>NC_138107.1:71431587-76431587 GCF_964146895.1 Miniopterus schreibersii | reverse complement strand
AAATTCATAAGATTTTGTAAATTTACTCTCGCCTACATGTACAGTGTTTATATAGTCTACACCAATGTATGCTGATGTCAGGTTTTCACAATCACTCACCACTTACTCTCTGACTCACCTAGAGCGATTTCCAGTCCTGTAAGCTCCATCCATGCTAAGTGCCCTATACAGGTGCACTTATTTATCTTTTATACCATACATTTATCTTTTATACTATACATAATGTATATCTTTTATACATTATTTATCTTTTATACCATATTTTTACTGTACCTTTTCTATGTTTAGATACACTAACACCATTGTGTTACAGTTTCCTCCAAGTACTCAGTACAGTAACGTGTTGTACAGGTTTGTAGCCTAGGAGCAAGAGACTATCCACATAGCCTAGGTGTGTAGAAGGCAACTAGGTTTGTGCAAGTGCACTCTATGACATTCACACAGTGATGAAATTGTCTAACGCATTTCTCAGAACATATCCTTAACGTGAAGCAAAGCATGACTATATGAGATTTCACAGTTTTTCTTCTACTTAGATTGTTTTTCCATATATTATCACTCTGTCTTCATATCTGACATTTGGGATGTCTATAGTTCTTTACATGGCTTTCTGCCTCCAGTACTATTCATTCAGCTTTAGGAAGAATTATGATTCATAAACTAGAATTTTTCAGCCTTATTTTTGTTTTCATTTTGTTAAGCAACCAAATCTGTGTAGTAGTTCATGGGTTTATCACACACATGGATACACACATTAGGATTTAGGAGTTGGAAGGGAATTCTCTGAATCAAAACAAAAACTTTGAAAAAACCCCACACATTTAATTTTGTATGAAAATTATAATTCTTATTATTTTGCTTACCAATTGCTTATTATGTGTGGATGAACATTAGCAGTAAATGATGAAATCTAACTTTCAATAAACTTACCCAGATTGGAAGTTGCCTCCAGGGTAGATTGGAATACGGTTATTCCTAAGGGCGTTGAGCTTTCTAAATTAAATTTACAGACCCACAAACTGGGAAGGACACTAGTGTAGTAGAAGGAGATTTGTTCCTAGACCAGAACTTGACACCACTGATTGCTCATTTGTAGATTTATTTGCTTGTTAAATTAAGACATTGGAATAGAACATTTCTAAAGGCCCTTTTTATGATAATTTCATTGTAGATTTTTTATAAAATCTTGAACACAAGATACCTTTTGTGCTGCTGTGTCTCAGTTTGTTTCTTCCAGTGTTCAACAAAGTCAGGTGGATTTTTAGAGTTAAGATATTGCAAAGCTGGAAAGGTCTTGGTGGTGATCAAGTCCATTCCCTGAACACATGTTTTCATGTTCCATTTGCAAGAGCACTGAAATCTCTCACTGTGGCAATTCCACTCCTTCTGATCTTGCTTATGCAGCTTTTTTTCTCGTAATAGTAATTGACAAGTGAAAATAAATGGAAATGGTTTACAGCAACATGGATGACTGATAAGATAAAAAATTTCCTGCTTGAAATGTACAGAAATGCTGGGCAAAATAGAATCACCATTTTAAAAACAGAGTTGAGCTCAAGAGAAGATAAGGAAACCCCAGATGCTGGATTGAAGCATGAGCTCCAAATGAGAATGGAAAGCTCATGACTTAACTGGAAAATCGCCTTAAAAATGGAATAAAATTAGGTAGAATTACCTGACCAGAAAGAGACTCTGTTTAAACTAAGTATGCATGCAGTCTTATCCTTTCAGGGCTGAAACTGAAAACCCTACATAAAGGAACATCTCTAATTAAAATTACTAAGGAAACTCCATTGAAAACACTGAAGGAGTTAAGAAAAGGGTAGTCTTCCTAAGACTCTGGAGGAGAGTTTTAGAGACTGGGCATGAGGGAAGGGAATCTAAAATAAGATAATTAAACTCTAAAACCCCATCAAGATGTGCAATCCAAATATCCAAATTTGTATTATATCATCCAAGATATGCAGTAATCCATAACCCTTAAATTAATGTTAAAATCCAAGTCTCATTTCCTTGTTTGTTGCTTTTAGTTTTATATCCCGCATGAATGAAATCATGCATTTCTTGTCTTTTCCATCTGACTTGTTTCACTTAGCATAATAATATCAAGATCTATTCATGTTGTGGAAAATAGCAGTATGTCTCCTTTTTATATGGTGAGTAATATTCCATTGTATGTATATATCACTTTTTTTTTCCAATTATGGGGGAAAGGGACCAAGTAGCAAACCCAAGAAGCTCCATAGCCTGCTTGGCAGGCCTGTCCAGTTCAGTGACTGAAAGTAACCATACAGAATAATGACCTGATCATAAATTCTTAACTGGGTAGATCATAGTGAGCAGTCACACCCCAGGCCCCTAACTTCCTTAGTAAAGATTAATTTTTGCCTTAAGTGAGCCCTGTCCATTGTTTGTGTTCATCTAGGTTGACATACCTTTGAAACAGCAGAGTAATCTTCTTCTCCAGAGCCCTCTGGGGTTGAGCTACCCTCAAGGGAACACAGGCACTGAAATGCCTCACTGTTACCTTGTTGCCTATATTCCATCTCTATTTACTGTAAATGCTAAACATTGACTACAGGGGACCCACCAGCTCTCCACTTTGCTTTTAGTCAATCCCAGATATTTTCCTGCTTTGCTTTCTCCCTCCTCCTTAATCTACCACCAGTGAATTCCATGAAATCTTCCTTACGTTTTCTCTCTTGATTCTAAATGTATAAAATAAATGCAAAACTGCCTTTCTTCTGAGCATTTTTCTCAGTCTGTTGAGATCTTGTTTCCAGGCACATCCTCAGTTTCCTCAAATAAACATAGTATTATTAGTAGCAGGCAAAGTGATGGTAAGTGGATATTAGGATCATTACCTGCTAGTAAATAAATAATATATGAGAAATATAATCTTGATCTTTGTGTTACTAATAAAAGAGACTACAAATGTTTTAAATAAAAGTTTACCAAATAAAAGGAATATTAAAATCAGAAACCCTTGGGGAGATTATAACACAGTTCAGAATTTGATACAATAGATTGCAAACATTAGTGTGCTTGTAAAAAATTTTTGTATAACAAGAAAACAACTTCTTCTTATGGATGGAGACTGAAACATATACAGGGTGTTCCCCCAAATTGTATACACACTTTAACAGCTGATAACTCAATTTTGAAAGTGAAATGTATTTTAATAAACTCTGCCTTTATAATTATTCAAAGTGTGTGTATACATTTTTGGGGAACACCCTATATTTAAAGTATATATTCTTTTTGAGCACACAAGGATAATTTCCAAAAGTTGATTGCTTATTAGGTTATAATAGACATCTTAAAAATGCCAAATAATTGATCTTAAATTGCAGAAAACTAGTATAATACTTACACATGTTTGGAAGTAACAACAACTACACTTAAATTCATGGATATTAAAATAAGTGAGCTAGATTTATTAGTGTTTATAAATCTGGATAATAAATTTTTCAGTAAACCATGTATAAAATAATATGAGTTATGCATCTTTAAAAGTTAAAAATGACCCTTTTATCTAGTAAATAGATAATGCCAAAGAAAATGCAAGTAGGAAAGTTATATGCCAATTTTAGAGTAGTGCCTACCTCTGTGTAGGAAAGCCCTGGGTGGTATCTATAATATTTCATTTAAAAGAAAAAGTCTTAAACAGATTGGTCAAGATGTTAACATTTGCTAAATCTACATAAGTATATGGTGTGTTACCTTTTTTTGCTTATGGGATATTTTATATTACAAATTTTATTAAATAAGTGAATTCAAAAGAGTCCTCACATAAATTGAAAAGAATTATAATAATAATCATCATTGCCATTTTATGGTTAAAGGCACTGACAGTGCAGAATAGTTAATTTCATGTAATTCACATAGCAAGCAAATATCATCACTGTTAAGTGAATCACAGCTAGGATTCAGATACAAAATAATGGATTTAAAATTTCAAGATATTTTCACCATACCTAATATCCATCTATCCTGTTACCGGTCTTTTATTTTTCTTTAATAAAGAATATTTAGTGTTAATAATGTAGCAATATCATGCAATAATTAGGATCGTTTTTAAATGACTCATTATATATCAACTTCTGTTCTACATACTTTATTGCTTTTTCTCCTTTAATTCCCTCATTTAATCTTTATAACAATCCTATAAAATAGGCACTATTATTATCATCTCCACTTTATAAATGAGGAAATTTATTACCTGATCTCTTACACATTAGGATTACATTTTTATAGAAATTAACTTTTTATTTATCTCAGTTTCACACTCTGCCATGGACCATTGCTTTGTTAGCCCGTCATCATTCATTATTAAAGAGATAAAATGGAACTGATTCAACAAAACATAACTGTGAATTTCACATTAATTTTATTGGAATTTTAAAGAAATATAGAACTTTAAGAGGAAGATATTTTTAAATTTAGAAGTATAATGGTCTCTTTTTCAAGAATAAAAAGAAAATTTGAAAATAATTTTATAGAAAGGTTATTTTGGAAGCATTATATGAACACTTAAAAGGGAAAAACATACTTTCACAAGATTATACTCTTAATCTTATTTCTATTTTATAATTAGTTTACTTGTATGGTTTATAAATTCCATAAATTAAATGATGTAAATACTTCCATGAACAAAAGTCCAAACTAAAACTGAATGTAATTGTGGAAAGTAAGAAGATTCTCTCTCTCCCCCACTCTTTCTCTATATGGCTATATTTTCAAACCAGGGAATGATGATATATAGATGCTAGATGACAGATAGATAGATCTTTCCATTAGAGTGAAATAAAAGTTATTAAATTTACAATAAAGAATGGAGTTAGAAAAATCAACATTTTGTAACCATCACATTAATAATTACTTTAGCTCACACGAGCAAACATAAAACAGTGACACCAAACATGGTGTGTCAGAGTTTGATGAGGAACAATATTTTACAGTTTCAAAACTTCCTCCCATAAAATACTTACTGACAACAAATGGAATAACAGTATTTTGTAGTGCATAAACCTAGTGACTAAGACCTTAATCAAGTTACATTATGCTATAAATAGTTGTATATTGCGGTGTGTAAGTTACACATCAGTGGCACTGATGAAAGAAACAGCCGTGACCCACTCTACAGTCAGTAAAATGCCCGAAGGGTAAGGAGGGCATTTTGGCAAAGGTAAGGATGGTTAGAGAATTCATCTAACTATACTTTAAAATAAGCTCCTTTTATTTTATATAAATTGGAATTCAGTAAAGCTGATTATAGAAAGTCCTGCCTGGCCAGTGTCCTCAGTGGTCGAGCGGCGACCCCTGAGCCTGGAGGTCATGGTTTAATTCCTGGTCGGGGCACATGCCCGGGCTGCAGGCTCTATTCCAGTGGGGGGCGTGCAGGAGGGAGGCAGCCAACTGATGGTTGTCTCTATCATTGATGTCTCTCTCTCTCTTCCTCTGCCTTCCTCTCTATGAAATCATTAAAGGCATCTTTAAAAAAAAATTCCACCTAAGCTTACTCTGATTCCATGAATGTTTTAGTGAAGGTTCTCTATTTTTTCACTGTATCAGGAGTCCCATCTGTATCTTTAACTTTATCTGTCTCTATCTCTATGTTGATTTCAGTTTCTATATCTGCCCCCTGCTCTATATCTGTTGCGAAAATGCAGCTCTACCATTTTTCCCATTTCTCTCACATTTGAATTTTCCATGAGGTGATATTTCAAAATCATTTGAAAATGTTTCAAAACTTATTTCAAAAACTATTTTAGAAACATTTGTCATGACAAGTATATATTATCCTGAAACTAATATTTAAAGATTTTTACTTATGCCATATCCTTTATTATTATTATTCATACTGTTTCTAAATTACTGTGAATAATAGCAACTAATATTTTAATATTTTTCATCTGTTGTTAATTTCATTTAATATATTTATTTAAGATCTTAAGGTGTCTAAGCCGTATTCAGTGTTGTGATAATGTCAGAGAGTGCTCGAAAGTCCTGTCCCTGTAATATGCACCTCGTAGCAGACACTAGGTACTCATTTCTGACACCAATAAATGACCTAATTTTTAAACATTCAATTAGACAAAATGGGTAAAATATACCAATAATTTAAATTTGCATTTTACTAATATTTATGAGGTTAATTATGTTTTTATATATTTTTTTGCAATTTGTATTTCTTTTATAAATTATTACTTATATTGTACAATTTAAAATTAAGATGTTTACTCTCCCCCCCTTTTACTGATTTTAGGTACTCCTTGCATATTAAATTATCTGATATTTTTTACATGTATTCTATAAATATTTTGGCAACTTGCATATTTCTTTTACCTACTTTTTTTAATGGAGGATGTTTTGCATTTGACTATTTTATATGCCATTTTTTAGGATATATAAGGGTACATAGTATTGGTTTCCAGTTAGCCAGTTATCCTCAAAATATTTATAAGCCACTCATAGTAATTTAATTCTGGCCCAAGGGTATTCAGACTAAATTCCTGGTTCTGGCTTTTATTAACTGTCAAATTATACTGTTGTATAGATTAGATCAATCAATGCCTGTGTATACCCCAAACTCATGAATTTCTTTCCTCCAAAGAACTTACATTGCTTGAATTTACTTCATTTCTTTAGTTTTCAAAAGCTTCATTTAAGCCTCTTTCTAGTTGTTTATTGCTTTGTAACAAAGTCCATCAGAATTAGTAACTTAAGCCACAATTTAATGATTTAGCTCAATTCTGTGGGCTGACGGCTCAGCAGCGTGGCCCTGGCCCTGGCTTTCTCCCCCGCAGGCTCTGAAGGGTTCGCTGTGCTGTGCTCCAGGCGGCTTTGGCCCGAGAAGCCGTTTGTCAGCTGGGAGCTCAGCCACAGTCCATTTGTCCTTCGGGGCACCATCTCTGTCCATTGACTATACAAGTCATCAAAAGCAAATTCCAAAGGAATGGAGTTGCTTTCTGCCTCTCATTAGCAAGAAAAGCAAAAGATTTGTGACCATATTTAATGTCCAGTCTTCTCCAAATCCCTGATGACAGAGCACGGGCTGATCCTCAAGCACCTAGAACAGCCACCTAGTGCTTGGAATGGCCCAAATGTAAGTCTTATGATTGTCCCAGTTATACCCCACTCGCCTACTCATTCTCACACCAGCACCTTACATTTAAAATAATTCAACCCCACTTCTGAGGATGTAGCCAAAGGGATTGAAATCAGAATCTTAAAAAGATATCTGCATGCCCATGCTCACGGCACCATTATTTTCAAATGGAAGATACGGAAATAACTCAGAAATCCATCGACAAACAAACGGATAAAAAATGTGCTATATACAGACATTTAAATACTATTCATCCCTAAAAAAACAAAGAAATTCTACTATTTGTGACAACATGGATGGACCTAGAAGACATTATGATGAGGAAAGTAAGTCACAGAACGAATACTGTATGAGTTCCCTTATATGTGACATCTAAAAGAGTCAAACTTAACAGAAGCAGACAGTAGACTGGTGGCTGTCACAGGATGAGGTGAGGAGTATTGGGAAGTCATCCAGTGGGTATAAACTTACAGTTACACAAGATGAATAGGTTTTAGCAATCTGCTGCTCAGCATAGTACATATAGTTAACAATATAGTCTTGTATGCTTAAGGTTTTGTAAGAATGTAGATCTCATGTTAAGTGTTCTATAGAAAAAAAATAGCCTAAGGACACAAGGAAACTTTTGGAAGTGATGGGTATGCTTAGTACCTTGATTATGGTGATGGTATCATGGGTGTATGCATATGTCCAAAATTGTCAAATTGTATACATTAAAATGTGCTGGTTTTTTGTATATCAGTTATATCTCAATAATGCTATAAAAATAATCTAGTTTTATAATATATTTTAGTACCTGACAGGGCTGTGTAGATACTTTTTATTTACCTCCATGGACATTATAATATTGAAGAGAGGCTCTTTGCCTCCAGTCTGCATCTTATTCTGAGAATACTTTGTTGGTTGCAGGTGTTGCAATGAGAAAAAGTTGTATTTTTCAATCTGGCAAGTTCTGGTTTCCAAAACTCTGCTTACCAACTTATTTTTGAGCTCGTCTCTTCTACTTTATATTTTTTGCTGCTAAAAGGGTAAAGCACAAGCCGTCAACATTCTATTTTCCTTTGAGTTCTCTTTGTGCAATTCCAAAAATCCATTAGATGCATTTTTAATCTCCTAAGTAAGTAACCTCATGTGAAAGTTTTACCAAATATTTCATCACTACAAAGCACGTGTCTCAAATTTTATATCTGCCTAAAACAGTTCCCTGCACATTTCCCCACCCTCTCCTCTCTCCTCAAAGCCTGCTGCTTGTTGCAAAGGCAATGCCAGAGGACTTAGGTGTTTATAAAGGCAGTACCCCTTTTCTGGTACCAATTTTCTGCATCAATCAGATTTTAGTACAAACCAGAAAAGCTAAGAATCATTACTTAGCTCATGAGTTTGCGGATTAGCAGGACGATGGGTGGGGAGGCTCATCTCAGCTGGATCTGTTTTGTGAACCAGCAAACTAGCCGGAATATGTTCTCATGGTAAAGACACAGGTGTTGCATACATGCTTTTCTAGACTTTAGTCAAGTTATTCCCATTAATATCCCATTGGCCAAAGCACATCACAAGACTAAATACAAAGCCATGGGAGGGGGAAACATATCCACTTCTTTAATGAGACGGGCTGCAAAAGCACATGGTACAAATGGTGTGGATATATGAATTAATGCAGCCTAAGACAACTTGAATCTCCTTGCTTGGCTGATGCAGGTTTATTTCATTCCACACTTTCTTTGAAGGCACAGGCCTTTGGCATTTTGTCTTTATAGATACAGAATCTTGGAAAAGAGCAGAAAAATGAACTAAGAAATAAATGAACACAGTGATTTCAGAGTGTGTTGCATTCCCAGATATTGTCAATAACGATTAACAAGCACTTAGGCAGCATTGACTGATGACTGAGTGCATGTATTAAAACACAAACGGCCCTGTTCAAATCCCATTTGTCTTCATTTACTAAGCTGACCGCTTTTTAGCTATTGTCACAAATTTCTTATACCCTGCCTCCATTTTCTCTAAGTAAAATGTCATTAGGAGAGTGACTAGTTCATAGGGCTTTCATCAGAATTAAATGAATTAATATACATAAAATGTATAAAGTGGTGGTTTTCGTCTGATAGTACTAACTTCAGCAAAAACCACCCTGAGGAGGTGATACTTCCGTCGGTAGTTGCATAAGAAAACAAAAGCAGCTAAAGAGATACGTGCAAGGACCTTGCAGAGATACAGCGACGTCAGGGTCCCAAGGTAAGGGTCTTGATGCCCCTGAGAAGCAGGGAGAAAGTCATTCTGTTCCCGGAGTACTTCAAGCATTTCTCCAGTGTGGAGAGAGATCAACGCTGGATTCTCAAACGTGCCATTTTCACATTTTAAAAAAAATATATTGTGCTTAATTAATTCCTACAAGACACTTATTTTTGTATCTTCATGTTCTTCGCAACATAGTATTTTGAAACTTGGAATCATCATATTTTCCTCAATGTGCCATCTATTTCCTTGTTGATCCAAATGAAAACATCACTCTTCTGATCTACCAGAAAATATTTTGATTTCTCAGCACTCGAATCTTATTTAGCCATTCAACCCCCATGTTTTATAGACCCCTCTTATGAGGTATCTAAAATATTACTTTTCCTCCTGGCTTCTTTATCTACCATACTAATCCAGCCCATAGTCATTTCATTCACGATCTGCCTGCCTCAGCTCATTTTAGTCAACGTCTAAGTGGATGTCAGGATACTACTTACAACTCTCTTATTCTCCAGCTATTGTCACTTCTCACAGGGCTGCCGCTACTCTTGCTCACAAAGCATTTGCACCAATGCTCAGGAGAATGTGGTGGTGAGCAGTCCTCAGCTTGGCAACAGGCCCTTCAGTGTTTCCACCAATAATTTTTAAAGCCAGTTACTAACATGTCTAAGTCTGAATGTCTTCATCTTTAAAATCATAGAGGAAGTGATATTCTATTCATTCATTTCTCAAATCACTTATCCAAACATACATATGTTAAATAAATATTTATTTATTACTCCTTAAGTTCTAGGGAATAAACTATAAGCAAGGAATGCACAAGTGGAAAAAAAAAAAGTCTTCAGTTCACCTGCAAGGAGTGCAAGTCTCACTGCTAGTATTTTCAAAACAAATCAAACAGAAGACAAATGAATGCAAGTATAGTAGTTTAAGAAAAGTTTGTTATTAATACATGAAACCTAAATGGAATTGTGGGAAACAGGATTTCCTTGGATATTCACCTGGAACTTTATTCTTTGTCCATCTAAAAAGAGTATTTTCTGAAATGGCTGATTTTAAAATCTTTATTGGATAAAAATAATACAAATGTACAAATTATGGTTTCCTAAATGATTTCCATGGAATAACTTTATAGGAAACATTAAACAAAGGTCACTTGAGGATGCTTAACTTTTAGGTTTGGCCATGACTACAAAAAGCTTTGTTTGAACAATTAAGTCATTTTGGTCCTTGCCAATGCATAGTTTAGTTAAATTGATAGCAATGAAGGTAATACAACATAAAAATAACATTATAGTGGATTTAATGTTCACTGCCTTCAATACTATTTAGATTGGAATAATTAAACCTGACATATTTATTAAAGGGGAAAAAACACACATCAATTTAAGATTACTTTTTAATGAATTTACTTGGTAGTAAAATCTTATGCATTAAATATTTAAAACAGTTTATGAATATATGTTATTCTCTCAAATATACTAATGAATTTTTAATACTAAATGAATGTTCTGTTTTATTTCTTTTTTCAATGTATATGCTTGTGTATTTGTGTGTCTGTTTGTGTTTTAATCCATCCTGCTAAGATAGTGCTAAGGCATAAAATTGATTTTAACAGAAACTATTTATAATTCATAAAAATATTAAGGTGAGCATATATACATATTAATAAATCCTGGCTTCACAGACTTTAAGACTAAATGAAAGGGGGATTTTAAAAAAGATCTAATGTATTTATAGGCCAAAGGCCAGGAATGTCATGTCCTCAAATGCTCTGCCTTCTTTAGTGGAAAGCTTTCTTGCTTTTTTAGGATTAAGAGACTCGTGAAATCTTTTCCCTTTGCTAGACTCAAAGTCATGCTCTAAAACAGAATCCATTTAAAGCAAGAGTCTAGATGATATTTTGCAACAGGATCATGAAATAATCTGTTTCTAGACAAACTTATTTGAACTACGTAGAGGGCTCTTCCATAACACCACGCTTTGGGGGACAGGTCCAGATAGTAACAGGCCTGATTTTCATAAAGGTGGCCCTCTGTGATCTTATTGACTATTTTTGTATTTTTTGGTCTCAATACTTCCTTTAAACCCAGCAATGTTTGCACTTTCATTATTTGTTTATATTTTGTGAGATGATTCTAAAATTGTGCATTAATTTGCCGTCATAACACTCTCTTCTCCTTAGTTAGGAATTGTGTTCTATTCTGTTAAGTACCATAGACACTGCAGACAGGAGACTTCCTGCAGATAATGGTCCATGTAAATGATAAATCACAGTCTAAATTTATTTCTTTTATTTTATGTTGTCTTTTACCACAGTGAACTTTATTAAATATCAATTTATCGATGAAAGAAAATTAAGACATTGTGTTAATTTTTTGAATGCTGCTCTTTCATTTAAAAAGAATCTGTACATTTTATAGTTTTCTCACTTTAATAGTAAGTATCTTGCATGTTATAAGACATTTGTATAGATGAACCATTCAGTGGTGATTCCTGTACAAAAGGTCACTTGTGAGAATCTATAACTAAGCTAAACTAATTTTTCAGCAGAAGGATATAAAGAATGTAAAGGACTCATAATAACAATAGCAACAACAGCACAAGTATTTCCTTAGGTATATATTTTTGCATCTCTTCAGATTCTGTTAATTCATAGTGTGCTTAATTCTGAAGAGGTTCAACAATTAATTATGCTTTCCATTGAGGTTCATAGTCATTATGACTGATTTGTTAAATGCTTGCAATGATATAAACACAAATACTACTGAATGTTCTGTACTGGTGTATTTGTTTATACTAGATATTTACTTCCTTGCTCTCCTGCTGCTCTCTCTTGGATCCCCTCCAATCATGCTGATTTTCTCACCCTCCGCGAATGTTGCTCTTGTCAAGGTAATCAATGATCTCCATGTTGATAAACCCAATGGCCAGTCTCAATGTTCACCTTACTTGATTTATAAGCAACGGTGACATTTTGATTACTCTTCCCATTTGTCAGGACTTTTCACTAGACTTTCAGAACAAAACACTCTCGTTTTCCCGGCAATCTGCATGGCCATACCTTTTAATCTCCTTTGTAGGTTTCCCCTTTTCTTGGTTTATTAATGATGGAATACTCCAGAATTAAGAATGCTTTTAAAACTCTGCTCTCTGCCATCTGTAGTCCCTCTTGGTGACCTCATACCCTCTCATGGCTTGACATACCATTTGTGTTCTGAAAAGTCCAAATGTATTTCCAGATATCTCACCCTGAATTATAGACACAGATCTACAACTGCCAACTCCTCTCCATCTGCACTTTAAATAGATAGCTCATACTTAATGTCCTGATCTTTTCCCCCAAAAACTTGCTTCCCTTTTACTGTTAATAATAAATCCTTCCTTTCAGTTTAAATATCAAAAATTTGTTTAACTTTTCACTTATTCTCAAATTCCAAATACAATTCTTCATGAAATACTGATGGGTCATCAAATATATCTAGAATCTAACTATTTCTTGTGCTACTGACTCAATCCAAGTCATTATTATACCCTACCTTTATTTCCCCAGTATTTTTGTCTATAAGAAGTCAATTCCTGACGTAGTAACCTCAGTGATCTTGTTTTATCAGGCTAGTGTCTCACCCCCCCCACCCCCGCTCAACATCTTCCAAAGGCATTCTAATTCCCTAAGAGTGTAAGCCAGTGTTTTTATAAAATCCCACAAGAATTGCATGGTATGATGCATGTTAATGCTCTTGCTTCGACTTATACTACTTTCTTTTCCCTGTCTTCCTGTTCAGTGGCCTCCTAACACCCTATGGCCCATGCTAACCAAGGTCCGATCTCAGGATCCACACTGGTAGTTCTCTGTATCTGGAATGCTCTTTCACAGTTATCTCTATAAGTCTCAATCCCTTAATTAGTCAAAACGTGAAGGTGGCGTCTTCATCTATGCAGGCTGCTGTTACAAAGTACCATAGACTGGGTGGCTTGTAAGTGACAGAAAATTTTTACTGACAATTCTAGAATCTAGAAGTCCAAAATCAGGGTATCAGCATAGTTTGGTTCTGTGACTGAATATTTCTGAGTTGCAGACTGTTCAGATTGTGTAGTAGCCTCACTTCACAAAAAAAGAAGGTGAGAGAGCTCTTTAGGGTGT
Source organism: Miniopterus schreibersii (assembly GCF_964146895.1). NCBI lineage: Eukaryota > Metazoa > Chordata > Mammalia > Chiroptera > Miniopteridae > Miniopterus > Miniopterus schreibersii. The sequence continues at coordinate 76,418,094 of NC_138107.1, read as the reverse complement.
TTTTCCTAGGGCTTTACTCCAGTTCCTGATGGCTCCACCCTCATGAGCTAGTCACCTTCCAAAGTCTTACCACCCAATGGAGGTTTAGGATTTCAACGTAAGAATTTTGGAGGGCCACAAAGAGAACCTGAACATAGGTAAACCTGTCAGGAAGCCACTGAAATAATCTAGGCTAAAAATAAAGGGAGTAGACTTAAGGCAATTGAATTGAAAAGAAAGGGGTAACTTTTAGATACTGTGCAATACATTATACGTCATTTCCTACTTTAGTCTACAGGGTACAGATAGTAGAGGAAAAATCAAAGTAAACTCCACGAGAACCTGACCATATTGATTTTTGTTTGTAATGTGTAAACCTTTTGTCTATTATGGGGACTTGCTCATAGTTCACTCCTCCAATAAACATTTGATGAATAAATGACCATATCAATTTTAACACTCTTAAGTTTTCATAAAGTAAAACAGGGTTAGTTAAGCCATAAATAATATACTCTTTTGTTCTACAGCTCTAAATAAGGTCACAAATGCAGTAGGTACTTAACAGTCCTTACAAATCATGGTGGTAATTCTTTACTAATTTTGTCTTTAGATTTAATATGATAAGCAGTCTGGAGCCAGGAGGGTGAAAAGCATCCTAATATACTCTGACACTGAAAATTATCACTCCATGTTGAGTGCCTTGTTGAAAGGAGTGTAAATGTGACCCTGACCATCATTTACCCTAATGATTCTGGAATTGATTACCCACTCTATACAAGGCCTACTCCTTTGTTTTCTATCCACGGGGACTTTGGTGCCGGGTCGTTTCCCTGCTCTGTGATACAGGCAGGAATGCCAGGCTGAGCTCATGGCTGCTGCCTTAACGCTTTGGTGGAGGAGATCAGCTATCTTGAGATTTGGGCATTGTAAGTGCCTTTCATTTTCCTTCCTTTCCCTGGTTTTAATTAGCATTGGTGATTTAAGGCCGACTACATTTTCATCCAAGTTTTTCTTTCAAGTCACTGATCAATAACTCATTAATGAAGCCTGGAAAAGAGAACGGAGCATTCTTAAATGTCCACTCCCACTCCCAAAAGCAAACAAATAAGCTGGCTGAAGAAATCACTCAGCCAGCTAAAGCACGCAGCTGCTACGAGGAGGGGTAATTGATTTAGTGGGGAGGGTGCTAACATCCTTAAATATTAAATTCAATGCATAATGTTTAAAAGATTGCTTTAATGGTTATTAATATTTGCATTGTCGTTTTCAATTTAACTTGCATGTAATGTCATGCCGTCTTAATGTAATTTTCAAGCTATAGCTCATCTGAAGAGCCATTAATTCAACCTTCTCTAAATAGAGTTCTTTAGAAGACCGTTACATGTTGAATTTCCAAAGAAACAGAACAGTGTGTGATGCATACCCGCAGCATTCACGCAGAGACTAGAGAAGGTCATTTGCACTTGTGTGCCAGACATTTGAAAAATAAAGTGAAAACGTGGAGATCTCAGTGCACAGTGCAGGGCGGTGAGCACTAGGTGGCAGAAGCGCTCCTTCAACTCTCCCGTCTTTCTTGGTGTGGGCTGTAATTAGGTCAGTGTAAGTTAAAGTAGGGCTGAGAGATGAATAAAGTAGATTTTCTCCTCTGGAACACACTGCAGTTTAATTTCACTTCTTTCTACATTGTGTGATGAAGGTGGATTTAACTTTTAAAGGCAAAGAGAAAAACCTCTGCCCGGATAAATGAAAAGACTCAGGGATGGCAACAGACACAAAACATAAAAAGAAAGGAAATGCTTTTTTGGCTGTTTCCTAATTTTGATTTCCCGGTCATCATCAGAAATCATTGTCAGAGGTAAAGTGCCATATGTATTATACAATGAGGGCAGGTGACTTCTGAAGCCTGTAGGGCCATGCTGGCTAGGTGTAGATGTTGAAAATTTCCCCTACTGGTAGCATAAAATAAAATACAACCAATTTACCCTTGAAGCTGTTTTTCTAATTTTGCCAGCAGCCAGAAGCATTTTAATCTGAGGGGAAAGCTCCACACCCCAACACAGATTTCCCTTTCCTGCTGAATGAGTCACTGAGGAGGGAAGTGGTCCTGAAGGCGAAAGTTGAAACTGGATGTTCTATTGAATGTTGTGTTTTATGGGTGCTGGGGAGGCCAGGCACACCTCAAAAACGGGGCTCAGGCTATGTGTGTTAGGTGCCGTGATACATACCATGGGACCAGACCACAGCCGAGTAGCCTCATTTTCAAAGAGCATCAGGGGTCACTGTGATGACTTAGGTGAGAAAAGTTGGGGAAAGGAGAGCAATCATAGGAAAATCTCACCTTTCCCAAATTGCTGATTATGGCATTCATTACGCATGCTTGTCTAACCACTATGCTGTACACCTGAAACTAATATAAAATAATATTGAATGTAAACTGTAATTGAAAAATAAAATTAAAAAAAAATAAAGGCAAATAAGATATAAGAATTGGCATAAAGACCAATTTTTCCTGGCTCTAAAATTCTCTAGAGGTTGAGAGCATTCAGCTAATTTAGATGGTATTTTGTGTCTTTGAATCCCTGGTCATCTCATAGGTAATACCAAACTCAGGGAGAGAGGTGGGGCAGTTCACAGCGTGGATGCTGCTACAGGGGTAACTGAGAAAATAAGCTAAGTACATAGAGAGGTGGCTCTGATGTACTGAGATTCTGCAATTAATTTCTTGGATTTTATGGAAAATGTCTAGGATTGAACTTGAGAGTACTTTCTCCTGACGCCTCTTCAACATTGCCCAGTTGCTAATGTCTTTGTGTTTGTTACCCAAAGATTAGTTCAAACATATTGAAACTGGAAACCCACCTGGTGGGCAATACCTCCTGTTTGTGCAGGCTGTTTTCCATCTGTAGCCGCAGATGATACGACTGCAGACTGTGTGCAATTCAGTCTTCTTGTGTTTGCCTACAGGATCATCGACAATCACATTAAAGCTATGTGCAAACATGGTACATGACTAAATTCGCCATTCTTGAAATGATGTTCTGTGTATGTCTCAATACTGTAAGAAAAAATAAGGAGTGGAAGAAAGCAGATTGGAAGAAGGCACAGAATACAGAACATGAAAAAGAGACTCTGGAAAGCTAGTTTCAAGGGCACATTCCCTGTGTTGCAGCTTCTCATTCCAGTTATACTAACAGTTGCATTTGCTGACAGACACTGGTCAGATATGGGATAACTAAATACTATACTTCTTGATGGGGTTGGAGGCAGAAAAGACAGCCAGGAAATTATAATTTATAAACACAGTGGACTGATCCCTGATGTGTATCTCATAAATCAGATAGAAATTTCATCCTGGCTTGGAATTTAGAGACAAATGTTGAAAACAATTCCGTTAATCAAAATTTGTTGAAAGGATGCAGTGTAACTAAAAAAGTATACACATCCATACACACACACACACACACACACACACACACACACACACAGGCTATACACCCACACAGGTTGGGTTTTATTGAAACATTAGAAACCCTCATTTCTCCTCATTTCTTTGCTTAACATTTGTAAAGTCAGCTTTTTAATTTGTTTATTTTATAATATAATTTCAGAATGAGTTTTGAGAAGCAAATAGTTTGTTTTTTTGTGAACTTTATGAGAATAGTCTATTCAGTATTTTAAAAGTATAAACCCAATCTCACCAAGTCTATAAGTCAGGAATATTTGGAAGCAACATGAGCAATCATTGGATGTAGGATAGACAATCTTCCAAATTCTTCCCTAAAAATATTTCAAGTAGCCTGTTCTTGAAAAGCCTAGCATGAGTCAGGAGACAATTAGACAAGTGATCTAGAAGAACTAAGGGGCCCCAACTGTGCTTTGACCTTCCACCTGACTGTTGCTTTCTCACATGTACCTGGGGATCTTTCTGTTTATCTTTCCCTGTTACCCCTTTGCCTTTAATTATTTATTTCCCTGTCCATGAGCCTATGAAAAAGGAAGTGAATAATATTTATATTTACTTTAAATTCTCAGACTGAAAAATGCCTAACATGTAGTGGATATCGGACAAATATATGTTAGACTAATGAATAAAATAGCTGGTTATGACATGTAGAACCACATAGGTAAAACTAGAATTAAATTCCAGGTTCCTAATATCTCTCTAGAGATTCTTGTTGTTTTATATACAAAGTATTTCCTAGCGATTTTGGTTTTGCACAGACATTTTCAATGTGTGCATTCTTTATCCCTCATTGGGGAAGTAGGATCCAGGTATTTAAGTATCGCACACTGCTGGGTTACTCTTTGCCTCTTGAATAAGAAGGCAGCTGATTTTCTCATACAATATTGTAAAATATTCTGAAATTTTTTTTATTCACTAATGTTAACCCCCAAAAACTTTTACAGAGTCAGTTCTGACACTAATTATATAAAGGTAATCTTTAATTGGTATTTATTCTGTAGAAGTATGTTATTCAATTTGAGAAATGCTGAATGGCCTGCAGTTTGTTTTATTGAAGCAAAAATTGTAAAGATAACAACCTGATCCTAATACAGCATGTGCTGCATAATGACATTTCTGTCAACAACAGACCACATGTTTGAGGGTGGTCCCATGAGATTAGAATGGAGCTGAGTTTCCTGTAACAAATGGAAGGATATTAAGAACTTATAAGGGTATATGCGTAGCCCGTGGACACCGACAATAGTTCGGTGAAGGCCTAGGATGGGGAGGGAGCTGGGTGGAGGGGGCAAAGGGGAGGCATCTATAATGCCTTCAACAATAAAAATAAAATTTAAAAAAGAAATGGAAGGATATTTGGAGGAATTTTGTTTTCTGTGATAGGAGTAATATCTGTGGAGCTTAGTAATAGATCCCCCATGGCACCTTAATTTTGAGTGCACAATTACATCCTAATCTGCTAGCCACTGACCTGTTTCAGCACAGAGAAACCTGTCCCCTCGGTCCACATATCCAGATAGCAGTACAGCCCTTCAGATCCGCCTTGATGGTCTCCAGAGTACATGGCTATAGGCTCTTTGTTGAGAGCCTAAGATCCTCTACAAGGACGCTGGTCCTCAGGAGCTAGCTTAACAAGTATTAAGTGCCACTGACCCTTTAGTAAAATATTTCTGTTGTAGTGTGGATCCAGCCTGTCCTGGTACTGTGGACACATTTTCAGGTTTAATGGTGTAAAGCCTTGAAAGTTTTATTTCTTCCATCAGTTCAATGCCAGAGAGGGCCCTTTGTGCCAGATAGCATCAATGGAAGCAAAAGCAAAGTTGACATGTTTAGTTGTCAGTTCTACACACTCTCCATGTTCAACACCCTCTTTTTCATGAATACCACAAAGTTCCTTAATCTGACTGCTGCTCCAACATGCAATAGCCAAACCATCATTGCCATGACAACCTCTTGTGTTCCTTTATCTCCGTCTTGAATTCTTTGTCCTATCAATCCTCAGGCCACCTTTTACTCTCTCCTTATAGTCACTATTTTGGTGATTTATGCCTTAAACCAGACAGTTTCTTCTTGATATTTCCAATCAACCCAGCCCATATTTCTGCTCATGAAGCAGGATTGATAGTTTGATGTTCTATTTCTGATCCTAATAGAAGGAAGCAAGAAGAGGGCATGTGGAGCAGTGTTTATAAAGTCTACATAGTGCACAGTAATGTTCTTGCCCTTCACTCTCACTCACTACTCACTAACTCACAGAACTTCCAGCTCTGCAAGCTCCATTCACAGCAAGTACCCCATATGGTCTACCATTTGTAAAAAATCTCTTATATCATTACTACACCTTTTCTATGTTTAGATATGTTATTTAGATATAAATACACAAAAGTTACCATTGTGCTAGAATTTCCCGCGGTATTCAGTACAGTGACAAGCTGTGTATGTTTGCACCCTAGAAGCAATAGGCTATATTGTATAGCCTAGGTATGCTGTAGGCTGTAACACCTAGGTTTCTATAAGTGATCCTTCATGTTCACACAGTGACAAAGTCCCCCAACAATGCATTTCTCAGAATGTATCCCTTTCGTTAAGCAGCACGTGACTGTGTAATCTACATTGTAACAATACAACTAGGCCGGTATGTCAATTGATTATAATGGGAAGCTTCTGTTATTTACTGGTAGGGAAAAAAATTCATGATTGATTTAAATTACAAAATGTTGTTTTCTATAGGAAACAATTATAAAATAACCTAGGTTTTTATTAGGCTATAAGGTATTTTATGGGTATATTTTAATATACCCATAACCATGCAAATATTTCAGCAAATTTTTAATAACTATGTTTGTATTATTTTAGAGTGATACATATATGTTTCATTATAGTGAGGCTTATTTAAATTTCTTTCCTTATGCAAAGCTTTTATTAATGTATAAACTAAAGGTAAAAGATTATAAATATACAGTTTAATGAGTTGTCATGCACTGAGCCTACCTGGGAAAACATCTAGTCAAGAAACAAAATCACCCCTTAAGTCTCATCCTGCTCCTTTCCTGTAATTATTCACTAAGCTGGCATCTAACTTCATAGATTAGCTATGATTTTTAATTTTATATAATTGGATTAATACAGTATGTAATTTTAGGGGTCTTAGTTTTTCACTCAATATATTATTTGTGTGATTCATCTAGGTTGTGTGAAGCAGTAGTGTAGTAATTGTAAATTATTCATGATCACTGCTGTATAGTGTTCCATTGAATGTAAGTAATATAAATTATTTATTCATTTATGTCAATAGTTATGTTCCAGTTTAGGAATATTGAATATTAAAGATAGTACTGCTATGAATAATCTTAAACTTGTCCTTTGTGAAGCTTATACATGCTTATATTTGGAAAATGTATATATGAAATGTTGAATGAGTACAATTCCACTTTTGACTAAAAAAAGTTTAAAATGGACACATAACTTCACAATCTCAATAGTGGTGTATAAGTACTAAAATTAAATGATGTCTTTGTTAACACTTGGTATTTTCTATCTTTTTCATTTTAATCATTTTGGTTTTGCTTCTCTTTTCATAGAAATAGTGGTCAAACTAGGAGATATTTACCATATAGATAACTGAAGCAGTTAGTTGACTCAAAGTTGCTTATTTGTTTTGTTTTAATTAGTTTGACAGTTTTTTATTATTTAATTTTCTTTAGGATTTTATTGTGACTGCCAAAGGAAGAGTATACTTTTGGATATTCATTATTTAGGGACTCAGAACACTTGAAATGAAAAGACAATGTTTGACCTTATGACATTCAATATAAGAACATCAAATTAAAGAGCAAATAACAATTCCCTTGGAATTAAATTAATCACAATTAAAAGAAAAACAAGTTGTAACATGAAGTCCAAAAAATGTTGATTATGTGTCTACCACTTCTGTTAAATTAAGCCCCAGGAGTAAATTCAGTATGAGGCACACTGAAGCGTTTCCCGATCATGAAACAAAAATGTTTTCCCAGGAGATTCTGGGAAAACTAGGATTCAACATGAAAAACATAGAGCTTGTGGAATGTGTCCAAATACAAATGTCCCTCATTATACCAAATTAATTAAAACAATATTTTTCTTATATGAAATATAAATTGAGATTTCTTACATAAAATCATTAAATAACAATCTAAATTCTATAACTATAATTGAAATTATTCCCCTCATTTTCTAGTGTCATTAATATATTTTATTTGATGTATTTTCTATAGGTTATTATAGTAAAAAATTGATATTTGTAAAGCGATTCTGCATGCCAGAATAGTTTTCTTTAGTCATTTATTGGCAAAAGGTGTTATAGTAGTCATGAATGATATAAATTAAAAGATACTGTCTTTTATACAAATATAATTATTTGATTAATAAAAAGTTTTGATTATTAGAATATTAGAGCAAATATCTAATATATATGTTAAGAGAGCTTTTGAAATGTTACTTTGGAAATAATGAAACCTCTTTCTTCTGGTTGATTCATTGTCTATTATGGAAATATAATCAAAGTCCAATATTTAAGTAATTAAATTTCCAGCGTCGCATGTTTCATAAGCTAAATGATATTTATCAGAATTTATTATGTTCGAGATACTGTGAAAAGTGCTGTTCATGTGAGGAATACTCTTTGCTGAGGAAATGATATTAATTTTATAAATGGTCTGCAATATGCCTTAAACAATTGGCCTTTCATTGATTTAATGTCAATTTTTATTGCTCTGAAGAATTTTGAATCACTCATTACTTTACCCAAATCACTTAAAATATTCAGATATGTCAATACTTTGTAACTCAGCTGTTTTATATATTTTGAAAATTAGAAATTACAGTGAGGATTCGTGAAAACACAGTGACTGCTTGAAAAATTGTGCTATCAGGCTATGAGGAAAGGTGTTATTTTTTGGCAAAGATTTTTAGGGAAGGTGCAAGTAACAGGAGTTATTTATATTAGCCCTTGCAGATTCAATCAAGGAACAAATGTCAAGTGCTCAGTAAAGGAAGTCGTGATCTTATTGGGTCCTTCCAGCTCTATCTAAATTCACAGTTAAAATCACTGACAGCAGCCAGCCAGTGTGGCTGAGGTGGTGGGGTGTCCTCCCATGTCCCCTGCACCAAGAGGTGAAAGGTTTGATTCCCAGTCAGGGCACAAGGCTGGGTTGCAGTCTCTATCCCCAGTGGGGGGCGTGTAGGAGGCAGCCAATTGATGTTTCTCTCTCGTGGATGTTTCTACCTCTCCCGCTCCCTTCCTCTGTCTCTAAAAAAAAAAAAAAAAATCTATAAAAACAAATCACTGTCAGTATCAATACTTTCCAAAAATAGATTTATAACATAAAATAATTTTGAAGAAAAATGACTGATCCATGCCATATCTTCAAAATAAATGAGAAAAATTTCAACAATTCTCTCATATTTCTGCGCCTATGTTTTCTTGTGATAACATATCCAATATCAGGAGACTGAACTTTCTCATTGTTCAATAAGTTAGCACTTGAATGGAAATTATGTTTAATTTAGAATACATCAGCTTTTTAAATGGAGAGAAAATACAAATGATTGCCAGAATGTGTGTGTGTGTGTATGCGTGTGTGCGTGGGTGGGTGTGTGTTTATAAAAGGAAGGTGAAACAGCGAGGGGCAAAGGGCCTAAAGAAAACAGTCTGTTCTAAAAGAAAAATGGCAAAGGTTTGGAAATTATCAACTATTTTATCCAAAGAGCAAAAGCACCATTTCATGATTTTATTATCCATTGCCTTTCATCTTAGCATCTTTACCATTTTTACAAATAAGATACTGCAGTTTGAAATTATGGACTGTAGGGACACATTATTGACCATTGAAATTTCAGGAATTTCGTTCTCCTATTTCAATGCAGTGTGGTCACTGTAACAAATGTCTTCTATGTAGGTTTCAGGGTTCCCTGGAGATTAGAAAAAGCTTTGGCAGACAAACATCAAATGAAATCTGATATTCAGGCAGCCAGAATCTTGTCTGACCTTCACTCCCACATGGCCATGATAATTATTAAACAATTAGGCCATTGTTTTTCAACAAAGAAGTTTCTAAAAAATTTGAGTTTATTACATGTCTATGTTGGTCTAACTTTAAATTATTTATCAATGACATTTGGTTTTCATATTTTTGAGCAATTTCCACTGTTTATGTTTCTCCCTCTCTCTCCTCTCTCCTCTCTGCTCTCTTCTCCTCTCTTCTTCTCTAATGGTAAATTGTGCTAAAATTGGAAATGTCATTATAGAAAAAATAGAATCACCATTTCAAAAATCCATAAAATTCTCCTAGATTGACTAAAAACACCAGCTCAAGAGGTCAGTTCAGTTAATTTAGTCAATGTTTCACTCTCTCACATATTTCTATAAGCTCTGAAACAAGTACTTTCACTGAATTTTATGCTCTGGGTTATAGAAACTGAAAACAATTCCAGTATATGACACAGTATTATGGAAAACCAATTATATTAGAAAAATATGGAAATGTAATTTTAATTTTAGATGGCAAAAAATATTTATATAGTATGAAATAAAAATAAAATACGCTATACTTAGTTCCAGCTAAAATTTCATGATTTCCTATATGTTCACTTTGCTTCATAGATTGGAGAAATTCAAATAAAAAGTTTGAGAGCCACTAACCTATAAACAGATTTATTTTACTTAAAGAAATAAATCTAAAGAAACGTGGATCCAAAAGACAATTTTCTCATGCACATGTACTTGCATTAGTATTTCAGTTTAATACATCAACCTTTTTCTTTTACTCTTTTTTTAAAAATATACTGATTGAGAATATCATGCTAAGCCAGTCAGAGAAAGACAAATATCACATGATTTCTCTTATATGTAGAATATAAGGAACAAAATAAATTGACGAACAAGATAGGACCACAGACATGGAAGCATGAAACAGACTGACAGATCTCAGAGGGAAGGTGGGAAGGCGGGCAGGAAGAGATTGACCAAATAATTTATAAGCATGTATTCATAGTCCATGGACATAGACAATAGACAGGTGAAGGCCTGGGGTGGGGTGGGAGAGGGGTGGAGGGGAGAAATAGGGGGAAATGGGGGACATCTATAATACTCTCAACAATAATACAAATTTTAAAAATAGCCCGGCTGGGCGTGGCTCAGCGGTAGAGCCTCGACCTAGGATCCAGGCGATCGGGGTTTGATTCCCAGTCAGGGCACATGCCCGGGTTGCGGGCTCAGTCCCCAATGACTCTCTCATCATTGATGTTTCTGTCTGTCTTTCTCCTTTCCTCTCTCTGAAATCAATAAAGATATATTTTTTTTAAAAAATTCAAATTTTAAAAATAAAAATATACTGATTGAAAGCATTGCTTTAGAGGGAGATATGTAATGATTGTATGGCTAAATCAAGGTTAACTCATTTTGTGACCTTAACTTTAAAAATGAGAAAGGTAATATTTTAAAAAATAAAGTTTCATCTAGACAAGAGCAAAATTTTCTAAAAGATAGTGAAAACCTTCCTGGTCTAGAACAGGTCAAAATCTTTAAAGCCCATTAATTCCTATAATCCACAAAAATCTTAAGAATTATCAGTATTAGATACCAATGGAATTGCCTGAAAACTGAATAACTGAAAGTCTGTTTAAAAGCAGCTTAATCGTTAGACACACATGCCACAACTGTGGAATATTCAGGAAGCAGATTAGAGTTTGTTGGGGTTTTTTTTTTACAGGAGAGAGTAAAACAGCCAGTCAACAGGCAGATTCCAGTCCAGGCTACTGTGCTGATAACAGGGTCTTTAAGTGGAGTTTGCACATTGAATCGTGAGATTCTCAGATGTTTTAATCCACAGAGTTTCCAGAACTTTGACAGTTTTGCTTAAGATGTTACAACCTCTAATATGGGAAAATCTTCTTTGAGAAACCTAAACACATCAAGAGCTAAAATGCATAGACTGTGACATTGGGGAATCCTCAGTGAAATGGCCCATCCAGATCACACTGCAGTGAAGTTCACATCAGACAAACCCCACTTAGGCACATGGAGCTTCTGATAACTTTTGTGTAGACCTTTTTCATATATATTCTTAAATAAAAGATGTATAAAGAAAAATGAAAAAAAGCACATCTTTTAAAAATTTATTCCAAATGGTTTAGTATTTTAATGATAATTTAATTAGCATCATGTTTTAAATTTTACATTCTAACTGCTTCTAGTGTATAGAAATGCAATTAATATTTTTGAGTTATATCCAGAAATTTTGATGCAATTACTTATTTTATCTAAAATTCACGTGCATGTTTTTAAATGTTAGCACACACATTTTAATGATGGTTTTATTTTCTTCCATTTCAATCATTAGTTTGCTTTTTTGTATGTTATGCTTATGTTCTTAGTTGCATATTAACTTACACATTTAGAAATTTTTTCATGTTCTAGAAGAAACTTTATTTTTTATTGTTCAAAATATTACAGATTTTTATCTGTTCCTTGTAACTTGAAATTTGTACAACTACAAAATATCCCTCCTTTCCCTGTAATTTTTTCTTAGTATCAACCTTGTCTGATATTGATATAGCAGCGCTATCACTCTTTTGGTGTAACTTTTAGTTGTCTTAATTTTATCTTTCTGTCCCTTTACATATTAGATATATCTGTTATAGACAGTGTAGAGCTGGATTTTATTTTCAGCCATTTGACCACCTCTTTACATCATACACAGGAATAAACTCAAAATGGGTTAAAGGCTTAAATGTAAGTCAAGAAACCATAAAAATCCTAGAATAAAATGTAGGCAGTAAAATCTCTGACATTTCTCTTATAGCAATATTTTTTCCTATATATTTCCTTGGGCAAAGGAAACAAAAGAAAAAAAAAACAAATGCGACTACATCAAACTAAACATTTTTGCACAGCAAAGGAAACTATCAAAAAAAATGAAAAGACAACCCACTGGTTCGGAAAACATATTTGCCAATGATAGACCTTATAAGGGATTAATATACAAAATTTATACAGAAGTCAACACCAAAAAACAAACAATCCAATTTAAAAATGGGCAAAGGACCTGAATAGTTACTTCTCCAAAGAGGACATACAGATGGCCAATAGGAATATGAAAAGATGTTCAACATCAGTAATCATCAGAGAGATGCAAATTAAAACCACAATGAGATATCACCTCACACCTGTCAGAATGGCTCCATCAACAAATCAACAAACGATAAGTGTTGGCATGATACGGAGAAAAGGGAACCCTTGTGCACAGTTGGAGGGAATGCATATTGGTGCATCCACCATGCAAAATAGTCTGGAGTGACCTCAAAAAATTAAAAATGGAACTGCTTTATGACCCAGCAATTCCACTTATGGGAATATATCTGAAGAAACCTGAAACTGATTCAAAAGAATATATGCACCCCTATGTTCATTGCAGTGCTATTTACAATAGCCAAGATTTGGAAACAGCCCAAGTGTCCATCCATAGATGAGTGGATAAAAAAGCTATGGGACATTTACACCATGGAATACTACTCAGCCCCCTAAAAGAAGGAAATCTTACTTTTTGTGACAGTATGGATGGACCTGGAGAGTATTATGCTAAGTGGGGAAAAAAACCTGTCCAAGAAAGACAAATACCATATGATTTCACTTATGTGAAGAATCTAATGAACAAAGTAAACAAACAAAATAGAAACAGGCTCATAATACCGGGAACAGACTGACAGCTGTCAGGGTAGGGGACTGGGGCTAGGTGAAATAGGTGAAGGGATTGAGCAAAAAACCCAAAAACTCATAGACACAGACATCAGTGTGGTGATCACCAGAGGGAAGGGGGTGGGGGAGGTAGAAGAGGGTAAAAGGGGATAAATGGTGACAGAAGAACACTAGACTATGGGTGGAGAACACACAATGCAATATACAGATGATTTATTATAAAATTGTATACTTAAAACCTATTTAATTAATCAATGTAACCCCAGTAAATTCAGTAAAAATATATTTGAAAAAGAGAATACTGCCAATTTCCATTGGTTCAACCTAATCATATACTTTCTCTATGAAATATGAAAGAAAAATACTGTCTTTGTCTTAAAATGAGAATTTATATTACTGCATTTTGTTTTTATTTAAAATTAAAGAAGTCTTAATGGGAAATTATCCATATTACATACATAAAAATATATATGTATGAAAGTCTCTACATAGAATTATATAAGACATTTTTTATTTTTGTGTTTTTTGTGAAGTATTATTTTTATTTTTTATTTTTTAATATATCTTTATTGATTTCAGAGAGAGGAAAAGAGAGGGGGAGAGAGAGATAGAAACATCAATGATGAGAGAATCATTGATCGGCTGCCTCCTAGATGCCCTGCTCTGGGGATCGAGCCCGCAACCCGGGCATGTGCCCTGACCGGGAATCGAACCACCATCTCCTGGATCCTAGGTCGATGCTCAACCACTGAGCCACGCCGGCAGGGTGTGAAATATTTTTAATGTCACTGCAGGAAATATATTTACAGGAAAAATAAGTAATCAATAATTATTATTTTAGAAAACACAATTAAATGTCATTTCCTTAGAAATATGAATATTCCTCATACCCTGGTATTAGTTAGTGTGCCTGAAGAGATGGAGGAAGGAGAGGAGAAAAAGAAGAGAAAATGGAAAATAAAATACAGAATATTTTTAAAAGAATGTTCCAGGAATTTCTTTTCATTTGTTTATGTTAAGAGTAGATGCTAAAATCATGGCTGGTTATGTGTGGGCTAGTATCTTTAAAAAGCCACACACCTGATAAAATGTGTCTTCTCAATGTAAAGATTATAGATGAAAAGTTTTTCAAAGTAGTGATTTATAACTTTTGAACAAACTTTTTTTTTCAAATACATATTTAGGTGTATTTTTAAATACATGGCAATGCTACAGTGGAGATTAAAAAGCAAAAAGTAGCATACATTTTATGGCCATCTCCATTACCATTAAATTCATGATATAAACACTTTTTCTTAATTAGTATGAGTTTAACACAAGCAATATTTCGCTAATTTAGCAAGATGTGAATTAATTTCTTATAATGGTTATGGTTTTTATATTAAAAATAAGCTTATTTTTGTTTTATTTCTTTTAAATACATTTCTCAGAGCTAAGAGATGCTTTTAAGGTCTGGCACTTACTGAACTCACAATCCATATAATTAATACTAGGCAATTCTTGAAATAGGTTCTATTCTCTCTGAACAGCCTTCTAGGCTCATTAGGATATATTAATTAGAAAAAGTACAAAATGAGTTATGGGTGACTTACCAATCATCTGAATATTTTCTACTATGGCCAGGTAACTTTCTAATTTTGATGAATTGTATGTTCAGCTTCAGTGAACAACTCCAATTTCAATATACTGAGAAGTAACATGAATTACTACATTAATGTGTCCTTGGGTAAATAACCAGTTATTACTTTTCAATTTTTCTCACATGAACCTCAACAATTGAACACATTTTTTTTTTATTACTGGAAAATATACATAGAATGCCTAATATACTAGGGGCTATAAAATAAAAACTAACATTTGTTTAATACATAGCACTTTATAAAATTCCTCTTACACCTACTTCCTAATTAATAGATACCTTATGAAAAGTATTTTTTTCCTTCAATGATCCTACTTGCTTGAGAATAAAATGTTGATATTATTGATATTATTTAGAGAAGAGGGCACTTTGGATGTTAAGACACCAGAGTAGAGTAATCTTGCGGGTGATTTCATGAAAAGAAACTTGAACATATAACATGATTACAATAAATTATAGCAGAGATGTCAAAGGAAATAGAAATAGAAGATTTTTAAAAATCATTCATTTCCACACAAGGGACCACTAAACTATAAGAAAATGTATATATTTTCCTGAAGGGGAAGAAAGTTAGCTATTCCTGGGACAGAACCAACACTGCTTCGTGATATACATACATCACAGGTTCTTTCCTGGCTCCTTTTTTGCCACCTTGGCCTTCTATGGATTCTGTACAGAGCCGTGATGTATGGAACTGGAGAGCAGAAGGTGAGCCTTATTGTGTGAATAAAAATGCTTCTTTGGTTACAAGTACAGAAAAGAGTTAGCTGTTATCCCCTCTGAGATGGGGGAGAATGCCAGTTGAATAATTTCATGGGCTCCTTTTGTGTCCAAAAGGTTTCATATCATGCTATTTTATGCCACTTGAGGGAAACTAAGAGACAGATTAAACTTTGTTGAATTCACTTTTTGAATAGCTATGTTAACTGTACATTTGAAACTCCAGATTGGACCATGATCTACATAGATAACTCTCCACATTTTAAGGCAAGAAAAATTTCTTCACTTATTTCAAAAGACCCCATTATAACCCCGATAAAAACAGTTCAAGCCCTGAAGCATGAAATTTGATTGCCAACTCATCTATTTTCATTGCTCCCTACACAGTATCATGATAATGTATCCTCGAATTTTAGTGAGAGATTTATTTCCACTACAGATTAAAAACCAGCCATTCTCTTCAGAAACACATTTCCCACTATCCTTTTAGATTAGAGAGAACTTTGTTAATGGCAGTTAATGTTTCTGCATCTGGGTACAAGTTTGTTTATGCATTTGGAAACCAGAGATACCACCCTGATAGTTTCTGGCATTTGGAAAATTGCACAGACACAGGGCTATTTATAGGACTATGCAACATTGAACAGACACATACAAATATCATGTTTGTGCCACAAAAATGGATCTTTTGTATTATGTCCATATCAATAAGTCTACTCTAGCCCCAGTGATGGGAATCTGAGCCTGGGGATGCAAATTCAAATATACCTGTGTAAGCTGGGACTCTAGCTTGCTTACCTTCTTCAGTAGAAAATAGAAAACACCATCTTTTTTCCAGTATAAGAATAGAAGCCATTGCTCATGGGTGCACACACCCTGAATAATCAGCCACCCTAAATTTGTAACAGAAGAGATGTGTGTTTATCCACAGGAAGAGATGGGGAGTTTTTAAGGCTCCATTTTTTTCTTCATTACTGACAGTGAAGAATTTAACAGAAAGTTAAAAGACAAACACATTTCCTTGACACTAAATCTTGAATTATTAGATTGACTCTATAGTGGCGTCATCGCATACCAAAGTGTTTATGTAAATTATTATTGTAAATTAACTATAGAAAATGTTATAGCGTATCTGCATAGAAGAAAAACAGAGCTACACCACAAAAATTTTGAACTTGGCTCTTTGACTACACCCTCGAATGGATAAAGAACTGCAAAGAAAAATCTGCCTTTGCTTAGTAAGTTTGCTATTGATTGTATCGCATTGCAGTTCTATTTTTTTCTTGTTTTTCTTGTAAGATTAAGGATATGAGTAACTGTGTTGATGCTCTTGAGAAACTGTGCCCTACAGGAGAAGGGAAATACAAACATCGAAAGGGGAGAAGCAGAAGACGCTGTGCTGTTAGACTGGAACAAGTAGTTCCAACTGTATCTTACAGAACTCAACACCGATTATGATAAAAACTCTCAGAAAACCAGAAATAGAAGGAAATGTCCTTAACTTGAAAGATGGCTTCTAGAATACCCAGCAAACTCATTCTTAATGTTTAAAGACTGAATATATTTCAGGAATATCAGGAACAAGGCAGGGATTTTTACTAGAGTTTCTAGCTACTGAAATAAAACAAAGAAACAAACAAAACTAAACAAAATCCTGAAGATTAAAGAGGAAGATTTACAGGCCAAGGAATAAATCTGACAAAATATGTGAAAAACCTGTATACTGAAAATTACAAAAAAACCTGCTGAGGCAAAGTGAAACTAAATAAATGCAGAATTATACCATGTACATGGATTGGAAGGAAGGCTCAATATTAATGTAATATCAG
Source organism: Miniopterus schreibersii (assembly GCF_964146895.1). Classification (NCBI taxonomy): domain Eukaryota; kingdom Metazoa; phylum Chordata; class Mammalia; order Chiroptera; family Miniopteridae; genus Miniopterus; species Miniopterus schreibersii. The sequence goes on along the minus strand of NC_138107.1, from coordinate 76,400,731 downwards.
TTTTCGTTTATCTCTGGATGAGTGCTATCAAATTACAAAATCACAGTGGATTTTTCAATAGAAATTGACAAGTTAATTCTAAATATATTTGGAAATACAAATAGCCTACAAGTCAAAGTCAATTTGTAAAGAACTAAGTTGAAGGACTTAAACCTCATAATTTCAGATTGCCTCTAAAACAACAGTAATAAATCAGTACAGCATTTACATAGAAATAAATGAATAGATCAGTGGAACAAAATGAGGCTGACACAGGTAGCCAACTGATTTTTGACAAAGATGGCAGTCTTCATGGGGAAGGATAGCCTTTCAATAAATAATGCTAGAATGGTTTTTGGTCACAGTGCCACATAGGTACCATTGGAGAGATACGAGAAAAGAAAAATGAGTTATTAAATCTAAAATCTATGATAAAGCCAGAAATTAAATGTTTATAAATTCTGCTTAAATAAATAGTGAATAACAGTTTGCCAATAACAAATTGAAAGATCTTTGAATCAAATACTTTTTAAAAGAGATTCGTGAAGCTCTTCTTCACAGTTTTTTGGTATTGAGAAAGGAATATTGTAAAAAAAGTTAAGTATAGAAATAGATGTAAATCTGGACATGAAATGTAAACAGAATAATAAATCATGTCACAATCAATTCTTAGGTCATTATATATAAAGTCAACTAATAGCAGAATCTTAAACTTCTTTCACAGTTATTTTAAATAGCTATTCCACTACCAGCTCTGAGCTTATTCCTAAATTCTTATGTACCTAGGGGCATATTTTGTTTATTACATCTATTGTTTTTTGTAGTCTTGAAAAGAATTTTTAAAGTATGTATAGGGTTTTTATTAGCTCCAGGAGAGGAAGAATCTTCCTTTTTTTCTGAGGTAGGTTGGCAGCATCCTCAGAGACCTGGTATGTTGATACTGTATACAATGTCTTAAAACAGAGGAAAAGAGGAAAATGTTACAAAAAAGTATAATTCTAAGTAATAATAATTTTTGTCACTATCTTTAAATGGCCACTAAGTGGTAATTCTTAACACAACTTCTCCTAAAGTATTGCTAAAATTCTTATGAAGGCAAAGAGAAAAAATAAAATAGAACTTAAAAGTGAAGAGACTTCCACTCCTGGGAAGATGGAGTATATATATTTTCCCTTTTTATCCCACTATATGCTGCTAAAATGCCTCAACATTATATATAAAACAAACATAAGAAGACTGAGAGCTGGAGAGACTGGGACTTCAGGACCTGAGGAGAAACCCAGGGGTGAGTTCTCTGTATTTCCTTTTTTCATATATCCCATAGCAATTACTGGAGATGCCAGTAACCAGGAAATGCTAACAGTTACAGCTGAATATGCTTCTAGAAAAGTCCTCTCTCTTTAGCCAAAGACCAGGAAATAGTCTGTCAAACAGAAATCTTTTTTAAAAAATAACTGTTCTACTTCAGATACATATAAAATAACTATGGCACCACCCCCACCAACAAGGCCAAGCGGAGAGCCGACGTTTCCACCTGCACCAGGCAGTAACCCCGGATCCAGTGTGTGTCAGAGAAGGAAAAGCGGGGATCAGAACATGCATCACCACTGGAGGGTGACAAGGGCTCTCCCCCTACAGTGTCAGGGGACACTGCAGGGGGAGCCTGGACTTAATAAAGAATGGTCATCTCAGAAGAATGACCTTTCTGCTGCTTACACAAACTGGTTACAAAGCAGTTCGAATTTGGCTCTAGTTATACACTCACCTGGTAAATAGAATCATGAGGCATTTTTGTAAACTGCTCTCCAATTTTAAGTTATTTAGCTCTCTTTAAAAAAATATTTCCTTATTGATTTCAGAGAGAGGAAGGGAGAGGGAGAAAGAGAGAAACATCAATGATGAGGAGAGTCACTGATCAACTGCTTCCTGCACGCCCCTTGCTGGGGATCAAGCCACAACCCGGGCATGTGCCCTGACTGGGAACCGAACCGCGATCTCCTGGATCGTAGGTTGATGCTCAACTGCTGAGCCACGCGGACCAGGCAAGTTATTTCACTCTTTTGATTTAGAGTGAAATAACTCAACATTGCATAAAGGAGTACATTTTAATAGAAGTATTTTAAAATATGGTGATATATTTTTATTTTTCTCTGCCTTACTGCAGTGCTATATAATAAAAAAAGTACAGGGCTCAATTCTACATTTAAATTAAATTAAATGATCAGGAGTTTTGCTTGAGTACAGGAAAATAGAGTTATAAAATCAATGAATATATCAGTATATTTGAAAATTATAATTCTGGATGAGAAGTTCAAGATAACTCTAACTTCAGCTAGTCAGAACACTTAAAAATATTGAGAAATAAATGTATTTGATTGAACTGGAGTCCTACTTCATTGACTGCATGTGGAAGAGAAAGCAATCAATGCTAAGATCCTTACCACAGTCGTGGAAGTTGCATATTCTGCCTCCAACTTGGGAAACATATCTAATTAAGGGAAGTTTGCCTTAACGATTTGCCATAGGATCACAATTAGTAGAGACCTCGAGGGACTGTGGTTTCTACTTAGGGTCCTCCAATTTGACTGTACCATTATCCAGTATAGGAAATTAATGAAAGCTTCATGAAAAAGATCCATTGTCTGCCCCATTGAATCATTGCTCTAAACGGACAGCATTTTCCTTCTTAAAATATTTAAGTGTCTCAGTACATCTTACAAGAAAATATTTCCAAATACTTTTTATGTATAAAGTACAACTTTTTCATTTTAAGTGATGACAGATGGCAGCTGTCTTTAATGGCCAATGTGAAGATAAACGATTGGCAAGAATTTCATTCTTTATTAAAATTTTTTGATAGCCAATTATGCAAGCCCATTTTTCATGTAAGAAGGACACCAAGATGCTCATCTACCTCATGTTTCTAATAGTAATATGTATTATATAGTAGTATTTTATAGCAGAAAATAGCATTGTGACAGGTAGCTTATAAAAATGACTCCTAATGATACCCACCTCCTGGGATTGTTACCCTTTGTAATCTACTCTCCTCAAGTGTAGACTGGACCTACTAACATGCTTTTATAGGAGTATAGCAAAAGTCAGAGGATGTCAATTCTAAGATTAGCCTATGAAAGACAGATTCCTGTTGGCCTGCATTTTCTCTTTAGATCTTCTCAATTTGCTCACTGCACTGAAACATGCTGCTATGTTATGAACTGCCCTGTGACATGTCTTCCTTCTAATGACCAATAAGGAACTGAGCTACTCTTACAGCCCACAAGGAACTGGTTCTTGCCAGCGACCACATGAGCAAACCTGGAAATCAGATCCTTCTCTGGCTGAGTCTTGAGGCACCATCAGCAGCTTTTTCCCTACAACTGATTACAGCCTTGGACAAGAATCTGAGGAAGAGGAACTAGAAAAGTTGAGCTTGGATTTCTGACCCATAGAAACTGCAAGAAATAAATGTTGTTATTTTAAGCCATCCAGTCTTAGGGTGGTTTGTTAGGCAGCAGTAGGTAACTAACACAAATATATATGTCTATGATGTTTAAAATAGATGACATTGTCCCAAAGAATAGCCAGCAATGAAGGAAAGATGGTATTACTGGTATTACGAGAAATTTTCCAGAATAATTTTAGGTCAAACAGCTATACTAAATATTGCTGTTCTTATAAAATACGTAACTATCATTATGTAAACTAGTATATATAAATATCATTCTATATGAATATAGAAGCTTAGTAAAATTCAAATATCTGACTTACTCTATAATAATATTGAATTTGAAAATAATCAGAGCAGCCCCCCAAATACTTTTTGAAAGAGAGAGACCCTAATACATAGACAAAAACCTGGTATTCAATAAAAGAGCAATTTGTAGCTATTTTAAATAACTAATTAAACCTGATTCTTTTTATTAAAAGTATAAACCTGTTGCCTGTAGTTGATGCTGGAAATATTTGGCCCAGTTGCCTTTGTATACAAATATACTTTATTTTTAGAGCAGCTTAAGTTTCACAGCAAAATATAGTGGAAAGTACAGAGATTTCCCATATACCTTTAATGCATAGCCTCTGCCACCATCAACATCCCCACTAGAGTGATGCATTTGTTACAACGGGTGAACCTCCATTAACATCATTATCACCCAAAGTCCATAGTTTAAACTAAGCTTCACTCTTGGTGTTGTACCTTCCATGGGTTTGGACAAAGGAATAAGACATGTATCCGCCATCACAGTTTCGTCGGGTAGTTTCACTTACTTAAAAACCCTCTGTGCTCCACCTAGTCATCCCTTTCTCTCCCCAACCTCTTGCAACCACTAATATTTTTATCTCCATAGTTTTGCCTTTTCTAGAATGCCATACAGTTGGAATTATACCGTACGTAGTCTTTTGAACTAGCTTCTTTCACTTTAAGTTCCCTCCGTTTTTTTTTTATAGCTTGATAACTCAATTTTATTATTTTTTTTTTGGTGCTGAATAACACCCTTTCAGGCTGTACCACAGTTTTTCTATTCACCTACTGAAAGACATCTTGGTTGCTTCCAAATTCTGGCAATCATGAATAAAGTTGCTGTAAGCATCTTTGTGCAGGTTTTGTGTAGAGATAACTTTTCAGCTCTTCTGGGTAAACACCAAGGAGTGCCATTGTTGAATTGTTTGGTGTGATAATTTTGGAAACTTTATGTTTTTTATCCCTTCTTGTTACCTTTTCATTCTGTACAATACTCTCTTTTGCCTTTGTTACCCCTTTCATCAAAGCATGATCTGAATACTACATAGTTCTAATTTTTAAAATATATCATTAGGTTATTTTCAAAACTATGGCACTTAATTTGGGCCTCTAAGCCCTGTCCTCATTTTTTGGTTTGTCACATTTTACAGGACTCACTATGAGTACTTTTCTCTGTATTTATAGATATTTGATATAAAATGGTAAGATTCTGTATTGGGCCCCTTAGACAGGCAATATTTTTTATTAGAAGACTCCTTAAAAAAAGGGGCAAGGAAAATTGAAAAACAAGAGTTTGTCCAAAACAAGGTTATTATACTTTGAAGCAACTATTATTTATGTCAGATAAGGAGTTATTATAAATGTGACAGTTGTTTAATTAGAAGAAAAAACATGTTGAAAAGATGTAGCTGTCTTAATATTGGCAGAACTTTGGTTAGGAAAAATAATATATATTTTTTCTGGATGCAGCAAAGTGAAGATTTTATCTCAAAGTAAAGAAAACTATGTTACAAAAAAGATCTAAGGTACATTGGTTTAAATTGCTAGGGGAGTTAGTTCCCTATCGTAAGTGTTCAAATATACCAAAATGACCTATTGCCAAAGGGCTTTTTTAAAACAGATTCCTCACTTTGGTGGATATTTGACTAGGTGGTTTTTCCTACTATGAGATTATGTGTAAAAGGCAAAAGGAAATATTAAAGGAAACTTGATTTTGTAATTTATTTGGGCTTACTATTTGAAGAGAAACATTTAAAATTTATTTTCCTTCATTTAAAAACCCACACTTCCAAAATGCTTGAGTTGGATCCTAATGATACAGTTGATGAATGCAAATTGGATTCTAAAGTAATTATGCTTTCCAGTCCAATAAGCATAAACAGCTTAACAACTTTCCTTTTGCTATAGATCAAAGTAAACTATATTTAAGTCAGATATTTAGAAGTAAAAGGCATGTATAAAGTCTTAAAAATTGAAATTTTATGTACTAAACATTTTGCTCATGTGTTTTCCAATGAGCAAAATGTATATCTGTCAGAATAATTATAAAAGCATTAACTGTGTTTTTTCTCATTTTTTCAAACTTACCTTTCTGGTCTCTGATTTTAAATCGATCCGTGAATATCTAATCAAACCTAATATGCTACCCTTTCTTTAAAGTACAATATTGCCACCAATTTTCCAGGATAAAACGTCGAGTGTTTATTATAATGACTGATTTATGTAAATAAAAATTATACATATCAATGAACTCATTATTAGCAACATGTAGTCAAATTCTGTGTGCTGAACTTCCTCCAGTTTAGAATGCATTCATGTAAAGGATCTCACCTGAGATTACCCTGTGAGCTATTACTTCTAGGTACCTCAGAATAATTTTCCCTTCAAGTCAGCACCACAAGAGGCATTTTCGTTATTCTGATGAATAAATGAAGCTCCCCTCCTTGCTCTGATTGCTGCATGTATATGATTCCAAAAATGACTTAGCTGGTGTCCTCATGACCCCAACTGCCCGGGGGCCGTGGAAGCTGCCCAGGCCGCATTCCACTGGAAATCACAAAACTTTCATCAGGTTGAAGCTGAATCTGCATTACTCACTTTTGTGGGTGATTAAAGCCACGTTTGAGCATATGTGTGGTGTTTTCACTCAGCTTTAAACATATGGATATTTGTATCCATTTTCATTTTATTTCATTTCTTAAATAGTGAATTAAATTTACAGCGCTATTCAGTATAAATGCAAATACAAAACCAGTTCAATAGATGTGGTTTTGCATGTCTCCGAGTAAAACTATTCAACGTGTTTTATTAGTTATTAAAGTTATTTTGACACAACACATTCAGATGGAAGGCATTTTAGATTTGATTATGTGTTTATCCCATGGCCACTTATCTGTGAGTCTCAGTGCTGGCACAGTGAGAATGCCGGGGCCCGGGGCACAGCAGTCACTGAACAAACGTTTCTTTATGAATAAGCCAGAATGGGGACAATAAACCTCCTGATCGGCAGACTGAATGTCACAGATTCCATTTACTAATATTCTGCACTTTTTGTCATAGGTGAGACCCTCAAGTCCTCGATTACAGCTTACATGCTCTTAGTGGAAAATTAGTTTAACAAATTTAGGTGATAAGTGTTAGGGCCCTCAGGAGTTTAGGAGGTACACAAATTTATGAAGTGTCTATGTGACGAAGATCTCGAATGGAAGGGGCTTTACGTAGACATAAAGCAACCCTGAGTAGAAGAAGATGGAATGGCTGAGAGAGAGAGAAAAGCTGCAGCAGAGCTCCTTGACCTCATGGGGTGCGAGTTTGCAGGCATTGTAAAGAGTCTCACATACATAACATATATATATATATAATTAAGATGTAATTATATAGATTCTCATATATATTATATATATTAATTATATATGAGTTATTCTATATATATAATTTCACTAGATAAATACTTAAATTTAACAAAGCTTAATGTTTTTCAAGCTATGTTGAAGTACATACTATGTTTCTGAATGTAGGAGCGTGCCTATGACGTTATAAAAATATATCCTTAAATATTTTTTTTAATTTGCGTAGCATGAAGATAGTTTCTTTGCCTTTGAAATTTTCAAATGAGAAATACTTCATTTTCAACAAAATGCTAGGCATGGCAGATGTGTGTGTTCTATTCCTCGTAAACTGCTGTTTCTTCTTCTTTTCCTAGTGTTCAAGAAAAGCAAGTCTCTCATAAATACATATTAGTCATGCTCGTAGTTAAAAACAACAGAGGTGATTTGCATTTATTACTCTCCCCCAGTTCTTAGAATACAAATTTATTTTGGCTTTGGGGAGTTCCACGAGTGTTCATGATTTCACACTCATTGTGTAAGCCAGAAGATATCATTTTAAAAATATTTATTCTTTTTTGAAGTCTGGGCACTTGAGATATCTGTCTCTGAAACAAATTTAGTTTTTGCTTCTATATTGCTGAATATATCTTTATAGACATACTTCCATTAAATATCAATTTCATGTTATTTTATATTAGTACTTTGATATATGTTTCTTTCTTTTTGTTCATCTTTATTAAGTGTAATTTACATGGCATAAAATTCACCCATGATAATTGTAAACATCAATGATTTTAATAAATCATTGTGTAAGCCAGAAGATATCATTTTAAAAATATTTATTCTTTTTTGAAGTCTGGGCACTTGAGATATCTGTCTCTGAAACAAATTTAGTTTTTGCTTCTATATTGCTGAATATATCTTTATAGACATACTTCCATTAAATATCAATTTCATGTTATTTTATATTAGTACTTTGATATATGTTTCTTTCTTTTTGTTCATCTTTATTAAGTGTAATTTACATGGCATAAAATTCACCCATGATAATTGTAAACATCAATGATTTTAATAAATGTATATAGTCATGCACCCCTCACTAAAACACAGTTTTAAAACATACCCATCAGCCCAAAATTCCTTCCTGCCTATTGGAGGCAATCCCTGCTGCCAGTCATATCTCCCAAAATTATAATCTTGTATGTGTGTGTGCGCACATTACATTTTCCCATTTCTAAAAATTTCACATAGATGAAATTATGTAGCATAGAGTATTTTGTGTCTTGCTTTTTTAACATTATGTTTTTGAAATTCATCCATGTTTCTGTGTGTGTTGGTACTCAGTTCAAACTTACTTGTGAATACACATATACATCTTATTTTGTTCACTCGCCAGTTGAAACACATTTTGTTACAATTTTGAACTATTATAAATAATTTTGCAGTGTCTTGATTACTGCAGGCCCCAAAGCTTAGTTTTCTAGTGTTGTACTACTTCTTAAAGATTGTTTTGTCTGCTGTAGATGCTTTGAATTTCCATATAAAACAAAATCAGTTTGTCACCTTCTCCATAAAATCCAGGATTTTGATAGGGATTAATCCACATATAAATTTAAGAAAAAATGTCTTCTCAACATGACTGAGTATTCCAATATATGAAAAGGATATGATAGCCCACTTACTTATATCTTCTTTAATCGCTCTTAACAATGTTTTACAGTTTTTTAGTATACATGAATTACACAGATTTTATTAATTTTTATAATTTATTTTTTTCTTATTTTTATAAGCATAACTTTTGTGAAATTTTATTTTTGGTTTATTTGATATTGGCCCATGGAAATATAATTTATATTTGCATATTAATTTGTATCCTGTGACTTTACTAAATTCACCTATTAATTTAACTAGCTCTTTTGTAGGGTCTTTAGGGTTTCCCACATACAGCATTATACCCCCTGAGAATAAAGACATTTTTATTTTCTCTTTTCTAATTATATGACTTCTTTTTTTCTTTTCTTACTTTATTGGCTAGAACCTCCATTCCAATGTTGAAAAGCAATGTGAGACCAGATTTTCTTCTCTTATTCTTGCTTTTAGTTTTTTAGTGGTTTCCATGTTTACAATATATATATTTTTAACTTAATATAACCTATTTCATATTATTGACTTTAATTGGTTAAAAATAGCAGGGGTTTTTTCCTTTATCTCTTCCTTCTGCTGATGTGAGTGTGTGTGTGTGTGTGTGTGTGTGTGTGTGTGCATTTTTTGACTTGAAGCCATGAATTTTAAGAATTCAAGAGAAAAAGAAAGTAATATATGTCTCAGTATTTTATAATTATCCTTATATTTACCATTTCTAGTGTTCTTCATTGCTTCCTCTCCAGCTGAGTTATAAATCTAGTGTCATTTCCTTTCAATCTGAAGGGCTTTCTTTACTATTTCTTAAAAAGCAGGTCTTCTAAACATACTTTCTCAGTTCATTTATTTTTAAATCAAAAACTGTCTTTATTTTACCTTTAGTTTTGAAAGATAAGGTTGAATGTGTAACACTTTCAAGTTGTCATTTCACTATCTTCTCTGATTTTGTATTAAATAATTATTCATAATATATCTTCAAATTCAATGATTTTTCTTCTATCCTCTCCAAAATGATGATTAGCCCATGTAATGGTGTTTCATTTTAATTATTATACATTTTTCTCTAGAATATTATTTTATCATTCTTAGTATATTTCCATTAGTGTTCAAAATATTTTTCTTTTAGTTATTTAAAAAATATTTAAAATAGTTGCTTAATGTATTTGTGTGCTCAGTCCAACACACTTGCCCGCATTGATTCAGATTCTAATGGCTGTTCTATAGTTTTTACTGAATTTTACTTCACAGAGCTCTCGAACCCCCCTCATGTGGCAAGAAGTCCACAGACTTGCTATAGTTCCTACCTGACAAAGTAATAACTCTTCCTGAGTTAATACTTTTAAATGTGTTCACTTGTGTGGGGGGTTGTTTTTTGTTTTTCTTTTAATTTTCAGTGCCCTAAAAGTCCCTTTTGGGCCATTTAGCCCAGTTTTATGTTTGTTTTCTACAGAAGGGAATTGTCCAAATATCTTTATACCACAATAATAAAAAGTAGCTCCCTAAATAAAGGATTGAATCAATACATTAAAAGTATTTTGAAGATGGTGGCAATATATTCTCACCTATAAATCTTTGGGGCAAAGAGAAAAAATAATACTGAGTTAATAAATTACACGTGATTTCCATGCCTTAGTCTTTATCTGTGCACAATTTTTATACCAGAGAGACTTTTCATGACACCAATAACACAATTTCAGTTTATTCTCTAAATAGAATTTCAGAATTGCTTCACACGTACTATGAAATATTTTCTTCAATAGTACTCGCCTCAAAATATCTAAATATTTGTCTTCATTTGTTGATCTTGTTTACATAAGTTGTAGTATGATTTGATATATTTACATTTCTATAATATTGTACCATAAAATTCCCCTCATTGTTTTGACAAAGTGTCTTTTACTCTGCCATGTATTTGGAGAGATTCCTTGACTTCTTGTGTGGTGCATAGATATAGAGATGACATTTTCCCCACTGTGCTTTTATACCAGGAACATACAACTGACATGTAAATTAGCCTGTTTCTTAAGTATTCTGAAAAGTTTCCACAGTTAGTCTCAATATTTCACTGGTTGGCAACTTTATAGGGTCAGGATTTTTTTCCTTAGATCATTAATAAATCTCTCCAGTGTTATGTTTACTTTCTTTTGCATAACATGAGTATATATGTTTAGGTGGCCTTCATTTTTGAGTTAGAGTCAATGCATGGCTAATTAAATTTGCTTTACCTGATAAGGAATTTCCCTTAAATATTAAAACCTCAAATTAAGTACCCTTTTTGTTAGTGCTTTTTCTTTTGTTATGCAATGCAAAGAATATCTAAAAGTATGTTTCAAGAAGGAGGGCACAGTACTAGTATTAAAATTAAAATTACTCTGGTTCTCCCATGAAAAGATTTCCAGTGAAGTAATAACTTGTGTGCATTGAGCCAATATTGGTCTATGAGAAATGGCTGCTCGGATGCCACGTTTCAGCTATGATTAGATCTCTTCCCCAAGGAATCTGACTATTTTTCCTTCACTAGCATGGAGAGCAGAATAGCTATAATCTCAGTAGAAATCTGTGAGACATTAAGAACTTAATCTTAGAGAACTAAAAGCAGTCTGGGACCCCAGGGTTATCTAAAGATACAATCTCAGGGAAAATATTATGCTTTCCCTGTTAAAGCAGCTAGTTACTCAGATAATTTTATATTTTCATATTAACTTTATTTGGAGATTTATTTAAACAATTTATAAATCACTTCAAGCTTAAAGATTAATTGAAAATGAGACCTTTTCCCCAAATCTATTTTAACAAGCAATCCATATTTCTTATTCTAACCTGTTATTCCCAAAATGCTAATGTTAATCAATTTTAATCAGTGGTGCCCACCTCTCAACTGATTTTCAAATCTAGATGTAAATCAGCTTACTGGATATCTTTGTCTCAATATCTTGTAGGAATCTTAAGCTCATGATGTAAAATGCCGCCTTGCTGAACTATTAATGTCTAAGCTTGCAAACCATTGACCCATTCTCAAATTCTCACTTCCAATTTATTTTCCACATTGACTTTAGAATTATCTATCTGAAGCACAAAGCTACGTAGCCCCCATAACATCATGCTTGTCACGACTCCTTAGATACCGTGCGGTCTTCTGTGTCCCTGCTCTTTTATGTTACTCCTCTCTCCCCATCCCTTCCTTGTTCCTTGTGTACCAGAAAACATCTCCTGTGTTTGAAGGCTCAGTTCCAGTGTCACTTCATTTGAGATGCTGCATTATTCATGCTCTTTAAGTTTGTGAGAAGAGACATTCTCATGTTACTGTCAACAATGTTAGTTTATGGTAAGTTCACAGGGAGGATTCAGGTCCATTATTTATTTATCTGTACCGTCACCCCAAATCTTCCTGCTTCTGCAGAGAAGGTACATGGTTAATGAATGGAATTATTAGCTTTGTTATAATTATAAAATACTTGGCTATGTTTTCTTATGTATCACTTTTTATAAATAGTTTATATGACCAAATAAAATTAGAGTATTACTTCATTCTTAAGTAATATATAGTTTAAGAGGCTTGAGGGATGGCATGTTCGTTCTTAATTAATGATTCTCATTTATGTTCGCATCCAGTAAATATTTTTTGAATTTCTGCTTAATGTTGCAAAAAAAGATGTTTCAAGAAGGAAACATGGAAAATTTCATGTGCAAAGACCATCAAAACACAGAAACTGAGCCCTGAACTTATGTCGAATAGGTGTTCTAAAACGTGATTTAATTGGCTCGACTGATGTATTAGTTAGGGTGTGACCAGAGAAATATACTAGTCTGAGCAATATGAAAATGGGACTTACTATAGGGATGGAATTATGTAATTGTGGGAGCTGTTGAAGAATTTTGGGGAAGACTTATACCACTGTAACTACTTGTACTACACTTATACTACTGGCGACCCTAAAATTGCTGTGGGTCTGAACAGCTGACAGGACGGTTGGAGCCAAGAGGGCAAAAGGAAGCCTGGGCATATCATTAATAGCCTTTCACCTCAAAAATGCTAGTTTTGTACAGAGCTTTCTGGCACCCATGACCATGGGGCTGTACATGTGCCTGATCCATATCTCGGAGCAGCTGAAATTAGAGGGTCGTTGGGACCCAGGCAGCTACTAACCCAGTAGGGCGAGCCAGTGCGCTGGCAACTTGTGTCAGCTCCAGTGCAGTGCCGAGCATCACAAGGACCCACAGAATGAAGTGTTTCCTGCATCTCTGGCACCTTCAAACTTGCAAAAATTTCTGTTGTGCCCAAATCCTAACCCAGAACCACAGAAAGAAGGGAATTATGAGTAGTTTGGGCATAGCTAAATTGTCAGTGTAAATCCACCTCAACTAGATGCCTCTCTCTAGAAGTTAATAAAAACATAATTCATTTATTATACAGGGCATTTCGTATGGTTTATGTTTAAATTGTTCAGCCAGTATTTCAAACAAATAGAGCTATGAAAAGTGTTGTTTCTAAAAGACACTTGTCTCTGGGTTATGATTCCTCTGTTAATCATCTTATATCAGCAACCTAAAAAAAAAAATGTCTTTTCCCATAGCAGGATTTCATTGTTTTTCTTATGCATAATTTATCTGCCCATGAGGAGCCTTATACAATCTAGACATATTGAGCAGCTTACCTTTATAAAAATAAGTACCTGTTCAAAATTACATGATGGGTTTGCCTACTATATCCAGAGTTTAATCGGTGGTTAGTGGCACTTTAAATGTGGCATTAAACTTCATGCTTATCTTTTTAATACCAAACAAGCAAAAGCACCATGTATGTTTATGTGGCCAAATCAGGAGAATTACCTGTTTTTAATAAAGATGTTATATTATTTAATAATTTAAAAAACTGAGTTTAATCTGATAATGACTTTCTTCTATGTACTGCTGATATAAAATGTAATTTTGTGTGAAAAAAAATCCAGCTGTGCAATCTTTTGTTACCTTTCTGAGAATCCTTTGCTTTGTTATCACTTTAAGTGAATTAGTAAGCCTAACTGTTTAAGATTGACTTTGTTTTAAAATCAAGTCATGCAACAAAATTAAATATCTCTCAATATTATACAATTTACTGACAACCTTTTATAATCAGAGAGATCAGTTAATTGGCATATTTATTTCCACTTCAGTATAATAATTAAGATAATTTTCATTTATTGATACAAGACATTTCATGAGAGCTGTTATGTACTGATTATATCAAAAACTAAAATCAAAATTTTAATTTTGACTGTAGCCTGAAGAAACAACAACAAAAAGAAAACTTCATATCTATTTGCTGAATAACATATTTTTCCCTTTGTGGACTTGTTCAGTACAGTTGACTCAAACTGGACAAAAAACCAAGACACTCAGACCTCCCTCTAATGAAAACAATACTAAAATTTCAGATAACAATTATATAAATGAAGATAAACATCTTAATTTTATAATGGAAAAAGAAGGATGCCTCAGAGGACAAAACCAAGAGCTCAGAGTATGGAGCCTGGAGCCACAGAGAACTCCTAGGCAGAGGCATTTAGCCCTAGACCGTGAACTGGCCACATGCGCCTGGCTGGATTTGGAAAATTCTACGGATCAGTAACTGTTGTGTGTATTATTTTTCAATGAGAATGTCTCTGTCACCTATTCTATGCCTGTCCCATCATTGTATACTGCCTACGTGAGAACATACAACCTGTTGCTTTAGTTCAAAGGTCATCAATTTGAGAGAAATTGAGAGAATTGAGAGAACACAGGGTGTGGGACCTGAAGAGCCTCATGTACTGCTGAACCAGATTTACCTGGACTTGGATGAGTTGATGTTGTAATAGGATAAGGTTAGGGGCTTAGGGGCACACTTTGATATATTTTGTGTGAGAGGGAAGTGGATTCCTTTAATTAGAAAGCAGATTAGCAGACTATTTTACAATAATGGTTATAATAATATCTTCTATACCATAAGCTCTTCTTATGATGTGATTCTTGAGAGTTGGGGTCTATATTTTCTTCTGGGCAGGTTTGTTAGTCAGGCAGCAATAATAAGACTATAGTACATCTAAGGGTAGGTCATAAAAGGCATTGCCTTACTACAGTCTTATTATTGCTGCCTTACTAAGAAGCCTGATTGCAGTATGGCTGAGTAATATGGCTTCCGTCTGATTGTCTTAGAACTCTTGCTTTTATGGCTTTGAGCAACTGTGCAATATGTGTTGTGAATAAGTTATGGCCACTTGGAGAGGTTGTATGCAGGTATCCTGGCCAACAACTGTAGGAGAGGTCCTCAACTTTTGAGTTGTTAAATTTAATTGATATACATTTTTAATAATCATGACTATGTTAAGATTTATGTCATATTTTATGTTCAGTGAACTTGATTTTTCTCACTTTAAGAACAGGAAAAATTATCTTCTGCTATTTGAAGATATTACATATATTTTTAAGCCTAGTGGTTATTTGTAAGTTATAAAAACTCATTTTATGTTTAGATTCCCTGTAATTTTTCAGCCATTAATTTCTATATCTTTGTCTTGAACTAAACTAGCATTGTTTTAAAATTCTATTTATCCTGTTCACGTCACCATCTCAGCATCAATATCCTCTGGGTTTTAATCTACAACAATATGAATATAATTTCCATTTCTTTTGCATTTTCATTCCTGCCATTTTTAGATGACAATAATCTTTATTTATTTATTTATTTATTTATTTATTTATTTATTTATTTATTTATTTTTTATTCATTTTTTTAAATTTCTTTATCTTTATTGTTGAAAATATTACAGATGACCCCTTTTTATCCCCATTGATCCCCTCCTCCCTGCATCCATCCCACCCCAAGGCTTTCCCCATACCAATGTCTGTCCATGGGTTATGCTTATAAATGTAAGTTCTTTGATTAATCTCTCCCCACCCATTCCCCTCTCCTCCCCTCCCCTCTGAGATCCCTCAGTCTGTTTTATGCTTCTATGTCTTTGGATCCATTTTGTTCATCAGTTTATTTTGTTTATTATATTCTACATATAAGTGAGATCATGTGGTATTTGTCTTTCTCTGACTGGCTTATTTCACTTAGCATAACACTTTCTAGTTCCCTCCATGCTGTCCCAAAGGATAAAAGATCCTTCTTTTTTATGGCTCCATAGTATTCCATGGTGTAAATGTGCCACAGCTTTTTTATCCACTAATCTACTGATGGGCAGTTCTTAGCTATTATAAATTGTGCTGCTATGAACATAGAGGTCCAAAAGTGCTTTGTGATTGCTGTTTGGAGTTCCTTAGGATATATTCCTAGAAGTGGGATCACTGGGTCAAAAGGCAGCTCTATTTTTAATCTTTTGAGGAAACTCCATACTGGCTTCACCAGTCTGCTTTCCCACCAGCAGTGTACCAGGGTGCCCTTTTCTTCACACCCTCGCCAGCACTTGTAGTTCATTGATTTGTTGATGGTAGCCATTCTCACAGGTGTGAAGTGATACCTCATTGTGGTTTTAATTTGCATCTCTCTGATGATTAGCGACCTTGAGCATTTTTTCATATGTCTCTTAGCCATTTGTATGTCTTCTTTGGAGAAGTGTCTGTTTAGGTCCTTTGCCTATTATTTAATTGGATTGTTTGTCTTCCTTTTGTTAAGTTGCATGAGTTCCTTATATATTTGGATATTAACCCTTTATCAGATGTGTCGTTAGCAAATATATTCTCCCATACAGTGGGATTCCTTTTCATTTTGTTGATTGCTTCTTTTGCTGTGCAGAAGCTTTTTATTTTGATGCAGGCCCATTTGTTTATTTTCTCCTTCATTTCTCTTGCCCTAGGAGATGTATCAGCAAACATACTGCTACGAGAGATGTCTGAGATTTTGCTGCCTATGTTTTCCTCTAGGATTTTTATGGTTTCATGCCTTACATTTAAGTCTTTTATCCATTTTGAATTTACTTTTGTGTATGGTGTAAGTTGGTGGTTTGGTTTCATTTTTTTTGTATGTACCTGTCCAATTTTCCCAACACCATTTATTGAAAAGACTGTCTTTACTCCACTGTATGTTGTTGCCTCCTTTGTCAAATATTAATTGACCATAATGGCATGGGTCAATTTCTGGGTTCTCTGTTCTGTTCCACTGATCAATATGTCTGTTCTTGTGCCAGTACCAGGGTGTTTTGATTACAGTGGCTTTGTAGTATAACTTGATATCTGGTATTGTGATCCCTCCAGCTTTGTTCTTCTTTCTCAAGATTGCCGTGGCTATTCGTGGTGTTTTTGGTTCCATATAAATTTTCAAAGTGTTTGTTCTAGATCTGTGAAATATGCTGTTGGTATTTTAATAGGGATTGCATTAAATGTATAGATCGCTTTGGGTAGTATGGACATTTTAATGATGTTAATTCTTCCAATCCATGAACATGGTATATTTTCCCACCTGTTTATATCTTCCTCTATTTCTTTTTTCAGTGTCCTGTTTTTTCCAAGTAAAAGTCTTTTACATCTTCGTTAAGTTTATTTCTAGGTATCTTATTTTTTTAGTTGCAATGGAAAATGGGATTTTTTTTTTTTTTAGTTTCTCTTTCTGAGAGTTCATTATTGGTGTATAAAAATGCCATTGACTTCTGAGTCTTAATTTTGTATCTTGCTACCTTGCTGAATGCATTTATTAAATCTTGTAGTTTTTTGGTGGAGTTCTTAGGATTCTCTATGTATAATATCATGTCATGTGCAAATAATGACAGTTTGGTTTCCTCCTTTCCAATTTGGATGTTTTTTATGTTTTCTTCTTGTCTGATCACTGTGACTAGGATTTCTAGTACTATGTTGACTAAGAGTGGTGAAAGTGGACACCCCTGTCTTGTTCCTGTTCTCAGGGGAAATGGTTTTAGTTTTTGCCCATTGAGTATGATGTTGGCTGTAGGTTTGTCATATATGGCCTTTATTATGTTGAGGTATGATCCCTGTATTCCCACTTTACTGAGAGTTTTTATCGAAAATGGGTGTTGGATTTTATTGAATGCTTTCTCTGCATCTGTTGATATGATCATGTGATTTTTGTCTTTCAATTTGTTTATGTGATGTATCTTGTTTACTGATTTACAAATATTGTACCAACCTTGCATCCCTGGAATAGATCCCACCTGGTCATGGTGTATGATCTTTTTAATATATTGCTAGATCCAATGTGCTAATGTTTTGTTCAGGATTTTAGCATCTATGTTCATCAGCGATATTGGCCTATAATTCTCTTTCTTTGCAGTGTCTTTATCTGGTTTTGGAATTTGGCTAATGCTGGCCTCATAAAAAGAGTTTGAAAAGTGTTCCTTCCTCTTGGATTTTTTGAAATAGTTTGAGGAGGATAGGCGCTAATTCTTCTTTGAATGTTTGGTAAAACTCCCCTGTGAAGCTATCCAGGCCAGAGCTTTTGTGCACTGGAAACCCTTTGATGACTGCTTCAACTTCATCTCAGTTATCAGCCTATTTAGGCTTTCTGACTCTACCTGATTGAGTTTTGGAAGGTTATATTTTTCTAGGAATTTATCCATTTCATCCAGGTTGTCCAGCTTGGTGGCATATAGTTGTTCATAGTATTTTCTTATAATCCTTTGTATTTATGTTGGGCCAGTTGTTATTTCACCTCTTTCATTTCTGATTTTGTTTATTTGGGTCCTCTCTCTTTGTTTCTTGATGAATCTGGCTAAAGGTTCATCAATCTTGTTTATCTTTTCAAAGAACCAGCTCTTGGTTTCATTGATCTTTTGTATTGTTTTTTTAGTCTCTATGTCATTTATTTCTGCTGTGGGCTTTTCTTGTTGTTCTCTTTCTAAGTTTTTAAGTTGTAGGGTTAGAGAGTCTATTAGTTTTTCTTCTTTTCTGAGGTAGGGTTGTAGTGCTATGATCTTCCCTTTCAGGACTGCTTTTATTGTGTCCCACAGATTTGGAGTTGTGTGTTCATTTTCATTTGTTTCCTGGAAGATTTGATTTCTTTCTTGATCCCTTTGTTAACCCATTCATTGTTTAAAAATGTGCTTTTCAGCCTCCATGTGTTTAAATGTTTTTTAGTATTTTTTATTGTAGTTGATTTCTAATTTCATGCCACTGTAGTCCGAGAAGATGCTTGATATGATTTCAATGTTCTTGAACTTATAGAGACTTTTTTTGTGTCCTAACATGTGGACTATCTTTGAGAATGTCTCATGTGCACTTCAGAAGAATGCATATTCTGCAGCTTTGGGGTAAAATGTTCTGTAAATGTCAATTAAATCCATATGATCTAGTGTGTCATTTAGGGTCACTGTTTCCTTGTTGATTTTTTGTCTGG
This sequence comes from Miniopterus schreibersii, assembly GCF_964146895.1. Classification (NCBI taxonomy): domain Eukaryota; kingdom Metazoa; phylum Chordata; class Mammalia; order Chiroptera; family Miniopteridae; genus Miniopterus; species Miniopterus schreibersii. Next base: position 76,381,734 of record NC_138107.1, on the reverse strand, counting down.
AAGACCTATCCAGTGAAGTCAGTGGGGTGTTAAAGTCCCCTAGTATGACTGTATTGCTGTTGATCTCTCCCTTAAAGTCCTCTAGAAGTTTTATAAATTTAGATGCTTCTCTATTGGGTGCGTATGTTTATCAGGGTTATAGCCTCTTGTTGGATTGATCCCTTTAGTATTATATAATAACCTTTCTTGTCTCTCATTATGGTCTTCATTTTGAAATCTATTTTGTCCGATATGAATATTGCTACCCCAGCTTTTTTTCATTTTCATTTGCATGGAAAAATTTTTTTTCATCCCTTCACTCTCATCCTGTGTGAGTCTTTTGTTCTGAGGTGTGTCTCTTGTAGACAGCATATATTTGGGTCATGTTTTCTTATCCATTCAGCCCCTCTATATCTTTTTATTGGGACTTTTAATCCACTTACATTTAAGATTATCATTGAAAGATATTTATCTACTGCCATTTTGTTTCCTTATGCCTATGTTTCTCATTCTCTTTATTTCTACTTTTAATAATAGAAGTAGAAACATTTCTATGTATTGCTGGTTTTGTAGTGATGAAGTCTTTTAACTTTTTTTTTTGTCTGGAAAGCTCTTTATTTCACCCTCTATCTTGATTGATAATCTTGCTGGATAGAGTAGTCTTGGTTTCAGATCTTTGTTTTGCATTACCTTGAATACTTCATGCCAATCCCTTCTGTCCTGTAGAGATGTCCGATGACAGCCTTATGGGGGCTCCTTTGTAGGTAACAGATTGCTTTTCTCTAGCTTCCTTTAAGATTCTCTCTTTGTCTTAGATTCTTGGCGTTTTAATTATGATGTGTCTGAGTGTGGGCCTCTTTGGATTCTTCTTGCTTGCGACTCTCTGTGCCTTCTGAATTGTGTGACTTTTTTCTTGACCAGGTTAGGGAAGTTTTCTGCCATTATTTCATCAAACAGGTTCTCTAACCCCTACTTACTTTTGACCTCCTCTGGCACTCCTATTGTTACATTTTTTAATGAATATTGTTACATTTCATGCTGTCCCACAGCTCCCTTAGACTGTCCTCCTGTTTTTTAATTGTTTTTTGTTCTTGGTTCTTTGAATGATTTTTTTTTACCCTGTCTTCTAATTCACTGATCCAATCCTCAGCTTCCTCTTATCTACTGTTTATTCCTTCCAATGTATTCTTTATTTCTGCTATGTCATTCTTCATTTCTTACTGGTCATTTTTCATAGCTTCCATATATTTTTTCATGTTGTGGAGCATCCTTACAATCAGTATTCTGAACTCTATATCTGAGAGATTGCTTATCTCCATTTCATTTAGCTTTTTGTCTGGAGACTTCTCCTGTTCTTTCATTTGGGGCTTGTTTTTTGGTCTCCTCATTTTGGCTACTTTTTTGGGTTTGTTTTTAAGTGTTAGGTAGATCTGATAGGACTCTCAGTCTTTTTGGAAGGTCTTTGTTACAGGCCAATATCAGAAACAGTTTGTGACTGGCCCTGAGTACCCTGTTTGGGGCTATCAACAACCCTAGGCTTGTGGTCTCCATTGCTGGGGCTGGGTGCATATGGAGAGGACCAAGATGCACACCAAAGTCTGCTTTTCTAAGGCCTGTGTCCCAAAGCAGGTCATGCAAAGACTCAAAGCACCCTGAGGTCTTCCTCTGCCTGCAGACTGATTAATCTGATTCTCTTAATGAGCCTCAGGCTGTAGAAGCTCCACAAGGTGGGGCACTGGTTGTTATCAGTCTCTTAACCAGCTTCAGGCTGTAGAAACTCCTCTGGGCAGGGCAAGAGGCTTTCCAGCTGGGTGAGGCAATTGCTTCCCCCCCTCAGGCAAAAGCTGCAAATTCTCCTCCTGAGAAGGATGTCCCCTACAGTCTGGGGGAATGGCTTGGCACAGGAATCCAGATGGGTGTCCTCTGTTCTCACTCCACTACCCCTCCACCAGAGCCCAAGGTGAGTGGCTGCATAGGAAACTTTGTGCATTGGCTCTCTAAGGGGGTGCCTGCATTTCTAGCCATCTCTCCCTGGCAGAGAGAAACACTGCTGCTTTTCACAGCCAGATGTTATGTGGGCACCTTTCTCAGTTCTGGTGTTCTGGGCTGGGAAGCCCAGCCTGGGGCTTAGGCCCCAGAGTCCTCAGTGGGAACCCCTGCAGCTGAGATCTCTCTCCGGACCTTTAGCTGTTGCCTGTGGGATCCCAGCCAGCCCTCTCATGTCCACACTTCCTACCAGTCTCTATGCAGTCTCCACTTTTCCTCCTTGGTTATGAGGGTGCTCTCCAGCTAGTCCTCAGTTGTTTTTCAGGATGGTTTTTCTATGTTTTAGTTGTAAATCCAGATTGGTCCCAGGAGAGTGTCAATGTAGCTTCCACTCAGTCCGTCATTCCATTGTGATCTCCTCCACAATAATCTTTTAGAATTGTTTATTTTCCCTTATTTTCCATGTTTAATTTAGCATTTCCTTGATTATATTCACTAAATAAGTTATTCTCCAATAAATATTTTTGTATGACAAAATTCCTGAGTTATCTTTAATTATATAATTTTACATCTCAATTTGCCATAAAAATAATAATATCATACAGTTTTTATTTTTTACACTCCATTATCACTTTCCCTTAGTATTGCTTATAATTCTAATATTAATTTGATTAGAATTTGTCTCATTGCTGTGGAAAATCTTAGTTTCACATTTAAATGTCTCGTTGTGGCTTTTTAAAAGACCTTGTCTTTATTCTATGAGGCCTTTCAATATGAGATATTTCATCTCTAATATTTGGATCTGTCCAATCCTAACATCCTGAAATATTTTTTCTGCTCTTCATATATTTTAACTCCTTTTAGGACTCTTATTTTAGAGAGTTATATATCTATTTCTATTTTATAGATACCCACCTCAAGTTCCTTTCTATATTTTTCTATATTTTTACTTTTTCTGATGATTTCTGGGAGGGTTTGTAAACTTAGTATTCCAGTTTAATAAGCCACTTATGGGTGTATTACTATGTTATAAAATTCTTCTGCATCTTTATTTCCAACACAAATATTATACTTTTATAAAAACTGTGTCCCTTTGGTTCTTCATTATACTTTTCTCATCTTACTTTATGTTGCTGATAATTTTTATAGTAGTTTTCTTTTCTTTTTCAAATACTTGATATTTCTATATATCATGTCCCTAGGGGATTATTAATAACTAGAGTAGAAGATAGAATACAGAATTAAGGGCTGAAGCCCCAACTTTTTCTTGTCCTAGTGACCTTAATAACTGGTTTGAAAATAGTCAAGAATCAGGCAAGCAGCTGCACTGAAATTTTCTACCTTCAGATTTTCAATGACTCCTCCCCCAAAAGTGAACTGCTCCTCAAGGCTATTCCATGTATCTACTTTTATGAAGTGAATGCCTCTCTTATTTGTTATTCCTCTAACCCCTGAGAAGTGGAGGGAAGAAGAGGACAACATGGGCTTAGGCATCAGGAAGCCTCTTGATTTTATTTTATGCTCCTCTCCCTAGTCATGCTCCTGTTGTTTTTCTACATTAGAATAATTTATACTAAATAATACTAAGTACCAGTGAAATATATTCTCTATCAAATCAGCCAGGTTATTATTGAAGTAGAAAATTGCATATCTTAAAATAATATATTTCAGCAGTTACCTTTATATTCTCTGTTGGATTCTTTTTCTCTTTAGATTTAAAGAGTAATATGCAGAAAAAGGAAACTAAGAGAAATCTAAGTGCTGGTACCTTATTTTGTTCCATTATGTTTCCCTGTGGACTAATTCATTCCTTAACTATCCCAGGAAATCACTCTTCTTTTATTTTTAAAATATTTGTATTGATTTTTAACTCTCCATAAATTTTTAATATTCCTCCCTTTAAGAGGTGGAGCTTAATCCTGCACCCTTTTTGTGTGGGTTGGATTTAAGGACTTGCTTCTACAAGAATTTGTCGGAAGCAACACTGTATGTATTTATGGACTAGATCATAAAAGGACATGTAGCTTTTTACATTTCTTGAAGATTTGTCTTTGGGCAGCACCAATCTGAGGAGCAATCTGACAAAACCTGGTGACACTGAAGATGCAGCTATAAGACAATTCAATGGAAGCGTTACTTCGTGTGCACCCTAGAGAAACTCTTTCCTGTTGTGTACAAGAATTTAGTAGATGCTGTGCATGCCTGGCTCATGTTCCTTTGGCTTACCTGAGTTCACCTACTGTTGTAAACAGCTACTAACCTGCTGCCAGACTGTAACCACATGTGCCTAGGTTCCCCTTCTCTTATTGAATGCCTTCTCTGGAAGCAAAAGAGACAAGGCATGGGAACAATCAGGAAGTGCCTATGTTAACACTGCTGAGGGACACTCTCAACATAGGGGATGGAGAGGCAATGGCTAAATGCCACAGTCTTCTTGTATTCTGGTAGAATAACCCTTAGGCATGTTTCATACAATCTCCAGTGGGATTGCAATCCAGTTGTTCATTGTGGTATTTAACTTGTTAATACCTACTTTATTGCCCATTCTCTTTCCTGATTTTCTTTCCCTATTTCCTGATTTGTGGTGCCTTGGATCTCCTCCAAAATAAATGGTCTATTTCCAAATCTTTGACCCAGTTAGACTTGGGAGGGGCATGGAAACTAAAAAGATTATAAGAATGTTCATTGCAGCATGGTTTGTAAGGGTGAAAACTTAGCAAAACTGAGGCTGTTTCATTTTGTTTCATACGATCTTAGCAAAATAAATCAAGAATTTATTTTCTGATCCAGAAGAATTGAGAGTTTGCATAAGTTAAATATTCTTTTTTAAAAATTTATCTTTATTGTTGAAATTGGAGAAATTTATTCTTAAATCAAATGTGTGATATCGCCTTATATGGGACCAGTCCATAAAGTATCACAATAAGGTGTAAGGTGTAAGTACACATTCAAACAACTACCAAGTGATGGGATTAAATGTGTAGTTGGAAATAAATACAGATACCAAGTCATGAGTGAGTGACAATCGTGATGTCCATTCCTAGAAAATTCCAACAAACCAAGCAGAAAGTAAATATTGTATTTGACTTATTGGATCAACAACTCAATCTTATTATATTTTGTGTTAGTTCTCTCAGGCTGCCATAACAAAATGCCATAGACTGGGTGACTTAAACAAACACAATTTATTTTCTTATAGTTCTGGAGTTTGGAAGTCCAAGATTAAGGTGCCAGCAATGTTGGCATGTGGTGAGAGCTCTCCCCTTGGGTTGTAGATAGCACCTTTATCCCTGGTGCTCACAGGATCTCTTCTTTGTGCGTACTGGTAGGGGCAAAGGTGGTGGGAGGGGAGAAAAAGAGAGAAAGAAAGAAAGAGAGATGAGGGAAATAGGCTCTTGGGTTTCTCTTTCTGTAAGCATACTAATTTTGTGGCATCAAAGTTCCATTCTTATTACCTTAATTAACTTTAATTTATTCCTAGAGGCCCCATCTCCAAATACAGTCACAATGGGTGTTAGAGATTCAACATAGGAACTTTATGGGAACACAGACATTTAGTCCATAACATAATTCTATTTTCAAGATTTCTTATTAGAATAAGTTACAAGGAACCCATCACTCACTGAATACTAAAAGGCTTTTAAAACTATATACAAATAAATTCTTTTTAATCTTAGAAGCCATCTTGGCTTTATTAAAAACTAAATTTCTTAAAACTGTAATCATATTTAGAATATAAGATTTGGAAGAAAGCTTTAAGATTATCCACTAAACAACCAATGAAGAATTATCTCTCTGTGTTTTTGGCAAGTTGGCAACACCAGACTCTATTTCTAGGCATGGGAAGCAGTGAATTATATTTATTTGAATATTTAGAAAGTTTTCCTAATGTTGACCCATAATATATGTTCTTATAATATCCACACATTAAACCTAGTTCAGCCACCTTGAAAATGCTCATCATCCATGTTTTTACTTCTGCATATCATAAAATTCATCTTTATGGTAACCTAGAAAGAAAACAACTCAAGTGCCCCAAGTAAATATCGTCATATGGATATTGCCAGTCAATTAATAGATACTCTTTTTATAGCTTCCTCATAAAGAGTGTTAGCACAGTATCTAAACTCTTCCTCATTTTATGTCATATCAGACATATGACCCTTTCAGCATAGAAGATATTTGTTGGTTTGTTTTGGTAAAAGGAAGAAGAAGAGAAAAATCAATCATACAATTTTATTCTCTACCTCTCTTCTTTAGCATTTATTATGCTGCTATCGTTGAATAATTAATATAAATTAAGTCTAGAGAAAAAATTTATATGATAGGGAAAAATTCAATGATTATCACATTGAACAGCTATATGTGAGATGCAATCATTATTGCTATTACTTTTTACTTTTAGAGAGTGGATTCCTATTGTATCCAAATATATCTTCCTATTGTATCATCCAGATAGTATTGTTTCATTATCATATCTAACTTTGTAAGTTATTTCCTATTGCATAGAGGTATGAAGACTGGAAACTACATATCTCAACCTTCCTTACCATTCAGGTTCAGTTATATTCAGCCTGTGAGAGGCAATCTCCTGAGACTATTAGTAGAGGCCATTGTTCTTAGGTGGTAGTGGAGGGTAAAAGCATAGGCTTTGGCAGATGGCAGATGTGGGTTTTTGTCCATAGGCTTCTGAAAAACCTGCTGATAATAGTAGGTTTCTGAGATGTGGTAGGCAACTGAAATCATGAATGGCTTCCTGAGATTCTTTCACTTAAAGAATTTCTTGAAAGCAGCCTTTCTGATTTTCATTCCCCCACCCCTCAACAGTTGTATTGGCCTCTAGTTTTGTGTATTAAACCCTTTTAGATGTGAAATATTTATAGTGCCTTTAAGTTTAATGACAGAACCCTGACTATTCAGTAGTGGATATTTGCCATTTTTAGATGCTGCTAGTAAATGCTTCTGCTGGAATAGTGACCTCTATGGTTATGTGAGAAAAACCCTAGAATTTTTTTTTTAAATTGTTTCTATTAGATGAACTATGTACCTACATCATACCCAAAGCTCTCATTGTTTTTCCTTTATTGTTTCAAAAATCCTTTAGAGTTTCAAAAACTCGATAGTAATATTTTTTTCTCTTTTGCAATATCAAAAATTGAAAAATAAAATTAATGTAATGTCCATACATTTTAACTTCTCTTGAATGTTCTTCTTGACTGTAGTCTGGACTGGCTCCTCTGAGTCTGAGTCTGACTACTCCCTATCCTTTGGCATGTCCTTGAGTCCAGATTTAGCAAGAATCCTGATAAGTCTGTTCAGTGGGAATCCCTCACCCTCAATATCTGATCAAATCTTTGTTTTCCACTATCACCCAAATGATATCTGATCACCCTGGACTGCCTTCAGCAAGAATCACCTTAGGTTTATTAAGCCAAATTCCTTGCTTACTACTGCTGATGTTTCCTCTCAGTAATTTTCCATCCATCGACCCCATCACCCAGCTCCTTGAATATAAATGCCTATTTGTCCATGTTGTATTTGGAATTGAGCCCAGTTCTATACTGAGCTCTCTTTCCCCCTATTGTAGTAGTTCCTGAGTAAAATCTGTTTTGTTTTTTCCCACTTTACTATCTGGCTCTGTTTTTGTCTTGATAATTTACCTTTTTGTTGTTTTCATTCTTCTACTTTATATTCTAAAAGTCACAAATAAAATAGAAAGAATACAATTAAAATATTACCCTAATCATAATCTTGGCAAAAGAAATATTAAGATAAGGTGGGCCATGGAGGGCTCTTTTAAGCATTCCAGATAAAATAGCAAATGTAGAGTTACACTACATCACTTGAGGAAGTACAGACTTTAGTGTTCTCATTCAAAACTAGAAATAATTTGCCATCCAGTGAACAGTTTTGTGGTTAAGGTTATTTCTAAGTTGGAGGGCAAAATTTAATAGATGACAACAAAGAGACCAGCTCTTGCTGAAATAAATAATTTTTTAAAAATCATGTCTTTGGAAAAAAAATAAACTTATTTTAAGATTTCACTTTATTCTTGTAATATTGTTAACATTACTGATTCGCTTAAATTATGGAAAGGATTAATTAGAGACCCTAAACTCTGAAGGAAGTAGCTTAACTCTTTTTCCAGAATTTACTAACCGCAAGTCCTAGAAAACTCCCAAGGGCACATTTCACATTTCTGGCCTCATTTAAGACTGAAATCATTTTGGGGGGAAATTCTGAAGAGCTTAGGATAAGCATCCAAAATTTCAATTGCTTCTCTGCAACCTTGGAATCCTGCCTGTTAATAATCTCCATGCTCTTTGCTTAGAATTTACCCAGAGAATCAACTGACAGGAAACTGCCCATCACCCTCCACCCTCCCAGCAAGACTGTGCCAAAACACTCATCAGAAACCACAATGACAAAAATAGATCCAATTGACAGGCTATGCAGTGACTAAGAAACGGATGTACTGATTTAAGCTATCTTTATTCTTATTGTCCCTCTTTTGATGGTAGTGGTAAAAGAAAGAGAAGCCTACGTAATAGCATCTGGGCAAACAGCTTGTACACCAAGTCCAGCCTATGTAATTTAAAATATTTGAGTTTTTATAGTATCCCTGAAAAGCATGGCTTATAATACAAACACCACAAACATACAGTAAAGAACGTCTAACTATAGTCATGCTGCTAGGCAGAGCTTGCAGCAATAGCAACAATAATAAAAGAAAATTCTCTTTGTGCAGCTGAATGGCTGCACTAGAATTTTCAGTGTTCAGATGTAATTAGAAAACAGCTGTGAGGGAAAATCAATTGTTCCTGGTAGTCAATGGCTAATTTTCCACAATCAAAATAAAGAATGCAATATGACATGTTTGTAATGAGCAAGTAATTGTTTCTCTTTTGTTTATTGTTTTAACATTTTTCCCTTTATTTGTGGATGTTGTCATTGGATTGCTTCAGGACAGCTTCTCCCAGTCCTTGCTTCTCTCATCTGTATTTAAATACTAGCTACAGCCAGGCAGGCTACTAGCCAGGCTCAGGCTCAGTTTATTCAAGATTGCCTTGCTGCTGATGGTGATTTGTGGACTAGCAAGGGAGTGTTGTCCTTACTTTTATAAATTCACAATAAAGCTCCCATAAATGGAATGATTATTAAACACAAGCATTTATTCATGGGATTTAACTTTGATTCATTCCACAAAGGTCTCATGTGTCAAAAAGATGCAGTTTCCAAAATTTATTGAGCTGCTGCTCCAAGTGCCTCTGCCTTGCAAAACAAAACTAAACTAAAACAACCACATGGCCCTTTTTCATACCCTCGATCATTAGCATAGACAGGAAGGGATTGCTGCAGCAGATGGATAGAAAAGTAAACCACTATGGTGCACATTTGGAATGTAGATGGATGAGAAATGAACTTCAATGCCACAATAGGCCGATGAGAGTAAAATTGCTTTATCATGCAAAAGAGTCTGCTCAAGAAACACCAGGAGAAATAACACTTCATTCTGCTTTCAGCTGATTAAAAAATAATAATAATAAAGCACTTACATTATTTAGTGAAATTAACTACATTATTCATTTTTTATGCTTATATTTTTCTGGAATATTCTTTGAAAGCTAATACAATGTCAGTTTAAGAGAGCGAAATGAATAGTAAGTAAGGGTTGAATCTCATTTGCTGTGTGATCTTGGGACCATGCCTGAGTCTTCATTTTCTTCTTTCTTTATAATCCTTATAAAACACGTGAACATGAGCTCTTCCTTTTCCTAATAATTGTTACATGAAGTACACTAGTATATTAATTAATATTTACAAAAGTTTGAGGTGATTGACAAATTTTTGCAAGTATAGTTGAATTTTTCTCAACTTCTTGCCTTCGGAGAGCCTGTTCCAGAATCTCTGGTGTTTGTTAAATATACCATTTTTCTGGGCCCTAAAACAACATTATGGGCCAGAGTAGCAGATTATAAAAAGAAAACTCTTATTTTTATAAAGCAGTCTAAATTATTAATTGGGAACTAAAGTTTCAAAACCACTAGTATAATTAAAATTTTGAGGGTAATAAATGTTATATATTTTAAATAGAAATACATTGTTCAAATGGATAAATTACTATGTGGCTTTTCTTATGAAATTTTAGAAGGCACCATCCTCTCTGATTATGTACCTACCCACCTTTTGTACTTCACCATTTTAGTTAGAACACTGGTGATTTAATATTAACAATCATTGAAATGAACCTCATACTTCCACATTTCTTTAACTCTACTTTTCTTTACTCTTAGCTCAGAATTCTCTCTTTTCCCAAATCCCTTTTTTTTTTTTTTTTTTTTTGGAAAAGCACCATAGAAAATGTGAAGACATGTTTATTTGATTGATTTTAAATTTTTGTTTTGTTTTGAAAACTAGACTGTCATATGTAGAGTTTTAGACTTTGTGCAAGAAAGCCAATGGAATTGGATTGGAAGATGAAATAATAGAAAAGTGATGGCATTTGTCATCCCAAGACTATAGGAAAAGGCAATGTAATTGAAAGCTAACTAGGTGCGATAGTTAAAATATATATCATAGGACCTGACAATCAATTGAAGTGAAGGAGAAAGACAAAAGCATTATGGGATACTCTAAATTTTCCAGAATGGTAACTATTATATTACATATAAAAAATATATAGTATATATTTAATATATAATATATAGAATATATATAAACATGTTTTTTATATATTATATGTAAAATATCACATACATTGTATGTCTAACCACAAGCCCCTACTCACCACCCTGGCCATATATCTGGTAAAAATCTCTTCTTGCTGGTCACAAACACAAGCATATGACTGATTCAATTATAGTTTGTCCTACAGAAATTTGAGAACTGTAGAACAACACACAGAGTGAAGGCCTCTAGAGTTGAGCTAGAGTTAGTTACTTCACGACAACCTGAAAGGGAAGCAAATATTAAACTCATTGCTGAGATTCCCAGATCTTCCCTTTTCCTTGCTCTTCTCAGGGATTGTTTATTCAGCTCTTTGATTTTAAGATCAAACCACGAATTTTTCCAAGAAGTCCTTATCACCTAAATTTCCCCCTTATTTAATTCAGCTGAGTTAAAGTAATAAAGTAATACAGAAGTCAGTACCTCAGAGTGGGTTGCAGGGAACTGCTCCTGAGTGCAAGATATAGTTTTGAAATCCATCAAACCAAGAGGGGGCAATAAGAAAAAAACCCACAAAAACATTCACTGAATGGGAATGTAATAGTCATGTTGGGCAGTGGTAAAATATCCAGTCGATTTCTAATATGATAAGACTATATTCTCACTGACAAGTTCTGTGGAAAAGGTAGTTGCTTCCATAGGCCAGTTTTTACTGGATATAAGCAATGGCAGAATCATGGAGAGAACTAGTTGCTTCAGATACATTGGAATATTTACCATAAAGAATAAAGAGCCCAAGTTTTGTATTTTTCCCAAAACATGGAATGATACTTAAGTTGGATTCTAAGCAGGGCAAAAAAAAAAAAAGTGATTACTGACTTCCTTGATAATAGGGATAACAGGGGTAAGTCCAAATTCAGAGATTGATTCTAAATGCGGCTGAATATTGCAGAAGTTGGATTAGTACACAACTCAACTAGGTTTGTTATTATGTACAATTTGGCTGCTGATTAGAATATGCTGTCAGGCTACATTGGGGATAGCTTGGGATATCCAGATAATTTGGAAAGGCCCTTAAACCTCTAATGACCTCTATTCTCCAGCTGAATACATTTCTATTTTATATACTTTGCTAACAGATGATGTGATTCTATGCTGGGAAGAGATAATTATTCTCTGAAATTCTATATCCAGGGCCACATCTCTCATTGAAGCTTTTTTTTGCTGGGTTAATAAAATCCAATTTAAACACAGTCATAAAAATAGCATACAGAACTAACTTGGGAAGAACAGTTACACATATAAGTAATTACAGGAATTTGGTACAGAATGTCATCAAGAATCTTATGGGATTTTCCTCAGTGAGGGTGAATATAATTTTCAAACATTTGGAGGCTTTCTTTTTTACATATGCACTCAGCAGATAATTATCTATTATTTGCTCGGTAAAATATGTGGCTGAAACAAACTTGAAGTGAATATTGATCTACATTATGTTCCATATTTTAAAATTTAAAACTCTGTGCACTATAGAGAATGCAGGGTAATGTCTGTGGGAAATAAGGATGTTGAATTAATTCTGTTTTCTACATACCCTACTTGGTCTCTATTCAGTTCCCGTATCCATACCTGTATGTTACTGGGGAGAACATGAGACCTCGGTTCTTGTCTTCTGGAGGGAAAGATTTCAGTCAAGAGACAAAGTGTAGCAAAATTAAGTAAGAATTATTGACTGCAGCAAAAATATATTTAGGATGGTGAAACAAGGAAGGGCATAGAAGAAATAACAGGAGAGCCTGGCTGGGCTGCTTCAGCTCACTGAGAATTCAGAGAAAGAAGGGGGCCTTGGAGACAGGTTCAGAGGATAAGCCCGGGACCAGCTGCTGCTGCCCATTGCTCCCCTGGTTGCAAGTCTCCTGGGGTCCCCTTGGAGGGAAGAGGAAAGATGGAGATGGTGCTGGCATGCTCCCCTGCTGGGGATCGCTTACTGGGTCCTTTGTCCTGAGCATATTTATCTCTTTCTTGCAGGTGGAAATCTTAGGGGAGGCCTCAGGGGATGGTCTCAATAAAATATTCATCAGCTTTCCACATGTGCTCTTTCAGGGTCGTGGTCTCCACTGATTGTTCAGTGCCAGGGCAGGGGGTCATTTGTCAATGTTGCTGGTCTTGAGGCAGCCAATTGTCTGGTTTTGCTGCTTTTCTGGGCCTGGAGCTGAAATACAACTGAGGCCTAGATGTTATCTTTAGGGAGGAAACACTTCCCAATATTCAGAACTGTGAGAAATAAATTTCTTGTTATAGTAGCCCAAATGGACTAAGGTACTCAGTGAGAGGTGTGTAGTAAAACCACCAAAGATAATTATAGATTTGCCTGTTTTACCAATTTGAAGCTATGTAACTTTGGTGCATACAAATTTAGAATTGTTTAATCTTCCTAGTGAATTAACTATTATTATTACTAAGTGTCTTCCTATATCACTTTTTCACTCACAGTTAACATATTTGATATTAATTTAATTTGTATTTGTGCTATCATTTAGCTTAAACATCATGAGCTCAAAGGGAAAACTCTGTAGAATGTGGGACTCAAGCTTCCTTCCCTGGGCATCCTCCTTCCTGAGATCCTAGCATATTTCTATGTTCTGTGTTTATTGACACTCTTACTTAGATTCTGACTATTCAGTCATGTGAGATCTCCAAAATTATTCTGGATCTGTGGCTCTCTCTTGCCATTGGCCTTTTGGAGCGTACTTGCTGAGGAGTCAGGAAATTTCATTAAAGAGGAAGAAGTGTCAGCTCACTTCTCCGATTCTTCTATCTCTGGAATCTTGACACCTCAACTTCTGTGAAACCTATCAGTCCTTCGGTGGCTTTTACTTTCTTAATCAACTTTTCTTATTGTTTTTGCTTGAAACATTTGTTTAGTGCAAGCAATTCTGTGATGGTCAGAAGAAGTACATAATCATACATATGGACACACACATCAGTCCTCTGCTCAAAACATACACACCACACTCAAATTAAAGCCAGCATCATGACTAAGGCGTAGAGTCCCCGTGTGGTCTCCACTGCTCAGATCTGATACACCAGCACTCATTAACTTCACTCTTCAGTGCCCCTCAACCAATTTCACTTTTTTCCTGCTCCTTAACGTTCCAAGATTAGCACCTACTGTTTGCACTTCCTGGAAAGTTCTTCCTATATATTGCATGACTCATTCCTTCTCTATAGTTAATTTTCAGCTCTAAGGCCATTTTATACAAGACCTGCTCCATCAACCCATACACTCTGGATACTGTTTTGTCTTAATTGCCTTTATCTCCCCCTTTCATAATAGACATTTTATTTGTACATATTCAGTGTTTGTTTCTCTCCAGTAGATTATATACATGCTCCATAGAAACAGGGACCTTGTCTGCTTTGGTCCCTGAGCAATATCCAGCATCTGAAAAATTTCCTGGTAGTATATACAAAGTATTTAATATATATTTGTGTTTTATGTCAGCCCACACTTTCACCTTATTTTAAAGTTGTTTGACTAGAAAATTTTACCTTCTCCTTAAGCATAAAATAATATGGTGATGAAATTTATGGAATCCTTGTCAAAGGATGGAAAAAAAGAAGCATATAAGAACAAAAACAATAACCCCAAAACTAATAACCAACCCAACAAACAAACTTTACTCTAGGATACGATAGAAATCCTGGTATAGAGACTTAAATTAAATTGTGAGTTCCTGAACAAAATAGTATCAAGACATGTGATAGATACTATCAATCACAGAAGGTAAAAATTTGAGCTCTGGAGGGAAGAAAAAAGATGTTTAAAAGTGACTCAAGGTTTGAGGCATAAAATAGAACTTTACAGAAAGTAAATACCGTAGTAAAGTAGCCAGCAAAAGTATTTACTACATAACAATAAAGTAATAAAATAATATTATATAACAGTTTTAAGGTACATCAAAATAAGAACATCGTTTGGAAATATTTTTGAAGAGATTTTCTCAGCATTGAATGTAAAAGATAGTTAAGTGTTAAATAGAAGGTGCAGATGCAGAAAGAATGAATATGGAGTACACTCTTACTAAGTTTTTTCAGGGGGAAAAAAGTAGTGGGAACACTTTTGTGGAGGGGAATTGAAGGGAGAAGTTCATGGAGAGTTTTTACTAGAATGATACATCCACATGAGTTATGGGCTGAATTGTGTTCCTCCAAAAGTCATTATTTGAAGTCCTAACCCCTAGCACCTAGAGTGACTTTTATTTGGAGATAGGGTCTCTAAAGACATAATTAAGGTTAAAGGAGGTTATTAAGGTGACCTGAAACCTATATAACCGGTGTCCTTATAAGTAGAGGAGCTTAGCACATAAGACATGAATAAAGGGAAGCCCGTTTAAAGACAGGAGAAGATGGCCATGTATAAGCCAAGGGAAAGGGACCTCAGAAGAAATCAATGCTGCTGACACCTTGATCTTGGACTTCTAGCCTCCAGAACGGAGCGGAAACAAGTTTCTGTTGTTTAAGCCACCTAGTCTGTAGTATTTTGTTATGCAGCTCTAGCAAAGTAATACAGCATATTTTTAAACTAAGAGGGAAATGTGGAAGAAGGAAGGTGAGTGAGGCAGTGTGGAAGTGGGTATAATTTTTGCAGCAAATACTAAAGGGCAGTAGAGGATCAACGTGTCAAGGTAGAGTAGTGAGGTGGAAATTGACAAGTTTATTAAACCTTATTAGGACAGCTTTTCAGCAAGGATAGTTAATAGCCATGCTAATATGCAGACCACACTGCAGATCCTACTTTTAACCTTGAATGTCTCAGGCCAATTTCCAACACTACAATTCCCTTACTCCTCAGGGAGTTTGGCCTCTACACTCCCCATCACTTATAGGATGCACCAACAGGGGAACTTATTTTGTTAATGAGGACCCCTTGGTCACTCTCACATATATCCTACTCACATCCATTGTCATTACATACACAGCTCTGAGTAGAAAATATTATCAATGATAGTGAAATGACATCTTTAATAGTTACATATATTTACAGGAGAAAATTTAAAGAATTGATAGACAGCAATAGAAGTAAGAAGTACTAAAGAAACCAGAGGACAAAAACATTAAATAACTTAAATTCAAAGAGGCATGGCAATTTGTAAACCGCCACCACCATCACAACAAACAGATACCTAGGGGTTTAGCAGAATACACAAGAGAGCCAGGAAATTATAACTAAGTAGTCAGGACAACATGAACATTTTCAGAAAGAAAATACCCCATTTTTGTGTTTTGTTGGAAAAGGGTCAAAGAAAATTGAGGATCTGAATATTTGGGTCAGTATAGACCATTGCATTGGGCCAGTATTGCATTGACCAGAAGCATCATTCTCAGCAATGGGATAAACTCCAGCCGCATTGACTAACTGGGGAGATGTACATAGTCGCACAAACATGTGCAGGTCGGTCAGTTCTCTAGTTTGGAATCATATTTGTCATGCGAATTATTCAGGAATATTTGGTTATGACTTGAGAGCCCCTAGAATCCCTATCTTATCATAAATACTAAATGCAAAACTAAGATGTTTTCTTTCTTTTTTATTTGCTTTCTACACTGCCGATTTATGTTTACTAATCTATTAACTAGACAGATGTGCCATTGGTTTCTGAATAATTACATTTGCAGAAAGAAACTCATTGTTTATAGAAATGTTTCAAAAATATTTTCCATCTTTTTAATTAATAGCAATTTGCATCAGTCAGGAATTCCAAGTTCAAAGTTTCCGAACTTCACTTCTGTGTTCCCTCTGTTACGGAATTGTGACCTTGCTGTCTTTTGCAGGTGATGATTTTTAGATTTCAGAGTGCACAAGAGGGTATTGTCATTCTCTGCAGGCAGCGAATCTCTAGCTATTGATATGTGTGTGTCATTTCACAAGAGACTCAGGCACAGCAGTGCTACAAACTAGCAGCAGATTATGAAGCCCTAAAACAACCTTCCATTCTGCTTAATAAAACAAGTAAATCCTTTAAATCTGTTTATTTTGTTAGAGATAGCCTGGAGTTAAACATATATATCACATTTTGAAAATCAAAATATTTAGTTGATTCTTGAAATGCTGGATTCATATATAGAATATTGAATTAAAGGGGGGAAAAAGCAAGCATCTGAGTATAAATATTGAAAAATGGTGCAAAATGAAGAAAACATGGGTGGGGGTGCATAAAACAGACACTTGAGAAATTTTTCAAGCATGATTCTTTGTCTTCTTGAACTTCGATTTAAAGGTTGCTTAGCAACAGTGGCAGTAACAGCTGGGACACCCTTGATCTTGTTGTGTAAACTATTAAAAAGAGGTGATGGAAAGTGGCACCATGGAAACAATGACTATACAGAAGCAGGTGTCTGCAATGCTGCTTCTCAGTTTAATGTTGGAGGTGTAAATTACAAAAAGAAAAAATAATAGCTTTGTCTTTCATTCTCTTGGACATTAGTAATAGATATTTTTCTTCCTTTTTTATATTTTTCATGTGATTTCTCAGGCATGTTGGTTCAGTAAATTGTTGACATTGTTTCTGATTATTTGATATTGTATTTTGATATCTAAATTCACTTCAAAATGAAATGAATTGATTTCTAAATTCAATTAAAAATGATTTCTTTTTTCTTTTTGATAACCAAGCTCTCATGGAATCCACTTATCATGAATCAATGCAGAGTCCTATATAATTGTCATTGTGCATGCAGTTTTTCAAGTTTATCAGTTACTAACACTGGTTTTCAAAGGCGGATCGTGTGGCAGTTCTTTATTTTAGATTACTAGGAATCATCCTTGAGTAATCCCTGGATCTTGTTTTAGAATTAAATGTTTTATTGATAATAATATAAAAACTCTGATGATCTATTCCTCATGGACTTGCTCTCATGCTTGTAAAGCCAACAGCAAACAACGCCTCCATTCTTACTTTCAGATCACTTTGTAGGACACTGCCCTTGATGACCTGGAGCATCTGTGTAAACACCGGTGCTGGTCAGAGTGGACGCCACCTTTTCAAGGATGTCGCCTAAATCCAGCTTGTCCTGCCCTTCCAGTTAATTTTTTTTCTAGATATTCAATTGAAGCACAATTGAAAGAGGAATACATGTTAAGATATTTCACATTTAGAGCATTTAAATGAAATATTTAATAACTGGGATGGTCTCTGAGACCATTTTTACTCTTATTTTAGAGATGGGAAACGAAAGGGCAAAAGGGTATTACTCAATTATGGACAGAGGCTATTTGTAAAGTAATGTGTTTAATTAGTGATAAAGCTGAGATTTGAACCATAGTTCTTTTCATTGCATTATTATGCTAAATTTAGACTACTATACCAAATATTTTGGAACTTTAGAAGATTTGATTGTTACTGAATAATAGTTAAGTGATAATAAGTTTCATGGGAATATCTGCTTATTCTAGTTTTGTAAACTCATGCAGTAAATTTTTATCTTCATAAAACTCATAGAAACAAATATAAGGCATATAAATATCGAATACTAAGAGAATCTTATCCTTGTTTAAACAAAAGATAATTCATTGGCACTGAATTGAAAAAAAAGTAATACAATAACAACAACATAAAGCAGTGAGTGATACTGAACTCTCTGGTTTTCTGAACGCCACATTTGGAATTTGGCCAAAAAATTTGGATTCTGTAGAGCAGTGGCAAAAATAATTTTTCTGCATGAGACGGATGTTTGGAGTCAGGCTCAGTGTTTGAAATAAAAGTTTACAGTGGGACTCTTCTCACAAGAAAGGAGACAGAGACCACTACCTACAACTATGGGTTACCTTATCTACACTGAATATCCACTAAAAAAGTAGAATAGAAATAATAGTTTTGGCAAAATTACTAGATGAAATATTAACATGCAAAATTCAATAGTTTCCATGCAATGCAATTTTAAAAATTAAGAATTGAAATACAATACATTAAAATCATATACTTTTTAATATAAAGCATAAAGAATATGGAATTAATATAATACAATACAATATGACTCTATTTCAAACATTGTATAGAGGAAATGATCAAACATTACTGGACCAATTAAAAACTCATAAATAACTGAAGAGAAAATATGATTTTTATATAAAGTAGGACTAAGTATTATAAAGATACCAATTCTCCTCCTCCCTCCCCCTGAAGCAGCTATAAATTAAATGCAATTCCATTAACCTCTCAATAGGATTTTTCCTGGGACTGGATGAGCTGACATTACTAAATCATATGGAAGAGTAAATAATCACTAACTGCCAAGATAATTTTGCAAAAGGACCAGTGTGTTTAATGGCCCTACCTTCCCCAGCATCAGGGGAATTCTGGTTTGGCTCTTTTATCATAAGAAGTGCACTATCAGAAAAGTTATTTGATCAGATACATTTCTCAAATTAATTGATTTGAAAAATATTCACTGAACTCATAATTATATTTTAAATTATTCATAGAAATTGTCAGGGGAAGTACATTTAACTACTGAGAAGCCAGACTGGCTTGGCAGAATCTAAGATAGTTGTCTATCCTACTGCTGCACATTCTTATCACATTTTAAAGGGAAATTTCAATAATCTTTTTTTCTAAGACTAATTTTAAACCTTGCATTATTTTGAAGAGATAATTAATACAGTAACAACAATACAATCCCTCCTGAATTGTTTTGGAAAATGTTGGGTATTATCCTGCCCTAATTGTGCAGGTGTTTCAGAAGAAGCACTTTTGTTCTGTGTTACTATTTTCAAAGGTAGCAATCCAGCTTCGCCTTTGTCATTTTAAAGGGCATTTGCAACTGTTGCTTCTGTACTTCTCACATAGGCAAATCCCTATTGTTTAAGTCACCTCAGGAAATCAGGTTTGAGTCCTGGCTGATTAACCCTCTATTAATCAATCATCTATTTGATGTTTTAAAATATACCAACGGGTATTTATGTTAGTAATCATCTAATTCATATGAGCTAAATTCCTTTCTCTTCTAAAAGAGTACTCTCCATAAGACTATGTTCCAGTATGCAAAGCATCTAATGATATAATAACAAGAGAAGCAATTGTATTCTTCATTATTACCAAAGTGTTTTCAAAATATTGGTGGCTCCTATGATTTTCCACACATTCAAGTTGAAAATTTTCTTAGGTTTTAAATATTATCAAATTGCCTAATTAAATGCTCAAGCAAACATTCAAATTTTACTAGAAATATTTTAGTTGTTCCTGAAAGAGAAGTGATTTTGTACATGGTTGATGTAGAAATCTACTTTTGTCAGTGAAGTATTGATTAATAAATGGATTTGGGAACCAAATTGGTTTGCTTAAAATCTTGGATCCACCACTTATTAGCTACCTGATATGGGCAAATTTTGTTCTTTCATTTCTTCAATGGCAACAGGGATGGAAATAATAGTACGTGCTTCACATGGTTTATGAGGGTTAAACGAGTTAGCATACATGAGCCTCCTACAAGGAGTGTCTGACCCAGCCCGCACTAGCTGAGTGTCAGCTGTGATGATCTGGTTGACTGAGTTGATGATCTTGCTCAGGCTCCAGGTGTTCCTTTCAGAAGCACTTGAGATTTTTAGGATAAACATATGAAGCCTAATAAGACAAAATTAAACTTCCTCGTTGTCCAAACTCCAAATATTTATTTTATTGAAAGGTAAGGCTAATCTAGATACAAAATTTATGAATAAAAGAAACCATTTTATATTTAGCTTTTTACCCTTTTAATTTGCCTAAAAGCCTATTGTTTATATCAATTCTTCAATCACTTGGAAATTTCTAAGCACATGTCAGCAGGAAATTTATACACACATCTGAATGAATGTATATAAACGTATATGCGTACAATGCATCTGATATTTACAGCAGGATAACAGTTGGTAAATATACATGCAATCTATTTTCTGTAGTTTGTGCTCTGAACTGCCTGCCTGTACTGTGTTTCTGTCATCTGAGACAGCCCATATAAAGGAGTTCCTGGAACACTATTTCAACCAATAGGACTGAGGCTTTCCCCATCCAATTGGAGCTTTGAAACTCTGGCCAATCAGAGCAGTTCTATTCTAACCAGGACAGTGCCTTTTGGACCAATCAAACTGTGAGAATTTGGAGTCCTCATTTGTATGAAGATGGACCAATCAGGTACCAGGGGTGGGGACTCTTGTCCATTTAAGCCAGCTCCCTTCTGGCTCAGGTAGCACACTCATGCTTTCTACCTAAGACTGAAGACTTCATCATCCTGGCTGAGCTAAAACACCAAAGATGCATCACCAGAGCATAGCCGAGCAGACCAGCGCAGTGCAAAGCAGGCTGGCACAGAGCAGGCCATCAAGGAGCAGAGCAGAGCAGAGCAAGCTGAGCTGTCTAACCACAGAGAGACCTACAGCTTTGCTGTATCACAATTGAGCTGTTTTGCACTGAATACAGTTTCCTTCTCACCACACCCCAAACTGGGGAATCCTGTTTGGCATTGAATTGCTGCTAAAGACCATCAATTGACAACTTGACCCTCGAAAAACATGGGTTTGAATAGCACGAGTCCAACCCATGTGAATTTTTTTCAAGAAATACTTGTATTGTTTTTGATCCATGGTTGGAAGTCTATGGAGGTAAAAGGCCAACTGTTGGCATTGATCAATACTATTTTATATAGAGGACTTGAACGTCTTTGGATTTTGGTATCTGTGGAGGGTCCTGAAACCAATCTCCCCACAGATACCAAAGAACAACTTAAGTTTTGGGGGAGTCAAAAGTTATATAAGGATTTCAATTGCATAGAGGTTGGTGCCCCTAACTCTTGCACTGTTTAAGGGTCAACTGTATATATTTGTAAATGGGATACTACACTCAATATGTCATCTTTGTATCTTATTTTACAATAAAATTTTACTTGGATATTCTGTGCTCTGAACGTTTGTGTTTCACCAAAACTCTTATGTTGAAATGTGATGCCCAAAGTGATAGCATTAGGACGTGGAGCTTTTGGGTGGTTATTAGGTCATGAGGGTAGAGCCCTCGTGAATGGAATTAGTGTCTTTATCAGAGACAAGAGAAAGCTCCCTTGGCCCTTCAGTCATTTTAGATTACAACTAGAAGACAGCCATGTATGAACTGGGAAGCAGTCACCAGTCACACAGTGTGACCATGTGGGCACTCTGATTGTGGACTTCCAAGTTTCCACAGCTGTGAGAAATAGATTCCTGTTGTTATAAGTCACCAGTTTGTGGTATTTTGTGATAGCAGCCCATAGAGACTAAGACAAAAAAAATTTGAGATTTAGAGAAAAATGTTAAATATATTCAAAGAGTTTCCATATCCCCTTCACCCAGTTTTCCTAATGTTAACTTTTTGTATAGCAGTCATATATTTGTTGAAACTAAGAAATTAATATTGGTAATTACTGTTAACTAAACTACAGACTTTATTCAAATTTCTCCCCATTTTTTCTCTCTTTAAATGTCTTTTATCTGTTCCACGATCCAATCCAGGATGTCACGTTATATTTAGTTATCATTTCTCTTCAGTCTCCTCTGACCTGTGACAATTTCTCAGGGTTTTTGTTTTTTGTTTTTATTTTTCATGACTTTGACTGTTTGGAAGACTATTGATCAGGTATTTTGTAGAATGTTCCAGTTATAGATGATTTTTATCTAACTGTATTAGTTTTTCTTTTTAAATTTTTTTCTTGTCTCTTTTCATTGTCTTTCTTGTATCTTAATAATAAGCTATAATTAAAACATATTACTTTGACAATCATAATGTTGGCCAGATGTTTAAACCACATATCACAATCTCTTTGTTCTTGGACTACTCCTGTGGCATCAAGCTGCACACAACCATTAGTGATGGCCTGATAGTATCTCATCATGATCTTTATTTCTTAGGGCTTCTGTCCTTCTGTGTGTGGGGAACCTGCCAAGTCTGCTCAACGTGTGCATAACCTCACCCTCACTTAGCCAACAAGGGACAGGATACAATGGATATAAAACTTCCATCTTCCATGTTTCAGACAGAACCTTCTCAAATATATTCTATGTAATTGCCCCACTCCATTCTATGCCACTCCACTCCACTCCACTCCATTCCACTCCACCCCACTCCACTCTACTACACCCCACCCCACCCCACCCCACTCCACTCCACTCCACTCCACTCCACTCCACTCCACTCCACTCCACTCCACTCTATTCCACTCCACTCCATTCCACTCCACTCCATTCCACTCCACTCCATTCCACTCCATTCCATTCTATGCCATTCCACTCCACTCCACTCCACTCCACTCCACTCCACTCCACCCCATTCCATTCCACCCCATTCCATTCCACTCCATTCCATTCCATTCCATTCCATTCCGTTCCGTTCCGTTCCGTTCCGTTCCGTTCCATTCCATTCCATTCCATTCCACTCCACTCCACTCTATTCCACTCCACCCCATTCCACTCCACCCCATTCCATTCCATTCCATTCCATTCCATTCCATTCCATTCCATTCCACTCCATTCCATTCCATTCCACTCCACCCCATTCCATTCCACTCCACTCCATTCCATTCCATTCCATTCCATTCCATTCCATTCCATTCCATTCCATTCCATTCCATTCCATTCCATTCCATTCCATTCCATTCCTTCAATCCCTTTCCAGTGTATTCAATTCCATTTCATTTTGCTCTGTTCTAGTGCTTTCTTTTCCACTGTAGTGTATTTTACTGTATTCTAGTGAATTCTATGCAATGTCTTTAGACAGATCAAGTCCCAATGGATCAAAGTGGTAACCAGTTCAAAAAAAAAACTCCTGGGTTGCCTTTTCTTTCTTCTTTGTGTCACACACCTCCCAGCTCCCTGACTTCAGTTCCCTTGTTACAGGTCTTTTATGGAGGTAGAGAAAAGGAGTAGGTGGTAACCCAAGCTCAGACATAGTAAAACAGAATAATTATTAACTTGTGAACTCATCAAACATTATGTGTAATATCCTTGGCCAGCACTCACGCTATTTAGTCTAACATTTACCACATCTTTGTTTGTAGGCATAGGAGGATAGATTGAAATAAGGGGAAAAATTATCTGATGCCTTCTCAATTTATTCCCTTAAAGGCCTACTTAGGGAAACTGGAAAGATTAGAAATTTGACCATTGAAATTAATTAAGCACAATGAAGTCTCTCAAGCCCATAAAATTAGACAAAGTAAAATCAGAAGGAAAAAAAATCTCAGTAGACATATTTATCTAAATTTCAGGTCCTAAAATTAGTCTACAAGGACAAGAAAATTGTAGAACAGGAAGATAAAAATTGGTATTCATTCTTTATTGTGTTTTGTATTTGCACCATGAGACTCTTGGAGGAAATAGAGTCATAAAAAATTAGTCTGTCAAACACAGGCATCCTTGTCTTTTGAAATTGGAAGAACTCAGCAATAGCACAAATAGATATAAATATTGGAACTTAGGTAAGTGAAATAAGCAGTTGTGAAGTATTTCCTATGCAACAGAAATTAGCAAATGAAGGGTGGGATTTTCTCCATTATCATGGATAATAATGCCCAGTGTTCATTCATTTGTAGAAAACATCTTTCATACTCTGTAGGAGGCACTGTGCTAGCCCTTGGGTAGAAAGGAATGGACAAAACACACATGGTCACTATCATAAGCCTACAATCGGTTGGGAAAGTTCAGTACTAAACAGTTGAGGACTCAAGTAACCAATAACTATAAAATGTGATAGGTGGATTAAAGAAAACATTGAGTACTATAAAAGAGAAATATGCATGGGTATATCTCTAAATTAGGTAATCAGGGAAGACTTCTCTTCAGAATTAAGGTAAAACTTACACCTGAAGAATGGTTGATTTCTTATGAAAAGAAAGACAAGGACTCCTGAAATGAAGGAAAATTTGAAAAGGAAAGAGAAGATATAAAACACTTTTTGTAATGAGTGGTTACTAAAAATACTGTATGATTAGTGGAAACTGTTGAGCATGTTAGAGAATACAGAGATCTTGGGTGTTCATTTGATAATGAATTTCGATCCCTTCAATGAAATGAGGTGATGAATGTTCTGTGAATAAAAAAATAGCAAATACTAGAAGTATAACTATGTCTCTTAAATCCAATGACTGGAATGAGTGAGTTTACACAAAAGATACTAGAATTGTTTTGCTTAAGGAAAAAGCAAACTTTATAGTAAGATTTATAATATTGATTAATTTTTCTTCTGTAGAAGCTCCACTACATTTCAGTAGCTTATTCAATATTTGTACGTAATTATGATAAATATTCAGCAAAAAATAGTGTAAAATGTAGGAATAAAAAATAAACAATTTTTCTTCAGTGCGTGGCTTTCAGAAAGTGAAGTACTTACTATTTATATTTGTATTAAGAATATTTATATATTTCTCCATTAAGGCACATTTCCCATTGGTATATTTGAGAAAGAGATGTTTGATTTCCATCAACACTAGAGTTATCCATTTGATAATGGCTTTTATAAGCTTCATAATAAATTATTATTTTAAGTCATTTTTATATATAACTTGGCCTGTTACTTTTGTTACCTGTTAGCTGCTCTAGAAAGTAAGGTCCAAAGTAGTGCTTTTCTTTATTTTGTTCACTGCATTTGTCCAGTATCTTTAATAGGTCTTTATAAATATTTGTTGAAAAAATTAATGAAAACATTGCTTTTTACAATTTAGCATTGATTAAACAATAGATTTTCACAAAACAGAAGCAAATATAAGTGTATATGTTAATTTCAAAACCAATTAAACTTCAGAACTTTTTTGGGGAAAAGATTGTATGTGTGACTTGAGGAAGGGTGGTACCATCCCTGTTACACAGTTAAAACACTGAAATTTCAATGACAAATGACTCAAGTAAGATCATTCAGCTCTGAGTAGTAAGTTGAGAGTAGATGCAGAGTATTCTGTGGCAGAGTAGGGTTATTTGTCTTGCATGACTCATCTTCATTCTGTGAATTGAGTTATGAGGACACCTATGCAAACTGTTATAAGAAAACTACTGGCTGTTTTCATCAAGTAGATTCAAGGCGAGCTATACATTTTTTTCTTTATTCTGCCTTTCCTAATTCATAAGGTTGCTGCATGTTTGAGTTATAATTATTATAATTATTCTTCTATCCTAAACTATTTTTACTGTTCCCTTGATGACTGTTGCTTAATCAACATGATGAGGCTTGCCAAGTAAACTCCTCATCTTGACATTACAGTTAAGTTCTCAGTGGGGGGCAGTGTATTATAGTGGTTAAAATTATAGGCTCTCACACCAAACTGCAAGGATCCCATTCCTAGCTCTATTATTTACCAGTTTTGCAACCTTCAGCAAGTTATTTAATCTCCCTGAGCCTCAGGTCTTCACAGGTAAAAGGAAGGAAATAAAAGTAAAAAGCTCTGTAGTTCTTATAAGGATTACATGGATAATTCATACTAAGAACTAGAAGAATTTCAGATATATGATGAGCACTATATAAAATGTTAGGAATTAATTTAATTCTTCGAAAAATTGTAACCATATTTTTTCTGTCTGCATGAAATTTGGATTTCTCAAATACATTCATTGGTAACTTATTAGTAACATCAGTTGTTTGTTGTTGAACTTTCTGATCTATAGATGTGTGATATTGGGGGTGACTGGATAAGAAAGATGACGGGATTAGCTAAAGAACGTATATGCATACCCCGGGACTCCAGCAATAGTATGGTGAAGGCCGAGGGGATGGGGAGGCGGGAGTGGGTGGAGGTAAGGGGGCACAAGGGGAACAGCTGCAATAATGTCAATGTCAAAATTTTTTAATTAAAAAAGTGAAAAAAAGGAAATGTAATATTTACTTGATAGATCCACTGTAATCAGCTCTTTTTATAATATTTTCCTACTAATTTAGAGAAGCAGCTTCATAATATGCAGTTAATTGTGTGGTGTGTGTGTGGCCAGCCTCCTTATCGCTATAGGGTGGGGCAAAAGCAGATTTACAGCTGTGAGTACAAGAAACAGAATTTATCCCTGTATTATTATTTATTGTTTATTGTATTATTTTCCATACAAGTAACTGTAACCCTACTTTTGCCCCCATATATATGTAATCTGATGGTTTAAGAACTAAATTCTCTAGAGCAATAAGGTGACTATACTATTTATTTAAATAAAAGTTAAATAGACTGCACTATAAGCTCTCAAAGCATAATGTAGCTCTCTTTCACAGCACTAATAACACTTGTATATTTCACATTTAGTTGGAGAATTTTTGTTAAATTTTGGACATTCCTAATACTATGATCTCCATGAGATCTCAGTGTCTTACTGTCTTTTTTTCTAATTATTACATACATGGTAGCCAGCACATATAGCCCAGCACATATCAGATATTCATTATATAAGTGCTGAATAAATGAAAGAATGGGTGTATAGTTGAATGAATGAATAAATGAATGAATGAATTTACATATATAAAAAGGTTATATATAAAAGAAAGTACACTATCATACAAAGGGGAGTATACTTTAGGAATGCCAGTTTGGTTTAACTTGGATTGAAAACTATTCACTATAATTAACCAGATTAAAGAACTGTAGTAATATTTGAAAAAAAATTATAATTGTTACTGAGAGAAAACTTTTAATAAACTAATAAACTTTTAATAAACTAAAACCAAATTAAAGCATTCTTAGTTGATAAAGAGTCTCTCCAAACACATATATCTAATATCAACTTTAATGGTCAAATACTCAATCTCCTCCTGTCCGTCCAATGTTGGGATCAAGATTGAGATGTTCACTATCTCCATTTCTATTTATTATCCAGTATAATAAGGCAACAAAATAAAAAAAAAGTAAAATTTAGAAAGGGAAAAATAAAACTTGCATCATTTATAGATGACAAGATATTTTTAG
The DNA here is from genome assembly GCF_964146895.1 of Miniopterus schreibersii. Lineage (NCBI taxonomy): Eukaryota > Metazoa > Chordata > Mammalia > Chiroptera > Miniopteridae > Miniopterus > Miniopterus schreibersii. The sequence goes on along the minus strand of NC_138107.1, from coordinate 76,354,173 downwards.
AATATTCAAAAATATACAGACAATTGAATCAATATGTGCATTTCAAGGTCAACATACGTAAATCAGTCTTACTCACCTTACAAGCTTATTCCAGCAAAAAGAAAAACAAGAAGAAAAACAAATAGAAAATAAATTTAAGCATTAAAGATCACTTACAATAGCATCAACGTGCATTGTATTTCTAGGAAGAAATATGGCAAAAGTCATAAAGAAGACTGCTTTGAAAACTATATAGACATTAATGAGAGATTTTAAAGAACAAAAAAATTGATGAATATGCCATGCTGTTTGTAAGACACAGTAATGCAGAGGTGTAACTTCTCCCCAAATAAATGTGTATATTCAACACAATCCAAACAAAACCCCAGCACTATCACTATGTAGTGTGTGTGTGTGTGTGTGTGTGTGTGTGTGTGTGTGTGTGTGAAAATTGATCGGGAGAACCCAAAATTCATGAGAAAATATAGAGTCATGATTACATATAGCAATTATGAAGATGAAAAGTAAAACTGAACAACTTACACTTCTAGGTATCAACAGAGATTATGAAGCTATAATGATTAGGATAGTACAGACAAAATGAACTATAAAATGGAATAGTGTCCAGAAATAGATTTACACATGTTGTATAATAACAGTGACAATGCAGTGCATCCTTCTTATATTTTACATGAAAATCAATTCCAGGTAGATTGCAGATCAAAATGTAAAATACCAACCAATAACACTTGAAAAAAAGTACAGACAGTTAGTTTGGTGAACTCAAGATTTAGATGAATGCTTCTTAAATGGGGTATACAAATGTGGACTAAGAAGTATAATTGACAAAATAGACTTTATTATACTTGCAAACTTCTGTTCTTCAAAAGACAGTTGAAAGAGAGTTGAAAGAGCAACCCATGCCGTGAGAGATGATATTCATGACACACACATCTAATAAAGGACTCTTAATTAGAATAGATAAAGATCTCCTCAAAATTAACAAGACAAAGTAACACAACCCATCATTAGTCATCAAAGAAATGCAAATTAAGGGTCAGGCCACATTTATACAGACCCAACAGAATGGCTGAAATGAAGCCGACAATGTCAAATTGGATAAGAAACTAAAACTGTCAGAGGCTGCAGGTGAAAAATGATTTTTACAATTCATAAAACCCTCGAGCAGACTAAAGCTGAACATACGCATACCTGCGACACTCCTGGGTATAGATGCAAACAAATGTGGTCACACAGGCCTTAGAACACATGTATTAAAATGTTTGTTGTACCACTCTTCATAATAGTCCAGAATGCCTATCAACAGTTAGCTGGATAAATACATGTTCACTCAAAAGAATATTCAGTAGTCAGAAATAAGAAATGAATGAATGGAATAAGAATGAATGTTTTACAGGTACACAGAACAACATGAATGGATCTCACAAATAAAATATTGAGCGAAGACAGCAGACACAAAGCATGGTGTTCTGAATGACTCTATTTACATAAAGTATTTAAACTAGAAAGACACATTTATCTTTAAAACGTCAGGATAGTGTGTAGCTTTGTTGGGTGAGCAGTGAAAAGAAGACTGAAAACAAGTCTTCTGGGAATTTGCTATCATTCTGTTTCTTGATCTGGTTAAACTTAACCAGGTGTACTGAGCTATACATTTATGATATATAAACTTTCAATTTAATGGCTTGGCAAATGAAGTTATCTGTCTTAGTACAGCATGATTTCATTACTGGCTTTGCTCAAATATTAAATATATATTATGTAATTTCTATGAATATCTTTGTTGAGGATATCTATGTGAACATAATCGCTAATACTGTCACATATAGATGGTGGTTGCAACCTTTGAGGTGATAGAAATCACCTTGGAAGGGCAATAATATAAAAAGAGAAGAAACTCAATAATTGGTCCCTTGCTTATAGCAAGGAGGAAATAATTTAGAACTACAGCTAATATTTTTTTTAGTGAAAGCAACATCAAACTAAGATGAGTCATTCTCTCGTAATAAGAAGCTCCAGTAAGTATACTCTAAAAAGCATGGTAAAAGAAAAGGCAGTTCTTGATTCTAGAGCTATCATCTTTAATATCAATTCAACTTTATCTGGCATGTGTTAATTCAGAGCTAATCTGATTTCCTATCTCCCATCTCACTATTTCTGTACACCTCCCCAGAGAAAATTTTAAAACACGTGTATGATCAGTTCATTAGTAATACTTAAAACTCTTCAAATATTCTGCTGCTGCTAATGGGACAAAGTCCAAACCCTGTAGTCAGTCCTAGAATTGTCCTTATATATGGCCTTTACTTAACCACAGGGCCTTATCACTTGTCTATCTTTCTCTCACATTCAAGTTCCATGATTCTGGCATAAGAATTGCTAACATTTATAAGAATTGTGTATTCAGTAAGTTTATACCTTCTAACACGAGGCCTGCTTTGTCTGGAATGATCTCTTGTCCACCTGGGAATAACTGTTTGTGACAAGTGTCAACTCGAGGGTCATCTCTGCGGTGCTGCTTTACTGAACCTTATTTTGCAGTACCACACATTGCAGGTAATATTGCACCACAACTATTCATGGCACTAATTTTAATACTCCAAGCTATTAGCTAGCTGAATGCAATGGCCCATTTTATTCACAATGTGTCCTGAATTTTCAGCTCCATGGGTGGCACAAGGGAAGTGAAATGGGTCTCATATTAATTAGGATAAGTTTGGCTGTGAAGCTTGGAAGGTAGAATTAACAATTGTGGTATCAACAGGATAGACCTTTCTTTCTTACATAAAAAATCTGAGGGTAGGTAAAGGGGCTTTTATGATGGATGTGAGTGTGTCCTTTGACTTCCTCTGCCACTTCCTCTCTACTTTTCACCAATAGCTCCTTCCACATCCTCTCCTCCTCCTTCTTACTATTTAACTCCCTTCCTTTGGCTTCCCCTTGTCCCTCCCACCGCCCACCCCCTTTCTAAGTTCCCTTTTCCACACCCCTCACACTGCAGAGGCACTCACGCTGTCCTAGAAACCTTCCTTGAGAAGGGAGCATGATTATACAGACGAATAAGAAGATACATCTGAGGATATTGAATTTAAGAAGATAAATATTTAAGTTAAACAAAATACACATAAACAAATTTTATATTGGAAGATATATTACTATTTATGATTTATATATGCAGATATATTACTATATAGAGTCAATTACCACTCTGAATACAATTCTCTAATTTTTATTCTAGCAGAACTGTGTAATGCATGTAAGCTTAAAAATTTCTATGTTGGCCCTGCCGGGCTTGGCTCAGCAGTTGAGCATCGACCCAGGATCCGGGAGATGGTGGTTTGATTCCTGGTCAGGGCACATGCCTGGGCTGTGGGCTCGATCCCCAATAGGGGGCTTGCAGGAGGCAGCCGATCAATGACTCTCTCATCATTGATGTTTCTCTCTCTCTCTCTCCTTTCCTCTCTCTGAAAGCAACAAAGATGTATATATATAAAAAAAATTCTATGTTGATTCACTTGATCCATGTTTTTTACCATACAGTGATTTCAGTGAAATTATAAAATAGTTCCTATTTAATGTTTAGTTCTATATGCATACAATCCTTGATCGGGTGCTTTATTTTTGATTCACCAAAATTAGTTATATTTCTTAGTTAAACGTATGACTAAGATGGAGTATTATTCCTATTTGTAATATTAATATTTCTGATGGCAATTTAAAGCTATTGAATTTGACAGACTCGGGCAGATTTGCCCACAGTCAAAAAGATTCAGCCAAAGCATCCGTTGCCATGGTATTTCACTATAGGCTATCCTGGTACACTGTCTATTTTATTATTCTTTGAAGCAAAGTACTTTTTAAGAAATGAAAAACATTTTGAAAAACCTTGTCTTTGAAAGAAAATGAAAAAAATGGGCATAAGCCATCAAAATGATTTTTTTCAAAATTTGTAATATTGTATTGAAAGACCCCCATGTCTCACACACACACACACGAAATAAAAAACAGCATCTATTTGGATGATTTTATTTCACTTTAAATAATACTCTATGTTCTTTTTATAAATTGAAGTTGCCTTGTTTAATTCTAAATTCTGTATATACATGAAATCTTGATGGTATTAAACATCCCATTACATAGTACACGCTAGTGATTCAATAAAAAATTTCAGTAAACTATGTCAAAATATCATATATTTACATATCATAACCTTACAATTTTCAAAAAGCAAATACACCCATAGAATACACCCGTGGAATCATGTAATACCTATACCTCTCCATCACTGATCCCCTACGAAGGAACCAGCATCATATTTTCTATCAACCGGCATCTTACCTTCTATTTGTTTTGCTAGTTTTTGAATTTACATTAGTGGGGTTATAAAATATGTACCCTATGTCCAGCTTATTTTTCTCAATCTTATGTTTGTGGAATAAATTGCTGGTTTATGTATCACATTAATTTGTTGGCTTCCAGGACAATATAATATTTTATTGTGTAGATCATGGTTTCTCAGCCTTGGCACTATTGATATTTTTGACCAGATAACTCTTTGCTGTGGGGCTTTCCTGTGCATTGAATGATGTTTAACATCACTGGCCTCTCCCTTCTATATGCCCGTAACACTGCCCCCTTCTCCCAGGGTTATGACAATTAAAAATATCTCCCAACAGCCCTTGAAGGGTGCTTCAGTTGGTTGGAATGTCATCTTGTACACCAAAATGTTGTGGGTTCGATTCCTGGTCAGGTCAGGGCATACACATACTTTGTGCATTTGGTCCCTTGTTGAGGCACAAGGGGAGGCAACCGATAGAAATTTCTCTCTTGATGTTTCTCTCTCCCTCCCCCTTAAAATCAATAATAATAATATATAATAATAAAAACATACCCTCAGATGAGGATTAATATATATTAATCCCAACATCAAATGCCCCCGGGGGCCAAATTGCCACCAGTTGAGAACCACTGTGGTAGACACACCAAAGTATTTACGAATTGCCATTTGAGAGTTCTGTAGGAATTTTCAGTTGGGTTCTTTCATAAATAGTGATGCTGTGGAATTCCTGTATCTTTTGTTAACCATATATACACATTTGGTTGAGTATGTTACTGGATTGAAATTGCAGGATTGTAAGAGACAAGAATATTCCAGGTAGTTTTTAGAGCGATCACACCAGCTTAGTGTGCAGCACAATTTCAATATTACCAAATGGCTCAAGGGTAAAAGTGTATCATAGAAATTTAACCCATTTTAATGAGTTTCTCTTCTTATGGGTTCCTGTCCCCCTAAGTCCTGACTGCCTCAGCTCTCCAATATTATTAAACACCTTTAAAAATTACCTAGATTTCTAGTTGTACTTAAAGGAAATGTTGTTTTTCTACCAAGTGAAATGTAACTATTAATAAGTACTTTTACAACAGAGAACATATGGATATGAGATAATAATTAATGAAGTTAATAAAAACCTTACCGCATTATTTCTATGTGGGCAACCATTTTAATGTCAGAGTGATTGTAACAGTCCTCTATTTACTTACTGCTCCAAAACAGATATTTTGGACTTGGATTTTTACAATCCAAAATTTTCTTTTTGGTATTGTGTTTGTTTTTCCTTTGTTTCTTTTTAGCATTGTGTCTGGGGTTTTTTGGTTTGGTGGGGGTGTTTTTTGGTCTTTGTTTTTGTTTTGTTTTTACTGGCTTATTTAATGTTTTTAAATTTGGAATCTCTTGCAAACTATCTTCTGTAATGTAAAAATGTGACATTATATAAAAGTGAAAAGTTACACTGCGACAGCTCTGAAGAGCATATTCCTCTTTACTGGTTTTCACTAAAGAAATACTTCTTGTCTTCCTGATATCTGATGTATTTTGTTAGGCCATGTCAATTGCCTGCTATGGATTATGTTTAAATCAAAGTATAAAAATAAATAGTAAGGAAAGAGGAGATGCATGTATCACCAATTCTCCAAATTAGTAGCAGAGCTACAAAGCTGTGTGAATCAGATCGTGGTATGACTAATCGCAGTTATGCCTTAGGAAATGAATTGTCCAGTGTAGCTTTGAAATTGTATACATTTCCAGTTTTTCTTATCTTTTACTTTCAGCATAACTCTCTCGTCGGGAAACTAACCTTTAATGAGCCCAAAGTGTTCATATTCAATTGTATATGTGTACCTTTGAGAGTTCTCATAATTGTTAGTGTTACATTCATTTAAAACGAAATATGTTCACATGTTATACTTTTAACCAATGTGCATTTGTGTCTGTTACCCAACACAAATCTCGTAACAATATATAACATGGGCACACATATAATCATAATTCCTTCCATTTTATAAGTAAACGTGTCTCAGAGTTTTGAGTAAGATCATACAGTCAATATATGAAAAAGTAGCACTTTAAACAAAAGCCTCTGAGTTCTTAGGAGGAAAAATCACTTAAGAAAACATATTACATAATCAGCATGTGGTCATAAGACTCACGCATACATTTTTCTGATAGTATAAAATACATCATGAATATTTTAAAGCGTTTTTCTAAGTGGTGTTAGCACATCCAAAGCCCTGTTTCGCTTTGTGTGTTGCGACGTGTAATGTGCCAGGCCAAGCTATGCTTTCCTTAGTGAGGCACGCTTACTGAGCTCATACATAATGAAACTAAAAGAAATGCTGAATTTACAAAAATCATGTTTTTCTTATTGTATATTTATTGCTGAAAATATGATGAATTAAAAACAAATATAAAACCCATGTAATTGATAAACTCTGATATAAATACTATTAACTCTCTTGTATAAACTTTCAATGTTTTCCCCCCCTCTAACTTCCTGCCCCATCCAACTTCCTCATTTATTTGAATCTGCTCCAACCCCTTCCTCCCCAAAAGAAAGCATTACATAATTCCGATGCTCCCTTCTGCCCACGGTAAATTACATTAAATGTTGGCCCAGATTATGACAGTCAGACTCCATTAACAACAGAATTTGAAAAAGACCCAAGCTGCATAAAATTGTAAAAGGTGAGTTGTGATCACTTTTAAAGATCCTGCAGCATTAGTGTGGAGGTGGGCATTTCTCTCATCTGCATACTATGTACAAATCAGCACAATGTGTGTACCAAGCAAACAGCCACCAAAATAAATTGGGACACCTTGTATTATTTAAATACATCAAAGGCCCATATTCATTTAAAACTCTCCACAATGTCTTTAAATGCTAAGTATCACAGCCCGGCCAGAGTGGTTCAGTGGTTGAGTGTCAACCCACTGACCTGGAGGTCACGGTTGGATTCCCGGTCAGGGCACATGCCCGGGCTGCAGGCTCCATCCCCAGCAGGGGGTGTGCAGGAGGCCGCTGATTAATGACTCTCTCATCATTGATGTTTCTATTTCTCTCTCCCTCTCCCTTCCTCTCTCTGACATCAATAAAAACACATTTAAAAAAAAAATGGTATCAAAAGTAATTCCTTGAAATCCTGGACTATGCGTTTAACTTCTTAATACTTTGTCATGTGACATAGTAGTTTGGGGAAAGGGAGGTAACCTGGTGGTGACAGTTTTAGTTGTTGCACAATCCTCACCTGCCTCTCTGGTAAAAGAGAGTTAAGGCTTTCTATTGCAGAATACGGAGTGAGAAGTCCAACTTTATTGAAGAAACTAAGAATAGCAGGCTGCACTAAGCTCCCATTTTTTCACTAATCTCTGAATCGTGTAGGCATGTAAAGTCCAGAACTACCTTAATATTTTGAAATCATAAGCGAAGTAGATGTCTTGGCACTACAATAACAGGTGCATAAGCGAATGAGAAAGCGAAACCTAAATTTGATTCCAGAAAACTAAGCAAACGTGACCATAATAATAGCTGGTATCCTGCAATAATAATGCAGAAAAGAGGAAAGATTGGATTCTTGTGTAACTGAAACAAGATAGCATACCAATTTACCTGTTACCTAAAATCTTTTCTGTGGAACATAAAGCACCAGACTTATGTGCACACATTTTTTTAAACATTAAGTGGCCGCCTAGTATTTTTATAAGCTCTAAGTTGAAATGTTCTAACTTCAGTTTTGTGTTATCTTTATTGCATGTACTGCAATCTATAAGATATTATATAGAAGAAAAAAATAAGTCCAAAATATTCATTTGTCTAATTTATTTATCATGTTGAAAGGTAATTTTGACCATATACCTATCATTTCTTCCGCAGTGGGAAAGAGTAATTTGATATTATTTAAGCTTTAAATTACTGAGAGAAACAGAAATCATATCAAGGCAATGAATGAAATTAGTTGACACTTGAATGGCCCACAAGTGACAGGGAAGATAACTGAGAATGATCTTTCATACAGCATGTTAAATATAGGTGACCCAAGGGAAATACAATTCCTAGTTCTATAAAGAATACATTTCACAAGCAACAAAATGTCATTCAATTTAAACTACGTAGCTTCATGAGCTGACTTAATCAAAGACAAATAATTTATGATAAATACAAACTCACAAGTATTCTAAAGTAGGCAATAAGACATCTTTGTTTGATCCCCCAGCTCACTCACCTTTATTTTCTTAGTCTATAAAGTATACTGGCACATAGAATATAAGGTGATTTTCCTTTTCTATTCTAGTTGAGAATCTGGTTACATAATGACCTCAGTCCAAGTATATATATCACATGAGCAGATGCGTATAGATGGGTGGGGGATGGAGGTGTAGATGAGTGAGGATACTTGGATAAACATGTAGAACTATTTGTTTTATCAGAATCAAAAAAAGAAAGATTGTGGTTAAACATTAATACACCTTTTTGACCCTCAGGATTTAGTTTTTGGAACATGGGTTTGTAGAATATAAATTTCCCTTTAAATTGGTTTTCACTTCAATGAGTAATAACAGAGACACTGCAGGTATGGTCAAGATATTTGATGTAGCTTCTGCAGTTCAAAATAGCAAAACTACGCTGATTAAGGAAAATTTTGTCTACCATTTATTTATAAAGATACATATACCTAACTTTTTATATATATAAAAAAATAACAATAAAATGCATTATTCTAGAAACCATGCAACTTTTATATCCATTGTATGATTTAGCTTTAATAAACTTTTATTTCTTAATCTAGATATATATTTTAAAAGAAGAAAATTATCTGTCTTTAAAGTGTTTTCAATCATAACTTAGTATGTATACTATTATGCAACTCTTAAACATGCCGATTATGCAGATTATGTAAAAATATGGAAGATGTTAATGAAATTATGTCAAGTGAAATAAAAATATATACATTGTGTTTGCACACACCGTGCTAATTCTAGCCTCCAGTTTTTGCTTTAATTTCATTACACTTGGAATCCTCCAACTGACACTGCGTTCAACCTGGATTATTCCCACGTTCCCTTTAAAACTCATTTCAGGAATCAATCACCGTTCTTGAAATATTTATCCATTTTGTGCTACTATAATACCTTGTGAAGATTTGTTGTTATACTTGTCCCATCGCATGGTAATTATCTATGTGAAGTCTCCCTTGTCTCTAGAATATTCCTTTCCTCAATGCTCTCATTGCCTTTCAGATCTATCAGCCCAGCACATAGCGCAGCGCCTGGCATGGTCCCCAGCACCATGGAGCTTGATCCATTAGGTAACACACGGCATCGCCAGGCCGCCCTCTGCAGTCAGGCGCCAGGCTCCTGGCACAAGGCTCCTTGCTGCCTTTCGTGAGCGCACACGTAGAAAAACACACCTGGAAAGGAGACACGTGATCCCCCTGCACCCCACCCTCGTCTCTCAGTTCATTCCTAGAATGGGTTTTTGGAAAGCCCTGCAGTTAGCTAAACCCACAGTGCACCCCACCACTCAGTTTTTGTCATGGCCCAGATATATGACAAGAATAGAAACCAATTATAGATAATTTAAAAGATTAATGAATTGATAAGCATATATCCAAACAGAAAAAATTAAAAAAAAAGAGTTTTTATTGATTTCAGAGAGAGAGGAAGGGAGAGGGAGAGAGAGAGAAACCTCAGTGCTGAGAGATCCTGGATGGGCTGCCCCCTGCGCGCCCCCCGCTGGGGCTGGAGCCTGAAGGCCCGGCGGGTGCCCGACCTGAACTGAACCCTGGCCGCCTGCTTCGCACATAGATGCTCAGTGGCTGAGTCACACCGGCCGGGCAACAACAACAAAATTTTTAAAGAAATGTTTATAAAAGACTTATTTTTTAATAGCCAAATTTAGAGATAACCCAAATATGCATTAATAGAAGACTGTATAAACAGTTGTGCCATTTCCACAAAATGTCATCCTACTCACCAGTGAAAGGGAGGAACTACAAAAACACTGAACAACAGGGATAAATCACCTAGACTGATTTATATTCTGAACAAAATAAGCTGCCAAAAATGGGTACATCACATATGGATATATTTATACAAAAAAGAAAACCATCTAGGGCGACATAGTCAGAATATTGACAGCCTCACCAGTTTCAGACGGGGGTTACCTGGGAGAAGGGCTAGTGAGCTTTCTGAGGCAATGGAAATATTCTGTATTTTCAGAGGGTTTTGTGTTGTTCCATAAGCATATGCGTTTGCTATAACTCATCAATTTTCTGCTGAGGAGGGTGTAAAGCAACTGAAGTTTTCACAAATTGCTATAAAGTTTGTGAGTGTAGAGATCTGCAAGTTTTTTATGCAGTTTATATATATATATGTATATATATATACCATATGACCTAGTAATTCCACAACTACCTATTTAAGAGAAGTAAAAGATGATGTCTACCCAAAGATACATCCTAGAATGTCTATAGATGCCTTATTCATAATCATCAAAAATACAAAATAGCCATATGTCTATCAACATGAAAACAGAGAGATACATTGTCACGTAACATCAATACTTTTCTGCTGCAAGATGGGTATTGTACTGATGCTTGCATCGATACGGTGGGATCTCAAGAATATTATGATAGAAAATAGAAGCAGGCACAACTCAGTTTGATTGCCTATATATTACCCTCCAGAACAGGAAAACCTCATTTATGACAGTAAATATAAAACTTGTGGACTCTGCTCTGGTGGAAATGTACTAGGAAGTACAGAGAACAATAGGAAACATTCTGGGACTAAGGACAAGTTACTAATTTGGATGATTATGGTTCAGGTGTGTACACCTGTGAAGACTATACTACAATCTGCACATATTATGATGTGTACATTATACCTCAATAATAATTTGCATACTAATTATACACATTTTTTCCTCTGCAGAATATGTTTAAAGTTTCTATTATTTTTTTCAAGTACTAAAAAAATAGGTACAGTAACACTGAGCATTTGTTTCAATTAAAAAGATAAGTGCATTTTTCTTGTTTCCCATCATTGTCCGCCCTGTTCCTGTTAGAAATCACTTTTGTTTTTTAAAGATAAGGGCGTCACTGGATATAAATTGATGTTACTATTTCAGAAATCTAGTTAGGACTGTGAGAGTCCATACATGGTTCCTCTCATTTCTCTGTGCTTTTGTTGTGAGCTTTTTATCCCCTTGGGTTAAGTATAATTTTTACCATTTAAGTGCCGCGGTGTCTGCAATATTGAAACAGAGTGAACTCGACTTTGTATCTTCTTTTACAATGGATTTCCTTTTGGAGAAACTAATATTTCACTAAACTAAACAGAACCAGAATGACATAGAATTTTTGTGTGAATTAATTATAGGAGGGCTCTCCAAAAGAGTTAAAGGCTGCAAAGGAAAATATGAAAGGAACTAAAATATTCATAAACCTAAGGCCAAGCCTGGCATGAGGCAAATTGTGGAAACTAAAAGTTTTACTTAATGTGGCTTTAGTGATTGACTAGTGGTATAGGGTTTTGGAGTAAATATACGTTGTGAGTGGGGTATAAAAGACTTAGATTTCACCCTATTCTTGTCATTTATTTTGTGACCTCTCTACATTTCAGATATTTTGACTATACGTTAAATCCAGCAATATTACTATTTGATAATAGTTGATACTATATGCACTACTAAATGTAAATGAGCTGAGATGTAGCAAAATCTATATAAATATTAATTCCCTTTTTCTTTACCAGGGTGAGACAGTCAGAAGTCAGTGGGTAGACAAATTGTGGAGGCTCAGGTTGTGGATCTTATATTTAGGCAGTAGATGCTGAATATAAATTAGTTCACTTAATTTAGCTCTGAGTTGGAATTGACAGTAATATAATTAGATTGGATGTTCAGGAGACAACTGTACCAAGTCTTTGGCCTAAGGTTTTCCCTCCATCTCTGGTTTCTGACTTTTAAAATAACACTGAAGCTTTTATTTTTGTATAAATTTAGACAAGGTAAAATACAAACGATAAAATATTCAGTAGGTTATTTGAAGTGCTTGAAATACATGCCAATGATTCTGAAGCAAATTATGGCTTTCAGAATAAGCTTGGGTTTAAAAATAAAGAAATTTGCACCAGAACTTCCATGCAAGTCTCTACAATCCACAAAGCTCTTCATCACAGAATTATTTTTGGCCACCTTTGCCAAAACCGTTTTCTCTTCCTTCTGTCCATGCCAATCTCCTCCTTTTGATTCTTAGATAGTTTTCCACATTAGAGAAATATTCTTATTTGCTTCATAAAAATGAATTCCCAGAAAAATGGAAATCATAGGACATAGAAATAAGTGAGCTTACTAAAGTTCACTGCAGTAATTTGAGTTGGCTCAGACATCAGTCATTTTTTGATCCTTAAACAGTGAGAAGGCAGAGGAACTGGACGAGCTCCAGTTTCCACGGCAGGGCAAAGTTGAAAGTGATCTTGTTATTGAGATGCCAAGGGTTGGGAGACTACTTACCCACACGCCTATAGCAATGCATTAGTGGGCAAGTTTTCCCCCCCCAGTATATAACAGATGGAAGCATTTGTAAAATTGAAAAGAAATTAATTAGCAATAAAGTTATCATGAATTTCAATGTAATGATACTTAATGCTTTAAACGTTTTTCCAAATACTTATACCCACTTGCTCTATTTAATCTGTGGTAGATTGATAATGAACAGCTCAGTGTTTGACTTTAGTTTATGGACCACAATGTGAGGAGCATTGGTCTATAATACATACTAGTCTTAATGGTGAGTGGGTAAAACAACTCTTTCAAAAAGGCAAACAGCCCTGGCTGGTTTTGCTCAGTGGTGAGAGCATCAGCCCCCGGACTGAAGGGTCTCAGGTTCGACTCCAGTCAGGAGCACATACCTTGGCTGCAGGCGCAGGCTCAATGCACCAGCTGGGGTATGTGCAGGAGGCAACCAATCGATGTTTCTCTCACTCTCTCTCCATTCCACTCTCTGAAAAGCAATGGGGAAAAACATCCTTGTAAGCATTAAAAAAAAAAAAAAAAAAAAAAAAGGCAAACAAAACCCAAGCCTGATGGGTAGTGTTTTCTGATTTTTGATTTTTATGATGAACTCCCTCCATGGTTGATTTCTAGCTACCAATATGAGGCCACTGAGTGCACAACTGAGAAGAAAAGTACAGAATCTACTCTTGAGCCTCTCCAGGACTTCACTGGTTTAATGCTAATTCAAGTAATGGTTGGCAGAACTTTTAGAACCCATTTTTAATATCAGTGAGAAATGTGGTTGGCAGTTGAATTTGGGGGAGTAAAATCCCAAGACACACACCTTTTTGCTAGGGAATGTGTTAGTTTCTAGGAGATTTCCTCACTAAGCAAATGACTGTGTGCTATATGCCCAGGGAGAGAGAGATAGAGGAGAAAGACCACCAACCTCATTTGGACTGCGGTAGGATCAGAGGGTTCAGAAAACATTGTAATATTAGAAGTGGATTCAGGTTATTCATCAGAGAAGTTGGTCAGAACCACAGAGTATTTTATGTGCCAAATGAATTCTACTCTTCTTACATGCAAAATCTTCTATACACCTGTCTTAAAACATAAATTAAATATCATTGTCCTCATTCTGTCAAAGGTAATCCAAAACTAAGAGGAATTAAATAACTTGTTCACAGTCTCAAAGCCAGGATATGACAAAGCTGAGATTTGACAAGTAGTCCGACTCCAAAGCCCAACACCTTGACCTGTACATTACTTAGCTCTTAGATTGTAGCCAACGAAGTGGGAGACATTGCATGTGTGCTTCTGGCTCCATTCTGTCCGTCAGTTTACTTGAGAAAAAAAAAAATCTTAGTAGACAGTTGTGAGTATAGAAGTCAGAGCTCAGAAGGCTAGCCTGGGAGAAGGGCTGTGAGCACCCACCGGGGCAGTTTTCTTATGAAGAGGCATATAGTGAACACATGGAAACCTAGTAGGGTGAGAGTCATTAGGACAGATACTCTGATTTCTCTCCTTTCCACCCATTGTTTCTAATGGTGTCTCCCACTGCTTGAAGCCAGCTTAGTGGCTTAGTGTCAGAGCAAAGGGGCCCTTGCAGCCAGTCCATCTACATCAGACTCCCAGGATGCAGAGCCGGGTGACAAAAGATGAAGAGTGGATTAAGAAGGACAAGTGGAAACTAACACACAAATTGAGGTTTAAAAAGCTCTACCTGATAACTTACTTTGACTATCAGAGGACCACGCAACCCAGTTGACAGCTAAGATGCACATGGACAGTGGAGATATACATCAGTATTTTCAGGTTCACTCCACATCCAGAGAGTTAAACCACTATCATTTGTAACAGAAAAGGGCAACTATAAGTAAGAGTTTCTAAAACAAAATGCTATAATATTGTTTTTTCTAATAATTTTCTTATAAAAATTCTGTTGAATTCTAAGGATAAATAAAACATCATAAACATTTGGTCTGAGAAAAGAAAATTCAACTTTGGCATTTCCCTTTTGTTTCAAAATGCAGGGAACTGTAGTTCCATGTAAAGAAAAATTTAGCCACACAAGCTATTTTTCCAGAACTTCTAACATTGTTATTCCTATTCATAAAAATTATATTTATAAAGTTGGTAAATTTTTTGTGGATTTTTTCAAGAGTACACAAACACGTATTCAATTTTGTTACACAGTGATAATAAATGACATTATCACAAGGTTATTACATTTTTATTAGCTCCCAAATAGAAAGTTTCTAACATAAGCTACATAAAATACCAACATCTACTTTTTAACACTTGGCTTACATACCAGTAGGTAGATGTAATAGAAATTTGTGTTCTGTGCTCCTTATTATGAGTTTGGTGTTTTAAGTAGGTTTAATATAAATAAATGAAGATAACATCCATATAATGCCAGCAGCTTCTGTAATTCACTCAGAATACATACTGCTTTAATGATCGTTTCATACAGGTGCAGAGTAATCAAATATAGAGATACACTCAATAGGTTGGCAAAATGTGGCTGTTTCTAAAATTGCAGAATTTATTTGATGAAATAGTATTTCCTCTTGAGAATTTATTAGCATAAAGTGATATTCAGAAAGTTTTATGTCTAAGTCATTACACCAATCATACATAATCCAAGTGAATTTTCAGAGGAAAAAAATTGTTTTCAAAGTCAATGGCTACCAAGGGAGTTTATAGAAGTTTAGATAGATAGTAGCATTTTAATGCTTTATTTTATTAAGTAGTAAAAAACTTTTTAAATGCTAAAATATCCTTTCTTTTTGATTATTCTAGGAATACAAATTTATTCTTAATCTGGTTTAAAGAGAGTAAAGCCAACCTGCCATCATTTATTGAGCATAAATGCTATAAAGATGACAGCTTTATTTTAAAAGTATGATTTACACACAAGGATGCTATATATGAAAATTTGAAGATAGCAATAATCATAATATTTCTTTGGCTACCAGAAACTCCATGCTTACATAAATATGTGAGGGAACAGTGGGAAAACAACCATTAGTAAGAAGGCAAATTAACTACCCCTATAAATTTCTCCAAGAATTGAATGATAAAATAGATCCTTTTGTAAAATCTAATAGTGATGACAGATAAACAGAGGAATTTGTACAATGGTTTTGAGTTTTCAGAAAGCTCACAGAAACAAACAATTTGTGCACCTTGAATGATACCTAAATTTTTATTATGAAAAACGCTGTGTAGTTTTCATGTTAGGCCTTAGAAAGTGGTTAATTTTTGTCTGAGTGGCAAAATTCTCTTCAAGGAAAGGTAAATATTTGATGTTAATAAAATGCTACCACTCATATAATTTAGGTTTCTAGAGAGAATAACTATAAGATAAAGATATCTATTTTCTTCTGTTCTCTAAATAAATGTTCTTTTAAAATAATCTGGAATTTCTCCCTCTACTAAATCATGCTTTTAAAATTTATGCACTTTGTCTTCTATACCACTTCTCATAAAATGTATCAGTGATTTCTTGTTTACAAAATCAATCTCCTTAATAATAATAGCAGTTTTTATACAGGGTGAGGGGAGGAAGAATAGAAAATGTAGAGGAAATATAAGAAGAAGATACTCTTAATGGAGTAAAAGAATAATTATGTAACTAAACTAAAATGATTTAAGCAGAACTACTGCTTTAAAACAGTGAGGATGAACCTATAACTTATAACTGCCTAAAGAAAAACCCAAAGAGAATTTTATATGACCTTCCTTAAAATAAAATAGATGCAAGTTTATGATAGTATAATGATTTTTCTAATTTTGCAATCAATGTCATTTAATGTCTAAACCTTCTTAACTACAGGAAATTGGAGTTAGGCAAACTGCAACTATATAATTTAACCTCCACCATGACCCTTTCCCTTTTTGTAACTTATTGCCTTTTTTTTTCCTTCTGTTTCTTTTGAAGCTGTAAATCAGGTACCGAGCATCTGTAATGGATGAGCAAAGCAGGTTCATCAAATCAGAGCCAAAGAACCATTCCAAATTTATTTACAAGGGCTCCGCTGATGTTCTCGACACTATGAAACCTCCTCTCCTCTGTAGGTGAGAAATATTTCTATCTTCTGTGGCCTCTATGGACAATAGGATTAATTAATGCCAATTATGAAGGGCTGTATTTGCTTGAGACACTTGCTTACATGGCTACTAGAATATAGTTATTTTGGTAACTGTTTTTACTCAGTCAAATTAAAAAGGGAAATATAGTGAGTGGGACGGTAAAAGAGTCACAGTGAATTAGATGAAAAGCCTATAATTGATAAACAATTTAGAATAAGATCAACCATTTTCCCTAAATAAAATTATAGATTTAGTATTTTTTTTTTAAATATTGAAATGACTATTTTTGTTAATTGATATTTGAGAAGCTTTCACTCTCCTTCCTCATTTGTAGAATTTTTTCAAATGTGTGAATTCTCTAAGCAACTGGAGTCCTATAAATCAATGTAGTTCCAACACTTAAGCAACCTATTTAACATATTTCTAGCCAACATCTTCAGTCAAGGAAACACCAACTTATAGCTGCATCAGATACTCGATTGGCCCAGGCCAAGAGCAGCTGCCCTAAGCATCCCTGTGAAAAAGTAAGATTATGGCTACACGTGTGGACAAGACCCCCGTGTATATTCATTAACCCTTGATTGCTCCTAATAGTTTTATTCAAAGAGTTTTCCCTCTCATTTTGAAATAATTTCTAAGTCTTAGGGGAATAACTGAATGCATACTCCTTGGAGCATTTTCAATGTCTGTTGGAAAGTTTCATCTATGTGAATGTAAACATGATATAGAAAGAAGACCGTCAGTAGATTCTATCCTCCTGTGTTTTCTATTTGAGGAATCTTTCTGATGATCACTTACTGCTCTACTCCGCGGGAAATTGACATAAAAGTGTTTTTTTAAGTGCTTAAATAGGGAAAGTACTGAATAATTACAAGTTTAATTAGTTAAAATATGTAAAGACAAATCGTTTGCATTCCAAAACTGTCAGCTCTCAGCTAACTTAAATTTTTGATTGGGCTTGGAAAGCAATTGGGTTGTTACTAACTTAAATTTGCATGTTAAATGGCATCATGATCTCTCTCATGTTAAGGAATATATGTGAGAGAAGCGATACTTCCACAAGGATAATATAAACTTTTGGACATGCTAATGTAAAAAAATAAATATGATTTTGAAACAGTACATTTAAGCTTCTAAATACTATTTTCTGGGACAGCCCAAACCTTACCTGTAGAAAAATGTGTTGAAGTCTAAGACTCAGGAAGAAAGCCAGTACTTCCCCCTTTGGGGATAATATTGCTTTCTTCTTTCAAATTCCCATTAAAATGTAAGTTTTTCTGCAATGATGCAATAACCAGAACTTAGCAACAAGGGACCAAAATATTTAATTTTTTGCTTAGCAACAATTTCCATATGTATTGTTCTACTAACTTTAACATTAATTTTGAAATAGAATGTATATGCCTGCCTTGTATCTACACACATGCTCTGTATACGTAATTATACACTAGTGGTTACTTTCTTTTCGTTTCTTTTTTTAAAAAAATATGTCTTTATTGATTTCAGAGAGAGGAAGGGAGAGGGAGAGAGAGATAGAAGCATCAATGATGAGAGTCATTGATCGGCTGCCTCCTGCACGCCCCCTGCTGGGGATCGAGCCCGCAACCCGGGCATGTGCCCTGACCGGGAATCGAACCCCGATCGCCTGGATCCTAGGGGATCACAGGTATCGATGCTCAACCGCCGAGGAACCCCAGCCAGGCTAGTGGTTATTTCTTTAAGCACCGTAAAGATATACCATTGTCTTCTGGCATCCATCATTTCTTTTGAGAAGTTATCTGAAATCTAATTGTTATTTCTTTGAAAGTAAATTGTCTTTTTACAGGGGTAGGGGTATTGAAATGCTTTTAGAAATTTGATTATGTTTTTTTTATTTTCAGCGGTATCATCAGTACCTTATATCACAATAAAGGCAGGTAAGGTTGGCATTCATTTATTTTATTTGAGGTTTATAGTTTCTTGACTTTGTGGTTTGATTTCTCTCATCATTTTTGAAAAAGAAATCCCATCCACTGTCTCTCCAAATATTGGTTAGGACTCATTCTATATCTTTTTCTCTTCAGATTTCCATTTAGGCTTTAATTAGTCCTTTTACTTTATCCCTTAAAAATCATATGTTTTCTATATTTTCAATCATTTTATATTTTTCCTTCTTATTCCGGATAGTTTTCTGACCTATCTTTCAGTTCACTATCTCTCAGTTCACCTCTTTCAAATATGATGTTAAAGACATACACTGATTTTTCAAATTTTATGCAGCATTTTTTTCCTGTGGTATAAACTATTATGATTTGAGAATACTAAGCATGGTTAAGTTGCATGTCTGTTTTTCTCTTGGTTTTATTTAACTTTTTTATATCCCTTCTTGTGCCTGATTTCTTATTGTGTGCTGGGTATTAAAGAGAAGCTGAATAAATAGCTTAAGGATCAAACAAAGTTTCCCTTGTTCAGAAAGAATGATCTGTATCTATCTATGCATCTGTCTACCTACATTTTTAAAATATATGTTTTTTATTGATTTTTTTATACAGAGAGGAAGGGAGAGGGAGAGAGAGAGAGAAACATTGATGAGAGAGAGTCATTGATCGGCTGCCTCCTGCACGCCCCCTGCTGGGAACTGAGCCCTCAACCCGGGCATGGGCCCTGACCCGCAATCTATCTGGTGGCTTCTTGGATCAGGGGTAGACCCTCAATCACTGGGCAACACCAGCTGGGCTCTACCTACATTTTTAAACTGTATCAGGAGACTAGCAGCCTTAGTGATCCAGTTTCACTCTGACACAATTATGGGCATTGCGGTGATTGGAACGCGAGCCCAGAGCCTGCAAGGAGTAGATTACACATATCTGGTGCACTGTTATCCCTCCTGTATTCTTGTGGAGATTCCAAACAGAAATACAGGGTTTATATCAGAGATCACCCTCCTTGGCTCACACTGACCTAAACTTTAGTTCCCCTAATGCCATGGAGTTGTCCAAATCTCTGCACAGTTCCTCAGCCTTTCATTTGTCTCTTCTGTGATGGACAGAAACACCTCTCTGTAGCACTGCAAACAGACATTTCTGTCACAGTGGAAATGTTCTCTATCCACACTCTACTGTGTCGTAGCCACGAATCACATGTGATTTTTGAGCACTTGAAATGACACTACTGCATCCAGGGAACTGAGCTGTTGTTTTTCTTTAATTTTAATTAACTAAATAGAATCTAAATACGCAACATGGGCAGTGCAGTTTTAGGAGAAAAGTGTGCCAGAATGCTAGGGTCATAATTTTGAGTTTTCTTGTGCTTGGAAATCTTGTCTTCATTATTGTCACTGCCTTATTAGTTGCCTCAAGTAGCTTTCAAGTAGATGTCAATTTTTTTTTTTTTCAGTTGTTTCTTTTGAGCAGGAGGGTTGATGTATGTTACCTAGTCTGCTTTTCCAGAAGCAGAAGCTCGTTTTATTCCTTACCTGCATACATTTAGGAATAAAAATAGACTTCTGTTTGGGTCTTCATCATATACTAAATTTCTTGACTACCAGCTATGTAAGTTACGTAATTTAGTATGACCGTCTGCACCCACCCTTCCTCTTGACCCCTAGACATTCTAATGGCTATTGACAGTTCTGTTGCTTTTACTGCTTCAATGTTGCAGACGTTTGTAATATTGGCATTCTGTTTTGTGATACTTTTCCGTCTCTGTTGTATTTTTTGAAAATTATAAAAAACAGCATAGATTTTATCACATCATAACTAAAGTGATTTCAAAGATACTAGATAATGATAGTGACATAATCACATCTCATTCATGGGAGAATGTTCCAGATTCAAATCTCTTTCTTTCTCTTCCAATTGGTAAGTTGCTTAAATCAGCCCCCATTTCATTTTTTATGTATTTTTGCGGTATTTTTTTAGTATTGCTAATGATTTCATATTACATATTTTCAATAATATTCTTATTTTATTGTCATTTTGGTATACATATATGCATTATTTTCAATGTTCATCTTCATATTTTATGCCAAGGTTTTTCCATTCTATGCAACTAATTTTTTATTTATTTTCTGGGCAGGAAACTAATATCTTTAAGTTTTTCTTCAGTCTTTTTATGCCTTCACACATCATACACACATTTTCTGGCTATAAAATCTTAGGGTTGCATCAATTATCTTATGTTCTGCAGCTATAGTTTTATTACCTTCTGACTGTTAATAAGGGCACGCTTAGAAGCTAAGCAGCTGAATTTTTTCTCCTTTTTTGTTAGCTAGTTAGCCAGTTTTGTTTCTTGTGTGTTTATTTTTCTTCCTAAACGCTTAAGGCATTTTTTCTTAAATGTTTGCCTGTCTTAAGAAACAAATACCACAATACGTTTCAATATGGGACTCTATTTTCCTTGAAACAGCATACATGTTCCAAGCTGCATCCTCAGATATATATTTGCATTTTGGAAATTTTCAGCTATTATTTATTGAGGCTTTGTGCTATTGTATAGATGTGCCACCCACAATTTACATCTGTACTTTTAACATAATAGACTCAGGCTGAATATATTTTTAATTTACTTGCTAGTTGTGGTATGATTACTTCAGCTGCCAAATATGTAATTGATTTTTCTTACCTCTATTAAATACAATGTTTCATAAGTATCAAATGTTTGTCACTGTACTCTATTGGAGGAAATGACTGAATTGCTCAAATATGTTGCAAATTTCCTTTAATTTTAGTTAATATAGTAGAGCTGCTATATTAATACAGGGAAGAGCAAGCTATGATTTTGAAGTTTTCTTTGTAAAATCTAAATATGTAGGTATTTGGTGGACATGGCAAATAACTCTGACTATAGGTGGATACTTGATATTGATGTTTTAAAAATGAGTTTATATGATTTGCTTCAGAATTTATGCTAGAATATAATCATAGATAAAAACATAAATTCAGGAATGTTTAAAAGTACACATCACAGCAGGAGAGTAAGTGGATCGTTCATATTTTATGGGATTTGGCTAACATTCTAAAACTAAAGATGATGCTGAGCACATTCACATTCCAGTGGCATTACAGAAGAGTTGCTAAACACTCTGTTAAGAGCCGAGCAATGGGTGACCATGGTAGTTCTTGAATTTACCTCTTCACTTCATCAGAATAAGCGTTCATTGCAGAGAATTAACTTATGCTGTAAATTGTCAGTTCATTGCAGTGAATTGTGGTGTTTCTTCTACCCCCAATACTGGCTTGCTAGTTAAAGGAAAGCGGGCACTAAGTAAGTATCGTCTGTAGGACATGATGGTATGGGCACACATGGTAGATTAGCGTTTCATTCTCCAGGTGGCTGCTTAGTGAACTGTAGAGTCACAGATATTCACCCTGGCAGAGCGGAGGAGTGTGGTAGGAGAGAGCTTCAGATGGTTTGGCACATGTCACCTGCAATTTGGGGAATCGTAGAGAATGGTGTTGTCTTGTGGCCTGGGGAAAATTCTAAAGGTGGGTGGAGAAGCAACAATAACAACTGAAAGAATAATATAAAACTATGTAGTATGAACAAAAGGGGCAACCCTAAAACATAAGGATGCAGTGGGACTAAAAGTCAAAGGGTGCAAATATATATTATAAAGTTTAGGGTGAAATATTACTCAAAGGAAACGGTCGTCATTGCATTAAAATCAGATGGAGCAGATGTTTAGGTGAGTAGAGCTATAAAAAAATTTTACATAATTTAGAAACTTTGAATTTATCATTAAGGTAGTGATTAGGAATTCAGATTCTAATACAGTTAAAGTTATTTAGAGGTTATAATTTTTCAATATGTGTTTGTAAAGAAAATAGCTGAAAATAGATGAACTAAGCATCCATCTCAATAACATGTATGAAATAAAAAATTAAGATAAAAAAGTCAACATAAATGTATTGTACATTTAAAATTTTGTTAAGAGAATAGATCTAAGTGTTCTAACCACAATAAAATAAAAATTTTTAAAAAACAAAACCTCAGTACTTTCAACAGTGAAGATAAATTAAAAAAATAAAATAAAAAAGAAAACCTGTCTTTAAAAATAGGACATCTCTAATTAAAAAAATCATTGGCACATCTACCAAAATGTATTTTAAAATGCAAATTTAGTCATTCTTATAAATAACTGAACAACAGGAAACTACAGCCTGGTCAGAACTTTAAGAGAAAGGAGCCCTGGGCGGGTGGCCCTGTTTATGAAATAGTTGCCGGCTCTTTTCCAGGTCACGGCACATACCTAGGTTGCGGGTTCAGTCCCCAATCAGGGCATGTACAGGAGGCAACCAGTTGATGTTTCTCTATCTCTCCCCCTCCTCTCTCCCTGAAATCAATAAAAAACATATCCTCATATGAGGATTAAAAAAAAATTAACAGAAAGGAAAATCTTACTTGTAGAAATAAAGTAATACTCAAAAAAAAAAAAAAATGTAAAAGTTTGTTACAGTTGCATTCATAATTTTCTTAAAATGTATACATACAGCATGGACAAAGTTGAGTTTATTCTGGGAATGCATGCTTCATTAATATTTTTAAAAGTATGATTTGCCATGCTAAAATAATAACACAGAAAGAAATCAACATCCTCAGTAACAGAAAAACCATTTGATGAAATTCAAAATCCATAAGGAAAATTTTCTAACAGCTGAACATAGGCAGGATCATCATCACGGTGATAGAAGTCTGTCAAGAAAAAAATCTCTACAGAATATCACACTAAAAGCTGAAATATTGAGAACTTTCCCATTGAAATGAGAACAAAGACAAAGACTGCTGTCGCCACTTCTGTTAATATTATGAAAATGCAATATAGCAAGAAAAATAAATAAAAGATGTTAAGACTGGAAATGAAGCAAAATAATGCCTCATTATCTAAAAAAAAACAACAATAAATAGAAGATCCAAAAGAATCCACAGATTTATCATTAAAATTAGCAGTGTTGCTGCATTTAAGCTTAATGTAGATTTAAATTACATTTTAAAATTGCATTTTAAAGCTAGCAATTAGAATAGTGGAAGAAATGTTTTTATGATACATTTTTTGACCATTTACAATAGCATGCAAAGAATCAATGTCAATGAACTAGTCTAATGAACGTTGTACAAAACTTCTTTAAAGAAAACTGTAAAAAAGAAAAGAAAAGAAAGCTGTAAAATATCATTGACAGAAATTAAAGAAGTCATAAATGAGTTACACTATATGTATGGATTGAGAGAGGCAAACAAAATTTCCTCGATTTGAGCTATGGTTTCGGTGCTCTCCAGAACAAAATCCTAACCTATTTCATATTGTTGTTTCTGTTGATTGTTCGAGATAATTGTAAGATATAATAGACTGAGAACGGCTAAAGCACACTTTAAAGTAAGTCACTGAGTATGGTGGACTTGTTCTCCCAGATATGAAGATTTAATTTAAATCTACAATAAATAAAATAATGTTGGGTTGTCACAGGTATAGAAATGGGACAAAATAAAATAGAAAACTCAGAAAATGACTCGCACATGTATGGACTTGAGGTTTAATAACAAGTGACAATACAGAAGAAGAAGTGATGGCCTTTTCAATAAATGGCACTGGGGTGCTTAGATTTTCATATATGAGAAAAGGAAGTTTGACTTCTACTTCCAACTATATGTGAAAATGTATTCCAGTTGGATTATGTAACTTAATATGAAAGGGCAAGAGATGACGTCCGAGAAGATAACAGAGGTGATATATTTATGATCTCAGAGTAGGAAATTTTTTTCTTAAATAAGAAACAAAAAGGATTAAAAATAAAGAAATACATAATAGTAACTGAAAAGAAATTAAGAGTTTGTCTTTATTAGAAAATAAAGAATAGAAAAAGAGAGAGAAAATATATTTCCAACATTTTGCAAGTCAAAGAATTATTTATTGAAAAAAGAAAAAGGAGTCTATAAAGACAAATTATCTCCACAGTATTTGTTTAATTTCTTCAAATCAATTTTAAAAAAGACAAAAAACTAAGGAAACAATAGGCAAGGGATTTGAATAATCACTTTATAAAAGAGAATATCCAAGTAGCTAAGACACATATGAAAATTTGCTAAACCTTCCTAATTATTAGGAAAAGCAATCAAAATCACCTAAGGACATTAGATATCTATTGCTAAGTTTTAAACATTGCTGAAAATTCAAATATGGCAAGGATATGAAACAGTAAAAACTCGAAATCAAAAACTGATTAAACAACTTTGACAACTTTTTGGAAGTGTCGACTCACGCTGGACGTGCTCGTACTGCATGTCTTAGCAATTGCCATCCATACGAAGAGACTTAAGCAAAAGGCAAACTTGCATGTATCAAAAATTACGTATAATAATATCCCCCCTCAATGCAATATTTAAGAACCACAAACTGGCAAAAAATGAAGACAAGTGAGAGTGAATACATAAGTCATTTATATTTATGCAATAGAGTACTATGGAGCAGAGGTCACCAAACATTTCCGCATAGGGACAAACAAAATATGTTAGGTTTTGTGAGACATGTTTCTAGCTTAACTACTCACCTCTGCTCTTGTAGCGTGAAAACAGTTATAGACCATACATAAATAAATGGTTGTGTCTGTGTTTCCACTAAAACTTTATTTTAAAATACAGGAAGGCTAGTTTTGGCCCGAAATCAATAATTTTGCTAATTCCTGCTATAGAGAAAAAGACAAAAAGCTACAGCTAAACAAAACATCGCTGAGCCCTAGAATGAACATAATGTTGATTGGAAGAAGTCAGATATTTAAAAAAAAATCATAATTCTAATAAAAGCGTCTTGGAGAAATAACGTATTCTAGATCTGGAGGAGATAATATACAAGATGAGTTTTATCATCTTGTAGTGCTAGGAAGTCCTAAAGTGTGCAAAAAAGAAAGCAACGATTGAAGGGTACGTCAAAAGGACACAGAAACCATGTAAACGAGTTCCCAATGGCCAACTCTGGAAATATTTAAGCAACAAAATAAATAATAAATAATAAGAGTATTAGAGTATAACCCAAAGTATAAAATAAATAGCCACAAGTCCTTAATGATATAAATAAGTGCTTGAATAAATAAATAAATGGGAAATAATGGCCAAGTTACCCATGCAGAAGAATTCCAAATAATTTATGTAGATATTCTGCCATCAAGGAGATGAAGCATAACCTTACTTCTTAAATGTAGGCTGTACAGAATTACTTCCTTTCAAAGAGTACATTATGAAAATGGGGTTTAAAAAAAGAATAACTTCACAACAAACACTACTTCATCCTGGTGGCCAAGCCTAACATTACCAGTGATGAGTCAGACAGAGCTGAGATGTAGACAGACACTGTGCTGCTTTGTGATAATATTGTAAATACTAGACTCAGGAATCTTCTTTAGGATAAAATTGAGAGAACTTAACTCTTGCATGTAATAGGAATCTTCATCTTGGAATGGAGTTAAAAATGCTATAGCTCAAGTGGCTATTTACTGCTTTTCATGAGCAGTTGCTCCCATGTGATGGGGTCGGGGAGAGAGGAAGAATTGACTATTTTAAAAACTGGATAAAAAAGCTGGGTTAAGGAGTATGGTCACCTTGGAAATGTTCTGTTGAACATTGAGGCTGCATGTATCTGGTGTAGGAACTAAGGCATGTACCCTTGATACGATGCAAATGGCACACACCCCTGTGGTCTTCCTTTTCAAGATCATAATCCCAGTCTCATAGTCAGAAAAAAATATCAGACAAACCCAAACTGAGGAGCATTCTACAAAATACCTACCGGTACTCCTCACATCTGTCAAGGTCATCGAAAACATGAAAAGTGTGAGCAATGATCATTGTGATCACTGTGATGAGCAATGATCACTGTGAGCATAAGAGCTTAAGAAGACATGATTATTAAATGTGATGTAGTATCTTGCTTGGGATCCTGTTGCAGAAAAAGGGACATTAGGTAAAATCCAAAGAAATACAAGTAGGAACTTTAGATAATAATTATTAATGTTGACTCACTAATTATGATAAATATAGCATATAATCTAAAATCTAAAGAACATGAGAAACAGTGCACACCAGAACTGTCTGCAACTTTTCTGTTAGTCTAAAATTATTGCATAATAAGAGTTTACTAAAATATGTAATTTATGAATCCTTATTATATAAAGTTCAGAAAAAGCAGTCAAAACCAAACAATAGTGTTTAGACATACACGCTTGAATGGTAAAACATAATAAAAGAAAGCAACAAAGTGATTTTTCTCATAATCAGGTTAATAATCAGCTTGTGAAAAGAAATAGACAGCAGCTGGGAGATGGGATAAAGTGGATTTTGTAGATGCTGGCAGTGTTTTATCTTTTGATCTGGGTGGTGGTAACAAAACATTTGCTTATAGTAAATCATTGAGCTTCATATTTCTGTATACTTTCTATATTTGTGCTAAATCAATCAATCAATCAATCAATCAATCAATCAATCATCTATCATCTATCTGGCTATCTATCTATCTATCTGGACATCTCCACCTATCATCTATCTGGAAAGCCATCATTTTGATGCAATGAGGGGATTCCAGCAAGGAGTTGCTAGGGGAATACCATGAGAGAAATTAGCTTTAGCCAGATATTGCAACACCAACATCAGAGAACTCTGCAGGGAAGTGTCCTTGCAGATGTCTTCCAAAGTAAGTCTGTCTTATTATTCATGAGAACTAAAATGTGAAGGTCCACCACACAGAGCGCATTGAGACTTCTTTTACTGCTCTCTCTTCCTACATGGAGGAACCTCTCCTGATCATGGAGGAGACAGTCACAGGAGAAAAAAATAGATAAAGCATATTGAAAGAACAGGCCATGATTCCTTTCCCACCCAGTGAGGTTTCCAACTATGGACTAGCCTCTTACTGGGGACAGGTAGAATATTTAAATTGACTGTAAGACTGATGTATTAATATTAGGACATGCCAGACTTGTTTTAGAACTCAAATTCCATGTGATCTGCACCTCATATCAGCAAGACTTTGAGATTAGAAAATTCCAAAGCATGTCTATTAGATAAAATTAAAGGCTTTCTGTTTGTAATTATTAAATTTGCCCCATTATAAAATTTATTGCAATGTACATCTTGACTCAAAATGTCTATTTTAAAAAGTAAAACTTTTTAGGTGATATATGTTTTCTTTCTTGCATAAACCACACCCATGACACATTTTCCATTACATTTTTTCTGTATCTTATTTCACTGCAATCTGAACAAAAATTTACAAATACTAGTAATCACATCTGAGAACTAAATCCTTCTAGATATTTTTAATTTTGTTCTTTTCAAGCGTTTTCAGCTTTATAATTCATGTCATTAGATAAGTTGTTTTAAGCAACTCATATTGATCGAATCTTTCCTAAGCATTAAAGTCAGTTTACATAAATGATAGCTTTCTTGTATTAATATTTCTTATGTTTCTATAATGTGTATACTGCTTAAATCTCAAACCTATTTGAGAACAGATATCAATGACACTTGACAAGCTTTCAGTTAACTAGTGTTGGAAGAAGTGTCCTGGGCATCAGTTAGCAAATGTTGTAGAGTTAATTGATGCTAAACAAATCTAGCATATCACTTAAGTAGAAATCATTTAAAAGTTCTCTACTACCTAGAGTTTGAGTACCTATAGGCTTTCCAGTGGTGGTACATGGATGTAGTTTGATATATATCTCCGGTGCTCTGGAAGGAGGTCTCAGACTATATGCATAAACTTGGGGTGATGCTCATACATAGATATAAGCTACGAGAATGGATGAAATGACCTAGGAAGAGAAAATAAAGAGAAAAATTAGGGCAACGCTCTGAGGTACCGCAAAATTACAGTCAGCAAAGAGCACGCAGAATCAGGAAAGCAGAAGAGTGCAGAGACTAAAGTAGGAAAAAACACAGGATACTTTGATGTCACCTAAACTCATTCTGTTGAAAGGAGAGAGGAATTTCAACTGCAACATACGGTCTTGTGAGTTTGAATATGATAGACACCAAAGTGATCATTGCACTTAGCAACTTGGTGTCCTTTGATAACCGGGGCCAGAGCACGTTCAGTGCCCTTGGGAAGACGTGAGACAGATGACAAGAGTTTGGAAATGCAATGAGAGGGAGGACAACTGAGATAGCAGTAGAATCTACATATCCAAGCCACTTTGAGGCAAAGAGAATGAGAGAGAGGCCTGAAGAGGATACTCAGAAATATTGGGGTTCGTACATAACTTTAGGGCAGCGATACAGTGGAAAGGGTCAACTTGAAAATGCCTAAAATAATTGGGTAATGAAAAAGAAATGTCCTATGTAAAACTTATGTGGGAGTATTATAAGTTCTAATAGAGTATTATGTGGGAGTATTATAAGTCATATATAGAACCTGAGTGGGAGTATTAGCCTTGAGAGAAACATTTAGTTACTAATAAAAAAAAGTAGATGTGAAGATGCGCCCACTTCCAAATAGGGTATTAAACTTTGGAAAGAGAAATTCTAAGAGTACTTAATCGTTTTTATTTTCTCCATAAAATATACAATGTCATCACTAAAAGTGATTGTATTGGTCTTGATGGTAGGGACCAAAGAGTATATGAAAAGTTTGACGGTAGATGAGAAGAAATGAATAAAACCCTCTTTTATATATATTTTTAGAAATTAAAAATAAGTTTCCAGAGAGATATTTCAGGGCATGTAATATTTAATAACTGAAGTTTGGTATTATATATGTAAAGTCAGTCACCTATCTTATGTAGTTGTTTTCCTGTAAAGTTTAACAATTCAGGTGCAAGCAAAGAGAAAACAAATATTTGGTTTCAAAAAATATATGGTTTTTGCCAGGATGTGAATGTGTGGATGTTTATAAGGGAAAGACTATGATTATGGCCATAGACTCTAATCTGTATGAAGGCAGCACAGTGCATTAATAGGTTGTGAAATTGTGACAGAGGTACTGGATTGGAATTGTTTAATGTGAAATGTTTAACAGTAAAATACTTTGAGAAAATCTTACCACTCCCTACATGGGGAATCTAAGCTCACCAAATTGACATTTTCAGGACATCACGGAAATAGCTATTTGTTATTAAAATATCTTTTTCTCTTCTATTCTGATGGGTGGAAAAATATACTTTGACCAAAATACTTAAACAACTGTATCCCTATAACTCTGTTGTAGATTTTTACCCATTAAAATGTGATTGTAGATTAATAAAACTTGCCCAATAATGACCATTGTTTGCAAATAGAGCGTGTGGAGGTGCTTAAAACTGAAGCCAGGAATTAGAACATTTGTTGCAGAGAACAACGGTCAATTGAGGTCAAGAGAGAGTCCATAGAATGCTTACAAACATACATGTTGCTATTATAAGCCTAGTTTTAAAGATTAGCTTTCTGGTTA
Organism: Miniopterus schreibersii; assembly: GCF_964146895.1. Lineage (NCBI taxonomy): Eukaryota > Metazoa > Chordata > Mammalia > Chiroptera > Miniopteridae > Miniopterus > Miniopterus schreibersii. Next base: position 76,323,855 of record NC_138107.1, on the reverse strand, counting down.
GAGATAGACTGATATTGAAAAGTCATGTTTGTGCAAATAATGTTTGGTTTGGAGGAGCCTTTCTAAATTTGTCCATAATCTCTCTCCTTGTAACATTGCTCCTGGTCTAATTGTTGCTGCTTTTGCTTCATGTTGTGTGCGCCTATTTATTTTTTCTCCAGGCATCTTTCAGCTACATGCAAAATTATATCTAATGTCATGAGTCTTTAAGAGGAGTCTCTTAAATCCAGGTTGTGATGACTAAATAAAATCCTTTGTTTCTTGCTTGCTTAGTCTCCCTCCACACCAAAACCTCTACAAATATTTAGTCTGTTCTTTTTTTAAAGCTATTATTCATATATATTCAAACTCAGTGGGTACTAAGGTCCAACTAAAATATTGCTTTGGAGCTGGGACACCATTTATGACAGAATCTGCTTTCATGCAGGAAGACAGATGATCCTGGTATTCTAATACTATTAATTAAAATGCTATCAGATGTGTACTATCTGAAGGAGACAAATTGAAGGACATTTTTAAACAGTTCCCTAGATTAAGCCTGTTGTTGGCTCGGTCTTCATAAAACCCATCACGTGATACATATTTAGGGAAAGAAGTTCCAGGCCTAGGGATTTGGTACATATGTCATCCTACAAAATTACTGTCAAAATGCAAGATGAGAATTACAAGAAAAATACACCAAAATAATTTCAAAAAACAGTTATCTCTCCCCAGATCCTGGGCAGTCACTGTAGAGCTTCCTGGCAGCATAAAGCAGCGGGAGCCAGCTAATGAGGCAAGTCATCCGTTATCATTGCTGTGCTTAGCCTGATTTAGTTATCTGAATCAAAATGACAGATCCAGGGGAAGGCTCCTGGGAACTTGACTGAAAATGTTATGTTGATGTAACCATGCATTGATCAGTCTGGTGGAGTGCTTCTTAGTCTCCATGCCAACGATAAAAAGAAACAAAAAATAGTGGGTTAAAGGGCATGCTTTAGGAAAACGGATATTGGGCAAGATATTTTCTTTATAAACAGTCTGAGTTACACATTGAAATAAGCTTCATGCCCCGACCAACCTAGGGCTTCTCAACACATAAGAGGTTTTATAAAGTAATTTCGGCTTGTCAGGAACAATTTTCCTCTTTCCCTTTAGGATTACTTATAACTTTAGCTTTTGCAACTATAACCCATGTTATTGGCAGCCTATTAACTTTATTCCAGTGTGAAAACTGCAAGAATTAACTCTTTCTGTCCTTTCCCAGTCCTGTACTGTTCTCCAAAGCCAGTAGTAGTAGATAGCTGTTTTTAACGTGCATTTGACAGGCTAGGCATGAATTTAAGAGGCTTGATAAAAGAGGTACTAAAAATAAAGAAAGGAAAAGATCCAAATTACCTGAGGGGCACACACACTGTTGACAAATAGCTCTGTCTGCTAGCCCTCCGTGTTGGATCAGCGGCCTAGACAGATTTTTCTTGTTATGGGCAAACCATCAACATTCAGAAAATAACATAAAGGGCACATTAAAAGCCACATATGATGAAGGAAAGATTGCTCTTCTAAAGATAGACTAGCTCATTGCACAAACCTCATTCAGTCAAAGATATCGGTACTAAAGATCATTTATAAAAGAGAGGGGGTTTTTGGACATATGCTCATGTTATCCCTATAGGACATGAACAGAACCAAGAACAGAGAAACCCACACACACTCTTTCATTTGATGTGCCTGGTTTATTTTATGCTAAAGAGTGGAAATGTATAAAACATCTTTAACTACTCCCCTGGAGTCATTTAAGTTGATTTGGGCATCACATTAGGATTTAACAATTTTCTAAACTGATCCAATTTAATGCTTTTTAAAGACCTAGCTCTCTTGGTCTTTCCAGCAGCCTCTCTGCGTCTCCAGAACGAAGTGCCCAGCTGTATAAATGAATGAAATAAGGAGCTACAGGAAGCCAAAATTCTGATTTTAACCACATGCTGGAAAAAAGGGAGAATTTATCTGTTTTATACAAGATTTTTCTTCTCTCTTAAATGGGAACTCTACCTTTGTTGGCGGCTTTTCTCTTGCCTGTTGATTTAGTCTAGGCTGAGCAGAGTTATTAGGGGAAGCAGGCAGTGCTACATCTATGAGCACATCTTTCCAGGACACCACTCACAGTGGATACTTGTGCCCTGACTGGGAATCGAACCAGTGGGACCTCTTGGTTCATGGGTTGAACCTCAACCACTGAGCCATACCGGCCAGGCAGAGCTGGGATTTTGAAGTCAACACAGACCCTCAGACTAAAACATTTGCTCAGAGCAGAATGCCTATGTTGCAGGCTCGAGCCCCAGTAGGGAGCATGCAGGAGGCAGCCAATCCATGTCTCTCTCTCATACATGTTTCTATCTTTCTATCTTTCTCCTATTCTCTCTCTCTCAAATCAATAAAAACATTTTTTTTTTATTTTTAAAAAAAGGCCAGCTCTTTAACTGCCAGTCCCTTGAACAAGTTCCAAGAAAGATCCATGCATCCCTTGTTGGGCAGATCAGGAAGAAGTGAGAAATTCCATCACACTACCTACTGTCTGTGGTTAACTTTTTAAAGTCCTGCTCGTCTCCTGTTATACTCATAATCTTTGCATTGTTCTTCTTTATTTTATTTATTTTCTTCATGTACTTAATTTATTGTTTGTTTGCCTGACCTTCTCTTACTGTGATTCTTTAATTTCTTTACGAAATGTCCCTGCAATTCACTGTGACTTGAGGAGTTCCTCAAAAATACTTAATGGCATCTATACATTTTTAAAATATTGATTAAGCATATATTCAAAGAGCAAACTGAGGAATATTGAAGGCCGGTTCCTTGCCCATGAAGAGCAACCCACCATACAAGCCATGAACCACATAAAATGAATTCTGATACAGAAAAATATACAGTAACTGAAGAGAAGACAAATCATAACCTACCCGAGTCCCCTCAGATGTTTATCAAAACACGGAAAACCCAGAGCAAGGTTCAAACTACAGTAAAGGAGCTGTGGGAGCGGCTGGTGTCCTTGGAGCTGTCACACGACGCAGGGGACTTGAGCTGATGCTGGGCGCTGGGGTCCAGGTCCCGAGGTTCGCCCGCCGTGGTTGGCCGGCCAGCAATGTGGGGAGGAGAAAGGACCAGGCCCGGGGCCCAGAGCCTTCAGAGGGACCTTAAATCCAACCATCTCAGCAGGGAAACTTTACATTCACACCTTTGCCTGTCTTTCACTTTTGCAAGACAAAGAGATCTCTGAAATTCAGCAGTTCCTTTCGTGATACTTCCATCAGATCATTGCTAAGGAGACACCTTATATTTTCTGCTTCCTAACCCTATCTCCATTCCTCCCTTTCTGCTCTCTTTCTTAATTTCTTTTTTACGTTATCATAAACAACAGCATGAATAAGCTTCATCCTCTTTCTGTGAAAGATTAATACATTTACTTCCCATGGGGTTTATAGTCAATGATGAATTAATGATGAAGCTGAAAATTGGTATAATATATGCATTTTAATAGAATTCTAGCCAAAATCTTCACAAATATCAGCAATTCCAAAGCAGCCCAAGCCATCAATAGTTATGATTTCATGCACAAAGATTTTATAGAGCCCCCTGGTCTCTGCTAGACCAAGATAGTTAACGGAAGCTTCAGCATTTTAGGCTCCCTGTAGGTTTACGTTCTTTGTTATGACAAATTAAGACCATGGTGTATTATCATCCCTGCATTTCATCTGCTATGTATTTAAAGATATCCTAACCTTAACATTGGCTATCTAAACACTCTACAGAGAGCCCACCAAACAAAATACAAAATAAACTGATATGCTGCTCAAATAAAAGCTGAATGCATGTTTACTTCTTAGATGTATTCTGCAGGAAAACAAACTATCAAAAGGCCAGTGTAAAACATTTGGATTTTCAAACATGAATGAGATAGTTAAAGGATCCTTATTTATAAAACAAAACAAAACCCAAAAGAAACCAAAAACAAACAAAGTAAATGAAGAGCCAGCTTGATTTAAAGGGGAAAGAGGAGAAGCACGTTTCCTGCAACGTAAGAAACCTCCAGTAGAAAGTCTGCAGACTGAGAGGAAATATTCCCGATCTGGAGAATAGCTGTCCAGAGAGGTGGACTTGTTCTTCCCCTCCCTCCCTCTCCCTCCTTCTGTTTCTCCCTCTGTTTCTCACTCTAGCTCTCATTTTTCTTTCTTTCGCTCTTTATTAGAGAGAGTCAACTGAATCCATTCTGTTATCTCATTAGAACCACCCTCCATGAGGAGAAAAAATGTCCAGGGAACAGTTGACACACTTTACCCCAGTTTCAGAGATACTGGATTTTCAAATATGATAGTGATTAAAAGCAGTATGTGTTCCATCTGATTTTTTTTTAGCTAGAGGTTTTGAAAGAAATCAGAGTAGCATATTATCACATTCCCAGTGCAAAATTTTACAACCCAAAACAGCTTCTCAGGCACCTGTCTCCCTGTGCCTGACTCAAGGCCCGATGATTTAGTCATATTTTCATTGGTCAGAGAGAACAGGGACAGTGATGTATGAGAGGGCGAAGGATAATCCTGAGAGGAAGGATGCTATAGGCACATGTATTGCTTTAAAGAAAAAAAAAAAGCACCTTTGTTAACTTCTTGGGTGGAGACTGAGCACATATTTTAATCTGAAACAAATGCCCCAAAAGTCATTAAGACTTTTTAGATATTCAAAATGTCCTCTATTTCTCCAGTTTGGGCCGCAGTCCTGAGAAGGGAGGGAGCTCTCTGGCTTCTTCTGTTTGGAGATTCTTCTCTCCTGGAAGAAAGCCCCTAAGTCTTCAATGAAGCAACAGGTGATTAATCTGGGTATATAGATGCACAGATGTAAGTTAAGCTAGTTAGTCATTTTGAATAGTCATAATCTCAAAAGACATCAAATTAGCCTATGTTATAAATGAGAAAATTTTGCACTTAGTAATCTAGGAATCTTTACCTTTTCCTCTTTCCTTCAGATCATGTGGGAGGGTAGATCCCCTACCTCGGAGCATCATAAACACCTAATGTGACAGCGAAGGCCTTATTAAGTTAACCATTGGGGAAGTGGCTATTCATTCTCTCTTTTCTGTGGTTCTTCATGTGAATGCTTGAAGTTAAGCCTGCATATATTTTCCACCACCTTTCCCAAGTGCTAAAGCAGTCCATGTTGTTTCTAAAAGAACGTACTCAGTTGCCACTTGGATCGACGTATCATTTTGTATGCGATTGCTTAAATATCCCGCTGCCTTAGCATTTCTTTCTGTATGCTGGCCACTGCTTAAAAAGCAAACAAACAAAAATCTAGTTTTCTTCAATCACTCCCATGCCTGTTAACTTCTCAGATCCATCCTAAGACTTCCACTTTTGTATTCAGTTTTTTAAAGAAAGAAAAGAAAAAGTGTCCTGATGGATAATTTTTTTTCTCGGAGGATTTTGGTTTAAGCCTTGACGAGAAAAGAAGACTAAGTTAATGATCACTGAGCAGCAAGGACCGTTTTCTCGTCTCTGAGTAGGGTCATGACATGGGGTAGTGTGTGGTGTTAGGCACCCTCCTCAAATCCAGCAGAGTTTCAAAAACTCGAAGCCGGGGCCGTACTGTTGTTTTTGACTGAGTGGATGTTATTATAATATTCAAACTTGACGATCTTTCTACTGAGAAACACCATTTTAAAGCTTTCTTTCATCCTCATGGTTAAAAAAACTAAGATATAGCAAAGAGGGGGGAAAAGCCATTTGGGCGGATTGAAAAGGTCAAGTTGTACTGTAATTTGTTATATCACATATATTGTTATATTTTAATATAGATAGTTTATATTTTATATGTATTTATACAGTTATATACAAATTTGGATATTCATCCTCAGCTCCAAATATGAAAGTCAGTGATTGTCCTGTGTTGAAAGATTACCTAGCCATTTAGGGTAAGTCAAGCTCGCCTCGCAAGCTTAACTGATCGCTTCCACCTTGCTCCATGGCTGTGACCAATTGATAGTGGCCAATGCAGCACTGAGTTTAGAAATCTTTTAGGGCACATCTGTGCTCCAAAGGAAATGGCTTCAAACACCAATTAGCTTTTACTCTCTGCTTGTTAAAATTATGTTCTGATTTTGTTTGTTTTGTTTGCATCCAGCCTTAGCCCTTGGGGTGGTTGATTTGTGTGTAAAATTGGTCAACTCTAGTGGCCAGTTGTTTGACCAAATACTTGTCTAGATGTCGTAGGAAGATTCTTTTTGGACATGATTCACTTTTACAGCCAGTAGGCTTGCATGTCCTCTGTAGTGTGGTGGGACTCATCCAATCTGTTGAAGGCCTTAAGAACAAAGACGGATTTCCGGAGGGTAAAGCAAGACGGCCTCAACTTGAAACACAGGAACCTTGCTTATTCCCACCTGTTTGCCTGCCCTGCAGACAGATACTACACCAAACACTTCAACTCCGACTTTACCCAAATCTCTAGTCTGTCAGCCCACGCTGCAAATTTCAGACTGCCAACCACTGCCGTCACATGAGGTTCTTTAAAACTCTCTCCCTTTTTCTCTGCATCTATCTTCTATCTATTTATTCATTATATAATTTAAATATACATTTAAATATATATATATTTTTTATACATAATATAAATATAGTAAATACATAATATGTGCTATGTAATATATATATATAATCTCCTATTAGGTCTGTTTCTCTGGAAAACTCTGAATAAAACAGCACTCTCCCAAGAGATGCCATAGTATCTGCTAATCCTACACCCTTCAGTGGTATTCTTACTGAATTAAAATCACATTCCTTAAACTTACATTAGAGGCTTATTTTCAGCTGATTGTTACCTACTTCTTAATATTTAGCTTTTCTATCCCAGTCTCCAGCTTATTCTCTAATGTTACTGACCTATATGTGGTTCCCTAAATAAATCAGGTAGTTTTATTCATTCTGTCAACCAGGAATGGATTGATATTTATTAGAAACTATTTACTTGGCAGTTTGTTTGACCCTAGGACTGCAAGGAAAAAACACACACAGTCTGATTCCTAAAGAGCTTTAGGACGATTAAGAGTATTCTGTTTCTGGAAGTGTTATACTAAGACAGCCAGAAAAACCCCTATTATAAAATAACTAAAATGGTACATAAAGTACAACTACCTTTTACTCTATAGCTGAGCTAAGAAGACAGTAAGGAAAATCTCCAAGGCTTTAAAGAGTGAGACAAAACTAAAAACGAGAGCTGTGAGTAAATGCTAAGATATTGCCTGCCTTGGGGAATACTTGCCAATCACTATAACTAAGGGACTTGGGAATCAGGGTTCCACATGCAGGAGAAAAGCCTGGGGCAAATTGGAGGAAGTCGTTGTAACTGAGACCGTCACATGAATCCAAGATATGTGAATAGTGACATGTGCAGTGAAAGGCTGGTCTAAAAAAAAAAATCTACTCATTAGTAATGGGACATGAAAGGAAGCCTTTTTTTTTTCTTGGCCTTGATCTGGATGCTAAGGAAAAAACAGTATTTGCTGGTCACTCGCAAACATTTTTATTAGGGTTTTGGTTCTCAGTGGTACTGGAATCCATAAAATGGGGTAATAACTTAAGACAGTTGTTTCTTTTGCAAATGTTCCAGGGCAGATAATGGAAACACATGAAAAACCTCTCTGGTGAAACGGAATCTAGAGCTCGCTGTATTTCCAAGATAAAACCCTGAGGAACATACAGCCTCAGCATGTACAGAACATTAACCAGAGTAAGCAAGAGCTTGAAGCTGAGCTGTGCATGCCAAGGCTGTGGAAACACGTCATATCATAAGACTAAGTGTAAGATGGAAATAAAGGTTTTGAATAAAACTATCAAATAGCCATGAAGATGTAAGAACCACTTGAAAAACCTTTAAGAAGTGGCAGAAACAGAGCATTTAGTAAAATGAAAACTTCAGTGAATGCTTTAAACAGAAAAATAGACATGGCAAACGATAGAATGAGTGAATAAGAATTTAGAACTGACAAATTACTAAAAATGCAAACAGTGAAGAAAAATAAAGGTTAAAAAAAGAAATGGTTAAGAAATATTGGGAAAGCAGTAAGGCAACACTATATGCAATAGGAACTCCATATTGAGAGAATGTAAATGTTTAAGACAGAATTGATTTTTTAGAGATAATAGCTAGAAATGTATATCTGTACCCTCAGATTTTAAATCTTACAAAACTACCAGCCACATTGTAGTACAGAAACAAAAGAAATATAGCACTTATAAAATAGAAAAAAATATTACCTACAAAGAAACATTTAGAATGACAGTCATTTTCTCAATAGTTATAAAAGAAGGCATAGGAATGATTCATTCAAAGAGTTGAAAATTAATTACCCTTTGTAAGGTCAAAATAAATACACCTATTGACAAACACAAAGTTATAAACACAAAGTTAATTTGGAAAGCTGTTTGGTAATAGCTAATAAACCCCAAACATAAGCAAATCCTATGACACAGTAACTCTATTCCTAAACATATACTCAAAAGAATGTGTTCATATATGTAGTCTTGAAATATATGTACAAGAATGTTCATAGCAGTTTTAGATTATAGCCATCCTTTAATTGCAAACTGTTTCAAAATTGATAAATTATGAAATGATATTGTGTTGTAACATTTTGTAGAGGGAATTAATGTTTTCTATAATCCACACCAAGAATTAACCCCAAAATAGATTAACATACGAAAGAGGTCAGAGGAAAAGAATGCATAGTCTATGAATTTGCAAGCATGCAATATTACCAGTGGTTTTCTCTGAGGAGAAGGGAGGTTATTACAGGAAATGGGGAGAACATGATGCTCTAGGGTGATGGCAGGATTCGATTTCTTGACCTGGTTGGTGCTTATATAGTTCAAACTTTGAGAAAAATGAATGATCAATATGCTCACATAGGATCTGTGCACATTTCTGTAAAACAAAGAGACAAAGTATTTTGTTTGGGAAGCAGGAGGCAGAGTGCTGAAAATTTATTCGGTCAATAAACAGTTATTAAGCACTCAGGCGACAAGTACCCTCCCGTGAGCAGAGGGGGCAACAGCGGCTGCTCTAAGACCGGTCGGCTCACCTCTCCGTCCCCATCTTTCACTCCAGACGGTTGTCTGAGTCCACGTGCCATTTATCTTCTTCACATCAGACATGCAGTTTAGCTCAGTTCTGCGCACAGAGCTCCAAGTAGGTAATAGCATAATTATTTTACAGATGGGGACACTGAAAGTTAAAAGGTTACAGGGTATTTCCCAAATAACTAGTTCTGAAGTAGCAAAGACGGAATCTGAATCTAAATAATGGTGATAAATTTATTTGCTTTGCAGTTTATAGATCATTGAATGCTTCTCCCATGTCACCTACACATTAAATGTTCCACATGCCAATATATTTTATTTTTATTCACACTTCCATCTATACACCAATATGCAAAAAAGCTATACATATAGATGTATAATAAAAAATGAACAAAGGTATAATAAATAGATTATTTAAAAATTATTACTCTTAATTACAGGGAGCTGTGATTTGGGGTGAGCACATAAAAGTTTCAATGACATTTGATGTTGTGCAGTTTCTTAAGATGTATAACACATAACCTTCTTAAATCTTTGTTAAATATGTATATATAAAATGATACAATATAATAATATATATGTATGAAAAATTAATTCAAATGATATGTAAAATGCAGACTTGGTTTCAGCGACTTATTAGATATGGGCGAGAAAATGTGATATATGGCATGACATAGCAATACCCTAGTTTGAGCAAATGGGCAGATGCTATGCTTTATACTAGAGCAGGAGTCCCCAGACTTCAGTGGACATCAGAGTCCCCTGAAGGGCTGCTAAACTGCAGCATGGTGGACCCCACTCTACCCTTTCTGATTCATTTTATATTTTATATTTCTAACAAGTTTACAGATCCTGCTGATGCTGCTGGTCCAGGGATCACACTTTAAAGGACATATCTTTGTAGAGTGTGAACAGATTTGCAGATTTGTACATAATGTACAGCCTTTCTCTTTATCTAGAAAATCCACACATTTCTTTCTATTATCCCCTGAGTCATCTCTACTCAGATCAAAAGAACCTTCCCCAAAAAGCAGGTCAAGAAGAACCTCCCAGTCTTATTTATATGACTTCTATACTCCCTTTAAATAATTCCTGTCCTATTGAAAAGACCTCTCTTCCCTTTTCTTTGATGATATAATGCTCTCTTAGTTTATTTCTTGTCAGAGGCTTTAAATCTCTCTTGGCTCTGCAGCCCCATGAATCCTTGCTTCTTTCTTAGAGACTCTGTTTTTACTTTACGGCAGTTTTTAGGAGCTCTAATCCAATCCCATGGAAGCGATTAGTTTCATATACAAATGAATTCAAAATCTGTATTCCTGTCCCTGTGTCTCTCCTGAGCTTTAGACTCGTGACCTGCTTTCCAGAGATCAGTATCTATATACTCACAAGTACTTTAACCTCAGCATCTTCAAAATGGGTTTCCCATCTCCAACAACCTCCCCCCCCCCATACCCTCCCCCCAGACTCTAGCATCATTTCATGCTCTCAGGCATAACATTCCCCCCCTTGGTGAACGTCACCACAGCTATTCATGTCAGGAACTTGGCATCATCTGTGAATCTCACTTTTTCTCGCTTTATGGCCAATCTACTTTATTTTGATTTATTGTTACAGGAAGGAACATGCTAGTGAGGAGGTGGCACAACATTCACTAAGACGAGTGAACTGCTAGTGTAAACTGATAGTTAATTTAAAAAATCATTACCTAATAAAGTTAAACATGTACCTATTTTAATGAGATTCTAGTTTTAACATACCTTTATCTTGATACTGTCAGTATACACATATGCATACACGTGTGTAAATGTATACCTTGAATTTTATATTTATGCATATACTTTAGCTATATAATATACCTGGCATATTATATCTTAAATATATCAAAATTATTAGAATATATTATAAATACATTTTAAATCTTATGTTGTTTTTATAAGCAATAGAATTGATTAATAATTTTTTGTATATTCAAATTACATATTATACTGCATTGAAAGATGAACTCCAGGTGCATGTTTCTGTATGCATACATACTCCAACATTGCTCTTGCAAAAAATAAATCAAAGATATAGCCAGTATGAAACATTATAAAAATATTTTAAAAACAAGCAGAGTGAGCAATGCATTATTTAGGGACACATTAGATGTTGGTAAGCTTATATTAAAAAAACACATAGGAGTAGATATTTCAGGATATTGGTCATCTAGACATGGAAATTTGGTGTTATAATATCTAGAGTCACAGAGTGAGATCTAAAATATTTAGTGATACTCTAATTTTTAAGCTGTGTGATGGGTGCAGGACATTATTTATTTTGACATATATTTGTGTTTGTATGTATTTGTAAGTACGTATGATTTTTTCACAATTAAGGTTGTCATACTTAGCAATGATGAGTAATCATTTTAGTATAAGTGTGTCTCATGCAGTATTTGGGATATGCTTGTAAAAAATTTATTCCTTGGGTATCAGAAATTTAAATTTAACTAAGCATCCTGTATTTTATAATCCTATTCACTATAATTATTATGAAAAAATCAGCTAACAGTAATATTCTGGTCTTGTGTCTGGCAGCCTGATGAACTCTTGAAGTATTTCTATTTGTTCTTATGTTGATTAGCTTTTTCCCTCATTTGATTCACTTTTGTTTTTTATGTAGATTTATATATAGATGGATAAATTTATACTCATCTATTCTTTCCAACATTTATGCTTCTTATTTCATTTTTTAATGAATGAATTATTTCATCAAGTACAAAATTAATAGTAATGCTAGTTGGATTGTATTGTCTTGTTCTTAACTTTAATAGAATTAGTTAATTAATATTTTACCAACAGGGTAATGTTTTGCTTAATATATGGTGATTAAACTAAAGGAAGCTAGAATTAAATGGTCTGGGCCATGAATCCCAGGCTATGATGGTCCCAGGTTATGATGATATGGACACTGAAATGGAGAGGGACTGTTGTGATTCCAACAGCCATGGGCAACTGAACCTCTTTCCTTGTTACTTTTCGCTTCTAAGGTCAGGGACAGGTATGCCCTATATTTGCATATAATGCATTGTTCTCTTAATATGCAGCTTGCTTTAATTTACTTTCATTAGAATTTCATTTGCATTGAGGCTTATAAATGAGATTTATTTAGAGATCCCTTTTCCTTTTCTGATCTTATTTGGTTTAGTATCAGGGTTTATGGAAAAATACTTAAAAAAATTATTTGTATTATTTTCCCAGATGATACTCTGCTCTGCAATTGTGCAAAAGTTGGAAATTTTCTTTTCTTTTAGGGGATGGCTGGATGGAAGTTCATGTTAGGATGTACCTTCAGTATTACAGAGCTCTAAACTATTCAATTATGTTGGTTATTACTGACTGGAGCTAAACACACACACAATAGAAACACACACACACACCATACTTCTTTTCAATTATCTGCAACTGTCTTTTTGAATTTGGCATTCTGCTGTGCTAGGGATATATTACTAATTCAGAAGCTCCATAAAAATAAATTTGCAACTGCCCTGAGAAGAAGCATATCTGCAGTTAGCTGTTACTCCTTAGAGTTACTCTCTGCGTGTTATCCAGATCTCCGTGGACCGCTAATCACTTGAGAAGCCAGGTTTTCCTGTTTATTCTCTTTACTGAAATTGAAAGAAAAAGAAGCAACTTTATGGACTATGTTAGAAAGTGACTTTTTGGAAACAATTTTTAAAAATATTTCATTTAACCTGAATGGATTTTTCTTTTTCTGCTTTGTATCGCTCTCTCCCCAAGCCCATTGCCCCAAATTCTAAAATCCTCATTTAGAAAGATGAAATAGAATATCCTTGGGGGAGTAAAAACCTTTGAAAGCTTCTAAATAAAGAAACAAACCTTTTGGACTGAAAACAAGAGAATGTTTAAATTCTTTCTCTTGCATACATGACCCCATGAAGGGTTCCCTTTGGGAAAAAAGTCAGGATTTGCAAACTGCAAAAAACAACATCGTGCCCTAAGGGTCAGTAACTTTATTCCATGGATAGAATGGTTCCATTTAATGGGGGTCCATTGGCTGAGGAACTTGTCAATTGATAGCAGGACAGCTTGGTGTTCAGTGGCAGACCTTGGGAGGAAAAAAATACTCTCAAGAATCATAATACATATGGGATCATTAAATCAGAGTTCACTTAAATGTATTTATTTTTCAACTTGGCAAACAGCCTCTAATTACCATTGTTATAAATATCAACATAACATTCTTTTGCTTAATTTTAGTTTTTGTTATTAGATACTCCTTATTTGTATGCTTCCATTTGACTTTTTTTCCATCTACATCATGAGTTGTTTCCACTTTTTAAGCCAACTTTTTACTTTGCTTCTTTATTTTGGCCAAAATATTATTTCTTTAAGGGTTGTTGTAATTTCCTTCCTTCCTCTTCTTATGTCTTGCCATGTAACTTTTTATACGCTCATTTTTTTGCAACTTAGGTTCATGTTTGGAAGACTTTGATTAAAATTTCATGGTAAAGCTACATCTTCTAAACTATCAAGTTTTACTTTCTAGTTTAAATTATGCAGGATAATGATATAAGGCATAATTTTAGCAAGGCCCAATCTGTTTATGATTGGTCTAAAACCACACTTGTTTTAATTAAAATATTTTGGAAGCTGTTGGGAGATTTAAAAAAAAAAAGTTTCTTAAAGTACATATCATTTTTGTAGACTCCATATCATTTAGAATTTCAGATATAAAGGTAATAAAATAATTTATTGGCTTATTCCCCACCCCACCCCCCCAAATTCCTTCACAGGAGAAAAAAAGAAAACTAGCATTCCCCTTGATATTTAGTTTCTTTTTATATGGATTGCCAATTAAATGGTTCATACAGACTTGTATAAAGAATTATCAAGTCATATAACCAGCATGGGTAGCCTAGCAATTTTAGCATTTTTAAACCTTAAAAGATGAGTACAGCTGGGTGTTTTACCATGCATATTCAATTATTTGAACTTCAGACCTGAGATAATGCCTTAACAATAAGAGAGAATGCAATGATTTCCAGTCATGACTCTGGAAATGTTATAATTCAATTTAATAGACAGTGTTTTGGAATGCTTTTTAACATATTAGTTTAAAAATAAATGTCAAAAGTACATTTAAAAAATAATCTAGAAGATAGCAGAATAGGAAGACCCAGATCTCTCTTTCAACAACACAAACATCAACTCAAAGTCAATACATGGACCAATCTCATTTGTGAGAAATTCAGAAACCAGTGAAGTTTCTTTGGAGCCCAGACCAGCATAAACCAGCAGTGTCAAAGTCAGTAGGAAAATCTGTGGGACTCACGTCCACCCAGCACAACACAGCACAATTAGAAGGAACCCCCCAGTTCCTGGATTCTCCCTGGGGAGGGGAAGGCAAGACAGAAACATGTCTAATGTTCAGACTTTTCAGAGGGCTGTCTGAGGGACTGGTTTCTCTCTTGCCTGAATCTAAGCACTGACAGGGATGAGTGCTGGGTTGAGGTGACTGAGAACAAAGGCAATGCTTAGGACTAGCACATACTCACCATAGCCCCCCCTCAGCTCAACACAGAAGGACTGGGAGAAAGTCCCCAACTTCCAGATCATTCTTTGGGAGAGAAAGATGGATCATGTGTCCAAAGTTACAGGTTTTCAAGAGGCTGCACAAGGGACTGGTTTCTCACTGTTATAGAGCAATGGTGTGACTCAGCATACACAGGAAGCCTGTGGGCCACCAAAACAAAAATAAATTGGACACCTTGTGGCAGTTTCAGAGAACATGCAGTACCGCAAACACAAGAGAAAACAACAGATTATGTGCTCCTGAATAAATAAACCAGCAACTCTCTAATTGGTTGTTTGCATGCACAAGTCCAGAGAGGCTACATCCAAAGAAAAGGTTGGAGAGTCAACTCCTCCCTTATCCCAGTATCTCTAGCTGTATCGACTGATGAAGGTCTGTCTTTGTATGAAGCCAGTTTTAAAAGACTACAGGATGTGGCTATTTTTCATATGCACAGATCACAACACAAATTTATAAGGCACATGAAGAAACAAAGAAATATGTTCCAATCAAAGGTACAAAATAAATCTCCAAAAACTTATCCTGAATAATGGAGTCATATTAATTACCTGACAAAGAATTCAAAATAGCTATCGTGAAGATGCTCAGTGAGCTCAGGAAAACTATGCATTAACAAAATGATAATATCTACCAAGGTACAGGAAGAACAAAACATATTTTGGGGCTGAAGAACATAATAAGTAATTTGAAGAATTTACAAGAGGAGTTCGAAAACTGATATGACCCTCAGATGAGAGAATCAGTGAAATCAAAGACTGATCATTTGAAATTATCTATTTAGAGGAGGAAAAGAATAAATAATGGAAAAGAGTGGAGAAAGCCTACAGAACGTATGGAATCCTACCTAGCTGACCAATACACACATTATGGTACCCCCCAGAAGGGGGGGAGAAAGAAAAGGGCTGAAAGCTTATTTAAAGAATTAATGGCTGAAAACTTACCAAATCTGGGGAAGGAAAGGAACACCTAAATTTAAGAAGCACAGCAGAATTCAACTAGGAGGAACCCAAAGAAATCCACACTATGACAATATAATCAAACTGTCAAAAGTCAAAGACGAAGAAAGAATTTTGAAGGCAGCAAGAGAAAAATGGCTCGTGACATAAAAGGGAACTTCCATTAGATTATAAGTGGGTTTCTCAGCAGAATAGGCCAGAAAAGAGTGAGATGATATATTCAATGTGCTAAAAGATGAAATCTGCCAAAAAGATACTAATTCTAGCAAAATTTTTCTTTAAAAGTGACGAAGAAATGAAGACTTTCCCAGAAAAACAAAAGCTGAGGGAATTTATCGCCAGTAGACCAGACCAGCCTTACAAACAATGCTATAGGGAGTCCTTCAAATTGAAACAAAATGATACTAGATAACAACATGAAAGCATATGAAAGTATAAAATTTGCTGGTAAGGTACATATGTAGATAAATACAGAATGCTGTAATACTGTAAGGGTGATGTGTTAATCACTATTAATTCTGGTATGGAAACTAAAAGACAAAAATATACAAAACTATAACTGTAAAATTATATTAATGAATACAAAATATAAAAAGATATATTTGACAATAATATTAAACGTATGTGTGTCAGGGAAAGAAATAAAATAATACACTTTGTATGGAACTGAAGTTAAATTGTTATCTGTTTAAAACAGATTGTTTTAACTAAAGATGCTTTATTTATGCCACATGGTAACCACACAGAGAATACCCATAGAAGATACTCCCCCATATGTATAGATATAGATATATATATATGTGTCTGTGTGTGTATGTTTATATATTAAAGGAATCAACACACATCACTACAAAAAAGTCAACAAAACAAAGAATGACAGCAAGAGAGGAAAAGAGGGACAAAAAAGCTACAAGATAGATACAAAACATATTTTTAATAAGGCAATAATAAGTTCTTTCAGTAATTGCTTTAAATGTAAATATATTAAACTCACTAATCACAAGATATAGAGTTATCACCTATATAAAAAATAAACAAGATCCAACTATTATCTACAAAAACCTCACTTTAGATTTAAGGATACACACGCTAAAAATGAATGGATTGAAAAATTTATTTCATGCAAATAGTAACCAAAAGAGAGCAGGGATGGTCATATTTATCTCACACAAAATAGACTTTAA
Source organism: Miniopterus schreibersii (assembly GCF_964146895.1). Classification (NCBI taxonomy): domain Eukaryota; kingdom Metazoa; phylum Chordata; class Mammalia; order Chiroptera; family Miniopteridae; genus Miniopterus; species Miniopterus schreibersii. The sequence goes on along the minus strand of NC_138107.1, from coordinate 76,307,016 downwards.
GTTAAAAATGTCAAAAGAGACAAGGAAAGATATTGTATAATGCTAAAATGGTCAATGCTCCAGGAGTATATTATTATTATACATATATATTTGCCTAGTATCAGAGCACTCAAATATATGAACCAAACACTGATAATATTAAAGGGAGAACTAGACAATAAAACAGTAGTAGGAGATTTCAATAATCCACTTAAATAATGAATAGAAAATCCATATGGAATTTGGTATTTTCTAAAATCCACTGAGGAAATAGGGAATTTGTATAACACTGCAGACCAAATGTAGAACTATTAGATATATGTAGAATATTCTACTGAAAAGCAGCAGAATTTACATTCTTCTGTGCACGGGCACATTTTCCAGGAAAGATCACATTAGGCCACAAAACAAGTCTTAACACATTTTAAAGATTGAAATTATACCAAGTCTTTTCTGATTGCAATGGGATAAAATTAGAAATCAATAGCAGAAGGAAAGGAAAATTCATACATATGTGGAAATTAAACAACATACTCTTGAACAACCAATGAATTAAATAAAAAGGCAAAGGAAAAATTGGAAAGTTCCTTGAGACAAATGAAAACAAAAACACAACATGTCAAATATTAAGGGACCCAGCAAAAACCATTCTAAGAACGAAGTTTATAGTGATAAATGCCTACATTAAGAAAGAAGAAACTTTGCAAACGATTTCTTGGATATGACACCAAAAGCACAGGCAACTAAGCAAAACAGACAAATGGCAGTGTGTCAATCTAAAAGGCATCTGAGTAGCAAGGGAAACCTCAACACAGAGAAAAGGCAACCTCTGGAATGGCAGAAAATATTTGCTAGCTATCTGGGAGGAGGTGAATATATGAGAAACTCCTAAAACTAAAAAGCAAAACCCAAATAAACCAATTTAAAAATGGGCAAAGTACTTGAATAGATATTTCTTAGAACATGAGGAATTTATTTCCTCACAGTTCTGGAGAATAGAATCAAGATTAGGTGCTGACAGGGCGTGCTTCACCTGAGACGAGCAGAGGAAGAACCTTCCTTGCCTCTCCCTACCTTCCAGTTATTTGGCAGCCATGTGCGGCCTTCTTTGGTTTTCAGACGCAGCACTCGAGTCATCTGGCCATTTTCTCCCTGCGTGTATTCAAGGGGCCTTCCCTCTGTGTCTGTCTGTCTCTGTATCCAAAATTCTCTTTTTTATGAGGACACCAGTCATACTAATGGCCTCATTTACTTTGGGAACAATGTTTTGCAATATGAATCTACCCCCATTCCTCCAACGACTTAATGGCATTGATAAGGAATTCTCTGGTTCCTTACCAATCAACCAAACACCAACCAATCATTAATATCTGAATTTCTCATAAGTATCTACATTTTTATTTTTGAATATGTCTTTGGGAAAGTTATTCCTGAAAAGTATTGCTTATGAACTTAATATGTTCAAATTATATTTTACTTTTTTTTTTTTTATTCAGTCATGCTAGGTTGTATGTTTCAAGGAATTTATTTGTTTCTTTCAGGTTATCCAATTTGTTGGCATGTAATTAATTGTTCATAGTAGTCTCTTAGAATCCATTTTATTCACTAGGCATCAGTTGTGATGTATATTTTTTCACTTCTGACTTTATTATTTGTTTTTTTCTATTTTTGGGGGATAATTTATCTAAAGATAAGCAAATTTTGTGGATCTTTTAAAAAACCCAACTTTTACTTTTGTTGACTTTTTTCTATTGTTTTCTTCTCTGTTTTGTTTATTCTACTCTAAGCTTTATTATTTCCTTCTTTATGTTTTTCGTAACATTGCCTACTCCAATGATTATACCCTAGAGTTAAGGTTCTGAGTTCATTAAACATCCATGTTCAATTATCTGTAACATTTTTGTATGAAACTGAGTGTCATATCCTTCCTTGGCCATCTTCAATGCTAAGGTATAGCATATCCTATACATTTACAGTGTTTATTTTTATTTTTTTTAAATTAAGATTTAAAATATGAAGTCAGAGGATAATCTCCCTAGTGAAAACAATTATGAGAGACTATTGTATGGTTTTCCACTTTTTTCATAAACATGGTATTGAATTTCAGAGTCTTCACCAAAGACTAGATTTTGCTTTAAGAATATTGTTTCAGCCCAGCTGGAGTGGCTCAGTGATTGAGTGCCAACCTATGAACCAGAAAGCCACCATTTGATTCCTGGTCAGGGCACATGCCTGGGTTTCGGGCTCGATCCCCAGGAGGGGGCATGTAGGAGGCAGCTGATCAATGACTCTCATCACTGATGTTTCTGTCTCTTTCTCTTCCTCTCCCTTCCTCTCTCTGAAATCAATAAAAACATATTTAAAAAAAAGAACATTGTTTCACAGAATGTTAAACATACAACGTAGGCATGTTATTTTCATCTAAATATTAACTTTATCCCACTATTTATTTGATAGACTTCTCTGTTCACTGTCATTATAGAATATAATATGCTTTATCAGTATCCTGTTAAATATTTTAATAACCTAATAATTATTGAATCATGAAAATGTACATTTTAAAATATTTCAATCCTGTTGTATGTTTAGCTTTGTCTCAGGTCAAAACATCTATGGCTTAGAGACAGGAAGATTATTAATTTTCCATTTGTGTGGAGACAGGCCACCATTTATAAAGCAAACAGACAAATCACTTCAAACAGAGGGGACACTCAAAGCAAAGTGGTGTACTTCTTCATCGAATACCCCATGACCTTTCAAGATGAAAGGGTAATAGTCATCCACCCAGAGAAGAGGGGGGATGTTCTGTGTGCTATTTACAGGGTTTAGAGGTCACTTGGTTATGCAGCAAACAAAATACAATGGAAACTGCAGAAAACACTAGAGAGAAAAATCATGGCTACATATTTTTCTAAGCTTCCCATTTACCACCAGTTTTCATCTTTTAATAAGCCCCTGTGTTCCCCAAAACTAAGGCCACATTCTGTTTATTGTGTGGCTGGGGCCCCCCTTACATTCAGCTGTCTATCTGTGCCCTCTTTAGAGTGCAAGTAATTGGCCTAAATCAAGAGCCAAATGGCATGTCTAACTCATTCAGCGTTCTGGTGATCATATGACAAGGCTTAGAGGTTTGAGGGAGGTCTCAAACAACAAAGCAGGATATTATTTTCAGCGAAGTCTTGTGGCTGTGCGTACCTCTGTTTCAAGGACAATAAGAGTCTTTGTTTCTCCTATGATCCTAACAGTCGGTTTGACTGTCTTATTGCAAACACTGAAAGGATTTCTCAGAGCTTTTCCAAAGCATCATAGATTATATAGAGACTGCTCTGTATTCAACCCTCCAAAACATATGTTTAGGGAAAATGAGAGATTTTCTCCACTGCACTGGTCAAAATTTATTGTATTTCTCAATGAAGTATAAATATGATGGCAAAATTGTGATTTAAAAGGCACAAAATAAATAAAATTTAATAGTATATAAGTTTTGTTTTAAATATATCATTCAAAATGCAAATTTTGGATTTGTGAGTTCAAATTTTAGGCTCAGGATTTTTTTCATTCTTAAATTTGTCCATTACACTTTTTCTATGCTAGTTTACCAGCCCATATTTTGAAAACAAATCTGATTTGTATTCAAAGACTTTTTGAAACTACTTAAAACACTTTTTTATTCCAGAGCTAGTGGAACTATTATAAGATATAATACAGTGGGATGTAGCATATATAAAGGTATTGGTTTGTATTAGAGCTAGAGGGAATCTGTGGTTATCACCAAGTACTGCCAGCTTACGGATGAATTTTGACAACGTGTTCAAAGTCACAGCTGAGAAGTCTAGAATTCAATACCTGTGATGCTTAGCTCAGTGTTCTCCCTATACTACTTTTGTTCTTGAGCTGTACAACATATGGTGCTAACTCAGAGTAGGAATTCCTGTATTTTCATAAATTGTATGAAGTGGCTATGCTTTTCTACCTGCAAGTTAGATAATCTACCATCATATTCTAAAACCATGGAGAAAAATATTTCAATTTTCACAAAACCATGAAGCAGCAGAGACAGTGAAAGTCAAAGTTTCAGAGTCCCTATGGCATTGCTACATAACCACTTCAAATCAAATAAATGTAAAATCAAGAAAGTTATAGAATAACCTTTTCAAATGCCTTGAATAGTGTTTTGACAACACTCTTCTTGGGGTGATTTCACTTTTTTTTCTTTTTTTGGTAAAATGAAGGACTAGACTAAATCATCTCCATGGATTTAATCTAGCCACCTGATTAAACATTATTATTTTATTAAAAATTCAAAAAATCTATAAAAATTACCACTAGTTGTGAAACAATGTTGGTTTGTTCTCAAAATATATGTGTTACTTGTCTTTTAGTAGAGTGTGATAACACAGTTTGAATTCTCTAGACCCCAGAATCAGATTTTCTCTGTACTGCATTTTGTGCAATATGTGTTCAAAAATTAAAGACTACATTTCAAAATTATATGTTTAGAGTCTATATACTTATCAGTATGAGGCTTTAAAGAAGTAATGCTTTTTAAAGAGAAAGATCTAATTAAAAAGATCTAATATCTAAGTTAAAAATACAAATATCTATTCCATATATCAAGAGTTGGCACCCTGGCTAGTGTGGCTCAGTTTGTTGGGCTTTGTCCCATGCACCGAAAGGTTGCCAGTTGGACTCCTGGCCAGGGCACATGTGTGGGTTGCAGGCTCAGTCCCTGGTAGGGGTCCGTCAGGAGGCAGATAATCGGTGTTTCACTCTGCCATTGATGTTTCTCTCTCTCCCTCTCTCTTCCTCTCTCTCTAAACAACAACAAAAAATAGAGTTAGCAAATTGTGACCTCAAGGCCAAATCTAGCCTGCCATGTGTTTTTGAAAATAAAATTTTATTGGAACACAATAACATTCATTTGTTCACATATTGTCCTTAGTTAGTTTTAAGTTACAATATCAGAGTTAAGTATTTGCACTGGACGCTGTACAGCTTGCAAAGCTTGAACTATTTACTATCTAGCCCTTTACAGAGAAAAATTGCTGACCTTTACAATATATTATAAACATAGGGAAAAAAGACCATGCAATTCAGGCTAATACTGGAAAATAATGTTAAAATGATCTGACTTAAATATCCATTGAGAAGTCCAGAACTTGTATATAAAAGAATTAATAATAGTAACTTAGTTAGAAATGAGTTTTAAAGGGCTTGTTTTAAAGTTGTACTTATATAACAGGAATATCCCCTTGGATTTAATGCTATTTAAGAACATTAAAATATATAATAATGTTTTTATTAAACATATTAAACAGTGTCTATTGTCTATTATTGATAATTATTTTCAATAAATGTATTATAACAATTTTAGGTTTGCAGAATTTTTATGAAGATCGTAGAGAGTTCCTATATACCCCCACCTAGTTTTCTTTATTATTACCATTTTACATTAATATAATACATATGTGATTTAATGAAATACATTTAGTGAACCAGTAATAATATATAATTATTAACAAAAGTTCATACTTTATTTAGACTTCCGTATGTAGTTTTTAATTAATGTCCCTTTTCTACTTCAGTGTCCTATTTAAGCTACTACATGAAATTTAAGGATCAGATCTCCCTTTATTTGGGATTATCTCTTCCCTTAGGTTTAGGTTCCTTTGGTAGAGACTGTTTCACAGAATTTCCTTGTTTTTCTATGTCCTTGACAGATTTGAGGATTACTGATCAGGTATTTTGTCGAATGTGTCTGTACTGGGAGCTATCTGATGTTTTTCTTATGATTAAACGGGGCAAATATGTTTTGGGAAGGGAAGACCACAGAGGTAAGACGTCATTCTCATCACATTGTATCAAGAATTCTTACTATCAACATGACATTACTATTCATATTAATTAACCTCAATCCTCTGGCTTAAACTAGTGTTTTTCAGGTTTCTCTACTATAAAATTACTCTTTTTCTCTCTTTTCCTACTGAACTCAATGGAAGAGGCAATTATGCCAATGCCCATACTGACGGGCTATGGTATTATGCTCCTCCTCGATAGCAGAATATACATGTCTATATAAATTATTTAGTATTCTTCTGCATGAAATATTTCACTATTATCTCTCAGTTGCTTATTTATTCAATGAGTATAGACTCATGGACATTGATTTATAGTTTGGTTTATAATTTTATCCTACTTTATTCACATACTTTGATTACTCTCAGATACTTTAACATACTCCCATCATTTATGTACGTGTGCTTGCGTGTTTGTGTGTAGGGGAGGGATGGTTGAGCACTTTCTAACTTGCTGATACTACAAGATGCCACAGATTCATCTTGTATCTTTCTTTCCTCAGTCCTAGAATCAGGCATTCATCCAATTAGCCCTTGTTCCTTCCATTGGAGAATAATATTAGAAAGCAAGTTCTGGGTGTTAGGTGTCCTCCATACAATGTCTAGGCCTTCTAGCCAACAGAGCAGATTGATATGTATGTACTTACCTGTGTAGATATACATATTTCTAAGTATTTATATATGCAATCATCTGTATGTTTAGGAAGCTAGACGTGATTTCATACTGATGTCTCCAACTCTTAACAATCATTCATGTGTAACCCTGTACTTCTCTGTAAATTCCTTGTCCAAAAGTGAGAAAACTGGCCCCTTCTACTTGCCATTTGTTTCATTCCAGTACACATATCAGAAATGTAACCTCCACTCCCATGGCAAGCAGCTTTACCCACTAGAGTGTATGCTTAAAAACCCTTATTTTTGTCTTTAGTCTTGCAGATTCTATAGATACCCAAAGGTGCTTAGGACAGCCTCTTACTCCCCACCCTATTTGGTGAAGCTGTTTCATGCATTTGTAATATGTGCAGATTGTTTGGTCACTTCTGTATTTTATCCTGGGTTTCCTTAACCTCTTAAATATTTTTTAATATTAGGCTTAATTGTATGTGCTATCAAGCTCTCAAAAATTCCCTTGAGCTTGACCTATTCATCCCTCCTCCTAAACTTCCTTAATATATTTTAAAGAATAATGAAATATGATCAAGTAGGTTTAATTTTTTGTTCTATTTCAAATGCAAGATCTTTCATCAGTAAGCAATAGGCAAACCTATCTTGTAATAAACTTTGTTACAAAAATATAGAAAAAGAAAACATGATCATATCATCATTAATATCCTAAAAACACTTGACAAACTGTGCCAGCCATTGGTGTTACAGCACTAAGAAAGAAAGACATACAGAAAAAACTCCCGTACATCATATCATGGAGTTGAATCATTAGTAACTAAAACTTTGTGTGGGGAAAACATATATACACACACACATATATATATACATATATATATCCATTCTGACAATCTGAATAAGCAAAAGGCATCATTGAATATGCTTTTAGCGTAGTGTTAGAATTGGTATGTTTATTGTCTTGGCTATTTCACTAATCTGTAAATATATTTGGAAGATATCTAATTTAGTTACAAGAATAGAGTTCATGGTAGATTAATACCAACTCTCTATATGGTAATATTTCTCTTCTCAATATCATTATCATAAAAGTGACTTTCATAATTTGATTATAAAAAGTACTACTTGCAACAACATATTAATAAAGTGTTAAAGCTATCCTTTTTGAAAATTAATATTAATGCTATGTATACTAACTTATCATGGAGGACCAAGCAATTCATCCCTATTGTTTTAAATTTATATGAAGTTTTTATTAGACAGAAAGCCTCTTAAAGTCCATGTCTTTTGTGCCTTCATACTTCATGGTGTAGGTTCTTTTGTGGATTCTTGTCTTTCAAAAAAATAGAAGAAGCACTTTATGCATAAACTATAATAAAAGAAAAAGTATTTCTGGTCAAAAAAGAAATATATATATACATAGTTCAAAGACATTACAATTGGTGGAAGTTAGTAAAACTATAAAATTTTTACTATGAAACATTTATAAAGAATTTCTACAAATCTATAAAAGAAAGAGCTGCTCCAACTCAGCAGTATCTCCCAAAAAAATCAAAAGGAAAAAAAATCCAGTTGAAGAAAGGGGAAAAATGTATAAAAATGAGTTTTCGCAAAAAGGGAAAGTCAACAATTAAACAAAATGTGTTTAACATCACTAATACTCAAGATGATGCAAATTAAATCATTTAGATACCATTTCACACACATGGTAAAATTCATTATTGTGAATATAACTGATTTCCAGCTCTTTATCTCCTGAGGCATTTTGTTGAATTTTTTAAGTTTAGACCCCAACATAAAGAAGGTCCATGTATTCCTCTCCCAAGAACACTCATCATGAGGTTCTCTGGTCTAAGGAGGACACCAGTGAAAATTTCATAAAAGTTAATATTCACCCATAATGAGGTGCTTGCCATCAGTTACATGTCTCAACAATCTATACTCTGTTATTGTTTTTGTCTTAAGCTTCTTTTTTCTTAGATTTTTGGGAGAAAAACAACACAAGACTCATTCTTTCTGCATTTTCTTCCCCTACAACTTCCTGCTTTGAATTGTGTTAATTTTAGCATAATTTTATTTTAGATTATATAGCATAAAAAGTTATGCTAGTTGTGGTTAAAGTTTGTTGATTAAGTTTTATAGTCAATACCTAAGTTAGAACCACATGTACTCTTCTAGAACCAATCTTTAGGATGTTTGGCCTCTTTATCACTTAGTCTCCTAGAGCTTTAAGTCCTGTCTCCAACTCCCATGCAAAAATCAAGATTCTATTTTTTGTTTAAAAAAATCTATATAGCAACTTGGATGGGAAGACTGGAAGTGAGGAATTCTATGCTTTTAATAAAAGTTTAAAAAATGAATGGAAAACTATTGACTTAAAAATATTTTAAAATAACCTTTAAAAATTTTCCATAACAAAAATATGTAATTTAGAAGAACTCTAAAATGTGTTTTGAAAAGTATATCTTAGATAACCATATATTCTCTAGAGTTACACAGAAGAATTTATAAAAAGAACTTTTAGAAGTTGGCTTTTTGCTCTGAATGCTATCTATGGCCCATCAGTACACTTTTGTGGGATGTATAGATAAGAAACTGATGATACTTTTCAACAAGCTTAATTTGGAATTGAGAGTTCCAAAGAAAGTGTGCATTTGGGTTCTTTAATTCTATTTATTTCTGAGAAAACTGAAATTATATTCTCTTGTGAAAAGTGATTATTTTCAAAATAGGAAGTTAAAAAGAAGTAATTAAAGTTCAAATAAATCTTTAAATACCCAAAGCAGTGCATCTAAATATAGTTTTTGTTTGAGGAAATATATATATATATAACTTCTAATGTGTTTCTTTGCCAAAATTATAATTATATTTGATACTCATACTGATATAATTAAAAAAAATAATAAACCATACTTATTAACTAGTAGGATTTTTGCAGTTCAGCAGACTGTTTAAAAATATAGCTATGAATCTACCCATTTGTCTAATATTATAAAAAAATCATTTTCTCTCCTGTGACAAACTTCTAATTTCTACACATTGTGATGAGTGTCAGAAATCCATGTGGAATTACACAAATTCTATATTATTTATTGGATGCAACTATATATGTGTATATATTATATATAATTGGTGTATATTGATATACAATACTTGAAAGAAAAGTATAAATAGAGAGAAACAGGGAGAGGTGAAGAGGAAGAAAAAAGAAAGCTTCAGGTGCTTTTTGGCCATAAAAATGTTTGTTGATGTGTCAAATTCTAATTATGAACTTATGCATGTATTCATAGCAGCAATAAAATTTTCACCTGAAACAATTAATATGAGAGATTCCATATAACCCCTTTCAACCTTGTTTTCTCATATATCAGTATTCTGGAAAAATAAATTAAATGATAATTTGCCCTTTATTTGTATAGATAATATGTGTATATGTCCATATAGTCACTGTGCAATACAGTGATAATTTTGAAATGTTATATTTAAAACTAAGAATCATGAGAGCAGCATTGATTAAGGACACATGAAGGGCTATTCTGGTCCTCATGACTTGTTTGCTTCATTGCTGGTAATCAGATAAGTCCTGTCACATGGCAAGAAACATTAAACAAATGGTCTAGGGTAAGGTTGTGCAGTAACCTCCTGTCTAAGTGAATAGTTAATTGGACACCTATGTGAAGCCCTATTGAAAAGTGGCAGTTCCATTAAGGCCTAAGTCAATAAAAGCAACATGAGCCTAATTTGTTTTTATTACTACACAAAAGGAAATTATAGAAACATTTCAAATCTACAGGACTTTGTTGTAGGATATAAATATGCTTACTTGTCTCTCTTTTTTGTTTCTCGAGCTATGGTCTGTGACCTTCACAGAGGCTTATTAATATTCAAAATTGGTATTTTTGCAAGGTGAGAGTTAAGGTAAAATATTTGGAAAGCTGAATTCCCAGCATAGTGTTTGCTGGGACCAAAGAGACTGCTCCTTTTAGAATTTCAGTGACGAATCTTTCACTCACGGACTATTGCTGAGGGCAGAGAGCCCAAGAGAAGACACAGAGGGCAGAGGGAGTTCAACAGCTTCTGGCTCTCTGATGCCCTTTTCCTCCTAAACTCTGCCTGGTCCATTTCCCTATTTGATTATTTTAAGAAAGGGCATGTTATACAGTGCTTAAGAGCATGGATCCTTACGCCAGGCTTCTTGGTTCAAATTTGCCACGGGAGAGTCAGTATTTGTATATGCTGGTAGTATCTACCTTTCAGAGTTGTCCTGAGGACTAAATGAATTTACTCATATAAACTGCTTAAAACAGTGCTTGGCCATTATAAACACTGTTTAATAGTGTGCTATTTATTATTACCTGAGTTAATTAAATAAACTGATTATAAGTTATAAGTTCAATAGTTTGTTAGTATACACGTATGTTTTTCCTAATACGAATATTTTAGTCAGGATAATATATGGAATGGAAAAATTAAACATCTAGATCAACAATATTCCTTTCAGTAGAAGGTTTTTTAAATTATTAAGAAGGTTATTTTAAACTTAACAATTTATTCTAAATAAGCAATTTTGTGGTGATAGATACTGCCTAATATATAGCACTCTACAACTCATGTATAAAAATAGAAAAATATCCAAGAATCCTAAATTGTCGTATAATATCTTGTCGTTTTGCAACTAAAGCCAACAAATACTGAGTATGTGTATAGAAATTGATTAGAAATCATGGGAGATGAGAAATATCAGACATGGTTCTCAATGGAGGGAAAGATTAGTACATAAAAGATTGTAGGTCACATTCAGAAAAGTAAAAAGTAGTTTACTAATAGCTAAAGATATCACAGGTACAAAGAGAAAAGAGAAATGAAGTGTAACTTCATATCTACAGCAGAGATGTCACATTCTTTGACTGTTTAGCCCTCTGCCTGTTTAGACCATGATCTGTGATCAATGCCTGCTGCACTCCATGGTGCTTTTAAATATCAAGAAGGGCTCAACACTATATATTTCAAATTCAGTGAGTAAATTCCTCTGGTAAGTATTTATAGGTGAATACAGCAGTCCATCTACATTGCACAGAGAAAACTGCAAGACAATACAAAGTAAATATGGCAGTTTAGGTGCCAAACATACATTATTTATTGCAGTTCATACAAATATCACATATAAACATGCACAGTAAGAAATTACTCTCCATTAAAAAAAATCTTATCTTCTCATTTCTGTTGTACATTAATACATGTTAGACCAGCAATAGGTAGATAAGTAAAATGAGGTCATTGCAAATAAACCACACAAAAATATACCTAAATTAAAATGTTTGTCAAATGTAGTTTTATAGTTAATTCAATCATTAGCTCCTGCACTGAATGTCTGGTAGAGGGTATGTGGCTTCCTCTCCATGAAAACAGGAGATTTATTTTTGACTAGAGAAAAAATTATCAGTTGTTCTATGTACATCAGCAGCATTACGGCAATTTAAGTGTCCTTGTATTTCTGCTTTTCCACAAGAAATATATTAGCAATGGAGTGATGGGGAAGAAATACTTATATGAAAATAGCTACTTGAAGGTGCTAAGAAAGCAAGCAAGTACCTGCCTAATTGAGTGGCAAGCAAATGGTTCTCTCTCACTAGGGCGAGGGACGAGAGAGCAGATGCAGGAAAGACCTGGGCTAACGTGGTTATCCAGAAGACTGGAAGACACAAAAAGGGAAATTTTGAAGGTCCAAGAAAAGAATCCTCTAAATAGCAGAAGGGTAGGAAAGCTGTATTCAAGCACAGGGAAACAAAGCAGCTGAGTATGTGCGACAGGGGCTAAGCAGGTAAATCCAGAATTTTGAAGGTCAGAGTTAATATGAGTGACACTAATGAAGAGAAGACACCAATCTCAGTTTTTCTCGCAGGGCAGAGTCTATTTCCCCCCTCAAGTTTATACCCTGCAATATTTGCCAATAGCTAAAAGCTTGAAAGTATGAGTTCGCCTGCTAGAGGGGAAAAAAAACAACACAGACAAGCTTCCCAGTGTAATGGCTCGGAGTCACATTTTTTCATCTGTTTTAAGTTAGAAGGTAAACACATAAACAACAAGATAAATGTTATTATAAAAAAGGTCAGGTATAATTTAATGAGAAGCTGTAGAGTAGATTAATGGAAACCCTGAAATAACAAGGGTGACTTAGAAAGATCTATTTTCCTGAAGCCTGAGCAGAAAAAGCCATGTGCTTTATTACTTTAAACAGGGAATAATAATAGTAATAACTCAATAGAATTGGATAAAGTTATTAAGCCATTGTCTTTCAGCTCAAATCTATCCTCTGGGCTCTTTGTGATTTTGGGGCATGGACTCTGCAAAAAAGACTTCTCCTTTCCTTCCTGCCTCCCTGTCAATAAGAGAGGCGAAAGCAAGATGAAGCGGGGCCTCCACTCATGCCTGCTTTTTCCAGCTCCTGGCGGCATCCCCTAACGGGAGCACCTCCTCCCAGCAGCAGCATTGAGTGCTAGAAAACGGGCCGAATCTTTCTCCCTGTGCACCCTCTGAGGTGCCAGCTCCCACGGGCAGCCCTCTGTTCCTGGAGCCCTGGGCCTCAGCCCTGCAGGCGCCCATTTTCATGCCCAGGCTGTGGAGGCAGCAACCTTACCCCCAGGCTCGTCCAACCTTCAAGCTCCAACTGCCTCTCGCGGCTGTTATCTCAGTGTGACCTCAGGACTCTTGATTTTTTTTGGTCTTCTTACACTTGTTCAACCAGTTCTTTATATTAAATTCCTTCTGTGAAATTAACTAGTTGGAGGTATTTTTGCTTACATGTGGGAAAAATCAATAAATAACATTTTCCACAATAAAAAATAAAACCCACAGGGCCAAGAATCCAACATAAGAAAAAGTAGAAACTACAAAGGCAAGGTCAGTAATGGGCCATATTTTGAAATGATGAAGATTTTAGATTTAGAGTATTAAGAAAAACTATATATTTTCTCAATCAGTGGAATAGCATTTCTACACCGAGGACAGCCAAGTTTCCTGAAGGCTGTTAGAGGCTTACAAGATTCATTTATTTTAGTTATTACACTTTCAAGGTGCAAGCTCATTTCTCAAATAAGAAGACTCAATAGATGTCAGTGTTGAGGGGATTTAAAATTCATCCCCAAATTTACGACTCTCACTTCAAGAATGAAAGATGATCTCTGATGCCAAAATGACAGAAAAAAATATTTGTTTAGGAAATACATAAATCTGACTGAGAAGAAAACTTACATCCTTCATAACACTGATCCCCACAGAATAAATAGTACTTATATGTCACTAGGATTTTTTAATTTGTATTAATTTTTCAATCTGAACATTGTATATAATTTTTCTAGTTCAAATTGTACTTGGATTTGCAGACTATCCTTCATTAACTTTAATAAATATTGTTATTGGCTATTTTAAGTTAATTTTTGCTATTACTGAAATATTCAACTGTGTCAATTTTATCTAAAGAATAGAAAGTTGCTACTTTGTTGTATTTTTATTGTATTTTTGTTTTTTAATACACTTTGATGAGTCATTTAAAGAATATGTTGATAAGGGAAAAATCAACTAATTCATTCTTAGAACAATCATAATATTGGATTTAGAATGAATATTTTTGTTTGAAGAAGTCATTATCAACATTATTTATAGCATTATTAATAGTCATATGCATACTTAAAATGAATTGAGATACCTAACTGTATATTTTTTAAGCATAGCTTTTAGGAACTTTTTTATTGTTGTTGTTATTGACAGTTCAACATTTTGAAACAAATGCCATCATTTGACCAACAAAGCATCTAACATTTCTATGATATTTCTCTCTACAAACTTGTACCTACTCTCCTTGGAAACTAAGAGTGCAAATAATTTTAATATATGTTACAAATTTGTTACTCAGGACTCATGAGATAGGAGGACAGAACAGATTAATCTACTATTTCTTTCTCAAATATCTTTTTCTAAATTTCTACTATGATTATATCATCAAATCTTCTATAAAGAATGAAATTATTATTAAACCTTTCAAATGAACTTTGAAAAAACAACATAAAATTTCTAACTTCATGCATTGTTTTTCTCAAATCTTCTTACATGCTTTTCACTGTAGCCTACTCCTAAAACATATTTTCAGTACAATGCATTTTTTTTCTGCTATAAAGTTTAAAAATTCATGCATTAAAAAAAGACTAATTAAATGCACCAAAATGTTAATGACTGCTCTTCTTTCTTGATATTTTTGGCCTTTTCTGTTTCCTCTGTTTTCTAAGTTCTCTATAATAAATATGCATTACTGTTATTATCATGAAAATTCAATTAGTTAAAATGAACCTATCTCATCACTATAATGCTCATCTTGAATAATTGAATAAACTTGAATAATTTTCTGTTTCCTATCATTTTAAACATGTTTTTTCTTTAAAAAGGTTGTGTTCACTTATCTGTTTTACTTTGTATTCTCTGAAATACAGACAATATATTAATGTCTGTATTAAATATGTCAGGATTTTATTAAGGGAGATGCCTGTGCAGAAGGAAACAGAGCCAGTGAAGGCTGGGAGAGCTCTCAGAACTCTAAACAAGTCTAACCCCAAGTGAAGAAGAGAGGAGAGATAGTTAGATGCAAGCATCCTAGACTGCTGAACACTCTAAAGAAGATTCAGGAAAGACATTAGGGGCTCTTTGAACTAAGGAAGACAAGGCAAAAGCTTCTTGTGTTTTCCAGGTACAGTTGTGCTTGAATGTCTCTTCCACCTGTCATTGGTGAAGACAGCTTATGGGAGGTTTGTTTTCTGTAGAAACACAGGGCTGGATATGAAAGTACAAGAGATTGGTTAATTTTTGCATTGTGTAGTAAGAAGCCTGCAATTAGCATTATCATGCTCATGACATAGCCCACAGAGTTTCTTTCCCTAAATCTAGGTCATTTTCCTAAACTCAAGTTTAGTTGATCATTTGTAAGGGTCTTTATTTTAAATATTGCTTCTGCTGAGGTAAATGGCCTATATTTGTCTTAATTCATATTCCAGCTATTCTTGTAGGCCAGATTCAAGTCCCTTGAAGACTTGCTTTCACAGCTGATGTAATAGCTGACATTGCCCACGGTGCATAATGGCACACAATGTTAAGTGCTGCTTCATCACATTGTTAATAGAAACAATACTTTCACACTGCCTTATAGTTTATAACTATTTCGCTTACCCTCTTTCAATGATTCCACCCCAAAATCCCTAAAACATAAACGAAAAAGGAAACTGAGTTTGAATGGACCCTACTTATGCATCAAGTTTGAGTTCAGATAGGCTAAGTGATTTTACACGGTCAACAAGTTACGTAACAGTATAATTATGTGGGTTTATTATTGTAGCTCGAGCTAGAATGCAATTACATGGACCCTTCCTTACAGAATGAAAAGGCACCAAGTGTCTGTAATCCTCTGGCGGTATCTGAAAATGTTTCCCATCAACACTTCTGTGATGATGGGAAAAGAAAACAGCATCAGCAAAAACCTGTCATTGTCGATATTAGCCTTTCACCACGTACAGATTGCTTTTCTGCATTCTGAACCGGAAGGTGGGCCCAGAATTATAATTTCTATGTTATGTGTTTCCACTGTATCAGGTAAGATAGTATTATTCTGTTCCATAACAGAATATAGAAAAATCTAGAATAATGTTTAGAATAAAGCATGTAGGCAAAAGTGTTTTGTAAACCAGTCAATATACAGAATAAAATGTGGACTAAGGAATGGTTTTTATAATTTTCCTTAATTTTTGATACATTGTTTTACAGATAGTCCCTGATTGCACATTCTATTTACTCTGATGGAATGGATTTCCATAAATACCTTACATATAAAAAGATGCAGGAGAATTAGGTTTAATACTCTATTTTTAAATCCTAGTTGTAATTTATTTGAGGTCAGAGACTAGCCTACATGTTCCTTTTTGCAAGTTATATCTTTTCTGACATTTAATGATATTTTTCTTTAGTTTATGCACATAAGTGTACATTCCTCATGGATTATTATTATTTTAGTGTTTTCTGATCTATAAAATTTTCATTTTGGAAGATATTTTGGTATATTTATTTAGTTTTGTAGACATTGTTTCACATTTAATTTAAACCTGAAAGTAAATTGCATCTGTATTAACCATAAGCCACTTTACATTATTCTGAAATATAGAGTTTCAGCATGCTGAAATATATATCTTCATGTATATTTTATTTTTTGTTGTTGTTGTTTTCCAAAATGGGCAAGTCTAAGCCTTTAGATGTTGTTGCCATAGAGAACTGACAACTTGATTAAATATACAATCCTAGAATCACAATTTCCCTCTTAATATTGTTTAAATAATTCCTCATTTTCAGCTTTAAGATAACAAGTTTAAGGCCAGTCTGCTTTTTATCTTCTGGTAGCTTTCTTCCTATCTCATGCAACTGTAATTTCTTTTTTAATATTAAAATACAAAATTTTGCTTTGGGTAAGTAAAATGGATATCTTTCATTAGTTTTGCTTAAAATGTGATGCTTCAAAAAATATTGATCCTTCCTAACTGAAATAACGCTTGCTTCCTTATGGAACAAAAAGCAACAAATATCTATAATGTTGTGACAGTATCTAAAAATCTGAAATATAATTAGGAACGTCTTTTCTAAACCCTAGAATATTTTATTTCATGTTTGTTTCTTTTCTTTTCTGATATATACAGTTTTATTTTCCTTCTCAATAATAAAAACAAAAAGCACATGTTCTTTAAGTATCAGTCCCCCCTTGATATGTTTTTTCTCCTGTCATTGTTTTTACTCATCTTTTCCTCTGCATTTTGAGTGACATTAAGCCTCATTGTATAATTCAATATGCCATGCCAATTCTAAGTTTGCCTAAGAAGTTGATTTTAATTATACCGTATTTTAGCGTTTGCATGCTTACTTTCCTCACCTATCTCACTTTTCACGGTAGACAGTTTTTTCTGTTCCAGCTTATTTTTTTTTTAGTTCATAATGGGACAGTATTAATTCCAAGTTCTGAGGAATTAAATTCGTTTCTTTTGCTATTTACTCATCCTTGACAAAGGCGTATTTTTATCTTAGCTGCTAATATTCTAGGCAAACACTGACATCGATTCTACTTACTTGTCTTCATTGTTGCTGATATATCGCCTTCCTTTGTCAACAACAAAAAATAAACAAAATATTAATGTATGTAGACCATGGACCGTTTTAGATCTAATGGCAGCATTAGATCAGTTTATGTGTATTGTTCTCTGCTTGGGCTTTCCTTTGCCTTCGTTTCTAATTGCCTATCACTCTGAGGATATCTGGAAGGCTGAATCACTATCAGTCACTTCAGCGCTCTCCCGGTCTGTTTCTTTGTGTCCAGTTATTTCTGAAAGGGCTGTTGTTGAATGGAAGGAGAAAGAGTGAATGGATACTTAACTTTCACCACATGTGTGTATGTAAGTAAAAAGCAGGGGGAAGTGCCCAGAGTTTGGTGGTTGAAGACTGAAGGCCTTTGAATCTAAGGAAAATGCAGGGTAGAATGGATTGAATGCCTTTTGTCTTCTTTCTGGATCACAGGTCTATTTTGTTTCACCTGAAAATCCATGAGTAAGTCACATGTTGTATCACAAAATTTAACCTCCTGGAATTTAAAGCAACCAGTACCATCTGACCCTATTCTGGTGATGGGCTCTGACAGTCTTTGTTTGGGTAGACATGTGAGAGCCCCACATCTCTTTTTGTTTTTGTAGGCATTTTGGTTCAAATTTAGAAGTTGCATCAGGCTGGTGGCCAGATATCAATTTAAACGGAGTTCTCAATATTGCTTTTTAAATCTGAAACCTAATAAAAATAGAAGTTCCATATTCAATATTAAGCATAACAGTTTTAAATGTTAATACAAAGCATTTAGTGGAATTTTCCTCACAAACCACAGGAGTCTAATATAATGAATCCATTGTATTATTTGATCTAGATCTGTTTTACTTAGATCAGCTTTTCAGAGGTAATGAATAAGCCTATCATTGTTGTCTCATCTTCGCCATAATCTTTTATGGGACCGAGTAAGAGGCTTGACAGAAATATGCTATGGTTTAAGGAGTACATTGACTTTTTGTTACAATAGTGTTATTAATTAATTCTACATGAAACCCTCTTTGCTTTGCTTTTTATAATATTTAAATAATGGTACATAGCACATTGTATTGTTTTCCTTTTTGTTCAACAAAAATTATAAATATTATAATTTATTTGGTTAAGACTCATTTTCAAATGCTATGCATAGAGCTACCAAAAACAAATGAAACTGACTTCATGGCTATCAAGAGCCCCCCCCCCCCTTTCTAGAACCCTGCAAAAATAACCTTTCATAAATCCTTTAGGGTATATAAATGATTAAATGTTTTAACAACAATATTTCAGGCTTTTGAAAAATAAAAATCAATGAAACAAAGAAACACAAAACAAACAAACAAAAAAATACATTTCTTAGGCAATAAAGAGCCACAGCAATGACTGATTTATAGCTAACTAATTTTTATTGCACTTCTGTTTTACAAATGATATGGATTTGAAATACAGCATAATGTTACTTGATCAAATAAAAAGAAGATACATTCATTAAAGAACACCTGACTTAATTATTAATAGAATACTTAATAAAGTTCTGAATCTAGAGAATATCACATTATTAAAATATTTAATCTAAGTCTTTAGATGGAATGATGATGGCAGAGCATGATGCATGTGCAAAATGCAAAATAGCTACTTTTATTCAAATGTTAATACTTTTATTAACAGAAATGGCAGTTTTACAAAATGGAAAGGACTTCAACAGGGATAGTCTTCATGCTGGCCTTTTGTTCTTGTAAAACTATTGGAAACCAGGCTGTGGAGGGGACGCTTCTCAAGGAAATAACTGAAGAATGTAGGAGGCGACATGCGTAGCGTTGCTGTTTTATTTGCCTTTCCAACAAGCCCATTTTCCGCTCATATCTTGTCATCAGGATGATTGTGTCTCATGCACTGGCATCAGCTAACCTGCCATTATCTTTGTCTGTAAAGTCTTAAAATTTTTTTTTATTCAAAAAATTTTTAATAGAAAAATTCATGTGTGTTTTTATGCCTTCTGCACAATTTACTACACAGTGCATCTGATCTGATTTTTTTAGGTCCACCTAATTAATTTTTTCATTTTTTAATTTGAGAGAGAGATGAAAGGAGAGAAAAAACCCATTGATTTGTTGTTCCACGTGTTTATTGGTTGATTCTTACATGTGCCCTGACTGGGATCAAAACTGCAACCTTGGTGTAGCAGGATGGTGCTCTCACCAACGGAGCTACCCGGTCGGGGCACCCGATTAAAATTTAAATATTTTAGATAATTATAGACTATAAGATGTAGCAAGTAAAAGTTGATATCCATAATGCAAATATTATTAATATATACTTTTAAAATATATCGATTTTTCTGTATTTCATATTCTCATTTTTCTGAATATCTTAAAAGACAATTGAAATATTTAAAGTTATCCTGAGATAGTCATGCATATCAGTAGCCCTGAAAGGTTGAGGACCAGATTATTAGGTGCTCTGTTATAGTTTAAGTGTCTCTTATGCAGAACTAATGTGACGGTTTTCATTCTCTACTTAAGATCGACACCGATATTACTGTTTTTTTAAAGAGTGACACCTTTCAAGTCTACCTGTGGGAGGCTGAATAATGGCTCCCCGAAATATATCCGAGTGCCGACTCCAGGAACCTGAGAATGATACCTCATAAGACAGAAAAAGAGTGTTGCAGTTATAGTCATGTGACACATAATGCCATTTTGGTCAATGACAGACTGCATATATGATGGTAGTCCCAGATTATTATAATGGAGCTGAAAAATTCTTATGGCCTAGTGATGTCATAGCCATTCTTACATCATAGTGCAAAGCATTACTCACAGGCTGTGGTGCTGCTGATGTAAAAAACCTGCTCTTCCAATTGTAATAGAAGTATAGCATATACCATAATATTTATAATGATAATAAATAATTATGTTACTGGTCTATGTATTTATTATACTTTTGTCATTTTAGAGTGTACTCTATTTATTTTAAAAAGTTTGCTAGAAAACAGTACACCGCATTAAGCTAGCAGCAGCCTCCTGCCCCTCATGTTACAGCATCTCTTGATTGCATCATTTTCTCTTGTGCTTACTCTCTTGTGGTTTTGCACAGTTACATGCTGTGCATCCTTCTAGCCTAGTAGCAATAGGCCGTAGCACACAGCCTGGGTTTGCAGTAGGCTGTCCCATCTCGGTGTGTGTATGTGCACCCTATGATGCTCACACAATAGTGAAGTCTCTTCTAAGCATGACTTTCTCACAATGTATCGCTACAGTCAAGAGGAACATAACTATAATAGTTAAGGATCTTGACTTGGGACATCCGCCCTGACTAATACACTTTCCTCTTTTCTGTCTGACTCCCTCTGATTCTCTAAGGATACATATGATTACATTTAGGACCCATCGAGATATGCAGGATAATCCAAGGTATCAACGATTTTATAGAAATATATATTCTCCAAAATTTGCAGAGTAGACTAGCAGGCTGAGGATCCAGGGAAGAGTTGATGTTGTAGTTTGAGTCTGAAGATAGTCTGCTGACAAAATTCTCTCTTTATTGGGGAACATCTATCTTTTTCTTAAGGAGTTCGGCTGATAGACTAATCGAGTAAGGTCCATACACTTGATGGTCGGTCATCTGCTTTACTCATTTACTGATTTAAATGTTAAAAATAACTTTAAAAAACTTAAACTCATTTTAATAATATGTTCAATGTAACATCCAGATGTGTTTAACCCAGTATCTGGTATCATGGTCTAGCCAAGTTGAAACATAAAATTAGGCATCACAGAAAGCAATTTAACTAACAAGAGAGAGATTGCAAGGACCATGAACAAAGGAATGACGGCAGCCATCAGAGGCTATAAGAGGCAAAGAACTGATTCTTTCCTAGAACCACTGGGGGAAGAGCATCTTGGCCATTCCCTTGATGTCAGCCCAGTGATATTGATTTATGCGAATGTAAGTCATGTCTCTGAAAGTAATCATTTCCAGATAGTTGGAATTAGGGCTCAGTGTAGAAAAGACAGATGTGTGAGCAATAAATGATCTAGTTGTCATGCACACAATATAAAGGAACTATTAAAAAAACCACTTATCATAAAGAAAATTTATAATGTTAGCTGAAAGAGCAGTATCTTTTGAATTTTTATTTTAAATTATTTCTCAGTGAAGTATATTCAGTTTTCAAAATTATTATTTATTTTGATTTTGTAACTCACTGCAGTGTAAATAAAATGAGGGCAGGCACTTGCTCTGTTGGGTTTACTAATGTGTCTCTACCAGCATCTACCAATGCTTGTCACAGAAAAAAAAATTTGTAGCTATTAGTTAAATAAATAAATGAATCATATTTATATTATATTTTAATTTTCATATATTTATGGCACTTTAAAATATTTTAAAAATAAAATGTTCTTGGTATATTCTATGTGAGGAAACCCCTCTTAGCTTTTCTTTTAGATTTTACTATATAAGTAAAACTATTTATATACGTATATGCTAAAAATCATATTTGAATGCTATATTTATAATTTGTGAAATATAAATGCATGTAATATTATTATCAAATAAATTTTAGTCCATAAATGCTGATGCAAAATGTTTTTAAAACAACCTAGGTAATTTAAGGTTGAGTGATATAAATTGTTTTTAAAAATATTTTTATGTTTGTTAACTCATCACTTTTAATATATGCACACTTCATAGCTAAGTGTAAATGAAGAGGGTTGGTATTTTTGCTTCTTAATCTTAAAATTTATTAGTCCAAAATTAATTAAATTATATCAAGTAAAGTATTTAATTATTGAATTCCAAATTAAAACATTTCCTTTTAAATTGGAATTGCATGAATTTAAAAAAAAGTATTGATGCCTTTAAATGTTTTCTAAATTGTTACATAGAAAATCATTGGAAACCACTTAGATTTAAAATATATTTTTATTTGATAAATTTGTTTCTCTCTCACTAATATCCTCTTTAGTAATGTGGATTTTAATTTGCATGATTTATCACACTTTAACATTTATTTGCATGATTAATGAATGTTCTGCTGTGATACTCATTCTAATTTCTGAAAAATGTGTTGAATTTTTCATGTTATATGGGTGAAAGGGGATGAGAGGGCAGCGTATCAGTTTCCTGTGGCTGTCAAGCAAATTTTAGTAGATTAAATAAAGGAATTATTAGTAATTTATAATTTTATAGGAATGAAATCATTATTTTAGAGTAATGGGAAATATGAATTGTATGTTTTAAAGATCACATTATTAGTTAAGAAGTTAACTGTATTTCTGTATACTAACAAAAATATTTCAAAATTGAAGTAGGAAAAGAACTATTCGCAATATCATTAAGCATACAGAACCCTAGGGATAAATTTATTGAAATATGCACAATTCTTTACACTGAAGCAAAATATTCCTGAGAGAAATTAAAGATGATCTAAGTAATGGAGAAACATACTGTTCACGTGGGTTGGAATATTCAATATAGTTAAGATGTTAATTTTCCACAAATTTATCTATAGGTTCAACCAAAACTCCAGTAGGTTTTGTTGTGTACATTGTCAAACTGTTCATAAATATATATGAACATTTAATGGACTTAAAATAGATAAAGTTTTGAAAAATAAAAAAGTTGGAAAACTTAGAGTATTTGATTCCAGGATTTACTAGAGAGCTCCATTAATCAAGACAGCATGGTATTGGCATAAGGATAGAAACATAGATCAATTGAAGAGAACTGAGAGTCTAGAAATAGGCCCAAATAGATGTGGTGAATTGATTTTTAGCAAACATGCCAAGTTAGTTCAATAGGGAAAAATAGTCTTCTCAACAAATGGTGTTGAAGCTATGGGCTTGTCCTATAAAACAATATAAATAATACCCGACCTCATACTGTACTCAAAAGTCAATTCAAAATATATCATAGACCTGAATGTAACACAGAAATATAAATGAAACATATATTCACCCCAAGGCTTGGATTTAAAATTCCTAGTATTTTATTCAAAATGTTAAAAAACTAGAAATAACTCAAATGCCTATTAATAAATAGGTGACTGGATAAAAAAATCTGTGGCATATACATAAAGTTTAATAATATCCAACCATAAAAAACTATTGATACATGCAACAGCATGGGTGAATCTAAAAAGCATGATGTTGCCTGACTGGGATGGCTCAGCGGCTGAGCATCGACCTGGGATCCAAGAGATTGCAGTTCGATTCCTGGTCAGGGCACGTGCCCGGTTGCAGGCTCCATCCCCAGGAGGCAGCCAGTCAATGACTCATCGCTGATGTTTCTCTCTCTCTCTCTCTCTCCCTCTCTCTTCCTCTCTCTGAAATCAAAAAATACATATTTTTCAAAATAAATAAAAAGCATTATGTTAAGTGAATTATGTCATACATAAAAAGTCTATATCGCTTATGATTATGTTTGTGTCAAATTCTAGAAATAGCAATGATAGAAAGGAGCAGTGGTGACTCCAGAGTGCAGGTGGAGGGAGAGAACTGACTGCAAGAAAAACTAGGTAACTTTATAAAGTGATGACATTTTTCTATAACATAATTATGGTGATGGTTACACTACTGTATATATTTATCAAAATTGCACAGCTAAAATTGGGGAATTTTATATATGTAAATCAAAACTGTTTTTAAAAAATAAAACCATCTTAGAATCTTGCCATAAAGACTCAAATGCTTTAAAATGATTTCTGCCATAATTAACAGATAATTCTCATCTGTTAACATCGCAAATAGTAGGAAAATAGAAAAAGTGGAACTCCCCCTCAAATAATGTTATGATGTTAGTAACATGCTGATAACAATGCAAAGGAGGATAGTATGAGAATATAAGCATAAAAATCACAATCTTACATTACTCATAAGCATAATTATAAAAATTCTAAACAAATCAAGTCCATTGATATAAAAATGTATTCAAAGAAAGGAGTTGGCTCTTCAAAATGTTTTCTTATGATGTTAAAAAAATTACATAATTTATTATATTAACAGATTAATGGAGAAAAGCAAAATTATTTCAGTAGATAAAAACTACTTGATACATTTCAATATTATTTCAGGATGAAACTCATTGGAAGATATTAATAGAACAGAACTTTCTTAAGCTGATATTTGGAAACAAGAAAATTCTTGATAAGACATAATATTAAATAATACAATTTTAGAAGAATTTCTTTTAGGTCAGGAATAAGACATGTATTCCTCCAATCTCCATCCCACGTTAACTATTTCTGTTCAACACTGTAACAAAAATTACAAGCAGAAAAAAAATACATTAGGTAAACCTTTTAAAAATTATAAGGAAACTAACACAGCAGTCTTCAAAAAATCAGTTGCTTTTCAAATATAGCCCTAATATAATCTGCAGAGACCATATTACAAAGAATAACTTAGACCAAAGAAGACCAGAAGTGTAAGGCTGGATGATAATATGAACCTATCAACTGAAAGTTTGGGAATTGATGTTTATACAAAGAGAGATAAATAAAATGAGTAAGGGGTATATAACAGACAATGGAACGACATCTTCAAATTGTTGAATAAAATTGCTATCAATCTGGAAATACATAACCTGTGAAAATACCCTTCCCAAATCAGGTGAAATAAATGCATTTCAATGGAGAAAATATATTAACAGCGTGCGCATGCTAAAGGAAGTATAAAAGGATAGTCTTCAAGCAAAATGAAAATGGTAACAGATGAAAGCATAGATAAAATGGAAAAGAGCAAATGTGACAATAAACCTATATGAATATTAATATGAAACAAAAGTAATGATATCCTAAGTGGCTTAAAATACACACAATTACAATTTCAATAAAAATAGAAAAAGCAGAGTAAATTAAAAAGTATTTTAAGTATTTATATTAGACATTAATAAGTCAAAGATATATTTCAAATACCACTAAAATAGTACCACTAAACACTAAATCAATACATAAATCATAGCTCATCGAAGGGAAACAAGAGAATGCTACAGGAATACCAACGGATAAGATACGTGGGTGGAAGAAGTAAGGAGCGGCCCGCATTACCATCACTACCAAGGTACCTCAGAGATATCCCGAATTGAAATAAGAAGGGGGAGACAAAACTTTGTGCCCTGCGTCAACCGGCCATCAGATGGCTGCCTCTGGGAGAAGGCGGACACCTGGGCAAAGCAGCCTCTACATGCTGCGGGCGAGTCCTGATGAGTGACTCAGGCGGGGACCTTTCACAGAGTTTTGCCGGATGAAGAAGTGGATACCTCGACACAGAAGGTAATCTTGGCAGCACGCCACAGTGCCGACTACAGTGATTTAGAGTCAAATACCGAAAATGATTTAATCATTTTTAAAAGGTCACACAGAGGGAATTAAAAAATGAACAGACTGGACAATGGGAACAGATAGCCAGAGGGTAGACTTGAACTTGAATACATCAATTACATTAAGTTGATGTAAGTACTCACCTCACTGTCTGGCACCACCTCCATAAACTTAGCCAGACCAGCATTTATGATTCTTGGGATTAATGTTCTTCCTTTCCTTGTTTATCAGTAGAATTCCAGTACATGAAAGACTGGCTGACACTTTTTAGTGCTCACTATTTGTGGAATAAATGAGTTGTAATTACAGTTCCTATTAAGATAAAAAATTCTGTCTTAGAGCTTCTTGAGGACTGGAAGGAAGAAGGCTTAAGGCTTGCTTTTTTTTTTTTTAAGTTTATCTTTATTGTTGAAAATATTACAGATGTCCCCTTTTTACCCCCATTGATCCCCTCCACCCTGCATCCACCCACCCCCAGGCCTTCCCCAGACTAGTGTCTGTGTCTATGCATTATGCTTATAAACATATAAGTTCTTTGATTAATCTCCCCCCACCACTCCTCTATCCCCACCTCCCCTCTGAGATCCCTCAGTCTGTTCCATGCTTCTGTGTCTCTGGATCCATTTTGTTCATCAGTTTATTTTGTTCATTAGATTCCACGTATGAGTGAGATCATGTGGTACTTGTCTTTCTCTGACTGGCCTATTTCACTTAGCGTAATACTTTCTAGTTCCCTCCTTGCTGTCCCAAAGGATAAAAGATCCTTCCTCTTTACAGCTGCATAGTATTCCATGGTGGGAATGTGCCACAGCTTTTCTATCCACTCAGCTGCTGATGGGCACTGGGGCTGTTTCCAGATCTTAGCTGTTGTAAACTGCGCTGCTGTGAACATAAGGGTGTATAGGTTCCTTGTGGTTGGTGTTTCGGGTTCCTTGGGCTTGCTTAACGAATACTTGACTGCCCCTGATGCCCTGCCCTGCGTGGTCTCTCTTGGAGGGTCTCCCATCCGCCATGCGTCTGGTGGGCCACCGTTCTCGGGGTGCCCAGGCGTGCTTGCCCACTGCATCTTGCTGCATTTTCTCCAGACCCTCATCTCTCTCGTGCTCTCCAAGCTCTGTCCTCCTCAAGGCTGTTCATTGAATTTTAATTTCAATACAGTGAATTGAACCCTTTTTAGTAATGCAGTTCTATGTATTTTGACGAATGTGTAAGGCCTTATAACCGTCACCAAAATCAAGATGTCAACTATTTTCGTCACCATGAGAGTTTCTTCCCATTTATTTAGTCATTCCTCCTCCCACATTCTCAGTTTCTGGCAGCCACTGATTGATTTCTGCCTTACACGTTCGCTCTGGCCAGAATGTTATAGGACTGTATGAAACCACACAGTTTTAATAGTTTTCACATTTGGCTTTTTCTTCATTTAACGTAATACTTTTGAGATTCGTCCATGTTGTTGCATATTCTGTAGTTAACTCTTTTCGTTGCTGAGTAGTATTCTGCGCTATGGATGTCCTGTAATTTGCTTATCCATTCACCTTCTGATGGCCATTCACGGTGTATTTCCCTTATCCTAGACAGACACATGTGAGTGAAATTGCTTTCATAAATACTACGCACGTGTTTAAATATATATGTATGACACATTGCTTTCTAGACTCAGGACAATGGACCAGGGGGCATGGCTCAGTGGTTGGGCGTTGGCCCATGCCCGGGACGTTATGATTGGGTTCCTGATGGGGGTGGGTGCCCAGATTTTGGGCTCCATCTCCGGTGGGGGGCGTGCAGGAAGCAGCTGATCAATGACTCTCTCTCATCGTTGATGTTTCTGTCTCTCTCCCTCTCCTTTCCTGTCTCTGAAACCAATAAGAACATTAAAAAATAAAAATAAAATAAAATCAGGTTGATGTCTATGTACTTCTGAGGAACAACTGAGGCCGTGGTCCCCAGAGCACACATAGGAGACCTCTGGGCTGACTAAAACAGTATTCTATTTATTGACCAGTGAAAATCACTTAGGTATGTTATTTATATTTTTATTAAACAGTAAATTTACATTTTCTATACCTTTTTTCATATGTGCTATATTTCTTTTTTTTAAAAAAATATATCTTTACTGATTTCAGAGAAAGGAAGGGAGAAGGAGAGAGAGAAACATCAATGATGAGAGAGCCATTGATTGGCTGCCTCCTGCATGCCCCGACTGGGGATCAGCCCACAACTTGGGCATGTGCCCTGACTGGAATCAAAGGGTGGTTTCCTGGGTCATAGGTTGATGCTCAACCACTGAGCCACACCGGCCCAGTGATATGTTCTATTTCTTAATTCAAAAAGGTTTTTTAAAAAGGTGAGGGGAGAACCTGAATCAGGAATGTACGCTGTCAATGAAGTTATGCCTTGAAAAATTTAAAAAAAATGTTGAGTTTATCATTGTTCCTTGTCTTGAAGGATTGGCATTTTATAGCTGTGGTTTAGTGAAATTGTTAGATCTGATATCCTATTTATATGGCAAACAAAATTTATTGCAAGTTCATAACTATGCCATTGACTTTTGAATAATAAAAAGATGATAAATAGCATATTAAATAATTTGCTTGTTTTGATGTCTATTTTGAGTGATTACAAAATATGCCAAAATATGCCAAAATATGCTAAATGCTATCTTGTGATAAATTTTGACCATTATAGAAGACTTGAATGGCTTCTAACTAGTTATACTTTCTTTTCTTTGGGCCATTAACTTGTCTCTTATATGATTTTTGCATTTTTTAAATATACCATAAGTATATGTTACCCAACAGATGTTTGGACATTTTAAACATTCTGAAAGTTCCAATATTTTCTGCTTACAAATTCTTAAAACCTATGCAGAGGATTTTTAATTCTTCTCCCTACTTTATCAAGCGATGATTTTGCAGAATCACACTAAAGCTCTATAGACGTTTTTAGATCTCTATTCTACATTGTTTTAATTGGTCCTTTAACATTTTTACTAGTTTGCTATAAACTTTCATTAAATCCTGTAACATATTTACTGAGCACCTACCAGGTGAATAGCTCTGTGTTAGCCACTATAGGAGCATAAACATGAGTAGGGGTCAACAGAAAAATGCAACGTGGTCACAGATATCTAATATTGTATTCTAATGTTTATAACTGCTTAAATTTAGGCAGGTATTTTTTTTTCATGTTCCTTTGGCTAAGCCTCATCAAATATAAATGTTGCTAAAACCTTGGATCTACAAATCCAATTCATAGATAAAAAAACTCAATCATGACAAGATAAAAACCAAAGCAAATAAAATTTATCATCTTGAAGAAAAATGCCAAAAGACATTATTAATTGAAGCTAATTTGTACAAAAGAGGTGAGCATTTTTTTTTTTTTTGGTGTTAATAAACTATTATTTATTTGGAGTCACACTCATTTGAGATTTATAATAAAATATTTTGAAATAACTCAAACACTAAAGTAATGAATGCCTGATAAAAATAAATTAAATGCAATAGCTTACTGTGTAAATCTCTCTGTGCTCTGACACAACCTCCTCTCTGAATCATGATTCCCTCATTCTTTTTACACATTGTTTGAACTGAATTGATTCAATGTTAACTATTTAACAACTTAAAGAAAGGACCATTTGACATCTTAAAGAAGGGACCATTTGACAGGCATCAGATTCAGGTAAAATGACAAGAATATTTAACTGTATTGTGTTTAAAATATTAATTTATTTATTATTTGTAATATATTCAATATTTTAGGATCAGAAAAGTATTATCATTCTCACTAAATATTGCAATTCCCTTCCCCAAAGCATCGGTAGTTCCCCTAATAGGGATAGATCATATCAACAATGCTTAGCATCATGTTTAAGACCCTTCACTATCTGACTGCACATCTTATATGTCTCTCATACTTTTATTGACATAAGCAAAGGTGACTGTGCTCTATTTTTATCAACTTTTACCTTAAATATTAAAGATACTAACCAAATGTTACAGTTGCCAGAATTCTGCTCCCAGGTTTCTGTTACGTCCTTACACTATTTTGTTTTTAAAATTTAGTTGTCACATATGTCTTGTTTTTGGAGGGGATTGTCGCATACTGTTTGGAATATTTCTAGGAGAAACAACTTAGTTCAACTTCAACTTGTATAGGTCGCAAGCATACCGTGATTTTAAAAAATACATTGATGAGAAAGAAAGAAATGTTAATGGAAAACATAATAAAGTAGCATAAAATTCAAATGCCTTAGGATGAAATTCGGACTTCATAATAAGAAAAATGTAACACCTATAAAAATGTTATTCTGGTTTTTAAACTACGAATATTTCCACTTAGGGAACTTCCCTCTTCTTACTCTATTTTAGAGAAATAATGTCTTTAGTTTTTTTGCCACTCTTTGGTCGATTACTCAGTTATCTGTCACGAAAAGAATTAGATAGGAAACTAATTTTCAATATTGAAAGGAGATGAAATCTGTTCTTTTTGATTGGCTTGTGCTATTTAAGACATAGCTTTCCACACATTACAATTATGTAATGTCATACCTTTCTTTTGGGCCCTCATTATTATTTTTAAAAGAAGATTCTGGTTAAAAGAGAACACATTGCTCTGGTAGAAGGGAAAAAAGTATAAAGTCAATCAAATGCATACTACAGAAAAGGAACCTCTATTGTAAATCTGGAATGCTTTATATTGCATATCTATAAATATGCTGAGGCTATACTACCACTGCAAAATATAAAATAGAATAGCAATATATTCATAGCAAATAATTTTAGAATAAACCACATATCAAAACAATGTGATAAATAATTTCCTTGGAAAAATAAATATGTTCCTGGAGCCAGAGTTGTGCATGCACTATTTTAAAGTTGTAAAAGAAAAATGAAAAACAGATACCCAGGAATGACCATCCTCCTTGTGTGTAATCTAGTATACACATCGTGTATATTTTCAATCATTCTATTAACAGATCAACACGTTGTTTCTCTCAAGGCTTCAGTCCCTGAATTAGCACCCTGCCTTTCACACTTCAGCTACAGTATGCAAAATTTTATTCACACCAACAAAAACAATCAGATCACTTCTCCCTGGGGCATCCAACACACATAGGTGAGGTGTCTTGAGTTAACACAGGGTACAGATGTTATAAATGTTTGTCTTTCAGCTTGAGTCACTAATTTGAAATTCCCTGATTCTCTTTGGAAACCTCTTTGAATTTTGATGTGCAATAAAATCACGTATCTATATAGAATGTCAGAAAAAGGGGTGGGAGCCGTGCTCCACTAAGTGATGTTGCTTCTCTCGTCCAGGTCCTCCTGGCTCTCTCAGAAGCTTTCTCAGTGGTCTGGGTTAAGATGAGAGGGGGGATGGAAGACTCCAGTTTGCTTCCACATTCCTCAACTTCGTTACTCTGCTAAGTATCACTGAATAGTAGGAAATAAAGAAACAGGTTCAAAGGTTTCTTTACAATGTACATAACCTCTAACATTCTACTTGATTACTGTCACTTTGTTGTAGATTTTGAACTGCGAACTACAATTTCTTCTTATTTTTTTAGGTTGTTTGCCTATTGTGAGTCACTTGTGATTCCTTATGAATGTTAGGGTCATATTGTCAATTTCTATAAAGAAGCAAGATAGGATTTTGATAGAGACTGCTTTGAATACGTAGATCAATTTGGGGAGTATTAGCTCCCTAACAGTATTAACACTTCCAGCTGATGAACATGGGATGTCTTTCCATTTATTAAGTTCTTCTTTAATTTCTTTCAACATTATTTTGCAGTTTACAGTGTAAAGGCCTTGTACATCTGTAGTTAAATATACATTTTATTCTTATTATTTTTGCTGCTATCCTAAATGGAATTATTTTTATAATTTCATTTTTAGATGGTTCATTTTGAGTGTATAGAAATTCAAATAATTATTATGTTTGGTCTAGTATCTTTGCCACTTTACTGAACTCATTTACTAGTTATTAGCTCTAATAATTTTCTTTTTGTGGATTCTTTAAAATTTCATATATATATAATATATATATGATTATGTTATCTGCAAAGAAAAATAATTTTAGTTTACTCTGGATGTTTTATTTATTTTTCATGTCTAATTGTCATGGCTACACCCTCTTGTATAGAGGGAGGGGGACACTGGGCCAGCAGGCCCTATACTGCCCCAGAAATCATTTGGTCTGGCCCTGCCAAGTCAACGGTAGGTGGGATTAGAAAGTCAACAAATCTAGGAGCTTTTTTATAGCTAGTTTTTAAGCTGATAATTTTGTATGGCCTGAAAATGATGCTATAAATATTCAAATCGCCCTTGGAAGGAAAAAGGTGCCCCAGCCCTGCTCTAGTACAATGCTGAGTAGTAGTAGCAAAAATAACATCCTTGTCTTATTTCTGGTCTTAGGGGGGAAATATCTAGCCTTCATTAGTAGGTATGATGTCAGCTCCAGGTTTTCATAAATGCCCTTTATCAGGATAGGGATGTTTCTTTCTTTTTTTAGTTGAGTATTTCTACTGTGAAATGATTGGAGTTTTTCAAGTGCATTCCCCCCCACACTCATTGAGATGATCATTGGTTATTGTTCACTTAGGAATAGTTTACTCTCTATTTTCTAGATATAGGTCTGAGATTTTTTATTCTGTATTAATATACATATACCTCTTTTAATTTCCCTGTAAGCACTGCTTTAGCTACACTCCAAAAGTTGTGCCTTCACTTACATTATTATGACAGTAATTTCTTTTTCTTTTTCTTTTTCTTTTTAAATATATCTTTATTGATTTTCAGAGAGAGGAAAGGAGAGGGAGAGAGAGAAATAGAAACACCAATGATGAGAGGGTCATTGATCACCTGCCTCCCCGACGGGAGATCGAGCCCGCAACCTGGGCATGTGCCCTGACTGGGAATCGAACCCCAATCGCCTGGATCCTAGGTCGACGCTCAACTGCTGAGCTACACACAGCTGGGCGACAGTAATTTCTAATTTTCCTTTGGATTTATTTTTTGGCCCATTGGTTACTTGGAGTGTGTTGCTTAATTTTCACATATTCTTGAGCTTCTCAAAATTCTTTCTTTTGTAGATGTCTAATTATATTTCAGTGTGGTTGGAGAAAATACTTTGCATGACTTATAATTTTAAAAATCCATTGAGGTTTGTTTTGGCCTAGCAGATGTTTCCTTCTGAAGGGTGTTCCATTTGCACTTAAGAATGTGTATTCTGTTGCTGTTAAGTGCAGTGTCCTACAGATGCCTGTTAGGTCCAGATGAGTCATAATGTTGTTCAGGTTTTCTGTTTTCTTCCTGGCCTTGCCTAGATGTTCTCTCTGTCATTGAAATTAAAGTATTGAGCTCTCCAACTATTATTATTGAATTGTCTCTTTATCCTTTATTGTGTCAGTTTTTTCTTCATGTATTTTGATATTCTGTTGCTAATTGTTTATATGTTTATAACTGTTATATTCATAAAGGACAGATTTGTTCATCATTATAAAAAATACCTTTTCATATCGAGTAGCTTTTTTGAAAATTTAAAGTCTATTTTATCTGATATTAGTAGAGCCTCTATAGCTATCTTTTTATTTATATTATTTTATTTTATTTTTTCCATCACCATTTAGTCCTCTATGCCCTCTTCCACTTCCACCCCCGCTCCTCATCCCCGAAATCACCACACTTTTGTCCATCACCATGAGTTCTCTCTCTCTTTGTTTTTCTTTTTTGCTCATTCCTTCCAACCTCCCACCTTTCCTCCCAGAGCTGTCTGTCTGCTCTTTCTTGTGGTGGTTGTTTGCATGTTATATCTTTCTCTGTCTTTTTTTTATTTGATACAAGATATAATGATTATATATCCTTTTACTTCTTTTATCATGGTTGCCTTTAGCTATTTAACATAGTTATAATGGTTACTTTAATGTCTTGTACATTAATTCTGACATCTAGGCACTCCCATAGGCAGTTTGATTTGCCTGATTATTTCCCTCAAAATGTATAGGCTATTCTTTCTTTTTTGTTTGCTTGTCTCATAATTTTGTGTTGGAGAGTTGGACAGTACTGGTCATCCACCCGCCCCAAGCTCGTAATTGCTGTTTGCTTTATCATTTGTTTCATGACTGGTTGGATTATCTTAGTGGTCTGGATACCCCCACCCTCCACAGTAGGAAGTCCCTAATGTTGCATGTTGCTCCTCAGAGGGTGTTGCTTTGAAAATGTCCACTGCCGCTTTGGGATGTCTGATTGCTGCACAGCTGTCCTGGACTGTGTCTTTCCCTGACACACACAGTTAACTTTCACTAATTACTGGATGGTTGCTCTATTGTTTTCGACAATGCCCTGAAGCATATACTGATTCACAGAGTAATCCAATCAAATTCTGGTTTCCTTGAAGGAAAAGTTCCTGAGGTCAGTACTTGATATTTACTCTAACTCCAGGTAGGTTCTTTCCAGATGTTCTGTCCCCTTTTACCTCTGCCAACCTACTGAGTTTATAGGTTAGCCAATATGCCCAGTGAATCTTTCAATCTAATTTCAATTACCTTTCCTTACAACCTCTACTTTTTTAAGAGTGCCCTTATGCTTGAACTTCTCCACCCTCTTACCAATGAAGAGCAGTTTCTTTGGGGAAGGATTTGGAGCAAGTTCTCTGTTCTACGGTGTTGCCCTCCCCCTGCCTCCTCCACCACCTTTGGGAAGCATCTTTGAACCATGGCTGGGAACGAAGATCGGGTATCATGGAATGCTTCTCTCTGTGTTGATTTAGGAGCTGAGTGCTTGGTAGAGGATGGGGAAAGCAGCAGTATCAGGTGTCCCTGGCTTACTTTATCACAGTGTGGAAACCTCACCATGAGTCAGGGCAAGGGTGAACACAGTCCCAGCACTTTCAGCAGTGCTGCACCCATGATGGAGCTTCCATGCAATGAGTGGTGGTTGGGTGGAAAAAGCAAGCAACCTCCTGCTGCCATGGATACCTGGAACAGCCTCACCCACAGATACCTGGGATTAGGATGAGAAATTCTGATGTTCTCTCATCCTGGGACAGGAGCCCTCTGGACTAGGAGCTAGGTGCAGAGAGCACCCTATGTTCTTAGTTGAAACAGTGTGGAGTAGATTTTCCTAGCTGTGGGGAGGGAGGGTATAGATCTTGGTTCAAATATCACAGAAACTGTTAGTTCTTACCAAGTTTTTATAGATTTCTTTAAATAAACTTATATTTATTTATTGTACACCTTTAGGACCATTTCCACAGAAATGGTTGTTGTTTTTACAGTTCTCACCAATTTCACTGAGAAATGGGTCTCTGGAGCTCATCAAGTTGTCATGTCTGTTGTGGCCCCCCCATATATAATTTTAATGACCTTTCTATATGATTATGCTTTTCAAACGGTGATAACCATAACCCTGTGGTATTCTAGAGAGTTTGGTAGGGCCATAGTATAAAGTTGGAGCATCTTCCTACCTCCTGATTTAACCCACATGTATAGGGGGGAATGTTTATATTAAAGCAAAGACGTTGGCAATATATGATTCAGATAGATTTAGATTTTAAACATAAAATCTGATTCTTTGAAAAAGAACTCTCTAGTAGTGGGCTCCTGAGGCAATGCCCCCAGACTCCTAGCATACGCTTGTATTTTCTTATAGGATCTGCAGTAGGCATTTGGCACGTGACCTATCTGATGGTAGGCAAAGTGTAAATTTCAGTCCTGAATTTGGCAAACAATACATTAAAAAATAAAATTATCTGTGACCTGCAAACAAAAAAGGGGCTACACAGACCTGACAAGCCCAGTGACTGAAAGTAACCACACAGGAAGGTCTGAACATTAACTACTAACTGGGTAGGTCATGGTGAGTAGTCACATTTCTGGCTTATAGCTTCCCCAGTAAAAGGTTTAATCTGCACCTTAAATGAGCCCCGAATATTATTCTCATGCATCTTGGGAAACATACCTTTGAAATGTCAGTAGTTTTCTCTTCTGGACCCTTTGAACAGACCACTGGCAACAAAGGAGCAGAACACAGAAATCTCTTGTTGACTTGTTGCTCATAGTCAGCTCTTTTCTCTGCCATTGATGAGTGTTAACTATGCTGTGCCCACCAATGTGGAAGAAGTACATCTCTCTCTCCATTTTCCTTTATATTGAATCTTAAGAAATTTACCTGCTTTGCTTTTCCCAGCTCCTTCATTTACCATCAAAAGTAACCATCCTTAACTTTTCTCCATTGATTCTAAGTGTGTAAAATGAACTGCCAAACTGCCTTTCTCCACTGAGATCTTGTTTCTGGGCATGTATTTAAAATATTGGCCCAAATAAATTATTATTAAGGCTTCCTACAGTTTTGGATGTTTCTTTGGTCAGTGGACCTATGATCATATCTGTCTAAAAATCCCTCAGATTTTTTTGCTCAATATTATGTATTAAATAATGTTATATTCATAGCATAACGCATAATTAAACTGAAGGATACAATGTCCTCTCCCAGGGTTTTATAATTTAACAGCAGGCATGAACAAAGTAGTATATATTTTACAATATGAATTAAAGCACTAGAGATATTAGTGTAATATAAACACACACAATTTAACAACAGCAAAAAAGATTGTTCAATGGTTCAGTTCTAGTAGGAAAGAATTCTATTAGTTTCAAAGCCTACCTTTTGCCCTCTGCTTCTATTAAGATGCCCTTTTCCATCGCCCTTAATCTTTCTATGTTCTTTCTTCTTTTCCCGCAAGATTTGACGATGCAAGTTTTTATGCTCACACAGTTTTAACTGCATTCTCAAGGCTAATTATTCCCA
Source organism: Miniopterus schreibersii (assembly GCF_964146895.1). NCBI lineage: Eukaryota > Metazoa > Chordata > Mammalia > Chiroptera > Miniopteridae > Miniopterus > Miniopterus schreibersii. Next base: position 76,270,282 of record NC_138107.1, on the reverse strand, counting down.
AAAGAACATCTCTAATCTTGTCCTTTCTATCTCCCTTCATTCCACCAATCTAATTACATAGAGTGTTGTGTTCCAGAAAAATACTGACAGATCATTTTCCCAGTCGAGTTTCCCAACTATTAAAATGAATCTCACCCCTCACTTTCATTTCCTCCAACTATTGACTCTAGTGCTGAATTTAGCACAGCCTCTAAAATGAAAGTGTGCTAATGATTCCAGGGAACTATAAAACATGAAAATTACAAATATTTCAATACACTGCCAAGGGAACATAATACAGTACTCAGTGTATTGCCACTTGACAAATAGTTTCAGACTTTTAGGGTTTCTTATGAAGCTAAGATTGGTAGTTTGAAGAGCTGTAATAGAAAACATGTATCGTTCTAATTTATTTTCAAGACACACAAATCATCAAGAAGAATTCTGTTTCTAAGATGCTGATTCTGAAATATGTTCCTAGTGTGCTTTGAGAGAGTAGAATATGTTCCTGCTTGCTAGTTATCTTATTTGTAATCTTATCTTTGGCATTATAGCTTTCTTTACATAAAATACATTTATCAAGCTGAGTATTGACTATAGCATTAGTTCTTACTACAAATACCTAAACGACAGATTCCAATAGTTGCTTTCTGCTGTCTTTTCTTTAATTGATGCTTTGGTAGAATTCCTTCTGGGCTGAAGTGATGCATCCCTTTTCAAGGGTTCCATCTCATCTATGGAACCCTTCCGCATCCCAACCCCCTCAAATAAATCCCCAATAAGAATATTTACAAATTATGTATTAGGATTCTTGAAAATGAATTCAAATGAGAAGGTTCCATAGCAGTGAGATTACCCATTTTCTCCAGCAAAGAAATTCTTAATAAAAAAATATATTTTAACTTTACAATTAATGTATATGATTTAAAATGGCACCAGAAAGGATGAATAAGTACTGGAGTCATACTGAGAGTTCTGAGTGTCAATTGGACATTTGCTACCTATATGGACTTGGAAAAATTCCCTATAGTCAAGGCATTATTACATTTTTCATCAAAATCGATATGATAAAAGCATAACATTCGTAAGGTTATTTTAAAGAATAAATGTGATAATGCCTATAAAATGATCGTCTGGACTGTATTGAGTTTTAACTATCAACAATGAAAATTTCAGTTCCTTTAACATGTGATGGATATTGTTTTTAGAAGCTTAATTATTTCATGTTATTTTCACAATTTAAAAAAGTCAGTGAAACGCGGCCAGGCATGGCTCAGCAGTTGAGCATTGACCTAGGGATCCAAGAGATCACGGTTCGATTCCTGGTCAGGGCACATGCCTGGGTTGCAGGCACGATCCCCAGTTAGGGGCGTGCAGGAGGCAGCCAATCAATGACTCTCTCATCATTGATGTTTCTCTCTCCCTCTCCCTCTCTCTGAAATCAATAAAGATATATTTAAGAAGAAAAAAAAGTCAGTGAAGTTAAATAGCACAAAGTTGTGTTACAGTTACTCAGCTAGTAATATGTGTGCTGAGATAGACAATATAAAATTTGCCAATATATGAGTTACAATATCTAAATGTACTTCACTTTAAGCTAAATAGAACTTTAAAATAATAATTTCTGGGAAATTATTCAGAAAAGCAGTTCAGAAAAATTGGTGGTATTACTAAACTATTACTCTATACATTTGGTAAAAATGTCAGAAAATTTGAATATGGAAGGCTATTTGTAATAAGTAAAATAAACAACGAATACGTGCATTAAAAGATGCTTGTATAACTTGTGTTCCCCTAAAAAGAAGATGAACACAGTTTTGTTTTGTAGCTGTGCGTTCAGTTTTTCAGCTTGGTTGGTGATGAGTTTTAAATAAAACAACTTTAGCCACTCTGTTTATGCTTTTCTGATGAATTACATGTGAAACATACATTAGCTTTAATTTCAGACTTAATACTATTCAACTCATGTAGACTATTTTTAATGCATAACATATGTGTAGAATTAGCAATAGCTATCAACAACCAAATATTTAAGAACCCATGACCTGTGGGTTTGGGACACATTTCTGGCATTAATGACTACCTAAAAATATTTTGCTCAAGGCCTTTAAGTCCTCTCTTCATTGATGTCAGGAAGTGCCTACCCTTGATTTCTTAATTATTATCTTGAACTGTAAAAACATTTATAAGAACAGAAAAATTAAACATATTTCGATTTGAGAAGGTTAAGTGCTGGTTTCCATGGATACAGTGTTCAAGTCTCAGCACTAGTCAAAAGTCTAGTCAGTAACTGGTAGGGAAACAACATTAATCTCTAGGAATTCACTCTCCGTGATTCATCATCACAATCTTGGTCGCTGTTTAAGTGATAATAATAATCAGTATAATTACTTACAGTTTCCCTAAACTTTACATTATGCCCTGCATTCCGATAAATACCACATCTCAAAGCATGTGACAACTCTTCAAAACAATAACACCTTTAATAGAAATAAAAAATTGTTCCCTTTAACCTGTGTATGAACTTTTTGACATGTAAATGACATATGACAAAAACCTCACATTACATTTAAGAATACATTTTCTATATCTGACTTACTAATTTAATATATATTTATCTTATAATATAAACTAACAAAATTCGCCATGTGAAAGAATAAAATAGCATTACTAATAATTTTCCAAGAAGGATAGTAGAAAGGTTTTAAGAATACACCAAGAATATATTTAATTTTAAATATGGCTTCAACCAGGAGAGATTTCCCCACCTCAGAACTGCTCTTGGAATAGCTAATTTATGATGAGGCTTAAACATACTGGTTGACTAATTTATTCACTTCTTCACATGTGTATCAATAGATGTGTGTGTATAAGAATGTGTATTTTAATAATATTTCAAAACTTTCCAACAATAATAATTGCATAGTTCTCTGGTAACACAATTGAATACTATATACAATTAGGATGAATTATACCAACAGCAAGGATGACTCTCATAAACATAAATGTCAGTAAACAAAGCTAGATACAAAATAATACCTACTTTATGTACGACTGAAAAACAGATAGTGTTGACATATGATATTGCAGGTCAGAAGCCTCATTTTTCATTGTTTTTCTTTTTAATTCTCACCTGAGGACATTTTTTCCGTTGCTTTTCAGAGAGAGTGGAAGGGACAGAGAGAGAGAGAGAGAGGGAGGGAGAGAGGGAGAGAGAGGGCAACACTGATGTAGAGAGACACATCGATTGCTTGCCTCTGGCTCACTTGTGGACCAGGGTCAGGGATTGAACCTGCAACCAAGGTAGGTACCCTTGGCTGGAATCAAACCCAGGACCCTTTGGCCAGTGGGTCGACCCACTGAGCCAAACCAGCCAGGGCAGAAGCCTCATTTTCCCTGACAGAGGGAGAAGCTAGTGGTGATTGAAAGGGCTCTGGAAGGAGGCTTCCGGAAATAACAATCTATTTTTTTCACCTAGGTAGTGATTACATAGGTATTCAGTTTGTGATCATTTGTTGAGCTCCACGTTTGTATTTCTTACATGCGATATACTTTAATAAAAAGTTTTAAAACATTTAAAATACATATATCTTAAAATGTATTTTATGTAATTTAAACTGCTGTGATGAGGGGCTGGGGAGGGGTTAAGGCGGGGTGGAATGGGTCAATGGGGAGGAAAAGAGATATCTATAATATTTTGAACAATGAAAATTAAATAAAAAAATAAAACTTTGCCAAAAAAATAAAAAAAGTAACCATTCATGGGAAACAAATGAAGAATATCTGAAAGTATCTATCATTGTTAGTCATTGCTTGAAAACACTGAAGAACTGGTAATTTCATAAACCCTAGATATTTATTGATACAAATACAAGTAAAACTATCAGTTTTTGTTATTATAGTCAGAGTTTTGTTCAGTGCAAATTCATTTACTTAAGAATGTAGAAGGAGAACTGTGAGTTAACAGAATCATGAAGTTTTTATGTATTAGGAACTTTCTGTTACCCTGCAGGTAGGAATATAGTAAAAATTACTTGTAAGACTGTATTGCAAAAGCATCTGTAGAAACCAACAGCATGGGTGATGGAACAGTTTCCTTAAACACTTCTCCTTGTCATCTGTTTGTTTTTGTTTTTAGGTTCTTTTTCAGAGTTTTATTTTATTGCTTTTAGAGTCATAATCAATATTCACTTGTGATCTATGTCGCCTGTCTTCATGTTTTAAAATCAGGCCTAAGTGACATCACCACATTCCAATTGATCCAGTCATCACCAAACATCACTAACCAAAGCAAAGAGTTTTTAAATTATTGTAGTTTTCTTTCTTTTCATATGGATAATTAACTGTTAAAATTATACAGTATGTTTCTTTTGTGGGTGTGTTTTGTGTATACCTCAAAAAGTCTCTTCTATTGTACTTTTTGTTCCTTCTGGAAAAGTAGCAACAAAGGAATTTTCAAGTCCCCAGTGGAGCTTCAGTGGGAAATGATTCTAGCTGGGGACACTCAGAGCCAAGGGATGCTGTTGTAAGATGAAGGGGGGTGTGAGAAGGAAATGGAATGAGGGGCTCCTCTGCCAGGCTTGTGGGTATATGTTTAGTTTCCAGTAAAGGGCTGTTACACTGGAAGATAAAATTTTTACAATGATTGGTATGAGGAGATTTGTAAGCTCAGTAACTTTCCCAAGACAAGTAATGATTACCAGGTTTAACCCTGAACTTGATGGGGAACATATGGGCAAACGAGGAGTACTCTGTGATGTCTGCATTCCCTAGATCTTGAGCGCTAATGTGCACATCCTAGAAGATGTTCCCTACTGCTTTCTGGGGAAAGGAATTGGAAGCTAGCATTGAACTCAATTTCCAAGGATGTATGTGAGAACCTTTCTTCCATGAAATACTCTGAAGATTGCCTTTTAGTGACAGTAATCCTATAAAAATTGAATTACAATATTAGTTGATATGTCTCCTATGTATATTGAATAAGACTCTTCCCCACATGAGGTTGCTCTTTCAGTAGGGAAGTCAATGACAGCCCAACATTGTCAGAGGCCCTCATGTCTACACCAAGAATATTGCACATCCAATGCAGTTCGTTTTCAAGATTAGGTTTGTGTATTCTACCATATATGGTAAGCTACATTCAACCATCACACTGATTCAATGAGAATAGTTCACATTTGATAAGTTTGATTATTTTATTTTTGTCTGTTCTAATCCATATTTTTCTCTTAATTCTTTAGAAAATCAGGGTAAAAGTTTACAAGCCTTGGATTGTGCAGTATATCCAGCAATAAACACTAAAATAAAAGTTGTTGAGTTTTACTTATTGGTGGCTCTAGTACGTGGAAATGGTAGAGAGAGTCTAAAAGGTATTCTTGGAATACAAGAAACCAAAGCCTGACCATGTGTCAGCCATCTGTTTTTGTAAATAATGGAAAAGAAGACATGTTTCATACGTGTGTTGCCTTTTGTGCTACAATGGCAGTGTTTTCTATTGTTACTATGACAAAGCATCATACATTTAGTCCTTTAAAAATACACAAATGTATTCACTTTTAGTTCTGGAGATCAGAAGTCTTAAATTAGTAGACAGGGCTGCCTGCCTTTTGGAGGTTCTGGGAAGAATCTGATTCAGTGCCTTCTCTAGCTCTTAAAGATCTCCTGCATTCCTTGGCTCATGGCTCCATATCCTATCTTCAAGTCAGTAGTGCAGCAATAATGACCTTTCTGATTACATTGGGACAACACAGATAATCCAGGATAATTGCCCCATCAGAAGATCCTTCATTGAATCACCTCTGTCAAGTCCATTTTACCATGTAAGCTAACATATTCACAGGTTGCAGGGATTAGGACATGGACATCATTCATGAACCATTAATCTGTCTACCACATCTGCGTAACATATCCAAGGTGATATCAATCTAAAAGCCAAGAGGAGAGCACATTTTCACATACCAGCCAAAGGGAAATAACTCAGGAAATCAGATGAAAATGAGAAAGATGAAGGAAAGCATTATGAGACAGAGACTAGACCATGAGTCAGCCATCTGTTTTTGTAAATAATGCTTTACTGGAAAACAGCCATGTTTCATACATGTATTGCCTGTAGTTGCTTTTGTGCTACAATGGCAGTGTTTAATAATTGTGATAGGGTAGCCTCCTGACCCAGGCCTGGAGTGGCCTGTCCCCTGTGGCCAGAGTAGCAGCCTCCTGACCCCCGACAGGAGTTCCACTAACCCCATCAGGGGAGAACCATTAGCTCCACTCTCCTGACACCTGATGCCCCACCCTGCAGACCTTGTGCTCCGAAGCACTGCCAGCCGGCAGTGTCCACCTGGTGCCCCCATGCAGAAGACTCCTCGGGAGGTTCCAGGGAAGAAATTAGTTGTGTGGCTCTTGGAAAGGGCCATTTTGCATCAAGGAATATTAATAAATATTTTCCTAACATGGAAATCAGGGACGCTCCTAACTTACATTCTGTTTGACATCAATTAGGGCAAATACTAGATCCCTTCAGTCACGGGAAGGGATTAATCATATCCTTTAAATGTAATATATTTGTATTTGAAATATGAACACTAAAGATGTAGTGGAATATACCTAAAGTCAAGCTGACCTTGGTGAATCAAAACTCTTGATTCCCATGTGGATATGTAGCCTCATTCAAAGCTGGAACTGTACCCTTTATTTTGGTTTTAGTTTTATTTCTGATTTTCTTTCGTAGGCTTATGCACGCCCTTAACCTTGTACATGTCCTAAAACTTAGAATATATATCACTGAGTAACATACACATAAAATGATAATAAATATGACTATTTCCCAAAGTCAGGATAAATTTTGAAATGCTAGTCTATCTTTTTACATTCCCAAGATTTGGAACAAATTTACTCTGGACTTGTTTTTCATTTGTGCTTCCTGTGGCTAAGTATGTTTTGATTTTCTGCTGCCTATTAAATTGAAGCTGCAGTGGCCGAAATTGTCTTATTACTTTTGTAAATGTGCCCAAAGGTTATTAAGCAATAGGCCTCTCTAATAAATATAATTTATGGACATGAAAATGCTCATAAATGATATGTAATTCTTGAGGGAAGCCACAGAAGCTCTGAATCCAAGGGATGATATATCTTTTTTGGACTCTGTATTGCTTCTCTGGTACAGTATCAAGGTTGAAAGAAATGAATACTGACTTTTAGAACTGTAGTGCGGATCATAAATTAGGAGGAGCTGTCATATCATAAGGATGTTTGGGAAAAAAATAACATCCTCACTTGAGATCATTATTTGCTGTTGATGAGCTTGTGTTGTTAGATATTTTTCTTCCCAAATTACAGGATATTTCAAATATTTATAGGAAAAGGGAACAGTACTATAGTTTTAATTAATATTTTTATACAAAAAAGCATACTTAAGTATGAGCTATTGCAAATGAGCTATCACAAAGCAGATTCATTCATTCATTTATTTATGCTTTCATATTACTTTATACAAAGTCCATAATTATCATTTATCATGTTATTATAGTCATTCATTTATATGACTGTTACCCCTACTAAACTGTGAAGACCTTCAAACAAAGAGAATGCTTCATTTATTTCTGTAACCACTACCTGCATACTAACATATGGTAGTAATTTAATAAATGATTTTGGATTTTTACAAAAACTTAAATTGAGAATAAACTGGCATAGTTCCTAATAATTAAACTGTATGCACACATCCAATAAAAACTAAATATGTAAATAAGTAGTAATGAATTTTATTTAAGAAAAACTTTAACTATATATAAATTGAGATTTCATATTGATTGAAAGCACACCATCTGCTTTGGTGGTGTTCTGCTTTGTTCACTTTAATGAGAAAGATGCCAAGAAAACATCATATGTTCCAAGGAAAACCCGTGATTTTCTTGATAGGCTGTTTAGAAGAAAGACATGATTACATAGGCCTCTTTAATTCTCTAATGTTACACACACACACACACACAAACACACACACAAGTTATAACTTGTCAGTTTACACTTAATATTTTTATTTCAGAATAGACTCAACCAACATGTGTTGAACTCCAATTTGTTTCTAAGCATTGTGCGAGCCCTTTGGGGCACAAGTTGAATAAGGCAGAGTCCTCCTTGCTTAACCTTTGTTCTCTTAGGACTAGTAATACCTACCAGTGGTCTCATGCTTTGTGTAAATCAGCATTTATAAATGATGTTATACATCTTTGAAATGCATTTCTGTTTTCTTCATGGGTTAGCAGGTTATAATCACCAATCAACATCTACTGAGCAGTAGGTTTAATCTTGGGAGATGCAAAGCTCCTCTGTTTATATTTCACCTATATTGAAATGCCTAGTAAAGAGAATATTGTGGTTCAATTAAACTTTTAAAATATTTTATGGATAAATCGTATATAAAAAAAGAATTGACATTTATTTGTTGTCCCTTATCTGACCAGACCTCCTGTACCATCCAAGGCTGTTTCCTTAGACTGGTGTTGCTGTCACCTAGGGAGTTCCATTCCCCTCTGTTCCCTTGTGTGTCTCCTACCCCTTTCAGCTAGCCCCAAGCCCATATCCCAGCCAGCTTTCAGAAGCAATCTGAAGCTTACCTCCCCTGTGCCCAGCAACCAAGGTTCCACTCCTCGAAACTGGAGATAATATTTCCAGTCTCCAAATTCGCAGTGTATTATATCTAAGGACATTCTCAATTAAATAAGAATTCAAACCTAGATTATTTGGATTTTGTGTTAATTATATTTGGATAAGGAATTAAATGAAGAGTTTATTGGATTGGGAAGGATATGAGGGCTTTTACTGGTATTAATGATTGTTTCCTTAATACTTAATTAAGAGTTGTCTTTATAAAATATATTCTAAGTGAAATATAACAGAAGGAAGTTAGGAAGCTATAATCATAAGCCCAATATGGAACACTAAACTTGTAATTTTAGATATGCTTTTTCAATTGAGATATTAAAGCAATGTGGAAATTTTTTTTCCTGGAAAATAGGCATAAATGGAAATTTAACTTCTTAGGAATAACTTAGTTTCCACAGTTAACGCTAAAGCTTCTTCCACTTTTGAAAGTCCATTACTTGACAGGCACACAAAACTTGACTTTTACTTCCTAAAAAACACGTATGTAGTTTGGGATCCAGAGAATAAGTTACCTGATTTTAAACATTATAAAGGAAAAAAAAATGAGCAGGTTCAATTTACTTTCTGAATTTTTTTTAACAGACACATTCTGCTCCAGGTGACTGATTAGGGACATTATGTGTGAGTTCACATTTAATTATTATCACATTAAAAATACTTTGTCCCTATTTTAGAAATAAGTACCCAAGGTTTAGATACTTTTCTAAGGTTAAATAACTAGTCACAGTTGGATTTAGAGCCCAACCATGTCTCTAATTCTATATTCCACATTCTTTCTCCACCCAAAGATTCAGCAATGTGCTGGTAAATATTTCACATCTGGCTAGGTGTGGAAGGGGTTCACTTGAAGCCTTTGCTGATTTTTAATGTGCAAATAGTTTTGCCTTGTCTGATTTCAAGCTACAATACCATGTCAGTGAAGATGGAGTTAAAAAGATAATTTCACTCTTGGGTGCTAGAAAAAGGCAAAGGGATGATTAACAGTAAATTCTGCATAGTTGTTTTCTGTAAGGACAGAGAAGGGGAATAAAAGTTGTCCTGGGTATAAAATATGCTTCTGAATGTTGGTAATGTTCCATTTCCTGATGGAAGGTCTGGATCTAAAGTTTTTGCTTTTCAGTTGTTCTTAAACTTTTCTTAAGTGTTTACATATGTTCTACAAATGTAGTTGTTTGCAGGACTATTTTAAAATTTTAAATAATTTTAAATTATTACCTACCCAAATAATTTTAAATTATTACCTCTGCTTGTGGTATGTACATGGTGTCTTGATAGTGCAAACATGAGTAAAATAGAGTGCTATATAAGACTGATGAGACTTTGTTTTGCTCACTTCTCTATACTTAGTAATTAGAGCTCTCAAAGCACATAGAAGACAATAATTGTCAAGTCTGATCACATTCACACTGGACTATTTGATCATTGTAGTCGGTATAAAAATATATTGATGCAACATTAAAGTAAGAGCAATCAAGTCTATAAATAAATCAAATTCAAAACAGCAAAATAAAGCATCAAGAAACAGAATGATATGAGATAGTTTAAAAGAAAGAATATAAACACTTTAGTGATAATTAAAATATTTGGGAAATTTAGGAATTCATTTATTTTATGAACATGTAGTATAGAGCTAGAAGAATATTGGAATATATGATGAGATATGTTAATTCAATAACAGTGCTAGTATACTAAAATTAAATTTGTGCTTCAAAGATTGTAGCTTTATAAATATTATATATAATTATATATAAACCTACAGTCATGTTAAGATAAATCAAGGAGAGAAAAAATTTGACATCTATGTGCATAACAATTAATAAGAAATTTTTTATTTAAGTGGACTATGTAATACTCATTATAATATAACATAATTTGAAATAGCAGAACTGAATAAAAGATATGCATTATTGGCTTCACTGGCTATCATAGCTAACAAGCATTTATTCACTTACAATCATACATCAGATACTGGACTTCACACAATGTAGATAGAGATTATATTCAAGAACTGACAATTTTTACATAAAGAGGTATTTTAATATGAAAACTGAAGTAGACAGTTTGCACGATATTAAGCAAAGCTGAGAGCTTATGCAGAAAGACTTGCAGGAAAGATAATGTTGCCTTGTTAAAAATTTTTATAATATTTTTCTCATGAAAAATTAAAATAGATTTTTTAAATTGTGAAGAAAATCTTTTACCACATTTCACCAAATATCATCACTAAAACATGCACTACTCAATCTATTTTGTATACATTTTTTCCTTTATATTGAAATTTTGGGGGTAACACTGGTTAACAAATTTATACAGGTTTCAGGTGCACAATTTTTTGTATACATTTTAAACATTTAACCATGGGTTAATATATTTTTGCAACTTATTTTCTTCACCTATTATTATAGTAAATCATTTTCCTATGAATATCTTTGGGCATATCATTTTCTTTTCAAAGACTTCTTCCTTTGAATAAATTTTTACATGTAGAATTACTATTTCCAAGGATCTACGTATCTTTAGACCCTGTTACATATTGGTGATTCAAAAGTGGGATTTTGTGTGTGTGTGTGTGTGTGTGTGTGTGTTTACCACTTCTTCATGACATTAGAAATGTAAGAGTGTTATTTTAAACTTTATTAAATTGAACTAAGTTTTACCCTCTGGAGAATATTTGTTTGATGTGGTACAGCATTACCAATTGATTTGCAATCTATTTCCAGAGACACTAATGTTACTTTCAAAAGTGTGTTAACAGATAAGATTTCCTCTTTTGTGCATTAGTTAGAATGTTTTCTTCTAATATGTTTGTGTTTTACTTATAAAATTTTAAGCTCTGCACAATAAAGTAGCTGACTAGTTTACAAAACATGTTTGCGGAGAGAAATAGAGAAGGGTCAGATTGACCAATTTAACAAATGGACTGAGTATATTGGTTTTCTAAATTGCTAATCAATTAATCCAATATCATATAGTAAATAATCCATCTCCTGTCCATGGATTTAGAATGAGAAGAAAATGCCATTAAAGATAATGCCATAAGAATAATATAAAGGTTAAGGTGTTAGGTCACTTATATTTTACAAACAAAGGATGATAGATGATGAAAGGATTGGAATGGAAATGAATACAAGGAGAGTAACTCCTTTAAAAATTATCAGAAGATTCTATCAAGTTCTTCTAAACATCAAAGACAGAGTAGGATAAAAAAAGTCACTCCTGTCAGTAAAATAAATATGACTCCTAATGTATGCTTCCCAGTGCAATATTACTGCCATTGATTTGTAAGCATGTGCTCTCAAAAGAGAAGAGAAGTGACTTATCAAGGAGCAATGTTGAGTAAAGCCAAATTGTGTCTGGTGGGCAAATTAGAATTTTGCACTAATCTGATCTATAAAAATTCTGTCTTTTCTAAAATCATGGTGAAATACATTTTAACATTATATTATATTGTACCAAAAATAGTCTTTGGTTGTTAAAAGCCTTTTCTTTCATGCCCAATTTTTAATATAAAGCACTATTAGAAAATCATAGACTGGGAATCCTCAACAGAGTATTTCTACTGTTTCAGAGGATATGATTGAAAACCATTGCTAATTATTATCCTTATATACTTATGCTTATACATTACTAGATAAGAGGACTCTGTAATTACAGTAGAGAGCTCTAATTTTCTTACACAGGGACAAAAAAATTTGAGGGCAGTTTACAGCCCTGTAAATATACTGACAAAAAAGTGAACAACCTCTACATCTATGAATATACTGATTATGTTATAGCTGTGAATAAAATGTACCATAATCAGTAGAATGTAATCATTTCCTCATATCATAGAGCAAGAAACAGATCAACAAACATTTTGGCAGGAAATAAGTCAGTGCATCTGGTAGTCGACTGCATTGTCCTGGTATGGGAGTCAGTTTTCTCTACATTTTTTTTTTTCAGCACTTGTATCAAAATCTTTGTTTTTCTGTAGTGAAGGTAGATTTTATGCATGGCTTGAATTGAGTTTACATCTATCCAATGTCCAAGCAACATACTGAAAATTCAAAAATCTAGGCAGCTACCCAGTTGTTTGGTTTATGCAATGTCAGTTTTTAAAAATCAATTATTTTTCTTGATCCCAATGTAGAATTTTTTAATATACAGAAAATATACATACAAAAATAAAAATAATCTGTCATCTCACAACTGTCAGTCACTACTAATGTGTTGGTATATTTCCTTTGAACTTTTACACATATACTTTTATACATATTGATAATTTTTTTAATCTGTTTAGTATATATTTAAATATAAAAGTTAAATAGCCTGAGATCATGATATACTTTATACAAGAAAATATACACACAATAATCTCTAGTAGTGTTAATGATCTATAGTTAAGGTCAAGGAGAAGCGAAATAGTTCATACACTTTAATTAGTACATAAAATTTTTTATTTATAGTAGTTTCCTATATTAAACTCAATGGTAGACACACATTTGGATAATGTTCATATGCTCATACAGTTCTTAAATTAAGATTCTTTTTTTGCTAATTTTCCAAATTTGCACTTTTAATCACTTCAGCTATAATAAATCTAACTCTTTTTAATATTGTGCCATCATTTAATCTGTTAGCATTTTTGTAATCTTCTTTCTAAAGTCAGGTCATCAAAATTTGTGTTCAGGTGAATAAAAAACCTAAATTATGCATAATTACCTAAATCACTCATTGGAATTTAATAATTTAACTTATATCTAGATCTACAAGTTAGTGTCTATGTTTTGCACTGTGCTCCCATTCTATAATGGATTAATATTCAAAAATTGAGCAATAATTCATATTTTTCTGAGTAGTGGAAATTGCAGGAATGTCTTATAAATTGAAATTGGAAGGACTTTTTGAAATGTGAATTATCCCAATTTAAATTTGTGTGGGTTTCCAAATAGTTGCCTTTGAGGCTTTGTGAATCACTGGATGAACCAGGGAAATTATTTTGTGGTGGCCCTTTAAAATCATTCTATTTTTGCTTTGTGAAAGAAATAAAGGAAAAGAAAGTAATAATATTAATAAAGACTAGGTTACCTGATGAGACAAATGCAGGTGCTAACTGAATCCCACAATTAAACAGAATTACCCACCTGGTGACTGGCAGCTTTGGAGAAGAGTTCCCCAGCCTTAAGGATGTGCCCTGGTAATGTTGATTATGTGATATAAGAAAGAATTCCTGCTTCAGGCAAACAGCCTGGTCCCAAAAGGAGAGCTGCAGAATTGAGCTGAATATAAGCAATTATTTCTTCTCATATAAACCAATCATATTAAAATTCTCCATGTACATTGGAAAGAAACAGTAAGTGGGAGTAAGCATCCCTTTAACCAAACATGTAAACACATACATCAACACTATTTAACATGAACATATTTCATTTTTATTAAAACTTTTAAAAACAGCATTGTATAAACAATGTTCCACTAAAAGGAGGAAGTCATAATTCACTGAACCAATTGCTCCATAATGATGATTTGGAAGACAAGCAGTTATCAACTGCATTTATTTCTTTCAGCAGCTATCTTCTAGTTCTGTAGTAATTCTTGACAGAGCCATTTACCTAATGTAACTTATATTCACTTTCTTCACTGTCTATGTAGACACTCTAGTGAAACAAAATTAGATTTTTTCTCCAAAATAATGAAACATTTTGGAATTATGCATTCTTCAATTTCATAATCCTTTAAATCTAATGCCATTATCTTTTTAATCTCTTTTTAAGATACTACTTATGTATTCCTTTGAAAAAGCATCTTGATTCTCACTTCAGTTATTTATGATTTTAATTTGCATACTGTCTTCCTTCTGAAAAGCTATGGCATTGAATAACACTTTCAACTTTCATTAAACATCTGTCACAATTCAGTCCTTAAAAGAGCAGTAGGGGAATCTTTATGACAATAACTGAAGAAATAGGATGAGAAAGGGAAAATAACAAATAGTAATAACAAGAAATTTATTATGCCATTATTTAGATTCTTACTACCCAGCTGCAAAAAAAAAAAAAAAAATCCTAATACCTTAAATGTATTAATTACATATAATCCATTTTCTGGACAAACAGATGATTTCTGAACATGATGTACAATCTTTTACCTCAGCAAATTTGTTAAATCCTTTATTTAAAATATTTATCTATTTGCATTCTAATATTCATCTTTTGAGAATTTGCCATTCATCTTTCAGTACTGAGATAAGAAAATCAGGTGGCTAGGCAGACTAGTGGGGATATAGTGTTTGAATCTCTATGAATACCTTATTAACAAAGATTGAGCTATTTGGCTACCAAAACGAGATACCTACAGACAAACAATTACAAAAAGTTGAATGAAAAGCATTCATTGGAAGCAAGAAGACATGTGGTAAAAATAACTATTTGAGAGGAACATGAGGAAAGGCCAAGCGAATTCTACCCTTTAATCAGCACGAGAGCTCTAAAACATTATTGCTAATAAGCTGTGGCTACCAAACTGAGGGGTCACAACTTGAATGGAAATCTCAACAGAATGATCTGGGAACACAGCCAAAACTAGGGAAGATTTTATCAACCTCCCATTCACAGGCAAAGACAAGAGGACTGTAGAAAGATTAACAGATGCCAGAAGGTTCTGTAATGCAGGAACTCTCAAATTAATCAAACGAGGATCCTTTTGAGAATAACAACCAATACTTAGAAGAAATCATTCAGAGTAGAACTTATATTGAAAAATACAGGAATATTGGTCAAGGGAAGAGAAGAGATATTTATTATAAGACACAAAAGAATAATTACCAAGATTAAAGATACTAAAAGCCAAGTAGAACCACATACCTAGAAAGCAAATTCAAAATTTGAGCTAATTATTAAAAACAAGATAATGTAATTCTAAAATGTGATCAGTGTATAAATAAAACAACATAAATTGTAATTAAACACTTTATAAATTAGATATTTCAAAAAACTTAGAGCTGATACTAAGCAGAAAAATGTTAGAAGTGACAAAAATATTTATCTTTATATTGAACATGAACCTAGAAAACACAAAAGAGTGAATAAACATTACAGATGACATTAAAAAATGAATTTAAGATGTACAGGAGAAAAGAGGAAAATAAAGAAGATATTGAGGAAAGAATTTTAAAATGTGAAAAGGTGATCATTATAAAAGATAGGCAACAAAGGTCCAACATACAGATAACTGCGGTCTCTATTGGGGAAAAATCAAAGCACTGGAACAGAACAAATACTAAAATTTATAATTAATGTATACAGTCTGAACTAAAATATGACTTAAACCTATATATTTATATATTAAAATGTCATACTACATAACTAAGAATATATATCAACAGCTAATACCAAGATATAGTCTAATAGTACTGTTAAACTTTGAAATAAAACTCAGAAAGTAAAAAGACATACTCATTTATAAGGTGCAGAAAATAAAATTAGCATCAGATTTTTCCACAGCCACATTTTATGCCGGGAGATAATAGAGTAACATTTTAGCCTGCACAAAGAAAGCCAATGTAGTCATGGGTTTTATAGCCAGGCAAATTGACTTTCAAGTATAATGACTGCAGATACCTTGCCACACATGCAAGATTCTCAGGATGTTGTTCTCATGAGCCCCTTTCAGAAGACAAATAATCATTGTGATTCAGACAAGTAAAATGAATAGATAATCATCAGCATATGGCTTGTGTTGAACACTGAATATAAATTTACCTTTAGAACTCAGCCTAATTGGTGGAATTAAGAAAGACATTGTATACTGTTATGGTGATATATTTTGACAATATAGACATAAGTAAACATAAATTGGTAGAGAGTAAAAATACCATGTGAAAAATAAAATACAATTGATTATTTCCTGCATTTACTGAGGAAAACAAAGTATGTTAGTTTAACTCATCTCTTGATCACTGGTCACATTGTTCACTTTATTCAAAATTTTTTATATACACAGGGTTTTAGTTTTATTAAAAATGGATATTATTTATTATTAAGCTCTGGATGATGAATAGATTGATGTATCCTCCAATAGGCTATCAGAGTGGTAACCTCTAACCTTTATGTAATTAGGGAACAAACTGGAGAACGGGATGTATTTTCTAAGGCTTGTTATATTCCTACTTTATCTAAACTCTTTGAGTGTAACGAGCATGGTACCAACTGCAATTCTGAGTTGTTTTCTGATCCAGAATTTAATTTTTTTCTCTTTAAGATTATGATGTTACCAGAAACTTTGCCATACTTCTCTATGACTTTCCATTGTGTTTCCTTTCTATTTATCTAGCTTAACAATACTTTAAATATGTCAAAGGGACAACCACTGTGCCATCTGGGTCCCTCAAATGTTGGTTGCTATGGTAGCTCTGATTTTCAAATTTTATCTCCATATATTATTTAACAAAACTTCTGAAATCTGTCTTCTGCTCAGTAGTACTATTTAGCAGAGTCTCCAGTGCTAAAAATCATCAAATGCCTTGAGAGGGAAAACTTCATACAAAATATCAGTTTGAATGGATCAGACTTGTCCAAGAATATGGAAGGTTAAACAGTGAGGACTTAATTGCAGTTGTCCATGGTAAAGATATTACCTAGCTTAGTGTAAAGTGGTGATGGTGGAAATGAAGAATAAATGTGAGTGGAAGATACAGTTGAAACTTGATTATGGGTGGGGGAGGGTAATAAAGAGGGAAGTATAAAGGTGACTTGTAGGTTTTTTGCTAACACAAAGAAGGATGCTTTTGGCATTCCTCATTGGTAAAAGGCATACCACAAAGAGCACAAGGTTTGTAAGGAAGGCAATGCATTCAATTTTAAATGTAAAACTTGAGATACCTAAGAAATATCTAAAAGAAATATTAAGTAGTTAACTCAAAACATGTATGTGGAGCTCCAAACAAAGTTTTGAATTGGTGAAATGGACTATAGAGAGACAATGACAGGAGCAAGACAAAAATACCTTGGGACAAGCCTTGAGGAATTTGAATATATTTAATGACATGTTAGACTGAAGGACAAGAACCCCCAGAGAAGGAGAGCTGTGCCATTGACATCAAGGCCAGCAAACGTTTCAAGATAAAAGAAATGATAGGTGATATTAAATGCTGCTGAGGAATCAAGTATGTATTTTCTTAATTATATCTGACAGATACTCTCCTACCTATAGCATAGACTTATTCGGAGAACCAATGAGATAAGATATGTAAAATTAATTTCTAACATACCATATTCCACATAAGTGTTTATTATTAATTAAATAATTAAGAGAAGCTATCTTAGAACCCCTTCATTCATGCAGCTAGGATTCTCTTTAGATTTGTGTAAAAGGAAGTATAATAAAGAATAAAAGTTTGGTAACACTGCAGTGATGAAAAAGAGAACAGATTCTTACTGTACAGGGCACTGCCAATAATTTCAAAACAAAGAGGTAAACAGGTAAAGGAAATTACAGGCAGTCAACCAGTGAATTTCTAGACAACCAAGCACTAATCCTATACTTTAAAATACTGGGCAAAGGTACAAATATCTGAGTGTCAAGTACAATCTGGAGGAAAAGACATCTCTCAGTAGAAATTCTGTTTTATCTATTTTTGCTAATCATGATGTAGGGAATGCTTTATGATAGCGGAAGGAATAGAAAAATGTGTGTCTATAAACAAATCATTTTCCTGTGTCATGTATATTCCTGTGCATTACAATGCCACTTCTCACCAGTTACAAATTTGTCTATATAGCACATAAAAAGGAATGACTAACACTGAATTCTATTGCTAAGCAAAAGCATTTAGAAAATATGAGCAGCAAAATAACTGTGATACATCTGCAATGTAGTTTTTCCCCCTGCAACTTGTCTTTCTTGAGTGAAATATCTTTCCTATGTTTATTAATATGCCTCATGGCAAAAAAATGCTACTAAAACAATACCACATATAATATTTGCACTTATTTAAAAATGCTTTTCCAGAGGCTATGCTGACATATTGAAATTCATTTTATTTAAAATCCAGCATTGTGCTTTAAAAATAAATTCAAAGCTTAGATTCCTGTACCAAATTATCTTTTGTGTACATAGGTAATATGATTTTAATTACTTTTACTATTTTATCTTCTGTTGCTGATTAAAGCACAAATGTAATTTTTATGTTTACAAAAACATGTAAAATTAAAAGTATAATTGATACTTAATTCAAATATTATTATATGAGAAATAGTTGCTTATTAGATCCAAGTAGGGAATGCATTTTGATTTCTCTTGCACATAAGTTGTTTTCACCTGGCTATTACTTTTCCTCACAGGTTCATTTTTATGCATTTCTATTTTATATCCTTGACTTTTCACATCTGAGGCCTTATGCTGGTAGATACAGACATATGCTCACATAAACAAATATTCATGAAATAGAGACTGATGTGAAACCTTAAGTAAATGAATAAAGGTATTTATAATGAACTATGTAGGTTCATTTTTATTGGTATATGTCTTAAGGAAAAAAAAGTATCTAGTACACTTCTCAGAAAATAGCCAAATAATTAAGCCTTAAAAAAGGGAGGACATTTTCTTTTTGCAATTAACAACTTGTATTTTAAGAGGTCTAGATTCTGAGCATAAATGTCACCGAAATTCCTGTTTTTTTAAACAAAAGTGGTTAAGAATATATGAAAAATTCTAATAACAAAACTACATTAGTTGTAATAAAGTGTTTGCAATAACTAGAAACTGATAGGCTAAGAATGCTGAAAACATATTTCAATGATAAAAGCAGATTTTTCCTGTGTTGTATGACACTGATTATTAGCCCATCACAATTAACAATAAAAATGAGATCCAGCATTTCTGTTTAATGATTTTATTTTTTCCTTTATCAGTGTTTATGCTGATTTAAAGTTGTTTATTACCAGACTTCCTTTAAGGATATATCTATAATTTATTACTTCTATGTTTGTGAGACTTTGATGGCTCTAACTTACAGTATAGATGATTTTTAATAAATTCTTCACAAGATTACTCATTGTGTCAAAACATTATTTGTACCAATTGGTTTACTGTGTGTTATGAAATGTATCTGTTTAAACTAATTTGATATACTGTGATCTAATCCAGAAAATTATAAGATCCTTAACTCCTATGAGCAATGTTTGCAAGCACTGGTTTTTTTGTTTGTTTGTTTTTAAAATACTTTTTTAAAAAAACATATATTGATTTCAGAGAGAGGAAAGAAGAGGGAGAGAGAGATAGAAACATCAATGATGCGAGAGTCATTGATCGGCTGCCTCCTGCAAGCCCCTGACTGGGGATCGAGCCTATAACCCAGGCATGTGCCCTGACAGGGAATTGAACCCCGATCACCTGGATCCTAGGTCAATACTCAACCGCTGAGCTATGCCCAGTCGGGTGCAAGCACTGTTTTTAAGAGTTATCAATATGCTGTTAATGAAAAGGGAAAATAGAAGTTTATTAAGTTAATCATAAATTGTACAGCCCTTCCTTGAGCCGCATGAAAGGATTGCACTTCTGCTTAGAGTTGGGAAAGTGGCTTGAATTAGCCAATGAGATACGAATGGAAGTGGGTCACTTGGCAGGTGAAGGCATCTGCAAACCATTTTAGTGACCTCTTCTCCCTGCACAGGTAATCATGAAAGCCTATTCCCTAAATAAACGTGAAGAACAGAGATTCTTAATGATATTCAGTGGGCATGTAGTGACATAAAACATTGAAGTTAACTCACTGAGAGTGGGTAGCATTAGTTTTTGCAGCATACCAGAGCTATCCTCCATGACACAAAAAGGAAACAGTAGCATGCTAATTCTTCTCTATATGGTAAAACAATTTCTGAGACTAAGAAATAATTTTAACAATCATGAAGATTGTTATATGTAATCAAGTGATATAATCTTATTTGAGCTGACTCAAATTAGATATCTTTTATTCTACATGTTACTTGTTAGAGAACTACATATGTAATTAAATATGAGAAAGTCACCATATTAAAATAACCCTGATCTATGAGAAACTTCTGAAGCTACATATGCATTTGATCCAATGCATAATCTGCCAAAATTATATTGTGAAAAGCCTTTGGCTAATGTATTGTATCATATGGTTTATAAAAAACTTCTCCACAGTTAGACATAGTTTTTCCTATGACTAGGCTTATACTGTGCTGGGATATAAAATGCGCAATAAACATACCATTTTCTGAATGCTAAAGTTTTAGTAGTTCAAAGGGAAATTGGTTCTAGAATTTTTCTTAAATGTAAGATGACCCGTTAATATAAAAGGTACATTGCCAATTCTTGCAAGCTACAGAGGTACTATTATTAATAATACCCTTTTCACTCTCAAAATTACCCCAGTTTAATAATAAATTATATGCTCTCTCTACTAAAATGTGTGCCTATATGAAGTTTATTATAGCAAGTGTAATGAATGCTGAGATTTGCGAAGGTTGATTAAAATTAGATATTCAGATCACATTCATACCCCACTATACCATAATCTCTTGAGAGCAGAGCACCAACACTCTATCATTCACACCTATTGTGGTATCTAATAATTGAATACTCAAAAATATTTATTAAGTGGGTTCATGGATGATAACACTAGATGAGATGGCTAATGTATTAATGGCAGATTTTAGGTTCAAAAAGGTTGTAATATATGGGAATCAGTTGATTGAGAACAAAATTATAAATGAGGAGAAATGTGAAATTTTTTCCAAAAACTGTCCTTCAAAAACATGACTGAAGATACTTTATAGGTAAAAAGGTATGAAAAATTTTAGGATTTTAAAAACATACTGATCAATTTATTAATTTCTTCCAAAAAGTAATGATTTTGAGACAGTGAAAAAAAATAGGATGATTTATTTTATAATTTGCATAATATTAAGTTGTATTAGTCAAGAAGGGAAATATGCTACTCTATTCTGAACTGAATGTACGTCTGCTTTGTTGTTTAGCTTAGGAGTTTAATGATTTAGAAGAAGAGAGCCTCTGAGATTTTAGAGGATATTTTTAAACCAGCTCAGCATTTGCTAAGAGAATTGGGACTGTTTAGCATGGAAAAGAGAATACTTAACAGGTTATAATAATTGTTTGCAAATATTTGGAATATTATAATATACAGAAGAGTGTTCAGGTTTTGTTTATCTCCAGAGGGCAGAAATAAGACAAAACCAATAAGTGAAAATTTTGAGAAGGTAATTTTTGGCTCTCTGTTAAGAGAATTTGCCAGAAATTAGAGCTGTTTAACAGTGTAATGAGCTGTCTCAGAAAGCGTGGAATGCCATATGTTAGAAATGTCCATGTTTCAGGATTAGAAGTTATTTCTCCCTTGGCAGGAAAGTTAAACATTTAAGATCCTTTACAACCTTCAAATTCCATGTATTTATGATAACATTATATCATCCTGAGAAGTATTGGTTGAATGAATTATGACTGTACTGACCTGATTAAAACAAGAATTCCTAGGCCATTCAAACCCATTTGTACAATGTATTAGAGGAATAACTACAATTATGACAGGATTGTCTGCCCTTTGATCTCCAGTAAAATGGCTGGAATGCCAGAATCTGTTTATCTTTCTCTGTCAGGATCATGAGGAGTGGTTCATAACTTTTCTTAGGGGGCCATTAAGCCTCTGTCTTTTCTCATCTGTCACAATGATGTCACAACAATAATGTCATTTCTTGCAAATTAACATAGAGCTGAGTGCTCATTTCCATTACTTGTCTTGCTCAGTTATCTTTTTTTAATCAGATTTTCTCACTACATTGTGAAAACTTTCTCACTATCATTTAATCACTCTTATAGAAATTAAAGTTTAGTGACATCATTGTATTTGCATGTTGTGTTTACTCTGAGGATGAAGGACATTCTTCTACATTTTCTTTTCTTTTGTGTGTTTTTTAAGTCAACAGAACAATATATTTGACTTTGTTTTACTTTTACAAGATTCACAGTGTTTTATGTTCTAATTTTAAAATTAACTTGTTCTTTCAGTTTATTACATGCTTCTATAATTCAGAAATTAACATGTTTCCCTTAAGGATGGTTTGTAAGACAATCATGGTAACACTACATTAAGGAAAAGTTTAAAAACCTTCATTGCAAATGATATTTTTTCTATCTGTACTCTATTTAAGAAGGGAGAAAATATAAGACTTTCATTTACTTTGACTTTTTACCTTAACAGTTCTAATTCATCATATCTTTCCCATAAAGTCTTTTTTATTTATTCAAGGAAGATTGCAGAAGTCACCTATTGGTTTCTCTTGGTCCAGCACTTCTGCTTTCCCTTCACCTATAACCTCAGCCACCAAGGTCCAGTGGGGCTGGGATAGTGGAGGGCAGGACTGTAGCCATTATTGATTCAAGATGAATCAGTCTTTACTTGGAGACTAGTTTGTCATAAGAAAAGGGAAAAGAGAAGAAAGAAATGGAACAAGAGAGGCAAGTCTGCTGATTGAATTAAGAATTTGAGTTCCTAATTCTAGTTGTTTCTGAGGCCCAAGGACATTCCTACTACACAAAATCCTAAATTCAGGAGTTCTAACTTGTCTTGGATTGCAATAAATTCCCTTTTTAAAAATAATTTTTAACTGATTTTAGAGAGAAGAAGGGAGGGAGGGAGAGAGAGAGGGAGGGAGAAGAGAGAGAGACATTGACTTGTTCCACTTATTTATGTATTCATTGGTTGATTCTTGTATGTTCCCTGACCAGGGTTCAAACCCTCAGCCTTGGTGTTTTAGGACGATGCTCTGACCAACTGTGCTGTCTGGCTAGGGTTTGCAATAAATTCCCTTTTATCAATGTTAGTGAAAGTGAGCTATCTGGTTACTGAAAATCAACTGATTAATGAGTAATATGAAAACATAAGAACTCGGTTAGACTAGTTTCTGTGATCCTTCAAGTATTAATTACTCTTGAATTACAGATTTGACACAATTCCTTACTTCTATTTTGTTAAGTTTTGTTTTAACTTTCTTCTTAAACATGTATTTTCAGCCAAAATTCAGAATCCCCATTTTTCTTCTAGCAGACAGATTTAGCATATGAAATCCATTGGTGCCTTGCTCTGTTCTCTTTAGTGGTCACTTCAGGATCCTTTACCTGCTGTTAGCTGTGTAAGCAGCTAACAGTTTAGCTGTTTGTTCCCTTTTCAAATTGCTCTTCACCAAACAGGAGCTGTCTGGCCTGGGTATTTTTGCCAGATTTAGCATATAAAAATATAAGACATAGTTAGATTTGAAGTCTGGGTAAAGAACACATACGTTTTAGTTTAAGTACATCTTATGAAATATTTGGAACATACTTATACCATTAAATTATTCACTGTCTGAAATTTTAATAGAACCGGGGTCCTGCATTTTATCTGGTAATTCTGTGCCTAAAGTTATAGCCTCTTCCCCTTTTATTCTGTTCCTACTTCTCCAATCTTCTCCTTCAGCTAGACCACAGATGCCAAGGAATAAAAAGCCAGCCCATTTATCTTAAGGTGGGGATCAAGCTTGGGAGATCCATGTGCCCATGATAAATGGTTTCTTATTGAGACTTCCTTTTTGCTTAACTTTATTTTCCTGCCCTATCCTGCTTTCCTCAATTCCTTTCTCCTGAGAGAGTATGCCTCAATAAGCACTCCACTGTCACAAGAATCCCAATGTCAGGCTCTGCTTTTAGGGAACCAAGCCTATGTCAGCTGATGCTAGGAATGGTCCTAAGAAGTATGCTCTATGGATGGTATTTTGGCAGCAGATTATCAACTGGTTAGATAACAGTGGGAGTCACATTACTGCTGATAGGTGGAGTATTGATTGTCTCTGGTGTACTGTAGACTGCAATCATGGACTTTCACCTCTAGTTAATTAGAGAAGGAAACAGATGGAAGGAGGTGCACTAGTTAGTGCAATGTTTTGCTTTTGAGATGTACAAGAAAGTAGTAACAAGAGGAATACGGAATTAGATTACTATTGTCACATGCCATTGATGCTTAAGAAGATAAAATGACAGGCTTGATTCTATTGATAAGTAATTTAGATTCATTAATCAATATTTTAAAGAAAAATGTAAGAATTGGCAAGCTTTTTTTCCAGCACTTAAAGAGGAACTAATCTCATGCAGTCAGAGAACATACAGAGCTGCAGACATTGCACAGGATTTAATTCTATGAGTGGCAAACTCAAAGAAGGATGACTTCTCAGTCTAAAAATCTATGCCAAAATCTGGGCCCTGATAGAAAGGGTGAAGACCTGAAATTTGAGATGAGTATGTCTTTAGAGCTTTGATTCTTCAGATTATCTGGAACACTCTTGGCCAGCAAAAGTGTCATGCTCTCCCTCGCTGGAAGATTGAGGCTGAACCCTGGCCTTGCTTGAAAAATATACAGTCTTCAAATGAAGCAGGTACCTTAAAGACAATCTTTGTTTTCCTCAAGTTCAGGAGTAAGACTGCGCCATCTCCAGCAGAGAACTATGTATTTTCTGAGATACAAATCTTGTCCAGTTTAGGGGGCTCAATCTCTTATTGAGCATAAGGAATTATGAGAAGGCTGAAGTCAGCCTCCCCAATGGAAAATATTAATCCCTTACCCAGTTTCCAGAAATGAGGTGATTCTCCAGAAGAAAACTCACTGGCAGAAGGAAGGATAGACCTGCAACACCATGGTAGTGATTTCTTCAGTCCTTTCTGAACAAACCTATAGCCATATATAAGGTGATTCTGCAAAGGGGAAAGGTGAATATCCAGATCTTTCAAAGGTTATTGAATATGAGGTCTACATTGGTGCTTATACAGAGCTTCATGATATCCTCTTAATGACCGTGTAAGAGTCCTTTATTATATGGAGATCAAATAATGAGTGGAGAAAGGCATTTGCCTATCTCATAGTGGAAACAGGAAAAGCTAAATACAGATCTATCTAGTAGTCATATTTTAGTCCAATATGTGTAAGTGAAAAGGATATTTGTAGCAGTTGGCAGGGCCTACACGTCTGTCCTTTGACCTATAGAATAATAACTATTGTAGTAGCAAAGGATATATAAATATCCATGAGGCCCATCCATATATATAACCAAAAACAATATCTGCTATGAATGAGAGAGATCACTGCTACCCTAAGACACAAAGATGCAGAGATTGTGGAGTCTCAGTTCCAGATATGGTGTCTTTTCCAGAGTAGATTAAAACAGCTTTTCATATATGGTATACAGCTCTTGATAAGAATACATTCTTTGCTATAGCCTCAAGAAGAAGAATCATAAGGAGTTCACATTCACCAGGACAGACAATCATAAACCCTTGTCCCAAGCCCTGAGACAGTGCAGTCCAATAGGAAATGGACAATCTAGACATTTGAAAATATCATATCTGTTTACTATATTAATGATATTTTTATAATCATGACTAATAATCAAGAATTGCTAAGTATTCTGGATAGCCTGGTAAGATGCATGTGCTCTAGAGAGATGGGGAAGGAAACTCCAAAAGTCAGGGACCTGCCAGATCAGTAAATGCTTGGAAGTCCCATTGTCTGCGGTATGCTGGGACATCTACTCTAAGTTACCTTGCAGCTCTTTCCATAAAAAAAAAAAAAAAAAAAAAAGGCAGAACAACTTGTCCGATTTGAAGGCCTGAAATAGCCTATTCCACACCCGGGCTCTTCCTTTCACCCATTTGCCAGGTAGTCTAAAAACCTGCTATGTTTGAGTGTGCCCAGAGCCTGAAATGGTTCTGCTACATGTCTGAGCTATTGTACAAGTAGGCCTGTCATGGGACACAGACCAGTAGATCCTTGTTACTAAAGTTATCCATGTTTGAGAAAGATGTTCAGAGCTTGTGGCAAAAGACCACAGAATTTCTGGACCAAGGCCAAGTCATCTTCAACAGAGAATGATTCAGTTAGAAAAACAAATGACTGGGCCCTGCTAGAAACACAGCCTTAGACCAGGGCACTTCAAGCACCCATGTGGCCATAATTACCATTACAGTGCTGTCAGGCCTGTTAAATCAGAAGTTTGACCAGGCACAAGAGCAAACAATTATACAATAGAAGTGTCACCTCTTGGGTAATGCTTAAGGGCAAAGCTAAGATATCAAGGACAAACAATTGGTCTAGAGTCTCCTATGCCACCTATAACTTTTGAATCAATGTCTCTCATTAAACCTATGCCAGTGTCACATAGGTGCCACTTATGAGTTGATGAAAGAAGAAAAAGCCCAAGCTTGATCCAATCAAGGGTGGATCCACTAGAGTAAAAAGTGGATTCCTACTGTGCTACATTTGGGATGGTTCTGAAAGGAAACAGTGAAGAGAAATCCTTTTAGTGTGTCAAGCTTCAGGCAGTGCATCTGATCATTCTCTTAGCCTAAAGAGAAAAACGGCCCATGGTAATGATATACAGACTTATTGGCAGTAGTGAATAAATTTGCTGAATAGTCAGGGGTTTGTATCAATCATGGTCAGAGAGAGAAGACAGCAAGTACACCAGTAATTTGAACAGGGGATTTTGATGAAAATAATTATTCACTAGTAATGGATTAACTGCTAAGAGGTATAATTAAACTCTAAATAGAGGAACAGAAGATTCCAAGGGCAACCACTACTTCTAGGGCTGAGGTAGAACACCAAAGGAAGGCCCAAACTTGGAAGAACTTCATGGAAAGGCTGAGATTTTGGAAAGGATGTAGCTAAGACCCACTGGATGGTGCAGAAATTCTGTTTCCACAGAGGAAATTGCCCATTGGAAAGCCAATGAGACTCATTGGGAAACTGGTCAGGATGTCAGGCTGTGGCTGAAACACCCTCTGGAATGCTGGCAAAATTTGCTAGCAAGCCACCCTGTGGGTTGCTGATGAAACTGGCTGGGAAGCTGTCCACGAGGATGCTGGCAAAATCCAATGAGTGTCACTGGGGAGGTGAGTACCACTGGGTGTCTTACATGCTGCTGGCCACCATGAGACACAGACTCAAAAAAGAAGATAGTACACCAGAACCAGGAAGAGAAGCCACTTCCTCTTGCAGTGTCCCAGAACGCCCTCCATTGATAAATCCTAACATATTTCAGGCTGACAATGGGGAAATATTTACAGAATCCAGCTTGAACATCACAAAGAAGAGCAAAGATGGGTGGGATCTGGAGCTGTGGTGCAATAAATTGATAACTGAGATAGGCCTGGAAGGGGCAAGTTTGGAAGATTAGAAATAAGGATGTCTGGGATAAGGCCTATGGTTGGATCTATGGGAATGGGTACAAAATATAAGGTACAAAGATCAGTTTTTACTGGAGAACACCCACTGGAGAAGGCGCATTGCACAAATAGAATGGTATGGTCAATTGACATCTGCCAGTCCCCATTCTTGGTCACCACAGCGTTTGTGCAGTGGTTCCTGACTGAGGTAGTCATAGGGCAAGTAAGAAAACTGTGCAGCCCGACTGTGGGGGCACTAGACCCCTCTAGTCCTATCCTTTCCACGCATGGCTGTGGGAGTTCAAAGCCTCCAAACTTTGAGCTCATTAGGACAAGTGCAATGACTTGCTTAGTCATCCTTTTATCCCCAGCAACCAGCACAGTTCCTGCAAAACATACAAGGAAGAGCAAGTAAAAAGGTAAATGAAATAATGGAACTATTTTACTTACCTTAAAGAAAAGTCATTAACTTCATAGGAGAACAGAAAAGAAATTCTGTTATCAACATGTTAAATGCCTTCCGTGCAAGAAAAAAAATGTTAACACAGTAGGTTTGGGCAAAAAGTTTCAAAGTGGGGCCCAGGGGCCTTTCGGGTCTTAAGTCCTGTTAAGAGATCTGAGAGGTCAAGCTATTCCATAATAATAGCAATACATTATTTGTATTTTTCCCATTGGTTCTGCTCTGAATATACAATGGAGTGTTTCAGAATATGCATAATGTGTGATGAAGCCACCGCTATGACGACTTATGAAATGTTAGACGATGATGAGAATCCCACTCTCTTGTGTTAAAGCATACATACAGTCAAATTATTTGAAAACAAGCAACACTGTTCCTCTCCTCACTATATATTTTTATTTTTTAAATATAATCACTTTCATGAAAATATTTTTACATTAATCTGTAACATAGTTCTATTTCTAAAATTAATTAATAGAACACATATACTTAATTTCTCAGTCTTAATTTTAATTAACAAAAGCTTATGTGGATCATCTATAATTTTGAAGAAAATAGAATGGTCCCTGAGACCAAAAAGTTAAGAATTTCTGGGTTTGGCAAATTGAGCAATTTTAAACATGTAGTAATGGTGAGAGAGAGAATACACATTTTAATTTCTCATATTATGATATTTTTCTTATGTAAAATTATATATAATATATACATATATATAACTTAAATTTTGAAATGTTTTATTTTTCATTATAATTTAACATTTGAAACTAAAAACATACAATATTATGATTGTTTACTAGATACACCATCACAAAAGTAGATATATAAAATATTTGGGGGAAAAGAAGTCACATATAAGTTGCATTTTAAATTTTAAAGAAATAATCTTGCATTCTATTTTGAAACACTTATGTGGCATTTGAAGAATAACAGGACTAGAAATTGCCATCTCTTGTAGCTTCAAAAGAAAAAAAATATATTGCATTTGAAATTCACTGGTGGTTTATTTCCAATTCAATATATGTGGACACAAATTTATGAGTCACTGTGGGTTTTTAAGGTATATACAGCATTTGTATCTTAGTCACTCAAAAAATCTTGAAATTGAAAATCAAAAAGAGAATAATCATCAATATTTTATACACTGAAAATCATATCTTCCATGTAACTCATAATATCAGTGTGAATGTGTTGCTCTGTATTTAAAATGAAAATACAAGCCCATAAAGAAGTAATGAGCATTAAGTAATGGCTAATTTCCCTTTAAATTTGTAGTAACTCTTTAGTAACAAGGACAAAAATAATATCCCATGTAATAGCAATGCAAAATAAACAAATACTAAAATGCTCTCCCTTTCTATCTTTTGGCTTGTTTTTTTGTTTATTGTGTGGTTTTTTGGTTTGTTTTTTTTTTTTTCAAATATACCTTTATTGATTTCAGAAAGAGGAAGGCAGAGGGAGAGAGAGATAGAAACATCAATGATGAGAGTCATTGATCAGCTGCCTCCTGCACGCCCCCGAATGTGGATCGAGCCCGCAACCCGGGCATGTGCCCTGACCAGGAATCCAACCTCAATCTCCCGGATCATAGGTCGATGCTCAAACACTTAGCCATGCTGGCCGGGATGGCTTGGTTTCATTTTTAAAGGACATTCTTTCCTGGAACTATAGGAAGTGAGGACATGGTAAGTGAACTTATTTTGTTAAAGTTTTGTTACTGGAATTGTCATCTAAAATTGAGAAAAATCATTGCCCAATACCTATCAGATTTTTAAAATTAGTTTTAAAACACTTAAAGGTGAATATTAGAAATTGGGGCTAAACTGACTTGGTAATAAGAGCTAAATGTGAGTTTAATGGTGGTAATTGGCTTAATAAGGCAATAATGCCTGAATCCTGCCCAAAATAAGCAAATCTGTCACTCAGACTCCTAAGGGAGGTTCATGTGCAGGGGATCAAGACAACCACTATAATACTTCAATATTTTACTGACTTTTGTCCAAAATTCCATTTAGATCATGAACAACTCGAGGTGGACTCCATTTAAATAATGTTAATATCTCTTCTAGGGTGGCCTCAAGAGATCCTTGAAATAATAAGAGTTGTAAAGTTTGTTTTATCTGTTTCCATAGAACTTCCAAAACCATTGTGTACCTTTGGCTCTCACCAGTCTGATGAGAGGAATGTTGGTTACTTGCCTGGGATCTGGGTGGGGCAAGGCAGAAGGGAAGGGAAGTGTGGGAACAGAGCCTGAGAGAGGTAATCTGGCCCAATACCTACAGTCAATTGTTTATCTTAGGCCAGCACAGCAGCCTGAAGATCACTGCCAAATTGACAAGAAAGGACAGAGTTCCCAAATAATACCATACTTCTCTACATTTTTTAAGAGAAGAGGTTTAGAAAGATTTCTCCAATTAATCTTGTAAATGACTGCCTAAACACCAGGTTTTAGCTACCTTTTTTGTGGTTTTCTGGATCTTTAAAGCTATTTCAAAATTACCCTTGAAGTAAACAGGCCCAGTCAGAGTCCATTAATGGGACTTATTTAGATGAACACCTGCTACCTTTGAACAGTACAGTGGGGAGGGAAAGGGATGGTAGGGACATTTCTTGACCTCGTCTTAGAGCTTCTTAGTGCCTGTCAATACCATGTAGTTACTGTGATATCTTTAGCAAATCAAAGCTGTGATTGCCCATTTTAGGGGGAAAATGCAGGCAATCAGAAAAGCACTGCCTAAACTTAAAAAAAAATATTATTATTTTATTTTTCATTTTTGTTAATGCTCACCCAAGGATATTTCTTCCATTGCTTTTTAGAGAGAGTGGGAGGGAGGGAGGGAGGGGGGAGAGAGAGAAACATCGATATGAGAGAGACACATTGAGTGGCTTCCCTCATGTGCCCCAACTGGGGCCAAGGAACGAACCTGAAACCCAGGTACGTGCCTTTGATGGGGAATCAAACCTGAGACCCTTGGGTGCTCAGGCTGACACTCTACCACTGTGCCACACAGGCCAGGGCACTGCCCAAACTTTTGATACCACTTCCCAGATCCTTGTTGCTTCACCTCTATGACATTTTCATAGTAATTCTGACAAACATGGACTCCAGACCTTTTGATCACCCCTCTATGGTACCTCTATGGAACTTCTGAGTGCTTCTAAGCAATCCAATAAGGCCACATTACACACTGTACTGATAATCATGCTACATTCTCTTTTCCTTCTTGAATTCTGCTCAGTGGTGTTGTCCAAGCAAGCTCACCCATCCCCAATCTTTGCCTTTGACAGAGACAAATGAAAGTTGAAAAATGAAATCATTCCACTCATGTAATTACATCAATTTAAAGCTTAAATTCTAAAATTTCCCCTCATTTTTATTCTCATCATACTCTGACTTAAATCAGAGGGATTATATGCAAGAGCAGTTGTGAGGCCCTCAGCTGGTGGTGTCACTAAGACAGAATTCCAGTTCAGAACCCCTCCGCCATCCCCAAACTCTCATAGGGACCACTCTTCCACAGTTTTTCAAAACACACATGCAGAAATTATAAAGCCAGACTTTGATCCAGAACCATACAACACACAAGGAAGTTCCCCAAATGCTACATCTCTAAAGTTTATAATCCAAGTATAATCTCTTAATAGAGTTCTACCTGGGAAAGAATCAATAGTTCTACATTCCAAACTATATTAAATATTGTCACATATGTTCTCTTTCTTAACTATAAGCTACAGAAGGAACTTAATGCTATCTGTGAGAAGAGAAAACAGAGTAACCATAACTTTTGGTTGACAAGAACCTGTTTTCATTGGTCCATATATGTCTACATTGTATTCTATGGATTTTGTTATGGACTAAATTTATTTTGCCCCAAAAGTCATATGTTGAAGTCTTAGCCACTGCTACCTCAGAATGTGATCTTATCTGACCATAGTCATTGCAGATGGAATTAGTTAAGATACTGGATGGAGTAAGGTGGGCCCTTAGTACAATATGATTGATGTCCTTATAAAATGGAGAAATTTGGAGACACACATGTATGCAAGAAAAATGCCATATGAAGATAAAGACAGAGATTGGAAAATGCTTCTCTATGCTAAAGGATGCCAAAGATGGGCAGCAGAATACCCAGAGACCAGATTTTTCCTCACAGCTCTCAGAAGACAAAAACATTTCCTGCTGACACCTTGGTCTCAAACTTCTGCCTTTAAAACTGTGAGACAATGCATTTGTGTTGTTTAAGCCACTCAGTTTCTGATATTTTATTATGTCAGGCTGGTAAACTAATACAAATATTTTTATCTTATTTATCTGTTTGTTTTTAATCATCTAATGAACACACATGAAAATATCAACTATATATTCAAAGAGGTGAGATTATGCTGCAGCAGTAAACAGTAGCTTCTTATAGCGCAGTTTGTTTCTTGTTTATGCTACGTGTCCATTGAGGACTGGCTGTGGTTCTGCCCTCCACCCCCTCAGTGAGTCTTCCTCTCCTCACTCAACAATACAGCAATGTGTCTGGTTGCTACAGTAGGAAGAAGAGATATGATAAATCACACACTGGCCCTTAAAGCTTCCCTCTTGGGGTGGCACAGACTGCAAGTGGCCAGTGAAAGTCACATGGCCTCACTTAATTGCAAGAGGCGGGGGAGGGGGGGTCCTATAATGTGCTCAAAAGGAGAAGAACCACATATATACATAGAAAGGCTAATAATTCTGCTTCTTCACAAATCCAACATATTACCAATAGCTTAAATCACTATAGTCTTGTTTTAGACAGCTCCATTGTCTCAAAAAGGCCCCTTAATCACATTAGCAGTCAATTCTTTCTTCCAACTCCCCTCCTCTAGCTAAAGCAACCATGATTTGCTTTCTGTCTCTGTAGGATTGCTTTTCTGGACTTTTCATAGAAATGGATTCATGCAATATGCAGACTAGCTTCAAGTAACTTTATACCTCTTTACATAAATTGTAAAATCTTTATGACAATACACTTTAATTTTACCTCTCATCTGTTGTGCTATTATTAGCATACATTTTATTGCTACATCTGTTATAAACTCCAATACACATCTGTATTTTTTTGGCTTTTAAGAATCAATTATATTTCTTAAAAAAAATGTTTTTTATTGATTTCAGAGAGAGGAAGGGAGAGAAAGAGATAGAAACATCACAGTAACTACACAGTGAAACAGATGCTAAGTTAGCCCTACCTCCACTTCAGTAAATGTCCATAGACCTGAAATATTTTACCCCTAAAAAACCTTTCAGTCTTGCCCTGTTAGTACTATTTGTATGATTTTTTTATGCTCTTTAGATAGTAACTTTCTAAGTTTGAACAGTGCTTTTCACAGAAGTTATACCGCCTTAGGAGCTAATCAACCACCTGGGAATCAAGGACTTTGATTTTTAATTTCCTTTCTTTGACTAACTTGCCAAAATTCTAGGATAATCACAAATTCCAGGTACATCAAATCCTTCCGTAAGTAAATAGGGTTAATAATGTAGTAAGGGTTTGGTCAGGTGGAACTCATGGATTTTAATACTTTGCAATGATAAAATAGCACATGGTGATATTTGGAAATAGGTCTATCATTCTACTGAACTAAATTTCTAAACATGTAAATTCTTTATTGAAACTGTAACCCAACTGTAACCCAGTCTTTGTGTTTATTCTATTTTTGGGTCCTGCAGCTTTCAAAAATTGTATTTATTCATGAATAGGTTAAAAACAGGTAAATTTAAAGCAACTTTGCCATTGTACATATTGAAAACTAAATAGTAAATGAGCCCTAAAATGAACAGTCAGCTTAAGCCCAGCAGGAGAGTTCTCAGAGCAGGACAGATTTGGAAACTAACATTTTTCCATTGGCTGTATCTCTACAGAGGTGTACATTTCTAGGATGTCACATGAACTGCTTAAATGGGAAGACCTGCAGAGGAAAGAAAATTCTACTCTCCTGGCCATCTCAAACTCCTGTCCTCCTGAGCACCAGAATCTCTTACTACTTATCAGAGTACTATACCTGTCAAGAATACATATCTCATTAGGGTACTTACTATAGATCCTAAGTAGACCACTGCTCCATAAGTTTTCTATAAGAAAATTGATCATTTCTTATAACAGCCAGGTTTAGAAAAGTGCAGTCTCCTGGAGTGGCAGGCTCCCGTGGGATGGAGAGGGCAGTATTGATTCCAGGGGGACACTGAACAATGCACATCCTTTCAATTCCAAAAGCCTGCACTCTGATTCCCCCCCCTAAACTCAAAGAATATACAAGTCTCCTGGCAATGAACCACTAGCCTTTGTTCTGTTTCACATTTAGTGATTATTGTTAATAATATGTACAACAATGTTAGTAATACCTGTATTTTGTTCAACATATACTACATACCAGATACCCAATTTCATGTTTCTATACGTATTATCTAATGTATGTTCTCACAACCACCATATGAGGTATGTATGGAAATGTGGAAGCCTGGAGAAAAGAGTAACTTGCTTAAGGTGGACCTACCTAAACACTCAACTTTCTCTGAATCCAAAGCCCATCATGCCACTCTCCCCTGTCATTACTGTCACTCTTCAATAGTAGATGCTGCTGGCACGTATTAATCATGTTTATGTGTTGGCCTGGGGATGTGATATTTTGAAAGGTAGGATGACTCCAATTTTTCTGCCATGGTTCTAAAAATTCATAAAAAACATTGCATAAATTGGAGTATTAGACATTCCTTTGAAAAGGCAAATACTAGTTATTCCTAGGGGAGTGAGAATAAATTTCAGTGTTCTCTTCTCCAACAACTGGGTCACTGGTGGCTATGAAATGAGAGGTTATAAAGGCATGGGAAATGAATAGGTAAGCTTTCTATCCTAGGTCCTTCTCTAGCGCCCACGATTTTCCCTTTCTCTGCTCTTCTCCCCGACCTCTAATTATGTCCCCATAGTTTCTTTCTCCCACTCCCACATTCCTCTCTCTCACTTTCCACAATTCCTTCCTGCCTCCTCCCCACTCCTTCTTTCGTTCTGTTCTCTTCCTTCCCACCTCTAAGTCATAAATATTGTTACCCAGGTCAGGAGTCTACACAATGTGCTTACTTACACTAGCACATTCAAGCTTGTTTTATTTTGAGTAGAAATTTGAAGACAATATCTTTGTGGGCCTTCAGGGATAGAATTAAGTTATGAAGACTGGCCAGAGGAGGTGTTTATTTGTTTGGTTATCCTGGCCTTGGAAGCCCATAAATCACACTTCTTTCTCTGCAAAATCAGACTGGAGAAAAACAAACAATGATAAATTTGAGACTTCAAGTGATTATGGAGACTTGCCATGGGAGGGTAAGGTGCAAATTGGCATTGTGGGAAACATGAGCGCCAATATGATAAATGGCAATTCTTGGCCAGGATTGACAAACTTTTTCTGTAAAGGTCAGAGAGTAAATATTTTAGGCTTTGAGGGTCATAAAGTGTCCATCATGAGTTTTGAACTCTGCCACTGTAATGAGAAACTAGCTAAAGATAACGTATAAATAAGTGAGCATGTCTCTATTCCCATAAAATATCATTTACAGAAATGAGGAGATAACCAGATTTGGCCTGCAGGGTATAATCTTCTGACCTCTTTTCTAGACTCTTTATTTTTCACTTCCTTTATCTAACCAACACCTTATTTTAAATAATCTACCTCTAAACAGGTGTACCCATTATCTTCTCTCTTTCCTAAACACTTATGTGACATTCATCGGGTTAATCAACATCCATGAATTATCATATTTAGATTCCTACCACCTGTAAGTTGTTCGATTATCCTCATTATGAGGCTTAGGAAGGTTAAGTAATCCATCCTGCACCATGCAGCTGTTAAGTAGTTGGCATAGGTCTGATGGGGGAAAACTATGAAATTAAAAGTCTCTTCCCTAATCGCCTATCTGATCTCTTTGCCTAGGTTCCCAGCAGTCCTTTCCATCCTGCATAAGGCTACTGAGTGATTAAACCCCAAACATATTCAGGTTCTTTGTATGATTAAAAGTTCTTAATGAACTAGCCCTGGCTTACCTCTCCAGTTTTTCTCCAGCAAGAACCCATTCCCCCTGACATACACACAAACACACAAGACATTCACACTCCCATAGTTCAACAAGGATCTCATTCATACCAACTGAATTAAGTCCCATAAACACATAAAACAGTTTCCATGCCACCATTGTTTTGCTTATGATGTTGTCCAGTACCCCTCTTGCCACTCACTCCTCTTCACACATCCCTTCTTTCTTCTCTGCCTTTTAGTGTGTTTCCAACATTTTCCCAAGGAAATTTTTCTGACAATGTTCAATTGAGCATTTAAATCTTCGTTCTGAATGTTTTCCTCTCAGGATACATGTAATATGCCGTTGCATAATATTTTTGTTTTATTGTGCAGTATTTTTGTTGTATTTTTATTGTGTCTATTTTTTATTGTATAGATTAGGGCACTGAGAAGGAATCTGACTAATAATTATACAACCAGGAAATTTCACACTATTTGCATGAGAGTAGAGAGTGATGTAGTTCTGAGAAGATATAAGAAATGGTGCCAAATGTGAACTGTGGTTATTCAAAAGTATACATTAGGTCCTTGTAAATATGAAAGTATGCATTGGCAAATAAGGACATGGATAGGTTTTACCATCTTGGTTTTTTTGTATTGTTTATTCTGGTTTGGGGGGAGGAAGGGAGCTAGGGAGCTATAATGTGAGAGCTATGCATTATGATCTAAGCAATGTGACCCTTATAGTGTCAGATCTATGATATGTGGATTGTTCTATAATGAAATTTTGATCTACATAAAATAAGAATTAGCATATTCTTAATATTATAGGATAGGGTCTTCATACCAAATGACAACATTACACTAGATAAAATTGCCCAAGTATTGCATTCTAGGATGATCTAAAAACTCTGATGATGATTATGATCATGATTTGTAAAATCAACTGCTAGAATTGTTTTGAGGTACACATTTAAGATTAAGATCTAGACAACAGGTCTACATGAACATCCTTTGAAATCTTTTTGATGTTCATATAAAACTATACTAGAAAATTATTTAGCATGTGAAAGCACAAAGGGGTTTTATATCATTTAGGGCAAATAGTTCATGTTAATGTGTTTATCTTATTTTTTGTCATAAGACAGAATACTTTACTTTGCTAGAGTTGTCCTATTTACCTAGACTGACTTTTTAATATTCTGATTTTTTTTTAAAAAAAAGAACGAAAACAAAACTCTGATATTAAAAAGTAACCTTGGGCCTCAATGTTAAGTTCATTTGGAAACTCTTCCACTAGAGTATAACCTTGATGAAGGGGCCACATGGAAACAAACAATCATCTTCTATAAAATTGGCAGAAAGCAGCCATAGTCTTGCTGCTTATATGGCTCAGGAATACTCCAAAGGGATGAGTGAGTTGGGGAAAAGAAAGCTTCTGTGTTAATTTACCTGAGAATAGTGTTTACTAATGAACTCTTCTGAACACATTAGTGGCTGGAGGGAGTCTTTTCCATGCCTCAGAAGTATAGTAGTTGATAGCTAACAACACACTTCACTCATGACAATTCTCAAATGATTCCAGCCTGCAGTACTGTCTCCTAACAGGATGCAAGGAATCCCCAGGAGATACACTTGTGCATTCTAGCTTCTAAATTCAAAGCAAAGAGGAGGGAAACAAAGCCATAGGCCCTGGAAGTCCTGATTCATTAAAATTAGTTGAGAGTACAGTGTGCCAGCCTTTAATTTAGCAAAGGATACTGTATTACTTTTGATTTGGATAAAAATGAAAAATGTTGTTTAAAGAATCATCTCTCATGAATGATACCTGCCTCAAATCATTATAGGTAATGCTGTGGTCGAGCCCATTGCGGTTTATTAGTGACTAACCGGTAATAGAATAGGAGACAATGAGTATATGTGGTTTTAATATACATTACTTAATCTAAGGAAAATATGGAAAAAGATCTACTAGGTTTGGTAGCAATTTAAGAACCATGAAAAATCTGAGTTGACACAGTGTACTTCTTGATTTCATATGAAAAATTTCTGATGCACATCATAGGACCACTGACAGTGATCAAGGCCATACATTAAACGAAAAACAGCCTCTAAGTCCATGGTTCCTAAACTGTGCAAAGCACCTCAGAGGGAGGCCACAGGATTTTTTAAATATTCAAGGGAAAAACAGGTATATTGTAGGAACTACTAGAACACTAGATTGTCCTACATTCATTTTGATGATGTCACATCTTCACAAAGCTGATACTGAAATGGTTGCAATTATTGAAAACAAGTACTGCAGGAAATGAGAGTGGTGCTGTACAAAGTTTGAGTTGTGCAGTCCCAATGCATGCACACATCTCACTAGTAAATAATTATTATTTTGAACAGTGCCCCTGGTGTCAATGATTGTTAGGCCTGAGAACTATGCAAGATGTTAAATGTGTTCTCTGTTTAATTGAAGTAAATATCAATTTACTAATAGAGTGACTCAGGCAGGCAACTATAGAAACAACAGTCAGACAGGAGTAGTCAAAACGCATGAATCTTTTTCAGGCTTTATTATCTGGTTTTTAAACTTATTTGGGACACAGAATAACATGGAGAATGGTTTGGTTGCATAATACAGGCAAGAGTAACAACTATGAAACTGCAATTTTTTCTGACATACTTTGTGTGACAACTTCCCTACAGTTTCAGTAAGTACTGGACATTTCTCTTCCCTAGGCTAGGAAAAAAAACCCAGAATGTACTGTTTCATGTTGAGATATTGTTGATAAAGCAGCAGGGGATTGCCAACAGTCTCCGGCCCTGTAATAGATTTTAAGGGACAGAGATGCCCTGGTGAGAGTCACAAGAACAGCTGGTTCCAAATCATCTCTTAGGATCTAAATCCTTTGACAATGGCGAGTGGGGGGCAAAAGAAGATGTTAACAGGCTGGAGAAGATGGGTTGCCAAGAGTAAGACCAGGTGAGAAAAGGTACTAGGAGAAAGAATCTGACTTTTGCTTATTTGCAGTCTCAGTAGTCATGCCTCCCTGTTGTATAATGAAATGCTGAGCGTAGTAAATGGGAGTAGATTTTTTAACATAAGAGCACAACACAGTGCCCTTTAACAGTACTCTCTGCTTATCCATTGGGCTCAAAGTCAAAAAAGATTACTTGAGAGGCAGCAATAATTTGATGAGCCAGCACAAGCTTTACCTGAGTAGAAT
Source organism: Miniopterus schreibersii (assembly GCF_964146895.1). Taxonomy (NCBI): domain Eukaryota; kingdom Metazoa; phylum Chordata; class Mammalia; order Chiroptera; family Miniopteridae; genus Miniopterus; species Miniopterus schreibersii. The sequence goes on along the minus strand of NC_138107.1, from coordinate 76,230,727 downwards.
GCTGTGGTCATCAGGTCCACCCTGCTGCCAGCAATTAAAAATTAACCTTGGCATTTTCAAAAAAGAACATAGCAATTCCATATGCAGCTTCTCTTCTGCTTGATAATATGTCTAAAGAGCGTCTGCTTTCTCAAGCCAAGACAGTTTACACACAATGAACCTCTTTTGTGTGTTATGTGCAAAGCTAGGTCATTAACACACCTGCCTGATAGGAGGGAGGGAGGGGGAAAAACACCTCCTTTTGGTAAATTCATTCATTTTAAGACATCTAGGTTCACAGCGTTGTCCTTTGAACACCCCAATTACCTCCTCTTGCCCTTACAAACAAGTGGTGTGAATTTTAATCAGCTGGAATGCAATCAAGGCCTGAAATAAATTGTGTTGTTAAATCATCTTCACAGAGAAAAGCAACTCACATACCTCTGCTCTATGTATCTCTGGTTTTCACAAGGGTGGAATGTCCTTGCTATGGACTGAAACAAACAATGTTTTATTTTTGTTTCAACCTCTGTTGACTTTCCTCTGCATTCCATTCCCCTCCTATGCCAGAGCCTGAGTTCTCAGAGTAATTAGCAACACCCACTGGTGATAACAGGGCCACAGCAACCTACCAGCGCTATCTTGCCGGCGCCAGCTGTGCCTCAGTATTTATTTATGAAGATCACAATATTTACACAGTATGAACTCATTGAGATGGTGGGGGATTGAGCAATGCTCCAGCAGCTAAATTTCATCTCTATTTTTAAATGGAGAGGAAAAAAAACTTCGGGGCTATGTACTGTTTACTTCTCAGGATAGGAGGTTCAAGCTTCCAATTCCAGTTCAGCCCTGCTTTGCAGCAGGTCGGGGTGAAGCCCCTGGAGGGGCTCTGCAGGATGCTGCTCTGAAACCCGCTCGCCCAGCACAGGGGAGGCTGAAAGCTGCGCAGATGCACCGAAGGGCCCCGCAGAGGGATCAGGCAGCGGGCTTCGTGGCTCATTCCTCTGAGCCCAGATCTGGGACTGAACAATTGAGACGTTTGCTCACAATCCCACTTCACTGGAATGACTCCATCTCTTCATTTGCTCTCCTGCAAGGATTTGTTAACATGGTGGGGAGCAGCATGCACTGCGATTTCATCTGCCCAGGGAGTCCCTGTGCAGAGCCCTGACTCAGAGATTTTGGTGTAGATAAGTAATGGCAGGACTTCGGTTTGGAAAAAATTGTTCACGGTGTATTTATGGCAAGAAATAAATAAATGGCAGAACAGAGAGTACATACCTTTTTTTCAGCATGTAAAACTTCTGTTATTTCTATCTAGAACTGTCTCCAGGAAAAGCTGGTTCTACCCTTAAAATGTTAATATTATTGATCAATGAGCAGAAACCATGATCAGATGAAAGGCGTTAATTTGTTCTTTTATCAGACTGACCCCAAACAAGTCACCGTTTATGCATTTTTACTTTCTCACATTACAGATAGAAAGGGAATAGATTTATCACCAAGTTAATTGAGTACCTATAAAATTATCGACTTAATGTTTTTAAGTATTTTCAGTGTGGGTGCTTAATGTGATTACAAAAGTAGACTTCAAAAACAATAAATGTATTAAATCTTAATTAGTACAAAGGGTATTCTGTCATTATTATTAAAGAAAATAGAATCTTCAAAATTCAGCCTTGGCCCTGGCCTGGTGCTCAGTTGGTTAGAGCATTGTCTGGATACCCCATGGTTGCGGGTTCAGTCCCCTGGTCAGGGCACATACAAGAATCAACCAAGGAATGCGTAAGATTGAGGATGTTAATTGATCTGTGCGAATTTGTTCTGTTCACTCTTTCATAGGTATCATTTACTTCACTCATAAGTTTACCCCACAAAATAGCCATGTTCTTTTGCAGCTATTTTCTGAAACAAAAGTTAAGATAGTACAGAAAATTAGATTAGATTCTTATTCACATTAGATCATTCTAGGATATTTTTGGAACAAGTCGATGTTTCTCTTTCTCCCTTCCTCTTTCTCTAAAATCAATTAATAAATTAAAAATTTTTGTAAAAATTAGCTTTGTCCACAAATAATAATAAATTATTCTAATTATTTATAATAGATTATATAATTATTATAATATAGATTTAATTATAATTATATATTATGTTATATGTTATAAAATTATGATATATCTAATTATTTACAATAATATTATAAATTGTATTTGCAACTCTTTTAATGAAGATTTATCAGACAATAATGTTGCATAAGGTCATAAATTATAAAGTTACAAGCATTGCTTATTTTCATGCCAGGCTTAGCCTTTTTAAAAATTAAAAAGATAATGCAGCAGTTCAGTTGACATTTAATATTGTGTCATCCATATCACTTTATCTCTCTTATTGCCTTTGTATTATAAAAATATCCTAGAATGATCTAATGTGAGTAAGAAAGCTAATTTTCTGTACTATCTTAACTTTTGTTTCAGAAAATAGCTGCAAAAGAACATGGCTACTTTGGGGGGTAAACTTATGAGTGAAGTAAATGAACAGAACGTATTCGCACAGATTGATTAATGTTCTCAACCTGAATATATCTGTATTTGCAGATCCAGAGCGAGGAATGAACTGCAACCTGCAACAGAAGCCCTAGGGCCTCTTCCATGCACTCTCCACCCCCTCCTCAAGGTAACCACTATTTTGACTTTGATAGGCAGAGATCATTTTGAAGGATAATTTTAACATTCACAAAATAAATAGATCACAACATTAACTCCGGGTTTAACATTGTGGATATTCCAAATGTTAATGCATAAAAATGCTTAAAGATAGCAAGACAAATTGCTTTGAGTTTTAAGAGAAAGACCATACATGTATCGGAATAGCAGCTGTTGACAGGGATAACTGCTGTGTTTATGTTTGGAACACAAAACACAAGCCTGTTCTATCTTCACTTGGCTACAGGCAAAATTCAGTAAACTGGAACTTTCCTGCTGCCTCAGACACGGATGGTACATTTTAGGTTGTCCCCAAGTGATTTCACTCACAAGTTACCATGCAAGAAGATTTCTTCAACTCTAGATAGAACAAATAGATAAGATGGGAATCCAAACACTGGCTAAAGGCAACACTGTATGTATTACTCTTTTTGTTTCTAGTAACTATGTCAAGTATATGTTCAAAGATACTCACTATTTTTTTATTCGCAAAATCGGGCAGATTGCTCTAGCTCTAATGTCAAGTGATTAGCTTCTCAAAAGTAAACCACGAAACATTTTTAAATTTTGTTTGTTTGATACTATTTTAGGAAAGATGATAATATCTGTGACTTTCTTATAAATAACTGAATGCATGCAGCAAATTTCTACATAGAAAGCATAGTTCACCAATATTAACATAGGAAAGATATTGATATAGATATTTCTATATTGATATAGAAAAGATAGCCTAATGACTTCATGCGATCTTATGTAATTGGGGGTGGATTGTGTATATAACTACATTGTTAGCTATATCCACTATCAAATGTGTTTTTCACTTCATATCCTTGAATCTTCTCACCACTGAAGCAAAACCTCAATACCACTTTACAGTGAAACTCTGGACACCTTGCATTATCTAAAAATGAATACATAGTCATGGGTGTCCAAAGCCAAGGTCAGTTTTCCTTTTCTACATTCAGAATTCTAGATTGACATTTTCAAAATGTATCTATTTTTTGGCAGGACATCAATGAGTGGTCCTAAGGACCATGCATGCTGAGAGCCTTCAGGATAACTCCTTATGACTTGAATATTTCAGACACTCATTTTTTTAGTAATAATTTACCTTCTTCATTCATCAACTAACATTTTACCTCATATACAGAAGTTGCAGAATTTTAACAGCAAGCAAAATATAAAATTGGCTAGTCATTATAGATTTATTGAATGTCTTTTTTTTCTAATCCAACTATATGCAACTCTTCCTGGTCTTCATTTCTTCTATCTCATCAGCTGTTCGTCAAAGATGAGTGAGTATTCAGAGTCTCTGACAAAATTTTAATATATTTGGCCAGAAGAGTAGATCGATTAGAAATAATGTCCAACAGGCAAAAGAGCACAAAGTAAAAACAAGGCCTTAATTTTAAAATGTTATTGATGTGGTATACTTAGTATACATCATTTCAAATTTGTTAATTCAAAATATTAAATGTTTCCCCAAAAAGTTATACATTGAATATTTTTGTTGTATTGCCAAATAATCTAAGTCTACTAAACTTTTCAAATATCACCTCACTTTTATCTTTATTTTCTTAACTGATTTATGTTTTGACATAATACATATAATTGAAATTAATAAGTCTGAAATGTTTTCAAAGTATTGAAAACTTTGTGCTTTTCTCTCAGGAAGACATCTCTCTCGCTTCCATTTATACCCAAAATTTACCATATTGCATAGTAAAAGGGATTTATGATATCAAATAGTTTATTGATTAAGTTACAGTTTTAATATAAATGTAGCTGGATTTATAAAAATAAAAAAAAATTGAAAAGACATCTCTTTAAGGCAGAATAGCCAATGAATTTATTTAATCTAATCATTCTCTGCCACTTTATAAACTGAATTCTCTTACTTGTCCAAGAAGGATGAGTCAGATCTTGTCCCTCTTCCTAATCTGGAATTTATAGTAAAAATTCTCCTAATGCCCCAGTTAATGTATGATTCCATGTGGACTAATCAGGCTTCCTCACTTTCTTGGTGAAAGTGATTTGACATAAAAGGTGAATTAATCAAATAATGATGGGCTTTGGAGCTTCCTCTGTACTAATAGTGAACAAAACAAACAAAACCTTTGTCCTCATGGAAATTTTATTCTAATAGTAGACAACAAACAATCAGTACAGCTTAAAGCCTGTGGATGGTGAAGAGCTTTATGAAGAAAAAGGAACAATGGGGAGTAGGAATGCCAGGATTAGGTATTTTTAATTCACTTAAGGAACACATCTTTTACTAGTATGTTTATATTTAAAAACTCAACCACCAAAAATATATCAGAAAAAAAAGAACTATAAGCTTGTTTTTCAAATTGTGTTATCTACCCAGCCTAGGTTGTGTGAAGAAAAAAATATAACATAAAATTCATCTCTAGTTACATATGCCTCTAAGGTACCTGGTAATAAGCAAATATAAATCTGGAAGGACACTCTCTCATTTTCAACCAGACAGGATTCCCATAGTTAAAACTGTAAGAAATATGAAATCACATTTTAGAATTACAAAACACATATAGAAACGATCCATCACAAGCAAGACTCAGCAGTAACCATAAACATTAGAACAAGACACCAAAGAATATCCATTAATGAAATCATAAATGAATAAGCTTAAAATGATCATAGACATAAAAAATGCATCAAAATATAAAAAATTGATAAAATAATTTTAAAGGCACCAAATAAATAAACTGGAAATATAAATTGACCCATTCTGGGCATAAATACTATTTACCTCCTTTTCAACTCTTTTTTATACCCAGTATCCATCATGCATCAAAACTGATGAGATATACAAAAAAGCAAGTGGGGAAAACACTTATTAACAAGAGATAAAAGCAGACAACAGAACCAAAACAGTGATTATCTAGGTGTTGGAAATATATGACAGGGACTATGAAATGACTGGTAAATATGTCAGAGGATCTAGTGGAAAATATGTGCAGCATGTATAAACAGATAGGGATTTCATCAGAGAGATAGGAAAAATATTTTTAGTAAGTACAATGTAAATGGTAGGAAAAAAGTACAGTATTAAGGATGAAGAATTCTTTTGATAGACTAACACACTTAATATGGCAGTGAAAAGAATCATTGAAGATAAGACACTAGAAATCATCCAAACTGAAATGCAAATAAAAAGAGAGAAACAAAACAAAAAAGGAAAAACAGACTCAGGGAAACAGAGACCAAAGGGATAGTTACCAGAGGGATGGGGTTGGGGAATGATTGAAAAAATGTGAAAGGGACAATAGTCAATAAATAATATTGTAATATGTTTCTGTATTTTTGAATGTTCACATGGTTAACTAGTAATTCTTATTATGCTTCACTGATATAATAGAACATCTGTATGATGGAATCTAAAATAGCTGGCTTTGACCCAAGGAAATTATTTATTGTAACTGACTTGTGGTTGACTCATATGTTAAAAATACTTAGTTCAGAAAAAAGTGGTAAAATACTAATGTTTAACACTTAGAATTAATTTCTCCATTTAAATACTAGATTCTTTGATGAAACTAGATGATAACAAGTATAGATTAACAACTTGACTGTGATCAAGTCAGTCTATTTGGCCAATGAAATATGAGTGTAAACTAAGATAAACTAAGATTTTCAAATCAAATTTAGCTCTCTTAATTTATCTTTGTATAATACAAACTTAACCTATTAACAAAAGAAGTAAGGAGGAAGTTTTGCTAATGCCTCACATTAATATATTATTAATATGCATATTAAGTAAATATTTCTCCTCTTTAAAAAGAGGAGAAACATTGAAATTCTGACTAGACATTGCTTGCTGTAAAATATAAAACAAAAAAGATTGCCAGTGATTCATTTTTATAGAAAGCTGAACTGTATATGCAATATTAATATTCAAATGTAAAAATTTCAATAAACAAATTAAAATGCTTATTCAAACAGAAAACCATTTCATGGTTACATATGAATTGAAACCTTATAGTTCCAAGATGATTTTCTACTATATCTCCATAATGTCATGGGTGTTCTTAACTATAATTATTTAATTGACTGTTCATAATTATAGTTTAGAATGCAGTTCTATTATTAAAAGAGTTTTATGTTTGAAATATTTTATTCAAGACGTCATAAAAATCTGTTTGGCTTCTGTTCTAATGGACATTATGTGTGCAACCAGCATTTTCATTTATTAAGTCCTGACACCTTCTCTCATTTGAATGATGTTATTAGCTATTTTAAATAAAGTAAATGTTCTTCAAACATTAGAAATTACTCTCTAAGTATCTGATAATGTGTTTAAATGGGCAATACACCAACAAAGCCTTGGGAAATCAATAATGATGCTTAATTCAATCTACTACAGTTCTGCTTGCTAGTATAGCATTTAAAAATTTAAGAGTATTTAAACTACTGAGGAATTTCCTGGCATTTTAATAGACTATTTTATAACAATCTTTCCCCCCCTGTACAAGCAATCATGACTATTGCTAATGGAATCAATTCAAAACTCATTAGCTTTCCCTTTTCTTTATTTTTCTTTCTTTCTCTCTCCCTCCTTCCTCTCTTCCTCTCTTCCTCCCTCTCTCCTTCCTTCCTTCCTTCTTATCTTCCTTCCTTGTTTCCTTTGTATTTGGTCTGTTTTTATTTTGTTTTGTTTTTTTCTTCTGATAGGACATCCACCATATGCCATCATTTATTTCTGATAGTCCTGGGAGAATATAATCAGTTTCACTAATCAGAGATAACTGCAGGGTACATTTTAGACAGAATAAAAGTGGAACCTTATAGCACTGAAGATCAGTCATTATGGAGGAAAAGAAAGCACTGTGTTCCAGAGTGTAAATAAATAGTCGTAAATAGCATTGAATCCAGTTGGAAAAATATCAAGGAGTTATATTTAACAGTCATTGCTGACCACACTGACAAACAAAATAAAATGATTGAATCTTAGTTCTAGTTAGATTCTTTTTCACTATGTCACTACATTAAATTAAGGTTTAAAGTAACTAATTTAGTAATTAGTTTATGTGTGCCACAAGATGAAAAAGGTTGAAAATCACTGGTCTAATCTATGAATAACTCTCTGGCAGGCAGGCAAATTGATGTAACTTCAAGTTTCCAGAATAATGTCTTGAATTTACTAAGATAAAGAGCTATACAATGTAAATATTAACAGTTTAAAGTATTTTCTACTTAGCTTTCAAGATTTAGTTTTTAATTTTTTATTTCATTATGTAGGACCTCTAGATGAATGTTGAAGAATAAATTCAGTGACATAAAATATTCTTATTTTTCCCAAATGAAATTTTATCTTGAATTCAATTCCTTCTGAAAAAAATATTCCCTATAATGCATTTTCTTAAATGCCTTTGTTCATCATTAAATGTTCAAAGCACTTGTGTTACTTTGTTTTTTTGGTGTGATATATTTCAGGAGAAAAGAGCTCAAGATTTTTAAAAATATATATTTTTATTGATTTTTAGAGAGAGAGGAAGGAAGAGGGAGAGAGAGAGTGACATCAATGTGAGAGGAACATTGATCAGTTGCCTCCTGCATGCACCAGGGTGCAACCCAGCAGGGGATCCAACTGGCAACCTGGGTATGTGCCCTGACCCAGAATCTAACCAGTGACCTTCCAGCACAGGGGATATTGCTCAACCAACTGAATCACACCAGCCAGGGCACATGAGCTCAAGATTTTATATGATTTTTCTTCTTGTTTTTAAACAAACTGAAATAATTTGTTTTTATTTTCTTTACTAAATTCACATTTATTATTTAAAAAGTTTAAACAGTGTGTTATATTTATTTAAAATACAGTTAAGAACATGGGAATTTTGAACGTCTGATATCTCTTGTAACAAAACAATGCTCCTTACAATAACAACCAGAAAAAAAAAGATTAAATTCCCAAAACATGTTTTTTTAAGATATTAGAAAACTTCTGAAGTAAACAGGACTCTAGGGGCCAAGATCCCCAAAAGAGAGAAATCTGCAGCTGATTCTGTCCTCAGGGCATTTGCCAATTCTTGGCACAAATCCCAGCCAAGGACAAAGAATGAAGGTCTCTGCTAACAGGGAAGAAATCAGCACCGTTTTTGGCAATCTCACAGGTCTGGAGAGACAGAAGTGGAGTTTAGGGATGCCACAGGAGCCAGGAGTGGACAGGAGCCAAGATCTTGGTGAGAATGGAAGTGCAAGGAATTGATCCAGAAACTGCCGATTCACCCTTGAGACATATGCTGGATGTTTGAATTGCTAAGGGAAGAACAATAAGAAGCTAGTCAGGAAGCTGCCGGAACACAGGACAGAGTGTTCTACAGTTTCACAGTACAAAAAAAATAATGTATAGTTCAGGACTTGGCATGAAGATGAAGTCTTTATAAATACACAAAGATTTCAATTGGGATTTTTAAAGGACTGCACCTAACCACAGGGTGAAACAAAGGTAAACTGTAGACTGGGCTGTAAAAAGACTGCAATCCAGCACCAGTTCAGACCAGTGCCTGACTGGATTAAAGTGATCTGCCTCCAGTCTATGCATCTTCCAGAGGAGACAGTGAACTCTGTCAGGATGATAGCATTATTATCCATAAACTTTAAGCTATAAGGATTTTATTTATTTTTTTTATTTTTTAATCCTCACTGAGGATATTTTTTCCATTGCTTTTAGACAGAGTGGAAGGGACAGAGAGAGGGAGAGAAACATCGATGTGAGAGGCTCACGTTGAAAGGTTGCCTCTTGCACATGCCCCCACCTGGCCAGAGATGGAGCCTTCAACTGAGGTACATGCCCTTGGCCAGAATTGAACCAGGGACCCTTCAGTCCACAGGACTGGTGCTCTAATCACTGAGCCAAACTGGCTAGGGCTAAACTGGATTTTAGTAATATGGCCAGGAAAATATACAAGTTAGAGATTTTCACCAGAGAACCAGAATCTGTTAAATCAAATAAAAATTTGTAGGAATGCAAATTTTAATAAGTATCCCCAAAGCCATTAAGTCCAGTCTAATCATGAGCAGACAACAGGCAAATACCCACTAAGGGATATTAGATAAAATAGCCTAAGGAGAGAGGGAGAATAAATGCAATACGGTTTCCTGGATTAGATTCTGAAACTAAAAAAAGGACATTAGGAAAAAAATTAAGGAAACCTCATTAAAATATGTGCGTTAGTTAATAATAATGTATCAACATTGGTTCATTATTTGAAACAAAAATGCCAACCTCAATAAGATGTTAATAAAAATGAAAATAGGTATAGGACATATTACAACTTTTATATATGTATTTGATTGTAATGATTTCTAAGAATTTCTTATTATAGAAAATTGAGGACTCGGAGAGCTGGGTGACTTGGGTCATTTAGGTGAAAGAATTAATTCTTTTGGATCACCCTTCCTTCAGGCTCTCAGGGGATTTATGTCAACTTTTGATTGTCCTAAACTCTCTCTGTATTGTCTCAGCTGGTCTAAATTTCACAGATCAAGTATTGAATTCATGCTTGTTACCTGATGCATTATAAAATCTCAGTAAACAAATTAATGAGACAAATGAAGTACCAAATAGGATAATTAACTAATCAATATTAAATTGTGCAGAAAATATGGAGAATAGAAACCATGTAGTTAATAAGGTTTGTCTATAGAAATATATTAAAGAGTTTCATCAGGAAATAATGACTAATTAGTTTTTATAGTGTGTGCATATTCCATGATCAATTTTGGTTAAAAAATTATAATACATAGTCATTGTAGAATTTTTTAAATATGGAATTTTGCATAATTATACAAATTTTTAAAATGTCAATATAGAGTTTTCTCATCATGCTTAGCAGTTCTATTTTTTATTATTTTTTACTTTTTTTAGTGGTTTTTCTTGTGTTTGCAATGTAAATTTGCAACTAATCCAAGAACATTTTCAAATAACACTGTGCCCTTTTACAGGTAGCATAGTGCCTTATAATAAGGAAATAACTCGATTCCTCTCCCCCCTTTTATCCTTGCTATCACTCATATCATTTATATATAAGCTTACATAAGCATATACATACTTATAAGTTATATACACAAGAATAATAAGAATATTCGTAAGGTCTATACAATAGAATATATTATTGCCATAACTATTTTGAACAAACTCTTATCTATTAGAACAATAAAGAATAGGAAAACACAAAAATAAACAAGTGGGACAACCTCAAACTAAAAAGCTGCACAGCAAAGAAAACAACAAAATTAAAAAGTGACCCATTGAATGGGAAATAATATTTGCAAATTGTGCGTGTGTGTGGGATAAAGGACTATTATCTAAAATACGTAAAAATCTCATAAAACTTAATAGCAAAAACAAAACCACAAATGATATGATTAAAGAACGGGCAGAATATCTAAATAAACATTTTTTTCCAAATAAGTCCTACAGATGGCCAACGGGTACATTAAAAGATGCTCCACATCACTAATCATGAGGGAAATGCAAATTAAAACCACAGTAGAGATCACCTCACACCTGTTAAAATGATTCTCAAACACACACACACACACACACACACACACACACACACACACACACACATAAGTGCTGACAAGGATGTGTAGAAAAGGGAATTCCTGTGCACTCCTGGTGGGAATATGCATGGTACAGCCACTGTGGCAAACAACATGGACGTTTCTCAAAAAAATTAAAAATAGAACTAACGCAAGATCCAGCAATTTCACTTCAGGCACTTATATGAAGAACATGAAAACACTAATATAAAAGGATATAAGCACCCATGCTCACTACAGCATTGTGTTTAATAGCCAATACGTGGAAGCCACTAGGGTGTTCACCTATAGGTGAGTGAAAAAGGGAAATGTGGTGTGTGTGTGTATTTGGAATATGTTAAGCCATATCAAGGAATGAAATCTTGCCATTTGTGACAGTATAAGTGGACTTTGAGGGCACTATGCTAAGTGAAATAAGTCCTAGAATGACAGATATTGTCTGATCTTATATTTGGAATTTACAGAAACAAAACAACCCCCCAAATGACCTCACAGATAACAAAGAACAGGTTGGTGGTTGCCAGAGGTGGAGGGTAGGCAAAATGGATAAAAGGGGTCAAAAGGAACAAATTTCCCTGACCTATATTATTTTCCTTCTCTCTAGAGAACTTCTTTTTACAGGTCTACTCTCAACATTTTCTCTCAATTATTGTTTGTTTGAGAATATTGTTTTTCCTTCACTTTTGTTGTATAATTTTTCAGGGGACAAAATTATAGTGTGGTGGGTGTATTTCTCTCAACACTAAATATTCACTCCACTCTCTTCTTGCTTGCATGGTTTCTGAAGAGAAGTCAGAATATATTGTTGTCTTTATTTCTCTATAGGTAAATTTATTTTCTTCTGGCTTCTTTTAGGATTTTTCTTTATGTTTGATGTTGTGTTTGTAATTTGAAAATGATATGCTAAGCTATAGTTTGGGGCATTAATTCTGCCAGATATCCTCTCAACTTTTTGGGTCTGGGGTATAATATCTGACATTAATTTGAGGAAATCTCATTGTTTCAAACAGGTCTTTTGTTCCTTTCTCTCTTTTTTCTCCTTCTGCTATTCCAGTTCTACATTATACATATGTTACCCTTTTGTAGTTGTGCAACTGTTCTTTGATATTTTATTTTTTGTCTCTGATCTCTTTGTGAAAAGCACTCTTCATTTTTATCTCTAGCATTTCTTTCTGGTTCTTTCTTAGGATTTCCATCCCTCTGCTGATACTGCCCATCTGTCCTTGCATGTGGTCTATTTTATCCATTAGAGCCCTTAGTATATTAATCATAGTTGTTTTTAATTTCCCAGTTGATAATTCTGAAAATCCCTGCAATGTCTGGTTCTGATGCTTGCTTTGACTTGTTAATTGTGACATTTGCCTTTGTATTGCTTGTAATTTTTTTCCCCATAGCTGGACATGATATGTGGGGGTAAAAGGAATGGCCCTAAATAGGCTTTTAGTAATACAATGGTAAGGTGTTGGGGGAGGGGAAGTTTTCTATTGTCCTGCAAGTAGGTTTCAGTGTTTTTAGTGCCTCTGGACTGTGAATTTCACAATAGTTGTTTTATTTCCCCCTCTCCCATTTAGTGGGAGAGGATAGTTAGGTAGAGCTAGAGTTGAGTATAGTTGACCCTCAAACATTGAGGGGGTAGAGGTATTAACCCCCATATGGTCAAATAGCTAAGTGTAACTTTTGACTCTAAAGTTGGCTCTTTGCATCTCTGAATTCAATCAACTGCAGATTGAAAACAGTATTTTTTGATTTGCAATTGGGAATCTGCATTTGGGAATCTGCAGCTATGAATGCAAGAATACTGTTTTTGTTGTGCAGTTGGTTGAATCTGTAGATGCAAAACTCATGAATAGCAAGGGCCGACTGTATTTATTGGAAAAAAAATCACATATAAGTGGGCCCACCTGTATTGTTCAAGGGTCAACTGTATTTCCCTTCTGTGAGCTGGAAGGCTACAGCTGACTAGAGTTGGGTATTTCCCACCCCCAAGGTCAGTTAATCTCTGATAATGCCCCAGCAAATTAGGTTCTACTTAATTCCTTTCTTCTGAGGGTAGGCCTTGTTAAGAACAGAGTGCACTGGTGTACTCAAAACCGTTCTTCTCCTCCAGCTAGAAGCAGGAGAGTATTTTTCTCTGAGGTTAATATTCCCCATGAGGACCTGGTCTAGCTCTTGGAGGTAAATCTCATAAAATTGTTGAACCTGCCCTATTACTAGGTTCCCTGGAATTTTTAACTCTCAGACTTATCTACGCTGAGCCTCCAGCTCTTCCTCAATTACGGCTTTTGTTTTCTTACCCTACCACTGGCTCCCCTGACGGTTTCTGATCCTGCTCTCTGCTCAGGTAAGTTGTTACTCTCTGTATTTTCCTGTTGGTCTCTCCAGTTTTGGGAGCTCCCATTTGTCCTAGTTCCTAAGCTCTCTTATGGCTCCTAGAGGAGCTGTTGATTTTTTCAATTCAGCTTTTTACTTGTTATTAGGATGGAGTGGTGGTTTCTAAGTTTCTTACCTACCTGCAGAACCAGAAGTCTCTCAGCACTTTTTACTCCTGATAAGCAATAGAATTTCAAGTAGCATTCTAGAAAATGATAAAATTCGCAGAGTTGGAAAATGCAGTTGTGAGCCATGTTATAAAAAATTTGTATAAGTCATGCTCTGCTTCATTTGGTGGGTTAAGTCAGGAGAAGGAACATAAGATAGTAGCAAAGTTTCCTCTTTGCTCTCCTTTAGAACTGTTCTTAAGAGCTGGCCCATTCTTAAAACCTCAAACCTGCCCTCTGACCCTATGTTCTAATTTTAGTAAGAGCTTCATTCTCTTCTTTACTTTGTTATTATTAACTCAAAGCTTGATTGTTTTCTCTAGGAAAAAACCCTAAATTAAAATTCTGGGTATAAATCATGTATCCTAGTTACTTGAGAATATAAATAAAAATTGATATTTTCCAAAAATCTCCTTAGTGGTATGATTGAGGTAAAGAAAAGAAAAGATATATACAAATTCAAATTTGAGTTAATATGTTTTAGGTTTTACTTAAAGGACATTTGTTTGTCAACTGTTGACATAAAAATTTATAACTTGTTCATATTCTGTGTCCAAACCACTGCTATAAATGTTGAATAAGATATTTGTATTGGAGACATTAGTTTGGTTAACAACAATCACCCAACCAAGTAAATAACAAACCAAATAAAAAACAAATCTAGAAAGCTGATCTGTAAAGCTGAGAAAGGCCAAAAATCAAGTAGTTTCACAGTTTAGGATATCTGGGATATTGACATGTCCATACCTGGAATATTTACTCAGAGGAGATGTGCATGCAGAAAGTTAATTTGGGAGTGTTCTAGCTTTCGATACAGTCTGGAAGTGAAAAATGAAAAGTTGGGAAGAGGGTACATGGTCCATCATACAGTCCTTAAAAACAAATCCTCTGAGTATGATTCTCAGATGGCTCCACACAACTGTACTGAATTGAGGCCAGTAGTCTGTACAGGCCACATCATGAATATAGATCAGTCAATGGATGTATACGACATCAGGAAGGTGACATGACCTCGGGTGATGCAACTTTCTTCAGCTGAGGACATTCTTCATGAAGGGAGCTGAGATGTAAGGTGTTATGTGACAATAGACCCAAAGGCTGGGAATGTAAGAGTATCAGTCCTGCAACTAGGTGGGTGGTGGGAGGGAGGATCTTAGTATTGCTCTCAGCACCCCCTGGCTGGCACTCGAGTATTAATGAAATGCCAGTGCAAAATTATTGCCTGTAAAGGATAAGTCATTTACATAACAGGGCACTGAAGAAATTTAAAAGATTACCTATTTTTAGTTGAGAGTAAACATATGCTCAGCATGACATTTTTGATGCCATTAATAACAGCAGTTTATGGAAATTTATTTCTTCTGCAGAAAGAGGTCTAACTGAATGAAGAAGCTTAAAGTTCTTTCTGACCCTGTTTCTCTAATTCACATAATTTAAACTGTCTTCTCCTTTTAATTTTCTGGTGTGTGCTTTTTGCAACCATACTTCTCATAATGTATTCTGTGTGTCCTAATAAACTCAACAGAGAGGAAATGAGGACCTATGAAAACATACAAGTACACATTTTAGCCAAAAATATCCAGGACTTCCAATAATCCAAAACAAATAGTACAAAACTGCACAGGGGATCATTTAAAGGTCAATTTTCAGTATCATGGGCTTTTAGACCCAGCAAAGTAAATATAATGTTCTTGCACTTATTAAGCTAAAACAGTTTAAACATGAGGCATGAACCAATTAGATTGGCCTGTAGTACATTATTATTAAAAACAGTAATTATCTTTACTGCTGAGTGAATTAGTAAATTGCTCCTGACCCGCTTTCCCATCTATTCATGACAGGCCAGATTGCTATTGTTTTTCTAAGGATTATTTCCAGTATGTTGGCCTCAGTGTAATAAACCTGAACTCTGAATGAAATTATCCCAATAATTTATGAGGCTCTGTCTTTATGGAGCCATGTCGTTGAGTAGAAAATTTCTAAACCTGAAAAATGTCTGTTACAGCTCTATTTATTTCACTATAAATCAAAAATTGTTTCTCAGCATTTTCTTTCAAAGATTATCAAACTCTTGATCATAGAAAAGATGATCTGACACATACTCTGCATTCTGAACTGAGAAACAGAATACTTTCATCAGAAAACTCATTCCCATAACATAATCGATGCTCTTTAATGCATAGTTTATCATAGATAATTCATTACATTATTATTTACACTTTACAAATATATAGTTGTTGCCACATTTGTAATTGAAAAATTAACCTGATAGCTATGCTTTCTGAGACAGTGTTATAGATGATTTCCCTTGAAATCAAGTGATGACATTAATCATACCCAATGTTTTAGTGTTGAGAACATCTATTTTTTCCCCAAGGATATATACAGGAACCACAATATGAGTAAATTGTTATGAAACCCAATTTTGTTTAAATAGCATTTTAGAAATGACTCGAGAGAGGGTTCATCTCAAGTCCCAAGACAAATGTCTAGTTAGGCTGGTGAAATCTCAGGTTAGGCTTGCCTCTCCAAGAGGAGAAGGCGGAGATCTTGGCACAAAGTCAGACAGACTCTTAGATCCAGGCTTGCAGTGTGAGAGGACTTCCCACAGAAAGGAACTTGGTGTAGGCATATATTCAAGATTGATTGCTTCCACAGAAATTTCAGCAGGCTTTTTTTGGAGTTAGTTGAGGGAAGAGGGGACTTGTTCTGCTGAAGTCCTTTCGAAGACTCCTAAGTATCCAATAATCTAAGAGGTACAGACATGCTCAACCTTCTTTTTTATTTTAAATGGCAATCCTTCCTTGACCAAAAATAAATTGCTATTATGACCTCAAATGTTTTCAAAATCACTTAAAAATTTCTTGTTGTTTAAATGAAATCCCACTGTGGATACTTCCATGAAGAAAAAAGACAAATTGATCCTCATGCAAATTAAGAACCTTTGCGCATCAAAGGAACACTATCAAATGAGTAAGAAGGCTATTCACTGAATGGGAAAAAATATTTCCAAATCACAAATCTGATAGGGGATCAATATCCAGGATACATAGATGATTCCTATAACTCTTAAAAGACAGACAACCTGCAAAAAAAAAAAGAAAAAAAAAAGGGCAGATTACTTGAATATTTTTCTAAAGAAGATATACATGCCCAATAACATGTGAAAAGAAGCTGAACATCACTAATCATTAGGGAAATGTGAGTCAAAAGTACTTCACACCCATTGCTACAAACCAAATAACCCAGAAAATAGTAAGTACTGGCAAGCAACTGGAGAAATTTCAACTATTGTACATTGTTAGTGGGAATGTAAAATGGTGTGGTGCTTTGAAAAACAGTGTGGTACGTCCTCAAAAAATTAAACATAGAATTACTATATGGTCCAGCAATTCTACTTGTGGAATTTCAAAACAATTGAAAGCAGGGACATGAAGAGATATTTGTAAACTCATGCTCATAGCAGCATTATTCACAAGAGCCAAAAGGAGTTAGTGACCCAATTTTTTTCAGCAGATAAAAAGATAAGCAAAATATGGCATAGACATACAATGGAATATTATTTGGCTATAAAAAGAAAAAAAAATCTGACATATACTACAACATGGATAAACCTTGAGAAGACTATGCTAAGTGAAATAAGCCAGCTGCAACAAGACAAATACTGTAAAATTTTATTTATTTATGGTACTTAAAATGGTCAAATTCATAGAGACAGAAAATAGAATGGTGGTTGCCAGGATACGGTGGGGGCAGGAGTTGAAGAATTGATAAATGGATATAGAGTTTCTGTTTTAGAAGATGAAAGGGTTCTGGAGATGGATGGTGTTGATGGTTGCATCACAATGTGAATATACTTAATACCACTGAACTGTACAGCTAAAAATGATTAAGATGGTCAATTTTGTGTTATGCGTATTTTATCATAACTAAAAGATAAAGTAATATGATTGAAAAAAAAAAAACAACAAAGGAAAAAATACAGGGATTAATGATAAAAATGGTGTGGATTAGTTCAGAAATATTTCTTCTCCTTTCAGTATCAAGACAGATGTGAGATTTGCTAGTATGCCTGAAAAGTGGGAGTAGCTTCTATGTGCTTAATTTTGGCATAAACCTTTTCCTACCTTCTTGCTTTAACATTTAAACTATATTTTTAATAGGCATCATAGAGTTGTTTATCACCTATTTATTATACTGTCTTATAATCACTGCCTTCTTAAGTGAACTGTTTAGTCTGTTTACATATACAGTAATTATTAATATGGCTGTGTTTTAGTTTATAATCTATTTGTAACCTAGTTTTCTCACCTCCCCCTTTCCGTCCACTATTTTTCTTTGCCTACTTATTTTGGATTAATTTAGTATTTTCTGGTATTCCATCTTACCTCCTCATTTGCCATTTTATCTATATATTTTGTACATATTTAGTACTTGTTCTCAAATATTAACTTACTATAAATTAATTATGGGTGACAACGTGCACATTTTTTCAAAATGTAACAGACTTACAAGAGTAAAATCCCATTTGAACTCACATTGCATGTTAGCATATTATGTAGTTATGTGGTAAAATGAAATATTGAATTTAAGAAACTAATCAGAAACGTATACAGATAATGTTGACATTTCCTGAGTTACACACCAGAGATATATACCTAACCAGTGATTTTATTAAATATACACACTCAAATATTACTATTTCATAGCTGTTGATTTATATTCAGTCCCTGAATTATGTAACTTTGACATATCAAAATTTCTACTGGAGACATAACTTGGAAATTTCCTACTAGTGGGATACTTAATTTAAAATAATATTGTTATTAATGTTCAATTCCTAAGAAAATGAAAAAAACAAAAACTAAAACAAGAAACACTGTCTTGACTGCCTTACTTGGATACATCTCTTATATATCAAATTCTTGGCAGCCTATCTAAAAAATTCATTCCTAGAACTTGTTCATGCTGCCAAAAAAATACTTTCTCATCTTTGAGAAAAAGAATCATATTAAAGAATATGATTGTTAAAGATTTGATTACAAGAAACCTAGAAGCGTATGGCATACAACCAAATTAATATTTTATATAAGACAACTCCTTTAGGAAAGAACACTGAAATCCTGCCATATATGAAGTAAATCTGTACTGCAGGATAGTTTCCACCTTGGTGAAAGGCCTACTTTTTCTCTGAAGCTTAATCTTTTAAAATACTCTACCTTTCTGAAACTTATGACTAATGAAAAGAGTAACCATAACATTCTTATTTCTTTCTGTACTAAAAGTATCAAAACAATGAGAGATAATTACCCAGATATAAATTTTGAAGTGCATTAAGGAAACAGGGGAAATGAGAACTGTTTTGTGTGTGCTGGAGATTGCTATGTGTTTATTGATACCTTTTCAGTAAATAAAAACAGCAAATCGTCTGATGGAAAAATGCAAATATCATTTTATGTTTCATTTTTCCAAAATTTATATTTTTATCTAGAATATTTTAATGTGGAAATAAAAACAATTGTGTACTCATGCATTTAATATATTGAGTTATCTCACAGCCCTAATCCTTTTTTCCTAAATATTTACACTCATTATCAATAAACATTTAAAAATTATTTTAGGCATAATTTACAATGAATAATTTTAACAAGTCACATTTTGGGGGGAAAGTTTCCTTAAGTGATTTCTAATCTGTATTAGATCTTGCAGGTCTTTTCTTCAAGTATAGAAACAAAATTGAAATGCACAAACATAAATCTTTGTTGCTGGAAATTAGTAAAATCATAAGTAGGTTCATTTGGGCTTAAAAATTCTTGCTCATTCATAAAATCATCTGACCCATTAGGACATCTGTGTGCCTCATGTAGAATCAGTACTAAAAAAATATTTAGAAAGTAAATGGCAAATTAATTATTCATTTTACAAGTATCTATTTCCCAGTCCAGCTTTCAAGTAATTTTCATGCCATCATTTAAAATACTGGCAAATAAAAAAGAATGTACATTTTCATCTAGTGATAATTGCAGCAAAACGAGACATTTTAACAACTGATATTTTTCAAAATATTGAGAAAGGAAAAGCAGAATAATAAGATAATAAAATAGTAAAAGAGAAAATTAGATGAAAACTAAAATACAGGGTGTCCCAAAAAAATGTATACCCACTTTAACAGCTGATAACTCAATTTAGAAAATGAAATATATTTTAACAAACACTGCCTTTATTATTAATTATTCAAAGGGTGTGTATACATTTTGGGGGGACACCCTATATATACAATAGGCAAAACTTTACAATTGAAACTGGTCCCTCAAAAAATAAAAACAACAATAGTTTACTAAACATATATTACTTTATAAAGGAAAAAGACCAAAAGCATAATACACCACAAAATTAGAAATTTAAGTGGGAAAATGCCATAAGTTTATGGTATCAAAATAAAATTAATCCAATCTGTTCAACCTTAAACAAAATAACTTTTAATTAAAACATGAATTTTCTAGCAAAATATAAACTATCAAAAATGACCCCCTAAAATGAAGGGTTCTCTAAATAGAGAAGTTACTTTGGAAGAAATTGAAAAATTTGTTATTTTAAAAACTACTGGCCTAAGTGTTTTTATATAGTAGTTATCTCAAGAATTAAGATACTAATGACTTTATAATTTTTCAACTGGCTGTAAATAATGGAGGGTTTGGTATAGAAGGGGGTGAGTTATTGTAGCCCCTTAAATAGTGTTTGAAATGGTTATTTTTTCATTAAAATGTAGTACAAGCATTTTAAAGTTAATTATCAAATAATAGAAATTAATGGCCATTATGATATTCCATTTTTAGAATATAGAAGCAAGCTTTAGTAAATTTTAAAAGTCAATCCTGATAATAGAATAAGTTTTATGAACTCCAAAATATTTTCTCTAGCAATTAAGTAATTTAACAAAAGGTATCTATCAGAATTTATAAACTATACATTTAGCTCAATATTTCCACTAGAAATTAGCAGATATCCTAAGATTATATTCAAGTACTTTTTAAAAACAATATTCAAAATTAGCAAAAACTTTAAGTGCCCAACACAATTGCATAGTTATGTGTTCTATTTAGGCGGTGACAAAGGCAGCCATCAAAGTTTATGTTTACCATGGATTTTTTATTGTTACAGATGCCCCCCATTTTCCCCCTTTGCCCCTCTCCACCCAGCCTTCCCCCTCCCCCTCCCTGGCCTTCACCACACTGTTATCTGTCCATGGGCTATGCATATGTGCATTTTTAATGACATAGTAAAGGCCTTACTAGAAAATTACGAGTAGGAAAAAGCAGACTAAAATATATGCTCATGCTGCCTAGGGTGAACACACATACATTTGAATAGCAAATATATGGAAAGGAAAAGAAAGACCTTGTGATCATATTTACACATGGAGGATAATTATAGGTGCTTCCATTCTGTATCAGTAGTCTAATGATTATAAGTTACCCTTAGAGTCAAAGCTTTTTTTCAGGATTAATACTTATATTTAAATTAACTACATAAATTAGGACAACCTGCATGAAATAATGTGCGAATGGAGTTATTTATGAATATTTATGTGCACGGTTATATGTACTTACATTTAGCTGGTTGGCAGTTTTACTAAAAATGTATATTTATCAAAAGTTGACTTAGATAACTTATTTGTTTTTGATGCTGGTTTTCTACTGAACATTTATAAAGTTATGTAACACCAAGCATATGTTGTTTCATGGCTTCATCATAATGTGCTATCTTGCTTTCTCAATGATTAAGGAATTTCTGTTGTGAGAAATGATATCAAAGAAAATGATATCAAAGAAAATTTTTCCAATTATCCAAAGTTGTATTTAATTTATTTTTATATTTAAAACCAGTTGCTTAAAAATTACAAATAGTCCTTTGAAATATCTTTATAAAACTTAAATTTAACTGAAAGTTCTTTAGTTGACATGTGGGCAGTTATATAAAAAATAATTAGAAAAGTTAAAGATTACCCAAGATAGCTTTGTGGGAACATGTAAATTTTTAAAAATCAAATTAACGTAAGTATAGAAAAGTGCATAAATCATAAATGTACAGCCAAAACAATCATCACAAGGTAAACCAGCCTCTATATCCACTATCTGAGTCAAGAGAAAGAAGTAAACTAGCATGCCAGAAACCCTTATGACCCACAAAATCATTACTACCTACCCCTTCCTAAAGGTAATTCTGATTTCTAGCAGCATAGATTAACTTTAACAGGTGTTAATCTTTATGTAAGTGCTATTATATAGTATGTTTTCTTCTGTATCTGGCGTATGTTCCTCAACATTGTAAGAATTATTCATACTATTACAAATAGTTATATATCATTATTTCAATATTTAGAGTATTCTTTGTTATGAATATACTGAAATTTGTTTATCAATTTGTAGTTACTCCAGTGTTGATAGATGTTAACTTGTGTTATATGTGTTGCTATGTATGTTTTTAAGAACGTTTTGTGCATATCTCTTGTTGCATACATGCGTGCATAATATATATGGAATTGCTTGCTTATAAGGCATGGATTTACTCACATTCAGTAGAAAACACTGAACAGTTTTCCAAAGTGGCCATATCAACTTACACATTTTAACAGTCTGCAAGAGTACGAGATTACCCTTACCCTTACCTTTACCTTTACCTTTACCCTTACCCTTACCCTTACCCTTACCCTTACCCTTACCCTTACCCTTACCCTTACCCTTACCCTTACCCTTGGTGTTAGAAGACTTGACTTTTAGCCATTTTCATTGACTATAGTGGTATCTGTTTATAGTCTTAGTTTGTATTTCTTTGAAACTAAAAGCCCTGTCAACAGCTGTCACTAAAACCATTGTTTAAAGTATAATTCCCTTGATCCACATGAGTATTGTATCCTAATATTTTTTATAGTATCTAGATTTCATGCCATATTCTGATCTTTACTACTTATCTGACAATGGATGGTGCCCTCTAAACAAAAACAAAGCAAAGTAAGAAGATGTGGGAAAAATCAAATGTATATTAAAAAGCATCTGAACAGTTTTAGCTTAATTGTTTAACAAAATATTATAGCATTATTTATAAATACCAGAATATTTGATAAATATATGTATGTTCCTATGTGTTAACTTTGGTATAAAACCCATTAGAAGATGTTTAATAGTCAAGAAGAAGTATTATGATGACATAAGCTAAGTAAATCCATCTTTTTTACTTCGTGCCAGTCCTTGTCCCTAATGATATTTCATTTTAATGAGCTGGATCCCTTTCAGTGGTTGTCCTCCATTTCTTCACATACCTTTGGATTGGGGTGATAGTGGAGGGACTCTGATTAATTTCCTCAGCAATAGCAACTCATGGGTAACATTTCACAGAGATTCAATATTGATTAAACATTTTAAAAGCTAACAATTATAGAGCACAAGATGAAAGCCAACAGGAAATTATTAAAGCTTTGCTATGTGTTAGCTGATTATTGGGAGAGGTTAATAGAGGGGAAGCAGAGAACTTGAGCAAGAAAGTCTGACTGCAATCCCATGATAAAACCTAAAATCACTTGAAGAGTCAAGCTTCTGTGTATCTTAGAAACTAATTCCACTATGCATTTCTGGGGGGAAAAAATCTTACTAAGAATTTGACAGAAACTTCTGAGAGGATATTAAAGTAAATCGAGAACAAAGCTTAGCAGCATTCTAAAATTTCTCAAAAGGACATCGCATGCATGTGTGGGTGCACACGCACCCCCCCATCAAAGACAGTTGTTTTATAAGTTACTATGAATATTATACATTTAAGTGATTACTACCAGTGTTCATAGATGAGATACTCCTAAGAATGCTAAACAATGAGAATAATATGCATTGATAAAGTGTGTGAAATATTCAGTATCTTTTCACATAATTTGAGCTCACCACAGCTTTTTATCTTGGTCTATTTTATAAAAGAAATGCAGACTTAGACATACTAGTGCTTCCCTTAAAAGACTCACATTCACATTCACTCCTATATCATTTAACTCATATCATATGTTAGATTACTCAAAGGCATCATATGTTAGATTACTCAAAAAATAAATAGGTAGTTATTTCCAACTGTTGGAGAACATCTACAAAGAAAATAATTAAATTCAAGGTCAGAATTGCCTGCTTTCTGTAGTGAAATATGAAAAGTAAAAGAAAGTGGGGTGAAATCTATATCTATTTTCATGGAAGGTGAATTCTAATTAGCGAACATTATAAAATTTTAACTAGATTCTCCATTATTAGTCAAATATTTCAAAGATAAAGATATCTCTCTCTATCTAGATATTTTCTTAACATAAAAAGTTAATTATCAAACACACTGTGCTCATTTAAAAATAAGCCAACAAATTTATGATTTAAAATCTCTTAAAGTTCTAAAATAACTAATGTTTTGGTAATCAATTACTGATTTCACTTAAGCAATTTCTGATTCCATTCATTCCTACTAGTGAGCATTAATAAAGTATTCAAAACATTTTTAAATGGCATCACCAAAATTGGACATTTGGTGCAAAAACGGTGGATTTAAAGTCAATTGCCAAAATATGCCCCTCCAAAACCTAATGAATGCTATTTTTAAAGCCCATTAAAATGAGAAAAAGGGGAAAAAAGCACCACAGCAGAAAAAGAAGGAGGTGGGGAGGAGAAGAGCAACAACAGATGACGTTTTAAAATGGGGATTTGGAATGATAGACTGATTCAGGAACATTATGGAAAATAAAAGTTTAATAGGTAGTATCTTGAGAAAAAGTATTAACAACTGCACATTTTGAGAAAAAGGAATGAGAGGCACAATGAGAAGTGTTAGGGTTGCTTTGGGGCTGCTACACATTCATATATTGAAGTCCTAACCCCCATCACCTCAGATTGTGGCCCCTTTTCAAAATAAGGTCCTTGCAAATATAATTAGTTAAGTTGAGATCACACTGGAGTAGGATGAATCCCTAATTAAGTGTGCCTTTATCCTTATAAAAAAGAAAAATTTGGCCCAAAGCCTCAGGTTTTTATGGGTTTTTTTTCTTTTCTTTTTCATTTAATTTTGTTTTCTCTTGAGGATATTCATGTCTTTCAATACTTACTACATAGTAATCGGATATGTGGGCATATTTGGAACACTGTTCTAATGAGGATTTGAATTTCTCAGATTAGCCTTATGCAATTTCCTGTCTTTTCGTACTTCTTTCTATTTTTTATGGGTTGTCTTTTCCTTTATTCTTCTTGGCAATAAATGTGCTATTTCAAAGATATAAAGTACCAATTGCTTGATATATTTATTGGAAGGAAAATGAATTCTCCATAGCCTTAAAATTTAAAGATCCACTAGTAATTCAATACAAAAAAAATAAAATAATTTCAAAAGTTTCTCCCTTAGAAAAAAAATACTAATAAAGTTTCTTATAAATAAAATCGATTAAAAAGTAATGTAATGGAATATTTACTATAAAAATACTTTTGCCTGCAGGATATAATCTTGTATTTACATAAATAGCTTGTTCTGCGTATTTATTGGATGCTTTATTATCCTTATTTCTTAGGTTGTAAATGAAAATAGTATCTTTCTTAACTTACTACATTTCATTTTTGTTCACAGCACTCTTAGTTTTTTAAATATGGCATCATTGTTACTTGATATAGAAACTTATCCCATAGAGAAATACTCATCAAATTGTTGATAGATATTCATTCACTGTATTCCATCAAATGGATTTATGAATGAAAGTTTAAGAAAAATAATGTTTATATTCATGAAGACTTCATAAGTAGAAACAGAATGTGCTAAATTTGAGTGTTGCCCTGCAGGTAAATGAAGGGGCTGAGACGTGGGCTGGTTACTGGCTGAAGGAGAGCTCACAAGACCTGATTTCCCTTTTTGCACACAAGAGTCACCAGTGGAGCTCATGCTGAGATTTAAAATTGAGACTTTTGTATTTTTTCAAATAATTCTACACATGGCTTCTGAAATGTGAATAGACTTAGAGTTTTGAGACATATTTGATGAAATAACTACATTCTTTCTCAGTACCTTTCTTCCAAAACTAACCTAATCTAAATGTCTTTATTTAGTTTTTTAATAATACCATATTATTCTAATGACAGTACTGCAGGCCATAAAGTTAACTTTAGCTCTTCCATTTCCCCATCCCATCACTTCATCCAGACCTACATCATTTTAAAACAGGATCATATTAATAGAGGCTCACAACATATCTGATATTTGATCTCCTGGAATCCAGGTACTCACTGCAATTCTTACTGCAACCACAACATTGTCAAAAAATATATCTCTATTTTGTATTGTAATGGCATTATTTTGATAGTCCTTTCATAGTGGCTTTCTTTCTATATACAAATATATATATATATTCATATAGTTTTCTTCACCTGTTTCATAGTCTACCAGAAACCTGACTTCATGCACCTTTCATAGCTCAGAAAAGTCCCAGTCAATCCTTAAGGGTATTTTTGGCCTTCACCAGCTTATGTTTATTCACACATCCTCTGCAGCAGACAGGATTATAAATACGTGCTGCTGTGGTAAGGTCTTGGTTGTTCATGTATATTTTCATTTTGTCTCTTCAAATATGTTATAAATTTGTTTTAATAATTTATTTTCTCCAACTCCCTTAGTAACTGTCAGATCAACTATATAAGAAAGGGGAAAAAACTCTGTGGACCTGTATATGAAATAACATTTATTGGTTGAATAATTGGTTACGTTTTCAATTACTCTGTACGTAGCAACTAAACATATACTAGATGGTCATTATTATTTACTGTTTGTTTGCTGAAGTGAAGACAAAGGACTTTACAGAGACATTAGTATCCGATACTGCTGAGAAAAGGCAGGAGTTGCTAAGGCTTCTGGCTTGGATGACAATTGAATTACATAGAACCATAGGAAGAAATGGAAGCACATTTTAGCCCAAATAGAGCATTTTGATAAATGGAATCCTGGGATTTGTACGTTTTGCTGAAGATGTGACCAGCAAAGATATTCAATATTGCCCGTGGCTGCTGAAGCCCTGTTTACCATGAGGAGCCAGCCCCAGCTGGAGGCAAGGTTGTTCCAGCACATACATCCATTCTGAGTAGGGAGAGTAGCTGATGTCAGAGCTTTTTTTATAGATGCAATGATGGAAGAAGGAAGGTAGGAAGACAACGCACATATCTGTTGCAGAAAAATTGGGAAGAGGGGCTGAATTTCAATAAATAGTACAGGTTATACTTTTTAAATAATTTAGCCTAATTTTACATATTTGAAAATCTTCACGTGTGTAAGATATAATCAGTTTGCTTTGCTAGCTCCTTCTGTTAAGATTCCCATAGCTTTCCTTATAAGAAGCACTAGGCCGCAATTCACCTGGATGTTTTTGGATAGTATAAAGTCAATATTAAATCTTATTTGAGCCCCACGGATGGATGGCTTAATTTAGCCACAAGCAGCACTGCACAGTGGTTTGGGTACTGAATGAGCAGTTGGTTACTAAACTTCCATGAGTCAGTGAGTGCCCTGTTAGCTCTAGGACTATCACTCATTTTTCCTAGAATCAAAACTGAAATAGCCCATAGCTGCTTTCCATTTACAGGGTGGCGTGCATTCAGTTATGATTGTTATGTCGTCTACTGTAATTGCTGGAAAAACTCACTCATTTTTCTTTATCAACACTACCTCTGCACTTCCATTCAAGCCATTTTATCTGACCCCCTTTCTTTGCCTTCATCATTATTGGTATCTCAATAAGTTATGGTATTGTCTAATAAGAAGGTTAGGCTACATGAGCTACAAAATTGAGTCCGTTTTTGAAATTATGGTCTTTCGATACTTGTATAAGTACCATATTAGACAGAGATAAATTTCTACATATGTAAAAATTTTAAGGTAATTTTTGCAATGAAAAACATGTCTTGGAAAATATTGCTTATAGACAAATAGTAAGTCAACTATAAAGTATAGGCTTTAAATAACTTTAGTTCAGCTTAAAACTTGAGGGAAATTAAAATTTCAATCAGCAAAAAATCTATTCTTTAAAACTTTAAGTTTACACATCAAACTTCATGTAAGAGATGAATATGTTCCATATATTATTCTCAAAGCTGATGCTTTATAAAATTTTATTTAACTTATATTTAATTATAATCCACTGATAAAAGGTTTATGTAAACCAGTAAGATTTATGAAACCAGCATTTAAGGAGAATATATAGTTGAGAAATTTAAAGCTGGGGGAAGCTTTGTTTACCACCAATACAATAACACTTTTTTTCTAATAATTTTGTATTCGCTACAGTAAAAATTTTGTAGAATACTGAGCACAATGTTTCATTTCTATAATTTTAATGTAATGAAAATTATGCTTAATTAGTTTGATGAAAACACATAAATGACATGACTTATAAGTAAATATTGTCTTTTTAAATGGCCATAAACAATAGTAAACTTTATCACATTCAATGATACAAAGAAAACTTTAATATATTAAAAGCCTAAAATCTATGTGTGAACTACTGACCTCTGTACAATAAAATATATGCCAATAATATTTTTTAAAAAGTAAGTGTCCTAAATAAGCATTAAAGACTCAAAAAAATTCAAATGAGAAGATTATTTAGGAAATAATGGCCGATGCATAATTTTGTATCAAAATGAATGAAATAGATTTGCAAGATTTTCCATTGCAAGTATTCAAATTTAAAATTTATTATTAAAAAAAGTAAAAAAGACCTAAATATTCATATCAAGAAACGAAAAATACTATAATTAAATTATTCTCAGGGAAGCAAGTAGAGAGAATTACTAAAGATTAAAGCACTTTTGAAAAGGCTAATATGCTGATAAACCTTGCATTATTAATTGAGAACAAAGTAAAAAAGATAAAAGAAAATGTATTAACAATGTATAGGAGAATATAACTGAAATCAAACCAAGATAAATAGTGCATTAAAGAACATAGGAATCGGTTAAAGTGTTTTGATTGGAAACGACAGGAAATTTATCCCAAACTGGTTTAAGAAAAGTATCTATTAGCACCCATAATTGAAAAATACCAGGACTGAGTTAATTCCAGGCGTTTTTGGGTCATAGGATTAATGTTTTTAGAGTCTGCTGTTTCTCATTCTTTCAGCTACACAAACCTCCTCCCATATATTTCATCGTCAGAGTCTGCCAAAGGAGCTGTAACAGCCTTAGCCTTATATCATCCCATGTTCAAATTCATTTACAAGAGTATCTGCTGCTTTCCCTGCAGTCCAAGAAAAGGTCTAACCATCTCCCACTGGATGAGATTTGGTCAAGTACCCATCATTGAATCAGTTACGGGGCCCAATGTAATGACAAGTTTCCATTGTTAATATTTCAGACACGCAACTCACTCCCAGAGCTGGATTTGGAAGCAACTGCTAACACTTTGAGGCTGAAGAATGGGTGGCTTCCTCAGTGCAAAACCAGGATAGGAGAGTGTGTCATTGAGAGAAAGAAAATGAGCGCAATAGCAAAATCAACAAATGCACATTGTACCATGTATTTATTTTTTTCAAAAATATTGGTTAAGTGGTACTACATACCAGGCATTTTATTATGCAAAAATGACAAGGTCTATACCCGTTCAGTTTATAATTACATTAGATTAGATTTAGCATTGCTCTAATTATGCTTAATATTTCAATGATAGGATTTACTTGTAGAAAAACCTAATTTACCTAAATTGTCTTAGCAAGGCTTTCCAATACCTTGAATAATTAAAAATGAATGTATCCTCTGACCGTGATTGCATGTCTCAAAAAGTATCATAGATTTGCTCATCAATGTTAGAATCATATATGTCCAAGTTTACTTATTGCAGTTTTGTATTCAATAAGTTAGACGTATCTCAAAGTCCAGCAAGACAAGGCTTGACAATTTATTTATATGAGGGAGTAGTGTCTTTATAAACAATAGGAAAAATAGATCTTAAATGCTAAGAGAAAATATCCAACTATTACACTTATTAAAAATGTGTTCCTGAAGACTCTAATTGTGGGATATTATCGTAAGGGTTAAAAAGCTTGGGGAAATACGTATGTGAATATAGGATTCTACTGGGTAATACAAAATTAACTGATAACATTGGTTGCCTCAGGTTCAGGAACCCAGGTGTATGGAGATCAGATCTAGGAGAGTTTTCACTCTTTACACTTTACAATTTTCCCAACTTCTGAATTTTGAATTAGGTGAGTGTAAAACTCCTCAAATAATAAAATCTTCCACGTATTCAAAGAGATATTACCTCACAGTTAGGCTCAATAACGTGGCTAGATGGGACGCTTGATTTTATGGAAAGTGTATCTTCCAGGAATGTGGGACAGAAGAACAAAGCCTATGAAAAGCAATGGAGAAAACAGATTTACAAGTTTCTTATAAAGTTAACAATATCATTATAAGGAAAATGGTCAAACTGGATTAGAGTCCAACCTAATGACCTCATTTTAACTTAATTCTTTAAAGGCTCTCTCTCTTAAATACAGTCACATTCTGAGATACTGGAGATTAGGATTTCAACATATGAATTTTGAAATGAAATGATTCAGCCCATAACAGAAGGAAAAAAATAGAATAAAATATTTTATAAACATGCAAATTTTAGAATTATAATGTTTGTAAATTAATCAGTAATTAAAATAAAAAGGCATCATAATGTTCAATATATTCCAGGAATTAAGGACAGTTTCAGTTTAGTAGATTTATTACTGTCATTTCTTACATTAGGCTACATTAAAATATTTAATGTAACTGGAATAAACTAGCAGAGAGAAAATATTGTTTAAATGGATTACAATTATACAAATTTTGAAAAGTAACTAAATGTTATTTATAAAAGACTCATCTAAAGCAAAAAGAACTGAAAAGAATGAAAGTAAAACTCCAGAAAAATATATCACAAACTGAAAGCTTCTGTAGTTATACAAATCTCAGATAAATAATACTTGAAACAATCCTCAAGAACAGAGAAAATCATTCATGGTGATATGAATCCATTTCAGAATACAAGTTATAACACTTCTGAACATATATCCAACAAATAAAATAGACATAAAATATGTAAAGAAATTCATAGAACTACAAGAAGAAAAAAACACATCTTTCCCAATTATTGATCAGTGTGGGGGATAGAACCTCAACAAAGTTATAGAAAACTTGAGCGTTGCTTATGAATTCTGTTTAATGGCCGTACATACATATCTGCATGCGATATTATTCCCATTCACTTAAGTATTCACAAAATTCAATAGCACATCAAATCATAAATAGTTTACAAATATCAAATAATAAATACCACACAGACCACATTCTTTCACAATAAGTTGAAGTTTAAACACTAAATTTAAAAATGTCATGTTTGGAAACAATACCCATGGATCAAGGAAGAAATTATAAATGTAAAAATCTTAGGACAGAATGATAAAGCAGAATTTCAAGTGCAATTGAAATCTTTAAACTGTCCTATTGAAGAAAGAGCTGAAAATGATTAGCTTGAGGAACATTTTAAGAAGTTTTATAAAGATACACTACAATAAAATGAAGGCAAAAGGAAAAATATCATCAAAATTACAACAGAGATTAATTATAGAGAAAACAAAAATAATATGGAGTTAAAACCAAATATAAATTTGAAAAGATTTACAAAACAGATGGCCTTTGTAAGATTGGCCAAAAAAAAGAGAAATGAGCAAACATATCATAAATGAAAATTTGAACTTAACTACAAATATTTCAAAGGTAAATGATATTTTACTATTAAGTTTAGTGCTTAGATACAGAGACCCAAGCCCTAAAAGATAAATGTTGAAACTGACTCAAGAAGAAATCTAAATCCTAAATAATTGTATATTTAAGAAATTGAAGCAGTAGTTAAAATCAGGGTATAAAGAAGGTACCATGTCTAGATTTTTTTTTTTAATAAATATGTTTTTATTGATTTTAGAGAGATAGAAACATCAATGATGAGAGAGAATCATTGATCAGCTGCATGCCCTGTACTGAGGACCAAGCCCCAAAACTGGGCATGTGCCCTGAACTGGAATAGAACCGTGATCTCCTGTTTCATGGGTCGACACTCAACCACAGAGCCACACCAGCCGGGCTCTAGATGCTTTTGAGGGAATTTCCAGCAAACTTTCAAAGGATAACTCATTATAATCTTGTACAAAACTTTCTGGAGATTGAGGAGGATATTTCTCATCTTATATAAATCACTATAACCTTGAAAGAAAACCATATATATGTGTTTATATATATTTAATTTTGTAGTTTCTATTTCTGTACACACATAATGTCTATATTCAATTATATATTTAAATGTCATATATAGAGTGATAGGTACATTCATTTTTTGTTTTTATTATGTAATCAAATTTATCAATAATTTTATTTTGGCTTAGCACTTTTGTTTAAGATATGCAGCCCTATGTTCATTGCAGCATTATTCACAGTGGCCAAGACATGGACACAACCAAAGTGTCCTTCAGTAGATGACTGGATCAGGGAGAGTTGGTGCATGTACACAATGGAACACTACTCAGCCATGAGAAAGGAGGAAATATGCCATTTGTGACAAAATGGATGGACCCTGGGAACATTATGCGAAGCAAAATAAGTCAGTCGGGAAAAACTAACAACCATATGACTTCACTCATGTGGGATATAAAACTGACACAGACAACATATGGTGGTTATCAGAGGGAAGGGGGGTGAGGGGGGTAGTAAAGGGTAAAGGGGGCCAAATATGTGGTGAAAGATTTGACTTTGGGTGGTGGGCCCACAATGCAGTATACAGATCATGCATCATAGAATTGTATACTTGAAACCTATACAATCTTATTAAGCAATGCCACCCCAATAAATTTAATTTTAAAATAAAATAATAAAAAATAATTTATGTTAAATGGAAAAAAAAAGACATCTTAAGAAGCACTTAAACCATGTTCTTTAAGCAGAAGCCCAGTATTGCAAAAATAACAATTTTCATCAAGGTTATTCATGCAATCCTAGTAAAAATTATAAGAGGATTTTTTAAACAGAACTTGACATATTGATTTTAAAGTTCTTATGGAAGAGAGAAAAAAATAAAAAACTAGAAAATAGTGAGGAGAGAAATTCTAATAGTGAGAAAGTAACTATATTTTATGCTACAGTAAATTTACACAATGAAGTTGTATGTACAGAAAAGACTAATAAATTGTGAGAATGTAGTTTATGAAAAAGGTTTACATTTTATGACAGTAAAGGGAAGGATAAATTATTCATACATGGGTTTATGAATTTAGATATGAAATTTAGGGTGCAATTAGGTATCTATTAAAAATGATTAAATTCTTACACAACAAAAAGCTCAAGAGATTCAAATTGTAAATGTTCAAAAAAGAATATGACTATGGTAGAAAACTATGTAGCAAACCATTAAATAAACTTGTGAGTTAAAGGGTCTACCTAATTTAGTAGAGTATTCTCTGTAGCAATAAACAGATTTACATAGTAGATCCTTAACTTTTATACTGTAAAATGCACATTAAATAAAGTGTAAAAACAGAAGCGAATTGATAGACATATTTGCCTTATATTTAACAGGTAAGCTTTTATAAGCAGAATACAAAACTAGTTTCCATAAGCTTAAATATCTTTTCTCATTTAACAAATATTAAAAGGACGTGACATGATATCAAACTCTCAATATCGATGACCTCTGAGGAAGGAAGAAAGGCTAAGGGGCAGGTGTGGAAAGAGATCTTGATGTTTCCTCCATACTAACTGAACCTTGTGGGCTGAAGAGATTCTTGTATCAGATAAAGTTTGAGGGTCTTTTGATAATTAGACATCAGACATCCTGTGTCAAAGTGTGAAACAGAGCGAGAGTTGTGATATGCTAATACTAGTCCTCGAGAGCTAAATTTGGCAGTTACTGTGGGCAGAGGTGTAGGGGTGAGGTTAGAGTCAGAGAATAAAGGTTTTCATGCTAAAGGCTGTGGATAGATGGGCGATCACCGAACACATTCAGTAGGACGAAATAATTAGATTTGTGTTTGGAAAGATCATTTGGCAGGGGATATTGAATTTAAAGGCAATGTAAACATGATCACTGGTCTCTGGTAAATTGTTTCTGGTCCCAGGGCTGGAAGAGCTCACTATCTAGTGACACAGACAGATATGTAAACAGACAAATTACAACAGAAGGAACAGTATTAAAGCATTTAGAAGCAAAGGGCAGGGTGGCAGACTCAGCTAAGAAAAACATCACAGGCAAAATGACATTTAATCTAGGACATGTACATGTAGTTGGTGAGCTACCATTTTACCACTGTGGGAATAAAATAGAAATCTTATATCAAGTTGTTAGGAAGCAGGAAGATAAAAATATTAATATTCTGTGGTGACATAATTTGATGTTTTGTTATGAACCTAGTCATTTTTATTTTGATGGTATGGGTTTAGCTATCCTACTTCCTCAAATTGCTTTAAAGCATATTTGAAATAGTTGAGTAACAAAAACATAACTAATGGACTCAGCATTGCATATTTGATAACATAAAATGAAATTCACATTATTTTGAAATACCAAAAAGTATTCAGAAAAGCAAAGGCACGGTTGCCTCGCCATTTGTTTATTTTAAAAACATTAGTTGTTTTAAAATAAGTAGAACAAATATGGATATATGGGGATATATGAGATGGTAGTGTCTATTGTTGGGGCATAAATTATATACAACATTGATTTTTTTATACTCTCTACTTTGCCTATCTGATTCCACATTAATAATTACCATGAATTTCAATATGTGATGGTAGAAATATTATATATTGAAACAAAATTATACTTTTCTTGACATTTTCATGCTAATAGTCTAGCTTTTTATGTCTACTCCAAGAAAACTCAACATAGGAAACTATAAGTCCTAAAGCAATTCAAATGAACTTTAAGATTACAACATAAAGACCTAATGTATGCAAGTTGCCTAGTTGTGATATGTATATATCTCATAATACAAAAATGTGGATAATTTAGAATATCAATATTGGATATCAATCGGAGATCTCAGTTTAAAAGTTATTTGAAATACTTCATCATTGTATTGTTATAATATTTATAGAATAAGAGGGAAAGATAATGTATAAGATGCAATGAAGGCAGTAGGAATTTAACATTTATTCCACAATATAAAGTGATAGTGATGAATGCAACTCTCAGGAGTATTTCATTTTGGAGAGAGATGCTAGTTGGAGAGAGGATCAGATATTCAAGTGAAAAATAAATGCTATTGGTGTTTTCTTGAAAATTAAAACATTAAGCAGGATCCTTAAATCCAATTTTTGTTTCTGTTATGGTCCCATATTTCTCTTTATTTTGTACATTACAGTGATGTAGTTTATATTATTTTTATTCTGTTTCCAGGTGAATATATTATATATCATATTTGGATCTCTTATAGTTTTACAGCAAAACAATAAAAACCCTCTTTTCTGTTAAAGATTATGTAGTGAGTTTTTAAAAAATAAGTGCATGCACACATTTTTAATGTGCAGAAAATTTGCATTCATTTGCGCCTTAAAATAGTCATCCACTCACATTTTCTCTACTTTTGTTACTTTTGAGCTCATTTGCATAGAGCATGAAAGTTCCCCAGCTGTTCAATGGAATACATTATTTTCTGCCTTCAAAGAAAGTGTAAGTTATATTTCCTATTCTTAATTTAATACCCATTTCCTTAAATTTCGAGTTAAAGAAACATAAATACCACTTAAACCAAAGGATGTTTAGAATGAGGTAAGGGGAGGGACCAAACTCAAGGTGTGGAACTCAAGGGCTTTATGAAATGTGATCGCATGGCAAATGCGATTCTAATACTAACGTTCTGTCCCAAGTATGTCACAAAAATGTCATTCAGTGTGATAGAAAAAAGTTTTCAAGTAAATAAAAATGATCATGGTAGATAATACACAATTAGAAAAATTATGACAGTTTCTCCTTATTAAACAAATAATGTGAAGTAGCAGGCATATAAACTAAAGGTAACTGAACAAATATGACTAGATTATGAACCATTTCCATTTACGGCAATGAACTCTATTAGACATCTATCTTATAACTAACTCTTGACTGGTGAATTCTAACATTTAAAGGAAAAAAATGCCATTTAATCTACTCTCCATTGGAAGAACTTTTAGGCATTTCTGATGGGTTGCTATATAAAAATGCTTTAAGAAAGTTATGTGTATGTGTATAATCAGAATGTGGCTGTGTTAGAGGATGCCCCTTGTTTATCCTTATTTGGTATTTTAAATAAACTTCCCTTCCTGCCACATGAATATTTATTATTTATTCATTATCTTTTTATCTTAAATTTTATTTTCATGTATGTTTTAACTTAATAAAGGCTTAAGAATAACTGTCATATATCCTCTTTTCAGTGTTCAGCACTTGTTTACATTTTCCTTATAAACATATTTTTGTGTATACTATATATTTTGAAATAATTTGAGAGTAAGGTAAAAAAATTATGACCTGTATGCCTAAAATCACTTGTCTTTTCTAAGAAAAAATATATCATTACTTAAACATAATTCAGTTATAAAGACTAAGAAATTTAACAACCAAATCCACGATCAGCATTACATTTTTTTCAATTATTCTGATACTTCTTGTGAATATTTCCCCCCAGTTCTGGATACAGTTCATAGTGATACATGACATTTTGTTTTCATCTGGGGTTAGTTCCCTTAAAGTGGGAAACATTTCTTCTTTTTCTTTGTCTTTCTTCACCTTAATATTGTGAGGTCAAGTTATTCTGTACATTGTTCCTCCAGCTGCTTTTAACTATTTTTTCCATAAGGTTACATTTAGTTAGTCAATTCTGCATGCGTGCAGCGGGCGTGAAGGGGTGTGTCTCTTGCTGTATCATGTTAGGAGGCACATGATTCTAACGCCTCCCCATACTGATGAGATATGTTTCTTTTCCAGATGAGGGGTTGGCTCTGTTCTGTATGGCTCTAGAATACAAGACTGGGCACCAAATTATGGATATTATTAAAAGGTCTGTATTTGTAAGAGTGATATTTTGATTTCTAATTATTAGGACTGTTGCATGAAGGTCATTAATAAGTAAATCAAGCAGAAGAAGGAAAAACGAGTTGGCAGGGATTTCATAAGGGAGAGGGCAACTGAACAGATAATAAATACTCATGCCTGTTATAAAGTGATCTGATTTTAGTAGGAAGCGTTCAGTTCTGTGTTCTAGCACAGCCATAGAGAATGAAAAGAAGGTGGGTATAGGAAGGATTCTGAGGATTTAAGCCATTTCAAATGGCTATATTTCAACAATTCAATTTAATAGAACTTTGTTAAAGTGTATATTCAAAAACTATTTTATAAAATGTTAGGTCTCTCAGGAACATAAGGGAAACATATATTGCAGTATTTCTGGCATGGGTTGGTACTTATTTATTAGAATGTCAATGTTTCTATTTACATAGTGTCTTTCTTCATAAATGCCAATAATAGTCATTCAAGAATGATGAAGAAAACATATTATCCCTATAGCAAACACACAAATCCCTGACACGTGTACATACACACCAAGAGGAAAATAGGTGAAATTTCATTTAAAAATCATGTGTTTCTAAATAGAGTGATGGGTAAATGGTGGTAAACAAGTGTGTGCACATTATACATACTTATGGGTTAATATTTTAAGAGCTAGAAGGTCTCTTCATGTCCACCTAATTGCAAGGTTGGCATTTAACCTACATTTTATTTAAAGTTAGGAGCTTCATTAATTTTCCTAGTTGCTTCTCTGCTCTGATCTGTTATGTGTCTGTGCAAATGCATTTACCTAAATACATATGTGGACATAGATGTATGTGTGTATATACAGGACCTGAGAAATTGGGGCGGGTGAAGTGAAAAGAAGACAGTCTCCACTTTCTGTGATTAGGGATTTTTCTGGTGTACAAAGACTCTATTAGATAAATCTGCTCTTTTCCAGAATAAAGAATAAAACTGAAATGGAATATTTTTATTTGCTGAAAATGAGAGCTTGCTTCCCATATATATGTAGATTATAAATCAACTTCTTTTTCTTTTCTATCTGATATTCTCCTTAAACCCATTGCCTTTGCCTTTATTATGAGAGAGGAAATTAAAATGCATGATTGTTTCCAAAAGCAAATTTTTGTTCTAATATCAAAGTCTTACAATTCAAAGAATCATATAAAAATCACTCTTTCCTTTTCATAATTATCCAAATGGCACTAGAAAAAAATGAGACTTTTTTTTTTTCTTCATAAGTAAAATTATGGTCTATTTTATTCCAAGCTTTCATAGAAAGCTTTGCATTTGTGAGTCAGCTCTTCAAAGCAAATCTCATTTACAATTCATGATATCTTTTCATCCCAATTATTTAGTTTCATTTCCTTTGCATTTTTTTTCTTTTAGCTTTTAGACTCACATTCACTTAGCCAAAATTGTTACAGTCTTATTCTCCCCTTGGCAAAAATCCTCCATGTACCTGAGAAGATTTTATTTTTCTTCTTTTGTGGGGTTGTTAAAATCAAATAGAGATCTGAATTATTAGTGTACCAAGGAGGGAATGGTGCAGAAATTTCATAGAACTAACATATTTGTTGTTATATGCAATGTTCCCTTTATTTTGCCACAGTAAAAACACCCTTTTCATGTACCCACCTCCCTCTTTATATAGCTGCGGTTTTAATCTTCATGGTATCAATGATACTCTTTTTAATACTTTAATCTCTGTTCTCTTTATGCACCTAATGACAAAGATCCTACTGTCTGCTTTCTGGGCTCTTGCCCTTGAACTGGCAAGCATAGCTGGAGAAACTTTTGCAAAGCAGCAGATCTAGGTCACTATATGTTCATGATCACTCACCAACCCCAAATGAACTCTCAACTCTGTCAACCTTTTTGTTTCCTGATTAACTTTATTCCTCACTCCTTTGAAGAACATAAACTTCAAACTGCTTTAGCTCTCCTCACTTCCAGTTCCCCTTTCTCCTTGTAGTATTCTCCAAAGATGATTCTTTTCTTGCTTTCCAAAGAAAGTAAAAGGTACCATTCTGGTGCTTTCTCATCTCTCATCCCCAGATCCTTGGACTTGCCTACAGTCCTGATTTCAATAAATGGTTTTGTTGACATCTCCACATGGATGAGTCACAGACATCTTCAGCATGTTCAAGGTCAGTCTCATAATCAAACATCCCTCCTTTCCCTTATCCCCTTTTAGTATTCCCATCTCAGTCACCCAAGTAAAAACTTGGAAATCCTCTTGGCTTCTTCCCCTTCCTTAACCCAATGTTCAATTAATAACCAAGTCCTGTAGATTTAAGTATTTAAAATATCTTTCAAAGCCATCCTCCCTGTAATATTTCCAATTTCACAAATGCAGACAATATCAGAATACCTTACTTTTTCATTTTACAATATAATCATTGTTCCTGTGTATGTTCATTAATGGTAGTTTCTCAAAATTACTTAGCTCCCTAAATTATTTCTTCTATACCATCTAAAATCTATATTTACATTGTCTATATTTAACAAGTTCTTGGCTTGACCTTGAAGATAACATTAATATGATGCTATTGTGCCTTCCAATCATAAATTTGATTTTTCTATTGGTAACAAAATAAGAAAACCAAAAAGAAGGGAATAGAGAAATCCTAGACAGGAACAGTTCAGGTCTTTGGTTCTGGTGGAAAGCAAAAGGTATGAATTGGAGATTAAGTATAGGATGCTCCTGTTTCAAGCAAATAAAAACTATGCAAATATTTTAAAAATGTAAGTTAGAGGTTTCTGAAAATAAAATGTGTACTGTCCCACATATTGATAACTCTGCCCTTTTTAATCTGATTACGTGCCCCTAGAAGCTGACTTCTTTGGCATGTGTCATGAAGCCCGCTTCCTTGCATTCTGGTTCCTGGTTGGGTTTCGGCAATAGGAGGTACTATAAAAGAAAAGAGTTGGAGTTGATGTGAGGAGGGTAATGTCGGAATATTTGATTTTTCAAGTGTCCCCCGGCTGAACCTTTTATAAAAGGTGACATTTCTGTTTCATAATCCATCTCTTATTACACTGCTCTGGCTTCTGAGAACATCTCTTTGCTCTTCCCTCTTGGCTTAGGGTATTAACAGCCACCTCCCACCTTTTCCTCTATACCCAGGGTGCTACACTCTTTCTTGTTGAATTTCTTTAATCCTTCCGATGTCCCTTGTTTTATTTGTTTCAATTACTCTTTTTGAGTGTACACAGGGTTTGCTGTAGGGACCACGACTAATGCAGTAGCACTGAGCTAAATTTCTACCATGAAAAGAACAATCAACACATGTTATATATTTTTAAAAATTATTTGTTATATTATTGTATGTGTGAGAGAGGAAAGAGGCAACAAGAGAGAAGAGTAAGAAAGGATGTAAGGCTTTGAGCCTGGGTACTTTAGAACTCTGGTGCCATAACAGGAATAAGAGCAATACCTAGTTTGTTAGAAATATAAGAAAGGTGGGATAGTAAGTCCAATGAGGGACATGATGACAAATGGGAGACGTATGACACACAAGAAGTTTACCTATAACATGCAGCTGGCAAGGCCTGATAGGCTGTTGGAAACACAGTGGGGAGAAGTGGTTTGTTGAAATGCATATTTGGTATTAACTCAGAGAAATAATAGATGAGGGTCTGTAAATAATTTTTAAAAAACCAAATATAAACATAAAATAACGCCATGTTTGGAATATTTAGGAGAAAATTAAGAGTCCTATATACA
This sequence comes from Miniopterus schreibersii, assembly GCF_964146895.1. Classification (NCBI taxonomy): domain Eukaryota; kingdom Metazoa; phylum Chordata; class Mammalia; order Chiroptera; family Miniopteridae; genus Miniopterus; species Miniopterus schreibersii. The sequence continues at coordinate 76,190,093 of NC_138107.1, read as the reverse complement.
CAGTGAAGGGTGGAAAGTGAGGGGAGATAATGCCATGTCAGAAAGGATAAAAAAGAAAAATTTTATTTGTTTAATAAATTGGTCTTCAGTTTTCAATGTTGTTAAAATTTTGAGAATATAAAAACAAAACAAAACAAGAGGCTTTCGAATGTAGCAGCTAGTGATGCTTGTAAGTCTTCAAACAATAGTACTACTCAGTTTTTCTACTGAAGTACCCCTATAGCAGAGGAAAATGAAGCTGTGAGGGCCTGAGGGTAAGGGTAAAAGTTGTAATATTATTTTATACCTTATCATATTACCTTATTTTTATAAAAATAATTCTGGAAAGTAATTTCCACTTCAAAATATATGTTGTTTGTTTTATGTGAAAGCAATATATGTGTTTTTAAAACTAAAATGTTTGTTTTCTAGGGCATCATCCATAATAGATTATCATAATCTTGGTGGCTTAATTCAGCAGAAATATATTGCCTCACATTTCTGGGAGTAATCAGTGTGAAATCAAGGTGTTGGCAGCATTGTTTCCTTCTAGACACTCATAGGGAGAAACCATCCCATGCTTCTCCCCCAGCTTCTGGCAGTCGCTGGCAATCCTTGGCATTCCTTGGTTTATAGAGGCATCACTCCAATTTCTGTTTCCATCTTTGTATAGACTTCTTATCTTTGTCTCCATGGTCATTGGGTTTATGTATTTAGGGTTTGCCCTAATCTGGTAGGACCTAATCTTAACTGAATTACATCTACAAAAACCCAAAATTCAAAGTCAGTTCTGAGGTTGTGGTTAGACGTGGATCTTGTGGGCGGCATGAGTCGCACTATTCAACCCACTACACCTACCCAATTAAAATGACCTTCCCCTAGAAAACATTTTCACATAAATTTAATGCTTCAACATAGTTTGCCATTTTTTATCTTGTTGATGGCTTGACACAACTCCTTGGGAAATGGTTATGAATACTTCAGTAGGATAGGCACAGGTATATATTACATGAAGGAAAATTAAAGCAAATTTCAAAATGTTGAGGACTAAGTGGAATAAAGGACTGATTTAGTGGAGACATGTCTAGAACTTTGTGTCAGTTGCTTTGACAGTGGAAGTTTGGTTCAAGATAAACAGATCCTGGCTAAAAACTTGGATAAGGTAAAGAGCTGCTGCTTCTCACAAATTCATTTATTATGAACATTTTGTAGATCTATTTTCATGAACTTGAGCCCCTGTGTACATTCTGCTTTTTATTGGGCATCCTATATCCATGGAAAGGTAAGATCTGCTTCATTCAGACCACAGTTTGCACCAGAATGTAAAGCAATCATGTTAATCCAAAAACTACAAAAACAGTCATGTTTTAGAGTAATTACCATACCCTATGCGAACATGATCAACACTGCTCTGTTTATGCAGTAGGCTAGATATGTGCATTTTCCTATGCAGTGAGGGATATTGAGGTGACAAAGGCATTCAAATGATAATAGAGCAGATCATAGGCTCAAACAAAGCTGTAGTCTGTGTATTACAATTCAGTTTCTTGGTGAAAGGAAATACCATGGGAGTAGGTAAAGAACTAGTAGGCATAGTATAGCCAAAGAAGTCTTCCAGGAGCTCAGGTCCCATTAAATTCATTGGCTGAGCAGAAACAGTGGGAGAAATTTGGATAGTTAGACTTCTGTGTGTACAAACCAAAGGCTGCAAAGGATGCGGGTTGGAAAGAAGCCTGTCAGCCTTAGGGCACCCGGGAACTCTTAAGGCCTGGGCCATTCAATAGGTGAACAGAATTTTTAAGATACCATTTAGTAGTTTGTCAGAGCTAGATTCAACACAATTTAAATCTACACAACTGTGTGGAAACTACTTACACATTTCTGAGAGTGTGGCCTACAATTCCAGTTTGACTCAAGACTTTTAAGCTGAGAGTGTTTTGTATGACCTTTCTCATTTTGATAAGAACGATTTACGAATCAGGCTGATTTTGGCCTAATCAGCAGGGATGGTGAGAAATCACTCCTGCAGTTTTTGCTGACACTTATTTACAGGATTTGCTGATGGTAGATTAGGAGACAAGAGGATGTGAAAACCCATGGGTGGGAGTGAGAAGAGTGGATAACAAGGCAGATACACTATCTAGTTAATTTCAGTAAAAACCCAGACTTTAAAGTTAAATGCAAGATTGAACTGAGGGATGTATAAGATAGGAGATGTGAAGACCATGCAATTTCAAAACTGATAACTCTCTGACTGGTGCACAGGGGAGGCTCTTCCATTTAACCACGTAGCAAAGTTCATAGATTTTTTGCCTGTAGAAGACATGCTATAAGAAAATGCACTTACATTTGTAAAGCAAATATATACATGTGTTCCTGCACTTATTTATGTGCTTGACACCCACACCATTGATTCTTACCATTAACAAACGAGATGGTCAGTCTTCTATAAATGTTAGTGAAGACAAACCTATTTTATACTTTAAAAGTGTTGTTTATAATTTTTTATGTGTTCGTCTTTCAAATCAGCAAGAGCTATTTTTTTTCCATTTGAGAAATTGTTAAATGTGTACATAAATAGAAGGAAAGTATGCAGAAGGGCCCATATGCCATTCTCACAGCCTCCATGATTTTTCACCTTCTCTAAACTTTTCCTTTCACATACACCTGTTTTTTGGGGAGAGTATGTTGAAACAAGTCAAGTCATATTATTCATAATCATTTATATCTGTTTTCTAATGATTATAACTATTTCTAAATAAAAATATCATTATCATTTCCAAATAACTGGATAACAAATAACTCTAATACCTAGTCCATATTAAAAATTACTCAACTGTCTCAAAGATGAATTTCAGTTAATTTGCTCAGATCATACACATCATTCAAATTCCATACATTGTCACACTGTCTTTGATATTATTCCATCTGTCTCTTTGGTACTTTACAGCAGGCTGTGTGTGTATGTGTATGTACGTGTACACACGCATAATTTAACTGAGAAACCAGGTCACCCAGACTGTAGAACATTCCACATTCTGGATATGGCTAGTTGCTTTGGCATGCTGTGTTAACTTATTCCTGTAATCCTATGTGTTGTTCTTTTTTTATAAAGTGGATGTTTGATTTGACCTAGAATCTTGTTTAATTTTTTTCTGGCAAGAATATTTTTTTTAGTTGCTGCTGTTTCCTCCCTACCAAATCAAGTCACATGATGTATATAAAATCTGTTTGCCCCACTTTTAATGATATTAAGGTGCTTTTTAACCAGATTATACCATGATAAGTTTCTCTATCAACATTTCATATCATGATTTTAGCATCCATTGATAATTTTTTTGCCTAAATCCTTTGTTGTTATTATTTTATTAGGTATTGCCAAATGGTATATTTTATTTCAATAAATTTATCCAGTTATTAACTAGAAATCTTCTGCTAAAAGTAAAATAAAACTGCCTTATTATTTATTTGGCTTTCTTGCAATCAAATTTCAGTCGGAAAGTCAGGATAAATACTTTACTTTTCCCTTTATTAACTTTTAGAGTAATGAGTTCATCACTAAAAAATTCCAACAGGGACTAATAATTTTTATAGTATCATAATGAACATGAACTCATGGATATATTGTGTGCCTATATGGCATCTGTGTTTTCCAGAAATCTCTACTACAGATGGCAGTCTTGCTCAGGAGCCCTGAAGGTCTGCCTTGTTAGTATTCCATTGGGTCTTACCAAAAACTCACAAGGAATGTTTTGTTACCAACATTACCTCTAATAATATTGTGTCTCCTAGATCATATGGTCCAAGTATAACAGCCACTTACTAGCACAACCTCAACCTGCTAAGCCCTTTTCTGTCTTTGTACCCAATCAATAGTGTCAGCCATCGATGTCACCCGGTAGATAGATCAGAGAAGTATTCATATGTGTGGAATATCTTCCCTGAAAAATCCTATCATATGTTATCTTTTTCCTTCATGTTTGGAGGTACAAGATTAAATAATTTGTCAATTATTATGGAGAGAATCTCACAGCATGTCCCAGATAATTTTACATTGGAGAGTTTGATATTTATTTTAGAGTTTGTTTTCCACCCTCTTGAGTATGAATACTAGAAATGTCTTCAATTATCTCCCACGTCTTACCCACCTAGTCCTTTGCATACAGACTTATTGATAGAATGTAATAGTGTCATGTTCCACAGGATGTCCAACTGACTCAGGCCTCTATGGGATGAATATATCATGACAGAAGGTGGGAAAATTAATATAGCTCTGGTGCAGGATTCTAATATATACTCTTGTCCATTTAAACTTCCCTTCTGTATCTCCTGGCTGAAGTATTGCCCTTCTAAGAGTGAGAACTTCTAAGTCTGCAAAGTCTAGAGAGAAGGTAAACATAATTCCAAAAGGAGATAACTAAGGGTGCTGCTGAGTGCAGACAATTGTACTTCCACTTGAGTTTATTCATTAGAATACAACTGGACAGATACAAATTGAGGGTATTCTACAAAACAATTGACCTGGATATATAAAAGCACTAATACCATGAAATATGAAAATAAATAATTAAATAAAAAGAGTTGTCAACCCAAGTCATCAAATGCAGGACAGTTCTCAGTTGGTTCCAGGATTAAACAAGAATAACCAAAAAAACATAGAGCTGTAAAAGACATTAATAAAGCAGTTAGAAAAATTTAAATATTATTATATTGCAGTATTTAAGAATATTAAATTTACTGAACATGACAATATCACCATATCAAAAAGTATCACTTTTATTAGTAAATATATGCCAAAGAATTTAGAGGAGAAGCAATATCCTACTTTCGAACACTTCAAGAACACCAAGAAAGTGCAAATTTAATAAATTGTTAAATATGATTCACAAATAATTGTACTGTTCTTACAATTAACTTTTCTGTTGGTTGAAAATATTAAATATAATGATTGATTGTTGGTACAAAAGAAATGTGATGCCTGGCCTATGTTGCTCAATGGTTGAGGTCTCAATCCCTAGTAGAGGGTGTGCAGGAGGCAGCTGATCAACTACTCTCATCATTGATGTTTCTATCTCTATCTCCCCCCTCCCTTCTCTCTGAAATCAATTAAAACATATTTTTTAAAAATGTGATGAGAAATAAAATCAGTTAAACATAATGAATATTTTAGATCATTGGTCATTGAGCTATAAAATATAGTTAATAAAAAATAATTATTGAAATATATGCATTCTTTAAAACAAAATTATACTCTGTTATTAATAAATTAGCTTTAAATACCAGAATGTAGTCATTAAAACCCTGCATTATGGGTTTAAAAACTTATACAAGTATGTGCAATTTTATTTCAAATAAGGTAGGGGTTAGTCAATGAATAATTTTTGTTCACTATAATAAAAAGATGTTACATTTAAACACAAAGCGTGTTTCCAAATCACTAGAATTAAAAGAATGCAAGATTATTGTTATAGAAATATATTAATGAAAAAAGGAAAATGAAAAAAATAAAGGAACCTGTGAAGGAGGTGTTAGTTATACCAAAAAAAAACCCAGATAGTTCATGAGAGCTAATGTGAATTTAATAAAACTCTTTATTGAATTTATATACCTCTGAATCAGGCAATCATTCATCCAACTATATGAGAAATAAAGAAATAATTTCTTTCAACAAAGAAATAAATCTAACAAACACTTGAGAAATTGAAAAATCTTGGAAAAAAAACAGCAGAAATTTTTTAAAAGTGGCATTCTGGCTCAGGATGGCACACGGAACAATTATTTCTTTCCTTTTCTTTCTCAGGGGGAGAGGTGAGGTTTTTAAGCACTCTAGAGTAAATAATGTACCATTTCCTGGAAGCAGCTTGAATATTCTATCAGCAATTTTCAACCTTTCTCATCTCATGGCACGCATAAACTAATTACTAAAATTCTGCAGCAAACCAAAGAATGTATTTTTTGCTGATTTGACAAAATAAATAGGTATAATTTTGATTCATTCACAACCAGCCACCTATTGTTGTGTGGGCTGTTGTCATTTTTTTAATTTGATAATCTAGGGGAAAAGGTGTTAGTACACGAGGGTTCCCTTTTCTCTACATCTTTGTAAGCACTTGTTATTTATCTTTTTGATATGACCATCCTGAAAGATTTATATAAAACAAACAAAAAAGAATAATAAACATATATGAGTGTCTTAGGTAGTCTGCAAAGCCTAAAAATTCTTACTATCCAGTCCTTTATAGAAAAAGAATAGCTTGCTCACCCCTAATCTAGGTGGTCATCACGCATCAGAGAAATAACAGCGCCTGTGGAAAAGCAATATGTGTGGTGACACGGCCTTGGCTTAGGCGTCAGGCAGATTTACCTACAAGTCACAGCTCAGTCACCTAATAGCTGCGTAAACTTGGGAGTGTTATTTGGTAGCCTGTGTAAAGTAAGAATGACAATATCTTCCTCAGAGGGCTCTGGTCATTAAATTCAAAGCTAGATGTAAAGAATTAGCCCATTATCACAAGTATCACGTGTGGCCCGTGCTTTTTTCACACATAGAGGCTTTCAGTTCCGAGCCCCACTGGCATAGAGAGCTTGAGCAGCGGCAGCCAGAGAGGAATTAGCTGAGCAGGGAGATGTGGCAGGATATATATTCGCAACTGTCTGAAACCTGGCCGAATGCAATCGAGCACGCAGTCCTGCAGAAGCCTGCCTGGGCCTCTCCGGGCCGCTGCCAGCTGCCCAGCGTTTGGAAGTCAGCGCTCAGCGGTGCACCTTCGCTCTGAGCGGGCAGGACAATGAGATGTTGCCAGAGCAAAAGGAAAATACAAGGGGCTCGGCAATGGGTCCCTCTGCCAGAAACAACATGCAGTGCGGTAAACTGTTATGTCGCTTCAAGATTTTAGTACATTAACACAGATTTAGAAAATCTGAAAATAGAACCATACAGAGTAATATTCAATGAGCTACGCATGGATTTAACTACTGTAGTGATTTCCCCCCATACTATTTTCCCCTTTTTAACTAGCTTTGATTTGTTTTTCAGACAGGTTACTATTATATATTTATGTAGAATTCAAATTTGTTTTTCTTTTCAAGGACAAGGTTCTGACCTCCCAAGAAGAAAAGAGAGTATCCTCTAAATTCAGAGATGTCTTTGTTTTGCCTTTGTTTTGATTTCTGGGATCTCTATCAATATCTGTGACCTTGGACACTACTTTGCTTTTGTTTTGTTTTGTTTGTTTCTTTTCTCTTTTATCATTATCATTTTTTTTCTAAAGGCAATTGTAGATATCACTGAGAAATACAATGTCCTGAAATTTATCAAATGGTTTTAAAATTTGGATGCCTTTAGTAGAAATTTTAAGAAATAAAAAAAACCTGATAACTAAATAACTAATTAATTCAAGATTTTTTTCATCTCATATTGTTATAAGCAAAGCTGGAACAGTTCACACTTGTTTCTGTGTACCCATTGGAAGAACATATTTTTCTGTGGCTCAGTAAATAACTATGAGTGCTTATTCCATTCCTTTATTTCCCTCATCATTTTGACAATATATTAAAATGTATTCCATTTGGGTAAGAATGGCTCATATTTCCAGCATGAAAGAAATGAGTGTCTCCACCCTAAAAGAAGGGAAAAGATCAGAGAAATAATGCCCTAAAATAAAATTACGCATACCTATAGGAAACTCATCTTTAAAAAGATACATTTGTTTTCAATCACATAAACTCTTTAAATAACAGTTAAATATGGCTAAATTTATTTTCTTATATTTTAAAATTTAGTTTTGTATTATTTCACGAGTAAGACATATTTAATGAGAACACTATAAGATTCACTAAACATTTTTTCTACTTATCAAATTGAGTTAGTTAAACTGCCTGGCCACGTATATATATATTAACTTTGTGAAATAACAAGAAAATGTCTACAGAAGTGCACTGTGATCATTTGTTTCAAACTATTAGCCATTATATCAAGCCCTTTCAAGGTTTAATATAAACGTATGTAACACTCCATATTTTTTTCTAACCTCATTACCAAATTCTTTTTTGTAAATTTATCTTTATTGTTGAAAATATTACAGATGTCTCTCCCCCCCCATTATCCCCTCCCACCCCCACTCACTCCCCACCCAAGGCCTTCACCACACTTGTCTGTGTCCATGGGTTATGTATATATGCATATGAATTCTTTGGTTAATCTCACCCACCCACCCCCACCTTCCCTCTGAGATTCATCAGTCTGTTCCATGCTTTTATGTCACTGAATCTATTTTGTTCATCAGTTTATTACGTTCTTTAGAACACTCTATACTGTTAAATCACACTTTGAAATATAAATTATAAAATAATAATTAGATATTCTAGGAAAATGGTTTATTTTAATGCTGATTTAAAAGTTTTTAAAGTGTAAATAAATGTTAACATTTATTCAGGAGCCTATTACATGACTGCTACAATATTTTATAACACAAGCTAGTGCATTTGAATTCATAGACATACACTAGACTTTCATATGCATTTTGAAGATAAATTTTTGAAACACTAACTGTTAAGTATTATTCTCTCTTTTATCTATGTTACAAATTTATTCATTAATTGCAATTACTTTATGCTATATTTCAACTTCATTTTGTATTATACAACTGTGTAAAGCAACATATTCCAGTACAAATAAGAATTACTGACTTGAATTTACATCATTGACTAATTACAGCTGCATTTATAATGTTCAAGTAAGCACAAAAATAGTGAGTCTTCTTTTTGAACTTCAAGGTTTAGCCAAAAAAGTAACTAAACCATATAGCTTAATTTCATTTCAAAAGTCTTATAGTGCTGAAATTTAGTGTATACATCTACCAAAATTTATTAAATTTGTCATCTATAATTCTCAGGTAAATATTGCTAGACATTTTTATGTATAAAAATAACTGACAAAGAAAATATTTTTTTCCAGTTTAGAGAGAAAAGAAACCAAATAAGTAGCATGAGTGAGTAGGTTCTTTGTCGAACACTCATTTTTACGATTGTATAAAACTACCAGTCTTTTATTCTTATGATGACAGGAGGTGAACAATAATTGTTGTGGTTGCCAGGTACTTTGAAGAATGGCAATGATTTCATCATCATTTCAGTGAATTTTATTTTCAGTTCATAGAAAAATCTTTCCTTCCTCTTCTCTTTTCCTTTTTAGAGTTTCAGAACTTGTTATAAAACTATCTTTCATACTCTTTTGAACCTAATCCCTCAATAATTATATGCCAAATGTACCAGTGCTGCAATTGTAGGAATTTAAACCTATATTCTTGCTTTGTTCTACAGATAAGATCTTTTTGTTGGATGGGAAAGTTTACTTTTTTTAAAAAATATATCTTTATTGATTTCAGAGAGAGGAAGGAGAGGGGGAGAGAGAGAGGCAGAAATATCAATGCTGAGAGTCATCGATCAGCTGCTTCCTGCATGTCCCCCACTGGGGATCGAGCCTACAACCCAGGCATGTGCCTTGACCAGGAATCGAACAATGATCTCCTGGATCCTAGGTCGATGCTCAACCACTGATCCACACCCAGCTGGGCTGGAAAAGTTTACTTTTACTAAAATTAAGTTTGTGGTGATAACTGAGATTCATGGGGATTTTGCACAATCTGCCATGAGATTCCCATTATCATGTCTTTGGGATGCTCATAGAAATATGCTTTTAAATATTTATATTAATGATGGTACTAAATTAAGCATTCATGAATTCAGACTCATAATCCTATTTTCTGCTTTCCCTCAATATTTTCTGCTCTCCCTGAATGTCAGCACAATAGAAATCCACTGGTTCCTATGTTCAACATTCCTAATGTTCAGTTTCAGATGAAATAATGGGGATATTGAACATCAATGACCTGAGTTCTTGGCATGTTCTTGATTTGACATCTCTTGCAAATACATTATTGGTGCATAACATTAATCTCACTTTTAGAGTGATAAATATGAGTGCATTGAATTGGATTATGTTTTCTTTACTTCAAACAAAAATTTGAGACAGTTTGCAGTGATCTACTTAGCATGGGATCATGTCCTGGCTACACCTTGGGCAAGATACTTAACCTTTCTGTTAGAGTCATTGTTCATTTATAAAATAAGCGTAATTAACAATGCCTAACTTACAGAAGGTTAATAAGGTTAAGAGAGGTGATACACGTAATAGGAGTGTAACATTGCCTGCTGGTAAGCACTTAATTAACGTTAGTTATTATGTTAGATATAAAAAAAATAGAATAAGGTGAACACAGTAACCTTGATGGTTATTGATTTTATGATCTTTAGCAAGTGCTTCTTTCTGCCCTCTTCCATTCATCTATCTTATTTATCTTATTTTATCTGTCTGTCATCTATCTATCTACTTATTTATTTATGTACTTTTTAATGAAGAATAACTTTTCCTCTGAACAGGAGAAGAAAGAATTCATAACCAGTTTTAATTTCAATGCCATGCTATGTATGAAACTCCCAAATATAGAAATGAGGCATGCTAGCAACAGAAAAGATTCAAAGAACAACCTAAAAGTTTGACACCAGGAATAAAAGTTTAACACCTTGTAAAAGTGCTCTTGCTTGCTGGCTTTATTTGTTTCTTTGTTTATTTGTTTGTTTTCACCAAGGACCCAGAATTCTTGAAAAAATTATAGCCCAGTCATTGTGAGTCAGATTCCTCTTTAATACCCAATGTTACTAGGTTTTCTTTTAATTTTTCTTTTGTTTCGTGTTCTCTAATTTCCAATCTCTTCTTGGTATGGAAATATTTTTATATTAAATCTTTCAATTTGCCTTGTCTTTGCACTGGTTTATAAACTAGGAGTAAATCCCCACATTCTCTGGACTTCCCCATGTAAAGCAAACAGAGAAGACAAATTAGGGAAAGAAATATGAGTATATAATGGAGCATATGACGGATGTAAAGATAGTAACTAAGGTAGGTATAAAGTAGACAAGATGATCTCTTGCCTCAGCTTAGCCAGGAATATCAAACATGTTTATGACTACAGTTAAACAACAAGTCACAGGACAAATGCCAACTGAATGGTATAAAAATTAGTATAGGTTGTGGAATTTAAGAGCAGGAATTTTGATTTCCATTTTTGGTATATATTTAGTAAATGTTTATAACTGGTCCAAATATGTATTAGTTGCCTTTACTGCCAAATATCAGTAGCGAGAGTAGGCAGTTCTGAAATCTACGCTTGAGATTTTTTTGCCTCTGAAGAAGGCCTATTTCTGCTTGTGTAAGCTTTGCTGTGTGACTTTGTGTTATATGGCATGTGACACATGGGTCTGCTTTGCTATTTTAGGTACCATTACCTTAGACTTGACAGCGTTATTCTGCTTTGAGGGAAGAGAAAAAGAGCAGAAAAAGTTAGAAAACTATTCAATAATAAAAATCATGTTCCTTCCACAGATTTTCATAGGAAAATTTTAAATTTAATTTTGGCTTAATTTCTCCTTCAATTTTATACAGTGCCCTGTTGTACATTCCTCACATCCACAATATTACTAATGAGGTTAATACTATTAGATATTAAACTTTATAAATAATTTCATGAAATAGAGTTTAGTAAAATAAACTCTAAGTACCTTTGTTTATGAGCTTTTGTTTCTGCCCCTTCCACATATTTTCAGGTGAAAAAAACTGGGCTTGAATAAGGTTATTTGATTTTATTTACCAAATGAGATTCCATTATACTATGTTGAAAATTTTTCTAATTTACAAGAATATACAATCTTCCAGGTCTTTCAGAAAAACAATGAAATATTTATAATTAAATTTTATAAGCTGACATTCCTTTGAAAATTAAATTTTTATTCTAATAATTTTTATCTCATAAAAACTACAAGATGAAACTAGTAGTAGAAATTATTTAGTTCTTTATATAAATAACTCAGTTTTTTATAACTTCTAAATAACAAAACTAATAAATTCTTTTTGTCTTGAGTCTCTACCATAAATTTCTTGCTATAGCATCTATAGATACTAACATCATAATGAAAAATGCCTATATCTATCATAAAATGCGTAAAGGAATAATTTATATCTTCTCTTCCAAATAATTTTTATATAAAAGCTTTTATTTGCCCTTAACCTCAGAATTTTCTTAAAAAATAAACTGGTTTTTGAAACTGAAGGGACAATTCAATTTGAATCCTAGAGAAATCTGGACATAAAAACACAACAATGAAAATTAGAAATATAGAGTCCTATTAAAATAAAAGCAGGATCCAAAAACCATTGCATAGTTTTCAAGCATGGGTGTTGTAAATAAGAAGAGCTTACAGCAGTCTTCAAAGAAAGAGAATAGTTTATTACAATTGGCTACAGCATTTAAATCAGTTGCTGGAGAAAAATATGACAAATTGGGCTGGACAGAATGCAAGTAGATTAAGAATTTCCAGTAGGCATTTTATAGGGCTGGTTTTGACAAGAGACTTGGGCTAAATATGCTAGTATGATAATCATGTTGCCAGAGACAGTGGGGGAAAAGAAACAAAAACACAAGAGTCATTATATTGTCAGGAGTGCCAATTTAAAATTCTAAGCTTTCCCTAGAATACATTGAGTTCTTTGAATTTCCTTTAGAGTGAAACACTCATATTCTTGGCACATTACAAGTATTTTATAATGGTACCCAAGAGTCATTCAACCAAATGAAATTTTGATTTGTTAGAAATGTTGATATTATAAAACTCAAAGTACAAAAGCCTTACTTTGGTATTTTGAATTTTCCCCCAAACTGAAAATTTTCAAATAAAATATTCCAGTTTTGTTCAACATCAGAATAGTACAGAATGCTTTTTATATTTAAAATAAAGAAATTATTTTAGCTTTACTTTTGCTACTTATTGTTAAAATTTAACTGTTATTTTACATACATAAGGGAAGCTCAGTTAAGTGGTCATAAAAAATCCTACCAAAAATCAATATCGTCTTTTTAATTAAATAATAGAAAACTAATGGACCAAGTTTGGAGAAAACACTGTTGTGTGTTTCTCTCTTCTTACTTTCATATCATTTATGCACACATAGCCATATTTTTTGTTGCAGGTGAAATTAAGGCTTTTATATATAAATGTTTTGTTTCAACAGATTTGATTTATTTAGAGCATTTTATTCTCACAGGTGAATTTCCCTTCCTGATGTAGTCCATGCAAAGCAGTGCAATGAATGTAGTTGGTATTTTCACTGTAATACAGAAGTACTGCCTTGATGTGAGTAATCAAGAATGGAACGTAAAATCACAAAAAATATAGTGTCAGAATGTGCAAGAACAAGTGCTGTTGGCGAAGAAACAGGGAGCGAAAGGAACTATTACCCAAGCAGGTTGCTTTTTGCTTTGCGCGCAGCATGACAGGCCAACATTGCCTGAGTCCGTTTGCACCAGTAACTGAATCGGGGTCTGAGATTTCTCTTGAGCGAAGCCTTATTTCATGGAGGGAACAGATGGCAAACAACTTAATGGGTCAGTTGCTCCTCTGGTGATACCATAGGTTTGTTGTTGGTTGTTCCGGCTGTTTTTTATCAGACATATTGGTGTCACAATATTTGTTGACTTGGCCCCTCGGTTACTTTTTTCCCTTCTCATTATTTTTTTTAATGGTGTTACTTTTTCAATAATCTAACCTAAGCTCTTGCTGAACTGATAGAGATATTCCATACTTTTCCCTCTTACAACAATTATAATTACTTATGTGATTCATGTTTAATTTCTACAAGGGCACATACCTTAGTAGTCATCTTCACCGTGTGTCCCTTACACCAGCCCCTGACGTGCAGGAAGCATGCAAACTCTTCAAAGACCAAAAACATCCGCATGGTCTGGAATGGTAATCGCATTTACTCGTTGATATTTTCTCATTTTATTTTACTTTAAATTGAATTTATTGGGGTGACTGTGGTTTCTAAGATTATGTAGTTTTCGAGTGTAAAAAAGGAGTCAGTGTCGCTCATTTTCACACAGAGCGGAGGCTGTAACTTTTCTTTGCACCTACTCCCACTTGTTTCTCATTTGTTTTAGATTAAGAGAATTTCTCAGTATTGTCAAATGAGGCATTAAATGTTTTAAATTTGAGAATTTTATTATGTTATCTATTTCTTTCTTTTTGCCAAGAACCTAAATTCTTTCAAGGAGAAAAGAGAGATATTTTGCAAATTACGGATTTTTGCATCATTGTGAAAATTGATAGTAGAACATCATTTTCTTTCTCTTTTTTGGGTGGGGGGAGGCTTTTACAGGTACAAGATTCAGTTGTATGTATGTGTTCTCACAAATGAAGTGTGGAAGAAAATAAGGCTGCTTAAGCCTCTTAGCCCAGTTATTATGCCAACATGCTCACAGGAACCTATTCTTAGGAAAATTACTGAAAAATATATAACCATTACCTGTGAGAGTATCCCTTCCTTGAATATGCATTCTTCAAGCCATTCAAACAGTTGTGTTACCACTGTAACAAGCTAATTAATGTAAATGATGGGAAAGGAGCAAAGGGAAATGCCAGGCATTAGAAGCATGGCCATCTGGGCGGCTTCATGAGGAAGCTGGGAATTTATATTCCCCAGGGAACCAGCGGTATATTCCCTGCAAGCCCCTGGGGAGAGGGGTTCAGCAAAGAGGAAGATGGGCACATGCTCTGGGAAGCCGGGGGCACATAGAGAAGGTGCTTGCCTATCTGTCTAACCTGGGGACCAAGAGCCCTGGCTAGGAAGGCGGACCCCAGTGCAGCACATGATTCTCTTGCTGCTGCACCCCTGTTCTCGCTGGCTGCGAGCCTGCTGGCTAGCCCACCGCGGGGCCCCGCATGCCAAGGCTCCAGCTGGAAACACAGGCCAGCCTAGCCAGGGGCTCCCCTGGACTGGACACCTTAGCCCTGCTAAAGACCAAATGGGACTTTTTCCGTGGTGAAACTGAGGGAGATGGGACCTTGGGAACCCAGGAGTTTAATTCCACAGAAATAAAGCCTTCCACAATACCCCATCATCCACGGGGGCCTCAGGAAATTCTTGTTCCCACAGCACCCCAAGAGCTCCACTTTCACCCGCGACAGGTGAGAACACAGAGGAGACCCCATCGATAACAGCTGGATGTTTCAGAGAACAGTTTTAGTAGGAAATATAATGGATATAAATCTTCTCTGACATTCTTCAGAAATGAAGCTCAATAGTTAGTAAACATCTGCACTCCTCTTTTTTTCTACTTAAGAACCACTTCCAAAGGAGTAAGAAAACTGAAATAACATCTCCTTCGTTATTCCATCCACATGGTTGGCAAAACATAATTGTTAGAAAACAGAGCTGCTCTACTTGACTATCCAGTAAAAGCCTTTTTGGATCAAAAGCAGATTGATTTCTTGTGGGATTTTTTTTCTTCCTAATCTGCCTAGTTATTTTGGAAGAAAACCTTGGTCCTGGCCCAAATGTCAGCTTTTAAATAAAATAAGCAAATATTTTGCAGTATAGAAAAAAATTTTAGAAATTACTTTATTTCCCAAGACATTTTTGTTGTTGTTCTCTTTTAACAAGATGCTAGAATTATCTGTTCCACAAACCTTTTAAAATGGAATCCTTACCCACTGACATTCTTTTATTGTCCAAAGAGGGAGATAAAATGAATAATCATTTTTATTTCCATTCTGATGGTTGATTCTGTAAAAAACTAATTTTAAATGACTTGAGTTGATTCATTCTTTTCTGTAGTGAACATAAAACCTGTATGAAGGCAGGAAAGATCTCACAGGCCGAGTGTATAAACAGGTGATTTCTTGTGGAAAAACTCAATGTGGAAAATGAGATACATTAAAAACTATGGAAGCCAAGTCATACTAAAAATACTACTTGCTTAAATATATGATTCTTAAATAGTTACAAAATGAAGACAGAAAAAGGGGAATAGAATCCTTTTGACTTCCAGGAAACCTGTTAACATTTTAAATAATAATTAAAAATCATCATATAATGCTTGAATCAGAGAAGATACCTTGGTCTCCAAATATTGGAACTGGATATGAAGAAACAAGGTTCTGATGAGGTTGACAAACTTACTTCAGAGCACTTAGATAAGTAGTAGCACATTGTGGATTAAAGTTTTCCAAATCTATTACTATATCCACAGGACCATAAGGTTTTGGTAAAAAAATCCAATCATTGCACTGGCCAGTGTGGCTCATTTGGCTGGAGCATCGGTCTGTACACTGAAAGGTGGTGGGTCGATTCCCAGTCATGGCACATAGCCAGGTTGCTGGTTCGATCCTTGGTCAACAACACACATGCAGGAGGCAGCTGATTGATGTTTCTCTCTCTCTCCTTCCCCTCTCTAAAATCAATGAAAAACGTATCCTCTGTTGAGGATTTTTTTAAAAATCCAGTCATCTGATTGCTTTCTGGAATGGCAGAATGAGGATCTGGTGAACTTACTCTTCCTCTAAAAAATGGAAGTATGAAGAACACAACTCAATCCAGTCATGTCTGAACTCTGGCAACTCACCAAAGCCACAGAATGAGCTAAAAGCATCCTCTATGCAAGAGAACCTATGGAACCTCATTAGCATAGTGGGGTCTCTGAAGTCTTGACCTCGAGGTACTGCACCAATCCTCCTTCCCCAGTTCAGGATCCTAGTAGCTAAAAGTTGGCAGCATTGCACAAGAGTTAGCCAAAGTCTTTCAGAACTGTGTTAAGAGTATCATCCCCATAGCACAGTAAATATTTTGTCTGTACTTGCAGATCTGTGGAAAATCCCTGTTCTCAGGGTGTGGTGGTAATTTGATTTGTCTCAGAGCTCAGTGGGGGTTGGGGAGCCACCACCTTGGCTTTACCAAAACAATAGTGAACTTTGGCAACATCTCAGCTGTCTAAAGCCATGGTTTCAGATTTTTAACATTCATTTTGCATCCACACAAATTAGATTACACGGTACAGTTGTGAGTTTTGACATCTTAAATGTTTATCTTTGTGACTCTGCTATATTGGTACATGCCATGCTACCATATTTTTCTGTTTTTATACTTATTCAGTAAAATATAAATCCTGTTTAATCTACATTCTGATGATGTATTTGCCTGGAACACGCACACACTCAAACACAGACTTATACAGCCATGGAGAGTGGTTTCACATTTAATTAATGACCAGGAATCCCAAGTGGGTTGGTAATGAGTCTGGGCCATTGTGCCATATTTCCCTGGTCCATCTATTCTCTCATTTGAAATGACTATTTCACATCGTCTCTCATCTCTCATTTCCAGTCCCCTCACTCAGCTAATGAGAGAGCTCCTAACTCAATGAAAAATTGAAATCGTCAAGTAATAATCTTGACAAATTCTACCTGCCATGAATATCCACTTTCATCCACAAATTTACCCTCCCTCTGTTATATATCCACAGACGTACCATTGTTCTAAAATTTATTCCTCTATGTGATCTCTTTTCTTGCCTAATCAAAGATATAGCTCCAGCAATTTCCTTCACACTTTTATATTATCCATGTTTGTAGTAGTTCATGCATTATTCTCATCCATATACAAACCAGCCTGCTACAAGGTCTTATATTTTACCACACGCCTTCCAGCAGCAGGAGCTCAGGCACCTTAGCAAGATGGTAGTAGGAGCAAGATGCAGCTGGTGGAGCAGTCTCCTGGGCAGTCGCCTCTGCTTTGCTTTCAGCCTTCAGTTCAGGAATGACAAATTACTGACTTCAAGAAAATATCTGGTTAAAATCCTTATCTGTCCATCAAGTTGATCCAAGAAAAGATGTTCACTACTATATCCTAGCTAAACAAGGAATACAGGGAGCCTGTATAAATTATAATTTCATGATGTTAAACTAGATGCTTTAATGCATACAATAAAATCAGGTATTACTAGAGATTTTTAAAGGTTAACATTCCTGTTACACGTTGAGGGGAACTGGAAATACCAGTTGATATGCTCAGCAGTATTATGCTGTCCACCTTTGGATGTCTAAAGGAGGTTATCCATCTCTCAGGAAGATCATGAATAAACTCAGAGAAAGTCAGGAAACTCAGGAATTCTTAGGACAAGAAGCAGTATCCTTCTCTCTAAGAAGAAGCAGCTGCTGTTGGAGTTCAGTTTCTGGAATGACCCTGACCCACACAATTAGGATTCGATATGTATATGAACTCAGATCCTAGAAATTCACCAGGAATCATAAGTGAATGGGTGCAATTACTCTGTGAGTAGCAAAATACCAATTTTCTTCAAAATTTTTACAGAAGAATTTCCTCCCTGCTTATTTCTCCCCCTTCTACCTCCAGGCCCTTACATGCATGCTTTGGAAATGGTGTCTTCCTTTATAATAATAAAGACTGTTTAAATTTTACCCATGTTAGGAACTAAAGGTTTCATTGTATTTCCCCTCCAGATATCTCCTATATTGCTGCTATAAATTTAAAATGTAGTATATTTTGTTTATTACTAAAATTAACCTTGAATACTGTGGAATTTGTTTCTTTTTGTAAAATATAGGGTAGTGGGAAAATAAAAGTTTAGACAGTAGTGGAATATGTTTTATAGGTAAATAATATGGATTTTCACATCAGTGAAATTTTATTAAAGGGATTTTTAGTTTCACTATAAAAGTCAGATGCAGTGCAAGTTTAAGTGGAGATAAATCCTGTGAATAAGACAATGAGTTACTGAAATGAACAATAGTTGTATAAAATCACATAAAAAAAATACCAAATGAGCCCGGCCAGGCATGACTCAGTGGTTGAGCATCGACCTAGGATCCGGGAGATCGCGGTTCGATTCCCGGTCAGGGCACATGCCCGGGTCGTGGGCTTGATCCCCAGTGGAGGTGTGCAGGAGGCAGCCGATCAATGACTTTCTCATCATTGATGTTTCTGTCTCTCTCCCTCTCACTTCCTCTCTCTGAAATCAATAAAGATATATTTTAAAAAAAGAACAACAAATGAGTGTAATGCTACCTAACATAGGTCAAATACTGTTAAGAATTTTAATCAACTGATAAGGAAGTAGAGAGATACATATGCCTATTACTTTTTTAGGTGAGGAAATTGTTACGTTCTTGGGTGGATAGCATTATGATACCATGTTCTCTTGAAATCAGAGGTGTCATTTCATGCATAAAATGATATTTTTCTAAAGTAAAGAAAAAAGTTTGGAAATAACTGACAAGTAAACCCATAGTTTAAGAGTAACTATTGTTTCTTTTTCCCATGTACACGTCTATGTTCTCTCTGGCTCTAGCATGTCTAAAATAATGTATTGAATTTTATTGCATAAATACTACTTGGAAAAAACTAAAATGATTAAGTATTTAGGAAAATACAGAAAATATGTAAAAGATATGCTATCTTACAGAAATATAGCCTATGTAACAATTTTAGAACTGAATTTTCCTTAGAATAATAAAGCTTGACTCTTTTCTTATTTATTAGGAAATCAGTGTTGACAGTTTTTAAGGCTTATCAGGATTGTAATGAAGCAGAGAGAAAAACCAAGACTGAAGCTAAGTGCATTGCACTGGTTTTATCTTTGCTCATATTTGCTCAAAATAAAGGCTGAGAAAAGTAATAGGCATGGGAGATCCTTCTGAGAATATGAACCTTAGTGTCATAAAGTAAGTGGAGTATGTATTTTCATAAGATTTATAATGCTTTGTTAATGAGACCTAGGAAATTAGTCTGTTGAGATTATTTGTAAAAGATGGGGGGAAAGTCACACATTTTGTTTTGTGACAGACTTAAAACATGCTTAGAAAAAAATATAAATTAAAGTAAAGTAAGATACCATGTATATTTTCTGAGAATCCTAGTTGAGAACACAGGTTTGTTAGTGGAAAAGTAACATAACATATTCATTAGTGATATTCCACTAAGTTTATATTTGTTTAAGTGGACATTATTTCGACACTGAAGAATTTGATTCATTTCACTTAATTTTTCCATATTGTGTGTCTGTCAAGGAGACATAAGATATAACTCTAGAGGTAGGTAAAATGACTAGAGATTAGAAGGGATTAATTTACTATCAAAACCTCACCCAGCATTAACATTTAATAGTCTTTTTTTTTTTTTTTTAACTTTAAACCCTATTTCCTTCTCAAAGCAAAAATGTAGATTTATTTTTAATATATAACTCCAGCCAAAGTGTTCAACATATAATCATGCATATAGTTACAGTATTTAATATGTTGAGTATCATAAAAATATACCAAAAAAAAAAAACATGGACAGTCATACTATTATACCACCTTTTATTAAATAAATGGGTGCTTGAATGGTTAGACAGATTGATAGGTTAATCTTGGCAAGATAAAATAATACTCCAAAAACAAGACTCTGGGAATGAGCGTCAATCCTTTCATTGTTAGGTCTTTAGTTTTCTTATCCATGTGCTATACACAGAAGTGAATGTATAGTCAATGATTTCTGTTATGACAAACACTGTTGAGCATTCTCTCCTTAGGAATAGAAAGTAGAAGTTGTAACAAGATCTATTGTTATGGGATGTAACTATGGATTTTCAACCCTTTATTCAACGGAATTGAAATTGCTTTACTTAACATTTGTGCAAATATAAGATGCTACAGTAAAAGAAATTTAAGTTGCTGAATGTATTTCATTTCTCAGCAAGTTCTGGATTTTTATAACTCAATGAATTATACAATAGCATAAAAATCACCTGAAAAAATGTACATCCTAAAGGGTTTTAAAATTTCTAAATGTTACCACCAGTTAAACAATCCTATTTTTAAGAGGAAGACCATGCCTTAATTTCCTGTCTATATTAAAAATAGACATACACACATATATTTTTATATGTCTATATGAATATATAGACACATATTTCACAATTATGTTAAGATATTTTGGGGGAGTAGATTAGGTGGTATGTTATGAGAAACTTGTTCATTGTTTCTTTTGTTGGTTTGTTTGGTTCTTAAATTTAATCAACTGGGAACACCTATACCAATTCTCAAATGCTTTTTATGAAAAGTAGTATCTTCTTTGCTCTAAGATGCAAGATTAGACTTTAATTGAAGCCTTAAAATCTTGAGCTAAATGAAAGTGGCTTTTTAAGAGAGCAACTGAAATAATTCACCTTAAGATTTTCAAAATATATTTTTATAAGAAAAAGCAATTTGTATTAATGACACATATGTAATATAAATAATTTATTACATGCTTTCCAAATCTTAAAGTTAGGTGAATGTAAAATAATCTAATCAGATACCAATGAACAAATAGGAATACTTTAGCTCTCTGTTTAGGGTAAATAGTTCTCAACTGGAAATTAGACTCACATCAACAACAGAATGGATAGTTAAGATATGGAACAGTATATGTTAATGTGAGTGGACAGTCTAAAACTAAACAGAACTATATGGATTATTCCTGCAAGCATAATGAGAGAAGCTAGACAAAAATAGCTAAATTGCATCCTTTCATTTTTAAAAAGAATAAAAATAACCCAATTGGTTGTCAGGATTTTGATTTACCTTGAGGTTAGGATCTTGACTTGAAAAGCTACTAAGAAGTTTCTGAGGGTGCTGATAATGTTCTCTTTCTTGACCTGGGATCATGTTACGGGAGTGAGTTCGACTTACGAAAGTTAACCAAACTGTACAGTAATAATATGTGCCCATTTCTCTGTGGTATTGTAGCAGATTTGCATATGCCCAGAAATGAACTGAAACAGTCAGAGGTGACAAAAGAAGCATAATACAGTGTCCACTCTAGATCCTTACAGCTTGGATAAGAAGAGGCACCTAACATGTATGGAAACATTAAAATTTTCAACTGGGAAGTATCTGATTAAAAGTCAAATGTTATAAATTAATTGTCTGTCTAGATGAAACAAAGACACCAGTGGGATCTAACATAGGCAGATGAGAAATATTAGAGAAGGGTAGGCTTGAAATATGCATTAAAGTTCATCTTTGGACAATTCTAATCTCATTCTAAAGATGTAACGTTTTAAAGATCTTCATTCCAGTCCCTCTGGAGTATGAAAAGCTATAGCATCAACAATTAACTTGTAAGACACTCGTCACTAGTAAGATACAGTACTTCCTAGGTTTTCAGTTGTTACCTGGTGTCTTTCCATTCTGTAGTTCAGTTGGTTTGTGTGGCACTAATGAAGCCAAGATTTAATGGTGATAGAGTTATTGACTATTTTTATTTCAAACACACGTGCTGTGTTACCTGGTAGCAAAGTCAATTCGTCCTTTCAATGGCCAACAACAGCAAAAAATGATAAGGATGTAGTTGTGAAGTGCTGCCTATATCTGCCTCCTGAAATTAAATTGGGCTGAGAGGGAGCAGTGCCATTTTCATGTATAAACGAAAGTATCTGTAAGCCCTGTTCCATACCTGTGGCTAGCTTCTATTTTATATTCCAGTCTCTTTAAGACAGAAGATTTATTCTTGTAGTTTTACAATGTTATCTGTACACTTGAGTCATTACTAAGAAGTGAGAGTGAATTAGCAAAGGTGGCATTGTCCACATTACTTACTGCACAAGCGCCGTGCTTCAGGTCAGGTCTGCTTTCACGCTCCTGCTTACCCCAAGCAGAGCTCGTCTGGGAAACTTTAATTGTCCCTCTTCAGTGACTTCTGCTGGGCCATTATACCCACCAGACCTTTCAGTCCTGCAGAGCTTTCATCAGTCATCCTCTGCTCTGCCCAGTCCCCGGCCTGAAATGATATTCAGACCTATACCAAACCTAATTCATCTTCTGATTTACACAGGTGCACGTGGGGATATTCAAAAGGAGGACTAACAAAGCTGCTCAGACCTACACAAAAATGAACTATTCTATGTAAATAAGCTAAAGAAAATCAGATTTTATGTAGTGAAATTGCTTAGTGAAATAAACAAATTAAAGTAACCAAGCATCTAAGTATGTAGTTAAGAGTAAGCAATAACAATTATAATAAACTGCTATTGAAGCATTAATCTTGTGTCCTAGAGCTAAATGCCAAAACATGTGAATTAGGGAAATAGATAATAGCACCTGGAGTTCTTCCAGTAGTTCAAATATTCATGAAATTACATGAACCATGTGTTTGTGAAGTCATCACCATACTTTTTAGTAAGTAAGTTGAAACTTGTGAAATTGATACATTTGGGAATTATGCCATATGACATCAGAGAGTTGTTTATTTTTCCACAGACATATTAATGCTAAAGACAGGGAAGGAAAAATACTAAAATAAATTTCACCCTGGAAAGGGAAAGCATTTTTTAAAAGGATCCACAGTTCAAGACACACAATATATTTATGAGAAAACAATGTTATTCAAGATATAATGTAAACACATTTTATTTTGATTTTCAAAGTAAATTTTTTCTCTCAAAAAGAGTTTAAGGGTTTCCCAAGATCGTATCCATGCCCAAGGCCTGTCCCTTGGCAACCTGCTAGAAGACCTGACCATGTCTGGGCACTTTGAGCCCTGTGCAACTTCCTGAGTCACTGTGTTGGTTTCCTAGGGCCTCCGTAACAAAGTTCTGCAAACTGGGTGGCTTGAACAACAGAAATTTATTTTTTCATGGTTCCAGAGGCTAGAAGTCCAAAGTTAACATGTAGCAGAGTTATTTTCTTCTGAGGACTGTGAGAGAGAATGTGTTGCATGTCTCTCCTAGTTTCTACTGGTTGCTGGTGATCTTCAGCATTGCTTGGCTTCTTCTCATCACCCCACTTTCTGCTTTCATCTCCACATAGTATTCTTTGTGTTTGAAGATCTATCTTAATATCTCTCCCCTTTTTATAACGAGAGCATTCATATTGGATTGGGGGCCCACCCTATCCCAGTATGTTCTCTTCTTATCTAATTACATCTGCAATAACTCTATTTCCAAATAAATCACATTCTGAGGTACTGGGAGTTAAGATTTTAATATTTATATTTTGAGGGGACGTAGTTTAACCAACATTCCCCATTTAAATAAATCATACCTGTGTGGTAGCAATGGACCTGTCTTATAGCACAATATGTTCTCCCATACGGTGGGGTCCCTTTCCATTTTGAGGCTGTTTTCTTTTGCTGTATAGAAGCTTTTTAGTTTGATGTAGTCCCATTTGTTTATTTTTTCCTTTGTTTCTCTTGCCCAAGGAGATGTATCAGTGAAAATTCCGCTATGTGAGATGTCTGTGATTTTACTGCCTATGTTTTCTTTGAGGATTTTTATGGTTTCACAACTTACATTTAAGTCTTTTATTCGTTTTGAATTTATTCTTGTGTATAAAGTATAATTTGGTGGTCTAGTTTCATTTTTTTGCATGTACTTGTTCATTTTTCCCAACACCATTTATTGGAAAGACTGTCTTTACTCCATTGTATGCACTTGCCTCCTTTGTCAAATGTTAATTGGCCATAATGGCATGGGTCAATTTCCAGGGTCTCCGTTCTGTTCCATTGATCTATATGCCTGTTGTACCAGTACCAGGCTGTTTTGATTACAATGGCTTTGTAGCATAGTTTTATATCTAGTATTGTGATCCCTCCAACTCTGTTCTTCTTTCTCAAGATTGCTGTGGCTATTTGGGGTCTTTTTTTTGGTCCCATATACATTTTTGCAATATTTGTTCTAGTGCTGTGAAATATGCTGTTGGTATTTTAATAGGAATTGTGTTGAACCTATAGATTGCTTTGGGGTGGGAGTTGGGTTGGGGAGCAAAGTGGAGAAGTGGGGGATATCTTTAATATTCCCAACAATAAAATATATTTTTTTTAAATTAGCATTGGATTTTGTCAAATTCATTTATTAAAATGATAATATAATTTTTCTTCTTATCTGGTGAATTGAATTGATTGTTTTAAAAATATTAAACCAACCTTGTATTTCTGGAATAGATTCCACTTCATTGTGATGTATCATTCTTTTTATGTATTACTGGATTAAATTTGCCAATCTCCTGCTATGGGATTTTTGCCTCTATAATCATAAAAAAAGTGTCGATTTGTATTTTTTCCCCCAGAAAGTTTTTGTTTAGTTGTTTCATCAATGCAAGGCTCACTTCATAAAATGAGGTGGGGAGTCTTTCTTTTTTTATAATTACTACAACAGATTTTGTAGAATTAGTATTATTTTCTTCTTAAATATTTGAAAAAATATTTAAAATAAAGCTACCTAATATTTGAGTTTTTCCTTTGAGAAGGTTTTTATCTACATGTTTCATTTCCATGTATAAGGATATTAGTTTTTCTATTTCATTTTGTGGTTTGGATAATTTATATTTTTCAAGGTATTTATCAATTCCATCTAAATTACCAAATTTATTCACATAAATTGCTATCTTTCCCTTATTGTCTTTTAATGTCTGTAAAATCTGAACTTAGAGTACCTCTTTCATTCCTGATATTGGTAAATTATATCTTCTGCCAATTTCATGGTCAGTTTGGTGTTTTGTTTGTTCATTTGTTTTTTAAATATGTTTTGACTGATTTTTACAGAAAGAGGAAGGGAAAGGGAAAGAGCAATAGAAACATGGATGAGAGAGAAACAGCATTGATCGGCTGCCTCCTGCACACCCCCTACTAGGGCATGTGCCCTAACCAGGAATAGAACCATGACCTCTTGGTTTCTAGGTCAACACTCAACCATTGAGCAACACCAGCTGGACAGTTTGGTGTTTTTAAAATTCTATTCATATGGTCTTTTCAAAGACTAAGTTTTAGAGTAATTTATAATCTCTATTATTTTTGTTTTGTTTTCAATTTCATGACTTCTATTCTTATCTTTAGTATATTCCTCCTTCTGTTTATTTGAATTTTAACTTCTTTTTATTTACTTATTTATTCTTTTCATTTCTTGAGTTACTTTGAAACTCTAGATCTCTACCTTTTAATAAAATTAGGCAGATCTCTGCTTTGTTTGTTCATGACAAACATAGAAAGAGAAATAATTAAGTTTCTTATATGATTATGTGAAAAATAGTATTTCTGGTCTGGAATTACTTAAATATCTTTTTTTATATAATAAAAAAAATGTTTGTGAATGTTCGTGAAGCATAAAATGTAAACTAATGGTGTAGTGTCCAGTCTTGGAATATAATAGACTAAAAATTATTTACTGCTCTTTCTTTTCCTTAAGGTATGGACTCTACATGCAGAAAAATGTTTATTTCCTTTAAGGTATTTGTGATGCTTGTTTTCCATAAGTATCACATCCCATTAGATTTTCTCAAAATGAACTGACCTTTTTTGTTCAAATGATTTAGAAAATCTTTAAGGAGTATGGTTATCAATGATTTTTATTATCTACACTTCAAAGATTCATTAAGAATCTTTGATTGTGGGAGGATTGGTATTATAATACAGCACAAAGAACTTGATCTAATTTTCTAATTTTACATATATCTCCCCAAGTTATGGAAACCATTACAGCATATTTCTAAATATGGATATATATATTATATTCCATAATAGTTCTTTCATTTTCCTAATGTAGACTAATGGAATTAACTGAAAACTTCAGTCGTCTTCTTTTCTAAAGCATAAATTTAAACAATGTTCTTTAATAAAATAGAAATATAAGTATGACAATGGTTACTTTAGAATTGAGCTGAAAGACATTTAGTCAGATTCATGTAAATAAAATGTGCTTTTAACAAGGAATGTGATTTGTGTTTTTCTAAAAATAACATAGGATATTTTATTTTATGAACTTTTTTTTATTCTAAAAACATTTTGCAAGTCCTTTGTCAGATAAAATAAGAAGAAAGAAAATGACACAATGCTTTTATTATTATTATTTGCTTAATTAATTAGATTGAGAAAACATATTGCCATAAAAATACCTTTAGCATCCTAGATATTATCAACTGTTTTTTTTAACAGGTTCTTATTTTTCTCAGAATGAAGGCTTTTCATTGCCTCAAAAAAATCTATTTTCCTTGTAGTTTTAAGGTCAATAAATTTCAGAGTTATTAGAGCAATGACAAATATAGTATTTTGATTGGCATTTTCAAAATCAGCAGGTTCATGCATGTGTTCATATGCTTTGAAAGATTTTGTTTGGAACAAAATGTGATTCAAGGCCAGAGACAGCTGCTGAATGTAAGCCTAATATAGGTAATCTACACCTTGTGATTTTCCACAGCTCATTAAAATCTTATGTAATTGGAAAACAAATGTAATAAAATATTTGTGTGGGTGTTACCATGGTCAGTAATCTCCTTCCTTTGAGAGCCTTGTCATTTTAATCTTCTGATGTGAGAAACAATGCCTTCTTTATTTGAGAACTTCACATTTGATTGACTGTTACTGTTACCATGTGTCAGTTTTTTCATATTATGCCTGCTGAATGTAACTGAGCCATTGGGATCAAGAATAGCAACTCAGTGATTATAGTGTTGAAACCAACCCAGACCCAACCTAATGGACTCAGTATATGTATATATAAAGATTTTAATTAATATTTAGAGGGAGAGCGAGAGAGAGAGAGGGAGAGGGAGAGGGAGAGGGAGAGGGAGAGGGAGAGGGAGAGGGAGAGGGAGAGGGAGAGGGAGAGGGAGAGGGAGAGGGAGAGGGAGAGGGAGAGGGAGAGAGAAACATTGATGTGGGAGTGAAACATCAGTCAGCTGCCCCCTGCACATCCCTACAGGGGATCAAGCCAGCAGCCCAGGCATGTGCTCTGACCCAGAATCAAACCGGCAACCTTCTGGTGCATAGGACAACACCCAACCAACTTAGCCACACCAGCACACCAGCCAGGGCTCAATATATTTTATTTACAATACTAACACCTTAGCCCTAACTCATTATAACTATACTACTGTATTTTTCTGTAGTATCATCGAAGTCGACTGCTGTTACCACAAACCCTTACCTTCTTCTATATCAGACCTGTTCTAGATTTTTACCTTAAATTGGTTTTCAGTGGTATGGTGATTTGGAAGGGGTACCAGGCTCAATGTTCTACTCACTTGCTTTGTGATAATAGTTAACGTATTATTCTCACTAAGCCAAATTTCGTCAACTATACATTGATAGCAATCACACAGATGAAATAATATATATAGAAGCACACTTGATGTGTTAGGTATTACAATTTAGCCTACAAGCTCATTTGATTTAGATTATTACTAGCAAAATTAGGAATATTTTGAAACTTTAAAACAAGAGTTTTTGAAGTATCCGTATAATTTTACAAGTAGATAATTTTGCATAGATCTGTAATGCTTATATTATAGAATAATGGCACTCATGTATCTAACACAACTATAAGGGGGGGAAATAAGATGGAAAAACTTCAGGTGCTTGTCTTAAACCTTACCTTTCCTTCTTTATTAAAAAAAATAATTCCCCAAATTGGAAGCTTATCTTTTGATATTTAATTCCAGAGCTCTGGCTTGTTGAAATTAAAGCTGATTTCATTTCCCATTTTATCTTTTTCCATATGCCCTAACACTCATCGCCAGCCATCATCAATATTTATAATGGAATAAAGGAGAACCTCTACTGCCCCCTTAGTTCCTTGTTTATGCAGCAGCATCTCATTAGAAAAGACTGAAGAGGCTCTGAATAGTTTTGTTGTGTGTGTTTTTCCAATGCAATGCTTTCTCCCAATGTCACTGCCACTGCACTTGTCCTACATAAACAGTAGGACTTGCTGCTCACTCTTTTTATTATAGCAAACCCTATACTATGCTTTATCACCCCACTTAGCTATAAATACAATGGTTATATAAAATTATATAAGCATTCATAGCAGGAAAGGAGGTCAACTGAAATTTCAGAATAGAAATACTGATTTAAAATAGCTGTGCATTACTTCCTTCCCTGCCATTAAATCTTTCTATCAGTATCCATCTAAGGGTGGTTATAAAATTTACAAGTACTTTACCACAAATCCATAAAGTGTCTGTAATAGAGGTAAGGAGGAAAACTCCTTGGTAAGGGTTTTGAGGATTTAATTAAATGCCTCATCTCCTTCATCCCCCAAATTCAAATAGTATTTTCCTTTATCCATGATTATATATACTGTCTAATCTGATGTACTTGCTTGTTTTTATTTCTTTCTATATTTTATTTCTAATCCCTGTGCCTTTTGCCATGATGTTCCATTAATCTCTCTAACCAAATTTAGTATGCGCAGTTATCAAACATCCCTGAATAAGTAGAAGCCTTTCTTGAGTAAGTAGGGATTTTACTCACATAGCTGTCTTGACGCATTCCTAAAGAATAGGCATTTATATGTATTTAGGATTCAAGCAACTTCTGCCACCATGATCAAGATTCTGGAGTAGTATGATTAGGGTGAATCTGAGAAAAGTCTAATGTTAGCAATGTAGCCCATTGGTCCTTGACACAGGGTTATTATATTTATGGCTTTGCATTCAAACCTGGAGACAGTTGTTAAAATATAAGTGTTGTTTATTCAACACATATATTAGAACATTGTAAGGCTTTGTCACTCTTTAATGATTATCTAGAATATAGATTGACTGTATCGAACACAATGTATTTATTTCTGTGACCAGGGCCGAAGTAGAAGAATAGATATAGATTTATCATGGATACATGGGTATATCTATACATGTAAGTGATTAGCCAGGTAACCTGGGTGTGCAAAGTATTGGAATAAATCTGTAAAGTGAGGCATTCAACAGAAGGACACAGGGTTTTAAGGCGATGGAGAAGGCACAGGGGCACATAGGGAGCGATGTTGAAATTATTTTTCACTCATTCAGGTTTGGGATAATTTTGGTGTAAATTAGTTTACATATGCATTTACTATTAAATATATAATTCTGGTAAAATCTGGAATAATAATATTACATATGTACAATTTATTAAGAGATTACAGATAAGAGAGCAAAGATTATACTTCACATTATGAGTTTATTTACATTATTGAGTTAGTAATGCTGCTATTGATGTTGACAAGATTAAGAGATTCATTCATACCCATGCTTCTCTCTGAGGAGATGATAAACTCTAAGTTTGAATATTGCTTTTCCAAAAGTTTCAGCCCCTTCAAAGTACGACTAGACAGCATAACACTTCTATTCCTGAACATACTACCCAAAATAATTCAGCATCCAGGATAAGCCATTTTTAATAGCACATACAATCTATACTTTATACCAGTATTAAGTCAGAATTCCCCATTGTTATTACTGAGCTAGAAACTGGATATATAAAGCTTTTGATGGAGAGGGAGGTTAGCAGTAAGTTTGTTTACTGGCTAAGGTCCAGTCACCAAATTATACTCACTTTAAATGGAGAACAGTCTTTAAGTTAGATAAGCAAATGTTAAATCTTATCAAGAAAATAGCCCATTAGAGGATTTTAGAACTCGTCCCCCCAATTTAATGTTAGCAAGATTATAAATTAAATTTGCTATACAAAGCACAATAAAGCCAAATTTAAAAGATGGAGGAGCAGCTGCTGTTTCCCAAGAGAAAGCCGACCACAATCTATCTTGTAAACTAGAGTTGTTATTTCTCGATCACATTTATTTACTCTCATTCTCTCACTTTTCTTCCACCCTCAATTCTTCATCTCTCAAGGAATCCTTAATCTTTCTACTCAGATCCTTCATATATATATATATGTGCATGATCCACATATATATATATATGTGCATTCCTTAACTTAAAATATGTCTGTGCCCAGAGACAGTTCTGCCATCACTTTCCCTCATAATCTGTGTATTTTTTCTCCCCACAATCACCTCACTTCAAGTGCCTTCTAAATCTGACAGATTTTGCTTAATTTCTACTTGACCTACTTGACTCTGTGTATCACTATATCAATTTTTGCTGCCTGTCTCCTGAAATACAGAATATGTTTACTTTTTTTGGTAACCCTAATCATTATCTGACAAATGATTTTCCTGTTTAATTGTTTTTCTTGACATTGGTAGACAAAAACACTAAAGTAAAAATTTGAAAAAATGGAAACATGAAGAGTAAAAAACCCAGAAACCGAGTCATAAAAAACAGAAAAAAAAAAAAATTCTAGGAAAATTTATTCTGATATTTTGAATGGATATATTCTTTCTTAAAATGGAGTCAGTGAACCTTACAGCAGAAATCTTCTTTTTTGGTCCTATCAGGCAACTTACGGTGTTTCATATCAAGTGAGTGAGTTTTGCCTGTCTCTGTGGTCAGTCCTGTTCCCATTGCTAAGCATTATTCATTTGAAATGCTTCAATGGCCTTCAATACCACTGCTGCATTAGGATCCTAAATATGTACGGTTTTAAAGACTTCTGCCGTGCAGGTGATCCTTTTATATTGCAGCAGTGGTGGGAAAACAATGTAAGTGCTCACACCAGAGTCAGGTAGTATGATACAGAAAAACAATGGAAGTTTAAATGGAAGGCCTTGAGTATGAACGCAGCTTCTGTCTCATTTGGGCATACTCTAAAAACCTGCAGTTAAGTTTTCTATCAGAAAATCAAACTCAGAAACAAAACATTGAATGCTTCCACATAGTGAAGGAAATAAGAAAATTAATCAATTTTGTGGTTGAGGCTTAAGTCTCTAGTTATTAGATACTACTGATTTCTATTTAGCTAAAGGTGTGTAAGACTGAATGTGTGGCTTAACTGCCTGTGAAATTAGACAGTAATCTGTGGGGAGCTGTAATGCTGAAGGTAAAAGGTCTAAGCTGAAATATGACTTGTGTGTGTGGGTTGGTAGGGATACATGCAGTACAGATACATGATTTGAAACAGAGATAATCTACTTGAATATTTTAATTTTCTAAAAGATCTATGAATAACAAATATCTAGAAAAGTCTATAAGGTAACTAATTTCAAAGCACTCAAAGACATGCTGTAAGCTAGTCTAAGGCAAAACAGAGCAGAACAGTTAAATGATTATGTAGAAAAGTCTCTGAGGTAGTTCCATGGCACAATTTATCTATTTCTTGAGTAAAGAAGGGAAAAACACAGAATGAAAAGGAGAAGAGTGACAAGCTGACAATTCTATTTCCATTAATGAAAATAAATATTTAAATAAAGTAGAAAAGGGATCTTTCTCTTTTTTTAATAAAACAACAACGTTTGCAAAAAGATGAAGTTTAAGGGCCTTGTTAGAACTATATTAACAAAAATGAGCTGTAAGAGTTTTAGAATGAAAATCTAAAACAAATGTTTGCAATGAAATCTCTTAAGGTTTGTTCTCAGATAAGTGCAGGATTGGAAAACCTCTCAAGTTGTCTGTAGCCACCACGTCCCATAGGGAATGGCCTGCAGCCTACATGGGTCAGCTGACCGTGAAGTCACCTATGAGTTCCTGAGATCCCCTTCCCTTTATTATTTTCTTATTTTGTTTTGAAGAAAATTTACTCCGTAATTGAAAAACATTGTGAATAGATTTTAAAAAGACATCAGGGCCATCTTGACCTACCAGTAGAACAAAGAACGATTTTAGATCAGGGTACTTACATTTCATCAACTCCATATTGAGCTTGAATTTTAGTTAATTTTTTATCACCTTTGAGGCCCTCTTCATAAACTGGAGATACTATCTACTCAAAGTGTGGCTGTGAGGATTAAATATGAAAATTTCAATCACAGTTAGTTGACAGATTAACTTCTCTATTTTTTCAATGAGTATTTCGTGTCTATTCTGAGGGAGAAATTATGCCAAGCACTCCCTTTAGACAGCTAATAGAAAGAAAGAGGCATGTGGAAAAATAAGTGCCCTGGACATTCACAGAGGTCACTATATTACATGGCACCCCTGAGGGAAGGATCAGTTTTTGCATGTACAGATGAGGTCAGAGGGGGTTTCGTTGAAGACAGGCATGTGGGTGGTCAGGCAGCTCATGGAGATTGGGTGTTGCCTGGTTAGATGCAGCGAGCAGCTTTGAACTCATGCTCGAGTAGTGAGGCCTATGTACAGAGCCCATGTATTTGAGAAGACAAGTGCCTTATGAAACTACAAACAGCATAGAACAGATATTAGATGCATATGTTTTGAAATAATTGTCACTCTAAAGATACAATGGAAATAAAAAGAAAAAGAGGTTACTGACTGTTACTGTGAACAATCCTATGTAGTACTTTCATAAGGACCTAAGTTTTTATTTCTCTGGAATGCAATATTTCTAGAAGTGCAGTTGCTGTATCATAGGGGAAATACATGCTTAGTTTTGTCTTGTTTCTAAGAAACTGCCAGACTACTTTCCAGAGTGACTGTGCCATTTTACATCCCCAACAAGAATATATATATGAGAGACCTGGTTTCTCTGCATCCTCACCAACAAAGGGAAGCAATGAAAGTGTCCCCCAATAACTGAATGGTTAAACTACGCACACCCATGACACGGAACACTGCTCCGGGAAAAAAGAACAAGCTACTGGTACATGCAACACCTTGAGTGGATCTCAAGTATTATTCTGAGTGAAAAGAGCCAAACTCCAAAGGTCACATACTATGTGATTGCACTTATGTAACATTCTCAGAATTATAAATTATAAAGACAGAAAACAGATTAGTGATTTTCAGGAGTTAGGAATAGTGATGGGGGAGGAAGTGTGCATAAGTATATAGCAGTAGCACATGGGAGATCTTTGTGATAATGGAATAGTTTTGTGTCTTGACTGTGGGGAAAGTTACACAAATCTTGTGATAAAATGACACAATTATACACATGTACCATCCCCAATGTCAAATTCCTGACTTTAATATGGTACAATTAATATGTAAGATGTATTGACTTAGGGAAAATTGGAGGAAACTGGGTAAATAGTACACAGGATCTCTGTACTATATTTGAACATTCTTGTGAATCAATGGTTATTTAAAAATAAAATGTAAAAAGTAATGTGGTCTTCAGAAAACAATGAGAAAAAAATATTGCATTGCTGGTAACAAGAGAAACCATTTGTATATAGCAAAGGAAAGAAAATGTCTGGATGCAATAGATTAAAGATACAAGGAAACAATTAGTTGAATACTTTTTGTTGAAACAGAAAAATGCATTAAAATTATGTCCTCTTAAAAGAAGACATATGACCTGCTCAGTAGACATTGTGTCATTTTTCAACATTGAAACTACATATTGATTAGGCTTCCCAGATGTCCTTTAGCAGTGGAAAAATATATGTAAATACTTTTAGATAAAAACTTACATTTATAGTGCAATTTCTGATTACTATTGGATAGTTTTTTGTTTTTTTGTTTTGTTTTTTTGTGTTTTTTTTTAAATCTTTAATCATTTATTATTATTTTTTTTAAATATATCTTTATTGACTTCAGAGAGAGGAAGGGAGAGGGGGAGACAGAGATAGAAACATCAATGATGAGAGAGTCATTGATCGAGCCCGCAACCCGGGCATGTGCCCTGACCGGGAATCAAACCCCGATTGCCTGGATCCCAGGTCGATGCTCAACCGCTGAGCCACGCGCAGCCCGGCTGGATAGTTTTTTAATTTCTTATAGAAATGGCTCCTTTTGTAAAAATTTTAGAGAACTTAAAAAAAATACTCAGATTAATTTGCATTGATTCCATGCGTCTGTTTTATATATATGTATATATATGTACATATTTATGTTATTTTTTCTTTTAATGAACTGCTGTCTCATCTTCTTCTTTACCTAGCACAAGGACACTCCAAGATCTATGTGTAGACTGCCCAAAGAATTGCCTCTCTCCAATGTAATAATTATAATATATGAATATTATTATTAAAAATAATAATTACTAACTAGAAAAGTATTTTTCTTGGCATAGTCAATTACACTATCAATAGAAAACCCTCTCCCAGGTCTTTGTTTGCATTCTAATGAGTTTATTAGCCATTTCACCAAATTAGGCCTCTTACAGAAAATGCCAAGCACTCAATTGTACACTTAGAGTTACAGGAAGGTATTTCCAGCATTTTTTTAACGTAGTTTTTTTTTGGTGTTTTTTTCTTTTCCTTTTTCCAGTTAAAAAAGTTCAGAAATAAATATTGGTCTATGAAACTTGGAAACTCAAGGAATGAAATAAATTCCAGCATGGTTGAGTCATGGCTTCAATCAATGTCATCAGGTAAGTGTATTTTCAATATCCCTATTAGCTTGCTTACTCTTTTTGACTTACTTCTCAAGAATGTGTTCCTACCTGGTGACAAAAATGACTATTAAGAGTTATAGGTTTACATCACCCTTACAGCCAGTAATCCTCATAAACATAGAATGTGTCTTTCTTACTAGCCATGGTAAAATGCCAACAATGTTAATTCATTGGCTTGGCTTTAGTTATGTACCATCCTGGAAACAATTACTGAGCACAAGGAAATAGAATTAACTGACTTTCCACGGTTTTGTCATGTGTCTATACCTGGTAGTGGGTAGACTCATCCCCTTTTTAAGTGAATGGTTTAATGCTTCAGAAAGGGAGTGTGGTCAAACGGTAATGCAGAGGAAATTAGAAAGAGAGTAAATGTAGCTTAAAAAAAAAAAAAAAAAAAAGATGAGCTGATTTTGGATGCAAAATCAAACTTTAATTATAAATTGTAATTTATTTTTAAATACTCACCCAAGGACATGGATTGATTTTAGAGAGAGAGGAGGGGAGAGAGAGAGAAAGAGAGGGAGAGAAACATCCATGGTTGCCTCCCTTTACACCTTCAACTCTGTTCTTTCTCAAGATTGCTTTGGTTGTTTAAGGTCTTCTGTTCCATATAAATTTTATGATTGATTTTTCTTTATCTGTGAAAAATGCCATTGGAATTTTATAGGGGTGGTATTGAATCTTTAGATTTCTTTGTGTAGTATAGGTATTTTAATAATATTAATACTTCCAATCCATGGGCACAGAATTTCTTTCAATTTATGTTTGTCTTTTTCATTCCTTTCATCAATGTTTTATAGTTTTCAGTGTACAGATCTTTCACTTCCTTGGTAAAATTTATTTTTAGGTATTTTATTCTCTTTGATTCTGTTGTAAATGGTATTGTTTTCTTAATTTATCTTTCTGATCTTCTGTTATTAGTGCATAGAAACACATCAGATTTTTATGTTGATTATGTATCCTGCAACTTTACTGAATTTGTTTATTTCTAACAGTTGTTTTGATGGAGTCTTTAGGGTTTTCTAAATATGTCATATCATCTTCAAATAGTGGCAGTTTTACTTCTTCCTTTTAAATTTGGATGCCTTTGTTTACTTTTATTGCCTATTTGCTAAGGCTGAGACTTCCAATATTATGTTCAATAAAAGTGGTGAGAGTGGGCATCCTTGTCTTGCTCCTGATCTTAGGGGAAGAGCGTTCAGCTTTCCACTATTGCATGTGAATGATTTTAGCTGTGGGTTTGTGATAGACACCTTTATTATGTTGAGATACGTTTTGTCTATACCCACTTTGTTGAGAGGTTTTATTATAAATGTATGTTGAACTTTACCAAATGCTTTCTGAGTTTGAGAAAGATAGATATTAATCCGTCTTTGAATGTTTAGTAGAATTTTGTTTGTTGAGAGATTTGTAATGACTTACTTATCTCCTTACTAGTAATTGGTCTATTCGGATTTTCTATTTCTTCATGCTTTGGTCTTGGAAGGTTGAACGTTTCTAGAAATTTATCCATTTCTTTTAGGTTTTCAATTTTTTGTGATAATTGTACATAGTTATCTCACGATCCTTTTTATTTTTGTGGTATTAGTTGTAAATGCTCCTCTTTTATTTCTGATTTTATTTGAGCCCTCTCTCTTTTTTGCTTGGTGAGTTTAGTTAAAGGTACACCAATTTTGTTTATCTTTTCAAAAGCAGCAAAATATTTTTAAGGGTCATCCATGTTATTGTACAAGTCAGTAGATCCTGTTTTATTTCTTGACATTATTTCCTGCTATAAACATAGATACGTTTTTTATTCTGTTAACAAATAACTGGGATTTTGCCAGCCGAAGGCAATTATCTATAAAGCTTCTGTAAACATGACTTTGTAAGTCTTTGTATGGACACATGCTTGATTTCTTTTTGATAATTACTAGGAGTGAATTTGCTAGGTTATATGGTAGGTGAGTTCTTTGCTTTATAGGAAACTGACAAACTGTTTCCAAAGTGGTTGTGAAATTTTGTATTCCCATGTTAATGCATAGGAGTTCTGTGACAAAGCCAAAATAAAATGTTGTCAGTTTTTATTTTTTTATGTTTAGTGTGCTGGATGTGAAATGGTATTTCATTTTTAATACATGTTTCCCTAATAATGGTGTTCTTATGGCTCCACATGCGGAGACACTCACATATACACATGAATACACTCTTTGTGAAGTGGCTGTGTTAGACGTCTGATCATTCACTATTGGGTTGGCTTTTTATTACTGGTTTGTGGGAGTTTTCTATACATGTTTGATAGCAGTTTGTGATAAATATGGTTCGTGAATATTCTTTTCCTATCTGCGGCTTGTCACTGCATTTCCTTAATGTTAACTTTTGATAATCAGAAGTTATTAATTTTGATGAAATGTAATTTGTCAATACTCCATTAATTAACTAATCCAAGGTCAAAAAATTATTCTACACTAGTAGCTTTAGAGGTTTTGCTTGTTTATATCCATCATCTGTCTCAAATGAAAAGTTGTTGAAAATGTAGAGGCCAACGTTGTTTTTTAACCCCCTTGATGCACTTACCCTGTTTTCCCCACACCGTTTGTTTAAAAGACTCTCCTTTCCCCAGTGTGCTTTTGTCAAAAACCCATTGGCATTGTCTATTTCAGGGCACATTCTGTCTCACGTATCTAACCTTACACCAGTTTTACACTACTGTCTGGATTAATATACTTCTGCATTGAGCCTCGATAGCAAATAGCCTAAGTTCTCTAGTTTTCTTTCAGATTTTTTTATTTTAGGCCTTTTAGATCCATGTAATTTTAGATTTATCTTGTTGATTTCAACTAAGTTATCCATTAGGACTTTGATTGAGATTACACTGAATCCATAGATTAATTTAGTAAAATTGGCATTTTAACAACACTGGATTTCTAGGTAATACTCTTGTTATAGCTCACCATTTAATTGTTAATTTCTTTCAGAAACGTATAATGGTTTTCAAAGCAGAGGTCTTGAACGTTGTTTTTTTTTATTGTGACACAGATTTTATTGGGAAATTGAAACACTTGTTTTCTCTTATTCCATTCAAACAGCTACAGACAACCACATGCAAACGAGATTGGGAGGTGGAAGGCAGCGAGGAGTCGGGCTTTCTGGGCTCTGGTGCTTCCTGGGATCCAGCTTTCAGCTGCAGGGTCTTGGGAAACGAATCTTACCAGGGAAGAAAACGCGAAGCGTAGTGGGATGTTCTTTTTTGGAGGGCATGTAACACCGTTGCCAAAGGGCTCTTTTGTCTTCGCAGTGACTTGGAATTATGTACATAGGGTTAGAGGAAATGGCAGGAGCACAGGGTAGATAAAGAGCATTAGCCCAGAAATCAGACCGCCAAATTCCAGCTTTAATTACCAGCTATAGGCTGGCTGTCTTTGGGCGAGACACTCAGCCTCTCTGCTCCGCTTTCCTCGGGTGTAAAATAAGGTGCTAGACTGGAAATTCTCTGAAGACCCTGCTCGCATTCTGTCATCTATATCTGTGTTTTGAGCTCTGCTGTGGAGACCACCATGGTCTATAGGTAATAGAGCAATTAACCCAGGCTGGCCCAGGCTAAATCTGGTTTGTCATCTATTGTTATTTTTTTAATTAACTAAAAAGTCCATCTTTTATCCGGACTTCTTTAGTGTTTATGTGTGTTCTTTTTATTTTATTTTTACTTTTTTTTCGAGGTATAAGTGACAATTTTGTAATAAATATCTAGTCATTTTTTCTATTTTATTAACTTTTTTCTTTTTCAATCCTCACCTGAGGATATTTTTTCCATTACTTTTCCAAGAGAGTGGAAGGGAGGGAGAGAGATAGAGAGAGAGAGAAACATGTGAGAGAGACACATTGACTGGTTGCCTCCTGCACGTTCCACAACAGGGGCGGGGATCCTGCAGCCAGAGTACGTGCCCGTGGTCAGACCCGAACCCAGAACCCTTCAATCCACAGGCCAAAGCTCTAACCACTGAGGAAAACCAGCTAGCGCTATTAACTTTTTCAGTAAAACAACTTTTAGCTTTGTTAACTTACACCCCTGTTTTTCTGTTCTGTCACTGATTTCTCTTACATTCATTGTTGGTGACTTTACGGTTATGTGAGTTCAATTTCCTTTTTTCCCCTAGGTTCTTAAGGTGAAACGTGAGAGCTAATAGTAGACATTTCTCTTTTTCCTAATACAAGGCTTTAAAATTATAAATTTTCCTCTAAATGCTTCTTTAGCTGTGTGGCTCCATTTTATATATTTTGTTTTCATTGTCATTCAGTTTGAAATATGCTTTAGTTATCCTTGTGATTCTTTTCTTAGACATATGGGTTATTTAAAATTTAGTTGTTGCATATCATTTTTTAAAAGGCATATTTTTATGATGTGGGAATTATATCTTTATAGATCTGCTATAGAATCAGTTGTTACATTTCCAAACATTTTGGGTTTTTCTAGCTATTTTTATCAAACTTAATTCTGTTGTCAAAAACATTCCCTAACGTTCCGTGAAGCTCAAAAGGTCTGCGAATGCCTCAGCTTCAGTCTCTTCGTGGGCAGCCGGGGGCCTGCCTGAGGAAGGTTTTGTTCACCCACTAGGAGCACATAGGTCTTTACGAGCCTTCAGCTATTTAGGCCATAGCTGATATTCATACCTCAAAAGATAGGTCCAATTAATACAAAATTAAATTTTTAGGTCCTGTTTGAAACTACAGTTATTTAAACATAATTTTGGTTGGTTTGTTTTGGGACTTGGAGAAGACAGGAATGAGGGGTATAGGGTGAAGGACAAGAAGTGTTTTGAGTTTCATAAAACTAAACTTCAACAATATACTTGACCTCGCCTTTCATTTGTATATGTCCCTGGATGTGTGTGCGTAAAACAGTGGAACGTGAATTGGCTAATGGAAAGATGCCAACTGGCTGCGTGAAATATTTTCCTTTAAATTCCCTCAGTGGCAGAGGAAATGGCAGCCTTTGTGCTTGGAGACAGGCGTGGGAAGCAGGAGACGCAGTGCACCCTCCGTCAGCAGTTGCAGCCCACCAGATAGCCAAACCCCTCGAGGAGGCACCAGCTGCAGACAGTGCCCGCCCAGAACAGGTTTCGACCGGGTGTGAGAAACGCCATTTGCCAGTCTCAGGATTTTCATACTCTCCGGCCCTTTTTATTATGCGGGCCTTTTCTGAAGCGGTGGCTACATGCCCGCCTGCTAACCAAGCGCAATACCTGGTTCAGAACAACCCCAGCGCTTTCCTGAGAGTTCATTGCTCAAGGGGGAGAATGGAAGGTCAGCTTCCCGCGAATGCCATGGTTTCTGGTTCCAGGGTGGGACCAGGTCTCAAACCTTGAGGACTCTAGTCCTTAGCAACACATGACCTATGGAAATCTGTCTGAAATGAGACAAAAGACAGAGCCAGCCAGGGCAGTGTGCCAGCATCCACTTTAGTGATCAATTCAGAATGCTGCAACATTCAGTTTTCTGGGACAGTCAGTCAAGTTCCATTGAACTTAATGGAAGTCAAAGATACTTCTCCATATGACGAGCTTGGTGCTTATCAGTGCAAGCTCCGCGCAGGGCATGAGCTCATGTTCTCTCACAACTTGCTCAGTGACTCTGCAGAAGGTGTAACTGTTTGGCTTCAAATAAACCCTAACTTACAAACATTAGAAAAATAATTGTCCCTCATTAGCTTTCCTAAGGGACTCATTTCTTATTTCATTTACTTTTTACTTTTCTACAAGTCTCTCAATCTGCATAATCACAAATGTAGCATTAACAGTATAGATGCTGTGTAATTCTGGACCAGAACCTTTCTTCTATGTCAAGCCAAGACATTATGTTTGGATCTAATCTATTACTATGACCTAATTTGTTCTTGCTTCTAAAGAGAAAAAAAAATCAGCCCTTGTCATTAGTCTAATAGAGTTGTTTCAGTTTCCTTCAACTAAGGAACTATTTAACCACTGAACTTGTAACACACTAAATAGAACCAGAGTGGTAGCTCAAAAGAATTAAAGTTGTTTCCTTACTTCAAGGCTCATTTAGAGAAGAGTTTTCAGAAGTGTAGTCCCAGTTTACTTGTAGTTTAAACCTCTCTTATACTATTTGTTGAATTAATAGAGATTCCGACATAGCTTTTGGAACATTGATAAAATACTGACAAATAATAGCATGATATGTAACTATATTAAGTTGAAGTGGTGCCTTGAGCACTTGTGAAAGTGTAGGATATAAAGGATGAAAAAGAGAGTGTAAAGCTTTAAAGGAGGAAATAAATGCTAATAATAGTTTCATTATAGATTTTTCCATTTATTTATATTTATTCAGTTCCTATGCCATGCCACACTTCATTCAAGGTATTGGAAGATACATCACTCAAAAAAACAAGTGGAAATCTTGACCTTCATGTAATTAAAATTTTAACTCAGGGTGTTAGCACATAAACCAATAAGAAAATTACATATGCTATCAAACACTAGGGAGGAAATTTAGAGGAGATAGGAATGTAGCAATACATATGTGGAGTGTGTGATTACACATGGGATAATCAGGGAGATGTTACTAAGAAAATATCGTGTGAGCTAAGAGTTTACAGAACTCAGGAAATGAACCATATTCATACAAAATGAACAAGAAATACCTCACTTTATTAGTAGGCAAGTAGAAGACTACTTACATAATCTGAATATTGCATTTTCAATAAATAATCACCTAATTAAGTAACCAGTAAATCCCTAGCATTCAGTCATGTACTGTAAAGGGTTGGTAAAAAGAAGCTTAAGGCCCTGTCGCTGCTCAGAAGGAAATACAAGCTCCTATCAGTATTTTGAAAACACCACATGAGATGATTAGGACTAATAACTATACAACACATTCTTCATTATTTAGGATTGGATTATTCTAGAAGAATTATTTCTTAATTATTTAGAATATAATTATTTGGAATAGAATTGAATTTATCTAGTAAAACTTCAGAAATCGCTGGCAAAGGAGGAAAGGAATTCTAAAAACAGGAGAGGGAAGAGGGTTGGAAATAAAGATAAAAGTACAAAGATGTAGTAAAAAAGTGATGTGGGATTGCAGAGAAAAGTAATCAGGGGAAAAATTGGCTTGATTATAGGAGAGAGCTAGTCCTTGAAAGTTAGATGGATAAAGTAATAAAGACTTAGGAGGGTGCTGATTCCTGGCACAAAGATATGTCTGGAATTATTGGAATAAACAACTGATATTATAAGTAGGCCTTGCTTGCCAAGGTATTCTTCTGTTTTTGTCAGTTATGACCCTAAATGTTCTAGCGTTAGCCATTACTTGGGTGTAGACGTTGCCCTAGAACCCTGTAAAAATGCGCACGTGCAGGATAGTAGCATGAGCTGGTTCAAGGGTCTAAGCCAGGGCTGCTCCCCCCGACCCCCCTCTTTGCTTGATGTTCTCTAAAATGGAGCTGCTAATTCTCCCCTTACTAACAGAAGCAGCAACGGCAGTAACACTCAAGCTCTCTCCCCTCTGGCAATGTCCTTATACCTAGAAACGCGTTTAAGTATTTCTAACGTTAAGAATTTCTCTCTCAATGTTTTATTCTCTTACAGCACACTCCCAATTTCTTTCTTCTATCAAGTCTCAGCTTCTTGGAAGGAGATCTCTGACTCCATTTCTTTATTTCCTACATCCCTGTAATCTGGTTTCTGCTCCTCCATTTAGTTCCACTAAAGATTACCCTGATGATCTCATAAAGGACTTGTAACTGCCAGATTCAGTAAGCCTATTTTAGCCCTTATATTTCTGGACTTCACTGGGTTTTTTTTGTGTGTTTTTTTTTCTGTTATGTCTCAGGAAACTCTCTTGCACCCCACTCTTACTATCTTCTTCCTATTTCGAATATTACTGTCACTCATGAATCTCTTAGCCTGGGCCATCTCATCCATGACCAACACGTCACTATACATGTGCTAGAAATGTCGAAACTCAATCTCTAATTCAGACCTCTGTCAATAGCTTTTGCCTCCACAGGCTCAAAGGAAGTACAAACTCAAATTTGAACTGTCAGTCCCCACAACCTCTCTGCACCTCTACCTGATTTTTTTTTTTTTTTTTTTTTTTTTATCTTTACTGAAACAATTGTCAACCTATTCGCTAAATACAAAGACATGGAAAACACATATTTGACTTCTGATTATCCATTTTCAATTGGCCACGCAATTTTGTTGCTGTATCTTGTTAGATTTCACATCTGTGCCCTTCTCTTAATTGTTATTACTGCTTTTTAAGTTCATGTTTCTGTGAAGTCTGACTTAACAGTTCAGGGGTCTTCACACTGACACCTTCTTCTTCATGTTCAATCAATTTTCTTTATTTAATTTATATCAGTCTTTCTACAATATGACTAGAGCCATGCCAATTCTTAGAGTCTCTCAATGACTCAAGATACGCTGGAGATCTTTTCTGAGATACTTAGAAAACTATCTTTCATTGTCATCTCCTCTCATCTCCATTTGCATTCTCTACTCCCAGCAATGCTAAAAATACGTGTTTCCCTTGATGTGTCCTCTGTGTACTATTTCACGCATCCACCTTTCGGTCCATTGTCTATCCTCAATTCCTAAATGCTCCTCGACCCCTATTTTTCTGTCATTATCTCTGAAGATGTTACTAACTTTTATGCCCAAAGACATAGTAGATTATTCTTTTTGTTGT
The DNA here is from genome assembly GCF_964146895.1 of Miniopterus schreibersii. Lineage (NCBI taxonomy): Eukaryota > Metazoa > Chordata > Mammalia > Chiroptera > Miniopteridae > Miniopterus > Miniopterus schreibersii. Next base: position 76,146,388 of record NC_138107.1, on the reverse strand, counting down.
TGTTGCACATGAATTTCTTGTTAAAATTTCTCCTATGACACTCATCACATTTTTTTTCACTATTTTTATTTGTCTTTTTCTCTCTCTTGGAGAGCAGTTCTGGAACATATTTTTCATTTGTGTATCACAAATCCCTATCACTATCTGGAGCATGTGGCTGAGGGGATCATGCTCAAGAGTATTTGTTGCATAAATAGAATGTGCCCATTGGGAATAAACAACATGGTCATATAAAAATCATAAGTGACCACCTATTTTTTAGAATTTTCAACAAATACAGCAGAAAATAAAATAGAGGTGAATCAAATAAGGATTATCTTATTTAGAACTACGATAAGTTGTCCATGAAAGGATATCACAAGGGAAAAAAAATTATACATACCAAACTATCAAGCGTTTTAAAGGAGAGTAGGTGAAAGAAAACAAAGGTAATAATAAAAGCGTAATTAAAAGAGATAGGAAAAAAATATTGACTTTATTGGATTATAAGGATAAGGAGTGATAAGAATAGGAACTATAATTATTTTTAGGACTCACAACCTCAATGAAAATAGCTATTTTGGATTAGATGGGGACTATTGTAAGCTGTTTTATAAGAATAAAAGAAAAATTAAATAAGAAGACCATGCATTTGAAAGCAGTTTATTACTTCAGCGTCATTAATACCATGCCTACATTTGAACACAAAGAATGCAGAAATATAAGAGACAAGAGAGAAAAACTCTAACCATGATCTAATGTTCAAAAGTTTAATAAATCCAAATAAAAACAGGTGGGGAGAAAATATAGAAGGTCTCATCAACCATGAGTGAGATTAAATAAATTTTACATTTACCCATTGGCTGAAGCTAGAGAGTCTATTGACTGGGGCAGATTTCAAACCCAGCATTTTAGGACAAGACTTCAGATCAATGTTATTAAGCCCTTGAACTAAGTTGAGGAAAATGTTTTCTATGTACACTTTAAGTTTTGTATTAAATTAACAGAGACAAGTCTCCCAATGCCAAGAGAACTTTGTAAGAAGGAAGCACACATGTTCCAACAGCCTCAGGGCTCTTGGAAGAGTGATTTCAGAGAAAGAGAGGAGAAACAGAGTGTTCATGAAAAAAAGCACTGATTGAATGCAGATGTGCCTCCATTTACATGTCTGCCTCTTGCCCAGGTCCACTGGCTCTCTGAGACCCAATTCCAACATTCATTCTTTGGGCGCTTTCCCCAGAATCCTTCTAACCATGTCATACCTTTTCTATTTTTTCCTTCCCTTTCAAGCGATGGAGTTTCAAAAGCATTCCTTTCATCTGTGCTTAAACTTTCCCCTACTGTAGCTAATGTTTCCTTTTCCTCCTTTTAATGGCCGGCCCCTACTTGTCTATTTTGTTCATTCCATGTAAAACTGAAATTGTACCTAAATATAAATATGTAAACATACATATACATATATACATACACACACATGAGTATTGCTGCTAAATACATACAGCTATACAGAGTTTCTAAACATCCATAAACAAATTACATCCAGACTAAACTATGCATTCGACCTCCAGAACATTTATAGCAAACAACACAATACACAGATTTCATGCTTATTTTCTGGAACTTTTTTTTTTTTTTTAGCTTTTATATGACATTTTCAATATGAATGGTGGTTTTATATTCATCTGTTATACCTGACAAAATTTCATCTGTCTGCTTTAATCTATCTTTGGTAGCCCTCCATTCCTTACCTTTTAGTGTCAAAACCATGGTCCAAATTTAAATTGGTACATAGATTGTTTTATTTTTAATCAGAAAACTAAGAGATTCTGATTTTTAATTTGAATTGCACTAATATTGCGTCTTGATTGGACCAGATGGTCTGCTTCTGAGTTGCTATTACTTAATTTGTCATAGCTCTCATTAGTTTTGTTCCTGCTTTTAAAATTAATGCAGTGTGCCCTATCTTCAGCAGGAATTCATTTCTCAACAAAATATACCATGGTTCCTATATTGTACACATTGATCATAGATAGTAAGTATAAGAAAAAATTTTGTGCTTTGATTCAGTACAGATGGCAAAAGAAATAAATTTTATTTCTTTTAACAAGCATTTATATAGCATTATGTGCCAGCCTCTGTCCAAGTGCTTTATAGATATAGTGATTCAATATGTAACTTTTCAATTTTTATAATAGCCCCCTGTGAAACATTTTACTTTAAAGACAAGGAAACTGAGACAAGCTAGTGAAATAACTTGCACAAGATATTACAGCTGATAAGTGTGAGAACCGGTCTTGTACCTCTAGAGCAATTTGTCTCATGAAATTTAAGCTATGCTGCCCAGCCTTAACATTGGATGTCAAGACTTAAATGTTTATATTTTAGAACAAAATATGTTCACTTTTTCTAACTTTCTATTCTGAAAAATTTCAGGTTTAGGGAAAAGTTGCACAAGTAACACATAAAACTACTGTATACCTTAAAACCAGGTTCCTCAATTGTTAATATTAATCGTATTTGCTTTATATTTTTTGTCTATATAAATATATTTTATATTTTTCTGAACAGTTTGAGAGTAAGTTGCAGACATGATGCCTGTGCATATTTTATACTAGCAAAACATTTATATATATAATTATTATGTTTGTATAATTGCTTAATTGTACAATATTATAATTTTATAATTGATTAAATTTAATTATCTTCTTTACAGAACTACATGGCAATTGTCTCAATAATGTCCTTTACAAAGAAAGAAAAATGGGCCATGATGCAATTCAAAATCACATTTTGCACTTAGCTTTGATATCTATCTAATCTTTCTGCAATCAACCTACTCACTGTTTCTTGGTCATTCTTTACCAATCATGACCTTGATAAATTTAAAGATTACAAGGCCAGTTATTTTGAGAAATTTCTCTCTGTATTTAACCGATGTTTCCTTTTGATTAAATAGAATTTGTGTAAATGATTTTGCTTTGTTCCATTACTGGTAATTACTCTGGTAACTTGGTTAGTGAGGTCAGCTAGATTTCTCTATAGAAAAGTTAATAGTTTTCCCTTTTTGAAAACTTTCTTCTTTTTTTCATTTTTATTGAATTTTTTGGGTTACATTGGTTAATAAAATTACATAGGATTCAAGTGCACCACTCTATAATACATCATCTATGTATTGTATTGTGTGTTTATCACCCCAAGTCAAGTCTCCTTCTGTCACCGTGCAATACTTTAAGAAATAAGCAAATACCCTGGCCCTTATAAAATTTTCACTCAGTAATTAGCACCCATTGATTATCCCTACCTGAATCAATTACTAGTATGTTTGTCAGATGGTGATTTTTTTATCATTCCTTTTACATTTACTAGTTGGCATTCTACCATACAGAAGAGCCTTTCTTCCTGTTCTGTATACTTATATACTTAAGGATTTACATTACTAAGGGCCCACAAGTTCCAGTAGATTATACTCTTTTATTCAAAATAGTGATATTGAAATATCACTCTCTATTTTAATTTACAGAATGTCCAGGGTATGGCCAGTAGAAACCCTTTCAGGCAGTGCCTGTGTCTTTTGGTCATGTTCCTTCATTTCTTGAACATTTCTTTACTTTCTGACACACAGACATTTATTTACTTATTTAACATATGTGTTTATTTAGAAAGGAGGAGGGAAAGCATTATATACAGCATGGACACAGTTCCTGAATTTAGAGTTCTGTTTTGAGTTCATTACACTAAGTGCCAGAAAATAATTATGTAAGATATGTCAAAAATTAGATTCTAGGTATAAAAAACTAAATGATAAAACATTAACTTTAACTAAATGATACTGGCTTTGCATATGCATGTGTATTTTTATATGAATTCTTTCCTGGGTATTTTAATCTTTTACCAAAGTGTATTTAGCTACTATTAATGTATAAATGCCAATTTCCTGGACATGAATTTGGATAGGCATATCTCAAGATAGCAAAGCGCTGATGTCCTAAGACAGGTGAAGGACAAGGGCAATCAAAAACCTTTTAAAATACAAATAGTAATAGTTATAATAATTCCTAACATAATTTTAGTGTTATTATGTGCCAAGCACTGTTCTAAATTCTTTTCATGAATTAATTTATTTTATATAAATATGCAGTATTGCATATTATATATTCTGATGTACATATGTGTGTATATGTATATGTGTGTGTGTATATCTGAATCAGGTTTTTATCAGGCATAGAACTATTCTATCTACTTCGAATAACAGAGTAAAAGAGAGATTTTTTATTATGCTGAGAAATTCAGTAATAATTCTGTTGCTTAAAACGAGGTACAGAAGGAACAAACTAAGAGTCAGGATTGATTAGGCTGGGCTATTGAGGTGCTTTTCCTTCTTCAGCTTATTAGGGCCAGTGGTTCCCATCCACTCATTAGGCAGCTAATGTATATACAGACAAGACATAAGAGGTTAGCAGGGCTGTAGCAAATCCACACATTTCTTGAAGAGAACCTTTCATTCTGGTTGTGTATCGTTTGTCTAGCCAGCAGGAAGTTCTGCCTGCTGAAAAGGCACTAGGCTTGTTGTAATACTATAAGGTAATAATGATCCAAGAAATCTCAAATGGATGAAGTATAATTTTGTTTTTATTTTTAAGAGAAAGTAATAATTTATTAAGAGAACTTTTATCAATAATTAAAGTATCAGCCCCAATATGAAAATAATTCTGTGAGGACAAGAAATTTCTGAGCAAAATGTCGAAAAGAGAGACTAGAATACTAAAATTTCAGAAAGAAATTAGTTATGATGAAATGGGACCTAGGAATCCTGCTAAAATCACAATGCATTTGTGATAGTTTGAATGGAAGTTATGCTCTTAATAGTTCATAAGTTTATTTTAGAATTTTGGGTGATATGTGGGTACTTTAAAGTTATATTTGCCATTGATATTCAACAGATGCCTAAACCTGTGCTGTATTACAAACCAAATTTAAATGCCTCCCTGTGTCTCTGAGAGATGTCTGAAAATTATGTGTGTGTGTCAGAGGAAATCTTTATTAATACCTTGTTAACCATGCGTGGGCCCAAGTCCCAAAGCTCAGAACTCTATATAAACTTGGATCAAATCTTAAAAAGCACCATCTATTCATCTCAAGCTAGTTATACCAAATTTCACTCTAGAAAGGAGAGGAGACTATTAGAATAGTGTCAGGTTTAGAGAATCCTTGAGTCAAAAGACAGAGATGAAATTTTGACCGAAACTTCATGTCTGTCCTGAGTCTAAGTGCTTACTTTCTACTAAAATGAATATTTTTGAAGTAGCAAGAACATCATATTTTTCATGTTCTTCCTAGGAAAATATATGCCTATGACTTCCAGAAATGGGGATATAATTGGCCATATCCTGAAATGACAGGGGAAGAGAAGACACAGCTCAGTTAAGTCTGTGTGCACCGAGCCACGTGATAAATGAAACACAAAGCTGACACTAGAAAGGGCAGACAAAGGTATCAGGAAAGGAATAAGGAGCTATTTCGCTTACAGGCTGATCCAAATTTGTGTGATTTTATATTTATTTGTGTTTGCCTGTATATAATGTTTTCTTTATATATCATGTCTTCTATTATGTTATAGGCTTATAGGCTCTTATTTTTGATAAGGCAAATAATGACCTCTAGTTTCTAAATTAAATTAAATCTTTAATAGCTATTATCATATATAATTTTGACCTACATCTAATTCTTAAAACTCTTTCCTCCTATAGCTTTCTTACATGGTTTCCATTTGTGCTCCCTCTATCCCTCTGGCCCTAGTCTGCTTTGTGGGATTTCCCTCTGTCTGTCCTTTTAGACAACTGGTTTTCATCCGGTTCCTCCACCTATCCTTCTTGATGTATTCTAGATATGTTTCGTGGAATAGCTCATCTATTGTTATGGCTTCTGTCATGGGTATTTAGATACATTTTAAATCTATCTCTATAATCCTGACTTCTACATGGAGCCTCAGACAGCATATGTTCAACGGTGCGACATAATTGTACTAGTATTCTAAATTTATTGTCAAAAACTAAACCCTTCATCTTTGTATCACAATTAATTCCTTGTGTATTTTATATTTCAGTGAAAGGTAACTCTTTTTCACCTAAAAAGACAATATGGAAAACTTGTAGTTAAAATCTTATAATCTTCAAAGGTAGTTGTTCCTGAAATATGATTTTTATCTGCCTCACTGATGCCCACCTTCTTTCCAGATTCATTACCACTACTTGTAATAATGACAATCTCATATGTGATCTATAGAAATATTTAAGTCACAAGTAGCCTAGCAAATCAGGATGACTCATTCTCACACAACATTCATAATTATACCATTAACCTTTCCCTACGTGCATATTTGATCACATAATTTTCCAGTTTAAAATATCTTAATGCCTGTCTTTCCTTCTCCTTAGTTGTCATATAAAGTCCTCCATGATCTAGGCTTCTGTTTCAGTGTCAGCTTCATGGGTCACCCCTCCCCATTGCCCCCTCCCCAGTGTACATGTCGGTATCTAATGACTTACTGTTGTCTTAAGAAACCTTGTCTCCTTTCCTTGGCACACTCTCTTCTTTCTTATGGAATCCCTTTCTTTTCCACCAAACCCACTCTTAAATATCTCTCATAACTTATCTCAGATGTTTCCCCCTCTAATAATATTTATTTCAACATTCCAGCTTTCTGATTGAGTTAGGTGCCCTTAAATGTGGTTATGTGCTAACTGGCCCTTATAGTCTATAATTTGTGAGCTTCTCTATAAGTCTCTTTCACAGAGATTCTTGAGGGCACAGGTTGCATACATTATCTATGTCTCCCTAGGGTCAAGTCCATTGTCTGGAAAAGAATGTGGATTTAGTAATTATAAATTAAATAAGTAATTGATGGAGTGACTAAATTTGTGAAAAATGCCCACGATAAGTAGAAAAATGTACTGCCAAGATTACTAAATTCTGATTTCCAAAACCTGTTAATATATTACTTAATATTGCCAAAGGGGCTCTGTAGATGTGATTCAGAATTTTGTGATGGGAAGATTGTTCTGGATTATCCATGTAGGCCCAATGTAATCACAGAGGTCCTTATAAGTAAGACAAGTGTCAGAATCAGAGATTTGAAGATACCACACAGCTATATTTGAAGGTGAAGGAAAAAGCCACAAGCCACAGGATACAGGTGGCCTCTAGGAGCTGGGAAAGGCAAGAAAACAGGTTTTCCCCTAGAGCCTCTGGAAAGAACCAGCCCTTTAGATATTTGACTTTAGCCTAGTGAAATTCATTTTGAATTTCTGGCCTTTAGAGGTACAAGATAGTGCTCTTTGGCTAGATTTAATATAATTAAAAATACCATCTTAGACAAACTAAAATCTTAAAACTTAGAGAAATAAGCTATTCTACTAACAATAAATTTTATATTAAAATTAGTTTTTATTTATCTGATATTCAAATTTAACTGCATTTAATATATTATTTTTGATGAATGGCAACCCTAATTCGAAGAACATTAGGTTTAGCTTGTCACTAAGATATAGGGCCACAGAATTTCATCCCAGTGCTTCAAATACTTAAGGCTTTAGATCTGAGGTTGACTCTATTTTAATTCAGGCAATCCAACCCTGATATGAAATGTATTTCATGTCTATGTTGTTTAAAATGGACCAATATTCTGATTTTCCTAGTTATATCAAGAATTTTCATGAATAGACCTATGAGTTTAGGATGAGGGTGTGACCCAGTTTTCATAACACACCTCTCCGATTGCTATGGAAATAACCAGATTCTCTAGACCCTGACAGGGCAATTATGAATCTTGACTGAAAATATTTTATACTTGGTAGAGAGTATATCAGTGCATTATGAATAATTTTTAATAATAACAGTACCAGATTATGGCTATGGTTAAATTAAAGGATCCTTTAGCTTTTATTTTTTTATTATTTTATTTTATTATTTTATTTTAATTTAATTATTTTATATTTTATCCATCACCATTTATCCCCCCTAGCCCCTCCTCCACCTCCACCCACGCCCCGCACCCTGCAGTCACCACACTTTTGTCTGTGTCCGTGAGTTATTTCTCTCTCTCTGTGTTTTCTTTTACCAAAAAAAAAAAAAAAAAAAAAAAGGATCCTTTAGCTTCTAACACATGGTTTCAAGCGTGCACAAAATTTTAATAGCTTGAACAGATTCTTAGATCTTTCTGGCATTTGTTCCTAACAAACAAATGCCATGTTTGCTAAGATCTCCCCTCCTTTGTAGATGCTTTATTTAGAATCCAGTGTGACAGTTCTGCCTGTGCTAAATGTCTTATTCTACAGCCTTCATAAGCATGTGTTGCTTCCTAGCCAGAACAGAGGCTGTTAATGATGTCCATAATGCTCCATCAACATGACTTAAATTCAAAGATGCTTGCATGTGTAATAATCACACTGGGGGGAAAAAAGTGATAATTAAGATTCTGAAGTACAAAAGGGTAATGCACTGTCCTCCTCCTCGGTGGGGAAGTTCATTAGCGGTGGAATCATGTCATTTGCCCATCTGTTCCTAATTGCATTCACCCCAGGAACTAAGTGAAGGAAGTGACATCACATGGTCCTTATACCCACAAGTCCGTAAATCACATGTGCGTTCTCATCTGCATGTATAACTGGGGGAAAAGCAAAGCAAAACAACAGCAAAACCCATCAGCAGCAATAACAACTAACTGAGCCTTTTCCAAGCTTAGCACAGGCAGATGACCTCATTAATTTTGTAATCTTGACAAGATAGTCTATCTCTAGGAAATCTCACAAAAATAAAATGCTGCTGCTTCCCTGTGCTATCAAGGCCATATTGTGGGGATAATTATCTTTCAACTGGTTGGAGACACACCTCTTGTTTGTGCGTCCTAAACATCGGGTGCTTAGCAGCTGCTGTAATATCAGTGGGTGAATGAAACAGGCCCTCGTTAGATTAGCACTGAGCTGAGGGCTGGTGCCAGTCTCATTAGTATTGGTGACTAAACTGGCAGATTGTCAGGATGTCTCATGGCAAGATGAGCTTTTGCAGTTCTTTGTTTGTAGTTATTATAAACAATGAAGTGAAAGCAATCCCTTGGGCATACTCATGTCTCAGAGGAGTTTTTGGTTTTTTTGAAGCAGCATTGGTAAACAACTTCTTATTTTAAGGAACATTATTAATTGAAGCATGGAGTGTAGTTTGGAAATATAACTTATTAATTATTTAATGTCACTTGCTCTGATCAGGCCCACCAGTTGAAAGTAATATACATATATTTATATGTATATATATATATATATATATATATATATATATATCCTCAAATGTACTCTGCCTGTCATGAACACCAATGAAAATATAGGCTTCCAAGTGGTGAAAACCTGTTTTTCATTTTAAATAATCTGCAAATGTGAGACATTACATCATAGTCTTAAATGCAAAGCAGATTTTCTTACTTTCCTTGGAAAATAGTATTGAATCCAAATCCTGTGCTCTGCTGCATTGCAAACAAGTTAGAATGGGTTAGGTCACCAGAATAAAATGATCAATCTATCTGGAAAATGATTCGAAAGCGTTCGGCTCCCAGTGCCAAGTGAATATTTGAAAAATTAAGGCTGGCATTGGGATTGCGATCTCCACCTGAGTCGATGAAGAAATGCGTCTGATAAAATGAACTGGAGCTTGAAACAATATCTGTAATATTAAAAAAAGAAAAAGAAAAAAGACAATGGGAGCAGTGCCTCGCTTTACTTTCCCAGGATGAACATATCTGCAAAGGTGGCAAGTAGCTTTAATCAAACCCTCAGCAATAAAAATAGATTTGGCATATTTAAATACTCTTACACTCCCTGGATTTAAGGCACAGAATCTTGTCTCTAAATTTTATGTAGATATTATTGCATACTAAAAGAGATTTGGGGAGACTAACCCCCCCAATAAATTTGTCGTTGTTATCATTTTCCAAGTACAAGGCAACCTTCAGAAGTTGAATATTTTCCCCCCCAGTAAAATATCTATAAGTAGCCTCAAAACTAAAACGTACCCTCTTCTGTTCGTCTGTGAGGATTTAATGAGAATTTCTGTCTTCCTTTTTCAGTTCATCTCTATGACAGAGCAGCCATCCAAAAAATTAATGAGGTTCAACCATTTTCCTGGAGATCAGTAATGAATGGACTGTAGATTTTAGTATGTGCGATTTTGCTTTGCCCTTAAATAAAAGAGATATGCTGCCGTTCAAAACGTGTATACATAGAACTTTGATGGTACCAGAACCTTTCTGCATTATCTGTTTTCTCAGTGTCTTCAGCAACCACTTCTTCTAAACTCATTCCTGTTTGTCATACCAAACTCTCAAAAACTCACCTACAACAAGCTAATTCTTCAAGACTAGTTTTTTCCCCTTAAGTGACGAAACTCTATGTCTTTCAGGATCCACTGTATCTCAAGGGGGATTTGTGTGAAATACAAAGTGAGTTCTTCCTTTATATGGTATCATGTAACATTTGCTTTACCTGTGGTATCAACATAGGAACTCAACCTCTATATTTTTCACAAACTGTATTTTTAAAGTAGCAAAACACCTTTGGTAATTTTCACTCCAAGTACATTTTAGTGTTTTCTCTCAATACGAATAATCAGTTTTAAGGCATGCATTTTAGACTTTAATATCAATTTTTTCTATTTTTAAGTAGATTTTTAAGAGTCAATGTTGTCATAGTGGTTGAAAAATTACCTTAAAAATCACCCAGCCAGGTGTGGCTCAGTGGTTGAGCGTCGACCTAGGATCCAGGCGATCGGGGTTCAATTCCCGGTCAGGGCACATGCCCGGGTTGCGGGCTCGATCAATGACTCTCTCATCATTGATGTTTCTATCTCTCTCTGTCCCTCTCATTTCCTCTCTCTGAAATCAATAAAGATATATTTAAATAATAATAATTCCATGCCTTAGAACCATGCAAACAATAGAGTTTGCTTTAAATTGAATTAAGACTAATATTTTAAAAAACTATAAAAATATCACTTTCAAAGTTATAAATGCTTAAGGAACCATATTAACATGCAAAGAATGCTTTTTGTACATAGAAAACACTTGGGTTTTTTGAACATACTAATTTAGGTAAAGTTTTAGATAGCAAAACATATACACACACATATACAATACATTATTTTTATGAGCAAGCTCATTAATTAGCAAAACTACCATTAGGAATATTTGAACATAAATCACTTTTTTAAATGCTGCTAATAATAAATATTTATGCATGTTTCAACAGTAGTATGATTCTATTTCTCCCCTACAAGTTGGCAAACTTGCCTTTGTAAACCTAAGGGCAAAAGAAGAAAACATCCTCACAGAGTAGTCAAAGACTCTCTCAAGATGAGACTGAATATGTAACAGAAATTAGTTCCTCAATTTTAGGTCATATTTCATAAAAACATAAGAAGTAGAGTAATATTAATTTACTGGTCATATAAATTCACAAACTTCCTTATTCTAAATAGAACTCAAATATAGTATATGTTTTAGCTAGTCATTCTTAGTCTGTGCATGCACACGAGTGTGTGTTTTAGGGAGACTTTGTGTCCACAAATATATATGGAATCATGAATTAAAGATTGTCACATGTACATAGCTAATGTTAATGATATTTCTTATTCATAAAATTGACTATGTCAATCTGTGGTGAAGCCAATTTTACAGTCTATATAAAAACATTAATTAAGGGAAATCCCACTTCATAACACCAATCAGAAAAGGGGCAAAACGATACTGAAAAGGGGAAACTGGAATGTGTTCAGAAGAATATAACTGAAAATGTATTTCCTAAGCTGTGTAAACTATTAATAAATTGCCTACAGTCTTACTATAAAAGAGCTTAATATTTAATCAAATGAAATTATAGCCTGTTTAAAACCACTAATAAGAAATCAAGCAAAGAACTGAGTAGTAAGGAAACTATTAGCACTAAATTAAAGATGCATAAACATATTAACTACACGTAGGACCACATTCTGCATCTGATCATTCAAAGACATATTCAAAGTCATTGTTATAAGCCCTGTTATATAAATAATATAAATGGCCAAATGATTTTATTAGATTTAATTTTATAATTAGGCAAGAAGTCTGAAATATTTTAAAGAAGACAATCTTTGGAAAGCTACAGTGCAGTTTAAAACAGATCTGTATCCCTTGTTACCTTAATGCCTTCCTCAGGGCACTCCTCTGTAAAATGGCAATATTTACCATGGCTTTTGTGAGAAACAAATGAAATAACTGCATATTGAACTATATGGCTCATAAAAAGCATGCAGTATATATTGGCCTCTCTACCCATTTCCCCCTTCCTTTAGCACTTTATATGAGAGAAAAAAATCCTACAAGCCTTTTAGATTTTATTACCTAAAATGGAAATTTCCTAGCTTCAGATTTTTTCTATTTCTTTTCCTTATTTAGTTATCTTACAAAATGCAGACTTCCATCATGGATTCTCTTATTTGTGTAAGCAATGTGATCCTTAGAGATGTGATATGACAATATAATTTCAAATGTTGAACTTCTGTATATCTAAATTGGTAAAGAAGATTTTGTGCAAGACCAGAACCTGTGTGATCATTTCAATATAGCTGCATTATTTCTATTTGACTCAGTGAATAATTGAGCCTGGAAACACCAGACATATCTAAAACTTCTTTTACTCTGCATAGGACTTTGCATGTAATAGACAGATTGGACCCTTGTCTCTGCAGTGTTTATACTTCACAGTTGTCCCAATTATATTTTTCTTAGAAATTCAGTGCTGATTCAAACCCTAAGGATTGTCACTCTTTTTAGCCAGATAAAATACAAGTCAGGATCACTCATTCATTCAATATTCGATCAGTTTACTCCTAGCCCGACTCTGACCTTGAGCCTCTAGTCCTTGGATAGTGGTCTCATCCCCTAAATGCTTGGAACTGAATTTCTGCCTCCGACCTTGGATATACTGAAATGGAATTTGCATGTCCTGTGGTACTAGTACTTTTCCAGTTTCTTGACCTCTTTTTCTGAAACTTTCTATTTATTTATTTATTTATTTATTTATTTATTTATTTATTTATTTATTTATTTTACATCAATGTCAATGTTTGGCTTTATGCCCAACCTCTAACAACTTTTTATGGTCCAAAAGTCTAATTTCTATTCCCTGCTGTCAGATGTCTCTAATATTATCCACTTTGACTGACCCCTTCTCATTCTTGGAGAGAAAGTCTGAACCCTGACTTGTAATATTTGTTTATTGTACTTTATTCTACCAAGACTTAATCTCAGGGAGAAAATTCTGTTTAGTAACTCTCTTTAAATTCTTTCATTTATATGAGCATCCTTAGTTGTGATTAATTTTTTGAGAGCTAAAAGGTTTTCTTCTTGTCTTCTAAACAAATGACTTATTTTATTCCAATGTGACCAAAGCTATTGTCCTGAAAGGCGAATATATTATCTCAGAAAAAGGGCTGTCTCTCTATTTTGTATATTTACTCAAAGAGAAAAAAAATGTATCTGCAAACAGAATACAATCAGAAATGAAAGAATAGAGTAATTGTAAAACAAAACAAGATAAAACCTCAATGTATATGTTCATACTTTCATTATTCTTTATTCTTTCAATAATTACACAATCTTTCACACTCCTAAATTGCAAATGTACCTGAAATGTAGCATGTTGTTAGGAGAAATATATATGTAAAACACATCTATTACAGTCACATTAAAATCTGCAGCCTGAAATTGTTGGAAATTTTTATACACAAACATGCAAAATGTGCAGTTCTTTTTTTATACTGTCTCTCACTTTTATTTATTCTTTATTCTTACATGTCTACAGTGTAAACATCTGTCATTTTTATTTAATTCACTCTGAATGTACTATTGTTTATGAGGCTAAATGATGGGACTTCATGACATATTCATTTGGTACAATTTCTTGCACTTAAAACTTTGTTTAAACTATAATACTGACATATTTTTCATGCTGTGTTTAATAACGGGAAGCCTGGGAGCTGTGACAAATTAATCTCTCTCAGAAGTAAAAAATAACCATGGTTCAAATGGTGTGCTTCCGTTCCTTGCAGAACCATGACCTGACTAAACTTTGCAAATTATAAGGCATATTGGATAATTCCTTCTTACTGGCTAATGAATATGAATATTGAAGGCTGTTTCTTGGAGTTATATAGACCTGAGTTTGAATCACTTCTTACTAACTTATTAGCTGAATAGTTTTGGGTTATATATTGAGACTTAATTCCTCATCTACAAAGTATAGACACACACAAACACATACAACCCTCAAAGGATAGTTTTGTAAAGTAATTGTAATAAGTACATAATCTTTGGTAAATAGTTACTGAATATTTTAAATGACTAATATTCTTAAGATAAATAGATACTTTTAAAGGTAAGATTGTATTAGACTTTTAAATTTTATTCTAATATGCAATAAATATATATTTGGATAAAATACACCTAGAAATGTATAGTATTAAAAAATATCACTATTACACCCATTCAGGTATGGTTCTGCACAACCATGTTGCCAAACATGATGAAGACATAGTTGCCCTCACTTCACCAGAGCTCTCAGTGACATCTGGTAGTAGTTGGCTGTTCTTTCCCTAAATATTGAGGTCCTGTAGGATTCAGTATTAAGTCTCATACTATTTTTCTGTATATTTTCTTTCTTGAGAATCTCACCGAAAGTTACCACTCACCTGAGCTAAGCATGATTAAACAACTCAAAGACTAAACTTAACTCTTTATTTACAGAAGAATTAGAAATAAAGTTCTCACACCTCAAGGATAAATCTCAATAATCTTATTTCAACATCCACATAGTCAACCCAGATCAGGATAGAAGACATTTCCTACCATGCAGAAGCTCCTTTATTCCCATTTCTGGTCAATAATTTCCCTACTCTAATTGATATCACCAGTTCTTGAACTAACATAAATGGGATCATATAGTATGTATGCTTTTGTATCTGACTTCTTTCACCCAATGTCATTTCTGTGAGCTCCAGCCATGTTATTACATGCAGCATTAAGTTGTTTTTTCATTGCTTTGGGTTATTTCACTTCATGAATATACCAAAATATATTTTCATTCCAATTTTGATAGTGATTGGGTAATTTCAGAATGTTGGCTTCCGCAAATAACACTTCTGTGGATATTCTTGAACATGACGTTAGGTGACATAGGCATTTATTTGTGTTTTAAAATATTTCTCCATATGATGCATGTTCTTTCCAGAGACTTAAATGATTGTATTTTAAGATACTTTTCAACAGTTAAATGGTTATTTTGGGGGAAATGAAATCAGCCAATATCCTCACACCACCATTCTGCTTCAATTTCTTTTTCTTAATTGACAGTTTTGTTTTTCCCTTGTTTGAGTTTTTACTTTTAATCTCTCGTGTTACTCTTTATTAGATTATTCTTGATATTACAATATGCATATTAATAATTGCAGTATATATCAAACAATGTAAGATCCTTAAATAATGAAAGAATTTTAAAATTGTTTAAGTCCATTATCCTCATCTTTAGTTTTATGATATTGTTGTTTTTAAACATAATGTTCCACAAAACTTTGTCACCCACTCTTTCAAGTGGAAAATATTCCTTTCTAGGGAATAGATTTACTCCCCAGACTAACAGCTAAAATTGGAGAAAATGTATAAAAATGCTTTCAAATCACTGGACATCAGGCTATGAAGCAGTGTGGTGCCTAAAAGACAAGAAGACAAGGTAATCTCTGTGGAGGCCTCATGGTTCACTTGAATTAAGAAGTTGAGGGTTCAGAAGATCAAAGCTGCTAGAGTTCATAGGATAACAGAATACCTAATGGTGGAGACTTGCACAGAAAGAGAACTCCAGGGATTTGAAAAATTCCCAGTGAGTTTTCAGTGGAATACTAACTAGTCCATACCCATAAGGAAAATACCCCTGGCTGGTAAAAGAAACACGTAGAAGGATTAGAAATAACAGTACTCAGGGCTCTCTCAGGGTTGGCAGTAATGCCCGTTCCTACCACCCAGACTGGAACACACATATTTACAGAGCATCGGGTTATTAGTCTGCTTAGGCTGCCATTACAATACCACAGACTAAGTAGATTAACAAACATAATTAATTTTGTCACAGTTCTTGAGGCTGCAATTCCAAGATCCAGGTGCCATCAGCACTGGTGTTTGGTGAAATCTCTCTTTTTGGCTTGCAGATGGCCTCCTTCTGATGTCCTCATGTGGCCTTTTCTCTGAGCATGGTCTACTCCTGTCTCTTCCTATTTTACAAGGGCAAAGCCCTGATGGATTAGGGTTCCCCCCTTATGACCTCATGTAAATTTAATTGCCTCTCTAAGGGCCCTGTCTCAAAATATAGTCATGTTGGGGGTTAGGACTTTAACAAGGATTTTGGGGGAACACAATTCAGTCCATAAGAATAAATTATTTTTTTGGTGGGTGAATAATTTGCCCTAAGCAAAGACTCTTCCAGGTCCCCTAAACTGAAGTCTTTAAAGCAAGATCAGAAAGGATCTCTTTCCAAATGAATTAACTATACCCCAGAACAAAGCTCAAGAATATTGTATAAATATACAAATTTCCAGCAGTCAACAAGTTAAAATTAATAATATTTGGCACCCAAGAAATAATTATCAGACATGCAAGAAAGCAGAAAAATAGAACTGATAATAAATAATGAGAAAAAAAATCAATATTGGATTCGATAAAAGAGTAAAACCTAATTATATTCTACCTATATGAAACACTCTTTAAATGTAAAAACAAATTAAGATAAATAATGTAAAAATATATACTATGCCAACATTAATTAAAATAATGCTAGAGTGATTCTAATAATGTCACAAAAGTGGATTTCAGAGCAAAAAACATTGAGTTTTTTTTCATAATGATAAAATAGTTTATGAATGGGACATAACAATCTCAAATATTTATGTGCCTAAAGATAGAAATTCAAATCATATGAAGTAAAATTGCTAGAACTTCAGGGACAAATAGACCAACACAGAATTATTTTATGACATATCACTACATCATCTAAATAATAATACAAGTAGCAGAAAATCAGAAATGATACAGAAGATTTGTACAGCACTATTAACCAATCTGACTTAATTGACATTTATAGAACACTCCACACAACATCAGAATACACACTCATTTCAAAAGCACACAGAGCATTTATTAAGATAGAACAAATCCTGGGTCATAAAACATTTCTCAAAAAACTGGGAAGAAGAAAATCAGGCAAAAGATGTGTTCTTATTTCAATGGAAATATGTGAGAGATCAAAAACAGAAAGATCTCTAGAAATTCCCCCAATATTTGTAAACTAAAGAACTCATAAATTAAAGAAGTTTTAAAAGGCAAGTTAAAGTTATTTCATTTAAATTAAAAGAAACAGAGTATATCAAAATGATAAACTAGGCTTCAAACTAAAACCTAAAAGTCTAACCCTATCAAATGTTATGAAATATGTGGGAAGACTTGAATTTTTATACACTCCTGATGAGAATGCAAAATGGGAAAACCATTTTGGAAAGCAGTTTGGCAATTTCTTTAAAAATTAAACAGACATGTACCAGAATACACAGCAATTCCTCTTCTAGGATTTTACTGGAAGAAAGATAACCTATGTCCATAAAGAGGCTTATGCTTGATTTTCCCTAACTGGAAACAACCCAAAATGTCCATCAACAGATGAATGAATTGAAAACAAAACACAATTGTGGGCTATCCTTACATTAGAATGCTCCTCAGCAATAAACTTAATTAACTATAAGACTACAACATAGAGGAATCTAAAAAAAAATATTGTACAGCATTTCAGAAGTCAGACTCAAAAAAGAGTGCCTACTACATGATTTCATTTATTTTAAACTTTGTAAATTAAACCTAATCTTATTGTCAGAAGGAACATCAGTAGTTGCCTAGAGACAGATCAGAAAGTGGATACAAGGAGAAATGACAAGATGGGCAAGTGTGCTTTGGGCCGATGGGCTTGTTCATTAGCTTGACTATTTCATGGGTGTAAACAGTTCAAATGTGTTACATTACAATGGTTTTACAAATGATATGGAGATATTTCTCTCTTCTTTCTGTTCTGTGAAGCATCCTGAATAAAATCCAGGTGCTGTACTTAAAGGTTGGTAAAACTAATCTAAAAAATCTGTCTTGTCCAGGAATTTTGATGGTAGGAAGATTAAGAAGTGGGCATTTTGACAACCAATTCATTCATTTTTAAGAGTGTTGTTTTATTATTCTATTCCAGTTTTGCTTTAATTTTGCATATCATGTTTTTATGGAAAAATACTGATTTCATTTATGTGTTAAAATTACTCTCAGAATTTTCAGATTGTTTAATATTTTTTATACTTTTGAAGAAATATTTATTTATATAACATCACTTAAAAGATAGTTTTGATTCTGAATCACATTTACTTCCATTTTTTGGAGTTATGCATCGAAAGGAAAAATGTTTATAATTCAGTAGAGTGCTCTGTAAATTTAAAGCCAAAGTGTTTTTCCTTAGTTTGAAGGAGAATTAAGCATACAGTATTTCAGATTTTGTTTCTGTAAGGACTGTGGTGGGTGGATGTGATATGATAAGACAACAGCAGCAGAACAACTAGCTAACTTATATTTCAAAGAGAAGAACTCAACATAATTTTTATGTTGTTAAAGAAGTAGAGAAAATTTCAAGAGCTGGATTGAGTTATAATTTATTCTTTCCTTCTCTGGGCAAAAGCTTGAATAAAAGCCATGATGTAGAAGAAAAAAAAAAAGAAGATGAAGTCTGTGATCCAAATATTATTTTAGCTAAGCAGGGGATAAAATATTTTACTTAAAAAAGATATCTTTCTGAACCTAGAAATAAGATAAATCTGACATATAGTATACTAAGATATAGTACATAATAAAATAATGGATATAAACTCTGATATGAATACATTAATACAGAGAATAACATTTCTTTTCAGTGAACATTTAACAAATGTAAATTTTGATTAACATGTTGGAAATATATTAACTCTATCCATTGGTACTTAGAAAAGTGTTACGCAATGAATCACTTTGACAGTCAAGCTCTTCCACAGTATTATTCCCAGCTTATATTTCTAATTTTATTTTCTATTCCTTTCCAACAAATGCTCAAACCAAATTGTAAGTAGTCTATAAACACATTGTAGTTTCAATGAACTCCTGAACTTTCACTTACCATGTTCTTTACTGTGTTGTCTTTGCTCATCTCAGCATTTTGAAATCTTATACTTTCAGCATTCAGATAAGAAAACAGATAACATCCCCTTCAGTTTATTAGTTTGGACTAAAAACATTCACTTTTACCCCAAAGCACTTTTAATATTTTTACCAACATTGCAATTACTATGTACTAAATTTATCCCCTAACTAAAATGAAATAGAAAACATTTTTTTTGCTCTGAGTTTTTTAATGATTTAGACCTGTTATAATCAGGAAAGTCGTATACTGGAGGCTTGGGCTGAAAAAATGTGTACACACACACACACACACACACACACACACACACACACATATATATATAACTATATAATTCAAATTTGTTTCAATTATGTAAAAATTTGCATTAAGTTGTATGGGAGGTGGTGTTCACATTGTGAACATTGTGAGTAAGGCTTGAATTACTGTAGTGTTATCTTCTTAGGTTTAAATGTACTATAAATATACATCTCTCAGTATCCTTCATTGTTGGTTTGTCAAAGCAACCTATGAGCACCAGGTAGCTCACTATAATGACTGTTTCTTTGACCTTGTTATCTGCAATGTTAATGACACTTGAAATGTTGACAACACCTTTCTCTTTGATGTAGTTGGTTTCTTTGCTTCCAGAACAGCACTGTTTCACTCTGATTTTTGCTCTGAGTTCTTTTGCCCTGAGTTTTTGCTCATTTCTTTTTATAGAAAACATTATTTCTTTGCTCTGAGTTTTTGTTTTGAGTTTCACTCTGAGTGTTTTGCTGGTTCCTCTTTATGGAAAACAGATTTTAAGAAAAATAGCTAAATCTAGATGTGGAAATACTGTATATCTAAATAGAATCCATTGCTTAATTATACTTTAGTTCTAGCATGTCAACAACTGGTTCGTCATAAGTTTTCCACAAAAATATTAAAAATAGATCAGTAAGTCCTGAAACAAATTTTTACTCTCTCCTTTCACTTAACACAGTCATATGGTACATAATAATGTTTCAGGCAGTGACAGACAGTTTATACCATGGTGGTCCCATAAGATTAGAATAACATTGAAAATTCCTGTTGCCTAGTGTGTTAGCTGCCCTAACATTGTAGCACAACATATTACTCACATGTCTGCGGTGATGCTGGTGTAAGCAAACCTCCTGCCCTGCGAGTCTTATAAAAGTATAGCACATACAATTATGTAAAGTCATAATACTTGATAATAACAAGTGCTTTGTTGCTGGTTTATGTGTTTACTATACTATACATTTTATCATTATTTTAGAATGTACTCTTTCTACTTATAAAAAATTTGCTATAAAAGAGTGTGCCTGCAGCAGCCTCATACATTTCCTGTTTACCTCCTCTCTTGATTGCATCATTTTCTCTTGTGCGTGATATAATCTCCCACTGTTTTATACAGTAACATGCTGTACAGATTCGTAGCCTATGAGCAATAGACTATGCCATGTAGTCTAGGTGTGTAGTGGGCTATACCACCCAGGTTTTGGTAAATGCACTCTATGTTGTTTGCACAACGAGGAATTCTCCTAATGATGCAATTCTCAGAATGCATTCTGATCTTTAAGCCAGAGCATGACTGTACATATAAAGATAAATTGGATTATGAAGATGTTAAAGTTATGCAGACTCATTAATATTTATTTATAGAGATTTTATAATGCCTTAATGGATTTATTTACCAGGATTTTAAATGACCTAAGTACTAATGATATTATTTTATTTTTCAGGGTTCTAGAAAAGGCAACATAACTCATTTACCATAAATAACATCGGGTGATGTATTCCCATAGTTTTCTATTCAGTTGACTAGAATTAATACACAAAACAACTTGCATTGCTTTGAAAATTTAACATTATAAAGGTGAAGCATAATATAACTTGAATTACCTAAGACTACCCTATGAGACATATAAAAGACATAGATAAGAAGGTGTATATTCTGAAATAAGAAAATCTTGGGTGCAATGTGAATGTAGCCACTTATTAAATACAGACCCCATGCAAGTGTCTTAAAATTTTTAAACTTTTTCATCATCTGTAGGAAGCATGTAATAAAGCCATTTATATATTATTGTTATGATGATTAAATGTAACAAAGTGAAAAGAGCACAGTGTTTGACATGGAATGAGCAATTAATAGTAGGAAAAATATGGAAACAGTCCCACAATACACAATTTAATCCCATATTTTGATATGAATGAATATGACTGAAGGATCTAGAAAATATAATAGATACAATTTATCTAGTATTTTTTAAAACTTTATCTAGACTAGAATGAATAAGGGAATCAAAACGAAAATTATCTTTTCCATGATCCATGAAAAAGCGTATTTTTTTCTAAGAAATAAGGGATTTCAGTTTATGCATATTTTTTCAAAGTATATGAATGTTCCTTTCTACACAGGCCTGAATAAAATTGAAAGGCAAATCTAGTGATTGTGTGTATGTGAGGGAGAGGAAGAGAACACTACAGAGAGATATGTAAATAAATATATGCCTTTGGAAATTCAGGAGGAATGTGTGTTTTACTCACATGTATTCTAAAATACAATTTATTTAATTGTTTTCTTTTAAGACTTCATTTTTATTAATATTCTCACATTCGCCAGAATTTTTAAGTCTAAACTAAAGTATTTTCTTTTATCTTCTATCATTTGATAACAATATCCTCAACTATAAATACAGGGTTATGTCAATATAATACCTGCAGATATTTAACCCAGTAGCTCTCTAAATATTAACTTATGGTTTTCTTTGTGTCTTCTTTATCTTCCCTGAGTTTATCTACAAGGTATTTATTGTGGCAAATATTTCACTTCTTCTCATTTATAGAAATAGATGCAATACAGAATCTCTGAAAAAACCCCTATCAAGTCCTTAAGTCCCACAATATGATGAGCAAAGTGATTTTTCTGACATTATGAAGGAATTAAACACTGCAAATAGTTTAAGTTTCCAGAAAAATGACACGTAACTGCCTGAAAATAAAAAAAATTAAGAACCTATAAATAGTTAACAGTTTGCCTTTGTTTTCTATTGCTGTTCTAACTGATTACCACAAATTCAGTGGCTTAAAACAACCAAAATTTAATGTTCTCTCATAGTCCCGTCGGTCAGAGGTTGAGGTAGACTCAACTAGCTCCTCTGCTTTAAGTCACTCGTGGCCAAAATCAATGTGTACATTGGCCTGGGCTGTTAACTGGTGGCTCAGGGGATATTCAGCTTCCAAACTCATTCGGGTCTTTGGCAGAATTGTTTGTTTTGGTTGTAGGACTGATGTCCCCATTTCCTAGCTGGCTGTCAGCCAGAAGCCACTCTCAGCAATGTAAGGCCACCTGTGTTCTCGGTCTTACTGCCCCCCTATCATCTCTCTCTCTCAGTGGTGGTGCAGTCTGTCTTGCTTTGACTCTCTCTGACTTTTCCTGCCCTATCTCTCTTACCACAGCTCAAGAAACTGTCTACTTTTAAAAGCTTATGTGATTAGATTGTAACAGAATAATCCAGGATAATCTCCCTATTTTTCAGCGTATAACCCCAAATGCTTTTTCAAAATCTTTTGCCATTTAACCTATTGTAAGTCACAGATTCCAGGAAGTATGGTGTGGATAGTTTATGAAGGCCCTTCTGCTTACCACATGGCTTTTGTTCACTATCCTTCAAAATGTAGTAAAGTTTCCATATATTCTTGATTTTTAAGTAATGGCCCATAAAACGTAATATATATAAAATTAATGGAAAGAACTCTATAAATGGGAATGGGTCAATTATCTAGTGAATGAGCCTCCAGCATTATCTCCAACATCAGCGTCTCTATTGGGCTTTGTTCTTTTTTGATCTTTAAATGAAAACACACACAAAAAAATCATTGAGCATCGTAAAGTTCCTATTAAGAGATATATAATAGAATGCAAGTCCAAAACCTTTTCATAGTATAAGTAAACACGTCACATTTGACTCTGAAAAAATATGATTCCCCAAAATCAGAAGAGTATGTATGTTCTTTAATTGCGATTTTGAAGGTTCATGTGTTATTTTCCTTGGAAATGTCAACTTTTCCTAAAATTGTCTACATGACATAAATTAGGGTTATGAAGATTATTTATTTTACACTATTATAAGGTGATATGTTAATGTGTGTTCTTGCAAAGAATTAAGTCATTTCTTTTTACTTTAAATAAAAAATGTTATTGTGCATTTGTAACCCTACATCGGTGTTTGCCTTTTCTTTTTTTTAATCCTTCACAGCTGTTTGTCACTTCTCATTTCTCATTGTCATTTGCAGTTAGAGTCCACAGTTATAGCAAAAAAAGTCAACTAATTCTACTTTTTAAGTTTCTTCTTCTACTGTAATTATAAACTTGGTTCTGAAAAACAAAAACAAAAAGTAAAATGTGTGAACTTAATGTTTTAAATGTGAGTCAGTAGAATTTATAAAAGAAACCAAGAAATCTCTTAAAAAGTCAAGGTCTCTGTGCCAGACATTTTATTTCTGAGTTAAGCAGTGTGTTAAAGAACTGAGGCTTTCGAAGTACTTTTGATATGGGGTATTCTCTCTGTGTTCTTTTTACTAAAATGTCAGCAAAGAAAAGCTTATGATAACTCATTTTCATTTTATAATTCTCTGTTATCTCAACAACTGCATATCAACATTACTACACGATGAGAAATATTGTCTATTTCCCATAATTTTCAGCATTATTCAAAAATACTGATAGATTCTGTGTGCCAAGTATTCTGTTTTCCGTTAATATTTTGGCAGTAGCACCAAGTTTGACACTAGAACATTTTAACTTGGAATCATCATTGTGTTTATGTATTCATGGGCTTAAAATTATGCAGAATACTTTAGATAAAACATATCCTAGCACAGTTTCATTAAATTCGGTTTTAAAAGCATAACTCACATGATTTTCTCTAAATTACTAGCAGAGAGACACTTTCTCTGACTATACTTTTATATATATATATATATATATATAAACTTTTTCATGAAGCTGTACTCAATTACTTTTTTAATCTTCTCTGAATGAAAATTATATAAAACATATGAGAACATGTATCTTCCTTCCAAAAAGCTGCAAGCAGTGTCTGAAAAAGATTGGAATCACTGAATTTAGTAACAGAGGAGGGAAAAGTTGGTGTTAGTCCAAGAGTTATATCCATGATGCCAAATTACTGTTCCTAACAGTTTTCTTTCATGTTATACTGAATATCAAGTGGGCCTTGCTTCTTGTAAATGAAATTAAGAGAAGGAAGGTAAATACACAACAAATTTGAAAAAAATTTTTAAATATTTCTATAATGCAAATAGGGGAGCATGATTTAGTAAAATAAACATAATTCTAAGTACACAGATATAACTCTAAGTACACATGCTCAAATTCAGATGTGTAAGAAATGATTCATATTTCCAACATAATATTAAATTTGAATTTAAGATCCTATTTTCCCATTCAATTGGAAGGAAAGTCAATTTTACCATTACTAGTATTTCTTCTACAATGACCAAGACTTGAACAAAGTTCTGAGTTTGGGGTACAGAGAGGAGAGGGCACTCAGGGGGGCTTGGTGCTTAGCCCAGGTGAGTAGCTGCAGGCACGTGTTATCCTAGTCCAGGGGCACCCTGCAGGCAGGGAACGCTGAGGTTCAACGTTGAGGCTTTGCATTCTGTTACAGACTGGGGTCCTTGGTGCCCAAGGTTCTGTCTTCCTATTTGACATTACAGTCATTACAGTCATTCGCCCCCGAAGCCCCAACTCCAATTCCACAGTTCAGGAAGAGGGAGGGTGTAGATCACAGTAGCTCTTAAACTTTAAGCCAAACTTTCCTGCTGAGCCTGTGGAAATCTCTATTATCTCAGCTTCAAAAACCCCAATACAAAAGTCATTAACCTACCTTTATCTTTTTCCCCTAGCAAACAGCTCCATACATCTCAGATTTCTAATATAAAAGATAGAAGAGAGATTGTCCTCTCTTCTAGTTTCAGCCAAATGAACAAAGGATGGGAAAATTTTTTTTAAAAATATAGCATATAGCTTTTATAATTCCCTTTATCAAAAATATTTTTACTAGTTACTGAGCAGTGACAAATTGCAATTTACCTCTCAATAATATTATTTAATAAAAGCATAGTTTATTACCTGTCTTATCACTAAATAATATATTACTCAACATTTTTTCTTAAAATTATATAAATCACACTATGCATGCCTTCCTAGACATGCTTTTTTCACCCTTTATTATGTTGGAATGCATCAATTTTGATATTCCATTGTATGAATATATCACAATATGTCTGTTCATTATATTGTCCAAAGATATTCAGATTTCTATCCATTTTAAATATTACAAGAGTTGCTCTATGGAGATAGAAGATAGATATATTCTGTATTACATATGAAAGTTTTTATTTATAGTACACACCTAAGGATACAATTATTTTGCCTTAAAATATACATATCTTTACTTCCATTAGATATTGTCAAATGGTTTTTCAGAATATTTATAATAATTTACAAACCCACCAGCACTTTATTAGAGTTCCTGCTATTCTGTATCCACGGAAACATTTAGTGTCATCAGTCTTATTTTAATTTTTGCCCATCTAGTTTTGTAATATATCTCATTATGAGTTTAATTTGCATTTTGCTGTAAGAAATAAAATGAAACATATCTGCAGATATTTCCCTTTCTATTTACATATATGTTCATTTTTTATTGGTTAGGTCTTTTTCTTATTGGTCTATAAATACTTATATAGTTTAGAAAATAATATTTTTTCTGTGCTCTATATTGCAAATATCTTCTGCTAGTGTGTAGCTTATCTTTTATTGTATCTTTTTTTTATACACATCTTAATTTTATTGCAGTTGGCAAGTTCATTAAACTCCCTTAAGACATTTTTTGTGTTTTGGGATTTTTTTGAGAAATTCCTATCTGAGAGAATACAGATATTCTACATTCTAACATTCCTCTGGACTTGACTTTAGGCATTATGAATATAAAATTTTCTTTTCTAAAAATGTGAATTACTAAAATTCACAGCACCATTAGTTGAGATGCTCAAAATATTCTGACTAATAAACAGTATCACATTAATTATCAATCAAATCGCCGTGTGGGTGGGTGGGTCTGTTTATTACCTCTCCATTCCTTTCTGCTGTTCTGTTTATCTGTCCCTGACTCAAAGCAGATCCTCTGTTATTATGATTTTTATAATATGTCCCCATATAAAAAATGACCCCCGCCCCAATCTTGTCATTCTTCTTCCTTATGCCTTAACTATCGTTGATTTGTCTCTCCTTCATTTTAAAATCTGCTTGTCTATTTGTACTTTTTGTTTTGGTATTTTGTTTGGAATTCTGTTAAATCTATAGATTAATTTGAACAGAATAAATATCCTTATGAAGTGAGCTTCTATCCCTGAGCATTTTTTCTTTCATGTATTTAGAACTTTCTTAATACCTTTCAATATATTTAAAAAACATTTTCCATAAAGCTTATATGCATCTTTTTTTAAATGTTTAGTCATAATTACCTCCTATTGGTTCTGTCATAAATGCGATCTTCAAAATTATGTTTGTCATTGCATAGAAATCTAGGTGACATTTTCTGTTAAATTTCTATGAAGACAGTCATTATTTGTAAATACTGATAGTTTTTTCTAATCATTACAGTAATTTTTTTCCTTGTGTAAATATAAAAGCTAACACCTCTCATAATAGGTGGAATCAATGTTTTAAAACTGGACATTTATTTCTGAATTGCTTCTGACTTACTATCAAATAAATAATTTACTGAGTGTTTTTTTTAGCTACTTTTATCTGGGTAAAGATATTTCTTTTTATGCCAATTTTAGTGTGAGTTTCTATCTTGAATAATTTCTGAAATTTATTAATGATACGGTTTCCTTCTCTCTAATCTTGGATATAGCGCTTTATGTTTAAATTTTTTCATTCGGTAGCACAGTGGTAAGCATGTTCACCTCATTAACATTTTACCTAAAATATATTTAAATGGTAATATAACATGATCATAATTTAGAAATGTTTTTATGCAAGTAATAATGATTTCACAAAAAATTGAGTGCAGGTATAGATCTTCTTGATGAACCAAAGACAGAAAATGGTAACTAAAAAGCAATTAAAATCAAATTAGCCAGAGAGATAAGTTTGATTTATCTTGTTGAACAATATTCATCTAAATTAAAATTCTAGCTCCTTGAAATATTTTATAAATTGTTTTTCCCTAGAAATTCAAATTAGATACACTATTGGTAAGGTTTAGGCTTCAATGTTATATTATGCGTTACTATAACAACCTCAACGTTATTGAGTAATCTATAGACCCTGAACATAGAATGTTTCTTAGCTTTAGTGGGCTTGCCAGTCATCTTCATTGATGTTTATTA
Organism: Miniopterus schreibersii; assembly: GCF_964146895.1. Taxonomy (NCBI): domain Eukaryota; kingdom Metazoa; phylum Chordata; class Mammalia; order Chiroptera; family Miniopteridae; genus Miniopterus; species Miniopterus schreibersii. Next base: position 76,118,678 of record NC_138107.1, on the reverse strand, counting down.
TTAGGGACATCTGGTTTCTCCTAACACTGTATGATTTTGAAACTGATCTCTTTGCCTCTGAAAAAATGTATTTTTTCCTAACACATGTATACTTCTCTTGTATATGAAGTAATGCATACAGGCGATCACCAAACTTTGTTGAAAGCCCAGCTCCTTCTAAAACCTACAAAAGTATCATGAGGTAGCCTTTCCAAAAGTAAAGGCTAGAACTACTGAGCTCTTATTCTATGCTTTTTATGACGTTAAAAGATAACTAAGAGATGAGCATATTTATGAAGGAAAATACTGATAAGTATACCTAACATGATTTTATTTGTGGGTATTTATAAAAGATATTAAATATAATGTATAAATATAATGATTCATCTACATCAGATAATGTAAAATATCTACTAAAGCAATTATCAATTTATGTTAAATATTATGATGTCACTTGCTTATTTATAAATTCACATCTCTGTAGTCAGTTACCGGATAGTCCAATTGGTTCTGATATTCTGACATCATTTCCTACTCTATCTTGGTTGAAAAAAAACAAAATACTACCTATTCATTTTAAAATTGAATGTCAGCCCAAAACCACTTTTTTTTTACTAGCTACTAAAAAGATTTCTTTTTGAGAGGAAAATGTTTTAAGCCAGTGTAACTCCAGTGGAAATCTTTATTATGGTTTTGCTTAATAGAACATTTTGTAAAATCATCAGTAAAATGTAACCTCATAATCAGAGAAATTATGTTAAGTATAATACAAATGACTTTCTTTCCTTTGGGGGAAAGATAGGACAGGCGTAAGCCCACACAAACACGTTATGTTTACCCTAGCACTGATTCCAAAGAAGGCAAAATATTTTACTGATTCTTTTTCAAATGTTATTAATCAGTTGATTTGATTGCCTTTAGTGGTTAAATGTTGAAAAATATGATGTAGTTTTAATAAATACAATATGTTAAATGTATCTAAATTTTGTTTTCCATAATGACTCTGCCCTTTCCTCAGCTCATAGGGCATGTTTTCTGCAAAATAGGGAATGATGTCATTTTATGCAGAGAATCATTTACCACCTGCTGGAAGGAGGAGGCCTATCGCGGCAGCTGCATCACTGATTTGAAAGAGCAGCAAAATATAAATGTATAGATGAGTGTGTCAGTGTAATGAGTGGGGAACTGTAACATGCTTTCCCCAACAACAGCTGGAAAATTGTACTCAGCCTAAAATAGTATCTTTTGGCTTCAAACCAAATGTTTCTATCACTAGTACTACACAGAGCCGAAGCGCTACTCACAAAAGAATCCCATATTCTGTTTACAGAGGGAGCATTTTCACTGCACGGCGTGTTAGATATTGAAGGGAGTGAAAAGTAAGGAAAAGATATGCTTTATGGCCCTGTTCATTCTCATATAGGACTCAGACGCTTCAGACAAATAAGCAAGAAATAACCCTGGAATCCTTACTGTTGTTGCCTTTTAAAGATTGATATTGCGTAAAGTATAGATTTTCTTAATAAAAAGATATGTGAATGCTCCTTTGGAGCTTTATAAAATGCCAGTAGTAACTTCAGAAATAATCTGTCTCCAACTAACAAATTTAATCAATTATGAATGAAAAGAAAGCTTTGTGTGCTCATAAAGCATTTAATAAATAGATGAGTTTGCGTAGACAATACAATCTAATTATGTGCATCTATAAATATATATTTTTTCTTACACAGTCTGTAAACAATGGCTAATATATAAATTCTCAGCTAGATACATTTGCAGGTGTTTTTTTTCTTACTGTATTTTAAGAATAGAGGAAGAAAGAGCTTCGAAGGGCATGCTTTGTTTTGCAACATGTGAGGTAGCAGACTCCCTCAGTCATCTCTTTCAATTATTTAATCAATGACATTCTAAATGTCACATTTAAAAAGGTAACACATATAGAAATTTAATTTAGAACATAGCCTTTAAGAAATGGATTCTTCTGAACTTATTGATGATTCTCTTGGGAGCTAGGAGATGATGTGATTTTTGGGGGGCAAACATTACCTGTATGCTTAAAAAGATAGTGTCTTTTTTCGGTATATAAAGTTGTATGTATTACATCAGGTTTATTAATCCCATGTTCACAGCTCACACTTGTGTTTATTTTCTGTAAATTTGCTCTATTGGTCTATTTCAAGAATGGTATATTAAAATTTATGACTTCAGTTGTTGATTTATCTATTTCTTCTTTTCATCACTTTGTCGATTTCAAGGCTAGATTAAGGCTATATAATGTCACTGTTATAATAAGAATTGATCTATTGTTCCATTGGTGGTATGCAATTTCAATGTTTATTGATTTTTTCCTATAAAACCTATTTTACCTGATGTTCTTGCCAGTCGAGCATTTGTTGGTTTGCACATGCATCACATAACTTTTTTCTCTCCTTTTATTTCTGCATCATTATTTCTTAAGTACACCTTGTAGAAAATACGCTGCTGAATTTGTGCAGGGAGGAGTTGCTGATCTGCATAAATCTCTTTTGGCTAGTAAGTTTAGCCCATTTAAAATGATTGCAATTACTTTTCTATCAAGACATATGTCTCCTAACTTACAACTGTTTTTAAGTCTTCCTTTTTCCTTGAATGTCTCTTTTCTTAACTTCGCTTGGGAAATCAATTTTCCCTATTGTTTTAGAGTTATAATTCTATATTTTCCTGTATTTCTTTCTTTAATATTTTATCTATCTTTATGCTTAATTTTCTCATTGATGCCTAAAAGTGAACAATATCTATATCTTATTCTCAGACAAACACATACCTTTGTAAAATGCCAAATAATAATTTATCCTTCTTTTTCCCCTTTCATTTTAACCTATATTATGTAATCTGGAATTTTAATTCCAAATTGCATAATTGATGTGGAAATGATAATAGTATTTATCTCACAGGGGTGTTGTGAGGTTAGAATGTACCTATGTCATATATTATTTCGACCTCTATCTTGCACATAATAAACACTCAGTAATACTAGCAATAAATAGAATAATTTCTATATAATCACTATTATTTCTTATTAAATTATCTGATAAATCTTCAGTATTCTTTTGACTGGAGTCAATCATTCACATGGTCTTTCAGAGAAAAGTCAATGTGTGAAAATACAGCTATGAATATTTTCATTTACATTAAATTCTATTCTTTCTGGATATAAAATTTATAATTTACTCCATATAAAATAGATAAGTCCATCCATGCCTTTTTGCAGTTATTGTTGCAATTGGAAATTCTAAATTTATTCAATCAAATATTTCTCTTTGAAGGTTTTCTGCTTGTCCTCTCTAGACATTTATAAACTTCACTTTGCCTTTGATTTTTCAATTTCACTGATCTGTTTAAATCTGTTATTCCAGTCTTTTCTGTTTAGCATCTTCTGGGTCTTTACAACCTGAGGATGGCCATATTTCTTCAATTTTTAGAAATTCTCAGTCATTATTTCTTCAAGTATTTCCTACCTTTTACAAATCTTCTCTTCTTTACTTTCTTTAAATTCAATAATAAAAGCAAATATATTAACCTAGAGCAACAAGATTTGGGAGGGTAGTATTTTTATCATGGACAGCATTTTGAATTAGCAGTACAATGTATTAACATAAACAAACCCATTTTTAGCCAGTTTTATTACTGTTTTTACATTTTCTCCCTAAAATGCACCCCCTTATTCCCTGCAAACAAGGTAGCACTATCCACGTGGTCCTGCTCATGCACCCTTGATTTGACACTGATCAGGATAATTTGTTTCTGAAAAAATTGTGGTGTAATGTACAAGTGATTCATCAACCTCTTCATTACACCTATTGAAGGAGAAAATTTAGTAAATAAAATTCAAAGTAACATTTGAATTTAAAGTAAAAGAGGAAACTAAGGTTGTTTAAGAATAGTAAATGTAATTTGCACATAAGTGTTATAATTTCTGGAAATTTTAGTTGAAAAGCTTCTTGTGTAAAAAGGCAAAAGTTCATATTATAAATGCATATTATTTTTAATAAGCAAAAGCTCATTGAAATAAATGAGACCTTTGCACCATTTTACCCAAAGCAATTTTGTGTAATAAGAGAAATTCCTTTGAGGTAGTCTGTTATGGAATTCAACTGCAGCTCAGTAAGTTATTTCTATTTCTTCTGAAAGACGAATTTAAAGAAAGCAAATGCAAATGAAGATATAAAGTAAGAAAAATATAAACCTGTTGTCAATGATGTCTTCTCTAAAGTGCAAGAAAAATGTAGTTATATGTTCACAACAAGTCATTTAAAAAAATATCAAGCTCTGTATGACTAAATTATTGGAAAGCTATAGATAATGGTGAATTTATTTTGACCAATATGAATGCTAATCATTAAAAGAGAAAACTCCTAATTTGGAAGAGGTCACACTCTATCCTTACAACTTAATCTCTTAGTATATTGGTCCCCCTTATCCATGGGGGATGCCTTCTTAAGACCCCCAGTGGATGCCTGAAACCACAGGTAGTACAGAACCCTATAGATACTATTTTTTATACATTGATATCTATGATAAAGTTTAACTTATAAATTAGGCACAGTAAGAGATTAATAATAACTAATAGTAAAATAAAATAATTATAACAGTATACTGTAATCAAAGTTACGTGAATGTAGTATCTCTATATATACCAACATATCTGTAATTTTCCATTTAATATTTTTAGACTGTGGTTGATCACCGGAACCGAAACCACGCAAAGCAAAGCTGCGACTAAGGGGGGGCTGCTATGCTATTATCACTGCTCCCTGCCCCTAAGCTTGTATTTGAGCCACTGTTGTTGACTCCTTGCTTGTCCCCAAAGATGCTATCTCTGTGCCTCGATTCATACTCTGCCCCATGATATGTTCTCCTCTCCCATTTTAGAGGCAGTTAAGTTTCTACCCTTCTTTCCAGGTCGACATGTAATCCCCGAAATGTCTCTTTCGGGAAGAGTTCACTTTATCTCCTCTGTGGTGGAAAGGGCATTGTTCCTCGTGGTTGCAGCACTGTGCTACATAAATAACATGTGTGAATTAGTGGTAGTTTATACATTATCAGTACATATGAGTCACCTGACCTGAAAAATAAAAGTAAGCTTCCATTTTAAATCTTCTCTTGGCTCCAAGTTATGAAGTAAATAATCCTCCAGGTATGTGTGACTTTCCAGTGGGTCCACCAAAGAACCAAACCATGATGTGAAAGCATGAAGGGTCCCACGCATGGCAGCTGCTGCGCAGGGTGGTGGGAACTTCCTCCCTGGTCACGGCCACGGTGCTGATTTTGATGTAGTTCCATCGCCTCTTCGCTTCACACGCAGAGTTAGACTTCGCCACCTAGTAATTTGTGTTTGTTCTCAGGGGTTTTGAGTGTGCATGAGTGTGTGTGTAGTTGTTGTTTGATGCAAGCGTTGCTTATTACCGACCAACAGCAGTTAGTAGATGTGTCCTCGCAGCCCGCCTGGGGACAGGACTTGAATTCACACAGCGCACCTGGGAGGATGCTGTGTCGCTGCCTGAGGCTGGAGCGCGCAGCGCTGGACTTGGCCCCCGGGTCTGTGGTACAGAGCTACGGCTGGGCAGGCCATGGGGTTACTGCCCCCTGAAAAAGTTGGGAGCTAAGAGAAACTGTGATGTTGCTAACTCAAGAAGACACATAATAAAACTCCCCCTTTCCAAAATATGTTAGTGGAGGCTGACTTTTGGATTTGAAAGTCTGCAAAAGCTCAAGCTTAGAATAAATAAAAAAGAATGAGCGTGGTAACCTATCTATATTTTTCCAGCTTTTAACATAATATTTGAGTGAGTTGCTGTTAAATATTAGATAATGATAGAAAGAAGGAGGGAAGGAAGAAGGAAAAGAAGAAAAGGAAGGAGAGGCAGAGGGAAAACAAGGGCACGTGCCTGGGCTGCGGGTTAGATCCCAGGCCCTGGTCCAGTGCTCAGTTGGTGTGTCTCTCTCACACTGATGTTCCTCTCTCTTTCTCTCTCTCTCTGTTTCTCTCTCCCCCTTCCTCCTTTCCACCTGCTCTAAAAATCAATGGAAAAAATATCCCCAGGTGAGGCTTAACCAAAAAAAAAAAAAAGAAAGAAAATAATAATGTATTTGAATTTGTAGTTTCATTGAAAATACCAACAGTTAACATAAAATCTGCATGTTCTAGAAGTCACAAAAAGAGAAATAAACCTAATAGTAAATTTAATTTACATTTATAACATAGAAAAATGTTATGCCTTGCCCCATTTATTTCTACAATATCAGTTTCACTTTCAACAGCCTCAAATCCTCATTAATATCCTGAGCACAAATGCAACTAATTAATCTGCTGAGACTCCCATTGAGAATCCTGTCTCTGATGAGAAATAAGGTCAGAAAAAGAGTGCTTATGATACTCAAAATGGTCATTGTAATCACTTTTCATATACTAACATAATAAACTTTCATAACATAATATAATTTAATGCAATTTCCCTCATAATTAGAAATTACATATTATTAAAATAGAGATTTTTTTTTCTAATTGCCTGTGAGTCAATCTTCTAAATCCACATTTTTATCAACTATGAGGCAAAAATCTTTCCATTAGAAAATAATTGAAATGCTTTCATTCCATTCTAAATAATTCTCTAAGTAAAAAAAATAATTAATTTTTAAAAAACCATAAACTCTTAAAATCAACATCTTAATTTAATCTTTCTGCTGATTTTACTGTTGTGAATTTTATACAGAACATTTCACCTCAAAAGATAGTCAATTTACATCTCATTGTCGGGTATATAATATGTAATTAGATGTTAATTAAAGTCAGTTAATGTCACATAAAAACAATTACCAACTAGAAAGTTGAATTTAAAATGATCTAACATTAAACAAAAACAACTGAATACAATTTACCTTTTTGTTTACATAAGCAACATTTCTTGACATCATTTTTATAGGACTATGTTATTTTATAGGACAGATATGCTATTATTTCCTACTTTGTGACTTATTTATATATTTTGTTAGATTACAAATAATAAAAATGAATACCAATACCACACATTTTAAAATTCTATCTTATTTTTTTGAATTAAGATAAAATACACATAACATAAATTTACCATCTTAACCACTTTTAGATGTATAGTCTCTACATTGCTGTCAGAGGATAGAAAAAGAGGGAATATTTCCTAACTCACCTTATAAGGCCAGCATTATGCTAATACCAAAGCCAGACAAAGACAATACAACAAAAGAAAACTATAGACCAATATCTCTCATGAACATAGATGCAAAAATCATCAACAAAATATTAGAAAATCAAATTAACATTTTATGAAAGGGATTATTAGGCACAACCAAAAGGGGTTTATCCCAGGTATTCAAGGCTGATTTAACTTTCAAAAACCAGCTAGTGTTATCCATCATAACAACAGGCTAGAAAATAAAATCATATGATCGTATCAATAAATGCAAAAAATAGCACGTGACAAAATCCAACACCCTTTTGTCATAAAAACGGTCAGTAAACTATTATAGAGGGGGAACTTTTTCAACTTAATAAAAAGTATCTTCAAAAACCCTACCATTAATGCTTAATAGTGAGAAACTCAGAGCTTTTTTACTAAGATACAAAGCAAGGCTGTCCTCTCATTACTCCTTTTCAACATTATACTGAAAGTTCTAGCTACTGCAATAAGACAAGAGAAGAAAATAAAGGGTATATAAATTAGAAAGGAACACAATAAAATTCTTTGTTTGCAGATGGTATGATCATCTATAGAGATAATCCAAAAGTATTAGAAAACAACAACAACAACAACAAAAACACCTCCTGGAACCAAGAAGTAATTATAGCAAGTTTGCAGGATACAAAGTTAACATACAAAAGTCAATCACTTTTCTATATTCCAGCAATGAACAAATGGAATTTGAAATTAATAACATAATAACATTTATATTAGTACTCTAAAAAATACCTAGATACAAAATCTAACAAAATATGTAGAAAATTTCTATGAGAAAAATTAAAAATTTCAGGTAAATGAAATCAAAGAACTAAATAATTAGATATTCCATATTCATGGATAGAAAGATTCAATATTGCCAAGATATTGGTGGTTTCCAACTAGACCTATAGATTTAGTTCACTCCAAATCAAAATCTCAGCAAGCTATTTTATGGATATTAGTAAACTGATTCTAAAGTATATATGGACAAGTGAAAGACCCAGAATATCCAACACAACATTGCAGGACAGGAACAAAATTGGATGACTGATGCTACCCAACTTTAAGACTTATTATAAAATTACAACAACCAAGACAGTATGGTATTAGTGGAAAAAAATAGACAAATAGATCAATGGAACATAATAGAGAGCCTAGAAACAGACCCCCATAAATATAGTCAACTGATTTTGGACAAAGGTGCAAAGGTAATGCAATGGAGTAGATACTATTTCTTCAACAAATGGTGCTGGAACAACCAGGCATCTCAAGCAAAACAAAACAAAAAAAATTTAGACAGAGATCTTGACTCCTAATGAAAACTGATGTAAAATGGGTCATAGAAATCAATTTAAAATACAAAACTATAAAACTCTTAGAAATATAACATAGAAAACCCATGGCAATAGCTTTTTAAGGCACAATACTAAAGGTACAATTCATGAAAGAAACAATTGGTAAACTGGACTTTATTAAAATTCAAAGCTTCTGATCTGCAAAAGACATTATCAAGAGAATAAGAAAACAAGCCAACTGGGATAAAATATATGCAAAAGATACACCAAATAAAGGAATGTTACCCAATGTATCCATAGAACTCTTATAACTCAACAATAAGAAAAGAGCCTGATTGAAAATCTGGCCAATGAATTAACAGACACCTTGCCAAAGAAGATATAGAAATGTCAAATTAGCATATAAAAAAATTCTCCATGTCATATGTCATCAGTGAGATGCTGCTATAAGTGTCTGTGTGCAGAATGTTGTGTGGACATTAGTTTTAAACTCGTTTGGATAAATATTAAGGAGAATGATTGCTGACTTACATAATAAGAGTATATTAGTTTTACTTCCAAACTGGCTTATAAAGTTGCTGTACCATTTTTCATTTCTACCCACAATGATTGAGAGTTTTTCTTTTTCCATATTCTTTCCAGCATTGGTGTTTTCAGTGTTCCAGGCTTTGGTCATTCTAATAGGTGTGTGGTGGTATTTCATTGTTTTAATTTCAAATTCCACTTGTTCATTTTTGGAATAAAGAAAAGTGATTGACTTTTGTATATCAACCTTGTGTCCTACAAACTTGTTATAATCACTTCTTGGTTCCAGGAGGTTTTTCTTATTGTTATTTTTTCTGATACTTTTGGATTATCTATATAGATGTTATGCTGTGAATATTCTTGTAATTTTTCTAAATATACAAAGTAAGATAGCTAGGTCATAGGATATGTACATACCTTTAACTTTATTAAATCATGACAAGTACTTTCAAATGTGGCTTAACCAATTTATAGTCCTATTCATAGTGTATGAAAAGTTATTTCTTCTTCCCCATACTTAGTATTATCAGTTTTTTATTTGTGAAAATCACAGAATTTAGATGCCTTTCAGTGCTAACGAGAACAAGCAACTTTTATTTGCTTAGAGGCTATTGATTGTTCCATTTTTTTATGTAGAATTGTTTTCTCTTCATGTTTTTCACCAATGTGTTATTATAATATATTCTCTATACTAAACTTTTTTATTTGGTATACAATGAAAACATATCTTCTCCGTGCATGATTTGTCTTTTTACTTTCCTCAAGAGCCTTTGGTAAGAAAGTTTCTTAATTTTAATATTGTAATATTTCACCAGACTTAGTATATAGAGTGGCTTTTAAATTTGCTTTAGAATAGTTTATTGTATAGGTTTGGCTATGGCTTCCATCAGAATAACTCGTAAGATGCCTCTGTTAATAGATCTTCACATATATGAAAAGTCATAGCTATGAAAAGCATGTTATAAAAATAGAGCCTTGGTACATGTGGATGGAGACGTAAACTATTATTTAATGTCAACAGTGGTGAGTTTAGTTAATGAAGTTATTCAATTTAGCTATCTTAGCTGCTTATTTTTCCTCAGGAGACATATGATGAAATGTGGCTCACAAATTTATTTTTAAATGTCTTTTCAAATGATGAATGTAAGTTGGTGGCCCTGATAACAGAGAATATGATTGGAATATTATCTTGATATGACAAATATTTCTTGAAGAAATAGGTGAAAAGTGCTATAAACACTGGAAACCCCTGAGCAAATAATTACTAAATCCCATTCCTCTGGCTAAGACCTTTAAACTGTCATCTGCATAGTAATCAAACTGCCGCATAGCAGACTTAGGTAGAAACTTGGATGACCATCTACTAGCCACAATGATAAGAGGGCAAGCTATTACAGTGTTGGAAAAAGTCCAGAAAAAAAATTGCTTTAGGTAACATAGAGAAACAATGATAGACCGGAAAGCAAGGCTCCTTAATTTCCATTGGCATTTTACTGTGAATCTACATAAACTGAACTCTTGTCAACTACTGAAACTTAAAATACAGATATTATACCTCATAAGAAAACCATCAAAGAGTGGGTTGCCACATAGAATGAATGGTGTAACACATCTGAAGCCCTTGAAGGCTTTTAGAAAAAACTGATGCAGTTATGACCATTATTAATACATAGATTGAATCCAGGAAAATTTGATAACTAGTCAACCATATGGATTTAACAAATAAGGCATAAGGCCATTATGGCTGGCCAGGTAATGTTTACTCTTCAACTGTTAAGATCATGAAATATGGCGAAATTTTATTTGAAGCTCAAGAAAAAGGGTCTTTTGCTTTATATTGGTGATTACTAATTTTGGTCAGAATTTCAGACTAGAAATTTATAATAATGGTGTGGGAACAAGTCACCAAACAAAGACTAAACCTCAAAGGCACTCTTGATAATGATTATTATTTTTACTCATAATATAATCACATTTCACAGATATATTCTTGAAAATAAAATATTAATGTAAAATAATGGTGTTAAAATCTTGACAGGAATGAGTAGAATTATCCCAGTAGCAAAGCTAAATTTCATCTATTTCTTGTATAAAATATGGCTATATCCATGTTACCAGCAAAAGTAAGTGGTCACGTATTAACGTTCTGAAGGAGTTGAAGGACAGGTGGAGCTGATGTCAATGAAAATAAATTGGTCTTTGTTAGTAAATATATAAAGAACTTATTGAGAAAAATAATACTTTTAGATGATTCATTTACAGTTGGCTTTTATTAATATTCTCACCAGATATCTAAAGAAATTAAATAGTGATAGAATGAAAAAAAATACTATTCTAGGTACTTTCTTATTCTGTGTCTATTTATTATGAAGGATTTCATGGTGTCATTTAAAAACTCTGTTCCTACTGACTAATTATATTTTCTCTAGGAATATAGAGTTGTGTATTTGAAATTAGAGTTTATATTGACTTTACTACCCCTAAATCTAAATTTATTGGTAACTCAGGGGACAAAAATACTTATCAAACAAATGGACAAAGACAATACTGGAGTGGAATCTATAAGATCTTCATGAGTAACTCTCCAAGATTTCTCCTCAAAAATAGCCACCCAGATTTTACCTTGTAGAGAAGGTACATTTTGGTTAGTGGAAAATATCAATCAAGCATATAATGCTGGGTACATTTAGGAATATATGTAGAGAGTAAAGTAAAGCATGGGTCAGTAGAAAAATAGCCATAGATATCAGTCAAGCTGAATTATGAATGACACTCACTCTATAAGATCCGGGGAGATTAAGTTGAAAAGCAATGCTGATTTCATGGTGGAAGTAAGCATGGACATTTTAAGTCTAGGTTCCCCTGACAGAGTTAGAGTTCACTAGGTTATGGAGCTATTAATGATAATTATTTGCATAAGAAAATATTTCTGTGACAAATCCTTAGATGTTTCTAAGGACATAAATATCAAGCTTTAAACTAAGTCAAGGTAACACCTGATATCTTCACTTGGCAAATACGTTCACACGAACATGTAGTGATAAGGGAATTATTTTATATTTTCACTTTCCTTCTTTATGCTCAGAACACTCCTTCCGCTCATCTCATGGGTGCTTTCTCCTTTAAATCTTTAGATCGTCTTTAGATCAACTCAAGTATCGACTCCTGAAAGGTTTTCTATTCCTGACCAAAGCCGCCTCCCATTCATTCTAACATATTATTCTTTTTGTCTATCATAGTCCACTGTACCTAGAATGACTAACTGAATGGTTTCTGTGATAATTTTCAGTCTTTTGCCAGTAGGATGCAAGTTCATTAAAAGCAAGTTTGCTGTCTGTCTTCTCCATCCCTCTCTCCCAGCGCCCAGAACAATGACTTACACGCTGATGGCGTTGAGTGCCTTTGGTCGACTGTAGTACGGCTCTGATCTCTGCATTCAGATCAGGACATAGATACTTTGGATTTAGAACAGCATCCCCTTCTGTATTATCAGTGCCATTCTCTTCCATCTATTACTCATCTGCTGAAGGCCTGTCCAGTTGTGTGTGTGTATGTATGTGTGTGTTATTGTTGTTGTTCAGAGATCAGCTCAGTCTTACCTGAAGTTCTGACAAACACAGATGACAAATGTTAATTATAATTATTATTCATTTTTGCTGGAAAAACGTTGCTTTTAAAAAATTATTATTCTGATACTACTTTTTTAAAGCCCTACAATGTACCCAATGGACTTCACTAGTTTGCTATGCCAAGGTTTCAATACTTCTATACTATGTTTTCATCATTTTTGACTCAAACTGTATACATGTATGTGTCAACACATATGTTTTTGTTTAAATAAACTCTTTTGTAGGCAGATATCTACAAGGTGTTAAAACATGGGTTGTTTTGGTTGTCACAACTTCTGTGTTCTAAGCTAATTTGAAATGACTTCACAGGTGTTCTGTGGTAGTCCAGGATTAACATAGCTCCAATGCCACTGACTAGAGGTAGAGCCATCATCTCTGTAGAGACTCCTCTTTCAGATGTCTCTATATTGCAAGATATATGCAATTGCATCAGTGAAGGTTTATTGTTTGGGGCTAAGGATTTGTTTTTAATCTGAGGGTTATTAAATTTATTATTATTATTAGTAGTAGTAGTAGTATCTGTAGTATTATATTATTTAAATGCACCCAGGAGAATAGACGGATTGAAAATGAACTTCAACTTGGAAAAAATTAGCCTAAAGCTATTGCTCCAAAAACAGGTTAGTGTACTTTGCAAAGAATGTTCTGTGGACTGTGCAGAGTATTCTCATTTGTATTACCATACCTGCCAATCAGCCTAAACTGTTGGTAGTTAGTATAAAAACATAGCATAATAATATTAAGCCTTCTTTTTTAAACGCAATACAAAATATAGGGTATACTGTGTTAGTGGTGGGGGTTATCAGTCATGAAGGAAAACATAAACCAGGTTGGATTATCTTTATATCAGTAATTGCTCCCTTTTGGATAACTCATTTATTATATACAGAATTGAAAGTTTGGGATATCTAAATAAACATTAGTTCAATGATTTCCACCTCTGTTTTTTATATCCAGAGTTTATTAGACTGTGACCTAGATTCAGATTCAGTGGCACAGATCACCAAAATCTAGCAGGAAAAATTAAAATATGAAGTATGCTAATGTTATTTGTATGAATATTCTATGCTGAAGATGATTTGTTTTTAATTCCTGTTACTCTCTAACAGCACTCCTAGGAGACATTAAACAACAGTTATTAAATCAAACTGTTGAAAGATAACAAACTTAGGGAAATAATTTTCATAGTCAAAGATATAAGTTGAATATTGTATTTTCCAAAGAGTAAGATTAATTTTTAAAATACAACAAGAATTTATTCGAAAGTGACATACTAGATATAAGCTGTTACTCTCGGACTACTACAATAATAATAAATTCGGCTATTTTAAGTAAAATAACATTTTGCTTTCTGTATTTTGGATTTTTGATTTAAAATATTTGTTTACATTCAAATATTTTATTTTAGTACATGGATTGTAAGTAGCCAGATGATCTACTAGAATAAAGGATAACAATATAAAGTATAATAGTTAAATTTTTGGTACATTTGTGTAACTAAAGTACAGTAGGTTGAATTTGATTATTTCAGATAGCTCAATAATAAGTAAATTTTTGAAGAACTTTTGAAAAATTTCATAAGTACTTTAGAACACATCCAAAGGCACTAAATATATCATTCAGAAATATATGTATGCCCAGCCAGTGTGGCTCAGCAGTTGAGTATTGACTTATGATCCAGGAGATCTCTTTTGGATTCCCGGTCAGGGCAAGTGCCCGGGTTGCTGGCTCGATCTCCAGCAGGGGGCGTGCAGGAGGCAGCCCATCAATGACTCTCATCATTGATGTTTCTATATCTCTCTCTCCCTCTCCCTTCCTCTCTCTGAAATAAAGATATATTTTTTAAAAAGAAAGAAATACATCCTTAAGCTTATGCAGATATTTTTATGTCATTCACAAAAGAAAAAAAAGTTTGTACATACCTGATTAATTCTGAAATAGACCACATATCATTATATATAACTGGAACTGAAATTATATGATTTCTTATATGGTTGGCATTTTCTGTTTATAGTTCAAGTAAAATAAAAGGAACTTAATCTCAAGAATTCAAGTAGCAAACACTATCACTAAAAATAGATCTTCAGACTTCTGATTTCAAATTCAAAATGTAGAGACTATTTGTAAAGGCATATGTAAAAAATTACTAAAAAAGAAAAAAATTGAAAGTTTTGTATTACCTTGTTTCAAGCAATTAAAGCCACAGTAATAAAGACAGTAGTATTATCAAAAGTAAAAAACATAGAGTCCAAAAACAGACTTATACAAATATAATCAACTAATTTTTGAGAAAGTTCTAAAGACAATTCAGTGGAGAAAAAATACTTTAATACTTATTTCATCTTCTATATAAAATTAATTACACATGTGTCATAGGTCTAAATGTAAGACTATAAAATTGTTAGAAGCTGACATTAGAAGGAATCTTTATGATCTTGAATTTGGCAAAGATATTTTAGATATGAAATCAAAAGAAGGATTCTTAAAAGAAAAATAAGTCAGGATTTAGAAACATTAGAAACTTTTGCTCTGTGATAGAGGTTGTTAAAAAAATGAAAAGACTAGTCAAAGCTCAGGTTGAAATATTTGCAACCCATATGTGTGATGAAAGAATTATATCTACAATATATAAAAATTAACTCACTATTATAAAACAATTCCCATAAAATATATATATGCAGAGATCTGAACAGACACTTCAAAAAACAACATATATAGATAGCAAACAAGCATATAAAAAGATGTTCAACATCATTAATTTTCATAAAAATGCAAATTAAATTCATAATGTGATATCACTGTACATATATTATAATGGCTAAAAGCAAAGAAAAAACAAACCTGGAAATATTAAGAGCCCTTGGAGATTATGAGAAACAGGGACTCTCATATATTTCTAAGAGGAAAGCAAAAATATTACAGCCAAATTGAATCTTGTTTACCTTTTTTTAAAGTTAAACATACCCTTACCTTTAGGCTTAGTAAGTTCACCTGTAGGTATTTACCCAGTGAATTGAAAAATTATATTTACCCGAAAGTCTGTATGCAAAGGTTTATAACAGTTTCATATATAATTGAAAAAAACTGGAAACAACACAAAATAGTCTTCAACAAATGATGATAAACACACTTAGATACAACTGCACAGTAGACTATTACTCAGCAATAAAAAGTAAGTAACTATGGATTCGGTGGACAATATGGATACATTTTCAATGCATTTTGCTAAGTGTCAATAATTGCTATGGATGGGTGTGGGGAGAAGAGTTGACTAGAAAGATGTGGCAGAAGGAAATTTTGGGAAATTTGGGAAACAGTTTTGTGGTGATAGATACATGGGTCAGTGCATTTGTCGAACCCACAGAACCGTAGACCACAAATTTTATGTATGCAAGTTTTTGAAAAAAAATCAACCACATTGACAGGAGGGGGAGCTCCAATATGAAATGGCAACTTTAGCTAATATATCTAACTATATTACTAATATGTGACATAACCATAACAAAACAATTGAGAGACAAAAGAACTGCCTTAAGTAACTCATAAAATGTTGTTTTGACTTGATACTGTAAGACAACAGACAGCATAATTGAACCCAAACACTGTGCTTCAATAAAAAATGCTTGGAAGGTTTAGCAATTCAACATATTATTTTTGAACAAATTATTAAATATACTATATATAATGTGAGCCAAGTTTCTCACTGTAAAAGGAAGGAGTTGTACATAATAAGCAAAGGGAGAATGGTAGAGGTGGTATTGGATTGAACTTGGAGATATCAGTGAGGGCGAATTTTTATTATAATATGTATATATATTTATATATGGATACAGAGATGAATATAGATATGTGTGTATATATGGCTTAATATACATACATACATTTCCTAATCTTGTATCCCAAGAGAGCCTAGGAGAGGCCTCTACTCTAGCAAAGAAAACACCACACTTAATCTGGTTTCTAAATACGATTCTGCAATGAAAGGAACCAGGGCTTCTTGGAGAAATTCCTGTGGCAGGGAAAATACAAGATGATCCTGGAATAACTTACAGTGGCAGAAGGTAAAATAGTATTAAAAATAATCCTCCGGCGTGGCTCAGCAGTTCAGAATCTACCTAGGATCCAGGAGATCGGGGTTCGATTCTAGGTCAGGGCACATGCCCAGGTTTCGGCTGGATCCCCAGCAGGGGGCTCGGGAGGCAGCCTGTCAATGACTCTCTCATCATTGATGTTTCTCTCTCTCTCCCTCTCCCTTCCTCTCTCTCTGAAATCAATAAAAACATATTTTAAAAATTGAACATAAAAATAATAGTAGCAACAGGAATAATAAGCAGAACAGTAGGAAGAGAAGGAGATTGGGAGACAGAGAAGAAGGAAAGGAAATAATCCAGAAAGGAGCCAACTGGAAAAAGCTTCCTCTGGCTAAAAGTGCAACTGCTTGATCCGTAAGAAAAACAATGATCTCGTCTTGGATTATAACTCAAAGAATATGATTACTCCTGAATCTGTAGTGATATAAGTAAACAAGTCAATAACTAATTAAATGTAGAATAAAAAGATAAATCTTCATTATAGGTGTATTCCAATTCAGGCATGTTGGAGGAATACAGGGAACAGGAAAATCACCACTGGGACACTACAGTGATAATTGCTACAGGCAGAATGTGTTGAGGGAAACTAAGATTAGTAAGAGAAACTTTAAAGAGAAATAGAACATTTACACAGACTCGAAGTTTCTCCTTCAAAACATTTATTAGTGACTGTGGTGGTTCTGACATGTTCACAGATTCTTTGAGCTTAAATACTTCTCCTTGAGCGTGGCTGGGCTTAGTGGCCTGCTTCTAATTAATACAGCACAGCAAGTGAAGAAAAGAAAAAAAATGCAATTTTACAGTGAAGGGAAGCCTAACAGACACTGCCCCACCCAAGAGATAGAGGTTAACATCACCAGCAGTAAAAACAGTGATATGAGTTCCCTGGTACAAAGCAACCGGAGGGACACATCACCTGTGTGTATGCTTCTGCAAATTCATTTTCTCAGTTTATTCATGAGAAAACAGCAGACAAAACCAAACTGAAGGACTTTTCATTAAGCAACATAAGAATACTCTAAAAATGTCAGGTCATGGAAAACAAAGAAAGATGAAGAAAATGCCATAGATTCAAAGAGACAATGAATACTTAACTACATAAAAGGTAATATATCCTGGATTCGATCCTGAGTCACTAAAATAGAAAACATGTAAGTGGGAAAACTGGGAAAATCTGAATTATGTCTGTAGTTTAAATAGTACTATTATATCAATGCTAGTCTCTTAGTATGAATATTTTACTGTGTTTATTCAAGCTGTTTTGTTCCATATATTATTTTATTATGTTTTTTAAAATTTATTGGGGTGACATTGGTTAATCAGATCATATAGGTTTCAAGCGTAAATTTTTATGATACATGATCTGTATATCGCATTGTGTGCCCACCACCCAAAGTCAGGTCATTGTCCATCATCATCTATTAGGCCCCCTTTACCCTTTACTACCCCCTCCCCCAGCTTTCCTCTGGAGCCACCACACTGTTCTGTGTGTAAGATGTTAATATTAGGGGTAATATGAGACTGAGTGAAGGATATGTAGGGCTATCTTTACTATCTTTGCAATCTTCTCTAAGTCTAAATTTATTTCCAAATTTAAAGTTAAAAAATAGATTTTATACTTAAGAGAAGTTTCCCAGAAGTATGGCATGGAAAAAGTAAAGTATATCATCAGAGAAACAATGCTTTAGACACAACTATTTAATAAACAAAATCAAGTGTTTCTTGGAGAGAATATAGTTATCCAGAGAATATATTGCTTATATGGTTTGTTGCACATTAAAAAAATGAGAATATTGATTACAATGAGGAAATTGTACACAGAGGAAAATGTAATATAAAAAAATAAAATTAAAAAAGTGTTCAATTTCACAACTTAATTTTTGAAATAGACCTTGCAATAGTACTATACGAGAAATATACAACTAAACTGATTTATTGTGTTTTGAAGGAGATATTTAATAGCCTGCTTTCTCAATACACAACAATTATCTGTGCGAGTCTCTGAGTATTTTGCAGGATTAATGCTCTACACTTCCCCACAAATGTTTGGTTTTCCTGCAATGTAGAGAAAAAGATATCTGTCCTAAAAACAGGTAAATGCAATGCTGTTAATGCAAGTCTGCACAATTTTTGGTTGCTTGGTATGTGGAGTGTGAAAGGCAAATCATGAATAAATTTCTCCTGGTTGTGTCAATTTCTGCAGAAGTAATGATATATTAGTTTTGAAAAAGTCTGTTCTTTTTTCACAGTGTCAAGAAATACATACAGACAGGTACATACATATCATATATATATTGTTTAGAAAAATACTTAACTATTTTCAGCTTCAGCATATATTATATTTCAGTCTCCATTGGTGTATAGGTAAATAAAGATTTTTATGGACACAGAGTACATTGTTACCCATTTCAATATAGTTTATAATTCAGAAATATTCAGCTATATTTAAAAATATATTTTTAAAATATTTGAACATTCATTCAATGAAAAGTTATTGGCTCCTGGCTTTTTGCATTTGTAAGAAAGAGTCTGACTTCACATACATTATAGTCAAGTTGAAGACACAATGGGACTTGCATTTGTAAGGAAATGTTCATGCTTTCAAAACACAAAGGGGTAGAAGACCACCTCGAGAAAAGATACCTCAGGTGATAACAATTTCTGTTGAATACATATAAAACAGCACTTTTAAAACTTCAATGTGAATGAACATGACCTTGGAATCTATTTAGTGGAACTGTTGGGTGCCCTGAGTTGTGGCGTCTCTACCTAAATGATACCAATGCGAGTGGTGTGCAGGCCACAGTTTGAGTAGCAGGGCTACAGAGTCCACATGCTTATAAATGCCTGACATCAGCCTCCAGAATACTGAGAGGAAGTTACCTCAGCTTTTGATGACAAGAAAAGAGAATAGAAATGCTTAGAGAACAGATATCCCTACTAGGGTATATACTCCATGAAGGCGGAGTTTTTTGTCTTATTAATTTTGCTATGATTCTGGTGCTCATAACTATGCTTAGCACATAGTAAGTATTCATAATATTTTTTTAGTAAGTAGTTAGTATATTGAAATGTGCTACCATATGGAATATGAGAAATAGGTTCCCATGAAATAATTTTATATTTCTATGCTTCAAATGTATGGAATTCAAATATGAAAGTCAAATATTTACCAGAGTTAGTAGAAGATTGAAAGAATAGGACAAACTATTTTAACAATATATAAAAACTAATAAGCAAACAGAGAAGGCTTCTGAGTTTAGGAAAACCTACCTAAATTTAACCAGGAAAAAGAAGGTAAACAATTTGGGGTGAGAAAGTGTTAATAGAACCACTACCAAAAAAAAATTATAATCATTTTTTTATATTAGGGAGAATGTGTGTATGTTTCTCTATGTACACAATTTCTTTTTCTAAGTTCTTATATTAAATATTTTTAAGAGATGTTGTCTGCATCATCAGAAAATTGTAACCGTTAAGTGGAATAATTTACTTCAATAGTCCTGGCACATAGTAAGAGTTCAGTAAGTTATTATTATTGAGAGATATAGTTGAATAGAATAACATAAAAGAATTCAGTGCACAGATAAATAGGTATCTGTGAGGAGGACAGAAAGGGCAAGGCTTTTGGAGAACATTTTATTTTGAGTCCTGGGTGCTTCTCTGATGGATCGTGTGACCTTCAGCAACCCCACAGATTTTTCTGGATATTAAATTAATTAAGAAGAGAAAAGGTTTTTATAAGCTCTGCAGTGCTAAACAAATATTAGTTTGTATCAGCCTAGAAGAATAATGTTTTCTAATCCTTTAAATTTCATGATATTCATGTCATTCTATGAAGATTTACTGGTAACTGTACTGAACTGAAAATATATAATGAGAAAACCCTCATGTTCAGTCTTAACAGGTCCAGAATCTCACAGCCAGTTTTAAAGCTGAAAAAAGCTTAAAGAAAATTCACTAGTGACTGTGGAACTGCATGGAGAGCACAGGAAGGAGTGCAGGTTGCATTGATGTGCGTGGTTTTATTAAGGTATAAATCTTCCATTATTTTGCCAGCTAAAGGACAGATGGCTGCCCTAAAATGGAATCTGGACGCAGCATCCACATACCGAATGTCATTAGACACAGCAACAGCTGTGTTTAGCATATCCTTCATTTGAATTCCAGTTCAGAGAAAAGACAAAAAATCATAGCCTGTTTATTATCACCAGGCACGACATCCGAATGATAAAAACAGAAGGCTTTTCTAAGGAGCTAAAATTTAAGGAGAGTATAGCCGTGGTTGTTAGGAAATTCAAGATTGGAAAAAATTTACAATCCCAAACCTGTGGTATATATTGTGTTAAACTGTACCCAGGAACTAATAACTCAAGGCCAAGGGAACACAAGAAAGGAGATTCAAGATGAAAGAAACTATTAGTATAAGACAGAAAACAGGGGAAAACACTTGGTCTGTGTAATTTTCAAGTCTTTCTTATTGTATTTTATACAAATCCAGTTTATGTTTCTGAGAATGTGAGCAAAGCCCTCAATTAGTCAGCTCAGGGTGACATAACAAAATATCACAGACTGGGTGGCATAAACAACAGAACATTATTTTCTCAGAGTTCTGGAGCCCGGGAGTCCCAGATCAAGGTCTAGCAGCAGCAGATTCTGGGGAGGGTCCTTGTCATGGCTGCAGAGGGTTCCTCTAGCTGTGTCTCGCATGCTATTTGGGGCAGGTACTGGCAGGAGACTGAGTGAGCTCTGGTGTCTCTTCTCATAAGGACCCAAATCCTATCAGATCGGGGCACAATTTATGACCTTGTTTAGTCTCAAATACCTCCTAAAGGCCCTATTTCCAAATGCAGTCATTTGGGAGTGAGGGTTCAACATGTGAATTTGGAAGGAGCACAATTCAGTACATACCAAGCTCCTAAATTGATGTTATTGTACATTTTTATAACTCTATGCTTTTTCTTCTGGAATTTTCCCTGCAGTATGTTGTGGACAACTTGGTGGTCAAGGACTCTGACCACCAGTGAATAACAAGCCTGCCTCCAGTCCCAGCTTCCACTTCCCAGATTATGTGACCTTGAGGCCAAACACCTCTCAAAGTTTTTTATTTTCAAAGTGAGGATATTAATAATAATATCTAACCTAAAAAGCATTGGGTAGCCTTTTTTATTTTCAAAGTGCGGATATTAATAATAATATCTACCCTAAAAAGCATTGGACAGGCATGTACAATAAGCATTAATAAAAGATCTTATGAAATAAATTTACTCTTAAAATAAATTTTTTCTTAAAATGTTTTTCCTTAGATGTCAGTATTTTGAACAGCTAATTTGTCAAGAAATGTTACCAATATTTTGTGTCTATCCAAACTTTAAAAATATATCTGGAAAAGAGATATATAAGGTATGCATTAATGATTGATAAAGATTTATATGAGGAAAGAATTTATATGCAGAAGTTATTAAAAGGTTCTTTTTTTTTGGCCTTGGCATAAATGCATCATGAATGGTGGGAGTGATGGGTATTACAGATGGAAAAGGAAAAGTAATAGTAAGAACTGACACTTTTTATGAAGTTAAGTTTTATTAAGTCCAATTTATAAATGGTCAGCATAACACATAGAGAGGTTCTTAAACAAAGCCACATAGCGTGTAAGCCATAGAGGCAGGATTCAAACCCAGACGACAGGGCCCCGGTGCCTACATATTAAATATGATGACTGGTTATTTGGAAGTTTAAACTGACCAGTCTAGCATGACTTTACTGTACTCAAGAGTTTTGTTGAGGTTACTAAGGCAGTTCCAGAAAAAGGATTATTGTCAGCATATCCAGAAGTCATTCATTCCTCAGGGCTTACATGTTCATCAAACACGTAAGACATATTCATTTAAGAAAATCAACTAAATTGCAATAAACACTATGGAAGGAACCTACATTCTTATGTCAGCTCATCAGCACACCTCTCTCTCTCTCTCTGTCTCTCTCTTGATTATTTTATTGGCTAAACTTGAGTAAGTAATTGAATTATGACACACAGATTTTTATTCTAGGAAGGCACCTATCAAGAAGGCACTTTTACTCATTTTGATTTTTTATGGCTCTCTCTCATCTGTTTAGTGCTGTAGACACACTGACCCACCCACTTTTTCATGGTGCATTCGGCTCACCTCCTCTGGATTATAAAGCACATTTTTCCTTCAAATATAATACCTTCTATTTTGTTAGAGTTCAGTTTTCTTAGTTATAATTACAATTTAATTCTATCTTCTTGAGGTTATAATGTATTTATCTTTCCTGGTCATGAGTGCTCCCTAAATTTCTCAGTCACAAGTCTATAAATAAGGTCTTGAGTTTCTCATCATTATCTAATCACATCAATTATTTAAGTACTTTATTAATTTACTGATCAGAAGGAAATAAGACATTCTTTGAAGAATCTTCAGTTTTTCCAGGAAAGACTGAGTGCTTACCAACCTATGTTGCCAAGGTTGTTAAAGAGTTTCTCTGAAAATAAATGTGATCTTATTAAAAAAACAATAACAAATTTTATGTTCAGTTAATACTGGGATTTAAATCTTTGAAAATGTTTAAGAGTGTTAGAGTAACTGGTCACATTAGGGGTCTCCAATTTAATCATAATTTAAAAAGTGTTAGATGAACTCATAAAAACCTCCTTTTGAAAATAATTGTGTATATATTTTAATGAATTTTCTCATTTAATTAAAACATTGAACAGCTAAGAGTTCCAGATGCTGTAGTAAGACTTGTGGTAGCAAAAAATAAGATGTGGGTTTTATCCTTGCTAATCTCTCATTCTAAGTAAAACAACAGACAGACATGACAATAAAGAATAAGTTCTGACTTTGGTTCCTAAAGTTGACCAGTTTATATCAGAGATCAACCAGATGGCTTCTCTTGGGTCATTCTCAGGTCTAAAAAAATAAAACAGTGAAAAGAAATGTCAAGGCTAAGAAAATGGAGGGAGATAATGTGACATATTCTATGTGGTATGAGATGAGGCTTTCTAAGGTCTCAGATTAGCTTTTTTAATGGATAATTTCAAACATATACAAATTAACCATTACCCAGCTATAATAATAACCATCACTTTATTTCATACATCAAAACTTCTATTCACATTTACTGTTACCCTCTGTTATTTTGACATAAATATAAAACAATATTATTTAATTACTATTTAATAAACTTCTCTAAAAGACAATTACATTTTTTTTAAAAGTGGCCATCATTAATTTATCATTCCAAGCAGTCCCCTAATACCTACTTTAAATTTCTCCAATAGACAATAATAAAAGTTTCCTGTCTTGTCGATATAGTTTGTATCCTAAGAAATTCTCCGGTGTCTTTTCCTGGGAGGGCACTTTATTTGGTTAGTTGTGTGAGTTTATAGCTCTCAGAAACCTCAGCAACATGGACTTCACTCCCTCTCACTTGCATGGTTTCTCTGGCGCCCGGCTGCGAGCTGAACCTGGAATCCCATTTCAAGTTCTTCTAAGGTTGGCTCGCTGAACGATCCACTGAGTCCCTTTGGGTGATTTAGGGGTTTCTAACTCTCACGGCACTAGAGCCTCTTTACCTGTCCTCTACTTTGTCCTATGAAGAAGCTGATGCCACAAAGGCCTTGGTGACATCAGTAGGGTTTTTCCCATCTTCACATTACTTGTATTATTTTGGCTTTGCTAATGGAGTTTCTTGGTCATTTGTGAGAAAATCTGTACAAAGTTAAAACTATCACCAGTTTCCAGAATATTAAATCTATACCAATATATATATAATCTTATGTGCTATGATAACTAATTATCACAGATCTGAGACTTCAATTTTGTGTATATAAAACTCTTTGCAGAAAATAGTTTGGCCTCAGTATAAGAACTGATATTCCTTTAAAAATATTCTTTATGCCAGTGTTAGCAATTTATGACTAAGACCTGCTAACTTCAGTGTTCCCTTTAATCTCTGTGAAATGAGCTATGAAAATTAAAAAAAAAAAAAGACACACCAAAAAAAAACATGTTTTCAATGACAAAAATATGTTTTGAATCATTTGTTTTTATTCAAAAGTTGACATGTCCAACGGTGCTTAGGATAGGTACTTCAATAAGGTTACTCATTAAACATGGGAAAAATAGAGCTTCAAGCATATTTTAAATTCTATTTACAGGCATTTTAAAATATAATATCAATTTTTATTGTTTAAACACCAAAGTACTGTTTTGGTCTAAAATTGTACTATACATTTTGGAATCCTAAAACAAATTTAGTTACTCTGAATGCATATTTTAAGAACTTATGTTAGTGTGAGAACATATCTTCTTATTCCCAGATAACTCTCTAGATATATAAATCTTATCATAAATCCACCACTTACATAAGGAAATGTAATATAATTGGCCAGGTGACAAATTGGTTTACTCTGCAGTTTGTAAGTAGTATTTAATAAGCCTTATTGTGTAGGTGAAATGTATACTAAGCATTCAATGTGTGTTTCTGTGCATTTCTTACCACTTAACCTCCTTTGAACTCTTTAAGAGCATGATTGTACAGGTGTTTGTTTTTTTATTGTTTGTTTGTTTTGAGGTAACATTGGGTTAGAGAAGGGAAAGAAACAGTATAAAAGTACTATGAAAGCTAAATTTAATACCCCAAGATAAGCTAAAATACTTGAAAACTACCTTAATAAAAATCAAATGCAGGAGACATTAATGACCAGCAATATAGCAGAATAGATAACCTAAAAAACATCTCAACAAACACCACCTAAAAATCATTGGTAAAATGCAATACATTACCTTTGAAATACACAAAGAAATTGCTATTGGTCAAAATAAAGAAGAAACAGAAAATAAAGTGGGTAGTCAGATACTATTTCTACCAGTCTTGGTAGCAGTAAAGTTTGAGCATTAAAAGATCCATAGAAAGAGACATGGCAGGATGGTGCAGGGTCAGTGAGTCTCTTATGTAAAAATAGCAATAAAGTGCAATTCCCTTAACACAATAGTAGGATAGAAGAAAAAACAACAAAGTAAAGCAACAAAGAATTATTAGCTGTAGCCAGATTCTGAGTGGGGTAAGATTAGTCATATCTCATATGTTTGACTAAAAGAAACATATTTTCATGCTAGTGTGGTGTTTGATTATATATATTATATGTTCCCAGAATTCTTAAGTCAATAAAAATTTTTATGAAACCCACATTTAGATACATCTTAGTAAAACTGTAGAACTCTCAAAGACAAAAACAATATTTTAATGTAGCCAAAAAAAATCTCCCACATATTTTTTAGACTGACAGCATATTTTTAAAATGACAATGGTAATAGAGTGTAAAATTATTTACTGAATGTGAGGGCATAAATATCTTTCAACATAGTATTTTGTAATCATATACAAAATAATTTTAAAATGTAGGAAAAACAAAGACATTTTCAGGGAAATGCAAACAGTGATTTCTTATTAAAGACCCTTCCATAGGAACTTCCAAAGTGTGTACTTTGGATGGAAGAAATTAAAGCAAAAGGAAAGACTGAGTTTTAACATGATTAATTAAGAACAACAGCAAAACACTGTAAACACATAGGTAAAACTAAACAAAATTTGACTTAATAAAACAATAATCAAAATGGTTATTCTTGTATGTAAATATAAAGAATTAAAATATTCTTTAAAAATAGTATGCAAATAGCATAAAAGTTAATAGAACTTAAGAATTCTAATGTTCTAGTATTATTCAAGAGAAAAGTATAAAAATATATTAGCTGTAAGCTCTGTTAGAATAATATTGGTATTAAAATTTGATTGTAACAATTAAAAAAATTGAAATATAAAACACGATGTCCAAAGCACAAGAGGGAAATGAATGATAAACTCCAAATGGGGCAGAAATTGAATGAAATATGGGAAAGAATATGGAAGTTGCAGAGTAAATATCAAAAACAAAACAAGATATTAATATGAATCCTAATTTATCAATATTATAGAAAGTGCTAATAAACTTAATTTGCCAATTGAAGAAAAACTGAGATACGATATCAAAAAATATATATGCTACTTTCATAAAACACATAGAGACAGAAAAGATATGACTACATATATAATATATAAAAATATAATAATAATAAATAACAAATATAATTCAATTTAAAATATCAGGTAAAATAGACTAGATGGTAAAACTGTTACCTTTATATTTATAAAGCTTACTGCATACATTAAGAATAAAATTTATTGTGAAGAAACAACAATTCTAAGAACATTGCCACAAAATAGCATAACCTTACATATGTATAAAGAAAAAATAAAAATTATTACCTAATGTTTTGAAATTCACTAATATTGTGGAAAATTTTAACACCCTTCAAGTAACAATTTGATCATGACAAAAAGCTTTAAACAACATGTGTGAAGGGCTTGACCTAAGGACTATGTATAGGGCAACGGTGTGCTGATGGGCGAGGCAGTGGGATAGTGGAGGTGGAGGGAGGCATAGAGGGGACAAATGAAAACAAAATTATGGAGGAGAAAAAATATAAAATGGAATCCATTAACAATCAGAAAAATATCAAGCTACAATTACAATGAGATACTTTTCATGCTTATAAAATTAACAATCTGTTTTTACTGAAAAATTTTT
Source organism: Miniopterus schreibersii (assembly GCF_964146895.1). NCBI lineage: Eukaryota > Metazoa > Chordata > Mammalia > Chiroptera > Miniopteridae > Miniopterus > Miniopterus schreibersii. The sequence continues at coordinate 76,091,273 of NC_138107.1, read as the reverse complement.
GTTACACATGTCAGTTGAAAAACCAAATTGAGCAAATAGTGTATTTGAAGATAGTAATACCCTTTCTCTTTCACTCACATACACTCTACATCTTATGCATATTAAAATGTATAAAATGTTCAAGGCAATAATGTTTGTAAAGCAAGAAATTGGAAAATAGCTAAATGTCGACTGAATGAAAAGATATAGATTTATATCTATACAGTGCTGTAGAACAGACGAAGGAATAAACTAGAGCTCCATGTATCAGTGACACTGTTGTAATTAGCTGGTTATTAATAATAGGAAAGGAGCAAAAGAGAAGCCAGCATTATGGGCATGTCATTTGGGCAGCTTCACCAGGAAGCTGCAATTACACACTCCCCGGGGACCCACCGGCCCATTCCCCACAGATCACCAGGGAAAAGAGCCCCACAAAGGGGAGATAGATGAGTGCACAGTAAAGCGGGGGTGACTAGGGAAGGTGTCTGTCAGTCACACCTGGGAACAGAGATCATTTGCCAGAATGGGCGTGGCCATGGCAAGACTGAAAATTTAGGAATACATAATGCTCCGAACAAAGGAGTTTGTTCTCGTGTTGCTCTTGTGCTTGACTCTTGGCTTGAGGGGCTTTTTTGCTCCTGCGTCCTTGCATTCACCCAAGTTTCCCCCATAGCCATGCGGCCCTGCGGACTGATGCGCTGCAGCAGGGAAAATAAACTGCTAGCCTGATGCCGGACTGGACTCTGCTCCAACATGGAAAGGAAACTCTGGACACTGGCTCTGATTTTAGTTCTGCTGAAGCCCCAGCGACACTTCTTTTATGACTGGACAAAGGGAAATGGGACCCTGGAAACTCAGGGATATAAAGCCACAGAAATAAAAATCCCTCCTTCTCCTGTGTGAGTCTTTTTCTTGGAATATTGCAAGAATCCACTCCCACAAGCAACAGGTGGGGACAAGGACTCCCCACTTCTACCAGTAACACCAGCATGAATAAATCTCAAACCATAATTTTGAGTGAAAAAGATAAAAGGGTATAAAAAGTATTTTGCATGCTTTAAAGTTATGCAATCTAGATTAACAGTGTTATATCTTGTTTAAGGAAATGAGTATCTGTAGTAAGGTGAAAATATGAGCATAAAAATAATAAATATCTAATTTGGTGTAGCGGTTCCCTTGTAATAGGGAACTAGTTTGATGCTGTGGCTGAAACTGCGGATTTTATAGCCATTTGTAATGTTTTATTTTATAAGCTGGGGAGTGGTTACACAGGTGTTGATTATTTTATTCTTATACCTTTTGGTATATTTGAAGTAGTTCGTAATTTATTTAGAGAGTCAACTTCAGATTTTCTGCTTTGGGTATGAAGGGAAAATTCTTGCCATGAACCTAAGCATGAACTAATAACTAAAAAAAAAATGTATTTCTGTAGCCAGCTGAATCGGGTTTGTATTATTTCAGTGACAGTGCTATTAACAAATTATAGAAATAAATATGGTAGATACAGACAGTACTTAGATAACAGAAAGAAATAGTATGTAACAAGATGATCTGACCAAAAGTATTTATTTTGTTCTAGAACAGTTTGAAATCCTCTTCAAGTTCCCTTCCTATGTTACCACCTCTCCGCTACTATAAGTATCTTCCAAAGTCCTCACTCAGGAGCAAAAAGTTCTGGAAAAATTATCTTCATAGATAGAGAGTTTTTGTTTGTTTCTGATTACAGCTGAAGACATGCGTCTTGTCCTATAATTGACATCAGAAAGTCCTATCTCCTCAAGAGCACTAGCCTTCATATCTCTAGGGAACATTCAGAAAATAATGTCTGAAGGCCATATGGTAAGATCAGGATCTTTACTAGAACATGCACATATTTGGGTGAGTTTTTCGTTGTTTAATATGATCACTGGTTTGGAATTAGTAAACAGCCTAGTGCCCGCTCAGAGGTGCCTGAAGAGCCTGAGAGAGAAAGGCCAGGCTCCGCGTTTTGATTAAAACCTGTTTCGTTTTTCAACTACAAAGCAATACTGTTGGGTCAGTTGGTCACATCTGGCTTCTAATTCTGAATCCTTCACCTACTATTTGTGAAAACCTGAAAAATATCCAAGAACTATTTTATTAGTTTTTTTGTTCCTGAAACTAGAAGAATACTTAACTCATAGGCCTCCTGTTAGAATTAAATATGTAAAATCATCTAAAATTTTGGTTAATTTTAATAATTCATGAGAAATATGTATAATCTCCAAATTCAACCACTCTTCTATAGATTTGTTGTTTCTTTCTAAAGCCCAAGTTAGCTTATCCTCTGAAATCTAAGATTTCAGAAGAAAATAATAAAGGCTGCCAGTTCAAAACACAAGTGCCAATTGCAAATTGAGGCATTTTTAGTCCCTACTCCAGCAACTCCTATTGCTCTACAAGGAAGAAAGAATTCAGATCAGACATGGGATTCGGAATTATACCCTCGTTCACTGCAGAAATTATTTCAATTAGCTGCAGTTTCATGTTAAAAGAAGGGTAATTTTTCAAATTTGCAAATACTGGGCAAAGAAGCATGACAAATATTTCTGAAATCCTGGAATGCATAATAAAATTTCACAAAGATCACAGTCTGCACACTGTAGCTTGTTGTGTTAGAAAGAATTAATGGAAAAAACAATGCTAGGTTGTCTTAAATGTGTACCAGATAGTGTGTGGAATCCTTTAAAAGATTACGTCAAGTGAAGCACGCCTGAGCTCTGCCCTGTATGAGGCAGGTGCTGTTTGTCATGTTTACAGATGAGTAAAGTAAGGCAGTTGTAAGTTATTTGCATAGGGGAGTGGCTGAGCAAGGATTTGAAACTAGCTCCTCCCCTACTGAGCCCCCTTTCTTACATTCTAACTAGCACCCAGAAACCAGGGCTATTTTCCACTGGCCCTGAATGGGACTTAACTTTCCATTCAAAGAATATACTATAATGACAAACGATGGAAGGGCAGTACAGCCCTAAGGTCTCCAAACTGCAGCAATAGCTATCAATCACACAGCAGATAAATAGATTTCAGAAGTTTTGTGTACAATATGTTCTTGAATTTGGGCTTAAGCTCAGGCTGACATGCAGTATTTCACTGTTAATGTGTTCTCTTTCTAGCAGAGGGAACATTCTTTTTTTAAATTGCATTGCCTAACTTGTTTGCTTCCTAGCAAAACAATTTTTGAATTTCCGTATAATTTCTGTTAAATCTATTTTTAAAGTTGAAGCTTAGGTCAAATGCAAATATGAATATAGATTTATCCAGCATGCATAATTTGTAGTCTGTGTGGAACTGCCTCATCTGTCTTCAGTCACGTGAAGAGCTCTCCTGCTAAGAGTGACCTATTCATCCTTCAAATAAACATCCACAAGAGGAAGGAAAACAGTATGTACAGTTCCAAAGAAGGGACAAAATGTCGTGCATAAGCCGATGAACTTGAGTCCGTTCTGTCAACAACCTTTCAAACTAAAAATTCCTCATTCAGAAAGCACTCGGAAATGCTGAGAAATTCTAAATGTAAGTAGTCAAAAACATTAGGATGCTATTCTTTTTAAAAATATAACTGGGTGACCAAATTAGTAAACAAGTCTCTTGAATAACTGCAGGATGACTTCGCAACATGAATTATTCAAAAAATACATAAATGTCTTGACATAGAGACATTTTTCTTCTGTATTTCACCCATTTTAATCAGGAAAGATGTATCTGCTTCTCCCATATTATCTATATGCTCAGCTTCATCCATATCTGTAGAGATACGCACAACATGAAATGCTTCAGCTACTCTATTTTTTTCTTTTTTCTGATGAGAGAAAAAAGTAAACCACCATGTTCACACGAATAGGTTTTTTTAATATGTGTATGTAATTTTCAGTAAGTATGTGGAGTAAAGCCAACTATAGAATGAGACATTTTTCTGGGAAAATGTTACGCATTTTCAATATAGAGTGACTACAGAGGATGAACTGATTTGAAAAATCCATCTAGGTTTAAAGTGATTAGAGACTATTTGCCTGTTAGGTACTATATTTACAATAATTTTAGGATAGGATTTGAAGGAATAATTTAAGAACTTTAGAGAGCATAAATATTCTACCCCTAGATGTGAAAAACCCTGTTTCAATTATCTGGCATGACTTCTCATATGTGTGTGAGTTTTTATGGAAGAAATGAAGAATTATATTACTTTTCTAGTGAAAAAAATAAGGAGAAAAAAATCATCGGCTAGAAGAACTTTATAGTAATGAGCAGGCTGTAAGATAATGGGATACAGCCCGGCTGGTATGGCTCAGTGGATGTGTATCAACCCATGAACCGAGAAGGAGGGATTCCTGGTCAGGGCCCATGCCCGGATTAATGTTTCTCTCTCATCAGTGTTTCTGTCTCTCCATCCCTCTCCCTATCTCTCTCTCTCTCAAAAAAATACCTCAATAAATATTATATTAAAAAAAAGGTAATGGAGATACAACCAAATAATTTAACAGCCTATACACAGAAATTTATTTCTGAGGATTTATTAATGCAATGGACACATTTATTTTAAGGTCATCCCATCTTACTAATGTAAAAAAAAAAACAAAAAACAAAGGAGTTTCCATACTGTTAGAGTAAGATTATCTCCAATTTGGATCTTCTGATCCAGGATTTCCAGAGTAATATCACATTTTCCCCAGTAGCACTGACTTTTGAGGTGGCCAGGACAGTTTTTTAAAAAATGAGGGTGGCACAGTGGACTAGAGGAAGCTATTTCATATAAAAAGCCACTAAAAATACATTAAAAAATTACAATGTGACAATGAAAGTCATTCCTACAACAAATGCTGAAATTTGAATATGGATAGTAAGTCTACATAGACTTTCAGCCTCCAGAATTGTGAGAAATAAATTTTTGTTGTTTGTAAGTTACTTGTTTGTGAGTTTTAGTTATAGTAGCCCCAATAGACTAAGATAATACCCTAGTGGAATACTGACAATGAAGTTACACATTATGTGAGTCTGGATTTGGGGAGAGGCCTGAGCTGGAGAAACAAATTTGGGTGTGATCTGTCTATAAAAGGTATTTAAGATCATGAGATTAGATGATTGATAAATCAACCCTAATAGTAGCAGAGCATATATATGACTCGTAGTAATCAAAACTAAGCATTTTTTGAACCTATTCTAAGCATTTTTGAAATGCTTCTTAATTCCCTTAGTCCACAAAATTCTGAGATTGGTAGAGTTACCCCAATTTACAGATGGGAAACCAACACACAAGAAAATTCAGAAACCTTGCTTCGGATTATGGAGAGATTACCAGGAGAAAGTATAAATCAAAAAAAGAGGAGAATTTATATGTTTGATGCAATACAATTAAATTAGAGATTAATAATACAAAAAATATAAAACAAATCATTATAATTGCCTACTGATTAGAGATTTTAAGATGTTCCTCTTTCAAATATTTTTTTAAAAATTTATTTCTTAGTAAGCCCTGCAATGTTTAGCATAGGTCTCCATTGTCTATCCTTCGTAATTATAATATTTTTATCACTTTAGTATTTGTCTATTTTCTCTGTCATACATCAGTGATAAGATTTTTTCCAATGCTATTATTTTATTTACTTCCCACATGCATTTTAAATGACATATTTCATTTTAAATTCTTTATAATCTTTCCATGAATCTACATTATTTATATAAACTTAACCAGTGGTCCTGTCTCCTAATTTTCATCAGTATGGATCTCTCCTCCTGTTTTATTACCTGTATATGCTTACATTTTATTTCAATTTTTAAAGATTCTTATATGTAATATTCTAGGGAACTATTTTTCTGAGTCTTCCATATGATGCTTTCTTTTCCTTAATTTGCAGTATTTTTTTATGCCAACTTTTTTATACATTTTCTTGAGTAAATTTGCTACCAAAGCACAACTTGAAGTTGGAGATTGGAGAGAAATTATTAACTTCCATCAGGATGGCAGTATTCTTGTATTATGTATGGGTTAAGATTGAAAGCAAAACTCTGCCGTAGACAAAATCATCTTTGTCAAATTGGCCCTGGTGATAACAAATGATTTATTTTTCTTCAGACTAACATAAACTATCTGTATTCTGTTATAATTGATGGACAGAGAGCATCCCCATAAATAAATAGGCCTAGGGTACTGCAGCTACTCCATTATAACTATAGTGATTTGTAGTTCTGGATCTCTAGTAGCATTCAAAGCTGAACTGCTCCTGTGATGCAATCAGTGGTTTTGATTACAGTGTCATAAAAATCAGTTTACCTAGTCTCAGTGTGAAAATCCAAAGGCTCAATTAGGGCAAAAATATATGCCCTGAGTGGATTTTTCCCCCTCTTTATGGGAAATTATCCACTCAATTATTTTGGGAATCTAAATTGGTATTTATCTGAAATTGAATATTTGAAAATCAGGGAAAATATATTAATCAATTTGTGGCAACATAAAATAAAACTGCACTTAGCTATTGAATGTTATTTTTACATCAGGCACAGAAGACACATTACTACATTATCAGATTTATTACCCACAATGTGCAGATGAAAACAACAACAACAAATATGTAAATGAACTGGCCTAAGATTCATAGTAGAAGTAATGAGAGTTACCTAAATCCACGCTGTCTGCTTCTGTGTTGTCAAATCGCTCGATAGAAGGCTCATATGAAATACATCAGCCTGGTCTCATGTGAAAACAGCCCCAGCAAACTCACCAGAATCAGCCAATCAAAAGCACATCATGAGATACCCATTTTCCTGAAGGGTCACGTCTGTCTGCTACTTGATTCCCAGGATTTGTTGTTGGATGTACATTCTAGAGCCAAGGACAGGCTAACAACAAATTATAGGAATTGAAACATTTACATAATTCCCATAATTTGATGACCAAGTGATTACTAATTCGAGTTACAATAAACATTTGATCACTTGTCAATTCTAAAATAATTAGCATACTTGAAATGCAAAATAACAAAATAACTTTACAATATCTTTAAGTTTGATAACTCTTTTAAGCATTTTGACACTTAAAGTCTTTTTTTTTTAAGTTTATCTTTATTGTTGAAAATGTTACAGATGTTCCCTTTTTATCCCCATTGATCCCCTCCACCCCGCATCCATCCCACACCCAGGCTTTCCCCATACTAATGTGTGTCCATGGATTATGCTTGTAAACATATAAATTCTTTGATTAATCTCTCCCCACCCACTCCCCCATCCCCACCTTCCCTCTGCGATCCCTCAGTCTGCTCCATGCTTCTATGTCTCTGGATCCACTTTGTCCATCAGATTATTTTGTTTATTATATTCCACATATAAGTGAGATCATGTTGTACTTGTCTTTCTCTGACTGGCTTATTTCACTTAGCCTAATACTTTCTAGTTCCCTCCATGCTGTCCCAAAGGATAAAAGATCCTTCTTTTTTACAGCTCCATAGTATTCCACGGTATAAGTGTGCCACAGCTTTTTTATCTACTCATCTACTGATGGGCACTTGGGCTGTTTCCAGATCTTAGCTATTGTAAATTGTGCTGCTATAAACATAAGGGTGCATAAATTCTTTGTGATTGGTGTTTTGGGTTCCTTAAGATATATTCCTAGAAGTGGGATCACTGGGTCAAATGGCAGGTCAATTTTTAATTTTTTGAGGAAACTCCATACTGCTTTTCATAGTGGCTACACCAGTCTGCTTTCCCACCAGCAGTGTACTAGGGTTCCCTTTTCTCCACACCCTCGCCAGCACTTGTAGTTCATTGATTTGTTGATGGAGCCATTCTGACAGGTGTGAAGTTATCCCTCATTGTGGTTTTAATTTGCAGCTCTCTGATGATTGGTGACCTTGAGCATTTTTTCATAAGTGTCTTAGCCATTTGTATGTCCTCTTTGGAGAAGTATCTATTTAGGCTCTTTGCCCATTTTTTAATTGGATTGTTTGTCTTCCTTTGGTTAAGTTGTATGAGTTCCTTATATATTTTGGATATTAACCCTTTATCTGATGTGTCATTGGCAAATATGTTTTTCCATACAGTGGGCTCCCTTTTTGTTTTGTTGATGGTTTGTTTGCTGTGCAGAAGCTTTTTATTTTGATGCAGGCCCATTTGTTTATTTTCTCTTTAGTTTCCCTTGCCCTAGGAGATGTACTGGCAAACATATTGCTACGAGAGATGTCTGAGAATTTGCTGCCTATATTTTCCTCTATGGTTTTTATGGTTTCATGTCTTACATTTCAGTCTTTTATCCATTTTGAGTTTACTTTTGTGTATGGTATAACGTGGCAGTCTAGTTTCATTTTTTTGTATGCACCTGTCCATTTTCCTAACACTATTTATTGAAAAGACTGTTTTTACTCCATTGTATGTTCTTCCCTCTTTTGTCAAATATTAATTGACCATAATGGCATGGGTCAATTTCTGGGTTCTCTGTTCTGTTCCACTGATCTATATGTCTGTTCTTGTGCTAGTACCAGGCTGTTTTGATTACAATGGCTTTGTAGTATAACTTGATATCTGGTATTGTGATCCCTCTAACTTTGTTCTTCTTTCTCAAGATTGCTGTGGCTATTTGGGATGTTTTTTTTGGTTCCATATAGATTTTCAAAGTGTTTGTTCTAGATCTGTGAAAATGCTGATGGTATTTTTATAGGAATTGTATTGAATTTATAGATTGCTTTGGGTAGTATGGACATTTTAATGATGTTAATTCTTCAAATCCATGAACATGGTATATTTTTTCATTTATTTATATCTTCTTCTATTTCTTTGTTCACTGTCCTATAGTTTTCCGAGTGAAGGTATTTTACATCTTTGGTTAAGTTTATTCCTAGGTATCTTATTTTTTTAATTGCAATGGTAAATGGGATTGTTTTTTTAGTTTCTCTTTCTGAGAGTTCATTATTGGGTGTTAATTTTATATCCTGCTACCTTGCTGAATTCATTTATTAAATCTAGTAGTTTTTTGGTGGTCTTTAGGATTCTCTATGTATAATATCATGTTATCTGCAAATAATGACAGTTTTGTTTCCTCCTTTCCAGTTTGGTTACCTTTTATGTTTCCTTCTTGTCAGATCACTGTGGCTAGGACTTCCAGTACTATGTTGAATAAGAGTGGTGAAAGTGGATACCCCTGTCTTGTTCCTGTTCTTAGGGGAAATGGTTTTAGTTTTTGCCCATTGAGTATGATGTTGGCTGTAGGTTTGTCATATATGGCCTTTATAATAGAGGTATGATCCCTCTATTCCCACTTTATTGAGAGTTTTTATCAAAAATGGGTGTTGGATTTTATCGAATGCTTTTTCTGCATCTATTGATATGATCATGTGATTTTTGTCTTTCAATTTGTTTATATGATGTATCACATTTATTGATTTGTGAATATTGTATCAGCCTAGCATCCCTGGAATAAATCCCACTTGGTCATGTTATATGATCTTTTTAATATATTGCTGGATCCGATTTGCTAATATTTTGTTCAGGATTTTAGCATCTATGTTCATCAGGGATATTGGCCTGTAATTCCCTTTCTTTGTGGTGTCTTTATCTCGTTTTGGAATTAGTCTAATGCTGGCCTCATAAAAAAAGTTTGAAAGTGTTCCTTCTTGGATTTTTTGAAATTGTTTGAGGAGAATAGGTGTTAATTCTTCTTTGAATATTTGATAAAACTCCCCTGTGAAGCCATCCAGGCCAGGGCTTTTGTGTGCTGGGATCCCTTTAATTACTGTTTCAACTTCATCAGCAGTTATCAGCCTACTTAGGCTTTCTGACTCTACCTGACTGAGTTTTGGAAGGTTGTATTTTTCTAGGAATTTATCCATTTCATCCACTATATGTCCAGCTTGGTGGCATATAGTTGTTCATAGTATTTTCTTACAATCTTTTGTATTTCTGTTGGGTCAGTTGTTATTTCACCTCTTTTGTTTCTAATTTTGTTCATTTGGGTCCTCTCTCTTTGTTTCTTGATGAGTCTGGCTAAAGGTTCATCAATCTTGTTTACCTTTTTAAAGAACCAGCTCTTGGTTTCATTGATCTTTTGTATTGTTTTTTTTAGTCTCTATGTCATTTATTTCTGCTCTGATCTTTATTATTTCTTTTCTTCTACTTAGTGTGGGCTTTTCTTGTTGTTCTCTTTCTAAATTTTTAAGTTGTAGGATTAGAGAGTCTATTAGAAGTTTTTCTTGTTTTTTGAGGTAGGTTTGTAGTGCTATGAACTTCCATCTCAGGACTGTTTTCATTGTGTCCCATAGATTTGGAGTTGTCGTGTGTTCATTTTCATTTGTTTCCAGGAAGTTTTTGATTTCTTTCTTGATCTCTTTGTTAACACATTCATTGTTTAAAAACACTTTTCAACCTCCATGTGTTTAAATGTTTTTTAGTGTTTTTATTGTAGTTGATTTCTAATTTCATGCCACTGTGGTCCCAGAAGATGCTTGATATGATTTCAATCTTCTTGAACTTGTAGAGTCTTGTTTTGTGTCCTAACATGTGGTCCATCTCTGAGAATGTTGTATGTGCACTTGAGAAGAATGTATATTCTGCAGCTTTGAGATAGAATGTTCTGAAAATATCGGTTAAATCCATCTGATCTACAGTGTCATTTAGGATCATTGTTTCCTTGTTGATTTTTTGTCTGGAAGACCTATCCAGTGAAGCCAGTGGGGTGTTAAAGTCCCCTAGTATGACTGTATTGCTGTCGATCTCTCCCTTAAAGTTCTCTAGAAGTGTTTTTTTAAATTTAGGTGCTTCTGTATTGGGTGCATATATGTTTATCAGGGTTAAATCCTCTTGTTGGATTGATCCCTTTAGAATTATGTAATGACCTTTCTTGTCTCTCATTAAGGTCTTCATTTTGAAGCCTATTTTGTCCGATATGAGTTTTACTACCCCAGCTTTTTAAATTTCCATTTCCATGAAAATTTTTTTCCATCCCTGCACTCTCATCCTGTGTGAGTCTTTTGTTCTGAGGTGTGTCTCTTGTAGACAACATATATTTGGGTTATGTTTTCTTATCCATTCAGCCACACTATATCTTTTTATTGGGGCGTTTAATCCACTTACATTTAAGGTTATTATTGAAAGATACTTATCTACTGCCATTTTGTTTCTTTATGCCTGTTTCTCATTCTCTTTATTTCTACTTCTAATTATAGCAGTCCCTTTAACATTTCCTATAATGCTGGTTTTGTAGTAATAAAGTCTTTTAGCTTTTTTTTTTCTTCTTTGTCTGGGAAGCTCTTTATTTCACCATCTATCTTGATTGATAATCTTGCTGGATAGAGTCGTCTTGGTTTCAGATCCTTATTTTGCATTACCTTGAATACTTCATGCCATTTCCTTCTGGCTTGTAGAGTTTCTGATGAGAAGTCAGATGACAGCCTTATAGTGACTCCTTTGTAGGTAACAGATTGCTTTTCTCTAGCTTCTTTTAAGATTCTCTCTTTGTCTTGGATTCATGACATTTTAATTATGATATGTCTGGGTGTGGGCCTCTGGAGTCTTCTTGCTTGGGACTCTCTGTGCATCCTGAACTTGTGTGATTTTTTTCCTTGAACAGGTTAGGGAAGTTTTCTGCCATTATTTCATCAAACAGGTTCTTTAACCCCTGCTTACTTTCGACCTCCTCTGGCACTCCTATAATATGAATATTGTTACATTTTATGCAGTCCCACAGCTCCCTTAGACTGTCCTCCTGTTTTTTAATTGTATTTTTTGTTTTGTTTTTGGGCCTTTGATTGAGTGATATTTTCTATCCTGTCTTCTAATTCACTGATCTGATCCTCAGCCTCCTCTAATCTGCTGTTTATCCCTTCCAATGTATTCTTTATTTCTGCTATGTCATTTGTCATTTCTGACTGGTCATTTTTCATAGTTTCCATATCTTTTTTCATGCTGTTGAGCATCCTTACAATCAGTATTCTGAACTCTGTATCTGAGAGATTGCTTATCTCTGTTTCATTTGGCTCTTTTTCTGGAGACTCCTCTTGTTCTTTCATTTGGGCCTTGTTTTTTGGTTTCCCCATTTTGGCTACTTTTTTGGGTTTGTTTTTAAGTGTTAGGTAGATCTGCTAGGACTGTCAGTCTTTTTGGAGGGTCTCTGGTACAGGCCAATGTCAGATGCAGTTTGTGACTGGTCCTGAGTACCCTGTTTGGGGCTATCAACAACCCAGGGCTTGGGATCTCCTCTGTTGGGGCTGGGTGCATTTGAAGAGGACCAAAATGCACACTAAAGTCTGCTTTTCTAAGGCCTGTGTCCCAAAGCAGATCAGGCAAAGACTCAAAGCACCCTGAGGTCTGCCTCTGTCTGAAGACTGATTAACCTGATTCTCTTAATGAGCCTCAGGCTGTAGAAGCTCCACAGGGTGGGGCAGCTGGTTGTTATGAGTCTCTTAACAAGCCTCAGGCTGTAGAAACTCCTCTGGGCAAGGTGAGAGCCTCCCCAGAAGGGTGGCGCAATCCTTCCCCCCTCAGGCAAAAGCTGCAAATTCTCCTCCTGAGAAGGATGTCCCCTACAGTCTGCGGGAATGACTCTCCCCAGACTCTCCCCACACAGCTCCAGTACACTCTACTCCCCCTCCGCTGAAGCCCAAGGTGAGTGGCTGCACACGAAGCTTTGTGGGTTGGCTCGTTAAGAGGGTGCCTGCATTTCCAGCTGTCTCTCCCTGGCAGACAGAAACCCTGCTGCTTTTCACAGCCAGTTGTTATGTGGGCACCAGTTTCAGTTCTGGTATTCTGGGCTGGGAAGCCCAGCCTGGGGTTTAGGCCCCAGAGTCCTCAGTGGGACTCCCTACAGCTGAGATATCCCTGTGGACCTTCAGCTGCTGCCTGTGGGAGCTCAGCCAGCCCTCGTGTCCGCGTCCACACTTCCTACCAATCTCTGTGTTGTCTCCACTTTCCCTCCTTGGTTATGAGGGTGCTCTGCAGCTAGTCCTCAGTTGTTTTTCAGGATGGTTTTTCTATGTTTTAGTTGTAAATCCAGATTGATCTCAGGAGAGTGTCAGTGTACCTTCCACTCAGTCCAGTGCCATCTTGGATCTCCTCTTACACTTAAAGTCTTTTAAAGTTTTCCTTGGTGTATCTCTGTTTCATCATAAAGTATATAATGATTCTATACATTGAAGATCTTAGTTTTATAAAATTTACCACAATGATAAAATCATGTGCACATTCGGATTTGAGTTTTTGCTACAATTGCTTCCTCATAAAATATATTGTGAAAAATTTTTTCATATAGGGTGTTATTTTGCTGAGCTTATACCAGATAAACATATAAAGCTGAATTCATGTTCTATCAGTGTTTATACATACAAATCTTCACTCTAATATACAGAGAGCATACATTGAGAAATATTTTATTTATTACATCTTTATTTCATTAAAGATTTCCTTGTATATTTTATAATTTAATGAAAAACTAGTATCATAAGCTAAAATATTAGAAAGTCTACACTTTAATCATACCATATATGTTTTTTTCCAATCCTCAGCTTTGTTTTCTATATATCTTTTAATAGCGTTTATAGACATGGGAATTTATTGCTATTTGTGCCAAACTGATAACTGTCAGCTACTTTTACCAGGAAAGAGAAGCAAGTGTTTCCCCAATATTATAGGTCTTTTGTTTTTCCTTATTATGAAGAAAATAATCTGCAAAAGAGCTTAAAACATATTGTTACATTTAGTGACAATTTATAAAATTGAATTACTATTAGATTAAAAAATAATTGTGGTAAAATACACAAAACAAAATTACCATCTTAACAATTTTAAGCATACAGTTCAGTAGTGTTAAGTACATTTATAATATTGTCTAACCAATCTCCAGACCTTTTTTCATCTTGGGAATGGAAAATCTATAATCATTAAAAAATAACTTTCCATTTTCTATTCACCCATACCTCTTGTCAACCACTGTTAATCTTATGTCTCAATGAATCTGACTTCTCCAGGTACCTAATATAAGTAGTGTCATACAATATTTGTCTTTTTGTGATAGGCTGTTATATTATGTGTCATAATTTTCTTCCGTCTTGAAGGCCAAATAATATTCCATTTATACATATATAATTTTTTTGTGTACCCATTCATCTATGGATGGACACTTGGGTTGTTTCCAGTTTGGGGCTATTATGAACAATGACACTGTGAACATAGTCGTATTAAAATCTCTTTAAGATCTTTCTTTTAATTTTTTGGATATATACCTAGAATTAGACTATGGTAATTCTACTTTTAATTATTTGAGGAACCACTGTACTGTTTTCCATAGTTATTGCAGCATTTTCCCACTAATGAAGCATGAGAGTTCCCTATCTCAGTATCTTTTCCAATACTTGTTATTTTCTGTTTGTTTTCTTGTTTTTAAATACTCTTTTGACTATTAGATTTTAAATATCAGTTTAAAAAATTAATAGCGATTTGTCTTTATGTTCCTTAAGCTTAATTTTAAAATACTTTGCAGGTAGTGATGGTTACATATCTTAAAAGGCAAAATACCTATAGGACAAAGCTATTTGTATTAGATTTACAGTCATATTATCACGTGGTATTGACAGTTGGAAAATTTGGCTTTGCTCTACAAACAGAATCTTACTACAAAATCACCATTTCAACCAAATTATATAGCTGACAAGAAGAGTTGTTACATGTGCCATTATTTGTTCTCTTAGAATATCACTATTGACATTATCTTCACTTTTGCCTTTTTTGAAGAACATTTTTAAATGATTTGTTGAGTTTTCTAAGCTAAAAGCAGACAATATAATACATAAATCTACTTAATTGCTTACGCTCTTGTTTACTTGATTTTGAGAACTGCACCCTGCGTTGTAACCTTCCAAAAGATGAGGGCATTGTTTTAAAGTCCATGATATTAGGATATTTAGGATTAGAAATATCAATATGTTCAAAAGACGAAAATCTCTTAAATTTGGGGCACATTAATTTTGGTTTTTCGTCAACTTTGAATTCTCAGTATTTGGTTACTTTGCAATTTTATTTCCTTTTCCTTTTTGGAATATTTCTCAGCACCACCATAAATCTGGTGAGTAAAATAGGGCTGCCTTCCAAGGGATACAAACCTGCACTGTGGAAACCTATGGAGGGCAAATTCTACTACAAAACAAATAAAATTGCCCTTTTTGGGGCAGACTTTCCTTTTTTTATTTACCTTTTGGGTATTTGACATGAAAGCGACACAGTTTCATGAGAGGGGTGAAGCTGGGGAAAGAGGCCCATGCAGTCTCTTTTGAGCCCTAGTCCTGTAGATTTAACCAGATTAGATAGTCTTTCCGATTCATATCTAATCTAGTCCGCTGGTTCTTACTGTGGTTCCAGAACACCACCATACCTGGCAGCTGCAAATTCTCAGACCCCTCCCCAACCTGGTGGGGGGTGCCCCAATGTGTTTTCACAAGCTCTCTAGGTGAATTTGTTGCACACTAAAGTTTGAGAACCACTGGAGAGTCTAAGTCATCAAGACTAAGCACTTACATAGGGGTTTGAGTTACACAATTAATGTGATAAATAGAGTGATTTTTTTTTCCTGGATCGTTGCTGTAGAAAGAGTAATTTGTGTGGCAACCTTTGGCAGTAGTAATTAGTTAAATCAGGGTTGTTCTTGGAGGCTCAAAATCAAAACAATTTATTGGTCTCCTTTTCAGGTGCAGTTTATCCTTATTATTTGCAAATTCCATATTTGTGAATTTGCCTACTTCCAAAAATGTATTTATAACCTCCGAATCAATTGTGTGGTCAGTAACAGAGATGAGCAGAGTGGCAACAATCTGAGTTGCCCAAAGTGCTTGTTCCCAGCTGAGGTCGAACACGGTGACGCTCTGCCTTTCTGTTTAAGCTCATATTGTAAATAAGTGTCCTTCCCCAGTCTGTTTGGTGACATGGCTTTTGCTTTTTGTTGGTGTTTAAATGGCCCCTAAGTGTAGTGTTAAAGTGCTATATAGTTTTTTTCCTAAGCACAGGAAAGCAAGAAAGGATGTGCTTATGGAGATAATATGTGATCGATAAGTTTCACTTAGACATGAATTTTAGTGCTGTTGACTATGAGTTCAATGTTAATACTGTGTATTAAACACAGTGTTTTTAAACAGAAACACCCATAAAACAAGGTGATATACTTATCAGTTGATGGAAATGTTGTGACCAGATGCTTGCAACAACCTAACTGCATTTCGCTTAAGCAATGGTTCAGTGTTCACTAATTCACTGTTTATGACCTTATAAACATTTCTGCTATAAATAATGAGAATCAACTACGTATAATTTCATTTTCACAGTTCTCTACCAACTTGCAAAAATAACAACTCCATCTAATGCTGTCTTAATAGTATTTTGTTTTCCATGGACCTAATCTTACACTTCCCAACTCATTTTAAGATCGATGTGTCTGACTTTCAAACCCTTACAAGATAATCCTTAATGGCTTGTACAAGTCCTGTTTTCTTTTGCCTCAGTGATTGTATAATTTAGGACGAATTTCATGTTCAGGAAATATTTGACTCCAAGAGCATTCAAATTCATCCCTATTATTTGATAAAGAGGAACATATTCTATTTCTGATCTTTGAGGCACATGGAACAGATGCAATCTACTCAATTAAAATATGCTTTAGGTATTCTGGAAATTTTAAAGCTAAAAATGTTAAGGAAACAGATTGGTGGAAAAGTGGGTTCTATAAAATTACCTAAGGGTAAGATATGTTTGCACCTCCCTGGGTTTTAGATGTCAGCCACTGACCATATCCTGGCTATTTTTACACCTGTGGACCCATGTGTGCTTATATTCATTAGGGAATATAAAATAGTATAAAGCAGGATATCTCACAAAATTCTATATATGCTACATGCTTTTGAAATGTTTTACCCTTATTAAGCATTAATATATAAGTTAATTTTACAGTTTAATCCTTGGGGGGCTCTTGAGTTTAATTTTTCTTTCATTTGGATGTTTCCTTCACGAGCTTGAGATGGATATTGAGCTGGGCAGCACAACTAAAATAGCCAAAATGTTTCTTCACTTGAAATTATAAAATGTGAACTAACAGAAGTGAACTGCCAAAATAATAGATAAACACAGTTTCCACCATTTATTTATATAGCTGTAATATAGGACAAACTCATTTGTTAATCATTCTGCTTTATAATCATAATCAAGTTTCATAGAAGATGCTCAAGGGGAAATCAACTAAGGCCCATTTCTTTCCTTCTCACAAATACCCTAAGGATAGCATAGCATTTGGATGGCCAATACCTAAAACATTACATTTTCATTTCAGTTTATTTAGTCATAAATTTTCTTGTGAACCGTAGGGTAAGGCATTTTAATAGTAAAGAGGAGAAATTTTTATGTGTTAGGCTCTTTGTAAATGGTCCATAGATTAAATATTCTATCAGAATTTCAGATGATTTACATTTTAATTTCAGAATTTCCTGTGGCTTTTATAATTTTATGAGTCAAATTGTAGATGCCTAATTTATTCATGATAGTTCATTAGAATATTTACTATACTTGTAACAAGAAAGATTAGTGAGTGTGACTAGACACCACAAGCAATGTTAAAATTGTAGAACTTTGGTAAGTGGCAACTTATTATTGTGACATAAACATTAAAGTCTCTTATTTCTTCTTCCAGAATAGAAATAAAATTCTATAATGAAGTCATTAAGAACAATGCTGAGAAGGGCATACTTTATAATTTTATTCTTATATGTGTTTAATCAATTATGTTTTACTCTTGCAAACAAGAACTCAGAAAAATAAGATTGGTAGCCTGAAGTTTAGAGATCTGGGATTATCACCATGTGTTGATTTTGATTCATCAGCGCCCTTTAACTTCAGACAGTACGCGTTTGGTCAGTATGGTTATAGTATCTCCTTTGCTACTGCATGATCAGAAATAGGCATATAAACAAAGTCTGGCCAAACACATGTTAGAGGAAGGGGGAAATTTTCTTGAAAATTAACTTCTCATATATATTTGAGGGTCATAGTAAAAGATAACCCTTTAACTTTCTCAGGATCATTGCTGCAGTTTATGGAATATCGTGAATGGCTGCATCCAAATTACCACCATGTTGATAAAAAGCCAATGTCAAGGCTGGAGCAGGGAGAGAGGAAAGCATGTCCTTAATGAAATATTGAGCCACAAGGTCACTAATGCTGGAGACTGTCCAAACACTAAACATTGTAAATACAAACATTTTTTATTGTCTAGACATTGACAGAGGGTTTCTGAGAGTTTCAATCAAAAACATCCTAGTACTTTTTAAAATAAAAATATTGTTTTCCAATGACTAAGATATGTTATTTATTTCAATATTATCATGCTTTATAAAGATTTAGTGCCCTGAAAGCCATGGTATATTCTATTATTTTCTGTAAGTTTCTTATTATTAATTTTTTAATTTATTGATTTTTTTATTTGAGAGAGAGAGAGAATGATTTGTTGTTCCATTTATTTATTTATTTATTTATTTATTTATTTATTTATTTATGTATTCATTGGTTGATTCTTGTATGTGCCCTGCCCTGGGATCAAACCTGCAACCTTGGTATATTACATATCGGGAAGATGCTCTAACCAACTGAGCTTGCCATCCATGGCTGTATAAATTTCATCCAAAGCAAACAAAAACAATAAACTTCAACCCCAAAGTGTGGTAGTGTTTTCCAGGATAAATCTTTTACTTCTACCACCAGGTAGTGATTAGATATGGATTGATTTGTCTGCTTAAAACTCCTAACACACTCATCCATCCAGTTCTCTTGTGCAGTAATACTTTTCTTTCCCCCAAATATATGGTTCAGATGAAAGCTACATTTTAAAAATATATTTCACTCTTCACAGTTTATTGTTCCTGCACTTTATACGTACTGTACTAAATATGTGACTAGCTAGTCTATGAGTTTTAAACTTGAGACCAGGCAGAGCATGCCTGAGCCTATTTTTGCTGGTAAATATTTTTGTTGTGAGATATGGGAGCTGCTGAGTGAAATGGGAACAGTAGGACTACTGTAATCATCTGCTATAGAACAACTAGATTGCAGAGAATTATAATTATAAATTTACATCACTAAACAGAATAGTGTTTCATTGACATGCTAGGTAATATGATTTTAAAAATTTCAATATTAGTAATGACAGGGAAATGTCTTTTAATTCATTTTACTTGAGCAACAATTTTAGCTTAAACATCCCACATGCACACAGATACATACACCTACCCACATATGCCTATTCTTTGGACTATAATAAGTAATAAGTTATTAATATACTTTCATTTATTCTGCACACCCTCGATGCCTCTTATACTTTGTTCTTGTGCTGGAATGTAGGGGGAAATGCTGGAAAAATATTCTAGAGTCGCCCCCTCAATGGGTGTAATTTCCTGCTTTGGGAGGCGCTTAAGTCACAGGGTTGGCCTGGTGCAGATGGGCTGACTTCTCTGATGGGGGGAGCTCCTAGGCGGGTCGTGTGGATGGGAGCAGGCGAGGAAGTCATGAAGTTAGGCCAGGGACTGGTCACAGGTATGCCCAGCCAACGCCTGGAGGCCCTGGAGGACAGTCAGTTAATGGCTCGGTAAAATTAAAGTGAAGCAGTGAGGGCCACCCGTCAAAAAGCGGGGAAGGCCGCGCAGAGGGAGGGCTGTGAGAGGCGGGAGAAAAGAGCCCTTCGCAGGCCACCTCACGGCGCGGGGGGCCCGTGCCTGGGCCCCGCAGCCAGCAGCAGCCCCAAGGTGAGAGTGACAGGCTGTTGGCTCTGTGGACGGCCCACTTGAACTTCATTCCTGGGAGAACCATTCCCGAAAGAACAGAAGCGCTGAAAACAAAACAAAGGAAAACTAAGCTTTCAGTGCATCCCCGAGAGAATGCAAAAGCAACAAATCTGCAAGTATCAAAAATACCTTAAAACTTAAAAGATGAAGGTGAGCGTTTTCCTTTTTTTTTTTTTGGCTCCAACAGTTTTTGTGGAAAGATAAAGATAAAATGTTTCCTCTTTTTGAATTTCATACAATATGGCTTATGACCAATTGATGAGAGGCGTAAAGAGACATTTTTGTAAAGGTTTGGCCTCAAAACACAATGGTGGAGATGAAAATTGACCCCTGCTTTTCAGAAGTGACAGTGAGGAAATTCACCTTTCTCATGCTTGGCCTCCGGTAAAGGGAACAAAATGAGGTAATTATATACATCAGCTAGCTATGGCAAGAAATTACATTATAAATGTGTTGCCATCTTTAGATACATTAATATACCACGTGTCACAAAACTAACTGGAGCACCACCAATGTGTCAAAAAAAAAATTAAGAGGCAAATTTAAATTCAAGTGGTCTCAGGTTAGTAAGAAGCAAGAGCTGGTCAAACAAATGCAAATCCTTTTATGAATAATGTTATAAAACTTGGATTATAGGTGAGAAGAAAATGATATCATGCTTTCTCTTTTTCTTCTAATGCTCTCATTTAGGTTCTATTATACTCTTTTGTTGTGTATTTTCTTAGCTCTTGTGTGTCACAAATGTGTCTGATGACTTAATGTTTAGGTAATTCAATGAGTTGTGAAATGAAGGATCAAAGGCCTGGACCTCGGGAGAGTTCTGATAAGATTGGTGATGAAGGATTACAAACTTCTGAATCATGCCCCAGTGTAGAACGGGCTGTATAAAACCCACCTTTACAATGAAAGCTTTGGATCAGTGGGTTTTACATGGGCTGACTATCCAATGAGGCATATTTCTTTGTGTCTTCTGTGGCGACACAGAATGCAACAATATTTACAGAAAAATTAAAGAGACATTTAAAAATCACAATTCTTTTAGAAATAACACTACTGATTATTTTATATGGGTTTTAGAATCTAAAACTAAATGTTATATTTAAAAGTTCATCCTGTAAAAAGGGACCAGGTTATTTAGTAGCAGACTATAGTCCAGAAAAGAGTAAGTCGCATAGTTGTTAAAATCTTAATAGTGCCAACATGTAAAATTATGATGAGGAAATTGCTAGGACAAGATGCTGAATGAGAATTTGAAAAGGTTCTGCTCTCAAGGTGTATGATCAGCAATGAACTGATGATATGCCACAGATTGTTGAAGAGTTTTTATGTAACAAACTGAAAAACAAGAGCTTCATAATTTAAATTAATGAGTCAACAGATTTCACCAATAAATGCCATTCTTTCATATTTATAATATTTGTAAATGATGAAATTCACAGTAACTTTTCCTGTACAAAGAATGGCCTGAAACAAGCAAAGGACTGCACATTTAATGGTTCATCTTTACATCTTGAACAGACGTCTGTCTTGGAGGAATTGCATTGGCATCTGCAGTAAGGTGCACCATCAATGATTGGCTCTTTGAATTTCACCTCTCCTACAACCAGAGTTCCAGAATTATTTAAACAAGTCTTTATTCACAGATAGGTTCTGATATAAAAACTAAACTAAACTAACTAATGTTAATGAAATGATAGGAAGTCTAGAATGATGTCACAAAAATAATAAAATCAATTTTATTAAATCAAGACCAACTCACACAAGAACCTTTTAAAAACTGTATAAAAACCTGGGCAAAGAACATACACACTCCCTTCCTGCTACACAAAGGAATCCAGTGGTTTGATGGAGAAAGAGTTCCCAACAGGATGTTTGAGCTGAAAGGGAAATTACAGGAGTACTTTCAAGAAAATTGTAGGCCAGATATTGCTGAGTGCTTTGAAGATGAAAAAAGGCTACAGAAACCGGCCTAATTGGCAGACACTTCTCATCACATGTTCAAGTTGAAAAAGTCCTGGGGATTTTTAGTTTTTACTTCAAATGACAAGATTTTTGTATTGAAATTAGAAAAATGGTGTCTTTAGAAAAATCATTTGTATTTTAAAAAATCATGATACAAAAGGAAATCTTGAAATATTTCCACTGCTGCTTGGGTTTGGAGTGAAAAGGGATATGAGCAGGGTCCAAAGCTTATTGAAAAACATCTGGAGAACGGCACAAATAACATTGAGCAGTATTTTCCCTCCTGTTCAACTCAAATATATAGCAGAGTGATAGACCCTTTCTCTGTCACTTCTGTTCAGCATGAGAACTTCATTTTACAAGAAGAGGAAGTGTTTCGTGGCCTGTAGTGTGATCATACACTGTAGAATTATAAATCTGCCTCTGGATAAGTCTACATTTTTGAGAAAGAAGAATATCCTTCCAGTCAAAAGAAAGCACTGAACATGTTGACGCATTTTTTTACTTTTTACATGTTTATACAGACTTCTGCTTGTTTAGCAGTCATTGAGTTCAAGGACAAAATGCCACATTTTAGTTAAAAATGAAAATCATGTGTGTTTATTGTACATTTGAATAGTTGTGGAACCAAATTATCAAGCCCTCATTTTACACTTATTAGGTAAATTTTATTATTTATATTTTATTTCAAAATAACATGGTGTGTAAAATTATGAAAAAAAATCATATAAGCAACACATGGGCACAATAGTTTTCAAACTGATATATTGAACCTGTCATATCACTTAGAAAATGTTTTTTTTTTTTTCAAACTCTTGTGTATTATATTTTACATTAGGCTATAATTTTAATCATATGGCTTTAGTTTATGGTTTTAGTAGATTTACCGTTCAACCATAATAACCCATTTCATGTTGTAATACATCAAATAATATCAAGTTTGAATACTTATTTAAGTATTCATTTTATGAGTTATAAATATTTGCCGAGTAAAGAAAAAATTAATGTTAAGAAAGGTATACTAAACGTAATGCTTGCTTTTTTGTTTTTATGAAAGTTTGGTTGAAAAATTATTTTTAGGTTTAAGAAGGAGAAAGCAAAAAGGAAAACTCTTTTACGTATCTTAGGGTACATAACTTTCTTAGAATTTAAATAGTAGAAATTCATGACAAATCTGTTAGGTCAACTTGGAAAGTTAAAAAAATAAGTAGGAAGTTTTTCAAAAAGGGTAGAAAGACTCGGGTTCTCTGCTAGCTAAATTATAAACTTTTATTAGTATTAAGATGAAAAACACCTATACCAAATAGTATGATGATAAAACAGGCCCACAGAAAAAAAAACAATACTCTATTTAAAAATAATTTGCAACTATTATTGCATTATTATAGCCACAATTTATTAATCATGCTAACATACTATGTAGTATTGATATAATACTTTTTATGTAGAAATACCCTGAGACACTTAAACTTTTTCAAATTTTTTCCCCTAAGGTAAAAAAACATTACAAATAGCTGCTAAAATAGGTATAAATGCAATTTGTAATCAAAGTAAATGAAAAGGGAATAAATTCAAAAATGAAAAAATTCAAACAAATATAAACATGTAATCTATGGATATACTATTTTCAAGCTGGGGAATTTAATATCAAGTTTACAAAAATACATGTTAAACAAAAACTAAGGAAAAATTGCTGTTGAAGTTAAATCAATATCTGATTAAAGACTACAGAAGTAAAACTATGATGACTAAAGATAAAAAGGAACAATAAAGGAAGACTAAATGTTTAATTCACAAATGACTTCAACTTGAATGCAGCTAATAATATAATTTAAAAATATTTAAAGCAAAATTTGCCAGAAATTCAAGGAAATGTGACCAAATCTACCGATTTAGTGGATGCTTTTTAATACATATTCTAGAAATAGAGGAAATTGACAAAAATAGAAATAACAGGAGACTCCACCAGCATGAGCAACAAGACTGAACCACTGGCATTCACCAATTAGAGGATGCATATAACCTAAGAGCACCCAGGAAACATTTATGAAAACTGGTAATGGAATAGTCCAGAAAGCTGGCTTCACCCATGACAAATGATTTTAGCAACAAATAGAATACATTACCTGAGCACAAGATATATGACTAGGACTCTTTGCCTGGAGAATGCGAGGATTGAAGAATCACTGACCTGCACTGATCCTTCTTCCACCTTTTGTGCTATTATTTGCCATGTATTTTATTGCATCGTATTAGAAACTTTACAACACATTGCAGCTCTGCATGCCTTGTATTCACCTTTCCCATTGCTTCTCATGTCTTTCTGGGCTTCTGGGCATCCTTACAGGACAATTTATTTCTTCCTGAGGAAATTCTTCAGTGTTTGAATCAGTCAGGAAGCAGTTAGGAAATAGAAAGCCTATTAGCAACTGAAGCAGGAAGAATTTTCTATAAATATTTGTTAACTACCAAAAGAGGGGAAAAACAATATTCAGTGGTTCTGAAGTAGTGTATACAAAAAGCAACTCTTACCTCTAGGGCTGAGAGACACAGTGAACAATGAAGGAACTAGGAACTTCGACACGGTCCCCTGCTGATGCGAAGATGCTAATATTTTTGGCAAGGGCAGAGCTACCATAAGAACATGCAGAATATCAGTGTTAAAGACACTTGCTGGAGGCCACAAGTCCACATGGTAGTGGAAAGTATTTCTGGAGGGCATGGCCACAGTTGTCCTCCAGGAGCGACCTGCTTGGTGACAGAAAAACATGCTAGATGTTGATCACCACTTGTCCATGTGGACCCCTTACATGAGTGCTGCCAGGTTTCCCAGATGCTACTGTTTTGGATATGATGTTGAGAATTGCACAGCAGATACAGAAAGATAGGTCCTTCCAACATCTATGGTTTTACATCAGTATTTTCAAGGTCACCGTTTTCAAGAAAGCTGGCAAAGGCAAGTGTTTATGGTATCTACTTCTAGTACCAGGAAGAGAGAAGAAGGGTGGATTAGTTAGGAGGTGAGAGGCATTTTTAATAATGGGCACAGTCAACCTTTTTGATTCTTCAGTTTGCAAACACACCCTTCAGAGAGTATGGATTTCCATACAACAATAAACAACTCTATGATTTCATTTAATAAAAAAAGTATTATCCTTTATACAACTGTGAATTTCTTTCTATTTTCTATGGAGGAAATAGTCAATTAACAGGTTAGACATGGAAAGATGTCACATAAAATCTTTTCTACCCTTTGGTGACAGTCACTATATTCTAGTGTTAGAAGTGTGAGCTTTGTTGCCTACAGATTGAATTTAAATCTGGACTCCCCCACTCATATTGTGTGATCTCTTTAAGCTATATGCATTTCAGTTTATTCATGACAGGGAGCTAGTCATTCTTGTTAGAGTTCCCATAACTACTAACTTAAAATGTGACTTAAACACGTACTTAAAACAATGCATAGTACATGGGAAGTGCTCAGTGACATGGTATAATTATTGTCATTATTGTGATAATTTTCATTATTATTCATGTTATTTTCATCTAGGCAATAGTAACACATTTCATTGATAATGGGTAAGATATAGGCAATGGGTTGAAGAATAAATGAAAGGTGGGTAGTGGTAATGGAAAGGGTAGACAATGCTATTACAGGCTTGACTGTAAATAATGAGAAATAAACTGGCCATGGGGTTAAAGGGACGTGTGTGTGTGTGTGTGTGTGTGTGTGCATGCTCGTGCTTAATTTTGGACAAACTTGAATATATTTTTATTCTGCAGGTAAATAATCAATGGAGGAAAAATGTTTAAATGGAGAAGGGGCCCTAGCCAGTTTGGCCTGTGGACTGAAGGGTCCAGAGTTTGGAGTCTGATTCCAGCCAAGGGCACAAGCCTTGGGTGCGGGCTCGATCCGGGGCCCTGGTTGGGGCATGTGCAGGAGGCAACCAGTGGATGTGTCTCTCACATCGATGTTTCTCTCTCCCTCTTTCTCTCTCCCCTCCACTCTCTCTGAAAAGCAATGAAAAAAAAAAAAAATCCTTGGGTAAGGATTAAAAAAAAATGGAGAAGGGAAGAATAATCTATAACAAACAAGTTCTTGCAAACATATAAAGTGATAAATCCAAATTATAGATGGAGGATTTGTTCACATGTAGGAGAAACACTTTAGTGAGGCTACAGATACAGAAACAAAAATACTGGTAGGTTCTTTTGTACACAATTGGATAATTAGTTGCAAATTGGTATTACTGGACACTCTCTTATATCAATTATTTTACTGATTATATTTAATTTCTTCTTTACTTATTATTTCTTCTTTATTCTTTAATTTACTTCTTAATTTATTTATTCAATTATTAATTTATTCATCATTTCATTCATTTAACATTTTCTGAGTACTTACTGTGTGTCCAGCACAGTGTTAGCAAATGGGGTACTGAACCCATGATGGGTACTGTCTCTAAATTTATGGAGAAATCAAACTAACTGGAAAGAAACATATAAAGAATAAAATCTAAAATATGATGAAAGTGGTAAAAGGAAAATGCAAGGCACAGTAGATGCTTAGGATGGATTGGATGGGTTGAGGAGCAGTTTAAGGGGCAAGAGTAGAAAGCAATACTTCCTTTCCTGGTTTATACACCAAGAAAATTCAGGTTTTGGTTTTTGCTTTAGTTTGAAAAAAGACTCATTTTCTAACATTCAGTTAACTTTGTGTCTTCACAAGCTGTTACAGAGAAAAGTAGAAAATTACATAGCAAAATACAGCCTTCTGATTCATCCAGAGAAACTTTGATTTTTCTCATAAATGGGGCTCTGTCTAAGATTTGGATGTAATAGGTATTTTTGCTATTTAAATAAAAGCATATTTTTAGCACTTTTGCCTTAAGAATTTTTTAAGAAGAAAATTCTTATGGAGAGGCATTATTTAATATACTTTAGAGATAAATTTTAAAAGAGATTAGATGATATTTTTCTGGTTTCAAATAACCCAAATGATTACTTAATATGGCATAGATAATCAAAGTTCATTTTTGTTTACATAAAATATACAAATCTTAGGAAAACTGAAACTAAAAGTGGAAAATAAATTCTTTAATATGTTTAATTATTTTGATTATGTTGGCCATTTCAAATAAATTATAAATGCATATGAATAAAAGTGAGGAAATGCAATTCTCTAGGTGTTTTTAAGATATAAAAAGGTGGCAGATATAGCATTTCTAAAAACATAATTTTTTAAGCAAAGGATGCAAAATACAACTGGGGAATCATTATACAAAAATGTTATTTGAATGCTTGTAAGAGACAAAAATAAAATAAATATGCTAACCAGGAAATAGTGCTAGCAACAACCCCAAGAACAAGAAATGTGATATGAAGAAAAACGTGATAATTAGGAATGTGAGTCATTATAATGTTAAAATTGAAAATTGAATCATATTAAAGTTATTAAAGTCAAAAGTTATGGTTTCTTAGTAACATTAGCCAAGTCGCATTACCCATATGTACTATTTTCTCTTCCTGTGTGGTTTATTTTGCCTCTGGTCTTCAGCCATTAAGGCAATGTGAATTGAAATTATGTTGTTCTGTGTTTCAAAGATTGCTTTTTTGCTTCTTCATTAAAAAAATGAGGTTAGAAAAATGTTTGTCGGATGACTTATCTTTCAGTTTCTCAAACACATGTGTTCTAGACATACTCTGTAGAAATTAATTTTGAAGGCAGGATTTTTCAATAGACACGTCAGTATTTTTATTTATATTTAGAATGTAC
This sequence comes from Miniopterus schreibersii, assembly GCF_964146895.1. Taxonomy (NCBI): domain Eukaryota; kingdom Metazoa; phylum Chordata; class Mammalia; order Chiroptera; family Miniopteridae; genus Miniopterus; species Miniopterus schreibersii. The sequence continues at coordinate 76,063,754 of NC_138107.1, read as the reverse complement.
AAAATTCCTGGAATCTCTGACTAGAGACAAAAATAAGATGGACTTATTCATTGTTTCCACATTGGAAAGAGTAAAATTGCTTCTTTTGGGCATTTTAACAGACAAAAAAGCAAACAGAAAAGATGGGGGAAAAAAACAATTTTCTTTCATTGCCCTCCCTGGGCTCCTTCTAACCTTAACACAATAACTGTTTTTTCTTCTTTAATGTTTTTTTGAGGAGGAGAATAATTTTAATCTTAATAGCTCAGTAAATAGTTGTTTACTTTCTCAGATGCTAGAATCTTATGAGGGTAAAAAGGGGTTTTTACTATTCTTAGTAAATAGAATAATCTTGTTTCTCCTGAAGTGTAGCTGAGGTGCCTTAAGGACAGGCAAAGGGTCATCATTACTCAGTCATCTCCTGTGATATGTGCTTGCCATGATTCTCCCATGTTGTGTACCTGATGCAGAAACAGTAGTGGGCACATCTTATTTTAGCACATCTATTTTCTCCTACAAACGTAACACTAGAGAGCCTTATGTCTCAATCTTCTGCAGCAACAGGAGAGGGGAAAAATGGAGAGACATGAATGGAATATAAGAACAAAGGAAGAACTAGCAAAGAAAGAGAGAAAGTGGCATTTTTATTAGGGCTCTGGTTCCTCTAAATTCCTTAGACTTACCCAATGTTACAAGTCAATTTTATTTCAATAAAAAAGACCAAGAAAAAGAAAAAAATTCTCTTTCCATATCTCAGTGGTCTGACATCAGAGACACAGGCTATTCCTAGGTCAGACTAAAATTATCTGATGATGTGATCAGTTCCAGCAAACACTGAATTCTCTGGGAAATTATTTTAAAGAAGATTTTTGAATCAGATCCTTTTTCAAATTGACCAGTCAATTCATTAAAATGGTCCATGGAATAGTCCAGAGCAATCGGCTGATTATTTTATATATATGATGGCAGTCATTGAACTTGAAGTTTAATTTGTGACTTCCTTCCCTGCATGATTTGCCAGACCCAGTTGGTTATTCTCCTAACAGGTTGACATAGACATAGTCTGTCAAATCTGCCTCAGGCTCAGGTTTCAGCTACCAGCTATTGGTGAGTGCAGCAAGACCTATTCGTTGAGCACTTATAAAGTGCTATGACACAAAGCTACAGGTTTTAGAAAATACAAGTATTCAATGAATTAGACATGGCCATGTTCCTCAGTTATCATTCCAAAGGGTGATAAAACAAACAAGTGCTTATACATAATTACCAAGAACTCTAAAAGGAGGAACTCACAATAAAAGATCAATTTAGTTGAAATGTTACTAGTCATATAGTCAGTTTGCAATTAAATTAAGGAATCCATCTAGAATAGTCTAGATAGATGATAATTGAGCATGTGCTTAGACATTTGCAAATCAACACAATAAAAATGAATGTGCAGAGCATTATGCTAAGTGAGAAAGACAAGCACCATATGATTTCACTCATATGTGGAATCTAATGAACAAAATAAACTAATAAACAAAATAGAAACAGATTCATAGATAGGGAACAGATTGACAGCTGCCAGAGGGAAGGAGGATTATGGGGCTGGATGAAAATGGTAAGGGGATTAAACAAAACCTGAAAAACAAAACTCATAGACCAAAAAACAAAAAACCAACCTCAATGAAGATATATTATTACTATTATTACTAGTGTAATCCCCAGTGTGATTTAAGAAACCATTCTTTGGTGTCTAAACTGTAGTATAGTGCTTTGTACAAAATAAGGTCATAATGTTTTTTCAATTTAAAAGTAAAAGCAATTTTATTCTTTCAAAAAAAATGAATGTAGGTGAGAATGAAAACATTATGAAAATGAAACACATTCTGTTTATAAAATCCTTGACCTTGTTATGTGAACCACATCCACAGTACAAAATTCACACAAAATTGCTTTTCCAAATAAAATAGACAATTGGGTTATGCCAAAAAATATAAATTACTATAGAAATATTTTGTGAATTAATAACTGAAAAAAATGATAAATTGAAAAAAATTCTGTTATACTCATTCACTCTTGGAAATTTGGTTTTTCAATTAATTAGTCATTATGAGAATTGCTTTTGGTCAAATTGTTATTTGGGTAATGAATTTTTACTATACTTACCTGCTTTTCAGGAGAACATTATACTCTAACATGTTCAGGTTTTCTCAAGCTGAAAGTTTCCTTTCTGTGAATTCTACCCCAAGTTCTCAGCTCTAAGTTATATCTGTAATTGGTACTATGGCAGTGACTGCATCTGTTTGATCACTCATATAGTGTATAATATATAATCTACAGCCCAAAATATAAACAGTATTTTTTATAAAGTGTAGAACCACACCAAGTGGAAATTTTAGAAATATATATGATAATTTTGGTTGCAAAATGTCTTTTGGCAATACCACACATATTCCATCAGAGGGTGCATGGGATACTGGATGTGCAGAAATGCACAGGACGGTAACAACGAAAGTGAAGAAAAAATGATTACCCCTACAAAACCTTTTGTATTGCCAGGCATTTATGCAAGGTGGGTGAGGAGACTTCATATTATTTGAATCTAGAACCAAACCATATTCTATATACAGGGTGGGGCCAAAGTAGGTTTACAGTTGTTCATACTGAAAATTCAGTAATTAATAAATAATAATACAAGAATAAACGTGTTTCCTATATTCACAACTGTAAACCTACTTTGGACCCACCTGTGTAGACATAATAGTTTCCACAGTCTTAATTTACATTAAATTTTCCAGAAAAATACAACTGTGAGGTAATTATAGGGAAAATTATACTCTGTTGTTTGAAACTTTTCCAAAAGAAAATTACATCATGGATACCAATAACATTCTTATGTAGTCATGCGCCACGTAACGAAGTTTCAGGCAGTGATGGACCACATTTATGACAGTGATGTGCCTGGAGTGTAAGTGTGCGGTAGGCTATAGCATCTAGGTTTGTGTGAGTGCACGCCGTGATGTTTCCATAACAACAAAGCGCCTAACAGTGTATTTCTCAGAATGTGTACACGTTAAGCAGCACATGACTGTGTTTGAGACAATACCAAACTCTAGGGGTATTTGTTTTTGCCAGATTATATGTATCAGTGTAACCTTGTGATCACTCCAGTATACTTCATATATTTCTATGTGGTTTAAATTTGTGAATGGATCAATATTTTTTAGAAATTTAAAATGGAAATGAAAATCTGAATTGTATTTATTTCTATTCTACTAGTTAGGGATGTTTTCTGAAAATGGTTCTTGAAAATACTGTGTTTTAAGCATTTACATATCCCCATTTGTATACAGATAATGCTACAAGATTTAGATTTCAAACAATGTGAAGAAATAGCCAAGGTGAAGAAAACATCAGCGTTATGGTTTCAATTTTTCTTTAGTAAAACAATATTCATTAAAAATTTAATTTAGTTTATGAGAACTAGGTATGAGTTATGAAACGTGAATCAGCCACTATAGCTTTCAATTTGGAAATTTACCATCAACCCATTACAATCATTGAACTCTGGATTCACAAGTAAAAAGAGCTGTACCTGACTTAAATTAGCTTTCTGTTTTCTCTGGCAATAACAAAAACAAGACTGTAGTGGTCAAATAAAATTGACCCCATGAAAATCTCATAAGGTTTATCAGGAGACAATCTTAGCCACTTTCAACAGTATTCAACAGCCCTTCATACAGGTCCTTTTATGTAATAATCAATATATGCAGAGAGAATTGATACTGATTCACTTATTTCTAGCCAGCCAGAAAAACAGATCAATAAATCATGAACTTTTCTTTGCCTCTTCTCTCAACTTTAACAAAACAATTATTCTAACAACTAAGCCAGTAGCCAATATTGTGATAAAGTTGTTTCTGAGGTCAGACTGTTCTGAGATTGAGAAAGACCCCAGAGTTAATTTATTTATTTTCAAGTATGAAGTGAGAAAATATTCTACCTGATATTCTTGCCCTCTCTCCTAACACTAAACATCAGGATATCATGCACATACCCATAAAGAAACATTATGGTAATTATCAGGGGAAAATAAGGTAGTTGTGTCCCTTGTTTCTTCTTTCAAAGAGACTATAATAGTAACAGAAGTCCTATTATGTCTATTGTCTATAATCTAGACACATTAATATAATTTAATAACCAGCCATAATTAATTTCCATAGCTTATAAATCTAGCATAAGAATATGGAAATTTTTCCCTGAAAAGGAGGGTACCATAAATTAGTAAAATACAGCTTGCTTTCAATAAATGTTTAGCCATATTAAGAAAGCCATTTCATTTCCCTGAGGCTCACTTTCCATAAATTTAAAAGGTAATGTTTGCTTACCTGATCTCTATTTCTTTTCCCTTTAATAAACTATAGATCTCTGGGCAGAATGAAATTCAGATTACATTATAGCACAATTTGGTTGATTCTTGGTCAGTTGATCAAAACTTTTAGATTAAATGAGTTGATATTTGTTCATTCTTTTGGAGGAAGACATATAAAGAGTGATTATCGTGCTCACTGCGGCAGCACATATAATAAAATTGGAACAGTACAGATAAGATTAGCAGGGCCCCTGCACAAGGATGACATGCAAATTCATGAAGTGTTCCATATTTTAAGAAAAAGAATGATTATTAGCAAGAGACACCAAACTTTGGGAGGTGTTTCATAAAACATGTTAGAAACAAGATTCTATGTGGCCTTTCCATCAAAATCATAATTGAAAAGTACTTACCATATTCACAGTCAATGATGAATTTCTAAGTGTGGTAAGAGGGAGACCTAGATAACAAAGACTGATTGACAAAAGGACCAGGGGTTATAGGAAACAGGTTCAATACTCATTAAGAGTGTGATGAGTTTAAAAGAGCAAACAGGCTTAAGGTGTACTTGTGAAGGAGCAGTAGCTGGGTTAATGTAAGCAATAGAGCCTTTATTCTCTGTGCTAAAGAGATAATTTCCAAAGAATGTTTATCTTAGAGTGTCAGACTTAAGAACTTAAGTGAACTGGAGCAATTAAAAGAACTGCTGTAGTAGGTGGTAAATGTTATAAGAAATATAGTCATGGTTATGGATTTTAGCTCAACATCATGCCAGGCTTTTTATTGGTTCACATTTTTCTTTAATGAAATACATTACTTTGTGAAGTAGTTAATAATAATTTTTAAGATGAAAGAGTATTGCACCCCATTAGCAATGTTTAAAAAAAAAGTAAGCAAAATAGGGACTAGGAGACCAATGCGATTCTTCCAAATCTGATTCTATGCAAGTGGAGGCTGAAGATAAATGTTTATGAATCTAGGATAATGAAAGTAAAATTGCCCTCCATCTGAGTATTGTGTAGTGCAAAACATCCTTTTTTGGTTAATGCAGTTCCAGGACACTTGTGAATACGGACTGAGTTAGAACACAACACATTCATTGAGTCTCACAAATAAGAGACCTGGTGTATCACCTCCCGTCTACTCATTCCATGGAACATATTTAGCTGAAGTGAGAATAGCTTTACCTCTCTTACTCATTAGTCAAGAATATCACCACTTTACTGTTTTGGTGTAGTTAACTGATGTCATTAGAGAAGAAAGAAAGGAAGGTTCTATTATTTTTCAGGTCTAGATACCTTCCTACTATTTTCCCTGACTCAAAGTAATATAAGTAACCCAAGTCACCTAGTGGGCAAAATTGAAAAGATCTTATTTAAATACTCACAGAAAGACTTTGGGTTGTTTTTCCATTTTAGGATTGGAATTCTAGAGGATATTTATTTCCCTCTGCTTCTGCTTGAATATTTTCCTTGTGTTAAAAATATGCCAAATTATTTGCTTAAGTTCCCAATTGTGAGAAAAAGGTTCTGTATATGAATATGTGACCTATTTATAATTGGAAGTAGTCTCTTATGGTTTAGTCAGTGATTACTGACATAATAAAACAAGTCCTTACAGGAATCCTGTGATGCCAACCCACATTTCAAAATAACCTATCAAATAACATCCCTGATCATCTTTGTGGCAATCCTGTTGATAAAAATCTATTTTGGTCAAAAAGATGCAAGCCAGTTTTTGTGTGTATTCATTTTTTTATTAATATCTTACATATGAAAATGGCCTAGGTATTTTTTATTTCTCTGAATTTTGTTTTCTTGCTAACTGCACATTAAGCAAATTAATTGGTTTTGTGTAAAGTAATATTATTAGAGGAACTGTTCCAAGAATGTGTGTGAAATTGCATTTCAATACCCATTAGATATGGTTCTTTTTCTCTACAAACCTCTTTCCATTGTTGAAGTTGTAATTCTGTAACATTAAACAAAGGACATATTTTAAATGAAACCTCATTTTCAGTCACTGAGCTACAGCTACCTCAAATAAATATGAGAGCCTAGCTAAAGAGAAATGAGCTCCTCGGCTTGACCCACTGACAATTTAAATTCTTTTCTTCCTATTTTGAAAGTTTCATTATAGTTAACTGATCACGAGACTTGAGTTGAAAATGATTTGGGGAATCTGGAAGGAAGTGGCTGAGAAGAAAGGATTCAGGAGACAGGAGAAGGGTTAGCCTCTGGGAGATGGAGGGGGAGAGGCTGGTTACTAGGGAAACCCTTTCCCTGCTGCCTGCATGTGAGGAACATGAGCAAAAATGGGGAGGGCTGTGTTGCTGTGGAAGGTAGCCTGGTACAGACTCACTGCCCCAGCAACCCCACAGAGAGGGGCCTTGCCTCAGACACCTTGGCGTGGGCCCAGCTCCAGGGAGGTTCTGCCAACCAACAAGAGCTTGGATGGTAGCTAAGAAGCAAATGGCCCCAACGTGGCTCCAGGGAGAACCTAGTTTATGACTCCTTTTAGTTTTGCTTGAATGCATGCATTCAGAAGCAGGTGGTACAACCCCACTGCAATACAGACCTATGGACATATGACAGTTATCTCCAGGAAATCAAGAAATTCTTAATTATCTGATACCATAGATGTAAATGCTGGCTACGTGTTTATGTAGGGGGAGCAGGGGAGAGGACCCTCATATTCAGTAATTATAAACACACTTAATTAGAAGGTCTTCCAATGGCTCAGTTTTCTCTGCTTCGTGACAGCACCCTCGCGACAATGGCTAATATGCCAGCTGAATTGAGAAATGTGAGTTAAAAGTCAGACAAAATTTATCAAAAGTATATTCCTAGTGGCACAGAGGTTCTAGAGGGGAGATATATTCCATATAGCACACAGGGATTGAGATTTACCTAATTTAATATAATCTGGCTGCAACTGGATAAATTGTAATTTCTTAGGGAAATGTTATTTAGCTTGTACCAAAGAGAAAGTTAGCAAGTACCTATAGAAACTAACTTTAAAACACCCTGGGGCCGGGCGGTATCATGTGTGGGGGCGTCTTTCTGTCATTCTCAAACTTGAAGGAACAACAATGGCAGTCTTGGTTGAGTAATTAAAATGTTTTATCCATGTGCCCTGATCTCTACATGAAATACTCAAAAGAAACTATAAATTCTCTGGGAGAGAAAATTGTATAATTTCTAAAGCTCATTCAAATTTTGACATAGTATCAAAAGCTAAATTCATAAGCTGACACTAATCAATAGGTTGTTTTCCCTGAAATGACTCCTTTCGTCCTGGGACTCAACCATCTTTGATACTTGGTTTATAGATGTTTTCCAGGGGTCATTTTCCATCACATCCAGCCAGAGTGGAATAAAAGCAATGGTGATTACAAGTGAAGTATCTATAGCTCTGGCCTAAGGATGTCACACATCACTTTTGCTATTTTTCTATTGACTAGAACTCAGCCACATGTCTTAAGGGATCATGGGAAATAAAGGTCAAAAGAGAACACAGTTCTGATGAAGAGCTGACAAGTGTCTGCACCCTTAAATGTGTAAATGCAGAGTCACTAGTGTTCAGTCTGTTAGCTTCAGTCTTTCAGACAATATCACATCTTATACCCATCAAGCCAACTCAAATAGGCACAGCATGACATAAATACAATATCCTCATTGTATATTGAAGCTGAGCCCAGAGGGTGCAGTGACTAGCAACAATCAAAGTTGAACTGACAGAAGCGGAAGTGCCTTGGCTGTGTTCATAAATACACTATTTAGTTAAGGTGTTACCTACTCTGCCTCAGTGTACCCTCCTCCCTCCTCATCCAAGGATGATTGGGATAACCTTAGTATATCCATAGACATCGACAGCTATGCTGCAATAATATTCTATATTATCTCTGGTTAAAATTCTTCAACCTGGCTCCTGACTCTTCAAAACCTCTCTTTCAGGAGGACAAGCTCTCAGCACCTAGGGGAGTGTGGGGAGAAATCCGGCAGGAAGAACAGTGTAAGTGTGATTTTTCTTCCAAGTCTTAAATTTTAAAATGTTTGAAAAAATTTATTATATCTTAATCTATATTTTACACTAAGCCATTGTAGGCCCTTTACCAGTCTCTTATGATACCAGTTCCCAAGCCTTTACCTTCAATACCTTCTGAAAATATGGTACCTGGAAGAAAATTCAGTTTCTTAAGAGTGCTCTGAACATTAGATCAGGAGTGCTTCTCATCATGAACTTTGCAAGGTCCTTTATTTATATTCCTCTCATGGTTGCCCATGAAAAGTCATTGCTCTTTCTCGTCATGTTATTATTATTATTACTTTTTCAGCATGAAACCTCTTTTCATTATATATTTTGTACCTAATATTGTCTCCTCCTTATTGCTGTCTCTACATGATCATTATCAGTAATGAGTTTTATTTTAACTCATACAGTTAAATTAGCTTCTGCTGTTTCTAAGTTTGTATTTCAATCACTGATTCTCTATCATAAATTCTTCAAGTAATTGCAGTTGTCCACAGAAATGATTATGTATTTAATATTTCATTGGTTTTCACCACTCAGTTAACCGTAATCCTAGCTAACCATACTCTCTTACTTATAAAGTACAAGAAAAGAATTTTTCCTTAATCTTTAGTAACATCAACATCAGCATATTTGATTATGAATAACAATATATTTAAAGATAGAGATGACTTCCTGATTTAATGCTTGATTCAATTTCCTCTCAAGACCCAGGAGGGAGTTATTTAAGAGATCCCAATTAGGAATGATTTGAATTAATTGGAGCAACATAATGTACACACTGCATTGCATTCTCAATTAAGTTTAGAAAGAGGAGATATTCTGCTGACAGCATGTCTTTATAGGGCTAATAGTCATTATTTACGTATCATAAATTCTTTATCTAATGTCAAGTATTTTGTTTCCTCTGAACACAAATATGCATACTAAAAGACAGAAGTACCAATAAATAATAGATTGGTTTAGTACACAGGAATAGGATCGGAACATATAGCATACATGTTGTCAAACTCCTACAGCATCACCTTAATATGTATATGTGAATGGGACATATGTGAATTGTAGGAATTATTTGGTGACCCTCTGGAGCCCACTCTGACCTAAGATAAAAGCCAAATTTGTTGGGTCTTAATTGCTCTATTTGATACTGAGGTTAAAATGTATTACGGAGCCTGCAGAGATTCTTACTGTGTTTAGAATATTCATAAAATAAAATTATTCTCAAGGGGAAAAAGCTTTTATAATGACATTTTAGAATGGTGAGTATTCTCTTAGTAATACAGTCACTTATTCTAAATCTGAAAATATTAGCTTCAAACTGTTGCAATATTTTTACAAGGTAATTTTTATTGTGTTTAGGATCATGTTTGCTGTATAATTTCACTTCTCTGATGTTTTATGTACTATAAACAAATATATGATTTGAATTCACCACACCCAGACTAATTTTATGAATCATAGATCTGCTAATTTTACCTGTGTGACATTGAATAGGCCATTTAGCCTGTGAGATTCTCATTTATTTATTATTTGTAAAGTTAACATCTATGTAATCAAGTGATAGTTGTTGGGAGGGAGGGAGAGAGAGAGGGATTGTTGTTTGATTTTGGACTAAAATAAATTCTTCCATGAGATGTTCTTTGAACAAAACCCAATACCCATATGTAAGTGGTAGAATAATAAGATATTGTGGTTTCATAGGAAAATTTTAATCACATAACTAAATTTAGTAATCTGTGACTACTGCATGTACAAAGAATTGGACTAATCCCTCACCCACATGACCTAACTGAATGAAATCAATTCCAAAATCTGGTTGATACCTACAAAATGTTGATTAAATTAATGAAACATTTGCTTCAAAATAAATTGTTTTTAATTCCTCCCCCCCCCCCAAATAAACCTCAAGGGCCAAATTACCAGTTTCACTGATCCCCCCATCTATTCACCAGTTGACCAGTTGTGGTTGTCAGTTATGCTGACCCAGCCTTAATTGAAGTTGAGTGCAAAGTCTTATTTCTAAGAGCAAATGAAGCCTTCCTGTATCCAAGAAGCTATTAGAGTTTCATAATAAGTAGTTTTGTGAGGCAAGTACCCAGACTAATGAAGTTTAATTTCTATGGATTAAAAAAGAGAAGCTATCAGATATTGCTGATGTTAGATAAAGAAATTCTGAATATAGTACAATTATTCTGTGAAACTGCTTGTGAATATATGAGGACATGGTTGTGGGCCAGGAGAGCCAATGGCAGTTTCCTCCTGTGGGAGCTGGTGTGTGTGTGTGTGCGCGCGCGCAGGGATTCAAGAGCCCATTCTACTGTCTTAAAGCCTATTAAGTAAAAACTCTGTGGGTGATCTTATTTCCAGATAAAGTTAAACTAATATACAGGTCAAAACTTGTCATCCAAGGCACCTAAATAAAATATTCAATTATCACTAATAAGAATTCACTCAATATTTTTAACCAACTAATCTATGAGAGGAGAATGCTATTTGTAGCCTGGCCAACATTGCCTATATTTTGACCAAATGACCAATATATGTATATAATATAGATGCCTATATTCTAAAGGAAAAAATTATACCTGCAAATGTATAGTATCAGGAAACATCGCAAGATAATCAATTGTCAACTTCCTAGAAATATCAGTTGTTTTAGAGAGGGCCATATGTTATAATCAGTCTTACAAAGCACATTATTGCTATTTCAAGCCATTAAAGGTGGTTTATAACCAGAGGGGTGAAAATGCTTTAAGATCTCTCAATGCTACAATTCACAATCCATTGCTACAATTCACAACTCCTTTGTTAGACTCCTAACCACCCTCAGCTTTGCCTTGGGCCATTAACTAACAAACCAATCATTAACTGGTAGTAATGACCATTTTTCCCAGGGATTATTGCTTAATTGAACTCTTGTGCAGGACCCATTATTTTCTGAGATGTCAAAATAACTATGCATTACTACATTTTCCTGTAACATAAGCACCTCCTGAAATAAACAATTTGAGTGTCGGAGAACTAAATTGTTCACTGTATACTCTATTTAAAATACATTACTTTAATGAACAATTTTGATGATTCAGAGGAACTTTCGCATTTTCCCATTCTCCTGAGCATATCCATCATGTTACTTGGATGCAGAATTAATGTGTATTTCTCTTCAGTAATATGCGCAATGTTGAGACATTTATATTAGTAAACTGTGTTATACGTTCATCTGGGTAAGGCACATTTGATTATTAGCATTCTGCTCCTGAGGAACAAGGCAAGGTTGCTTGTCTGTTGCCATGGAAATAAATTAGGAAGGATAACCTGCCTACTTATCAATTTTTATTAATGCAATCAGCCTACTTGCTTAACCCGTAAGTAACTATAGCACGTTTAAACTAAGTCAATAAAGCACTGTAACTCTAGGGGTGCCAGTTAAAGTAAATAGGATAGAAAATTGCTGAAATAAAAAGTCTGAATTATGTGTCATAGTTCTGGTGTGTCCCATCAATATTACAGGGTAAATAATATAGCCATTTGAGAGGTCTTTAACAGTGGAATTACCATCAACTAATATTTATTGAAAGGAAGAGAGGCAACTAAGACAAGTCAAGAGGGATATAATAAAACACAATTGCCCTCCTACCGTGTTGAAACTGATTATAGATGTTTGTGTGGAAATTTCAAACTAAGGAATGCCAATCCATTGCTATCCAAATAAAGGTGAACAATATAGAATATGTTTTTGATTGAACACTAAAATGTAAACTCTAGAAATTCAGAATTTGTGATTATTTAACCAGTGCTAGAATAAAGTTCACCTTTCTGTGATGTAAGAAGAAATAAGCCATATTAAGCCAATCAATAGCATGCTACAAGGTCAAAAAGATAGTTAACCAGGAAAATGTGCTCATTTTTAAGGACTCCAGATCCATCTATTTATTACAACAGGTCCAAATGGCTTAAAAATAATTGGCGTTTTTCTCCCTCTAACCCAGACTGACTTAATCCTCAATGACTATAAATTACTGTGATTTTGCAAAACACATTATATCAAGGAAATTAATAGCACATACACATACTCTCCTTTGTTTACTTCTAAGGGTTTTATATTTTTGCACTTGCATTTAGGTCATAGATTCTTTTTCAGTTAATTTTTGTTTGAGGTAAGGGTTTCACTTCAATCTTTTGCATGTGCTTATGCAGTTTTCCTAGCATCCCTTGAAAGACCATTCTCCCCCCATTGAATGGCCATGGTCCTCTTTTAGAAAATCAGTTGACCATAGTCACATGGGTTTTTTTCTGTACTTTCAGAAATAAAGTATTATACCTTTTATCTATATTTTTAATCTGAATTAAAAGGATTAACAGACTGTCTTGATTTCTTTTTTGTGTGTATTAAGATGTGAAATTAGGAAGTGTGAGTCCTCCTACTTGTTCTTTTTAAATATCTGTTTTCTTATTCTGAATCTTGTGAAATTTTATATAAATTTTAGACTCAACTTGTCAGTTTCTATAAATGTCATTAGGGGTTCATACAGAGATTGGGTTGAAGCGGCAGAGCAATTGGGGAATATTGCCATTTTAACAGTATTAAATCTTTTGATCCATTAACATCAGATGTTTCCTCATTTATTTAGATCCTTAATTTCTTGCAGGATGTTTGGTAGCTTTTAGAATGTGTTTTATAACTTTTTATTCCTAAATATTTTATTTTTTCTGATGCTATTGTGAATGGAGTTGTTTTATTTTCAAATTGTTCATTACAATTGTATAGAAATACAGTTGAATTTTGTGTACTGATCTTGTGTTCTGCAGCCTCACTGGACTCATCTGTTATTTCTAATGTTTCTTGGTAGATTCCTTAGGATTCTCTAAAAAGAAAAACTATCTCATCTGTTAATAGAGTTTTCCACCAATTTGGATGTATTTTATTTATTTTTTTTTTTTGCCTAAATTCCTGGGCTAGAATTTTCAGTACAAAGTTAAATAAAAGTGGTGACAATAGACATCCTGACTTTTTCATGTATTTCTGGGGAAAGCATTCAAAATGTCACCCTACTTGTGGATTTTTCATAGATTCCCTTTATTGGGTTAAGAGAGTTCCCTTCATTCCATTTTGTTCAACATTTTTATCTGGAAAGGGTATTTGAAATGCCCAAATGTTTTTTCTCTATTGAGAGAATGTTTTATTTTAAAAAGTTTGAATGATATGATATTAATTGATGTTAGATGTTAAACCAACCTGTGTGCCTGGAACAAACCCCACCTGGTCATAGTATATAATTCTTTTTATGTTTTAATAGATTCAGTTTGTTAGCATATAGTTGAGGATTTTTATTCCCATCTTTTTTTAGATATTTATCTATAGTTTTCTTGTGATGTCTTTGTTTTGTTTTGGCGTCAGGGTAATCTACTTTTTAAAAGTGTGCAATTTTGTTATTATTTCTATTTTAAAATGTATTGTAGAATTTAGTGGTACAGCCATCTGGATCTGAGCTGTCTTTGTGGACAGCATTTGGATTATTAATTAAATGTCTTGTCTTGATATAGTTTAATTAAATTGTCTATTTCTTCTTAAGTCATTTTGGTAGTGTGTCTTTCTAAGAATTCTTTTAATTTTATCTAAGCTATCTAATTAATTGACATACAATTTTTCATAAAATGCCTTTATAATTCATTTTGTTTTGCTGAGGTCAGTAATGTCTCCTCTTTTATTTGTGATCTGATTCTAGTAATTTGAGTCCTTGCTGTCTCTGTCTTTGTCTCTGTCAGTGGAGCTAAAGGTTTGTCTATTTTATTGATTTTTTAAAGAATCAGCTTTTACTTTTTTAATCTTCCCTATTGTGTTACTACTCTCTGTTTCCTTAACATTTGCTCTAATCTTTATTTCCTTCCTCCTGTTTGCTTTAGGTTTAGTGTGCTCTACTTTTTTCTTGGTCTTAAGGTAGAGGATTATATTACCGATTATATATCTTCTTTCTTTTTCAGGCATTTTCAGCTTTACAGTTCACTCTAAGCTCTGCTTTATGTGTACTTTATAAGTTTTGTCATATCATCTCTTATTTTTAATTTTTTTTCAAAGTACTTTCTGATTTTGTTTTTGACACACTGCTTACTTAGGAATGTGTTGTCTAATTTGCACATATTCAATTTTGCTCATATTTGTGAGTACCCTAAGTTTCTTTCTGCTATTGGTTTTTAATTTCATTCCATTAGTTGGAAAACATACATATAATGTTTTCCTTTTTTAATTTATTGAGAACTTCTTATAGTCTAGCATATGGTTAGAGAACATAGAAGAAATATGCATTTGTGCTGCCTTCTGTAGTTACCAGCAGGATGCCCCACGTGCTCTAGGAATACATATTCTGCTCTTGCTCAGTGGAAGGTCCTATAAATAGCTGTTAGGTCTAGTTCCTTTATAGTGTGGTTCAAGTTTATGTCCTCTGCCTAGTTGTGCTATTATTAAAATGATATTATTGGCCCACCTGGCATGGATCAGTGGTTGAGCATCGACCTAGGATCCAGGAGATTGCAGTTCAATTCCCAGTCAAGGCAAGTGCCTGGGTTGTGGGCTCGATCCCCAGTAGGGGGCATGCAGGTGGCAGCTGATCAATGACTCTCTCATCATTGATGTTTCTATCTCTCCCTCTCCCTTCCTTTCTCTGACGTCAATAAAGATTTTTTTAATGAAATTATTGGAGTTTCAACTATTATTTTTGAGTTTTATATCTCCCTTCATTTTTAAGCTCTGATGTTGCTCCTCAAAGGGGCTGTTATGGATCTTATTGTTTGCCTCCAAAATTCATTACATTGGAACCCTAATCCCAAGGCCCTCATCATGGGATTTTACTTGGAAACAAGGTAGTTGCAGATGTACTTAGTTAAGTTAGGATGAGGTTGTACTGGAGTAGGGCGGGTCCCTGATCCAATAGATGTCCTCATAAAAGAGGAGATTTGAACACAGACACACATATGGGTGAACATTATGTGAGGATGAAGGCAAGAATTAGCCTGCTGCATCCACAAGACAAGAAGCATCACAAATCGTGAGCAAGTCACCAGGTGCTACATGAGAAGCGTAGAATAGATTCTTTCCCACAACTTATGAAATAACTAACATTACAGACACCTTGATTAGACTTCTAGCCTCCAGACCTGTGAGACGATGTATCTCTGTGCTTTAAGTCCCCCAGTTTACGGTACTTTGTTATGGCAACCCTAGCAGACTAATATATAGCATAGCCTTGGGTTTGTCCAGTCACTCTGGTATGACACTGTTTTGGCAGGCTGTGTTCAGCTTTCTCTTTTCCTGACTTTATCCAGCTGATTGCTCTTTAATGTTCAAAAATATGCTGGGGCATAAATTGATACCCAGACAAACTAATCAAATCTAGACTCCTTTGAGGGAATAATTTCTGAGATCGGTGTTTCAGATTTTTTTCTGACCTCGATGGGTTCCTCCCTGTTGTATATTTATCTGTTTCTGTCATATAAAGCAATTGGCATATAACTTAATTTATATGCCTAATGAACCTATTAATCTTTTCCCAACCTCTTTCACAAAAATTTTCACTGTTTTTGTCGTTGTCTTAGGCTTGAACTTCTCAACAATTTTTTGCAATACCGTTTTTTGGAACAAAATTAGGAGCTATCTGCTTTATGCCTTGCTTCCCCCCCCCCCCCCCCCCCGGCAAAATCTCTGAGCCACGTCTCAGGGGCTGGACTCAAGAACAAAGGTGTGCTTCTCTCTGAGGGGAACAGTTGCTTTAAGAACCGAGCACTTCATGGTTGGGGGTCTGGAGGGTAAAGGCCTGAGATCTTCTTTTCTGATTCTCCCAGTATGGAATCACCACCTTAGGAACAGGGCAAGGCCGACCGTGGTCCCAGTAACCTCAGGCACCATACACAATAAAGATTCCACCATTTGGGTGTGGGGGGAAGAAGGGAGCCTTCACCTCTCCAACATACTCACCTGAAACAGCCTCAGCAGTGTGTAGCTGGGTTCAGAGTTAATATAGTCATGTCCTATACCTCCAGGGAAGATATCTCTCTGACTGGAAGCTTAAGGAAGAGATAGTTCAATGTGGAGTAGAGGTTCTAATTTGCTGAGTATGCACCACTGCTTTTAATAAATGAATCACTGGGTTTGTTTTTATACAAGTTATAATTTCAAAGTTTTTGAACAAGTTTGAAAATGTCAATTGTCTTTTTCTAACACCTAGAAAACCAGGAAAATTTACTTACACTGAAAGAACAATGCATCTATATCATTATGTGGATTTTAGGCTCAATTTATATCATTTTAAATTGCTCCTAAAAAATATAATTGTTATTTTTGAGGTGCACAGTGAGAAGTTGGGGAAAATAACTCAGAAAACAAAACCGAGAACAGCAGCATAGGTCTAGTCTTAATGCCTAGATTTAATGAATCTTGGAAGGTTCTAGGCATGGGGAAACAAGCATATCAGTGCCAGGAAGCAAAACCAGTGTTAATGACTTAGTCAATGTAGTTGATTTGGGGCTCTTACCACATCTGTGAGTATGACTTTTTCACAATAATTGAATACAATGGTATTCTAATTATGTCTGAAATTTTTGATATTGGCTTTATGGAGGATTTTAAAAATATAAGCATCTATGATTACTATTTTGACACTAAGAGAACAGGATGGTTTCTGAAAATATGAGATCTAGACAATGACATAATTTATTATAAATATAATAGCATTATGATTATATTAGCATAATTAACATGTATTGATATTTACTATACTAAATACTTTACATGCTTGATATTAGTTAATTGCCAGCAATCTCGTGATGCAGATATTTTGTAATATTACTGATACAAAATATAATTCTAGTAAGATTAAGTAGCACACAGAGATTTCAAGGCTTTGAGTGTATATACAATTATTATTTAGATAGTATTTTAATTCATTTTGAAGTTATAGGTATAGTGTATCACCAAAATAAACAACTCATATAGAGTCCCTCAGTCAATGTAGAGCAAAAGAGAAATGTGTGTATGTGTGTATAATTAATATGCTACTACATAATTAACATTCTAATTTATAATACATTATACTGTTGTGCTGCCTCATTTTTTAAGCCTGATTATTTTTAAATCATCTTGTAATACATTTGATCTCTCTTTATGAACTTGAAGAAATATTTAAGTGCCTAATGATAGCATGAGATTTTTTATGGAGCATAATTTAATTTTATATAATAATTAAATCTCTATTTCTTAACAAATTATTGTTATGATTTATTTTGAAATACATTTAAATATTAAAATAGATTTAAAATTATTGCTAATATGTAGCATAGAGTTTATCATACATAAAAATCTTCTTGTGTAAAATTTAAAAATTCTGAATGTTCTGAATATACAAAAATAATAGGTTGACTAGTAATTATAAAAAACAAGATGACACCCCAAAAAAGTAGACAGGAAAAGCCCTATAAGCTGAAAAGTTTTATTTATAATAATTGCAAAAATATCATGTGACAGGATGCATTTGAATCAAACTATAGAATAAAGTAAAACACAAAAGTATTTCCCCTTTACTACCTAAAGATATTTTTGAACTTAAATAAAATAATTAATCCATAATTAATTGATGAAGTTCAATAAGAAAACCTCTTAATTACAAAATCCAAATAAGCAAACTGCAGAGTTTCAAACTTTGTAGGAAGTTTAGGCATTTTAGCTTTAGACTCAATAGCTGACTTGCTGAATTCTAAATAATCTTAGAAGTTATATGCTTCATAGCAGACACACACAAATATAAATATTATAATATATAACAGACTGATATATAATATATAGCTGTAAATATCTATATTATGTCACAAATATGTAAATATATTTATATGTATGTATAACATTTTTTTTGGTCAAATCCTAGCAACTGAACATGTCTTGCCAATACTCACTAGTTAATAATGTGTCCTTATAGAAAATCTATTATGTCTGTTTTTTAAAATATCTCAAATACAGAAACAAATTGGCATCAAGAGATAAAGGGTACAAATAAATATTCCTATGCATCAAAAACAGTGTTTCAGTACTCAAAATGGATATATACATCTTACAGAATCACCAAATCAGATGTGTTGATAAAAATAAATGTTTGTGTTTTCCAACTTCCATAGAAAGCCTAGGGATTTTTCGAGGAAATGTTAAGTTTGATCTATTCTAAATCCATTTGCTTTAGCTGTTCCTTCTTACTGAGTTCAGAATTCCTTACAGAGTGCCTCTGCGGTTCTTGAACTTAAGCACATGAGAATTCAGTCTTTCTCTACAGACATTGATTTTGTTTAGGAAGATATCTGGGAAGGAGCCCAGAGTGTTTGAATTTGTCTTGCCACACTTGCTTTATCACTTGCCAATTTGCAGACATGGATAATAAGCTAGACATAAAAATGCCTCAAAACAATCTAGCTGTATAAATGATCAAACTCCTAGGTTTGTGTTCTGGTTTGCATTTATTTGATCAAAAATAAATGCAGAGTGAAGTCTAGTAATAACTAAAAATAAATGTGTATGGCATCATAATGACCTCTGATTCTCTTTGCCACACACAAACTTTTACTCTGGTACTTAGATTTTATTGTTGTGTGAAATGTTATTTTTCTTCTCATAGGTTATTAACATGTCCAATAAATTAGAGGATGGTAGTGTATTTAGTGACCAACAATGGAGCCGGAAACCAAGGATATCTTAAGACTTCTGAAATTCCCTCCATTGTAGTGTCAGTGATCACAAAGAGGACACTGAAGAAAGAACAGTCTTTCCAATTACTATGGTGGGCATTAAACTAGATGCTGATGGATCAAGTGATTGAACAGAAAAGAAATTTCAAGTCAAAGCACTCATCTTAGGCTGAATGCAGGTTGATTTATCCATAGATAATTGATTTTGTAAGGTAAGAATTGTGTTATTGTTGATTTCTTGTTGCTAAATATAAACCATATCAAGTATAAGGATCACTAGCCCTAGCCAGTTTTGCTCAGTGGTCAGAGCCTAGCACCTCGGACTGAAGGGACCTGGGTTTGATTCCAGCCAAGGGCACCTATTTCAGTTGCAGGCTTGACCCCTGGCTGCAGTAGGGGGGTGTGTGGGAGGCAATGGGATGTGTGTCTCTCACATTGATGTTTCTCTCTCTCTCTCTGAAAAGCAATGGAAAAAATATCCTCAGGTAAGGATTAAAAAAAAAAATTACAGTCACTAGAAATAAAGGATAAGGTTCACTAACATTCTAAATATTCTTGTGATGTGATAAAACATTATTAATGTATGTAAAATATTTTAAAACTATACAGAATTATAATAAGATTCTTCTAATTTTATTATGTCAAAAGTGGTATTAAATCAGATTGATCCCTTGGTACTATTTTACTATTTCTAATAAGTTTTTGTGTGCACTATTTTTAAGAATTTCTCAGTAATGATTACTTTTGGATTCTCTGTAAGTGTAGGTTATTATTTCATATCTCATTATCTTTGAGGTTTAAATATATATTTGCTGAAGTTACTTGTTGTTTTTTGTCTTTTTGGGGTTTTTTTTTGCACAGAGTGTAGGAATTTAACAGCTGTACCATGGTACTCCATTTTATTCCATTCATTTATTAATGAACTATATTTGTGCTCAGGAAGGAAGGTATTTTTAGATATGTGTTCGCTGAAAATGATCTCTCATCTATAATTTCTACCATAAGGAAGCTGAAATTCCCTCTTGTGTAAGAGACATGTGCAAATTCAGTATTTTAATGAGAAAGCTTAAATTTATTTTCAATAACACTTCATTTAGCCCAAATTATGTTGAATGTTTCAAAGGGAGACCACTAATTGATTATAGGCCCAAAATATAGGTATCAGTTTGGGCACAATATAACCTTCTATGAAGATCCCTTGATTAAGATTTATTCTAGATGTTTTCTCTATTTACCTCTGCATGAACTCTGTTCACCTGTGTATGACCTTTGTTTAGCTTGTGCACAATATCTTTCTGTCCCTAGAGATGGGCTGGTAAATACCAAAGGAATAACATCCAATCTCCCAAGTTTTGTCCTGAGGGTTTATGTCTCTGGAGAGATGCCTCATCCCCAGGGGTGGGGGTGCAACACTCAACCTAAACATTGAGCAGGTGAGGGGAGAGCTAAAGCCTGTCGTCTTAAAGTTGGGTTCACCACACATGGGCCAAATCCACAAGAAGTAACAGTGGAGAAAGATCTCTTTGTCTCTCATTTATGCTAATGTTTACA
This sequence comes from Miniopterus schreibersii, assembly GCF_964146895.1. Classification (NCBI taxonomy): domain Eukaryota; kingdom Metazoa; phylum Chordata; class Mammalia; order Chiroptera; family Miniopteridae; genus Miniopterus; species Miniopterus schreibersii. The sequence goes on along the minus strand of NC_138107.1, from coordinate 76,043,116 downwards.
TATAGCTTTTGTTCTCAACAATTACATGTTTATAGATCTAGATAATGAAGATAAAAATGTATATTTTCATTGGGGAAAGTGCTATAACTGTGATTTTTCTTAAGTCTGATTCATTGTCATGAACAAAAAAGGATATATAGAAGTTGACAGATGATTATTCTCAAGTTGCAAAGACAAATAAATCCATGCTTGGAATGAAAATGATGGTTTTTATATGCCAACTGTCTCCTTGGATCAAAATAATGTTGAGTAAAACAATTAATAAAGAAAGAAAGATATAAACTGATGAAACTGGGAAAATATAAGGTATAAAGACAAATTTTCCATATAAAATAAAGTATTGGGTTACAAAAATATATTTATTTAAAGTATATTCACACCAAGACACAGGACTTTATACATATATATATACATATATACAAAATTATATATATATTAAATTATTTTCTTCCTCAGAGTTCACGTTCTGAATTTGAGATGTTGATTCCCCATAGACACTGAATCCTAGATGAGGAAAACACAGGAGATATTTATTATAAAATTACCTTGCAGGAACAGATGAACTCCCTTTCCAATTAGCACTAGGTCAAAACCTATAATTTTGTACATAAAGTTCCTGATTTATTTGTATTTATTTTCTATTTCTAATAAAAAGAAGTATATCCAAGTGATATCAGATTTCTTTTATGCTTTCAGTAATTCTTTCCGATGAATATATATAATATTTGCAACAATGAAAGTTAATCTTTTCTGTAAGTACAATGTATATCTCAGAGCAGAGACTAATATAATAAAACACTATTATGTACTATCAGTTAAACTTAACAATAACTAACTTATGGCTAATTTTACTAATGCACTCTTTCACCACAGCCTCAAAACTTTTTGAAACAAATTCCAAATATAATATTAGTCTGTAGATACTTCAGCATATACAGGGTATCCCCAAAATTATATATACACTTTAACAGCTGATAACTCAATTTTGAAAATTAAATGTATTTTAATAAGCACTGTCTTTATAATTATTCAAAGTGTGTGTGCACATTTTGGGGGACACCCTATATTTATAAAATAAAATCCTCTATTTATTTAAAATAAAAGACAAAATTGATATTAACACATTAATTATAAGTTAATTGTATCATCAAATACATATTCAGTGGGCAAATTTTCATGATTAACTTAGACAATTTTATTTTTCTTTTTATGTTTTCATCAGATATCCAAATAAGGTCCATATGGTCATACTGGCTGATAAGTCCATTATATCTTTTGGTCTATAGGTTCTCTTCCATTTCTCTATTACTTTGCTTGTTATTTAGTAAAGAACAGAGTTGGTTGTACTGTAGAGTCTCCCAGAGTCTCAACATACTTATAATCTACTTGTGTCATTTAGCATAACCCCATGGCTACTATAGTTCCCATGAATTGTAGTCCTACCGAGAGGATTTATCAGACTCAAGTTTTGTTTTGTTTTTGATTTTTGATAAGCATTCTTTATAGTTTTTTATTTTATTTTCATATGTGTTTATTGATTTCAGAGAGAGGAAGGGAGAGGGAGAGAGAGATAGAAACATTGATGAGAGAGTCATTGATCAGCTGCCTTCTGCATGCCCCCCACTGGGGATGAAGTCCGCAACCTGGCCATGTGCCCTGAACCGAACCCGTATCTTCTGGATCATAGGTTGATGCTCAACCGCTGAACCACGCAGGCCAGGCTCTTTATAGTTTTTATTGCATTCTTCCATCATGAGGTACACACTATTTGGTTTCCTGGTCATCAGCAATTGATAGTTTTTGCCTAGATACATCAATACATTCGGGCTTTGAAAACTGCTTTATAAATTCAATCATTTCTTCTTTAATCATTACAAAAATATTTTTCTAACATAAAACTTTTATCATTAAGTATTTGGTTACACTGAAGTATAGATTGTATAGGAAGGCAGGATGCATGTTTAATTCTTTGCTTTTACTTACCTGTTTTGCCTTTTTTAGTTGTAAATGTTGGTTCGTTTGTCTCCTTCTAATGTGGCTGTTACAGGCATCTCCTGTTGTAGAACAAAACACTCTTAAAGGTCCCAGCTGCACAATTCTGGTGCTTGGGATCTGTAGAGTTGTCAAACAGTGGCTAAAACTAGAACAGCAGGAGTAGTTGGGTGCTGGTCAGGTACCTGCCTCTGTGCATGAAGACTTAGGCTTCTCAATGTGATCTTTCATGTGAACTAGTTTGAATTTCACAGCATCATGTCAGCCTGAGTATAGTTACTATACACTGAATGCCTGTTGAAACCAAATTCTCAGTGTGATGGTGTTTGGTGTCTGAGCCTGTGGGATGTAATTAGGTTCTGAGGCAGAGCCTTCATGAATAGGATTAGTGCCCTTATGAAAGAGGTCTCAGAGAGTTCACTGCTTCCTTCCACCAAGGGAGGGCACAGCAGAAAAGCAACTATCTATGAACCAGGAAGCAGGTGTTTACCAGACAACAAATCTGCTGATGCCTTGATCTTGGACTTCCCAGGCTCGAGAACTGTGAGAAGCACATTTCTGTTGTTTATAAGCCACCTAGTCTATGGTAGAAGTCAAAATCCTACATGGTGATTGACTACCTCCAAAGCAGATATTCTAAGGGGAAAATAGAGGAGTGCATGGCATTTTGAGGATGCCTTGGAAGTCGCATGGCATCACCTTGGCCCTATTCAATGGGTACAGATGGCCACAAAGACCCACTTAGTTTTACCAGGAGACCTAGACTACACTTCCTAAAAGAAAGCTAAATTTTAAGAAAACCATGTGGAATGAGAGATATTGTTGAGGCTACATTTAAAAGTAACTTAAAAAGTATATCATTATGAACTCATGGATTTAAATATATATGATATATTTTAATCTGTTGCAATTATAATTCATATTGATGTTCAAACATCCTTGGCTTATGAAAGGAGACTATTCAAGTTGGTAACCCATTTTGCTTGAATTTATACATGATTAGAGTATGGCTCTATATTACTTCATAGACAGCAGCTAATGGCTTGGTTGGATAATCTGAGATGTGCAAGAAAAATCATTAGAAAATGGGTGAAAGGGTTTCTGGGGTGGGTGGTTGTACACAGACTTTTCTAAATAGGAAAAAGGTGAAAGAATATGTGTGTCCTGTGTAAATGTTCACAGAAGTGCAATATCTGAAAGAAGAATATTAATTTTCAGACAAAATGATCTGTTCTGTGAACACAGGTCAGGCTCTTTCCCTAGTTACCTCTGTTCTTGCTTGATGGGCTGACAAAATGTCATGAAGCTGAAATGAGGGTTATACATAGGCTTAGCAACATGCACTTCATTTTCTGGTCCTTCCATATCCCATCCTTACAGAATGGTGGAAAAGACTTTGGAAGACTCAGTTATGGTAACATCTAGATAACAACATGTTAAAGGTCTGGGTAGCATCGACCAGGACATATGCTCAATATTATAGACAAATATATTCTACTATTTTTTTTTCATAGAAACACAAGTCTGAAAATTAATAACATGGAATGGATATCTCCTCTCATTACTTCTAACAATTCAGTAGCAAAACTTTTGCTTTTCTTCCTTTCAGTTTGGGCTTTACTGGTTTAAAGACCTTAATTCCCAGAATGAAGTGCTCGTACCAGGGCTACAGCAATGATTCTATTATATTAAAAGTCGAGACTGCTCTTAGGCATTTTACAATTCTCGTATCAGTGAATCAATAGGCAAGAAAGGTGATTAGTTTGATGGCTAGTATGATTGATTGTGCCTATCAAGTGAAAATTGTATTACTTTTACAAGTGGAGGACCGAAAGTAGTTTTTCTGCAACATAAGAGATCATCTGAGTCACCTCTTTAGAGTTCCTGTCTATGATAAAAGTTAATGACAACATTTCAGAACAGGCAGGGCTGCTAATGGTATAGTTCCTTCACAAATGAAGTTTTGTACAGTTTTACTAGGAAATAATCATGACCAGCTCAAAGATTTATATGGTGAAAGAATAATGGAATAGGCAAAAGATAGGAACTGAAAATATCAGATGCTGTCACTTTTTGTGGTGGGAATCAAATAGCAACAATGTTGGGACCATCTCAGTTATGTTATTTTATGGCCTTCATTTCAGTGTCCCATTACAGACAATAGGAACTTGGATCACATTTTTATGGTAAATTCTGCCAGTTTTCTTCTCCATAAAATTGCTGTTTTATATATTACCAATTATTTTTGTGAGAGAGATTCTGAGATTCTAAAACATACAGTTTCTCATCAAATTTTGTTCCCACAAATTTTAACATGCGTTTAGAAAAATCAATTATTATGATAGATACCAAATGATGTTTTTAATCCATCATTTTTTCTACATTTTTGGATGGCATTCTACTCTATGGAAAATTGTTTCCTTCTGATTGATTGATTGAATCAGTATAGATTCACAAATTCCTATTGAATAGTTCTTATGTTTTATATTACTAGTAATATTTAGTATTAAAGAACTACTATCATTATTTTCTGATTTAAAAATTATCCCAAATTTGGCCAGTTCAAATACCCTCAAAGAAGACTCCCATGTGTTTCTTAAGTTTCAAACATTCTTTGAGGATTAACTTACTTTCTAGCACAAGGTGCTCCAGTCTCCTCTTGAACTTCTTTTGTCCATTCTTTCCAAGGAGCTAGTATTTTCTTGGTAGAGGATGATGTTTTGAAACCAGTATCTTGGTCCTTTGTATGCTTATCTCAACTGAAGTATTATAATGCCTACGCCCTTTCAGCATACTGAGCGAGGAAATACATCTATATCCAGTTCTATAAAACAGAGCTCTCCAATTTTAATGTTATCCCAGAAGTCTTCCCCTTTTCATAAATTTTCACTTCTCAAATGGTAGAAACTCAAGGTTCTCAGGTTTTCTTATTACCTAGTTTCTAGAATACACAGAAAGCAGTTTCAAGGGCAAACTAATACCGTGTTGAAAAATGAACTCACTAACTAGAGTTTAATGTTTACAGTTGTTTTAGTCTTTAGTCTTGTCTATAGTAAAAAAAAAAAAAAAAAAAAAGTATAGAAAAGATACTTGGATTAGTTCTGTTTTTATTCATTTGAAAAACATTTATCCATGTTCATATTTTATGTTGGAGATTTTCCTCTTTATCTTATTTTTTTTTGGTAAAATATTAACATGGTTCCAAAAATAAAAACCACAGTAAAAAAAAAAAATAATAAGTCCTTGGTAGTTACTCTCCTGATCCCTTACCTTCCTTCCCATCCAACTAATGTCATTGATTTTCAGTCTAAACACCCTATTTCTCTTTGCAAAATAGACAAATACCGGTATATGTTCATATCTTCTCTTAATTTTACACCAAGGTTAGAAAACTAGAGTAGCTTTTTGCATTTTGCTATTTTTGAAGCCCCTCCACATCAGTTTATGAAGATAATCCATATTGTTTTTATATCTCCATACTATCCCATTGAGAAGATGTACCATAGTTTTTTCAAGGAATCTTACATGTATGAGCATTTAGGATTTTTATTTTTTAATAGTTTGCAATTGCAAATAATGCCCCACTGAATAAATTTGTGCATATGTTTTTGTGTAGGCTAGATTTCTAGAAACAAGTTGTTACGTAAAGAAATAAGAATGTGATTTTCTTATACGCTGCCAGATTTCTCTCTTCATGGTTATGTCAATTTGCATTCTCACCAGCATTGTTTCCGAGTACCTGTTTTTAACAGCCTAACCCACAGAATGTTTGTCCAAGTTGTAATTTTGCCTATCCGATGGGGAGGAACTGGTATCTAAGTGAAATTTTGTTTTATATTTTTCATATTATCACTGAAGCTGAAGATATTTTTAATTTAAAACCAATTTTATTATCTTTATTAATCATTTTCATATATTAGCAATTTTTAATTTATTTTTTTTATTTCTCACTTTTAGGAATTACTTCTAAATAAGCTATTTCATCCTTTTATCTGTGATTTATGCTACAAATGTTTTTTCAAGTATTTTGTTTTTTAATTATCGTTATGGCTTATTGTTTTCTATGCAGTCTTTAATTATACATTTAAGTCTTTTCATTTATTTTATCTGAAATTTAACTCACAACAAGGCTTTTTAAAGTACCATGTTTATAGAGGAACTCACTTGTTTTCCTCTGGCGTGGTTACATCCAAGTCTCTGGTCCATTGGGGGCTTCTTGTGTATCTTGCAAAATATGTATTTTATTGTGGTAAGAACACCTAACACAATATCTACACTGTGGACCTGTTTTAAGTGTACAATACAATATTGTTACCTATAGATACAATGCTGTACAGCAGATCACTAGAATTTGTACATCTTGCTTTACTGAAACTTTATACCTGTTGATTAGCCACTCCCCGGTTCCCCACACTCCTCCCACTGGCACCCACCCTTCGATCTGCTGCTACAGTTTGACTATTTTAGATACCTCATACAAGTGCAATCATTTTAGACATGAAAATTAAGGCCTGATCCTCTCCTAACCTAGTAAAATGAAATAACTCTCTTGATTTTAATGTGCATGGAGTGTAACAGTGGGGTGAGAGAATCAGTGTCCATTAGAATTCCTGCAAATGTGCATCTCTCCTAAATGGTAAAGTTTCTCTTTATTTAAATAATTATCCTTTTTCTGATTGCCTGCTTTGTATTTTCATTTTGTCCTGTTTCTATGGCACAAAGGCATTAAAAAATTGGAAGAATACCTAGCTACTAAAACAGTTACTAAAAATTATTATCAGCCCTAAGAAAATTACGATAGGGTCCTTCCATACTCTGAAACTTGTCCAAAATTGGAAGTAGGGGAAATTCTCCCTTGACTTCCCTGGCCATTCACTGTGCTTTCCTTCTTTCCGTACGTGGTAATTTTATAATCTTTTCCTTCCCCTCTTTACTAGTAACCTCTGCTCTCAGATAAAAATACCTGAATTAAATTTATGCTACATTATGAAACACTCATTTAAGCATTTTGTGTTATCACTCTCAGGGAGATTTATATTTTATGAAGTTCAATTTCATCATGGAATATAGCTTTAGCAGTAGCTTCAGTGGTATGATGGATGAGGCATTGTTTGGAAGTAATAATGGCTTTGCTAGTCCCTCAGAAATAGCAGTATATTGAGACATGGAGTGTCCATTCATGATGTGAGCACTCCTTAGTACATATAAAATTGTTGCATTGGGAAAAACCTGCGGGAGGTGAAGATGAAAGTCAGAGAGTGCAGGCAGATTATGATAGAAGCACATATATTTAAAAAGTTGCCATGAATGGGAAACCTAGGTTTTTTTAGTCTCAGAATGTTTCCTTTCTATATAAATATTAACAACATATTATGAGTCAAAATGCAAAATTCACAATTGTCAACTTAAAACTCAGTCATCTCTCTTCTGTTCACAATAACTCCTATATCAAACAATACAGTTTTGTTTTCTTAATTTCTTACAACAGTGTTTAAATAAAATTTCCTCCGAGGATTGGCCTTCAAAACTGAATTGCCTTTGCAGAAGGTCCATACGTTCTCATGGTTCTAGAGCAAGTCTAACAAATCTGTTGCTCTCCTGTTTTACATGATTTTCAGAGCCCTGCAGAAACTGCACATCTGGCTCTTTGCCTGTACACCTGATGTTATCTCAAGAGAAGTTATGTAAATTAAAGACAGACCCAAAATGGGTCTTTTTTAATGCAAACCAACTGAATATACATCCAAGTCAACAAAAGGAGTCAGGAAAAAAAGATAAGGGACATTAGTAACATTAAGCTAGGATACTAACAAAATGATGACAATATCAAATAAACAGTGTGAAAAGAACAAAAAAAAAATAGAGAGTGGGAAATACATTGTGTAGGCCAAGAAGAACATTAAAATCATTTTCTTCCTTCCATTTATGTTACTTTGGTCATTAGTTTTTTCTTTTTTAATTGTTTTTTAACCTTTGAAAATAGTGAGGACTTGGCACATTTGCCAAAATTAGTATTGCTTGCTTTATTTCTGCTGCCTCTGTATCCCACAGAACCCTGGCTTGTCCTGCAGATTCAAGCTCACTCCTTAGGCTCTGAGGTGATTGTCAGGGATATATAGGATGTCCCAAAATATGTTTACACACTTTGAATAATTATTAATTCCAGTGGGTTAAATCTGAAAAGAAAGAAACATCAATTGAGCTGTCAGCTGTTAAATGTGTATACGTTTTTTGGGACACCCTGTATTTATACATGGTAGCCCTTGTATGTCATTTCTCATTCCCCTATTACTTGACCACAAATACAGAAAGCCGAATGAGATATAAGGAAACTGCCAATTGAATTATTACAGGAAGTAATATTTATGTAAACACTCTGTAGGTCAAGAAATAGAACATTGTTATCACAGTAGAAATTCGCCTCAAACCCATTTTCAATTAGGACCTCATTTCTCTCATCCAACAGAACAAACTTCCTGACTTCTAAATTGTAGTTTATATTTATTTTTGTACTTAGATCAGTGAAATCACATAGTCTGTATAATTTCATATTGGCTTCTTTCAACATTGCAGTTGTGAGATGTTTCATGTTGTGTGTAATAAGCATTTGTTTAGTTTCATTGATATATATGCCTCGTTTAACTATATCACAGTTTCCTTATTGTTTCTAACATTTTGAACATGAATTGTTTTCAACTAAATAGTTGTCAGATATTACAATGAAACCAGATATGAACATTCTTGAAGATTTTCACAGGCAAAATATCTGTTGATAATGTAATGAAATTACTAAATCATAGGGATTGTAGGTTTTCCACTTGCATAGACAATGCCAAAATTGTTTTTCCAAGTGGTTATACACCACTAGTGTGTAAATTTTTAGTTACTCAACATCGTTGTGAAGATTATATACAGTCAGACTTTTACAATTTGCATTTCCCTGCTTATTAATAAAGTAGAATTTTTAACATGTTTATTGGCCATTGGTTTCTCACTGGTGACATTTCTATCTGTCTCACTTGACATTTTTCTAATGGTTTGTATATTTTTGCCTCTGTAGAAATGTATCATAAAAGGTGGATACAAATATATTTTTCTATTATGTGATTTGCCTTTCCACTTTCATACACTTTATTTTATGTATTCTTATTTTTAATTCATCAATGCATTCATCTTTTTCTTTGTGGATAATGCTTTTTGTGTCCTATTTATGTGTCACATCCTGTGTCCTGGTTTGCTTGAAGCATTCTTGGTTGATGCCTCAGCATAACTGCTAATCGAGCCTCCTTTTTACTCTCAAAACATGTTCGAGGTGAAACATTGAATTACATAGTAATTCTGTGTTTAAGAGATCTTTACCTGAAGGAGATAATGATATTACTTGATATTACTTTTAAAAATATTTATTATACCTTTTACATTTAGAACAATAATCCATGCAGAATGGATTTTTATTTATGTGGTTAAAGAGAAAGTTTTCTTTCTCATTTTAATTTCTATATGGTTAAGCAATTTAAACAATACCACTTATTGAAAATACTATCCTTTCCCCATCCTTCTATATTACCATTTGTTTGGTATTAAACTAACTGCATAAGCTTGAGTCAGTTTCTAACCTGTCTAGTTGTGCTGTTCTCTTTATATATTCTTGAGTCAACACCCTGCTGATTTATTGAATATAGATTTATATGAGCTTTCATATCCAGGAAAGTAAGCTCTTCTACCATTATCTTCAAAAATGAATTAACTATTCTTGATTTTATTTCCTTAATCACTTTTCGAAATTCCAAAAATAATGAAAAAAGTTGAATTTTAATTGGGGTTACATTTAATTCATGTTTAATTTGGAGAATATTTGACATCTTTACAATTTTAAATCATCTAATTCATGAACACCCAGTTCATATTATATTTTTACAATGATGAAAATCTGCAAGATCTGTATTAATGTCTTATTTTTTTTCCTGATGTTGATTTTTGTGCCTTCTCTCATTTCTTGATAACTCTCAGCAGATCAAATTTCAAAGAACTATATTTTCAGTCAATTTTATCTATTGTACATTTATTTTCTGTTTAATTTCTACTCTCACTTTTATCTATTTATTTTTTGGGGGCTTTAATTTTCAGCCATTTCCCAACGTCTTGAGATATACAGTTAGCCCAGTGTTTCATCTTTTGTTCTTTTCTGAAATATAAATTAAAGCCATAAATTTTGCTCTCAGTAGATCTGATCTGTATCTCATAAGTTTTGATGTGTAGTAGTAATTCATTATGATTAATGTAAACTATTATAATTCCAATTTTGATTTCATTTGATTCAGGGCTTATTTGGCAGTACGTTTCTTAATTTCCCAATTATGATTTTGGTTGTTATCATTTTTTAATAGCTTAATTGTAGCCATAAAATATACTATATCATTTTACTCCTTTGCAATTAATTGAAACCTGCTTTTTGGCAAAGCATACATTCCAATTATTTTAAAGTGAATGTATAATTTAACTATTAAGGATTTTGTTTTTATGTGTGAGTACAATGTTTCATATATATTATATAAATCAATTTGCTATTTACTTATTGAAATTTTCTATATTCTTGTTTATATTTTTGTCACTGTTACTGAGAGAAGCATATTAAAATCTCTCACTGTAACTATAGATTTGCCTTTATTTTTAAAAATATGTTTTTATTGATTTCAGGGAGAGCAAAGAGAGGGAGAGAGAGATAAAAATATCAATGATGAGAGTCACTGATCGGCTGCCTCCTGCACACCCCCTATTGGGGATCAAGTCTGCAACCAGGACATGTGCCCTGACCGGGAATTGAACTGGTGACCTTTTGGTTCGTGGGTCAAGGCTCAATCACTGAGCCATGCTGACCGGGCTAGATTTGCCTCTTAATTTTGTAAATGTTTGTTTTATATCTATTCAAGAGTATGTTAGTAGGTTCATAAAATATAGAATTTTTTATGTTCTTCATGAAATTAACATTTTTTCTTATATATGTTTGTATATTTATATTTACATGTGCATAATGGGTATGTACAGTCAAATAGTTGTCTTTTTTTCATTACATTTATTGGAGTAACATTGGTTAATATAATTATATACATTTCAAGTTTATAATTCTATAATACATCATCTGTGTATTGCATTGTATGTTTACCACCCAAAGCCATATCTTGTCCCATCACCATATATTTTACCCCCTTTACCACTTAATATTTCTCCCCCACCCCCCTTTTCCTCTGATAACCAACATACCATTGTCTGTGCCTATGTTTTTGTTTTTTTTTCTTGTTTGTTCATTTGTTGCTTGATTGGCACAATAGCTGAGTTAAAATTAATGTAATTATTCATATGCTTGAGTTTAAACCTACCATCTAGTGTTTCATTTTTATCTGTCCCACCTATTCTCAGTTTCTCTTTTTCTTTCTTCCTTTCCTTAGGATGATTTTGTGTGTGTGTGTGTGTATGTGTGTGTGTGTGTGTGTGTATGTGTGTATTTAATTGTGTCTCCCCTCTAATAGTTTGGTAATATTTTACTTATTAATTATTGTTCAATGCTTAGCCAAGAGATTACAACACGCATTCTTTAATGACTTAGGTCTAATATTCATGTGTACTTTTGACTCATTCCTGGGAAATGTAAGCAACTTGGAAGAATTTAAATCAAATCACTTTCTCCCAAATTATATACCACTGCAGTCATATTTAATTTGCTATATATTTTAAATAAAACATGAAATCATTATGGCTTATGTAGCCAATATTTCTTTAGCTGTATTATTTTTGTTCCCCTGAGTTTCCACCATGGATTTCTTTCTTTATGCTTAAATAATATTTTTTAGTATGACCTTTAATATAGATCTGTTGGGGATTACTTCTCATAATTTTAATTTGTCTAAAATTATCTTTATTGGCTTTTGGTTTGCAATATCAATTTGCTGAGGAATAATTTATAAACAATATGTTGCATCCATTTGAAGTATATCATTTAGTTAATTTTGACAGTTGTCAAAACTCATGAAAATGCTGCCATATTTAAGGTACAGAATTTTTACATCACCTTCAAAAGATTCCTCATGTCTCTTTGCCCCTCCCTGAGTCCCTGGCCTATTTAAATTAGGTTAGTTTGCATATTACATAAATTATGAGTTCTGCTTTATATGATCTGGCTCTCTGTGTTTCTTCTGTTTCTTTCTTTTTTTTTTTTTAAATATATCTTTATTGATTTCAGAGAGAGGAAGGGAGAGGAAGAGACAGAGATAGAAACATCAATGATGAGAGAGTCATTGATTGGCTACAGCCTGAAACCTGGGCATGTGCCCTGACCGGGAATCGAACCCCGATCTCCTGGATCCTAGGTCGACGCTCAACCACTGAGCCACGCCCGGCCGGGCTGTATAACATTTTTATCTCAAAACCCCAGTATTTTTTATTCAGTAAATAATTTCCAACACTCTCTTTGTTCCAGAAACTTTTGTAGGTGTTACATATAGTTTGATAAATAATGCAGACAAAAATTCCTGCCTTCATGAAGATTATATTCTAATGAGGGGAGATCAACCTTAGACATAATGACATGCAAATTTTATAATACTTACAGAGGAGGAAGAGCTGTGGGAAAGTAGATCAAATAAGGGAAATGAAGAAGACTAACAGGAGAATTGCAATTTAAATAAAATGACTTGTCATTAATGAAAAAATTTCTGTTTCTGAGTAATAGGTTTATTTGTACTATAAATTTATAATAGCCAAGAAATCAGACTTGGGAGAACATGGGTTGGAGTTATTAAACCTGAATGAAAACTGAACCTGTGGCTGTTACATCAGTGGCCAGACTGCCCTTGAAGCTTTCACATTTAGAAATAAGTACTTAATTAATAACAGCAGCAGGAGAGACAATATAAAATATTTATCATCTCTTTATTATTCTCAAATAACCAGTCACTTCATAGAAATATTAAAGACACAATCAAATGTAAAACAGATAAACTGAAAGAAAATGCTTCGTCTTTGATATGAATCAAACAGGCCACAAAAATAAACAGCAAAAATCAATACACTCTGACTTGCACACGTGCACACACATTCACACAGATACATCACACTCACGCACAAATTCTTGGAGTAAGACTGTAACTGATCTTACTACTTCAACATGCAGTTAATAAAAACTCTGATTTTGATTATAGACTGAGAGCAAACTATGGGGATGGTTTGGTCATTAACTTGCCTCAGTAAATTTACAATCTCTTGTTCAGACTTTCTAATCATTTGTGGAGAATTATATATGTAGCCATTACATTGAAAAATAAAAGCAAAAATTTGCATTGTTTTGGTAAAATAGAGATCAGAAAAATATTTCTGCATGATTAAAGATTAATGTTTTATTTAAAATTTTATATTTAATTTTCAACCTTGACAAGTGTTCTTTTTTTTAATTTCTAAGGCAAAATACTACATTTTCTTTTAAAAGAAAAAAAAAATTGGCCTCATTTTACATTTTTTTAGACCGAACTCTTTTGTGGCAATTACCACATACATAGCAGTCCCCTGACACCTTCTCAAGAAATATCTATCAGGTTGTATTTGAATGCCATACAGCAAGTGAACACTAAAGGGTTCATTCTTCATGATCAGACAGCACCCAAGTGTACCCAGCAGTCAGCTGCTTTTGAACCATCCATAATCTCTAGAAATGTCTCCTCCCAAAACACATTTTGCAGAGAAACACAATTTGAATTCTCCATTTACTGTAACACCACACAAAAGTCTATAGACAGGTTTGGAGGTCACTTTGACATTTCTTTAAGTAAAACTTTGCTACATTTATGGAACAAAACCCAGAAATGTTCTGCATTTAGCAGGTTAAGATGAAAAGATGCCCTTTAATGTAGTAAACCCACCCTTTTATTAAAAATAGCTGCTTGTTCTCTCTGAAACAGAAGCAGTGTAGAGCTTTGAAAGAGACAGAAAAGCCATGAAATGAGTCATCAGCTGTGTTCGGTTACAGTGGCTTTATCTGTGACTGTGTGAAAAACCACTTCCAAGAAGTCAGCAAAAGTGCAGCCAGTTGCTGAGAACTAATCATGCTGGGTTATTCTTGGAGAAGTCTGGTGTTTGTAGGGTGAGCTGATGGTTACCAATTATTACCTCTATTTGGCAAAATGAATGGGTCTTAACAGCTATCTTGAAGGTGTTCTCAGCAAGAACTATATTTAAAGTGCTGACACAGTAATTGTGTCTGGTTCATCCAATCCTGAGTTTGATCTTAAGTGTTTTACAGTATGCAGTCAATTGTGCTTAACTTCAGCTTTCAGTGTCCGAAGAGTGGGTCTGATAAACACCTGGCACTGAAATGCATGTTTTACAATGTTCCCTAAACGACCTAATTTCTGTTGAGTATCGAAGTAATGAAAGGAATGTTTTTATTAGGGTTGCTTCTAAAATACTTAGGTATAAATTTCTATCATAAAACAATTTCTAATCCTCATGGAAAGGTGCCCTAGTGCATAGTAATATCTATATTTGGTTTTAGACTGGTAATTTATAGTTGTTCAGATATAATAATAGACTTGCCTTGGGAAATATAATCAGTGAAAGGGATTTTATTTCTGTTGATTACCTTGAAGGTACACAACATAAATGAAAACATATTCTCAGTGTCTTTGCCATTATAGAAAAAGCCCTCTCGTCCCTTGGTCGAGTTTGTTGTGGTGATTATTGCTATTAATAATGTGTCAAAGAAGTTTCTTACTTTTTGTTGAAAATATCCTGTTCAATTTTCCCAAGACACAAGTAAAATGTAAAGGGAAAGAGCAAATAAGTTATTGGCACGGCATGACTACAAAACGAAAGATTATCTTTAAAGTGCAGTGTGAAACAATAATGAATTAGGACACAAAGTCGGAAGCTGGAGGGCAAACATTCACCCTCATTGTCACCTGATGAGAGAGCAGCTTGAGGCCTGTGCTCCCCAGTGCTGCAGGCCCCTCTCCATCCATGCCTCACCTCCATAATCAGAGAAATAATGTGTAATTCTCTTCATTTTTTTCAAAGCTCCTTGTGGGCTATTTGAAACTTACTATATTTTACAATGACTCTCAAAGTCTCTGTTATCATTTCACAAGAGAAAATCCACAGTTTTGTATAGTTGTTTATTTTGATGAGGTGCATTTTTCTTTCTGTTCATTTTGTTTTTAGTTGGCAAAACAAGGTAAATATGGGGAAATACAGAGAGCTATAAAGAGGAAGTTTTAAAATAAATGGTTTTCATAAAAGGATAATTTCCCTTGCTTGAAGTATTTTAATTCCAGGAAAAAAAGGAAATAACTAAGATCTTCGATTCCATTAACTAGCGCAAATGGTGCTAACAAATGGTGTAAAGAACAGCACTTACTAGTCTAACATTTGGCTGGACATATTCTTCTTCAGTCCTTTTCTGTCTGTGATTTTGTAATTAACCAAACAGAAGAAATGAAAATTGCGTTAACGTGTTTGGGGGTTTTTTGCCTTTGATTCAGGACTGAATTAGTTTTATACTTTAAACGTCTCCCTTGAAGAATGAATGCAGCCTCGAAGATGCTCCCAGGGATTGTCTTCATTCACTGTGACGATCATACAGGATGTGTTACACTTGGGTTCTTTAAGTAGGAGCTATTTTAAAGCAACTCTTACTTGCCTGCTGGGATGGTGTTACATTCCAAATCTTGCTAATGCTTCCTCAACTACAGAGCCTCCCTGCCCCCACATTGCTAATGAATGACCATATTTACAAGACTCTCTGAAGACACTAAGAAGTTTGGTTATTTAGAGTGAATTCACACAACAAAGTTTTGAATAGAAACAAGAATATGATCTGATTAATTCAGAGAGTAATTTATAAATTTCTCAGCAGCCAAATTGCATGTCAGTTTAGCCAGTCAACTGAAAAAAAATTTGTATAAGAGGGAATCATATACTTCCGTCTTTCACAGTGTTAGTATTCAATCAAACAATTTTTTACAGATATATTTTATGACTCACTCCCCTTTGCCCAAGAAGTCAGATAAGAAATCATTTTATATTTTACATTTCTTAAAATACCGGGTATTGGTAACTGTCTCTGTAACTGCCCCTCTCATCTGATTCTGCTGGAGATGGAAAATGGGGCAGCCCCTCTGGCAAACAGTCTGGCAATTTTGTGAAAAGTTAAACACACTCTGACCTTGCAACCCAACAATCACACTCCTGAGGTTTTATCCTAGAAAAATAAACTCTTATCCATATGAAAATCTTTATAGGATGTATAAAGACACTTTATTTGCATTATCCCAAACTGGAAACCACCCAAATGTCCTTCAAGGGGTAGATGCAGACAGATTAAAAAAGCCACAATACAGCCATACCATGGAAAATTACTCAGCAATAAAAGGAACAGATTATTGATATACAAAACAGTTTTGATCAACTCAAGGGAATTAAGCATAGTGGGGGAAAAACAGTTTCAAACATTTATATACTTTGCAGCATTATATCAGCTGTATGTATGATTTCATGTACATCACATTCTTGAAATGACAAAAGTATAGTGGTAAAGAATAGATCGGACAGAAAGGGCTAAGCATTTGGATTAGGGTAAAGGCAAGGGCTTAAAAGGATTAGCATCAAGAAGTTTCTTTGTAGTGATAGTCTATATCCTGATTGTGATAATGATTATATGAACATACATGTAATTTTATTACATGTAGTAAAATTTTCATAGTACATATCAAAGCCCACATTTACATATATATATACACACACATTGCACACACCCATCACACACACACTGCCCACTCTACAGGCACACCACACACACACTATACATACATGTAACAACTGGTGAATTCTGAGAAGTTGTGTTGTTTAACAGCTTTGTACCAATGTCAGTTCCTGGTTAAATGTTACCTGTGTGTAAAATTGATTGTAAGATCCCAGGGAATCTGTATTATTTTTGTCACTTCTTGTGATTCTTAAATTTTTTTCAAAGAACACCACTCATTTAATCTTTATACAATTATCCCTGGCTTAACATTTTGACAAATGCGTCATTAGACAATTTTGTCATTGTGTGAACATCATGGAGTGCACTTTCAAAACCTGGCTGGTAGAGCCCACTGCACACTCAGGCTCTAGCTGCAGCCTATTGGTAACACAATAGTAAGCATTTGTGTATCTAAACATTAAAAAGGTACAGTAAAAGTGTGGTATAAAAGATAGAAAATGGTACGCCTGTATGGGGCACTTACCCTGAACAAAGCTTGCAGAACCGGAATTTGCGCTCAGGGAGTCTGAGAGTGAGTGGGATGGAACATGAA
Source organism: Miniopterus schreibersii (assembly GCF_964146895.1). Taxonomy (NCBI): domain Eukaryota; kingdom Metazoa; phylum Chordata; class Mammalia; order Chiroptera; family Miniopteridae; genus Miniopterus; species Miniopterus schreibersii. Next base: position 76,025,783 of record NC_138107.1, on the reverse strand, counting down.
GGCCCAGGACAGAACTGTGCACCACTGTAGACTTCAGAAACACTGCACACTTAGGCTACACTAGATTGATTTTTTAAAATTGTCTTCAATGCATTGCACTAGGTCATAACAATAGCTATGAGGTCACTAGGAGATAGGAATTTTTCAGCTCCATTATAATCTTATGAGACCCCCGTGGTAAATACAGTCCATCATTGATCAAAACCTCATTAAGCAGCACAATACTGTGTAGCCAAGAGGACATGAAAGTGTGCAATTGCCAATGAGACAGGTCATTACATTAGGTATTTATACCTCTAAAAGGACAGTTTTATCTATATTTTATGATTGAAGATACTAAAATTCACCAATTACATTTTCTTCAAGTCACACACGTAAACTGGGTGTACTACCCAAGCCTGGGATTTTATTTTTAAATTCGTACCTTTTTTGACTTTTCTGTTCTCTTCTGTTGTCTCATTATGTCACTAAACATTTCCAAGAGTTTAAAAGTTAGTTTCCCACTCCATACCTCTTCTTTTTCCAATGTTTTCCTCCCTGTCCTCCAGGAAAACTCTAATGTGTTCAGAACTTCTTTCTCAAATTTGGGAGGAGGCTCAGGCACGCTGGACCAACTCCCTTTTCCGTTATTGTCCAGAAGATTTGTAAAATCAGAGTCCAGTCTGAGCTCACGGAAATGTTTTGCCAAACCTAGATCTGAAAATGTGAGCTGGTCTCCTGAGATCAATTCAAGACACTTCCACAGTGTAATCACAGATGTTCCAGAAAGTACATTCGACTCAATAGGCATAATGTCATTATATTAAATTTTATGTATAAGTCTGTGACTTAAAAAGTGAAACTTTCTATTACAGAAAATCCTTAAAAAGAAATTCATTCTTTTAATAATTCTGCCATATAAGCACTGCAAGCTTGAAAAATTGTTCTTTTTGAAACAATGATTCAATTTTCAAACTTTGAGGATAGGATTTTAAGTTTATATTTTACTCTAATGACAATTATACACATTTTTCAATTGTAATATATGTTTTAAATTAATTTTAGGACAAAGTAAAATATTTTGGAACCAAGAGCAAGTGAAAAAAATAGAATACAACCCCAGGAGAGTAGAATATTGATTAAAAACACCATTTTTGATCCAGTCTAATGTAGTGTCATTCTTGCTCTACTCCTTACTACTGTTGTTTTTTGTCTGTTATTTTTCCAGGGATAGCCAGGCACTGATAGGTACTTTCAGAGCCCTGTTTGATTCCCCCATGTCAAAGAATAATTAACAAAAGACAGAAAAACAGAATCTATTTAACAAATTAAGAAAACAGCATGTTCTATGGGCCTAACTGGGATGTGGAGCTCTTACAACCAAGGCCTGGAAGTGAAATGGAACCATCTCCAGTTAATTGTTTCATTGACAGAGAAGCAGCAGTAACACTTACAAGGGAAGATCACAGAAAGAATTAATAACCAAATATGACATAGTAGAAAGTTAGCATGATATACACAAACTATCATTGTAAAGCTTTAGATGAAGAAAGGAGGCCAAATAGGTTATCAGAGTCTTTGTTTTCAAAAGATTATGAGTTATAACCTCCCTCCTCTCACTTTCTCTTTCCTTTCTTACTACTCTTTTTATCAGTCATTTTTGTATATGTTTTGGGTTTCATCTTTTATTTCATTTTATTTTATTTGACAAAAGTAGTATTTTTAAAATATTTGCTTCAAGTCTTTAGTTCTGGTCATACATATGCTAATATTGGTGTTGTCAGGGCAGGAAATAAAAGCTGACTTTGTTTCCTTTATACTGCTAAGAACCTGGGTTTCACCATCAAAATGACCAGTCTAGAATCTCACCTCTGTATAATACTAGCTGGTTACTGTGGTATTTACTTACATAAATACTTCTTTGACTTATTTTCTTCATCTGCAAACAAAACAAAAAAAAGAGACAATATACAAACTATTTTAGCCTGCTAGGGCCGCCAGAACAAAATACCAGGACTCACAGACTTGGTGACCTAAACAACAGAAATGTATTTTCTCACAATTCTGGATGCTGCAAAGTCCAAGATCAAGGTGTTGGCAGATTTGATTTCTCCTGGGGCCTCTCTCCTTGGCTTGTAAATATCTGCCTTCTGGATGTGTCCTCACATGGCTTTCTTTTTGTGTGTGTACATTCTTGGTGTCTCTTACTCTTCTTCTGAAACACCAGCCCTATTAGATCATGGCCCTACCCACATGACCTCATGTAAACTTAATTACCTCTTTTAAGTCTCTATGTCTAAATAAAGTCATATCAGGGGCTAGAGCTACAACGTATGGATTTAAGGGGACACAACTCAGTCCATAACACAAATTCTGAAAGACTTTTAAAAATTTATAAAATGTTAGCAATACACCTTGTATATATAAGTACTCAACAAATGGCAACTTATATAATTTATATCTTGGTGAATTAGGATGCAATGATGAGTAAGTTGTAAGAAAAAAAGACTAGTAGGTTTATTAGTTTTCAGTGCATAAGAAAACAATACAAAAGTTCATAGCCTGAAGTAACTGTTTATTTAACACAATATTTTATGGGTCGGCTACTTGAGCTGGACTCAGCTGGGTGGTTCATCAGTGTTCGTCCAGGCTCAGTTGATCTCAGCTAGACTTATTCAAGAATTTACAGTATCCTGTGGGTTTTGTGGGGCTGAAAGGTTTGTGATGGCCTTGTCTGGAATGGCTGGAATTAGTGGGGTCTCTCTGCGTGAGACCTCCATGTAACCCTTCAGCAAATGAGACCAGGCTTGCCCACATGGCTATCACAGGGTTCTGAGAATAGCAAGAAAACATGCTCAATGTGCAAGTTATTTTCAAGTCTCCCCTTGTGTCACATTTGCTAATGTTTTATGGCCAAAATAAATATCATGATAAATATCATGACATTTTATACCCCAGAATCAAATAGGTTCCATGTGATGGGGGGATCTTCAGTGTCCCAATGTAAATATGTGAAGAAAGGGAGAGGAAGATTTGGTGTTAATTATAATAATCTGTTATAAAGAAGCTAATCAATAGTTATAGAGCTATTAACACAATACCTGTGATCATCAATCAAATTGATCAAACTGTGCTGTGCTGAGATCATAGATCTTATATCAATATATTATGTTCTTCAATTATTTGAGGTAGACAGAAAGGTTTGCTGTTACTTATGTTTTCTCAGAGTTTTTCAAAGAAAGACACTATCTCTATTCCCAACTTCTGATTTCCTGCTTCCCGTTGTCAGCATAATAGATACAGAAAGTACATTATATAATATAGTGGTTTTGAAATCATCAATGATAATAATGTTAAATTGTTAAGAACCTAACCCTAGAAAATCAACAAAGCTCTACTAATTTATGAATACAGGTTTTTCAGTCTTATACACGTGGCTGAAATGATTTTTTTATTTATTCCACATTCTTTTCATGGTCAGTAAATGTCACATGTTGCCTCAGAGCAGAATCAAATTCTGTAATGAAAGGAAGAGTTACATCTTGATTTTTTAGAGGTTTTAAAAATATTTCCTGTGGTAGCATTCAGAGGATATAGAAAAATGTGATGAGCATTGTTTTTCTCTTGGATTAGAAACTGATGTCCAAGTTCTGGAAGGTTTTAGTAGATCCTTCATTTATGCTTTGAATCTGAAAACAAGAGATATTTATGTCATAATTTCCTCAGGTCAAGTCTGGGTCATAGGTAAAGTAGCAGCATACTTCCATGCCTTGTGTGGAGGGGACAATAAATGTTCATGGTGGGTGTGTAGGCAAATGGGCCCAGAGGACCTCTTCCAGCTTTCAGTATGATTCTGATGAGTATGAACTCAAATGGAACACAGGCACGAGGGAGGAAGATTGAAGGATGGACAGACTGGGTGGCTGTAATGACGGTGGTTGTAATGGAAGGTGGGTGGTTATAAACGCCTACCTTCAGGCATGGAAGCTCACGGCCCAGAGAGGAAAGGCCGTATATGGGTGCAGCTTGGGCAAATGAAGACTAGAGCAGAAGCCACCGTCAGAGTTGGAAAGCTAAGGGTATAAATGTTTCCTACTTAAACAAGAAGTTAGTTATATAGTTTATACCACAGGCATGTTTTAGAAACATACTAATTATCGAGGTGAAATGCACGCACTTTAAGTTTTGCTATTTTAACATAAACAGTTCAGTGGCATTTAGAACATTCACAATGTATACCACTTATATCTTGTTTCAAGACATTTCCATCACTGCGAAATGAAGCCTCGTACCTATTACCCAGTTTCTCCCCAGCCCCTTCCTCCTCACTAGCCTCTTCTTCTGCCTGCCCCTGGCAGCCGCCGCTCTATGTTTTGTCTCTATATTTGTCTATTGTGAATATTTCACATAACTGGAATCATACAATATGTGACCTTGGGTGTTTAGCTACTTTTACTTAGCTATTTTAGAGGTTTATCCACGTTGTAGTATATAGTATTACTTTATTTCATTCTAGGGCTGAATAACATTGCATTTCATGTGTATATCATAATGTGTTTATCCATTGATCTGTTGATCCATTGATGGAGATTTGGGTTGTTTCTAAGTTTGACTTTTGTAAATAGTGCTGTGATCATTGTTAGAGTACCTGATTTTATTATTTTGTGTATATACCTAGAGGTGAAATTTCAGGGTTATGTGGTAATGCTAACTTTTTGAAGAATCAACCAAACTCTTTCCACACTGGCTCAAACAATATGCATTCCCACTGGATTTTTCTTCTTTCTTTCTTCCTTCCTTCCTTCCTTCCTTCCTTCCTTCCTTCCTTCCTTCCTTCCTTCCTTCCTTCCTTCCTTCCTTCCTTCCTTCTCTCTCTCTCTCTCTCTCTCTCTCTCTCTCTCTCTCTCTCTCTCTCTCTCTCTCTCTTTCTTTCTTGATTTCAGAGAGAGGAAAGGAGAGGGAGAGACAGAGATAGAAACATCAATGATTAGAAACTAATTGATCGAGCCCGCAACCCGGGCATGTGCCCTGACCGGGAATCGAACCCCGATCACCTGGATCCTAGGTCGATGCTCAACCACTGAGCCACGCCCGGACGGGCACCACTGGATTTTTCTTAACAGCTGAAAAACCTAAAGAAAATTATTGAAAGTATTTGTGTAAATCAAATATGAGAGATTATGAAAAGCTAATACTAAATAAAGTAGGTGGTCATTGCCTTAAATCTGACTCATAGAATATAGACTTAAATTGTACAATTTAAATAAACCCAGATTATATCTATCAATCTATTTATCATATATCATCCATTTTTCTACCTATCTACACAAGTTATTTTTAAAGCTATAATAATTAGAACCTTGCTTTGATATATAAAATAATATTTACATTACTAAAAACCTGTATAATAACATAATACTAAGAAATTTCCTAGAACTTGCCTAAAAAGCATATTAAGTGGCTGCTACATTTTTTTTGGATCAAATCTTCTACAGAAAATTGGTAGAAAGTGCTCTTTTAATCTGACACAAAGAACTGCTTCTTGAACGGCCCAAATTTCTTAGAAACATCCATATAATTTTTCTAAGACTTCTAAGATATTTGGATTTATGCTGCATCTATATAAATGTTATTGTTCAGAATAGATAGCAGGGTTTTTTAAAAACCATTTTTGAAACAGTTCACTTTGTCTTTAGAAACAGTTTTTAGTAAATTACTAATTTAAATACAACCTTTAAAAGATGCTTTGATAAGCACATTTTTTCTAAAGTATATGAAAATTGTTAATGAAATTACATTCTGTCTCACTAATCTGCTCATTTTTCCCTTTAATTTAAGGGACATTATAAAATGTTTTCCCAACATTAAATTGTTTACTGAGCTAATAAAGTAATTAGTCTGATTAAACTGATGGTCAGCTCGGGCAAACAAATTCTGTCAACACAATCTGTGTATTAGCACAGACAATATTTATAATTTAACACAAATGTGTCCAAATGAAAGAATTTATGTAGATTGGAGAGCTAAACTACATTTTTTAATCTTTTCAAAAGTTTTTATTTATTTTATATATTTGATGGGGTGATGAACACACAATACAATATACAGATGCTGTATTATAAAATTGTACACATGAAACCTATATGATTTTATTAACCAATGTCACCCCAATAAATCACTTTTTGGTACATGCTTAGAAACAGATTAAAAGATAAATTTGACAAAGACTAAAGAAAGCTAATCATGGATAAGAATCATGTACATTAATTTATTTTTACAAAAGACATGCAACTTAACCTGAATCTGAAAACATGAATATAAAGGGAAACAGATTTGTAGGCAGAAAAACAGCCCACCACAGTTATCCAGGATGTACTCCCCCACCCTGAAATTGGTACTCTTACCTTACATGACAAAAGGGACATTGCAGATATAATTAGGTTACAAACTTGATTAATCTTGGTAGACCCACTCTGATGACCAGGGTCCTTAAATGTGGAAAAGGGTGGTAGAAGAAGAGAGTCAGAGTGATGCAATGTGAGAAGAACTTGACTCACTATAGCCAGCTTTGAAGGTAGAGAAGGGGTCACAAGCCAAGGAATGTGGGCGGCCTCTAGAAACTGGACAAGGCAAGGAAATAAAGTCTCTCCTAGAAACTTCAGAAAGGAAAGGAGCAATGCTTACATCTTGATTTTAGCCTAGTGAAATCCCTGTACTGCTTCAGATCTACAGAATTGTAGAATAATAAATTTGTTTTGTTTAAGCCACTAAATTTGTATTAATCTGTTACAGTAGCAGTAGAAAAGGAATATACCAGAAATGGTTGACAGTGATGCATGTGTGCAAATTCTAAGTTATGCCTTCTTTAAGGCATTATATTCATTACTCACTTTTTTTATTTTTATTATTCAACCACCATAAAAATAATGGTATTCATGCATCAAGGATTAGCTGCTTTAAAAAAATTAGCAAAATATACAAACCATAGAAACCTATGTTGTAAAGAGAAATGATCATAAATACAATAAATTGTGTAAAATTGTATTCACAATTACTTTGTGCTAAAGTTGAAAACATGAATAAATGGATTATTTTCTAAGTAATTGCATAATTTTACATATACAGAGAAGTCAATGAATAAGAATAACACCGAGGAACTTAAAAATGTTTATTAATTGTCATTGATAAATTATTTAATTCCTCACAGAACAAATTAACTGCTATTTTATAAAGTGTTCCAGGTCATAAGAGATAAGAAACTACATAAATCACAATATGAAAAAGTAAATATGCAATCCAGGATAATTAACACACAAAGAGAAGCAGGATATAATAATTATTAGTGATTTTTAAAAATAAGTGTAAAGACATTCAATATAAGAAAACTACTGCCCGGCCAGGCGTGGCTCAGCGGTTGAGCATCGACCTAGGATCCAGGCGATTGGGGTTCGATTCCCGGTCAGGGCACATGCCTGGGTTGCGGGCTTGATCAATGACTCTCTCATCATTGATGTTTCTATCTCTGTCTCTCCCTCTCCTTTCCTCTCTCTGAAATCAATAAGGATATATTTTTTTTTAAAAAAAGAAAACTACTAAACTTATTTACTGTATAAGTAATTTAACAAAAGTATTGTATCCTCAGCAATTTGACCAACTTTATTTGATAAAGTCAACACAAATTTATATTCAAAAATTGACAAAGGACATTTAATTTTAAAAGTAAATTTACTTTATTTTTTATTTTTTTAATATATCTTTATTTATTTCAGATAGAGGAAAGGAGAGGGAGAGAGAGAGATAACATCAATGATGAGAGAGTCATTGATCGGCTGCAGCCCACAACCCGGGCATGTGCCCTGACTAGGAATCAAACTCTGATTGCCTGGATCCTAGGTCGATGCTCAACCACTGAGCCAAGCCCGGCTAGGCAAAAGTAAATTTACTTTAAAGAAAAAAAAAATCATAGTGAATGATGAAATATAAATAGAATATCTATTACAATTAGCAACACTAATATGATAGCTATTGTCATTATTTTTTCAATTTATTTTGAAACTTATACTTCATACATTTAAAATGAAACATATAAAAAATCTAGAGTGGAGGAAGATTAAAATGCTATTATTTTATACAATATATGTATACACAAAATTCCCTGGAAATAAACTGACAAACTTTCCATACAGCTAGTTCAGTATAGTATCTCACAATAGGGCACCTATACAAAAATCAGTAGGTCTACTGAGGTAGAAAATAGGTTGTTCATATTCCCAAAGAAACAACAAAACAATAAAAATAGTTATCTATCAAAAATGGAATATATATCTATTACTTATAAGTGCAGAGGAAAGAAATTAAGTTAAAAAGCTATTTCATGACTATTTCTGAATTTTAATATATTGTAAGATTCAATTAATCTGTTGAATTCATAGATTAATTCAATCCTAATAGTTGGCCTATGGAGACTGTCTTGCTATTCAATAATATGGTTCTTAACATTTAATCACCATTTGAGACAGAATCAGTAGAGATATATCAAAGAATAATGAAAGTATTTAGAGAATGTTATAAAATAAACCTTATTGCCTTGAAGGATACAAGTCAAGGGACTTTCCTAGGTCATACTCCTGTTTTTTGTTAGAAAGCTCAAATATTAAGCCTTCTAATTGAACAGTGGTTATTTGGCAAGCTACATGTTGTTGTGTGGATGATGGCATTCTCCCAAAATTTGTGTTGAAACTCTAGCCCTCACTGTGATGGTATATGGAAGTGGGGCCTTTGAGAGCTTGTTAAGGTTAGATGATGTCATGAGGGTGGGGCCCTCAATATGGGAGTAGTGCCCTCATAAGAAGAGAAACAGACAGCAGAGCTCTCTCTGTTTCCATGATCACACATTAGGGAAGGAACATGAGAGACCTTGGTGAGAAGACACTGTGTACATCCCAGAACCTGGGCCCTTACTAGGCACTGTATCTGCCAGCACCTTGATCTTGGGCTTCCCAGCTTCCAGAACTCTGAGGAATAAATTCCTGTTGTTTAAGTCACCCATTCTTCGGTATTTTGTTATAACAACTTGAGCAGTCAAAACATGACATGTCTCCGAACCCCATTTGGAAGACATGTTCCTAGCCTCTCCCCAGCTCAGAGTCATCTTGGAGGTCAGCTCTTTTAGTTAGTAATTTCCTTCTAGTGTATCATAATTTTCTTAAACAATAGGATTTAGCAAGAATGTAACCTCAGCAGGACAGTCCCTCCTGATAAGAAGACTCTTCCTATCTCTAGCCCAGGTTGTACTTTGTTTTACTTTGAACGCTGTATTGCATTATCAGGAGGCAGCGTAGATCATTTTGGTAGATTGTAGGAGTTTAGTTGTCCAAAACATTGGCAAGAAAAGAATGAGGAAAACTCTGCCAGCTCCAAAGGCACAGTCCACCTAATGCAGCAGGAACAGAGAGCTTTCTGACAGGACCCAGGGTTTCTGAGTTAGTGAAATGAGCAGAGCTTGTTTTCATCTCCCAGGTTATCAGACAACATCGTACACTATGAGCCAGACCCCAGACTCTACTAGAAATAATAGTTGCATTTAAGCCAGACCTCTCTGATGGGAGGGTGACAAAAAACACACCAATTTTAAACTAATAAAATGTTTCTGTTTTTGATAATATGCCATAATTGAAATTCATTTAATGTCTGAAAAAAATGTCTCATACAAAATGATTTAAAGTAAATATTAACAAAGGTTTGTTTTGAGGCAGTTTTTGTGTTCAGAACATTTTTTAAACAAGGGTGGCAAACCAGCACCCTCAGGCCAAATCTACACCACTGCTGGCTTTTCTAAATAACATTTTACAGGAATACAACCTCACAAATTTCATTATACACCCTTGTCTATGGCAGCTTTCATGTTGCAACAGCAGTTACCTAGTTGCCACAGAGAACACATGGCTGGCAAAAGCAAAATGTTTATTATCAGACCCTTTGCAGGAAAAAAAAAAAAAAGCATGCTGACTCCTGATCTAAACAATATCTGATATTGAATTCAATGATTTTAGAAAAGGTAATGTAATTGCATTCACATATTTATTTAAAATGAAATACAATAGAGCACATAAGCATTCCATGTGCTTGTCAAATCATATTTGGTACAACAATCTCATTTTCTACTGTTTTGGTAGAAAACGGAGTTGTCATTAGAGATGCAGCATTGAGAAAATGCATGGACAGCCCTTTGCCATTTTGTTAATGTATCTCGGACATATATTAGGTGACAAAATAACTTTACATAATTATTTCTGGTTTAATTTTTAACTGATTTGGAAAGGAAACATCCTTAATGTTCAAGTAACCTTTCAAATATGAATTTAAAATACGGATATTTTAATAAACCTAAATCTTTGTAATGTCTCCATTAAATAAGATGAATGAGGACAAGTGTTGGCACCAAAAGGCATAGCGGTAGATGCACTAATGAAACCAAGTTTCAATAAAACCTTTATAGAGCACTTGAGTAGTCCTGAAAGATTCCACTTTAAAAGCCCCAAATAGCAACAGGCTTATCTTTTTGTATTTATTGTGTCTAGTTTATTGCTTAGAATATTTGCATAAAAATCAGTGTTTTATTTCTTAGTTCATCTGCTTCCACTGAAGTCATATTCACATAATTATGATACCCCAACTGGTTACTGTGGAAATTATAACGATATTAGAAACTGATTATGACTTCCGAATGAGTCAAGATGCAGGACCAGGATCACTACAGAAGCAGTGAAAAAAAATGTATTTTCATGAGTAGCCTTGAGGATTATTAAAGACCAACAGGAAAAGGAAACAAGGAAATGGGAAGATACAAATAAAAATAATGAGCAATTATATTATGCCTCCCAAAATTCCCCCTGCAGTTTCAGTCAATGGCCCTACTTCTGCTTTCTGTTCTAAATAATTGTGCTAGTTCTGGTAAATATATCCATCTTGATTCAAAACAGCTGTGACTGCTTTCCTGCGATTAATGAATTAATTAATGTTCTTCTTTCGTGTACTATTTCATGGTATTTTTTTTAAACAGCGTACATTAGCTTTTACTTCTGGTTCGATCTTGCAAGGAAGGCATCAATGGTTTCAAGAGACAAATTTGACTCTAGATTTTAAAGTCCCAAGAAAGTAAGGAGTCGCATTTGTGAACAAACACTCCAGAAGAGAAGTTATACATGATAGTACAGTGGTGTGATCTTAGGTAGGTCTCTAAACCTCAGTTCTGCTCTCTATAAAATGGGCACGCAAATATCACCTACCCCATGGAGTTGGGGGGTTACCTGAGATAACAGATAGGACAGTGTTTGACATGTGGGTGGGCACCACTCAGCAAATGTTAGCTATTAGACTAGTAATGAGCAACCACTAAAATATCTGGGTAACACTTTTTCTATATCACTTACAGAAATAGGAAAAGCGGTCCCCTTACAATTACAAATTGTTGTTTAAAAGCACCACATAGAATTATGTTCCTTTAATCCCCAATATTTTCTCTGCAACTTTAATGCTGAGTAGCTATTGGCTATTGGGAGACATAAAATCTGCATTGAAAGGTACCTGTTGGCATAAACAGCAGAATTCTCACAGTGGACCCCCTGTCATGAGTGATGAGTCACAGTCTGCAGAGAAATCAGGTTCAATAATCAAATACATTGATAAATCATTTCATTTAATATTTTTTTTCGATTACAGGTCACATTCAATATTATTTTTGATTAGCTTCAGGTATACAGCATAGTGGGTAGACAATTATATAATTTATGAAGTGATCCACCTGATAATTCTAGTGCCCACCTGGCCCTATACATAGTTATCACAATATTATTGACTATATTCCCTATCCTGTGTTTTATGTCCTGGTGACTATTTTGGGACTACGAATTTGTACTTCTTAATCCCTTCATCTTTTTCACTCAGCCCCCCACGGCCCCTCCTATCATCAACCTTCAATTTGCTCTCTGTATTTATGAGTCTGCTTCTGTTTTGTTCACTTAGTTTGCTCTTTAGATTCAATAAATAAATAAAATTATATGGTATCTGGTTTTCTCTGTATGACTTATTTCACTTATCATAGCACCCTCTAGGTCCATCCATGCTGTTACAAATGATATGATTGCATTCTTCTTTATGGCTAATACTCCATTGTATATATGTACTACCTCTTTTTATTCACCCCTCTACTTATGGGAACTTCAGTTGCTTCCATGTTTTTGCTATGGTAAATAATGCTGCAATGAACATAAGAGGGCATCTATCTTTTTGAATTTGTGTTTAGGATTTCTTCAGATATATACCCAGAAGTGGAATTTCTGGGTCATAAGGTAGTTTTATTTTTAAGTTTTTGTAGAACCTCCATACTGTTTTCTATAATGGCTGCACCAATTTGCAATCCCAACTGTTCACAAAGGTTCCCTTTTCTCCACAACCTCACCAACACTCATTGTTTGTTGACTTGTTGATGGTAGCCATTCTGACAGGTATGAGGTGATATCTCATTTTGGTTTTAATTTGCATCTCTCTGATGATTAGAGACATTGAACATTTTTTCATATATCTACTGCCCATCTGTATGTCCTCTTTGGAGAAGTGTCTATTCAGGTCCTCTACTCACTTTTTAATTAGATTGTTTGTGTTGTTTTTTGTTGGTGTTGAGTTATATGAGTTCTTTTAAATTTTGAATATCAACCCCTTATCAGATGTATCATTGGTAAATATATTCTTCCATTCAATAGGTTGCCTTTTTGTTTTGTTGATGGTTTTCTTTGGTGTGCTAAACATTTTAGGTTGATATAGTCCCATTTGTTTATTTGTTTATTTGTTTATTTATTTATTTATGTTTTGTTTCCCTTGCCTAAGGAGATATATCACAAAAAATATTGCTAAGAGGAATGTCAGAGTGTTTTCTGCTTTCGTTTTCAGTGCAACCTCTATTAAAATGCATTTTTCACAGAACTAGAAAAAATAATACAAAAAATTATATGGGACCACAAAAGACCCCAAATAGTGACAGCAATCTTGAGAAAGGAGAACAAACTTGGAGGTTTCACACTACCTAATATCAAACTATACTATAAGGCTATAGTAATCAAAACAGCATGGAACTTGCATAAAAACTTATAGATCAATGGACTAGAATAGAGATCCCAGGAATTAACCCATACCTATATGGTCAATTAATATATGACAGAGAAGGCAAGGGCATACAATTGGGTAAAGACTGCCTATTCAATAAACGGTGTTGGGAATATCAGACAAATGCACACAAAAAATGACACTAAACCACCTTCTTACACTATATACAAGAATAAACTCAAAATGGATTAAGTACTTAACTGTAAGACTTGATAAATCATTTCTAACTGAAAGTTATTTGCATTAAACTTGCCTACCAATGAGTGGACAACAGGCATAACCCTTTAATTAGTATGCCCACCTTCAAGGTTGCTAATTTCAGAGCTATAGTTCATATAGCTACCTGCTATTATCTAAAATCAAAATCTAGCTCAGCCACCTCCACACTCAAAACCTATTGTTGTTTTCATATACAGGATAAGGTTAAGCTTCATAGCATCCGTACAATGTTCTGTTGGTCCTGGCCTTGCCATCCTCTCTAGCCTCAATCCTCACACCTCCCCCTGAATCCCCAATCCAGCAGACTCTTCGTCTGCTAATCCTGTAGCATGGGACAGTGAACTGAATTTATTGGGTAAATCCCTGGATATGTCAGGTTTATTTTTGTTTCAGAGCAGACAGTTTGCATGTAGATTAAGTTTAGTAAACATTTATTTAATAAATGCATTTCAGTTTTCTTATTATTTTCATAGTCAGAAGGTATTTCCTAATGATTTGTCTAAATCATTTTTTAACATAATTGTTTTTAATGTTGACAGCATTACAGATGCCCCACATTTCCCCCAGTCTGCCCCCCTCCACCCAGTCCTTACCCCACCCCAGGCCTTTACCACACTGTTGTCTGTGTCCGCAGGTTATGCATATAAGTATAGAAATTCTTTGGTTAATCTCTTCCCATCTCCCTGCCCCCTCCCCTCTGAGATTTGTCAGTCTGTTATATGCCTTCATGCCTCCAGACCTACTTTATTTGTCAGTTTATTTTGTTCCTTAGGTTCCACAAATAAGTGAGATCATGTGATATTTGTCTTTCTCTGACTGGTTTATTTCACTTAGCGTAATAATCTCCAGTTCCATCCATGCTGCCTCTAAGGGTAATATATCCTTCTTTTTCACAGCTGCATAGTATTCCATGGTGTAAACGTCCACTCATCTACTGATGGGCATTTGGGCTGTTTCCAGATCTTAGCTATTATAAATAGCACATGTAAAGAATATAGGGGTGCATATATTCTTTCTGATTGGTGTTTTGGGATTCTTAGGATATATTCCACTGGTTCAAAAGGCCGTTCCATTTTTAATTTTTTGAGGAACCTCCATACTGTTTTCCATAGTGGCTGCATCAGTCTTCATTTCTACCAGCAGTGTACCAGGGTTCCCTTTTCTCCACACCCTCACCAGCACATGTCATATGTTGATTTGTTGATGGTAGCCATTCTTACAGGTATGAGGTGATACCTCATTGTGGTTTTAATTTGCATCTCTCTGATGATTAATGACATTCAACATTTTTTCATGTATCTGTTGGCCATCTATATGTCCTCTTTGGAGAAGTATCCATTCAGATCCTTTGCCCATTTTTAAATTGGATTGTTTGTCTTCCTTTTGTTGAATTGGATGAGTTCTTTATAGATTTTGGAAATTAAACCATAAAAATCCTAGAAGAAAATATAGACAGCACAATTGTCGACATCTCACATAGCAGAATTTTCATGATACATCTCTTAGGGCAAGAGAAACAAAGGAAAAAATAAACAGTGGGACTACATCAAACTAAAAAGCTTCTGTACAGCAAGAGAAACCATCATCAAAATGAAAAGGGAACCCACTGTAGGGAGAACATATTTGCCAACAATACATCTTATAAGGGGTTAGATCTTTATTTTATAAAATTAAATGCTTTTCTTGCCACCCAACCCTTAAAGAAATATAGAATTAAATCAGGAAACATTGCACATATCCCTTCACATACTAAGAGTTGTGACAGAGCAAGAACTTGATTTTTTCCTTTGAAAACCATTCATAACATCTATCATGGAAATTAGCATATTAATAGATGTTCAATAAATTTTAAATAGTGAGGGTAGATGGAGAATCCCTTTGGTATATTTTTCTGGACTTATGTAAACAAGACTTAAAGACGAAGATTCTTATCTGTTAAAATGGATAGTAATCATCACTTTGTAAGAAAATGTGAAAACTACAAACTGAAAAACTCCACATATATCTCAGTGTGTCAAAACATGACCACTATAAGCAAGTGTGGAAAGCTTGATAAATATTTTTATTTATTCTCTTAAGAGTTTGGACTTCCCTGTGCTATTATTTCTCTGGGGAGCATAGTAAAATGGGCAGCTGCTGTTCATAAGGGATACGTATAACAGCTTTCCCACAACTATATACAAGTTCCTACATAATTGGATTTTTGGAAGAGGTGACAATTACTTCCAAGTTTTCTGTCAGTTATTCCCTAAAGTGTTATTCAAAATCCTGTATATGACAACTGGTACAATAAGTACCAGCCAATCTGAGCTCACAGCTACCCATTGAAAACGGACACTAGCCGTAAACAACCAGCACAGCAACGTGGATTGAACCAGCCCTGGCTATGCTGGAATTCTCATTAAAGGGAGAAACCATTTGCCTTTAGAGCATTAGGTCAAAGCTTCAAAGTATTCCTTTCTAAACATAAAGAAATAAAAACTTACCCTATACTTCCTTCTCTACTTTTTTTTTCTTTAAGAACAGTGATCTGTGAAGAGCCATTCTCAGTTGTAGATATAAGACCGAAATTGAATTGAGACTGGGTAAGTTGTTAGGCATGCTACTTTTTGAACATCTAAAACTTTTTTTTATTGATAGGTAATGTTTTGTAATTTGTTCATTTATTTATTTTAAATTAAATTTATTACAGTAACATTATCTAAGAGTGAAATTTTAATAGCGCATGTAAAAATAGTGCATGTAGATTTTTTAATGGTTTTGGCATTTTACAAAATATGGTCAATTTGCTAGTAAAGTTTAGTTAGAGAAAAAATAATGCTTCTTTGGGAGATTTTAGTTTCATGCTACTAGCTCTGTAATTTAGCTCTTAGACTCCCACCTGTTCCTGTAAGTTGAAGTAATGCATATGAAGATTTTCAAACATTTTCAAAACAGGCATAGTAAGTATTCAAAAATTCCATTACTGCTCTTGTCATTTTTGTTTGCCCTTTTCTAATGGACACCAAAGTATCATGAACAGGGCTGGCTTAAGATAAACTTGTGTGATGGGGAAATGGTATTTCCCGACATGAATCATTGTCCCTTCTCTGACCAGGGTATTTCTACACTGCCCCTCCATCGCCCACCACATCCGGGGGATCGTTGAACTCCTGATGCCTCCCTTTCTCTTCACCATGCACTAATAGGACATATTCACCCTTTTTCAAGGCTCTGCTCCCAATTAAGAGTAAAATAACTTGAAATTCTTTTAATAGACAATAATGATTAGCAGTGTTCCTGTCTTTCCCCCTAACATGTTTATATTTTCACAAGGACCTTCTATTTGGAACCTACTTAAAAAATAAAAATAAAGAGAGAATTTCAGGTAGGGTGGCAAGCTAGAAGGTAAAGAAATATCCAGGCATTCACTTGCCCCCCTAATAGTAGAGAAGGCCCACTTGTATCTTTCATTTTTTACCTTTGTGTGTGTGTGTGAAGAGGAAACAGACCTCTAGCTTAGTATACATCAATATCTATATGATTCTTAACTAATTATAACATATTAATGGTGACACAAAACTTCAGTTGAGGAACAGACCAGCTTATTTTTAATCTCTCTATTGTGTTTTCATAGGAGATTTCTAAGAATCACTGAAGATTATAATCTATGGAAATAGCCTACATACTTTAGTTGAACATTTCCAGTTCTATTCATTATTTTCTTTCTTTCTTTCTTTCTTTCTTTCTTTCTTTCTTTCTTTCTTTCTTTCTTTCTTCTTTCTTTCTTTCTTTCTTTCTTTTCTTTCTTCTTTCTTTCTTCTTTCTTTCTTTCTTTCTTTCTTTCTTTCTTTCTTTCTTTCTCTTTCTTTCTTTCTTTCTTTCTTTTTGGTTCAGAATAACTACTATAGGGTTAAACCCATTAAGTTTATTTTA
This sequence comes from Miniopterus schreibersii, assembly GCF_964146895.1. NCBI lineage: Eukaryota > Metazoa > Chordata > Mammalia > Chiroptera > Miniopteridae > Miniopterus > Miniopterus schreibersii. The sequence continues at coordinate 76,008,509 of NC_138107.1, read as the reverse complement.
TCACTTTTAATGCAAAGATTATTACTGTAATTTACATATCTCAGTATGAGCCAAAAGCTTCCTGCTGTGGCTTTTCCCACCAATGTGCTAAAAATTAACAACCTACCTACATTAAAGCAAATGAATAAAAAAATGTTAATTTTTTTCAATATAAGAAAAATTATCTGCCCATGAGACTATATAATTCCCTCAATAACATTCCCAGGCACAAGAAAAGAAAACTTTTATATAAACTATATTAATATTTTAGTCTCGTGAGACAGTAACATAAATCTAAAGAAAATGTAATAAAATCAATATTGATCATCAAAAATGAAAGCATTAACTTTGAGACTGTGAACCATGCTAAAGTCACAAAAGAAAAATTGTGCACCAGTAATATTTTCAAGAATCACTGAGGCTTTAAACATGTAGAAATAATTGAAGTGAGTATGAATTTTCCTTCTTATTTCCCATTGGTATCAAAGCATCGACTTTTGGTAAACAACTAGTCCAAGGCTTCAACAAGAAGTTCCCAAGAGGAAAAACAACATGTCTGGAAACTGAGCTAAGATGTCATTATTTAAAATTATGCCAGTGGAGTAGTGAGCACTCTCTTTTTGCCTTATACCTTGATGGGAAACTCAAGACTACCTAAGTGACCCTCTGCCAATGTCATTCACAGGCTTTACCATCATAATGGAGAAATAACTTCAAGGCTCTGTCAACATGGACCAGTCTCCCAATGGCCGGCATTTACTCCAGATACTGTTTACACCCTTCATAAACTTTTCCTTTACCTTCAGTGATTTGCCTGAGCTCAGTCCACACAGTCCTACAAATTTCACTTTCATCTGCTTCCTTTTGAAACCAGCCACTTTGGTAATCTTAGTACATAATAAATACATATAGGGTAGTAAGTAAATGGATGAGTTAGTTATATAAATGTTAGATTGTGCAGCAGTTAAAAGAATGTACTGTAACTGATATATTAACAACTTCTGGCTTCAGATATTCTCTAAGAGTTATTTGTTAGGAAACCATAGTTTCATTTTAATTCTTATTCTGTATTTTTAAAAAGTTGTGGAAACATAATATCTGAAGTTAGATATAAATTCACAGAAATTCAGTTACTCTACATTGATATAATAGGATGTCAAAATATAAGATATATCCTCTGTATTGAGAGCAGCAATTATTTTATAGTTCCTATTGTTGTTCAGGTATACAGCTAGGCCTTTGAAAACAAGGACAGATGTATTTTTGCCTTGAGGATTTTGGTTACCCTCATGAGATATCATGCTGGCACCTTCATATTTTTTATATTGAGAGATATTAATTACATAGTTGTAAAGACATCCTTTTACAAGTATGTTGTATTGTGATTACTATTAATGAAAGCAAACCACACAGTAAAGTCTCCAGTGACATGGAAATGTGAAGAGCAAAAGAGTAGAATCTCTTACAAACTTCCTTTTGGACTTCCCAAAGGTAACTATAGGTAACATTTCCTTTTCTTAGGAGTATGGAATCAAATTATACAAACTTCCCTCTAGTTTCCTTAGTGTCCTATTTTATAGATGAGTCATAATACATTTAACTGGTATTGTTTCAACTTTTTTACATGCAATTCAATGTACTGAAACAAAAACACGGAGGAAAAGATACCAAAATCACTTCCCTTTGTCTACTTTGTTGAAAGTTACTATGGCCATTAAAAATTATAAATATAGCTAAATTCAAAATCATTTATTCCATGTATTTTACAATTGATATTATGTAGATAGTACATGATATATTTTATATAATAAATAACAGTGCATTCGATAAGTGTAATTTAAACAAGACACAACTCATTATCTTAACATAGATTTTGTAGAATAATGCAGAAACTGATAAAGAATTTATATAGAGAAAATAAAATCAGAATATTGTCTCTACTTTTTAATGGTCATAAATTATTATTTAAAAATTAGAATGATAAATTCCTGTTCTAATGGAGAGTTCACAGAAGTCGTACATTTTTTACTATTTTAGAGCTCTTTCTGCAGTAAAGAAATGATGAATGCAAATGAGGGAGAATGGAACTGAGATTGGGGTAGCAAGATATAATGCTATTAGCCACACACACACACACGCGCACACACACGTGGCCACAAACATTTTCTCGATCCAATACCATGAACTTGCCTTAATTAGTCTTAGTTACTAAAAAAAGGAAAAGAAAGAAAGAGAAAAAGGGAAAAAAGAAAGATAAAGAACAAAAGAAAAAAAGCAAAAGAGTTCCCTGTTGCTCTTTTCCCAGAGACCATCGGCCTGCAAAGAGGATAATGTTGTTGCAACATTTATGCCAATTTACATTAAGATTTCAAAGGATGGGACTGCAGGGAGAACAGTGCTGGCTTTAACCTATGTCAAGATGTATCTTAAACCCTGCCTCATTAGCTTGCGCCAGTTTTCATTTGCTGAACCTGCCTGTGACTGCAGATGCTCTTATGATTTATAATCCCACTTGGTATTCGCCATATGCACCACATGTGGAATTCTATTATTGTGTTTCTTTTTGCATGTGTGCTCTCTGGCCACAAATACATTGCATTGCACTGTGCTTGTTTTATGCTTAAATTATTGGCCATGCTCATTGAGTAAAGCGATGAAGTACCACCGTGCTAGATACGGTGGTGATGGTGATGGAAAAAGGAGAGGTAATAAAGTAGAAGTATTATTTACTGTTAAGGACTGAACGCTTGTGTTCCCCTCAAATCTGTATGTTGCAGCTCTAACCTGCAATGTGATGGTATTTAGAGGTGGGACCTTTGGGAGGTAATTAGATTTACATGGAATCCTAAGGGTGGATTCCCATGACAGGATTAGTGCCTTTGTATGAAGAAGAGACCAGCAGTCTCTTTCTCTCTAACAAGTTAGGGTAAAAGGGGAAGGGGGGCATCTGCAAGGCAGGACAAGGCTTCTCACCAGGAACAGAATCTGCTGACTCGTAGTCTTAGACTTTCCAGCCTCCAGCAGTCTGAGAAATAAATGTCAATTATTTAAGCTACCCTGTCTGTGGTGTTTTGTTATGGTTTCCTGGCCTGACTAGGACATTTAAGTCACAAGCTAATGACTTAATTTCTTACTTTGTTCTTTATTTTTTAAAATGAACTTATATGGTGTGTGCTGTTATCATTACCATTTTACAGATAAAGAAACTGAAACATAGTGAGGTTAAATAATTTGCCCAGGGATATACAGTCAGTGGCAGAAAATCTGTCTGACCACAGATCTATTATACTCATCATGACATGCTACTATCCCATAAATTTGTGCTACATTGCTTTTTAATTAAAATCAGAAGCCATTTCTAATAAGTGGCCTCCAAAATTCAGTTTTATGTCTCAATTCAGCCGTATATAATCAAGAAAACATATGACTTTGTTATTGAATAAATAGACTTCTTTTAGAAAGCAAGAAACAACTTACAGAGCATTATCAAGTTAAAATATTTATGTCACTTTGCAATATTATAAATGTGTACAGTAAAATAGGCTTATATACATTCATTATTTTATTCATTCAACATATGTAAATAAGACCATATAAGAACCACATATGGCCAATTTATTTATTAGACAACACACATGTGCTGATAGAGATAGAGCAATGCAACATGGAAGAATGGATAAAATAACTAAGTCTGGGAAATCAAAGAAGGTTTCCAGGAAAATGTGACATTTAAATTGACATTGAACAATGAGATCATGTTTGCAATTAGATAATGTCTTAACTTGAAAATTAGAGGACCTATTCATACTGACAGTTGATAGATCATTAAAAATAATTTTTGCTGATTTTTCACTATATGATTTTCTTACATAATCCAAAAGGTTATAGCAGTGACACCGCTGTAACAATTTATATATGTATTAGACTACTCAGTGCTTCTGCTCATAAAATTTTAAAATTAACAATATAAATTATGTTGAATCACTTTGTATTTAAACAAGAAGTAAATCTCATCAGTGAATCCATGGGTGGAGTGTAAAGAAAATAGTCTCATCTATTAGTATGAAAAGTTGTAATACATTAATAATCTTTTGATCAATTAGGTACTAATCTAGTTTTAATGATAACCAAAAGAAAAATAATTTAACCATTAGGAGATAATAGTCATAAAAATTAATATTTTAAGATTTTTATTGAGACTTCTGTATATTTGGGTAACAAGTAATATATTTTAAGTGGTATACTGTATTGCACTTGCATTAAGTCAAATGGAAGAATTTAAATGTAAAACTAGGAAGAAACTGTACAATGTAAATATCCTATCTAGTAAAGAAGACTTCACTAATGTATGTGTAAAGATGGAAGTTGCAAAACACTGGTAGCTAGATATAGTTAGCTTCATTTAAGAAGGTAATGGAACAGTTTTCCAGGTAGTAATTTTTTCAGTATGCTGGAAAGTGAATATTTGCACTCATTTAAATGTATAATAAAAATTTTTAGATGGAAGCACTATATACTCAAAGGAGTACATAGTTGTAAAATCATTTTATTACTAACACAAAGAAAATATTTTAATGTTACTTATCTTAAGGATGAATGCTATTTTATAAGATAATATTAGATAAAAATATTGGAGTAAAGACAATGAAAAGGAATATGTCAGGTGCAGAATATAAGGCAAAAGAGAACAAAAACATTTTTTTAATCGTCACCTGAGGATATATGTTTATTGATTTTAGAGAAAGGAAGGGAGGGCTGGAGAGAGAGAGTAAGAGAGAGAGAGGGAAACATCAATGTGATAGAGAAACATGGATTGGTTGCCTCCTGTACTCACCCCAACCGGGAATTGAACCCACAACCTAGGTATGTGCCCTGACTGGAATCAAACCCACAACCTTTTTGGTGTAAGTGATGGCCCTCCAACCAACTGAGCCACCCAGCCAGGTGAGAACACATTTTTTTAGTAGAATAATTTAAATATCACAATACGTTGTCCATTTTCCTTTTAAAGCATGGCGCTTACTTTGGCAAAGTTCTTTTTCATCCTTATTGAATTTATTGGGGTGACATTGATCAATATAATTATACAGGTTTCAAGTTTACAGTTTTTAATGCAACTGTCTGAACTACTGAGAAGTAATTTTATTACATGGAGTCATATATTTAGTCATGTCTACTAGATATATTTTCCTAAGCTTTTCTCCGTTGTAACTGACATTGGAAATGTAAGATCTAGATCTTGACATACATGTTGTATATATGGACCATAAGTACTAACATTATCTTCCAAAAGTATGTTGTGTATAGTTCAGTGTAGCACAGGGCAGGAATTCCGTGTCGCTGTAGGTTGGAATTGATGCATGAACTGTGTTAGACACTTAGAGGGAATTGTTTTCAATGTAATCCTTAGGGAGTCCTTCAGCAAAGGGAAAACAATGATTTTGACGGTTCATTTCATTGCCAGCTGGCAGAGATCTTATAGGTTATTATATTTTACCCATAGTACATAGTTATTTAAGTGTCTCCATGTGCAACATATGAGAGGAGTGTGTACTTAGAAACATTGGAATTTTAAAAATGTGTTTATAGTGGCAAAGGAATTGAAAAGCAGGAAACTAAATACCACTTTATTTGGCTATATGGCATTAGTATTCATGTTCTACAAATATTCACTCTATTTTCGTTAACAGATTGAATGTCAGGCCTGAAAGATTTTGCTCTATCTTAACTGCAGGCAGAAGACCCACCTGGGCAGCTTCCATTGTTTCTATTTTCAGCTAAATTAAATATTTATTACATGGAAACATATGCTAAGTACTTTTTTCATTATTTAGAAGTGTAGGCTTATTTGGTCAAAATAGGTGTGGAGGTGCGTAAAAAACATTTAGAAAGTAGTGAATTCACTTAAAAACAGCAATAAATTAAAGAAATCAATTGTCATAAGCTATTTTATTCAAAAAATAGTTCTTTAAAATTAGAATAATTTCAAGATAGCTGTATATAACTTCAGGCATACTTTTTAAATTTTTTCAAACATTTAATAACCATTAATAAGAAGTTCATTTTTTAAAAGTCCTTATATTTTTCTTAATTTAAAAAAAAAAATTCTTTAACAATATTTTGGCTATTCGGTTGTAGAAGGCATGTCAGGGCTCTCTTGGCAGAGACAGCTTCATGGACATGAAACTAGTGAGATCTCACAGGTCCCATGTTTAGTTCTCTGTTTCTATCACTTAGAAACGGGTAATCATTTATGAACAAGGAGTCTTACATATATATTTTGCACTGGACCTTGAAAATTAAGATCCTGGTCTTGACCAATGAACTTGGGTGAAATAGACAAATACATTAAAAAAAACCCCAAACTAGTCTTGGTGGTTAGTATGCAGATAGATAAGTGTATTGCTCCTAGAAAATACTTTAAATAATTTAATTGGAATGTTTTGAGAGATATTCCAATAATAAATTGCAAACAACTTTATTTGAGAAGAGTATAATGAAGTGGGATTTGTATTGGATGTGTAGGGAGTTTGAGGATATCTTAATACAGCACAACTATCCTTCTATGGAGTTTCATTAAAGAAGAATATTATCAAATCAATTATAAATGTCCCCAAAGAGAAAACTGGCTTATGCAGAACACTATCTAGCTTGCCTTCCAACCCAGTGGTTTTCACATTTTCATTTATACAAGTTTCCTCAGTAACTGTTTTAAATTTAGGTCCTCTGATATATTAAATCAGTATATAGTCACAGCAATCATTTTTAACAAACACTTCTAGCTGATTCTGAATGAGGCTCCCCCAAGGATCATACTTTGAATTATACTGATCTGACTCTCATAGTATCCGATTGGTTTGAAGCTGAATATATTTTCCACCCACTAAACAACCCTATCACTAGGTTCTAGGTTCTTTATTAAAGACTTGGCTGCATTCAGTACACATAAATGCTTTCCAAAAATCAACATTTTTAGCTAGCACTTATGCACTGGTTTTTATAAAAAATTTCCCTTCAATGAGTAGAGAGCCCAAGAAGCTTGAGTAAAAAAAACAGATAATGTAATGGCATAGTTATAATTAAATCAAACACAAATATTCAGGGAACTTAGACTTTGCTCTGATGAAATTAGCCTGTGCATTTACAAAGGCCTTTTAAGACAAACAGTATGTGGACTAAAATAAAATAAAAAAAGATTGGTAGAATTTTAATGGGAAGAAATTTAAGTCATAGTGCTAATTTCTTCCATTGTCTAAAAATAGGTCTGGCTTAATTTAATATGCATTAATGTTATCCTAAAAGTGTGTTTAATACTTTGCATATGTGAAGAAAGTAGCATTACTCAGATCAACATGAATATCAAGACTAATTTGGCTTTTTATATGTTAAGTGATTAGCACAGTTATATTTAGCAATCAAATGAAACTGCTATCAAATCAGAAAATATTCGCACTCTAATTTTAACGAACTGAATTATTTTAAGTATCATTCAACAATTGAAATGAAAAATTTGCTTTTTAATGGTGAATCTACATTTATCATAAAAATAAAAAGTCCTTGGCAGAGGTTTGCTCCACAGAAGCCAGCTATTTTTGTATGGTACATTTAGCAAAATCTAAAAACATAAATTCCAGTTATTATATCTCCAAAATATAAAAAATGAAAAGAGTACACATGTAAAAAATATGTATTTAGTTCTTTTTGTCACTTTTAAGTAGTAAAAATTCAAGGATGACATTATTATAATTTATTTTAATAGTCAACAATTTATAAATGGGATGAAGCTCCAACCAACTGAGCCACCCAGCCAAGGCTTCCACAGTTTGTTTTAATTTATTGAGGGAAGACTTGAGTGCTTCTAGGTTTGACAATTATGAATATAGCTTCTATAAACACCCATGAATAGGTGTCTGTGTGCATATACATTTTCAAATCATTTAGGTAAATATCTAGGGTGTAATTGCTACGATAACACTGTTTAGCTCTGTAAGAAACTGCCAAACTGTCTTCAAAATAGCTGTGCTATTTTGTACCCCACCAGCGATGAATGAGAAGTCCTGTTGCCACACAGCCTCACCAGTAGTTACTTCTGTCAGGTTTTTTTGTTTTGTTTTCTATTTCAGTCATTCTAACAGGTGAGTAGTGGCACCTTATTGCCTTATTGTTGCTTTTATTTTCACTTCCCTAATGACATATATTGTTGAAGTTCTTTTTTTATGTATATATGCTATCAGTTTATCTTTTATTTTTATTTTTATTTTTTTAATTTTTATTCTTCTTTAGTAAGGCGTCTATTCAGATCTTTGCCATTTTTAACTAGGCTGTGTGAGAGAATAAAGCCTCCCCCTCACTCACTGCCTGTATGTTGACATCCAAATTCCTGGGACTAGTTTTGTAGATGTGATTCAATTAAATACCTTGAGATATGAAGATTAACTTGGATTATCTAGGTAGGGTCAATGTAATCACAAAGGACCTAATAGAGGGAGGCAAAGAATCAGAGTCAGAGGAGATGTGATGATGTGAGGGAAGGCTGGAGTGACACAGGAGATGGATTAACATCTAGAAGGTGGGGAAGGCTGGGAAACAGATTCTCCCCTTAAGCCTCCAAAGGAATGCATGTCTGTTGATTATGTTTGGACTCTGTCATCCAAAGCTTTAAGATAATAACTTTTTGTGTTTTAAGCTTCTGAGTTTGCAGTAATGTGTTACAACCAAAATAGGAAACTCACACAGGTTATTTATTTTTTTATTGTTGTTAAGATTTTTTTTTTTTTCATCTTCATTAGATAGGAATTTATAGGTGTTTTTTTCTCCTGGTCAGTGCTTTTCATTCTAATAACAGTGGGTTTGTAGTTTTAATAAAGTACAAATTATTTGTTTCATGCATCCTGATATTATTGTTGTATCTAAAAACTTATTACTAAACCAAGTCATGTGGACTTTTTCATTTTTTCCTGCAACTTTAACATTTCAGCATTTTATTTCTGCTTAAATCTATTTTGACTTATATCTGTGTACCAGGTAAGGTATAGGCCTAGGTTCATATTTCTGCACATGAACACAACTTGTTCCACCCTCCTTCAAACCGCTACTGTGCCTTCATCAAAAATCAGTTGACTATAAGTCTGTAGGTTATGATTTCTGGGATCTCTATTCTATTCCATTGATCTATCCATTGATCTATATATCTATTCTTTCATCAATATGTGGCTGTCTTGGTTACCATAGATTTATAGTAAATCTTGAAATAGGACAGTATGAACCCTCCACTTTGTTCTACTTCAGTGTTGTTGTTAGTTATGTAAGGTCATCTGCATTTTTATATAGCTTAAAATTAGTTTGTCAATATCAACAAAGAAACTTGCTGAGATTTTTATAAAGATTTTGTTGAATTTGTATATCAAATTTAGAAGAATTGACATATTAATAATATTGATTATGAACAGAATATGTCTCTACTTATTTAAATCTTTGATATCTTTTATCAATTTTGTAGTTTAATCATACAGACCCTGGATAATATTTTTTAAATTTATACCTAAGTACTCCACTTTGAAGTGTTCTTTTATAAATAGTACTTTCCAATTTCAACATTTATTACTAACATATAGGAAGACTGCTAACCTTTGAATATTGACCTTGTTACCTGCCAAATTTCAGTACTTACTAGTTCAAGGAGATTTTGTTAGATTCTTAGGTGTTGTCCACAGAGACAACCATGTCCATCTGTGTATAAAGACAGTTTTATATCTTTCTTTTCAATAATCTGTTTTCATTTTTTCTTGTTACATTAGCTAGGACTTCTAGTATAATGTTGAACTGAAGTGGTAAAAGAGGACTTCCTTGGTTTGCTACTGATCTAGGAGGAAAAGTGTCTAGTGTCGCAACATTAAGTATAACAGCAGTAGGTTTCTGTAGATGTTCATAATTAAACCAAGAAAATTCTACTTCATTACTAGTTTGCTGAGAATTTTTATCCTGAATAGGTATTAGATTTTGTCAAATGCATTTTGTGTCAACTGAGCTGATCATATGTTATTTCCTTTTTTTTAGCATGCAGATACATTTTATTATGCTTATTGTTTTTAATGTTAAGCCAGCCTTGCATACCAAGACTAAATCTTACTTGGTCATATAATAAATCATAGACTGAATCCCAAGAGTATGAGATCAGTCTGATTATCCCTCTTTTATTTCTGACATTGGTAATTGCATCTTTTCACATTTTATCTTAGTTAACCTGTATACATGATTCCCAATTTTATTGATCAGTGCAAATAATCAGCTTTTGGTTTTGTTGAGTTTCTCTATTGTTTTCTTGTTTCCAATTTGTTGATTTTAGCTCAGATTTTTATTATAGCCCTTCTTTAGTTTGTTGTAGGCTTAATTTGCCTTACTTTATATTTCTAAGGTGAAAGTTTGGGTTCTTGATTTTAGATACTTTTTTTCTACTATATCATTTAATGCTATAAATTTCCCTCTAAGCATTGCTTTTGCTGCATTCAACAATTTTTGATAACATATGTTTTCATTTCTGTTTAGATCAAATTATTTTTTACTGCTCTTGAGACCTCTTTTTGACCCATGTGCTACTTAGAAGTGTATATTTTGATTTGCAAATATTTAAGGATTTTCTAGCTATCTCTATTATTGACCTCTACTTTAATTCCATTGTGGTCTGAGAATATACTCTGTAAACTTTCAATTTTTAAAAATTTGTTAAGATATGTTTTATTGTTCAGAATATGGCCTACACTGATCAATGTTTCAAGTGAGCTTGAGAAGAATATATATTCTTTTGTTCTTAGATGAAGTATTCATTAAATGTCAATTATATGAACTTGATTGATTGATGCAGTTCAGTTCACCTATATTCTTATTGATTTTCTGCCTGGATGATTTATCAATTACTGACAAAGCAGTGTTGAAGTTGCCAATTATTACAGCAGGTTTGTTTATTTTCCCCAACAGTTCTGTCAGTTTTTGCCTGATGTATTTTATTTTGAAGTTCTGTTGTTAGGTGTATACACATTAAGGATTTTTATATTTTCTTGAGCAATATACTTCTCTGTTATTAAGTAATGCTCCTTTTTTATCCATGAGAATTTTCCTTGTTTTTAAGTGTGCTTTTGATGAAATTAATATAGTTACTCCAGCTTTCTCTTGATTGGGGCTATCTTTCTCCCTCCCTTTAAATTTAACCTATCTATGCCTTTATATTTAAAGTGGATTTCATATAGACAACATATAGCTTGATCTTGTATTCACAAGATACTCAGCTAAATGAAGCTATGTTTACAGAATTAAAATAAAGTATGGCAACTATATCTCACCAAATGGAGAATTTCAAAAAAGAAGTAGAAATAATAACAATTATTATCGTAAATAAAAATTTTTAATTTTAATAAAAATAATGGGTAATACAAAAATTCTGGAGCTGAATAGTAAAATAACTGAAATTAAAGTGGAGTTGACTTAACAACAGATTTGAGCTGGCAGGAAAACGTAATTAATGAACTTGAACATAGGTTTATGGAAGTAATCCATACTGAAGAACAGAAAGAATAAATAAGAAAAAGAAACAGAACTTTATAAATTTAAGGAATAACATCAACTATGGCAACATATGAATAAAGAAAGAACCAGGAAAAGAGAATATTGGGAAATCAAAAACAACAAAAATTATTTTTAAAATAATTAACAAAATGTTCCCAAGTTAAATATAAATCCTTAATCTAAACATATGATAAAATCAGCAAATGTTAGGTAGAACAATCTCAAAAAGATCCCCATTCTGATACTTCATAGCCAACCTAGTGTAACTCAAACATGAAGAGGAAATTTTGAAGGCATCAAGAGAAAAGTGGCTTATCATGTATATGAATCTTCTATATCAGCAGTAACTAACTCATCTGAAACCACAAAGGCTAGAAGGCAGTGGAAAAACATATTTAAGTTTTGAAAGAAAAAGGCTAACAACCAAGTATTCTATATCTTATAAAACTACCCTTCATAAATAGATACAAAAAAAAGGAGCACGTTATGTATATATGCATTATGCCATGAAAGAACCTCAAGACATTTTAGTGAAAGAATCCAAACACAAGAGACTACTTATTTAATGATTCAATTAATCCAGAAAGGACAAAGCTATAAAGACAGCAAGTAGATCAGTGGTCGTGCACAGGGGGCAAGGAGGAAGAAGTATAAACAGTACATGTGCATAAACAACACATGTTCATTTGGTGTGACAAAATGTTATAAAATGGATTTATTAAGATGGTTTTGCAAATAAATTCATTTACCAAAAATCATTGAATTGTACATTTGAAAAGAATGAATTATATGATAGGAATAATATGACTAAAAATTATTTAAATAAAATAAGAGGAGGAAGGAACTGTGCTAGAAACTGAGCATTCAAAGAAGAGTAAGGCATGATCTCCACCTTTATTAGCTCACAGCTTAGTGAGCCTAGTGAGAGAGACAGATAACTACAGATTGTTCCCACCACCATCAAAAATAGAAATGAAAAATATATTCACCAATAGATTCCAGTGGAATTTTCTGTTTGAAATAAACTTAAGTATTGTGGTTGCCAATCGTCATGTTTAAGGAACTGAAAGTTCCTCTTATTTATCCCGCTGAAAACTATAGTATAATCTGGAGGGTAGAGAGAAGTGAAAGTGAGTTGATGATTTGGAAACAGAAAGATGTCTTTTCTGTGTAGAATCTATTATAAGACTGAAAACTTGCAGTAATGCACATTAGAAATGACAGTTGACAGAACTAAGCTAATGGCACAGATGACCCTAAAATGGCAGTAGGAAAGAAGTGATATTTAAATGATACACTTGCTATGATTTAGCATAAAGCAACTTGATAATTACCTAAGAGTACATTTAAGAAAATTTATCATGCTCAGATGTCGAAAACAAGATAATTCTGGACAAACCTATATTTGCATTGGTGTTTTTTTATATAATGATTCAAAGATAAAAGTTTACAAAAACAGTGTAAATATGCTGTTATATTTTACTTTGCAGTTGAGGCCACCCTAACCTCTAAATTATAATAATGGTTAATACTGCTCCAATGTGGAGGAGTGGGTATAAACAGTGCATCTTCCACAGGAGCACTTCTACAAGTGCACATTTAAATGTCAGCTACAGGAAATTAGAGATTTTTGGCTACTTTGTTTACTTCTAATCTACGACACTGAACACATTTCCTGTATATAGTAGGCACAAACTTTGTTTTGCTAAATAAATGGATATACACAAGGATTCAGGGGGAAAAGCTCTTAAGAGGAATGCTATTTGTCACTAAAGATGTCAATGTTGAAGAAATTGTTAGAACTGACATATCAAAAATTGAAAATACATTTCCCAGGAATTTGTAATAGAGTTTACCAGAAGGGGTCAGTACCATTCTACCTTGCTCCCAAATATTATGAACTAGACGTAAACAACAAGAAATTTAAACTTTCTTTAGGAAGTAACAAAGAATTCAAGTATCTAATCAGAAGAAATATTTTATATCATTTATAGTAACTCAGTGAGTCCTATAATTGTAGTAGTAGTAATGGCAAGTAATTTAGTAAGACTTTGTCAAATAATGCACATGTCCTATGAATAAAGCACTTGGACAGCAACCTTGTCATTGCCTGGAGGAAACTAACTCATTTGGAATTGCAGGAGAGGGTGTGTGAAGATTTCTAAATCTAACTTGCTCATGTTTATCAACAGGTCTTATTATCGCAAATCTCAGGCTGATGTGTTGAGACTTGCTATGGGCTCGAAACTCTCTTAATTGCTTTCCACTGATATCTATGCCAGCAACAATCTTTAAGGTTGTTGTACAGCTGAGGAAACTGGGACTTTAAAGATATTAAGAAGAATGATATAAGCTCCATGATGAGAGAGATTCTGTCTACTTCAGTGCTAGATCCTCAGTGCATCGAGAGAGGCCTGTTACAGGCTGAATTGCACCCACATTCAAATTTATATATTAAAGCCCAAACCCCTAGTATCTCAGAATGCAACTACATTTGGAGGTAGAGACTTAAAAAAGGTGATAGGTTAAAATGAGCTCGTTAGGATAGGTCCTAGTCCAATTGGACTGATAGTCTTTAAGAAGAGGAAATCTTAATTCACAGAGAAATACCAGTGGTGATCTCACACAGAGGAAGACACCAGAATACAAATGTGTGCACGGGGAAGCATCCATATGAGGACACAGTGGAAATCTAACCACCTGCAAGCCCGGGAGGCAGCCCTCAGAAGAACCAAACCCTGCTGACACCTTGATCTTGGACTTTCTAGTCTCCACGGAACTGAGGAAAAAAATTCTGTTGTTTATGCCACCCAGTGTGTGGTACTTTGTTATGGCAGCCCTAGCAAAACAATGCAGTGGTCATTAATATCTGTTGTATAACTTAAATATTTTGTCCAAGTTCACAACATATAGCATGTCTGCAATCAGTCGGCAGATAGACTCCCATTTGTTATATTAGAATCTTCTGGCTTATAGGAGCTAATCTGTTATGTTACTGCACCAGCCAGGTTCTTTAAGGGAATTCTAAATTAGGTAACTTCAAATTCAAATTTATTTTGCCATAAGGATTTTTCAACAATTTATATAAGGCTCATTTTTTTTTTGTAGTCTACATGTTTGAAACTACCTTTTCATGATGCTTAGAACTTGATCATAGGGCCAACTGTAAGACATATGTTCAAGCAAATGTAGCATTTGTTTTACAAGTTTCTCAAGAAATAAAGAATATTCGCTCCAACCAAAGAAATCAGTGGGCAAATATAGATACAAGTAAACTAAATGCAATATATATACATATATATATCCATAAAATATTAGAGATTAATTATATATATGTATATATGTATGTATATACATGTCTTTATGTATGTATTTCTACATAGCATCAACACAACTGAAATATTAAGACATTTTCTCAACCAAAAATATATATGTATTTAAAATATCCAAGTAAATAAGTGTTATAGCCATTCTTATTCCTCTCACTGAATTCAGCTCTTCAGGAACAGAAGATTTGGTGGACCAGGTCTAAAATCTGATACTACAGAGATCTTGTGGTTTAACAGCCGACCTGCTCCAGCTGGGACACAGAATTAAGTTTAATCCCTGGGATCACAGAGTGTTACTGGATAACTCAACTGAAGAACACAGGAAAGAAAATAACTAAATTTATAAGGGCAGAAACAGATGTAGTTGAACAAGCTACACAGGTCTGGGAGTCAGAAACAATAAAAATAAATGAAATAAAATATAGAAATAAAGTACACAATAATATTGTCTGAATTTATTTTTAAAATGGCAACCTTGGTTTATTTTTTTCCACATGAACTAAAGCTTAGCTCATATATTCTTTAGAAGGCTATATAGTCCATAGTCAATATTCATGCCCAGTTGTGAATTATAATCAAACTTTTGATATTGCATTCAGTTCACATTATGGATTACCTACAGAGAAAGTATTTTAAAATAATTGTGTAGGTCCTTGCAAATGTAAATAGCTTCTTAAATTGGACCACTGAATAGTACTTGAGTTTAATTAGTTAACAAGGATCTCTTCCTAAAAATTGTATTGTGTTGCTTTAGAAGATTATAAGCAGTATATTTAAGAAGTCTATGACAAATAAAATATTGTGCTGATAAGAGAATCTGTGTGTATATGTGGTGTGTTTGTGCGTGTGTGTGCATGTGTGTGTGTGTCTCCTTAGCCTCTTTTAGTAGCCTACCTATTCTGAGGAACTGGAGCCACCCAGTCACTCCTGTAAATAGAAAGCTTCCCAAAACCTCAAATTCTATTATTAGCAATTAGATAGGTAACAACTAATCAGTATTCACTATTCTTATTGCCTGGCTTCTGGGTTATTCAAAGCTCCCTGCAATTTTGTTTTTTAAGAATGAAAAGAAGGGAAACACAAATCCTACCACTCTTATTTTGTACAATTTTGTTAAAATTATGATTTAATACCAATAGAATTTTCAACAGCTAGGCAATTTCCCCTGTTTTTATCCCAAAGTCACATCAAGTGAACCTGAATCCATGATGAATGTCTACATTAAAGCTATCATTGCTAATAGTATTCCATATCATTTGTCTTTGGTTCCGTGGGACCAAATTACAATCACCACATGACTGTAGCTTATCTTGTGATTAATGATGGTTTTACTAAGTCACTGACAGTGAAGCTTCTGGGAGGAAAATGGTAATATGGTTTGAAATTTTAAATTGCACATTTAAAAAAGCATTACGTGGTTTTCAAGAGATGGTTAATTTGTGCATGATAGGGGGTAAAATTCTAGGCCTTTTAGCAACTAGAAAGAGGAATTTCTCAAGACAATTACTTCAATTTTTAAAGGTCATAAGTAAGGTGCTATAAATAACAAATGTTTCCAGTGGAGACTAAAACATGTCTCAGAAAGAACGCTCAGAATTTTCAGATGAATAAAATTTTAGTATACAAAAAAAGCAAAGACTCAAAAAACAACTCCAATAGAAAATAAGGTTAAATGATGTATAAAATAATATTTTGTATGATATATTTTAGGTTCAGATAACTGTTCTGCATCATTTCCTTTAGAGTCATTGGTGCATATCTAAGTCATTAGTGAAGGAATATTATCTTTTGATATTTTCATCTGAATTACCTCAGTCTCAAAACTAATATGAACTTACATTATTTGTACTTTGACTAATTGGCATTGGTTAAGTTTAAGCAAAGAGAGATTTTAAAATTCATTTTGCTTCAGGAAATAGCCAATATCAAATTTTGATTGAAACTTTATCTCTTTTTCTACATGAAATACAAAAGCTTTTTTGCAATAGCAGCCTCAGTTAAGTTCCATGATAATAGACAATTTGCAACTCAAATGCCCATAAAATACTTTCAAAATTCTGCAATAAGTCATAAGTAGCTTTGTCCTTCTATAATTTGGTCAAAATAGAACAGAGGAATCAGAAACTCCATTCTGATTCTACAAGTCAATTGACCATGTCTTTTCTGATTAAAATGGTCAAAATATGTCCATCTTTCAAAAGGCCATAATCATCCAAGTGACTACAATACTAACAATGCCAGCATAGATTGCCATTTTCTTCTGTCCTTTATATGGTATTTTAGCTGCAGAAAACAACAACAACAAAACAACAAAAATTACATTTTTTCTAGTGTGTTGATTCTCTCTGTGTCCTTGGGCTGAAATATATTATCCAATGCTTGATATGATATTGTCTAAAAGAATAAGTATTCAAGAATTGATATTCTCTTGAGATTATTTCTCCCCATAAAAATTGTATATGATTGTGGCTTCTGTTGTTAGTGGGAGTCATCAAAATGTTGGGGACTGAATTGTTTAATCTGAGCAAGTGATCAGTTTTACTTGTGCTCACTCTGCTGTTAAGAAGACTAATTATTGGAGCAATTTTAGATGATCTTTATTTTCTAAGAGAGCTTAATGTAGACCATTAAACATTTATTAGAAACATATTTGTCTCTACGAAACTCTAAAACTAGAAGATTACTGTATTTTAACCATTTATTTTTTACTCATGATACTAACATTAATTTATCGGTGCTTATAAAGCTATTTAATTTTCTTGATTAATATAATCATATAGCATGTTACTCCAAGTAAAAAGAAGACAATTTATAATATATCTGTACAAGTGATAAGAAACAACTCTTATGCAATATTTTTTAAAAGGCCAAGTTAAAGAGACACATGAGACAATTGCTAAAAACAGAAGAAAAAGAAAGAATAGAAAATGTATATATTAAAGAAGTCACTGGCATAATAGCATGAGGAGCTCTGTGGACCCACTTCCCAGCAGAATAAAGCATGTATGTTCAAAATGACAAAACACAAACCATTTAAAGTCTCTGGAAATGTTGCTAACAACATAGAGCCAGTAAAGAAATATCTATTCAATAAAATCTACTAAAATTCAGTAGTAACAGTGAGAGGCTGTAATATTTCAACCAATATTCCTTTTTCTCAGCTTAGCCATATGGAAACTACTGGAAATTAATGGAATTAAAAACACAGGATTCCCTCTATTTCCATCTCCCAGTTGGAGGAATAACTTTCCTAGATGATCAAGATGTCAGCATATCACATCCTGCCCTGTAAGTAGCTGAGTCTAAGTTCTAGGCAAGAGGTAAGGCCTAACACTTTTTTGCTTAGCCCCATTGGTGGGAGGAGGTTCTATCTTGTGTTTGGTGCTCCTGAGAATTCTGGTGCCCCAATCACCCTTTGCAAGGGCATAAAACAGTGTTTCCATGTTGAAGAGACAAGCTAAAAAGACCTGATGTTACTTCCCTTCTTCCCCCTACCACTCAGTTCCTAGAGTAGGTATGCCACTCAGTTCCTAGAGATATAGCACTATTGTTTCTCCCCCCCAGCTCTAGAGATAAAGCTCAAATATTTTGCTGGGGGGGAGGGAGAAGAAAGAAAAAAAAATTATAAAATGTAAACTCATAAGTCTTGGTCTCTTCCAAAAGTAACTAACTATGTTGGCAATAAGGGGTAAAGAAATTGAAGCCTAAAGGTTCTCTCAAAAACAGTGGAGAATGGAAATTAGAAGGAGATTCATAGATTCAATGAATATATAGGCACAACTCTTGTCTGCTTCGTTTACCAGGAAGAATATGAGAAAAAGACAGCTAGGAAAAGCCTTTCTGGGGTCAGAAAAAAAATCTCAAATACTGACTCCTGTAACCTTTCTGTCAAAGGAAAATGAAATTAATTGGCTAGGCATATAGAATAATCCATGACTCAGAACATCATTGAAAATAATAAAACAATCAGACAGCCCTTAGTAGGTCTCAAGAGTGGGGTATTTCAATTAGTGGATCTCAGCAGCGATTAATGGATTTCAGCATTGTTCAAAGGAACAGATAGCCAAGGAAAACTCTGCTAAAAACAATTGTTATCTCAAGGTAATTCTGCGTGCCCCTTAGGTGCAATATCAAAAGCTTAATACTGAGGGAGTGAAATAGATTTTACTAAAATAACCCAGCCAGAGACTAAACCAATTAAACAAGCAAACAAAAATAGCAAGACTAGAATGGTGGGGGTCAGTACCCAGAGTTGCCACATTTTCTAAAATATCCAGTTCCCAACAAAATTTCTGAGACATAAATAAGTAATTATGACTAATACACCAGGAAAAAATAATCAGTTTGCAACCTAAACTGTCTGTGAGAGTGACCAATGTAGCAAGTAACAGAAAAAAGACTTCAGTGAATACATTATAAACATATTCAAGGAAATAAAGAGAAATATGATCAAAGAAGAAAAATATGATGACAATTAAAATGATAGAAACTATTATTAAAAACAACCAAATAGAAATTATATAATTGAAAAGTAATATAACTAAAATGAAAAATGCACTTCAGGGCTCAACAGTAGATATGAACGAGCAGAAGGAAAAATTAGTGAACTTGAAAATAGATCAATAAAAATCATGCAAGCAGAAAAGATAGAAAAAAATGAATCAAAATAAAGCTTCAGAGAAATGTAAATTCCACTAAACACACCAACATATGCATCTTACGAGAACCAGAATAGAGGAAACAGAGAGAAAGAGAAAACATATTTAAAGAAATATAGGCTGAAAATTTCCACAATTTATTGTAAAACAAAAATCTACACATCCAGAAAGGTCAATGGACTCTAAGAAAAATAAATGAAAAGAGTTCCACAGACACATCATAATAAAGATACTAAAAGACAAAGACAAAGATAAAATCTTGAAGGCTGTAAGAGAAAAATGACTCATCACTTACAAGGGAACAATAAAATTAATATACTCCTCATCATAAAAAATAAGGCTAGAAAGCAGTGGCTTAACCTTTAAAACTGCTCAAAGAACAGCACAACCAAGATTTGTTACCAGCTAACCTAACTATCTTAAAAGGAAATTCTTCAGGCTGAAAGTAAGTGACCTCCGATGGCCTTTCAAATCTACATGGAAAAACAAATAGCACCAGTAAGGTGGATTGAGTAATTCTAAAAGATAGTATGAGTCCATATTTTCCTCCTTGGTCCTCTTAATTAATTTTAAGACCAACTGAATAAAACAATATGTAATTAATGTTTTTTGAGCCTGTATCATGTAGATATTTAATAAATTTGTCAGTAATAGCAGTGCAAATATAGTGGCTGAAAGCAAATATTGAGCTAAGAAAATGACTCCAGATAGCAACTTGAATCCACAGAACAAAGGAAGAGAAACAGAAATGATAATAAGGTTAATACACCAAAAGCTACATATGAAAAAGGAACAATGATGTTCTTCCTTGAAATTTTCTGTTGATTATACACATTCATTGAATCTACAACAAAACTGCTTATTTATTGGTTTCATTGGCAATATATAAATTGTTACCAAAAATGGTCTTGGTGACAATGTGAGTTAAATTACTTCAAATTAATGAAACAAAAACATGATTTATTCTCTTATATATCAAACAGTTTATTAAAAATATTATTTTATATGTTGACTGAACAGATTTCTATTGCCATATTAGAATAATCAAAGATCGAAAACACATTAAATTGCACATGTGAAAATCCACAAACTGACACAAACTCTTACATCAAGTTATTTTGAGTTACAAAATAGGTAACATATAAACTAAGATTAGTGTGTGATTAGGTCATTTCTGCAAACCCTATGAATCTTAGTGGATTAAATCTGGTATGAAGCCTATACAATATATTTTAGATATATGCCATAATTGGTATTTATTAATCTTAAATAAATAATGACAAGAACTCATCTTTCCCATATGTGAATTTGACATTGTAATTGAGACAAGAGTGAGAAAGTTTGGATAACTCATTGTTTCCCTCCTAAGCAGAGCTTTAACCCATCTCATAAATATAGAAATTTGTAATATTTTAAACCATTACTAGGTAAGGAAACTCCCTGGGAAAAACTTCCAAATATATAACCATTTTTAACATTAGAAATAAGTTGACTATGACCTAAATAAGTCTATCATTGGTGTATTTTTAGTTCATGTAGAAAAGGTCTCTTGATATTATAATGTATCTCTTAACTTCTTTTCAGAGAATTATCCCCAAGAAAAAATTTTTAAATGTTAAAGAATGAAAGGTCAGTATGTCAAGGTGTTGATTTAATTGTAGATATGATAATTACTGAAATATTTTTGTAGCCTGCCTCACTGAAGCAGAAAAAGAAATCAAAATAGAACAGAATCTTGGGAAAGACTGTAGGTTAAGTATGCTTCTCTTCTCCCTCATTACAACCTGAGCTGGTCTATACTTACTGTTGTAACTATTAGAGTTCTTCTTAATATTTATTTGTGCAAAAAGTTCTACCACTAAAATATAAAAACTACTTCATTAGAATACATGCTGACACAGAAAATGTACATTATGTCTTGTTCAATTTTAAAGATTAGGTTACAACACAAGATTGCACATATTTTTGATATAGAGAATAGATACCAGGACTGGTTCTTGTACTTGGGGTCATTACTGTTTTCTCCTTTTGTGGCGCTGTGTAATCTATACTGAGTATATTATTATGTATAAAAGATATAGTAATAACTTTATAAAGTAGTAAAGTAACATTCAATGAAAATAACCAAGAAACTAATTTCATGGTGTGTGTTTTTTTACCACGATATAGAAAAAAAATTACTCAATATTGCCATCAGATATTTATAAAGATTTGGGATCTGTTTTTATGTTTACCATTGATGGACAAAAGCTAATAGGATAACATATTTCCTGAGTAGGAACAGCAGTACATATTGGAATTAATAAATATTTCATTGTTTCAAATGTTATGTCCTAATCCTGTGTATTTTATTTGTTAACATTCTGAGACAAACTATTTCATCTTTCTGAGCCTCAGGTTACTCGGCTGTGAAATATGGTTAAAATAACTGATTTATGGAGTTAGAGGGGAGAAAATATAGATAAAAGGCCTAGTTCATCACAGGCAAAAAATATAGAAGACTCACCTTTATACATCATCTTTAAAAAATATTCAAGTTCCAATATTTGCCTTTAAAAGTAAAGCAAATGACTTCTTCATAAGATATTTGACTTTTGATTTAGTTTTACACTGCATACATATTGTTAAATTCCACAGTCATGAATTAACAGTTTGGAAAAGGAATATTTCTGTCAATTTACAAAATGTTGGTAGAGCAGATCTCAGGAGTACCTATTGTTGATTTTCATGAATTTTCCTTTTCTGCTTGACTTCCCTTTTCATGGAAAGCTGCCTGTTTTACTGAAGATTGCTGTTTGCATTTAGTATAGATTTGTTCTTGTTAATATTTTATTAGTTACTATTTTTAGTGTCAATAAAAGACTATTTCTAACTCTTTTCTCTCCAGGCTTTTTGTAAGTGGATTGTACTACAAATTGAAGTGCTTGGGAAATCTGTTGGTTTTGCACATTTTATAAGCCCTTTGTAAAATAAAGTGTGTAGTTCAAGCTTCCAAATGGCCACCAGCCTGGAGCAAAGCATATTGGCAGGATCCCACACACCTGTTTGGCTCACTTGTACCCTCTCTCACTCTCACTCTCTCTCTTCCCCTCTTTGTCCACCCCAGCTGAGTGATGACATTTATTTTTTTTACTTTTCTTAAATGGAAAATAAATTGTGCCTTAATGATAGCTTCTTCTGTACTTTTGAAATGTAACATAGACCTTGCATTTGCACAGTAGTTCCCAACACCTTTCACTAATATAACATTCATTTAAAAAAATTCTGTATGATAATCATATTTGAGATGGCTCAATTTTAAACTGTGAAATAGTCTAGCATATATTCGTTCAACTATTAGTAATCTGCAATTTACCTAGCACTGACTAGGTGTTAGCCACTGTTAACATTTTCTCCTGTACTTGTATGTTATCTCTGCTTCATTTTATAGTTCATAAAACTGAGACTCAAGACACATAACCATATTTACCCAGCTGGTAACTAACAAAGCTACATTTGAGCCAATGCTTTATTATAAATGCAAAACAAATTTGAATATTGATCTAACTTTTCAAAGTATAAAATATTTTAAAGTTAAAATGATCAAATTAATGAATCAGTCAAGTTTGACCTCAAATGTAAGCAATGACGTTTCTCATTTTCCTCAGTCATTCTACTTCTGATGATAGATCAGTGTGTTACTATTAATTTTCATAAACCTGTTCCCCCCAAAAAATGCTGATTTGGAAATTAATTTCAATAACAAGGGTAAAGAGATTCACCATCCTAAAAGAGAAAGTAAACTCTTAAGTATTTTTGTGTTTGTTTTTTAAACAGACAAGGGAAGTGGCTGGATCCTCCAACTGCTCACTCCCTTTCATCATGTCTTTGCATCAACGTGCGGATGCCCCAGGACCTGGTGCTAGAGGCAGTGACAGCTGGTTCTCATCTGCATCCTGGACTCACAAAGGTATGTGGAGTGGCCAAATTCTATAACTAATAAAAAAGTTGTGTTGTGCTTGTATTGTTTTATTTTTCTCGAAATATGTCTCAGAGGCCTCATTAAGGCACAGCGATACAGAGTGCTAAAGAGTTCACTAAGTGAAATATGAGGCAGTTATATTTGTTAGAGAACAGGTAAATATTGTCTATTTTAGCTTTGCAACTGGCATTTTCTATCCTTCAACTAGAAAATAATTAGTTATTACCAAATTTAGCGGTTGTTGCAGGTATTGCTAAAATTGCGTTTTAAAATCCTTTAATCTCTTTTTTTATTAAATTTAAAATTTTTCATTCTTTATTTTATTTTTTTAATGTTTCTTTATCTTTATTGTTGAGACCATTAAAGATGTCCCCCTTTTAACCCCACTGATCCCCTCCACCCCACATCCATCCCACCCCCAAGCCCTCCCCACACCAACGCCCATGTCCATGGACCATGCCCATAAACATACAAGTTCCCTGATTAATCTCTCCCCACCCAAATCCCCTCCCCGCCTTCCCTCTGAGATCCCTCAGTTTGTTCCAAGCTTCTATGTCTCTGGATCTACTTTGTTCATCAGTTTATTTTGTTTATTACATTCCACATATACTTGTCCTCTGACTGGCTCATTTCACTTAGCATAATACTCTCTAGTTCCCTTCATTATGTGCAAAAGGCCCAAAGGACCTTCTTCTTCACAGCTGCATAGTATTCCATGGTGTAAATGTGCCACAGTTTTTTTATCCACTCATCTACTGATGGGCACTTGGGCTGTTTCCAAATCTTAGCTATTGTGAATTGCGCTGCTATGAACATAGGGGTGCATAAATTCTTTGCGAATGGTGTTTGGGGTTCCTTAGGATATATTCCTAGAAGTGGGACCACTGGGCCAAATGGCAGGTCAATTTTTAATCTTTTGAGGAAACTCCATACTGCTTTCCACAGTGGCTGCACCAGTCTGCATTCCCACCAGCAGTGTGCGAGGGTGCCCTTTCTCCACACCCTCACCAGCACTTGTAGTTTGTTGACTTGTCCATGGCAGCCATTCCAACAGGTGTGAAGTGATACCTCACTGTGGTTTTAATTTGCATCTCTCTGATGATTAGTGACACTGAGCATTTTTTCATATTTCTCAGTCATTTGTATGTCCTCTTTGGAGAAGTATCTATTTAGGTCCTTTGCCCATTTTTTAATTGGATTGTTTGTCTTCCTTTTGTTAAGTTGTTTGAGTTCCTTATATATTTTGGATGTTAACCCTTTATCCGATGTGTCATTGGCAAACATGTTCTCCCATACAGTGGGCTCCCTTTTCATTTTGTTGATGGTTTGTTTGCTGTGCAGAAGCTTTTTATTTGGATGCAGGCCCATTTATTTATTTTCTCCTTAGTTTCTCTTTCCCTAGGAGATGTATCAGCAAACATATTGCTACAAAAAATGTCTGAGATTTTGCTGCCTATGTTTTCCTCTAGGATTTTTATGGTTTCATGCTTTACATTTAAGTCTTTTATCCATTTTGAATTTACTTTTGTGTATGGTGTAAGTTGGTGGTCCAGTTTCATTTTTTTGCATGTATCTGTCCAATTTTTCCAACACCATTTATTGAAAAGACTGTCTTTACTCCATTTTATGTTCTTGCCTCCTTTGTCAAATATAAATTGACAGTAATGACATGGGTCAATTTCTGGGTTCTCTGTTCTGTTCCACTGATCAATATGTCTGTTCTTGTTTCAGTACCAGGCTATTTTGATTACAGTGGCTTTGTAGTATAACTTGATATCTGGTATTGTGATCCTTCCTACTTTATTCTTCTTTCTCAGGAATGCCATGGCTATTCGGGGTGTTTTTTGGTTCCATACAAATTTTTAAAGTGTTTTTTCTAGATCTGGGAAATATGCTGTGGGTATTTTAATAGGAATTGCATTGAATTTATAGATTGCTTTGGGCAATATGGGCATTTTAATGATGTTAATTTTTCCAATCCATGAACATGGTATATTTTTCCATTTGTTTATATCTTCTATTTCTTTTTTCAGTGTCCCATAGTTTTCTGAGTAAAGGTCTTTTACATCTTTGATTAAGTTTATTCCTAGGTATCTTATTTTTTTTTAGTTTCAATGGTAAATGAGATTGTTTTTTTAGTTTCTGTTTCTGAGAGTTAATTATTGGTGTACAAAAATGACATCAATTTCTGGGTGTTAATTATGTATCCTGCTACCTTGCTGAATTCATTTATTAAACCTACTAGATTTTTGGTGGAGTCTTTAGAATTCTCTATGTATAATATCATGTCATCTGCAAATAATGACAGTTTTGTTTCCTCCTTTCCAATTTGGATGCCTTGTATGTTTTCTTCTTGTCTAATCGCTGTGGCTAAGACTTCCAGTACTATGTTGAATAAGAGTGGTGAAAGTGGACACCCCTGTCTTGTTCCTGTTCTTAGGGGAAATGGTTTTGGTTTTTGCCCATTGAGTATGTTGACTGTAGGTTTGTCAACATACTCAATTATGTTGAAGTATGATCCCTCTATTTCCACTTTACTGAGAGTTTTTATCAAAAATGGGTGTTGGATTTTATCAAATGCTTTTTCTGCATCTATTGATATGATCATGTGATTTTTATCTTTCTATTTGTTTATGTGATGGACCATGTTTATTGATTTGTGAATACTGTACCAGCCTAGCATCCCTGGAATAAATCCCACTTGGTCATGGTGTATGATCTTTTTAATATATTACTAGATCTGATTTGCTAATATTTTGTTGAGGATTTTAGCATCTACATTTATCAGGGATATTGGCCTGTAATTCTCTTTCTTTGTGGTGTCTTTATCTAGTTTTGGGATTAGGCTAATGCTGGCCTTGTAAAAAGAGTTTGGAAGTGTTCCTTCCTCTTGGATTTTTTGAAATATTTTGAGGAGGATAGGTGTTAATTCTTCTTTGAATGTTTGGTAAAACATTTATATGGACCATTGAAAGCAACGGTCCATACAAAAATAAGGTGATTTGTTTGTTATAAAATCAAAATTCATCATTGGAAAAAACATAGACAATTAGTTTATTTCAATATTTTGGCTTTCAGTAAAGTGAATTTTTTTTAGTTAAAAGACAACATGATCAACTATAATATTTGAAGTTTTAATAGCTTATATTTGTTGATTTAATTGTTAATAGTATGATTCACTCCTCAGGACAGAGCTTGTTGCTCTTGGCAAATGAAAATTCTTATAATACATGTAAGTTTGTCAGTAATATATTTATGCCCTGAAGGCTGGTTGACTACAAAATTAGTTCCAAAGTTCATTGTATTGATTCATTTTACCTGGTCTTTGATTTTTGCAGTATGAAAAAAGTAGAAGTGGAGATTATGATTATCTGTTTAATTTTAGTCCATGATAAAGCAGATATTGGTATGAGTTATAAAGTTTGACTTCACTGCTTGATCAAATTTATTTGGAATTTGCTAAATACTCCTTCCTTTTTATAACTATCATTATTAGTTTATCTCTCTATATTATTACCTGAAGGCAGAGGTAATATCAATTTAAAGGGGAGAAAAATACTGTTGACTGTGTCAAGCAGTGTGCAAATTTGTCAAATGCCTTTAAATCAAGTGTTTTACTTGAAGTAATATTGCTTTGGAGCAATGGGGAGAAAATAAATCTTACTTTCATAACAATGAATTGAATTATTTACCAATTTTTAAACAGTTCATGTATCTGTGAAAATATTCTTCACTTCCGACTTTACATATGCCTGTGATTTTATGTTATAACATTTACTGGCCATATTTGATTCTGAGAGGTAGTTTCATTAAGCCAGTGAACCCAAGTATGATGTATAACTGAGGAAGTGTGTCGAGAAAAATTTAAAATATAGGTCTAAACCTTAAAAGGTGGTATAGAAAGCATCAAAGTACAAAATGGTGGTTGTTAAGAAAGCGTCAACAATTAAACTCAGTTGGAGACTGAAATCTCAGTGCAAAAGATTGATTTGCTATTACTCAATCTATCGTTTCTCTCACCTCCCTTGCAAACAATAGACTTTCAACATAATTTTAAAACTAGAATTTTCTTTTAAGAAGTCAGTTGCTAAAAAACTTAATCTACACCTTAAGGTCAGTCATTCGTCAGTAACAAAGTGTATAAATATCAACCATGCATTTTCTTTTTCATATCATTTTATTAGGAATAAAAAACAGCTAAATTAAACCAGGCAATTTAAGTAATCTAGATTTTCTGGACTCCAAGATTAAATTTGTTCTTATCATGTAAAATTTGATTATATTTCAGAACTGAATAAATATCTTGCTTTCATGTTCATTAGATTTTAACTAATCCTACTAAAATCATACTTTTACTGCCAT
Organism: Miniopterus schreibersii; assembly: GCF_964146895.1. NCBI lineage: Eukaryota > Metazoa > Chordata > Mammalia > Chiroptera > Miniopteridae > Miniopterus > Miniopterus schreibersii. The sequence goes on along the minus strand of NC_138107.1, from coordinate 75,980,661 downwards.
TTGCTTTATAAGTGTGTAGTTAAACTGAAAATGCTGTTTTTCAAATTATTATATCAGAAGTTCTTTTTTTTCCCCTCAAACAAAAGACTGCTAAGAACCTGAATTAAACATATTTGGAAGAAAAATATAAATTGGCCATCTTTTTCCAATGATAGTTTTAAAAGTTTTTGCTTGCAGGGATTACTTGATAACAATAATAATAATGTGTGTACTTTCTCTTTACCAAATTTCTGTTCTTTTACCTTGTTCTGAATTCTGGGATTGCATCTCTATGCCATATTTCTGTAGTCTCAGAAATTGAAGTTTTTCTATCATGTTTGAAAACACAATATATCTTCTGGTCATGTTTTATTTCTGGAAAATGAGTAGACTATATTACAATACCAAACTTCACTTTTTTTACTACAGTCTGAGAACACAGATAGTAGATGGTATTCAGGTCTCTGATTTGTTAATTAAATTTTGATATAACAAGGAATAGTTGAATACACTGTGGTATAAAACATAATGTATATAAAATTCTTGAGAAGAAATGTTAGTGTTTTTATTTTTACTCAAGTAAACTGTTATTTACAGGGCTACTGTGGTGGGACAATTTATTTATCCAATAAGAAACCTAAATCCCAATGGGATTAAATTAATTTTAAATAAAATAAAAATGGGCCAGGCCAAAGTGGCTCAGTTGGTAGAGTGTCATCCTGTACACCAAAAGGTTATCAGTTCAGTTCCCGGTCACGGCACATACTTGGGTTCAATTCCCGGCCAGGGCACATATGAAAGGCAACCAACTGAGGTTTCTCTCCCACATTAATGTTTCTCTCTCTCTTTCCCTCTCTCTCTAAGCATGTCCTTGGGTAGGGATTAAAAAAAAAAAAAAAATTAAAATGGGAAATTCTTTTCTGCATTCATTTTGATTGAAAAACCAAGTTGAGTCATTGTATCATTCATACAACCTTATTAACAAGTCATTTATTGAGTCTTTATAGAGTGAATGTCATTCTAGCATTTATTTGAGAATTCATTGGAATTAGCTGTTTTAGTCTTGTTATGGCTAAGATATATATTTATATGTTTATATATGATATTCATATTTATTTACAGGCTTTCATTATGTATTTAGAGATTTACAGTTTATTTAAAAGAGAGGAAAACAATGTTAATATAATATAAATAGAATTACAGGCTGTAGATCCTCACCTGCTTACTTTTTGTGGTAACATTTCCAAAGAACTGAAACCAAAATAGATAAAACAACATAGTGACAAAATTGTCCCAGGAAATATCTTCTGATAAATAATTGAGCAACCTTTATTGGGTGAGAGAGTTGATTCTTAATTAATTAATAAATAAACAAACCCAGCTCCTCTACAAGTCTTATGCTTCATTTTCTTCCCAAAATCAATTTTTCCTTCAAATATTTAAGATATGTTTAGTTTACTTTGGATTGTGTAACTGTTGGGAAATGACCTAAGTAGATATTTCCTGTGTAAAACAGTAAAGCTTTTATTTTAATTTGGATCTACTTGAACTATAAATAACATTTGGATGTGGAGAAAACTTAAATGACTTAGCATTTTATGTATGTATAAAATGAGGAAGTGCCAAGGAGTAGGTATAAAAGAAGGAATTACTACACTTAGGATTCCTAAAGACTTCCTGGTTAGTTGTGAGATTATTGTTGAATGTTTTGCATTTATTTTGTGAATCTTATAGATATATATTATGATCGTGTGTATGATAAATTTATGACCATATTCTGCCGCCCCATTACTGTTCTGGAATTTGCATTTGCATTGGCCCCAAGTAAAGGACAAATTACCTCATAGCAAGCTGTATAAATAAAGATTTTACAGTCATTCACATAAGGAAGAGCAGTGGGGAAATTAAGTCATCAAATAGCACATGGTCTTTGAACTCTCCAGAACTCAGCAGAACCTGTACTGTAGCAGTCAATCTCATGACCATTTTATCAAGAGATATGTTGCATAGATTTAATTTTATATAAGTAATTATCTTAAATATGAAATAAAATACTTCATACTTCAAATTGTTTTCATTGTATTTTATGATCATGATTGAATTAATTGGATCTTCAAAATAATTCCCTAATAGTTAAATTTATTGCATTTTTAAAGACAAAAAAAAATGGCAGATAAATTTATAAACCAAAAACTGGTCCAACATAGGAAAAAAAAATGAGAAAAATGAAAAAGGATCATTTTATACTTTTTAATTCATTGATAATATATTTTTTTAAATTCCTAAAATGTATGCTATATTAAGTTAATGTTAATTTGAATTTTATTGATTTGGTGATAAATTTTACTATTTTTATTTGAAAATATGATTTAATAAAATTTCAGAGCTACAAGTAAAATAAGTTTTGTCTCTACATATTTAAGTAATATTATAAAAGTTAATAACACTTGAAATTAAGGAGCATTTGATTTTGTATTTTTTTATGTAAAAAGGGCCTAAAGATTTAAAAAGTTGAACAATACGGAGTCCTAAAATTATTTTTGCCTTTCATTGTAAACCAATGTTTGTTATTTTTTATCTGCTTTCTATTTTTTTATAATTTGTAGCAATAAAAGCGCATAAGTATTTTTAACCCATGTGTATGATCATTTCAGAGAAAAGTAGACAACACTTTCTTCTCTCTGAAGGGGTTTAGAGGAAACCAGTAAGTAATTAGGACAGGTGGTATCAGGAGAAGTGAAACAAGTCAAATGACTTAGTGTTATTGAAATTAAAAGCACAGATACATGCCCCACATGTAATGGAAGCATGTTTCTAAGAATGAACTCAGTGGAAAACCTTCGTATATTCCCCGGCCTTGTTATTTGAATTGCCATAATAAACAGCTTTGATTGAATCAGAGCAGAACTACGACATGACTTTGATAATTTCATATGTAAATTCTCCCATGAATAACAAGACCAATCTTAGTAGCTCATATCTCTAGCTTCAGGAAAGCTCCATTTTTCTCACAATGTTCTCTCCCTTAGCTACCTATTCATTTTCATTTTCACACACACACATATTACAAAATGTCAAAGTACCCAAATTACATCCTAGTCTTCAAACAGTCAGCTAGGGAGCTTTTTCTAGGTCCTATAAATCAATTTCAGTATCTGTTGTTAGATAGCAATTTCACTTTGTTAATTGGCACAGACAGGAGCCAATAATCAACCTTCTCTTAGAATTGTACTATATATAATATTAGACACTATAATGATAATAAAGATATAAAGGGTATGTGTATGTGGACAGAGAGAGAGAGACAGAGACAGACTAAAAACATCAATAGAAATGCTGAAATGTTCTTGGAAGAAACACTTTAAAAAATTAATCCTAGACTAAAAGAGAATATCATGGCCTCACTGATTCCATTCAAAATAAAATATTTTGTGTATTCCCATTACACCTAAGATTTTCCCCTTTAAGCTGAGATGATACATATACTACTGATGACATATATGTGTGTAAGACTGCCTTATTTGTCTTTTCAACCTGTTTCATTTTGTGCCTGATATATGTAAGTTTTTTATTTATTTTGATGTTAATGACAAAGTTTCTGAATACAAGGAGCTTATAATTTAGTACAAGAGAAAGAGAAGCCCATATATGGAGAATCTGAGAAGAGCTAAGTGGCTAATAAGACATACAAAAAACACTTTAAAGAAATAACAGATTTGTGCCTGAGCAAGTTACAGTCTTTTTAAAAATCAGGCTTGACATTTGGATAGGACTTTGACAGATAAATATGGAGTGAGGAAATTCCACATGGAAGAAACATGAACAAAATCAGAAGAGGCAACATATGGACTATGTTGTGTACTGCTAAGTTGACCAGTTGGACTAGAAAATAGAACACCTGAAAAAAGGAAATTTAGATTAGGCCATATTTGGATGGCAGTGTCTTTACCTTGAGAACACTAGACTGTTATTGAAGGATTTAAAAGATTTTTCTACAGGAGTAAGATATAGTTAGGTTTACTTTTTAGACAAAATATCTTGGGGGAGATGTAAAAGAGATTGGATGAGAAGAGAGAAGTAATAGAAAAAATGAAAAACTGTACATATATCAAGAAGAGTCCTGAGATCATAAATCTATGCAATGTCAATGAAAATGACAAGGACCAGATGAATGAAAAAGACTTTTATACAGGCAAACTGCTTACCTTAGCAACTGGCTCTAGGTGGTGAGTGCAAAGAAGTCTTTACAAATGTCTCTGTAGGTCTCAAGGATGAGCAACTGAGAAAATGATACAGGTGTTAATTTTAAAAAGATGTGGTGAGGCAAATGAAAGGAGAGATGAGGAATTTCTTTCTGAACATATTGAGTGTGAAATGTTTGTTGGTACACTTTATGGAGATGCCCAGCAGGAAATCTGAAGTAAAGAGAGAGAGACCAGGCAAATGTTTAGGATTTGATCACTGTATCAGGGAATCAATTACTCAGACATGATTCTTGAAGGCGGGGTGGTGCTGAACCTCCCCAAGGGACAGACTAAACCAATAGAATATCGTTTAGCCCAGCATACTGAATACTCCTAGTTGCATTTTTTATTTACTTACTGAGAAGAGAGCCACACTCCCATCCCATACTTCTCTATATGTCTTTACTTTCACTCACCACACACATGTATGTGTGCTCACACACACACATACACACACATGCACATGCATGCACAACTTTACCACTTTACCCTGTCAGCACAATATGCAGCACGCTGCATGCCTGAACTTACAACATATTACCGAACCCTGCATAGTTAGATGGGGTCAGAATGCCAATCTAAATTAAACTCACAGATGAGATGATGGACACCACCCCATCTGTCTCAGACAGGATTTTGCTTTACCAGAGAGAATCTGACAGCTGTTATTTATAGGAAGCCTCACTTCCACTCATTTCCTTATTATGAAATTCCAATTTCCTTCCTGAGACTTTCCTCCAAGTTCTTGATCCCAACCTTAGACATTTGCATATAGAGTTCCCCGGGCTGCTATTGTATTGAAACAGCTGCATGGTTACCCCAGCAATTGTTCTTCCACCTTTCAACTCTAATTGCACATGCATTTTTGCTCCTCAGGCAGGGCAGCACTCCTCTCACACTGCTTTGCAAAAGAGCTGTCTTTGGACCCGTCTTATCTCTGCTGCTAAAATTGTAAACAGTGAGAGGGCAATAGCTTTCCTCTGTGTAACATACAGAAAGGACTTAATAATAGTACATACTTGACAGTTGAATAAATTACTAAATGAAAGAACAACTTTGTCCGTGAAAATGTTGTTGTTTTTTTAATTGTTTGACATCGTTAAAATAAACACGATGCCTGGAATAGACTCTGAGCTCTATCAGGGGTATGCCAAAGTCAAATGTGACTCACACACCCAAGAAACCTAACAGACAAGAAATTACAAAAGCTTGCATCCCTCTATGGCAGCACATTGAAAGGCACACTATTTCCTTTTAATGCTTAAAATATATGTTGATGAATAAATATTTCTAAATGCATTAAATAGTGAATAAATTCAAATTAATATTTTAAAGCATATGTTGTAAGGTATAAAAACATCACATGATCTCGCTTATACGTGGAATCTAAAGAACTTAATAAACAGATGAACAGAATAGATTCAATGACATGGAAGCATGGATGAGACTGACGAATTGAATGTCAGAGGGATGGAGGAGGGCGGGTGGGTGGAGGGGGAGAGAGTAACCAAAGAATTTATATGCATATATGCCCAACCCAAGGATGGAATGGGTCATTGGGGAGAAAAAGGGACATCTGTAATATTTTAAACAAAAATAAAATTTAAAAAAAAATAATGATAAAAGGGACACCAGTGTACATGGGAATGAAGTAAAGGTTAAATAAGTGATACCCTCACTAGTATAGTTCTGTGTCCTTACCACTCTCATCCCTTTCCTAACCTAGCTTATCATTTCCTTTCTTTGCATGTTTTAAATTGTAAAGAATTGAATTGGGCAGTGTGTGTTCTCCTACAATTTGCTTTTTCTTTAATCATTTTGATCCCAATATCCATCTATATAATTGCTTAGATGTATAACCATTTCTCTAACATATGACTTCATCACATTTTTCATTCTAGTGCTGATGAATATATTAATTGTGCTCTAATATTTGCCATTACATGTGCTACTAGGAATATTCTTTCACTTTTCTCCTGGTGCACATGTACGGATATGGATTTCTTGGACCATAGATTACGAACATCTTCAAATGTTCTATATGATGCCATTTTTCCCCCAAAGTGGCCCACTGGTCTCCATATCCAACAGCAGTATTTAAATGCTCTCATTGCTTGCAGGTCCTCACCAACACTTGATTTTGCCAGACTTTTTGTGTTTGCACAAAATGATCAATCATATTACGAATTTTCATGTTCCTGATTGCAAATCAGGTCAGAAATCATCTCACAAGTTTATTGACCATTTGACTTTCCCATTATGTTAATTATTTGTTTATTTATTTTCTCATTTTTATCAGATTGTGTCTTTTTTACCTGATTTATAGCAGATACTCACTCATTCTGGGTGCCCACACTCATCAATTCTATGTGTAGCATATATTTCCTCCCAGGTGGGGTTTCTCTTTTCCTTTACAATAGTGGATACTTAATGTAGTTGAAATAATCAGTGATACTGGGTTTAATAATTTATTCTCTATTTAAATTTATGAAGATATTTCCCTCCATTGTCATTTAAATATTGCTATTTTTACCTTTCAGTCATAAATATGTATACGGTGTCAATTAGGGACTGACTTTATGTTTTATCCTTGGAAATAACCAATTGTGCCAACAGTATTTGCTGAAAGGTCTCTTCTTCTTTACTGATCTTATGTGAAACAGTTATAAATCCAGTATCCATATATGTGTACGTCTGTTCCTTTGTTAAATTTTTGTATCTGTATCAATACCACATTGGTATTCCTTATAGCTTTACAATGATTCTTGGTAACTGGCAGGGAGAATTTCACACTACTCCACCCCAGTATGATTATTATTCTTTAGTTGTATTTGGCTGTCCCTTCATATCAACTTAGTATTATTCCCTCAAATTTCATACACACATATCTCCTCCCAAAAATATAGTAAAGAAAGAAATGAAAGTAATTTTGTAGAGACAAAATTAAACTTGATTTGGATCTATAGATAACTTAGGGTAGAAATGATAGCTATACATTTTTTTTTTTTATCATATATACATTGGTTTCAAGATTTTGTTTTCCACCTGATTGAGAAATAAATATTGGCTTTTGAACTTTGAAATTATATCCTATAGCTTTGAAATTTTTGCTAAAATTTCCTATTTCCTTGTCATAATTTAACAATAATATCCTTTGGTTTTTCTACGCAGATAAGTAATACCACGTAATGACCTTATTTTATTTTAATTTTCTTTTTTTTTTTTTTTTTTGTCTTTAGTGTTTGCCATTATTGTAATAGTCCTCAGCCTGTAGTGTAATGCTGAAGACAATGATGAGATCCAATAGTTTTGTCCAGTTTCTGAATGCTTTCAGCGCTTTTATGTTGCAGATGATATGTGCTACGTGGGTTTTTATAGATAACTTTGCAACATTGAAGATTGTATTCCATATTTCTGTTTGATAACTGATTTTATTATATGTTAAAATTTGACAAATGCTTTCCAACATCTATTAAGATAATTATAGAATAACAAATATATTATTTGTGAAATGTAAACAAATTTGTACACCTTGAGCATAATGTATTATCTTTTATACAGTGCTTGAATTTAGTGTACTAATATTTTGTTAAGAATTTTTCAATCTATGTTCATATAATACTGGGATAGCAAGAGGGTTTATGCCATACTTTATATTTTTTAAAATAGGACAGTTTAACCTTTATTTCTCACATATATCTTATTATATCTAGCCTATAATTTTAATGTTTCTTATTGATCTCTCCAACTTGCAGACTAGCAGTTTACTGTGTCTCAAAAGGTTTATTATGGTCCATATAACTGGTATACCAAGTGGCTCACAGATACAGGATTGGCCAATACTTTTTTTTTTTTCTTTTTTTAATATATATTTATTGATTTCAGAGAGAGGAAAGGAGAGGGAGAGAGAGTTAGAAACATCAATGATGAGAGAGTCATTGATCAGCTGCCTCCTGCAGGCCCCTGACTGGGGATCAAGCCCACAACCCGAGCATGTACCCTGACCGGGAATCGAACCCCAATTGCCTGGATCCTAGGTCGATGCTCAACTGCTGAGCCATGCCCGGCTGGGCTGTCCAATACTTTTTTCTATCAGAGAGCACATCATATGTTTTCACTGAGGGGGAAATTGTTAGGACCTTTCACTGACAACAAAACAGAGATGGATCATTGGTGTGAAGTTCTATTCATTACATCTGTCTTTCAGACTCCTAGATGAGGCCATGGCAGAAGCAGCTCATTTTGATGCAATTATTAATACTATTTCATTGTTAAATTAAAAAAAAACCAAACTCATCATAATTTCTAAACTAGGACTATCCTGAAAAAACTGAAATATATGATCACCCTACTTTGATCCAATCTATTATGTGCAAAGCACTATTGTGAACAGTTTTCATTTCATTTCTCACTTTCTTAAGTTTCTAAGAACTGTTCTCTTCATTCTTTTGATAGCTCTGTGGCATAGGCACTATTATTTTTTCTGTTTTGCAGATGTGGAAATTGAGACAAGGGAAGGCTCAGTACCTTGCTCAAGGTCTTAGAGATTATAAGTGAAAAACCTAAGAATCAAAATCAGACAGTCAGGTTTTGGACTTGATTCTCTTAATTGTTTTGAGGACTTTCTTGTTTTCTAAAATAAGCATTTAATAATGTAATTTTCAATTTTGTCAAACTTAAATAATATATCACTTTCAAAGAAAAAAACTTATAAAACCAAAAAGTGACTAATTACTTTAGTGAAGCGTTATTGAATGGTACAAACATAAATCAATATGTGACATACTTTTTTTAATCCTTTATACAAATTTATCTAAAACAAATAGGCAAAACTAAAACAATTCAAAATAAATATATTAATTTAATGTGACAAAAGAGGATGTATTTCTTAAATGAAATAGCTACTTATAGTAAGCATACAGAATTAAATAAGCCAAACAACTGTGTTCTGTTTTATTTGAGCTCAGTGTGCCTGTATTACAAATCCCATAAGCCATGTGATGACTCAAACCTCCAAATATATTCCTCTATGTGAAAGTTCTTTTGTTCAGCTAGCCATAATATGATTTAGCCTTCTTTTGGCAGGAGCGTCATTTATGTTTTAAGTCTAATTGAAGCTTCTTAATTAAAAGGGTGTCACAAAGCCAAAAATATAAGCACAGGATGCAATGAAATTCAATATATGAATGTGTAATTATATAGCTCAGTGAACTTCAAAAGATTCAAACTGTGCATATTTTGGGCTTTGGTCCATCAGGAAGGTGGAGACATTTTTGAAAAAGACATCTTCTATGTGATTCTCATGTCTTCAGTGCTGTGCTTCCCCCACCAATCAAAGCCACACATCTTTGAACTTGGAACGGTGTGACCATTATTTTGAGAAAAACTCATCTCATCTTTAACCACCTTTTCAGATTCTTCAAACTATATTTCAAACTGTCATGTTTTCTAGTGATCTAGGATTTCCTGTGTCTACACCTGCCACACTATATGCGGTAGGCTGAATAATGGCCCCCAATGTGTCTACACTCCTAATCCCAGGAAATTATATGACAGAAGGGAGTTTATGGCTGCGGTTAAGTTAAGGATCTTGAGATGAGGAAGTTATCCCGGATTAATGTTCGGACCCAATGTAATCATAGTAGTTTAGGAAGATTCAGATAGAAAGAGGAAAAGTTAGAGGATGACGCAATGATAAACCCAGAAATTGAAGTGATACATTGTGAAGATAGAAGAAGTGGCCACAAGCCAGGGAATTCAGAGGGAATTCAGATGTCCCCTATAAACTGAAAGTGGTAAAGAATAGGTTTCTTCCCTTAGAGGGAGCCAGTCCTACTGACACCTTGACGTTAGCCCAGAGAACTCATTTTGAATTTCTAACCTCCAAAACTTCAAGATAATAAATTTGAATTGTTTTAAGCCAATAGGCTGGTGCTAATTGGTCACAGCAGCCAAAGGAAGCTAATACAATATGCCTTTGCTAACAAGACTCCTCCTGTCTGGAAACAATTCACAGTTCTTTGACTGATTAACTATCAATACTCCCAGATTGGTTCAGTCTCCCACATTTGTTCCTGAGGAAAGCCTTTAGTGGAAGGCCTAAGTAGAAATAACGCTTCCCATTTAACTGCCTCTTTAGTCACACCTTTATCATAACACCTGTCCCATTTTATTTCAAGTTGTCCTTTGAGGTCCCATCCACCTAAAAATGAGCTCTCTGATGGCAAAGCCGAAGTTTTCTTTATGTTTTTATTTTTTAGCAACTACAATAGATTCTGGAACAGAGTTAAATATAAATCTTTGTTTAATTGATTTTTTAATTGATTTTGCTATCTTAGAAAATGTTAAAAATTTAATCTTACATAAATTTAAACCTTAAAAATGTATCTGCTTAAATAAAACAAGACAATTTATGCTTGCATACATAAATGCATATTTATCTATCTATGTATCTATCAATACAAAAAATATTATCATTTTCAATGGCATCCAGCTTTTGAATGTGTTGATGATAAAAGAGGTTTATACTAGATAACAAGTAGAAAAAGTAGTCCATGGTAGCTATCCTCAACTTAGCTAACTTATAATAATAGTCCCAAGAGTAAGAAAGAGCATTAGAATTGACAAGATCAGATAATATTAATCACTAAAAAATATATAAATAAGATATCCCTGCATGAAAAATAATATTCCGAGTCTTATATAATGTCTGTTATTTTGTTTATGTTCTTACTTGTTTTCAGTCTGATGAGATTAGGTCACAAGTTTTGGTTACTGAATGATTTCCCTGAAAATGAATGATGTTATATAACCTTTCCTTTCCTTTGAAAAAGATTTCCTTAGGAGTCAGAAAAGCAACAATATTGGGAAAATGTAGTTTGCAAAAAATATTTATAGCTTCGAGTTGACTTTTTGGTTATTGGCATCTAAAATTATATCAACCATTCTCTTTGTTTTTTTCTCTTATTGTTGTAGTTAGAATTTTTTCTGTTAGGCTCCTGGAAATGGTGCTACAGAGCTAAGTGTAAATTCTAAGAATACCAAATGATTGGAATACCAGAGTTGAGCCAGGGAATATCGCAGGCAGATTTCAGTGCACGTGACATACTTTCTATTTCTGGGACCACTTTTCATGTCAGTTTTGACAAACATTGCATTATAGTAAAGAGAATATACAGAAAGAGGAACAAAGGCTTGTCCTGTGACTATGGCTTTATGAAATCATTTTACCTGAGGGAATGCTGTATTCCAAAAAATCAACAGAATATTATTTTGATCTATGGTTTATATATGTATATGTATACTAATCAAATGACAGTTTTGTGATCCAAGTTATGTTTAATAGATGTATAGCCAGAAGTCTTTATTTGTCATTTGGCTGCATAGTTATTATATTAAAAACATTGATATTGCTAATGGTTAAGGAAGCAAACACTGACTCAATGAAAGGTTTTATGTATTCTCATTATTTTCAGATTTGCAAGCAGTGAAATATTTTAAACATGTGTACATGATGGCTCATTTATGAAAGCATTCTGGTTTTTGGATAATATTTGAAGGCGGATTTTTGAGAACATTGAAAGAGATACTAAGGGCAATGTTTCCTATTCATTTGTGTATTATTGAAGTGTTTAGAGCTAAAATTGTCACATAAGTTCATAATTGTCACATACACAAATATACTGTACCTCTGTGTTCTACCCTAGATAACAGTAGGCATCTGTTTAGTTGAATATGTTTCCACGGGTCTTGTTTTCACTACTATTTTAAATGCACAGCATGAAAATCCCCATCCTTGTTTGAGCTATAATAAGACATTTGGTTTAAAAAAATCAGGTTATTGCCCAGCTGGTGTCGCTCAGTTGTTGAGCACTAACTCATGAACCAGGAAGTCAGGGTTCAATTCCAGGTTAGGGCACATGCCCCAGTTGTGGGCTCAGTCCCTAGTAGGGAGTGTGCAGGAAGCAGCCTATCAATGACTCTCTCTCATCATTGATGTTTCTATCTCTCTCTCCCTCTCCCTTCCTCTCTCTGAAATCAATAAAAACATATTTTTAAAAATCAGGTTATTAACCAGTATTACATCAAAAATTAGAACAGTTAGGCCCATCCGGGCGTGGCTCAGTAGTTGAGCGTTGACCTAGGATCCAGGTGATCTGGGTTCGATTCCCTGTCAGGGCACATGCCCGGGTTGCGGGCTCGATCAATGACTCATCATTGATGTTTCTATCTCTGTCTCTCCCTCTCCTTTCCTCTCTCTGAAATCAGTAAAGATATATATATATATATATAAATTAGAACAGTGAGAATGAAAAACTCCATGAGGAGTGCAAAAGATTATTTTCAATTTTTCAAGACTGTAGCCTAATTTAGATTATATATATAAAATATCAAGTTTATGGTTCTTTTAATGTTCTGAGATGCAGAGGAGAAAGAGAAATACATGTTTTTAGTGTATGTCTCCAGTCTTGAGCTTTTCCTAGAGACCATAAGCAGAGGAAAATGCACTTGACTTGAGTGTGATGAACAGAGTGTTTGGTATAAAGAATAAGTGGTGAGTGAATGAATTCTTTAAGTCATCACAACCACTTTCCCTGAACCACCTGTGCCACAGAGGAAGTTACCTGGCAAAATGGTGTATGATTTTGTTTAAATTCACATATTTCCTGTTCATGCTTCAGGGGAGAAAGGTGAGAAGGTATGATTTTACATCTACAATTTAATTAGCCAGGTTAAGAAGTGATAAGTCCAGCTGCTCCTGAATGTAGCAAAGTATTAAAGCTTTGAGTGATTAATTAGGTTTCATTTTAATCTCTCTGATAATACTTCATCTACAACCCCCATGTAAACCCCATTAAATTTTCAGAATTTGTTGCTTCAGCATTTCTACTAAATTTTCATAAAGAAAAATGAGTTGGGTTCTAGACTTAGTGTTTTAAAAACAGGCCACTGAAACTTGTAACAAATATCATATTTATGAAGTCCATTGTTCTATTATGCAAGAAGAAAGGTAGTTTGGAAATCATGTTGTTGAATTTATATGTAAAGTTTTTCACAGCATTCCCCTATTATATCCTTTGCCTCTTATTGGGTCTGTAGTGATATCTCCTCATTCATGTCCTTTTATTGGTCATTTGTGTCTTCTCTTTTTTCTTTGTCAGAGTTGCTAGTCTTCCTTCTTCTTTCTTTGGGTATATTGTGATCTTACTTTCCTAATTTTTAAAAATAGAAACAGGTTATTGTTTTGAAATTTTCTTTTCTTTATTGCTTGCTTCTTTGCTTGCTTTTTCTGTATCCCATTTACTGCCTTCTGATGGGCTATTTAAACAATTTTAGACATTGCATTTTCACTTATCACTTATCACTATCTATGCATAATCTCTACAGTGGTTGTTTCAGAAATTATGAAATTTAGGCTTACCTTTTCATCTACTTAGAATCAAAATTGTATTACTTACATTGAAATGTAGAAAACTTCCCCTTTTTTGCTATAGTTGTCTTGTTGATTATATCTGTATACTTTAAAAACTCCATAAGACGATGTTATATTTTTTGCCTTCAACTATCAAACATGTTTTAAAGAAGTGAGGACAGGGATGATTTACTATATTTAACCCATATATCTGTGATCTCTGTTCCTCTTTCATTGCTCATGTTCTAAGATTCCTTCCTTTACCATTTCTTTTCTGGTTTAAGAACTTGCTGTAGCTATTTTAGACTACATTTGTTCGCAATAAATTTTTCATAGGTTTTCTATAGCTGAAAATGTCTTGATTTCTCCCTGATTCCTGAACAATATTTTTACTGGATATCGAATTTGGCTTAACAATACATAATATCATCTTTCAACTTTGGCAATTTTTAAAATCATTCTGTCTTTAAATTGATGTACTAATATTGTTCTGTGAGGGCAATGGCCTGCTGTGAAAGAAAAGAGGCTTGGTATATTTATTTTAAACTAAAATGTTTTATATATTTTATCTGAGGAATCTTAGTATTCTCAAAAAATTAGTTGCTTATTGAACTGGCAGCAGGTAGTAGTTGAGAAAAACTGAGTACAGGTTACATTGTGAACCAGTCAGCACAATGGATATGGAGGAAAGCCAGACCCACAGACAATGTCCATCCTCTCAAGAGCTGCTGATTTACTGCTTGGCTGCAAATGTCTCTTGGACAAGGCTGAATGTTTGTAAACACAATTATAATGAAAGATTTTAACAGATGGACTTAGCTCTGTCAGTCCCAAGTGGTTCTTACTTTTTGATGTGAGATTATCTGTAGAAAAGAATTTAGCAACACGAGTGTGACTGTTGAATGATTGCAATCATCGCAGTAGTGAGTACACGTACCTAAGTTTGTAAACTAACCTGATATTTACCCTTAAAGTTTATTTATTTTCTGCAAAGTGGGAAAATTTACTCAGATTTTTAAATACTCAATGAGAAGATATGTGCAATATTGTAATTTTTTGTATAATTATATTAAATTAGCTACACTGACCTAAATTTATCTGACTTTTAATCAAATATGGACTAATTAGGTAAGATTTAATGTCTAAGAAACATGAACAGTAGTGTTAACAGACAGATGTCTACCATGACTAAGGAAAAGCAGGGCAATGTAGTTGAAAGAGCACTAGACTAGAAGCCATTGGTCATGTGTTGTAGCCTGGTGTACTTAGCTACAACCTAGATTGTGATCTTGGTCAAGCCTTTCCCCTAAGCATATAAGCATGTTCAAGTGTCAAAACAAAACCAAAAACAAAATAAGAACATCATGAACAATGAAAACACAAAATCCCCACTTAACAATTCAGCTTCCTCTACCCACTTTTCTGCATTCTTTTCACATCCGAGCTTTGCAATAAAAAATAATAATAAAATTGGCATTGTATCATATGACCCTTTCACTTAATTCAACATTGACATCTGTCTTCCGAGTCAGTTATTCAGAGTGACTTAGATTTGTTCTTTCTGTAGATCCTTTTTCTCTTCAGTGTATAATTATACATTCTTTTGTAAATTAATTTTCCACTTTGTTCAATCTTTTAATTATCTATTTCTCTCATTTTATTGAACTACTCAGAACCTTCACAAAAATGTTCATTCATCATGGTGACAGTGTGCACCCTTGTTTGGTTCCTATTTTAAAAGAAATATTTCTAATTTTCAACATTAACAGTAATGAGTAGGTTTTGGAGAAAGCCTTTATAAGGATAAGGAAGCCTATTACTCAAATATGTGGGTATGAAATTTTATTCACTGCATTTTTCACATTTTTATATCATCTTGTTTTATTTTCTTTAATTGGTAAATATTAATTATATTTGTAAATTTTCTAGAAATAAATAGTACTTATACAAACCTGAACATAGTATTGTATACCTTTTCACTCTCTTGTTTCTTACATTGCTGGATTTCGATTGCTAATATTTTGATTATGATTTAGAATAAATTTACATGAATATTTTTGAGTTGTAATTTTTCATCCTTAAGCTGTCCTTGACTGGTTTTGGTGTCTGTGTAGAAATGTCTGTGTAACTTGTCTAGGAGACATCCCTTCAAAATTGTTGGAATCTGTCTGTAAAAATTTATACTTTCATTTTCTTGGGGGGACAATGGTAAATGTAACTCAATCTTTCTACTTTCCTTCAATTTAATTTAATTGTATTTTAATTCATTGTAATGGAGGTGTTTTCGTGATAAATTCTCTCAGCTTCTACATTATCTGGAAAAGTCTTTATTTCTCCTTCATATCTAAAGGATTTTGCTATGAACCTAAAACTTCTCTAAAATATAGTGTTATAAGAGAAAAAATAATAAAAATACATAATTTCCTAGGTTTCTTTCCTAGCTATATTTCCTAGGTTTCTCACTTACAGCTAAGTTTTCAAATTTGCTTTAAGAGCCACAATATATTGTTCTTATAAGTTTGTTTGGGAGAAGTATGCCCCTTACTTCTTATAGATCCAGCAAGATACTGTAGATATGCTTTACATATTTGCAAATAAAGTAGCCTCTGGATCGCCAGTCTGCCGTACTGCCAGGTCACAACATTACATGAGCACACCCAGAAGCCTGCACGCACACACACACACACACGTGCACGTGCGCACACACACACACACACACACACACACAGGAAATGAGACTACATTATGGCCTCTGGAGATCTTCACCTTTTGTCCTTTCTCTTTGCAATGACCTGAACCTCCAAACTTCCTCCTTCCAACTCCTGCATCTCCCTCCTAGGCAAACACATACACACCCCACCCCACTGAACATTGAATTGTCCTTACCCATATTTTCAGATCTCTCTCACTACCTATACCAGACTAGGTTCCAACATTGTATATTCTCATTGTATCTTTTCCTTCACAGCATTCAAAACTACCCCAGTTAGAAACTGGGAGCTTTTTTGTCTCTTGGATGTCATCATATCCTTAGTGAGCAGCATAGCTCCTGTCTCCACAAATATTGCTAAATGAGTAACTTAAAAGGAGTGGATTATGAAATGTAACTAACAACAAGTAGGAATGGGGTTTCCATTAGGGGTGGGGTATCAAATTTGACCTTATCAAAATTAGATGACTATATTGAATTTAAAAATTCATCTTACTAGTGAATATATAAATCACACTTAAGTTCCAAAATGCCTGGGAAGCCAGTGTAATTTAAAATCTAATTTTGACTAGTTTAACAGCAATTGAAACTGGGAATTCAAATCTAGAAGGCCATATTCAAGTCATTCAATAAAATGTTCAAAACTTCCATATCCTATAACAAATATTCCTTGAATATGTCTCTTAGAGAAATTGATACCTGATTCATAGATATTTAATAAATAACAGACATAAATAGTTGTTGTAAATAATAACACTGATTATCCTGTATAATCAAACCCTTCACCTGCTGAGATCTGCACTGCGTTTATGCACATCAGCTGTAGGCCTTTCATCCATGAAATTATAGAATGTATAATGTGATGGGCCATGATATATTCAGTGTAATTGCTTATTTATAAAAAAAGCTATCAACAGCCCACTTTAAATAAATTCAGAAATCACCGTAGGGCATTTAGAAATGAATATTTTATATGACATTTTAAAAAGATTATGAGCATTTTTTTGAACAGTAAAATTAATGGCTCTTTGGCTGTTTAAACTCATCCAGTGTAGATTCAGGATAACAGCATATAAACTGTAATTACTGTATTTGTGTTTTAATTAGAAATAACCATCTACCTTCCTAGTAATGCAAACTTTTTACCTAAGATATGAATAAAGAGAAAACAACTTAGTAGGTGTTAAATTTCCTTGTGTGTCTTTTGAAAGTAAAGTATATTTTAATAGTAACTACTTATATGCTTATCTACCTATATATCCATCTACCTATACAAGCTATATTTTACCATAACAGCCTTTAAGTAAGTCTTATTTCCTTAAAAAGAAAAAAACCACAACAATCGATCTTTTGAACTTTAAATGTAATATTGAAAAATCTATAGCTTTTAAAATACTCAGAAACAATACATATTTTGTGTTTTTAACCTTTAGTATAAATAAATTTAACAGTAGCCTGAGATATATTATAAAATTAGACTTAGTCATTAGAGCCCTAAATTCTCAAAATCAAGGTGAGGGAAGTTCAAGAATAATGATCTTAGTCCATAATTAGCTAAAGAACATTATATTCCTGAATCACTCACAATAGACGTTGTCATAACAGGAAAAAAAGACACAATTAAAATCTGTGTAATTATAGATAATGGAAATACGTGTTCTTATAAAATAATTCATCAGACATTTAATAGCTTCAGAAGGCCACAAAGTCATCTGCATATTCCCCTCTATTCTCTGAACAAAAATTATTTTTCACACATTGTTTGGACATGTTTTTCCCATGTTGACATTAGAAATTATTAAAATATTGCCAAGTGTACTTTTTAGATTTTTTAAGTTTTGTGCTGATTTGAGTACATAACCTCATACATAGAGCCTTCCAAGTACTGTAAAGGATATGAAAGACAAAAAAAACAGTCTCTGAGGATCTTGTAGTCACAACACAATTTCTACATTTAGAAAAACTTTGGGAGCTTTCTCTAAAAGTGATACTTTACCATAATGTCCCTCTAAATGTAAAGGAAGTTATGGTAAAATGTCAAGTTCACATTGTCAGAACAGGCTAGGAAGAACAACTTGAAACGAATGATCAAACTCATAGTATTTAATGTTTTCATATTAAAACTAATACTGGAGATAAAGTATGAAGTAAGGTGACTATGAACTGTAAAGAACATAGTACTAACATTAATTTTGTGAGCATCCAGGAAGAAGGGTACTGTCCCTGGGATCTATTCATGAGATACATGACTTGTTTTTCATAAGAAACACAACTGTCAGCAGGACCAAAGGCTGTGCAAGGACTATAATATTTACATGTATTTATCTAGGAATTCTGTGACCAAGAGTGAGGATCAAGCCAGCTGAAAGGGAGCAAGTGTATAGAGAGACAGGGACTTTAGAAACATATGTAGGCGTTAGGAAAGGGTGAAGGAAAATGAAGGAAGAAGGGAACATCTTTCAAACAAAATAAAGTAAATCTCCAGAAACTGATGTTAATTAAATGGAGATAACTAATTTACCTAAAAATAGCATTCAAATGAATGGTTATGAAAATGCTCACTGAAATCAAGAGATAAATGCATGAAGAAAGTGAAAATTTTAACTGAGAGAAATAAAAATGTACCAAACAGAAATTATGGAACTGAAGATTATAATAACTGAACTTTTCTAAAAATTCAAGAGGATGAATATGCATTCCCAGAAGAAAGAATTGGCCAGAAAACTTACTCAAAGAAGTAACCGTGGGCAAGTTCATGAAAAGGTGTTTCACATGACTAGTCAGAGAGCTGCTAATCAAAACCACAATGAGATATTGCCTCATACTTGTTACGATGGCTGTTCTCAAAAGGAGAAGAGATAACAAATGCTGGCAAGGATGTGGGAAGAAAGAAACCCTTATAAACTTCTGGTGGGGATGTAAATTGGTATAGCTATTATAGAAAACATTATGAAGGTTCCTCAGAAAAACTAAAAATAGGACTACCATGTGATTTAGCATTTCCACTTCTGGTTATATATCCAAAGGAAATTAAATCATTACCTCAGTGAGATATCAGTACTTTCATGGTCATAGAAGTATTATTCACAATAGCCAAGGTATGGAAACAATTTAAATGTCCATCATCAGATGAAGAGTTAAAGAAAATGTAATTATAAATACATATACTTGAACTAAAATGTGATTATATACATATAACTAAAGATAGAACTATATAAAGATAGAACTATATATGAAGATATAGAACTATACATAAATAGTAGTATTGAGCCTTTTAAAAAAAGGAAATACTGTCATTTGTAACAGCATAGATGAGCCTAGAGGACATTATGATAAGTGAATTAAGCCAGATAGAGAAAGACAAATACTGCATCATATCACTTATACGTGGAATGTTAAAAAAAAAAAAGTTCAAACTCGTAGAAACAGAAATAGAATGGTGGTTGCCAGGGGCTGGGGAGTGTGGGAAATAGAAAAAGGTTAGTAAAAGGTACAAACTTTTAGTTATGAGAGAAGGCCTGATCTAGTTGTAAGGAAAGCCTGAAGGTCTAGTGTATATCATGATGACTATAGTTGATAATACTGTTCTGTATAATTGAAATTACTAAGAGTGTAGAACTTAATTGTTTTCACCAAAAGGGGGTGGGAGTTAAATGTGTGAGCTGATGGATGTGTTAATGAACTTGATGCTGGGAATCCTTCCAGAATGTGTGCATATACCAAATCCTCACATTGCACAGTTGAAATATATTACAATTTTATTTATCAATTATACCTCAATAAAGAAAATTTCTACATTTTTCTTCCTATCAATAAAAGGGAATTTTTTTGTGTGAAGATGAAAGACAATACATGCTACAGGATTATTTCAAGGAGAATGAAAATGTCTGATCAATCAACATGGACAGAAGATTGTTCTTTTTGCAAATTGTATCATAATGTGCTCACAAATTTTGTTTTCTGTTTTAATATGCACTTTAGCTTCTTGTTTCTGTGTGCACATCAGGGGGGAAATAAGTGACTTGTAAAAGAATATAAATATGGAATGAAACTTTAACTCGTATTCACATACACAGGTGCACACACACACACACACACACACACAAAGTGAACTGTACTTGACATTTAATACGGTTTTTATATAAAAGTAGCTTTTAACCTGTAATTTCCACTAATTTCTTTTGCCATGCAAATGCTACAAGCAGCAGAGAATCCAATAAAAAGTGACATTTTTTCCAAAGCAAAGATTTTTTTTACAGACAGAAATTAGAATATTCTAAATGAAGTATTAACCCCTTCATTGCATCCAGGGAGAGAAAATAAAAAGGAATAGATCTTTGGTGAAGGTGAATGAAAACCAGCTGAAACCCCAATAGCTACTCAGAAAAAGGCCTCTTCTGAATTAGACATAAATGGAGTTCTTGAAGTCAATATAATGAATTGCCTTTAAAAATATATTCCAAGTTTAGGATTCTAAACTATATTAATCCACTAGATACTTTTAGGTATACCACATTTACAGAAACAGAAAAAAGCTAACATGAGCAAAAGAAGAAAAATAATCTCAATAAAGAAGTGTTAAAAAATAAAACTGGCATTATGGAGTGAAGAAGCTTTTAGGAAAAAGCGTAGGAATTAATAATGGTCTAAATTTATATAATAGCTAATTGCATAAAGCACAAATTTTATAAATCAGACGTTTTTCATAATAATAGATATGTCACAGAAGTTAAGATAAAAGTTCAAGTAAAAAAAAAATAAGAGTGTGACAAACCACTAGAATAAATCTTCCCAGATATTTGTAGACGGACTACCGTGGAGGCTTTTAAAAAATGTTACTGGAAAGCCAGATTATGACTTTATCAGGTAGAACTTCCTTCAAACAAATATGAAAAAAATGAATGGAATTATTAAGTTATAAATAAGCCAATGACTTCAGGGCTTTCAAAATGGTTAAACAATAAATGAAATGATTTTTTAAAATAATATTGGAATAATGAAATTTGCTCACAGGAGAAAAAGTAGGAAATTTTTATTTTTTTATAGGATTGTATAAAAAGATACAGTCCTATAAAAAGATATATTTAGAATTATTATTCATAATTTGTGAACACAATAAATATGTATGCAGTTACTAAATGTGGACTTAGACTTCCAAAGGAAATCTATATCTGTCTTTGGTTTGAGAGAGCTCTACCTGTCCAAACACAGGTGTTGGATTTCACAGAAAGTGTTCTCCGTTTTTAATGACAAGATGTGAGCTAAAAAAATGAGCTTACTCATTACATGGAAAGGTGCCAGCAAGGGAATAAAAAAAAAAAAATCTATGTAATAATGATTTTTCCAAAACAGAATGAATGTATAGGAATGAATTCAGAAACATATAATTGAAAATCCTGAAAAATTATAAGCTAAATTTAAGATACTAGGAAGAAAAGCAAATAAATTTAAAGTATGGATTTTTTTGTTGTAAAATGCAAAGATACATATAAAAATGGATTGTTAAAATCAGTGATTATATCATTTTACTACAATCACTATTTGTCTATTAATTCACTCCTTGTTATTTCATTATTTTAAAAACTGTAATTTCAATACATGTATTTTACTAAATTGACTGGTTACACCATAGCATAAGTAATATTTTATTTGCAATACATTTGATTATTTCCAAAGTTTTATTATTAAAAGTATATTGTTATTTTAAGATTTTCTGTACTTAAGGGTATTTCCTTAGGAAATATTCCTAAGAGTGAATTAGCACGTTGAAGCTTATAAACATTTGTTTTTCTTGATGCATACAGCTAAGCTATTTGAAAAAGTTTTATGGCAATGTAAAATGCCATGAGCAGTATACAAGAGTGTCAGCTGTGCCACCATCTAGGCAACATAAAATATCATGTTTCTCATTAAGTGTGAAGTTGGGAGATGAAAATTGGAGTCTGTTTTTGATTCTCAAAGATTTTTTAAACTATAAAACCTAATGTGATTAAAATATATTATCCATTGATGATTATATGGAGGATATTATCTTCATTGTATTGAATAATTTATTCTTCGTAGATGACATTTCCACTGCTAAAGTGGTGAAGAGCAGCATGTCTATAATTCTGAAATATAGTGGAGTAATTGTAAAAGAAACACTAGGATTGCACTATGATCATTTGTTTCTATTTTTACATGGAAAGTTGCCATCAAGGGACCTACTTGTACTTGGCTGAATACATGCCACCCAGACATATCTGGTCTCAATTCCTGGAACCTGTAAATGTAATTTTAAAGGAAAAAAGATCTTTGCAGATGTGGTTAAGAATATTGACAGTGGCAGATTTCCCTGGATTATCCAGCTCAGCTCTACATCCAATCATAGCATCCTTACAAAATACAGTCAGAGGGAAATTTGACACATGGAAAAGAAGGTAATGGGACCAGGGAGGCAGAGATCAGCGTGAGGCACCCACAAGGCAAGCGATGCTGGCGGACACCAGGCCGAGAGGCCAGGGTCAGAGTTTCCGCTAAGCCTCCGGAGAGAGCACAGTCCTGTCAACATCTTGATTTTCGCTCAGTGAAAATGATTTCAGGCTCATGGCTTCCAGAAACTGTGAGAGAATAATGTTTTGTTGTTTTAAGCCACCAAGTTTGTGGTATTTGTAGCCACAAGGAAATAATATACTAGTTACTGTCACTGAAACCTTTGAACAAATTCAGGTTGATCTACCATTTATTGAATTAAATTTGACTCCAGAAAATATTTCATTCATTTCTTCAATATAGTTTCTCACATTCACCTTTTGATGAAGTATTAAGATGGATAGTTCTTGTTCTAATTGTCTGGGAAAGTCACTAAATACTAGAGATCTAAAATTATACTTCAGCCAGGCAAGAAACCACAAAATTGCTCACTTTGCATTAAAGGGGAGAAAAAAGCATATTCAATATCCCAAAGCAATTTCAAAATGAAAAAGTGTAACATGTAAACATAGATGTGTGAACACGCTGGCTTTGCATTTAAATCTGGGGGGATTTAAAAATCCCATATCATGCATTTAAAACTGTTTGTTTTATAAAAATATACATTCCGTCATATATATTTATTTTATACAGTTTATGCATTGTTTTATGCCACACTGAGCACATTTTATGTAATCTATTGCATTTTCCATAAAAAAGAAAATTTTATATTTTTCCAATTCTAGTAATTTGGCTAATTTCTAATGAAGAAAAAGTTTCCTAAAAAAGGTAATGAAAACTCATAATTCTCACAACTGGAAAGAGTGTATTTATTTTGGATTCATTTAACTTCCTGATGAGGCATCTCTATAGTTGATGCTCTAAAATAGGTCAGCAATAGGACTTGTAGAACTAATAGTACATGAGCATGTGAGAGCTATTTCTAGTTCTGGTTTTGACACTTTTTACATGCAAACTAAGCAAGTTCAGTGTTTTGGAATTTCTGCTTGGGATCTATAACTTTACTTTTTAACATGTTAATACATCATCACACATACTAGAACACAATATAATTTTAAATCTTGTAATAAAAGAGCACTTAAATGCATTTAAAATTTATCTAATATAATAAATGGAATCATGCAATTCAAATACCTTTGTTCACTTAAAAGGAATTCATTTCTCTTTTTCTTGGATCTGATGTGCGAACAGATCCGTACACAGCAAACATCACTCAGTAAAAACACTGTTTACTCTTTCAGGTATGATCTTTCTCGAGATCATACATGGTGCACTCTCATCTCCTCCAAGTCTTGGCATGTTTGTCTTATTCCCAGTGGAGACTAGCCTTGTCCCTAACTTTACTTAATACTCCCCTGACATGCACATCTCCCTAATTTGCTGGGGGTTTTTTGGTCACCCACTAACATACTCTGCATTTTACTTGTTCATTTGCACTGTATGTTTCTGTACTCTCTTAATAAAATGCCATATCCTTAGAGGCAAACTTTTAAAAAAAATGTTATATTTTCTTAAATCCCAACACCTACAATGGTGTTGACACCCAGATAGTTTTGAATAAATGAACTAATGAATAAATTAATAGATACAGGACTTAATGAATAAGTGAGGAGAGTTTCAAATTTAATATTAATTTATTGACTAATAATGACCTGACTTGTCTCTCAGCTATGCTTAGCTCAGCATCGAGTAATATAAGGACAAGGGTGATATGAGAATAAGAGTAATGGAAATTGAACAGCGGTAAAGGAAATACCAACAGATTCTCTTATCATGCTTGACGTAATTCCTTCTCTTCCATTTTTTATGTAAACAAGGGGACACATATCAATATTTTTTAAAATAAAGAGCAGAGATTTAAACTGCAATGAAAGTATGACAAAATATTTTTATCAATTTCAATTATTTACTACAAATATTTGTCGAGTACCTTCTGAAACCTTCCTTGATGTAAGGCTATCATGACTGACAGTGTTTCCTATTTGTGCTCCGACAGACTTGTTTATATGTCTATTTTGATATTTTTTGCAATACTCTACTTATTTGCATCTATGTCTTGACCTAGAATATAAGACACATGTGTTAGAATTTTTATGATTTTATTTTCATATCTACTTCAGTGAGTGGCAATTAGAATGTACTTATGTAATACATGCTTATTAAATAAATGTTGAAAGCCAGGTAGGATCATAAATATGAAAGTAACAGATAGCAATAAAGCAGAGTTCTTGCTTAAAGGACTTCCTAATGTAGCAGAGGAGGTAAACATGGAGGAAACCACACTTTCCAACATGCTAAGAGAAGCATGAACTGTGTGGGTGTCATGTTATGACAGCGCAAAAGGATGAAAACCCCATTCCCTCTTCTAAATCAGAGCAGAATTCATAAAATAGCTGATAACAGGAGCTGATTGGGAAAATATTTAGGAAGATGTTAGGAAAGCACAATGCAGGCAGAAGGAAGGAGATTATCAAAACTGTGGCTCTTAAACTCTAAGGCCAGCCTGGAAATTGAAGAGCATGTTGAGATGAATAGCAAAATACAGGGTACAGCGTCATCTGTCATTCATGACAGCCCACATCTGCTACACAACCTTCATACATTCTGATAGATTATCACATTTCAAGGAAGAATTAAAAACAAAACAAAACAAAAAGACTACATCTCACAGCCTCCCCAGCAGTTAGGATTATGTACCTCACATGTGACTTTGATTTTAAGTGCGGCTCTGAGCTGAGCCCTAGTCTAAGATGGGAGGCAGCAGAGGCTGGGGGGTTTCCTGAAACAGTCATTTTTGCAGGATGATTCTGGGGACTGCCGGGCAGCAGCAGTGTTACCTCCCTTTGTCCCGTCCTGGGAGAACATCTCGGGGTGTTCATTGTATATACTTAGCCTGGAACTCATGCTTTACTAGTCCTTCCATGAGATATTCCTAGTATTTTAGTGATTTTTTAAGACAAAGTATGACATACTTAAAGAAAAGAACAAATCGTCAGTTAATCACTTGGTTCCATTTTTAGAAAATAAGCACACCCGTGGACCCACCACATGAATGAAAAATAGATTAAAAGAATTTCAAAGCCCCTTGATGAACCCTCTCAGTCACTATTGCTCACCTTTTCCAAAGCCGAACACTATCCTTATTTTAATCACCACTTGTTTTGCCTTTTTTTTTTTAACTTTATACACATAGCATCACATAGGTAATGTCATTGGTACTTTTTGTGTCTGATATCTCCAGTTTCCAGTTTCTGGGTCATAGTAGGATACTCCATGTTCAAGTTAAAGGTGCTGCACCTGGGAGCTCTTACCACTAACTAAGAGCCCCAGTCCTTGGTGAACTAGTCCATATTCTTCTAAGGTTCAGTAAATTCCAGACAACATGAAAATTGTCCAGCTTGTCCAGGGAGTAAGGTGAATGGCTCTACCTCTTGCTCTTAAAATTCAGCTGACCCAGTGTTGCTGGAAGTGCCTGAGGCTACTACAAATGTTTTGTGAAGCCTATTGATGCCTCAGTAAGAGAATCATAGCAGTGTCACTAGGGTTTTGGCAGAAAGCCGCATTAGGCTTAAACATGGGTTTACATGAACAAAGTGGCCACAGTGGCTTGTTTTTGGCCCAGCCTTATAAACCTCTCTTCTCTAGGACCAACCTGAATATAGCCACTGCTTAGACAGAACAGATCCAACCCTGACCTTCTAATATAATACCATCTCCAGGAGAAATCATCCTGCCCCACGTGGCAGGTTATTACATTGAGTATTTTCATCATGGAAGGGTCAGCAACCTGTCTTCAATGAGATAAACACTCAGGCCATATAAAAGATTTTCCTTGCCGGCCACAAGGCTAATTACAGCAACAGGAGCAGTGGCTTCCTTTCCACTGTAATGAAATGCTGCATGGGATCCCTCACAGGAAGCGAATTTTACCCCAAAAGAAGGAAGGCACTGCGCTGATACTCATGGGATTCACTAGTCTCACTATGGACTCAAGTTCCCAAAGGCAACCAGCCTTATAGAATAGTAAAATGGATTATTGGTGCTCCAAGACACATATTCAGCTAGGAGAAATCCCACGAAGAATTCAGTGTTATTCAAGAGGTGGATGTATGTGCTCTGGTCCAGCAACCAATGTGTGGTGCTGTATCGCCCACAGATTACATACATGATCCTCAAAAAGCATCTGTCACTGTGATAACTAAAATAGTGATATGCAATCATTAAAATTTTGAATACTAAATAGGATAGTTTGAGAGGAGTCCTGTAAGCAGGAGCAAATCGTTACGTTTAAGAAGCTTGTGAGTGACCTGGGTTATTGCGGGAAAAGGTGGAGGCATGGACACCAGTCAGAAGGCCAGTGTAGTGGTCAAACACAGACTGCGGATGGCTGGGACTCACCCCATGCGCTGGAAGGGACTGAACAGCTTATAGATTGAAAGAGCAAGGTTTGTGACTATTTGGATATATGTTGAAAATAGGGAAAGGTTAAAGAGAATTTTAGATTTTTAGATAATGTTTAGGTTTTAGGTTTAAGAAACAACAGACTTGGTTATAACCTTTTTGGTTTGTTTTCCTGCAAGATATGTTGTCTCAGACATTGGGTGAATTGCTTAAAATAGTATATTGCAATGACAATAGAAAACTGCAGTTACAAACAAGGTCAGTGCATCTAAAAACAACTCAGTTTGGAGTGAAAACATAAGACACGCAAGACTACATTAAACCAATTAACACGCCATTTAGGAATTACCTAAACAGCTTACGTTTTTTAAGTTGCATGGTAAAGATAAACACAAAATCTAGGGTGGTGGTTGTCTGCAAGTGGGAAGGTAGGGGGGTGAGCTTGAATAAAAGCATGACTTCAAATGAATGGGCAAAATTATGTCTTAAGAATGAGTATTATTCCATGAGTATTTGTTGTATTATTATGACATCATGTATATGTCTATCACACATGTTCTGTTATATGTTAAAATATCACATAATGATATAGCTTATAGAAGAGTATTTCCTCAGATTGAAAATAGTAAGAATGGAGACATAGATTTGGAGACTTTAAGCATATAATTGACAGTTTTACACATGGGAGTATGTGTAATTTCCTTATAGAGAACATTGAAGGCGACAAAGAAGATGAACACAATGTTCTAAAAATAGCAAATCTGCAAGGGCTAAAGAGGAATCAGGAAGTGCAGAGGCCATGGAGAAAGCTGGAAAAGAGAGAGTAAATCATATCTTTATGTGAAGGGAATAGAAATGCAGGGGTCATCAACAATGCACAGCAGAGATCAAGGTTTACAAAATGCCACTAGATTTACCAATTAATGGGTGTGCTGTTTGGTGTATTATTTGTTTTGCAGTTTAAAGAATGTGGTAAATAATTCAAACAACTTATGTAGATGTTGATATAAAATTCCATGTATACGATTATATTAATTTGGTAGGGCTGCCATAATAGACTGGGTGGTTTAAACAACGGACATTTATTTCTCACTGTTCTGAAGTTTATAAGGCCAAGGTCAGGTGTCTGTACATTTGGTTTTCTCTGAAGCCTCTTTCTGTGGCTTACAGTGGCCGTCCTCTTGCTGCTCCTTCAGATGGTGATCCCTCTGTGCACACACACCCCTTTCATCCCTCTGTGTGTCTTACTTCCCTTTTCCTTTATAAGGACACCAGTCAGATTGGATAAAGGCCCATCCTAACGACCTTATTTTAACTTACTTCCTTAAAGGTCCTACTTCCAAATGCAGTCACATTCTGAAGTACTGGGGGTAGGAATTCAACACATGAATTTGGAGGGGACACAAATTAACCCAAAAACAATGATCATATTTTAGATATGTCCAGATTTCCAAGAAAACTAGTAGTCAGCTAGGCATTCACTAATCCTTTCTATCAATCAAAAATGCTTTCCACTGTTGGGCTCAATTTTTGTTCTGATTTTGGATAGATTTTAACAGTCATCCAATACATATTACTGTAAAAAATTGATTAATAGAGATTAAAAGACCCCTAAAGTGATCTCATAAAGGACTATCCTGTACTCAACACATCTCACAAAATGACCAAAATATCATGATGCTTCAAAAGTGTCCATAGTAATTGTCATGCTTGCTGCTCTTCCCCTTTCCAAGGCAGCAGGGAGACTCCTTTCATGTACCATGAATGTGTACCATGAAGTTTGAATGGTGACCTGGTATGTGTATGTGCTGGGGTGGAGTATATGAATAAAGCATCCTTAATAGGTGCCCTAAGGTACCCGAAGATCTCCCTGCAGTGCAGTACACTGAAGGGAACTGTACATCCGTATGTTGTAAGTTCAGAGCCTAGCACACTGAATTACATTAACTTCGCATTGCCATGTGAAGCATGGGATACTGACAATTGAATAAAATTATTAATGGAAAGCATTATATAAATTATATCAGCTTGGTTAGTAGTATATGAAAAATTAATTTTAGGTTCAGAGCCTAGATAGGAAAAGAAATGTAATTACAGATTCATGTGAATCCGATAGTAATATTCTCATAGGCACTACTGTCAGAGAGTTAAAGAATATACAATAAGCATTTAGCTATGTATTAGAACCCGGAGGTTTAAGCCTGGGAAGACTTTTTTCCAGTTAGCTTTGAGTTCCTGAAGATCAGAGATTTGGGCCGACGTCACATACTGGATTCCAGACAGGTGCAGACGCCAGTTAGATGTGAAGAGTAAGCAGGCAGAGGAGGCCGGGCCAGCAGCGGGCCGAGGGCAGAGGAGGAGCATTAGCTCACGGCACTGAGGAAGCCACGGGGGACAGGCCGCTGTGTTCTTAGGCACAGTACATGTTAAAGTGGCGCTCATCTGCTTTGAAGCCATCCTCAAGGACTTTAAGATTTAGAGAAGAATTTTCTTTCCTCTTCAAGTGCAAGTATTGGTCAAACCTGAGAGAAAGTGTTGATCAGCCTACAAGGCACTAGAATCTATTTCTGGTCCTCTGCTCATTTCTGTTACTCTCCTCTTATTATTTTTTCCTGCCCCACTCGTTTCTCAGAGTGACTAAGCAGTTTACTTAATCTTTCTTTACCTCCATTTCTCTGCTGAACAGGAATTAATGAGTTTCCCCTGCTTCCTAATTTTCACTTGTAATATTATTAGGCACACCCACATTCTCTTATGTATGAAGAATATGGGAGAGTAAGCCAACAAAATATACTTTTGAAATCAGCTATATCATTCTTGTTAATAAGAGGTTTATAGCCATAACAAGGAAAATATACAAATCTGTATGTATTATAAACATCTTCCAACAAATAACACCGAGAAGAAACAGTTTCTGCCCAATTTATTGGTTGGTTTTCTTTGCATTGTTCATGTACTTATGTTAAAAGCTTGTCATACACGGTGCTCTATTTCTCCTCTTTTAATGCGCAGAACAACCATGCAAGCCGGGTATTATTATTTTCATTTTATAAAATGAACTTGCTCATGCCCACATGAGCAGAATTGCTCTAACTGGACCAAACAACAATAAAACACGTGGGTTTGATAACCTGCTTCCTATTGCTTTGGCTAGATTTTATGACTTTACTTACTTATTGGGCAAGTACTAAATATGTATTAAACCAAATATTGGGAGTCAGTTCAAATGATATAAAGACCTTGACCCTACCTTTTCAATATTTTTAAATGATTGTGAATAGAGATGAACTGACATAAACCAAGGCATAGCTTCCACCTTTAACTCTCCTATCGCTCAAAAAATAAGTCTTCTCTTTCCCTGTCTTTATACATTATTTACACAAGGATGAAAAAAAAAGGAAACAGATATTTTATAATAGAATTTATTTGGCAATGTGTGTACATATCTCACAAGACTGAGTTTTTCCGGGAATTCAATAAATACCTACACGAATATACAGAGAGCTTTGCATTCCCAGTGCCTAGCAAGATGCTGTAGATTTTCCCTAAATGTTTACCGAATTGAGTCAACACTGATAGAAAGTTGAAAGAAGATGCTGAGGAAGCGAAAAGACACAAGAAGGGGGGAGGGTACATGTAGGCATGAAATAATAGTTCCTAAGTACTGTAAGCGCCACCAAAAAAGCTGGTGTCCGGAATACAAAATGACGCTCATGTCACCATCACCACCATTTGTTTGCAACTCAGTCAAGCGGCTTTCAAAGGCAGAAGAGCTCTGCAGCCCCCAGGGTGAAGGTGGAGCCCAGCCTCTCCGCACCAGGGCCTAAGGACACTGTGCCTCTGACAAACTCCAGGCCCTTCCTGCTGAACCGCACAGCGCTCAGGAATTCAAAGAGGGAAAGGAAAGGGTGCGGGGAGTGGGAGCAAGAAATGAAAGGAGCCCTGATCTCTACGTGAGCCCGGGCTTTGCTGCCGGGCCCTCGCATGCTGCAGGATTCCTGGTGCTCCCTCTTCCTGCCTTATATAGACAAGGCCCTGTGTCAAAAATAGCCTGTGCTTTTTTAGACCTTTAAAGACATCATCAATCATTGTCTTCTATGGTAATGCTTCAATTACCCAGGAGGGAAAAAAAGATACAGTAGCCGTGGAAGTGACGTCCTGATGTGCTGAAAATCCCCACTAAAAAAAGGGCGGTGTTTGCATATTAGCCGTGTAAGCAGTGTAAGAGCTGAGATGAACCATTAATAAGCCTCTCTCATGCTTTCTAAGTATGCAGGAAATGTGCCACCTGACAGGCCAGATCTTTATGGGATTAGCTTAATGGTTTGTCACTTTCTGCATTGCTTGCTGCTCTTCTGCCTTTTTTATGCCCCACAATATTGTACTGAGCGTTCTGTGTGGCCGTGCGAGCCCAGTGTTTCTCCATGATAAGGGCCCCCTTTTAGGTACTTACAGTTCATCCATGTTAAATGACATCCAGCAGAAATGAAGCCCTGGAGCCCTCACCCTCCACACAAATCTCCTCCATCCCTTACTGCTAAGGTGGTTTCAGACTGGCCACTCCCAGGTGATCACCCAGAAAAGCAAAGACCCAGGGGCACCGCTCTCCCTATATAGAGCTTGTATCTCTGGGAAACAAACCCATGTGTCCATTGACGTCAGCCTGGAGGGGCACATAGGTGCAGTTTGTTTGACTGGAGCTTAGGTCACACTCCCATATGGGAGCCAAGGAGTTTCAACACGTGTTAGAAAAAGAAAAAGAAACAAAACATAGGGTAAAAAGCTTTTATCACCTTGAGGTGCCTGTGTGACCCACTTCTGTGGCAAAAAAAAATGTATGAGAGTTTATTAAAATAAGCTATTTTTTTATACCTACTTATGCAAACGAAAATATTCAGTGTTTATGGGAAAAGGTTAATTGTGGTTTTGAATATCTGATGCATATGAAATAGTAAGAGGGCGGGTTCCATCTACTGATATTTTTATTGATACCTTTGAACATGCAGACTAAATACATATAGTGGCATTATTCTCAATGTGAAATTTCACACTGCAATAAGCCTGTAATTAGAGTTTTCAGATTATCATCTGTGACTGCTTTATGATAAGTACACCAATTCCCTTGAAACGTTTGAGGTGCCTACTGCCTGCACCACTGATTTTATGAAGGTTCTCAGTCTGTGAATACCACCGAATTTAAACTTGCCTTACATCCCGTACAAACCCCTAATATATACTACCACAAAATCACATTCAATCGCTCCTTACACCTGACACACATACAGGCATTATTCATGGTGCTTCAGGGTTTCTTTCAATTGTTTTAATTTGCCTCGAGGGATTGATAATGGGATAAAAAGCTTTTCAATACTCAATCACATATTATGAACCTAATTTGAGTCTGCAATGACCAACAATGCTAAGTTTTAAAATACAGTTGACTGAAATTTGTTTTCTCTTTGAATTACCTCTGTTTTAAATAACCTCTATTTTAAATACTATGAGGTGTTCTTATAGTAATAATGTTTTACATTTTAATGATTTTCTGGAAAATTGTATATGATTCAAACTGTTTTAGACCATGATGATTTATTCTCTTTAAATTGCAAAATTAGACTGAGAAATAATTAACCCACATCATGTAAGTATATAACCCATATCATGTAAGTACAAGGATATATGACTAGAGAAAGCTAATCACAACTCAATATCTATACCAACATACTTACTATGAACAAAGAGTTTAGTAAAAACTAAAATATTTTAAATCTCTGCTAAATACTAAAATATTTGTAATAGAATTCAAAGAAGTCAATACTAGTTTAGTTGGTGACTGTTAAGAATTTATGAAATAAAACTCACATAGCATTTATAAAACAATCAAAATGGATTTCAGATAACAGATATTGTGATACAGATGCAGATATATCAAAATAGAGATTAAGAGATAGGTAGAGATCAGTCTTTCATGAATTTTGGATGGATAAACCAGATTCTATTAAATATAGTAGAAATAATGATTATTTAAGATTCCTTCATCTATTATAGAATGTGTCTCAGTGATTTCTTTTAGATTCAGAATTCTTTCCTTGAGTCAACAGGAAAAAGACTTTAAGGCTTGGTCCACAAATGAATGGAGAAGAGAAAAATTTCCCACTTATGGCCCCACCATAGCAAAAGGAAATATATTAATAATAACCCGAAGCTTAAGAGATTTAGCTAAATGTTTATCAAAACAGAACAGTCTCTTAGTGACACACTGCGACTCTCGTGCTACAATCACATCTCCACTCTGCACGTTCCATTTCAATCAGCACTGACTTGTCAATGGACAAGAAAGGTTCAGATGGAAAAATTAAAGTGGGAGCAAAATAGGATGGACCTTAAAAAAACAAAACAATTCCAGAAACAGACAATAGTTTAAGATAATACACCAAATAAAAAGTTTTGGGGATACATAATTAGATCAGAAATCAAATTGAATGGATAAGGGCCCCAAAGTGGTCGAGTTGTGAATCGATGCTGCTGCTATTTGTCTCATGAGTCTCTGGCATGAAAACTGGGCCTTCATTAAAACAAGAGCTACTTCACTTTGTTACCATATGAGATAACAACTCATCATAAACATTCAATTACTAAATAATGGGGGCATTCATTGTAGACAGAAGTTGGCAGGAATGTCTTTTAGTAGAAATGGCCAAGGCAGAGAGATGAGAAAAAGGCAATCAGAAATCCTGAAACCCCACAAAAATGTGTGAGTAGATTTAGCAGCAGCCAATTCATGTATAAAAGCTAATTCATGAAAAGAAGAAATTCTTAAGATATTTAAACCTTGGTGGGCTTCTCAATACTGAAATATACTTTACTTTACTTTGCCAGAGTCATTTTGAAATATGTAAAATTTTAAGAAATAATTAGAAAGTAGCATGACATTATGTCAAATAAATGAACATTCAAACATGCACACACACACATACACTTTCTCTCTATTCAACACCACTGTTTCTCATTTTTTCTCTCTTATGATTACTAAGTAAGATTTTTATGACTACTGGTTGAAAAATGGTCAACATTTTTCCACTGAAGTTTCCAGTGTTGAAAATGAACAGATTTATCCAAATATGTCTATTTCATTTTAGTGTCTAGCTAGTAAGACAAATTAAAGGTTTATCGCTTTAAATGGAAGGAACATGATCTTTACTGATCCTTTACTCAAGATAATTTTTTGGACACTAGGATAGTCATGGATTAATTTTTTAAAAAATTGTAGATATCTCTGCAAATCAGTTTAGTAAAAATCATTTCTTAACAATTAGAGAAAGAAAAATGTTCATTTGTATTCTGATTTCTGAGGACGCCACTTTTCTACTCGGCTCTGTCCCCCAATGCCAGGCATCCAGGGACACTTAAAAAATGTTTAGGAGTGATATATATAGCACTGTGTCAACAGGCCTCTCAGAGGTTAAGGAAGTTATGATAATGGTTTTCCCAGGGTTAGTTCTTATATTTAATGTTCATGAGCTAATAGATTATATTTATTTGGATTTATTCTTTAGTTACTGGTGGGTTGTTTTCTAAATTATCCTTTGATCATTGAGTAAATTAGATTTGTTTTCTAGTTTCAAATATTATCCTTTTGTTGCATGAAACAAATTATATTAATTTACAAGTCTCTCCTATTTAGAAATTTGATTTCCTTTCATAAATGTTGCCATTAACAAATTAGTTAGCTAAGAACACTAGATGTGAGTTAGACCCTCAGTTTAAAAGTTTCTATTTTGAAAATGGAAAGTGATCACTATCTACAGTATTTGGTCAAAAATCCTTTCCTCTTTATTTTCATTAACATTTATGAGGGCAGATAATGCAAGTAGATATCTTTTATATCACAATATCTAAACAAACTTATTTTTTACAGTATTTATTGGCACCAATAAGAATATATGCATTTAAAAACAGTTGGGGGTTTTTTTGGTCTTTTACAAGAA
Source organism: Miniopterus schreibersii (assembly GCF_964146895.1). Classification (NCBI taxonomy): domain Eukaryota; kingdom Metazoa; phylum Chordata; class Mammalia; order Chiroptera; family Miniopteridae; genus Miniopterus; species Miniopterus schreibersii. The sequence continues at coordinate 75,945,456 of NC_138107.1, read as the reverse complement.
AAAAGTTAAAAAAATAGTTACAGGAAGACCTGGAATTTAAAGCTTATGAAACAAGCAGACTTTACTATATTTTATTTTGTATTTTGCTTTTATTGAGGTTGTTGAGAAGTGAATTCTAAAAGAATAATTTACCTAATCTGAGATATATAGATTATCCAGTGAGGACAGAACATTATAGACATTCTAGTTTATATTACTGATCACTGGTGAGTGATCCTTTTTTACTCTTTTTATGCCTCCAGGCTCTCTGTAAAATATTTATTATTCATGTTATATAGTGTAACTCCTCATCTCACCCTGTACCAACAGTGGTACCTAAAAAATGTTCTTCAAACAAGAAGACTATCTAACGTTTTTTAAAATATAAGTGTTTATTCTTGATATTTCATTTTCCTAAAAGTGCCCGTAAGTTACTCAATGACTTAACAATTCTTTTAACTTATCAAAGTACAGATATTCCCAGTATAATTTTAATGTCCAAAAAACTCACATATTTCAATATTTTTAAAGGCAGTCTCTACAAAACATGTATTTTTCTTACGCAGCATACTTCATTAACCAACCTACATACTCTAGAGAAATATTTGATAATATTATATATATATATATATATATATATATATATATATATATATACTGTATAAAATATCATATTTACTTTATTAAATATCATACTTAATATTTAAACTTTCTATGGGAAAAGCAACTGCCAGGAGCATAATTTGTTGAGTTGCAGCAAAATAAAATCATTACATTCTAATCAATTCTGAGCTCTCCTTGGCCCTATTATATAAATAACATGATTAAAAGCTATAACTCAGGATCATTTGTTCTTTTGTTTGTGTTTCTCATTCATCGAGAAGAGTAAAGGGAAATGTGGGATATATTTTGACTAAAGATACAATCTCATTTTTTACACTGTCCATTGGAATTTGTGCAGTATTGGGAGGTCTAAGAAATACAAACCAAAATTAATTGGGAAACTATTTTTCTTCTTAACTGTGTACATGAATTCACAATTTCGCACAAATCATTTGCCTCTGAAGAAAAGCTCCTAAGGAATCCACTGTCAGTAAACAGCATTATATATTGAATTTAAAGTTTCCATATGTTTTAATCAGTGAAAAACTTACATAACTCAAAATTTCTTTGTACAAAATCTTAAAATTAATTCAACCTACTTTTGTGCTTGTCAGATCAGTTAACACCTATAGTTTTGATAATTATTTTCTTATAGAAACACTAGTGATTGAGTATTTTTCACTTCTTATTCTTTAAAGGAAAGCTCTGAACACAAAATGAAGTGAACACTTATAAGAAGGCCGGCTGTTTTTACTCTGACTTGTAATCAGAAAAAGAACACTGAGAGAGGGCTAATTAAATAATCAGTGTAAATAAGCTGTGTAAAAAGAGAACCAAGTTTCCTTGTTTAAATCATTTAATGCAAAGTTAGCTCAGGTAAAAAATGTTTTAAGCAAAACATTTTGTACTTACTATTGTCTTATGAGTTTGACCAGAGTGTAAAATCTCAGTGTTTAGATTTTTTGTAGACTTTTCTCGGGATACTGAGCAATATCTGCAGCAGGCTTCCATGATACAGCTCATAGGAAAACTGATTTTACATCTTCATAATAATAAAGCTAGAGAGATAAGCATGCTTAAAAAAAAAAAATCGGTGCTTAAAAATAATTGGAAACATTTTTTCCTAATTGGTGCTTAAAACAATAGGAATACCCATCATTTGGGAATTTCCTAAAAATAACTATAAATTCTAATTTTTTTAGTCTATCTACTAGGGAATTAAAGATATATTAACTTTCAGTATTAGTTTTACCACAGTCTCAGTATGTATCCAAGATATCCCTGGAGTTAGTTCACTAAGGTATTATTAGAATTCTTTTGGAAACCTCAAACTGTGAAGTGGTTTTTGGCCTACTTGGAATTTTGATTGCCTTGGGAGAGGAAGAAGGGTACATAAAATTTAGAGGCTCATGAGACTCCATCTCAGCCTGCTTTCATCTTAGGACATTTGGAGAATTTTATTAAGAATTTCTGGAATATCAGGTTTTTCTAATGACTTGTTAATTTGGAATGTGGCTTAAATATAAAATGTTCTTGAATACTACTAAAAAATAGCCTTACTGATTTAAGATTCATTACTTTGAACATTATAAGAACGCATGAGTGTTACAATATTCACATTTGTGTGCCCTATTTTTATGTTGCATCATTAAAAAAAAATAATTCTAAATTTTGCTATAGAATTTATATCTTCACCACAATATTTTTAAGTGGAATATTAAGCAAATCATTTTATGTTACAGTTATACTTACATTACTATTTGCTTACATAAATCTTTACAGGAACACAACCATACCGTATGAAAAAGTATTCATATAACTGATAGAACTGATAATCATTGTTAGTGATACTCATGCCTGCCTCCTCCATTCAATCCATTTGTTTCATGAAGTGTATTGCATGCACACCCAGGACAAAGCTCTGCTTTACAACCATTAGATACAGAACAGCTTTCACTGAATGAGCTGATAATTTTATATGAGAGGACAACTCACTAAGCCCTCCCATGTAATTATAATAAAATATAAATACAGAAAATGACAAACATGTCTAAAATTGGAGGGAAAAAAACTTGAGGAAAAATATTTTTTGTAAGACTTTCAGAAAGTTTTATTTAAAAATGGCATTTAATCTGACCCTCATTTAATTTTGAACATGTTTCATTAAGGTTTGTCTCAATTTTACATGTAATAAAATGTACAAATATTAAATGTAAAACTGGATGACTTTTTCCACATGAGTGATATCCACGTGATTACTAGCCTCATGAAAGTACAGAACAACCATCACCCTCATGCCCCTGTCCAGCCAGTGTCGCCCATTCAGTGAAAATCACTATTTCACTTCAATTGCTGATAAGTTTTTCCTACTCTTGAACTTCACATAAGTACAATTAAACATGCAGTATGTATATTTTGTCATCTCGCTTCTTCACTTGACATAATATGTATGATGTTCATCCATGTTACTATATGTATAAGCCGTTCCTCCTGATTGCTGAATAGGGTTTTATTATATTCTGGAATTGGGGGGAATTGGTTTGTTTCTGGTTTAGGATGTTTTTAATTCTTGAAAAGTCATTCAATTACTTTCTTATGCAAGTATATTTATGAACATAAGTAGTCATTTCTCCTGAGTGTATTTCTAGTAAAAATTGCAGCCATAGATCACATATACAGAAATAATTGTACATAGTGGGTTATTCTTTCTATACTCCCTCCCACAACATATGGATATTCTTGTGGCTCCACATCTGGCCACCACTAGGCATTGCTCAGCTTCTTAACAAAATCTGTGTAATCACTTTTCCCTATCATTTTAATTTGTATATTTCTAATTACTAATGATATTGAATGACCTTATATATCTTTTAGATACATTCTTTAATGAAATACTTGCTTAATATTGAATTCTCAGATAGATAGATGATTAATAGATGACAGAATAATGGATGGATGGATGGATGGATGATAGGTAGGTAGATAGATAGACATGATAAATGATGGATGATAGATAGATGATAGATAGATGGTAGATAGATGATAGATGATGATAGATGATATAGATAGATAGATAGATGATAGATAGATAGATAGATAGATAGATAGATAGATGATAGATAGATAGATAGATAGATAGATGATAGATAGATAGATGATAGATAGATAGATAGATAGATAGATAGATAGATAGATAGATAGATAGATGATAGATAGATAGATAGATGATAGATGATAGATAGATAGATGATAGATGATAGATAGATAGATGATGATAGATAGATAGATAGATGATAGATAGATAGATAGATAGATGATAGATAGATAGATAGATAGATAGATAGATGATAGATAGATAGATAGATAGATAGATAGATAGATAGATAGATAGATGATAGATAGATAGATAGATGATAGATAGATAGATAGATGATAGATAGATAGATAGATAGATAGATAGATAGATAGATGATAGATAGATAGATAGATAGATAGATAGATAGATAGATAGATAGATGATAGATAGATAGATAGATGATAGATAGATAGATAGATAGATATAGATAGATAGATAGATAGATAGATAGATAGATAGATAGATGATAGATAGATGATAGATGATAGATAGATAGATAGATGATAGATAGATGATAGATAGATAGATAGATAGATAGATAGATAGATAGATAGATGATAGATAGATAGATAGATAGATAGATGATAGATAGATAGATAGATGATAGATAGATAGATAGATAGATGATAGATAGATAGATAGATAGATAGATAGATAGATAGATAGATAGATAGATGATAGATAGATGATAGATGATAGATAGATAGATAGATGATAGATAGATGATAGATAGATAGATAGATAGATAGATAGATAGATGATAGATAGATGATAGATGATAGATAGATAGATAGATAGATGATAGATAGATAGATGATAGATAGATAGATAGATAGATAGATAGATAGATATAGATAGATAGATAGATGATAGATAGATAGATAGATGATAGATAGATAGATGATAGATAGATAGATGATAGATAGATGATAGATAGATAGATAGATAGATAGATAGATAGATAGATGATCGATAGATAGATAGATGATAGATAGATAGATAGATAGATGATAGATGATAGATAGATGATAGATAGATAGATAGATAGATAGATAGATAGATAGATGATAGATAGATAGATAGATAGATAGATAGATAGATAGATAGATGACAGATAGGCAGATATAGATAGATGATAGATAGATTTAGGTATAGTCAGTTTGCCATAATGTAACATATATATTCCAAAAATTAATGTGATATGCAAAAATCAGAGTCAGAAAACACAAGGCCTATGAGAAAAAATGGAGTTTTGGACATAACACTCAAGAACTTTGTTGGTAACAGAGAGAGAGAGAGAGAGAGAGAGAGAGAGAGAAACCTATTAAAGAAGCTATTAAAATGATAGTACTGTTTTCCACATATGGAATAATAAATAAATAAATATTACAATAAATGTGGCACTTTTTATTTTAAAAAACAGGAAGTTTGCTGTGAGAGGTGGGCATGAAAGAGATTGTAGTTTGTGGTTACTATGAATGGATTAATAAGGGTATGCGAAATCTGAAAGCTGTAACAGGAGCTGGGGAAGTGTGGCTCACAGCACACAGTGAACAGAGGTGGCGGGTAGGTGTTTGAGGTGTGTATGTATTTATGCTCTGTGCTCATATGCAGCTCAGTTCAGCAGGATTCAGCGTTTGTTTTCTGTTTTCAGGTAATATTGCAGAAGGAATTGTGCATAAACAAAAGCAAAATTTTCAGTATGCTCAAATTGTTCCCTAATATATCAAATGTACTAGAATAAATCCATATTTTCAGAACAAGTATTGGAGCAGAACTGACTGCATATCCTATTGAACATAATTTCTAAGATTCATAAGTAATAATGTAAACCTTGGGATAACTGAGTTAACAAATATAAAATCCTTGGATACCTAAATGAAGTGTTTGGAAGCTTTTTCTATGAAGGGCCAGATAGTAAATACATATGACTTTGAAGACAATCAGTTTCTGTTGCAATTACTTAAATATGAGTAGAGGTGCAAAAGCAGCCAAATTAATGTGGAAATAAATGACTGTAGCTATGTTACATAAAACTATTTTCAAGGCAAATGACAAGCAAAAAGTTTATAAATGTTGGCTTCTTGCTTTTAGATGCTATAGGGGGCTATAATTTTGAAAGCTGTTAATAAATTGGCATATTTTTGTCACTTTAATAAGTTATAAAAAGGATGAATGTGCCTGGCAAAAGTTTTATGTCTATTATATTCTCTGACCTGCTAAAATTTTAATGTAGGAGAAGCAACTTACATTATATACTCTAGTTATTTTCCCCGAAATAGAAGTTGAAAGTTACTTTACTAAAATTACAAGTAATTGTTGTTGAGTATATTTTAGGAGCAATGGTGATAGAAAAATACAACTATTTATGTAGGGTAATTGAGTAATTTTTTTCTCAAGGAAAAGGAGAAATTTTGACCAAAAATAAAGTCTTAATTTATCTAGAATATGAAAAATACCTAGTGAAGGGACAAACCATGAATTTTTCCAGCAAGTTGTGGAGGATTTGGGGAAATGTCATTTCATTTTCCTTGATTTGTAATACCTGAGTCTGAAAAAAGGCTATGAAATACGTTTATGTATGGTTATCAGACTCATTGTAGTGATCGAATCATAGACATACAAATGTAAAATCACTTTGTGGTATGCCTGAAACTAATATAATATTTTGTGTCAATTTACTTTAATTAAAAGTAAACATTCTGTGTCATGTATGGTAGTTTTATATGAGTAGAGCTTAATTTCCCTATTAAGGAAAACTATCCTCTAGTCCAAATGTGAGAAGTTTCCTTTTACCACAACATTTTACAATAGAATCCTCAATTTTTAAAAAAGTTTGCTAGATGTATTATAGAAAAGCTAATGATCTCAGAGCAGTCATTTTAAAAATAGAGCTTTTTAAAGAGTATTAATTATGTACCAAAACATAATTTTGGTTATTGCGAACCCATAATAGGTCTTTGTCAGTGTTAAAAAGCATAAGATATGTTAATTAGAGAAAAGTAGAAAACTAAAAATATGCTTAATAAGATCAAGTTAAATTCTCTGTCCAAAATGACTTAATACATAAAACCAAATCTAGTAAATGAGAAATATGATCTAGAGGGTTGGCTATGATAAATGTATTCTTTTGGTGTTCACAAATAATTAAATGCATCCCTTGTGCTATATCTTGTCCAGTGGTAGCAGTTATGTAACTATATACATTTTCCAAAACTAAGCTAACTGTAAGCTTAAAACTGCTGAATTTTACTGTGTATAAATTATACTTCAGTAGAGAGCATTTTTAAAAATTAAGAAACAGACAAAACAAAATAAAATTTTTAAAAAGCCATGATGGGGAAAATATCAAAGTCAGTTAATGCAGGGACTATGGATTAGGGAGCACAGATACAGACCTCAGCTCTACTCTAGTTTATGTGTAAATTCAAGCAAGTTTCTTTCTCTCTAAGTATCTATTTCCTCACTTGAGCAATAGAGGTAAAAATGGTACACAACTCTTATTGTTTTGTAAATTAGATGAAATAATCCAAGCAAAAGATTTACTGTGGAACCTAGCATGGAGTACATGTGCAAAAAATAGGAGCTATACTTGCTTTGATAAATATTATTATTAGTGTTAACCACTAGAAATAGGTAATTCATGTATATAACAATAGGGGTAAACAATATAAATGATCACTAAACCTATGCAAAAGAGCTCTCAACTTTATTCGTATTTCAAGTGATTCAATTTTAAACCTCCTTTGCCTACAAGATTGGTAAATTTTAAATAACAAATATAGTTGAAGATTTTCAGTTGACCCTACAGTGCTGCAAACTTTTTGAAAGAAACTCATTGATAACTCTCAAAATAAGAGAGAGACATGCCTGCCACCTCTTTCTTAGTAGGTAGAGATATTTTCCCTTACAAGCATGAAGCATAGACCACTGGGCCCCAGGGCTTGCCTGCTCTATTCTGTAAGCAAGTTTAGGGTAGGCCTTGCCCAAGTCTTCTGTGTGTATGTGTCATTGCCTAGGGCTAGAGACAGGGGGAAGGCTGGCAGGCTCAGTGGGCTTGCCATGCTCCATGCACCTACTGAATGTATGGCAAAGTCACTAAGACCGAACGCTATTACGGAGTCTTATTGAGGTCTAGATAGTAATGAATTGAGGGGGATGCCTATTTGGCTTCAAATCCCAGCCTCATACTTCAATCTAGCTATGCCAAAAAACCCTGAATTTGTGTGTTTTGAGACATTTTCTGTCATCAAATCCTTTTTTTTTTTTTTTAAATATATCTTTATTGATTTCAGAGAGAGGAAGGGAGAGATAGAAACATCAATGATGAGAGTCATTGATCGGCTGCCTCCTGCACGCCCCCTGCTGGGGATCGAGCTCGCAACCCGGGCATTTGCCCTGACCAGGAATCAAACTGCGATCTCCTGGATCCCAGGTCAATGCTCAACCGCTGAGCCATGCCGGGCCAGGCAAGTCCTTTCTTTTGATTTGTATTTGTCTCTGTGTTTCTTTGTCGTCAATTAAAACACATTGAAGACACAAATGGTTAATACCCCAAATTTACAATTAAATCCATCTTTGTATACTTATCTATAGATACATTCACATAACTGTCTGAATGTATATGTACAGAATCTTACTTTCAACATTGTTATAATGAGGAAAATAAAACAATACTTATTTTATTTATTTTTCCTGACTGGTTATATAAATTATGGCAGGCATTTAAATAGGAAACTATGTAATTATTTAAAAAGCATAAATGTAAATGTATGATATGTAAATGTTTACTTCATATTATTACAAAACAGCAAAGGAGAATGCAAGAAGTGTAACGTGATTCTACACACATTCATGCTCTTACCTTGTATGTTTGCCTCAGAGGTCACAATTCAGCAGCTGTCCTTCAAAGACCAAGCAAGCATTAACAACATCTGTTGTAGCTAACTAAAAGAATAGAAAGTAATGGTAGGGCATTGGATGAATTTCACACTTAAATGCATTCAAATTTAGTTTAAAATTTTTTTAAGTACCATATTGCCCAAATGAAACCAAGAGTGATTTACTTCAAGCTGCTATTGGGTAAGTACTAATAGAAACATTCTGATAGAAGAGAAATTTTTAACAAAGATTAATATTTTGGAGTGTTGCTTGGATGGTGAAAACTGACCTTAATTTTACACCTTGCACTCTTCTGAGCAGTTTTTATTTTTACTGTGAGCATGTGTTTCATTATCCTAAAAAGGTAAAACAAGTATGATAAAACACTGAAATGTCTTTGTTAATATTCAAAATATATACCACATAAAATTTTTGACTAAAATAAAAAATACTCATGCCTTGCCACAGACACCCCAGCAATATCTACCTACATATATTTCTTTATGTGTTCTTCTACCTTAAAGTTTTACTGTAATATTAAAATGCTATATTTTATATGTATGGCTTTATACATATACTTATATATGCCTTTTTATATTATATGTCTTTATACATATTCTTTCTACATAATGTTACTTGACCTAATTTTCCTCCCCTCTTCATCTCTTGGTAGTTGGTAAACACATTGTTTGTTCTTCTCAAACTTGCCGATGCCAAGTTTGTTCATGATGAGTGACTTACACTATCCCCAACTTCCCACTCCCCGAATAGTAGTGACTCACTCCTTTATCACTCCTTTACACTGCCTACTTTTGTCTTATATACATCCCATGGAGTTATTATTTATTAGAATGTGTCATCTCTCTCCTGTAGCTGAAATATTCTTGAGATTACAAACAGTGCCTGATTTTCTTTACTATCAACAACCAGTCCCATGCAGAATGCCAGAAACAAAATTGGTTCACTATAAACTTTTTTTTTAACCCTTACCCAAGGATATTTTTTCCATTGCTTTTCAGGGAGAGTGGAAGGGAGGGAGAGAGAAAGAGAGAGAAAGAGGCATTGATGTGAGAGAGACACATCAATTGGTTGCCTCCCACATGCACCCTGGCCAGGGTGGGGATTGAGCCTGCAACGGAGGTACAAGCCCTTGGCTGGAATTGAACCCAGGACCCTTCAATCCAGGGGCTGATACTCTCACCATTGAGCAAAACGGTCTAGGGCCACGCCACAATAAACTTTTAAAGATGAACTGAAAAAATGCATTTATTCTGTAGTCTAAAAATCATCCCTAGAGTCTAGAATAACTGCTATTTACTGAGGGCTCAATATGGAATTTCTTAAACACTGCATATGTATTATCTCATTTAAGACTTATAGAAACTCTTTGTTGGTAATTATGAAGCTCGCTTACCAGATGAAGAACTTGACCTTCTGAAGCATTAATAGTTTTGGCCAAACTCTAAGATGAACTTGTTTGTGAGGTCATGGATAGGGCTCAATACTGAAATAAACAGAATCATAAAATTAAAATTAAGGCTCAAGAAAGCATAAACTGAGGGCAAAGCTTCAAATTCTCTTTCTTCATGTTTAAATTTAACAAACTTCGCCTCAATAGTAGGACAATGAGAATTTGGAAATAAATTGAAAAAGACAACATAGAAAAATAAGTTTAGGTGATTAAAAAATAAGTAGAAGCAAAACACAATGAGTACTAATAAATTGGTTTGTAAAAAATGTCTTATTATTATTACATGTAGTATAATATATTAATTAATTATTGGGACATGAATACTAGTAATTATAGTTTGCCTAAGCAGATGGCACAAAAAGATAAGAAAAACAGAAAACTGATTTAAAAAGTTTTAACTATAAAAGGATGTAAATTCATAAGGACAAATATATTTCAAATTATGTTTTTCAAGAAGGAGCATCACTGGAACCCCCAAATAGAACACATAACATAAACAGCTTGTAATGTTACTGAAATAAAACTTTTACGGGGTTTTAGAAAAATAAAGTGTTCTAAAGCAAGAACAATCCACAAGTGATTAAGTCACAGTATAATATCAGAAAAGAAAAAAACTTTAAAACTAGTTTTATTAGGGCACTTTTATTTTAGTAATGCAAATGTATTTTTTAAATAGAATGGGAATTTTCAAAATATATTAAAAAATGGCTGAAGCCATACACTTGTATTTAAAAAATAGAAAAATATATAGGAATTGTTCAGTTCCCACCCAGTATTATTAAATTAAAAGAAAACAACACACACACCTGTCAAATATAATTTTTAGGGTCTTAAAAAGAGTATGAAATATTATCCAGACTAGGAATTCATATCCTTGAACTGGAATTATACAATTCTTCTCTCTACTTTACAACTCTATCATCGCCCCTGTCCATACTGATCCTAATCATATATCATTACAGGCAAAATCCTCACTGCCATTAATTGCTAATTGGAAATATAAACACATATAAAGAAATTCAGAAGAGCAGCGAGACTTCTGTTTCTCAGTTTTTTTATAGAAGAAGTAAGCACCCCCCTCCCACCGAGAAAGGCACCACTCTATACTAAATGACCTGCTTGGGGCCTTAAGGCTCATGGTCTCCAAGCTGTTTAGTGGCCTGTGTCAAAAAAATTACTTGTTTCAGTCCAATCTCTCTCTACTCAATAACCCCTAAACCTCTAAAAACAAAGCAGAGTTCAAATGATTTTCAATTGCTTTGGACCGGGATGTGTCAGGCAGTCACCAGCATTTCATGGACATCAGTAGAACAAAGCACTCACCCTGAAACCGTTCTCCTTTTCCCATTAATCAAAATTCCAATGAGCTGATTTCTTTTTTAGTCTAGTCTGGAAGAGATTTATGAGAAATGGGATTTTTCTGACTCATGACTTTAAGCTAAGTGCTCTGGATATGTTTTGTCTGGATATATTTCCAGAGAAAATCAACACAGCTGAGCATCCCACTTAGCTCTAAATAACGCATGCTTGATTAAGTAGCAGATTCCAACGTGTCCAGCGATCGAGGAGCTTGACGGAAAGGAGGGCATGGCTTTCTGTTCTGGACTCTATTTTTTAGTGAATGGCTTTTCTCAATGCGGCTTACTTAGTCGCACAGTCTAATATCAGTTCATTGTGTCAGGAAGGTAAAATCGCAAGTAGTAACGATGGAGGATTTCACTTACTCAGCCGCCTGTCGTCACCTGTCAACTTTCTACCCATTCATCACCTAGCCTGTCACACCTGACATAAGCTTCTGAAGGGCTGGGCGAAGGGGAGGCAGGAGAGGCTGGATAAATGTCTTCATGATCATCTTTAGCAATGTCAGGAGCTCAGCACTCTCAGTATTTTAACTTGCCTGTGACAGCTTTTGCACCAGCGCCGAAGCTGCGCTCCAAATTGCTATGTGCGGCCTCTTGGACTGGGGCTGGAGCAGTGCCTAAGGCAAGCCGAATCCTGCTGTTTGATACCAGTCAACAACAGGATCTCTCTCTCTGGTTATGTGGATGAGCTGGAGTGGAATGAGGGAAGGATAACTTCAAATGACAGTTGCCACAGGTGATTAATTTTTTTGTTCTTTACAGATTTACTCTGCCTACTCTAATTTAAACTGGTGCTCATAATGATCCTTTCATTTTGCATAAAAGCTGAAGAGATGCTTTCACTCCTGAACCAAATAAGCAGACGGGATGCCATGCACACACATGATGTCCCTGACTCACTATAAAAATTGTAAAAAGTATGCTGTGAGGTGTTTCCTCTTTATTGATACCCACCTGAGTAGCCCATTGGTGATCAGGAGATGCAACGGGAGGTGACTGATTGGAGAAAGACTTGGAAACAAGTGATGTTCCAAAGGGCAAAAATGAAGAGAGGCCCGTGGAGGTGCTAGGGAAAGAGCCCGGACACAGCTAGACAGACAGGGAAACATGTTCCAGCGCTATATTTCTAACTGTAATCAGGGAAAAGTACCAATCTCCCCGGGGCACAATGAACAGAGAGGAAAATGAACAAAGATACTGCAAAGGGCTATCATGAGGATATTACAGTGCATATGAATGTGTTTTTAAAGTTACAAAGCATTTTTCAAGTAGTAGTTAAATATTATTAATAATTATCTCATATCAAAAGGAAACCAGCTGGCTGATAATTGAGCCTTTATACTTGGCCTTGGGAATCAGAAACAGTACAAAATCTCATGTTTTATTAATTTTCTTCTGTTTTTTTTTATGGTCTATTATTAGTCATCTTTTAGGTTTCCTTTTGGGATATATATAAACATGAAAGCAGTAGTGTTGGTATATATCAAAATATTTAAGTAATGCATATTTAGAGAAGTTGGCAGCATAGAAATGAGCAACATTTAATAGTAATTTTAGCCATCCCACGGGAAAATTACAATATAGAAATTAAGTAGTGCAATGCAAATAAAGCCTTTTACGTATAATGATCACCCAAACCATAATTTGGTTTTATGGGTCATGGATTAACAAGTTGGTTTTCAAAATTAGCAAAATAAAACCCCTCATATTTCCATTTTATTGCAGAACTAGCCTTAGAATTTGTGATTTCAATGAAATATATCAGGATTTTTCACTTTCTCTTGGCTCAGTCGATAGTCAGGGGCTGTACTATGATTACCTGACATACATTCAAGTAAATGCGAGCTCCTGCATTGATCTATAGCTCTCCAGGGAGCTGAGCTCTCAGGAGCTCTGTTTCTGAATAACAAGGTGGAGTGAGCCGACACAAACTTCCTTTGAAAGAAAATGTCAGATTTGGAATAGAAAACAGGAGAAATATCACAGCTTTCTGTAAAAGATACATAGGGCTGCAGCTGCTAAAATACGTCCTGTAAACAAACATGCTTAGAAAATCTGATGAGCATGTACACCCAACTATTTATGACTGCTAACTGCCCAATCAGTTCCCAGAGAAAACAAACAGAAGTACCAATAACTCTAAACTGTATCCAAAACATCTTTATAATTTCAAACCCAAACTTGAGCAATGACTTCTTTATTCTAACTAGACAGTACCTGTCTGCCCTCTGAAGCAATGCATGGCATTTATTCAATAAGTGAAAACCTATGGGGTAAAAAGATTTATAGGAAATAAAAAAATCAACTGATATGTTTTTCTCCAAAACATTGTCCTTTTAAAAAAAATTTTTTTATTGTTCAAAATATTACAGATGTCCCTTTTTCTCCCCATTGACCCCTTCCACCCCGCCCACTCCCCTCCCCAGTCCCTCACCACACCACTGTCTGTGTTCATGGGTTATGTGTGTATGAATATAAACTCTTTGGTTAATCTCTACCCCCCACACCCCCCTTCTTCCCTCTGAGATTCTTCAGTCTGATCTATGCTTCCATGTCATTGAATCATTTCTGTCCATCAGTTTAGTAAGTTCTTTAGATTTCACATTTAAGTGAGATCATGTGATGTTTGTCTTTCGCTGCCTGGCTTATTTCACTTAGCATAATTTTCTCCAGGTCCATCCATACTGTCCCAAAGGGTACGAGATCCTTCTTCTTTACAGCTGCGTAGTATTCCATGGTGTGAATGTCCCACAGCTTTTTTATCCACTTATCTACTGATGGGCACTTGGGCTGTTTCCAGATCTTAGCTATTGTAAACTGTGCTGCTATGAACATAGGGGTGCATATAGTCTTTCTGATTAATGTTTCAGGATTCTTAGGATATATTCCTAGAAGTGGGATCACTGGGCCAAAAGGCAGGTCAATTTTTAATTTTTTGAGGAACCTTCATACTGTTTTCCATAGTGGCTGCACCAGTCTGCATCCCCACCAGCAGTGCACTAGGGTTCCCCTTTCTCCACACCCTCAGCACCTGACATATGTTGATTTGTTGATGGTGCTATTCTCAAGGTGTGAAGTGATACCTCATTGTGGTTTTAATTTGCTTCTCTCTGATGATTAGCAACGCTGAGCATTTTTTCACATATCTTTTGTCCATCTGTAAGTCCTATTTGGAGAAGTGTCTATTCAGGTCCTTTGCCCATTTTTTGGTTGGATTGTTTGTCTTCCTCTTGTTGAGTTGTATGAGTTCTTTGTACACTTTGGAAATTAGCCCTTTATCAGATACATCCTTGGCAAATATGTGTTCCTATACTGTGGGTTCCTTTGTATAACATTGTCTTTTTTTATACTGTATGACCTCTTAGCAAAACCAATATTTTACCTTTTGAACTGCCTGCCTCCAGCCTCTCCCTAGTCTATGATATATACAATAATCAGATTGGGATTTCCAAAGTCTACTTCTGACCATGACTCTTGATCTCAAAACCCTTAATGACTCCCTGTTGCCACCACACACACAAACACACCAACTCCACAATGCACATTCTGACATGGCAGCAACATTTCATTATATTTCCCATTAAACCCCACGTATAGCCTACATTTCAATCAAACTGAACTACCTGTTTTCTTCCTAACACACCTGTTTCAATCTCCTCTGCTCACATGGCTTTCATTGTCTGGAATATCCTCACTCTTGTTCCATCTCTGTTGGCTGGACCTTTAGGCATCCTTCAAGTTCTAGGGCAAAAATCACTCATTCAATTTGCTGCCTAAATGTCATGTTTCAGCAGTCTAAAATACCCTTAAATACTTAATACATAAATAAAAACATATGTAGCCTTTAACAATGACTCTCAATATTAGCATCCAAACTGGAAGCAGAATCTGGGAAGGACTGTCATTATTTACAAAATATACAAACCCGAAGTGCCAATCCATATTGGCAATTAGTGCTGGCTTGCTTGCGGGCACTGAGAAACACCATGCTGCAGAGCGAGTTAGTCCCCACCACTTTGCCCAACCTCTTCAGTGTTAAGATCCAGACTTCTAGTGTCTTTCTACTGAATTCTATTGCAGTAATTTTTAAATAGCCACATCTGTTTATTGTTCAATGGCCAGGTATTTTCATTACATTTCATGTTCCTAAATGGGATTATCATTCCCAGAAAATATGGGTGTCAGGAAGAAGAAGGGATAGGTGGTGAAGCAGTTTTTGCATTTGTAGGAGGGGTTAGAGAAACAAGAATCTGTAATAATTTATCTGTAGAGGAATATACATAGAATGGAAATCAGACAAGGAACTATGTATATTAACAAGCCTCTGTGAGCTGTAGATCTGAGAGAAAGAGCATTTGAAATACCAAATACCCAAGTGCAGGTGTCTCTGATTCTGTTTCTTTTAACTGCATGATAAAAATAGTTTAGCTTTCTTTTTGAGAATCAAGGACATTGTGTGAAATGAATTGTGTGCAACTATTTTTTGCTTACTCTGTAGGTTTGTAATATGCATTATAATACAAAATGTATGCTTGTTTTTGATATTGTGAGACCTACCACATTTTGCTGAAATTATCCGACAATCTCCCAAGTGTGTTGAATAGTGAATAAGGGGCTAAGGTCATGGCATATATTTGTCTCCATCAGTTCTTGATGGGGTTTTCTTTCTTTCAGGATCAGTAAAAAAAGAAAACATCTTGCCTGGGACCTATGAAAAATACTGAATATTCACTTAAATAATATTATAAACACTTTGGACATGTTCAGCTCTGAGCTGTAAGGGAATTTCTAAGGAGCAGAAAACAGTCTCCAACATTTGGTTGATATCCATTAGAAAAAAATATTTTCTTAAAATGTGCAAGTTGCTATAGATAACTAAAATGATTGCTCTCTCATTCAAAAAGGGATTTGGAGTAAAATATTCAGAAATAAATAAGACAGTAGAGTCCAATAGCATTCTAAGACAATTAATAGATTTTATAGTAAGGGGAGATCTCAATAAATATTAGCAAACATAATATATTAGCATAATAGTTAATGGGCTCCATAAACAGAGTATACAAGTGAACCTTAAAAGGTGAATCACAAAAGCTTTTAAGGGAAGAACAAAACCCACAAAAGTATGTCTATAACAGCAATTAGTGGCTATAAACTACTAAGACTTTAAAAATTTAATTTAAAAATGAGGTACCAAAATATATTTAAAAATTTAAAAACAAGGGATCTGGAAACTGTTTTGTCATGGATACAAAACTAGTTTAGAAACAAGAGGTAAGGTTCCAAATAAGTAGGTACTTTTCTAAATAAAGAAATGTAAACACCAATGCTCCTTAGGGAGACTTGCCAGCATCTGCCTCGTTTCACATTTTTATAAATGATTTAGGAGAAAACTGCATGAGAAAATCTCAAGGTTTGTGAAAAACTTGACTGAATAATGCATAGTCTTGCTGAAACTAGTAATCTCAGGAATACTTTGGAATTTGGGCTTATAAATGACAAATTCATTTTAATTTGGGGCAGTTTACTGAGGAAAAAAATCTAACTTAAATGTAGAGAATGTTCGGCTTGGAAACAGCAGTTTTCCCATAGCTTATGTACCTTGGTATTATTATCAGTCATATCCTTCAACAGCCAGAAAGAGATCGTAGAATTCAAATATAACAAATACTCATTGTCACTGAGCAAGCCCTTTGGAAAACTACTAACAATACTGTCCTGCATTTACACTATACCCAAAGAAGCTCCAAATCTACAGGCAACTTAAAATTTCCTAAGCAATGAGCAGATTACAAAGTGCTAAGGAAAAAGCTAATTTCCTCTGTCCAGGCTCTGCATCACATAACTTCCCTCCTGATCAATACTCACTTCCCGGTTTGCCCACCTCCTGCATCTTCCGTAGCTCACTTGCTCAGTGCTCAATCTTTCCCACCAGCATTAGCATTGAAAACCACTCTAAGGGCCCATGGTGCAAATCTAATGGGCAGGTTTCTAGTTCAAGAAGGAACATTGAGCATATAAATTTGACTGTTATGAACTGAACATTTTGGAATAATAGTTAGGAAACAGACAAAATAAATATTTTTTTCCTTACATTTTTGAAGAGAATAAATGTGATTAAACAGAATAAAGATCTTGACAAATTTCTGAAAGACAAATGGCAAGTGGAAGAGAAATGGAAAAAAATAGAGAAGGAAAGTAAGGGTGAAAACATGCATGTGTTCTCATGAAGTACAAAGAATAATAATATCTTAATATGGGTTGACGGACGTTAGCAATCAAAACTGAAGGTGAAACATCAAAATAGTTTTGGAAGCCAACACACAAAAAATAAATTGCAGGAGGATTCCAGTATATTAGACCTAGAAATTGGGCTCAAGAACTTAACATTTAACAAGTGAAAGTATTGAAATATAAACATATTTTTAGTATGGTGAACAGATATGTTTCTTTCCTTAATAAGAAAGGTCAATGTATTTTTAGTAAATGGATCAAAAACTAGAGGTGTAAGCAAATTCTTTAGAAAATGAAGATAATTTTCCAAAACAAAAACAAAAAAAATGGAAATGACCAAGATATGTTTTGTTTTGCTTTGGAAATTGGCCTAGGATGGAAAGAAATAAGGTGAGAATAAAAATGTGAATATAAATAGGGGGCCAGGAGGTTATTATTTAAATTAAAATATATCGATTTCTTAGCATTTGGCACAGTTATCATTCTACCTTGGAAACACTTTTTACCTGATTTCAGAGACATAAAACTCTTCTGGCTTTTTACAAACTGTCAGGACTGCCTCTTAAAGTCTTTACTGTCATTTTTTTCTCAACTTGGCTCCTTCAGAAAATTGTCAATTTTTTATTACCTGGGTCTTCATAAAAAGCCATTTTTCTTCTCAATTGATGCCTTCTCCTTAGATTGTGCTTCACTAACATAACTTTAAATAGCATGGATTTACCAAAGACTTATTTTATTTCTGGACTTCTCTTCTAAGCTCTGGAACATACATCTGTCTATCATCACATAGATGTCTCATAAATATTGCAAATATAGTGTGTATGAAAACTAAAACTTCAATGCCACCCATCAAATGTATTTCTTTTCCAGTCTTCCTCACATAAGCAATGGACATTACTACACTTCCAGTGTTCAAGTCAGAAACCTGGGAAGCAGTCTTAAAACCATTCTCTACTCACCCACCTTTAATCCATCTTCACTTGAGTTAACTTTTATTAAAAAGTCACTCTCTTCTCATTACAAGTCACTTGAACTATTTTAAAGAGTCTTCTTATTGATATGTTTGGTTCTATTCCTGTCTCTCTCCAATCCCCTTCTCAAAACGCAGTAAATTTATGTTCTAAAAAATATAATAAATGAATACAGTTCCCTTTCTTTAAAATTCATCTTCTAAAAATAAATTAATATACTAAGCAAAGTCCAGTTTGATCTGAACTATTATTTTGGATATTTCTCTTTTCCTTTACTCTTTCACCGCAAGGATTTTGGGTTCTTTCAATTTCTGGACAGCACCAAATCCTTTCAGGCTCAAATGTTATTATCACTACCTGTTCCATCCCGTCCAATTGACCTCCCACTTCCCCACACAAATCACTGACTGCTCACCTTTCTTGTCTAAGATTCAATTTCCTTTAATTTAGAGATAATGTCTATTACACTCCAACTTGATTTACACATCTCACTTACCACTTTGATAGTATTTTCTTACTTATCTTCCATAACATTTGTCCCAATTTTGTAGCTACTTGCTTAACTATGTGTATGGGTCTGACTTACACCCCACCCCTATCAAAATGAAGTTTCAAAGTTCTATGAAATAAGATCGAAGTCTATTTATTTACTGTTGATTCCACATTATCTCGCACAGTACGTGACTGGTGCTTAAGATATTTATAAATATATACTTATAAACTCTATTTTATATGTAGCCTGATAAGACTTATCAAAAAGTTAGCATCGCAAAAGTAGCCAAACTAGTGACAGATTTATGCTAAATAAATTCAATTACTGTTTCACACACATAAATTTAAGAAAAGTAAGTTAAACTACAGTTTAATAAAAAAGGTAATGATTTCATGAAATGCATTACTTCCAAGAGTTTGTAAAGGCTAAAATGTATATAGATGCAACTATTCGTCTCAACATACAGATTAAATGGTATACGTTACTAAGAAAAACTAGACTGTTTTGAGGGTTATTTCAAATTAGATTTGATGTAGGTGCTTTAATCTTTAAAAATGAATACTTTTAATTACAAAATGGTATATATTCATTTTTTTACCTGGAACTTTCAATTCTGTCTGATAAATTTAATTTGGTTGACCTTTGCAACTGATTTTTGAAGATATCTTAGCCTATTATTTAGGTTATTGCTCAATTGTGTCATATCAGTTTCATCCAACTTTCACTTTTAATAATGATTTTGCAAAGTACTATAGAAAAATGAGTTTGTACAACACCATAAAATTTTCTGCCCTAGAAATAAACATACCTGTTTGTATAATGTGCATTCTTTCCTATTGATAGGCTCTGTGAAGCAAGAATCATGTCTTTCTTGCTCATTTTATTTTTATCTAGAACAGTGCTTAAAACACAATAAATATTTCTTGATTTAGTAAATGCAGTCAAGTAAGGGTACATAGTTTTAGTGTCTTAGTAGACACAACTTAAGATAGATACTGCTGTAAGAAAACTTAAAGTAGTTTAACATCTCGAGCATATCAAATACAAAGAATTATATAATTTATGCTGAATAATAATCATTGAAGTTATATTTTATAAGCAGAATAAGGTCAGATATATATTGTGGTGTTTAACAAATGAAAAGGGCAAGTAAAACACTTGATTCAGCTCCCTGTTAGCTTCTTAAAGATGGATTAAATTTTAGGCCAATTTCTATATCATGATTTCAGTTTGGTTTACAAATACAGGGGGATATTATTATTTTAGACTATTATCCATCTAGTTCATTGAGATTAAGAAGATTTAGCCTAAAGTCAAGAAGTTGGAACTCCTGAAAGTTCTATATTCTAGGTCAAGTCTGAGACATAAACTGTCGGATCAATTCACAAATTGGGAATGGTATTGGGCCAATATGAAACACAAAGTAAAAAACTAAAATAAATATATTGAAAGAGGTAACATAGATGTTTGCAAATAGAAGAAATCCAGAAACTGGGACACAGAGAGCCAGACCACAGACTTAGAGGCGTAATCTGATTATTCTTGATTGGAGGCTGATTGTTATCTTCCTGGCTTTATATGAATCCAACAGGTATAAATCCAACAGAATGTGAGCCCCATGGCTCCACAGGTAGTGACTGTGTCCAGGAGGAACTGAAAGTGCTGCAAGTAAATCTGGTTTCAATTTAGTGGGAGAGAAGCTCCAAGGAGATCCTCCTATTAAAGTCTAGGTTAGTTTCTACAGTCAGCACAACAAAACAAAATAAAACCCAACATGAATAAATAGGCAGAGCACAGGGGATTTTTAGGGTATTGAAAATATTTTGTATGATACTAATAATGATGGTTACATTTCATTACACATTTGTCCAAATGTATACAATCTACAACACCAAGAGTAAATCTTACCAGGCCAGGCGTGGCTCAGTGGTTGAGCATCCACACAGGATCCAGGAGATCGAGGTTCGATTCCCGGTCAGGACACATGCCCGGGTTGCGGGCTCGATCCCCAGTTGGGGGCGTGTGGGAGGCAGCCAATCAATGACTCTCTCATCATTGGTGTTTCTATCTCTCTCTCTCCCTCTCCCTTCCTCTCTCTGAAATCAATAAAGATACATTAAAAAAAAAAAAGGGTAAACCTTAAGGTAAACTAAGCACTTTGGGTGATTATGATGTAAAAATGCAGGCGCAGGCCTGGCCAGCTTGGCTCAGCGTTTAGAGCACCAGCCCGCAGGCGGAAGGGCCCCCAGTCTGATTCAGGCCAGAGGCATGTGGGGGCAACGGATGGATGTGCCTCTCTCCCATCGATGTTTCTCTCTCTCGCTCACTCTCCCTCTCCCTTTCACTCTCTCTCTCCCTTCCAAAAGCAATGGGATAAATATCCTTGGGTGAGGAGTAAAAAATAAAATAAAATAAAACAATGTCGGCTCCTAAGTTGTTACAAACACAGTGCTCTGGTGCAGGATGTTGGCGGTGGGGAGGCTAAACTGTGCGATGGCTGAGGGCATGTGGGAAATCTCTGTATATTTCTCTCAGTTTTGCTGTGGACCTAACACTACTCTAAAGGAATAAAGTCTTTAGAAGAACCAACACCCCAAACCTGTAACAATAACATAATCGGAAGCAAATTAACATTTAAGAGAAAACATTTGGAATTAACACACTGTGATTGCATTATTTGGTTAAAGATCCATTTTGTTGCATTGCCTGTCGCTAAACCTAATTATCACCCTGTGATAAATAGTGCTGTTGCCAAATCTGTCAAAGATCTCAGCATATAACAACATAAAGTCTATCATTATAGTTATCAAACAAGAATATAAGCGTCAATCTCAGCAAAGAATTAAAGAAAAACTATAATGATCCACCCTTATTACAAACCTCAGAACAGTTATAATATAAATATATTTTGAAACCTGGTTAATATGAATTCTCTTCTTTGTATATTTATAAAACTACATTTTCAGTTCATATGCAAAAAACCAAACATATATGATTAAGTGCATATGTATGCACATTTATACTTTACATGTATGATTCCCAACATCCACCAAACATTTACTTATTTGATCAATTCCAGTATTTACACACAGCAGTTTCAAAATTATGACTAATACCCCTATGAGAAATGACTTTTCTATCTAGACTACAGTGATGTACAGTTCCTTTTGTCATTAGACATTTTTTATCATTAGACAGTTTCCAGTCATTTTTAAAGTTGCTGAGATCTTTACCCCTCTTCCGACAACCTTCAGTATGGTTGTGTCATATATTTTCAAGATAGATATATTTGCCACAGTATGAAATCTATCCAAAATCCCCTACACTTTTAGTGTACTTTTTTTTTTTTTTTTTTGCAATTTGCAAACTCTAAGGTTCACTCTTGCATTAAAGTGACATAGGTTTTGAGAAACGAATAGTGGCATGTATTAACCAATACAATACCATACAGAATAGTTTTACCATCCTAAAAATCCTCTGTACTTCACTAAACTAACCCTGGTCCTTTCCAAATCCCTTGGCAATCAATGGTCTGTTTTCCATCTCTTCTAATTCTGCCTCTTCCAAAATGCCGTGCAGATGCAATTCTATAGAATATAGTCCTCTCAGACTGTATTCTACACTGAGAAATATGCCTTTCAGATTCATTCATGATGCTGTGTGAAATAATACCCTGAATTCCACAGTATATGATGCACCACAGTTAATTAATTTATTCACCATTTAAAGAACATGTTGGTTGATTCCAGCTTTTGATGATTATGAATAAAAATGATATACACAGTTACATGCAAGTGTTTGCATGGAAATACAATTTGAAATCAGTTGGATAAATACCTAGAAGTATGGCTAATGCCTGAGTTGTATAGTAATTTCAGTTGACCTATATAGGCGACTGATAAACGGTCTCCTAAAATGGCTCTATCATTTGCCTCCCAGCAGCACTTGGTAATACCAGTTTGTTTTGTTTTTTGTCATTTTCATAACTGTGTAATGATATCTTACTATTGTTTAATTTGCATTTACCTGATGGGAAAGGGCAATATTGAGCTTCTTTTCATGTGCTTGCCTTGTCACCTTTTTATCTCCTTTAGTGGGTGTCTTCTTAGCTCTTTAGAACTCCAGAATAGAACTCTAGAGCCCCAGGTTGCCCATCAAGTGGAAAGAGCAGACCAAAAAAAAAAGTAGAAGAGCAAGAAGCAATGGTGGGACAAGACTGAGAGTCAAATTGCCACTTTAGAAGCCATTTCAAAGAACAACGTGGCTGTCAGGGTTGTTAGGAAAGAGCCACGACAGGAATGTGGGGTCTGAAAAGAGCAAGACAGGTTCAAGTCATTTCAGAGCACAAAGCCTTTAACCCCCATTCAATAATCTGTCCTATAAGGCACCTGAATGGCCTTTCCCATGCGACAACTGAAACTCATCCAGAGAAACTCCCCAAATGTCTAGCACTGCCTTAAGTGGACTTGTGCTTGCTGGAGGGAGCCATGACCAGTATCCTTGAAGTAGGAGACTTGTGCTCCAGTTACTCTGCTGCTTGTGGTTTCCAGTCTGCATCAAAAAACACGGGTGTTCACCCATGTCTTCACATTCCAATGACCCCATGAATGTGTGTCACAATCAGGGTGTGAGTTTGAGTCATTTGGGGAATTTTCCTGACATTCATGACCGCCACGCAGATGGCAGGAGTTAGTAGAGTCTCATTCATGTATGTGAATTTCGAGAGCACTCTCTGGGAGTTTTGACACCACTGTGCTCCTGTTCTCACCTCTAGGTACAGCCCCATGAAGAACAGCCATGCGGGTCAGCATGACAGGCTGAATTCCCACAGGCCTGCCATTGACCCCTGCCCTACCAGGGGATCTCTGGGAATGTTACTTAACATTTAAGCCTTAATCTCCTCCTATACTGAAATATATATACACACATAGTAGTATATTGTATGCATAGAAATATTGCCTAAAAGTTTTGTTTTTCTTCTTGTGGTTCTTATAATGTTTTAATGAGATAATCTAAGGCAGTTAATTACCCACTGGCTGAACATAGTAAATGTTGAACAAATTCTGATTGTGATTTTTGTTTACTATTTCCAATTGGCCATCTTTCTCCTGGAAGAAGTTCCAACACAGTTTGTGTAACTACAAACAATCTTTCACAAGTCCTCCATTTATATTTTCATTTGGCACCAGTTTATCTTGTTAACTGACTAAATTACCATGTTAAGAAATGATCATGTTAACTGCATTGGTTTTAGTGAGTAAAGAATTTGGCCCTGAGGAGCATGAGGGCCCTGATTACCTAGAACGGAGGGGTTTGAGCAAAGAAAAGGGAGAGATGTATCAGAGAGGTATTTACCACTTTGTCGTTTGGCCTAGAAGTAGCCCATAGAAGAGTTGGTGTCTTAGACCAATTAACAGATATCAGCTCTAATTCTTTTCTCTGATTCATACTTCTAAGCCTCATAAATAAGTGGAGTTTTTTGACAAGATGAATTCACAGGAAGAGATGACTCAGAAAACTGGTTAACGTTGACTTTTTCTTTGCTGTTTCCTGTTTTCCTTACAAGTGATATATTTTTGGCACAGAGTCTTGTTATAAACTGTCTGGGGCAGTTGCTTCATGATACTGTATTAAGTTGCTAAAAAGAGAGCATTCTGAGTTAGTGAATGACTAAACTGTGTTTTCATCCTGAATAATGATAGACCTACTAGACAATTGTAACTGGATTTTCCATTTCTTTCTTGACAACAGCACAGGGCTAAGGGTTTGGAAGTCCTTTAAATAGACAGATGTATAAACTAGAATGCTCCAGTCTTGCTTATATTGTCCCCAGTGCTAATTTCCAGACAGTGGTACCATCATTAGTCAGCTAGTTGTTTTTGTAGGACACTTCAGCTATAGCATTTCTTCACATGGAAATTTAAGTCTCCTTTCTTTTTACCCTTTGGTCAAAAATTAAAGATTTTAGTGATGAAAGAAGTCAGACCTACTGTTTTGAAACTGCTATATTTAAGATGCTTCCTCAAAAGAGAAACACATTCTGTTTCAGTTTGAAACAAAATTATATTTTCCCTCTTAAGAAAGAGACTACAAAATGACTTCTTACGACATAGCAAAATGAATTTCAAGACAATAAAAATATCCTTGCTTCTCTCTATGTAAAATAAATGTTTCTATCTATTGATCTGAGATCTAAAGTGCCTATTGCCATCCTATCAAAATACCAAAAAGATAGATTTTCAGTAAGCCTAAGAGCTTAATAAAAGTATCTGATTATTACAATGTAAAATTACTTCACTATGTATTACCACCTGGTGAACATGGATAATCCCTATAAATTCATATTTTCTAATAAAATTAAGTAGGTAAATAAAATAGATCTTTTCACAATATTCTTGACTACTTCTATTAACTGTTTAAAATGTCTTAAGGATATTTCATCAAGTTCTACACATTCCCCGAAAGTATTTTAGGAATTTTTTGTAGAGAACTGAATGACAATGCAAAGATAAATGGAGTTTCACTATGTAGATTTAAAACAGATTTGTGACTTTCAGATCATCATGAGCTGGGTGGAATTTGAAATGTGAGCTTAAAAAACCTGTTACTATTTACCCTTCTTTTATTTATTTATTTTTTTAAATATATTTTCATTGATTTCAGAGAGAGGGAGAAGGAGAGAGATAGGAACATCAATGATGAGAGTCATTGATCGGCTGCCTCCTGCACGCCCCCTACTGGGGATCTAGCCTGCAACAGGGGCATGTGCCCTGACTGGGAATTGAACCATGATCTCCTGGATTCTACGTCAATGCTCAACCACTGAGCCACACCAGTCAGGCTATTTACCCTTCTTTTAAACCTATATTTTGTTAGTTTCCAAAGATAGCAGGATGATACTTCAAAAACCTTGCTGAGCCACAATAAAACACTCCTTCTCTGTTCCTCACTAAAGTTTTTAACAGCATTGTATGGCTTATTGATACTAAATGCAAATGATATTCTATTTAGAAGAATATGTTTTCTATAAAGTCTATCCATGAAATTTTATCCAAAATTGTTCTATATAAAAATATCTTTATATTGGAAAATAAAAGGTAAGCAAAAATTCTTAATTTGATCTTATTGGGTTCTTGATAGTGGAATTAATTCTAAATGTTGGGGAGCTCCTTTATTTAGAAAAATGTTTTATTCAAACCACTTATATTATTTTTCCCCAAAAGTTTAAAAACAAAACAGGACCAAAAATATACCAGACAAAAACAAAAACCTCTACCTATTGATTCTCAAGTATTAAAATCATAACCTGGTTTTAAATGCCAGCTTTGACATAAACTAATTATGTCATCTGGAGCAAGTTATCTAATCTTTTTTATGAGTTTATGTTTCCTTCTGGCAACTTTAAATCAGCCACAGTAGGAGGATTTACACTAGGGAAATTGGCAGATTCTATACATCAAGTCTCCTTCAATTTCTCTCTCATATGCACTCTCTCTTGCTCTCTCTTTCTGGACAACCAGCTGTCAAACATTTACCAGCACATCTCTATGAAGTAGCAGTTTGCAAATCCTAAAAGAGGTTACTTCATGAGAAAGTGAAAATAAACACAAATCAGGATAGTAGTTAATATGCAACAATTCAATTCCAAAAAAAAAGTGGTTCTAGAGTCTCTTCTGTTCATCCAGAAATTTCCATGATACCTGAAAAATAACAGGCACAAGACATTGTTGAATAAATAGTACAATTTGAAGACAATACCGTATACTTTAAAGTAATAATTGTTATTTTTAACTGAGCACTTACTAGAAGACAAGCACTATTTCAACTGACAGAATCCTCAGAAAGAATGACATGAGTTAAACATTAATGTCTTCATTCTACATATATAAAATTGAAAAGGAAATAATCCTCTGTTAAGGCTATGAGCTAAATTTGTAATCAATATGGCAAATCAACTGAAGCATAGATAATTCACAGGAAGCGTCCTCATTTCTATTGAAGTACCAAGCATTAAGTTTACCTTTTTCTCTACTCCTGCATGTAAATTTAATACTTGTTAATCCACCAATATCATACATAAATATATATTTGGATTTTTGATGTATGTCCACCTATATTGGTATCCATATAAATCCATAATGTAACTATCGAAAAAGTAATCAATAATGCTCTCAAAAAGTTCACAAGGCATTGATCTGGTAGAACATATTTCCATCTCAGCACCTGCCCCCAAATTGAACAACTGAGTCTATAAAAATTCAGATTGCCAATCTATTCACTCAGTCCAGGCTTCTTATGTATGATATTGCTCTTATATTTCCTGAATGAACTTAATGGCTCTGGCATGAATCCAGTCTAATCCATATATCCATTATACACATGCATAGCAGAAAGTAAATACTATTAAGTGATATTGATGTTATTTTAGATGAAGTTTTACAACTATTAGATTGTTATGAAGCAAATGTTATAAAGACAGCTGGCTCCATCCTAATTTTCTGTGAACATAGAAGGGACAGTAGAATGACATAATCGAGATGGAAACCCTCAGCAAGCTTTCCCGGTGGGCGCAGGCGGTGTTCCAGAAACAAGAGAGAACTCCTGCACGATAGACACTACATCTCTCAGCCGAAACGCCCAACAGTAGCTTCTGACCAATGGACAATTTTCTTTGTTTGTCGCCCACAAAGATAGATTGTGGGTTGGATATTTTGGAGAAGAAAAGCAAGCTTCCTACCCATGCTGATTTCCCAAGCACACTCATCAGCTCTATTTTGTTATGGGCGGAAAAGAGGACCCGAGAATGAGTGAGGTGGATGGTTCATATATGAACCTGAAGTTCACACAGAGAGTTGCTGCTCTCTAGCCAAGCAGAGAGAAATTTTCTGTGTGTATTTAAGATTAAGCCTAAAATAACAAATTGGGGAGGGGGGATTAAGAGGCTTTCTTATTCTAAGGCACTTGTATCATCTTACATTGCCAGGCATCACTAAATTATTGTGATGTTACTGCCCAGACCAGTCAACTCCATGTCCGGGGGAACTAAGATTTAGACTCTGACAGCATTGGCTAAGCAGGAACAAAGACAAAAAGCAGAAGTTTGCTGTCATGCAGGAGAAGTCCAAACTGCTCCAGTGTGTTTCCACTTGAGAGACAAATGGCCTCATCCTCTGAGACCCTGTGACTCATGGACATTAAAGTTAAGCCCTGAGGCTAAGTTTAGAGAGTTTTTTTAAACAGAAGCATTCCAGAATATGTAAATTGCAGTATTTTTCCTTCTTTTTTCTTTTTTCTTTTTTCTTTTCTAGTGTTCTCTATATATTTTAAAGCTTGGCTGGGATTCAGTATGAGTGTTATTTATAGGCATGACTCATCAGTGTCCTGAAATGGTTAACATGCAAGTAACTAATGCACCCAATGGGGAGGAAGTCCCTGGGGAGAATCTGGTTTCCAGAGAATAATGACTCATTCTAATATTCTTATAAATATATTAGCAAATAACACATTACAATAAAGGATGTCCTCTCTGTGCACACACACACACACACACACACACACACACACACCCCCATCAGCTAGTGATAAAATAATAGAGATACCATTTTTCTTTTCTTATTGTCTTAATGTTTACCAGAACATCCAGAGGTCATCAGTGGCTCAAGTGCATGAATGCCCATTTGCTTATGTGGCTGCATTAATGTTGATAGAAATGCAAGAAAGGTCACAAAATTCAGCAGTATTGGCTTCCAGCAGCAGAGAAACAGTGAGCGAAGGGCATGTTCTGTTTTGCTTATGAAGTAATCTGATACACATACTCCCATCTGTCTCTCTATGCTCTGAATTACATGCTCCTTTTATGCCCACCCACAGGCACACTCTATTGTAACTATTCTAAAGTTTATCTCTTGGCTGGCTTCTTGTCTATAAAATTCCATTTCATAAAATTGAAGGTAATTAAATTGATTCTTATATGATAAGCTGATTAGTTAGTTCAAGCTCCACTGAAAAGTAAAAGAATAAATATTAAAGTAATAATATGAATAAAATTCAGTCCCAGTGAATCAGATTATTTGATAATAAGATTACAAGTGAAGCATCCACAGTTATTAAAAACCCAATGAAGCACATACGTTATTGAGTGATTGTTTACTATGGTGTCTTTTGCTTTTAAAGGGCTGATGTGACACTGGCCCTGTTCATAACATTTCCCTGCCCCTAGTGATGGACTAGTGTGGCACAGACCGCCTGCTCTCTTCTTATTCCCGACATTACCAGGCTTGAAGATTGAAGGACATAAATAAAAACTAAGATCCATGGCAAATGGTTCCTTGAGGATCAAGAATAAAATTTAAAATAGCATTCAGTATCTTTTTGTCAAGGTCACCGGAAAGAAATGCTTACTTACACTTAATTGCAGAAGGGAAGAAGACAATATATGCACTAAGTTTCACTTTTGCATTTGCTGTCAGGAAGCATAACTAAATTACAATCAGCTCACTGTAAACACAGTGGTTTACCTTGTTAACCTCATTCACAGAGCTGAACTTTTTTTGTTTCTCTGTAATTTCTCTCTATTATATGGCATTTTAATCTCAATGTCAACTCAGTTTTTTAAGTGGTCAGGATATAAATAAGTTAGTTTATTTATTAACAACATCAATAAATGCATGTTATGTGTGAAATGTATTAATGCCAGTAAAATAGCAAATATTAATTGAGCATATGTTATATACCAGGCATTGTTCTATAAGGCTAGTGTATATTAACTCATTCAATCCTTATTAAAAAAGCTATGTTATAGACACTGATGCTGCTGGTTTACAGATGAGATAAGAGACAGATCTCACCAGCAGGTAACTAATGAGTAGGGGATATTCACAGTCTGACTGTAAGCCTCTCTTAATCTCTCCACTATGTAAGGAGTGTTTATAAGCTTGTTGTATTTTTATATACACAACACAATTAGAACTTAATTGTTACTTAACTAACATTTACATATTAAAAATCAGTACAATAAAGTGAGTAAATAAATGGTAAATTTCTTTTCCTTGAGTTGGATAGTTTATAATTTGATAAATATTTTTTAAAGTCTTATATCCAATTTTATTTCATTTTGAAATGAGTGAACAAGAAAAGAAATAACCTTGAAATGAGTCATTTTGATGTGTGTGTGTGTGGGGGGGGGGTGATACACATATTTCATTTTTGTAAATTTATTTAATACTAGTATAATTTTTGGTCATATTGGGTACTTAATATTTTTCTAATTAAAAAATGAACAAGGGAATGCTAAAGTACTAACTAAAACATAATAAGATTAGAAATCTACCCTTGAATACCTGGGTCAGCTACAACATATGTGGACTCATCCACTGCTGACAAAAATATCAACATGCTCCCTAGCCCCTCCTCAGAAGTAGGAGTTGTCAAAAGCTGAGTCCTTACTGTATTATTGGTGAGGCACGTCACTGCCACCAAAATGAGGAAAATTAGAATGCTAGGGTGAAGAAGCACAGGTAAAGGACATACAAAATCAGTAACATATGTATAGTGGTGTTTGGACAAGGTCAGGAATAAACTACAGCTAAAAACCAATGGAACAGGGCGTTGAAAAACAAGGGATGGGCAGGGAATCAACAGAGGGAAGAACTTGGAAAAAGAGGCCGAAAAAAGGGAAGAAATTGTAAACATCACATTCTTATTTTAAAAAATCTATTCCAGAGAATGAAAATAATATATTAATCTCATTGGTATACTCAGCCATTAACTATGAGGTCACAAGTTTTCTTTAATTTTGTTTTTTATTTTGATTTTATAGCTCTCTGTTGGCCATTTAGACAACTTAGTCATGCACATTATGCCAAGCAGTCTTACATTATGTTCTTTTTTTATTTCTCCATGTTTAAGGCAAATCTGTTAGTATCTAAAGAGACCATGTAGGGCAATGTGCAAATTTAAAAAGTTGTTACAATTTATTAATAATTCCCCTTTCAACTCTAGCTAAAGGCATAAACATAATATTAATGACAAAGAATTAAAATGTGATATGATGTATCACTAATATGATGGAAAATTATATTTGTAAGATTTTTATTAATTTTTATGAATATGATTTCATATAATGGTATTTTCATGCAAGATTATAAGGCCTCTGGATAAAAAGTAGTCCTATATTTCATGCTCATAAATAGCACTGTAGATACATCACATATGATCCCTGCAGCTGACGGTTTATAGCCCAGACAAAAAGTGATGCACATTTATGATATTTAGTGTTTTTATAGTTTCCATTAGAAGCTTTATTTATTAAATTGTGCTTCAGATTACAAATTCCATGTAAGTTAGGAATAGGAACATATGCTTATTATTATTCCACATTTTCTTGTGTATAATTTATGAATACATTTATGTGGGTTTTATAAATGAAGTTTTCTGAAATTTTAATATTTGAGGTTCAATTGACAAATGCATTTCAAATATGATAATAAACAGTATTGACTTTAAAAGTAAAATTAAAGTGTTTAATTAACTTACTAATAGTTTTAAAAACCAATAGACATTTTATATGAAGAAAAAATTAAATACATTAATTTATTTCTGGAATGAATTGAAAAATTCTTTTTCAATATAAATTGATAATGTTACTTCTTTCTTACCTTTTTTAACAATAGATCTTTATTGATTTCAGAGAGAGGAAGGGAGAGGGAGAGAGAGAGATAGAAGCATCAATGATGAGAGTCATTGGTGGGCTGCCTCCTGCATGCCCCCACTGGGGATCGAACCCGCAACCCAGGCATGTGCCCTGTCCACGGAATCGAACCTCCGAGCCAGGCCAGCTGGGCATGTTAATTCTTTAAAAGATTACCTTGTACTTGAACCTTCTCTTAAGTTCAGTGATAGCTCTTTGGTTTTTCCCTCAGGGAAACCACAGAATTTTCTAAGTTATATCGTTGTCTTATGTATAATTTTTCAGTGTCTTCAAAGAGAGTAATATACATAAGGGGAAAACCTGTTAGTTCCTGGGACAAGTGAACTCCCTCCCCCCTGCACCTCTCATCTAGCTGAAGCTCTGGCTACTGCAAAAGCTCGCAGGGACTCACTCCAACACTTTAATTTGCAAAGGAGTGGTCTATGCAAATTTGAGTTTTATGGGCCTTGAGAGACCTCCGGCAACTTTTTGCAGCTATCCCAGGTAAACTGTCAAACTCACTGAACATCCATAGAAGCACCAATAAACTTCTTGTGGGTCTCTTGAGGTTCCCTCTGAATCCTGAATCCTGTAAGGATTGCTTGGTTTAGCCATTTAAGAACTGATGAGGTTGTTGTATAGAAAAATAGCCCGGAGTTTATGGTACCTACGAGGCTTCACACTACTTTCTGCAATTAGCACAAATGTTGAATTAACAGAGTAATCCATGGAAACCCTCATTTGGACTGCTCTCAATTTATAGTTTATCTCTTTCATGGGTCATTCTATACCAGTGGTACCCAATTATTTAGTGCTGAAGGAGTCATTGTATTTCTCACCAGTTTCATATCCTTCAAGTGAAATGTAACTGTGGAATGGTAGGGATGGGGGAAAAAGTGATCATTTACTAGCATGGGATTCTATTTGTTAAGGGCATTCAGAGGTTTCCAGTATTTCAAAAAGAGTTTATTTTATTAACCCTTGCTCTTGCCATATACACAGTAAGATGCCCACAGACCACTGGGTTTGTGATCCTCAAAAAAGAAAGCACAATCGGAGATTCTAACCATATATCCGTTTTTCTTCCATCATTGACAATTAGGTATCCATACTCCAGATCCACTTTGCCATTTTTCCAAATTATACCTTGGGAATGTAGTAAGCCTGTAAAACTCTGGCTTTATATGCACCTTACCTCTAACTCAGAGAGGCTCGGAATGAGCTCTTGCCATGAAGCATGTTACATAGCAATGGATGTGCAATAAAAGATGATTTTGATATAAGCCAGAGGTCATTCTGATAACTTCAGTTAATATTAAAATTTGGGGTATCCTGTTGAAATCAAAAAGGTATTCTAAGGTGATCACAATAAAATTTTGTTATAAATTTTATGTCATGATTAGCATCTACTAATAATGACAACATACATAACAGTAAGACAATATGATGATAAATAATAGCATTTATTGAACAATTAATATATACCAAGCACCATGCTAAGCATATTATATGTATTATCATGTCTAAATCTCTTTACAACCCATACCAGCTTAGTTTCAGAGCTAAGAAGTTCAATTCTTAGAGACACAAGTAGGTAATAACAAAGATGGAATTTGAAGCCAATTCATCTTCTTCTAAACCCTGAACTCTCAGCTATTCATTATACCAGATTGCCTCTCAGCTGTTTTCTTATAACCATAAAATAGTTACTGAATTATATATATATATATATATAATTTTTTCATTTCTTTTTCTATCCTTCCCCCCCACTTTTTTATTTAACTAGACAGAATGGGAACTCTTCAGTGGCTTATCACGGCATCTTAGCCTTTCTACACAAAAGGACTGTTTACAGTCACAAAATGTGTGTCCTTTCCAGAATTTCTTCTAAGACAAGGGGGTAATTGACAAAGTCCTTGTAAATCTTTTATTCACTGTAACTCATGACCATTTCTTTGATGTCTGTAGCTCCTTATACAAAGAATAGCAGGCCTCAGAACCCCTCTTGTTTCCATCTCAAGTGTCAAAAACATTCATTTGAAAATTTCCTTTAAGATTGACCACTTTTAAAATGCTTCTGAGTTTATACTCCTTGCCAAGGCAAAGGGAGAATGATTCTTCCATATTTATGTTTAAAGATTTTTTTCTTTTTATTATTTAAAGAGAGGTACCTTTTGTTTCTTTAAAGACTTTGGCTGTATAAATTGATTCTTAGTGAACTTGGTATACAACAAACCTCATTTGTATTACCATTCTCAGGCTTGAAAGATCAACAATTTTTTAATGAGAAAATAGATAAGATTTGAGAAAAGGGTTACAGAATCCTCTGAAGGAATTCTTCAGAAGGCAAGACATCACATACAAACGATTCTTTAATATGTATGTATTTATTTTGATTCCTAAGAAAATAATGTTTTTTATTAAAAAAAATAGTTTTACCCTTTATGTCTGTGTACTCTCAGCTGAACTGGGGAGTGACAGAAGCCAGGAAGCTAAGGCCCCTGGCTAATTAGACCACTTCACACCTTACCCAGGATAGGGCTGTGAACTTGAACTTGACCCTGGCATCCTCCATCCCTCACAATCTTCACTTTTAACTATTATCTTCTCAGTAATTCATACAGTCACTATTTTCAAATTCCTAGTGACCAATATCATATCACTTCTTTTTTTTCTGACAAATTACTATTTCATTTTATTTGAAGTCATTTTTAAATTTTCCTTAAGTTTGAAAATCTTTCTTGTGAAAGCAGCACTTAATTGCATCAAAAGAACATTCAGATATCAGCAGATAAGGGTAAGTGGTAAGTTGTTAATGAGCATTCCATATAAACATGTGCCCAAGTTTGCATTCTGATAGGTCAAGTCTCTCTCTCTCTCTCTCTCTGTCTCTCTCTCTGTCTCTGTCTGTCTCTCTCTCTCTCTCTCTCTCTCTCACACACACACACACACACACACACACACACACACAATACATGTTGAAAATATTGATTTATTTGAAATGAAATGAAAAAAATGGGAGTTGAAATGCTAGGAATATAGTTTCAAGGCTTGCTGATCAATTTGGAAATCCTGATGAAATAGAATATAAAACTTGATTATACGATGGAAAAAAATTGACTTAGTTATTCCTACTTTTGAAAAAATCAGTACAACACTTATACCTTTCCTGTATTGTTAGGTGGATTTAATGTAATACCAGTAAAAGTAGGTTAAAAGTTTTTAAGTTATAAAACTTTATACAGTTGTGAGATTTTTATTTTTATTTTTCAGGTAAATAGCATAGTTTTTTATACAAATACGTAGTTTTTATATCTATACATCAAAAGTTATTTTCTAACCAGTTTTTCTATTCATCATAAAATTTCAAATATATTGAAATTTGAGAAAACAGTAAAATGAAACTCCGTGTAGTTATCATTCAATGCCTTCAATGATCAACTCATGGTCAATTTTCTGCATCTCTAGGTCCTCAAGCAAGATTGTTATGAAGCAAAACACAGCCATCAGAGCATAATATCAGTAGATATTTTAGTACGTAATTCTGAAGAATAGGAAATTTTTTAAAAAACTTAACCATTATTATATTAAATCAAAGTAACAATAATTGCTTCAATATCAACAAATATCAATGAAGATTCAGATCCTCAATTATTTAATAATTTTCTTTACATTTTATTTAATCAGAATTCAATAAGGTCCTTACACAACAATAGATGAATATATTTCTTAGTTTCATCTGATTTTAAGTTTTCACTTCATCTCTATTTTTTATTTCAAGATTTGTGTTCTTGTTTTTTTTTTAAAGATCATTTGATTTATTTCTATGCTTTTTATTTTAGATTTATTTAAAATATTTTATAGAAAGATTTATTGGTTTTACAAATGTTGGATAGATAATGAATAATTCTTAGAAAGAGCTCAGTACATTTTCTGTCATATGATAACATCTCCATTAATCATTAACTACTGTATATCCCTGAAACAATAAAAGTGAATCTTGCTACTCTAACAGAAACCTTAGGCAGGTCCAGCGCTGACATCCTTGCCTGGAGTCGTGTTGAATTGTTTCCCCTCTGGAACCTATAAATGTGACTTTATTGGAAACAGCATCTTTGAAGATGTAATCAAGTTAAGTTGAAATCATACTCAATTAGAGTAAGCCCTAATGAGATTCCGAAATTTCTACCCATAAATAAAGTTTAGAATTAGAAACATTTTCTGTTGTGCAGGAAAGAAAATATAGAGTTGGGTGAAGTTTTAAAAAATCCCTAAATTCTTCTAGTCTTATGAATGAGTTAAGAATTGTAGTAGCCTAACCCTGGCCAGGTAGCCCAGCTGGTTAGATGTCATCCTGATACACCAAGGTTGTGGGTTCCACCTCTGGCCAGGGCACATGCAAGAAGCAACCAGTGAATGCATGTATAAGTGGAACTAATTGATGTGCTTTTTTCCTCTCTCCCTTCCTCTCTTTCTGTAAAATCAATTATATATATATATAAGAATTGTACTAGCTTAAAAACAAACAAACAAACAAAACTCTCTTTTTCCTCCTGGAGAAGTCTGAAGACAGTGAAAAAGAGCTGCCATGAGGCATAACCAGTTTTCAGAGAGCCGGGCTCTTTCTGTCCACGTTCACGTTCTCACTTGTGATTGTATCTTCTCATCACCTTGTGAGCCACAGGGCTTCAGCACCAGCCAGGACACTGCAGGTTTAAGCCTAAAGGAAGCCGAAAGCGGAAAGCTCAAAAAGATGCACTTTAACCTGAGTTACCAGTTTGAAGCTGCCTTCCCAAAAGGCTTACATTTTCAAATTCATCTCCTTGGCCACAATTTAGTCACTTGATTACATCTAGCTAAAAACCCATAAAGTATGGGGCACAAAACCACATTCCAGAGCTTCTTGTGATGTAGTATCACTCAGAACAAACATTTCTGCAGAGGAGTGTGTGTAACTAAATTGAATTACCCCACATGCTGCTTACGATCTAGTGATGAGAGCATTTAAGACTCACACGTGACCAACTGGGTGAATCTGACTATGTCAATTCTTTCTTTGAGTGTTACCTGAACTATTCATCTTTCAGCTGCCTTTTGTATTAAATTGAACATGATTTGTCTAGCGCTTTTACAAATACCCCTTTCTTCTTCCCCATACTTCTCTCCCTCCCTCCCTCTCTCTGAAGAATTATAAGCTCTTGTGCAAGATCTGAATTGGCCTGGTATATAATGGAAATTTAGTAAATATTGGCTTATTTAATGAGTTAATTATTTTAATTTTTTAAAAAAATATATCTTTATTGATTTCAGAGAGAGGAAAGGAGAGGGAAAGAGAGAGATAGAAACATCAATGATGAGAGAGTCATTGATCAGCTTCCTCCTGCACACCCCCGACTGGGGATCAAGCCCGCAACCCGGGCATGTGCCCTGACCGGGAATCGAACCCCGGTCACCTGGATTCTAGGTCGATGCTCAACCTCTGAGCCACACCCAGCCGGGCTGAGTTAATTATTTTAAAGTAATCTAAATATGCCCATATTCAAACAGGAGCATATATTACATATTTCCACTCACAAAAATGTTTATATTATAAACACAATAACTTTCTAATGACATACTTAACTGACATACTTAATATCAAATTCTAAAATGTAGCTTTCCTTGCTCATTTGACTATAAAACAAAAAGAGACTAAATTGTTCCACTCTCAAAGCAGAGCACTATAAATCTGTTAGGTCTCCCTAAAAGATTACACACATTCTCTTGACAGTGAAAATGCCTGCAATTATGTAGGGACTTTATCAAAGTTTAAGGTAATTATTAAAGTCAATGTAAAATATAAAAGAGAATAGTACTTTATAAAACACACATATTAACTAAAAATGGAAAAAAGGAAGCTCTCTCAACTCCCTTATGAACTTATCTCAAAGGCTTGTGCAAATTAATTCCACAAATCAAAAAGATTTCATTAAGCTATTATGCTATTTTCTTTACTGATCTAGACAGTTCTAATTGTAGTCAGTTTCCCAAACAGAGAATACTTACTCTAGTAATATCTTCTAACATTAGAGCAAAAATAAGCTGGTCCATTGATTAACATATTGAATAATAGAAATGTGCTTTTATGTGAAATTAAAAATACTTAAGATACATGGATTGAATAATTTATTTTTCAGGCACTACTAAAATTTATGTAAATAGGATGCACATCAAGAATTCACCTAGGCCTAGAACCTTTACTCTTAGGGATGGTGGCTGAAGTTTTATTGCTAACAGTTCTATATCCAAACAGGAGGATTTCTGGTTGCCTTATGCTGACTAGAAGGATAATCTAAGCCTGCTCCTAGGATCTTACCATATCTTACTCAACTAAACTATTTATGCAAGCTGTTGTCAGAGCACATGCAATTACAAAGTGCTGGATTGTATCAAGATTAAAGGACAAGTTGTATAGATTCTTTGCAGTGTTTTGTTAATTAATACCATTGGCAAATGATTGTATGTGTGGTAGAAATAAGCCTGAGGTTTGCTTTCACTGGTAGTGAGATGAGTCTTAGAGTGTGTAGCTAACCTTCACGCCTCATTAGTGGTCATTACAACCTACTAAAAACAAACAAACAAACAGACAGTTAAATGTTGTACATAATCAGATTTCCTCGAACGAGTTTATGATATCAGTGCCCTTTTCTCTAAACTAAATAATCTTAAAACTTTTGTTTGTTTATAGCTTTTTATAGCTTTTAAAACTTTTATAGCTTTTTAAACTTTTTGTGGTTCCAGGAAGCTTGGATCTTATTTAGACATGTCAAAAATCTATAAACACATCAAGAACATAATTTTTCATTTGTTTATAGCTAGTATTATGGACCAATTGTTTTCTGCTGAGACATTTATATGATTTTCACTGAAATATGATATTCTCATTTTAAAAATGAATAGGCTGGTATTTCATTTCAACATGATGAACAAAACTACAAATTGGACTTTCTTCTCAACTGATATACTCCATGGTTGAGGAACAAATTTGGATAGAATTAGTCAAGCCATTTTTTTTTTTTTTGGTTCAAATGTGTACAACTGTCAAGTCCAACTTGCTTATTTTTATTTCTATAGCACTGTTTGATGGAAATGAGTCATTTCATTCACTGTGCTTTGATGAAAGTTTAAAGCAGACACACTAATTTTGATGTCTCCCTTTATTTAAGTCCTTATTTTCCTTAATGCACATTCTTTCCACTAACATTACTCACTGATCAGGCCTTAGAGTAAGAGGAAAATGGATAGATTCTGAGAAGAAATCATTTTAGAAGAAAATGATTTCATCTGGAAAATAAAAATAATAGGTAAAACTGTTCAATATTTCATGGCTTTTTAAAAAAGGGCAGTTGTACCAGCAAATAAGAACATTCATTCATTCATATTCAGCAAATGCATACTATGGGCCTGAGACTGTCTCTAGGGTCTGGAAAACTCAAGAACACAATGGATAGATGTAGTTCCTGACTTTTTACTGTTAAGAATATTGTGAGTAATACGGATAGAAAGACAATAGTGACACCATCAACCAAAAGTTGTGATGGTTGCTGAATTGCAGGGTGTTATGGAACCATAAGGCAGAGGATCTAATGTATCCTTTAGTCAGGAAAGGCAACTTAGAAAAAGTAAGTTCTACACTGAGTCGTAATGGTAGAAAAGGAATTACCAGGTAAAGTGGTATAATGCTGGGGAAAAGTGAATTAATTTAGACAGAGAGTAATGCATCTTGAAAATACAGGGGATGAAAAAAGCAGGGTACATTCTAGAAACTAAAGTAAGGTCGATATGACAGAGTGTGAAGTGTAATGGGAGGGGAAATGGAAAGAGATAACACTGAAGGGGTAAGCAGGTCTCGGGCTGGCTTAGTGCGTTAAAAATCATAAGGATATTTGCCTTTGTTCTAAGAGCAGTAAGGAGCTACTTAAGATCAGAAGCAAGTAGATGACATAATCATATTTTTATCTTAGAAACATCACCCTGGCAACACAGAGGAAATGGAATAGTATGTGATTAATAGTAATATATAAGAATATATATATAAATCAAAATATTGCTATAACTTTTAATTTTCTCTAAGACAAAGGCTAAGGCAATTTACTGAAAGTTGCAATTTATTTCTCTTGCTTTTTATTTCTTTTCAGTTGAAGTGTTTTTCTCTTTGAATATATTTATCTTTTAAATAAAATACTCTTCCTAGGTCAAGCGAATGGATTTTTAACTGATTGGTTAATATTTGATGTGAATTTTTATTATTTGTACTTTAGGTTATAGTAAATATCAAATAATTCAAGAGTTATTAGACTTTTGTCACAGCAGAGACAGAAAGATACAAGAGAACACCATTACAACGAAAACAATAATTTACAAAAGCATAGTAATTTCTTTTAAACATTTTAGAGAGCTGAGGTCACACCATGATAACTGAATTTCAAAGAGTGACAAGTCTTTCCAAACATAAATAAAATATATTAACTCTTTCACCTTTGGTAGCCATAGGGAAAAAAGGTGACCTTCATAAAAACAGGTAAAAATGAAATCAGCTAAAATTATAACTAAATCTTAAAGGCTGAGTGTGCACTAATATATTGGGAGTCCTGAACAAAAAGAGATTTTGTGTGCACATTCAATCTCCTTTCAGTGGGCTACTTCTGCATGTCAATGAGAAAGATTTGAGGAAGGGCCAGAGACTGGAAGGAGCCCTCAATAGAGGCATAAATATGAACAAGGTGACTGGCCTACTGGGGTCCAGGGACAAAATATTACCTACTTCCTGAACCCTTTGACATATAATGCAAGATCTTCAAACCACTGAAGAAGAGGTAACAACATTTCCTTGTTCTAGGGCCCAAACAAAGATATTATGCTACTCCTGAGGGGGTGAGAGAAATAAAATGCACTGCCATTGGGGATGGCTAGGAAGAACCACTGAACCCATTATCCTTCTCTAGTGCAAAGAGGTCTTTTATCACTAGGAAAGAGCTGGAAAACTCTATCTCCTCCAAAACACACTAGAGATGCAAAGTGGAGTTTGGATGCCATAGTGGGAAAGGGCAGTAATGCTAAGTAGACACAGACTGAGGCTGAGGCAGGAAATCTTCCTTCATCATAAACCTTGCAATGCGTAACAAGCACGGGCAGGCAACTGATAAAGAGGGTAAGAGTGTGGTTAAAGACACTGTCTGCGGCACACAGGGCAGGAACTGCTGAAAGCTGAGATTGGGATACAGACAGGAAGAGAAACTCAACCACAGGAGGAATTTGAAGCCTATACTATATTAAAGATGAAAGCAGTATAAATCCAAAACCTACCTCAATCACATATTACATTGCCAGCTCCCCATACAAATGACTTGACAGAATAATTGGGGTGCCCATTATTGGGGATAAATACTCTTGACCTCAGTTTCTACACTAGTCCATCTACACTAGTACTAACAATGGCTACTGTAAGAATAAACATGATTTTTTTTCTTATTTTTAATCACGTTAGAATATAATTAACTGTCATTATTGATTTCCTAGTGTTGCTATAACAAATTGCAACAAACTGAGGCTAAAACAACAGAAATTTATTATCTAGCAGTTCAAATTCAGTGTTTTCCAGGCACTGACATTATGGGAAGGGTTGACTATCAAAAGTGTCAGAAAAATATGTTGGACTGCTGGAAATATTTTATGTCTTGATTGTGGTGGTGATTACCTTTGTTATACTTAAAAAGAGTTCATTTTACTTTATGTAAACTATACCTCAATACATCAAGTATGGGTTGAACTGTGGCCCTTCAGAATTTCCATGTTAATGCCCTAACCCCAGGTACCTCAGAACATGACCGTATAGAGAAATATGGGTTTTACAAAGGCAGGCAAGTTAAAATGAGGTAATTAGAGTGCATTCTAATCCAATAGGACTTGTGTTCTTATAAAAAAAGGAAAATTTGTACACATAGGCACATAAAGGATGCTTGCATGAAGAAAGATAGGAAGAAGGCAGCCATCTCTAAGCCAAAGAGAGAGGCAGCAAACAGAGTCTTCCTTCAGCCCTCAGAAGGAACCGACCCTGCCAGCAACTCCGTTGTGGACTTCTGGTCTCCAGAACTGTGAGACAAGGCATTTCTGCTGTTTAAGATGGTGGTATTTGGGACGGCAGCCCTAGCAAACTAATACATCTGACTTTAAAATATATATATATATATTTATTTGTATTTCCACAATTTGAAAGTTAATATAATAATCATCATAATGCAGTCATTTCAATGAAGACACAGAACTTAATATCTTCAGTATGCATGTATACATGAACAATGAAAGAATAGGTATTTAATTAAATATCTTTTTATATCTACTTTACTTGTTTCAATACATTTGAGTAGATTATCTCTGTGATATCATAAAAATATTCGTTAAGATTTTTGCAGGAGTACCTTTTTCATTTTGCTCAAAGCTCTGAATTTATGCATTACCTAAATTATGAAATATTGCTTTAACTCTTAAAACTTTAAAACTATTTTGCAAGTATCTCATCTTAACATCTTCTCTGTGAAGAGATCAACTCTACCACACGCTATTTACTAAATCCTCTTTAAAAAGATTTTGGAAATGTAGAAAAAGAAGATCATGACAGCAAGGGTCATGGTACATATCCATGTACATAATTACATGGTAGGCTCTTTGGACATGCAGTCTTCTAGAGAAAAGAAGGGTCTCCTTAAACCTACTCTGTTTATAAACTTCAAATGAGATGATGACATGACATATTTTTTGCTTGGCTATTGGCATTGTACACGGTGGTAACGCTCAAAAAGAATGCTGATTACTTGATGTAGTGAAATACATGTTGCACAAATATGGGCGTCAAAACACACTATAACTTAAAAAGCACTAAATCATGCTCTGGTCTTGGTAGAGCTTTATAATTACCAAAGCCTGTTAGGTTGCACTAGAAAAATAAAAGTTTCTTACTCTCAAAACTGACAAGTTCAGACACATCAGTCATGAATCTGCATATTGGAGTCAGGCCCAGGAGAGGAGGTCTGTGAATAGCTGAGTATGATTACCCATTGACAGAGCAACCTTTAAATGAATTTCTGTAGACATATTAAAGAAGTGAGTTGCATGTCCAGGGCTTATAATCATAATTGCATCAGAATTATTATTTATTTTACTAATGTCACTTTATTTAATACAATCATGTACATTGCTACTGCTTTCTGTAAACTTTTTAATGAATGGGTATTTATGTTCTTTATCAATTTTATATTGAGTATATCTGGAGGCTATGTGCTAGAACAATTAATATTTAATTTTATTTTTGAAAGCATATTAAAATAAATAATTTAAATGAAACTGGTTTTCACATATTCTAATAAAGTTTTATGAATAATTATATACAGGAGCTTGAATGGCTTAGGAGATTGATAATAAAGTAATAGCATTTTCTGCTTTTAGTTCACAAGTTCAAAACCAACCTCATATTATAAATCAAGGAGAAAAAAATAGCTGTGGTAACAGTAACTTCATGTTTTGAGTCAACAGTTTTGTTTGCATGTGTCTATCAAAAGAAGAAGACAATGAAGCAAGTAATGCAAATCTTTTTCAAGTCTTAGTAAATTTTCCCAAAAAGTGGTCCTGTAGTCTGCATTCCCTGGCAAAAGAGATATATAGGAATGATAGATAGACATTTGGATAGAAAACAGGTATTTACATATGATAGCAATTCACATCCACTTCCACATAGGTGTCCTCATATATTAGTAAACTTGCACATATTTTCCCTTTTGAATAATACAGATATGAAAGCAGAAAAACATCCATATATTCCTATTGATTTTTTTTAGATATCTCTCCTAAGCTTAGCTAACACCTTCCTGGTTGACCAATTGTGCTTTTCCTAAAAGCACAACCCCAAGACTCTACCCCTACTTTCTGTAAGATGAGTTATCGTGGTAACTAGAGGATTTTGTTCTTTAGCCACATTTTATATTAAAATCAAGGCAAATATTTCCTTGCCTTTTATTTTTAGGAAAATCTGCTGCTAATTTCCCCTTGGCTAATTAAAAAATGTGTACTTACTATGTGTCCTTCCTGGGCCTACATAAATCTTGCCTTTATGAAATTTATAATCTAGTCCCATTAGGAAAGGATTTAAGCTAAAGTATTGGTATACTCAATGCCAATATTCCAGATAGGCTCTCTGATATAGTATCGATGACATGGACACAGAAAACTGTTGAATGCTAAAAACACTGTTACATGACAAAGTGAAATAGAGCAAAAAATCCTATCAAATGTGGGAAGAAGAAAGACTTCTAGGAGACAATGGAGTGAGCTTGAATCAATATTAATACCTGAGGAATGATAGCAGCAGATGAGCTACTCTAGTGTGAAACAATTAAAGTTGACAGGGCTCAGCCTGAGCAATGTGCTTTACTGGTCATAAAGCTAAGAGGCAGCTCTGCAAACAATGACAAGCCCTGTGTACAATAACTGCCATCATCACTGAATGAGTGGTCATGTTTAACTGGTGACTTCGGAATCACCAATTAGGCACTAATCTTTTAATCAGCCATGTTTACTTATCAAAATGACTCTTTGGGAAGTTCCCCCCACACA
This sequence comes from Miniopterus schreibersii, assembly GCF_964146895.1. Taxonomy (NCBI): domain Eukaryota; kingdom Metazoa; phylum Chordata; class Mammalia; order Chiroptera; family Miniopteridae; genus Miniopterus; species Miniopterus schreibersii. Next base: position 75,900,997 of record NC_138107.1, on the reverse strand, counting down.
CCCCCCCCACAAAGTCAGGGCAGCTTTGACTTTTACATGAGAAGACAAGTCTGTTTAAGTAGTTGATCTGGCTTTCCAGGGGACCAAGACACTGATTCCACAATTAGAAAGATGGCTTAAAATGTCAAGAACCCTGGTAAAGTAATATCTTTCCCGAAATTGACAGTGAGGGATGAACAAGTGAGACTGAACCCTTTGCTAACAGCAGATTTAATTGGCAAGGGTCAGGGATTTCACAGAGATGGAGTTCCTTGAGGATGCAAAGGAAAGTACGCTGAAGAGGAAGAAAAACTGCCTAAAGTAGGTCTGGTGATGTCAATGTCAATCTTTTCCTTCTCAGTCTTGCCTGGGGCTGGTTCTGCCAAGACTAAAGAGATGATGACATCTGTATGGCATATCCATAGTACTGTAGCATTTTATTTTACACCTTGGTAAAAATAAAAAAAGTTTTGGAAGAAAGTGGGGAAAGAACTAAATTATATGTTTGTTTTTCTAAAATTCATATCACTCTACATTCAGTAAGTGAAAAAAATACTCATTAACTGAAATCCATTCTGAATTTTATTACTAATTCTCATGTGTTGAAAAAAAATATGGTTTTGGACCCAAGAGTATCAACAGTTCTTAAATAGCTTAAATTATTTTTGCTCTTAATAACCAGTAGCTCTAGGGTTTAATAAACATGTTTACTTGAATTTTTAAAAAATCAATACCTGTGTTTTGGATAGGAATGTGTGGTTTATATGTATATTTAAATTTCTGCCAGTAAGAAATATTTTCAAACTACTACTCTGTATTATGAGCTGTATCATGTGTGAACTGTTTCTGGAATGTTTGCAAATGCATTACAATAAAATACCCTAATTTAGGCAAAATTAATGCCTTGAAACTGACTCAAGTCTAAAATATTATACATGTAGATGGTAAACACGATTATCATAGTCATATTTTCCACATTGATCTGAATCAGCTGCAGTGATCTTAATGGACTCAATAGACATTAAACAAAAGGAAAACTGGGTTGATTCCAATTTAAAGTACTTTATATTTTAGCAAAGACACTCAGTTTTTTAATACAACCAATGCTTAGAATACCAAAGTGTTCTATTATCAAATATTATTTTTCATTACCTATTCCAACAGATAATTTGGTTAACAGTTCCTTTATTTATGCTGTAAGCCAGGAATTTGAAACCAATGATTTGTACACAGATTTATTTTTCAGACTTTTTTGTTTTTTGGTGATTTAGTCGTGTATTTTTTTTATGTCATTTGCTTTCTCAATTTCTGTAAAGCAGTTTTATAAAGTTTTACTGAGAGTTTGTTTGTTGAGAAGATTCTTCCATGTCATGGCATATTGTTAAATTTCACTTATTTTGGCCACTGTAGTATATACCAATGTATGAATAACACAAGTTTATTCATTTCGTCTGTCGCAGTGGGTATCCACATTATTTCCAGTATTTTGCTGTTATAATATTCTCACCCAGGTCTTTGGAAGCTCTTGTGCAAGTGTCTCTCTTGGGTGCATACTTGGGAGTCACATGGATGTTCAAATTTAGAAGGACATAGGCAATGCCAACTTTTTTCTTAGGTGGTTTCACCAAGTTAAAACCCTACTTTCCAAGATTATCAAATCACCATTAATTAAGCCAATTAATCTTTTCCTTTACAGACACTTTGGCTAGCATAAGATTCTCAAAACTGGTTCATTGGGGATTCTGAAGTATACTGTAACACCTTTGACAATGCTATTTTTCTAATGAAATATTTCTATATGCTTTCAACTTTCTGTTTGTTTGTTTGTTTGTTTTGCCAAACTTAAGGTTTCCTAATTTAGCTCATTTCAGGGATTTGTCTTTGTCATTGTAACTTTAGAAATAATGCTTGTCCTCACTAGCATACTAATTAGTCAAACCAGATGTTTCCTATGAGAAAAAGTTTCACTTTATTTTTTTCAACTCAAATGCATCTGTTAATATGCATTTGATGAATATCATGAAAAGAGAGAGAAATAAATCATAGAAGGAATATTTTAAAATAAACAATTAAAATAGTTAAAATTAAAATGATAGGAATTTAATATAATTAATTTAAGTTGGGTGAATTTTATGCTATATCTAATTTAACTTATAATTACATAAAGTAATGAAAAGCAAAAATTATAAATTATTTGAGGAAGAAAGGGCATAAGAAATGTATTCTTTCAGTAAATATGCTCATGCATGTGTTCAACTCTGACATTTAGCTTCCAGGAAAATGAGAATAACTACATTATATTAATTAGACATCCTGATCAAAATTTTCTGTGTATTTAATGAAGGAAACAGAATATGCTACTGAAAAATAATGAGTTCAACATTAGCAATATCATCGAACTTGTTAATAAAGAGAAGAAAATATTTTAACATGTAATAATTCAAATAAAGTAAAATGATGATCTCATATAATTAAATATTTCAAGATAGGATTTGTAAGAATTAACTACATTATTGATAAGGAATATCACATCCAAAATAAATAATTCTTTTTTAATACCATATATATATATATATATATATATATATATATATATATATATATCTTTATTGATTTCAGAGAGAGGAAAGGAGAGGGAGAGAGAGATAGAAACATCAATGATGAGAGAGTCATTGATCAGCTTCCTCCTGCACGCCCCCAGCTGGGGATCGAGCCCACAACCCGGGCATGTGCCCTGACCCGGAATCGAACCCCGATCGCCTGGATCCTAGGTCGACACTCAACCGCTGAGCCACGCCCAGCCAGACCAAAATAAATAATTCTTTATCTGTAACTTTTACCTATTATAATTTGAAAAATTTCTATCTTTAATAGCATTCTAATTACATTAAAAAGTGTTAGAATTGCCCTGGCCAGTTTGGTGCAGTGGTTAGAGCGTTGGCCTGCGGACCGAAGGTTCCGGGGTTCGATTCTGACGAAGGGCATGTGCCTGGCTTGCAGACTTGACCCCTGGCCCTAGGTGGGGGCAAGTGCAGGAAGCAGCAGATTGATGTGTGTCTCTCACATCGATGTTTCTCTCTCGCTCGCTAACCGCTTCCATTCTCTCTGAAAAGCAATGGAGAAAATGTCCTTGGGTGAAGATTTAAAAAAAAGATAAATAAATATATATATTAGAATAAATAATCTGTATCACATTGGATATTTTTAGATTCTTTTCTTCTAATGGTGAATCTTAGGGATAGGGATTGAAAATAACTTTTAAAAATTGCATTAAATATGTTAATGAAAGCCACTTTAAAGAGTTTACTATTTCTTTCTGAAGCACACTGCTCTACTCTAGCCATATATTTTTTTTCAAGAGCAATGCATTCTTTTAAAATAGTAGGGGTTTGGCAAAAATGAGGACAATAAATGAAAATGACCATCAATTTCACCACTAATAATCTACTGTATATCTGATTTAAGAATATTCTGCAAGGACAGAAATGTACCAATTTTTTATTCCCCACTTATTTTTTGACAGAAATAGGTAAAATTCAGGGAAAATCAAAAGCTTCCATAATGGAATTAAGGTAGTTTAGTGAAGGCATCCATGAAAACAATAGTAATTTGCAATGTCTGACCGGATGAATGAGTGGAAAACTTATTTCTTTTGTTAATACATTAAGAAAAGGAGTTTAAGGACAAAAATAAACAAAAACCTATGCCACTCGAGAAAAGAGTAACTATAGTAGGTGAGGCTTTATGAATTGACTCCATTAAAACAGTACAGTCTTGTTCTCAGCAATAATCCCAATTTGAAGACCGGCAGTCAATAATACAACTGGGGGAAATCATCTTTCTTATTTCTTTCAAAAGTGAAATAGGCATACACTAATTCCACAAGCCTGAATCAAGGCTTTATATAAACATTAAAAAGGCAAAACTTGGAAATCCAAACTAGAAACCAACTGGATGAGGACACTGTTGTTCACTGGATCATTTCTTCTACCCAGGGTTTCCTGCTGAAAGTCTGTTACACCTACCTACTGTCCTGGAATATCTCCCTCCCTCCCTCCCTCCCTCCCTCCCTCCCTCCCTCCCTCCCTTACTCCCTTCCTCCTTTCCTTCCTTCCTTCCTTCCTTCCTTCCTTCCTTCCTTCCTTCCTTCCTTCCTTCCTTCCTTCCTTCCTTCCTTCTTTCCTTCCTTTCCTCCTTCCTTCCCTCTCTTTCTTACATTCTCTCTCTTCCTAAACTCATCTTTATTATTTCCTCTCTTTTTTTGGCAGACAAAACTGTCCAAATCTAAATGATAAATTTTATAATCATTCTACTACTACAAGCCCCTTCAGTTCATATGACTTTTTGAGAAAGTGTCCTTCAAAATCAAACAAGGGTTGTGTGAAAATGCCCAGAGCCACACAGTTCTAACGTAAGGGGAGGGTGCTCTCATCCCTAAAACCAGTAACCCAGAGGCTGAAGTGGTCTCTTGTAAGTGTAGTTTTATCCCCAGGTCCAAAATAATGATTAACAAAAATTACCCACCTGAGACTATTTTTCAAAGGGCAAAAGGAGGGGGAATTTTATAGAACTGGATATTGAATTTACAAAATTAAAGCTGGTGATTATCCTCATAGAAAAATGAGCATTGTATTGAATTCTTATATTGATGCTCCTAAAGGAAATAAGAGACTGAAAATGTCTGAGCTTTTTATGTCTCAGTTTAACATAAAGTATATGAATGGGTTATATTTATTTTCACTCAACATTCATTTTGTAATCATTTATTAAGTGTTTACAGGTGCTCCAATGTCTGTTTTCAAAGAGTTTGAAGTTAAGTAGGGGAGGCAGACAAACAAAGACTTGCAATACTGGCGGTAGGTGCTACAAGACATAAAGTAGGAAAACAGAAAGAAAACTTGCAGCATTTCAAAATGTTTTAGAGACAAGTTTTGATCCTTCTTGACTTTAGAGGAGTAAATAAAGCTCTATACTTTTAGTTCATGAACTGACTTTCCCCATTCTAACAAAGGGAAGTCTCCATTCCCCACCCACCATTCCCCACCCCTGTCCCCCACCCCCTAATGTTTAAATCTTAAAGCTAAATGCAGTTGGCATCTATTTTTGATCTTTTATAAACTATTCGTGGAGAAAGGTTTTTCTTCTTGATGCAAAGCCATGGGCAACTGCAATTCATCACAACTGCTCTCCCTGCTGCCTGAATTCTTTGAATAAGGCATTGTGTGAAATTCCAACCTCATTAAATCTGCTGTTTAGCTGTGCTGTGTGCAGCCACTGCGAATATGCTCTGGGTCAACCCTCCTGCTTGTGAAACCATTTAAGGCAAACAAGATGCCTGCACCATGAGGTGTAACATAATACCATAGGCAGGCAGCCACATTCTTTACTACTTAAGTAAATTTCTACATTCTTTGCTGATCAAACTAAATACTTTTTTCATTTTTATTTGGAGGAATCATTCAGACAAAATATTTGCTTCTTCCAAATATTAAATAGCATTGAAGAGTCATATAGTAAAAGAACAAAGAAATGTACTTCACTTCACCATAGCCTACAAAGGGATACAAATCAGAGTTTAGGTTTTCCCTAGTTAAGTGCACCACTTAATTCTACAGAAGAAATTGCCTGATGACACTGCTTGCACAAAGGAAGCACAATATTTTTTATTCTGCCTTACAGTTTCAGAGCAGAAGTATCACCCTTGAATAATTTTATAATTTTATTCTGCACTAAAGCAACCCAAGAAGTCATTGAGTGTGTGTGTGTGTAAGTGTGTGTGTGTGTGTGTGTGTGTGCATGCACACACTTGGGTGTTTGCCCCACACTCATGAATGTGTGTGTGTTAGATAGGTAAATGGGAAATATATCCACCAGAAGTGAGACCATATTCTTATTTCACATGATTTGACAGTTCTTATATGGCAGCAATAACTGTTTTTTACCTACCTTGGTGACATTCTCAAATCAATCAGTGACCTAGATGGGAAAGATTTTATAGCCTATTACCCAAGCCTTCAGTCATTCTACTTGTGTTGTGACCAAACTGTGTTTTTTTTTAACTGCAAAAATAGACTGTTACTGAAGATAGAAGATTTTCCAAACAAAGACAGCAATATGGTTATTTGGAAGCTGACCTGCAGATTTTTTTAGAAGTATTTATGATATAACTTCAGTTATTCACAACGCTTCAAATATGGACACATTTTAAGTTTAAAAAGTTGTATATCTGACTTATATTAATGCTATAATAATAATCCACATAAAAATAAATCATGAATTCTCAGAAAATACTTTTTGTTAAGCTCTTTAAAGCATGTGGGTTTTTAAAAAGCCAATATTTGCAGTGCTTGAGATGGTTTAATAAAATAACTAGAATAAAGGCTATGTATGTTTTAGCTTATTAATATAGTCACATAAAAACTGTGGCAAATTAGAAAGTGTTACATGAAGAGAGGACCTAATAAATCCAATATGTCTACACACACACCCATTTTAATACATTATAAAACATGTAATTTAATGAGACATAAAATATACAGGATATTTTTAAATGCAAAACAGGGAAAACATGATTAGGAAATTCATAAAAATTGAAAGAATATTTAATTTTATGAAAATTCAGAATGAGGAAAAAATTTCCACACATTTTTATTTTTACTAAGTTCTTAGTTATTTTGTAGTCTTTATTTTTATATGGTAAGATGTACATTTTAGAAAATTTGGGAAGTTGTAAATAATAATAAAAAACTAATGAATGTTACATAAAGAAAAGTTTAACATTTTATAAACCTGAATTGGATGAAGGTGTCTTTATCCAACTTAGAATTCATGAGTTGGAATATGTTAATGAACTAAAAATAGTAATAGAAGAAGAAAAAATATAATATAAACACATTCATAAATAGATATAAATTATTGAGACAAGCATGTGCAAAATGTTATATTTTGGGGGAACGTTGAATGAGATCTGGGTGGCATTGTCTAAGAATATGATAATTTTTTCTACATTCAAAAGGTTTTTGTGTTTTAAGAAGTTTTAAAGAATTGCGTTTTCTCTCTTTTTGTCGTTTCATGAAAATCTGAAGACTAGCCAGCCAATATTTTGTTTAAAAACATCAACAAGAAAAGTTTTGAATGATTTTTATCACTTTTCTTTTCCAATTAAAACCAGTACACTAATCATATACCCAGAAACAGTATGCAACAAACCTTCATTTTATGTCTGTTCCATCTGTGGCATTATTCCAGGTACTAGAGAGAATAGATCATTAAAACTTTGTCATTGTCTAACAGTAGCTCCTAATCTAGTTTGGAATTTTTAAAAGCAAATCAGTAATCATCATTCAAACAAGTAAGTGAACAACAGAGTTTCACTGGATATAATGGTTGTAAAGACAATAAGGGAGACTTTATGCAGCACAAACAGAAAATGACCTCTAGAGAAGGTTCCTGACAAAATACATTTCTAAACACTTCAGAAAAGACCATATGGAGATGTCAAGTCTGGTAATTTAGGATAATTAGGGATGAGAGATAGGTAATTGTTTTATTCTATTTTTTTTTTCAATTTCAAACCCATAAATGTCAATTAATTCTCAACTTTATAATGCTTAAGGTGACAAGATTCAAAGATGTAATTCAAATTTCTAGAACACAACAGAAAATGTCTTTAAAATAAATCACAGACTGCAAGTATCTTCATAAGACTTGTTAAACATGACCCATTGTTGACAGAATTCATTTCTGGAACAGATGATATTACAGAAAAATAAGGAGATGGATGGTAGATCAATGGATATATATATATATATATATATATATATATATATATATATATACATACACACATACAAACATGAAACATGAATAGATAGCTTACATTCCAGCTCTCAGTTCATAAGTTTTAAGCAGCCTCTGCAGGCCTCACATAAAAGCCATAGTGGCCACATTCTGTAAACAAAGAGAACTAATAAAGGGTTTGGCTTTAGCTTAAAGTTTCTCCTGCCATTGAGTAGTTTTTCTATGCCAGATACTTAGCCCTTGTTATGACCTAATTATGCATAATTCTTTTGGAATAGGATCATTACAACTATGCTTATTACAAGCTCAGCAACCATTTAAAGATATTCACCAAAGACGTACATGTGGCTAAGCCAGAATAGGGCATCTGAATCCAATTTGATAACCACAGAAAATAGTCAGAATGAAAATATCTTTTGAAAACAACATTTTGGTTTACCCCAGATTGAACCAATATGGACACAACACACTGCATTTTTCAGATATTTAAAGAAAAACAAACAGTTGACTTTTAAGGCATGATGCCCAGAAATTATATGAGCTAATAATCCAAGGAACCATTCAAAGGAGAGTCACAGTTTTAATTGATTCTTAGCCCCATCAAATATATGTTGGGAAATAAAAGGGTCTCCAAGGGACAAATGGCCTCCCCCACATGCGTCTGGATGACTAGCTGGCAGCTCAGCAGTGAAAGAATCCTGTTTTGAAAATGTACAACATAATAGATTTTTTACATAATAGACTAAACAGGAATATTGCAGATGAGTACTAATCAGTGAAAATTCTAGAAACTAAATTAATATTGGTAAAGCTTATTTGAAAATTTTTAGGGGGCAAAATCATATTTTTTCTTTCCATTTAGTTTGTTGTGAACTAGAAACTGTTAGACCTTCTCAGAAATTTATGGATCAATCATGTTTGGAGAAATCAATGTTTCACATAAATATAATCTCTAAATAACATTTATAGAATTTTATGATTGATGTTTTCCTTTTTAAATTTTTATCTATTTATTTTTTATTATTGTTGACACTATTACAGATGTCCCCCACCCTCCCCTTTATAAATTTGTCTCATCTAATTATCTCCAAGTCATTCTTACTTTGTAACAACATGCTTTTAGAAGATAGCTCCTTAATGACAGTGATTCCATCTGTGTCCATGAAGTAGAGTGGAGTTGACTCATTTTGTAGGCAATACCACCAAAGCAGTAAAAAAATGTTTTTTATTTAAGGCTATTAAAAAGTTTTTCAACAGAGTATTTTCCTGAAAACTTTAATACCATCTAATACTCATTTTCTCATCTACAGCTGGAGAATACATACTTCTGTACCAAATGACTTTTAATAGAAAGATATGTAAATTTGAGTCAACAGATTAAGAAGGATTATATTACAAACTGACCAATAGCTTTTACAGTGAAAAGGATTGGCTAAAAAATACAAATCTCAAAGAGTAAAATGTTTACATAACTAGATTATACCAAAAAATTAAATTCAATCAAAATTTGGGTAAAATTTTGGTATGAACTACGATGTTTTCATGATCTATGCTCCTTTTTGATGTCATTAAACATATCTAACTCAAGAGAATCTAGCAAGCTTATTCACACCCCTGTGTCTTGATAGAAATGATATATAATTGGATCAGAGGTGGTTTTGCATTTCTTTTTTATTAAATTTATTGGGGTGACATTCATTCATAAGGTTATATAGGTTTCAAGTGTACATTTCTTTGACACATGATCTTCATATTGCATTTGTGCCCACCACACAGAGTGAAATCTTCTGTCGCCATATATTTTACTGCCCTTAACTTGTACTATCCCCCCACCCTGTTCCCTCAGGTAACTACCAAGCTGTTGTCTGATTCTATGAGTTTTTGTTTGGTTCTCTCGTTTGTTCACTTGTTGCTTTCAGTTTTATATCACACACGAGTGAAATCGTGTGGCTCTTAACTTTTTCTGTCTGACTTATTTCACTTAGCACGATACCCTCGAGGTCTGTTCATGTCGTGAATGGCCGTGCTTCACCCTTTTCATGGCCGAGGCGTGTCCGTTGTACATTTGTAACACACTTTCATTATCCAATCACCGGTCGCAGGGTCCTTCAGTTGTTTCCATGTCCCGGCCTCCGTGAATAGTGCTGCGCTGAACACAGGGGTGCATACGTCTTTGTGAATAAGTGTTTTCAAATTTTTTGTGTGGGTATCCAGAGGAGGTTTTTGCTGGGTCATATGGTAATCCTATTTTTAATTTTTTTAGGAACCCCCAAGTTGTTTTAGATAGTGGTTGCACCAGTTCACCTTCCCACTAGCAGTGAATAAGGATTCCTTTTCCACCACAACCTCTCCAAAACTTATTTGTCTTGTTGATAACAGCCATTCTAACAGGTGTGAGGTGGTATCTCATTGTAGTTTTGGTTTTCATTCTCCTAATAGCTAGTGAAGTTGAGCATCCATTTATGTCTGTTGGTCATTTGTATGCCTCCTTGAGTGAAGTGTTTGTTCAGGTTCTCTGCCCATTTTTTAATTAGATTTTTTGTTTATTTGGGGTTGAGTTGTATGATCTCTCTATAGATTTTTAGATATATATATATTTTTAACTTTCTTATCTTATTAACCCCTTGTTGGAGCTGTTGTTTGCAAATATCTTCTCCAATTTGGTTGATAGCCTTTTTATTTGGTTGGTTGTTTCTTTTGCTGTGCAGAAGCTTTTTAATTTGATATAGTCCAATTCATTTATTTTTCCCTTTACCTCCCTTGCCTTTGGGGTCAAATTAATAAAATCTTCTCCAAGACCAAGGTCCATAAGCTTAGTACCTATGTTTTTTTTCTATGTAATTTATTATTTCAGGTCTTATATTTAGATCTTTGATCCATTTGGAGCTCCAGTTTGGCAATCAGTTAGCACACAATACTTGTATGACAATGCTTTTGTTTGTTTGTTTTTTACAATGAGAAGAAAGTTCTTGAAAAAATATGAAAGCTTTCTGAAATTTAAAATTTGTTGCTATTCAATTTGAATCAGGAAAAACTTGCACTATATCTGACATGCTATATGAATGTTTCCCACCTCAATTTTTTTTGAATGGCAAAAACTAAATCAATGCCCACATCTTCAAATGACATTAATAGCTGTTGTTTGAGGTTGAATTATGTCCCCTAGAAAAGATAAGTTGAAGTCCTAAACCCTAGTACACCAGAATATATTCTTATTACACTATTGAAAATAGTCTTTGAGGAACTAATCAAGTCAAAATAAGGTTGTTAGGGTCGACACTAATCTAACTGGTGTCCTTATAAAAAGGGGAAGTTTGTTATAGAATAAATAAGTCATGGGGATGTAAGGCAGTATGGAAAATTCTACCCAGAACATGAGAGGGAGTATGGCTCTGCCCAATAGATTTCAGACTTCTAGCCTCCATATCTGTAAGACAATGGATTTCTGTCATTTTAAGCCAGCTAGCTTGTGGTACTTTTGCTCAGCAGCCCTAGGAAACTAATACCCTGTATTATAAAATAACATTTAGTAATGAATAAAGTTATAGCATACATTCCAGTTCTAAAATTAAATTATATAAATTTCTGTCAATAACTAAAACATAAATTAACCACTGGGTAAAATACATTGATAATAATTACAGTGAGTGGTATAAAAGAAATAGGTTTCTGAAACATTTTTTTTTTTTTGTAATAGGAGAGTACTAATGAATATTGGTCATCTGAAAACATTTTTAATAAAAACATTTTATCTAGTCAATAATACAAATCAATGTGTCATTAAATCTGTTCTATTTGGTAGAGTAATTATCATTTCATTTCAAATTGGAAACTGAATGTAAATTAACCAGTCCTCATTTGGAGTAAAGCCACAATGTCATGCTTAAATAGGATTTGTGCTGCTATGGTTTGTATAATTCATAACCAATTTTTTTAAATTAAAGATTCTTAATGTGTGCTATGTTAAAAGGTTCTATAGATCATTCACAAATGAACAGAAAGACCCCGTTTATTTGATGTTTGTAGGAGTTATTTGATGTAGATAATATCAGACTCATGTTTTTTGTAGAAAATTGTTTGCATGCATATAATACTTCCCAGCTAATTTGTAGTCTTTAGGATGAAAGCTACACATTTCAAAGTTTTCAGAGATATTGGCATTTCTTAATCTGTCATGTTAAAATGCAGCCATTTCGACCTTAGAACTTTATGGTTTTTTATGATTTATTATTCTCACTCCTGTTTACAAACAATCAATGGCACCTGAGCCATTGTAACAATTTCTTTACAACCATAGCAGGGAACATGAGAGGAGATAGGGGAGGTATTATAGGCTAAGTTGTATCCATTCCAGCTTGCCAGGCACATATAAACTCTTGCACTCATGAGCACAATGACAATAAGAAGAGATTGGTGTTTTTAAGTGTCATTGTTCATTCTTCATTGAGATCATTTTAGTGCTGAAGCTTAATGTATTACCTATTTTCCATTCCAACATAGCATGTACTTGTACACACATGCACCATGTGCTTTTATGCTTCTTCAAAGTTGTTTCCATAGTAGCTAAAAGACAAATACGTAACTTAAGATACAGAAAATGATCATAACAGTTAACATTTACCTGCCTTTATTATGTGCCAGGCACTGTTCTAAACTCCTCGCAAGTATTAAACCAATTAATCTTCATAATAACCCTGAGAGCCTACCAAATACTGAGCAGAAAAAAAAAATAACCATCTGATCTCTCATTGGTGTGCTTCCTTACCAAAGCATAATTCATATCCATTCATGTACTGACTGAGCAAGTTAGACAAAAACACAGACACATAGGAAACAATGTTATTCTTTATCTGCAAGGAAATTCGTACTTGTACTTGCAGATATATTCTACTACTGCCAAAGAAACACTGCGTCCACGTAGAAATGAAGTGAATGCCTCGTTATGGTCAAATGCATTGTGTTGCTTTCTGCAAAAATAGTGAAGATTAAAGTGCAATGTGTGGACCTCTGGGTAACTGAATTTTGATGTTGACTCTGAATCTCCCTAGTTTATATATATATATATATATATATATATATATATATATATGAAAAATCACAATCACAACACCTGGAATGGTCCCCTATTTTTCCACTTTACACATGAGGACGAAGGTTAAAATCTAAAATGTAATAAATATACTCATTTGACATTTATTGTGTATAAACTGTGATAGATGCTTCAGATACAAAGATGGATGAGATTTTCATGGTGCTCATATCATATGTGCCATAATAGAGTGAGGCCAGGTCACTATGAGAAGCAAAAGGAGAATGTTTAACTCAGACGAGGTGAATTATGATAGTTTTTCTGAAGGAAATGACAACTATTTGAGTCTTGAAATTACTTAGAACTTAACTATGTTATAAATAGAAAAATTTCAGACAGAAAAATCATATAGTTGGAATCACATGGTATATAACCTCTTCAGATTGGCTTTTTCCTTAGTAAAATGTGTTTAAGTTTCCTTTATGTCTTTTCATGGCTTACTAGCATTTTTCTTTATAGCACCGAATAATATTTTATTGTCTGGATATACCACAAATTTTTATAAAAGCTCGGTATTAGCAACAATATATTTGAAATAGCATCATTTTATGCCTAAAAGATGTCTGTAGCCTAAAAAAACTAATAATGATAATGTGATATACATTTTAAATAAAAATTAGCTCTAATAGGAAAATATGAATACAATATTAAATTCTTATGGCTCAAGACTCAAATTCTGATTTCAGTAAATAATATAAATACCTGAAATTGGATTATAATTAGTTAAAACTAAAAAGAACAGAATAATAACTGAGAAATTATATGTAACCTTTTTAGCCATCACATTTCTTTGGCTTACTGCCTAATTTATTCAGTTACTGTATCACTCTTTTCCTGTTAAGTAATTAGCAGGTCACAGAAACTTGAAAAAAATGTTTGACAGAAATGTCTACTTCTTTTTAATACCCTTGAGATCATTATCTTGCTATGACCTAAGTGTTTTTATAACAATTTAGAGTCTTTATTTATACTAAAATATATGAAATTTGCATGCTAATTTTAGAGCTTAGAAATAGAACAGAAATTAAAGATGTATTTTCCTAATGGCTGAAAAGTGCATGAAATTAATTTGACTGATATGAATATTCTCTAATAACCACCAATTTGTGTGACTAATACTTCTAAATAATTTATATTAATAACTTTATTTTTACCTACAAATAACTAATCTCTCTTACCAAATATAACATCTTCCTTAGCAAAAGATACGTTGCCCATTTGTTGCAGATAAGTATGCTTGATGATGTAGGACGAAAGACATTTAAGAAAAATATCAAGTTATCAAGGAACTATAAGAATGCTTCCCATATAAGTTGTACAGAAAAGTGGATAGAAGGGAAGCCTGTAGATTTGAAGGCATTTAAAGAACATCTCATGTTTGAAAAAGTAAAGGAAACAGTTATACTACCAAATCCAGTAGTACATATTTGCATAATAAAACTTTTAAGAAGTGCATGCTAGAGCTCTAGATGAAATATGTAAGTACGGAACCTGATATGTTTCTACACCAGAATGGATTATCAGAGGCACATCCTGAGAGTGAATAGCGTCCCCAGCAGATGTTCTCGGTGTCTTCTCCGCAATGCCAACAGCCCTGTGCCGGAAATTGTCATTCCTTAACCAGATACCCTGCACAGAACTCACAGCCTGCCAACTCTGCCCTTACAACATATTCCTGACGTCTCATTGTGTGATACACAGAAGCTGTGCCTGTTCAAAAACCCCTGGGAACTCAGTAGAAAAATTATAAAAGGCCTTAGTTTGCACACCTAGAGGGACTCTGGATCGCTCCTCTAGTCCTGCCACCTTGAATTAGCTCCCATTCCACACATCATCTGATTTGGGGTGATCTCACTGTATATCTGATGCAGAATGTGATGCCCTCATTGTCTTCATTCAGAGTCAATCAAGCACTCAAGAATGATTTCATTATTTCGGTGATTTCATTTAAAAATAGGTCACAATTTTTTTTAAAAAAGAATTTACTTTGCATGAGACGTTCCGAGTAATTCATAGCTGAGCCCTATTCCACCATCCCAGCCTCTTCATTCTACTCCTATCCCTTGGAGCCAGACTTCTAGGCAAAGTGGGCCTCTCAATATTTCCTAATTATTCCATATATTTTTATGTTTCTACATATTCAAGTGTACATATTTATTGTCTAAAATTTCATTTCTCACTCTCAATTCTCTGCCAGGCAAATACCTCTTGAAACAGAACCAGAACAAATAGTGTCTCTGCTCTAGAGCTACTCTCTGTTTCATTTCTTTCCAACAACCCAAAATAACTTATTACATTTATATCTGCATTTCTATGGTACTTTTGTCTGTTTGAGGAGATGCTGGGACATACTGAGTGAGAGGGATGGCTCCAGAGTCAGATGCCCTTGGAGTCTGAGTTATGACCCCATACATTAATGATCTGTGCAACCTTGAACAAGTTCCTCAAACTCTCCATGTTTCAGTTTTCTCATCTTTAAAATGGGCATAAGTGTATGTTATGGATATGCATAAAATTGTGAATTGTGTTTAGCACGTTTGAACATTTTACCTATTATTTTAGGTATTTATAAATAGGCTTGTCTCCTCTTTTTAATAACTTCTAAAAGAAAGGTTATTTTTTACTCTATTTCTAGCAATGGACATTGCCAAGATTTGAGTATTAACTAATAAATATATGAGTGAAAAATAGGGGAGACCCTAGAGGGGTTTTGGTAAATGTTAATTGTCTATTTGTATGTTATTTTAGGTTATAAGGCTTTGCCTTTTAAGTACATCAAAAATGGTTGAATATCAACAGTTTCATACAGTTTAGCCACATATATTATGTATAAACCTATTTATAAGCTAGATAAATCTAGTTAAATTTTTATAATTATTAACTATGATCACAACTGCTAGGTTCGTTTTTGCTCCATTGGCACCAAAATATTCACAATTACCAACAACCAAATTTGAGGCTGTGTCTGACCATTTTCAAATCCTATGAAAACACTTCTTAAATCTGATGGCTTTCAGGAGAGCAGAGTCACCAATACATGTGAGAGCATCTAGAACCCACTTTGTTTTCATGTTCTCCTCATTGTAGTCTTAATTTGTTTAATGGAGTCTTCATTCTAGATTCTTTTTTTTTTACCCTAGATTCTTGATACCATATCACTGTCCATTTCTCCAGTCCTGCCATAGGATCACAGCCTGCATTTTTACCTTACACAATTTTCACGTCTCTACTCTCTTCAGATAATTGTGCTTATCTGCTTTGTACCTACTGTTTAATATAGCCAGAATACCTACTATAATACCTAAAGTCAAGAATTCTTGAGGTTCCAACATCCCTTCCCGTTGGCCCTCTAGGATATTGATACCTGCTTATGTTGGGTTTCTGATTTTTATATCATACCCTTGTACCTGTCAGTGTAATAAGAGCAAAACTTTTATTAGTATGTAATAATTTATACCCCACTTTGTTGTTATAATTTCAGTTATGAATGAATAGGAGAATGAGAAACATATTAGAAAGTCTAGACTAATTTACATCAAAAGGCAAGAGACAGCTGTGAAAATATAAACAGGAGAAGAGAAGGTGACCCATGAGGGTAGGATAGTTTAACAACAGAGAAGAAGCAAAAAGACTGTGTGTCGAGGAGAGAAGCCACACCTTGCTATGTAAGATTCAGAATTAGTAGATCTAGAGCAGTTTTCACATAGAGGTTATACTCATCAGGACAGGTAATCCCACTTCAACCTTTCAGAAATTTCAATAAATATTTACATTTCTTTTCTTTTTTAAAAATTTATCTTTATTGTTGAAAGTAATACAGATGTCTCACTTTTTCCCCCATTGACCCCGTCCACTTAGCTGCCACCCCCTCCCCAGGCCTTCACCCCATTATGGTCTGTGTCCATGGGTTATGCATATATGCATATAACTTCTTTGGTTAATCTCTTCCCACCCACCCCTATCTCCCTTCCCTCTCATGTTGCACACTTCGATGTCTCTGAGTCTATTTTGATTGTCAGTTTCCTTTGTTCATTAGTTTATTCTTAAAGAAGTCCCTTCAACATTTCATGTAGTACTGGTTTAGTGGTGATGAACTCTTTTAGCTTTTTCTTATCTGTGAAGCTCTTTATCTGACCTTCAATTCTAAATGATGGCTTTGCTGGGTAGAGTCATCTTGGTTGTAGGTTCTTGTTTTTCATCACTTTAAATATTTTTTGCCACTCCCTTCTGGCCTGCAGTTTCTGTTGAGAAATCAGCTGGCAGTCGTATGGGTGCTCCCTTGTAGGTAACTAACTGCTTTTCTCTTGCTGCTTTTAAGATTCTCTCTTTGTCTTTAACCTTTGGCATTTTAATTATGATGTGTCTTGCTGTGGGCCTCTGTGGGTTCCTCTGGTTTGGGACCAGCTGCAACTACAGCCAAAGAGCTGCTGTGCTGGAGACGCCCCTATGGAGCAGGATTTACTTCAGTGAAGTTTGGTTTACCAAGTGCGCCCCTTCAGTGTGTCACTCTTGGATGTGGTAGGGTTGTAATCCAGTGTGGTCGAGTCTGACCACCAGGTGCACTGTCTCTGAGGCCTCCCGGGAGGTGCAAAGTTACCCTGTGCCAGTGCCCTGCCCAGGGCCACCCAGCATGAGCTACACAGCAAACCGTAGTTGGCTGCTGCTTGTGCTGGGCTTGGAGGTGTCCAGGAGAGGCCAAGCTATGAGCCAGTGCAGCTGCCGCTAGTGCCAGGCCTGGGGCCACTTATCCAGCCGTATGGGGCCCACTGCTGCTTGTTTGAGAGATTTTAGGAAAGTCCTAAGCATGAGGCTCGAGAGGCCACTTGCACAGAAAAGCCCCTGGAAATGGCCTGGATGAGCTGCAGGTGGGAGGGGCGGGGCCTCCGGGAATCACGGGGCGGGGCCAAAGGTGAGTCAGGTGCTGGCGATTCAAACATGGCGCCTGCCTGCGGGCTGTGCGGGGAGGACTCACCATAGGAGCCATGGCCTCCGCCGGCCCTTCTGCCTGGAGGAAGCCGCCCTCCGCCTCTCGCCCGGATCTCAGGCAGGTTAGTTCCCCCCCGAGTGTCCCAGGTCCCTTCAGGCTGCTCCCCGGCGCTGGGCTCAGAGGGAGCATCCGGGTGAGTCCGCGCCGGGCCCTTTAGAGGAGCTGCTGGGGCTCCCGCAGCCTCCGCGACCCTCAGTGAGTCCCCGCTGGTTTTACACCCCAAGATTGTGGGGACTTCTCTTCCCGGCCCTGGAGCCCTGGGCTGGGGGCCTGCTGTGGGGCTGGGACCCCTCCCTCCTCTGGGAAACCTCCGCCTCCGAGATTCCCTCCAGGGTTTACCCCGTGGCACCGGGTGTGGGCCCGTGGCTGTGTCTCCGAGATTCAGCCCCCATCCACCAGCGTCTCCGCCCCTCCTACCGGTCTTGTTGCTCCTTCAGCTCCCTGGTTGCAGGGCTTCTGTTCAGCCAGATTTCAGGAGGTTCTGAGTCATGGCGGTTCTGTATTTTAGTTGTGATTTTGGTGTGGTTGCGGGTGACGGGGGGTACAGCTGCTACCTCCTCTGCCATATTGTTGTCTCTTAATTTATTTTCAATGTTAGACTTCATTTGAACATGAAATGTTGCTGAATCAGTGTGTAACGTTGCTAAGATCTAGAGCTGATATTAGATTTTTGTTAACATACCTTTGGACCCTCATTGTTCCAGGTATGGCTTACTGGCCAGGTCATCCACTGAAGTTCCGTGGTCAGTGTTGTCATGCATTATAATCATTCATTTATCTCAATATATATGTTTTTCTTTCTATCTACTTATCTATATATTTATCATCTATTGTCTATCTAATGAGATTGTGTTTAAGATAGAGATTTATCTATAGAGATACAAGTTGTACTGCTCACACCCACTGGAAGAGACAAGGTTTGTGGTCAAAATAAAGGGAAAGCATGCTTTCTATAACCTTGTACTCCTCATGAACTAAGGCGCAACTTCTCAAAGTCCCTGAAACATTATTTGGCATCACAGAAAGCAAAGCATAATTTTGAAGTCATTCTCTGCTGTATATGCTTAAGGCATATCTCCAAGACAAAATATCTTTGGTTAAGCACATTTTCTATAGCCATTAAAATTTACTTCATAAAGGGAAACCATTCAGCAGCTATCCCAACAAATAACATTTATACTTATATCATTGAAAGTGGTCAAAATAGTCTCCTCATTATAAATTTGTAGCATCTGAGGCTTACATAGGCCGACTCAGCTTCTCAAAGTCGTGAATTAGATTTGAAGACTAAACCAGGACATGTGAACCCCTATTCAGTGACCTTTTCACTATACAATATTTGGTTTAAATTAGTGTTATGTGTTGAGTCCAAAATATCAAAATATCAAAATCATTGGTATTACCTGGCTTAAATTACATAGTTTAATATTAGATTCTCTATTTTTCAAGTATAGACTTATGTTTAATTGACAGCCTTGGAAGGCAGTTATTAAAACAACAATCAGAATGATTAATCAGTATTATAAGAACATATTTAATTTCTGCATGACCTTGAATGCTTAATCCAAAAGAACCTTTAAAAATAAATTGAAAGTATATTAGTTGTATTGTAAAATCAAAAGACTCAACTTGAAAATTTTTGCTAAGGTTTTAAGTTGTTTTTATTTTCCCCTAAAATGGGAAATCCTATTGAAATTACAATTAATCTCACTAACAAAAAATTATTGTATAATATGCAACATGACTTTTTAAGTTAAATAATAAGGCCTAAAATAAAGTATTTGTACTTTTGAGTCTTTAATATGCTTTAAAGAGAAGTTAATACCCATAATTTGGGAACTGTATGCAAATGAATTATTAATATAGATGGTTTATCATGAAAACTTGGCCCAGATTTGGTTTTGTGACAAGTCTCAGGACATCAAAGTTATTATGAAAAATATTTCATATTTGACACTTTGATTAACTACATCATATATATGATTTAGTAGTGAATGCTAGAGGTTATTGAGGTCCCACAAGAACATTTTTGCTTAATTATATTAAAGGCATAAACTGTACCAATAAAAAACTCGAAAGCCAAGCAAACAGTTCTATGATGCATTTTCATGTACTGGAAGTTATTAACTTTTCTCTAGTGAGGGCAGATACCAGGTTAATTTTGTGAACTTTTGCATTTATGGCTCCATTTCCTCTTTTGTATCCTTTATTGCCCTACCAAGATCACCATAGCAGACACCTTACCTCTTTCTGTTTATCCTGTTTTCACTAAAGAAACAGAATCCTTTCTGTGGCTTGCTGCTATGTTAAACTACATAGGCACTCAATAACGATTTGTTGAGTACAAAAAAGGAATGAAAGCACAATTACTTCTACTCAATACTTCCTTTGCACCTGACCTATATATCACAGAACATTTTTAGCAGTAACTAGTTTTCAGTCAAAATGATATGGGACAAATTGATAAGAATAGAACAGCTGTTGTTAAAATAGGTAAGTGGTCTAAGGCCAGCACTTGATTTCTACCTTGCCTACAATAGCTATCCTTGTTTTACCTCTAGAGCTCTCTGTTGAATGTGGTTTGAAAATCACCCAGCTAATAAATCTCAAAAATAATGCACAATTCAAAGTAAATTTTAAATGCCCTTTTCTCAAGCCACAAAAGAACCAATAATAGTGACCCTATAGAGAAATCAGCCTCATATTTGTCAACAATTATACACTGAAGGCTAGAAGAGGCAGATCAGTGGGAGACTTTGAGGACATCCTTCTAAATGTCTCTCTGGGAAATTCCTACTTAACTTCCTTTTATATATGACTATGTTCTCACTGAATGAGAAAAAAATGAGATGCTTTGGATGTTCTTTCCCAATCTGCTATCTAGTTATGTGTTCCCCAGACCATGCCATGTCAAGTTCTACTGCCCAGAAGAACAGAGAATGGGATCTCATTATAAATTAATCTGTGTAAGATCTGCTATTTTCTACTCCGCAGTCTCAAGAAGGACATAACCTCTTCTATGACTCTGTAGCCAATGAGAACTAACTAGTAATGTTAGCACATCTTGTCCCTTGCCCTTAGCAACACTGCCCTCCATTCTAAATATAGACAAGAATAATAGGAAAATAAGTTGTTTTTCACAGTGAAGGGGGTTGACAACCCTCTGGATAGCTAATCAAAAGGTAGCTAATTTTGCGCCTTGATTTGCACTCTTGAGAAGACAGTCTTTGTTGTTACTTTCTGACCTAACAAGACCGTCTCAATTCTCTTGAATTTTTCTCTAATTATAGTTTACAACAGAGTCAGATTCCCAAACCAGTTCTGTGTACAGCACAGTCTGACAAGAAAGAAAAAATAACAATTCTGTATAGTTATGTTGGGTTGTTCTTGCACATCCCCACTTATCACAGGAGCAATATCTCAGACTTCTTTTTTTCTTTTACAAACGTCAAGCACATAATCAACTCAACACAGAGAAATTTATTAGGGGCACAGCAACTTCATTTCAGGTGAAATCAAAAGATTGAACACACAGATACTCTTTCTTGTCTTACAGAGTATTGTTACATTGAGGAAGAATACAGAATAAAGCTATTACCAAGAGAGCTAGCTAAAACAATGCCATCCTGTTTGTTTCTGTAAGTAGCATTCATTCAATATCAACAAACATTTTCCTAGCCCAGAAAACTGTGAAGGTTGCATTTGGAACCTGGATAGCTTATCAGTGTTTTGTTTTGAAATCATACTTACTGTTTGGAAAGATGTGCATCATTTCTTTCCAGAGGAATAATGGTACATATCTGATCAAATAAATCAACCTTCACATTTCTACATTACTTAAAGTTTATATAGCGTAGTTCTCTCAAATGTACAGATGCAATAGAATTCAGTGACTTTGGTTCTGGCCTCAGAATAGGAAGAACATATCTAATGACCATGGTGAATGAAAACACTGAGGACCCCCCCCCAAAAAAAAAAAGGAAAGAAAAAATACTAAGGACCATAAAGAGTGACAATATAGGCACAAATATCCAACACTAAGGGTGTAACTATTAGCATCATAATATAAGCCTCTTATATTCAGATCTAATCAGATAACAACATATTGAAATTCTTGGCTTCACCAATTTATATATTTCAGTGAATTTCATATATTATCTCTTTGTGACAGTCTGATAATTCGAAAATATTGCCAATATAGCTTAATGGTATCAAGTGTTTTTTTGTGACAGCAGATTTCCAAGCCAGTAACATTATAATTCATTTAATAGAAAATATGTTTACTGTTTGACCGAAGCATATTCATGACTGTGAAAAGTATATTGATGAACAGTATTATTCTGTATAATACTGACTTGAAAATAACAAAAGGTTCTGATACCCATAATGAACATTGCTAATAGGAAAGTCTGAAAGTAAACATAAACCCTAGGTTCCCACAGAGTGCATTCAAGCAATTACTGCTTCACTTAATAGTATGAAAAGAAATAACAAATATCTGAATAAAATAAGCAATGAAAAAATTTAACTTGTACTCATTTGAGTTGGTGGCTTAGAGAAATAACACAGTGAGCAGTCACACAGTCAAGAGATGACACAGATGTGATTAGAGTCTTTGAGGGACAAGCAGGGCTACAAAATATATTTGAAGGAATATTGGCTATATTTTCCAAATTTGGTAAAAACTGTAAACCCACATATGCAACATGTTTAATGAGCTCCACGTAAGAAGCTCAATTAATCTCACTGTTTGAAATCAGAGATAAAGAGACCATCTTAAAATTAGAGAATTAGAGAATAAGACATCAGGTATAGAAGAACAAAGATGAAAATAGCAGATTGCTCATCAAAAGCAATGCAGGTTAGAAAACAATGAAACAACATCTTTAAAGCACTAAAATAATAATAATAATAATAATAACCTGGCCACCTAACTTTCTATACCCAATAAAATTTGTTTAAAAACTGAAGTCAATATAAGAACGTTTTCAGGTATACAAAAGCTGAGAGAATTCATTACTCACAGATCTGCACTACTATAAATATCAAAGAGAAATCCTTCAGGAAGGACAATAATTTCAGATGGAAGTCTATATCAACACAGAAAAAATGTAAACGTGTGAGTAAATATAGAATATGTTCTTATATTTTAAATCCTTAAACAGATAATTGTAAAATGTATCTACATATATATAGTACATGAATGACAATAATAGCATAAAGGCTAAGAAGAGGGGAATGTTGTGGGGTCCTTCAATACCTAAGCCAGCATGCTGGAGACCCTGAAAAGCTGATGTTTAGTTCCATCCAGTCTCAGGCAGAAGGCCTGAGGACCAGGAGAGCTGATGATATATCCAAAGGCTGGCAGGATTGTGACCCAGGAAGAGTCAATGTCTGAATTCAAGTTCAAAGGCAAGATAAAATCTACTGTCTCAATTCAAAGGTAGTAAGGCAAGAGGAATCCTTTCTTTTTTAGGAGAGGTCCAGGCTTTCTGTATTAGTCAAGCCTTCCAAAGATTGGATGAGGCCCATCACATAGGGAGGGCAACCTGCTTTATTCAGTCTACAGGTGATTTAAAATGAATAATAAATAAATAATAAATAAATGACAAAATAAATGTTAATATCATCCAAAACACCATCATCAGAACATACACAATAATATTTGACCAAATATCTGAGAAACCTGTGATCCTACCACATTGAGATATAAAATTAACCGTCACAATGACCTGAAGCATTTATCCCCAAAATACAAAGTTAACTTAGTTTAACATTCTATAATCAATTCACACAATTCACCATTTAAGCAAGAAAATTGATCATCTTAAGAGATGACAGAAAAAAATCACTTTACAAAATTTAGCATCTAATTCTGTTTAAATATCTCAGCAACCTGAAAATAGGAGCAGTGTGTAAACCTGAAAGGGATTTCAGGCAATACAGCTAATGTCACACTTGATGGTGAAAAAGTGAATGTTTTTCTGAATATTAGAAAAAAGAGAAGGACTCTCACCACTTCATTCCCACATGGCATCAGCAGATCTAGCATTTGGGGAAAAATATAAAAAGAAATTATAGATATATAGTCAGTAATTAACGAAATCTTTATTAGCCAATGACAATTGTCAATGTAGACGATCCTACTGAATTTACATAAAGCCTCCTAGGACTAATAAGTGAGCTCAGTAAGTTTGCATGCCACAAATCAATATACAAATAATCAAATGTATTTTTATATACTAACAATCAGAAACTGAAATTTAAAAGCAATGCGATACACATAAGCATCAAAAATGTGACACAGGGATAAATTTGACAGAAGTGTATTAGCTCTACACTATAAAAAATGCAAATGTGGCTGAGAGAAATGAATGGAAACATAGATGAGAATAAAGAAGACCTAAATAAATGTATAAATATACCATGTTCATGAATCAGAAGAATCGATATTAAGAGGTCAATTCTCCACAATTCCTTCTATAGAATCATTGTATTACCAATTAAAATTTCAGTAGGTTTTTCTGTAGTAATAAATAGGCTTATTCTAAGATTTATATAAATATGCAGGGACATAGAAGATATTAAAAATAAAAACTTTGAAAAAGTAGAACAAAATAATAGGTCTAATAATAATAGTTCTACAATAGTATAATAATAGGTCTACAATATGTAAAGCAGTGTGGTTTTAGAGTTAAGATAAATAGAACAATAAGACTGAATAAAGCCCAGTTTGATTTTTTGCTAAATGGTAGGGCAATTTAACAAGGAAGGAACAAGCTCTTCAACAAATGGTGCCAAAACTATTGAATAATAATATGCAAAATGAGCAAATAAACAAAAATCCAAAACACTTTAACCTATAACTTACATGCATACAAAATACTTACCTCAAATGAATCAGATCCTCAAATTTCAAACCAAAAACTAAAATATTTCTAGTCGAAAGCATAGGGAAAAATGTAACTCTGGCTTTTGCAATAATTCCTTAGATTAAAAAGAAAAAGCACTATTCATGAATGAACAAAATGATAAATTGAACTTCATCAATATTAAAAGTGTCTGTTCTTCATAAAACATTACTAAGAGGGTACAAAAATAAGTCAGAGACAGAGAGAAAATTTTGCAAATCTCATACCCGGCAAAATAATTCTATCCAGAATGTATGAGGAACTCACAAAACTCACTAATAATTTAAAGTGGCAAAGATTTGGACACTTCACCAAAGAGGATATATGGATGGCAAATAAGCACATGAAAAGATACTCCGTGTCCCTGTTCATTAGGGAAAAGTAAATTAAAATTACAAGGATATATCACTGTGTACCAGAGGTGTCTAAAATTTAAAAAGACTGATCATATCACATGTTGGCCAGCATATAGATAGACTAGAACTCTCTTACACTGCTTACTGTTGGGAATGTAAAATGGTAAAACCACTTTGGAAAACAGTCTGGCAATTTTTAAAATAAGTTAAATATACATTTCTAATCATTCTACTCCTAGGCATTTGTTCAAGAGAAAGGAAAGCAAATATTTCTACAAATGCTCTACTTGAAGGTTCATAGCAGCTTTAATTTTAGTAGCCCCCAAACTGGAAACAACACAGTTATCTAAAGGTTAATGAATGAGACAATTATGGAATATTCAGGAAATACTATAAAACCACTCAGAAATAAAAAGCAATGAACTATTGAAATATGCTACTACATCAATGATTCTCAAAATAATTTTGCTGACAAAAATTTTAGATAAGAAAAAGAGTATCTCTTCCATGATTTCATTTAGATAAAATTGTGGAAAATATCACTATAATCATAAAATGCAGACCTGTGGTTGCCTGTAGATGAGGTGGGCAATGAGCTGTGGGAAGGTCAAACAAAAAAAGCAGTGTGAGCAGATTTTGGAATTTTGAGAGTAAATACGTTCATTATCTGGCAATGGCAATTTGTGATGATGGTTTTATGGACATATGTCAAAACCCATCAAAATGTGTACTTTAGATATGTGCTGTTGCTAGCATGTCAGTTATACTTCATGAACTCTGTTAAATCAAATCCTAGTGTTTTACAACATCACTTATTTGCACACGTACACAGCTTTGAGAGCCTCAGCTGAGTTAAGCAAGGGTCAACTGGATGGATAGGTTTCATAAGAAGTGGCTAGAACTGATTGATATGAATCTTACTAAAGTTCTGTAGGTAACATTGTGTGGTTCTGCTTCCTATGTCTCTTGTCGATCTTTAACCAGCACAGATTCTTCCTAGGATGATGTCAGAGTGAAAAAAAGACTTGAATAAAAAAACAAGCAAAGCATCTTAAATCGGTGATTTGTAAATGGCATGCAGTCACTCCTGACTCTTTCAACTTCTTAAAGCAAGTCACATAATCAATTCCAAAGTCTAGGGTAGAAAATAGACTTCACTCAACATGAAGCTATAGTAAATGTATGGTTGAAGTGATGGTTGAATCGAGCCAGTGAAGCAATCTAACACACACACACAAAGTATTGTATTTTGTTCAAAAGAACCAATACATTTTGAAAAGTACTTCAAAGAAACAGGAAATCCTATTGCTCCTTACATTTATAACTTTCCATTATATTGTAAGTTCTCATCTCCTAAAACTTTATATATCAGTCTTAATCAAGAGGCTTCAATACAAAATTGAGAGCTAAATGTGTCAATTAAATTGTAAAAAAATTCATGAGAGTATGATTTTAAAATAACAAAAGTACCTGATACTATGAAAAACAGAAATAGAGGATATATCTTCACATTCATGTCAATAAGCTCTACAATCATCTCCAATTAGCCCTCAGCTATTATTGTTGAAATGCCAAACTGTTGAGACATTGACATACATAAATCCTTCCACTATTCTGTATTTTCCAGATTGAAATCCTCATGTAGTTCATTGTATTATTTTTAAACTGTTTGGAATTAACACAAGTTCTAAATATTCTTCATGTTTTTACATTTTCCCCATTTCTCTGAAAAATATCTAAGATAATTTTAAAGCAATTTATGTGTACATAGTTTTTGGAAAATGTTAAGAGATATTATTCATCCCCATGGATTAGTAATTCTGCTGACTAACATAGCTGCCCACACGGTGTTCTAGTTAACATAAGAGGAAGTCAGACCACTGAGAATCACTTGTCCAGATATACTTTAAATTATAAGCTGGTAATTCTGAGGGGAGCAGCTTACATTTGTTAAAGTCAGTTAATAATAGCTATATTATCTACATAAATGTATTTCTACAAGGCGAAACACAGAAGGTTTCAGGAGAATTTCAGGAAAAATAAAATTCATATTTTAGCCTGAGTATAAGATATTGCAACAGTCTTCCTCTAAAGTACAGCCATAACATTCAAGCTGAAAGGACAAGAATCTCTCAGGACATTTTCTTTCTCTGACATTTATAATAAGTGTTTGCTCACAGCAAGAGAAGGAAACAGCTGAAGAAAAAAGGTTTAACTGTATCATTTTAAAAGTGTGTGTGATTTTCTCTATTAACTGTTCTTTAAAACTAGAAAACTGAGGAATAATTGTTGTGTACAAAACCAACCCTGTGTATATTACTAGGAACCCACTGTCAAAATAATATTTGTTTTTCTGGCCATTAATACGGCAAAAAAGTGGAGAGGGAAGGTAGAAGGAAAATATGAGTTTAGAAGACATTTATTACTTGTTCCACAGGCATGACTCAAAGGAAGGTAAATGTAAAATAATAATAGACCTAACCTTGGCTGCTGATCTCCAGTATAGGAGACCAGGCTCCGAGCATCCCACCTCCACCCTTTTGATCTTATTATTGTGTGAAACAGAAGGAGAGGAAAGCCCTGCTGCTGGGGAAAACAGATCATGGATGGGAAGGTAAATGTCAAGGAGAAAAAAAAGCTTAAAATATAAAATCATAAGCAAAAGTAACAACCTTGGTTTGCATAGCATGCCAACTAAAAAAAATCGTAGGTGGAAAACAGTAAGAGTGAAACTGTAGGAAAGAATGAAAGGTTATTAGGGCCATTTCTCTAAAGCACACAGAAGTGCTAACTTGCCAGTTTCCTGACTTTCAAGTTAAAGGATATTTATCACATGAATGAATTAATGTTTTTCACAAGAATAACATGGGTATTTAGGGGTTTTTCTTTGTTGTTTTTTTTATTGAACCCACTGGACTGTCCTTATATATTGCCTCACTTTTCACAGGAGCTTATCAAGTGGATATTTCTGGACCTATCAGTTGTTAAAATAGTGAGGCCTGAATTGGTGGGTTCAGAAATAGTTGACCATAGAATAAAAATAGTCTTCCGGTTCAGGACAATGATGATGGCACCGATTAAACTTTTCAAAATTTTCCACCTCCCAGAAGAGGAGTTTACATTAAAGAATAAAAAACAAAATCAAAACCTTCTTTGAAGACCACATGGTTTGAATATTTTTGCTTAATTAATAACAATGACAAATCAGGGTGGTTCTATTACCAAACCATACACAGACAAGGATTTTTATTCAGTCTGTTTACATTACTCACCTTGACATTTGCTGAAACATCGCTGCCAGTTTACCTATTCCATGATCCTAGTAGTATATGTAGTATTTAAAACTTAGGCACATATTTTAGGCTGGAGAATCTAGCGTTCCCACATGTCCAGAAAGGGGAATTGGAACAGTGAACACCTAGATAGTCTCTGCTCTAGTGGGTCACTATGAAGTCACTTATATAATGAAATGTAAGACCATCACATGACACAGGAGAGGTTTTACAATATATTCTATAGGCTATTAAAAGGTAGGCTTAAACTTAGAATCATATTCTCAATCAAATGAGTGTGCGCCGACATAAATAGAGAAAAAATAACTGGACTATAGCCCAAGCAGTTGAGTATTTAATTTCCTGGATATTATTATTAACAGTGGTATTTTCTTACTTGTATGATTATATTATGTTACAATCACCATGCATGGGTGTTTGCAATATAAAAATAATAACAGATATACAGGTGTGTGTGCGTGTGTGTGTATATATGTATATAATATACACAGATATCTACACAGATACCTGTATAGATAATGAATACCACTTTTACCATTGGCAACATATTGGACTCCCATTAGAAATATTACTAGGTAAACTACACATGTCAAGACTGTGACTTACGTTTAGTGCCACAAGTAAAATCTCACCTTCTGCCCTGGCATGCTTTCTCCTTGTTTTCCACATCACACTCTCAAGGAGCTGAGAGTGACCTGAGATTAACAGTTTTCTAGAAGATGGGACCGTGGTAATACAGCTCCAACAGAATGAATTCTGCCAACAGGTTGAGGGAATTGGAAGCAGCTCTTTCTTAAGTCAAGTCTCCCAATGCAGCTGGCTGACACCTAGATAAACTGAGATAAACCGACACTCTGTGTCTCTAAGTGTGAATCCCTGAGATACTCAATACAATAGTCAACATAACCTAAGTAGTATCCTTATTAAAAAACATTAACCTGAGTCTATGTATAAGAAACTAACCAGACAAATTCAAATTGATAAACATGTCCCAAAAGAACTGGTCTAGTTTCCTCAAAAATGTTGATGTCATATAAATAAGAAAGTGGGGCCCTGGCCAGTGTGGCTCAGTTGGTTGGCTGTCATCACATTCACTGAAAGATTTATGGTTCAGTGCAATCAGGGCACATGCCAGAGTTGCTGGCTGGATAGGGGGTGAGCAGGAGGCAGCCGATCGATGTTATGTTTTCACATCAATGTTTCTCTCTCTCCCTCTCCCTTCTTCTCTCTCTAAAAATCAATAAAGTATTATTAAAAATTAAATTAAATTAAAATAAAAATGGGAAAATGTACTATTTTAAACAAGATTGAAGTGGCATCTCAATTATTTGCAATACGTAATATACTGAGAACAGTCTATAAAGGACATCAATGAACATAAATGAGGAAATTGAAATATGGGCTCCACAATAGATAATGCTATTTTGTTAGTTTTAAATTTTGTGACACTGACACTACTTAATGCTTAACTGTATTTGAGCTTGCATTTTAATGTACTTTTTGTATATTTCTGACATATTTTTATTTACTTTTTTAAAAAAGTATGCCATGCCCTCCCAAGGTTTAAATCCCATAATATCCAATTTCTTGTCTGTACAACTCACAGTGGTATTCTCTGAGCCAGGAACAGTGCTTACCAAAATCTTAATGTGGTGGCTTACCTAGGAAAGGACAAGATTTCTCCCATGCCTCTGGGGTTGGCCCCAAAGTGACCAGCTCAAGGGGCTGCAAGGACCACGGACCAAGCCTGGCCAGCCTTCAGGC
Organism: Miniopterus schreibersii; assembly: GCF_964146895.1. Lineage (NCBI taxonomy): Eukaryota > Metazoa > Chordata > Mammalia > Chiroptera > Miniopteridae > Miniopterus > Miniopterus schreibersii. The sequence goes on along the minus strand of NC_138107.1, from coordinate 75,870,818 downwards.
TGAGGTGTCAATATCTTGGCACTCTTATAATTCATTCAGAGCTATCATTCAGCCAAAGAATGGGGTTTGGGCAGCAATTAGAATAGGCTTTTGGGTCATATGGACCTAGACAGAAGTTCCTATTTTCCAGTGTACAAAATGGCAGAACTTGTGTTTCAGGCTCTTGATTAGTTGAGAGGAGTGATAAAAATGTCTGTATCATAGGAGAACTGAGAGGTTGCAATCGAGCAAAGCATGTGCTTTATTTCACAGAAAAATGGGAAGGTTTTTAAAATATGATTTGATGCTTATATTCACTCCCAAGTCATTCATATTTTATAAAAGGAGAATTAAAAAGTTTTGGGGAGAAAATAAGTGGGAAACTTAACATGACTTAAGCTTAGTGATCAATGTTTATACTAGCAGAGTCTAAAAAAGCCATCAATGAGTGTGGTTTCTATTGGAAAATATAAAATATTTACTATATAAAATATTAAGACTGAGAATATTTGCTAAGGCTTATAAACAGAATGAAAGTGTCTAGATTCTCTGATTTTTAAATGATTCAAGGAAGTTTCTTCAATTTCAAACCCTGGTGGAAAGATAAGTAATTACCTATTATTGAGATAAAAATATAAGCTGAGAAACTAGAAATAAATGTTCATTTTAAAAATTTTGTTTATTTTATGATTGGTATATACAATTAAATAGTGGAAAACTTTGGAACAGTATAAATCACAGTTATTGATTTTAAACTTTCTCCCCATTTTCACTTAGTAAATGCTAGGTTTTCATCTCTAGCTTTTCCACTGTCCAAATAGTAGTTTATATTTAGTAAAACACCATCCTGTTGTTTGAAGATTCTGCTAATAATTGTTTTATTAGGACACTGATTTAAAAACTCCTGTAAGAAAAATGTGGTACTTCCTTATTAACTTCATTTTGAATTCTTTACTTCCATTTTGTCGAACACTCCCCTTTGATCTACATTGCACTGCACTAATGATTTTTTGCAAACAGGAATATGTTTTCCATATTCCCTCAGCAAATGGAAATGCTAATAGTACATCTATAAGAAAAATGACAATATAATAAGTTTAGATTAAGTACAGTGTTGGGCATGGTTTGGAACACCCATATTTCATTAATGAGTAATATTATCTATCTTTAATGATTTGAGTAGTCTACAGAAACAGAACATTTACAATACACCTATAGTTTGTGGTTGCAAAACACATCCAAACGACCAGTCACAGAACTGCTGGGAGTGGAAAGAAGAGATCGAATGTAGCTTCTTAATCAGAATGCCAGTACTTCTGGAGGCTATATTCTGTGCCTAAATATTATGGTAATAGAGCATAAACTCCATCCTTTGTGCATCAGAAGATACTAGAATATGTCCTACTCTCTTTTATTTTAAATTTTCTTCTATATAAAGTGTTTTTCTTTCAGATTCAACCTGTCTTCTCAAACCTATGGCTATTATTGTTAGCATCCCCTGATACTCTGTGGTAGGCAGGATTCTCAGATAAACCCCACTGAGGCATACCCTTGTATAATTCCCTCCCTTTAAGTGTGGGAGAACCTCTTCCTTGTTTGCTTCTTCTAGCCAATAAAGTATGACAAGGGTGATAGGATGTCATTCTTTTAATTTGGTTATATTGCATTGCAAGAATGGTGGGATAGACACTCTCATGATTAGCAGTCTGGAGCAAGAGGTTCTCCGGTGGGCTTTGAAGACATACGCTGCCATGTTATAAGAGAGGACTGCATAGCAATAAATTGTGGTCCCTAAGAGACAAGAGCTCAGCTGAAATTGATTAAGAAAACAGGGACCTCAGTACTACAACTAAAAGGAAATAAATTGTGCCAACAACCAAGTATGTTTGGAATAGGACCCCAATCTCCAGAAACAAAGACAGTCCAATCAAGTCTTACATTGAAGCCTTGTGACACCCTGGGCAGAGGGCCCACACAAAGGTTTCCTAAACTCCTGACCCATGGAAACTGTGAGATAATACATTTAAGTCACTAAATTGTGGTAATTTGTTGCACAATGATAAAAATCTACTGCGTACTACTTCATCTACAAAACATCTCAGTACCTCTTCTTACATTTCTTCTATGTGTGAACACTCAATATCATGATCCTTACTTCTGCCTTACTGACTCCTACATATCCTCTGGACTGACATTATGTGTCACCACTCTGAAGACTATTGTGGCTGCCACTATAGAACAAATTCTATTCCTTCCCTTCCTCTTCCTATGGTAGCTGTATATACTTTCTTACATTTTATTTTAATGAATTCCAAATGAGGCTCTTAAATAAAAGAATTATGCTTTATTCTTATTTGATCACATTCAATAAATTAATATATTGTGTTCCCATAACCTATAGAAGTGATCCATGAATTCCAAGTTTCAATTGGTCCTTAAACTCCCAGCTGCACTGAAATCACACCAATTCTGAAACCCATTCTAGATCTACTGTGTTCAAACTTGGATGTGCAGGGATGCTTTTCTTTCAACTAATCTTTCTAAGTCTTATATTCTACCACATGCTTCAGGAACTACAGATGCATGGAATTAGCTATAATTTGCTAAATATTTGTACCCGCTCATTCCTAGATGCTTTTTTCTCCTTCTACTCATCTTTTTGGAATATCTATTGCCCTGTGTAGGTGTGGTTAAGTTACTCATTGTTCAAAATTCAGATTAAAACTCCAATCCTCTAAAAGTCTTCCTCAATCCCTAAGCCCTGCTGACTACCACTCCATAAAACATAGCACTAATTTTTCATTTGCAGGTATCTCTTTCTTAAAGTCTATAAAGGTATGGCTTGTGTTCACTTAATCACTGTTACAAATTGATAGTATGATACTTGGAACATGAGACTAACATCTTTGATGAATGAATGAATGAATGAATGAATGAATGAATGAATGAATGACAGAGCCATATAAGTAGAAATACCACAGAGCTATGGATGTATGACTTCAATGTCCTTTAATTAGGAGCATCAGAGATAGTTCTAGAAATAGTAATGTTCTAAGGTGAAATGACATGTGAAGCAATTCCACTCTCACTTTCAAGAGATTTAATATGTGCCACATTCCCACTACATTTTGAGAATTGTTACCTCATGAATAACTATAGTCAAAATGTTCTGGGTATTTTGGGGTGTAGATCAATTTTGAAAACTATCACTAGGGAGCAATGAAGCTAATGTTGATGTATGGCTCATGGAAATCCATCACATTACTATGGTTATGTTCCTAGATCACAGCCACTGGCAAATTTCTTCATCAGAAGAGAATTACTAGCAAATTAATGAATTAAAGAACTGTTCATGTTCTTAATGCCCAGAAGTACATTAAATAGTACTTATCTTTTAACATGTTTTATACTTTATGCCAGAAGCATGTTAAAACAACTTTCTTACATTGTAAGACATGAGACTGAATAGATAGAAAATAAATTTAAAAATCTGAAATAAAATCAAAATTGTTTTTACTTATGACTTTATGTCACAAATACTAAGCCAAGTCTCTGAATTTTAGTCATACATTTCTATAAACACCTACAATTGTTACCCTAGTATAAATTACTTCCTTGTGTCATAGGCCTAGCTTTAGATCCGATGAACATTATTTTATTACTTTTTATATTTAAGATAATAAAATGTTAGGTATATTTAATTAGATCAATTTTACTGCTCTCTTTAATGTTATTTTATTTACTATTTTTAAGCTGTTTTTTTCTTTTTTTAAATTTATCTTCATTGTTGAAAGTATTACAGATTTCCCCCTTTTTCCCCCCACTGGTCCCCTCCACCCTGCTCCCGCCTCCTCCCAAGGCCTTCAACGCAGTATTGTTATGTGTCCATAGGTTATGCATTTATGCATATAAGTTCTTTGGTTAATCTCTTTCTGCCCCCCTCGCTCCCTCTGAGATTCATCAGTTTGTTGCATGCTCCCATGTTTCTGGATCTATTTTGCTCATCAGTTTATTTTGTTCATTAGATTCCACATATAAATGAGGTCATGTGATACTTGTCTTTGACTGGCTTATTTCACTCTCCAGTTCCCTCCATGTTGTCTCAAAGGTTAAGAGATCCTACTTTTTTATAGCTGCATAGTATTCCATGGTGTAAATGTATCACATCATTTTTATCCACTCATCTACTGATGGGTATTGGGCTGTTTCCAGATCTCAGCTATTGTAAATAGCAATGCTGTGAACATAGAGATGCATATATTCTTTCTGGTTGGTGTTTCAGGATTCTTAGGATATAATTCTAGAAGTGGAATCACTGGGTCAAATGGCAGTCCCATTTTTAATTTTTTGAGGAAACTCCACCCTGTTTTCCATAGTGGCTGCGCCAATCTGCATTCCCACCTGAAGTGTACAAGGGTTCCCTTTTCTCAACACCCTCACCAGCACTTGTTGTTTGATTATTTGTTGATGGTAGCTATTCTGACAAGTATGAAGTGATACCTCATTGTTGTTTTAATTTGCATTTCTCTGATGACTAGTGACTTTCAGCATTTTTTCATATGTCTCTTGGCCATCTGTATGCCCTCTTTGGAGAAATATCTATTTAGGTCCTTTGCCCATTTTTTAATTGGATTGTCTTCCTTTTGTTACGTTGTATGAGTTATTTATATATTTTGGAATTTAACTCCTTATCAGATGTGTCATTGGCAAATATGTTCTCCCATATAGTGGGCTCCCTTTTCATTTTGTTGATGGTTTCTTTTGCTGTGCAGAAGCTTTTTATTTCGATGCAGTCATTTGTTTATTTTCTTCTTAGTTTGTCTTGCCCTAGGAGATGTATTGGCAAACATACTGCTATGAGAGATGTCTGAGACTTTGGTGCCTATGGTTTCTTCTAGGATTTTTATAGTTTCATGTCTTACATTTAAGTCTCTTATCCATATTATATATCTACATGTTGGACCGGTGGAGGTGGTGTTGGTGGGACTATTGATTTGTGGGAGAAAATTATTTCTTCATTAAGCTGTTGTAGTAACAGAATATTCAACTGGAATAAATATCTGTGCTATATACTCTTATGGTGTTTAATCATTCACTCTCAGAAGATAAGAAAAAAACTTCTTGTTTATGTGAAGGAAAGTAACTGAACCACTGCAAGGAAATCTGACAGATGCCTCCTTCACTTTGAGTCTGGTTCATGTGTGAGCCTGGACTCCGTCCTATTGATTAATGAGTCATATTCTTGATAGAGCTTGACTCCTACCTGGTAATTACTTTAAAAAAAGAATAGCACTTTTTCTCTGTTAGGCTACTGCAGTTTTTATGAGAACACCTGCTTGAAAAAATTACATTTTTATGACCTGAATCATCTTATTTCACTTGTTAATATAGATAGTTCCTTTATTTGAATTTGAGATTTTTTCCTAAAATTATGTAATTGTAAAAAAACAAGCATTTAAACCACAAACCAATCCATCATTGTGTTCTCTATTTTCAAAGTGGTAGAAAATATATCACAGCAACATAATTTATTGTATTTGGCTTTAAAAACTAAATAAAGCTAAATTAGAAGAGTTCATATTAGAGGAAGAGATCATAGCCAAATAAATTGCGGTATTTACCACGAATATTATTACAATAAGAAAACAAACAAACAAAAAATGCCATCTACATTTCATGTTATGGAACTCTTTTTAGATTTCCAGATAAAAAATAGTCTGTCACCTCTATTTGGATTTCAGAAAAATAACAAATGTTTTTTAATATAGTTGTGTTCCATGTATTTTTATTTGTTAAAGCTGGTAACCATACTTCTTTACCTTATTCATTTTTAGAGACTTGTTGACTGCCAACAGTCCAATTATTTTAAGAACCATGACATTTTTGAAAGAGAACATTTCATTTCTTCTGTGAGATCCTCCAGTGCTCTTCCTATGTCAAATCAAATAAAGAGGCTGTAACTTCTAGATGGCACAAGTACACCATGTTGGGGACTTAACCAGCTAGAAATGACATTATCACTGAAATGTTCAAACTACAGATGGCAACTGCCTTATATTGTAGAATGGGCCCACAGTGGGCTTTTCCATAAGCAAAAAGTAAACATTTATTGTATCAAGTTCCTGAGATTTGGATAATGATTTTTATTACCACAGCATGACCTAGCCTAAACAGACTGATATCAAAATTATTACTATCAGTGCGAGACCTTTTGTACTTTGTAATTATTTAAGATAAACAGTATTATTTCTAGGTTAAATTAAATAGATAAAAGAAGTAAATTATCATAAAATTCTTTCAGGCTTTGATATGAATTTAAATCCTGGTTTTGCTATTTTATTGATGTTTATATAATATCATAGGTAATGTTTTTTTATGTGGATTAGAGACAAAAATGGATAAACCAATATATATTTAAATTCTTTTAATGTAATTCTCTAGCATCTAAAATATTAAGTTGAATTTGTATGTTTTGTTGCCATAAATCATGAGAAGGACTTCTGACTCCTTTCTGGGTAAGTCATATTATATGTCAGATCTTTCAAAAAAATGTGACTGGTTGTCCAAGTAGAATATCTGAGACAAGTTGGAATTCAGGGGCTTCACCATGAGAGAAGAGTCACTGTCATTTTTTTTTTTTTTTCCTTTAGAGACATCCTACGGTTATAGACATTTTGCTATTTGATTTAAAATGAGGAAATTGGTCCTGAGGATAAAGAAATGATCTGAATGTGTCTGACTTTCCCAAAAAGGAATACATTTACTATCCAAGTGGCAAGTTACTATTTTAGATAAGTGACAAGTTAGCAGCAAATAGAGTGGTGGAATCAATGTGACGTGGTGTCAAATGAGAATATAATGGCAAGATTGGCTCACTGTTGAGACAGTGAAATAAGTTCAGAGAAGTTTTTTTAAAATTATTTTTAATAAAAGTGTTCAGGCTCCTCACACAAGGTATTCCAATTCAGTAGAATTGATTAGAATCTGACTTTATAATGCTTTTATTGGTGATTTTTATAAACCCATCAGTCTTGCTAGAAATTCTTCATGATTTGCTTCTTATGACATATTCTCAGTTTGTAGAACTAGAATATGCCAGGCACATTCCTTGCTAAAAGAATCTTAGGAGCATGAAGTAAGGTTGGTTTTCTTTTATCTATGCCTGAATATATTTCTAAAACATAGAAAGCGTTAAGAAAAATAGAGAACATATAAAAAGAATATAGGAAGGTATTTTAAAAGACTGACAGAAATACAAATAGTCAAACAAAATTTCAATTTCTTTTATGCTATCACTTCTAGAATGCACTAGGCATAATATCACACTCCTATTTGAAAGGCATTCTTGTAGTCATCCTCTCCGCAGAACTTTATCCACAGAAAATTATGGCTGTTGTATTTCCACATAATACACTTTAATAATTATCTTTATTCTTTAATTTTGTATGTTTTTGTTTTATCCCCAGGCTAGTATCTCTGTTGTTCTGCAATAGTTTTGTATACTGATAGAGTCATTTTATATTTTATCACTCAAATAATATATTTAAGTAGTGTAATTTATAAATGGGGCATCTTTTTTGGTTCTAGAGACACTTCATAGAATAAATAGAATTTACAATATAGCAAAAAACCACTAAACTTTAAAATCTTCTTAACAATAGGAAGTTAGGATGCTATTATCACTTGGTTAATGATTTGACCAATATACTTTAATGATCAAGTATTATCACTAGAAAGGGGCAGGAACTCCATTAAAAAAATAATAATAAGTGGGTGTTACAGACATTTTGCATTACTTGAACTGTGAAAAAAAATGTCTCCCTCTGCATATATATGTTATTGGCCACGCGGAACATTGTATTGAATGAAAAGCATGCATTGTTCAATCCATAACTTTTGGGTGTGTTAAATATGCTATTTATTGTGATTTCCAAAATGTGTCCACTTAGAATAATATTTTGGCACTAGTAAGTACTGAAAACCACATATTGCATATCTATGACTCCACAATTCTTGTTTTATCGTATACATAATTTATTCTCATCAAACCTGTATGATTTGACCAATCATATTAAAATGAAAAGGCATTCATACAACCATTAAAAGGCATAAAAATATTAAATAGTTTCCTACTCCCTTCTTCACTGCTACCCAAATTTATGATCACAGCCTATTTGGCTGTCGGTAATTATTTACATAATTCAAAATCTACCCACAATATTTAAACCAGGAGCCACCTTCTTTACAAATCATGGACCCTCTTACATACTAGTGTACCCATCTGTACACAATGACAACTTATTTATTACTTCCCTCAAATAAATTGAACTACATTGCTTGCTATTTCCAGAAGTCTGCTTTTTAAAATAAGTTTCTAGATTTCCCTTTTTCTAACTGTCCTAATTTCAAGATTATATTTTATATACAAAGACTTTTTGATGTTAGGAACCACATAAATATTTCAACAAAATTTGTACTAAGAATGCAACATAGAATCTGTAATAGTTAAGATAAACTGATTTTTTTGGAGTGCAACTCAATCATAATCTTGCAAATAGTTTTTTTAATAAATTATTATATCTGCTTTTCATTAGAAAAGAGTATTTTCCTGGAAGTCTCAATAGCAAGACGATAGAATGATTTAAATTGATTTGACATATTTATAATAAATCATTTTAATTTCCCTGTGTGAGAGGAAATAAATAATTGCAGAGTCTGTTATGAAAATGCATGCTTTTGTACCATCACTGGCTTTGTCTAGGGGGAGCGTTGTGTCCTCTCCGCTTATAAAGCTGTATGTGCTAACTCTTCTCTGTATACCCCCGACAATGTTTCACATTTAGCAAGACCATGGGTGGGTAAAGGGGAGCAGAAACTTTTCTTGATTCACCCATTGACTGTGGGAGGGTAGAGTTGGACAGAAAATTTTTATTTTATTATGGTTCTCAGATTTTCTTTCCAGTCTCTGAATCTCTTGGTAAGAATTTATTTTAGATATGTGGACATTGTTCAATATTCTTTTCATTTTAAGACTATTCTTAGTATTTCTTCAAAATGTTAAATTATGGTATGCAAATGTTACTAGAATTGTTTCTACCTCAATATGTGCTATTCATAAAGATATGCCCCCGCTGGGCTGGAAACCCTTCACAATTTAGTTTTCCTTCCCTCTCTTCTTACTTGGATAATCATGCTTGGATAATCTCCTCCAAAGTATGTATCAGCACTTAAAGTTAATATAAATGTACAGTAAGCTTTTTTTAAGCCACACTGAGTTAATAGATTGTACTTTTTAGAAGCCAATTTATGTTTATTCTACAATAACACATTTTACTTGCAAACACAATTATTCACTGATGGGTTTGACAGCTATAAAATATGTGTGTGTATTTTTAAGCTGAATGTAATAAATGGATTTCATAGGTATATGAAACCAAAATAAAATACAGTAAGTTGTCATCTGCAAGAGAGCTTTTATCTAGTATGTATTTCATCCATTAAAGTTTCAATTTGGTAAATTTTTTATATGCACTTCCAATATTACACATAATATTAGAAGCTATGATTAGAAAGCAGCCTGGGGAACTAGATGAATCATGGGATTGCTAATAGGATATTAAGTCTTTTACATCTACAGTCATTTGGTTGAAATCTAGCCAACATTAATGGGGTACCATATTATAATTTGCCAAATGAAATGACTATGTTATGAGACCCAGTTTTATTGAATAGAGGGCTATGGGGTACTTTATACTGACCAATGCAATCACTGTACAGTTTAAGGCAGTTTTATAATATCTGTTCATGACTATCCATAATTGCTCTCTGAAAGATCAATAGCAGTCCTTAAATTGTATCTAGTAGCTAATGTGAGATAGTTTTGTGTGATGTAAATATCAAATTAAAAGAAATTAGACATTTAAATACCCTGAATCATAAGATATTTTTGAAGACGCACTTCCTTTAAATGTTTTCAATGTAATATGATAACATGGACTAAAAGCTCAAATCATTGGAAATACAGAAATGAACACAAACAGAAAACTCCCTCTTGGAGTTTATGTTTTAGTGAATATTAAATAGCCTTTTTTTTTTTGAAATGTAAATTGCATTAAGCATTATTTTTAAATAATATTTAATGAATAAGGCTGATTTACATAGAAACGTTTACCTGGACAAACATTTGGAAATCAGTTAATGTAATTCAATCGAAGACAGAAAACCAAAAACGATTTGATCATCTCAAACATGCTGAAATAATTTAGATAAATAAGACTGAACAGAAATTTCTCTTAAAGATTCTCAAGTTTTGAACAGAAAGAAACTTGCTAATTTTGAACAAGAGTTATCTACATAGTCTCCTTGTCATTAGGAGGTATAGGACTTCAGCAAACATTATATTAAATATCGATACTTTGGAAACATTTCCCATAATGGCAAAGAACTAAATAATGATATTCATCATTAGTAATGTTGCTTAGGTTTAAACCAATGCAAAAGACTAATGAAATAAATAAGCATATACCTTGGGAAGAAAAGGCCAAAACTCATAATTATTTGCAGGGGACAAAAATATTCCTTTCTTTTAAAAATCCAAAATGATTATAAAAAATGATTACTAGAATATTTGAATTAAGGAATGTGACCAGAAAATATATCAGCACACTACAAAGTCTTTCCAATGAGTCAAGAATAACAAATTCGAAAATTTAGTAGAAAGAGTTTTATCCACCAAGCAAAAAAGATAAAATATGAAGAAATCAAACCCTTCCACGCAAGAACTACATGCTGCATGTGCTAAAATTTAACTGGAAGACATAAAATGAGCTATGAACAAATCGAGGGAAAAACTGTTCTTGGATGAGAAAACACAGCTTTAAAGATATTACCTACTCCAGCTTGCTGAGAAGCAAGTAAGTATGTAATAAGTGGTCAAGGCTAATTCGAATTCTACGCCTTGAATAACTGTGGTTGGTGAGGTCATTATATGGGTTTTCTACAAGAAAAAGTCACAGAATAGCTAAGATGAAATATATTGGATCCCAAATTAGAACACTGGAAGAAATGTCAAAGGAAAAAAATTGGATAAATCTGAACTCATCAAAAACATGCTCTGTCAAAAGAAATAGTGAGCATAACAAAAATAATAAACCAGATAAAGCTTTGGAATATCCAAAGGGAGAGAATCTATAGATATGTTTTGACTTAAATATTTGTCCAAATTGATACAATTGCAGTTCAGACTACTATCCTCATTCATAATAGAAAATCATGAACTGCTCTATGTGAAATTTAATTAAAAGCTGTCTTTGAGTTCAGACTTAGACATGATTTGAGGTGATTCAACAATTTTTCACCACTGGTCAACAGCAAAGTAGAATTTAGGAATGAAGAAACGTACACAGAAGAAAATCGATGTAATCCTCTCATTTTGCACAAATTTATTCAGATCATTACCTAACAGTCCCCTTCTCAGTTTCTCAAATTTTAAAAAGTTGTACCCACCCTCCCCTCGACCCCCAAGGTGAAGGTATGGGAAAGCACTGATGTCAGTACATTTCTGCATTCTTGCCATTTTTGAGTGCCTCTCAACTTTACCTCAAAACTGAACCTCACATTGCAGTCACTAAGTTATAAATGTTTGGGAAAATTCAGGCTGTTCCCATAGAGGTAATCCAATCAGTGTAATGATTTTTGAGGAGGAAAAGAGCTACCTGTGTTTACATCTCACTTCTGTAAAGAATGAGAGAACAGAGGACTTTCCTGGTGGATGAATGCCCTGCAGGTACTACAGTGGGCTGCAGACACAAGACAGGCTAGGTTCATTGCATAAAGAGAAAAATCGGTCTTAATTTGTACTTTCCCCTCAGGCTTCAAATCCATTTTAAAAATGGACTGAAGCAATAACTAAAGAGATTTGCACCCCAATAAAATCACACTTTGAATGACAGCTTTGTTGCTTGGGGACATTTTATCATAAATCAACTGTTTCTATAATGAATGGAAGCAAATGTAAACTCAGCTACCTGGACCCAACCATTGAATTTAGATAAGTATTTCCCGATCAAAAAGGAGCATCCTATTTTTCTTTGACATGCTCTGCTGTCTGTTAGCTTTGCTTTTTATGGCTTTAATTGAAATTTCATAATCACAGAGTTCACATACAGAACAGATTTGATTCAGTACCCTGGAACAATATCATTCTCTTAAAGCTCTTCTAGTTTAAAAGAAAAAATATATATATATCCCCATGCTTTTATGAGACTCTGTGCTTCTGCTGATTCTCAGCGTAAGACTCCTTCCTCTAAGGATACATGCTATTAAAGAAAGCCTGAGGCTAAATTCAATGGGGAAGAGAAGCAGGTGAGCTCACCTAGATTATGGGTTTAGCAAGTTTATTGGAGAATTTAAAGGGAAAAAAATAGAAAGAAAAACACTTGGGATTTAGCAAAAGCCAAAATGAATTTGGTCCAAATCTGTCATGAAGCAATGTGTATTTTTAAAGGAAATGTAATCTGTGTTTCTGACTCATTTACAATGACCTTATCAAAATGTCATGTAATGAAAGTTATTCAGGGTCCGATAATTCTTTTAAGCTTCTAAATAGTATTTCCAAACATCTTTTTCTATTTTGATTATAAATGAACTCAAATTCCAAAAGGTCCACCAAGGTCAGTAAAATTCTCAAGAGTCATCATATTGAAACAGAATTTAAACTCTGCAATTTTTCCTTTCTATATTAAATTTTTAAAATGGTTATGGGATGCTAAATTCGGTTGAAGACTTTGGATTGCATAAATATAGACAAGCAAAAGTCATAAAAAAGACCCTAGGAATAGATTTTTAAATCTTATTTTACACACTTATTATACGTTGCAAAAAAAAAATAGCTAACAAAACATCTACTAATCTTGCTCTAAAATGTAATAGTTTTTAAATGTATTATTTTTTGGTGGGGAGGGATTTAGTAGGAGATTGACATAAGACACTCAGATGTTGTACTGGATGCCTGATGTTCATATGTTCATACATTCTTTGTGTTCCATATCTTTTATGTTATTCCACAGGGAAACACAGAAATTCATAAGTGGATGCTGTTATAATTTAGTTCAAGCCCCGAAAGTTGAAATGGGAAGTTGAATTACAGAAAGTTTACATTTTCTTTTCTTTTTTTAAAATTATATCTTTATTGATTTCAGACAGAGGAAGGGAGAGAGAGAGAGAGATAGAAACATCAATGATGAGAGAGTCACCAATAGGCTGCTTCCTGCACACCCCCGCTGGGGATTGAGCCCACAACCCGGGCATGTGCCCCTACTGGGAATTGAACCCCGATCGCCTGGATCCTAGGTCGACGCTCAACCACTGAGCCACACCTGGCTGGGCAAGGAAGTTTACATTTTCTACACAAGAGAACATTAATATTTGGTGGCAGAACTAGTCTCTACTAACCCAGATCCCTAGATGTTTCCAAAACTGCATGCATAAGCTTTTTGTAATGTGCTTACCTCTTTTTTGAGGATTTTCAAAACCTGCTGTCAGTAATGCCAATAACTGAAGTAGATCATCTAGCCCAAAGCATGACAATCTCTTGCTTAGACTATTGAATTTCCTCATAGCTTGTTCTCTGCTTCACTCTTGTTTCTCTACAGTCAATTGTCCACCCAGCAGTGAGACTGACCCTATAGATCTTGTCAACCTCTGTTTAAAACCTCCCATCAACTATCAACTGGTTTCCCATCCCATTTTTAAGAACGTCCTTAATCTGACCCATAAGACCCTATAATGATCTGGATCCTAGTACATTAACAAAGTGATATTCCATCACTTTAGCATCTGCTGGCTGTACTGTCATCGTACTGACCCCCCTTGCTGTTCCCAGTGACCAACCACATTCCTGCCTCAGGGATTTTGAACATACTGCTCTACTGGCCCAAAGTACTTTTCCCTGAGATATCCACATGGTCCACTCTCCCATGCAGGTCTGTGCTCAATGTCAGCTCCTCAAAGAGACTTCCCTAGCCACCCTTCCCTACCTTAAAAAAAAACCAAAAACTCTTCTTGCCCTTTCTCCCTTGGCTTCTTTTAGTTTCTTGCAGGAATTCAACACCAGCTGACAGTATATCTGTCTTTTTTTACTATTGGATTTTATCTGTATCAGTCACTGGAATGTAAGTTCTATGAGGAAAGACATTTTCCCCTAGCACATTGAACAGCATCTAGTAGTTAGATTCACTCCTAACTACTTGTCAGGGAAAATATACCTCAGTAGAGACCCATAATATAAATGTGATTAAAATACTCATCTGCTCCTTTGAGTGAATGCATGCTCAATATTTTCCCACATAACTACTCAGGCCAATGCACTGAAGAACTAGAAGATGATTGGTCAAGTTGCCTCTCCTCTTGACCAATCAAATCATTGGACAGTTCATCCTGATGCATCTATCAGTGGTTACCAGACAGATTTTCCTCATTCCTACCTGCTTACAAAAGAATTAATTCCTAGTTTTTCCACTTCCCCTAGCTATTTCAGTCAAATTGCCCTCTTCAAGGGTTTGCTAATGTAAAATCAATTACAGACATCTGTTACTAAATCAAAAGAAGACACATGCTCTTTTTACTAAAATGATACATCTTTCAGGAGGATACCATGCAAGTGACAAAGGTAAAGTCTGTGAGAGCTGGGAGTTCAGCCTCACCCAGAACTGGCCCTCACCCTTCTATGCGTATTGCTTGCTCTAAGTCAACTATGGTTCTGGCATCAGGCCTATCAAGACAGGTTTCTGGGAGACTCGTGCTCTGATGGTGCATGGTTCCAATCTCTGACACCTTCATCATCATGTTCCATAAATTTAGCTTTGTAATTAAATTTAGGATCATGTTACACAAAACATCAGGTAGCCACTTATTCATCAGTCACTTACAAAGACAGCTACGATTACTCCTCAGATCACCAGCAGTCAGGGACAAAGTAGTTAACCTTCAAGAGCAGAGAAATTCGAGGATCTGCTTCCATAATCATAATGACTTTTTGTAACATAAAAGACCAAGAAAACAAAGTGTGAGATTGAATATGGAGATGGCATCAACAAAAGACTCATAATAATACATTTCACATTTTAAAAAATTCATTTCCCAGTTACCTGCTTTTGAATGGGAAGTCAAGCAAGGCTAAGCCTGGTTATAAATCCACTAGAAGTAGGGCAGAAAGTCTGGGTGCACTCGAAGATGATTAAGGAATACAAAGTTCCCACACTATACAAAAGTAGTGTTCCTGTGAAACCTGTTGTAAGCACAAATGGCATAGGGTGAAGAAGCAGTTACCATTAACTTATATGGAAAAAATTTTGAGCATTCCCAGACCCAAAATTCAATGCACACATAATGTCTTTATTTTATACACCATGATCTAGACATCTAATTACATCCAGCTTTACACTAAGCAGAATACTAAGAGCTCTTTTTCTGATACACTAGGACACATCTTGCTAATGAATGCGCAAAATAAATTGAGGTAGAGCACAGATGCTCACAGACACAGTTCAAAGCTATGGGGCTTTATGCTGCGATTCCGAGTGTGGTTCCCAGGGAGAGAGCTTGGCGGGG
This sequence comes from Miniopterus schreibersii, assembly GCF_964146895.1. Taxonomy (NCBI): domain Eukaryota; kingdom Metazoa; phylum Chordata; class Mammalia; order Chiroptera; family Miniopteridae; genus Miniopterus; species Miniopterus schreibersii. The sequence goes on along the minus strand of NC_138107.1, from coordinate 75,855,230 downwards.
CCGCTCTCACAGCTCCTGGTGTGTCTGCCTCTGTAACAGATGCTGAACACTATTTTCACATTTTGTATTTTTTTTTAAAAAGGACAATCCTCTTTGGATTTCTTTTGTTCAGCAAAAACAGGTATTAATACAGGTCTTTCCTAAAAGCAAAGTGGTGTAATGCAATCTTTTGAAAAGTGGGGATACTCGCAGTTGCTGATCTTGTCAAAATGATAATGAGGTAATGATAAATGCTTAAAAGAGGTATACACACAGTACTCAAACTGAAGAGCTTAAAATAGGAAATAGCAGCTTCCAGTCAAAATGGCAGCTCAGGTACTCGTATCCTCCCTCAACCACATCCAAATGACTACTAAACTACAGGAAACCATCATTGAGAACCACCTGAAATCTAGGTGGATAGAAGTCCTATAACTAATGATATATACAAAAAGAAAAAGCCACATCAAGACTGGTAGGAAGGATGGAAAAGAAGAATGGATTGGTCCCTAAACCACATGTGGCCTTTAAAAATTGGGAGAGACCAGCCGGCGTGGCTCAGTGGTTGAGCATTGACCTAGGACCCAGGAGATCGAGGTTAGATTCCCAGTCAGGGAACATGCCCGGATTGAGGGCTCGATCCCCAGTGGGGGGCGTGCAGGAGGCAGCCAATCAATGGCTCTCTCATCATTGATGTTTCTATCTCTCTCTCTCCCTCTCCCTTCCTCTCTCTGAAATCAATAAAAACATATTTAAAAAAAATTGGGAGAGAGATTGTTTGGCTGCAGAGATGCCCTGAGGAGTGAGGTATTCCAGCCCCACACCAGGCCCCCCAGCCCAGGGTTCAAGTGCCAGGAACAGAAGTCCCCATAACTTTAGGCTGTGAAAACCAGCAGAGATTGCAGCTGAGATGGAGGCTGCTGGAGTCCCAGGTGATCCCCCTAAAGGGCTGCTGACTTACTCACTGATGGACTCACTTGCTCTGAGTTCCAGTGTTTCAGCACTGACCATATTGAAGGTTTAAATTTTCCAGTGTTCCTTTAAACCAAAACACATGGGGGGGAGGGGGGAATTTATAGAGATGTTTCTTACCCAGTTTCAATGGCATTTACCTATGAAATATTAGCATACGATAACACCAAAGAGCAGCTGGATGTCAGCCAGCTACCAGTTTGGAAGCAACCCTGAGAGCAATTCACGTTTGTTAGTTTAGATATGTAGAGTTGATGGATGATGGCAGAACACTTGAGCAGCTGGCCATATAGGAAACGACAACAAGCCTAGTCAAAAACAGAGGACCTGCCTTAAGAACACCCTGAAGCACAATTCGTAGCCTAACTCTGGATTTCTGGAAAGCAGAAAGAGCAAAACAAATTAATTTTTAGAACAATAATCACAGAGAAGTCTGTGCAAGCCAAGTTACACACAATTAAGTATCAAACATAAGGCATTATTAACTTAAAGCCGAGCAAGGGCATACATCTATGCCAAACAAACAAAGTCAATGAAGACTCATCACACAGGTGGATAAATCTATCAAAGTTCTTTTAATTCTTCCTGGTAACACTCAAGACTGACTTTTAGAAATAGAGCTGTAAAGCTAGTAGCATAATAGGGAAAATATAATATCCTAATTTTTTTGTTTTGTTTGTGTTTATTTAACTACCAGCTTTTGTCATATTTAACATGCTAAATTGACTTTAATTGGTTAAACTTGTGAAAATGTTGGATTCCAGATTTTCAAAATGCTATTCTATGAATTAAGTTAAGGAATCTGTTTGAGGTATGAACCATGTTTGGAAACTATATTCTTAATATTTTAAAAGTGGAATGTTCTCTAGAACATGGAGAGAAATGCACAAGTACTTTACATGGAGTTGTAAAAAAGATAAACTATGTAGAATACATTGAAAGTTACTTTGGAAACTGTACATACAAGGGATCAAAACTGAAATTTCAAATATAAATAAATCTGTATTAAAAATTTTGATATAGATGACACAGTCAAGTGAGGTAATTCAGGACATTTTATTAAAGAGGCTATTTCTGGGTAGCTATAAAGGAAACCAGTACAAAATGGGGCTAGCGACAATGGGAAGCACTTGATATTCTTACCTTCAAGAGGAAAGAGAAGGAATCATTCCTAAAATCTAGCACAAGTACCTGTTTGCAGGGGCCCCAAAACCCAATCAACCAGAGCTGTGTTATTAGGTACAGATATACAAAACTGTGCAGCAACACAGGGAAAGGAATAAATACCCAACATCATTCTCCTCCCACCCTCTAATAGCCTGTTGGGGCCTTTCAATGATTTTGTTCTTATAGTGATCACCTCCCCTTTCTAGGGCAGCATGAATGGAAGAGACGAAGAAGGGATTTGAAAGAGCAAACAGAAGATATGTAGTAAACAGTTTGTCCCAGGATAGGATTATTAGCTACTAAAAAATACAGAAATGGATCACAGCAAAACACTCTATCAGTCTTAGTTAACATTTGAGTGGTGTGAATACTTAATAAAATAATTAATGTAAAGTTCTTCTCCCAGGAAAGTCTGGTTCCTTTTCTTATCCTTCTTTATAAATTATTGGTGTCACTGTAGTTGTTGATTTATCTCGATTTCTTCTGCATGGCCAGTTTGGTATTTTATCAGCTTCATCACAGTGGAGGAATATAAAGCCATACATTTTTTACAATATATGTTCAAGGAAAGAACAGAGGAAATAATTATGGAACAGCTATTTGTGAAAAGCACTCCACATATTCATATATGAAATTTGACTGTTTACAATTAGAGTCAAACATTGTAAGTTTAACTTAGACCAAGTTGTTGCAGAACAGTCCAGCAAAATATTATCCATGCTAACTTTTTCTCTTAACATCTAAATATTATTTCTCTACTGAATAGTTTCTGTTTATATTTATTGATACTTTGTGTATAATGAGAATTATAAAAGATAAAATACAATATAAATTATAAACAAATAATATTTTGAAATATCTCATTACCCCTACTTTGGATTATTTTTTTTAAATCACCAATATTAAAATTTAATAACATAATAATTAAAATAATTTATATAAAATTAAATTATATAGTATTAAGGAAATAATCTACAAATAAAATATAATTATTTTCCAATGTCAAAATATAAAATAAGTAAATAATTCGGTTGCAAATAAAAGCTTTAGTAGAAAAGTATCATTTAAAAAACTGTATATAGAAAGTACTGCACTTCCGCTTTTAAAAACATGAAGTAGAATTTTTTCCCCTCTGTTATTCCTAATAATTATAACTAGGACCCTGAAGACTGGAAGTTGCATAGAAGAAAGTCTGGCTGGGACTACAGGAGGAAAAATAGCAGAGTTCTCTGAGGGTTCCTTTAGCACCAAATGTTCCAAAATTGGTGTTGGAAAAGTAGGTGACCAAAAAACAGCAAGTACAGACAGAAACATGTTCTAATAGAAGTCAGTGTTCTTGAGAAAATGGACCAGGAAAGCCCTAGCAGGAGAGAAAACTGTTAGACAATAAATGTTCTACTTTAGTCAAACACTGCAGAAAAAACTGTGGCCTCCAACCCCAATGCCACCAGCAAAGGCTAAGTGGAAGGCCTCAATGCCAACCCTAGCCAGGCTCTCATAAGGCATATCTATTCCCTGTGCTGCTGGGTGGAATCAGATAAGACCAAGAGAGAAACCAGGACTGTTTGGGCTGTTATGTCTCCCCAAATTTATATGTAGAAGCCCTAACCCTAAGTACCTCAGAATGTGATTGTACTTAGGAATAAAGCCTTTAAAGTGGTTAATTTAAAACAGAGTCTTAGAGCAGTTTTATTTTTAATAGCCCAAAACTAGAAACAACAAAAGTATCCCTTCATTGGTAGCTGGTTAAACAAACTGTGGCAAATACATACTACGGAATATTAGTCAGCATTAAAAAGGAACAAATTATTGACACATGCAAAAATTTGGATGGTCTCAAAGGCATTACTCTGAGTGAAAAAGCCAATGTCAAAAGGTCAGACACTGCATGATTCCATTTATACAACATTGTCAAAATGATAACAATTATAGAAATGAAAAACAGATTAGTGGTTGCCAGAGTTCACAGATGGTGGAAGGAAGGATGGAAGCTATGACTATAAAAGGCGTGGCTCGGCAGAGGTCTCTGTGGTGATGGAATAGTTCTGTGTTTTGACAGGGTGGTGGTTACACAAACGTACACATGTGATAAGATGACATAGCATTTTGTTATAGTTATATTTGCCTCATTAACTGATATCCCCTAATACCTAATACACCAAATTGTATAGTGTATATATTCAAATGTGTGAAATAAATTATTTTCCCCATTCAACAGAGTAAAATCTAAAACTCATTAATTAAGGAAGGTCTTATTGAGGGTCACAAACTAGCAAATTGTCAAAGAAGTTCAGAAGTGAAGATTAAAACAAGAGGTTAAAAGTGAGGTTTAAAAGGGGAAAAAAGGGGGGAAGGATGGAGAGATTTTATTATTTTACATGTAGTTCCATCCAGCACACCTTTATTACCTGTTTATTATGTGCAAGCCAGTGTGTTTGCTGCCTGGTCTTTTGAATTCTGTAATATTACAGATGTTAACTGGCAGGGGCCGCACCAGAACCAGAAGCAGTCATGATTTCTTACTATGTGAGAACTTGAGGAAAAGGAATGATTTTGGAGTTGACATTTAAATAAAAACAAATGCTTGTGTATTTATTTATATGTCTTCTATTTCTGCATGTGGGTTTGTCTCTTTTTAATAAGTAGTGTAGAACATACAAATAGTTTTTTATATAACTTAAAGCCTAAATAATTAAAAATCATATGTGCCCTACCTGGTGTTTAGCAAATAGAATTATGTTTCTACCTTTAAATTCAAGGTATATAATAGGAAGGTAAAAGGAATTTTACTGGGTGCTATTATGTCCTTTAAAGAAATCAACTATGTATCCTTATTCTCTTACTTAAAACGGTCAAAATTTTCCAATGAATAAGTGAAAACTGAGATGCTTGAGTATGAATTCAGACAAGGCAACTCAGCAAAAATAAGTCTGCATGAAGAGTCAGAGGCCTAAATTCTATTCTGTAACTGTCAAGGTCATGAAGAAAGCTCCATGAGAAATGTAAATTGGCTTTTCCAGGGTTTCTAGTTTCTCAACTGCACAATGATGGAATTCTTGCTTAATCTTTCCTGTCTGAATCCATTGGGTGTAATGAGGCACAGGAGAGCTGAGGAAGTAAATTACTCTCCATTCATCATTCATTTATTCACTTACTCACATATTCATTCATTTTTCACCAAACATTATCGAGCAAAGTATATTTGCTCAAAGGTTAATAAAATACTTTTTTCTAGTGATACATATGCAAATAGATAAATCCCACTAAAAATCTGTACAAAGGATAGAACAACTAATTTTGAAGCAGTTAGAGAGGCTTCTACTTTGAAACTTAACCCAAGATCTGGACTGTGGTATTTAGTTATTATTTAATTCCATAAGTTAAGCAAACATTTATTGAGTTCCAAATTTATGACAGGCACTAGGCCATGTGCTGGAGATACAAAAATTACTGCATGCCAGCCTCTGCCATTAATAGTACGACCTATATCTAACAACAACATATTATATATTTGAGCACAGATTGTTATAGAGACATAGAGTTGGATCATCCAACTCAAGCTAGAAGTCAGATGTCAGAAAAGGCATCACAAACATGCATTAACTGTGTCTGACCAGTCCAAGATTAGGATTAGCTTGAGAGATTTCTACTTCCTTTTATAATAAAGCCTCAGTTTAACTTGGAAGCCACTTCTCTGCCCTATCAATCCATGATCCAGGCAGTGCTCCTATCTAAACTCCACAGGGATATATAGTGCCTTCAACCAAGCCAATCACTGCCTGATATCCTCTGACATACAGTGACTGACTTTCAGTGGTAAGTCTATTATCCAGGCCTATAAGTCTAGCAGCCCAGTTATACTAATTGATTCAGGGATGGGCATAGGAACAAAATTAATTCACATACAGTGACCCTCAACATTTGCACAAATGTTACCAAGAAGAATCTGAATTTGAAACTATTCTAGTATAAATTAGAACCTACCAGAAGCCATCCTGTTACCACATGGACTTGTTTCTGAAGGTCAAATGGAGGAAAGTACAACCAAGAGATGGAGTGAGACAGGGAATAAGTGAGAGCAACGTGAAGGAAGCATCTGACCTAGAGAAAGTGTTGATAGAAACAATTTAGGAGGCTGCATGAAACAACCTTTTTTCTCCATAAATGTTTAAAAAATTACATTAGAGGATAGAAGCAAGATTATGGTGCAGAATAACTTTTGGCAGGAAAGTGACAAAATGGCTTTTGAAATAGAATGGTCTTCGTGTAATAAATACAGTGAAAAAAGATTGCAGATAAGTAAATGAGTTGAAGTGCTGTTGATGTCACTGAGAAAAGAAAGATGAGTGTCAAAAGATGAGAGAAAGAAAAGGCAAGGGGAGAAATGGCCAGTGTCAGAATTAGCAGGATATGGAGATTAGCAGGATGTGGATATTGAAAATGATAAGATACAGGCTGAATTCCAAGTTGTCCCTTGAGGGGAAGAATGAATAATTAGATCAATCACCAAAATAGGAAGTATTTTTTAAAAAGGAGCAATCTTAGGTTAAAAAGATATTAAGTTATATTTCAATCATGTTAAACTTAGAAGAGAGTCTCAATAGGTAATTCAAAAGTTGTTGCCAGAGGTAAGGTTTTCCAATATTTTACAATTCAGTTTTAAATAGTTATGCATGTAAATGTTAAAATGAAGTAATATAAGAGAAGTTAAGAATGTGACTTCAGTAAACAAAGCAAGGAAATATGGTCCCAGAGCCAAGAGAACCTTGAGTCCTGGAAGCCAAGGGGAAGAGAAAATTAATGGTTTCCAGAGGGAATAATCAATACTAATAAATTAAATCAAATGATTTTTTAAAGATAAATAAGTAACCATTGTATTTAAATAAACACACTTTTGGCAATCTTGATGAAAGGTTTTTTCTTTTTTCATTAGAAAGATTTTTTTTTTCATTAGATTTGGAACTATAGGTGGGATGAGAGAAATGAAGACTTTGAGGTTAGACTGATAATTCAAAAAATATGGTAGTAAAAAAAGGCATGGAAGGTAGTGGCTTGAAGAATGATTTTGGTTTAAAATGTTTGTTTGCGCCTGGAAAAATCTACTAGGAGAAAATATAGTTGAAAATATGGGAAAGAAAAAGTATAGCTGATAGAATGAGATCCATGATGAGCAGGAGAGTATGGATTTCAAAATGAGAGATTAGAGGGGAGAATTAAGGGTGAAAAGTGGAGATGTGGTTATGCTTTACTGAGTTGAGCTAGGCGTTGGTATGGTGGTGGGGAGGGCATGGTGATGAGATGGGCACGGTAAAAATGTGGAGAAATGGAAAGGCATACCAACACAAGGAATTGAAGATAGTTCTGGTGCAATGAAAGAATTTAAAGAGTGAATAATGAAAGAAGAAATGAAGTACTCTTTGAACTGGAGATCTGGGGACAACTCATGTACCCAAAGTGAATGAAGGGGATTTTAGACAAATATAAGAGGGCAGGCAAATATGAAGAAGAGTAACAGATTTTAGATCTAGCTGGTGGTACGACATGCAAAGAGTTGAGTGTAGCTTAAGGTAAATGATGAAAATAAGACTGAAGAATGTTGCTAGAGATAGATTATAAAAGTTTCTGGAGATAGATTGCTTTGCACTCGGCACTAGATTGTGCACATTTTCACCTGTTCTAAAGAATCTTTAAACAGAGGAGGGACAGCGTCAAATTTCTTTTTAGGAGCATGATATTAGCAGCTGGGCAAGAAGTGATGAGTTGGGATGAAGGGAAAAAGTCTAGATTTCCAAGGCACTTAAGACAGATTCTACATTTGATAACTGAACAAATGTGACTAAGAAAGAAGGGGATCAGTAGAGCATGACTAAAACAGAGAAAGAGAGCATTTTAGAAAGTGTATATTAAATCAAGTCTCCCTCTAAAGCCCACCTAGATGCTTTGCTATAATAAAAATATGCTTATTTCAAACAGACAGTTCATAAGCTAAAATTATTGTGTATGCCATTTATTTAAAAATTGTTTTAAGTGTCTATGATATTCCAGACACTATGAAGCACTGGAGGTATGAATAAAGCCAACATCTTCATACCCCTCTAAGAAAGGGAATAAATAAGAATGGAATGAAGCAATATGAGAAATATGCATTATCATGTGCATAGTATGAGAGTAAAAAGAGAGTGCTTGACTGCCTGCCTGTGCATGAGAAAAGGTTTCACAAAGTGAATGTGAATGATGGCTTGAAGGATAAATTGTAGTTTTTATAGGCAGATAAAGGGAAGGTATGAGAAGAATAGCAGGGAGAGTAGACATCCCATTTGAACTGAATGAAATGTCTTTAAAGGCAAGAGAGAGTTAGCAAGCTTTTTGAGGGTTTATTTATAGGGGGATATTTATAGGGGAATATGGGATGTGAAGCTGAAAAGCCAAAAACAGTAGACATGAAATGTCTTAAATGCCATGCCATTGTCTTTTTCCCTGTGATGATTATGATAACGGTATTGGTGATGGTGATGACATTGTGGCTACAATTAATATTTATCATGAACTTAGCATGTGCCAAAAGTTGTGCTACAGGTTTATAGAAATTAATTTATTTCTCCCAGTCTTGTAAGTCCAATGTTAATATCACTTTATAGAGAAGAGAAATGAGGCACAGAGGGGTTAAATAAATTGACCAAGTTCACCAACTAATAACTGGAGAATCCAGCATTTGAGGCCAAGTTGTCTCCCTCTGTAACAGTCACTCAGATTGTTCCTACTGAAACAGGGAAGACTTTATGACTGTAAGCACGAAGAAAATGTAACTGACTAGCCTACTTAGAACAGTTATTCTGCAGTTGAAAAGATATATTAAATATTAGGAACTCATTATTAGAAAGCCATTGCAGTGTTCCAGGCAGACAAACATAAGAGCGTAACTGTGGTTATGGTGGTGAGAATGAAGGGCAGATTTGAGACTATTTGAGGGACTAGAATTGGTGGTACTTGTTGATTGATTAGGGTTGTGAAAGTTGGGAAACAAAGGGAAAGGAGGGTGACATTTAGGTTTCAAAATAGGAAAAAAAATAAATAAATGTGGTTTAGTAGGAGCAGATAAAGAATTTGGGACATATTACCTGTGAGCGGCCTGTAAGATACCCAAATAAAACTCAGTAGGACACAATTAAATTAACAGGGTGAATCTCAAGAGAATGGTTACGGCTTTGTAAGGAGACTCAATAGTCATCAAAGGAGAACAGGTATTTGAAGATATGAGTGTGGACATAATTCTATAAACAAAAATGAAGAATAAAAAATTTGCTAAAAGCAGATCATTTGGGGGATAACTAAAAAAATGAATTAGAATTTCGAGGAAAATCAGAGTTAGCATGAAAAACAGAGGAGAGAGACATTCCAGGAACAGGACATGGCAGGAAAAGACTGACTGATGGTGAGGTCTAAGGTTCTAGGATTCCTACACTGTGTCCTTTTGAATTGGCCATGATGATGTCACCAGTGACCTTAAAAGAATCCCATGAAATGCCCTAGCTGGAGATACTCTTGGTAGTGAGTTACCAAAGTCTCTTCCATGAGCACCTCAGTGCTTTGGATGCAGAAAGCTAGCTGATTAATGCACAAAGATTATGGCCAAGTGATCAAGAGACTAGAGACTTCCAGAAAATGTTCCCTTCCAGCCTTACCCCCAGATGGAGCTGTGTGCTCATCAGGAGAGCTACAAGACAGTGTAGCATGAAGTGGGAAAGTATCTCTTTAAAACTATTCAAAAGTTTTTCAAGGCATCATTTCTCTATAGAGAAAAGTATCTGTTCTCTATTACAACTTGACAAGTATTAAGTGAAAGCCTACTCTGTGCCTTATTCTGTGAAATACTTTCCAGGACTCACTGTAAGAGAAAGAAAGATATAACCTGCTCAAAATTCCCCGTATTTAAATGACTTAGAAAAAAATCCCTAGAATTTCCCATCCAATATGTAATCAATGTAGGATATACAGCTTCATGAGAATTCTAATACTCGAAATACCATTCTTTCCATTGAAATGGCGGAGAGAAAGCACAATTATAAAATTATATTTTTTTCTACAAACCAAACATGGAATTGGTCTTAGTTGTTCAAGGTCATATGTAACAGTCAATTAAGTGTTTGGATTAAGGAGGTTGTACCCACTCATATGCATATAGTCAAAGAACTAAAAAATTCAAAACACATAGAGTGTATATAAATTTTTCAGAGCTATTAATATTTCATGTGAAATTTTGATCTTTACCCATTTCTTTTACAATCGGTACTATTAGATCTCATATTTATGTCTTTCATTCTCTTTTCTCACTTTGAAATCTTTGACATATTTACATGAAAATGATACCTTTGTTCCTTAGAAAATCATCTGTGGCTTATTCTCTGCCCAGAATTACAATACTCCTGTATTTGTCCTATATTTGTGACATCTTAATCACCTCCACAGCAACCAATTGTGAGATTTTAAACAGAGGATTAAAACTTCAAGTGGAAAATAAGAAGCAGGAATTGATGAGCTCTTAAAAAAAAAAAAAAAAATCAAAAAACAAAAAAATAAGGTGTTTTTTTTTTCCCCAAATAAATATCCTGAGGATTAAGGAAAGATTTTTAAATAAGAACTTTGAATAATACAGAGAAAATGCAGCAGAACTGTTATCCAAAGTTTCTCTTGGTATGTCAGCAGGGCCTTTGGAACTGACAGTGTTGATCTAAACGTTTTGATGAGAATGGAGGTATTAACAGTTATAGGAACAAATAACATTAAATGCTTTTGACTGTAACATATTTTTACTGGCCTGATGTCACTGCTACAAAGAAAAATGAAAGGAGAGAGAGATTTAGCTATTGGTCATTGGAAATAAGACTCTAAAAATATTGTGAAATGTCACGTGGACATTGAAAAGAGAGAAAAACAAAGAAAAAAGCAGGGAGAATAGAAGAAGAAACAAAGGGAAGGAGGGAGGGAAGGAGAAGGGGACCTTGTCATGACCCCTGTCTGTTACAGTGATTACACAAATGTGTAATACACTAAAAATGTTAATGTTTGATATTATTTAAAAAGAAACTCTTCTTACAAAATGCATAGGAACCAGCTGTTGATTTTAATGTTGATCCATCTTTTCACCCTCATGGACCAAATTAACAGCCTACCCAACAAAGAAAAACCTTTGGTCTTTGAACTAGATTTCTCAGGCTTGTTCTAGTGGAACTTTACATTAACTACATAAGATTAATGTAATTTGTGGTTGAAGAACAATACAGTGGCACATCAAATATTTAAGTAACTTGTGATACTACATTGAGCTGTAATATCCATTATGAACATGTCTACAATGTTGATAGTTAAATTTTTGTATTTATTTTTATATGTCTTTATTTATTGCATTTCACAATCAGTATAAAGTAGAGTACAAAGAATCAAAGATTTGTTCCAAATATGTGGATATGAGACTGACTTTTTCTCTAATGACATAATCAATATACAATGTTTTGGTCCAGTTTAAATGTGTAAATTTTAAAATACCGATAGAATAATGGAATATTTTATACATGTTGACTTTTAAAATTTAGGTACATGCTCCTATTTTACAATCATGTACTGTATAAAATAATCTAATTCAGACATATACAAAAAAATGTATATGCACTTTCAATAATTATGAAGCCAATGTTTATTAAAATACATCCATTTTCAAAATGTCATAAAATCAGCTAAGTGTGTGTACATTTTTTGGGACACTCTGTAGTGCCCATTCTTCATGTTTTAAAAGTTGTGTGTCTTTTTTAAATTTGCAGCCATCATTATCCAATTTATTGACATCTGAGAGAATCCCATGCTCACTGTTATCATGCTATTTAAGATATACTAACTTTAGTTCAAATATAATGTTCTCCTAGGAATTTTATTCTAAACCACATGTACATGATTATGAGCATTAAGTAATTTTAAAACATTTATCCTTTAGGTTTATATTTACGATCTCCTCATAATCATTTAGTTCTATCTTCATGATATTGAACAATTACAATGGGGTATTTTTGTTAAATTTCTAACTTCCCTTTTATTTTTTTAACTGATTCTGTTATGTGATCTGTATAAACATACATGACTACCTTTAATTGAATTAATTTCTTACTAATGTATTTTCCACAAATGTTAAAGTATTTTAAAAATTAAAAAAAAAAAAGAGTTGAGTGCTTTGAAATTTTTTTAGAGACTTAAATTAAGGCCAGATATTCCTTTCTGAGATATGTCTTTGCAAACAAAAATTCCTGATATTAGTATACCATAAGGAGAAAGCCTTAATTTTGACTCTAAACTTTGAACCCAAATAAAGCAAAGAGAGAAACAGTCCTAGATTTATAATTCTTGAAACATAAAAACAAACAGTGGTGTGAGAAAAGCATTTTTGAGTTTTCATGCTGAACACATATTCTTGATGATTTTCTGCTATGTGATTTACATATTCTAGAATATGGAGGCTCATTATAATTTTCCATTATGTTCCAATATGTCATTAGTTATCATTGAATGCATAATAATTGAGCTTCTGCCATGTTCTTAGCACTGCTTCTTATCTCTGACCTCTAGAGAGAGTTCATTTTCTAAGATTCAGAGCTTCGTCTGACTTTGGGGTCATGGAGACAAGAGCAAGTCGCTGAACCTCAGGGGGTAGGATGGTCTCATTCTTTAACTTCTGTCTTCTCAGCTGAGTTCCTCTGTACCTTGCAGCAATGGCAAGTTAGATGTTGTTCCAGAAGTTATTTTTCCTTTACTTCCAAGCTAGTCTCTGAAGATATTCACCAGCACAGAATGTGCATATAAGGACAATAGTTAAACACTGTAACTCCCCAGCCAATACCATGGAGAAGCTGAATTTGGTTCTGAGAGAGTCCGGTTCTATCTAATTTAGTTGAGCTCAGGGGGTCCAAGCAAAAGAATACCACAGTGTTTACTAACTCTCTCAGTCTCCAGCCTCTTCCAGAAATTCCAGGCTCTCCACAATGTATTCCTTGTATTGAGGTAGATATCTGTACTCAACCCCAGAGCCCTGAGGGCTCATTAGAGGTCACATACCAGATGCTGCTCATCAAATGGCTGAAATATGATAGTGAATGAGCCTCACACCACATAGCATGTTGCTTCCTCTCAATCCACAACCTCACAGGTCCTTCAACTTTTAGGGCAGCCTTTGTTTTCTTTTACTTACATGTTTTCCTGAACTTTATTTTTTTTTTTTAACTTTATGATTCCTCTGAAGAGAACAGATAGGAGGAACATGTTATAAAAGTCAAGACATTTTCATGAATTCCCCGGCCACGTCTCATGGAGGTGGAGGTCTATCTCTCTATTGCTCCTACAAAATCAGCAAGGCTGGAGCTAGATTTGGAGATGATGCTGTAAGCTATTATTATTAATGGGAGAGTATAACTTACCCGAAGGGTCAAAGAAGTCATTTTTGTACCCTAAAGAAAGATGAAGCCATAACCAGACCAAGATGTTGGAAATTCGATGGGGTAGTGGTAGGGAGTGGCAGAAAGAATGGAGAGGGAAGAGAGCTGAGGAATTAAGCATTTCAGGGCATCTTCCCCACAAGGTGCTTATTACTTTTACAAAGAGAAAATTTGTAGTGGAGAAACTTTGCAGATACAGCCTTAACCAAGAGGTCAACATTAATTTCAAAAATATTAGAACAAAACTATACCATATGTCAATCTTTGGATTTAACTTGATTACTCATCTTCAAAAATCTTATTTCTATGTTTTTTAATTTTTATTGAATTTGTTGGGGTGACTTTGGTTAATCAAATTTATAGGTTTCAGGTGTACAGTTCTATAATACATCAGCTGTATATTGTATAGTGTGTCTGCCACCCAAAAACCTTATTTCTAAATAAGGTCAGATTCATAGGTACCAGGGATTAGGACTTAACCATATTTTGGTGAAGATACAATTTAGCCCACAATACTGGATATGGAGAATATGAAAACTTTCTGTAATACCTCTACAACAATTCTTTAAATCCAAAGTGTTTTAAAATAAGTTAGTTTAAAAACAAATAACACTAAGGAAAATTACCAATAATCCTGGTATAAATACTAATTTTCCACAAAAAACCATTTCTTAGTTTTATATTTTGAGAGTAATCTAAGAGGCTTATTTACTTCCCAGAGATAAAATTCTTCAAGTTCATGTGACACTGTAAATCAAAGTTGAGACCATATTGCTTTACTTAACTTCTTCATTATATCTCCATAACCTTTGTTTATATCGAGAACTCCTCAGGGATAAAGGGTGTGGTAGACCAGGAGATAAGGCACCCAGAACTTCCTTGAAGAGAGGAATTTCTCATTTCAGTTAAGGGAGTGTGTTTAACCAGGAGCCTTCATCCCTCAGCTCCCTGAGAGTTTGTCTCAATTTCGAATATCCCTTCTCCTGAGACTGTCCTTCCCTGGCCTGATGACACACATTGACTGAGCAAGACAAAAATATAAAGGAGTAGTAATTTTAACTCCACAGGAGATGGACATGACTCACTTCCCTCCGGGCTAGGCCAAGGCTTTATTGGGCCTGCATTGAATTTTTTTCCAGTGCCAGATTCTGTTCTCTCTTCCCTTCACAGATATTGATCACTAATAAACAAGGTATATCTCAAGCTTTGTTTTAACACATGCTTCCAGAGAATCTAACTTCTGGAACACAGAAGAGTAGAATGAGAATAGTCCCTAGTTACTCTATTATTACACAGAGTCACATAATTACTCATGTTACACAAGCAACAGTTTCAGTACAGGCTTTGTTTCAATAACATTTTATTTAATGCTGTTAGCTGAGAATTGCATTTCAGGGACATTAAGAATTCAATAGATTGTTGCAGATTTGCCTAAAGACCAGGTCAGTACACATTTAAAGACAAGAATATAATTAATACACATAATAAGGTGGAGATAGTTTACAGACAGAGCTTACCAAATATTTGCAAAATAATGTGAAACCATATACAGAAATATACTAAATAAGTAATACATCATAATCCAGTTGAGTTTATTTCAGGCATGCAAGGGGAGTTTAGCCACTAGAAAATCAGTTAATGCAATTCACCGCATTAATATATTAAAAAGTGACATCTCATAAATATAGAGCAAATATTTGGAAAAGTCAACAGCCATTCCTAATAAAAGGCATCTTTTAAAAACCTGTAGAAACATGACATTTAGCTGTAAGATGTTGGAAAACACCCATTTCCTTTTAAAAAATAAAAATGATTGCATTCAACCCATTTCCTTTTAAAAAATAAAAATGATTTCATTCAAGCGTGTGCTGGAAGTTTTTTATCAGGGTTTTTCAACCTCAATCCTATCAGCATTTGGGGCCAGAATATTCTTCGTCTGGGGGTTGTCATGTGAACTGTAGGATGTTCGTCAGCATCCCACCCTCTACCATGCTATTAGAATAGTACCCTTCCCAGCTGTAACTAGCAAAAATATCTTCAAACATGACCAAGTGTTCCTGGGATGTAAATTCCATTACCAGTTAAGAATCATTGTTTAGATAATATTGAATAGAATACCAGTTGAGAATCATTGTTTAGATAATATTGAATAAGATAAATAAATAAATAGTGCTGAAAAAATTTAACAAAATGATATTATCAATATGAGTGCCTGTATGGAAATTCAAAGAAACTATATTAATAATTATGAGAATCATTTAAGTGAGGTTAGAAATTTTATAAAATATGTTAGTATTTAATGCACTAAATCAGTATAGTAAAGTTAGTTGTATTCTTAAACACTAACCACAATTACAAAGTGCACCTTTTGAAATATCATTTAAGATAGCAATAGACATTGACAAAAGATATATAACACTTTTATTTAAAAAATTATAAACTTTTTTCAATGACTTTTATAAAATTGTGGAACTGGAATAAACAAAAAGACCACATCACAGAATAAACAGAATGAAACATCTGTACATTTACAAGACTGATATTTTACAAGGGGTGTAGTGCAGATTACTGAGGAAACATAAACTTCTAAATGGTGCTAGAAAAAGTGGTCATGCTTATTATAAAATTAAATAAAATATTTCTTCCTTATACCATACATATAAAGCAATCCAGAGTAGATGAACTACCTCAACATGAAAAGTTAATATTTTAAAAAAATTAGAAGAAAACATAGTGAATAATGTTATGACATTGACAAGGAAAGGCTGCTGAATTAAATTACATAAATATTGAAAACTATGCATAGAGGTAACATAAAATGTAAGAAGCAGAAAATAGGGAGAAGATATTTGCTAATCATATAGTCATACTAAAAAGATAATTAGTATATGGAATACATAAAGAACTCCCTATAAATAAGAAAAAGAGAAACATCCTCTTAGAAAAAAATGGACAAAATACATAATCAGGCAATTCAATAAAGAGAAAACACAAATGGTAAATAAACAAAAATATGGTCAGGCTTAATAGTAATAAGGGAAGTGCCAATTAAAACCACAGCCATAACTTTCTAATTATCAAATGCTGGGGGAGATTATAGAGCAACCTAAAATTATATATATGATACTGTGGAGATGGGGAATTGGTTCACCTACTTTGGAGTATCTTATATAGTTAAATATTTAAATGACCAGAAATTCTATGCCCATTTTGTATTCTAGAATATAATTCTATTTTACAATAGATAAACTGGTCCTAGGCCAAACCTGACCACTTATTTGTTTATGGCTTTCCTGTTTGCTTGTGTATTATAGTAAAATTTTGTCATTATTCAAGTACTGGGAAAATCCTTCATGCTGCCTCTTGGAAAGGGAAACCTAAAACACTATTTGGCTTTTTTCCATTCTAGAGAAATGCTCAGAACTAGGGAAATCTGTATAGGATTGTGCATGAGCATTATTGTTTGTAAATAGTGGAAAATTAGAGATATTCAAAACATTCATTAATAGGTAAATGGAGAAATAAAATACATTACTGTAGTGGAATACTGCAAGCAGTGAAATAAATGGGGGAAAGCTTTACATGTAAATATAGATGAATTTTTAATGCTATACACCATGCAAAATGAAGCTGTAGAAATATTTTACCATTTATATAAAGTTAAAAATGTAATATAAAACTATTTGAAAAGATAAATGTACTTTCAATAAAAGCATAAAGATATGCATGTAAATATTAAAGAATATATTTTAACTTTTACTACTGTGAAATGAATAAAGATGCAGTTCAGGAGTAGACTTCACTCTACTCATGATATACAAAGCATGGTACATTTTTCAAAACAAGGACCTGACCCTGGCACATTACTATTAACTAAACTCAATATTTTATTTTGATTTTACCAGTTTTTCCATAACGGTCTCTTTCTGTCTGAGGACCCTATTCAGGGTGCTTCATTTAGCTGTAATTGGTTTTACTTGTCCTCTCTCCTCGGTCTCTGGTATCAATTTACCTTTGTTTCCATGACCTTTACAGTCTAGAGGAGTGCTACCCAGCTATCCTCTAAACTGCCCTGCAATCTGGGTTGGTCTGATGTTTTCCTTATGATTAAAACAGGGCTGTGGATTTTTGGAAGAAGTACAGGTGAAGTAGCCTCTGTTCACGTTATACTGGGGACACAAGACAATTGGTATCACTGATTCATGCAGTTGTTTCATCTCTGTGAGGGTAGTTTTGCACAGGTTTCTACATTGTACAGTTACTCTTTGCTTTCCGCACTTTGTTGTTTGGAAGTGAGAACTCAATAAACCTAGCCCACCCTCAAGTCTGGTGGCAGTGGCCTGGGGGGCAGAGGTTTGTCTCAGCAGGGAATTAAGTGCCACCTCCTGAAGAAAGGGGTGTCAGCATATGCAGAAAGTGCTTTTGAAAGACAACTGAAATTAAAGCAACACCATTCTAAAACAGTGGGATTGAATATTTTATTTCCATTAATTAAGCATCGTTATTATCAATAATAGTATTAATGTATTAAAATAATATTAGGTATTCAATTTTTAGTCCTCATGGAGCAATTGAAGTGGTAAAGTGTAACATTAATTGACACAATCCTAGGTAAGAATAATTGATGTTAAGCGTGAACATTTTTTGAATGAAAGGTATTTTAAGTAAACCTATTACTGTTCCACTTTCTTTTGTTGATAGTGACCTGTATATTTAATTCAGTGGTCCTTGAGGTGGTTTTTCTTTCCACTGGAAGTAACACAGCATGCAACTTACAATACATTGCGTTTAGCTACATTTCCTGTTTAATACAAAGAATTTTTTTTCTAATGAGTATTTCATGTAAGCTTCTGTTTGTGAAAATATTGGCAAAAAAAAAAAGATGAAAACTCTTAAAGTGCAGTATTACTTGAAGCTTAATAGAAAAAGAACTCACCAAACTGTATTGTACTTTACTGGAGGTATTGGAGGGCTCAGCAGTCTTTAACAGCTCTATGAATTGTTTTTATTCTCTTGTCTTTAAAAAGTTATTTATTTCCTATGGGTTGCTTACATTTCAATGTATATACTCAGCAAGGGGGGTGTGTGGGGCAATCTGTTAGTGGAAGGAGCACAAACTTTGAAGTCAGACATTCAATTTCCTTCTCTGCCAATTAATAGCCTTGGGATTTGAGGCAATGTAAATTAATCTGCATTATTTTCTTTATCTGTAAATGAGATGAATAGTTACTAACTTTATAGAGGAGTTATAGAGACAGAAAACAATGCTTGCAAAGTACTGAATGAGCACACGCCGTAGTATCAGATAGGCCAGTGTGCAAATCCCAGCAGAGCCACTTAGCTTCTCCTTGCCCTTCGGAAAAGCTCCTTGCCTTTGACGTGGGTCTCCTCTTTCTGCAGGCAACAATATACTACCTGTGTCTCACTGGTGGAGACATCAATCTCATCGTTGGTGACAAAAGGGCACCTAGCAAAAGTCCGGGTTACGTGGCTGCTTACAATTTCACTTTCTCTCTTCATCCAGAGTGCAGACTATTCACAATTTTACTATTATCTCAGGAATCTGGCAAAGTGCTATGTACCAATTCACAATTAGTAGTAACTCTTAAACTAATGGATAAATAAAGACAAGGTAGAACTAGTTTTATCAATGATGCGTTAAAACCATGGCATAATACAAGACAGCTGTGCCGGAGAGCCAAGTAAAATTGGCTATTTATTTTACTAACTCATGTGTGTCCTGTCTGCTTAGAAAGGATTTAAAGTGGACCCTGGCTGGGACTGACATTAGGGAAATCTGTGTTTCAGTCCTGGTTTGGCCATCTACAGTCTGTATAACCTACAATAAGGCGCTGAACCACTCTGAGCCACGTTCCTAATCTCTAACCAGCAATATTGACACAGACTTTACAGGGTTGTTGTAAAAATTAAATTAGATACAATATAATATATAATTAATATATAACCCCAGGCAATGCGTAGGGTAAGTGCTGGGTAACTCTAAGAAGTTGTTCACAATTTCTGATGAGATTAGTTTACCTGGGGTTCTTTCTGTTTTATGTGACTGTAGGATGCAGAGCTAAAGGCTAAAGAAATTTTACAAAGGAGGCCCTTAACACTTCTGCTTTTGAGGCTTTGTTCCTTTCCAGCAAGAAGTTTCAGGTGCTCCATCTCGCCAAGCCCTCTGCCTGGAGCGGTGCAGGCCGCACTGACAGTGGCCTGGCCAGCCACCAGCTTACCAGGAGGGGGACTGGCTTAATTGCCTGAATTCTGGCTTCACAAAGCAGCTTTCACACCTAAAGCTGGAGAGCTCACATCTGTGGCTGTCAGGCTTCTGCCTTGCAGATGAAGAAATCAGCTGTGCCTGGTCCCGGCAGGATACCCAGGGGGTCCAAGCCTCATGCATAAAGTCAAAACACACGGGCTCATTTCCATATAGAATACAAATAACATATTCATTTAATAAGATAACTCCCGAAACTTACTGCACACATTATTTTAAGCTCCTGTGCAGGTAATTACAATCCTGCTTAGGAAAAATCGATGAAACCATTAGATCAAAACCAAATTCCTTTCCATTTAATTTGCACATGTGTCTTCTCTATGTGCATTCACAGTTGCTTAAATACACTCGCCCAGAACAATTTTTCTCTTTAATGTGGAGGTAATTTATGGTATTACCTCAGGCTATATTCTGTGTGCACACGTGTGTGTATGTGTGTGTGGGGGGGTTGAGTGTGGGTGTGTGTGCACGCATGTGAACACAAATGCAATAGAAAAGAACTGGGAGGAGTGAGGAGTGATTAGCTTTTACAGATAAAGGCACATTCTTCATTTTATAGCTATAAAATGTATATTTTTATTGCTGCGCCATCAAAAGAATCACTCGCTGCTGATAAGGTGCAGGAATCCACGGGGCGCTCCACAATGAAGGCCCATGCTTGACTTCACATCTGAGAGCACCAACAGGGTTCTATTAATGACACCTCTGATGGTGAGATTTTAATTACTCAGCGACTGCTCAGTATAGCAACTGCATAAGTAGGGGAGAATGCGCATCCTGGGCAGTGTTACAAATTTCCATTATTACCAATTGTGGTGGGTTTGTACTGTTTCAGCTTAGCTAAGCTGCAACTACATTTCCCCCAAATTTCCTTCCCTGCGTGGTTCCTGGTTAGGGTTAGCCACATGAAATATTTGTGCAAGATATGGGATGTAGAAATAGAAGTAAACTAGCAGTCATTTCACCCTGAGGGCCTGTGAGGGTTGTCTGAGCTGCAGTGACACTCACACACAGTGTCACTGATGGGCTGGCTCATTCTGAAGGTGCGAAGCAGTTTGGGTCCACAGCTCCTGCCACTTCCCAGGGGTCTCCTCCTCCAGCCTACTCAACTCCTAGGTCAGAAATTTGTGTGGCTCTGTGGCCCCAATAAAGATGCTGTTTCTAACTACTTTGAATTGACATCCATTTCCAAATCCATTTGACCTAGGCTCCTAGTATCAGTAGTCTATACCAGAGGTTGAAAATCAAAGCCAACATAATAATTATAATTTACTGTCTCTTGAGTATGCTTCACAAATTACTCATAGGTGGTTCACAAGGTCATCCTAAGTCTGATCCTACTACTAACATTTTTTATTGGCATGGAGTGCTTCTATTACTGGTCATTAATTCTATTGTCTTTTTAAAGTCTTGTCATTGTTGTTATTTTAAATGGAGGAGGAGGAGGGCAGGGGTCCCAACAAAGTAAGACATGAATTAGCAATGTTCAACTTGTAGCTACTTCAGTCAAGGCCTGCTTGCATGTAAGTATTAATTATTATGTGATATGCTTTTCCAGTTAGAGCTGAGAAATCCTCCTGACCCAACTCCCAGGTGCTCAGGAAATATTTTCAGAGGAGCTGTAATATCTTTACTGCAGTCTGTAACAATGCCTTTTTCATTATCATTAGCGATGCCTCCCTTTTTGTTAAAGATTTATCATTCCTGAAAACTCCTAACTAAGTGCCAAATATGTTGGCAGAAACAAGGCTGGAAGCTGCCACCTCCTCAGTAGAATTTAATTATATAAATTAATAGTTTTTATTTTGCAAAAGCTGACAGCCGGGCACAGAAGAACTGAAACGCAGGACAAGAATGTTGATTGAGAGGAGAAATGGATGGAGGTGGGACTTTGCTCACTGCCCAGACAGTGAGTCCTGATAAATACTGGAAAGCTTAGACTTGTAGGGTTTATAGGCATTAAACTTTTTCAATATATGTTGGTCCCCCTTGGTCATTATGGGAAAGGCTTGTCTTAAAGTATCAGGATGGCAGGGGGAACATTCTTTTTAACTTTCATTAGCTCATTGCTTTCTCAGAAGCCTAAGTGGTGTCTTCACTTTGCCATCTCCACATGGCTCAAGTGGGGTGTGCCATAAGCCATTATGGAGTGGAAGGGTAAGGTCAGGCTTGGTGGTAGTGGTGAGTGGTGGCTGAGGAGTGATATTTATTACTCTTTTGCAAAATTTATATAACCATGGCCAGTAAAGCAAAACTCCGTCATGAAAAGAGCTTCAATAAGCTATTGTGTCTCCCACCAGGTTCCTCTCTCACAATTAGATGTTTTCTTTCTAAGGTACAAACACTTCACACTCCCCAGAGAGCAATGTATCTTTTTGATGGCGCACTGAATATACTGAATCTCCTTTTGTAAGGAGTGGAGATGCTGCTTTTCTTTACTTCTGTAATTCACAATAACATGCCTTTTCCAATATGCTTGTGTGCATCCTCAGTACCTCATGGAGCAGATGGGACTTGAATATCCACGATGACAGTGGTATAGCTTTTTTCAGACCCAATAAACTTCTTAATACTGACTTCCTCTTTTTGTTACCCCTGGCAACTAGTTTAATTTTTTTCTTTTTACTCATTATTTTTGGAAGTTTTTACAGACAAATAAGAATTTGTTTAGGCTATGTTATTTTTTAAATCCATGTAACTCTGATAATTCCTAATATTCATTCATTGATGGATTATAGATAGATGATGATAGAGACAGATGATAGATAGAACAGATGGATGGACTGACGGATGTGACAGACAGATAGGGATATAGATGTAGATATAGACATAGATTGACGTTTAATAAGGTTCAAGAGGACAGTGAGTAGAATGGAAGTATTTGCAGCCTGGAGAATCTGCCTTTCAGCTCTTAGAGAAGATCAAAATTCACACATGCTAATTATAATGGGGGAACAACAGGGAAATGAGGGCTGAAAACAGGAAGTAATGGAAATCCTAATCAGATAAATTCCCTTCCACAGCTCCTATTGCCAAAAATAAAGAACATCAGTGAAAATACTTCACACTGACATTTAGGGTTTCCTAATAATAATTATTGACTTTCTGACTAACATAAAACTAACTGCTCCAGTGCAACAATTCCCATCCACACACAAAGAGGTTCCATCAGCTTTTTATAGCCTCATTTTTCCAATACAGATAGAAAAGCAACGTGTCCAAGTATGTCAGGAAATCCTATAATGGTAAGAAAAAATGCCATGATGAAGGAGAAAAATCTTTCTGGCATAAACAACTATAATGCATGCTTAGAAGAAAGCAATTAAATACTGTATCTTAAAAGATATTCAAGAAGACACCAAATAAGAAAAAGGTGCTGTGAGAAAGTGATACCGAGAGAACAGGATAATCTCTAGAAATGCAGCACAGGAACATAAATTCAAAGAAATCCTTTTTCAAAAGTAGATTCAAAACGTAGAAAGTATGAGAGATTTGGCACAAATACATAAACAATTAATTCAGAGGTGTCAATACTCAACTAATATGACTTTCAGCAGAATAGAGAAAATGAAATAGTATTGGGAAACAATTTCTAACCCAAAATAATAAAATACAGTTTCTCATGAAGGGCGTGAGTATACACATTGAGAGTAGAGCAAAATGAATTAAAAGAAACCAACAAACCTCGACATATCTTTGTGAAATATTATGAGAATTGCAAGCCCAATAAAAAGTCAATAAAAATGTTTTTATTTACAGTTTCAGCTCCAACATGTAACAATTTTAAAATGGGAAAAAAGCTGAATAGACACCTCTTCAAAACAGATAATGCAGATAGAAAGCATATGAAAAGATGCTCAACATCATATGTCACTAGGGAATTTCAGATTGAAACAATACTTAGATGCCACTATAAACCTACTAAAATGGCCAAAATCCATAAAACTGACAACCACTGGAGAGAGTGTGGAGTGAGAGGAACTCTCATTTGTTCCTGGTGGAAATGCAAAACAGTACAGACACTCTGAAAGACAGTTGGCAATTTCTTACAAAGCTAAACATAGTCTCACTGTATGATTCAGTAACCATGCTCCAAAGAATTTGTCCAATTGAGTTAAAAGTCTATGTCCATACAAAAACCTGCATGCAAACATTTATGGCAGCTTTATCCATAACCATCAAAAGCTAGAAGCAACCAAGATGTCCTTCAATAAATGTGTAGGTAAATCAACTGTAGTACATTCATAAAATATAATTTTATTTAACAACCAAAAAAAGCAAAAATGAATGCTCAATTCTTCATTCCACAAAAAGGTATGGAGGAACCATAAATACATATTGCTAAGGTAATGAAGCCAATCTGAAAAGGTTATAGACTACATGATTTCAAATGTATGGCGTTCTGCAAGAGGCAAAACTATTGATGCGGTAAAGTAATCAGTGGTTGCCAGGAGGTCTGGGGTTGAGGGTGTCATGTAAGGGGTAGAGAAGTGGGGCTAGCATAGAAATCAGTAGTAGGTGAAGCACAGGGGATTTTTAAGGTGGTGAAACTCTTTTATATGATAGATGACATTATGCATTTTTCAAAACCCATAGAAACGTAGAATGCAAAAAGTGAACCTTAGTCCAAACTGTGGACTTTAGTTGATAGCAAATAATGTTCATTAATTCATTATTAAATGAATGGTGTTAACTAAATATTTTTATTAATAATAACAAATGCCCCACACTAATGCAAGTTGTTAAAAACAGGGAAAACTGCATGGGAGTATATGGGAGGTCTTTGAACTATCTGCTTAATTTTTTAAAAATAAATCCAAAATTATTTTATAAAAACAACATACATTTTTAAAAAGAACAATAATAACTACCAAATACTAAAAGCTTTGAAGGAGCAATAAAAAAAAGCAAAACATTACTTCTTACCTATAAGGGTAATTATCAGCCTAGCCTTGGATTTATGTTTAGTTTCTATCCTATAGAAGATATTAGAAAACCGTCTTCAAAATTCTGATTAAATGTGTTTCCATATTAGAATTCTATATCCAGCTGAGTGATAATTCAATATGAATGTAGACTAGAGACACATTTGCATGCAAAATTCAGAATGTGTACTCTCTACTCTGTTCTAGAAAGGTACTTAAACAACTGTGGCAGTTAGCCAAAATAAAGCAGGGTGTAAGGAAATGGTAAATCTACACTTGGGGAAAGAGAGGCAGGAGGTCCCGGGATATCAATAGTCAGAGGTTTTAAAAACAGTGAGTCCATAGTGAGGGCAGAGAACAATGGGAGGTAATCAGAAAAAAGAATACCTGATTGGACAGAGAATTGGGGAGAAAAAGTGAGTTAAATAATAAAGACAAGTAGAGTAAGAAGAAAGAAAATGCAATTTTATTTTTCAGAGAAACCACATAGATATAAAATAAAGGTCATGATAAACTACTGTACTCATTTGTAAAATAAATAATAATACAGTATATAGTCATAGAAATGTTAGCACTGCTTTTTAATGATTTAGTTTAAAATTCAACCTTAGAGCCACACATTAAAGACTTAATTATGCTTACAGTAAAAATATAAATGTGATCATCTTAAATTATGTAAAAGTAAAAGTAAGTTGTCATTATCTTAGTTCAGGCTTCTGGATAACAAAGTATTGTAGACTGGGTGGCTTATAAACAACAGAAATGTATTTCTGCTAGTTTTGGAGGCTGAAACAGTCTGAGATCAGGGCGCAAGTACGGTTGGGGTCTGGTGAAGGCCCTCATCTGGGCTGCAGGCTACCTAATTATTCTATACCTCACATGGTAGAGAGAAAAGAGGAAGCAAACTCTCTTTTGACTCTTATCAGGGCATAAAGTCATCAGGGCAGGGCTCTCATGACTTCATCTTACCCTAATTATCTCCCAAAGACCCAACCTCCTAATACTATCATACTGGGAGAGTTTCAATATATGAATTTTGTGGCCATACAAGCATTCAGTCCATAACAACAGGAAAAAATAAATGACTCAATAACTTTCCAAGTTCTATCTTAAAAGAAAAAATGATCTTTGATTGCATTGTATCATAGCACACACTACCATTTTCCGTCTCTGCTTTACAGCAAATGCCTCTTGAAAGAAATATTTAAAATTCCAGTTTCCATTTTCCACCTCACATTGTTATTGTCACATATTTTTCAATCCTCTTTAGTCAGACTTTGCCAACTTTACTAAGTCTGATCTTGAAAAGATAATCAGTAACATCCCTGATATATACCAATGTCTACTGTGTCAACTGAACAATCCCCCCTTACTGAAAACTGTTTTCTCCTGGCACTTCATTGGTTTTGTTCTTACCTCAATAGGCCTCCTTCTTGGTCTCCTTTGGGGGTATGCCATCCTTTGAGGGATATACTTTCAAGTGATCTCCTTTGGACCCATTACTGTAAATAACTTATTTGTGCCAGTAACTCTCAAAACTGGATCTCCAATACCAACTTTTCTGAACTCCAGATGCACTTTGAAATATCTTTGGCTGAGCTTGACATCTTAATCTTAACATAGGAAAAAAAAAAAAATTGAAATATTGATTTTACCTCCAAACTTACCCTTTTCCCAGCCTTCCCCATCCCATTTAAACAGTAAATAAGCCGAAATCTGAAATTAATCTTTGATTCCTCCCTTTCCCTCCAACTATTATTCTATTCAAGCCTTAAATCTTGTCAACTTGACGTCTTGTCTCAAGACGTATGAATTCATCATATTTTTTCCTGATATGAATTAAATTACTCCGGTATACCCTCAGATGGGGCCTATATTACTGGAATATTCTTCTAGCAGATCTCGCTGCTTCCTTTCAATTCAATTCCCTAAAAAGTAGCTAAAGTGACATTTTTAATTAAAAAGTAACTCAGATCATGATGCTCCTTTGCTTTAAAAGTCTCCAATTGTTTCCTAACAAACTTAGAATAAAATCCAAGTTTTTAAATTTAACCCTTCTGAGTCTGAGTTTTCCCAGAAAGAGCTCCTGAGACTTTTAAAAGATTGTGTGGAACATGCTTTGGGGTGTCCTATGTGGAGCAAGAAATAGGAACACACGTTGCTCTGGCCTGAATGTTTGCATCCCATCAAAATTTATATGTTTAAACCCTAATCTCAATGTAATGGTATTTGTAGGTCAGGTCATGAGGATGGTGCTGTTTAGATGGGATAGGTGTACTTATAAGAAGAGACAAAAGAGAAATGATCTCGCTTTTCTGAAAGGGGTGGGGGTATAGTAATATGGCAGCTTTTGGCAAACCAGGAAGAAGGCTCTCACCAAACACCAGATCTACCAGCACCTTGATCTTGGACTTCCTGGACCCCAGAACTGTGAGAAATAAATGTTTGTTGTTTAAGCACACAGTCTATCTTATTTCGTTAGAGCAGTCCTAACTGATTAAGACACTCCTGTCATTTACTGAAAATGTATATTCTGACTCTCATGATTCATTGGTCAAAGGCTGCATGCACTCATGTGCTTTCAGACTGCTCAGCTTTTAGAGAGGAAAATCTCTCAACAAAGAAGAATCTTAGGTACAGGGCACTGTGTATCCATAGAAAGACTGTGAATGTGAAGGGAAACATGGCATTTGAGATTGTCCACTACACCTGGTTTCCAAAACAAAGCATGGCTTGCCTCTGACTCTTTGACCTCAAATTTCTTGTATGTCCCTTCTTTCCCTGTCACCTTGACTTCTTTCTACTCATAAACACATGAGCTGGTTTCTGCTTTCTAGCCTAAGCATTAGCTTGTCTTTCTAAAAGACTTTCTCTTCACTTCTATAGACTTCTGGTTTAGTGTCTGGTTCTGAACCCTTCTCAGAATAGCTACTTAGTTTCTCTATTAATGTTTCCCTTAATACTCTGAGCCCTTTGTTTATTTATCTTTATTTCTCTACTAGAATAAAAATTTCCTAATAGTAAGGGCTTTAGGCACTATTGTTTCAGAGCGAATGTTAAATTTAGAGATGAATGTTTGTAGAATGATTTTACATGTTCATTTTATGAAGTAAGAAGTTAAGAGGTGTTGCAGATTAAGAGATGATGGCAAGAAGAGAGGGCTTCAGTAATCAACATCCTGGCCCCACCATCTGCTGGCTATTGATATTCAGCAGAACATTAACCTCTCTGCACCGCAGTCAGCTGGATGGGATAATAACAGTGCCCACCGAATGAGGCTGTTATGTGTAATTGATAAGTGTCAAGTGCTTAGAATAGTCTTATTCATAACAAACACTTTAGACATAGAAGCACCTATATTTGATAATTGGATTGAATGTAGAGAACGTTATATTCTCAAGTATCAAAATAAGAAGTATAGATAATTTCAAACATTGACATATTGGGACATAAACATATTATTTTAGAAATATAGAATTAATCAGCCAAAGAAACAGATCAGAAAAATGCTCCAAGGGATACAATTGGGGATAGGAAGATGTAAGGCAGAAATTAGTTGATTTATATAACATTATACAGGTATAATTTAGATTAGTATAATTTTTAAAAATGTAAAAATGTTTTAAAATAAACTGAATACAATGAAGAAAAGACACAGACTGGAAGGAAACATTTGCAAAAACACATCTGATAAAGGTCTGTTATCCAAAATACACAAAGAACTCTTAAGACTCAATATTAAGAAAACAAACAACCTAATTTTTAAAAAATGAGCCAAAGGCCTTAACAGATACATAACCAAAGAAAATACACAGATGTCACACATGTGAAAAGATGCTTCACATCATATGCTCCCAGAGAAATGCCAACTAAAACAACAATGAGATACCACTACGCACTTGGTAGAATAGCCAAAAGCCAGAGAGCTGACAAGAGCAAACGCTGACTAAGATATGGAGCCACAAGAGCCCTCATTTATTTCTGGTGGGAATGCAAAATGATAAAGCCATTTTAGGAGCAAGTTTGGCAGTTTCCCACAAAACTAAACAAACTCTTATCATATGATCCAGCAAGCGTACTCCTTGGCATTTTCCCAAAGAAGTTGAATACTTATGTTCATACAAAAACCTGTACATGGATGTTCATAGCAGCTTTATTCAAAATTACCAAAAGTTACAAACAACCAAGATGTAGGTGAATGGATAAACCATGGCACATCCAGACAACAAAATATTATTCAGCACTAAAAAGAAATCTCAAAACATGAAAAGACATGGAGGAAACTTAAGCATATTACTAAGTGAAAGAAGTCCATCTAAAAAGGCTACATATTGTATGATTTTAACTATGCAATATTTTTGGAAAAGGCTAAACTACCCAGACAATAAAATGATCCATGATTCCCAGGAGGTAGGGGAAAGGAAAGGATGAACAGGAGGAGCACAGAGGATGTTTAGAGTAGCAGAAAATACTCTGTATGACAGGGTGTAATATGATGGTGAATAGATGTCATTAAATATTTGCACAAACCCATAGAATCTACAACACCAAGAGTGAGCCTTAATGTAAACTTGAGACTCTAGATGATGATGTGTCGATGTAAACTCATCAAATATAACAAATGTACCTCTCTGATAGGGAACCGTGAGAGTGGGGGACACTATGTGTTGGGGGGGCACAGAGTACACAGCAACTCTGTACTTTCTGCTAAATTTTCCTGTGAACTTAAAACTGCTCTATAAATAAATTCCATAGTTAGATACATAAATAGATGATAGAATTACAAATATTACTATCTTCTGTCCAATTAGATACACAAAGAGATCCCAGAAAAAAGTATTAGACAAACACCTAGAAGTTTTTGTAGTTTCCTAAATTATGGACTTACTTCTTGATCTTGAAGTTTTAAGTCCTCATTTGCATAAATAACACCTATGAACAAAAGCATCAGCCCAACTTTGGGATTTAGTTTAAACTCTGTGTAAGATGAACACTCTAGAAATTTACTATATTAAAATTCTTAAATAAACCGATTTTACTCTTTTCTGACATGATTAGTTTATGCTATTACTATTTTTCCCATAAGTATTCTATATTTGAACAAAATGAAACTTCAGTCACAGGAAACATTTCCTCCATCAAGGATTAACAACATATGGGTCAGCATCAACATTTCTAATTAAGAAACTAGTTTACTACAAAACACAGACAGGTTAAAATTTTACAATAATGAAATGCATACTATACAAAATGAGGCCTCATTAAAATGTTGATTTTAATATAATTTTGTTAAAATATAGTCTTTTAGATTTTTGCTACTTGTATATTGCATTCATTTAGCAAATATTGAGGCTTTTCCCCTCCAGGTATTGTGCTAGACACTTGACTCAAAACAATAGAAACAATAAACATTTTCCCTACCCACATGAAATGTCCAGTGTGATGAGAAAGATGTGTTAATTTAATAATAATATTCATAATGGTGAAACAATTTGATAGTTGTTGGGAAGGAAAGGTACGTTACACTATAAAGTGAATCATTAGAGATATTTGCCATAATTTAGTATGATCAAAAAAAAGCTAAGCTATTATTACTGCTCAAAATTATGATTAGGTACTGTTCAAAAATGAAAATTTTCAATTCAAATAATGTGGATACATGTCCTACAAGTACATGTAAGTCTGCCTCGTTTTGTTTAAATTCTATGAATTCTCCTTTTTATATCCTGTATAAGTACAAATTTTGGATATTAACAAACTACTTTGAAATATGACCTTTGATTACACCAGAGTTATAAGAATCCACCTCATTTGACATCCACTACCTGTATACATCCTGACTCCTGCCTGTTTCTCAGTTTTGGTTATCTGCCTAATTATTCTTGACCCCTAGTTATCAGACCAACATCAGGAAAGGCTCAATATAACAGCAACCTTCACATTTTACAGTCTCACAACACTCAGCTGTACACACTGTGCCACTTCAGATTACTATATTTCACTCTTGTTGCCTCTGCTCAGAATGCTTGCTCTTCTCTGCTCATTCTGGAAAATGACCATTCAATTTTCAGAGCCACAGATGTGTCTGAATTATTCTGTGCATGGACTGAAGAGGGGATGAAACAGGGAGAAGAAGGCAAGGAAGTCTATAAAAAGCACTGGAGCCAGATTATGGTGGGCTTCATATGCCATTTTATTTTTATTTAATTTTTTAAAATTTATGATTTGAGATAGACAGACACACACACACACACACACACACACAGAGATTTGTTGTTCCACTTACTTATGCATTAATTGGCTTATTCTTGTATGTGCTCTGACCAGGGATCGAGCTCGCAACCTTGGTATATAAGGATGATACTCTAACCAGTTGAGCTGCCAGCCAGGGCCTCATATGCAATTTCAGGTAGAGATCTTAAATTTTTGTGAGACTGGTAAAGAGCTATTGAATGTTTGTAGCCAGATGTGATATTTACCAATAATAAATCTGGCATCAACTTGAACAGTATATTGGAAGTTAAAAGGAAGCTACAGGAACTCTAATTGCAATCTCTCAGCAGTTGGACAGAAAAGAGTTGACCAATTTGGTAGAATTAAAGCAGTGACAAGTGAAGGATTACATGGAACATTCAAGAGACATTCTACAGTAGTATTTTCATATCTTGAATTGTTTGGATGTGTGTCATGTGGTTGAGGAAGGCTTCAAATATGTGTGATGTAGGAAATTATAATTGATAAATAACATGGCATTTGAGTGTGAAGTATGTTTTCTGTTTCCTCTTAGGAGGATATTAGCAAAAAATAACTCCAATTCAAGAATGGATTCTGAAAGAGAGTTCTGCAAAAGAAATAAAAATATCATGACAAGAGAAATAAACAGCTAGAAAGCATTTGAATTTGGGGACATCAGATGTCATTTTCTTAACAAAAAGGATGACTTTGTTGAGTCTTCAAAGGTAAGCGAGATTTCAGGGTCAAGGAAAGAGTTAAAAATGCATAGAGACCAAGAACTTGGCTATGTGTCAGTAACAAGGAATCATTCTCATCACAATTAGTGAAATAATATTCATGGGGCATACCATTAAGTTTCCAAGGCATGGGTTTTGAAATAAGATAGATTGAAGTACAAATTATGAGTCTTATATTTAAAAAAAAAATTGAACAAGATTCTTAAAGTCTTAAAATCTTAGTTCCCTAATACAAGATAATAATACATATCTATGATAAATAGCAAGCACTGAATAAATACTATAATTGTATATAACACTGTAAACTGTCAAGCTCTAAATAACAGTATTATTGTTATTAACACATTAAAATATTTGATTCTAATAAAAGACAATGAATTTTTTAAAAATATTGTTGCTCTCTAATTTCAAGAAATACCAGGATTGATATATCTAATTGACTATAATCACTATAGAGTTAATGGTAATGCTTCACTTACTTTTTCTTTATTATTATGTAGATGCTACAAACCAGGTAAATAGGAGACTGCTAAACTGTTGCTGTCACATAAATGCAAATATTTCAGTCCTCCATTCAGCTTATTTCAAGATATACTAAAAATATTTCAACTCACTAAAAGTATAACTCGCTTAAAAACATATATAACTATCTTTACCTTTTCTGAAAGTATATTTTGTTTAAAATAGATGAATGTTTATTCATGAAATAATATAGATGGACTATGTAACATGATTTGTTTCTCCCTACAAATTCAACCTGAGCTTGACAGGAGCAGAGTTATTGATTAGATATCATCAGTGCTGACATATACAGAGAAAACATAATTTCATTTTATGGGCTGCTATGCTGTTAGATAGAATTCATTTTATGAAATGGCTATTTCTAGGCCTTTCATTGTAACCACTCTGAAGAATTTTGTTTTTCATTGAAATAATATTTTTTTATGCCACGTTGGTTTTCTAATGACTTATCATTTGTAAATAATTTAAAAATGACCTGCTTTATGTACTGTAGTATGGGACATTTGGCAGAATTTATTAGGTCCATCCAGGTATATATTTAATCTCTGTACTTGAAAGATAGTTTTTCTTATATGTGTATATATATGAATGTGTGTGTGTATATATATGTGTATGTGTGTGTATGTATATATGTATGCGGAAATACACACACACACACATACATATGTGTATATATATATCTGGGATCACTATTTGGGGACTTTATATCATTTGGCATTATTTTTAATTGATTGCAACATATAGTATCAGTGTTCTATTTTAATTGTTTATATCCTGTCTGTTCACACTGTCTTTGAAGTAAAATGGTATATACCAGGCAATTTCACATTTATTATCATATATATACATATATGAAAAAGACCTTGTCCCAAAATGTCTAGACTCAGCTCCAGCCAAAATCATGGTGCTATTTAAAACATGGAATTAAATTTTGCTGACTTAACACAAAGGAAATACTAACTCCAACCACCTTGGGAAGAATACCAACGTTGCCCAGAGGCTAAATGAACCCCTCTGCCTTAAGTGACAACAAGGCTGTTGCATGGGCTATACTTAGTGTGACAGTCATCTTCAGCCAGGTCCTGGCAAATCAAAAACACCATAGGTCCCGGCCTGGTAGCTCAGTTGGTTAGAGCATCATCCTGATAATCCAAGGTTCTGGGTTCCATCTCAGTTCAGGGCACATAAAGAAACAACCAATGAATGCACCAGTAAGTGGAACAACACATTGATGTTTCTCTTTCTCTCTCTCTCTAAATATTAATAAAATTAAAAAGACACGATGATGCCCTTCATCTTTTTTAAAACTATTTTGAATTTTTCACTCAGTAAGGGAAGTGACTGAGTAATAATCAACATGCCAATGCCTGAAATGACTTATTCTGCCATGTAAATTTTAATTTATTTTGGATCTCTACACACCAAATCCAGTAACATTCTCAGCTGAATTGCTTGCCAAGTGAAGGCTGACACTCTCTCCTGTTTATCCTGCTCACTGTGTGGGAGAAAATATCGCATTCATTTTTATCAAGGTATAATTATTACATAAAATTTGCACATGTTTAATGCATACATCTTGACAAGTTTCAGCATATTCATGGACCCGTGATACCATCACCACAACCAAGGTACTAAACATCTATCACTTCCCCAAATTTTCTAGTGTTCTTTTGTTCTCCCCTTTTCCCTGTTCCTTTCTTAACCCTCCCTCTGGTAAGCTCACACACACACACACACACACACATGCATGCACGTTTCCCTGCTTACTGTTAGATCATTTTTGAGACTAATGTGATGATTACTGACGTAGCCACCACTTAATTACCTACCTGAAAGTAAATGTTCTAACATGTATTTTGCAGATGTTAAAAAAGAGTAAGATGTAAAGAACTAAAAAAGTGGGTGATTTTGCTGATAAGAAAGGTATTAATTTTATATTCAAGATTACATTTAATGTTATGTATACACATTATTTTAAAAAGTATTCTTTCTCTCTTAAGTCTATATGACTTCAATCCTGCATGCACAGGAAATAAAACACACATTCTAGAATTTCTTTCTTCTGTTTATGTTGAGTTCTTTATGGAAAAACTAAGCCAAGAACATAATGTTCTCTCTTTTTGATGAATAGCTGATTCCATTTTAAAAGGAAAATCCTTCCTTTCAAAAAGCTGTAAAATAGAAGTATTTTAAAAATAGCTCCATCTGGCTCATTGTGCAGTATCATTTAAAACTGTATGCTCAGTCTAAAGTATTTTACTTGGTCATGAAATGCATATGTGTACATCATCTCAATTTCAATCTTTATGTCTGGTATTGAGCTTGAGATTTGAAGGTTACATGAATATTGATACTGACAATGCTCTCAGTAGCACCAATATTGAATATACATTATCTGTTTAGAGCCAGAAAATAATGACCAGGTGGGCTTGTTCTTGATGTTACAGATTAAGTCCTGATTATGTATAATTAATATTTCACATTAATTTACTCTTTATACATCAACTTAGCCCTATTT
Organism: Miniopterus schreibersii; assembly: GCF_964146895.1. Taxonomy (NCBI): domain Eukaryota; kingdom Metazoa; phylum Chordata; class Mammalia; order Chiroptera; family Miniopteridae; genus Miniopterus; species Miniopterus schreibersii. Next base: position 75,820,419 of record NC_138107.1, on the reverse strand, counting down.
GCTGCAGCCTTGCCTTTCATTTGAAGCCATTGTCTAGTAGAAATAAGCTTGAAGAACAATATTAGAGACTTCTGGCGATATTCCCCTGCTTCTTACTACCCACTGTTACTTGTATATATGACATCACCATGAACTCTCCATCCAGTAGCATGCACAGTACATCCTTAACCTTGGGGCGCTTGTAATTGATGAGGGTCTGGGATCAAGTAGTATATTCTTTGACATGGTTAAGTTATCTGTTGGAGGTAATAAACCAATAAAAATATACTGTGATTCCTCTGTCTGGAATCTTCTTTGGTCTGAGCATAAGCTATTAAGAACTCGGTTTTCTGACTCTTTATTTCTCATTACTTGACATAATAAAGAAAATGAAATATATTGAGTGGATGCCGGTCTGTCTCTTCTGCTCTCTTTATTTTTCAATTTCTTCTGTGAAAGGGGGAAAAATGAGAGCCCAATAAATATAGCTGAGGGAATGAAGCCTGTGTTGTTGCTACACTGCACATATTCTTATAGCCTTCCAAATCGTAAAATGTTAACAGCAAAACTAAATCTTGACATGTTGATAGCTAAAACCATACTGCAATATGGCACATCAATTGCCTGTTATGTTTTTGAGAACCAAAAAATATTCTCTTCTGTACCATTAACGTAAATCACACTGGTTAAAACACTTTAATGCTCCAGGTGTTTTTCTTTTGTCATTGTGGTGGTGGTTGTTGTTTTGGTTTGTTTTTAGATGGTATATTTGCTGATTTCATTTTGTGAGGGGGAAGGGAAATGAGATAAACCATAGATTTGCTGTGGGGTTATGTACACAAATCAAACTCAATAAGCTTGTCAGATGAACATTTCACATTAACCAAAATAATAACCTGTCATATGACTTTAAACTGTTTTTTCCCCGTGTTCCAGAAGAACAATGTAGTGCTGTAAGTACCACAGCTGCATGTTTTGATTTTCTTTTTAAGAACAACTGGTTTCTAAAGACTTCCATCATCCTATAGGTCTCCAGATGCGAGTTATAGAGCTGCTGTGAACAAGGAACATTACTAAGTTTAACAGAACTTAAAAAATAGCCCATTGAAGAAAAAATTTTGAAACACTGAATGACTGGAAAAATACTGGAAGTAATATTTGATCTCAGGAGGCAGATATCAATTAATTTTCAAAACATACACAAATTGACAATTTTCCTATTTTTAATGTTTGGAAGGCTAAATGAACATGGTACCAGAAGCAAACAAGGTCAAGACCTCAACATCCTCTCTGTTAACCACAAGTGGTTGATTTTGTTCAAAGCTGCTCTATCCTCTCACTGGCATGAATATTTTAATCCTTAAAGGTGGCAGCAGCCTATGTTTGGAACTCTTTTATTTTGAAAATGAACAGAGCTCTAAAAAACCTCATGAGTTCAAATAAGGTAATGAAACTTTGAATCTGTTTCTCATGTGATCACTTTCATATGTTGTTCCAGTTCACTGGTGACATGTTTATTTTCTTAGCGCCCATCCGCCCCCACTGGTACTCTTGTGTTCCCACAGTCATCTCATTCTACATGCCCTGTTTTCTCTTGTACTGAAATATGTTTTGTTGCTGGATATTGATAAAGCAACAAGGAGTTCATGCATAATTAAGTTCAAGGCTTATGCGTAATATCTCTCGATTGCGGTTCATTGAGACTCTCATTTTGATAACTTGAAACCCTTCCTTATGCAACTTTAGGCTTTGGAGATAAAAACAAAGGGCTTGCAATCTTTAGTTATATAAAGAAAGTTACTCAAATATTCATAACCAGAGGCCTATTAACATAAATGCCACATAAAATGCAAATAAAACAAGATTCAAAGGTGGAATATTGGCCGGTTAAGAAAACACAACATGACAGAAATATAATCAGTAGTGCACCTTGAAGAATGGACTGATTTTGACATGGAAACTGGGAGCACAGAGAGGAATTTCAGGCAGAGAGACATGAGGAAAGGGCATGGGAGTTCATCAGAATCCCATTTGAGGCAGCACAATTAACAACAGTGAAACATGGGAAGACAACAGCAAGCAGCAGAAGACAAGTTTGGGAAGGAATGTTAGAACAATACTACAGTAGAAAAATAGCATGCCACAGAATGTATTGTCATTCAAGATTATTTAGATAACCAATGAAATTTGAAGGAAGGTTTTAAGGGGGAATGAATGTGATTCCACGTGAATTTAAGAAGCATAATCTGACATCAAAAATTGGCTGGTAGAGATACAAGATGCATAAGTTCTGCTTTTTCCTTTGAGAACTGAATTTTAAAAACCACCCAACCCTAAAGAATAATAACAATTTTTCTGGTCTTAAGCTGTTTCACTAACCAGTTGCTTGATGGTGTTGACCAAGTAACGTGTCAATATTTATCTACTTAGTACAACTAGTAACACTCACTGACAAATTTCTAGACTTTTTCAAGAGACATACTTTTCACACTGCATCTCTATGTGAATGAAACTGAAAACTATTATATATATGTTACATATACATTTTATATATACATATATTATACATATGTATATATTATAATATCTGTACATACAAATAAATATACATAATATTTATATAACCTTATTGGCCATATCTGGTTATCTTAATTTATTCCTGGGTATATGAATTACCACCTGGTATCATTTCTTTAGTCCAATACAACTTTAATCCCCTCATCTCCCTTATTATTTTGTTGTCAAATATATTTTTCATACTCTTGTAGGAACAGCAGTACAGTCATATAAATTTTATTTTTTACAGAATTCCTTTATAAACCAGTGAAGAAAGAACAAATATGCATTTATACTGTCTTTTATAATTATATAATTACCTTTACCAGTACTCTGTTTTCCTCATTTGAAATATTTAATTTAATCCTGAAGAGTTTACTTTTAGTACATTTTAAAGGCAGAAGTCAGGTCTGCTGATAACAAATCACTCCTGTATTTTATTTATCAGGCAAAGTCTTTTTCAGTCTCATTTTTGAAATGTAGTTTTCCTGGAAATAAAAATGTCGGTTGACATTTTTTTTCTTTTGACACTTAAATATGCCATCCTACTGCCTCTTGCCTCCATTGGTTCTGATCAGATATCAGTTGTTAATTTTACTGAAGGTCCTTGTACAAACTGAATTTACCTGTGCTTTCAAGATATTTTCTTTGACTTTCAACCATTTACTATAATATGTCTTGATATGAATCTTTCGCATTTATTCTATTGGAGTTTGTTAAGATTCTTAGATGTGTAAATGAACATTATCATCACATTCGAGAAGATTTCATCCATTATTTTTTCAATATTTTTTTCTGCTGCTTTCTCTGTCTCCTCTTTTCCTGGTGTCCCAGTTGCATTTAAGAGTGCCCACATTACTCCGAGGTTCTTTTATTTATCTTCATTCTGTTTTCTCTCTGTTCTTCATATTGCTTAATTGCTGTCGGTCCATTTACAAGTCTGGTGACTCTCTTTTTAGTCCAAATATACTCTTGGGACCTTGTAATGACTTTTTAAATTTATATAATTATTTTTTCAATTCCTGAATTTACTTTTGATTATTTTTTATAATTTCTATATTTTGTTCATATTCTTTGATGATATATTGCCATCAGACTTTATTTCTTTAAACATGCATTTATTTTGCTTTCTGAATATATTTATAATGGTTGTTTTGGAGTCTTTATCTTGCGAGACTATCATCTAGGCCCTCTTATAGGCAGTTGCTATTGCCTGTTTTTATTCCTGTACACAAGCCACACCTTTTCCTTTCTCCAGAACCTGTTGATCTTGCTTGTGTGTCTATTTACTCAGTGATTTAGCTGGACTATATTAATGAAATCCATTTTCTCCAAAGTGTCTAATTTCTGATGTCATTCCTCAGAAGGCATATCTTCACCCTGCAATGACAATGGTTTTAGCAGGGCTCTCTTTGACTCTCTCATTCCCCTCTCTCTATTTTAAGCTGTGTGCCTTTTTTTGGTATCATACCTAGCTGTTATCCTCTACTAACTGCCAATTATAGCTTTATTGTTTTTGACAATGCCTTAGAACATAAATTGTAGGGTATATTTCCTAGCCAGTTTTTGAGGTTTGTTATAACCCCAGGGTGACTCTTCTCAGCTGTTTTTCCCCTTGTCCTCTCTGTTAAACTTGCTGGCCTAAAATTTAGCCTATTGCTCATAGAAATTCTGGCTGCTTCTTAATTGTTTACCCCAGAATCTCCCTTTGTTGAGGAACCAAATTAGATTTGAATGTTCCCCACATTCTCCAAATAAGATCAGTTTCTTGGGGAGAGCTTTGTAGGTCTCTGTTTGTATAGCCTGCCCCTCTCTATAAGCAAAATCTCTGAGCTACCACTTCAGAACTGAGAATGGGGGTAGTGCCCCACTTGTGTTGGGTGATGCCCCAGCTTTAAGAGAAGCACTCTGGTCTGAGGTAGTGTGTCTGGTATTCTGAGTTTCCATTTTCCAAGATAGAACCTAAACTGTAAATGTAAACTAGGACAAAGGTGGGGGCCCCACTATTCTCAGTCTATCCTTGAGAGAGAGTTTGGGAGTTAAATGGAAAAGGGACCCCATGTATTTGACCAAAATTTAAAGTCTGCAGCCTAGCACTAGAAAGGATGAGAAATGCTCATGGCCTACTCCTCCTGGAGAGATACTGAACCCTGGCTGTAGCTGAGTGAGAAGTGAGTTTCTGGGTCACGTGCACACAAAGTGGAGCTTCCATCACAATGAGCTGGGTGTTTAAGAACTGAGGCAGCTCACTGTGGCCCAAGTGCCTCAGGCTCTTACTCTTTTTACAGATTTTTTTGATTTTCTTGAATAAATAACTCAAGAAAATTTATTTGCAGCATATCCTTAAAACAACTTCCAGATACTTTCAATGGTTGAGTTTTTTAAAGAAATAAATATCATCAGTTTTGGTTGTTTTGGTTGAGAGTGCACTTGCAGAACTCCTCAAACCACTATTTCAGAAATTGTCCTTTTTATGGGGGGTTTGAAAGTATTTTGTTTCGTATTTTATCATTATCTTCCTATCCTTTTTCTTTTTTCCCCTTTTTATTGAATTTATTGAGGTGACACTGGTTAACAAAATTATACAGGTTTCAGGTGTACAGTCTATAATGCATTATCTGGACACTGTATTGCGTGTTCACCGCTCCAAGTCAGGTCTCTGTCCATCACCGTTTATCCCCCCTATAGCCTCCTCCTGGCGATCACCACACTGTTGTCTGAGTCCACGAGTTCTTTCTCTATTTTTTCTTTCTTGTTTAGAATATGAGTGTAGAATAGAGATGGAGAAGCCATCCTGTATCCAGCAGGTGACCAGAATGAGAAAAATAAGCAAAACAAGATAATGAAAGGAATGTGGGTCCTAACATTATTGGGCAGCAGAGCAATGCTGGCCACTTCTCATCTCTGGATTTACTGTTATATAAGAAAAATATACCAGTGTGGTTTAGACAGATTGTGGGTTTTCTATTAAATGAAGACAAATAGAATAGTAATGTATACAGATCCATTTTTCTTACTTTCTTCAGAATATAACTTATATGCCTTAAAGACGTTAGGATCTTAGCATAAATAAACCCAAATTATTCTTCCTTCAATTTCTTTTTTCCTTTTTACTCTTGCTTCCATATAGGCCTCAACAACTCATCTCCTTAATCCTAAATGTCTATCATGTCTAATACTCTTCCATCTCCTACATCTATTGAGTCACTAAATCCTATTGTTACCTCTTTAAAAAGTTCCTTAGGTCCTCTCCTCTCATAGCAGCGCTATCTTAATGTAAACTTCATCAAACTTCACTTAAAATACCTTAGGGGACCCTTAAGTGTCCTTCACTTCTTCACTTTCATACCATGCTACAGATGAGGTAACCAGTTTAAAAGGCACTTTTGGCATGTCCTTTCCCTATTAATATGTCTTCAATATTCCCTTTTTCTATAAACTATACCAAGCTCTAGTCTTCCTGAGCACAGCAGCGAGGGGCTTCATGAACTCACCTATGACCAACTCTTCTGTCTCGTGTTCTACCACTCCCCACACAGACTCTGTACTTTGGACAAGATGAAGGTGGTGCCCTCTTGAGTCTTTGGGTCTATTCTTTTCTTTGTCAGAAATACCTTCTTCCTTTTGTCTGCCTGCTGAATAACATTAGTCTTAAAAATCCTGCCAAAATATAACCACAAAAAAAGGCCTTGACATCTTCTTTTAATATTGTAATTGATACCATATTGCAATAAATGTATCTTTATTATTTTCCCCTTCTTAGACTATAAACCCCAAAGTTCAGTTTCTTTGTGTGTATGTGTGCTGTGTGTTTAATTATCAGGTTCCTGATAGAGTGAGTGGCTGAAATGTTGCTTATTAAATTGTTAAAGAGGGGGGAAAAAGAAAGAAAGAATGCAGGAAGATGGTTTGAGTTTATGCCCATAAGAAAGAACATGTGAAAAATAAATTTTATTGTAAAATTAGCACATATACAATAGATTCTTGTAAGTACATGGTAGTAGCCAAAGAGCCATTATATCTCTTATTATACTAGCATCTAATAAAGAAGTTTCAAAAGCTTCCACATGAAAAACAGCCCTTTTCTTAACCTGGCTGGGCTATGACAACCCCAAATTTATCCCACATTTTACACTACACCACTGAAGTAAATAAAGTAGAAACATTAATTTTTCAAACTATTGAATACACATCTCCATGTGCATTCTAACCAGTATTTTCAAATTCTGATAATAAAGCCATATAACTATTCCATATAGATACAAAGAATGCATCCAAGAAAATATATTTTTAAAAACCAGGGTGCCTTCAAAGGCTGTCTGTGAGTTAGAAAGAATGGTTTACTTTTTCAAAGGATGTTCCCATGAAGTCTAATGTTGATGTCAAGCACATGAGCTCTAATTCTCAAAGAGTTGAGAATAAAAATAAAACTGGGACAAGAGCATTTATAACACACATAATTATATATAGCAATAAAAATGAAATAGGTGCTGTGATAGAAGTATAAGGCAGTGGGCACAACAGAGTAATCGATTCTATCTTGCAGAGGTAATGTGGAGTGAGGAGAGGAGCCAGAATGCCCTTGAGGTGACACCTCATTGTGGTTTTAATTTACATTTCTCTGATAGTGATGTTGAGGCCTGTGTTTGGGAAAACACTCTGTAAAGTATATGTTTGTCTAGCCACTATGTTGTACTTCTGAAACTGATATAAAATAATATTGAGTATAAACTGTAATTGAGAAAATTTAAAAAAACAAGAATAACTTAAAAAAGAAAAAGAAAAGAATGCCCCTTGAGCAGAATGGTGCTTACGATAACTCTAAAGGGAAGGAGTTCATTAGAATTCCCCACAGGAGGCAGACTAGCCCAGAGAGTGAAAACAACTTGAACAAAAATGTCAAGGTTTCCTCTCCCTGGTACCTACAGAAAGTGTTGAGTAATGTATTCAGGGGAAAGGAGGCCAAGGTGATCCAGCACAGGTTTAATATGATGATGAGAATTGAGGCTAGAAGGAAGCAGAGGGTAGACTAAAAATGAAGGGCCTTCAATGCTAAGGATTTAGGTAGAACTACTAAATTATTTTAAATAGGAGAGTGTCATCATTAGCTTTGGGTTTTAGAAAGATTCCCCAAGCTGCATGGCAAAGAGATCCTGGAGATCAGTCACACTAAAGCAACAGGGGAAAAGTAGGAAGACTGTGCCAATAGTGTAGACAAGAGATGAAGGTCTATATCAATTAATTAGAAACCAGGACATAATTACATGTAGATCGTAGTCATATATTGTATTGATCTAGACTGACTCTCAGTTTCCTGAGTGTGATGCCTAGGAATCTGGATGATATCATAAAGGATGATTTGATTTTAGATCTAGAATGGATCATTTAGTCCAGCCTCTTTATTTCAGCAGTGATAAAAGTATATAGAAGTTAAGTGATTTGCCCAAGTTCTTGCAGCTGTTTGCCTAGTCCTAGAACATGACTCCCAATTACCATCTCAGTACACTTTCCAACACAGAGAACTATTTTCAGATATTCAGTGCTCTTTCAATTTTCATGCCAGGCAAGATGACATAATGGAAAATAAAATCGATGGTGTTCCAGCTTCCTAATTGTTATAATAGGATTTGGGGACTATGTATCAGACAGTGACAGATTTGCCATTTGAGGATGTTATCTAAAATTTATGAGACAATTATTATAATCTAATCATTTTATTTTTAGGAATAAAAGTTCAAATTTCATCCAATTTTGTAATGTTAAAAAAAAATCATGACACTTTCACTCAGTGATATATCATTTATCATCAGATGTAAAGAAATAGTGAAGTTTTATGTTTAATAAGGCAGCTCTCCTCCTGTAATGTCAGGTAAGGAGTTTTAAACATCAAATTGGGTTCAGTTAATTGCTTTGGCAACTTTGCATATATAAAAATGAATATAGGTCAAATTTTAAAATAAGGAGGATCTGTTCAGTGTAGGCATTTTGGAAAATATTCGGATAGATTTATGTCTGTGTACACACACATGTGCTTTTTTTTTTTTTGTCCCAAGAGAATTTTACAGACCAGAAAACTAAAGATAAGGCAATTTATGTTTGTCACTGATGTATCAGAACCAGCAAGAAAATATGACACTGTGCATGAAAATAATGCAATCCAGGCCAAATCTTGAGCACTCTGCAGCTATCCTACTAGATGGAGGCTGGAGGTCAACGCCAACTTCTCGACTATCAAACTGCCTCAACCAGGCCTGCTGATGGAACAGAATGGAAAGGGTAGAAGGGAGCATTTTCTATATTTTTAGATTTTAAAGTTAAACCCATTATTGTAATAAAATTTCATTAAAAGTGCTCACTGTATTCATAAACCTTCCACAAAGAATAGCTTTTTCTACTTCTCGGACAAAACTGCTTAGTCTTCCTAAGCTTACCCTTCCTGCGATGTGTTCACTCATCTGAACTTAACCACAGGCCTTGCACTATGACAATATTTGTCTGTAGAGCTCCTTTCCTTGCTCCAAACAAGCAGCTCCTTTCAAAGTCAGTCTCTTTCCACAAGCTTCTGTCAGCAAACATATCTTCCCAGCTGAAGTCAGTCCTCTTTTTTTCATTAGCCACCCACCATAAAGACACCAGCTGACTATAAAACACTGAGGGTCTTCAGTAGCCCTGTGTGTCTTGATTAGTCTATCTTGTGACCCCTTAACTCATTAAACATTGAATAATCATAGATATTAATTTCAAATGAGACAAAAATTTCTTCTAAAGGTAATGAATTCTTTTCATTTTGTTTCTCTACTCCACTTTAATTCCTTTTGTGATTGTGTACTGTCTAACTCTGGCATTTTCCAATATAAAGTTCAATACAAAAGCACAGTGCATCGCAGGCTGGGTGTTGGACCCTGCTGGCCCTAAAAAGTCATGGAAATAGGTTACTTTCATGCTTTGCGGATGGAGTTATTTGGCTGGAAAAAAAATTGTTCTTAACTCTGATAGACACTATGATAGAAATAATTAACAATATTTCAGTACTGTATAAGAGCAGATAAATAAATACCATAATATGGCTTGCAACAAAATCTCAAACCTAGAGCCCCTCTGGAGGGAACCTGGCATGCATAGAGCTAGATATCCCTGCAGTGCCCTCTCTCCTGCACTGTTGAGATGAACTGGTCTGAAATTACTTCTAAACAACCTTCAGCTCTATCATCCTATGATTTCTCTACAGTACATCTTACATTTAAACACAACCCATTTATACTCACCATTACACTGATACTATTAAATATCATTGAAAATCCTTTCATATGTAGGAACATTAATGAATTAATTCCATTAATTCACTCTACAAATATGTACCATGTGTCTAATATGTGGCAGGTGTGCGCAGAATAATTTCCAGAAGGTTTCACGGATTAAACAAAAACAAAGCTGAAAAAGTTAAATAACTTGCCCAAGGTCACATAGCCAGTAGTTAAACACATGGTCAGATCATACCCAAGTCCATGTGTTTTTCATTCCATTCCACTGACCTCAAGGAGCTCCTGGTTTAGAGGAGGAAATGTACAACCAAATAAATAATGCAAAATACAACGCAAGAAGGTGTTTTGCTATAAAGTCCCTTGGAATATCCTCTTTCTCTGAGACCCTTATAAATCCAAGGAATACACATAAATGTCTTCGAAAGTAGATGAAGTCTGGGCAGCTCATGACACTCACGTGTAATGTAGTTTGGATGTAGATTTCTTTGCTGATGGTTTAAAATGTAAATATGTATTGGCTTTAATTTTGACTTTTACAAGAATTAGTATTTTTACTTAGAGAATCTCAACATGTAAATTTCTGGGCACCCCTCTGGCCACCCCTGAAGCAGGCAGGAGGCCTGGCCTCTGCCAGTTTGATCACTTTCAATTAATAGCCAGATGCTATGAGAGGAGAGAAGGTTAGTTAAGGCTTCTTTCCAGGGCAGCCTAAAAAAACATGTCTCATCCTTGGCTGTGTTGCTGCAATTGTGGGTTTTGAGCCCTACGGATAGAGAAGAACTCACATTTCTTTTGCTTAAAGATAAGATTGCACCTTTCTCCAGAACAATCACTGTCAGAACAGCACATCCTGCCCCTGCTCCAATGTTCTTATTCTCATACTATGCACAGAGTGGTCAGGAATTGAAATCTTAACTCTCTGCTTTGGCTTGAAAGTTTCTCATTTTCATTCCACTGGTTTGCAGAGGGAAAACGAAAGGGGATTAAGATTTATCTATTTTTATTTCATTCTATATATGTCTCTGAGTCTGTATAAAGTTCACTCACTGAAAAGAAAAGTAGCCTGCACAAGTTTTACTTCTAAAACTAAAAAAATAAAATAAAAAATCATTCACCAGACATGCCCAAAGGCTATAACTTAGCTAACTATAAAAGGCAAAGAAGCCTGGAAAAGAGAGGATGAGTCATGTTAAGAGTAGGAAAGTCCTGAAGATGTCCTAGAGAAGCCAGAGTTGCATGAGAGATCAGAAAAAAAAAAGAAAAGGAATTTTTAAACTAAGAAGGGCTGGAAAGGGAATTCCAGGCCCATTAAATGGCACGGGTGTTTGAAAAGTGCCTGCTGCAATTTGACCCCTGTGTACTCCAGGAAGGAGAGAGTGAGGTAGTTGAAGACTGAGTTGGTCAAGACCAAATTATAACTACCATTATATGGAGACTGAAATTTTACAACACAGGTCATTTTCACAGATTTCTTTTTCTGATTTTGATCACTCAGGAAGAAAACATGAATGAAGTCGAAGCAGTAGCAGAAGAGTGTTGTTGCTGGTTTTATGACTAAAAGCATTGATCTTTATTTATTCATTCAAACAAGACTTTGCTTGCCTCCCTCTTAAATATTTGCTTCCGGAAGGAAAAACTCTTTTTAATTATTTACAAGTTAGATAGTTTATCCCAAAGGTATTTTGGTGCATAGCCTCACACTGTCCCTCTTTTTTTTTTTTTTCCATGCAACTTTCTCATAAAATTAGAGGCATACTGCAAAAACAGCCAAGCACCCAAAACAGAAAACAGGAAATTCTTCTCAAGCCAATGTATCATTAACTCATGAAATTCACCACTGCCTGAGAACATTGAAGTGGCTTAGAATATTTTTAAATGAGGTCATAAATTCATATAAAGTAAATTATATTTTAAAGTTATTATAACAACTCAAACAAAACATAAATCCTTAGGCAGCAATATCGAAGTTGATCAGCAAATATATCAGGCACTAAATTGCCTTCTGAAATTATACTATGATTTAATAGCTTTTGCATAAAAATTGGAAAAAACATCTTTGAAAGTAGCTTATTTATGATTCCTGATTACCTTCCTATTACTTTATTAAAATTACAGGCATTTATGCTGTAGTGTTTATAGTCTATCCTGTGATTTGTTTACATATGTTGTAATATATGACCTATAATAAAGCTGATTTTTATCATAGCACTGAGATATTATCATCATTTCTATTTTTAAAATGATGAAACTAAGACTAAACATGTTAATGTCTTACTCAGATGTATATACCAGGGTCAAAAGTGAAAATTTTGGAAACAACCTTAAAACCTAACATTTTATTTTTTAAAAATTGCAAGTCATTTTATGAAAAGAATATACAACCTAGATTAAGTTTCTATATTCTTAACTAATTCTGGAAATCCAGAAGATTATGTATGAAAAACAAATGTAAATAGATAACATTTTAATCTGAAAACCTCATTCAGAATACAGATGACAGATTAAGGATTTATATCTATAATAGAAATATAAACTGTGAAGGAAAAGTTTAACACCTACATTATTGTACACATTAAAGTGACGACATTTAAAAATGAATGAGAACACCTATTGCTTATAAGGCACCCAGTCTGTGAAGACCAAACTGGATACCAAATCTATAGCAGCCCAAACTGCTTAAGACATCAGCCCTCTTATTGCCTGAAATTCAGAGGCAATGCTATGTCGAATCAGGTCATGTTTTCTCTCTACTACTCAATCTGTGCTTACTCTATACAACTAAGTTACAAAACAGGCTCCCTACAAGTGAAATCTGCAAAGTTTGCCCGGAATATACACTAAAGGCTTTGCTGCTATATTTTTACAAGATAGAAAAGAATTCTGACCTGAAGAATGTGGGTATAATGAATAGAGCCAAATGTTCTAACAATTTCAGTAAGATTCTCTTCATGAGATTCTCAAACTCCCAAAAAGATATCCCACTGTGCCTCAAACATACTGATTAAATTGCAGTCATGAATTAAAATAAAAATTTATTTTGATTAAAGAGAATGAAGTCACTACATTGAAGAACTTCTAGTCATAAAATAAATTAGTAGAAGTCCCCAGGCAAAAGAACTTTGAAGTCTCTAGATATATGGTCAAATTGAAGACCACTCAGTTAATTTGTTTACTACACTAAAATGTTTCTATAAGTCTTAATATAGAAAAACAAAAGTGACCAGCGGTCCATTACACTTTTCAAGTCAATGATTAATGTGTAGAATGGAAAGAATAATTTATATCAAAATAATTACTTTCCATTTCTGTTCCTTCTCTTTACAAAATATTTAGATATATTCATTTTTGTTTTATGCTATACAGTGAATCTATGAATACCGTGGAAGAATAGAAAAAGCTATCCCCTTAATCCTTAATTACTATAGAACGGTGATGTCTAATAGACACTTAAGATCATGAATATTAAAATATCTGGTCAGAAAACCTATCAAATGGCTTTCTTATAAAATATTAAAATAGCTGTTTCTGCAAATGTGTGCAAGTGTAGGGGATGGATGTGGGTGGGAGATGCATGGTAATTTTGACATCTGGCTGCTTCCTGGTGTGCTGACTGGACCAGTAGATTCAGGTGTTAAATAAAAATACAACTCATCATGTGCACATTTCTACCTGAAAGAAGGGGACAGAACCTCTGCTTCTCTTTTTCATTGCATGAAGTTTGAGGCTGTTATCAGTGTACCATGAAGTTTCAAGTACAGTTATCACTCATGAAAGAAGTATGTATGCCCATGTCTCAGACTGAAAGCTCAGAACAAGGACTACGTATCCTGGTGCATCTGAATGGTGTCACCCTGTTTCTCAATTTGATTTTCTTCTGCATCCCTAGCAAGACACAGGTCTCAATGAAATCATCGGCTTTTTACCTACAAGAAACAAAAGTGCTTGGTTTTCAGAGGTTTAAAAGATCATATCAGATGGTTAAAGCTAATTTCTCCAAATACATCTGTTAGAAAGTTTCAGTTCCTTCACAGGAACAACCAACTTTTAAGGAGAAAAATGCATGACATATATATTTTGGTTTATCTTAAAAGCCATAGTCATTGCAGCCTTTGGACAATGAAAAATCTTTATGATTCAATTGCTAAAATGTCTTCTTTTCCTCCAATTATCTTTAAAGTATTTCTATATTTACTATAATACACTTTAGAAAACACACATATGTTATAATACAGAAATACTTTTAAACAACATTAAAGGGAATTTGAGAAAATCCCATGATTTCACAATGGAGATATTGATTGTATAAAAGAAAAACCCACCCACAGAAGGTCAAAATGGATTACTTAGTTCAGATCATTTTACTATGAAACAAAAAACTTCCCTGAAGCATAGTAGAATCCCAAATACGTGACTAAGCTATTTTCTAAAAATAAATGTGGCTTCAATTAAATTATCAGTGAGGCAGTAAGTTAGAACATTCTTAGAATTCACGAACATCATATGACCTGTGTGTACAAAGGTTTTAAAAATAGAGATTTGATTCAAGATAGGCAAACTGTTTCCAGAGCATTTGTTTATAAGTATAGCATCGAGAGGAATAATCTCTGTACTCTCTCCTGCTGCAAATTTTTTGCTTTGAGTATGTGTGCACTTGTACATATGCATATGTGCGTGCAAATTTTGTGTATGTTTATCTTGTAGACCTTACTTAAGTTTGCAAAGATCAGAGATGAACAGTTACTGAGAAATTTAACAGAAATATTTTCTTTTATGAGAGCTGCAAAATTAGATAAAAGAGCAATGACTACCTTTTTTATCCAGTTAACCGCAGCAGAGCCCTTTGTAAATGACTGAAATATCCATCACTCTTATGGTCTGAAAGTATTCCTATTTTTGAGCATGGTATTTTACTATAATATCTGCAGTATTGCAGTACATTAACTGTTAGGCAAGTTAGCATGACCTTATTTTTGGATGTATTGATGGAATCTATTTTATGTGTAGAAATAGAATGAGATTAATTCATTTTAAAAGGAATGAAATGTAATCCAGGTGAGATTTTTTGATCATTAGATAATATATGTCCATTAAAAACAGGAAAGTAGATTCTTCTGAATAATGGTAGTAGGTACTACAGAATTCATCATCAAATCCATTAAATTTTAAAAAATTAGTTGATAATTTTCACTATTCATTGTGTGTTTATTTTCATAATTAATTTGATTTACTCAAGTGCATGTTCAGTATAATTTGGGAATTAGAGTCACACAGTTGTGATTCTAACAATGTTAAGTCCTGGGAAATAACATCATTGTAACATAACAAAAAACGATTCAGGAAGGAATGTCTTAGGGAGGTTTTGCTTCTGGGTGGAATAGAATGCTAAGAATACTGCAAGTTTTCCTGTGAATTTAGAGAAAAATTAAAATATGTTGCAGGCTTATAGCTAAACCCCTTAATATAGCATTTAAAAACCAAACATATGCTCAACAAACTTTGTATGTTGTACTAGAGAAGACTTAGAGATTCTCTCTGAGATGAGTCTTAGAGTCAGTACTGTTAGAGCTTCATTTATTATCAACTTACTAGCAAAGGAACATATTAAACTATCATAATTTATTTTGAAACTCCTAAAATAGAATTTGCAGAGGCTGAATTTTTAAATGAGGAATGATAGCTCTGAAAGACTGGATTTCAATTTAACTATATTAGAATATTTCTCCTCAGTTTTACTATTCTTGATTGTAATATATGCTAATTCCAAAGAAAGGCATTTATAAGACTTGCTCTAGAAAATTGCATGAAATTCTGAAAATCCATACAAAACTTCTACACACTACTACACACTGAAGTTAACATCTTAGAAAGGAAGTAGACCAAAGATTTGCCATTATTTGTTTGTTTTTAAACATTAGAAACTAGTTAAGGGCCTCAAACCCTCCAAATACTATTATTATTATTTTAAATCCCCACCCAAGGATGACATGTTTTGAGAGAAGAGGGGAGGGAGAGATATAAACATTGATTGGTTTCCTTCTGTATGTGCCCCTACCAGGGATGGAACTGAAACCCAGATATGTGCCCTGACTGGGAATCGAGCTGGCAACCTTTCAGTGCATGGGACAACACTCAACCAACTGAGCCACTCTAGCCAGGCCCATACTATTCTTTAAATATGAGCAAGCTTTTATGGGGTTAACATTAAGCTAAATGTGTTTTTACTTTTTGTCTTGACTTCTCTCTTTGCAGCATTCTTCCCAGTAACTTTGGACCATACTTTGCTGGAATTAATAAAACTACTAAGTTAAGTTGCTACTTCTTTGGTATTATGCAAATTCCTTCATCTGAGATTTGGGATATTTTGAAAGTTTAAAAGAGACAACCAATATTTTACTGTTTTATACCTCGATGAAAAAAATCTCACAGAAAATCATTTAGAAACTTATTTTGTTAATGCTCTTGTAATTTAAATATTGAAACAGAGCAAGCTCTTTATAAATGCCTGTAGTAAGATGTTATTGTATAATAAAGAATTTGACTGTCCTTTTACTCTAGTTCTTGGGAGGGACTTCTAAACTCTAGACATTTTCAGAATGATATGAGTGTTCTTGTTTTTCATAAAACCCTTAGATCGCATCTGAGTTATGCTACTGAGATGACTGACTCTAGGTGGGCCTTTAGAGAGCTTCAGGATGGGACTGGTCACAAGGAACATCAACCATGTAATTAGAGGGTCAGGATTTTGAGCCAACTTAACCTCCAGGAAGGGGAGAGGAGTTGGAGATTTAGTTCTATCACCTAGTTAATGGTTTAAGCAGTCATGCCTATGTAATAAAACCCCAATTACAACTCTGGACATTAATGCTCATAGGAGCTTTCTGGCTGATGAGAATATTTATGTCCCAGGAGGGTGATATGCACTGACTTTATATGTCTTTCATTCTCTTGTTGCCGATTTGTATCCTTTGTAATAGAAATGTAATTGTGAGTATAGTGCCTTCCAGAGTTCTGAACAAATTATCAAACCTGAAGGGGATCTTGGGAACCTCCAGGATTTGTAGCCAGTTGGTCAAAAGTGTGGGTGGAGTCCTCAGTTGTGTCTGTTGTCTAACATGAGTGCAGTCTTGTTGGGTACCATGCCGGTTAACCTGTAATATCTACAGTATGGTTAGTGCCAGAACTGAATTGTACATCAGTTGATGTTGAAACACGTATAATATACAAGGACTGTTAAACAAATAAACTATAAAATTCTGGTAAGGCAAGGTTTATTTTATAGACATGTTTTAACTGCAATGAAAGAAGAAATTATAGAAGATAGGAAATAATACCTAAAGAAGTGTTTGTGTTTTTAAGTGCTAAGAAGCCGTTTTCCAGGCAGTACTCAAATGAGAACCATAAAAAAAAAAAAAAATAGATCTATTTCCTGGTGATGCAAAAGACACTTAGAGGTAGACTTTGCATCAAATGATGATGGTACAATTGGAAACTCATACGCAGATAAATGAATCATCACCATTCCTCATACCACATGCAAAAATTAACTCAAAGTTGACTTTGGACCTAAACATAAAATCTAAAACTATAAAATTTATAGATGAAAATAAAGGGGAAACTTTTGTGACCATGATTTTGGCACTATTGAGATACAACCCCAAAATATGATCTATAGAAAAACAAATAAATTAGTTGATCTTTGTAAAAATTAAGAATTTCTGCTCTTTGGAATACACTGGTAAGTAAGAAAATAACAGACAAGCCACAGTTTAGAAGAATATTTGCAAATAATACCAATAAAGGTTCTGTATTTAGAATTCATATGAAAACACTCTCAAAACTCAATGGTAGAAAACCATCCAATTACAAATGGGCAGAAATTAAATTTCAATGATGATAGATACATAAAATGCAAATATGCGCCTGAAAAGCACTCAGCATCTTTATTCAATTAGGATAATTCAAATTGGAGAGTATTATGCTAAGCGAAATAAGCCAGGCAGAGAAAGGCAAACATAACATGATCTTGCTTATATGTGGAATCTAAAGAACTTAATAAACTGATGAACAGAATAGATTCAACGACATGGAAACATAGATCACACTGACAAATGTCAGAGGGATGGAGGAGGGTGGGTGGGTGGAGGGGGAGAGAGTAACCAAAGAATTTATATGCATATATGCACAACCCAAGGACACGGACAATGGTGGGGAGAGGGACGGGGGGGGGGGGTCATTGGAAAGAAAAAGGGACATCTGTAATAATTTGAACAAAAATTTTAAAAAATTTAAAAATTTAAAAAATAAAACCATAATTAGATACTGTTCCATCATACAACTGTTAGGATGACTAACAACTGTTAGAAACTGTGAGGGCTGGATAGAGGAGGGAAGAGTGGGGAGGAGATGGGGGACATCTGGAATAGTGTCAACAATAAAGAAAGAATAATTCTTTAGTGGCAAATGAACAAACGGTGGTATATCCAAACAATGGAGTACTACTCAGCAATTAAAAAGAATGAATAAGTATTCATATACCACCACCAAGGATGAATCTCAAATGCATCATTCTAAATGAAAGAAACCAGTCTCAGAAAGACACATTTTCTATGATTCCTTTTATTGTATTCTTTTCTTTAAAATTAAGAGTATTTTTAGAGCAGATTTAAGCTCATAACAAAATTGAGAGGAAAATACAATGATTTTTCCCATATACCTCCTGCCCCCACACATGCATAGCCCCTCCCTCCCCACTATCACATCCTTACCAGGGTTGTAGATTTTTTGCAATTAATGAACTTACACTGACACATCATAATCACTTAAAGTCCATAGTTTAAATTAATGTTAACTCGTGGTGTTGTACTTTCTAGGGGTTTTAAAAAATGTATAATTACATGTATCCACCATTATGATGTCACATGGAGTATTTTCACTGCCCTAAAAATCCTCTGTGCTCTGTCTCTTCATCCCTCCCCTCCCCTATGATTCCTTTTATATGACATTCTGGAAAAAGCAAATGGAAATTTACACATATTAACTATAGTTACAGAGACATAATTTTATAAGGTGAAACCAAAATAATAATAATGAAAACAAATAATTTTAATAACACCACCTTTTATTTGTGTAATGTATGATTCTTAAAGTAATTTATTTTTATTATCTTATTTACTCCTCACACCTCTGGGAATTTGTGTCTATATCTAAATCATTTGTGCTTTAACAGAATTCTACTATAAGTCAACAAGTTGCCTCCACTGTTGTATTTCCATTTTTATATGCCTGCAATCTATCGGCCAGTAGAATCTGATGCTATCAGCAATGATTTATAGTAATATCAGCAATAGGGATGGAACCAATAGATAGTATCAATATGTCTTATTCTCTCGCTGCCCAACAACTAATGAAAAAGCACCTAAGCATAAAGAACAAAAGCTATCTTTGCACTTTGGCTAAAACATAGTCATAGACATAAAACACCAAATTTAGTAATGTTGTCCTAAGCAAGTATTAAAACTTGGGACATAATGCCATGATTAAAGCTAAATGGAAAATAAAGAACCATATGTTTTTTACAGTCTATACATATGAGCTAACCTCTGACTGACCTATTCCCTGAAACATATTTATTGTAATACATTTTCACAATGTCAGATTTTCAGTATCATATGGGTTATTAGAATTCCTGTCTGCAGCAACCCAAACATTTGAGGACATACTGAAAGAAATATATTAAGGAGAGAGTGAAGAAAGTTCTTTCTCATTTATAGTTACAACCAGTCCCATTTTTAGTTATATTCAGCTACTTTGGTTGCAAGATTTTAAACTTGCCCCTGATTTATTTTAATTTATCTGTACTTTTGGAACACAGTTGCTACAAAAATATTGAGATATAATATATATGAATATGTCTTGCATTTCTTCAAATAGATTTCACAAATGGATCTCTACCCAAAGCTGGAAAATTGCATGAATATATACATACACATGAATATAAATAACACTGGTACACTGATACATTCATGTTACATGTGTTTCCATCTATTTTTTCCATGAGCTTCTTTAGGATTTCCATAATGATCATGTTTTAAGGATAAAAATAAAAAAACCTTTTCTAGCAATGCAATTAAGTCAGCCAACATGATGATTCCTAAACATACCATTTGACAACAGGGCATTGCTATGAGGTAACTGTTCCAACAACTGCAGCTCTAAAGTTAATCATGGCTCCGGCAAGAACATTCTCCTAGCGTGCTGCATGAGAAAGGCACTAATTAATCATTAAGTGGCCTTCTATCAGACAGGGCTGCCGTTTCTGTTTCAAATCAACTGGAGTGGTGCAGAGCGGTGCTAGCAGTAGCAACAGCTCCAAACATTGAACATGACAGGGGAAGTATGGATTACTGACATTCTGAGAAGACTGCAGTTTGGAAATGATACTTGAGTTGTTTAATAAATAAGCACCCAAACTCACTTTACTGATTGATGAGCTGTAGTGGCCACATGCCAGAAAGTGTTTTCTAATTCTCACTAAGGGGAGCTAAATTTTCCTTGATTGTAGAGATATGAGCTTTCGAGACTCCTTCTTGCATCATGATGGAATCTGATATGCTAAGATCAGGACTTTCCAGCAGCCTCACCTATATAATTCAGTATTAGAGATGTACCTCCAATCACACTGCAAAATATCTGCACCCAGAAATACTTAACTAGTTTAAACAGACTATCATGATGATAAAGTACACACCTAAAAATATTGTCACTCGCTCCTTTTATGTGCCCATTGTAAGAGATTTGGAAAATATTAAAGAGATCACAGATAAAAATAAGAAATTTTAATATCTGCCAACCAAGAAATCCAGTGTTAACTTTTTATATATATGTATGTGTGTGTGTCTATATATATATATATATATAATATATATATATAAAATTATGTACATATATACACACACACATAATTTAGTGTGTGCATTTTTCTTTTTATCTTACAGAAATACCTAAATTTTACTGAGGGCTGTAGTCTGCCAGGCAATTTCTAAGTACTTTACATGTATCATTTTACTTAGTCCTTACAACAACCAATAAGACAGGTATAATTATTGTTATTATTATATTTTACGTATGGGTAAACTAGGGCACAGAAAAGTTTTATAATTTTCCCATGGTCATGTGATTATTATATGGCAGAACTTGGACTTAAAACCCAACAAATATATCTTGCTATAGAAACTCTCAGATATCTATGTGTAAGAGATATAACTACCCTGATCAACACCAAGGCAAACATGGCAAGAAATCTAGCATTTCCCAGAACTCTTCTTTCCAAGTATTCCCAGAACTGTTGTAACTGCTTGAAGTGGCCCATTGAATCAGTCCTCCTTGCTGCTTGCTGCTTGCTGCTTCTACTTCCTGGGTAAAAGCAAGAACTCGGGTCTGTTTCTCAGTCACTGGTGACTGCTGGACAGCTCTATGCTTCTGGTTTCTTTCAGCAATACCTTTGGTTACCCTTTAAGACACCTATGGGTTTGCTCTTGGAAATTCTGAGATCAGCCATAACTCTTTGATTGCTAAAAGAATTGCTGAGGAGCCTGAAGAAATCAGAGGTCCCCTCCAGGCTTGTGTAAGACCCTTTCCAAGAGGTTACATGTAATGCAGTGGCCCCTTAAGAAGTGAGAAAAGGTTGTCATTTCTTCAGGATTAAGGTCACTTGCTTGAGTTTCTTGCCAAACTTGTCATCCCCAATATTGCACTTTTGGTGACATATTAGTTCAGATTCAACAGAGATAGTTGAAAAGAGAATTGGTAAATGAGAGCCTGTTTGCAAAGTAGTCTCAGGCTTATTTTTATATGGGTCATTATCTAAGAATGGTTTTTACATTTTTGAAAGCTTAAAAAATGCAAATGAAGAAAATTATGTGACACAGACCACATACAACCATCAAACCCTCAATAGGTCCTTTTACAGAAAGTATTTGCCAACATCTGGTCTAAAGGAATAACAGTGTGGCAAGGCTTTACCATCAGTCACAAACCGGGCCACAGCCAGGTCTCTTCTTCAGTTGTCTCACTTCTTGTGTCACTGTTCAGTCACCAGTACCATATTTCCTTCCTTTAAGACGAGATGGCACTTGGAGACCAACACTGTCTTTTCCAGAAGTTCCTCGATCTGGGTTGACTCAGTCCATCAGACATATAGTAATAGCTTTGAACATACAAAAGGAAGGGCTCAGGATCTTGCCCTGACCCCTGGAAAGGATCCTTAGGCCTTAAAAAAATAGTGATGCAAATGAATGCATGGTGGCACTAATTTACCCAAGAATTTTACTCCTTCAGTGGGGCCTAACTCAGGTATCATTTTGTCCATGAAGTCTTCCAGGACAGCTTTCAAGGATATTGTGAACATTCCTTAATAGTGTTCTATATGTCCACCCTATCCCCCAAATGACTCATATTGTTTTGTTTCCATGTTTCTTTGTACTCTTCTTAAAACATATTACTACATATAGCTGCCTCTTCTTCTGAGGCAGCTACAAATTTTCCTGTGTAGGTAGTAGGGTTCTAGGTAGTAGGGTTCATGAGAGCAAAAAATATTTGGAAATGAAGTCTGATAAAGGTCCTATATCCAGAATATATAAAGATCTCATAAAACTCAACAAGAAAAAAAATAAGCCAAAATTTTAAACAAACATTTCACTAAAAATGTCAAATAAGTACATGAAAACAAGCTCAGTACTGTCTGTCATTAAGGAAATGCAAATTAAAACCATAATGAGATACCACTGCACCCAATTAGAACACTTAATTTTTTTTTAAATGATAATCACAGTGTTGGCATGAATTTGGACCTTCTAGAACTCTAATATACTATTTTGGGGAATGTAAAATATATAGTCACTTATTAAAACAGTTTGGAAGTTTCTTAAAAAGTTAGGTCCTACGCATTCCATTCCTAAGTATTTACACAGGAGAAATGAAAGTATATCTCCATTCCTGGCTCCTCAGCCGCCCCTGCTCAATACTCTCTCTCACGAAGCAGGAAGGAAAGCCACGCTCCTGCCCATGTGGATACTACTGAATCTTCTAGTTGTTTTAAGTTAAAGTATTGATAGACTGAATTAGCTAGCCTATCAATGGAGAAAGATAAACTACTTTTAGTAACCTCTTAAAAGTCAATTTTTAATGAAGCATTATATATATGTGTGTGTGTATACATATATGTGTGTGTGTGTGTGTGTATATATATATATATATACAAATCAAATACAGCCTGATTAATTCTCACACAGTGAATAGACCCGTGTCACCAGATCAATAAATAAAATGTTTCCTGCACCTGAGAAATTCTCCTTATGTTCTCTGTACCCCTACTCACTAACTACTGTCCTAATTTTAAATTGTTATAGATTAGTTTTGCCTGCTTTTGAAATGTTTAGCTCAGGGCAAAATATGATTAAGAGAAAGCCTGACACTCTCAAGGTAACTCCCTTTATATCAAGAGAGACAGTTATAAAGGCAGAAAGGCAGAAGACTAGAATTGATCTGAGAATTGTGGCTATGAAGATGCTGTAGCATTGTTCTTAGCACTTGGAATGAACTGGAATCATAAAGAATAAGAAGTCTATTATATATTTGAAAGAATTGACCTGCCAAACCAAATACAAGTCTGGACTAAAAAGTCCTGTAACTGCTCAAACTTAACTTCATACAACAGGCAGTGAGCTGAAAATGCTGCTCAGCTCCAAGTTGGCTCATTTTCCCCACTGCTCATTTTAGATAAAGCATAAGAAACAAAACAACATCCATGCAGGAGAATAAGAGGCCATTAAGGAGGGTAGATAAGTGAGCGAGATTAGGTCCTCTTTAAGGCACATATCTAACCCTCAGAGCAAGGAGTCTTCGCCTGTCTCTCCAGTAGGAACTGGGAAGTGCGCACCAGTGATGGCTTTGTGCGGCCCGTTCTTCTTCCCACATGATCCCGTTAACTGTGGAACTTGTCCTTGGATTACCACTCTGTAGTGTCCACTATACTATTGTGGGAAGACAACGTGGCTTTAGAATTCATTCATCTCCAACCTAGAGATAACCACTTCCAAACTTGATGTAAAAAACAATGCACAGCACCCTGAGATCCTAGAGTTTTGAGCTCAGCATGTTGACTGAATTGACTTTGGGTTGACGGGATTCCTTTGCAAAGGGATGAATATGTGGTAAGTGTAGAAGGAAAGGAGCAAAGAAATATTTGGTGACCAGAAGAGCGTATCGTGACAGGGACAGTGGTCCTCACCAAATTTGCCACCCAGTATCCCACTTTTTTTACCCGTTTTGAAGGGACCATACACCTGGGTTTAGCCAATGTCATGTAGGTGGGAGTCATATGTTACCACTAAGACAAAAATATAAAAGAGCTTGATGTTTTCTCCCTTGCTGAGGTGACCCAGTAAATTCTGTTTTGTATGGTGCAGTTACATAATAGCAGAGCTTCAATCAGCCTAGGTTTCTGAGGAAATATATATAAAGTACATCTTTTTGCTTTGTTAAGACACTGGGATTTGGGAGTGAAGTGTTACCACAGTACTATTTAGCCTATTTTTTCTAACACAAACGGAGTACAAAACATGTCTCCCATGGCACCTAGAATTTTGCCTACCAGTTTTTCAGATATTTCCAGGAAAGTATTTTCCAACATGTTTATAACCCAGTTCTCTAGAGTATCTGAGATGAGATGAAGGCGAAGTCAATGTATCATAGATTTTTTTTAAAAAAACAACACACCTTTATTCACAAAGTTGACACATCCCGAGAAACTGGTCATATGTAACATGATAAAAAACAGAGGGATAGATAAAATATATTCATCTCCATGTAGCCAGAACTCCCCCTTTTAAGGTGTTGTAGAGAACCACCTCATTAAATTACAGAGTGTCCTGAGGTCACCGGGTTTATCCTTCCAAATTGCATGATATAATATTTACAGGTTGTTGTTTTTTTCCCAAATGGTCACTGCTTTTGCTCGTTCTAATGATTTGCAAGGTTGGTGACATTGTCAAGGATCAGAATCAGGGTTTTTTATTTCAAACATCTATTATCTTCTTCACTTATTTTCTTATTTATTGTCCTTCCCACACTAGAGTGTGCACACCTCACTGTGCCAGCACTGAGGGATAGTATGTATAGCAAAGAACATAGACGTCCACTCTAGCAGGGTTTGAACCCAGGCTTCTTCACTTCTGCAGCTCTAGGGGATAATGTGTAACCATTGGCTGCCTTCATTTCATCCTCTGTAAAATAACTCTAATGCTAATACCTACATCATAGGGTTGGGCTGAGAATGGCAGGAGTTAACACATTTAAGGCATTCAGATCAGTGTCAGCCACATGTTCAGTGTTCTATAAGTGTAGCTGACCCCATCTGAGCTTGGATCTTATCTATGCTGTTTACTAAGGTACCCCCAGTGACTTACATATGGCCTTGTGCATGGCACCAGAAAAGTCGAGAGAGAGCAATGAATTCATGTACTTATCACTATAACAGTAACTATCTTTGCCCACAATCCTGAAAATGACTTCAAACACGTGTGAAGAGTCAGTGTTATTGATCAGTGGACTACACCACAATATAATAGCTTTTTAAAAAGCTGTTTTATGCTGATATAAGTTAAATAAGGAAATCTCCATTATCTAGTATTGAATTATCCATTGTGTGAAACAACTGAGCCCTATTTCACCTACTTCTAGCTACCAAATTGTTATGACTCTCAACCAAACAAAATGACGATGAAAGCAAGGAAGAGGGAGACAGCCAAGTCAGCGGAATCCTGCTGCTCATGTAAACTGTTGAGATCCAGCCAGAGGGAGAGCAAGATGACAAAATTAGGGTTAAAATCAAATGCTAAGTGAGGCATCAGTTTTTCTCTGGCTTCAAGTTATCTGGCTCTGAAAACCTCCATTAGCATAGCCAATTAAGAGTTTCTAAATTGAGGATTTTTGTTTATTTGGTGGAGGATTTAAGATTTCTTAGGTTTTAAATTCTCAGAACTAAATGTTCTCCTCGTAGAGGCGAGAGAATGTAGTCTATTCTGTGGTAACAATTTGGGACTTTGCTGGAAGATAAATGCCAAATGAAGGAATCATTTTCTCAATACTGTTAATGGCTTCAAGGAAAGGTGTAATTACAAGAACAGGGGTGAATGTAAATATTGTATAAAGCTTCTTGGCTAGAAACAAGAGCAGCCTGCAGAAAACATTATAATGGACACTTATCCTTGTTGAGGAAGAGGTTAATGTTAATATAATAGAATTTTTAAACTCTAGGGTGAACTACAGTTATAGATTTCAAGGTGTCTGCTACAGTAACAGCTACAAACTGTAGGTCTATCTTGCTCTTATTTACTGAGCTTTTATGAGTTACAAGCAAGTTGGCCTTAGGCCAGACTTTATCACACACAAAAAAGTTGTCTTGCTACTCAAAACTGCAGGAATGAGAATTAAATGTAAGTCCTGAAATCATAAAATTCCTCAAAGTAAACATAGGCAGTATAGTCTTTGACACAGGTCTTAGCAATATCTTTTTGGATATATTTCCCTAGTCAAGGCTACCAAAGCAAAAATAAACAAATTTTACTAAATCAAACTAAAAAGCTTTTGCACAGTGAAGAAAACTATCAACAAAATAAAAAGACAACCTACTGAATGAGAGAAGATATTTGCAAATAATAGTTTCAATAAGGGGTTAAAATACAAAATATATAAAGAACTCATTCAATTCAACATCAGAAACAATCTGAATAAAAAATGGGCAGAGGATCTGATCAGCTACTTCTCCAAATAAGACATACAGATGGCCACAGCCCTGAAAAGATGCTCAACATCACTCATCTTCTGGGAAATGCAAATCAAAACTACAGTAAAATATTGCCTCACACTTGTCAGAATGGCTATTATGAAAAAGTCAATGAATAACAGGCATTGGCAAGGATGTGGGAAAAAAGGGAGCCCTCACGCATTGCTGCGGGATTGTAAATTGCTGCAGCCACCATGGAAAACAGTGTAGAGGTTCCTCAAAAAATTAAAAATACCAGCCAGCAAGCCCCCTTCCCTGCCTTCTCTCTCTTATCATTTCTATTTCCCTGCTTTTTCACTTGTCTTTCCTACAGTCTCACATTCTCACTGACGCCTGTGTGAGTCAAACTATTAAGTGAAATGACATGCGCCACCTCATGGCACCTCCTCACTCACTCCCGCTGCTCAACCGTCTTCATCGTGTATTTCACTCTCTGACTTTCTCTATGATTATGTCATGTGCTTACGGCTTACTATCTATTTCCTCCACACCCCCACCTGGAGCGTAAGCTCCATAAAGGCAAGTCTGTTTTGTTCACTGATGCTTTTGAGCCTCTAGAATAGAGCCCAGCACATAGAAGGCGCTCAGTAAACGAAACTGACTGGTTTAATGAGTGAATAATAAATAAGTGAAGGCAGGGAGCCAGCAGGTAGTGTGAAGGCACCTAATTTCCTCTTTAAAGATACAGCATTTTCCACAGATATGAAAGCTGGTGAAGAATGGAAAGAGAACTCCAGAAAGAGCCTGTCAGGTATTGTTGGCCAAGGTGTTTATCAGCCTTTAGTCATTCAAGGAACTCAGGGGCCATGTTTATTTGGAACTTGTACAATAGTGGATAAAGAAATCTGTCTGGCCAAGGAGGTTAGCTAGTGAGTAATAAAGAAATTCACACTGAAATGTTATCCTAAATAATCCATGTTCAGTTTGTTTTAGTTTCTTCAAGCAGCCCGGCTTGCAGAGCTCTGATCTGATTGCAAGCTCTCGGTTTTTACACTTAACATAAAATAAGAGAAGATCAAATATACACATAGAGATTAAATCTCTCATTTCTAAGAATCCAGAGCATGTACAATTAATCTCAGGATATGCTTTGGAGGTTGTAATAAAAGGAATATGTTCTGTGTTCAAGGTGAGAATTACTCCTACTTAAATAGAAAGCAGTAATAATCATGCCCATTGTTCATGTCCAGCTCTGCCAACTAGTGTTACCAATCCATGGAAGGTAAAAGAAGTGAAAAAGATTTTTATCAAAATGACTAAACCAGAAAGGAACTGAGAACAAAGAGAAAGGGTCCAAATTAAGTATCACTGCATGAATCTAACCCATTCTGTGGCTATGGGCTCTTCCGATTCAAGCCTCTTTCTGTTCATTTTAGTACCTTGTTCGTTTTTTTGGCTATCTTTCTCACTCTAAGGCTGTCCTCTTTTTTCCCCCCTTTGGTTCTCCGTTTTCATCAATAATCCAATCCAAGTGCAAAAATAGCATGAATGTTAGATCCTTATGCTGAGTACAATGGGCTATACATCCTTGGAGTATTCACTCCGGAACCCTTTCTGCTCTACTAGGCCTTAAGTTTGGCACCTATATTTTATATCTGCAGGACATTTCAGTCAACAAAAAAGAATGTCTCTTTTTCCCTGACTAGCATTGTAATCAAACACAATGGAAAATGTGACAATGGCCACTATGACCAAGATTCACTCATATTTTATTTGAGATTTGGAATAGCATAGTGACTGAAAATTTGTCTCTATAACACAACTTATTTTCACCTATTCATTTCTTAATATTTATCATTGTCCAATCAGTAAGTCAGTTTGCCAATAGGAAATATGTCTATATGTAAATATCAACAATTATATATTAGTATCCAAAAATGCAGAATAAATCTATGCCTATGCTTAAATTTCAGTTAAAAATTTTCACAGTATACATAATTCATGCCAAGTCCAATACTCTGTTGAGAATACATTTTTTCTAGTAGAAAAAATAATTTTTGTGTAACAATTTTTATCCCCTGTGAAATATGAACTAATCACTTGGCATTTTCTTCACATGTAAATATAAAAAGAATAACCCAGAAATTATAAGTACGACAGTTATTATTTCAGTTAAAAAATCTTTATTGATACTTCCTGTTGTTTTGTAACAGTGTAATGTAATTGCTCACGTAAGGAAGAGAATGGTGATACGTCCAGGGCAGCCACAGAGTTCAGCATTTAGAAACACATAAATCAACAGTCATGTCTAAGCTGCAGATAAGGAAGCTGGAGAATGTGTTATGTGATGATCCTGAATATACCTTTGTATCAACTTGAAGGCAGTAAACATGAGCAGGACAAAAAAGAAATACAATATATTGCCCGGCCGGGCGTGGCTCAGCAGTTGAGCGTCGACCTAGGATCTAGGCGATCGGGGTTCGATTCCCGGTCAGGGCACATGCCCGGGTTGTGGGCTCCATCCCCAATGACTCTCTCATCATTGATGTTTCTATCTCTCTCTTTCCCTCTCCTTTCCTCTCTCTGAAATCAATAAAGATATATTAAAAAAAAAAAAAGAAAGAAAGAAATACAATATAATATAGAGGAGGTAGTATTTCTCTCTGGTAATCATGTCTCCATTTCCCATACATGACCCCTAAAACTTGGTCACCCTTGATTCTCAAGCTGAATGGCATTCTATCTGCATATGTAAGTGATTGATAGAAGCAAATTTTTCCCAGGAGCTGCCTGCTCACCCAACATGTCGATGTCGTGGTCCATGGAGGAACTCCACATCTTGTTCCCATGGTGTATATAATACAATATTACCTGTATGGGAAAGAGCCTCATCACCTTCTCTGAAAATTCTATACTGACTTGAGAACCCTGGTGATTTTTAGCTGTGTATTGTCTCCTAGATATTTTTCTTGCTTCTTTTTCTATGATATTACAATTACCTAACAATTTTAAAGACCAAGAGCACATAAATATATGGTTATATATTTCCTAATCTGGTTAATGAAATACAGTTTGGAGAGACTTATGTTTTTAAGGTCATGTAGACTATAAAGCCATGATTAAAATTACAGGAACCTTTTCATAGGAGCCATTTATAAAATGTACTTTCTCAATTAGGTACTTTTAATTTTTTCAGACTCATTATGGTATAAATAAGTAAATAAATAAATAAGTAAATAACCAACCATTAGATGTAAATAGCTCCCTGTCACTTTTTGGCAGAGTGCAAAGCATTGTTAATGCTAGGCTTTGATGATGTTTTTTTAAATCCATTTCCAGAGAAGGAATATTCTAAAGTTTGAGAGAATAGTTATGGCAAGATCATATATAACAATAAAGCACTAACCCACAACTTTATCACAAATAAGCTCAAGAATTCAAACCCCAAATCTCTGCAGAAATAGGCTAAGAACGGTCAGGACTTGGTCAGTGACTGACAGGTTTCCATTTTTTGTCTAACTCCTAACTCAAGACCAACCAGAGAATGCCAAAAGTGCTCTTCGAACAATCCTATAGGAGGCCCTTCTTCTAGATAGTTCATGGGCAGCTTCCCAATGCCAGTAACCACCAATCGGAGATTACCTAAAGGCTTCTCTTTTTATCACTGTAAAGCCTTTCTCCCCTCCTCCGACCCGTCTTTGAGTCTGCCAAACCCAAATGATTGTGGTTGACTCACTTGCAAAAAAGTAGCAAGCTCTAAATAAAATAACTAGCTTTAGTTTTTCTCTTTGGGGTGGTCTTTATTTATTTCTACAAGGTAAAACATTTAAGAAATGACTGAACTTCACAGTCTATGATAAAATTTGAAAGAATAATTTTTCTCAGAAAAACTTGCCCCACTTCTAAAGCCTGATATAATCAAAACTTCAAAGGCAAAATTTTCTTAGCTATAATTGCAGTAAACTACCTAGCTAAGTGTCCTTGGCCCATCTGTATACATGCACAGTTTATATGAATGTATCTCAGGATGAATTTGACTCAGTAGACTGAGGTCACACCAATACTGAAAGAAAAAAAGATGAAAAAAGCTCTTGAGAGTCAGATGGACTTTTTAAAAGTACCCAAATTACAACTGGAATTGAAATGAACCAAGAATGCCTTTAAGCATGGAACAAAGGCCAATAAAGAAAAGGTCTCAGCTATTGTAGAAATAAAGGTATCCCTCTTTAATGTGGCAGACTTTGGTGAAATATTCAACTCCTGGAACAATACAAAGCAAAGAAGAAATCATTTTTAGATAAGAGGACAGAACTAATGGATATTCTCAGCAAGCCTAAAAGCTATGTTACCACAATAGTGCAAAGATAATGGTTTCCACTTCTACAATTCCTTTTAATGATTGTTTTGCCAATATACAGTGTAAAGGAAACAAAGACTAATAATTGCTTGTCAGCATTGACGAAGCATGACTGGCATCATGAAGGGGAAGAGCTGGGGGAAGGCGGATGCCACTTCACAGCTACAGCAGATACTAACAGCCTGAGCTATGTTCACACTAAAGGAATGAGAAAGGAACATTTGAAGGTCAAGTTAAATGAGCTGTTTATATAATCCGGTTTACAAAACACATTTCAAATGCCAAAGGATTTGAGTCATTGAGGAAATTTAAAAAGGTGAAAAATAATGCAAGAAATCACATTAAGAGTTAGAACTCTGGGTGCCTGTTCCAATTACATGTGGGTGAGCGAAAGTTTGACTGTAGAATCTTATAAAGCAAAATTGTAAACCATCAAACCACTTACTATAGGGGAAAAAAAGCCCTACAATACAATGAAGTCCAATTCCTCAATGAAATGCAATCCAAAAGACCCAAACAGATAAGAGGAACTAAAAGGGGTTTCTGAGATTCCGTAATAAAATGAAAATATAGTAGATAAAAATTAGCATGTTCACTTTCAAATAAAGTAGCCTTAAGGGAGCAAATATTAAAGAGTGCATTACCTTTAAACGTGCATTGAATTCTTACATACAGCCTGGAACTGGAGGAACTTGCAGTGCGTGAAGGGTAAAATAAGACAATCACAACTGTTAAACGTGTGCTTACAAGCAGTCAGTAGATCTGAACTCAGTAACGGGATGAACAATTTGTGCAGCAAGACCTCCCGACACAAATGAAGAGCTGAAACAAGATGGATGGATGGGGATAGAATGTGTACAGAAATAGGAGGTTTATATCCACATTTAAATGAGTTCCATAAGGATTTAAAAACAAATTCATTTTTATATCTTCCCTTGACAAATAATGTAAGAATTCCAGTAGTACCTTGAATTGAAAAGCTTTATGTATTTCTCACTAGGTTTATCTAGGCATGTGCTTGTGTTGACAATAATACACAGATTCCTTGAATATGAAAAATAATAACATTTATTAATGTCATGGTCAGGCTTGTCACACACTGGCTTTGCCATTACCCGCCTACATTTCAACAGTAAAGCTTCTTTAACAGGTGTTTTTCTGCTGGCTCAGCCTAGTCCCAACTTGCTCAAGGACAGCAAGGCAAAGAGAATGTTAGCAAACCTCATTCTCAGTAAGCAAATTTAAGGCTATTTAAATTCATGTTTTCTTTGTATGGTTTACTTTGTGCTTAAGCATCTTTCCTGTTAACCCTTGTAGGTTTTCTGCCTGTAGAAAATTCAGCAGTAAGACAGTAAGATTGTATACTCCAGGAAATGGTCCTCCGATGTTAACTGGAGATTCCTCTCTTTTCTAAAGTTTGAAATAAAACATTCACTTTATTTGCTGAATAAACCCCAAACACATACATTAATCTCCTAATGCTCTTTTTCTCTTTCTCTTAAATTACTTTTCTATTTTTTTATTTTATTTATCATCAGTTTTACCCAAAGACTTTATGTATTTGGTGTATTTTTCTCTAATTGCATCTAAACAATCAAAATTTATTTTCTTTTATTTTCTACTCTGTCCTTCAACAGGAAATTTTCTTTTTAGCTCTCAGTGAATGACCCACTGTTTTTAGTAACCTCCTATAGACCTCCTTCTGTAAGGTCTCCCCCACCCAGGATTTAACTGAGGTCCTCATTATGTCTCACAAGCACTTTCAAAACTGGCCTTTCGCTATTGTCTGTGTCTGTTAAAGTCTACACTTACCACCGCTACGTAACTTATTTCCCCAAGCCCGACCTCTGATCATGTTACTTTCTGCTCAAAAAGTTTATCGTTGACTCTTTTTTATTACCTACACAATAAAACCAAAATTTCTTAACTTCACAAAGAATATCTCCAGGATTCCATTTTAGTCATTTTCCTTCCTTCTTTCCTTCGTGACAGACCACAAACTTCAGTCAATTAATTCCTCACTATGCCTGTCATTAGACAAGTTGGAGATGATAGGAAATAGCATGGTATACTCTGAAATACCTCTCATTTCTCTTTCACATGGTAAGTGTATATTCACTTTTAGGATGAGCTCAAATTTCACCTTCTGGGAGCCCTGACTTTCTTAGGAGAAATAATATTTACCGTCCTCTGATTTCAGAAAGAACTTTGTCCATACAACTATTATAACATCTATTTCCTGTAACTTTTATTTACAGGTGTATGTTCCTATGTACTGATTGTGACCTTCTTAAAGGGAGGATTTGCTCAGTTTTGCAATTTTAAGACCTTCCTTAGGATATCCAACACACAAAAGTTGTCAAAAATTTTGTTAACTTATTGAAATGAATGAGCACGTGAGTAAATTGATACTATTCTATGACTAGACACAATGCACTAGTTTTGCACAGCCTTTTCATGATCACAGAAAAAACTGAGTAGTTAAGGCAGATGGAGCAATATAAGTACATTTATATTTAAGGATTAAAAAATTGAAGATGACATCTGAATATGTACAAGAAACAGACTATATAGGAACTCCTACAATAGGGAAAACTACCTTTAGTGTCCTCCTGTGTCTCTTGAAGGATCTGGCCCTTCTTAGCAGGAATCCTACATATTGTATTGTCAATTTTCAAAATCCTTTCATAACATTTCCTTTTTCCCTTGGTGTACATGGATAGGACATAGTTCCCCAACTTCATAAACTGCAGATACTCTAACACTGAATATATATGTATTGCAACATGAATATGTTCTAGAAGTTATCCTAACTTTAAAATTCTGATTTTAGGAGATTATTAATTGAAGATGAAAATTACATAAACAGGATATGACTTGTTTTACTTCAGAGCTGATTATTCTCATACCATACGGAATTTTATGTTAGTCAATTTCTTGTCTCATAATTAAAGTAGAAGAAATATAACTTTTTGTATAGGCAGTTTTTAAAAAAATCACTTGAGTCAGTGATTTTTTAGAAATCAACTAAGGAATAGCAATTCCTCTAAACAACAACAAAACAAAACTATGGTGATTTTTGAAATATATATTTATTTACATGCTCTTTTAGATTTCCTTAAAGAAATAGAATACATAGGAAATATGGTTGTCACATCAAAGGAAAACAGGGAAAGATGGTTATCGGGAGTACAGAGGGGAAAGGGGAGAACAAAGAAAATGCATAGTATCCAAGATTTTAAAACCAAAATGAAAGGTCTGCCCCAGGACCTGGTAGGCCTCCCTGGGGAAAGTGCTTGTATACTTTTCTATATTTGGAACACAGAATCTGATAAAGGTTGTTTGCTGAGTCTAACAAAAACTCGACTTCAATTTTATTTGCCGGAAGTTGAAATTTGTCATTTCTGCTTTCATTACCTTTCATTTTCCCCCCATTTCACACTCTGTTTATCCTATTCCAACATCACAGTGTTAAAGATAGCAATATTAAAGTTCTTTGTAGGTCCAGAATTATGTAAAGGAAATATTTACTTAGTTTCCTACACAAACTTGTTTTTGATGGTGAGTTTATCACTATTGAAAACATTAAGCATTCAAGCTTATCTCCTTTTCATAACCCTGCAATAGTTTGTACCTCTTCATCAACATCATATCACTATCATTGTGGTATCTCCCAAAGGGCTTGAGAAAGTGGCTACATGAACAATTTGATAATGATGACAAATTAGCATTATTCCATACTCTCAATATGGAAGGGAATATGCAGGAGAGATTTGCTAATCACAAAATGCCTCTGCAATAAAACATATAAAAACTCATAGCCATGTTCACATGTATCCTGACAACCAATATACATATATATGTGTGTGTGTGTGTGTGTGTAAATATAGCCAAATATTAGTGATGATTTTTCCCTCAATGGGAAGCACATTATTGATTTAATTGTTATTTGTATCATGTAGTACATTTAAAAGTAGTTAACTCAGAAAGCTCTTATGAAGTTTATTGTTATTGTGAAGCTCAACTAAAATATAAATGAAAGTGGTTTATCAAGTATGAAATATAAAAGAATGTGAAAGTTTTAAATTGTATTAGATTGCATAATAAACATTAACATTTTATCTTTTCAATATAATTGATTTTTGTTGACTTAATAACTATAAGGTATATCCCTTTTCTGTCAACATTTTTTTCATAGTATTTTCTAGACTGCTTGGAAAGTTTCCTGCTACTTCAAGGCTATCTCATCAATCTTTCTCTGAAGATGGCTTTCTCTTCTGCTTTACAGAGAAAAGGAAACTCTCAGACAGATAACCCTCCACACCACACAACATATCCTGTCAGCCTACATTCATGGGCACCTGTTTACTCTTCCATCCTCCCTCCTTTTATATTATAGGGGATGCACTTCCTTCACAAAGTTATTCTGCTCCCCCTTTTTAGTAGATTCTGTTCTCTCCTAGCTTCTCAGGAAATGTTCTTTCACTTCCCTCTTAAAAAGACATTCACCTTTAGCTTTAAAAATACTCAATTCTTCCCATTTAAAAACAATCTTTATTTTCACTTTTCTCTACTTTCTCCTTCCACCATAGTTAAGTTTTTTCAAAAATCTTTATTGAAAGGATCTCTGTTTCCTTAACTCCCATGGTTCATCCCACTCAACCTAAGGTTTCTTCTCCTACCCATTGGCTCTTGTTAACATTACCAATTGCCGCCAGGTTCCTTAAAACCAATGAGCTTTCTTTTCCTCACACTTATTTTGTAATACTGTGTTTTGTTGACATACACGTCCCTGGATTTTTGCATTACCACATTTGGCTTCTCTGACCATCTTTAAACTCGATATTCTTATCTCCAAATTTATCATTTGAATTATGGAGCCATACATTGAATTACTTGCTCTCTTTGGATGCCCAAAAGGTGTCACAAGCTTCATATGTCCAAGTTAGTGCTCTCTCACCCACTCCATTACCACCTTTCTTTTTAAAAATGTTTATTTATTAAACATTATGCATAGTATTTAAGAACATGAACTCTTAGTCAAATAACTGAATTCAAGTGCCAGGTCTACCATTTAAAAGCTGAAAATGTTGGGCAACTTCCTTAATCTCTGCCTGATTCTTTATCTGAAAAACTTTCAGAGACAGTCTGAGAACTAATTGACTTAATTCAAGTAAAATTTTGAACATTATTTGATATAGTAAACATTTAATAAATATTAGCTATTTTTATTTCCTAGCTCACCTTTCTCATAACCACTTAGCTAGTTATGAAATATAAATATCAGAGTCATGCTTGAAATGTACCTATTACTTACTTCCATACCAATTCTACCACCAGGCTTAAGTGTTTAAGCTCCTATAAAGCTCTCAAAAGTGTCTACTTTATCAGTCCTACTATAGTGCAAACAACCATTATCTCAATTTCAACCTTTATCCATATTCCACATTTAAGTCAAAATAATTTTATTAAAGCAGCTATTGAACAGGTAATTTTTCTACAAATGTCACAAATTAATTTGTGCTCTGGGTGGAAGCAAGAATAGGCTTTAGATGAGAAGTAAAGTCACATTTGAAAGAGACAAAGTATAAAGGGAAATCAAGAAAACACTTAAACCAGATTCAACAGATGCTAGGGAAATGTCACAAAAGAGCGTTGTGAATATTGACATTCTAGAGGAAGTTTTATAAAATTTCTGTCTCCAATAATATTCATACATATTCAACCCTACCATCACTTCATATGATAGTGCTTCCAATCTCAGGTGTTACAATGGTACCAAGAGCAGCTTCTGAGGCTCAAAAACAGATGGACTTCATTGTTTATAAGATCCCTTCACCCGACAATCAAAGTCCACCACACTCTAGCCAGAGTCTATCTTTTTGTTTTATATTTCCACAATGATATAGCACAGATGCCTTTAATCAGTTGTATATATCTGCTGAATAGATGTGATAGAAAATTCTAGAATATATCCATATCCAGTTCTTCTTTCATTCTTGGCATCTTGGAGTATTATACTTCCCAGTGCTTTTGCAAATAGGTGACTCATTGCAACAAGTTGTGGTCAATGGACTCATTTCACTGCCAGAGCAATACCTTTCAGATTTTGCGCTCTCTCTCTCTCTCTCTCTCTCTCTCTCTCTCTGTGTGTGTGTGTGTGTGTGTGTGTGTGTGTCTCGCGCGCCCTCTTTCTCTTTCTACAGAGACTGAGAAAGACACCCTTCTATAAAGTTCAACTACAAGGTGGTGGAATCTTTGCCAGCCTGCATCTATGAGCAACTTGTAGATCAAAGTCCCCCAACTGACATTTATGGGACATGTAGGATCTGGAAGAAATACATTTTGTCCTATTCAGCCACTGAGATATAAGGGTAGTTTGTTATCTCAGTGGAACCTAGCTTACCCTGACTAACAGAAGAACTTTATTAACACCACCTCTGACTTTTTACAAGAAATGTGACTACAAATTATTTTCATCCTTTCTCTAGTAAAATAGGGTTATTTTATTTGGAGTAAGAAGAAATAAGATATATTAGCTCAGAAGAGAAAATATAACAAGCCATATTAAAGGAATCCTAAGATTACACTGGGGAGTAACTTCTAGTAAAGGTTAGTATATCAGTAGAGACACATGTAAGTTTTTGCTGTCTTTTTCTGTCTTTTCGGTTATCATCATACTATATGGCTAAAGAGAGGACATCAATCTTAAGAACAGCAATCAATTCTGCACATTTTATTACAGTCATTTCACTTAAAAAAATAAGTTACTTCTCAGGATAAAAATTTCTGAAAGAAAGAACATTCACAGGAGACACATCAGAAAAATATCAAAGAGTCAGACAAATGAAGAAAGAATTCTCTTTGCACTTATAGGAATAAAACGTGCTCCTTCTTTTCTGAGCTTATGACAGTTTAAAGTCAGTATGTTATCGTTATCAAGGACAGAAGGCTTGGTTCTTTACCTCTGGTGATGTTGGTAGTGTGTTGTCTGACATGAAAGAGATTTTTTCCCCTTTTATTTGTATTTACCTTCTTAGGAACTCTTCCTGTAGTTAGTTATTTGGAGTATTTTGGGGCAGAGTGATTTCAAAAGGATTGCTACTCACTATTTCTTCCTTTTGTCCTACGACTCGGAGCTCTTCTCTCTGATGAAATAGCTTCATGCCATTCAAGTATGGATGATTCTCAGCCAAATTAATTTTTTTCCCCTTTGCTTCATCAGAAACACTATTTCCCAGTTGTACTGTTGCCATAACATTACATTCCACTATTCGAGCTTCCAAGAAAACCAGCTGGGCCATGCCCTAGATGAGATAAAGAGAGATCATTGCATGTTCCCGCAGCTTCTCATTTAAGGATTTTGGAAATCAAGTAAATCTGTAGCAAGGACATATAGGCAGATAAATTGGGAAAAATCTCTTCTGCTGCCACAGCTCCACTTTTTCCCCCACATTCTGATCCTTTCAGTTCACAAAAATCCAGGGCATCTCTCTCCTCCCTCATCCAGGGAAGAACTGGATTGAATTATTTAAAAGATAAATTGTCCTCACATATGAATATTGAAACAATATTGGATCATTTTTTAAATTTCATTTTGCTTGAATAGCCCTAGGATAACAATGAAAATGTAAAATATGGCCTTGGTTTGACCTTTGCTTTCTTATTTCAGATGGTCATTGTGGAAGGTTTTAAATAAAAGATGATCGTATTAACTGAGTCTCTTCAAAGGTCAGCTTGTCTATTTGTCTGAATAGTTTCGTTATTTTAAAAGACAGTCATGTTTACCTTTTGGGGCTATCCAAATGCATGGCTAAATACTATTCATTGTTTCATAATCATGAGTCCGTAGTTTCGTTTAAAATGCAAAACATTAGTTAGAAAATTTCAAAATGCATTTCCTGCATTCCTTGCTTTGAGGAAAGAACCTAGGCAATGAGGAAATAGTGGCTTCCTTGGGAAACAGAGGGACATGCTCAAAGGATGTGTGGGGAAGACACAGTCTGTCTACTTCTCCATTTTTACCAGGAAAGTTTCTCTCCACATTAGCACCGCTTCTTCATATAAATTTACATATAAATTGAGATTCCCATGATAAAGAATTACCAAAGCAAAGCTCAACCTGAAAATTAACTCCATCTTAAAAGAAATAGGACTATGAGTGATCCTAGAGGAAAACAAGTTGACTTTGAAATACTTGGTTTGTGACTACTGACCAGAAATATGTATTCAATGTCCCCTTGAGCATGAAGCTGTGGTCAGTTGAATGTTGTCTTGGGGAAGAAGAGGGAAAGACATAGTTAGCATGGTTTTCTGAAGAATTTCCTTGAAAAGAGGAACTTGAAATAATTCTGCATTTTAACCAAAGGAAACAAAATGATATAAGTTAAATAATACTATCTTAAGTTGAGAATATTAAAATTTTGGTTTTATATATTTATATTCCATTTAGGAAACACTCCCCATTGTTGTTGTTTGACATATAGATCAGGAATAAGAAATATACAGAGATGGCCCCTGTTGTCAACGAACTAAGAATAAGTAGTACCGACAGCAATGTAATACAGGGCTGTTATTTGCAGGTACCTGAAAATCCACTTTTAAGGCTTGCATTACTGTGCTAGGAACCCTGTATGTATCTTCTTTATAAAAATGTAGTAACCTAATCATTCTAAACCTACCTTACTTGACTTGAAAGAGCTTGACATTGCAAGGTGAAAATGAAAAAGACCTGTAATTTTATACTGTTTCAAAGTACTTTTTGTGACTGCAAAAGTGGCCAACGTGAGGAGTTACAACTGGTTCCCAGGTGACTGTATATCATATCCTTCTTGTGTTCACACATATTGTGATTCACCAGAAGGGAAACAAAACTTGTCAAAACAATATTTTAAATATCTATCAATGTTTAGTTGTTTGTTTTTGTTTTTAATTTTTTTAAATATACCTTTATTGACTTCAGGGAGAGGAAGGGAGAGGGAGAGAGAGAGAGAGAGAAACATCAATGATGAGAGAGTCATTGATCGGCTGCCTCCTGCACGCCCCCAACTGGGACTTGGGGATGGATCCCCACAACCTGGGCATGTGCCCTGACTAGGAATCGAACCAAGATCCCCTGGATCCAAAGGTTGATGCTGCAATGCTGAGCCATGCCCAGCCGGGCTCAATGTTTACTTTTAATTGTCTTCAGGTAAAATAAATTCTACTCCATTTTTAGGCAGCTATCAATCTATAGTTTGTGAAAATATCTGTAATTAAAAATAAAAAATATATGTTTTAACGTGAAACTAAAAATGAAATAACTTCTTGCATGCCATTCTCAGACTTTATATAAGGTGTTTGCTTTTTTATTACTAGAAAATAGGGCTCAGGGAAAATAATCTGAGCTTCCTAACTTATACTAGAACAATATAAATGTTTGGCTCAACTTTTATTTCAATCCCATTATATTTTCATGTTACGTATTTGTATTATACCTTATGCACATTTACGAAATCGTTGCATGTGAGTGAATCTATAGCAAAGTGCCATTCTGCAGAATAGAGCTGTTAATCAGTTCAGGAAAGGTCGTGCTTTGTTTGCTTGTTCCATAAATCATGCACACATTTCTTCTAAGTGGCTTCAAGATTTGCAAAGTCTCAATTCCACCAAGCAAAGGAACTGCATATTTCTGAATGAAAATTTTCAACAGCTATAATGAAAGAAGTGACACGGTTCACATTCTACATAAACACAACTAATACTACCTTCAAGGGCAGAAATCAGCCTGTGGAAATAAAACCCAAAATGACTAGAAACAGAAGGCACACACTAAGTTAGTCATTGATTGATTTTTTTGGGGAGGGTCCCAGGAAAAAGCTGACATTGATTTATCTTTTAATCTAACAGAATAACAACAAATCTTAAAGCAATCAGTTTTAATGGTCTTAATAACTCCAATCAAATTATTCACCTTCCACATTAATATAGGAGGTTGGCTTCATATTTATTCATCAGATTTGTCAAATAAATATTACCATTTGCCAAACTAAGCCCTAGTCCTTTAGTTCTAATGGGTTCTATTAGCATTCCTTTTTTAATTGCCCTCCTCTCATAATTAAGGTGACCGTAGGTCCCAGTTTTCCTGGCGTGGTCACGGTCCTGGTTTATGCTTTCTGCACTGGCATAATTGTTAGGAGAGTCTCTCTAGTTCCTGAAATGTCCTGGTTTGAAAGATCAGGCATGCAGCCAACATGCTCATAACTCTGCTTTTATTATTCCCTGTTTCTTTGGGGCCTATTAAAGCTAAAAGTCTTCTTTAAGATCAGTATGAGCAAGTATATGAAAAGACCACGACTTAACAACTCTATATGATATTTCCTCACCTACCCAAAGAAAGATCTTTTCCTCAGCTATAGCACATGTCTGAGCTCTAAAAAATAGCAGCTTAGCAAGATAAAACTTTGCTGACAGGCTGCTCTATAAGCTTTTCTTTTCAAGGACTCTATTTGAAAAAAAAAAAAAAAAGTTTTTCTTTTGTCCCTCTGACAATAGCAGAAACTGAGATAGCCCTTGTGAGTGAATTTAACAAGAAAAGCTGCTTGATTTTGTTTATTTGATCTGAACTTTCCTAGAATAAATTTTATATGTATAAGGTGGTGATGTAATAAAAACTTAACACTGTTTACCACTGTTGATTACATTTTGCAATGGTTTTATGTTCTGTATGTAACTACAGAGTTCTATTGGGGATGAAAATGGGGAGCACACAGGAATTTTCGGGACACTGTTGGAGCCACACAGAAGCTTTCACCATTTAAGTAATGGTTCTACGTAGAACTGTGCTACAAGGGCCACCTGGAGCTCTCCATGAGGCCATGATAGGTGAGAAAGATGGACAGATGGTCAGGAGGGTGTGCTCAATGGATACAAAGCAAGGCTGATCCTGGGAAAGAGAAATCAATGTCT
The DNA here is from genome assembly GCF_964146895.1 of Miniopterus schreibersii. Lineage (NCBI taxonomy): Eukaryota > Metazoa > Chordata > Mammalia > Chiroptera > Miniopteridae > Miniopterus > Miniopterus schreibersii. The sequence continues at coordinate 75,778,535 of NC_138107.1, read as the reverse complement.
CAGCAGAACAACTCCTACAGAGTTTCTAACTAATGGATTTCTCATTTAGCTAGACTGTAAATTTGATCCTGTGCAACATTTACTTTCTTTATTTAGATCAGGATTAAAACGGAACACCTAAAAAGGCCACATAGGATAAAGAGACTGAGATGCCTTCAAAGGGATGAACATTTCCCAGTGGATATAAATAGGTTGTTGTTTTGATTCATTTAAAAGGTCATTAGTCAAATGTTCTGTTTCTTTTTCTCTCGCTCTCATTTCTCTCCATCTCTTTCTCAAACATAGAGGCATACACTAGAAAAAGTAATTAAATCAACAAACCAACCCATCCCTGGCTCTAACAACAAAACACAAATGAGAATTAAATTTTTAGAGGTTTTAAAATTCAGTTTCCACAGGCATTTTTGATAGAGAGAGTTTGTTTGTTTTTTAATTATTTAACTAAAATGTACTTGAAATGATTCCAAAATTTAGGAAAGATGAATTCAAAAGCCCTCTTTCACCATAAAAATATGAGAAACTTTGTTGGCAACTTTTGTCCTCTTTCTAAGATCGTAGCCAGATAAAGCCTTTAACTTGATGTGTTATGCTTCTCTTTTAAAATTTTATATAAAGGATCTAACAAATTACTAAAAGCTGATAATCATCAGGCTTTACCAGGTTTACAGGGCCAATCTTGAGGTGCTAATAGGCCCTTAGGGGGGAATCAGTCCTCGGTTAAATAAATAAATCATCAGGTTTGCAGTAGAATATTTACTATGAACACAGAGTGCAAAATGGATAATCTCATTTATAGCCTAAAATAATGTTCAAGTGAATGCTACGAAAATTATCCGAACAGTATGTCAGGCAAGATGAGCAACACCAAAAAAGGAAAAGACAGTCTTCAACCTTGAGTTATTTCTATTTAACTGGAAAGAGATAGATGCGTAAAACAACCAAGAATGATTCCAGGCATACCACACTGCACTAACATTTGATAAGCCCCTGGTGTGCATGACTTAGGTCTTAAATAAATAGCACTCAGTATTTAACAAATATTTATTAAATGCTGATTTTCAGCCATCGTATAGGCCACTGGGATCATGCCAACAGCAAAGATACAATCCTTCTTATTGATGACTTTACCTAATCTTGGGGGGGGGCATGAATAAAAAGATGTCTTCCCTGTGGTGGTGACACACGCGCGGAGGCCCAGATTATGGAAGGGTGTTTGTCACGGTGCACATGAACTGCACGATTTCCCAGATGTGAGACAGAGCGCTACTAGTGTCACAGAGAACTGGGCACATCTTAAAAACAGAACTGAAGGGACACGATCCGTGTCTTTACTTTCACTGCAGCTCGGAACAGGAATGGTGACATAAGTAGGCCCTCAACAAACATTAGTTTGAATTAAATTGTAAGGCTTTTTATTAAAAATAAAAAGTTTTCATTTTTAATTTTTTTCAAGGCAATGTCCTTTATGTTTTTCCTAGATTTTTTAAATTTTAAAAAATTTTTTTCTATTATAGTTCACAATCAATATCATTTTGTACTGGTTTCAGGTGTGCAGCATAGTATACGAGCCTTTAAATTATCTTTATCCTATTCTGTCTTGAAGAGTGACATTCTCAGTTCCCTCTCCTTTGCTGTCCCTACTCTGAAGCCACTTTGTTTCCTCTGATTCCTCTGCAAACCACACATTTCCTTCTGAATGTCCCACAGAAGTCCCAAACATGACCGGTCTAAAAGCTGGGCTCTACATCCATTACTCCAACTTTGGTCCTTCCCTTGCACCCCACATACTAGTGAAGGCAACCTGCATTCACCCTGAGTCCAAGCGAAGAGCTAGGTGATCTTCCCAGGCTCCTCCCACTCCCTAATCTTGCCACACCATTGGATTAGGAAATCATCTCAGTTCAACTTTTTTTATTTTTAATATCTCTAATTAGGTATCCTGTTCTCCATCTCCATTGACTACCGTGGTTCAACCCCGGTATCTGTGATCACCTCCTAACCTTTAATTTTTCTCTATTATCTTGCAAACTGCCCTGCCAGAATAATCTTTTCAAAATGCAAAGTCCATCAAGGTACTCACCTGGTGAAATGAGCCGGTGGTTGTGCAAGATCTAGAGGATGCTATGCAGCCTCCATGATCTGAATGCCCCCGGGTATCAAAATGTTGTTTTGCACACTGAGGTCCCTTTGCCTAGAATCCCCCCAATAATGAATAAGACTTCTTCATTTTCTTCCATCATAACACTGACCAAACCCCATTTCTTTGTAATTTAAATATTTAAAAGAGTGTTATGGCATAATGTGAAAATATAAGGAAAAGAGGAAAAGTACAACACTCATGAACCTACCAACCATACCACCTAAATTTCAATATTTTGCCATATTTTGTATTAGTCTGAGTTCTCCAGAGAGGATTTCTGCTGGCCTCTGCTTAATGGCAGGTGGTGTCCCCAACCAAACACCATGTTAATTTAATATCTCAGCTTGAGGTTTCCCTCACTAAATGGTTAGTGTAAATTTGAAAACCAGACTTATATGAGAGCAGGTTAATGACTACAAATTGCCTGTAAAGAGTATTATTAATTACATTTTCCCCTGTAGCAACCTAGGAAATGACAAACATCCTGGTGGAATCTATTTTTTGACTGGCAATTTTGATTTTTCAAAGCCGATTGTTTCACTATGGAAAAGCCCAGCCCCACTGAGGATCCAGGTTGATCTGAGGATTCTCAGGCATGGATTCCCAACTATGCAGAGTCTGCAAAGCTTAATCTCCAGGTCCTCATGCTTTTTAAGTCATCTGCAGTTCATGGTTCTATTTTCATCTGCCTCTCCATTTACTTATTTGCATGCTTACTTGATTATTTTGGCCTATGGAGTGCCAATATATTGTTTCTAGCTCAGCATTGAATTAAAATATTATCCAGCATATATTGAGGACATTTGTAGAAAAATGTAGCTTGCTATGTATGCCATCAAAAGTTGAAGTGCTCCACTGAGTTAAGCTCCTTGAAGTGGAAAGTATGTTTTGTTTTGTTTTGTTTTGTTTATTAATAGTATTTCTAGTAATGTAGGGCACAAGGCGAAATCAAAATGAGCAGAAATACAAAAATCTAAAAATGTATCATATTTTAAAATTCATTTTATAAAAACTTTAACAGCTTAATGGAGGTATTGTAACTGACGTAAAAACCTGCATTTATTTAAAACGTACAGTCTGATAAGTCCTGATGCATGTGCGCACTCATGAAACTATCAGCACAGTCCGGAGAAGAAACTTATTCATCATATCCATCGCCCCTTAACATTTTCTCATGCACTTTATAATTCCTGCTGCTCCCTGTCCCCCAGCCATCCCAAGGAAACCACTGGTCTGTTTTCTGTCCTTATATATTAATTATATATAAGTTGAATCATCCAGTATGTAATATTTTTTGTTTGGCTTCATTCACTAAACATAAGCATTTTTAGTTTCTTCAGTGTTTTCATTTTTATTTCATTGTCACCAAAAGTGTCCAATAATTTTCATTACTTCACTTGCTAGAGAACTCTTGGAATGGGACATTTATTAACTTATAACATCGTAATAGATGTATAGTTGTGCCTCTTTGTAGTTTTAATGTCCATTTCCTAATGACAAATAATGCTGAGCACCTCATTGTATGCATTTGCCTTCTCTGTCTTCTTCAGTCAACTTTCTGTATAAATCTTTTTACCCATCTCTTAAATTGTTTTCTTATTACCGAATTTGAGAAGTTCCTTTATATATGCTGGTATAAGTCATTTATCAGATTTATGATTTGTAAATATTTTCTCAAAAGAGTCTGAGAAGAATTCCAAAAAGGAATCACATAGCACTATGCTAGGAGCTCCGGGTTCATGAACAGGCTTCCTGGGTTCAAATAAAAGTTAATAGATCATTTAATGGCCATATATCTTGGATGGATTTAGAAAGTTACCAAATTTTTCTAAAGTGCAGTGTTTTTTACCTATTAAATGGAGATAATAATAGCACCTCCATCATTGGACTTACTAAGATTAATAGGACAATATATATTGAGGATTTAGTATAGTAAACATTCAACAAATACTAGCTATTATCATTAAAAATCAACTTACAAAGAACAGAATTCCAAAAATGTACCCTGAATTTCACATATTAAACTATTTCTTTAAAGCCTTCAGACAACATAGTCATATCATTATCAATTATTGAACTCTTTAGTGTTTATGAAAAAGTATGCTTCTCTCACAATACAAGCACTTTATCCACAAGTAAAGCAGGATTCGGGTATACATTTATTTGTATGTCTAAATTACTTTGATCATACAGTCACTAACTGAGATAAAGATCAATGGTAAGCCACAGAAAGAAAATATGATAAATAATATATGCTGAAATCCCACTAGTTTGAAACAATAGAATTTATTTTTAATTTTAGTAACACACATTTGTAAAAATGACTGAGGCACAAGGCATTCAAGCACCTAATCCATATTCCATATTGACAGGATATATAATTGCTATGTACAAGAGAAACAAAACATCTTGCAAAATGCTAAATACTTAATTTCTCCTGTTTCTTCTAAAGAAATATAATTCCCAGCATTGGGTATTTGTATACGTTGCTTAATTACAGAATAATCTTCAATTGAGCAAAAATGTAAGCTCTTGGAAAATGATTAAATGCAAAGCAACGTAAAAACAAAGGAAGGAGGGATCCAAAGGGAGAGAAATGAGTGTTCCCCTTACTCCTCCCCCTCAAAGATGACCAACTCAACATCCCTGAAATGCTTTAGTCATTTGGGTAGGTACTTTAGAATGAATATAAAATATGATACTTTTCACAGTGACTCTTCAGAAAATTCTATGTCTATTCTTCAATTTAATTTGGCAAAGCAAAACTAAAGTGGTGATCACATTGTAAGGTATATAGATGTAGAATCCCGATGTTGTATACCTGAAACTAATAAAATATTGTATGTCAACTATATTTTACCGATAAAAAACTCCAAAGCCACAATGCCTGTCAAAACCAAAACAAAATCTAATTTGATGTAGCTCAAAAGAAGCATGGCTTTAAATGACTTTTCAAACAAAAGAATCATTTTATTTCTTGAAGCCTTTCTCATAGTTTTAGCTTCACACTCCTGAATCTTTCGATTCTTACAAGCAGCTCTAATTTTACCTCCCAGGGAAGATCCAACAAGTATCCACATTCTAATTTACTCTTTTTCTCACTGATGAATGCTTTGAAATAAAGACTGGGGATTGTGCTTTCAATTTTCATTATTTCCAACTTTCAAAACATGACTTTATTTTATTTTTGTAGTAGGAGTCAAAAGACATTGTCTATTAAGGCCAAATTTTTCCCTTGCCTTATACTTATTTTTATTTTGTGAATAAACCCTGGGGGAAATGCTTTCAAATTCACCATAAGTCAATCCTATTATATATTTAAACATTTTGAAATAAGAAAAGAACATTTTAGTAAACATAGAAATTTAAAGCAAGGTGGACACTTCACTGGTAATCATGCTGTGAAGAAAAGGGTGAAGACAAATTTCAGTTTGTCACCTCTCTTCTCTTTAGCTGCCTGACATGTCTTTCTTGCCCTCCCCTTCCTGTCCTGCATCAACCAAGGCTCTAACAAACATTAAGGTCTCTTTATCTCTATCCCTGTCCCCCCTGAAAAAATACATCCATCAACCTTCTCCCCACCTTATAATTTTTTCAGGCATTTTCTTCATTTCTTTCTCCTGTGGAGCAAGTTTTGTTCTTTCTTTTCCAATTTAGTGGACAGAGAATCTACCTTTGAAAGAAAGGGTGTTAAATAACAGGACCTGTTATTTTTCTGGGCATTGTTAGACATCAACAATGCCTTCTGATTTTAACAGAGTGGTGAATGAGGTTTACTACCAGGAAATTTAATCTCACTAAGAAACAAGTAGTTAAATATAGTATATAGCCCTTCCTTTCCTGATCAAGCAGAAAGAACACCTATCCCCACAGGGTCCCCAGAGTTATATCTGGGCATTACCGAAAGTAGGCCGCAAAAAAGCCCACCAGGCAGGCGTTTTTTCAACATCAATTTGCAGTTGAAATCCACGGTACACTTTTACTTTCTTTCCCATGTGTGACAAGCACTGCCCTTGAAGCTCTTTGAAGAAGACTTACCATTAGCCCCCAGTGACAATCACCAAAATACCAAATTCCATGCCCACCAAGGTTGCTCTTTCTCTATGCTCTTAAAACCAGCAGCAGTCAGAAGTCAGAGCAGCCTGTCGTCTCCAGTAGACTACTGTGGAATTTTGAAGAGCCAGTGAGACCTTAGATTTGTTGTTAAAAGGCACATCGTTTGTAGCTTTATTTGGTTTTATAGCAGCACTCTGTGGCTATAGACAGGTTGAAGAAATGTAGAAATTACATGTATTTCAATTAGTAAGTCACAGTACAGAGACTCAAGACCATGTTTACCATTTCCAAAGATTGTGTTGTTTTTCAACTTTGAGTAAACTATCATTTATTGTTGGATTGAGTAACTCTGTTTTAAGCTTGAATTTTAGTGAAGTTGCTTAAGAAAATTAATAGACGTTGCTAATTTTGAATAATATAAATGTATCACATTAATATAAATTAAAATTTCTCAGGAAAAAAATTATTGACGTCAACAATTGATAAGATATTTTGCCAATATTGGCATTACTTCTAGTTGATAATTAGGTGCAAAGAAAGCTCTAAATTGATTTTCAGGGCACTTCATTCCCAGGACTAGAATGCTATGCCTGCTATTGCTACTATGGATCCGTAGGCTAAAGGACATGGAAGGGGCCGATACCTGCTAGAAACACATCATTTAGGGATAATTGAGTTTCTGGCATTTTGTTCTATGAAATACGGCCATAACAAGCTAGGTCCTCAGTGAGTTCACATGAGCCCTGACACAGGAGACTCACCTTCAAACTTCCTAAACATTCAATAATAAAATTGTTGGGCCCTAAGTTTATAATTGAAAAATTTTAGGGTTTATTAAAAAAAAATTATGGTAAAAACTTTCTACTGTTTCAAAGTGACTACATAACTCAAACAACTCATTATTTGAAACCTAAGTCTTACTGCTTTTATTGACAAGTTTTATATCAACAAATAATTAGAGCTTACTATAAAAAATAATACCATGATAAGAGAAAGTAGGAGTGAAAAGAAAAAAATGCATTTAGTTTTTTTAAATTCCCATATAGTAATAATATGCCCCCAAGCTTGAAATCTGGACTAGAGGCTCAGGTGAAGAAAAATAATGGATATGGGTGAAGAGAGAGAGAGAAAGGGGAGATGTTTTTGTTTTGTTTTGTTTTTTCTTGCTGTTATTGTTTTTCTTTTTCCTAAAGAGCAGAGACTCTTCAACATAATTTAGCCAAAAAGGAAGGACAGAAAAGATGAAATACAGGACAAAGAATGTGTCATTGATGGGGCAATGCACCTGGGAAGATGAGCAGCAACACATCAAGAAAGCCATTGGAATGATTGGTCTTGAGCAGCAGAATAAACACTACTCTCCTGACCAGGAGGAAAGGAACAGTAGAAATAGAAAATTATAACTGGGGAAAAGCCATGAATTTAAAGAAGTTCAGTTTGACAGATTCATTTTATTAAGAAATCAAAGCAAATTTGAATGGTCAAAGAATAGAGGTAGAGGTAATTTTAGAAGGCTTTATATGAGTAGCAAAAACATGAAATAGCTGTTGAAAGAAATAAGAACGGGATATGAATAAAAGATTTGAAATCTTACAAAATAAGCCATATTGATATTTGAGGGTAAAAGATAATAAATGCAAAGAAATATATCTGCATATAAGTAATTTAATCAATGTTAATGACTGAGTAAATATTTAGGTACTGGAACTTCCCGTATATTAGGAGAGGGTGGAAGAACAAATAAGAAAGTTATTTAAAGAAAAAAATAATCTCAACATTTGAACCAGGTACATTTGCATTTTTAAGTTAATATATAACAAGGAGAAGCAGATAATTTTTACAGAGGGTAAAATATGGAATTTGGACAGAGAACACCTGGATTTTTTTACATATTTTATTTTCATAGGTTTTTAGTCTAGTTATATCTATAGCTAGTTATTTAAATTCCAAGGTTTTCAGGTTCTTAAGCTATAAAATTAATGAAATACCCACTCTTCAGCCACTACATTGAATTATGGAGAGAATGTTTCTATGTATATTATTATTGGTGCTTCACAAAAACCAAGAGGAAAATTACTATAGGCTAACTCTGGGGTTACAGCTAATTTGATATTGACTTTTGTATTAGGCTCTTTACTGCTTGAGAAATCTGCTTAAAAGATGTTGTGCAGCCTGGCCAGGCATGGCTCAGCGGTTGAACATTTACCTAGGATCTAATGATGACTCTCTCATCATTGATATTTCAACTCTCTCTCTCCCTCTCCCCTCCTCTCTCTGAAATCAATAAAGATTTTTTTTAAGATGTTTTGCAAATTAATTTTATAACATGATAAATTTACAATAGTAAGCAATTAATTAAAATGCAAATACAGTAAAATTTCAATGCTTTATTATTAGCATTAATGCTCCTCTGGAGTTATTTTTTGAAAAGTACATTATAATTTATGTGTATCAAGCTATCTAGGAGAAAGATTTTCTCTATGACCAGAAAACAAAAGAGCTTTGAAAATTGTTCTCTCTCTCTCCTTTTTTCCTATTAGAGCCAAGAGTAGAGGTCAACTCTTTATTTCAATCATGTAATAGGGATACAGCTCATTGGCTTTTATTCAGGTATAATTTACATACACTAAAAGCTACCCTTTTATTTATTTATTTATTTTTTAAATTGAGGTATTTTTAAAATTTATCTTTATTGTTGAAAGTATTATAGATGTTCCCCCATTGACGCCCTTCCCCCGCCCCACCCCCAGGCATAGAAATGAAGGTGTGGATCTCAGAAACCAACAGAGACCTCTCCAAATTATTTTTGGTTTCTGCTTTATCAACCATGTAGTGTTATACCTCAACGTCATTGCCCTAAGGAGTACAAAGGCTGAAATAGAAGAAAATGTCAGAAGATGATTGAAAGATTACAGTAATATTCTTAGCCAAGATTTGTATAAAGAAAGTTGTGCCAGTACAAGCAATCATCTCCCTAATCAAAACCAGACATCTAACTGTCTTACTCTATTCCTTGAAGATCCTATTAGTGAGCTCAGTGTCCTGCTCCTAACCTCTCCATTCCCAGTCAAACATTAGCTTTGTTCTGCCTCATGGAAACTGAACAAATGAAGCATGGATCTTTAAGACACTTAGATAAATGCTGGTAATCTTAGAAGACAGCAAAAGGATAAAATTTTGAAATTGTACAAAGCTAAAATAATCACTATTGTTTATATTTCAGAGAAAGAAGAGCAACTTGAATATAAACATATTTGAAATTACGGGGTAAAACTAAAATATAGCATAGGTAAAAATTCCAACTGTTTTAATTTGATCCCAAAGGATCCTTGGCCTATAAATTTAAATGATTTTGTTAAGAATAACTGTAAGGATAACTGTAAGTTATGGAAGAGTATAGGAAAATAACCCCATATCTCTTCATTTTGATACAGTAGTGACCATATTTACATGAATCTTTTATGTACATGTACATGCACATGTACTCTTACATAAGTTATATATAATGATTTCCATATGGGATTTAATTGTATGTGATATATTTTAAATAACTAAAGTTCACAGTTTCCCTGTAAAATAAAATGAAAACTAGAAGAAAAAGAACAACAATTACCAAAAATTGCCAGTCATGAAAGCTAGTCATACAAAGATACATTTATCTACATAAAATTTAAAACCCTTTAAACAACCAAATATTATGTTAAATTTTAACAGATAAGTGAAAAACTAAAGGAAAAATAATAACAATATAGGTATACTGTTAAAATAGAATATGTATAATATATAAATATTTTAAAACAAATACAAAACAAAAACTAGTAAGTAAATTTCCAAGGTGCAGTGGAGCACCAGACAAATAGTGGTATGTGTCTACTCACAGATAAAGACATTAACTGGCTGTGTTGGTGATTATGTGGTAAAACACACATAATTAATACCATTGTTGAAAATTTACATTGGCACAACTACTATGGACAGTAGGTTAACACTATCTGTAAAACATTTAAAGATACCCTCCAGTGAACCAGAGAGCATAATTGCATGAATTTGTCCAACCAACAGACATAATTACCCATATGTTCAAATACATACACACATATTACTACAGCATTGATTATGATAAAAAAGGAAGGAAAGAACTTAAGAATCTATGAATAAAGAGGCTACTTAGATTTACACAAGGCTGTTATAAAAAAAAAAAAAGAGTTCCTCTTACACTTGTGAAATATAAAACTGTCAAGATATATTAAATGAAATAAAGGTTATTAATATGCTCTAATTTGTGTTAGAAAGAAAGGAATATATATAGATACACACACACACATACATACACTGTACCTGAGCCCATGCCTAAGAAACTGGATAGCCCTTTTCTCTGGAGACTAGGCCTGCAGGCAGAGATGAGAGCAAGTCTCTTTTCATTGCATGCCCTTTAAATTCTTTTTTTTTTAATCCTCACCGGAGAGTATGTTTTCATTGATTTTTAGAGATAGAGGAAGGGGGAGAGAGAGAGAAAGAGAGAGAAATGAGAAAAGAAACATTGGTCGATCGCCTTCCTTCTGCACTCCAACCAGGGATCGAACCCACAACCTAGGTATGTACCCTGATCCTGATCAGGAATCGAACCCACAACCTTTTGGTGTATAGGATGACATTCCAACCAACTGAAACACCTGGCCAGTGCTCATTGCATTCCCTTGTGCATTATTCTTGACCATGCATAAAATATAAAAATAATTTTTAGAATAATGAAATCACATATATTTAAATACCAAAATACCACTGTAAATTTTAGTAAGTATGATATAGTAATAGCCAGTCTTTTTTTTTTTTTTTTTTTTTTTTTTTTTTAGTAATAGCCCGTCTTTATTGAGATTTTCTATGATTAACACTGTCCTAATGGCTCAGATACATAAATTTATTAATTGCAAAAATAATCCTATGTGGTTACTTGTAACTAGTAGTTATATATTTTATAGTTGGGGAAACAAAACATAAAAAAGCTGTTTGATCAAAGTCAAACAGCCAGTAACTGGCAAATAAATAATTCTAAACGAGGTAGTAAAATCCAACATTGAAGTCCTCAGCTACAAAGATAATCATTAAGCAAAATTCTGACATATGTTGGACTGTCAATAGACATTTGTTTGTTTGTTTGTTCTGTCTTTATTTCATGACTGAATTGATTCATGGATCAATGTCAATCTAGAAGGGAAAATCTATCAGTAAACCACAGTACTCTCCAAATTAACACTTGCATTAACTGTTTGGATAAGAGCAGTTAATTGTGCAGGAAGATATTAAAGACATGCAATGAGAATAAGTTTATTAGAATGATAAAAATATACATTTCTGTATAGCCAATGTATTATGTCATGAATGAAAATAGATATAGAATTTTTGGTAAAAAATCATAGGTTAAATTGAACAGATATATCTAGACCCAAGGTCACTAAAAAGAGATTTTAGCTTTATTTACACACCTTTGGCAGAAAGATTAAATGAAACCCGACAGGGAATTTAAATAATCTCATTAATCACTCTAGACATCTTTGGTAATAATGTGACTAGTGAGAGAAACATTTTTCCAATTTTTAAAGATTTTATGTGATTTACAGTACAGTATATAATAAAAGCAGAATTAGTTCCTGTTCTGTTGAACTATGTGACATATTAAATTGAATTCATAGTATCAAAAAGTTCAAAATCAAAACTTTACAGAAAACTCAGCAAATTAGATTTGAGAGATTTTAAATAATTCTGTAAGAAACCATTAAGAAATGCTGTGAATTTAAAGAAAAACAGTAATCGGATCCATGTTATTCTAACATTTTATTGGTTTTTGCCAAGTAAGCCAATGGAGTCAGGTAACAGTGTGGAAACCTAGCTTGACTTAGGTTTTTTCAGTCAAGTCATTCATCTGGAAAGTTAAATCTTAAATAAACTAAATTTTTTATGAAATTTTTCTTTAAATATATTTGAATTTTTCAATAGTGGCTAGCTTTTGGTTTTTCCTTTTATACATAACAGAAGCTAAAATTAATGATTTTACTATTACTCTATGAAAGACCTTTGAAAATAATAAAAAATTACAGGTTAATGATCTTGTATAGGGAAGGTCAGATGCCAGAAACTTTTTATAGCACTCTCTAAAAACAACTATATATTATTTCAAAGCACAGTCAATGAAGCCAACCCATAAATTTGCAAGGTGCCTAGGTTCAACAGACTGAAAATCAATAAAGTCATTGAAATCAATACACTGTTCTCATGAATACAGTCTGTTAACTAATCAGGGTTTAAATGATCCTGCCTGCTGGAATATAAATGTCTCACTGCTTTGGATGTAATATGTGGATCAAACCTGCATTCATTAAATACGCCAGATTCATTAGAAATGACCTATTGATACTACAATCAATGAAATATATTCATGAATTCCTGAAAGGATTATTTATTAAAATCCTTATTATAGCTAAATTCAGTGATCTCCGGCTATTTGGGTAATGTGTAAACTGAAGGTTTTCATACTTAAAATCGCTATGTAATTTGTTAGGTCTTAAATGTCTTCACAAAAACTATTATTATATGATTATAAACTTAACAAATATTGACTGCAAATTTTTTTTAAATATATAGCAAACCATAAAAGGATACAAAGTTTATGAATGATCTCATCATATTCCAAATAAACACACATACATACTTATGCCTAAACACATAGTTTATGTGTTGATATGTGTGTATGCTTATATAGATTCTAAGATAAAGCAAAATTCAATTTTTATTTATTTTTTCTAAAATTAATCCATAAATCTGCAGACTTACCTCTAATTGTTCCTAAACAGAAATTAAGGCTGGCTTAAGTTTAACTTTCTATTAGGTAAATTTGCTTTAAGATGCACAAAAGGAGCAAGAACAGTGTAATAAGCCCCCGGTGCCCATCGATCATACAATCTTAACATTTCTCCAATACTGAATTACCTACCACCACCCTTGCTGTTTTTTGGTAGTGCACTTATAAGGGGACCCCAGATGTTTTATCACCCAGCATATCTTTTAATGGGATTAGATTTTATAACTATTTTTAATTGAATGTGGTAAGTGAATTCTTCTATAAGGAAATATTCTTTCATAGTAAAATTTCTTATGGCTGTGGGGTATTTACACTTATGAATGTAATGGAGTTTATGTAGCCCTTCCCTATTGTCGAACATTTAATTTGTTTATTTTCACTCTTCTAAATTCAGTTTGGCTCTATATTCTTGTCATTAGGCCTTTGCATATACATATGCAAAATCATATATGCATATGATTTTCTTAGACTACATTTTTAGAAGCAGAATTTCTGGTCAAAGGTACTAACACTCAGGTTTTTTAAAATACATATTTGACATTAGACTATATTAAAAAGGAAAAGGTTAATATTAATGGATTAAATGTTGAATTATTCATTAAAGAAGATTCTGACAGATAACTTTCAGATTGAATATCTTACCTTTTAAAGTACAGCATCAGCTAACGATTTGAAAAAATATTTGCATTTTCTTTATGACATGTGCATTTATTTGGAAAAAATAGACTATTTAAATTGCAAGTATTAACTAATTAGTTTTCCCAATAAACCTATTAGCTAGGCAATATTATTTCTAGTCTCTCATCTTGAAACTATGTTAATGAAATAGTAAAGTTGACTATCCTGGGGCCATGTCCTATTGATCTTTTAATGAAGATGATCAGAGTGTAGAGGTAGTCACGTATGGATAAAGAGATCAGAACTGGTTTTAGATGGGCTTTCACCAAAGAGAAAAACAAAAAGAACAGCCAGAGCAAGAAACTGAATTGGATTTGGTTATCAGATTATGATGAATCAATCCATGACTAATAAATTCTCCAAATGAATGGAGCCCTTTTAAGCAATAGCCCACAGGCAAATGTAAGAAATGTCCTCAACAGCTAAAAACATACATAAATAAAATAAATAAAATATAAATAAAGCAACATGAATTTTGGCAATATTAGCTTCAACCATTTTTTCAGAAAATTTATTTAACAAAGTAATTTTTAATAAAAATAGTGTTAAATTTTTAGTCCCCATAATGTATGTGTAACTATAAAATGTAATTATTAAATCATTTTCCTCTATAGATTAGAATAATATTTAATAAACCATTTATTTTATTAGAATTTTAGGTTTGCTTTTGGTATTTATTAATCAGTATTTGGTGATATGATTCAGAGCAATAACAGAATGAATGTTTGTGCTACTCTCTGTTCTTTGCTAAATTTTTCTACAGATTTCTTGCAGTTCTACAAATATATCTCCTTAAAAAGCAATTAAAAATAACAACAGCAAAAACACCACAGAGGCAAAATGTTCTTTGCAAAATTTGGTGTACGAGACCAGTCATAGGGAGCAGGTAGTTGATTCAAGTAGCCTTACACTTGAGTATTAAACTATACGGTACTGAAGTGGAATGTAAACAAGGGGGGGAGCCAGGAAAGAGGGACTTCAAGAAAGCTAAAGGAAAGAAGTTACGAGAGGTTGCCAAAGCCCTCTTGAGCAGGTGACTTGTAAGTATATTACTGTCTTCTCCTAGCCACACAAATAGAAGAAAAAATAGCCATTTATGAATAGAGATTAGCACAATTCTTTAATTTAAAGAAGTATGAAGAAGTGTGGGAAACTGAAAGCCAGAAACTTATTCATTTTTTCCATCTTTGGTGAGAACTACGTGACAAGAAGAAAAAATCTAGTGAGTCTGAGAGAAAAGGTCAAGGTGTGGCCATAGCTGTGATTTCTTGAGAGATACTGGAGATTAAGGACATTTCCTCACATAAATATCACCTCTCCCATTAGCCCTTTATAAATACATTTTGGAAATGAATAAATCCTTATGAGAACATTCTTCAAAGGATTGAAACTACATCACTATTATAAAGATATTCTAATTATTTTGATCAACCTTATTGCCACTCAGTATGAGTCACTATAATAAGACTTGATAATTCAGATTTCATTCCAAAGAGTTGGCTACAACCTCACTCAAGAATCCAAGTTTGAGCTTTGGATAATCCATTGTTAGGACCTTTAACTTTATTTTATTTGTGTTGAGTTAACCTAAGTTAATTTGAAACCTTGAACAAAGTAGAGTAGGAAAATATTGAGTTTTCTGTATTATAATCGGACTAAAGACCTTTCACAAGTATTTATTTTAAAACCATAAATAGAGATGAAATACAGTATCTATCATATACATACACAAGTTGGAGCTTCTATTATATCTTACGTGCACTATTGCAATAGTTGCTAACTTTCCCCTGATCCCCTTGTCCACAGGGCAGTCAGAATGATGTATTAAAAAGTATAAATCAAATCAGGTAAGTCCCTTATTTAATGTTAGCTACTCCATAGGATTATTGTTAAGAGAATTGGAATAATATATAGAAAGTACTGAACAAGGTGCCTAGGACTTGGTCATGGTTGTAGCCAAAGCTGCAAGGGCAGAGGGAGCTACCATCACCATCATCACATTATCATCATTCCTGACACTGACTAGTTGCTGACCATTTTAGGCTGAGAGTGAGCACCTAGTGTCAAGCAATGTACAAGGTCTGAGGTTTTACCCTACTTTCAAGCTAACAACTGGCCAGTTACTGTTTCAAGGGTACTAGCAAAGGACTTGAGATTCCTGTAAAAGACAAAATCCTTTATTAGCAAAAGCATTAGTCAAGGGCTTTATTTTTGTTTGTGGCAGTTCCCCAAACCTCTTGTGCTCAAACTCCATGGGACCAATATAAAGGGCCTGTATTAGTCCACTCAGGCTGCTATAACAAAATTCCTCGATCTTCTGGGAAGTCCAAGATCAAGGTACCAGCAGGGTTGGTGCCTGGTGAGAGCTCTCTTCCTGGCTTGCAAATGGCTGCCTTTGTGTGTGTGTGTGTCTTCACATGATAAAGAGAGAAAGATTTCTCTTCCTCTTCTTACATAGGCGCCCATACTTGTGACCTCATTTAACCTTAATGATCTCCTAAAGACCCAGTCCTGGGGGTTTAGAGCTTCAACAAATGAATTTTGGATGGACACAGTTCAGTCCAGCGCAGAGTCCATGATGGCTATCTGTGTATGCAGTGGGCTACGCTGCAGAAGAGAACCAGTGATTATGGGGAGTCACCTGCTTTTTGGAAGAGTGAAAAGAAGTCTGCTGTCTGCCTGGATAAAGATGTCACCTTGTGCCACAAGGCTGCTCTCTGCAAACACAACCCTGAGAAATGGTCCAGAAAGAGTTTAGTCAGTGCTTGGCATTCTTGGCATACCCAGCAAGAATAAGAAGTGAAGCTCAGGCCATGACAAATGGCCTTTTCCAATACTAAGGCTGAGTTGAAGCTCAGTGCTTTTGATTCTGACAACCTAGGATTACCAGTATTTGCCTGACTTCACTTGAAACCTTTGTGCCAGCAAGTAATGTCGTCAGTGTTTTATGGAGGAAGGAGGAAAGAAGCATTCCCAAAAAGCTACCACTTTCCAGTGCTGAGTTGCTAACAGTGATTCAGAAAACAAAGGATGACTCAGACCATACAAGGAACAACAGGGGAAAGAAGTGTGCTCTTTAGTCTCCAGAGGTTTTTCCACTAAACAGAAGACGTCTCTTCAATGAGAAACCCATTGTTAAAAAGAAGAAAAAAAAGATATCTAGCCTACAATGGCAAATTTTGTTTGTTACTTTCCTTTTCATGGGTGTTTTATGGTGAGTCATAGATTCTGGTCTCTAAACACAAGTGATCATCCTTATTAGGATGTGACAGGATCTTGAAAGATACAGTACAGGTATATCTAAATTAAATAGATTATAGAAGAGAGAATTAAATAGAAGAAAGAACCAACCATTTTCATATGTTATGGGTTTATTCTTAAGAATGCATTAAAAAGCAGTCAGCCCCACCAGAGTTAAACCAATATTTGAAGGTTTTGGAAACATTTTAAAACCTAAAAACATTTTTTAATTCAAAAATTGTTTTCTATAACAAGATCTTATTGATGTATCTTTAATAAATGTAAATCATTATTTATTAGTTAATACTTATCTACAGACTAATCTTTATACAGATAGAAACAGATTAGTGGAATAAAGTATAAAAGGGTATCAAGAAATTGGAGTTTCTTGTCTGATATCTTTTAGAAATTTAAGCTTTTTTTACTTGTGATTTTTTTAATATTTGAACATTCCTACATTTTAATAAATTTTATTTACTTTTTTATGTTAATGAAAATACAAAAATTCATTATAATTATATTATTATCATTATCATAATGGTGATGTGTCTATGGCATTAATAGAATAATTACTCTTGGATGTTTATAATTTTCTGCTATAACTTTACCTTTGACCTAGTATTTCTGAGCTATTCTTACTGTTACAGTATCTCTGGGCTCAGTAATCAATATTTGATTTGGATGCTTATTTTTCTATCCATTGATCACTTACAATGTTTCTCTCTTAGACTGAGAGCTCCTAGTTTTGGTGGTCACTCTATGTATAAGCAGAGAAAACACAAACTTATGTGTGAACTGTAACATGGGTTTAATTTTTTTAATTCTTTTTTCTTGCAGTGTATTACTGTGTTTCTAGAAATTCTTCTATAAAAACTGAAGTTTATGAACCTCAAATAATTAAATCAAAGTCTTTAAGGAAACAAACAAAATATAGGCTGATCAAATACAGGTAACATTTGTGGGTACGGTATAAGCATGCAATATGAAATTGTTCAGTTGTATAATTTACTAGAATTTTATATTTTTAGAGTTAAAATTAAGTGGGAGACATTATCTTCATAAGTATTCAGGCCCACTGTATTTAAAGTTTATCTATATCATAGTACCTTTAAAAGAATTTATAAACACAATTTAAAATAGCTGAAGGAGAAACAGAATACAGAAGAAAAAATTATCACTAGAAACAAAGAAAACTTACACCCAGGGATAAAAAGGTCATTTTTTCAAGGACATGACAATCCTAAGAGTATATGCATCTAAAACAGAGCTTCTGAAAACATAAATTAGATAAAAGAAAATTAAGAAATAGAGACTGCCCAAGAAAAACACACAGAAACATGGAATATATAATTTACCAATAAATTAAAAAAAAGAAAGAGAGGATAGCACTACTGATCCAACAGACATTCAAAATATAATGAAGGAATTACATAAACAACTCTATGCACACAAATTCAACAATTTAGATAAAATGGACCAATATGTTAAAGGATACAAACTATTAAACCTCATTGTAAAATAAGTAGACTACTTAATAGTAAGACAGATGGATAAATAGGTAGGTAGATAAAACAAATTGAATTCAGAGTCGAGTATGGTATCACTGGTAAAATCTGCCAAGCAATTAAAGTTAAAATGACCACCCATTCCACAAAGTTTCTTTCATAATATAAAAGAGGGAAAACATCCTAATTTATTTAGTAAGGACAAACTATAAAAAGGGAAATATGTACAACAAAACATAGCAAATTAAATTCAGCAGTATAGAAAAAAATATATATTATGAGCAGATAGAAGTAAATCCAATAACATAAACCTGGTTCATCATTTGAAAATCAACCAGTGTAATTCATCACATTAACAGACTAAATAAGAAAAAAATCATCATCAAATCAATACATGCAGAAAATACATTTGACAAACTTCAATATTTATCTCTAACTTAAAAAAAAAAAAAAAAAGCAACCTTTTACAAAATTAGGAAGAAAACTTTCTCAACCTGAAAAAGAACATCTACAATCACATCAGGTTTTACAGTGAAAGATGAATAGACAAAATATTAGAAACTCTTCATAGATGTTCATTCTTTTCACACCTACTCAATAATGTACTAAAAGTCATAGCCAGTGCAGTAAGGAAAAGCAATGAAAGATACTCACTTTGGGAGTAAAGCAATGAAACTGTTTCTATTCTCAGGTGACATATTTGTCTTCATAGATATTCCCCTAAGATCTACAAAACAGCTCCTAAAACTTAATCAGCTTAGCTTTGTTCCAGGATATAACATCAACATGTAAAAGTTAGTCATATTTCCATACAGTAACATTTAAAAAATGGAAACTACATTTTTTAAATACCATATAATTTCTAATACCTTCAAAAAACTGAAATTCTAATGCATTTCTTTTAAAAAGTATGTTCAGGATGTATATACTGAAAACTATAAAACACTGATCAAAGAACTAAGAAAAAATCTAAATAAATGGATAGACATATTAAATTGATGGACTGGAAAACCTAATATAATTAAGAAATCCATTCTCCCCAAGTTGATCTACAGGTTTGTCCAATCTAATCAAAATCTAAGCAGAATGCTTTGTAGATACAAACAAGCAGATTTTGAATATTATATATACAGATAAAGGAACTGGGATAGGCAAAAGAAACTTTGGGAAAAAAATCTCACTAAGGTGGAGAACACACAATGCCCTGTTTTAAGATGTTATAAGATAGAGTACTCGAGGCCATGTAATATGGATAAAACAATAAATACTCAATGGGTGGAAAAAATAGACATTCTACAAAGGTACAAAGCATTCAAACAATAGTCTTTTTCCAAAGTGATGTCTGAACAGTTGGACACCTATATACCAAAAACAAACAGACAGAAAACACAAAGCAAAAACATCATGCTATATCATAGCATATAAAAATGAGCGCATAGGGATCATTGGCCACATGTAAAATGTAAAACTCTAAGCACTGTTAAAAGAAAACAGAGGAGAATGTCTTCATGACCTTGTCTGATAATGGTGTCAGATAACGTTGGCCTTCTCTAAATAAGGGAAGTTTTCGCTTTTTCTATCATACTCTATTTTCTGTAAGAGTGGTTCATTTGGAACAAAAAATTTCAAGATTTTTTCATTATGAATTTCATCGGACACACTCACAACACACCTGTTGTGCTTTAGCTGTATCCCTCACATTTTTAAGAAGCAGAGTATGCGAGGTCAAGAAGGCACAGAAATATGTCCAACGTGTTCACAGATACACACTCAAGGAATCTGGCTTGGCTGGAGTGACGAATCACTATTAGAACACCCGAAACTAATTTAATATTCAATGTTAACTGCAACTGAAAAATTTTAAAAACAATTTTTTAAAGAATCAGCGTGAGAAAAAGTTCAGATTTGAAAGAGCCTTTATCCTAGTTGAAATGGGGAATGGGGACACCGTTCTGAGCTCAGTGGCGTGATGAAACAAAACCAAAAACATCGAGCAAGAAGAAGGGTAATTTGCTAGCGTGCGAGCTGAAGCGCAAGGAGAGACTGCAGTTAGGAAGAGAGGTTCAGGGTTTGCAGGAGTCTTTACAAGTGACGGTGTGAACTAAGAAGAGAGAAGCCAGTGTGCACCCGATGCGCCCATGGGTGGGCGCTCTGCCGAGTGCCTCACAGGCCCGTCTGCTTTACACTTGAAACCATCTTCCGAGGGCACCTGCACTCGCAGAGACCTTACAAAACCTCCTGAAAGACACATATTTAGCAAGTGGCTGAACAGAGACTGGAACCCAATTCTACATACAGAATTGCACCTAGAACTTCTGGAATGATGATGTACGGATGCAAATACATAGCTGAAGAAGAGAAACATCAGAATATTTGAGTTACTAGATAAACTCAAAAGGCTAGGGAAAGAAATCAGACGACAACAATAAAGGGTAACGGAGAGGAAGTCAAAAGAATGGGGAGTTTTCAAATTTGCAGTTTAAAATTTTTCTTTTAAAAACATGAACTTATTTTTTTAAAGAAGGAAGGGTGCTTACTGTTGGCAGAGACCAAAAAAAATGAGTAGTTTAATTTTGGATCTTTGAATTTGAATTAACGTAAGACACCCAGATGAAAGTGTCTGATGCATAATTGGATACCGTCAGAACTAGAATTCAGTGAAAACAGATATTACCTGGCCTGAACTACAGAAGTGTCTCCACTGCAGGGAACAGGGTTACTCGGTTTCTTCACCTTTGTGTGTACAGTGTCTGGCTTTGTATCTGCCATACCTAGATCTTAGCAGATTCTCAGTAAATATTTGTTGAAAAAACTACTAATTTTCTAGGAATTTTTATTTGATGTTTGTAAGTATCTAGGGATATTTGCTTTGCAAATAACACAACCTACTGGAGACATTTAACAGAAAAACTCAAACCTTCAAGGTTAAAAATATGAAAAGTGCTTATAGATTATTTGGGGAAAAAAAACTCTTCAAAGTATACAAGAAAAGATTTGTAGACAAGAGTAATTATTAAAATCTTTGAAGATGAAAGATCTTTTCTAAACAAAACACATTAATCTCATAAGATGATTGTGCATAGCACTTTTTTATTTATTCTTAAAACCTCTGACTAATTCTTTACAATACTTGCTTGAGAAAAAAGTATTAACATAAGGTTTGGCTTTTAATTTTTTATTGACACTGCAGAATTTTTAATGCACCATATTAGCCCCAAAGGGTTTCCTTAAATTATACGTCAGAACACAAATTGTTGCATATTGTTTTCTAAGTATTTTACTTTTAAAACTAATGCACATTATACAAGTTGCTTTATTGAATCAGCTTTTTACTCTGGGGATGTTAATGGATTTAAGCACTGTGCCAAATTATATAGAGAAGAAACTATCTGTTCCTTCCACTGCTAAATTTTTTCATGGCATCACTTGGACACTAGAAGAACCTAGCTCATTCTATTAAACATAATAACACCCAAAGGAAGGGGTTGGTAAATTCCCATCATGCCATATTCCTAAACAGTTTTCAGGAACATCAGGAAACTGATCTTCCTTCCTCTAATTCTCCCACATCCCCAAAGGAGGGCCAATTAGCTAACCAGTCACCTGGAAACTTTCCAATATTTCTTTAAGTGAGTCCAGCCCTGGTTGTGGTTATGAGTGGTAAGGCTTGGCTAAAAAAAGTCTCATGCCTGGGAACACATGTGATGACACATAAAGCATGTTTACATTCCTTTAATTGAGCTTTTCTCCTTGTGGGAGACTAGCATTATTTTTATGCAACCCCCCAAAAAACACACACCCTTCCATCCTCTCCCAAAACCATGCTGGAGTTGCCATATTCCAGAAATTACCAAATGAAAGCAATTATTAACATTCTTGAATCTGAATACAACTTTACAGTCTTGTATTTCTTTGGACACTTAGTTGTGGTTTTGATCTAGGCTACAAGTTTTTCTTTCTTATTTCAACTGAACTTCTGAAGATGACATCCCTCATGATAATATATTACATTACAGAGAAATGATTCTCCTAACCTTAACTCGATGAAAATAAACATGCTGATCTTTTTCATCTGGTTTAAATATGATGTATCTGTCAAATGCGTTACATTATTGGCACATTTCTCTTTTGCATGGCATTGGGCCACTTCAAATCCAATTCCCCCTTTTTATACTAGCAGATGAGAGGAATAAATCATATTTATATGAATCCAGAAAAAAAATCTGGCCAATTTTTTTTGTTTTTGTCAACGACTTCAAAAGACATAAACAATCAAGCTTTTTGTTTACCAAATCATTATTCCTAAGATTATTTCTGTTTCTATTTTAGTTGTTTGGTTCTTTGTATCTTATGAGTTAAAATCTTTGATTATATCTAAAACCATCCATGAATATAAAACTCTGTTATAAATTATTTCTATTAGGGTAACTGGAGGTAAGTTTACTGGAGCCTAGTTTTTGGAAGGCCATTGATTATTGGCTGCTGCTCAGATGAATATTTCAGCAACAGTTTCATCAACAGGTATGTGAGAATGCTATTGTTTATGAATGTAGAATAAGGTCAAGTTCATCGTTCCCAGGACAATTTCATGGTGTTCCAAAACCGTGGGAGAACGGAATTGATAATAACCTAGTATTAACAATGTTACAACACAAAGAGAATAACTATAACTGTTAACCACTTCAAATCTTGTGAAATCAGGTGCAAAATAAAATGCAAACAGAAAGACTGAAAGATATGCATGAAGTGCTGGGGAAGAAAAGACAGAAAAGAAAAAAGATGGAAAAGGAGAAAAAATAGAAAGAAGAAAATAATATTCCATCCTAATATTTATCTGTGTTCAAATCCAAAATATTTTTCACCATAAACCCAGCCTAAATTAGAAACCTCGTTGTCATCTCGACACACCTCCTTAGACACATTCCTATTTTCTATCTTCAAGTCCCAACACTTCTATCACTGAAAACCATGTATAACTGCCTTCTTTCACAGTTTTCAACTTATCTGTTTGAATTCTCATAATTGATTACTGCACACTCCTAAGCGATCTGCTCTTTTTTATTCTCTCCCCTTCTAAGGCAAATTCCACCCTGTCACTGCAGCTGGAACATATGTATCTGATCATGGTATTTCCCAGACCAAAAGATTTTGAGAAGTTAGCATCATCCTGCTCACCCTTTCCATCTTTTTTCTTTTGTCCAATATGTTTTATGAAAACCACAACATTTTAGACTGAATGCTAAAATGGTCCCATCTGAATGGTGTTCTTGTCCATACTCTTCCTCGCTGGAATTTCCTGGTCATCTTTCACAACTTACTTCCAGTGTCAACTCTTTGCTGACATTTTCTTGGACTCATCCCCCAAAATCAAATTCTTCTTATTTTGTACCTCAAATCACTTTGGTTATTTCACTAATACTTCTTTTTTCATCATTTGGTAAATGTCACTGGATCATCAAACAGCGTGAATTTGAAAGGGGTATAAATACAAAACATTTTTTCTCTAAGTATTGTTCAATGCCACATGCTCCTTTCCTGTCTCTTGACAATGCCTCAGACATCTTTTATATTTTTCTGGTCACTTCTGTGATTTAAAAAAAAATTTGTCTAGTCCAATTCAATTCTTTAAACTCATATGTGATTTCATTGCCATCTGCACCCCTAACTCTCAGCCAGATATTGGCCCAAGAAAACTCAGGTGGGTTGCAGAACTTGATCTGCAATTTCACTTTTGTCTTCTTCTTCAGGTTCCTGTGTAATTTGAATCTTTCCAGAAGGATGAGATGAAAAGGCCGAGCACCAATCTACTGTTACAATTGAAATCCTGTTGGCTCTTGCTTCTCAGCTATCATTGATTAATTATAATATCTTTTTTAGGGGGATCTTCCCTATGGTATGGCTCCTTGTCAGGTGATATTTCCTCTCCTGACTTGACCTCCTGCACCCTTCCCTCTAAGCCGGTACTGAATTTCTTTGCGATAATGGGAACCCAGCGCAGGACTTTCTGAAGGAAAACTTATGCATCCTTGTCATGACAAATGACAGTGCAGAAGTGGAGATGGGCTGACTCTTGTGATTTTCCTCTATTTCTTACTCCCTCTCTCTCATTGGCCATTCTTCTTTCTAGTGTTTATATAGGCTCGTGGCATTTTATCAGGTTTGCTACATGCATGATTAGGGCCTGAGATGCCAATTAAACTTTGCTGCATGAATACATAATCTTTACAGATGATTATCCTGCCTACTCTTTAATGGTTTTCCATTGAAGGGGCCACTATCTTCCTCCCCTCTTCAAAGTGCCAGCACTGACTCCAATTCAGTAACTGAGAAAGTCTCTTGTAATCTGTATAAATTTGCTTAGTCTTCTGTTTTAGACAGAGGAGAATGAAACAAGTGGGAACTGATGAGAGTTTGAGGAGCAGAGTTTTAGGAGATAGCTTGCTTTCTTTAAAAAGTAGAGTACTCTTCACTTCCTACTCCCCCAAATTTGAATCTTATTTTCCATTTGTAGGTAAAAAGGAAATTTTTCATATGACGACCTCACTGTAGGGAATACGAATTGATGAATGAATAAATCAGTCGTCCTTCTAACTTTCAGTCCTTAGAATTCACACTTGCAGAATGGAATTTACTACAGAGAATTCGGCAACTCACTGAGTTTCTGAAATGGCCAGAGAAAGAAGTGTGAAGGTTACACAACTAGGCACAATACAGACATAAACTACACAAAACTGCCCTCGTGAAATTGTTCTAATAGAAAACCCACTGACAATCTGAAGTATTTACCACAAAGGAAATCTTTGATTACTCCCACCCAAACGTACCTATCTTCCCATATTCAAAAGCAAAACAATAGTTCTAGCAAAAAACATGTGATCCTACATGATAGTTATAACTATTCATCATACAAATGAAATGTGCTGACCTCTCACCAAACAGTAGATCTATAGTCTTACCATATACCTCATCCATTGTTAGGTGATTTTTTTTCTGTCTACAGTTCAGTCACAATCTTAGTTTGCTATCCCTAAGTCTATGTACTAAATTAGATTTAACTATTGTCCACATAAATATAAAATAATAAGAAAAGAGGTCTGGGGAAAAGCATGCATACACCTAGATATTACACATAATTAATAAAGAGAAGTTATAAGTACCTACTATATCTGTAATTTTTGGAATTGTTCATAGGCTGTGGTTCATATTTATAATGTCTTTCCACTACTATTATCCATTGATATTCAATTTTCCCTTAGGTAACATCACTTGCTAACTAAGTCTAGACTTTTTGCCTGTTGGTCCAACCATCCAGTGGTGTGAAGAGCAAAAAATGGCTGGTTGATTTTCTCAGCTTCCTGTTCAATGGCAACAATATATCTATTGTTGGAAGTATTGATTCTCTGTCTTCCAAGACTTCTTAATCAGCACTGAATAAGTCACAGAAATAGAAGCAAATGTTTAAGGAGTGGGTTATTGTGGTGCTATAGTGAAATTACCACTCTCACTTCTACCCCTGCATTCCCAGACCCATGCATTCTGATGGGGAAAGTATCATCATGCATTGGTAGCTCATTAAGAACCAATTGTGCACTCTACAGGATGGCACAAAACACTTTAATGCATTGTTTCCTATCTTGCTCCTTACTTAGTTTTAAATAAACATTTAATTTTATATAAGGCAATTGGCTACATGGTGATAATTTTTTTTAAGTTTAGCAAAATGAATCCCATGAGCACTAAAAAAGCACCTTACTTCTTTTGTTGTAAAATAAATTCCTTGGTGAGGGTCATGTTTTCTTTTGTTTTGTTTCGATTCTGGTGACAAAATTTAAAAAGCAGTAGGTTTCTGAACAATACTGTTGGCACAAACAAGTAAAGAAGGCAGAAAAAAACAAATATTCAGAATAAGAATAAATTCAAATAGAAATCACTGTCCTTTCAAAATGTAAGGACCCACATAACTCACCTCCCAAGTTCTTGATTGGTCCCTTCAAATTGTGGTGCTCTATCAGGAGTTCTGTATATGTCCCTGCTCTGCACAGGTTGGGCACTCAAGAATAGTACTATCAAGGACACTCATCAGGAGGGGAGTCCCATGTTCATCAGCCTGTCTCTATCCTTTGCCCTGGCCATCATGAAAATTTGTTCATGACCACATGGAATAAGAACTGGAATGAGTGCAGAAAGAGATTGCCTAACCAAAAAAATATGAAATGTTCAGCTGAATACTGAGAGATACCTCTGCAGACAGGACCATCTGCTAATCATACACATGGGGCACACATATTTCAAATTTGGGACCCATTTACATAAATTTCCCTCAAACCTTGTCATGAATTTTTAAATAAATCTTTCCAACTCCCTGATCATCTGGTCAAAAACTAGCTGTAGCTCATGAATTTTGATGGAGCCACACCCTGTTCATTGCTTCTTCCAGTCAAAGTGGAAAAGTCATCTGTATTCCTCAAAGTTTTGCCTACTGGGAAGATTTCTTTATGCACTGTCCTTCAGGGCCAATTGTGAATTGTATTTATAAAGCATTCTACTCTTCACTGGTACCGGAATATCACAAAGAGCTAACTACGTCTAGTTTTCAAGTGTATCATCCTCAATAATTAGACATAGGGAACTTCCTGAAGCTATAAGTACAGGTTAAGAAGAGATAGCAATGCCGCAGGAATTGTCACATAGAGAAAGTTATCACCAGCTCATTTGCCTTTCAAATACATTTTGTATTTTCTTGAGTTGGTTCTTATATATACCACTTCCAAGTATGCCCAAAAATATGGGTTGTATCTGTGTGTGTGTGTGTGTGTGTGTGTGTTGTGTGTGTGTATTAAATAACACAGGACATAACAGGAAGCTCAGGTCATTTGGATACTTGTTTTTTTATAAATGGCCTTAGAGTATCTAACAAAGACAAGAGCTCGCTCTCTAAAGATAGTGTAGTACTTACAATAGTTTTGCTTCCACACCTAGGGGACAGTATTATGATTCTTTTATTGGGGTTTATCACTGCTTTCTCCCAGCACTGTAATCAGTCACAGACATGTTAAACATCATAAAATCTGTTGGGTCATAAGGGCTAAGTGGCCAAACTGCTTACACTGCAACCGGAATAAGGTAAAAAGTCTTTTGTGTTTGGATTCAATTAGAAGCTGATACTCTATCTAATAAATAGGCTGAGATGTCATATATGTTGCTTTCAATATTTTAATTAAACTACTTTTCTAATACTATACAGAGCAAAATACAGTGGTTTGCTTTGAAAACAAAATGCTAAAATGTTCCAGATCATTATATCCTTAGAAAATTGTTATGCATTTAAGACTCTGAATTTTCTTAGAGTTTACCTCCTACCCTCTCACATGTATCTTATCAAAGCACCTAGGTACCTGTTATTTTTTGCTTCCCAGACTCTAGTCACATGTGTCATCAATGAAAAGGACTGGCGTTTTTTGTCTGTCTGTTTTTTTAAAAAATATATCTTATTGATTTCAGAGAGAGGAAGGGAGAGGGAGAGAAAGAGAGAAATATCAGTGATCAGAGAGAGTCATTGATTGGCTGCATCCTGCATGCCCCCCTCTGGGGATCGAGCCTGAAACCCAAGCATGCGCCCTGACCAGGAATTGAACCTCAGTCTCCTGGATCATAGGTTCAATGTTCAATCACCGAGCCAGCTGGGCAAAAAGGGCTGTTTTGATGTTCTAGGGGAAGTTGAAGTTCTCTGCAGATGAAATTATGGCCCAGATTTAGGGAAATGACATATATAAAGTTAAAAACTGAAGGTTTAGTATTTAACCAACTAAGCGAAATAGATTCTAGTGTTCTAGACTTATTGGAATAGAAAGTTAGCCAAAGCAATAACTGTGTATCAAGTGCCAAAGTGCCATGGTGATGCTCATTTCATTAAAGAGTCATATAGCACATATGATATTAAATGCATCATTTACAATAACCTAACATTATTCTGTAAGACCAATCTGTTTCTTATATGGACAGGCAGGAGATTTGAATTAGAAACAATAGA
Source organism: Miniopterus schreibersii (assembly GCF_964146895.1). Taxonomy (NCBI): domain Eukaryota; kingdom Metazoa; phylum Chordata; class Mammalia; order Chiroptera; family Miniopteridae; genus Miniopterus; species Miniopterus schreibersii. The sequence continues at coordinate 75,750,030 of NC_138107.1, read as the reverse complement.
TCAAGATTCCTGCATCTTTTAAGTCTGGAGTGAACTTCATGAGTTACCTCACTCTCAATAGCTCTCCCTGAAAAGGGCAAAAATGACTTTCTTGGTACCCAGAAATTAGCAGAAACTCAGTGTCCATTGTCCAATAATAAAAACCATTCTAGTTATATCCTCTTCCCGCTACATAATTACTTTGGTAAATGGTCATAGGTTCTTCTGAGAAAGACTAGGAAGAAGTCTAAGTTTAAATACCTGTGATGTTTCAAACATCCTCCTCAAGCAGATTCAGCTTTGAATTCTGTCAAGCAGCACTGTGCCTCCAGACGTACTCAGGTTTGGCAATAGAGTAGGTGGTAGAATTGACTTTATCAGCTCAATTCAGGCCTCTGTCTTTTGCTATACCTAAAGTAGTTTCTTTTTATTTTCTTCCTTCTTCCTTCCTTCCTTCCTTCCTTCCTTCCTTCCTTCCTTCCTTCCTTCCTTCCTTCCTTCCTTCCTTTCTTCCTTCCTTCCTTCTTTCTTTCTTTTTCTTCTTTCTTCTTTCAAGTAAGAGAGGCACTTATAGAAATCAAGTAGAACCTTGGAGGCCTATTTATTTTAGTACCAAAGACTCCATAGTAAATTACATGGCAAGAAAAACCTAAGTGGACCAAAATATTTTGCTCACCATTCTTCCCCTACTGCCCATCATTATAACCATGCATCTTGTTTGTCAGCAGAATACTGATGTTTAGTCTCCCACCTTCACCCCAGGCTACACAGGAGAGCTACCTAGTACTTTTCAAGGATGCCAGTGCACTTCCAAATGCCTTGGAGAAAGGAGCACTTTGGGATGTCCTGAGGACTGTATTTGAGGGTAGATCAGTGAGATGCACATAAGCAATTTGATCTTCCTAAGCTATTGCATTCCTTCTGTTTTCTGTTTCAAGGAGATTCTGTTATTTACTTTGCATTAAAAACAAGCCTCTTCTGAGGCCTAATATAGGTCATCTAATTAAGCCAGCAGAACCCCTCTCAGCTGCTCTTTCTAGCATGCTGAGTCCAGAATCTTTGGTAAATTATCTGTATAAATAAATTAGTCAACAATTATACTTCTTCTATTGTTTCAGAACCCATTCAAACTTATATTCAACAAAATTTTTTCACCATCTTTCTTAATTAATTCTCTAACTTTCCTAAGGTTGTAAATTCAACCAACTAAAAACTATAATTCAGTAATCTCAGACGTAAATACAGTATCATGTTTTTATATTATATCAGTGTTGTAATTTTAGGAAATAAAGAGATTTATTTGTCTTCTTTCTTTTTTTTTTTTTAAAGAAAATATTTGGTTCAGTCACAAGAAATTATCTGACAGTTACTTCAGCCAAATACTTAAAACCTAAATCATGTCATTTTTTCCCCATAAGATCCCTACTGCACTTAGAAACAGCCATCTCATCTCACAATATTTTTATTCTTCCTACCTTTTAAATGAATTATCACAGTATCCATTCAGTCTGCTCAAGTCTTGGCTTTATGAAGACATTAAATAAGGGGGATAATTTAAATAACTACATGACCTTGCCCATAATGGACTATCAGTGTTTCATTCCCTAATGCTAACTGGATCCTGTTTCAAACACAATTCAGATTTGAAAACCAATTCTAGGTTCCATATTTTTGAGATTATGGCAATTGAAAGCTCTTCTATTTTGATTAGGGTTCTTAGTTGCAGACAATAATATGCACTCTTGACTTTGTTTAATCTAGCTAGAGGTTATCAGAAAGCTAAAAAATGTCTTAGATGCCCAGGAAAATCAACTTACTTTCTACACAACCAGAATTTTGAAAATTCCACACTAGTCCTGCGACCCATAGTTCAACATCTATACCACTGAGTTTGAACAGTAGAAATGCTAACAAAGCTGCCTAAAATCGTATCTCCTCATGTGCTTACTTATATACCAACTTAGCTAGACCAAGGTGCCCAGTTGTTTGATCAAACACTAGTCTAGATGTTTTTTTGAAGGTATTTTTTTAAGATGTGATTAACACTTACAATCACTTGTCTTTGAGTAAAGCAGATTACCCACCATAATGTGAATGAACCTCATCCAATCAGTTAAAAGCCTTAAGAGCCAACATAGGCTTCCAGAAGAAAAAGAAATTCTGACTCAAGATCCCAATATAGAGATTCTGCCTGAGTTTGCAGCCTGTTGACCTGCTCTGCAGATTTTGGACTCAAGTCTGCAATATCAACTCTTACATGATTTCCAGCTGCTGCTGCTGACTTGCAGTGACTTGTGTGAGCAGGGATATATACATAAGCTACTGTTTCTCTAGTGGCCTTAATATACTAGTTATAATATACTAGCCTCTCTAGAGGGCTTAATATACTAGTTATAGCTGTCATCTCACACTGCTCACCTCTGCCTTGTCTTCTGAAAATATTATAGGTTACATGCTTTGCTAGCTGCAAAGCAATGTAGAAAAATTTACCTACTAGCTTCCAAAGCTATATAGAAGAGAAAAGCATGTAGAAAGGAATTGGAAAAGGTATTTAATGAGTCAACCTACAGAATCTGCAATACAGATATGATTATATATTTCTATAGTAGCCTTCTATGACAATCAGCCTGGGATCAGTAGTTGTAACCTCATACCATCCATCAAATTAGGCCATATGCTTTTTTAACCTACAAATAAATGATAAAGATATATTAGCCCTTGATTTATCATTTACAAAGGAATTAAACAGGTATTTAGTTTTGTTTGTTTACTTCCTTGATGATATTAAATATGTCTATAAGGAAAAAAATTAATAAAGGAATTTAGAATATCTGTTTTGAGGAAACGGATGAACAATTTAACCTAAGTCACTTGGCAATCTAACTTAAGGAAGTGGCAGAGTCTGTCCTTAAAGGCAGGTCTTGTGAGTTCTCGATCAGTGTCCTTTCCACTCTACTGTGCACAAATAAACATTATAATCCACAAGGAAATATTCACCTAACTACAGCCTGACTTGCCCATGTGTAAATAAACCAAGGCAACAGGAAGAAATGTGGAGCTAAGACAGCAGAGACTGCTAATAGACAAAAGCTCTCTGGCCAAACTTCAAACTTCAGTGTTTTACATCGGGATGAAACCCATAGAGCATATTATTTTCCCTGAATGTTTAATTTGTTAGCCTTTTATATGTAGAAATTAGAAAACATTCTAAAAATCTAACAGCAGTCTGTGCTCTTTCACTGAATTCAAATAGTCCACTTTTATTGAACATTTTACTAAGCTTAGATAAATCAGAGAGATTATCCAAAAGCATTCAGCTCATTGTATAAAACACCAGAGAGACCTTTAAAAGGATTGTAAAGACTCTCAATCAAACTCGTTCTCACAGAAAATGTGCAAAAGGACATAGGACACAGTTAAGAAGCTGGAAGCAGGCTTCATTTCCAGGGCTACCATTTAAATTCAGGCCCTTTGTTAACTCCATCTAGAATTCTTTAACAGCACTCCAAAAGGTCTCTTTTTTTCTAGTCTTTCCCTTCAAATTCTATGTGAAAACACTGTTTCCAGATTAGTCTTGAAAAAAGTATGTCATTCTACCATTTAGGCAAAGTGATGAAGGACTAAAAGCCAAAAAAATCTTGGCTTCATTTCCTGTCCTGCCACCTAAAATCTGGTCTTAAGAAAAATACCCTTTTCCTAAATATTTTTTTCTGGTTCTCTGTCTGCCTCCCTGACTCTATCAGTGAAACGATTTCATAATCTCTGACTAATACACTGTTCATATAATCAAATAAAATCATTAATTTGAAAAAAAGTTGAGCAATTTTAAATATTACAAAATGGAAAGGAGTTAAATATTTTGAGGCTATCATCCCAACAATCTAAGCTCAAATTTTAAGACAGGCTATAAAATTTTTATTGTGACCATACTTACATTGCGATATCTTTTCCTTTTGTCAAAGAACAGTTTGTGAAAATAAAATTAATTTTGTCCACTTTAAAATAAAACATGGTTTATTAGTTCAAGGTCAAATTCCTCAAATTGTTTATCCATTATACTCACTATTACTTACAAGTTTTATTTTTAGAATGCTTCAGCCATTATGTTAGTGATCCTATTTTTCTTGCTTTTTTATTTTCTTCCCAAACACTTACATGTACACACACACGCACACACACCCCTACCATGTTGATCATAGAACACTTTACTGAACATATAATGATATAATCAAATGACCTAGAGGACAATGGTAAGAACTGTTTCAAATGTTAGTTTTAAAAAGAGGACTTGATTGTTGTATAACATAATGATATTTTAACAGCCCCAAGTTTTTCAGAGGGTGAAAATGATTGCACTTTCTTAGAAGTCCAAAAATCAGAGTTGATTTTCCAATGAAATAAAGATTGTTCTAAATCCACGTTGTCAGTATTATTATTATTTCTCTCTTCCTATTCTTCCTTAAAGGGCCGAAGCCACGTTGACAAATTCTACAATTAGGAATGCATCCTTAAATACACATTTTAGGTGGTTAGCTATTATTATGTAAGTCAAAACATGGGTATACTTATTTACTGTCCACTCCATCCCCACATAGGCTAACCCGGAGTTAAGGAAAGTATGAAGCCAAGATAACCATCCCCAGAGTCTTATGTCAAATTGACTTAGAATAATATTAGTTCAAGCTACTGACCAAAATAAATGTTCTGCTTCAATAACATGTCTTTATTTTTATACTATGCAGTTGTTTCCAACTATTTTCTCCTTTCCTTAAATAAGATAAAAATGTGCTAATGAGATTTACTAATGTAATTGTATATAGCTCAAACACATTGTTCACAGCTGAATAATGTTTCTTTGCACTAATACACCACTATTTACTGACCTATTCATCTATGGATAGACATTTGAGGCATTTCATTTTGACCTTTATGAATCTGCTGCCATGACTATTTTTGGAAGTGTCTCCCAGTACAAATGAGCAAAATGTTCTCTAGGGTGAATATGTAGGCATAAAGTTGCTGGGTAATTGACTACATACATGCTCAATTTTACTAGGAACTGACAATTTTATAAATCCTGCATTTTTGTATTACACTCTCAAAACTTTGTATATTCATTTCAGTTCAAGTTTCATGGGGTATGGTAGAAGCTTTTGGGGTGAAAAAAGATTTTGACACTTGCTAACCCCCAAGTGTGCCTGGTTTGTTTTATTTGGACCTGTTGATTTCCTTACATTTGGGCGGTGGATTTTTTTAAAAGTCCATTTATTTATCCAGTGTTACATGCTTTATTTGGAGAGCTTTGGTTTTCATTGCTTATTTGTTTGTTTATCTTAGCCACCATGCTGAAATAAAAATTTAGTTATACTCTACTCATCTTCTCTTGATTTATTTTCCACAATTATTTTCCCTTATGAATTATCTTGCTTACTCTTCTACTCTTAGTTTTATGATTTTAAAAAATTACCTCTTTTGTCTCATATTCCATCTCTGTCTCTCTTTTATGAGTTCAAATGGTTTCTATTACCATTTAATGTGTATTACGTAAATTGTGGATTTGCCATAACTCTGCATGACAAGGAACAAGCATCATAGATTATGTAGCAATAATTGGCAGTGACAGAACAACAGTCATTAAAAACAAATACAGAATGTAACATTCATAGTCCAAACCAGACACAGAAACCAAGTAATAATTTGAACAGGGAAAGTATAATTGAAAGAATTATTAACAGGGCATTGGAGTAATGAGGGCTGGCTACTAAGGAGTAAAGAGATTTCTAGAGAGTAAAGGAAAAGCAGATATGAGAACCACCCACTACTCCTAGGGTTATGATAAAGCACCCAAAGAAGAGCCCCACACCCTTAAGAGAGCACCAGAGATGTTGAAGAGGGCATGGCTCTGATACCTAAGTGACGAAATTGCTGGCATAACCACCAGAGAGACTTGCTGAAAATATGTCCTCTGGATATAACTAAAATTCCTGCTTCCATGGTGCAGGAAATGCTGTTTGGGGGGAAATGCTGTTCTGGGGGGAAGGTATTCTGCTACAAAACTACCCAGGAAAGCTGCAGGGGGAAGCTCTTTGCCATTGGGTGCTGCTGATTACTGTGCGCTGAATTCTCAGACAACTAGCTCAGTTTGCAAGATAATCCTGAGCTCAAGAATGGAAGGTAGCCCAGCCAACAGCAAGACTGCAGCCATGGGCGCCCCAAACACCTCACCCAAAGAAACTACGATATGATACATATATGTTTGTTTAAGTTGCAAAGTTGGGATAATTTATTATGGAGCATTAATTATTCTGCAAAAGTAGTATATTGACCATCAGTCGTGACATTATTCCTGGGGTCTTTGCTAGTGGATGTAGCTGGTGGATTAGAATCCAGGTTTTGCCAAAGCAGAAAGATGTTCAGTGAAAAAATGAAGATATAAGGGTATCAGACACATTAGAAGAACTACTTAACATTAATAGTGATCTGGGAAATGCAAAAAAAGTGCAAAAATTGCACAATGTGGTAACGCTACAAGTACATATGAATGGATAAAATATAAAATATCTCCAATACCAAGGATTGGTGAGAAGGTGAAAGAGAAAGTTGAAGCAACAGCATACTTTTTACACAGTGGAGAAAACTTGTTTGACAGTATTTACTAAAGGAGAGTCTGTGAATGCCCTTTGCACCTAGGGAAATGCCCAACAGAAATCATTGTTTATGCTCACAAAAAGACATGCCAAATGTTGATATAAGAAAGACAATCTAAGCTATAAGACTTGAGTTAGGTTTACTTAAGCATGCCATTGAAAGGGGTCTAGAAAGATTGTCATCAAAATCTTAAAGGTGATTTTCACTGTCAACATTTACATGATTTTGATGCTATCATTATACAGTTTTTACTATATTAGTTATATATGGGCCATGTGTAAATTTTTATCATTTGGAAAATAACTATTTTTACTATATATTCACCCTGTAGACCACATCTCATTTTTCAGCAACTAAGTTAATGACATGGCTACACAGGAAAATTATTTCCACCTCCTTTTACCTCTTCAATGACACTTATTTAAATTTCTAGAAATTGAATTCTTTCTTTCAAGGAATATCATCAGTTTAAATAAAACTGGTTGGCACCTACCCAACCACATTATACTTCCATTTTAAAGACTCAAAATATCGGAGGTACAGAATATTTTTGCTAGAGCTTAGTTAGTGTCAGATTCTGATGCAAAGCTTTGCACATATTTCTCTTTCTTAGTGTAAACGTAAGTGATGCAAAACATTGGATAACATTGGTTCTCTTATAAATGGGAATAAGCTGAAGTAGAGCAAAACCAGTGGTCAAAACCTTGTAAGTATTCCGAGCTGAAGTAGTTTCCTCTCTATAATCCTTTACTGATAGGTTTATATATAAGTTTATTAGGTTTATCAATCTTCTTTAACACACTTACATGCTGTAAAACATCTGGTGAGGATAAACAGAACACAGTATTTGGCTCTGTGCTAGTATAGTCAGGATATATATTTCTTATTATATTAGTAACAGACACAATTCCACAATACGATAAGTAAAAATGCTTCCTCTTAAAAGCAAAGTACTCCCTTCTTGGAAATAAATTACCCTGGCCAGGGCCATCACGGGGCTCCTGAGAATAGGTAATTCACGTCAAATGAATGAACCTTCAACTAAAAGGAAAGTGCTTCTACTGGCAAATTTTAAGCTTCTGCTTAACTTTCTGCCTCAGTTTCCTTATTTAAAAGATGATGTAATATACATTTTTCTTTTAAAAGCAGAGCTAATACTAGTATATAAGCTGGAAGGTTGTGAATGTACTGAAACAGATTTAAATCACTTTAAATAGCAAATCCCATACAAGTGCTGAAAATGAATGCTCCAGGGTTAAATTTTGCCATTTCCCTTTTACCCAATCTTCCTCCCCAGCATTGTCTGAAATACACCTATTTGCTCCAGGAAAATGTTCCCAGTCTCAGCACTTTGCTAACATCATTAGATGAGTGTCTCTTGAGCTGACGACAATCTGGGAGTTGTTGGGGCTTTTTCCCTACTGTAAAAGGGCTAGAACTGCTGTGGCCTTTGGTTAGAATTTGCAGTTAGTGTCTTTTCCAATTGTGCAGGACTTACAAAAGCAAACATTTTATATTCATCCAGGAGCTTTGTTTATTCACTTTTGTGTGAGCTATTTTCAACTGGAGCTTTAACATTTAGTTGTTTTTTCCCATTCTTTAGTAAAAAAAAAATTTGTAATTCATGCTTCCTACACGTTACTCAAAAATATACACTTTACCTATTATTGGACATTTGGTGATTTCTTAGACACTAGTTTATAACATTTCATTTTGAATTTTGGCTTGAGTTCAGGCACTGCTGAAACTCTGATTACTGACTTGCATGTCCAGCATAAGTAGGAGTAAATGAACACCTCCCTCAGACCTGCCCAGCCACTCAGTTCTAACCTCATTTCCCCTTTTCTTGGCTTCCATTTGAACATATAGTCAGATCAGATCATATTTGAATATTTGGAGGTTAATGATGTGTTCTGTTTGCTTTCACACTTGGCACTACTTGTGGTATCCAAACAGGTTAGCTTTCCCCCCTCAGTCATTGTAAACAAAACACAATCCCTCAGAATGCCATTTTTAAAAACCATTACTGATATAAACAATGCATAAATCACTTCAATAGAAAAGAACCTTTATAAGTCCTTCCTCAATACCTTTCTCTCTGTCTTTCCCACTCTCCCTCTTCCCCTTTCTCTATCTCTCTCCTATATTGTGTATAAGGAATACTGCTGCGCCCTGACCGATCTTTTGGTGTGGAAAGAGAATAGAGAAAGAATCTACCCATTACTAAGTGCTAAACACATCTCATTTCATCAAAAGGCTGCAGTTGGTAGCAAAAGACTGTAAGGTATGGCATATGGACCAAGAATCTTTGAGCAGGACAAAACTGAGTTGAATCTCAGCTCTGCTGATTATTAACTATATGACCTAAGACAAATTCTCTTAAAATCTACAAGTGAATCTCAGCTCTCTTATCAATAAAATGGAGATAATAAACTCTGCCTTCAATCATTTTTTTCTGACACAGAAACACAACTTTTCAACATAAATGTTCCTCAAACAAGATCTCTTATCTTTCTACCATATATTCCAACCTGCTGAATGGTGTTACCCACCCATGTGGTTTCACCTCAATCTGCATGTCAATAACTCCAAAGTGTGTAACTATAGCCCAGACCTCTCCTCTGGAACCCATATATGTATTCTTCTCAGCCTACTCCACATCTCCTGAAATGCTTCATTGTACTTCAAATTTGTCATTCTAAAGCCAAACTATTGATCTCCCAAAACCGATGTATCTATTCTAACAAACCGATTCCCAGAACCATTACTCTGTGCCTTCCGAAGGAAACACAATAGATATTTAACTGATATTTCCACAGAGCTGGGTACGTCATACAATAGGCAGAGTGATCTTTTAAATTGTAAATACAATTATATTATATTGTATTATACCTTAAAATCCAATTATAATATAGTTGATGTGTATTGAGTGTTTACTAAATTCTAGGCCTTGACCTAAAACTTTATATATATCACCTCATTTTATACACAAGATGGATATTATTATTATTCTCATTTTATGGCTGAGGAGAATGGAACACCAAGAGGCTAAGAAACTTACTCATGGGTACACAGCTACTCAGTGGGAAAGACAGGCCATCTCTTTCAGAGTTCACATTCCTAACAGGACACTACACTGCTTCACAATAGTGTCAGTTCATTCTTGAGAAAAGAAAAGAAAATTAAACACATCTATATATCTGGAATGTTCCTATTATGCCTCACCTTTGGTGTATTTGAGCTGGCTTGTGCTAGATTGCAAGAACCCATTGTTAAATTTTCAGGTAAGTTGCAAGCTCATTGTTAAACATGGTCATTATTAAAAATTAAATTTTAAAAACTTGCAATTAAGTTTTATTCAAAACAACAGTAATAACTACTCAAACCTCATCACTTTCTATTTTTTATGTTCTTGAGGCTATTTACATTTATTATATCAGTATGGTGAGAATATAACATAATGGTAAACTACTGTACATTCTGTGTTTAGGAATGCAATGTTGGTAGCACATAAAATGTTTGTGGTTGGAGTATTTCCTGCAGGAAAGGCTTCAAACATTTCAAATCAGGGCTTCATTTATTATTTTTACATTCTAGACTTAATAAAGTGATGAGGAAATATGCTAATGCAAGTTAACTTAAAGTATTTGATAACTATTATATTGTGACTAGCACAACATATTTCAGAAAACGTACTTCCAGTATTTGAAAACTATTATTCAATGTAGTGAAGAAATCTCTTACACCATTGATGAGTGGGTGAGTTCTGACATATATATTAGTTTTGTTTTTATCTTACTATTTTGTGTAAACATTGACCAACATTCATGTTGGGATTATACTCTTTTATTAATCACAATGATTGCTTTTGGATGCACTAGATAGGCAAAATTCAAGAGTATTCTATGAGAATCAATTATACAAAATTAATTTTGATGTTATCTGTAACTGGCTATCCTATAACAATCTATACAACTTTGTTATATATATAAATGTTAATTATATATTATTTTTATCAATTCCAAAATATTGTTCAAGTAACTAAGGAAATAAAAAATCTTCCTTTTAATAATTTTTTAAAATTGATGAACTCTTACTCTGATTTATTTAGAAAGTCATAAGTTATGCTATTTTTAAATAATAGAGAATCTTATTTTTCTTTTTATATAGCCCACAGGTTTTTATGCAACTTATAAAACTTAATAGCTATTTTATATGTTCCAAGGTATTCTGTAAACTTGACATGTACTTGATTGACATTGATCTCAAGCAAGAAACTAGGTAGACTACTTAAAAAGATAATTTATAAGTATAGAAAAAATAAATGTCAATCCCCAGAAGACAGCATGTGTTCATTTGACTCAAGTAATGGCAGACCAACCATATTTACACTTTCTGAATAAGAGACTCTTAAATTTTTGAAATGTAATAGACATGTAATACATTTTTGTTTCAATAAAGCATTTGACCGTTTCAAGATACTGTGTGAACAAAATGTTGAAATATGGATTGAATGGTAGCATCAATGGGCATAATTACATGAGGCTGATATCAGCTCAACAGTGAGAACTTTCCATTAATTAGCCTTGTGGCAGAAAATAGAATGGACAGACTGGATGAATAACGAGTATCTGTCATTTGATGTATACTCAACCAACTGCTGACTGTATACTAGACATCACTGTATAATGGAAGCGTCCAGAAGATGTGGTTGACCTAGAATCCATTTCCAAGGGTCCCTTATACATATTTTGAGTGAGTTCCAAATGTTTGTGTAAACCGTAAGGCATTCATTTATAAATATATTTTAAATTTTCCTGTAAAAACACGATGGTAGCTAAAAATGTTTACAAGTCCCTTCTAGCATTTTGACAGTTAGTCATTAGTTTTGGTGGTTTTTTTAAATGCTAATTAATGCACCTGGTATCCCAAAAGTATCCTAGATGACTAATATATTATCCTCAAAAGACTAGGTGGGAATCAGATCAAATGTTATTAAGCTTATATAAAAATAGGCTTATTTTTACCCTCTAGGATTCAACAGGGGACTTGGAAGTTGTCAGTAAGCTCTACTTTTGTTTTGTTTGAAGCCCTTTCAACCCTTTGATTTGATCATCCAGGAGCGTAGTAGTCTTGAAATAGTTCACTCTTGGAAATGTTCACATCAAATAACTAACTTGGAATTACCAAACATTTATCACAATCTGCACACAGTAAGAGAGAGGAACCTGGAGGACATTGAAAATAAATACCAAACGATACGAGGAAGGCCTGCCAATAGAAGATGATTACCATTAAACTCTAACTGTGGAAATTTATCCATCATAATCACTAATCCTAAGTGAAAAAAATAATAAAAATGAGCACGTGAAACTGAAACACAAACATCTCATCAATCACAAGAAAATATTAAAAGGCTGAAATAATGTGGCGGCTCAGGGGTGATTAGCAGCGAGATTTCATAGTTCTTAAGCCTCATCTGATCCTAACATGTGGGTAACTCTAAACCTTGGTTAGTTAGAAGTGCTTTCCGTTCTAGTAATGGAAAACCTAAGCAACTGTGCATACCCAAATAGACATATAGTATTCTCATATAACAGAACGTCCAGAGGAAGGCAGTTTCTTGTCTTGCTTTTACTGTTCAATATCACCATCAGAAACTCTAGTTCCCTTCTCTGCATCCTCAATGCTTTGGCTTCTCATTCTCATAAATCATATCTTATGATCACAACCAATCAACCACAAACTCCTTCCTGTTCTGTGATGAAAAATCTGTGCTAAATATGATCAAGCATAAAGGAACAGGCTATCTAAGAATTCCAGGGCAATTAGGGATTCAGTGTTTCCTATTAGTAGTGAGATAATAATTTTTTTATTATTATTAATAAAAGACAATGAGTTTTCTAGTATCTGTGAAAACATTCTTATATAAATGGAAGAATACGTGATTATGACCAATTTGATAGCAGTTGTTTTAAACTGCACAGTAGTTGCAGTAAATCATAATTCTCAGCTACAGAATCAATATGTTTTAGTTCTAGCATGGATCTCATGGGTCGTCTGACCCAGCCTTTTACTATATACATAAAGAAACTAGGAAACAGACACATTCATTAGATGCTTTGCTCAAGATCACGTGCGACACGGGGTTGTGGGTACACAGCAGGCACAGGTTGCTAGTAAGAACATATTTTTTTAGGTACCCATAGAGATGCATACGCAGGCATATAAAAAGCCTCGCAGTGCAATGGCTGGATTGGAAAGCATCCAGCATACTGTGCTGCTGCTGTGATCTGTGTGGGAAACATATTCAGAGTTTCTTTTCTTCTTCATCCAAATTCTAATTCTAGATTTAACTGCTCTGCATTAAATAATGGATTCCCAATCTTTGCAGGTGGAATTAAATACAGTAACACAAAATAACTGGGAGATATTTAGCAGTTAACAGCATCATCGTTACTTGCCTTTCAAATATTTTTCACTCTGGTTGGTCAGTGCTTTTAAATTTTATCTTTGGAAAGGCTGCCTACAAAGGACTAGAACAGGGAACTATATTTAAATGGTATATTTGTCTAGGAATCCGTCTGTAATTGTGCCATACCGAAGTAGGCGGTATTTGGAGTAACATTAACAGATGACATTTTTAAAAAGGCATTAAGAAATGTAAAAGTATGTAGATTTTTTTTTTTTTTTTTTGGCAGCAAATTGCCTTAGGTTGTAGGAGATGATTGGTGCAAAAGAATGAGGTCAATTCTGCTTGGAAAAGGTACCCACCCCATAACACAGCCCCAGAGTGAAGCACAACTGCTTTATGTGTGAACCTTGGAGTAATAAGTGGTATTTTAAAATAGGTAAAGTAATTTTATAAAAAGTCATTGTATACAAGATTTTAGCACCCTAGCTGTATTACATCTGAGAGCTATAAAAGTAGAAAGGCACAGCATAGAATCCAAATAAATGACTTGAGAATGGGTTGACAGTTTTAGTAGCCTTGTGTGTAAGATGTGAGTAAAAACAGTACTTACTCCATTGTGTTGTTGTGGGAACTAAATGAGATGAGGCAAAGCAAAGCACCCGAGTCTGGCGTATACAAAGCACTCAGTGACTGTTAGTGAACTATTATTACCAAGCCACATAGTCTTATTGCCAGTAATCAACTACAGACCCGGGAAGGGACAGCTGCTATGAACTCACAGGCATGAAAATATGATACATTGAATCGCTGTACTTTTGGCATGAATAAAGATTTCTTATACTTCTTAAACAACACTGCCTTGTTTCCAGAGCACGTTGGGGGATAGTCATATTTAAATGGCTTTCAAAAGTGTCATATTCCTGTTATTCTATTAACTGTCTTTAAACCAATATGATTTATGAAAGAGAACAGAGAAGTTTATTACCTAATTATCCACAATACTCCATGGATGTGTAAGTCAAATTTACAATTTGAGCATCACATATTGCTGGCTATTCTCTATTCTCATTTTATTCCAGTGCAGAGGCTTTGACATTACCCCAGATATGCTAAAAGCATTGGCAAGAAGAGCATTCTATTTAACTAGCACTGTCATTGGAAATAGTCATTCTCTAAATATAGCTCTGCATTGATTTTTACTACCACAATAAGTCATCAACTGTCAGTGCCACTTAGGGAGTGTGTGTGTGTGTGTGTGTGTGTGTGTGTCTGTGTGTGTGTCTGTGTGTGTGTGTGTGTGTGTTATTGAGAGAGACAAAGAGAGAGATTGGGGGGAGAACCTGTGTGTATGATATTACTGCTTCTGTCATCTTAAGATGATTCACCTGTTGGTGTTGTGAAATATGTGACAACCAAGATGCAAAACTATAATTGCCACAGAGAAAAAGTCCTTAGATAAGCAGATGCAATTGCTTGTGTCCGATATGTTATTAGTGATACAATGGCTGTCTCCCTACCTTTGGGCATTTAGCATTTTTGCTCAAATTGAACACTCATATCTTATTAATGCAGCACAAAATAGCAACTTGTATTAATTGCCCTTTAGTATTCCTGGTGGCTTCTAATAAATCATCCTTCTTTGATCATAGGAGGGGCCATCTCTTACTCATCTTTGCATCTGCAGAGCTTGACATGATATTTCTGGTTCATAATAGACACTAAATGACTGATGATTATATTGAATTGAATCATACCATTTAAAATTGTCTTTAAGCAACTGTTTTTATATCTACCCCCTCTGGTTTTTCTAATTGAATTCAGATAATTTGAAGTGAGGTTTCAATTGTTGTAGATGGGTGGCCTTTCCAACCTTAATTACCAGTGACCTACTCTTACCTATCCATGTTAACTCTGAGATCTTAATGTCAAGCATTACATTGATCCAGAAGTCAAATGTGATCCCTTTAGTTTGGATAAAGGCCTGAACCTATATTGTTCTGGATGACATTATCACACATGAATCTTATACTTTTCATGATAATGCAAACTTGATAGTCTAGAATCTCTAGCATACATTCTGTTTTAGAGACAGGATAAAAACATCATACTAAGTGTTATAGCTCTAATTCATGTATAATCCCCCCAATTTTTTCTTTTCAGAAAAGGGATTGTGGAAAAGTTTTGTGTTTTCTTTTAAAACAATATTTTCTGGTGAAATTTATAAATGTTCTATTAATTCTAATATATATCATTGTTGTAGTAATTTTTTATAAATAAATTGGATCAAATGCAAAACCAATAATTAATTTTCTCATCTAATTTATTAAACTATTAACAAATTATAGTTCACTTGACCATTTTGTGTCTTAAAAATCCATCCTTGTTACATATTATAAAAGCAATTATATAATAATGAAAATCTGGGCTCATTATGGTATAACTTGTAGCCTTAAAGTGTAAATTCTAAGGAACTGATTATGATTGATTTTGGGATTTTATAGATTAATGAGATTTCAGAAATAAATTTCCTTCAGTCCTTCGTTTTACAAATAAGGAGACTAAAGTTATATGTGAGTTAACGACTATTCCAAATTATAGTTAGTTAGTAAGATAACTGTATTGAAAGCAGACTTTCTCACTTTAGGTCTAAGTAGTTTATTCTTAATTCATATGGCCTCTTTGACTAATCTCTTTAGAAAATAATTTACCAGAAAATATGTATGGTGTCATTTAGAGGAATTTAGACCTACATTACTAATTTTCAGCAGGTACTATCAATTACTATACAAATGATTGTATATTGTTACAATATAACATTAATCCAAACATTTGGAGATAATATAAACTCAATGTCTTATTTAAAAAATAACTAAATGTTACAAAATAAAAAGCCTATTTCAGCAATTAAAATGATGCTAGAATGAGGCATTGAGCATGAAAAGAAAATAGTTTGGGGGAACATTTAATTTTTAATACCAGAATCAATACTAAATATTTGAGATATAATTATTTACATTTTCTTTATAATATTTTCCACATAATATTGCTATTTATTAGCAACACTAAAAGTAATAGCTACTATTTGTGAGAACCTAAGAACCAAGACTTACTACATCTTTCAAGAGATTTACAACAATCTTGCAAGATAGATGTGATTGTCTTCATTTTAAAGAAACAATATTTATACAAAAAGGTTGAGTTGCTGAGCAGAACAAATAGGATGAAAATCCAGACATGGATAACATCTCCTACCAATACAACCACCCAAAATAAATAAATAATGTGTTTTCTTCTGATATATAATTCTTCCTTCTTGAGTCAGACTG
This sequence comes from Miniopterus schreibersii, assembly GCF_964146895.1. NCBI lineage: Eukaryota > Metazoa > Chordata > Mammalia > Chiroptera > Miniopteridae > Miniopterus > Miniopterus schreibersii. The sequence continues at coordinate 75,733,662 of NC_138107.1, read as the reverse complement.
GATCCATTGGAAAGAAAATGCCAAAACAGAGATTGCAGTACAAAATATTTATTTTAGGTAATGTGTGTGAAAGTTAACAAAAGAGGGAGCAGAAGAGGGCACCTCAGACTGTGGTGCAGGTCTGACACCTGTGAATGAAAGAGACTCATACAGCAGTGTAGGTGTGAAAAGGTCTGAAGTCCAGAGGAACCTCTAAGGCAAAGATCGTCAGTAGAGGACTCCTGCATTGAGCAGAAGTGACTATGCTCTGTTCCACTATTTTGCTTGGACATTGACTGAAGCTGCCCAAGGAGAGCATGTCCTCAGCTACACTGCTGCAGGAGTTGCAAAGGCACTGCAATCGGAGATATCAGTTGAGGCAGGATCTCAAAGGACGACTAGAGAGCTATACTCCCATAGCTGCCATACTTTGCACAAGTGCATTAGCAGCTCTGATTCTTAACCTCCTTGACTACGGTGGGAACATTATACTTAACATAAAGTTTTAGCCTTTGTTTGCTAGTAAATAATTACTAGACAGACAGCATCTAGGAATTGACTTGGTACATAATAAACACTCTAGAAATATTTCCACAAAAATAAATGTTGGGCATTAAAGAATACTGCTTTCAGTATTTTATATTTTATAAACATTTTATATTTTATAAACATTTTATATTTTATAAACATTTACAAACAGATGTTTGCCTGATTTAGGATATAAAAATATGGAAAAGGCCTTTCAGAACATATCATTCTAAGCTTGTCAGTCTCACTCTGGATCTGCCTTCACTTGTGCTGGTTTAACCCTAATCCAGATGCATTAACCATTAAACATTTATGGCCAGTCACTAGTACTATGGAAGAAATAGCATTCCCAAGAGTAATATTCCTGTTACAATTTTATATTATCACACTCAATTAAAAAATTCTAAACTGAAGTTCATTGCAAAAGGATTGCTCAACTCCCAAGTGAATTGATGACTGCTAATTTTTAGCCAAATGAGATAGATCTGTATTTTCCAGTCCTTATCTGGATAATTCAGACAGAAAATAAAACCAATGAAAAAGGACTGAGAGACTGTTTATTTTAGAGCTGAAGAGATGATGGAATGATTAAATTAAAAAACTATTCTGTGTAGCAAAGAAAGACATGAAAAATATAATGACCATATTTCCTCTATCTTCACTAACAGTTAAGCAAAGGAAAATTTATACCCCTATAAAGAATCTATTTAGAGTATAAGGAAAGTTGTCTTATATTCAGAACTTTTATACTGCAGAATAAGTCACTCAAGTAGGTAATTAAATTTCTTTACATGAATACTGATTGGTTTAATTTATTTATGCATTCACCAAAATTATTGTTCAATATTTACACAGGGTAAAATTCTAGGTTTTATAGTGGAAAATTATTAAAGGTAGTAAAAAATAAACATCTAGACCACAAGAAGTATCCATTCTATCTATAACTTAAAATCAGTATTAAAAAGTTAGAGTGACATCAGAAAAAAATAGCACAGTAAGAATTTAAAAACTTTGTCACATTGCAAAAGCAAAAAAATAAGCTCACAAAAACTGTCAGAACTCACTTTTTTGGAGTTTTAAAATCAGATTAAAAACTTACAACAATTAAGAGAATGTTTAAAGAAAGAAAAAAAAACAAACTATTGGGTTTTGGCAAGAAAGCTCTGAAACATTTTAAATTACCTAGTTGCCACATTCATAACCCACTTTAGCAGCAGCCTTGAGATGGCAACTTGCTTACTGGTACAGGTTATGGGTAACTGAGGGACCAATGCAGACCTTATTCTTAGGGAGTTGGGCTGTGTGTTTAGACCTACCTTGTGGGTCTCTAAAGAATCATCTCAAGGGCTTAATGTACTGCTTCTGCCTCAGAGCTTCCACCGGATTGAGGCAGCTTCCTCAGTTGTGTTTGTTGAAAGCATTTAAAGATAAATGTATTTGCCATCAAGACTGGGACCAAAGTATAATACTTCAAACAAAGAATAGACCAAGAAGCTTGGAAATGAAGAAGCTGGAGAAGGAGAAACATGGGAAGGAAGGGCTTTGAAAAGCTCCCACATATTCCAGGAAATGTAGAAGGTCATGCAAATGGCCAAATCTGGATGCATTCTCAGAAAACAGCTGAGAAGAACCTATGCTCTCACCTCTGGCTTAACTTCAGGCTCTGTGTGAGCAGAAAGTGAAAGCGAAAAAGTAATTACAAATTGCCTGGTTAGCATTGCTTAAGAAAATCTCTATCAAATCTTAGTTGACTTCTAAGCTGAAAAAAACAGGTGTCAGCAGTCAACAAGGAAAGAATACAGACATACCAAAATTAATTCAGAAAAGGAACTACACAAACAATAGGTTGTAACAACAAACTATGGGGAAGGGGGAGAATCTGATTTCTAGAGTTGCCACATTACAATGTTCAAAGTATCTAATATTCAACAACAAAAAAATGAAGCATGCAAACAGATAAGGAAGACCATCCCACTCACAGGAAAAATGAAGTTAATAGTAACCTTCACTAAGAAAGCCCTGAAAATAATTTAAAATAATGCCAACAAATTAGGTAACCTAGATGAAATGGACAAATTTTTAGAGAGACAAAACTACTAAAACTGACTCAAGAAGAAATAGAAAATCTGAATGCACCAGTAAGAGGTAAAGAGATTGAATCTGTAGTCAAAACCTTTTCAGCAAAGAAGGCCTAGGACCATCTGGATTCACTGGTTAATTCTACCAAACATCTAAAAAAAATTAATACAAATCCTTCCAAATATTTACAAAAAAATAGGAGAAGTGGGAACACTTCCTAATGTGTTCTATGAGGCCAGTATCACCCTCATACCAAAGCAAGACAAAAGCATCACAGGAATAAAACAAAACTAAAAACAGACATCTCTTACAACTATAGAAGCAAAATTCTCAACAAAATAAGCCAAGTAGCATATTAAAAGGGTTACACATAATGACCAAATGGGATTTATCCCAGAATTACAAGAGTAAGTCAACATATAAAAATAAGTCAACATAATACACCAAATTAATATAACAAAGGATAAAAAACACATGATTATGTCGATGCAGCGAAAGTACCTGACAACATTCAACACCCATAAGGGTCTATCCAGAATATATATACATAATTTCTCCAAAAAATATATACATATGTCCAATAAGCACTTGAAAATGTGCTTAACATCATCAGTCATTAGAGAAATACACATTAAACCATAACAAAATACTACCATAACTATAATAAAAATACAAAAATAAAACCAGAAAACCAGAAGTGTTGGTTAGCATGTGGAGAATTCAAAAACCTCACATTTTGCTGGTAGGAATGTAAAAAGGGGCCACCACTGAGTAAAAGTGTTGGTGGTTCTTCAAAAGTTAAACATAGCATTACCATAAAACTCATCAATTTCACACCTAGCTCTGTATCCAAGAGAATTAAAAACACATGTTCAAACAAAAACTTACATACAAATGTCAAAAACAGCACTATTCAAAATAGCCCAAAAGGTGGAACCAACTCAAATATTCACCAGCTGATGAATGGATAGACAAAATCTGATAAATCCATACTACAGATTATTACTCAATCACAAAAAGGAATGAAACAGTGAATTTTGAAAACATTATGTTAAGTAAAAGAAGGCCAACACAAAAGACCTCGTATTGTATAATTTCATTTATATGATATAACCAAAATAGACAGATTTGTGGAGACAGAAAGCAGGTTAGTGGTTGCATGAAGCTAAGGCAGGAAGAAAGAGGGGATGACTATTAATTATTGAGAGGGGCTGGAGGGAGGGGAAAATGAACAGGTAAGAAGTTTCCTTTGGGATAATGAAAATATTCTTGGACTAGAGAGTGGCGATGTTGTACAACATTGTAAATGTACTAAAAGCCACTGAAGTGTATACTTTACAATGGTAAAGTGGTGAATTTTATCTCAAATTAAAAATGTAAATTAATGGGCAGAACAGAATGATTATATTATAGATGTCCTGCAGTGGCATTAATGCCTACCAAATAGTTAGGACACAAAACATTCTGAAAGAATGCAGGGCCTGAGAGTACCATGAGCTTCAGCAGCAGAAAAGATTACTAGAAGAATCAAAACTTCCTCTAAACTTCCATTTTGGAAGTTGTGGGCCAGCTGGCTAAAGGGGAGCTTGAGTGAGCCTCAAGGAAGGAGGGGCAGACGTTCCTAAGCAAATGATACTCCTCGCGTGGAGTGGTTTAGCTCTGCTACCACCAGATAGGAGAGTCATTTTCTGAAACAGAAATGGCAAATAGGTGCCTTAAAAGTCAAATATAGTCCATAGGTAAAAACTGTTTGGTATACACAGTTATTAAAATGTGAGAAAATCCACTTAAAATCTGGATTTTGACTTCTATTTAAACAAAGATATAGAAATGGGCTTCCTATTCTTACAACATTACAAATGGACTGGAGCAAAGCAATGGGGGCCCTTTCACAGGGAGCCTGAAAACAGTTGCATCACTTACTTTTTAGACATTTAAATTTGAAACACAGTTACATTTTTTAACATTTCTGTTTTACAGCACAATAATTCTAAAATAAATTCACCTAGAATGACCTTTCCATGAACCTTAAGGACTTAGATAATAATTTAAAAATTTGGAGTCATCGCACATCCCATAGAATCCAAGGTATTTTGTGTTATAGACATCCAGTTTTAATTTTATAACCAAGCCATCCAACCCTCCTTATGAAATGAGCTGATTTATTCTTTCATAATCCCATTTTAGGAGTTTATAGACCAAATGGGACACATGTCCTAGGAAATGTTAATGTGGAAAGGATTTGTTCAAAAATATGAATTTCCTGTGTTTAAAATAAAATTTTAAAGGAAGGATATCTTGTTTCAGTGCTTTATAATAGAACCCTAAGCATATTTTTCCACCTCTAAAATATTCCAATTTTAAATATATATATATATATATATATATATATATATATATATATATACACACACACACACACACACATATATATATATATATATATATATATGTAGCTGAACATATTTTTGTTCTGACACAGCTGGAAAAAGCCTCAATTTAGCAATTTAGATTTAGCAAACAATTTGTGCATAATATGGCCCATTTGCTTTTGGTGTTATTTCATCATAATTTTAGAGCCAAAAGTACTGCAATATAAAAATCAGCAATTGAGTGTGTGCAGTGACTCTGATGAACTGGATTTTCAATGGTGTTTTGTTGAAAATATTATCCAGACTGCTTGGAATGTATAATTTAAAAAATGTCATGGCTTAAAAGGTAAGATGCCCCTTACTGTGTCTAATTTCCATTACAAATCAAGAGGACACATGTTGTGATATCACTCGCAGGCTATGTGAGAACTTCACCCTCTGACCCACCTCACTTCTTCATTCTTCAAAACACTGAATCGAGGCTATGCCTGATAAATTTATAACTTCATTTGTTCTCCAATGGGAAAGCAAATTATACACTACCCTCCAAGACATCTATCCTCCAAATAATAATAAAAAAGAGGAAGACTCAACTGCATCAAAATTAATCAGTGTAGGCTTCTCAGGATCTTCTAGGTGTGGCCAGTGGCTACACAGAAGCCTCATCTTATGCAAGTGTGGTTCAGCACTAGCAGAGGTTATAACACACACTTCACCCCACACACACACACACACACACACACATACACTTGAGGGAGGAAAGGTGATCTCAAAATCAGGGCCTCCTTGAGCTTCCAATGGATATTTGAGATTAACAACCACTTGATTTGGGATTACTCATTTTCTTGCGTTCAGGATGAGTGTCCTTCTAGTGCCTCCCTGATTGTAGCTTTGCCTGATTTACTAAAGAACAGTGTTCTAGAACCCAGTCAAGCCTAGACTCCACTCTGTATCCTAGTATCTGCATTTTGAGGAATAAGATCTTTTCCTTTCTTCCACCCATCTGCCTACCCTCCTATTCATCCACCCACTTACCTAGCCAACTGTCATGGTCCAAGCACCTGCTATGTGTCATATTACACCGCAGGCCAAGTGAAGCTGCATTATTCACAGCTAAGTGAGGGAAAAGGGAACGTTAAAGATATAATTATCATCAATGAGGGAAGTGTAATAGTTGAGTAACACTCAGGATGTGATGAAGCCTCAGATGTGGAGGTGGAGCTTATGGGAAGGATGTGAAGAAAGGCTGTACGAATAAAGATATGTATTAAATGAGTTTTAATTTACAGGATTACCCAGTGAAAAAGGATGGTGAAGATGAGGGGATGAAAGGAGGTAAAGAAGAATAGTATTTGCTACATCAAGGAGGTAGCAGGATAAAATCATGGGATGAAAAGGAACATACTGTGTGCAGGGGATTACATGCTTCGGTGTGTTGCTCAATTAAAAAGTGTGAATCAGAGATCATGAGAAATGAGGATGGATGTGTGAGAAGGGTTCAGATATCTGCATACTCTGGACCCCAAGCTACCCACGGACCTTAGAATTCTACTAGATGACAAAAGTAAGCTTCTACACAACTCATATACTTACTGCTTTTCTTTCTCAGGCATTACCTTAAGCATTATTTCCCATACTTCCTTGATAAAATGAATTAACTAGAGTTGTTAAAAAGAAAAAAGAGATACATGTTATGAGGGCCTTCTATTTGGAATCTGACACAATATCATTTGGGAGGGCACAGGAATCTGAATTCTTAACAAAGATTGTTATGATCAGGCAAGTGTTGGAAATAATTCATCTGATGGATTTCCTTAGTAGTGATTTCCATGGGAACAGAATGTGTCAAAATTCAATGTTTTTTAAATTTTATTTTAAATAAAAGAACATTTAGGCTATTGTATACATTTGCTAGAAATCAGTATTGTAATAAAAATATTTAGTATGCCATAGTTAAGGCAAGATTTAAATTAGCTATTTAAGAATCATGTCAAATCATTTTATGCCATTGAATGACCCCTAAATTAATTAACTATAAAATGCTGATAACTAGTTTTCCTCCTACATTTTCTTTTTAAAAAGAAATGAATGAAATAGAAAGAAATGATAATTTTATCATTTTATAAATCCCAAAGATTAATTTCCATGTCTAGTCTAATTTGTGTGATAATGACATTCTGTCAACCTTAATTTTTATTCTCAATTTTCAGTTGGCTATGGTATATGTACTCACATTTTTCTTTGTGCTTTGCTAGGAATTCTTATAATAGGTGACATTTTAATCCAGAGGTGATGGACAAAATATATCTATGATATAAGCTGTGTGATACCTTCATATAGCTCCCCAAGTACCTTGCAATTCATCTACATGACAGCTGTTATTGAAGCTTAAGATCATTAGCACAGGGAAGTTGGCAACGACATAGGACTGGGTTATAAATATTGGCTTCAGATGTCATTTTAGGACAGAGTTAAATTCTCTCAGGATGTAGTAGCAGGGATTAGATGAGAAAACTCAGCTGAATCCAGTTACTGGTGAGAGTAATGAATTAGACCAAGGGAAAAGCATAAAATAAAATTTGAATTCATGTTGTTTTTGATTAATAAAGTTTTTGAAGCAAAGTTGAAGTGTTAAAAAAAATTTTTAACTTACAAGTTGTTTAACATAAGGCAAGTTATTTCACTTCCCTAAGATTCTCTTTCTTCCTGAGTAAAATTCATGCAGATGATGCCCTACCCCGCCCCCCCCCATGCCAGGAACACACTAAGCTCTTCTCCTTCCTCTTCTTTCTTTACCCTTCTCTGCACTTTCCCCTCAGGATCCTCCTCTTCTTCGTCTACTAGTGTTAGTATCATCATCATTTTTACACATTCCATAACAGCCCCTTTCTTCTCTTTTTGAAAGATTTTTCAGGTACTCTAATGTTTTAAAAAATGACATTTTAGCCCGGCCGGGCGTGGCTCAGCGGTTGAGCGTCAACCTAGGATCCAGGTGATCAGGGTTCGATTCCCGGTCAGGGCACATGCCCAGGTTGAGGGCTCGATCAGTGATTTTCTCATCATTGATGTTTCTGTCTCTCTCTCTCCCTCTCCTTTCCTCTCTCTGAAATCAATAAAGATATATTTTTAAAAACAAACAAACTAAATTACTGATCATCATATTAAAAAAAATTAAAATTAAAAATGACATTTTAGCTACAAGTAGCTGTACATAGACAAAACATTTTACATCAAAGCACTTTCCCCAGGGATGTACATTTTGAATAATAAACACTACTTATTCAAGCATCTATTCTAAAAATGATTTGAGGTTCCTTATAAAGTTACATGCATCCTGACAAGCAAAAAAAAAAAAAAAAAATAGTGATGGAAATACGGAGAGAAAGAACGAGATGAAGTCAGGGGAAAGGTAAGACACCAATGAATGCCATAAAGTAATGGGCAAGGATTTGAACTGCAAATATACCTTTGTTTCTCCTAGAAGTGAATGCATGTAGTAATAATGATAACAACAATAAAAATAATAACAAAAGAGAAAATAAGAAAAATTATGTTTCATAAGTTGCAGAGTTGGTAAAATTGAATCACGTAAGAACAGTAGATGAAGACAAGCATAACCACTGCTTTCCTGAAAAGAGAATTTTCTCCTTTAATCCCTATGAGGTACTAGTTGCAGAGGACAATGGCCTAGGAATTTATCCAGTAAATGCCTATGTTCCAAAGGACTCTGGCTACAAATTACTTTGACCTTGAACATTAGCATTAGACCAAAGTAAGGATCAATGAATGCTCTTATATGACTGGTCAAAACAATATAGCTCCACTATAGACCTCTATGATGGTCTGACATGATATAAGAGTAAGGGTTAGAGTGTCTTAGAGAGATGGCTTCACTGCATATTTTTCGACCCTCAAAAATCCCACAAACTCTGGTAAGAAATATGGGGCAGTAATCAAACCTATACTCTGATTACCTGGAGAGCAGAGAAAATTAAAAAGGCATACTAATATTACAATCATAGACTGACATTTCATCACCACCAGTTAGGAACTAACCAGAACATCTGAACAGTTAGAAACTCATTCCATTGCTACACACATATGCACAAAAGAGATACACATTGTCAGTTAATATTAGCCTCAGAAAAAAATTCCAACTTTGCTCTAATCCACAGGAAAATGGCCTATAATCTTTTTCAGTCTAATGTTGATATTTTCATAATGTGAAAAATGTTCTTTTTAACAACTGATTCTAATATATATATATATATATATATCACCTTAATAATTAAATATTTATATAAAGAAATACACTTCCCAGAAAGCCACAGGTCTATTCCCTGCAGATCTCTGGCAGAAGGAACTGGGCAGGGGAAGAATAGATGAATGCCCAGTAAAGTCTGGGAGACAAGGAAGGTATTTGTCTGTCAGTTACACCTGGGAAGAGGTCATTGAACAGGGTAGATGTGACCACTGCAAGGGCGAAAAATTTGAGGTATTTAACCCCTAAATAAGGAAATTAGCTCTTGTGGTTTTGGGTCTCTTGGGACTCTTGTTGCAGAGGATGCACTCTCTTGGTTCCCCTGCATTCGCCTACATGGCCCACAGCCATATGGACCCCACACAATGGTCTAATGAACTGCAACTAAGCTAATGCTAAACCAGACCCAGTTCCAACATGGAATGGTGATTTTGGACACTGGCTTTGCTTCTAGTTCTACTGAATCCCCAACTGCCCATCTTCCAGGACTGGATTAAGGGAAATGGGACTTTGGGAACCCAGGGATATAATTCCATGAAAATAAAAATCACTCATCCTCCCATGCAAGTCTCAGAAAATCTTTTTTTTGAGATATTGTAAGGATCAGACCCCAGAACTCAGTAGGGAAAGGGATACCCCACTTTCACCAATAACACTTATCTCTGGAGACAAGGGAGGCAGAGAGGAATCTGAATGAGCAGCTCTTGTTAAGTTTCCCCAGGTTTACCACACTTAGATCACACCTCCTTTGTTTTCTATCACACTTTTCATGTTTCCACTCTTCATCCAACCTTACACAAACACATTCAGGGCTAACTGTTTCTTCAGGTCTTCATTTCTTATGAAGGCTCCCATGTCACTTAAAATTTATATTAAATAAATTTGAATGCTTTTCACTTGACAATATGTCTTTTGTTACAGAGACCTAGCTAAAAACTAAAAGGTTAGGGAAAAATATTTTTTTTCCTCCCCTACAGCATAATACTTTCAGACTTCAGTTTGTTCATTTGTAAAATACAGAAATTGGTCAACATAGTATCTGAGGTCCTTTCCAGTCAATCACATTCTAAGATTTTAGGAAAAGAATTAGTTAAAAATAGTTATAAATAGAAGAGATACAGAAAAGAAGAGAGAAAGGCTAGGGTAATACTTAGAGGGGAAAAACACATGTTAGAATAACAGTGACTCTCTTCCAGGATTTTTTCCTTTGGAGGAAACACATCTCAGACTACCAGATGCTGGCCCCAGTGTGAGTGAGATTTAACACCTGTCTTTTCTTGTGTCTTATATCACCTTGGATAGAAACCATGGTAGTTTAATAATTTCCATTAGCCTAAAGTAATAAGGATTTGCAGTTAAACATATGTGCTATAAACTTTTGTGAGTTATGCTTTAAAATTGGAGTCAATATCATTACAGAATTTCACATACAGAATGTGAAAGAAATGAACTGCTCTACATTTTAAGTGGTATCTTTATTATGAAAATGAAGATCTAAATGCTCAGTAATACTAACCTGTTTCCTAAAGTATTAGAAAGAAAAAAAAATCAATATCTTAATGTATTTCCACAGTTCATTGTTGCACTTGCAAAATATTGCCTGATCAAACATGTAAATTATATGTTATTGAAAAGGATATCTATTTTTTTCAATCTTTATAAATATAGTAACCGTCAAAATAACCAGCACCTGGAACAATTCAACTAAAGCACTTGAAAGTGGGAGGCTGAAAATATTTCATGTTTGTTAGGTTCTGAATATATGCATTTTAAAATAATATCCTGAAGATTTAAGGTCAAAAATAAAACTAAATTAAATTAAACAACAACTACAAAAATCCATAAGCATTCCCATCAAAGACTTTCAAATGGTAATTAACACCACTAACCAACATAATTCGGGGTTGGAGAATCCATGACCCACAGTGAAAGGTGTGTTTATGTTAAGAAAGTAAGTTTGTACACTATTATCTTTAAAAATTTGTAAAGGACAATCACAATAAATTCCTTTTGATAATCATTTTCAAAGTTCACGTTTCAAAACATTTCAGAATGAAATATTTATGGAACGCTCATTTACGCTAAAGGTTATTTGGCTATTTATATTGTTGCAATTTCATTCAGTTTGTAACTAGGGTTGGGGATAAAACAGAAAACTTGAAACTGGACATCCAGGCTTCTCTGCTAACCACAGACTTACATTCTTTTGCTATTTATACCATTTGTTTACTTTTTGCATTTCCTCAGCTTGGACAGGAACTTTCTGCTTCTAGTCAATTTCACTCTTATTTTTGGCACATAAGTAAATTTTCCAGTACTTCTGGAAAATGTTACATCTAACAAATTTTTAGCAAAGAGATGATGGAAACATTCCCATTGGGATTTAATAAATTGGGTGGTGACAATTATCACTATTGTCCCAGGAGATACCCACAGTAACCCAAAACATGTCTCCCAATTGGTTCTATCAGGCTAGCAACAGCGATAAATGGTACCTTGTCTCCTGCAGGCCTATCCAACACCACTATCCAACACTACCATCCCATTCTTTAAAACATAAATGGCCTCCGAGGTTATCCTGGAACCAACTCATGCATAGTCCAGCCCTCCACACCCTGAGTTTCCTGAATCATTCATTGAGAATTTCTGTCAATACTGCAGCCTGGAGAACTGAACGCTGGTCTCCTGTCAGTTACCAGATTCTTTTGTGTTTAATCACTTCATGCTATTTAACACTAAACTTTGTATTCCCATAAATGTACGTTTCCCCCCCGCCCCCAAAGACTGCCAAAAAGGAAGAGAATATTTTGTTCATAATAAGTTAGTGTTCTTATGGTTTAAAGATACTTTGTTAAAAGGGAATCTAAGAATTAATTTCCAGGTCAGTTCTCATCCAACACCTTCATTTAGTATGGGTGCAAAGAAGATGCCTCATTGAAATTCCAGCTCTTTCTGCAATCATTTTCGTTGGTGCTTTCAATTTTATCTACCAGCTGGTTAGAAGTAAATTTTACTTGTTTTATTGCTCAGTCAGAAGAAAATGCCCACGCCAGTGTAGCCGAACTAAAAATGAATGGGAAATTATAAATACAGCTTGTGGAGGAAGGAAAGACTATTTCCTTTCAGTCACTCTCAATTTGGCCCTGACAGTATCATGACAAATAACTTGGAGCCCCAATCTATAGAAAGTACTAATACTGAAAAATACTGAGTGCTGCCTTTAAACAGAGCACCAAAACCCAATATTTCCACCAGTATTTCTGAGAAACACCGGCATCCTCAAAGTGGCTTTCTATCTCAGCAAATTTTGATCTCAGCCAACATCTTTAGTTCAAGGTTTGCAATTACTGCTGATAGCACAAACATTAAGATAAACAAGATCTTTATGTCATTATAAAGGAAATACCTGTGATCACTTTAGTGTCTGTTTTTAATGCCCTTTTGCATCAAAGAAACTCTCATCAAATATTGTTAAAATTTCCTAATGTGCCAGGAAGGGTACAGGCTAAATAAAGATTATGATTTACACTTTCATAGGAATCTAAAATAATTCACAATTAATAATTTTGCCTTTTTAGTTTATATAGAGCAATTAAAATTTTTTTTGCATACCTGCATTCTCAAATCAACTTTAAACTGAAGAGGAAATAAAGCAATTTTATATTAAGAGGATAAATCTTTCATTTTATATTCTAAAAGTTTTATAATTTTACATTAAAGTCTGTGATCCATTTGAGTTGAATTTTGTGTAAGATATGAGATTTAGGTTGAATTTTAGAGCCTGGTGAATAGATCTGTGACAAGAAACCAAGAGCATGATCTATAAAAGAAAAAAATAAATTGGGCTTCGTCAAAATTAAAAATGTTTGCCTTCCAAGAGACTCTAATAAAAAAAGTGGAAATATAAGCTATATAGACTGAGAGAAAATATTTGCAAACCACATAACTGACAAATAACATATCTAGAATATAGAAATAACTCTGAAAATCTAATATTAAAATAATAATCCAATTAAAAATGGGCAAAAGGCATGAAGAGACAGTTCACCAGGAAAGGGATACAGACAGCAAACCAACACATGATAAAATGTTCAACATCAGTAGCTATTAAGAAAATGCAAACTGTGATGACAATCCAGGGTGAGAAATCACAACACACCTACCAGCATGGCTCAACTTTTACAGCACAAAATGCTGGCCAAGATGAAGAGAAAGTAAATCTCTCGTTTATTGCTGATGGAAATGTAAAATAATGGAGCCACTTTGAAAATAATTTGGTAGTTTTCCATAAAAGAAAACATACATATACCATAAAATCCAGCAATGGCATTCTGGTGCATTTATTCCACAAAAATGAAAACTTGTGTCCCCCACAAAACATGGACATGGTGGTTCATTGCAGTTTTATCTGTAATGGCCAAAAACGAAACCACAAAAATATCCTTCAAGAGGTGAACGATTAAACAAGCTGTGGTGCATCCATAGTATGGAACACTACTCAGGAATAAAAATGAATGAACTATTGATAGATACAGCAAGTTGCATTGCTCTCAGGGCATATGCTGAGTGAAGAAGAAAACAAGCTTTAAAAGGTCACATGTTGTATGTTTTCGTCTGTTTAACATTTTTGGAATTGCAAATTATAGAGATGAAATACAGATTAGTGGTTACAAGGAGTTGGGGATGTTGAGAGGAAAGGAATGGGTGTGACTATAAAGGGGTAGTATTAGAGAGATCCCTGTGGAGATGAAATAATCCTGTATCTCAACTGAGGTAGTCATTACACAAAACTACACGTGTGATAAAGGGACACAGAACATATTTATATGCACACATTGTGCTCATGTCAAACTCCTGTATTCTATGTTGTACTCTAAACGGGTAAGATGTAACCATTGGGGAAAACTAGGTTAAGGATTAGGGTACAGGGGATCTCTCTGTGCTTTCTTTCCAATTTCCTATAAATCTATAATCATTCCAAAATTTAAAATGTATTTTAAAAATTTTATTAGAATATCACATTTTTCACAGGCTATTGGACAAACTAACTCCTCTTTTAGACTGGAAGTAACTCTATCAAAGTTATTACCTAGGTTTTTAGGCTTTGCTTATCATACTTTATCCTAAAGATGAAATCTTTAAATGATGTTATTTAAAATTAAGTGTAATACTGGACCTCGCTAACTTATGGTTACCTGAAAAGTACACAACAAACTACACTGAGGGAGGCGGGGAGCACTCTGCCCCCCGCCCCAGTTAACATGGTCCTCATAGGGCCTTGCTCCACATTTGCCAACATCAGCATCTGACCTACGCTGGCCAGTAAGAAGGCTTTATTCTCCTGACCAGAGTGATTGATCTAGGCTTGAAAAATGTGACCCATACAGATTAATCTAAGTCTTTAAGAGATTAATTTATGGACCATTTTTAAAAACTGCTCTTTTTTTAATTTTTATAATCATTGACCATTTGTTCATAGATTTGTAGCTTCTCATCACTTGGTGAGGGTTGGCCAGAGAATTAATCAACAGGCTACATGATCTTAAGTTAAAGAATCTCTTTGTTACCATATTTTTTGTTTAAATTAATGTGGGTTGGGGCTCTGTCACCTTTAGCCTAGGGTTCTGATAAATATAATGATGACTAAATATATTGACAATATTCTACTTTCACTTATTATAATATTTTCACTTGAAGAAACAAAAGGAAAAGAAATATGCCTATGATTCTTATTTATAAGTGAATTGAGAAACAGGATAATACTAAATTAGATTAAATATTTAAAATTGCTGATATTTGACTGTTTTTTACTTACATAATTGCAGTTTATATGATCCAATTGAATAGGTCAACCTGATGAGTAGTCACTATGTATTTAGTTAATTAATTTGTTGTTTAATTACTTATAGATTTATTTATACTTGTTTCTTTCCACAAAATTTTGAGGCCACATTTTCCTAAATATTAGGAAATTCTGAAATCCTATCTATTGATTACCTGGTTTAAAACAGAGTATATTTCAGAAGTCTTACTATATTCTCAACATAGATGTCAGTATAAATAAAATTGAGAACTTGAATTAGAGTATTATTTATCACATAATATCATGGTGATAAAAGATTTCTTTAAAAGAATTGCAAAAGCAAATCCTTAAATCCTCTATTATCATATGGGCATGTTTTGACTTCATTTACTCCCACTCCAATAATACAGTATTTTAATTCAAGAATCTTTTAACACCTGTCAGCCTATGAAGAAAATAGATACAGCATAATTTTAAGAGAATGTTTTGCAATTTGCACATGAAATGTTAGCTTCAAGTGAAGATAAAATTTTAAAATATTGATACTATATTCACTGGACTTCTTTTTATTTGTATTGACAAAATATTTCCAAGTATAGTCATTTACTTCATTAATAGAGCCTTATTTTTTTTAAATAACTCCCTCTTTTCTTCAATATTTTGGGCTTCTGCACCATTCTGTCTTTGAATATGAAGTATCTTATGATTAAGTTGCATTTCTTGCAACTTTCTCTCTGTGGGAAAAACAGGAAGAATTTAAAGGAAAAGGAAAATGTTTTCCTGAATAGTCTTTAAGGTTCAGAGCTATATCCCTATGACAGTTTAAAAACCCAGAAACACAGTAAGGACTTTTTTTTAGCACATCATAACATGTATAAAAGGGTCCTTTTATTTTTATCAAAGTTTGTTATGTGTGTGTGTTTAACACAATTTATTATCCAAACTTAAATCAAAAACTAGAATTAGTATACTAAGAAAGGAAATTGCCCAGAAAATGATGCATTTTACACTTTTCATTTTATCAGAATTTAAAAAATTGTAAATAGAATGATTTTCTTTTCATTGAAGTGAAATCCACAGAACATAAAATTAACCTTTCTACAGTTTACAATTGAGAGGCAACTTCTACATTAAATTCCCAAACATTCTCATCACTTCAAAAGAAAATCCCTTGTCCTAGCTGGTTTGACTCAGTGGTTCGAGCATCAGCCTGTGGACTGAAGGGTCCCAGGTTTGATTCCAGCCAAAGCACTTTTCTCCATTGCAGGCTTGATCCCCGGCCTGGTTAGGGTGCGTGCAGGAGGCAACCAATCGATGTGTGTCTTTCTCTCACATTGATGTTTCATTCTCTCTCTCTCTCCCTTTCTCTCTCTCTCTTAAAAGAAATGGAAAAAAATATCCTCGGGTGAAGGTTAAAAAAGAAAAAGAAAAGAAAACCCCTTATCCACTAAGCAGTCATTTCCCATTCTCCATTACCCCAGCCCCTATCCAAAGCTACTCTGATTTCCTACTCTATGGATTAAACTCTTATGGCTATTTCACATAAATGGAATCATATACTATGTGACCTCTTGTGTCTGCTTTCTTTTACTTAGCATAATGTTTTCAAGGTTCACCCATGCTGTAGCATGTATCAATATTTTATTTTTGTATGGCTGAATACTATTCCATCACATTCATGTCCCACAGTTTGTTTCACCATTTATCTCTTGAGGGATATTTGGATTGTTTCTACCTATTAGCTACTGTGAATAGTGCTGTTATGAACTTTCACTTAGAAATAGTTATTTGAACACATTTTAAAATTACTTCGGGTCTATACCTAGGAGCAGAATTGCTGGGTCCTATGATAATTCTAATTTTTACTTTTTGTGGAACTGCTAAACTGTTTTCCACAATCGCTACACTGTTCTACACTCCTACCAGCAATGGATGACAGTTCCAGTTTCTCCATTCTTGCCAACATGCTGTTGTTGATGGTGATGATAGTGATGGTTAAAGCTAGTCCAATGGGTGTGAAGTGGTATCTTATTGTAGTTTTAATTTGCATTTCCTTAATGACCAATGATGTTGAGCATTTTTTCATGTGTTTGTTGACCATTTGGAGATCTTTAGAGAAATGTCTAATCAAGTCTTTTGACCACTCTTAATTGAATTGTATTTTAGTTATTGAGTTGTAGGAATTCTTTGCATATTCTGCATACTAGACACTTATCAGATATATGGTTTGAAAATATTTTACCCTGTTTTTTGGTTCTTTCAGTTTTCTTTTTACTTTCTCAACATTGTTCTTTGATGCCTAAAAGATTTTAATTTTGATGAAATCAAATTTACTTATTTTTTATTTTGCTGCTTTTGCTTTTGCTGTTCTAGCTAAGAATCCAAGACAATGAAGATTTACCCCTATGTTTCCTTCTATGAGTTTTATAGTGTTAGCTTTTACATTTAGGCTACTGATTCATTTTGTGTGAAGTTTTATATATGGTGTGAGATAAGGGTTTTGTAGCCTCTTACGGCAGACCTTATGAATATTTGAGCCACTGGAGAAATAATTCTGATAAAATAAAGAAACTGTTTTACTGAGATGTGTAGCCCTTAAATAAATTAAAAAAATTACTGTCTATTTTGATGCATATATGGATCTTATGAAACTTGTAATTAATTGATACTACCCTGAAAATATGCCATATTCAATTCAGTAGATGCATTAGAGCTACTGTGCCTCCCTGATTTGTTTATGCTGTTCACTTTAACAACAGTCCACCAGGTCTGGCAGTGACTGGGCTGTATCTTAGGCTGTAACATCTAAACACGTCTGTTGATCTTCCTACAGTCCTCAAATATGGAGGTAAAGGAGTGGAATTCTAACCCTCCCCAGTGATTATAGCCCTTCATATTTATATAGGGTTTTCCATTTCACAAAGCATTTTCCAGCACAATGTTTTATTCCATCCTACTTCAACCTTTGAGGAGATGTACTTTTTCATTGTCTTACACATAAGAAGCTGAATCTCTACAAAACTAAATGATCTTTCAAGGTCACATAACAAAAGCTTCAAATCAGTACCTGAAACTCAGTTTTTGGGTTCTGGGCCAGTTTTGTGTTTTTTTCTTCCCCCACTATGATGAGAAAGTGTGATTCTGGAGAAAAATTATAAGAAAGGGGTTTTTTCTTTTTTTAAATATATAGTTTTATTGGTTTCAGAGAGAAGAAAGGAGAGGGAGAGAGAGAAACATCAATGATGAGAGAGAGTCATTGATCGGCTGCCTCCTGCATGCTCCCTCCTGGGGATCAAGCCCAAAACCTGGGTATGTGCCCTGACTGTGAATCAAACCATGATCTCCTGGTTCATAGGTCAAAGCTCAACCACTGAGTCACGCCAGCTGGGTGAGGGGTGGTCTTTCTAAAAATTATTTTATCTCATTACTGAAAAATCATTTTTAAAAAGTGATAAAAAGCCATAAAGTGCTAGTTTGTCTCTAAATGAATGTGCAGTACATATTTATAAGCTTTTAGTACAATATTTTATAACCAAACAGCTGCCGAAACAATGAATTTTTATGACCAGCATCTTAGTTGGTGTTTTTCTCTTCAACATAAAATAAATGTTTGTGATATAATTCATCTATTGCATCTGCATTTAATATAAGCATCAGCAAGGGATAATCAAGAAGAATATCCATGAAATAGAGTCACATTGTCAGTATAGTAAAATAAAAACACATGTTGGCTATCTATTATTTTTATTCATGTGTATGCCTGATGATAGTGAGCAATAGTTTTTGAGATTCTTTAAAAGAGATCACAGCTAGGACTGTCTTTTTAGAGCTACATGGTATACACAGCCATCCTTAGCTCATCACCAAGTCACACATATTAATTGAGCAGCTTTCCTGTGGATAGCCTTGTGCTAGATGTTATCATTGAACAACAATATGAATAAGACTCAGTCTCTATCTTTAGTTTATAATCAAAGAAAGGTGACACACATGTATGCAGCAAACTAGATTATAAAAGAATATGCCATGGCCAAGGTAATAAGCTGCCCTGCAAGGTAATGAATTTTCTCTGCCTGGAAGTGTTAAGCACATACTGGCCTTCCACTCAATGGCACTGTTATAACAGGGACTGATGCATGGGTACAGGGTGGCAGTGAATCATTTCTGAGAGCACTTCCAATTTTAATATAAGCTCTAAAATAATACAGTTTACAGTTAAAGCTGTAAAATAAAACCCTTCTCAAAGCATTTGCTTGCTGTTGTATTAATGTTTTTTTCCCTGCTTATGATTTTCTTTATTCATTATTGATGTGTGCTGTGAAACATTTTTATTACTTCTGAATGGAACATTTTCTACAACAGAAAGAGCCCGGCATGCTTTTTTGTAATAGGAGTTCAGTTCAAGATAAGTCCCATAGTTATTCCTAGTGACTTTCTTTTGTTTTTTCCTTAAATAGCCCTCTAACATCTGATAATGCTGATTCCACCACCAGATAAGCCTGCAGATAATGCTATCACATTACTATTATATACTGGATCAAAGGATTCTATAAAACTAAAATATGTTGTAATTAGTAGATGAAAGCCTAACTAACAAATGTAAAATAAATTTTAGGGAAATTTAAAGTATTATTTGGCACTGATTAGTACCATATAAAGTATGTCAAATTAAATAGCATCCCAATATGCTAACAATGTGTTTTCTAAGAGGTGAAAAGGTTAATTGTGTTATAAAAGGAATTTCCAAAAGAATGCCTCATCTATTTTACATTGAAATCTCAATTTACTATGGCAGGAGGCCATATTACTGAACTTTGCAGATTAGCAAGTAATTGACCAAACATTTGGAAAAAGTTTTTCCTAATTGTTGGTTGTTGGAGCAGTATATATTATTATATTTAGCAATCCCAATTAAGGGTAATAAATTAAGGTGATCTCTGTTGTGAAGTAAAAACTTCATTATACACTTTTAAGTTAATAAACATGAATTTGCTAAAAGATTCTTATGATTAATTTTTCATGGTTGATATAAAACTGCTCAGCCATCGGAGGAAATGAATATTTTTAAAAGTGTTTTATGTTAGAAAAGAAGAAATACTAATTATTATTCATCCTAACAATATACACTTCTCAAACTATGAACTGAATACATCTTGATTGTGGGTTATGGTGATATGTATAAAATTTAATTAGTGTATACAGTGGGTTGGGCTCGTTTTTGAAAATCCACTAATTTTTTTGTTTGCCCTGAAAGGTTCTATTTTTCAATTTGTCCAGCTTTCAAAGCAATAGGGAGCCCAGTGAGGAATGATGAACTCCATGTGACGATCAACATCAATAAATACTCTCTCTCTTAAGTATGACTTCTCTTTAAAATGCATCATCTCTTAGCTAAAGAATATCAAAGTGATTCTTAAAATTTAAGAGTACTGATAACATGGACAACATTACAAAATGTGTGTCAAGAAAGGCAGGTCTGTGAAAGTTCTATTTAGCCAACACAATTTGTATTTACTCCAACTTTCTTAGCACCCATCTCCCATCTTTCACTGTTTCTATATATACACCAGAACAGTGGTAATAACTTAATGTAATCTGTACTGGCTCAGTCTGTCCTAGATAATGTGTCATAGGAATAATCAGTATTTGCAGATGTCTGTATATATGTGAAAGACTAATGTGAGGTTTGGGCAAAATTTAAAATTGTTCTTATATTTAGAACCTGATACATATCACTATTTTAACAGGCAGACTATGATTAATTAGTTCACCGACATTTTAAAAGTCGTATTAAATAAACAGCAGATCAAATTGAGGGAGGAAGATACTAAAATTTAAGTTGTTATTTTGGTTCTACTCTTTTATATCAGCCTATAATCTTCTGGTTGCTATAAAATTCAAGTCAAAATACCCAAAGCTATAAAGGAAATGTATTTGTTCATGTGACCAAAATGCTTTGAACTTCCTTTTTTACTTTCACCAAAACTTACTGGGACAGTTCAAATGTTTTGATCAGAACCCTCTCCTCGCTAGTACTCATTTCTGCCTCCTTGGTGCCAGCTCCATTCTTAGCACTTTTCTGTCCTTGTGACCCTACATTGCCTTCCAGACCTCTCTTTCTCACACATGCCAACTAAGGAAGAATAGGACGCATCTTTTTCAAGAAATCTTAGAAAAGATCACCATTCAGTGCCTTGGAAACATCTGCAACAGAGGCCCAGAATCGAGCACTCTGGCCAGAGAAAGGGTGCAGAGGGTAATCGTATAATTTATGATCCAAAGAAGGAAAGCTTTGGAAGTGAAAAAAGCTCCATTGATACTTAAGGCAAGAAAATAGATATATACTAGGATTGCCCACATAAAACAGAGACATATAATCAACCTAGGAATAAACAAACTTCCCAAGAGCAAAGCACCTCGGAGCAAACCTGAGCTCTTTAAGAACTGATTGCTTTTGGTGGAGACAAGGAAGTTAAGCGATACGGCCAATTATGTGGGAGTGGGGAAAACAAATAATGGGTTATTTTTTAACATAAATTTGTAAATGCCAAGATAGCATTGATAGTACAGGACCAAACTCATGGTCAGTGGAGTGCACAGGATGACAAATATAGATTTAAATCTTGTTAACATAAAGAATGAATCTGTCCTACCAAAGAGATAATTTCCGTGACAGAAATTCCTTCCCTCTTAACTATTTATGTCTGTGAATTATTTCCTCTGCTGCAGCCTAAGATCCTCAAGGGCAGGGCCAGCTTCCGATTCACTTTGGTAAATTACCAGGCTTAACACAGTGTTATATATCTACAGATACGAATAAATGTTTGTTGAGTTAAAGACTTGTTTTATTTAGGCGACTTTAATAGCATATCTATTACTGTGTCTCTGTCCTGCCACCACCACTCTGCCATACCTCACCCTCCACCAAACTAATCTTGCTGCTGCTCAATCTGGTTTGCAGTCTAGAAATGAGAAGAGCCTAAGAATCGGTGTCTAGCCAAGAAATAAGCTGTGGCAAAATTCCTACGTTGCTTGAGAGCAAACCAGAATATAAATATAGATTAACTGTGTTGTACATACAAGTCTGATGTCTTGTCTGGGCAATGGAATATGCGATAGCTTCATTGTAGCACTGGCTAACATATATATATATATATATATATATATATATATATATATATATAGAGAGAGAGAGAGAGAGAGAGAGAGAGAGAGAGAGAGTTTGTTTTTGTTTTTTGTAGTACTAGCTAAATAGTGTATATATACAAAATTTTTGTTTTGTTTTTTTTTGTTTTGGTTTTCAGTTACAGTTGACATTCAATATTATATTAGTTTCAGGTATACGACATAGTGGTTAGACATTGATATTGTTATGTATTTAAATGCTGTCTTCCTTATTCTCTTCTATATATTTGTGAAGAGATATTTTTGAGGTATTAGAATGTTATTCTCTTTCAATAAGATAAATGGAGAAAAAATTTTATACATTCATAATATCTTGATGACTAAGATCAATATTTGACCTCTAGCAAGGCAAGTACACTCTAGAAATTAACTCATGCCCATGTTTTAGCAATTGGTTTTATAGAAAAAAGTAATGTCTTTCACATTCATTTTAATTTTTTAAAAGGAGCTGCCATTTCTTCATTTGTCATAAAACATGCCTCCTTGTTCTGCATCCAATAAATATGAAGTACATGCTGATATAACCTTTCATTTATCATTTTGCAAAACTTTACCAAGTGTTTGAAATGGTGCTAAGTGAAAACATGAAGTATGAATTTTGAGGGTAGGAGTTAAAAAAATAAATTAATAAAATGTTGTCCCTGATGTCACAGAGCTATAAAATTTTATGCTGACACACTTATGTGATTCTTTTGCCACAATATTATTTGACAGAACTAAAAATGTATTAAATGCTATAGGATTTCTCTTTCTCTGTTTCCCTCCTGCCCTTCTTTCTTGCTTACACTTAAGGTATCTATTTTCAGAGCATGTCAATACTGAATATTCATTAATTTTCAAAGTCCTGGGTTTTTGCCAGTTTAGATTTAGTTGATGTTCCATTACACTGTTGAGAAGATTTCATGGCTCTCTAATCAAATTAGCTTACTTCTAAAGCCTAAACACAAACATTTTTATAAGACACTTGCCCAAAGCAATTGTGACTTAGCTCCCATCTTATTTTTTAAATAAAAAATTGAACAGCGGGTTATTAAGCTCAGTACATCACCTGCTGTGCAAAGAGACCAACACACAACAGTTGCAGCCAATCTTCCTATAGCACTTCTAACACACACTGTAGATCAGAGAATTGTTATACCACTAATATTCAAAGCCTCCTGGATTTCAATTATATTTTATTTATTATCTTGGCTGCTACATCATTTGCAAAGCATAGTAATCTTCTTCCACCTTAATGGTTCTGAAGTATCTTCTATGATGCATTTTGTCATTTAATATTAGGTTTGCTATGCAAAACATAGCTAAATCTTGACAAGCCTCATAAAAACCCATCCTAAAGGAACCATTATACAGGGGTGGGCAAAAGTAGGTTTACAGATGTAAGTACACGAAGCAGAGTTTATTCTTGTTTTATTATTTATTAATTTGTATTTTTCCATACAAACAACTGTAAACCTACCTTTTCCCACCCCTGTATTGTATAATATCAATGCAGACTAAAAAATACAGGGCCACTCCTCCAAGTTTGCAGAAGGAGTAGAAAATAGTGAATGATGTAACTTCTGAAAAGGAGGCTGCGACCACAGGCATTTGACAGGACATATCCCCAGTCGGGATATGGTGAGAAGAGAACTGGGGAAATGGCAACAATTTATTAAAATGCAATTCAGTTCACAAAGTAGTTTTTGAAGCCTTAGAGGGGAGTAAATTTTTAGCAATACCTGAGTCCTGCTGTCTACAAGTTTAGTCAATGCAGGTACATACATAACCATAAGTAAGGCAAACTATAAACATGATGTTGCAGAAGCATAAACATCAGGCTGTGGCAATACCATGGTTGAAGTTAATTGAGCCCCCGGGGCTCTTGGTAAGTGTGCTCGTGATTCACAAGACCATTAATTTCTCAAGGGCTCTGAAATACAGTGCTGTGAACCTACTATATTGGAACAGGGAGCAGCAAGTTCTGGGACCTTTGGCACCTGACAAGGTTCCACATGCACAGAGATGTTTTCCTATCGAGTCTGCATTTCCAAGTTTCTATGAGCATAAAAAATAAACAGATTCCTATGCCCTGTCCAAGAGCTGTTTTACTGAATCCCCAAACAGAGTCTGTTTTTCACAAGTGTGCTGGGTGCATCAGATGCGTAGCCAGGCGTTGAAAACACAACTGCTCTGTTGTGACTTTTCACATGTTGGGACCTTGCCACCTATGATCAACATTATGATATGTTTTCTGTTCCTTACAATCCCTGGCCCAATAAAAATCATCCACTTTTATCTCACCCACGTAGCAACCACGTTTTATGTCCAAACTAACAACTAGGCCACTAAAGCATAAGAGCTACATACTTCTTTAGCTTTCCCACAACAACGCTCTCATCTTCCCCAGGAACTTCAGCGTCTTCAATCAAAAAAGGCAACACATGCATTAGATGTAATTGGTTATTTTCATTATTAAGAGTTGAAGCAAAGAATTATGAATTTGATTGATTTTATTTTCCATAAAAATGAGCTGGTTCAAAGTTATGAATGGACAGATATAATATATGCAAAATATATTATATAAATATGTTATAAAACATATCACATAGTGGACTTGATGATAGTGGGGTTGTGGAATGTATTTTCCCTGGAAAACAAAACTGAACTCCTATGAAGTAACTCATGGAACTCTAACAGTCTCTTGTGGATAATGTCAGAATCTTTAATGTCACACCTTTTAAAGTAAATCTTATGGTGAGGCATTTACATACAAATTGTAAATCTACATTTAGTAATCTGGTCAGATGGGATAGGGACACTTTCAATCTCCTTGGGCTTCAGTAACATGAAGATTGGAACTTTTGCCATAAATTTAACCTATATGCAGACTTTAGGGAATACCCTGTGGTCACCCTGCAGTTGTGTACTGACACATAGCCATTGCCTTCAAAGGGCAAATTTAGAGCTGAAAGGGCATCTTTAATATCATCTTATATCTAATTTATGGTTTTATTTGGGACTAGACATTAAAAATCTTCCTGCTACAAAATACCTAGATATGCCAAACAAGAAAAATAAATGTGCTTTTTAAATGAATAGAAGAAAGTAAATAGTTTAGACCTTCTTGTTTAAAAATTAAAAGATATATATATTTTTTAAATATATCTTTATTGATTTCAGAGAGAGGAAGGGAGAGGGAGAGACAAAGATAGAAACATCAATGATGAGAGAGTCATTGATCGAGCCCGCAACCCGGGCATGTGCCCTGACCGGGAATCGAACCCCGATCGCCTGGATCCTAGGTTGACGCTCAACCGATGAGCCACGCCCGGCCGGGAATAAAATTAAAAGATATTTTAAAAATATGTTTTTATTGATTTGAGAGAGAGAAGAAGAGACGGAGAGAGAAAGAAACATTAATATGAGAGAGAAACATCAATTGGTTGCCTCCCATATGCACTCAACCTGAGTTCAAACCCACAACCTGGGTATGTGCCCTGACCAGGGATCAAATCAGCGGCTCTTCAGTGCATGAACTGACACTCAACCAACTGAGCCACAATGGCCAAGGCATGAAAATTAAAAGATTTGAGGAGGCCAAATTGAGGATCTGCATTGAAGCCACCATAGTCCTATGAAATTTACTGATCCAAATAATCTATAGTCTTGATAGTTAAAAGCAAAGCCAGAGAAGAAAAAGAAGACATCAGGGCCCAAACATGGAGAAGTCAAACCAATCATTTGCATAAAGTTGGATCATTCAAAGGCCTTCAACCTCAGTGTATAGATAGACTAGGGAAATCCACCTTCTAGAAAGGAGACATAACTAGAAACTCATCTTTCTTAGAGACAACTCTGGTGGAAAAATAAAACAGAAAAAACTCTCCCCTAAATGTTATAACGTGGGCCTGCCTTCACATGGATAGGGAGATTGTATTTATATTCCTTGCAAGTATAAGTTAAGGAATTAATAAATCAAGTTTAAAAATTAACTTAAGTTTTCCCTGTGTTGGAAGGCACCAAGGCGCTCTCTATAAGGATTCATAATTACTCAGAATTCATATGACACAAAGGATAAAGCCCAGCTGGATGTGCACTCACAACACAGAAAGAAATATGTCAGCATGAGGAGGAGTAAGCAGAAATTAGACAGCAAAGGAGTTTAGACATACCACCTACTGGATACAGATTTTGAAGTAAGCATATTTAAATCCTTTTTAAAAATGAATGAGAAAGAAGATATCAAGTAAAACTAGAAAGATTCAAGGAAGAATAAAATAAAATCTGTGTGAATATATGAAATGTATATGCCCATGTCTATGGAACTACTTTCCTTTTTTGTAGAAAGAACATTTTCAGAAACTTGGAGGATCCTTGCGTGATCCTTGCCAATCAGGATTCTTCCCACCACACCATAGAAACCACTACCTTAATTTACAGAATAATTATTCCCTTAACTTTACTTACTTTTTGTAAACAATACAATATTTACTTTTGTTTATATTTGAACTCTATACACATAAAATTGCACTTTATTCATTTGGTGGTGGTCTTATTTTGTTGAAAATTATTATTTTTAAAATCCATTATGCTCACAGTTATAACTATAATATACTCATTTTTACTATTGTGTATTAATGTGTTATATTTATATACAAAAATCAACCTGTCTATTCTGTTGTTATGAACCCAAACAGAATTGTAGCAATAAAAAAATAAAGATAAAAAGCAATTAATTAAATTTCATGTTAAATAAGTAAAAGTAATGTTAAGCAGATGATTTGATTAACAAAAATAGGAAATTTATGAACTGTAAGATAGACCAACAGAAATGATATAAAAGCCATCAGAGAAAAATATAGTCTGGGTTAAAATCCATGGAAGACAGAATGAAAGGTATGACATATATCTCTAAACAGATATCTTGGAAGTCACGATAAAGACAATGAAAGAGCGGTAGAATGTTTTAAATAAAGAGTCAGAAATTTTTTTAAAAAATGAATATTTGGATATAGGATATACTTAAATCTCTCTCTCTAAACAACCTAAAAGAGAGAGCACAAAATGAACAGTAAACAAGAATCTTATCAACCACAGAAACTTACAAAAGGGAAATTCTAAAAGATATAATTTAAAAATTCTAAAAGATAATTTAGGTAAAATTCTAAAAGAAAATTATTCTAGAAGAAAGATCTCAGTAACTTGAAGGAATAATGAGAAAAAATATTGATATAAGGGTAATCTAAAGAGACATTTAATATATGACAATAATAGTGCTTATAATATATGGAATAAAGAAAAAGGTAGATTAAAACACTGTACAAGATTAACACATATGAGGTATAGAATTGTGGTTAGAATTTAAGTGTTCTTAATCCTTGCATTATTCAGGAAGAGAATGAACTTAAACTTTCAATTAACTTTGTTTAAGTTGCAATAATAAAACTTTGTTTAAATTGCAATCTAAACCAAAGTTGGTTTAAGAAAGGATAAGTGTAATAATTATAGCAACAACAATGGCAGCACCAGTAATAATAAGTATAAATAACCCCAAGAAGGCAGAAAGTGAAACAAAATGACCAAAAAAATTCATATAAACAGAATATAGTAAAAATAATTCATAATATACCAGAAACCACAATGAGAGTAAGTTGACTCAAGTCAAGTAGTCAAGTATTAATAAACAAAAATAGTCAGATTGCAATTAAAAATAGGAAATCTTGCTCTATACTAAATTAAATAGTTAAATCTAAAACCATTACAACAAATTTTAGTGTAAAGGATTGAAAAATGATATACCAGGAAACACTAAAAAAGAAAGCTGATATAGTATGGCATCAGCTGGGATACCGAATCTCATTTTATAATGTAAAGGATGTATTCACCAGAAGCTAAAATAGTTCTGAACTCAACTGAAGTAATAACATAGCCTCCAAATACATAGGGCAAAAACTGATGAAGTGTAAAAAATATTAATTGATTTACAGCTTTAGTGAGAGAATTTAACACTCTTCTAGTACTAACATTTTAAGAAAACAAAAATTAATAATAATATAAAAAAAGATCTGACAACATAATTAAGTAGCTGGGTATAATAGACGTTTATAAAATTAGCATTCTTATTCAGCACATGCAGAACATTTATGAGAATTGACAACCTACTAGGACATATTGTAAGTCATGTCTCATACAAACCATGATCTTTAACAAGAGGAGTGAAATGAAAACCATCATCATTGATATAGTAAAGGCAACAACCATGACAACAATCCTTAAAGAGAGGGAATATTTTAGTATATTTTAGAACACTTTCCAAATAACAGTTGTCAACATTTCATAATGAAAATGTGAAAAGATTTAGACGTCAATGAAAAGAGAAATGTTGTATATAGTACCTTGTGGAACAGGGCTAAAGTAGCTTTCAAAATCAAATACATAACAAAGTACTTTCCTTAGAAAACAGAAAGGCCACAAAATAATTAAATATCTGTCTCAAGTACAGATATTGGCTGTTTTACCTAGCACCCAAATTCATTCTTATATTTAAATGTCAGCTTCTGTTTTATGTTCTCAAGCTCCTCACCCTGGTTAGACTTACCTTATATCCAAACTACTTCCAGCTGACCTGAGATGGTCATCAATGGACTTCAGTGGGCTTTGCAACTCAACCTTCAACCATTTGCACCATCTCAACCTTTTACTGTATAAATTTAAATACAGTTACCATTTGCCCAATCAATCTATATTTTCTTCCCAGAAATTTGCATCTGTCCCACCCCATCTTGGGCCTTAGAAATCTAGTAGCATTACTGACAGCCCTGTAGAAAGAAGCCATCTTCTAATGAACAAAGAGATAAAGAAATGCACCACCTGAATTTGTGTTTGTTCATTTTACGCAAGAGAAGTGAGACATTTGTGTTTAGATGTTTGCTTTGTGGAGATAAAAGTGAACATCTTTCTTAGTCTCTAAGAAAAATTAGAAGACCTTGCCTGAGATCACTGTGCTTACATCTTAGACTAAATTCAGAACCAGAAAAATCACCTCCCTACATTTTCACCCACCATGTGATTGTTGTGCTAGCAGGTACACACTTTTCCTTATGCTGCAACTATGGGAGGACAAGCTGATGTGAGATTTTTTTCTTTCTTTTTTCAATTCCCAAAAGAAACAAATCTACTGATCAGTCAGTGCAAAAGCTCCAATAGATATTTCACTTGATCTCTGAATATGGAAACTTATCCTGCTTTCTCAAACTGACCTGAAATTAAACTGGTGCACTAAGCAGTTCCACAGAGCTCTGAGCAACCTTCTCCAAGATGAGTTTGTCTGAGGACATAGAATCACATTCCCTGTTCAAGTTCAATGTTACATTCTATCTCTTATGGAAATCTAGATAAATTTCTGGTAAGGACATGTTGTTGTGTTTTGCAGCCATGTATATCAATCATGCACATTAGCCTTGAGAGGATTTGATAGACATAATCAACAGAAGAATCCCCTCCTAAGGGCTCCAAAAATATATATTCTTCTACATTTAATAGTGATTTATATTTATAGACCAGTTCAGGATTAGCCACCACCCTCAGTATTCTGTATGTATTAGTCTTATTTACTCTTCAAAGTGATCCTATGATATAGATTCTACCACCCTCATTTTATAGAGGAAACTGAGCAGGGAATAGTTAAGTAATTTGACAAAAGTAAGTGGAAAGATATGAATCCAGAAAGCAGGGCTTCAGAGCCCATATTTCAAACTTTATTACTTCTACCTCCACTTTGAATTTCTGTGGGCATTTTAATTTTTGACAACAAAATATGGACATTAATGAGTTATCTAAATTATAAAAAGGTCTCTGGGATTCATCCACTATCACTTTCATCCACTATGTTCCAACTGCTTCCTCCATTTCTGTATTTTCATCCTAAACCACATAGTACCACACAGTAGCCACATAGTCTTTGCTGTGGAACTCTAGGTATTTGGAAACTAGTTGCTCAGAGTTAAGAGTCACTATTATGTAAACCATAAAATATTTTATTGATTCCTCGAACTATATTTTGAGCACTGTATGAATAAAGGCTTGAACTTTGGAATGAACCTCTGTAAGTTCAAACCCAGCTCTCCATGTTCTAGCAGATTGTGGAATATAATAGCCTCATTAAGCATCAATTTCCTTTTTTATAAAATACTAAAATTAATAGTACTGATTCAACAGAGTTGTGATGAATAAATTAGATAACACGTAGAAAGAATCTCAATAAATTTCATGTGACTCATTAAGTGCCCAACGCTTGAAAAAATTAATAGTTCAGGGATGCAATTGCTGAATGATTTGCAAAGAGTACATGATGATGAAGATTTCAGAAAATAATTCACTTTAAAGTGACTTACTGTTTAAATTTCTTTTAGAATATCCAACTAAATACTTATATCCAACCAGAATACATTTACTGTAGGAAGCCAGAATCACTTTCTCATGTGTCAGGTTTCAGACATCATACTTTAGTGTTTTATACATCTTAATATATTCGGGAAAGCCCAAGAGAAATTGGTGAAAGTTCAAAGAAATCAAATGCAATAAAAGAAAGTGACTTTTAAAGTACTAAGGAAAGTGGGGTTATTGAATCAGCATCACCCTGACCCTGCCCTATGATTCTACTGAAGCTTCAATGAAAACATAAAACAATACACTCTACAGAACTTACAAATTCTTTGGGAACAGACTAAACCCAGGAAGTACCATAAACCCTGGGAGCACACTGCATTTACACAATTTATAAAACAAATAGATTATATTAGAAATGGGAGTAGCTTAGCCAAACTGACCCAATGTAATTTTCTAGTAAACACAAATTGGGTCAGGAAAGATCTGTCATATGAGAAAATTGTAGGCATCTGTGTTGTTGAAAAACATTACTTTTCAAGCAAAGGTATGACTTAAAGGTGTTCCTATTAATACACAGTTTAGCTAAATATTAAATGGACAAACAAAGAGTGAGGCTGAAATCACTATTATAAAATGAGTTTTAAACAGATCTGGATTTTTATTTAAAAATGCATTTTTCTATTATAAATAGCACTGCTATGAACATATGTGTGCATATATTCTTTCTGATTGGTGTTTCTGGATTCTTAGGATATATTTCTAGAAGTGGGATCACTGGGTCAAACAGCAGTTCAATTTTTAATTTTTAAACTCCATACTGTTTTCCATAGTGGCTGCACCAGTCTGCACTCCAAGGGTTCCCTTTTCTCCACACCCTCACCAGCACTTGTTTGTTGACTCAAGAAGGAACCATGAGATCAAAGTCTGCCCTTCTAGTTTGTGTTCATTGTGTGAGTCTGTATAAATACCTTAGTCTCCCTTTGTTTCTATTTTATCATTTCTACTACTGAATGAAACATTTTCTTTTCTTTCTTAATCTATGGAAATTGTAAAGAGTTATTTTTTCCTTGGAGAGATCTTGGCACTAGATATATACTACATAGTAATACACAGTCTTGGGAAGCATTCTAGCTATCATGGAGTCAACCATTATTGACTCTGGATCAATGAGACATTAAGCTAAAATCCAGGAACCAGCCAGTTCTCAGTGTCACTGATGAACATTCATAGCTTCCACAGCTTTGTAAAATCAGCAAAAGAAACAAGCTTTGGTTCATAGAAATAATGAGAAATTATGATTTGCATTTTTGTTCTCTGAACTGTTTTTTTAAATCACTTGACTTTCTGATGTCAAATTCAATTCATATGGATTATACAGACCACATGGGATTTTTATGTAAAGCAATTATTTAACAATTGATCTGTTTTTTCTACATTAATGGCTTTTGAATATTAATGATACATTTTTTCCCATTAAAGTTAGGCACCTATAAATAATGGTTTGTATGTGCTCGGTCAGGTTGACAAAGTCTTTAATTAAAATTTGAATTGGACATCTAATACTGGGGGCATGATCTCTTCAACTCAGCCCAGGTCCACTCCTTTCCATGTCTTTTTCCCAGATCTAATCCATACACTTAAATACTGGCCTGACTCTAGCTTGGAGTTTGCTCATGATTTAACACAACTGCCAAAGTGACAATATTAAAAACCAGGAAATTAAGCATGCTACTAAAATGACCTGAGCAATTCTAAACTATATATTTTCAAGCATACCTGCAAGTAGGTGAAAATTACTTTCACTGATTACTGAATCACAAAAAAACTTGTGCACAGTAAAATAACATGATTGTGTATTATTCTTGTCAAACATCTACACTCACTTCATGTGAAAGTATCAATAAATTTTAGCCAATAAGACTGTTGTACAAGCAAAAGGTGAATCTCGCTGCCCCCAAGTCAAAGTTAGTGGCAGATGCAAGGTGCCTCATTTCCAATATCTGCTAAAAGAAAAAGAGCTGACACTATATAACTTGATTCACAGAGTCTTAATTACAGGACATAAAATGTTCTGTAAATGAGCCATTATACATTTTGATTATTTCAGTGAATAAAAAGTTTAAAACTAAGCAACTTTTTAGTTAAAGCACAAATTACATTTGCCGAATTAGAGTTATTATCTAAAAAGCAATGTACTGGTTTGGGAGCCCCATATCCTAAGTCCTTTTAGTTCCATGGACTTCCTAAGTGATCTCAGGCAAGCCTTCTCTCAGCACATAAGCCTTTGCAGCTTATAAAACGAAGACTAATACCTGCTGCAGATTAATCCCACTGATTATGTAGATTTAAAATACTGATTTGTAAAGAACATTGGGCTTTGGGGAAGCAAATAAAAGATAAAAACAAACACATGTTTTTATTGTTATTGCTACAAATTCTATAACTATTTTGGTTGATATTTTTCTCAGTGAGGGATCTGTACAGGAGATTGTTACCTGAAAAAATTGTATCCATGCTAAAATTCTATTCATTTGTTAAGTTAACCATTCACATGATACTTGATTTTTTCTGTAATTTGTACAGAAACAAATTACAGAGTTCTGTGGAGTTACTGAAGGGAAAAAAATTCTCTTTTTTTTCATGCTTAGGAATATCTTATTATAAATCCTATTCCACATTCCTCCTTTAAAATAAAATTTTAAAAAAGGAAGAGAAAGTAATAAAGGAAAGAGAAACAGGCTCCCTAAACAAGGGCATATTCTAAATAAGATGACTTAGTCTACAAACATCCATTAAAATATTTATTTCATTTTTATTTCCTACATTAAATTGCATAGGATATGGCCCAATACATTCTGATATTCAATGACTGGAAGTGGAAGATAGTGTTTTTCACAGAAGAAAGTAAACAAAAGCCTTAAAACCTAATTTATCCAGACAAATAACCTGTGTGCAGAGGAAGGTGTACTTATGTGCAGATTCGGAATGTGGTATCCATGAAGTCCCCCTCTCACTAAATACCCTACATTACCCCACCATCGAGACCAATCATAAGTAGTTGCAACAGCTTAGGCTTTAAAACGTATTGTATCTTTGAAGTAAATGACCTGGCTTTTTGCTTTTTTGCCTTTTTATTGGTTGTCACAATGAAAGATAATTAAATTTGCATGTCATAAAAACCCTGTACAAGCACAGGTACAGAATTAGCATAAAAAATTCAAGGCATTATAAAGTAACTATAATAGCAAAATAGTGGTGTGCCATAATTCACACCCACAAATATCTAATATTAACAGCTCAGAAAAGAGAAAATTGATTTCATTGTTGGAGAGTCCTGGGTATGTCATGTGTACATATGAATAAACTCTTAAGAGAAGTGTGGAAGGCCAAATAATTTAGTAGTGATAGAAAATAATAATCAGTTCAGCAAGTGGATCAAGCTGAGTATAAATTTAAGTCACTCAGCTCTTCCCTTTGCTGCCTTACTATTTTCTTTTAATTTATATTCACAGACTAAGAAGAGCCCTCAAAAAATCATCTCATCAAAGCCACTCTGAGATAATATAATCAAGATAATTCTGAGTCAGTATCCAGTAATAAAATCTGCTAGTAAGTATATTCATTGTTTCATCATCTTGACTCATTAAATGGTTTTCCACATGTCACCTCTGAGAACTCTCTTTGTCATGTCGGAACGAAGGACCCCAGCTCACATTCTCCCTTCCGTGATCATTACTTTCTTTTATCTTTCTTGTGGGTTAAACTGTGACCTCTTCCCAAAATTCACTTGGACTGTGTAAGAAAACAGAAAGTCAATAAGATTAAGCATTTCTTTTGAAAGAAGTCCTCAGAAAGTATAGTATCTGAGGTCTAAGGTTAAAGGCCACAGGCCAAAGTGTACAAGAGGCCTCCTATGAAACGACTTATATGGAGAAATCCCTCACTCTAGGGGAAAACACTATGGTTTTCTTAGTAATTTAGTAAAAGATCCCTTAATCCCTAGTGAGTAAGTAAACAGGTGTCTACGTCTTCTGGGTAGGAAGAGACCAAAATCCCAATTCTCACTCTTGGACACTTAATATATTGATGTCAACGTTGGTAGCTCAGTGAAGGCTCACATGGTAAGAAAGGGCAAGGAAGCCCTGAAATTAAACAATCTCAGGAAAAGAAGAGAATTAGCTTGTTCAACACAAGAGCCATGAGGTTTGAGAAGTGAGGCAAGTATAAAATGAAAACTAATTCTGGTGTAACTTGTAGATTGCAGGCCTTCAGGATCCAGTCATTTGGACAAATAATTTACTGTGGAGAAAAATGTCCCACATGTAGTTCTTGACCTAAGGCCGTTCCAACCTTGGAACTCATGCATGGAACACCACTACTACCAGTGCAGAGAGAGACCCGAATAAGGGCATAGCTTGAGAGGAGGCAAGTCTCCATGGAGAGAGAATTTCTCAACAGGAACATGTGTCAGCAAGAAGCAACAGAAATAAAATAAAATAATTCCAGGTAAATGGCTCTTAAGCATGTGGCTACCAGGGATGATTGTCTCTGAAGCACAAGCCTCAAGGTAAATTAAAAATCATTGCAATCCTAAACTGCACCCCACACCATAAAAGACTGAATCACTGCCCAATCCAAGTTCTAGCTGCACTGGGTGAAGTTAATCATGACACGGGAAATGTAACAATATCTAAAACGAGAAAGTAGAACACATTTCTCTAAGGCTTTACATAATTCCAACAAGAGCCTCTCACCTGCCATAACTTTCTAAAACAGAAGTTATATTTAAATCCTCACACAATCACTCAGAAAAGAAGAGAAACCAGACCTTAAAAGGAGGGGAAAGAAACCAAAGATAATTTAGGCCACACAGTATCAGGAAAACAGAGCTGCTCATACTAAACATGAAGAGGGTGAGAAAATAGTATGATTTTATGATACAGAGAAAATCAAAAGTTAATCAAAGGAAAAAATGGGGGAAAATAGTTAAACCTTATGTTGAAGTATAATATTGCAATTATTGCGTGGTCTTATGATATTTTTTGGACAATTAATTATAGAAAAGCATACAGTTCATAATGTTATGCAAGTTAAAATTAACATGAGTCTATTGCCAGAAAAGTCTTATTGCATACAAATTTTATAAAAAACATTGTATGTTTAGATTTATTTTAAGCAATACAAATAATAGTAAAATTGGAAGGGTAAATGGCAAAAAATCTTTTGTATTAATAATAAATCTTAACAAATTATCTTAAAAATCATTTTAATTTTCTACCTCCCTTTTGTTTTAATTATATTTTACTTCTTTAAATGTACCTTTTTAAATGAAAAGCAAGTTCAAATAATAATTCAAAAATAGTAATCCAATAATAATTTGCAAAATAAAGCTCAACAGCAGTTGTGCTGGTTAAGGCTGCAACAAATTATTTTAGGAAGCTTTATTATTTAAAATCATTTTCAGTTATGAAAAGATTCAAGTCTCAAACTCTCAACTATTAAGAATGTTTTTCTTTATTAATTTCTGCCTGCTTATAAACAGTGATCA
Source organism: Miniopterus schreibersii (assembly GCF_964146895.1). Classification (NCBI taxonomy): domain Eukaryota; kingdom Metazoa; phylum Chordata; class Mammalia; order Chiroptera; family Miniopteridae; genus Miniopterus; species Miniopterus schreibersii. The sequence goes on along the minus strand of NC_138107.1, from coordinate 75,697,537 downwards.
AAGTTTTATTCAAAAAAGAGGCTAATAACTCCCTGGAGAATGCATATTGGAGAGTAAAAGTTACCATGAAGTAACATTTTCTTGAATGTGTGAGGGGTTTTGAGAGAATAAGAGTTACCACGGGGACAATATTCACAAAAGAGTTTGATTGCTCTCTGGAGATTGCATACAGGGAAATAAACATTTTTATTAAGGAACATTTTCTTGAATGTTTAAAAAATTTTGAGGACAGAATAAGAACTACCAGGGTATAAAATTTGATATGCATTTTAGTAGACTTAAAACAGAACCTACTAATCATTAAAATGTCTTTAAACATTATTTAGGACTTCTGCTTTCAATCCTGACCTATAAAGAGCTTTTAAGTTCCAGCAGGCAGAAATCAGTACAGATATATTGGACATAAATAGTACTATTCAAATAAGAGAGTCTGAGAGAGTGGTCTAGTTAACATGTTAATAACTGTGGAGTGGAGTGGGACCTCTAGAAAGGTTGTATGAGTAGCTCATTGGCTAACCTCTCACCCGGAGAGATGTCTAGTAAGCTAGTCAAAATTAGCAAAGATATTGTTCAGAGACTCTGGAGACTGATTAAATGGCTTACGAAATTTGAAAAGCGTGTATTCAACAGAATCAATAGACTCTATTCTCCCAGTCTGAGCTGAGGAAGATTCACACTGAGTGGTGGCAGAAGCTGGACACCAGCACAATTTCCAACCACCTACAACACACATCCAGCTCCACAGGAAAGTTACAGTAAAGAGTTAAGTTCCCTGTTTTTCACCATGCACAGCTCCTGGCTCCATAGCCCAGAGGTTCTGCTTAAGAGAAGATCAAGGCAACTTCAAATACTTGCAACACTCTACCTACCCCTTCCAAGGAGACTGACTTCAATAAGATCAGAATGTGAGCGGTTTATGTCCCAGGGCATCATCTAAAACATTAGAGCAATCAGCTAGCAATTAGTGTAAGCTAACATCTGAGTGTGATACCAAAAGGAGCAGTAGATCAAGGAATGAGACAGTCAAGGAGCCTAGCTGAAACCACCATCATCCCTGGTAGTCAGGAAAACTGTGTGCATGCCCAAGACTGAGATCTCTAAGAGACAGCAGAGGCTGCATCCAGTGGGGGAAAGAGACTCTACTGAACAAGTGCAACCAAGTCACTAAGCCAATTAACAAGCAAACAAACAAGAGCAAGGAAACTCCCCAGGTGAAGATCAATATCTAGAGTTGCTGCAAGATATTATCTAAAATATCCGATTTTCACGAAATAATTATGAGACCTCTAAAGAAATAGAAACATATGGCCTATACACAGTAGAGGGGAGCAGTCAGTAGAAACTGCCTTTGAGGAAATAGACTTAGCAGACAAAGATTTACAATCAGCTATTATAAGTATGTTCAAATATCTAAGGGAAATATGTTTAAAGAATTAAAGGAATATGCAATAATAATCTCTCAGCAAAGAGAGAACAGCAATAAAGAAATATAAATTATTAAGAAACAAATGGAATTTCTGGAGTGAAAAATATGAGTCAAATGAAAAATTCACTAGAGACTTAAGAGTAGATTTGAGTTGGCAGAAGAAAGAATCAGCTATCTAAAAGATAGATCAATAGAGATTATTCAACTTGAAAATAAAAAGACAAGTTAATGAAGAAAAATAAGGAGAGCATTAGAGAAATGTGGGAGATCATTAAATGCAGTAAAACACAAAATGAGGGTACCAGGACGAGAGAACAGAGACAAAAAAGCAGAGAAAAAACTGTAGACATTGTGACTAAAAATTTCCCAAATTTGATGAAAAACATGAACCTATTGAGTTTAATTTCAAGAAAGAGGAAACAACCCACAAAATAGGACAATACTACAAGTCATATATTCAAATAAGGAATTTGTACTCAGAACATATAAAGAACACTTGCAACTCAATAATAATAAAATGATAACTCAACTAAAATATAAAAAAAGCTTTTTCTCAAGAAGATACAAATGGCAATAAGCATATGAAATGAAGCTAAACATCATTAGTCATTAGGAAGATACAAATTAAAACCACAATGAGGAACTCCACATACCTACTAGGATGACTAAAATTAGAAAAACAGGTAATAAAAAGCTCTGGCAAGAATGTGGAGAAATTGGAAGTTTCATACACTGCTGGTAAGAATGTAAAATGGTGAAGTCAATTTGGAAAACAATTTGGGATATCTTCAAAATGTAAAACATAACTTACAACCTAACAATTCATCTACCAGATATATACAAAAGAAAAATGAAAAAAGATGTCCACATTAAAACTTGTACATGAATGTTCACAACAGCATTATTCATAATTGCCAAAAGTGGAAACAACCCAAACATTCAACAACTAATGAGTGGGTAAGTAAAGCGTAGTATGTCAACACAGTGGAATATTATTCACCCATAAAAATGAATGAAGTATGGATACATACATGATACAGCTAAACCTTGAAAATATTATGCTAAGTGAAAGGAATCCATCACAAAGGACATGTATTATGTGATTCCATGTATATCAAATGTCCAGAATAGGCCAATCTATGGGACAGCAAGTAGATTAGTGTCTACCTAGGGCTGAGGGTACGGAGAGGAATGGGGAGTGAAATCTAGTGGACATAGGTTTTCTTTGTGTGGCGAAGAAAATATTCTAAAATTTTATTATGGTGAAAGTTGTACCATAATATACTTAATATACTTATAAGTATATTGTGTATAAGTTTACTGTGTATGCATATATACATAATACACATACTGTGAATATATTTAAACCACTGATTTTTATCCTGTAAGTGGGTGAACAGTATGGTATATGAATGATATACATAAAGCTAATACAAAATTTAAAAGAAGAAAAGAGAATTATGGAACCAGTTAGGCACATAAAACACCTGGTGGAGGTCTGCAGCAGCTCCTGAGGCACTGTCCAAGCGGCTCTGGAGACTTCAGTTATAGATGTGTGGGATTAGAAACTGGGGTGTCAGCGTGGACATATGCCACCTGATGGTCTTCCTCAAGAAGAGTCCTCCTCAGCTCTTTCTCTTTCTGGTTTCCTTCACATCAGCCTGATTCCTGCCCTTATTTCTTGGCATTTTTTTCCCAGCATGACAGCATTATTTCTTACTTTAAGTACAGTCTCCCTCACCTCAGCAAGCAATCATTTAGGTTTCTTGTCATTGTTACTGCCCTCGAACTCCACCAATCAGAGCTGCATTGGTAGGAATGTTGCTTCAATACTATAGTAGTTTTTTTAAAGCAGCTTTGTTGATTATTCTGGTTGCCAGTCTTTCCTAAGCATCAGTTGCAATGATGTCAGTGGAACATTTCAGGAAATTATATGTCAATCTTGGTATGCTCTGAGTTTGCCAAAGTTAATATGGCCTCTTCCTGCCAGAGAAATCCTTGAATTGTTCTGGAGCTGTGCGGCACATTTACACAATCTCCTGAAACACCAAGGGATGAATAAGCTTTCTGGAATTGCTTTCATAATGCTCAGTGCATAATCAGACAGTATAACTGAGTATTCTTTTTCACATTAGTTTTATACTGATAATCCTACATAACGTTTAATGAACAAAGAATCTTGAAACATTAAGTTTAATGCCTTTTTGGTGTTCCATCTATACAAAACTAAAACAGGAAGACATTAAAGTTTAATTTTTTTCCCAAACACTAATAGATAGTATGAAAGCAAAAAGTTGCCTTTAAGACATCAAATATCATCTTCAAGGGTATGAAGCAGTATTTGTCATGTGGGTATTGAAGCCTAGAATACATAGAGCCATTAGAATGCTAATCAAAATATTTCCAATTCAATTTCATGGTGACTATTGCCTTTGACCACCCAGCATGACTTTCTTATTTCATTTCATGACAGACCTGACCTTACCTTTTCTTGCCATAAGCATTGGCGTGGTTATTAATAATAACCCGCACACTGTCCATGGTTTGGTCCAAAGACAAGTACATAACACAGTTGAGTCAATGGCTTTCAACAAGATCTTTATGCTGGAATGTTAAATAATCATGAGAAATATTTTATTCCCCCAATTATCGTGAGTATAAATGTGACTGCAGAGCTGACAAAAGTCATATTATCATTATGTAGGTAAGCTGAAAAAACTTAAACAAACACAGAGAAACAAAAATAAGTGGTAAAGAGACTACTTCTTTGTATTCAAAGTTCCTAAGATCCTAAGAGCTATATGCAATCCTGCAACTTTTTGCTTGACCTGTGAATTACTATTGTGTTTTTAGAGGGAGAGCAAGAAACAGACACATACATACATATGTACATACATACATATATACATACATACGTATAGCATATAGTCCTATTTGTCATACATTGGGGAATATTGAGTTGGAGTTCAGTCATTGACGAGTGAAAGATTCAGGGGATATAAATAATTAACTACGGAGTCCCTTCCTTGTACCAGCACTGTCTAAGATATGTTGAGGGAAGTGGTAAGTAAGTGCTGACCTGACTTCCATAGAATTCTCCTTGTTAGGAATATAAGGAGAACATGAATGTAACAAAAGAGAATATAATTTAGAGCATACCAAGAGCTTTTCTATGAGGAAATATAGACTGCTCGGGGTGAGAAAACACCAGTGAGATTTCGATCTCAATAAATAATTTGGCAGCACAAGTTTTAAGACGTACACAATAGTCCGTTCTATTGATAAACATATAATTTGGTAAGTCAATTTCTCATTTAGGATATTTTGGTTGTTTTCCTTTTATTACAGGGTTTCTCACCTTCAACTCTATTTTTGTGTGCTAGATACTCCTTTGTTGCGAGGGACTGTTTTGTGCATTGTAGGAGATTTAGCAGCATTGCTGGCCTCTGCTCACTGAATATCAATAGCACACCCTCTCCCCCAAGTTGTGACAAAAATGTCTTCAGAAATTGCCAAACGTCCCCTTGAGGACAGAATTGCCTCTGATTGAGAACCACTGCTCTATTAAAAACACATTTTCTTTGTTTTCCTGATTATAATTAAAAAGAAAACACTATGATAATATTTTTTTTAATTATTAAAAATACAAAATATAAAATGGGAAATTAAAAATTATCTGCATTTTATTTTACTCTGACAGTCACTTTCATCTGATTAGATTTCAGTACATTTATTTTTGTTTGGTATTAAATTTAAGACATATATTCTGTTATTTGGCACCCTACAGTTTTTATTCAATATTCTATGTGAGCATTTCCTCATGTCATTAAATATTCTTTTAAAGTGTAGTTTTGAATGGCTAGGTATTGTCCAATTGCTTGGTATGGTTCTTTTACTTGTTCTTCTTCTTTTTTTTTAATTTAGGGGAACTCTCCTGAGCTTAAGTCAATCTTTAGGGGATGGTATAATGAGTTCTTTGTCTAATAAGAAAATGATTCTGAACAAAGGTCTTTTCATCATTTTGTTTAGTAAAGAACATAAGGAGTCAAGCAATTGGTCCTGTAGTGATTCAATACAGTCTTTCAATTTTCTGATTTTCAGTACTACCCAGTCTGTAAAATTTCATCTCAAAATATTTCAACTCCAAGAAGACCTAAATTTTTATTTAACTGGTGGAGGAACCAATACTAGTTTTACAATAATTATTTTTATAATATATAAAAATACTTTTTATGTATTATGACACTGGATAAAGCACTGGATTCACAGATTTATCAAACAACTTAATCACTGTCAAGGTGCTTAAAAGAAATAAGACACACACAGAAGTAACTATAATGTACAGCATGATGCGAACCAGGGCCAAGAAAAGTGTGCCGAATGCAATGGAAATTCAGAAGGATAGACTACAGCTGAGAGATCAGGATAAACCTGGGTGAGGAAGCAGTATTTAGAGAACACCTTGGAGAAAAGGTAGAATCCTGACCCGCCAGACAAGGCAAGGAAACAGAGGGCCTTCTTGGCCGAAGGAATGGCTTGGCCACCAAGAACACTAAGTGAGCAGCCTGGAGGGCAGTGAGCCAGGGTGAAGGCCAGGTGAAGGAGTCTGAGCGAAGGAGAAAGGAGTAGAAAAGCGAGGGAGGAAAGGTGAAGGAATGTCACAGAGGTTCATGAGAACGGGTTTCTTGTCAGGTGCTGTGCTTTCAGTTTCACTCACAGCGTTTCAGAATTCACGCCTCCCTGCCCCAAACGAGGAGACCAAGGTGCACAGTCACCCCGCAGACATGGCCACCGAGCTGCAAATGGTAGGGGTGAGATTAAAATAAAGGATTTACTCTGATTGCCTCTAAATTACTCTGTGCTGCCTTTAAAATGTCCTATATTCTCTCACTTACTCTTGATCCAAATAAGCCTACTAATCCTCTCTCCCAAGCCTTTGCTCTTAGTGAAATCCACCAACGTCCTCAGGGTACCCTGGGCATCTGGGTGCCCCCGCCGGACGCAGTCATGTGTGTGCACACTGCTGCCCACTGTCCTCAGCCCGCTCCCTGCGATATGAGAAGTGTCCTGAGCACCCAGGAAGTGTCTCCATCATCTCTATGGCTTCAACGCCTGGATCGGAGTAAATGTCCCAATACATTCACTGATTCAATAAAACAGAATCTAAGCAGGGGTACTGAGACTAGCATTTCCACCCACACCAAAATTGGTGTCAATCTGCCTCTCTTACAAAGCAATTATAAATACTGAGGAAATGCCTCTTTTTAGTTATTTACTCCACATATCTTCCTGGTAGCTCCTGGCTTATTGGAGGCCCTCAAATACAAAGGAAAACCTGCTGATAATGTGTTACATGTGGGAGCGTATGTGTTAAGTTTACTTTAAATGTTGGGCTTAAAGTTGGATTGATTTTTGCACTAATAGTGTAATTTCCAGGTATTTGTTTTAATAACAAACAGTACTTGAAACGACTGCTATTAGGCAGTAAGTTTATAGCTAATTAGAGGAGCATCTCACTGATGCACGCTAATGAGAGGGAGAGCTATTACTGATCAGAGTGTGAAAGTTTCAAGGATAGCATCATAAAAATGTAGTTTGCTTAGTTCTGTAAATATATGTTGTTTACTTTATTTACAACAGCCCATAGATTACTCAAGTGCATAATACGCCGGTGTACTGGGTGAAATAAAAATCTCACTAACACGAGCTCTCACTAAAGTGCTCTATCTGCTATTAAACTTTTATTAAGAACAGAGATAAAACAATTCTCTTTGGAGTAGGAATTAGAGTGCCTGCTGATAATCACTGAAGTGAGGAAAGATGGGACAATAAGAGGGGGAGCCTTGTTCTCAAGGAAACCCCGACTGATCCTGCCCATTGTGCTCCGACCTTGCCCTTCCCATTCCCAGAGGTACTTCAGGTCACTTCACATAAATGGATAACAGAACAGCTAAATGTCTTAGAGTGAGTGCTGCAGTGTGTGAAGATACAAAGGCCACTCTTGGGATGGGCGTCTGAATGTAGGTTTTGTTGTTAAGACAGAAAGCAGCCTCAGAGCCAGGGAGCCAAGTATAACATTCCTTGGTGAGATGTGAGCTTCAGGGAAAGCCACGTGGTCCCCACCTTCCACGCGTCTGGAAACAGTGCGCATGGACAGTGAATAAGTAATTGCGGGTAGAGCCTGAACTGGACGAGCTACTTAGGGAGGAGCTGGAACCTGGGAAGGTGAAAGGAAAGAGATAATTTCATAACCAAAATACACAGTCATGTTCTTAACCGAAACAAAGAGAGGACATTTCAATAGGGTAATTGTTTTCACTGCAGTGGTTCATTTTCTGTTTTACTGGGAGTGATCTGACTGAATCAAACAGTTGTTCCAGCTTTCAAAAGATGTGAAGATATGTTTAAGTTTCTCATTGAAACACACAAATGAAAACTTAAAGTAGACATACAATTAGAATGTTCATTTTCATATGCAATATTCATATTTAAGTATTTCTTACATATCACATGTCAAAAACAGCACAATTGCTGAAAATCGAGTCCATCTACGAATGTGCATCAGCTCAGCCCAAAATCAATGGTCTGGGAGGCCAGGCCATAGAGAGAAAAGAGCAGAGCAGCCCTGAACTTAAGATTTACCAACAGACTGTGTGAGTTTCATCAATTATCAAGCTCTCTGACCTGCATATTCCTCATCAACATCTCCTGGATAATAAGATGGATTACTAGGTATTACTTGTCTTTGTCCATTTGGACTGGTATAACAAAATTTCATAGACTGGGTGGCTTTATTTATAATTTTTGTTTACAATGATCTGTTTCTCAGTGTTCTGGAGACAAGAAGTCTAAGATCAAGGGGCTGTCAGATTGAACATCTAGTTGAGGGCCAGCTTCCTCGCTGATGGCTGCCTTCTCACCGTTAAGCTCACAAGGCAGAAGGGGCGAGGGAGCTTTGTGGGGCTTCTTTTATAAGGGCACTAATCTCATTCATGAGGGCTCTAATACTGACCTGAGCACTTCCATCATAAGGAAATACGGGACAGTAGTAGGAATGGAGAAGACTCTTTTCTAGAATACCTACTATTACTTTTAATAGCTACTGGATCAATGAAGAATAAGAAAAATAAAATATTTATTTTGCCTTTATTCATTTCTTCTCCAATGTTCTTCCTTTATGTAATAAAAATTTCTGATCATACCATTTCTTTTCCTTCCCCATAAAGAATTTCTTTGAACATTTCTTGCAGGGCACAATCTGTTGTGATAAAATCCTGCCATTTTGTTTGTCTGAGAAAGCCTTTTTTGCTCCTTCATTCTGAAGGGTAATTTCTCTGGGAGTAGAATTCTAGATGGGTGGGAAACTTTTTCCTTCCCACTACTTAAATAACTCACTCCATTCATGTCTTGCTTGCATGACTTCTGATGAAAAAGACATTGCAATTCTTATCCTTACTCCATTAGAGGCAAGGTACCCTCCCCATGATTATTTCAAGGCTTTGTGTTTGGTTTTTGCAGTTTGAACATATTGTGCCTCTGATTAGGACTTGGGATATTTATCCTGTGTGGTGTTTTTTCTGAAACTCCTGAGTCTATGGTTTCATGTCTGTCAGTATTTTTGGAAAGTTCTCAGCCATTATTATATGAAATATTCCTTTTCTTCCTTTTTCTCTTTTTTCCCATTCTATTTCAATTATATATATTAAATATATATCTATTTACAACTTTTGAAATTGCTCCAGTTTCTGGATTATGTCTTCTCTTTTTATTTCTACATTCTTTTTCCTGTTTGACTTTCATTTGGGGAAGTTTCTAAGGACGTATCTTCAAGTGCACTGCTTTTGCCTTGGTCATGTCTAACCTACAGGTGAGCCCATTAAAGGCATTCTTCATTTCTGTTACAGTGGTTTTGACTTTTAACACTTAATTTTGATTATTTCTTAGCATTTCCAAATCTTTGCTTTTATTAACCATCTGTCCTTGCATGTTGTCTACTTTTTCTATTAGTGTCCTTAACATATTAATCATAGTTATCTTAAATCCCTATCTGATAATTCTAAGATCTATGTCTAAATAATTTACTTCTTTCATATCAATTACTGTACTACTTGAGTAACCTGCGATATACTACTGATCTCATTCTCTAGCCTGAGTTTGCTTTTCTGTAAAATTAGGTTAAGAATAGTACTCATCTCCAACACTTTTCTGAGGACAAAATCTAGGAAGGCATGTGAAGGACTTAACACAGGAACTTTCACACAGTAAACACTTGCTTAGCATTAGCTATTACTATTATTGATGAAATAATTGATTTTTCATATCTGCCAGTCCCACTAGACTCTGAACTCCTTAAGTGTCTAGCATGGTATCTGTCAAACAGAAAACAGTAAATATTTGTGGAACAAATATTGAATGCAAGTATAAATTCTCATATTTTTTCTCTTCTCTCCCTAGATACTCTTCTCATAACATGACAGAAATAAATCCCCTGCTGGTTGGTTTAATTCAGTGATCAGAATTCACTACAATATCACCATTGCATGCTCTCTTACTGAACTCCTCTCCACCTCAGACCTTGAAAGAAACTGCATTTCATCTATCATCCTAGAATTCATGCCCTCTATTCTACTGCCACAAAAGAAATCTAAACTGCAGAGTATATAGTTTTTCAGCCAGCACATCTTTTGGAAGTCTAAACTCTCCTTTTGTTGAATTTCTAGCTTTATGCTCAATGAGAATTCTCAACTTGCCTCTAGATAGAGATTTTTTTCTTAATGTTGGACAGTCTTCAGAATTAAAATGGATAAATTGCAGCTGTGGGGTGTCTGATTAATCTGGAATCATAAAATTTGCAAAGCAGAAAAAATTATTTAACCACTCAGGATTAATTCAATAAAGTCATTGAATTTCAAGCTAAAAAGATACATAAATCATGCATAATCTTAATGTTAAATTACTTTCCTGAAGATACATAAGCGATGATTACTTTCAAAGCCATTTTTCCTTTTATTTATTGTTCCATACTCCCCACCTCCTCAAACAATGGGTGATTAAGCCTATATTCTAGTTATTATATTTCCTGCTCATTATTTAAATAGCAGCATAAACATAATTCCTCTAGGAAAAGTCTGGTGCATGTGTGCAAACACACACACACACACACCTGATTTGGTGCTCCTCCTATGTGCTCCCATGGCACTTGTTCATCTTTTATCAGTGCACTTATGACATTTATTTCCATTTCATTTTTAATTTTTTGTCTTACTTGCTAGAGTTTAAAGTCTATGTTTTTTATTGTATTTCTAGTTCTAACTATAGTAACAATGTTTAATTCAACACTAAATGAATGAATGGATGAATGAATGAGAATAATTTTTATTTATTTTTATTTTTTGTTATGCATTGGTTTCTGGTGTACAGCTTATTAGTTAGACAATCATATACTTTATAAAGTGTACCCCTCAATATTTCCAGTATGCCAACTGGCACCATACCTAGTTATCATGGTATTATTGACTATGTTTTCTATGCTTTCCTTACTTCCATGTGACTATTTTGTAGCTATGGGTTTGAGTTTCTTAATCCATTCACCTCTTTAAATTTAAAATAATTTTTAAATCATATTAAAGCTGAATACCTGGCCTTAAATATGTATACTTTGGAGTTAACTTAAAAATGATTTTATAGAAGTGGGTATTTGTGTTTTTCTTCATATGTTACATGATCTGAAAGACAAACATGTACAAATACAGCCAGGAATTTGCTATTTCACCTCTATTTCCAACCTGTCACATGCCAATTTATTGTAGACACTTGATCCAGATTTCAGAACAATATTTGACATCCACCTTTTCTATCACTGAGGTAATTCCACAAACTGGTAGGAGAGAAAGATGCTATCATTTGAAAAAATGCTATGACAAAGATTATTTACTTCCTTTTATTATCCTCACCCAGTGAACCCAAATTTAGAAATAATTTATTTCCAGAATATATTTAATCCTTAAAAATCATAGGAAACTGGAGAAGCTATTTTTTAAATGTATTTAAATAAAATATTTTAAAATAGGAATATCTTCCAAAATGTTTTTAATAAGCAACTCTATGTTAACATGTAGTGTTTTTCATTAAAAACACTGTAATTGAGACCAGTTTTCATACATGTGTGGGTGGGGGAAATCCTGCTTTAAGGCTCTCATCATGAATATGCTGTATATGATTGCAAAATTTTCCCAAGCTTACTATGATTTGTGGTTCTTTCTCTTCTTGATTCTTTCATATCCTCATATATTGGCCAAAATCTTTAACCACATCCTTTTATGTCACTCTCTAGTGCAGTCTGATCTTTGTATATGAGCATCAAGCATTACACTGCTGGTGGTATCACGGAGGAAACCTTTCCTGCTACTCAATAGCAGTAATGACAAAGTGAAGCCTAAGCACCTGCATATCTGTCCTCCAAACTAAAAACCTGAATATGTTGAAAAGATGAATTATTCCCAACTTCCTCCAGCTTCTGACACATTTCTGCTAGCATTTATTATACTGCAAAGTAATTATTCATATATGGACTGATTTCCCTGCTAAATTAGAGCTCCTTGCATATATACTATAGTCTGTATCCCCTCTTTCTATATATCTTCAGGTTCTACAACAATGCTCAGAACAAAACACATTTTCAAGAAATGCTTCTTGAATGAATGTACATCACAATCCTAATCATGTCTAAATGCTATACTAATTTTGTAACTACAGTATATCATAACTAGTTTACCTTGTGGTTACCTATAGCCCACAGTGTGACATTTCCATATGACCAATTTCCTTCCACCTTCCATTTTTGCTTGGCCTTTCTTCTGGAACAGCCTACTCATCATGTGTTGTCATTCATCTAGTATAAGATAATTAGGTATGTGAAACCAAGGACAGATCATTGGATCTGCTAAATCCACTGCTCCCTTTTTAAGGTATAAATTGAAAATAATTTCATAATAAAATTAAGATTTTTTTCCCAATGGAGTAACACAAATTTTTCAGAAAATCTTATAAAACCATTGAAGAAAATAAGATAGCATGAATCCCTTCAACAGAAAAGAAGTAAAACCACTAAGCCAATCAAGATTGAAGATACTTTTTTTTTTCTAACCTTGATCAAATCACTCTCTACTTGAAGAGAATTAATATCTTCTATTTCTTTACCTCTTTCACCACAGTGATGGGCTGCATAGGTCCCTCCTGTGCATCAGAAAGACAAAGAAATAAATCCCATTCTTTCTCGCTAATTTTCCTTCTTTGCCTTTTCTAATTATTCTTGTATAACATTTTCACCTTTAGACTTCTTTTACTATACTTTTATAGTATCTCCCTTATAAATTGCATGAATTAAGCTCTAGTGCTTTTGTAATAGCCAATTAAACCACCTGTTTTCTAAAATTCATTGCCACATTTCTACATATATGATGAGCACCACCTTCTGTAGTCCTTCTGGAAATTCAAGTCTATTATATCCATAATGGCACTCATCATTTTCCATCTGAAGTCTTCTCTTCCTTTTGTGCTCTTTATTTCAGTGTATGATACCAACATTCGACCCATTGGCAAACTTTATAGTCATAAATGGCATTTCTCTCTTTTATTTGATCTGTGGGTCCAATAAGTTTTCAACTTTTCCCCGAACCTGTGTAATAACTTACCCCATTTCTCCCTCAACTTTATTCCTACCTTTACTTCTCTAGTTTGGGCTTCATTATTTCACCTATGTACTACTGCAGTATTCTCCAATCTACCCATCATATATCTAACACACTGCCAATTATTTTCTATTCCATTATTAAAACCATGCAGGGGAGTGGGTGATTCTAAGAAGGTGGTATACTGAATGTGACCCGGTGCCTTTGGAAGAGACAATGCCATGTGTTCACTAAATCTAATTAATTGACTTACTGGTTGAAGGAAAGGCTACATGCCTCAGCTCATGTGGAGTTAGGTTAAAGAAAGACACATGGGTAACTTCTGGCCAATGAAATATAGGTTAATATAATACATGTGACTTCCAGATTGGCCTAAAAATCTCTTATATAATCATCTACTCTTTTTACTTTCTATGTTTGATTGTCACAAGAAAGGATCTCAGGTCTCTAAATGACTCTGTTCCACAAAGCTCCCCACAGTCCCTGTTGACCACAGTAAACTTCCATATGAATGAGAAATACACTTACTGTGCTACACTCCTAAGATATGGCATTTGGGACTGTTTTCCAGCATTTGCCTACCCTAATACTCTATTCCTCCACCTCCATTTCTAATACACATGCTATCTTGTGGCTAAATGCCTATTGAGGTAGAAAGAATGCTGGATGTCAGTAAGAATTTGGGCACTATATGTGCCTCAACAGAGAGAACTTGTACAGGGCTTTCTCTCTTGAAGGTTGGGAAATGTTCAGGAGACCAGCAGGAGAAAGCATCAAGATAAGAATCAAAATCTGTTAAATCATTAAAAGAGCTTGATCCTGAGAAATGCACCGGTAAAAAGTGGAGAAAGTCAACATCAACAAACATTCCTGGACCCAGTGAGAGGGGCTGAACACACCCACAATGCTTAAAGATGAAAGAGTGTAAGGAAACCTGGGAGGAGAGACAACACTCCTTGGTGGCTGTTAAGAAAACTGGCATTCTGACTTTAGCTGTACCTCCAGCCCAAAAGGGTAGAGATTGCTGTGTTTTTCAATATTCTCAGAACTAAGCCACTTGGGGAAAACAGTCAACTAGACCTATTCCCACAGAGCAGACAGAGAAAAATAACAACCCACCTAAGGAGGCACCGAAGCTATAAATAGGAAACTAGGCTAAAAGAAACTAAGCCCATGCTTCATATATTACAGTTGGTGGAACAGATGCACAGGGCCACTGTGTAAAGTTATTCAGATTGCTCACTGCACAAGACACCTAATTAGTAGAGTACATAGGACCTGAAATCCAGTCCCAATGTGTTTGCTAAGCAATGCACCCAATTAGGGGCCACACACCCAGAGGAAAGTGCACTTTTTTAATTAACAGAAAAAGCACTCTGCTAGACAAGTTATGTAGCCATGAAACTGAGCCACCTGGAGGAAGTGGCCTTTTAACTAAGTTATAAAAAGGCACTTTTTTGGACTAATGGGCCACTTTGTGGAATGACAGTGGCCCCTGAGTTAGACGGCAATTTAAAACACAACACGAGAAAAAAGGATGACAGCATTGCCTTAATTTATAGTGCAGCGCGCGCACACACACACAATTCTAGAGTAAAATTATGACTTTCCAACTAAATATACTTTACGTTTAAATATGCTACTAACTCTTATAAAAGCAATGACCTGAAATACTGAGTATAAGAAATATCTCAAAACACATAGCATGTATATATACGAGAAAACTCATGACTCCCTAAAATTAGACTTAGAGAATATACCCTGAAGAAATAAAATTCAAATGAGTCCATTCATTCATTATTCAACAAACAATTCTCAATACTATTATGTATGGGAAACTTTCCTAAGAATTTGGAATAAATCAATAGACAAAAACAAACAAATAATCCTTAGGATCTTGGATGTTACATACTAGTGAGGAGAAACATACAAGAAACAGCTAAAAAAATAATAATGTATATAGTATGTTAGTAGGAATGAATTGGGGGGTTACTGAAGATTATATAATTTTGGAAAATTCAAACTGGCAGCTCCTCCTCTTCTGTTTCTTATCCTCTTAACTGCCTTTCCTGAATAAGTTAGTCTAACTGATTAGGTAGAGCTGAGCAAGATAAGTAGACACGCATAGGGGGAAGGGAGTATATATCCAAAAGCAATAAGCACATTCAGCATATAATCGTGGACTCTAAGTACCTTTCTCCACTGTTATGAACCAGAATTTCTTAAAGAAATGGTTAGACCAGAGCTGAGTCATAGGAAAATAAAAAATATGCCAGGAATATCTTATTGGGGGGTAAAAGTACTTAACAAATGCTCAAAGGACAAAGAGAACTCAGGAAAGGTACAACACTGTGAGTAGAAAGGGGCTCTCACTAGCCAAAAATTAGACAAGTTAAGCATCAAAATAAATAATGTTAATAAACAAATATAACCAATTCTACAAAATAAGAAATCATGAGTCCATATAAGTACTGATTAAAAATAGGTCTTAAATTTACTACTTGAAAAATACTTACTAATTATAAAGAGAAAAGATTAACTGTCCAGTGAAGGAGCATGTCAAATGCCAAGTGATCAACAATATCATCAGTAGGAGACAAAGCACAGCTGTGTCCACATGACAGGATCCAATAAGAATAATATCACTACTGTGACATTGCTTCCAAGAACTCTTAACTATAATCTAATTACAAAAAAACAGACAAACCAAATTGAGGGACATTCTACAAAATAAATGGCCTATAATCATCAAAAGTGTAAAGACCCTAAAAGTAAAATTAAAAGAAAAGATGTGTAACTGATCCCAACTGAAGGAGATTGAAGGACATATGGCAGATAAATAAAATGTTATTCTGAACTGGATCATTTTGCTGTAAAAGTTATTATTGGTACAATAGGGAAAATTGAGTGAAGTTTGAAGATTCAATGGTAGTAATGCATTTATGTTAATTTGTTGATTTTGATCATTGCATAGTGACTATATAGGAGAATGTCTTATGTAATAAATATACATTAAAGTAGTTGGAAATAATGTAGCATAATGTCAGCAATTCAAACGACTCAAGAAAAATAAAGTATTTGTGCTCTAATTTCAACTTTCTATATATTTGTTTTTTCAAAAGAGAATTTCTTTTAATTAAAAAATACTAAATTATTATGAAAGTGAAAATTTAGAATGTGAAATTAATCAAAGGTATAAAAGACATTATATATAAAATACCACAGTAATTTTACAATTAACTGTATTAAGCTCTAATACTTTTTTATTTTTATTTATTTTTTTATTTTTATTTTTATTTTTTTTAAATATATCTTTATTTATTTCAGAGAGAGGAAAGGAGAGGGAGAGAGAGAGATAAAAACATCAATGATGAGAGAGTCATTGATCGGCTGCAGCCCGCAACCCAGGCATGTGCCCTGACCGGGAATTAAACCCTGATTGCCTGGATTCTAGGTTGATGCGCAACTGCTGAGCCACGCCTGGCTGGGCCTAATACTTTTTTAAAATCTGCTTTAGCTTCATATTCTTTGTCTCCTCACCTAACAATTTTTGATATAATTTTCATAGAATATGAACATAAATTTATCTTCTAATAATGTTGATAATTTTTAAAAAAAATAACTGACAGTAAAGAAAGCCTCTTTCTTTTTCTTTCCTTCTTTCTTTTTTAATATGTTTTTATTGATTTCAGAGAGAGGAAGGGAGAAGGAGAGATAGAAACATCAATGATGAGAGATAATGGATTGGCTGCCTCCTGCATGCCCTCTGCTGGGATTGTGCCCACAACTTGGGCATGTGCCCTGACCACGAATCAAATCATGATCTCCTGGTTCATGGGTTGATGCTCAACCATTGAGCTAAGCCGGCTAGACTAAAAGTTTCTTTCCATTTCAAAACTTGTTATAAATAATTAGAAACCATTGTCAAATATTTTTGACAAGAAATTTTTGACATTTTAAAATACAATGTTTTCTTTTGGGGAGTGAATTTTTGGCTTTCTGCTATATTTTAATATTGGTATAATCAATAATTTTGAGAAAATGTGTGCAAATAATCTGAAATTAAGGCACGCAAAAAGACATTTTAAATACATCTTGAAATTACCACAATATTGTACTAATTTACAAAAATATGTGATCAAATTACTTTTACTACATTGACTCATTAATAGGTATATGTGAGATTTTGGTCATTGGAAATATTTTAACTTCAGGCCAGTTGACTGTGTAGGTGACATTTGCATTCCATTTTATCCAGATCCACCAAAAAATATGTTATATAATCTAAAAAACATTATAATACCTTGCAATGGCTATATTCAACACCCATTTTCTCACACAAACATACTACTGTTTGTAGTCTCACTATAAATTTATGCACCAAAATACAGAAATTAATAAATTCTATCTTGTGTAATTCCCAGCAGAATAAAAATGATTGTTTTATCAAGTATACTGCTCTACTTCTAACCAAAACAACACTTAACTTATTCCTAGGTGTTCAGGAGAAACAATCATATTTACAAACACACTTATAATTTAACCCATCTAATGATGTAAACAAATGCCCACAGACAGGCTCCTTGCTCTGTAGTCTTAAACATGACTTCCCTCTCACTGCCAATAGGGGGCTAGTAACAGCTGTTGAAGGACACATTCATATTATGGCATGAACTATGAACTTTGGATCACAATGATAAATAGGTTGGCACAATCATATAGCAGCTTCTCATTCACCAGGATGGCCAGCAATAATATAACAAAAATGAAACTGACTGCAGACCACATAGATATATCTTATGAATCTCAAACTAAATGTGCCCAACTCACCTTCCCTTTGGACTGATCCTCCAACTGCCACAGCCATTTTAGCACCACTGGAATTGTGGATAATTTTGACAGGAGAAATACCTTTGAGAGATATCTACAATGCCCCAGGCGCATAGATAGAGATGGGTAGATTGATATAGATAATAGATGATGATTGATGATAGATATAGATAGATAGATGATAGATTAGATAGATGATAGATGATAGATGATAGATAATAGATGATAGATAGATGATAGATAGATAGATAGATAGATAGATAGATAGATAGATAGATAGATAGATGATAGATAGATAGATAGATGATGATAGATAGATAGATAGATAGATGATAGATAGATGATAGATAGATGATATAGATAGATGATAGATAGATGATAGATGATGATAGATGATAGATGATAGATAGATAGATAGATAGATAGATAGATAGATAGATAGATAGATAGATAGATAATAGATGATAGATAGATATAGATAGATAGATAGATAGATAGATAGATAGATAGATAGATAGATGATAGATAGATAGATGATAGATGATAGATAGATGATAGATAGATAGATAGATGATAGATAGATAGATAGATAGATAGATAGATAGATAGATAGATAGATAGATGATAGATAGATAGATGATAGATGATAGATAGATGATAGATAGATAGATAGATGATAGATAGATAGATAGATAGATAGATAGATAGATAGATAGATAGATGATAGATAGATAATAGATGATAGATAGATATAGATAGATAGATAGATAGATAGATAGATAGATAGATAGATAGATGATAGATAGATAGATGATAGATAGATAGATGATAGATATAGATAGATAGATAGATGATAGATAGATAGATAGATAGATAGATAGATAGATAGATAGATAGATGATAGATAGATAGATAATAGATAGATGATAGATAGATAGATAGATAGATGATAGATAGATAGATAGATAGATAGATAGATAGATAGATAGATAGATAGATAGATGATGATAGATAGATAGATAGATGATAGATAGATGATAGATGATAGATAGATAGATGATAGATGATGATAGATGATAGATAGATAGATGATAGATAGATAGATAGATAGATGATAGATAGATAGATAGATAGATAGATAGATAGATAGATAGATAGATAGATGATAGATAGATAGATGATAGATAGATATAGATGATAGATAGGTGATAGATAGACTAAGCTCTTAATTTAGAATAAAATAAAAAGGAAAGGGCAAAGAAATCACAATAGACTGTCAGGGATGATAAAAATACACATATGTAGTAATAAAGGTTTATGTTACAGAAGGAACTAAGAATTAAACAATGAGAATACTCTGTATGGAAAATTTTAGTGATTTCCAGAACACACTACCTATTCTATCTTAGTAAGACACAGGAGTTAAACAGTAGGGTTCAGGGTACCAGGGGGAGGGATATACTGGAGATGTTCTACTAAAGCTGATGGGAACATCTAATTATAGTCTTATACAAACTCTTTCAGGGAATAGAAAAATAAGAAATAGTTCCCAAATCATTTTATAGATGCACGATAAACATGATATAAATATTAACAATGGAAAGTAATAGAAAAGAACATTATAGTTCATTCCCTTACTCATGAACACAGAATCATAAAAATTTAAACCAATTTAAGCAGAAATAATGCATCAATTTATTTTTAAAATGCATTATGACTAAGATGGGTTGATCCAATGAATATAAAATGCTTTCTATATAAGAATGTCAACATAATTCACCACATGAGCAGATTAAAGGAGAAAAATTATTTCACTCAATATATTAAAATCATTTGTTTAAGAAATCAGCACCTATTCATGATTAACCATCTTAGGAAACTAGGAATGGAAACAAAACAATGTACTAAAGTCTATTTATTAAAAGTTAATTGCTAAAAAACATACATAAAAAAGAGTTCTAAAGAACTCTTGTTTTTTAAATCAGGATTAAAATAGATATTATATAGAGAAAAGATTAGTGTTATCTGTGATTAGGAGGTGGAGGAAGGGGAGGAAGGTGTAACTACCATAAAAGAGCAAATGAGGGATACTTGGCCTGAAGAATATGTTCTTTATCTGGGCTATATCAATGACAATATCCTGGCTGTGATACTGTATGTACTACAGTTTTACAAAACATTGCCACTGGGATTTGAAACTGACAAAGGGTAAAGGGTTTTGTCTATATTATTTTTACAACAGCATGTGAATTTACAATCATCTCAAAATAACAGGTTTAATTTCAAAATAAAAAATAATTTTAAAAATCAGACATCATCACTTCTATCCCAGATTTTCTATGAGAATCGCTCTGATGAGGTAAAATTAAGTAAAGCATAAATAAATAAGAATTTAGAAAAGAAATAACAAGACTGCCATTACTTGATGATGGTTACAGAAAAAATAACATAAATTAATAATAATTGAAGAACATTAATAGAAGATAAATTTATAAATTTCTACTCCAAAGCAATACATGTTAGAAAACATAATATGTAAAGGATGCCATTTACAATAGCACAAAAATAGACCATACTGAAGCAATCTAATTAAAATATAAAAGAAAAGTATTTTATACTTTAATACTAATAAACTTATTGAAAGACAAATAAATCTATAAACAGAAAAGTAAACTATGCTCATAGGTAAGAAGAACCAATTAATTAAAAAATGTCAGTTTTCTCCCAAATTAATCTATACATTGAATGCAATTCCAATCAAATTCCATATAAGATTCTGACTGAAGATTGAAAAATCAATTCCAAATTTTATGTTAAAAGGCCAAGAATAATTTTAACTATTTTGAATGACAGTGAGGTGATTTCAAGACTTATTTTATAGTTGTAGTAGTTAAGATTGTAAGCTAGTTACAGCATAGAGTATACTGACACAGAACCACATATAAAAGTAAACTTGGCTTATAACAGAGATGATATTGCAGATTAGGATAAATTATACAATAAATGTTACTGGGGAAAATGGTTACTTATAGTGGGGGGAAAAAGAACATAAAACCATGTCCCTACTTCATACATGCACAAAAATCAATTCTAGACTAAATATATTTTTGAAAGTAAAACTTAAAACCTTTAGAATATAATAAAGAACATACGTTTATGACATTGTGGCATGGAAGGGATCTTTAATCAACTCCCCAAAAACAAAAATCATAAAGAAAAAGTTGGAAAAATATACCTACTGTAAAAAATAAAAATCATTACTCTTCCAAAGACACTTAAAACATGAGAATACACTTTATAGGCCAAAATAAATTGTTATCCAATGTAGAAATTAACACAAACAAATATGAAAGCAAACTTATTAAAAATAGGACAAATGATACAGCAATTCACAGAAGAGGCCTCCCACAAAACCAATAAATGTTGAACAGATGCTCAACCACCTCAGTAATCAGAAAAATACAAATTAAAATGACAAGATATTATTTCTTATGCGATTATATTGGCAACATTTTAAACATCAGACAATATCAAGATATGGTGAGTACATGGAACAAGAAGAATTCACACAGTTGGTGGTACCTAGTAAAGTTGAAAAAAACACATCCATCAACCTATCAGTTTAACTCTAGAGAAAAATCTCATATATATGCACAAGGAGACACAGAAGCATTATTTGAAACAAAGAAAAATAATGGAAATCACTTAAATCTCCATTAAGGGTTTAAAAGAAAAATAAACCATAGTAGTCATGCATGGAATACTCTAGATCAGTGATATATAAAGGTAGATATAGGACTGTTGCAGTAAGCCACTGACTTTTAAATTGTTTAATTTCTGAACAGATGTAATATTGAGATCAAATCTATAATTTATTTCTTATTTCATTAGATTGTAACTAACAATGTTGGGTCAAACATATAATCAGCAGAGCTAATTTTGTTGTTGAAGTACTGAGCTACTGCAAATCCTTACACAGAAATGCTCCTATTCAAGTGTTGAATAGACAACATTGTTTGGACTTGGTCTTTGAATTAGATTCTGTAAACTCATAAAGAACTTAGATGAGTCTGTGAGAAACAGTGAATGTGACTCTCAGTGATGCAGTGATATACAACATTATTAAGAGGTTGTGTGGCTTTCTCTGGCTCGAGAGAAGCCCACAGTTATGCTTGATGGCTTTGATATGGCACAAATGCTCTTCCCCTAACAATCCGACCCCCTGCCAACACAGAAGTACACACACACACACACACACACACACACACACACACACACAACACTGCCCTGCTAAAGAACCAAGAGCAAATATTAAGAGCAAATGCACTAATAAGTCTGCAACCCCAAGAAGATCAAAAGAGGTTAGTTAAAATAAGAATGTGAATGAAATCTGCATCCAGTTTTCCTGCCTCTCCACCTGGCGTGCCAACTTTAGCATATCAATAGGCAGCATGCATTTTGAAAAGGGTAGGAGTCTTATTTTACACTCAAGAGTAAGGTAATTTTATATCTGCTCTAAGAGTGGATTAAGTAGTTACAGGCCATTGTTAAACTACTAAAATAATCATGAAGAAGAATGAGTGGAAGAACAGATCCTTGCAACAAACCCATGTTAATTACCCTTGCGGCTGGGAGATCAATTTGCATAGAGGGTCATTGAAGCCTGTCAGGTAAGCATTGAACCACTGGGCTCTTCCATTTGATAATCCAGCCCTTGAGTTTTTGTTTTTTGTTTTCCTGAAGATGTTTCAGCCTACTAGGCAGTTTTCCTCATATAAAAGTACTCATTTCTAATTAATTTGCTCTTGTATTTAACACATACCCACCCACACACATGTTGTGCCTTTTAAAAAATTATTAACAAAATATTATCAAAAGCATAGATGTTATTAATTACATACATGAAAGAAGTGTCCTAGCACATATATAGATTTGCAGGTAGCTAATGATAATGAGGCTGTGCTATAAAAGGTTTTACTTAAATTAAAACATTTAATAGTCACAACAACCATATGAAGTAGGTAAAACACTTCCCTCACTTTACTCAAATGAAAACTGAGACACAGAGAACTACTGTAAACTGACCAAAGTCAGTCAGTTAAGAAAATGGCAAGGTTAGAGTTTGAATCCAGAGATCCAGATTCTCAGCAATTCTTTTTTTTCCCCTAAAATCTTTATTTTTTTAAAAAAATTTCCATCACCATTTATCCCCTCATGCCCTCTTCTACTTCCACCACCACCCCCTACCCCACAATCACCACACTGTTGTCCATGTCCATGAGTTCTCTTTTTTTTCCTTTTTTGCTCAATCCTTCCACACCCCACTCAACACCCCCCCATCAGGGATGTCTACCTGCTCTCTATGAGTCAGCACATTCTTCGATCCACTCTACCTTGCCCCTCCTAAAAAGTCTACACTATGCTGCCTCTCCCAAGGAATAAGAACCTTTCTATGTAATATTAACTTAAACAGAAACAGAAGTATTGGTACCCATGGTGCTTAGTAAAATGTACCCACTGGTATAATTTGTCCAATTCTATAGTTTGAAAATTAAAAAGCTAAGAGAGGTACCTTGAGAATAAGGGAATACAGAAAACCTTGTGAGAGGAAAACACTAAGAACCTGAATGGAACTCTACTAAGGTTAATGATGTTATTTATAAAATGTAGCAAAAAATGGTTTAGATAAAAATAACTTAAACAATTTTCTAGTATTGAGAATCATAAAAAATAATACATAACTTAATGTAATCTATAGTCTTTTACCAATATTTTGTATTTGTTACATATTCCTATGTCCATGTCACAGAAACCTAACTCAAGTAAGCTTAAAGGTTAAGAAAATTTTATTATAGCAAAGAACCTAAAGGGTAGGGCTGGAGTTTGCCACATAGTTGGCATAATATAAGTAAAGATGGTCAAAGATAACTCCAGCCAAGACAGACAGAACACAGCTTAAAATGTGACTACATTTGGATAATTAGGAAGAACCCTTACAATCTCAGAAAAAAAAAATTACTAAGTACACTCTCTAGTGCGACCTCATGACACATTATTTCCTGTCATTTACATAATATTCTATTAAGTTTCATAATTACACATGCAAGAATGTTGGCATATATGTGGGGGGGGAGGAATCCAACTGACTCTTGGTCACAGAAGTCACCTGGTTGAAGCGTACACATGTAGGGAGGGGTGAGTTTGTAGTAGAGTGGCTTGCTGACCATGCGCACCTGGTGCCCACCTGCGATCATACTGCAGAGAGCTTTCTCCACATGCAGAGCACTGGGCTCCAAGAGTTCTGCCTCACATTCTTGCAGTTCAAGCACTCTGAAATTTCAAGAATGCTAGAAAAGGGTTTACTCACCTAATATTGGGCTGAATGTCCATCAGTAGGTCCAACACCGAAGTCCCCAGAAAGGGCTTCTAGTTTGTTAACCTGGCAAATGTTTATAAATAATTACAATAGATACACAGTTGTATCTCCTGCTGGGGCAAGGTAGGTTTTGCATGGGAAAAATTAAAAGTTTGCCCACAACTGAAGTTTTAATACATATGCATAAACATAGGTAGTTTATTTGGTAAGAGTCTAACAAAGTCAGATTAGTGGAGCCTCAAGCCAAGTCACCCTGAGTAAAAGATCACACAGTATGAGATATTCACCACAGGAAGGATCTGCTGTGAAAAAACACATTGTGACACTGGACTTAAAGCCACAAAACACTAGCCCGAGGTACCAGTACAAACTAAACTAGCAATGTGTTTGTAGTAAAGTGGGAAGAATTCTAAAACTTAAAAAAAAAGTCACAGCAAAGACTGAAAGACTGACCCACCCAATTTTCTTCAGGTTATAGAATTTGGAATTGGTATTACAAATCAGCCCTCTAACATGAAATCTAAGAGGGTGACTCTATGCAACCCAGGTAAACAAAGAGAAAATTCAAGGAGAACCTAGGCAATTCCAAGGAAAGAGTGGAAGTATCAGCATTCATTTGGGAAGATAGAAAGACACCTATGTGAACCAGAAAAGGCAAAGATAAGGTTATAACAGGCCAAACTGTTTTCTATAAAATATAGAACCCATGATTCAAGATATAAATAATGAAATGACAAGATTATGAATTAAGATTTTAAAAAGTGAGATGTCTGAGCAAGAGGTAAAATTTCATCGGGAAATAGACATAACAAAAAAGGCTGAAAAAGAAAATCAGAATATAATGATTTGAATAATTAACTTTTGATTAAATAGATTTTTTTTTTTTATTAAACCCTACATCCTAACAGATCATCTTCCCCTAAAGCAGCCTTTGGAATATTTTTTAAAACTGTAAAAAAGAAGGATCCCATACCCTTCGAAACAGCATGGAGGGACCGGGAAAGTATTATGCTAAGTGAAATAAGCCAGGCAGAGAAAGACAAGTATCACATGATGTCACTCACATGTAGAATCTAATGAACAAAATAAACTGATGAACAAAATAGACCCAGAGACATTGAAGCATACAACAGACTGACATATCAGAGGAAGGGAGTGGGAGTGGGAAGAGGTTAACCAAGGAATTTATATGCATATATACATAACCCATGGACACAGAAAATACTGCAGTGAAGCCCTGTGGAGGAGGCGGGAGCAGGGTGGAAGGGGTCAAGGGGGGGAAAGGGGACATCTGTAATATTTTCAACAATAAAGATAAATTTTAAAAGCCAGTCTTTCAAGACACAATGAAACCTATAAAACAAACAAAAACACAGAAAGCAGGTATGATAATCTTTGTCCCAAATACAATAAAATAACAAATTGAAAGTAATCGAAACAACAACAAAAAAACACAGCACAGTTTTTTTTTTAATTTTCACAAAAAATCCTAAGTCCAAAGGAAACATCAAAGCTAAGTGTTTACAATTAGAAAGAATATTATGGATCATATTATTCATAATTCAAAATACTTTCATTATTAAACAATTAAAATTAAAATAAAATAAATTATTTTGTTACCTAAAGTTATATTCAATTCAATAAATGATAAAAAGACAAAATAGACATATAAAGTTTAAGATTTTAAAAAATAATATATAAGAAATTATTTTAAATAATGGGGTAAGAACAAATATTTTGAAATAGCTATAAAACAGACACATCTAGAAACAGACGAATAGAGAGACAGCTGCCTTGGAAGAATATTTAGTGGGAAATAAAAGTTTATAGGTTAAATGTTAAGTGAAAAATAAGTTGGTTATAAAAACAATATGCACAGCCTAAATGTATACATATATGCATAAAACGGTTTAAAATATTTCTTTAATACCTGATGGGATACATTTCTTACATTTTCCTTTTTTGCATGTCTTCTACATTTTCATGACACACAGGGGGAGGCTACGCTACAGGTGAAAAGGTGTGAGCAGAGCACTAGATCGTGGAGCCATGACCCCAGCCCCTGAAGTTGTGTGACTCAGCTCGCCCTCCACAGGCAATGCATTGGGAGGAGGGAGGAAAAGCACCGAGGACTAAACTGTGGGGAATGGGAACGGCAGGGGAGAAAAGGAATGAAAAGGAATGAAGAGACAGATGCAAATGGCAAATGGCCCAGCTGTTTTGTTTATCTGCTGCCGTGGAAGACTGCAGGCATTTCACCTTTTCTCACTATTCTGTAGGTCCGCAGTGCCCAGCACTGTGCTGCGGTCTTGCTTGGGGTCCGTGATGAAACTGCAGTCAGAGGCAGACGGGGCTCACGTAGCTGAGACTTGGGGGAAAGGGCTGAGCCTCTGCTCAGCCCAAGCATTGGGCATCTACTGGAGAGCTTGGCCTCTCTCTCTCCCTCTGCCTCTCCCTCTCTCCTTCCTGTTGCTTCTTCCCCCAATGACTTCCTCCCATCTTCTCTCTACATGGTCCCTCCAGCAAGGTAGCCAAACTTTTCAGATGGCAGCTCGGCCTTCCTAAAACCACAAAAGATGACATTTCCACCACTTCCTAAGGCTTAGGGGCAGATTGACAGTATCACTACTGCTCTAGTTGCCTGCCGGACTTCCTCTTATCCCACAAGCACGCTCAGAATCACCTTTGTGGCTCTTGCTGACGGTCTTTATCTTTCCTAAAATGTCCTCTTAACCTCTTTCCTCCTTTTAAATATTAATTGCGTCAAAGTGCATCAGAGGGCCTTTCCGTATTCAATGAATAAGGGTGTTAATTCCAGGAGGCATTGCTCATTGGTGACTATCTTTGGAATCTAGCTGTTATCCCAACACATAGGATATTTTCAATAAATATTTAGCCCACTAATGCTTCACAAAAGCATATGAGGGGTGAATTATTATACCCATTTGACAGATGAAAAAACTGAAGCTGAGAAAAATTAAGTGGTTTGCCTAAAGTCACACAGCTAACAAGTAGTAGTATAGGACTTCTCAAACTCCTAAAGCTATAGCACATTATGCAAATTTGTAGGGATAAAAGCAATAAAGACAAGGCTAAGGGTCAGGAGTTGAGTGTATGACACTTTCCCATACTCTTACTTTAAAGCAGAGTAGCTACAAGAATAATAATCTAGAGGGAAACATGCTATAATGACGCCGTAGGATTCTTTAAAATAAAGTCTCTTCAAAAACACCATTTCCAGCTGAGCCTTTAAACAAGAAACTTAGTTTTCACTTTACAAATGATAGTCACAGACCATGAACACCTTTTTAAATGCTATTTTTCAAGGCTGAGAGCAAGAGGTCCAATTATAAAAGAATTGATCTTGTTAAACTTATTCTTAAATTTTTTATTTCCCTCCTTGGTTAATTCAATTTCCCTTCAAATGCATGAATCATCAAGACATAATGTGAACATTTAGCCACAATCGAAGAGGACGTTACATTATTTGGATGTACTTGACAGAATTCAGACAGAACAGATTGAGCAGGGTCAAATGAAACTCACCTAGCTGCCTATCTACAGCAACCATGATTGTTAGTTATTGTTTTCTTGTCAGAGAAAGACTAATACCATATGATTTCACTTATATGTGGA
Organism: Miniopterus schreibersii; assembly: GCF_964146895.1. Lineage (NCBI taxonomy): Eukaryota > Metazoa > Chordata > Mammalia > Chiroptera > Miniopteridae > Miniopterus > Miniopterus schreibersii. Next base: position 75,669,579 of record NC_138107.1, on the reverse strand, counting down.
ATCTAATGAACAAAATGAACTAACAATCATAATGGAAACAGACTCATAGATACTGAGAACAGACTGACAGCTGTTAGAGGGTAGGGGTGTTGGGGGCCTGGGTGAAAAAGGTGAAGGGATTAACAAAACAAAAAAACCCATAAACACAGACAACTGTACTGTGGTTACCAGAAGGAAAAGGTTGAGGGGCAGATAGGAGAGGGAAGACAGAGGATCCAAGGAGATTTGACTTTGTGTGATGAATACACAGTAGGATATACAGATGATGTATTACAGAATTGTACACTTGAAACCTACATAATTTTATTAACCAATGTCACCTCAATAAATTCAATAATAATTTTTTAAAAGACTTTACCAAAGATTTGTTACAATAAAAGAAAATGCACATTTATCTTTGCTTGTTCAAATTTGTTGTTACCAAAATGATAACAAATTTAAAAAGCACAGAAAGCTGACATTTATCTGTGCTTACTACCACATCCCAAGAATTGTGCTAGGAACTTTCTCTTCATCTCAGGCAATGTTCATGACAACTCTACTAGAAAGTGGAGTAGCAATCCATTTTTACAGAAGAGGGGAAACAAAACTCAAAGAGTTAGGTGACTACCTAAGTATACAGAGCTGATCAGTAGTAGCAAATTAGGGATTTGAATGAAGATCTGCCTGACTTCAAAGCCCTTCCTTGTTCACTACCACTGAAGCTTTCAGTATCATCATCATTTGTAACCACAGGCAAAAATAACCTAAGTATTCATAAGCAAAAATTTACCTGATAGTATCATAAAATCCAATTTGTAGAAAGACTCAGAAAGGTTAGAATTTGGAGGCTTTTGAGTTGTAGAGTTTTGAGGGTAGAGGAAGTAGGGAATGAGAGTTATCTGCCCTTGTTTCTTAGAGAAGGAAATGGGAATGAACCAGCCCCCAGAGACACTCCTTTGCATCAAGATTTTGCTCATGAAATATTTTGGAATTGTCTTCTTCTTTACCCCCTACCACTTTAACCCAGAAATTTCTGACTGCACATTCGCCAAGGGGGTTTTACTATGGTAACCTTCAGGCCTACACAAAGAACACAGTCAAAACAAATAGCTCTCTTTAAATGTCATTATGGGGAGTAAAATTCTATGTGGTGTATTAATGGGCCTCCCACAGCTAAATCCTAGCATACCACTTTGAAAAATGTCCCCTGTGGGTATCGCTTAAACCAACAAAAGTGAGGGAATTTGAGAGTTAAAAGACAACTCAATCTAGGTCTGGTGGAAATTAATAGAAGACAGAGTATATGAATAAAGAAGTCAGGAATCAGGGAAACAAATTAAATTTGCTTTGTTTTTATTCTTTTTAAATGTTATTTTAATGTGGAAGGCCTAAAGAGAAATCTAGCTTTTATTTTTTTACATGCAATTTCCTTATTTTTGAATTTAATAAATCATTAATGGAAGTGGAAATCTGCCTTTGGCTTAAATATAAAAAAGAAGAGAAATATTTCTTCCCCAGCCATCAGACAGTATTCATAAAAGATCAGGGCAATGCCCTAAGTAAGTAATATACACATAGTGTTTACCCAGCATGCACTGTTTACCTGATAAATATGTTGGCTGCTCAATATTTAAAGTACTTATTAAAGAATAAGCTAATTTCCAAAGCTTATTAAGGAATTAGTCGGCATACCTAGTAGATTTCTAGAGACAATTTGATTCACAATATAAGTGTATCTTGAGGATAGAACTGATATATGGCTAGAAATCTTCATGAAAATATGTTAAAGCTTTCACCAGTTCTTTATTAAACCTCAACTTATTTGCTTTATTGCATCTTTTTCAAGGCAAAGGAATTAGTTCTTGTTTTGCTTCCCCCTGCCTGGAGCCTGAGGCAGCTAGCTTTCATCTATGCTCTGACTCCCTAGGAGAGCTGAAAAACTTCACCATCCATATCCAACAGGAAGAAAAACTGACATTGAGTATAATCAGCACCGGCTATAACCAGGATGTTTATGACATGGCTTTAAGTCTAAACTATCTTTCCTTTGTTCCCACTCTCTTCGTTCTTCCACACATCTCTCCACCAACTCTATTTCTAAAGGACCTCTGCAAAACCAAATTAAAAGGCTAACATAGTTTAACTATGTAATGCCCAGTACAATATGGAGATCTGGAAGTTCTGCTCTTTTGTTATTGGATGCTGAATGTGAACTTCTAAGTCCTATACCTAAAAGGTCAAACAATAAAAAATTTTTAAAAAGACGAACACTGACTTCCTAAAAGATAGTCTGTGATTTCTTTTCTGGAACTGTCATTCATTACCAATTTCTGAAAGAGAAATGTCTGAGAAAACAAAAGTAACTACCGTATTATTTTCAAATTGTCTCATTAGATTCAATACTGAACTGTTAACAATGCGTTTGGAGTAGAATCCATGCCTAAATTTTATCTACCAATAAAAACCACAATATGGTATGTCAAAGGCAAGGGTCTATGAGTGTTTTTTTGTAAATATTATTATATTAATTATTTAAGAAAATGTTGAAAAGATTCAGAAATAAAGCCAACTTTTATATATTCATGGTATACCTCTCTTAACAGTAAGAAAATGGGTTAAGTTCATCTCTCATTGAAATAAGCCTTAAAATTGTGTTAGCAGGTACTTAGTAGAAAGAGTACTGGATCAATGTCTGGACTTTAGCTGTGCCATATGCTTAAGTTGATTTTGGTCATTTCATTTCTTAGAATGTTTTCTTCTCTCAAATGCAATAATGGTAGTATATATTTTATAGAATTTCCCATTATAATTCAATTATATAATATTCATTTATTTAACAAGTGCTTATTATGTCAATCAAGGTCCAGAGGATAAGGTAATGAAAAAAATTTCTATTATCACAAAACTTATATTCTAGAGGTAGCTAAGAAAATAAAGGTGGAACAAAGTGAGAGAGAGAGAGAAATAGAGAAGCTGGTAGAAAATTACATCATAGAGGTAGCCAGTGACACACCAATGTTGAGTGGCTTTGAAATATATTTCAACATGTTGGGAATCATTTGAAGTTAATAATAGCAGAAAAGTCATATGATTTCATTTACCTTTGAAAAATCCACTCTAACTACTTTGCAAAAAATAAGATAGGTGGATCATGTGGGAGTCCATTGTAAGAGTAAGAACAAAAGATGCTGGTGCCTGGGACTACTGTATTAGTGTCAAAATTCTTTAGAGATTGTTAAATGTGGATTATTTAAATTGTTTAATGTGGAGTTTTTAAAGGTTGAGTCAACAATGTTTGCAGATTAATTAGATCTGGGATAGGAAAGAAAGAGAGTCAATCACTCTTGGCCTGATCAAGGGAGTGTATGCTCGTGTCTAGATACAGCTAACCACTGACACTCATGAGGTTTATGCTCCTCACTTGCACACAACCTTTTCAAGGCTCTGAGACTCTAGTCTAGGTCCAAAAAGTATATTCACAAGGTCATATCTATTTTTACACTTTCCAAGCTGAAATAGATTTAATTCTGACTGGATAAAACCACTATCTCCTTACCCTGGGTCACACTAGACCATGGGTCAGGTGGCATGGCAGCAGTCATAAACATTTCTGGAATCCAGCTAAAAAGAAGTTGAGTAGGGATTGTGACGGATTGTTAAATATGGCCCCCAGTGAAACACTTCTTCTTGCTCTGGCTGGGTGGCTCAGTTGGTTGGAACATCGACCCGTACACCAAAGACCTGGTCAGGGTGTGTATGGGAGGCAACCAATCAATGTTTCTCCCTCTCTCTCTCCCTTCCTTTCTCTCTAAAATCAAGAAACATATCCTCAGGTGAGGATTAAAAAAAACAACACTCCTCCCCTTGTCTACGCCCCCCTGCAATGTGACTGTACTGCTCTCCTTACCAAGAAGTCGAGTCTATTTCCCCTGAGACCCCTTGAATCAAGCTGGTCTTGTGATTTGGTTTCACCAATAGAATGTTGTAGAAGTGAAGTCTTAAAGCCCTACTTTAAGATGACTTGGAGTTTCTACTTTTGATCTTGGTAACCAGATTGAGACCACATGGAGAGAAAGACCACAATGAATATCATATGGAGAGAGAAACCACACAGAGGACAACCAAGGTGCCCAGTTTAACAGCAGCAGCAAAGCCCACAATTTCAAGAGAGAGGCCACCTTTGGTCTTCCAGTCTCAGTAAAATAACCCCAGATAGACACCACATGGTGCAAAAAGGAGCCATCCCAAGGAAACCCCAAATACCCGCCGCATAGAACTGTAAGCAATAAAAGAGTTAGTGTTTCAAGTCACTATATTATGGGGTATGTTTTTTACATAGTAGTAGATAGCTGATATAAGGGTAATTTAGTTTGGTTTCAGTAGAATATATTTTTGTGGTTTGCAGTCACTTGAATACATTGCTAAGTTATTGCTTTCTCTCCATGTGCAGCACTGGGCTTCAGGAACACTCCTGCCACCCAGTGTGCTGACGCTCCTGGCCTTATGACACCAACGTGCAGGGCCAGAGATGCTACTGCACAATGAATGTGTCCTGTGGTGTCTGGCACCCAAACTACGTGAGCATTGGGAGACAAACAATGCTGAAATCTACAGAGCCAGAATAAATGTGAGAAAAAAATCTTCAAAGCATCAGTTGTGTAAAATTCAAAGTAGAGTATTAGGTTTTTATTAATGTCAGATCAAAATGGAAGTTCCTGAAAATACAGCATATAAATTATAAATTCACCATGTACTTTTTCTTTTTTAATAAAAATTGCCCATAATGCAATTTATCTGTAATCTTGTGCTTTTGGGGCACAAACCTGTATCGGAAATACAAAAGCAAGTATATTTGCGAAGTCTCATCTTTCTTAAAAAGCCTCATTTAAGTTTTATTTTTGTGACCATACTTTCTAAGTGTGACCACAATGTTTAAAATTTCTATGACATTAATGACAATTGTTAAGCTGAAATAAGCTTTTCTGAACTATCATAAATTTAAATTTATTTTTAACTTAGTTTTTTAAAATTTAAAACTAGAGTAATTTTTTAAGACTTTGATTTTTCAGAGTAATTTTGGGTTCTCAGAAAAATTGGGAGAGAGGTACAGAGATTTCCCATATACCTCCTGCACATTACATGCATAGCCTCTCCCATTATCACATCACTCACCAGAGTATTGTATTTGTTATAATTAATTAATCTATATTGACACATTATTATCTCCCCGAGTCTATAGTTTAACTTTCATTCTTGGTGTTGTACATTCTATGGGTATGGGCAAATATATAATGACACATATCCACTATTATAGAATCAGACAGAGTATGTTCACTGTCCTAAACATCCTCTGTGTTTTGCTGGTTCATCTTTTATCTACACAAACCAAACGCCTAGCAACCACTTATCATTTTACTGTCTCCCTAGTTTTATCTTTTTCAAAATATTATATGGTTGCAAGCATACAGTGCGTAGCCTGATTGGCTTCATTCACTTAGTAATATGCATTTATGTTCCTCCCATGTATTTTCATGGATTGGTAGCTCATTTCTTTTTATCACTGAATGATATGCCATTGCCCAATGTACTACCTTTTATTTATCTACTCACTTCCTGAAGGAAATCTTGCTTGCTTCTAAGTTTTGGTAATTATGAATAAAACTGCCTTAAATATGCATGTACAGGTTCTTTTGTGGACAAAAATTTTCAACTCCTTTGAGTAAATACCATGTGATTTCTGGATCATATGGTACAAGTATGCTTGGTATTGCAAGAAACTATAAAACTGTTTACCAAAGTGGCTGCACCATTTTTGTTTCCATCAGCGATGAATGAAAATTCTGTTGTTCTACACCTTCACCAGAATTTGGTGTTTTCAGTGTTCTGGATTTTGGACATTCTAAAAGATGTGTAGTGATAGTCTTTATTATTTTAATTAGCATCTTCTTAATGACATGACGTGGAGCATCTTTTCATATTCTTATTTGCCATCTGTATATATCTTGTTTGGTGAGGTATTGATTAATGTGTGTTTGGCCTATATTTTAAGTCAGGTATTTGTTTTCTCAATGTTGAGTTTAATTTTCTTTTTAAGTTTTTAAATGTTTAATTTTTTAAAAAATATTTCACCACACTAAAGGAAAGAATGAATTATCTTCTTAATGTCTCTATAGGAAATATTACAGACTACTGCCATATGCATAAGTAATAAAAATATGCAGTGAAACTATAAAATATATAGAAATATTTGGGGTAGCTGATTCTTAAAAATGCTAAGTTACTTCTATGGATTTTGTAATTTTGGAATATTTTCAGCCTTTTAAATTTTGTAATTTGTTAAAATGTCTTCTCCTAAAGAAACAGTCATTTCGTTATTTTGAAAGTACAACTTTTTATATTTTTCTTAAATAAAAGAGCTCTTCAAACTCTATGTCTTCCAGGCCACAAAAAGTCAGACTATATAACCTTGGTATATAATTGGAACACTGAAGAAAGTACTAAAGGACTTTGAGACTTGTAAGATGTGATCTAAACATAAAGTCTTGCCATTTTTATATTTTCTTTCCAAAAGGCAGAGAGTGTATCCCCAATGTATAACTGTATAAAGTGATTGAGGGGTCACAACTTTCCACCCCCTTAAAAGACAAGCACTCACTTTGGCTGTCAAGGACCCCACTCCCATACCTGGGGAATTGATAAGTGTGCTAGGCTACACTATAGAAGGGAAAAGTACAAACAGGGCTGACAAAACCTTGGAACCCAAGCAGCCACCAATTTTGTCAGATTACGCACAAGCAATGGTCAAAGAGCCCCTGTTGGCAAGTCCTCCCAGCTATGGCAAGAGGAGCCAGCAGAGACTCTGCTGTAACAGGTGCTCTCTTAACAGACTGATGGTAGCCAGAGGGAGGGGCCTTGAAGGACTGGGTCAAAATGGTAAAGAGATTGAGAAATACAGAGCAGAAATTACAAAAGAGTCCTGGGGATGTAAAGTTACAGCATAGAACACATAGTCATTAATATTGTAATAACTATGTCTGTTGCCCCTTGGGTACTGGAAATATCAGGGGAACACTTCGTAAAGTATATGACTGTCTAACCACTATGCTGTACATCTGAAACCAATACAAAATAATAGTGAATGTGCAGAAATGCACTAGATGGTGAGGAATAGGCTTTCCATTACTTTCTGCTTCTAGCAATAATTGTTGCTCCACAGCATGTCAATGAAGACTTTGCTCCACTCCTCTCTCTCTCCTCTCCCAATCTTGAAAAATTTTAATAAGTGCTTCAAGAGCCTATTTGGAAGTTTGAAAACAAAAGAGGAAAACAACCAATTAACCATCAGAATAATGATTGATGCTTGCTCTTTGCTTTCTTGCTAATTTCTATTTCTCCTGGAACAAATATAAAACTCTTTTTACATAGACAAGGAAATGAAGGATAAACCCAAAGTTTGATATATCAACGTAAAAAACTATTCTGACTCCCAGAAATGCATTTCGCCATTTATAAGGTACAGTTTCACTTTCCATGGTTTCTCTTTTAGCAGTTTCACTTAACTATGGTCAATCATAGTTCAAAAATATTAAATGGAAAATTCCAGAAATAAACAACTCCTAAGTTTTAAATTGCATGCCATTCTGAGTAGCATGATGAAATATGATGCCCTACCTCCATCAGACTCTATCCTACCCAGGACCTGAATCATCCCTTTGTCCAAAGTATCCATGCTGTATGTACTACCTGGTCATTAGTCACTTAGCAGCAGCTCCCTTGCTTGTCAGATTGACTGTAGTGATATTACAGAGCTTATGTTCAAGTAACCCTCACTTTACTCAACAATGGCTCCAAAGCACAAGAGTACCAATGCTGGCAATTCAGAGAGACGCCATAAAGTGTTTCCTTTAAGTGAAAAGGTATGTATGTGTAGGGAAAAACACAACATACCTCTATATAGTTTGGTACTGTCCATGGTTTCAGGTGTCCACTGGGCTTCTTGGAACATCCCCACTGTGGATAAGAGGGTTGGTACTGTAATTGGGCCTGCGTCAATTACATCTACAAAGCAAATTTCTGAATTTGAGGTGCCTTTTTATACAATTGCAGATGATATAATTTTAACATTCATTCCCCCTTTCTCTACTGGTTCCTCTCCTCCAGGACAGTGAACTGATTTCAACAGTTTTTGGTCTCATTTCTCCTGGAATCTCTATCCAAGTTTATAAGCATATTTGGCTATCTTCTTGTTTCAAAGAAATCCTTCCCTGAATCCCTATTCAATATTAACTAACTGAAACCTACAGGATAATGAGTCTGTAAAAAATGGAAAAAGTAAAATATCCGAGTTTTCTAAAATATCATATCAACCTGAAATACAATTAAAGACTTACATGACTTTTGAATATACCTTACATATTATTGTTAGATTTAAATATGATTTTTTATATGTTTGAAATTAAACAATTTAAAAATATTTTGTCCTCAGTAGTTCTAGTGTTTTTATTCCTGGTCATAAATCTGATTGCTCATGTGCATTTTAATAAAATTTGGGGCTTATTATAATAAATGAGAAGATATATTTCCCTGTCTGATTCTAGGTCTTTTCTCTGAAGCATTTACTTCTTTTCTGAAAGCAACTCAAAAATGCAGGTTTGTTCAGAATATAAAAATTAAGTTCACGAAATCCTCTAACACAAATAACATATTAGATTCTAATCAATGGCTATATTCAAGTAAAATACTGAATTATATTCAAAACCTGAGGTTCTTTATATCCTATGCCTAGCTCATTCTGTATAATGTAACTCAAATTTTACTTGATTTCCTCACTTGTAGGCCAAGAAAAAAGGTATTCATTTCTTAAGAAATAAACACAATAAATGTTATTAATGTGGCAGTTTTATATTTTCACAAGATTTTGCTTTTCAGACCAATCTTTAAAGGTTCTAACAATTATATTACATAATTAGGTTAGCATCCATATGTGCAAAGTCTATATTTCTACCAAATCACTTCAAAATAGGCAGACAGATGTGTTGTCTAAGTTAGCAAAACTATGACCATGCCTTAATTTAAATATAAGATAAAAACCTTCTGTTAAACACTTGTATCACTTTGTATGAAATTGGGCTTTCAATTTTAAAACAAAGATTTTTAAATATTAAAATCCACAAAAGAGATAACAACAAATCATTAAAATCTGGGATGAATTAAGAGAAAACACTGTAGAATAAAGGTGAATCATCAGCTATCATTAGAAAATTTTCACTTTATTTTTTTGGTCAGTTTCAGTCATATTTTACTTCAAGTTTCTAGAAACTTCCAAATACATTTCAATTACTAAAAGCATCAAAATGTTATTTATGGCTTTTTCAGTCAGCTATATTGTTCTAAACATTTGTTTTTTAATGGTATCTCCTACTTTTTTCCCTTGTTTATGGAACAATTATAACATGGACCTTCTGTTAGAGCACCAAGGCTACCAACCCAAGACACCATGCGACTCCAAGTGTTGACAGACACTGGAGGCATCAGAACATGAGTTGTGCATAGCTAGAAAATATGGAAGTCTGGAGGTCTCATATTTTATTGAAAAGTTTGCTCTTCCATTGTATTTTTCTCTTCAGAGTTATGGAATTATGACTACAAAACCATGGCCTTAACTTGAGCAAGATTCCCCAGATGAACAATGGATCCCTAAGCAACTCATTGTGATGAAAATATCATTTTTTTCTGGCAATAGTTTATCTCTGCTTCAGCTCACATTAAGAATTATGATTCACACCAATATAATATACACATCTACACCTGCTGGCATGGTATCTGGGGAAAAACATGGAATAGAGCAGAAAGTACATTGTCTATCAATGAATCATTCATAATCTTTAAATGGATTTTTTTCCTTTATACCTAGATTTGCATAGCCCATATTATATGACAGTCTAACTTCACAACCTTAGTTCTTTAAACAATAATAAAGGGGTTTTGTTCTGCTGTTTTGTTGCAAACATTTATTTCTTTAATGTTCTTTCCCAAATTTCAAATTACTTGTATGTAAATTCACACCAACTTTTTGATCCTTTAGAATTCAGAAACTGAAGATGAAACTCTAGATTCCAAACTTCAGTCGGATGAACAAGGGGAACTAAGGCAAGAGTAAAAGGAACAGAAAGTTGGATCTCTTCCACTCCCAACACCTCAGCCAGTCTCCCACATTCACATGAAGTCCTCAGCAAGGTTTCTAAGGCGATAAACATACTTCCCATAGAAAAAAACAACCTTAATACTCAGGTAAAGTTGACACACAAAAACTGTTATCATATTTCCACTCAGGGAAGTTTTTATCTTTATTTTAAACCTGCCATTTTAGAGTTCAAAGGCAATTATAAAGGAAAAGTAAATTATTTGCTCCCCTTATCTAGTCACAATCAGATTGAGATTATTGTTCTTCCTAAACACTGAGAATCAAGGTGTTGGAAATAAAATAAAAATTAATTTAACAAAAAAGACTACACACACAAAAAAATTAAAATTTACACTTTAGTTATAGAGACCTATTGGGAAATTTACACCTTACTTAATTAGTCTTGGTAACAATCAGAATCTACCCTACATTGTACAGTACATACATGTCACTCACTTAGCTGGAACCAAACTTCCCATTGTGTCCCCGCCCCCCATTCAAATTCTTTGTAGAGTTTCTAAACAACCCTGTAAATGAGATTGGCCCTTCCAGCAACCCACACTTACAAATAAATTAAAATATAATAATGCTTGGCAGAAATGGATTTCCTTCCCTAGAAATCAGTGGGGAGGAAAAATATCATTTTGTATGAGTGTGTGCCTTGTCTCAAATTTTGAACTAGAATGTGGGGAAATAGATTGGCTCTCTTGACCATCAGGACCATTCATCAGAATTAAGATCCTAGTATTATAGAGCTGAAAGCCTCCTCGAGAGGTCATCAAGTTCTGGCTCTGCCCTATTAATCAAAGGGAAGTCCAACATATGCCCCAGCATGCACTATGATTTGTAATTGGAAGTTGACATAGTATAGATTTCTGGGAAACTGTGAGTAAATTACCTTACTATTTTCTGCCTTAGATCACATCTGTAAAATGAGGACAAGAATAACTATCTCAAAGAACCACTGCAAACTGCTCAAAGACACAGATGAAAAGACATATTGATAAATTAATGTAATGAATTTATTTGTGACTAATAACCTTAGGACAGAAAAATGCTTGAAAAGTACCAAGCACATTTAGTTCAGTTTTAAAAAACAAACCCAAAATTTAGAAAAATATAAAAATAATATACAGAAGAGAAAACATGGAGTCTCCTTGATATTTTATGATATTTCTTGATACATCTCTAAATTGCCCTTTCTGTCATCTGTTTGGTCTCTGTTTCAGAATATTCAACAGAATAATAGGTCTCCTATTGTAGATGTTAAAAATAACACTGAATATTATAGAAAGTTGGAGGGTGATACTGAGAATATTGATTAGCCAAAAACTGGCAAAGGAAGAGGGCTTTACCCAGAAAGATGATTGTGCATCAAAGAGACCACCCATATAAAAATGATGTCTTGACACTTAATCCAATTATGTAACTTTCTTCCTCCCCTCAAAAAATTGCCCTAACAGTGCCTGAGTATCCCTTGCTCATCAGCATCAAAGCTGATAGCATGATCCCAGAGCAAGAACTGCTTCAAATTCTCTGGGTTCCCCACCAAAAGAGAGAAGGAACAGTTATCTGGAATACCTGAATGGTAAATATCTTTTCAGATTCAGAGCTTTTCCTTGGTGAGATAGCTGAAGCCTCTCGGGGCTTGATTTAGCAGCATTAAAACCAGCCACTAAAGTGCATCAAAATGAAAAAAAGAAAAGAATGGCACTTCTTTGCATTATATCTCCAAAAATCAAGAGGAAAGAATCTTCTGAGAATGCAGGTAATGTGAGGTAATATATTACTATTCTCCCTCCCTTGGGCTGAGAGAAGATGATTACTATAATAACCATCATATTTTGCTGTCCATTAAATATCAAATGACTCCTTGAGGTCTAAATTCTGTAAAATGTGGACATCAACTCTTTAAGTAGCTGTGCTGTCTAAGCAGTAACCTTATCTAGCTTTATCATTTTGTCAAAGGAACTCATTCACTAAAAAGTAGCAATTATAGATGCCTCCCTTGACTCTACCCCCCCAACAAAAAAATGTAAATACAACTCAACTCTTTATTTTTAATTTGCCTCATAATTTTCACTTGTATCTAAAATTCTCTATTTGGTCAAATAAAAATCAAGAGAATTAAATGAAATAACTATAAATCCAACCGAGGTGATCAAAGTAATAACCCATGAACAATTTGATTCATACCCAAAAGACATTTTTTGAATAAAATAAAAAAATGATTTAATTTAAGGTCAACATACACAAATGTCTGGCCATTTGCTACCCTTTGTCCAGTAGATATCACAAAACACTCCTCACTGCAGAATTCTACTATTCCTCCAGCACCTGTCTTCACCCAAAGGCCTAGTGATTTTTTTTTTCTTTTTCTCAACGTAGCATTCTGGATTATTACTATTCATCTTTAAGGTGGTTTGGAAGAGAAAACCAATGTGAACCACTTGTAAGCTTTTTGATCACCAAGGCACATGGGCCAGGTGAAATCTAACAGGTTCTTTACGTCCTTCAAAGGAATCACCAATGTTTCATGTTCTGTAGAGATTTTTTTTTCTTCTGATGTCCTTTGGATAAAATGCTGACCCAGTGTATTAGTTTTCAAGGGTTGTCATAACAAAGTACCACAAACTGAGTGGCTTAAACAACAGAAATTTATTTCCTCACAGTTCTGCAGGATAGAGACCAAGATGAAGGCTTTGGCAGGGTTGGTTTCTTTTGAGGCTTTGCTCCTTGGCCATTTCCTCCCTCTCTCTTCGCATGTATTTCCCTCTGTGCATATCTGTGTCCAAATTTCCTCTGCTTATCAGGACACCTGTCATATTGGATTAAGGCCCACCTTACTGATCTCACTTTAAATTAATTACTTCTTTATAGACCTTATCTCCAAATACAGTCACATTCTGAGGAACCAGGGGTTAGAAATTCAACATGAATTTTGGAAGATACAACTCAGCCCACAACATCCACATTACTTGAAATTGAGTCATTTTTCAAATTTAAGCTAAATTCTACAAGATTATCAAGCATTTGTCTTCACCTCTCAAACAATGCATTTATATTGCTATGACTATATTCTTTCAGTCATCATGGTGTGGCATCTGTGATAAATTGTATATTTAAACATTCGTGTTATTATTTTTCTTTTGTGACTTTTAAAGAGGATGTCAAAGTTGGCAATTACTCGGCTAGATGATTCAGATTCCTATATGGTAATGACCTTTGACCTTGAATTTCTGCCTCTAAAGTTTCTTCTTCCTGCTGTTCTCATCTTCCCATGTATCTAGTTTCAGTATAGTTTACACTATTACTAACCATTCTCCTTCTGTTCTCTCTCTTTTTTTTCAATTTTGATCTTATGCCTTAATATTTATCACTATTACTAATAATCTCTCTTCTTTAAATCGTGTGTTCATTGAGCAAAGTCTTTCAGGGATATAAAATACTATTCCCTGAGAATATACTGCAAGAACTTCAATGAAACTAGTGAAAACTGGAGCATCAGTTATCCAGAAAAACCAACAACCTGGGAACTATATGGAACAATTAATAATTGAATAATAGATGAAACCTAAAGTAACCCTTAAAATTAATTATTCTAAAAACAAAGCAAAAAACTCATGTGATTGGCAAAGTATATTTTGTTGTATTGTTTCTTAGAAACAATTCCTTCTGTACTAAATCAATCTGGTAGTAGAAGATATACAAATATTATGGTAGTCTGTAAAACTGAGGAGTAGATACAAAGTAGTTACTTTTAATATGCACCTATTGAAAATTTCTTTTAAAAAAGTCAAGTCACTTGTTAGTCTTACTTTTTACTTTTTATCAGAGAAATCAATTGTTAAAAGTTCTCTCTTCCCATTTGCGAAGTAGTTATTATCCTTTTCTGCCAACAATATCCAACACACATAAATGTACCAGAACCTTGGGGTATTTGTTGGAAAACGAAATGCAGTCTTTTCCTGAGTCACCTTGGGCTTGCACTGACAGATTGACTCACAGTTAGACTTGATGCTTTATGGTTTTGTTGGCCAGACTTCCATCTGCACGACTGTTTGAGGTATAAGAATATCCCTGCCTTGGCCACTGTTCTTTTCAGCACAGTTTTACTTGTTCAATGCCCTTTATTTAACCTTGATTTAAAAAAAAAAAAAAAAAAAAAAAAAAACTCATTCTTAGGCATTTTGCCTTTGACCAAATAAATTTTGATTAAATATATGCATGTCTGTGTGTGTGCTGTTCGAACAGCCTAGGAGCAATGCCAAAAGGAAGAGCCTCAACACAAGTTTGAACAGCAAGTGTCTTTGACTTATTGCTGTGATTATACTAATTGCTCATCTACTTGGTGGGAGGTTGCAGGAAGCTGTTTTGAAGTAATCAAGCTGAGATAGGCCCTTCTATTTATAATAATTCTGAAAATTCTTACATCTCAAAAAGACGTAATTGCATTTTTCTTCTTTTAAAAATAGGCTCATTCTCCCTTCTTCTCACCCTTCTCATTGCCTCAATTCAATAATAAATATTTGATAGCTTGTTAGTTATTATAAGAGTAAGCAGAAACTATCCTTCATTTCATAGATCTGAATACAAAGTCCTCAATATTCATTAATGGATTTGAAGTGCAATACAAACATTCTAGAAAAATAACAATAATTGCTTAGGCAATGTCTTATAGAGGGTAAATTTTATGTGCACATCATTTTTGTGGAAGTATTTCTGTGTTATGAGAAAAGACAATGATGGCCTTAGCTCAAAACTTGGGTGCTTATTTATTCAGTCAATATTTTAGTATTATGATTAGCATTTTTATGTCAATGACTAGTATAGAAGCAACTAACAAAAAGTCTTTTTTTAGCACCATATATGGACTTCTATATTTTATTTCAATTTGTTCTGGGTAAGAAATTATTTTAATAAAAATTCAAAGGTTAATAAAATGTATCATTGTTGAAGCTATATGGGAGCCTGGACATAAAGCTCTTTGTTGTATGCACTATTCAACTATCCAATACGCACTTTTCTGCTATTCCACACTCATAAACAAAGGCCCCTTTGTCATCTGGTAAGAGCATGTTAGCATCTTGGAGTCAAATCCAAATACCCCAGCTGCATGGCTTCCTAACTGTATGGAACTTGGGCTCCACTGAGCCTATAAATTGGATATTGATACCTACTTTAGAGTTGTAAGAATTAAATAATTAGCACCCATAGAACGCATGGCACAAAATAGACACTGAAAATTTTAGTAATATTCCTGTTCCTCAAACCTCCCTCAAAAATTGTATTGCCCAAAATACTTTTTAATTCTTTGGGCCTCAGGAACTATGTCTTATTCCTGCCTCTTGCCCATTTTCCACTGTCTTTATTTCCTCTCTGAATGCTAAGGAAGCACAACAAAACTCAAGGTGTAAGATCATTTTTAAAAGAGCCTTTATAAAAATATGTAGCTTTAAGTTGAAAAATTAAAATGTGATAAATTTCTTAAAATGAGTCACAGAATCCTTTGATACTGGAACCTGAAGAAACCCAAGAGATACCTAGCCCAGCCTCTTGGATTTGCAAAAGAGGAGATTGCCTTCATAGAATTCATTGACTTACTTAAGAGCACAGAGTTGCAATATATCTTTATATGCAAAGTCCTCATGGCATGTATAAAATACTTACATTTTTAAAAATTCAACTTTTTATTGTGTTTAGGAAAAAACTAATGTGCAAAATCTATTTTTAGACATAACCCACTTAGTCAAAATTATTATTTATATGTTCATAGGGTTTTAAATATGAGTGCATTGTTTTATCTTCACAACACTTTCTAAACTTCACTGTCCTTTTTATTTGTTTATTTTTTATTTTTTAAATATATCTTTATTGACTTCAGGGAGAGGAACGGAGAGGGAGAGAGAGATAGAAACATCAATGATAAGAGAGTCATTGATCGGCTGCAGCCCACAACCCGGGCATGTGCCCTGACCGGGAATCGAACCCTGATCGCCTGAATCCTAGGTAGTCGCCTGGATCCTAGGTAGACACTCAACCGCTGAGCCACGCCTGGCCAGGCGTAAACTTCACTGTCCTTTTTAGCCTGTTCTTCTCAATGTACCTTTCTCCTTTCTCCCCAAAAGAGAAACACACACACACAGTTGAACTCTACCCTGTTTTTTTTAAGATTGCTCTTGGTAGAGCAAAACAGATATTTAAGCATCTTAATAAGCCTTCTAGATGGGAATGTCTCCCAAAGTAAGACCCGGTCTTTGAAAAAAAATGGAAAGGTATCTCAGAAGATGAAAAATAGTATCTGTAACGAATATCTGAATTGAGTAGAAGTTGGGAGAAAAGACAATTCTCAATCTTTCTTCTTAAAAAAAAATATCTCTCTACTTTCCCGAAGGGAGCACCATTCATCCTAAAGGGATGAACAACCCTTCATGATGAGCTTGATGGAAAGTTCATGTGTTAACACCAAACCCTTCAAATAACTTTATTACTAAAAAAAAGTATTGGCAATGTTTCTTAATAAGCAAAAACTTTGTGAAAATTTCCTTAAATCAAAATAGCATAGCCCTGGCTGGTGTGGCTCAGTGGATAGAGCTTCGTGTTGGCCAGCACACCAAAGGGTCTCGGGTTTGATTCCCAGTCAAGGACAGGTACCTGGGTTGCAGGTTCAATCCCGGCCCCAGTCACGCATGTGCAGGAGGCAACCAATGATGTTTCTCTCTCTGTGTCTCTCTCCCCCTCCTTCCCTCCCTTTCACTCTCTCTAAAAGTCAATAGAAAAAATATCCTCAGGTGAGAATTAACAAACAAACAAAAAAATAGTATAAACATTAAAGTACAAAGGGCTGTTCCAATCATACCTTGTTGAGACATATTTGGCTGAAATATAGTTATATAGTAATACTATCCTGAGTTCACTAACACAGGACATTTTTAATGGATTTGAAGTGTATTTAAAAAATAAAACAGAAAGAGAAAACAGATAAGAGAAAAGTTATGCCATTCACATAGGAATATAAGCTGGTATGCTTCATGACTATTAAGTATGATATTTAATTGGTCTTCAGAATAATTGTATATCAAACCATCTAAACCTGATTACAGGTGATTTCTTCAATAATAATTCTACACATAGTTCATTAGTTTTTTGACCAAGTGGCACTCCTTTAAGGTCAAGGAAAGCTCTGAGTTTATAGGAGGGAGTTGAGGCACAGAGAATAATTTTAAGAAAGTCCAATCTTTTTTAAATTTATGCTTATCTTAAATTCATCATTTTACCTTTTGGATAACAGTGCTATTTCATTTCAAACTCCCGTGATAACTTGGACAGAAATCCACACAGAGTGGATATTCAGAATCTATGAACTGGGTTATTGGCAATCTATTTCTTCCTCTTTCTCCCTAATGGTTGCTCAATAAGTCATGGAGTAATTACTATACTTGCTGTATTGAAATAGTCAAGTGAAAATATTGTTTCTCCCTTAAATGTTATTTTCTGCTAACACAGCACACTTGTCAAAGCCCCTGAGTATTTCAACAATAAGCATAATGTAAACATATAGATAGCTAGATAAATAACTGACAAAACACTCTGGATTATTTGAAGATAAATGTAAGCACACCGCAAATTGCAAGATTAATATTTAGGATCTTTTAGAAGATGCTTCTAAGCTAAGAAGAATGTATCATTAACACGAGCTTACGTAGGAGGATTTTGTTGTACTTAAAAGTTCTGTCAGTGAGTATTTTCTAATTTCTAAGTAATAATAATAATATGGCATGATTCAATTCTGTAAGAAGACTAATTAAATAATTATCAGAATCAAAGACTCTTCTGTTTGTGTTATGAAAAAAATTAGGTTTCCCTGTAAATAAAAACTGGAAAGAACATCTAAAGCACAAGTAGCAAACAAGACCCATGAGTATCATTTTGGGGATGCTAAAATGATTGAGATTGAATATGAAAATCAGAATGCCCAGTTTTCTGAGACAAATGTTATAGGTGTCAAAAATAAGACACCTATGATTGAGGGAAAAAAAGATCAAAATAAAAACTTGGTCTCTGAACCATGACAAGTCAATGCAATAGTGTGCTTTATATTGGAGGGGCAGTTCCATATGTTGGTAGACCAGATTTGTGAGGCCATAGGCAGACTATCCTGCTGTGCTTACCCTCAGCGTGACACACGGCACGCAGGGATCATGATGTATAGAAGCCAGGAATATTTCCACTATGTGTCATGATCATGAGGAAGGCAAGCCCTGGCTGCTGTTGACAGTCACTGATGGTATTAGCCGGCCTTCTGGAACAGCAGCAGCAGAGAATTCAGTCAACATATTTTAACCTTCAGAGTTATTCGAGCACATTCTGATCTCACCAAATGGACTGATAAAAGTAAAGTACAAACTTGGCCTCAAACAGCTGTTTCCAAACAACCAATGGGAGGCGGGGCAAAGGAGTTGTTCTTTTTCTCTTTTTGGGTACAGTCCGTGCCTTTCAAGGCTGAGACTTCAACAGCGATTTTTCCATTGCATAAAACACAAAGAGCTATCCTTTTAAATGTATCAGAACACAGCAGGGCAATGAGGGGAAAAAAGAAAGAGACAAAAAGAAAGAATAACAGATGCTATGGGGTGAAACCAACCAGGATCTGAGGCCAGAGCACTATGTGAACATTAGATTATGCAGTTGATTCAATTCTAATTCAAGTCAAACTGGCTCAATGTTTCACTTACAAGCTTTTGTCCTTTTATGCTGGTTCCTTATCATGAAATCTGATCTATTTGTAGGTTTAATGCAGGGCACAGGGAAAAGGCTGACCTAACCTTAAGTATTATGGGGGATTGCACTAAATGTGGGAGTGAGAGCAATAATTCCACAGCTTCCTACTTGGAAATGGGCCCAGCTTGGAGAAATAAAAATAGAAGTGTCTGAATGCAACTAAAAAGCTCAGCCACATGAAATTAAAATGCCAGTTGCCTTCAGTCTTTCTTTCTTTTTCTTTTTTTCCTCCAGTCATCAGAATTCCAAAGCCCACAAATTAAAAAGCTCCTGTCTTCTGGTATCTCTTTGATAACCCATCACTTGAAGTTACACTGGTTCAAAATGACTCCATATACTGCATATACAGTAGACAGTGGTTTCAAACCACTCCTTCCCTTAAAGAATTTATCAATCTTGAAATGTAAATAAAATGCCTAAGGGGCAGTGAAACTCTGGGATAGTAATTGATTAGCAGATGGTCCTCCTTATAATTCTAGAACGCACTTCTATTAACTTTCTTTACCTTCTAAATAAACACATTTTAAAGTGAAATAAGAAAAAAAAAAATGTTTTTCTAACATTTACCAATCTCTGTTTCTAATTTGCCGAAGGGCCTCATTTAGCAAAGTTTCAGTATCATATACTCATAGCTGAAGAGATGGAAACACAAAACAGATTTAGAAAACCAGGATTTACCACTTGGAGGAGACGATAATTTGCTATATCTTGTGATCACTATATGCTGTACATTAATTGCTTTTATGAATATATTCATATTTTAACTTCTGTCTTCTAAATAATAGGTATGCCTTGATGGTCTCAGAAAAAAACTGTTCCTCTCTCCCCCACTATTCATTGGTGCTTTGCCTGAATGAGATCTCTTTGAAATTAAGGGGGACACTTTGTTTAAAAGAGGTATTTAGGTTGCATGGAGGAATAAGAATCTGTCCCAGGACATTTTAAACTCATATTTATCCAGCCTTCATCATTTTCTTTTCTAACATGTGAATATAGTTTCCAAAACCACAAACCTCACAAGTGTTTAGATCCCAGACTTGTAAACAGGTTTGATTTCCTTTTATTGAGCGTCTCCCTTCCTCATCCTTTATTGCATTCAGCTGGCTCTAATTCCTTCTCATGTACTTAAAGAAATGAAAAATTTTGTCTGAATTAAGAATAATCATGTGTTTGAGAAGATCAATCGTGAAACAACAGAAAAGTGAATTGTTTTCAATGGATCTGTTTACAGTAACTGAGCAACTAAGAGTTTAGATGAATAAATAAAAAGACCAGTAATTTTATTGAATTATATTGTTCAACTTCAATTGTGTCTCTTAATGTAAACAGCTCAGTGATTGATGTATTATTGAACATTTGTGGAGTGTGTCCATAATGAATATGTTTATGAATAACCTTTTGAGAGTAAATCAATGTTAGAGAGAGACTTCTGGTGATTTGGAGTTTAGATGACTGCAAATCAAACTTCAAAATGTCCAGCTTTTAACACTGTGTACTTCAAAATTTAAGAGGAAAAATAAAAGTACCCAAAAAGCAAAAGAGCCAATGATTTATGGGGGGGAAAAATAGATGAAATCTTATTAACCTTTCTATTTATCCTAGGCCATTATTTGGAAGCACCTTAAGAACATCATAATATCACTATGACATAGTAAAATACACTACTGTCTTAAACTAATCTTTTTCTTATAAAAATAAGCAATTATTAATAGTCAGGCAAACTCACTTATCACTCTACCCAATGGTTCAATTATCTCTATAAGAAATGCTACTTTCCACAAACTACTAAACTGCATTTTCTCTTGAGCTTCATAGAGGTCCAGATATCTGAACTGATTGACAAGGCAAAGAATCAACATATTTTTTTTGTGTATGTTTTTTTGTGGGGGTTTTTTTCTGGATATCTAGCTACAGAATCCCTCATTTCTTCTTCCTTTTATCTTTCAGAAATTTCATGATCTCCCTCAATTGTTGTACTTTCACAGGGCCTATAATTAGGCCCAAGACACTAATAAATCCTAGATACAAATCCACCATCCATGAAACAGCTACTTATAAACCCTACGCACAAATGGGATGTTTCCATAATATCCAAGTAAGGGAATGCTAGAAAACTCAACCAAGCCCTATACTCAATCATAATCTAAAATCTGTTGGTACAGCTCGGGGTTGAACAAGTAATATCTTAATGACATGGTGCTAAAATATGTTCCATCATTTCGTGCTGCCTCTTCCTTCTCATATCTTCCAAATGTTATCTCTTTCCCAGATTCTAAACCTAACCTCATTCCTTTCTGCAACCCACATATTCAGAAATATAATTTAATCATATGTGAACAACTCCTAAATTGGTGTCTCAAGACTAATTTTTTCTTCACTCTTATTTCTGTTTTATGTTTTCAATGACCTGCCACTTTTTCCTTAAATCAACATTTCTCTTAAATGATTTTTCCTGACTTCTATATTTCTATAAATGTGCCCAAATTCTCCTAGTTAGTCAGCTCAAAACTCAGAGTTGTCTCTTCCATTTCTTCTCACTAACAATCTACTACTATCACCTTACATTTACATTTTGTTTCACGATTTGCAATTTTTTTTATTTATATGCTTTTAATTCATTGTAACAATACGCATGTGAAGTATGAACAAATAATGGCCTGGAAACTTACTAATCAGAGTCTGTTTCATGGACCAGCAGGGTAAGTATCACCTGGGAGCTTGAATTTATTCCCCATTCCAGACCACCTGAATCAGAATCTGCATTTTAACAAGATCCCAAGTAACTTGTAGATGACCATATTTTATAGATCATCCTAGGAGTGGTGATATTTTTGCTTAAGATATCACAGTCAGTAAGTAGCAGAACTAAAACTGAAAACAAAATATTCTAACTCCAAGTCCCAAACCCTGAAGCAGTGCTACTCAAAATGCATCAGAGCTACCAGGGAACTTGCTCAAAATGCACATTGTTGGGTCTTGCCTCAGATCACTAACAGAGAATCTCAGGAGTGAGGGCCAAGAATTAGTGTGTCTACAAGTTCTCCAGGTAATTCTTACACATGTTATAGTATGAAAAGAACTACTTTAATGTTATGTATATATCTTCTCAGTTTAATCAGGAGCCAACTTGTCCCTCATCTCTCTTCCATTTCTATTATTACCTACCACATCTAATTCATTATTGTCATTTTGGATTTAAGCCAATAGCCATCTTATCCTTCTTTAACCAACAACCCAGCTACATCTTTCTCTGAAGTACTTATTGCACATTAATTCCTTAATTTTTTTTTCTATCTTTACCCGAATTATGTTTTTTGTTTGTTTGTTTGTTTTTTTAAATATATCTTTATTGATTTCAGAGAGAGGAGAGGAGAGAAAGAGAGATAGAAACATCAATGATGAGAGGGTCATTGATCAAGCCCACAACCGGGCATGTGCCCTGACAGGGAATCGAACCCCGGTCGCCTGGATCCTAGGTAGACGCTCAACTGCTGAGCCACACCTGGCTGGGCCCAAATTATGTTTATTGATTTTTCAGAGAGAGGAAGGGAGAAAGAGAGAGAAACATCAATCGATTGCCTCCCATACATGCCCCTACTGGGGATTGAACCTGCAATTTAGGTAGTGTGCTGACTGGGAATCAAACCCACAACTTTTTTGTGTATGGGATGATGCTCCAACCAACTGAGCTACCAAGCCAGGGCTAATTCCTTCATTCAGCGATTCAATCATTTGTTCATCATTTTAAAAATATTTCAGTGTCTCAGATAATGGGTTCATTGCAAAAATGTCAGTAGCTCACCACTGCCTCCTAAACATCATGAACTTTCTGTGTATCATCAAACTCCTCTTCCTTTTATCTTCTACTGATCTGTATGAGGTTTTACTCCAGATAAAAGGCCTGGAAGAAATCCAAGAAAATCCACTAAAACAACAAAGGACATACCTGTAGGTGACACCTAGATGTCTAGTATCAAGAACTGAGCTGGTGTTGACTGAAGGCCTTTGTAGCTCTTTTCCCACCGAGGGCCGAAATTCATCTCATAAAATGGTTGGATGTGAACACACTGGCAAAAGAAAGTAGCATGAATGTGTGGTGAAGAACCAGGGACCAAGGTAGTTTCTTAGTCTAGAGGGAGTTTTTGAATGGTTGACAATCATTTCATGTAAACACCACTATAAAGCGACATAGGTGAAGAACCTTCACATGACTAAGAAATACAACAGGTAGGGGTCCACTTTCTTTGAATTGCTGAATGTTAAAAATTTAATAGGCTTTAGAGATCTTCAAGTGACTCTACCTTATTATATATGAGATAACTGGACTTCCTTGAAATTAAGTCTCTTATACTAAATCCAGTGTCTTGACAGCAATAAGCTGAGATGTTCTGATGCCGATTGAGGATTTTATACTACGGCAGTGATTCTCATTCCCAGATGCACCCTAAAATCATCAGTGGGATCTTAGGAAAAATCAGTAATTAGTCCCCATATCCAGAGATTATATTTAAATGATCTATAAGTGAAGACCAGTCATTTTATTTTATTTTTATTTCCCCAGGTAATTCTACTGTGTGTTCAAGGTTGAGAACCATTGTACTACGCAGTGAGCCTCAAAATGCATCACTAGTGATCTTGTAAAGTGGCAGACTGATACAGCAGGTCCGGGATGGAGCCCATGTGTCTGTCTTCCCAATAATTCCCTAGGTGATGCTGCTGCTGCTGACTCAGGAACCACACCTCAAGTAACAAGGCAGTATACAACTTCAGTTTCCATTTTTGTTTTCTCTGCCTTCATTCCTTCCTTGTGTATAATCAAACATGGAATTCTCCCATCTTTTATACTGCACCCATTCATTCAACAAAGATCTGACTTTCTCCTATGTGCCAGACATTGTCATAAATATTGTCTAAAGAAGCTGTAACTTATCACAATCAGCTTATTTTATTTAAAAATAAAATTCTGAATAAAATAAATCAAATTATTCAAAAACAAGAAGTTGATATCAGTAAAACTACCTTGCAAATGCATAGACCCGTGGTTGTCTTGGAAATGAGCACCAAGGCAAAGGGAAGAGATGTGATACAGTGAGAGGATTACATAACACAGGGGGAAAGACAGAAGCCTAAGGAGTATGTACCTGAGTCTCTGTTACCTCATTTCTAAATAGGGATGATGATAGTAGCAATGTCACACAACCATTGGGAGTCAATGCGAGTATGCATTTAACAGTGCATTGTAAACAGAAATATATTCTGTTATTCTCATAAACTGGCTCTTGACATTGAAATCCTAAAAAATTTTCCAAAAGATTAACTTCTCATTTATATGTAATTCCTCACAAATAAGTTCTGCAAATATTTCTTTATCACTTAACAGCTTTGTAAATTTAATCTAATTTTTAATAGTAGAGGAAAAACCCATAATATATTTTCCTATAATAAATCCTTCATAAATATTCAGATTAGATAGGCAGATCCTTCAGTATTTTCCAAATAAGTTCCTTATACTTTCTTAGAAATGAGATAATAGCTTCAAAGCAGTGAGGGGAGGTAATAAAATATGCAAAGCCCTACCACATAGACAGTTACCAGATACATACTTATGAAAAGATCATCTCTCTTAACTAAGACACATGTATCCTATTAAGAAAAACCCTTTACAAGTGGTTTCTTTACATCTTTATTCTTATAAAGAAAAGGGGATTGCTGTCATACCCATCAAAAAACAGGATGCTTCTTGTTTTATAGATCATACACATTTTCTGTGATTATCTCCATCTCTTTAGTCTGAGAAATTCTCCAACATGCAAAGTTTATCAGAAACAGTAGCAAATTTAGGTCGTTTCCCCTTTCTTCAAGTTTAGCAATAAAAAACAAAATGTAAAGGAATATTTTTAAATGCTCATATTTTAGTAAAAGATAACTCTGTTAATACAAAATTCCCCATTTGTATTGATTTTTCTTATCCTTCTGCATACTTTGACTATACTTGCACAACCTTTATTCTAAACTAAATTTGGCTTTAGCTCTTCAAAAAATAAATAAATAAATAAATAAGCCAAACAACACAAGTTCTAATGTCTATCAGGGTCTTGGTAAAACCCAGGGGGATATTTCTGTCTATTTTATAACTTCAATTGAGGGCATGTGGGTGCTTTTTTAAAGATTTTCATGCTTAGCCTTTATGTTTTGATGAAATCAATAATATTTTACTATGTGGTTGTTGTTTTTTAATTACTGCTGACAACTAAATGTTTCTCTCTCTTTTAAAATAGTCTCAAAATAAGCAAACAAATAATATCTAAATAATAAAATAATAGAAACAACCAGCTCTGAAAAAGACAGGTGACAAGCAAAGTTGCCCATGTCACTGTACCATGATTAGTTCAAGAGACATAATGTTTATGAATGAGAAACATATTTTTGCTAATGATCAAAATCATATATTCTAGAGACTTGGAATTACAAACATTTGCTT
The DNA here is from genome assembly GCF_964146895.1 of Miniopterus schreibersii. Taxonomy (NCBI): domain Eukaryota; kingdom Metazoa; phylum Chordata; class Mammalia; order Chiroptera; family Miniopteridae; genus Miniopterus; species Miniopterus schreibersii. Next base: position 75,644,152 of record NC_138107.1, on the reverse strand, counting down.
TTCTGCCTGCCGGGGGCAAATACAGGCAACAGTTAGAGAATAATTAGAAATATGGTGCCAGGGAGTAACATCAAATATTATTAGTTAAAATGACAGAAATGCAAAATGTGAAAACTCAATATATGGTCAGCAAGGCATAAATGGAAAAGATTTTGCAAAAGTTTAGATCATGACTCAAGAAATCTTAATCTAGAAATAATATCTCTTAAAGAATTCATTCTAATATATATCACACCCACTGCATCTTCACAGGTCAAAATAAGTTGCCCTTTTTCCTGTGATGGCAAATGATGATAGATCTACAATATGGCCTAAAAATCCATTTAGGTAACAAATTATTTGAAGTAATGAATTCTAGATTTCTTCCCTTTGCCACCAGTCACCTTGCAGATGAAAGTCAGAAAGTTGGTAGTTGTATATTGCCTTTCCAGTTCACAGCATCGACAGACACACACAATGCATGCTGAGCAAACTGAATTGACAGTATCTCCCTATGCTTTCTAGGGCTATAAACTACAAACTAGTCGAAAGCAAATCCTCAAGACAATGATATTGATAATGGTCATTCATTTATATGCTTTGATGGAAAAGAGTTGTAAAATCCCTATCTTCCCTAAATTATTCTTCTTGCTTAACATAACCTTTCATGGATATGGGTCCTCTTTGGTTTAAACAGAATTGTCAAAGGGTCTATTACCTATGAATATTCATATACAAATATTCTTTATTACCTGGAAGGGAATAAAATTTCTGGAAATCCCCAATAGCCTTATCTCATTAGTTTAAAGATGCAGATTAATGTAACAAATTGACAAATTTTCACTTCAGTTAAATACTGGCCCTAAAAATGAAAATTACAAAGCAAAGAAATGGTGATTGAAGACCAGAGTTATGAGGACAGAGGCAGAGAGCAACAATTAACCTCACAGAATGGTAGTCAAGAACGAGGGGATCAGATATGACTCAGGATACCTAAGAATGAAACAGTGTGTATGGATGGGGTTGGGGAGAGAAAACTCCCCTTACTCATTTTACAGTATTTTACAGGCCAGCGCCATACTATCTTGACTTCCAAAAATGATATCTAAGTCTTGTTAAGTGCCACTATGTCATAATTAGAGGACTGCTCAGTTTGTCTTTCCACTTAGGATACCGCAGTTTATGGAAAAAGAGATATGGTGGACTCTTGCCATTTATGACAAATACACCTTGAAACATCTATTATTTTCCATTTCTTAAATTCTATTTTATAACTAACCTCTTTATAAAATACAATAAAGTTCAACTTAAAAATTTAAGCAAGCCCTTCAAACTCTTAATGAGTTTAAGAATATAGGACTAATAAAATACACAATTGTTTTTCTAGCTAAAAATCATCACAAAGATTTTTTTCACTTTCTCTTCTCTTGAATTCTCTAGAATTATCTTTCTATTCCTGCTCCCATGCCTGATCTGGGTAAATTTAACAGAGAACTGTAGTATATAACACTTCAGGCTAGTTATAGCAATGTTTCAAACAATATGGAGGGAAAGAGGACCCCTGGTGAGAGCCAAGGCTGTTTGGTCAGAGATACTTTGTAAAGAACATTCTTTTTTTTTCATTGAATTTATTGGGGTGACATTGGTTAATAAAATTATATAGGTTTCTGGTGTGCATTCTGATTACATCACCAATGTGAGCACATTCATGCCTCAGTAAAATGCAAACCATGGCACATACCGTCTAACGTGGATGTCCTTTTGTTCATGAAAAATCCAATACATGTTGAAACTGTGAATGTCAGCCAGCAGTCCACACAGGTATGAAACACTGTGTAAACTTCGTTATTCTCACTTGCTGTCTCTCACCTAACTGAGCAATTTGGGAAACTGGCAGCTAATGAAGGCATCTCTTTTAGGCCTTCATTTTAAATGGGTATCCCATGCAACCTGCACCCACCAGTTTTCTATAAAGTAAGTGCTGCTTTTGCCATAGTGGCAAACCTTTATTAGGGATAATTTTCAGTTCCTCTACTCTCAGTTCTAATTGATCAAAATGATACTTTAAATAGTCATCACCTTTTACATTTCTAAACCAGTTTTCCTTCACCACACGTGACAGCTGCCAACTCTCCCTTGGCATTGTTTGCATGGCATTTCAGCTTTCTCATTATGACATGAACAACGTCTCATCAGCATCTCTGTACCTGTCCCTTCAGTGAGACCATCTCTCTCATATACTCCAACTATATTATAAGAGATTTTCTAAAAGCCCCCAGCCACAAGGGAAAAGAGAACACACTGAGTTCAAACTGGGGAAAGACCACCCTCACTGAGCAGAAATTACTCGCTCTCTGATTGTTACCATCTGATAGTCACTAACCCTCGCTCTGGTTTTCTAGTTGCCTAGTGTTTACTCTTTAATTATGTTATGCTCATTATCATGTAGTCCAGAATAGCACTAATGAGACCAGAAAACACACACAAATGTAGAAGTAATGCCTGCCGCTTAGTCTAATTAATGACTAATTTCCTGTATCTGAAGGTGAAAGCAAGAGCAGAGTCTTTTTCTCTAACTTAGTAGGACCTTAGTAAAGGCAGACAAATAAAGAAAAAGCATGTATTTACACTCCCTGCCACCCTGAGGCTAAGAGAGGAGATAGAAGAGTGTTGGTCTTGTAGGTCCATTCCTCCGGGCAAGCTATAGCCGCCCTGCAACTAACTGGGTGTCCTGGGTCTCCTAGAAGGGAATGTTCCCAACTGAATTTGCTATAAGAAATATAGGTCATTCCAAAATGTCTATAAGGCAAACTGCTTTTATATTGAACCATCCCTCAAAGGCTTCCGAGAGCTAAGAATTTAAATCTCTTCTAGGAGCCTCATCATTGCAAATGTCTTTGGTTTGTGATGAGTCCTGGATTAGAAGTGGGTTCACTAAGGAATATCTAATATCAAATAACTGATGTTTCAATGACATACATATTACTTATCGATGTTAATTTACTTCCAAGCAAAAGTCTATATATCATCTGTCCTTATGAGTTGAGAGAGAAAATGTTATCCAAATTCCATTACAAAGAACTTATTGGATTGATCCTGAAGTAGACAATTCCAACCTAAGTCATTCTTGATCACTGAGTAGAATTATAGGATCAGCTTAAAAACTCAGTGGAAGTTTTCACAATTTAAAGCAGATTTTCTGGTTTTGGAGTTCAAGCTGTGATTCTTGCCTATAACATCATGGAATTTAACATTCCAGTTAAGCTGCCTAGATCTCTATGTTCTGTTTTGTCAGACTCCTAAATGTATGAATATTTACATAATGCCAGGTTTAGGGTTCACACCAAAAGTGTTTACATGGGGTTTTGATTCAAGTAGAAACACTAAACCTGGTGTATACCTCTATTATTTTACTTAATGATTCTTTTTTTTTTTTTCTTTTTGGAATGTCAATCACCTACACCTAGACTTTGACTTCAATGAGAATAATAATAATACCTACTCATTTCTTTCTCTGTGGCTCAGTATGGCCCAATAAGGCTTGTTAAATGAATAATTGCTGCCAACAAATGCCTGTTAAATAAATGAATGAATCAATCAATCAATCACTGAAGAGGCACTGAAGAAAAATCTTCCCCACAGAATCCTCTCAAGAACATAGTACACAATTGCAAAACCAAATGAGTAGCTAACAGCTTGAACTCCTGTATGAAACCAAGCAGCCTCTTTGGATAAAACAGCCTTCTACTTGGAACAGCAGTGTAACAGTTAAATCCATTTTATCATAAGCATTTAATTATCCATTACCATCTACTCATTTAGGGAGGTGCTAATCCTGCTGATTGCATTACAATTAGAAGAATTCAGACTTATGGAGGAAAATGGAGAGAAATTTAGGCTTTTAAAAAGTAACTAACATTTTGTGCAACCACACAAACCTCTGAGTCCTATAAAAATTACTGATAAGCAATCTTGGAAAAACATTCTCCAGAAATGGCTAGCTGGGCTCTTGCAGCAAAGCAAATTGTTTTTTCTTGGCAAACGTCCCACAAGCAATAGGCAGCAAGAAATTGTTTGTTCTACACATACAAGTTCTCATGTGTATCTGCAATTCTAATGCCAAATTTGGTTCTATCTCCGAAGCCACTTTCACTACAAAGAAAATTGCCAGAGACTTTACCAGAATAGGGAGTTGACCCTTAGCTGAGGCTCCAAGGCCATCAGAATGAATTCCCCTGTGTTACTGCGGTCAGTGCAGAAAATCACTCTGTCCATTGGGCTCAAGATTTCTACACATTTTCTTCCCCCTTTCCCCTGGCAAAGATTTTTGTTTAGTAAGAGACATCTGGTTAGTATGCAGCACACAAAAAACATACTGCTTACCCTTCAGAAACTTAAAAAAACACATTTCTATCAAGTAAAAGGAAAAACAGAAGAGTGCATTGGTGCATTATGAGGGAGCACTGCCTGGTTTGTGGTGGCCAAGCCAGCTGGGCTAAGCTATAAAAGATCCATGAAGATCAAGAATTTGAAGCTGCGTTTTGAACAAGAGACAGACATAGCTGAACTATTGGAAATTTAAGTAGATCTTTCATAGGAAAGGGAGGCCTATACAATAACTTGGCAGGAGAGAAGAATACTGCCACATATAAGGAAGGCGCTACAAGTATTCTTGAATAGCTGTGTATGAGTTACACACACACACAAACACAACAGGAACACAACACAATACTTGGTAAGAAATATATTTGGTAAGAAATGGCCTTCAGCTGTTCTGATTCACAGAGATAATTTCTGAATTCTTGAAGAAACAACCCAGTATGTCTGAAGTTAAGCAAAACATAAATAAAAATGTTCAGGTTTTGTTACCTTTCTAGGTAATACTTATATCTTAAAACTGAGTCATGTGTCTATTTTTATGCACAGACAAGAGTTAGGCAGCAGAAAGGGAATAAAAGTTAGAGAGGGGTTAGAGAACAAGGCAGGAAGGCCTTCAGGATCTATGCAGCTGCTCAATCACATGGGTTCGGGGAGATGATCTAGACTCAGAGGATGCGTGGAATATGACAGTTGATGTCAAGCTGCCATTTTCTTCTGACATCCATCAAACTATGTTACTCCATAACTTATACATACCTCTGCTTCTTCTGTGTCAGAAATCACACTGAAAAAGAGCTTTTCTTTATTATTTATTTATTTATTTAGTCTATTAAATGGAGGTTTATGTGGTGATAAGGCAAGAAAAATGAGAACCAGATCGGCACCCTGTTTCCAATAATTCTTGCCAAGAAAAGGAGCAGATTAAGCAAAAGTTCTCTTCAATTTTAAAACCCATAAAGTTTCATTTTTATGAGTCTCCACATTATTTTAATTCTTTTATGACATTTTCTCGCAATTTTTTAAGTTACAGGGCATATACACACAAAAAAAAGAAAGCAAGATATAAAAGAGAAAATATATTGAAAGATTAAAAGTGAGAATATTATTTTGAGGTTAGTAAGTCTATATAACAGCAAAATATCCAGATAAAACATAAGTAAAAATTTTACTGGTGACTTGTCTACATGGCATATTTTACTATTGCCAGCTTTCTTGGAATTGCCAAAATCTATGTTCAAAAGTTCTATGTTCAAATGTTCATGGAGATTTTTTTTTTTCTATGGTAAAGAAAATAGTCAGAAAAATTATATTGGTTTATAATGATTTTGAGACTCAGAGCCTGATTTATACTTATTCCTGAATGAATTTTATTGTCAATTCATATCATTCTTATGTTATAAACTTGGGATGGAAATTACCCATTTAATGTCCTGAATTTATAGAATTTCTAAGTGTTTGCTGTTGTACAAAGAATATTTGGTAGAACAGGTCACTGTTTCAACACAGCTGTATTAGCAGTTTATAAATGCAATAGAATCAAATTTGGTATTGGGAGAAACTGCAGTTCTTTGGAATATGTCACTAGTTAAGGGAGTGTAAGAAAAAAATAACATTCCGGGAGTTATATGTAGCAATAAGGAATGTTTAAATGTGGAAAAATTCCAAGGAATAAAATCAGAGACGAGAAGAGGTAAGAAAAATAGTGCTAAAATATCTTCAAAAGAAAAACTTCTATGGGATACTATAACAACTAGCAAGCATACTTTGTAAAATTCCATGCCCTGCATATCCTCGTGACCCCACAGATTTAGCCCCTTCCCACAAAAGCATAGCTGATTGCTAAATTTACTGCACGTTTTCTCCATAGGAACACTGATCCCATTTTATAATGGAAGAAATACAAAAATAGAATTAGGTGCCAGGAGATTCACTTTGCAGTAACACTTACCATTCTAAAGATATCACCGGGCTCCTGAGTGGACATTCCGCACAAGTATCCTGATGACTTTGTTTTTCAGCAAATCAGGCTGCCACAGTGCCGCTGACCAGGTTTATCACAGAGGCCACTTGAATACTCCAGAACCTGGCCTTAGGATAAAAGCAATTAGACAATTAACGTGCTATTGTTGGAGCTGGCTCAGGAGGATCCCTGTCCAAACCCAAGAGGGAGAAAGGATAAGAAGGACTGGGGTCCGAGCCCCATGCCTGGGCCTCTCAGTGAAAACTACTGAGGCTCCAAATAGTGCAGACTTTTTCAAAGACACAATCCTGCCCGACACAAACAATGAGTGTGTTTTCCCAGACCCCAGGTGGTCCTGATATAACCTGAGCCTCTAAATAGGCAGGGCGAAGCCCAATCCACTACTTCCACCTATGAAAGGAGCATAAGCTTTGGGCATTACCAAAGTAACTGTTCCTTAAAAAAACAAAACACAAACCTCTGATCCTTTAGGAAAACCTGTTCTAATAGCCCTGCTTCATCCTCTGGCTTCCTGACTGGTCCTGTGTGCTTAAAACATCACCTTAGGCCTTCTTTATAGATTGGAGTATTGGCTGAGTGCAGTATTGTTCTGGGTTCTGACCACCTGGGTTGAAATTCACTGACCAGTTGTGAGACTTTGGCAAACTACTTCACCTTTCTTTATGGTTTACCCTTGAACAGTGAGGACCCCAGTGCAGTTGAAAATCCACATAGAATTTTGACCGCTACAATTTGCCCTTCAAATGCATGGTTTCAACCAACTGCAGATTGAAAAGAGTATTTTCGATCCTCTGCTGGGAAACTGCAGCTGGGAATGTGAAAATGCTGTTTTCTATTCAGGATTGGTTGAATCTGGGGATGCAGAAACCATCTGAGGTGAAGGGCTGACTGTATTTATTATAAAAAATATCTGCTTATAACTGGACCCCTATAGTTCAAACCTGTGTTGCTCAAGGGTCAACTCTACTTTAATTTCTCATCTGTACAATGGAGTAGAAATTGCATCTTCATAATAGCATTGTTATGAAGTTAATTTAGTTACTATTCATGAAGCTCTTAGCACAGTGTCAGAAATATGGCATGTGTATTGCAAATTGGTACAGCCACTATAGAAAACAGAATGGAGGTCCCTCAAAAAATTAAAAATATAACCCAACCATTTCACTTCAGCGTATCTATCAAAAAAACCCAAAACACTAATTAGAAAAGACATATGCAAACCTATGTTCATTGCAGCATTATTTACAATAGCCAAAATATGGAAGCAACCTAAGTGTTCTCAGAGAGATGTATGGATCATGAAGATGTGGGGGATATATATATATATACGCACACACACACACACACACATATATATATATATATACACACACACACACACACACATATATATATATGATAGAATATTACTCAGCCTTTAAAAAAGGAATGAAGCCCAGCCGGGCGTGGCTCAGTGGTTAAGCATCAACCTAGGATCCAGGCGATCAGGGTTCGATTCCCGGTCAGGGCACATGCCCGGGTTGCAGGCTCGATCAATGACTCTCTCATCATTGATGTTTCTATCTCTCTCTCTCTTTCTCTCCTCTCCTCTCTCTGAAAATAAATAAAGATATATTTTAAAATAAATAAATAAATAAAAAAGGAATGAAGTCTAGCCATTTGCAACAGCATGAATGGCCCTAGAGGCTATTATGCTATGTGATATAAGTCAGACGTAGAAGGACAAGTACTATATGATTTCACTTACATGTGGAACCTAAAACACACGCCAAACAAATAAACAAAGCAAAACACAAACTGACTCATGGACAGAGAACAAACTGATGGTTACCAGGTGGGAAGGGGGTAGAGGGAAGGGCAAAAAAGGTAAAGGAGAACGAGATTTACACATTTCCAGTTATAAAGTAAATCATTCACAGGGATGTAACGTCAGCATAAGGAGCATGGCCAATAATATCGTAATAGCCTTGTGCTATGTCAGAGGGTTACTAGGTATTATGGCGATCCCTTTATTAGGAATATAAACTTTGAATAATGAGGTTGTATATGAGAAACTAATATAATATTGTATATCAACCATAATTTAAGTTTAAAAATCTGACATGTACTAACTAAAATTTAGTAAGCGATATTACTAACTCCACACTGTGAACTGCTGAGAGTTTGGATGTCACAGCTGTCTGCCCTTCCAACTTGTTACCTTGTGATTCTTAAGTGATGCGAGTTGCTAGATTTGGGCCTCGGTTGCCTGTGTCTGTACTCTGGGGACTCAAGCAATCCAACATGTCATAGATGTGATAGTTGTATACCATTAGATTTCTACTCTAACCTTACTACGAGATCTCACTCATCTCCTTCTCTGTTGTTGAGTTGCTCCACCTGTGAAGTGGTTTGAGCTTTCTAAACGTCCCCCAGATCAAAAGCAGACATATTGGTATTTATACTCCAAAGTATTCTTAATTATAGTTCTGAAAACAATTTCCAAACAATAAATTTTGAAATATAAGAGACTATTTCAGATATTGCTGTATATCAGTATATAATTCTATAATGTCTAAGTAGCCTGCTCTTAGTTCCCAACTTAGCATGTGTATAAAACTTCCAAGTATCATGTCCAAGCTAAAATAAAAGTCTGTAAATGACGACTAGAATCACCTTCATGTTTAAAACATCTAAACTAACCTTGCTGTAGGAAAAAGGTTACAGATTAAGAAATGAGAGAGTTTCTGCTGACAGCCAGGTTCTGGAGTTATGTTTCAGTTACAGCTTGCTCACAGTTCACAACAGAAAATTTTTTTAAAAAGGTCATATGCAAGTTAGCTAATATTCTAACAGGTATAATTTTAAGTTTGAACTTAGACTATGAAAGTTCTCAAGGAATGTGATATAAATAGTTAATGGTTGGTGCCACATGTCTTCAAATCAAGCTCCCAGTCTTCTGAGCTTGTTCTGGAGAAAGAGAAAATTGAATGCAAACAGAGGTTGACTGGCCTCAGCAGTTGCTTTCCATAGATGTCCAAGGGCTGCAGATCAACCTTTGTCAAAAAGAAGGATTTGAGAATATGTGGTATTTGTCTTTCTCTGACTGGCTTATTTCTCTTAGCATAATACTCTCCAGTTCCCTCCATGCTGTCCCAAAGGGCAAGATACTCTTTACAGCTGCGTAGTATTCCATGGTATAAATGTCCCACAGCTTTTTTATCCACTCATCTACTGATGGGCCCTTGGGCAGTTTCCAAATCTTAGCTATTGTAAATTGTGTTGTTATAAACATAGGGGTACATAAGTTCTTTCTGATTGGTGTTTCAGGTTTCTTAGGATACATATTCCTAAAAGGGGAGAGATTAATCAAAGAACTTATATGCTTATATGCATAACCTATGGGCACAGATATTGATCTGGAGAAGGCCTGGGGGTGGGGGGTGGGGGTGAAGGGAATCAATGGGAGGGAAAAGGGGACATCTGTAATGCTTTCAACAATACAGATAATTTTTTTTATAAAAAAAAAAGGGGGGGAGAAAAAGAAGGGTTTGAAACCTGAAGCTCTTAGATTCTTTATTAATGCTGGATATAATTCACTATTTGGAAGATATGTCATCAGTAATATGCACCAGAGACCTGTAGTTTAGAGCTTCTAAGCAGCAAAAGATACTAAAGATCAGGGCACATGTATAAACCAAGAGTTTGGTATCTAGTGTGAGCACACATCTTAGTTTTGTAGTCTCACTAATAAAAGAAATATGCCCCTTCTATCGTAAAAACTTTATCAAAAAACATTCATCTTCTGAAATCCCCAGTAAAGGCCCAAGATGAACTTGTGGGTCTCCTTCCACCCCCTACACAGAAACAGAAGAGGCTGAGGACAGGGCGGATGAGCGAGAGAGAACATGGCCCTCTTTCCTGAACATACTAACGAGCTTTGCCATGGTAGAATTACAAATATTTGTATTTAAATGTCGACAAGTTCACTAACGAATTAAAGGCTCCTATTGGAACTCCTAGAAAAAGCCCGTGGCAGCAAGCAGTTAATGGTCCTTAATGCAAAAGTCAAATGTCCTGAAATCTCTTCATCTCTTTTCCAAATTGGCATGTTTGGAAATTGCTATGCCTGCTTCAGCTCAGGAAGAATGGGACAAGAGAATTCACACTGCCTTGCCTGAAATGAGAATCTCAAATGTTCCAGAAAAGTACATATTGTTAGGTGCAATATAAAATACACCATATAGTGAAAAGTCAACTTCCCTCTCTCCCTCCCTCCCTCCTTTGTTTCTTCCTTTCTAACTTCCCTCATTTCTTTCTTGTCTGCAGTCATGTTTGGAATTGTTTTTCAGAATGTTTAGACTATTTTCCTCACATTGTCACCAGCTCATTACCACAGAATTACACTTCACAAACAAGAGCCGGCTGGAGAGCCAACTTGGCTTAGCTGTGCCATCTAAGGGATTATTAAAGGGATGAATTTCGCTCTTTCTGAAATGACAAGCACAATCTGATCAGCGAGCAGGCAAGGCCACTGCCTACTTCTCTCCTCAGTACTGTCTCGCGGCCTTTTCCTCCCTGAGAGTCACTCACTGATGAAGTGAGTAGCAGCAGTGTTGTTTATTACTCGGAACCAAGATCCCATGTGCTTTGTTGCAACAACACATTCTTCACAGCTTTATGGTAATTGGCTTTACAATGTCTGCTGTTGTTATATCTACTAACAACTACAAGTCCATATTTCACACCGATGTTAAACGCTGAACTTTACACACACACACATCAGGGAATAAGAATCGCCAACACATACTCTTTTACATAAAAAAACTGAAATGCAATTTTCATCATGAATAATATTAAAGTGTTTCTAAAGCATGGTACCTATCCCATGATTTTAGACATAACATTGCTTTCCTGTTCAGATAATTTTAATGAAGAAAACAATCTAAAATATCTTGTATAAATAATATTTGAGGTATGCATATAAGACAAAAATCATAGGAGTAGTAATTTAGAAAATCATTCAATAAAAAACTTTTATTTTTGCACATGTATTTTCAAAGGCAGAAAATAGAGCACCTGTAAAGTTTAGAAGGGTCTTACATGTTTACTCTGTCCAATAGTCTGTTTTTCATAGTATTATCAGCGAACTTTCGACAAGAGGCTGTAATGTCATCTGTGATTGACATTAATATAAATATAAATATACTTATATTTATTTTTATTTTTTAAAAAAATTTTCACAACTCTAACAAGAGTCAGTTTATCCCCCTCAAAGAATCAAAAAATTTGGATAGGAGGTCTCTTATTTTAGATAAATTATTTGGCTTTTTGTCAATAAAATATCTTGAGTTATATTACTTTTTTATTTCATATTCTATTACTTTTATCAAATATGCAAAAAAGAATCTCTAGTATTACCTAGAGAAAAAGAAAGAGAAGATAAATCATGTTAGAAAAATCAGGGCAGATTGTGGTAAAGCAATTGTGTACTCTAAAAATTGTTGTGGAGATACTGGGATAAATGTCAAAGGAGGCAGGCCCAGGAATGAGAACACACTGGCGGATGATCTAAGTCAGCCTTTTTATAGACCTGCATCCATTACAACCATGGCACATAAAGGAATCCCTCCCCTTCTACCCATCTCTCCAATCCATGGCCACATGTGGCCATATCCAGACCTTACATGCTCTTGACTTCTGTGATCAAAGTGCATGGGTCATTTAAAACATAAGAATGAGTGGAGTAAATGTGCCTTCAAGCCCTGATACAACCCAGCAGGAGGCTGCCGAGCTCAGCCTCCCTTCCCCACGTCTGAGCTGAAGAACCGTGTTGGGCGTGGCCCATTGACCAGGGAGTGGTAGAAAGTATTATGCTTCCTGCAGGCCAGAATTTCCAAGGCCGGCAACAGGACCATGGTGGGCTACTGCTGACATACAAATGACTTCTGTTTGTGACAGTAATTGGCTCATCCTAGACCAGAGGAAATGAAGACTAAAATACAGCCAGAGGGACTGCTTTCTGCTGAGTCTATGAAACACCTAATAAAAGATAAAGCCCAAATGAAAATCACCTTGTATGTTTGCTTTGGCACTTTCACACAGTATTTATTCATATCTCATTTGTCATACCTTAGTAAAGATACCAGTTACTTTTGAAATAGACTTTTGTCAGTTGCCAATATCTAGAAACCTTAGAAACCCGCTGCAAATATAAGCACAGATTTTGAACAACCTGGCAGCTGGCCAAGCAATGAAGATCTTTAAGATGAGAGTAGTCAGCCACCCCATTCAATGTTTTCATTTTGTGCTTAAAGACAGAAGACGGGACTAGATAACCTCCCAACTCTGAGGTTCTTTGACTCTGTTTTTCAAATACTTCATTTTCCAAATAGTCTATAAACAAATATTCTACAGGAGAAATTTTAAAACAATTGTGGTTTGGTTTGTTTGTGCTTCTCTCTTCCTCTCTCTCTTTTTCCCCTAACTCTTTTTTTTTTTTTTTACACCCATCTTAATCCCAAATATGGTGCAAAAACAAATTTCCTCACCAAAGTGACAGAGTTGTTAGTGATTACAATACATGTTTTTCAATTCTCCACTCACTGATAAAAATATGTGATATGAAATACTGAAGAAACCTCAGGGACATTCCAAGCATTTATGGACAAAAAGTCAAGACTTGTGGTATTTTCCTTCAAATTTCATGTGAACTGAATCAAAGGAACATAAGAATTTCTATTTAAGACTACTTAACCAAAATTGATGCATTCTGTCATTGGCAATTCCTGAATATTGTGACTCTGAAATAATATAAATCTACCCAGTTCTTTCCATCTCCCTTGGCATTCTTCTGGCCCAGGGCCTTCTAAATTCTGGTCTAGACCATGAGTGCAGCCTCCAAATAGGCCTTTTCCAATCGTGCTTCAGGCTGTCTTCCTAAAAGTGCCAGGTTAGTCGTCCCTAAGTCATACTGTAATCTTATCACACCTTGCATAAAACTAACATTAGCTGTCTTCTACCTACATTGACATATAAATATTTCTATAGTTATACCTTGCCTTATTTTCAGCTTTATTATCTGTAATCTTTCTATACTATATTCTAATAATCTAGTATTTCTCATACTCATAACTATTGACATTTGGGTCCAGATAATTTTTTTCAAATGGACTGTACTGTGCACTGGGGAAAGTTCAGTGGCATCCCTGGCTTCTACCCAACAGATGTCAGTAGCACCCCTAGGGTAAAGCAACCAAAACTGACATTATCAAATGTCTCCTTGGGGTGGGTCACCTCCCGGTGAATCACACCTGGTTCAAAACCATCGATAGAATCAAATCAAATTGCATCACTTATTGTTCCTAAACCATACTCTTCTCCTAACAATATATTCTTTCTTTTTTAAAAAAAAAAAATATATATTTATATGTTTTTATTGGTTTTAGAGAGAGAGGGAGGGAGAGGGAGAGAAAGATAGAAACATCCATCCCCTGCTGGGGATCAAGCCTACAACCAGGGCATGTGCCTTGACCAGGAATCAAACTGGTGACCCCCTGGTGCATGGGTCAACGCTCAAACTCTGAGCCACACAGGCTGGATACAATATATTTTAATTGCTCATTATTTCTCCAGAAATACGTCCAGAAGTACACATATACATACAAGCTTTAGTTTCATATGTTGGTACATCAGGAGGCATCTAGAGCATCCCCCATGAAATCTTTCACAATTCCTACATCCTGATGTGACCACTCCTTCAAATCCACCCTTTGTGTCCATCTCATTCATTACACATCCATCCTCTTTGGCCTTACAATATTTCCATTTGTCTATTTTTCAAATTGCCTTGAAATGTTTTAATTAATTCATTCAGTTTATAAGTACTGTGCTCTTACAATGTGCCAGGCATTGTTGTATGCACTGGGGCTAGAATCATAAATAAAGCAAGCTCTCTGCTCTGTGAAACTCACAGGTCAAGGAAAAGGTGGTAGGTAGGTATAATGAGTGGGGTAAGGGACTGATAAGTGACTAAATTTAAATAATATATACACTATTTAACAATTTCTATGATGTTTCTTAACAAACAGGTGGTGCAACAGACTATAAAATGTAGAAATTCTTGATATATAGCAATCGGGGACAGGCTTACTGAGGTATGATATTTAGGCGGAGGATTGAAGTATGAGAGTCATGTTTGTATCTTTGCCTTTGGAGGTAACAGTGCAAAGGTCCTGAGGCAAGACTAATTTTGACTTATTTGAAATAAATTCCTGGGGCTAGATTATAGTGCTCAGAGGGGAAAGCTGTAGGAAATTATTGGGAAAGGTAAGCAGAAATTAAACTGTGGAGGGCCTGTTAATTCAAGGTAAAAATTCTGGATTTCCTTTGAAACATTTTAAAAAGCAAGTAAAAGAATTTATGAAGAGGAATGACATGATCTGATTTACACCATTACTACATTCCTCTGGATTCTGTATAAAGAAGGTAGAAAAGGAGTGTTTCTGCTTAAAAAACCTCAAGATTAAAGGGTATCTTAATTTTTCCTGTAGTTAAGAGTACAGAGGGATTGAATTTCCCATCCTAGAACATTCCACATGTTGTGTCAATAAAGAGTTAAGAGGGAATGAGGTATTGATCCATTCAGCCCTCAGAACAGAGTGTGTCTGGTTGTTATCTCAATGTGCCATAAAAGAGTAACATTTTCCACGCCTGCCATGGCAAGAAAAAGAATAGGAAGCATTGCTATAACATTGGACTAAATTAGTCATGCACACAACAGTTAAACACCCCCAAAGGGCTGGGAACTAGCTACCTCCAAAGAGAGCCTTTTCCAGACTTGGAAATTTCTAACAATTAGAAAGTTCTGCTTTTCATTGAGCTGACTGAGTCAGAAACGTGTGGGATACATTGATGAGGTCATAAGTAGACCAATTTGGCTCAGCCAAGAGCACTTTTAGAGGAGGCTCATCTAACGCAACAAGCCTTCCCTTTCACCTACCTCTCATTGAAAATACAACCCTCCCAAGAGCTTGTTCCCTTTACACTTTCTTTTCTGCCTTATGGCCATGAACACTCTAACCTTCTTTCCCTGAATCATTCCAACTGGTCTCCCTGCTTATAAAGCATGACTTTAGTACAACCTCCTTTGATAAGCTTTCCCTGATTTCCCAGCCCCAGCTTCAGGAAGTTAGCCATCCCCTCCCCCTCCTGTTTTCTTCTCTATTAGACTGTGGACTCCTCGAGGACAGGAGCTTGATCTTATCTTGGCACCCTGAGCGCAATGTAAAGCATATACTACACTACAGATGTCTAGTGAATATCTGTTAACCATAATGGGCGGAACAATTGGATTTTGGAGTAAAATTTTCAAATATTAATTCAACCACTTACTAGTTATAGGGGTTGTTTACTCACACATTTGCTCCACAAATATTACTGAGTGCTCATGTGCCCAAAGATGAAAGTGCATGGTCTCTATCTCATGAAGTTTATGGTCTAGGTAGAAAGGTAAACACAAAAGATATATAAACAAAATAATAAGAATTCTATGAAGGGAATATATAGGGTTCCATAAGAATATATGCCAGGGAAACCCAGTTTTGTCTGGGTTGTCTGGAAGGCTTCTTTGTTCTGGTAAGATCTGAGCTAAGACCTCTCTAAGCCTCAGATCCCACACCAGTGAAATGAGGATAATAAGGCCGTCTCTTTAGGGTCCTCCCAAGGATTAGTCAGTTAACATATGTGAAGTGCCTGCCACAGAGAAGGAAATCAATAATTGGTATGTTCTTTCTCCCATAATGAATGAGAAATGAAGACAGGCTGAACTGGCAGGATTATGAAAGGACTTGAAGTCTCATGGAATATGTTGAATTGTTTCCCCCAAAAGATACATTGAAGTCCTACCTCCCAGTTCTTCAGAATGTGACCTTATTTGGAAACAATGCAATAATGGATGTAGTTAGCTATGCTAAAATAAGGTCATACTGCAGTAGAGTAGACCTTTTATCTTATCTGACTGGTTCTTTAAGAAGAGGTAGATTTGGACACAGACAGAGGAGAGAATACCATGTGATAAGGGAGGCAGAGATTGAAATCTTGCAGCTGCAAGCCAAGAAATGCAAAAGATTGTTGACAAACCACCAGAGGCTGGGGAGAGGTAAGGAGGGATTCACTGTGATAGGTTCCAGAACTTCTAGCCTCCAGAACTATTTGTTGTTTAAGTCACCCAGTCTGTAGTACTTCCTATGGCAGTCCTATGAAACTAATACACACTGTAAAAGTGTTTGGGTTGCGTATTTCAGGCAATGATACTGCCTTTGAAGACTGATTTGGAATACAGGATTTGAGCAAGAAGATACATTTTGAACAGATAAATCTAGTATCAGTGTTTATCATGTTAATGTATTTTCTGTTCCCACTTAGCCCATAGCTCCATGGAAGGCAGAACCTAAGCCTTCTATGAAAGGCTGAACTCAATATGAACTTGTTAAATAAATTATTTCAAATAAACATTTGGGTATATCCACCATGTATGGAAATTTTAGAGGTAAAACATTTTAACACATTGAAGTTTTACTCTTCTGAAGTAAAAATCATCTTCTCATTTTATTTAATTGAAGAGGCAAAGCATGCAGTAAATTAAGTCCAATTTGCACGCAATTGTGCATGCAATGTGGATCTTGGCTTTAACTAGGGAGCAAGCTGTGTATAAACTCAAATACCCTAGGTTTGAAGTTAGCATTAATTGTTTGCTTAAAATTTTCAGTAGCTTTCTTCCCTTGCTTTCAAAGAAAAATATCATAGCATTTCTCTTTCTAATTTAAAGCCCACAAAATCCATAACTGATAATAAGAATACATCCCTTGGGGGCTAATACATTTCTCTGATGTTATACTAGTAATGTCTCCAAGCTCTGTAGCAAGCCTGTAATTCTATTTTTTTAAAAAATTGTCATGGCTTTAATTCATATGGTTTTGCTCCATTTAATTATATTTATCATCCAAAAATATTCTGTACTTAGAAAAATAGTGAATGGTGTGTAGAGGAAGCAATGTACTGTATCGTATTTTTTGAAATTTCATATGCCATGTGTATTGATCTTATATAAACTAGAGAACACAGTTTGTTTAAATTAAGGCTTTAAATTCAATTTTATACCAATTCCTTCAACTCATTATCCATAATATATTTGTTTACATCCATGGAAATGTTACCTGGTTAAACTAGGCAATTTTGCCTATTTCAGATTGATTTGTGTCTTCTCTCAATTTGAGCAATTTCATATTGTAATCATTACATAATTAAAGAGGGGCCCTTAGTCGAATAAAATTTATATTTTTGCCCATGAATGTTAAATATGCAAGGAAAAAAATAGCAGAAACTAAGTAAATGAAAATGTCGGACATGCTTGAAGATACTGGACTGATCCTACAACAGTTTTCGATCAAGGCAGTTGTCAGGGGTTTTCATGTACCCACCACTTCTGGGGCACAGAGACCACTTGATGTACTTATTGTATTTAGCATCGGTTTTTAGAAATTCCCCTCAAGTTCCTCTTTCTGGGAATTATATTCTTCTTTAAACAATCACAGATTTGCCCAACTACTCCCCATCAGTAGTTCTTAAACTTGAATGGTAATTACAAAGATTCCTGGATCCCAGTAAGACCTACTGAACTCAGATTATTGAAGGGCAAGGCTTAGAAATTTGCATTTTTAAAAAACACTCCAGGTGACCCAGCTTCAGAAGATCTAAAAACCTCAGATAGAGAAACAGTGTCTCCCAGCATACTTTATTTGAACTGCTGGATGCCCCTCCTCCCTGTTGTGTCCCAACATACCCTCCTCTGCCCTTTCCTCCCCCTAAATGTCATGTAACCTGGATATCTCAGGCTAATGGGAGAGTGCTGGAGGATCTCCCGCGTCCCCTTAGATGTATCTTCCTAACGGCTGGCCGCCGGCTGATGGCTAGGCCAGCCCCACTGAAAGGAGCTGTAACCTGAGCCAGAGACTACCGGCGGGAATACCATCCAGGCGGTAGTCAGGGTCTCACCATGTCCCTACCTAATATTTTGTGCATGAGTTCCATCTGAATAGTGGCGAGGAATGACAGTGAGCGTCTCTGAGATGGACATTTCTACTGGACGGACCTCAGCTGGAAGCCCAGGTCTGCCATGTGCTGCCCATGTGGCCTAGGACAAGTCATGTGATCTTTCTGAGCCTGGCAAAAGGAGATAATTTATACTTTCCAGAATTTTTCAGAGTAACAATAATGTATGATAAGTACCCATAAGTACATAGTATTTAATAAATAGAAGGAGCCCTGGCTGGTTTTGCTCAGTGGTTAGAGCGTGAGCCGGTGGACTGAAGGGTCCCAGGTTCCATTCCAGCCAAGGGCACATACTTAGGTTGCAGGCTCCATGCTCAGCCTCAGTTGGCGCATATGCGGGAGGCAACCAATCTATGTGTCTCTCTCACATGGATAAAATATCCTCAGGTGAGGATAAATAAATAAATAAAACACATGGTAGTAAAAAATATATGCCAAAAAGATATAATTTCTACAAAAACATTGGTTTCATTTCCTTTAGTGTCCCAGGAACCCACACAAGCCTTGCATTTTGAACAAAGTCTATGAGGGTGGGGTTTGCTCTAAATTCTCAGTTGCAATCCCAAGGTTAAAGGTCAAGGTAAGAATAAAGGCAAGGCCATTTAAACAACCTGAAGTTCCTGGATTTCTTCTCTTTAGGGCACAGAGTTGGGAACTGGTCAGAAACAAGGATGTCTCCTTAAAATGATCTTTAAATTGAAAACCAAATGTCTTTGGTTAATACCAAAAAATGGAATTCAAGGTGAGAGAAAACATATTCATTTCTCTGTCCAAATCACCATATTTTAGAGCCTATTTATTGGTAGTTTTCCATCATCTATTTCTGGGACTGAGGCTGAGAGTTTGGACTTCTGGTTTGTTCATTTATTTTTTTTCATTTATACGTTTACTTTTCCGTTATGAGTTGGGCATGAAATGCATACCAAATTCATGCATTAAATATCCCTGCCATAAAGGACATGCATTAAATATCCTTGACATAAAGGACATCCCCAATGTACTCAATCATTAATGAGTTTAGTACTCAGTTTCAATCTCCCGAAGAGCAGCGGCAAGTTTCACTATGTCCGACAGCAAAAGCCTGAAGGTTTCTACCCTCCTGTAATATGAAGAAAGCACCAGCCAAGTTATCACCGAGCCCTGGAATTAACATGTGAGTGGTTTCTGTGTCTTGGGTGCTAGTGCCCTGAGGTAAAGGGTAAAATTACAGGATAGGTTTACAGCCCAGGGTCCTGGGCAAACTTACCTCAGGCTTTTGTGAATTAATGAGAGCTTTGGAGCATTTCAAACACATATTTTCAAAGCTTTTGATACCTATTTTATTTAAAAGAGCATTTGGATACTTTAGTAAAAATATCTAGACATACAGTTGGGTCTTTTCTTTTACAGGTCAAAGCAATTTAGGTGAAGATTTTTTTCCCCCTCAGAACTCTGCAAAATACAGTACAAGAATAGTGGTTTTTTAATTTTGTGGACCAACTAGAGAAAATTGAGCTATGAAAACAGTCTAGAACAGAGGTCAGCAAACTCTGGCCCATGAGCCAAATCCAGCTCACCACCTGTTTCTTTAAATAAAGTATTATTGATTGAAGCACAGCCAAGTGCTTAGATATTATCCATGGTTGCTTTTGAGTAGTTGTGACTGACATTTATGATCCACAAAACCAACAATATTTATTATCTGTCCCTTTACAGGAAAAATTTGCCAACTTCTGCCCTAGAGAGCAACCCTAAAAATATTGTAAAGGCCAATGTCTGTGGTCTTCTCCAAATTTTCATTTGTTGACAATCCCTAGACAGTGGATGGAGAACAAACATAACCAATCTGGTTATGTGTATGTTCTTAAATATAAGACATTACCTTAATTTTGTTTTCTTAAATGTCAGATTCCTACTCAAAACATATTTGATTATAACATATGATTTCGGAATAGGTTTCTGAAAACTAGTATGGTAGTTATTATCCCTCCTAAGAACTCTCTTTGAGCACACTTCCAAACATAGACAAAATAAAAAATAGGCACTGGAAGTGTACTTGGACAGGAAATGTATTATTGTGGTGATAGTTACAAGAAAATAAAAGGACAAGAAGCCAATGCACAGAAAATGCCTCTAGGTTTTATTTTATATATATATAAATATATATATACACACACACACACGTACATATATATATAAAATCTAGACAATCAAATCAGAATCAGAAACAATAAGATAATAAGGTTTTATATATAATACATATGTATATGAAATCATATCACTTTTGGTTATGATTTGATTTTTTAGATCAACAATTAATATAGATAATTGCAAATTATATATCTATTAATGTTTTGAGATAAATACTTTTAAAGTCTAGCACCATATAGGAAAGACTGATAAAATCAAATTTGGCAATTTGGCGTGAAACTGCTTTGTTTGGAATTTGTTTTTTGTACAAGGGTCAAAGGTTCTTAATAAAAAAAGAGAGAGAACTTCCCTCATCCTCTCAGCCTGCCACAGTAGCAAGAAGCAACATTTTTTTTAAATAGACAAGAAGTTTGAAACCTATTTTTCAAATGTTTACTTGTCCTTGCAAAGTGCCCTGGCTGAGATGTGTATTGAGCAAGTTTATCTGTTCTTAATCCAAAGCAAAATCAGAGTAATAAAGAGGGATTAAGACTAAAGCTACTACATAGAGTTCATCAAATCATGCAAAAGACTTTCACAACATTTCTGACTCCATGTGTATGTTCTCCTAAAATAGGAGCTGTTCTTGGGGCAATAGAGTCCTTGCACTGCCCTGGAACAATGATACAGGGACCGAGTGAGTGACTCAGAATTATACTACACAATCATTTATTCATAGAGTACATCCTTGCCAGATGACTCAGGGGTCAAGCACTGCACTATGCACTGAGGGCTCAAAGTCGTAAAGCCTCCTTCAAGAGCCTGCCTTCAAGGAGGAAAGAGAGACAAGTTCAATCTAGAAGAGTATGGAGAACACTATACTCTACTGGAGTTCAAAACCATGAATCTCACCCACTTATAAAACAAACATCTTTTATTCAGTGAATGAATCAGATCTTATGACCAGATCAAAGAGCATTTCAGAAGCTAGTCAGTTAGAAACAATCTCAGGATAAGATTGATGGGTAGGTAAAAACTGGTTCATGTCCAATAGGGCCATAAGCCTTTGGAGTTATCTGTTCTACTTGGCAGAAATAATTTGCATATCTATTATGCAAAAAGCTACAAGTAACGTGCAACTTCACAATGTCTGGAACTTTTCATTAATAGTAAACAATAAGGTGACCTAAGTGCGTTACTCTAGTTAATCCTTGGGGTCTTAGCTTCTAAGGTATTTTTGCATTATTTCTAAGCTTCAGATATATTTTCTGAAGCACAGAGGACACTGTCATCAGTTGGGGTTAAGATGGGGCAATAACTGAGCTGAGATTTGGAAGGTAAGTGGAGGCAAAATTAACGAGGATGGGAAGACAGGCATCCTAGGAGAGAGAAAACGTGACAATTTTATATTTATCCCTATGCTAGTCTATGTAATCCACCCATAGACTGGTACATCACAAACCACTCTGGAAAACAGAACACACAGGCTTCCCCCCCCCCCCCCCCCCCGAATGCAGAATAACCTTGCCAACTTTCTGTGGGCATGGATTAAGGAATAAACTCTCAGAGTGGCATTATCCAGAAGTTAGAGAAGGACCAGGAAGCCTCCACAAAGCCTAGGGCATGCTCTATTTTGGACACGAGCTGAGAGGAAGACTAAAAGAAAGAGAGAAAAACCTGTAAATCATCTGTTTACTATCCACATGTGCTGCTTGTCTGAATCGGTTTGTGGTCTCTCACTCACTCTATTTAGAATTCTGTACATCTGGGTGTATTTTTTCCAGTGTTTCCCATCATATCAGTGACAGGATTGCCAACACAGAGGTATCCATAAATTACACTGCAGTCTAGTAGTTTCTAGTGTCTGGGAAGCTTGGAACAAAAGACTCAAATGCAAATGTGAGCTGCTTAATTCAGTGAGTATTTGTGATGTTACCCAGGTGCCAATGACATGTTTCTGACCAGCTCAGAGGCACCAGGGACCAACCCAACATACATTTTTAATGTGCTCAGCTGTGACAGCGTATACACACAGAAGACCTTAAGGCCTTAAAGTCATCCTCTTGGAAACCACTGCACTTTTAGGGACCCAGAAGAAACAGTTTAATTAATCTTCTTTTCCAGGATAGCTTTTATTGATATAAATTATGTACATTGAAAACCTGCCAATTATAGCAAATTAAGGGACTTGGCAAGTGTGTCCCTTGGAGGCAGATGGTAAATAATATTCAGATTCTGACTTGAAATAGGACCAGAGATTAGCTGATGCAGAATGTAAAAGCAATCCAGATATGAGAAATCAACAGAGTTAATGTGAGCTCAAGAGGAGGGTTTTGGTTTAGGGTGGCCATAGTGATGTGATTAAAACAGATGATTCATTATCATTACACAGAGATGAGCTTGTTCTTGTAGTTTCTTGCTGTGATTCTTTGATGAACAGTTATTTATTGTGACTATCTTTGCGATGTTACCCAAATGCCTCAGTTTCCTCACCTGTGCAATGAGCATAGAGCAGGTTAGTTAGAGCCTTTAATGACATCATGTCATTATATACAGTTGACCCTTGAACAACCAAAGAATTAGGGGAACCCACCACCAGTGCAGTCAAAAGCCCAACTTAACTGCATAACTTAAGGTGGCCCTCCACCTATGCAGATTCCCAGTGGCAGATCAAACATACAAATCTATGTATATGTGCAGTTCATGCCCATGTTGTTGGAGGGTCAACTCTAATGTGTTTAGTACAGTACTTGGCAAACAGCGAGTGCTCAAAAGTTTTAACTATTTTGGTTAGTGTTGTTATGACTGCCAAAATAAGGGACAACTCTCACACACACATCCACTCTTCCCTTTTTGTCCAAGATAATAGCTAATGCTTATGAATGTTGATTATGTGCCAGGGACTGTTCCACAATTTTTATTTTACGGGTAAGGAATGGAAGCTCTGAGAGTTTAAGTACCATGCCTTTGTCTCACAGATAGTAACTGGCAGACCCTGGATGCTTAATTACCTTGACACTGTTGTTACTCAAAGACTGACAGCTACTTAAAACCCAAAGAAACCCTGAAACAAAGTCTTCAGTTGATTCATCCTTGAAAGTGCCAGAAGGGCACTGAGTATGTCAAAGCTCAGGTGGTTTTCTGGGGATAAGGTAAGACAATAAAGAGTTGGCTCTGTGCTCATATTTACACTCTTCTCAACTCAATTTGCTTCTGGTGTGAGGCTCTACAGCAGGTATTCTCAGCTCATGCTATGGTCTTAATGGCTGTGTCTACAGAATTTATATGTTGAAATCCTAACTCCCAAAAATGACGGTACTAGAAAGTGGAGCCTTTGGGAGGTGATTAGGTCATGAGGTCTCCACCCTCACAAATGGAATTTGTGACCTTATAAAAGAGAACCCACACAGTTCCCTAGCACCTTCCACCATGTGTGTTTACAGAAAAAAATTTTAAAAGGAAGGGTGATCCTATATGAAGAAGTAGGCTCTCATCAGACACCGAATCTGCGGGCACCTTGATCTTGGACTTCCCAGTCTCCAGAACTGTGAGAAATAAATTTCCTTTGTTTATAAGCCATGGCCCAAGACAGTTTATTTGCCTAATAACTAAACTTATGTTTCTTTAGCTCACCACAGAAATTATTTAGAACACTTATTAGGCTCAATTACAGAATTTACACTTTGAAAAAAAAAGCAGTGGGTTGGGAAAGGGAGCAGGAGGAAAGAAGTGGGGAGACATCAACCAAATGACAAGGCAGAAAAAGCATAAATTTGAAAGGAGATAAATCAGCAGAGCTATCAGGGCAAAGCTCTCAGTACCTGCTTGCACAGGGCCACCCCCATTCCTGCAACTCTCAGAAAATACCTCCAATCTCAGCCAGTCTGACAGCTGGCATCTTCCTGGAGTCTGAAGTCACAGATAGGACAAACTCAAGTGCATGTTCATTGTATAACTCATGTTCCGCCTAGGTTGCTAAAATTAGGGAATGACTCTGATCATACAGCATTACAGCTATTTTCAAGGCTGTAAGTGATGCAGTGCATCGGCACTGATGCAAAAGCTTTCCCCAATTAGCTTCTGCAAACCAAACGCTCTTCCTGCAACAGGCCTTCGTTTCCTAGGAGCCTTCAATCTAATTACAAGGCTGATTCTCCCGCTGGGCCTGCCTGGCCAGATGATTTCATTTTACTTTTAGGCTAACCTTTTCCATCAATGACGTCACCGCACTGTTCCTTCTCTTGAGAGGCTCCTAGGAACACACTAAAAGGCTGATTTGTTTGATATTTGGTTAGAGAGACTTCTCTACTGGAGGGGCCTTGTTTTGCTGTAGGCAGGTAATGGCACATAGCAGGCATCTTCAGAAGAAGGCAATCTGCCCCCAGCCAGCACCAACATAGCTTTATGCGCTGACTACCCAGGAGCCACTCAGATGGAAAAATCACTGCTGAGAAAAAGTCGTGGATCCTTCCTACAATTCAGATTACTCCTCGAGGAGACCCTGCACATTTCTTAGTGTTTTTCCTCTTAAAAACAGGAGCGACAAAGCTCAGTAAAAAATGTAACTAGTTATGCCACAGGAAAAACTTGTGTTCAACCATGTTAAACATTAGAAAAATAAAGGGAAAAAGCACAAGTAACCTATAGGTAACAATTCCATCATAATTATTCCCAGACTTGAATTGTATTTCACTACCTTGGAGATCCTCACCACATCTCCCTGCCCCGGCCCCAGTGAGCATGTCCCTGGACGCTGCCTGTGGCCCTTACTACATGGAGACACATGATCATGAGGGTGCAAAAAGCCAAGGCCACCAGTTGAAAAATTGAAAATCATGGCAACTGGACCTGGCCAGTGTGGCTCAGTTGGCTGGAGTGTCATCTGTGCACCAAAGGTTGAGGGTTCGATTCACAGTCAGGGCATACACCTAGGTTGCAGGTTCAATCCCCAGTCAGGGTGAGTTTTGCAGGAGTATTGATCTATGTTTCTCTCTCTCTCTCTCTTTCTCTCTCTCTCTCTCTCTCAAATCAATAAAAACATATCCTTGGGTGAGGCTATCATGACAATGTAACATGTTTTATGAGCTACATAATGAAAAATAACTGACTCTACTAGTTTTCTTCATTTACTAATATCATTTAAAATAAACATTCTAACATTAACTATCTTTTCTTCTGAAACCAATGCTTAGCATTCCTTTTATATATTAGAACTTTCCATAACACCATCCTTTGCCTTTCAACAGCGTGGTCTAAATCATTATTTTTGTTTAATTAAATAAAGCCTCATCTCCTCTCTATCTACAGCATTTTAGTGTCTATTATTTCACAGAATAATGGGAAAACCTTTATAACATAATGAGAGAGTTTGAAGCATGATATGAAATCAGCATATGAAAGCAGCAAATGAAAAAGTGTAGGACTTTTCAAACAAAGAATAGCAGTGCCCATGATCAAATTTGGAAAAACAAAAAACCATATGGACGGACTACACAGGGACTTACACAATACGCCCTGAATACAACAATGAGCTCCCATAACATTAGAAAGCTGTAACACACGGGTAAGTAAAAAGGAAAAATCACTTTATTCGACATGCAATAAACAGATGACTTGTTGTCTAAGTGGTATTTTTGGCTGAAATTTCAAAAATAAGTACATGTTTAGATAAATCTGTAACTGATAAAAGTGAATTGTAGGAAGTTTGGGTAAAGATAGCAAAGTGAAGCCAGATCACTCATTTCCATTTTCCATTCTGCCTTCTCAAATGAACAAACTTTAAAAAATGCTTTTAATGAAATAAAACATTATCAGGAGCAGTCAAAAAGAAAAGATGTACAATTGGAAGTAATAAACATTGATAAGAAACTTCTACAGTAGAGAAAAACAGTGTGGGTAACTTAGTTGGCTCCTAAACCTTCATTAATATTCTAAAAAAAATGATGCTCAGTCAGATACATACTGATGACGTTTGACAGCACCGCCAGACTTTGGAGAAGCAGATTAAAATTGCACCCCCGAATTCTTCTTCTAACCGCCATGTAGTGGAAATAGTCCGTGGGAGGGAGGGCAAAGAGGGGGTCATGTGAAAAATGAAGGTAGTTAAGTTTATGGGTTCACCATGAGCAGAGGGTCATCTGAATGGAAAGAAGACGAAAACCCTGCTCTGTACAGAAAACCATCGTCTGAGGTATTCAACACAACCTCGGCTTAGCTCACGTCCATCTCCCACACTCTCAAGTTATAGCTCCAGAAAAAGGAACCAGAAGAGATGTGAATCATGGTGGGAAAGGAGCAAAAATAATTTTTTTTAAATGTATCTGCATTTTATCAGCAAAATCAGCAAATCACATCATCTGCACCAAATATTTCACATTAAGCATAAGCAAAATTAAAAGCACCTGCATACAGTAATTCAAAAACATTAAGGGAAATCCATCAATAAATAACAAGTAAAAAAACAGGGGGGAAACATGCACAAGTGAAGAAAAAATGTGTATGAGGGAAAGCACAGAAGAATGAGACAAAAAATTCTCCACAAACTTATTGGTGTTATAGAAAAATGTAATAAGATTATTGTGATTTAAAAAAGAAAATGAAAGGACATAAAAAGAGCATTAAGAAAAATTGATGTCCAGAGCGATATGATATAATACATTAATACATTTTAAACAAAAAGAAATAGAATATCTGAGTCTAAAAATAAAATTGCTACCCTAAATTAAGAGATTTTGGGGGGTTTCTAAATAATCACAACAAATATAGAGAATGCAAAAAAAATTACATCAAAAGATGGAGAGAGGAAGAAATAAGGAGTAACAAAGAAAGAAAAACTGGGTGGATGGAGGAGGGAGGGGGGGAGGGAGGGAGGGAGGGAGGGAGGGAGGGAGGGAGGGAGGGAGGGAGGGAGGGAGGGAGGGAGGGAGGGACACAATGTTTAAGACATAAAGATGACCCCACATGAGACAACTGGCTTCCTTGAAGAATAAAGTCCAACCGTAAGATCAAAAACATATTAAAGGATATAAAACAAAAAAATTCTATAAGATGATGGGGGAAATAACTAAAGATAAAGACAAAGCACTCTGGTCCAAGCAAAATTAATTCAGAACACTGGTGGCTACCTCCAGATGACTCAAGTCACACACCAGGAGATAAAAGCAGAGTCCCCTGAAACTTCTCCACAGCAACATTTAAGGATAAAAGATTAAAGGGAAAAGTCTACACGGTTCTGAAAAAAAGAGAGCATGTGTCACATGAATTGTGTATCCAGCCAAGTTTCAGATACAAACATAATAAAAAGGGTATTGAGAATCATACAAGAACTCAGAAAACACAGTATCTGAATAGCTAATGTATAGAGGCTACAGTAAGCCATTGGAGTCCACTGTATTTTTGTCATTTTTAAATAGGACATTATGCTAAGAGATGAGATGAAATTGAGTTTAAGTACCAGAGAGAAGTTGGTTGTAATTATGAAAAATGGATAATGCACTCTAAGCTGGTGGCAATACAAATGGAAGGGAAGAGACACTGTCATGTGTATAACTACAAAGTTTGCAAACAATTGTAGCTAAACTGGTATTTTCTTGCATGCACACATCTCTCAGCTTCACAGAAGGTTTAGCTATCCCAGCATTTTAAATAACACTTTATATTTGTATATATTCTATTCTAATTTTTGTCACTTTCTAAAGCTTGTTTTGTTTGCTAAAAATATTTGCAAGTCAAATTATAACACTTTTTCCTTCCAGAAATTTAAAAATTTATGCAACTTTTAGAATTGGTAATGTAATTCATACTAATTTGTATAAATTCCAATTAATGTATTGGAATATCCATTATAAATTATGAACATTGATTTTTAAAAAGTTTGAGCATTATTCCATATCTATTTATGCTTCAAGGTTTAAAACTGCATATTTTAGAATGGGAATTCTATATTGCCTTATCGTTGTATTTTTGATGTGATGCCATATTAACCAGGCCCCTGAGGAATTAGCCTAGTTTCATATAGGGTAAATAGGTACATTAATAGTCTCTGCAGAAAAATTTACTTTCATAAGCGTCTGTGGATCCAGTGTTTGTACATCAACAGGGTGCTAACAGCTGCATTCAGGATCCTTACACAACTTAATTTCAACCACAGCTGCCTTTATGCAGTAAGGCTACTTTAGTGCTTGACTCAGAATGCAGAATTCAGCCCTGTCACTAATTTCCATGAGAAAGTTACTCTTACAAAAGTATTTCTCAGCACTGATCATGGGACAGTATGTCACATCTCAGATTCTTTTCTCTTGCTCACTTTTCTGCCATTCTTTTCTTTCTTACTCATTCCCACAGATTCCCAATCTTTACCCTCTGCTTTATATAGAGTGACTCACTTTGAACATTGGAGGCCACCTGCAAGCCAAATCCAGCCCTGAGAAATGTTAATCAAAATATATTCTTACAAAGGTGGATCCTCACAAAGATTTCTCAGCAAGGAAAATATCATTTTCCCTGTAATGCGGCACAGGGTAAAGAGTATCTCCTATGGTTAATATCCAACCCATTCTTTAGTAATTCATTCAATAAACGTCAAGTGAACCTCTACTGTACACCAAGCCAACGGCTATAACTTCAGTAAAGATCTCTATTTGGGGGATCTTCATTTCTCTGCTCTTCTCTTTCTCAACTCTGGCTATACATGTGGGCCCATGCATGTGGTGTGTGTGTGTGTGTGTGTGTGTGTGTGTGTGTGTGTGTGTGTGTGTTGTGCATTTAGTTCCCCAAGTGATCCTACTGGGCAAGAAGAGATGAGAACCACCCCACCTGGGCAGTATATTGTATGGCCTCTCTTCTCACCCTTACCCATTACCATATTGTAATTTACTTGTGATAGTATAATTTTAGACTAGGAAAATCAGAATTTTAAGAACACGTGTGATACAACTCCATTCTTCCTCTGATTTTAGATTTTTCCTCTCATAAAGACATACATTCTAGAGCTCCTGCTTCTACATAGTAGGCACCCCTGGCTCAGGGCCAGGCTTGTCTTCTAAGGATGGATCTGGAAACTAGTGTCTTTTTCTGTCCCAAATTTGGCAGAGATATAAGGCAGCAAATCTAGGTAAGTATGTCTCTTCCAAAGACAAATCGTCCCTCAGTTGAGTTGTATCAAGATCAGGACTGGGGGAAATGATTGAAAGTCATTTTTCAATTCAGCTTTGACAGTAATAAACCTAATAATTCATCTCTATCTTTCTGACTTCTTTGTCGACTTGCAAAAATTGCTTCCTAAAACATAGGAAAGATATATGCGATTATCAATCCATAAAACACCAACAATCTCTAACTGTCATGCCAATTAAGTTTAAGGAAAAAAGAACACAACATTTTACCTAAATGACTTTCACTTTGGCCTGAGAAATCCATAAAGTTTACTAAAATATCCTTTTCATCTCTCCTTCCTTCCTTCTTTGCTCCCTCCCTCCCTCCCTCCCTCCCTCCCTCCCTCCCTCCCTCCCTCCCTTCCTTCCTTCCTTCCTTCCTTCCTTCCTTCCTTCCTTCCTTTTCCCTTAATTTTCCCACTCTCAGATTATATAGGGATGCATAGGTTAAAGAGAGCCCAGTCCTACTATCTGATGGTGCCTCAGCCACCCCAACCACACAGAGACTGTCCTGGGACACCTTTGCAGTAGCTTTTCTGGGACAGCCATGCATCGCCTGGAATCAGAATGAAAGCCTTCCCTTGAAGACCTGTTTGCAGCTGCTCAGACAACTATCAGGCCATACCTACATTAAGAGCTATTGTTTCCCACACTCATATCCCCAGTTAGGATTCTATTAACATTCATTAGCATGTGTGTTCTGTGGTAAGAGACTTCTCAAATGTGTGATTTGTTTTATCTAACTGACCAGAGACCTCGTTGAGGACAGAGACAAGAGATTGCTTCTCTTTTTCTTTGATGTCTTGCCCTACTCACCCACTCTTCACAAAATATTCTGACTACAACTGATCCTCGATAAAACTTGCCATCTGATTGATAACCATGCTAAACCAAACCCTCTCTTGAGCTTATAGTCTAAAATAGAAGATACTACTGCAGACATTGACATTTACAAAAAAGGCAAAATGATATGTGTTTAAAATAATTTTCAGGAAGCTGAAAGCTAAATTTGATGCTCCATTTCAGGAGCTATCTTTAGCCTATAAATTCTGGTATAGCTATCTTGACCTAGCATGGCCCATAATCACATTTATCTGCCCTTGCTCAAATAATTTTAGCATATCTGTATCTTTTATTCTAAGCTGCCTCCAACATTTTTGGAGGAAAGAGGGGTTAAAAATAAAAAGTATAGTTTATCCTAACAGAATCCATTAAGAGTTAAAAATTATTCACATGTAATGAATAGGGCATAGCACACATGCAGAAAATAAAAACAATGAGTGAAGATGAAAGGCAGTTTTTTGTAGCTCACATCTATTCTGGGGAACCAGAGATGAGCAACTTGATCACCTGAACTGAGAAAGGGCAGAGCACCAAGGTTATCATCTTAGCTGCTTGTGAAAATGATTGCACAGTCTTTAGCAAGTGGCCTGGAGCAGGATCTGTGCTCAATGACTCATTCAAGAAGTGGCCCTTCCATTAGTTCCCCTATAACATGGAGACGTTCATTTAATTCTGACTCACATTGTTAAATGCCACACACTGAATCACCAATCCCACTACATAAAGTACCTGGATCAAATGTCTCTATGAAATACTTATCCAGGCTGAAAATCTCCACTTAGGCCTGAGAGACTGCGGAAGCTGTGGTTACAGCTAGTTGCCTTGGAAGTCGCAGACGAGTTGAAGTGCACTGGCTCTCTGGATGCAAGACAAAGCCCAAATAGTCAATGGATATTATTTTTCTGTGATGCTTTACGATACCACTTACACTTTTATTGTGTGCAGTAAAAATTCTCATTGATAATCCTATGTCTAATAATTTTGGCTTTAAAAAAAATATTTCTCTTTTAGTGAATGTTGTTTTCCTACTTCTGTTATTTTCCAAAGGGACATTTCAAATATGAAAAAATATGCTACCAGGGCCTCCAAATGAAATGCATTCTCTAACTGTCCAGATGTTCATTTCAATGCACGCACCATATAAATCTAAACTGATGAGAACAGTAACGGTCCAGCTCAGGCTGTCTTAGTGAACTCTGAAAAAAGAAAAATAAGAAATGTGCTATTTAGGAAGTGAAGAGTTTTAACAACTCAAGAAAAGAAAATATTTCTTACGTTTTATTGTTCTGATTTTATGGACAATAAAGTTGACTTCCCATAATGGTCTTCTTACTATGTAACAGACAAATATCAACTCTGTCTCAAAAATTATGTCCAAAAGATTCCTCTGTAATGAAGTCAACTTTGTAAAAAGACAAATAAAAACCCAAGACAAATCCTAAAATATGAGCTCACTTTCCATTGCTTTTCTTCCTGAACACTTTCATAGACACTCTGTATTTTTTTTTTTCATTGTTGCTCACACATCTCAAGTGTGGCATACGGGCTAATCAATTATTCCACCTTTGAGAATTTACAATAAAATTATACAAATGGCATATAACAACTTCATTGGCTATTTGGTATCCTTTGAGAGACTGGAAGAAGGCTTCAAACAAGGCCCAATATCAAGGACCCACAGCACCCTATTGCTCTGTTATCCACAAAGCCATTTCCTCAGATTCACAAATATGGTGAGGAATCCTCACAGCTGGGTTCTAGAAGGGGCAAGTGCCCTTGATGCTACAAGCCGCAGCTTTGGGGAGAGAGATGCAGAGCATCATCCGCCTTCCCACTGCTTTACTAAGGCAACCCTGAACAACTACAGGTGGACGTCCTTCAAGCAACATGAGTTCCTGGGTCATCTGAACTGTGTGTGGTCAACAGAGGTGTGGTACTGCATTGCTGATGTCTCACTCACTTTCCCCCAAAATAAAGTATTTCCTTTGGACATGTTTGATTGAGGAGGTTTTTAACCTTGCACATGTATCTGCTTAAATCACCTCCAAAGTAACAGCCAGAGTTAACACCTACTCTGACCCACAAAGCCCCACAGCTGGCAGGCTAACATCATACCCTAAGAGAAGGATATTTTCAGGGATCCTACTTGTCTTAGTCCATTCAGGATTCTACAACAAAACACCATAGATTTGGTGGTTTATAAATAGCAGAAATGTATTTCTCACAGGTCTGAAGGTTGGAGGTCTGAGGTCAGGGTGCCAGCTCTCATCTGGGTCTGAGACTTCACTTGGCAGAAAGGCCTGGGGAGCTCTGTTGGGCCTCTTTTAGAAGGGCACTAATGCTATTCATGAGGACTCAGCCTTCATGACCTAATCACTTCCCAAAGGTTCTACCTCCTAATATTCTCATCTTGGAATAGGATTAGAATTTCAACATAAAAATTTTAGGGTAACATAAACATTCATATCATAACACTACCTTACATATGTCATCAACAGCAAATACTCATTAATTCCAACATTATGTCAGATATTAAACTCAGCTATCATTTGCAATACTATAGGAACATAAACACATCTGTAAGATAAAACTGTTTTCCATGGACATGTTCTTCAGGCTTTTCATTTATTTTTCCTCCTCTCAGCCCCACTACTCTATTATAAACTCCCCCAAATGCAAGTACTGGCCAGAATCTATTTCTTTTATAGCTTTTCTATGGCTTTTAATATAGTGCCCTGGACACCTTAGAATGCTGATGACAAACAGCTAAGTCAATAGAAATAAAAACAAAAGAAGGTTCTTTTTAGCAAGATTAGCTAGTATTTTCTTGGCTCAGGGAGAAGCAATACATTCAATATTTACAATAGTAAAGATTATTTACCATGAAGTGCATTTACTGTCATAATATAACTTGATTTAATTCAAGAGTTAGTAAGTGAAAGGACATTTATGGTTGTATATCCTGCCAAATTAGTTCTATCATTTACAAATTTAAATATTTCTTGTGAAATGTCCTGAAACCACTGAAATACCTTGAAAGGATGGAGTTAGTAATTTATCCTGTGGCATTAAAAACGTGAAATACATGGTTACAATCTGGCACGATGATATTTCTCTGGATTAGTCTCTACCTCTTTGGGACAATTTCAAAGGGGACTGCCCAAAGGCAAGATGCACTGACAGCTCACAGAGTTTTCTCTAGCCTGATGATTACACAACTTGCAAATGCCGTAAAAAGATTGTGGTCTTGGCATTTTTTCTAGAAGTACTCCAGCAAAGTCTGGAATTCAAGAGTCTTCTCTCACAAGTCCACAGCCCAGTGACCATTCCCTTTGCTCTTAACTCATGCACCATTTGGTCTGCAGAGACTGACTACCTCTGAGAGTGTCATCAGCACCCCTTCCCATACCCCCTCCTTGATTCAAGGAAACACTAGGATGTTTTTGGCATTTTCATTTTATTATCTTCTTCTACATGTCCAATGCATGATATTTTATTTTAAGTGTTTTTAAATATCTGAGTCTACTTGTATTTCACAAAGTCATCTCATTAACACTTCTTCTGACAACTCTCCATATATACATGCACTACTTAAGCAAAAGGAGCCACTATACATTTTCACATTTTTTCATGGAGTGATAAAACCTATCCCCAAATACCCAGACTTACTCATGAACTTGGGGAACATCTTTATCTTCCCAAATTAATAACAGCTGCTTATTTTCAAGATAACATCTTGTTTACTCCATAGAATACTGCTGGAATACACATAATCTCACCACTATGAATAAAGCAACTGCTTGATATGCTTCTGGAAACTTACATGAAGAAACAATTTTGTCTCTCCTCCCTGAACTGACCAAGTTGTTATCCTCTATGGTCCAGAGGTCTGTGCACATACCTCCAGGGGCAGAGCTGGGTCTATTTGCAATCTGTCTCTATAAATATTTAATAAAGAGTTTGAGAGGAGGCTGACTAGAGATCCATCTGTTAAACTACTGGAGACACACCAGACACTGTGAATTAACTGCAGAATAGGTCCAATATATTGTCAGGGTTCGATAGAGAGCTAAAGATATGCAGCTGATCCCACACTCTGAGTAGACCAACACTGCAATAGGAATGAAACAGTCCAGAGTGGATGAATAGAAATCCTGCCACCAAATGAGGCTAGTTCCTTGTGAAAATCAGTAAATAATGCTCTAGCCAGTTTAAAACAACAGAACTGACTCTGAGATACATATAAAATCTTTATCTCTAAGCAAAGCCAACATTCTCAAGGTCTGCTTCCACTTGCCAGTAGCTCCCTAATATTGCCATTACTCAATAAATGAATACCAAGCCAGGAGAAACGCAACAAATGTAAACTGGATGTATTTGTTCTCTGACATGTATTCAACCCTCAATACTTTATAAAGTTAATAAATATATTTTTTAAAACCAAACACCCAAAACAACCATGAGGCAGGCTGCCACAGTGTTTTGTCACTCTATGAAAGATGCTGTTTGTGTTTTGAAGCATGAAGAATGTCAGGATTTTTCATAAATGAGTGCTAGTTAGGAAAGGCTATGTCAACCTCCTTTAGAGCAAGCCGGCCTGCATCAACATGGCAGGTGAAGAGCAGAAAACACTGCTGGCAAGTTCTCTCTCAATCTTTGTACCCTGTTTTTCTTTCCAGGGACAGTTTAAAATTGAAATGAATGGGTTCAAATAAAAGTTTTTGTGCACGCACATTTTTTTTATTTTTTTCCTCCCTTCACACCCTCACTTCTCTTCCTGGCCCCTCTCTCAAAGATTGAAAAGAAAAAGTGCTTCAGAGAGAGCGGCCCCAGCAGGTTCTTAGTTCTGATCAGGCCTTCCATGCCTTTGCTGCCATATATATACATACAATTTGCAGACTTGCCCTTTACACAAAAAAGGAGTAGCATCTATAGAAGAATCCCCCGGAGGCAATTATGTTGGAGGGAGAGGAGAGGAACCAAAAAAGTGCTTGACACTGAGAAAATAAGGAGATGATTTAAAGCTCTTGATTACATTCAGATTCACATGCCAAGAAAAAGAAATTTGCTTATTTCTTTCCACCCCCACGCTAAGTGTAACACATGTGCACACACTCACACATACACACACATAGCAAATACACACACATAGCCAATACACACACATGTATACAAACTCACATTGGTACTAACACACAGCACCTCCTGTTTCAGGTAAAATATAAGAAACCTATGTATCTCAGACATGCGGTGTAGAGAGAAAGAGAGAGATGGGAAACTTTATTTCAAATCAGTAAATCTGTGTTCCCAGCAGAGCATCCTGCCTTTGCTG
Source organism: Miniopterus schreibersii (assembly GCF_964146895.1). Classification (NCBI taxonomy): domain Eukaryota; kingdom Metazoa; phylum Chordata; class Mammalia; order Chiroptera; family Miniopteridae; genus Miniopterus; species Miniopterus schreibersii. The sequence goes on along the minus strand of NC_138107.1, from coordinate 75,608,286 downwards.
CTCTGCTGGTATAAGCCTAACCAAAGCACCATCAGTAAACAATCTATTAGCATTTTGTACAATGCAGTAAACACACTTTTTCATGCCATTTTGTGATTTGATACTAAGACAATGGGGAAGTACAGGAATTAAAATCCCTAAACAAAAATTGTCTATATAGCCCTGGCAGGGTGACTCAGTTGGCTGGAGCATCATCCCACAAACCAGAAGGTTGCAGGTTTGATTCCCAGTCAGGGCACAGACCTAGGTTGCAGGTTCGATCCCTGGTTGGGGCACATACAGGAAGGAGTCCATCAATGTTTCTCTCTCACATCAATGTTGCTGATGATATGGCCTGTACCTCCTTGTAAGCTTTGCTTTATAAAATCCTAAATTGAGAAAGGGTTTGTTATTATTCTTTGGAACCACAACCAAAATGAAGCTGTAATTATTCTTTAAGGGTGGAATCCGTTTCCATCTGTAATATAGAGCATTAATTCTTCAAATAGTACATTTGAATGTTAAGTGAGGACTTACTGTATGAGAGCAAAAAGGAGACAGATAGGCCATTTAGGTCAACACCTTCACCTTAGAGATGAGGAAATGACTTGTGCATTAAGTGACACGCCCAAAACACAATAAATTTTTGTCAAAGTCTAGATGGAAACACGTTTCCTGGCGATCTCTTTTCTAGCATGTTGCTATACAAAGCACAGTGTGTAGACCATCAGCATTGGGAACTCATTAGAAATGCAGAATCTCAGGACTTGCTCCAGACCTACTGCATTAGTCAGGGTTCCTCAAAGAAACAAAACTAACAATGTGTGTGTGTGTGTGTGTGTGTGTGTGTGTGTGTGTGTGTGTGTGTGTAACGAGATATATTTTAAGAAATTGGCTCATGCTATTGTGAAGACCAGCAAATTTGAAATCTATAGTAAAGGCTGGTAGGCTAGAAACTCAGGCAGGATTTCTATGTTACAGTATTGAGGCAGAAATCCTTCTCTGAAAAACCTTTTTTTTTGCCTTTAAGGCCTTCAACTGATTGGATAAGGCCTACTCACATCATTGATGGTAAATTCCTTGCTTTAAAGTCAACTGATGGTAGATGTTAACCACATCCAAAAAATTACCTTCACAGCAACATCTAGACTATTGTTTGATTTAACAACTGGGCACCAAGTTGGCACAGAAAATTTATCTAGCACATTTCCTGAATCAGAATCTTCATTTTAACATGATCCCTGGTTGATTCTTATGCATATTAAGGTTTGAGAAGCTCTGATGGAGCCATTTGTAAATTTGGGGAGTATCACAGCCCCAATTCTGTAACAAAGAAATCCAATATAACAGTGCATTTAGACATTTATTTCTCTCCCATGGAAAGTTTGAGCATTGCAATATGGGACAAGGAAAGAGACTTGACAGGCAGAAACCCAGGCCTCTTCTAACTTGTCGCTCTGCCATCATCAACACATGAAGCCCATCTCATGGTCAAGATAACTCTTTCAGATTAGCCATCATGTCTTTGTTCTCATCAGCAGAAAGAGATAAAAAGGCAATGGAAGAAGCATCATATTTTCCATAAGAACATGACTAAGAAATTACACTCATTTATGGTTAAATCCCATGATCCAGAACTTGGTCATATGACAAATATAGCTACAGAGGCTGGAGAATGTACTCCTTTGACAGAATCATCAATTATTCAACAAAACTCATTTAGATTCAGAATTCTGTAACTAAAGAAAGAAGGGGAGACTATTTACCATAGGATAGCTAACCATTTCTGCCACTTGCCTTTCTGCACCAGGTTACCTGCATGCAGTTCTGGGACTGCAGATGAGGAGGTGGGAATGTAACAGAAAAAAAGAGTATCTTTCCTGCTTTCTTCTGTAGTAGAAAGAATAGAACTCAGCATGTCACTGGTAGGATGAAAAAACAAAGAATGATGGCAGCTCATATAACCATTACATCGATTGGCTACTTCTTCAACATAGAGTTGATCTTGGCTAACACAGCTGGAGTGTAAGTTTCCCTTGTTTCAGGGAAGTAGAGGATTCTTCACTCTGACTCTTTTTATGTTTCATCAGTTCCATCCTTCACTGTCCCACAGGAATGACTCACTTCTCCCTGTTCTCATGGCCAAGAAGGTACATAAAAGAGGAAACAACTCTAGTCAAAGCTTCTTCTTTTGTTCAATCCTCATAATTCTCACATCCCATAGCTGGGAATAGAAGCATGTAGAGCCACTTTCCATGTTCATGCTGAGCACAAAACTCCTTGAACTTTCTTTTCCCCAGGAAAAAAAGCCTGTGTGTTTGGGGGTAACTGAGAAATATACAGAAGAATGTCTAGGGATGCTTTTCTATAGAGGAGTGATGTTTGCATAAGCATATTTTCATTTAATTGACTAAAGCAGTTTTACACACAAAAATACTTAATAGCATAACAAAAAAATCTGTAAAAATATATCAACTTTTCTGTACTACTACCTTCCAACATAAACTACATCCATACACAGTCCCTTCAGAGACCAACAAGGTATATTGTGCAGAATTTTCTGTAACCAAGGTAACAAAACACCATTGTTTTGTATCAACTTCTAAGACAAATAAAAATCACTGTTATATTGAATGTTTCTTTGTAATAGTGTTTATTTCTATAATGTCTACAACCATTTTCAAGATCTAGGTTATATCAGGCTGTTTGTTTTCTTCTAGATACTAACTACAACTTTCAACAGGTATTAGAAGTACCCGTATTATAGATCAAAACTATTTTTAGGCAGTAAATAAATAGGAATATAGCTGCGGCAGGTTCTACTTACATTCACTGTAAAGTTTCTATAAAAATAATTAATATAACAGTATCAGTTAAATAATGACTATACATCGATTACATGGTCCACAAGCATGCATGCATACCATAAAGAATAATATACATAGTATGAGTTGCTATAAATAATTTGCATGTATATGAATAATTTATATGTGTATATAAAATAATTTGATACCTTTCTTGGCAAACATGACTCATTAATAATGTTTTCTTCCTGAATTTTATGTACCCTTGTAAGAGCACCATATCCCTCAAGTGCTTATACACCTATCTTTCTTAATATAAGTACTGTTTTCAAAGGTTTCTTTTATATAAGGGTTTCACTTAGATGCTCAGTGTTTCTCTACAATCAAAACTTTTTTAATGTGCACAAGATGAAAGCTCAGCAGCATCTAAAATTCTGTGACATCACATTCTTCCAATATACTAATGGTCTCTGTTTGATATGACTCTCTGGTGTTAAAACTTTGAAACTAATAAATATTATTATTAATAGTAATAGTTATTGCCATTAATGGTGAATGACAGCTGATGATATGGCTGTTACCAAGTCCCTAAAAACTTTTTTACCTCCTGTGTAGTGTGTGAGTGTATGAGTGAGTGAGAGTGTGTGTGTGTGTGTGTGTTTATAATCAGCATATCTTATAACTTATCAAATCATGTAATTACAAATGTATATCATCAATATTGCTACTATAATGATTGAGTTTACACTTCTACTAATTTAAACAATGACCATTTTTCCTTTGGAAATTGGTGATTGATTATAAAAGATTTTGCAACCAGCTACAATTTGAAATTTAAAAAATAATAAAACAAAAAAAAACATGCAAAAATACCAAAGAGGTCAAGTTAAAGAATCTCAGGCCATGAAAAGGGACTTTTCTTCTGTATTTCAGAACAAATAAACATGTTCCTAGAGTTTAATGAAGTAAAAACTAGGTTGTTATCACAGTGCTCACAATTTCCTCTGGGAGTGTGTTGCAGTCAATGTACTTCTCATATTTTTTCTTACGTTATGGAGAAATTTCTGCTAAGGATCTGGATTTCTATTCCCTGGGACTGTGTTTCCCAGATGACTTAGTTTGATGGGAATAATTTCCATTCCCAGTCAGGAAATGAAAGCATAGGGCAGCGTAATGAGCATGTGATTGAACTTTTCCAATAGTATAGACATATTAGCTCTAAGAATTTGCAATGTACACTAATGTTCTCCTACCTCGTGATATTTGCCCTGTAGCTCTTGAATTGGATTTCTTTAACCCAACTTCACACATGTCATTTGGGTTTCAGACATTTTCTAGAGACTCAGCATAGGGTCTACATTTATATTCTTAAAGCAGGAATTTTCATTCCTTTTTGTTCTTCTGAGCTAATTTTAAGAAGAGAGGCAGTCACAGTATGATTTCATCCATATTTTCAACTATTTAGAAGAAAACATTGATTAACAACATTAAAGAAATATTTCTAAAAATAGAACTGCATAGAACATTGCTCAGTGGTCTCTAAAAAGTGTCAGGGTTTGTCAAATATATTCTAGTTCTGGCCTTTACTTTAAGCAATGGTTAATAATTTTCTCATTGATATTAAGGGAGAGGATCACATGTTTTTGTATATAAAATCAAACTATATCTAGTTCTGTGCCCACCAGCGTGGATAGCAAAAATGCTGTCATTTGGGGGAGCCATATGTGCCCATGTAAGAGTCTCCCCACTTTAGCCATCATGGTCTAGGGCTGTGCTGGCAGCTCCAATACTTACAACTTCTGCTCTCTTCATAGCTGTCTTGAGCCTGGGACCATTGCCCAGGTCCCAAAGCAGTGTCACTTGGGAGATTGTCCCAGGCTACTTCTCCACCCACATCAAAGTCCCACCATCAAACAATGGTCTTGCTAGGGAGACATGAACAGACTATTGTCTACGTACTCTTCACCCTCTTCACTCCTCAGGACCAGGGAGCTATAGCCCACAATTGAGCCATGTTCTACTTATTCCACTTCTCCCAACAGAGCCCCACCATCTTCCAGAGCCAGAAAATCTAGGCTGTAGCCTCAATGAGCCCAGGTGTTCAAAATAATAATAATAATAGGAATAGCAAAGCTTGATAATGGTACTTATATGTGGGCACTTCAAATGTATTAACTTGTTTAATAATTGCAACATGAAGATGCACTATTGTATCCATTCAACAAGTGAGACTATTGAGGCACAGAGAAGTTTGGTAACTTGTCATTAAGCTAGTAAGTGACAGACCCAGAATTCAAATCCATGCACTCTGGACCCAGAGTCTATGCTCTTAGCTACTACATTCCACTGCCTGTCCGTATGACAATCTGTTCATTTCTCCTAAAATAAGTAATCTACTTCTTCAGTCTACACAGGCTAGATTGTATAGAATGGTGACTGAGGTTGGGAAAAATTGATGTGTGAACAAAAATACTTGCCATATTTATTCCTTTATAAGCTACTTCCTCTGTAAACCACTGTTAAATTCTCAGTCATGTTATATTCCCTTACATATATAGCAAATATATACTCAAATATACTCACATTATAACAGATGTATAATAAAAAAATATTTTATATCTAAATAGCTGGTCTTCCACATGAGTTACATCCACTAGATAATGTGCTGGGAAAATTATCAATACCCAATATAGATACCAATTTAGTTTGATTTCATAGTTTAAACCCTGTAGATGTGCCCAATCTATTTGGGTTAATTAGCCAGATTCTCTTAATTTTGAACCATCCATCTTTGGCTCAGGGTGTAGAGGGCTTAGAATCTCCTATCTTTGTGCCATGTTTGCTCTTCAGTAGCTAATCACCTTTGAGATGTTATTGGTGCCATCTCTGAATTATTTTGTAGCATTCACTGGTGACATCTATAGCAAGAACCACTCATGGTATCATTCCCTCTCTCCCTCTATCTCTCTCTTTCTCTCTCTCTCTCTCTCTCTCTCTCTCTCTCTCTCTCTCTCTCTCTCTTTCTCTCTGCTGGGTTATAGGGCAGAGCAGCATCCTGGATACCATGGCCTCATGTGGCCCTTTAAGTTCCTCTGAAACTTTTCCACATTTTCCATTATATCCTTGGCCTGGGTGGGCCATCCTTAAACTCTACTCTGGTGTTGTCTTGCTAAAACCATTGTGGACTCCAGAGGAGTCCTGCTGGTTCTAGCTTCAGTGGTCAGGATCTGTCCAGGTCCTTCTTCACAGGGCATCAAACTAATAGTAGAACAAGAACTGCCATCCACGTGCTCAGGTCTACGTCCCGTTATCACTAAGCCAAATCATGCAAGGATAATTGGAACAAACATCTGATCACTTTCTCTCTTTCCCCTCTCATTACATCTTCCCACTTCACTCTACTATCCCCACAATGAACGTTTTCATTCCTTGGCATCAGAGCCATTTTCTACTCACGATAACAAGTATAACGTATGCAGCCTTTTTTTTAGGTAATGTTTTTGCAATTCAATTTTGTACTTTGAAAATCTCACTTGCTAGGTAGATGATAAATGGATATTATAATAACTGTTCTTAGCTTTAATCCCCAACTCTCATTCTTCAAGAAGGCAGAAAATTAATGTTCCAGTTATTTATGGCTATGTAACAGACCATTCAAATACTTAGTGATTTAAAACAACAATCGTCATTTACGTTGCTCACAAATTTACAGATTGGGAAGAGTTTGGCAGTAAGGGTTCATCTCGGCTACAAGCTGAGTTAACAAGGGTAGCTCACTTGGGTCTAGAGGATGCACTTCCAAGATGCCTTACTCATTTGGCTGGTAAGTTGATGCTCTGCTAAGGCTATTGGACAGGTGTCTTAGTGACTTTCAACCACACCTCTCCACAGTGTTACTTCTCCTTCACAGAATAGCACCTGTATTTCAAGCAAGAAAGTGAGATCTGCTAATATCTTAAGTTCCAGGCCCTGAAATTGGCTGAATCACTTTAGTTGTATTCTGTAAGTCAATGTTTACAGAGCGCATTCTAAATTCAAGGGACTTTGGGGGTGGGGGGAAAAAGGAAAGTTACAAAGACTCCACCTCCTGATGGGTAAAGTACAAAGAATCTGTGGCAACTTCTAACCAATCATACTTAGTTTAGTAATTTTCATTTAAGTTACCATTCCTAAACTTTTGCAGTTAGTTACTGTTTAAAAGCAAGTCAGATGTCAGATCTTCTAGTGATAGTAGAATAAAGAGGTCAGCAACTTCTCCTCAATTAAAAATAATAATAAAACTGACAAAATTGTCAAGAACATCAGACTAAGGGTTATGCATATCAACCAAGGACACACACAAAATTAGAACTGTTTTTTAAAAACTACTGACCATCAAGTAAGAAGATTGGGAATCCATAGCATTCTTGTGTTAAGTTGCTCTCATCTCCTTCCCACAGCTTTGATGGTATAATACCAGAGCAAATCTGGCCATGAAAATAAAGAACTTCACTGTTGTGAGAGACTGACTTGTTTTTAAGCACAGGGCAATAACTTCATTCCCAGTTGCACTGTTCACAAAAATAGCAAACTTGATAGAAAATGAAAGCCCTGTTCACCTGAGTCATGATCCCCCTGGTGCAAGAGAGTAGTGCAAAGGACTAGAAATTTAACATGGAGATCCTAGAAATGAGAGAATCATAAATGGACTGGGTAATTTCTCCACACATCCCTGGCTAAAGTGGCATATACATGCAGGGGAGACCCAAGAGGGCCTAATGCAACCATATACGCCTGACTGATTTAGAATCTGTGTGAATACACAGAAATGACCAGAGAGAGCCCACAGTCTCCATACACTTATGGCTGACAGAGGCTGTGCATTTATGCAAGAAATACACGAGAAAGCCTAGTGAAAAGCTGAAACAACTTAGAAAAAATGCCTGAATTTTGAATCCCCTCAGCAACCCACACAAAAATCCATCAACATTTGGAGGAAGCCATTTTAAGTCAAGCCAAAAAAAACAAAACAAAACAAATTGGTAACAAGAAACTTCAGGGAGAATATTGAAATCCAAAATTTCTTATAAATGACCTAAAATGTCCAGCTTCAAACAATTTCTGCAAAGAAATAGGAAAATGTAACCCATAGGTAGGAATTAAAAAGAAACTAGCCCAGCCAGCATGGGCATCTACCTATGGTCCAGGAGACTGCAGTTCAATTCCCGGTCAAGGCACAGGTTTTGGGTTTGAACCCCAGTAGGGGGAATGCAGGAGGCAGCCAGTCAATGACTCTCTCACCAATGATGTATCTCTCTCTCTCCCTCTCCCTTCCTCTCTCTGAAATCAATAAAGACATATTTTTAAAAAAAGAAAGAACCAACTCTGAGTGAACCCAGGTGTTGGATTTGGCAAACAGAATGATCAAAGCAACTATTATAACTATACTGAAAAAATTAAAAGAAATCTTGTTTAAAAAATTCAAAAAAATATGATGACAATGACTCAGCAAATAATAAAAGTGAATGAATAAATAGATACTATTAAAAAATAAATAAAATCTAAATTTGAGAGTTGACACAGAGAAGTAACCAGTGAACTTGATGATAGCTAAATAGAAAATATCCATTGTGAATAATAAAATAATTAAAGAAAATTTAACAGAGCCTCTGAAACATACAGTATAACATCAAAAATATCAAAGTATTTGTAGTTGGAGTACCATAAGGAGAGAAAATATAAGGTAAGGGAAATATTTTTTAAAATAATGGGTAGAAACTTCCCAAATTTGATTTTAAAATATCAGTCTATAAATTCAAGAAGTTAAAAAATTCCCAATAAGGGTAAGTACAAAGAAAGCCTCAATTAGATACATCATAGTCAAATTGTAGAAAGTCAAAGTAGAAAAGAAAATTTTGAAAGTAAAAGGAGAAAATTCATCGCACACTCAGAACAACAGTAAGATTAATAACCTCTCGACAAAAACAATAGATGCTAGAAGGCAGTGGAACAAAATATTTTAAATGTTGAAAGAATATTATAGTCAACAAAGAACACTATTTCCATCAAAAAGTATCCTTCAAAAATGAGGGCAAGATAAAGTCATTCGAATTTAAACAAAGTCTGAGAGAAAATTGCTACGAGACCTGCTCTACAAGAAATTACAAAGAAAGGAAACGATACCAGATAGTAACTAGAATCCAAAAGGAGATATAAAGAGTTGCCGAAATGGAGAAAATGTGGATAAATAAAATGCATTAAATATTTTCTCTTTTCTTCTTACAATTTCTTTAAAAGAAATGACTTTGTATCAAGCAATAATTTTAACACTCCATTTTGGGTTTATAACATATATATAATACATCTAAAAATAGTAGCACCAAAATAGTGAAGAAATCAAACTATACTAAAGAAAAGTTGCTATATTTTATTAAAATTAACTTGCAATATTTTACCAGAATTAAGACACCCAAGTAGACCCTGATCATGTAAAATGTATATTGTAATCAGTAAAGCAGCTACAAAAAAAATAACTTTAAAAAAAATCTTTAGTGTTGAAAGTATTAAAGATGTCCCCCTTTTTACCCCATTGATCCCCTCCACCTTTTATCCCCCCCCCCCCCGCCCACTCCAGGCCTTCCCCACACTATTGTCTGTGTCCATGGGTTATGCATATATGCATGTTCTTTGATTAATTTCTCCCCACCCACTACCCCACCCCACCTTCCCTCTAAAACTCATCAGTTTGATCCATGCTTTTATGTCTCTGGATCTATTTTGTTCATCAGTTTTTGTTCATCATATTCCACATATGGGTGAGATCATGTGATACTTTCAAGTTAAATCAACAATGAGATATCACCTCACATGTGTCAAAATGTCTACCATCAACAAATTATCAAATGACGAGTGCTGGCAAGGATGTGGAGAAAAGGGAACCCTAGTACACTGCTGGTGGGAATGCAGACTGGTGCAGCCACTATGGAAAACAGTATAGAGTTTCCTCAAAAAATTAAATATGGAACAGCCATTTGACTCAGTGATCCCACTTCTAGGAATTTATCCTAAGATACCTGGAACACCAATCAGAAAGAATATATGTACCCTTATATTCATAACAGCATAATTTACAATAGCTAAGATCTGGAAACAGTCCAAGTGTCCATCAGGTGATAAGTGGATAAAAAAGCTGAGGTACATTTACACAATGGAATACTATGCAGCTGCAAAAAGAAAGATCTCTTTCCTTTTGAGACAGCATGGATGGAACGGCTAAGTAAAATAAGCCAGTCAGAGAAAGACAAGTGCCACATGTTCTTACTAAAAATAACTTTAAAGCATATTTTAAAAATCAATAACAAGCAAAATAGAGGCAGGCTTATAAATAGAGAGCAAGCTGACAGCTGTAGTGGGCTGCTGTATTGGGGAGGAGGTGGAGGGGTTGAGAAAAAGACAAAACATCCCAAAAAATCAAAAGGGTAACTAAAATAGGACACTAAAAATATTTGCTTATACAAAAAGTAGCACTAAGGAACAAAAATATAAAACAAACAGAAGACATACATAAATCTACCCAGATTAATAATTGCATTAAATATAAATGGACTAACACTCCAATCAAATGACAGAGATTGTCAGATCAGGTAAAAAGAACAGAGCCTATCTATATGCCATTTATAAGAGAAATGTCCAGATTCAAAGACACAGAGAGTTTGAACGTAAAAGCATTGAAAAAGATATACTATGTAGACTTTATAGTTTAAATATAAGGGGCTGGAATGACAAAAGAGGAATCTAAGAAAAGAAATAGTAGCAATAAAAAGGAACACTTCATAATAACAAGAGTCAATACAGCAGAAAAATATAATAATTACAAATGCATATCCAATTTTACTAAGCCCCATAATACATGAAGTAAACCCAACAAAATAAAAAAGAGGAATAGACACTTCAACTATTACAGTTAGAAATTTCAATATTCTATTCTCAACTGATACAACAACATGGAAAATCCTCATAGACAAAGAAGACTTGACTAACATTATCTACCAACTTGACTTTAATTAATTTATTTATTTTAAATACATCTTTATTGATTTCAGAGAGAGGAAGGGAGAGGGAGAAAGAGAGATAGAAACATCAAAGATGAGAGAGTCATCATTGATTGGCTGCCTCCTGCATGCCCCTGACTGGGGGATCGAGCCCACAACTGGAGATCGAGCCAGGCATGTGTCCTGACCAGGAATCAAACCTCGATCTCCTGGATCCTAGGTCAATGCTCAACTGCTGAGCCACACCCTGCCGAGATGTGAGAGAAACAGCAGTAAAATGGGTCTCAAGTAAAAAAAAATGCATAAATTGTCATGAATCAAAGTTGTGGGATTGAAGACAATCCCGAGAACAAGCAGAGAAGATACTGGCCCAGAGCACTAGAGGTCACCCAGTTTGAAAAACCATAAGGATGCTATGCTTCTCAGACACATCCTAAACAGAAACTATCATATCAATTATAAAATCTTCCACCTCTATAGACAACTTTAAAAGTCTTATTTTAGCAAAAGTAGAAAAGAAAAGAAATTAGCTCCACACCTCACAATCAGTTTCAGAAGTTTGGAGGAAACCTGGATCAGATGCTGTGGGCATCCTGCCCAGATACACCAGCCCTCATACTTCAGTTCACACTGGCTGGACTCACAACTTGCAGCACCTGCATTTCTTTGCCTGAGAGGCTTTCTCAAGCCTGCAAAGCCTCTGCAGCATTCTGGGTATGTTTGGGCATGAACTTCCCATGGGAGTAGCCTTAACAAATTAATGAAAGGAATTGGTGCATAAATATCCCAGCAACCTTATTATCCCTTGGGTAGAATAACTCTGAGGTATATGTTCTGCACTATCTTTCTGGGTTTCCCCGGTAGGATTAAGCTCCAGTGGGCCACAGAGGTAGGTGCCTTGCTAATATGCACTTTATTTGCTACTTTTCCTCACTTACTTCCCAACTCTCCTACCGCTATTTTCTTCCCTTCCCTACATAAACTACTTGCCCATGAATCTATGGAGATTTGAGATATGAGATTAATTTATTAATAAAAAATAGAGGTTTATGATGGCAGAGGAGAAAAATGTTTAGAAGCAACTGTATGGAGAGCCAAGGGGAAGTAGGCCTACAACAGGGTAAAGAGAACTGAGTAAACCATGATTGGTAATCAGAGATTTCATTTTTGTTCATGCATGAGGTTGACTAGGATAAGCGCCACAGATGAAACTGGCTGGCCTCAAAGTCCTCACCTTTCTGGTAAAGTTGCTGTGGTGTTAGAATAAGTTGTGGGTAGGTTAGGGTTAGTGTCGGTTTAAATTTTGTCTCCTCAGATGCTGCCTACAAATCTGTCTAAGTTAATTAGAACTACCCTGAGGCTAAATCAGGGTCATGGCGAGGTCTCTGCCAGGGAAGCCCTAGGGAGAGGTGCTGAACTGGTTCACTCAAACAAGGTCTGCAGTTGCTTGGAAATCTAAGATCGTATGTTTCTTATATCTTTAGAAATAGAGGACGAAAAAGTCATCTGAAACTACAACTGCCTTGAAAGAAAGCTGTAATCTCAGGACTCTTCCCTTCCTTTCTACTTCTGAAGGAATAAATTCCCCCTTCTGTTCGCTGAGCACAGTGATGGGCTTTGTATATGGAGAAGCATTGTCCCTTAGATACCTGGAGACATGGGTCTTTTCACCCTGCATCTTAGATCTTCATGAGCCTTTCTCTGTTTTTCTCATATTTGTTCCTTAATTTTCTGTTCTTTTTCTCTCAGGAGTCACTTATCTATTAATAAAGAAAATAGGGAATATAATGAATTCAAAAATGTCAGTAATACCCTCAGCTTTTTCAATATCTATTATTACCTTTTTCACTGTAACATTCAGAAACATTTTCTTGGAATTACATAATGAAATATTCACTCCTATTCTTCAGTGTTTGTCCCAGAAAATCCTATAAAGTTATATTTTTAATTCATTATCTGTTAGGAATAACCATAAGGAAATGCCACCCCTCAGCCACATCCGCCCAGACACTGCAAAAGAGGAATCAACCTTGAAGACAGAAAAAGGCCAAGACTCTGAACTACTTAATAGGCAGAAGCCTTACACTGTACACTGCATGCTTGAGATGAAAAGGCATTTTAATGTCTGCATTCTTGGCTGAAGATGACTCTTTATTCAGAATGAAAGATTTTAAATTGGACAGATACATGCAAAAAAAAAAAAAAAAATGAAACTAGACACTTCCTTACAGCATACACAAGAATAAACTCAAAATGGATTAAAGACTTAAGTGTAAGTCATAAAACCATAAAAATCCTAGAAGAAAACATAGGTAGTACAATCTAGGACATTTCTTGTAGCAATATTTTTTCTGATATATAGGATTTCCCCCCAAAAATGTATACACATACATTTTTGATAGCTTAATTGATGTTTCTTTCTCTTCAGATTTAACCCATTGGAATTAGTAATTATTCAAAGTGTGTAGTTGCATTTTTTTCCTCAGTCAAGGGAAACAAAAGAAAAATTAAATAAATGGGACTAAATCAAACTAGAAAGCTTTTGCACGGCAAAGGAAACCATCAACAAAATGTAAAGACAACCCACAGAATGCGAGATCTCAAACAACTCAATACAATAATCCAATTAAAAGTGGGCAAAGGACATGAATAGACACTTCTCCAAAGAGGACATAGAGATGAGGAACAGACATATGAAAAGATGTTCAACATCACTAATCATCAGAGAGATGCAAATTAAAACCACAATGAGATATCACCTCATACCTGTCAGAATGGCTATCATCAAAAAATCCCCAAATGACAAGTGTTGGCAAAGGTGTGGAGAAAAGGGAACCCTGGTGTACTGTTGGTGGGAATGTAGATCAGTGCAGCCACTGTGGAAAAGAGCATGGAGTTTCCTCAAAAATTTAAGAATAAAACTGCCTATGACCCAGTGATTCTGCTTCTGGGACTATATCCAAAGAAACACGAAGCATTCATTTGAAAGAATACGTGCACCCCTATGTTCACTGTGGTGTTATTTACAATAGCCAAGATCTGGAAGAAGCCTGGGTGTCCATCAGTAGATGAGTGGATAAAAAGACCATGGTACATTTACACAATGGAATACTACTCAGCCATTAAAAAGAAGGAAATCTTACCTTTTGTACAACATTGATGGACCTGGAGACTATTATGTTAAGTGAAATAAGCCAGTCAGAGAAAGACAAACACCATATGATTTCAGTTATATGTGGAATCTAATGAACAGAAGGAACTAACAAACAAAACAGACATGGACTCCTAGATACAAAGAACAGACTGGCAGCTGTCAGAGATGAAAGGGGGTTGGGGATGGGGGGTTGGGTGAGGGGGGAAAAAAACAGATACAGACAACCTTATGGTGATTGCCAGAGGGAAAGGGGATGGGGGAAGGTGAAAGAGCACAAAGGCGGGATAACAGGTGGCAGAAAGAAACTTGACTTTGGGTGGGGAGTGCATGATGCAGGATGCAAATGATACATTACAGAGTTCTACACTTGAAACCTGTATGGTTTTATGGACCAATGTCACCCCAATAAATTCAATAAAAAGTAAAGTAAGAATGACTTTACATTTCAGAAAGAAAACTGAAACTGCAGAGGTTATAGGTGCAAATACCTAAAGTGACAATGTTTGGTAAATAAATTCACTTAAATTTCTCCTCCAGGGAATTATCAATGGGGTAGGGAATACAGAGGAGAACAGGCAGCTTTTTCAAAGAAATGGTTATAAATAGGTAAGAAAATGAAAACAATATAACCCTTATTCAATCAATAAGGAGGTTATAAGATAGTGCATAGAGTGTGGTTCCTCTTCTGTTTCTAAGATTCATTCTGGTCTTTGCCCTGGGAGAAAAGCCTAGTTAGAAAGAGGTAAGAATTACAGAGGACTTTTCAGAGGTTAGTACACATGGCTCTCTTCGGTGTAATATAAAGTTGATTTCCCACAAAGTTTTAAGAAAGGAGGAAGGAAAAGATGAGACAGGAAATACAAGTCCCTAATGACTTCTCTTTTGACCCACAAATACAAGGAGAGGATGAGAATACAGAAGTGCTGCTCAAGTTCAATCATCATAGCTCAAACTTCAGCTGGAATCAGAAGTTCCTTACTCAGTGGAAAAAAGGGAGAGCCGTGGGTTTATATTTAATCTTCTGAAAGCCTAAAGAGCCTAGGAATATAGTTTGTTTATCTTCTTTTTTCTTTATTTCTACCTTTTCTTTTTTTTTAATGTAACCTAGACTCATGATCTTTTAAAATAATTGTGTATTTTTCTCCCTCTTCTTTTTCTAGACATAGGAAAAGTACCCCACTGGCGAAGAAAGAGCTGATGCAATTTTTCTTTTCTTTAAACGTTTGAGGAAAGAAGTCTTCCTTATGATACAAAATTTGCTTTCTATGTCAGAGAAGTCAAATTAAAACCCTGTATGCAATATATGTGTTCTTATCCTCTTAAATATTAGAAATTCAAGAGATCAAAACAACCACTTATTTTCTCCACTAGACACAGAGGTCAAGATCCAATGGTGTCACAATCTGTTGTGAATTCTGTTGCAAGTAACTTGTTACTATTAATAGTTCAAAGTTTGCCAATGATTTACTTTTGTTTGTAAGTTACAGAGAAGTCAAGGTTATCCTGAAATGTCAGTCTCACTCAGCTGCCTTCTGATATTCTTTTCTGAGTGGGAGAGAAGGGGAGGCTTTATAACCAGGATGCCAGTGATTGAATGTCACCCACTGTTTGCTTTCAGAAGTAAAAATGTTGAAACCACTTCATCAGACTGAGGGCAGGTAGCAAAATAACCCCACAGATATTGGAAACAAGGTGTCATTGAAAGTTAAACTAGAAAATCAATGCAAAACAGCTATGATCAGAGACATGAAAAATCATTCTTAAGGATAAGAAGGTGTGTGGGGTCATGCACCTAGAGAAACCCCAGGCACCTTTCTTATGGAGATGAGGGCATCAGGCCCAAAGCTAATAAATACCTGAATGACTCAATGTTCATGCTCTGAATGGCACGCTCAGAAAGTGTTGTTCTGAGTCTTACTTCATTTCACATGTTTTTTTCTTTCTTCAGAGAGTGTAATATATTTTATATAAAATATATAAAAATATATATTTTTATAATCAATCAACAAATTAGCATCATGGTCTTAAGAGCAAATGAAATGTATTGAGACTTTATTTTGTTCCAGGTCCTTTTGCTAGGCACTAGGTTTACCGAGATATTTAAGAAAGTCTTCTCAAGAAACTTCCCTTGTGAAATTTTAATGTGAGTTTGTTTCTGAAAGGTTGATGTACTCTGTGTGCCCAGAAAATCATGTTTTATGAGTCTACAAAATTGAGGAGCAGACTGGATTGTGGTGAACCCATCACAAATGACATAGCATCTTATGAAGCCTCATAAGGACCAAACAACTGATCTCAACTGCACAAAATCTCACATAGTAATTCTCTTTCTGCATATACAGTTCTAGTCATCCTGGAAAGTCCTTGTCACTGAGCTAAAAGTCAGATGACCTAAGTGCACCACGGTTAGCTTTTTTTTTTTATATATAGGAAGTACCCTTCTTTTTTTTTTTTTTTTTTTTTAATATATCTTTATTGATTTCAGAGAGAGGAAAGGAGAAGGAGAGAGAGAGACAGAAACATCAATGATGAGAGAGTCATTGATGGGCCGCAGCCCACAACCGGGGCATGTGCCCTGACCAGGAATTGAACCCTGATCGCCCGGATCCTAGGTCGACGCTCAACCGCTGAGCCACACCCGGCCGGGCGAGCTTTAATAATTGTACATAAGTGAACATCTTTGACAAAGCTTTTCCTACCTACAAAATGAAGCTAATCATTCTTCCTGTTACTCCACACAGATGTTGTGAGGATGGCATGGATGGGCAGAGCAGGGCACCAACTTCTCTATCCAGCAACTACTGTGTGCCAGGTACAGTGTGAGGGATTTCCCCATGCTCTTTCCTGTAACCCTCACAGCAACCCTCACTTTAGGCATTATTGCCTTAAAAGTTGACTTTCTAGGTCACATCATGTGGTGGTGAAGCTAGCCTTTGAAAACCTGTCTGCCTCCAGGGTCTACACTCTCCATCCCTTCAGCCTGCCTCTGTCTGTCTCTATCTACCTCTATGGGTCTAAATCTGCAAAATAACATGGAAAACAGGAAACTATTCTACCATTATCATCCAAGAGTGAGCTAGGAGTGAAAGTGTCTCCTAACTTTCTTACTCCATTCCTTTGCTCATGGCAGTCTTTCTACTTGAAAGGTTCTTTTCTTCTCCTGTAACTAATTTGTACCCAATCCTCCAGGTGACTATACTTTTCTAAGCAACAGTAATCTTCCCTCCTAAAAAATATGATATATCTACACTATTTCACTCTCTCATACAGCTGATATCTAGTATTTTTAGTTGTTATTTCACATGTCTTGTTTCCTCGGCCAGACTAAAATTTCCTTTGAATAAAAGAGTCCCTTGGCATTCCTCAAGCACCATGCCATTCTAGCACCACTCCATTAACAACCTAGGTTTTTAAATACAATTTGTATTGATATATTTAAAAATATAAGACAAATACTGAAAGATGGTTACTAAAATAGGTAGTCTAATCTACTGTTAAAAGAAATTTAAACACTTAGGTTTTCACCTTAATCCTAAAGCTTCTACCTAGAAATAGAGGAATGAACAGAAAGACCTGTCCTCTCCCTTAAAATTCGTATGTTAATAGATACAGCACATTGTGTAAGAGAATATTTAAATAAATAACATACAATATTTTAATTTTGAAAAACAGTTAATAAATATAGCATTAGAAAGATGCCAAGTACATACTAGACTGTTTTTCTTTAATTTCAATATCACATCTCTGAACAGTCAACTGCAGTGGATGAACCATACCTGGAGGAGATTTGAGAGAATAGATGTGAGACTCGTGTGTGGGCTTTGCAATTGTTAAAGCATTAGTGAATGGATCTTTTTCCTGGAGGAGAAATGCAATTTTGTTGGGAGAAAGAGGGAACTGTTTTCTTTTTTATGAAGCAGAATTCCTTTCTAATTCTCTGAGCCTTTTACTATAACTGCTGTGGCATGTGTTTTAAATTATATTGTATGCATGTGTTCCCCATAAAATTAGCCATCATGACCCATTGTTCCACAGTCCTTCCTTTCATCACATTTTAGGGGCCTGTGTTCCATATTAGCAAATAACCCTTAGGGAAAATTATGCATTTTCCATACACCAGCTTGGTTATATATTTGATAACACTTATTGTATATTTAAGGATATGGGTCAATGTTTAAAATTTTTAAAATAATAAAACAAGTGGCTGATTGTTTCCTCCTGGCAAACAAACTAGGAAGTCAAAAGGAATATATCTAGCATCAATATCAAAACAGAATTAACAGCTCCATTTTAACCCATATGTTTGGGAATATATAACTCCATCAATATGTTAACTAGGGTGAAGGCATATTGCCAAGTTTAGAACCCACTCAAATTCCTTGGGTTCTGAGTTTAAAATGAAATTTGAAACTTTCCAGGTTCAAGGTCCTTTTTGGTGCTGTAAAAATGTGACCTCCTGGTTGAAAAAAACTAAAAGTTTTTGGATACCAACTTGCTCACAAAAACAATATGATAAGTGTGAATGAATCAGTAACATATGGATTACATTTTCTTTTTAAAAATCTGATTTTTAAAAACATTTTAATGGAAAGTGCATGGTAAAAACATGCTTTGGATTTAGCCAACTCTAAATCATTTGAAAAATATTTGTAAGGCTTTTTTTTTTTCTCAATGGATATGCAGCAGAATTTCCAGCTCATAAGGTTAATGTAACTGCATTCTTTTCCTCAACCCACCCCCCAAGACCCTCAAATAAATACACAAGAGAAAACAAACTGTGAAGTTCTCCTCTCTCTTGCACTTTTTCTCTCCTACTTCCTTGAGTGTGTCCTGGAAAACTTTATGTATCATTTCTATTGCAGTGGCACAGATGTTTTTTAATTAAATTGTGCTCCAAACTATTCTAAATGTAAAGCTCTAGGGAACAGCAGCAAAGAATATACAATAATGATGAAAAGGAATACATTTGTTTGTAATTCAGAAAGGACATCTCAAAGATGAGATGTGCTCTTGTCCTCAATCAACAATCTATTAATCCATTAATCAAAATTAACTACTACAAAGGCATTTTCTCAGAATGACCTCTGAATACCCAAGAGTGGGAAATAAAAATGCAAGAAAATAATAGTATGTCATAATGACTCAAACCTCAATATATTTTTGTGGTGTGTGTGTAAAATACTACTTTCTGTATTTGTACCTCTTTATTTAAAATGTTTTTTGTCTTGAAATACATAGAATTTGGCTTTGACACTAGAAAAATTTTTAGGCTGTAGTCAATCCCACATGTAAGTTCACTTAATTGTCTGCCTGAATTGTTTCTGAAAACAAGATTATATCATCCATGTGAACTTATGATTGTAATTCTGTTCAGTTTTTCAGAATTCTACATGTTCATTTCCCTGAGTTGTACATGTTTTCTGAATTTAGTCAGGGCACTTTGCCAGCTGCACATTTTGAGAGTTATACTATCTTACTGTCTCAGCTCGAACATTGCAGTCTGAGCAAGGATTGTACTACCAATCAGAATTGATTACATGATGCATTTCTAATTTCAGAGTACAAAAAACAATATTCTATTTCTTTTAAACAAGAATTATCTTAGCATAAATGTGGTAGACCACCTATTTATTTTAGATTCCATTCAAATAATATATATAAATATATCGGCATTGGGTAAGAAATAATACTATACTGTGTAATATCCATTTAAGTTATTTGTATAGAGCAAAAACCAAGGAGACTATGAAAAAAAAACACACAAGAAAACCATAAGTTCTCATATTTTATGTAATAGTACAAATTTTACATTACATTACATTTTTCTAACATTATATTTACCTAACTCAAAAGCCATGGATAGCTGCAATTTTCTGAATTGTGGCAGATTAATCAATGAATGTTGATTAATCTAACTCTCTAATTACAATTAATGAATCTAATTACTGAAATGGTTTGACTATTACACTTTTGTCTTAGAAGCTACTGTCTGTTGTCTGTTATTGTTTCCCATGTAAAAGAACGTCATCCTATAATTTTCAAGAATGGTGAGATCACCCTCAACCTTGCCTGTTTCACCATGAAAGTGCATGATTTTAAGAGTGTAATAGGCACTGTGATACTGGAAGCAAATCTACAGAGCCAGGTGCACTGGTGCCATTCGTGACATTTGGTGCTACCTGGACCCCCACCCCTCCCTCCACACAAGTACAAAAATTCAGCAGGAAAACTTTACTATTGATTGTTTCTATGTCAATATTCCATTTCTCAACTAACCTTTCAAAAGATTTGAAATATCCTCACCAGTGGAGAAGAAAAAGTCTACAACACAAAGACTCTTTCCCTCACCACTGGGTGTGGCACCTGCAAATTAGCCAAGAGACAGAGTCAATGAATTTCACAAAATCCCTGTATTTCTTTACTGAGTGTTGAAAAAAGTTAGAAGTCAGGCTCTGTGGTTTTGTTTGTTTGTGTGTTTCACTTTAGAAGCCACAGGTCAATGAGGTGGGGCAATGGATATAGGTAGTTATAGCCAACTAGTAGGCATCCCTTGGCCAAACACAAGACTCTAGATGGCAGCATGTCACTGATTAGGGTTAAGAGCTAGTTGGTACAAGGCAACTCACATTGAGCACTGAAGTAGGTAGAGATGGTGGTTGTGATCACAATTGTATATGTAGAGCTTAGCACTGCTCACCTAAGTAGAACAGTCAGTGACCGTGGTGGCAACAAACATTCACAGCTGCACTCCCTGGACCCATGAGCACATGAGGGTTCCCGAAGGGCTATAGAATCCCAGAGACTTGTGTGAGTAGGAAAATACCTAAGTTAAGAGCTGACTGGAATATTTGAAGAATCTCATTTGGGAAGAAAAAAATGTTTCCATGCTAGGGACGTAGACATCACCTCCACTCTTCTGGATGTGCACACATGCAACTGTGCACATAACTACGACAAAATACTAGGTCTACATCTCATAGCCCCAATTCTTGTGCCCTCATTGGGCAGCAGAAAAGAAGTATTAACTAAAACACAACTAGTGGGAAAAGACTAGATTTTGGCCCAGGAACAAAAGAGAGAGAACATGTCGATCAGCTCAAAGAGTTTGGGAACATTGATAAATATTAAAAGGAAATACTTGACACTTGACTTGGTATAGGTACTCAACTGAATGATGTTAAATGAATACTAGTAGAAAAAATAGTGCAAAACCATTTACAGTCTCCCACTGCTCCCAATTCCTATCTTAGCCCCCTATCTCTTGCTCTAATTATTTTTCATAGTCCCTCCACATTATGAGCTCATTTAGTTTTGGTCAACTAAAATTCCAAGACAAATTTCATATTCATATGCATTCTCTTCTAGCTATCTCTCTGCTCTCTTATAATATGAAATTAATAGCATGAACCTAAATGCAAGTCTCGGCTTTGATTCCTTTTAAATTTAATCTTATTCACTTGGATCCATTATTTAAGCTTATTGAAATAATTTTTTCATTTTGATTCTCTCATCCATTATATTATTTCTCACTCTCATTATTGTATAAATTAGTTAATAAGTAGTATGCTTTATCCTTGAAGTCCAAATGGGCCAATAACAAACAGAAAATGTTCCTTAAGAAGTGATTTTATTCAGTCTATTGACTTTTGAGTGCAACCCATTTGCCTATTTCAGATTTAATAAATGTACAGGTTATGAACTGAGGCTACGCTTAAAGACTAATATATATAGCTTTGGGACAAAGCATCATTAACCATGATTTTTAGAATGATCATCAGTCAAAGTCTTCTCCTTATTTACTTGCATGTTTATTAATGGACTTAATTTTTATTATTTTTTCCTTCATGTACTTCCATTCTTCTCTGAGATACTCTGAAAGGTTTACTAGTTCAATTAATTTAAAGGGGAAGACAGCTACATTTGTGATTCCTCCATATGATCCAGGAACTTTGCCTGACATTATACTTGATGTCCTTCCTCCCCACAATCCCATGCATAATATCTTACTCTCATACTTTTTATGGGGAAACTAATATTAAAAAAAAAAAAAAGTGCATTGGCTAAAACCACAGAGTTGGTAAATGGTAATTCTGCCACAGAACTAGTTTGATCTGCTTCCAAAGTGTGCCTGGGTTGTTTTAAACAGAGGATATATTTAGGCCACATAATGATGTGTTGTAAAAAAACTTTGTACAAAGAGCACCGGAACTACAAATACAAAACAAACACACCATGGCAGAATGAAGGACAGTAAGGATAAGACAGGTAGAAGAATCGCTAGAGTACAAGCTACATGAGGTTGGCAACAGAAAGGCACAAACGCTATGCTTGGAAGAAGAGAAGGATAGCTACCTTTTACTGAGAAAGTTCTGTTTGTTTCATGTCACCCTTTTCATTGGGACTTGCATCTCTGATTGCCTGGATTATTCTAGCTTCTTCTCCATTTTCTTTGCACTACTATGGACAACTGCTTGGTTCAGGAAAATAGAACATGCAACTTTGTCGAGGTCACATGGCTAGTAAGTGAGTAATCCAGGACAGAATGCAAGGCAAGGCAAACTCTCTCCATAGCTTGTTCTCTCAGCATTACTGCAGAATCGAAACTTGTACTACTTCCTACCCATCAAAGGAATCCCTGAAAGGTGATCAACTTTGTCAGGCTGGACTGAGTACATGATTAAAGCCTAGCTCACCCCATCTGGGCTTCATTTTTCCCAAATGAAAGTCCTTGATGACAAACTTGGGCCTCATGCACCAGCTCTACAACTGAAGTTGGCCCCTACTATAGGGGTTATCCCTGGTGTCTGGCAAGCCCAATTGGAAAGCTCTTGTAGCAGAGTCCACCTCGGTCTGCCTCATTCCATGAAAAGGTAAAACCTTAATTTAAATGTAAGTGTGTGCAATCTAATCAGAGCACCACCCTACATCTTCACAAAATAATACAGAATATGTATATTGTGAGTGCAACAATTTGCTAACCCATGCGTATATGTTAGCACAGATATTGAGTAGCATTACAATTAGATTGCACACTATTTGACTTCAGAAAATTTACATTCGCTCAGTACATTAGAAAACACTGAGTAGATAGTAGGTGATAGTTCGGCGATTATTTTTCAAAACTAATAAGGAAACAAGCATAAGTAGCCATGGTAGCAGCCATAACTTCAATTCATCATCTCTGTATAAAAAGCTAAGTGTCATGTTCTATCCATTCTCTGGAATTCCCACATTAAAAATGCAGAAACAAAGAGCTTTTGCTTCACATGCCTAACCACTGACAGCACACATGGGCAGGCTTATATACCTGCACATCCACAGGCCTGTTAGGAGCAAAATCTGAAATCTTCAATTGATTTTAGGAGAGTTGAAAGAAAAATGTTTCTAAAATAAAAGGATCTTAAGAATCAGGGGGGAAAAGAAATTAGAAGATATGATGAAGAGATTCAATACATGACATCTCCAAGAGTGGATTCAGCAAGGGACACTGGTAATACCTCTTTCTGCTATATAACTCTGAGCAATTGAGCCTCAGTGTCGTCAGTGGTAAATTGTGAAAAAAATTTATAATTACTACAACATCTTATGGAAAAGATAAAAAAGACAAGTATACGAAAACACCTATTGCCTTTGCATTGCTATATAAATACGTCTGTTGAACTTTCGCTTAATTTTATTTGCACTGCAAACAATGTTATCTAAAGTATCACCTTATATTCCACAAATTTAAATAATCTGAGATATACAGTTTGTGTATATACACATACAAAGTTAAATAACCCAGTACATTAAAAAGTTTTTTTGTTTTTGTTTATTTTTCAATTATTTTAAAGTTTGTGTGAGGCGTAAATACTTGGTGAAGTATTCTCTTTATTTGCATATATAGAATCAGCTATAGTCAACTCTCCCAGCTCAGACCACAGCCTCTGGCTCTCAGTAGTTCTTAGACACAGTGTTCCCACTGCATGACAGTCACCTGAGAAAAGTACACTTTGTCACATCTCCATCCCTAGGCTAAATATGACAAGAGTCTCTCCTCAAGTCCCTTCATTTCACTGCACAGAAATTCAGTGTATTAAACCACTCATTAAAAAATTCAAGCAAAAACAGCATTTGCATGCCTTTTTTAAAAACATCCACATTAACTATTTTCTCTTCAGTTTTTTTATTTGATAGTGGAATGGTCCTGAATACCTGAAAACAGTACTACTCTGATTACTAGAATAACTGTTTGTTTTTTTCCATTGGATACAGGGCTAGGATTCCATCTTGAGTCTAGAATAACTCTTGACATGGATTATATAAGCATAAAAACACATTGTCATCATTTGCTTCAAAACTTCATCTGAAAATGTTTTAAATCCTAGAAAATCAGGGAAGTGTCAGCAAAACCTAAATTTAGTATGGCATCTGAGAATCACAAGACTAGAGCCCTCTCTTGAAAAGACTGAGAATGCGGTTGTTGAGAGATGTATGTGCTGTGAATGTGGTAAGAGGCTGCAGCAAAGGGGCTTGGCCTTGATGATGAAGCAGCAGAAACATGAAATGCCAAACAGGTCTGTGCGTTCACAGGACTGGTAAGAATTACAAGAGATCACAGGCAAGGTATTATAATCTTGTTTGGCACTTGAGAGTATTAAGTGAAATGAACAGCGCTGGTTTTATTGTCTAGACTATTCTATAGGAAAAAAGAAGTGGTTGAATAAAAACAACAAATTACTTGTTTGCTCCATAGCACTTTTATTTGAGACCTGCATAAGAAAGATTGCTTAGAAAAATAGATATAATAATTTAGGGACTGTTTTGCTCCTCCATCCTGGGACAAGAGATTGGACCCTGATTCATGGAATCTCAGATCTACTATCTTTATAGCTGAATTAAGAAGATAAGGCATGGTAAGTTTTTCTTGATACAGTGATTTTATATATGGTTAAAGCATGCTGTCAAAAAGTAGTAAAACCATGCAAAATTTTAATGGAGACTTTTCCTTTATTGGTGGCAAAAGGAGGTACAATTTTCCCGCTTAAGTTTCAATTTCTGGTGGCCATTTTCAAGCCTCCAAAGCTTCTTTAAATCTGGCTCACTACAAGGAAAGAGAGGAAAGAGAACTGCCTCCACGGTACTCATGGGAGGCTGCTGAGCTTTACCTCATACAGTAGAGAGTTGTGAAATCATTGTGTCTCCTCCAAGTATAATAATCAGGGAGCAATTTCATTAAGAAGTACCATTTTGGGACCCATCTGGCCCTGGTTTAGCCACATAGAGATAAATATTAATCAGAATCCACCTATTTAGATATTCCTATCAAGATAAGCAGAGGCATAATTCAGCTATGAGGAAGTTTTGCAGAGATAGCAAGCAATAATTTTTTTTAAACAGTAAGCAAATGCAGGCTCCATTGCCAAAGCCAGTTCATTAGAACACACTAGCCCATCTTCCACGGCCCTGGCAGCTAGGGGGCAACCACAGTCGCCATGAACAGACAGGAGATGGAAGCTTGCATTACTAAAATTTACTGATGAGCAATTGCTACCAATTATGAAAATGATACAATCCTCGCACAATGTCCTATAATCCATGTGGCATCAGGAAGGGCTATTCAAGGCAGCCTCCCTGACAGCAATCGTGAACTCTGGATTCACTGGTCTTTCTAACCCACATAAGAAACGCCAAAACGTTCAGTCCTGCCTGATCTGAAAGAAAATGAAATAATAGAAAACAAAAGTATCTAAGACTTATATCTGTAGACTTTCATCTTTTCTATGTATAATAAAAATGAAGTAGGCCCTCGACTCCTATTATAAAAATGAACCAGAATATAATTTGAAAGAGAATCCAGCTAGTTATAAAAATGAAAATGAAAGCATTGCTATCCTAAACCTGTTCATGAATTTCTTCTCCAAGATATTTCTTTCAAAAAAGATGTAACTAGAAAATAGGCGAAGGTGTAGGGCTTTTTGAAATAAAATTTAAACAGCAAAAGACACACAAACATTGTAGACT
Source organism: Miniopterus schreibersii (assembly GCF_964146895.1). Lineage (NCBI taxonomy): Eukaryota > Metazoa > Chordata > Mammalia > Chiroptera > Miniopteridae > Miniopterus > Miniopterus schreibersii. The sequence goes on along the minus strand of NC_138107.1, from coordinate 75,582,316 downwards.
ATCTTAATGAGCTGAAATTGTTGGCTTTGGAATGACACCACCTGGATTCAAACCATAGGTGGTTTGCTTTGCGATGATGGGTATATTACCTAACTAATCTGTACCGGTTTCTTCATTCAAAAAGGGAGTGGTAAGAGGAATTAACTCAAAGATTGACTGAGATAAAGTGAAATGCTGTATGTAAAAGTGATCAGAATGCTTCCCATCATATTGCTAATGCTTCACTCATTTAGTTATTTAGCACATATTTATTGAACTCCATGCAAGTACCATTCTAAGTGCTTGGGTTTCAGCAGTGAATAAAATAATGTTTCTGTCCTCACAAACTTCATATTCTAGTGGAATTTATCTATTATGTTATTAACTTGTTATCCAGTAATCTATGAAAAACACTTCATTTCAACATGTACAAATAGCATAATGTATTATATACATAAAACAGAGTGCAGAATCCACTTTAAAGTTCCTGAGGCCTAAGGAGAAGTGAGAAAAAAACTCTAAAATAAACAAAAAGGTCTGCACAAATGCCCTAAGAGAAATTTTATTTTTAATTTTTGAATGTAAAGATCCCTTTGAGAGTTTATAAAAAACTTCAGATCTGCTTCTAATAAAGTTGAAATATATACTTAAAGACCCAGCAATTTCACTCCTAGGTATCCTCACAACCAAATGGTATGTCTACAGGAATACATGTACAAGAATGCTCATAGCAACTTTATTCACAACAGCCAAAACAACTCAAAGGCCCATTAACAGAAATGAAGACAGCCAGGTTGCGATCTACACAGAGAATGCTGCTCAACAGTGAGGAGAAAATAACTCCTGATAGATGCAATAGTATGATGAACTGCAAAACACTAGAAATTAGACACAAATGACTATATACTGTATGATTCCATTAAGATGACTTTCAAGAATGGGTAAAACTAATTTATAGCGCTAAAAATCAGTAAATAGTTGCAATGAGTGGTAGATGGGAAATTGACTAGAAAAGGCTCCAAGGGATCTCTGGGGTTGAAAATCTTTTATGTATTGTTTTAAGTAGCAGCTACACAGGTATGTACAATCAGTATTCACAACTCAGAAATTTACTTTTAAGATCAGTAAAAAAAGTAAGTCATTAAAAACTGTAGACACTGTCTCTAGATATCCATACATTTTGCATAAAGAGTCAGACTGTAAGTGGATCCCAGGGTAAAATTCCCTGATATAGGAACTAGTAACAGTTACTTTAAATGTTACTCTTAAAATATATAGATAGATGATAATAGAGGATGATGATAGATGATAGATGATGATGATGATGAAGGTAGATAGATGATAGATAGATGATAGATAGATAGATAGAGATAGATAGATAGATGATAGATAGATAGATAGATGATAGATAGATGATAGATAGATAGATAGATAGATAGATAGATAGATAGATAGATGATAGATAGATGATAGATAGATGATAGATAGATAGATAGATAGATAGATAGATGATAGATAGATAGATAGATAGATAGATAGATAGATAGATAGATGATAGATAGATAGATAGATGATAGATAGATAGATGATGATAGATGATAGATAGATAGATAGATAGATAGATAGATAGATAGATAGATAGATGATAGATAGATAGATGATAGATAGATAGATGATGATAGATGATAGATAGATAGATAGATAGATAGATAGATAGATAGATAGATAGATAGATGATAGATAGATAGATAGATGATAGATAGATAGATAGATGATAGATAGATAGATAGATAGATAGATAGATAGATAGATAGATAGATAGATGATAGATAGATAGATAGATGATAGATAGATAGATGATGATAGATAGATAGATAGATAGATAGATAGATAGATAGATAGATAGATGATAGATAGATAGATAGATAGATAGATAGATAGATAGATAGATAGATGATAGATAGATAGATAGATAGATAGATAGATAGATAGATAGATGATAGATAGATAGATAGATATAGATAGATAGATGATAGATGATAGATAGATAGATAGATAGATAGATAGATAGATAGATAGATAGATAGATAGATGATAGATAGATAGATAGATGATAGATAGATGATAGATAGATGATGATGATAGATAGATTAGATAGATAGATAGATGATAGATAGATAGATGATAGATAGATAGATAGATAGATAGATAGATAGATAGATAGATAGATATAGATAGATGATAGATAGATGATAGATAGATGATGATGATAGATAGATAGATAGATATAGATAGATAGATGATAGATAGATGATAGATAGATGATAGATGATAGATGATAGATAGATAGATGATAGATAGATAGATAGATAGATAGATAGATAGATAGATAGATGATAGATAGATAGATAGATAGATAGATAGATAGATAGATAGATAGATAGATGATGATAGATAGATGATAGATGATGATGATACATAGATGATAGATAGATGATAGATGATAGATAGATAGATAGATAGATAGATAGATAGATAGATAGATAGATCGATCAAGGGGAATCTTCTAGAGAAAACGATTGGTCTAATTCACTGACATTTCCTATATATCAATTCTATTTTGCGATGCCTTTCCCACAAATAGTCAAAATAGAAGGTTGCACTTGATCATAACATATTTATCATAAATTATTTTACCATTAATTTTGAAAGGCATGGATTTTGGAGTCATATACTATTTCCTTGGAAAGGCACACAGTTAAAAGAAAAGTTGTTAAGTGCACTAACTATGAAAAAATCAATTCACACCTGCTTAAGATTTTATTAAGCAATATTAAACATAGAATATCCTTCCCTGAGCAATATTTTATACTTTCTAAAATAATAGGTGCTTGGGCCCTTTAAAAAAGAAGCAATTTTCTGTCAGGGACCTGTGACCCAGGCCAAAAAAAAAAAAAGCCTATAGAGGCTAATAAGGAACTCAATTGTATACTAATTTCAAATTAACTTTTATACTCGCTTCAGGCTTCAAAGGGTGCTAAGAGAAAAGAAATAGTTATATGGAAGAAAATTACTCTTGATTAGAAAAAGACCATCGTGAGAGATCCCCATTTCTCTCGCACCTCTGATTGGAGCTAGAAGCCAGGGGCAATAAGAAAACAGAATTTTTGAGAAAAAGGAGACAGAAGAATAATGCTGAATATGAAAGTGGCAGGCAGTCTCAGAGGAGGAAAAAATGATGCAGACTGAAAGCTTCTACTTAGAATGGGTATTAACTAATTATACTGGTATATTTATTTAAATAGTTCCTAATTGAGTATTATTTGTATGATTTATTAGTTAGTAGTGCTGCTCATTGACTTAACAAAGAGTTGGGTTTTTGCAGAAAGAGCAGTGTTCTATCCTATAAATGTCTATGGGCAGTTCAGACATTTAATTACTGACCTTAATTCTACAAGCTTCTGTCCCCCTGAGGGAGCTAGCCTTTATTGTAGGCATAGAAACTAAAACAATAATCTGTATGCATTCATCCTATTCCCCTAATCTAAATTTTGAAAAAATGACTAATTTGATATATCTTGCCTAAACCATTAGTATCAACCAATATTTTGGACCAAGACACTCAGAGATGTTTTATTTATTATTATGACCCAGAATACACATCTATATCACGGAAATAAAAGTCCACAAAATAAATCTAATCCTTACCAAATGTGATTCACTTTGATATATATTTACTCTGTTCTATTCTAATTTTTCTATTCCATTTTAATGCTAATTGTTACCCACCTAAATGATTTCACTATCACAATTTAAAAAGCACATATTACAAACGAAATTCTTAATCTACTCCTCTTGACCTAAATTATCTCTATGCCAGGTAAAATGGCACTAAACTTCTTTTGGCAGTGAGCTAGGTCCTGAGGGCTTTAAGAATAACTGAGGCCTCACAGGGGTAAGAAGGCCTGGGCCTTCAAAAGAGACCTCTAGAGAACTCTTCAAAGCAGCTGAAAAACTAGTAGTAAGATATCTTGCCCTTTCTTCCACAAATTCCGATGCTCATACTGTCCCCCTCTGAAATATGATCAGTCTCCATTCCTGGTGTTCAAGACCAGGACTCAGCATCCTGCTTTTTCTCACCTGGGTAATTCAATGTTGGCCTACTCAGAAACTAAGATTTACTGATTTACTATATCTATATGTCTTAACCAAATTGTTATACCTTTTAGCCCCTTAACAAAAAATGTGTTATTCTTTTTATTAAGTGTGTTTTGCCCTCTAATCCCTATTGCCATCTTAAATACAAATGGTGAGGGTGGAAACAGAGGAAAGGAAGGGTTTCCCCATAGAACCTATGTGTAGTAAAAGGGAGACAGAGCACTCTCTGAACCAAGCCTACACCTCTAGGAGTATGTCTAAGAGAAGAAAACTCAATCTCCCTGTGTGTTCACTCACAGCAGCACAAGAAGGATTTATGACAGTGGGAAATATAGAAGGAGAGACAGGCAGACAGCCAATTAGCTGATTGTGAAGCAACAGGGGCCAGGATACCCTTTATATACACAAGTTCCAGTCCAGGGATTCCACTGAGTGTGCATTGGAATCACCTAGGAGTCTACTTAAACCACAATTAATTGTCCAGTGTATCGCATAATCCTAGACCCTCACATGGAGTGAAAGGTAAGATAGGGAAAAGGCAGATACAAGGAGCCCTGAAAAAGCAGGACACGGTTGCAGGCAAGAAATGCATGAGCCAAGGCCTAGCAATGCTTTCCCGACAAGACGGTTGTTGCCCCAGGATCATAAGGTTGAACAATCACAGCATAGACCAAATAAAAAATTTGATGCTGAAAGACTCTTAGTTCAGCATGTATATAAGAAAGGTGGGGAAAGTTACCCCAAACCACATGAGCTGATACTTGAGCAGACCATGTATATATTAAAATCATATACTGCCCTAGTTTATATGCCCATGTCACAGTCCTTCCTCCTTAGGTGAGAACAGTGAGGTTCACTGCGGCTGGCTGGGTGATGCTATCATGTTTGTGATGCTACCAGTAGCCTTATATCCAGCGTCCTACTAAGTGATGTAACCATAATAGTACCCCAAATGACCACAAAACAGTATGAATAATGCAGTGTTGCAGTCCAGTTACTTCACAGGCCACACGGCCTCAAAGCACTGACCTTAGAACTTGACAACCATTTATAATGTTTCTTTGAAAAATATGTTCCAGGCTCTAAACAGCATTCTTTCAGGCAAACATTCAGAACACGGTCTGCTAGGAACTGTCTCTGCTGGTCTGGGATAGGTTTGTTTTGTACATGAAGTTTGTTTCAGAAGCTTTTCAGAAAGAAATTTCCTGCTCTTGGAAGGTGACTTCAAATAATAAATTGACACCAAAAATGGCCATGAAACTTTTAAAAACCAGCTGGGACGTGGAAAGGAAGAACGAGCTGAAAACAAGTCCATTTTGGGAAGGTTCTGGAAGTCCCGGTTAAGGGAGCTTTTGCTTTAAAGGGAAGAGGGCTCATCTGATGCACGTTTCTTTGTCCATGGCATTTCATATAGATTTCCACTATGTGCAAAAAGGAAGTTGGATTTATGTGGCTTTTGCTTTAATGATACTAAACTGCCTGGAAATAGCAGTGCATGCCATAGCAAGTTTCAGATATTAAAAGAAAACCTACATGGCCAAGCCCCTTTCTAAGGTTTTATATGAAGTCCTAGGCTTTGTGGGCATTCACGAGCAATTCAGGGCAAATACAGGAAATTCATAGATGGTTTAATGGCCTCAGGCTTCCCAATTATATTAAAAAATTGAGAAGATGCTCTGGCAAATTCATTCCCTCTCCTTTTACATGTCATAAATTCCAAAGTGTTGGTGTCAAACTGTGTCCATTGCACTCATTCATTAATGTTTGGAATTCTATAAATGAGCTTACTACGCATTAAGCATTACCCATTTACTCCTTTACAGCAGTCTGATACTAACAGCACCAAGCACAGTTTTCAGTCCTCTCCGTGAAACCACAGAAGCACCGCCTCGGGGAGACTTACATAAGCCCGCATCTGGGGAGAGGCCGGCAGGAGGAAGCAGCAAATTGCAGGATCTGCTGATCTGGATATAGGTCTCTGCAGGAGCTTCCAAATGTGTCTTTGTTTATGTTCTGGGCTCTGCGTTGTTGTGGGGCACAGATCTAAGGAGGAAGGAATTTGTTGCCTCAATAAAAAAAAAGTGTAATTAAGATGTGGAGAAAGGTTAGGTAAAAGAGAGCAAAAAGACTATCTCAGTATAGTTTTAAAAAAACATTTACACATTCATGAATTTCAACATCATCTTTTGCTTTTTTAATAGCTGGTTTTCAGTCTTGGATATAGAGGTTAATAAATCCCGATGCCTCCACACAAAGTAAAAAAAAAAAAAAAAAAATGTATGTCAATGAAGCATATAATTCAAGTAGAAAGCTCACTGGCTCTGGGTCAGAAATGCCTTCATTCTATTTCCTAGCCATGCAGTGTGTGTAAATTAGCCTGTTTGAGCTTCAGTTTTGTTTTCTTTAAATGAGATTTACAGGGAAATATTAAGTGTGATGATTAGATAAAAGAAAAAAAGGCAAGCAACCAGCACAAGACCTCTGCAATGCAGCTTCCTCCCCTCCTTTCCCTTCTCTTACCTCTTTAAGGGCTGAGTGTACATTTTTAATAAGAAATGAGATAATTGATCAAAACAATTATCCAGAAAGCATAATAATCATTGCACATATTGGTAGTGCACTCTACATCCTACTGGGCATGAAAGTGTTAAATGGGACACCACTTCTGCAGCTAAATGGGGGGCAGTGGCAGGGAGGAGGGTAATGGTTTAATAGTGTCACACAGGCAGAGTCCTGGTGCTGTGGGAAGCTCCATGGTGTTTCTTCTCAGACTCCAACCAGTCAGGAAGTGACTCTCTCACTCCAAAGAAGTTTAAATTGCCCTGCTCTCCTTATACTGCTGCACAGTGGGAAACCAAGGACACACAAGGTTCACAAGAAAGAGAGCAGCATTGCTCTGAATAATATGGAAAGCAAATGAGTCACATGTCACACAGATTATTGGAAGGAAGCGAAGCCTCCTCAACACACTGCATTAAAAGGACTCAATTTATATTAAGCTTTGAGCACTTGCAGATGTAAACACCAAGAAAGTAACGCAAATAGCAATAAAACCTCCAATACCTGTCTGTGCAGTTCCAGCTCCCAAACTATGAAATACTTAAAGAATTACACAAAAGCACACATGCACTCACTCTCTGCTCCTCTGTGTACCACATCAGTGCCCCTATTGGACAAGACAAGAAAAGAAACTTAGGCTATATCAGAACACAGACAGGGTTAAGTGTCTTCACCATAAGCTTAGTGGACATAAATAGATAAGGTATAAAGAACTTCATCACATAACATTCTAAATGTGTTACATATACAGGGTGTCTCCCAAAAATGTATATATACTTTAACAGCTGATGGCTCAATTGATGTTTCTTTCTTTTCAGATTTAACTCATCAGTGCCTTTATAATTATTCAAGGTATATATACATTATTTTGGGACACCCTGTATGTCTGCTTTTCAAGTCTGTAACACTCACAAATTCTCTTTCATTCTTTCAACTGGGGTTTATTTTCTCTTAGCTAGAGGAGGGTATAGACTTGATCTTTATTGCTCACTTTTGGACTTTGTGACTTCATGGTATGTAGTAGTTGTTCATAAACACTTGCTGAATAAATTAGTGAACTTTTCCAGGTCTAAAGAAAACTGCCATTTTAGATAAGCAATTACAATACAGTATGTTAATTGTCATGAGAGTGGACTTGCTGCCAGTAGAACTAGGATTCTTTCATGGAATTGCAAGGAAAGCATTCTCAGAGACCCAAATATGGGATGTTGTGGTCTAGTTGTAAGATTCATTTAGGTGAAAATAGAAGGCTCCCCCCAGGTCCCCAATGTATCATCTCTGTCCATCCCACTGTGAAAGAAGTTCAGCCTTGTCTTCATCAGGTCCAGAAATAGGTCCAGAAATAGGGCCAATATCCAAACATTTTGCACCATTGTTTCAGTCCATGTCTGTGTCCCATCTGGTTAACTTAGTCTGTGTTCCCACATGTGCTCTAGCTGGCACTGTGCCCAGGCCTGGGAAAGTCTGCCTCCAGCCCTGGAGCCCTGTGCAGTTTGCTGGGAGCCCCACAAGGTTGCTAGGGCCACATGGCTGCTATGGAGAAAGACTGGGTGAACAAACAAGGCTAGTGGTGTTAGTGAACAAGAGAGAGCAAAAGCAAGAGAGAGGGAGCTAGAGAGCTCTTCGTTAAGCTTGGGTTATATTATCCCTGGCTTGGGAAGGACCAGGTGCTTTTCAAACTAACCAATCAACTTCCCAGTCTCCCCTGGGCTTGTGCTGGGCCCGCCCCCTAACCAATCTATTTCCTAAATATTCTGGGGTTCTGTGTCCCTTATAAAATCTGACCTTTTTCTCAAGCTCTATAGATAGGCATTAATGGTCACCATCTTGGTTTCTACTGTCCATGCCTCATAGTAGAAGCACCGCACCCTGCATCATCTTGACTTCTACTGGGCATGTGCCCAGCAGAGAAATTTTCCCTTAATTGTTTATTTCTTCCCCCGATAGTCTGGGAGAGTGCACCAGTTGTACCCTGGGAGATTGGAAAGGGGTCCTTTCTCCCTACACTGGGGAGAGAAGGGTATTAATCCCCTTCATTGGCAGAGCAATGCTGTGATCCCCTGGAGTAACTATGAATGCTGCAGCTTCCTAGCAAAGCAGCCTTATGGTCCCTAGTTGATTATGCTTAATAATGTCTGATTCCCTTCACTCCCTTTCTTTATTAATATCTAGCTACCTATGCCAGCAGACTCATGGAGTATTATCAGATCAAGAGTAAAGGAGTCTAGCCCAGTATATGAGGTTATTCCATATTGCATTTAATCGTTTTGTGGTTTTTCTGTCATCATGAATTAAAGATTTCTTTTGAGTTTTGATTTATGTGAATATATAATTAGTTTTTCTTACCCATTTCAGACAATATTTTTATATCCAGAGCAATTCAAACCCTTTAATTGCCAGTTCCCTTTATAATTCCCTGTCTTAATCAGGCCTATTTCTATATGGCTTTGCTTGAGCTGACTCAGGCAATGTATATTTTGAAGGTTAGTGTAGTAGTCTGTTGAGTGGTATCTACAGGAAATATGTAGATATTGGTTATATTTGTAGAGGTATCTATACTATGGTATAAGTGAGCGAATTTCCATCTTCTACATATTAATATAGATCAGTAATGTGTGAATTTTCCTAAATTGATCTTACACTAATTTATGTTTTCAACTTATTATTCTTCCAGGAAATGAGTATTCACCTTTCTCCAAAATAATACATTTTTTGTTAGAATTCACTACAAGTAATTCAGTAAAATATCATTAGCCTTCTACAAAATACCATAACATCAAAATGTTTTCATTAACTTTTTTTTTTTTTTTTACTTTTTCTAAAGTGTAAAATTTATCTACTTCTTTTCCTTTTACATGACCTTACAAACAATCATGATGGTCTTAGTCATCCTGATTTCCTCTTACAGATACACATTTCCCCCCCATTAGGTCATTAGTGTTTAACCACCAAGTGACTCCCACATCATAACTTCCAGTGGGTGGTTGAACGACTTGAAGGAGAACTACTAGTGTTCTTACTGAAAGGAATTTCATTAACAATCCCCTGAATTTCCTTCTTTTTGTAACAAACATGTTGCAATTTAGTCCCTAACACCCAAACCACTTTGTGTTATTAAAATGCCATTATACATATACCAAAACCCAGAGAATGTACAGCACCAAGAGTGAACCCTAATGTAAACTATGGACTTTGGGTGATTATGACAGGTTAATATTGGTTCATCAGTTATAACAAATGTACCGCTCTGGTGCAGGAAGTTGTGTATTGGGGGATTGCGGGGGGTTGCAGGGTGTACAGGAACTCTCTATATTTTCTATTCAATTTTCCTGTGAACCTAAAAATGCTATAAAAAATAAATTATATTTTAAAAAAATATTTGCATAGAACATAAACACCAGACACTGGTCAGAGCACTTTCTATATTTTGTGAAGCTTAATTTATATAATTCTCATAACAACATTATGAGAGGGATATTAATACTATTATCCCCTTTTGATGATAATAAGACTACAGCAAAGTCACCTGACCCTGAATAGCACAGCTGAAAAGTGTCAGAGCGACACCTGGCCACAGCCTATGTGTCCATCACTGCTCTGCTGGGTTACTACTCAATCATGACAAATCAAGTCTTCGAGTCACACATTCTTCCCCTTCCTTAAAATATCAGCTGCAGTTGATTTCACAGTAGTATTGTATATGCTCCATAAATATGTTTTTAAAAAATATCTGCATGTGTCACTCTCAAGGATATGATTCATAAGGAAAAGTTGAAGTGAAAGAGTCTCTAATGGTTTTCTTGGTAAAGATAAATATAAAGAGTCATTCAGATGTTTCATTTTCATCCAGGTCATCAAATTGCCTCAGTGAATCTTTGGCTACCTGCCAATTCTGAAGTATTCTGCAACTGTATTTATTGATTTGGCACTTAATGCCTTGGTTATCCCATGGTTATTTGAGGATTTTGTTTTCTTCTTTTATATTTCCTGTTTTGCAAATAATCTTGATGACTTGTATAACTTCTAAAAAGAGAAAAGAATCAACATTTTTTAAAAGTTTAGTTAACAGAGGGACATCTAAATTGTTTAGATAGCCGTGGTGACATAGATGAGAGGAGAATTTCCAAAGGACATAGATGTTTGTTCCCAAACTTCAGATTCCTTTTTCATGAGTTAGTTGCATGAAAATGGTTAAGTATATATATTCTGATTACTTTTCAGAAGGAGTTGCTTAGATACAAGAGGAATCTTACAGAATATGTATGAAATTGGAGGAATTAGTAATACTTTGAAAACAACAGAGAAATGACACTAAGAGTTAAAAAGGTAATTGGAATCTGTCTTTGATGGGAATAGTATCTAAAAGGAATACTGTAAGAATCTGCTGGAAGCTCTTAAAAATATTAATGATTACTAAAATGGAAAAAATGTCAACACTATGGAATAAAAAAACTACTTCCCTAATGAGATTTCTTAAGGATGAACATTCATTTTGTACCTTTCTAACCTTTATTTTTATATTTATTTTTAAGTTTTAAAAACAGTGGGAGGAGTGTTTAAATATAAAAAGGATATTTTGTGGCTAGTTGAGAATATAATTGACCATTAAAAGAGAAATGCCTTATCAGAAAAATAAATAGGGACATAATTTGCATCCAGATCATCAAATTGCCTTTCTTACATCAGAATGTAAGAAAACTTACATTTTCTATGGGATATTTACTTGAAATAATGCTGGTCTTCAATGTTGAAGTTTACAAAAGAAAAAAACATAGAAATAATGTGTTCATAAACAGCCCCAGGATACACACAGTACATGCATTGCGCTCTCTTGGGTTGTGTAACTACTTTGAAAGGAGTTTTCTTTTCTGTGTCATCAAAGAAGAATTTTTGGCACTGTCAGGATACTCCACCATTTGGCCTTGTAGACACCAAGCATATCGAAAGAAATGTGCCGATTGGTTGTTGGTTTTTGAAGAGCACTCTGATCTCTGCTGAGTTACCCCCTTAGACTTGGAAGAGTCTGACCCACAAGTCACACTCCAGCTGTTTGTTTGTTTGTCTTTAATCTCAATCTAGTCTAATTGGAATAAGGTGAGTCACCTTCTCAATCTAGTTTAATTGGAATAAGGTGAGTCACCTTGCATGTATGTCAGCTGATGTTTCTGTCATGGAAACTGATTAAATGGGCTGAACTTGAAATTGAAAAGATAAGATTGTGATTTTATGTGAGCTGTGTTTTGTTTTGTTTTTATTCCTACTTACGTTGTAGACAGGTTCCTTGGAATTTAAGCTAAGAAATCTTAATCGTTAGCATTTAGAGTCTTTCTCCTGTAAAGCACAGTTATTTAGGATGAAAAAAGTATCTGAACTCCCAAATGGATCTCTCATCATAATCATTATCATCAACATCATAGCACTTACTGTGTGCCAGGTAATATCCAGAGTGCTTTCACGTATTACCTCATGTCATCATTGGAACACGCCTATAAATTTGGTACCATGAGTTTTTCCAGTTTATGAGAAAGAGATGGACACAAAAAGGCTAAATGACTTTCCCAAGAACATTCGGTTAAGGAGAACAGACAAGGTGCAGATGCAGACACAGTGACAGATACAAACAAGTTTTCTGACAAGAGAGACCTTGCTACACTGCCCTGCAATAGGAACTGCAAATGTAAAAAGTATTCATTGAATCAACAAAGTGGAAATAAAACTATTTTTCTAGCTAACTTGGTAACTATTAAAGGCCAAAATAGTTATCCAGTAGTTTTGGTTTAAAAAATTTAATTAGTTCTTAACCGTAAGTTCTATTTCCCCTAATATATAACAATAGATTCCTAATATTTGAATGAGCAAATAAAGAGAGGGAAAATATGTATGTATTTTAGTCATTTCTGCCTATGGTCTCAATTTTATATGCCATAACTAATAATAAGTTGTGTGACATTCACAGTAGTTAGAGCAGTCTAGGATGGGTGGACAAAAGGTGGATATTCTATGATTAAAAATAACAACAAAACAAAACAAATGAAGTTCACTCAAAACAAATATTCTTTCTTAAGATGTCACTGTACATTTTAATTTTTTTCTAATTAGAGAGATGTTACTGAATATATTTGAAGAGGCTTGCCATAACCAAAATACCTCCAAGGTCCTTGTATTGAATTCCAATTTTTTATATGGAAGTAGTAGAACTTCACTGAGACTGACAAAATCATGAAAAAAATGAAGCATTATCTTTGATGCTTAAGAAAACACTTGTTCTAGAAAACCTTTTCCATTTAGCCTAGATTTATGTAGTAGTCAGACCACATATGCTATGATACAGAACTGATCTGAGGGTAAGAACGAAGACCCTTCTTTTAGACCTTGAGTTCACCATGGAAGGGCCCAAGAAAGAATCTGCAAGGTGGATGAAACTCAAAGACTAAACATCAGCAAGCTGCTTGCGGGCCACACCTAAATCTCCTAAAGGGAAAACAAGACAAAATCAGAGACAGGGAGAAGGAAGGGGGCAAGGGAGGGGAAAGTAGGAAGTGGAGTTTGAGGTGGGGGAGGAGGTGGGGAGAAAGCAGAGGAGCAGGAGGGAAGGGGTGGCAAAGCGAGAGGGAGATGTCCAAAGGAAGAGAAAGGGAAGAAAGTGAGAGAGCAGAATATAGTTTCATTTTCTTATTCGTCAGTGAGTTTTAAAACCCTGAACTGGACGCTTTAAAAATGAAACTGCAGGAAATGAGAAATATACTTGTAAATAATTTAAAATTAATAACAGCTTCCTGCTACGATAGCAGAGGCTATAGGTCCCAACTATCTTTAGTAATTTTAAATGTCTCTTTTTAGAGAGTGAATGAAAACATCTATCTTCTCAAGCAAAAAAAAAAAAAGTCTCAACCTAAAGGAACTGAATGGGGTTGAAGGCATTTATTGTGGATTCTGTCTTCTTTGAATCTTCAGCTCCCCAAACCACAAACCTTTAACAGAGGCTAAAGATTGTGAGACTGTGGCTTGTTACCTGTAACCCACTTTTACACATGTGAGTGAAGGCTAGTATATTGTTAATGGCCACTTGTGAATGTAAAGAATTTATCAAAGAAAAGGGAACCGAAAATATGTTATCATGTAACTTAGGTGACCGCACTTAAAATAGTGATAGGATTCAAGTGTTGTATAAACACTAAACAATGTAATTCTGGTGACTAGGTGTACATGTGATATGTATATATGTATACATGTATATATGACATTTAAAAAGAAAGATGAAAAGAATTTAAAATATCCTGACTTGATGCCAGCTGAAGAACTGATTGCTGCCTTCCACTACTGAAACAGGTAAGAGCCACTAGGAGTGAAATACCTAGGCTTTGGGAGGGAAATTAGGGTTAACTCAATCAGTAGAAAAGAGGAGCATTAAGCCTATGTTGGGAAAACTGCCTCCCAATGACAACTATGAGATAATGGAAACACCTCCCAAGAGAAATGCTGGAAATCCTATCACTAAGGACATTTAGTACCCAGCTGGACGCTACAAGACATTCCATTGTCCCAGACTTTATGCCCTTTTATGTCCAAAGTGTTTCACTTAATGAAATATGTTCAAATCCCTTCTACAGGGAACTATATATAGAGACATAAATGATATATATATGTATATACTCACACACACGTGTGTGTGTACATATACACACATCATACACACACATATATATAGTCTATACATTCCATGTGCATATCTATGTTTTATATGAGTTTTATATATGAATATACAGGATGGGGCAAAAGTATTCAGTTGTGAGTACGTGAGACAGAATTTATTCTTGTATTATGATGTTTTCATAATTGTATTATTTTCCATAAAAACAACTATAAATCTGCTTTTGCCCCACCCTGTATGCCATATAGTTTGTGTGTATATATGGTACATATACATACATACAAACATACAGTGTATATTTAGTTCATGTGTATATATGTTACATATAGTCCATGTGCATGTTACATACATACATATATGTATATATAATCTCTCTACATATAGACAGATGTGTGTGTATGTACATTACACACACAGACTATATACATATATGAGAGAGATAACTTTGAGATTTAAGGTTCTTTTGTAAGTATGTTTTTAAACTTACAGTTCACAAATGAAAACACTAAGAACTGTGATTGATAGATATTAAAAACTATACTAAGATAACAAGTCCCTTCATTTTCCTTATTACACTAATACCCTCAAAAATCACATGGTACCAGGTTTGCATTTTTTAGTTAGTATTTGCTACCCTTGAGGATAAAATAAGCCCAACAATTAATCTAAAAATCCAATAAGTGCAACAGAGAAAAGTACAGATTACAAATTAAAATTGCTCAAACTCTCTCTGAGAACTTAAAGTTCAATGACCTAACTAACTTTTGCTTGAGAAAAGAACAATCACATTCAGAAAACCTATGCCCCCACGGAATGACGCACCCACTTCCTCCTAAACATAGATCACGTTATCAGTGTTGCCAAATATATCAACAACCGCCTGGCTGCTGAACACCATGTTTATCTAATGGACCAGAACAGACAGCGAGAACAAGCACAGTGGGAGACAGTGATCTCTAAAAGTATTTTCCAAATCAGTACTGTTCTTTTTTTAGTTTTTAGTTTTCCTTTTTCAATTAGGGGGAAGAAGGTTATTAAGCAAGACAGATACCAGAACATTGTTTAGATATCTCCACTGAAACTATTTCTTTTGACCAAAATGTATAACAATTCTGGAGAGTCACATTTTTTGTCTTCACATAGGAACTAAACTAGGAGTGAAGTTTATATTGGAAACCCAACCAAATCTATTACAAATTGCATAGAGGAAAGTTCTAAGGACACAAGATAAATTCTCAACTTTTCCCCTCTACATAATGAAACAATTCAAAGCTGAGGATCAGGATGGGGCCAAGACAGGTTTTATGTAACTATTTGTAAAAAATATATATATATAATAAATAGAATTATAAAAATTGTTTCACATTGTTTAATTTCAAAAATAACACAACTTTTGTAAAATATTCAGAAAACACGGGTAAGTAAAAAGGAAAAAAATTAAATATATTCCTTCAATGTGGAAGTCAATATACATTATTTAATTCATATTTTGATTCATATTTTTTCAATCTATATCTTGAAAACATATTTTTAAACAAAAATAGAATCATTTTTACATATAATTTTTCTCTCCATTTTTTCATTCTGTTTTGTATTATGCTCATATTTTTCATGGCAGGAAGTGTTCTACAATACTCTTCCTTTTTTTTTGTTTTTTTTACAATACTCTTTCAATTGCTATGTGATACTCTACTTCTGCACTATCCTTCAGTCATTTATCCAGTCCTCTATTGTTGTTACCAAATGTTTGTTGTTATTAACAGTCTGTGATGTATACCCTTATGTTATCCATTTTTCTACATCCATAATTCCCTAGAATAATTTACTTAAAACCTGTCAAAAGAGCCCAGCTGGCGTGGCTCAGCAGTTGAGTGTAGACCTAGGATCCAAGAGATTGAGGTTTGATTCCTGGTGAGGGCACATGCCCGGGTTTTGGACTCAATCCCCAGCAGGGGGCATGCAGGAGGCAGCCAGTCAGTAACTCTCATCATTGATGTTTCTCTCTCTCCCTCTCCCTTCTTCTCTCTGAAACCAATAAAGATATATTTTT
The DNA here is from genome assembly GCF_964146895.1 of Miniopterus schreibersii. Taxonomy (NCBI): domain Eukaryota; kingdom Metazoa; phylum Chordata; class Mammalia; order Chiroptera; family Miniopteridae; genus Miniopterus; species Miniopterus schreibersii. Next base: position 75,565,919 of record NC_138107.1, on the reverse strand, counting down.
TTTAAAAAAAAATTTTTTTAAATCTGTCAAAAGATTTAAAAAAAACCCTCAGACTTGTGATATAAACAGTTAAAGGGTCCTTCAAAAAGTTTGTAATAATTTTTCTTTCTACCAGTGAGTTTGTTTATTGTGGTTTTTGACAGAGTACCTCTTTGTGTATTTGTATGATTTTTTTACTTACTCGAACCTGTCAATTTTCTTTTATGGTTGCCTTCATGGGTTCATGTTTAGAAAAGCTTTTTCCATCCAAGATTCTTTAAACACTATGTAATAAATAAATTATAAAAATAAATAGGAATTTTTAAGGTGAACCTTTATTTTCTTCAAGTTCCCTTATCTGTTTTTTTATACATCTATATTGATATGAAACTTAGAATTTATGTTGATGTATTGTATGAGATAAAATAGTTACCCAATTTTCCCACTTCATTTCTTAAATAAGCCATCTTGCCCTCACTGACTTAAGGTGCTACATCATAGATTACTATATATATACACTATTTTTATTTAATTTAATTTGTAAAATGATTATAACCACTTCTTTCTCAGTTCCCTAAAAGATTCAGAAGTAGCAATTATTTCACCTGTGTAGGAACTAGTTAAAGCTGAGCAATTTTTCATCTTTTATGTTTATGTATTTTTTAATTTACATAACTTTAATTAACATAACTAATAACTTACTGCTAACATATATTGTTTTCTGATGATTAAATATATATGTATATATGCATATTGTATGTGTGTGTGTGGTGTGTGTGTGTGTGTGTGTGTGTGTGTGTGTTTATATAAACTCTCAGCCAAGCCCTTGTAGATTATGGTGAAAAAAGAGCATCATCTGGTCCACATAAGCAAGTCCAGATACTACCCTTATCAAAGTGAATTCATCATAAGAGCTATAATTTCACCTTTTCATGACAAAGGTTGCCAATATTGGGGTCTGGATAATGTGTGTATTATGACATTTATTGTATTTGTTATTGTCTTCTGTTGTGAGCTGAACTGTGTCCCCCCCCTAAATTCATATGACGAAGTCCTAACCTCCATCCCCTCAGAATATGACAGTATGTAGTGATAGGGTTTTTAAGAAGTAATTAAGGTTATAATGAGGTCATTGGCTGGGCCTTAATCCAATATGACCAGTGTCTTTATAAGAGGAGAGTGGGACATATAAGAAGAGGAGAGGGGAACACAGACACACACAGAAAAAGACCATGTGAACATACAAAGAAAAAATGGCCATCTACAAGCCAAGGAGTGAGATTTCAGAAGAAATCGACCAACTCTATGGACACTTTGGTCTTAGACTTCTAGCTGCCAGAATTGTGAGAAAATAAGTTTCTGTTGTTGAAGCCCCTAGTCTGTGGCATTTTGTTATGGAAGCCCTAGAATACTAATTATTAATATGCACTCCATTTTTAAACATTTTAATTTAAACTCATGAACTTAGTATAAATTACATAATATCCCAAAAGTCTATCTGTTGATTTACTGAATGAGAAAAGAAGAAATAGTCAAAGTTATCAGCAAGTACTAACAACAAAGTAAAATGGACAGAGTGTTTAAAGAGTATTCACTGGTGATATATTTGCCTGGGAGGAAAATCCGGCATCAGACACTCGTTGTCCAAGAAAACACCACATATATTCTACTTTATGTAAACTGATGCCTGAGAACACACCATTTACACATACTGATAAAAGAGAAGATAGAACTGAACCTAGGTTTTCCAAAAAAAATTAGTACATTCCAAAAGAAATTATAAGTAATAGAGATTTTGCAAGGTAGAAAGAGGTGTCAAAAACTAAAATTGTTGAAAGGAGCAGGTGATCATGAAAATGACAATGAAAGAAAAAAATGTATCTGATATAGAAGTGATAGAAAACAAATCTAAAATGTGAAGGGGAGGCAGAAGAGCAAAGAAAGAGTTATTATTACCATAGACCCAAAGCAAGAGCACTATACCTTTTCAAGAGCTCACAAAAATATCTAAAGTTTTAAAATAAAATGCATTGAATCTAAAAAACCTTAAAATCAAAATTTTAAATATATAACGGTTTAGAAATTGCAATATTATGTTCTCTGATCAACTGTATCCTATACATATGTAACAGTTATATGTCAGTCTTATATTACTTGGGAAAGGGGAGCATGTTCACGTGTTTGATATGCTGTAAGTGGCACATGTAAATGAGGCGCGTCAAAGACCTTTCAAAGTCTTAAAAGTGCCCCAGGGAAAGGTGACAAGGCAATGCAGGAGGAGAAAGACATGATTAAGACAAAGTTCTCTGGCAAATTCTACAGGTGTCACTAGACAGTTATTCCTAGAAGAAAATATTGGGAGAGGTAATAATCAGTGTCGAAAACTCAGGCATTATGTAAGTATCTTACTTTTTGGCATTATGGTTGCTAAAATATAATCCGAAAGTATATTCCTCTACCAGCAATCTACTTTTTAAAACATACAGGGTTATATCTAAATGACGGCAGATAAACACTGATTTAGCAAACTCAATGAAAGAAATCTACCATCTGAGGAAAAAAACATCATTCACCAGTTGCTTGGTATTAGGAAAAGACACGATTTTTCCAGGAGATTAAATCACCACTTCCTGTAGAAATGACCCAGTAAAACATATTGGGTTGCTCACATCAGCATGAATGCATTGTTTAATAAAACACGGCCAGGTCTGACCATTAAAAAATAGTGTTTCCAGGGAATGAGCATAGCAGTTGTGTTCGTATCTTCAGAGGAACTTATATACCTCTTGAAATACATTAAAATCCATCCAGTAGCACTTAATTAAAAAGATAAAGCAACCCACTGCAATTCCACCCTTGAAAGAAGAATTGTGACAATTTAATGCCAAAATGTAGAGCTTTATTTTTCATAGGATAGTATAGGAATTTTAGGAAGGACATAACAAACAGAAATCAGGATGTTTATCATATTGGTAGGTTATAATAAATTTTTACAACATTCTGTCAGCATGTGCACCCTGAAAATAAATTTAACTAAAGTAGAAAAAAGCCTGAGTTTCAGTTCTTGGAGGCAGGAAATTGGTTATTTAAACCATGAAAATAAAAACATATTTTATAGTTTCCATTATTAAAAATTTTAAGACCTATAAGTATATACTTTCTAATATGCATTTTGGTATATTTCTTATACAGTAGGACTAAGTAAATCTGGTTTCTAATACTTCACACAATATGCATAGATTATTAGTTTTGCAGTTATGGAGTTTAATTATTAGATAAATAACATCTCCTCCCTTGAAAGTTAAGCTACTATTATTTGGTATAAATCTATTACCACATATTGAATTGATACACTTTAAGGGCAAGTATCATTACATTTTATCAATATAAAGGAGATTAACCTGGACGCTCTGATTCACAGATGAGTATTTCTGGAAAAAGAGATTATGGGAAATGAACCTTCACTGCTAATGTGGGCAACACTGCCAAAAGGCAACAATGGCCCATCATGCTTAATTTTACTTTTGAGCTTTGGATTTTTAAGCAGTGGATTTTTAAAAGAATAAAGGTAACCAAAACACACATGTGAAGCCTTAAACTCAGCCCTATTTCAGCAAGTACACACACTGAGGTTTACCGATATCTATGTGTGGTATTACAGTGAGCAAACTGGGCTTGATATTCAATTGAAAAGTTGTAATCTGACTCTATATTTATTAGCTCTAGAATTCTGGCCAGTCCTTAACTCTTCAGAGCCTAAATTTCTTCAATCTGTGCAATGGGTATGATTATACTTACCCTGTTCATCTCACAAGAAGACAGGAGAAGCACAACAGAATTGTGTTATGAGTAAAAACTCTGAGCCAAATACTAACCAGATGCTTCTCTTAAGATATATCATGCTGGGCAAATAATTTCATCTTTTTGGACCTCAGTTATGAGATGACTAGAACAATAATAGCATCAGAGATGTGTATGTCACTAACTACATGCCAGGCATTATTGTGTGTTTCAAATTAATTAACCTATTAAATCCCCCAAATGAATGTAAAAGCTATATCCCCACTGCCTAGTAGATTTCTAGACACATATAAAGCAGTCTGTTGAATGAAATCTGGATAAAGAAAATGGAAAAATGATTTGCAATATAAGATTTGGACATTATTGCTACGTGAGTGAAAATAGGTAAGTTTTCAGAATTTAAAGAAGAAAAAGTAAAATCTCTGTATATGTAGAATGAATGTGACAGGATGTTTTATGCTTCTAATATTCTTTAAAAAAACGAATTAAGGACAAAAGTTTGTGGGAAAAGAATAAGAAAAAGCGCTTCTGATAAATATACAAAACATGCTGTTAGCAATGTTATTAAACTTAACCTGAAAAATAAAACAAAGCTTAATATATGCTTGTAGGAGAGTTCCAGTTAAAGGCTCCATTCTAACTTCTTTTATTTAGTGGTGTCTGGTTGCTAATTAGTTAAAGACACTCTGGGAGTCATTCACAGCTGTGACTCTGTACATGCAGGAGGGGGCAGTTAACTGCAGGGCAAATTAGCCACTAATAACCTAGGGAGAGCATGATCCATTTTCAGGATTTAACATCAAGAGTGGCAAGAAGGAATAATTATACTGAAATAAACACACACACATAAACGCACAGAGATAATTTTAAAACATTTAATGGTAGTGAAGAGTAAATTATTTAACTCTAACCAGGGATAAGAGCCTTTTGGTAGCTATCACTTACTGCAGTAAATCTGCTGAAGTTTGCACTTCCCGGCTGCTGGCTCTGTTTATTTAAAGTCATTCTGAATGCTCTGCTAGAAAGGATTTCAGTGGTGCTGCCAAATTTTCACTAGATTGAAAATGTGCATTGCTGATAATATTTTTACAAACACTGCACACAGAACAAGAGCAATGTTCTTTAGATATCAGTTCACTAACTCTTCTATAGCCAGTCTTTCTGAGAGGTCTTCTCACAGCAGAATCTGTTCAATCTGGTTATTTCTGATGAAATGTACTAGAAAACTTACATCGAAGACACTTTATGGGTTAAGTACTGAAGTAGATGTCTCTCATTAACTGGTAGAGCCATAAGGACAATTAATCAGTGTGAATGTTGGAATGTCCAAATATTTGTGAGAAAAGTGTCCATGAAGCAAAGTCTTCCAATTCTAGAAAAGGTAACAAATGATGTATTGTCAAATGTGACTTGTACTAAAGTACTTAGATTAAATTATCTTCCCTCAACACTAAGGTTCAGGTAGAAGCTGCTTTTACTATTATTAAAGGAGTCATAGATAAGGAATTCTTTGGCTTTTCATTGCCCTCTTAAATTTAACCTGGGACAAAAAAACCACAGGAGTTTTATTAAAACGGAGTTTGCTCACAATAGGTTTCATGAGTGGCAGAAATGAGTCTAAACTGAAAACTTGGGAGTCAGCAAAAGTTAATGGCTAGAGCAAGGGGGAAGTCAAATTGTTAGAGAAGAAAGCTTTGACAAAGGAGTAGCAAAAGCTGAAGACAAGAATAGAAAATGCACAATAAGAAACGGAAATATATTTCTATAGGGTCAAAGGCAATAGAAAATCAAATAAAAAGGTCAAATAAAAGAAGCAAAAAAAAAAATCTGGAGGAAAATTATCAAAATAGGTAAATGTGGAAATAGTTATAATTTCTCCCTGGTTACTCTCTCTTTGGACCTCTTCCTTTGGATTATCTAAAATTAACTTCAAACTAGAGCTCCTGTACCCCAAAGGATATCCGAGGCCTTGGCGTCAGTATAGGCCAACCTATCTGAATCATAAATTTTGCTTAGAGATTAGGGTGGAAGAGTTTAACATTAATTAACTTTTTTATTTTTAAAAATAAAATAAATACAGACTGTTATAGAGAGCAAACATATGTGATTTTTAAAACTAAGATAAATTTAGACTTTCACAATTTCACTTTATGCTTTGAAGTCTCCTGTCTTCACCCCCATCTACTTAGGGGTATTTTGAGTAGCACAGAAAGGTAATTAAATTCCAGCCACTGAAAAGGAGTGAGGCTTTAGGGTAAAGTCAAGAAGGCTTTCTTAATTCTTCCCAGGTACTTAGACTTCTCTCTGGTAGCTGCTACCAGCTTTTTAATGGGACCTCATTAGAGTAGACCAGGCATGGCCTTTTGACTTTAGCAGAGATAACTAAGAAACTAAGAAGCAGACATGTCTCTTGTGTGTGTATACGTATATATTATATACACAGAAATATATTTAGAAAGCAAATTAATTCCATTTTTCTAAATTTAAAAGTTGTGATATAACAGAGAGCAAGTGTGAAAATCAATTCAGGATAGTATTTTAAATGATAGTTTTCTTTTGATTTACTCAGTATATTACAAGTTATCCCTATTGGGCCTAAAAAGATTGAATATAGGATGTTGGTACTATACATATCTAACTCCAACCCAATTTTACCACTACCATCGACTTCTTTGGTGAAGGCTAAGCACCATCCTTAGAAAAGAACTGTAATTAGACCAAGGATCGGGGTTCAGACAGGTTTATTTGACTAGAAGGAATTTAACTGGGCCAAAGCCAAGGGCGAGAGTTGAGGAAGGAGGATCTGGGTGTTTCTCTGAGGCCTGCAGGAGAATATGCACCATGAGGAGGCCTAGCACATTGACTTGGGTTCTGGAATGGGGGCTGAGGATGGCAGAAGCATCGGGTACAAATAGATGTTACAACAACCCTGCCACACCTGCCTCGTGTAAGGCCAGGTAGGGAGTAAGACCGGGTGTGGATAAAGCTTAACAAAAGGAATAACCCTTTGAGGCCCAAGCTATACTGTCATGGAGACCCCTTGAAAGAGCCTAAGACAGAGCTATTTCCCTACTCTTTTTCAGTCCTAGGCAGGTCACAGCAGCACTTCTTTGAGTAGTGGCCCAAGCTAAGCACCTCATACTCAGCCTTGCCAAGTGATCACAACATCCCTGGGGAATAATGTAGCATCAGCCCAAAGCTGTGACAAAGTGACAGCAATGTGACTGGTAGCGGCTTATACAGCAAACTAGATTACAAGATAGCAAAGAGAGCAACTGTGATGGGTGGGCAGAATCTGAGTCCTGGTACTTTGATGGGTGAGAAATAGCCAGATAGGAAAAGCTGGATACGCATATCTACGCACCACGGGACCCACAGCCAAGAGAAGTGTGGGAGTATTGGGAAAGGAGAGAAGAGAACAGGTAGAATCGAAAGGACTGAGGAAGGAATCGGACAATGGGATCAAAGATAATGTCGATGTCCTAAATCTGAGTCTCTGATGGAAGGTTAGGAAAATTCTTTTTATAACAAATAAATTTAAAAATAAATACAAGTACTTATGGATTTCAATGTCATTTGTTTTTCTGATTGGTACATAAAATGCAATCTGTCTCAAAAGGAATCTCCTAAGCTTCCACCGAAGATCCATGTTTCCTTTATTCTTCCCTCTGTTCTCCTGGGCACTGAGATTCAAATTGTCATTGTCATCTTCGACTGGTTTGCCCTTCCTAGCATCATGTTCAATATCTGATTTCTCTTGATTCTATCTCATCGATATTTTTTGTGTCCACTTCTCTCCATTCTTATTTGCCCAATATGCGTAACATGCCATCAGCACCTTTTGAGTGGCTTTAACATAGCAGTTACTTCACTAATTACCCACAAACTTCACTAAACCCTCAAGCAGCAATCTCTCTTCTCTAATCTCCTAAAACATAGGTCTTTATCTATACCTTTTTTATAGCCATTATTGCTTTCTACTTATATTAATCTTATGGACATTTCATCTCCCCTATTAGAATATAAGCCTGTGGAAAGAATTCTGTAATGTTTCATTTTCAATGAGCTTGCACATGGTAGCTATAGATTAAAAATTTGTTTCAATGATGGGTGGATAATTATGGGTGGAAAAAATAACAAATGGCATTCTAATTACATGCAAGATTAAATATTAGATAACGTATTTTTAAAAAGTGTCCATTTCTAATATTTATGTTGACATTTACAAGCTTCTCATATAAACATTCATTGTCTTATCTTTCTCCCACTTACTAATGTCTAGAAGAATCCATGTACTTACAGCCACACATACATGTTTTGCTATGTAAGTCTAACAAGGCAGCATTTAATGGGTTAGACTTTATTAAAATACCCTGAGTTTTACTTCAGCTTTGCCAATTGTTGGCCATATAATCTGGCTAAGTTACTTTACCTATCTAAGTCTCCAACTTTTTTTATAGAAGTGATTTAATTTCTAGATTTGATGTGAGGTTAAAATGGTAAGATGAGTGAAAAAGCACAGTCCGTTCAGAATGGATCCCAGTAGTACTTTGAGGTCCTAAGCAAAAAATGTCTTCGAAGTGGAAACTGAATGCATACTTTCCCTTTTCCTTTAATCTCTTCATTGTATTGTTTTCTTTTTTCTTCTCACTCTTCTTCTGTCTCTCTATTTCTTCAAACTACTGTTTAATGTACTAGAATAAATACTGGACTAGGAGCCAAAAGACTGTGTTTTAAACTTTAATAGTTACGTGACCTTGGGCAACATAGTGTTTATAAATCTCAGTTTCCTTTTCTATATAATGAAAAAAATGGATGGGAAAAATGCCATGAAGGTTATAAATCTTTATTAATCAATAAGGTTTTTATTAGATTTAAGGAAAATAACATGAGGTCATTATGACTGCTCTCGTTGTTCCAAATACCATCCCTTGAGATCATGCTCTTGACCTGGAGTGTAATACAAATTGGATTTTTAAGGGAGGAAGATTTTTATTCCTTCAGTAAAATATGAAATTGAAGTTTAGTTTTAAATATACAGATACCTTATGAAGCAATTTAATTAAGTGAGCACACATAAATTGGTAAGGCTAAGATAGTAGGCTTCAAAGTTACTCTCATTTGCCTTTGTAATGTTTTGGGTGACTTTACTTGGAGACTGATACATATATATTTTGAGAAGTAAAATAAATTCAGACCCTGAATAACGAATGTACCTTAAGAAAGTCTGACTGAGAAAAAATAGGAAGTTTTCCCCATTCCCCATTTTACTCCATAGCTCAGAATTTTCCATATTCCTTATGTATTCTAGAGACAGGTGAGCCTACATATGGTAAGAAAGCACCGCCCCAGTTGAGCCCTACCTTTGTGCAGTCTCAGAATTATTATAAATGCTTTTCTGCTCATGGCTGGTCCTGTGGGAGCACAAAATCAAATAAACATCAGAGAAGAGCCCCCAAAGTACTTGATTGCTTAGTATATTTAATCTCATCAATAAAACCTAGAAATAGGAGCTGTCAGATATGCAAATACTCAAGAATTGGCTAGTATTTTGCTTAGCTCTTCATTATAAATGTTTTGCATGTTCTGGCAAAGACTGTCAAATCATCCTAGCAGAAAGAAAACGAATTTCCACAAACTGTTATTTGCTGCATTCTTCCAAAAGTCTGTTATTACCACCTGTACACATTAGCTAATTATCTCCTGTCTGTTGTTTAAATAAATGAATTTTGTTTACAATTGTCTGCACCACTAAGTAAGAGGTCTTTAAAAATAATTGATCATGTAAAACTTGAATATGAAAAAAATAATAAAAATGTGTGGAAAGTAAATATAATTTAAAGGAAAGATGGTAGCTTAAAGAACTGTGGGGGAAAGACACGGGAGAGAAGGAAAGGATAGGGAGGGAACATACATTCACATATTATTCATTTAATATACTCAGCCATTATTAAAATGTGGAACCAGTCTCACATAGAAAAATTAAAACATATTTTTATCAGCTTATGACCAGTTAGGAGAAGAGCACATGGTATATACACAATTTTGAAAGAAAGTCCTTGATCTGAATTTGACTGTGATATGAGTGGAAGGAAAATGTATTGTATCAAGGCACTGAGGTATTTTGTTGTTTTTTTAACACAGCCAGAATTAAGTACTCTGATAATTACAAAAAAAGTTTAAATGTTATTTCACAAGGTAAAAAGTACAAGCACTATGAAAGTTTTTAAAAGATGGATATCTATTAACATCTAAACATGAGCCCTGGTACTCCATGGTCCTACTCCTTCACACCATGGTTTTAAATGGGGTGAGCAGTCAAGAGAAATAAAGCATGGAAGAGGGAAAATTCATGCTGAATTTTATTTTTTTATTTTTATTTTTTTAAAAGTCACATATATATATATATATATATATATATATATTTTTTAATATATCTTTATTGATTTCAGAGAAAGGAAAGGAGAGGGAGAGATAGAAACATCAATGATGAGAGAGTCATTGATCGAGCCCGCAACCCGGGCATGTGCCCTGACCAGGAATCAAACCCCGATCGCCTGGATCCTAGGTAGACACTCAAGCGCTGAGCCACGCCCGGCCAGGCAATGCTGAATTTTAGAGGTAAGCATGTTATAAATAAATAGGAAGATGGCTATTGATCTAATTATATTGTTTTGTTTTAAAAAAAATTAAAAGAAAATTTTGACAAATATGTCATTAATTTGAAAGGTAGCATACATTCAAGTCTAAAACCTGGGAACTACACTAATTTTTTTGAGATAGAAAAAAGGGAGAAGATGTAGGGATAAATGAGACATTTTCTTAGATTATGTTGGTGAATAGAAACTTGACCTGTAGGTTTTGTTGGGCACATATCAGGCATTTCTCAAAAGAACTACTCCAAACTGCAGCTATAGTAGCACAAATTCTGAAGCCTCGTAGATAACCAAGATTGTGCAAAAAAATAAAATTCAATGCAGGCAGCCCTCTGAAAATATCAAATCTCTGTGACACTCAAATAATGATTTCCAACATTGGCCATTTATGGGGTGTGAGGGTTTCTAAATGACTCCATCACACCAGAAATCAATGTTAATTGAAATATTTAGGATGGTTTCTTCAGATTTCAGTCCATATTCATGATTTTATCCTCAGGCCCCTCTCTCTTCTCCCACTCCTTCCCCCAGATTCTTAACTCCCTTTAACATTTTGTGTAAATGTCTATCAGGTGAACCATACTTTTTGTAAACATTTCTATAGGATTATAAGAGTACAACTCTTAAATGTATAGCCTGAAGAATTTTTATGAATTAACACACCACAAGGACCACCACTAAGATCAAGCAGTAGAATATCACAAGTTGCCAAGAAGTCTTCCTCATGCCCCCTAAGAGGTAACCACTATTCTGATGTTTATCACAAGAATTTAGGTCTGCTTTTTATTTTTCTATGAATGGAATCATAGTGTGCATTCTTGTATGTCTGACTTCTTTTGTATGATAGTATGTGCATGAGGGAGATAAATCTATATAGTATTTTCCATTGTAACTATTATACTAAAAATATTCATCCATTCAACTGATAAGTGTATATTGGTGCTGACTTCAGCTTTCAGTTACTAGTAGTAATATAGTCATGAACACATTTCTCTCGGAAGTATACTGAGAGATAAAACTGCTAGGTTAGGGGATGTGAGTGTAGTGAGTTTTACTAGAAAATGTCTAGGATTTCTCCAAAGTAGTTATACCAATTTAAACTACCATTATCTGTTAGAGTTACAATTCCTCTACATCTTTGCTTACATTTGGTATTTCAGGACTTTTGTTTGCTCGTTTCAATTTCAGACATTTCAGTGGGTAGGGAGTAGAGTCTCAAAATGCTTATAATTTGCACTAACGATGTTGAAGAGCTTACTAGTCAATTGTGTGTTCTTTATGTAAAGTTCTTCCTGAATATTTTGTTGGTTTTTAATTGGATTATCTACCTTCTTTTTAATTTTTTTTTATTTCTCAGTATGTTCGGCATACACATGCTTTCTTGGATATATGTATTACAAATAGAGTTTCCCTCTCCATGTTTTGCATATTCTAATAATTGAATCCAAATTCAAATTCTTCAGACCATAAAAACTGCTTTTATATTCTGCATGTACATGACCAGAGAGACAAAGAGTCAGGGTCATGTGGTAAAGATATGGCCAGTGTTTTGTAAGGAAGAACCAAAAATACATATCCTCATTTAAAAAACAAACAAACAGAAAAAACCACCTAGGAATAACATTCTTATAATTGACCATGGGCAATACAGATACTTTAACTTATCCATCAATTACAATTACCTGTATTACAATAGAAAATTCACAGAGTAATCAACTAGCCCAACATCTTCACAAAATGCTAACCTTTCCTCTCCAGCACGTCTCATAAGTTAACATGAAAGTTTCACTTGAACACTTCCAGGGATAAGAAACTACATTTTAATTTTGGACATTTTTTGTTAGAAAAACGTTCATTAAATAATCCCAAAATCTGCATGTGTCCTCTCTTATCCAAATACGTAATTTTTCCTAGGCTCTCCTCCAGCCACATGGATTACTTACAATTAGGTTCGGTTGAGTGAAAGAATCAGAGTGGGGGGTGTGGGAGGAGGCTGTGGCATAAACAAAATAGAATCTAAGGTCCCCTTCAAATAAACATCTGGGTGGGTGGTCCACAGTGTGAGGAGCTCAATCTCCTTGTTTCTCAACATTCTATCAAGCATGACCCCCATGGTACAAACGGCAGCATCTATAGCCAAGGTATTTAGGTCGAAGAACAGCTAACACTTCACACACGCTGTCTCAGAAGGTAACTTCCCAGAGGCTGCCACAGGCCATTTGTGCTTAGCTCCCCACCAGCCGAAACTGACTCACCTGGCCATGCCCCGCTGCAAAGGAGCGTGGGAGATGTAGTAAGCATTTATTTTGTAGTACTTCCCATATGTCAATGATTGTCCTTGACTCCAGGGACCCACTATTATGATACATACAGTCTCCTTTTCCTCCTGCTGCCTTTTCCGCTATTTCTGCCACAGCTGACTAACCCCTCTGTCTGCTGTGGCTGCTGAGTACTCCAGGTATCTATTGCCTCATGACTTTCATTTGTTGGCTTTTCTCTCTGTAGCTCTTTGCATCGATCTTGCTACAATTCTTCTTCTTATATGCCTGATTGGAACTCTCTAAGAAAATAGATTTTGGGTATTTTTTACAATTATTACATTCTACTCTTCACGGTGTAGAGTGCCCCAACTAGGCAAAGCTGTCAGTCTAGTTTATACCCCAGGATCCTGGCCAGCCAGAGAAGGCTACTTACAGACTGAATTCAAATTAAAATTTCTTTCAGACCATAAAGACCGCTTTTATATTCCACATGTAATACAAAGGACATATTAAGAAGTACGTGTAGAATGGGTTTCGTTTAGTTTTCTAGACCACAGGTAATCTCCGTAATAGTTTTAGGATAGAAAATTGAAAAGAAAAAGACACTAATTTCAGCCTGTTAGAAGTCACTAGCCAGATGTTGTAAAAAAGAACCACTAATGAAAGGTCTCCCTGGAGATTTTAAAAGTTTCTTTATATTCAACCTAATGCTCTTAAAGAGAGTATCACATTTCATTTACATGCAAGGCATGCGAGTTAAATTAAAAGGTTTGAAAAATATCCTTCTCTGAATTAAAGTCTAAGGGACTGGTTTCAGGGTTTACCCACTTTCCTAAAGGACTCTGACTTCCCTCTGCCATAAACTGAACAATTTTTCCCAATTTCACTTGATGCCAGTCAACCTGTTTAATTAGACCGATAGTTGGATGTTCAGTTCAGGTGAAGCTGAGACAACAGCCGCACGTCAAGTCTGCTGGGGCGTAGGAAGCAAGCAGTTAAACTCAAAGTGAATTTAAAAGGCCAAATAAATGTCCTTTTTGTTCAGAAATCAGGAGTGGGGGGAAGACAAGGTAATTAAATATTTTATTTCATATGCCTCACAAAAATCAGTGGTCAGTTGATTTCCATGTACTTGACTCAAGAAATAATTGATGGATAATATTCCGGGGAAACCAAATTTATGAAGAAACAATATATTCAGTTTGTTTGAAATAGAGCTGGCATAGTTACCACCTTGTCTCCACAAGCGAGCCTACATTTCGGTTCCCTTTCTCCTGAAACCTGCTGGTTTGCAGCCAGGGCTTCACCGTGAACTGGGCCTGCGCAGCGCACTGCTGGCGTTTCAGGGGAAACCGTTCCTGTCCCTCCCCTGTCCCATTCGGATGCGATGAGGTAACGCGAACAGTTGTGTTCATAGCTCATGCTCTTCGCTGCTGGGAAAACATGAGCTGCCTGGGGGAGGGAGGAAATGCTTTTGTAAAAAACTCAACCCTCAATCTGCTGCAAGTTCATATGTTAAAGGCAAATGAAGCAAAATTTAAATCTTCTTTCTCCTTTCGTTCATCTTCATAGAAAAGGAGGAAATTTGCTCATTGCTGCGGTAAACGTCACTTTAGAAGACTGCTATCGTCATACAGGAATTTGGGGAAGAAATGTTGGAGAGACTATGAATATTAAGAAAATTGCAAAGGCCCTGGGTGGTTTGGCTCAGTGGCTAGAGCATCGGCCTGTGGACTGAAGGGTCCTGAGTTCGAGTTCAACCAAGGGCAAGTACCTCGGTTGCAGGCTCCATCCCCGGCCCTGGCTGGGAAGCAACCAATCAATGTGTCTCTCTCATATCGGTGTCTCTCTCTCTCTCTCTCTCTCTCTCTCTCTCCCCCACCCCCCCCCCCCCGCTCCACTCTCTCTGAAAAGCAATGGAAAAGATATCCTCAGGTGAGTATTAAAAAAAAAAAAAGAATATAAAAAATTAAAAAAATATATATATAAAGGCAGTAGGGCTGCAGGAGACAGAGAACTGGAAGCTGAAATCAGAGAAACAGCAACTTTAGTGAGAGCATCGAAAGGGGAACACAGTGCCCATCGCTTGGGTGACTCTTACAGAGGCAGGCAGGTTCTGGCACCGAAAATAATCTCTCTTGGTTTCCATATTGTTCCACTGCCTGGACCCTAAAAAGAATCCAGCTAGAGAAATAAATGACAGTAATTAGGATATTCAATGGGAATTACCTGAGCTGACAACTCCCACCGGGAAGGTGGCAAATGGCAGAGCAAAAGCCAGAAAGTTGCATGGGCCTGTGCAGAATAAATTGACCTTTGTGCCAGGCCTCTGCTGATCTCATTGAGAGAAAAATCACTGAGAACCCAGGAGAGTGTTTTACACATGAAAGTCCACATTGGTTTCTGCGAACACTGACCTTCCTGCCTGTGACCCATTATACTCCCTCTCCCCTGACTTCACAACTGCTGTCCTGCCACCCACCTGCTTGCTTGTTTTACTCGGGCCTTCCCTCCACGTCACCGACTGTTCTTCTAGTCCGTTCATGTATCTCATCGTCTTAGGTTTTTCCATCTCGCCTGTATGCTTTGTGCTCTATAAATGTTTCAGGGCTTACAAGTAATACGAGGAGAGGAGAGTTCTGGGACCTAACAAGTAATCTAATTCCGTATCTCTCATCTCCCTGAACTAAATGACATGTTCAGTGCCCCTTAACATTGGTGGAGTTACATGCCTTCCAAATCAGGAGGGATGAGCCCAGGCCACTGCGTCTGAGGACTTGACTTTTTCATCCATTCTTAAAAAAGTAAAATCAAGAGAGATTTTTTTAAATGTATATATCAGAAAGTGCCAAAAGAAAGTTAACTGTTGGGTTGCCTTCCTCTCTCTCCCTGTCTCTCTGATATATATATATCCATTGAAGTCATTTAACTACTCATCTAAACCCAGTAATCAATAACACAAAAATACCAGGACAGTGAAATCTTACATTAAAGAATTGCTATTTCTGTTCCCCACAATTACATTCAGTTTTGGTTTAGGGTATTACATGCTCATGAACTTCAGACAAAATTTACAACTTCCATGCTGTGGACCTTTACATTAGCTTACTATAACACTGTCAAGATATATATATAATTATTGCCAATTATTGCTTGATTACTGTTTAAGAGGGTTTTCTGTAGCTTTGTCTCCTAATATAACCTTCTACCTCTATAGAGTTCACTTTGCCAAGCAACAACACGATAATTATAGCCAGAGATGCTAAAATAAAAGTTATACTGGGCTAAAATATGCCCAAGCCTCTTTTTTTTTTTTTCCTTAACAAAACATTGCCACTACTTGTGCCAAGGATTTGTGAAGAAAAGATGGTAAGAGGGGTGGAAAGTAGACATGTGGGACTTCAGATCAGGGCACAGCCTCAGAGGAGAGAACTTTTATTCAGACTTGCAGTATAAATTCTCTAGGAATCTCAGTGGTCAGGATTATTCACGTTAAGGGTACATACTAAATGTAAACACATGAAGATTACCAGAGTCCTGAGGAAAAGAAAATCAGTCTTGACAATGTCAGAATTCCTCCTATTAAAATTACAGTTCTCAATTGTGTTTCCAAAACCAATAGTGTGCCCTAAGATGTAATTAAATATTCTGTGGAGAAAAAGAAAAATTTGATGGTCAAAAAGAATTTGAAAACACCGGGTTAAACAAATCTCTACTGTAGAACTTCTTTGTACCCTTAATATGTAAACCCATTTTGAACCACCAAAAGGTGATAAAATGCAACTTTTACCAAGCTAATTGGAGTATAAAACTCTTTGATCACAGAAAACATTAACATTGCTCAAAACACCTAGTGTCCCAAAGAACAACCTGTTGGTGGTTTTTTCAATTTTAGCAAAGGCTCTGTATTAGACAGGCAAGAGAGAAGGGGATCCGGTATTAGAATAGGAGAAAACAACCTACTGTGATGGTCAGATGTTCTTTAAAAAAACACTTCTGCAACTGTAATTGAAAAATTAAAACTAATAATAAAAATTTTAAAGGACACTTCTGTTCTTAATAAAATCAAGCATTATAAAAAATAAATAAACCACACCTCAAAAACCTTCTTTTGTACTTTAAATTTCTGCCAATTAGCTCATTTTTTTGTTTTTTTATGTTTTGTTTATTTTTCAATTACAGTTGACATACATTATTATATTAGTTTCATGTGTACACCCAAGTGATTAGACATTACATAACTTACTAAGTCATCATCCTGATAAATCTTGCATGCATCTGGCCCCATGCATAGTCATTAGAATATTATTGACTATATTCCCTATGCTCTACTTTATATCCCCAGGACTATTCTGTAACAACCAATTTGTACTTCTCAATCCCTTCACCATTTTCACCAGTGAACAATGTGGAAAATGCTATATTTGAAGTTTAAAAGCCCTTGAAATCAAGGTCTTTATTGAACACCTATGGCTATTCATCAAAATGATGAATTAATATAAAGAGTAGCTACATATATAAAACATAATTTAATCATTGCTTTCTTAAAAGTGTAATTAAATAAGCAAACAACACGTTTGTTACTGTGCACATGCATTCTATAACATAATATGATAACCGCTTAAAGTTCATACCAATTTTTAAAATTTATATTTTACTTTAGCAGAAAATTTGCCTTTATTTCTTCCTATGTGTTTGTTTTCATAACAAAATGTACTGTGAACAATGAATTTATTAATTATAAAGCACTTGCATCTTATCCTTCCATCTCTCCTAATGCTTACAAAATATTCCGGAGATTTTTCTCAGTTCGGTGAATGGATAGAGTGGCCCAAAATAGAAAGACTGTTTTGTGTCCAAATATTTATTAAGAAGCCACTCAGATCATTGCCTGTGCCATTTTTAAACTGGAGATTGACAAGTCACCCATGAGTAAGAAGTTTCTTGCTCACGTTTGATAACCGAGATGACTCCTTTCTGCATTTTTCCTACTCCACTCTGAAAACTCAGGCTCTCTTTCAGAGGCAGGGTCCTTTCCAAGCGCTGAAACTGAAGCAGCTTATTCTTACACAATGAAGTCTACATGTAACATGTGTCATTCGCCCACCCTCCCGCTAATCCGAAATAGACAGAAATCATACATGACCTGCAATCTGACCCGTTTCCTGAAGCGTAGCTCCGTGGAAAGGCAGCATTCTAAGACATTTTCATTTAAAATAAAGAAAATAATTATTTTAACTTAAAAAGCATAGGTAATTTTTGAAGTTTTGGAGACAGTTAAATTTTATCCAAAGCAAAAATATCCATGTATGTTAGTTTTCACATATCTTAAAAACACATAGATTTTTATTCAATCATCATTTGCTAATATCTGCAACTTTCTTTCAGGCTAAATAAATGAGGGTGCCATGTTGCTTTCCACACCCCTAGCCCTGGCACGCTGCAGAAGGTCACCGTGACAACAGGAGCTGGCCTGCCCAGTGCCCACAGCCGCCTGGGCCTCCTTTCCCAAACGCATGTTCCCGCTGAAGCTGAATCACCGATTAAACGACTCCTTTCTGTCCCCGGGGACTGCAGATGTGCAAATGGTACTGGGGAGGCTGGCTGGTCAACTGTACACCTAGTAACTCATCCTGATTCTCCAAAAATAAAGTGACGCTTGTTTAAAAAATTGTAAAATAGGTATTTCTGAATCACAATGAATAGGAGATAATATTCAAAACTGAAAGACACCTTTGACATTGTGAACTACTATCCTTGTAACTTGTGATTACTCTTTAAATCAAAATATTATCCTTAATGCATTTTTCTAAGTACCTTATAACAATATTTTGAGATAAACAATAATGTTTGTTAACTCTTTGTCAATCATTATGCAAACCACAGACTGTAATAATGAATAATATAGATTATTTAAAGGATATGCAAATGTGTAAAATTTAAATTTTATTCTAAATATATTCCTAAAGAATGCCTTTTTAAATTAAAGCAAGAAATATAAAAGAATTTTCAAAGACCTAGATTCATAAAAGAGAATTTTCTTGACATTAAACACCCAGAGTACAAATGTTATTAATGAGTTTTGATTTTAAGGAAATAAATGTATGTTATTTTTAGTGAATAAATAAAAAACTCAAAAGTTTAACAGAAGAATTTTTGAATAAATATAAGAAACTTTAAAAATATAGATCTGTATTATTTTTTGTGTATAAAGATGAATGGAAGCTAATGTTTGTCATCTACCTCCCTAGTGTGTTCTATTCTATGAATTTCTCCTTTCTATATCAACTTGCTGAATACATACTTCAGTTTTGACATTTTATTATCCTTATTTACAAAAGAAATACAAAAATATCCCAATTATGTTACTCAATATATTTAGTATTTTTATAGTAAGAAAAGGAGGCTATGAGAACTACAACAACATTAATTTTCAAGTAAAATTACACATTTCCACTAATAAGCATATAATAAAGACATACGTTATTAAATGGTGCTATTAAGGAATTATGTGCACAAAATTAACAATACATACTAGCCAATTTTCTGTGTCATGTGTTTGTATATTTAACTGTTTCTTTGTACAGTTAATTAAATGTTTGTTGCAAAGTCTCATGGGAAGCCCATTTGCATATACCTTGTTATAATGGCTAAACACATTCTCACTAAGTATTGCCTGATGAATAGATATTTCACAAGTGCCTGGCATACACACAACAACAAACTATGGACACATGTCATTATTACTGTCGTTCATCAGCACAACTCACTGTGGTTCTCTCTTCATAATTGGCCTCATTTAGGAATCACTCATTTACTTATGAGTGGTTAACTAGTGTAGCATTGCATTTTAATTTCAAAAGTTTAATTAAAATAAAAAGTTCATTTTTTTATGTATTTCAGTTTAAACAGATATTTTAATGTGAGTTCACACACAAGTCTAATTTTCGAAGAAAATATTGCATCAGAAAACAAATTGTCAAATTCAGATATACACTGAAATAAAAATGAACAAACAAAAATTATCAACAATGTATCTTCTTCACACAGTTACAGTGAGAATTATGAGATAATAGTTTTAAATACAATGACCATTCACCACAGGTTTACAGTAAGTATTAATTTTCTTCCAGTTTTGCTCTAGGATGAAACAACTTAGAATGACCTAAAAAAAAAAAGTAGGTAACTTGTAAAATTAATTATTCTGAAACTCAAGAGGTACATTGTCATGGATATGAACGAAGGTCCCTTGGTTTTGGAGTGATCTTAGTTTTGAAGCCATGCAAAATTATAAAAGCAGGAGTCCTATGCCTTCTTCCACTTCTTATGAGTAATTGGTGGGCTGATTAATAAGCCTTTAACGCATTCAATTAAATTTTCCTGCAATCTAAAGATCATTTTGCTATTTCTTTTACATATTTCTAACTTCTTTAAATATCTGTCCTCATAGATGTTCTTAACATCTTCCAATTTAGCATCATCTGTAAGTTTCATTAAGTGAATTTTTGTCCCTTCCTGTAGATCATTAAAAAGCATGCTTAATTAAACTATGACAGACTCCTACTAGACCCCACATTGTCTTGTCATGCAAAACACTTTACCTCACAAAGCACTAAAATTACCTATACTGCTTTAGAAAACACAGGAGTCATTCAGGCATTCCATTTTTGCCAATGGAAAAAAACCTGAACATTTTGGCTAGGAGACTACTAAATTTTATAACAGTATGCAGCCATAATCTTGATATAAGTTATGTCAAATCAACTGCACTAAGTTTATTAAAGACACTCAAGCCAAGAGTTTTGTATACATAGATATGTGTAAAGCTATTTTGTATGTACATATGTGAATAATTTTACATGTCAATGCCATGTGTCAATGCAGATACTCAACTGCTCAGAGGAATGGACTCTGAGGAACAGAATCTAGGGAGAGAACTTTTACTTTTTTTTGTATTTTTAACAATTTTTAAAGTGAGCATGACTTATTTATATGTTTAAAAATTAAATCTATTTTTATACATTTAGAATATACCTGCATGATCTACTCTCACCATCCCAAATGTGGCCCTTAGAATCATGTAACATGAAGTCACCGAAAGAAGGAGGTCACTTTTGCATGTTCAAGCAAATTATTATTTTAAAACATCAAATTTTGTTCACCCAGTCTGTTTGAGAATATATTACATGTGACACATTTTGCTAGGCAGTACATGGAATGCAGAGTTCATTCAGCAGGAGGCAGTGGATTAGTGGTTAGGATGAAAAGCAATAGCTTTATCACCTACTAGCTCTGTGGCTTTAAGCAAATTAATTGACATCTCTGAGCATCAGTTTCCTCAACTTACAAATGAGTAGCATAATATTACCTATCTCATAGGATTGCTGTGAGGGTTAGAGAGAGAGAGAGAGAGAGAGAGAGAGAGAGAGAGAGAGAGAGAGAGAGAGACATATGATAGATAGATGATGATAGATAGATGATAGATAGATATAGATAGATGATAGATAGACAGATGATAGATAGATAGATATAGATGATAGACAGATGATAGATAGATGATAGATGATAGATGATAGATGATAGATAGATGATAGATGATAGATGATAGATGATAGATGATAGATAGATGATAGATAGATAGATAGATAGATAGATAGATAGATAGATAGATAGATAGATGATAGATAGATAGATGATAGATAGATAGATAGATAGATAGATAGATAATAGATAGATAGATGATAGATAGATAGATAGATAGATAGATAGATAGATAGATAGATGATAGATAGATAGATAGATAGATAGATAGATAGATGATAGATAGATAGATGATAGATAGATGATAGATAGATAGATAGATATAGATAGATAGATAGATAGATAGATAGATAGATAGATAGATGATAGATAGATAGATGATAGATAGATGATTGATAGATAGATTAGATAGATGATAGATAGATAGATGATAGATAGATAGATAGATAGATAGATAGATAGATAGATAGATAGATGATAGATAGATGATGATAGATGATGATAGATAGATGATAGATAGATCGATAGATAGATAGATAGATAGATAGATAGATAGATAGATGATAGATAGATAGATGATAGATGATAGATAGATGATAGATGATAGATAGATGATAGATGATAGATAGATGATAGATAGATGATAGATAGGTAGATGATAGATAGATAGATGATAGATAGATAGATAGATAGATAGATAGATAGATAGATAGATAGATGATAGATAGATGATAGATAGATAGATAGATAGATGATAGATGATAGATAGATAGATAGATAGATAGATAGATAGATAGATAGATGATAGATAGATAGACAGATAGATAGATATAGATAGATGATAGATAGATGATAGATAGATAGATAGATAGATAGATAGATAGATAGATAGATAGATGATAGATAGATAGATAGATAGATGATAGATAGATAGATATAGATAGATATAGATAGATTAGATGATAGATGATGATGATAGATAGATAGATGATAGATAGATGATAGATAGATAGATAGATAGATAGATGATAGATAGATAGATAGATGATAGATAGATAGATAGATAGATAGATAGATAGATAGATAGATAGATAGATGATAGATAGATAGATAGATAGATAGATAGATAGATAGATGATAGATAGATAGATAGATAATAGATAGATAGACAGATAGATAGATAGATGATAGATGATAGATAGATAGATAGATAGATAGATAGATAGATAGATAGATAGATAGATAGATAGATAGATGATAGATAGATAGATAGATGATAGATAGATAGATGATAGATAGATAGACAGATAGACAGATAGATATAGATAGATGATAGATGATAGATGATAGATAGATAGATGATGATAGATAGATAGATAGATAGATAGATAGATAGATAGATAGATAGATAGATAGATAGATAGATAGATATAGATGAGACTATGAGACAGTAGCTGGAGAAATATGTTTATCAGGGGAACCCACGCTTTAAAAGCATACCAAGGAAGAAGTCCAGATGAGCCAGAGGAAATGATTCATGTTGGGGACAAGGAGATGAGGCTACAAAAGGTGACTGCTGCTAAACTGAAGAAAATTAGGAACTCTGTATTAAGACAGTCTGTTCTCATTCTATAAGACATTAGACACCAGTATTTTTATGCTTGTGTACTGGACAAGGGAACACCCAGTAGAATAAAATTGAGCAATAAATCCTTCCACCCTGATATGTTATGTTTTGGTAGGAAAACAATTTATACAGACTAAAAAGCAAAACAGTTTTAGGTGGATGGTTGATGAAGGAAATCATTGCTCATTTCTGCACACTGAACCATGAAAAACAAATACAGGTATGTTGATTTGACTGTGAGGCAGTAAAATCAATGAAAAAGAGGTTAATTGTTTTCTAAAGAAAAAAAGGATAATTGATGGGTGAATTTTTTAAATGCTTTAACATGTTAGTCCAACTCTCGGAAGAGAAAATGTATTTGCCATTTTGGTGAAAATAAAGAGGGTAAAGGATTTCCAAATCTCATGGGGGAGGAAATATGCAATTGTGCAACATTTTCATTGGTGACTCTGGTTATAAAATTTTTTTTTAAAAGAGTACACAGTGTTTTGTAGGAATACACTAATTATTAAAACTGCTATTATATATTTTGTGACTTGTTTTCCAAAATATGTTGTTTCTAATATTAATGGTTTTCTTTTACTGGATTAAAGATTAGTAAAAATTCATATTTCCAGAAGGACAGATCTGAGAGCAGGTCTGAACACTTCTGTGGTGTGATTTTGATGAGTGCATCACAGAAATTTCTCTCACTTCAACATCAGGCCCTGGCCTATCATGGAAACCGAATATGAACCATGAAAGATCATTCCATTGGGTCTTGAAAGGTTTCTATTTATTGGGATTTCCTATTCAAATGTAAATATTCTCCAAAATGTAACCCTTTAAATCGATATCAGCTGGGATATTTTAGCACCCATTCATTCAAAGCCAGCTGCAAAGTGGAAGGTAGAGGATCTGTAGGCACCTCATCTAAAATTAAACAAAAGGTGAGTAGAGGGTTGCTGTGAAGAGGGGTGGAACAGAGACAGACAAACTTCACTCTGCTTAATGACCTTACATACACATGAAAGTGCATTCCTGAAATGCCAGCCCCTCTTCCCTTCTTGCAGTACCTGGTTTCACAGCAAACAGAGTTGACCCTCAGTTAATCATAAAGTGGCATAAACCAGAAGCCTAGATCCCTCATCCATGCCTGTTAATTCCAGTACTGCCCAGCCTGATCCTATTGACTCTTCTGACTTTCTCCCTTTTAGAAACTATTTTAGATTCCAGAGATTATATTGTAGAGACACTTACCAAAAAGCCATATACCACACTTACAAAAGATATTTATTTGTAACTAAAGCAGTACTAAACATCTATAAACATGTGTTTGCATTAAATTAGTGGAGGTGGTTCCTAGAAGTAACACCAGTAGGTTAAGTCTCCATAAATCTCTTAGCTCTGTTCATGTTAACATGAACTTCATTATAATCTAATTACATGTCAATTAGATATTTAGTATTAATGTAACTGCCTCAAATCCTTGTTGAAACCAAGAGGAATAAAAATAAATAAATTTTGCTTTATAAAATTTAATTCAAGGATCACTCATAAAAATACGATCTATGTTTTAGAGTAAGGACTGGCTGATCTGTCCAATCACTTTCTTATATAGATTATGAAAGGCCTTGAAAATTCTTATGTGAATTTATATGATTTTCAATGTAAATGTTTCTCATTGCCCTCCATCTCACAAATGCAGATTTTCATTATATTTTCTTCTGGGTACATATATTGAGCACAATGTCATGCTCCCCATGGAGTCTGAATAATTTTGTGATAATAACATGGGACTAGCAATAAAATACAGTCTGTAAATCCTAGAGAAATCTCTCTCTCTTTCTCTTTTTCTCTCTCTCTATCACTCTCTCTTTCACTTTCTTTTTCACTTTCTCTCTCTATCACACACACACACAGAAACCCTGCCAACATGTATAATTCTCTTCACTCATTTACATCCTAACCTAATCCCAAAAAGAAATAATGATGTGTTATTTAAAAATGCATAGATCTAGCAAGATCAAAAACTGTTGCAGTAAAATAATGATAAAAAATAAATGCTGAAGGGGAAAACCAGAGGAAGAATGTGGACAGGAAGTCCTACCTGAGGAACAGTGCTATTATTGGGCCAAGTCTTAGAGCATTGCTTCCTAACAGCCTAAGCTAAAAGACAGCATGATGGATTACAGGGCCGTCATTTTCTACAAAAAGAAAGCACACCAGTTCATCAACAGAGGCAAACTCTCCTAGCTCTGAGTTCAAAGATGAATTTGTCAAAACGATCTTTATAGAAGGGACAGTGAGCTCCATAATGTCCCCCCGTAGCAATTTTACAAGCAAGAAGAGAGACGTTCCACATGGCTATTCCTTCTATTGCTCGGACACTGAAGCCAAGTGCATGTTAAAAGTTGTGGTTTTATAAAGGCAGTGTGGGAGGGGCAGTCGGAGAGTGGAGAGAAAAGGGAGAAGCTGGCAGAAAGAAAAGGCACAGATATGCATGTTTCTGCTGCATGGCTTAATGCAAATGTATGACTAAACAATACTGAAAACTGAATAGCTAATACTTTCTCAGGATATCTTGCTTGGATATGAGTGTCTTCCCGAGCTTCTGGTGAAAGTCACATGCCAGATCATTTAGGCGCACATACTAAGTTGTCACTCATGCTGCCAGATGCAAAGATAACGAAAACGGAATATTATTATGACAACTGAATAAATTACTATGTGTTTGCCTTATCAAATAGTCCAATCTCTTGCAGATAAAGTGGTCTGTGGACATGCCCTGTTTTTTTGGTTTGGTTTTGTCTTGTGTTTCTCCAGAAAATAGCTCTGTATTTTGAATAAGGGCTCAGTGAGGCATCAAAGATCTTTCCTATAAGTAATGTACACTGATATGCATGTAGTTTATGTGAACACTTAAACTCTTGCTTTACTGGCTTCATGGAGATTTTAGAACATCAAACTTGTAATTCAAGCTCTATAATTTGCCTATAAGACAAATGTAAGATATGCAAGCCATAAAAACGAGTTTTTCCCCTATCACTTATAAAAGAAGCTATTAGTTGAAGATGGAAAACTGTTCTTTATAATAATAAATATAACTGGACATTGTATGAGCTTCTTGATAAGACCTGGATTTTAATCTCAGCTCTAACAAGTATTAGGTAAGTGGACTTAAGCTTTGTTGGCTTCAGTTTCTTCATCTATAAAGTGGTGATGGTCATACCTCTCTTGGAGGTTGTCTGGATGACGAAAGAGCATCTAGTGAATGCACCATGCCTAAAACACAATGCCCACAGCACTAAGTCAATCAATCAATCAATCAATCAATCAGCCACAGCTAGTAAAGCATTTTGAGTATTACAATCTCAGCTTCAGAACTGAGTCCCCCTTTCTTTTCAGAGAAGCAGAGACTCCAGTTCAGTTGACACATTGTTTGCTAAAAGATTCATGGTCTCTAAATGCGAAAAACTATATAAAAATAAATACACACCTAAATGAAAGGAGGAAGTAAGTAGCTCAGGTTGCAAACATACCTCTCACTAGCTAGATATGTGTGAACCATAAAAATCATGTGTTTTTTTCTGTCCAAAACCTTATAGGACCTACAATTTTGTTTTAATTTCAGATGTATTTTTTTAAGAGTTTTCACAACTATCTTTAACAATTTCCTGAAGAAAAGCATCGCTAATATTTTTCTAATTATTTTGTGTAGTGAAATTTTTATTTAAATTAAAATCTGGTGGACCAATCGATCCAGGAGCTCATGAAGTAGATGAATCTATTGCTTTCTCTATTGCATGCTATGCTACCAATCACTTCTTAACATACCACCATTTGACACTATCAGCTCACTTCCTACCACTGGCAAGCAGTCTCAAACAGTAAAATGTAAAACAATCTCAAAATGCTGAGGGTATCCTAGGAGAACAGCACTTCGCAGGAGTTTACGATGAAATTGGTTGACTTTGAGTGTGTGTGTACCTATATATACATGTGAATGAACAATGACTGCACTCTCTCTGGCAACTGTATAAATGAAAAGGTCTATAATTCTGCAAATCAGCTATTGCTTTCCTTTTATCTTGTTTATTATGTAGATGAAGGAGATGGTTTTGACTCACATATCTGTTTATCTTCTCTCATGTAAAGTGATATAGCAGAAAAAATGTGGGTTTCTGAGTTAGACCAGCCTATATTTTCATTCTGGTTTCTCCTGTGTACTAGTTGAGGAACCTTGAGAACACACAAACCTCTTTAAACCTTGGTTTCTTCATGTGTAAATAGGGTTGATAACAACTATTTCATTGTTTCAAACCAACTTTCCTATTCTAGGGGAAGTAAAATAACTATGCAGAGGCTGATACAGAGTATAAATGAAGGCTCAAGCAAGCTTTAATACCATCTTTCACCTCCAACATTGAGTAGGTAGGGAAAGGGAAGGGATTCCAGTCAGCTAAGGACGTTAAGGGTTACACCTTTACCACTCCAGGCAGGCATGAAACACGCCAACAGCAAAGAAAAACTAGGGTGTTATCTTGACAGCTACTTATCCTTAGAAACTCTGTTCTTTTCTCACAATGCAAAAGAATGACAGAACTTCTACCAGGAGATGCCAGGAAGGACATGAGCAGAATGTCAGGCCAAATTCATGTCCATGGCCTCAGACTGTCCCAGAGAAAGGCCATAAGTAACCCCAAATCTTACAGGTCTACTGGGGCTGGGTAGAGTCAGGCTCTTTTGTGGCAAGGAGAAATGGGGAGAATAGGACACAGCCTAATCATATCTACAGTGAGGAAAGTTTAAAGAATGGAGTTTGTCCAGGGTGGCCAGGAAGACAGGGCCTATGGTTTTCCAGGCAACCCTAGTCAAGCAAATATTTTTAAATGATAGCTAAAATCCAATCCCAAATTTTCAGTGATTCCCAGAGCAAACTGTGGTATCAGTCAAATGCCTCAGACACTTTTCTATCTACAGTCTATAGCTTTTAAATTCCTTAAGGGGTGGTTTTGAGATCATATAAAATCTCATTACAAAGTGGCTTCTCTTTGGAATAGTCTAGACCCCAGGAAGAAGAAATTGTCCCAGAGTTCCCTGATCAAGATAAGGGACAAATGAAATGTCATATGAAAAGTGTCTAGCCCATAGGAGGCACTCAATATATTCTAGTTCCTTCCTGTACTTAGATTCATTTCTTCAGTCTTATTGAAAAATATATATATTCATTGAATGACTCCCATGTGGCAAGCATTGGACTTGATTCTGGGGCTAAGCAGTGACCAAGAAAGGCAAATCCAAATCCTCATGGAATGTAAAGTCTGACTTTGCACTATAAACTATTTCTTCCAGACATGGTCTTGGCAGTGTGATTTATAGGAATGAGCACTTCACTGAGAGTTAAAAGAAAAAAAGGAGAGTTCTAGTTCTATCATTAATTAGCTATGACTTTGGAAAAGCCATGTAATATTCCTGCATGTCATTTTGTATAGAAAATAAAAACCAAAACCTTGGGATAGATAAGCTCTAAAGCCCCTTTTTTTCTGAGCATAGGTAACCCATAGTTATCAAACACATGTCCTTGGATTTGCACGTGCCATGCTTCAACCAACCAGGCTCACTAGCTCTCTCAAGGGTGCTGTTTTTCTTGCCTGATCTTGTGACTCTCTCTTTGTGCCTAGCTTGCTAATAATGGCAACAGGCTTCTTTTGGCCCAGTTTTAGCCATGCTCCTGTAGCACAGCGGTTTGCAGATCAAAGTGACTCTCAAGGCTTAAAGTGCAGCCATTGACAAACAGGTCTCAGGACACCCTCTCCAGCAATGGACAGCTGCTCGGAAGCTGTCTACACCATGATTTAACACTGTGAACTTGTTTTGAAACAGCTCTCTTTGACACCAGATGTCCAACAATGGCTATTTTCACAGGCCTTACACAGTCCCTGCAATGCTCCACGCATGTCATTTTGCTCCAAAATGTGCTATATCAATAACCTGCCTGGACATCATCTCCTATCTCAGGTTTCATGAGAAAAGGAAAGGGCTGGGTGAAAAGCAGAGGCTCCATGAGCTGCTGGGGAAGTTTCAGCCTTATCTTCCTTCCCCCACGTTTCAGGGTAGTTTTGTGCACTTTGGTGATGCTGAGAACAGATTGATACCAATAAGCCATTCGAGATAAGAGCTAATTGGAAACAGAAGGCTGAAGAATGGTGATGCTGGGAATGAGCAAAGGGGACAGACAAGTAATTATTCAGGCAGAATTTCTTTACACAAAAGGCAGATGGAAAAGGGAAAAAATGCCAAAGTCCGTGGCAGACGTAAGCAGCTGCACATTTCTTTTTTGTGGAAAAGCAAACAGTGATTCCCTGGGTTGGTAATGGGCTCCAGGGACCCCTAGGGACTGACAGTGCGCTGGCAGCCAGCATGTAAAATCACTCCGTGGCCTCAACCTCGCGCACCTCCCCAGCTGACCCCAACTGTGGGGCCCAGGAGGGGAGGTTTGAGGGAAGGACCAAGGAGAAACAGCCTCCTGTTTGCCCGTGAATCGCAGAGGAGATGCCGTGTGGAGAAGGCCGGATGATCAGCACGCACCCATGCTCCACATTTGTAACGAGCCATGGATCAGCTTGAACTGAGCGTGTCCATTCATAAACTCGCTACAAACAGAAATCACGAGAGAGTGGACTCCTGTAACATATTCCTCAAAATTATCAGTCATCAGGCTGCAGTTAAATAAAGCTGTGTGGTCTCAAAACTGAATTTGAAAGACAAAGACAATAATAATTAGTAATCAGGGTGGGAAACTGAGCCTCACAACTGCCCCCTAAAGCAAAATCCATTAGCAGCAACCTCACTCAGCAGGACTAATTTAAAAGCTGTTTGACACTGTACGGTTTACAAAAAAAGAATAATAATTAAACAAAATAAAGACCCAAACATTCTCCATTTGTTTTTGTCTAGGGCTCAAACTATCTGTCTATCTGTCTGTCTATCATCTATCTATCTATCATCTATCTCTATCTATCTATCTATCATCTATCTATCATCTATCTATCATGTCTATGTTGACATCAATATATTTATATATGTGTGTATCTATATAATATTCAAAAGTGACTTAAGAACAAATGCTTTAAGAGAACACTCCTCAAGGACATCTCCTTCCAAATAATGAGGGTATTGAAGGGAAGTGGGGCCCCTGGGGAGTTAGGAACTTGAAGCCAGATCACAGGCATCACAGTAATGACAGAAGGCTTTAATATGTAGAAAATTATAAAGAAAAGAAAGAAGAAAAGAAAAATAAGATCTCATACAAGGTAAGAGTCATAATTGGGTACTAAGGGCTAAAAAGAAAGGTAGGTGCAGTAATTAAAGAAAACCAGAAATGGCAATAACAGATTTCAGAACAAGAACAATAATAGATTTCGGAACAGTACATTTTAGGATAGGGTGAGGTATGAATTTTACAATGCTTGATTGGTTTGGGGTATTTGCAAATTGCAGTTGAAGTTCATCCAACTGCGATCACTTCTCTGCCCCAACTCCCTCTTCTCTTCTCCCCCTTTGGGGGAGACCTGCTCCAGTCCAGACCCCACAGTTCTTCAGCTGCCCTGGTTCTTCTCAAATTTTCCCTCCAACTAAATCACATGCAACCTTCCAGCCTCAGACTCAAAGTCTCAGAAAGGCCAACTTAGACTGCCCTCTTCACCTTAACATAGAACCTCTAGGTTATTCTCTCGTCAAACTCATGGGTGTTCTTGCACATTCCATAACACAATTTGCAGTGATATATTTATTTCTGTGTGTAATTCTCTTCCCCACCACACTGTAAGCTCCCCATGGGCAGGGGCTTGTCTGGTTTGTTCACCACTGTAATATCTAGTCTCCAGCAGAAAGCCTGACACAGAGTAAATGAAGAACTAACAGACATCAGCCCCAGAACCTCTCATAGGCTTTGGTGGGTTGGAAAATGGTCAGGAGCAATAAAACTAGACCAAAGACTGATATTTACAAATAAAATATTCAAATTTTAAGAAGCAAGTAAAGCAGCATTTTTTATTATTATTATCATTATATATATGATCAAAACAATAATTATGTCTAGAACTTATACAGCGATTAATCATGTGTTAGGCATTGTTCTGAGAATCTTACGTGAATTCACTTAATCCTCATGATACCCCAATTATGCAGGTACTATGACGGTAGTCATTTCAGAAATGAAGATACTGAGGCACAGAATGTTAAATAACTTGAATTCACTGTTAAATGATGGACCCTGTAATAGAAAGTGTTTGCTTTCAGAGCAACAGAACCAATAGGGTGTGTATATAGAGTGAGAGATTTATTTTAAGAAATTGGCTTATGTGTTTGTGGGGGTAGGAAAGTCTGGAGTCTGCAGGGCAGGCTGGAGACCCCAGGTAGAGTGGATATTGTGACTCATGCCTGAAGGCATTCTGCTGGCAGGATTCCTTCTTCCTCGGAAAATGTCAGTCTTTTTCCTTAAGGACTTCAACTGATTGGATAAGGCCCACTCCCTTTATGGAAGGCAACTGGCTTTACTCAAGAGTCCACTGATTTAAATGTCAATCACTAAAATACACCTTCACATCAACATCTAGACCACCATTTGATCAAAACTGGGCACTAGGGTCCAGCCAAGTTAATACATAAAATCTGTCACAGAGCCAGAATACAAATTCAGTCTACCTCCAACATCTAAATACTCAGCAAACACACTACCCAGGCATTCAGACTATGAGGATCCCCTTAAAGTTCATTTTCTACACTTAAGACAGTGGGAAAAAGTATAGATGTATGTGCGTCTATATGTGTGAATAAAATACATTTTATTTTGCTTCAGTAATTTCCACAGGTAAAAATATTCCTCATTTTATTGAAATAGCTGTTAAGGCCCTGGCCAGCGTGGCTTAGTGATTACAGCATCAGCCTGCGCACCAAAGGGTCACAGGTTTGATTCCAGTCAAGGGCACATACCTGGGTTTCAAGTTTGCTCCCCACCCCCAGGTGGGGCACATACGGGAGGCAACCAATCAATGTGTCTCTCTCACATAAACGTTTCTCTCTCTCCCCCCCCCTTCCACTCTCTCTGAAAAGCAATGGAAAAATATCCTCAGGTGAGGGTTAATAAAAAATTTAAAAAAGAAAAGAAAAAGCTGTTAAGACAGCAAAAAAGAAAAATTGTAAGACAATATAAAGATAACATTGTTTATTATCAATTTTCAAATGAGTTTTAAATGGCAAGAGCTCAGCACTTCAAAGCAATTCTTGCACCATATATTCCAAGACTGCAAAATAACTATAGTAACCGTTATGTTTTCAAAACAAAACAGTGAACAGAGGTGACAACCCAAGCGTTCCACTTGTGTTTCTGCCATGAATTGGAAAGCAGTCAGCAGAGCCAACCAGGAATCCTCTGGATGCCCGCGAGCTCCCCACCGCAGCATCTCCAGAAACTACCTTCAAGTCTAATAGCACAAGTTTCATGCTCAGTCCTTGGAGCAAGGTACTGCCTCTAGAGCATCTGGGTTAAATAAAAATGTGTCACTCTGCGGTTAATATATTAGGTCATGAACATATGCTCACACAAGGAAAATACAGTTGATTATTTATAAGCCACCACAGTCGAGAGCCAAGTCCTGTCATAACAGAGCACAGGTCCATCCTGCTTTGCTTTTCATATCCATAAAGTAGGGATAGAATTTCCAATTATGCATGTTGACACCTTATAGAATATTGGGAGAAGCAATTTCAGAAGCACACTTCTCAGAGAACAGCTTTTTCTTTAGAGTCTAGCTTTGCAGGAGACACCCACTAGAGAATTGGAGTAAATATGTGCAAAGATTTTGGGGGTATTGTGTGTGTGTGTGTGTGTGTGTGTGTGTGTGTGTGTGTGTGTGTGTGTAAGAGCTGAGGATAATTAAGACTATTTGTTAAGCATTTTTATCTATTATTAAAACAGAGACCCTGAAGCCTGGCAGTGAATAGAGTTCTATGACACCCCCTGACATACCCACTTTTTGGTATAAGCCATAGTAAAAGTCATGAATCATCAGATTCTAGAAAAATAAGACTATAGGTCAATTCCTTTGGGGCAGTGCATCCAAATGGAATGATAGCTGAAATAGACATCAGTTTATCTAGACTCAAGTTAAAAAGTCCAAATTGGGGAATCAAAATGTTATGTGTAACTGGAGGCATGATAATTGATAATTTGGAACACCAAGAAGCAATGTTTACATTCCAAACATAGAGAGCTTGATTTTCCTGGCATGGACATGAAAAAGACAAAAAGGATATACACAGTTACACAGGAGGAAACATGTTTCAGCTATGAACATTTCACCAGACATGACAAAAAGAGCCTGTGGAAAAACCCAGAGGACAAGAGAACTGAGTGAACACCATAGGGACTTGCACAGAGAGATGGTGTTAAAGGGGACAGCCAGCCCTTTTAAAAAAACATCATATTTTATAATTTCCCCTTTGCCTGCCTGGTTCCTCCAGTTCCTAAAGGTAAAAAGAAAATGTGACTAATCCTTTCCTGGGTCCCCCCAAAACAATGCCAAGATAAGGCAATTCTATGGAGCTAAACACAAGAAGCCATTCAGATAAGGTTAGAGGAGATATTATCAAAAGGATGCGATAAAGATATTGGCTCATAGAGAACATTAGAGAGGAAGAGGTGACTTGTGAGACTGGTCACTGCAAACTTAAAAAAAAAAAAAAAAAAGCAAAGACTGTTTGTCGAGGGACTGTATAAACAAGGAAAAGCGGAGTGAAATGCTCCCCCAAATTCTAAGTGAGGTGTTGGAATAAAAAGAGTCACTGTCCATCTGAACAGAAAACTGGTAAGAGGGATGCTTTGGGAATAAATATCAACAATAAACTGTTAAATGAAGCACCCCTGTGCGCCTGGGGCATATTGACCTCATTTGATGTGCAGGTGGCCGCTCTGAGAGGCTAGAGAAAGGTAGAAAAGTGCAACAGGCCAGAGTTAGCAATGGGGGGAAGCTTGAGGGGTCATTAACATGCACAGCAGGTGGCAACTGAGCCGGTGAGTTAATAGGATCCCCCAGGTAAAACAGCAGACAAAGACCAAATGGGAACGTAGAAAGGAGGGGCAGGCCCTGACATCAGTGGCAAAGTAATAAAATGAAGAATTGTATTATACAGTGAATTAGAAAGAGGAAATATTAAATCTAGTAGAAAGGAAAAGAAGAAGCCTGTAACAGAGAAAATTGGTGAGGAAAAGGGACCCAAGTGCAAAATATAACACTTAACTGATTTCACGAAAATTATATAATCTGGAGACAATTCAATTATCCTGGTCAGTCAAGTAGCACAAATGTTAACAAGATCAAGTTTGAAGGTTGTCTCTGTCCCCAGGCCTCCAACACTTTCAACAAAGCAAACACCGCCTGCTGGCAGAATATTTCTACCCCCGAGCCTACAGGGCATGTTCTTCTTGGTCATGGGGAAGCTGGAACACAACGGGACCTTTACTGGGTCTGAAAGCCAGTCACACTTCTTTCTATTGCCCAAGGGTCAGCACTCTTCGGTCAGGAGCAAGTTCCTGCAACAATCTGATAAGGTGGAGTGTTTAAATATCTGAAGCCATGGGGATGCAAGAGCTACTTTGAAAGAATGCCCCAAAGAAGAGCAGTTGAAGTTGGTTTCCTTGCCTTCCACTTCCCAGTCCCCCTTTCCACCTCTCAGCCCTGCTCGCATCTTGATAGCTGTTGGAGTATCTGAACTTGTCCCCGCCATCTACCTTACTAGTGTCTTGAAAAGACACATTGCCAGTTGCCACAGTGTGCTTAGCCCCGATGAGCCAAAGAACACATATCTGGGTTTTAAATCTTCATTTAGAGAATTGCTTCTCAAAATTTTAAACTACTTTTTCCCTGGCTTTGTGACTTTTCAACACCCTAGTAAATTCTTTGCCTTCCTCCGTTCTCAAAATGAATGGTTTGGGAAACTGTCACCTATAAGTCACAGGCAGGTTTGGGGTGGAACATGTTTCCCTCTCCCCTGTCCACTCCCATATTTTAAAAGTCCATTAGTTTTCATGTTTGTGGAAAATCATAGAGCCCCATTTCCATATCCCTAAATGCAATCTCGCACGGCTAGTGATTTGCGATAGTTTATGGAGATGACAGAGTGCTAGGGTTTAGCTTTTGTGGTGTGAAGGGTGTGTGTTTGTGTGTGTGTGTGTGTGTGTGTGTGTGTGTGTGTGTGTGTGTTTGTGTCCATCCACCATCCACAAGGGAGATGTTCTTTTCGCCTCTTTGAGGCTGCAACAGAGAAGAAAGCCTCTACAGTCCGAGTTCGCTTTGTCAGCCCAGTAAGCAACCATCTGTTTCAGCGGCTGAGTGCGATCTGTCAGTTTTGTTTTTGGTTGGGATGCAGTGGCTCATTGTTGTTTCTTCGAGAACCACAAAGTAATTAACCATTCCAGTACTGGCTACAAAAGAGATGGCCACTCTCAACGGTGGGCCAGATTTTTGCTTTATCCAGTGCTGGAAGTATTACAAAAACTTGAATAGCTATTCATTGTGTTTCATTGTTGCCTAAAGAGGCAACACGCTCTTTGTTATAAAGGCAACCTGGATTTCCCGACACACCATTTCATTTCAATGTCTGTGTGCCAAAGATGGAACAAAGTCTGGGTGCTGTAGACAAACAATCAAAACATGACAGTGACAAACACCCCGAGAGACCTGATTCTCCAACGTGTGAGCAGTGACATGCTCACAGACGATGGGAGGTGTGAGTGAGACTGGGAAGGAAATAGGAGAGAAGAGAGGGGCAGGAATTTGATTTTTAATATGCTTGGGAATGCAATGCTTCCCCGAATGAGAATAACTTTATGGGGCACAGTTCTAATAAATCGAAGGCCTGTGGGAAGAGATAGGACCAACAGGTTTTATGTTTCAGTCTATTTTTCTCATTTTCCTCTTCGTTCTTTTTCTTTCTGTCACTTCAGTCTTGAACATGTTTGGTCTCTTTTCCCATTCACAAAATGGGATTAACAATTAAATTTTAAACTACGAGATATTAAAAAACACCTCTCAAATGGACATATAAAACAGATGTTAAGAACATGTAGATATAGTCACCCTAAAATGTTATCTCTATTTTCAACGGGCTCCTTTATCTTTCCCAGCAAATTAAAGTGTTATGAAACAGGTTGGCTATCATATGAGATAAGAAAATACTGTGAACTAAATATTTCACATTTGTAGCTATTCTAGCCATGTACGCAATGGCAGGGTTCGGAAACAGGTTCTCATCTTCTGAACATGTCCTTGCAAAGCTGTCCCACGACTTTTCCTGACAGCTTAATAGATGTCTTATTTTTTTCCTAATTAACATTTATTTTGCTTTAAATAGTAATTTATAAAGATATTTTACTTTGCAATTAAAACTACTTATTATTACTTAATGAGAGCAATTAATCCATATCTGTTGTCAATATTCTTTTTGTAGTTTTAGGCAGATTTCAAGTCTTCCACTCTTTTTTTTTTCTACATTGAATATTTATCAATTTTCCTTTTTCAAGTAGATGTTTAGCTATTCATTTTTTGGTCTGCTATTTTGCTTATTTGTTTTATAAAAACTCTACACACAAATATTATTGAGGCTCACCAAAGCCATATGGGACAAGGTATGTTAACTTCCTATATTTCAGAATTAAAACTCTTTAAGTTAGGAAAGTTATTGCTTTTCAAGTTTCTCAACTTACATATTGCACCTATGATTCTCCATACAAATTTAAATATTTTGAAGTATTTGTATATTTAATTATAATTCTGATCATAAAAATGTTTCTGTTGCCTTGATTAAATTAAGATTTAAAGCATCCTGCTGCTCCTTACAGAAAAAAAACAAATGTCCTGGACCTGACCTTGGAGCCCATCTGATCTAGAGGCCATAGCATTTATGAATGAATTGACTCAACAGGCATCTTTGCCCTGCTGTCTGCATTCAAAATTATACAGATCACTCTTATCAAGATAGTCTTCTGGAGAACACTGAAAGCATAGCCAAAGAGCAAGCTCTTTGCAAAATTTCAGGATAAGTGATGTTTTAAGTTGTATAACTCTGATCTTTTCACTAGAATTCAATATTTGTGAAGAAAGAATCAATGTTTTGTGCAACTCTGCAATTCTTCCCTTCCTCCGCCATCCTCAGCCTCAGTTCTTCTGGTTTAGTAACAGTGGAGAGACCCAGAAAGTTTCTAAGATACTTGCCTATACCTCACGTCTTCTCTCTTTTGTCCTAATACATCTCTAGAGTATTCAAACACAGTCCTGCTGAGGACCTGCTTTCCCCAAGGGTTTTGGCATGCTCTTGCCTAGAGGTACCCTCCAAATTTGTTGATGGGGTGATTATTTACCCCATCAACGATCAATAAAATCTTCTAAACTAATATATTCTCTACACTTAAAATTCTATGCCCAATTCCCATTCCCATGTGTGAGGTTTTGCCCAACACCAAGCAATTAACTCAATTCTGACACTATATACCTGGAGATAACATCAGAATCCACAAGTTAAGTGCTCAGCCTTACAAAACCACTCAATTCAGATGCTAATAGCAAGTCCAGGTTGTCACCTGGGCTTCTGACCGAGGTTTCCAGAAGGTTCCCACAACCACCTCAGAGTTGATTAATTTGCTAGAACAGCTCACAGATTTCAGGGAAACATTTACTTACTAGATTACAGGACTATTATAAAAGGCTATAATGCATATAACCATATGGAGGAGATACATGGGGCAAGGTATAGGGAAAGGACATGGAGCTTCCACGCACCCTCCTAAGACAACCCTCTCCGCAATCTCTAAGGATTC
This sequence comes from Miniopterus schreibersii, assembly GCF_964146895.1. NCBI lineage: Eukaryota > Metazoa > Chordata > Mammalia > Chiroptera > Miniopteridae > Miniopterus > Miniopterus schreibersii. Next base: position 75,528,197 of record NC_138107.1, on the reverse strand, counting down.
ACCAACTGGGAAGTTCTCTGAATTCTGACATTTTCATTTTTTTGGAGACTTCTTTAGGTAGGCATGATTGATTAAATTATCAGATATTGTTGTTCGAACTCAGTCACTAGCCCTGTTTTCCTGTCCTGATGTCAGAAGGTGGGACTGAAATTTCCAAACCTCTAATCACGTGGTTGGTTTTCCTGGTGACCAGCCTCCATCCTTAGATGAGTAGGAGAGGTCCAAAAGTCACATCATTAACATAACAAAAAGCACCTTAATCCTCTCCTCACCTAGGGAATTACAAGGGTTTTAGGAGCTCTGGCATAAACTGGAGGAAGGCCAAATATGTATTCCTTACTATAGATCACAATATCATGACACTAATATATATACATGTATAAATGTCTGAATGTGTCTGTACATATGTAAACATATTCAACATACGCAACATATACATACACACATACATACAAATAGATATTTTAACAGAATGGAATGAAGAAATAAATATTCTTGACATAATTTTTACTTTCCTTATTAATGTGCAAGAGATTTTGCTTTCACCTAAACACCAATCAGAAAGAATTTGTGCATCCCTATGTTCATAGCTGCACAGTTTACAGTAGCTAAGATCTGGAAACAGCCCAAGTGCCCATCAGTAGATGAGTGGATAAAAAAGCTGTGGCACATTCACACCATGGAATACTATGCAGCTGTAAAGAAGAAGGATCTTGTACCTTTTGGGACAGCATGGAGGGAACTGGAGAGTATTATGCTAAGTGAAATAAGCCAGTCAGAGAAAGACAAGTATCACGTACTCTCACTCATATGTAGGATCTAATGAACAAAATAAACTGATGAATAAAATAGTTACAGAGACACAGAACCATGGAATAGACTGACGAATTTCAGGGGAAAGACAGGGGTGGGAGAGTGTGGGGGGAGAGATTGATCAGAGAACTTATATGCATATACACATAACCCATGGACACAGACAATAGTCTGAGGAAGGCCTGAGGATAGGGCTAATGAGGGGTGGAGGGGATCAATGGGGGGAGAGGGGACATCTGTAGTATTTTCAACAGTAAAGATAAATTTTAAAAAAAAGATTTTGCTTTTAGAAAATATATTATCAGTGGAGATGCTTTTTTAAGGAAAGTAATGTTGAAAATGCCTCCTTTTAAAAAAAAAAAAACCTTGCTTTAGCATTAACATCAAAAGTATGGTAATAACTTGAATTTATTTTGATTCTTGGTTTTCATGGCTGTCACAACTGAAAAAGACATGTCCTCTCGAAGATCCATATGGAAGTAGTCTACTATTGCTACACTTCTTATAAAATCATTAATACTAATTTTTCAACCCTACACAATAACTTTGAAAAAGAATTGTTGAAATGTGGCTATAAATTTGAAGATGTTATAATTTTATTCTTGTAACAAATAGGTACAGCTGAAGTTCCTCAGCTGTAATATATCAAAAAAGGTTTAGGAGTTCTTCTTCCTAAGTGTTCAGAGGTGAAACTTTAAATAAATGACATATTTGCATTGTTTTTAACAACAAAATCACTCCAAATTTTCCTAGTATGCATCTTTAAAAAGATTTCTCCATAACAAAAATACTCTTCAAAAGCCATTGCTTTCTCACTCCTTGTAAAAAAAAAACCAAAAAAAAAAAAAAAAAAAACCACATTTACAAATATATATGCCAGATCACTTACCACTGGCAGCATTCTCTCATAATTTGTATGATAAAGAAATTCTTTGAGGGACCCAGTGTCAATTGTGCCTTTTTCTTGTTTCCTTGTGCCTGCCTTATTAGCAGTTTCTCGGCCAGAGTTTTCTTTACAGGAATCTTATTAAAGAACTTGTCCATTACCTACTTTGAATAATGTAATAAATTAATCAAACTAATGTGGCCTCACATTAATGAAATTGAGTATATCATGTTATTAAAAGCAAATGAGGTTAAGAGAAACAAAGAAAATTCTTACAAATCACATATTCAATACAGGACTTGAATCCAGAATATATGAAGAATTTTCAAAACCTAACAATAAAAAAGTAACTGACTCAATTAACAAAAGGGCAAAAGAGTAGAACATTTATTTTTAAAAATATATAAAAATGGCAAATAAGTGGATGAAAGATCATTAATGTCATTAGCAATTAGGAAAATGCAAATTAAAACCACGATGATAATATAGCACTATACACCTATTAGAATGACTAAAATAAAAAATACTGACAATACCAAATGTTAGCAAGTATGTAGAACAACTCACTCTCATGTACTGCTGGTGATAATGCAAAATGGTAAAATCATTCTGGAAAACATTTTGATAGTTTCTTATAAAGTTAAACATACACTTACCATATGACTCAGCAATTCCATACTTGAATGGATCTATCCTAAATAAGCGAAAACCATGTTCACTTAAAAATCTATACATGTGCTATAGAGCTACAAACCAAAAACAAAAAGTCAAATTTACCTTATAATAATATTTAAAAGTAGAATTAAAACCACACACAAATGGTTTTTAAACAGTTCTTTTCTCAACTGTCAAAACGGGAAACAATTCAAAGGAACTTCAGTGGATAAATGGATAATGGCATGGTCACACAATAGAATACCACTCAGCAATAAACAGGAACAAACTATTAATACAACAACACAAACAAGTTTCATAGGCATTATGAAATTCATAGGCTGAGTAAAAGATGCGAGTCTCCAAAGGTCACATATTGTATGATTTCACTTTTATGATATTCTTGAAAAGACAAATCTGTAGAGATGGAGAATGGAGCAGTGGTTGCCAGGGTTTATGGGTGGAGAAAGGAGCAACTATAAAGATATAGCCCAAGGGGTTTTTTTTAGAGTGATGGAACTATTCTGTATCCTAGTTATGGTGGCAGGTGTTAGAATCTATACATGTATTATAACTTATAGAACTATAAACCAAAAGAAAAAAAAAATGAAATTGACTATATAATAATTTTAAAAAGTAGAAAAGTAAAGAGCAAATGAGGTCACAGTCAACTCATCAACATTCTGAAGATTTGACATAAGGACTAACTGAGGGCATATAACATGTTAGTAAGTGTAATTTATTTGTTTTAGGTGAAAAGTAAATACAAATAAAAATTTTAATATGTTTTCCTGTAACTCAATAGATGGTTCAAGCACACACCTGACTTTGCAGACTGCTGCCTTAGATCCTTGTGATACCATTGTAATTAGCTAGTTATTAACAATAGGAAAGGAGCAAAGGGATGGCTAGACATTATAGACATGTCATTTGGGCAGCTTCACCAGGAAGCTGCAACTTTGCACTCCCCAGGGAAACGCAGCTTATTCCCTGCAAAACATAGGGGAAAGGAATCCAACAAAGAGAAAACAGACACATACCCAGTAAAGTTAGGGTGACTAGAGAAGGTGCCTGTCAAACCTGAGGACTGAGATGGTTGGCCAGAATGAGCATGGACACTGAAAGCTCAAGAACATTTGGGAATACATAATCCCTTAAACAAAGGAATTCTCTAGCTTGTTGCTCTTGTTGGCTTGGGAAGTGCTCTCCTGGTTCTCTTGCATTGACCCGTGTGGCCCACGGCCATGCAGACCCCCACATACAATGGACTGACGGACTGCAGCAGGGAACACAAGCTAAGCTAGCCTGATACTGTACTAGACCAGGCTTCAATGTGGAAAGGAAACTCTGGACACTGGATCTGATTTTAGCTCTGCTGAAACCCCAGCTACATTTCTTCTATGACTGGGCAAAGGGAAATGGTACTTTGGAAACCCAGGGGTTCCATAGAAATAAAGCTTTCTACTGTACCTCATCCTCCCAAGGGGGCCTCCAGAAGTTCTTACTCCAGTGGTACCCCAAGAACCCCAGCCCCATAAGCAACTGGGAGAGATGAGCCCCTCTCCTATCCTATAACATAAGTATGGTCCATGGATTAGCAAGGGATTTTTGACCAGTGTGCCATAAAAATTTTAAAACATGCAATACCTGATTATTTGGTCAGGAGCACTGATGACCTCTTTTCCCTTAGATTGTCAAATAAAAAAAAATTATAACAGCTAATACAACAATAGCTGTCCAGTGTGAATGAATCAAAATAATTTTTTTTGTGTGTCAGATCAGCACAAATATAATTTTTGGTGTACCACAAAATTTTGGTAATTGGCTTATGTGTGCAATGAGATGAAAAAGGTTGAAAATTTCTGGGTTAGCAGCATTTCCCAGCTCTTGGAAACTCATTAGAACTCCTAGTATAAATTCCAGCAATTTGGGTTTTAACAGGCCTGCTACATAATAATGATGAATGTTAAATTTTGAGAAACACTATCTAGAGTGTTTTTTAGTTACAGTTTCCTGGGCCCCATCCCAGAGTTTCTGATTCAGTAGATCTTGTGCGGGGACCAAGAATTATAATTTTAACAAGTTCCCAGTTAATGTTGATACTTCTGGCCTGGGTACCACACTTTGGGAACCACTACTCTAGCCAACTCTATCTATTAGAGTAGTCATTAGCCACATGTAGCTATTTAAATGTTATTAATTAAAATGACATAAAAATTAAAATTTTAGTTCCTCATTTGCACTAGCCACATTTCAATTGCTCCAAAGTCACATTCTTTACCACATGGCCCTTTAAGAAACAGTTTCCTGACTGGTAGGGAAGCACCGCCTATCTAATACAACTAAGTGATCATGGAAATGTTCAGTATCTGTGCTAATACTGTTAGTGGTCACTAGCCACATGCAGCTGCTCAAATTGAAATTTTAATTAATTACAATGAAATAAAATTAAAAATTTAATTCCTCAGTCATACTAGTCACATTTCAAGCACCTATTAGGTACATGTGCCTAGTGGCTACCATATTAGATAGCACAGATATAGGCTGTTTCTATCATCACAGAGAGTCCCATTTAGTGAAAAGTGCTTCTCTGGGTCATGAGTCAGGAAATTCATAAAATCATCTTGATAGTAAATAGTAAATAATTGAGGCTTCCAGTCACAACTACCCAACTCTGCCTTGGTGGCTGGAAAACAGCCATCGACATTAAGTAAACAAGTGAGCATGACTGTGCTCTGATTAAACTATATGCAGGAACAAGCAGCTGGTATACAGGCCACAGCTTGCTGGCTCCTGTTCTGGACCATTCCTATGCCCAAGCCTCCAAAGTCTCTGCAATGCCGCTTTCACACCACAAAATGAACACTTGAGATATTAATAAAAGAGCATGAAATGGAGAGTCTACTAACAGATAACTTGGCTACTTTAACCTTGGTTGTATCAAGGCAATATTTAAATGTTGTAAAAGCATTACATAATATTATTGGAGGAGACTTAATGTCGAGAGAGGAAAGACTGGCTCTGAGGTAAGCCTAAAATAAAGATGTTTTGATACAGATTGGAGCACTTTGGAAATGTGTTGCTTTATCTGTTTAGAATAGGTTAATAACTACTATGAAGCAATTTTTTTCATTGTTTCATTTAGCTCTTCACAGTGTATATCTCCATATAATTTTTTTCAGTATTTTATACTGTTTGGCCCACAGTTTTCTTATTTTCCTCAGTAATATAACTCATATCTTTGCAAATATCTTCTTAATTATAATACTATTTTATTACTATCTAATTTATATATTACTTCACACTTGCTTTGTTATAAATATTAATACTTTTTCTCAGATGTCTAGTAATTGATTGATTCTACTGAGAACTAATGCAGTAAACTTCAGTTCAATTGGTCTTTCTTGCCTCCGTCACTCCCTTTGTTTCATTGTTTCCTTATACAATAGTCAGTTTTTTGGGAGCAATAAAACTAGTAAATAAAAATTATCATTGTCTCATTCTTTACATTAAAAAGGCTATGTTCAGGAGGAAAACTTATCTAATATTTAAGAGAAAAAAATACTAGTGTTTCCTTTCAATGTATGAAAACACTTCTATATAAGCTGGGTAAGTCTTTAAGTGTGTATGATCTAGGCACTGGAAACTGTGAGATAAAACACAATATTGCTTTTGCTAAGTGTTTAATGAGCGCTGAGGTTTGCAAGTGCCTAGAGTCTTAAAGCAAAATGTGTTAGCTGTTTTCCTCACTTTATCTCCTAACAGGTCAGATGGTTGTTCCCAGGAGCCCTGGGGTTCCCTGGGGTGTAGCTGAAGGAAACAAAAAGGGGTAGCCTGGCAAGTGAACTCTGTATGAGTGTGGGAGGAGTGTTGATTCAAGTGCTCAAAAGAAGGGTCAAGTTCATTAGATAGAATTATTTTCAATCATTTTATTTCTATTTATCTCCCTTAATTGTCATTTCCATTTTGTCTTCCCTTTGAAAAGTTTCAAAAAGAAAAAGCAAGCATAAGAAATTCATTGATCCAAACCATCCAAGACCGATGAATACCTACCCTCATCTAATGAATGACATTTGTAGGTAAGTAAGCTGGAGGCACTCCTTCCAGATGACAAATATTTTCTATCCAGGGAACAGATACTTAGTTTGCTGAGTATCTAGTACAGGTCACTAATGCCTGTACTAGTTCATTTGGTTGTTGTTTTCCCTTCCTTCCTTCCTTCTTTCCTTCCTTCTTTCCCTCCTTCCTTCCTTCCTTCCTTCCTTCCTTCCTTCCTTCCTTCCTTCCTTCCTTCCTTCCTTCCTTCCTCCCTCCCTCCCTCCCTCCCTCCCTCTCTCCCCCCTTCTCCCTCCCTTTTTTTCTCTCTCTCTCCCTCCCTTCCTCTGTTTCTTTCTCTCTTTTTTGTTACCTATTTGTTCTCTTTTTAGAATTGTGCTCAAATCTGTGGACCTTGCTATAGTTCAAACCTCAAAACAACTGGATCCTGGCAGAGGAATCATAGGGAAAGAGCCAAAATTCAACCTCATGAGTGAAAAGTGAGTGGTAAAGCATTGATAATACAGTACAGTCAGGTTACTAATCAAGATTGTGGGGGTTTTTAACCAATTAAGGGGAAAAAACTATTCAAAATTAAATATCATAAAGAAGACACTGCATTTTGGTAAACAATAGCTTTTTTCTTGTTCTAATAAATATTTAACTTTTTTCTATAGCCTACATATTATTAATCTATAGGAAAAAATTATATTCACTTCTGAATCAATTCAGTGATTAGAAAAATGCCATAGTAAATGTAGAGTTTTGAGACAATGTGGTATATTAAAGAGCATATCAAAGATTTTTGGCCATTCCTATTAATCTGCCAAGCACATAATAGACGTTTGGCAAGTGTTTATGAAATGAATGTTGACAAGTGTTTATGAAATGAATGAAATCAGAATTGAAATAGTGATAGTGTTAGGATGGTTGTGCAAGTTTTTCCAGTTTGTAGGTACAAAGAAGATGACAAATGATCACACTTAAAGAGAGTTGAGTTGATTAATCCACTGCACAAGAAAAATGAAATGAATCTATTTAAACAAGGGGACTAGATATTGGTTAAAGAAGTTCATTGGAGTTTACAGACCAGCCACATTGCCACTCTGCAGAACATTTCATTAAAATCATATTAGTTTCCAAATATTTCTGTCTGTCTTTCTGCCAAAGACTTTATTCTGATTATCAGTTAATGAATCATGCCTCCTGCAATAACATTCCAACTTATCTTGACCTTTCCCTGTAAACAAACAGGAAGTACAGGCTTGTTTAGCATGAAATAGTACAGTAGAGTTTACAAATGCTTTTCTCACTGGGCAATGATTTTGAAGAGTAACAAAGTCTGAGTAAGTATGTAAATGTCACCAATATGAAAAATTAAGGTAAAGAAAATCCCCCTAAGAATTATAGATAAAACTAAAAATATTATTTTAGATAAGCAGAACAAAGTTTAAATGGAAATAAAAGATCAAAATGAAAGTTGACTTAGTTACTAATGCATCGATGGTAGGAACATTACTCTAGGAATATCCTATGCAAACATTTGAAAAATTGTAGACTAATTTGTAGAAGGTGTTATTTATAGTCTTCTAAATTAAAATCTATGTTAGTTGAATAAACAAGCCTATTCTTGTCTTATGAATTTTTCTGGGAAATATACTAGAAGGGTCTTAGTAACTAAATTATTTGTAAAGTTCATGTATATATGGTCATTTCAAGAAGTCCACAGGAATATACATTGGACTTAATGAAAGTTAAGTAAAGATGGATTTTAACTTAAGACAGAAACCAGTCAAATTTGGTGAAAGTGTGAACCCAATTTTGAAGACTTAGTACTTATGGTTATAAAAATGAACTATGGTGGGACCGACTTCAAGAAAATCAGTGTAAATGTGCTAACAACTAAAAAGTGCAGGAAAAAAGTCAACATTTATGATATGTTCCATTATAACTCATGTGGCAGGAAGTAAAAGGATAGAAATGAGGATTTCTTTGATTTAAAAAAACCTCTTGTTAATTGGACAAACTGAAAAGTCTCTTTCTTGTAAAAGTAGACAACTAAGCAAAACTTCTTCAGCAGGTTTGGAGATTTCTGTTGGTTTCATGTAACAGAGTATAAATAGAATGTTAAAAGCAGAACTATTGAATAACGAGTAGAAAATTAATATGACAGTGTTTAAAAACCACATAATTATTTTCACTGTTTGGCCCATGGTCTTCAAATTCTCTACGATAATGTATTAACTCAGATCTTTGCAAATATCGTCTTAAATATAATACTACTTTATTATTATCTAATTTGTGTATTTTTGTACACTTGCTAAAATATCATTGCTTTTACTCAGATATCTAAAAATTGTTTCCATTGAGAACTAATGCAGTAAATTTATTTCAATTGGTATCTCCAGTTATTCCCTCAGTTTCACTGTTTCTTTGCTGGAGATGTAGCAGATTGTCTCAACCAAGAGAAATACAAATTCTTATTTAGAAATATTTAAGCAAAACCCACAGTAGGTAGTGACCATTCTCTGTGTTATCAACAACCTAAGGTTACTTAAACAAATTTTTCCTTCATAATATTTAGAAACAATTTATCTTTTGGGGGTATTTCAAATTTGTATTTTTAGATCATTCTTAATCAATCACATATTCTTATGGTAATGAAGTAATTAGAAAAAATAGCTATCACTAAGAGTATATTATTTGATGATTGAATTACAAAATTAAACTCATGAGATACAGAATTAAAAAAACAGCAATTATCTGTAGCAAGTTGGAATTCCATCATAGACCTTGATAATAATGAAAATTATTCTATGGAATATTTTTAAAACAAACAAAATAATTAACGGTCAGATTATATTTTTAAATAAAATTATCACTTGTAGTAATAAAAGTGTTTATTCAGAAATATTTCTCTATCTTCTCTTGTTATTTCTTCTAGAATTTTATGTCTACATTCTCATATAGGCCTTTTGTTTTATTTCTTAATCAAAATGTTCATTTCTCATGAACATAGATGCAAAAATCCTAATCAAAATATTAGCAAATCAAATCCAACAAAATATAAAGTGGATTATATGCCATAACCCCGTGAGGTTTAGCTTAGGTATGCAAGGCTGATTCAACATTTGAAAGTCAATTGATGTAATCCATCACATCAACAGGCTAAGAAATAAAAATCACACAATCATATTAATAGAGGCAGAAAAAAAAATCCAACACCAATTCATGATATAAACTCTGGGTAAACTAGGAATACAGGGGAACTTCCTGAACTTGATAAAGAATGTCTATAAAAAAACTATATTTAACATCACTCTTATTGCTAAGAAATTCAAATCCTTCCACTAAGATCAGGTACAAGGTAAAGATCTCCCCTCTCCCCACTTATTTTAACATCATATTGAAAGTTCTAGCTACTGCAATAAGACAAGAAAAGGAAATAAAAAGCATACAGATTGGGAAGGAAGAAATAAAACTGTCTCTGTTTGCAAATGACATGAACATCTATATAGAAAATCAGAAAGAAATGACACACACACACACACACACACACACACAAACAACTCCTGCAACTAAAAAGTATTTACAGCAAGGTCAGACAGAGGTTAATATACAAAAGTCAATAATTTTCTTATATACCAGTGATGAACAAATGGAATTTGAAGTTAAAAACACAATACCATTTATATTACCATCCAAAAAAATAATAAAATAATGAAGTGTAAGTCTAAAAAATATGTACAAAATCTAGATGAGGAAAACTATGAAACTGATCAATGAGATCAAAGAACTAAATAAAGACAGAGATATTCCATGTTCATGGACAGGTAGACTCAATATTGTCAATATGTCAGTTCTTCACAACTAGATCTGTAGATTCAAGGAAATACCATTAAAAATCTCAACAAATTACATTTTGTATATTGACAACCCAATTCTAAATTCTGCATGAAGGGGCAAAAGACATAGGATAGCCAACACAATATTGAAAGAGAAGAACAAGTTGGAGGTCTGACGCTATCCAACTTCAAGATTTACAATAGAATTTTTTATTGTTTCACAACTTACATTTAAGTCTTTTATTCATAGATTAATGGAACAGACTAAAGAGCCCAGAACTAGATCCACATAAATATAGTCAACTGATCTTTGACAGAATCAAAGGCAATACAATGGAACAAAAATCGTTTTTTCAACAAATGGTCCTGGAAAAACTGGGCTTCTGCATGCAAAATATAAATCTAGACACAGACTTCAGAAGAAAACAATTAAAAATAGATTGTGGGCCTAAACTATAAAATACCTAGAAAATAATAAAAGAGAAAACCTAAATGACTTTGGATACGGTGATGACTTTTTAGATACAACACTGAAGACACTATACATGTAAAAAATAATTGATAAATTGAACTTTGTCAAAATTAAAAACTTCTGCTCTGTGAAAGACAATATGAAGAAGAAATGCCATAGACTCGGAGAAAATACTTGCAAAAGACACATCTGACAACTGACAAAGGACTGTCATTCAAAATATACAAGTCTCTTCAGCGTCAACAATAAGTAAATAAACAAACCATTAAAAAATGGTCCAACCACCTTAACAGACACCTCACCAAAGAATATATACAAATTGTAAGTAAGTATATAAAAAGATGCTTCACATCATATGTCATCAGGGAAATGCAAATTAAGACAACAAGATTCCACTACACATCTATTTGAATCTGGAACACTGACAACACCCAGTGCCAGTGAGGATGTGGAACAACAGTTACTCTCACTCATTGTTAATGGAAATACAAAATGGTACAGCCAGTCTGGAAGACAGTTTGGCAGTTTACTACAAAATTAACATACTCTTCCCATATGACCCAGCAATCACACTCCTAGTAATATCTTCCCAAAGGAGTTGAAAACTTATGTGCACAAAAACCAGATGTTTATAGCAGCTTTCTTTATAATTTCCAAAACTTAAAAGCAACCAAGATGTCCTTTAGTAGGAGAATGGGTAAACTGTAGTATATCCAGTCAAGGGAATATTATTTAGCACTAAAAAAGACATAGAGGAATCTTAAATGCATATTTCTAAGTGAAAGGAGCCAATCTGGAATGGCTTCATATAGTATGGTTCTAACTATATGACAATCTTGAAAAGGAAAAACTAGAGAGTCTGTAAAAACATCAGTGGTTGCCAAGGGGTAGGTAGAGGGGGATTGGTGGCAAGGGACAAAGAGGCAGAGCACAAACGATTCTTAGGGCATTTTAAACACTGTATGATACTCTAACTATGGATACATGCCATTATACATTTGTTCAAGTTCATAGAATTTACTTCACCAAAAGTGAATTGTAATGTAAACTATGAATTTTGGGTGATTATGGTGTTTCAATGTAGGTTCATCAGTTATAAAAATGTACCACTCTGGTAGGGGACGTTGATAATTAGGTAGGCTGTGAGTGTGTGGGAGCAAGAGGTATATGGGAAATCTCTGTACCTTCCCCTCAATTTTGCTTTGAATGTAAAAATGCTCTAAGAAAATAAAGTGTTAATAAGAACTTTTAAAATAAAAGCACCAGAGGACAAAAAAAAAAAAAAGAGCACATAGCAGCCGTAGGAATATTAAGAGATGTTTGCATAAATAGAGCTTTTGTAAAATGAAATTTAAAAAATGTAATGAGATGTAATATGCCAGCGCTGTCAAAGCTATGTTTAGGGTGCACAACGCAATCTGACTCAAAGTGAATATAATTAGCATTGTCATCAGTAACTGGAAGTCTTCATTTCCTAAAAAGCAAGACCATGACTATTTCTTTCTGTCACGTCAGGATCTAGAACAGAGCTCTTTATTGCAAGTAGGTGCTATGTAAATGTGTTTTTAATCAATTGGCAGAGGGTGTCTATCCGAAAAGGCTGACAAATGTGCATACAAATATTAAGATGGAAAAATCATGTGCAGAAATTAGCCTCTAGGTCAATAATGAAATGCTTAAGATGTAGTCAGGAAAAAAAATTTGGGACATGAAAGACAGTGACATTGTATGTCTATATGACTCTAAGCACTGTTTTATAAACCATTAAAAACTGTCAGGTCTCCCATGACATATTATATTCTCATAGAAAGGCATAAATGCTAAATTAAGTTTGAATTTGAATTAGCAAAGAATAAGAAAATCAATTTAAGTGTTCCCAGTGCAATCTCAACCCTTGCACTCTTGCTTTGCATCTGTGTATTTCATTAGTATATTTTGTTACATGATCATCTAATATTTATGCAGTAACATAATATGCTCTGTACATCTAAGATTAGAGAAAAAGTGCAGTTCCATTCCATTATTTTGTGCCCTTTATCTGCTGAACACTCTGTAACATTACCCGGGGTTTGGTGATTATGTAATGAGGGCTCCTATTATAATACATGCTGCACAGTTGGAGGATTGCTGTGGGAACCGTAACTCTGCAAATCCTGAGTTTTGGAACAATTAAAGCCTTGGTTTTAATGTTACATTCACCTCATTTTTTCCCAAAATATTTTGCTTTTTTCCTTAAAACCCTTAAGTACTGCAGTAGAAGAAATGTAACAAGAATTATAGGGAAAAGTTCCACAGGAGATGAAATAACAGCTGCCATCTGGTGCATAACAGATGTGTGTTCCCCGAACTTTTTTTTTCTCTCTTGAGTTCTCCTATCCAAATCCTGGGCAGACCCAAATACTAGCCTAGCTTATGAGATCTGACAACTTTACAGCCCCAGGCTGGATGACTGCAGGCTAGTGTTTTTCTTTGAATTCACTGAAGCCCCTGGGGAATAAACTAACAGGTTCAAGAATGATACTCAAAGATTATTTCCCCCCAGAAAGCTCTGAAGAATTGCCACTAAGTTTCCTTATAAGAAATAAAATTTAAAAAGTTTCCAATAAAGGATCATTAGGAATCCTGTGCCCAGGAACCCAGATTTCCAGGACTTGGTGTCATCAGCAGATGCTGTCCCAATCCAGAGAAAGGAATCACCTAGAGGACCACATGGTTTCTTCTATCCAAGTAAACTAGGCCAAACCTAATTAGCCATTAACATTTGCACAAGTACAACCCCACTGAAACTGATAAAGCCACCTGCTTCCTAGCACCTGGTCGAGAGTCCTGCCATTTCTAGGGCTGGTGATTTCTTTCAGAAATCACTGACAGGTGAAAAGTAATTCGAAGTTTATAGTACCATCATATTTGTGGTTTCATAAATTGAGAGACAGTTGTTTTAAAAGTTTCAATGGCCAAATTAAAATGAAAAAGTCCTTTTTCACAATAGTCCATGAGAATAATATTTTCTTTATAAATATTTGTTTGTTTCCCGAGCTCAAGAGCTCCTGACATCAGCTCTACACTTTTGTCATGGTCCTTGTTTTGATGACTCAGATTAGTCTATTCTTAATGCACTGTGACTGTGATCCTAATGCACTTGACTTGCCCTTAGAGTTTCACAGTTCTTTGTTCTTTTCTGTGAATGTAACCTTTGCCTCTTTAGCTTCCACCTATCTGGCACTGGAGAGCTCAGTCAAGGCAATATGAGGACAATAGCTGCAGTCTCTAGTGCTGAGGCAATAAGAGTATAATTGCTAGAACTCTCTGCTTAACTAGAATGACCCATATTTCTCTTCTCTTCAAATGGCCCCAGTGTGGCTCAGATTGCCATTGGTGGTCATTAATTATTTTTCTATCTAAAACCACTATCATATAGAAACTTATTTTATGTCCTTTGGGCCTCAACCATATTGAAGTTCTAGATGCTGCACTTCGGGGTTTCCAGATATTTCTCTGCATTGTGAAGGGCTTGTCTCCTTTCTTGGTTTATCTTTCTGCCATACTATTGCTTTTCATGGTGTGGATTCATGGTGCAGTGTGTGACTTTAATATTTACCATCATCACCATCGCTTCCTTCCTCCTAGGACTTAGCCTCCAGATATGAATCCCAGCCTGTGTACTTGGCTATAATAGAAAGGAACTGACAGAATAAATTCAAGAGGTTTTGCTATTTGGTCACAAAGTTGCTATGTTTATAAAACACAAATGTACATAGAAAGCATTACTAAAGGCAAAATAGTCCGTCATAAAGTTGTATGTATGTCAGTCAATAAACACTAAAAATATATGGCCAATTTAATTGGAAGTCACTGGGATAAAGCCTATTATTGGCCTCCCAACTAGGGTGGCTTTGAGTCCTGAGTCCTTACAACAACCCAGTTTTACAACATTTTTATTGGACTAGTCTAGCAGTCCTACAGTTTGGAAACCTGAAACAAGTTCCTATGGTGGGCAGGGGTGGGGTGGGGGGAATGAAAACTGAAAGAAACAAATTTATGCCCCCACATGAAACAATACTGAAAGCAAAACAAATTTAACTGAGCTACTTGCTCCAGAAGAACTTGTTCCTAGAAGATAAAATGTGAATCAACTAAATAGATAACCTATCAAGCCCAACCCCTTGATCATCAAGAATAGCTTCTAGATCAATCCAAAGCTGTGATGTTATAAACTCTCTCCAGTCCCAACTAGTATTCTATCTTGCAAGATCTGATTATAAACTTTCCCAGTCCAGGCCCTAAAACTGTTTGATCTCCTACCCTGGCCTCCCCCTCCTGAAACATTGCCGAGACTTTGTTGATGTGGTGCGCTCCTCATCTAACAAATTTAATTCTCCTTGATCAACAGATATTTCCAGTGGACTTTTAAGGAGTCAAGAATTGACAAACCTAAAGGTCCCAGCAGGATCTAATCAAAATCCCTTCGTTGCTCTGTACAATACCCGGAGAAGTGCATTCCCCTGAGGCTCCTGGACTCTCTAAGCTGGATCTTCAAGTTCTGTGATGCAGTGGTCATCACATCTGCTTGACAAACAGAAAGTCCTGGGTTTGATTCCCAGTGGAACCAAAAAATCACTTATTTCTATTCAAAAGAAATTCGAGGAGCTCTTGATCCTCGAAACTGGTATTGGGGGGTCTCTTTGATCCCAAGAGTGAGGTATGACCTAAATTGGCTCTAAGCTCCAATTTCCTTTCATCAAGTCATAAAGATTACATTTATTTTCTCAGTGAGAATTAAAGCATTTTAGGAATTCTTCAATTATAGAGTAGAAAACAGCCTCTGTTTTGTGTGTGTGTGTGTGTGTGTGTGTGTGTGTGTGTGTGTGTGTGTGTGTGTTTTCAACAGTTTGAGTTATACCTGTCTGTCCTGTTATGAGTCTACAAGAGAAAGCCTACAGGGAGAAGAGGTACATAGGCCTGATAAATCTACCCCAGAACTGAAGCATTCAGAAGGTCATGTAAGACAGGCATTCTCTGGACAAATTTTATAGTGTGCTTCTTCTAGTGGATACAGTTTATTGTCATAAATTATACATTAATAAAGTTGATTGAAAATAAACATTTATGAACTTTCCTGAAACTTGTCTTTGAGTCCCTAGAAATGCTTTATTTAGATTTGCCTGCCCTGAGCTCCCAGCTGTTGACCACTTATGTTTGGCTAGGTCTAGACCCAAAGTATCAACTACCATCTCTTTCTAACTTTTACCAGTTGTGAGGGTCTCTTTACAGGTGTTAATTCATGTGCATATCTCTCTAATGTAATTCCACCCAGAACAATCTGAAATTTCAGGGGCCACTGGGAAGATTTTGGCATGAACAAGAATGTTTATTTGAAAGAGGCATTAAAAGGAACAGAGTGATTATCGAAAGATTCCATGACTGACTTGTCTGTCTCTACGAGAGATATCTTTGTTTAACATAGGAAAACCTCCCTCTGTCATGACCATACTTCACAGCTTGATGTACAGTTAAAAAGCACACAGCTTGATGGAACTGCAAAAAGTCTGTATTTCTGTGTAAATTAGCTATAATAATTGTCTGTATTTTTCTGTTGTGTGTACGCATATGAGTGTGTTTACAATGGGTTTTCCTGAAGCTACATTTTCTCTTCTCCAAGCCGAGGCCAAGATAATTTACCTTTTGCAGTGATAATTTAATGTGTGTCTGAAATCTACAGCATATCACTTTTTTCTCCTTTCCTCTCTGACTCCTTTTTCTGTTTATTGGGTAAATTTACAGATTAATCAATTGAAAAATAATTGTTCTGTGATTTTGAACACACTCAAGGAATGTCTAGCCCAAATAAACAATCAGGAATTTCCAAAAACAAAAACAAATTGGTGTTATGTCATGTGTTTTCCTTGCCAAAACTGTAAATCAAGAGAAAAATATCTGCCTGTGAGCTCAGATAATGGTCTTGTTAGATAAAAAGCAAAGCTGGGCATTTAGAGCTTTTGACATGAATTCACAAACTTAATTGATTTTTGTGATATATAAATACAGAAGTTAATTTATATACTTAAGTGAATGCAATATCAATGATTACTTAAAACAATATTTAGTGACCAATGTGTATAGTATTTTTTCTTTTTATTTATTTATTTTAATTTTTTATCTTTATTGTTGAAAATATTACAGATGTCTGCTTTTTATCCCCACTGATCCCTTCTACCCCACATCCACCTTACTCCCAGGCCTTCCCCAGACCAATGTCTGTGTCCATAGGTTAAGCTTATAAGTTCTTTGATTAATCTCTCCCCACCCACACCCCTCTCCCCACTTTCCCTCTGAGATCCCTCAGTCTATTCCAGGCTTTTATGTCTCTGGATCCATTTTGTTCATCAGTTTATTTTGTTTATTATATTCCACATATAAGTGAGATCATGTGGTACTTGTCTTTCTCTGACTGGCCTATTTCACTTAGCATAATACTCTCCAGTTTCCTCCATCTGTCCCAAAGGATAAGTGATACTTCTTTTTTACAGCTGCATAGTATTCCATGGTGTGAATGTGCCACAGTTTTTTTATCCACTCATCTACTGATGGGCACTTGGGCTGTTTCCAGATTTTAGCTATTGTGAATTGCACTGCTATGAACATAGGGGTGCATAAGTTCTTTCTGATTGGTGTTTCAGGTTCCTTAGGATATATTCCTAGAAGTGGGATCACTGGGCCAAATGGCAGGTCAATTTTTAATCGTTTGAGGAAACTCCATACTGCTTTTCATAGTGGCTGCACCAGTCTGCATTCCCATCATCAGTGTACTAGGGTTCCCTTTTCTCCACAACCTCACCAGCACTTGTAGTTCATTGATTTGTTGATGGAGCCATTCTGACAGGTGTGAAGTGATCCTTCATTGTGGTTTTAATTTGCATCTCTCTGATGATTAGCAACCTTGAGCATTTTTTCATATGTCTCTTGGCCATCTGTATGTCCTCTTTGGAGAAGTGTTTATTTAGGTCCTTTGCCCATTTTTTAATTGGATTGTTTGTCTTCCTTTTGTTAAGCTGTATGAGTTCTTTATATATTTTGGATATTAACCCTTTACCTGATCTGTCGTTGGCAAATATGTTCTCCCATACAGTGGGCTCCCTTTTCGTTTTGTTGATGGTTTCTTTTGCTGTGCAGCAGCTTTTTATTTTGATGCAGCCCCATTTGTTTATTTTCTCCTTCATTTCTCTTGCCCTAGGAGATGCATCAGTGAACATATTGCTACGAGAGATGTCTGAGATTTCGCTGCCGATGTTTTCCTCTAGGATTTTTATGGTTTCACGTCTTACATTTAAGTCTTTTATCCATTTTGAGTTTATTTTTGTAGTACTTATTTTTCTTATTTAGAACTTGTCTATCAAAATAATTTATTAATTACAATTTAATATTAGGCTAAGATCTTAAATTGACTACAAATCTGAAAATTGTGAGTTAAGTTGACATATTCAATCCTTGTAATTTATAGCACTATAAAAATACATAATATTAAAATGATATATATTATTCAATTTCATTTAGTTAAGCATGTTTTGTTTTTTAAATTTTTATTGATTTTTATAGAGAGAGGAAGGGAGACGGGGAGAAAGAGAGAAGCATCAATGTGAGAGGCAAAAATCGATGGGCTGCCTCCTGAGTCCAAAACCTGGGCATGTGTTCTAACCAGGAATTGAACCAGCAATCTTTCAGTGCATGAGATGTCACCCAACTAATTGAGTCACACCAGCCAGGGTGAATTAAACATGTTTTAGTGTCTATTTATAATCTAAATTTTTGTCAAAATAATGATAATTTATTTAATGGACTCATGGAACTAATGTAGGTAATTTTAAAAGTTTAAAACATGAGAAATTAAACCCAAATCATGTATTTATTAAAATATTGTGCTCATGTTACTTTCTTGGATAATAATATTACAGAAAAAATTAAAATTGTTTTTGTTAAGTTACTCATTCATTAAATAAAATATTTTCCTTATTTTTGGATATGGAATGGGTCTATATTTAAAAAGATGTACAAATGCTTTTAGATGCTATTATTCATTTTTATTTTGCCATCCTAAAATATGGTAAAGCTGTATAAAATATGTAATAGGGAATAGCTAGAAAATTTCGGATGCACTATCTTCTATAATTTTCTATTGTTCACACAACAAATGTTGACTTCTTTAGTTAAAGGTTGTAATTAGGAGAAATGATTAGAGAGAAACAGTGACATGTATACAAGATAATAAATATATTTTGCCTGTTTTTTAAGAGAATTGTTCCAGTTTATCGAAATGATGTTAAAATGATATATACATACAGATTATGTAAAGGTAATTAAGTTAATTCTATTTAAAAGATAAGATTAAAAGCTTAGACATCATCTCTTTGCATAGTTGTATAATGTCTAAACATACATAAAAGATGTAAGATTAATTCAAAGCTTTATGAATAATAAAAGGAGAAAAAATTAACAGTATACTGGAAAATAAAAATTTTCGTAACAAGAACATTTTGTTTATCTTTCAAGGGCCCTAACAAGCAGTAAAATTTTAGGGTGTTGGTTCTTAGATTCACATTTCTCAATTGAAAACACAAACATCTTCTTCAAATCATGTTCCAACCAGAAACATTCTTAGGAATCCTCCAAAGCAGATGCTATTTGGGAAGAGAAAGCTTCTACTCAAAACGTTTGTTTAAAGATGACTATAAACAGCTTCTATGCAAAACCCACAAACAAGAGCCACAGATTATCACACCTCAATCTGAATGCTTTATTTTTTATTTTATTTTCTCTTAGCTGTGTTAAGGTTCTGGATTTTTAACAGACACTTGCTATCTCTTCACTTTGAAATTTATAAAATTTCTATCCTTAACATTGCCTTTGGCATTCTTAGTCACTCATTAGTATAAATTCAATACCTGACTACAATTTGCGTATGATTTGTCAGAAAACATACAATCAAAATGACTGTTAAATTTGTGCTCATTTTCCTAGGTGTCAACCAGTTTTCTTTCATAAGAGTCACTTTTAAGTCAACCGGTTTCCTGAGTAATTGGACTGAGCCACTAAACAACTTTTAAGTTAAAAACAACATACAGACCAGAAAGATAGAAATCTAAAATCCTTTATCATGTCAAACCTAAAAAGAGAAGTTCTACAGGAACAACTCTTGCATAACTCAGGCAGAAGCTAGACTCTGTAAAGAGCTAGGATACAGATAGTATATGTTTGGAAGTAATCTCACTTTTGTAGACCTTACAAAAAAGCCATGCCATAAATTAATTACGTGGTATAGGACCATGCTTGATGAGTGACACTAAAATATTATAATGCCATTTGAAAGCCACAAAAGGATATTTTGACTGAAAACATATCATTGTGCGGTCTTCTGGAATTAGATTTGTTGCACAAAGTTTCTTGCCTATGACCTGCAAATTGGGCAAGCACTATTACCTTGGTAAACTGACACCTCCTTTCAGCATAGCCTCTGATATCACCAAGAGTCCTTTTGGGCTGTCAATTTCCCAATTCCGGAGGGGGGGGGGGGCGGGATCTTGACATAATTTAATTCAAAGACAAATTTGGGCCTCAGACTAAGTTAAAACTTTAGCCATTGAAGGGAAATTTGGACTGTTTTCTTCTTCCTTAAATCATCTTTATCTCATGTTTTTTCAAGAGGCCCAAGAAGTGGGGAAAAATTACAAGTGCTATGCTTCGGAAAATAGCAGGTGAACTGGACTGTCACTAAGAATGTTTCCTATTGTTTCTGTAACAAGTTAGCACAAATTTAGTGGCTTAAAATAACACAAATGTATTAGGTTACAGCTCTGGAGGTCAAAAGTCCAAACTTCACTTCACTAGACTAAAATCTAGGTATTAGCGGGGCTGCAACCCATCTGAAGTCTCTAGAGGAAGGTTCATCTCTTCGCCTTTTCCAGGTCTAGAGATTGCCTGTCATTGGCTCATGGTCTCCTTCAACTTTCAAAGCCAACGACAGCATCACTCTGACCTCTGCTTCCATTGTCACCACTCCTTCTTTGACTCTCCTGCTCCCCTCTTTCACTTATATGAATGCTTGTGACTATATTGGGCCCTCCTGGATAATCCAAAAAACTTTCCTCATCTTAAAGTAAGCTGATTAGCAACATTAATTCCATCTACAACCTTAGTTCTCACTTGCCATGTAATATAGTATATTCATAGGTTACAGGATTTAGGAGATGGTTATCTTTCAGGTCTTTATTCCACCCACCATAAAGGTCAAGAGGATAATGAAAACTTCACAGTGGTAACTCAAAATAAAGCAACTGTAAACACTGGGGTCTCCAGATGGAATATGTGTTGTTTTAAGGAAACACAGCTACATTTTTATTCCTCTCTATATCACAGGCATATTACTAATAATGTTGGAAACAACAAAACCATGAAATACGGTTATGTGGCTCATATCCCTTATCTGATTGTACAGTCTTTGGATTAAAAATGAGATCATTCTTTGGTTTTAATTTGGGAACTCATGGCTCCTGGTTTAGAAATGTGCTACTAATGGTGATCATAATCTCTCTCTTAGTATTTGTGTTGCAGTTCTCAAATGTGTGATCCTTAAATGCTACTATGACCTAACATAGCATCCAACAAGTAATCTTCCCACCAGAAAGCTTGACGAATTCAAAGGCAGGAGCAAGTACCACCAGAAATTCTATACATTAAGCAGTGGTGCAGATCTGGATGGATCATGTCCCCCGATGATTGTCACCTATCACAATCAATTACTTATTACAGCTAACACTTTATTCATCAAGAATTTCTTCAACATATACTCAAATTTGTGTTACTTTGATTATTTTCATGAATGTGTTTTAATGGTTATTAGTACCTAAAACAGTGCCTGGCACTGGATATTCGACAATGAATGGCAGGAATGTAAAAAAAAAAAAAATGTTCTTCATGATCCTTCCTCTCCTGTGTCCACCAAACCAGAGCTATCACAATATTATAAATATGGCCTTCCCCCAATCAGCTTAAAGGACCATGAAACCATCCTGCCCATGCTCTAAAGACTAGAAATATTCTCCCTTGACTTTCTTCTTCTAAGGCATTACTAAGATCTGTCAAAGTGGTATTTTCCCTTTGCTGCTGTGAGCCTAATAAATGTAAGTTTGATATGCAATAGGGTTTTCCTGTAGTCATTTGGGGAGTTGGGAGTTGACAGGGGCCAAGTCAGAAAACTACCATCTCATGGTAACCTCACTGCTCCTCTGAGAAAATGCCAGGGGTCCAAGGAACAACCATTATTGTTATCTGCTTTTGAGAACCTCATTAGGTCATGGTCTGTGTCCACTGAATTCTCATGCAAATCAAAGCACTGTCAGTCATTCTTGACATGTCAGTATTCCATAGAGGATCTAAAATTTAGGTTCCCAAATGGGAAAAACAAAATGAGGGGGAGTTTAAGTTTCAAATGATATTATCAGATAATGTTATGCCATATATATCATATAATATTATATCATATTTACTTATATTTAAATGTGTATATAATATTTTAAAATTTAATTTCTTAATTTCGTCCCATGCCAACACACTAAGAAAGTGATACTGACTAGGGTAAATCTTTTTTAATAAACCTAAAATATATATAACTAATTCATATAGATGAATTCAACTCCTCAATATCTTATTTTACTGAAATACTTATCGATATTTTTAGTTTCTATGAAAAAGACTATGTTTATCTTATCTAATTACGATATTAGAGCATTTCTCATGGAATGGCAATATCAAAGAGACTTATTGTTTTATCAATTATGCTGAGAATTTTCAGGCCTATTACTATGAATCAGTCCAATATACCATGCACACACTGTCATACTATTTTTACTCACATATCATGGGTTCTGTCATGACTAGTCCAAATTATTATGATTATCAGTCAAGTAATCTAAAATTTAATTCCTCTAAAATATAAAATTGGCCTAATTTATTCATGTTGAATATGTCCCAAAGAATATCTTAACCTAGCACATAATTTTCAGGTTAAGAAAATAACACATGGTTCAAGCTCAAGATAGAACTGTTAAATGTCCATAACCACTTGAACCGATCCTTTTGATACTACTCATAATCCAACAGAGTAAATTAAGTCAAATTCAGAGAAAGGATACAGAGGCAGCTCTAATGATCTGAATTTTTTCTTATGAAGTTGAAAATTTCAAGATTTTACTCTTGAATACAACATAAAACCAAACACTTAGCTAAGAAAGTAATATTTATGAGTTAAAGCTAAAAGAGTTCCAGCTTCAAAAGGATATTTTAATAAATAAAATGTGAAGGCTTGTCAGCAGCACATTGTCCTATTTTTGCTATTACACCCACTTGGAAACATCCTAATCCAATATCTTGACTCATATTTCAATTTGGGCTTTTACTCCACTGCCACTTGATAATTTCTTTCCTTTAGATATACCTAAAATAAGTCCTCTCACTTCCCATTCAAATTAATTTGTTTTAGCAAAGCCTATATTCAAGTTACAAAGGTTCTAAATTGAAAACTAAGGTTTCTCTGTAAAGTCAATCTGGGACAATCTAATCTCAGAGTTGATTTTGATATAGAACAAAAATGATGATGAAAGAGCAAATGCACAATATATTTTAGACACTAGAGGGAGTGAATAAAGAAATTTGAGGGATGGAATGTTTTTGGTTTGCAACAATTAAAGCAGATCTTTCTTAGAACTCTAGTCAAAATTCAACAATTCACTCTACCAAGGCATGGCCAAACTTGTTATGTAGCAGGAGTGATGACGTGAGTGTCTCACTTAGCATTGGATATTCAAGCATATTTAGGAACCATGTATTCTGCATTGCCTTGCTGTGTGACTTTGTATAAATCATTCAACCTCTCTGGGCCTCAACTCTCTTATATGTTAATTAAAAATAATGCAAAAAATAAATTATAAAGCTACTTGTTCTAAATTTTAAACTGAATCACCAATATTCCTTAAAAAGAGAAGCTGCTGAAATTTCATGCCATGGTTAAGCTTTCTGCAGGCTAACTGCATGATAGCTTCACCGTGTACCTCTGCATCAACTTTGTCAATTTTTAATAAATGTGTAATATTAATAAATATAAATATAAAATAATATTTTCATCTACTGAACATCAAAATAGATGATTAATCTTAGATTCAAGACTTGTTTTCTCAAAGAAGCTTTCTCTGACATCCCCATCACTCTTCTCTATATTAGGAGCATGCACAGCCCTAAGAAAATAGGAGAGCTCACCATCCCTGTGTGTGGTTAAGCAGAGAGGTGCTATAGAAGGAATTGTGTAAGTCACAGAATAGTTCTAAGAGTGAGAATTGGATTTAAATCCCAAAACTACCTAAATTCAAATTTTAGTTACTACCTCTGTGACCTTACACTACTCTCAAAACTTTTAACTCTTCTTTCCTTATTCATAAAATGGAGCTGATCCCAGTCCCAGAAATTTTGCAAGAATTAAATTTGATAATTAATTAAATCCTAAACACTAAGCTAGCAAAGAGCAGTCATTTAACACTTGGCAAACAGTATGGTTTTTAAAAGTATATTAGCCAGAAGATTGGCCCCAGATTCTAAAGGTCACCTTCTCAAGGCTCTACGTTTCTTTCCTGCAACCACATAAATATATTTACGTGAAACTAAAATGGATTTTTTCTGGACTTTCCTTGATCTTATCAGAGAGTTAAAAAAAAAAGTTTATATAGCTATGTAATGGCTGCTGCCTGACTTAGAGCAATTGCAAAAATGCTAGACTGTAAAACACCACAGATTATTAAATGAGTTAGAGGAAGTTTTCTAGTTTTAAAAATTTGTCTTAGAATCAATGAAATAAGTATCCTTAACCATTCTTGACCTTTTAGGATTGGGAATCTGGTCCCAATTCCTCTTTCCAGGCTTTTCTTTGACTAGACCATTAACTTTCCTGCCTTCACACACACTTTCCCTCTCTTCAAATGCTCTCCTTCCTCATTAAATCCCACCATCTCCTTGAAGGCTTCTCCCATCCTTCTTGCTTCAGAGCACCTGTAATCCTTTATTTATTTCTCTCATGTTGGAGTTAACACTGTTTGCTTTGCATAATGTTTATGTTTCCTTTTGTTTTATCTTCTGTACTAGAGTGCCAGCTTCTGAAAGCACAGAAAGTACTTATTTATTTTTGTTCCCTCGCAGTGCTTTCTATAAGACAGAAACTTGGTATACATTGCCTGATCAGATAAAGGGAACTGTAGCAGCAATATTTACACTTCAATGAATGATAACTTATTTCTAAGAATTTCAGAAATAATCAATTACATAGAGCAAAATTATATTAACTTAAATAATTCTCATGTTAGGTAATGCCATCACAGAGTTACTAATTCAATCAAGTGAAACGAAAACAAGAAATATTCCCCACCCCACTTTTTGACCACTGAAGAAATCCAACACACCCTTATTTCCTGTTGTCAGAAACATCTTCCTTCAAAGTGAAAAAGAACAGTATTTAATGATTGTTATCTTGGCAATAAGATCCTGAACTACATTGAATACTAATAATTTTATGAAGATATTTATAATACTATGACATCCCACATAGTATTGTCAAGAACTGTGAAGGGTCTGAGATATTCAGTATTTGCAAATCAGTCTGTTAATCTGTCACAGTTTCATGGATGCTGACAAGAGACAGAAACCCATGAGTCAAAAACAAAGGAAAGTTTATTACTCAAAGCAATAGCAGCCACCAGAGAATTCTCATTTTTGCTCTAGTTCTCCAAGCCTCAATTCCCATGATACAAAGAGGGTCAATTAAACAGTTGGCTGCAGAAAGAAAATCCTGAGCTTAGGGACCTAAATCTTTTACACTGGGCAGTAAGCACTCCTCTTCATTGCTCTGGAAGGGAAATACTTTCTGTATCTTTCAAGACTGTAAGCAAACTTGCCCTTGATCCAGAGGGAGACCATTTCTCTAACTGCCAAGGCTGTCTGCTCTACACAATCTTGAAAAGATCATGAGAGCCCGGCCGGGCGTGGCTCAGCGGTTGAGCGTTGACCTGGGATCCAGGCGATCAGGGTTCGATTCCCGGTCAGGGCACATGCCCGGGTTGCGGACTCGATCAATGACTCTCTCATCATTGATGTTTCTATCTCTCTCTCTCTCCCTCTCCCTTCCTCTTTCTGAAATCAATAAAGATATATTTTAAAAAGAAAAAAAGAAAAGAAAAGATCATGAGAATATGGGCAGAAAAGTGAAACACCTCTGGATAATTTTTTCCCAACAAATGTAGCTCAACTCACATCGAAGCAAAGTACCAGGCTCCAAGGTTCACTGGTCTATCAAGTAGAGAAAACAGTCCATTCAATCAGTTCTACAATAATGTGACATACCCACTTCTAAGACGTGCCATACTACAGGGTGTGGCAAAAGTAGGTTTGTTGTCAGTGGAAATCAGGCTCTTCCACTGGATCATGAGGAATGCATTCCAAGGACCCACACACGGGAGATTGTGGTGTGGCAAGATTTATTTGTGATGCAAAATCAAAGGAGTTCCCCTCTTGGGTTCCCAATATCCCATCTCTGTCCATCCCAAAATGGGAAAAGTCCAACTGTGCCTTCAGCAAGGCCAAAACAAAAGCCAGTGTCCAACTCAGTTCTCTGGAGCCAGAGGGGCCTGCTGGGGACCCCAGTTGGCTGTTAGTCCTGCATGCTTGTGTGTTCCTAGGCGAGAGAGCGTGTACAAACAAATGGGCAAGTGTAGGTCACTGAGAAAGAGAGAACACTTCTTTGTTCCCCTGGGGTTTTAACTAGGAGCTTTTTCAAAATAACCTATCAACTTCCCTAGCTTTCGTGTGCTTCTGATGGGTCAAACCCCTAGCCTATGATCACTTTCCCAGGTGAGACGGACAGGCCTCTATGGTCAAGCACCTCCCCTTGTGCCATCTTGACTTCTATTGCACATGTGCTTATCTCCCCTTGCTCCCCACCACCCCCCTACTGGAGATGGAAAGGGAAGGGTGTTAATCCCTTTGGAGGGACAATGCTTTGATCCCTGGAGTGTATATGAAGCTGTAGCTTCTTATGCAACAAACAGGCTCATGCTCCCCAGTTGATTATGTTCAATAATGTGTGATTCCCTTTGCTTCCTTTCTTTTATTAATATCTACCTAACTACAGTAACAGGTTTACAATTGTCCATATGGAAAATAACACAATAATTAATAAGTAATAATATAAGAATAAACGCTGTTTTGAGTACTTACAGCTGCAAACCTACTCTTGCCCCACCCTGTATGTAAAATTGTGCAATAAATAGAACAGCGCTTAGGAGGGAAATAGTGTTAGGAGCACAACACTTTGTCAATGACACATTAAAAATAACACAAATAGGAATCTTATAAAAACAGTAGCATAACTTTGCACACGTTAAATAGTTAACTAATCTACAAATCTACTAATAAATATGAAACTTTACCTTAAAAAAATTAGTGTTTGCTTGTGGAAGTGAGTGTGGAGAGTTTCAGTTTTGAGTTACTGTGAAGTGGTGAAAGAGGGGTTATCTGCAATCAGATAGAAAATTATAACAACAGATGTACATGGGTGTGACTCATAAGACACATGGTAAACTGGATAGGTGGTACATGTTTGAGGTGTGTGTGTGGGTGCACACATTTTGTGTTTCCCTTGTGACTCAACTGAGTTGTGCGCCACTCTTTGCATTCGCCTAGTGTTTCTCATAAATTAAATCACACATAAAGAAACACAGCATTGTGTTTATTCCCTAATATATCAATCTCAATGGGAAAAACCTTTGCATTTTTCAAGACGGAGTTATAGCAAAACTAACTTTATATGACAGTCTTTTCACTAATAGCACATTGTTCTTATTCATTAAGGCATATTTTCTGCAGACCTCTATTAACGAACATCTTCATTAGCTTAATTCTGAACTAATCATTGCACTCGAAAGTGTATTCATTTTATTGGCTTGTGTTACCAAAATGCAACATAATAATAAAAATCTAGAACAATTTAGTAATTCCTTGTTCATCTTTCTTTGCTGCAATCTCCTGTCTCTCCCAGAGCTAACATTTGTTGTAGTTTCATACACATGGGGAGGTAGGAGTTTTTCTTTTGCATCTATGAGATTATTCAGTGTTTATGTTTCTGAGACTCATTTTTTTTCATTCTGAGATTCAATGTATTGCATAGATATCTCTATTAGGACATCATTCTCACGCACAGCTGTATAATATTCCACGCTGTGAACGCAACAGTAATTACATCAGTTAACTGTTTCTCTATAAACATTCTTGAAAGAGGAAAAAAAAAAGTATGATGCTCACATGTGAATTTTGTGTAGAATGACTTTCTGGAAATTGCATTAATGGGTGAAAGAGTATTCAGTTTTACGTTTTGATAGATATTGGCAAGTTACATAAAATTAAAGCACTATCAAATTACATTATTACTCTTCTCTCCATATCTTTTCCAGCACTGAATATTATCCATCTTTTAATATTTTTGTCAATTTGATAGTGATTGATTTTCAGTCTGTATTTAATATAGTTTATCAGTGAGAATGTAAATTTTGTATCCGTTTGTAGCTACTGCATTTCATCTCTGAATTGTTTGTTATTAGCCACTGCCTGCTTTTGTCATTGTTATTTGGAGGGGGGGAGTATGTTTTCCTAAATTTTTATTTGTGGAAGTTCTTTACATATTATTTCTAACAATCTGCTATCTCTTATTTTTGGAGAGAATAATTCTTTCTAATATGTTTTATATTTTAACTGTGGCATGGTTAACTGCAAAAAACAAAAAATAATTTATTCATATAAAATATTTAAAGTTTTTGTCATAATTTCCCTAATTTAGAGAAGATTCTAAGAATTCATCAGGTATTAGTAAGTGAATGAATAAACTGAGAGAGGGTTGGACATTAAAAATGCAAGGAACGAACAAAAGAGAGAGAAACTGCAAACCCAATAAGGTATAAAATGTCAATGAGGACTGTGAGAGACACATCAGCCTTACAATGCTTTTCCCAGAGGTGAATCCTGTTAAGAGCATTATGACTAAAGCAAAGCTGTTTTGTCGAGAGAAGAGAAGGGCTTCTAATAAGGGGTAACACAAATCTATAAATAACACTGGGATTAGTCTTACAGATGTAAAAAACTGCACAGAGACGTTATTATTAAGTTTAATTATAATATCAGCCCAATGAAAAGGCTACATTTGATGGACACAATAATGTTGTATAAAGTACATAATTTTCCCTGAGAATTTCTATCATCTTACAATTAGTGCCAACAGAAGGTCATATTGTCTTTTCTGGGTGCCCAAACCAAAACTTCCAAGGAGGGAGATGCAATAAAAGTGCTAAAGGTCTTTGGACTCATAATAAGAAAGGAGATCAAGAGAAAACAAATAATATACAGGGTTTGTCTGAAAAATATTCATAGAAAGGATAAAAGGAAAATATTCCACCTTGTTTCATACCTTTAAAATATTCATATATATTTATAACTGTTGGGACCAGTTCTTTATGTAAGTAAATAATAAATCTGAGAGTAATTAAAAATGTTTTCCCAATACGATCACCTGTGTTTGCAAGGTCAGTGTAAAAAAGAGGCCATATTGTGACAATTCAATGATATCTGTCTTCTCAGATTAAGTGGAAAGAAATATGTAACCCACAAGGGGCTGAAACATGCAAGGGGGGGGGCGATTATAAAACTACTGTCCCTCGAGAACCTGGAAGAAATAAGGTATGTATCTCTTGAGGGCACTCCAGAGATGAGAGAAATCCAGTGAATACAAACAGATAGACGCGTGCTCACATTTCTGGGCTCTAAACATTCTGCGTGCATAGCTGGGTTCCATTATTGCACTTAGGCTGCAGGGCAGGGATCTGGGCCGCCTTTGTCTCCCCCAGTAAGAACTGATGCATTTCAAGGCGCTAAGCAGCACTGTCTGAGCATTTGCTCAGCTAATCTTCTGGCAGCGTGTGATGAACGATCTGCCTATTGACTGGCTCAGCAGTTGCTAGCTCCTCCACCCTCACCCCATGTTGATCCTCACTAGTTCCTTTGGGCTGCTCTTTTTTTCCTATAAAAGAAGGGGGTATGAAAAGCTGGCCTTTCTCTTCCCCTCCCCCACGTTACAAGTCTCTCTCCCCTGGCCAGTTCTCCACTCCCTCCTCTCAGTGATTCCTTCTGGAATTTGAAAAATGCTGCCCAATTCTTAGCTTGTACTTGGATAATTACTGAATTTCAACCACCTTGAGCTCCCTCCCAAACACGGGAAGTGTTTCTGCTATATTTCACATCTGTGTGTGTAAAAGAACCAATTTATAACAAATAGGGACATTTTGGTAACATCTGTCATCATTTCATCCAGAGAAAACTTATAATTAACTCTTTGTGTTAGGAGATAAAACAGGGAGTCAGGAAGGTACTGACCTGTGTTCTACTGTGATAATATATGAATATACCAATGGATCCCTTTGCAATAAAGCCCTAAGAGGGGAATACAGAAAATCTCTGGATTTCCTACTTTAAAACTTTTTATTATTTATACTTCTGCAGGAATAAAATAAAAGACGAAATTTGCTGAGACTCAGCATGAATTTATTTTTAACAGAAGGTGTAGGAGAAGCTGTAATATAAAATGTACTTAATTATAATTTTAAAGCTACCAGTACAACACAAAAATATTATTGCCTTAGACTACAAAAATTGACTTCACTTGTTCATGTAAAGCTGCTCACACCCAACCTCAAGCAAACATGTTCATTTGCTAAGGACAAAGTCAAAAAGGAAATTAGATAATTACTTATGTTTCTACTTTGCCTCATCTTCTGGTCTTAACCACATATAACTACAACACATATAACTCAACCACACATAACCAGTTATATATGCATATAACTACTGTATATCACTGCATATGAATCCAAAATAGAGAAACTAAAACCCTATTCTGGCAGAAAAACACATACCACAAAGGAGTATTTGTACTCATTGGACCCCAAATCCCTCCCCACCTTCCCTCTTTTTCTTTATCTCTCTAAAGAAAATAAACACACAAATATCACCATTGGAGCTAAAATGTTTCAAAGATAAATATACTTCCCCTGCTAATAATACCAGAATATGAGAGCAGGCATTGTTTAAACACACAAGATTTGGGGGCATAGTTGCTTCTCATATATAAGCTCAAAATCTTTAGAGACTGATTCTAGATCATCTCTGCTTCTGCCATATGGGGATTCATACAGACTAGAAATTGCCCTTGGACTGAGTAAATGTATTAAGACCCCTTTATTAGGCAGGTTACTAAGATAATGCTATGGTTACTTTACATTTTGTGCTTAGTCAATAATTTAGGACTGTCTTGGGGCATGTCATAGAGTCACATAAATTTTAAGGAATCAATGAAAAAGGGAGATGAAAATCAAAAGATTGTTGATATAGTTACTATACCTACCCTGCTCCCATTGTGCTTTGCTAATCTCATTGTAACAGCACTTACTCGTATTGTATTATAATTTTTCTATAGCTGAATCTATCTGCTGGTAAATTGATCCATTAAATGGCAGCATAAAAGTAGTTTTTATTTTCTCTGACTTTAAATAATCTATGCAATGAGGCAAATTATAAATATATGTGAATATAAATAAATAAAAGTTGTCTTTGCATCCTTAGACCGTAGTACAATGCCTGCCACATATACAGTAGACAATCAGCTCATTTGATTATAAGAACTAATTTGTGAATAAATATAGAGGAAGGAAGGAAATCAGATCTAATTTAAACTTCATTTGAAATCAAAACTTCTCTTGACCATAATTCTCTTTCAAGTCCCTACCTCTTTTCCTGCCAAATATTTTGCAAGAAATGTCTCCATTTACTGTCTCCAAACAGAAGTATTTAAGACAACTAAAGTCTTAACAATTCATATGGTTCCAAAGTGGAAAGTAAGAGATTGAAAACAAGTCACTAAACAAAATTTTTTAAAATAATTTAATCATAAAAATATTAATATTTTGTTTAAAGAAATAAGCAAAAGTAGAAAACTTAAAAGCCAGCTACAGAAGAGTCAAGTGCCCAGAAATCCTCATTGAGAGATTTATTGTATTTAAAAATTTTTATTCTGGCTTTTTAACAAATTCCAGTACCAGCATCTTTTCCTAACGATGGTTTATAAAATGTACCTCAATCTCTGAAGAAAATGTTTTTGGGGCCTCGCTTTTCAATTATCATCATCATCCACGGTATGACTCATTTTTTAAAGGTTTCACCCTCTAGATCTCTATCAGAACTTCAAAAACAAATTCAATCCTTTTGTACCACCTTCACTGAAAGACTTTACTCCAGAAAAGTGGAGTAATCTGCAGCACGGTTACTGAAAGCGCACACACTCACACTACAGCACTCTGGGGACATTCCCTACCCTGGTGGGTGGGTTTGTCAAGTTTCAAATGAATGGACCCTGGGCTGCTCAGTTTTATTTTTTCATTTAATGGGGTTCTGCTGTTATTCGTGTTTAATGGACATTTACTATGAAAGTGTAGAGCTATCAACGTCAACGCATCTTGCAAGGGTGGATCAAGTTCTTTGTTCATACTGGTAGACAAAATGTAAGGGAAGACTCCACTTCAACAACATGACACCAGAAAAAACTAGAAATGAGGTCATAGAAAAAAAGTGTTGCAATGACATAAAAGCTTCAAGCCTGCTGCCCTGTAGTTTTGCTACTAATGCTTTGCAAGGTCATCAATGTGTTGGTCTTCAGATTGCTTTAGTATTGAATTAGAAATCTTGAATAGTAGAGGAAAGCCAGGTTCCCTGATTTGTTCTGTTTAAGAATAAGATAAAGATCAGTAACATTTCATGCACAGGATATGAAACCCTGTCAAGACATAAAGGAAAAAAGGATCACCAAAAACCTAATCTCCAAACACACACTCTTTTATATATCAAAGCTCTAATTCTTGTGGTTTATAAATGGTTAGAAAGCTTTTAAGTGACTTCTTTTTATTATCACAAACATTTCTGCTAATGTGTGAATAGAAAAGTAAAAGAATAAACATAAACCCCCAAATAAGGGAGAAGTGATGAAAAGGGGACACCGTATTGAAAAGACACATCAACCACTATGTCCCACCAACATCTTGATAAATACTGGACCTGAGAGGAGAACACGGATTCAAGTACAAGTAGTTAAAAGTCTACTTGATGATAAATAGGACTTAAGACATATACTTTCATTCATGGGGAAAAAAGTTAAAACTAAATGGAAGAGAGATTTACACCTGCTTAAAATAATTTTATAGATGACTAGAGCAACCAAAAAGAAAGTGCTCATGAACTAAGTCAAACTGTATCTCATATGGGTTGAAAAGTATGATAGTAAAATAAAGAAACCCACTGGAGGAATGAAAAGCAGGAAAGATTTAAGAATGCCTGAAAGTGGAGAATAAAAATATGAAAACGTGACAATTCAGAAAGTATCTCTGTACTAAGTTTTCAATATAATATGGTTTATTTATTACTGTTGTTATTATTTTAATACATAAAGAGAATGAACATCAATCTAAAAGTTAAGAGATGAATTCTGGAATCAAACTACCTACGTTTAAATCCAGCTCTACTCTTAAAAACTTTGTGATCTTTGGCTAATGACCTAACCACTCAGTACCAGTTCATCATCTGTATAATAGAGATTATGCCCGAGCCAAGCTGTGGATAAATTGGGTTAATATGGGTAATGCACTGTACCTGGGCCACAGTAAATGTTTCACAAACCTTCCCTAAGCCTAGCCTCATATTCCCACCTCAGTGCCCCTCGGTAGAACACAGTTCTTGACTCAGGCCAGTGCCAGGCTTATATGACGCAGTAGAAAACAGAGAAGCCATGCTCCCATTTATGTGTACTTCTCAATACATAATGTCACACATTACAGTGTGGCCTGGTGTCCTTCAAATCAGAATGATGTCATAGGTATGAGGTGAAGGCATAACCCGTTTTCTCTGGTTTTCAAAGAATAAACTCACACAATCATGTTTCACCTGTTTCAAATGCAATTCCTTGAAATTTGAGATTGCTTTTCTCTTTTAAAAGGTGTTTTATTGAATAAAACTCAACCGTTTGTTCCCTGATTGCCATTTCTGAGGCTGCTCTGCCAAGACAACATCATCAATCAATGAGAGAATGTGTCAGCAGGGGGCTTCTCTTCTTCTTCTGAGGGTCTATGATGTTTGTTTTTCAACAGAAAGTGAGCTCTAAGTAAACACAAATTTTTTATTTCCTAGTAAATGTTTTCAAGTTCTACAGCACCTCTGTTTTCTGACAATGTCAATTTTATTTTGTTTCCCAAGTTGATAGAAAAAGAAATAAATCATTTAAAGAACACGTTTATTTCTTGCAACAAAATGGTCCAAGGAAATACTGAAAATGTTCAGTAAAGCAAAGCATTTGCTAAATAAATGAAAACTCCACAAGCTAAATAGTGAATACACATATGCATGCATGCCCACAGAAGGCAGAAAGAAGGAAAAAAGTTATAGCAGCCTTAAGATAAAAGTCCATGCCATTATCCATCTCTGTAAAGATTATAAAACAAAAAACAGAATCAGACTCGGTCTCTATTTCCCCAAAACATTGGTTCAGATTTATGTGGCATCTTCTGAAACTTTTCCATGTAATAAGGGTTTATTTATTATTATTATTGTTATTTTAATAAACAAAGAGGGTCAACATAAATCTAACAGTTAAAACATGAAGCATGATTGTGCTCAAATTCTGCAAAATCTACTTTTAACCAAATTCTAAAATGTTGGTATCAGTTGGAGATCCACAAACATGTGGGAAACAACCTAAGCACATCTAACTACTGATAGAGTAATCCTGTTATTATTTTATGTGTTAATTTAACAACTGCTTCTAAGAATCAGAGACATAAGACCCTCATGTTTCATATGGGCTGTATCCATCATATCGCTGACTGTCATTCACACATCCTTCCAAGTCTCTGCAAAGCTGCCAGCAAGTTGAAGTTTTAATGAACACAGTTTAAAGAGCCACAAAATCAAGTGGAAGGTTGGCAACCATCTGTTGAATTTGTGCTCCATAGATAGACAATCCCCACCATTTAGAAACTGAAGAGGATTGTTTTGCCCTGAATGGTGTGAATTTCCTCTCCAGGCAGTCCAAAAGCACAGAGAATGACCACGTTGTACTAGAGAGGCCTGGCCTAAGAGCTTTGAGACCAGAAATAAAATCATACATTGTATTCCTTCTTCGGGAGGTCAGCCTGCTTTATGCACACTATCTAATCAATTCTCAAAGCATTCCATTGAAATGAGGGAGAGGCAGCTACAATATTCACTTTTCAGATGGATAACCTGAGGCTCGGAAAGGTTAAGCAGTTTTCCAAGGTCACATTAGGCTGTTTCCACACAACTGCAATTACCTGGGTAATGTAGGCAAACAGCAATAGCAACAGACCGCAGACTACTTCCTCTTACATGGAGGCTGGGAACCTGAACAACTATGGAAAAACAGGACTAGGCCAGAATTACCCAAATAAGCTGGCCTATATGCCCAGATTCCCCAGATGATTGACAATTTTCTATTCAACTTGAGACTGGAAACAGCAGGGCAAGGGGAGAGAATGCGGTCACAGATCTGCTATTTATAGGCTATCAGCCACCACACTCAGCTGCTTTTCAGTTAAGGTGAATATTGAATGTAATTTTCTTTCTCCAACTCCATACAGAGAAACTACTCTCAGAAAAGGAAATTACAGAATTTAATAATATTTCTTGTGACATGGTGATTTGCTTGGTGACAGTCTCAGCAACGTTTACCACATAGTCATCTGGGCTTATTGACCATAAATAAAAATGCAGTCACATTCTCTCTTGCTCCACAGATTTTTTTTTTTTAAATAAAGCAACAAACATTCCATGCAATTTTTTTTTCTCACCTGGGAAACATTGGTTGAACTTGCAAAGTTGTAATAAAACAGAACAGTAGTGTAGAAAGGAAACTAAGGCGACCTGATGTGCCTGTTTAGCTGCAAGAGTTAATTCCTGTGAAAAATACACTTCCGCACATTTCCTTTGGCCGAGTGGTCTGAGGCTCTGAGGCTTCAGACCGTGAGCAGGGGGCGGGCCGGAAGCCAACGGTTCTTTTGATGTCGACTGATGCGTGACGGTAGCCCCTGTGCTAAATATCAAGTCTTCTTTCTCCCCCGAATTGCTCCCAAATCATGAAAAGGGATTCCTTTAGCCCAAATACACAAATAATAGTCCTAGAACACACCAAAGGTGGCAGATAAAAATGCCTCCTGTTTTCTGTGGCTTACTAGCCATAACCAAAATTAAACCAGCAGAGTGAAACAGAGAGTTCAGCAAGATTCAAGATAGAAAATAAAAGGCAACAAAACCAAGAGGATCCTGTCGATGGAGTGTCTCCAAACTCCTAATTTGGAAGGGACTGAAGAGGGACTGAGAACCCTCTACCTTACCTCCCGGGAAAAGGCTCTGAGCCAACTGCCAGGGAGCCCTGGGCATCCCAGCCAGCCTGGAGCTGCTGCTCCTGAAGGTGGCCCGCTCCCAGGACTCTGCAGTCAGTGCCCACACTGACCAGGTCACAGGTCCTCACCCTGGTGTGTGGGCAGCAATCCCTTAAAATTCCTGTCAAGCATGCAGATTCCCAGGCTCTACCCAAATGCACATTAATGCAGAATATTTAAAGGTCCCAGGATCTAAATCATAACCTCGAATAATCCCAAGACCATGATAATGCCACCTGGATGGTGTTTCTAGAACTGCTTACATACTTAGGAAGCGAGAGCACCCACCTTAAACCCTGCATTTGATGGACACGAGGACCTGCCTATTTAATGGATAATTACACATAAGGGCCTAAGAACAAATCTAGAATATATTATTTAAGGGCCTCTGTTCATCCACAAAATGAGGCAGGTTAAATTTATTTAAATAATCATGGCTGTAGCTGCCAATTTAAAGTTGACAATTGGTTTTACCAAGCAAGATTTGGCAAAAGAAATCATTCAGAGACATTTCAAGCCCACCATCCACCTTTTACATGCAAGAGCTACTTCTATAGAAGCATGGCTGAGAGAGAGAGAAAAAGAGAGAATGTGTGTGTGTGTCAGTTATCTCTTCCTTTGACCAGTATTTTCTGTGCCCTGCCCCTCCCCCACTTCACCATATGCCAGTCTTTCTCCTGTGCCATCACTGTTCCCTTTGTCTCATTTGACAGCCCCCCTTTGTCCTACCTTTCCCGTCACCCAGCTATTGTCCATACAGTCAAGCTTACAAAAGAGGATTGCTCACTGGTGAGACTGTTGACCAATTTACGGAGAGGACAAGAATCATCAAAGTCATAACTTGCTGTTTGTTAACACTTTAGAATTTACAAAGTCCTTTCACACTGTGTCATTGACATTCCCAAAACAAGTAAACCAAGGCAGTGTTATTAAGCCTGATGAAGACAATGATATTGAGAGTATAAGTAACTTGCTAAAGGCAACATTTTTTTGTAAAAAGGCAGAACCTGAACCTGGACCAAAACTTACAGTTTTAGTGATACTGCTTTTACACATGTCATTTGAGAGAAGGAGAACTCCTAGAACTACTCAGATTTTTTACATTACTGAAGCATCCCAGTTTGAGTCAGGTTTAAAAAAAAATACTGATTACATAAAACCACTGGACTGTAAAGAGGATTCAATTTATTCTGAGGTAATTTGTCCAATGGTGTGAGAAAAGCACTTTTTGCATTTTCCTAGAAAAGGGACAGAAAAAGACTAGTAGAGAGCAGTCATGCTGTAAACTTGTCTGAGGGATGAATTCTCTGTCCAGGGACTTACCCAGCCTCTTCAAGGGCTCCTGGGGTCTTCCAATTCAGTCCAGTAGATCTCCGAACATTATAAAGTTGACATTCCAATCAACGAAAGAATAATCACTGATCCTATTTTAGTTGGAAACATGCAGAATTAGCTGAAATATGCCACAGACAATGTGATGTTGAAACTTTTTTGTTAAATTAGTCGATGTAATTAAAGCAACAACCAAGAGCCTATTATGTATCAGGGAGCACACCACACAAGTCATGTAAACAGGATCACTGGCGAAGGCCACCTCTTCTAAGTTAGCAACTAAGCTTGATCAAACAAATTAAACAAACCACTAACTTTCCACTGTACTTTATAACATGTAGATACAATATTTGAGGCCCAGAAGGATTCTAATATTGAATGGTTCTTCTTATAGCAGGAGACAACAAATGCAAAATGAAAAAAAGGTGACCAACTCTCATGTGATGCATGGGCCTCTAGGTGTTGTAAAACATCTTTAACACAATTTTAAGAAAATAGTATAAGGTTATTTTTTAAATAATCCCTCCAAACCAATTATAAGTTATTTTGAAATGGCTTTAAATAAGGTAGAAAGAACTTCATGCAATTTTAATTTGCATCCTTTATTGCCAAAGTGTAAAACTTAGAATTTGCCAAGGATGTGATTCCAAGTAGCCCAAGAAACAGTGTCTCCTAAAATTATGTGACAGAAACCTTCATCAGAAGATCTTACTTTCAAGTCAGAATTCTATCTTATATTTCTCCAAAGAGAAACTGACATCTCACATGACTGGCTTTTTTTTCTGGTTCAAAGTATACTCTAACCTTCTCTGAGGCCAATGCTTAAGTCTCTGACAATCATCTCATTTGGCTGCTCTGGGCAGCAGGATTCTGAAAACTCTGCAGCACATGGATATTTTTTGCCTAAGGAGAGCAAGGGAAGCAGTGGCTATAAACCTGAGAGAAAAAATCGACCCAAAGGAGAGATTTCATGACAGGGTAGTGATGTAGATACTACATGAGCTTTACTTGGACTTTATATACAGTGGATGCTAAATCAAGTACTCATGTAAAAATGGAAAGAAATTAGTCTGTGTGACTTAGCCTGCCCCAGCATTCTCCTCTCAAACCTCACCTGTATGTTCTAGAAGGTGATAATAATTCAGAGGTATGCTATCAAGATTTTTTTCTAAAATACAGTTACAGATATAGCTAGATTTATCCAACTTTCTCTTATTGCACTTACATGGCTTTAAAAATGACCATTCTACTGTGCCCGGGGCCCCGCCTCAGCATGCTTCCACCATGAGTTTCTCCTTCGAAGGCTCAGGAATACTGGTTTGCATGAATTGTGTAAGAAGTTGTCAGGTAGTGAAATCACTACATAGTCTAAAATTATCTTCATTCTTCATCTCTGCCCTTTCTTCATTATAGTTTCCCAGTTTCCCTTCACCTCCCAAGTGCCCAAGAACTGATTTCTGACCCAACATCCCCACTTCAGAGGAAAAAAATCTGATTTAATAAAATGAATTCCTACTAGGTATTTATATATTAATGTGTTCCTTCACACAAGAATTTACAGAAGGGTGAAACAAATGGTGAAATTAAG
This sequence comes from Miniopterus schreibersii, assembly GCF_964146895.1. Lineage (NCBI taxonomy): Eukaryota > Metazoa > Chordata > Mammalia > Chiroptera > Miniopteridae > Miniopterus > Miniopterus schreibersii. Next base: position 75,488,947 of record NC_138107.1, on the reverse strand, counting down.
GCATTTGCCACGGGCTGTTGATGACTTAGATGGGTTTCATTGAAGCCTCTCAAATACCACTATGTAGGTGACCGATATCTTCCTCTCATAAGCTTTGACCATGAGTGTAGGTAAAGACCTGCTTAAGATTCCATATGTAGCTCTACAATGTAAAATTACCCTAGTGAAGAGAGCAGAACCCTTTCCTGCTCTTTTGGCTACTGGAGCAAATGAGTTGCTAAGGAATTGTTTTAAAGGAAAGTAAAAATAATGTCCCAGAAGCTAACAAAATGTTCAAATAAATATAGAAACTAAATACATAATGATCCAGGTAACTCAACTTTTATACCTAAACTTAGTTTTATAATTTGAATAAAAGATGATGAAGTTCTTGAAAGTCAAAATCAAGTATATTTTAATTGATCCAATAAATTTTTGATGCTTTACTTCACTTCATCTTGTGGACACAACAAGGGAATACTTAGTAGACTGTGATTTGAGAAAGTTCTTGAAAATTCCCTCCAGGGTGGTCATGCTATATAAACACTGTTAGTTCTTTTAGAGAACATTTAATGTACTGTATCTAGGTTTTAATTCTTCTGCCCTGGCAATTCCCTGAGGACCACGCATAACAAAAGGAGCAAGAAGACAAATAAAGACAAAGAGAAATGTTGGCTATTTGCTGTGGGGGACCAAGTGTGTTTATGTGGGCCTGAATAAATGCTTGCATATAACATATACACACACAGGTGTGATGATGACCTGGTTATGATACCTGAAATCACTTGGCTCACTGAGAGACCCAGAAGTGATCAGGTTGAGCTCCTCTTCTTGGTGAGTGTTCCTTATCTTACATGGGTCCTTCAGAAATTCTGCATTTGGTCAAAGGAGAGTTCTTAGGCCATAGGTTCTTAGGAATAGACCAACTTATGCACATAGGCACCAAAAGAGTAGAAATGCTTAGGGACAGACAAAGGTCCTGCTTTGCTTTATATATTTATGAACTGCAATGCTTTATTTTGAACTTCAAAGCCATCTTAAATACCCAAAATAAACAAAAAGTATCTCAAATGGAAATGGCAAAAATATTCACTTCTTTAAATTAGCTTTGCTAATATATTTTACCTTTTTCTTATGTTATTAGGCTACTAAGTGAGGAAAAGAAAGGAATGAATTTGCTATTATTTCACCAAATTTACCAGTATTTCCCACTGCAACAGAAGAATAAAAGCTGAAATAAAAATTTTTTATTATTTATTAAATATTTGTCCTAAATCTATATGTATTTATTGTTTATGAATTAAATTTTTCCATTAATAATTAGTGAATTTATATATAATACAAATTTGGTCATTTTTTTTCATGTCTTGATTATTTAAAAGATACATGCTGCCTTTATTAGGAAATTCCTAACATACGAGACACACACTATTTTAAAAGTTTAAATAATAAAGTCAATGGGAAACTAATGAATATATAAATATATTGGAACCTTTGAAATAGCTCATATAAAATAAATGTATACCAAAGATAGAAGGTGAATGATAAATAATCAGGAAAACTTAGTATGGTACTAGAAAGCTAAAGCCAAATCTAATTGAAGCTTCCTAAAAATATCTAAAAGCTAAAGAATAAAAATGGATTGCTAAGAAAATAATGTAATCGATAACTATCAAGAACTACTGAAACCCAGTTCTCAAGTATACTAGATGTTTCAAGCTGGGTGGAATGGAGAGTGTGGTGAAAACTAATCAGGATGTATCCTAGTACAAAATTCATCCTTATTAAGAAGATTGGTCTCTTCAAGATGAACTAGCTGTTAAAATATCAAGTCCAAAGAGGTCAATGCTTTTATGGAAGCCAGGGAAAAGGAAGGAAGGAAGGGAGGGAGGGAGGGAGGGAGGGAGGGAGGGAGGGAGGGAGGGAGGGAGGGAGGGAGGGAGGGGGGAGGGAGGGAGGGAGGGAGGGAGGGAGGGAGGGAGGGAGGGAGAATTCAAAGAAGAACGAGACTAGATTATGAGACATAATAAGCTCATTTTATTGTTGTGAGTTAAAATACTTAGAACATAGCAAATTATATTTAACTTTTTAAAAAGTTGCTTAACTCTCAGAAAAGAGAATGAGATGCATTTCAGAATTTTCTAAGTGATAAGCCTGAAGTTGATCCCCAGCCATTTTCTAGAATGATTTGTTAGACATTAACCAGGGTAGGCTCTTGGAAAATTGCAGAGTGATCACTAGGAGCTGGCATGAATCGCTAAGAAATAGTTATATCGCCCGGCCGGGCGTGGCTCAGCGGTTGAGCATCGACCTGGGATCCAGGCTATCCGGGTTCGATTCCCGGTCAGGGCACATGCCCGGGTTGTGGGCTCCATCAATGACTCTCTCCTCATTGATGTTTCTATCTGTCTCTCCCTCTTCTTTCCTCTCTCTGAAATCAATAAAGATGTACTTAAAAAAAAAAAAAAAGAAAGAAAGAAATAGTTATATAAATTAGCCTTCGTTCTATTTTTTTAATTGGGTTACTGGATTGTAAATCCAGTATAGGGATGTCTGGACTGAAAGCACAATATATTGCATCTTAACTTCAAAAGTTACTGGCTGTGGCTTCATGACATTCTTGATTGTACAGTTTTGTGGACATCTGGCTGCTTGACACTTATATCAGAAAGGTGTTTATCAATAGGATTCTATCAACAAAAAACACGGTTTCCAACATCTTGTTGAAGGCCTTAGTCTATAGCCCTGTCTTACTGTATTTTAAATGGACATGTTGGCTAAGGATACATGAGATGTCCTTAAAGTTGGGAGAAATAGCAACAAATAAGAATAAGATTTGAAATTATCTTAATGGAATAAAATGCTAATCGTAACAATAACATCAAACTTTAAAAGGATAAACACCGAGTCTTGCTAAGAAGTTAAATAATTACATCAGTATATTGTTTTTATGAAAAGCCATGATAATTTTCATTAAGCACAGATGAAGGATGCCATCTAAGAGGTCCATGGGTAGAATTCAGGGGTGGTCAGTGAACTTGAAGATGGAAAAAAATGCATTGTTATTTTCACTAACCTCTGACTGAAATGTAGCATTTCCTTTCATTATGAATGTAGACAAAATACCACAGTGGTATTAGCAGTACCTGTAACTTTTTCCACAATAGCGATCACAGTTCTTTTCCTACCACATGACAATTGTATATATATCTCAAAATGGTACTTAAGCTTCACTACTTCAAAATTAAGATAATTATTGCAACCATCATGAAAAATTGGTAATAATACATAATGAATAGATGTGTAATAGTAAATCACAGATTTCTTTTCAATACTTTTATAACTGCATTTTAATATAATTCATTGGTTTCTAATTCCATGCATTTAATTTTATTCACTTAAAGACCTTATTCTGAGAAGCGGACATTTTAAACCACTAACATAGGGGTCTGTGGTGCAAAAACACTTAGGAACCTCATCGATAAAAGTTAGATATTTTGCTTTAAAAAGTAGGCTGCATTTATAGAAACATGTGGCACAGTTGTGTTTCATGGAAAATCTGCTGGTTACCTCACACATACACAGATCTTGCTTGGATCTGCATTTCCATATTGAGATATTGGCAACTGAAATACATCTGGGAGGTGAAGAGAAGCCATGACCAGAAAGAAGAAGTCTAGAAATTATATCACAAGGAACATAATTCCTCTAGAAGCAAATACTGGTTTCTGCAAGACACTAGAGAGAAACCAGGATGTGGAGAAAAAAAAGATACTTGCTTTGATATAGATAGAACTACCTGCATTTCCCACCTCTACAATTTACCTTAGGTGGTTAGTCAACATTCTGATTCTCACTTTTGGTGTCTCTATCTCAAAGATAATGCAGACAGTGCAGAGTTGTGGTGAGGGTTGGGAAAATACGTATTATAGACTCTAGAGGTGCCTGGCATGTGATCGACCCCCAAAAGTTGCATTATGATTGGCATGGTCTTGGCAAGGGAACCAAAATGCTCAAGTGTCTTCTACCCCAACATGGGTTGACAGGTAGCTTGAATGGGCCTTTTACCCTCAGGAATATTGTATGGAAGCTGAATAGCTCAGTTTTGTCTTGCTCCAGGGGACAGGGACAGGGCAGGGCAAATGGTGCAAGACAGATGTTAGGTCACTATCATGAAGAATTGCCTAGCAGTAAAAACTGTCCAACGATGGCCTTGACTGCTTCCTAAAATAATGAGAATCTTGCCTCTTCATGTGATCCTACAGAGGCAGGATTCCCAAGCACTCTGGATGTGGTAGGAAGAATGTTTGCTGAGAGAGGGGGCCGCCCACCAGGCCTCATATGTTTCCTCCAACTGTATGGCTCAGAGCCCCTACAGCCTCGTGAACAAGGGCTACACACAAATAACGTATCAGGCTGTCAGATTCAACAAATGTTTTTCCTCTGCTTCTGAGGACTATAGTCATCATTTAAATAAACAGATCGTTAATTTGAGAATAGGATTCCCAGCCTCTGGTAAAATGAATACAGTATTGGACAAGGAACATGTATATTTCAAAGAGATACGATGACAGTCGTAGCTACAGGATTCCAAAATGAACTAAAGTTAAATTTTGTGGTAATTAATGACCACATAAAATGGCTGAAGTGGTAATAAAAATGTACACAAGTGAACTATAATCAGGGGAATGCTTAAACAGACTACTGCTTTCTCAGGGGAATTATGGCCCTAACGTCAGTTCCAAACAACACCAACAAGGCCCTTTCATAAGAAAGTCTACCTCCAAAAACAACTGACTAGTAGCTTGAGAATTTCTACTTTGAATACCAGCGAAGGAATCATAAATATTTTCTTGTCAGATGTACTTCCCCGATGGGAAGACACTCAATGTTTTAGCAAGTAAGGATAGACAGAGAGAAACAGGAAAACTGGAAAGCAATAAATGAGTTAATCAGTTGTTTCGATAAGTACTCAAATACTCTAGAGATCTTCATCGTGTATGATACAGTTAACAGAAAGAGCATTGTGTTTTCTTTTTCTCCTCTCCTTTTCCCTTAGCAAGTCTCTTCCCCCCTCCCTTCTCTTTATTTCCTCTCCCCAAAGGGGCCCCTTGAACTACTTACAAACTCTGAGGTTTCCTCATGTTTCCCTCCCCTTCTCCAAATCTACATTCATTCTGAAATATCTATTCTTCAAAAATAGAAATAACCTTTTCACAGAAAAGTACATCCTGATAGGATCACAGTTGGTGAAGTCACTCACATTTCCAAATAAGCTAACCACGATAAAAAAAAAAACCATGAGCAAAATATCATGCTATTTAGAACTATAACAAGGGCACCTATACTTATTTATCATTATTTGGTATTTATCCAGGTAGGAAAAAAAAACTATAGGAGAGATCTCTGTACATATATATATCAGCATCTAAAGATTTTCCACATAAAGTGTTTATACATTAAATTCTGGCCTAATACGTGGTCCATGTAATATTTCTCTTGTGTCCTCTTCACACAGACAATTATTTAAATCCTTCCTGTAAGGACGCCTCAATGTATACTATGTTGTAACTTAGAAATGTAAGTATTGCATGTGATTAAATGTTGTGATGTCACTGCAAAAGTTCCAAGAGAAAAAGTCACTCTCAACAAACACTACCTTGTAATGTCCAGTGAGTGGCCAAAAGTTCCCCAGAGGGGGAATTCCCTGAAGTGCAGATCCAGGAACTTGACCTTTCCACACCCCCACAGTGAGGCCTCTTCTGGAGAGCGAACTCATAGCAGCCAAGTTCCAAGAGGATGTATAAACTCAATTCCAATTTATTAAGACACAGACAATAGTGTGGTGGTAACCAGAGGGAAAGCGGGGTAAGGGGTAGGTGGAGGTGGTCAAAGCTGCGGGAAGGGGGGAAGGGGAATGGAGAGAAACTTTGCTTGGGGTGATGGGCCCACAATGCAGTGGGCAGATGATATTTTGTTGAGTTGTGCGCTTGAAACCTGTATGGTTTTGCGAACTAATGTCCCTCCAATAACTTCAATAAAAAAATAAAATAAAATGCAATCTAATTGTGATGAATGTTATAATCTAAAGAAATAAACCATTTATAATAATAATGAAAAGATAAAGTGAAAATGTAACTGCTAGTGGGACCAGCTCATTCTGTCTCTGTAGAAGTTTTATGGGGATTTACCCAGAGATGCCTTGGTGAACAGTGAATCAGAAAGAGAGAAAGACAGGGTTTTAAAGATGAAGAAAATGTCTAATGGTAAAGCCTGAGATATTTGTGTCAAGATAGGGTCTATAATTTAGTCTGGACAGGTCAATTCTCAGACCAGTGCTAGAATGGACACTGGCAGTGATGGCCTATGTCTACTTCCTTATAACAGACCAATATTCTGATTATCACATTTTTCTTTAGATATATAAACACTTCCAAAATATATAGTCAAATATTGATGATCTGAGTGCAGTTTATATTTTTCAAGGGATTTTGCATTTCTCTGCTTTGATCTACCAATTTGTTGATGTTAGTGTTTTACTTTAAGGTGGGAGAGGGGTGGGGGAAATTTCTCTTTGAAATACAAATATAAAAATATATACCTATTGGTAACATGATATGTAGACAAGAAAAATTTTATATAAGCACATTAAAAGTGATGCGTTTAGAAGCTGCAGCCACAAAGAGTGAGGCTGACTCCTGGTCCCACCATAAGGCACTATGTGAGCACTGGTCAAATTATTTAATCTCTCAGATCTTCAGTCTGATCATCTACAAAGTGAGAATAACATCTGCCTCCCAGGCTGTTCCATGAAGAGGTAATTGACGGAGTGACATGTGAAGAGTCTGATGCACTAGGAGGCTGTGGTATATTCCTCACTTGAATTCTCTGCCCTCATTACCCGCTCCCTGTCCAAAAATGTCAACTTTTGCATCACCCCCCCATTGTATTTCTGGGAAGTTCAGCGAATTTATGTGGGACTTGTATAGGTCCCCTCGGTGGCATGCCTACCTCCTTCCTCTCCAATCACCCGTAGGGGTTTTCTCTTGATGAGAACCGGTAAAGTCATCCTCAGGATCAGCATGTCCTCCTACATGCATTATGTCCTCAGAGCATTGCTTTCTCAATCTGTCCTATGTCAGTTTACACTTGGTAACACATTGCTTAGTTTCATTACTTCCTATGTGCCTTGTCATCCTAAAATTTCAGCCTACGGAGAGTCAAGGTTTTACTTTCTAGTTCTTGGAATCTGGTGTCCTCAGTCACCTAGACTCCCACCCCCAGCTCTAGCTAATGCTGCAGTGGCACTCATTTAATGTTGACTGCCTGGCTAACGAGAAATTATTTGAGCACCATAGAAGGGGGGAACCTAGGGGGGCTGTGAGATATGTCAAAGCAGCAGATGAAAGAGGGGAATCACAGAAGGTGAGGAAATTACTTGCTCTTCTCCTCCTCAAAAAGGCAAATGATTTATTTATTCAACCTCACAAAGAATACAGGTACCTTCCCTGTGGCTACTTTCTGCAAATAGTGGAAGCAAAGAAAAGTCAGAAATGCAAGTATCAAAGCAGAGATAGCAGAAACACTTGGGGAAAAGCCACAATAAATCAATAGGTACTCAGAGTTACAAAGAAATAAAGAATGTAAATGCAAACATTTTTATCAAGTGTATCTTATGTCATCACCTTAAAGCATTTTCTGTAAAAAGCTGTGTTTTCAATAACTAGATGTCTACCGTGGCACATAAAATTGAATATACATCGGTTGGAAATACTAATAATTAAAACTATCCACAACTTCAGAGTAAATTCTGTTAACCGAAGTAAAAATGAATACTTCATAATGGATAATGTGCATAATTCTGCATTAATTAAAAAGAGATTAAAAGAGAAGAAATAAGGGACTCAATAAGCAGTGATTGTCTTTGTTTTCTGTCCCGTAAAAATCCTCGAAGAACTTTTTTTCTCCTTTTCTTTTCCAAAGGAGAAACATTAATTCCACAAATGTGCTCCTATTGAGATTGACAACTGCATATTTGTTCTAAGAGAATTTTACCCAGGAATTAGAGTTCAAACTGTGGACAGATTTGGAGGGAAATTACTAAATAGGATCCAAATTAGGGCAAAGTCAAATCATAACAGAAAAATGTGAAAACAAATCCCACATGGATGTGTGGTAATCAGATTTTTACTAAAAACAAATTTTGGGAAATTGTTTCAAGATTTAAATCTCTTCATTTAAATGTAGCCCCAATAAGACTTAATAATTCTAAGTAAATATGATAACTTTAGTATTGTATAAAATTTTGATGAACATGACTTAAGGAATGGGAAGGAAATTTCCGTTTACAAATCTTTCAGAATGATTACAAGATTACAAAAGTACCAACTTCAAAGTTACACATTAAAATTATTTTTAAATGTTTTCTTATGATAAGGAAAAATACATTTTTAATTTTACAATACTTTCCAAATCTCCTCCTGGCAAACATTTCTTATTAACATCAAAGTGGGTTTACATTGATGTTTTAAAATTTTTAAAGGACTTTGTGACACTCTGAGATCATTCTTGACACTCGGGAGTCACAAAGCATAAACAGTAAATCACTTATCTGAAGGAAGGTTACGATACTCTTCAGTTAAGAGAAATTTAATGTGAAATGACTAAAGAAAATTCTGCTGCAGGAGAAACTCTAAAACACATGTAACATATTTGATAAGTAAAGCAGGGGAAGTCCTTGGACTTGAGGAATGAGTTTGTTTCAGTCAAAACTAAAATAAAGGACAGATGGATAGGAAAAAATGGCAGCTAGCTTTGAGAGTTTTGGAATGAGGCTTACAGGGTAAATCAGCTTAGAGAGATCTTTGCCTCGGGGTTACTCCAAGATTAAGGGATATGTACACTCGCCATAAATGAAGAAAGTTTACTGAGAAGTTATTGGAAAAAACAATCAATGCCAAAATAAGTATACGTGTAGGCGCGTGCTTGTGTGAGTGTGTGTGTGTGCACGCATGCACTCTCTGCTATGTTTCAATGACTGGAGTCATCTCTCCTGATGAATCTAGTTGAATTATAATCTTTTCCTCCAGGAACCAAGACTAGATACAAGATTTAAAATACGGCTGGGACTACTTGAGGTCAGTCATGGGGATAAAAACCAGAGATGCATTTTCCCATTTGGAATAAGAAAAAAAGTAAGAGAAACTAAATAACAAAGGAATAAAAAATAATAGCAAATTATTTTTTTAAATAGGCAAATACTTTTTAATTACCATAATTTTATTATGGCTATTAAATAATTTCCAGAATGCTTAATTTTGAATAAGGGGTGCATGAGAGGGGGAGAGAGAAAGAGACTAAGACAGAGATGGAAACAAAGAGAAGAGAAAGCTAATGGGGAAAGACTGTTCATTATTGCACATTTTTACCTTGCAATTTCTCATTTTAAAGCTAGCCTATGATGACATGTCCACTGACTCATCACAGGTTAAAGTTATTAAAAAAGTTTTAGAGAAATTTTGTAGTCAGAGATATCTAGCAATCTATTGAGTCTTTCAAGTGCCAAGTTCTCTGCCAAACTCTTTACATAATTTATCACATAAAAAACCACAATAATCTTAGAATGTAGGTACTATTATTATCAATTTTTTAAAAGATAGGGACTCATTAGTATCATATCGTGCCCTAGGTCATACAAGGAGCAAGTGGAAAACCTGGGATTTAAATGTGGGTCATTTAGATTTTCAAGTACAGATTATTGAAGACGATGTTGGCCATGGTGTCCTTACATCATCACTACATCATTACATTAGTAAGTGCAGTAATTCTTTGCATTAAAGAAATATTTCCTAGGAAAGTTTTTTACTTCTCACCATTCTCTTAGCTACCTAAGATTTTACTTCTTGTATATTCCCCAGTCCCTTCAAATTAACTTATTTAGAACTGAATATGCATCTTGTTTTAAACATAGCTCACCTGAATTATGAGGGTAGCAGCTGAAAATCTTTTTCCATGTTCCTTGTATATTGCTTCCCACCAAATCTGCCCTCATATCAGGCAGACCCTTAACCAACTGTCTCCATCCAGCATGCCCTGATCCACACTCCAAGAAGATTTCAAATGTGCTCAAAATATTGGTCCTATCAGACCCTCAGGCTGGCGATCACGACTCACACAACAGTAGTTCCCTCATCTGTGTACACAGTGGGCTATGATTTTTTCCTGTATGAAATGCAATCTTATTGGAAAGCACTGCTCTAACCCATTCAATGCACCAGATTGGTTTATTTAAAATGTCACTTTCACAATTTCTTTTTCTTGCATAAGAACCCATGTATTTCAGTTTAAAAGGCCTATTTGTATGGTAGTGATTTTCAGATTTCCTTAGTGGTAGAAGCTGTTTTTTAACGTGCTCAGGATAACCAACTTCTTCAACATGCGATGGAAAAAGAAAATGATTTCAAAAATGTTTTCAAGCAATTCCTCGAACTACCACATCCTTATTTGTAGAAAGTTCAGTATCTCTCCAGAAGTACACTTTTTTCTATGAATGCTGGATCTTACTCAGCCCAAATTGGCTTTGCTATTTTCCCCACATCTTTAGTGCAGAGAGAAATGAATCGTTAGACAGGTATCACTGATGTGTGCTGATATCAAAGACTAGCTTTGCATGATACCACAAACCTGTGATTGTCACAGTGATTACAGGCCCTGCGTGGGCCACAGTGGTGAGTCCCACCAGGACATCAAAGGTATCCGGAATCTAGGTTCACACTCACATGTTCAGCCATTGTTACTCAGAGAACCATACCATGCAGGCACTAAGATTCCAGCCTTCTTTGATTTTATGTAGCTCCCCCCCGAACTAGCAACCAATTCCTCCTTTCCTGTGGATGGGAGCTCTTTTTGGAGAACTTTGGTATTATTTCCTGCCTCCAGACCATAGTAGGTGCCACTGTGGATTTTGTATGTGTGTGGTCAGCCCATAGATAAAGATCATATCTGCACAAATTTCAACATTTATTGGGAAACCCTTTGAAACAACTCAGGTAAAACTCAACACCATGAGTGAGATTTTTGCCAGTGGGTTGGATCCCATCTTCTGGTAGAGAACCTAGAGAACCCATAAAGGAGAGTAATTCAATTTGGTGGGTAAGTGTGGTTTTGTTTTGCCAACCCCACTAGGTTCCAAATTACAGGATTCTAAATCAAACTTAGATTTAGAATTAGAAGGCAGTAAGTACTTCCCTTCATCCCTTCCAGGTCAACTCTCTGATGGATTGCTCTAGCCCGAGGCTATCTTTCTTGATGAAAACCCTAAGAGCTATTCATTCCTCCAATGACTCTACCTTATGATAGCATCTGGTCTCCAAGATGCAGCAGGCAACAACATGACCAAATGTTTGCAGTTCTTTATCAGTCACCAGCTTTCCAGCATTCAATATCTAAATACTTACTATCTTCCTCCTACTTATTTCACTTGGTCAGTGGTAGATTTAGTTCTGTTTTGCAAGGCCCAATGCCTGGTGCTAAGTTCATTTTGATTTGGTTCAGTGGTATGTTACAGATATCCCACACAAAAAGCATAGTTTATATTTCTTCCATATTAAAGAACTTTAGAAGGAGAGTATCCAAGGCAGGAAAGGCAGCTTTATGGTTCAATGAAGTACCCAGCCTCTTGTTCCTAGTTACCATTTTGCCACCTTGGGCACATGGCTTACATTCTCACGCCCATCACATACTGACAAAAGATGGCTGCTAGAGCTATGGAGATAATGCCCCATTCTCAACAGCAAGAAGAAGAGAGGGGCACACTCTTTATAAGAAAACTGCTCAGAAATATTTTACACAACACTCTTACTTAATTCTCATTGTGCATAACCTAGTAATGTGGCCACACCCCATGCGAAGGAGGCTGAGAAATGTCATCTTTTTAGCTGGGTGGCTTGTGCCAACTTAAAAAATCAGGATTTTTATTAAGGATAAAGAAAGAAAATCAATATTATGAGATGTTTCTCATATACTGTTTCTCATAGATGTCTTAAGAATTTCTAATAGATTAATCTAATCTTATTTGTGATCAAATATGTTTAGTTATCAAAGCATTAACAAATAATTTGTTTGCCTTGTTTTTCAGTTATTATACACACTAGAGAAACACCTGCAAATTCAAACCCTTTTTTGAAATTAAACTGAAAAAATATGTATAGACATATATATCCATACAGACACATGTATATAATTGACATAAAGAACCTATCTGAGAAAAACAGCTCCCACTATGATAAGAAATCTAACTCCACAGGGAATTTGTTTGCCATAATATGTTGTACAGAACAATATTTTCTCATTTAGACAATATTACCATACTTTAAACTAATAGCAGAAAGAAATTATTCCAAAAAATTATATTACTGAGATGAATTTTTAGCCAAAATTTCAATTGAATCAAATTTGTAAGTCTGGAAAAAAAATTGAGTTTATTTCCCCATACCTATAAACTTTGAATTCAGTTAGCAGTAGACATAACAACATATTACAAGAAAGACAGTTTGTTTTGCTGTTTATAGCCTGAAAAGTACTGGATATCTCCCAGGAAATTCCAGTCTTAGGAGGATTCCAACAAACATGCAGAGCCGAGTGGTTGAGATTGAAGCACAGACTGGAATCAGAGTGTGGACAGTATTCCAAGTCCCACGTGTCTGATTTCTAAGACTCAGCCTTTATTCATGCAGACTCTTAAAGTGAGACATTTATGAATAAAGTCTGGAGAGGCAGTTGAGTCAATGTGCCCATACATAATCTTCATGACTGGCATACTGAAAATTAGAATTTACCACTTTCTAATAGTCCATTATTAACTCTGAGCTAGATGGCAGTTGCATATAGTTTTTACTTTTTAATTTTATGCTGACCCATTCTATAAAAAGATGGTATAAAAAATGTTTGAAATCTTGACTGACACAAATGTTATAAGATCACATATATCCACTTCCATAAAATAAGTTGTTCCCATATACATTTAAAATAGGCTTTTGGTAATCATTCATGTGCTAGCAACATTTTTATTATAATGTACAACAAATGCATTTATTTCAGAAGGGTACTTATAGCTCCAAAGAGCAGGTAATAGACATTGAGTCATGAATTAGTGGATTATTTCTGGAATATAAAGCTCCATGTTCATATAAATAGCCCTTCTTCCTTTTCACTCTATGCTCTTAGTCCTCTTAGTTTCTTTATCTAGAAATATCCCTCACATGGAAGGTATTCAACAAATGAGGTTAAGTAATAGGTAGGTCAGTGGTAATATTAGAATTACCTTTTTACAAAGAGATGCATTAAGGAGCAATGTAGGTCAGTCCTGCAGAGCCTGAGTAACTGGTTCTGATACTGGCAAATGGCTCATTTTGACTAATTCCAAAGATCACTTGTTACCAACAGGCACAGTTTTAACTTACTGGAGTCAATATCGGACATAAAGATGGCAAAGTGATTCAGTCAGTGTTGCCGCACTTCGATCACTGAATAGACAAGATTACAAAACCTCTATGTAATCAGTCATTAGAAAAACCATTAACAAGTAAAAGTTACCCAATTTTTCTTTACTGTTATCCATTGATTTGGGGCAAGGTGAAGGGGGTGATGTATTGATTTTATTTGACAATTCATTTACATGATCCTAGAGAATCTGGCATAGCATTGAGAAAAATGAGTGAAACCATTGATAACTATTTTATTAATTCTCAAGTATGTAATATTTTTAAACTGTTCAATATGTTTTTAACCCAGAAAGATATATTTTCCTGGTCTTCAGTATTGAATAGGTAAATTTCTACTTTCACCATCCCACTGACAGAGAAAATAAATGGACAGAGAAAAAAAATGGACAGAAAAAAATCATAGATATATATGATTACTAGATAATCACAGATACATATATACGTATTACATTTTCATTATTTAATATAAAATGTAAATAGTTAGCCTGACTATAGAAATTAGGAAAACTGGATTATCATTCTAGCTCTGTCCTTTCTCTCTGGGTGTCCTTGAATAAGGCAGTTACTTTCCTGAGCAATAATTTTCTTGTCCGTAAAATGGGAATGATGGTGCTCACATTTTCTCTTTCATGGCATTGTTGTAATAATCACGCAGAAAAATTTATATCAAATACTTTCAAAGTATTAAGAATTCTATAGTAAGACGCTAACTTCATTAAAAGCCAAATCGAAATGCAATATACAATGCTCATCAAAGAGATAATCAATTAGGATCTCATTATTGGCATTTCAAAATGATTATTTGCTTTATAAAGAAATTTGCCACAGGGTTACTATTTTCAGTTAAGAAGAGTATAAAAGAAAAAAAAGGCAAAGACAGAAAATTCTGGATATCTCTGGGGATAAATTAATATTCAATTTCTTGTTTCCTGGAATAAAGTGCTTAGAAGCCTTCTATGAGTTATTCAGATTATATTAGGAAGTAGCTCTCACTTTATTACCAAATTACATGAATTTTACACCACTGTGTTCCACCAAGAAGGCATCTGAGTGCCCTCTCAGTGTGATTAATGTGTCCCTAGCACTAGACTATCCTAGGGGTCACTATTTGCACTGTAGTCTGTGTGAATGGTGACTCATGAACTTGTGCCCCATCCAGACTGCCCAACCACACAAGACAGTCCTTACTTGTGTTGACTAAAGAGCCACACAGAAAACCTGTTTCCAAGTAAATGACTCGGGGACAAATTACGAAGGCTCTCCAAATATATGTGAAACGACAAATCCTAAATATAAGAGGGCAAAGTGTTTCCTACCTTAAGGCTTCCTAGCACACCTCTATATAGAAGACCTAATGTCCTTTTGGTAGAACTCATCAGGAACACAGTTAGGACCTAAAGCAAGAGCTGTGATTGTTTCTATCTCCTATTAACTTCATTAATCTAATAATTGGTATTCCATGGATCAAACTTTTGGAAGCATTTCACATTCCCATCATTCTAAACTTTCTGTAAAATTAAGAATTTGCTTTCACCATCCATTTACTTTGAATTTGAAGACAGCTGGTAACTATGGGGTAGATGGAAATAGGAATGAGTTATGTGTTTTCAATGTGACTTGCGTGTATGTTTTAAGATCACAGAGTTACCCCATGCAGATTTCTTTTTCTTTGAGGTATTTATCTCCTTTGGCATAATTTGTTGCTGACTGGAATGAAAAGTCAATAATAAAGCTCTCCCTTCAAATGGTATGGCTTCATTGGCTAATTATTTTGCAAACTAGAAAATCCAAATCAAGTTCAGAATTTAGAAATTTCTAACAGCATATAAATGATTTAATTTTGTGTGTATGATTCTGTCAGATCTCATCTTGTATTCCCCTTCAGTAAACCATTGTTTAAAGTCAATAACCTTCTTCAGCCCTCCTTTTGTACTCCCATCCCAGATGTCAGCTTTCCACACGCAGCATCCCGGGGAGTAAGCTAAGAAATGAACAGCGAGCTTTGCTGACATTGCTTCCACTAGACACTTAGGAGTGGAGCGCTGCTTTCTGACCACGCCTGCACACTTGCATCCGCACACATGTTCACGCACACATACTCCTAAACCGATTGTCAAAGACTGCAACCATTCTTCTGGAAATAATCCTTAGGAATAAGTGAGCAAAAGATATCGTTTGTCAAGCTTATCTTTTCTTGTTTTCCCCTCCCTCCCTCCCTCCCGACCTCCCTCTCTCCCTCCTTCCCTCCTCCCCCCTCCTCCTTTCCTCCCTTCTCCCTCTTCCCTCTCCTTCTTTCTTTGTATTTTTTTTTTTTTCCTGGAGAGGTTTCTGAAGTTCAATAGTGATTTCTTTAATTAAGAGAGAAAAAAAAAAAAAAATAGGAGAGAAGAAGAAGAAGGAATAGTAAACAGTTCCCTCACTGCCTAAGGGATTAGTTACAAAATAAACATTTCACAGACTAGGCCACATCTATAAGGAGACAGCTCTGGCTAGAGAGACTGCAGCTCAAGTCCCCCATTAAGGGTATTCACTTGGAAAAATTAAGCGACCCACTTGTGTTGACTAAAGAGCCTCACGGAGGTTTTTCGCAACCACCTACAGCATTTTCTGACAATCTGCCTTGTGCTAAGCACTGTCTTCCCTGAAGGCTCTCTCTGTTACATTTTGTTTTAATGGCTCAGCCTTCTCACTGGTGATTCAAAGTCTAAGCTCTTTCTGTTAAACCTCTATAAAATAAAGCCCCTTAACCCAGAGAAAAGGGGAGGTGAGAAGGGTATCCAGTTTTGATTTTTGGTGGGACAGAACATTACTTTTCTTTATTCTCCAAACCAATCTATTTTGATAAAAGAAGATTATTCCCATTTGCAAAATTTGCCTAGAGCTCCTTAGAGAAAAGATGCTCTATAAAATCTGAAAGTAAGTAATGACCAAAATGCCTTAGAATTAAAAAAAAAAAACACAAAAAACGAACATTCTAGTAATAACCAGAGACATTATCATCGGTCCACAAAATGCAGGGAGAAGTCACACTAGTGACACTGTTTGCAACCCAGAAGCATGTCACATATCAAAAATATGTGACCTATCAAAATCGGGTCACTATATCTAATATAGCAAATACACACCCAAACTATTAAAGAACATGAAATGCTGTTTCTATTAAATCCTAAGGAGTTAGAAGTAAGGGACTAACCTGGCCAAAGTCACTGGAAAAACAACTGAATTTTAGCTCAGTGTTTCCAAGTAAAAAAAAAAAAAACTCACCAAGGGTCATATTTCATAACATTAAAAATGAAATGGGACAAAACCCCACACCATCCATTTATTCGCCTTTCAGGCTACAATTAGAGGCTATTACTTTACGAAGGTGTTTGTTCCCTTGTCAGCCAGCACAGCGGTACGTACGGAAACATGTAATTCGCTTCCAGTTCCCGCCTGGCCTCCAGATCTATTTCTCTTGACCGACTCGTAAAAGGCACTTTTCTTTCTACTATAGGAAATCATTGATTTCTCCTCTCTCTTTTGACTATTGTGCTCAGAGCCAAAGAAAGCTACACTCAGATAAAATTTCCTCCCCCAAATGTGAAAACACGTGCACTTTTAAGTGTCACTTTAAAAGATAAATTATGAGCTAAACATCCAGGGCGTGAATTAGGAACCGGGGGACACGGGATGCCTTAGTTTCCTGTGAGACGGGCTGTCCTCGCTGTGATCCACTTACATCCGCTTGCCATTGCTGCCTGTGATCCTCAGCTCTCATACCTCCCTCCTTAGTTCCAACCATGTAAACCCGGTGTAGGTTTCACAACCCTGCATTAGTGCTGTTTTGTTTCTTTAGAAACCTTCGAAAATGACAGCTTTAAGCCATCTCCCTTCTCCGAATGCTTTGGGCAGCTAGATTTTGTACCGCCCTACTTAGGACTTGATTATCTGGAATTATATACATTGGCTTGTCGTTCATCCACTCTCTCCACACGCATTTAGTGAGTGCCTACTATGGACCAGGTAGAGTTCTCTCAGCTGGGTATACAGGAGTAAGCGGAACAGCCAGAAAGCCCTGCTCCAATTGGAGCTTACATTTTAGCGAGAGTCACAGACAATAAACAATATAAATAGGTTAAAATATAAGGTGCCAGGCGGTGATAGTACTGAGAGGAAAAGCTAAAGCAGAATAGGAGATTAAAATTCTCGCAGTGAAGATGTATGTCAGGGAAGAAGGTGTATATGTGTGACTAGAGTTCTGACCTCCTTTTGCTGAAGACAGCTGAAAACTTTCTTATAAACTGGCACAGGAAGAAGCTCTTGCAAACTGCTGCTGCGTATTTCTTAACACGATGGTGGACAAAATATAGGTAATAACACTCAGTAATTAATTCTCTTAGTTTCTGCAATTGTTTTGCTCTATAATTATAAATAAGCTATTTTTCTCTCTGACCCTTCTTCTCTGATAAGAAACTAAAAGATTTTATCACTATGCAAAAAAAATTACCACAGTAGTGTTTTGGAATCTAAAGTCTTGAATTTTGAATTCAACTCTACTGCTCATTTACTGTATGACCTTGGTCGAATCGATTTTTATCAACATCTCTTTTGTCACTTCTAAAACAGTATAATACACCCGTGTCACAGAATAAGGACCAGTGAGGTCAAATATTGGATTATTTGTAAGCTGTTGTACAACTGGTGGCTATTGCTATTATCCAATGAGAAGTCTGAACAAAAAGAAACACCCAGTATGCCCAGTTAGGGTGGAGGTATGTGTAAAAGAAATCTCAGGCTGGAAAAAACTAAGTTAGGGTACTAGGGCCTCAAGAACATGCTCATAACATTTTCACAAGGCAGTATTTTAAACTTTCCCTAGGGCTTCAACCTAAAAAAGGCCAAAGTTGCCACTGGCTAGAAGGAATCAATGCCCAGAAGCTGCACAGTATCTGTACCTTGTAGTTTATTCTTAAATGAGAAAAGCAATCACACACTCAGAGAAATACCAAGAAATACCAAGGCAATCAGGCCTAAAGTCATCCCAGGAACCTGTACGAGCCACATACTTTTGTTTCAATAACTAACTGAATACATGCTTCGCCCAGGTCTGCTCCTAGATATTTTTATGGCTTATAGGTAACTCTGCAGGGTAAAGGTCTTGTCGCTTTCCTGACTGTGATCCCTGAAGGCATTATGAAATCGCTCCACATGCCTGGTCTCAAGTCTGCAGTAGCTACACTTTGAATTCTACTTCAGCATTTGAGAAATAGTCTTCAGGAGCTTTGGAGAAAGATCCAGATTTCTGTTGCCATTAATGAGCTGTCTGTCTATTCTAGTGGCACTTGTTTCATGTTTAACTGAAGCCTATAAAAATGCAAAAATGGGGTATACGACACCAAAAAGGTTTACTTGAGTCACTCAACCATTTCTGAAAGGAGTCAAAGTTGATTGATTTGGACTCCATTCAGAGGCATACAGAGAAATAAAAATATGAAACTAAGTATGTGGATTAAAGAGTCTTTAAAAAGAACATGAAAAGTCTTGTGTTTGCAACAAGGTCCAAAGGAAGACTTTCTCTGCGTCTTTTCTCACGGCATCAGGACAGCAGCTTCTCAGTAAAACACAATTCATGTAGCCCATCTGTGGCATCAATAGTGACACTGTTATCACAAATCTTTTTTACTTTCTTTGTGAAAACTACTCTGAATCAAACATTTTCCAAGGCAATCCCTCTTCAAGCCAAAACTGTGCATTGGGGGACCACTGGGATAGTGAGTGTTCAGTCAACTGCCCAGTTGCCACAGGGATAAAGATTCCAGATGTTGGAATTCAGAGGTTAAACCAGGTTTTGTTTGCATTACTAACAGACACCTTTCTACTTAAATCACAAAGACTCTTGGGCCTGCAGGAAGTGACACACAACCCCAGAGGTGTTTACTGTCCTCAGTCTGTAATAGCATCTCCTTCCACACACAGTTGTAACTGCAGAGACGTTCTTGGACATGTGTTCCCAGCCCTGAGTAATCTCCATAAACGTAGCCATAAATCTAGCTACAGCTAAACGTGAGAGTTTCTGTTTTGTTATTATAGATCTTAATCCTCCGTGTGGAACATCACTCATTCTACAAGAGAAAGGAGAAGAAGGGTGCTAAACGGTAAAATCAGCAATGTGTCTCCCCAAATCATGAAACAGTCAAGAGTGAGCTCCACTGAAAGTAAGAACAACCAGAATGTGAGACAGCCTCTCACAAGCCCATCATAAAACTGCAGTCTCCTGAGGCTGCCTCTGGTTAGTAGTCAGGTTTTGCTGGTCAGTAGGTTGTAAATGCAGAGGAATGTGTATCCTTGGGTGTGACTGTTACTAGCCTGCAGGCAAGTAAGGAAAATAGATGATTAAAGTTCACATAAATGGTCTTTAATACCAGCAGCTAAAAGTACTGTGTGTGGTTTTTTCTTTTCTCTGTAAAACTATATAGATAGATGCCAGGCTCATAAGCAATCCTTCTTATGCAGTGATAGGATACAAAAATCATTATAATCACAGCAAGTTACAGTGCGCAACCATCTTGATTTATATGATAGCTGCTTATGTCAGGAAAACATAGAAGCAAAATTGTTGACCAAAACTGATAGGAACAATGGATTTTATCTGTAGGCCTAGCCTTGGCATATGTGGGTATAAACTGAGTCAGAGCAAGGCATAAAGGGGATTCGGGATAGACAGGGAGGATCGAACACATATTGTTTACTGCATGTTACCCCAAAGTCACAGTAAAAAGATTTAAAAAGAAAAAAAAAAAAAAGCACATACTCAAGAGGTAAACAAA
This sequence comes from Miniopterus schreibersii, assembly GCF_964146895.1. Classification (NCBI taxonomy): domain Eukaryota; kingdom Metazoa; phylum Chordata; class Mammalia; order Chiroptera; family Miniopteridae; genus Miniopterus; species Miniopterus schreibersii. The sequence continues at coordinate 75,468,657 of NC_138107.1, read as the reverse complement.
GAGAAAGATTTATTTGAAAAAAAAAAATGAAGCCAGAAAGGAAGGATAAGTAATAAGTGACACACCAGACACCCCAGCCCATTTTCAGGGAAACCTAGAAGTGAACCAAGTCAACTAGAATTCTGGAGGGTCTTAGGATATGGATGCATCACAAACCTATGAAAGTAAAGTGTACAATTAAAAGTACTAGCTAAAAGTTTGTTTGGGGAACCAACAGAAAACTTTACCCTAGCTGCTCAGAGACAGCCCCTTCCCCATCCCTAGGACAAGACTGGAATTTTACTTTCTAGTGACACTGAGTAACAGAAGCTCCCAATGTGAGAAAACTAGGCCCCGATGTGTTCTGGGGTTCATTTCTTAATACTATGCCAGCCTCTGCCTCATTCTAGAAAGAATGGTACTCGAGCTTCTACCTGGCAAGCAAAGATGGGACAGTTATCCTGGGGAGGGAAGCCCTACAAATGCTGGGGACCTCCAAAGAAGAATTTGAACCCTGTCACCCTACTGGGAAACCTAGCGTTTTACAATTTCCACCCATGAGTACAGAGCTTCCAGTCAACTTCTTAGTGCTTCATTAATAAACACAAATAGCCCACTAAATATTCAAAGATATTTGATGAAAGACATAGACAAAAATAGATAAAGAAATTTGAAAGACATGAGGCAAAGAAGAAAGAAATCTATAAAACCTATCATCAGTACATTTATATTAAGAAAACTTTACATTAATGTACTAGAAAGATAATGCTTTAAAACATCTAAACAAAAAGAGCAATTTAAAATAAAATAATATGATACAAAAAATAAAAAATTGGTAAAAGGGCTAGAAGACAATTTGAGGAAACTCCATAGAAGCGGGTGGGGGAGAAGGAAGGAAGGAAGGAAGGAAGGAAGGAAGGAAGGAAGGAAGGAAGGAAGGAAGGAAGGAAGGAAGGAAGGAAGGAAGGAAGGAAGGAAGGAAGGGAGGGAGGGAGGGAGGGAGGGAGGGAGGGAAGGAAAAGAGAAAAAAGTAGAGAATAGAAAACAAAAGAAAATGATGAGAGAGGACCAGTCAGAGAGATGCAACAGCTGAATAACAGGAATTCTTGAAAGAGAAAATGGAGAAAATGGAGAAGAAAATCACCCAAGAAACTATTCAGTAGATTTTTTCAAAATTAAAGGATATGGGCTTCCAGATTAAAAGGTCCTACCAAGAGTCCAGTACAATGAATGAAATGACCTACATTAAGGCACAGTATTGTGAAATTTTGGATCACTGGAGATGTAGTGAAAATTCTAAAAACTTCCATGTTTTCAAAAATTGTTTAATTCTAAACAAACAAAAATATAGATTACAGACAGCAAACAAGTAATCAGAAAATAGAGCGCTATCAGTTTTCTCAACAGCACCATTGGAAGATAAATGCCTTCAAAATCCTGAATGAAAGTTATTTCTAATCTATAATTTTATGCCCAGCAAACTATCAAATAATTCTGAGAGTAGAATGAAGGTATTTTAAGACATGCAAAGTCTCAAAATATTTAAATCTCCTGTTTTCTTTATTAGTGACCTACTGAAAAAGCCAAGATAAAGGAGAATTTGGGATTCAGCAAAAGGGTATCAACCAAAAAAGAGAGACTAAGGTAATTTTCTTCATGAAGATGAAGGGACAACAGGTGAGGCGTTGGACTTAGGGAAAAACTGGTCCAGACTGAAGTAGCAGAAGGGAGGACTCCAAAAAGGGGATCTCCCAGAAAAGGGGGAAAATGAGAATTTATCTGATAGGTTTGAATGACACTTTTAGCAAAGAATTTTGGAAAAAATTAGTAGTAGGTACACATACATTTTTACTTATTAGTTTCTAGGGAAAACAAAAAACTGTAAAAAAAAAAGAAATATAGTCATAGTATACTGTATGGTTTGCCTATTAATCATAGTTAACATAGGCATGACAATGTAAGTACTGAATATTGGTTTAACCTCAGTATTTATTTTATTGGGAGAATGGGGAGAACATTGGAGGTAAGATGGCACTAAGGGGAGGGAGTAGTAGAAGGATTCAGAATAAGAAGTTAAGATCTAAAACTGAAAAGTCAAGAAATAATACCCTAAGCATATCATTTAGAAATATGGAAGTAACTAGATGAAACTACTAAAACGTTGAAAGCGGCAGCTTCTGAGAAGTGGGAACTGAAGGAAGGGAAGCGTGAGTCAAGGAATTTTTGTTTAGTCTTCCAGGACCATTTGACTTTGAGAATCTCCTGCATGTATAACTGAAAAGTTACTTTTCATTTTAATTGAAAAGAAAGAAGAGTTAAAGGAGTGAGTACTATAATATAGTTTGTTACATCCAGCTACTATCTCACTGGGGAGATTTATATAGAAGACTGTTGTTAAGTTGAATGTTTATAGAGAAGTATATTACCAAGAAGAAATAATTAAGATAGGCATGCCTGGCAGGGGGCAAAGATCCAGAGGCAGGAAAGGGCAGGCCACTTTCAGGAACCTATAGGTAATGTGAACTGACCATAGCGCCGGGGCACCAGTCACAGTGGCCTAAAACGAGGGAGGTGGGATTATGTCCAAATGAATGTTGGAATCTTGTAACCCTTTGGACTTTTTTCTGTAGACAGTAGGGAGTTGTCAGCAGATTTGGGGCAGGAAAATAACATAATAGATTTCCACTTTGGAAAAGTATCTTGGATAATTTTATGAAGAGTGAATACAGAGGCCTGAGAGAGGAGACAAAGAGACCACTTAAGGGACTGTTACAAAAGTCCAAGCAGAAAGGAACAAGTGACTGAATCAGGGTAATGGTAGTGTGGATGTAGGAGCATGAGGATGCTGGGAGCTACCCACTGGAACTCTTACAAGAAAAAAACAGGAAATCTTCTAAATTTACTCTGTGAGATGCATACTAAAGTAATTTGACAAGAGAACACAACAACTAAATGGTAAAATCAGGATTAAACCTAGGTCCTTCTGTGTAGAAATCTCAGGTTCTTTAGACTAGATTACATTGACACAAATATATGCTTAATATATAAAATGAGAATAATAATGGCACCTAACTCGTATGCTTGTTAGGAGAAGAAAATGAGAAGGCACATAAATTTGTCTTTTAACGTAAAAAGAGGTACGTAATGTTGGAAATTAAAATAACTTTGTCTGAGGCCCAGCTATTCCCAAACCTCTTTAGTCATCACACCCACTCCCTTTGGTTGCTCCCACTGTAAGACTTGGCAAATATTATTTATTTATTTGGTTTCTACATAAGCTGTAATTTTACACAGTTGTACATCTGTGATATAAACCTGTTTTCCTGAAAAACGGCTCCTTGTTCCAAACTCATCTAACTTCTGAAAATGGGAGGGGGCTTTTAGGCTCTTCCCTTGAATCTATCCAGTCCTTTTTATCTGCTCAAATGTGTGCTCACCTGTGAATTTCAGGCCCTCTTCCAGTCTCTGAATTACTATGCAAGATGAAAACACACCTTTCTTTCCCGACCAGTCAGGAGGACAGACTGAAACACAAAGGCAGAGGGTATTTTCTAGTCATCATGTGCACTTGTGGGTTGGGTTAGTAATACTTAAAATGCACAAAATCTGTCTGAAACAAAAACACAAAGGTCCTATCTTTGACATGCTTAGAGGTGTCTGCGTTTTTCTGTTATTTCTGTTTCAGTGTGACACACATTGTCTGCAAGAAGGAGCAGGAGGGGCTCTGCTGGCAGCTCTATCGATGCCCCATTGTGAGCCTCGGGAAAAGATATCATTTACTCTGCCACCTTTGTAGCTCTTCGAGAATCAGATAACCTACTTATGCTTTCTAACCAGTTGAGCAATCTGGACCCTCCGAAGATGCTGTAAGTCCCTGGCACTGATTTCTCCGGCTAAACTGTTCCATGCCTGAGAATGCATACTAATTACTGAAGACCACAGCCTGGTGAAATAAGCTTTGCTCTCACGTAGGAGGGTTGCTATGTTGGGGTTTCTAGTAGTTCACCAGCCTCTCTCTCTTCAAGATCATCTGCCTTAATTTTACTCCATAATTGCACTAGATTTATTGCTTCAGTAGATTTCTGCAGGAGGAGGGGAGTGGGGAGGTACCTGAATACCCAAGGGATTGCCAGGCAGCAAGAAATCACCTGACTGCTTGGACCTTGTATCACAACAAGAACATTCCTGAGGATTCAGCTGCATTGTTGGTGCTAATCCCCTGCTAGAAACATCAGAGGAAACTAAAAGTGAGTGTGCAGTTTATATAATTGGAAAGAAAAGGAGTGAAGGCAGAATTCTCAGGAAGTGGGAAGAGAGCAGAGTGGCAGCTCTCTGAGGCACGTTCTTAGGGAAATAAATGAAAAGCCACACTGTGCTTACACCTCTGCCTGAAACAATCAAAATGGGGACACTTAGTCAAGATGAATAGTCATATTATTACAAATGAAATTGCATTATTCTCTGGCTTTTATTGTTATCATGACTGCATTATTATACTTAATTACTCACTACCATTTTTCCCATGTTGCTATTGTTAATGATGCTACTTTTTTGTTTTAAAGCAACTATCCTTAATCAGTCACTGTTTATTTTCTGTACTTCTGTCTCCATGGCACGAGGGACATAATTGTTTTTCATTTCTCAGCAGGCAGCACAGATGGAGAGAGAGGGAAGGGGCTGGGAAAGGAAGGCTCTCCCCAGTGCCCTGTACATCACAGGTGATGACGCTCCTCTCACGGGCATTGCTTTTCCATCTGACCTTCTCAGCACACTTAAGGTGTGTCGTGTGTTTCAAGGAAGAGAATGTTAACCTGCAGGAGGACTTAACCCAGCAGGACTATTAAGCTGTTACAAGTCGTAAAATGCCTGTGCCCAACAGTGAGCCATAAAAGCTAAAAGATAAAGTGGTTAAGTATATGTTATTGCCTCAGAAAAATTTCTTCCCCTCTATTTCTGTCTAAACTTAATTTGGTTTCACATGAAAAGTTTATCTTATAATAACTACCTGTGAAATCTATTTAAAATCTAAAAATTGGAGAAATCATATGCTTCAGAGTACTCATTTTACAGATGGAAATGTTGAGGCTAAAAGAGGCTGAATGATCTCCTCAAAGTCACACCAAAAATCAGGGGCAGGCCCAGGAAGAAAAACCAAGGCTCCTGGATCCTAGTCACATCCTCCCTGTGCTTGAAACCATGGTCCCTCTCAATATGATTTTCCAAAACGGACAATGATTTAAAAATAGCTTATAAAATGACTTATAAACTCACAGTAAGGCTTCTGCTTGCCAATGATAAAGTTTTACTTGCACTGGCATTTCTCCCCTAAAAATCTGTCCACCAAATAGAATTTATGTATATTAGACCCTTCATTGTTGTAATTTACTTTCAGCAAATTGCATCAATCCCCATATTAACTGTGGTAAATCAGAGATCTCTATTATTTTAATTCACATTCTACCATACAGTGAAAGCCAACTACATGTGAAATAGTGTGTGAGATGCTATAGGGAACTAAAGAAGCCTCCCCTCACAGTTCATAATCATTGAGGGTAGCCTTAATCTCCTCTACACAGCTCCTTAAAACTTGTAGGTAAACTTCACCTGTGTGTAAGGAAGCCTCACCCCCACCCATTGCAGGAACCCCTTTCTCAAGTCACTTTTCTCCCCATATGCCTCCATCATTCCACCTGAATCCCATCTTAGGTCTGCAGTAGGATAAAAGGTGCTGTGTCCAGGGCCACGCATTTCCCTCTTCGGGGCCCATTGTATTGATTGGTTGAGTTGTATTTCCAGGAGTGTATGCAGAAGGCAAGACTTTCTGCTTCTTTGTCTCCCTGTAAATGAAAGTCATCTCTGAAGAATAAACATGGGGAGGTAGGGAAAGGGGGGAAAGGAGACAGCAGAGTGAATCCCACGTTGAAGATGATGACACTTCTCTGTTCACTTCTCTGATAACACTTCTTGGCCTTGAATTCAGCATCCTATTATTGTAGACTAGTTATGGTAGATTGAGTCATCAACTCCAGCTCTTCGCCCATCCTGGCATCCTTTTACCATGTATCTGTGCAGTCTCTGCCACCAGAGCCTGTAAGCACACTTGCCTGACGGTTGACTCCAGGCGCCTCGGTGTGACTTGCTTTGGTCCACAGGATACGGGCATAAGCAACAGTGAGCCAGTTTCAAGGTTCAAGTATAAGAGACCTCCTGGGTTTCAGGCAGCTCCGTGTGCTAATGCCGGAGCCATGAGAAGAGCTTTCCCCGAGTAGCGACTGCCCACTCAGCCTGGGCCCTAGGATGAACCCAAGCACAGCCAACCAGAGGTCAGCCCTGGGCAAGGAGACAAGCTCAGCTTACTGCCGAGCTCCCTGCGGAGCTCAGCCAAGCCCTGGCCAAGCTACGAGTGGGGAGAAATAGTGCTATTGTTCTGTGCCACCGGGATTGCTGTGGGTGGTTGCAAGGCAGCAATGCCTAAATGACAGAGACGAGTTTTTTGGCTTTGGTTTTTATCTTTTTCTTTTTTTGCTTCTTGGAGTAAACCAGATAAAGAACAGAGCCACTGTATCATGTCATGAATGTTTTCTTATTGATATAAAAGTCTGTCAAATGCTTATTCTAGTAATGGCTCTTTGAAATTCTCATCAAGAATTCATTTAAGGAAAAAGACGATGCTCTGTTCTCATAGTGTTTGGATTTTCTGAGAACAGTGAGTAGAACATTAGCTCCTGAATAGCTTTCCTGGGAGGAGAAAAGTTGGTAGGAAATAAATTATACAGATTTCAGAAGTATACAACTGAAAATGTTTTGTGAGAAGTTTGAGCACGTATCCACCCCACAAATCTGGAATAAGGGCAGAGTGACAAGGGACCAGAAGGATGGGAAAGAAGGAGACAGAGCAGCTTGAACTTTTTAGCTGGAGTTACCGGGAGCATGAGGGAGACAACGGGAATATTAACAGTGCAAAAGTAAAACAAGTTACCAGCAAAAGGAACTTTGATGAGAAAGGAAGACCAGAGCGTAACCTTGAGGTAATCTAATATTTAATCATTGGATAGAGGAGGAGGAACCTGCCAGAGAAAGTCAGGGGAGCCAGAGAGGTGGGACGCAAACGGAGGTGCTTTGGAAGGCACGGGAAAGAGCGACTCAAGAAGCCGGGAGATGCCAACAGTGTCCCGTCTGCTGAGAGGCGGCGTGAAATGAGCGGCAGAGGAATACACGTCGGGTCTACAGAGGCCAAAGCGCGTGCCGTGGGGTAAGAAATCAATCGCTCAAATGTTCAATATTTAAGAAGGGGGCTATTAAAACCAGAAATATAAAGAAAAGAAGGTTCTATCAGAGAGGAGGGGAGTAAATAAATTACTAATTTGACAAGAGTAGGTATGAGCTGGGTAATTTCTCTACTGCACAGCCCTTAGCAGAAACATGAGAATGTGAGGAGAAAGAAATGTGACGAAGGTCCACCAGGGTCACCAGGACTGTACTATTTAGTTCTGTCTTCTGTGTTGGGGAGAGAGAAGTACAACATTTGAAACAGATTTTTTTTTTTAAATATATCTTTATTGATTTCAGAGAGAGGAAAGGAGAGGGAGAGAGAGAGACAGAAACATCAATGATGAGTCACTGATCGAGCCCGCAACCCGGGCATGTGCCCTGACCGGGAATCGAACCCCAATCGCCTGGATCCTAGGTCGACGCTCAACCGCTGAGCTATGCCAGGCCGGGAGATTTTTTTTTTTTTAAGTGAACCTGGAGAATCCATATTGAGAAGCTCTTGCTTTCTATGTCATTCAGGGATTGTCTATCAAGTATCCCTTTTTTTAATCTATTTTATATATGACTCTTGTTTAATGCTTATAATTACATCTACTATATATTACTATGCACCAGGCATGTTTCCACGGGCTTTATACATATTGACTCACTGATAACGTTTTTACACTGTTGGTAATCTTACTCCCTTTCTAAAATGAGAACAATGAAAGAGTTCAGTGAGATTAAGTAATTTGCAGAGTCACAAACTACTCAACAGCACGTCTGGGATTCAACTGCCCGAGTCCAGAGTCCATGCGTTTTCCACCGTATCAGGTTACTTGGCTTAAATGAGGAACAGAAGCAAAACAGAACTAGGAAGTGAAATCAGAGATAACGTCAAATGTTTAAATTTAATTAATGGGCCAGCTACATTTGGGCTTAGGTATGCACATACAGTGTCCTGAAAATAGCTATGACTAAAACTGGCTAAGCAATCGCAGGCTCTGCTGAAGTTGACATTGCAAGGAAAAAGGAAAGAGACCCTGTAACCATGATCCTGAGTGAGAAAACTCTCCCCCCTCCAATTTGCTTAAGTGGTAGAGATTACTCAAAGCAGAGAGAGCGCTGGATCTTAATTCCTTTTCTCATCTCTTTTTCCCAATGCATTAAAATATGTCTGCTTAGCTTTCAACCTCAGAAACACGAGGAGAATATGAGCTTTTTGCATTAGAGATAATAATTCTGTAGTCAAAAGACAAGGTTAAGGTCTATTTCTTTCCATATAACTAATTCACTTCAATACTGTATATGTTTTCCTGATCTGTAGCTAATTTCTACTAGGGCTACCTCATAGATTTATAGTGAAAATTCAATAAAACAATATGTGTATGAGTACTTTATAGACAGTAAAATGATGAAAATGTCATGTATTATTATTCCCCTGAATACTTAGATTCCAAGAGACTGCCCCATACTTCTCGACTCTCACTAATTTTCTTCTCACCTTTTTCCATTTCACTTCCAGCTCTCACCATTTCCCAGTAGGGACAGACTCTGTGCTCACAGGTGATTGTTGTTGATTGCCAAAGGCTAAATGACAAAGTGTCAGAGATATATTATTGATGTTAAAACTCAAGGAAATCCAAAATACCTAGTACTATATAATACTGAGCTCACTATCACATTTCAATGTAAGATGCACATATTTCTACATTCTAGCATTTCTGAAATCTAGATGCATCTTTGATTAATGCGATAAGAAAACACAACATCCTGCATATCTAATCCAGCCTATCACCTGCTTTTGTATGGTTCTAGACATAAAAGATTTTCCCTTTTAAATAATTCTGAAAATTTCAAAAGGAAAACAATGTTTCATGACATGAAAGTTTTATGAAATTCAAATTTCGGTGTTCATAAATAAAGTTTTATTGGAACACAGCCATGCCCATTTGTTTACATGTTTTCTATAGCTACTTTCTTGCCACCTTGGCAGTATTTAATCACTACAGAGCAACTGTATGTATTCAACAGAGTTTGTAGTCAGACTAAAAACTGGACTCCTGGGGGGGGGGGGGGGGTGGAGATAGGCAACAACTTAACAACTTGTCTTCCCTGACAGCTCTTTGAAATAACTGCTTATGTAAGGAGTTCAAGAGTAGTTTTTAAAACCGGGTACAAATCTCCAAGTTAGCAATTGAGGTTCCAAACACACATAGACAAATATTTCATATTTTCTCATGCCTAAATGGCAATACTGGGAGCCCTGAGAAAAAGTATTTCATATGAAAGAAATTTGGCATCTGGCATAAGGAGCTCATTTCTGCAGTGGGCCCTGGAGTTTGGGTAAGAGTGCAAACTACAAGATTAGTATGCCAACTTAATCCATACCAACCCAGACTATTTTACTGTAGTTTACCAAGATGATAAAAAGTAAACTAAAGGAATGTTCACATTAAATGAAGGGCCAAGCCACCCTGCCATTGGACACTATATCTGGTGAGAACACCAGAGGCAGGGACTATTTGCCTTTATTGATTACAAAAGGCAGCAAAGCAGTCATACCGTGTGATGGAAAGCTCACAGGGTGGACCAACTGTAAGAATCAGCATCTTAGATGAAACTCCCGTTCCCTCATTCCAACCTCATGCATGGGAAGTGGAGAGAAAACGCTGACATCACCTGATGAACAGGAAGCCCAATGTCCATGTGAATAACAACAGGATGGGAAACAACCTCATAGATGGTATCTTGGTAAAAACAGCAAGTATGAAAAATCTACTGTGGTCATCTGTGCTACCCTGATCTTATTTGAGGTGAAGGTAAATCCCTAACCACATAACGATTGAAACATATTTTTCACTAAGATAAAGTTACAAATTACAGAAAGGAGATTTAACAGAAAACAATTTGTTATGGTCGTGGTGTTGCTCATGATCCAGTTTTCCTGGTGTTCATCAGTGGAGTCTCTAGTAGTCTAGGAGGTCTGTGCATGAGAATTAAGGACCCCTGCCTCCAATGAGGAAGAGATCACATTAATGTATGACAAAAAAGCGAACAAAACGTCTTAGAATCAGGCAAGGAGAGTTCAGGAGTGCCCCAGCTCTCTGTTTGTCTCAGGAGACTTGCTTTTTGGCATATCAGGCACCACTCAAAAGATCCATGAGGGATTCGAGTTTCCAGCCATGATACAACTATCTCATCCCTGTACTGTTTTCCTCCCTCATCTCCAACTCCAAAGGACTTTGCCCTTTTAGCAGCATAAGAAGGACCCCATACATGTACATTTTAAAGAAGACTCGTTTTTTAATAGTTCAGAGAACTTTTTTCCTCTTATTTTCTTCCATAGCTCTCTAATTGCTTCTCAACATATTTCCCCCCTAAGCCTCTTTATTTTTTGTTTCAATGCCTTACTGGTTTTTCTACTTAGTGATTAATTCCTACTAATTCTTAGTTTTATCTATTTTTAGGTTTAAATTTTTTTATTTTATGGGTTTAAGTATTTTATCTTATTCTTTAATCATCTATAGTTTTATAATTTTAATGATCCAACCTTTCCCCTTTTATGTTAACTCTCTTTTGTTTAATGTTATTTTCAAACTCAATATTTTATTCTACTATATTTTAATTCTCATACATACTTTTACTTTATTCTCTGTTCTTTTAATTTTCTCTTATGAACATCTACTGCTTGAACTTTATGTTTTTCAATTTTTCTTGTTCTACCTTCTCTCTTTATTTCTTCTTTAAAATATATGTTATAGTGGCTGACGATGAGATGAGTGCCCTAGTGGCGATAATGATGGTGATGATGAAATTGATGATAATGATATTAATAACAATGCATGAAAATTGAACCCTCGGGTCTCCTTCAACCAGTAGAGGAGAGAGGTTGAAGTCTTTCTTTTCTACATGGCTCTTTAGGACTCTACTTTTTCCCCAAGTGACTCCCTAAGTCTCTTTCAAGGTTATCTCTCCAACCCCTCTCAAAAAAAATCTCATTTAGGAGACTGGAAAAAATCCTTAGTCAATACTCTCAAAATTACTGCTTTCTCTACAAAAAAAGAACAGCTCATTAGTTGAGATGCTTTCACTTCCTGAGATCTTACATCATGTTGGTTTTGGTAATTTGTAGGCATTGGCAGGCAGGAGGAAATGACGGGGGAGGGACATCGAGCTCTCTATAACTCTGGTCTGAGCTTCTTATAAACAGCTGGCCAGCACTGAGCCATCCTATAGCTAAACATGGAAAGAGACCCAGTGATCCATAGTTGAGAATCTGCCTCTACTTGAACAACAGCCTATCCTTAGAAATAGAGTGTCTACCTCATAGACTTTCATGAGGACTAAGTAAGTTGATGTTTGTAAGGTCCTTAGAACTATATCAAGCATATAGCAACTGCTATATGTCAGTCAAATTTAAAATGTGTCCATCTCTAAGTTGATCTTTGATATTGATATCAAAGTTGAATCCTCTTGTGCACCCTCAGTGAACCCAAGTTTCGCTTCCTCACTTAGAGGATTAAGAAAAAGCAAATTAAAGTAAGAGTTACTCAAGAGGTTTGTTGCTGTTATGTTTTGTTTCTTTAATGAAATGGAATCATCTGGCTTCTCTGGACAAGCTTCATAGCTTTTCAGAACCCATATGGTTCAAATCAGACATTTCTGTCTTTTCCATATTCTTTATCTTTGGCATAAGCAAGTGGCTGTCTTGCTTTTTTTAAAGAATCTTCCCATCTCCTTAAGGGAAAGGTAAGGACAGTAACTAAAGAAAACTAGACAATCCAAAGAAAGAATTAATGACTATATATATTTTAATAAAGATGGTGACCTGAGAGATTGGACTGATCAGATCCCTCCTACATGAAATTTTCTCTCATCAGAGCTAGAGTGGAGTATTCTTGCAGTGTCCCTACCCAGAAGAAGTTCTCTCTCTGCAAGGGCTTTTGTCACATTTTTAATGGATGCCCCCTCCCCAGCCTTTAGGAATTGACATTTCAATGTTTTCTGCATGAAAATTGAACCCTCAGGTCTCCCTCAACCATTGTCCAACACTCTCCAGCAACAAATATCCTTCCTTGGTTGACTCACCAATAAACTTCACCTCAACATCAGCGACTTGCTCTTAAAAACTTGCAAAGCCCCCATTTCCAGAAGGTATTATTCTGTATATATGGATAGTCAGGTCTAGATGATCTTTCTTTACTTGATAAATGGTAAGAATCTACCCAAGAATATTGAGTAACATTTTTGGGTTTAGTAAATTTCTCTTAAATTTTTATCTCAAAAACAAAGTGGTGATTGTTTTTGTTTGTTTTGTTATGTTTTTTCTCTCTTGGGACTCAGTGCCTGGATCTTATAGAATTCTATATTGTAGTAAAAATATTTTTTTGAAAAGGGACTGAATTTTAAAACATCCATCAATCATATCCACAGTTTCTGGATCATTGAGTTTTCTGGTAGATTCATCTTACTATTTATGTTTATTTTCATATACACATTCCCAAGTCAAGGCTCACTATGTGTGGACACAGGATTGTTGTTTAACATTCATTTATCCTATGTATCTATAGCAGAGTTAGTCATTCTTGCATATGAACACCAAGATTGCTAGTGGCTCATATGGTGAACCCCTAGGGCCTTTGGAAAGTGGATGGATTGCTTTTCCATGGATAACATTCTAAACAGCAGTATATTATGAAAACATTTTTTAAATTCCTAAAATTATTTATGAATAGAAACTAGTGGTGCTGAGTGGAAACGCATGGAATAAAACCAGAGCTTTTATTTCCCCCATATTTTAATCCTTAGAGTGGCTCTTAGGCAATGTGTCTGCCATCCTAGTTGGGGTGCAAGGAAGTAAGGAGACTGAATAGTGAGAAATTTACTGATGAGCAGTTGCTCTCTAAACAATATTTGAAGCTATGTGTTGGCACCATAGGGAAGATAGTTCTTCTACTTTTTCTGGAGAGGTGTGGGAAAGGAGAACAAGAGAAAATTGAGAAGATTGGAGTTCATCACAGAGGGTGCAGCCAGGAAAAACCCTCCAGAGATATACAGTAGCTTGTTAATATCTGCTACAATTTAATATCCATGAAGGCAGAGATCTTTGCAATTTTATTCACTGATAAACCCCCAAGCAACTTGAACTGTGCCTAGTACAATGTAGGCACTTAGCAAATGTTTGTTGTAGAAATGAATGAATGAATGAATGAATGAATGAATGAGCAGGACTGTTTAGTGTTAAACTTGAAACAGTTTTGTTGTTGGAATGTAAATATCGCCCCAATCAAAAATAAATAAATAAGTATGGTCAGATTTACTATATTCCAGTGCTTTTCATGAGTTACAGAATTTTCAGAGGAGACTGAAGCTGAATTTCACATCTAGCAAAATGGTGCAAAATAGAGACAACATACATGGGAGAGGAGGGTAATCTCTTAGCCAAACTAATTTAGCTAAAACAGGAACCCTGGGCTCAAGGTAACTGTGAGAAATAAAACTCTAACGCATGTACAGAAAGGGTGAGGACAGGTTTGGTAGGGTATAGAATGAGGCTTCAAGATGATCTTTTCTAGATATTAAGGGACCTGAAGTTCCCACCTAATAACCAAGTTCTATTCATGAATGTACCACCAGGTACAAAACTTTGCCTCCATGTTCTACATCAATATATTATGAAACATATTATGACTTAAGGAACAACAGGAAAACACACACACACGCTGATAAAGTTATGGTAGTGACTTCAAAAAGGCTTAGAAGGTGACTGTCCCAAGAAAGCATTAAATTTAAGCCCTTTACCCCAAGAAAGCATTATATAAGCCCTTCTAGTCCAATGAGAATATATTTTGTCTTTTTTAAGCCTTACGAAAAAAAAGAGGGTTTTTTTCCAGTTGGATGTTCCATTGTATTCAGATACCTCAAGTCAATTCTTTTGTCCCCACTAGAAGCATAGCCACGGTAATCAAACACTATGACCCTCATCATCCCTTGCCTTTTTCTGTCTCTTGGGGATCCCTCAAGGTGAAGCTAAGGTCTGAATGATGGACAGGGTGGGGGAAGAGTCATGTCACATATGGTTGCAGGTCTGCAGTCTTCATTCAGGTTGTTGCTTTGCTCACCTGAGTTAACGCTCCCACACATGCAGGCAGGCCTGTGCTACGGGCACTATGTTTGTCCATGGGCTGAGGTCCATGCAGTTGCAAAGTTCCTCTTCACCCACAGACTCCTCCCAGACCAGGAGCCACTGCCCCATTTGTGTCACTAATTTGCCCATTACCTCCAACTTCTCCGTGGGGAATAGAGCATTAAGTCTTTGCTGCCACTTCCTGGTGTCTCTCTTAGTTTATCACATTGCCTTTTATGGTCACCTCTCCAGATGACGGAGAGGTGACCATAAAGAGTAATGTCTTACTCTTCTTTTTTTCCCCTTTTCCCACTAGATTTGAGTCTATTGGACCCTAAAGATACTGTTCTGATTTACCACTCAGCAATCTGGCTTGAAGTCTAGTTTTTACAAATGTTGAATGTTTTCTGTAGTCCCTTCTTTCCCAGGGCACAAGACATTTCTTCCTAAGGCACATGGAGAGGGGAAACTGAGGCTGCACAATTTCCTTGTAACAAGAGCACTTGCCAAACATCGTTCACATAAAACATAAGCTGTAGTCATCATAGCTTCATCTCATTTTTATACCTTTTTTTTCCCCTGGGTCTTTTCCTCCAACCACTTATTTCCAATTTATGTTATCTGACTGCACTAAATATAATTATAAGTGTTCTCCAGCTATTTCTAGAAGATAGTGTAAAAATAAATAACATATACATTCAGGCATAGGCTGATGTCAGATGAGGCCGGGCCTTTTACTGAATCGCTAGACGGGACACCATTTCCACTCCAGTGTTACTATAGGTCCATCAGATGGTTGGACTAACTTGCTTCCTCCCACTTTGTTTTCATTTACTTTGACATAAAGGGGTATCATAGCAGTTAACCTATCTCCGGGGTGTGTTCAAGTTTAATGAACAAATGTGTATAATGCCTCCGGAGTGCCTCACGTGAGCTGTGCTGTAACGGCACATTATTAACGCTGCATTACAGCCCCACCTTGGGACCCTCAGCCTTGAAGCTGGCTGGAGACAGGAGGTCTCTGAGATAATAACAACTCTTCTCCAAGTGTGCCTTCCTCCCTGAAACCTGGGAGAACTTAAAGGCATTACCTTACTGATGCAGAACTCAGCACGAGGTGGATGGGAACAACTACCGAGTGTTTCCTGCTTCCAGGTGGGAGACATTAGGGCAACAATTTTGCATTTCCACACACCCTGTAATGTGAGCACTTACCAGCATTCTTCATGCAAGAGACTAAGCCTACTTCACTGTTCACCAAGGCACGGCCCTGGGTGATGCTGCTGGGAGAGTGGGTTCCAGTCTGGCATCCCTGAAGGGCCTCACTGTAGTGACAAGAGAATGAAGCCATGTTAATAAAGTAAGAAGCCTAATGGTGATTTTTTTTTTCCCATGCTTTGGCTGCAGAGGTTAACTAGAGGAAGCATCCACTCTCTTCTTTCCCCTACAGTGACCTCAGCTGAATGAATAAGCCTTTATCGATAGTTCTATAGGTTAATGACACATTGGTGCTTACTGGACACCGTTTGGTAGTGAAAATATTTCAAATAATAAGAGATTTTAATAGATAAGAAATTATTGGCTAAGAATCAGAATGTGTTTGCCTACAAACCCCTCACTTGAAGGCTGAATCCTTTGGTTATATGATTATTATATCAGCCTGCTTAGAGGCAACTCAACTATACTTTGTAAAACCATTCTATAAATCAGACAGCCCTTTCCTACAATTAGAGAAGTGACAGCTATATCACATTCAGCCTCAGCAATGTGCTGTCCTTGATATCTGGAATGATATGACCTAATGAGTCAAGCTCTTTGAGCTCTTCAGTGATGAAGTCTCTTGGACTTGGGCTCCAAATGAACCTGGTTAGACCGATGTCTTCAAGGGATAAAGAACATTCCTCTTGTTATTCGTATATTCTTCTTTTTACATTAAATTTCCTTCGGCATTTTTATAAGAGGTTTTCAAAATAAACTCCATCATTCTACTGCAGAAAACTGGCATTACATACTGAAATGATGGGGATTTTAGTGAGTGGTGCACTCACACCAATACATACTGAAAATAGAATGAGCCCCCGGGCTCTCCATCACTTGTTAAACCTCAGGCATTTAGCTGACATCATTCTTTGGCATTTGCCTTTCTTCTCTCACCCTTTTACCAATGGGTAATGGAAATACAGTTGTCAACTTCAAATTATTCAAATGTGAGAGCGAACTCCTCAAAACATTCTGCCTTCCCCATCCGGGCCCCACCCAGCCCTACACAGACTTAGCCCCTCTGTTCTGAAAGAATTAATGGGAAAAGAGCCCAGACAGTCTCCCTGTCAGACATTCAACTTAGTCCTGGGCCACTTGCAGTGACCGATTCCTCATGCTTCACGTAAAAGCAGAAATAGACGGTAATTTGCCTGGGCTGCTTTATAAGGATGTGTGTAATGGAAACATTCCTCCCGGACGCCTGCAGCAACTAGCTCAGGCTTGGAGGCATGAGGTTTGCTTTCCCCATTTCAGCATACAGGCTTACGAATGTTGTTATTGATCATAAGATCATCCAATCATTTCAAAATACAGCTACACTATTTGATGAAAGTACTTTCTACCGCCATGCATTTCAGGTTGACTCCCCCTCAGTGTAGAATTGCCTTTTCACTTAGTTTTTTCAAAGTGTCTGCCATTAATTTCCATAAGCAATTCTTTAGTCCCATGTCGGTGGATGGTTTAAGCAGAAGGAACTGGCATGTTCATTTTACTCGCAGCTTAGCAAGATACTAAACTGTCCTCTTTAGGAAAATACTGAGTTTTCTTCTCTCTGTTTTCTTGGAGAAAAATGCACCTGTGTCTCTACCAGGCCAAGGACCTGGAGTTAGACAATGCAGTTGTGATTCACACTTGGTCCCATCACTCGTTCCTGTGCTGACACAACTCAGCTCTTCTTAGGCCCTGATAATAACTGTACTTTCTTCTCCCAAGTCAAAGAATGATTTCACCCAAATGGGCCACCAACTGTCTGGATGTGGCCGAAGGGAGCCATCATTGTTTGCTGGGAGCTGATCCTAGTATTTGTGTCACAAAGCAATGCAAGCCCTGAATCACAGCTTTCTTTCATTCCAAACAAAGATACTGGGGCTGGTTCATTGGAGAATGGATTTTGAATTTTCCCAGGCATTAAACTCCATTCACCACTAACCAAAACAGAGAACTACATACTATTTCAAAATCAGTACTCTTATTGAAACAATTAGAACTATTTCCTAGTAATTTGTGTCAAAGATATGATTTCCTCAGGAATGTTTTGAAAATTCATTTTTAGCATCAATGATTGGGGTAAATTTATAATTTTTTTTTATTGTGCTATTTTAGATTTGGTCTTAGGAAATCTTTCGGAACATGGCTCTCAAAAAAGATTTCACTGGGAGCCAGCAATCAATTACAATTTCAGAATGCTTGATTACCAAAAAGACCAAGGAAGAATAAGCTATCATCACTCTTCATGTTAGCATGTGTCACTGCTGACAGCGGGTGCTACCTGTGATAAGAGAGTGATTGAAAAGATAGATTTGGTAACAACGTTTTCTTCCATGCTGGATATGGAAAAATGGCCTTTGATTTGTGGCTATAGACCTTATTTGATGGAGCTTGGATTGCTTTCAATGAAAAAGGAGGAGGAGTTCGTCATAATCAATGTGATTTTAATCCCCAGTGTTTTTATTTATCCCAGAGATCAATATCTTAATAGGAGAACTCCTTTCAATCAAAAACACTGTGAAGAAACCCTGTTCATCATCTTAACCACATCCATTTCTCAGCACCAATAATTAAATAACTTCAGCATGTTTGAATTTGTTTGGGGTGTCCTTAAAGTAGACTAATTCTGTTCCAGTTGAACGTCCTTGATTATATGGTACTCAGACAGAAGGAGATTACCAACACTAGAAACTATTCAAATGTCTTTGTGTTAATTAAATTGGAAATTTTATCATGAGGGCTGTAATGATTTCAATGCCCTGGCAGAATGAAACTCCTTTAAAAGGAGCAGCTCCCCATCACTGACCCAGCAGGGCTACAATCAGCCTGCCTGCGAGAGCCCCCTGGGAACTGGGCGAAGCAGCGCTTTTGGTACGAAGCTGATGTACAAAGGTTTTGCAAGGATATTTTTGAAATGCATGCAGCATATCAGACCTTGAATCTGCTCAAATTAGGACAAGGCTTTCTTCCCTTTTTTATTTCAAAACCCAGAACCACTATTAGAACTTGAAAATGTGACTTCTCTCTTCACCTTCAAAACCTGCTAGAACTCATTTCATAAACCGTGTTCTAGGGATTTTCTCTGGATTCTTATCACTGTACTTTCTTTTCCACTCTTTGGAACTTGATAGGAGATGTCTCATGCATTCTTCTCTCTCATGTGAACTTTGCAAAATCCCCTGGGAGAGTATTTTCCCCCAGCTTGGCTTTGAATGTGGGAACTTTATGATACGATGTGATAATGAACAATGTGAAATTGTTGGTGCAGCGATAGCATCCAGGGCCATTGAAAACTCCTGCATGTTCTGAACGAGGCTGGATGGGTTGCTATGAAATGCATCTCCCTGGAGGTTTTATTCTCTGTCAATTGTCCCTTCCAATAAGTTATCCAAAATTTTTTTTAAAAATAGGATTTTTCTCAATATTGCAAAGAGCCTTCTTGCTTGGATTGCTGAAACTTTTAGCACTTGAAATTGGAAGCCAGGTAAAACTTTCACATTTCTTTTGGAATCTGACACTGGCCAGTTTACTAAGAGCTTTGCCAAGATTTGATGAACCTTTCTATGAACCTCGGAAAATTTCACGCTAGGGCTGAAACCGGAAACGAAGCACATTCCACCAGGTGTCAGATTTCATTCTGACCCGCTCACCAGGCTCTCCCTCCAGGTTGTATTAATTATTTCCTGCCTCAAGATGAAGGAGCAGGATTAACTAACCTCACACTACCAAATAAAATCTTTCCAAGGAAAGAGGAAGCCGTTAAAATGTTATCTGAAGAAGTCGACTTGACAATACCATGCCATTTTCATCTGGACTCATCATTTGCCCAGTGGCTTTGTTAAAATGCAGAGAGCGCTCTGTGGAGATGAAAGCACACCCGGAGGTGAAAATCACGACTGTCCAATAACGACAGCAAGATGCACAAAGATAGTTTCAAAGGGGAAAGAAGAGAGGAGGAAAGAACCTCATAAGGTGTTTGGGCATTAATAGCTTTGTCAGTGTTTTCACTGACCGCATGGATGTGGAAGAGAGAGCTCAAAGGCGAACGTGCATTTATAAAGTTTTAAGACTTTACAAACTTAGTGCATCTAGGCAAGCATTTGTGTGTAATTCTCTTCCTTCTTTTCAAACGAATAAAGTATTTGTGTGCCTAAATAAATGATACTTTTTCCTGCACTGATTTTGGAAATCAGACTTCCTGAACCTCAGCACTGTCGATATTTTGGGTTAGATAATTCTTTGCTGTGGGGCTCTGTTCTGTGCACATGTGGCAACACTCCTGCCCTCTGTCCACTAGATACCAGAAGCATCTCTCCCCGAGACATGACAATGAAAACATGTCTTCAAACATTGCTAAATCTGGGGGGAAAATCGTCCCTGGTTGAAAACTATTTGTGTAACCTTGTGTGCCCTGTCTTCAAATACCTCCAAATTCATCACTTTGTTTCCTTCCATGAGTTCAGAGTACGTGTGTGTGTGTGTGTGTGTGTGTGTGTGTGTGTGTGTGTGTGTGTGTACCAAGACTGCAGCTGTTAAACAAACCCAGGGAACAGCTAGAAACAATCATAGGATCTATGAGTTGGAAGGGACCTTAGGAAAAAAAGAGAGAATTATAACAATAACAGCAGCTGCAACAACAAAATGAATTATAACATGCAAATCTATTAATGAAGAAACCGAGTGTCCCTAAAAAGAAAATATAAACACCAACTCCTTTTAAAATGTTTTGAAGAGTTGGCTTTTGAAAATGGTTGCTGGCTTATCTGCATAATAATAGTTGTATTGTCCAATACAGCAGCCATTAGCCAAATGTAATTATTTAAGTTTAAATTTAAATTAAATAAATTTACTCGGGTCCTCAAGTCTTAGAGGGCAAAGCCTTATGTGGCTATGGCTACCATACTGGACGGTACAAACAGAGAACATTTCCATCATGAAAAAAGTGTTCTACTGGGCAGTGCTGCTTAGAATGTTGAAGTAATGGGTTTAAGTTACTGTGAGATAAGTTTCAATTTAATTCAAGAAAAAACATTAAAGAATTAGAGTATAACAGTTATCCTTTCAAAGAGCAGATGCCAAGAAAGAATTTTTGTTGAGTAGATTGCTACACTGGAGGAACAGAATCCTCTAATTCAGACTCAGAAGGGCCTATGTATGAATTTTTATGTAATATAATTTGCAGAATTTTTAAACAACCCCAAGAAATCAGAAGAAACATTTATATTTTAAAATTGAGACATTTTAAATATTATGTAACTTCTAAATCAAAACAATATTTGCAAAATGAAGACTGCTTCATTTTCCTCTGTCTTAAGGTCTATTCACATCTTATTGACCTTCAAAATAAAATAAACAATGTTTGTATTATTACATAAATTTTTTCCAAATTCCAGTCACTTATAAAATATGAACATTGTTTATATGCCATTTCAGTTCATACAACATCCAAATTTAAGATTTAGTCCTATGTTGTAGGGAGTGAAAGGTGCTCAGAGCATGAGAAGGTAACCAGAGTTGAAATCAAATGTCACACCACCTCAATAAGAAAGATACTGCTCTTAGGTAGGAAAACAACTTCCCATTAAAGCAAGGAGTACTCTGGGAGGCATTTGAATTTCAGGTGATAATTGAGGATAAATTATCCTAAAAAAAAAAAAACCCCAAACCCAAATATACTCTTCTATAACCCTTTTTTCCCCAAAGTAAAAAGTCCTCTCATAAATATATAAATAGATAGATAAATACACACACACACACAATTAACAAATCCAATTAACTGAAAATTTCAAAGAATCAGTAAGTACATATTGAGAACTTGATTTTGTGATTTTGTTGATAATCTTTATTTATTGTACTTTGTACTACTGGTACAGACAAAAAGAAAACACAATCACAGCACTCTAAGAAACTTAATGGTCTAGATGGAGTAAAGTGACACAATGCAATGAGAGAATGGTTGTAGGTAATAGTAACCACAAGGACAATTAGTGTTAACACAGTAAAGAGATTGCCATAGCTACAGCAGTCAACAAAGTTTTCGAGGAGAGCATGAGAGGAGCAGGATTTAGCTAAATGGATAAAGTGGAAATAAACTCTGGATGGAAAGCAGAAAGTGCAAAAGCAAAGCTACATCCTGATGAAAGCAAAAAGAGATCTGTGTATATGGACTGGGGGTAAGATAGAGAAATAATGGTTGAATAATGGAACAGGGTCCCATTGTGGGTGGCCTGTGGAAAGCCAGGCTGAAAATCATAGATCTGATGCGTTGAGAAACTGGGAAACAGGAAGTCTTTACACACTTTATGTAATCAAGGGGCAAGAAGATCGCTGGACACAGACTGTAGAATGAATTGGGGCTGCAGGGATGGGATGTAGCAGAAGAGAGAAATTACTGTAAACAACCTAGTAGCAGCCCGGTCAGAAGGCTGTTAGAGGGATCGAGGCCTCACATGATGAGTGCTAGAATATGATGCAGATGGTGGCAACGTTTGAGGAAGAACATTCTAATCGTGAAGAGTGTAAAGCATTGGTATGGATTATAGTCAGGATAAACAAACATATAGGCTTCCCTACCGAGGCTGCTAGTTTCTCAGAGACTCTTTCAATCTACGGTGCTGTGATCCTCAACAAAAGGGAATCACAGAGGAATTAGTTCATTTCTTGTCTTCCTCTTTATTGTACTGTTCCTTACTGAGCTGCTGGAGCGCTGCAGTGGATCACATACTTTCTCTGTGCCTCAGTTTTAGCATCAATAAAATATAAATTGGTTTGTTACCCATCTCACAGTGATGCTGCAGGGCTTGAGAAATATGAGACCCTAGGAAATATTGGGCATTTGGGGGGAAAAATAAACTTGTCATAAATAGGAGACAGAACCACCTAAAATTAGATACAGACTTTTGCCTTTGAGAGCTGCATATTTCTTACCCTGCAGGCACCCAGAGTCCATCATGGACAAATGTATTCACACACACAAACTCTGAACAGTATAGAATATTAAAGTCCACAATCTTCTATAGTTCCAGAATCTCAATGACGAGGTATAAATGTAAAAATTTTTAAAAATAATCTCTTCAAGCTAAGTGATTTTTCCTATGCATTTTATTACTCCAGAAAGAAATGTGTGAAATGAATGTTAAGATAAAATGAAGGATATTCATGATCATGCTCTTATCAGCAACACCACTGAAGATCCGTTACCATCCCTGGTCACCAAGCCCATCATTCCCAACCGAGGAGAGGACTACTGTGAGATACTCAAGGCCACACAGGAAATAACTTATTCATGGATGGAAAAAACTAATGTCAAAATAGGAAAATAAAATCCTGGGGAACTGTTAGTTTAACCCCTTCTCTTTAAATGGGTGAAGAATCTAATGCTCCGAAGGATCACGTGGCAAGTCCAAGACTACATGGCTATTTTGTGAGACCTGGGATTTGAACTCTTAATCCAGGGACGCTGTTCACTTTTCATGGATCAGAATTAGTCCTGGTGTCATATAAAGAGTAATCATGGATGTATTTATTTATACTTGACATAAAGTGATATTATTTCTCTCCATGGGGCTCCAGTCTTGCCAGAGACCAAAACTGAACAGTGACAGCAAAGTAATGGAAAAGTGTAAGTAAGAAAAGGATTTGGAACATTCAGATTCAAGGTCTTCTCTGAGGGGGGCGGGTTATCTCCAGTGCTCGTCCTCATTACAAGCATGCAGTCTTGGCCAGCAGGAAGGAAAAGAGGAGGTATACTATAACTTGCGTTACAAATAAAATATCTGCTGGAGCAAAGATAAAGAAACTTAAGGGGAAGTTTCCATTTTTTATGTATTAGAAAATATGAAGGGTTCCTATTGAGAAAGAAATGAGCTGAGAGAGTGAACCTAACCTCAAGACTTTGGAGAACGGAATAATGTAACAAAGAGGAGGGAAAAAACTATATCACTGAATCCACATTTCGGGCGAAAGGAACTTTCCAAATAAGGTGGATCAGGGTCTTCTAAAGAAATAAGTTGCTGGCTTCACAGAATATTAAGAATGCTCCACAAGCTCTGGCTACCCTTGAAATGAGATGAGGTGTGTTCATAGTGCAGTGGTAATTGCTAACCCTCAGAAAAGGAGTTTAGAGTTGTTCACGTGTTGATTTGATATAAAAACCATGTGGAAGTACAATAGGAAATGCAATCTCTGATGGAGAACTTGCTTATACTTCCTGAAGCCATCAGCCTCTATCAATTTTGTGTATGTACATGAACCAAATAATAATGGGGAAAGATAACAGGCAAAAAATACCCAGGGAAAGAGAATATATATGTGGTGATTATAATTCCATGGTCAGATGGATAAAAAAGTGAAGACACAGATACCATTTGCAAATTTTCTTCAAATTGAGTCTCATGGTTCAATAAAATATTTAGATGATATTGAATAACTAGTTTTTTCTGAAACCTCAGTGTGTAAAGTAGTCAAAGAGATGGGGAATGTATAGAATGATGATAAAAAAATCATTACAGGATAGTTGAAGGAGCACTGGAATAGGAATAAAATATTTGCTTTTAAGTCATCCATTGATAATTACACTTCTTCAGCCTTTCTGAAGAGTTGTTGGGATGCTCAAATCCTGATATGACAACAGCTTGGCAATATATAAACTATTAAACAATTTGGTATAATAATTTGTAGACATGACATCTGTGACATCTGAAAATGTTAACTTGAAATTTGAAAAATAGAGATAATTACTCAGATAAATTAATACAGCTGAGAATAATAAAAAACAGCAGATATATATGGAAGGCATTAATTCAAAGGAAAAGTGGGAAGGAGTAACACCAGGGTAATAGTAGCAGCCTCAGATGATTATATCCTAATGTATAAAGAATGCTATAGTAAAGAAGGCTTGAAATTTTTATGAGAGTACACAAACCTGGTGTATTAATAACATTTGAAATAGAGCAATTAACATTGTTTTACCAAAAATGTATCTATTAGAAGAGGTTAGAGTATAGTGCCATAGAATAAGACTCATATAGTTACATAAAATTCCATGGAACATGGCACTTGGTGTTAAGTGGTGGATGACGTTAGGACATTTGGGACCTCAGGAATAGGGGATGTGGGGTCAGGCAGCCAGGTGCCAAAATAAACCCTCAAACTGACTCCCCAGAGATTATCAATGGTGTCAACATATCATACAGGACCCCTTCCCCAACCACCAGTACTAGAAAAAAAACAATTCCATTAAATACCAGAGTAAACTAAAGAGGCTGTTTAGATGAGAACATTGGGGAGAAAGGGGGACATGTGTAATATTTTAAACAAAAATAAAATTTTTTTAAAAATGGGGAAAATAAAGAAAGAGAGAAAGAATGTAATGGAACAGGAGGACCCTTTTGATGTAGGACAACTTTGTCCCTGCTAGCCTTAATAATCCCACTTTATGTCTGTTTTCCAAGTATAATTGCTAATAGCACATCTTCCACTCTCTAAAGTGTCCTGGTTTGAATAAAAAGCATGTGGTGCTCCTAAGTGGAAGGTAAATATAGGCTGCAAACCCAGATCACATTTATAAATGCATAGTCTACCAATTAAGAAGAAAACAGGCTCATTGTGTTTGAGCCACATATACAATACTGTGTTCAAACCTGGTTCCTACATTAAAAAAAAAAAGCCTAACAATCAGAGTTACCTAGGCTAGGAAAGGGCTTGCAAATTACATCATAAGAGAATCAATTTAAGAACTAAAACTAGAGAACTCTTAAGTCTGACATAATATTGTCTCCATTCTTTTAATAGGCATTTTAGGAAGTAATTATTCAGCTTTATCTTTCACATTGTAATAGGAAGACATAGGATTTATGGAAAGGTAGATTTTCATAAAAGGTAGAATTTATGGAAGGATAGATTTCAATGGATTGTAAGCAAGCTCTAGCTAATAGCACTGTTGTTAAAAGGAATGAACTGCTTTGATAGCTAATGAGCATCCTGTCCCTTTTTGAGTTCAGAGGCTGGATATCTGCCAGTCATGGGTGATATAGAAGGAAATCTTGTTTTCCTGGGAGTCTGAACCCAAGCACACTTAAGACGGTGTATTCATAGCTTAAGTCTTCAGCAAATGAGTAGTGGGCCTTTTTTCTGAGCTCACTGTATCTCAGTACAGGCACATGGCCAAATTCCACTTAGAGCTAGCTATAGATTCATAAATAAATAATATTTATTGTTTACAAATGTATAAGTAACTAATATTTATTAAGCACCGACTTTATACTAGAGCTCTTCACATGCAGTGCTATATTTAATCCTCATGATAATCCCTTGAGAAACTCACTATTATCCCTTCCAAACAGAAAAGGAAAATGAAGTTCAGAAAGCTTTTGATGCGCCCACAGTTACTTGCTTAAAAACTGGTAGAACTGGGATCCTAATAAATACCCTGTGAAACGAATCTATTCAGGCTGATTCATATTTTGTGCTCCTACTGCTCCAGCAGTGTACCCTCCTAGAAAGAGTGCTGAAATGCTCTATTGTTTTACCTCTCCCTGTATTTTCCATAAAATCAGAACAACACAGCTCTTTGCTGCAGAAAACTAAATGCCAGATGATACCAGAGGAATGTGCTGTGGAGCGTCTTGCTCTCTCCTGTGTGTGTGACCTGTTTTGGTGATACACCTCCCTTCTCTCTCTTACAGCTAAAATTAAACCAGTGGAAATGTTTGCCTCAAAGTACATGCCCTCTTAATGAAACACAACTGCACTTAAAGGTCAATAGATTAACAAGGGAACACACATAGATAGTGTTTCTTATCTGGTGGGCACAGGGATAGTGACAGCATCGGCATTTGGGGAGTAAGGGAAATAGGAGTTCTGGGGTGCAAAATAGGCAGAACAGGAATATCAGGTGAGATGAGAGGAAAGTGAGGAGATAATTGAAGCAAGGAATATGTTTGAAAGTCACTTTCAGAATAATGGTAATTCAGGAACCAGCAATGATATGATTGAGAAATCATTGGCCCTAGAATCACCCTAAAATAACAAACATCAAACTTCATGTGTGCAGCACTTTATGCTTTGCAGGAACATATTCACTTGCATTACCTCACTGGATTGTCATGATATCTGTGGAAACTAAGCATAGCTGTCTCCCATTTTACCAAAGAGGGAACTGGGCTCCAGAGACATGAATGACTCACCAATGTCCATAAATTGAGACTAGTCTAGTGATACTGCTTTTCCACTACATTTCTTTTATTCCACAAATACATTATTTGCTCCTTTGAAAATCATTTTGTCTGCCTAACATAAAGTTGCATGTAAAAATGGATTTTTGACTCTTTATAGAAATTCTGAGCCACAAGATGTTAATAAAAGAACCTAGGTGCCATCTCTATTTTTAATACCACATGTATTTGCTTTTCCATTGAAATTGCTTTTCTCTGTGTATGATTTTTCTGAATGAATACTTCCATTTGGTGGTTCCAGATTAAAATCTTATGGATTCTATAATGGGGAAAAAAATTGAAAGGAGCTGGAGGATTATCTTCCTGGCAGATTCTTAACCCACCCACTCCAAAGTGATCCATCTGTAGGCTGCCAAACGGATATTTACTAGGTTTGATTTCTGCTGTAGAATCAGGTCATCTGCAGTATTTCACAGCAGAGATCAATGAAAGTCACTGTTTCCTTCTCAAGATCAGCTTTAGGGAGCAAATTGGTAGTTGAACTACTTCTATAGTCAAGGAATAATTTGTCTGCCAGAAATGCAATTCAGAGTTGAGCCATATGATTTCCAGCTATTTTTTTATTTTCCAAAATTTTCCTTTAATCCCTAAAACATCTTACAAATACCAACATAAATAACAATATAAACAGGATAAAGTTGGCAGGAATTCCTACCTGTTCCTTTGCAAAGGAAAAAACAATGCTCATTGGCCTGCACATTGACAGACATCAAGGACTTTGACAGAGTTCAGTGTCCATTCAAAATGAAATGAATGAAGTCACATTAGAAGGACTTTTTTTGTATATTATGATTTTTCTGAGTGCATTCTGTCACAGGCAGCACTTTCTCATGATCTTCATGCGGTATCACCTGAGAATCAGCATCACTTAATAAGTTGACTTACATTGTTAATACTAGAGCATTATTTGCCTTACAAGAGCTTACAGGGGACACTGGGGATGGGATGAAAGATGTAGCTTCATCTTGTCATAATCCTGTAATGGCCTTTCTATGTGCATGAATGTAATACAAGCAAACACTCATTCTTATATTGTACTGATTCAGAGATTATGGAGAAAACTGCAAATTGCCCACAAAAAATATACTCTCTTTTTCCATAAATTAGCCCATGACTGCACTTCTACACTGTATTTCCCAGCCTCCCTTGCAGTTAGAAATGAGCGTAAGATCGATTTCTCACAAAGAGATTATTAGGGGAAGAGATGCCTGCCACTTCCAGTTCTGAATTTCAAAACATTGGGTATGACTTTTAATGCTCTCTTTCTCCTACCTGCTGGCTGGCACTCAGGACACAGCTGAACCTTGGATTTGACCATGCAGCCATGGAAAATGCCCAGGCTGGTCACACCTTACTTGAAAGCAAAATAGACTTGTATCATTTTTAAACCACTGAATTTTGGGCCATTCTGGTACAGTAGTCTATCTCTACCCTAATTGAAACAGCTGACTGAAAGTTCATCAGTGGTCTGTTAACATTTTCAGAAAGAAAAATGTACCAGGTTACATGAAAGTGAAGATTACAAACAGCTGTAATACCTCTTTATTGTTAGAATTCAAACAGAACTCAGCCTTCAACAGTAGTATATGGAGAGGAATCCTGATTCTTTGCAGGATTTGTGTTGTTTTGTTTTTTCTGCCCATAAGAATATGTCCATTGAAACATAATTTGTTGTACCATCCATTTCTGAGTGTCCAGTGTCCAACTGTCCTTAGAGTTTAGGCTATATTTTGCCAGATGCTAGAAATAGCCCAGTGATTCACTCTTCAACAGAGACATTAACTAAATTGAAGGTGATGCCATAGAACATCATTTCTTAATGGGGTTTCCTTAAAATGAGTATATGCCAGGTATTTTTTTTTTCAGAAGCAGAGGAATGTCCTTGAGTTAGAAAAGTGCTGAGGTGAGTTAGAAAAGTGCTGAGGTAATGTGACTTACGTAAAAGACCTGACAAATCACTTTTTGTAATCTGCATCAGAAAACTTAATTCAACAGTTTTTAGCCACCTACTCCATGTTGGGCACTGTGCTAGGGATATATGGATGAGAAAAACCGACCAACTTTCTCTTAAAGAATTTATATATATTATAGTCTATCCATAGCAGAGCCACATGCTGGCCACTGTTTCCCAACTCACATCAACACCTGTTCTCCATGCTTGCTTTCCATAAGTGCTATTACTTTTTAGCATATTATATAATTTACGTATCATATTTATCATTTTGTCTCCCTCTCCCCACCAACCACCACTACTAGAATGTAACCCTCAGAAGAGCAGAACTCTTTGTTTTGTTCACTTAGATATTGCAAGACTTAAAACAGAGCCTAGCACACAGAAGGCGCTCAATGAATTTTGTGAAATGAATGTCCCCCAAATGGGTGACAGAGACAAACCACTAATGTCACATGCTATAGATACAGAATTTATTGGGGTGTAGAGGGATTACCAGCAGAGAAGAACCAGAGTGCAAGCAATCATCCAAACTCTATGACCCTACTGGCTAGATCAGGCATAAATGATCTTTATTTACAACCCATGGCTAACGTTCTAGTAGAGAGGGTTCCCCACCCCATGATGCATTTATCTAGCAATTGTTGGAGAAGTAGCCATGTTTGAAAGTGGTGCCTTTTGAGAGTGTGACCGGTATGCTACTTTTTGGTGAATCTAACTCAAACGTGCTGAACCAACCCCCACCTAGCCAAACTACCAAAAGTGGGGGGAATGAACTTTCAGAGCATCCCAATTTTCCTCTCACAAACGCATACACAAAAAACAATAAATCAAAGAAATGACCCTAGCCAGTTTGGCTCAGTGGTGAGAGTGACAGCCTGGGGACTGAAGGCTCCAGGGTTCTAGTCTGGCCAAGAGCACTTACCACAGTTGCAGGCTCCAACCCCGGCCCTAGTTGGGGTGCCTGTGGGAGGCAACCAATCAATGTGTCTCTGTCACATCGATGTTTCTCTCTCTCTCACTCTCTCCCTTCTACTCTTTCTAAAAAGCAATGGAAAAAATATCCTCCGGTGAAGTTTAAAAAAAAAAAGAAGAATTTGGTTTTATAACCTGCTGATACTTGGGGAATGGTTTTTAGGCTACTGTAACGTTTGTTTGAGTGAAAGAGGGAAATAGTTAAGAAATATTAATTATATACTGTCTGTTTCCTGGCCCCATACTAAATAAAGATCAGCTTCCATTTCTATCACATGAACTGTTGCTGGATTTGGGGGGGCGGTGTCCATTTCACTGCCAATATACTGAGTGTTCCATACTTAAAGCCTGCCTTAGAGAATTAGCAAAATGTGAACACTGATGGTGATGCTTCTTTTTATTTTTTAGTTTTTGGTGATCCATGAATATAACAAGAAATGTAGCAAGGACTTTATTTGAAGATGTTATAATGTCAGATCAAAGCAAAATGGTGACCTATGTAAAAATAAAATCAAAAGGAATGAATTTGGTTTTGATTTCCAGAATTCAAGGAATAAAATATACACTGAAGCCCATCAAAGATTTTCAGTGAATTTAGTACAAGTACTGGGTATATAGGTCAAAAATCGTTTATATTCTTTTTATTAAAATCAAATCTTAATTTTATCTTTTCTCCTTTTTCTGAGTTTCCCATTTCAATCTCCACCATTAAGTTTTCCTATAATCAGAGAGGGCAAAGTGGCAATATTATTTTAAAATTCTGGAGGTAGAATTTTTAATTACAAAGTCAGGAGGGTACAATGTGTATAAGGAAGTACGATTTAAAAAAAATAATAATAATTCAATGAATTATTGGGTAGGAGGTGTAAATAATAAACCTCCTACCCAAGACATTATCTGGAAGAAACTATAAAACAAAAAGATAGTCAAGTAAAAAACTAAGTTTCTATTGGCAGCACAGGCAAAAGAATAGGAAGGGGCACATAAACAAGAGAGATGAGCAGGAACTATGGAGAAAGATGAGTGCCAGCAACGTAACGGAGGCAACAGTGGAGGGAGGGATGTGACCAGTGAGAAAGTCCCCAAGCTGGAAGATGCTATTACATGTCTACTACACTAATGCTTGACATCAAATTTGAAATTAATTCTGCTTTATTGATATTACCTAATCACAAACTTTAGTAAAAAACTTTCTCTACACCAATAGCCTTGTATTAATGGTAAAATTCTTTTCTGCTCTGTGATATAATGACCTCTACTATCTTCAAACCTTCAAAAAAGACTCTTCTATACCCACCATGTTGGGTTAGTGCTAAGCAAAGGAATGTAGAATAGGAGGGTAGGTCAAGAAGGAAGACACTGAGAGGTACTGGCAAAGCATGAAGCGGACTACAGAAGAGTATGACCGTAAGAAGTTGGAAATAAGTGTGATTTCCCACAAAGATCTGATCCATCTTGTTGCACATTAAAGTAAAGGGGAACCCCTGGGGGTTAGAGGCCATATGGGTTTTCTGAGTTACACCTGGGCATTTTGTCTCGAATCACCTTACACACTGAGGCCCGTTCACCAATATTCTGAACCAAGAAATACCCAAGACCTGAGCCAGAAGCGCATCCTTACATCAGTTATAAAACAGCAGCTGGACGGGCTATGAAATGCTGTCACACAGCCATCTGGGGATGGTGGCAGCAACTCCCTTACAATTCAGTATTGAGGTATTATTAGGAGGTTTTTTCCTAAAGACTTATCCTACATTTTGTAACTTCAGTCTTTCCAATGATTTTGTGAGGAATCCTTATATAAATAGGTGGCGCAAAAGTGGGTTTACAGTTATGAGTACATGAAACAGAGTTTATTCGTGTATTATTATTGATTAACTATTGTATTATTTTCCATACAAACAACTGTTAACCTACTTTTTGCCCACCTTGTATAAAAGCCTAACCCTGAACTTTCTATTTCCAGTATTTTTTTATTATGGTAAAATAAAAATAACATAAAATTTACTATCTTAACCATTTTTAAGTGTACAATTCAGGGGTATTAAAAATATTCATAATGCTGTGCAAGCATCATCATTATCCATCCCCATAATTCTTATATCATGTAAAATTCAAACTCTATATACATTAAACAACTCCCCATTGTCCCTTCCCCCCAGCCCCTGGCAATCAACATTCTACTTTCTGTCTCTATAATTTTGACTACTTGAAATCATTCATATAGATGGAATCATATAGTATGTGTCTTTTTGTGACTCGCTTATTTTATTCAGCATAATGTCCTCAAGATTCATTCCTGTTGTAGCATATGTGAGAATTTCTTCCTCTTTAAGGTTGAATAATATTTCACTGTATCTCCTCACCACATTTTTAAAATCTAGTCATCCATCGATGAACACTTGGGTTGATTCCACATTTTAGCTATTGTAAGTAATGCTGCTGTGAACATAGATGTAAAAATATCTCTTCAAAGCCTTGCTTTCAATTATTTTGAGTATATACCCAGGAGTGAAATTGCTGGATCATGTGGTAATTCTAAAATTCTATCTCTGAATTTTTTGCCAGAGATAAATCTCTATTGAGTGAAGGCCTAGTCATTGGACTTCTGATATAGGCAGAAGCCCTGGTTATTTGGCTTCTATTATAAACAGACTCTATGGAAACTATTAGAGATTCACATGCAAAAGTTTTAAACTGTGCACCAAAGTGAGGGAGAAGGTCTTCCCAATATGCAAATATTAGAATGTAGCTATTACTAGAACAAGTCCTGTCCCAGGCTTACTTTTCTCCACCGAGTTAACCATATTTACATAGTCCACTTTTGAAAACACTATAAAATGTGACCTCCTCCAAGCCATTTTAACTACATATACTGCTTCCTACATTTGCTCACCCT
This sequence comes from Miniopterus schreibersii, assembly GCF_964146895.1. Lineage (NCBI taxonomy): Eukaryota > Metazoa > Chordata > Mammalia > Chiroptera > Miniopteridae > Miniopterus > Miniopterus schreibersii. The sequence continues at coordinate 75,435,991 of NC_138107.1, read as the reverse complement.
TCTACTTTTATTAGCTATAACATTTCTACAATTTCATGGTGTAAAATTTTCATACTCAGTTCCATAAACATAATTACCACCATTGTTAGCCCTGGTTGAATGTTTAAATGGATTCACTGCTCACCACGACTCCATTTATCCTGACTTCTAAATTCATATTTTGGTTGGCTGAAGTCTTACCTCTGGTAGTTTTTATAAGAATGTTTATGAAAACAATATTTCTTGATTTCTTGTATGTTTGAAAATATTTTTCTTTGGTTTTTATTATTGCACAGTGGTACAGCTGGACATAAAATACGATGATGATGTTTCTTTCCGTTAAAACTTTGTAGATATTGCTCCACAGTTGCTAGCATTGGATGTGATTCTGGTGAAGTTTGAATCCAGACGTACTGTTTTTCCTCCTTAAATATGAGACTCTTATTTTTTTTACTTTGCCAGAGGCTCACAGGAAAGTTCTGATATGATTCTATTCAATAACTTTTCTTAAGAAAGACTTGTAGCTGATCAATCAGTATCAGTTTTTCCTGTGATATGCTCTCTTCTTAACTGTTACAATGTCTTTGGCTATTCCAGAAAAATTTTTCTCTGAATGTATTGGTGAAAATTTTGTCTTTTGCAGGATAATGGTTTCATATCTGCTAATGCTTCAAGATTTTTCATCTTTTCCTGCTAATTCTTTGAAACTTTCTTTTTCTACTTACTATTGCTCACTTTTATCACATATTGCCTATCTCTGGGTGTTTTTAGCTATGTTTATAATTGTATCTGCTTCCAAAATATACTTGATTTCTAAGGTGGTTTTTTGCTCCAATTTTTGTTTCAGTGGTGGATGTACTTGTGTATGATTTTTATTATTTTTATTTTTATTTATTAACTAGGTAATGCATTTTTATGTTCAGCAGTTAGGCCACATAAGCTCTATACCTCAGAACCACAACTCTAGTTCCCCTCCCTATAGACAATGAATGTTTTTCTGCATCTTCTCAGATGTACAAGCAATAGAAATATTTATTATTTTCCCTTTTTACACAAATGGTGGCACAACCTATACACACTATTATTCTGCATTTTGATTTTTTAATATTTTAAATATTTCTTGGAGGTCTTTCCCTGTTAATATATAAAGTGCTTCTTTTCTTGATCTTTCCTTTTTACTCTCCTTTTTTTTAATGTTTTTACTTCTTTCTCAGTTCTTTCTTTCTTTTGACAGATGTGTATCATTCTTTTATTTATCATTTACTTAGGCTCCATAGGCAGATATTAAAGTTGATTTTATTCTTCTAATTTAACAAGGCTTTACTGAACAACTTGGGAGGTATGTTATTTCATTTATGTACATGTATATTTATTTATTGGATACATTCTTAAAGGTGTAGTTGCTGAGCTAAAAGGTATTTAGTAATTTGTATAAATATTGCCAGGTTGCGATCAGTAAGAGCTGTCCTAATTCACACTCCCACCAGTAAAATGCCAGTTTTCTCACACCCACTGTGTGTTATGAAATGTTTGCTCTTTGCCAATCTGATAGGTAAAAGACAGTATTTATTGTTGCATCTATTTGTTTTTCTCTTATTATGAGTAAGATGAGTACCTAACCACCTATGTAAGAGCCGTTTATATTTCCCTACCCTAGAACTCTTCTTTATGTCCCTAACTCATTTCTTTTGGGTTATTGATCTTTTATTTTCTATATATATTATAGAAATAACAAATAGCAAAAAATTTTCTACAAGTTTCTGGTTCATCTTTTAATTTGACTAATGGTGGTTTTCTTCCAAGCACAATTTTTATGCAAAATAATCTTTCAAACTTTATCTTTTAATGATTACTGAAATGTGTGTGTTACCTAAAAGCTCTTGCCACTCCAATATTACTATAGTTTCTTTTCATATAGCTATCCTTTTTTTTCAAACACAATTTATTCAATAATAAAAATTCAACAATTTATTTAATTTGTGCATCTTTTCTCCACTGATACATGATGCTACCTATATGTACTGGACTTTTTCTGGACTTTTATTTCTGTTCCATTGATCTGTTCATACATTATTTTGCCATTACCACACTGTTTTGATTTATGTAACTATATACTATGTTATTCTTTTATCCAAAATGTTCTTTATTTATTTTTTCCATATGAACTCAGGATTCAGGTTGTCTAGGTTCCCCCAAAATTGTCTTGGCTTTTTTTTTTTTAAGAGACATTCTTATGGCTACATGCATTGCTTTTTTTTTTTTAAATATATCTTTATTGATTTCAGAGAGAGAAAGAGAGAGAGATAGAAACATAAATGATGAGAAAGTCGTCATTGATCAGCTGCCTCCTGCACACCCCCCAACTGGCGATAGAGCCCACAACCCAGGCATGTGCCCTGACTGGGAATCAAGCCTGGATCTCTTGGATCCTAGGTCGATGCTCAACCACTGAGCCACACCCGGCTGGGCATCTTGGCATTTTGTATTGCTATTGTGATAATACATTTACTGAAAGAAAATGGATATTTATATTATATTCACCCTTCCTATCCAGAAATACTATGAAGTCCTTTTTGTTTAAGTCTGCATCACTCTAGAATGTGTTACTTTTCTTTACAGAAATGTTGCACATTTCTCAAATTTATTCCTATGTATAGAAATTTTTGTCTAATCATTTCATTATTACTAAGGTAACCCAGCAGACTTCAGTAGCCACACCTAACAGAGAATATAGACTTTCCAGAATTAGGTCAGTTGAGCCACTCAGAAAACAAACAGCAACAACAACAAAGCACAAAGAGGGGGAAGAATCTTATCTCCATAGTTAAGCATAAAATTATTTTAAATATGTAGTTCTTAACAAAAATTGTGAGACATGCAAAGAAATAAAAAAATATGGGGCCCATAAACAGAAGTCAATAAAAACTGCCCCTGAAAAATTCCTTTCAGGCTGACTTGTACCTATGAGAGTAAGACTTATATCAAGTATTTTGAATATGTTTTTAAGAAAGTAAAGAACTAAAGAACATGAGATTTAAAGAACTAAACAGTAGTATTAGAATGATGACTTACCAAATACAGAATATCAATAAAAAGAAATAATTTACATTCCAGTAATTATGTAAAAGAAGAATAAAAAAAAACACATAGTAAACAAACAGAAAAATGGCAGATGTAAATTATACCTTATGAATAATTAAACTAAATATAAATGGATTAAATATTATAATCTAAAGGCAAAATTTGGCAAAATAGACTAAAACATGATTCAACTATATGCTGTCTATAGGAGACATAATTTAGATTCAAAGATATGTATTTTACATTCAAATACACAAAAGAAGATTAAAAGTAAACAGGTGGAAAAGATATATCATGTAAACAGTAACCAAAAACTACATGGAGTGACTATGTGAAGGTCAGACAACACAGACTTTAACACAAAATGATGACTAGAAACACATAACATTTTATAATGATAAAGGATAATATGTCAATAGATATGACAATCATAAACATATATTCACTTAACAACAGAGTCCAAAAACTGAAGTAAAATTGACAAAATTGAAAAGAGAACTAGACAATGCAACAATAATATTTGAAGGCTTCAACAGTTCACTTTCAAAGACAGATAGAGCAATGAGATAGAAGATCAATAATAAGACTTAAACACCATTAAAAGTCAAATGATCCTAATGAACATCAGTAGAACACTCCATCTAAAAATAGCAGAATACATATTCTTTTTCAATGCACATAGAATATTCTCCAAGATAGACCATACATTAGGCCACAGAAAAAGACAATAAATGTACAAAGACAGAAATCATACAAAGAATGTTCTTCAATCAAAATGGCATAAAATTAAAAATATTAATAGCAGAAGGAAATTTGGGAAATTCACAAATATGTGGAATTTAAACAATACACCAGGATAACCAATTGTTCAAAGAGGAAATCACAAGGGAAATACTTTGAGGCAAATAAAAATGAAGGCGCAACAGAACAAAATGTATGAGATATAGCTAAAGCATTGCTTAAAGGTAAATTTGGAAAGCAAACTAAATTCAAATAAAGCAGAAAAAAGGAAATAATATTATAGAAGAAATTAAATTGAAAATAGAAAAACATTGGGAAAATCAATGAAAGTAAAAGTTTATTCTTTGAAAAGGTCAACCAAAAAAACCTGAAAACTCTTAGGTAGATGGAAGAAAGAGAGAGACTCAAATTACAAAGATCAGGAATCAAAGAGGGGACATGACTACTGACCATACAGAAATAACAAAGACTATAAGGAAATACTATGAACAATTACATCCCAACAAATTAGATAACCTAGATGAAATAGGCAAATTCTTAGAAAGATACAAACTGCTGTAACTGAGTCAAAAATAAATTAAAAATCTGAATGAACTATAAAACACTGAATTAAATCAGCAATCCAAACCACACACCCCCCTCCATGCACACACACAACATGCAGACACACACAAATCCTTGGACCAGATGATTTCAGTGGTGAACCCTATCAAAAATATAAGAAATATTAAGACCAATTCTTCACACACAAAGAAGAAATCCTTTCAAAAAATAGAAGAGAAGGGAAAACTTCACAATTCATTATATGAAGCCAGTATTACCCTGATTTCAAGGAAACTACAGACCAATATACCTTATGAATATAGACACAGAAATCCCCAACAAAATACTAGCAAATTGAATTCAGAAACACATAAGAGGATTATAGTTTATGAAATGAAATTGATCTCAGGAACGCAGGATTGGTTCAGCATATGGAAAATATGTTTCAGTATATAACCAATGTAATAGATCATATTAATAAGAAAAAGGCTGATAAGATGGCTATAATCACCAAAAGGGATTCAATGCAATGCCTATCAAAATCCAGCTGCCATTTTCGTAGAAATGGATAATCCAATCTTAAAATTTACATGGAAATGCAAGGGATGGAGAATAGTTAATACTATCTTGAAAGAACAAAGTTGGAGGACACACACTTCCTGATTTCAAAACTTACTACAATGCAACAGTAACCAAGATAGTATGACACTAGAATACAGTCAATGCAATAGAATAGAGAGTATAAAAAAAGCACCCCAAACTTTGGTCAATTGATTTTTTATAAAGGTGTCAAGAAAATTCAATGGGGGAAATAGTAGTCTTTTCAGCAAATGGTTCTGGGAATAATGAATTTCCAAATGCAAAATAATAAAGTTGGACTCATGCTATACACACAAATCAGCACACAATGGATTATAGATCTAAATGTATATAACTAAAAGTACTTAGCCAAAAGTATATAACTCTTTAAAAAACATATGCGTAAATCTTTGTGACCTTGGATTAAGCAATGATTTCTTAAATATGATACCAAAAGCATAAGTAACAAAAGAAAAATTTGATCAATTGGACTTCATGAATATTAAAACTTAGTGCATCAAAGGACATCATCAAGCAAGTGAAAAGACAATTCATAGAATAGAAAATGTTTGCAAATCATATTTCTGATAAATGAATAGTATCTAAAATATACAAAAAACCTCTTAAAACTCAATAACAAAAAGATAAATAACATTTTTTAAATGAGCAAAGGATTTGAATAGACTTTTCTCTGAAGAAGATATGTAAATGGCCAATAAGCACATGAAAAGTGGGAAACACAAAAATCACAATGAGACACTGCTTCACATGCACAAGGATACTTATAATTTAAAAGATGGATAATCCCAAGTGTTGCTGAGGATGCAAAGAAATCCAAACTCTCATTTATTGCTGGCAGGAACATAAATGGCAGAGATGCTTTGGAAAATAGTCTGGCAGTTTCTCAAAGGTAAACATAGAATTACCATAAGACCCAGAAAATCCACACCAAGGTGCATACACAAGAGAATTTAGAACATGTCCTTGCAAAAACCTATACTCAAATGCTCAGTGTAGCATTATGCATAATAGAAAAAAATAGAAACAAGCCAAATGTCTACTGACTGATGAATGGATAGACAAAATGTGGCACACATCCATACAATAGAACATAATTTGACCATAAAAATGAATGAAAAACTGGCCATGTGCTACAACATGGATGAACTTTGAAACCATTATACTAAGTGAAATAATCCAGACACCAAGGCCACATATTATAGGATGCCATTTATATAAAATTTCCAGAATAGGCAAATCCATACAGACAGAAAGTAGATTAGAGGTTAGGGAGAATGGGGAGTGCCTAAAGGGTACAGGTGTCTTTTCGGTGACAAAAATATTAGAGAGTGGTGATTGACAACTTTGTGAACATGCTGAAAACACTAAATTGCACGCTTTTAAAATGTGAAATTTTTGGTACATGAATTATATTACAATAGAAAAAAAGTAAGGGTATTCTGCCACCTCGGTCCAAAGTCTTCAGCAACAGCCCTCTTACTATGTCACTTTTTCTTCTATTACATGAGTCCACATTTTACTAAATTAAGCTATCCTTCTCCAAATGTTTTTTTAAAAATAAATATATATCTTTATTGATTTCAGAAAGAGGAAAGGAGAGGGAGAGAGACAGACAGAAACATCAATGATGAGAGAGTCATTCATTGGCTGCAGCCCGCAACCCGGGCATGTGCCCTGACCGGGAATCGAACCCCGATCGCCTGGATCCTAGGTCGATGCTCAACCGCTGAGCCATGCCCGGCTGGGCTCCAAATGTTTTAAATCAAAATGTGGGATATTCCATAATTTCACTGAACAGAGCTTCCATTTTTGTTTCTCACTCTTTTTGTCATTTTTCTATTGATTTTTGAGAAAAAAGTAAAAGATAATTTATGATTTTCTCATCTTGTATTCTAACAAATGCCTGGACTCTTTTTTTCCTAATAGTCTGAAGCATCAGTTCTCAATATTTTTGGTCTCAGGAGACCCCTTTGTGATCTTAAAAATTGTTGAGGAACCCAAAGAGCTTTTGTTTATGTATGTTATATGCTGCATACACCATAGCAAAAATTAAGATGTAATTTTTTTAAATTTATTACTTTTCAAATAGGTCTAACAAAGACATTACCTGCCAACTATTTCTATAAAAAATATTTTTAAAACAAAAATTGAGAAAAAGTGGCATTGTTTTACATTTCTCCAAATATCTCAAATGTCTTGCGAAATCAAAGAGAGCTAGATTCTCATCTACTCCAGCATTCCATCTGTTGCAGTTTCTATCTTGTGGAGCCACCGAAAAACTCTAACAATCACCTATGAGGGGAATGAGTGAAAAAGTAAATAACACCTTAGTATTATTATGGAGATAGTTTCAACATCATGGATCCCAAAATGGTCTTGAAGGCCCCTAGGAATATGCAGACCACACTTGGGGGGCTGGTGCTCTAAACTATATTTATTATAGCATATACTTGCATCCAAGCCTACAGAATCCATTCTTGAAATCCAGGGTGTGTGTCTTCCCCTTCTGAGCTTATCTCATGTTCTTCCTATATCCTTGGACAGGTCATGAAAGGAGCAGAAATGTCCCCCCAGGAGTAAAATTTTTACTGTGTAATCAATCTTGTTAGCAGAAGACATACTGTCCCCTCCGCAACCACTATGTCAGAAATCATTCTGGCGTAACAGGAACCTGAGTTACCATGGGGAACACTTCCCAAGGAAGGGACACATCCTTTCAGACGGCCAGGCTTAAGCACTCACCAGTCCCCGGGATAAGATGCCAGGCTGTCTGATATGTTTCTTCAAACACAGTCTCTGCTCTAATGTTTTGAGTCTACTCCATCACTATTCGCTGCTCCCCATCCAGGAAACCTCCACTCTGCCCGAAAGAAAAAGAAGAGAAGAGCTTCTTCCAAACATTTCTTCTCTCCAGAACCACTTGGCTCATTGTACCTCTTTCCAGGCAAAATTCATTTGATCCAAAATACTTTAGGTTTGCATGCCTTGACTGCACCCTTTCAGAAAGCTAGGGAGGGCTGAGGAGGAGAGAGAGTCTAGCATGTGCTGCCACCCTGCTGTTTTCACTTGGCTATGAGAACACAAGCGCATAGCTGATGGATCCGTATCTCAGTAACTAGGACAGCATTTTGCACGTGTCATCACTTGCAAACATCCTGGGATGTTTGTTGAATGGCTAAGTGAATGACAGTCTCCCAGCATCAAAACTGGGCCTATCCCTCCAATAAAATGGCACAGCTTTCTGGCTTTTCTCTCTACAGTAGTACCATGTGCTCTTCTCCTATATTAGTTATTATTAAATACAATGATTCATACAGAATATAGATTTTTATTTCTGTGGTAGAAAGAAGGTACTTTTATGGAGTTACATGTAGATATTATCTCCACTGCATGAAAAGAAAGTCTAATGATGAGGATAGCAGCCACTGAAAATGGCAAAGATAATCCGGACGCAGAAGTTATTTCTTTCTTTACTTTTCTGAGAAGTTATTTCTTGTACCTCATAAATCATGATAGAGGAAAAATATCTAGTCTACCTCTGGATAAATCTGTCACAGCTAAATCCCATGCCTGGGAAATCTGACAGTGTTTCCTTTCAGTTACATTTTTCTCCTAACTCTTTTGTGGAATGCGCGTCAAGGGTTCTGCAGTGGCATTTCTCTTTAAATTTAATCTCTCCCTCTTTTAATTTTCCTACTAGGACATCCTTGCAGACCAAGATACAGATGTTCATCTTTACTATGCCAGGCCCAATGTGTACAAATAATTTATTTCCATGAGTCAGAGATTTTTTTTATCTTGTCATGGAATATTTTAGGTATAAGATAGCCCAAAGTTTACCAGGATTGTCTTTTGGTCTATTTACTTACAAAAGGGAAATAAACAGTGGCAACTTAAATTTATATTTGCCACACACAGGCACACAGATATTTGATTTTGATAACTGTTATGCTTACATTTGGCAGTAATAAAATGCAATAGAAAGAGTAATGGGACCTTGAATCAGAGGCCTGAGTTTTATGTTGGGTCTAAGGCTTACCAGCTCTGTAAACGTAAGCAATGCCATCAGCACCCCTGATTCTCAATTTTCTTATTTGTAGAGTGGATGTAATAATGAAACACTATCTCACAGTAATATTGAGAGGTTTGAAAGAAATAAAAACTGTGAATATGTCACGTTAACTATAAAGCACCTTATGGATGTTCATGTTATGTGCCCTATACCATAGCACAGCCAATCCTGACCATATTTCTTAGAGACGGGTGGTGTTCACATCTGCAGTGCACTCCCATATTCAGGCTTCAGGATTAGGCAGAACTGTATTAGAATCCTGGTTCTGCCATAAATTTAACTTCTTTTAGTTCTCATTTCATTTCATTCCCTCTAAAGCATGGAGAAATAATACCACTTAGTTCATAAATTTTGGTGAGAAATAAATGAAATAATACATATAAAACATAGTGATTGGCACATGATAACTACCAATAGATGTTTGATTACTCCCTCGATTCCAAATGCTCTGCCTGTAGCTCCACGCATTCTCTCCTACTCACAAAAACACACACCACAATAAAAGTGACAGTGATAATTTTTCAATATACCATTAAATCCTGATTTAGTCTTCACTGGGTCAACCCCAAATTTGGCACTTTATTCTTTAAAAATATGACTTCTAATAATACATCTGTTGATCAACTGTTACACACCAATTTCATATGCTGGCTGTAAACAGTGAGTGGTCCCCAGGTTGTATGTCCCTAACTGATGAAAGAACCGTGAAACTATTGAAATGTGTTCTAAGTTTTATCTGTAGGCTAAAAAATAATAATAACACTATCATTAAATGGAGTTTACTGCATATTTTAACATTTAACATGGCTAAATGTTAAAATGTGAAAAGGCTTGGAAGCAATACCTTTTAGAATGCTTCCAACTCACTGGAACCATAGCCAATTAATTAAAATCATCAAATTCCTAACACAGCTGTAGTCAGGAGAATACTTAATCAGTGTTGCTTGATGATGGTTTGATGGAACAATGTGAGGTGAGAACAAAATTAGAAACCTGAAAATTAGAGGTGATGAATTCTGACCTAGATGTCTTATCTGGTAAGCATTACGCTTCCCTAAAATTTTCAATTCTTGATTGAAACAGCTTCCACTTAAAACTCCTCCTGGTTAGAATTATGAGTATGTTGTCAAGGTGCTGCTAATGGATCAGTGGACAGATGCTTACTTAGCTGAATACTCATTTTCATGATCAGAGATTCTGATACATAGGACATAGACAGAAGCCAGTCTGAAGATGCCCTAGATGATTGTAGAGTCAGCTATACATTACTACATCTTCACGAGCATGCTCGTTTGAATGCAGTCAAAGTAAAAAGAGGAAAATCAAGGAGTGTTTAAGTAGAATTTGTCATTATGACAAATAACTATTTTGATTAAATTTTTTTCAAATCAGTTCTCTCTCTGTCATTAAGATCCAAAACAGTCTCTCTCACTCTCTCTTTCTTGCTCCCTCTCTACATACGTAGAACTGAAGGTTCCTTTTTTCTGTTCCGTTTAACATAGAAAAAGGCACAGAGCTTGGGTAGAATTCTTGGAACTTAGCAGCGGCCTTAGACTATTAGAATATTGGTCTTAGACTAAAGACTGCTCTAGATTTCACCCCACCCAACCTCTCAGAAAGTTTCAAATGAAGTCTAAAACTGCCTGACCGATTCCAAGTAAAGGTGCACCAGAAAAACTCCAAAACAACAGACAATATCCAGCATTCATCAGCATAATGTTAACAATATTTGGTATTCAATCAAAAATTGTGAGATCTGAAAAAATAAAAGCAGAAAACTAATGAACCATAATGGGTAGAAAAAAATCAATAGAAAGAGACACAGATGTATCAGGGGTAATAAAATTAACAGACTAGGAATTTAAAATAACTCATATGTATACATATACTCTCTATATTAATGAATATAGATGGAAGTGATAAGGTGAAAAGTGGGAGAGATTTTTCTTTAGAAACCCCTACGCATGCGAGGAGAGGCAGCGAGGGATATGGACAAAGCAGTACAGAGAGGGGCGCTGGAAATTATTGAAGTAAAAATGAGGTATTGCGTGTCTGATGATGTCAGTGTTCTCATTAAGATGTAAGATGAGATCATTTACCAATTGCATTGAGGACTTGAAGAGAGAGAACGCCTGGAATGGCTCATGGGAGTCTCCAAAAAAGATGCCCAGCACTGTCAGTGAGCAGATGAGAGTGCCCCGTTGTAACTGGAGTCCCTGATGTTGCAGTGGCTGGAGCTGCACGGGTCTCCATCTTCCCCGAGGTGTCCTCTAAAGAGCGAAGAGAAAAGCAAATAGCAGGGGTATGACGGGGTGGGGAACACCAGAGTTTCGTGGGTCTTTGGCGTCAAGGCTGAAGTGCAGCGTGGGGTGAGAAAGGCAGTGGGGGCTGTCAGGAAGAACACCGGGCTGGGTTTCAAAAGACAAACATGGTCTCTTATCTGCAAATTATAATCTATTTGACCTCACACAAGCCACCACTAAGGTCTCTTCTAAAAAAAAAATTATTACTGATTTGACCATGAAGTCTTTTCAGGGAAGCAAATCTACATACAGAGAACAGGGCTGATTATTCAGTTGAAACAGATAAGGGCCTGGAAGTTTCAGTGGGGACAGATGGAGAATTCACTTAGCAAGGGGGATGGGGAGAGGTGCCAGGTTGATTGCTCCTTCAGTTTCTCGCTTTCATTCTTCTGCCAAGCAGGTCGGGGATGTGGTTAAGAGTGAATAGCTTGGGAGTTTAAATTCCTGCTCTGCCTCTTATTAACTAAGTGACTCTGGACAAGTATCTCTCTGGGCTTCCGTTTCCTTGTCTATTAAGGGGGAGTGATAATAATAGAGCCCTACACACACTCTGTGTTTCGTGGTGTAGCACATGTAAGCTATCTAAAAGGGCTTAGTACTCCCAACATGATTGTTCCCTTTCTCTGTTCTGTTTTCAAAACTTTTAGCTCAAAATTTACTTTTTCTGAATTCCTATAGCACTTCTTGTTTATGTTCCCACATTTAGTCATTAAACAAAATGCTCCATTGCCTTTGCTCCTCAGGGTATGTGTATATGCACACACGTGTGTCCGTCTGTCTGCCTGTCTTATTTCCTTTACCAGACCACAAGCTTTTAGAGAGGAGGAATATATGTGTTAGATTCCTTGTGCATCCCTTTCAACTTCTAGAATATATTCTAACATTCAGCAAATACTCGTTAAATAAATTCAGTTGTAAGTCCCAGATAGAAAACTCAATATCAATCACACAGCTTAAAGAGGAGCAGGTGTAGAATAATTTAGCTAGGGTTTGGGTGTTTTTGTTTGTTTCCATTTGGTCTGTGACTATACATAGATTCAATCATAATGAAGCTGACAAAGGAGAGATGACATTTTGGAAACAGAAAAGGAATTTTGGATATTACAGCCCAACATTTGTCACCTCCCTGGCTGATAGCAGCACACGTTTGTTCCTTCCCTTTGGCTAAATTTGGATCAAATGCTGGCTGAGTGCACTAAGCAAGCCAGAACTGCATTGTACCTCTATTTTGTGACATATGAGCTCCCTGCTTTAATCTCCCTTCTACTGTATAAAAGAGGATCTGAGGCTGTTAGACTTCAATCCGGTGATTCATGCAGCTGGCACACAATAGATTCCACCGCTCTCCTCACTGCTGCACAATATCAGGCTAAACAAAATGTCTTAGAAAGCTTCAGTACGTGTAGTTAGCCTGTCACCGATCCCCCTCCCCACACACGCTCTCTCCTTTTTATCTGCTACTGAGCAAGAGAGTCCGAATGCCCAGCACCTGCCTTTTTACTGACATTTCCACAAAGGTAAAGGAATGAACCTTTTGTCAATTCCAACCAAACGATCTGTTTTGAAACAATGAGATGAAATGCCTGGGCCCCTCTCCTTGCTACTGGATTACAGGGCAGAGGCTTAAAATAAAGGACACTTGATTTTATTGATTTAATGAGGGATGGAGGCTTTTGCCGGAGCATCCCTGGTGGCAGGGGAACAAGTCTTGTTGGCAGGTACCTCCACCGAGGCACTTCCTTGCATTTGTTTGGTTCTGCAGCGGCGCTTGTTTATGGGGCCGGCTGTAAGGGTGACCCACGGTGCTCCTCGCTGTGCCTGCAGTGGCTTCGGTGTGTCTCTAGACAGGGAGCGTGGAGGACAAGCAGCATGTACTGCAGGATAAAGAGCTGCAGGAGGAGGTGACAGGGGAAAGCACATCTTTGAAGAAAGAGCGAGTCAAACAAAACAGACTGGGGAAGAAATAACACTTCTGCTGCAAAAGAGATTGTGCGCCAAAACTATTATTTCTCAGCAGAGTGGATTTCGGCTAGGTTTCCAAACCCCTCTCCCGTCCACGCTGTTCGCCCCCCCCCCCAAGCCCTCCCTCCATCACCCACGTTTGAATAGTGAGGGGGCTGAGGGGGCTCAGGCAGGATGTTTTGTGTGGACGGGTCCAGGCACAGCTAGATAATCTTTCTGCTTTTGTTCTCTGCTTCTTTGGGGTTTCTTGTGATATTATTATTGACATTTTCATATGGAAATTTCTGTATTATATGCCTCTTCTTTTATATTTGCCCTACTTTTTTTCCATACAGTCTGATTTCATTATCCACTGTGCCGTGTGAAAGGGACATTGCCAGTCACCTGCTGACCGAATTTAAGCAGGGATCTACTTTTAATAGCGAAATGGACCGGCTGAGTGTTTGTTAATAGACATGCGTATGGTCAGGATTCCTGTTAATATGAGCATATGTCTCCATACACTGTGTACATTTATTGTAATGTATTTATACAGTCCGCCCATAGATTAAACACCCTCAATTCCCTCTGGTGTGACTGTCTCTCTGATTGCTAGCTTAAAGAGAAACAGTTCCTAAGAGCATATGGTTTCCAAAACACAGCCCTTCCCCCTCCCTTTCAGTTTACACAAAATGAGCTGCTCCCCCTCCCCCCCCCACAGTTTCTCTGCTCTCCGCCTCTAGCAAGTCTGAAACCAGGGGGCAAAATCATTAGTTCTCAATTACCTTAAGCCATGCAAGATAACCTCTCTCAAGGGCTGTTGGTAAAATATGCACAGGGTGCCAATGTCTAGACAGTTATGAAATATCGGTGCAGAGCTCAGCCACTGCAGAACACCAATGCATCTCCAGTGAAGTGCTTTTATTAAAGTATAATCACCAGGATAACTAATTGCGTCAATACCACATAGTTAATTAAACCCATTACGGTTACTATTCCCATGGAGAGGAGGTCACATAAAGAGACCATCCTCTTGGTGCTACTATGCTAACAAAAGAAGAGAAAATTAAATAAAACACAACACAGACCTCTTCATTTTACATCACTTTCCTTAAATGTTTAATAACTACCTAATAAAGACCTACAAGAAGGTCTTCAAGTAGAAGCCATACCCAAAGATTGCTGGGATGTTCCAAAGGCCACCTTGTAATGTCCCTGTACTTCGATTAAGTGATTACCAACTGTTTGCTTGATTGGGGCAAGAAGTAATGACAAGTCAAAGTGAGAAGCGGAATGGACGGCCACTGTGCTTTTATTAATATGTTGCAGAGGACCGTGATGGAGGGCAGTGCTTACGTTCAGTTCAATCGGGCCTCATGACTAACGACCAGGAGATAGCCCCAGACCCGCCCTGACCCCAGCCAGGGCCTTGGAGCAGGACACACTAAGGTTAGGTATGAAAGCTCATTAACCGACCAAAGGCACACAGATTACAGATCCTGCAGTTTCAACACCAAAACTTTCTCGCACTGGCATCCAAATACAAAGGGTGATTCACGTACGAACATGGAAAAGAAGAAGAAACTTCGCGAACTCGACCCCACAGTGACATTGTTTTACAGGGGAAGTGTGTGGACAAAAGAGACGCACATCTCCACACCCATCCACACTCACACACGCGAGCACACGTGCGCACGCATCGCTCCAACGCTAACTCATCTCTGCAAAACAAAACCGAGATATTTTGACCCTCCTTGTCTGAAACTTCACCAGGTCATTATATCACTGTCACACCTTCTCCTCAAAGCAGTGCATTGTACGTGGAGAGGATTTGCATTGACTTCTCCTGATTAACAAAGAAAACTTTGTATAAAAGGGCTACGCACTGAGACGTGCAAATGTGGCCAGCCTGACCCCCTGCAGGAGAAGGCAGACAGGCCTTAGGGAGAAGAGGTGGAAGCGAGGGAAGGAATGCTTTGATCCCAGAGCCGCTGGCACAATGCGGCCGGCAGCACCCGCAAGCCCTGACCCCAGCAGGCTGCAGTTGGCAGGGAGTCGCCCGCAGATAATGAGTCTCGTTCTGCGAGGTGGCGAGCGACCGAAGACTGCAAAATCCCTGTTCTTGCTGGATTTTCTTGTTACCATTGTTCTGATCGCTGCTGATGCTATTGCGATTGTTGCGGAGGCTGTTTTCCAGCTCGGGACTTTGTAACATTGTTACAACTGCCAGATAGGCCTAGTTATTTTTCGGTGCGCACTTGCTCACAAAATACACAAAAAATCACATAGGCCCAGTGAGAAACGAATGCCAGGTGTAAAAGCCTTTAGGTGTCCAGTGGTTGAAGCTGACACTTAGTCAGATGTAAAGCAAGCTTTCGTTCCCCATCCGCAACCCTCAGCCCACCCCGAAAGCTCCTCCTCGCATTTCTCTGTTCTTGTGGAGCTACCATGTTACCTACCAGTCCACCAGACAGACACACTGGGAGCAGGGGTTTGGGTTTTCTTTACTTGGACTCCTTTGCCCCCTTTATCAATTCAGTTGCCCGGCCCAGGAGGTCTCTTGCCATCAACTAGCTCCCTCCAGACCTCCTTCTATCACCGCCCTCATCACATCCCCCTGCTTTGCCCTCCTTGTCTCCGGTCACACCCCCCTTTCAGTCTCTGATACAAACTCTCCTGATTAATCTTTCTAAAGCATGTTGTCCTCTGATTCCTCAAGTTCAAAAGCATGCATCGATCACCCAGAATTGTGCTGTAGACTAATTTGTAAATTCTATCTTTGCCATTACGGTTGTCTCCATTCTGTCCCTGCTCCCTGTGCATATCTACCTCTCAGGACTTTCTTACCTATGACCTGTGCCCCCTACCTGATCAGGTCACACACTCCAGAGACACCAGACCTTTGCTCCATATATGTACTTCATCCCAAATCCCTTCCACGTCACATCCCTCACAAACTCCTACACATCCTTCAGTGTTCATTTTAATGCCTCTACCAGGGAGATTTTCCGATGTGCCTAAGCTACAATGCCCTTATCACTCTGTTTTCTCAGAACCTGTATTTTCAGGTGTATTTTATGACTATTATCATAATCTTCCTGTAAGAATCATATGTACTGATTTTATCATTTCTTCTGATTTTAAAGTCCCTGTAAAAATTCAGAGACCACAACTTACTAATCTCTATGAGAGTTTAATTATCTATGTACTGGAATTGAATTAAAAGTTTATTTTATAGCATTATGGAGTCTTCTCAAAAATAGGATATTTTGACCAGATAAAAATATTCTGTAAAAATAAATAAATAAATATTTTGTAATTTTGTTTCAAAATTTGTGTTGATAAATTATGCTATTGTAAATTTCATGATTTATACCTTGAGCAGACACAAAAGAGCCACCTTTGTAACTACAAAATTGTTAATGCCTTCCACTGGCCCTGTTCTGTGCTTTTATAACTTTCATGTTGGACTAGATTCACACCTTGAAATTATTTTACTTAACCTTCTCAGAGACCAAAGCAATTGATTATGTTAATTATATGAAGGATAGAAGAGTAGAGAGGAAAGATCAATATATTAGGACTCATGATATCTGAGTTCCAATTCTGGTTCTGCCCACTCACAAGTTGGCAACAAAAAGTGATATTAATCACTTAATAACTATAAATCACCATGAGGTCCCCCCTCCACACACACACACACACACACACAGACACAGCTATACTGCTAGACCTTCTAAACTTTCAAAAGGGAAATAGAAGAACAGCCTTATGATTATTAAAGAAAGCAAATTGAAAATATTACATTTATTCACAATTTTAAACTGTATGATATGTAATTTCATATTATTTTGGAGGAAAATAAAATGTTCTGCCCCTTTGGTATTGTAATGCAAATATGATTAATTCGAAGAAAAGAGACAATGTAAAATTAGAAATAAAGAACTATAATACAAACTTCAAACAATACAAAACAAAAAAGCATTATAAAATGTTAATACAAATTCAGAACAATAACCAAGTCACCACTACCACTTGAATGTAACTACAGAAGCACATGCAGTAAGAACAAAACAAACCAAGGGCTGCCATTCTGGGTGGATATATGATTATAGTAATGTAAATTCAAGCAATTTTGAACCAGCATGAAGAATCATTGGCTTTTCAACATTTTATTGCTTATGGAATATCTTTGGCTTAGTAATTGAGAAAAGCAATTATTTGGATCAAAAATGATTTTATTGTTTAAAAACTGACCACTCTTCCCATTAAATAAATTAGGTATAAACTACTGAATACACAAAAAATTCTGAGTCAAGACACTTAGAAGTTTTACTCTGTCTCAGCCTGGAATGAGCCCCAGAGAGTTCAGGGTTTACCAGTGAAAAATGGTTATAGAGTGTGAGCTGCTGTAACCCTGTCTTCATCCAAAAAGAACTACCAGAAGGGAACAAAATTACAGAATCATGCTCTGTGTTGTAGGAAGGAAAGGAAAAAAAGAGGGAGGGAGGGAGGAAGGGGAGGGAGGGGAGGGAACAATGTGTGGCAGAGAGAGAGAGAGAGAGAAGGAAGAGACAGGAAGGAGATAAAGAAATAACATATAAAGGAAAATTTCTGGAAGAAAATGGAGAGGCTGACAAGTTTGGAAAACCTAAGTAATTCCCCTAAATTTTTCTCAGGGTCCTCGAAATTTCCTCACTTTTCTTCCCTACCTGGATTCTTGGCATCTCACTCTAATTACAGTCGCACTAGGAAAATGACATGGAGTATAAGGACATGGAGTAACCATGAATAAAAAGAAATGGCGATTCTAAGCCGAACACCAATAAAATGTTTTCCTACAAATGTCCAAGACAAATATACCCAGTCTATGCATGAATCCACCAATGGTGTTTCAATATACCAAGGCATCACTGCTACTACACGTAAATATTTCTTTCCAATGGCTCCCCAGTTTCTGCCAAATATATATATGATTCATACACTCTCCAAAAACCAAGTACAGCATAACTCTGAAACTTCATCTCTGTTACACCTGCACTCCCACAATATTCTGTAGAAATACCACAGGACTTATAATTTTGTGCATGTTCACCAGCAAGCAAAGGAGAGATGGTCATTTCAAGCAAGGGGTACCATGTTAACTCAGAGGTGTCGGAGAACATGACCTGTCCTCTGTGAAGCCTCCCTTGACCTCCGGGGAGAGGTGGATGCTACTTCCCTAGAAAATCTCTTTCTTTAGCTTTCTTCTCTCACAACACTCACTCCGTTGGTTTCTCTTTTACATCTGTGCCTCCTCTACTAAACGGGAATTCTGAGAGAGCTAGGACATTTAGTCATTTCTGAAATAGGAAACCCTCACAATGAGTCTGACACATATTAATAGCAATATTAGTTAATATATGCATTAGGCATTCAGAGGAATTCTGCTATCATGAAATGTCCTAAAGTATAATAATTTTTTTTTTTTACATTTGTAAAACACTTCATTGCTTAACATGCACTTTCACAAATATTATCATATTTTATCATTAGGTCTGTGGAGACATTTTCATCCTCAATTTCAAGTTGAAAGAAGTGTTAATAGACCACATTAACTAACCAGATGAACTAGTTGTAGAATTTTAGAAAAGTTACTTAACTTCTTTAGGCCTAGGTGTATCTACCTGTAAAATAAAAATATTCCATGTGAGTCTCTGTAAAGTACCCTTTATCTCTCTGTGATGACTTATTTTATTTTAAAATGTAAGAATCATCTGGACAGGACCATCTCTTAATGTGATTTAATTTTAAAAATACTGGGAGGGACTCTAAGATACTACTCTGTATGAAACTGAGGCTTCTCTGAAAACATATCAGAAAAATAAGAACAGACAATATAAAGAATAAAGACAAAGAATAGAAGCCTCCTGTGTTTGCTAGACAGAAAAATATAAACAGCCAAAATTGCATTGTATTAATAAAAGGGAAGCAGGATCAGACAAACTGACAGAATGATAATCACTATTTGCAGAAGTTGCTCAATCTTTCCGTAAATCCTACAGATGCCAGACAAGAAAGGGAGACTTTCAGATTTTAGGAAGAAAGGGGAACCATGAAGAAAGACCAATCAGTGATAAAGAATAGCCAAGAATAAAAAGACTTGAGCATGAATAAACTTGATTTACAGCTATCTGGGAATCATTTCACCACACAAACAGAGAAGACACATTTTTCTTCCAGGTGTTCATGAATTACCAAAAAAAAATCTACCATACAATAAGCCACAAAATAACTTCAATAAATCCCAAAGAGTCAATATCATATAGACTTATTGATCTGATCATAATGCAATGAAATCACAAATCAGTAAGTGATAGCTTTCAAAATTCCATGTTACTAGAACTATAGAACTTTTGCTAAAAAAAAAAAAAAAAAAAAAAAATGTTTTGGTTACACAGAAGACATGAAAAATATGTGAAACATTAAATAACTATGAAAAGTTCCCAGTCCAATTCTGAAAGCAAAATAATACTGAGACAAAATTTTTAATTTTAATTTTAAATACATTTATCAAAACAAAACAAAAATTTAAACAAATGGCTTATATGATTACTCAAAGCACCAGTAAAAGCGTGACCAAATAAAATGAGGAAACAATAAGGAAATAATAAAAGAAAACTGCAGGCATTCCAGTTAAAAATGAGGATTAGATGTGTGCCTTTTAATCCACCCCCTCCATAAACCCTATAAAGCAAAGGTAAAGGGATATTTTGAGGCTTAACTCTATAAGAACAAGGAGCATAGACGATGAAAGAATAGCAATAAAAATTCAGATGATGAAAAACAGAAGAATGCGTATTAAATGACTTAGCAAGCTAAGAAAGAGAGTCCTAAACTTGCAGCAGAGAAACCTCAGAAACTATTTCATGTGTCTCAAGAAAGCTTCCTAACGCTCAGATATGTTCAGCACCAGGCACCTCTCCAGTGGGTAAAGGTAGAACCAAACCACACCAAAGAGGACTGATTAAAAGTGTTTATGATACAGACGTCCAGACACTGTCCTCCACTCTGTGTAAGAATTCCTACTCCGCCTGACGGAAGAACTGGAAGCTTACCCTCTAGAGATAGTAAAATGAAGATCCCCTGAATTTGGAGGGCACCAAATCTAGTGAAAATAGTAAGTGCCATACTGAAAATAGTGGAATTAAGTGTAAGCTCACATACTAAATCTGAGATCGTCATCGCTCTTCCTCACTCAGTAACCAAGATGCTAATACCCAGTCTTACGAGGCTGGAATTGAGAAGACATGTTTCTGGAAAAACTGATAAACCAAAGAGGAGAGGCATTAAGATACTAGACTTGCAGCTTCCCCGGCAGCCTATCCGGTTCAAGCGGTAGTGAAGCCCACGACGAACAAGTTCCAATCATGAGCACAGAGCTTCCAATCAGCTTTACAAAGCACCACTCTTAAATATGGCCAGCTACTGGGGATGGGAGACACAAGAAGAAAATTGGAGAAAAAAGTGACGTTGCAAAGAGAAGAAAATGAAACAAAGAAACAAACCAAGCCATCATTATTTTTGAAAAGATAAGAGAAGACGTTGCATCCTGAATCAAGAGTAAGATGCTGCTGTCAGACTGTTCCACGTATCCATTCCTCTGTTTCTATCTTGTTCATTAGCTATCTGCAGGGAGAGGAAATGAATGAAAGAAGGTGACGGGATTAGCCAAAGAGCATGTATGCATAACGCATGGACTCACACGACACTGTGGCGAGGGCCAGAGGGAAGGGGGAGCGAGGCTGGGTGGAGGGGCAATGGGGCAGGGGAAGAATGGGGACTTCTGGAATGGTATCAACAATAAAAATAAAGGGAAAAAAGGAGAATGCAACTAGAAAGAGAAAGAATAAGATGCTGCTGCAAAGGAGTAATCAGAAACATGATAGAAATCTTGGCTATTAAAATTATAATAGTCAATGTAAAAATGCAACAGAAGATCTGAAATACGTGGTCGAGAAATTATAAAGTAGATTAAACAGTCTAAGGGATGGGGAATAGGACAGAAATTATTTTAAAATTAGAGGACTGATTTCTAAATATTAGCTAAAATCTATTTTAAAAGCCTGCAAAGACCCATAAATATCTAAAACAATATCAGGGGAAGAAGCAAAGTGAGTGTGTTTCATGATGACCATGCAGTGTGAACACCAGCGGAAAAGAGCACAGAGCCAGGAACAATCCACATTTGTATGGACTTGGAAGCTGACATAGTGGCACCACTGATTTAGTAAGGGAATAGTGTGCACATATACATAAAACATTATGTATTTTTCAATTATATACATATAATTAATAACAAATGTGAACTGGAAAGACACACTTGTTTGAATCACATGAAATTGCTGATATTCAACAGGTTTTGACTTACATAAATGTCAGTTTCATAAAGTTCAACCTAATACACTAGGCGATTAATGGTTACTTATAAAAGGGGGAAAATAGATGTAGAGGAATGGATTAAAGAATATAATAAAACAAAAGGAAATCTTTTGTGTGAGAAGCTATGAATTAGAAAGAAGGATAACTCAGTTCTATGCACCAAGAGGTAATGGTGGTGGAAGGTTTGTAGACTTATAAAATCATAACAGATAGAAAAACAAGAGGGAGTCCAAATTTGTTAGGTAAGAAAAATTAGCAAAATTGTAAAAAAAGCCAGGTGAGATAAGAAATGATAAAGCTGTCTTGAGAGGGAAAGAAATACTTAAAAGATGGATAATCATAACTATGAGAAAGGGTAACATTAGCTAAATGTGGTTTTAGAGAACGAAGCATAGGACTTTGGGGACAAAATTAAAGATAAGTAAAAATTTTTAATAACACTTCAAGATATTTCCTTACCAGAAGAAAAAGACAGAGATAGCTGCACTTTCCTCAATGGGCTAGTGGTAACAGTGAAAGCAAGGCTGATGTCCAACACTTTTTTCCAACTCCTACCACCACCACCATCTCCTCAGCATTATGTACAACATACACTAAGTTCACGAAATGCGCTTAGTGAAATCTAGTAGGAGGCGGTGATCATAAAGGATTCCATTTTTTCCCTTGAGAGGGATTTTCCTTTGGAATGCACAATTTCTTAAACTGTAGAGTTACAAAAAGACACAGACTTCACATATTTTTCTGGAGAAGGGTGATTATTCTTGCCCTCTTCAACAGACACTATGACAGTGAGAACTGAGCCTGTAAATTATATATATTAGACTTGACCATGACATGATATATCTTCTACTTATAATTTAGGTGATCTTATATAATGTGCTAGACAGTAATGTTACCATTATTTACAGAACCTTGAATGTAGCAGTAATCATCAATCTAAATGTCCGTGCATTATTTTAACTGAGAAGCACTGTGATCTATTTCAGGTTAATGCGTAGCAAGTGTGATGGAGGGATTTAACTGGGAGGTAAATATAGAGATTTCTCTGTAGCTACGATAATGACCTCCTACTGCCCACCACACCCTGGACCACTCTTTCTCTCTCTGGTGATCCACTAAGCCAAGTTCCTCAAATATCCTTTTACAGTTAATCCTTTATAATTTTCATAAATGAAATGAAAAAGATGTGGTAAATTATTGAGAACATTAATTACAAAAGCAACATAAAATATTTGCACATCATATTCAATAACCTCTCAAGTAAAGACTAAATTATTGTGCTTACCTTGACCCATATGGAAACTCAAGTTCTTTTACAGTTTTAGTAGGCTTTAACATTTAATTTGCTTAAATTATTACTTTGTTGATATAAATAAGATGTTTATTTACTCTAGCCTAGCAATAACTGAAAGAGGAAGCCTCTAAAGACAAAATACTCAATTACATTCTATACCAGGAATCTATGAATCATAACATAATAATTGAGGCAAGTGCCTTCCAGCAATCTCAGACTTGTTGTCCATTGGCAGCACGAGACCAAAATGAAAAATCTAGGTTGCTCTCCAGTTCCTCCTGCATGATTTCAGTGTATAAACTGGGTTACCTCGACTGAACTCCCAGAGTATCTGACCTCCCCCCAATTTTAATGTGTTCAAAGCTGCTCTCCAGCTATGACAACAAATGCAGGTACTCCATAATTATCTATAGACTGAGTCAAATGAGCCTAACAATTTAAATTATTTACACCATTTTCACTCTCCTTACCCGCAAACCCTTGCTCACCGTTCCTTATCTTTAAGATGAATAACACCCCCAAATATTGTGAACTCTGAATATCTGTGATACAGATATTAACTAAAATACAAATAAATCTTTGTTTTCTTATTACCTGGGGACTTTCCTGCACCGTTTCCTTACATATGCACAAACTGTTCTATGTACAAATAAAATAATTATGTTATGGAGCTACATCGTCACAAACTACAAAATGTATTCTAATTACAGAACCAGAGAGAAAAGGTGGGCTAAGGTAATCCAAAGTCTAGAAAGAAATTGAAGCTTTTAATTAATCTCTCGTTAAACAATGAAATTTAAAACAGGATTTATAGAATTTGTTATATAAATTCCATATTTTTTCAGAATATATATATGTATGTATGTATACATATATGTATATATAAATTCAGGCTCTGCTAATTACTAATTATATGATCTGTTGCAGTGTACTTAATCTCTCTGTTATCCTGACCTTATTAAATAGCTATTATAACAATTATTTTATGGCATTGTGGTGAATTTCAAAGAAAAGATTAGAAATAGAAGTTACTGTTCATTTTAAAGTTCTATACAAAACTAGTGTTTTCCTTTACCGCCTAGTATGGGCCCAAGACAAATCTTTAAGTCTGAAAAGAATATAGGAGAAACGCAAGGTATGGCCTCTTCCCGCAACAAACTTAATACCCATTTGGAATCAGAAAATAATGAGAAAATGAGATGAAACTATATAAAACCAAGTTGTATGATCCAGGCTACGTGTGCTGTAGCAGCTCTAAGAAAGGAGAGTTTTAAATGGGCTGGAAACTATGACCATTTTCTTTCCAAAAGAAACAGGCTAAGCTTTGCAGGAACAAAGAAGCAAAGATATCTAACAGCTGCTTACCACTCTCTGTTGCTTAAAATACCGGAGGAGTAAGAGGCTTGTGCAGCTCTGAGGGCTGAGTCATCTTCCTCCTAACTTGGTATTTGTTCAGGACACAGCGCTAGCCCTGATGACAACAGCCTTCTTGACCTCTGAGCTGCTGAAAATGCTAAGATAATTCTGAAGGTGAAATGGGCACTTCATCCAGATTCCTGGGCAGTTACCATTCCCGGTTATGCTTCTGCTGCACCTTGTTTTGACAGCTGAAGGAGAGGAACTGAGGCCAAATGAGAAATATCCTAGATTTTCTTCTCATGACGATGCTCCGAGCTCACAGCTGAAGCAATTATAGAAAGAGCTGGAACCTGAGCCCCTACCCTGTAGCTTTGTAGCTTGTATACCATCAGGTTTAATCAACTCAATTCAGTTGTTCAGGCTCTATGAGGACCTGTTTTGAACAAAGCTCTAGAAGTGTTGGATACATAAAATTAAGTAAGGGAGATAAAAGATTAAAAAAGTAATTATTGTAACAGGCAACCTCACATATATTTTATGTTCTCATGGTAGTATCTGTAACAGGCTTTTATCACTATTTTTCCAGGTGCGGGGGCTAAGGCCCAGCTATGCTCAATAATTTGCCCAAGGTTACACAACTTACAAACTGCAGAGAGAAAATTCAAACCCAGAAAATCCTGGCTCTAAAGTCTTTGCTCTTTACATTTAAATTTTCAGAGAAAGAAGTATGAACAAATACATAGAAGTACATTTTTTAAAAGGAAGAGGGCTCAGGAAGTAGAATATTTCCACTCTTTTAGATGATGGGGTATTTTCACAAGAGGGGGATTGTGAAGGAATAGGCTAAAAAGAAGCTGAGGCCACGTGATGAAGAACTTTGTTAGGGTGACCACTTAGCACTCAATTATGCCAACAATGGGGAGTTACCTGCGGTTTGCCAAATGGGGGATATTAGCAGTAGTCCCAGGTACAGGCAATAAGGGGGTACTCTGTATGTAGGGAATTTTAAAGCAATAATAAAACTGAGTCATTCTGATTTTAATCATCACCTTGTGCCTATAATTCTAAACAATGAAGTGATAAAATACTTCTCAAAATAATATTGTGCAATTCTTACTCCTAAACGATTTCTGCCATTAATGCTGACTTTTAATAATACATTATAAGGTTTGAATTATCACAATTTTATTATGTATCCTTTACTAAACATTGTGTTCTACATGGAAGTTAATTCAGCCAACTCCCAGTTATACAGTTGGCCCCAACACACCCACACTTAGCTACTTGCATCCAAGAGTAATTGTGAGTCCTTAAGCTTGCCTCGGGCAGACATAGCTGTGATTTAAGCCAAAGCATCAGAACGAGTTGCTTCACTTCTATCATTCTACGGGATCAGTGGAGTTTTCTGGTTTTATTTAAATGCAAAGTGCACATGTAGTGTTTTTATTTGAAAATTATAAATTTCAGTTCATACATCAAATAGTCTAGAAACTTGAATAATCTTTAAAATAGCAATCATTCTCTTTAGTTGTTGTTTTTTAAAATATTTTAAAATTATGTTGATTACCAATTATTACATGAAAATAATTTCATCACATAGTAGGGGGTGGGGATGGGTGTTATAAAAATAATCCAGTCAAGGCCTCAAATATGCTAGCAATGCCACTGGGAGTCACTAAATGTTTTTGATGGGAGGGGCCAGAAAAGAATGGTAAAGGTGAATCATAAAAGACACCATCATTATATCTGTATGTGATTGTTTATGTGTCTAGTTAACAATATGTTGTAACTAGAGAAGGAAAGAAAGCAAGGTGCATGTTGTCAGAATAATAAAATGTATTAAGTATGGAGAGTAGTCTGGCATGGGTCCTGATAGGCTGCTGCATTTCATGGTAAAATATCAGTCCTACCCCCTGCTGCTCTGCTCCTAAAAGCAGATAATTCTCATTTTTAAATACCATCAGAGAACATTACATTTCAAGGAGTCAGTAGGAAACAATGCAGTTTGGAGGGGTTTATCACTCAAAGATCTTAGAAACTGTCAGCTGAAAAAAATCATTCTCGAGAGTTTTTTGTTAAGGATTCATAGTTGTCATAACTTGCATTGTTGTTTACAATATCCCATGCGCCTCCCCATGGAAAGACTGTACATGCCCGTCCCATGGAAGACTGGCCTGCCTTAATGGCTGATTGCTTTGGCCAGTAAAATGTCAGGAGAATGTTCTTTTTCCCAGTGTCTGTGACCATGAAAGCATGGATCCACTGTCCCCGGGTTCCTGAGTGACTGCAACGAAGAGAACCCCTTTGTCAACCTATGATGAATGTATATCACGGACAAGAAATAAACATTGAGTTTTAAACTGCTAAGATTTTCTGGTTATTTGTTATCACAGCACCAATGAGCCCACTTAATTGATAGAGTAGTCCTTCCATTTGGGTAGATACTCTCAAATCTCTTCCCAAATTAGCCAGACCAAGAGAAATTATATTTGTCAAACTCACTGTATGGATATCAGTAGAACTGCTTTTACTGAATAGCACTTGATGTGAAGATCATTTGTACTGAAGGACACTAAACACGCCTCATGCAACTCACCCTGGTTGACACTTAAGGCTGTTGTCATGAATTGGGGGCATTTTACCAATGTAACCCAATAAACATCCTCAAAAGAAGTCTCTGCCTGGGCTCTGTGTCAAGAATCCCAGTTCTCTTGTGCAAACCGGACCACTTCTGTCTTTTACGTACTGCGCCCTGCATACCTAGTCGAGCTGATCTTTTTTACATCGGTTGCCAGGAAGCTTAGAGCCAAATCTTTGGCAAGTATGCAAGTCTTTATAGGATCCGTTTTTTATTTAGTCTTAATTTTGACTTTATTTTATGCAACTAATCCTGTGTTATCTTTTCACAACAATTTTTAATTGGTATATAATATTTAATCTTCTTAACCTTTCTGAGTTATTTAACAAACAATGTGGGAGTATGAATAAATAAATATAGAACGCTAGCATCACCATGTTATTGTTTCTAAACAAGTAAATGTCATAAATCTATGTCATGTCACCAAAATTTCTGCTAATATCAAAATTTTAGTCCCACTAAATCAATAATTAACTTATTAGAAAAGGTTCCCTTGAATCTGGGCACTGAATATTTCACAGTCAAGTCAGATTGAAAAAGTTCTTCCTTGAGGAAAACCGTTCTACTGATTGCATTTGCTTTAGTCGTTTGTTTCCTTCCAGGATGCCTTTGGGATTCAAGATGGACAATGTGATCATTTTAATGAATGAATGAATGAATCTAATACTTTTATTTAATTGAGATTCTTTTTCTTGCTGAGCAAAACACTGGACACTATTAAACCGCCTAAATGAATAGAAGGCATTTTCCTAGAATTCTGGAAGTTTTCGTAGTCTAGCTGGTGAGTTCAATTCTGTGAATAAAGTAACAAACAAAAACAACTCAGGACTGACAAAATTACTCGGGGCCAGCTAAGGACCTAAGAGCTGGAGGAACTCAGAACAAAAGGATGGTGGTGTAAGAATAATATTAACTGGAAGACACTTTCCGGAGGAGGAAAGAGTTGAAGCAGGTCTATTCGTAACTATTTCCTCAAAGCTCCCTTATCACACCTACCTCACCTCCTCCCTTAAACATTAAAAAAAAAAAATCTAGCAATTAAAATGTCTGGCCCGGGAGACTGGGGGCTCAGCCTCAGCCCCTAAAAAAGGCGCGCTCTAGACTTGGGCCTCAGGACCCCTAAGGCTTCATTCTGGGTTAGGTGCAGA
Organism: Miniopterus schreibersii; assembly: GCF_964146895.1. Taxonomy (NCBI): domain Eukaryota; kingdom Metazoa; phylum Chordata; class Mammalia; order Chiroptera; family Miniopteridae; genus Miniopterus; species Miniopterus schreibersii. The sequence continues at coordinate 75,407,871 of NC_138107.1, read as the reverse complement.
TCTGCCATTTGTCGACAGACCCTTTCCCAGAACCAAGTATGTTGGGGTCACTGGGAAAGAGGAAACTTATGAATAAATTTGAAAGGGGGTCTGAAAATTTAGATGAATGCCAGAGGAGTCCTTTGTGAAGAAAATTAAGCAGTCATTGCCACAGAGCACAAACATTTTAACTGGCTCTGCTCCACAGCAACCTCCCAAGGCTTCCTCCAGGAGGCAGAGGCATGGCTGTGTTAAATGGCTTAATTTTCTTAATCAACTATTTCATTGTGAGTTTTTAATTTCATTCCCATGCCTGTTTTATTTTTTTTTTTCATTTTGCCATAATACAGCTCTAAGTACCGTGGCAAACATTTGACAGTTTGCTCAGCAGGTGCTGGGCTCTGCAAAGCTTACATAACTCTACCTCTTATTAATTGGGTTTCAAAATGTATTCTTGTGTGAACAGAAGCTAAGATGGGACTATTGTACCTGTCAACATGAAGCTGGGAGAAATAAAATATTTGGAATGTGTTTTAAAATAACTCATTGTGAGCTTGATCAGTAGAGAATTTAAAAGCAGAAATATTTTTTAATGCTGAAATAAATAATCATGCAATCAAAAAGGCAATAAAATTAAAGAAACGATGGGTTTGTTTATGGTTCTTCAGTATTGGATAACAACAAGAACATTTTCTTTGTGCCCAGTAGGTTAAGCATTGATGAGGTGGTTCTGAAAAAACAATTAATGAAAAATCTAGAGACCTGGAGCGGTAGTAACTATTTTGAAAACCAGCAACTAATGCTCTTTATATACCTCTAATGTTTTCAATTTAATTTTGCCTCAATCTGGAAGGTTTTTTCCTTATCAAGAAAAGCTATCAATTTTAAATTTCAAATTCCAATCTAAAAGAAGCTCTGCCTAGCATTGACCCTCTGAGGAAGATATCTCTCTTTGGTGAAGAAGAAGTATCTTTGTGACTCTTTTCCCTTTTACATATATGTCCTTTGAACTCAATGAACTATCATGACATACATTCTAAACTCCCACTTAGGGCAGAAGTTAAAAAGGAAGTGAAGAGAGAGAAGTCAAAGTTGATGAAAAACTCAGTGATATGTCAGGCCCTCTCTTGTCATTACCACTGTCAACTCCATCATTAACTTTGCTCAACTCTGAAATAATGAATGTTATCTGTTTTCTCCCGAGGGACTATGTAGGCACTTCCCCTAAAAGGGTGTTGTCCTAAAGTTTAAGCATGGGGAAAATAAAGATGAAGCCACAACAGCCATGAGATGAAAACCTAAAGAAGTGAAAAACTATTTCTTCATGTTTGTTTCTGATTAAAGAAATAAATATATTATCATTGTAAAAATCTTGAAGAGTTGTGGCAATAGACAAATTAAAAAATGAAACACCCACTGAAATTCTACTACTAGAGGTAACCACTCAGGTCTATTCCCTTCTGGACCTTTTTATATGCATTGTTACACACAGACACACACACACACCATTTTAAAAACAAAAACAGAATCATGTCAAACAGTGTGTTTCAACTTGCTTTTGTACACTTGTTAACATATCAAGGACAATATATATATGTATTTTTTTAAGTCATTACCCGAGGATATTTTTTCCATGGCTTTTCAGAGAAAGTAGAAGGGAGCGAGAAAGAGAAACATGGACTGAGAAAGAAACATCAATTGGTTGCATCCCACACATGCCCCGACCAGGGCCCGGGATAGAGCCTCCGAAGGAGGTATGTGCCCTTGGCCAGAATCGAAGCCTGGACCCTTCAGTCTGCAGGCCGATGCTCCAGCCACTGAGCCAAACCAGATAGGTCAAGAACAATATTTTTATTTGATGTATAGAACTGCCACATCCTTTTAATGTCTGTCAAGTATTTCACCTAATGGATGAAAAATAATCTTTTAACCAATTCCAATTGACAAATGTTTATGATGTTTATACATATAATACATATATAACACATACATCAATATTACAATCACTTGGGTAAATATTTCTGGAAGGTCGATTTCTAAACGAAGGTGTTAAATGTTAAATTTTGCTACATATTTCCCAGTTACCTCGAAAAATGTAGTAATTTACAGTCCTAGTGACAATTGATGAGGAAATATGCCACTCCACATATTTTTAAGCTTTGCCGATCTGAAAGATAAAATATATCTCATTATTGTTTAAATTTGCATTTTTAGCTACACTGAGGTTAACACATATTTACTTGGAATCTTTACAACATTGAGTCAATTCACCAGGGAATATGACATAGCTTTGTATTTGTTGTCTTCTTTATGTCTTTCAATAAAGCTAAATTATTTTCCTGATGGATATGTTGCAAATTTCTTATTAAATTTTATATATTACATATTTTTATTGCAGGTGAACTGGGATTTTTATTATATTTTCAAGTGATTTTATTAATATAAATAAAACCTATTGATAGTTAAACTTGTATTTGCTTTCTAGCCACTTTCCTAAATTCTATTAGTTTTAGTAAACTTTCAGTTGGTTTCAGTTTTTTGGTTTTGTTCTTAGGTAGACCATCATAATGCTACATATAGGTAATACATTGTGACTTTTATTTTCCAATATTTATGCAGTAATGATAATGATCATCTTTGACTTACTTCAGAATTCAGTGAGAAAGACATCAGTTGTTTTATTTCATTTTTTTATAGTGTTTTATCTGTTTGGAGCCTTAGGCCACTTTGAGAAGCTAATAAAAGTCATAGACGCCTCCCTTTTGCCTCCTTTCAAATACATGTGCTGCATAAACAAGCAAATTTTTCATATATTTTCAATTTTGATTCATACACCCCTCACTTACAAAAAAACCCAAAAACACACCACAGGACAGGCTAGACAGAACTAAAGTTGATTCAACAGGACTGGCCAAAGGGAAAATTTCCAAGTAGGCGAAGGGTGTCAGTTTAATGCAACAAGCATTTGGTGAGCTCTCATTACAGGGTTTAGTTATCGAAAAAAATGGGTTAGCTTTCCAGTGCAATTAAAAACACTCTGCAAGACACTGGCTATAAATTCTCGTATTGCTCTCAGTCTATACAGGAGAAACTGGTAAATACACAGAACAACAGAAATAGTGATATTAAAGATGTATGCATTCTGGATGAGAGCATACCTGGATACTGTTTCCATAAAATACAGAAAGTTTTCCAAAGAATGTACCTTTTCGAGTGAAAATTTAAAGATGGCATTGAAAGAGCAAAGACATTCCAAGAAGATAAACAACAAGAGCAAAAGTAGTTTGGCCTGATGTATTTGTAGAAGGATGCGTAGTGCCCTGTGCTTAGAACACAGAAAAAGTACAAAGATTTTAATTGCACTGTTTGAAATGACTTTGTTGTTATGGTAGACTCGGCCAAAATAACATAGTGTTACAAATCTTGCAAAATAAAATTCCTCAGAAACCTCACACAAATTGCATAACTCTTGAGCTGTTTTGTTTCTGGGTAGAAATCTCATAGACACTATTACTATTTGCTTACCCATTTAGTACTTTTGCTCCTTTCTTACTTAATTGATCCAGAATATTGTGGCCTGCTGAGAATGCCTGAGGGCTTTCTTTGTCTGGTACCAATTTCAGAGACTTCTGGCTGAATACATAGTAGAAGTTGTTAGCAGTTGCTAGAAGTTTAGTGTGAAAAAGCTGCCTTTGGGGAGATTAACCCAGAAATGCCAATTATCTACTATACATCCATACATACAAAAGGATATGTCTACTGAGAATATTCTCTTACCTTTCTACTCATCACAATTAAATTCCTTGGACATATTGGTCCATGAATGACATGCCTCTTTTCCCAATGATTTTTTCAATTCATTGTCTCTCCTATATCGATGTCCTCTATATTGTAGCTTTCTTCATGGTCTTTCCCCTTCATCACTATTTCTAAGCAATCTTCAGTACTAGTCACCAAACCAGAGTTTGCAAACTGAAAATCTGTTCTTTCAATCTTGCCCAAAGACTATACAGTCTTCCCTCAGAATTGGCAGGGTGTTGCTTCCATGACTCCACTGCCCCCGCCCCCACGGAAACCAAATTTGCAGATACTCAAGTTTTATATAAGATGTGCAGTATTTTCATATCACCTGCAAACATCTTCCCATATACTTTAAATCATCTCTAGATTACTTATAACATCTAATACAATGTTCATGCTATGTAAATAGTTGTTATTCCATATGTTTAGGGAATTATGACATGAAAAGAAGTCTGTCCATGTTTAGTACAGACACAACTATCATATGCCTAACTATATAATACATATCAACCACAATGTAACATTTTTTTCAGGGTGTGGAGGGCCAATTGTATGTTTTTTGTCCTTCACTCTCAATTAAATCAGAATATAGAAAGTGAGAGTGTTTGGTTGGGGGGAGGGGTTGAGGAGAGGGGTTGGGGAGGGCACGATACACATCAGTATTTTTTAAAAGCTCCTCAAATGATTCTCATGAACAGCCAGGGTGGAGAACCACTGGTGAACAGCATTTCTCATTCATCTTCAATATAGTCCTCACTACTCATTTCTCCCTACTTCTGCCATCCATCCCAAAATAGGCTCTAACTGAATCTAGTGTCTCTAGGAAACAATCAATAGTCTATGAAAATGACCAGTACTGATTCATATTTCCTTGTAATGATGAATATCCATTACTTTTCACAGTTGAGATGCTCACCATCTCATACATGTAAAGATCTACATATGTAAAGGAAAAACATCACTAATAAAAATAGTTTCTTATTTTTTCCCACCTCTTCTCCTAGTGTAAAATCACTGAGTTCTCCTTATGCCTTGCCCATTGATCATTTGTCTCATTCCTTTAATTTGTGAATCCATGTGACTGGGAACATATTTATATAGTATGGTTATAATGGCACTGATTTTCATAGCAACTGTGGTGTCCAAAGCATATTAAGGAAAGAAAAAAGTAACAATAATGCTGAGGAACTCCTAAAAGAATTCTTTCATCTTTTAGAAAATGCTTAAATGTAGAATATTGCTTAACATATTCTATGATGTAAAAGCTAAGATATTCTATTTTAGACACAAATTGTATCTATCTGGGATATATTTCTCCTGTTATTTTCGTAGCTTCATCTGCACCCTTTAAGTCAGTTACTTTGGAAAATTCATTAGTATTTGTAAAATTATTATTAGATTCGGCTACCTTCAGTTTTGTTCTTATTATAGTCATATGCTCAAAGAGTATTTGTAATGTATTCTTCATAGATGATCCTAAAATAAGCTGTTATTAAGCGTATCACTGTAACATATACAGTCAAAAATTATTTTCAGAAAATTCTGAGTAGCTTGAGAGGCCTCTGGAGAAAAACACTGAAAGATATAATCCAAAAGCCACTATAAGCTTGTCCTTTCCTTCTCAAGACTAGTTACTTAGATTCTACTAACTCCTTGATCCCTATTTCACCAAGCATCACACAGTACTTTCCCATTGGACTTGTGGTACGCCTGTGACCAGAGGGCCATACTTGGTTGTGCTAACTCCAACAAATTCTGCCTTTCTCCCAGCCTATTACTAACTGCATTGAATGAATCTCAGTTGAGTGATATTGCTTTAAGGGCAGTATGTTTCCCCAAACTAAAATTTATATTTAAGCTTTAAAGCAATTTAAAATAATTAAAAATAATGGTAGGTCAAAAGCAATTTTCCTAATCGTAATTGATATCACGCCCACAAAGAGCAATAATTTATTTGTATGCTAAAGCTCTTCAACCCTGTGCTAAGAGCTGAAAGACCTGAATTCTATTTTAGATTCTAGCACTGATTTCCTGCTATCAGTCTTTCAGTTTCCACATCTATGAAACCAGAAAGCTAGAAAAAAATAAAGTGTTGTGTCCTTGGTGTACAAGGACCTCAGGAATTAATGAGTTAATAATTTACGCACAGCACGTGCTCCTTAGAGGGGAATAGCCTTCATAACACACCACAAGTATAAATTCAAAATAGCTAACCCCATAATTTTGTGATGTGTATGGTATTTTGTTTCTACAAATTCTGCCTTAACATATGGTAGCATTTAGCCACTACTCCTAATAACATTTATACGTAGATTGAGAATTAGCTCACAAATACAATTCAGGAAGTTTATTTTGATGATTTGTTTTTCATGTTCTGTGAAATGAGTTGCATTAGAGGTCAGAAAAAGTGCCTTAGAAGGGCACTTTAATATTTAAAGTTGATCGTAAGGTACTCATAATTGGCATCTCTTCTGGGAATCAAACTCCGTAACTTTCTGCCCGATTAGCCAGATTATTGCATAATACACAGAAAAATGGCAAAAGGCAGAGCAAATGGGCCCTGTATTTACTGTTTTTCATTTTTAGCCATGAGAAAGAGGCAAACATACTACAGAGTATGAGATGACAAAGCAGGAATTGAGACCTGACTCCAAACCTGGCTATACCAACTGTTCTCATAGTTCACTGCAACATGAATATAATTTCCACCAAGTATAGTTAATTTCATCCTGTGACCTCTTGACTTGATAGTAATATTTTTAAAAGCAGGGGGGGAAAAGAAAAGAAAAAAGGAAAATAACTGTCAAGCTGAAAGCAATCAGCTTCTAAGGTTGACATCAGCTCCCTGAATACATCGCCACATACACACCTCCAAATCTCATTTTTTTCCTTCACCACTCACCCCTCATATTCCGAGCATCACACCCACCCCACCAACTCGCTGTCTCTCATACACACACACACACACGCACACACACGCACACGCACACACACGAGGCAGAAAGAATCATACAACTATTTCAACAACATTGGTACAAATTAATAGAAAAAATGTAGAAAAGGTTAAAGAGGAATCTCTTTGACACTTTGACAAAATAATTAAAAGGAATACAAATTCACATATATTTTTCTAGGGCAATTTTCTAAGTAATGACTTTGTAAAATTTCTATTTGAAAAGGGAAACAGTGTACTTCGTAAATTGTTTTTCAACTTTAGTAACCATTTGAACATGTTCTTAATTTCAAAATGCAATTAAAGTTCAAGTTTACTTGTGACCTACTGAAGAAGCTTCCTGGATCAGAAATAAGAGAATAGAAACAGTTGTTAATGAGTCTGTAATATGCTTTAGACATCATAGTATGCTAGGATTTTAGAACAGAAAGCTTTCTTATAATTAAAAGACTGTGTTCTGTTAAGTGTGAATAAGTCAGAAATGCTTAATTTGCTCCCTGAGGAGGTAAATTTTAAATCAACTGAGCAAACAGTTTTTTTAAAAAAAAAATACAAAAACTGAGCAAGCTATCTCATGGAATTTTCCAACACTTATAAAGATTTTCAGACTTTTACATCCCTGTATATGGCAATAAATTGTCCATCTCTAATTTTCATTTAGCTTATTATTTTCCTCTGCCAATGAATTTTGGCTTAATGCTCGCTTTTAGAATGTGTAAACAGAAACATAAGCAGATGATTTTTACTGGGCCCACTCTAGCTAAAAATAGCCAAGTTAGTATTAAAACAAAATATATACACCACAATATTTATGTGTCAACATTTTGAGCAGTCATTTTCCTGACATGCACACATTTTCGTCACACTGCAGCCACCTGAGAATATAGGCTAGGATGTACATGTTACATGCACATAAAGCTTCTATTATTATTAATATATTCATTCTATACTAACCAGAATATCAAAGCACCTGGAACATTAGTGGGAGAGGTATGCAGATATGAAAGAGTTTCCCTACAAAAAGAGTCTAGTGTCTTCTGAAAACAAATCATTTTTGTCCCTCAAATATGCAAGAAAATAATGCCTCTGGGCAACAGAAGTAGTTTTCCTGACACCCAGGTGGTATAGCTCCTTCACTTCGTAAGGTGTTTTTCTCCTGTTTTCACAAAACTTTAAGAATGTTAGCTATGTACTTCCTAGACCATGACAGATCACAAGCTGTAAATGGAAAGAGACAGAACTGAGTAAGAGGGCAAGCACTCCAACAATGACAAGGATAAATATCTAATAGAAAAACTACTAAAAGCAGGCAAATAAAATATAGTAATTTGAGATAATATAGAGATTTATTGAAAGCCAAAACTTCTCCATACATTTAATGGGCCATATGTGCATTGGTACATTTATATTTATAGCTATACCTGAGTCATAAAAATAGTTATGTTTAATACACTCTTTAATATGCTTAAGAAAGCAGAGAAGTTTCCAATATAATTATAAATGTTTCTAATAAAAATAATCAGATTTAAAAATTTTTCAAGTTAAAAAAGTGTAAATTTTAGATATTTAGGAAATTTACTTTTGCAGAACACCTCATTTTCTGGCAACCACAGAACTAAGTGAGATATTTGGCATTGATATAATTTTAAAGTTCACGTGATTATTTTGTTGAAGTAAAAAGTTATCAGGAGTTCAAGTGTAAGACTAGGACAAGTTTTACCTAACTTCTAGAAGAAACTAAGCCTGCTATCACATCGAAAATGTTTTGCAGGTCACAAGACCAATGCAAAGAGTAAAGTAGGATGTTGACTGTCCTGGTTTTCTTGTTTTTCAACCAATTCGCAATGTTTTCACAGAAAGGACAATAGCCCAGTGAATTACAAAGATATGACAGTTAAATCAGACCAGTGTGCCTTGCTACTGGCTTCATTTCCCAATCTGGCTAACCCCTGCATTTTTCTGGTCCCAGGAGAATCTTTATTTTAAAAAACCTATTGATTCTTTTCAAATAACCCACTCACACATAAATACATACATGCCAATATCAAAGTATAAACCATCCCTGGTCTTATGTTTTTGCAAGGGGCAGGGCAGGAGGACATTGTACAAGATGATAGTTTCTAGATGAAGCATTTTAGGAAGCATGCAAAACTGGTTAAATATGAGTTGTCTTGAGCAAAGCAACCAGAAAATAAATTAGGTAGCTGATGAACACAGTCCACAGTAAACATTCAATAGTAAACTATTTGATGAGACACCCAGACTCCTGGGGTCACCATTATCCCATGCTGTGTTAATATTGCATGTGTTTTATCCCATCATGCTTTGTGGCACAGTGGCAAACCGATATCACAAAATTCCAGTAACACAATAACATCTAATGTCTATTGCTCAAATGCGGGGAATACTCAGTGCAGATTGGATCCCACTGGCCACGCTGATGACTTACATCTGATCCAGATGTCTGAAGTCATTTATAGCCAATTCTCTAGTCTAGCCAATTAGTCTTAACATTGAAGCAATTGACTTACCTGCTGACAGGCTGAATCAGCAGATAATTTATGACCTAAACTTCTGTAATTATTTTAATAGCCTTTTCATATCCTTTCCAGTCTATTCACGCTATCAGGAGCATTTGAAATGAGAACTCTTCCATAAAGGAAATGGACGCAAAGCTCTTAAACATTTTATTTAAAAACCAGAGACTTTTCCTTTTGAGAGGATCCATATTGGAAAAACTCGCCTATTTCTCCTTTGAACTCATCAGTTAGGAAATATATTGGACTCTTTTTCACCATCTTGAGTTATTACTATGTCTTAAATTTCAACTTGTTTACTGCCTGTTCTAAGACCATCGGACACCTCAAAGATCTCTATCTTGCTATTATTAACAACAAGACCTTCAAGTCTGATTTCTCTTCACTGATCAGGCCAAGGATTCTGGACTTCAGGAGGCCAGCTTGCTGCCGAGATGGTGCCAGCCTGTCTCCATCTGTGTACATTCACTTTCTGCTCCTCGCTGCAGACTGCAGGAGGGTATTGCTAACCTCGCCAACGTTGATGACAGGCAAATGTCATGGCCACCAGAGGTGGGCTAAGGAAGAACACAGAACAAGGCCAGTTTTGTGAAGTAACATGAATAAATAAATTGGTTTAGTCCACTTAGCGAACAAAAGAATTTATGGCCCAATATTGAACTGCTATACTTTACAACATACCATAGAGAATACCAAAGAAAATATTGCCTGGGGAGATGCATGCTCAAACCTTCCCATCTGCAGCTGCTATCAATTACTCTGCCCTGTTGTGACCAGAAATCTCAGTTTTCAATAGAGAAATATGAGTTGTAAAAGAATCCTTATTGGCCACCCCTACATTCCCCTCCCCACCCCCACCTCCTGATTCTGTTTTGCTTTTCAAACATTTGAAATGTCCACATACTTTATATCTTAGCCCCCTGGGAAGTTAGAAAAGCAAACTTAACTAGTTTCAGGGCAGAGGAGAGATTCTGTGGCTTCCAGAGAATCTCCATTGGATTCCAAAAGCTCATAAAAGGATACCTTCACCCTAAATGTTACATAAACAGAGTTCTGTCTGTGAGTGTGATTTACACTCTTATTGAAGAGCTTGAATCTTCTTTCTCTTCATGCTAGAAGATGAGTGAGGGACAAAAAGTCTATTTAGAACAGTTAACCTGATCATTTTTTTCAAAGATGTGTGCAAATCACTGGGGCTGGAATCCCGTTTGTCAACCAAATTGTCAGGAAATAATTTATTACTGACAAGAACAAAGTGTGCAGCTGGATATTCCAAACAACGGCATGTTAAATGAGCCAGACACTTGTTATAAATATCTTCCCCAGGACTGCACTTCCTATAGTCTAAAATTATTCTAGAAGCAGCATGGTATAATGGGAAAAAGAATTGTGTGTCGGGATGCCAGGGTTTTCTTCTGCCTGCTCTAGTAACTAGTTTTGCTATCAAGTTTTGCCACCTCCTGATTTTGTAAAACAAAACAGAAGACGACAAGAAAAAAGGAGGAAAGAGAGTTTCATTGATATCCTATCCAGGGCACATTGCCACCCAAACGTTATACAAATTAATCTATGCTCATTCAAAACATAAGGAAACAGAATTTAGGAAAAAGAAAAGAAGGGCTGCTGTAAAATAGCCTTTCAATTTCTGTGTGAATTATATAATCAAGAAATTGTTCTTCTGGCACAGTTAGTACTGTATTTGAAAGGTGAAAAAAGTTAATAACAAATCAAAAAGAGACAAAGTAATCAGGCACTGGACTTCACATTTTTTCTGTCTACTTTTTTTCCCATCACCATGCATCCCCACTATACCCTCTTTCACCTCCTCTCGCCGCCCCCCCCCCACACACACACAATCGCTATATTCTTTGGACTTCACTTTTAAAAACAAAATTGTACTAAGAAATGGTAATAAACAAAACCCCTTTTCTTGGAATTCCCAGGTTTTTTTCTCTTGTTATCTTCTGCCTTGTTTTACAAGTCTCTTAGCATCTATCTTCTCTGCTAGACTATAAGCTCCTATGTGGCAGGGCCCATATTTTATTCATGTTTGTATCTTTCACATGGATTTGCCCGGAAAGGCACTCAATAAATATTTGTTGACTTGAACCCTATTTTCAACATAGTGGATGAATGTAGTAAATATTTAGATGGAGTAATCAATCAAACTCAACTTAGCTTTTTGTAAATCTAAATTTTATATGCTTCTCCAAACTTCCTTCTCTTATCAATGATTTGGGAGCCTGTGACTTCTGGTTGAACCTGTGAAATATCTAACCAACTGGAGAAGATTCTCCTTATCTTGATCAAAGAAAAGATAAAATCGTAAAAAAGTGTGTAATTTTATACTTCTCTATATGAGAATGTCCATCAGTCATTCATTTATCTTTTCATCATATATTTAATGGGTATCAGATACTCCGGTCATACAGCTGTGAATCAGATAGGGTCTCTCCTTTCAACACAGTGTTTCTAGTCTATAGAGAGAGAAGGTCAATTACAATTCAGTGGGATAATTGTGGTGATATTGATATACATACAATACATTGATAGCTTGTACAAAGGATGCCTGAAGGAATGTTGAGATCACTCGAAGTTTCTCAGGAGAGATGATGTTAAGCTGGATAATGAAGAGTAATTCTAAGTCAGTCAGGGCAAAGGTCTGAGACTTGTAGAGAAACAGTAGCATTATATATTTAGTTAAGAAACTTTATATAGCGCTTACTATATGCCAGGCATTTTTTCAAGCACTTTTAAAATAGTGACTCCTTTAATACACACAACAACTGTATGAGGAAACTATTATTGTTCCCATTTTTCAGGTGAGAAAAGCAAGGCTCTGAAAGAATAAGCTACTTCACAAGGTTAAATAGCTAGTATGCAGCAGAGCTGAGGTTTGAACCCAGACACTCTGGGGCCAGAGTTTATGCTTTTAACCTTCTTGGTTATAGCTGCTGCTGCTCTAAGGCTGGGAGGCTAGAGAGCCTAGCTCCTCCCCATTCACCTCTTCCCTCATTCATTCTCTGCCTCAGCATTCTGTGCATCTGATTTTGTAACAACTTGTTTATCTGTGTGCTTGTATGCTGCGTGTCTTCCTCATTGCACTGCAAGCATTGCACGGGGTTCTCATTGAGGGATGCTAGGCAGGAGAGTCATGTGGTCATACCTGTAGTCCAGCAAGAGCACTCTGATTGAAGCAGAGGGAAAGAATCTCATTTGGGTTATAATATCTACGGTGTTTCTGATATTTAAAAAAAAAAAAAGTTTCAGCATAAGCACATTCCAAAGTGAGGAGATAGACCAAGAAGCAAAAATGTTTCAAAGTGGCTAAGATCTGCTTTAGATGACTCTTAAATGCCACAACCACATCAAAGTATAAAAGAGTCTAGAGTTGCAGATTAGAAGACAGTTTTTGGAAAGACAAAGATTTATTCGAAGGGGCCTTGGCTCTGAGTCACAACTACCTCATCTCTGGTCCAGGAGAGCAAGAGATAGTCATAACCTCAAACCTAGTCAGAGAACTTTAAGGTAATAGTTCAAGGAAGAATATTCTGGAGAGAGCAGTAGGAGGAGCTGGCCCCTCAATTCACAATGAAGAAAAGCAACTTCACTAGTACTACTCCAAGAACTTAATGTTTGTCCCCTGCAGTTTATCTCTGATCTGACCCCCACCTGAAAACTAGAAGACAAGAGATAGGCTGATTAGTTTTTCTACATTGATATGAAGGAGGGGAATAGGGGCTCTGTGCTGAGACAGGGCAGCAGGCCTGGAGTCCTGGAACCAAGAATATGTGCGTATGGGTCAAGGACCTGAGGGAGGCCATGCATGAGAGGCCAGCACAGAGCTGAGCCAAGAAGCAAAAATGTTTCAAAGTAAATGGCTAAGGGCTGCTGTAGGTCCCTCTAGCAGAAGTGTCTAGGGGATCTCTCATACTTTGGTGGAAGCTGAAGCTTCAGCTGGATGCATAGGGTCTCAAGGAAGAGTAAGTGATCAGCCTAAGCAGAACAACATTGCCCTTCTCAAAAATAAGTGCAGGTGAGAGACCCTCACCTATTTGGGTTTGGGGGTAGGGAGGAGGTTCTTCTTAGAGCCCATGAAAGTCTCCATGATAGAATGAGCTTGCTTCACCCACCTGCCAAGTGATCCCCAAGCAATAGGAGAATGTCAGGCAAGTGAGGACTTCCCTTCTGCCTTTTTCTTTCCATGTTCCCTCATCCCCAGTTTGGGAGAGATTCAGAATCCCAAAGTTAGCCACATAAGGGGAGAGAAGTATAAACCATGTGAGAAAAGAGGGAAGAAGCCAGCCTTGTTCTCTTTCCCTAATACCAGGGAAGACTTGTGTATGGGTATCTTCATGATTCCAATGTAACAGTATTTGGTGACTTAAAGTAAAAGTATTATCTAAATATTATCTCTGTATTATCTAAATGTGACAATGGAGGCTGCCAATCACTGCAAAGGGAAGAGCTTCCCCCACTGAATCAATTTACAGGGGTAGTGATGGACAAATATAAAGGTATTCTGCAATTATATTATAATCAAACTGGCATTTAGCAGAAAGGATAGTCCACCAAAGGTACGCTGCCCTCGCCCAGGAAAGAGCCACAGCCTTGGCTTATAAGAGCATCAGGAACTCCAGTCAGCCTCTAACTGTCCTACTCTGGGTTATCCACAAATCATGTTTAAATGCATAGTTTTCCTAGGGCAAATTACCCCATGTATCCTGCAGCCATGCAGCCTCTCTCAATCTCAGCCACAGGGTGTGAAAAATCAGGCTTCTCAGGCTTACACTGAAGGCATCAGGACACTCACACTGCCCTTTGTCCCAAAAACAAGAAACAGGAGTTAAGCCACCCACTGCTGGACTCTCAGTCTCTCCCTATGCCAACACCTTCTGCTCTGTCTTCTGCCACGTTTCCTATTTGCTTCTGCAACGCAACTACTAGTACTCGAAGTTCCTTCAACAGAGGAGAGTTTCATTTCCTTTGACCTCATGGTCCTTCACCCTTGGCATTTACATTGCGGCCCCCACATCTAGAACATTCCCTGATTCATCCCTGCCCTTTATCTGGAAGCCAGATGTGTGATTAAGAGCGTGACTCTGGAATTAAACATGCTGCTCAGAATCTGACTTTCTCAATTAAGTAATTTTTTGACCTTGGAGGACATATTTAGTCATTCAAACTTCAATTTCCTTATCTGAAAAATCATGATCATAATATTATTTACCTCATGAAGTTGTAGTGAGGATTAAATGACATGAACAAAAAATACTTAGCCTATGGCCCGGCACATATTAAGTATTGATAAACACTTGTTGAAAAAATTGACTAAGTGGGCAAGTGGGCTCTGACACATCAGTTTCCTCATATTGAAAAGCCACTCCCTCTACCATCTGCCTGTCAAACTCCTACTGGCCCTGCAAAACCTGAACCAGGAGGCAAGGTTCATTACAGAGAATGAATATCCTCACTGTACAAATGTTTTAATCCCCAGATACATGGTTAGGTAAGAAAAGCAAGATGTTTAAAAGTGCATATGGCACCTTTTGTGAAAGAATGCTATCATGTCACCTGTTGCGTAGAAAGCAGTGGAAATAATACATAACAAGTATGTATCTCTGCTAAGCAGAAACACTAAAAGAAGAAGCCAAAACTACTAGTAGTGATATTTTAATTCACCCTCCACAAAAAATAAAGGCCTCTTTGACCTTTGACTGTGCGTATAATTGATGTAGATATCTATGTATTGAGATCAATTATTATTTAAGATTCTAATTCTGTATTACCCAAACCCCTAGTTGGGTCAGTTAAATTCATTCTAAAAACCTATATTCCAAGCAAGAGAGGAGAAGAAAGATTAAGACAAGAGACTGTGCCTTGTCCCAGGCACCAAGTGAAGCATTTTATATATATTATCTCAAGTGATCTTCACAACCCTGTGAGGTAACTACTATGCAAAGGAGGAAACTGGAGGTCAGAGGCCAGACAGCTAGTAAGAAGTAGAGCTGGAATTCCAACTCACCTCTCAGTCCCAAGCCTTGCGCCCTTTCGTCCTACAGTGTGGCCTCCACATATTGCCCAGTTTGATAACTGACATGGAATTGCTAAGTGTGATTTATTCATCTTTGAACTTGCTAATAAAAACACCAAACAGTGGTGGCCAAGTACAGACTCTCACTGCACGCCAATAGAGACTCTCCCCGCTGGGCATAAATTATTTTGGTACTTCTTGCATGCAGCTCTTTGGCCAGGTACAAATTCATATAAACAGGCTCTCCTCTGACTTTATTTTCACATATTTCTACATATATAACCTAACATTCCATTAAATTTTGAGCTAAGGACTGAAGGTTATTAAAATGCAATGAATTTACTTTGGCATGAACGGTTTTAATAAGTCAGTACTGATTTCTAATTATCTGGTCTCAATACTTACAAGTCATGAAAACAAGCTGATAAGCTTAGTATAGTTTTATAGAAAGTATTTAGAAAATTATGTTAATATCACCAGCTTATCTTTATTTCTTGAAGTCTACCTAAAAAAATGAAAAACTTGGACCATATTAACACATCTATTTTTTGCCAGAATAGGGGGAGACAATTCTCATTTTCCATAGTATTCCCTATTAGACATATTTTGTAAGTAAATATACAAAAAATTGTAGGTTCTAAAAATGCACTTTTCTGAGTTAAGATACCCAATATGATTTAAAGAAGATGGGTGTGTCCTTACCACCACTGCCAACTTAAGGTTTCATAATGGTAAGATTTGTTCATTCCTTTCCAATGTTAAGATTCTCCAGAGAGAGGATAGAACCAATCCGTAGTTCTGTCTTCTCTGTGGCATTTGTTAAGGTTACACTGTCCATGCTGTGATTGGGTCTCCATTCATCTTCCTCCTCTGAATATCAATTTTAAAGTCATTTTTGCATTAATTAGTATTTTTCACAAACCTCAGCTCATTCTCAACTTAGCCTTGATCACAGTTTTGAGCTACTTGTATCGTTGTTGGTGTTGGTCAGTGAATCTGTGTCCCTCCTCCCATATTATTTACACACCCTTTTGAACTCTGGCATCAAGGATGGGTGAAGTCACACAAGTGAAAATATTTCTGTAAGCCAGTGTTATTACAGTCTTAAATTTAAATGACACAGTCTGATTGGTAGAAGAATTTAGGGTTTGAAAATATTACCAAAACATCATAATATTAGCACATCTTTCACTGCTTTCCTTCCTCCTGTTTTTCATTCCCTGTAACTCATGAATGATGACATTGAAAATTAATCTTCCAAACAGAGCCTATCAACAGAAACATTACAGTGGGAAGAGGGTATCTCTGTTTCTATAACCTAGACACATACTCATCAGATGCACTCAGACTGGGGCACTTTTGTAATTGCCCATTGGAAAGTTGGTATTATTTTTTCAGGGGTAGACTAATTTGTTTTGGAAATCAGATTTGGAGAGTCAAACTATAGAGCAGAAGAAAATCATTTGCAGGACTGGAGAGACTATTTGCTCCCCTGGGATAATTTTCATTTGTCTGTCCCGCATTGTCCTATGTTATATGGGACTCATTAATCTTTTCTCTCTTGTGTAGGATCTGTGCGGAAATTTCAATATAAATGGAGATCAATAGAAATTCAGTGGTTTTACAACCAGAAAGCCATTGCTTTGCTCATTTAATCTTTCTCAGGTCACTTTGCTTTTTGAAAAGGAAAAAAAAAATTTCAAGAGGGCACATTTCCTAGATCAGATCTAAGTGAAAAATTATTTTTTATTATTATTGAGAGTTTTCTTTGCTCTACTTTATCCAAGCAACTACAAGTTCTCTCTCAGCTGAAACATCTTCAGCTCTGCTTTGACTTGTCTTACAACCAAGCAAGTATTTGCAAAAGGATTAAGAGCATTCAAGACATTACAAGAAGCATGGGCAGCTCTCCTGACACGAGCATTGACTCTGACACCCAGTTTCCTGGACCTGCTATTACAAGTAATACCTTTTTGCTAAACTCTTTCCCACATCCATGTACAGATGGAGAGTGAAGTAAGGTCTTATATCTTTTCCATTCCCTCCTCTCTACGAAGCCTCTCCTTCCACCCTTTAGTCTCATACTTAAACAGAAGACTCCCCAGGAACAAAAAGATTGTTAGCAAAGGAAATATCTGTTTCTAAGACAAAATCTATTTATTTCATGAGAGAAGAAATTGGCAGCAGTTAACGTCTAACAGAGTAAACTATTTTGTGGACTGTGCTACATCAAGGCCACTGTAGGAATGAATCATAAATTTAACTCCTCCATTTTATATGCATATATATCTTTACAATATGTTGTCTTTTCCTGACTAAGCAGCTTGCTAAACATCAACAATGTGAAGGAATGAAAAATAAATCTATTCAAGGGCAGCAAGTACCTCAGAGCAAGTTTGTATTACCAATCCCCAACAGTAGGCAGTGCAGTATATTTGTGAAATTAATTCCTTTTTAGATTCATTTTGTTTCTACAGACAATAAATGAGAGGGCACTGACAAGGCCTTCTAAAACTAAGACATCAAGAAAATGAGATTACTTTTGTCACTTAAACTCAAAAATAAGCAAAATAGGTCAAAAGAGAGAAACTTAAATTCCCCAATGGCTCACTGCCTTGCAAATATGGTTCTAGTTCTCTCATAAATTATATAATTTTGAAGAATTCACATAACTTCTTTGAAACTTACTTTTCCCATCTATAAAATTAAGAGGTTAGCCTAAAATATAAGTTCTTTCCCAATTCAAACACACCATGTATCCTAAATAATTCCCATAAATGCCTTGACTAGCACTGTCCAACACTAACTTTTATGGGAAGTTTATCCCTTTGAGGGTAATAGATGTAGGAATCCAGGAATTTCAGGATGTCATACACTTCAGAGCACTGTACCTCCCACCTCATGAGTCCAGTAATCTTTTCTACTGTTCCAATTACATGCATTTGCTTTGTTTGCATTTGATTCTTTTTATAGATCAACTAAAAAGCTGAAAATGGTCAAGGGACCCATCCAAAGTCACGCAAAGTACCCAGAGATGAAGTCTGGGTTTTTGTTTTGTTTTCTTTCCCAACTTTCTCATTGTGTTAAATGTGGTCTTATTCCATGGTGTCATATTTATCACCATCGCAAGACTTTTTCGGTTCCTGCTGAGTACACAGCAAGTTCCCAGGCCCCATGGGAATTTATGTGGCTCACAAAAGGCATGACTCCTACACATGCACTTTCAATCTAAAATAGTCCCATCTGTTTGACCTTTTGAGTGCAGTATATAAACATCTCTGTCCTTCTGTAAGCAAATATTACCATCATAGCTCAATGTGAGCGGTATTTACAGATGAAGAAACAGAGATTCAAAAGAAGTTAATTAATTAGTCCAAGACCATATGGCTAGATTTTAGTAGGACAGGAACTAGAATGCAGGATCTTTTTTATTCTGGTTCAATTTATTTTAATCTAAACCATTTTACTTGTGAGTCGCATGGTACAGATAAAAAATTTCAAAATCCTGCACAATCCTTTCTCTTATACATTAAAAATGGCCTTTCCAAGTCTAAGAGATCATAGCAGAGCCCTTTTATATCTAGCACAGTGAGTATCATATGAAACGATGTACTTCAATCAATAATTGAGTATCTTCTGTGGCTGGGCAAAGAACTGGAATCCTCAAGAGTCACAAGAAAGGTAAGCCATGAGCCCTGCCCTTCATCTGGAAAGGCGAGGCAGATGAACTCTTAAAAAGATACCTAGTGTAAGGTAGTAAATGAACAGAAAGTGGCAACCTTCCAAGTTCACTTATTCACATGTTTTGTATCTTCTATATTTAAGTTCTGGGTATACTAAAGACTGCTGAATATCTATTAACAGTGTTAAAGAATCCCTAAGAGAAAACTAAAAACATAACTAAATCCATTCTTGACAAAGGAGCATTATATAAGGGTTCCATGGGCCTGTGTATGCACCTGGGTGTATCTGTTCCCTTTCCACTCATGCTGCTCATATATACATATCTTACTTATCCTGTCATGGGCACTATCATAGTGGCAGAATTGTCCAGAGATCGTAAAACATAATAGATGAGAAGGACCTGATTAGATACTTAGGCTACACTCTACACTTTCTTTTATACAGAATTATTTCCCTCACATCCTTCACATAGGTATTAAGCCTCTGTTTGCACATTTCCATTGGAAAGAAGTTATTCTTTTTTGAGCTACCTCATTCCACTTGAGAGACTAATGCTAATTATTAAAACATTTTTATGTAACAGGATTCTAAACTTGAGAACTTAAACTATGGTAACACTAGAATTCAGATGTCTGTCAGGCCATGGGCATAGGATAACCAAATGGAAGAGTGATTTAAGAAATATAAATTTGACCCAAAGGGGAAAGCTGGTGTCAGATGGTAAGGCCATTTTGAACAGACCACATTATGTGTCTTCCATATATCTGGCCCCCATGGGCTGGGTAGACTCAATAGATTGAGTCTTTTGAAACAGTAAGTGCACTAAAGAAAAGAAAAATTAAAACAAATCTCTGTATAAGACATTAGGATCACAGGGTAACATTGCCTGAGTCCAACTTGTGTTGAGAGTAAGACACAAGTTGACTACAGGCAGCATATCAGTGTTGGAATTTTTTTCTTGAGAGAGAACAGGCCCAGACTTCAGTTGGAATGGGAAAGAAGGATGTATTATCATCAAGCTGCTCCAGGTTTCTGACCAACCAATGGCCTCAACAGTAGATTTTGCCATAGTGAATTAGACCTAGAGAGGAGATAATATGGTGGACAATATAATTAAACCCAAAGGGTAGCTGAGAAGTCTCTGTCCAGAAGATTCTCTGACCTATCTGAGAATTTGAAACCACACATTCTCAAGAGCAGGAGGGAACTGAAGTAGAAAAATATTCACTAATGCGACTGTGGTCCTATTTTTCAATGAGGCTGAATGATAGTAACAACAATATCCACACAAATATGGGCATTAATGATAACTATACTAGGTCTTTTTATGTATTCTCACCCTTATGCTGATCACAAAAATGTGAAGTGGATATTAGTGTTGTTAGTTTTGAGAAAACTAAGTCTCAGAGTGCCTAAGCAGCATGGCCCAAACCCATGGCTTGTAAGATATGAAACTAGGATTTGAAAATAGATCTGATTCTTCACTACATCATGCTATGTCATGAAATAAGATGGCAAAACATAGGTTACATAAATATTATTCAAAAATTTCCCCACCTTAACTTTCCATCCAGTGATCTGCTTTCTATCAACAAAGCACTG
Organism: Miniopterus schreibersii; assembly: GCF_964146895.1. NCBI lineage: Eukaryota > Metazoa > Chordata > Mammalia > Chiroptera > Miniopteridae > Miniopterus > Miniopterus schreibersii. Next base: position 75,387,281 of record NC_138107.1, on the reverse strand, counting down.
TCTTTATGGGTTATTTCTTCTACCATAAGGCAGCTCCTCAGGGATTGGAGAAAATACCTATCACGGACTCCACTGAAACCTCTTCATCTTGGCCTCAGCTAGCCCACTGTCCAGTCTCCTCATCAACCTGGTATTCTCCACTGGGAAGTCTCAGCATTCCAGATGTTCTTTGTCACTAAAAATGATTCCCACTATACCGTGGTCATCTGCTGGGGTCTCAGGACTCCTACATGATCAACAGCTCCCCCATTTTCCCAAAGTTTAGCAAGAGACACAATCTCATCATCACCCTAAAGAGCAACTGAAGTGGTGGGCAAGGCACCCCATAGCTCAGCAGACCATGTGAATTAATTCCCTGGAATCAGCTTACTCCATCCTAATGTAACTGCTATGATAAAATATTAAACTGTATGTATAATTGATGATTACTTTATAGTAATTCAGGGTCTTCCTTCTTTGGATAAAATTCATTATTCATAATTTTCTACTAGAAACAATTTCTCTTTGTTGATCTCTCTCCTTAATTGTTTGAACCATATGACATTTTCCTAGGCAGCACTGAAATAATTTTTATATTCCTCTTAGTTTAGAGTTAGCATCTAAATTTCTGATAGATCATGTTATAAATATTCTTTTTCCATAATTAAAAACGTCTACATCTATATTACTTGAGGATATTTATAGACATAGTCAACCCAAGCCATGTCCTATCCATCCTAATAAGAAGCCCATGTTTTAGCTGAACACTACCATTTATTAGGGCTCCAGAGGCTGTCATCTGTTTGTAGACTAAAAGGTATGTGTAAGTGAAATTTATTTTCTTATAAATAAAAAATATTTAATATAATTTTAAAATTTGACATCATTTATATTGAGGAGCAATACAAAGAATGGAAAGTATACCCTTAGCATCCCTGCCTGTGTGGTAAAGAAGGAAGGAAGTTAAATTGACATAATCTAGAAAATTTGCCAAGTCATCCACTCAATGAAGAGAAAAGTGTGGAAATATATAACCTTCTCCTAGAGAAGACAGAAAGCCTATTTGTACCCATCCAGGGGTGTGTACAATTCCCAGATTTGAAAAAAGAGATACTCATGCTTACTAATTTGAGTAGAGTTCTTTTGTACCAGTCACAAGTCATCTTATTGATTAGGTTATGCTCCTCAGATGTGGTAGCTAGCTCAATAACTAATAAAGACTAACAGCCACACAATCTCACACACAAAAAATGTATATTTTAAGGAAGACATTACATTTTTGACTGTTGTTCAGCTGTAAGTCAACTGGGAGATTTGTCATGAAAAAAAAAAATTTAAAGTTTCTTGATAAATTCTTATAATTATTAAGTAGTTTTACTGATTTTAAAAATTATAAAATAAAACCACATAATTTTTAATCATATGAAAAAGTCATTTATGAGTCATTTGATATCTTATTTTTCCAGTATCTTTTGATTTCCATTGAAAGAAGTAACTCCAAATCATTAGTCACATGCTACCCTTTATTTAACAAGCCTATTGAACCATCTGACATCCATTGCTGTCTATTTTGTTTATAAGTATGCACTGCTCTTGTGTGTGTGTAACTTATCTTTATTGTCGAAAATATTACATATATCTTCTTTTTTCCCCATTAACCCCTTCTACTCCCCACCCACTCCCTGCTCCAGGCCTTCACCACACTATTGTCTTTGTCCATGGCTTATGTATATATGCGTATAAATTCTTTAGTTAATCTCTCCCCATCCACCCACCCACCCCCACCTTCCCTCTGAGATTCATCAGTCTGTTCCATGCTTCTATGTCACTGAAACTATTTTGTTCATTAGTTTATTATATTCTTTAGATTCCACATATAGTGAGATCATGTGATATTTGTCTTTCTCTGCCTGGCTTATTTCACTTAGCATAATATTCTCCAGGTCCTTCGATACTGTCCCAAAGGGAACTGTTAATTAGATTCTTACATTACAATTACTCATAAAATCTTTAAGGGCAAATACTTGTCCCCATGTACCTTTGTATGGTGATACCGCTCCACTGTTTGTCACAGCATAGTGTGTATGCTATGGAATATCAATTGTAGCGTTCATCACACTGAAATAATTGGATCGCTTGCCTGTCTCCCCTCTGTAGGCTACATGTCCACTGAGGGCAGAAATCACGTTCTAGTTGATGTTGTATCCCCAGAGTCCATTTCTCATACTATTTTCTGTCTTTCCAGAGAACCTAAAATAGTGCCTTCAATAATTACTCATTCACTTATTCATTCAAGTCTATGTGTTCACCCCATGTCAGCAGCTGGGGATACAGTCCCTGCCCTCAGAAAGCTCACAAAAAATAATCTCCTCTCAAACAGACAGAAGGGGCCCTAGACCAGGTTCTCTGGAGAAGGAGAGGGGGGAAACTGATGAAAGTTGAGAAAATCTATGTAAAGGAGGTGATATTAGACTCTTCTCTAGGACAAATGAGTAGGAATTTCCTAATGGGAAGCAGGTGAGCAATTGATGTCAAGGGGGTTTAACACTTAGTAGGTACACAATAAGTAGGCACTCTTCTTGTTCTGGAAAAAGTAATATTGACTTGAAATTAGTGACCTCTCAGCTCTAAGATTCTATGGGTCTCTGATTTTTTTAAGCCATGAGAGGCCTATTTTTTTTTTTGGTTAATGCTTCAGGCTTTCTTTTCGCCCAGGACAAGAGAACAAAAAACAGGACTGCTTTTTAAGAAAAGGGAGGTGGGGGGACCCTCCTCAGGCTTGATGTTCAACACTTATTTTTGCATATTTGGAAAATGAAGAAAATAAAGAAAACAATCACATATCCCACCACTGAGAGTCAACCACTGTTAATGAAATGGTGCAGTTCTTGCCAGTCATTTTTATTTTACAAAGTTTTTGGTTCATTATTTTGTTTGACATAGTTGTGATCATATTAAAAACTAAAACCCCTAGTACTACGTGGCACATGGCACAGTGTACTGAATTAAATAAATGGTAACATGTTATTAATGCTTTGTGAGTGTCTTCTTTCATTGAAAACCAAAAATAAGCTTTTATATTAACATTATAACAAAGAATCATTATAACTATCAGTTTTATTGGCTTCATATCCCATGGAGATTTCATAAAATGCACATATTTTAATCAATCTTTCTGCATTAGCCCTTTAGGTTACATCTAAGATTCAGTGTTCGAAATAATTCTGCAATGAACTTGTTTGTATACAAATGATATTTTTCCCTATATTTTGTTTCATTTTGTTGTTTTTTTCCTTAATTCCTTCAACTTTTCATTCAGCCCTACAACCCCCCACTCTCCCTCTGACAGCTGTCAGCCTGTTATCTATGAGTCTATATTTATTTTGTTTGTTAGTTTATTTTGTTCATTAGATTCCACATATGAGTGAAATCATATAATGTTTGTCTTTCTCTGACTGGCTTATTTCACCTAGCATAATGCTCTCCAGGTCCATCCATGCCGTGGCAAAGGGTACAATTTCCTTCCTTTTTACAGCCAAGTGGTATTCCATTGTTTAAATGTACCACAGCTTTTTTAACCACTCACTTATAATGGACACTGTACTGCTTCCAAATCTTGGCTATTGTAAATAATGCTGCAGTGAACATAAGGGTGTATATATTATTTCAAATTAGTGTTTCAGGTTTCGTTGGCAATATTCCCAGAAGTGGAGCCACTGGGTTATAAGGCAGTTCCATTTTTAATTTTTTGAGGAAATTCCATACTGTATTCCACAGTGGCAATCTACATTCCCACCAATACTGCACAAGGGTTCCCTTTTCTCCACATCCTTGACAATTGTTGTTTGTTGATTTGTTGATGGAGCCATTCTGACAGGTGTGAGGTGATATCTCATTGTGGTTTTAATTTGCATTTCTCTGGTGATTAGTAACGTTGAGCATTTTTCATATGTCTATTCGCCATCTGTATGTCCTCTTTAGAGAAGTTTCTATTCAGGACTTTTCCCATTTTTTCAATTGGAGTGTTTGGTTTTTATGGTGTTGAGTTTTAGAAGTTCTTCATAAATTTTTGATATTAACCCCTTATCAGATATATCATTGGTGAATATGTTTTACCATTCAGTGGGTTGTCTTTTCATTTTGTTGATGGTTCCCTTTGCTATGTAAAAACTTTTTAGTTTGTGGTCCCATTTGTTTATTTTCCTTTTGTTTCCCTTGCCTGAGGAGATATATCAGAAAAAATATTGCTACAAGAAATGTCTGAGATTTTACTGCCTGTGTTTTCTCATAGAATGTTTATGGTTCCAGGTCTAACATTTGAGTTTTAATCTATTTTGAGTTTATTCTTGTGCTGTAAGAAGGTGGTTCCCTACATTTTGGATTAGTTTTTAGCATCAAGTCTTGGAATGAGTGGATCAAAGGATATGAAGTTATTAATGTTCTTAACACATATTGCTAAATTGTTTTTCAAAAAGGTAATATCAAATTTCATTCTTACCAGCCATGAGTGTATTTTATGACTGTTATCGGCATTGAATATTATCACAGAAATCTTTAATTTTATAGTTTTTAAAAAGTTGTTCAAATTTGCATCTATTTGATTAATAGTGAAGATGAACATTTTCCCCTCTGTCATTTGGTTATATTTATTTTGGTGACCTAAGGCTGGATAGACATTATGTCAAAAATCAATAGTTCAGGTCATATACAACAGAACAGCAAGAGGGCTCCTAGGATTCTGCTAATTGCTACATCACCTCTCCATATGAAAACTGAAACAATCTCTTTGACCACACATTTACAGTAAGAATATTTCTCAGAAACACCATCTTTCAAAAGCACTTGGAGCCAGGTATCCCAGGCTTGGGCTCATGTGCACTAAAACCTGTTTCCTAGACTTCCACTTCCATAAGAGTCATCTTTTATCCACTTTAATAGGTGTTTTTCCTGCTAGACTCCATGTTCCATGAAACACAGGGCTGGGCAGTCTTGTTCACTCCTGTGTCCCTAGTGCACATTATACAACCTGGGAAAGAGCCCCGATTTCTTCTATTCATCAGACTTAATGTCTCATGAAAAAAAGTCCATCAGCAATAGGACAGAGGAGCATATCCAGGGAGGCTGAAGCCCTGAGTTCCTCCCCCTACAGACACCCTACAATTAAGTTCACTGCCCATAGTACTTTTGTCTTTCCTGGAAGAGGTATTCGGGCATGTTGAATGTCTTCCTCTATTTATCTGTAAATTTAACTTGACCTTTCTAATCATTAGGCACAAAGCAATCATCTCTGTGCTGCTGCTCAGGACATGAGATAATTAGCAAACAGAAACACCTCCTGCCAGTGTGTGTGAGGAATAGTAGACTTTCATTTGACTTCCTGAGTTTTGTCTAATTGAGATACATCTTAGTTTGTATCCTAACTTCATAAAAATTCATATACAATCCCTGATTTTGACCTCAGAGTTATGTAGGATATATTACTTGGAGAAAATTAGTTGTGGAAAAGGAATCTATTTGCAGTTTCAATAAATATTGTCTCACTCTGTGCTTTTCTGGTGGGCTGCTCATGAAATTATTTCTTGGGAAAATTTATTCTATCAAAGTGTCCATGTGTCTTAATAATTCAACTGATATTTACTCAGCTTTTGTGCATGCCTTTCACAGTACTAGTTGCTCTCACATGCTCTTCAATTATTACAAAAACCATATTAGGTAAGTGTTATTTTTTCCCATTAATTTTAGATGTGGTTAAGTGACTTAGCCAACTTCATCCAGTCAGACACTATCCAAGACAGAGTACATAAGCCTAGATGACCAAGTCCTTAGTCCATTTATTTTTTTTCTGTAACTAGACAGGACTTATCCCCATGTACCTTTGCGTGCTGATACCTCTCCACTGCTTGTCATAGCAAGGTGTGTATGCCATGGAATATTCATCTTAGCGCTCATCACACTGAAATAATGGAATCGCTTGCCTGTCTCCCCTCTGTAGGCTATACGTCCATTGAGGGCAGAAATCATGCTCTATTTGATATTGTATCCCCAGAGCCCAGCAGACTACCTAGAATTAGGGAGTATTTGATAATATTTTTAATTAATACATAATTAGATTAACACATGGCCAAATACCTGATGGAGATGTTAATACCTGGATTATGTGCTACTGTGTTTTGCACATCAGAAATTCTTAGAACTAATAGCTCACTTTTCTTGATCTATATAAAGTTTATTTTAAATGGAATGTTTATTAATTAAAGCACATTTCCAACCTCTGTTATCCTACTTGGACTTTGCTAATTCCAATCTCCAAAAAGGTTGTAGAAATTTGATTACAAGTACCCTATTTTTGGTTTTACTTTTTTATTTTTTATTGCTTTATGTGAGCTATCACCAAAACCAACCAATTCATCTATATATTGAACAGAGTACAGACAACAGAATTATTCACATTTTCCGCCCTCTTTCCTTCCACCCCCATTCTTAAATTGGAAAGAAACATTAAAACGTCACGAACTTCAGATTCTCAATTAGATATCCATGGATATTATCCCATTCAAGTGACTTTCCAGCACCTACTAAAATGACTCTTCCTCCTAATGGAGCTTATTCCACAGTTAGCTTTCTCAAACTAGAAACTGGGAAGGAATGGAATATATTAATAGGCGGGAGTGTGAACAATATAAATCATGAGCCTTTGATATGTACATACATTTCAGCCAGGTAATCCCAAAAATCTATCTAAAGGAAATTACCAGAGATATATATCATGATACGGATTCCAGGATGTACTTTGCAGTGTTATTTATAATAATAAAAAGAAAAGAAAACTGAAAAACATCTGGTTGCTCAACTATACAGAATTGTTGTAATAATAATGGCTCATGTGTATGAGTACAGTGAAATAACTTTTTAAATTATGCTTTTTATAATATATTATGAAAAAAGGAAATATTCATGATATATTGGTAAGTGGAAAAGTTATAGAACATATTGTATAACAATATTAGCATATCAGAAAATATTTTTAATTGATATTGGCATGAACAGATAATAATCTGAAAACTTACAGAAAATGTTAATAGTTATTTCTGAGCAGTGGGTTCATGAGTAGAATATTTTATTTATACTTTGCTCTTTTCTTACAGACTTTCTAAAATAAACTGTTATTTCTGTAATCAGAAAAAAAGTAAGTTTAGTGTAGATCCTTCCTTGAATTGAACTAAAAGTTCCCTCTCTTTATTTTTTTACATAACTTCAGCATATTTTAGCTGAGGAGAAAAAAATCCTTCTATAAAAGTCCCTTAGACATGTGAAGCAACCACAGTGCCCCTCTCCCTGCCCCTCAGCTCCATTATCAATTGAACGTCTACCCTCCCACCATATGTTCTCTGAACAGCAGCTGGAATGATCTATGAAACAGATCAACCATTTCTCTGCTCAAAATCTTCCAATGGCTGTCCATCACACCTACAACAAAAGCAATGCCATCCATATCAGGGCCCACAAGGCTATCTCTCTAATCCTCCTTCCAGCACAGTTAATCTCTCATTCCATGTTAGCCTCAACATTTTCTTGCTCCTGTGTTACCACATGTCCCAGTGCATGCAGGCTGCTATAACAAAATAGCACAGAGTGGGTGGCATATAAACAACGGCAATGTATTTCTCACAGTTCTGGAGGCTGGGAAGTCCAAGATCAAGGCACCGACAGACGCAGTGTCTAATGAGAGACCACACTTCCTAGTTCATAGACATAGACCTATCTTCTCACTGAGTCCTCACATGATGCAAGGGGTGAGGAAGCTTTCTAGAGTCTCTTTTATAAAGGCACTAATTCCATCCATGTGGGCTCCACCTCTGAGACTTAATCACCTCCCAAAGGTTCCACCTCCAAGTGCCATCACATTAGGAGTTGGGTTTCAACATATGAATTTGGGAGAGACACCATCAAGACCTTTCTTTTGCTATTCTCTTGCCTTGAATGCCCTACCCCCAGATATTCCATGGCCCATTCTCTCACTCCATTCAGGTGTCTACTCAGTGTCATCTCCTCAGAATGGTCTTCCCTGCACACTCCCTCAAAGCCAGCACCCCTTTCCTGCTTAATCCCCTAACTGTACCTATTTTTCTTCCTAGCATTTACCACTACATAATAGTTTCTTGATGATTTGCTAATTGTTTATGGTCTGTCACACCAACCAGAGGTAAATTCCATAAAGACCAATACTTCTCCAGTTTTTTTTCACTCCTATAATCCCCATTGCCTTAAATTAATAAAGGCAGTGGCTCAGGTTTCCTCGCCCAGCTGCTGAAATTCCAAGCTCCCCACTCTGAAATAAGAGTGATACCCAAGGAAGACTACCATGCTCCAAGAATGATCTGGCCAGAAAAAGCAGCACACCCCTCTCCCCTCATCTTTCCCCATGCAGCTCTCTAATATGCCATCTAAATTCAAATGACATCTCTAGCAGCCACATCGCACTTCTCACTCACACCGAGCATCTAATGAGCACACTGCTGTGAAGCGGGTATGAACCACAGCTCCCAATTAATATTTATTCACTCTAGCAACGAATGGAAAGACCTGGAGATACATATATTATTTTAAGGGGAAATTTACACACAGGTCTTTTCCTTTTAGAAAATTATATGAAAGACATTCTCTCTGAGGTCAAAAACACTTAAAAAGAAAGGGTGAGAAAGAGAGAGTAGAACTGAATAATACCTGAAGCTCGTAGAAGCTTCAAGTCCTGTCCCCACTGACAAATTAAACAATGAACAACTTGTTTGTGCACCCTCTTGGCAAAAACACACCACCGGGGAAGGCATGACTCAGAGAACAAGGAACAGGACATGCAACAGTTATTCAGGCAGATCCACCCGAGGCAAGCAGATGAGCATCCAAGTCACTAGGATTTCCTCAATCATGTGGAACAAAGAGGTATATGAGGATAAGGCCACTATATAAAAGAAAATATGCATGAATTTGGTGGCAAAATAAGTTCTCTCCTCATTTACTGGTGTCCCTGAGTCCCTGAGTAAGCTGCCATAGACAGGGAAAACCCCAGTGATGGTGTCTCTGGCTCTGTCTTTCACATAATTAAAATATCTCCATTAAAGAAAAAAAAAAAAAAGAATCAGACACCAAAGTAATGTGAACATGAAAATATTTGTGAGACTGGATCATAAAACTATGAAACTGTTAACCACTATTGCCAACTGGATTCTTCATGAAGGATTTTTGTTTTCATCACTGCCTTTTCCCCAAAGTCTATAACTGCGTTCAAGGTTACTGTCCTGACCTGGCTCTGCTAAAAAAACTATGTAAAAAAAAACTATGTGAAAAACCAGGCTTGGGGAGGAAAGTAGGATTGAGACATGGATGAAGGGGAGACATTTATTTTTACTCCATTAATTTAAATTTTTTCTTTTAGTTTTTAATTTTGATAAAATACACATAACAAAAAATTTACCATCTTAACCATTTTTAAGTATACAGTTGACTAGCATTAAGCAACATTCACACTGTTGTGCAACCAATTTCCAGAACTCTTTTCATTTTGGAAAACTGAAGCTCTATACCCTTTAAATAACAACCACTCCATTAGTTCTTGGATGACTAGAATGTTTAACAATTAGAACATATTTTTATCATAAGAATACCAAAAGGAAACTTGCATTCACGGGGTGAAAGATGACATTTAACTCATATCTGCATGGAAAATTTAATCCTGAAGTAAATACCTTAAAAAGACTGGTTAAAAATCTTGGAAGACAAAAAAATTAACAATAAAAAAAGTTGGTTTCATAAATATATTTACTAAGGAGAAGTTATCTGGAAGACTAACAAATATTTGAACTACAGATTTATAGGCGGAATAAATACTAAGCAGTTGTTCCATTCTTCAAAACGCAATGCCAAATCCATCTCCCTGTTACTCACTAGCAATTTCCATTGACTGTAATTACTCACAGACAGATACTTGAATAAAAGCCTATTACTAGTAGTAACTTGAGCTCTAGAGCCAAATGCAGCAGAACCATGGTCAAAATCTCCTGGAGGCCATGTACACATCGCCTCTGAAAGGACATCTGCATATCAGAGGACACAGTTGACTTATCCTTCCAAGAAACTTGGCTTGGGAGCCTAAGGACCAGCAATGGGACTGGATTCAAATACCTATCAATGGGTTTTCCCTTAATATCCAATTTGCCTGGAATTTCCCCAAACACTGAACAGTCATTTTTTTATTGCATCATCTCTGCCAAACTCTCTCTCTATTCACAGTGACATCACTTTGTTAGTGTGGGGGAAGGCAGAAGAAAGTCTAAATATATCCCTAGAATTCAGCCATTTTCTTACCTATTCGCAGGTCATTTCGGTACTTAAATCCATGGATAGGGTCGTGTTATTGATGAAAATTCATTTTTCACTGTTCCCTTTCCTGTCACTTGAAAATAGCAGTTGGATAATAAAACTGCCTTTCCTCTGTGACTGGGAGAAGGGAGAATGAGGGGGGTGGACAATTACGATTCATTAACAGCTGCCTAAGCTCCTGCACCTGAGATAATCACACACAACATTCCAATCTAATTAACAATGTCTCTTTGCCAAATGTAAAAGATAAAATTTTTCTTAAACTCTGTGAAAACCTCACACTCATTTAATTCCAGAAACTCTTAATTTAATTTGCAAGCCACAAAAATAAAATAAAAGCAACACCTCATATCTGCAGGGCTTTAGGGTTTTCACAGTGCTTTCATGAACACTGTTTCTTTTTTATCTTCAGAACAATTCAGGGCGGTGGGTATTGTTATTTCCATTTTACAGATGAAGCAATTAAGATGCAGACCATTTGAGTAAATTGTCCCCAAATTACACAGCAAGCATGTGTGAAGACAGAGCTTAAGCCCAGGTCTTCTAGGAACAATTCTACCTTTTATCATAATACTAGCCTTTCTTGTAGGTCCATGCATTAAATGTTCATTTTTGGCAAGTCTAACACTGTTTTTAATCAGTAAGAAAAAAATATACAGACTTTTTTCCCCTTAGGCTAAGCCACACCATTCATATGCAAACATTAGATTTATAAAATCATTGGTGTATATTAAAGAAATCTATTATCCCATTAATACTTCCTTTCTTGCTTTCACTAATACAGGTTGTCCACAGAGTTGATTTATGCACATGTTGTGATTTTATAATCTCGTACACTTGAAATTAGTTTAAAATGTCAAAGAGTTTTGATATTTTAGTTTTACACTTCATGTATTTCCCCCCGTGTGTTATGGTTTCTGCCAAGTACCAAATTTAGCAGCTTCTCAGAGCTTTTTCTAGCCTGCCCCCAAACAAGAAGCACTAGAAATTACTGAAGACAAGTTGGCCTTGTGAGATTTCCAAACTAGTTTCTAAACCAAAGAAATGGAGTGAGATAAATTTAGAACACTTGGGAGCTTTGAAAGTCTATTTGGATAAATTTCAGTTACTGCCAATGTAAAAGCATGTCCTAGAAACAGAAAGGGTGATCAAAGTCTTACCTCCGAATACCATTCATCCCTCATAAAATGCACAAGGGCAAACTTTGCTTTGTTAGGAAATGATAACACATTTTTTATTCAGAAACCAAAACACATTTAGATGGGTTGGGAAGAGGAGATTTTGCTGGATACTGTTGTCGATGTTATAGCTTTTGTCATTTGGTGTTTTGAATTTTTTTAAACAATTTATGTTATCCTGGGGTTTTACCTATACCCACAGGCAGGTCAATTTTTAAAAATTATTTTTATGATGGTAAGTAACTGTTTTGTGGGTTACAAGTGGAATAAAGAACGTACTGCACTGAATCATTTATGGTAGTGAATTCATTATAAGGTGATCAATAAAGCACTACATCTGTGGCCCATCAATCAAAGGTAGGAAATCTTTTCATTGAAGTAAACTAATTATAGAATACCAGAAATGCCATGGGTTTTTCTGGAAAGCAAAATGTCAATACACTGAGAGTTCATGCCTTTTGACCCAATAATGAATTCTAGAAACCTCTTGTAATACATTAGCCCTAAATACAGGACATAAGAGAGACTCCAAAGATGTTCCTTACGGGCATTATTTATAATAGTGACAATTCCAAACAGCCAAATCATCCAACAATAGAGAAATATTTAGGTAAATTATGGCATATTTAAAACATTGAAATATTATTATGTAGCAATTAAATATTATGAAAGTTTGAAAAGTTATAAGGATATACTTTGGAGTCAGAAAGACTGGAGTTTGAATCCCAATTGTAACATTAGTGCTATAAAATGAATCTCAGCTTTCTCATTTTTAGCAATATGCATATTCTTTTAGAAATGATATACATAACAAATAGTACAAAGTCTGACATATTGCAAGCACTCAGCAAAGTGTATTTACTATAGAATATAAAGGGGGAAAGAAAACAATGTAAAGCCATTTACATATTATAATCTACTTATGTAAAAATGCATAGGATATAGAAAAAAGACTGAAAAGAAATATTAAAATATCAAAAGGAAATAGAGGCTGTCTCCAAAAAGAACACTTATGAATTATATGTGTACATGTGTTTGTATGCATGTGTATGTGTATATATGTGTGTGTGTGTGTGTATGCATTTCAAATTTTTTTCAAATGTTCTTTAAATAGTTTTAATTTCTTTTATAACAAGAATAAAAAGATTCTGTAACAATTTAAATAAGTATTTCTATTCAACAGTTTGGACTTTAAACTTAGCAACAACAAAATTTTTTTCATTTTCTATTTCAGATGACTTCCCTTCCCACCCTAAGAACACTTTCCTTACACAGTATTTTCCCAAATTGTGAATTTATTCTTCTGTACCTTTCCTTTCATTCTCTTCATGGAAACCCCCTGCTCAGCCTTGAAAGACAACTGAATGTCATATCCTCTGTGGAGCAATTTTTAACTTCCCTAATTAGTATCAGTCCCTTCTGCCTCTGTGCTCCAGAGTATTCTGCTTGGTGTACAGCTAATGCAGGCTAGCATCATCATCATCACCATCATCACATATTAAGCCTTTATTAAAGTTTTACTCGCTAATATAGATCCATTTTATTAAATCCTAAGAGAAGCCCTATGAATCTGATACTGTTGCTGTACCCCATTTAAAAAAATAACTGACAATCAGAGTTTGGATACTCTGATTTCAAATCTTATGCTTTTCACCACAATGCTATGGGCTCTTACTACTTATTAAGCTGTTAAGCTTGATAATTTGACACCTAGAAGAGATTAGTGGCATCTCCAAAACCAAACATAGGGTATTTCAAGTAAATATTGCTGGTTTCCTCCAATTGGATTTGACCTATATACATTTCATCATCATCTACCCTGTAAAACCTTTATACCTATTTATTATTTTCTTAAGTATTTATTTTTTATCTCCTTTATTGTCTGAGCTAGGAACAGGGATAAAATAAAGAGAAATAGTAGCCAAGGTGCTAGCCCTTAAGGAGATGACAGTCTTTCTGTGAGAAAGGTATTAATCAGAGTCATCCAAATAAATTCAGGCTCACACATGTAATGAAATGCTTTAAAGGAAAGGGACATGATGCTATGCAACCACAGTACTAAGAAATTTTCTCTTGAGGAAGAGAAGATGAAACAGAGATCTGGTGGGAAGGAAAGAATAAAACATTCAGGAGTTCACTTTTGCACATGTAAATATGAGATTGCTTGTCAGTGAAAAGGCAAATGGATATATGTCTGGATCTCAGTCAAAATGATCTGGCCTCGAGATATACTTTGGGGAGTGATCGACACTTAAAACTATTTAGAGTATTAGGCTGGATGAGATCTCCACACAAGTGAGTGTAGGTGAGAAAGAGGGAATATCCAAGATCTGAAGCCTGCAGCAGTTCAACATTTAGGTATCAGGGAGATGAAATAGAACCAACAAAAGTTACTAAGGAGAGACCCGTGAAGCTGAGTGAAAGCAGGAGAATAATTCTACTGGTAACTGAGTGAAGCAAGTTTTTCAAGAATGAGTGACACCAAGTGAGTCAAACACTAGAGAGGTCCAATGAGGTGGGGACTGGGAATTGACCATTTCATTTTACAACATGGCCATCACTGACAATTTTCACCACTTCAGTGGAATGATGGGGTCAAAATCCTCACTGAACTGAAGTTAAGAGTGAATGAAAAAGCCCGGCTGGGCGTAGCTCAGTGATTGAGCGTCGACCTAGGATCCAGGCGATTGGGGTTCAATTCCCGGTCAGGGCACATGCCCGAGTTCCGGGCTCAATCAATGACTCTCTCATCATTGGTGTTTCTATCTCTCTCTCTTCCTCTCCTGTCCTCTCTCTGAAATCAATAAGGATATAGTTTTTTTTAAAAAAAGAGTGAATAAAAAAAAAAGGTGACCTGGTGTTGTGAACGTAGGAAACACTTTTGAGTAATTTGTCTATAAAAGGGAGAAGAAACATGGAGTAGTGGCCTAGGGGGAAAATAGGAGGGAAAGAAAAGGTGGGGTTTTTGGTTTGTTTTTTATGCTGATAGAAATAATCCAGTAGATGGCTTAACATTGACAATGTGACACAGAAAAGGGAGATGTGCTGGAGCAATGTCATGGGCTAGGCAAGAGTGGATGGGATCAATCAAGTACAGAAAGAAAAGCAATGGCTTTTGATTGGAGCATAGAAGAGTCATCCACAGCAGCAGAAGGGAAGGAAGAGAGAATAGAAACAGATGCACTAGATAGTAGATAAAATGGTAGAACTTCTGGAAGTCTTCTTTTGATTGCTACTATTTTCTCAGTAAAATATAAAGCAGAATTATCAAACAAGAGTGGAGATAAAAAGAATGCATGAAGCAGTCATCCAGGATAGAAAAATACACTAGGAAAATGTAGCCTGATTGCCTGGAAACACTGAGGGATCATCTGAAATTATTAGACTTGAATTTATAATGAGGTAATTTTGAGCTTTTTTTCAAGCCTGTAAAGGAGCCGAGAAGAGTTGCCAAAAGAGTCGATGGCAATAGAATTAGTTTTACCAGAAAAGTATAAGGAAGGGTGAAAAAGGCAAAGAGAGTGATAAAAAGTGAGAAATGAGAATATGAGGAGGTAATGAACAGTGAAAAGGGATGAATTCTAGGTCCTTGCAGTACTGTTGAAGTAAGAATATTAGATAAAGTGAGAAGAAAGATAGGAGGTACTAGTTGGAGAAGAGAATTCTTGAACTGGCAGATATGGAAGGGTTAAAGGTATACATATGACAAGATCTAAAGTATAACCAAGGAGGTACATTATTGAAGTGGAAGGTAAACAAGGAACTGAGGATCCAGGAACTGAAGGACCATGTGGTAATGAAATCACAAGGAATTAGGATGGGAGCAATGCTAGAGAGGATATAAGAGACAGCTAAAAACTCTCACATCAAACCTCGAAGAAAATGGAACAGTGAACAGGGTTTCTCTGGATGATTGCAACAAGGAACAGCAGGAGGTAGTATGGCCAAACAACTTGAAATTCAAAAATGGGAGCAATAAATAGCTTGGAAGGTGAAGTAAGGAACAAGGAGAACACCAATCTCATCTACCAAGTCCCATGGTGTACGGGTGCAGTAAAGAAAAGAGCTACTCCCTGAAAAGGTTGCAGAAAAATCATTATCTTAGGAATCATGGTCTGGCTTTCAAGTACTATCTCAATTGTGGTTCTCAAGCTGAATTGGAGGCTGATAATCAACTGAGCTAAAAAGGCACCCTCTTCTCAATTTTGAGAAAGAGAAGAAAAATTGCAACAGAATGGTAGTTGAAAAGCACTTTAAAATTGTTAGTGAGCCCGGCTGGGCTTGGCTCAGCAGTTGAGCGTCAACCTAGAATCCTAGGGATCACGGTTCAATTCCTCATCAGGGCACATCCCCCGGTTGCTGGCTTGATCCCCAGTTGGGGGCGTGCAGGAGGCAAGCAGCTGATCAATGATGACTCTCTCATCATTGATGTTTCTATCTCTCTCCCTCTCCTTTCCTCTCTCTGAAATCAATAAAGATATACATTTAAAAAAAAATTGTGAGTGAATATCCTGGTGTGCTGAAAAGCCACAATACATCATAAATGGAAAATATAATGACAAGCCGAAGAATGTTAGCAGCCTTTCATTGAACGAGTCAGAGACTACAAGCAAAGTCTTTTCAGGAAATAGCTCAAGGAGGGAAATGGGGAAAAAACAAACATGAGTATCTCCATTATTAATAAAATATTAACAGCGGAAGTTAAATTAATGGTTTAGGATCTGGTTGGCTGAATCATAGGCTCTCAGGAAATCAGAATAATCTCTGAATAAAGATAATGCTTTAGCTATAGTATTTCTTTTAGCTGTAGTATCTCCTATGCCACGGAAAAAGAGCTATGTGATGTTATAGAACAGGAAATACCACAGAAATTTCAGTGATGATGGAAATGTTCTATAGCTGCACTGTTCAACCATAAGAAAACAAAAAACCCAATTTAAGAACAACGGCCAAAGATGTGAACAGACACCACACCAAAGGTGCACAGATGATAAACATGCATGTTTTAAAAAATCCTCTACATAATATGTCACCAAGGAAATGTAAATGAAAACAACAAGGAGACTTTACTACACACCTATTAGAGTGGCCAAAATCCAGAACACTGAGAATATCAAATGCTGCTGAGGCTGTGGAGCAACTGGAATGCTCATCATTGTTAGCAGGAAGGCAAAGAGCTATAGACAGCCACTTTGGAAGACAGTTTGACAGTTCACTATAAAACAAAACACATGCTTACCATATGATTTAGCAATTGTGCTCTTTGGTATTTACCCAAAGGAGTTGAAAACATATATACATACAAAAGCTTGCACATGGATGCTTATAGCAGTTTAACTCAAAATTGCCAAAACTTGGAAGTAACTAAGTAGGTGAATGGATAAATAAAGTGTAATGCATCCAGACAATGGAAAAAGAAATGAGATACTGATCCATGAAAAGGCACGGTGGAAACTTAAATGCATATTACTAAATGAAAGAAGCCAATCTGAAAAGGCTGAATACTATATGATACCAACAATATGACACTAAAAAGGGCAAACTATGGAAACAGTAAAAAGATCGGTGGTTGCCAGGGGTTAGGAGGATGGTGGGATGAACAGGTGAAGCACAGAGGATTTTTAGAATAGTGAAACCATTCTGTATGATAACATAATGGTGCATGCATGTCATTATAAATTTGCCCAAACCTATAGAATATACAAGAATATAGAATCACCAAGAGAAAAACCATAATGTAAACTAGAGGCTTTGGGTGATAATAATGTATCAGTCAATGCAGGTTTATCACTGTAACAAATGTAATACTTTCTTTGGCGATGTTGGCAATGGGGGTAACTATGCACATATGGGGCCAGGGAGTATAGGAGAAATCTCTGTACCTTCCCCTTAGTTTTGTTGTGAACCTGAAAGTGCTCTAAAAAATAAAGTCTATTAAAAAAATAGTCTCAGGTCAGCTACTATATTAGACAGTACATTTCTAGAGTCTCTTAGCAGAACAGGATAGAAAGCTTTTTGGAGGGGGCAGAGATAATCAGAAAATTCTAGGCAGTAAAAGTAACTGTCCTCCAATCTTCCTCATTGGTCAGGCTTATGTGTTCACCTTTTCAGCTATCGAGCCCCAGGGCTCCAGAACACTCAGCTCTCAGGAAACTGTTTATTCCCACTCAGCATCCTACAAGAGCTCTACCAAGCACCTCTTTATGAAGCAGATATGTTTACAATCTCAACCTAGTTAAAAAATCTATGGTATGACCTCATTTTAAACTAAGTTACTCTAAAACTAACTAAAAAGGTCCAAAATGAATGAAGAAAGCAAATAGTTAATTTCATAGAAAGGTTTTTCATCTTAGGAACTAATAGATTACTCATACAAGATATTAGAAAAATACTGTAATTTGATTGGTAGTTGTGGAAGGTCATTTTTTAATGATGTAAATGGAAAAAACAATGCAGATTTTTTAATGAGAGTTTATTTGATTTTCCTTTTGCATAAATGGATTTTATGTACTGAAAAAGTAGCTAATTTTGATAGATCTGACTGGAATTGGTTTTACAGCTGATAGCTATTGGAGCCAGCTCTCTCATTCTAATTTCTTTTCTGAAACTTCCAATTGAAGATGACATCAATATTTATGTGAACTGGGAAAAAGAACCATGGCACTGGGTACATAAAACTGATTAATGTAAACGGGAGCGGAAAACCCTAAACTCAAATCTAATGATCCATCAAACAACAGTCACTCTTCTCAACATTGTGAATGCTGCCAATTTAAAGCAACAACTTAAATCACAAAAGATACTAGAGGATAGTAAATATGTTTCTCTCAAGACTTAAAGTATAAAAGCTTATTAAAATCAAAAAGCAAAAGAATGAGAGCAAACTCTTAGAACAAAACTGGCATCATTCCCCAATTAACTAAATACCTCAGAGAGGACTGTATGCCTGTGTGCCGTACTTCAATTAGCTTTACTTGGAAAATCACTACATGCCACAATTCAAAATGCAGCTGAGAAATCACCCTGTTTGACGTACAGATGATAACCTAATTCCAACTATTTTGATCTACTTTGTAATTCAAGTGATGCATGCTGTATATTTTTTTCCTAAGAGTCTAAATTATATTTAGAATTAAAATTGGTTTTATGTAGTTCAAGTTATTGCACCCAAAAGCAATGAGTCATGCACCAGAAGTACACAGATTTGGGAGGCAAATATGGAACTATTAACTGCTCAGCAAGAGCTTGCTCAGCCTCTTAGCTCTAAGAATAAGCTTTAAAAATACTGTATAGTTAATGTGCGCTGTAGCAACAAGGTGACCTCTGTTCCTTTTCAAAGGGGATGTGAGCTTTTGCCTTCAACCTTAAGGCCATGGTACAGACACAGGCTTGAAGAAAGTTTCAAACAGCATTGTACTATGTCCCATAAAGGTAACGGTACTGACCCACCTTCCAGGCAGAGATTCAAGCCATTTTTTCTTGTAGTGGAGATGAGTATTCATGATCCTTGCATCCATTTTTTTTCTGTTACCTTACAACCACTATGTAAAGGCCATTTCAAAAGACACGGGGGAAGGACTGTCTGGCTCTAGCAGATTTTTAACCCATGATCCTATATACACAAATAAAGCTTATGAGACCATCATGAAATAATTTAACTGTTAATTCACATTAATAGTTGATTGAGTAACCCTAGTAGTCAATGGCTATTGTAAGAATGATAATATCTTTATAAGAAAAAGCCTTTTCCAATCGACCCTTTTACATCTTATTATCAAAGAACTTTATTTCATTTGATCTTTACACCAAATTTCTGATTGTTTTCTCCACCACATCTGTTGACTGTTAGAGATAAGTAACAGTCAACAGAAGTATAGAGAGTTTAAGTAATTTGCCCAAGATCACAGTGATGAAGTGGTGAAACTCAGATTCAAGTAGCAATGAGAAATCAATCTCTCAACTTTTATGAGGCAAGTCCCTTGTCTTGTACAAAGAACTTCTTGCTGAAAAACTGTCTCCAGATCAATACTCCATAATACCCAGTAATTGAAGGGTTATAGTTGTTGACCTTTAGATAAGTTAAAAGCAACAAGTATTTACTGGGTTTGTATTAGGTACCAAGGTTTGCCTGAGGTTCCAAGAGCTCAAAACTAAATAAGATACCATCTTTATCCTCAAATAGCTTACAGGTCCAGTAGAGAATATATATATCAAAGCTCAGATCAGTATGGCAGTTTTAAAACATGTTGCCTCCAATTTTTTGACTCTTCTCCCATTGAGAAGTGGGGCTTACACCCCCACAGCTTCAATTTGAATGGACTTGCAAATGCCTCAGCCATGTGAGTATGAGGAAAGTGAATCTGGGTCACAAAAAGCCAGGCAACTCCTGCCTTGCTCTTTTGGGATGCTTGTCCTCTTTGAAGGTTTCCTCTCAGAACCCAGTTGCAATGCTGTGAGAAGTCCAAGCCACATGTAGGTGTTCCTGTTGACAGCCTTAACAGCAAGCCCCAACCAAGTCACTCTGATCCAGGAGGCAAGTATGTGAGTGAGAAAACCACAATGCAAGAGATCCTATAGCTTATCTAGTCCAGCCCTCAGCCATTCAAGTCACCCACAGACATTCGAGTGTTCCTTGCTGAGACTCCAGGTTGTGGAGCAGAGCCAAGTCACTCCTGCTATGCCCTGTACAAATTCTTGGCCTTCAGGATCTGGGGGCATAATAAAACAGTTGTTTTTCATGCTTCTAAGTGGTTTGTTTATGCCACTTAGGGTAGTTGTTTATACAACAGTAGATAACTGAGTCAGTTTCTTCAAAGCTTGCTTCCTATATACACCTCCATCAAAGTTAACATGGAATACTCGTAAAAATGGCAAATTTCTGGATCCCTCCTCATTACTTTTGAGCCAGAAATTTGATTTACTTTTGGGACTCAGGAATGTGAACATTATCTAACATCTGGGCAATCCTCTTATTCAATATGTTTGAGCACCAATGCCCTGAACTAAGCTTGTGATCAGCCACAATAAGAGCAGCACAGGCATTTATTAATTTCCAAGACTGTCAGTGATTCTCAAACATCAGAGTGCATAAAAAAAAAAAAAAATACCTCATTCACATATTAACTATGAAGAGTTAAATCTGAAGAGAATCTATAGAACTGTAAACAATTTATTCCATAAATTACAGGGTACACAAAAGATGTGTGCACAGCGAGACAAAGAAGAGGGTGGTATGTCTCCCCTAAGGCTCAGGAAAGTGTTCTGAGAGCATGAGACATTACATTGAGTCCTAAAAGATGTGTTATTTGTTCTTCAAGAGAGTAAGGCCCAGAAAGTCTCCAAATGGAGGAAGCAGATAGATGAAACCATAAAAGAGGCATCAGGAAGGACCTCTTTTGCCAGGGAACTTGCACTTTTGCCTAAGGGCAATAAGAAGCCTCTAAAGGGTTTTTAATCAGGTGAGACTGTGATCAAATTTGCATTTTGCAAAAGCTTTGTGGTAACTGTGAGAAAGAAGGACTTAGGTAAAACAAGTAGAATCCTACTGTAATAACTCGAGCAAGAAAAAACTAAACAAAGAGACTGGGAGTGGAGGTAGAGGGGAAATAGTGAAATGATATGTGTCACAGATGAAACTCCACAAGGCTTGGTGTCTGATTGAATGAGGAAGTTCATCTGACTGTGGTCTATGCTAAGTTCTACATTTGTCATAAAATTTTATAAGAAAAAGGATATCACCACCCCCCCCTTCTTCTAGGGACCATAAACCCTTAAGTATATGATTCAGATTAAATCACACCTCTTCCAAAAATATGAAAAAGTGGGAACTTTTTATTAAAACTGAGTGAAGTTGCTATTTCACAACCTAGTCTTAGATACTTTTTTTTTTTTTTTTTTTGGAGAATTTTCAACATAACTGAAAACGAGGTGTGATTTTTGGAGATTCTTTACCACTAAGTCTAAGAGAGCTCATTTACTCTGCAGAAATAATTTGAAATTTTAAAAAAAGTAAGTATTCTAACTTGGGATGGCTCCATTTAACCGTCATCCAGCTGCTGCATTCTTGTGCAAAGTGGGACGCTACTGAAACTGTTGTTAAAATTGCACAACAACAAGGAAAAGATGATGAAATACGCATTGTCCTTGATTGGGCTGTCCACCAGCTAGCGAAAGAGGATATGTGTAATAATAAAATCTTGAACCTGTGAAAGTAATTGCTTCTGACATCTCCAACTCTGCAGCAGGCTGCCCAGACAGGGCTGTTCAGTCACAAATTTTAAACCTAATGAAGTGAGAAGAACACAGTGTAGATACAAATTAGAATCTACTTACCAAGAACAGTCAGTATGTTTTTTCTTGTCTGCGTACTTCCTTGTTTCATGTGAAAGAGAAAATATCTGTTAGGAATAACCACCCTTTTATGTTTCAAGTCAACACAGTAGACCTGTTATTAACCACAAGAAGTGACCATCCGGTAATTCCAATCTGTTATCGAAAACTTTGGCTCCTACTGAACTATTTTTAGATTCTTTTTTTTTTTTTTAAATATATCTTTATTGATTTCAGAGAGAGGAAGGGAGAGGGAGAGAGAGAAACAGCAATGATGGGAGAGTCGCCATTGATCGGCTGCCTCCTGCAAGCCCCTAACTGGGGATGGAGCCCACAATCTATTTTTAGATTCTTTTACTGATTATTGTTAAGCAGGTGAAATACAGTGAGAGGAAAAGGGTATGCTTGAAATATGCCTACCTGCTTATCCTATTGCTTTGATTTTTTTGGACCCTTTTCCCCAGCACTTTATAATTTTTTGAAGGCATCATTTTTCTATCAACCACATTGCAACTGATATTAAGCATCTGAGAGGAGCCAAAACTTTAGAATGGGAATTTCATATAAGTGAATTGCAATGAACTATATAAATAAATAAAGATTGTGAACAGTCCCATAAATTCACTTTCCAATGTTCATGTGTTATGTTTCTGATGTGAATTGTTTGTGAATAACCTTGTTGGCTTAGAAAAAAATCAAAAGAAAACCTCTACAATATACTATTCAACCTCAAAACTTGCTCACATTCTTTTATATCACCTCTGAGTAAAATAGAAGTTGAAATGCATCTTCTGTGACACAGAGCCTTCAATAAGGAAACAAGGCATTACTAAACTTATTATAGCAAGAAGTCATCTATCATTCAAAGACCAATTATACTTTGGCAGCTCTTAACTTAGACTTCTGGGACTCAGAGCTTCTCTGGTTTTAAGAAATCATGAAGATCCATACAAACAATTCTACCTCTATAAGTGCAACTTGTAAAGGAGTTCTTTAAAAATATTTTCCAAAATGTGGGTGCAACACTAAATGTACAGTAGATTTTTCAAATATAAATTTGTTACTATATTACAAGTGAGAAAGATAGCATTATATGAGAAGGAAAAAATGGGATTAGGGCCAAATGGCTTGGTTTGAATCACTGCTTTACTACTACTTTAGTTACTCTATGAAAGTCAATTACCCTCTCTGATATCAGTTGTCTTATCCTTAAAATCAGAAAATAGAGCCTACCTAAATATTATGCATGAAAACTAAGTGAAACAATGACAGGAATGCATCTAGTATTGAATTGGCTGTTTAAATGGTAAAATATAAGGGAATTTGGGAAAAGTATGGACTCTAGTTAGTAATAATGTGTTAATATTGGTTCATTAATTGTGACAAACATGTGTACTAATAATGCCAGATGTTAATAAGGGGGGAAAATGGGTGTAGGGTTTAAGGGAATTCTCTATAGTGTTGCTATAATTTTTCTGTAAATCTAAGTCTATTCTAAAATAAAAAGTTTATTTAAACATAGACAAAACCTTAGTATCCATTCCCTTTCCTTTCCTTTTCAATGTTAACCCCTTAAAGGCTAGACTTGCTTCAAAGACACTGGCAGTGCTATATATATATATATACATTTAGTTCAATTCTACAAGAAAAATATGACACATATTGCCCCCATTCTCCTCCCTAATAGGCGTCTGCCACTTCTCCTAAGAAACTTAGGGGAACTGGAAAACTAAACGGTCATAGCCATCCATTTCATTAAGGAGGCTTCTTTTGTTCCTCTAAACAGCCTAAAATTGGACCTGGAATCTCATTCAGTCTCTCCTATCCAGAGTGATGACAAAAAGAAACGTCTGCTTTATGGCAACTGCAGAGCTGCTGTAGAATATTTGCCCTGGAGGTTGTCCTCACTTCAATCCCCTTCCTTGTTTTCACTCCACATACTGCTGCCAAAATGTTGATTGTGTAGACACATGGCTCAGTTTCAGTCAAGATATTATTGATAACTATGACAGTGCAAAGACAGATAGCCCAGAAGTGCACATAGTCCCTCATGCAGGTTATTAAGACATGAAGTGCTCATCTTAACTAAGAAAACACAAAGAACACCAGTTAGAGAACTCTATGCCTACATGCATTTGAATACTTTTTTAAATGACTACTGTCAAAAGTTTTTATGATACATAGAATTCAATTATTTAAGAAAACTTACCAGATGCAGAGACTAAGACAAAAACCTTCTAGTATTGTTTTACATTCTATCACTTTCCACCAAATGTAAAGAAAAGAGAGGTCTTCAAATTAAACGTGGTGTAACAGCAGAGAGTGGGATAAGTTTCAAAAGAAAGGAGTTAACAATATTTATTGACTACTTGCTATATACTTGGCATTCTTCTTGGCCTGAGAAAAGTAATATAAGCAATGATTTCTACTTCCAATAAATTTGCAGTCCCATTGAACAGATAGAACAAACAGAGTGAATAATACCATAGAATAATTACTAAGTTCTGCCTACTTCCTGGTGTATCAAGGGCATAGCATACACTATCTCTTTTAACATAACCTGTGAAAGTCTGAAAAGTTAATTATTATTCTACCCAGTTTACACAGTAGGAAACTAAGGCTCAGAAATGGTGAAGATAATGACTCCAGATCTACACAGCTAGTAAGTGACAGGACTAGATTCAAACCCAGAACTGTGATTCCAAAGCCCATACCCTTAACCATGACAGTATAGCATCCCATTTTTAAAAGTCAAATTCAAGTACTTCTTGGCAAACAGCTTGTAATAGCTTCCCTGAAAGCAAAATAAGAATATAGGCATTTTCTAAGAGAAAAGTATCAGCTGACCAGAACCCAGCCAACCTTGAACTGCCCTTGAAAGTGATATGGACATGAACTTCAGTTCTCCCACAGCATATGTGGTATAAAAGTCTTCGAACAGCTGACCCAGTGAGCTGGTTACAAAAGCCCAGAAAACTTGAAACTGCCATGGCATTCAAGCTCTTCAACCATTCTGCACATTCCTGAAGTGTTACCATGATAAAGTGTTCACTGATGCACAGATAAGGTCAAAGCCCGCAAGGGGGGGAAACATGATTTTGGAACAACGTTTCAAGGTCAAATGTTACCCAACTGTGCAGGACCATGTTTAACTCTTGGATTATAAAAGTGCAGATTCAATTTCTCAAGGTCTCTGGGATAAAGTTCAAATTAGGCTGTTTAAGAGAGGGCTCTTATCAGTTTTATGAGCAACTTTCTGCAGACTATGATAACACAGGCTAAGAGGAATTTTCCAGCAATAGACCCAGGGACCAAACAGTGACAAGTTAAGAGCTGTACTCTCTTCTGATGCAGATTTTACATTTATCCCAGGAAGCTCTTCTCCAAGGAGATTAGAGTATATAATTGCCTCTTGGGACTCACTCCAAACCCATCGGGAAATCCCCTGTAGTGCCACCAACCCTCATCCTCTCTAACTTGCAGTATAAAGACAGCACTGGTTGGTCCTCCCTAAAAACAACTTTGCCCAGAGTAAAGGGTGTGTCAAAAAACATTTATAAAGAATTTATGCAAAGTCTTTACCAACTGAACTTCCACTGGACTAGAGCCAATCTAATATGACTAGTGAGCTGTTAGTCATCTCCAATCTCCTTGCCAGGAGTCTTTAATATTACAGGGAAACAGGTTAATATATTGAGATATTAATTTAGGTTTTGTTTAACCCTGCATTTTTTATTCTCTTCTCCCTTGTCCCAAAAAGGGAGCCAGGTCGTTTGTGCTACTGGCCTCAGAGGAGAATTTTGTTTTTCAAGTTGTCTGAAAGCATCCCTGCCCTTTTCTTGAATTTTGCACTCAGGAGCCTAGATTCCTCAAGGAAATCAAGCTAGGGGATTGTTGTGGAGGGGCAGAAAGAGAGGTGAGGGCTTTCGATGGGAAAGATGTAGGAGCAGCTATGGGAAGCCAGACAAAGCCTTGGGAAGGGAATAGAGTGGAGGGTCCTGTTGATGCTGATAGTACATGCCTCACTTTCTGGCAGTACTTTGAAAGGTAGCAAAACTTTCTAAAGAATAGCTGCCTGGTAGACCTAGAAGGCTGTGTCCTTGGAAGTGGGCTCTATAAGCTACTTGACATTAGATAGCAAAGCCGTCTGTATTCAAGGACCAGTAGGGGACAGACAATGAGGATCTCAGTAGCAGCCATAAGTCTCATTCCCATTTTTAGGCACCATTTTAGTTTTTCGATGACCCTAGAGTCCCAAAATGATTGAAATAGAACCTCCTGCCAAATTGAAGAGAGATTTAATTTGAGTTATAGACACGTGACAGTTCTTCCCCACCTGCAATCCTTCTAGCTTTAACAATAATTTGAGCTTGAACATCCTTCTAGTCCTACTCTGTGCCCTTCCCTTCCTGTCCCCACCTCCACCCCTCCACCTCCCTACCCTCCACACACAGGCATGTGTAGATACACCGATAGCATTTTCACTTGTGCATGATAGAGGGATTTTTAATTTTCAATAAAAGGGAATAGTTACCCATAACTTTTCAATGTGAAAACCATAAAGATTTATCTTCACTTAGACATGCAACTAGAAATGGCAAATAGTTTGCAAATTCATTAAGTTTTGAAGAATTTCCTGGAAAATTTAAGCTGAAATTAGGTGAAACTTTTACCAAAAGGTATGTTTGAATTTTGCTTTATTGAGCTATTAAGCTAATACATTCTCTTCTTTAAAGTTTCTGCTGCGGTATGTTTCATTCAAAGCAATCTTCCAATTGTTTTACCATTAGCTTGAAGCAAAGGAAAATGAAAAGCATGACAAGGCATAAAATTGGCCTTAGCAATATCTAAGCTTGCTTCAGCCGTGACCATTATCCTCAATGCTCTTACAGTCTGAACAAAACATCCATAAAATCGGGTTATTGTTTTTAATTTTACAACCCATGATTTATTTTGTTTAACTTCAGTGACAGCCTGCAATCCCAGTGTCTTCAGTTAGGAAATGCAAGCAGGAAATCAAGGCCCAGAAGTCATTAGTTGTAGCATGTAGTCATCTCATTTATCTTCCTGTATAACTACCAGAGTGTGATCCATGTGATTCCTATTATATAAACTAACATTGGAAATTTTAAAATAAGACTAGCTCATGTGATGAAATATTTTACATAGTCAGCTTCAACTTCCTAGAAGTTGATTGACTCTTGACCCTGACAGCTAGAACTTATATTTTATATTTTTAAATTCAAGGACTCCCCAAGCAAAGTGTTCAAATAAGGAGAACACAGCTTACTGTTAAGAGTACAAGTTTTATAGTCAGAAAGACCTGACCTTAAATAGCTATGTGACCTTGAATCACTCTATTTAACTCTTTGAACCTCAATTTCCTCATCCAAAAACTGGGAATAATAATATATTATCTGCATCACATGGTTGCTATGAAGAGTAAGTTATATTTACTGGAAACTTCTTCAGCAAAGTCCCTGATATGGCAAGCACTCAGTAAATGTTTGTCATTATCACTATTCACTCTTTTGTGATAAAGATGATGAGGAATGAATCCTGAATCCTTAGGTAAATGTCAACTTAACTAGTTCTTTGATAAAAAAGACATTTCCTCTTCACATTATAATAGTGGTGTTTCTTGGCATCATATAAGACTCTGATCCTAACTTTTCTGGCATATTATTCTGAACTTGTTTTAAGTAAATGAAGCAGAAGTGTATAGATATCATTGGGGAAAAAAAAGATGAGCCTTGGCCAGTGTGGCTCAGTTGGATGGGTGTCATCCCATACACTAAAATGTTGCTGGTTAGATTCCTGGTCAGGGCACATGCCCAAGTTGTGGGCTTGATCTCCGGTAGGAGGCATGCCGGAGGCAGCCTGTTGATGTTCCACTTTCACATCAATGTTTCTTTTTCTCTCTTTCTCTCTCTCCTTTCCTCTCTCTCTAAAAATCAAAAACTACATATATATATTTTAAAACCAAGATGATTCTTATCATGGCGATGGTAAGGAGACAAGTTCACTGTGGCTACCATTTTAAGAATTCTGATGAAGGTAAATTTACATATTTCTAATGTGTTCATTAAATGTGTTTAGAGTTTAAGAGTTATTTCCTACATTTGGGTTTTAATAGGGTATCTCATTTTTGCCTCCAAATCTTGCCTTCATGCCCCAGTTTTTGGCTCGAGCTTGGAAGTAGTCACATATGGCTTCCATTGAACTGGATTACATAATGGTGGGGTATACTCGGTGTGGAAGTAGAAATCAGCCGACTGACCTCAACTCAGAAGCTTCTGATCATCCATTTCATCAACTGACTTCCACATAACCACTTACACCCAGGTGTCTTTGTGAGCTTGCTCCTATAATTCATTTCCTTTGTGGTCCTTTTCTGCTGCCTTTTCCACTAGAGAGCAGACCAGCCACTGCCCTCCCTCCATTTCTAACCGGAGTTTGAAGCCATCTAATTCTCTGTGGTGTTTGGTGTTTCCATTCATCACACTTGGCATGCTTTTCTGCTTCCCAGTTGAAAGTCAAGCATAAGCTTTCCCTAGCCTCATACATTTATAAGAGTTCTAGTATTTTCAAACATACAATTTATTTGGCCTTAAAATTGTGAAATTTCAGTAAATTTATGTTAACATTTTCCCATCTCTTTCTCTCTTCTAAAAAAAATTTAAATGTGTGATCTTTATAATAAATATATATGTTACTCTGTCATCAGTTGGCCTCCACACTTTTCTAATTACGTTAATTTTTCCCCTTGGAAATACTACACTCCTATTTTGAACATCAGCATCAAAAGCAATTTATACTTATGTAGCTTTGCTGTGAAAGTCATATAAGTTGACCTAATATCCATGAATGGGAAACTCAAAATTTCAGGCTACTTGGTGTTATTTCATCAGAAAATGCTCACTGTGGTTACTTATTTATATATTAATTTTTATTCTTCCTAGATTTAAGAAATACTAAATGTTCCTCCTTCTAACCAGTACAGGATGAGGTGCTTCACTGAAGGAACTGCTCAGGGAGTCTATCTGCACATTGTGAAGCAGAATAATAAGATAATTCACCAGGGGATGTCAATCCTGTGTTAAGTAAATATGTAGTGTGCACACTGAATCTCCCTCACCATCTACACAATTAGAAACTCTCCCAGGCAGAAATCAGCCATATTCACAACTGGCCATTTCCCAAGGTTTTGAGACGGACTCAGCACAATCTAATTTAGCAGCACGTCAATAGTATCATAACCAGCAAGGTGAACTCTAGTTGTTTAAAACCAGATTTGATGTAGGACCTGCTCAGTGGAAATTTTTCAAGGACCAGAAAAGAACTCCACAGTACCACCAGTTGTCAAGAATGGTGACACCTTGTATGTTGAGTGACATATAAAAAGTCCAGTCTGGCCAGTGTGGCTCTGCAGTTGAGCATCACGGTTCAATTCCACACGAGGGCACATGCCCGGGTTGTGGTTTCGATCCCCAGTGCACGCAGGAGGCAGCCGACCAATGACTTTCTCATCATTGATGTTTCTCTCTCTCTCTCCCTCCCTCTCCCTTCCTCTCTCTGAAATCAATAAAGAATTTTTTTTAAGTCCATAAAGTAATAAAATGTTAAAATTCAGCTAGTCCATTTAATGCATCTCAGTCCTGTCCTATCAGAAAGTCTTGTTGTGACAATCTGAGGCTGAAATTTTACAATGGGCCTTGTCTAAATGCTGTGCTTAACTTATTCTCAGTCTCATCCAAATGTCCAATTTTAACACATGAAGTCCAAATTACAATAGCACTCAGGCCCCATTTGTTAACGTAAGATCTCAGCTCATGACTTTTCTTTCAAAACCATCACCAAATCTCTTGGATTGATTTTTTTCATGGAATCTTCAGGGGAACCAGGACTCATGATCATGATCATGCTGCTTTTTTCCAAGAAAATATGACCAGCCCTTGATGATGGCTGCCCAGAGCTCTCAGGGGGCAAAGCTATGTCCTCGGTGGTGCTGGTGGTAGAAGCTGTGTGTGTTTGTGTGTTTATGTGTGTGTGTGTGGTGGGGGAGGTATTTGTATCCTCCTAGCTGCACCACATCTGCCCCTTGAACCTCTCAGACTTGGATGAAACTGCCACTACCCCTTCCTCTATTCATGCTCCAGACCCATCCCTCAGGTCCAGCTGGAGACAAATGCAGTAACATTTCTCTAACCCTTAAGTTCCCATATCTGTGCCTCCCACTCATAGGTCCTGCACTCCTCCCACAACCAAACCTCAGTACTACTTTAGCCAAAAAACAAAAGCCCCCAAAATATCAATAGATAGGGCTGTGGAAGGGGATAATTCAATACTAAATGTATCTCTCAGCTCTGGCCCGGCTAAAACTTCCTGTTACATCAATCTATCCATTAATAAAGTAATTTAATTCCTCAATAAATAATCTTGGACTCTTAACATATGCTCAACAATGAGCTAGAAATTGAGAAAACCAGTCATAAATAAGACAAATGAGAGGTGTCTGTGGGCACTGAACTTAGTGAAAGGGAAAATACACACAAGGAAGAGGCAATTACAACACCGTGCTATATGCCCTTGGCTGGAGAAAGTGCATCCTCATGGAGGGCAATGAAAGAGACATCAGCCCTAACGAGACTGCAGCAGAGGCTCTCTGAGGAAGGGGATGTCTAGGTAGAAACCTGATTGACCTACAAAGAGAAGAGAGGGTTTCAGATGCAAATCCTGTGTGTGTGTGAAGACCTGGGAACACTGAAAAACTGAAGTGAATTCTAGTAAGCCCAGAGAAGAAAGTGTAAGGGTAGAGTTCAAGAGCTAAATCTAGAAAAGGAAACATGAACTAGGTTTGCTTTCCTCAAAACATGGCCCACAAACCTCCTGAAAGAGAAGTACCTACCTTAATTGTTTTAAAAAAATAAATGTTTTTAGCTACTTTCCAGATTCATTCTCTTTGAGCCTGGAGCTTGGGAATGTGCGTTTTTAATGAAATCTTTTAGGTGGTTCTTGCTAGAGCAAAGTTTGAGCACCACTGGATTAAATCAAGCAAGGCCAGATGGGTCACTTTCAAGAGTTTGGGCTAAGCCTAAAATAAATGGGAAGCCTTGTTACACAATGCAATGGCATGATTAAGATGTGTGTTTTTGACAGTTCTTTATAGAAGCAATTTAGGGAATAGACAAGTTGAGCAACAGAGAGATATCTCTGCCCATTTTTATCTATGATCATTAGGTTGAAGTCCAAGATTTCAGCATATTTAAATATAGGGATTACCAAATTGTATACCCAACTAAAATACTATACAGCCACATTTTCAATTTATGTTAGCTTGCTTTAGGGTGATCAACTACCTCATTTGCCCAGAACTGAGGGATTTCCCAGGATATGGGACTTCAGTGCTATAACCAAAATGTGTCAGGCAAACTGGGACTAATTGGTCATCCTACAATTACCAAGAATACTCCCTATAATGTCCATCGAGTCACATACAGTTCTCAATGTAGTACTCTTGTTTTAAGAAATTCTGAGACTAAAAATATCTTTAAGTGAAGAAAGAGGGTATTAAAGAGAACAAAATTAAAACAATCTTTTTGTAGTTTTAAAAAAAAATACCAAGCACACTGTTGCTTGAATGCAAATTTAAAACAGAAACAAAAATTCAGGCAGTGCCTTTTAATCTGTAAGAGCAGAGGCTCTCAGGCTTGATGTTGCAATCAGCAGAGGGGCGTGTTGCAAGGAAATTGTTTTTAACTACTCATAATAAAAGAACTGAGCTTGTAAATGATTTACTCTTAAAAATACAGAAAATCAAGGTTACCTCGTGTGCATTCTGTTACACTTTCTTACTAGGAGAGCAAGTGGTGGAGTTATTGCATACCTGCTCAAAATAACCAAAAGTCTGAGTGGGCTCAGGGATTCGCTCTGAACACAGGGATATGTATCACCCATCAGTGCAATACAGAGGAAAAGAAATTGAGAAGCACTACTTGAGTGGTAGCCTGACAAGTCAGTTTACAGGAGGAAAAGAGACAGAGAAATTAAAAACACTTTTATTTTAAATGCCCAGTTGTTATAATAGGACAGCGTTTACCCAAATATTAGTACTACCATTCATTTTAGGTAGGACAGGGATACAGCATTTTATATTTTAACACTTCAGCACTTCTTTTGCTATGTAATGAAAAAATATAAAATTAGTACACCAAACCTGTCATTTAATGGATACTGGTGCTTAAGATAGGGTTAAATATAAAATATATCAACTTAGTAGAGATTTGGTAAATAATAGTGTAGGTTGCAGAGAGCAAAAATTTGTGAAAGTGGCA
Source organism: Miniopterus schreibersii (assembly GCF_964146895.1). NCBI lineage: Eukaryota > Metazoa > Chordata > Mammalia > Chiroptera > Miniopteridae > Miniopterus > Miniopterus schreibersii. The sequence goes on along the minus strand of NC_138107.1, from coordinate 75,355,084 downwards.
TGGGAATGACTCGAGGGTGGGAAATGTTATACTTGTTTAAGTAAAAGCAGAGAAAAATACTACGTTTTTAGGTTATAAAGATGGAGAGCAATAAAAATGTCACTTTTCAAAGCTGAATTCCTTAACTTATTGAACACTAGAAACTTCAACGCATATATTTTTACCAGTTTCAGTTGTTATCTGCTTTAGATATATTCAAAATAACTGTCCAATTAAGAAAAGAGCAAATCAAAACAAAAGAAAGCAAAATAACTGAACAGTTGACTTTCTAATTATGATTTTAACATCAGTAAAATCGCATAGGATCCAATTTTCCAGCAACTATGCATCATGATCAAAATATAACAGCAGCTCACATTTTCAACTTGGTTACCTAAGTGGCTATCACCTATCCAGATAGGCCAGAAAATAAAACCTTCAAGTCAAAGACAAACAAAAACAGAAAATCATTAAAAATTAAAGTGCCTTAACCATTATAAATGCAGTGTATCTCTTTCATAGATGTTAAGATACAAGAATTGGTGTGGACAATAAAACCCACTTCATTCGTTAACAACTATGATTTAAAATCATTCCTGATACTTCTCCAAACATATTACGTTTTTGCAAAACTCTATAATGCAAAAAAAAAAAAAAAAAAAAAAAAAATGCCTGCTGTCATACTATATTTTCTCTCCTTTACAATCTAATTATTTATCATGAGACCACATTTTCAGCTGAACTCTCTGCTTTAAGGTTTTATGGTTGAATAAAAGCAGTACTCTTAGATTTGAGCAAAATATATCAGACTGTACTTTTACACTCCAAAATCCTATATTTTCTTGAGTTAACAGTATTTTTCTTCCTGGAGAAGATATCATTTATTTAGAAAATAAAATAAAAGCATAAGCATTGCAATTCAACCTAAAGTCTGCTCTCTCACTTTCCCGTGTGCTATTGTTGAGTTCCAGGAATTATGTTTTCATGATCTATAGGAAGTCAGCAGTAAACTATGATTCTGAATCTTATTAGGCAATTTACTTCTTATAAAATAAGAACCTTTCTTTTGTTACATACAGGTTCTAATTTTTCAACGCAGTTCCCCAAACTTTAATGTTCCTATGGGATTAGAATATTTTTGGTATCAGATAACCACAGAGAAGTCTCTGCAAGTATCCTTCTGGAGGGGGTTAGGTTTTATACACATATCTCCACCATAAAGTCACCAAGAAATAGTCTTCCTCCCAGTAATTACAATAGCCTTTCTTCTTCTGGAAAAGAACAGTTTGACATCATAGCAAAGATGCCACGTGTTAGAAGCACATACTTTGATTTAAAAGCCATCTCTTCTACATACTACCTGTTAACCTTGGACTATTTATTTAACTTCTCTTTTCTTCATCTGTTTAATAGGCATTATAATAGTACCTGCCTCGTAAAGTTGTTCTGAGGATTAAAGAGTTAATGCATATAAAATATTTTAAAAAGTGTTTACCACATGGTTTACTCAGTAAATTTGCTCATATCATAATCACTGCCCATCACTCACTCACCACCCTGGTGCAAGCTGCCATGGACTTATCTGGAGTCACTATTCCCAAAGACCCATTTCCTTAGAAATAGACTTGGAAATACTAACAGGAGGTTTTTATTTAAGGCAGTCAATGTGCACGAACAGTATGATGACTAGACTATATAACCCAGGGTTTTTTTCAACTTTGAAATTAAATGGTGTTATTAAAGGGCCGTAAAAGGGGATTTCCTTTGTTTTAATTTCCTATACCTCATCCTCCTTGGTCTTACATCCCTGGAATTTGTGCCATTCAGCAGGAGGGATTGGTTTGTTGGGTTTTTTTTGGAGGGGTGGGGGTTAGACACTCAGAAGGTCCTCAGAAATCAAACTGAAGATTAGAGAAACCAAGACTGCACCCATCTCTCGGAACAAAGAGAACCCCTCAGCAGAGTGTGAAAGCCAGAGGGACTAAAAGGCTTGAAGTATTAGCAAATTTATTAATATAATTCGTGACATCAATAAGCTGAAGATAATGTGTGGAAAGCACTGAACAATTCTTGGTGAGTCACTATTCTTTAGTAAATGGGGATAAAAATAGCTAATTCGGAAGATAACTGCAAGGGAAAGCAACCTACATCACTCCATATTTTTATACTGAATTTAAAGAAGACATATGGAGGTTGGTTATTTAAAGAAAAATGGTATTTAAAAAATAAAGCTTCAAGTGATATTACTAGACTTTTATTAAAGTATCATCAGTACTAAGTACCTATTTAGCATTTTGTGCTATGAAATATCTATTTCCCAGAAATAGCTATTTTCTCTATTTTCTCTCTTTTTTTAAATCTCCAATTAAATATTACCATACACCTCAGATTCTTACAATTATAATAACAAGAATTTCCTCCTGTTTTCACCACAGACAGGGTCCAAGATCTATACTAGGTGCCATATTCTAAGGCTAGCAGAACATATACGATAGCAAGTTCTCATGGCTCATGGCCTTTCCTCCCGTTAGTGGAACATAGAAGGAAGACGCTCTTTTCACACGTGTGTCCTTTGAAATGAGGACTGTTGTCTCATAAAAACTTTTCTAGTATGTGAAAAGTTTAAATAAAGAAAAGAATGTTCTCATACATTCCATATCAACGCAACAATAGAACTAAAAATAATTCTGTCCTGCCAGGGCATTTCAGAGACTCCAGCCTTTGACTCAGTTTAAACCCACTGTTGGTGCCAAGAGGGTTCAGGCTCCCAGCGAAGAGAATCAGGCCCCTGTCGGCTCTGAGTAATCTGGGTAATCGTGGGGGAGTTCAAAGTACTTAGTTGGAGCCAGGATTGGAATGCGGGATTATGCAGCCAATATTTTGTTTGAAAGCAACATTTTAAAAAATTAATTGTATAAACTTCCTCCTTATATTTCAGAAAAGCTCTAGATCATGCAGCACAAGAGTTAGCAAACTGTAAGCTGAAATTCCCATCTCAGCATCATGTCACCTGCATTTTCCTCAGAAAGTGAAAGTGAAGGGAGAAAGTCCAAATGATGGTTGTAAAATATCCAGAGAAAACAGGTAAAAACTGTGCTTTGTCCTCAGTTAGCAGAATGATTCACAATAAAGACTCACTTTTACTCAAAGTAGTGCAGCTACTTGGAGCCTAAAATAGGTTTGGCTTCGATCATCTAGATAATCTACTTGTGTGTTTATTTAGTCTGAAATTAGAAGCTTAAAAGGAATCAACATTCAAGTGAAAACTAAACCACTTTGAAAACTCACTTCAGAAGACTTTGACTTTACAGTGACCTCTTTGGGTGGCCTCTCTGTCAATATAATTAATAAACCTTGGTGTTATTTACTTTAGATTTGCACTTCAAAATTTAAGAATATTAGTAAATTCAAAAGGACCTTCCTAACCTGCCTGTCAGGAATTCACTTCCTTGACCAATTTCACACACAAGGGTGGGCGCACACACATACACACACACATACACACACACACATGCACACATACACACATGCATATACACATGCACACGTATACATACACACATACACACATGCACACACATACATACGCATACACATACACACATACGCGCACACATGCACACGCATATACATATACTCACGCACGCACACACACACAAGCATGCGCACCCAAGCACGCAGGTGCACACTGTATGCCCATCTCCTTCTGCTCCCCTTGGCCTCGCTCTCGGGGAAGCACCGACAGCAGGTTGCACTGTGCGGGACCACGAGTCTCATTTTTGGGGAGCTAATGCTCCCGCTCCCCTGACCACCAACCAAATCAGTCTCTGATTCCAACCCAGGCGTCATGTCTGTAAAAATCCCAAGGTGAACCCAATATACAGTTAAGGTTGAGAGCCACTGTTTTAAGGATTCGATACGTTCTCTACAAAATTAAAATAGCCTGAAAAAGACATATTGAAAGCACCCAAGTTCTCCTCCTCACCCTCACTCCCAGTGTTTCCCCTTTGGCTGATTTACCCTCTACTGTGCTTAATGGAAGCCAATCACTCTGGGTGTAGAAAAGTCATGAGAGAAAAAAGGCCCCATGTTGTTTTAATTTTTTATTCACATAGTCAATAAATATTTTCTACAGATCCACTATAAAAGTCTTGTAAAGGCTTTACAGGAATCTGTTAAAGCAAAAGCTCTTCCCTGAGAGATCTCGCAGCGTAATAGGGAAGGTCAGGAACAAAATCAATGACGGTGCTCGGTGACGAGTGCTGAAACTGAGGGACATGGGGGCATAAAGAACTCTTTTTCTTGTAGGCACCAGGGACAGCTTTACAGAAAAACTGCATTTGAGTTGGTCGGGAAAGTGTAGTAGGTGCACTAAGCAAACAGAGGAAAGTGGAGTGGCCGTCCAGGCAGACAGGGACCCCTGGGAGGGCAGGGAAGCATGGAGCTGGGTGCGTCTCAGGAGCCTTAACTGGTTTGCTGTGGCTGGAGGGCAGTGTGTGTGTGTGTGTGTGTGTGTGTTGGGGGGGGTAACTGTGGCATGTGGGTTTGGAGAAGGCAGGAGGAGTACTCCACGCACCTAAGATGACTTGGGCCTACAGTAAGTCCATGAGATTACTATGTAAGTTTATTATGTTTTACAAACTCCAATGGCTTTTAAGAAACTGGATTATTGTTGAATATCTAGCATTCTGATGAATATTTTGAAATGCATTTCATTTTTCAACCATTCATGTGAGAGAGGAAAATATGCCACTAGTGTGGCAAACAAAGACAGGGAATACTTGACAATTAAAAATCAGGTAATTCTTCTGATTTTAAATTTGCAATTGGATTAGAAGGTAGAGAGTGAGAGAGAAAAATCAAGACTTGTTAGACTCTGCAGAGTGGGTGAACTGACTGTGGTCTCAGATCAAAAGTTACTGTCTTAAATCAGACACTGAGAAGACACAGATAACAATACATTTGCAACACCATCCTCCTCATAAAAGGCACATACGTGTGGGCAGCTAAACTATTTAAAGTGCTCTCTGTTTGCTACAGGTGATCTCACTACACTCCTAATCTTACTTCTCTTTAGGTTACCCTTATCAGTTTCCTCATGTGTAAATCCCATCCTGCTCAAACGCCAGTTCCTCTGGCAAGTCTCCTCAGTCCCTGCCTGTCACACATCCTTAATACAATCTCTCCCTGGACTCTACCCAATCCATTTAGCTGTATCTCTTTCTGCCTCTTACAAGAGTGATACATACACGTGTTTGATTCTTGTTTTAGAACAGGGTCTGTATCTACTTTTTTTAAATGGGCATTTATTAAGTCCCTGGTACCATTCACACGCATCATCTCATTTAATCCTAACAGCAGCTGGTACTGTAATTTAGGAACTATTACCCAAACATTCAGGTGGGGATACTGAAGCTCAAAATATTAAATGACTTCTCCAAGATTATACAACTAGCAGATATACTAAGTATTAGTGTCACATTTGGAAACAGACTCTCTTATCTCAACTACTATGCACTCAATACTCTCACTGAAAGAAAGAGACCAGCAGCATGTTCTATAGAGAATAGATATGTAACAAAGTGTTTAACACATAACTTATATCTTGCTTTTGCCATATTTAAATGAATATATGTCTAAATGTACATAAATGCAGCCCTACTCATACTCTGTATACATTTATACAAATGCACAGACAACTCCCAATTTACAAACTAGACATGCACCAAATATCTGATCATAGGTCAGTTATTTGAGATGAAAAATACTTTTTCTACAAAAATCATATCACACAAAGGAGGTAAGACATTATATGAATCTACTAAATGCCTGCTGGATGTGCAAAGTATCAGAAAGTAAGTCCCCACCATATATGTACTGTTTCTTTTGAAAGTATATTCCTAGTTTTGTTTTCTTCTGAGCCAGAAGCTAGGAGTTCCCATCATTCCCTGATTTCTCCAGCTTGTGAGGATGAGAAACCTTTCAGATATTCAGAGGCTCCAGATTATAACAGATCACAAATACATTCTGAAAAAGGTCATAAATACATGTCGTGCAATGCATATGACACATAGACACCTGTCACCTAAGCTCCAAGAGGGCAGAGATTTTTGTTTTGTTGACTAATATATCCCAAATACCTAGAATAGTACCTACCACATAACAGAAACTCATAAACATTTTTAAATAAAAAAGCAGCTTCCTCTTTTTTCATACATATCACCAGGTAAAAGTCGATGCCTAAAGCACTAGATGTGGTAATTTCCTAATGATGTCTATAAATTAGGACATCATCCTAGAATTAGAACTCAAAGGCAATCAATATACGTTTGACCCGACAGTGCTCAGGTCAACTCATGGCCACAGATTGTTTTCAAATCCACAGTTTTGGGAAGAATGGACAGGAGACAAAAATTGAAAAGTAACTGATTAATGTGCTCATAAGAATGAAGAACTGGACCCAGAAGATAATTATTTTTAATTAGATTATTTGGTCTAGTTTATAGCTGATATACTACATGTATTGAGTCTATGAGTGGTCTTTGCACAGAGGTGCCAGATGAGAATAGAAAAGATTGATTTATGTTGGATAAAAATATTTTCTTTGGGGTAGAAAGTATAGTCTCAGAAAGATTTAGGTTACCAAGGTAAATTATGGAACTTTAAGAATAGCAGAAATGCTCTTTTTTGAATTGTTTATATACCACACAAGTTAGAGGCAGGGGCTGAAGGAGTTGATCTTTCAGGTCATTCACTAGCCCATGAAGCTAGGAATAGAGCCAAGTTTTAATGAAATCTCATAAAGCTTTTCTCGTTTCCCTGGAATTAATAAGTTAAATAAGTGAAAACCTGCATATATGTGGTATCTTATCAATATAGAGATCTGAAACAATTTCTCCAGGGAACAAATAGTATTTCACTGAGATCCTGGGGCAACAGGAAGTAAGCACACATAAAAACAGTTACCAGATTGAAAAGCCATTCCCCCAACCTCTTGTAAACCCTAAGTACTACTTATGATGAGAATGTTCTTGCAATTCTCTAAAATGATGTATTATTTACCTGCCAGGTGAAAAATTAACTGGACATGAAAATAGATTCTCAATTAAAGAACTGCAACTTATTTGTTTTATATTTCATCATTTGTTACTCTATGATTATAAAGAAATTAGTATGAAATACAACACTCTCAACAAAACAGACTCCTAAGCATTCTTCTGTTTCCAGAATGTAATGGGGTTTGGAGCTTGGAGAAAATCCCAGCGGGGAAAACAAAACCTCTCCAATACTTTTGTATTAACATAAATTCAAGAAAACTGTCCTAATAAAAAAAGTACTGGATTTGGAATCAAGAATCTTGTGTTCAAGTTGTGGTTCCATAACACACAAGAAGTGTGAGTTTGGGTAAGTCACAACCTCTCTCAACTTTTATTTCCTTCACCTGCAAAATAAAGGTGATACTAACTATAATAATAAGTTATTGCAATAACTAAGTTCATGTGTAAATATGCCTAGCAGAGAGGGTACTCAATGTTGAGTGTTGTTGCAAATTAGTTATTTCTTACTTTGTTTTAAAAACTACCACCTCCTTTAATAACACGAGCAGAGAAAAGGGATATCCAATCTGCAGAGATCTTGGGGAAGTTTATAGTGATGGGACTGGGGAAGGAGTCAGTTTACCAGCCAAAGTACATATACAAGTTCATGGGTTCCAAGTTCCATGGCCCAATGTCACCTTGAGCCATTGCCCATCACCTGACCTAAGGCAATCTAGGGTACAGGGAACACGATCTGGCTGATTCCACCCAGAGATCAGCTCTGAACCAATTACAATCCAAGTGGCCCCATGTTCTCCAGCTCTCCAATGTAACGCTTTAATATCCAAATAAAGTGACCCAAGTCCTCATTGCTAATGCTGTGAAATTCTGGTGCCCTCTTTAATGTCTTGGGATTTCTATAGCATGAAATGAGGGGAGTATACATGTTTACCATTGCTGCTCACTCTGAATTTCTGCTCCCAACTCAATTCTCTGTGCTCAGCTCCCCATCTCCCTTCTTGAAGCTGTTCTTTTCTCTCTAGTCTGATTCTCACTGATATGGACATGGTCTCTACTCTCTTGCTGTCCTTAAAGAACCTCTAACACAAAGCTGTTTTACATAACAGACTTGACCAAAAGTTTGGGCATAATAAGAATAATTACAGCACAGGGCTAAAAACATCTGCATATTGAATTTCAGATGATACTTTTCCAAGAAATTTATTTGTCTCACCTCAGTTCATAAAAATTTCTCACTGACTATGAAAAGTTGGGTTCTAGTCTAGAATATGTTTAGACTTTCCCCAATATGCTTAGACTTTCCTCTCCCTTCATCTTCTGCAGAGATAGCCTAAATTCCTGCCAGATTAGAGCAATTGATTCTCTATTTCGTGCTCTCCCATCTAGACTGACAATTCCCTAAGGGAAATTCTTCCAGAACAAACAGCTCGAACAGGAGCGAACTAAGGAAAAGAAACAGAGCTTCGTCCTACTTTATACAATTTAGAGTAATAGCTTGCTATTACCCAGTTTAGGCAGAAGAGATATAATCAGGCTTGTCGACCACGGGAAAACATCTTTGGCAGGAAAGAGTCAAAAGGTCACAGGTGAATGTTTCCTTTAGCTGATGTTTTTCACAGAAAAGATATGTTCTCCAAGTATTTTCATCACCTCCATATACTCCAGCCCTTTAGGTGATAAAGAACTTAGAAACCTAAGCCCAATCTAGGGAGAATGGAATGCTATAGATCCCAGAAAATATAAGGAGCCATCAGGTGTCCCAGCAATAGTAGTGTCCTGCTTTGCTGGGCAGCTTCCAAAAGAGCCAGATAGGCAGGCTGGGAGTCCACTGTCTCAAACTAGAGGCAAAGTGGAAAAGGCAGAAGTGATTAATCAGGGACGTTGTGGAGAACTCATTGTATTTCCTACTCCATCAGGAGTTCTTACATGGGAAAGGGGAAGCTTCCACTCAAGCATAGGAGTTGCCAGTGAAGTTACCTTCATGAAATGTACCAAAACCTTGCCAGATATTTGCTGAAAAGACCTGATCACTCCCTCAGCCCTGGAAATCTGGCCACTTCTTTTTAGAGCTGCCATCACCTTCCTAGTCCAAGTTTTTATGACCTTTCTCCTGGAGTTCTGCAATCATCTTTTATCTAATGTACTCACATCCAAATTGGTCTCCTTCCCATCTTTCTAAACTACAGTCTGTGTGATCTTTGAAAATCTTAATGGTGATCATGTCAGCCCCCATCCCCATCGCTCAAAAGTGTCAATGACTTAGTGGACTTCATAAGAAAGATAAAGACAAATCACCATAACCATTGCACGGCGTACAAGTCTATGCTAGTCCAGCCTTCACCTACCTCTCAAGCCTCATGCTCCCCTCTGGCGTATTCAGGCTACAGAGGCCCTTGTTCAGCCTCTTGGACTCACAGAGCTTCAGCCTACTAGGAACACCGTTCCCTCCCACCTTCCCTCATTGTCTCCTACTCTTCCTTCAGGTGTCAGCATAGATATCACTTTCTCCAGGAAGCTTTCTCTCTTCTCTCTGAAGGACCAAATGCTGTTAACATCACAATTGCAACTTTACATTTGTTTGGGCATTTATCTGATAAATACCTGACCCTCCTATAGACCTCATGAAGGTGAGATCATGTCTGAATTTTTTTACCAATGTACGGTATTCCTTTGTTGAATGAGTGAATGAACAGACATTTTTTTCTGTGTCTTGGAAATTAAAAAACTTCTCAACTTGATCACTTTTCAAACAGCCATGTTTTAAAGCTCTATTACATATGAGGGATGCTGTTAGTACAAAGATTTGCTATGATTAGGTTTATTACTATTATTATCACCATTGTAACTGGTTTATTGTCAGTATCATTGCCTTCATAACTCAGTATTTTATAACAAGTATTACATTTATTAATAAGATTTTATACTTCCATTATTTATAAAATGTTTTCTGTGAAAGCCAAATGGCACTGAAAGAAAGAGTATACTAAGATTCCAGAAGCACCACACTGTGACTAGGGAGACATTTTAGAACTAAGGGTTGCCTATGGATCTACTTTATTAGTATTTCCAGGAGGTACACACCATTTGGAAAATTAAGGCCTTGAGAAAGATCAAAGTAACATTCATAGCCACTTGAGAAGTAACCTTTTCTAATGATAAACTCATCATATTAAACTGGGATGGGACCTTAGAGGTCATTTATCCGCATTCCTTATTTCATACACAATAAAGCTAAGCCTGGACTTTCATAAGGTTATACAGCCAAGGCAAGCCCTGGATCTATTTTTATTCAGGTCCTCTAAAATGACCATATATTAAATCAACTTCAAACCTATTAAAACTGAGGGTCCTCACTATTCCTATCCCACCATCATAGAGCCACCTTGAATGTGAATAGTTTTCCAGCTTATCAGACTGGAATTTCATATAAATGGAAAAAATGGGGGTGAAAATGAGTTAGATGAATAAAATCCATAGGTCCTATTTTATGCCACTCTTTTTCAAAATGTTTTCAAGAATAATATTAGATTATAAGTGAAAATGAACAAGTATCAATAATTATGAAGGTAAGAATAAGATTTGTTTATACTTTACCTTCTTGTAGAATAGAATTTTACATCAAACTACATATATGTGACCAATTTTTTTAAGATTATTGAAATTTCAAGACATACATTCTTTTGTGTGCTTCTGCTAATACTATTTTTATTATGGTACTTTAAACATAAACAAACCTTTTTCTTATTTTTCTATGTAGAGCAGTATGTTAACAACTTTATTTTTCTATGTTGAAAATTGTTTTTTAATACTTTTTCTTTTTTAGAGAGAAAAGGCAAGGGAGAGAGGGAGAGAAACATGGATGAGAGAGAAATATAGATCGGCTGCCTCCTGCATGCTCCTTACTGGGGATCAAGTCCGAAACCTGGTCATGGGCCCTGGCCAGGAATCAAACTGGGGACCTCTCTCGGTGCATAGGACAATGCTCAACCAACTTAGCCACACCAGCCAGGGCTAGGAAAGTATTTTTAAACTTATTTTGATTTATTTCTTCAAAATGTATAAGAATAAAAAAGTGTAATTTTAAAGTTACAAAAATTAAAATTCTAAATAAATTGGGTAAATATACATATTTCATTTCTTTATAATTCTTCAAAATAATAATTATACTTTGCATTCTTTGAAAAACATTTGCTTCAGTAGTCCCTTACAGTATAGTATTACTCCACAGCACCAAAAAACCTGAATGGGACAAATTAATTAATCAAACAGAATAGCTACTTTTGCAATAATTCCTAAAGCCTCCAAATACTATACCCTCTGTAGCACCATAGAATCATCCCAATTTAATTAGATAAGCCAATGAATTTACAAAACAATTCAGAATGCAAATTAATTTGGGGGTTTAGCAAATATCTAGGGACTCATTCATTATGACCTCCACATTGAGTTTACTTTTTAAAGCACCATAAAACTAATCACTTAGAACTATAAAATCTAAGACCTTTTTTTATCCATAGGCCTTCTACATTGTATGTGCCTTCCATGCTTACATTGACTCTGTTTGTTTCACTCCTTTTCAAAACTACAAGTTTGAGTGAATTAGTAGTCACAGCAGCAACGGCCGGGGTGACTGACAAGCTCCCTGTGGCTCTGTGGAAGGAGGTGGGGAAGATGCCAGGAAGCCTGAAGCACTGCTGTCAGCATCACTAATCTGTAACCCACCTGCTGACCTGGTGCTGGGATTTTCCTCAGAACAAACAACCATCATGTGACTTGGATCAAACTATTTAAAGTATGTGTTGTTTTAAACCAGGGGAGGGAGCAAAACCATCCTACCATAAACATCTAATGCAGTGAACTCATTTGGAGACAGATGTTTATGTAAACTCCTAGGCAGAGATGCCAACTCCTAGTGAGTTAACCTATGACACCTCCTAGCCCCTCCCACTGATTAGTCATTAGTTTTATCCCATGAATGAGAATATGGGTCCAAAGGTCAAGCACTTTCATAGCCTGAGAAAATTCAAGTGTCCTCTTACTCTCAAATGCTTTCCTGACTACTGTTTGTGTCGGAACTTTGTGAAAAAGACTTGTTTTCAAAGGGCGGCTGAAATGAACATTTGAAATCAGCTCAAGTCTCTGAACCAGGTAACAAGTTAGAACAACAATCCACAAAGGGGAACTTTGAATTTAAGAGAAAAGTAACTTGATAATACTATTAGTTAATAAATACCACAAGTACAGATTATAATACACCACCCAGGAAGAATGGACATGTTTTACTTCTTTGTTTTCTTATATTAAATTTAGAGGTTGATGAAAACAAACTTTCAGAAATAAAGAACTGGCTAAGACGAACAGAATAAAAGCCGAGAAGCTTAAGTGTCTTAGCTTCCTTGACCCAATAGCAGTGATTAATGAGAAATATGTTTGGAGAAGAAAGTCTTATGCTGCTCTTATTAACACAATATCAGACATGCTTAGATGATAATTTTATGACCTGAAGTTCTGGGTGTCACCTCCTAAAGTTTTGCAAGTCAAATTTAGAATCATTTCCTATTTTGCATACCAATAATAGATATTCCCCTAGGAAACTTGGAAGGAAACTTAATTCCATCACTGAAAGTTGTTTTAAATTCACCGCTTTACTTCTAACCATTGTTTGTTTGGTTAGGCTGTAGCAAACATAATCTGGGACACAGAATGTGTCCCATGGTCAAATAGCATTGTACTTTCACATATTATCATTATCAGGTCTATCAGCAATTAATTACTCACTGTCTGCAGGCATACCCACAGAGCTGATGCCTACATGGCTAGAGACTTTGTATTTCTACATGTACACACTAGAATAGGAGTGTGTTTGTGTTTACAGAAATGTCTCACCCAAATTGGTCCTATGAAGCAGCCTTGTCTATGCAAAGTTAAGAGCCCAAATAGATGCCAGTAGACTGTAAGTTACATAAGTTCAAAGACTTTGTCCATTGCTGTATTTCTAGAACCCAGAAGAGAGTGGCAGGAAATTGCTGTTTGTTAAATAAGTGAATGTTACATTGCCTATGCACAAAAGATCATGCTGTTATTCATAGGAGAGTGTCCTACGCCCAGATCTGGAGACTGCTCATCTTATGCAAGATTCTAGCAAACTTAGTTTTCTGGTTTCCCAGGTCAGCAAAGGTTAAAAAAACAGCAAATTACAGGGGCATAGGGATGTACTACTAGAAGCATATTCAACATAATAAAAAATGAAAGCTGGTATCTAATATCCAGAGAAAGAGACAAAAAAATTATAAAACTTAGCTACAAGTCCTCCAAAAGTAACCCAAAAATGTATGTTTATTTAACATTTGAGTTTTTTTAGAGTTCTAGCATGCATATAACTTAAAAACAAAATACATGTTTTCTTTGGTATGTTTCTCAACATTATATAAATGGAATCATATTGTATGAAGTCTCCTGAGACTGGCTTTTATGATTCAAAATTATTTTTGAGATTCATCTATATTGATGCCTCTAGTTTGTTCATTTTCTACATGTGAAGAGACAAAATTTATCCATTCTCATACCAATAGACATTTAACTATTTCCAATTCTTTGGTTTTACAGCCAATGTTTTGATAAACACTCCTATATATGCATGCTGCTTATATATGGTGCAAGAGGTTTTCTGAGGTTTATACCTAGAAGTGGAATAGCTGGATTGCAGGGAGTGCATATTAACAGCTTTTTTAGGTCCTACCAAATCAGTTTTCTAAATGCTTTACCATTTACATCCCTGTAACTCCGCATTCTTGTCAACATTTTATATTTATCCAATTTTTAATTTACCAGTCTTGTGGGGATGGCATAGTATCTCACTGTGTTTTAAGTTTTATGAACCCACAGTTCCTTAGGTTTTTGTTTTTCTGGGGTGTTTTTTTCCCTCTTTATTTTTTTCCCCTTGCACTTCCATTTGGGAAGTTTTTATGAACATATCTTCAAGTTTACTTATAATTTCCTTGGATGTACTTGGATTTCCTTTGGATTCTTCTTTATAGTTCCCACCTCTTGGCTTATATTACCCACCTGTTATTACGGACTGTGGAGGAGGGGGAGAGTTCTAGAATTTTCTGATTAAGCCTCATTCATTTAATGGCCTTGGATCTCAAGCCTGTGGCCTTCACAAGTGCCTCTGCCCTCCTCCTGTGCTATAGCTTTTCCACCAGCCCCCTAGTCCCTTCTCTGGCTGCAGTATTTCCAGTGCATTTCTTTGAAACCTTGTCCCTTGTTGACGATGTTTTCTTTTTATCCTCATAGGCGATACAGGGAGACTGCAGGGGTAGGATGGGGAGGAATTCTTTCCTCCATCTGGGATGTCTTCAGAATTGTGCAAAGTCCTTTTATCTGGAGAGTAGGCCTTCCGTGTGAAAAAGGCTTGGGCATCTTTTACAGTACTCTTTTGTCGCTTCCCCCTGCAATGCCATGAGGGGATACTTTTCAGGTGATTACTGTGAGAACCATGTGGGGTTCTAGAAGAAAAAGCCCACAACAAAAGCTTGCCTCACCCCCCAACACTGTAGCCCCCCAGGTTTTCACTTCCAAGACCATCTAGATTCACCCTCCAGCAATTCATCAAATTTACCACTAAGTATTCCTTCCAGTTCATGGCTCCCTTGACTTTTGCTCCAGGTCATCAGATCTCAATAACTACATTTCTTTGAATACTTTTGTTGTATCCAGTTTTCAAGGTGGCTGTCTGCCCTACAGTCTCAGTTCTCTGATCTATCCAAGAAAAGTCTTGGATTTTCCATTTTACCCAGCTCTTTCTTGTTCTAAGAATATCAATGACAGCCTCTAAGTGCTCTATATATCAGAGCTGAAACCACAAGTCTGCCCTAGATTTGTTTTTATTGTGGTAAAAAGACAACAACACCATAAGATAAAATTTACCATTTTAACTATTTAACTGTGCAGTGCAGAAGTGTTAACTATATGTACATTGCTGTACAACAGATTTCTACAACCTTTCACCTTTAAGACTGAAATTCTGTATTCATTGAACAACTCTCTTTTCCCATTCCCTGCAGCCTCTAACAACCATCATTTTACTTTCAACTTCTAAGAGTTTGATTACAGTAGGTATTTCATCAGTGGACTCATGAAGTATTTGTCTTTTTGTAACTGGCTCATTTCACTTATCATAATGTCCTCAAAATTCATTCTTATTGTAGCATGTGATAGGATTTTCTTTTTAAGGTTGAATAATATTCCACTGTATGTATATACCACATTTTCTTTATTCACTCATTCATCAATGGATATTTAGGTTGCTTCCACCTCTTGGCTATTTGAATAATGCTTCAGTAAACATGAGTGTGCAAATATCTCTTTGAGATCCTGTTTTTAATTCTTTTGGTTTTATACCCAGAAGTAGGATTAATGAATCATAAGGTAATTTAATTTTTAATTTTTTGAGAAAATTCCGTACTGTTTTCCACAGTGGCTACATCATTTTTACATTCCTACCAACAGCATTCAAGAGTTCCAATTTCTCACATTCTCTTAACACTTGTTATGTTCTGTTTTTATGATACTGGCCATCCCAAAAGATTTGAGATGGTATCTCATTGTGGTTTTGATTTGCATTTCCCTGATGACTAGTGTGTTGAGCATCTTTTATATGCCTGTTGGCCACTTGTGTATTTTCTTTGGAGAAATGTCTATTCAAATCCTTTGCCCATTTTTTAATTGTGTTCTGTGGGGTTTGTTGTTGTTGTTAGATTGAAGGAGTTCTTCATATTTTCTAGATATTAACCCCTTACCAGATACAGGATTTGCAAGTATGTCCTCCCATTCCATAGGTTGCTTTTTCACTCGTCAGTTGTTTTCTTTGCTGCACAGAAGCTTTAAAGTTGGATGTAGCCTCATTTGTCTATTTACTATTGTTGCCTGTGCTTTTGATATTATATTCAAGAAATCATTGCCAAATTCGTAATAAAGTTTTCCCCCACAGTTTCTCTAGGACTTTTATAGTTTCAAGTCTTATTCTTAGTCTAGGACTTAATTGACTTTGAGTTAATTTTTATATGTGTGTAATGTAAGGTCTAACTTCCTTCTTTTGCATGTGAATATCCAGTTTCCCAACACCACTGTCAAACAGACTGTCCTTTCCTTACTGTGTAGCCTTGGCACCCTTGTCTAGGACCATTTGAAAATACACATGAGGTTTTATTTCTAGGCCTTCTCTTCTGTTTCATTGTTCTATATGTCTGTCTTTATGCCAGTACCATATTGTTTTGATTACTATAGCTTTGTATGTTTTGAAATTGGGAAGTGTGAGACCTCCAGCTTTGTCTTCCTTTCTCGAGATTGTTTTGGCTGTTCAGGACCCTTTGAAATTTCATATAAATTTTACAATGGTATTTTTCTATTTCTCAAAATAATGTCATTAAGGTTTTAATAGAAATTACATTGAATCTGTGGTTCACTTTAAATGCTATCGAAATTTTAACAGTATTAAGTTTTCCATTCAATGAACATGGGATTTTTTTTTCATTTATCTGTGTCCTCTTTGATTTCTTTTAGCAATGTTTTATATTTTTCAATATACAAGTCTTTCACCTCCTTGGCTAAATTTATTCCTAAGTATTTTCTTCTTTGTAATGCTATTATAAATGGGAATGTTTTCTTAATTTCCTTTTGGGATGGTTAATTATTAGTGTATAGAAACAAAACTGATTTTTGAGTGTTGGTTTTATATCCTGAAACTTTGCTGAATTTTTTCTAACAGGGTGTGTGTATGCTTGTATGACTGTGTGTGTGTGTGTATGTGTGTGTGCGTGTGTGTAGCCTTTAGGGTTTTCTACATATAAGATATGCTCTTATGAACAAAGAAAATTTTTCTTTTTCTTTTCCAACTTGGGTGCCTGTTATTTCTTTTTCTTTCCTGATTGCACTGGCTAGGACTTTCAGTACTACATTGAAAGGAAGTAACGAGAGTGAGCATCCTTGCCTTATTCCTGACCTGAGAGGAAAATCTTTCAGTTTTTCAGCACTGAGTATGATGTTACCTATGGGCTTTTCATATATGACCTTTATTATATCAAAGTAATTCTATTCTATTACTAGTTTGTTAAAGTAATTCTATTCTATTACTAGTTTGTTAAAGTAATTCTATTCTATTACTAGTTTGTTAAGGTTTTTAATCATAAAATGGTGTTGAACTTTGTCAAATGCCTTTTCTGTATCAATTGAGATGATCATGTAATTATTGTTCTTTATTCTGTTAATGTGCTGTATTACATTGATCTATTTTCATATGGAACCATCCTTGCATTACAGGATAAATCCTGCTTGGCTATGATATATGGTCCTTTTAATAAACTGTTGAATTTCATTTGCTAGTATTTTATCAAGGATTTTTACACCAATATCCATCAGGGATACTGATCTGTAGTTTTCTTTTGTTGTAGCATCTTTCTCTGATTTTGGTATCTATGAGGGTAATGCTGCCCTCATAGAATGAATTTCAAAGTGTTTCCCACTTGCTATGTTATTTCATGATTCAGTCTTGGTAGGTTGTATGTTTCTAGAAATGTATTCATTGCTTCCAGGTTATCCAAGTTGTCGGTGTACCTCTATAGGTTTTTATAACTAATATTTTGTTGCTGGAAATATGTGAAATTATTTGTACTATGGCCTTCTCCTCAGCATTTTATTTTATAATTTATTAAAATTTAATAGGTGAAAAAAATTGTAATTTGTGGCACTACTTTAAGTAAATGTGAACCTTTTTCCCTCTGTGCTTGTTTAAAATGTCCTAAATATAAACGATCACTTTGAATAGAAGTAAGAAAAGGTGGTTAGTGGTGCTGTAACATACCAGGGGATAGCTTGGAAAACATTTTCTTTAGGTATCAGATATTCCTTGATGTATCATCACCAAATGTACTTTCCCAAGAATGCTTTCCCAAGTCAGAACTGAAGCAAGGAAGTTGCTCTTTGATAAGAAAAAAATAAATGATGGCATGAGTATGACAGATAACAAAAATCAAAATATCCATATAAATTTAATTTGCTCCTAAATTTATAGACATGTATAAATTAATTCACATTAAACTCAGTGTCTCTAATTGCAGTGCACTTTTTTAAGGAGTCAAGAGCCTTAATTATGCAATAACACCAGGAACAGAGTTACTGTGGGCCATGCACAAAGTAAATAATCCACAGATGATCTTTAAAAGGGTATGTTTATATACATAAATAAATATGCATATGCATACATAAAAAGAGAAGAAGGAAAGTAGAAGGCTCATCTTAAAATGCAGATGTTTTTTAAATTAAAAATATATTTTCAAGCCTAAGGAAATTTTCTAGCTATAGTGGCATGAAGAATTCAGAGAATCCTCTCTTCATAAAGCAAGTATAAACTGGACAGAATTGTTATAAACAACCATGTCAAAGGTCTGGAAAATGACCAAAGGCAAACAACAAATTGAGAAGCACTTATTCTTTAAAAAAATTCCTGAGCTTTGGGTAAAAGCAGCTGGAGTCTGTGACTTTCTTGCCTAGAGATGTTCCCATTCATGCCCTTCTCCCTTGCTCATTTGGTGACTAAAGCAGGGCTTGACAGAAAATCAGCAGCTTTGCTTACCAGGAAGAGGAAACTTACTTTGGGACAGGGGGAAAACTCATGACTTTGGAAAACACCATAACAAATAAATGAGAAAAACCCACAGATCTAGCTTGAGGTTGTGGTCCTATTTCGGACAAGCAGTGAATAGGCAGAAATTATATGGGGAGATCCTGGAAAATACAGCACAATTTAGAGGCTAGACAAGCTCTCTAAACACCCATGGTTGACTGGGAAACTGTGGGTATACAAAGGGGAAACCTGAGAGAGTCCAGTGACAAATTAAAATCAAGGATGACTTGAGAACCAGCTGAGTTTTGAACATGATTGCCTCATACATATTGATTGCCAGATGGTAGATATCTTATGGACTGACAGTATTTGAGCACAATTTCCAGCTAAATCATTGGCTGACCCCTAAGTTATGCAGATACGGGGCAAGCCCTATTAATCCAGGCTAGAAATAATAATAAAAAATACAAAACTAAACAGAGACACCAGCACAGTCTATGGGAGGAAAGAGTTACATTTTTAGCCCAGACAAGGAACAAAAAGAAAAAAGTAAAAAAGTAGAAAAGTAAATCAGAACCCAGATTTGCTACAATATATTATCAATTACAGTATATAAAATGCTCAATTTTCAGCCAAATATTACAAGACAAAGACAATGTGTCCTGGGGAGAGAGGCAGGGGAGCAAAGGGAATGCAGTCAATAGGACCTAACCCAGAGTGGGCACAAACATTGATTTTAATTCATATGCAACAAATTAAATATCACAATAATAACAGAATCTTAGTAAAAAAAAAAAAAAAAAAAAAAAGTGCACGGCAATAAAAGAGGCAATTGGAAATTTGAGAATAAAAAACATAATAATCAAAATAAAAAATGCCTAAAATGGGCTCAACATCAGATTGGAGATGACAGGAGAAAGAATCGATAAACTTGAAGGTAAAGAATAGCTAGAAAAAAGAAAAAGAACACTGAAGAAAAATAAATAGAGCCTTAAATTCTAATTAGTAATGCCAAGAATAACAATATTTGTGTAATGAGATTATTAGAAGCATAAAGAGAAAGAAAGAGGCAGGGATCCCTATCAAAATCATAGCTGATTTATTGAGGAAATTGACAAGCTGATCCTAAAACATCATATGCAAATGCAAAGAACCTAGAATAACCAAATCAGTGTGTGTGTTTTAAGACAAAATTGGAAAGCTTATACTAACTAGTTTTCAATTCATTAGTTATACTAACTAAAAGTTTCAATAAAACTATAATAATCAATACAGTGTGGTATTGGCCTAAAAACAGACATATCAATCAATGCAACTGAACAGAGTCCAGAAATAAACTGCTACTTTTATATTCAATTGATTTTTGACAAAGATACCAAGATAATTCAATGACTAAGGGGCAGTCTTTTCAACAAATGGTGCCCATAAGCTAAAAAAATAAACTTAGGTCCTTTACTCACACCATATACAAAAATTAACTCAAAAAAACCTATAAATCTTGTAGAATAAAACATAGGAAATAATCTTTGTAACTTTTGTTAGGCAAAGATGTCTTAAATTTGATACCAAAAGCACAATCCATAAAAGAAAACATAATAAATTGTGACATTAATAATAAAAATGTTTTTTTAAAGATACCATTAAGAAAATGAAAAAAAAAGAAAGCCACAGACTGGAAGTCATATATTTTATAAAAGATTTGTACATAGAATACAGAGAGAACTCTTCCAATGCAACAGTACAAAAAAAGAAAAAAAAAAAAAAGATGGAAAAATATTTCAATAGATATTTTAACAAAGAAGGCATTCAAATGACTAATTAGCTCATGAAAAGATGTTCAACACCATTAGTCATTAGGGAAATGCAAATTAAAACCACGATGGATTACACTACACATTTCCTAGAATGGCTATAATCCAACAGACTGAAAATACTAAGCGTGCATAAGGATGTGAAAAAACAGGATCCCTCAGATGTTGCTGGTGGAAATGTAAAAAGGCAAGACACTTTGGAAGGCAATTTCTTAAATAGTTAAACACACTTACCATAAAATCCAGCAATCCTCTTTTAGATGTCTATCGAAGAGTATTGAAAACATATGTCCATATAGATACTTGTATATGAATGTTCATAGTAGCGCTATTGACAATAGCCCAAAACTGGGAAACAATCCAAATGTTCATCTTCTGGTGAATGGACAAAGAAAATGTAGAATATCTATATAATGGAATACTATGTAGTGATAAAAATCAATAAACACTGATACATCTACAATACAAATAAACCTGAATACCATTATGCTAGCTTTTTTTGGTTCATCAGTGTATTTGTATTACAATTAACATTCAATATTGTTTTGTATTAGTTTCAGGTGTACAGCACAGTGGACAATCATACACTTCACAAAGTGATCCCCCAATATTTCCAGTACCCACCTACCACCGTATAGTTATTATATATTTGACTATACTTCCTGTGCTGTACTTTACACCCCATGACTATTTTGTAACTACCAATTTATACTTCTTAATCCCTTCACATTTTTCTCCCAGTCCCTCAACCACCCTCCCCATTAGGCTAATTGAAAGAAGTCATATAAAAGATTATATATATTGTAAGATTCGTTTTATATGAACTTTCTCAAAAAGGGAAAACTATAGAAACAGAGAGCTAATGGTGGCTGACTAAGGTTAAACTTTGGAATGGGGATTGACTACTAAAGCGCCCAAGGGAACTTTGTGTTTGTGGTAGTAGAAGTGTTTTGAAACTGGATTGTTGTGATTATTGTGTAATTTATAAAATTCTTTAAAATAATTACATTGTGCTACACTGGGTAAATTGTATGATATCAAGTTATGCCTCAATAACATTATATGTATGTATATACATAAATATTCATATTTTTCTATTGATTTTTCTGTTATCACATTTTCTTAAGGTCAATCAAAGAAATTCTCTCTCAGCTTCTCCAGTTTTTAACACTGCCCACAGCACTACACTTCTGTCTCAAACACCATGAAAGAAATATGACAACATCACTATACTTCTTCATATCTCTACTGGCTGGTCCCCAGTTCATCCACTTTAAAGCTGAGACATTTCCTTTTACAGATGAAAAAGGAGATTACCCTAATAGCTGAGTGCCAATTTGAGTATTGATATTTTTTCATATATTTCTTACATAGGTAGGGTTGCATCATGTTATCACAGATTTGATAAGATCCTTAAGAAGTGTTATCTAATCTAATCTACAAACAATAACACTGTTAGTGAGAACCACAGGTTATTCTAAAACCCAAGTCTAGCTGACAACATACCTCTTACTTAACTTTAACCAATAATACTTCACTCAGCTTCCTTCTTCTCATATTTTGTCATGGTCCCACTTGTATTCTCCCATGTCATAAGAAAGATGAAAAAGGAAATTTTTATTTAGAAACCCACAAGTACATAGATTCAGGACCAGCAAATAGTAGAGAACACCTCTGAGCTCTTATTTTTTAACACAAGCGAAGTATCAACTAGAGTTGTTTCACTTGAGGCCAAATTTTAACCTGTGTGAATGAATTACTGATTCAAGATAACTTGCAAACATCACAAGTTGATCACAGGTTTAAGTGAGAATTAAGAAAGACTAGGAAATATTTTACTAATTTACATATTAACAATACTTTATTCTTCACCAAGCAATTTTTCATGTAATTTTATTAATTTTTCATAAGAGCCCTGTAATGTAGGTATTATTAGTCCAGTTTCACGGAGGGCAGAAATAATAAGCTTAATATAGCATCAAAACATGCATAGAAGTAAGTGATAATTTGTCTCTTAACTCCAAGTTCACTGTTCTTAAAATTAAACCATAGACGAGTGCATTGTTTCCTTACTGAAAAATTGGGTAAATCATATTGGCTCTCCTCTACTAGAAGGAAGAAGAGGGATGAAAGTTTTGAGAGCAGAGAGACTGTTTATACAGGAACATATGGTGAAACCTGTGTTTGTGGTCCCACACACAGAGCAGCATGCCCAACAGAAACCAGCAGTATCTGGTCACTCCATATAGATTGTGTTGACTAAATGTTTTCATCTTGATGGATCTGTGAGCATTTCCTAACATGAAAACATAGCACTGTTATAAGCCCAGGAGGCTTTTTGGGAATGCCATTTATCTCCAAACCAATGAATTTTAGAGGTGAAATTTAGCATGCACTGTACCTTCTTATTAAAAACAAATACAAATGGCTTCCAGTCAAGATGGCAGAGTAGGCGAATGCTGTACTTGCCTCCTCCCATGACCACTTAAACACTACAACTTGTTCTGGCTGGGTGGCTTAGTTTGTTGGAGTGTCTTCCCAAATACCAAAAGGTTACAGGTTCAATTCCTGGTCAAGTTACATACCTAGGTTATGGGTTTGATTCCCAGTTGGAGAACATACAGGAGGCAACAGTTAAATGTTTCTCTTGCACATCAATCTTTCCCTCTCTCTCTCTTGCCCTTCCTCTCCTTCTAAATTCAATAAAAACATATTGTTGAGTAAGGATTGAAAAAAAATTATAACTCAACTACAGAACAACCATCATTGAGAACCATCTGAAGTCTAGCTGAATAGAAGGCCTTCAACAAAGGATATACAAAAGAAGCTACAATGAGACTGGTAGGAAGAGTGAAGACAAGGAACAGGCTGGTCCACACCCACATGTGGTAGTTAAAAATTGGGAGGAATATCTCAGCTGCAGGGGTCTCCCCTGAGGAACGAAGGGTCCCAGCCCCATACCAGGCTCCTAATCCCAGGGTTTCAATGCTGAGAAGAGAAGTCCCCATAACTTCTAGCTGTGAAAACCAGCAGAGATTGCAACTGAGTGAGACAGAGGGCTGAGTGAGACAGAGGGCTGCTGGAGTCCCAGGTATTCCTCTTGAAGGGCTCACACATGGACTTACCTGCTGACAAACTCACTCACTCTGAGCTCCAGAACTGGTCTAGAAGCTGAAAAGTCTCCAGGGCCTGAATGAGAGGAACTGAATTATCTGGTTTCAGAGCAAGGGCTAGTGGGGCAGCTTTCTCTCAGAAAAAAAGTACTAGCAGAGGCCATTGTTCCTTTGCTGGGCCCTCCCCCTGTAGGCACATGCTGGTGCCATATCTGAGCTTTCAGCAACCTAGATAACATTGTTTGCCTTGCCCTGGTGATACCCTAAGACCTTTCCCCATCCAATTTGCAGGCCCACCCAACCCATTTCCAGTGGCTTTTTTAAACAAATGGTCTGTCTTATTTCATGCTATAGACTTTCCTAAAATCTCTCAAAGATTCACAAACCCCAAACAAGCAGCATTTGGCCTCAGCATGCCCCATACTTCATGCTATACAGCCCATACTCTAGTACTAGTAGCAGTCAGCCTCAGTTCACAGCTTAGCTTCTCCCAGGTACCTCTGAGTCCAGGACAAGTGGTAACTACTGCAGATCACTTTGTAGCTCATGTGGCCCCAGGCAGGGCACAGACAGCATCTGACCTTTGCCTGCACTTCCCAAGAGGCCACAGAACCAACACATCTGGTGGCCAACTTCAGACCACACCAGATCACCACTCAACCACCTCCATAAATGACACACTCAGAGGGAAGACTTAGAAGGCACCAGAGCCCTGCCAAAATGAATCCTGCTATATAGGGTTAGCCCCTACACAAGAGCTCCTCTGCTGCAGTCTGGACCAGTCCTTAGAACCAATCAGTTTGAGGGTTAATCCCTCCAAACAGCAATCAAGGCTCAACTACAACAGGATAACTTACACAACCCACACAAGGGACAGACCTGGAACACCTGGTTTATGAGACCAGGGAAACTGTACCACTGGGCCCCACTGTACAACTACTATAGAAGGCCAATCTACCAAGACTGGGAGAGGTACCAGCTCTACAGAGGGAGGCATCCAAAATGGGGAGACAAAGAAACATGCTCCAAGGAAAAGAACAGGAGAAATCTCAAGGAAAAAAGAACTAAAAAAAATGGAGGCAAGCAATTTACCTGATACAGAGTTCAAAACAATGGTTATAAAGATGCCCAAAGAAATTAGAGAGAAATTCAACAGCATAAAAAAGAGCCAATCAGAAATGAAGAATACAATAACTAAATTAATAATATATTACAGGGAATCAATAGTAGATTAGATGAAGCAGAGAATCAAATCAGTGATTTGGAAGATAAGGTAGCAAAAAATGCCAAATAAGAACAGAAAAAAGAATTTTAAAAAATATGGATAGTTTAAGGAGCCTCTAGGACAATATCAAGCATACCAACATTTGTATCATAGGGGTACCAGAAGAAAAAGAGAGAGTAAGGAATTGAAAACCTATTTGAAGTAATAATGTCAGAAAACTTCCTTAATCCGGCAAAGGAAATAAGCATACAAACCCAGGAAGCACAGAGACTCCCAAACAAGATGAACCTAAAGTGGCCCACACTAAGTTACATCATAATTAAAACGCCAACAGTTAAAGACAACAAGAGAATCTTAAGAGCAGCAAGAGGAAAGCCATTAGTTACCTACAAGGGAGCTCCCATAAGACTGTCAGCTGATTTCTCAACAAAAACTTTGCAGGCCAGAATGGACTGGCACCAAATATTCAAAGTGATGAAAAGCAAAGAACTACAGCCAAGATTACTCTCAGTAAAGTTGTCATTTAGAATCAAAAAGATAAAGAACTTCCCAGATAAGAAGAAACTAAAGGGGGTCATCACCACTAAACCTGTATTACAAGAGATGTTAAAGGGTTTTCTTTAAGGAGAAGAAAAATATTAAAAATATGAATAATAAAATGGCAATAAATACATATATATCAACAATTACTTTAAATAAAAATAGATTAAATGCTTCAGTTGAAGGACATACAGTGGCTGAATAGATAAGAAAATAAGACCCTTACATATGCTGTCAATCAGAGGCTCACTTCATATCAAAAGACACACACAGACTAAAAGTAAAGGGATGGAAATTGCTATTTCATGGTATTGGAAACAAACAAAAGCAATTTAAGCAATACTTATACCAGACAAAATAGACTTTAAAACAAAGGCTATAACAAGAGACAAAGAAGGACCCAGCAATTCCACTTCTGCATATTTATCCAAAGAAAGACTAAATCAAAAAAACATATTCATTGCAGCATTATTTACAATAGCCAAGATATAGAAGCAACCTTAGTGTCCATCAATAGATGGATGGATAAAGAAGTGGTATATATATATACAATGGAACATGACTCAGCCATAAAAAAAAAAAAAAAAAAGAAAAAAAAAAAGAATCAATCTTGCCATCTGCAACATGGATGGACATATAGGGTATTGTGCTGAATGAAATAAGTCGGACAGAAAAAAACAAATGCCATATGATTTCACTTATATGTGGAATCTAATAAAACAAAATAAACAAAATAGAAACAAACTCATAGATACAGAGAACATTTTGACAGTTGCCAGATGGGAGGGGGGTTGGGGGATGGGCAAAAAAGGGGGAGAGGTTAAGAGGTACAAATTGGCAGTTACAAAATAGTCATGGGCATATACAGTATAGCATAGGGAATACAATAATATATTGTAATAACTATATATGGTACCAGATCTGTACAAGATTTATTGTGGTAATCACTTCATAAGTTATATAAATGTCAAATCACTAGGTTGTACAGCTGAAACTAATATAATATTGTATGTCAAGTGTAATTGAAAATTTTAAAAATTATTTTAAAAAATATGTCAACTTTTCCAATTGAGAATAATTATCTAATTTAATACTCACAACCTGCTATGGGGCTAATTATTTGTTTGTTTGTATTAATTCTAGTCTTCTTTAGAGATGTTGCCTATCACTATAAATATGTATTTAAAAGTATGAATAATTTATAACTTTTCTCCAGTTGTATGGTCAATCTATCCTTTGCAAAGACCTGTAAAATCCATTACTTGATTTCATTCTTTCAATAAGAATAGCCATGCCAGAACACAGTCAGAGACATAGACTTTCTTCTCGGATTAGGAAACTCTGGGTCAGGAAGCTCATTATTTGCTCAAGTGCTTATATTTCTCAGAAGAAGCATGGATTAGTAAAGTTTTCACATGACAGCTATAATTAAGAAATGATATATTACTTAAGCTGCCAAATGGTTATTCTGTAAAATAAAAATCAAAGCAGGACATTGAATAATGAAGCTGAAAACTAGTTTTCCTTACTATGGACATTATTTTAATTACTTGTTTTATTTATTTATTGTTATTTTAATAACTCTATTAATTAAGACATTGATATGTGTCAAACACTTTATATTTTATAAGTATTACTTCATATGAATTAATCTCCCTATGAAAAATTATAAGGGTATGTTTATTCCCATTGTAAATATATTACCTAATATTGGGGGGAGGGGTTCTAAAATCATATGAACAGTAAAACAGTAAAGTCAGGATTGGAATTTAAGTGTTTCTGATTCTGAAGAACTTCTATCCAATAAATTATAAGATAGAAAAACAGAAGATTTTAAAACACACACACACCTAAGTGAACAGGAATATATGTCCCATCCATATACATTTGTGCACATGTATGCACACATATCTAAACAACTTATAAATGTCAGTTGTTATGTGTGTGAAATGCCTTTTCTTCCTGATGTTTTATTCCCCAAACAGGCAAAGCTATTTTTGAATTATAATGTCTCCACTCTATAAGAGCCATGATACAAGGGACTGCAAAGACTCTAAAGGAGTAATTTCATTCCATGGAGATCATATTATGCATGTTATGAATGTTTAAGATAGAGTGCACAGTCTGTCTTGTCAACTCTCATCTACTTCAATGACAGATTATTTTTCTTCCAGCAGTAGTCGTTTGAATATATCAGCTACCAAAAGAGGGGACATTTTCCTTGAAGTTCACACACACATAAAAAAATCTTGATGGCACCACAAAAACAGAATTCAAGTAGCATTAAAACTCTAACATAAACCCACAAAAGCAAAGCAATACAGCATTTCACCAAACAATTCAGTGAGCATCAAAGTCCTTAATTCACCCTGAATAATGTTAGCTACATGCAACACACACAGACTCATATTTATTAGTATTGTGTGCTAGATACTATGCTAAATGCTATACATGAATTACCTCATTTACTCTTCACCATGACCCTATGAGATAGAAATAATTATTATTTCTCTTTTCAATATGAGAAAACTAAAGCTAAGAAAGGTCAAGTTAACTTGCTCAAAGGCACTCAACTAGAAAGCAGCAGAGTGAGATTTCCAACTCTGGCCTCAGAAACTGAGCTCATAACCTCTACATACATGTACATGTATAATATATTTGCATTAGAACTAAGAAACCAAATTTTAGCACAAGGGAAATTCAAATTTACAAGGGGACAAATACCAGAATGTCCAGAAGTCAATTTGTATGACAAAATATTCAAAAGATCACATCCATTCGTAAGACATATCTAGGCCTCTAAAAATTCTTTTCTAGACTCTCAATGCACAAGACTATGACTTCCAATAACATTTGTCTATTTCTACTTGAAGCCTTTGCTGAGAGCGAAACAGGAAGGGGGAAACATTTCATAAGGGTAAAGGAACTGCATTTTCTATTATTCATTTAAATTTTTTTTAATGGAAAGCCATATTTGATCCATTTGTGTCCTAGATTTGTTTTGGCAAACAGCTCTCATCACTTGTGCCAACTGTAGCCAAGCTGTGCACCTTGAAACTGAGATTGTGCCAGGAGAGCAGTGATTGATCAGCATTGTCTGTCATGGCAGGGGTGTGGTGGTATGCAAAACCTGTATTTGAAACCCTTCTTGCCTTAGACAAATAAATCCACCCCTCCTGAAATACACTCCAAAGTAATCTGTCTGCAAACAGGCAAGGTGAAAGGAAGGAAGGGGGGGGGGAGGGAAGGAAAGTCTTAGGATGACTGTCTTGATGATTGGAGTAGATTTTAACCTGAAATGTCCAGACCGATGGCATGGATAAGATTGATTTAATAATTGTTGAACTTTCCACATATTTTGGTTCTGTATCTTCCTGTCTATCAAATGTCTCCTCACAGTTCCACATAAGCAGCATGCTGCCCCTGCCACAATTACCTTGCTCAGGCTATTTTTTCCCGTCAGGATTTCCCATCCACTTTTTTTCTATCTAGCTATAGTCTCCCCATTCAAGTACTGCCTCCTTGGTGAATCCTGGTGCCGGCTTTCTTGGAGAAAATCTTAAAGGCTGTCTCTCAAGTGTCCCCAGAGGGGCTTGACCACAGCCCCGGGAAAGGGAATGGTTACAACTCTACAGATGAGAACTCCAGAGGTCAACTAGCTGGCTAGAGACAGAACTGAGTATTTAAAGTCAACTTTTCTACATTTCATTTTATCACTTCCTAATCAGCCAAATGCAACCGTTTACTAGCAACTGGAATACTGGCTTTCGTTCTTTAAACAAACCCCCTTCATTTCTCTTTCTTGTTAGTCATTGACTTTCATGTGAATAGACCATCTTCCCAGGGAGACTGTAAAGCTCTGTGGCCTGAATACTTGGAGGAGCAGTGTGGAGTCCAGGAAGGAAAACACAGTTAGCAGCAGCAGATCTAGCTTCTGGTTCCAGCACTGCACCTTCAAGTCAGGGATCCTCTGGGTTAAATCATTTCCCTGAAACTGAGATTCCTCATCCTTAAAATGGAGTGAGCAATAACCTTGTCTATTACGCAGGATTGTCATAAAGACCAACCAGTAAAGTGTTGTGTTGCCAAACGGTCTGTAATTTATTAAATCCTACACATTAAGGCAAGCCCATGTTTCTTTAATGCCCTCCTCAGCCTTAGCTTCACTGAAGAGGCAGATCGTCACCTCCTGGACACTTGTCCTTTAGCCTTGTAAAGACTGTTCCCACATGTTACCACCTCCTCACCCAACAAAACTCTTCGCATTATAAATATGACCTTTGAGAGAATATCTGTGAGAGATTTATTTTGTTTTCTAGTCTTGGTCAATGTTTACACTCAGAAGAAAAAAGGATTGTTTTAATACTCAGTGCCATGTGGCATATGATGAAACTGCATCGCTGCCGTTTGTAAGTTTATTCTGAAGAAAATGGAGTCCTCTACCTGCCAACATCTGAAAACTATAAATAGTGAGAAAAATAGAGAAGCCTTAAAAGTCTATTGAAACGTATTGGATTTGGAGAGTTTCTTGGATGGCCGGAGTGGAAAAATATTTTGCTAAAAAAATAGGGAGTGTTGCTCCTACTGGCATAGAGGCAGACAGTTTAGTTAGTATTTACCCAGCCTGTGGCGAGGGAACACTTGGCTGTTTATTTCAGTGGAGGGGATGTTGGGAGACACTGTTTGTCTAGTCAGAAATGCCCTTTGAGACTGCAAGGCTACCTGTGACCAATTTTCAACTAAATTTATCTTTGGACTTTGTGTAAGTAATCCAGCCTCAACCAAATCCATCTGGTCGTCTATATAACCATGTCACTGAATCTTTACCCCAAATCTCCCTGCTTTGGTCCACAATGATGGCTTCTGATTATTCAGCCAAAGCGGAATTCGAGACTTAAATGTGAGTTCTGGATAAGTAGACTGAGTTTTATTTAATGTAGGAAATAACTATCACTTATTAAATAAAATGGACTGATATTTAACCAGTCATTTTCAAGCATCTCTGCTCCCTGCTCCAACTAGAATAAATAACACATACTATAGTGAGCATTAATCATTGTAGCTAGCTTTATTTCATGAAGTAATTTATGTTTTACTTCATTTGTTATTTGAAAGCACAGCTAAGGTTTTTAATAACTACTCTCATTGCCAATCTGACACTGACATGGTGAATACTTGAAAAAAGTGTTATTTTTTAATCTAAAGAATTTTGAGTGTCATGTTCTTTTAATAAAATGCAATAGCTTAAAGGACAGAATGGCTGTAATAAAGTACAAAAATGTGTTTCCCAGATTGTGATGAAATAGTGATTACAATTTGTTAATGAGCTTTGTTTATTTCCATTGGCTTTAATTTTCATGTGTAATCCCATAGGCTTTTTTGGCCGTTACATCAGGCTGTTCAATTTGAAAAAGAGATCTTATGAGCCTGGCAAGATACTAAGGCTAGCTCAGTATCTCCATAATATTTCATAAATGTCTGACCAATGTAAAAATCAAGCACAAATATTTGTGAAGCAGAGCCTTAATTTGGGGATTTTCACCCACTGTTTTTGCTTCTATTTCCCTGTTTATTCCTACATCCTTGTTTCTGCATCATTAACCAGTTTTCTCAAAACTCCTGTGAATAGTTATTATGATCTCATTTTATAGGTGATAAAGCTGTAGTCAGGGGAAATAAGATCCCAGCACAGTAAGGTACATGGCCAGGATTTGCCCCACCATGAGTTTGACTTCCATACCCAGGCTCTTTCTACAGGGCCTTGAAATCTCATGAGGGGAAGGATCTGCAGCCCAAGCTCACTGTCAAGTTGACCAATGTGTTAAATCAAAGGTAAAGGCTACCATGTTAATTTGTCAAGAGATCGGTTCACCCAAGCCTTCACAACCTCCTTAGCTCTGTTCCTATACAGCACCCCTTCTTGGGCTCATTGTTGCAGCAATTCAAACGTGGGGGAGACCCAACTTGGAGGACTTTGACAGTTGGGCTGAAGCACTTGTGGGATGGGCTCTGCTTGTGCAGTTCCAAGGAACTATGTTTAACTCACCACACCAGGGGATCAAGGCATCCTAATTAGGAGCTACAGCTTTGTAAATAATACACAGAGAAACTACTACTTAAGATTAATCATTACCAAAGAACTGAGAATTCTACCCAGAAAAGAAAAGGTGTACACAGCAAATAAATAAAACTTGGAGAACCTAAAATTAAAACAGTATTGAATCACATGCTTTTACTTCCAATTTGTTGTTCAACTGTCTCCCATTAGTTTCTTATGGAAACCCTCATACTATATGTTTTAATATTTAAGAGTGATCTTTTAACACTTAATCGTAAGGTTTTTGTAGACACTTATCACTGAAAGTTTTTTTTTAATTATAACCTCTTCAACTATATCAATAATAATAATAGTAGTACTTTCTAGGAGTCAGCCATCTATTTCTTTGCCCTTAAATGTCAATATTAAGAATTAAATAAAAGCTAAACATATTACCAGACACCATTGTTACCTAAGCCATGGAAATCAAAGGAAAGATATGAGGAAATACGTAGAAGGAAGAAGAAAGGGAGGGAGGAAATGAGTACAGGATCATAGTAGTGGAAAGTAGCGTGATATAAAAGAAAGTTTCGGGCTTTGGGGCCAGACAGATGTACTCTCAAGTCCCAGCTCAGAAAGTTGTAAGACAGGGGCTATTTAGCAAATTATTTAACCTGTCTGAGCATCAGTTTCTTCATGGGGAAAAAGAAAAAAGCATCTCATGGAGATATTGTGAGTAATGAACGCGTAAAAGTAACAGGCTTGATAATTATAGCTTCTAGCCTGGAATGAAACACTAGACATCATCTCATCCAACACCCCACCCAGTGGAGGAATCTTCTCTCTAGCACCTCCATCTGAGAACCGCCTCCTGTGAATGTGAAGCTTACAATCGAACAAAATGGCCATTCCTTTCTGGCTATACTTATTAGAAATGTATTCTTAAAAGCAAGCCAAAGTTTACTTCGTCCTAACTTCCAAAGAAGCTTCTTAAAATGTTAGGATTTTGACAGCTGGGCTGAAGCACATGTAGGATGGGCTCAGAGGCCTGTGCCCAGTATGCTACAGGGACCCACATCCCACCTGCTCTGGAGGCTGGTCTGGGTCCCAGATGCTGTTACACTGTGACTTGAAATCAGCTCAGCCCCTGAGTCGTTCCTAATGTGAAAACCTTATTGGCCATCCCACCTCTCTTCTGCAAATGTGGATTTGATTTGTATAACTTTGTTTTTTATTTTAAAAAGTCAGGTGTAATTGAGGCAGCACAGTTTGAAAAACAGAGAAAAAGGCTAGTTTTACTTCCAATATTAACATGTTGGTATGCCTGTCTGTACTTGTTTTCTTCCATGCATGAATATATATTTTTCATTAAAATGGTATCATGCTACAGACTTTGTAGCCTTATTACTCTGTTTAATTAATTAGAAGATAGAGATACCAGAGCTCAGGGGCTCATCACCCTCCAGATAATGTAACAGAGCCTGACTGATAGGGAAGTGAATGAATTTAGACACCCCTTCGTGATCAAATCTGATTATAGAGACCTCTTAATTTGGAAATTCAGTCTTCTGACTATGAATCTTCATTATAATATGTGATCTTAAGAGTGCTTTTGGATCTCAGAAATACTGGGAATTGTTCAGGTTTATCTAATTAGTCATTAAAGTTAAAGAGGCATGTTCCCATATTTATCTATAATATTTACCAAAAAATAATAATAAAAGTCTGACATATTCTCTGCTGAAATCCCAGAGATACTAAATCTCTATGATACACCTATAAATACCTGTCTAATAGCTCCAACCGTAAAAGGTTAGTTTTGTAATATCAGGGATTGTCACTGCCCCTGGGCTCTTTATTTACAGTAAGACCAGGCAATGTGGATAATCAGGCCCAAGAATGCAGCCCAACCACTGGGTGTGACAAGCCCTGGGGAGGGTCTGCCTCTCCGAAGAGGCTCGGGGACAAAGGCGGCGTGGTGTCCAAGACATGCAACATCTATAATCCTCCTTCAGACAAAGCAACTGAGCACTCTGGGGAAAAGGCCTGAGTTAGAATCATCCCTGTGTTCCCATGGCCTTCCTCAGAGACTAGCATGTCATAATAACTCCAACGGGGCATTATTTTGTGCCTTTTCCCCTGCCTGCTCTGCTCCGGACACCTTGCCTACGTACTCTCATTCGACTCTCACAAAATCCTAACGAAATGGGAATTGGTAACCACATTGTACAAAATCCTAACGAAATGGGAATTGGTAACCACATTGTAAACATAAGAGACCAAAGCTCATAAAAGCAATTAGTCCATGGCCATGTAGTCAATAAGGATAGAGCAATGATTCATTCATTCATTCATTCAAATGTTTATTGAGCACCTACAATATACCAAGAACTGTCCAGATGCTAGGGCTACGGTCCCTGCTCAGATGAAGCTTAGATTCTGGGGGTCAAGAAAAGGGAAATAAATGAAGAGACCAAATAAATACACAAGGTAACGACAAAGAATATTAAGTGCCAAGAAGGCAAAAAGGCATGATATTGACAGAGAAAGATCGGCAGAGGGAAGAGGGCTGATTTAGACATGGTAGTAAGAAAGGCTTCGCCTCAGAGGTAGTTTCAGCTGAAACTGGCTTGAAGAAAAAGACCCGGAAACGCGAAGATCTGAGGCAAGAGAACAAACAGGTACAAAAGTCCCGAGACAGGACCAAGTTCGGCTTCTTTAGGAACAGTGGGAGGGTCCGGCCGGGTGTGACTCAGTGGTTAAGCGTCGACCTAGGATCCAGATCGAGGTTCCATTCCCAGTCAGGGCACATGCCCATGTTGCGGGCTCCATCCCCAGTCAGGGGCCTGCAGGAGGCAGCTGATCAATGTCTCTCTCATCATTGGTGTTTCTCTCTCTCCCTCTCCCTTCCTCTCTCTGAAATCAATAAAAAAACATATTTAAAAAAAGAACAGTGGTAGGCAGTGGCCAGATTATGTTGATCTTTGCAGCCATGGTAAAGAGTCAAGATTTTATTCAAAGTGCGACAAAAAACTTAGAGAAGTTTTGAAGCAATAGGGACGTATGATCTGATTTACATTTTTTTTTTAGAGATAAAAATCACAGCCAGTCTTACTCTGAAGCCCATGCATTTAACCTTAGGGCAGTAATGTGTTTCAAAGAGTTGGTGTCTAATTAGTGTAGAATAAAGCAATAACAATGGCATAGTTCAAGAGGCAGGAATGCTCCCCATGGGGGAGAAGGGAGTGAGAATCCAAAACAGGTGCAAAGACCATCTGCACCTGAGGGCGGGCTGCTCACACGTTTCCTGGTCCCAGCCCTCAATCAAGGATACAGAACCTAAGGGCAACCAACTGACAAAAGCAAGCCAGAAGCCAGGGCTTGCATGGTCAAAAGCACTAAGAAGATTCTCAGACCAAGAAAAAAGGGGAAGTAGCTAACTCAGACGCACAGGATTTGTGGGTATTGAGAGGACAGAAAACAAGGGAAGGAAGCATTAGGATGAGAAACTTGGAAAATAGAAAATGCAGCCTGGGGGAAGGGAGACCACCACCAGCCCTGCCCGTTCTGGCATGATGCTCTTCCAGGGAACAGTGTGTAGACGTTTGAGACCATCGAATTCTGTTTGGTGGGGGTGGCAAAGTGTCTTTGGGTGAAATGAGGGTGAATTCCACTCTGAGCAAATGAGAAAACACAAGGCAAAGGAAATTAGAAAGGAAGGAAGCTCCAAGGTTAGCACGATTTTTTTCTTAATTAACTTTCTCTGGTTCTTATTAGTCATCTCCTTTCTTTTGTCAAGGCATATATCATGTTGATTTAATAGCCCGTCCTGAAATTTTGCAGGACTATTGAAGTTACAACTATAGGCAAATTGAGTTGTGTGTACTCTGTAAACTTAAGGTAATTTTCATAAATCTAATGAAATTCAATTCTCCCTTCTCTGTCTTTCCTGCTCTATTTTCCCTCCTTCCCTCTTTCTGTGAATCAAACTCTCTTTTTTGTCATTTTCTCTCTACCTCTTCCTTCCTCCTTTCCTCTTTGTATGTTCCTATGTAGATAGGTAAAATAAAACTAAAACAAAAAATTTAGCAGGAAATCAATATGAACTTCTATTTTCTGTGAGGTTATTTTTCATATTTTTTTAATGTGAGAGTAATATCTGCCCTTCTCCAAGCATCAGGCACATTTTATATTTTCCAGAATTTCTTAAAACAAACAAACAAACAAAAACCCTGAAAATAATTTCTTCTCAATGAATTCATTGGTCATTTCTGAAAATTCTTTCATTATTCGTATGTAATTCACTGGAATCTGAAGACATGAAATCATTTAAATCAGCCAGGGATTTCCTTACTATCTCTTTCATTGACTTGAGTTTCAATTTCTTCTTAATGATACTTCTTTTATGCTATTATCTTGAAAAGCCTTGCTGTAGAATATAAAAGGAAGTTAGGAGCTGAGGAGTTCTGCTTTCTGTGTGTCATCTGTTAACTGGGCACCATCTGCCCCAGGCAACTGATCTATTTCTTCCCGTTCTCTTCTAGGTAGTAAACATATTTACTCAAAGGAAAAAAGAAAGAGAACAAGGCCTTTGCTACAAAGGGGAGGGATGGAAGTGGAATGGCACCCAGTGGTGCAAAATAACAGGCTGCCTATCCCAGGCCAGTGTCAGGCCCCAAAGTCACATGCTTGCTTTCAAGTCTGCTACAGCCTCCTTGCACAGCTCCCACCAAAAATTATTAAGAGAAAATAGGGGGTAATATTTGCCTTATCTGTGAATGCCATAACCACCATAGAGAAGAGATCAGTTTTCTGCTTTCAAAACCTAGCTCAAACACCCTCAATATGCAACCCTTCCTTAACCTGTATATTCACCTCTCACCTGTATATTCCTCCACAAAATTCATGGCCAACCACTCCCTGATCTGTGGTGCATCTGTTTCTTGTACACATCTCTACTATTACTCTCATCACACTCTAACATACTACTTTTATGTCTGTCTCAGTTGATTGGGATTGGTGTGCTAGGGCAATCATAACAAAATTTACTATAAACTATGTGGCTTAAAACACAGAAACGTATTGTCTCACAATTCTTAAAGCTATCAGTCTGAGATAAAGGTGTCAGCAGCAGGGAGGGGGTTGGGACTCCTTCTGAGGGCTGTGAGGAAGAATCTGTTCCAAGCCTCTCTCCTAGCTTCCAGTGGCTTGATGGCAATCATTGGTGTTCCTTGGCTTGTAGATGCTTCACCCCTATCTCTGCCTTCATGTGCAATTGACACTCTACCTGTGCGCATGTCTGTCTTTTCAAATGGCATCCTTTTTATAAGGACACCAGTCATATTGGATTAGGGACCCACCCTACTCCAGTATGACCTCATCTTAACTAAGTACATCTTCAATGACTATTTCCAAATAAGGATACATTCTAAAATATTGAGGGTTAGGGTTTCAACATATGTATTGGGGGGCAGGGGGAAGAACAATCAGGTTCCATGATGTATTCATCTTTGCATACCTATCACCTAACACAGTGCCAGGTCTCTGCTTAAAGCCTAAGGAGTTCAGTAATATGTTTAATTGGCTTAAGTATATATCTCTGCCACTTTCAGTATAGATGCAGACCAAAGTGAACACGGAAGCTATATTTTTTTCTGAAAGACTGAATCATCAGGAAGCCAGAAAAATCTCTGAAAATACAAAGCGACCTCTGATCCTCAAGAGACCTCAGTGTGATCATCCATGTCTTGTGTAATAACATCCACCTCAGTCCCCATCCAAAAGGATTACATGTGACAATGTATGTCAGGCATATTTTATGGCACATAGAGGTGACCATCCCTCTACCTTGCCCCCATGACCTAACACATAAAGAATGAGGCCTGGAAGCCTGCAGACCACATTCATTCATTCTGCAGATACCTACGAAGACAGATCCCTGTTCCTCCTTCATTTTACCTTATCTTCCATTAGTATCCAAAAATGATGAAATGCAGAGATGAACAGAGCACAGGGCTTTTGAAAAGAGCTCACAGTCTGGTGGGAAAATAGAATGTGGCAAATATTACAACAGTGTGAGCCAAGATGTACTGGGAAGCCAGAGGCCATGAAGATCGGGCTGGATCTTCAGAGAGTAACAGTGTCACCAGGTGACAAGGTGGGTGAATGTCTTTCCAGGCAGTGGGTATAGCTTTACAAAATCCCAGAGGTCAAAGAGCAGCAAATAATAGCAACGGGCTGTCTGGTTATAACCATGGGAGTCTGGGGTCAAGGGTCAGATCAAAAGTGTCAGGGAACTCATGCTGAGGAGCTTGGGCTTCAAGCTAAAAACTGAAGGGTTTTAAGCACTGAACTAGCACAACCAGATTTACAATTTAGAAAGAATGCTGACTATAACAGGAATTTACTAGAGGAGGCCTACATGGATCAGAGAATATAGATTAGGAACCCATTACATAATCCAGAAAAGAAATAATGATTGGGCATGAACTAAAGATGGGCAGGGGAGGGGTTGGGTCAGAGAGAATCAAGAAGAAGACATGATGAACACTCCTCATGTCCACCTAGATCTCCCAGCATCTCAGCTAACATTTTCTGTTCATTCTCTTCAGCTGAGCTTGGACTTGAATGCCTACATCCCCCCACACCTGCGTTTCTCCTTTGGAGACACTGCTTAGCCACTGGAGGGGCTTTGCCCACAGGCATAAAGAGCTCAAAGTGACTAAAATTTCACTCTCTACACAGGACCTCCCACACACCACTAATTCCTCAAAATCCCTCAGTCCTTGGCCAATTATTATAAAATACAAATATAAAAGCCTAGCTTTTTTTATTGTGCTTGGGACACATCCCAAGGTATAAGTTACACCTCAAAGTTCTCCACAGAATTAGGTTGAAACCACACCCTTCCCTGTCTCACTTCTCTTACTCCTTTACCTGTGTCTTCTGGAAGCACTTCTTTAATAATAATCTCTCATACATGAATTCTTCCTGAGATGTCCTTCTGGTAAAACTGTCCAAAGACAGATTTGAGAGCTATTGAAAAAAATCCCATGTACAGAGCTTGGTAAGTGAATGGATATGAGAACTTTTGATATAAACTAGAAGAAAAATACTCAAGGAATTTCAAACTATGTTTATAAACAAGTGTTTGGGGACCAAAAGGACAAATGCTATTAAAGTAGAAAGTTAATTTTTACGAGTCTAATTTTTATTCTTCCTTTGACTCATGGGAAGGGAGAGGGGGAAATCTTGATCATTAAATTGCTCAAATGTTACTCCAAATACAGGACACAAATAGGGTGCCATGGAAATCCATCTTTGTTTAGTAAGATTTTTATGTAATTACCTTTGTATCAAGAAGGAAAGAGTAATTTGAGATGTCTGCCAGTTATCATGGTGCTGCTCCCAACCCCCATGGCACCTTCTCGCTACTTCTCCCCTTCCATGTGACCACTGAGTTTCCCCAAATGTCCCATATTCCTCACATCCTAGGAATGGGCTCTGAATGGGCTATGCAGAATGTTCTTCACTGACTGTTCTCATTTTGGCCACTCTTGCCCTACGTTTAGTTCCAAGCAATATGCTTTCTCTTCTTTATTTTCTTTTTAAATGTATGAGTGAACAAATGTGGCACATGTGTTACATTCTATGCAGTCTGAGCACTGAAGTATGCCTGTAAAGCAAAGAGAAGGGCTTCTGTTGTTACTTCTGGATTAATCCTCATATTCTGTAAATGTTTCTTCAGTGTATGTAGAGCTTGTTAATGCAATCAAACAAAATGTAAAATAAAGTTAATCTGATACAAATGTAATGACAAGTACAATGAGTAATGTTGTTATGTGTTAATAAAACACAAGCAGCTCCCATAAATGCCATTTAATACCCAATTTTTACATAGGCAAAGTAAATATGTAGTTTTTAAGCTCCTTTTAGAAAGGCTGTAATGGTATTCAAGCAAACCAATGGTTTCCCAATCACACACAATTTAAACAATAAAGTTCCTAGATTTTACCCACCCCCATCCAGTCATATTTATCCAACTACATTTGAGGGCCTACTTTATGCTGAACACTGTGCCAGGTGCTGGTCACACAGGAGACACGGCAGCATGGTCTCCACCATCAGGCAACCTGAGTTGTCTAATTCTCACTCCCAGCCATTGTCACCTAGAACTGACATTTGTGGGTTCCACTCCTGCCCTGGTGTCTCCCGAGATCTCACATTGCCAGACTCTGCCTTTCATCAGAACAGGTGCCTCCTGGCCGCTGTCCCCAAAGTCTAGCCTAAAGCCTCAAGTCTGTGGAAACTATAGTCCATAAGCCCTTGGCTTCTCTGCTGACTCAAGTGGGTATCAGCAGAATAGTTACTGTATTGGTCTCAGGATGGAGTGGATATAAAAAAAAAGAGAGACAAGGCTCAGTGAAAGGGGCTTCAGATCCTCAGAGGTGGGACATTCAGGGTGAGATGGGGAAAGCTATGAGAATAGCAAACAAGGACAGGGAGGTAGAGAGCCAGTCGGTCATGGAGATGCGGACTTTGGCAAGTCCCTCTGAGCCCAAGAGCTGTCCACACCGGGCAAGGGTTAGCAGGGTTCTTCCTTCTGAGAATAACTGAAAGTAATCTAAAGGTGAGGGCAGAGATGATAAAATAATAATAACAACAGATGATAAAACAAGTACCAAGACCTTGCCAGGTGCCAGGGATCGTGCTAAACCCTACATTCATTATTTTGTTCAATCTTCACAACCATACTCTGAAGTAGTTATTACTGCCATTTAGCAGGTGAAAAAACTGAGGCTAAAAACATGCCCTAAATCAAACAGCTGGTGAGAGGCGAAACAAGGCTGTGAAACCAGCTCCTCCTGAACGGAAGCCACTATTCTCAACTACTTCATGAATGACACACAGGTCTGCTGTCTTGCTCTGACTTACACCAAACCATAGCATGATTGCAGGCACAAAGAAATGGCATCCCTCCCCTTCTTTATCACTTGCTTTCTGGTTCCTACAACAAAATGGAAGAAAAACTACTATCAAATAAAAGGAGTTTGGGAGAAGTAAGGCATCAGTGTGAATGAGAATTGATCAAAATATAAATGGCAAAATGAGAGGTAGATGAAATTAGGAGGGACACCATCTCTGGTAAACAGAAAGCAGAGATTGGAGATGCCAAAGATGCGCATCACTGAACTGACCCTTTTGCAAAGTCTGGTCATATTTTCATATGCAGCCAAACACAGACAACAGAAGCTGGATGGAGAGTTTCCTCATGCTCCATCTGGGCTCCTGGGCACAGAGCCCCTGCAGAGGACCTTGGCTGTGAACATCAAGGTGGGCAGCAAGAGTTCCAACTCAGCTTTAAAGCAAAGGGAGGCATCCCATGAAAAAAAAATCACCCCTTTTCCTTTTATCCTCATATTAAGACCTGTCCCAGGGAGAGGCTGTAAAATCACAAATGAGCCTGAGGTTTGAATTTCTTTTGTGCTGAGCAATGGGGATGGTGACTGGCACTTCACAAATACCCTTTGGGATAGAAAGATTCAGGACATTGTACTCAGTCAAGTAATCGATGTATTTCATTGACAGAAGATAAACATTAATTCAAAAATTCAAGTAAATTTTGGCTCAGCATTTGTGCCTCCCTCAAAAGCTCTTCATTCATCACCCTGGTGAATTTACCAGGGTCCAGATCATTGCCAGGAGCCCAGCTGACTCAGATATATGAATTGTCAGCACATCTCTTTTAGGGACAGCTCACATTTACCAAGCTCGGAGGTAGATATATGTATTTATTATGTGTGATGAGCAACCAAGATCAGAGGACGACGTCAGGTCCATATCACTAGTACATCTCTTGGGACCAGGCATACCTCTTTGGAAAGCCAACTCACAACCCAACCATCCTGCAGAACCAAAGCCTGTTAGCTAAGGTTCCCTCTCCCAGGATACACAGTATAGATTCCCCCCACTGCCAAACTGTAGAGCTTTCCTATGAAACCTTCCATAAGCAAAGAAGCAACTACCATTAATCTATAATTAAATTGTTTAACCTTCCCAGACCCAAAAAAATAACCTAACGAATCATACCAAATATGCTTAATTATGTCCAGTGTCACACTAAGCAAAGCACCCTTACGAACTCTCTAAGGTTTTGATGATACCTTAGTATACATCTTGCTAATGGTGCACAGAGTTAATCGCGGTAAAGCGCAGATGCTCAGGACACAGTTCAAAGCCATGGCCGTTTAGTGCTGAGATGGTGAGTGAGGTCTGGGGAGGAAGTTGGCGGGGCCACATTTGCTGCTGGGGTTGCTGCTGCTTCTGGAACAGGGCCTGCAGAATGAACGCTGAACATTATACTTGCTTTTTGCCTTTGGTCATAAAGGCAAAAAATCCTCCAGATTTCTCTGGCTTAGTGAAAACAGGTACTGATGTAGGTCTTTCGTAAAAGCAACCGTAGCATAACTCCAACTTTGAAAAAGCAGGGAATACCTATACTTATATGTGCAGACAGTTACTGGTAAATTAGCATCTGAGACTTTTTTTTATGTTTTCATGGTTAACAGATGCTTATACTTTTCTTTCATTTTTTTTTTTTTTTAGATAAGATGAAATATTATGTTATCCATCAAATTTTATAGGCCTAGGAGACATTCTGTCTTTTTAAGGTAACTTCCTTTCTCAGTTTTTATCTATTATTTGTTTATCTTCAAAGAAAATTCTCTGATAATTTTATTTTCCTTTCAGAGAAAACCTTTTCTAAGCTTATATAAAAGCCTGACGTAAAACACACACACACTGGCAACAATCCAAGTTTTAACATCTTTGGTCAACAGAAAAGAGTATAAGATGCAGAATATTAAGACTATTAAGACCACATCACTTTCTCTAGCAAACAAGGAATTCAATACTGGCAGAATACTGTATCGCTCATTCATGTGCTCATTTTTTCATTCCATAAGCATTTATTGAGAACCTACCATTGGCTTGACATGTTCTAGACACAGGGAAAAAGTAATGAATCAAAGTCACCACTCCATGGAGCCTTAAATTCAACTGAGAGGCAGGCAGACAGACCACAAAACACCAAATACATGAGAAAAATAGCAGGCAGTGGCTAGTACTCTGATAAAAATAAAACACGCCTTATGCATCAACTGGGTAGGGTGGTAAGAAAAGTCCTCTCTGGGTGATGTCATATAAACTAAGACCTAGATAAAAAGAAGGAAATAGCTCTATGTAAATGTGGAAGAAGCATTCCTCACGCAGGGTACATCTGGTACAAGTCATACATCTATCTGTTATGCAAAACATCTCTCTCATGAGAATTTCACAAATATTTCTGTAGACAGCAATTGCATTGTAGATACTCTCTAGAAAATTTAAAAGATAGAGTTTAAATTTTAGGTGCTTGTTGGTTCCAGGGTACCACCCATAGAACTTATAATGAGATAGGATTGTCTTACTTTATTTACCCAGACATTATACATGTGGTAGGTGATTAAGACCAAAACAGAGAACTGCATGTGGTTTGGCTGTTTTCCTGCTGCTCAACTCCTCCCTCCCCCACCAATAGTCTTAAAAGCCTGGCACAGTGCAAGCACAGTTTCAACGCCTCTATGAAAGTGGC
Organism: Miniopterus schreibersii; assembly: GCF_964146895.1. Classification (NCBI taxonomy): domain Eukaryota; kingdom Metazoa; phylum Chordata; class Mammalia; order Chiroptera; family Miniopteridae; genus Miniopterus; species Miniopterus schreibersii. The sequence goes on along the minus strand of NC_138107.1, from coordinate 75,312,066 downwards.
AATACCGACCACCTATACGTTCATATTTGCATTGCATTTTCTGAGCAAAGGGAGGCTTGCTTGGATAGATTTACGTTCTTTCATTAACTCTAGCTCCTCACAACAGCACCAAAAAGACAGCAAAAGCCATCAGGTTTTGGCATCATCTTTTAATAGGCAGTCTTTATTCAGAGTCTAGCCTCTGATTTTCAATAATTAGGGTTATTTTGAGTTCTCATTTCTCACGTGGAATTGCAGTAGCCAAGGAGGAAAAACAAAAACTAAGAAGACAGAGTAGACACATTTTTAGTGCCCTGAGTTTTTAATATCAATAATATTTAGTAGGGAGCTGAAAGCAGCCCTTGTGAGGGGAAAGGGAGTGAGCGTTTTTGTCATGGTCAGTCCACAAAGTAACAATGTGGTTTGTGGGTTTCCTTTGGCGTATTCTGTCTCTCTAGATACTTTGCTGTTGTTTCCCAATTTAAAACTCACCATTTTAAAATGCTCTGTTTTCCTCCTTAATGTAGGAAAATACCCAAAACGTTCTAGTTTAATAACAATTTGTTATAAAAACAAATTATAGCTTACCTCACAAACATCCAACATCCACGTCACTTGTAGTCAATTTTTAGGACATGATTCCCCAAATACATTCCTGTTGCATTAATGTGTGATGGAATTCACCTTATCCAAACATCTCCAAATATCTACATAAGTGATATTTCAGTAGGAATTCACCACCTCTATTACAATGAGAAAAACATTGTGAAACTCTGTGTTATCAGATACAGGACTTTGACTTCCAAGTCCTTCCTTATAGTCATCTTTTGCTCTTACACAAGACATAATTTTGTTTACTCTCCATTAGAACTTCAATCACAGTGAACTGAAATTTTACAAGGACTGCATTTGCATTTTCTTTAGTTATATAAGTTGTCCCTCTCTACTTATGTGACTCTCTGACTTCTCCTTTAACAGCCAAGAGTGTGGTGAGCAGTGTCCAGGAGTGTCTAAACCTACTTAGAACTGGACTTTCAATAAGTAGTGTCAAAGTTGTGAAGATTCTTCCCCAATAACTTCAGAAGACACTCATCAGACTTCTCTCATGACATTGAAAGAATCAGTGTGGTCACTCCAGTCAAGTAATTCAAATGTGTATTTAGCAATTAAATAAAAATGTTTAAACCTAAAAATCTTCAGACTTATATCCTCAGTCAGTCTGGCTTTATATGAATCTTCAGCAACTAAGTTGCTTCATATATAAAATATCCAAATTTTCCACATAGGACATGGATGCAAAGATTTCAGTGCTAGAAAATTTTGAAAGCAATGACAGAATTTGGAATGAAATGTATAAAATTAATATCCAAATTAGAAATGCAGATATCAATTTATAGTATCAACTTCTCTTCATTACCTCCATTTTAGAAATTTTAAAACTATTTGGGGATATTGCGTTAACTTTCCTGTGCTTCAACTGATTCACTAAGATCTTGGGCAAGTTAGTTTCCTTCAGAATACCTCAGCTTATTTCCATTTGTGAAACAGGAATGGGAACAGCTCTAAATATCTGCCCATAGAGCTCTGAAGTTGCTTCAAATGAAGGAGTTATGTAACCAGGAAGGGTCTCTGTTTTTGTTTTTATTAAGTAATTCTAGAGAAGTACTTTCAATGAGCACCATTCAGTCTCCTATTAGACACTGGGAGGCACTGTCAGCAAGACTGGTGGTTGAATTTGTGGTACTGTGGCAAGTCTATCTCATTACCTGCAAGGTTATTAGCACATTACTTAGGGAATCTCATCAACTCTTTCAAAAGGAGTGATACACTGAATGGAAACTTAGTAACCCATGTATGTAGACTCTTTCAAGAAACTCAGAATAAGAAAAGCACTGGGTTGTGCTTGTGCTTGACCCTACATTCTTGCCTTTGATCTCAAGCTACTTGCTATGAGTCCTGACTGGGCTTTACCCCATAACTCAGGTCTTCTGACTCCTCCCCCAAAAATGTTTCAAAATGCCTAGATGTGTGAAGCCCCTTTACCTACCCAAACCCTCCCTTAATGCTGCCCTCGAGAGTTTACTTTCCCCTACCCAGAAACTTGACAATCCAACTATGCAAATTGTGGATCAAAAGTGTTTTCCTATTTGACTCATGAAGTCTTGATAAATACAGTTCAGTATATATTGTGCTCTCAGGCTATATGTATTTCCCACATATTAACAAATACTGATTGAGCATCTACTGTATGTTAATGACATATTATCATAAAGCAAATTTCTCTCCCTACTAAGCATCCATGTAACATATTTTTCAAGTGGAATTTATCTTATTCATTGAGTGTTGGGGTAGGCAGAATGCTAAAATGGCCACAATGACCCACACTCTTACATAACCCCTTCCCCTTGAGTGTGGGAAGGACCTGGGGATATGTTGGGATATCACTCCTGTACATAGGTCATATTACATGTCACAGATGACCTAATCTGAGTTCATCAGTGAGACCATAAAAGGGACTAGGCTCTTCCTGCTGAAATATTTGACACATGATAAGGATTTGACACAAGGGAAATTCTCTGATGCTAGCTGTGAAGATGAGAGAGGTACATGGCAAAGACCTGAGAGTGGTCTCTAGGAGCTGAGAATAGTCCCTAGCAGCCAGCAAAAAAGGGGGGACTTCAGGCCTACTACTGCTTAGAACTGAGTGAACTTGGAAGAGAACTCCGGGGTTCCATATAAAAACTCAGCTCAGCCACCTTGAGTGTGTAGCCCTGAGGAGAGAACACAGTTGACTCATATCCAGATTGCTGAATTACAGGACTGGGAACTGATAAATGGGTGTTGTTTTAAGCCACTACATTTGTAATTTTTTACACAGTAATAGAAAATTAGTATAAGTGCCACATCTACTGCTAGACTGTAAACTATCTGAAAACCAAGATTTTATACACTTCTGTATATCTCCTAGGTACCATTGGAAATAAATGGCCTAATTTGACCTTGCTGGGGCACAAAAACCATTTTTCCTCCCACCTTCTAACTTCTAGCTGGACTAATAATCAAATTAACATGAGACAAAAGAACTAGAAAAAATATCCAAAATGTATTCTAGGTGTGCATGCAAGTATGCCATAAGAACATGAGAGCCCAGGCATTAGGCAGTTGAGGTTTATGTGCCATTTTCTACAAAGGAGAAAGAGGCAGGGGTCTGGAATTTCAAAGGAAAAGCAGGCAATTTACAGGAAGATGAGAAAGAGCAAACATGAGGGGGAAAAAATTATTGCTGGGCCACTAAGAAACAATGGGACACACAAGCAGGCTCTGTGAGATTTCTCCCTGTCTGCCATATTTAGTTTATTATAATGCTAAGGGGATGCACATACTATCATACAACAAATCTGAATTTTGGGGGGCAGGTAAAGGTGGAAGGTCAACTGTTATTTCTGAGTCTCTTATTTCTTAATAACCACCTTAAAATCAATATCTCAAAAGGCATCTTTCAGAGTAACAAAATTTTTGCCACCTTTAACCTTTCCCATGAGAATCACTTCCTATGATTTTTAACTGGCTTATATATGGAACTCTTAAAAGTTCTACTAGTATAGACTCATTACTTTCAAGCCTAGGTTCTGGTCTCACCGAGACATGGGTCAATGTTTTCAAGAATCAAAGAAAAGGTCATTAGTGCTTCCAAAAACAGAGGTAAGAGGCAAGGAACTAAAAGATTTTTTGAAACTTTTATTTCTTCCCTATTATTGTTCTATTTGTTCCTCCTGCCAGTTGAGACATTATATAGGAGAAACATCTAACAGAGATTTTGAAGACTCAGGCGTGAATTGGACATAAGAGTTAGCCAAGTGGAAGTTAGGAGCAAAGAGGAAGAAGAACATTTCGAAGGAAGGGATGTTTTCTGAAATATCTAGAGAAAGAAAAGAACAAGCCTGTTCAAGAACTTCTAGTATTTCAGTATGACTCATTCTAGTATAGAAGGGGAGGGGACAAATTCTGGGCATCAGAAATAAACAGGAACCAGAAGGCTTTGGCTTTTCCTCTGATTCTAAGACCACTTTTCAGTGTGAAGGACCCAGGAGGCAAACTGCCATCCAAAGTCCAATGAGGTGTCTACTCTGGTACAGTTACTGATCCTCTGTGTACCTAATGCTTAGAAAGGCTACAACTGAAAACATGAGTTTGGAGTAAGGAAAGGTTTATTGATTGAGAAGCTGCCAACAGAGAAAATGGGAGACATAATCTTCAAATCCATTTTAAGAAAGTACAGAGTTCAGGCTTATTTTATATCAAGGGAGTGGGAAATGGGAGAGGCTGTTTTTATAAGAACTGAAACCCAAGCAGAATTCCTCTAATGATCAGCATGTCTAAAGCAGGAGCGATTAGCCTGAAGGCCATGGGAACAATGCAGGCCCAAATAAGATGAAGTCCGAGAGTCAGAGCATTTCACTATGTTACAGTACCAGATAAGAGCTAATGAGCCATAGTTCCTCATGGGTGTGTGGTCAGTGTGGGAGCTTTCTTGGGCTTTTGATGGCTTCAGGAAAATATCTTACTTGAGTCCAAAGACCATTTATCAAAACCCCAACAGAACTACCCTCAAGTGAAGCCCGACCTTGAGTGCCTTCTAATCTTGAAAATTGAAAGGAAATAAATGGATGTGGATTCCCAAGATATGCCAGAAGTGCAAGAGCAGTAATGGGTTTGACGATTCCCCCAACCTTAGAAGAATAAGAACATGGTATGAACACAGAAAGCCTTTGTGTGTGTGTGTCCACTGAATTACCCATTGGATGCATTTATCAGGAGGCAGTCTGTATGAGGCAGGGTAGTAAGAAGCTAGGAAAATTCTTTGGCAAATGGAATGGGGAAACGGAGACAGATAGCTGAATCAAACTGCCTCGTTCAGCACCCTGACTCACCTGCCCCCTTCTCCCTTGCATGACCACTCCCTTAAGCGTTAAGCACTCAGGACAATGAGGTTCTGACCAGCATCAAATAATCTTAGGAACAAAGTCTTAGATCAGTTGACCACAGAAACAGAGTTTTGATCCAACTATAGATAACATCTAGGCCTCAACTGTGTTTCAGCTTCAGGCCAGAAAAGCAGCAAAACCATATGAGGCAATAACATGGGTGGCATCAGGACCAGAAGCAATGACCAATGACCACCTATTCTAGCATCAGCCAACCAATAAAGGCCATGACCCTGACCCTATATGCTCATTTTAATGAATCAGCATATTAAAGAACACACCTGGAAAGCTGATGAATAGTCTATTGATATCCTCCCCTGAGATCTCACCTAAAATTCCTGCTTTTAGAAAACAGGCAAAACCCATTAAGGCAAAGGACCCAGTGTGCAGTCTCTCTCTAGAGCACACTCACACCTTCTTTCTTCAGGTGTATATCTTTGCTTTCTTTCTCCTAAGCTCTAAGGGTCCCCACAAGACTTGCAACCAGTGGAGCAGCGGGCAGCAGCAACAGCTCGTCCTGGGCTAACCCCCTGAACCTGTCTCCAAGAGCCTTTCTTTTGTCTCTATAACTTGTTTCCTGAGTCCATGCAGCCCAGCTGACTCACTTCTTCTGCTTCTCTGACGTTTTTTCTAAAAGGCCAAGCAAGGCAGCTGTCTGAGCAGCTGGCTCAATTCCTCTCTTCGAGTGTACTCTTGCTCTGCAAGCTAAATAAGCTTACTCTTGCACTAGAGTCCTTGGCTCTGAATTCTTTCTTTGCCGAACTCAAGAACTGAGAGCCCACAACACTGGTAACATCTAGATGCAAAAGAAATTAAAATATACTCACAACTCCCTTATAAATTCTTCTAAATTAGCCTACTATAGATTTTTCTAGCTGTATATAATGGTTTTAGCATTTCCATTTTTCTTAAGGAAAATCTACAATTTCACTGAAGAATGATTCTTATGTCTATGTTTACTGGAAGAGATAGTGATCTTTCTTACAAGTTGGTATTTTCAAGGGCAATTAAACTGCTCTTATCCTTTACAGAAAGAAGCTATTTCTGTGGTTTTGATTTCTAAATAAAGTGCAGCTCCTTGCTATTGCTAAAGTGAAGTAGGGCTGGGAAGGTTGGAGTTAAGGTAAGTCAGTCACAGAAAAGGCAGGGGTGGAAGAAAAGAGGCTTTCTCTCCAGAGAGGTCTTTGACATGGAAATGTGCCCCTAAAGATAAAGGGGAGGGGAGGAACCCTGCTGGTGCAGTTGAGGAAGATGAGACCAAACAACAAATGCCATATACCTCCCTAAAACAAACAGTTAAGAATGAAAGAATTCACTGTTGTGCTCTTCACAAGCTCCTCAAAGGACAGAGAAGGTGACAAGGCACTTGCTCTGCACTACGTTCTTCAGAAAAGAGATTTGAAGCTACACTCTCAAATGACAGCATCTCATACACAATTAGCACAGTGTAAAGTTTAGGTAAGTTGGATTTCTTACTTTTCACATTCAGATTGTGAATAAAGGGGGCCCTGAGAGAGGAAAAATAGACTTCTGTTATTTTATCAATGGTTAATCACTGAAATTCTAGAAAGAGTTTCCCACACTTCGTTCCACTTCACTTAGGATTTTCTGGCTTTGACCAGCTTCTTGTCACTGTTGTTTAAATTATACTGTGGCCTGCTGTTTCTCTCCTTCTTCAGAAGGGGCCCAAATAATGTCAGTTGATGAGCAAACACAGGAACCAGCCAGAAGTTTCCTCACTTTCTCTTGTGTAAGTGTAACTGTTACTTTTGTTGTCGGTTTAAAAGTCAGCTTTCCAAAGAAAAAGTTATCACAACAAGTACACAGGCTGTCAGTTATAGAAAGGCAAGCAAGGGAAAAGCCTGGAAGCTGACCTAACCCTGTGACATTATTGATTGAAAGTGGTTAGGATAGAACATGACACATACACTACTAAGGACAGATTGTTCCAGCACATGCACCCCCACTACCACTCACCACTTTACTGAAATGATGGGCAGCCTGGTGGGGACTGGGATATTTCTCCAAATGTTAGGAGTTCAGCCCATTTTTCTCTTCCTGCTAATAGGATGCTGGCGAGAAGTAGGGGGGAAGGGTGGTTTGTGCAGGAAGCTGATTGGCACATGAAAGTATAGGGAGAGGGAAACTCTCCTTTTCTAGATTGTTCAGTCACCCACACTCCAAAATCCTTGCTAGGAGGGGAGATGACTGCTACTCCATGCTTTCTGTGCAAAAAAAAAAAATTTTTTTAAATGAAGAGACCACTGTAGAAAGCAAAAAGGAAATGGGGACTACATTGTTTCCCAGATATCTTCACATTTACATAAACCAGCTTCTAAAGGATATCTGTGGAGGCTCCAGCACTTACTTATGGAATTTTGGGTTAGTGTCTTTCTTATTTTGAAAACTGAAAATGACATTTGTGATAGAAAATAGAGATAAACATACTCACATTTTTATATATATAGCAAACCCCATACTCCCTCCCCAGCTAAAGCAGTGGCCATGGTCAAAGTTGGCTAAGTCTCCGGATGCACATGTTGATGTGTACGGTTAATTTGGTCAGGCTCACTAGTACAGATCATGCTGTCCACAGTGTTTATTACGGGTGTTTGCACTTAGCACTTCATGAACAAATTTTCCTGCCTGTAAGTAGTCCTCAGTGTTTATTTTGAAAGGGGGCCACTCGTGAGTTAATCTTTTTCTGAAGCCAGATCCCCCCTTAGCAGAGTTGAGAAGACAGCCTCAGAGGCATGTCTGAAATCCAAGGATTACTTTGCCTGTTCCATGGACTCACCTGAGTCAAAAGCATATTTAGAGTGAGCACTGAGGCAGGTAGATCTCTGCTCCTTCAACCTCAACCTCTGTCCAAAGTGGGAAAGGAGAAAGCCGGGCATCTGTTGCTGAATAGAGGCTCCTGAACAGGAAGGTGCCCAGAGAACAAGCTGAAGAGACATGAGCGAGAAGAACACCCCTCATTCCTGTTCTTCCCCTACAGGTACTTGGGCTATTTTGCCATCCCACTAACACCTATCTATGGTTTCTTCCTTAGGTCATGGATTATTATTAAAGCCCAAAGTAGATCAAGATAAACATTTTGCAGTTAGATGTTGACTGCAGATGCCTCTGTTATCGTGACCTTCACATTTTCAGTGTGGTCTGCACCATAGATAAGTCCACATGAGACTGCACAGGAAACAGTAAAGGGGAATTGCTTATCTCCCACCCCCCCACCACCACCCCCATTTTCCTTGGTCCAGAGCAAAGAGAGCTGCCTCTTTGTTTTCTCTTGTCAGGCTCATTTTCCCTTATGCCTTTTTCCCACGGTCCCAGGGGAGGGGACCTACAGCAACATGCAGGGCAACTGAAGGTGGCCTCTCCAGCCCCTCTCCCTGCTTCTAGGCAACGTCCCCCGGGAAGGAGCTCCCTCGGCTCCACAGCAATGACTGTGGTATCGGAGGAGAACAGAACAAGGAAAGAAAACAATGCAGAGATTGGGAGATTATCCTTCTACACTTTAATTAATGCAGCTTTCTCTCCCACGAAAGAGTTAGGAAACCTACCTGGTTAAATCTACAGAGAAACTTAGGATCTTTAGCTTCTCAGAGGTTAGGTGCAATGTAAGAAAAAATAAATTAAAAAATAGATTTATTATAGATAGACAGATAGATATGACAAAACATTGATTACAACTAACTCTGACCACATAGCTCAAGGGGCTCTATTACATTTTCAAGCTCCTTTTTAAAACTAATATATGTCAGGGGCAGCTTTGGATACTATCTCAAAGTCTAAGACATATTCTAGAAGAAATCAGTTGTAATAAATAAATAAAACATAATAAGTACTATAGCAACAGCTTGATTTCTTCCTTTGCTTACTAAATGGCAAAATTATGTTTAATAGGGAAACAGCTGAAAATAACTCCAATATAAACAAGGACATTATTGTACAGTGCAATAACTTTCAAATCCACTCCTTACTGTCTCTTCTTATTACTGCCTTACCAATAACACATAACATTATTGAGTGCTTACTGTTTGCTAGACAAAGATCTAAGGTCTTTACACATATTAACTCATTTAATCTTCACAGTCCTATGAAATAACTACTAGTCTCATCCTTGATTTTCAGAGGAGGAAACTGAAGCACAGAGAAAGTGAGAGCTTCCCCCAAGGTCACGGCCTCTAAGTCCAGGACTCTAAGTCAGAGCATGTAACTGCCTGTGTGCCTCACTGCACCTCTTGCTAAGAACTGGCTCTTATTCTTTCTCCTCTCCCTGATTGGTCTTCCTGCCTCCACTCTCTCTAGTCCATCATTACACAGCTACCAATGGAATTATCCATATGCAAAATTATATCAGGTCATCATGCCTCTTCAAAGCCCAGCAAGGATTTCCCTTCTGCCTCCAGAACAAAGTCCAGCCTCCTTAGTATGGATCCCAACATGTTTCATATTCTCACCTGAAAGTCCTTTCAATTTCACTTTCCGTATGCCCTCTACATTTTCTTATCTCTATGCTTTTCCATTACATTTCCTTCCTCAATTTTTGTCACTATTTCGAATCCAGATGAAATTCCAGCTTCTCCATGAAGCCTCCCTCTATTACATAGCAGGAAATATCTTCTCACTCCCCTGGACTCCCACTGTACATTATTCCTCTTTATAATCTTTGTTTTCATTATTTTTTTTTGCCACCTTCAGTATAGCTTTTTATGTGCTTTCTGGATTATAGCTCCTAAAAATTAAAGACCATGGTTTGTGCAGTTTTAAACTCAACCATTCCTTACAGTGACTTGTGCATCGTAGGTGTTCAACAGATGTTTGTTGAATTGAAATTGTTAGCCTCTGTGTTGGGTAAGAATATCTTATGCTTGCCACTTGTGGTACACAGAGAGTTGAAGAAGTTTGCTATGGCCATGTGGGAAGGAAAATTCCCTAAGGTAGGGGACACCATGACTCCAAGTACCAGATCATTGAGTTATCACTGTGGTCTCATGTTTTTGCTGCATGAGTAAGGAGAAACTGCTCTGCTGTAAACAGGCACAGCTCCTCTTCACTATTCTTTTCAATGGTCCCATCTTGATTAGGCCTAACTGACCATTGCAGCAACATCTCCCTGTTCCATGCATTGCATTGTTTGCTGCAGAAAAAGCAGATTTGTTCAGGGCCTATTTCCTCTTCCCCATCTTGCCTGTCCAAAGTCCTCTTTGCTCCCATAATGGCACTTTCTGCAAGAGTGGCAAGTAGAATATTATTAGGAGGTGGATGGCACAGGTAATAAAGCATTGAAACAATTTTTTAAGAAGACAAAGAAAAAAAGAAGAGATGTAAAGTATTAAAAATTATTGAGCACAGAAATGAAGAAACAAAAGTTAAGAAGTGGTTAAAAAGCAAAAATTAAAAGGAATGATACAATACCTAAGGAAAGGAAAGAACCCTTTGTTTTTTCTTAAAATAGCACTCTGGCCTTTGCTGAAACCTAGAGCACTCCACACACTCTACTTCCTAAACCTGGCTTTCTTAGATGTCGCCATAACAAAAATTTATACTCCTCTCCCAAAGAGGAATGCAAATATAAATGCTTGCCTTCCAACCAACAAACAGCCTCAAGAAAATCCTCACCTGGCACTTAGATAAGTCCCTACTTTATGCTGCTTGTTCATGGGTCAACTTTGCATTGATATTGTACAGATTAATGGCAACACTCACTTCCACTGAGGTCATATACCTGATTTATTCTTTCTACCAGGGTAAGATATTCTTCTAATTTTGTCTCCTGTAAACCATCATAGAGAGTAGCTTCAAATATACAAATAAATTTTAGTTCAGTTGAATAGCACTGATAGTCATCATGGAAAAATGTAGAAAATCTCAATTACAAATCTTCACATTACACAATCCCCCTAGCACAGTTCAAAACATCAATGGTTCTTTCTAGCAATTATTTTTTATCACTTCACTTTTAGCCCCAGGACTCTCTGGATCTTTGTTTCAGATCTTGCAAACCAGTACATTCCAGTTCCACAACCCAGACCAAGAGTGAGGCATTTCCTTAAGCTAAGTCTTTACCATTTGAATGCTTTTGTTTCACTTTTCTTTGTTGTTTTTTCTTATTTTGTTTTCTTGATCATCATAGAGTCCCTCTATATCATCAATTTGGTTGACCTTTCCTAAGATCTATTCCTCAGAATCTGATTTTCTTTCTACTCTATCCTCCCACCCTTGATTCTAGATGCTTCCTAAAATCTGTTCTTTCACTGTGAATTAGTGATTCCTGGTTGAAATCTAACCAAGTGAAAGTCAATTAAAAAAATTAAAATCCAGTAACTAGAAATAAAAAATGTAAACAATTGCACAAACACAAGATGGGGGCATCACTTATAGCTACACAAGTAAGGAATATTTGGGTGCTTCTTTGGATGCACATTTACAGGCCACAATATAATGAGGCTGATAAAAAAAAAAAAAAAAAAAAAGAATGTGTTCTTATGCTACACTCATAGGAAAATTAAGAGATCACAACAGGGAAAGTTCTACTTTCTTCTGCATTTTTAAAAAGTTACCTGCAATATTGTCTTCTGATATAGGTAACAAATTTGAAGAGGTATAAAGATGAACTAGAGAATTTCCATAGCAAAGAGTAGTGAGTAAGAAATAACAGACAAGCTGTTCGGAACAAGATAGAATATCAGAAAGCAGATTTACCATCTTTCCTGAAAACAAAAAATATATATGACACAACAATTTTCCAAGACACTGAACATCAAGCAACAAAGGACGGTGATTTCTAAGACGTGGTTTTAAAAAAGGTGAGTTCTATGATTATATCAAGTTACTCTCTTGAAACAGATATCAAGTAATGGCACAGGGTGAGGCAAGTCAGATGGAAGTTAGTGGACTCCTTGTGCTGAGGATACAGAGCTGAGAATCCAAGGAGACCAAGGTCGTTGGAGTTTGCAGAACAAGTACTAAGAGAAAAACATCTGGAAAACTTCAGATTACCTCCCTCATGTACTCAGTTAAGTATTGATTAAAGTATACATGTGAAGAAACTACTTGATGTTGGAAAAGGAACAATCTCAAAGGGTCAGAGCAAACAGTTCCCAGTGCTCATACTTGGCTGGGAATAGTGCCTGTTTCAATAAACCAGACTAGAAAAATCATGCAATTCATGGAGCATGGGTAAATTCAGAGGATCTTGACTCAGTAATAGAGAATAATTAGCCCGAGAGTAAATGCTATTCTGGTTCTGTCTAACAGATCTTGAAAGAAAGATCAAAATGATGCAACCTGTTTTCACATTACTCGGCTGCATCCCACAGAAAGCTCAAGAATATTTTTAGAAATATAAAAATATCCAGTACCCGGGAAGGTAAATTTCACAATGTATGGCTTTCAATCAAAGATTACCAGACATGCAAAGAATGAAAATATGACAAAATAAGAGGGAAAGTCCACTGAAACAGACTCAGGGCTGATGCAGGTACCATAATTAGCAGACAGGGATGTTAAAAGAGTCATTATAAATGCATTCAATATGTTTTTAAAAATTATGTAGAGTCATAATCAGACTTTAAAAGATGAGAACTATAATGTCTTGGATAAAAGTACAATGAATAAGATTTGCAAACTTATAGAAATAACAATAGAAACTTTCCAAAGTGAAACACAGAGAGAAAAAAGAATTTAAAAAACAAAAAGGATATCAATAAACTCTGGGACAATTATAAGTGCTCTAGTTTACATGTGATTGAAATTCCCAAAACAGTAGGCAAAAAAAGTATTTGAAGACATAAAGGCAAAAATATTTCAACTTGGGGGAAAAAAAATTCACTGATCCAAGAAGCTCAGCAAACCCCAAGCAAAAGAAACATGATGAAAATTACACCAAAGCACATAATACTCAATTTTTTTAAAACCAATGGTAAAAAGAAATCTTAGAACCAGCTAGGGGGAAAAAGTATACTCCATACATCTAGAGCAAAGGTAATGTGGAGAGAGATTTCTCATCAGAAACAATGTAAGCAATAAAATAGTAGAGCAACATCTTTGAATTACTGAAAGAAACACTGTTCACGTTGCATTCTATGCTTAGCAAAAAAATACCTTTAAAAAACAATAGTGAAAGAAACACTTTTCAGACATACAAAAACTGAAAAAACTCATTACCAGCAGACCCACATTATGAAAAAACGCTAAAGGAGGTCCTTTAGGCAGAAAGAAAAGGATACTAGATGGAAAATGGATCTACACAAAAGAATAAAGAACAGCAAAAATGGCAACTACATGGGTAAAGAGACATAATGTTTTTCTTATTAGTTAAATTTCTTTAAATGACAATTTACGTTTAAACAAAAATAAATACAATATACTATGAGATTAAAAGTACATATAAGACTAATAAGTATAACAATAGCATAGAGGTAGTGGGGAGAGAAATAAAAGTATATTATTTTAAGATCCTTATATACTTTATGAAATAGTATAAAATCACTTAAAGGTATATTGTGATAAGTTAAATTGTGTACCATAAACCATTAAGCAAACATTTACAATTAATAAGCCAACAAAGAAGATAGAATAAATCAAAAAAATTACTCAATTACAACAAAAGAGCAAAAAAAGAGGATAAGAAAAGCAAAGAACAGATGACAACATAAAAATCAAATAACAAGGTAGTCTTAAACCCAATCATATCAATAATTATATTAACTATAAATGGCCTAAACACCCCAAATTAAAAGGCATATGCTACCTACAAGAAACACCCTTTAAATATAAAGGCAAAATTAAGTTATAAATAATGGGATAGAAAAGTTATACTATGGTAACACTAATCAAAAAGAAAACTGAAGTGGCTATATTAATAGCACAGTGGATATCAAATAAAAAAATATATCTAGGAATAAAAATGATTACTTCATAATGGTATAGGGGTCACTACATCTAGAGTATATAACAATGTTAAATACATATGCATCTAATAACAGAGATTCAAAATATATGAAACAAAATCTAATAGAACTGCCCTGGCCAGTATGACTCAGTAGATAGAGTGTCAGCCTGCCTACTGAAGGGTCTTGGGTTTGATTTCCAGTCAAGGGCATATACCTGGGTTGCAGGTTTTATCCCCTCATGTGGGAAGGAGGCAACCAATTAATGTATTTCTCACATCAATGTTTCTCTCTCTCTCCCTCTCTCCTTCTCCCTCTCTCCCTCCCTCTAAAAACAGAAAAAGTAAAAAATTTATAGCACTCAATGCCTATATTAGAAAATAAGGTTTAAAGTCAATTAACTCAGCTTCAAGCATGAGAAACCAAACAGCGCTTGACAGACTATGGCCTTTGGGCCAAATCAAGACCACTGCCTGTTTTTGTACAATAAAGTTTTATCAGAACACAGCCATGCTCATTCCTGTACATTCTAAGGAGCATACATGATACATTGGCAGAACTGAGTAGTTTGACAAAGACTGTAAGGCTCACAAAGCATAAAATATTTTCATTTGGTCATTTGCATTAAAATTTTGCTTACTGCTAAACTAGAAAAAGAAGAGCTAATTAAACTCAAGTTAGACAGAAGAAAATAAATAATAAGGATCTCAGAAGAATTCAGTGAAATTTAGCAAATATAAAACAAATAGAAAAAACATGGTTCTTGAAAAAATCTATAGAAGTGATTAACCATTAGCCAGACTGACCAGAAAAAAGAAAGAAGACACAAATTACCAATATGAGAAATTACAGAAGTTACATCACTATAGATTCTAGAGATAATAAAAAATAAGAAAATATTATAAACTTTGCGCTAATAAATTCAACAACAGATTAAATTGAAAGACATAAATGGCCCAAGTTAGTAATCTGAATAACACTATATTTATTAAAGAAAATCAATTTGTAACTAAAATTCTTCTCACAAAGAAAATTTCATGCCCACATGGCTTCCCTGGAGAATTCTTCTAAAATTTAAGGAAAAACTAATAACAATCCTACGCAAACTCTTCCAATTAAATTGAAGAGAAGAGATTTTTCTCATCTCAATCCTTGAGGCTAGCATTAACCTGAAACCAAAAGCAGACAAAGGCATAAAGATCAGAAAACTTGATCCTAATATCCTTCATGAGCAAAAATGCAAAAATTATTTTTCTTTTCTTCTTTTTTTCTAATCCTCACCCAAGGATATCTTTTCCATTGCTTTTCAGAGAGAGTGGAAGGGAAAAAGAAGAGAGAGAGAGAAACATCCATGTGAGGGAGACACATCAATCGATTGCCTCCCACATGTGCCCCAACCGGGGCAGGGGATCAAGCCTGCAACCGAGGTATGTGCCCTTGGCCAGAATCAAACCCGGGAGCCTTCAGTCCGCCGGCCAGTGCTCTAACCTATAAGCCAAACCGACTAGGGCACAAAAATTCTTTAATAAATTTTTAGCAAATCAAATATAACAATATATAAAAAGAATAATACATCATGAAAGAGTGGGGTTTATCCCAGGAAAGCAATGTTGATGATCAATTTTGGTTTAACATTAGAAAACCAATGAACTTAATTGATCATTTTAACACACTGGAAAAAATATAATCATCTCAACAGAAACAGAAAAAAAAAAAAACATTTGACAAAATCCAGTGTACATTTCTGATAAAACTCAGCAAACTAGAAATAAAAGGGAACTTTCTCAGCTTGATAAAAGGGATCTATGAAAACCTACAGCTATATCACACTTAATGATGAATGACTGAATATTTTTCCCTTAAGATCAGGAAAATAAAGAGGTGTCTGAACTAATCATATCTATTTAACTTTGTACTGAAAGACAATCTTGTAGCTAGTACAATTAGGATTAAAAAAGAAATATGAGGCACCAGATTGGAAAGAAAGAAGTAAGTTGTCTTTTTATTGTGCAAAAAATTCCCATGGGACTTATAAAAGGCAACTAGATCTAATAGTGAGTTTATCAAGGTTGCAGAATACAATTTTAAAAATCAATTTTGTCTTGATATACTGGCAAAAAACTATTGAATATTAAAATTTTAAAAATACCATTCAAAGTAATTTAAAAATACAAACTTCTTAAGAATAAATTTGACAATAGACATACAAGACTGATAAGTGAATATCTACAAAACATTACTAAAGGAAATTGAAGAAGACCTAAGTAAATGAATAGATAGCAATCCTCCATTAAGATGTCAGTTCTCCCCTAATTGATCTACAGACTAAATGCAATTCCAATATAAATTCCAGCAGGCTGTTTTTGTAAATATTGATAAGCTGATTCCAAAATTCATGTGAAAAGGTAAAGGACCTATAGTAGTCAAGACAACTTGGAATATGCACAATAAAGTTGGAAAACTAATTCTACCTGATTTTGAGACTTATTACAAGGCTATAGTAATCAAGATTATATGATAGCTATGCAAAAATAGACAAATAAATCAGTGAAATAAAATAGAGAATTAAGAAATACAGCTGTAAATATATGAATAACTAATTTTTAATCAAGTTTCAAAAGCAATTCGGTAGCAAAAGGTGTTCTTTTAACAAACAGTGCTGGAATAATTGAATATCCATATACACAAATGCTCATCTTATCTAAAGACATATACAAAAATTAATTCAAAATTGATTCCAGATAAAAATATAAAACTTAAAAGTACAAAACTTTTAGAAGAAATCATAGCAGGATTTCTTTGTGAACTTCAGTTAGGCAAAGATTTTATAAAAACAATATCAAAAACATAATCCATAAAATAAATAATTGATAGCTTGGATTTCATTAAAATTTAAAATTGCTTTCAAAAGACCCTGTTAAGAGAATAAAAAGACAATCCATAGACTGAGAGAAAATACTATCAAATCATGTGCCTGATAAAGGAACTGAATCCAGAGAAGGAAAAGAACTCTCAAGGCAAATAACTCAATTTAGAAAGATAGGCAAAAGATTAAAACAGACGTTCACCAAAGGTATACAAAATGCCAAATAAACCCATGAAAAGATGCTCAACACTATTAGTCATTACAGAAATGCAAATTCAAACCACAATGAAATGCCACTAAACATCGATTATAATGACCAAAGACTGATCCAACCAAGAGTCAGTGAGGATATAGAAAAAGTGGGACTCACACACTGCTGGTAAGATTTTAAAATGGTGCAACCATTTTGGGGAAAAACTCACCAATTTGGTTTTTTGAGTTAAATATACATCTATATGATCTAATCATTCCAATCTTAGTTATTTACCCATGACAAATTATATCTTCTGTCTGTACATGAATGCTCATAGCAGCTTTATTTGTAATATCCAAAAACTGGTAAAAGCCCAAATGTACACCAACAGGCAAATAAATAAACATATTGAGGTGTTATCCATACAATGGAGCATTATGCAGCAATACAAAGGTATATACAACATAGATAGAGCCCAGGATGATTATTCTGAAAGAAGCCAGAGTCTCCCCTCGAAAAAAATAATAGTATACTGTATGATTCTACCTATATGAAACTCTACAAAGAACCAAACTAATCTACAGTGATAGAAAGCAGATCAGTTGTCCTGGGGGCTGGGGAAGGATAGAAGGAAGGGAAAGGTATTAACAAGGGTCACAGGAAACTCCTGAGGGTGATGGGTATGTCCACTATCTTGGTCGTGGTGATGATTTGCGGTTATACACATATGTCAAAACTAATCCAATTGTACACTTTAAGTATGTTTAGTTTATTATGTGTTGATTATACCTCAATCAACTGTTCTTTAAAAGGAAAAAAAGGAATAACTGATAGAGTTACAAATGTTTATCTAAGAAAAAAGAAAAGTTAAGGGGAATAGGATTGGCATCTTTAAATACTTGAAAGGCTGCCTCTGGGCCAGATGGCTCCAGAACTTAACAGGAAGAAAGACTTGGGTTCTATAAGCATATACATAATACTGCTCAACCCATGTTCTAATCTGTATGGTCCAGCGTTAAACTGGTACAGGAATCAAGAGACATAGCCAGCTAACAAAAACTAACATAAGAACAGTTCAGTTTTTCCTTTGCCTTTCCTACATGCTAGGAAGTGTGTAAACTCTAGTGATGTTCTTAAAAGTTCCTTTTTCCCTCCCACATTTTTCCCATTCTACTTTGGTTTTGTGTTACATTTCCCAGAAATGTCTTCCCCTAGTCCATCTGCTTTTCTTCTTCCCCTTACTCTTCCTGATTCTGCAACACAAACGTCTAAACAAATAGTCTGGTAACAGCAGATCTGCCCATGGAGTTCGAAGAAGGGGAAGGGGGAATGGAATGGGCGACAGTGAAACCTTCGTGACTGATCAAGGGGTGAGGGAAGCCCTGGAGCAATCATGCAGTGAAAGGATGAACAGTGACGTGCTGGGTGACGAGCATGGGCTCCAGAGCTAGAATTTTGGGGTCCTATGTCCTGTTCATTATTTATTGTCTACGTGACATTGGTAGTTTACCTAGCCTCTCTGAGCTTCATTTGCTGCATCTGTAAAATGAACTTCCTAAGATGACTCTGAGCATTACATGATTTAATACACGTAAGACATTTAGAACAATACCTGGCACACAGGAAGCTCTCTAAGTACTAGCTATTCATATTGTATGTTAATAATTTTGACTCGCCTCACGCAAAGGTACTTTGGGAGGATCAGAGTTTACCCAAAGTGGGATGGGCAGCCTCAAGAAGCAGCGAGCTTCCTGTCTCTAGAAGTTATCAAGCCAGTGCCAGGTGAGTACCCCACAGGGAAACTGCACATCAGATTAATTAATTTGATATTGACTAGACCAGGAACCACTGAAGTTCCTTTCATATATGAGAATCTATATTTCCACGCATCTTTTTCTGTGTGTTTTTTTTCCTGCTTTCCCAATTCATCCACCCTAGATGAGAACATCTTGAATTCGTCGTCAATACTAGACATTTTTTTAGCTTGAAGGTGTTTCATAAAAGCCTTCTTTCAGATGACAAAACTGATAATTCATAAAAGAGGGAAATAAAAATATGAAAAATGTTAACCTCAGAGGAAATCAAATGTTTGATAATATGAAGAATGCCCTGCCTTGTGTATACACAAGTGTTTAAATCACTTAGAATTTTATACAAATGTTTTCTGCCAACTGACACTCACACAAAACAAATCTTTCTGAAAAACAGATGAAGCCAGAAAACTAATGTGAAGTTAATATCTTCCAAATAGAGAATTAACAGGTATTTAACTATAAAATTCATTTCCTTGTTTTCTTTTTTTCCTACTTCTTTTGCATTCAGAAAAATTATATGTAAACAAAGAATTTTTTACCCTGTGTTCAAAGGAAAATCATTTTCTAATCAAAGTATAATCAATAATATTTATCAGAGTTTGTCCCGACACCCAACATTTCTTCTAGCCCCAGAATAGGGGATGTTCTTCCTTCAGTAAAAGTGAACCACCACTTCCTCTGAGAACTTGCCCCACCTTTCTTGTACCTGTAATCTCTCTCTATTCTGACTTTCCTCCCTCAACCTGCAAATAGTCCTGTGTTCTTCACATTCACTAAAATCCCTCCTTTGACCATGGATCCATCTCCACCTACCAAAACATCTTCTACACCATTGCATATCTGTCCTCTCCACTACCTGTTTCCTCTGCCCTTTGACTCTTTAACCCTTACTCCTGTTTTTAGAATCTTTTTTTTTTAAATCTTCACCAGAGGATATTTTTTTCCATTGCTTTTCAGAGAGAGTGGAAGGAAGGAAGAAAGAGAAAGAGTAACACTGCTGTGAAAGAGACACATCAACTGGTTTCCCCCTCCCCTCAGCACAAGGCCCAACCAGGGCCAGGGACTGAGCCTGCAACTGAGCTATGTGCCCTTGGCCAGAACCAAACCAGGGACCTTTCAGACCATGGGCCAACACTCTAACCACTGAGCCAAACCAGCCAGGGCTAGAATCATTTTAGATGTTATTTCCTAAATGTGACACTAGCCACCACCACCACCCCACCAAGAGTGGTAGATGTCCCTCAAGGGATCCCATAATATCCCAAAATTCTCTACTGGAATTATCACTTTATTCAATAGCTTTGAGAGTAGACCTACTAAGCTTGGCCCATAGCAGATAAAGAGATATACATTGCCTCTTTAAGGAATGAATGAATGCCCCAATTTTAGACAAAATGCATATGAGAAGAAACTGATGTGGTTATATAACCTTGATATGTACCCTTGATCATTGGAGTTTTACAATTTATCAGATTGATATGGTAAGTAGTCAGTAATTTCTTAGGCTGTGAATTCTATCTCTGTATGCAACAATGTGTAAAATCCAATGCGGAAATACTAGTTGATTTCTTAATGCCTTTCATTCAGTAACACATTTTCCCTTTAAGCCATTTGTTCTAATCTCTCTGTGATATACATAAGCTCTCTGGGCCTTTTCCTCCACATTCATACACCAACATAATGCATGGACATCCCCAGACTGTCAGTTGCTGGCACAGATAGAGCAGATTGTGGTAATACAGACTTTCAGACCCAATTTCATAGAATTTGAGACATAGGTCAATCTGGAGAAATAACATAAGCTTATTTATCCAACAACACATAGTTTGGCATTTTTTTCTCTCTTTCCTTTTTTTTTTAATTAGGGGACTTTGAAAGTTTAAATTTTTTTGGTTATATGCCTTTTTTTTTTTCAATCCTCACCTGAGGATATTTTTATTGATTTTTAGAGACAGAGGAAGGGAGGGAGAGAGAGGCAGAGAGAGAAACATCAATCAGTTGCTTCTAGTACACACCTCAAACCTGGGTATGTGCCCTGACTGGGAATCAAACCCCAGACCCTTCGGTGCACGGGACGACACCCAACCGACTAAACCATCTGGCCAGGGCTATATACATCATTTTTAAAACTCTCCTTCATTGAAGCTTATTGGGGATAGAACTATATTAAGAGCTTCGCTTATATTTTCTCATTGAATCTTTACAATCCTATCAAGCTTACCTTATAACTATAAATGTTACCCCCATTTTACAGTTGATAAAACTGAGGTATAGAGCAATTAGGAAAGTTAGTCTAATCCACAAACCTAGCAAGGTCTTGAGTCAGCAAAGGCTGTTTCCCTGGCTCGAGCTCTTAACCAAAACGCCACACTATCTCATGACAAATCCAGGAATAGATACTCAGAGGAACAACTGACTACAGAGACTCCAGTGTGAAGTTAAAAAGGGACTGTAGCCTGGGAATATATGTCCTTATTATTAATAGAGTGTGTACGTTTTTCTAAATGTAGAATGACATGGGGAAAGGAAGAAATAAATTAAAGGTTTCAAAAATAATGCTTTGATCTAAAGAGGCTCCTCTAAGCAAGTAGTAAACTTCTGGGCCATTAGTCATGGATTTAGATTTTCTTTTAAGCTATTGATAGCAAGTCAACTGGCACTTTACAGATTTAGTTAATCATTGTTCTCTTGGTGAGCAAATTTTTCAATCTGTTTTTAAAACAGTCAGTAATAGGGAACCAAAACATATTAAGCCAACTTGGATGAGAAAGGAGAGTACTAAAAACATTTTAACTGACATCATTGCTTACCTTGTGGAGACCCTCCTAACAGGCTAGGAAAAATGACTCCATGAGGAAGGATTTCTGTTCTCAGAAAACATTCCACAAACCTTTATGATTAAGAAGAAAATGCAAAGAGACTTTTCCTACCAGCGAAGTCATTCTACATGCACATGAATTGCATATCTAAAATAATAAATAAAAATAAGATAGTTTAAATATAAATAAACGAGGGGGGGTTGGAGTTTTTCTTTCCCTACTTCATGAACCTCTCTCCATCTTCTCTCGGATTTAATCCTCATGAACTGCACTAGATCGGAGATGGCAGGGGCTGCAGCTGGCTGGATACCAGTGTGTCTCATTGTTTGGTTATACTGGATATGTCTTTGGAATGAGCTTAATCTGAAAGACCTTTAAACAGAAATTCCCTTAGACTTCCACACAGCAGAGCTTTAGTTTTTTGTTTGTTTGGGGTTGGGTTTGTTTGGAGGTGGTTGTGTGTGTGTGTGTGTGTGTGTGTGTGTGTGTGTGTGTGTGTGTGTGGTATGAGGCGTGGTAGAATGGAGAGAAAATCTTGACACTGATTTATTTTTAATGTAATCACACACATTATTTTCTCTTCATCTCCCCTACACACACACACACACACACAAGCACACACACACACACACACACACACCCCCTCCTCCCCTCACAGAACTTCTGCTGTTTGGAAGTCTAAGAGAATTGAGAAAAGGGAGAGGGAGACATTTAATTTTTATTCCTTACATTTCTGTCTTGTTTGCTTTTCTTAAAACCGTGTTCATGTGATATCGTCAGTTAAAATAACTTTTTTTTGAACCCTGAACTAAATTAAAAGGCAAAAAGACATCACACACACAAAGAGAGAGAGAGAGAGAGAGGAAGAGAGAGAGAAAGAGAGCTGTGTAACGAAAAAGGGAAGTACAAGCAAAATATCCCAAGACGGCAATGCCCTTTGTACTATTCCTGGCCCAAGGGGAAGTTTCTCCTGAGTTTTAGGTTGTTTTCTCTAGCTAAGGGCTAGGGTGAGGGATAAGGGAGGCAGATTTGCATCTGTAGCTGATTGGCAGTTTCTGTGAGAAATTATCCACTCCAATAAGTTTTGTTATTTTGGCAATTTCTTTCTCAGAATGGAGGGTGCCCTTTCCTTGCAGGTGGGGGATGGTGTGGGGAATGGGATGTTGTTTCTAGTGACTGCTGGGAGAGGGAAGGGGGGCAGCTGTCTGACTAAGAGACTGAAAAGGTTCTGGGAAAATGGAATGTTGTTGTTTCTCCATTTTTGAAACCACTCTTCTGTTTGATCATGTTTATGCTTTAAATTTTCACACTGTGGTCAAACCAGGCAAGGTATAATTTCACATGTCACCCATTCACACTGGACAACTACACTTGTCTTGTGTGCACACTCGCACATAATTTTTACAGACCTTTAAGATGAGTTATCTGGGAGGGGAATCACATTTTAATAACCAAAACATGACGGCCAAATATTTTAAATGAAGCCTCTTTTTTGCTTTTCCTATAGAGTTGTGTGTTTTTTAATCTTTTCAACAGAGGTAACATATAAATCTAAGTGCTGTCCTTCTCAAGTATAATTTAGAGTTACACTGAAGAAGAAAGCGATAGAAAGATAAAGTTAAAATACGTATTTCAGGTCAAGCATTCTACTGTGCACTAAAAAGCAAGGCTTAAGTTTACTGGAAAGAAATATTCCAGCAATTACCAAAAGATTCCACAGCTGTTAAACTAGAGAAACTATTTTTCTTTCTTACTACTCATCATCTTTCACAATTACCTCATAACTAATCAGAGCTTTTATAAAAACATTAGTAGCCAAAGAACCACTTTGATTGCTTTCATTCACTGGCACACTATTTGCAGGCTTGTTTATTGTCACTAATAACCTTTTTTTTTTTTTTCTTTAAATTTGTTCTCTCTTGAGATCTGCTTTAACAACAACAATAAAATATGCTCTAAAATATAAACATAGTATGCAGACAGAGCGTCAATTTTCTGAAGCATTTTTTTACGGCATGTAACAAAAATGTACTCAGAGAAAGGGAAAGAGTGAACTTGTTGATCTGGATGACTGCTATATCTAGGAGAGGTGGGACCTCCTGTTATTCGAGAAAGCCCTGCTCGGAAGAGCTATTCTAAGAACACATCAGTGTGACTTATAGACATTCATGATAGATAAATGGCTAAGCCTAAATTAAACTGGGGTCCAGGAATGCACTCAAGAAAAATTTGACCAGGTCTTTATGCTGGGTTTTGTTACTGCAATCATGTATCAGACTTAAATACTGCTCTTAAAATACATATAGTCCAACAAGGACTTTAAAGAATAGTAGTCTTTGCTACTAGATCCTAGGCCCTTGTATCAGTCAGCTATTAGGAAAACAATGCTGCATAACAACAACAAATAAAAACCATAACATTTTAGTGGCTTACAAAAATGAGCAATTTTTAATGCTCATATATCTGTAAATTGGGCTCAGCTCATAAAGGCCAGGCTCAGTTGGATTGGGTCTAGGTCAGCCAACCCCTTCATGTACCAGTGGCCATCTAAGGAATGTTCTTTTCAAAGCAAAAGGAAGGAGCACAAACCCAAAGCTCAACTACATACTTCAAGCACCTGCTCCTGACACACCTGCTGACACATCATTGGCCAATATAAATCACATGGCCAAGATAAGCACCAATGGGACAGGGAAGTATATTCCTCCCATAAAAAAGAAAAAAAGAAAGACAGAAAGGAAGGAAGATAGGGAGAGAGGGAGGGAAGGGAGGAGGGAAGGAAAGAGACATGTTGACAAAAAATCCAATTGCCCAAAACTCTCTTCTTCTTTCATACTATTTTTTCTTTCCCTAGGAGATCTCATCAAACCCAGAGATTTCCTTTCAATCTATGCATGGATAATTCACCAACTTATATCCTTAGGTCAGAATTCTTAGCTGTAGAGTTTTATGACCAAGGAACCACTTGGTAACCATACTTAGATATTTCAAACACTTCAAACATAATATGTCTTAAATGAAACTCATGATAACCCTATTGATACACCAAAATTGGTATCTCCATATCACTGAATGCCACAATATCCATCTACGCAAACCAGAAAACTATAATATTCCCTCTTCCTTCAATTGCCAAGTCCAATTGATCTCTAAGTCTCATTTTACCTTCTAAATGTATATTAAACCTTTCGCTTCTCTTATCAACACCAGCATCCTATTCCACCACCCTACCAGTAATTCACACCTGGATCATTCTAATATCTTTTAAACAATACTGGCCTTATTTAAATTGCTTTCCATTTAAAGTAATATTTTTGAAAAGCAAATCTGACCATGTCACTGTTCCTGCTTAACATTCTTTAATGGTTTCCTTGTTTTAAAAGATGTCCCAAATTTTTTGACACAACTTTTTCAAAAGGTGGAGCCCAATTCTCTTCCCTTTGAATGTTCATAGAAATTAATAACTTATTTTTAACAAATAGACTGTGATGGGACTGCTATGTGACTTCTGAGGCTATGTGTTTTAAAGGATCTCTCTCATCTCTTGCTCTTGGAGAAGATGACTGCCATGCTATGTGGATAATCAAGTAGCCCTGTAGAGACGTTGACATGAAGAGGAGCTGAGACATCCTACTAACAACCAGTACCAATTTGTCAGCTACATAGGTGAGCCACTTTGGAAGTAGGCCCTCAGTTCCAGTCAAGACTCCAGATGATAGATGATAGCAGAGTTTTGGCCAAGATCTTGACTACAACCTTATGAGAGACCTCAAGTCAGAACCACCCAGCTAAGCCCTTCCTGGATTCTTGATGCACAGGAACTGTGAAATACTAAATGTTTACAATTTTTTAAGCCACTAGGTTTGTGGCAAATTGTTACACAATAGGTAAGTTTCCATTGCTCTTAAGACAAAGAACAAAATACTTCATATGCTTATAAGAGCCTCTACCCAGCTTTCCAGCCCCATCTCATAAGATATCCCACCACTCTGCCACCCGAACATTCAGGCCTTCTTTCAGTTCTTTGAACACACCATGCTCTTTTCTACCACAGGGCTTCTGTTCACATTCCTTTTTTTCCCACCAAACATATTTCTTTCTCTATTCACTGATCTATGTCCTATATTTCCACTAATTCTCAGCAACCTTGTCACTTTCCTGCATGCATTTTTCTACACATCACTGATGTGGTCCAACTCCTCTATTATAACCTCTTTCTCTATCATATATTTCCCCCATCCCATATACATACTTATCATGTGATAATTTTATTTCTATCTCTTCCCCACTACACTTCATGAGAGTTCAGTTTGCTCACTGTCGTAGCACTAGTACCTATAATATAACTGGCACAGAGCTGGGTAATCAAAGAAAATAGTTGAATGACTAGATGAGTGAACACAGATGTGCTCAGGAACAGCAATAGTTAGTACAAGCCAAAAATTGGCAGGTTCAGAGTGACCAGAGCTGGAAGGCTATGCAAATAAGTTAGCGATAGGCTGCCAAATTTGCCTTTTATCTCCACAATTTCTGCTGCCTCTGTCTTTCTACTTCTCTTTTAGAAGTCGGGCCTTTCCCTTTCTCCTTACTTCACCTTAAAGGTTTCCAAAACTCTTATCTCTACTTCCCTGTCAACAAAGGGTCAAATAAAATAATTCACACTAAGGTGCTTATTGTCAGCAGTAAATCCCATTGTGCTGGAGGGAAGCCGAGGAAGAGGAAATGAGCTGGCCAGTGGGGCAAACTCCAAGACAGAAGGGAGGCCCAATTCCCTTCCCTTTGAATGTTCATAGGAATATTCATAGGAAGAGCTGGTAACACTAGAGTCAATTAATCGTGGCTAAGGGAGGAGTGAGAACAGAGGGCAGCTGGGATAGTTCATGCCTAGCAGCACTCCTAATCCAAAGGAATTTGATCTAAGAAGGGGACACAGCTTCCAAGCTATAGGATGAAATCCAAAGCACCATGGCAGAACTGACACTGTGTGGGAAAGCCTGTCTGACATGAATGAGTAAAGGAAAAGGGGACAAGGTCAAGAACTGAGGGAAGAGGCCTACAGGAAAAGGTAGGGAAGAAAAGCCATCAAATCACAAGTTTTAGTAGACACCAGGCACTGAGGGATACAGGCCTTTCCATCTATGGCATCATAATCCATAGACTCACCATTTCCAGGGCCATTCTCTCTCCCTCAGAAGGCACAGGAGGCTGTCTGCAGCACCGTATGGCCAGGGGCATCTCTGGCGGTCCTGTCCAAATGTCTTCACTTGGCTCCTGGGGCAACAAGAGATGGTAAGCTTTCACTGTGTGTAGGTGGACTGAAGCTCATAGGTATATATACTTAGATGACTAAGAAGGTTTAGTTTGTTGGTGGTTGTTTTTTTAACTTGAAAATATTTTAAAGTTAAATAAATAGACACTGGTTATGGACTTCTAAACAAAGGAACCAAGAAGAGCATTGCAGCATGCATTAGGAACACCTGTGGGCTCAGAAATACCTGTTCATACTTCCCAGGAAAAAGCTACCTTCCTTGGGCAGCTCTGAGTGCCACCATGTCCCAAGCCACTGAGCACTCCCTGGCAAGTGGGAGTCAAGGTGACTATGGCCACTATCAAACAACATTCAGTGAAATTCTGAGACAGATGGCAAGTAGATTAAAGAGTCACATTTTTGAGGATTCACAATAAATTCATTCTCTACCTTTAATTTAGTACATTTTCTTTGGTTAGCAGAAATATCAGTAGGATCTCATGACAAAAAGAAGTGGACTAATGTGCCACTGATCTAGGATTTTTAATTTTCAGTCTTAATGACAGCAAAAGATCAACAAATGGTCCCCTCAATTAATAGTTATTGGACGGGTTGTGCAAAGATAATAATGAGAAAGTCTAAATTATTAGTTGGTTTTACAACACTTTGTTTGGTTGTATGTACGGACACAACCCTTTAAACCTATAACATAAAGAGAATATTGCCTTGTTCGGCATATCCTTTAATGTTCATGTCACCTAGGCTTACGATTCCAGGATAAAGAATTCCTACTACAGCCACCACTACTCTTGGCCTAATGGATAAGTTACTCAGCTACATCCTTTAACATGTTCTATTGAACTAAAAAACCTTCAGAAGAAGTGCCACACTACCACCAGGTTTGCCTTTAGAACTTCCCTTTGCCTCTCTACTAAAGACCTTTAAAGAAATGTGATCCAACCATACCTTTTTCATTATTACTGTTGGGAAATTAGGAGGGCAGGTCTGCTTGTCACAGTTTACATGGCTGATGGCAACCAGAATTATCAAAAATAAAATTATAAACTCAAATTTATTTTTATCATTTGTTCCTGAAATGATTTAAAAAGCCAACTTTCTAACCTTGCGAGAATGTAATCTTAAGGATGTCTTTGGCAGGCTTTTGAAACAAGTCATTGTCAACCACAATGAAACAACCCAATTCACAATCTATTTGAAATCTGTCACACATAAGATGTAATTAAGTGTAAGAGTTTTTCAAAATATTTGCTTCTAAGTAAATTAGATCAGACTTAGATTATTCATACAATAATGTCACTCTCATTCATTTGCATCCTCATACATTTCCTTGAAAGGTGAGAAAAACATGTAGATACAGCTAGTGGTGGACAACCCACCAATCAACAGTTGCCAAATATTCTCCGCTTTCTTCATTCTCTCCAGGAAAGCTCCCTGTGATAGTGCATCCATCATGTACATCTCAAGAGAAAAAGATAAGGGGCTCTCAAGCACCAGTTCTTTTATGACTGTTAAAGAACAGTGTATCTTTAGCTCAGCTCCCAGGGTATCCTGAACTAGCTCTGTACTACAGAGCTTACTTCCCATCTGCTCTCTCTGCCTGTCCATTACAGTGGTTATTTTACTCATGTCTGTTTCCTCACTAGGACTCCTAGCCTTGAGACTACAGATGTGCCTTTTTATCTTTGTGTCCAAAGTTCAGCACAGTGCCTGACACATAATAAGAAGTCAATGCTTATTGGGTGAATGGATGGACAGACAGACGGATTGATGGCTTGATGGATGTTACGTAGAATAAATACAGAGGATAATGTCCACCTAAACCACAAACACTGCCTTCTTTTATTGAACTTTGAAAGTTCTGACAATGTTTTGAGAACCAAGGTTATGTTTTGACAAAGCTAATTTAGCGTTTTGCGAAGCATAACTTTGGAGCCCAAATGACTATGTTTGACAACATCTCTTTAAGTAAAACTGCATTTTGTTTAGACCAGGGCATCATGACTGACAAGTTAATTTTTGCCCTATTGGAAAGTTTTTGCAGAAATGTCTGACTGCACCGGCTACAGATTGCTCCTGATTTCTGTTGCTTTATATCCACTGACAAAAAGGCCTTGCACCCAAGAGTGCCATGTCTTACCAGGCCTTCCCAGAATCCTTAAAATGCAGTAAGAAGGTAACAGAATGTGAATTCTGCTAAAATGACTGTGAACAATATGTTTTAAAATATATATTTCTTTAAGGGGCAACGCCATTTGGACCCTGGGGTGCACCACTGAGAGGGAGGTAGATGTGCTTCTTTGAGGAAGGGCTTAATTCATAAGGTATTTTACTAAACTCCACACAAGCAAACCATATGACTCTGCAAATTTGTCTATGAATGGAATCATTTGTTCCCATTTAGTGCTTCAGACTTTCTGAGAATAATATTTCCAAGAATACCCAGGAGGCTTCGAAGTGAATAATCCCAGATTTCTCTCTCTCTCTCTCTTTTTAAGCCAAAAACTTTAGATAACAAATAACAAATTAAAACATTTGCAATTTATGGTTGAACACGGGCTGACACAAATTGGTTTGTGGCAAGTTTTCTGACTCGAGACATTTCAAAGAAATCAACTCCGACTTTAAAGAAGGCAGCGCATGGAAATAAATGGAAGGCAGAATTTAGCTTATTGTTTGGCTCTAGTTTCTTTTTCCTGTGCTATCTTTATAACGGCTGTAAGTAGCAGCTTAGAAGTGCTGGAGATCTTTATTTTTCTTTCCTTTTTTTTTTTTTTTTTTTTTCTTTTAAGAAAATTTGGCCAGAAACTTTGTTATTTGCATATAGTAGGATCTCAACAGCCCCTGTGGTTTATCTTGTCCACACTGGAAAGTGGGACTGACTGTGGACTTTAGGATTTAACACACATCAGCAGTAAACGAATACTGCGCTGAAAACGTATTCATTCCGAACTGAATTATCATCGCTGGTGACGCTCTCCTCTCTAAACCTTAAAAAGTTGAGAAATGGTAATACAAACCACATGGTTGCTTCATTCCACCGCCACTCTTGGCAGAGCCAGTGTTGCCTGGCAACCTTGCTGTCAGCTGGGCCTGTGGTAATCAGAGCCGTCTTGCCCTGTAGTTCAATCGAATGCTTTCTTTCTGAGAAGCCATCAGTGGGTGCTTTTTCTTCTTATCAGTCTTCTCAGTAATGTTTGAAAAGGGCTTCTGCGGATGAGAATATGTCCTCATAGTGGGAGCTGCTGAAATAGTAAAAAACAACAACAATCAAGTATTCTAGTGACTCTGCAAAGAAAAGCCTGCAAGCCCCGCCTGCGTGTTGCTCTGGACTTCGCCCCGCAGATGCACCAACCCGGCCTGACTGCTCGCTCCCTTGGCTCCTATTTCTTCCCGGAGCCCTGAGCCTCCCTCCCTGTGCAAACTCGTAGAGAGAGGACAGAATGGATGGAATTAAGAAATTAGGGTCTGAAAATGGAAAACACAAATGTGTCTTTCTTGTATTTGGCTCTGGGAACAATGACACTATCTTAATCCCGTCATACTTTGGAGGGAAATATGCATTTGGAACAAAACTGATGCTGACAACATCTCTTTAAGTGGGCCTCACTGTGACTGAGATGACACAAATTTGCTATGATAATTGAGCGTGTGAAAAGTGAAACTTCCAGGAAAGAGACATCAGCAGAGCAGTCCTAGCCATGGGGATGGTGTCTAATGCAATGTGAAAGTCAATAGGAAACTGGATTCACCCGGCAGAATTTTACTTCACTTTATAGCCAAATTGCATAAACAAAGACGTTCTTCATCTCTTCCTATTCCCTGTTAATTAGGCAAAATGATAACACATAAAGTGACTGGTAGAGTTCCTGCACATGGCTGGCACTTAATAAATGTGAGTTTGTTCCTCTCCAGTCAGGCAAATTTCCTTTGAGATCACTGGGTCCAGATCCCCTTCCATGCCTGTGCTACTCACTGGAGCTCTGCAGAGCTCCTTCCTCCCTTCAAGCACCTTCCATTGCTTCATCTTCTGCCTGAAACCTACAATGCCCCAGAGAAAGAGGGAGACTCTGAAGAGGAGTTGATGACAGTCCAACCGCTTATTTAAGTAAGCCCTCTTAAAGTGAGACTTTCTATGCCCTTAATCTCAGGATCCTCAAATCCAAGACCCTGGACGGGCTTAATTCTAAAGATGAGAATACTATGCTCCAGAAGGAGTGAGTAAATGACGCCAAGGCTCATAACCAGGAGACAGCCTGGCTCTTATCTTATGACTCACAGAGCAAGGGTGATTTTTGTTAGCTCACCTTCTAAAGCGGTTAGGGGTGCTTAGCAAACAGACAAGAACTTACACGTGTGTCTGGAACTAACAGGATTCACACAGAAGAGGTTGTACCATAATTAAAAACATATACATATTTTAGATTTCCATTCTAATGGGAAGAAAATAATTTGGGCTTTATTTGATGTTTCTATTCTAGTCTTTTCTTTCACAGCCCTGAAATACATGGAAATCCAATTACTGAGCACAGTCGCAGGCCTGGGCCCACACGTGCCTTCTTCGTTGCCCACGATCCTTGTTTATATGTACAGATTTGACTTTCAGGGAAATCATTTGCCATACAAATAATAAATGAAATTGCTTATATTTGCATATGTTCTAGAGTTTCCCAAGTGTTTTACACTTGTTGTCCTGTTGGATTGTCACTTCTGTGAAGCAGGCAGGGATAGATATTATTGCCCTTACTCTTGAGATAAGGAGACCAATGGAGAGGTGAAAAGTCTCAGGGAAATATATTTGAAGTAGACTGTCACCAGGTGGGGGAAGGCAACCAGATGGTGTTCTGTTTTGTTTTAAACTAAGATTCCAAACTAAGGCCAAAGTTAATGAAACTTAAAATACATATTTCATTATTTCAGTTACAGTGCATTTTGAACAACTTTTAAATAGCACAGAGGTGAATTTTTCATAAGTACCTTTCTCAGAAATCTGGGTCTATTTATCACTGTTTAACTGTCATCTTCCCGGAGACTTGATCAGGATGCTTTTTAAATGCACGCCTCTGTATCCATTGCCTTCAAGCCAGATTCCTCCTCGGCTTAACCCCAGGTGCACCTCTCACTCTCTCTGTATGTGGTCTCTTTCCTCTTATTAGCCTTCTAGAAACAATTAAATACACAGCTTTCGTTTCCTTTTCAGCCCCTGTGCATTAGCTACAGGGCTCTGTTCTGTCTTAAAAGGTCTCTCCCCAGATGGGTGAGGACAAGCTGATGGCTGGCATTTAGGGCGACCCTCAATTTCTGCAGAGCCCTCCTCCCCAGTCCCAGCTCTTCCCAATCCAAGAAAGCTTTCTCCTGGCATTGTCCTTTTCAGAATATGGGGGAGAGTTTTCCCTCCTTCCCCTAATTCCTTCTGCGATTAGCAGCATCAAGCTAGGGATAGTGACTTTCAACTACAAAACATCTCCGAAAGCCTGTTGCTACCAGTAACACAACATACAACTTTTAAACAGCTCCGTCTAATACCAGTTGTTCTAGCCAAAGAGTTCCTCTAAACTGATTTCTAAAATGAGAGATAGTCTTCCAGCACAAAACACTTTATGCTGGATTTTTTAATGGCAATTTAAATCATTTCATGACCCATTTATCCTTAGAAGCTCAACTTCTTTCCTGTTGTGCAGCTCAGTTAAATAGTGATTTCTAGCCCAGTGGTAGTGTAAGGGTCTCCTATGACTTCCAAAAAGCTTGAAGTGCTTGTGCATTTGGTATTAGAAATCTGCACAGGGGCCTTTTTAAGGGGAAAGGCCACAGGTAGGGCATCATGTGGATTTGGAGAATGGTCAATTACCTTTTTTATTTTTTAGTGGATTTTAGCTTTATGAAGATTTTAAAATTTATTTTCCTAGAAAACTGTGTGACTATCATTTGTCCCACATTTCTGCTATTTAAATGGTAATTTTCTAGAACTCAGGTACTTGTGTCTCAGGTCCAAAATGTGTCAGTAGTTATTTTCCCAGGCTTTACCAGGTTACCTTCTCTATCTCACTAGGTCTCCTAGACCTGTACTATCCAATACATTGCCTATACATGACTATTTAAATTTTAAAAAACTAAAAATTTAGATCTTCAGTTACACTGGCCACATTTTAAGTGCTCCATAGCCACATGTGGTTAGTGGCTACTATATTGAACAGTGTAGCCATAATACAGTTCTGTAACCACAAAAAGTTCTACTGGACGCCACTGCTGTAGTTTTTATGACCCATATGGACAGGGACTGTATCCGCCTTTCTTGTAGTGGCACAGGGCCTTGAGAATTTAGCATATAGTAAGCACACAACAATATTTGTTGAATAAATAATCCATCTGAGCAGATGCCTCTTTACTCCCAATGGGGGAAGACAGAGAACAGGACTATAAAAAGAATCCCTCATTGGAAAACAAATGAGAGCCTAGCTATAAATGATAGCTGACAGATGTGGGTAGGAAGAGTACCCATAAGACAAACAGGGGTGTCCTTATCCAGTAAATGCAAAGAGATTAATGTTCACAATGAGTTAAACATTCATTTGGCACTTACATTAAAAAAAAATTAAAATCTGGCTACTTAATCAAAACTAGGAGCTCTAATCATTGATCTACCAGCTCCTAGCGAGAGCTGTAACCAAAAGAAAACAAACCTATTACTGGGACTAAATAAAGAGTTCTTTAGTTGGTTCTCCATTAATTTAACACTTGCTTGAATTGAATATGCAAAGGATAAAAACTAGAATGTGGGGGAGACGTCACCAAGATATCCATCACACAAGAACTTCTTTCTATGAAGGCAGGCTCTAATGAGATAATGCACTTGGCTTCAGGAGTTTACTCATAAGCTGTTTGTTAAAATAATCTTTCCCACAGAAACAATGTCCCATGATGTGAGGTTCCAAGAGCAGCCTTCCAAAGCTAATGCCATCCATCCCATAGTCTGTTAAGACTGGGTGTACCACTGATTCTATGGGGAAATACATTCAAAGTTCTGATTCAGGGTGCTTGGATAGAGGCCTCACGTATCCATCACTGCCTGCCTTAACTCTGAAGAACTGATGGGGCTTTTGCAGCCTTAGGAGGCCCAGTAGGGTAGAAACTAAGATAAGTGCATGCAGAGACCCAGAGTGCAGAGGTGGGCAGGGCTCTAGAGTAAGGAATGGGATGAACAGGGGGAAAGAAGCAGAACTAGGGCATCTGGGAGATGCTGAGGTAAAGGTACAGTGGGGGGGGGGGGGAGCAGTAATGGAGGAATGAAAGGGAACACACGTTGCCCCTTAAATATCACCTGTCAAGCAGCTTGACCCCGTCCCCTCCCTCACTACCATCAAGCACTGTGATAAAACCCTTACATGGCTTGTGGCTTCTCAGTGCTTCTAAAATAAAGACAAGAATCCTACTTTGACCTCAAGATTAATTTGGCTCCTCTCATGAGTCACCTGAAGTTGCCCGTCACCTTCCTCCCCAGCCACACTGACCGTCTATCACCCCCATGCCCCATGCCACCTCAGATCTTCCAGTACGCTACTTACTCAACCTGGAAGTTTATTCATTTCCTTCTGGGGTGAATTAACTCCTGTTCAATCTTCACATTCAGCTTTTACCTCTTGCTCAAGAATATCCTCCTTGAACCCCTAGATTAGGTTCAACTTCTATTTCTTGCTCATAAGCATCATGTACTTTTCCCTCATCACATTTATCAGAGCTGTGATTTTACATCGTTCACATAATTGTTCGATTAATGGTATTTTTCCCTCTTGAGTCTAGACTGTGCTCTCCAGGAGGCCTATTTTCAGGGTCTGTTTCTCTCACTACTATGTTCTTAATGCCTAGTCTAGTGCATGGCACATAACAGGCATTCACTAAACACAGACTGAGTGAATTCGTAAGTAAATGAGGGAAATGCAATGAGAGATGGTTCTCAGGCTTGAGACTGGGGACTTTTGGGGTTAGCCCTCCCTAGAAGAGATGCCAAGAGGGACAGTGTTTATGTGTCCACCCAGCTGTTTGTGAATAAGGGGGACCACAAGTGCGGAACTGGCCTGTGTTCATTTGAACGTTAAAATGTTTATGCAGTTCGGTATGTTTTTCCATTCTTTCCCTCAAGCCATCCTCCTTTCGTTTCATATGTGATTTATTCCAAGAGGCTTGGACTGAATTTTTAGTACAATTGAGAAGACAGGAGGTTCTGTCCTCCAACAGAACGCACACTTCCTCTCCTTAAAAGAGAAAAGTACTTTAGAAAACTAAACTGTTCACAGACCACTCGACTTAGAATTGCCAGGGAAAAAAAGAATCAGATCAGAAAGTTGCTTCTTTGCTTTACTTTTATGGTCACAATGAAGTAACAACAGATCAAGAAAATAAATGTGCCTAATTGTATGGCTGGTAGGACCTGGAGGGGTTTCATGACAGGGAGCACTTGTCTTCCTAAATGGAATTCCCTCTAACGGGCTGGCCTCCTAAGCACATCCTAGGACCGGCGCTTTGTGCTCCTGACCTACGGGGTGAAAACCGAACGCGGCAACTTTTTCAGTACTCATTTTGTTGTGTCCTGCTAAAGTCAAAAGAATCACTTGTAGAGGCAGAAAATGTCATCATTTTTGCACTTACCCTGACCCCAGCATCTAAAAATACAAAGTGCTGGAATTTCTAGAGCAGGTGACTTGGAAAAAAAAAAAAAAACACATAAAGAGGCCTAATTGTTTAAGGTCTAAATGTAGTGCACAGAAAAAGACAAAAATAGGGAAGTGTCTCTCCAAGTGACCCAGCCTGCATAAAACTGGGCACACAATTCATTTGCAAGGCTTTTGGTCCCTGCATATTTCCTAAGTTGAAAGAGAAACATTTCATTTTTGGCATTATGGATAACGGTGTCATCTTGGCTACCTTCTGTCTACAAGTGGAGTTAATTTTAGTCTGACCCTCATTTTGAACACATGGAGGAATTTATAATACTCGTCAACCTTTGATAGCCTGTAAGTCTCGGAGAAAGTACCTCGGGTTTGAAGAGATTTCCCCACACGTGTTAGAGCCAGAGAGCGTGGTGGTGGGTTTAGCAAAACTGCCCCCGGGATTGTATATATCATTGTTGCTGCCCGGGGCTTGCCTTTTACAATTTATCTTTTCTTTTTCCCCTTGAGATGTGCTCTACTTCTTAGTTTAAATACACGTTTCAAAACCCTTCCTTTTGGGTTCTAGAGTGAAGGAAATTGATCACTCTTGAACCGTATGTTTTTAATTGACTTCCTCCTTCCTGGCGAGGAAATTAACTTGCAGTCTCCTCTTATTTGATCTGTTAAACAGTGTGTGACACCTTCCCAGACAACAAGATTTAATGAGATCCTAACTGCTGTCGACTTCACCTGATAGAGGAGGCTCCACATTCCCGTGTAACTTTTAGAGATACAACAATCAAACTTACAATTGAATTCTACTGCAAAGCACACTGACTGGCGTCGTCTATAATATACG
The DNA here is from genome assembly GCF_964146895.1 of Miniopterus schreibersii. Lineage (NCBI taxonomy): Eukaryota > Metazoa > Chordata > Mammalia > Chiroptera > Miniopteridae > Miniopterus > Miniopterus schreibersii. Next base: position 75,275,743 of record NC_138107.1, on the reverse strand, counting down.
GAAACAGCCAGCTCTCGTCTCATTTTTCTCTGCCAGTAACAAGCCACTCTTTAAAAATCAATTGCCTTCTTCCTGTGCAGAGTTGCTAAAAGTGGGTATCTGATGCCTGAACTCTAAAAGTAGGTTTTTTTCAGTCTCATATCAGTTGTTTTAATTCTCATTAAAACTGAAATTTAATGTTTGAACTGAGGCGAATTAACAATGTCTGAGGACAACTAGGCCCAAATATTTCACAGTCCATTGCAAGAGTTTGTTGTTGTTTGTGCTGGTTGTTTGCCAAACTGCCACCTGGGCAACCAGGTCGGTGACCAAACAGGTGACAATGTTCTCACAGTCTCACAAAAACACACCCAGCACTCAGGTTGCCACACTGCAATTCCTTGACTTCAAGTGCTTTATAGATTTTCCTGTTGTTCGTGTGGTTATCATGCATTGGTGAGAAAAACAGGCTCAGGAATTCCAGATCCCAGCCTACCAAGGGAGGGCCGACTTCTCAGAAGAAAACCGCCTGCAAACCTCAGAACGCCATACAGTGAGGACCTCCAGGGAATTCCACTGCCTGCAACAGCCTATCTTCCTAAGAAGGAAACTTCCTAGACTGTCTTTGCAAACATTCTTTACCGTGGGGAAATTCTGTGACTGACTTCCTGGGTTCCTCCATAATATTGCCTCAACCAAACACAAAACATATTTGGTGCCACCACACACACACACATACACTATGTGTGCATCTGCTCTGACCACCCCCCAAAGCTAGAACTTTCATGGAAATGAATTTTTTCTTAGTAATCAATTAATCAATTTTCCTAGAATGAGTTAAATTAATTGACATCTTCTTGCTCAAATGTTTCCTTCATTTACATGTCTTTCTCTTGCCAGAGTTCTGTCCTCAAGAGTTTATTCTTAAGACACAAAGACTTTCTTTTGCTATCCTACCTTCTTTTACTATAATCTCATTCTCTTTTTATCTCCCACATCATGTATTCATTTTAGTTTTTAAGTAGCTCTTTTAATAACTTGGAAATAAAGGGTCAGTTGGGAAACAGGAACAGGGAAAATGGAGCTTTGTCATATTTGTAAAAAGAAGAGATGAAGCCAAATAAAAACCATAGGATCTGTTATTTTAGTCCGTCCATAATTTTCCCCTGACCAAGTGTAATACTTCAGACTTTCTCCCTCCCTGGTTCTCACCGAACTGACACACTGCAGGTGCCACAGTTTAAATTCAACAATGAAAAAAGTCCATTTCTTTTCTAGTTCCGCAGCAAAGACATCAGAAAAGATAAAGTTATCATGAGCTAATTACAGTCCTCAAAAATTACCTTTGTGCTTTGCAAATATGCATTTTTTTCTTTGCTAGTGATGAAGTTGGCAGTTTAAATAAAAAACACTATTTAAAGTAACAGAGTACAGTTATATAACCTTTTCACATAAATCACACAATAACTCTTTGTGCTTTGTAAAAAAAAAAAAAAAAAAAAAAACCTGCTGTGCTTGTTAAGATTTATTTATATAATAATTTATGCAAAAGATTTTTTTCCTTTTATAAAAGTGGATGTTCTTTTTTTTAACCTCTGGAACTTGCAGACTAGAGGGTAGAAATATCCTCCAATCACCACTTTTAGTTACACACACTCCAGCTACCAAAAACTCCTATTCAGGTAGTGTTTTGGTATTATCACACAGGGCTTCATTTCTAAGCACACTAGAAACTTAAGGAATAGCCTCTGCCTACTAATAAATAAAAAAGTAAAGTCAAAATCCAATCCAGTATAAGGATTCCTTTTCATTCACAAATCACACCAAAATCTGGTCTTTTTTCTGTTTTTCAGAAATGCTATTTTTCAAGTATGTTTTAATGAGTGAGGGGTCACTGAAGCCTCCATTGGTTCTCCACGGAATTCTTCTCCCAGGTTCTTGTTCCTCCCCTCGGCCTCCAGCCCGTTCCTCATTTGCTCCACTTAATTTTATTCCCTGATTTAATTCTAGAAGCAGTAGACTTTCATTATTTACAATGATGTCCCTACTATCTAAAAAGATACTCCCTATAAAATATCTTGACATCAAGTTGATCTTACCACTGACCAGCCCACCCTGAACAGTCAGGGCAACACATAAGTTGCTAAATGCTAAGCTTGGCTCAAAATGACCTACTTAAGGAAGAATGATCCTTTCATGGAGATAAGCCTAGTAGAGGCATTTTATTGGTCAAATATATCTATTCTAACTCTTGCTGAACAGTGGGGTTTCTGAAGACAGGGAAACCCACAAGGGCTTTCTTGTGTGCCCTTATCTTCCATTGAGATGCTGACCTAACTTTTAAAAGCTATCTCCATGGAAAATTCTGGGCTCCACTCCAAAACCAACCAGTAGGAGGTGGCTCTCTTAATCAGTGGCTGTGTTCCGTCCTTATATAAACAGGTTAAGCCAGCTGCCAGAGCCTCTGCGACCAATTTCAGCTCACATTACGCTTGGCTAGAAAGATGGGCCTGAACCAAAGCTACATTATGAAAGTAGAGAACTCTACCTCTCCTTGGTTTTAGCAAAACACCTGGATAATTGTTCAACGTGTGTCCCAAAAAAATGTATACACACTTAGACTAATTATTAATTCTAATGGGTTAAATCTGAAAAGAAACATCAATTGAGCTATCAAAAAATGTATATGGATACATTTTTTTGGGACACCCTATATGCTGACCTGAATCATCAGCAATTTACTTTTGTTTCCCTGGGAAAATGAATAAAATGTGGTACATGTTTATTGCTAGAATGGGCAAGATTTTACCAACCTGACAATTAGAGGTAATGGCTCAAAAAGAAAAAAGGAAATTCGATTATTTTAATTGATACAAAATTATCAAGCTACTTATTTTCCTAAGATAGTGGTAAAGTAATAAAAGTAGAAATAACTCTTTGGTTATATATGGGATGGAGTGAAAGGGTGGGACTTGATTAACTGAAAAGATATCCTCCCACCAGCTCTTCCACAAAAGGCCCTCATCGCCCAGGATGGAACTCAGAGAGTCAGTCTGTCAAATCAACAGGCATAACTAATACTGAGAAGCTCTGCTGACAAAAGCTGTTACTTTCCTCAGGTGTCCATTCCTCTCCTCAAAATGAGTTACCCCAAAGTAACAACAAACCACATAGAATAAAATCTAAATAACTGGAATACTAAAACAGGCTTCTGAGCTACATGTGGAGATGTTGGCCAGAAATAATCAAGGCAAAAAAGATGAACCATCATTTCCACTTGCCAAAAATAATTTAAACTTGATTATGGCTTAGTCATTACACTAAAAGCATTAAAAGAAACAAAGCAAACAAACAAACAAAAGCCTTCCCATGCAGTGTGTTCTTAGGTCAAGCCATATTTGAATGACTTAGAATAACTTTTTTCTCTTTTGCTACCAGAATTGAATGCAGACTATGGAAGCCCTTATCTGATCTTGTTTTCAAACACATTTGACAGCTACTGCAATGCTAGTAGGATTCCTCTGTTTTTTATTTTGACAGCATAACACTATACCCATGGGAGCTGAGCTTTTCAGGTGTTAAAGAGGATTTGTTATAAGAAAATGATTATAATAGGATTTAATGTAATTGAAAGTCAAGGTACAGTAGCCATACAGTATATCAGAGAGAGTGTCAAAACTTGCAGCGAGGGTGGAGTACCTTTTGCTAAGTAAACAACAAAAGTAGAGAGAGAAGAAAATATTCTATGCACAACAGGATCTACAAGGTTGGCCAACCTGATAAGCCTGCCCCACCACAGTGGGATCAAATCTGCAGGTGCTACAGTGCTTCCCTGGCAAGAGGGGTCATGAATAGGTGCAACCTTCCCACCCCACAAGAACGTTTCGAAAACAAGTTATATAATAACCCAAATTCTTGTCTAGAACTTGACAGGCAATCACCATAGGCCCTCAGAGGCTCCAGGAGGCAAAGGCCCATCCCCGAGCCATTGCCCTGGCTCTTCCAGTCTCAGGAACTAGCGTCACTCTGGATCTTCTCATGCCTTTTTAGGTTTGCCAGCCTGGGTGGGCACGAGCACACGTGCACACACATGCACACCAGGCAAGAACTGGCTGGCTCTCCAAATGTTTCACTCCTTTTCTTGACAGTGCCATTGCCTCCCTTAAGAACAATCATTTTTCAAACATCATAAGACTTTCCCATGAAAATAGGCCAATGAAGAATGCAGGTATCATACCTACTTCAGGCATCATAAAATAATAATTAGCTCTCAAGATCAGAACTTGGGGGCAGCAAGCAAAAGAGAATAACTGAATGTTACTCCTCCTCTCTGTCATTATAGGGCCTCTGCCTTCCCCTGAACTTGATTCCCTGCTTTTCAAGATGTCATTAGGCCATCTTGATCATAACTACTAAGCTACATTTTGGTTGGCTTTTTATTGCTACCTATGATTCTGTAGATGGGCCCAAACAGGACCTTAGACAAACATCTGGAGAGCACTCTTTCCAATCATTGCTGCTAGTCCTTTACTGCTGAGGCATCCCATAACAGCCTTTGGAGAAGAGAAACATCAGTGCAGGCAAGACCAGGAACTTATTATCATTGCTATTAGCATTAATATTATGTATGTATACATTGCATTTCTCAAGTATGAAAGTGATTTACAGAATGACACAACAGCAAATGGCAGGCATGGACTTGTGAGTCAACTCTTTTGAGGCACTATTCTGCCAAACCAAGTGCATTTCTGCATACCTTCCCAATATCTGCTAAAAATTTAGGCATCACTGTAGTATTTTTTAAATATAAAGTTTTTTTCTTCTAATTTTTCTGCCTCCAAGTCATGAGCAGGCATTTCAGGAGATTCATATCACACTTAAGGAACTCTCTTCTTCTTTCTTTGTATTTTTTTTTTTTTAAATTGGCACCAACACGTGTTGTCTTTTCCCCTCTGTAGGGTTTCCCTTCCATCTCCATGCTAGTAAGTTCTCTAGATACCAGTATAAAGGACAAATTATAAATAATCCAAAATGTGAATAAATGTAAACACCACTAGTCAGCCACCACTGGACAGCCTATATATACATATATATGTTTGTAAAGTTACAATTAGCATTTTCAAAATGCTTTTACACTTATATCAAAATATATGTTTTTAGTGATTTGAGAATTAATAATATTCCACCCTAAATCATGATGTCATTCTAAGAACTTTATATTCAAAGGACCTGTAAAGCTGCTCTGTTTAGAACCCCTCACCTCCCAGACCGATGACAGAATACCACATTAAAGCAGTGTTGTTACCTCTACAAAGCAGGCAATCAACTAATTACATGTTTTGATCAAAATATCCTTCTCTTTTAGAATTTCCATTTTTTCTGCTGGGTTAGAGCGGTCTGTGCAGTGACAATCTCAGTGAGTACTAAATGTTACCGTATGCCACCAGTAAGCCAATCTGTATGAACCAACATCACAATTCAAACATTCACTCTGCTTTTTCTATCAACTTTCCTGTTGCTTGTTACAACTCTTCTGATTTGAACACATCTTTTATTCCAAACCTGTCTCCCCAAGCCTCGTCCAGCATCATTCTACATTAAACACACAGGCGACTCCCACTTCAGCATGCTTAATAAAGAAGTTTTGTCATGAGCCACCTGCTCCTGCGATCACAGCTCTGCCTGTGTTCTTTCACGCTCCGGGAACTTTTACGTCGGTTTCTTTTGCTTTGCTCCTTTCGCACAGTCTCCTTGCTAAGGGCTCTCACCCCCAGTGCTCCTGCCCCGGGCAGCCCACCAATCGACAGCTGCCAAGTGTCATCCTTCCTTCACCTTGCCAGCCAAGCTTCCTCTTCTGAGAAATACGTGTGGTCAATCCAAAATCAACTTGAGTTTGTTCATTGTTTTGCACTTTAGAATGATCACTACCTGGAATGATAACATGGACTTTAGTCTCCAAATTTAAAAATGAGGATTCTGATGTTTTTATTTGTGAAGATCCAGTATCATAATAATTTCGAAAATATTCAAAATAGGCTCCTTTTGGTCACAACTCGAATTACAATCCTTCACCCCCTGTGAATTTAGGCATAATCATGTGTCTTGTCTTAGCCAGTGAAATAAATAAGAGGCAATGTGCCACATTCCCTTCTCCAGGGAGCATCAGTCGGGATGGAACTCAGCAGCCTGAGTGATTCTGAGGAGCAGAGCCCCCCCCCCCCCACACACAACTTGCAGTGACCTCTAGCAAGTAAATCTTTGGTAGGATTTGTAGCCACAGCAAACCTCTATCATCTTGACTAACTTAGAGATAGCAGTTTGTCCTTTCACTGAGTGTCACTGCAGGACTCATCTCATGATAACATTGCTATTGTATTCCAAGTATGTTTTATCACTTATTTTTGGTTATTTTGGGGGGGTAGTTTACCATTTTCAAGTCTCAGATGGAAAGCATAGGCATAAAGAAGAAAAATATTCCATCGGTGACTTCTCAGCAATCATTTCTAAAGGCAGAATTAGAACAGATCTGATGTCCAGCCAGTATTCTCTCTTCTGAACCAGAAATTACCAAAAAAAAATCCAGGTTACAATCCACTTAAAGGGATAGCCATAGAGATATGGACTGTTAAAGCTGGAAGAGCTTCAGAGCTTACCTGATCCACGTACCTTGTTTTAAGATGAAGATCCTGAGGCCCAATGGGTTTAAATGAGTATCACAGCTAAGACCACATATAACCTAGTTAGAGACTGCAGAATACAAAAATTTAGCTCCCTCATACCAGGGCTTTTTTTGATAACGTATGTGCCCTAAATGAAAAGACACTTCTTGAGCACTCTAAGAACATGTAAGCATATTCCTGGATATCAAATTAACAAACTTAATCCAAAATTGCTGGATATATCTTTCATATCTGAGTTATTGTTATAAAAAAAATTTTGCCTAGAAAACTGGATAACCACTTGCAGAAAAATAAAATTGGACACCTATCTCATACCACTCACAAGAAAAACTTGAAATGGATTAAAGTCGTAAATATAAGACCTGAAACCACAAAACTAGAATAAAGCAGGGGAAAAGCTTCTTGACATAGGTCTTGGTAATGATTTTTTTGAATTTAACACCAAAAGCACAAGCAACCCATCTAAAACAGGTTGCTTCCCACCACAAAGCAGCTTCATTTTATGCCCCCTGAGATTGCAGCTCTTTGGAGAACTGTCACATGACCATTACCCTTGCCAAGAGGAAGACTTAGTTTCTAAGATCATCACTTGCCAAGAGGAAGACTTAGTTTCTAAGATCATCACTTGCACTTCACTTTCATTCCTACAGGGTCAATAGTGGAAGGACAACACAGAAGAGAATGACTCTATCTTAAAGCATCAGCCAGAAACACACTCTCCTGGCTCTCATATAAAACTCTGTAGTTAGCCTAATGAGAATGCAGACTTCTGCTGCTCTGGAACTACTTAAAGGTTGCTCTCTGGTTTCTGTGGTAAAGTATCTTGAAGTTCTACTTTCAAGTGTAAGTGGGTGGGAGTTGAACCGGCACAAAAAGCCAAGAGAGATTGTCAGTCTTCTGATCCACCTTTATCAGGTAGAAGGGAAGCTTTGAGGTTTATACTCAACTAGCTTTGGAGGCTCAGTTTTTAAGATTTCATATAATTCACCCTGAACCAGTCCCCAGAGCTTCCAACACTCCAAAAAATGGACAACTTGAATTAGAAGGGGGTGGTGTGAGCAGGTTTCTCTCTGCTCAGTCATCCCTCCTCATTTTGGGACTACCTACCTTTCTGCTTCTCAACATGGATCCAAAGAGACTGAGGCAGGGGTGGGTGGAACTCATTAGAAGATACAAGTAATTTAAGAACGCAAACCAAAGAAAATTGATATCAAACAAAGACGTTTTCCACATTGAAGGTTTAGATTTTTTAAAAATAAACTCTATAAAGGAAACTCTAAAACCTGCTGCTATTATTAAAGGGAAGATGAAATAATAATACAGGCTCAAAACCGCTCCTGCAGACCTGGTATTTCCACTTGTTCTACTGTTTGATCTCCACTACAGAGAGGCAGCACTTCACCAGCATGCCTTTTCCTCCAGCAAACTTACCGTCCCAGTACTTCCTTCTAATGGATTTCTGCTCAACAGATTTATCAAGACATTTGAACACAGGCTGCCTTTCATGTGGTGAGATGGAGAGACCCTTGAGGGAAGGAGAATTGCCAGGAAGCAAACAGATTGAGGTCGGAAGCAAGCAAAAGGCAAAGGGCTAGAAAGAAATTCAGAGGCCTGGGTCTGGAGGAGCCCATCCACAGCCAAGCACAGAGGCCAGGAACGACAGCATGTCCTTGTCTGGCCACCTGCCGGGCTCTCTGCTCACCTAAGTTCCTTAAACCCATGATCACATTTCACCTTCATGGTCACCTATGAATAGGTACTATGATTATACCTATTTCACATGTCAGGAAACTGAGGCTTGGAAACGTCCCACGCTTTCCTGTGCGCAAACAGCTAGTAGTAAGTAGAAAGGAGGAACTAAAACCCTGTGTGGCTGAACATTAATAACCCTAGTCGAAAATTCATCAGACCCTCGGGTTCACAGACGAATTTAAGGAGTCCATAAATCCTTTGAAATTGTACAGGAAATATTATGTGCAGTTTTGTTTTCCAGGGGAAAGTGCCTGCAGGCTTTACAGATTCTCAAATGGGTTTTGTGCTCCGAAATGGGGACTGCGCTGTTCAGAGGGTGTTCAGAAGCCAGCTCCCACGACTTCTCCCAGCTGTATGGTTTGCACTGGCGGTTAATACCTCTGAATCTTCATTACAGATTCCAAAGGTCTTTTCCACCTTTAAAGTACAATGGTTCTAAGGGGAGGGGGCATGGGGGACATCTGTAATAGCATCAAAAATAATTTTTTTTAAATACAAATGGTTCTATTATCTTAAATGTCCTAAAGAATAGTCAAGACATATGAGGAACTTTCCTTCTGCGTGTCATGATCCCTCCCCACCCTACATGCACCCCCAACTTTATACTCCCACCCCCTGCTACATCACCTGTTTTTATCTCTCCCACAATCGGACATAATATATCCAATTGCCACAAGCATTCTTCATAGCCTTTGCAAACGCTGGTTATATGATGCATGGAGTATGAGTCAGGCTAGGGGGAAAAGGGGCCTCTTTTCAAAGTTTATATGTAACTGTGAGAGCATTCAAGCATGTGCTGGCATGCCAGCCCTCTGTTTGAAAAAAAAAGAAAAAAACTGTTTGCAATAATGTTTTCCTGCTCAAAAGTGGTTCAGAGACATCGGAGCCCTTGAGAGTGGTTTGTGTAATGGGGAAGGGTGCGCATGCTCAGGGGGCATGGAGGGACACTGTAACCCACAACCACTTTTCCACCTTAAATTTCAGCTCCAAAAAGGTTCTCCAGCCTCATTCCCCTCAAAGTCAAAAGCTCCAGTTTAAATTCCTTACTTGGAAGGTCATTCATCCTCTCATAGCCAAAAAGCCTGTTTGCTTTTGTCTTCCCACTTACTTTCAAATGAAAATATCAGACCGCAGACCATCTTGCTTCTCCAGCTCAAAAATTAATTACATCATGTCCAGAAGTGAAGGTTGCTGAAAGTTATTAATGTATTAGTTCGGAACACTCTGCATTCCGAGAGCTTCTACATGAATGCACAGATGCTTGTTCTCAGCCTGACCTGATCAGTTTCTGGATGGTGAGAGGCAAAAACCACGGTCACAGATTGTCCCTTCATTCCCTCACTGTGCTCACTCAAAAGCACATTGTCAAGTACATTTTTATTATCTTAAAGTGTATTTATTTATTTCCCAGTGTTTGCCAGCACACCCTAGAAGCTTTTAGAATAGGACTTCTTAACCTGCCAGTTCTGACCATTTCTATTACTTCTATCAACCATTACTTCTACTGCCTTGGGATTATAATAGACCTTGAAATTAGCAGTGTTTTTCTGTTTGTCGTGTCAGCCTACCCGCCAGTGGTGGCATGCCAAATATATCAGCTGGACAGCAGACTATATGTCATACGTAGCCTGGGTCTCTATCCTTGCCACTTTGGGCAGAGCTCCAGGCCGTGGCACGGGATTCACGGATGTCAGCAAGCTAGCGCTCTAGAAAGAAGAAATAAAGGCCTGATTGTTTGGGGAAGGGCTCTGCAGATGTAGAGGTAATAGTGAGAGCTAAAAACTTTTAGTTAAATTTTTAGAAATACATTTTGGGATTTTTTTATTTTATTTTACTTTTATTTTTTTAGGATGAGACAGGAAATGGCCAGGCATGAACCTATGATTACCCAGGATTCTCTGCACTGTCTACTTAGAGTCCATCCAGATATAGAAGGAAAGCTAGGGAACCAAGGCTTGATTCTTCAGCAAAAAATAAAGACAAGAGGATCAGAATACAAAGTGACAGATTGAAAATGTTAAAATTTGGTGGTCCTTCACAGATGGTCAGAGACACTCTACTTGGGCATTTTAGGGGGGTGTACTTCCCATAGGCCCCGAGGAGACCAGGATGGGCTATAAAGGATCACCAGGAGTCATCGTAGTTAGAGGAGCTAAATGGTGGCAACATGGGGCAGAGGCTGACTTTGGAGGCTCCAGCCAACCAAGCACAGAGCACCCATCCAGGGCTGGAATAAGTTTTTTGAATCTTAAAGATATAAAAATAAAGAACTACATGAAGAATACAGGACCTGCAAGTCAAAAGATCTTGTACTCAGAGCATCCTCTTTTCTAATCTGTAAAATAAGTGAATTAAATTAGATGATATTTAGGATTTCTTCTCTAACTACTCTCCACAGTTCAAAGATTTTAAATATAAATAGCCTCTGTTCTGCGAATTTGTTTCCTATTTGAGTTTTCTCTGTACTAATTTGCAACCTTGCCCACATCAAGCACACTATTTTTATTTTGACCCATTTGCAAAACTGGAGTTGGGGTGGGAAAGTAAGAGCCATGTTCTGCTCTTTGCTGATTTTTATTTCATATATTTAACACTGTGGTGGTCTTTCTGGACTTAAGCTAAGAGAGGATAGCTAGAGGAACCCAAGAGTTGGTGAAGCCAAAAGGACCAAAATTCCAGCTCAAAAATATCTTCCCCACAGTGCTCAGCAGACCACTAATGGCAGGTGAATCTAACTCCTCTCTAGAGCTGTAAATTCTGTGCCTTCCTCATCCATCCCCTATGAATGCATGAGTTTTACACACCATGGTAACTATGTATTTTATTAGAGTGAAGACCTATCTTAGAAAATATGAGTTTCTAAAGAGGAGGAGAAGAGTCAAGTGGAAGCTGTTAACCTTCAAAAATAGGACATTTGGAAAAGTTTCATGCAAGAGAGGTCAAAGGTTCTGAATGCCAGGAGACAGAGAGCATGACTCTGCAGGTCCTTTGGAAGGTAAGGGATCTAAAAAGGGAATGGATCCAGGACTCTGTACAGAGGACTCTGTACAGTGGTTTTCCATAAAGCTCCTCTGTTGGTTAGCCCTGGAGAGCCCACCTAGGCCAGTAGTGGCACACTGGAAACATAAGTTCACTCTGGCCAGCTGGGGCTTTCCAGATAGAATCCAGACTAATGAATCTAGTCCCATCCAGGTCACTCTCTAAAGTTTTAATCATTGTCTATTCACCCAGCTCCTTCTTCAAAGCCCATTATCTGAAGGCACATGGATAAATTTAATATCATCTCAGGTGCTGACAAACCCAAACATCTGAACCATGAAGAGAATTTTCTGCATTCTGCTCTGATTGGCTTCCTATACCATTTCTTTGCTGATGGCCCAGTTTCTCCATGAGGAAAATTCTACTCTGAAACATAGTTGAGCCTGGAGTGCAATGAAATCACGTTGCCTATAACTCACACAGTCTCACTGACCTGATTTCTATAAATAGATAAATTCGTCAAGAAAAAACACAGAATCAAAATCTAAAAGCAAACTCAGGAAATTATTCATTTCAGACTTTTGCCTCAGGTCAAATTAAATTTCAATCATCCCTAAACCCCATGACTCTCTATTTTTCAATAGAGATTCAGATTAAATAAGCTTTCTTGATAACTTCTAATATATGATCAATTTTTCTGTCATAAGAGTTCCTTTTTACAAATGTAGTAGAATAGATAAGAACTGAATAAATCTTCTAGACTGTAATGAGTGTCATTTTACATCAGAAAGGGATAGATGACTTTCCTGATGTAGCATATATTCATTCACTCATCCATTTATTCATTCATTCAACATTCACTAGGAAAATATTTATTGAATGCCTACTCTATCTAGTCACATTTCTAGAGATATAGTTTATTGGTTTGCTAGGGCTGCCATAACAAAGCACCATGGCTTAAACAACAGAAATTTATTGTCTCACAGTTCTGGAGGATAGAAGTTCAAGATCAAAGTATCAGCAGGATTGGCTCCTTCTGAAAGCTACGAAGGAGAAACAGATCCATGCCTCTCTCCTAGCTTCTGGTGGTTTGCAATCTTTTTGCTTTCCTTGGTTTATAGAAGCATTACTTAAATCTCTGCCTTCATCTTCATGAGGCATTCTCCCTATGTGCATGTCTCTGTCTAAATTTCCCCTTTTATAATGGCACCAGTCATACTGGATTAAGACACACCCTACTTAAGTATAATATCATCTTAACCAATTACACCTGCAACAACCCTATTTCCAAATAAGGTCACATGCTGAGATGCTGGGAGTTAGGACTTCAGTATATGAATTTTGAGGGGACACAATTCAATTCATAACAAACAAAATCCCTGCAACCAAGAAGCTTACACTCAAATGACAGGAGACATTGTGTGTATGTGAGGCAGTCAAAACTGCTAGGCAGTAAGACAGCAGAATGGGAGTATAGTGCAGTGATGAAGTTTAAGGGACTGCTACTTCAGATATATGTCTCTCTGATGAAGTGCCTTTTAAGTAGACCTGACTAAAGTGAGAGGCTGAGCCTGGTAAAAATCCAAGAGGAAGCACATCCCAAGCAAGGACACAGTGAGTGCAAACACTGTAGAGGAAAACCTCTCACTAATGCCTCTCACTGCAAAATGATCCAGGAGGTGTTCATTATGTCAGGAGTGATATATGCTGGTAGATAATTCACCACCAGCCCCTAATCTTTTCCTCTCCCTTTTGAAGATTCATTGAAATAAATAGTTATCTAGCATCTATTATACTCTAGTCATTATGTGGAGCTAAATGGAAATCCAAATGAGAATCATCTAGAGTAAGTTTATAAACAATATTAGATTGGATGAACCTTGATAACTCATTACAATTTCACTTTTCACCTACCTTTGATAGGGCATTAAAGCTTCACAACAGAGCACCTAAATATATACAACAAATATTAACAGACCTTAAGAGAGAAATAGACAGCAAACAATAGTAGAAGGGGACTTTAATACTCCACTTACATCAATGAATAAATCATCCAGGCAGAAAATCAGTAAAAACTAAACTAATCCAGGTGGTTACTTCGCAAGTTATATAGATGTCTAATCACTACGTTGCATACCTGAAATTAATATAATAGTGTATGTCAACTGTAATTGAACAATAAATAAAAAGAAAATCAATAAGAAAACATCAGCCTTAAATGACATATTAAACAAGATGGACTTAACAGATATTTATAGAATATCCCATCCAAAAGTGACAGATGCACATTCTTAAGTACACATGGAACATTTTCTATGATAGATCATGTTAGACCAACAAAACCAGTCTTGATAAATTTAAGAGGACGGAAATCATACCAAGTGTCTTTTCCAATTAAGTACATAGAGAAAACTATGAAACTTACATATATGTGAAGATTAAACCACATGCTACTGAAAAATTAACAGGTCAAAGAAGAATCAAAACATACTTTGAGACAAGTAAAAATGGAAGTGTAACATACCATAATTTATGGGATGCAGCAAAAGCAATTCTAAGAGGGAAGTTCAACACAATAAATGCCTCAAGGATCAAGAAAAGTCTCAAATAAATAACCTAACTTTACACCTCAAGGAACTAGAAAAATAAGAACAAATGAAGCCCAAAGTTAGTAGAAGAAAACAAATAACAAAGATGAGAGTAGATAAAGACTAAAAAGACAATAGAAAAGGTTAATGAAACTAAGAGCATAAGAGACTACTATGAATAACTATACACTAACAAATTGGACAACCTAGAAGAAATGGATAAATTCCTAGAAACATACAACCTACCAAAACTGAATCATGAAGAAACAGAAAATCTGAACTGACTGATTACTAGGAAGGAGATGGAATTAGTAGTCAAAAACCTCCCAATAAACAAAAGTTCAAGGTCGTATGGCTTCACTTGTGAATTCTACCAAATATTTAATGAAAAATTAATATCAATCCTTCTCAAACTCTTCAAGAAATAGAAAAGGAGGGAACTCTTCCGAACTCGTTTTTCCAGGCCAGTAGTACTCTCCTACCAAAACCAGGCAAGGACATCGCAAGAAAAGAAAATTGCAAGCCAATATCCCTAATGAACATAGATGCAAAAATCCTCAGCAATGTTAGCAAACTGAATTCAACAGCACATTGAAAGGATCATATGCCATGATCAAGTGGGATATATTCCAGGGAAGTAAGGATGACTTACTATGTACAGATCAATCAATGTGATGCACTGTATTAACAAGATGAAAGATAAAAATCATATGATCATCTCAATATATACAGAAAAAGCATTTCACAAAATCCAACATCCATTTATGGTAAAAACTCTCAACAAAGCAGGTGTAGAGGAAACATACCTTAACTTAAGACAGGCCATGTATCACAAGCCCACAATTAATATCATACTCAATGGTGAAAAGCCAAGACCTTTCCCTCTAAGATAAAGAACAAGACAAGGATGCCCACTCTAACCACTTTTATTCAACAAAATATTTCAAGTCCTAGCCAGGGCAGTTAGGCAATAAAAAGAAATAAAAGGCATTCAAACTTGAAAGAAAAAAGTAAAACTGTCACCACATGCAGATGACATCATAATATATATATAAAACCCTAAAGACTCCATCAGAACCCTGTTATAGCTAATAAACAAATTCTGTAAATTTGCAGGATACAAAATCAGTATATAAACATCTCTTGCATGTCTATACACTAATAATGAACTGTTAGGAGAGAAATTGAGAAAATAATAGCATTTATAATTGTATCAAAAAGAACAAAATACCTAGGAATAAATTTAACCAAGAAGGTGAAAGACTTGTGTATTGAAAACTCTAAGACATTAATAAGAGAAGCTGAAGGCACAAATAAATAGAAAGATATTCTGTGCCCATGAATGCTAAGAATCAATATTGTTAAAATGTCCCTACTACCTAAAGTAATCTGCAGATTCGATGCAATCCCTATCAAAATTCCAATCACATTTTTCACAGATATAGAACAAACAGTTCTAAAATTTGTATGGAACCATAAAAGACACCAAGTAGCCAAAGGAACCTGAGAAAGAACAAAGAAACTGGAGGCATCACACTCCCTGATTTCAACCTACATTGCAAAGCTATAGTAATTAAAAGAGTGTGGTATTGGCATAAAAACAGACACATAGATTGATGGAACAGAATAGAGAGCTCAGAAATAAACCCACACATATATGGTCAATTAATTTATGACAAATGAGACAAGAATATACAACAGGGAAAGGACTGCATCAACCTAAAATGCTTCTGTAGCAAAGCATCAGCAGAATGAAAAGGCAACCTATTGAATGTAAGAAAATATTTGCAAATTATAAGGGGCTAATGTCCAAAATATATAAAGAACTCATACAACTCACAGCAAAAAACTTCAAATAAAAAAATGGGCAGAAGATCTGAATAGATGTTTTTCTAAAAACATACAGGTGGCCAACAGGTAAATAAAAAGATGCTCTGCATCACTTATCACTGTGGCAAATCCAAACCACAATGAGATATCACCTCATACCTGTTAGGACTATTATCAAAAAGACTGGAAATAGCAAGTGTTAGCAAGGACATGGGAACCCTTGTGCACTGTTGGTGAAATGTAAATTGGTGCATCCACTATGGAAAACAGTATGAAGGTACCTCAAAAAATTAAAAATAAAACTACCACATAGTCCAGCAATTTCATTTCGGGTTACTTATCAAAAAAAAGAAAATGCTAATTTGTAAAAATATATGCACCCCCATGTTCACTGTAGCATTATTTACAATAACCAAGATATGGAAGCAACCAAAGTGTACACCAATGGATAAATGGTTAAAGAAAATGTGAGATATATATATAAAATGAAGTATTATTTGGCCATAAAAAATTAAATCTTGCCATTTGCAACAACATGGATGGAACTTTAAGGCATTATGCTAAGTGAAAGAATTTAGAGAATTTTTTTTTAAAAAAAAAAAAAGCTCATAAATATAGAGAACAGACTGATATTTCCAGAGGCAGAGGATGAGGGAAAATGGAAGAAATGGATGAATTGTTGGGGGGGGGGGGGTTGTTGTTTAAATAAATTTTTAAAAATCCAAAAAACTTCACAAGGCTCATTCCATCGGGAATTGCTTAATTGTGGGAACTGTCCTTATGTTAAGCCAAAATCTGACTTTCTGAGACTTATGCCTGTTGGACCTAGCCCAACACAAAACAATACTTTTCCTTTTCCACGTAATAATTCTTAAAACTTTGAAGCAAGTTAGAACTGCGATTTCCTCATTCCCTTCCACTGCGATGCGTAGCCCCTGGTTCCTACAGTAGTTACCTGCCTCCAAGCACCGCTCTTAGTCAAGTCTTTTATAAATACTAGGCCCAGGAAACATGGATCCTGTGTATGCTTTGCAAAGTTACGTGTTCAGTAAGAATATTGCCTATAGTGATAAAGACATTGTGCTTCCATTAATCCAGGTCGAGATTAAATGCGTATCATTAGTAATCGTAATGAAATGTTGGCTCACATTAAACATTCCACTAAAGCATTCTGTTTACTTCAGCGTTAGACTTCACATTGCTCACCTTCATATTTCAGCTTAATGATTTTGATCTAGCACTTGCGCGTCCTGATATCATTCCTAATCAGGAGTCCATATCTGTGGCCGAGTGACAGAACACAGAAGTCTGCGTGCTATTCACCATATGACTCTGATCGAGTCCTTTGATTTCCCTGAACCTCAGTTCTGCTCACTGTAAAAAGAAGCGTGCGCGTGTGCGGTGGCAGGGGCTGGGGGTGGGGGGTGGGTAGGGTTTGGGAGCTAGAAATAAGTCTTCTTTATAAAGCTGTGAGGATCAGATGTGACAAGCTAGAGGAAAGTATTCTGTAAAATGGGACTCACTATGCAAATGTTAGTTAATAGCAGTGATTGGTTTTCTCCTTGACTTGGTCAACTGCAGAAGTAACATGTTTGCTTTCTAAACCTTTATCCAGCTCATTGATTCAAGTGTTAAGCACACTGAGACCAAATTTTTAATTAAGATCCTTTAGGTCTTTTATTAACCTGTTGTGAACATATCTAAAGGTATTGTGACCCAACCTGTATATCCTTAGTTTACCTTGGCCTCAAAGATCTCCCTGCCTGGCTGTGTGTCAACACAATATGCTGTAGCAGTTACCACCAACATCTTTGGGTGGGATAAATCTGCCTTCAGTTCCAGCTCAGTCACTTACTAGCAACATGACTGAGTAAATTACTTGCTCTCACTGATCCTCTGTCTTATCTGTAACAAGGGAGGTAAACAAAGTACTTACTTACTAGGACTATTGTAGGAGTAAATGAAATAAGGCAAATAGGAACTGGTTGCTAACTTAATGATATTGCTGTGAAAAATTAATTTTTCCTAGTCAATCCTCTGATCTTTTAAAGTAGCTCTATTTCAAAAGCAATACAATAAATTAAACTGACATAATATGGTGTTCCTTAAAAGCCTATGTTCACTGCTAGTAACCACTACATTCTTTTGTTAATACTTCCAAACCATTAGCTTAAAAATCCATTCTTGACTTTTTCTGGGGTCCTCTCTGAGTATAGCTGACTTGTTTATGGACTGTGGAATCTATTTCTTTTTTTGAAAAATGGAATGACACTTTTCTTATCTTTTGGTCTCTGCAATACCGCGGTGATTGTTAAGATTAATCCTGAGTTTATATTCACTCAATCAAAAAGAACATTTCGAGCATCTACTACTTTCCCCACACCCCAGTTTTCTCAGTAGCCTGGCATAATTTACACCCACTGCTGGCAACTAGAATTCATTGAATTGACCAGGCTTTGTCTTACTGTTCACTCATTTACACAGAGCTGCAATCAACTCCCTTTCTGCATTGTCTGTGAATGTGGGCAAGTCATTTAACACTGAGTCACAATTTCCTCCTTAGTAAAATAACATAATAATAACTGTTGTGAGTACCTCACAGGGTGAAAATACAATGAGACAGGTATAAAAAAATAAATACATAAATAAAAAACAAACAAATAAAACACGTTCCAAGAGACGAAGAAGCACCCCAACTAATTCAAGATAGGATTTGTTCTTATTCTGCCTGAAGACTACTTTCCTTGCTGCAGAGTTTAAAAGCTAAGTCTGAATTTAGTAAGTTTTGTTATCTGTTATCAGCAGGCCATCTGTCCCCCAGGCAGCTTGCTGATCACTTTCCTGCTCTTCCAGTTTCCCATAGATGAAAAGCTCCTTTTGTGGGCTTTAACATATTCAGCAAGCCCAAATTTTACTTTTTATTTGTTATTTATACCCCTATGGGTATAATATTTTATATTAAGATACAAATACAATCACTTGCAAACACCAGTAAAAGATGAAGAGACTAAGAATATGAGGAAGAGACGGATGAAACCTCAGCTAAACAGCCGTGCAATAGAACAGATACTTCTTTACTTTCTGGAAACAGATAGAAAAAACTGGACTGGAGTATAGTACAAGAGGAGTTACACAGCATTCTCTGGTTAATAACCAGAAGCATAACAAGAGACTCACTCGTATTGTCCCTCTAACCTCTAAGAGTGATCACAGGTAGAGTTTTACATAAAGAACACAAAAATAAGCTAATGGAAAGTGTCTTCAACAGCAATTTTACAAAGACGGAAATACATTCTCCAAATGGCTACTTTTATATACAATCCTTAATAGAAAATGAAGGGCTGGTGTCGAACTGTCATCCTGTGAAGGTACTTCTAGAAAAGGTAGGTAACACTGTACACGTACAAATTTTTTTATAACCTGGCTATACAAGGCTGAAATGTTTAAAATCAAGAGTAATGAATTATTATTGAGCCCATTAAATGATCTCCCTTGTCTGTGTGTCAGCCAGACCACGGCAAGTAGCTAGGCTGCTGATGCAGAGAGGCTAAGGCTCGACTAGAAGCCAAGAACATAGTTTTTCTGTCTTTTTGTTGGAATGGAGAGCTCCGTGCTTTAGATAACTGAAATGTAGGTAGCAATGTTCTATGTCAAAAATTCAAGTCTTCTTGCCTAAAAGGAGGGCCCTTCCTTTCATGTTCAGGGGAGTAGGCTTTTAAACCAAAATTTCCCCTTGGAAAATAGTTCAGAATATAGTGAGAATGTTAAACAATGACTTAAAACCCCACAGTTCGTCATCATAGAGGAGAGTCGGCAAACTATGGCTCAGGGGCCAATCCCCCGCTCCCTGTTTTTGTAAGTAAAGTTGTAATGGAACGCAGCTCCACCCATTAATGCACTACACCCATTTGGTACTACAATGGCACAGTTGAAAAGTCACAGCCGAGAACATATGGCCCAAAAGCCTAAAATCTTTGCTTGTCTAGCCCTTTACAGAAGTTTGCTAACCCCTGCCAGAGAACAGAGAGAGATAATTCTGATCTAAAGGGACTTTACCCATCATCAATTCTCACTATAAAATAATTTAATATCGCTCTTGTAAACTCTTTAATTTTAGCATTGCAACATCATGAAGGTCCCCTTGCAGTGAATTTGCTGCACCATTCACTTCCAAAGAGTTAATTGAATTCATCTTCAAGTAGTGATTTCAGTGGAGTAAAAACAAAGACATGTGCTCTGACTGATCTTTTCCTTTTAATTTGAGTCTTCATAATATGATGACACTTTTCTACAAACTGGATGAATTTCCCCTGGTTCTACAGAATAAAAAAATAGACATTCTCTAAAAAGCAGACACTGAGATTAGAGAGTAGCTACCCATCAAGCTTGCCCTGATTGGTGCCAAAAAAGCCGGAGGGGGGGGGGAGTCCAGATGAATGGTCTAAAACCAAAGTCATTCATTTTGGTAGATATTTCCTTTTGCTTACATGATTTATAGTTAATCATCTTAAATAGTTACTCGGCAGTTCTGCAAATAAGAATTTGATAACTAGTTTCTATTAGACGGTACATCAGAAAATTATGTTCCTCCAAGATACAAATTTCATGGATGCTTTACTGATTTTTTTTATTCCAAGCTAAAATGATTGTTATTATGCTCAGTGTCAAGATCTGTGAGGCCTTGATCTCCCATAGCTGGTGCTCCCGGCAGACACCAACTTCCTTCCTAAAGAGGATGTCTCTGGGACCTTCGCTTAGAGCCCTTTTTTGTGTTAACAGTAAGAAAGCTTAGAGACGCGCTCAGTGACCAACCCTGGTGAGGGTAAAAGACCTTACAGAGCACAATAGTCTAACTCGCTCCTGGTGCTATTTATTTTTCTGAGTCTCACTTTCCTGTTGCCCCACTTTCCTCGCCACTTATTTTTCACTTTATCTTGTGTGGTATTAATAGGTAATCCACCTTAAATCTTTTCTGGAACAAGGCAGGGTGTAAGTAAACAAGTGAAAATGAACTGATCTATTGAATAGAGTTATTTAGTATTGTCCATCTGAACATTGAAAAAAAAAATTATCTGCCAAAAACAACTATTTTGTTTTTGGCATGGTAGCTGCTGAGGTTTTCTTTCAAATAGAAATTGCTCAACAGGTTCAGGGGCGTCCTGTTGCTCCTGTAAGGCACATGATAGTAGGACTGTGCATCTAGACAGACAAGGATGCCACCTTGCCCTCTGCTGTGGCTGAAAGGTGGGCAAACCAGAGCCACGCAGCTGCACAGATAGCAGATAGTGAGGTGTTGATGGAAACGGTACTGCTAACATCACCTCTCCAGACCGTCTTAGGGAAAAAAAACACCTCGGTAATTAGCATTTGAATAGTGCTCTGCAATTTGCAAAGAAGTTTACGCATATGGCATTGTGCTCAATCCTCACTGTAACGTTAATTAGGTTTATGCCACTGAGGCTTCAAGAAGGCAAGTGTAGTGAACAGAGGAACCAGGATTCAGACCTACCTATGAGGCTGCATCTTTATTTCTCTGTGTTCTCCCTGTCCTTTCATCACACTCCAATCGTTTCATCCAGGCATTATAAAGTCTGGAGTTATTTGATAGTGAAAGGCTTTGGAGTTAGGCCTGAGGTTAAATGTCAGATTTCTCAGTCACTGTATTAGGTTCCTAAGGTTGCTGTAACGAATTACCACAAACTGGGTGGCTTAAAACAACAGAAATTTATTCTGTCAAAGTTCTGGAGGCCAGAAGCCAAAAGCAAGTATCAACAGGGCCACAATCCCTCCAGAGGCTCTAGGGAGAATCCCTTCCTTGGCTTTTCTTGTTTCTAATGGCTCCAGGCACTGTAGCTACATCACTCCTATTTCTGCTTCCGTGGCCATGTTGCCTCTATTTGTCTTCTCCTTTGAGTGTGTGAACCTTATAAGGCCACGTGTGATGCATGTAGAACCCATTTAGGATAAGCTCCTCCTCTCAAGGTCATTACCTCAATCATGTCTTTTGCCATATAAGGTAATATTCACAGGTTCTGGAGATTACAATGTGGACGTATCTTTTTGGGGTCCACCATGCAACCTTGTAAGGTCTCTGAGCATCGTGCCCCCTTCCATAAAAATTACAGTAATATCACTTACCTGAAGGGTGAAGATTAAATAAGATAATCTAAATAAAAGAGTCCAATATTAAACAGATGCTCAATAAAAGAGTTGTGTCCCTTTTTTCTCATCAAGAGAGCTGCTAATATAATCACACAAATTTTTACATACCTTCTCTCATTTGTCCCATTAGAATAATTTCCAAATATATGTTCAAATATCCTTGTTCTTTCATTTTCTCCTGAGATTCCTTTTCCTAATAAACTGTATTCCTTTCGAGACAAAGAGTAGTACACTTAAAAATATTTTTTTTGTTGTTTTAGAGAGAGAAGAAAGATGTTCATATCCATCGATTGCATATGCCCCTACCAGGGATCGAACCCACCATCTTTTAGTGCACGAGACGATGCCCCAACCAACTGAGCCTCACCAGTCCGGGCAGCAATACGCTTCTACAATACAATTTTATCATGAATTAGGACAGTGCTCCTCAAAGCATCTATAGTAAGGGACCAGTATTAATTTTGTAAGATAAAATGTAAAATGTTGTGGTAATGAAATGTTATAAAAGTTTCCAAACACTTCATCTTGTTGCAGACCAATAACCACTTGTGGAACAGCCCCTGTCCAAGAGCCTTTTTGAGGAACAGAGGCCAAAGGGGACATACGTGACCTTCAAAATAGTCTGATCTCCAAGATTCTGGTTACTGCCTCACTATTATCCCTTAGAATTTCCACAGTGACATTACGTCTCGTGTATTCTCTCCCTTTTTCAGAGATTAAAAATATCAATGTTAAAAGTTAAGTGCTGATCAAATACTTTAATTTTATCAAAATTAATTTTCCAAAAGATAGTCAAACTCTCCGTTTTTGCAAAAGGCTACTTCATACCAAGATTTAACACCAAAAACATAATATCTGTATTTTTCTTCTTCCCAAGTGGCCTGAACTATATTCTTATAGCAGGGTAGTTTGTTCATTTCTCACACACCTTCTTTGCATTCCCTGTTTTCACATCCAGATGCATACCTTAGTCATTCTATTTCCCTTCTCCTAGATAAGTTTTGAATGAAGTATTTCTTCCTCTTGATATTTTTAGGCTGAGTTTTATCCCATCAAATCCAAATGTCCTCAATAACATTATATTTACTCTTTCGCTTTAAAACGTTAAGTGATTTTATCACCTTCTCCTCTGTATTGACATATATCATTTCCTAAGGTCATAAATATTATTCTTTGAACTTCTCCATTTTGTTGAGTGAATGAAAGAATGATAATTACTAGGGACCACCTCCACTATACAAATTCTTTCTCTGTCACACCCACTGTTTTTAGTACCTACTTGGTAGTTGGTCTTAATTTTTCTTCCTCCCCTTCATCCATTTATCCTTGTTAAATAGCTCCTCCACTTTGATCCGGGGCCCTTCTCCATTTTCAGTAGTATATCTTCTTGACATTCCTGTCATGACCCAGAAGACAAATTCTTCCTTTGGATGCCTTTATGTAATCAGCTATTACCCGCCTTTCTCTTCCAGAGTCATCACCACAAAGCAGAAGAAGAGAGAAAAAAAATTCACCCAACCACTAAATGTTTTCACTTTCCTACCTAGTCCTAAAGATGCTTTAAGGAATCCATACAACTGCAGCATTTGCTTCTATATAAATCATCAAAGTAGAGGGGATTGGTGAGTTTGGTGATCTTGGCAGGCTCTCTAAAGTCCTGCTCCAAGAAGGTCCAGCACAGGGACCCATGACCATGCCAAGTTCACACAAGGCCAACTCCTCCTAGCCATCAGAGAGTACATTATCAGATCGTTAAGACATATATGTTTTTATTTGATTGAGATAACACAGTTTCATCAAGTTTTGAATGCTTAGGAATCTCTTGAATGCTGAATAATGCCTCTTCTTGAATACGATGGAAATTGCCCTCCAGGAGAAGAGCCTCATAAAGCTTCCTTGCAGACTAATTTCTTCTTACTCATCCTCAGCTGTGTCACAGTGCTCCAAGCTACTCCCAGTCACAACCCTGGAGTCCTTTCCAGTCCCAAACATCTTCTTATAGACAACAGATATTTAATGTTCTTTGAAAAACAAACAAACAAACAAATAGAAACTGTCCTCTCCTACTCTATGTCCTATGATTTGCTTCTATCCAAGGCAGGCTCTCCCTAAGGTAGACGACAGAGTACAATGTGATTCTCCCACCTCCTCCCTTTCTTGGTACACCTCAGAATAAGTACACAGGCCCTTCCACTTTAAGACAGTGTGATTAATCACTATGGAGAATTAGATGGAGATAATGACAACAAATGTAAAAAAGTTACCCAAAAAATCAAGAAGTCTAAGAGGTGTCCTAGTTTTCTTCCATGGCATATAATTACTTTTTCATCTAGAATACATAGAAAACAGGCTAAGGTGTTGTGGAGATTTTAGTGTCTTCTACAACTTACATTTTAATATCTGTCCCTGTGTGGGGCTCCCCAAGGTGACTGATCTAGCATGCCAAAGGGGGCCCTATTTCAGAACAAAGATTAGGAATACCTAAAGACACCTCTGTACTTCAAGCTATTTCACCCTGAATTTGCATGTATGTCCTAACTCTTCCTGAGACTATCCCACTCTTCCAGCCCTGTAAGTTCTCCTTTTTGTCTTTTCTATCACCCAAGGGGGAAAAGGTCCTTCCTTATTTGCTCCCTGAAGACTCTTCCCCTTGAGGATGCCTGTCCTTTCTCCCCAGCAGTCCTATGATTCACCATTCTGGGAAACCTGCCCTATACAGTGCTTGCAGCATGCTCAGCAGCCAGGTAAAAAAATAAGTTCTACTTACAGCCATTGCTTCTTCACCTGCTGTTCTCAGATGCTATCTGGGTACAGCTTTCCTGATCTTGGCCCTTGTGGCCCCCATCATCTTACTAGGAGCCAGGATCAGCTACCCAATTTGTAGGACCCAGTACAAAATGAAATTGTGGGGTGCCTTGTTCAAAAGATACTAAAAATTTCAAGACTTCAACAGGAGAACATCAAACCAAACGCATGACCCTCTGAGTACAGGAGTCTATGCAAATACATAGGCTACACTCTCACGAAGCTGGCCAAGCCGAAACATGTCTTTCTGGAATTTTGTTCTTGTGATAGTCTTCAATCTTCCTTGCTTAAAGGTATGCTCTTTGGCTAACGTCACCATATTTATGTTTCAGATTCAGTCAATTTACAGTAAGCAAGGCTGACATCTCTTTACTAGTCAATAATGTAGTCCTACTCAGGTCAGGTTGTTGGTTCCACGTACCTCCTAAATTCTCTGAGATGACTGACAGGAGTGTCCAATTTCCTGGGAAGTAATTGTTTTAAAATAAAAATTCTATAATATAAAAATAATTTCAGTTATTTAATCATCACTTTTTGAGAACTGGTTCTAAGCCCAGCAGCATGCTTGATGCTAGCGATACAGAAATAAAGAAGATGTATGACCTCGTGTAGTTCATAACCTAGTAAGGATAGGTAGTCCTAGAGAAATAATTCTAAAACCATCAGAGAAAAGCTCTACTAGAAGGATGCAACTTAAAAAACAAAAACAAAAATAATTATGAATTTGCCTAATTTCTTCCCACAGAAAAAGATATTTACTTCATAATACCTACTTGTCGACATAGATTTCCCTTCCCCTTCTTCTCGTTTTTCATCTGGTTCACCCCTGTGTTCTTCAACACATCCTTCTCCCAGTGTGGAACCTACAGAGGTGTTCCTCAAACACCTTCACCCTCTCCTTTAGGAGAGAAACAAGTTATAATTACTGCAAACATCATTGGCCAATCCCTCAAGAACCAAAGACACATACCTACCCATTCTGCCACAAATTGCAATAGTTCCTTTCAGTATATCCTGACTCTTTCAATAAAATAGCAGTGCTTCTGAACTGGCTGTGGAAAAAGCCTCCTTCTTAGAAAATGTTTTTTTATATCATGGGTTATGTTATAAACTGGCATTGTCCTTCTGCCCTAGATGAGTATCTACAATAAGTAAAGGGATAGGTAAATTGCTGACACTCCAGGAAAACTTCTTCAACTCCAAAATTAATTGTACAAGCTTTAAGCTTCAAAAAGGTTAAAAAATAGACATGAAAACAGCTTTAGGAAAACTTCATCAGGTTCTATTGGCACTACAGCCAATGAGCAGACTACTTTTTTTAAATGTGCTGCATTTTTACACTGCATTGGTCCTCATAATTATTCTTTCTTTTCTAGAAAATGATTAGCCTTACCCATGAATGACCCAAGAATGAGTGATCACCTATGTCCTATATATTGAAGGGTGTTAAGAAACCTCTGTTTCTCTGAAATTTCATCTGCACTGGCCTGCCCTGATTCCTGAAATTCCATCACTACAGTCATTCCTGCAAGTGGCGATGTAATTGATTAGATTCTTTCCAAGTGATAGCTCAGATTGTGTTCAGGGGAAAGTGGAAAGAGTATGAAAGTACAGGAGATGAAAGGAGAATTTGCATAGTAGAAATGAAAAAAAATAAACCTGCCTGTTTTACAATTGCACTTATGGGCCAGAACCACTACCATCCCACCAAGAACTTGTTCTGATCTTGTCAGTTGAGGTCGTGTTACTCAATGGCCTCTGAAAGGGCCACAAACTGGAGATCATAAAAAAAAACCCAGGCTGATATGGGTTTATTTGACACCTAATAAAACAGTGCTTGCATTGCTTGATCTTCTCACCCTGAACACTTTGATATCAGCTGAAATTCTGGAGTGGCCTCTCTGAGCTGCCCATTTCCCATGGCCAATAGAGAGAGTAGGAAAAGACACTTTGCTCATCCTCAAGATTCCTGAAGAGACAGTTGAGTCGAAGGCAATGATCCCCCAGCGCTGGTTGGCAGATCATCAGAAGAGGCAGGATCCTCTGTGAAATAGACCTATCCAGGTAGGCAGTAGCGGTAGGTATCAAATTAGCCGCCCTATGTATTGGAGGCAATAGATTATAACAGAAAAGAGCATGGGTTTGGAGTCACATAAACCTTCCGAGCACTGCTACTGTTATCTTTCGACATAGGTTAGGTCACCTCACCCCTCTGAGCCTCTGTTTCTTCATCTTTGAAACAACATAATGCTGTTCTCCCACCCACGATCCCGCAGGGATGTGGGGAGAATATACATGGAGCCTGGCACACACAGGCTTTCAACAAATGCAGTTGTCCTCCCGCTGTAGTTCCCTATTTGATTGGAGTATATAAAATTACAATGTTCTGCACTATTAAAGTTGTTCATCTCAATCCAGGGAAAGAAGGATCTTTTTTTAAAATTTTTATTTCATTCCAAATATTCTAGTTAAACTATAGTTCAGCTATTCCCAGAAGTTATATTCCCCCAAGACCAGAGAATAGATCTGGAGTTCCTATTGCTCAATACAAGCTTTAGATCTGATCTCTGTGCATGAAGGAAAATTCAACTCTCTTCCGCATAAAATTAGAAATGGGGGTTTGTTATGATAAACATTTACTTAGGTTCCTCAAATCAATTACTCTCATTTATTCCAAGAATTCCCAACAAATGAATTTACAGCATTCTTTGAACCACTTATTTATTGCTCTAGAAACATCAGGGGGAAAAGGAAATGAGAAGGCATCCCCCCAACTTACTGTGTGAACATGCAAATACTTAATGTTTTAGGGACACACTAGAAAAGTGTTCCTGACAATTTGCCTGCAAAGATCCCTCCCCCAAAATGCTCTAATTTATCTATGCAGCTCAAAGAATAAAAATTGGTGGCTTTCTGAAAACAAAAATCTGTAGCCTGGACTCAACAAATAAAAAGGCTTAACCCAAGGCTTCAAATTCCTGAGGGGGGAGTTTGCCATAGATCACAGCAAACTGATCATGCATGGAAAGGCTGACACAGCAAAAGAGTTGCTAAGGAAAGGAAGAGAAACATGAGGGAGGAATGAAAATGAGAAGAAAGGAAGAAAAAGTGTTACTTTCTCCTTTCTGAAAGAATTTCTGAAATGCTCAATCCTAGGTAAATATTCAATCAGATAATTACCTCTGAAAAGCTTTGCAAATCCCAGAGAGTAATGGAGTTGGGCAAAATGGTGTTTGTTTGGGGCCCCCAGTGAGAAATAATAAATTCTTGGTGATTAATGGCACTTATGTGCTCTTGGCCATTGAAAACATTTTCTGCTCTTGAGTCACAACGGAAGCTACAGCTTGAATTTTATTGTTCAATTTGCTTTTTTCTTTCCTGGGGGAGCCAGCACTGGATTTAGGAGTTGAAAGTTTAGCGAGTCAGCAGGACCCCAAGGGAGTGAACGCTGAGCTGAGCCAGTGAGGATAGTGCCAAAGATGATCTACCCTCAGTGAAAACGTGGGATTCAGGAAAGAAAAACGAACAAAGAGTGATTATAAAGACTGACGCTCTGTAACTTAGACCAAATTTCTTGGCTAGGTTGGCAAATTTTCTTTTTTAAAAACAAACAAACAAAAAATTTCCTGGTTGACAGTTTTTAAACTCTTCCTTTTTCCATTTTTGGCCCACTGTCAGAGGACGAGCTGGTCCTCCCGGAGGGCTGGAGAACGGGGGAGTCTTGGGGGAGAGCGCAGCAACACTAGCTGCGAAAAGGAGGCCTTGAGAGTCAGGGAGCTGCAGGGGGTAGAAAAAAGACCATTTTGCTCAGGAAATGATTGGTTTTGTTGGTCTTCATGTTTTTTTCCCTGTGTCCTTTAAAGAAGTCCTCTAACTTGGGCCTTGACTGAGCTTTACCTAAACAGGACAATATTTTTGTGATCTTTTTCAAGAACATTTTAGTTACTCTTTAAAAAAAACCATACGTGTCATTTTCCCCAGTCTTGGCAATGGCTGAAAATAGAGCAAACTACAGGACTTTCGGGGGAGCAGTCGACCATACTGAAATCTAATATGGTTTTTGTCAATCTGGTGCATGGTTTTCTTTAACCTTACGTTTCCCATCTGTAAAATGGAGAGGACTCCAAGGTTTATAAAGACAACAGATACGAGGTATTAGATTTGCATAGGCTGGGAGCTAAGATTTTTCAGGAATCTAAAAGGAACAAGCACAAAATCAATAAAAAACTATATTGGATAATATCCCACCTCTCTCTCCTACCTCCTGGGACCACCACAATCCAGGTCTGCTAAGTTCACCAATGAAGGTGCATCTTCTTAGGTTGAGTAGTTCTACTGAAAACTTGGGTAGATTCTGTTCTATTTTTCTGTGTCCCAATTTCCTGTAAACGATAAAACTGTAAAACAAAAAGTAATAAGACCCGAATCTTCCTGCCGGGGACTTGATGAAGATGAATTAGACACTGACGGTCAGAAAAAGATGGAAGGCTCTTCATGACAGAGGCCAAAGTAATTCAAAATGAAAATCATCAATTTGACTGTGCTCACATGTTACTTAAAAATCAATGAAGAAACAAAGTGAGGGAACCCTGGAGCCATTTTAGCACCCCCGCTTTTGCACTCAGCTCTAACTTAGCAGACTTGAAATACCTTGGCTCTGAAAATCCAGTCAATCATCATTAATAATGATATTTTTATAGCACTTTAAAAATTGAAATTTCCAGAGCCACTTTGATAGATGCCCTGTCACTACCTTGCCATTTGCGTAATTTTTTTCTGGATTGGATTTTGTGTGTTTTTTCTCTCCTCTATTAAAAAAAAAATTAACAGACAAAATAAAAAAAAAAGCAGAAGAATTTCTTCTGATAGAAAAATTCATGGAGATGGCACAGCCTGCCCTCTCTATGAAGCCCTTACTAATGAGGAAAGTGACTTAATAAATTGGACAAGAACTTTCAACTTTCATGTATTTGAGAAGTTAAAAACAAATGCCTGCCTGTTGCCTTCAGATCCAGAGAAAGTGTTCAATGAGTTTGCACAAAGATGAAAAACATCTAGAAGCAAAAACTGGGTTGTTTCCTCTGATACACAAACATCTCCTCTTGAGCAATTTACCTGTCTGCTTATCTCAGCATGAACCTCAGAAATTAGCGTGACTGTCCCAGAAAATTCAGAAATCTTCCTTCAAAATATTTTAGTTCACTAAGTAATAAATAAATTAGTTAAATTCTCACCTTTTTTTGTCACTGCCTGCCTCTCTGTCTCTCTCTCATACACACACACACACTCACACACACACGCACCACTGAGTATTCCTTGCCTTTGAAAATGCAGGTGAAATTCATTTCTGTTGTAAGTTCCACAAAGCTCTCCAAGCCTAGGAGAGACCTTGGCAGACTCCAACTCTGAAAGGGAACTCTAACAATTCATGTTGAACCTCTGAGCCAAAAAAAGCCTGAATTTTTCAGAAGTTTGTATGTGGTGTTGTTTTGGTTTGAGTTGGTTTTTTTCCCTGTAGCCTCTTTTATACTTGTCCTCCAAAAGACTGCACAAGAATTTTGATCACCACTGGGGGCCTAGTACTGGTGGCTAAAAAGCGAGTTCCTGTCCTGGTGCTGAACTAAAGGGAATAAATGTCTTGGATGTATTGGGTTTCTTCGTCAGGCAAACAAAAACAAAGGGATCTAGTTTACTGGAATAGTTGCAGTGCTCATTAAAATTGATGACTTCGAAGATTCTGTGCCTCTCTTCCTTTACCCAGGGCCATCGGCCAAGAATCTGCAGCGCTGTTAAAAACATCATGTTACTGGGGTGTTGTAAAACAGACCACTGCTGTTCCCTTTGCTCACCCTTCGGGTTTCAGTGTGACAGCAAGAGCGGCTCAGGGTGACTAGAGGAGGGTGGACATAGCCATTCGGCTACGAGACGTCAGTGGCATGGGACCTAAGATGTAAACTGGTGTTTTCTACCCATCAAGTTTGACAAAGAAAGAGAAAAGGAGCTGGATTAGCATGAGGCGGAATTTAGTTTTTTCTTAGAAATGTGAGACTCTGCAAAAGTGTGCCTTTATTTTTGGCACAAATTGCTATAGCAAATTACATAGCTTATCAGATGTGGGTTTTTTGGGCTCAGTGGCAAAGCCACTGCAGGGACTCGTTCTCTTTGTTCTTTGTTCCCGGTGGGAATTTAGGATGTTTCAGGGTCCTCTTATCAGGGACAGGCTGGAATAATAAGTGCTAACAATATTTGTGATCCAATTAAACTCACATTACTCCAACTTAACAGAGAAGGCCTTGGTCCTAAAAAAGATTTCCACTCTGCCCTGAGATATAAGATACAAAGTTTGAACCTATACGACCCAGATTAGCAAACTGGGCCATGTAAACCTCGGGGGCAGTGAAAAGGACAGGACAAGACAGGAGGTCCATCCCAGGGCGCAAGAAGTCTCAAGGACATTCTCCGCACACCCCCTCTCTCCTCCTTTTTGATCATCTGTGTGGACTCACCCTCATATGGCAGGAACACCCAACCAGAATGACACTTTTGATATACTGATTGTTTCTATTTATTGTGTTGCTGAAAATGGAGAATAGATTAAAAACATGATCTTATAGACAGAAATTTTCCGCTGGCTGAATGAACCATACAGTACTCATAGTGTGTCCATCCATTCATTCATTCACCTACCCCAAGGTAAAGCACTTTAGGGAATGCAAAAGAGATTTTTAAAAAGTGGGACTCGAGGGGGCAAACGTATTCAGAATAGAAAGCAAGGTCGTAGCTAAGAAGCCCCGGGCTCCTAGGCGGGCTGCATTGACGGCGAGGGAAAAATCAGTGTGCTGGAGGCCCTTCGTGAGGAGCAGCATCTGAGGCAAGATGGGTCTGAATGGAAATTTAGCGATACACAGATTTGCAAGTGTGTTTTCACTTTAGGCCCCTTTCTTCAAATGAAATCTGACCCGGAAATCCAATGCACACAACAATAAAAACAGAGCCCACCTCTCACCTCTCTCCACTTTTAATATCCCTCCCCTGTTTTTCCCCTCTTTCATAAGGGCTCACAGTCCGAAAAATCACTGAAATCTAGAAGGTGCAAGGTACAGAAGAGAAAGAAGGCTGCAGTCTGGCTGTGGAGGACAGCGGGGGGAAAGCCCAACAAGGAGGGTCATAGAAACGCTTTGGATCCGCGCAATGAAAGTATTTAGGCAAAGCAACCTGCCTGGAGTCTGCTCAACAGACTATGGGGACCACTGAAGATTCTTAAGTCGGGGGGTGAGTGATAAAAATGGACATTTAAGACTATTAGTGTGGCAGCCACGTGCTGATGGTCTGTAATAAAGTCCACTGAGGATCCAACTGGAACACTTCAAACAGAAATAGTGGGTCACCGGTAGGGTTGCAGCTGTGAAAATGGGGGTGCTGTCAATGGAAGTTAAAGGAAGTGCTGTGAGTCATTATATACTTGTGTTATGAGATCAGGGACTGTGCCCGTTTGGTCACCAGACCTTAGCATAATAGGTGTATAACTGGCAAGTTAATATTTGTGAAACTAAGAAACTCAATAAATGATGGCATCGTTGATCTTATCGTGGGAACCAAGAGAGCTAAGTTTGATTTTTATCTTATTTTTCTTAAATCAGAAAAATAAATCTAAATGCAGATTTCTTACCCCTGATTAAGACACAGGACTGAAGAATAGTTGAAATATCAGTGATGGGTGTAAAAACTAGGCCATCAACAGCAGTCAAAGCCATGAGAATTAATTAGTTCACCCAAGGAGAGTGAGTTTAAAGACAGAAAAGCAGAGTGAGCTGAGGATTCTCATACAAAAATCAACTGGAGAACCAGAACAGTCAAAATTAAAGAATACTTTTCTGAGGGTAAATTTGGAATGGTTTGCCATACACCCACACTTTGAGACATTTATAAACTGTAACAGGAAGAAATCCTCTTTCAAAAAGTTTAAAACATTAGGGATTTTGGAAGTGAGAATAAAATGTACAATCAATCAAGAGGAGCCCAACCCATTTTTAAGTCCTTATTAGAATTCTGCATTGTATTTGTAGAACAGGATTGACCATCTCACCCCAAATGTCCCTACTGAGAAACACTGGCTCAGACACAGGACTTTTTCTTCCCTTGTTTTGTTTTCTTCTCTTTTTTCCTGTCTCCCACTTTCCTTTGATAACAACACATTAAGCATCTCTTTCCTAGAATTATATAAGCTACATGAAATCCCAAAATCTCATTTGCTGTTCTAATTTTGGTAGCATTCTACCTACATCCTTTTGTTTGTTGTTGTTTTTATTACTGCTTCTGCTATTGTTGTGAGTTTCTTTGTTTTTAGAGTTTTTGTTTGGTTTGGTTTGGTTGGTAGAAATGAATGAGAGAAAAGTGCTTGAGTGACACTATGACTCCTTTGTAATCAAAGAAGGTGCCTGTATCCCCCACCCATTCTTACTCAGACCAAGCAACAAATTGATCTTTGTTTTTTTTTCTTAGAAATCATGATAGCCCAAGGACATTACTATGACAGAGTCACAATGTGTATTTTTTTTTAATGTAATACTGTCTTCAAATTATCCCTGTGAGAAATTACACATACTTTATTTGGAAAGTAAATAGGTATCGATTTTTAGCTCACATGCTAAATGCTCTAATTTATATATAAAATTTAAATGTTAAAATTCTAAAGGTATTTTAAAATTACATCTAACATTAATGGCGAGGAGTCTGAGAGAAGAAAACTCTGGGAACAAAAAGAGCCTGCAACCACCAATAGTATTTCTTGAACCAAAGCTATACAGGTACTTTCTAGTCTCAGGCCTCAACTAATGAACTTTTCCAAAGGGAACACCAAACTACCAAAACTTTGATAGTTCAGGGACATTACGGAGCCACAGTGATCCTCTGCTAAACCAGAAGTTAGGCTTCAGAAGACTGGGTCTGCTTGAAGCTACCTGGAATCCATGAAACCTTCTTGGAGTTTGTTCAACTTATTAGTGCACATGAAGCTCTGAGTGAGCATCTCCGATGTGTCCAGCACTACACGGGCCAAAGGAATATGACACGCCGTCCCTACCCCCAGGGAGCTCCAGCTGGTGGGAGTCCCTGCTTGGGCCACACTCACCATCTTTTCTTCTTCATCTTCCTGAAGACTTGGCAGGTATCTGACTAGAAGCAGGTGGCTCTCTTTGTTTATATCACTTTGTGTTATGAGCATATAAAAACCTTATATAGCTATGATTTAACTTCGTTTGTCCAAGAATAACATCTTTTTTTTTTTGTATTCACATTTATATTTTCTCTCGTTCTAATTCTAAATTGCAGATACAGCCAACTTACCTGTCAGGATTTTGTCTGCCCTAACACTTAGCAAGAAGAGGGGCACCAGGAGCCCTCCTCCAGAACATCGTCAACGTTGTGAGGAGAAGGGACTGTGGGCAGCTGCGGGGACGAATTGTTCAACTTTCCCCAGGAGTCAGGCTGGGGAGAAATAAATGGAGATGCAGGTCCATGAATACAAAAGATGAGCAAGAGGATTTAAAAAAAAAAATCATTGAACGCATGATCCTTGCTTTGATGGCGCAAGATCAAAATAGGATGGGTACACACCAGGCAAACAGGAAACACTGTGGCATGTGTACTGCTGCTGGGCTGAGTGGGCCTCTGACGCATCAGGAACAAAACAGTCAAATCATGGTTTCAGGTTTTCCAAACGCTGCTCTGCACATACACCAACCTCGCAACCACCCCACCATTTCAACAACATAGAATGTCACCTTTTTTAAAAAAAAAAAAGCAAAAGGCATTCTTTCCTAAAACATGCAGCTCACCTATTCTGTAAAGATTTATTATTTTTACATGTGTGTTTTATCCTGTAATTAGAATGATCTTCTTCTGGCTAGGTATCTTGATAGCCTTCCTTGATAGCTAACACACCAAAACCACCTAGTAGATGTTGTTGATCAACAGGAAATTCTCTACAAAGAGAAAGGCCACGCCATATTGTACATCACGTGTTAATGAGGTGTCCTGGGCACTGCTCATTGCAGCTACTCCCTTAAGAAACAAGAATTCCTGAGCAATGGCAGGCAGACTCCATTGGTTTGGAGCCAAAGGCAGCATTACTGAAAAGACAGCCTGACCCTACCTTGCTATCCAGCCAGTGCCAACTGGTTCACCATTCTAGCCAACCTGTTCCTTTGTTTTTGTTGCTTCTACAACCAGAAATTCTTCCCCATTTCAGGACATAGTCATTCTCCATGATTCTGCCTATGAAGCACAACTTCTGTGAATTTTTCAGGTCTCAAAGAACTCGAACACTTCTTAATACCTACAGACAATGATGGTCTGTATTTGGCAGCTTTATTTACTGTCCATGTGTACTCTTCCTTGTTTTCTGGACCTTTGTTTTTTCTATATTTTTGTCTAGATTCTAAGCACTTTCAGAGTTCATTACCTCACAGCATGGTACTGTGATTTATAAGTGATCAATAAGTCATCAGTGGAATCTATGGCTCCTCAGTGAACCAGAAACGGTAATATTAAAGCACACACACACATACACACGTGCATGTGCTCACATGCACTTGCACATACACACACATGTATTTACACATACGCATAGCATCATTATTGGGTGCTACTTACTTTGTGTGTTACCCCATTTAATATGCACAACAACCCTCTGAGGTAGGTACCATTTCCATTTCATTGATGGGGAAAATTTAGCTAAAGGAAGTGATATATTTTGCCAAGCATCATCAAGTTAGTGACAGTAATAGACAACACACTTTATTGTCTTCTGATTCAGGACAGTGCCTCCTGTCCCACAGATGTCCTCATAGCAACATATTAGCTAGTGCTCTTTTAAAACAATCTTGATAAGGTATAACCTGTCTCTTCCACCTATCCCTGCTTTATTCTTCTGAACCATTCCCCTTTTACCATGAGTAATGAGTGGCCCCGGCTTATGGACATTACCCAGCATGCCAGGAAATGTTGTGAGAAATAATAACAGGATCTGCTTCTCAGTGATTGTTCGTGTAAAAACACCACCACACTCTATATTTCCCAGCATATGTGTCATAAGGGCCATTCTACTCACTGGCCTGTGGACTTGCTCTTCCTGCCTCCTGAGTCAGTCAGAATCTGAACATCTGAGTGGATGTGTGTCAACCTCCTATGGAGGAAAAACATCAACACAAACAATACAGT
Source organism: Miniopterus schreibersii (assembly GCF_964146895.1). Taxonomy (NCBI): domain Eukaryota; kingdom Metazoa; phylum Chordata; class Mammalia; order Chiroptera; family Miniopteridae; genus Miniopterus; species Miniopterus schreibersii. Next base: position 75,239,748 of record NC_138107.1, on the reverse strand, counting down.
TTGTAAATATCGAGAATCAAAAGGTTCACAGCCCATCCACAAGGATTATGCCACTTGGTACTAAGAACATCTCTGAAATGTAGATAACACACACAGTATGACTGTCCCCAATTTACAGGCGAAGGAATCGAGGCTGAGAAGTTAAGTGATTTACTGAAAGTTAGCAAGTGGCAAAGCCTTCCATAGAATCCAAGTTTTTGCTTTTTTTTTTTTTTTTCCAAAATGTGATCTTTCCCCCAGATACCAGGAGAGGAGGAGTTGAATGGAATGAAACCAGTCACATGACAAGGCCTGGACAAGGGTAAGCTTGCACGAGAAGCTAAGAGCCAGCGGCAGTGTGGAGAGAAGACCCCTTCTGTAATGGAAGGAAGACTTGACATAATCGGGGAGGGATGGAGGCAGGGACAGGAGAGTGGACACCTGTGGCCTGGAAGTTGGCAGGAGAGACTGTTCTCCAATGTTCTTGTTCAGAAAGTAAGTATATTTGAAATGCTGAGAACTCCACATATACTCTGTTAATAATTTACCAATTCAAACCATTAAAGATGTTGACAAAAGCTTTTTCATTTACTATGGGTGTCCATGGGTGATTTGAAACCACTCATTACCTTTCTAAGCTCCTGGGTTATTTCTGAGTGTCCCAGCTAATTGGCAGCAGCAAAAGTAGCTTGGGCCAGCATCGGATGGAGTTTTAGTTTGAACACACAAAAACCCTAATTCCACACTCAGGCGTTTTGCCACTAATTCGCTGAGAGACTTGCTGGCCCAGGCCTCTGTAGGCAAATTCTATTTGCCAATAGATGAAACTTGTAGTGTAACTGGATAACCCTGCATGAGGAGCTCAATATTAAAAAAATAAGTATGTATTCCCAGAAGAAGCCCATCAGGACGTCACCAGAGTTGGACATTCAATGGAAGCAAAGACGCTGAGCATCCTTATAAATCAGATATTTTTATTCTTTCAGAACCTTCTAAGTTTACAGGGACTGATGTTCCTGAAGTGAAAGGAACAAACTTACCTTGCAGGATGAATGAATTCTTTTAAGCTATTATTTGTAAATAAAAACCAAGCAGTATATAGTACTTGCTGTTTTAAAGTTTTGGATTCTTACTCCATTTCTGAGATCTCTAATCCCCCTGGGTAAGTGTATCAGTTAGGATGCATTTGGCTACAAATAACAGAAAATGCAGCTAACAATGGCTTAAACAATGAGGGCATTTATTATTTTTCACAGTACCAAGCCCAGAGCTCTGGAAGTCCCAGCATACTTAAGGAGGCAGCTCCATAATTGTGCCCATCTCTCTACTGGGACATGCATTCAGGACATGTTGTCCTTGCACACTAGCTCCCTTCATGGTCCTCAGGTGGCTGCTGAAGTATCCATGTTACATATAGATGATGAGATCCAGAGGTAGCAAGGGAATGTCTCCCAGTTGTGCCCTTTTTCAAAGTAAAAGAAACTTCCCAAGAAGCTTGGTCAAACCATGTCACACGCCTAAGCATAAACCCAGTCACTTAACAAGGCTCATGAGTAGAATCTCCATAAATGACTGACCCTAATCAAGGTGCACTCCCGAGGGCAGGAGACGTGTCTCAGCCTGCCTTCGAACATATGGCCACTCAGTGGAGGGTAAACAAAATTAGAAAGAGGAGGAAAGGTGAATTTTGCAGGCAATGAGGATTATCTGCCGTATTAAGGAAACTCCTAGGAGCCTTCTTTATTCAGCTGTCTGAGTAATAACTCGACTAGAGGTCACCACTAAAATTTCTCCAACTGCTAAAATTCCACAATTAAAAGATGAAGATGACTCTATAACCCTACTTAATTGAAGAATCAACATGATTTAATAAAATAAGATATTCCCAGAAAACATTAAAAGTTGGAAGGAATTAATATACAATATGTCAAATGAATGACCTCACTCTTAAAGTTCACCATCCACTGATCTCTACATTTCTGGGAGATATACAAGGCTACGTGATGAGGAAAGGTAAACTCAGACAGGGAGAAGCATAATGAGTAGCCCTCTTCTGCAGTTTCTGACTTCGTCCAAATCATCAAGACCTGGGTAGAAGGGGGAGAAGTCGAACTACAACAAATGACCTCCACACTGGGTGTGCTATCCATGTAGGGTGCAACAATGACCCACCCAGGCCTGGGAAGAAAGTACTAGAATTCCTATGTATATTTTTATCTCATCTCTTAGTGCATATGTATGATTTTTTTATAATGTGCAGAGTGCATTAGAATGGTAGTAGTGCATGCGTATAATTTATGTAGGAGAGAAGGTGTGAGCCGATATATTTTTCACTTAGAGACTGCCGTTTTAAATGTTGGAGACATTTCTGTAGATCACATGAGCATTTTGATGGTTTCAACTATAGCCCAGAACTGGAAGGAAAACACATGTGCGGGACCTGAGACAACTGGATTTGTGATTGCCCCACACTGATTAAGCAAGGCAGCCCTGAATCTGAGTTTAGAATACTTGACTTGCAGTAAAACAGAGATGGCCAGCTCATTTTTATTTGTTGATCCTTTCAAAGGCTCTTACTTTGTTTACCTGGAGACCACTTCTATCATGGTTTTCCTCCTCTCCCTCTTCCAAAGCATCTCCTGTTTTAATAAGTATTAGGCTTGGTCTGTCTGGCTCAACATAAATGTGGCTGTCGGGTGCAGCTCAGGAAGTCAGAGAGCTTTGTGGGCTCCCTCAGTTTGTTTGCTCAGTCAATTAACAATAGTGCATCTACTAAGTGCTAGACAGGAGGCTACAAAGATTTACTCAAACTCCTAGAGTCCCATGTCTAGAAGGAATGCTCCCCAGTCTGGAAAGAAACCACAAAAAAGTGGTACAATAGTGTATTAGCCACCTATGGGGGGGGGGGGGGCACACAAAGCAGCAGACTGAGGTGGGGGGAGGCAGGAAGTCCGAAGTCAGAGGTGGGTAGGAGTGGGTGTCAAGAACCCCCTCTGGGAAGAAATGGCTCTTAACCCTTTACTGAGTCTTGAAGAAGAGCAGGTCAAGTGCCACATTCCTTTCATCAGAAGAAACAATGGCAAGGCCCTGGACACTCCTTCTAAGGAAGGAGATGCAGGTAGGTAGCCGGAGAGAAGGGGAATCTTTTTCCCTTTGTGAACCTTATCTCTGTCTCCTTCCAGCCTCCAGGGACTCTGAAGGTGTGGCCTGGGTGTGGGCCTTCCACTCAAGGAATGTAGCTTTCCCTAGATAATTTCCAGAGTACTTAAGGGCATGGGAATGCAAGACTCCCACAGCTGCCTAAGTGCTGGGGACACCAAGGCAAATGTGTTTCCAGGGGCGCTTCACAAAAAGAAATTAGACAGTAATGGTATTGACAAATGGGGGGGTGGAGAGACAAACATGGAGAAGGTGCAGAATTTGGTCTCTATGCTTGTGCCAAGCAACAGGTTAAAAAGGGTTTATTCAATGGGTTTAATCACAGAATCTACTAGAATAAAATTCTAACCTAAACCTCAAATTCATTCTAACGAATCAGCACTTTTAAACTACACATTGGAAGAAAAACCAGACTTTCTACTTAAAAAAGGGTTGTTTTCCTTCAGTGCTCGTCCCTTCTTCCACACTTCCGTCTTTCCAGGGTTTGGTTCAACAGTGGCTTAGAATCGGGCTTCCAGCCTTAATTCAAAATAGTCTGGGGTGGTGTAGAAAAAGTATCTAAGTCATGACTCAGCATAAGGGTTCTCAAAGCCACTTCTTTTGCTACATTCAGAAGAAAAGCAGGATTGCTTAATTGCTCCTTCCTGGAACCAGGAGACCACTTCTGTAGGGAAGGGATGCAAAGAAAAAGAAGTCAGAAGGGCAAGAGTAGAGATTTGTTAGAAGAAGAGAAAACCTTTTGTGTAAGAAAAACAAGGACTTTGTCATCAAAGTAGGAAATCCACTAAAAGCACTGTGGTGCTCAGTCCCTGGCGGTCAAAACCCCTGGGGGTGGGGTGGGGGTGGGGTGGTGAAGAGGGAAAGAAGTTAATCTCCATCCAGAATTCTTTAATTAGATGGTTAAAAACAAGGCAAACAAAACCAAAAAGGGGGAGGGGAAGTCTTTTTCGTAGACTTTTGAGCGTTGTTCAAGTGAAACAAGGAACCTGGAATTTGAACTTAACTGGCATGCCATCCCAAAGTAGGTGCTGGCTCTGAGGAAAGTGGCCAGGGGCCATCCTGGAGCCTTCCTTGGCTGCCAGAGAATACACTGACAACTTTATTCTCTCTGAAATAGACGTTAATTTTTAAAATATTTTTAAAACAAATAGGCATTTGCCTCGACTTACAAGGGTCTCACTCACACCATAGTGCCTCCGTCACTTACAGAAGTGCAGAGTCAGCGTCCCTGGGCCCAGAGTCATTCCCTTCCACCCATCCCCCCTTTCTTAGCATTGGACTGACGTGTACCCAAAATGCTTCAACACCAGTCTAAAAAAGACAGGGTGAATGCAAGGAAAAGAGTGCAGAAAGGTAACCTTGGCAATTTTTTGGCAATTGTGAAGAATGAAGGGGGAAGTTGCCTGCATCCGGTAACGCCGAGGGGACAGTCATGGACGTGCAGCTGTCTGAAGTCTCGTTAGTTTAATATAGACATCTCAGTCCCAGTCATCTCTCTCTCTCAAAGTACATTTCAAAGTACATCACATTGAAATTCTCTGTGATATATTTTCCTGGTTGATTAAAAAGATCCTTTTAAAAAAATAAATCTAAAGCAAACATGGATGTTGACTGCATTTCAGAATGGATTCCATTTCCAAAACCATTGTTGAGAGACATGCTGAAGCAACAATTCCAGGAAGCCGATGGTGACTGGCCCCGGGCTCCAGGTACATGCCAGCTAAAGCACATAAAGAAGTTTTAAAGATTAAATGAGACTACGTTGTTCTTCACTGACCTTTCATTCCTTTTTATGACTGTAGCCAGAACATTTGAAACTGAGATAAAGATAAAGAAGATGGGGTGAGCATGCTTTATTGTCATGTGTTTTTAATTTTATGCTTTTTTTTTTTAATCCTTACCCAAGGATATTTTTTTCCGTTGCTTTTCAGAGAGAGTGGGAAAGAGAGAGAAGAGAGAGAAACGTCAAGGGGATCGAGCCTGCAACCGAGTACATGCCCTTGGCTGGAATCAAACTTAGGACCCTTCGGTCCACACTCTAACCACTGAGCAAACCTGGCTAGGGCACATTTTTTCAAAGTTATGTCTTTAAGGTACATGTCAGTTTATAAAAATAACAAAGTAGTAGTCATAATCTCAGATTCTAATCAACTGTTTGCTTTCCACTGTCAATTGTTTTTGGCTGGTGCTCCCTTTTAAAAATCGTTTCTCAATTTACTTCTTTGGAACTATAAATATGATGGAAGTGGAAATATATCATTTCAAAGTTCTGGACAACTTCTTTCTTCCTGTTTCTCTCTTAGGTTAATCCTGACTGCTGTCAGTGAAAAAGACTCACATACTCACAAAGCAAACAGGAAAAAAGTAAGACCTAAAAAATGACATTGCCCAGAAACGAGAAATGTTAACATTTAGGAAATAATTGTCTAAATTATAATTTTCTAGGCAACTGTCACAGCTGAAGTCTCCAGGGCGTAGCTCTCCAGCCCTGACTGCTGACTTTGCTTCAGTGAAACATACATCAGTGTCACCCACAGTCCTATGGCCAGATCACCTGCCATGCTTGATTTAAACAAAATGGGGCAGGGACTGAAGTTCTGGGCAAAATGTGAGTCATAACAAACACACACTACTTTGTCTGTGCTTCAGCTTGTCATTTCCATTGCAGAAAGTTTGTTTGAGAATTATTGTTGCTCTTACTTACAGTAAGTTTGGCCCTTAGACTCAAGGGTTCTCAATCTAGGAGATAAGAAATGGCAAACAAAAGAAATCCAGTCTCGCAAGAAAGGCAAACACACAATTTCACGTTAGAGGCATGAAATGATCATCAGCAACAAACCAAGTAACAAAAACACAAAATTCAGAAAAGATATATAGGAAATCAATATATAATTGTAAGCTACTAGGAAAAGGTAATCAAGAAATAAATATGGAAGCCGCTGTCGCATATAAGAGAATGCCACAAAAGTATGTATTTTCCCAAGATGAAAGGAGGTCGCAGCAATTTCCCATCGCGCACATAGAGATACAAACAGAAATTCAGAGCTGAGCCTGAGAGTCTCAGCTCAGGGCAGAATAAAATTGAAACTCTCAACATCCTCAGCCTAACGGAAGAGAAGGTCCTTTTTCAGCACATCACACAGACATACGTGGGTCATCTTAATCATAATAACAGCCAACATTTTTTCAGCGCCAATTATGTGCCAAGCCCAATTGCCCAGTGAAGTATGATTATGTGCAGTTGGCAGGTGATGAAACTACGACTCAGAGGGATTAAATAACTTCTCGGTGAACCGGAGAGTCAGGACTTAAACCTAGGTCTGTGTGACTTCAAAGCCACATTTGACCACTTCGTTCCATTTCTCTCTTTTATGTTTTTGAGAAACACTTGGCTGGGTAAGGCCTATGATGACCTTTCCAGGCATCACTCTCATAGCCTGAATCCATCTCTGTTTCCAGGAGTTGTTTATAATTATTCTGAGTAAGTTGTTAAACACAGCAATAGATGTTACATATTCTGCCCGCAGCAACGCTCAGGGTAGCCGTGCCATGGGTTTGTTACTAAACGAATACAGCACAGCATCCTTTTCATGCTCGACGCTTACTTTGCCAGCTATTTTCAAAATGAATAATTTTTGTATTCACGTCAGTCATATCAGTTTTGATCTCATAGATATTAATCTCAGCTTTTCCTCAACCTTTAAAGTCTTTTTCCAAACTTCCCTCTTCTTCTCTTCCACCACTTTTATTGCCAATCTTCTTCTATTGATTCCCTCTTAAATTAATTTGACCAGAACTGCCCACAAAAATGCAGGTGCAAATGCACCCTAATTATAAACCAATAAAACAGCATTTGGTGTGGTTTTTCACACTCTTCCTGATGCTGTGTGGTTTTTCTATTCTTTTTTCTTTTTTCCTGGAAGAGTTTTCTCAATGAGCAATATTCTGGATCTTGAATATGTTTCCTGGTTTCTATTTCCTTCACCTTGTACGTATCGGATGAGGTCCCCTAGAGCAGTGGTAAGGCACACAAGCTCTGAATCAGGCTCCCTAGGTTTAAATCCACCTCCACAGTTTACTATTTGCATAATCTTGGACCAGTTAATTATCTGAGCTCCATCACTAATGAATTGAGGATAAAAATAGCAACAACTTTATGTGGCGGTTAGGAGGCTAAGTAAAAAAAAAAATAAAAATAAAAAATGTCAAGTGCTTAGAACAGTAGCCAGTACATGGTGAGCTCTTGATAAGTATTGTTTTTTGCTATTACTGAAAACCTCTCCAGTGTTCTAGTTGCCGATTTTATCTCCACTTATACAGATTGATCAACTTTCTGCATTTATCTCTTTTTTAGCTTGCCTCCCAACCAAAAGCATTTTCTCAATAAATCTGATACATCTAATGCTGAGTGTGATTACTCTCATGCTTCATGGAATTTAAAAATAAATGGTAAGCACTGAACTTTGGCATTGAAGTATTTATCTGTTGAAGGATAGTATAAACATAAGCCCATAAAACACTTTTTATTAACTGTAAAAATGCTATTGAGGCTATAATATGTTACATATTATTTTCTATGTGAGTCCTATGAAAGAAATTTATCTGTTCTTGGTATTTGGAATAGTTAGGCTGCTCCTAAACTATCGTTTTGTTTACTTTTTAAGGACCCTGTGTCTTTTGCAAAGAAAGTTTTGTGTCATCCACAGATTTAGAAACTAAAACTCATTTGTAAATCTTTTTTATAACAAGGAAGGACTTTACACTGCTCCCTTTCCATTTCCCCATCTGAAATTGTTTACAGTACCGTTCATTGCTTGCTTTCAAGTTGGTTCCCCAACTGTGACTAATCATCTTCCTTCCCCCAGTAAGAAAATCACTGGGGTACTCCCCTGAAAATTGAATTATCAAATGCATTATGAAAATCTACATATATTCCACCCACAGTGTTCTCCTTATCTGTATGCAAATTTACATCATACTACAAGGCAATTAGAGCTCCTAATTGCTTAATGGAGAAATCTTTTCTCCCTCTTTTCTAAATGTAAGTAAGTGTTCAATGTTCCTAGTTTTATAGTCTGCCTAAAACAGAGGAGAGCCAGAGATCATAATCTTCTGGGTCTGTGCTAGATTTCTGCTTGGTTCTGAGTATAAATTATAATCTACTCGATATTACAGTTGTGGCCAAGCAGTTTCTCAATTTGCTCCATTAGCTCCTTCAGGGCTTTGGGGAATTCCTTTTGCTGGCTCAGTCTTTTTTTTGTGTGTGTTTTTTTTTTTTGACACAGGTCAGTTTAGAATGGTCCGTTTAAAGCAAAGCAAGAAAAGGAGTTTGACAGCATCCAAACAAGGAGCAGAGAGGGGATGAAAAGAGACACCCTGGGAAAAAACATCATGCAAAGGATTCTTTAGGTTTGTTTCTAGGGACCAAGGTAGCACTGACTCAGAGATACTCTCACCAATGACCCTCATCACACCCCAGCAATGCACTTTACTTGGTCCCCCATTCAGCACCTGTTGGGGCTGGGTACTGTGCTAGCTGCTGAAGATGCAGAGGAACAAAAGAGACCAAGTCCAGACCTTCACAGAGCTAAGATTCTAGAGGAGATGCACAGACAAGTGAGAAGAAATGAAATAACTGAAGACAGTGTTGGTGATCAAGTGCTATGAATGACTTATCAGAGAAATGCAATAAAGAAAGCTGAATACCCCTGGCTAGGGAAATCTACCATCTGCCTTTAAACTTGGAGACATTGGAAGAATAACTATCTCCGCTGAATAACATGAGAACTTTTGACCTGATAGGCTCTTGAGGTCACAAGCAAGGTCTGGCTCAGATCAAAGCAAACGGCAACACTAACTAAAGGACTCAGATGATAAGTCAACATTTCACCTTCAGAGAAGCATTAAAATATGCAGTCGTCTTAGTCAACTCTGGCTGCCATAACAGAATGTCATAGACTGGGTCACTTAAACAATAGGAACTCATTGAGTTAGTTTATTTAGTTTAGTTCTAGAGGCTGGGAAGTCCAAGATGCTAGCTGATTTGGTTCCCCATGTTCCTGGCTTGCAGATGAACATCTCAGTCTATCCTCTTTGGGGGGGGGGGGGGGACAACTTTATTCTCCCTTTCTCTTCTTATACGGGCACTAATTTCATTATAAGAGGCCCCACCTTATGACCTCTTCTAAATGTAATTACCTTCCAAAATCACTACTTGCAATACCATCACATTGAAGGTGAGAGCTTCACCACATAAATTTGGCAGAGACATATTCAGTCCATAACATCAAATGTGAACATCCTACCAGAGCATGTTTGAACATTATTTGTCCTGTATGCAAAGATCAGAGCCTCCACACCACAAATCAGTGGTCTGGCTCTGATGGTGAAGGCAGTCTTGGCCTCTCTCGCAGGACTCCTCTTCCATGGTAGCCTGCAGAAGGGGCTCCAGTGTTGCCCAGCCTTGACTACAATGCACTATGGTCCCAAGTTTCTATGACAAATCTCTTGTCACCTTCTTGTCAATTCCTCCTTGGGAGAGAATTGAGATGCTACATACAATTTCTCTTTTCAGATCGCAAATGAGGACTATTACTCTCAAGAACCTTCTTTCTTACATGACTGAGAAAAGAAAAAAATTAAGAGTGTTTTCAGTAAACTTTAATATAGTTACGCAACAACTTAAAAACCTATTCATTCTAATCCTAAGAAATACTAATCTGGGTCGGATATGTTTCTGTGCTTTTAATAAAACAAGGGAATAAAGGACATCTCATATACATTGATAACTGTGGGCTTTGATTTTTAGGTGCCCATTTAGAGCTCTAAGGAATGTTTCAGTGCTGCGGGATCATGGATAAACAGCAGAACACTTAATTCTTTGTAAAAACAGATAATAAGCCTATGTGTGTAAAGACTATCCTATAAAAAAGCACTCCTCCTCTCCTTGGTCATTTTCAGAACTATGTACACAGACTAAACATAATGCCAACATTATTACCCTTGGAGACTGGGGGTTGTAGCATACAGATAACACAACCCTATTAGTAATGACAATTCAAAGTGACATGGTAAAAATGAGGAACAACATGTCTTCCTATTAATGCTTTAGAAACTATTTACAGTCACTATTTAAAAAGTGATTCTAAAATAAATGCTTTACATCCATCATAGCCACATTTCCAGAAGGCCTAAAAAATGTTGGGCCACGTATAACCAAACCAGGATGTGCACAAGTAAGAATCCTCGCGCCAGTGAAACCCAACTGGACACTGAAAGGGCCCCTAACAATCTCAGATGCCTCATGGTTGTTGCTGTCAGAACTACCACCCCAAGGCAGGATGGGGTGCATTGGGAGCTGGAGACAAGGATGGCACATTTGCAGATATGAACCACCAGTGATGATGACCAGTTGCCTGTCACTTGCAGAAAGTCTGCTTTCTTAATATGTTTTACTGTGGCTAAACAGAAGAGATAAGCCCAGCCTCTCTTCCTGAGAGTATCTGTGAATTCTGGCAACAGTGAAACCTGTCATCAGAACTGGGCAGGGAGATGTGAGGAGGTCATGATGGGTTGTGGACCTGTGTGTATCTGTGCTCAGGTGCCCGGTAGTTTGTTGCACTCTGCATATTGGTGGTACAGTACTGAAGTTTTCTTACAAGCTAATTTGGAGCATGATTTCAAAAGAGGAAACCAATTCTCACCCACACTGGAGGAGTCTAACTGGTGCCAGAGGAGGCCTTTGTGTTGGCCAAGCACAACTGCATGGCGGAAGGAGGAAGGCGGGGTCTCAGTCCACCAGGGTGGGAAACCTGATTCTGCCAGTAACAACTTGTTTGAGTGGGAAAAAAATCACACAATATCCTAGACTCACAATTTTCCTCATCTGGGAAATGGGGTTGGCTGTACCTACCCTTCAGGGTTATGAGGCGCTGCCATTTTCCAAAGAAAATCTGAAGTTACACCCACTCCTCTTGCTAAAAAGGGGCCAAACAACTGTCTCAGGTAGCAAATGTTTGAACGTAATGACTTGATGTTATTAGAGGATTTTAAAAGTGTTTTTAAAAGAAGCCACCAATAGACTAACTCCAGAACAATAAAACAAAACAATAATAATGATTGTCTTTGGGGTGAAAAGCTAGAAGGTTATGGGACGGTGGTTGAAGGAAAATTGACTTCTCAGTGTACACTCTTCTGAATTGTGTGTCCTATGTATGTTTAACCTAATTGAAGAAAAATAAAATGGTTTTTTCACGTAGCCTTTGAAGCCAATCCCACTTTGTGCATTTATCTTTATTAGGGGTAATAGTGACTTCGAGCTTCATTCTGCTCGTTGGATATCATTCAGTATGAAAGGCATCCCATACAAAGTTTAGATCATAAGTCCCCACTTGAAAGAAGGAATGAAACCCAGTAATTATTACCATATTTCTTAATAGAAAACGTGGAATGGGTTAATGTGTGAAATCTTGATATTTTATAATTGAGCCATCCTACCTTAAAAGAAAACATATTTAACTTATGAACTTTCCCTCCCTCCTTCTGCAATCAGCTCTGTTTTATCTAAACAGCCGCCCACTTTTCTCTGCAATGAAAGTACAGTCAGACACTTCCTTACCTGTCCTCATTTCCAAACCCTAACCTGCAACAGAAGGAATGAATCAGGGTCAGGGGGCTGAGAAGTAAAAGGTAAAGTCTTTCCATTTTCTTTATTTGGAAAAGAAAAATAAAAGCTACTAATCAGACTGCCAGTCATGTTGTCTTTTAAACTTCAAGTTTTCAGAGGGGACAGTGATTTCCCTCTCTTCAGAGTCTCAAACACTGCCAAGTCTACCTATGTTTAAAAATAAACATTGCTTGAAAATAACGTTAGATATTCTTTATGTGACTTAGGAGCAATTTTGTGTAACAGTTGATTGCACAGCAAAGCAAAGCTCTTAATGATGTTTCATTACACTCCCTCACTCAACCCATCTCTAGGGCTTGGCACCCATATGCACCCCCTGGCAGTCTTGTTTAGAACAAGATGACTGGAGTACACATTAAGTTCCCAGCCTATCAAAATTCCCAACCTCAGTGCCCTCTGCACCGATCAGTAGCCATCCCCAAGCTCCTCATGTGGTCACTGAAAAATCTCCTTCAGTGGAAGTGACATTCTTCAACTTTTCCTTTTTTACACCTTTGATATATTTACTTACACATGTCTTAATCAGTCTATTAATACCCTGGAAACCCGAGAGGATCTCTTTGGGAAGGTAATGAGAGGGGATGCATCTTTATTCTATGTGTGAGAGAAAAGCAGAAGATTTGTTAAAGCGATTTTCTGTGCTGAAGTCCCTAGACCTCCATACTAGAAGTCTGCGTAAGGCAGAGAGATTTGTGGAGGAAATCTCTTAATTCTAACAATAAGGGCTGCTTTGAGTTAATTACATTAAGAAAGCTGTGTTTTAGTGATTCATGTTTAAATGAAACCATTATTTTCTAGATCCTGCCAAAAACTTACCACAGCTCATTCATGTAATTTTATTACAAATTAAGGTTCCCATAATTTTGGAAGAGAGATGTACATTTTCAAGTCTCTTGGGAAGGGAAAACATGAATTGCCCCAAAAAGTGGAACAAAGGAGAGGACCTTGTTATGACGCTGGTGAGCAAGGAACTAGGGTCGGCCTCACTTCAGTGGTTCTGTGGTGATGCCCAGGAGCCCCGTGAACCACAATGCATCAGGGACACAGCCGAGACCTAGCGGGATTTACTCCAAAGGAGGTACAAAGAGAAAGAGGGAGAGTTTACAAAACCCTTAGGGATTTTTTTGTTTGTTTTTAATAGACAGGTCAACTATCTCCATAGCCTTATCCCTACAAGAAATGGGAAATAAGATCAATAAAAGATTATGTACAATATTTTTTTCCTTTTAAATTTTCCTTTCAGGAAGAGAGGTATTATCTCTTCCCCTCAACTGAAGACAGAGACTTTTGGAACTCTACTGAGGTGTAGAGGCCTGAGAATAAGAGAGTTAAAGAAAAGAGAGGGTGCTATCTCTGCCAGGACGCCCAGAGCATAGCTGTTAGGATCACATGGCCTAAGAAGGCACAGAGAGTTCAAAACCTACCCTTCCTCCACCTTTCTCCAATCTTCACTCCTTCTTCCCCATAGCAAATACCTGCTGCCATCCCATTTAATTTTCTTTACTCACATGGGGCCAGGTTAGTGATGGTTCAACATTATCTGGAACAAAAGTTTTCATTACAGTGTCTCATTTCTTTACATGTCAGGCATGTGTGTTCCATACACACCAAGCACATACTGATTATGCCTACGATAACAGCTCTGTAAAAAGTGAAGGCATCAGTGAAGTGCTATGCAAACATTTAGAAAAATGGACAAAACTTGGGAGCAAGTTCTCAACACCCATAAGTCCTGCCCCACTTTCAGTGCCAAGAGCTCCTAGAGGCAGCAGTTTATTGGAAAGGTCCCTAGACGGGGATCCAGCAGTGTGGGTTTGCAATATGTTAGCCATCTCACGAGTGTCACATCTTTAAGAGTCAGTTTCCTTATTTAAAAAGCAAAAGTGCTCTTGGGTTCCTTCTAGGTCTTAATTTAAAATTACCCATGCTCATATTCCTACTGATGAGTCTGGATAAAACATCAGCCTCTACGTCAACAGGGCCATGAATTATTACCAGGAACGACAACAAAATGTAGCCATCTTTTTCCCTGTGAAATTAGTGATTATGGCATCATCTACAAAACTTAGTTGTAGATTTCTCATTGCATACGTCAAGAGAAAACATATTTACAGAAAAATATCTGGTGTCCTCACTGGGGAAAAAAAAAAAATCAGTATATGTTAGTTATGTGTGGAGCAGTGATTTCCCCAAAGGTTGAAGAAATCTTGGCATTTTAGAAAGTTCTTTGTCTTTATCCAAACTCCACAATCCATTATGAAAATTGTGGTTTTATTTGTACTCCCAATCCTTGATAGTAGCTGGTTCAGCATTTATAAAGATATTGTTTAAAATTGTGTCCAAATTTTCAGTTTGTTAATTATAAAGATAGGACTCCAGATTTCATCCACTTTAACATCCCATTATTGTTTCCCCATGACCTATCGTACCTGGATTACAGGAAGGTACAATCTATAATTATGAAAGAACATTTCATCGTCAACAGAAAAGCGTTTATTAAGTGATAATTATAAATGGTGCTCCACTGATTGCCAAGAAAGGAGAGGGAGGGGGGGAGGGAGGGAGGGAGGGAGGGAGGGAGGGAGGGAGGGAGGGAGGGGGGGAGAGAGAGAGAGAGAAAGAGAGAGAGAGAGAGAGAGAGAGAGAGAGAGAGAGAGAGGAAGGAAGAAGGAAGGAAGGAGGGGAGGGAGGAAGGAAGGAAGGAAGGAAGGAAGGAAGGAAGGAAGGAAGGAAGGAAGGAAGGAAGGAAGGAAGGAAGGAAGGAAGGAAGGGTCTTTCCAGTCTAACTGTGCATGATCTATTGCTGGAATAATGCCCTGAACCAGGGTGAGAGAGACACAGAGATGGCAAAGGGAAGCAGCACAATTAATCGAGGAGGCACAGATTTACATACAAGTGAGTAGGAAAAGAGGGACCTGGGATGAATAACTAAGATGGGAACAGTCAACATAAAGTTCTAGAAGAATTAAGATTTTTTTAAAAAATCTGTATTCTTATCAATCTGGGAAGACCCCTTGGAACTGGCAGGGTTTTTGATGGGGAAGTTTCCCTCGGCTGGTTGGCTCAGGAGAGATTCCAACACAAGTGGGATAATCAATCCTTGTGATCTGCTTATGCAGATCTGCTCCCCCTCGGGCCCTAGACCCACCACACAATCTCTGGAGGAGAGGCAGCTGACTACCTGCTGGTGAGGACTGATAAGAGGCAAGAAGTCTGCTGATGACACAGAGACAGTGGTCCTGCTAAATGAGGACCAAGCTCTGCACCCAGGCAGAGAACAGCAAAGAGAGAAAGTCTGATCACAAGGTTTTAGAAAGGATGGTATATTCTCCAGCAGATGGCTTCTGATGTGTCTCACCTGCGCCACGAGAAGGCATTTAGCTACTGAGTCCCTTCATATTCAGTGTCTGACCACAGCGACCCAGTTACATGTAGTGTCTTCTTAATAGGCTGAAACTTACCACAAACTGATAGTGTTTGTGGGATATTATGCTGAAATGGTTCACATCCCTAAATCATTCCTTCTCAGCTATTCCTCAAAGGCTTAAAAATAGCACTCAACTCTCACAGTGATTCAATTGCCTTAAAATAATTCACAGACGTCTTCCTCAAAGGGAGTAGGGGAAAGATAGGAGGTGGAATGCCAACGAACTGACAGGTTTTGTCAACACTAAGAGACGTGACTAGATTGGAAGTCACAGATAGGATGGAGTCTGGAGTCAGCAGGATAGTTGATTTCATCTTGGTCAGATCATTGAGGTAGTTGTTGGAGTTAGAGAGAGCATAAGAGGTTAAGGAAACTAAGTAAAACTGGTCCCTGGATCATAAACTAGGTAGATTAAGGTGGTGATGACTAAGAAAGAAAAGTCCTCTTACCTCTGTGAAGCCACACCTACATGGAATTAACAATCAATAGACTCTACACATATATGGTAGCCACTGACTTTCCCAAGGAAAGATAGTGCCCGAGGATATGTACCAGACAGGTTATTTGGGGAAAGGAATGGGAAGGGGAAGCATGTGGGATTGTTGCTCAAGTCTATAAACACTACAAAAAAAAAATTCTTCTTTTATTTTAAAGCCATAGTCTGTAAACTTATAAATTAATTCATTCATTCACCAGAAATTTATTTCTCCCCCATCACACATCAGGCATTATGCCAGGCCCTGAGGATACAAACACAAATAAATAATATAATTGATCATTATAATAGCTCCCATTATTGGGTGCCCAACAGTGCCAGGAACTCTACTTCCATTATGCAATGGAATGCCCCCAACAACCCTCTAAATGAGGCATTATGTTCCCACTTTGCCAATGAAAAACTAAGATGAAGGAAGAAATACCCTGGGAGATTAAATCAAGGTAGCAGATCTCTCAATGAACTCCAGTGCAGGAGCAAAATAAGCAAACTAATGTTTACAATATTTTATGGTAAATGCTAAAACAGATAAAAAACATTTTTAAAAAGGAGAAGGGGCTCCTAACTCAGCATATGGGAAAGGAGATAGGAGGGGATGGGGGGATAGGGGGGATAGGGGAAGATAGGAAGCTGTGTGTGCGAGAGAGAGAGAGAAAGAGAGAGAGAGAGAGAGAGAGAGAGAGAGGGAGAGAGAAAGAGGAGAAGAGGGGAAGAGAAAGAGAGAGGAGAAGAGGGGGAGAGAAACAGCACAGCCAGACAGGAAGACAAATACTCCAAGAAGAGAGAGAGCCATAATAGGCATGTCTTTCGACCACGCCCACAAAAGCTTCCCTCCGCATTTCTGCAGGATGAAGAATGTTGCAGAGAGAGCAGCGGGGTTCCTGTGCAGTGTTTCTGGATGACACAGAGGCTCTGACTAGACACTTTTTATCAGCCTGAAGAAGAGGGGGCATTTATCATGACAGACTAATTGCTCACTTTGAGTTAGATATTGTTCCATCCGTCTATGTGCCCTATGTGGCTATACAGTAATGACAGGTTTTTAAACAAACAATGCAAAGCTTATATGTCCAGATAAATGCTCCAAAGAAGTTAGTCACTCTCAGTTTAAATGCTGATTTCAGCGCCTCCCCCACTGCTCAAAGCACTTCAGGTACACCTCTTTCGCAATTGCCTTCGCAGCTTGCAGTACATTCTTTTGATTGTCCTTCATGTTGACAATCTTCACCAGCTAAAGCATAATATTTTGTGTTTTGTTTTAAGTCAAAAATCACTTTGAGACGAATCCATGACATGTGATTAAATTGGGTAAAAATAACTGAAAATGCCAACCAAATGCCAAGCACTAAGCCAAGTGTATTTCATAAATCATCTCACCTGAGTTAATTCTCACCACAAATCTATCAGGTAGATATTGGTGTTTCCATTTAATACTTTTTCAATGATTGTAAAATTAGAACATGTTCATTAAAGGAAGTTTGAAAAATAAAGAAGAAACCAAACCTCCTCTGGGTTTCGCCACTCAGATATAACCACTATTGACATTACGTGCTTATTGGTCTAGTCTTTCTTCTACGAATGAGTATATAAATATGCTCTTTCCCCCAAAATGAATCACAGTGTGCATCACTTCATAATTTTTCAGTTATTATATTCTAAACTGTTTTTCATGTGACTAAATTTCTTCTACAAAATAACCTTTATTCATTGTTTGGTGTTCCTGTATGTGGATGTGTCATAATCTACTCAAAGAATTCCAGTATGTCAATGCTCCAAGTGAACATTCTTTGTAGATAAGTCTTTGTGGGTTTCTATGATCATTTCCTTCAGTTAAATTCCTAGAAGTAGAATTGCTGGATTCGAGGCAGGACCTTTTCAGAGGCTGTTATAATTTCCTCAATTTTTAGATGAGTACATGAAAACTCAAAGAAATACTTTCCATTTTCATAAACCCAGAATGCAGCAGAAATTGGATGTGACCCAGGTCTGTGACTGACTAAAGACTGTGAATTTTTTTTCCACGATGATAAACAAATTTTCATCGAAAATGAGAAATGTCAATTTAAAAAAGGAATGTTCACCTATGCAACCAAAACTATTCCTGCAAACCTTTTTTTAAAAAAAATAATAAATCTTAAAATGCTTTAGATTCACCTTGTTTCTCTAATGATTCTTTAGAAGACCAAATTCATTTCTGAGTTTGTTTTTTTTTATATTCATTTTAAAGCACTAACTTTATTGTTACATTTTTAGAAAAAGCCCTGTTCTTTATGAATTTATACTATTAATATTCTGGCCTAAGCATTGGGCTTCTGGTTGAACTGCCAAAAAAACATAATTTCTCCAGAATTTAAGCAACATAATTGGGACAAACTTGCTTACAATTCAGGCAAGCCGCAGCCAGGTGGGCAGTCCACACCCACGTGCTTAGAATACCAAATGACTAATAGATAACCAGTCTTCTTTAAGTCTGGCTACATTCTGATAACGTGGGGAGGGGGAGGGACATTTCCCACCCAGAGTTCTACTGGTTTCTAATAAACATATAGTCTGTTCTCCTGGAAAGATTAGTGGAATGAGCAATACAAGTACAACCAGCTCTCTTCCTTGCACATTTGTCACAGGAATGTAGTTCAAAATGGACTAAAGAAAACCAGACTGTTGGGGGACGCACAATGGAAAGAATGAGTGTGGATATTGTGCTGAAATTGTATTTTTGTGGTTGACTCGATGAACATTTCCAAATTGTCCTTAATTCAGTAGCCCCAGGCTCTCATCCCTTCAGGGGCACCAAGAGGATTTTAAAAGGCAAGGAATTTAAAGATAAGGAGAGGATTTTAAAGATAAGTCAGAGGAGGAATTGCTTTAGGAATTCTGACTTCAGGCTTTCAAAGCTTGGGGAGGAAAGTTTCCACCTCCTTGGAAGCTCCATTGGTTTTTCCCAGTGCTCTATTTATTGATCTGATGATCAACAAATAGCCCTCCTTTCTCTACCTGATCACTAACCTCAACCTCAATGTTTCAACAACACCCCAAATGTAAATTAACCAACAGAGAACCCTGCATTTTCCCCCAGCCCACCATCACCCTCTACTTCCCCACCGCACCCTACTCCTTCTCTGACTCACTGTGTTAGTGAACGGCAGCACCCTGCACTGAGATGTTCAAACCATGCGAGAGTCTGCTTTTTCCCTTAACCCAATATCCTGCAGGTGTCACCTCCAAAACACACACCCATTCAGCCTGTTGATCCTTCCCTCCATCGCCACGGTCATCCCTTAGTGTAACCCTCAATAGGTTCTCATCTAAAATTCTTCTTTCTTATGTCCCTTAACAATGTTCTCCATACAATAATTAGGGTGATCTTTTAAATCATAAATCAAGCCTGTGGCCTACTTTTCACCCTCCCTCGGTTTCTTTCTTTGCTTGCTTGTTTGTTTTTGTCACAGAAGGCCAGACTCCTCACCCTAGTCTATAAAGCGCGTCCCTACCCACCTCTCCGCCTTAATACTCTGCCCCCTTCCTGCTCGCCACTCGGGCCTCGCTGTCCCTCTGGGGTGGCCTTGCCTCAGGCCTAAAACTTACTGTTCCCACTGCCTGGAATACTCGCCTTCTCAGACCTTCAGGAGGCTGGTTTATATTTACCATTCAGAGCTCTGCTCAACTATTATTTCCTCAGAAGTCTTCCCTAACTCCCCTCACAAAAAGTTGACCCATTTAATTTTCTTTGTATCACTCATCATTAGTGGAAACCGTCTTCTGCTTCTTTATGTAATTGTTTATTGTTCTGTCTCCCTCTCTAAAATAAAGGCTCCTAAAAGATGGACTTGGCTAACTTACTCAACATTCTATACCAGCACATAAAACAGTTCCTAGCTCAGAGGAAAGCGCTTGAAAAAAAAAGTGTCAAGTCAAATAATCAATAAATGACCAAGAGATGGGTGGTAGAAACCATTTCCCTATTGTTGCCTTGAATTCCTTAAGAAAACAACTATCTGATTCTTTTGAGATTCAGGCAATGGCACCATATTGTGTTAGATTCAGCCACCAGATAACTTACTGTAAACTGTAAACTGGCGCTTTTAATAACTGCATCGATTCTTAGGACTATTAATACACTAATGTATTAGTGGCCTTAAAGAATTGACAAAGCTTCCAAAGTACATTTTTCGTGGCTAGCAAGTTGGTGATGACAGAATTTGGCATACTGTGTTTTATACAATTAACTGCTGATATCTTTCTTGGATTTTAAACCTAATTCTCTTTGCCTAAATAATTCTGGATTTGAGAAGTAAATTCACAAGATAATTGACTATAACCGTATATGAAAGTACATACATAAATAATTGATGATATTCAGATTATTCATCTTATTGTCTAGAAAAGGTATGCATTTGCACCAAAAAAGTTTTATGTGTATAAATGTACCCATACATGTAAATGCACAGACATAAGAAATCTCAAGTGTTAATGAACTTGCCGTATGCATGAAAGTTTCTGCAATAGATAACGCATGAGTGGTGAAATAGGTCAAAGAGTGGGACCTCCACATTTTTGAAATCTTTATGAATACAGTGCTGTCCCCACATCACCTCTTGCCCAAGAGCTTCAAAATAGGGCCCTGTGAAGAATTTGAAGCAAAATAAAAATCCTAGCTCTTGTGTGACAAATTAAAGCAGTACTGCAGGCTGAGGCTCAGGTGTCATATTCATAGGGACACATTCTTGTGGCTAAAACAGTGCTTCTAGGTTGTCTGCCCTAAATGAAAAAGGATTTTCCATATGTGTTTTCATAATGAGTCTTAGGATTTGGTTACATATTTTATCCAAACTGTGAAACAGCTATGGTATCCATTTAATATTCTAGCAATGATCTAAATGACAAGCTTACTTTTTTCATAGAAACACTACTATGGGGGAACACTTTTTAAGCTACTCTCTTGATGCCGGGGTGATTTTTTTTCCCCCAGCATTTACTTCAATATACCTTTCCCCCATATGAAACACAGCTCCTTCTCTCTCCTCTCGTCATTTCAGCAAAGCTGTGTCCATGTCAGATAACAAGTAGGCGATTTAGAAGCAAGGAGTGGAAATGTTTTGTGCAGGAATCATTATGGTGGCTCGGATGTTCCTCTAGTTGCTTTTGGGGGATGAACATTCATTTCTCTTGTAAGTCTAATAAAAAATGTTAGCGACCACAGGGCTCATCTTTCTCAGATTTACCTCCTCTCTCCCAGGTCATTTTGTGCTTTTAAAAAACTGATTTCTCTGGCCGTGTCTGCAGCAGATGTTGCTTTATTGTTTGCTAACATTATGTTAGCATTACTCTTACAAAACAGTCTGCAGAGCCTGACTTCTGTCAACACAGTCTAAGGCTTACAGCACAAGATGGGAGATTTTTCCCAGCTCTAGTCAATGAGTCCCTTTAGGCAAGTTGCTTAATGTCGCCAGTTTCCACATGTATAAATCGGGATCCATGATAATATATAGCTGAAGCCTTTGGAGGAAAGGCCATACTCCTTGTTTCTCAAACTTTCTCCTTGCAGACATATGAAAAGTCTTATGACATTTCAGACAAAAGAAAGACCCATCATTTAAAAATGACCTTTTCTTGCTTAGTGGGTCAGGCATGTTTTTAGACCCTGGCTTTTTAGCTATGTCTTTATCACTCATGTACACAATTAACTCTTTTGAAATATTTCAGTATTTTCTAAAATTTGACTGTATGTGTACTTAAAGACAGATTATCAATGTATACATATCTGACACTGTTCTACAAGAAGCATGCTTGTCAAGCTGAGCAAAATGAATTGTTTATTCTCTGCTTTGAGGCTAAATGAGGTTCGAGTGAATAGTTTTCAAGCACAATCCAGCGCCAAAAACAGTGGAAAAATAACTACTAATAAAGTATGGGCTCTGCCCTTAAGGAAGTGATGATTTAGGAGGGGACAGGGACTTATAAAGTAGCATCAGTAAGTAAGGGCTAAACTGAAATGCAAACTTACTCTGAGTCAAGGATCCAGACTGTTGAGACTTGTGAAGGCTTCCAGAAGACAATGACGTTTATGGTGGATCTTGAATGAAGAACTGAATTTTAATACCTAAAGCAATAGCTAAGACTTAGAACCTTGCAGAAAGGGATGATTCCTGGTTTTAGGAATTCTGTTTTTTGTCATACTGGGCTATTGTTTATGGAATACTTGCTCCTATTTCCAAATTACTGAAAATCTGTAAATCAAATCATTTATTCTTGAAATTACTACTGCAGTTATAAGTTCAAATCAAATAAATGTAGATTTATTTTGGAAGGCTTTTGACCACATTCCCTCACCTGTTGACCACAAACCCTTCCAAGGTATTTTATTATTCCTTTAATTTCTGTATCTGGGGTTTATATTTATTTGTCTCTTGCATTTCCTTGCAGAGGATAGAAGTTAGGGAAAATGTACAAGTGTATGATGAAGGATTAGGGGAGGGGAGAAAGGTAAGGCCCAGGCCCAATTCCAAGTCTTCCCCACCCTTCCCAACCCCACTCCCCAGTCTAATCTCTTTTTTCTTCAGTTAGATTCCCTTCATCAGAGCCATTCTCTAAAGCTCTCTCTCTTCCCACTAGGATGACTTATGTTAGCCTGCACCTTGTTTCCCAATCATACTGCCTCCAGAGAATCCAGCAGGAGGAAAGGGAAATCTCAGGCCTGGAGACTGGTGGAATCGCATGTGATTGGACAGAAATGTCATCAAAGCTCACTGTTCTATAAATGTATCACACAAACTAAATACCAAAATTTCCATTTCTTTGTTTCACTCCAGAATTACGGTCACTACACAGAATTATTAATATAAATATTTGAAGCATTGATAGTTACCATGTGCTCAACTGAATGTGTTTGGAGGTGGGGGATGAGGCACATATTGGACATGTAGTGGGACATTTGGGACATACTTTAAACTAAAAAGTTATAATTTGTTTATCTGAAATACAAATTTCACTGCAAGTTCTGTATTTTTATTTGCTAAATCTGGCAATTCTAAATAAGAGGCCATTCAATTTGGAAATTACAAGGTCAGTGCAATCTTTAAAGGATCAGTTTCCAAGCAAGGCACACAGGGAAGCTGGATCATCAGAAGTAGAAACTGCTTTTCCCAGAAATTAGATGCCAGAAGGAAAGAGAGAGATGTGTTGCTATTTTATTTTTTTACAGATTCTTTGGATATGCCCAAAATGATGACAGGATTCAGTTAAATAAATATAGGAATCCATTTGGTTAAGACTACATATCATTGTCTCAATAGATTGCTTTGAAGAGTCTGTCAGGAAACATATCTCTGCCATTTTGCCTTTTAAAATAATGAGCACAAATTGCATTGCATGATTTTTGATTCTTATGTTTGAATAAAAATTCTGAGTATTATAATTAATCCAGTTTTACCTCTTTAAATATTAAGCAGAAAATATTTGTTTACCTTGGTAAAAATTTTAAAGAAATCACAGACTGTGTCAAAAGAAACTGAAAAGGTTACAACAACCTGGGAGAAGATGTTTGCAACATACATGCATAATCAAAAACAGCACTTGTGTCCAGAATACAGAAAGAACTCCTAAAAACAGACAGGAAACATCAACAACCCCACAGTAAAAGGGTGTACAAAATAAACAGACATTTAACCAAAGCCGAAACATATCATCAGAAGTTCAATCTTTTTAGAAACTAGCAAAAATAATACTAAGTCCATTACAAGATACTATTTCACATCCACTGAATTGGCAAGAGTTTGAAAGTCTAACTGTCCCAAAGGTTGGAGAGAATGTGGAGCAATGGGAACTATGAGCCACTGTTAGTGGGCGTGGGCATTGATTCACTGATTGTGGAAAATGTAGGAAAGTTGTAGATGTGCATATTCCACTAACCAGCAATTCCACTTTTTATAACCTAGTGAAAATCATGCCTATGGACACCAGGAGTTAAATATAAGAATGTTTCTGATAGGCTAGAAACAATTGGCTGTCAATCAAAGGAGAGTAAATAGATGACTTGTGGTATATTTATGCAATAATATTCTGCAGCAGAGAAAATTGATGAACTATATGCATATAAATGAATCTCACAAATAAAATTCTAGACAAATAAGCAAATCATGGAAGAAGGCATAAAATATTATATCTTTCATATAAAGTTAGAAAACTTATACAACTAACATTTTGTTAGGGAGATACGCTTATATATTCATTTGGCTTCCAATTTACATGTATTTACATAGAGTAAATATATACAGTACATATATTTATATTTATATATTAACATATTATATTTATATATATATTTAGAAACTGTAAAAAACTAAGGAAAAGTGAGAATAATTAATAAAAAGTCAAGATACTGGCTTCCTCTACAGTAATGGAGAAGGTGAAATAATTATAGGGAGTTTCACAAAGATTGGAAATGTTTTTTCTTAAACTAGGTGGGTGGTAAGCACAGGGGTATACATTTTATTGTTATAATTTATACTTATGTTACATTTATTGTATTGTATGTATGACATTTATAATTTTTAAAAAGAGAAACACATCCTTATATATAAATGCTCATTATCAAATAGCTTTTGGAGGACCTGAGTTTCTTAGGATAAAGGTGGAAATGTGTTCCACACACTCTTTCCCCCCCTCCACATGTTCATGGTGCAAGATGCGTCAGCCCAGCCTGGGTTGGAGCGTTCTGAGCACCATGCGCAGTCAGCAGAGCTGTGAGGTTGTTGCATCAGTGCTAATCACTGGTCTTACAGCTCTGCTTTGTTTTTAAGATTGAACCTTTTAGAAACTGCCCCACCCAGACTGTTACATAGAATCTCCAAAACATGTTTTTCAAGTGCTATGAGAGCCAAAATTATTTGGTATAATGACATGTGATGTGATGAACAGGGGGTCCAAAATATTCTGTGATGTGAAAGACTCAGGTGCAGGATTGCAGCAGGTACAATCAGGTTTTCTCCTGGGAATATATTGATGTATGGCTATAAGGACATAGTCAGACTGAACCCTTTTCCATCTTTATTCCATGTCAAGTAGAGTCCATAGACTCTAGAGCCTGGAAGTAACCAAGGGTCAATTAATGGGTGTATCTGGCTGGCACCTCTCCTTCTGTTCTCTGCCAGTCTTGCCCTAGCTCAGGAAGGCCCCAAAACCTTCTTCTCTGGTAACCTTCACCTCTGTTGCCATCGCCAGGTGTTCCGGTCAACAGATCATTAGCAGCAGTGGCAAGACCTTCTGACAATTGTCATAGGGCCAGCACATAACCCACTCACTGATTCCCTAAGGCTCCAGACTTATATTGGACAAAAGACAACTCATTCTTATTTGGGAGGTAGAATGACCTGTAATTTTCTGATATATTACTTCAGGGATATTAGTCTTTAAAATAGAATTACAAATGTCTTATAGATGTACAGAATATAACTTAATTCTAATTGACTCTCACTAAGATCTGTCAACACCTCAAGTTAACCTTGCATATTTACCCCTGACATTTTGTTCTTTCTTAGAGCTGGGTAAGGCCAAGGACACTCCCAAACTACTATAAAAAGGGATTAGAAACAAGTTTCAATAACTCGGCTGCTGTTATTTAAACAACTTTTTTTTTTTTTTCCTGAGAATATTCAATACCCTCCATATAATATCATCCATAGCAAACTGTTTTAGAACTTCCCTCCTTTCCCAGTTGTCATTTCTTACTGATGTCAGTGGATAGGCGTCTTGCTACCATTTGCCTGACTCTTCAAGAATTGTTTGGGTGATTAAACACATGCTGTCTTCTACAGAGCAAGGTTCATGGGCTTTGCACAGCAGTTCCCCACCTAGAGCAGCCTTAATTCAAATCTGGGGTTGTGGCTGTAATCCTGGTGGCTGAGACAACTGCAATGTAACCTCCAGACAAATAGGATACAACAAAGCCCTGTTACAGCAGAATTATTACAGCAGCAGAAGTTTAAAGATGATACCTCATAATACAAAAGATTTATAAAAGTTTCTACGGGATAATTTTTAAACGGTTTAATGCAAAAGCAAAGAAAAATAACAGGAGCCTAAAATTAGAACACAGATATATCATTTATACAAGAATAGTTATAGCACCAAAAATCAAAAGGCTATGTGGTTCATGTTTGTTTGGTCACGGGTGAACGTGAAGCTCAAGCTCCCTCTTTTCTAATTTTTTTATTAATTAAATGGGAACAGTAACTCCATTGATCTCCTAAGGATGTTGGAAGGATTCATGAGGCAACGCTTATGAAGCACTCGAAGTCCTTTCAATGAAATACTCTATATACATACAACCTATACTGTTCCATCCAACCACAACCACACACTGCTTGTTCAAAACTCAACCTCTATCCCCAAAATGGAGAAATTCACATTTATAGCACAATACTATTTGTAGTTAGCTGATTTTGAGAAATAGGATGACATAAGTAGATGGATAAAATAAAAAATGTATTTCGATATTCCATTCAATTTTATTTCCTTCTCTCTACAGATTGCCTACGTATTATTTTTAACAACAAAAGCTTATTTTTAACTAGTGCCCTGTTTTCATTGTCTCTAATTGCAGTGTTATGGGCATATCAAATATCAATCAAGGGTGCTTTGGGAAGATATCACTACTCTCATTGGGTAAAGAAAGGGGTGTTAGTGACTAAAATGAGGCTAAAATGCATAGAAAAAGAAAAGTTATATCTTGATAAGAGTGAAACAGCCTGTACAGAAAAGAAAAACAAAATCCCACATCTCCTCAACTGCAGGATCAAAACTGGAGAGAGAGAAACTGACGGTTGGTTCCAAATTCCTGCCCCACAGCTGTGCTGAGAATTGCACCATGGATTTGATGTCACATCATCTGATTATCTGGTCTCATGGTTCGCATCCCCACCCTCAGGAATTCCTGACAGTTCTTGCGTATGTCTAACAGGATATGGCGCTTATTATATGGGAGCACCATGCTGTGCTTAGTTTTCAAAGCTTTTTAAAGGAAAATTTAAGGATCTTTTCCAATGAAGATTGTACTGGAAAAGATAATATAAATGTGAGTTCATCAAAAATCCTTTGTTATATATTTCACTAATATGAAGCCCTCCTCCCCCAAACTTGAGGAGTTGGAAAGATAAAAAACGTTCATGAAAATGTCTAAATTTGGCAGCTCACATTTAACTGAATTTATTAATAATTTATTAAACTCCAGCATTAAGGATTGTGATTGTTGCTTCAAGCAACAGAAAGATAATTTATGCAAAACCTTGCTCTGAACATTATATGCTATCAGTGCAGGTGGCAAGATGGGAAGGAGTGATAAAAAGGTAAAATAAATACACAAGTAAATATAATCAAGTAGATAGTAAGGAGAAGTTGCATTGGGATGACTAATGAAAAGGAGAGGATATTTGATTGAGTATAAGGAGAATCTTCACAGAGAATGTTGTGTTTGAAATCTACTTTGAAATACGGTTAGAATTTGAAAAAAGAAGAGGTAATAGAAGAGAAAGAAGTTAAGACAAATGCAGGAAGGAGACATTTTTGCTGTAGATTTGGGGGACAGCATGTAGTCAAGTGTAAATGGAGCACTGGAGTATAAACTGGAGTAGAGGATGATAGATGAAAATAGTAGAGGCTAAATTAGAAAAGGTTTTGAAGGTCACAATAAAAAAAAAAAACCTAATTAAATGGATTAGGGGACCGCCAACATTTTTGAGCAGGAAAATAGCATGATTTGAGCTATGCTTTGGGATAAATAATTTGTCTGCAGTTGTGCAGATTAAGTATAGAAGGGGAGCCAGTGAGAAGAGATGCCAGTTATAAAGCATTCACAATATTCTAAGCAAGAAACGATGGGGGTGTACCCCTCGGGGTAGCAGGAGGCAGGAAAAGGAGACATCACAGGTGGAATTCCCCAAGAAGCACACTGAGACTCCGAGATGATTAAGAAGTGTACTGAGGATTGCTCTCAGAAACATCTTTCAGGCTGTGAGAACATTAAGATTGAGCAGAGAAAGGAGTTAAACTGAAATGCAGTTGCAGCAGAGAACTGAGCCAACTCCAATGCGATTCTGAAGCTGGGATGGCCCTTCCATTGAAGCAATGGGTCTGGGCCTTTGGACCCACCAGTGGACCAGCCATTGGATGAAGGGAAGAGGAAAAGAGTTTGCTGAAGTGAAATCTCATGAATTGGCAATGAGATGACATAAAGGTGGAAAGAGAAAGAAGTCAGAGAGAAAGCCAGGGTTGAGGAATGCCCAGGAAATACCTAGAATTTCAGTGGAAGGCCCGGTTTAGAGGTGAAGGTGACAACTTCCACTGGGGACATACCGGCACATTCCTTGTTTTCTTTAATGCTGTCATGGGATCATGCCGAAGGGACTGTAAAGCCTGCAGGGTGTCATACCTGAGTTCATTCCAGTGCCTTATTGAAAAGATAAAGGCGATGTGAGTTTGCACGAACAGCATTGGAAAGTACAAAAGGTCAGAAGAGGATTCCAGATAGACATGATATAAAAGCTGGAAAATAAAAGGAAATTATTATTATTTACTATTATTATGTTAATTATTAAATCAATATTATTAAATTAGTTATTAATTATCTATTTGTAGACGACATGATGGAATCCCTGGGAAGTCTTAGCCATTCACTGATAAAACAAAACAATAAAATAATTTAGTAAGAGATCAGGACACAAAATTAACATGAAGATCCAAAGAGAATATATAGTGTGGTACATTTTGTGTAAGAAAGATAAATCAGAAATTAATGAAAGTGGTTACCTGTAGATGTCGGGTGGGGACAGAGTAGCAGGAATAGGGCTGGAAAGGAGACTTTACTGAGTGTACCTTTTCTTATTAAGTTTTTACTTTTGAAACAAGTAGATGTTTGATTTGTTTAGAAAATAAAATTTAATTTAAAATGATAAAAGAAAAGCAAATTCTCAGATTAGACACAAATAGAAAAAATTCAATACCAAACTGATAATATAACACAACAATAAAATCATTTAAGTAGCTTTTGAAAACAGTACTCAGGCTATATATGCTTCTTTGTGAAGTGGTTTTCAACCTGGGGTGATTTTGCCCCCAGGGAACATTTCATGATGTCTACAGACATTTTTGATTGTCACCACTGGGGGTTAGAGAGGAAGTACTGGAATCCAGCATTTAGAGGCCAGGGATGGTGTTAAACATCCTACAAAACACAGAACAGCCACAACAAAGAGTTATCACCCCAAATGTCAATATTATCGAGGCTGAGAAATCTCAGGAGATTTGAGAAACAAAAAATTATGAAGAAATTTTGAATTTTACAAGGCTTTTTGTTGGGAGAGGTATTGATGTAATAATTCTGGAAAATTTTGTGACTATTATGGAATAGAGAGAATGGACAAATTTGTTAATATTGTTGAGAACCAAGGTTCTCGTTGTGGCAGACGGAAGACAGAAATATGAACTAGGGAAAGATGAGGAACCTTGTGATTGCTGAGTTTGAGTTTCTGATTTAACAAAAAGGAGAGAAGATAGATATCTCCTAGCTTTCCCACTGAAAGGGCCTGAAGTAATGACATCCCAGTAGCAATGAGCACACTTGGCACCCAGATCACAGTTTCTAAAAAACCATTATCCACAGAAAAGAACCAGGGCTCCTTGCAGAAGCTGCTGACTCAGATACTAAAGAACACGGTGAGCCAGAATATCCAGCTGTGCCAGACAGCAAGTAAGTGCTCGAAGGCCAATGAAGGTATATTTAAGAAAACAAAACAAAAAAGCACACGCACACAAAACAGAAGCCATCTTCAAGGAGGTCAGATAGGGCAAATTTAGAACAATTTGCACATAAAAAAGAATAATGATGATAATGGATTACAGAACCAGAAAAGAACTGAATCCACAATGTTACTCAGAAAAAAATGCGATCAGCTCTAGAACATATATTACCATTAGAAAATCACCATTTTGCAAGCACCAATGTAACAATTCATTCAGGTCAGATCAGAAGTAGATGCTAATACCTTTGGGGTGTACAGAAGTTCCAAACAATCTCAAAATATTACCCCACATAGTACTTATTAGTTATAAAAGGAAAAAGTTCCCTTTGCTAGTATGATATCTGTCAAACTTCAATTTAACCAAAGAATCTAGCTTTTCCATCGCCAGTGGTGGGCATTGCAACGTGATACAATGGGAAGTAAACAGCATCACCGATGCCATGTATGTGCACGACCTCTCGGGCGGCATAACCAGGACAATGAGCCCTGGGCCCGGTGAACTTTGGTTCCTACCCCAACAAGAGGAAATAACCA
Organism: Miniopterus schreibersii; assembly: GCF_964146895.1. Lineage (NCBI taxonomy): Eukaryota > Metazoa > Chordata > Mammalia > Chiroptera > Miniopteridae > Miniopterus > Miniopterus schreibersii. The sequence continues at coordinate 75,209,674 of NC_138107.1, read as the reverse complement.
GAAGAATAAAGAGACTAAAGAAACATGATGAAGTATTATGCAGAATCTCATATTGGTTCCCGAATTTTTAAAAATTAGTTTCAAAAGATTTTTGGGGGCAATTACAGGCAATTTGAATATGAATTAATTACTAAATACTATATTTATGTTAAATTTCTTTCTCATGATAACAGTATTATGGTTATTTAAGAAAGTGCCCTGGTTCTTAAGAAATATATGTTGAAATATTTAGGATGAGCTCCCATGATGTCTGCACCTTACTTTCAGGAGTTTTTACAAATATACATAGATGGAGAGAAAGTAATTGTGGCAACATTTTAACTCATGCGTTTAGGTAAGGGGCATGCATATCTGTTAACTTTTCTACAAATTTGAAGTGTTTCATTTTTTAAAAGTGTAGAAAAAATACTTGTTTGATTCCATCAGTTGACTTGGAGCCAATACGTTATTTAAAAACTGGTAAAGGGAAGAAATCTAGCATTTACTTTGCCTTCTTTAAATGAACTATAACTCAGAATAACCAAATAATTAATAGGGGAGTTTCTCTACATAGAAGTCTTCTGTATAGTACATAAGGTATTGTAGAAATAGAGTAGCACCATTTCTAACCCCTAATGAAGTAATGGATCTAGCCATAGTTATCAATGTGTCCCAACATACTGAAGAGAGAAACATCAGAAAGTATGTACCTCCTGAGGGAAGAAGACAACACCGACCATAAAGTAGCCTGGACCCGCAAAACACAATAATAATAAAAGCTGAATTTGCCTGAGCTTCTAGATCTATCAGTACATAGGAAAAACAGGGGACAAAGGAACAAGGTAAACATCACTGTGGCGACGGGATCATCCACATCTGGGAAGCGCATCCTGGGAAACCTACAGGACAAACAACCCAGTTCTTTCCTAATTCAATTACTAGAGGGAAAATTGTAGAGGAGAGCTACAGATTAAAAGAAACTTAAAAGACAGCAACCCATTGCAATTTCTAGACCTTATTTATAACCCTAATTCATACAAACTTGTGGGGGAAAATGTCTATGAGAAACAATTGGGAAATGTAAACCTTGTTAGGGTATTCAATGAGGTTAAGGAATTACTTTTCATTATTTTTAGATATAACACTACTGGTTTTATATCTATTTTGATTACATGTTTTTAAAGATTACTTATCTTTTAGAGATATACCCTGAAACATTTATGGATGAAATAATATGATAGTGGAGATTTATTTCAAAATAATGTAGAAAGAGGTATAGGTAAAACAAGAGTATCTATGAGTTGATATTTATTAAAGTTGGGTGAAGGGTACGTGGGGGTTCATTATATTAATCTTTTTACTTTGAAAACAATTAGATATTTGAATTTTTTAAATAAAAGATTAATTGAAAAAAATTTAAACAAAGATAGCCTTGGAGAAACAAAAAGGAGGCAGGTGCTCTGCCTTTTTTGCCTGAATTTATTGAACTCCTAGAAGGGACCACCTCCTTGTAAAGCCTTTACTCGATTATCCCATTTAATCCTCACATAGTAGATATTGCAGAGATTAAACACATATCCTCTGGTGTCACACTTCCCAGGTTTAAAATCTCCATTCTGCCACCACCTGTGAAGCCAATTAGCCTCCATGCCCTTATCTCTGAAATGGTGATGACGATGGTATTAGCCACCTCTTGGGTTGCACTGAGGGTTAAACAATGGATTGTTTTAAGTAAAGTGCTTAGGCCACTCCCCGGTACACAGTGACACATTGAAAATATTAGTACTTGTTATTAATAAGCTATAAAACTGGGACAGAGTCTACGGTTTGGCTGCCCAGAGCCCACTGTCCTGCACGATGCTGCCCTGAGGACGGCACGTGTAGATGTATATGTCCATCAGTTTTGTAGTACTCTCTGCCAAAGCCACTTCATCCACTGTGTTGGGCACATTCTAATTGTGTTTAAGATGAGCAGCAGAGTTTTGGACATGCCAAGAAAGAAACATGGGTGTTAATAGAATCTTACACAATAACTTAGATAAATACTCATTTATTCATTCATTCAATATATATTTACTAAGCTTGGCTCTGCAAAAAATGCTAGAGGTTTAATAGTTAAGTGTCTACAGCCATTGTCCTAACAAGTTTGCTAACCAGGGGCCGTGCTTGGATTTCCACCCCCCAGCTGGCTGGGAAGCAGAGCATGACAAGTGGGCAGGATGGGAGTCCTAAGCATATAGATCTATCCTCTGAAGCTGGCCCAGCAATGGCCACCATGCAGTGTGTCCAGGATCTCACCAACTCAAGAGTGATTATGGGAATCAGCGTTAGTAGGTCCAAAGCAAGAGGCAGGTCCCAGCAGTGGTAACTTCAGGCAATGGTCAAATGTGTGGGAACCAGCCAGGGAGCAGCAGGATTTCTCTGAACTCTGTGCATCCATGGAAAAATTTTCCTAAGCAGTTGAGGAATTGAGAAGAAGATTCTAATCCTAGGAAGGGAAACTAGCAAAAATAAGAAGGACTATTTAGATTCAGTTGTACCAGCAGGGTCCTAAGGGCTTCTGTACTTCCAGGAGGAGTATGGAGACTATGGCATTATCAAGGTCAGAGCCAAATTCAGAGGCCTAGGCCATGAAAGATAGGGACAGGGATTTCTGCACTACAGCAGCTGTTTGCATGATCAGTGTGGCCCTTTATCCTACACAGGTTCCCAGAACCAGACCCTGAAACAATAATCCATGTGCGGGTGACTTACTAAGAAATTCTCCCAGGAGAACCTAAGATGGGAATAGAGGAAATAGGAACAGGGAAGAAAAAGCAGCAGCAGCAGCCGAATAAGGTTTCCCTTGCAGGCGAATTCCCAGAGGGTGGCTTCAACTGGATCCTACACAATTCCTAAAGTCTACATTTTGCCCCACAGTTTGTCCAAACTAGAGGCAAGAAAGATGGGCTTTTTCGGCTCCTATACCAGACTGTCACTGGGTAAGGGCTGTCCCAGAGGAACCTAAGTTCCAGGTACATACAGCTCTTTGCACTTGTGGCCAACGTTGGCTCAAGTGGTCCCAGAGTGGCCTCTGAAGACAGTCTTAAGTGTGGGCTTGTCAAAGCAAAATAATACAGAAGTCAGGAGAGGAGCACCCAGATGGTTAAAAGAATTCTAAAGAGCTCTGGGCCAAGTACCAGTAACAGCCACTCATACCTGTACTCCAGAATCTGGGTTTAACTGGCAGTAGAGAGTAATTTGGGAGGATGTCCATGGGCCCAGACATTGTGAATGAGCTACCGATCATTACAGTGTGCCTTATAAATTACTTCCAACTTCAAAGTATAATAGAGCTAAGCTGCTGGCAGACAACAACTCTCAGAAATTGGCAACACTGGGACAAAATGTGCAGGGTGTGAGCTCTCCCCTCTGCCTGTTGTCTGCAGTGGTCGCACAGAGAGTTCTGCTGGCCTCCGAGCCACTGGGACTCCAGGATGACAGACTCTCAGCATCATTGTTGTCTCTGCTTCTCTCCAATATTCCAAATCAGCAAGTGACATTTGGAAACACATCCTTTGAGTGAAATGACAGAAACATAGCCCTCAACATTCATAGAATTGACAAAGTTTTCCTAACTTGACCCTAATATCAGCAAGAGAAAAGACACTTGGCCTAGTCACTCTTCTTTCTGTGTCTCTTGGATGTCCACTCCATTAACAGGTCTGGAATCATCTAGTCATGGTGCTGGATGATCCCAGACTGTTCCCCAGACACTCAGATCTCTCCTCATTCCTTCCAGAGTCATCCTTTGAAGCTGGATGCTGTTCTGACCTTTATTGCCTCATATTATTTATATCAGAGCTCCCTCTCATGAGATCCACAGAACTTAGGGTAATCCTTGATAGCAAAAGAAAGGGAATATGCTGGTTTGTGTGTATTTGTTGAGGCAGAGAGATTGCCTATTTTAACATTATCAATAGAGTAGATCCATAGACGGACTGGGCGATAATACCTCAGGAGTGCACAGGCTGAAGGTGAGATGGAGACTCCCCGAGACTGACATGGTGGAGGCTAAAAATTATACTCCTGAAGACACCAAGGCCAAGCCAAAGAGGAGATCCCATAGGCACTTAAAAGGGTGAAAACACTTCTTAAATACACCCCTCATAACCTTATCAGTGTCACAGAGCAACAGGCAAGTACAGTACTACTTCTTTTACCTTAAAAATTGGGACATCTAGAAGTAGTACCTTTAATCTCTTCACCTCAACACTGATCAGCACAAAAGACTCCAAGTTGTTCCACTAGTTCACCAATGACTAGAAATGACACTGTCTACTCTACTTGTACTGCCAAGGCTCCAGAGACAGAATCACCCAGGTTAGTAATACTACTTCTTATAAGATTGTGGTCATAATATAACTTCCCTACAAATGCAAACTAGGTTTACCTGTTTTTACAGAGTCATTGTTCCAGAAGAATGGTCAATAAATCACGTCTAGCTTTCCTTTGACTTTCAGGCTGGTAAGTAACAAAATTATTTAAGAAAGACTATTATACATTATGGATCTGCTGATGGGCATGTGTGATGCTACCAAGGGCACAGTCTGGTCAAAGAAAAAAAAATCAGATGTTAATCTGATCAAGCTCTAGATCTAACTACCACTTAAAAGAAAATTCGAAGTTCAAAGGAACATGTTAGCATATGTTCCTGAAGTTACATCTATTGTTAAATGTATTGTTACATCAATACATTGGATACACCTGGAGTTGAGGCGGCTCTGAGGTGGCTCTGATGTACTACTGCTTTCTGTGACCTCATGCTGACAGCTTGAAAGTGGCCATGGTAAATGACATTTCATTTCCTGAGAGTCGGTTGTCAAACATTTACCAGCACACCGCTTCCTTAGCCTGTTCATAACAAAGTCCATGGCACCCAATACAAGGAGAAGTACAGTAGTCCTCCCCGAGGCACAGGGGATACATTCCAAGACCCCCAGTGGATATCAGAAACTGAAGATAGTGCAGAACCCTATATATAGTATGTTTTTTCCAATGCATACATACATATGATAGTGCTTAATTTCTAAATTAGGCACAGTAAGAGATTAACAGCAATGACTAATAATAAAATAGAGCGGTTATAATATACTGTAATAAGATTTATGTGACTGTGGCCTCTGTCTTTCTCTCTCTCTCTCTCAAAATATCTTACTGTACTATACTTACCTTTTCACCTAAAGGAAGCACTTTATGGCTTCTCTTTGGCATGTCTGAATCGCCAGCATCATTACTCTTGCACTATGGGGCCATTGTTAAGTAAAATAAGGGTTACTTGAACACAAGCACTGAGATACCAGCACAGTTGATCTGATAACGGAGATGGCTACTAAGTGACTAACAGGTGGGGAGTCTGTACAGCATAGATACACTGGACAAAGGGATGATTCACATCCTGGGCAGGATGGAGCAGGACAGTGGGAGATTTCATCACACTGCTCAGAATGGTCTGCAATTTAAAACGTCTGAATTGCTTATTTCCGGAATTTTCCATTTAATATTTTTTAGACCTAGGTTGACCTCGAGTAACTGAAAGCAAAACTGTGGAAAAGGGGGACTACTTACTGAATGTCAGAGGGGAAGTCAGAGAGGAAGGACAATGGTCTTAACTGATGGCAATTAAAATATCCTATTTTTCAACTTTACAAAAACATAGGGCCACTGCTAGGACCCCTCCCAGGGCCCAGGGTGAGTAGCCCTACAACATATTTTTCATTAGTTTCTTGACCTGCTTAGCTGATTCTTTTAAGTCATCCAAGTCTTGTTCAAATGTCACCTCATCAGAAAGGCCTTCTCTAACCACTCTAACTAGCCACTCTCTTTGTTATTTTCTACCCCTAATACTGTTCTGTTTTTCTTCAGATCACTACTTAGCATTACATGATCTATTTATAATGAACTTAACCTCTATGAATGCAGATTCTATTCTATTTCATTCAGTGTATCCCAGCACTAAGCACAGTGCCTGGTAGTTACTCAACGAACGTGGGGTGAATGAACTAAACACCATATACAATGACGTGGAAGGATGTCTATAAATTGTTGTTGACTAGGGAAAGAAAAATGCATTGTAGAAAGATACTCAGTCAATCCCGTTATTCACAGATCCTGTATTTGTGAATTTGCCTACTCATTAAAATGTATTTGTAACCCCAAAATCAATACGCACAGCACTTTGCCAATCATTCACAGAAACGCACAGAGCAGCAAAAATGTGAGTCACCCAGTGTGCATATTCCCAGCTGTGTCTGTACAAGGTGACTCTCTGACTTCTTATTTTAGCTCTCATACTCTAAGCAAGTGTTCTTTTTGTGGTCTATTTAGTGCCATGTTTTTGCATTTAATTTTGCTGTTTCAAGTGGCTCCCAAACGTAGGGCTAAAGTGCTGGCTGGTGCTAAGCACAAGAAGTCTGTAATGTGCATCACAGAGGAAATACTTGTGTTAGATGAGCTCCATTCAGGCATAAGATACAATGCTGTCGGCTATGAGTTCAATGTTAATGAATTAACAATATATATTGAATAGGTGTCTTTAAACAGAAACACATATCAAACAAGGTGATTTATTGATCAGTTGACAAAATGTTATGAGCAGAGGCTCAGAGGAATCTACCCTATACTTCCCCCTAAGATGATGGATCAGTGTTCACTAACTCAGTGTTCACAGCAACTTTTTAATGATCACAAATAATGAGAATCCACTGTATACAGCACAAGGGTGGCAAAAGTAGGTTTATAGTTGTTCTTATGGAAAATAACACAATTAATAAGTAATAATACAAGAACAAACTCTGGGTTTTGCATACTCACAACTATAAGCCTACTTTTGCCCACCTGTATGTTCTATTTGTTTAAAAAATATGATAGGCAGGTACGTAGATAGGTAGATAGATATAGAGATAAATTTGTATAGAGATAGAAAAAAATTTGGATGTATATGTACCAAACTGTTGGGAAAGTAGAATTAAGGGAATATAAAAAGTTTAATTTTGTGCCCTCTTATACTTTTGTTTTTGACAAATTTTCAACAAGTTATTATGTTGCTGAATTTTCAAACCAATGTTCTTTTTAACAAAGTAAAACAATAAATCCTTATTTAAAAACACTCATAAACTCAAGCAATAACTGGGGAGGGAAGCTCATATTATCTTTGGGTATTTATATTTTAAAAGAAACATCAACAAGAAAGTGCAGGCCTATAAAGAAATAAAATAAAAATAGACCAGATAAGTGATAGAAGAGGCAAAATGGTATCAAAAAATATCAACATTTTGTAACCAAATTGCTACATTAATAAGTACACAAACAAATAACAAATATCTGTGAGAACGAGGCTGCTTTTAAGCCAGCAATGATGCATGTGAAACAGAGCATGCAAGGAAACAGGAGAGTCATCAGGTTTGACATAACTTACGTCATCAGAGAACCAAGGCAGAAAAAACAAGTAAATCACAAAAGCTTGAAGCAAACAAAACTATCTAATTCACAATAACGTGAAAATAACTAGGTGGAAAGCAAGGGAATCTTCTTGGATTTGCCTATTTCCAGGATCCTACATTTCAGCAGCTAGAATTTCTTTTAAAGTAACATCCTATTCAACCTTTTCAAAAGTATTGGGGCTTTAATAAAAAGTATGATTTTTCAAAGGACTTATATGCATATATGCATAACCCATGGACACAGACAATAGTGTGGGGAGGGCCTGGGGGTGGGGCAGGTGCGGGATGGAGGGGTCAATGGGGGGAGAGGGGACATCTGTAATACTTTCAACAATAAAGATAAAAATTTTAAAAGATAAGATAAAAATAAAGTATGGTTTTTATTTGCTCCAAGGAAAGAATACTTTCTTAACGCTAGCTTGGTTATTCTCTGCACGAGCCAGTTATTCTGTGTGTTAGGCAAGGACTCAAGACAAGAATCGCTGCTATTTTCTTCTAGGCATAAGAGACCCGGAGCTTGCAGGGTAGACGGAGAAACAAGATTTAGCACCCATTCCGAGCACAACTCCTGAGAGGTAAAGGCTGTTCTCAGAGTTGAAATCAGTCTTCTTGTTTCATGAATAGAAAGTGATGAGGTAAGAAGAACTGGGGTGAGGTTTCTCCTCTCTCACAGGCAGCACCAATGCAGGACAGCACCAGCTGGGCCTTAGAATCAGCAAGTTTAATACTATTCTCCCCCCTCCACCACCTCCCCACCACCACCCCCACAGCTCCCTTTTCCACGGGTTCCTTGTAAGATGTCACTTTTAAAAAGAATTCTGTGGATTACACATTTGGACGGATAGATCCCCAATTACTCCAAGCGTAAGAAAATCTAGACAATCAAAAGAGCCACCCAGGAGCTTTCCCCCTGCAAGGAAAAGAGGAGTTAAAGGGGAAAATCTTCATGAGAAACCGCTGTGGTGTGAGGGTGTCACTCAGCAAGATGGCCCTGGATGATGCTGGGTCAATGCTTTTTAACCACCATAGGCTTGGCTGGTATACTCTGTCATCATCAACCAAAAATGCCATGCAGCCAGAATTTGCCCTCCAGGGTCAAGCACTGTATAATACATCCCAGAACAGAAATTAGAAATCTTCAAACGAGAGGTTTTTCCAAAAGAGCCACAGGTAGAATGAGGATATGCCTGGCCAAAGGGCATGACATTATACCATGTCTTTCCCAAGTACATTCTTTTTTCCCTAAAACAGGCAAAATTTCTTTAATTAAAAAAGTTTCCCGGGCATGTATTGATCCTTCAGCATGAACATTTGTACTAACGGTTGAGAATAAAATTTGAACATTGAAGAAGAGAGAAAAAATCCGTAGGCCGGCTAATCTCATGCGAACCCTGCGGCCAATGCGATTGGGGTATAAGTGTGGTGGTGGTTGCCTCCCTCTTCCACCTCTAACATGTTTCACTGAATGTGGAAATAATTTTCTTGCTGTATATTTTTAAAGCCCATAAAAGGACAAGATGATGGCTCACAATAGGCTAAGGGAAGGCTTCTCCTGGGGTTTTTGTTTTTCACCTTTCCTTAAAAGTCTACAAGAAAAAGGGAAAGTGGACCTTAGTGAAAACCTGGCCTTGACCATTTTTAGGGCAGGTAAATTCTGGAGAAAACTTCTAAAAGGCATCACTAATACTTAGTAAAACAAATATATTTGAGGAGCTCGGAATTAACTTCATCTAATGAGCCAATGATGATGATTTTTTCTAGGACTGTGTGCCTGAGGGATTTAGGTTTTGTTATTGGAAAGTAAGAAATTCTAAACTTGAAAGGCCACTTGGCTCAGCATGGCTGATGCTTTCAAATTCCCTGATTCCAGCTCCCTATAGTTTCTCAATTTACAAATTCATCTAGTCATCTCTTTGAGAAAATAAAATGATGCTTCTAGCTTCTCTGGGGTTTTCTGGCAACTTCTTCCTTATGACATTTCTCTTCCAGGTGAGAACATTTTTGGCGATAGCCTCTTTTTTCCTCCTACTGTCCTATTTGTACCGGGTCAGATTGGCCTCTATACTGTGAGCATAAATGGCTTCATTGGAAAAAACATTATTATCCTTCACAATTTACAGAAATATACGTGGCCTCTGTGAGGTGTCACTTTCCTCAGAAAGAATAAGCTGCTTCCTTATTAAGCCCTTTGGAGAAACAGAAATGGTTCGGAAGCCTCTGGCCTTGGCGACGCTTTCTACCGTGTTGCTCTTAAAGCAAAGGAGCAGAAGAAACACAATGGTTTTGAATTTTTATTCTCAAACAACCTCCTCAAGGGAACCTCTGAAAAATCACTGAGTCTTGGAGTTGATAGGCTTCCGAGAAAGAACACCACTGAACCTGCACAGGAAGGGTTTAGTCTACCAGCAGACGGGACCCGCCCTCGTGTGATGTCCCCGGGCGAATCCACCTTGTCCCTTTCCTTGTAAACCCAGGCTCACCCATGCTCCTGACTTCAGCTCCCTGTTACGCGTGGAGAACAACAGTTCCAGGCAGCCACGCTTCTTGGCTCTCTTTCCCTCAAAATTATAGCCAGAAAAGCTACAACCAGAAATTTTACCTTCTCAAGATGAAAATTAATGGAACCATTGGCTTTTAAAATTCTTTTTAAAAATTATTTCACTGTTCAGATTCTTCTCAGTCATTTTTTATTCTTCCTTTACTTATCTTCATTTTAACACCAGAATTTATCACCCTGTGCCCCAATATTGCATCTCCCTCAAGTTTTTTCTCAAGGGCACTGTCTTTCTCCCAGCCTTTGGTCTTCGGACCATCTTTTCAGACTGTCTTTTGCTACTTACTTCCTCTCTTCCTTCTCTATATAGCATCTTGTCAGTCCTTCCTCTGTGTTCCCACAGCCACTGCCCAGCTCCATATCTGTATCACATATCCTTACAGTACTTGAAGATCCTAAGTAGTGGTACTCAATTTACCTGCATCCAGCCCCTCCATCCCACCTTTTTTCAGTTCGTCATTCCCCATCCAGCCATCTCTATCTTCCCAAAATTCCACTTCCAGTATTTCACCCTCTGTTCCCTTCTTTTCCAGAAGTTTCCACCCAAATTTGATAATCTACACTAAAACAACAGCAACTACCGCCCATTAGCTGAGTACCTGCAACAATTATACTAAATGCTATACAAATTGCTTTACGTACATTATATTCAATCCTCACTACAGACCTGAAAGTTAAATTTCATTAGTCCCATTTTACAATAGAGAAAACTAAGCCTTAAAATGTGAATCAGCAACTTTTCCAGTAATGATGAGAGCTGAATTAGAATGCTCATCGGTTCGACTTCCAAACCCATGGTTTCTCCTGATTAGGAAGGTCTCCAGTTGCCTAATGAATCTACCTAATTCTTCCAGCCTGCAATTTTAACAACTTCAACAGCTGGCCCACCTGATCTACTGCATCACCACAAATCTTGTGCTCCAGAGGATGGTGGTTAAGGTCACACGCTCTGGAAGCAGCCTGCCTGGGTTCAGGTCCTGGCTCCATGTCTCACCAATTTGGCTATTCCCTGCAGTATCTCTTACCTCTCTGCACCTCCACTTTCTCATAAATTCTGACAATGACAAATTCACTCATCTCAGAGAAATGTGAGATTAAATGAGACAATGCCTCTCTTCACGTGATTCCCATCTGTTTCCTCTGTCAAGAATGATCTTCCCTCTCCTTTCAACTTATGAAGATGCAACACACATGCAACACTAACCCTTCGGTAATTAATTTCATCACCATAATGTTTTCTGTTCCCTAATTTCAGCTTCAGTCTCACAAATATATTTATAGTTCTTCACGATATCTTGCTCTGCATTGCATATTCCCTTCTGCTATTCCTTTGTTCTTCCTTATATAGTGTTCTACTCTTCCAAAATGATTACAAATTTCCAAAAGATGCAGACATTATTTCCTGTATGCCTCGCAGTAAGAATTTAATACTATGCCGAGCACAAAATATTTTGCCCCAAGCTGAGAATCTCAGATTTACATTTCATAAATTTTTATTTACTAACCGTAATATCAGTTACATTTCATTCTTTCTTCTTTTTGCTGTGGTGAAATTCCTCCTCCAGATTCTAATCATCTCCAGCCTAGAGCCTCATATCCCAGCCACACTAACTGTACCCCTAGTAATTCGCTCACTCATTCATGTCCAGCAAAAGGGACTGAGGGAAGGCCAGTGTGCTGAAACAGGAGAAGGTGAGAGGGCACAGAGCAAGATTAAGCCCCAGAGGGAGGCAGAGCCAGAGCGGGCAGAGCCCATCTGTTTTCCTTGTCCTATTTTAAGGCAGCTTAAGCTAAAAACGTTCAATCTGGAGCTAGACTAGTGAAGTTCGAAACCTGACAGCGTAACTGTGGGCTGATTACTCATCCGCATCCTCTATGCCTCACTTTCCTTAACTATATAATAATAATGAAGTTGTTTTGATTATCTGATTCCCAAGGAAACAGATTCTGAGAGAGAAATTTATAGGGAGCTCTCTCTGGAAAAACATCAGAAAGGCAGTGAGGAAAGCCAGTTGGAAGAGAGATGAAATTGAGCTGTGAAACAGTTGAAACAGACCCTCATCTGAGCCCCCAAAGAGCTCTGAAGCTGGAATGGCCCTGCAGAGATATTCTGAATTGAGGCAAGTCAACCAGGACTTTGTACCTCCCAAATGACCCATCATCGGCTGCAGGCTATCCCCTGGAAAGGTGTGCAACCTTGGGCAAGGCAGCTCCTTTCTGTCAAGGGCAATATCTAGGAGGGATTTAGCTAAAAGCTGACAGCAGACAATGTTTCAGGAAATGAGGGAACAAATGCCTCGATTCTGTAGGGGGGAATCTGTGTGAAAAACCATAGCATCCAATACAGTTGGTATAAAGATTAAATGAATTACTGCCTATAAGTCACTTAGGATGGTATATGGCATAGTAGCCCAAGATAAGTATTAGCTATTACAACATTTCCTTGCCTAGAAGGTCTCTTTGCTTTACCTAAAGGCTTCCTGACTAAACTTTTAAAAGGATGGTGACAGTATTTCTTTTCATTTTAGTGCCCTAAGCAGCTAAAGTCTGTAAATATTTATGCATTCATTTGATTATTTATGGGTTTGCTTCTACCTATTACATAATGCCTTGGCTTCTTGTACTCTCAAGTGTTTATTTCCATACTGTCTATTGCCGCGTGCAGCAAATAGAGGAAACCATGGTCATCTAACTAAACATGGTCATCACTAAACACACGAGAGAGCAACTGTTGGTTATTTAAAGAGTAAATTAATACAGATAGCCTTGAAGAGAAAGAAGAAATTTTAAAAGCAGTACCAAACTTAAGGGCATACTTAAATGCCATGAGGACCAGAACTTGGCAAATCCCTGAATGGACACCCTTCCAGCCACACGCTGGGATGTCTCTATTCTCTTGGCAATATTCCCAAGGCATTCTGAGGCCTAGATGCCCAGCAATCAAAGCTTGGAGACCCTGGAACTGTTATTGCAAGGAGTCTGATATAACTATGTAGCTACCAAACTTTATTTATTTATCTGTTTAAAATATATCTTTATTGATTTCAGAGAGAGGAAGGGAGAGGGAGAGAGATATAGAAAGATCAATGATGAGAGAGTCATTGATCGGCTGCCTCCTACACGCCCAAGATGGGATCGAGCCCGCAACCTGGGCATGTGCCCTGACTGGGAATCCAACCTCAATCTCCTGGATCCTAGGTCAATGCTCAACCGCTGAATCACACCCAGTTGGGTACTACCAAACTTTAAATTTAACAAAAATCGATAGTATATATTTCTCACCATATTTACCACTATCCTTCAAAGTAATGTCATAATCTGATTCATAATGTGTAAACTTATTTAATAGCATTACTGAATAAATATATAGTTTTCTATCATGATGAATTTTCTTACCCAATGTTAAATAAATGTACAGCTATTATATATCGTAGAGTAAGTAAACATTCCCATACTCAATCACTAGACCCTTAAATTTCTCATGCCCAACACAATGTGTCTTTTTCAACCCCAAGGCATCGGAAACACCAGATTTCCCCTTAAGGCTAGAGACAATATCCTATTTACCTGTGTATGCCTACAGTACCGTTTATACAGTAGAAAAAGAAAAAAAGTAATCATCATTTTACAAATATTTATTGCATACTTGGTTTATACCAAGTGCTGGGTGTTAGAAATATAATAGTGAATAAATATATATACATTCTCTACCCACATGTAGATTACAATCGAGTAGAAGAGACAAACCATTAAAAATCTATCATTTATACTTTTGATAAATGATGTAAAGGAAAAAATAAAGGGTGCAATGAGTCATTATTTTAGGGGAAGTTGTTTCAGACTGAGTGGGCAAGAGGAGAGAGGGAGATGCCAGGAAAGGAAGCAGAAGAGTTCACGCTGAGATAGAAAGTTAGACTAGAAGTTCGCCACAAGGCCGATGGGTGGAGGACTCCGGGCAGAGCGTACACCATGTATGATGAATAAATGGAGGAATCTTCCATGTTCCCTTTGACAGATGGACAAGACCATTTGCAATTTAAAAAGTAAGTCAGAGTTCAATTGGATAGAAAGTTTAACATGCAAGTTTTTTAAAAGCTGCTTATTTCAAAAGCAATTATAAGAAAACACATTTTTGGTTTGACAGTGCAATATTTATTCCACTAAGGATCAACCATCGTGGTAAATGTTAAGAATACAAGATAATGTTAGTCCCCCAGGAGCTTACACTTCAGCCAGAACGGAAGGTCAGCAGATAGTTATATGAAGAGTAGCAAATGCTGGGAAAGGGGCTAGTACAGAGAGATAAGACAGCCCAGAAAGGCCACGAAGTTCACAGAGGGCCTCCTCACAGGAAGCAGCGTATAACTGGAGATGTGCTCTATGCTAACTGTTAAAGCAGTAGGCTGAGCAGAAAGCTCAGGCTGCCTCATGGGAGAGCGCTAGCTTGCCTGCAAATGTTGCAAGGCCTGAAACGAGGTCCTGACCCAGGAGAGGAGCTTTGAAAGAAGATAGAGTATGAGGGGACATTTGAAGGGGGGTGGAGAATATATGACCATTTAAATTTTAAAAGGTTTTTTAAAAGAAGTGACCTAAATTGAATTATAATTCAATTAACACATTAAAAAAAAAAAGCACCTCAATTCCATACTACTTTAAAAGAAAATCCAAGAGATTCAGTATTATTTCATTTAAATGTTTACAATTCACTGGTTTTCTCAACTCAGTGGTAGTGTGTTTCCTTTCCATTTACTCCATTGTCCAACTTAATTTAGCAGATCCCATCTGCCCAATCACAAGAGAGCAAGTTTTACATGTGAACCTTATCCTATGTACCCCATACATTTTAAAAATAATACTAACAATGGAAACCACACTATCTCTGCATTTCCTGAGTGCTGTGCCTTTGATAGTAGACTCTACAATGTCTTGGCATTTCAGATGGCATTATTAACGGTTTATTGTTGTTACTTTCACTTCAGACGTGATCCTTAGTACTGGCTCTTCTTTAATCAGCTAAAGTGCTGAATGGCAAAAGTCTCTTTTCCTTGGGGAACTAGAATGTCGTAATATAATCTTTCTGCCATTCCCAACAAAAGACTGTCACCTGACTCCCACAGCCTCTGAGGGCCAACTGTTTGAGTTCAAGTACTGATTCTGCACACTTGTGAGTAAGAGAGGAACACTGAGTAAAGAAGCAGCAGTAGGAGGTGGAAGAACAGAAAAGCAAAGGGAGAGAGCAAAAGGACTAGAACGAATGAAAGGAAGAACAGTTTGCTACAGAAAACAGTCAAGAGAAGAGAATGCCCATTCGATGTCTTCTTTTTCTCATAGGTTACCTGACTTTCCAAAAACAGAAAAGCTTTCGCAGCTATTTCTTTAAAAATCTGGCCACATTTTATAATGACCAGGTGTTCCCAGAAGTTTAAATGCCTTGCATGTTTTAGTAACTCAACTCACCTCTAATCACAGTTCCAAATATACTTGTGAACTCAATAAATTTTACTCAGTGGGCTTGTTCTAAAAGCAAACCTTTCTTCTAAAAGAAGTCCAGCCCTAGCCCGAGGACTGAAGGATCCTGGTCTCCATTCCAGTCAAGGGCACATACCTCAGTTGCAGTCTCTATCCCCAACCCCTGTTGGGGCGCATGCAGGAAGCAACCAATCAATGTGTTGCTCTCACATCAATGCTACTCTCACTCTCTCTCCCCCTTCCACTCTCTGAAAAGCAATGGAAAAAATACCCTCAGGTGAGGATTAACACCTTACCATAACTAGTCAACACACAAGGTAAGAAAAAGGGGTAGAAATTACTGCCACCTGCACTTTGCAGTCAGGGAAAGTGCCAGAGAAATGTATTCCAATGTCTTAGGCCACACAGCCAATCAAGGGCAATGCCAAGACCAGGTGCCATGCCCTGGCCTCTGGATTCAATCTGCCTCCCTCGCTATATCACAATGGGTTATTAATTTAAACAGAGCCATCCTATAGCCAAAAAACAAACATAAGAGGGGTTTTTTTGTAATAGATATATTTTTTCTTAAAAAAAACACCCTCTGGAGAAGGTATCTATTTACCCTAACATAATGGAATGTAATAAGACATTTATAACATCCCTCTGAGCTTCCTTCTGCTAATAACGAAACATTGAATTACACAAGTGCATTGCACAGTGGAAGAACCATCAGCCTCCACTGGTGTGTTGCCTAATATTTACCTGAAAAACAATTTTTATTTGGACTTGTGCTTCACTTATGCTTTCAGTAGATCTGTATCTGAGTAGGCAGGAGTTGATTTGCAGAAATTATGTCACATGCAACAGATTTCGGTGCTGTGTTTGCCTCTGGTAAAATAGGTCAACCTTCGTATTTCAAACGTAGTCTCCTAGTCTCTCTCAAATATTCTTGGGGACCTTAAATAATACATAAGCTCCTGCTACTGCTCAAAAGGACACAGCCACACAGCGGTGGCTTTCAAATGGAGTCATTCCTTTAAATCTGAGCTTAATGATGGGAAGTAGAGGATCCACTCTCCTGCTATTAAATCAAGGTATTATCAAATACCCAAGGCTGGCATCTTACTTCCACTGAGTAAATGCCTCTGCAGAACCCAAATACTTCAGGGTTCCACTATCTCTTGGTAAGCATCAGCCATCAGCCTGAACTTCCTGCAGGGCACATGCATACATCGGGTAGGTGGCTCAAAGCTGTCTGCAACCTAGTCTCTACAAAGTCTTGCTTCCCTACACCAATCAAGTTCAATAACATTTGCCCCCATCCTGTAACAAATGTGAGAGTATTTTACTTTACAGAATTATTAAATGCAAAGGGCCAGAAAAGAATTTAGAAATTAAAATCCAATGTTTTACAGATGAGGGAAGAATTTCTAAGAGCTCATGTGACTTGTCCAGTGTTCCCTCAACAAATGGTGACACAACCCTGGTGTCCTGGCTTCAGCACAATGCCTGACACATAGCACAAAGGGGAAAGGAAAGAAAGAAGAAATAGTTAATGGTTGAGGCCTGAATCTCACTATTTTTTTTTTCTTTTTTTCAGTCTTAACTATTTTAGCTTATGAAGAAAAGATAAAGTCAGGCAAAAGGATGACCTCACACATGGGGAGTAGGTTATGGGGTTTGCAGAGAAGGATAGGGTTAGGTGGAAATATCAGAGGCTTATAACTGAAGAGAGAACATTAGGATATGATGAATGGCCCCAAGGTGTGGCTCTCTGAAGTCACATGTCTCAAAGAAGTTATGTGGTGTGAGTGTGAAGGGGATACAAAAGACCTAGGACAGAGCAGCCGATACACTCCTTTTCCAACCAAGAGAGCAGCCCAAAGTGTGGGGCATGGAATCTTATCAGAGCTCTCTACCCTGTTCAGACCCAGGCCTCCATCCATGAGCCTTTCTGGCCCCCTTGAAGCACTAGCTCTACAAGTGATTTGTACAGTGATGATCTTGAATCCAGTCTCTCGGGGATGCTATTCAATGCCTGACTTACAGGAAAGTCCACTGAAGGATGTGAAAGGACACAGTACAGGTAGGAGCTCACCTCATGAGGACCCAAGTCTCCTCCAATGCCCCACCATACCCTGCCAGCCTTGCCCCTGGCTCACAACAGCTACATCCCTCCTTCTCCATCCTTACACCATGCATGTACTTCCACTACGTATCATCTCTTATGCTCCATAACAACCTCTTACACATCAGCATGATTCAGCTATTTAAATACTGATGTCTCTCAAGTAACTATTTTCTGGTTAAGCATCTCTACTTTTTTTTAAATATGTCTTTATTGACTTCAGAGAGAGGAAGTGAGAGGGAGAGAGAGAGAGAAACATCAACGATGAGATGTTCAACCACTGAGCCAGGCCGGCCAGGCAAACACCTCTACTTTTAACTGGGTGTCTTAAAGGCACCACATAAGCAAAATTTTCAAATCTTAAATGAAGGCAATCGATCCTCATTATGCACAGATTCCAAATTACAAATTTCCCTACTCACTAAAATTAATTTGTAACCCCAAAATCAACACACACGACATTTTTATGGTCATTCACAGACATGCATGGCAAGGAGAGATCTTGAGATGTTGGACCCACATGTCCCCAGGGAGGTAGAATTAGGCAATGCCCTGCCTTCCTGTTCAGGTTCTCATACAGTAAACAAGGGTTCTTTCTGCAGTCTATTTAGTGCCAGCTTTTCCACATTTGTGTGTGTTTTGTTGGGGATTTCACCCCAAGCATACTGCTGAAGTGTTGTCTAGTACTATTCTTGAGCACAGGAAGACTGAGATGCCTGAGGGAGAAAATCTGTGTATTAGGTAAGCTTGATTCAGGCATGTTATAGTGTTATAGGTTCTGAGTTTACTGTTAATGAATCAACTATATATATATTGAATAAGGTGTCTGTAATGGTTAATTTTATGTGTCAATCTTACTGATCCTTGGGGTGCCCAGATTAAATATTATTGGGGGGTTGTCTGAGGGTGTTTTCTGGTGAGATTAGCATTTGAATCAGTTGGCTCAGTGCAGCTGATCGCCTTCCCCAGTGTGGGTGGGCATCATCTAATCCTTTGAGGGTCTGAATAGAACAAAAGGTGGAAGAAGAAGGAATCTGCCACCTTTTCCTCCTGCCTGCATGCGTGAGCTAGATTTCCTGCTCTTGGATGGGGGGTTACACCATCTGCTCCCTAGGGTCTCGGGCCTTCAGATTCTGGCTGGAATTACACCACCCGCTTTCCTAGGTCTCCAGCTTGCAAGTGGCAAATTGTGAGACTTCTCTGCCCCCATAATCTTGTGAACTAGTTCCTCATTATAGATTTCCTATGTGTGTGTGCGTGTGTGTGTGTATTTCCCTATTAGTTTTGTTTCTTTGGAGAACCCTAATACAATGTCTTTAAACAGAAACATACATAAAACAAGGACATGTATGAATCAGTTGATGAAAATTTTGTGGCCAGAGGCTCACAGGAACCTAACCCTGTATTTCCCCTAGAAACATCAGTTCAAGATTCACTAATTCAGCCCGGCTGGGCGTAGCTCAGTGGTTGAGCGTCGACCTAGGATCAAGGCGATTGGGGTTCAATTCCTGATCAGGGCACATGCCCGGGTTGCGGGCTCGATCCCCAGTTGGGGGCATGCAGGAGGTGGCCGATCAATGACTCTCTCATCATTGATGTTTCTATCTCTCTTTCTCCCTCTCCTTTCCTCTCTCTGAAATCAATAAAGATATATTAAGTAAATAAATAAAATAAATAAATAAATAAATAAATAAATAAATAAATAAATAAATAAATAAAATAAAATGATCCCTAACTTCTTGGAACTGATGACCTAAAACGGACAAGAATGACTTTAAAAAAAAATAAAAGATTCACTTATTCAGTGTTTATAGTGACTTTATTGAACATAACTACCATGAATAAACAGAGTTGATTCTAATTATCTATTTCATCTTAAATTTTCACCTTGCCCAAAAGCTCTGTTAATGTCCCAGAAGGCTGGAAGTTGTTAGCTTTCTCTCTCTCTCTGTTGTAGATGAATAAAGGGTTCTACAGAAAGTAACCTCTCAGGGTAATCTGATCATAAATTCCTGACTCGGCAGGTCATGGTGGGTAGTCTTGCCCCAGGCATATAACTTCTTCACGTAAAGGCTTATCTTTGGCTTAAGCAAGTCCTGTCCATTGTTTCTGTGCATCTAGGTTAACATATCTTGGGCATGACTCTTTTTCAAAGTAATCCACATGATTTTGTTAACTTTCCTGTAATCTAATCCCCGCCTTGCTTTCTCCTACCTCTGTGTAATCTTCCTTAGGTTCCCTGCTTAAATTCAAATGCATACAAGAAACTGCATAACTGTTATTCTACAGATGAGATCTTGCTTCCCAGCAGTTGTCATCAGTTAGGCTCAAATGAAATCTTATAAAAATTCTCTGCAGGTTTGGACGTTCTTACATCGACACCATCCATACCCAATCAGTCCTCAGCCTAAATATATGCATCCTCTCCTTCTCAGCTCCACTATTTTGGATCAGGGCCTAGTCACCTAGCACCAAAAGGATCACAACTGGCTCCTGACTTGTCTTCCTACTTTGGTCTTTTCCCTTACAATTCACACCCTGCCCATGTGAACTGACTGTGATTCTCCCCTGCCTACCCTACCTTTCTCACCACACCTGAAACCACACGTCAACCCCAAACTCCAGCTGGGTCCTTGAAGCTCCTGTGATAACAAACTGTTGGAGTTCTCTACACTCATCACACTCCCCACCTCTTCTGCTTTGCATATGTTGATCTCCCTGCCTGGGATGCCTTTCCTCACCTTTTCAAGTTGGTGGACACCTACTTGTCTTTTTGGACACAACTCAAATGCTCCAAATACAGGAAGAGGCTCCTTGCTCAGGGTCACCTCTGCATCTGGTACAGACTATTCAAACTGCCTTGATATGATCAGTGGCAAATGTTTAGATTTACCTATTCCTTTGCCCTACTAGACTGAGCTCCTTGATGCTGGGTGCTGTCTTTTCATGTTTGATCCCATAGGAAGTTTCCCATACTGCTCAGAATGTGGCATTCAATAAGTAATGAAAAACGAGTGAGTGAGTGAGTGAATAAATGATGTTTTCCCCACAATCTCACTTCGACTTACTCTCCTGGATCTTATGTGAATCTCATCCTGGTCTTAACTTTCTACCTGCTTAAAGTAATTATGATTTGGTAACGACCCACTCAGAGAAGAAGCAGAGGTTTCTAGGCAAAACTGTTTAACTGCCAGGTGTTGACTATTTTAAAGCTTATGGTTGAAACCAGAAAAATACCTGGCCTCCTGCCTAACCTTTGCTTTAGCCTGAAACCTGCCCCCACCCCCATTTTCCCATTAAGTACAATTTATCCTTCCTGTAAGCCATAAATTCTTCCTCTCTAAAAAACCCTCCCAATTACCCTCCCATCCACCCCCTTCTGACTACCTCATGCTCTGAGCAACTTGAGAGGTTCTGAGCACCTCATGCTACTGGGTGCTCTTAGGTAGCCCTTACGGCTCCTGACTTGACTCTAGGGCAATAATAGAAGGTCCTTGAGAGCAGGTATGGATGCATACCTGGCACACAGCAGATGGGAAACAGATGTTTGCTAAGTCAGTGAATCATAATAACTCTGTGAGGTAGGTGTTATAATAGCATGGGAGCAGTAGAGCATAATGAATGCAACTGGCCGGGTTGTAAACCTGCTCACATTCTATCTGGGAAACGTTAAGTTATTCAGTATCTTTGCGCCTCACCTTCCCCATCTGTAAAATGGGATTAATGATAGTACATACCTCAGAGGTTTTTGCCATGATTAAAAGAGATAATGCATATTAATCACTTAGCAAATTCCTTAGCACAACACCTGGCCCACAGTGCGTACTCGATAGTTGGCTAATATTAATATATTTCGTACATATAAGAAAACTGTTGCTAAAGAATGAATTATCCAGCCCTGGCTGGGTAGTTCAGTAGGTTAGAGCATCGTCTGGATAGGCCAAAGTTTCAGGTTCAATCTCCGGTCAGGGCACATACAAGAAGCAACCAATAAGTGTATAAATAAGCGGAACAGCAAATCAATGCTTCTGTTTCTCTCTAGACTCTCAAAAAAATCAAAAACTAAAATTTAAAAATAAATAATAAATTATCCAAGATCACTTAGAGAGAAATTGAGAGGTGGAGTTGAAGTAGTGTAAAGTTACAGGGATTTCAAATGATAAAATGACCAAGCTGAACTGGGAGTAACAAGACTGTGCTGACTCAAAGAGGGGCGTTTCAGAGATAGCCCAGCTGGATCTTATCTGTATCAGGAGGAAAAGCGCCTAGAGCGAGGCCTCTAGAATGCAGCCCTCTATAACCCATACCTCTATTGTTAGGAAATACTAGGATCAGTTAAGAACAGCTCTCATCAGCGAAATAGTTTAAATGACTAAGAAAGAAAAGAGGTTGTTTCTCCCTTATTTTGCACTCAACACAGTCGTTGGGGTTTATAAATACACTTTATCAAATCCCTCTGTGCAAGTAGTCCTGAGCGTTCCCCCCACCCAACCCTGCACCATGAGAGAATGAATAAATGAATATCTAACAGGGCCCGCACAATACCCACGAGATAATCGGCATTCTGAAAGTGTCTGAAGATATCATGTATGATAGACACCAAAGAATGACCCTATGCGTTTTACCCCTGAATTACTGGTTGGCAGAAATGGCCGAGCAATGCAAACAGACCTGAGGAGGGCACAACAGATGAATTCCGCAAACAGGGGCTGCATGATTAGCAGATGTCAGAAATGATACTTTTCTGTCCCCCCGCCCCCTTCTGATTTATGCAAGACACAGTTTGTGGTTTCCTTTGTTTTTCAATCCCAATATATTCTAGTTCGGTTATTCACTACAAATGGCCATACTGTTTAATAAAAGCTGGTGTGTCCATTACTGAAGGGAGAGAGAACCCAAACAGGCCCACCTCCGTAAGCCCAATTCTCAGCCCTGCTGACGGCTCTTGGGGTTCCAGCCTCCCAGGGAATAAATGAAGATTGCCAAAGATTGATCTCCAAATCGAGTTTCTGCAAGGCCAGCTTGTGGTGGCCTTTTGATCAGAAGAGGACACTGAGGAAGCATCCCCACAATAGCCACGCTGAAAATAATTGTTCGAATCCATGCATACCAGCTCAACTAGGAGAATGCTCCCAAGCGGGGTCTGCTTTAACAGAAGCGTAAGTATTATGCATTGCAGCCTATTATAAATTGGTTGTAATTTTCTCCTGACACTTTTTGAATTAAACTAGTTAGTATACAAAAAAATAACAATAATAATAATAACAAATGCCACAAAGCAAAAAGCAAACTCGGTGTCTGAAGGTTAATGATTGCTCATGAAAGCCACAGAAATAAATTATCTGCCTAGGGACACTGTCACATGATCAGCACAAAAGCTCCAACAGCCAAAAATGTTTATGTAGAGGGAAAAAACACTGTCAGCGTCACAGAACCCATCCCCCCACAGCTAAATTCGAGTCCCGAGCCAGCCAGCTGCTCCTGACTGCTTACATTAAACTAATTTGTGCTGCTACATTGCAGCTGCTTAATTTTTAGTCTGAACTTTATCACCAATAAGTGTTACAATAACAAGCGATATGATGGTATCTCCCAAGAAATATCCATCAGCCCCCAAACAATGACAGCTACACAAGAGCCGGTTGCAGGGAAACATATTTTTAAAAAGAAAATCACCCCCACGCTGCCGCTTTAAAGGGGGGAGGGGCGAACTTTTAGTGGGAACGGCCTTAAAACGCTGCTTTGTTCTGAAGGCCATTCTGAAGAAGGGGGATGATTGAAAAGGTTAGCAAGCAGGGGAGGAGTTAACAAGTAAGATGTGCTTTTGCTAAGAGAGGGTGATTTGCAAGGTGAGAGGCTTAGGGGGGAGCAGGCCATTGCTCGACAACAATGCAATCCATGCTGTTTCTCTTGCTCAGGGCTCCCCAAAAATGCTCCTGCAAACCTCACCGCAGCTGGGGCGGTGATTCCCAAGTTGCTGTAAACATCAGACTTTGGCCAGCGGGGCACAGGAGCTGACGGTGGTGCTTGTCATCCCCCATGTTTTCCTGTGTTATTTTCCTCGCCCAGTGTAAATGCAGAAACTCTTCCTTGGGCAGAAATAGACACTGACCTGAACTGGTGGAAATTCCAGCCAAATATGCAGGCACTGTTTTTGCTACGTTTCAGAATTTGGCTTAGACCATATGTCAGGCCTTTATTTGTACTCGGAACTAGAATAGAGACCAAACAACTTAAAAATGATTTTTTTTTTTTACAAAAAGCATTTGGAATGCACTGAAACTTTTCCATTATTAATTAATCTGAGTAAGATGAATGTTTTCAGTCGAGCTATCTTGTTACACCCCCCTGTTTACTGCGGGAGGGACAATTCCACTTCACCCTGCTCAGTAATTACAAAAACAATTCCTTTGAAAGCAGGAGAACACCCATGTCAGCTATTTACAGCATTTTTTAAATTCTGTGGTTTTCAGAATTAAGGTTCAAAGTGAGTGTTATTAATGTTGAGTAATAAAGTAGTTTTTCTTGCACAAAGATGTACTAAATTTAAAAAGAATTGTGTACGCTGGAACAATTTTCTCAGGATGGGAAGGGGGGCGGGGGAGGGGGGAAATTTAAACCCACCTTTGTTTTTCCAACTTGACACCTTTACACCTCATGGTCCCAGCCCAGGTCCTAGCAGTGTTTTCTTTTTCCAGACGGCTGGTAAATCACACCACTAGACTGACTCAGAGTGCCACGGGGCAGGGCCCTGTTTCAGTGGGTTTCTGGTGATGACCCTCAGCTGTGGCGGGG
Source organism: Miniopterus schreibersii (assembly GCF_964146895.1). Classification (NCBI taxonomy): domain Eukaryota; kingdom Metazoa; phylum Chordata; class Mammalia; order Chiroptera; family Miniopteridae; genus Miniopterus; species Miniopterus schreibersii. The sequence goes on along the minus strand of NC_138107.1, from coordinate 75,185,286 downwards.
TGACTGTGTTTGGGACAGTTCTCCGGGGGGCAGCCCCTGGGGCCCATCAGGATGGCTCCGCGCCTGTGCCAAGTGGGTCACTGTTGCATAATGTCGGCTTTCTCTCCACCCAGGGCTCCGTGGGATGCCTCTGTCTGCTGTTGGCAAGGCTGTGAGACTGCTGGGAACGCAGCCGAAAGCATCCTGGGGCCTGGAGGTGTGGCAGGGTGTAACCTGAATGAGGGCGACGCTGAGAAAGGCACCTAATGGAGGCTGGCAGGGAGGGACTCCAGACAGGAGGACGGTGGAGGGGAGGATCTCTGAACAGCTCGCCCGTCTTAAGGACGGCATCATGGGCAGCTCCATTTGGTTGCCCTTGAACAGAGTCAAGGCCTCCTTGCAGCTGGAGGCCAGGCATCCCGTCAAAAATGTCCATTGTGAAATGAGGGATTCCCTTGATGGGCACATCAGTCTACCTTACCTGTCTGTCTTTCCAGGGCTGGACTAAACAGGTCCAGCTAGGGCACCTGGAGGCTCACGAATAAGTTCATGCAACTGGTGTGAAAGGCAGGTGTGAAGACCTGGGTGCTGGAGCGTAGGTGTGAACACAAGCGCACACATGCGAATGCAGAAGCTGGGCATGATCTTCACTCTCAAGCAAGCCCTGTGATGACAGAAAGAACCTGCTACCAGCCAGGAATGATGTCACAGAGCTGAGCAGTTTGAATTGGCTATTTTCCTGAAAATCTCTTGAAACAAATCCTTTCCGATGTAGCCTTTTCCAGAACAGAGCCAAATTAGAATAGCTCTGCAAATCCTGAATTAGGGTCAGAATGCAGGAGCCTGGTTATTTGTGTCCCTTGTGGGCTCTGGAAGCAGCAAGACTCTGTAGTCCTAGGCTCCTTCATCACCTTTCTAAACTTCCCTCAACCTAACTTTGCTTCATAGCTAGAACTTATGCCTTTCTGGCTTCTAATTGTCAGAGAAGTGGAAACAGTTAATGAGGTATGTTGTAATTTCCGATTCACAGCATTAATGCTTATAGTCATAAGCTTGAAATGTATCGTTTTTCACAGAGGCAGAGTGTGGAAAGTAATATATATGACTAAGGAGCACAAATTTTGTTTTGCATTTTTGCCTCCTTGTGAGAACATGGGCCAAATTATAAAGTGACAAAAGTCAGATATGTAACTATTCTTTCTTAGTGTTACAAATGACTAATACTAAAATTAAAGCCACTGTTACTATTAATATTTCACATAAGTATATTATAAAATATTTTCCTCCTAAGATCGTAAATGACTTTATAGGTCATCAAAAGAGATGATGTATGTAAAAGTGTTTTGCAAACTGTGGATGCTCTTTAAACATAAGGAATATTAATACTATTACATCTGTCTTCAAATTTTAACCATAATCCATTCTAACTTTTATTTACAACATAGGTAAAGAAAGGTATATTGCTCTGGCAAAATATCCCAGGAAGCAGGAGTAAAATACAAGAGTCTTGTCACAATTCTTCACTCAACTAGAGTTTATTATGTGTTTATTATGTATACAGTGAGGGGGCTATCCTGATGTCATGTGACTTGAGAGACACTTTGAATAATTCCTTCCTGCTCAAAATATGTATCCTTACCAGTGTAAAATTTACTCCCATTCAGAATAAGTAGCCAGTAACTCTGAAATCCCTCAGCTGGTGTACACTTGGCTATACTGATCCAAAATGGTGAACCATGGGCAATCTGGAGAGAAATGCCCACGGGCAGAGCGGACCTGTCCATCAGGCACACTTGGCTCCATGCAGAATCCATGATACTTTTAGGTACCCACAGAAATGTTCTGATTTCTTTAAAAATCAGAAAGAAGAAGAAAAAAAAGAGGAACTTTTAGGTCAATGAATGTTTTAATATATAATATTAATACATTCATCTATGTACCAACATAATCATAAGATGTAATTTTTAATATTGTTTAAATGGACGAAAGAGCCCGTGAAAGCAAAAAGTGTCTGTATTCACTTCCTATTGCTGCTGTAACAAATTAGAGCAAACTTGGTGACATGGTTATCCTACAGTTCTGGTGGTCAGAGTCTGAAACAGGTCTCACGGGGCTAAATTCAAGGTGTCCCAGGGCTGCTTATTCCCAGCAGAGGAAGAGTTGAGGGTCCTCCATCCTTTGAGGCCATGGGAGAGCCCTGTCTAAGCTCAGGCCTGCTTTTCCTGGGCACCTCTGGGACGACACCATCTAATGGAGGGGTATGAGAAATCCCTCCCACCTTTTGCCTGTGAATACACACTGATCCTACTAGCTCATTCACTTTAGAATAAACTTTCTAAAACCAATGCTAATGGCCATAGGCAAGGGAACAGGATTGTCAAGATACCTCCACTCAATTCACTGGAAGTTTTCTACAAGTAGACTCTTGTTTTAAACCTGGTTCCCTGAGGTCACAGTCTTATGATCTTAAGATGACCATTCAGAATCTGATGGACACATTTTCAGGATTGGAATTATAATTACAAGAAGAATGTGGAAGGCAGCTATTCCTGGCAGTGTAATGGACAAGCTAGTGATGCTTACTTACAAAAACAAACTCGAGTAGAGCATGACCCAGCAGATTTCATCTTGCTGGGAAGACCATTGAGCCAACAGCACCCACAGATATCTTACTACAGGGATTTTTTCTTTCCATAATATTATGTAAGGGACTCTCAGATCTCCTCATTTTTTCTTTACAAATCCAGACACAGCCCCAGAGATGCCAAGTCCCCAGATATTTCATGCTTGACACACAGCAACACAATTGCAAGCTTACAGTTTAAACTAAACAACAGTCTGGGAAATTTTTGTGATTGTAGATTCTAATTTCAACTCCCCTGTAGTCTAGTCCTCTGTGTCAGCATCCATAAAATGGATATAATAATAATAAACCAAGCCATGAAATTATTTATGGGAATAACCACTGATGGGATTATATAGCATGTTACACATTTTAAATTCCATAGTCCAAGCAATAAAAAGTAACATTTCCCAGGGACATCTCCATGAGAACCACTTTCTTCTGAACAAGTGCAAACCTTCCACAGAGATGCCTAACCTACAGCACTGCGCAGGGAGACGTGAAGTGTAAATAAATCGGAAGGAAAACAGAAAAATAGAATTAAATCCGTATTTGAACATTGGAATTTTATCACAATCACAATGCATCTAACAGTCTTTTTTTTTTTTTTTTTTTAGTTGCTACATATTGTTTTTCTTCCCTTAATGGAAAAAAAAAATCATAGAAAACTATTTTACAGAAAGTCCCACCAAATACTTTCTAAATACTTTCTGAATCCTTGGGTGAAAGATTAGGTTTTTGAAAGAACTTCTCCAAGCAAAAAACTCTTTGAAGTATTTTTACTGCCATTTGATCACTGGAGATTTTGATTATTTGCATTATTTTAAAATGCCTTCATTCTCTAAAGCCTGGAAATAGAAAGTATACTTATGGGAGATACTTTGATACATAAGAGGAAACAAGTAACAATGTAAAATATACGTGGAATTCCTGACAGCGAACCGAATGGAGACAGGGAGCTTAAAATGAGAAGTTAACAACCAAAATTTGGCGCGGTTCTATTTTTAAGGGAAAAAAATAATTCTCCACCACTGATGTGTAATTTATACGAAGACAAGGTTTCAAAAAAGTGAAAGAGCAAAGTCAGGAAGGTCGGGGTGTTAAGTGGGATTTCTGCAGAGAAATTACATAGTAACACTCTGGAAAGCAGACTTGGGTGAAACTAGAATAATCACATCCTGAATACTGTTTGGCCACAAACAGTGGAAATGTCTCCCTTTGTAATGCTTCCACCTCATCTCTGCAAGATCGGACAGGGAGCAGAGTGAGCTCTGAGCATCGGAGAACCTCGGCCAACATGCAGCAGCAGAGGGGAAAGAAACCCTGAATGTGGATGTTATCTCCTTCCAAAGTATTCTTTGACATTCCCTAGATTTTTTTTTTTTTTTTTTTTCTATTTTGCTACTGTACTTGCCCAACCATGCTAGGGTGTTATGCTATTTTAGACATGAGTTAACAGGCCTCTAACATACACACATTTCCACATTCCAATGAGGCCTATTATATTCCTTCCCTCCCGGCCTCCCCCAACCCCCACACACCACTCTCCCCTCTCCACCCACACGTTGCCCTCTCCCTCTGCTCATTTTTCCTTATTATTTAACACTTCCCAATTTCCGAATGTTTCCACGGCTGTGCAGACCCACAGTACTGAGAAAGGTTCCCTACCACGGGCATGGCTGGATCTGCACAACCAGGGAGCAGGGAAGAGGGAGCGAATGGCGAGGGAAGGGGAGCGTCCTGACTCCGCTGATGCTTGAGTGAGGGGTGGAAACGGGCCTCGAGGGGTCTTGCAGCCCCTGCGCCTCCCCTGCGACGGGTGGGACCAGCGGCAGCATCTGGGATCTTGTCGGGAGAGGGCAACTCTGGGCCCGCTCTGAACCAGACCTACTCAACCAGAACCTGCATTTTAACAAGATCCCTACACGATCCAGAGACACATGGAGAATAAAGACACACTTCCTGTGTCAGTCTCCTACCACCAGGAAACTAATAGAAAGTTGTCAATAATTTAAGGGGGAACCCATAACTCCCCTTGATAACATATTTGAAGAACTGTGAGCCTTAGCGATCAAGATGCAGTTACACAGCTCCTCGCCCTTGCTTTTATCACCCTTCTGGTTATTTACTGGCATTTTCTTTGCTCTGATGGCAAATTCCCTTTCTCTCGACACCTTCATGGCAGTGTAAGAAAACTACAGTCTAAAATGCGGGCTTTGGAACAGAGACCCAAAGCCACATACCCTCTACCCAGCCAGATGTTTACCAGTGTGATGGGCACTCCACCACCCACCCCCGGGAAATGTGCTCGCCCAGGGGGGCGGAGGAGTAGCGTTCCTCCTCCCACAGGCATTTCCACTCAACTCAACAGAAATCACTGAACATACAGTATTTGATAAAGGAGATGAACATTTATTTTTTCCCTTTATATGCTACACAGTTGCCCTGGAGGACATTCATGAATCCCTACATCACAATCCGGGCATCAACCCTCTTTATAAGGCCAGTCCTGCACTCACGACACAGGAGAAGGGAGGGGGCTTTTGCTTTTTATTTGTTTGTTTGGTTTTGTTGTTTTTTGCATGACTTGGGGTTTTATTGGGAAGTGCCTTCTAGGACTTAGCAGTGATAGAAAATAACAAGGGAAGGATCAGGCCACAGTTATGCAAAGTCACCTTCAACGAGGGAGACTTGCTCTATGGATAGAGGCTTCCGTCTGGAAAGGGTTCAGTGCATGGAGGCCTAGTAAAGAAGGGTCCTAAAGGCAGCGGGGGCAGGCGCACCCAAGCCCTCTGGTGACGGTAACCTCCATCATCAGACTTGGAGTTTGAGCATTTCCAGTCCCACTGAGCATTCGTCCATTTGACAGAAATGGATGTAGAATGTGTGACCACAGACTATGTTTCTGGTCCCATTGACAAAATCATTCCTATTACGGTTTGGATGTGTATCAGCTAACTTAACCTGATGCTACTACTCATCCAATTTATCTAAATCCTACTTTTCAGATTCTGCCTTACAAAAAAAAAATTGAGTTAAGATTTGACTTTCCCTAAAGGTTATTTACAGCAAAGAAAGAGCTAATCATGTGAATTCCGCCATCCTGGTTCTTAATGCCGTAACTTCTCACAGTGAATGAATGGGCTGACTTTCTAAAGTTTACATCAGTCTTGAACCTGGGTTAATGTGAGTCTCCCCATGAGAAAGGGAACCTCAGTCAAGCTGCTATCAAATCATCTCCCTGGGCCTACAAGCCTGACAACGCAATCGAGACTCATAGGGCTGCTCCGATAAGCTCGTCCAGAGACAGCCCTTAGCCTCTGGTGATCGCATTATTATTCAATGGGACTATCATTAATCTCTTAAGGTTTGTGATCCATGGAACTTTTAGGATTCTTTAAAACTATGTGTTCCTTCATACAGTGCTGGGAATGCCATGGGGATATCAAAAGACAATCATAGAGTTGTCAAGGAGGGGTCATCTATTTTTTACCAATTTTGTCTGTGTTTCTCCCATGTGTCTGGCACTGTAACACCAGGAACACTTTGAGTTGGGAAACAGACAAACAAGAATCTATGATGTGATGTGTTGGTGCCATAATAGAAGGATGTAAGACATGCAGTGTGCACAGCAGAAGAGGTGCCCAAATCTTCCTGGGGGGTTTTCTAAGTGAAAGTTGTACTTGAGCTGAGACTTGAAAAGTAAGAAGGGTTTGGCCAAGTAGGGCATTTGGAGAGAGAAACGGACTGGTCCTGCAAAATAAGATGGCTGAATCTATAAAGCGGTTAACACTGAATGAAAGGCAAGGAGAAGGAACAGCTATGACTCGTTTGGTAACCAAGGAACAGGATAAGACTAGATCCGGTAGCCTTGCTACTGTGTGCTCTGTGGATCAGCAGCATCAGAGGGGATCTTACTAAAAATACAGAATCTCAGGCCCCATCTGAATCAGATCCTCTGAATCACACTTTGCATTTTGGCATGTTTTGAGAGCTATATGTATTTCCATATGGGTAGAAGGTAACGTCATTAAAGGATAGTAGGAGATGAGTCCAAAAAGTACTGCAGGGCTAGCTCACAAAGGGTCATCTTTGCCATACATAAGGGCAACTTCAAGAACTTGAGACTAGAAAAAAGATTAGATTTGCATGTTCAGTATGTCTCTAATAGTAGGGTGGAGAATGGGTTGGATCTAGGATAAGCTTACTAGTTCTGGAAAAAACAAAAAGTCTAAAGTAAGGTAAAGCAATGGAAGAGAGAGAGACATTGAGAGACTTTTCAGAGGCAGGCAGGACAAAAGCTGACGATTGTGACTTGGACATAGAATTGGATGCTGATGTCTTTCATATAGATGAAGATGATAGCAGGGAAGGTAGGTCGAGAGGTCAGAACACTCTCTCCCCGACATGAGGAATATGAGGCACTTCTGTGCACAGGTGTGCAGAAATACCTACTAGGAGTTCTATATTTGAACCTGAGCTAAGGAGAGATACAGAAATACAGAGCTGGATGTCATCATCACGGGATTACTGATGCCAGGAACAGGGATCTTATTTTCCAAGGAGGTTGTGTAAAGTGAGACGAGAATCCTTCCTCTGCTTATTCCTCCACAAAAATTCCAGGGCCCCACTGCCATTACTGATGAAGAGCAAGTTCTGGTCCTGGAATTTTTGTGTGACATCCCTAAATACCTCTAAAATATTTCTGTCCAAATCCCCACTTCATTATGGTTCTACATTAAAAAATGGGCAAAGGAACTAAGTAGACACTTCTCCAAAGAGGACATACGGATGGCCAAGAGACGTAAGAAAAAATGTTCAACATCACTGATCATCAGAGAGATGCAAATTAAGACCACAATGAGGTATCGCTTCACACCTGTCAGAATGGCTCCATCAACAAGTCAACAAATGATACATGCTGTCCAGGATGTGGAGAAAGGGGAGCCCTGGTGCACTGCTGGTGGGGATGCAGACTGGGGCAGCCACTACGGAAAACAGTATAGAGGTTCCTCAAAAAATTAAAAATGGAACTACCTTTTGACCCAGTGATCCCACTTCTAGGAATATACCCCAAGAATCCCGAAACACTAATCAGAAAGAACTTATGCACCCCTCTGTTCATAGCAGCGCAGTTTACAATAGCTAAGATCTGGAAACAGCCCAAGTGCCCATCAGCAGATGAGTGGATAGAAAAACTGGGGCACATTTACACCATGGAATACTATGCAGCTGTAAAGAAGAAGGATCTCGTACAGTTTGGGACAGCATGGAAGGACCTGGAGAATATTACGCTAAGCGAAATAAGCCAGGCAGAGAAAGACAAATATCACAGATCTCACTTATATGTGGAATCTAAAGGATGTAATAAACTGATGAACAAAATAAATTCAGTGACATAGAAGCATGGAACAGCCTGAAGAATCACTGAGAGGGAAGGTGGGGGTGGGTGGGTGGGGAGAGATTAACCAATGAATTTATATGCATATATGCACAACCCATGGACACAGACAATAATGTGGTGAAGGCCTGGGGTGGGGAGTGGGTGCAGGGTGGAGGGGGTCAAGGAGGAAAAATGGGAACATTTGTAATATTTTCAACAATAAAGATAAAGTAAAAAAAAATAATTGTACATGAGTCTGATTTTTAAATGCATACTAATGATTTCTGAAATGAATGTTTCCCATCTTAAAAAGTGCATGTACATTTTACAAGATTGTTCACCTAGTACCTAAATTTAGAACTAGACACCAAAGGATATGTAATTCCCTGCTAATTTCCAACACCATGGTCCACCCATATGAGGCATTCTTGGGAAACAGATGAATTTTGTGTTGGTTTTCCTATCACACCACTAAATGGAAAGCTACCAGGACCCCCTCAATAAAAGACTCATTAAAACCAGGAATGAAGTGATATGAAGTCTGAGTTTTTAAAAAAATACAAGGAATGACAATTGAAAATTGGACTTAACTTCTTGCTCTGGACCAGTCAAATGTCCATACACAGGGCAGCACATGGAGTAAGTAACAGTTTTATCTTTGGATTTAAAATAATTCAGTGGAGTTGAAGGAGAGAGGAAAATGAATACAGGGTGGGAAAAAAGTAGGTTTACAATTGTGAGTACTCAAAACACACAGTTTATTCTTGTATTATTGATTAATCATTGTATTATTTTCTATTAGAACAACTGTAAACCTACTTTTGCCCCATCCTATATATATGAAAACAAAGCTGGTCATAAGTTGATAATTCTCAAAGCTGAGTGATAGTATTTGGAGTTTCTCTTACATGTGTTTGAAACTTCCATAATGAAAAGTTTTTTAAAAAATACAAGGAATGACAATTGAAAATTGGACTTCTTGCTCTGGACCAATCATATTTCTATGGACAGGGCTGTACGTGGAGTAAGTCAGTCTCTGGATTTGCCAATAGTCTCAAACTATGACTCTTTGCTTAAGGCATTGTTGTCATTCCAATTAATCCAACATCATTCAACACATTCATTAACATTATACTTACTCCATCTTCCAGATCATAATTAATAGAAATAAGATCAACTATTTTATGGCAGTATAAATCACTGGAAGAATTTTCTCAATTATATAGCTGATGAAAGCAATAAATGATAATAATTCTGCAAATTCACCACAAAATGATCCTCAAAAGATCCATAAGGTGCATTCATTTAATTTAAATACCTACACAGCACATTGAAATATCTCTAATATTTCAAGAGTCAAAGTTAAAAAGAGAAAATATAATGGCAGTTATGTCTAATTTGGCTTTTAATTTATTGGAGGGGGAAAGATTTTTCATGAGTAATACTTATTATAAATTTAGCCTCGATGTCTCTCTCTTAGTTTTCCATTTAGAAACAAATCAGAAGAATATATTTTTCAAAACATTGAATTTTTTGTCACAATTACAAAAATTCCTAACATCAACTGAGGGGAAAAAAAAGTGTGTTTATTTCTGATGCCATAATACACCATTAAAATAATACAGGAATAAAGACCCAATAAGGTGATTGGTAATATTATCTGTTGATGTAAACAGGATTCCTGAGTCTAAAATGGTTGAGAAATGATTGAATGATTCAATTCACACTGATATTCTTACTCAAATACACCTGAATAAATGTTGTATAAAATAATTAATATAACTAAATATACCTAAAAATATTTTCTCTAAAACTTGACTATTGCATGAGTAGAATATATTTTTTCCTTGATCAGACTATTTGCTCAGGTCATTTGCCTGTTTGCTTTCAGAACCATTCCCTCCCTATTCTTCCCCAATCTCCATGTGTGTCACGGGGCTACCTCTGTAAACTACATGTCCCAGGATCCCTTTCAAACCGACTTCCTGTTCGGTTTAGCCAATGGGAGGCACTAGTGGGAGATTTGAAAGTGAAGAGCTCGGAAATGCCTGAGTATTATTTCCCTTTTTTCTATTTTGCCTTCTAAATAGACCAGTTTCCAACAGGGAGCCCCACCCTTTATAGTTCTAGCCCCCAAAGGACAGCCCCTCCCTTTGGGACTCCGGGCAGTCCCAGTATCTACCTAGTGATGTTGGCTGGCCTCCGGGCCCTGGTGACACTACTCTGCCTTGGTTCCTCCAGCAATAAAGGGGATAGAGCCTTCTTGCTACTGCTAATCTCTGGGTTGCCTTCCTTCCCCTGTCTGACTTTTAACTTGTCTCAACACCTGTGTAATTATTTCCCCATAAGAAATGTGTTCCCTGAACTATATCTGGTACAGGTTCTGTTTTCCTGACTGGACCCTAATATACTCTTTATCTTTAATTTTGCAATTTTATAGTCTTTTTTTAAATGCCATTATGTGTGGTGGCATACTTTTTACCCTTACAAAGTGATTCTATGTATTGTTTATGATCAACTACTTCTTAATTAGTTCCAGGTATTCTTACCAGCAATTCTATTACTTTTCTGAGTACCTGATGAAAGACTATTTCCAGATATTTGGAAGAGATTTTTATTTTAAAAATTGGTATCAATATTTTTCTGTTGTGTTGAGAGGGTCAGTCAATAATTACACATTCATTTCTTACCACCTATGGAATACTAAAATTATATTTTTTTAATGAGCCCTCCTGAAAAGGAACATTGTTCTACAGCATTGTTCAATGCTATAGAACATTGGGCATATTTATTGAAAAAGACTACACTATTAGTAAAAATATTTGCATTACAACATAAATATCTACATGTACCTTTCGGAATGTAATAGGTACATTCCTGAAAAGTTAAATGTAAATCAAGTCAAATATTTGTTAAGTGATGCTAAATGTAAATAAGATAACGGTTAATAAAATAAAAACCCACCATTCTACCTCCTTCCCCTTCCATTCTCTTCTAGCTTTGCTAACTGTATTCCCCAGAGGTGAGTATTATTAACAATTTGGTGTGTATTCTTCCAGACACTTTTCAATACATATGTTAATTAATTCAATTATTCAATAAATATTTATAAATATCTACCATAGGCTGGGAACTTTCTAGTCACAGGAGATATAGCAGGATGAAAGAGACCAAGCTGCTACATGAAGCATACATTCCGGTAAAGGAGACAATGACAAACAAATGAACACATAAATACGTGATATGCAGGTAGTTGGAGAGGCTAAGAAGGAAAACAGTCGGGAAGAGGGAAGGAGCAGACTTTCTATTTTAGTGTCTTTGTAAGAGTATGTTGCTTTACAGATTTTAGATACAAATGTTTAAATGGTTGACAAATACCTCTTTTAGTCTCTTACGGTAGGAAAATGGTCTAGACAATCTCTGGGAGGTTCCTTTCTGCCCTATCCCTTTGCTATCAACAACTTCACAATTAACCACATAATTAACAACTCTATTTTAGCAATTTCTTCAAAATTTAATCTTTATGAAATTCTAACAGTTTCATGGTCCATGTCCCCTCATTCTTTTCCTATCCTAACAGATTCTTTCCCTGTTCCCTGGCCCACAAGCCACACAAATTACTGACTTAGGTCACAGAGACATTCAAGGTAGAAATAAATCAATAATATGTTTATGCTGGAAAAGCAATACAACTTGTATGACAGTTTCACTACACCCTTCTCAAATTCTCACAGTGCCGGACACACCCAGAACTTCCTGCAGAAAGCTACTGCTACGGCAAATGCTAAGTATCATCACGGCCTGGCCATAAATTAATGGACAGGGTTCAGCTCCTGAGTCAAGGGAAAGTGGTTTCAGACTGGCCATCAGCTCATGAGGGACCAACATCAAACCTCTGCCCTAAACCAAGTGCCTTGAACCAGGTCCCACTGGATACCATCTCACAGGGAATGTAAATCTGATACTTGCAACCATGTCAGCAAACACACTGCACTATGGAAATAAAGGTGCAGTAGATGTCATGAAGCAATGGAAGCAGGGTGTAGTAAGAAGGTGTGTCCTATAAAGAATAAACATGGAGAGAGAACTGAGCTGTGGAGAAAAGGCAAGCAGAGGACTGCTGTCCCATAAACAGCCTCTTCTCGAAGAAGCTGTTGGGCCACTAGCTGCCAGCCTCCTTGGGGCATAGCTATATCCCAAATGCCAGGAACTTTCTGAACTCTGTGTAAACTACGATAGTCTGGGGTCCTCCATACTTCTCCAGGGTTTATCCTTACTTAAAACCCTGTTAACTTGTTACCTGATAGCAATAAAGCAGAATTAAAACTGCCTTTAAGGATGTTTGCCAACATCATTTATACAATGTGAGCCTCTCTGCCTGGCCACTGAGGTCAATTATCAATAACACATTCCAAAGGTCCATTGTATGCACAGCACTTCAGGAAGCATCAATGACATGGCCCACAGGGACATTATAAGCCAATGAAAGTGAAAGTTTTAAGGAAGCTTAGCACAAAGAATTTCATCATTGCCATATAGTCCCAATGAAGATCACAGACTCTGGACCTAAACGGCCAGGGCTCAGTTTCCAACTCCTCGGCTTAGAAGCTGTTTAACCCTCAGTAAATTACTTCCATCTTTCTGTGCCTCAGATTTTTCTCTTGTAAAATGGTGATATAAGTATTTCACCTTCCTCAGAGTGGTGTGAAGATTAAATGAGTTTAACATATGTAAAATACTTACTGTATATTAATATTGATAGCTTACAACAGTGGAAAAGATGGAGTATACATTGAAAATGATAAAAAGAAAAATTGTTTCAATTATGTATTTATCTTTTACACTTGTGCTGCTGCTTTAATGTGGATAAAGGCTCCCCCATGAGACTAAGATCTGGGAAGTCAGGGACCATGTTTAAATTGCATGTCATTGTCTCCGGGCAACTGTCACAGTTTCTAGCACAGAACAGGCGCTCAATAATATCTGTTAAATTAATCAATGGATAGTCTAAGCCCATGTTTATACCCTATTGTCAATACACTCAATTAAGTTTTTCCTTTTCATCTTTCCAACATAGGTTTTATCTATTTACCTTGATGCTTCATTTATTTGACATATGTTTCCTCAGTAATAATGCAGGGAGATTTTAACTTGCATGTTCCTACTTGATAGAGCACTTCTTCCACTTAGAAGTCTTTTCTACCTATTCTTTAGATGCAAACAATTTATCTCATCTATTCTTCATTCTAGATTCTGCCAAAAACAGAGTAGGAAAACGCTGGAACACTTCCTAAGTACCTAGTGTGTCCCTGGGTCCCTTCCCCCATAGAGAGCCTCTGGATCTGTTGCGATTGATTGGCCATGACCTGCGCATGCACGAGAGCGGTGCTGGAATTCCTCACGGCATCCTTAGATCTCTTTTTGCCATGTTCTTTGCCCTGACTCTAAGAGGAAGCCAACTATCTCTCCTCTGGCCTGTGCCACAGATGTCTTCCACATCAATACCATCTGTGATCCTGATGGAAATGATAGTTAAAATTCGCTGCATCTGTTATTGGACCTATCTTTGTAGTAGGAGTAATGAAATTTGGCTTCCAAACTCATTCATCTTTATGTAGAGAGCCCAAAATAATCTGTAATTAAAATACTAAAGGTAGAAATAACTGGGAGATACGAAATGAATGTGGGGAAAAGTTATTTTTCAATAAAGAAGCATGACAATTTTTTTAAAATATCAACTCTAAGAACTATTTATAATCTAAGCCTGTAGCAAATAAATTATGAAAAAATAGCCTTTTATTGGTAGACGGGAAGCTGTGGAAATGAGTGGAGTGTTTGATAACCTGAAATTTGCTCTTTCTAAAAGAGCATTATTTTTATAGTGGAATTGGGAGGTGGCTATTGTTTTATTATTTTAATTATTTGTGAACGTGGGGTAAAGACTGGGAACATAAAAGTAAAGTATATGTAGAAAAGTAAGTTAAATTTAGTTTCTAAAGAAGCATAAAAGTGACAATTATTTCATTCAAAACTGAAGATGTGTAATTTATATATTAAACTGAAATTTTTAAAATTTTAAAAATACTGTATTTTATATTAATTAAACAAGATGTTCAGAGTTTTCAAATGCCAAAACTGTTTAATAGTCTTGATTTTTTGGTGTTTATCAAAAATATCTCTTTGCAATTTCTGAATTATGTTACTTATTATCAAATTGATAATAAACTTCAAGCCCTAGAAGAAAACACAATCATATTATAGTTAGTTTTATATACTCTTTTAAGAGATAAGAATTCTCCTCTGGTTTTCCAGTGGTCTCACATGTGCCTGGTGGCGAGTTGGACCATCACTCCATTCCCCTCCTCTCTCCCAGGCTCTTGTGAGTCCACCTTGAACTCAACAGAGTACAAGGAGTTAACCCAGTTCACCAGCAAACCCTGGGAAAACTATCTGAGGATGGACTATCCAAAGTACATGGGCATCACCATTGTACCATGGTGAATATTTATTCTTTCACAAGGGATAAAATAATTTTTTGCTTTCAACAAAAATAAAGAATTCTGCAAAACAAAGATTTAAGTGATAACCAAAGTTTTGCTCATTAGGGAAAGCTGTGAAGATTACTGACTAAAACATTCTTAGGGCCATTTCACATAGAAAAATCAAAAGATCTATCTTGAGAAGCAAAAACAAAACAAAAAATTAATGATATTTCAGAGAAACACATTTTGAGTCTTACCCCACTCTATTGGTTGCACCAGGTCTCATAGTTATAAAGCAGGATTACAATTTCATTTAAAGAAGTTTACCAATGACTTATACAATAACATGACCATCTGTGAAAGGGAACATAGCTCTGGGATTAGGATGCCTAGATTCCAATCAAGGCTCTGTCGTTTCCTAGTGTGCACCTGGGGCAGCCTACATAATCTAGCTAATGCCTCATAGGGAAAAAGAGCTATAATCATAATATCAACCTTAAAGTATTGTTGTGTGGATTAAAAATATAGCATATAAAGTTCTTGGAACTACCTGAGTATAAGTACTCAACTATTGGTTACTATTAGTGACCTAAATATTAGGTCATATTATTATTGTATTAGTATCAGTGACAGGTTACTAGGTCATCAACAATAAATATCCATGAAATGTGAACACTTCAGAAGACACTGGGATGTTGCAGAGTAATAATATGATTCCTTAAGAAGACGATGATGCAGTGGAAGAAGAAGAAAAAAAAAGCAAATATATATATATATATGGCATTGGGGTAATCTCTTTAGGATGCCTGGTGGAGGGAATAAATGGAGGGGAAAAGGGACAGCTGTAATACTTTCAATAATAAAGATAAATTTTTTAAAAATAAAAAAATAAAACAAAACAGAGGTGTCAGCATTGTTAATCTCATTCTTGACACTCTAGTCAATGTAATAAGACATGAAATGGAAAGAAAAGGTACAGCTATTATCATTTGCTGGTGTATAATTTCCAAAGAACAAACTGAAAACTAACATAACTAATAAATAAATTACTAATATGGTTGAAGACAAAATAAATACAAAAAAACACAGTAATTTCTTAAATAATGCCCTTAACATCAAACATAAGGGTCAAAAGATTTTTTTCACACAATTGTAATGAAAAAAGTTAAACACCTAGAAATAACTTAGAAAAGTATATAACTTCTCTGCCCCTTCCATCCAAAAAACTGTAACATCTTATCAAGAGATAAAGAACATGTGAATAAAGGTCATATACCATATTTTTAGATGGTAGACTATTATAAAAAATACCTACTTTTCATAGATTGATTTATAATTTTCAGCAAATTATAATAAAAATATCAGGGAAATTTTCTCAACCTTGTCAACGTAAATGTAATATGCTCTGGAAGGATGACTGAAAGATAAGGTCAGATTTCATTTGGATTTAAGAAAATAAGAAAACATCTTATATAGCTAAGCTTATGGAGTAGGGTCATACACATATATATGCATAGGAAAAGTTTGGAAGGAAAGTACTTTTAAAATGCTTACCTCTGGGCAATAGGATTATGGATGGATTTAATTTTCTTGCTGTCCTTCTATATTTGCCAAAATCTTTACAATAACTACTTACTGATTTGAGAATCAGAAAAAAATATACATTTTTAAGAGAAAAGAAAAAATGAAAAAAATAAATAGTTTGGGCTTTGGGAGCAAGGATGAATGCCAACAAAAATGATAATTTTGTCAAGCTCAATAAAAACTGAGTCAATACACTGTAAAGGCATTTGCAAGGCCTGTAAGAATATACTTATTATTAAATCCTGTGCTGAGACTAGGAAACCAACCACACAGGTATAATTTGTTAACTTTGTTAATTATTGGCAAATAAAACACTATTTAAAGCTACGGCCCAGCTGGGCGTGGCTCAGTGGTTGAGCTTAGACCTAGGATCCAGGCGATCAAGGTTCGATTCCCGGTCAGGGCACATGCTCGGGTTGCGGGCTCAATCAATGACTCTCTCATCATTGATGTTTCTATCTCCCTCTCTCCCTCTCCTTTCCTCTCTCTGAAATCAATAAAGATATATTTAAAAAAAAAAGCTACGTACCTAGGCTTGGCACTCAAGAAGAAGAAAAGGGACTATACAGGAGAAAAGCATAGAAGTTTTTCAAAAATGAAGATGCCTTTGAAGAGAAGTATGGGGATAGTTGGGCCAGGGGAGCATTCTGGCAGAGAAATGAGATGGAAAGTGGCTGCCAATGAGGACAAATAGGTTTTGTGGATTCTGTCCTGGCCCTGGGTCAAGATTACCAAGGCTACTTACTGAATTTGTTTTCACTTTACACGGATTGACGGAAGTCTCCTGTGAACTCAAGGACTGTTAGATGCTGTGATGGTCACAAAAGCAGTGTAAAACATAGCCCTTGATCTCCAGACCTCTCAATCTGGTTATGGAGGCAAGATAACACATGAGTAATGTGAAAACAAGACAAAGAATAAATAGGCTAAGTGCCCATATGAGAAGTTCAGGGAACTGGTGTACTAGAAGGCCACTGAAGGGTAAAACTGAGGGGCCAGAGTAGAAAAGAGAATATTCATGCCCCAGGGAACATGCTGTGACTGGTAAGCTCATCCCTGCACCCTCCACTCCCTCTTTGATGTTGCACAAGAATCACGAGTCCCACGGGCCAGGCTGTCTCCAGACTGTAGTCAGTCCTTAGAAATTCAGCCCACTTTTTAAACAATAGATTTTCTTTTGAGTCACATTTTTTTAATCATATCAAGGCTTAATTCATACCACTTTTCTCTGACAAAACCCTTACTTTTCCTAAATTGTGAAGCTGATATGCCAAGATGTTTTCCACTAAAATCAATTTATCCAAGCTGTGATAATGTAAGAGACTCGAGAGAAACCTTGTTTTAAACAGCTTTGAATCAGATACAGAAAACCAATATGGGCAATGATCCAGCAGGAGAGCATGCTTTTTACATAGACTACTCTTGAGATCGATGTCAACATCAGATTGCATCAAAAATTTCAAAGGGAATTGGATTATTCAGTTTTCTTTTATTGGAATTCAGAGGCAAATGGAATTCAGGGTGAGATCTGAAGAGATAAGGCCTTTGTTTTTGAAGGGATACCAAGGTCTTAAAGTGGTCAGAGATCACTGCAGTGGAGAGAGGTTCAGATTACAGAAGGAATTCAGCCTCACACACACAACTGCATTGGCTCCCACAGATAAACATGACTTAGCAATCAGAATAGGCTGACTTAATAAAACCACAGTATAATTCATTACAGCAAGTTTTTCATTGTGTCATATGGGAAGGAGCTCTGTAGGAATCGATGCATTATTTTACAGGGGTTTAATTTAATCATCCGGGATATTTCTAGCACATGATGAAATCAAACCCGGAGCTGAAGATACTTGGTCTCACTTTTGTCCTTCTGTCAGGCAATACACACAACACACTCAAAGTGTGCTTCAGCCCCCTTGGTAGAATTTCTTTGGCACCTGTTAAATTTTAAAGAGCTCTGTGAAAAGCACTTTCTTAACTATTCAACGAGCTTTTGGTTCATTTATGTGCATAGAAATGCTCTGAAAGCTTAAAATCAAAAGTACTCTACTTACTAACATTTTTTCTTGGGTATTTAGTCTCACTCTTCCTTGATATGGGCCTACTCATAAGTGGACAGAAGACTTGAAATTCTCATGGGCCAAAATCATGCAGAGCTGATACCGTTGCCCTGAATTTCACTGTCAATTATTTTGATAATATGATTAGACCATGGTGTGCTTTTATGATAAATTTTATCTGAAATCCATGGTAATTTAAGCCCCAATTCTAAACAGATGAAACCAAATTGTAAAGCTATGTTTATGTGATTGAAATAACCAGATCTTCATCAGCTCTGTTATTTCAACCACCTTCTGATGTGAACTGCTGAGTGGATAATTATGTAGACATATCATATCGATAAAGCCAAAAGCACCAAATAAAAAGTGCCGCAGAAAAGTTGATGGCCACAGAGATAGTTAGGTCCGTTCACAACAACCTACAATGCTCCCCAATGTGCCACGCTCTTCACTCTTCTATGTCCTTGGAAAAAATATGTCCTCTCCTGAAATGTCCTTCTCTTCTTTGCCTGTCTAACCCCTGCCGGGACCACCACCTCCAGAATGTCTTCTCTGATTGTGAGGTGCAGAGATCAGGCTCCACAAAACTTTCTTTACACAATGCACCCGAAGCAAACACTCTAGAGGGATCAGGCAACTTGGATTCAAATCCTGGCTTGGTCATTTTCTAATTGTGTGGTCCTACCTGAAAGCTCTCTCAACTTCAGTTTCCCGCTATGGAAAACATGGGTAATGAAAATAGTAGTGTAGAGCCTGGTCCACAGCAATGTTTGATAAAGATTAGCCCATGAATATGCAGTCAGGCCTACTGTTTTCCCTTTAATACATTAAAGTTATTTATTGAAGCTAGAGAATTTTTATTGATATCTTGCATGTTATGTTATATAGTGATACATTTTTTCTGAAATTCATATAATCTAAATATGTAATCTAAACTCACTTGTTAAACTGTTGTAAATGATTTTATAATGAATGGGGCTAAAGTATTATTCAAAACAAGTCCATCTCCAATTTTCTTAAGAAAATGAGTGAGAATATAGGCTTTAGGCACAAAAAGCAGATTTTCCCCTCTAGGAATCCATCAATTCTATAATCCAAGTTTCTGGAGTTTGGCTGTAAACAACTATATAGTCCTCGGGACCAAAAGGAATGATTGATAGCATCGTCTTTAAATATTCAAGTCTATTCAGTAGAAAACAGAATGATCGGTCATGCTAAAACTATGATCAAATAAGTGTTAAGAAATCTGTTTGTCTTTTAAATTATAGACCTGCAAATGTTATTTCTCCTCTGTGTATTGTTTGTGTGTTTTTTATACAGCCTATTAGTTCTTTTCTTTTAAAAAGTATCAAACAAGAAATAATGATTAAAAAAATTCAACATCTCCGGCTACAAGACTTTTAGGAACTGAATGTCCTTTCTGAAAATGTTTGACAAAGTGCTGAGTCAGAACATTTTAAAAAGCAAACAAACAAAAGCACAAAGGAATCCTAGTGAGGTTATTAAATTCCAAGGACAAAGAGAAACTCCAAAAATTTTCCAAGGAGAAAACAAAAATGGGTTACCTGAAAAGCAAAAATCAATTTGCCATCAAATTTTATATCAACAATTGTGTACTAAAGGATAACAGTGAAATGCTTTTAAAAAACTAAGCAAAAATTATCTTGAACCTAGATTACCATAAGCAGATAAAATATCCAGTATGCAGAAAAAATAAAGATATTGTTGGACATGCAACGATTTTTAAACCTTACCACCCAGGCATCTCTGGGTAGAAAACATACCAAATACAAAAAAGGAATTTAGAAACAAAAGAGGAATTTTTAAAAAGTATAATAGGATGAGGGGGAAAACCCCACAGTTAAGTCTAAGTTATTTTTGACACTGTGGCTATGAAGCTCAATGCAATTATTCGGAAATGTCATAAGAAACTGAGGAATAACATTTGAAAAATTAACAAGTCCAGAAGATTTTAAATGACTCCATCAAAAACTTAAAGTAGGGGAGGAGAGGGAAAAGTAAATGCATGACTGCTACCGGTCTTGTCATGTTCAGGGAAAGGAAGATGAATTCTCAATGTTGATTAAAATATATAGATTTTACTACGTTTATTAAAGTTGTAAGGATGGACAGCCCAGATTTCATGTGAGAGGTTCTATCTAAGGATGTGAATGTAGTTGGTGTGGTTCAGTGGGGAACATCATTGGAGATCAGCTTCCACAGGGAGAATCTATCAGAATGATAATGTCCCCCCCTCCCCCCAGCTCAGCAATTCTATTTCTAGGAACTTAAGTACAGAATTTTTGCACACGGCATTAAGATATGTGCATATTAAGCATGGTGGAGCCCAATCCACATGTTCTTCTAAGAGAAATTGGTTATAAGGTATGTACTTCTTAATATGGAATACTATATAGCAATTATAAAGATTGACGTAGATTTATTACATGGACATGGAAATATATATTCTTTCATGAATAATGTACTGAAGATAGTATGTATGATATGATCTCAGATTATGAAATTTAAAATTCAATGTGTGTGTATTTATGCACATTTATTTTTATAATGCATAAAAAAAATGTAGCAAGCGAAATAAGTAGAGGAATAGAATCAGAGATATATGGCAAAGAAGGAGTTTTAAAATTTTACTACATGTAACTTTGTGTTCTGGATATTTTCTACAATAAACATGTATTTTGTAATTTTATAAACAAACAAAAGAAGAAAAATGAATATATATATTATGGTTTATTGATGCAAAGTGTTAAATTTTCTGGTTTAAAAACTGCAAAACCAACCTGTTTAAGAAAGAGTGGAGAAATGGAGACTCTATTGTTAGACACAGGATGCATATGAGATGTTATGTGACATCATCAGCAAGCAGTGAGAGCAGGCCATGGGAAGAAAGAAGGGAGGGGGGAAGGAAACAGTGCCAGCAAATACCTGAGATGGGCAGACACTGCCTCACTCAACAGAAAATGACCTCTTTCAATCTGTGATGTGCCTTAAATATGTTGTCAGCTTATATTCTGTGAAATGTGGTATTTATCTCTGAATAGATTACAGGTCTCTTCAAGGAAACCTCCCATCTGGACTCAACAGCTAAGGACTGCTAAAGGGAGAGGGAAGCAGATACAGACTGTCAGGGCAGCAATTATTTTACCTTTGGGAACTGAAACTATTTTTATTCAAAAAAGAAAGTTTGCAGACACAGCATTTTCATATTTGGCTTCATAAATGCTACCCATACAAAAAAATGATTGGCTCGGGAAAGCATATAACCAAGTGGGGGGATATCAGTTGGCCTAAAAAAAACACACCAAAAAACACCCTAAGATAGCAGCAGCCAATATGTTTATCAGTCTCGCTGTCTCTCCATATTTACTTCCGTTTCATGACTAGATACGGAGGCTAAAATGTTAAAAAGGGCATTATCTGGGGCCCCCAGGGGCGGGGATGGAAGAGTGAAAGATGCCCTAAGGGTTAGTTGCAGAGTTCGGGTTCTACGCTGCAGGTAAGTAAAAGCGCGTCCTGCCGGGCCGCGGGAGCTGCGGGGCTCTGAGCAAGCTGCTTGGTCTGCCTGTGCCTCCGTTTTGTATTCGTAAAACACATATAACAAGTGTGTGACCCGGTCAGAGCGTTCTGGGGACCAGATGAGACAGCGCCAGAAATCCACACACCAAGTTAGCCGTCAGTGAGAGTCAAAGTGAGCCACAATTATTTGGGGAGGCCGGATAAGGGCCCTGGATTTGAAGGCTCATTGTGGGAACCCACAGTGGTTACGCTGAGTCTGAGGTCTCTCATGCCAAGTGGGTGGATGGTGAGGGCCTGTGCCAGAGGCTGCCCTGCAGATTCACCGAGATCATCCATGCGAAGGATTTAGATCAGAGACTGGCAGCTCAGAATTCGATTAATGTTAGTCATTACCCCTATCAGAATGCTTCAGGAGGACATACCAACAAACTCTTCTTAAGGGTGAGAGGGAATATTCTGAAGAAGAGGTGGCTTCAGATAACTGGCAGGAGAGCTCCAAGCAGGGAACATGAAGGAAGATCATGGCAGGCCAAGCGAACAGCAAGAGGGAAAGCGTAGAGAATTTAATAACAATGATACTGAAGACAATAGTCATAATAATACAGCAGGTTCAGAGAAAATGGGTGAAAACGTCCTATGGGCTTTAGCATATATGAACTGGGGTTCAGCAGAGAAATTATAATCCAGAGAGGTTCGTATGGGGTTGTTGACAAAATTAGAACAGAGCAAGGCTGTGTGGGGCGAGCAAGTCGTAAACAGATCCCCTAGAAAAACAACATAAAAGGTGCGGGAGGAAGCTGCACAGGAAGCCCAAGAAGAAAGCTGACAGAGGCAGAGCCCATGAAATCAAAGAGGCTGGGAAGGCAAGAGCTTCAATAAGGAGCGACCGGTCAACCATGTCAAATGTGGCGTAGATGTCAAGTAGGGGGACAGGAGAAGCGGGGCTGTTGAACTGGCCGACTGGGAGGATGCTGGTGAGGGAGCATTTTTAATTGTGTGGTGTTGGTGGAAGCCAGGATGTAATGAGTTGAGGAATTAATGAGATGTGAAGACACTAAGTATTGACTAAGTACAGACCTCTTGCAAGAAGTTTAGTGATTTAAAAAGTGAGAGAAATGACTCATAGAAACTAGAAGACATTAGTTTTTAAAATCCACATAAGCAAAATTCACCTTTGCTAAAGAGAAGGAAAAAAAAGGAATAAAAGAGAAAGAAAAATGGTAAATTTCCCAAGGCTTCCATAGAGCTACAGGGAGAAAATGGAGAAAAAGGAACCCAATACTTTGCTTAAATAGGATTAGGAGATTAAGGCAAAGGCGGGGGTGGGGTAGAAAGTTGAGAAATAGGAACTTCAAATGACTAGGAAATTAAGATTCTAAAAGAGGAACGAGGGGACAGTAAGGGCAATCTTGTGGATTTGTTGAAAGGGCAAGAGGTGAGCTTAAACTGCTACAAAAGAAGTGATCAAAACAAAAAAGCAGTCCTCTCCCTCCAGGGACACGGTAGCTTCGGACAATATGGTCCTGGTTAGGATTCTGACTCCTCTGTGCTAAATGGTCCTCGGTTCTAAGTCACGGAAAACTGCCAACCCCGAAGGCCCACGCTGGCAGCCGCAGAGGTTTGTCACCAGCTCGAGCTAGGGTCCCCTTTAGCCCGGGTTGTACTCCAGGTCCTCTCGGAATATCCGTGCACCTGAAGCAGTGTGCCCCAAAGTAAACCTGTCCTGAAAAGGCCAGCGTAGGAAATTTGAGAAAAACGTAGGAAGGGGCTGCCAGACAATACGAATGGTTGCCTTTTGGAATGAAAGAGAATATTAGATGGTATTTTTCTGGACTATCTAGAAAAATCTGCCTGGGACTGTTTCAATTAGCTCTTGGATCGTACACGTGGGCCAAATGGTTTTAGAAAATGTGACCCATCGCTTCGCTCTGTGTGGTTCACAGTTCCCACCCCTATCTGTAGAATAAGGAAGATTAGTTTTAAGTCCCTCCAACTCTGAACATTATGACATTTCATGATTCTCTCCTTTGCATTTCTTTCATTTTCACAGGAATATGTGTCCCTGGTACAACGCTGATGCCCTATCTTCCTAACCATATTGTTAGCCCCAATTTTGTTTCAGTTTCCTTCTTTTGTCTAAAAGAAGTTAGAAAATGTGTTAAAAGATAAGACAGTTTTAGGACACCCTGGGTGAGGCCAGTCTTTCTCCAATAGGGAGGCCTTTATATGGAAAATACCCCTTAACTAGGCCGTGCCTACTGGTTTGAAATAAACATTTTGATGAAACTTTCTGCAGAGAACTGGTTCTTACATGAAGAAATTAATGCCTACACCCCAGTGCAATACTGAATTCCTTCCAGAAACATTTTCTTGTTGTTATGTAAACACAACCTAAGTGGGTCTGTTAGAGATAATTGCTAATACTCTCCTAACCTGGTAACTTAAGGAAGACTAAAAGGAGATGGGAATTCCTAAGAGGGAATTTAGAGGCAATGGGGGAAGGGCCAGTTTACTTGTAACAACCAGCTGTATCTTTTGTAGGCCAGAAACTGTGAGAAATTATTTTTATACTACCTGGTTTCCATTTCTTTTTCTATTCTGGTTAAGAAGCAGGCAGATGATTTCTCAGGATCTCTTTGAGTACTTTTTTCTCTTCGTGTATGTGAGTGTGTGTGTCAGAATACCCTTTGTATCTTGAAAATAAACGTGGTACGAAATTCATATCTAAGTGATAACATTTAAATTGTGAATACATAATGTTTAGAGATGAGAATATTTTATTTTTGGTACATTTGAATCTATTCTCATCATATTCTAATTTGCTAACTTATTTCATAGACCAAGAACTAAGGACTTGGCCTCTGATCAACCCCACAGCAAAGTAGAAGGCCTTCGGTAGGAATGCACAAGTTGGCAATGACATCTGCTTTCAGTGTTTCTGGGACGGCTGAGACACGTGCGACTTGGTGCTTCACACCAGAGGACTGGAATGAAGACATCAGGTGAAAAGGGTCTGGCAGGGGTGGCCCTATTTCTGCTGCCTTCAGCCACCTGGGACATTCAGAGATCACCACAAGCCATGGCTGAAGTTCTCCTGGAGTTCCAGCAGCCCGCAGTCTCAAAGCAAAGACTCCCGGGTGTAAGGTGGATCATACTCCGTAAGAGTTGGCTCTTTCTAAACTGTTTGAGCTACTCTGCCTTTCACTGCCCTTTCAGAAAAATTTTATGTTTAACAAGCACTGAAAAAATTAAAATTACAATTAAAAACCTGGAAGAGGGCAGAGCTCTAACACTAACCTGCAGAATTGACAATTCTGGCCGAGATTCTAGTGCTTGTTTTGGCCTGCCAGGAGACCTTAAACCACCAGCAAAACATCTCGGTGACTTAGTTTACCTCTCTGTGAAACAGTTGCCTGCTGCTAGGTGTTGTGAAATAAAATGCCCTCAGATGTTGTAAACTTCCATGTTTGCATAATCGTCTCTCTTAACATTTAAAGCGTGTTGTGCTAATCCAGATGGGGGCATGCAGCAAAATCAGAATTCAAATGAACCAGGTGGAAGCGAGTTACTGTTGTGTTATGAATGAGCCTGCACCAAACTGAGCTATACTCGCACAGCACCGCCCTGAGCACCACCTCCGAGAGATGCTGCAGTTTCTGGTGGGAGTTTTTGTTTGTTATTTTTGTTGAGTGGATCCTTAACAGAATACATTTGGGAGACCGGTGTGAGACAAAGAAGGTTTAGGCTTTAATTTTTCTTATATTCAGGTTAGGAGAAATAGTTTGAATCCAAAAGAATGTCACTGAGTGCAAACATAAACCTGGAGCTGGGCCCATTGGGCGTGAATCTCAGGGGCTATTAATCCACAACGTTCAGTTTGTAAATATGCAGGAGACTGAGTCAGTAGAAAAAAATAATAATTTTAAACATCTGTGGTATTCTTTCTGTTCCAGATTAATTACACTGCTTGTTGGTTGACGCTGACCAGAATTTTCAATCTTCTGATGCTATCCTTGGAACGTCATAAGTATTTTGCTATGTGTTTATCACGTATGTCCCATGAAACTCTATGTCTGCCACAGCCTGTCTTTCATAATTTATTTTAGGTTCTAATTTTGTGCTTTTATCCACTAGTCTTCTTGTTTTGCCTTTTACGCTGAGCAATACGCAACTCTTTCTCATCAAGTATTTATTATTACTTTGAAGAGATACCTTGTTAATACACAGTCCCACACACATACACATCATTCAATCAAAATGATGATATAAATGAAAATCCAAACACGCTGTTTAATCATTTGGAGAGGTTGATAATTATTTTCAATCAGGTAGAATTGCTCTGCCAGTTCAAAGAATTATTAATGAGAGCTGAATTTGTTAATAGGCTGTGAGCAGCCCTTTTCTGTGAGTGGGGGAAGGTCGTTCTAGAAGTTTCTATTTAGCCTTCCTATCATACCCTCCTGAAGTCCGTCCCCTCCCTCTGAATAAACCAAGAGTCCCACTGCTAGAGTCTCCATCCTGTGATCCTGAAGGTACCTTTCCTGACCTGAATCCTTGGCAGCTCAAATGGGGAGAATCACAAAGGCTTGTTGTTGTTGTCGTTTTCTAAAACAGCCTGATTTGGAAATGAGAAATGAACTTTGCAGCGTGTAGAGCAGCCGTCATCCCCACCTCCACCTTCAGTCTGTCTTGGGAATGATCCTCCCTTCCCTCCCCCCTCCCCGCCAATCGATGTCCCATGCTTTCTGCCGCCCTGAGATGACAAAAGAGCCTCTGCTTGGGGACTCAAGCTCCCTTCCTCGCTCTTGTCCCCAAAAGCTTCTCCTCAGACCCCAGCCTGCTCCTCCCGCGATCCTCTTTCCCTCTTTACCAAGCGGCGGAGGTGCTGGCCGGCGTTGGGTTTCTCTTTCACCAGGGCACCGGCTCCTCTGTCCCCTGGAGCGTCTCTCCAGGCGGAGGCTCGGTCTGTTCAGCTCACTTCCTTCCTCCCCCTAACGATAAGCCCACACGCCCTTCTGTTCTGTGGGTTTTACTGAGAATCACCAAGGAGGAAAAGAGAAAATAACAAAGTATCCACGTGGAAGAGATGTGACAGTTTAAGAACTCACTTAACTCCTTCATTCAACAGGAACCACGGACCACTTCCCACATGGTAAGCACCAGCCTCTAGGATCTAAGTGATCATCTCTGGGCTATGCTTCTGGGATGACCTTGGAAGTTCCACTGGCCGCTCACTTTCTTGGCAACTAGCTCACGAATCTCTCCTCTCAGCAAGGAGAGCAAAATAAAAAGCGAGCAGTGCTCTCTCCTTGGGTAATTTTTACTTCTTGACAGCTCTTCAGATGGATAGTATATGGATCATTGGTCTTCTACCCATAAAGATATTAAGATCATAACATAAATTTAATTAAAATACACACACACACACGATGTAACTCTAATAATAGTGGAATTATTTGACATTGAGACTATTTTGAAAACTTCAGAATACCTGCTTATTTTCTCCTACTCACCCTACCTCGCCCCCTCCTACTATTGTGTTTTGACCACCAAGGGCTTTCCTTGAATCCAATAATTTAGCATCTATGTAGTGAGATGCTCGTAAACTGGTACCATCAAAAGGACAAACAAAAGCCCTGAATCACGGTGTTTGCTGATTTCCGTGATGTAAACACTTTTACCATGGCCAACTTCAAGTTACCAATGATTTCATGAACAACAGCACTCGAGAACTCTTGCGCGCCAGTCAGAATCCGTTCCATCACACCACTTGGCCTTCCAGTCTTTTCCCTTATCAAAACTTGCTCTGTGCCTTGTCTCTAAAACACTGCTCTGGAATCACCTTTCACTTGGAAAAGCGATATAATAAGGGAATCCCAGCAGAATGTCAATGGCTGAATGAAAAAGGCTCTATGTGTTAACCCTGCTGGGAGGACTCCTGGGAGAGGACCTCAACCCAATGGATGAAACTCACTGTCGACACTGGCAGGGCCCTTAGGCCAAGGGTGCACCGGAGCGGCAGTGCAAGGAGATGGGGAAAGCCACAGTGAATGGCAGCAAGGACACAAGCACAGCCTCCTGAGCCAGCGTGCCAAGGTTTGTGATACTGGGCAAGTTACCTGACCTCTCTGTGCCTTAGATCTTCATTTGTCAAATAAGGATGGTAATATTGTATTTTATGGAACCCAAGCTGTTCTCTGTGTACAACATACCATTACTCTGTGTTCCATTACAAAATTTTTAAATGTTGCCAATTAAACTATGACACACCATCAAAAGTAAGATACATTCCTGTTCCACAGCTGCTAAAATGTGAGTGAAACTAGGTCTTAGGATTGATGAGTTAGGTTAGTACCTTGTGCACAGGGTCATCGGGAAGAGTAAATGAATCGATGTATGTAAAGTGCTTAGGACATGGCCTGGCGCATTGTGGGAGCAATGATTTTGCAATTATAGATTTTGTTATTACAGTATCATTATTATTACAAAGAGATGAATGAAAATAAAAAGATGCAAACTTCAGATTTCTTCCTAAGATTAAGTATGAACTAAAGTGGATCTAAACTAGCATTTTTTCAAGCTATTTTTCTTATAACCACATGGACCTCAGGGACTGCAGTAGAAAAGAAGTGTAGGTGGGCTTAAGGGTGAGGTCAAGGCCTAACAAGTGAAATTCTCAGCCGCCTAATTCAAAACTCAACCAAAGCAGCTCGCTCCATTTTTATCAACCGAATGCATTGAAGCCCAATGTAAGATTTCACTTTGACTGTTCCTGTGTTTAAGTGTATATAGGTGGTGTCCAGACAGCTAACAAAACACTTGCCTCTTGGCAGATAGCAACCTTGGCAGCTGCACAGGGATGAGGGTGATCTTTCCCAATAGCAAGCTAATTCTCACTCAAATTCCCAGATCTCTGAGTCCAAAAAGTGCTCGCCTTGGTCAGTGGACATAAGCAGCTCCTTTCCCTCTCTCCAGCCTTCACTGTCTCTTCTGACAGTGCCCTCTGCCAGACCACGGTCCAGGACAGTTCTATCTTGACTGGAGCTGTTTAAATGTTCAAGTCCAGTAAGCAAGGACTGTAGCAAGAAATCTAAATACCATAGCGAAGTTTATACCCTAAATGTCTCTCCAGTGGTTCCCTTAGCAACAGCTCTTACTTTTTAGGACTCACCTTGGCTACACACTGCTTTAGCAATTGTTTGTTAGACTAACTTCCAAAACAGCTCATATCCCTCCCAGAACCAAACATTCTAAGCAGGAGCTGAAGTAGAAACATAACATATTTTTGAAGAGGTTTAAAATCTCCTTGAAAGTACTCATAGCCTCCCTTGAGATCCAGATCAATGAAAAATACATACAGAGGTGGGCGAAAGAAAGTTTACAATTGTGAGTACGTGAAACACAGAGTTTATTCATGTATTATTATTTATTAACTACTGTATTATTTTCCATGCAAACAACTGGAAACCTACTTTTGCACCACCCTGTATATGAAAAATAAGTGGGGGGGGGGGGGTAAAGAAAATACAAAAAGCTGTTGCCCTGTGATTCCAACTATATAACAACTATAAATAGATATGAAGAGTAGTATCTGAAAATTAGAGTAGTTGTTCTGAGGTATTGTGAAAGTGGGAGATTAAAAAAAACCTGTATTGTTGTTTGACATTGTTATATTTGTTTTTCATTAAAAATGTCAAAACCCCTCTCATACATTCATTCAACAAACATTTATTGTACACATAATTTGTGTTTACCTCACTTTACTCTACCCCACTCTCATCTTTTCTTCACTTCTCTTATGTCCTCAGGTGTTTCATTTTTAATATATGTGTCTGGCAACCAGGGTCTTGGATGGCAAACAATTATTTATTTTTTTCCTGTAAGTCTCATCTACTTTTCTCTATTATGCTATATGAATAGTATAATACTTGAGTTACATAAAATAATTTCAGGTTTACAACTCCAGCTAATTTACCAGATGAATTATAGGGGGGAAAATTCTCCAATGCCTTCCCTAAGACAGTATAAAGAACACCTGAGCTCCAGGGCCACTATTTTATTATTATTATTATTTTAATTTATCTTCATTGTTGAAAGTATTACAGATGTCCCCCATTTTCCCCACTGACTCCCCCCACCCCACTCCGCCCACTCCCCAGGCCTTCCCCTCACTATTGCCTGTCCATGGGCTTTGCATATATGCATGTAAGTTCAGTGCCACTATTTTAAAAGGGATGCTGGTATTCATTTAGCCTAAGAATAGTGCATCCATCAAGGTTTAGTTAGAGAAGCAGAGCTCCCATGAGTGATGTAGAAGAGATTTATTATAGGGGCTAAACTTGACACAGGTGGGGAGCTGGTGGAAAAGTCAGTCTATGCCAGAGGCCCCTGTGACTGGCGTCAGGCATGAAGTTGCTGTGGGCCTGGGTCAGCAGTCAGGAGGGAAAGCTGAGCGTTACATAGGGAAGAACAAGAACAAACCGGAACCTGGGACAACAAATGGGAACCCATGAGGACAAACGGGAACTCACATCTGTCTGTCATCGCCCTCAGTCTCAATGACAAGGCGGTGTGCACCATGAAGCCAACGGGGCTCACCATGGAATGGAATACACATCTGGACTCCGAGAAGCTGAAAGAGAACCTGATAGTTGCCTGAGGAGCTGTGGCCTTGGGTGGTCCTCAGGTGAGCAAGCAGATCAGAACCAACACTCACGGCCACCACCGTGCCTGGACTTCCACGGCCACCTTCAGTGCGTGAACAGTGGCCGCTGCTTCACTTTCACCTTTCACCTCTTCTATCAATATATCTAGGGCTCAATAGAAACCTGGAGACATACAGGGAAAGGGACCATGGGAAACATCGTTCCAGCTCAGCAAACTGAACAAAGCTACACAAGAGACCTCTCTTTCCCTCCCTAGAATGAGTTTGTAAAAACAACTGCTATAATAATTCTAAATTCAATGTAATCCTTGGCTTGGCACCCAATCTCGAGGCCCTGGAATTTCCAGAAGACTCGCTTAAAGGGCTCCTTCTCCTGCCTAAATTTGGAGATGGAGGAGTCAACACAGTGGGAGATCCTTGTCGAAAATGGATAGAATTCAAGGATTCAAACACGGAACTATTTTAAATTATACGAATGGTCATGTCTTCTGCTGTGTAAAAAGCAACTAACATACCAGTAATGTACCAAGGAATTTTCCAAATGCCTTAATCGGCCTCCCTCCCTCTCTCTCTTTCTACACACACACACACACACACACACACACACACACACACACACACGGGGGGGGGGATGAATTAGGGAGAGAAGGAGCAGGTTGCTCTTCGCATTAAACCATTCGTGTATCCATTACAAGCAGCAGCAGCAAAGCATTTACAGAGTACCTGACTGGTTCCTCTCCTGGGCGAGATTCTGTGCTGATACAGCGTCCTACATGGGGCTGTCTCAAGGGAGAAATGGGACAAGGGTCAGAATCAGTTCTCAACGTGTTTGAACAGAGAGCTTCTATGTAACAGCCTTGCACCTAAGCAAAATGTTGGCCACTGTCCCTGAGCCTGGGCATGGCCACGGGCAGACGCAGGCAACTGACACAAGGATCACTCTCTTAGTGATAAAAGAGCCCCTGCAGAAGCCCCACCATCAGATTGCACCTGAGAACTTTAGATTAAAAATTATGTACAAATATCCATCAAAAAGTTAGAGCACCAACTAAAAGCATCATCATCTTCGTCATCATCACTGTCATTATCATTTTCATGACTACTGCTACCTTCACAATCTGCAAGTGGCAGGGCTTTTTACCTCCTCGGATGTGGAATCCAGCCAAATACCTGTGTGGGCTAGAGCAGCTGCAGGTCACAGACCCAGGCAATAGAGGCTGAGTGACCAGAGGAGGGCCAGAAAATTCTCTACTTTTATTTCTACCACCCGGTAGAACAAGAACACTGTGCTGCGTTGGTAAAGACCACTGTTGTGCTCCTGCCTTTCCAAAAGGCAGGCTGAATATCATTATTTTGAAAACATGACATTTTTTACATTCATGAGTTGGGTTGGGTTTTGTTTTGCTAGGGCTGTGTCCTGTATAATAATTATTCACATCCACCTGACTAACCACCTGTCAAGTTAAAAGCAAGGGCCTCCCATCAGGAATTTTGAGGATTTATTTTCTCCACTACGAAGGCCTCATCGGGAATTACCTGTTAGAACCAGCTGGACAGCCACAGCTAATTGCATGCTCAGGATTGCCCAACAGTCCTTTCCACCACTTCTAAGAGTCCAGGCAGGTTTCTGGGAAGACTGATTCCATTGTGCGATATTTAGTTGAAGTAAGTTAAGCGCCCATTTGGATGCAGAGTGTCGCAATGACATCTGTCCTAGTAGTTTCAGGGAGGTTTATTTGACTGTATCTGCTTTTATTCTAAAAGAGCTAGTCAGAAGCTTGACCTGCTGTGGATGACACCTTGTGCTATGAGAATTAATTGGTAATGCCAAAAATATACCTAACAGTGGATTTTTACTAGGAGTTAAAAAAATATAATCAAGCAAACGCAGCTTTATTGAAACAATCACATGAACTCTAGTCTGTGCATTTGGTCTCAGTTACTTGGAGGCGGGACAAACCAATTGGTATTAAGTGTGTATATGTTAAGTGGTAACAATTCTTCAACTTAAGTGAAAACTCTGGTCATTTCAACATTTCACTAACCTATAAGCAGCTGACTTTCAAATTTATCTCATTTTTATTAATGCTTATGGTGGCATGTAAAATTATGGCTCATCAGTATAAAATAGATTTTGCTCATTTAATAGCATTTTCTACTATGCTGCACTAGAGAATAAAAATTCTATTTTTGAAAAATTCTTTTGTTTATTTGTCCTTTCTTCCAGTCTCATAACTCTCTGACAAAAATATTGCCCCCAATCATAAAACATAAATATTCAGAATTTGAAAATATATGACAGTGAAGCAATGATCACATTTATACTTATTACATATAACAAAAACATAATATATGCCATCACTAAGAATTTGCTATATGCCAGGAGTTCTGCTAAACACATTATGTCTGTTAGTTCTTTTAATCCTCACAATGCTCCTTTATGTAAGTTCTATTGGTATTAGATCCATCTGATGCCTGAATAACATAGGATGTGGAGGTAAAGAAGACACTCAAGGCTACCCCAATGGTAAGTGGTACAGCTGGGATTTTAGTCACACTTCTGCTCCTAGAGTCTGAGCTCTTGGCAACCCAGCTATGCTAGTGATTAAACTCGGGATCCTTAACTTATAGGAGGTATGGATCCCTCTAAGAATCTGATTAAAGTTAGGGAACCTGTTCTCAGGAAAATGCAGCCCACCTCACCACACACACACAAACTTTCAGAGGGTTTCTAGACCTCCTTAAAGACCACCCAGAGTTTCCATGGGTTCATAAGCCTCCAAATGATGGAACTCCAGTTTAAATATTTCCTTAAGTATCAATATGAGGGAATTTGGTTGTCCATTTAAGGAGTTGTGCTGTGCAAATGAAAACGTTACGTGAATGGAGAGAAAGGGTCACCAGTGTATTGGGACACCTGACACTCAGATACCCTACAATGGCCAGAGCAGTGAGGCAAAATTAAGGAGTCTTGCCCTAAGGGTGTCTGTGTTAGGCTCTTCCAGTTACCTTCCAGAAAGAAGCGAGGAAGGGTGGTGGTTGTAAGGAAGCATAAGGGAGAAAGAACCTCCCAGAAATAAGAACAGGGACCAGGATAGGGCCTCATCTTTTTCAGCATGCAATTGGACCAGAAGATGGTGTGGATCCAAGATGTCCATCCAGATGGCAGCACAGGAACATATGGGACACCCCGCCCCCTCATGGTCTTTCTCCCCTTGCCACTCTGTTCCCTTCCTCCTGACCTGTTTACTCCTTACTCCAGATTATATCTGATCCCTCAGGGACTCCTGTATGCAGGTATAGCCTCTTAATTTTTGCAAACCCCACTTTGTTTCCTCCTAACGTCAGGTTACAATGACACTTCGTGGTTATGACTACCTCAGTGCTTCTCATGTTTTTCCAGCTACTATTTCCACCACTGGAATGAATGGGGTTAGTTGTCCTATCCTTTAAGTATTTCCCAGTTCAAGAGCCTCATTGCAGCCCATATTTTTTACATGAGGTCATTCTGCAGGTTTTTAAGCAGCCTGTGGCTGTGCTTGTGACAGATGCCAACCCAATCCAATCAGCTACAGCTGGTGGCAAAGAGGGTAGGGGACTCTTCTACAGAACCAAACATGCCCCTGCCTGGGCGTGCTTTCCTTACTAATGTGGGTCAGGGAATTTCACTGCAGAAAGGTATAGTGATGAACTATCCAGTACAGACCCTCAGGATGGGCTGGCTCTGGGAGACACCAGTGCAAACTTTCCAGACTTGGAATCAGGTCCATCGACAACTGGGTCCTCCACACCATTAGGTGGGTGTATGTTTCGAAAGGGATTAAAGGGCAGTGGGAGTCCTCGCTATTGATTGGGGGGAGCATCTGGATCTGAGACTAGCCAGGCGTGCTGTTCAGGATACCTGTGATTTCTGTGTCAAGCTTCAAGGCACACCACACTTCCTGGTGCATTTCATGTATTGCTCACTGAGATTTTTAAGGGGGAAATAGCTGACTGTGACACATAGAGTTACAGAGTTAGAACTTTTAAAACCATCTAATCTACTCGCCTAGACTATGGAGAGGGAGGCTGAGACAGAGAGAAGCTAAGTGCTAAAAGGGAAGCTCATGGAGAGTTCACGGTAGGGCCCCGATTTCCAGTCTACTTCTCCCTTTTTCACGCCTCTATTGTCAGCCACATTGACTCTCCATTCCCTTGCTGTCGTTGAGTGCTACCAATGACACTCTTTTGCTATTCTGTAGAAAAAATAGAAAAGGCTGTGAAACGATATCTTATGCTATAAAGATTCAATTCCAATGAGTGTATATCTATAAGGTCTCTAACCATAGATAGAAGATTTATTGGAAATAATCCTAAATTAGAAGACTTCTGTGAATTAAGCATGTGAATTAACCTCTATTCTTCTTCTGAGAAACAGCAATTCATTATGTACTCCTCATTTATCTAAAAATCATTAACTGGACATCTGTTCTGTTCCAGGCTCTGAGTGTAAGATGTTGCAGAACAATTGTCTGGTTCTCAAAGAGACTTTACACTTTTGTAGGGGAGTGTAAGAGAACTGCTATGGGGAAAGGCCAACAGGCTCACGGCAGGAAGGGGGTCAGGAAAAGCTTCGCAGATGGGCATTTGAAATGCAGAGTCGCAGGTATAGGAAGAGTTAGGCAACCAGGGACTGGGGCTGGGCAGGCGGGTGAGGGAGAACAGGGGCTGGGGAAGACGAGCAGTATGACTTCAGAGTTCAAGGGGAAGACGGACGGGGTTGGACGGGCAAGAGTTGAGGTGGGCAAGTAAGCAGGGGCCTGGTGACAAAGAACTTCACACACCATCCTCTCTGTTTATCTATGGGCTATGAGTTACCTGCCAGAGTTTTATTTTAGAACAGTATTTTAACGGCAGTATGAAGCATGTGTATCGGGAGCTTAAGACTGGAGACATGAAAATGAGCCTATTGCAGTAACCTGGGAGAGTGACTATGGATCCTTACTTAGGGCGGTGACAATGGGACCAGAGAGAAATGAGCATAGTCCAGAGATTTTGAAAAGATATAACTAGTGCTAGGTCTCTCAGGCTCCATGTAGTCTGGGCCTGCATTGTTCCCATGGCCTTCAGGCTAATAGCTCTGCTTCAAGCATGCTAATCATTAGAGGAATTCTGCTTGAGGCTTGAGTTCTTTTCTGTTGTTGTTAATCCTCACTGAGGATATTTTTTCCATTGATTTTTAGCGAGATCGTGGAAGGAGAGAGAGAGAGGAACATCGGTGTGAGAGAGACACATTAATTGATTGGTTTCCTCTCACACGTGCCCTAACTGGAGCCAGGATCAGGCCTGCAACCCAGATACGTGTTCCCTTTGACCGTGTGAGGGCCGGTGCTCTACCCATTGCGACACGCGGGCCAGGGCCAGGCTTGAGTTCTTACAAAAACAGCCTCTCCTATCTTCCCTTCCCTTGACGTAAAGAAGCCTGAACTCTGTACTTTCTTAAGACATATTTGAGGATTAGGTCTCCCATTTTGTTGGTAGGCGTCTTCTCAATCAATAAACCTGTCCTTACTCCCAACTCTGATGTTTTGGCCTTTCAAAGTGTAGGGCACACGGGCTTTCCACAGGTAACAGGGAGAGCGGGCATTAGCTGGTTTGGTCTGGGACATCTGAGTGAGTTTCTGGTAAAACAGTCAAGCATTAAGTTTCTGTAAAAAACTAACTGCAGATTCAGAGTTCAACAGAGAGGTTGGCTGGGAATATAATCATCACCAGCACGTATAGGTAAGTGGTACTCAAAACAGAGGGGGGGGGGCTGTCAGAATTACCCAGAAACCTTTTTTCCAACTGTACATCCCCTTGAAACTCACCAATGCCTTTCCTCCCCATTTTGTTGCACTCCACTCCAGTTCTTGAGCGTGCCAGCCATGAGAAGGTTAAATCATTACGACCCATATATGAAGTGAAGAAGAGAAGAGCAGAAGACAACACCTTTAGGGACACTGACATTTAAGGGATGAGCCAAAAGAAAAGGGTGGAGTTAGATCTGAGGAGCATCAGGGAGATGGAAAGAAAACTATTAGTGCAAAGTCTCACAGAAGCCAGGAAAGGAGAGGGCGTCCAAAAGGAAGGTGTGGCCAATTGCGTTAAGCATAGTAAAGAGGTGATGTGAAATAGACTCCAAAAGTGTCAACACTCTGCACCACCCTCAGAGCTGTGACAAGGGCCAAATAAGGTTGTGCATGTGGAGGTGCTTCCTAAAATATAAACTATTATACAACATGAGCAGTTATGATTATAACTTAAGGCTTAAGCCACCTCCCACCAACTCTAGGAGTCCCTCCCTGCACCTTCCTAAGGTTCCCTCAACACCAGGTTTGGCTGACATGCACCAGCGCTAGAGCAGTGCCCAGCCTGCAGGAGGCAGGGAGCACGTGCTGTGGAATGAATGGATGGTTAGACTTACGTCCCTGCATTCATGCCACGATTCTCTTCAAAACAGAGAAGATCCAGATTCAGATTGCTTTTTAAAAATAGAATCTAATATGCTTATTTCTTTTTCTTGGCATGCCTTTATTTCTGTTTTATTTTATGCCCTCGTGGTTTAGGAAAAACTAATTACATCCTTATAGTTACCAACTATCTTTACATAAAAAAATTATTTCCCATAGAAAAAGAATACATTAAAAATTATTTTCTCTTCCTCATATCTCCACTCCTGCTGGGGACCTTGAGTCTCTCCAGGGCTCATGCTTATTGTTTGGTTTAAGCTTTTCATATCCAAATCAATCTGAACTAATTTTGCAAGTAAAATGTTTTGAGAGCTCACCCTAAGTGCTTTCCTTAATTTTAAACATTTAACATCTGCTTGGCTGAGCTCAATTCCTAGTCTTGTAAGTTGACTGGAATCCACCAATTTGACTTGTCATAATTTATCATTTCGAAATCTATATTATTTATTGCCCTTGATTACATTATCACAGGTGTTCTGTGCTATTGATGTTTCCCTCAATTTTTCTTATATTCTCTTCTGAAATCATCTTTAATTTACTAGAAGGTCATATCCACTCTTTTTCCAGCTGCTGCCAACTTACTCCTGAGCCTGCTCCTAGCTCTAGTGCACACTTTTAAGGATGATAAACTCAGGAAGTTTATCTTCCAGCCTTGCAGGTACTCAGGGCATTTACATGTCAGAGGCCTACTTTTTATGAGCAGGTACTTTTACAGGGTGTTTCTGCTAATCACCTAAGCTTTATTCTCAGGTGCTTAGTCAGTGTTTCCAAGGCAGAGATGGGCTTTCCTGGACTTCGAGCAGGCACCCCTCCCCCTGCCGGGCTCCTCCGTGCAGTCTCTCCCGAGTACACTGGTCTTCTTCCTCCTTTCATACCGAACAGGGAGGAGTGAAGAGAAAATGCCACAACCCCACCCTGCAACCTTTGGTCCGAGCCTCCTATTGCTGTCAGCCTCAGGATCCACCCCTTTCAACCTCCAGGGTGGAAAAAAGCAGATAGGGAAGGGGGAACCGGTGGTTGCAGAGCAAATATAGTAACATAAGCAAGTTCAGGAGACTCTCACAGGCCCCTGAGCCTACCCCGCAACCCACAAAGACGGCATGGATTTCTGCCTCTTCCTGCAGACATGGATTTCAAGGCAGAACAAAGACCAAAACAGCAGAGCTGCACAGGCCTTGCCCAGATGACATACAGACGCCTGTGGGTGTACTCCCAGCCCAACTCCGATCTGTTAAATTTCAGAAGCACGAGACAGCCACATAGGTAGAGAGACAGAGACCAAACACAAGTTTGAGGAGCAGTTTAGCACCAGCCCCTTCCAGTGCTGAATTTATTCAGCACCCAGGACTTCTAGTTTCATATCTCTGGATGCATCACTGGCCAGAGAGAGAAGCCTACTTACCAGACTTAAGTCAAGAATTCCTGGACCAGTCAGCTACTGGTCAAAAGCATAGATATGAACACTGGGGAAATTACCATTGACCACGGAGCCATCTTAACTTGTACCTATTGCATCCCAAAATATCAGCCCTTACGTAGAGAAAGTATTTGTCGCTCATACTCCCACATCTCTGCCAAAGGGTCTCGGTCCTCCCAACCGGTATGTTTTGCTCTCACAGAACTTTTAAACATCCATGTCCTTGGTCAACAATAGATATAAAAACTGTTGAGCTACTTCATTTCTTCCAGTCTTTTGGAAAACAACGGAAAAAGAACAACTTGGAAAAGCCATCAGTTAAAATTTTAGTATAAATAAGATAAGTTAGGTAACATCCTAAGCCTCATTTTGATTATTTATAAAGTGGAAATAATTATAGCTGTGTCTTAGGGGTGCTGTGAAGACTGAACAACATATCTAATGTAAAGCACGAAGCGTCTTACCTAGAAAGAGCTCAATAAACACGGCTATAATTCTGTATGTGTGTGTATATGTTATCTCCCTTTAAGATGTATTGCTCTGCTGAAGTAGACCAACAAGATCTCCCTAACTTCAGTAGATAAAAAGCGGGGTTTTCAATGAACTCACATCCCTTCATATTCTAAATTAGACCATTGGTATGGGTAGTGACCAACAGTCCCTGGGTATTGCTTAAGTATCTCATTGGTTGGAACACTGATTTGCTCTATCTCTCTGGGTTATTCAGTCCTCTCAAGGTCTTCTGCTGTACCCTGGGCCCCTTCTCCTCTTCTATGGCTTGTAGCCAAAGGTCCATAATGGGCAAGCTATTTATTTGTGCCTAACTCTTATCGGAAGGTGTTCTACCAAGCTAAGGGAAACTACCCATCTGGCAGAGGCACTCTGACTGTGGAAAATTACTGATCCACACTGAAGTATACAAAAATCCATTCGCAAAAATCCTAAGAAGAACAAACACCTCCCCTGGCAAGTTCTCCAGCAGGGTCCTTGGCTGGCAGGAGCAACCACCCTCACTAGGCACCAACCAAAAGGCCAGTCCTGAGCAGTGACAAATCTGGAATCCTCTGGCAGACACCAGTCCAGAGCCTGCTGCACAAAGGGGGCCCTTCTTACTAACCCAGCACTGAGTCTGAGCACACTGAGAATTAGTTTTGGCTGTAAGGGAAAAGCCAATGTGGAAAACAGAATCTGATGGACAGGATTTGCAATGAAAGAAACAATATGGCCCAAGCTTCCAGGGCCGAAATTCATACAGGGCAGAAACATAAACACTTTTTTAGAAGCCGAGACCAGGACACAACGTGATACCTCAGCAAAAACTCAAGAGTAGCAAGGGGTTTGAACATTAAAAGACTAACTCTGATTTTCACACGATGAATCACCAAAACCTAAATAGAGAGGAGAAGGTATACCAGTCAGCATTTACCTTGCCTAGCCTGCACTGAAAAACTCTCCTAGTGCCTGGGGCACTCCCTCCCAGAGATGAGTAAGACAATCCAGTCTTGGCCCTTGAGGAGTCTGTACCTGGTGGGGAAAGCTGGCAGGTAACTCAAGTGCGAGTCTTAGCACAGAAAGTGCCAAAAGCCGACTAAAGGCAAAGAGCCGCAGGATAGCTCTAGGGGTGCATGAGGTTCCTCTTAGAAGAGGGCTCGTCCCATCGGGGACTTGAAGGGACAGCAGGATCTTGAGAGGAGAGCTCTCCAGGCAGAGGGAGCAGTGTGAACAGAGGCAGCTCAGACTGGGAAGGACAGGGTGTGGCAAGGAACTGGGCTCAGCTTAGCTGTGGCAGCCACTCAGCCAAGTGGGGGTGGGGACTGGGGATGGCTCTGAACATCCAGGAAGATTGGCCTTGACTCCCTGAGCCTTTCGAACATTTCAGATCTGCTTTTAGAAGGAAAGCCTCAGTCCTGGGTCTCAAGAATGGTTTGGAGTCTGGGAGAGAGCTGAAATGTGTATCTTTGCATATGTCTTTTTATCTTTCCTGTTATTTGAAAAGGGGATCACACCTGAAAATCCACAATTGGTCAGTCATTGCACACCAAAGGTACTTATTCCTGAACATACAGTTACTCTCCGCAGCCACGATTCTCTACTGAGGGGATCACTCCGTTCCCACTGGAATCATTCCACCAGACTCAGAGGCCAAGGGTGGCACCTCTGTGCCCGAGGGCACCCCAATAACCCTCCGGAGTTCTCTCCCCCCCGATCCAGGGCGCCTCATGCTCTTGGTGGTATCCAGCTCACTGAGCGTGGAGTAGAGAACCCTTCCTACTGGTGCGATGAAAAAGGTGGTGTGATAGGCAATGGGAACAAAAAGCTTCTCCTGCTCTGCAGACCCCTTTCAACACGCTCAGCTGTGCCTGGGAGATCTGACCTCTCCGGGGCTCAAGACACATGGAAGGCTACCCTTCAACCCAAAGGGGCTGTCAATGTCACGGCAAGGGCTCAAGTCCTCTCAGTTATTTCTGATTTGGTTTCTGTTTTGTTTTTGTTTGGCTTACTGGGTTTCCTCAGTGTATTCTGGATGCAAACAGAACTTAAGAACTAATTCTAAGGGGATGTTATTAAGTACTCAGCTTTTTTACATATCATAAAAACACAATCCCATGCCTTGTAGCTAAAATGGAAATTTCTGATGACAATTTAGACACGGAATATCCAGCAGAGACAAGCCATGATTATTTATGAAAGGCTCTATCAAGAAATTATTTACTTCTTTGGGCAATTTCCACTTTGCTTATGATTTAAGTCCTAAGAGTATACTCATCCAGTTATTTACACAAAGTTAATGGAGCTGTTTCCTATTATGTTTTTGATAGACGGCGTTGTTGACTCCGACTCCCATCTTACATCTTACTGTCCCTAATTATTTGTAAGCTTTCCTCACTTCTGTTTTATTTCTCTCCGAGCCGTTTTTCATCTCAGAGGGGAGGCGACGTGAGCCGTGTTACATGTGGCGGGTTCAGGGAACGCTCTCTCCTGCCGAGCCCTTGCTCTGGGCCAGGTGCTGACCGCTCAGATTACAAGAATAAGAAGCGTCGTTTGTACTTGTCACTTGGAGAAGCTCCTGTCTAGTGATCCCAAGTGTTATCCTTTTTACCCACTTCAGAGCACGGTGGGGGGAGGGGGGGATCTCCGTGGGACGGTTATGTTTTCCCAAAGTGTCCCTAGTCCTCCGAACGGTGGCTTTCTCTCCTCGGTGCAGAAGTCTCTCTGCTCTTCCCCAGCCACCAAGTTAAGAAAGAAGCAGTTGACTACGGGCTGGATAATCGTCCCTGGCTTGGGGACGGCAGAGAGAGTCCTGGCACAGCATTTCCGACGGAAGGAGGGATTGAAGAGGGACGAAGCCAGAGGAGTGTCAGTTATTTCTCCGGCACACTTTCAAGTTAGAAGAGCTTAGAGATCTCCAGATTCCCAAAACACACGGATTTTCAAGGGTACACAATCACACCGCAATGCTGAAAAAGGTCAGCCCCAAGGTAGGCTGCGTGGTCCCGAGCCCCGGGCTGAGAGGAGCGTCTTTTCATATGTGCGGTGGCGGAGAGGACACCTTTCCCACCGCGCCGCACACGGGAGGCCGACACCTCCACAGTACGCCGCCAACTGTTCCTGCCGCGTGAGGCCTGAACGGAGAAATAAACCTGTCACATAAAAACTTCATTCCCAAGAAAGCTTTATGACCAACCTAAGGGGGAGAGGGTG
Source organism: Miniopterus schreibersii (assembly GCF_964146895.1). NCBI lineage: Eukaryota > Metazoa > Chordata > Mammalia > Chiroptera > Miniopteridae > Miniopterus > Miniopterus schreibersii. The sequence continues at coordinate 75,143,363 of NC_138107.1, read as the reverse complement.
GGAAGGAGAAATGGAAACCAACATTTTCCAAGTACATGCTCTCTGAATGCCAGGCACTTTCTCCCTTATCCCTCTTGATCCCTAACAAAACTTGTAAGAAGTACTTCTCCTCCCATCTTACAGAAAAAGAAACTGTTAGAGACATAAACTAAATACGGCGAAGTCACAGAACTAAGAACGCGTCATCGTCAGGTTCCAAATCCAAGACCGCCTAAGCGAAAGGCCCTTCCCTGCAGGGCACGACCTGCCTGCTCATTGTAACCGCTGTGACGAATGCACTATTAGGCGTCTCTTCTGAAAAAGGGAACAGGGTGGTAAAAACGTGGGCCAGAAACCCCCCGGCTTTCCACATCGCTGTGAGGAGCAGCATTCTAGAGTTTTGAGGTTAAGGCACGAAACAAAAATCATTTCTATTTCATGCAAGAACACATTGTATTATCATATTTTGGCAACAGCAACAGAAGTAAACTTACCTTCCTTAGCATGTTCTGGTGTAGTAATAGTGAAATTAGACCATGGGCGCTGAGCATACAGCAACTAACGAAAAGGCGCCTAAAGAGCTTTCGTAAAGAAACAACCTGGGGGCCAAGGCTTCTCCACAGATTCCTGTGTTAGGAGGGAAAGGCCCTGTGCAGAAGTGGGGGTTTGGAGAAAAGAGGAACAAAGAAAAGAGATTCAGAGATAAAACTTTCACCTTGATAGCTTATCAGATTATATACTCTGAACACACACAGGTGAACTCCCCAGGATGTTAGGAAATTATGTGACCCATTTCCAGAAGATGCAGTTGATGGGAAGTCCCAGAAGGAAGGCAATAAGACAGTGGCGGTGGAATGCTAATATTCACCAGCAGCGTGAGAGTCTATGGAGGAATGGAAAAAGCTTTGCACTTCACCAATTTTAGGCTATGGGGAAAAAATTCCCTCACCATCATGGGCTCGCTAAGGATAAGCCCAGTGTCAGGAATCACAGTGGTGACCATCCTGTGCCCATGGAAGTGAATTTCTTTTCAACCATCATTTTCCTAGAACAGCAACTATCCCTCCAGGAACGCGTCTACCTAGGGTAATTACCATATTAGGAGTTCCCAAGGAATAGCCAGGTTTGTTCCAAATAATCATTTCAACTCAGTTGTTAGAAATTTCGAACACTTCTTCCCACAGAGAAAATGCCCAAGCTATTTTCTGTGAAAGGATACTGAGAAAAAGTTACGTCGCTGAGCTTTGTGAAGATTCTTTAAACCTCAGGCTCCTCATCTGTCAAATGGGGATAAACGCCTCTCTGCCCACCTCACCCAAGGATGGAAAGGAAAATACGTCACTCAACAGATACAAGGCATTTTAACATCAACTCATAAAACTGTTATATTATAATATGAAATTAGTCTCAAATTGATAGTCATGTCAGTAATGAAAAACCTGAAGAATCAGCAATGATAGGAGGAAAAATGATTCGGGGGTACTGTGAGCGATGGAGCAGAGGGAAAGTAAGAAGGAAGATGGCATAGCGGGGCCTGTTCTTTTCTTCTCACCCCTGGGCCCCCCCCATGTGCGCCTCAGCTACCTGGCATCTTCATGGCCCGCCGTCCGTCTCCCGGCTCGGCCCACGCTCCCCGCGGCAGGGGCGTCGGGCAGCCTGTTCGCTGCTGTGCAGTAGGCACCAAGCCGCAACAACGACCCAGGAAACACCCTCTAACAAACGGATCTATGATGCGACACGATGCAAGGCTCCCGGGCCCCTTCACGGAACACCAACGGGATGCATTCTTTGGGCCATTTCCTTAGCAAACTGTCCTAGGAAACCTGGTGGCAGCTCTCCCCCAGGCCGAGCTTTGTGCTGGAGGAGGGATTGGGGGCTGCTCTGGACGCGAGCTGGGGTTTTGCTTTCTGAATGGCGCCACACCATGATTCACTGGGAATCTTTGGAGTGAGGGCACTTCAGTCACACACACACACATACACACACAGACTCCTACTCCACCCCATTCACCCCACTTGCTCCTTTCCTACTCAGGAAGTGCATGCTAAGAGCAAGCTGATAACCCCCTTTCTGTGCTCCTCGGTTAGAAAAATGTTTGCCACCCCCGCCCCCACCTGCCCCCACCCCCGTCCTCCTCCCTTTTACCCCTGGGCCTGCTGATGCATTTTCCTTAGCAGGCCCCCACCAGTCTTCCTAGAACCGCTGCGTTTTCTCAGCAGCCCTGAGCAGGGGGACAGGCCGGAGCAGGTTGCTGAGTGCAGCCCTCCACACACCAGCCTCAGTACAGGGAGGGAGCCCCCGCCCACCAAAGCCTTGCTCCTAATCAACATTTCTGATTCAACTCACACAATTTTAGAGCTATAAGAGACCTTAGAACAAAACTTAACCTGCATTCAGCAAGAAGAAACCGAAGCCCAGAGAGGAAAACTTACTTGCCTAAGGTCACACAGCCGGCAAGTGGGAAGCAGGGAAAACTTTCCCATCTCACATGCCTTGTCCTGAAAATCAGACACAGGAGTTTCTAAGAGAAAACACCAGCAGAATCATAGGAGCAGCAGCAAAAGATTGTATGTATTTGTAGGAATGGATTGGATTTTAATAATTTTTGAAATGTCTATATCCAGAGTCATCCAGTAGCAGTTACTTGATTTATATATTTTTTAAAAGTACTCTTTCTCTTTTTCAAAATGCTTTCCCAACCGTTTGCTTGACATAACCCATTCTCCCTAATGTATGTGAAATATGGTTTTCATTCACACACTCTGCTGCTGAAATCTTAATGCACAATGTAGCCTTATAAGGTGTCACTGAACTCAAAACTTCTTGATGTGATCATTATATTAAATGAGTATCTACTTCAACAGATGTGACTAAGTTTTCCAAAATTTCCTTATGGGTTAATAAAGTTAGGCTCTGGGGGAGGAAAAAATAGAGAGAGAGATGAAGTAAAGCAAGTAGATAAACTCAACTCCAAATAAACATTTTTGCAAAAATCGGTTTATATGTTGGTGTCATTGAAGGAAGGAAGGATTCTAAAGTCCAAATTGTCAGATTAAAGAAGCCAAGAAAAATAAGAACATTCAGACCATAATACTCCAGAGCTGAAAGGTCATGAAGATGTATTATCTAGTCCAACTGTTTCCAAGTGTGGATAAGAAAACAAAAGCCCGGAGCAGGGACTGGCTCACCCAAGGTCGCTGAGGTCTGCTGCTTCCCAGTCGGGTTCTCATTTCATCATAGCTTTCGTGCTGAGTGGAAAAAGAGAGGAGTAACAGGGTAAGACCAGAGAGGGGCATGGAATTTTCAGGAAATGTCATGAGTTCCTCCCCACCAATAGGGAAGCTCTCGAAGTGTTTTTGTCAGTCTAGCCAGTTCTGGCAAGAGAGAATAAATGGATCTTTCAGAATCACTAGACAAAGAACATAAACAAAGGCTGGGTAAGCAAGCTGGCCTCGTTGGAGGCAAATTGATTTCCAGGGATCAAGACCAGTCTGCCCCAGATGGGGAGAGATTGCCCACGGGAGGCAGTGGGAAGTTCGCCAGAGCCCCTACCAGAGTCCTGCAGTGCGTTCCTAAGGACCTTGCCTCTAAGTCAGGGTAAACCCCGAGACTTTGGACAATGTCTGAAGATAGTTTTGATTGTCACAACTGGAGCGGAGGGTGGGGTGTGCTACTGGCATCTAGTGCGTAGAGGCCAAGAATGCAGCCAAACATCTTCCAATGCACAGGACAGAACTCAGCTCTACAAAAAAGCATCCAGCCCCAAATGTCAATAGTACCAAGGCTGAGAAAGCTTGTTCTAACTGCTGCCTGTCAATCAGTGTTCTGCTCAGATTCAGTGTTACTGCACCAAATGCTCCCTTCTAAAGCCAATAAATCAAATAACAACTCGAAAGACTCATCTCTCTCTCTCTCCTCAGATCTTTAGATTTTTAACTCCCCCCAAAAAAATTCCAAATGAAGAGGTAAGTAGGAGAACAGGAAGCAGCTGTTTCAATAAAAACACTTAGTGCTGAAAATATATGCGTAGGTGAGACTATTTTCCATGTACTTATATTTTTCTTGTTCTTTGTTGTCATTCCACCATCCTTGGTAAATTTGTTTTTATTTTAAGTGCTACAAGCAGCTATTATGTATTCTAGGCAGGGCTCCCAAGCTGTGAGAATTTAAATGTGGGAGACTTTTTTTAGGCAAAAAATGATAAAAGTATAAATGGTTTATTGAAACACAGAAGAAAAGCTTACCTCAGAGAGCAAAGTGGTGTTATTTTTTATGTAGTCGTAATATTAATTCAAAATGAAAATGTCCTTCACTTCAAAAGGGTAAGATTTGGCAGGTAGATGATGTAAGAGGGCAAGGCTATGTCCCCTCCACATTTAGAACTGCACGTCTCCTGAAAAGACTTTGAAATAATAGTATATAAGAAGCTACAAGTAATTTTTAAAAATGGCTTTAATCTTTTACACGTTCAACTCAAAGGAATAGAAGAACTCACAGTGGCAGCATAGAAGGGACTTTGGATGAAGGATCTGAAAACTTAGGTAGTAGTCCAGGGTCATTAACATGCCCCATGGCCTTGAGCCAATAATGTACCTCTTATGTGTTAGTTTACTCTACAATTAAATAATAATGATAATGATAATAATAATAGTATTTCTTGCTTACAGACCTCATAAAGTTTTTGTTAGGCTCAAAAGGTCTGTAAACGTAAATGCCACACAGCACCAGTGCCCTCAAGATGAGGAGCAGCCGCTGCTGGGAAGCATTGCCCAGGTCAGACCCGGAGCTATGCAAAGAAGAGCTTTTGCTGGATTACTTATTACACACTTCTAAATTTCCTTTTTCAAATTCGGGGGGGGGGGGGGAGGGAGTTTTTGTAACATGAGGAATTATTGAAGTAGGCTCAAATAAATATCTTTACAGAAAAAAGTCCTCACAAGGTGTCATGGCCCTGAAATCAAAATATTGGAATGTTAACTACCAAAGAGAAAAGTTACTTTCTTGAAATTTCTGACAAGCTGGTGAATGAGTGAAGAGCTTGTTTCTTACAGCGCTGACAGGGCCAACGAGTGGAATTTATTTACTTCGTAAAGTAGCTCAGAATCTTGTTGGGTGTGTCCCGGCATTAACACGAGGTGGGGAGTAGGTCTTTGGTTTGCAGAGGTTCAGTAAAGATGATACAAACAGAAAATTAATATTAAGGCAAAGGAAAAAAAATGGGACATATCCAAAAAGGGGAAAAGAGGTTCCCAGAACATTTGAAAGTTATTTTGTTTATGTGCCTTTGACATGTTTAATGCAGAAATTTATGGGCAACCAAATGATGGAAAAAGGAAAACTAGAGGATGCAATTTATTTTGACTGTCAAAGGGCTTTTGGTGAAAGCCTACACAAGAGACTAGCAAGGAACTTGCCAACCACTGGGCAAGAGGTAAAAGGCTGTCAATCATGGGTTAAAAGTGAGTTAAGAGATTGAGAGGGAATGAAAGAATAAATGACCCGCTCTCAGTATAGAATAGAGTTAATAGTAGGGTGTCAGCAATCAGTACAAGAGTAGTGTCCTCTGGGATATTTATTAACACCCTTGAGAATGGACTAAATGATGAAGTGCTTAAATTTGCTGACTAAACAAAACTATTTTGGTTCCCTAAGTCTATGCAGATGGATGTGAGAAATACAGAATCCAAACTCCGTAATTGAGCAAAACAGTGGCAGATGAAACTCAGAGCAGACAAGTCCAAAGTAATGCATGTTGGAAATAGCAATTTAAATTAGTCATCCACTTGGGTGAGTTCTGAATTAGTTCTAAACTCCCAGGGAAAAGATTTAGGGTCATGGACGACATCTTAATGAAGATGTATACAGGATGCTCAGCAGAGGTTTTTTTTTAGAAAGAAAGAGAGCAAATACACTGTTAACTTGCAGTAAGAATGAAAGAGAATATATTCCAAGGCAATTACAGAAGTCAATGGCACACACTTGTTCTACATTCAGTTAAAATCACCTTATTTCCAAAGGAAGATGGTAAAAATACAAAGAAACATCTAATAACATCCAGGAAACTCATTAGAAGCAGCGGAAAAGACAGGCACAATTGCACATGGGAAGTTTTTTAAGTTAGCAATTAGTTGATAATTTGAATGAAGGAAAGATGAACATAAGTGGCTATAGGTTTTCATAAAGATAAAAGCCTATATTAATATTTTTGCAACTTAGATTGTAGGTAGGCCAGAAACTGTCTGTAAATGGCATTAGAGATGAACAAAATTGTCTTATTTTAACCCTCACCCGAGGATATGTTTTACTGATTTTAGAGAGAGGGGAAGGATATCAGATGCTATGAGCTGATGAGACTCGGTCAGTCTTCCGACCCATTAGTCACCATTTTTCATTTGTTCTAAGATAGGAAATAAAATGTACGTATCGTAAAACTTCATAAATACTATTTAAATTATTATTTACAAATTGTTTATCTCTCCTTTCAAGCCCATAAATATGCACAAAAATTTCATATTGATATTATGGATCAAGTCCAACAAAATAAAGGCAAGTGCCAGGTAGTTCCAACAGTTAAGTCATTGCATTCACCTGACCCTGTAAGTTCCAAGATACACAAATCATTGCACACTCTCCTGTCTCCCCCTTTCCCAGGAGGTAATTTATCCATGGATCTAACCACCAAGAGCAGTAAGACTGCCCACCCCTCTGCCCTCTCTTCAAATGTTTAACTGAGATTGGCAACTGTGGTTAATGGGAGGTAATCAATCCCCAGGTTTCTAGGGATCAAGGATCTGCCGATGGACATCAGAAAGAAATGCTCTCCCACAATGCCCAAGGACTTTATAATTGGCCCAGTGCTAGCTGAGAAAATAGCATCCTCACATTTCAGCTAAGGTTTGCACAACTGGGCAGGTGCATGGAGGGCAGGGACCAGGGAGAAGGGTGGGGGGGAGTTATTGGCTAATTTCCTTTCCACAGCATTTAGATCTCACCAGAAGATTGGGGCTGAGCTATTGGAGTTTAAGTATTTCTTAGTCTCTATTTACAATGTTGAGGCAGTTGACATGGCGTGGAACTTCAGAAGTACTTTTCCTTGTTTGTTTTTCTTCCTGAAATCTAATCCCTGAGTTAAACAAAAATAAACTAAGAATGACTAGCAATAAAACATGAGCAAGAACAAACCAAATATTAATGTAAAAATAGTATTAATAGAAGCGAAAAATTGAATTTCACTATGGAAGAGTCACAGAATATCTTTATTTTTTTTTAAGCTTGCAAGTGGAGTGTAAGTATTCTGTAAGGGATCAGCTTACCCTTAAGGGATGATATTTTTTTCAGACAGGCAATTGAATGCTTAATAAAACAATTTCAAATGACATAGATATTTTTCCCTTCAAATACATAGATTCTTTCTAAAAGAAGGCATAAGGTAACATTTTCACAACAACTCTTCAAAGTATGAAAGGCAGAACATTTTGCTGGGTGTTGGCATAACACAGAGTATAATGTCAAATGGAAAGTTACTGGCATGCGTTGGTGTTTACATAAGTATCTTCACCTCTATACTCTTTGCACCAAAATATCTCACAAGCTTCTTTTCAAAAGGAAACACAAACATGCACACACACATGCACACACACAGCGTTTTGAATAGTTTGCTATTTTTAGGCTCCATGTAGTCATCATTTATCTTTGCTCTACCAATGACAACAGGTAGATATCAATATTGCCATTCCCTCCCCTCACCTGACCCTCCCCCAGTCTCTGCAGAAGCCAGAGACTGAACTATGTTTCTGAACTGCAATATCACCACCCCTATCATCCAAAATTATTAAACTTAAACATGAACATAAATGAAGAGGGAGCCTTATTCAGTCCTCTCAGTATTGGTCATTTAAAAGGTCAACCGAAACTGTTGTATGGTAAACAACTCCTTCAGACAGATGAACACTACTTATTTAAGACAGTAACTCTCCAGAATATAACTCCCCCCCCAAAAAGAGGGGGTTCCTAAACAGCCAAAATAGATGTCAAAAACCCACACACTTCCCTTGAGCCCTTCAGGTTAACTTTCAAAGCCAGTTTGCTTTTTGAAAAGTTAATTAATGTATTAATAGCAAGAATATTTTCTTACTTTTAGATCATACTAGCAGTCTATGAATTAAACTTTCCTTCATGATTCTGTCTTTTTAAAATTTTAACAGCTTTGTGGAGATATAATTCACATAGCATGCAATTCATCCATTTAAAGTATACAACTCAATGTTTTTTAGTACATTCACAGCCATCACCAGTATCCATTCTACAACATTTTCATCGCCTCGAAAAGAAATCCCATAACCTTTAGCTATCACTCCCCTACTCCCCTACCACCATCCCTACCCCAGCCCTGAGCAATCACTAATCTACTTTCTGCCTCCATAGATTTCTCTGTTCTGGGCTTTCATATAAATGGAATCATATCATATATGTTCTTTGTGATTGGCTTCTTTCACTTAGCATAATGTTTATCCATATTGTAGCATCTATCAGCACTGCATTCCTTTGTATGGCCAAATAATATTCTACTGTATGGATATACCACAGTTTACATATCCATTTGTCAGTTGATGAACATTTAGGTTGTTTCTGCTTTTTGGTTATTGTGAATTAATGCTGATGTAAACATTCTTGTATAAGTTTCTGTGAGGACATAGGTTTTCCTTTTTCTTGGATATATTATACCTAGGAGTCGAATTGCTGTGTCATATAGTATCGGTCTATATTTAATCATTTGACAAACTACCAAATCGTTTTCCAAAGTAGCTATACTATTTTGCACACCCAACAGGTATATGAGGGTTCCAATTTCTCCACATCTTCATTAACACTTGTTATTACTGGGCTTTTTAATTGTGGCCATTGCAATGGGTGTGACATGGTATTTCACTGTGCTTTTGATTTCTATTTTACCAATGACTAATGATGTTGAACATAGTTTCAAGTGCTGACATTGGCCATTTGTATATCTTCCTCACAGAAATATCAGTTCAGATTCTTTGTCCATTTTTTAATTTGGAGCCAGTTTACTTTTACTTTACACATTATTTTAACAGCTGATTTTTCAGCTAACAAATAATAAGAATAGCAAATGATAAGTTTGGAGGAGCCATTAGAGACAGACATGCCAGCTCAACTGATACAACAGAAGGAAGAAAATATGAAAAGTCTACATAAAACCTCAGAAAGCAGAACATTCTTCAGTCCTGTAGGATGGAGGGGACAGTTTCAATGGGCCTGACTGCATCTGTGCTACGATCTGGAAAATGAGTGAAGTTTACTGTGATTACCTTACATCCCCTTACAGGATCATTATAAATTCTATCTGGACTGTTTACAAAGGCTGGCAGGTTTATAATATAATTTGGAGCTGTGGTGAGTAGAGGTTAACACTTGTTATCAGCAGCATACTCTTAAATGTTTAACAACCAACTCTCCAGAAAGAAGACATGGTCAGATGTGCACTTCCATGGCTGATTTCAAGCTACCAAAGTGAAGTCAACTGGCACCAGAACTTGCCGAAAGTTTAACAATCAGCTCACAAGCGGGTAGAAGCCGCTTGGACACGCACAGCTTGATGTGCCTGATAAAAGCTATTCACTGTGTCAGTGTCTTTACACATATTACCTCATTTACTGCTCTCAATAACCTTGAAGAAGAAATAGGTGTATTCACCCTCAAACAGAGGCTCAGGAAGATTTTATAAACTTGCCAGAGAGACACAGAAAGTGCCATTTCCATCTTTCCAAAGACTGTTCTTCCTGGTACACTAAATTGATTTTTAAAAGTGAATAAAAAACAATTCTTAAATTGGGTTTAAAGGCGCTTCTAAAGCAGACTCATCCAATATTCTGGTATTTTACTGCACAGGCCTTGACATCGATGGGCAAGTGAGGTGTGATATGTAGGTATTCAAGTCAGAAATGGCCAACTGCAGCTTCACTAGAGACAAATGGGCAGGGACCTGTTCAGCGATAAACCCAAGTCAAGCAGGGATTTGCAAACAAAACTTCCCAGCACCCAAGCAGCGTAGAAAGTGGCTCTGAGTGATTAGAGAAAGTCCCTTTCAGCCTCACAGTCATTACGCCAGTCCCACGTGCCCTGTTGGCGCATTCGCACATACAGTCTGTGCGTTAACACACCTTAACAAACAGCCTTAAAACTTGCAGGAAATTCCCCTTCAGCATATATGATGTGTCAGTAGTGCCCCCCACTTGCACTGTGCATCAAAACTGAGGCGGCACCTAACTAGGCTTTTTGGAAGCACAGTAAGTAAATCTTGGGACTGAACATTACCAGGATTCTATTCAAATAAAACATCAAATTCTCCACCCAGAAGCTAATGATCACGATTAACAAATTGTAATTAGACAAATTGTATGGAAGGAATCACTTACGAAATCAGTGGCAAGTTTCAACTTCTGTTTCCAGCCAGTATCAAAGAGGTGGGTTGATCTACCACAGGATAACACGTTCCCTTTGCCCTCCCTGGCACCCTCCATGGAATATATTACTCTATTATGGAAGCAGCTATTGTGTGTCTGTTAGGTAGGTAGGATCTGTAATTCAGCAACTAAGCTTTGGTAACTACCTCTATACCGGCCAAGCTTCATCCGCACCACTTACCAATGTCCAAAAGGCTTCGGTACTACGAAAAACCTAAGAAAGAGATCAGCCTCGGCCTTGGAAGGTGTACTTTTAACTTGTGGCAAGAGCATAAAGCTATGTTCTCTCAATATCTTCCGATACGATTAATGTATAATACTCTTCATTGCATTTTGCTCTGCTCTAAATTAAAACCTGAATGAACTGGATTAAATAGAAAATACATGCACTTGTTTCTAACCTTTCACCCAACAACGAAGACAATAAAGAGTAGCCTCATTCAGAGATCTTTGGTACAAAGCAGGACGCTTAGACACTTAATATCGCCATGGCTTAGGAGTGGGCACGTAGGAGACTAGAAGAAGATACAAGAAGAAAGCAGAGTGGGTGACATTTGCGTCCCTCCCCGCAGCATCCCCTTTCCAAAGCCCACAGCGTGGGCACCACGTACAGCCTCTGTGGATGGCCCATTCATAACTAGGACTTCTTTCCTGGGCATCACGGCATCGAGCCGTGCTCTCTCCACCTTCCCTCCACCCCCCTCATGCTCCACTTCACAGCTTAGCCACCTGGGATCTCATGTCCTCAGGGCCAGGCTTTTGGTAGTTAGGAAATACAATAAACTAGTCCTATGAGCTAATAGGAAAGAAATAGAGCAGCCGGCATCACTCATTCCTCTGCCCCCTACAGGTGCATTCAAATTGCTACCTCGGGCTCCCTGGAGGTGGCAGCTACTCCTTTAGTGACTCACCCCAAGAGCAACCCCATGGGTGAGGATCCCAGCTCAGGCTATAAGAAAAGATAATCCCTTCTCAGGCTTATCCTTAGCCACTGGGTTGAGATGACTAAAGTAAGGAGGGGTGGGTGAGGGAAGATCACAGGGCTAGGCCTGGCCTCATGGGTATGCAAAATCCTTAGCAGTGTGCAGATGGTCAACCAGAGATCCAGCCAGCCTTCCCACCTCTGTGCACATTAGTCATAGTCAACATTTGGTTACAGCACCCAACAAAGTGGACGGCTTGTAGAAAACAACCATTTAGAATTCAAGCACCGGAAACATCAGTCCCTAGGAACAGCCATGATCATAACCAAGATGTTGTGAGTTGTGCCACGAATTTCAAGTGTCTGGATGGTTCTTTTATTTGGCAGCTGGGTAAAACAAGGGTGGACTCCTTTAAATAATCTCCCTTCCTCTACATACCCTTCCTGCACAGAATTCCTTCTGAAGCAACTGAAAACCTCTTTCACAGAACAGAGGGATGCGAACAATCCGTTGGTTTGTACAGGAATTCATCTATGTTCTCCCCGCAACTAGCTAGTTCCCTTTTCTTTTTCAGATCTCTTGTCAAAATTCTCACATTCCAGGAAGGCTTCTCCTACAATGGGTCTTCTCTAAATCAAAAAGGCTACAGTCCAAAGGTTGTGCCAAAGAAAATTTCAGCTAGCTGCCAGCCCTGCCTTGGCAGTATGATTGACCTCTCCTTCCTCTCTGTTTTTATTTCTTAATTGTCATGTCTATCCCAGTAAAGTGACAAACATATGAGGTAGGCATTGCTTTTGTCCTTGTGTTTTCACAGTGCTTTAGATGATGACTCTACTCAATAAATTGAAAACCATTGTAATATACAAATGCATATGCTAATGCCTGACCTGCAAGCTCAGATGGCAGAATGAATAAACAATTACTGGCAAACACCATGGTATGGCATTTCAATGAAATCATCACAGAATCACTAGCAATTATCCTTGAAAACTCGAGGTGAGGTGTCTATGGGCAGAAAGAGAGAAACACATGCTTGCATTTTACAAAAGAGAAATCAGTAAACAAAAAATTAGACTCAACACCATAACATTCAGTTCCAAAAATATATTACAGCCTTATCAACACACACACACACACACACACACACATGCACACAGAGTAGCATGCTGGATAAAATCAAGGCAATCGTGTTTGAAAATCCTATCACATTAGTCAAATGCTATTCAGAAGCATGACAAGCCTGGTTAAAGTAAGCAGAAAGCAAAGATATGAAATAGTTTTGACTATTGTACAGCTTTAAGTTTTGTCTTCCTTGACATCGGGCAATTAAAGAATTACATCCTGAAATCATCTTCTCATTAGGCGGATTCATAAGTAGAAGGCCTTTCTCAGTAAGTAATTATTAATGGTCCAGCGTCAGCCCAGAGATGCATATCTCATGGGATTCCAAAGTGATTGTTCTTAACCTGATGCTATTTTTAGTGGTGATTTAGATGATGGTAGAGTTATGGTTATTAAGTTTGAGGATGACATCAAACCGGGTGTGGTACATTCCACTTTGGAAAACTGGACAGAAGTGCAAATGATCCTGATGAGTTGGAGAAGTGGATGGATATAAACAGATTGAGGTTCTATAGTGTAATTCACATGGGAAGAAAAACCACACAACTGCAGGATCTGGAGGTCATAGTCAACACGAAAGATTGGTGTTCATATTTTAGCCTTAAAAGCATGATTGATTTAGTAAAAGGAAAACTGGAGGCCTTTCTTTGATGCTCAGTACAGATACAAGCTATCCTAGAATACTCTGAACTCTCTTTAACCCCACATCTTAAAGTGAGATATGGAGAATGTAGAGGCATTTAAGCATTTTTTTTTAATTTATTTATTTGAGGGGGGAGAGAGTGAGAGAGAGAGGGGAGGAGAGAGAGAAGAGAGAGAGAAATGTTGTTCCACTTACTTATGCATTGATTGGTTGATTCTTGTATGTGCCCTGATTGGAGAGTGAGTCTGCAACTTTGGTGTATTGGGACAATGCTCTAACAAACTAAGCTACCTGGCCAGAGCTGTAGAGGCATTTAAGAAGAAATAAATTTTTTCTTATTGATTACAAGTTTGAAAAATAGTCCTTAGAGGAAACAACAATAATGATAAAGCTATTTGGCCTAGAAAAGGTTGACTGAGGTACTTAACCATTTTCAAGCCTAGAGAGAGGAAGAAAGATGGAAGGAAATCAGTTTTGACAATATTAGAAAATCTTCCTAGCCAAAAAACAAAAACAACAACAAAAACACACACGTGGAAAGCCAGAGCACATCACAACTGGAATCAGACATCCTTCATGGAAAACTTCAAAGAATGGGCATTTCTCCAAATTTGGAAACAACTTTATGTGTAGACAGAAGATTAATCTACACATGTAAGAGTAAAAACAAAAGCAAAAGCTTTGTTTCCTGTTTACCTGGCTTTTCAGCCCATTTATTTAAAAGGAAAGTGGTGGGGGGAAAAAAGGGGAAGAAATGTCCACCGCATTTTGGGTCCCTCACTTCTCCATGTGAGATTATGTGGCCACTCAAGCCCCGTCACCCTCCATGCTTCCCCAGGTCTGGACACTGCATCGTTCAGATCCCTTGCTGTGTTGTTTCAGGGATGGTCTCTGCAGGTATTGTTGAGTTCTGAAGAAACTACAAAGCCCAAGCAAGCCCTTTGCCATCTTGAGGGGGATGCAGCCTGATTTCCTAAAATGTCACTGCCCATTCCCAACACTGGGCTTCTGGTAAAAGCTTCGTCCCGAGTCTGGAATGCATAATATGTCCTTTCATCAGCCTCCCAGGAACTTCCTACCCTTCCAGGCCGGATACCATCCCACTTCTCACGGAGCTTGTCTAACCTCTCCTTGCCACAGCAATTTCTCCTTGCTAGGAACTCGGAGCATTTACGTTCTGTCAATGGCATTCACTTGATATACAGTCACGCACAGCCTTGTGACATCTCAGGCGCTGTTGAATCACCAGGTAACATTTCCTGTGTGTCTGCACTAGACTGTAAGCTCTTTGAAGATAAGGGTTTTGTGCCCTCTTATAGCACTCAGATGAACAACTATTTTCTCATAGTAGGGGCTAAGTTAATATTAGCTTAATGCATGAAGAAATGATTACGAGGAATGTTTAAAGTAAATTTGATTTTCACCTAGAAAGTTGCTTTCTACCTTACACAACTATTTCTAAGGAGAGATTATTTCATGAGAAAATAAAAACCAGTTAAGGGAGTGTAGGGAGGGGAGATAAGATTTTGTAAGTTCTTAGTGGGAAAAGTAAATGTTAACATCATAAAATCCAATAAAACCATCACAATGCTTTACATATAGAAAATATTAAATTACAAAATCTCCAAAATGGTATAGATTATAAAAATTATGCAGTTGATATTTTCATCTGAGTAAAACATTATTATCTGCACATGCAATTATAAAGGCAAAAAACCCCAAAAAACAGTGTATGCGTGTGTGTGCGTTTCTGTTAAGATGATTTGGTCTGATAAAATTTAAACCCTTCTCTCTTTTTTAAAATTATTGTTTTATGTACATTCTACCCCAGCTCACAACAAATAGATTTCTGCTGTGACCATCAACAGGTATCAGAGGTGGGGCCATATTTAAAGTGCATCTAACCACGTCTTAGATTCCAAGTTAGAACACTGGTTCTCTTTACAACAACAAATATGACAGTCACTAATCTGGGTGGTTTGAACCTATGACCCAGAACCTAAAAGCACTGTGTTTACAGCACATTTTCAAAAATCTCAGTGTGAAGCATTGTCTGGGAATGAGTACATATTGCTCTTGTAAGCACTGTCCAGTTGTTTGTTATCTAAATACTTTAGGTGGTTAGATGTTCTGATCTTTGAAAAATACCAAGCAGGCATTATGATGTGCACTGGTTGAGGAGTTTGTTTGACATCCAAGTAAAACTTGTCCTTTGCTTGTGTTACACTTTGGAATAATTTCCTAGGAATTTGTTGCACGTAGTAACACAGAATATCCCCCAAATTTCCAAAATAATTCAGGGTATCCAAAGTTCTTGTAAAAGCAAATGGAGTAGATTGGGGGAAGGGAAATGAATTCTGGCATAAACTGTGGGTTTGAGAATCAGTCAAAAATAATAATTTCCTGCCAAAATCTACATTACCTTGTTTCTATCTGAGACTGTATAACAGAAGTCTGTTTCTACACTAACTCTTCCGTTGAGGGCTGACTACCAACCCCCATAAATTCGGTCACGTATGTTTGTCCGATTGCCCTGGGGGCAGCTATGTTTTTGACTCTCTTTAAGACACTGACGGGCAGTCAGCTGTATAATGGGACGTGTCCATCAAGCCGAAGATAGCAGCACAGCAGAAGGGAGAGCACAGCGACCCGGCAACACTATTCTCAGCCTTTTGATCGTCTGCACGCCACCTGCTCGGGGTGGCCAGGAAGGGGTCTTCACTCTCTCGGGTCCTCGTTGAGATGCTCAATAAGGGACAACCAGTTATAAATGCCGGGGCGGAGGCATGGGGAAGGTTTTAAATACTTTCTGCCAAAGGTAGGCAGGAGAAGATGCAGGACTGAGTTGGGGAAGGCCTGAGAAACTGGCCTGAGATCCCTGCCGATCAGCACGCCTACGGCCTGGGTGGCTTTACACGAGTCATTCAGCCTCCCTCAGCATTAGTGTCTTCATCTAAAAATAATCTTTACCACAGGCTGACTGGGGGATTAAGAGAAAGACTATCTGTACAGTAGTAAGCACAGCACCTAGGACCTACTAATCTCCTGACTAATTGGGCCTTGTGGGATTATCACTGTTACCTGGAGAAAAGGAGCTCATGAAATATCTAGGGCGGCCAGGGCAACCTGGCTGGAACCACTCACACCGGGCCCGGCCTGTCATGGACGAAGTCACTACCAGGTGTCCGGACAAACAGGACACTGGCTCCCGCGTGGCAGGGGCCTGTCTTTCCTCTGTTTCCCCAGTGCCTCTTTTCAAGTACTTCCTGAAAAACTGGACAAAAGAACAGGTACAGGGGTTGGGAGCAGAAGTAGCATCTTGAAGAATCTAAGGGACTATACTAAGGCAATTATAAACTAAAGCTCTGGAAAATTATTTTAAAGTGAATAATCATGCTCTTTGGGTGCTAGATTCTGACATGGTTTCTTCCCTCTCCTACTCTCCTCATCTGTTGGCCAAGATCTGTGAACTTCAAAAACCTCATCTGGATATAATTCAGTACAAAAATTGCCAAATATGCTTTCATTCCTATTCTATGCAATATTTGTGAGCAGGTTAGAGTGTGACAGACAGTGCTAGGTGCTCGAAGATTGTGACCGATTTCAGTCCTTCATCTCACTCATCCAATAGGAGTGTTCCCGTGGATGAGAGAGACTACAGGCCACGAAGAGGAAATGGGACAGGCCCATCGACCACTCTCCAAATACCCTTTGCTGGACCTGGTCTACACCAAGGGGGTCACTCCCTGGCATTGGTGGGGGAGGGGAGGGGAAGGGAGGGGAGGGGAGGGGTTCTTTTCCCAAGGAAAGTGCGTGGATGTGATTCCTAAGTTATTCTGGCAGGAAACAGGTTGCTCCTCTTTCATCCCATTTTAAAGGCTCTCTCTGAAATTTCAATCACTCAAATCTCAGGATTTCAGAAAGCTGGCTGAGATTAAGTCAAGAAGATACAGAATAATTATAAAGTAAGGAGAAATTCACTTTGTGGAGTCACATAAAACACAGACTTTCCCCAACATTTTCCAAGACATTTCATGTGGAATTGACATTCTTCAAAAAATTTGACCTTGGACATCTCCTCAAAATTTGTCAAAGCCAGAATGCTAGTTAGAGGATTGTTGGTCCAGAAGCAATTTTTTAAAATGGTGTAAAAGACCCAAAGATTGGTTACATTTCAAATGAAATCATAATTTGGTATTTAGTGTGAAATGTATTAATTACTACAAATAGTAATGTCATAGTTATTAAAATGAAAAGATAATTTCAAACCCAGAAATACGTGTTAAATAATAAAGGGGGCTGTTACAAAAAATTTAATGAGTTTGCCACCTAAAAGTTATGGCAATTTCAAAGTTATGCTTAATTCAGCTGACATTTATTAAAACAGTATTGGATGATTAGAAATCAGAGATGAGTAAAATGCAGCCATTGCTTCATGGAGCTCCAGCTTACTCAAGCTGAGCAAGGCAACGAAGTAAGCAAGTTGGCGTAATACAAAACAGTGCACGCTTTTTGCTGGCAAGCACCCCAGAATGAGCTCCTAAATCCAATCTGGGGAAAATCAGGGGAAGCTTCTCTCAGGAATTATGCACAAGAGAATCCGGAAAAGTGAAGAAGAGATTTCCAGGTGGACCTGGCAGAGGAATAGCAATGGCAGAAACCATCAGGGAACTGAAGGCAGTAGCTGCATGAGGCTAGAGTGAAACATCCGTATTGGGTGGGCGGCAGGGAAGGAGATTGGGTAAAGATAAAACTGAAAAGTAGGTGAAGGCAGAGGCGTTGAAAGGCTTGGAGAGATTTGGTAGGGTGACAACAGATCCTATGTTACCTAAGAAAAGCTGCTTTATACCTGTGGCCTCAATGTGATTATTAACAGTACCACCTTGCACTCTCAAAAGTGTCCCAAATTGATGGATAAGTTTTATGGTCTTCCTACTGATTGGAAGCCATTGGACTTGAGGGTCCAAATAAATAAAAGCTAACTCCTGCCCTCAAAAGAGCTCACAGGAATGAAAGAGGCAGACACAGAAACAGCAACTATAATACAAATCAAAAGATGGCACATGCTATAAAATAAGGATGAGAAAACATTCCCAGAAAGCGATGACATTTGAGCAGAGCCTTGGAGAACGAATGGGAAGGAAACATGAATGCAAGGCCAATATAGGCATGCTAGGCCAAGCCATGCTGGAGAAGGGCAAGCATCCAAGTTGGTTGGAGGGGGCACAACCTCAGTGGCTCTGGTGGCAACTGAAGTTGAAAAGGTAGCCTTGAAGACAAATTGTCAAGGGCCTTGAACACCACATCGAGAAATTTGGAGTCAGAGATGTCAGCAATGAGGAGCCCTCAAAGATTTCTAATCAGGGGACTGATGGCATCCAATTTGGCTTTTGAATCAAAACCTCCAGCTTCTCTGTGGACAACGAACTAGAGCAAGGAGATAATGGCTGCACTTCAGATGGAATGGAATTCAGTGCGGCAGATATCAGAGCCTGATTGCTAACTTTCATGAAGCTTGATTACTTTGGAAGTCCAGAAATGATTTTTTTTTTTTAAAAGAGTAGTCTTCTCTTTAAAGATGGTAAGCAAGAAATGGAAGAATATTTACAATCACAAGAAGATGGGTCAGCCAACCAATACAAGGGACTAAGGAGATATTACAAAAGGTTTGATGAGTTTACTACTCCAAAGGTTATGGCAATGTTTATACACTATAAATTTTATAATAAATCATAAGACCAAATGAGCTCATGGAAAGGTTTGTGACAGATCCAGAACTACTAATGAAGGACCTTTTTTGCCTTCAACTGACAGGGATGAAATAATTTACAATAATGGTGTATTCCAGACCAAGTCAGTAAAAACTTGACAAATTTGGGATTTGGATTATATTTCAATAAAGAAGGCTGCTGGCTGTTTTCATAACCAAAGCAGACTAGCCAGAAACCATAGGAAAGAGAGAAAAAGTCAACTTTCTCCTTTGCTCGCTTATCTATTTTTTTTTTCCCTTTCTCTTATTTTGGAAGATGGTACCAATAAAATGCTTGAAAAGAACATAAATTCAACTCAATAAGCTACAATAAATTTGATGATCAATGGATGACAGATAAAGAAACCAGATCACTCTCATATCCAATTAATTGTCAATGGAAATGTTTTTAAAAATATTCAGTGAAGAAGCTGCATTTGCCCAATGTTAATATAATGTCCTCAGCTTTCTGAAAAGCAGATTCTGTGCAGTTAAGAAGGTTGTGGACTACATGAGTCTATTAATGAAGACAGAGACACTCCCATATTTGTACCAGGAAGGATTACTTTTATTAGGAGTTTTCCCCTATGATTCCAATCTTTGAGAAATGTCTTCCCCTCAACAAGCAGTACTGAAGTAACAGATCATTTATTTTGTTGTTTTATTTTTTTAAAAAAGGTTTTTAATTAATTTTTAGAGACAAAGGAAGGGAGAGAGCGAGAGAAATATCGATATGAGAGGGAAACAGCAATCGGCTACCTCCTGCACGCTCCCTATCAGGTACTGAGCCTGCAACCCCAGCATGTGCCCTGGCTGGGAGTCAAACCAGCAACCTTTTGGTGCACAGGACAATGCCCAGCCAACAGAACCACATTGGCCAGGGCTTCTTATTGTTCTATTAATCACACGTAGCTTTTTCTGCCAAATGGAGTTTCTGATCATTAGGAGAAAATCTGTTACCACACCAAATTGATACAATTTTAGCCAAAAGCAAAGAAACTCGATAATTTATTTAGCCTGTATGGGCTTACATCTGGTTAATGTAATGGTTTCTGTTAGCTTTTTTGAAATATTGAAAATAGCTCAAGGAGTCCCTTAAAATCCTCAAGGACCCTGAGGGATGCAGAAACCTTTGACAGAGAATCTCTGCACCAGAGAATGGACTTCCAAAGGGTGATTAGGAATAAGCACTTTGTGTGAATTATATTCCCCCAACTTTCACCCACTCATTCTTACATCCATTCCATTGACAAGAACTTACTGAGCCCCAACTCGGCATGCAGTAGGCACTAAAGTAGACATTGGCAATACAAAGGCAAAACCCCTTGCCCTTAAAAAGCTCACAGTCTAGTCAGGGAAAGAGAGGTGTAAAGAATCCTACACAATTTCATAAGGGCTAATACACACACTAATTCCAAGCTATAGCTGCAGAGAGGTCATTTCCTAACTCTTCCAGAGAAGTCAACAACTGAGCCGAGAACTTAGGGTGAAGAAGCCAGCCAGTTGAACAAACGAACTAGACCTTTCTAGGAAGTAGGAAGCGGACATGAGAGTCATACACAGAAACAACTATTGCTATAGTAGCAGTTCAGCAGAAGAGGCAGTGTGGTGTAGTGGTTAAACCCACAGACTTGGCCATTAGACCACCTGGGAGGGACTCTAGGTTCTACCGCTTAGAAGATGAAGACTTCCCACAAGTTGCTTAACTCTTCTAAGCCTGTGCTTTCCCATATGCAAAATGGAGACATCTACTTGCAGTCCTGAAGAGGGTCAGAGAGCACCACAAAGCACTGGCACTTGCTATACATGTGGGTCCTCTACTGCTCTCAGAAAGTATACTGACTGCGAGACAGTGGAGTCGGGCAGGAGGCAGGGCCCAGGGCCTGAAGGATTTCTCTTCTGTGCTAAAAACGTGGCATTGCCTTCTGTGGGCCCTGGAAAATGTGGAAGTGGGAAACGTGAAATGATTTTTATGTTAGAAAGATCACTTTATCTGTAGTGTGTAGGATGGACTGGAGAAATGGGAGCCTGCAGGCATAGGACTAACAAGGGGACTATGGCCCAGGCACCACACAAGCCTCGTGTCACTAAATGATAACAGATATAACTGTAATCGCCAAGACGAATCTGCTAAGGGAAGGAAACTATTAGATTCATTCGCTCACTCCAGGTCTACAGTATTCTGTGAAAACTCTTTCTAAAGTGTCTGCTTTTCTCCGTAGAGCAACAAAGCGTCTTTGAAATAGCATAGCAACCAAAGCGGGAATTTCTTTGTCAGGTCAACACAGGGGAATGCATAGAGAGTCCTTTCTAAAGAGTCCCACACCTGTAAAAAGCCTCTTTGCCTTAAATGTTGTCGACTTAGCTAATGGGCTAAATAAACCCTCTTTGAAATGCAGAAGGAGCTTAGGAGGAGCCTCTAGGAAGTCCTATTTGATTTGCACAAGCATCTTGAAAAACAGTTTCCCAGTCCCCGCTTGGGGATGGGTAGAAGGCAATTCTTTAAGCCCAGGCAAGAACACCAGCAGAGCAGGGTCTTCACAGCTTGGTCTCCACCCCCCAGCAGCTGTGCTTTGAGAAAAGTACATATTGCAAACTGCCTTTTGCCAGAAATCTCTGACTTCAGGCTAACACAAGGTCTCCAAGGGAGATAGGGAGCTTGAGTGATGCAAACCAGACAAAGGAGATGACCGAAGCTGGGGGATCTTGAGGGGCTGATGCAAAAGGAATTCTGCCCACCAGGAATACAACTCACTCATCAGTCCTCCCCCTTCAAAGCATGGACCTTTAAAAACAAAAACGGAACCAAATAGATACCTAGAAAGGGGAAGCCCCAGCAGCTCTTAGGCAACGGGGTGGGGAAATGAGAGGATATTTAGAGAGAAGGAAAAGACACAGAGCAAAAAGCAAAGTGCCATATTTGAAGATAGCATGTTTTGCCCAAATGGTTTTTTCACAGCCTGTTAACTAACAGCTGAGGCTCTTTCCCACAACGAAGACCACCCAGATGTGATAATTTGGTGTTGGACTCATCTTACCGGCTTGTGTGAAGGCAGCTGCCAGCAGTCCAGGGAATTAGAAGGAACCCACAGAGCAATTCCAGTCAAATGCAAGTTCAAGGTACGTGGCTTTGCAAGCAACGCTGCTGGAGAGAGCCGTGTATTTTCACTCCAACCTCTTCTGCAGTCCTTGGAAAGTCCTTCTGAAAAGTACTGGAAGAAAAAGTCCTAAAGTGTCAACTTAAAAAAACTGGAAATTTTTGTTTCATTTAAAAAAAAAATATCTTTCTGTATTTTCAATGAAACTTATTTTTCTATAATGGAAAGTAAATTTTTCTATAATTTTACTCCTCGATAATGTGTATGCTTAGGTTGGTTTCATCACAATCATAAAACATTTATTAGAAATCAGCTGTAAATTTATTGTGCAGTTATACAATATAATCTACCACCCCCTCCTTGGTCTTCCTGCAAATTTCAGTAAAGCTTACTTTACATGCCAAAAAAAAGTATACACCTGTATAATGTCAGAGGTACACAAAATTGATGGATGCAGAAGCTGTCCTCAAAGAAAGTATGAACAGAAATGCAACTGAAGAACTGTAATCAAAAGGAAAAAACTGTGAAAATAACTAAAAATAGTTATGAGTCTAATAAATGTGACAAAGAAGAAGTGGATTATTCAAGTCCAAATTAAGTATCCTGTAGAAAGTTTCAACTTCTGTCATGTGCAACAAGGAACAAAGCAGACAGGGAAATGCTCATAAATGGTTCAATCTACACTAAGGAGAGAAACAGACACGTCAGTGGCAGGACAGAAATAAAGAAATCCACACTTAAAAACTTATAGGAGAAATATTCTGAGTGATACCATGGAAGGAGGGCTATTGAAGACTCTCAAGGAAAGACTTTCTTTGGTCAACATATCAAAAGTTATTGTGCCATACTGAATCCACAACCAGAACATAAAAATTCACTTATCTGCCAAAGTTGTCTATCAAAGAGATACCTGTAGTAGACAAAAAATTACCTTAATTTTTCTAAAATAAAATTATTCTCTGGCATTTTCTCACTTTGGTCATTCAATGCTCCTTTTAGGATAATTCAGATGATAAATTCCTTTCAGAGCTAAAAGTACAACAACGAAAAGCTTGTATTTTGCAATGAACTAGTAGCCCTTCCCTTATTTGACAACGAAAGCCATAGAACACAACATATTTTGTTTTTTGCCTTGGCTACCAGGAAGCTCTGAGAAAATATGCTCCCCCCCAGGGTTTACTGATACCATTTTCCATTCTTCTTTCTCTCTTGATGTTTATCTTTTGCTGCTTATTCTTGTGTTAAGGTTTTTTCTGTCTTATTGCATCTTTTGAAAAGCTGTTCTTTCATTCAAAGTTGGAAGGTAGAGGGTAGGAGGGAGAAGGGAATATCTTCCTCCTTTCCATCCAGGCTAATGCTGATTATTCTGTCCTTTCCTCAAAGTGGAGAAAGAGGGATGAAAGGCTAAAGACTTTTGGATAGTTTTTCTGAATTTTGGAGTTCTGCCTTGTAAAACTTACCTTTGGTCTGGAGTCATTCACATTCCACCCCACTGTCTTTAAAGGTCATAAGCAATAATAGAAAGCCTTTCCACTGTGGCGCCAGGCAGACTTCATTGGAAACCCCAGCTCCCCCCCTTAGCAGCTGAGTCAGTCGCCTAACTCTGCACCTCAGATAAAACACCTTCTTTTTAACAGAGTTGATATTGAAATTAAATAAGACAACACATGGAAGCAAATGGCATACTACATGGCACATTACAGGCACTCGGCATGTAGGGTCCCCCTCCTTTCTTCCTTTCTCCCTCAAAGGCGTTTTCTTTTTCTAAGTCAATAGGCACAGTGCGGTCGAAGAAGGAGAATTCAGTGTGTCAGCTGATAGCAGCAAAAGCCAGCACCAAAAACCTCTTTTATTTTTTTTTTCTAACAGCCTATTTTGGGGGAGAGGTAAGGGGGTATTGCTAGCCAAGAGAAAAAATTTATACTTAACTTTTCTGTTATTAAATAAATAATATATAATTGCCAATGAGAGCTTCTGATCGACTTGAGGTTCCCACTGTTACCACAACTAGTTGAAATAATTTCAGTCAAAAGTAAAACCAACTGACCATTTCAAATAGCCTGAGCAGCCTTATGGCCTCCAGGCTTCAGAAGCACTGGAAGGCATGAGAAGGCTTACCTCCCTCCCTTGGCTGGCTCCGAGGAGTCTCAAGGCTTCCGCAGCACGTCGCTACAATGGTGGCTAATGTGATAGGTATTTCTGATGAACTCGGCCAGGCTGAGATAAACTAACATTAAGGACATAAGAAACAAAGCTGCAGTCTTCACAGAGAATGAGCTGCGTCTCTATGCCCTAGAGGGGTCCAGTTGGTCATCAGGTGACAGTGAGCTGGTGGGGGTCACCATGTTTCAGAACATGCTTCTTAACTTTCAGTTACAGAAACTCAATTTGTATAATGCTCCGCAGTCTCTGTAGTCTAACATGTTCCAACCATAATTAAGGTAGGGTATATATTCATCCTTAGACTTACTAATTTTTAATGGGAAAGGGACATGTTTTTTCAGTGGCTGAAATACTCATATCTACCAAGTAGAATGTTTTGTAGTTGTTGCTGTTGTTGTTTTGCATTTATTACCCTATCTTCATTCTTACAAGTTGAATTATTTATCAGAAATTTCCTTGGTGGACGTGAAATCAGAGCAGAGAGAAGAATGATCATGGGAAATAGTTGACAGAGGCCATGATAAAGCCACTGAGCAAACTCTCCCACGCAGCACAGGACACTTCTCAAGGGACCAAAGCCTGTGTCATTTTTTTCCAGGGCAGATAAACACAGTCAATCTCTTGCTCGTTAGTTTCCATTCCATCTAGATTCCGTGCTGACCACCTGCCTTCAGTTGACACCTCTGTCTTTAGACAACTCATTAGACCTCAGCTTTCATAGTTGATTCTAGTCATTTATGTTGCTTTGTGGCCTTGAGTTATTTCTCTAGACAGCTAATCTCATACATTATGTGTGGTCATTCCTAGTTTCACTCACTTGCAGAGGGTGAACCCTAATGTCTATTTACACTTGAAAATTCCAGTGATGCCTTCCCTGACTTCTATGTTAAAAGAACCTTGTAATAGACAGGGGAGTGGAAAGAAAGTTGACCAAACGGTCTCTCTGGCACTGATAGGGACACAATTAGGTTAAGAGAAATGCCTGGTTAACTTGTCAGCATAATCCATATTAGGCACTTTTTGTTTTCAGATTTTATTTGTCCACTGAGCAGTCTTCACCTAAGTCAGAACTGTAATTTTGCCTCCACGTATTTCAGTTATGAACCTGATTTCCAACTAATAAAGCACCATGTTAGCACCCTAGTATTCAAACTAGTGCTTCTGCCTATCATAACAGTTCTCACGAAATACTCTGAGAGCAGAACATCAAGATGTTATCATGAACTGGTCGTACACCTTTGTCTGAACAGGGAGTTCCTGATCTTTCATCTGCCTTAGAGTACACTCCTGGCCACTCACCCACCGGACCCACACATATGTCCCCAGCTCAGGTTCTGATAGGGACTTGGCTTTCTAGAGATTCCAGAGGACTAATAACCCTGACAGTCTCATGATAGTAGTGAGGGAAGTCTTCAGCTACATGGAGCTTTTCTCTAGTGCTAGCTGGTGCACAGTTGATCCCTTCAGGCTTGTCAGCAAGGCATACTCAACAGGGCATGAACACAGCAAGGCAGTTCATATAGGCAGCCTTGTGTAATTCTTCCTGGCTTGCTCCTGATTCCCTCTGTGTCCTTAGGCAAGACATTTCACCTGAATTTCTGTCATCTCTAAATGAAATGGGTTGGGTTAGATGGTTTTTATGGGCCCTCCCATATGTAACTTACTAAGATTCCATGTTTTTTATGAGCCTACTTCAAAAACTCCGTTATCAGCATTCACCTTGTGACTAGGATCAGGCACATTTTTGCATGTGGCTTATGAAATCCTTCCCATTATTTTATAATCAGACCTTGTGCACCAACTACTAGATACTCTCCTCAAAGATTTTTGTTGAGCTATAAATGACATATACAACATAAAGATTTTATATTTGTATATATTGCAAATGATCACCACACTAAGTCTAGTTAACATCCATTACCACACGTAGTTACAATTTTTTGTGTGTGATGAGAACTTTTAAGATCTCCTCTCTTAGCAACTTTCAAATATAAAGTACAGCATCATTAACTACAGTAATCATGCTGTATGTTACATCCCCATGATTATTTATTTTATAACTGGAAATTCATACCTTTTGACTACCTGTACCCACTTCACCCACACTCCACCACCACCAACCCCTGCCTCTGGCAACCAACAATCTGTTTTCTGTATATATGAGTTTTATTTTTTTGTTCTGTTTTGCTTTGCTTTTTTTGGATTCCACATATAAGTAAGACTGTATGGTATTTGTCTTTCTCTATCTTACTTATTTCATGGCACATGATACCCTCAAGGTCCATCCATGTTATCCCAAATGGCAAGATTCCATTCTTTTTAGTGGCTGAATAATACTCCATTTTACACACACACACACACACACACACACACACACACACACACACCATTTTTTGTATCCATCAATGGACATTTAGGTAAAAATTTTTATGATGTTTGTAAGTTGATGAGTTTAAAGGCGATTGAAACCTTTGTAGCTCTAGCTGCCTAGGCCCTTTCACTTTTAGGAGCACACCTACATCAAACAGGTTGAATCACTACCGTTATGAATCAGTTGTACACTTTTGGTGGCAAAGGCGGGATCCAACAGAGAACTACCAATGTTGACGATCAAAGAATAACAGATCAGGGCACAGACTCAAACCAACCTCAGTGAACGTGGTAATGTCTAAGCATACTGAGTAACTTCTGTAGTATCTAATCAGACTTAGTAACAAAACTTCTTTTTTAAAAGAGTTTTGTAAAATGAATTAATCCAGTTTGTTGTTTATCAAACTAATATAGTTTGAAACTATATAGAATATAGTTTCTGCCTTCCATTTAATTTTAAGTCTATATTTAAAGAGATAAAAACAGTTTCTGATCTAGTACTGAGCCTATTTTTATTTCCTGAGAATAATTTTGTTTGTTGAAATCTCTTCTCCCTCTATTAGCCAAGTGTAGTGAAAGGAAATGGGTTTGGAAACCGTGTTATGAATTCACACTGTGCCAGGTATTAGGACACAAAGGAAAACAAGTTGTGGCCCCCAGCCTGGAGGAGTTTGTGGTGGTGGCAGTGAGGGAAAGGGGGTGACATATAGGAAAACTATTCTCTTTCAAAGCTGGTTGAATGAGTTTCATTTTGAAAATTCTGATCTTGCATCTTTACCTCATCACCTAAGATCTCAGATAGCAGAATTGAACCCCAGGCTTTTTTTTTTTTTATGTCTGTATTAGCTTCTCCTACCTCCTTTTTAAGCAACAAAGACCACAAAAAAGACAACTTGTTGATGTTGTGATGCTCTGGAACTTAACAGCTATAATAATGCTTCATATAGAATTCCTCGGTTTTTACTCAATTTGCCTGGCTTAATGGATTTCAACATGAGTGTATTTTAAAAATTGATTCCTTTCCTCATTTTTAAAAGCAAATTTACTGTAATATAAAGTATTCAACAATTCCAATAAAAGATAAATTATTATTTTTAATAATTAATTAATATTTCATGAAAAGCATCGGTATGCTCCATTATGGCGCCAGATAATATGGGAACCCATGAACATGTTGCATGTGGGGTCATCTTCTTCTGGGCCACTTCTATAAACTCCGCCTACATGTGGAAAGAAATGGGGATGACTAGCCCCTGCCTCCAGGTAGAGAATGATTTTTTTATTTTTATTTTTTTCAGAATTCTCTTCCTCTTGATGATGTACTATAAAGGATCCATAAAGTCAATAAAAAAATACAGGAAACAGTGGCCTAAATAAGAGTTTAAATTACTGGGTAGAATTTGCAACCTTGAGAAGGTGGTAAAGGAAAGGACTGAAAAAATTTGAAAATAAACAATAATTAATTTTATAAATGATCTTTCTAAATTATTTAGCATAGATTAGCACTTACCAGAGAAAATTTTTTGAGACTCCACAAAGAGTCAAACCAGGTGACTGGAAAACATTTTCAAAAATAATTTTTTTAAGGAGGCTTAAAATGAGATCTCAATTGCTTAACTGTAAGGGTGAAAGGAATTAGAACTGTCAGCTTCATGATCACCGACTTAGTCGGGTACTGTCCTGCACTGATACGATGCTGTGACACGGAGATAAGATAGACGTGTGGTCCCTGCCATTCTCGGAATAGTAGTCAATGAGTCACAAAATACATGAGTAATTGCACATTGTGAGAAGACCAGGAAGGAACATAACAAGGCATTAGATATAATATGGGCAATAATGTGAGAGCCTAACCTGGCTGGAGCAAAATCACAGTCAAATTTTAGAGAATGGCAATGCATTATAAGAGATCAGTAAGCAGGATTCTGACGATTCTGAATTTCAAATTATTTCAACAGACCCACTGTAGTTCAGCACAGAAATAACAGCAAGGGAGGGAGGCAGAAGGATCAGTCAGCACACCTATGTCTTATCTTTGATGCCACCACAGACCAATGTCTGGTCTTCAGCTTGGCTGGTCCATCTATCCAGAGCTGAACTGGCCCCAACACTCATCACCCACAAGAGATTGATGAAGGGGAGTTTATTAATTTACAATAGGAGATATGCCTTTCTACCGCCTGGAATTCTTGTGGCTACTAATTCTCAAGGTACCCAGGAGGCCTGAGAAGCCTGCTAAAGATGCTGATCTTATCTTATACATGTTTATGCTCCTTTATTTCATTCCCAGAAAATAATCTTATCTCAAAGTTTTGAGGGTGTTTACCTGGTGCCCCTACAGACTGATTCCAGAAGCTGGGCTGCACGTCAAATTATCTTAGATATCCCTCGCTCATTACTATTAGTGGTGTAAACAAGATTGTTGAAAATACTTAAAAGAACTGAAACACAAGCACTCCAGAAACACTATTCAAAATACAAATAATTGGCACACTAGTACATATCATTCTTATCTAGGTATTACACAGGCATTTGAATGAATGGAAGAAGGAACTAAAGAACCAACAAGAAAAAAAGATTGAACTTGCAGACAACTTTGGGGGTCACATACTTGTTTGATATAGGAAAGAACCCTGTATTTTTTTAAGGAATTGGCTAACGTTTAGACTTCCCAGTAGGTTAAACTCTCCATTCCTTCCCTTGTCTCGGCTGTTGATTCAAATTATTTATTATAATAAATAATTATATGATCCAAAGAATTTATAATAATAAAGACCAGATACCACCAAAACCAGTTTTTATTCAACTGGAGTTCATGGACCCTTCATAGTCCTTAAATAATTCTTTGGGTTTCTCTTTTGTTTTCATCAGGAAATCTATAATTTTAATGTTTTCACTTTGTTGTAATTTTTTAACAAATTATTACAAGCATATTGTAACTCATCCCAATGACCATCTTTCAATATTTGGGTTTATGTTTACAACCACGGTGGTACCAAGCCCTATTATTTTAAATGTTAAAAACGATGAAGGAAAGAACAGAGGTGGCTTTAATATATATTATGTTCACACCATGTGAAAACCAAACGAAGTCATTGTTCACTGTGTCCAAGCTTTTGCAGTGGTTCAAACAGAGAATTTTATTGCATGGCACGCCATAGCATCAACAGACTGAAGTTAGAAAAAAGTATGCCGTGATTCTTGTTGCTAGATTCACACTTCAAAGGATGACTGAATTTAGACAAAACCCATCATGTAAATGTTGTTAATTTCAAATTTTTTTTATTGGTTCTGTAGTTTCATTTTTTATTTATCATGTAAATGTGTTGTAGCATTACAGTTGTATAGGAGCTGTAGATATAAAAATGTCAAAATTCTTTTCTATTTTTATACATTTAAGAAATAGAATAAAAATAACTAAGTATTTGAGGCCTTCAAGAATTTTTTCTTTTGAAAGGGGTCCATATAGTACTCTTGAGAAACACTGATTTAAACAAGCATTTTTCAATATTTCTGTTCTCTGAGTCCCCTTCACTATTATTTCATGAAATATGTAGGCATTTTTAGTTGTTTTTAAATTTTTTTATATGGCACATGAAAAGATAAGTCACAAAATATACCATTAAAGTTTGGTAAATATACCATTAAAGTTTGTTTTGTGGAGTTTGTTTTAACACAATCTTTAATAACATTTATTACACAAAAATATAAAAATGAATTTTTTCTATAGTGAACTTCTATTGTATGACTTCTCTTGAATCAATTATTAAAGAAAAGTTTCATTTGTTGACAAATTCAAAATTGACAATATATTCTCTTCAGATTTTGTACTAAATTCATATTTAAACACAGACTGAAATATAACTCCATATCAGAAACTAACACAAATACTTTCATTTCTTGATGTTTGTAGTTCTTGCATTTTGTACTTAAAAACCAACTGGAGGGTTTTAAAAATTTTTGTGTTTGTGACTAATGAGACAAGAGAAATAGTTTCAGGCAATTATTTGTAAACATACCTCCACACTTATTAACATTTATTATATATAGATATAAATTATGTATAATTATAATAATTTATATAGAGACAGTTATGTATTTGTGCTATATAAGAACTTTCATTATATGAATGCAACCTCTGGATGGGGTGAACATCATCGTAAGTCATTTCAAAATAGTGACCATGATTACATTTCTCATGGATCTCTTTTATTCAGGACCATTTGTCTTCTATCTTTTTTTAAAAAAAATCTGTACATAAATGAGAATTCAAACTACTGAAAGTTGTCAAACAGTACAAACCACCCCTCTGAAGACTGTATTTAGCAAGAGGATAACTGAGCCAAGTGTCTGCTCATCGAATGTTGTCGAATGTCTATGACCAGCTCAGTAGGCTCACTGGGCACGTACTCAAGAGACTCTCAAACTTCCATTTTGAACTGCAAAAATACTTTTAAATTATTTTATTTCTCACTTTTTAACAAGTAGAAAGTGATACAGATATTGTTTCTGCCTTTTACAACCTGCCCACCAGTTGGGAAACCCTGATCTAAACCATTCAACGCTTCGCTATCCTATTTCACTGAAGTCTTCATAAAGACTCGGTTCCCTCTGATAATCGGCTCTGATGTTTTAAAATCCTGATGTTTAGGAAGTCCTTTATGAGCAAGTCACTTAACCTCTCAGGACCTCAGATTTCTCATCTAGAAAATGAGGGAGTATGGGCAAGACTCTTTTTAAAGTTCCACTCAGAGTGAGAATTCTATGATTTTTGTATTACCAAAAGCTTTAGGTTTCATAACTGTTTAACATACGAACAAGATTTTAAAACAAATGCAAACAAGAAATCCTTACGATATAAAGCCCGTAAAAGTGAAGCTGAAAACACTCGAAAGTCTGCAGGATGCAATTTGAAAACCACTGATCCAAAGCTCTCTTTTTACAAACGCTTTCCTTTTTCCTTTGTCTCAGTGGGAAAGGAAAACATCTGGAAAGGATCCACCATATTAGTTTCCCTATGTGTACCCCAGAACATATGTATTAAGTCACCTGTCAGCCTTTTCTTCTCCAGATTAAATAGCCATTATAATTCCCATTTCCCATCCCCTTAAAATATATTTCCTTTTCTGAAATGAACCTTCTTTAGTTTCTGTAACACTTTATTAAAATGTAAAGTTACACAGCAACCACAATCTCTGAGAAGAGCCAAGTGTAGCAAAAGGATTACTTCAGCTCTATCATGTGATATTCTCACTCCTAATACACTACAATTTGTTTCCTTTCTAATGACAGCATTCCATTGCTGCCTCCCATTCAACCAATAATAGCTCAGTTTGACCCATAATTTTTTTTTTGGGGGGGGGGACTGGACTTGCTATACCTAGCCAATAATTTCCCATCCAATGCCCATGTAATTTGTTATGGTCCTCATGGGGCCTTTGAAGTTTTTCCTATTTAATATAATCCTATTTTTGATGAAGCATTTCTCTAGTTAGTTGAGGTCGCTGAATTTTTCTTCTACCTTCCAGCATACCTCATCCAACTTCATAACCAATGTAAATGTTGTCTAGTTTATTGCTAAAGTGCTGTAGTCCCCTCCATCCACAGGGGATGTGTTCCAAGGCCCCTGGTAAATGCCTAAAATTGCAGATAGTACCCAACCCTACATATACTGTTTTTTCCCATGAACTCAAACCTGTTAGGGTAAGAATTAGGTGAGGTCATTTAGGCAAAGTACAAAACTCAGAATTAGACCCCACCCTACCACATATGTATAAACTCTTTCGCATATTTTTTGAAGCTGGGCCTTTCAGCCAACCTTTCCTCAGCTCAGGAGTTGGCTGAAGCTGGACGCTCACCTCTCAAAGCCCTGTTTCAATCAAATGTTGACACCAATGAGGACTTTCCTTCATAACTCAGCAGCCAACAGGACTGACCCCCAGGTGAGCCATCTTCCCAAAGGGATCACAGTTTTCCCCAAGTGCAGAACAGGCCCCAGTGCAAACGGTGGTAAGCCGCTGGTCCCCTTTCCACCAGATTTTTCTTCCTTTAGCCTTGAAAGGAACCGTCTCCAGGAAATCTTCCCTGGCTCCCCAAAGGCTGTTGATTTGGCTTCCCTTAACACCTCTGCTATATTCCATTCATTCATTCACTCACTAGCCTAGTCAGTAAAACACTAACATGCCAGGACTTGTTTTAGACACTGAATGAGTAAGATCTCTGCTCTCCTGGAGCTGCCATTTTACCGGCAAAGACAATGAAAATTCAATATGCCACCTGTCAGGTGGGGATAAAGGAGAAAAATAAAACAGGGTAAGAAAACAAAGGATATTGCCAGGTGAGTAGGAGAGTCAGGAAGGCCTACCGAGGGTGGCATCTGAGCAGAGACATGACGAAAGGAGAGGGTGGGCCAGCGGGAAATCTGGAAAGAGAGTTTCAGGAAGCATCTTCCTTCCATAAAGGCAGTGGTCTTGGAATATGCAGTTTCTCCACAACTGATATGGGGTGCACTGTGTCCCTCCAAAAAAACCCTATTGGACTCCTAACCCCCAGTACATCAGAATGTGACCTTATTTGGAGACAGGGTCTTTATAGAGGTAATCAAGTTAAAATGAAGTCATTAACACAGGCTCTAATCCAATATGACTGGTGTCCTTACAAAAAAAAAAAAAAGAGGAAATTTGAACACAGATACGCACGCACAGGGGAGAACGCCAGGTGAAGACAAAGCTGAGGTTGGGGTAAGCATGTTTAAGCCACGGAACACCAAGGATGCCCAGCAAAGCACCACGGCTAGGGGAGAGGCAGAACAGATTTCCACTCACAGCCTTCAGAACCAACCCTGCCAGCACCTGGATCTTGGCCTTCTAGCCTCCAGAACTGTGAGAAAATAAATTTCTGAGTGGCATAGCAAAGTTTATGGGTATTTTGTTATGAAAGCCTTCAGAAACTAACACGACCATCAAGCAGTATGAAGGTTAGACACAGACCACTGTCTTACCCGGGTTCATAGGATAAACCCCTGGGTGACTATGACGGCCCCCTACCTGGGCTCCCTGTTTCCAGGCTTACTCTCTCAATCTGTTCGCCACAGCATCGTCCTGACCTCTCTACACAAAAATCTGATCATCTCACTCGTTCACAGGACTCCACTTGCTTCTCACTGTCTTCAAGATATAATCCACATTTCTCAACTGAAGACCGAAGCCCACAAGATCCAGCCCGTTTACCCCTCCAACCTTGTTTCTCTCATCTCTGCTCCCTCCTGGGGTGGCCTACCTTCCACTCATCCTCAGACCTCAACTTAGTCATTGAGAAGCCTTCCCAAGGCCCTGAGGACCATGTTAGGTGTCCTGCCCACGTGTTCCTAGCAGTCCTCGTGTTTAATGCCGTAGTGGCATTTGTCACAGCGTGCCCAAGGTCTGTTCATTCATCTCCTACTTTAGACCATGAGTTCCTGTCTTAGTTGTCTCTCCGCGCACTAGGAAAAATGCCTGACACTTGGGAAACATTCATTGGATGGATGAATACATGAACGAAGTGGTGCCGCGGTCTAACCAGCAGGTCCCAGAATGAATTTTTTTCCCCTTAAGGGGTGGGGGGGCTGACGAGGTGACCTTTGAAGGCATTTCCCAAATAGTATGCGGAACCCCTGGAGCTGCACCTTTCTTTAATGACTGCAAGAGTAATTTAGATAAGCCTTGCAAGAGCTGGCCCTCGACACTACAGCAAGACCCTGCGGTATGAGGAAGGGGTAGCAAGCAATGTACCTGGCAATTTTTGAGTCTGAGGTGACTAATATTTTGGAGTCTATATATATATATTTTTTTTTATAGGAAGTGGCACCTCCAGGTCTCTTCCAAGACTCTGATTCTGTAACTTCAAGTCCATGACCTACAGGTAAAGACGGTGGGCGGAGAGGAGAATAGGGGTTGTTGCAACAAACAGGGCAATGTGTTCTCTGCACAAGTCTCCAAAAAGTAAATATTTTTTGAAGTTTAAAAATTACTGCATACACTGTTATACATGCTGGAGAACCTGGAAAAAGAAAAACAGGAACACAGTAAAATATATATATATGTGTGTGTGTGTGTGTATATATATATATATGAATGATATAGAAGATGGAGGGGTAATAGATGAAAATAAACAGTATTCGGTCTCATTTGCAAGTATGTATCAGGATTTCCAGCTCTCAAGACACAGGGCCTAAAAGTCTTGTGGGCAAGAAGGGGGAGAAACGGGGTGGGGGGGGCGGGGAACTCGCTCTTGGCAGCGGGGAGCCTGCAATGGCCATGGAGTTATGAAGAAACAACTCCGAGCAGAAGTCCTTATTCGGAGCGCCGAGCTCGCTCTTACCCCATAAAGAGCAGCGTAAACGCTCGGAGCAGCCTCCCGCGCTGTTGGGGAAACAACCCAGCTCCCCCGGTTAGAAAGCGCGAGAGCGAGGTCCCACGGGGCTGTCGGGTTGTCGCGCAGACCCGAGGCGGGGCTCCTCCCCGCAGGTCGGGAGCCCAGCCGACGGCCGAGGCGCTGCGCCGCGCTCCGGGAGCTCGGTTACCCCACAGCCACTGCCCCGCGAGCAATTTCCCCGCGAAGGAAGAGTCCCGGCAGTGTGTGCACCGTGCCATACGGGACGTGCAGCTACGTGTCCACCTCCAGAACGACTTTATTTACCAAGCGATTACCGCGTTATCTATTTGTTTTCCTTTTCCAGCAACAGCAGCCTCGCTCAGCCCTCGAATTTCTTAATTACAAACCCGTTCGCTTCTAAATCAACCCCAAACCGGCAGGCAGAGCCCGGAGGGAGGCTGTGCAAGTTTGCACACACCCCCACCTCCCGGATCAAGGGCAACAGCAGAAGCAAGAAACTGTGTGTGTGCAAAAAGGTGGATCTGGGGACGGGGATCGCTGAGTTTGTTTACAGAGCAGAGACGCCTCAGCTCGGATGCCAAAGCTACCAAGAGCTGCAAAGCAAACTTAGCTGAAGCACACGTACCCCGGGAGCGGCGGGTGGGCCCGAAAACGCGGACCGGATTCACAACCGCGACAGTGGAGGCGGCCGGGCCCGGGAGCGCGCTCGGTCCACCTGCAGCCGCTGCCGCCCCCCTCCCCCCGCCCCCCAGCTCCTGTCCTTGAAAGGAGTGGGGGGAAATGCATCTACAGGCAGAATATCTAGAGCAGTTTACCTACTGTCCCTACAAAAACACAAAGGCACAGCCCAGGAAAGCGCGCTCAGGGGAGGGGGCATTATTTGTCCGGGGCTTTAAACCCCGACTCGGGAAAACACAGCCATTCTTCTCAGTCCAGGAAAGCTTTTGCAAAACCGGGCAGGCAGAAGGGCACTATGGAGGGCGGGGGCGCTGAGCGAGCCCCGTTTTCCCGTAGCAGGCAGCCCAGGTCGCTAGGTTCGCCGGGTGGAAGAGGCGTGGATGGGGGATCCGGCCGAAGGGGGGGACGGTGATTTTCCTCGCCCCTCTCCCGGAAGGCGCTACCTGCGGGCTAGGAGTCCAAGGAGGATTTTCTCCTTTGCCCCCGGGGCAACCGGGCCAGCCCCGTACTCGTGGGCCAGGAGGAAACCAGAGTCGGGGGGCAGCGGGGCAGCGCCCGGCCGGCTGCAGCCTCTGCGCACGTGCAGCTGGCCCCGGGGGACGTAGGTCCCAGACCCGGTCCAGCGTGCCCGGAGCTCCAGAATCCGCTTTTTCTTGCCGCCCGACCGGCAGGCTCTAGCTCCGCCCTTCCTGAGATCCCCTATATTAACTGTGGCCAAAGCCCGAAGAAACACAGCTCATTGTTGGCAGTTGCCGGGCGGTCTCGCCGAGCTGTGCGGGCAGCGGAGGGAAAATAAAAGAGAACGGCTCCGGTTCTGCCCCTGCAGCCGCCGCGAGACCCCGGCGCCGACAACGCGGCCGCGAGCGCCCCGCACGCCAGGGAGGCCCCCTCTATGTGCTGCTGAGCGCCCTGGACCCCGCGCGCCCGCCCTCGGTCTTTCGAGCAGAAATCGCTAGGACGGAAGGTAAGCGCCGGGCGGGCGCGGCGGGCCGGGCTCCTGCCAGCGCCGCGCGCTCCGAGGGCTGGGTTTGCCCGGAGGAAGAGCGCGAGGCGGAGCCGGGGAATAACAACAGGATGTGCAACCACAGGACGCGGAGGGCTGATTGAATGCCCGAAGTTCGCGGCAGGGCTGCAGGGCACTTCCTTTATTAGGCGACTTCGGGGAGCGCAGGGGGGTGCGGGCTCGGGTCCTCCCGCCCGGGGCCGGTCGCAGGGGCCAGGGCTGTGTGTGCAGCACCCGGCTGTGCTGTGGGTGGCAGGTCCTCCGTGGTGCACAAGCTCCGAGTGGGATCCCTGGGGGTGGCGATTCGCAGCCGACGTGCGCCTGGGGATGTCGGGGGGCAGTGGGGAGAAAAAGTGGGGTGTGCCGCGGTGGGCGACACGTGTGGCGCGGCTCTCACCGTCTGCGCGTCTCCCTTGCAGGACTGGAAATGGCAGACCACATGATGGCCATGAACCACGGGCGCTTCCCCGACGGCACCAACGGGCTGCACCACCACCCTGCCCACCGCCTGGGCATGGGGCAGTTCCCGAGCCCGCATCACCACCAGCAGCAGCAGCAGCCCCAGCACGCCTTCAACGCCCTGATGGGCGAGCACATACACTACGGCGCGGGCAACATGAACGCCACGAGCGGCATCAGGCACGCGATGGGGCCGGGGACTGTGAACGGGGGGCACCCCCCGAGCGCGCTGGCCCCGGCGGCGAGGTTTAACAACTCCCAGTTCATGGGCCCCCCGGTGGCCAGCCAGGGAGGCTCCCTGCCGGCCAGCATGCAGCTGCAGAAGCTCAACAACCAGTATTTCAACCATCACCCCTACCCGCACAACCACTACATGCCGGATTTGCACTCCGCCGCGGGCCACCAGATGAACGGGACCAACCAGCACTTCCGAGATTGCAACCCCAAGCACGGCGGCGGCAGCGGCACCCCCGGCGGCGCGGGCGGCAGCGGCACCCCCGGCGGCGCGGGCGGCACCTCGGCGGGCGGCGCGGGCAGCGGCGGGAGCGGCGGCGGCGGCGGCAACATGCCCGCCTCCGTGGCGCACGTCCCCGCTGCAATGCTGCCGCCCAATGTCATAGACACTGATTTCATCGACGAGGAAGTGCTCATGTCCCTAGTGATAGAAATGGGCTTGGACCGCATCAAGGAGCTGCCTGAACTCTGGCTGGGGCAGAACGAGTTTGACTTCGTGACGGACTTCGTGTGCAAACAGCAGCCCAGCAGAGTGAGCTGTTGACTCGATGGGAAGCCCCGGCGAGAGGAATCGAACCCGCCAACCTCTTCGGTGTGAATGAAAAAAACATTCCCTTAGACACAGTATCTCACTTTTCAACTCTTGAAAGGTTCGAGAACTTGGAAACAAAGTAAACTATAAACTTGTACAAATTGGTTGAAAAAAAAAAAAATTGCTGCCACTTTTTTTTTTTTTTTTCCTGTTTTTGTTTCGTTTTTGTAGCCTTGACATTCACCTCCCTTATGTAGTTGAAATATCTAGCTAACTTGGTCTTTTTTGTTGTTTGTTTTTACTTCTTATTTCCTCACTTTCTCCAGTGCTCAACTGTTAGATATTAATCTTGGCAAACTGCTTAATCTTGTGGATTTTGTAGATGGTTTCAAATGACTGAACTGCATTCAAATTTATGAGTGAAAGGAAAAATTGCATTAGTCGGTTGCATGAACTTTGAAGGGCAGATGCACAAACTCTGCCATCTCGCTTCATTATTTTAACTATGCATTTGAGTACAGACTAATTTTTAAAATATGCTAAACTGGAAGATTAAACAGATGTGGGCCAAGCCATTCTGGATCAGGAAAAGTCATACTCTTCACTTTCACGTTGGCTTTCCCCCTCCCCCATATGTACAGACAATAATAGGGTGTGGAATGTCGTCAGTGGCAAACATTTCACAGATTTTTATTTTGTTTCTGTCTTCAACATTTTTGACACTGTGCTAATAGTTATATTCAGTACATGAA
This sequence comes from Miniopterus schreibersii, assembly GCF_964146895.1. Taxonomy (NCBI): domain Eukaryota; kingdom Metazoa; phylum Chordata; class Mammalia; order Chiroptera; family Miniopteridae; genus Miniopterus; species Miniopterus schreibersii. Next base: position 75,104,801 of record NC_138107.1, on the reverse strand, counting down.
AAGATACTACTGTGTTGAAAGCTTTTTAGGAAATTTTGACAGTATTTTTGTACAAAACATTTTTTTGAAAAAATACTTGTTAATTTATTCTATTTTAATTTGCCAATGTCAATAAAAAGTTAAGAAATAACTTGTTTTCTACAAGTCATTTGGGGGGGGGGGTTCCCTTTGGTGGCTCTCTTTTTTTCCTCTGTAAGTTGAACACTTTATTGATGAGAGTAAGCATTCCAAAGGGTAAATTACAGGACACTAAAAACAGGTCATGATGAGCTTAAGCGGAGAGCAGGATTTAACATAGTTGGCTTAATGCTTCATTGTTATCACTGTAACATGCCTCTTGGTGTGGTTTAATCAAAAGCTGCAAAGTTGTCTAAGAGCTTTTTGCCCCCCTTAATTGCCATCAAATTCAAGTATACCCCAGAGTTAGGAAGGTTTATAATGCTAAATATTACAGATACATTTTTCATAGTGCAGAAGGGGGAAAATTAAATGTTTCTGGCTATACCTGATTCAACTACCTCAATGGAAGTAGATGGGAATAATATTCTGGGAGATTGATGAGGATGGCATTATATAGAAATCTATCTCTATTTCTAGTGATGAATCTTATTTCTCAGCTGAAGTACTAAGGAGAGGCACACACATTGCTAGCTTAATATCTGAAATAGCTTCTGACTGGCTTACAGTTCTCAGAGGAAAGGGGGCAGAATTGCACCTCAAGGCTTTCTATTTTGTTCTATAATATTTAAAATTTACCCAGAGAGGTTGAGTCAAAGGTCAAATTACATTCTTTACAAGGTGCTACCTCTCAAGCATGCCCTGTTTTCCAAATACTGAGCCTTTTCTATCACAGGCATTGGGTGCAAAGCACCTAAGGATAAGATCATTTAATTTTACCTAAATGGGTTATCAAGAAGACATCACTACAGTTAAGTAAGTAGGTGTCAAGTTTTACTTTATGTAATCAAGCAAATGAAAAAGTAATATTGTTAAAATCTCAAATTATCCCTGTTGGAGAAGAAATTTTTTGTTTTTCCTCCCATGTTTTCCTAGCTTACCTTATAAGAGCAACATACCTACATTCAAGAAAAAAAAAGTCTTGTATTTAACCTACTGAAGGAGTAAAGAAACATAGATTGAAGAAAAATCTCACTACTTTCAAAGGGCATTTCATTTAGACAGATTCCAATCTTCAAGCTCATATTTTATAATTAATTAGAGGAGGTTATATAGAAGTATTAAATAACAGTGGGTCTTGTGTAAAGGCTAACTTCAGTGTAATTCAGATCACCTACGTTCTATAATTCTATAGCCAAGGCAGGCCATTAAAATTAAGATGCACACCCCACTGGATTTCTTTATACATGTATAATTGACACTTCTATTAAAAATTATGCTCTAAATAAATAATCTCTCTGAAAATATACTGTCATTGAAGACTCTTTCCATCCCATTTTAAAAGCTGATCCAGATTTCCCACATTAATAGTTAAAGCTGAAGTTTTCTTCAGCTAAGACATGTCAATACTAAATCTGCAATCAGCAGTAAATCTTCCCTGGCTAAGCATTTTCGCAGTAAGTTTTTCTTTTTTTTCCAGAGGCTCAAGTGAAAAAATATGTTTGCATACATATTAATACAGCAATTCTAGCTCTTTTTCACTTGTGCCAGGGGGAAGAAAAAAAAAAAAAAAAGGAAGGCTATTGGAGGCATTGTTCTTTTGCATAAAGAAAGAAGCAGAAGAATTGTCTGGCCACCACCCTTCGCCATTTATTCTGCCAGGGAATAAGCCACAGCACCTGCTCTGTCACTAAATTCCTCCTGCTGCTCTAACGCGGACACGTATGCGGAGATGCAGAGCCCAAGGAACTATTATTAGACCCTGAGCCCATCTCTGCCAGAACTGAGGACTCAAACAGAGGAGCTGGGTTCAAAGCACAATTTCTCTTCAGTACAAATACAGCCGCCCCCCTCCCTCCCACTCACCTGAATGATCTCTATTTCATTAAAACTCTTTCTTGATCAACAATTGAGCAGATTCTATGTGATATATCTGCAGGTCTCTTAGGCAGAGAAAAATAACTCCTTGTTTGAACTACCTGATTAATGAAACCTGTACAGTGACCTAGATCGCTGGGCTTCTGGCAGACACTTGCAAACCCTTTTGTGGTCTTGCTTCCTACTAAGTTACTTAGAGCATATGGGGAAATTTGACCTCTGTACCTTGGCTGTTTTTCAAAAAGTTCTAATATGGTACAAGAGGGCTTCTGTTCTTTAAACTGTGCCCAAAAATAGACAGCCCCACGCTTGATTTTTGAGAAGCGATCAATGATAAGCGACAGTACATCATCATAGAAACATGTCCAAAAAATAAATACACATTAACAAAAACGTGTGCCTCTGCCTTGTGGCTGCTAAAATCCTGGTGGCAGTATCCCTGCCAGAGCTGATAAAGATGTTACAGCTACGGATGGCTCTTTGAAGAACAGTTACCTAATCACCTCTGTTTATGGGGTGCTAGGCTAGAGCACTAGTACCAGAAGGCTGACATCTATTGTGAAGTTTATGGTCTCCGTGACTTTTACTACTGTAAACGCCTGGGATAGCTATAAATTGATGTCAACATTAAAGGCCAGATCCTTTAGAGCAAAATATTAATCCACTAATCTATTATGGGTGGCCAGCTTCGAAACATAAACTTCGCAGTCCCCGGACCATTAGGTGTGTTCGCCCCCTTGTGGCATTTATTTAGAAAGTCAAAGGAAAGCTGTTTGCTCAAGGGGGGTTGTTTTGTTTTATTATTTGTTTTTGTGTCACTTCTGAAGACTTCACTTTCTTTCTCGATGCGAACAGCATATATTTATTTGAGCAACAAATCGTTTATCAAAGAAAATCCCAAAATAAACAGCCTTCATTAAAATAAGAGTATTTTATTTACCAAAGACCTTAACCTGTGATTTAAGGTGCATAATTGAGATTTGCCTCATATTTTAAAATACACATTGGCTAAGGGTTTTCTTTTTCAAAGGACAGTACGCAATGCTCTAGCCTGTCAGTTAAATCTGACACTCTGCGCTCTCACGGCACAACTGCTGATTTGGGATATGGGCAAATAATAATGTATTTGGGGGCACGGGGCTGGAAAGGTGGAGGGAAATATGTAGGAATGCAGCAGGCGATTATCTGTGTTGTAATGTGACCAAGCCACAGGCTCTAATCTTGTGAAAAAGACCACAGGATGTTTAATGAGAATGAGTGTTACTGTCTAATTGAGTCTGCAGAATTTACTTTAAAATAAACTTGGCAGATAACATTGTCTCCAAAAAATAAATAAATTTAGAATTCAAGGAATTTAGGACCCAAGCCATTGGCAACTTTCTCCTCTCCAAGGGAATTGTTGTGCAGCACAAAAGAGGTGTTACAAGCAGCTTCAGAGATGGTGGTTATCTTTTGGTTCTGCACCACTATCATCCGAATCGGAGCTCCCAGGCAGGGTGAAGCGAGACAATAGGAAGCACATCAAGTGACAGCCTGCGAACCCCTATCCTCACGTGCTCTGTTTGTCTTTCCCCCCAGAACAGAGGGAACAGTTGCGATGTCAGAATTTTAATTGCAATGGACTGGTTTAAATTACTTGACCTATTTTTATCCAGCCAGGAGAGAAATGATTCCTTTTTCCTGGCAGCCATACTTATCATTTACATTAGAAAGAGGAATTTAAGGATATTTTCTATCAAATAATGTACAGTTCATAGTTTTTGTTTGCCTTATAGTAAGATCCATCTCTAGTTTTGAAAATTTCTAAGACACCTTAAATTAAAAAAAAAAAAAATGATCTCTCCTCACAAGAGGATTTAAACTCCTAAGTGATGCATGTTCAAGAGTGAGCTGAAAATATTGTAAGAGCTGCTGGTGTAAGTTTTTACAGTATTTTGCTATGAATAAATACAATAAAAGAAAAGCAAAGAGAAATAGGTTTCTACTGTGTTGAGGAACTGGACCCATGACCCTTGGGAAAGAGAGAATATCAACCAATGTGTCCCAGGCTATCTGTGACTAAATAGTGGCTTTTTAGTGGCTCGATCCTTAACTGTTACTTCTTTCCCCAAGATGAGCGCTGATGCTCTCCGGCCCAGGCCATAGTGGTGGTGCTTTTGGAAAACTCAGTTTGGCTGGACTAGGACTGCAGAGTGAACTGAAGCAGGTGAAGGATGCACAGTGAGTACTAGTATTTGCTTTAAATGTCGTTGGCTTGCATTAGGCTGAACTAGTGTGAAGGTGGGCGAGGCAGGGCGCAATGGAGTGAGGGCAGTGCACTGGATTCTCGCAGCTCTCAGCCCCGAGACCCTTCCCTTTCTCCCCTCCCCAGCAGAGTGGACCTTCGGTTACACTTTGGTTGCTGAACTAAGCAGAAAAGAGATCCTGGCTCCTAAGGAGCCTGTGACAAGGCGGGGTTGTGTGGTGGGCACTGCAGGAGACGGGCAAAGAGGTGAGCGGCTTCTGAAGAGTAACAGAAGAATCCTGCAGGTCCCTTCTGGAAATCAGGGTGGGAAGCATGACTGGGGCTTGAGTGAAAGTCAAACTAGCATGAAATCAAAACAAGTCATCAGCGGACAGCCAACTTCAGGCGGTGATATCGTTTTATCAGCACCTGTCGGGGACAACAGGCTAGAGCGAAGGCAATGTGATTGGGGCCACTGAAGCCTTTTCTCTGTGCGTCTCCCTCAGGACTGACATGAAATGTGGCCTTGTGATTTCTTTAAGTAACTTGGCCACAGAGCTTTTCCTGGTAATCCTCCCCCTCCCCGCCTTGGCTTCATGAGAGTTGCTATCTCCATTATAATAAACACATATCACTTAAATTGTGCATAAAAACTCTTAGATACCTTGTAAACTCTGCCCCATTACATTTCTTCTCGATAACTCTCTGAGGGAGAACAAGCAGGATGACCTAGCTCCAAATCTCTTCTTGCACCCAATGTGTTCAGCAAATAAATGGACAATGGGGTTAGTCGGCGAGAACAGGCTGAACTGTATGGTCCTAATATGAACCTAAAATAAATATCTAAATATTTCTTACACCCCTGACACCATGTCTTACATCAGTGATTCTCAGTGGGGTGGAACCACCCCTCTAGGAGGCGGGTCAGAGTGGAAGAGGGTAGAAAAAGCCAGTATGAAAAAATGTAGTCCATATTATTACATATTTGGGAAAATGTTTAAATACATATTATTTCAGTAAAACATAATACAGAAGACTTTTAAAAATCATTTTGACTAATGAGGCATTGATTTTTAAATAGTGAGAAACACTGTTTAGGCTACATGGGACTAAATCAGAGTAATCTACCCTTCAGCCAGCATGACTGAACAAATCATTTTGTTGACTCAAGTTTCTGTGGCTGGACTGATTTTGCTGAGCATCTATTTTGTGACAGGCATTGTGGTAGGCATTTTACATACATAATCATATTTAATCTTCACAATATCCTTGCAAGTTACATATCAATATTCTAATTTTAGGTAAGGAAACTGGTATTGAGAGAGGAAGTAAATTGCTCATGACATAGCTGAGTGGTTTCCCAGACCTCACTTCTGAGACAGTGTTCTTTCTAAACCAAATTAGTCCTATTTGTAGATGTCACTGATTATAAGATGATCAATTTAATAAGGGTGCTCAGGAGAAAAAAAATCCCACTACATTATATGTACTATATATACACAAATTATAAAGTACACTAACACAAATATAACATGTATCTGTTTGTAGAATTACATACCACTTCCATTTGAGATTCACAAGACTTGGGTCTACACTTTTTCAAACCTATTTTAAAATTCTTCCAAATTAAGTCAGGTCCCTGACAGTGCAGGAGCAGCACTGGGGTGAGTCTTCTTAACACCTTCACCCTGTTAACACTTCAAGTCAAATGAAAGAATACCACTGATTTAAATTGTAACTTTGGGGGGGGGTTCCCTTAATTGAATTACGTATTGCTGGATAGTATATCATTTCTTTCAGGAATTAAGTCAACGCCTTAGCTTTGTGAATTCTATAATCTAGTAAATGAGAACGACAGTAGCTAAATTCTCCCCTGTAAAGATGCTCATGTCACAATTTGACACGCTGCCTGGAAGCAACTATGGCTTAACATTCATTATAAGATTCATGCTGATTTCAGAATATTAATATGTGGGGGGAAATGCACACCATACAATAAAGGAAATATAGTATTTAGTTACTTTACACTTAATCTTCCTCAGTGTCTCTAAACTTCCTTGATGTAGGTGCAGGCCCACTTCCTCTTGCTTTGGTCTTCTACTGAAACGGAGAACTCCTCTATTAACAGTTGTAGTAAAAAGAATATAGATCAGGAGTTAAAACCATGGGTCGTAGCCATAGCTCTGCAACCAAATAGCTGGGTAATTGAATCACCGTTGGTTCATGTTTCTCCATTGGTAAAATGAAGATGTATGTTTAATTAATTGTGTATTCAAATTCTCATGAAGGAAACATAAACCCATTCCTATTTTCTTCCTCTGGAAAGTTAGAGTACACCACTATAAAAGCCCTTTGACACCTGTACCTCGAAGGACTTTCTTGCCATTCCTTTTCCACGCTAACTGTGAGCTGTGTGCCCTAGACCTGACCCAGCCAAGCCAACTCTCCAAAGGTTGGAATCGTCTCTATAGATGTTCCCCTTCGTTGCCATAATGACCACTAGTGTTGGCTACTGAGATTTCTCAATCTGTAAGCAAATACCAAAAAAAAAAATTACCACCCACAAAATATTCTAGTACTTGCCATTTGCAAAAACTCAGGAGACTGAGACACATTCTTTGCTGCTGCAGTGGTTTAAATATATGCGTTACCTATTGAAAATAATTTGACCAGTTCTTCATTTCAGGTTCTGCTTTATTTTCTTATGAATCAATTTCATTTTTCCAACTTCATACATATCGGACACTTAATAAATATTCAGGCTCTCTTTTCTTCAAACATCTCTTGCTGGCCTACAATCATCATTATCATCCCTGTTATTGTTTATTTTCTCAAAGAGACAATCCTATATATAATGCTGAAGTAGAGGAAGCTAGCAGGTGTTAAACACTGTAAGTTGGTACTTCAGAGTTGTCAACCAGGTAAGAAGCACAAGTCTGGGCCCACTTATTTCTCTTGTCCCAACTTCCCAACTGTCTTTTTGTTTTATACCACCAAATTCTTCCAGTTTGGGGTATCACTGATTTAGTTAGATAAAAACTAACAGGTTAGTTATACAGAGGGAAGTGGATATCATAATACCTGTACATAACTACCTGAGAAATAATATTGACAGACATGTGAAAGTAATACAGCTAAAGAACCATGATAAAATACTACAATAAAATGTTCCTTCCACCGCTTGGCCACTAGGTGTAGCTAAAGCTCTGTGAGTTTGTATTTGCACAGTAACTGAAGACAAGATTGTTATAAGCTAAAGAACCTGCCCCCCACCCTGCCCCTGCCATTTGTTTTATTGAAACATAACACCCCCTGTGACCTATTATAACCCCCTAAATTAAAGATCAGCCAAGAACACCTTAACACACTCTGTCAAGGCACCATCACTCCCTACACCCTAAAAAAAGTAAGAAGAAACTGACAAAAGGTATCTGAGCAACTCTCCACTATTTTTTCCTTTCACCCCTTCCCTTTTTGAAGTGCGCTCATCCTGCTTCCATTCACTCAGATGCCACTGGCTCACATTTCTACCCCTCTGGGGACAGTTATATCTTTTTTTAAAAATTATTGTCTTGAGAGAGAGAGAGAGAGGAAGAGAGAGAGAAACATCGTTGTGAGAGAGAAACATCAATGGGTTGCCTCCCGAAGTGCTCTGACGGGATCAAACCCACAACCTTTTGTGCACCAGAAGAAGCTCCAACTAACTGAGCCACACCAGCCAGGGCAGGGACATGTATATCTTAAGAGAAAAACTCTAAAGAGAATACAACATTTAAACTAAAGAAATAAGTTTTGAATGGTAGAATTTTGCGCATCAATGAGAAAGAGATTTGAAGGTTGCTAGGTCTTTCTCTACCTTTCTCTGACCCTTAAATCTATGGATTCCAAAACCCCATCTCCAGCGCCAAGCTCTGCCCTCTGAATGTGCGCACACACACACACACACGCACACACACACTGACTTCAGTGTCCTTTGTTTCTGCTGTCCCTCTGCCTCATGTGTTTTCTGTCCCAAACCTCCCTCAGGTCTTGGTCAGAGCCTGCTTCTTCAATGGCCGCACTGAAACAGACAGTCACCTCCTGCTTTGCCCCGTGGCATTACTGTCCCTGTGAGCCTGCTCCGTGTTTCTGCAGAGCACCGTGGCGGTTTTCAGGTGTGCCCGAAGAGCCTTAGACACACACCCATCAAGAGGTGGCAGCTAGGTCTCGCCCCTAAATCTGCTGCGTAACTTTGGAGGCCGAGTCAGGAAGGACCATGCAGCTTCCCCCTGGTTTTTGGGGGGAGACACCCGCCTTTGGAGCCCTGAGGTGCAATACAAGGAGCCCAGCCGCCCTGAGGCTGCCACGCTGTGAGGAAGCCAGGCCACACGAACGGCCACGGCAGGTGCTGCCACCAGCTGGGCCGGCTGGTGTCCCCAGCTGGCAGCCAGTAACAGCCTCCGGTGGGAGCGCACAGTGGGGAATTGTAACCCCCCCCACCATTCTTTTGACCTTGTTTCTGTAAATGCTGGCTCTGACTAATATGTCGGTTGTAGATAAACAGCATGCTTGTATAAGTATCCTAGGAACTAACCTTAGAGGATGCAGACTCCAGCTTTCAGTCATCCCAGACTTTTCTTCATTTGCTCCAACTTGAGTGGTTTTAAGAGGAATGCCTATTTCATTACTCTACCATCTTGCATGTGTTGTCCCCTCTGCCTGAAAGGCCCTCCTCACCGTCATCCCCTGTTGAAGTGTCCTACAAAACCCATCTCAAAAGTCTGCTTCCCTGAGAGACCTTCTCATATGACTCCCTATTTTGTGGCAACTCTATATATTATAGAAATTTCTATTTCTTTGCATTTATCACACAGTACTACAATTATTTAGTAATAAGCTCCTCTCATACTTTGTGATTGTATCTATTAAGAAATTTGTAGCTGCGAGTAACAGAAGCCCTGATTTTGGTTTAAACCACAAGGAGATGGATTATCCATCCTAAGTCAATGGAAGGGAAGGCTCTGAGGCTGGTTAATTTACTGACTAATAATCTCAATAGGGACTAAGGTTCTTATCACTGTACTGGGCTACCCTCAGTGTTGGTCTTACTTTGGACTGGTGATCCGTGGCATGAGTAGAGCTTACATGACACATGGACCCAACAATGTCCAAAAGGAAGGTTGTCTCTTTCTGTGGCTTTTTTTTTTTTTTTTTTTTTTAAGGAGAATAAAAAACTTTTCACAGAAGCACTCCTTCCCTTGTGTATTATGTCACATACCCTTTTCTGAACCAACCACTGGAACTGGTTTTACCATGGGATAGAATTAACACAATTGACTTGAACTGCTCACCTGGGGGTGGACTAAGTAGATATTGGACCAGCAACTCCATCATTAGAAGAGTTAAAAAGCTTTGCTGACCCTTTCTGAAATATTTGTTTCAAAGGCATAGGGTTGTGTGTTTTTTGCTAGAACTGAAACACGCTATTTTTAAAGTTTTTATATTTTCAAATACATCTTCATATAATAAAGATGTATAGCCAACAAAATTATATTATAAATCACTCAGAGCAGGTTTATTTGAGAAAGGTTAAAATGTCTTCTATAAAGTGACATTTGCTAATATAAATAAATATCCTCTTTAAAAGTATATAATCATTATGTCTTCATTTCTAGCCCTTCAAAAATTCCCTTGTTAATATGATTAATAAACAATTTCTCTGAACCAAGAAAATCATGTTCATGTTGGCAGGTGATTAATCTCAGTGCAAAATGAACAGAACCTAATATTTATGAACAAATTACTGAGAGCTATCTGGTTTCTTTCCATGATAAAATGCACTGGTCCATATGCCAAAGCCAAAAGTGAACATAAAATTAGTCTCGTAAGACTGAAACAGGGGAAATAAGAGAAATTTAATATATGACATCTTTTGTTCTGTCCCCTCATTGTTTCCCTACCCTTCCAAAAAATGTCCCTTTCTCCAGCCCAGTCAAGTATCCACATAAGAGCCCCCATCATCTTACTTGACAACAATAGTTGATTAGGGCGCCCAGATAGATAGTTGAACTACCCATCATACTTCATCCCCTGGCTGCAGCTGACTGGCCCGATGACAAACACCTAGCCTAATGCAAACCTTTCCCCGGGGAGCTTTCACCTTGACAATCAAGTTTTATTCCCTCTCTAGTGATGACACTGTGAGAAACTGCTGTTCGCCGTATTTCCAGCTGTGTGAGAGAAGCTAGTCTGAGAAAAGAAAGACAATATGGAGAAGCAGAGACCAAAAAAAAAAAAAGCCATCTATGACCACCTGAGTCCCTGAGGTCTAAGTTGCAACTTTGCCTTTCCTAAAGTTTAGTTACACAAGACAATAAAATTTCCTGTTTCTGAACTCATTTGAGTTAGTTTCAATCATGCGAAGCAAAACTATCCTGACCAATATATACTAACACAAACTTCATCTTCATTGTTTTTTTACTGTTTCACTGAAATATATGGTGGAGGGAAACTCTTATTTTATATCTACACTGGTGAGCGACTTAAAAATGATCTTTTCCGTGAACAATATGAGGTATTAAAGTGTCAGAATTAAAATTCCCCTTTTCCCTCCTCAGATAATTACAATAAGCAATGGACTCTGTGATTCCCCTTCAGGACCAAAGAGCTTATTCCCTCAATTTCTGGGAATGTTGCCAGAAGACAGCCCAGGGCTGACAGCGCTCTTTCAGAATTACCTCCTAACCTTGTCCAAGGTCACCTTCCTTTCCCCAAGCAGTCTGCCTCTGCTGGCTGGTCAAGGCCCGAGATGAAGACCTGGCTCTGTCACCCCAACTCAGGACACCTCTGAAGGGCCATCCTAGCTTCAGTTTCCCATAAGGTGGACTGAGGACTTTATCCAACTGAATCACAGCCCATTTTCTCCTGCCCCACTCGTTTCCTTCCCCTTTCTCCCACAGGCATTGCTTCCAACAGCACTCCCCACCCAACTCCCAGCACGTCAAGCTCCTCTCAGAGGCCACCTCCTGAGAGACCCACCCTGCAACACTCTTCAAAAGTCATCAAACCAGAAAATATTATGTAGCCCTTTAAGAAAAATTTAATAACTATTTAATGGATCCTTAAATTTTCCTAGCACACTGGTAAGTATTATAAGAGGACATAATAAAAGCATAAGGCATATCCCCTGCCCTTAAGAAGCTCACAGTCTCATTGGAGACATACAACCTAAGCAGTCATCTCCATACAGCTCAGCAGTGTGCTCAACTGAAGACTAAAAGGAAGCCAAAATGGGCACATAGGATAAGATTTGTAAATACTGAATGAATGAATGAATGAATGAATGAATGAATGAATGAATGAATGAATGAGTTAATGGGTAGGAAGAAATCTATGTGAGCTGGGATAGACCATAACGTTTACTTGAGGCCAAAGCACACTAACATTACCACCTGTTTTTAATTCATTAACCCACCTTACCATCTCAAATGATTTTCACGTCAAAATATAGAATGATCGACCAAAACAAAAATATAAGATACTACCAGGAACTCTGCTTTAGTTTCAGACGGTTCTTGGAAAAAGAGTTTGTTCCTTTCTCATGTGCCAGAATCTAATCTCTCACACACCTCACAAGTCCTCTATAGAGAAAGAGGGCTATCCTATCGTTAGTAATGATCAGACCAATACTTAAATATCTGACAACACTACTGTTTCATGAACCTGAACCTTACCTTATTTCAACCTCACATCATTCTGGGAGGTAGGAAGGGTAAATATCATTGCATGCCCCTTTCACAGATGGAGAAACCGAGGCCCTACATGTCAGAGCAGGGATTTAAATGAAATCTTCTTACTCCCATTTCTGTCTTACAAATTCTTAGATTTTTCATAAAATATTCATGGGGTTCTGTCTCTGAAGGCTGCCAATTGAGAGCTACAGTTTATGTTAGTAATAAGAAAATTAATATTTTTAGTTCTAGGAACCAATTAATTTTGGACTCAGTAAAAGTCAGTCAAGCTTAACCAAGCAGAATTTGTATTATTGCATATATCACTCAGAAACAATGTATTTGAATTTAAGCCTTGAATTAGAAAAACAGAAAGAAACTTGCCCAATTAATTATACCCCTATTTGAAAAGATAAATGTGTGTATTACATTCTAGAAAATAAATATCTCTAACTCCTAGTTAGCATACTATTTACAATTAAACAATTCCCCAGGAGATAAAAACTAGGTTCCCTCTGAAACCTCCTGCCTTTCCCACCCAGCTGTACAGCATGACATTCTGTTCTTAACCGAGATAAGCTTATTTTGGATGTCTACTCTGGCAGATTCCTGGTGGGGTGCGGGTGGGGGCAGGGGTGAACACGGATGGGAAAGAAATTGTGCCGCCAGCTCCTGCAACGCACCTTCAGCTCACATGAGCTTGCCGTTTCCTCCACCAGTGTTCAGCCAGCGCATGGCCAACAGTCAGTTCACTTTCTCTTCCCCTCGTGTGAACTGAGGCCATTACTTTGTAAGGATGACTCTGTCGGATGATTTTATTTCCTATCCTCTTGTCTACTCTTATTTCCACCTATAGCAACATCTCATTGATTCCCAGGAATAATGTCTCACTCAGCTCCATTCCATCCGTCGTGTGTATAATGAAGATTCCGTTTCTAGAGTGTTCTGTTCCTGACCCTGAGTCTCAGTCCAGCAGCCTCGCTTATGGACTGTATGACCTTGGCCAAGACAATCATGTCCTCACTGGTTTGAGCTTCCTCCTGTAGACAAAGGGGTACTTATAATAACTGCCCCACTTATTAACGTGTCTTGAAAAATCACCGGCGAGCCTTGGGATGTGTGGATTTCATGTTCATGGCCATGCATTTGCACATAATCCCTGAAAGTCCTTGACGCCGACAGTAGACTGTCATTTTGAATCAGTGGATGTTCAAGGATGGCACTTGAGACAGTCGCTCAGCTGGGGCCTGAGCTCCCGAACTGGCCAACACGGTATCTTGTTCAGGTTTTATGGTTCCCTTCTCATCAGCAAAAGTTCACATTGAGCAATAAAAACATTATTTCTTTGTTAAGACCAAAGCAGGCCACAGCCAAGTGCTGGAAAAATTGAAAAGGAAGGAAAGAGGCTAACACAGTGATCATTATTAGTCAGGAAGACTACGTTTTGAACACGTTAGAGAGTGGCCTGTTGAATTTGGCAGTGACTAGCAGCCCTGTTTTGTGAATGATTCCACTATATTTATTATATGAGAGGAAGAAAAAACGATTGAACAAATTACTTCAGCAAGTGCATTAGCCAATGCAAATACAGAAATCTGCAGGGTAAAACTATATGTTAAGATAGTTTGTAACTTAAAGGATTCCAGATGAGTCCAGATGCATTTCTCTTGAATGCTAAGAGCCTACTCGGTAGGGCGGTGTGGAATTGCTGGGCATGTTACTATTATCCCAGCCAATGAGACAGGGCTGATCATATAAAAGTTACTTTTAAATGTTTTTTTGACTGCTACATAAAAAGACTAAGTATTTTAAGCCCCCTAGAGTTCATACTCCATACTTCTGACAGAGAAAATAGTAAGCAGGTTTGGTGGTTCCTAAGCGTCTCTCTCACATCGATGTTTCTTCCCCTCTTTCTCTCTTCCTCTCTCTAAAAAAATAAAAAATAAATAAAACCATGCACTAATTTAAAGGTGCCCAATGACTGTATTAATTTTCCTATCTTTTAATTTATCGGTATTTCTTCTGTGAACCTCATCTAAGAAAGTAATCCAAAATATTAAGACATGTTCATGTATTACAATATTTATTGCAGCATTTTACATAGTGAAAAGATTTTGGAAATCATCTAAATTTTCACTATTAGGGGATGGTTCAGTAAATTATGGTTTAAACACGAAAAAAAAATGACATAGTCATTGAAAATGATGCTTTAACAGACTAATGAAAAGTGGAAATGCTGTGACAAAAATGTTAAGAAATTCAGAATAAAAATCCATTTTACTATTCCATCTCAACTGTGTAAAGATGTGTTGACAAAATTCTGAAAATAAATACATCAAATTGATAATACTATGTGTTGTTGTTTTTAAGATATATTTTTATTGGTTTCAGAGAGAGAATCACTGTGAACGTGCATAGCAGTTTATTTGTAATAGCAAACGCCTGGAAAGCACTCCACTGTCTGTCCATGTACACGTGAGTGGATCAGCAACCTGTGGTATACCCGTATGAGCTACATCAACAATAAAAACATGTGAGCTACTGACACACACAACGACATGGATGAACCTCAAAATAATTGTGTTGAGTGAAAGAGTCAGAGAGAAAAAAATACATACTATATTCCATTTATCAAAATCTTAGAAGACATCAACTAATCTATAGTGATAGGAAGTGATCAGAGGTTACTTGCAGACTCAGGGGTAGAGAAGAACATGAAGGAATAGAACAGAGGTATTATCAAGGAGCACGAGGAACCTCTGGAAGTGATGGATATTTTCAATATCTTGATTGTGGATTGGTTCATATATATATATATATATATATATATATATATATATATATACACACACACACGCACATGCACACACACACATATATATCAAATTTTATATTTCAATTATGTACACTTTATTGTATGTCAGTTATTCCTCAATAAAGCTGTTAATAAAAACCTGGCAAGTTAATGCTTTGCCTTGGTTGAAATTTGCTTCGGGTCACCATCCAAAAACCTTCCAATGCCTACTTTTCCTCTTTTCTGTGCTAACTTGGGAGTTAAACTGGGAGATAAATTTCCACATATTCTGTCTGCTGAGGGCCACAGATTATCAAGTCTGTTGTCAGAGATGACCAACCACTGGCTTGGGGCTTGAGACATGAGCAATAGAATCCACACATTATACTGAGCATGGTCATTTCTTCACAGGTAGCCTCAGTCAAGTTTGCACTTCTGCCAAGCGAGACACCTCCCCTTATATGTAGTACCATTGTTAAATTCTTGTACACATCTCACAAAATGGCACTATTTCACCAATAATAATTTGAAATCACACTGGCCACTTTGGATGAACTCTAGATATTTCCAAACTGCCCATCTTAAAGCGAATGGATAGTCAAATTTCTAATGTTGAATGCACTGTCTTTTTAATTGGTTAGAGAAGCTTCTAAACAAAATTTTGATTCTCTAATAGCTTTAATTACAAGGAAAGCACCAAAAGCCCATAGCTTATTACAGCCTCTCTTTTGATCCGGTAACAAAGACCTACCTTGCCTCAAGGCTATAGCAGCCACTGCCAAATTTATAGTGGCTTCTGCTGGCACAGATTCAGGGACTTCCTTGAAGCTAATGCTCTACAATTTTGGCACTTAACTGAAAAATACACATTTCCAGCAAGCTTACGTCCTATAAGATGGTCTTACACCTTTGAAAATTACTAGCCATTGTTATAACACTTTATACCTTGCTACTTCCTTTCTCAGAGAAAGGAGAAAAAGCATATAACCTGGGGTCATACAATCCATGACACCTCTCTAAAATTAGATATCACTTGGGCAAAATTGAAATTTAGAGAGAGAAGCGTAAATTGAATGGGTTTACTCTGAAGTAATTTTTTTAAAGCCCCCATTTGACTAGGTTTATTCTGAATTGGCAAAATTAAATTACTCATTACCAGATGGAATTTTAAAGCTACATTTTATGCATATTTAAGTCACAGATTAATATATTTGCATCCACTAAAAAAGTATCAGTTCCTATCAGGAGGAGAAACCAGTCTCCTGGATCATCTTATATGGACAATGATGAGTGGATTGTACCAGCTCTTAAACAAGAGTCTCAAGCTGGAATTTAAAAATAATTTCATTGCAAGGATAAAGGAAGTTATGTGACAAACTGGTTGAAGGCTCTGGGACATAAATGGGACTCTAAGCTAGATTCACACCCAAGTTTATTTGAATCTAAACATCTTTCTCTTTCTCAAGAGGTAACACAGGGTTTAAAATCCAAACCATCAGCTTGGTGTCTGAGCATCATGGATTCTTATGTACAATAGGAGATTATAGTGATCTTGGAGTATGAGACAGCATCTACGAATGCCTGCCATTAGTAAGTGTTTAGTACATTTTATTTAAAATTATGATTAGCAGAATGCCAGGTCACATGTGGACAACCTGAGGAGCCAGCAAACACAGAGGCTTCCATACCAAATGATGAGTTTTCTGGCCAAGGAGAATTTGGGTTCAGATTGGCAGGAGAGAGCCAGCAGGATATCTGAACGGCCTGCACATGATTACGTGGGAGTCAGAGAGCATCGGTACTTGCTTTCTCAGCGCCCGGCCACTGTGTTACTCCCCACAAGAAGCTTGCAGGGGCTTCCTTCAGACCAGTTCTAAAAGCCTGCGGAGCTAAGGGCCCCACTTTTTGGAGAACATTACTCCAACTACTTCTGTTAGAACTTCCCATTGAGACTATTTCTGGAGCCTGGTCGGCATGGCTGAGCGCTTGTGCATCCTCCTAGGATCCAGGAGATCATGGTTCGATTCCCAGTCAGGGCACATGCCCAGGTTGTGGGCTCGATCCCTGGTAGGGGGTGCAGAAGGCCAGCCGATCAATGGCTCTCTCTCATCACTGATGTTTCTATCTCTCTCTCCCTCTCCCTTCCTCTCTCTAAAGTCAATAAAGACATTAAAAAAAAAAAAAAAAGACTATTTCTGAGTACTAAATTCACTCACTTTCATCTGTCGTCTGACTCAATTTCTTCCAATTTTTTAAAATTGATTTTATTGGGGTGACATTGGTTCGCAAAACCATACAGGTTTTAAGTGTACAACTCAATAAAACATGATCTGTATCAATTTCTTTTTATAGTCGCCAATGTTCAATGATCTCACTTTGATATAGTCTTGTGTTTTACCTTGATTTATGCTTTCAGGCCACTCTGTTCACCACCCAGCTTTCCCCCAGCGTACTTTCCCCCCACAAAAAAAAAAAAAAAAACTCCAAAAAAACGTTCTGAGAGTATGTTTCTAAATAACAGCCTTACCCATAGGTTATAGTCTCTAAGATGAGAAAATCAATACAAATATTTTTCTTTTGAGACAGATTTCATCATCACAGCAGTGAAAGAAACATAAGATGATTTTTGGTGTTGATTTTTTTGAAGATGAAGTTGCCTAGGGAGAGGTCTGTTTGATGGAAGTTGAGTCGCATTTGGCAAAGGTTTAAATGAAACAGCAAGTTTGATAAATCTGTCCAAGGTTTAAGAATATTCAGACACCTTTTCTTCCCAAGAAAATCCCCACAGATCTCTTCAGGAACAAAACCTTCTCGACAATGGCTCCAAATGATTCAGACATAACTTCCTACATATGCCACCAAAGGGATTTCTCTACTTTTAGTAAGACCATTAGCTGGCTTGCCAAATTCTTCAGCATAACAAAATTATTGGCCTTTTCTCTCTTGGGCATGCTGAAGTGGTGAAAATTGCCTGGAGAAAATTGAAACCCTGATAACTGATTTTCTTGCTGTTTTCAAAAGACCCAAACCTTTCTAAGATTAAATTGAAACTTTTCAGGATGAACACAATCAAAACCATAGGGAATACCTCTATATTCTTATAACAGTTTTACAGCTAAAACCTTTACATGACATTTCTTCAGACGCAAATTTAGAATTAAATTATTTTTCTAAAATAGAACTCTTCTCTTTGGGCTTAGGCAGAACCAGCTAATTCAAATGCGCTATTCACTTTGCCCTTAGTATCTGGGATCTAAGAATGAAAGACGGGGCGGTGGGGGAAAGCCACAGGGCCCTGGCTGGGTGGCTGAGTTGCCTGGAGTATCATCCCTACGCCAAAATATTTCAGGTCAGGGCACATACCTAGGTCGTGGGTGCGACCCCCGTAGGGGCTTGTATAAGAAGCAACCGATTGATGTTTCTCTCTCACATCAACATTTCTTTCTTTCTCTCCCTTCCTCTTTTGCTAACAACAACAACAAAAAATCAATTAAAAAACCCCACATCCTTGGGTGAAGATTAAAAATAAAAAAGCCAGGGGTAAATATTGGCTGTAAAACAAATACTTCACATCATAAACTTAATAATGAAAAATAAATCTCTTTCCTCAGTGAACTGCATGACAGAGGCTTTGTTGACCAGATGGCTGAAATGTGAGACTTTTAGTTTCCTTATAAAATCTATTTTAAATTATTAGATAATGTCAATATGACTATGTGGTGTATATATTTCCAAATCAAGATGCTCTGTGGTTGTCCACAAGACACAGATCAGGGTGCACAATACCACTGTTAGATGACACGCAGGAAAACGTGGGCCTAAGCCAAACTGCTCATTTTGCCACATTTCCCACCCCCTACCCCTAATCTGGCCAGAGAAAATGTATGTGTGTGAATCTCTAGAATTATTAAGAAGGGATTCTCCCTCTGCCGAATTTAAAAGGAAAATAATATGAATCTGAATCTGTTGTGGGCCCTAGAAACGGGCCCTGGCAGCATTGTTTGCAAATAGAATCAAGCAGGACCTAAAAATAGCTCCTTTTATCAAAAGGAGCATCAAATGTTAGGTCAGAGTTCAAACTTCAAATATGTGCAATAAAAAAAACCCACCTAATTGTCATTTGCATTTCTCCATTACTCAAGATGCAACATGTTCCTTTTATATCTTAATTAAGTCATTATTAGAGACAAGTTTTCAAAGGGAACCTTCACTTATCTGAAAGATAGCTAAATAACTTAAGAGTATAAATAGCTATGTATGTAATTTATGAATTGTGTACATAGCTATCAATTTTATACTTAAATCGCAGTGTATTAAATTCAAATATTTATTCTACATTTTACTTAAAAAGAACTATAATAAAGAACCTTGGATCAGCCCATCTGATCAATAATAAGTGTAAATTTAGGGGCAGAGTTGCCCATGCTATGGTTTTCACAAGACCATCATGAAAGCATAAATTCTAATTCTGACCAACTGAAATATTTTACTCAGTTTTATAAGATTATAACAATCTCTCCTCATTCTATAGCTCCAAGAACTTCTCCTGTTCAGTAATTTATTTGAAAAACATTTACAGCTGGATGAGTATGTCCACCCAGTCACCTCCAGAGGAATGGAGATTCAAAGGATAATTTTTTGCTATAGAATCCTTTAGACACTCTCCTAGGTAATGAGTCTCAACCCTTGTCAATTCTTGACTCTCATTAATATCTCAGATGTCATTTCCTCAAAACGAACTCTGTGTGAAATCAATCTTCTACACAAAAGATAATTCTGCTGTTAATCCAAGTTACAAATTCTTCAGTGCATCCTCTCGCTAGAAAAGTGTAGGACAGATTTCAGAGGTCAGGTCTGGGGTTCTCAGTCTTCTGCAAAACAAACAAAACATGACCATCTGACCAGAGAATACTGCTTTATTTTCCTTCCAGTCTCATGAAGTAGTCAAATTAACGTGAGAAGCATGTTGGCACGCATTAATCATTTTAACTGGTTTTCTTTCCTTGTATGTGATCTTGGTACCAGAACCAGCCTTTGAATTCATTTTTAGTCAGTCTCTTAACATTCTGGCAGAGTGAGAATTGGCAAGATTGACATCCTGACAGACAGAATTTTAATTCTGATGGTTTTAAACTTGAGTATACTTTAGTCCTTTCAATCCATGTGTGTATGTGTGTGTGTGTAAAAATATATATATTATTTTGATCTTAGTTCAATAGAAGTATTCTAACCACCTGAACAGGAAGATGTTTGAGTTAGATACGTCTGGTTGCATACAACAGGAAATTAAACCTAAACTGGACTAAACAAAAAGGGTATTTCTTCAAGCCTGGCTGGATTCAGGGCTCCAAAGCTGTCATCAAGCTATGTCTCTACCCAGATTTCCACTGTATTGACTCTTGTCTTGGCTCTTTATGGTGGCAATATAGAGGCAGCCACCAAAGGACCTCCGTCCCATGAGCTTCTTGTCCAGCTGGGCAGATGGCCCAGAAATCGGTCACGATCACGGGGCTGCCTTGACTCTGACTGGGTGGCCGGACAACCTCGGAACCAACCAGGGAATGTGATGTCTACTTTGGCTCCACAAACTCCTGTTCCCCAAATGGTAACGGGTGACAGAAAACCAAAAACGACGAAGGTAATTACAGAACACAGGAATTCTCTGTCATTGTTCGAATATTTGTCTAAAATTTTATGAGGACAGTTAGACAGCAGTTGAATTTACCTACATGCGGTCAGAAGATTCAGCTTAGGATAATCTATACTAAAATACTTTGGGACAGTTTTTATAAACCCGCGTGGGTAATAAGAAAAAAACTCCACCTGACAGGTCAGTTTATCTTGCAGGTAATGGTACGTTTGCAAGCAATTCTCAGAATGTAATTCTAACCAAAATAATGGTTAGAAAATGCCCTACCTAAGGAACTCAGGGTGGAAACTTGGGGAGGAGGCAGAGAGGGGGACACTTTTTCCTTTATGTTAGGGTTCTATTATTATAAGTGATATTCAAAGAGGACCGCATAATAAATTTGCCTTTTTCTTAGTTCATCAAAAAGCAACATATATATACATATACATATATATTCTTAATTCCTCACTGAAAAGCCTCTAAGAAAGTTTAATATTATCCTCTTGATGCCTGTCAAAGGCTGATATAAAAAATGGTCATT
Source organism: Miniopterus schreibersii (assembly GCF_964146895.1). Classification (NCBI taxonomy): domain Eukaryota; kingdom Metazoa; phylum Chordata; class Mammalia; order Chiroptera; family Miniopteridae; genus Miniopterus; species Miniopterus schreibersii. The sequence continues at coordinate 75,083,909 of NC_138107.1, read as the reverse complement.
CCTGGACCTTCTATATCTCCTACAAAATAACAGTTAAAGGCACTACCGCCCACTGTGTTCTCTGTTGCTCCTCTGTGTGGATCCATGCAAGAAATTTCTCCTGGGACATGATTCCTGCCTGGAATACAGTGTTAAGAATACTGTTTGTTTTTTTCTGGCTGAACATATATTTCTTTCATAATAACTAAAGGGACCTTTGGAACCCACTTTTGGTCATGTCTACCAGGAAACTAAAAAATACATATCGCTAAATTTATGTTCAATTATATTTATAAATTAAATTACATTGATGATACAATATTAGATTTCTAAAGTAATAAATTTTCTTCTCTTAAATTTTGCCCATTCTTTTGGACTTCATATTAATTGCTTTGCCTGATGTCTGGGAAATGCCTTAATAGTATGAAGGGGCCTCAAATTTTACTTGGAAGTAAAGGTAAAAAGAACATATTTTTAAATACATGGTACCTTCCTAATTTACATATAGTTAAAATGGAAAGAACATTATATATGAGAACTTTTTGACACTAAAGCCGAAAGCATTATGGAAATAGAGAGTACTGTGGTGGGTCACTAACCATGAGGCATCAGCTTAAGGTTTTTCCAAAAAACAGATGAGGAAACAGCTTCTCCTTAAGCAGTGATTAACAGCAAATGAGATGACCTGAAATAAAATGCCACACATCGCTTGGTATTGGTCATCTAAATTTTGCTCTAATTTATTCATTGCTTGATTTATATTTCATAGACACGCAAAAAAATGAATTCCTTCTCTCTCTTAGAGAAGTTCAACCCTTTCTACATACATGGAGTTGTGAGAGAAGAAGGGGGCACTCTATTCAGCCGGTCATTTATTGATTCTTTCAACAAGTACTTATTGAGCATTCACTATGAGGATAGGCATTAAATGTTCAACGCTTATTGTTAAGGATCTTCACCCAAATGGGGGAAACAGGCATCGAACAGGCATGACAAAAGTGTCAGGTAAATGCATCGTTAAAAAATGAGAAGAGCTATGCAAATTCAAGGACGCGGTGTTAGGAGAAAGAACCCAGGGAGATCATTTATATCAGGGATCGGGGAGAGCAGCTCTGAGGAAAGGACATTTACGATGGGCTCTGCAGAAGCACTAAGAGTTAGCCAAGTCAGGGAGGACCAGAGGGAGAGCACTCCTAGCAGAGGGGCCATGGGACAGCCGAGCTGAGGAAGGAAGGGGCCGGCTCGCTGAGGAACCGAAGACCAGCCGGGCTGCAGCCCCAGGGGCCAGGGGCCGAGCGCGGAGAAGTGGCCCCCGCGCCAAGGGTGGAGGGAGAGCTGCAGGCGCGCTGCGCAGGTGCCTCGGGCTCCCTGCTACCTGGCTCAGCTGCAGGTGACTGCGCGTGCAGTTCTGACTGTCAGCAGAGTGAGCTTCTCAAAGGTGAGGGGATGGAGCCAAAAGGAGAAATTCACACACACAGGCCATGTGGTGTCACCAGAGGGGAAGGGGGTGGGGGGAGGTAGAAGAGGGCGTGGGGGGATAAATGGTGACGGAAGGAGAACTGGTTGGGCGATGAACACACAATCCAACATGCAGTTGATATATTGTAGAATTGTACACCTGAAGTCTACATAATTTTATTAACTATGTCACCCCACTAAATTCAATTTTTAAAGAATGAGAGGCAGGAAGTACGTAAGTGCTGGCTGCTAACTGATGCTGAGTCCTATCATCAGCCAACAAATATTTATTGCACGAGGGCTGGTAAACAAAGGGCAATAGGATAGACACCCCTCCTGCCCTCATGCGGCCTGCAGCCCGATAAAAACAAACAGGCAGACGCGCCCCTGGGCAGCGGTGGAAACGGCCCTTCCCTGGAGGAGGGAGAGGGGAACACGGTGGTGAACACCCTGGCCGGCGAGCTCAGTGGTTAGAGCGTCAGCCTGCACCCCGAAGGGTCTTGGGTTTGATTCCCAGTCAAGGGCACGTACCTGGGTTGAGGTTCCATCCCCAGCCCCAGTTGGGGCGCATTAGGGAGGCAACCAATCGATGTGTCTCTCTCACGTCCATGTTTCTCTGTCTCTCTCTCTCTCTCTCCCTCCCCCCTCCCTTCCACTCTCTCTAAAAATCAATGGAAAAAATATCCTCAGGTGAAGATTAAAAGACAACAATAACAACAAACCAGTGGGGAACAGGGGCCACAATCATGGGGATGAAGCAGTTGTAAAGATTAGCTAAGAGCCCGAGGCTGCTGTAGGCAAAGGATGTGTCCCGCAGCCAAGAGACAGGGCCGGCAGGTGCGGGGCGCCCGGCGAATCTCCTCCCAGCTCTCGGTTACTCAAGGAGGCTTCCCTTTATTTCCCTCCTAAAATGGAGGCGCTCCTGACTTGCAGAATCATGCAGCTTAGAGTTTGGGTTTGCTTAAGAAAACAATTTATGTTCTTATACTGTGACAAAGTACTTGACGCTGAAATGTCCAATGAAGTGAGTGGGTTGCATTTGAGGGAAACTGTGGTCATGAGCAGGCCCACGGCTCGCCGCCCCTGATGAGTGAGGAAGTGGCTCCTGCAGTTAGTAAACTGTTTTGGTCTCTGACCGCAGGGGCAGAGGCCAGCAACAAGCTTGATTTACAAAGTAAATATAATTTCTACAGTTGGGTTCATCCTGTTGTTTTCTTAAAGGAAATATATTTTAGTTTGCACTGTGAAAACCACAGATTAGCATTTTTCAGAACATTAGGAATCAAACACAGTATCGTAAAAGCACAGAAAAAAGGGGCTAATTTTATCTTCCAGTCACAGCTGATGCTCAGAATCAAAATGACATGTGGCTAATACTCAGATATTCAAATCAGTGGGGCTCTGCTCCCACATATTTCTCCACAGCTGTTTCTTTAAGGCAGCAGAAGCCAAGACTCCAGCAACGTTGCATCTGTGTGATGGGGATATGAATGTACCAGAATTTTCTCTATGCCATCTGATTGAGAACAACGGGCTCTTCATATTTTCTGACTCTGGATAGTATTGGCATACATTACACTCAGAATTTCTTCAAAATAAGCCCTAATCTTTAAAAAATGTATATTCTATTATTCTCTCAATTAAAACAATTTTAATAAAGCTATTTTTTTTTACCCAGAAATGATGATATATACAAAGAAAGGCATTTTGTAAACTGGTCCTGAGCTAGTCACGGTACAAAAATAAACATACACTATTCAGTATTCATCCTCAGGACTCTCTGTCCCTTGAGCTTGAAAGCCGAAGGACAACTTACTAAAAATGTTGGGCAGGGGTTTCCCAAAACAAAGCTAGGCTCCAGCATTAAGGCTGCATGTTTAACATTTGGTGCTAAGATAGCTTGATCAAAAATGGGAATCATGCCCTAACTGGTTTGGCTCAGTGGTGAAAGCGTAGGGCTGCAGACTGAAGGGTTCCAGGTTCGATTCCTTCGATTCCTGCCAAGGGCACATACCTCAGTTGCAGGCTCGATCCCCAGCCTATGAGGGAGGCAACCAATTGATGTGTCTCACATCGATGTTTCTCTCTGTCTCTCTCTTCCACTCTCTGAAAAGCAATGGAAAAAGTATCCTTGGGTGAGGATTTTTTTAAAAAGGGAATCACAAATCAATGTCAATGTCCCAGAGTACTGTCTGAGGTCCAACGCAGAGATGTAAGAGTTAAACAACAATTTAAATAGAACCCATTTTTAAGGAGATGACAATGGGTCGGGGGAGGGGCGACTTCCATTTACCTTCTCTGTTCAAAGCTTCAGGGGACATATTTTGGTTCATGGGACCAACCCTCTCTAACCCTGAAGGCACCAGACTGGACACTGGGTGGTCACTAACCAGAGCAACCCATGAACCATCTCCTATTGGAAACTAGAGCAGGCCAATTCTGAGAACCAGAGGCTGAATCAGTTGGAAGAGGGGGATGGGAGCAGACGTTGAAAGGAGGCCCTGGGGTAGACTAAGGCCCTTGCAAACTGAAGAGGAAACAGAAATTATGAGTAAGCAGCGGAAGTTTGTAAGTGAGCCTAGAGAGGAAATTGGAGCACATTGCAGAGCGGCTGAGAGACAAACCATGTGCCTCATGATTCTTGGTGACCGTGCCATTCATCCCCAGCTCAAGTCCACATGTGTCATTATTATATAAGGAAATAAAAAAGCAAACAAACACTATTTATTGGGATCGCTATGGTAAATATATACAGGTTTCTTGCAAACAAAAAGTCCCTAATCACACACCAGTCCAAATCCCTACTCCATCTTGTGCTGACCAAAAACAACAGTGAGAAAAATGATTTCCTGTGTCTCTAAGCGAAAGAAAATCATACTCACTGACCCAAAATGAAGCTCCTTCCTGAAAAGACAATTGAAATTACTCGTGATCTCTTACAGAAATCCTGGCTTAGTATTTGAAAATCAAGAAAGGTCCAGAGGAGGTAAAGAAATTTAGGGTAACCAACATCAAAACAGTGATTGCCCCAAGAGTCTCTGTCCTGGGACACCCACTGTTCAATGAGCAAATGTTTACAAAAGATTCAGCAGGGGGAAAACTGACCAAAATTCCTGTCCTGATGGAACACACAGGCTAGAGGAGAAGATGCAGAACAACAACAAAACATGTAAGTAAAATACACAGTATTTTAGATAACTTCTAAAGAGTAAACCAAAGCAAATGACGGTAATATGAAGCTGGGGGTGGGGGCATTGGTATGTTGGAAGGGTCACAGGAAGGCACTTGCTACTAAGGCAACATTTGTATGAAGAACTAAAGAAGGTAAAGGATCTCTCCTTAAGGATGTCTGAGAAAATAGCTTTTCAAACAGAGTAAAGAGCAAGTGCAAAAGCCCTGAGGCAGTGTTGGAGTGCTGGCGTAATAGCAAAGAGGAGAGTATAGCTGCAGTGGAGTAAATTAGCCGGTCATAAAAAGCAATAAAGGCGGTCGTCGCCTTCGTTATGTAAATATTCTTTGTGGTTTCCAGAAATTACTGGGAGCAGAAATTTAAAGGAAAATTAAATACGTGCAAAATATTTATAAAGTAGAAACGTATTTTTAAACTGATAAACTTTTGAGTTTTTACCCACCTAATCACCATTTTAGTAAGTCCTGTATTGCTAAGTCTTTCCCAAATCTGCCAGTCATTTCCTGTTATCTTGTTTTTCAGATTCTACAAATTTTTTAAAAATGGCTCACATTGTCTTTCATTAATTCATGTAAAGCACTCATTCAAAGGATTTTTTACTCTCCTACTGAAAACGAAAAAAGGTGACCTAATAAATCCTGAGCAAAGCTGCACTTTCTTAAGCTCCAAAGTTAATTGCCTTTTGTGAACTCATTGTTTTAGTCTATTCATTTAAGTAAATTAATAGTTGAGGGTCTCTCTACACCAATCAATTTTAATGTGGCAACAAATACTCTCAGATTTTGTGTGCCTGAAAAAAATGTCTTTATTATACCTTCATTTTTGGAAAAAAATGTTCAGTGCTCATAGAGTCCTTAAGTTAGCGCTTACATTCTTACGGCCCATTAAAGACATCATTCCATTACCATCTAGCATTTATCATTTTGTTTTCTCCTCCAATTGCTTTTAAAAGTTTCTCTCTGTCTTTGATTTTAAGCAGTTTTACCAGGATGTGCCCAGGTGTGCCTCGGGTTTCATAGAGATTCTTGAATCTTTGGTTTCATGCCTTGCATCAACTTTAAAAAATTCTCAGCCAGTATCACTTCAATTATTGCTTATCCCCCATTCTCTCCCCCTTCTTCCTCTGGGGCTCCAAGTGCACATAGGTGAAAGCTTCTTACCATTTGTCACACACCACTTGTCCTCTTTTGTATTTTTCTTGTTTTTAATTTCTGCTCAGCAATTTAGCAGTCCTCTCTTCTGCTCTAATCTGTGGTTAATGAGTCTAATGAAATCTTAATATCTGTGCTAACCAAGTCTAGAATTTCCACTGGGCCATTTTTTTTGTAGGTTCCAGTCCTCTGATAAAATTCTCTATGTTTTTAATCTATTTTCTTAAATCTATTAATCATAATTATTTAAAAGCCTCTGCCTGATAACTCCAATATAGAGCTCACTCAAGGGTCTGTTTTTAGTGCTTCTGTTTTTGGCCACTTTCCCTGTCTCCTGGGATGCCTGTTGGTTTTTTATTAAATGCCAGTCATTGTGCATGATGAATTAAAAGGGCTCCCGAAGATACCTTCCTTCAGAGAAAACTTTTCTTTCTTCTCTAAGACAGTCAGAGAACTTATAGATCACCTTGATCCAATCAGAGATTGAGATGATTAAAAGCCAAGAGGTCTCTGAAAATATCTGAATCTAGTTTTTGTATCTCAAACACTGATCTCTCAAAACACTGCGAAACTGCCCAGGGTTCTGTTTAGCATCTTAACTTCTACTTTCTGCTTTGCTGCTTATATTTTCTCCCTGTGCAGCTTATCAAGCACCCTCTAGGGGGAAAAATTGCCAGATATCAGGCTGAGATCTTGGCAATTCCCTTTCTCCAGGGTCTTGACCACTGAAGACTTGGCTACCTTAGTCATGCTGAACAGCTTCTGCCTCCCCAGCTTTGGGAGCCTTCCAAAAGTTGTAAGCCTTTTCTTTCTGCCTATCTTCTAACCTGTGCCACTTACATATTAGAAAATGTCTTGAGAAGACAACCAAGAAGGAATGTCAGGTGTACGTCAGTGCATTGCTCTTGTCCCCAGGATCTTATCCCGTGAATTTTGCCAGCCTCAGTTTTCTGATGCCTCCAAAAGCTGGTTGGTTTTTAAAAATCTTAATATATTTTACTATCTTTTTTCATTGTTCTTTTCAAAGGAAGGGAATTGATATGATACAAGCTAGTCTGTCATAGCTAGAAGTAGAAATATTCTGCTAACATTTTTACACTCTTGTCTATATATTCTTATCAAATTTATTTTCTCCCTGTCGCTTTTCACTTATTATTTCAGCCAAAAGAGATTTTTACTATTATCATTACATTAGGTAATTTCGTTTTCCAATTTCTTTTGAATTTATTTCAGCCTATACCATTTATATATTCTGCTTCTTTTCAGCCTCTAACCTTAATCCTATAATTCAAATTCTCTCTGTAAATGTTTTGTGTCCAAAATAGCATCCATTGTAATTCTCTTAATTAAATGGCTTATTTCTAAAGTTACAAGAAAGGAATTGTGATTTTCATAAAAACTGACCTGCATATATTTTATTCTGATTCCTGTCAGTATAAATTTTTTTTTCCTATCACTTATTTTATTCTCATAAAGAATTTCAAATTCCCTGGCTATAATCTCCATCCTTGCTTTTCACAGTTTCCATAATATATTCTACTTAAAGAGAATATGAAACTTGGAATTTTCCTGGGATGCTATAAATATTCTAATTGTATAAAATTTGTATTCAAAGAGTTGCTTTTTTTATTATATCATTCATATGAGTAATAATCTCAATGAGAGATATGACAGACAAATAACTGCATGGAAGCAGATTTCATCCAACGAATGCAAAAATCATGAATTTTACTCATAATTTAGTCTCTTTCATGCCAGTAACAAGTTAAAAAAACTACTTAGTATTGTTCCAGATAAAAAATTATAAAGTTTCAAATCCCATTATGTGTGAGGAAAATCTAATAAAGGAATGTTAGAGCTGTCTGCCACACAGGTGACTTAGAAAATAAGGTTGTGGCTCAGTCGATATCCAAAATTTACCTTCCCAGCATGAACTTTCCCATAGCAAACTGCCCTAGTTGTTTCTGAAAGCACCATTGAGCTCCTTCTCACATGTGCTCAACAACAGATCCTACATGTGGTTCTTCTAGCCCAAACTCTCAGTCAAGGCACTCTTTTCCTTTCTTTTCTGCTGATATAAGTTCTGAGATCACCATGATACAGGAGCAGCTACATTCCATAAACAATGGCCATTGCTAGCAGCCAACCAACCTAGAGGACAGACTCTTCCCTTAACTCTCCATGGTGCAGCTAAGTTTAGGCTGTAGCATTTAACCAAACTATACTATGGTTTCTCCTATGCAAGGCATCCAGTGGAAAGGTAGCTACCCTCACAGTTTAGTCTCAACTTGCCTTCAGGTCCTTAGAGGGTGCTAGAAGCCAGCCTGAACAAAGTAAGGGTCGGGTTATTCCAACCCTAGGAATGGTCTGAATATAACTGTGCCTAAGGGTCCAGATCACTTAAGACACATTGAGAAGGAAAGACTTTTACCTTTCTTCACGTCTAGGGTCTTAAGATTGTCTCCTCTTGCTCAAAGATGACTGAAGAAGAAATGGCTCCTTCACAGGAGAGTCTGGTGTTAGTCAACCTGGACTATGTCCTGACTCATAACATATAGGATGCAAACAGTCCAGTCCCAGTCCTGTTTTCTTGGACTGTTTGTTCTCTAGCATGAGGTCAAGTTTCTTTCTGCATGTCCTTCCTTCCGTTTATCCCAACTCAGTGCATACCATAAAAAACAAAACTAACCACCACAAACTACTTGAGGAAGAGCATATGCACCTCCATAAGGTTGTGGAGGAGGAATTTCAGCAACAGACTTTAAATTAATAACACTGGACATCCCCCCCAAAATATCACAAAGCCAAGTGTCAAAGTCATGGCCTGTGCTTGAGGACACCATACAGTTTGCATCACCAGCTGCATTTTCCAGCAATGTCCTCCTACAGCAGATCCACCCCCAGATGCTTGGTTTACATTTGTATAACTCAAATATTCATTCAAGAGGTCTTATGCAAAATTTTAAAAAACCCAGTATGTCTCAAAGATAAGCTGAGCCTCTATTTTAGCAAGCAGGAATCCTTGCTACCTTTGACAATATTTCTCCAGCATCTACTGATCAGGTTTCAGAAAGTATTAGGGCCAGGAGGAGGAAAAGAAATCACCATTTAATGTGCATCTACAAAGCCCCGTGACGTGCACTTGGGTGTATTGTATGCTTCAGAAACCTTGCTGCACACAATAGAAACAGATTCTGGTGTGTTTAAATAAAGAGGAACTTTACAGCCAGCCTATTGAATCCAAGAAAAATGGAGAACCAGGTTTCAGAAACAGAAAGGAATCAAGGAAAGAGTGTTGGCCCAGGAATATTCTGATTAAGATTATGCTGTTAAAACCTCTTGCAGTAGTACTGGACTGCTGGAAACTTTCCACCTCACTGGACACTTACCACCACCCCAGGAAATAACCTTTGTTCCCTGCATCACTGCATAACTCCCCACATTCAAAATGCCAGTTGGGAGTGTGTTTGGACAAGGCTAGGTCATGTTGCTCCTAGCTGTTGAGTAAGAAATGGAATGTATGCCTCTTTTACCTTACCAGGGATAGACGGAAACCTGCCCCCCACCAAGACTGATTCACTGGAGAATGTGGTTTGAAACAGGAAGAAGATTTGAATGCTGGGCAGCCAACGAAATGGAAAGTATTCATTGCTGTCCACTACTTCAGCCTCCTAGTATCTATCTGCACCACTTGTTCTTTATGTTAAAATAAACATTTACATGGTAAACTAAATGTTCCCACCAATTTAATACATTCCTTACAGAGTAGGAAATGTACTCATCTTCCCAAAAGGAAATGACCCAGAGTCTCAATGGTTTCTGCATTCAGCTCAAAACTGAAGACTTCTTGGTGATATTTATTCCTCCCCTAGTGATAGTATAACTCCATCTTTATACAATAGAACTATGGGCTAAATTGTAAAGTAAACCACCAACATAATTCACACACAAAAGTGTGGCGGGAAAGACAGAAAACAATTACTTGAAATACATGGCAAAAGCAAAGAAATAAATCCAAGTAGAGGTTATGGTAGTCACAGCTGTAACTTTTCACAGGGTGTTTAGAAGATGTGGTCTGCATGACTTCTCCTTCCACTACCGACCTCATATTCCCTTTGCTTTCAGACAGCAGATCGGTTGATCAGGATTGGCTTTGGGGGTCCTTCCAATATAGTGACACAATAGTCTTCATTAATTTTTGCAGCTGGGCAGGTGTATCGCTTAGGTTCCAACCATACTCCCTCCTGTCCCCATTACATAGTGACAAGCTTACATGCCTCTCATAGCCAGAATCAGTGACTCAGAACAGCTTTTTAACAACTACCAGTGCAATGTCCCTGCCTATTTGCCTCTTGGTTCAACAGCATCAAAAGCTTCAAACAGCCAGATCAGTCTCAGCTTTAATTTTCATAGAACCATTGTAGCCCTGTGGCAGCATTGCTTATTTGGATTCTAAGATCTTGAATACAACAGATCCCAGGGGTCAATGGGTACCCCCATTTTTACTCTTGGTTCTCAGACCAATGAGTTCTGTTTAATTGGGAGCATGTTTGTCTTAAAACACATGTCTGAACAAAATTAATTTACCAAAAATATTTTTCAGACATATATACAGATGAAATGAAATAACTATTTCTTAGGCTTTGATAATTCCCATATTTTGAAAACTCAAAAAATTTTAAATACATTCAATATTGCCTTTAAAAAGCCAGAGACTAGAAGAATGCATAATCCATTTTATCTAACCTTCTATGAATACAGCGTGGGCACAGCAGCATGGACATTTGAGATACTCAACATTAAGACAAGAAGTTTATGGAAAATATTCTTCAATTATTAGCAGATCCTATAAACTCTAAAGCTAGAAATTTTTAATTTCTTTATACTTACCCAATACCTACTTATTTTTCATAAAAGTCCCCTCATAACACATACTAAGTAAAGTTTTCTAGCAACAGACATTCTCACTAAAGCTAAGGAAACATAAATTACAAGGTATGGCATACTAAATTCTAAGAGTGCTACAAATATTTGTGTTTGTGATGATTGTTACACTAATATCACCCAATAAATCTCACTTCCCGGTATCCGCCCTTGGGTCCATCCCTTCCTCACTGACCCGTGGTGTGATCATGTGACATGCTTTGAACAACTGGACATCAGCAAAGATGATGCAAACAGAGGTTCCACTCAAAGTTACACACAGGGCTTTCTCCTACAAAATGCCACCACTTCCATGTGAATAAGCTTGAACTGGCCTCCATGATGAGGAAAGACCACATGGAGGGAGAAACTCAAACCTTCAAGGTGTCCTAGCTGAGCCTAGCACCCTGATGATACATCAGCTGCATGCAACCACGAGTGAGTCCAGGTGACTCCAACAGGAGGCTAGCCTACCAACAGAACTGTGACAAATAAATTGTCATTGTTTTAGATCCCAAAGTTCTGGGGTGGTTCCTTATGTCCCATTAGATACCTGATATAGAAAGCTACAAATATTATCTGTTATTAATATTTAATTCTTATTAATATTGTTATTAATATTGCATGAGAATGAATAAACGGGGAAAGGAATGAATAGGAATAATAAGATTGCCCTGGGAACATCTAGAAAGGCTAGAAAACTATCCCTTGGAAAAGTATGTGTCACTATTTATGAGAATAATTGAAAGGGCACGTGTCCTGAACATGATTATTCAGGAGAATACTCATTAGGATTAGAAACAGTAACTACAATCTACACCTTTTCCCTCTGTCCAATTTATGATCTAACTCACAAATATTTGTTGAGCATAGTGTTGTTTTATGGGCTTTTCCCTCAACCTGTCTTACTCAGTACTTTTATCAGTGACTCGGGTAAAGATGTGGCAGTAGGTTTATCAAAAGGATAGATGGCAAAAGCTGAAGTTTAAAACATTTAATGGTAGAAGCATCATTCCGAAATGTCTAAATCAGTTGGAATAATGAGCCAAACCTATCAGTTTAATAGAGATTCGAGTTAGAGCCTTAGATTCAAAATAGTCACTTAGTTCAAAATACACAAGTACAGAATTGGAGAATCATATTTAAAGCATATCACTTTAAAAAACAACAACATAAAACAAAACACAGAAACCTGAGTTGGCTCCAAGCATGGTGAGTCAAGAACATGATAAGGCTGCCGAGAAGATGATGTCTTGGCTACAGTGGATGCGCAGTGCCCAGAAGACGGGCAGCAATGTCCCTGCTCTCTGCTTGGGTCAGGCTACAACCTGCACACTGGGTGCATTTCTGGACTTCAAGACAATGTGCAGGAGAAACAGAGAGAATGAGAAGAGGAAAACCTGGTGCAGGAAAGGTCTGGAGACTGAGGCATAAGAGTAACAATTGAAGAAAGCAGGCATTATTAAATAGAAGAGACAGGGTTTTCAAACATTTGAAGGGTTGTCATAGGAAGTGGTTTGAAATTTATTCTCTCTCTCTCCTGACAGCAAATGCTTAGTTGGGGTCTGAAAGGAAAACCGTCCCCAGGCCTCCGCAGCCATGTGGCATTCAAGCATAGTTTTCAGCGGTCAGATCTTTGAACAGCACACCTTTTCACAGAGAATGTCAAGGGCTGGGCCCCTGGAGCATCCCTGAAGTTTGACCTTTCTCATCTGTAAACATGCCCTGAACTAAACATCAAAAACATCAGAGGAATCCTTTCCTTTATTTCTACAACATTCTGAATTGGCTGCAGGAGGGAGCCTGCGAAATGGCAGCTCATAGTCCTGGAATGAGACAGACTTTCCCTGATCTCTTTGGGAGAAGATACCTCCGAGAACCAAATCTCACTACAGCCTGAAGGACCTCATTTATTCATTCATAAAAATTTACCAAGTACTGACTCTGGACCAGACACTGTTGGGGATGCTGAGATAAAAGACATCATGCTTGTTCCCAAGGAACTCACTGTCTAGTGGAGATATAGGCAAATAGATAATTGTAATAAAACTTGATGAAATGCTACAATCCTATTTCCCTAGATAGATCTTATAGTTCCCTATTTGACATTAATATTAATAAATCATTTTTATTCTTTTAAATTTTTCTATACTTAATTCTAAATCTTCTGAGGATTAAAAGATGCATACTTACTAGGAAAGATAGTTCTCTTCCTAATTAATTGAGGGTTTTTTTACTATTAGAGACAGATGGAGGACCTGGATCTTCCTAAGACCCGAGGATACATGTAAAATTCTATTTATAGTGATTATGTTAATAATTCCACAAATCTGACAGAAGTTATCATCCAGCCCACTTTCCTGGATGTACATTACACACAAGATCTACTTCTTCCAGCTAGTTATAGAAACCTACATCTCCCATCCAGGTTAATGCATGTGATGTGTCTGGGATTTTTAAACTATGTAAATATCTCTTTGACTTTAAAGACTTATAAACTGATAATATAATAATATATAGATGCCTTTGCATTTTTTTCAAAAATTTTTGTTTCATGGTCAGTTCACAGATGTCATGAAACTTTGAAAACAATTCTTAATACAAATACTAAAAATTCATGAGTTATACCCCACAGCAATCTTTCCAGTGACTTTCTATCATAAAATTTGTGCGCAAATTGTTCTTTAATAGAGGATCTCAAATACCAGCATTATTAAATATTGATAAGCTGTCAGACCTAATTTCCCTCTAATTTATAATTTAGTACATAGACACCACATGCTTAAAAATTTCCAGTTCTCACAACACATTAACAAAATAATCAGGAAAACTGGACTACCAGTACCAATTCTACTGGAAGAACTAAGAGCAGGGAGAGGGCATTAGTGGGAACCATTCTACTTAAAGAACAGGTTTAAAATGCTGGTCATTTAAAATACTGCATTTGTCACGTGGAATGCATGACTCTGACTTCAAATTGCCATTTAGTTATACTTCAGGCTGTAGGCTTTTAAAGCTGCCCTTCTGCAACCTAACGAAACATTTGTACTAAAAAAAAAAAAAAAGGCACCCACCTAAATATGTAAAAAAGAAATAGAATGGAGGGGTATTTTCTTTAATATGTCCTCCTAGAGCTACAAATAATTTGCATTTATAAAAGAATTGACACAAATACCTGTGGATTAGCTAGAAGAGACACACGAGAGCCATTGGTGAGACTTGGCAATGACACTAATTGGACTTGGTTTCTTTCCCACTGGCCTCATCAGAGGCTGGACTCTTCATTTTTGGTTTCTCTGGTTTCTGCAGGGGGTCTTCCACCGTTTCTCAGCCACCTTAGCCTTTTCTCTCCGATTTGCATTTCTTGTCTGAAGACCTGTCCTGTCCTCTGCCTTCTGCAGCTTTGTTTCCATGAGCACGAGCGGGCCTGACTGACAGGCTGTCGTCACCTCTGGAACCTGTTTTCCTGCTCCCTCCTTTGACTTCACCTCCTTTTGTGCCTTGTGAGGTTTGCTTTTCTCATTTACCTTTAAAGACATTTGTATGTGATGCATTTTTTCCCCCATTCCTGGCATCATTTAAAATCTGATACAAAGAATTTTGGGTACTTCCCTTGATTTTTGTCTGACTTGTAGTCACACGTTATGGAATCTTCCTACTGACATTCCCACCTTGTGTCAGAAAATGCCTTCTGACTGATCTATGTTGCATTACCTAATTCCTGTACTCTTTATAGGCATAATAAGTGAGCCAATAATGCCAAATAAATAACAAGGCTCAGCAGCAATAAATTCTAGTCCCTTCATCTTATTTTCAAATACTTCGTGTAATTTTTTTGGTTCATCTTTAGGGAATCATGACTTTTTAAAAAAATTGACTTTATTGGGGGTGATATTGGTTAATAAAATTATATAGGTTTCAGGAATACGATTCTATAATACATCATCTGTATATTGTATTGTATGTTCACCACCCTTCCAGCACCATTTATCCCCCCCCTACTCTTTTTCCTCCCCCCTCCCCCTTTCCCACTAGTCATCACCATGCTGCTATGAGGTTTTTATTTTGTTTTGCTTAATCCCGTCACCCTTTTAAATAGATTAAATGCATTTCAGTTAACTTGAGGATTTATTATAATTTTTAATGTAACAACTTAGATCAGTGGTAGCCTTTTCAGTGCAGGTTCCTATGTCTTTTTTATAGGACTTTATTAATCTCTGAAAGCTTTCTTGCTTTCGGGCACAAAACAATCCAAGCTCTCATATATTTCTAGGCCAAGCATAGACTGAGATGTTTCTCCAAGAATCCAAGGCACTTTTAGTGAAAAAATATAGAGAATGAGAACTGTGTCACAGGTTGTCACATGGGGTAACATTGTTCTTAGGCTATTTTAGTATCAGTGCTACAAAAGTTTTCTTTTAAAGTTTATATTGATATTTCTAATTCTGTTCTAAAATTACAATGCTCCTTCTTAATTTTAGAAATTCTATAAGTGTAGCACTTTGTCTCTTACACAAGCAAGAATAATCTCTTGTTTTCTTTACTTGACTCAGAGTTCCAAAGGGCCCCCTCCAACATCACTACGAGCAAAGCTCAACCCAGTCGATGCGGTGGCTTTTGATTTGAGACGGGCTCCCAAAACAGGATGTGGATTCCAGCCACTCGGGTCCAGGTTCATTCTTCAGCCTCATTCTTTGTGCCTATGTCGGTGATCGTTTGACAGACGGTTCGTTTCGCTTGTTTCCATCGGTTTTGAGTCTGAGGTCTTGGTCGCAGCTGCCGGTTCTGCATTCTCAGAAGTGGAAGCTTTGGGGCACTCCTCTCGGTGCTAATACTCAGCTTTGGAAGAGAGCCCAAGAGCTGGCCAAGCCCGCTCTCAGAGGATGGAGCTTCAGCCGTGTCTCCTATGACTCACTACACAATGAAGAATAGGGGTTCACTTATCCAAGGGGGTGCTGGTCACAGGGATTCTTCCCACCCCTCTCTAATTTCTCTATCACGCAGTCAATTAAATTTTAGCGCTCCTCAATCTTGCCCTTATCTGAAAACTCTTTTAATGCCTCTCCCTTTCCTGACCCACAGCACTTTCTTATAAGTACCATTCAACATTTCCTCATTCCCTTAGCAACTTAATGTATCATGAAATGTTTTAGTTGCATTTTATAAACCCAAGTGAGCCGCCCAATTAGTTCTACTTCCAACCCAGCATCAGGCCAGTTCAAGGTGTTTCATTTTCTGCAAAAAGATCAAAGGGAGACTTAGCATGCAAATAACATACATGCAAATTCGGGGCTTTTGAGGTTCAGACTGAAAGTCTCTCCTTTGCCCCATGATTCAAATGCATATGTTTTGAATATATTGTCCGACAAATTTTTATCTTTTCAAAAACACATGTCTTTAATTTAATTACAGATGACACCAGTATAGAACTCTAATTTCTCAGGGGTCTTTGGATAAATAAAAACTTCCATTACTTAATATTTTATGAATTCAAATTTCCAAACACTACTTAAGAGTTTTATCAGAAAATAAGTGAAATGTATCCAAATAAGATAGTTCAGTAGAAATATTATCTACAATTACATAAGGTAGTTGCATATTTTCACTGTAATTTTAATGGAGAAATCGAAACTTGTATTAGAGAAAAACACAAAGTCATATTAAATTTCCCAGTTTGATTGTACAATAGAAGTATGGTCACCTTTGGAATTAATAGGTTTTTAATACAAAATGACTTAATTTTGGGGAAAAAATATTGTAGAAAACCCATCACATTAATTTTGGTTGTTGCTGTTGTTCAACCCCTATCTTTCTAGAACTGGGGCTTTTGTTATTAGGACAGACTTTAAATGGTCACTTTTTATCCCTCTCAGACCTTTACGCAGGCCCTAGCTTCCTATCTCTTCCTTGGTCTTATTTCTTTTCTTATTAACGCAAAGTTAAATTTCTCTTTTTGAGCTTAAATCTTTGATATAAAAAGTATTCATTTAAAATAGCATTTTTATACTAGTTAACTCTATACAGACATTTATACTGTCATCCTATATTTTAGCTAAATATACATCAATCAATCCCTTCCAGCAAACTATTCAAATACAAATTTTTCATATGTGCTTTTAACCAATAAAACTTTATAGCTTCAATTAATAGTGTTTTTTAACTGTTTGCTTGTTGTTTCCTCTCCCACCCTCCCAAAAGACCCTTATTCTTTAGATTCTAAGATCTCTGATTTTCAATGTGTTAGTAGCCTGCCAAGGGTTCTTTTTTGTTTTGTTTTAAGGGAGGGGACCACCTTTTGTGTTAATGCACACAGAGTTTTTGAAATTACACATATGAATTTAAACATGTACTCTGAAAGAAATAAGTTCGTCATTCAGCGACTTGAAAGTAAGGTTCAGGTGGCAGAAGAGTTGATTCCTGTGAACAGACTTCTCCTGGTGAGGGCCCTGTGCCCCACTCAGTGTGGGGCCCTGCAGACAGCAGTTCCTCAATGAGGACCCAAACCTCTTACTTCTAGGCTGTATCTTCTAGTTCATGGGGATGTAGTGATCACGGCTCAGGGGCTTAATCATATTTCCAGGCAATCTATAGAAGACTTCGTGGCCTCGCTAGAGAAGGAATGTATGGCAGTTTATGGGGGCCTCTTAGGAAGGTAGATTTGGGGCTAGGAGCAATAGCAGAGGGTGCAGAAGTTTACTTGGGCACTCATGTCCCCAACAGCGAGGCTATCATTACTTTTGAATAATAGTTACATTTTCCTGCAACCAAGTCCTTGAAGGTGTCATCTTTTGCACTTGGTGGCACTATACAGACACCTGAAAGGATTTCCCTGTGTTTTCCCTTCATGTTTTTAATGATTTTGCAGCCTCTCTTGGGGACCTTTGAGGAAGGCAGGTAGAAATTTGTTCTCCTCACAGACCCCATGATTCCGTCTGGCCATAGTTCCAGGCTGAGTCGAGGACAATAATGTTGCACAAAGCAAGGGGGCCTCGCGTTTATTTTGTTTGACTGGCGATCCCTGGAGTTAGGCCACAGGGCAGTTCTGCCAAGATCCAACCACAATTTGGGATCATAACTGATTAACAAAATCAATTTGGTACAATTCCAGATTGATACAAAATGGGGCCCACGCAATGGTCTAAAGATGAAAAGTGATGAGGTGTTTCTTTCCCAGTCCTTGAACTTAAATTAAGGAGCACACATGGTAAATTAACCTAGTCTAGGGACAACCAGTTACATAAGAGATATTCAGAGCAGGAAAGGCCCTTAAAGACTAGACACGCAGATAGACAAATTCAGCTAACGGTCTCTCTCCAAAACAACAAAGCCCAGGCATCTGTACACCACAAAAGAGAGGTAAGGAGGGAACATAAGGAGAATTTTAAAAAATAAAGTATCAGAGGTCCAAGCATTTACTCACTCGGTCCTAACCTGCTGACCACCTCTGTCAGTCTCAGGGTCTGTGTTGTTCTAGATGCTATCAAAACCACATCAAATTACCATGGAGAAAAAGACCACAGACTTAGAATTTAAAAATAGGTCCATACTCTTTGATAAGAGCTGCATTGCAAGAAGGAAGGAGAAGAGAACTCATCAGATCGTAACTAGGTGACCACCACACCCGTTTTTTAACACATCAAAATGACAGGCTTTCCTTTAAACATAAGTTCAACCTCAGACCCCTTTTGAGAACTGCTTTGTGATCAGCAGG
Source organism: Miniopterus schreibersii (assembly GCF_964146895.1). NCBI lineage: Eukaryota > Metazoa > Chordata > Mammalia > Chiroptera > Miniopteridae > Miniopterus > Miniopterus schreibersii. Next base: position 75,065,497 of record NC_138107.1, on the reverse strand, counting down.
GAAGTAGGCTCATGACACTCAGGCAGGGGAAAGGAGAACTCATGACCCTTAGGGAGAAGAACCAAAAGAACTTCTGATGCTAATCAGAGAAGGGAAAGGTGAATTTTGTAGTCATTGCTTAGCAAACCTCAGAAAGTCTTATTTGAAAAAAAAAAAAATGCCTTTGTCAAAACTTTGAAAGGAGGCACAGTGTTTGTCTAGTAAAACAAATGGATCTATCATTTTGGTAGACTTTATCTTTTATTTAACTCCTGGCAAGTAGTGCTAGCTTATTAGGAAAGGCTGATTTTTTTCATCAAATGTCATCTACTTGAAGACAGCTCAGGGTGGCTCTGGACAGGACCTTTGAGTGCAAGGGAGGTGAGATGATCTGTGAGGTTCTTTCCCTCACCAAGATTCTTCAGATCCCACTGTATCCATCAAACAAGAAGGAATGAGAAGATGGGAAGGAGGAAAAAAATGTATCTGACAGGAGGGTCCCAGTCCAAAGCCCCAGGTGGCTTGACAACCTCAAAGTTGGGGACATCAGCAATTGACATTTCAGTCAATCTATATCATTGCCTGGTTGTCATTAATTTGGTATCTTGTGACCAGAGTTCTTTCAAATGAGACATATTTCCCAAGTTTCCTGTAGGGAACATGAGACAGAGGAAGTGGGACACCACAAAGTGACTGTACCCCTGCCATCAGGGTTTTCCTGCCAATCTGCAGCAACAAGCAGACCCTTATCCAAAGGAACATCCTGGAACTCCACTGGGTAAACCACTGATGACACAAGTTTTAGACAGGACCAAGGGGAGACACATCTCCATGCTTCAGCCATGTGGCCTTCAACCCCCTTGCTGCCACTCAGAGGCTAGAACAGTGAAGCCTGTTCCAGGGGAATGTCCTTGCTGCGGCCCTTGGCAGCCATTAAAACTCAGCTCTATCCTCAGTGGACACATTCTAGACAAACAAGGCAACACAGCCCCATGGTTGTGGCTACTACATTCGGCAACACAATAGAAGGGGGTTTTCAAAGATGAGGGGTCCAATATTATTACAATATGATGGACTTTATTCTGACCCTCCATAAACAAAATATTGACATGAATTAAATCACCCTTGTAGAATGCATGTGGCAAAATTTTGTTAATTCAGGTGAAACAGAGATTCATGGTAAAGGAGAATACCCTAAAATTTATCTGCATCGTTTATAAGAAGAAATTCATGATTCTGTTGCTATCATGCAAACAGTATTTCCGTGTAACTAAATAAGGCCCCTTAAGAAGTGGAGCCCTTTTCAAGCGCAAGTGTAACACCCAATATTTATGTAAATTTCAAATGATTTTATGCCAGAAAGCTAGTTCACGTTGCCCTTTACTGAAGACCATCTTTGTTTGCCTAATTCTTGCTTGAAAGGAATAAAACTAAATTTTTTTCATAGGACGTAAATTGTACTTTTCACTTCTTTAAACCAACTGCACACAACTGGTACAAATTAAAGAGGTGCCAGTCAGGAATCAAATAGTTTAACTTGCTGCCTGGTTTTGTATTTAGGCTAATTGAAAATAATCTCTGCTTGGCCACAAACCCTCATATTCCCCTATCCTAGAAACAAGGGCGATTGCTGAGTAGCAACAGAATATACAAAGATTTCCTCCTCACCCCAAGCCAGATCTAACCCAGATCAAGTGTATGTATACGACAACCAGGAGATGATACAATAGATTCTCAGACTTGAACTTGTCTCTAGACAACCATAATTTCAAAATATTACTGGTGTAGAAAATATAATTCCCATTTCTCAGGCTTCACTTAAACACATCATTATTGGAATTGTAACATAGATTATGTGTTCATGATAGAGACCATGTTTACTGTCTTAGCAACCATGTGAAACAGCTAGTCCCCATTTCATGGTGTAGAAAATTGAAGATGAAGAAATTAAAATATAGCCTACATAAAAGATCTGATATTCATATGGAAGCTCACTGATTTTCAGGCATATAATCTTAATTATTATATGATTTCTGTTTCCCTTAAGTCTGTAGTAGAAAAGTATAGAATTCATAAACTTGTGCATTTGAAAGAAATCTTAAATGAGTCATTGAATCTGATGTTACCCCCACCCAACCCCGCCATGCAGAAATTTCTTCTTCAGTATTCCTAAAAAAAACAACCAGACTCTATGGGATATTTCTCATTGGGGAAGAGCTCGTTTCCATACTGGACTGCTATAATGGTTAAACAGATCTTCCTGAGTCCAAGACAACATTGTAAAGATCCTTCTGACCTCTTTCTCCTCTAAAATTCACTAGCAAACAAGACCAAGAAACAGAAACAGAAACTCTAACATCTGTGAAACCCGAAGAATTGCATCCATAAACCCCAAACCACAGTAAATGATGAGAGCAAAAGATGTAATGGAAATGATCCAACAGAAGAAGTGTGCTTGACAGAAATGGGGTTGGGTGGCTGCAGGAAAGGCAGCAGGAAACTGAGAAGCTAGCTAATTTGCCTGGTAGATTCTGAAAAGATTAAGAAATTTGAGGTTAGTACTCAGACTGGAGATAATATTGAAGTAGCAGTAAGGCTTGGGGACTATAGTAGAATCATTTGATGGCTAGGTGTTGTTTTTTTTCTAATTAGGAGAACGAACAGTTAGACCCAAATGTCCCAAATCTCACTCACAAAGTCAAGGAACTTCTCTCTATTCTTTTAGGACACCTGACGATTGATCTCTGGAGCTTAACCAGAAAGGCTCTGGACTCTAGGATGGGAGGTCCAGGGGAGGGCAAGCATGAAAAACAATGATAAGGGAGGAGGGAGTTAAAGGCCTGAATCTCCAGATTAAAAACCCATTAAGCATCCAGCACAATAAATGGGAGGAAAAAATCAAATTTCATCACTGCGAAACTTCATAGTATCAAGGATAAAAAGAAGACCCTAAAGGGCCCAAAGAGGAAAAAAGAAATAGATCCTACAAAGGATCAGGAATAAGAATCATCTGGCACTTTTAAGAGGGGAAAAAAAGTGAAAACTAAAAGACAAGGGAATATGTCTGAACATTTTTGACAGAAATGTAAAAAGTTTTATACAGAAATATGTATTTTTACATTTCGTAATAGTTTACATCCAGCCAAACTATTGATGAAGAAAATATAAGGATACCAAAAAGGCATTTGAGACACAAAGTCTCCCACAAAAGCTCCCTCAGGAAGCCCAAGGACAGTGTGTTTCACTCAATGAGGAAGTAAACAAAGAAAGAGGAAGAACGGGCAGGAAACAGGAGAGGCAGAGGGAATTCCCAGGAGGCGGGGGAAGCGCTGGGAGCACAGCTGTGCCGGGCAGGGAAGTCAGCAGCCAGGCTGCACAGGAAGTCAAGGGCCTGGGTATTGATATGTGGGGCGAGATGACCAAGAAAATACTATAATATGCAAATCGTCTGATAGATTTGATCTTGGGGAAAACTGCATAGAGAGGCATTTTACAGAGCTTTGGTGTAGTTAGGGAAGACAGAGTATTCTTAATAATAAGCAGGGTTTTTTTTAAAGAAGGTAATCATTAACTCCAGGGGAAAAAACAGAAAATTTCAAAAGAATGGAACTACAGTCACAGTGTTCTACCTGATTTGGCAGTAAACTTTATTTTAATAATGAAAACATAGAATATAAATTTTAAAATAAGATATAATTTTATTGAGAAGTGAGGAGAGAAAAACAGATGTCAATAATTTAAATTTTCATCTGTCATTATGGGAAGACAATAGGTAATGTCAAAAATTGATGAGTTGATGGATAGCAAGATAAGTATTTTATTTACAAACGAGAAAGTAAATCACAGAAGTATCTGCAACAGTTTTATATATTACTTCCGGGGAGCATGACAAGGGGAGGACAGGGATTATTGTTTCTTGTGATGAGCTTTTTAGCATCATTTGATTTTTAAACTAATTTTTATAATATTTGCATAAAAATTAAAATACTATTTTCAAAATAATTTATTCCTTACAGTAACTCAAAGGTTGATTTTATAATAAGCACTAAGCTCTATTAATTTATCTTCTTAATTTCTCTACCTCAGATCTTTGGGCCTCTGGCAGGCCATAGATGGATTCTTGGGAGTCACAGTTTGTGTGTTGGTATTAATTTCATTTATAATTAGAAACGTATAAGCCCATTCTGAATCATCTCATCGGGGTAGCTGTCATTTTGGTGTCACTATGTATATCTGTCATTTTAGTGCCTTCACTATCATATGTATATCTAATCAAGCTAGGGAACATCAGGTAGCACTATTTTAATGATTGCAGGGAAATGAGAAAGGGCAGTAAATTATGCACTGGTATCAAAGGAAGTCCAATTGAAATTATGGCAGGTCATATAAATGAAACTTATGTAATAATTTAAATGGTCCAAGTGTTTAAGAAATGGAATCATTTCACAAAACACACTGTAGAAGAGTCCATGAACTTAAGAGGACCCATAGTCAGACCGTATTTATGTTTTAAATTGCAGCAAAATCTGTCACATAAGAGCAATGTTGTGATTTGAATTATATTTATTGGTTTTTCTACGGTTTTTAAATAATTTTTTTTAAAGTTTGTATCATATAATAACAATAAGCATCAAAAGTGTGTATACCTATTTTTATAGTAGTACATATTGGTATGAATAATAATATAATATTTAGCTCAGCCATGCTGAGTCCTCTTTTTCCCTTTAAATGAATTTCAACATTAAGTTACACTATTAAAAGAATCTGTACGTTATTTAAATGTGAGAATCACTCATTAATTGTTTGCATTTACTGAGAGATCTGACTTGTTCAGTTTGCTCCCATTTAATCAAGGATAGCACCCACTTGCAGCCCTCACCGATCATTCATTACTTAGAAGGAAGTACTTTTTTCTCTTACCCATTTTAATTCACCAACTTTATTATCAAATGATACAGTGAACAGTTTCACTGTCTTCACCACTGGAATTTCTTTACCCTGCCCTCTACTTGTTGGGTACACTCATCTATATATAATTTATGCCTCCCCTGAACTGGGAGAAAGTAGGTGGTAGGATATTTTACTTTCCCCTTGCTATGATAACAACTTACCACATATCTAGTGACTTAAAAACAACACAAATTTATTAGTTTATAGTTCTGGAGGTTAGAATGAGTGTGAAACTCCAAAATGAGTTTCACAGCTAATATCAGGTGTCAACAAAATTGCATTCTTTCTGGGGGATCTATAGAAAAATTTATTTCCTTGCCTTTCCATACTTCCAGAGACATCCCACATTCCTGGGTCATTCCCTCCCCCCCCCCCCATCACTCTGGCCTCTACTTCAGTCCTCAAATCTGCTTTTCTGACGCTGACCCTCCTACCTCCTTCTTTCATTTATAAGGACACTTGTAGTCGCCTTGGGCCCATCCAGACAATTATGGATAATCTCCTCATCTCAAAGTCCCTAATTTAATCACATCTCCAGAATCCCTTTTTAGCATGTAAAGGAAGTACTATATTCATAGGTTCCTGGGATTAGGGTGTGGAAGTTATTCGGGTGGGTGGCATTTCCTGCCTGCTACAGGGGGTGTCGCTAAATCCTGCCAGTCTCAAGAGCAGACACTGATGGAGGGATGCACTTTGGAAAGTGTGGGAACACACTCTCCAGAAGCAGAAAGTCCGGGGGAATGGATGTGGGGTTAAGAGAAGCGCTTTACAGTGAATGGGAAGGAGGTGGTTTTTTCAAAGGAATTGAGCAGGTTGAGGGATTCGAAAGGGTGGGAAAGACCTAGAAACGCTGCTTCCGAAGGCGGGGAAGCCTCCAACTAAGGAAGAAAAAGCAACTGCTTCCCCAAGGGCTTAGCTGAGATGTGAAGGCCGCGACCCGAGTAAGGCGTGGGATCCGGGGTCACTCTAATTACCGTGCACGTGAAGGAGACACTAAACCCACTGCCAAGACCGCATCTAAATTGTTATTTCATATTTTTTAAACAAACCAAACAATGACATCAGAATTAAAGTAGTTGTACCACCTCCTCTTTGTTAAGCCATTGTCTCCCCCTCCCCACCCCCGCATGAGTCCTATAAGAAACCTGATACTAATTAATGAGGCTCTCATAAGAAGAGAAAAATAGGAGATGAATCATAGACACGCTGGAAATAAACCAAGAAATCAGAAAAACCGATCCCTGCCCAGAAGAACAATGGTGAAAAACTGGGCGAGTAAAGGGGCTATATCCTGAGCGTTTCAAGTTTTTGAAAGATAAAACATAGAGTCTGATAAGATCTGCCAGCTGCTGCTCCTTTCTAAGACATTTGCCCAGGCGACAGCTACCCAAGCTTGGGTGTCTCTCTCTCTTGCTGTGTCACACGGTGTTCCTTTCCCTCCCCCTCCCTGCTCTCCTGCTGCCTCAGGCGGCAGGGCGGGGGGGGGAGGGGGGGGGGGCAGGGGGGGGCGGGGGGGGCAGGGGGGGGCGGGGGGGCGGGGGGGCATGGAGGGCATTTGGTGCCTCTCCCCTGCAAGAGCGCAGCTGCTGCCCACCTCCTGCTGTTGCTGTTCTAGCTTCTTGCTGCCTCTCTGCCTCTCCTTTACCCTTTCTGCTTAGCTCCTTGCCTTCTGGTAAGTATGACAAACACTCCCCCAAGCAGTGTGAGAAGATGTGGGGTGCGGTTTGTAGTGTTCAAAACTCGCAGCCTCGAGACTGCCAGTGAGATGTGGAAGGACTTTCCATTGCTTTACTTATAATTAAAATGTGTTGCTCAGGAAGGGATGTGTGTGATGATCTGCCGGGGCTGCTGGTACAAGTGAAAACTCCTCAGAGGAGGAAAAAGGCTGCGATAAAGTTTCTAGAGGCTAAAACTGAGAAATAATTTTTTTGCTGTAAAATTAATTAATCTAGAAAGAGACGATTTAAAAGTAACAGTTCTTTGACCTTGGTTTTTTCCCCTCCTGTTGATTTATCTTGAGGCTGCTTTTAGGAATTGAGTTGTCCTGTGGTTTACAATGACTAAGTTATTCCATTTTAAAGTCAATGTGGCACATGAGTTTAAAGGCTACCCATGGGATGGATACAAAAACATCAATGATGATGGCCTCTGATGAATGAAGAATAAAGCTAATGCAGACAAAACACTTGCATTTAGACTAACCACACTAAAACTCCTATGGAGAGTCCATTTGAAATGCACTGCTTTGAAGTTTGGTTTACTCTAGATTTTATTACATCCTAAAAAGCCTTCCTAACACTTTAAAACCCACATATGAGTTTAAGCCAGTAAATGTTTACTGTTTTCAACTTGTATTAAAAGCACTCTCTTCCCTTGATTTTCAAGGATAAAGTGCTAAATGCCATGGCTCCTTTTAGAAGAGCTTAAAATAGCTTCTGGCTGGACAGCAGGTGCTAAGTGTCTTTCTCTGCGTTTAGGCGAGGCATAGTTATATATAGATGAGTGTGCCCAACAAGTAGGGGCTGCGATAAAGAAACTTCAGCGATGAAGACAATGAAACTGTTTACTGTACCATTAGATAATAAAGTTGGTAGATTAGAATGGGTGAGTGGGGGTTGTGGGGCTGGGTGAAAAAAGTGAAGGGATTAAGCAAAAAAATCCCCAAAAAACCCCAACAGTATGGTAATTACCAGAGGGAAAGGGGGATGGGAGAGACAGAAGAGGGTATAGGGGGGATAAATGGTGATAGAAGACTTGACTTGGGATGCTGAACACACAATACAATATACAGATAGTATATTATAGAATAGTATGCCTGAAACCTATATAGTTTTATTAACCAATGTCACTCCAACAAGTTCAATAAAAAAGAAAAAATAGAATATAATGGGTGAGAGAAAAAAGTACTTCCTTCTAAGTTAATGAGTACTTGGGGAGGGCCATAGTGGGTGGCAATGTCTGTACATTGACTTTTCTGTTCTTGCTGGCATTCAAGCATTTGACATCTACTGCCCTGAGGAAGGGAGCAGGAAGCTGTGCAATGCATAGAACAGTATGTTTCTGTTTTTGCTTTCATGATACCATAGCATCAAAACCTGTGCATTACAAGGGCACTGTGATATTTTTATCCTGTTAATTAGCAGCAGCACCATTAAATATCACTTACAAATAAAATGCACCACAACTTAAAGGCATAAGCCAAATCTATTGCAAGCCTAGAAATGGTGACAGCCAGAAACCCTGGAATCCTTGACTCAGCTCATTCCTTGCCCTCTATTTCCAAAGAGCCCATATTATATCTGAATCATTTCTCTAGTTTTTTCCTCCCTGTTCATTAAACACTGATGTTTCTTAAAAAATATTACGTTATCCTAGAGTTTCTACTTATTTTTTTTAATTTTTTTATTGTTCAAAATGTTACAGATATCCCTTTTATATCCTAGAGTTTCTTGACTGAGAAGAGCAAGTTGTAATCTGTTCTTTTTTCTGAAACAAAGTTTTTATATTAGAACAAAAAAGTATTATAGAAATTCAAAGAATTATTATTATGAGCATCACCATATTTCCACGTGTTTGTTTATTAATTTATATGTGTTCTCATTTTCTGTCTTATTCCAAAAATGATGCTAGTTTGAACCTCAAAAAAAGTATTTTTATCATTGATGATTATATGTTGCTCACCTGGGCAAAGGAAAATATCAGAAAATCAAGGAAGTATGTTATGTATCCAGTATGATAATTCATTTATATCAATGTACTCATATTAATCAAATCTTCATTTATAGATTAGAGTTAAGAAACATTATTATGATGAAGGATTTTAGTAAGTTCAGTAGCTCTTGTATTAAATATTTTAACTTTGAAAAAATAACACCATTTAAAATGTAAATATTTTAAATGTATACATCCATGTACTTCCAATAATTATAAATCTACATAGAATTACTTAAGAGAATGGTAACACAAATTGGTTATTCTAAGCAAAATGACAAATTTGGCCACAAAAAACAACATCTTAGGTTACTCTATTAATGTCAAGGATAAGAGATACTACTGGAATTTAAAGACCAAAACCAAAAATATGCTAATAGTATGACCTGATTTGGAAAAATGGCTTCCTACTGTTCCTACTTGCCTAATCGCAATATTTATGTTTTGTGAAAGCATACTCATCCCACATTAGAAACTGTAATTAGTGGGTGCCCATTTGGGGATATCCTTACCATTTACCTGTAACTGGGTTAATTTCATAAAGCCTGACTGTGCTTGCCACTAGGTAACTCCCAGCATGGAGGCCAATCGCTCTGCACAGATCTCAGGAGAACCACAGTCAGCACCTCCAGGGGACAGTTCACCATTACCCAGTCAAAACGGCCTGGAGAAGCAAGACGGTCAGGGCTTCTCGGCCCCACTCCAAGCACCATTGAAGGAGGCGGACATGAAGCCTGAAACAGGGGCTCATGACATCTCTGAAGAGTTGAATAGACAACTGGAAGACATCATTAACACGTATGGGTCTGCTGCCTGCACAGCAGGGAAAGAGACCTCCACTGAGGCCAACGAACAGCCTGAGAGCACAGAACCAGCCGACAACGAGGACAGGGACTGTGAGGAAGCCCCTGAAGAGACCGAGAGAGAACCCGTGGCTTCTGGAGAACCACCCACAGCCAAAGAGCCTGTCAGCAATAAAGAGCAAAAATTGGAAAAGAAAATCCTGAAAGGATTAGGCAAGTAATTACGTTCCATATTATGATTTTTCTGAATTATTTCAAAAAAGGGCATTTGCTCCAACCTTTACTAAAAGACACACTGCATATTTGGATTACTACAGTAGCTACCTCAGGGTCTCCCTCCATCTTTCCTTGCCGTACTTGTCCGTACTTTCCCTCAATAGAGCGAAAGTGAACTTCCAACATGTTACCCACCTCCCCTCTGTCCTCAATGGCTTCTCATCGTTCTTGGAACAAAGATCAGAATTCTTAACATTGTCTTTCAAGCCCTAATGGTCTAACCCAAACCATTCTTTCTGGCTTTATCTCACATCACTCTACCCCATAACATCCCCTTCCTGAACACTCTGCCCCCACCACCACCACCGCCACTGCTGCCTAATAACTAGTCATTCTGATCTTCTCTTTCAGTTCGTTAAACCTGCCATAGGGCCTGCATACATCCTATTTTCTCTACCTACAAATCTCTCCCCATTCCCCAGTTCAGCCATTGGGACACTAACCTCATCATTTGGCTCACAACTCAAATGGCATTTTCTTAGCCCAACTACAGACGAAGTCTTACAGTTTTCTGTTTCTGTTATACTACGTATCTTTCTTTCCTTCCTAGCATATATCATCATTTAAGAATACACATTTATTTTGTGATTATTTAATTAATGGGTATCTGCTCCAGTAGCTCTTTTTTCAAGGGCAGGGACTGTATATATATCTGGACATCATCAGAGGCCTAGTGTCGAGGACAATGGATGGCACATGCTAGGTGGTCAATAAATATTTGTTGTAAGGATGAATAAAAAGGAAATTATTTAAAGCAAAGCTATGAAATTTGGATTTAAACAAAATAAAAATGTCAGGATTGTTTTGTACATATAAAATGATTGTCAGATCACTTAGTAGTATGTCCTATTACTATTATAAAATATTTTCTATTTAACAAAGCTCTTCAGAAATGCGTCCGTTTCAGAATGTCAATTGCAGAAAATATTCGTACTCTCATTACTTCATTGGTTCAGCAAATACTTATTAATGTCTAATCCTTATGAGGCATTGTGCTAAGCGCACAAAGATAAATAAGTTGTCGTGGCCTTTCAGTCAAGGAGCTCTAGGTATGAAGAGAAAAAACAAACATGCACACCGATTATTACATAGGGTAAGTGCCAGAACAGGCCTGGCTAAATTGTTAGGAGAGCCATGGGGGACTGGGAACACCAAAAAGAGCTGTGAGAGAAGGGCGCGAGAATTAAAGTTTTAGCTAGGAATGAAAGTATGTTACTTTGCCAATGAATGTCCTGCTGCCTGTCTTCTTTGGTGAATTTTACTGAAACATTCACTACAAATGCCACCTCCTATGTAATACATTCCCTGACATGCCCAGGTAGAGTTAGCGTCACCTTCCTCAGTTCTTTATTAAATTTTCTGCAGCAATGGTTCGTTTATAGAGCTGCCTCCCAAGCTGGATGGGGAACCTATCAAGAGCAGTGATCACATCTTACTCATTTCTGGAAGACCACGTGGCAGAGTGAAAGATTACATGTGTTGGAGTCAGAACTGGGTTCAGACTCCAGTAACAGGTTTTTTGTGAACCCAAAAGTATGTCTGTGCTGGCAGAGGACACCACTAGGATGCTTAAAACCCATTGCCGGCAATGCTTTCAAAAAAGGCTAAAAGACACATTCAAATAGCATACTTGACCCACCCAGCAAAAGATTAACCCAGATAATACCAAGTTCCATCGTGCAAGATTCCAATCACTCTAGTGTTTAGAACTTTGAGAAGAAGAAATTGCTCTGTGTTACAGAGCTATTTTTCCTTCTCTATCCAAGGCATCTCAGAAAAGTCCCTTTGCATTAGTCATTGTTAAGCTTTCCGTAAGACAATACAAAGTCACACACAGAGGCCAATGACTTCAAGTGTCTAACCAGGAAATTCCTTTATCACTCCAAAACTATCTTTACATAGGAATTTCTATGTGTTGTGCTGAAGAGATGGATATGAAGAAAGTAGGAGTAAAGCTAAAGAAGGCCAATTTTGGTTTGTATTCTGTTCATAAATTATTTCAAAATCTGTATTAACCTCATAATTGCCAGATAATTTTTTTAAATTAGAGAAAAAAATTCCACAATTCTAATTCTGCCACATCCACAAGTTACCAAATTTCAATTGAATGTGTTTGATTAGAACCAATGCTTATGAATCATAGCGCCCAGCTGGGTCCTCTCTAATTATATGCATCTAAACTGCTGACCCTTCCATGCCATTCCTCTGAACACCATCAGCATATTCTTCCAATCCCTGTACTATTTCAGCTACAATATGAGTTAAAACAACATTTTTAGGCTAATCTAAATATGTAGTAACCACCATTTTAAGTATTATTTCTGTTGTCCACAAGTGATTTTAATAGGCTTCTTGGCCGTTTATCAATTAAATGGCACTGCACTATCATCTAAACCAATGGTTTTCCAACTTAACTATGCACTAGAATCAAATACAGAATTTGTCAAAAATGCTGCTCCTTAGCACAGAGATTCAGAATTGGTAGGTCTGGATTAGGGCCAAGGAACCCTGAGTAATTTTGACACAAACAAATTGTGGAAGCAATGGTCCTGATGCTTCCTCCATCCTTTGGAGAAAATCTAAAGTGCCAGCTGTGGTCCTCTTTGAAAATCCATCTGGACCTTTTGTAGAATTTTATTAAGTCATTCTACCCATGCCTGAAGATATACCCTTAGACTTCACTTCCGTATTTGATCAAAGATGAGTTCTTAATTATTGCATGTTTATCAGATAATATTTGCTTTATTGGTATTTTTAAGATGTTGAAATGTTCTGAGTCTCTAATTCAAAACTTTCCAACTTTGGGATATTGGCGATTTCAGACCAAGTTAAAATTTTCCTCCTGCCAGAATTCTCTGACCTTTAATATATACAACAATGAAAATCTCCAACAGTGATGAGCATAGTTTACAAAATTTCCTAAAGTTATTGGACCACAATACCCTTCCTTCACAGAACACCTCTGAACATTTGGAAAATGCTTCCACAACCCGAGCACTCAGGACTTATTTTTCCTTTAGAGGCTGCGTATCCTCCCACAGTCCACACACTATACACCAGAGCAGTTGGGGGAACATTGTAAAATCTCTTTAGTTAGTAGAGTTACTTTTTCCTTGGCATTGAACTGAAAGAAGCAAATATAGATTCCCCATTAGAGAGCACCATGACATGTCCTGTTAACATCTAAAGTATTCCCCTTGCTTCCCCCACACCATCCTCCAGGCTCACAAGTGTCTTATTAATCATTTCTCTGTTAACATTATGTGGGCTGCACAAACACCACAAAGTCAATGAGAAAATATAATATACCTTCTGATCTTTAGGTTGATAACCGCTTGAGTAAGAAATCAGTTTGAAGCATAAGTCCAAGAGAGAAACAGAGCTGATCCACAGGTCCATTCTGAGCTCAGACTCCATCTAGTCAACACACTGATTTTATAGACAGGGAAACTGAAGCCTAGAGAGTTTTAAAGACTGAAGAAAAAAAAAGGTTATTCAACTAATTGATGTGATTGTGAGATCACTCAAAATGAAAGCACGGGGAAGACCAGAGGTCATTAATATTGCAGAACCAGATATACATAAAAAATAAAAATAATTGGTACGGTGGTTGAGGAACATTTACTTAGCTTATTTAATGTTTCATCTTTCTAGTTCCAGGTGTGTTTCAGTTCTACCTTCTGTAGGACACCTTGTCTAGGACATTGGTATCTGAGATGTCTTCAGCCATTTACTTACTTTGCCTTAGACTGGGTCACTTTCCCAGAAGGTCTGTTTCAAACATTTTAGCTTGATTTTTAGTTCCACTGTGAGAGGGAAATAAATTGCTGCTTTGAAGCAAATGCTAAATTTTCTGGAAGAGATGGTAGGAAACCAGATGAATTCACAGGGAGGAAGAATCAGCAGAGACTGAAAGGTGCACAGTAGATGCATGGGGAAGCTAAGACTTGGGCCAGATCCTGAAAGGAGGGGAGGGTTTAAGAAGTCGGTGGAAGGGAAGAGAAAAAGACTTCTTGAACAAAATAATTAGTACTCCCTTCTAAGCCAAGTTGAGAAAGGATGTATGCATTTCTCACTTCTCTAATACATTTCTTTTTTATTATAAGGTTGGCTTTATTTTATTTTCCATGGAATAATCTCCTCATTATTAGACTTAGAGGGGTTTTTTTCTTTTTAAGAAGTTTTTCTTTATAGTTATAGCCAAGAAATTGTTAGTAGTTTAAACACATCATCAACAGAACTAATAAGAAGTCCAGGTCCACTCTCCAATTGAGTGAGAAGCCAAAGTTCCAATGATATATAATAAGGTCACTAAAATACAGCTGAATGGAAAACAATATGACTAGAAAATACAGGGAAGATAGTATTTTCAACACTGATGTAATTAATAAAATCAAGTAAAACAAACAAAAACCATGACTAGGAGAGGTGACAGTGAGGGGTAAGAGAATCAATATAAATTTTGAAAGTGGACCAAAACGTTTGAGATAACAAATACGCCAGCCAAACAATGTTATTTTTTGTTGTTCTTATCTAAATTGTGCTAAAAATAGTGAAAGCTATTTCAGTCATGGGATCATCAAATCTTAGAGGCTGCACTCAGGATCCATTTAGTCAACCCACTAATTTTATAGGCAGGGAAATGAGGCCCAGAGAGGTTAGGAGTCTGTAAAAAAGGTCACTCAACTAGTTGATTAACTATACAGTCAGTTCTAGAACCCAGGTCCCCCAACCTGAGGCCAGGGTGAATTTTACTATACTACCCTTCCTGTCTATATCCATCCGTACATATTTCCCTTAAAAGATATCTATAGGTGCTCAGGAATTATTTGTATTACACTCATTACCTTTAAATTATGTGAGAGGGAAAACAAGGTTAACACTGAAATGTGATTCTGGGTCTAACATTTGAAAAGAATATTCACAGTCTTTTCCTGCTTTAAGCTCCATCCACCACTCTAGGAAATCGGGAAGGAAGAAGGGACATCTGTATTCAAAACCAAATTTTAGCCCCAAAGTTGTAAAAGATAATTTTGCAAGAGAAAAAGCAGTTTCGTACACTCATTAAATCTACATAATTTGTCACCAACCTTTGCATAAATAGTTACCACTGTGCTAAAAGTTTAAGAAAAATCCTAGTTACATTGTTTTCCATTCAGCTGTATTTTAGTGACCTAGAACTAACTTCATTATCTTAATTTAAGGTTTCTAGTTTCTTTGACGTAGAAGTAATTCTTCTATATTCCAGCAGTCCCACTGTCTACAGCGGTGCCAGTGGCCACAGCCATATGCGACATGGTTGTTCTCGGGCACGGGTGGTTCTACTCCCGTGTAGACTTATAACCAAACTGAGCATTCGGCAGAGTGGTGGCCATGTACCACCATATACCTTGTCCAGCCCTAATGAGGACTTCAGGTCAGGCCCTTGCTTTCTTTAGGACGAATGTCACAATCACGTGGCTTTAGAATGACAAACACATTGGGGAGAAGGCAGATCACCCCCTCCTAATAAATGTCCCTGAGTAATGTAGTTTTTCCCCTTGTGCCTAACACTGTCACCAAATGACCCCATTTTCGTGGCACTGTAATTACAGCCTTTCTCAGAGGATGAGCCAATCTCTTGTCTCTCCCTCTCCTCTGTGATAATCCCACACACCCCTCCAGTCCAGCAGAATCAATGGAAGTTTGCAAACAAAGTGTTCTGATGTCACAAATTTATGAATTCTGTACGTGCCCGGTTCTGAATTCTTGGAATTTTTGTCGAAGGGAGAAATCACTTTTGAAGGGTAGATTGATGCTCCTGAATGTTAGTTAATCTTCTATACAAAATAACAGCGTATGAGAAGAGACCTCAGTGAGTGTGATTATCAAAGAAAACAAAACACCTTCTTCTGCCTTAGCCAGTTTGGCTCAGTGGTTCGAGTGTCGGCCTGTGGACGGAAGGGTCCCGGCCTTGATTCCGGCCAAGGGCACGTACCTCGGTGGCAGGCTGGTCCCTGGCCTTCGTCAGGCTGCATGTGGGAAGCAACCAACTGCTGTGTGTCTCTCACATGGATGTTTCTCTCTCTCTCCCTTCCACTCTCTCTGAAAAGCAATGGAAAAAATATCCTCAGGGGAGGATTAAAAAATAAAATCATCTTCTCACAGTTAAAGAAAACAAAAAGGAGAAAAGATACTTGGGGGGGGGGGCAGGGGGGGCACAGGGAAGAGCCATTGGACTCACTTAAGTGTTTCTGTCTCCCCCAAAGGAGACATGTAATGGTTTTACATGTTGGTACTCATACTGCGAGGTGTCCCAACATACACTAAATGTCACTAGTGGGTGACAGTAAGACCTATCGTTCCTCTAATCAGTCACACAGTTCTCTTCAAGATAGCATTCATGTGATTGGCATGACACTCGTGTGCACTGGCTGGCTTCGTTTTGTTCCATTATTGCTGACATTTCCTGAGCACTCCTCACGGACCAAACACTGTGCTGGATCCTGGGCCTGATCTGATCAACAGTACAGTGTCTTGCTTTCACAGATGACACTAACTCAGGTCAGCAGTCTCCATGTGGGCTCCTTCCACAGGCTGAAGATAAGAGTGAAGGGCTGGCCTGACCTGTACCCTACAAATTCATCCCTGCTGCTAGGGCCGGGGCGGGGGCAGCAGTGATTATCAGTTTAAAGGCAGCGTGCTCTGCCAGGCCATAATTGGAGAGCTGATGGGGCAACTCTCACACCCACCTTCTCCCCTGTCTTAGGCCACGTCTCTAATCTGAACTGACGCACTGGGCAAAGATAGAGGAAACCAGCTGTTAGGGATGAGATCATTTAAAAAAAAAAAAAAGTTTCCTTTTATTTCTCTCGGTTTCCCTGGCATCAAAATTCCACATGGGAGTAAAGTGATTTAGAGCAAGTGGACAAACTTTGGATTCAAGCCTTGGCTCTGCCAGGATTAATCATGTAACTTTGGACTCTCTGGGCCTTAGATGCTTATCTATAAAGTTAACTAGTTGTCTGCATACTCTCTGAAGTCCTTTCTAGACCTAAAGTGCTTTGGTGCCATTCAAGTTAGCAGATTTAGCAAATCTGCTAATAAAAACAAAGGGTGCCCAGGAAGATTTTAATTTTAGATGAACAATACATAAGCTTTTTAGAACAACTATGCCTCATGTCCTGTATTTCCTCTGGCGACCCTATTCCATGATTTCTCTGCCAACCCGGGATGAAAGCAAACATTCCAGCAGACAGGAAATACCTGTTCTTGAGGGAAAGGTTGTCAACGCTGTGAATAGTCTTACGTAGATTTATATCAGGAAACATGGGCTCTACTGTGTGGCTTGACCTCCCCACTCTGATTAGGCAGAGTGATGGTTACTCTGTTCCACCCTGATCGCACTTTTGAAAGTACATACTCAGTGGTACAGGTAGATCTAGGGTCCCTCTCCTCCCAATGACTACTTAAAGACAAGATTTCTGGGTACCACAAAAAGGCAAAGTGGGCAGTTTGAGCTGAAGAAGACAAAGGGAAGAACAACGGGAGAAAAAAAGAAAGAATCCAAGGCTTACCATCAAATAATCACTAACAGATGAGTTTTTAAATGAAGCATAAACTCCAGCTGGGAGCAGAAAATGAAACTGCCCACAGAGATGAAGGCCTGGGAGGGAGAAGGGAGGTCCCAGGAAGGCTAAGCCTATAACCAGAGAGACACACAAAGGCCTGGAAAAGACCCTGCATGTCATGGGTCCATTTTCTCTAACTGATTTTATTCCCTGCTTGGCAGGAAATATGATCAGTTATTACCACCAAAACTCATGGAATGGGCTCATGCACAGAAACAGAACTGGATTCCCCCAAAAGAGAGGAAATAGGTACTAAAAGAGCAGCAACACACACACACACACACACACACACACACGTTTCTCTACTTTGAGCTGGAATTGTAGAAACTCCATGTATCAATGATGGCTGTTTCACAGTAGTTAGAAATTGTGATGGACTGTTTTGTTTCTTTTAAAAAATTAATTAATGAGGGAAAATGGGTGATTTATTCTTTCATAAAGTCAGTGATTTTATTCTTCTGAATATTTTCAAAATATTTAAAATTCATTTGAACATTTAGATTATGGGGGGAAAGTAACGAGAATGGACTTTTGGGGACTACTGTTACATTGAGAATCTACCATGAGCTGATACTGTACCACATACTTTCACCAACTTCTCAACTAATCCTCACTTACTCTGTAGGGCAGGTGTCACCCCTTCTTATAGGACAAGAAAATTATACCTGCAGCTGAGATAGGTTAAATGGCTTGGTCAGGGGAGGGTAGTAACTAGCGAATGTACAATTTGAGATTCTAACCCATATCATCTAACTTCAAGCTCAACACTTACTTTTAAAAATGTCTTTATGGTTTTTGTTTTCTTTTAAGGCAAAGAAGCCAACCTGCTAATGCAAAATCTGAACAGGTTGCAAACACCTGAAGAAAAGCTTGATTTTTTATTCAAGAAGTATGCTGAACTGGTAAGATCTTTGACTAACTCTTTCTGTCAGAAAGATTCAGGCTCCTGTTAGGGCTGAGAGAAGGAGGCTGCTGGTTTTTTGGGTACATCTTTACAAACCATGACTGGTTAGCTCAGACAAGCCAAAGCTAGGATTCATAAAAGCAGAATATTTTTAAAGAAAAAAGAAACAGGAAAACTGAGAAATAACAGCAGAAGGGGAAAGAGAATAGCGTTGGAGTATGTGTGTAACTTGGGGGATAGAAGAGAGACTTACAGATAATTGGAAATTCTTGATATTTAAAGTTCTTTTGGGCTTTGCAATAAAACAGAAATATACTCAACGTAAAGGCAAATTTTCATTCCACTGTGTGCCCAGGTTTTTGGGCGGGTTCCCCTCAGGGAGGCAGAGGGTTGAGTTAATCTCACCCCCTCGGTTTGTGACACATTCTCACTTGGTCTCCATGACTTTTAGTTAGGTAGTTAGGTAGTTAAGCTAGTTAGTTAGGTATTCATTCATTGATTCTCTCTGCTCTACCTTCTCCTACCCTCCCCCACATGGCCAAGTGTCTGATGTGGACTATAATGTGCCCAGTTCTAGGTCCCCCCACTCAGCCTCCCTCTCAGTGGGTCAGGGCTGCTGGGAGGAGGGGAAGCCGTCAGACAAGCCACGGGGTGCGCTGTTTCCTCACCAGTACTCCTACAATGGGCAAGGTGGGGAAAAGGGGGCGTTCCGTGAACCCAGCAAAGCTGGTTTCAGTGAAGCCTCGCAATCACCTGCAGAAGAGTGTGACATCAGAGGTCTGTGTCCTACCCCGCAGCGTGCGAGGCCCACAGCCGAGAGGCGGCACCCTCTCGAGTAAAGCAAGGCAATGTGCTTCTCCCTCATTTCTGCTTCTATTCTTTAAAAAAACTATTTAAGTTGCTTATTTCTTTTAGAGAAGTGGTGGCAGAATGAAACTATGTCCAGACACACACACAGCAGAACAATCCCTCCAGGCAGCAGGCTGCCCTGCTCCCGCGGGCAGGTTCTCCAGGCGGCCTAAGCTGCTGCGAGGCAGGGCCTCTGAAGCCCGGGGCTGACTTCTCTCTTCTTAATTATGACTTTTGGTTTGGGGTTTTAAAAAGAGGGCCTCCAGAAATGAATACGCTCCAGGCCCACAAACCCTCAGGCCCCTGGCTACATCTCATCATGGCTGATGGGGTGGAATTTAAGAAGTGGGCTGCTCTCCTCCTTTTCACTCTCACTTCAGTCCTGTCACCCCTGTGTGTTGGGTCCTTTCTTTCATTGATCTTCGCACCCTGTCTCTGCAGTAGACCCACAAAAATTCAGAAATCCTGAGTGACTGGCTGACTGCCTAACTCTGCCAACAATACTTTCTCATTATTTCTTCATTATATAACCCACATCATTATGATATAAGAAAAATGCTGAGCCCTGGCCAGCTTGCTCAGTGGTTAGAGCACTGGCCTGCGGACTGAAGAGTCCTGGGTTCCATTCTGGCCAAGGGCATGTACCTCAGCCGCAGGCTCGGTCCCGGGCCCCAGTCGGGGCGCATGCGGGAGGCAACCACTTGATGTCTCTCTCACATCGATGCTTCTCTCCTCCCCCACTTCAACTCTCTCTAAAAAGCAATGGAAAAAATATCCTCAGGGGAGGACTAAAAATAAAGGAAAAAAGAAAAAGAAAGAAAAATGCTGAATACACAATTCAACTAAAAATATCTTTAATCCCATAATCAAAAACACAACCTTTGATTTATCCACCTTTCTATCCAGTTATGCTCTCTATGCAGAGATACCTTTCATTATAATTACCATCATGGGGTACACATAGTTACACAGTTGACCCTAGAACAACACGGGGGTTAGGGCGCCGACCCTCTGCACAGTTAAAAATATGAGTATAACTTTTGACTCCCCAAAAACTTAATTGATAATACTGCTGACCAGAAGCCTTACCAATACCAAACAATTAGCACGCATTTTGTTATGTTATATACATTATATACTGTATTCTTATAGCAATATAAGCTAGAGAAAAGACAATGTTATTAAAAAAAATCATAAGGGCAAGAAAAATACAATTCCCTGGCCTGGTAGCTCAGTTGGTTAGAGCATCATCCAGCTACACCAAGGTTGCAGGTTCAATCCCCAGTCAGGGCACATATAAGAAGCAACCAATGAATGCAAAAATAAGAACAAATGGATGTTTCTCTCTCAAATCAATAAAAAATACATTTACAGTGCTATACATATTTATTGAAAAAAATCCAGTACTGCATTAGTGGACCCACGCAATTCAAACCTGTGTTGTTCAAGGGTCAAGTGTGATTTGGAATCTGGTATTTTGGCTCATATGAAAAATATAAACTATAGTTTATAGCCTTCAAATTAAACTTTGTAAAAGCATTGTCATTTCCACTAAGTGGTATATCTACTGGTTCCTTAATTTGGAGGCACTTAAAAGTCCTCCCACTATTTGCTGCAGTGAACATCATCCTGCATTTGATGGTTCCTGCTCTCTCTTTTTTTATGATACTAGGAAAAAGTTCCAGAATTGGGATTACTAAGTCAAACAATATGAATGCCTTTTGTTTTTGTGTGTTTATGACCATATTTATTGCTTTCCAAAAGAATGGCAGAAATTTATAAATCAAGTATCAGGGTATAAATTTTATTGCAACTTATTTAATAGCTGGTAATCATCTATGAATAATTTTTAATCAGCTGGTAACCATCTATGAATAATTTCAATGCCATAAAATAAGGTGTCAAAAATAATATTTTTCCAAAAAATATGGCTCCCATTCTCATCTGCCCAGCCTGCTCTTCTCAGTATGCCCCGCATTGCTTCCCCTTTGCCCCTTCAGTGTGCCCATTCATACCAAGGCCATTCCCGTTTAGTTTCTAGCACCACACTCCACCCCTGGCTGGACGGGGTGGCACTCTAGGCTCACGCAGGAAGCCAGTCATGCTAGTGCAGCCCCACAGTGGGACACTGGCGAAGGGCCACTTCTCCACTCTGTCCAAGATTTTCTTCATAAGCCGGGGCTGCTCACCCTGGTCTCAGGGAACTCCCGGCACCTACTCACCACCCAGCCAAGCAGTCATCCTCACAGAGGTCATTTTTCCAGGGACCCTCCTCAAATGAAGCCTTACTTCCTATACTGTGGTGTTTGTATCATGTCTGATAAACTTTAAAACCCCAAAGATCAGTCTAGAAAAAATAAATAAAAGAAAATTGACCCCCCCCCCAAACCATTACATTTCCTTTTCAGAAAGAAAAAATTATGAGAAATTTTAATCTTTTACTTGGAGACTAAAACCTATTTCCCTGCTCACTGATCTGAATATTAATATAGAAAGTGTTTGAAATGTAAGTGTTAGCATGGAATAAATCATCAAATTCAAAGCTGTGCATGGAACTGCCACTCCAGCTCGCACACCCCTACAGATAGAACTGTGTACTATTACCTACTGTGGTATTCATTAATAAATAAGGATAAGCTCTTTAATAAATAAGAACACCTCGTGACCTAATTAAGAAATGAACTAGGAAAAATGATTTTTGCAAATTTTCTCAATTTTAATGTAGTTATAACAACATTGCCAGTACTATTCTGATTTAGTTCTTTGCACTAATTTTACTTTTTAAATTTAATAACACAAAAGAGAACAAGAGAACTTGCAGATAAAATCCTACATGCCTATTATAATTGTGCAGAACTGGGTCTAAGTGCATTAAAATCACAAGGTTAGCATCTGACTGCAGATGACTCAGCTGCAATATGCTTGTTTTCATTTATCAAGAAGCTTCATATGCATGCACACAAGTCTGAAGTAATTATACAAACTATGCCACACTGTAAAATAAAAAATTATCAGAGAGTTAAGGGCTATTATCTAGAGCAAAGCAAGACAGGCCCAGCTAGATTTCAGATATGTATGATCCTGAGTAAACTACGACATGAAATTGTTGATGAGCAAGCACAGATTATCTCTTCCAACTTATGAAGCACATGTACCTTATCCTCCTGACGCCCAGATAAATCACATAGGGAAGCGTTCCCCCAAAAGGGCAGTTTTACCCACCATGGGACAATAGGCAATATCTGTCTGGAGATATTTTGGATGTCACAATTGGGGGGGGGGGGGGAGGTGCTACCAGCATCTAGCATGGAGGGGTCAGGAATGCTGCTAAATAGCCCTCAATGCACAGGACAGCCCACACAACAAAAAATTATCTGGCCCAAATGTCAATAGTGCTAAGGCTGAGAACCCCTGACATGTGCTTTAATCTTCAAAAGGTAAAGTCTAAACCGTAAAGGCAATAACAAAAATAACATATAAATTTCAAGAAAGGACAACAGGTCATTTCAAGTCTAAACATAAATATGAGGAATTTCACCCCTATCTAATAAACATGTACAAAATGAAAGGACCTCACACATCCTATGAACAGGAGGTGGGCATGAAAAATATATAATATCATTGATTTTCCAATTGAATATCAAGAAGGACATCAATTTTAATCAATATTTATAGTAATATGGGCCTTGTTTTTCCTGCTACTAATTCTCACTAATAATTAAAAATTGCCTGTAAGTATGAAGATAGAATATCATGTATGAATATCCCCAGCTTACTGTGGCAAGAGTTTGTCATGAACATTTCAGTGTGGCAGGAGTAAAATAATTTGTGAACTGAAGAAAGTGTGACAGTCCTGTTCATCTAGCTCAGAGAGAATAAATGCTTCTTCA
Source organism: Miniopterus schreibersii (assembly GCF_964146895.1). Taxonomy (NCBI): domain Eukaryota; kingdom Metazoa; phylum Chordata; class Mammalia; order Chiroptera; family Miniopteridae; genus Miniopterus; species Miniopterus schreibersii. The sequence goes on along the minus strand of NC_138107.1, from coordinate 75,042,525 downwards.
AGATACAGTAACTGAGACATATCAGGACTCCTGTCGTGTGCGTATCCATTTGCCTCAGGCTCTGTGAGGCACCAGGGACACCTAGGCGCTGAAGCACAGAGGGGCTTCCCAGGACCTTTCCCCTTCATTAGCCAACAGGGACATTATTATGACAAGTACATACCTGGCTTAACCACCATTCAGGTGATGAGACTGAGTCCAGCAGAGGACATGGCTCTGGACAGAGGACTGCACTTGCGTGTGGTCACACTGACTGTCAGTCTGAGATCCACGCTCTGAGAGGATGCTAATCTCTGGTGGCTTCTGAAGGTTGATCCCCAAAGGGCCCCAACCCAATGAGAATTCCATAAAAATGTTGCCAAATTTGCCCTGGCCGGGTGGGTCAGTCAGTTGGAGTGTCATCCTGTGCACCAAAATGTTGCTGGTTCGATCCCCCGTCGGGGCACGTAGGGGAGGCAACCTATTGATGATTCTCTCTCTCTTTCTCCCTTCCTCTCTCTCTAAAATCAATAAAAAATCTATCTGTGGGTGAGGATTTAAAAAAATGTTGCCAAATTTAGAAAATAAAAATACAGAATACCCAGTAGCTTTTCATTTCAGGTAAACAAACAACAAATTTATTTAGTAAAAGTACGTCCATGCAATACTTTGGATACACCTTTACTAAAAAAGTATTCCTTATTTATTTGAATTTTAAATTTAACTGGTCCTACGTTCTATCTGGCAACCCTACGCCAGAACTTGAGCGTCCTGAGATGGAAAGTCCAGGGGTATATTGGTTCCATTTTCCCCGCCATCCCTGATCTTAGTTACGGCTGCAGGAGGAGGGTGAGAAGAGGCCCCACCTGTGCTCAGCAGAAACGACTGTCATGACTTATTCGGCGTAAGCGCTAAGGGAGTGCGGGAGGGCAGAGAGCAGGGCACGGCGCACATACTCGTCACTGATGCTGTGAAGTTGTGCAGTGGCTACTTGTGAAACTTTGGTGACAGTTCGTCAATGCTTAGTCCAGGGGTACTTTCTCTTCTCCCCCTTTCTCACAGCCCACAGATTTCATCTTCCATTTTTTCCCTTTCCTACTTTTTTTTTTTATTATTATTATTATTTTTAGTATATCTTTATTGATTTCAGAGAGAGGAAAGGAGAGGGAGAGATAGAAACATCAATGATGAGAGAGTCATTGATCGGCTGCCTCCTGCAGGCCCCCACTGGGGATCGAGCCTGCAACCCAGGCACGTGCCCTGACCGGGAATCGAACCCCGAGCGCCTGGATCCTAGGTCGACGCTCAACTGCTGAGCCACACCCGGCAGGGCCTTTTCCTACTTTTTAAAATAGTTGCTATACGCTTATTTTGATAAAGAATGTTGAAAACTAAAGGTAAACCAAGCAGACACACTGTTGACCACTGCCCCAGTGCAAGGCATTAATTATTAAGACTTCTGGCAGTTTAGATTCTGAGACATGCTTTTCTAACATTGACTGGAATCATTAGAGAGACACAAGAAAGGAAAGCTATTTCTAGACCATGAAAAAGAAGATAAAAGTAAAAAGAGATCAATAATAATAGTGATGATAAGGAGAAACCTATAAACGTTATACCATGAAAACCATACCTGCAAGTACTGCAAAGGTAACATTGGTGAGATCCATTGATTCCAGAGGGACAGTGATAATAGCAAAGAAAATATTTCCAAACAGCCACAGAGTGATCTTTAGGCATTTCTGCTTTTGCTCGTTTTTTATCAACTAAAAAGAGATTCTTGCCATTTTCTTTCACATTCGCATGCCCCTGTCTAGCTGGATGAACATCGCACTGAGCAAAAGACATTAAAGCTCCTACAAAAGAAACAGGTGCAAATCCAAAAAGAAAAAGACCAGTTACAAAGTGAACACAGCAGAGCTATCCTCGCTCGAAGCAAACTGGAGAGTCTGTGTCGGGAGCTGCAGAGACACAACAAGACACTGAAGGTATGTGTCACCAGGGCCCCGCGTAACACACCCTCTTGCATGCCTCAAAGACACAGGCCTCTGCTACTCATGGAAAAAGCATGAGGCTCAGAATCAGGGAGACTTGGGTTCAAATACTAGCCCTGCCACTTGCTCCCTTGTGACCTTCAATACATTATTTTACCTCCCCAAGCCTGTTTCCTCTTCCATAAAATGGGAGTTGTCGCAACTTCACCGTGTGGTTGGGGAAAAATTAAATGAGGGTACATATGTGCAGTGCCCACAAGGTACCTGACACAGAACAGGCCCATAGTAAAATGCGTGCCTTCGTTCTACTCTTTAAAATATAAACTTGTAAAAATGCAACATTTTGATATGATAATGAAATCTGCATGACATGAATTAGATTGACACAAAGCTAATTGACATGGTAAAGCAAAATTGAAAGCCATTTAAAAACACTGAAGCTCTTCAGACTTAATTATTCAATCTAAAAATAATAGACTGACCACTTCATCCAGTCTGCATGGGTTTCATTCATTACAGCGTAAGCCTTTAGCAGTGTGGTCATTTTGATTACACACAGACACTAGCTCCATTCAATGAAGCAAGATGCAGGGCTCTCCAAGATAATGCTGTATGCATCCACAACCCCCTTTCCAGCTGAAGATCCTAAAGCTTTTGACAAACAAGAATTAGACGCCAATATTCCTGGGAGTTATTATTACATATGTTTAAAAAGCAATACTTAAAGAAACAGAGAACTTAAGATCATTGCCGAGTTTGTACCATGAAGTTAGGGGGATGGAAAAACAGAAGGGGATAATGTCTCCTCGTATTCAAAAATGGTACTTTCATATCTGGGAAATGGGAGACCAGTGTCATGAACTCTAATTCTCAGATCATAAGTTGTAGGAGATGGGCTTCTGGCATCTCTTCAATCACTGCTCTCAGGACAATCAAAACTGAGATTAGATGGGAGCCTGGGAAGGGGAGCATCCTCTTCAAGTCAAGATATGTGTTCAAGTAATAGAGCTCTGTGTTTTCATAAATCTCCTGGCTTTGGGTAGTGCTCTACAGTAAGGTGATAAATCTAATATAGTGGGAAGACTTATCAACAAAGAGATGTAAAGAGTGAAATCATGTGCATGGCCTGTTTGGGTGGCATCCAAAGACAGAATGATGGAAGTGGCAGGGGACCCTGTGGGAACACCCACACACCCTCAATAATGGCCTCCAGTTATGGACAATGAAATTTAGCATCATTATTATGCCAGGACTTGTGCTAAATGCTATACATATGTTATCTTCTTTAATCTTCACAGCAAACTTTTGAAGGTTAACATCTCCATTTTATTGAAATAAAGGAGACCCAGCAACTTAAATTAGTTGGCCAAGGTCATGCATATTTCAAGTGGCAAAATCAGGACTAAAATTTAAATATATTTCTTAATTTCCCTTCTGATTTTTTCTTTGATCCATGGATTATTTAGAAGTGTTAATTTTTATAGCCTATCATATATGGTCTATCTTGATGAACATGCTATATGCACTTGGAAAAAATGTCTGTTCAGCTGTTAGGTGTATGCTGCATAAGTAACAATTAATTCTAGATCATTTATATACATACTGAATTTTTGTCTAGTTGTTTTATTAATTTTTGTGTCTATTTCGTCTAATTATGTCAATTTTTGCTTTATGTATTTTGAAGTACGAATATAATGTGTATACATAGTTATGATTATGTCTCCTTGATGACTGTTTTATCACTATGATCACTATTACTTCAGTAATAATCTTTATCCTGTTTACATTATATGATATCAATATTGCCACTCAAGTTTTATTTGCTATTATTGTTTGCATGGTATATCTCTTTCCATCCACTTATTTTCAACCTGGGTCTTTATGTTTAAAGTGCATCTATTATAGACAGTATATAGTTGGACTTTGTTTCTTTTAATTCTTATAATATCTGCCATTTAATTAGCATACTAATTCATTAACATATAATGTAATTATTGGAATGGTTCACTATGCATCTATCATTTTATTATTTATTCACTACTTGTCACCTCTGGTTCTTTTCCTGCTTTCCTTAGGGTTATTTGAATATTTTTTAATTCCTTTTTAATTTATATCTTGGATTTTTAATTATACCTCTTTGCATTTTTAGTGGTTTCTCTGATTCCAATACACATTCTTAACTTTTCAGTCTACCTACAGTTCATTCTGTATTGTCTCATATAATATGTAGAAACAATGCAACTAAATAGGTCCATTTACTGCCCCCACCTTTAAGCTGTAGTTGTTATAAGTATTAAATTTACATATATTTATAAAGCCCGTGAGGCAATTTTATAATTTTTACTTTGAGCATTACATATAAATATATATATATTTCTTTAAAAATTTAAAACAAACTTTTTTTAAATTTACCTTTCTGGTGCTTTTCATTCCTTCTAAAGCTTTACATTTCTGTCTGGTGTCATTCTCTTAAGCATGAAAAACTTTCTTTAGTATTTCTTATAAAGTTTTTAGTACTAAAAACTTTCTTTAGTATTTCTTTCTTTAGTATTTCTAGGAATCAGTTCTCTTGTTTTTTATCTATAAAATGTCTTTATTTTGCTTTTATTATTGAAGGCTATATTCATTAGGTATAGAATTCTGGGTTGACAAGTTTTCTTTTCTTTTCTTTTTTTATCTCAGCCTTTTATACATTCTGTATTCTGGCCTCCCTAATTTAATAATGGAATAAACAATAATTTGAATTGTCTGCCTGCATGTAATATGTCATTTACCTCTGGATGCTTTTAAGGTTCTGCTATTGATCTTTGGCATTTAGAATGTTGAATACTTTATGCCAAGTGTGGATTTCTTCATATTTATCCTACTTGGAATTTGCTGAGCTTCTTGTACCTCTAATTCACATCTTTCACCAAATTTGGGAGAGTTTCAGCCATTATTTCTTCAAATGGTTTTTGTTTTGTTTTGTTTTGTTTTTGCCCCTTTGTCTCTCTCCTTTCCTTCTAAGATCCTAATTCCATGTGTGTTAGACTTCGTGATATTGCCCCACAGATTCTCAAGTCTTTCTTCATGTTTTTCACCAATCCTTTTTCTCTTTTCTCTTCAGATTAGATCATTTATATTGGTCTATCTTTATATTCTCTGACTCTTATCTCTCTAATGTCTATTCTGCACTGTCTACCCAGTGATATTTAAATTTCATATTTTGCAACTTTTAAGTTCAGACTTTCCATTTGCTTCTTTCTTATAGATAATATCTCTCTCCTGAGATTTCCTATTTCTTCATTCATTGAGATAATATCTCCCTTTCTATCAATGAGCATAGTTATAATACCTGTTTTAAAACTCAAGTCTGAAGATCCCACATCTGGGCTATTATGGAATAGGCCTCTTCTGATTACTTTTTCTTTTGAGAATGGGTCACATTTTCTTGGTTCTTCTAAGTCATTATAGATTATATCCTGGATGTTGTGGCTGTTATGTTGTGGAGAATATGGTTTCTAGTACACTCCTTGGAGGACGTTGAATTTTTCTTAAGTAGGCAATTAAGTTGGTTAGAGTCAAACTACAAATTCTCTCTTTTGGGCAGCAACTCAAATCTCAGTTCGTTTATTTATTTATTTTTGGTTTGAGTCTACCATGCATATTTGTGGTTTAGGGTCATTCAAAGGTTTGGGCAGAGCTTAATTCAAAGAGCTGATGGCTCTCTCACTCTGGCTGTCTCCTTCCTAGGAATCTCCTCTCACCTTCCAGTAGCTATCACTGTCCAGAACTCTGTACTCTTATTCTTCAGACCAGAAAGACAGTAGGTATTCTATGGGAGTTTACCCAGTCCATACTGGTGCCCATTGCAGTCTTCCCTCAAGCTAAAAGCTGTATAAATGGAAACTGACAATGTACCATTCCATTTTTACAGATGTAAACTTCCCTCCAGAATCTGCCTGATTTTGTTTACTCTCCAGTGTCATAAGATGGTTATTTCTTACACTTTGTCCAGAGTTTATAGTTGTTATCTGTAGAAGAGTCAGCATGGTATAAGCTTCCTTGGCCATACTAGTGAAACAGCCTAAGTATGCCTAAATTGAAAATGCTAGAAGCTTGGGAAGATAGAGGAAGAGAAAGCATAGCAGGCTCTTTCCACCACCATAAAATGTAGTATTCATTATTCCTTATTAAAATTGATTCTTCAGTGAGTTAAAAACTCTACAAAACCTCACAATTTAAAATAATTTAGAAAAAGACCAGTGAAAGTCTGAAACATGGACTTCTTTCAACAAAATACTACATATATTCAAAGCAATAAATCTGAACCTCAAATTATACTGGAAAAGAACTACCCTATAAGGAAAGGGTAAGTGTCTCAGGTAGCATTATTTTAGTAAAGGAATAAGGACGATTTGTTATAAAAAAATTTCACAGAATTTTAATGTGGAAAGGACTATAGGAACCATCTAGTTCAAGCTACTTGCATGTCTATATATAAATTAACAATTCATTGATACATTAAATAAACATATATTGAACACCTATGGATCACATGCCAGGCATAGCACCAGTTCTAAGATAGACAATGAGGATTGCAGAGTTTATTTTCTTAAGTATTCAGACTTTGTCCCTCTATCTTCTTTGCATTAATTTTCACTTTTAATAATGTGCTTGATAAAGAACATTTTATCTCAGACACCATTCAAGTGATTGCACTTTCCTTATCAATTGACTCAAATTTTCTAAGATTGTGCTAGATTTATTTTTCTCTTATTAAAAAAGAATTCAATGTAAAATGCAAGATGGCATTTTGTGGGCTAGGAATGGGTGACGCGGTGGTCTGATGGGTGTCTAATGCCCTCATAGCATCCATACCTTCTTTCAGTATCCAGTCGCCAGTGAAAAACTGAGATTTCCTGAGGAGCATGGGATGCTTCTTCCTCTAACTTATCCGTTCATGGATGGAACTGTTATAAATGCAAATGTCATTCAGATCATGGTCTGCAATGCTATGACCAGGAACTTGTTGACTTCGAAGCTAATTAGGAGCAATGAAGAAATAACCACTACCACATGTGTATTCAATTGTTCTTAACAAATGGCCATAATCATTTCTAGTGAAATATGTATAGTAAGTGTTAGCATACAAAGTTCAAAGAAACAAGATCTCTGATACTTAATTTCTCCAGATTAGGAAATGTAGCTATTTTCTACAATATCCCTAAGATACTATCACTCGAGAAATGTTTATACCATGAATAAATTATGATTCTGATATCAGGAGTCATATTAAAGTTAGAAATGATATTAAAATTGTAAAGGAAAGAGGACACCTAATGATAAAATAAAATATTTTCAGAGCATATATTCTCAGCATCAATTTTTATGTTGATCACATTATTCTATCATAATAAAGATATGCACAATTACTTCTGTTTAAATCATCATTTCTTTTTTTAATCTTGGTACATAATTTGATCACCATAGTAGGCAGCTAAATGCAGTATAATTTTACTTGCCAGCAATGAAGCAAGCTTTCATAATAATAATTAATCAGAACTGAAAGGAATCCTAAAACGTCAGTATCACTTGTCAGCAATGTCTCTATCTTTGATATGATGGAGCAAGATTAAACTCTTTTATTCTAAAAGAATGAGCGCAATAATCACAAAGCAAACAAGTCTCAATATAGATATGGGGGAAATGTGGGTACATTGTTAATAGTTAGCAATGAAGGGAAAGTTTTGATTTAAGAGAAAAAGGAACAGAAATAACACAAAAGTTAATTTCCAATTCTTGAATGTTAACAAAGCGGAAGAGGGGAAATTAGATGTTTCATTTCAGAGTTAAAGAAGGTTTGAAACTTAATATTGCTTTCAGATTCAAAATTTACATTGAACGTTTCAATTACCCTATGTGACACGTGGGATGACAATTCTTCTTCAGAAATAAAATATCCAGCATATTTTCTAAGATTTCCTTGTACATTTTTTTATTGCTGTCATTGATCTCTAGCTATCTTAGTTTCTTTTTCAAGCTTTTTGATGCAAGTTTTTTCTTACCAAGGAAAAGTTTATATTATGATCACTTATATTTATAAAACTTGGGTAATACAATTATGTGGTTCACATCCCATAATTTGTATAGAGGAATATAAGATCCACTCTTCTTTCTGTGCCAGCCAGCGGAACGCATGATCTCTCGTCTATCAGTAAAACAGAGTGGCCTTTCTCCCCAGGCCACAGCCAAGAGATCAAACCCGAGCGGCTGCATGTTTGTTAGAAATCGCTGCAGTTCATTCACTCTACAGGAGACCCGTCATCTTTAAAACAAGTCTATTCATCACCAGCTATCAAATTCAAGACTCTGGCTGCACCTGCTCTGAGTGACCGTGTATTCACCACTGAAACCTTTGCTCATAAGTTTATTTTGGGGCTGAGCAACATAGCTCTAGAGAAATGAAAAAAACCCATCTGCTTCCCCTGCACATGAATCTCCTTTCATTGACCAAACCCTGAACCCTATATACCCAGGGTACATGTAAACCAGTATAACGAAAGATTTTGCTTTTTATACACAGGAGGAAACCCTTCAACGGGCACGGGAGGAAGAAGAGAAAAGAAAGGAGATCACAAATCATTTCCAGAGCACCCTGACGGATATCCAGGCCCAGATTGAGCAGCAGAGTGAGCGAAATATGAAGCTGTGTCAGGAGAACACAGAGCTCGCAGAGAAACTGAAAAGCATCATTGACCAGTATGAGCTCAGAGAGGAGGTAAGAACCACATCAAACAACTTAGAAGCGCTGGATACAGAGCCTGATCTGGGTTGTGAAGGTGGGGAAGGTGGTTAATAAGAAAGTTATGGCCAGCCTTCTCAATTGATTACTATTTAGGATTGAATTTCTTCTACCAGCCAAATAAAAGCAGATGGGATTGTGAAATACCTGGCTGAAAGTCATATGGAATTTCTTCAAAACTGGAGTCACTGCAAAGCAAAGGCAATAAATAGAAAGTAGTAGGCTGTGAGCACAGATATCCTCAGCCTTTTTAAAACTCCCTCTACAGAGCCAAGAAATATCACACACACTCCCTCTTAAGAATCACCATGTCAATAAGGATCTGTATTCTATATGCCCCACAAGTCAATACTAGTATTAATAATGTAATAATTATAATCATCATCATGGTATGATCTATTTAGAGCTTAGTTTTGGCCATATGCTAAGAACTATACATACAATATGTCATTTAATTGTCTCAACTGTTTTATGCACTAGATAATAACATATTTTCCACATTTTATAGATGGGAAGCAAAGGCTATGAGATTAAATCACCCACAGTCACAAAAGCCAAAAGAGTTTTGCTTGAATAGTTTACCTTAAAGGGGCTATCAGGAGCTTCCATAACTCCACAATTATATTTTAATATTGAATATGTTTGTAAGACTCCTGAAGTCCCATCAGGATTTTGATCTATCGTATTTCTTTTCTCATCCCACCCAAATTTTAAATCTGTTTGAAAACATAATCTGTATGTAACATAATTTATTCAAAGTGGTTCTGTTGCCAACATGCTAAGGAAATAGCTGAGCCAATGGCAGGTTAGGTAGCACCACTTAGGTAAATCAAGAAACTCTCCATAATAAGCCAAAATGCCATGAGACAATTTCATCTTGTTAGGAAGATCAACCCTGCTCCAGAGTGGAGGCAAGGGCAAAGGGAAGGAACTAAAAGAAAATAGCCATACTCTTCAGAAAGATCTCAGATGGGAATGGCCTGGTAGCCTGGATGTATACTTCTGTGGCTGGTTCTAAGTAAAACCCAAGGATAGAATTCCACATGTCCTCTTGCCAATGGGACCTCCTAATGACCAAGAAACTCTCCATGCTGGGGTAGATTTGGAAGCTGCTCTTGATCAAGCTAGCAGAGAGGTGAAAAGGTGTGGAGTGGCACAGTAGCACATTTGCATATCAACTCATGCGATCCTTGGCCTGTCTTGCCCACCAGAGCAACAGACTTGAAGTCAGGGGGCTCCTGCCTAGTCCCTGATCCGGGGCCACATGCTGGTACCCCAGAACTTCCTCACAACCCTTGAAGCAAGAACAGGAGGATATGTAAGAGAATTCACCATGATAAACTATGTTAATGTTGTGCTTAAAAGTGGTTTTATATTCATAGAAAAAGCCAAAATACTGAGTGATAGTGCTGTTATGATACACATCACTGTCTGGGCCGCCTGGTGTAATACTAGCATTGTATCTAATAGTTACCAAATTTAGAAAAATAATGTTAGGACTTTTGGAATTATAATTGCTGAATTCTGGCACCTCCACCTTTGCCACCACATTTGCTTATGCAAAATACAGGGGACTTCACCAGTTTATGGCTCTTCTACAAAGCCATAAGTGATGCCAACGCATTTATTCCCCTCTTTTTTAAATTCTTAAAACCTGGAGAATGTGTGTTTATACGGTTACTCTTTTATTTTACATTTTTCAGCACCGATAATAAGTCAAGTTTGATGTGTGCACTTTGTTTTTTCCTTAGCATCTGGACAAAATATTTAAACACAGAGAACTGCAGCAGAAGCTGGTGGATGCAAAACTCGAGCAGGCGCAAGAAATGATGAAGGAAGCAGAGGAGCGACACAAACGCGAAAAAGAATATGTACTTATCATCTGAGTCAGTGTGCTTGTGTGGTCTGCCTGGGAACCCCAGGGAAAGTTGTTTTTGAGAGTGATCACAGAGCCGTAGGCTGATAGAGAAAGAGCCTGAGCTCCCCTGGAAACTAAACTGGCCAACCCAGCAGGAGGCACTGTACCTAAACTACTTTCTGCATAAAATAGTCAGGCATCCATTCAACAAATCTTTTCCCAGTACCTGTCATATACAAAGCATCCTGGGTCCTGGGGTAGAGTGGTGAGCAAAATGGAAAAGGTCATGACCCTCATGGAGACTAGAGTCTAACTGGAAAGAGACAAGCAATTAAGAAGCAAACAAGGAAGGTTAATTTCAGATAATAAGCGCTACTAGGGAAATAAGGAGGGACTGAGAAGGCAGAAGGAGGAGGCCTCCTTTAGACTGGGTGACCAGGAAGGCCTCCCGCAGGAGAGACGGCTTGAGCTGAGCCTACCCGATGAGAAGGATGTCTCCAGCAGCAGTGACTGTAGCAATGACAAAGACTCTGATGCTGGAACCAATGCGGCAGGGGTAAGGTAGCAAGAACACGCTGACCCAGCGGGAGAAAGTTTCAAAATGAAGTTGGAGAGGGAATCAGGGGCCGCGTTATATAGCTTTGTAGGCTTGGAAAGTAGTTTGGATTTTATTCTAAAAATAATGGGGAAGGACTGGGTAGCTTTAGCAAAGGAAGTGACATGATCTGCTTGGCATCTGTAAAAAATGAATTTGGCTCCTGGGTAGAAAATGAGCTAAAGAGGCACAAGGAAGCAAGAGGAGAGGCTACTGCAGCAATCTGGATGAGCTATGGTAACAGTGTGCATTAGGGAGGTGGCGGTGGTAAAGAGAGCTGGACATGGACGGAAGTCAGATTTTCAATGTAAAACCAGCAGGCAATGCAATGAACTGAAGGTGACAGTGAGAAAAGAGCAGTCAAGGATGACTCCTGAGTTTCTGGTTTAAGAAACTGAGTGGTGGCTTTCCCTGACATCTCATTAACCCCAAATACTCCCGGACAGCTGTAGGGCCATTCTACAGATGAAAGACTCAAAGAGGATATGCAACTGTTTAATAAAGGTCACACGCTGCTAAGGGACCAAGATGTATAATACATCAAAGTGTATCTGCCCCCAAGCCCAAGCTCTGTGATAGCACATCACACTCCGAGGCATGTTTCAGAGCTAAAAGTTTGTGTCTATTGCTGGGGAGAGATTGAGATTTAAGACACAGTCAGTGGGCTAATCATTGGAATTTGGCCATTTAATAATTGATCACAAGCTTTGCCTTTACTGAAAATCAGATCAGAATCACTTCAATTTGTTAGAATAGTAATTTAAAAATAACTTTGGTTTTCAAATGTAGCAACAAAAGGACATAATTCTGGAGTACATAACTTAGTGAACACTGAATAATTTCAAATCAGAAGTCCATGTGCTCTTAATAAAAAGATTAATTTATTAATCCATCTACAATCTAGCTCTCAAAGAAAGAAATAAAACACTTAATTGTATTCCTATAAGAAAACAGAAACTCCCCTGTTGGCATAAGTACTCTATTAGGTAAAATATGCTTCCTATAGGATCAGTACCTGTGGTCTATAACATATGAGATATGACAGAAGAACACCTAGGCAAAGGTTCATGTGAGGGAGACTGGGGGGCAGATGTGGGGTGACCCAGCCTTAGTGAGAAACTCCCATGCTACCTATTTTCCTGCCCTGATTTAGTAAAACATAGTGGGTTTTGAGTCAAAGGAAAGTAGTTCCCACTCAGTTCTTCAAAGCTGCCTGGCCACCTACCCCATTTCTACTAGGGAAACCCCACTGGGTCTGATACTTGTTTCTGAAAGTAATGAAATAATGTCAGAGCTGGGGGGATCCTTCGCTAAAAATAGAACAAGCAGCCACCTGCCTCCTTTCTGCCAGGGACCACCCAGCACAGCAGGCGCTCCTCAACCCACTTAGGGAAGCAAGGGCCATGTACACAACCACCATGCCGCTCAGATGGCCAGAGGGGACACTGCAGGTCTCTACTTCATAGCTACCCCAGACCACTCAAATTATTTCACTTCTGTAATAATTCATCTTCTGATGAATTGCACGCTGGGAGGTATAGAGGAACATATATAGCCCATCTTACAAATGGAGAGGTAGAGTCATGAGAAAAAAGACAAACTTGAATAAGAAAAAAAATATCTTCAAGTTTTAAAAAATAATAATGATTTTATTGGGATTGTTGTTGTTTTGATCACAAAAGTAATACATGGACCTCATGGACACTTTTTTACAGTAGAGACAAATACAAAGAAGAAAATTTAAATCAATGTATCTTCTTAACTGATGGCTACCTGACTGATTGACCAGGTTAATCCATGACACTCACCATGTGTTTCTTTCCACAAACACACGGCTGACAGATGCCCACAGCATGTTGAATCCTGTGGCTAGTCAGCTGCTCTGGACTGTCTACACGTGGTTGCCCCCTTTAAGTAAAAGGGAATTGACCAAGAATCAGCCTTTTGCTCCCAAACCTTTTCTTTCCAGTTATCCTTGTGTTTTATTGTGAGAATCAACAAAATCATACATTAACTGAAGAAACAGAAGTGTGAAAAGAAAGTTGTTTCTATGAAAATTATGTTTAATGCTTTAAAATACTAGAGGTAAGCAAGGAGCAGGGAACAATTGTCAAACTAGAGGTTAGTAGCTATAAAAGACTGGGAGAGAGTTGTAAAACTCTACAGGATTGAAAAAATCAAGCTACTTCACAAGTATCTTTTGGTCTTTAGATTCTAGAACATTTGTTTTAAAAAGAAAAACATTATAAATCTTACGTGGCACATTATGGATATTATTTTTGTTAGAACAAACCCCTCTGGATTCTATTATGAAGGTCCACACCCAAAACAAACACCAGAGCCCTACATCAAAATGGATAAATAAATGAACATACCTCATAAGTTAAAATAACATGTTTGTGTCATTTTTATGACTAAAACAACTTTTTCAATTTAACCCCTCAGCTCTGAGTTCTGATCCTGTTTCCTATGAGGGCCTTGACTGTATTTGAAAGGCTATCTTATGGAAGAGGGACCTTGTTTTGTAAACTTATACAGGACTTATTTTGTAAACCTTACACAGGATTTAGGACAGGAGGTCAAATTTCTAACCCAGTGTTTCTCAAAATGTAATCCATGGACCACCAATATCCAAACCATCTTGGGTATTTGCTATAAGTATGGATTCCCATCACACACCCTGAACTTCCTTATTCACGTTCTCTGAGAGGGAGCAGAAGTTGTACATGCTCCCTAGGAGATTCTGCTGCACGCTATGGTACAGGACACTGGTTAGTTAGGAGACTAACTTTGGGTTTAATATAAAGAAACAGTGGCTTACAACAGTGCCCCAACAGTGGCTCACAATAGTGCCCCAAGTGGGGATGTTCTAGAGATGTTCAAGCAGAGGCCAAATGATGTTAGGCAGGATTGCTAAAGAAGGTTCCAGAATTTGGTGGGAGGTCAAATTTTGTGTGATTCATCCTTGACTTGAAAATGATTTCCCTTCCCCCCCCCAATAAAACTACTAATTTTTAGTTGAGAATCCAACTACTGAGACTATTTTTCTTAGATTTCTTAGAGTCTTTACAAAGTTCCCCCCCAATTACTTGAGTGGGTTAATTAGCAAGTTATTATGTTTTATACATAGATTAGAACCAAATCGTAATTTAAAGAACAATTTGACAGTCTTTCCCTGCATTCTCTCTTCTCACAGTTGCTGAGCCAGGCAGCAGAGTGGAAACTTCAGGCCAAAGTGCTAAAGGAACAAGAGACAGTCCTGCAGGCTCAGGTGAAGTGGGGGAACCTTGGTGCATGGGGTGTGCTCTCCTCTTCCCAGTAAGAGGCTGTGAACCCAAGGTCGTGTGCAGAAGGCTCACTTGTGGCAGGAAGAGGGGGGATAGGGGTTGCAAATAAGTAATAAATTCATATTTATTATTAAGTAAAAATAAAATCACAACGTATATCTAAGAAAAATAAATGCTCTGAACCAACAACATCCAGTCAAAAGGTTTGTTGACGTGCACATAAGGGCAGGAAAATGGCCAATGAGGAGAAGCTGGTGTCCAGGTTCCCACCTATCTGTTCGAATGTCCCCTGTCTCTCCTCCCCCACTACCCTACTAAGGTAAGAATAAAATGTGAACTGCTCTTATGCACCTCTATAATTGTCAACACTGAAAGTGTCCTTGCCTGTTTGATATTATTCATAATAAAAGGAAATCAGAAAAATAGAGTCAGCGCCCAAGTCTTTGTGCTCTCAGAGGTTGGCGTTGTCAGGGGGATGACAAAACGGCAGACGAGTCAGGAACCATTCTCATTTGGCTTTGTGATGTCGTGCATGTGTTGACTAGATTACGGGAATTCATATTTCAGGCTCAAAAATAAAGCCTCATGGAACATCTGACTCTGGGAGAAAGCCAGAACCATCCGTCCTTCCTGGGCCTGCGGGGCTCTGCCCCTCCTGGCACACTTTCCGTCAGGTTCCAGGAGAGCCGTCCGGCTGCGGACCCCATGGGGCTCCGGCTCCCGTGCAGGGAGAAATGCCCGAGCCCTAGGGGAGCTGAGAAATCACACAGGACAAACCCACAGGAGGCGCCGAAATCAGAAGTCTTCCAAACTGGGCAGCACTGATTTAAGATCTGAGCGGTTCCCTTGTAAATGCTTATGCGCTGCCTGCTAAATACTTGCTCATTGTAAAAGAAAAAGCAAATAAGAAAAATAAGAAAGTAAAAATCACAAATTACACCAGTGCACAGACAAAACACAGATCACGTTTGGATGGCTAACCTTCCTAAAGCGTACTGCGCTGAACGCAAAATGAATTGTTTCCCTCCAGTGATATATCCAAATAGTTTGAAAATACTCCTTACATAGACATTGGAGCCATGAAGCTTTTGACTGTTAATGGAGTGAAGGGACCAGAGTTAAAAGACTAAAGCCTAGAGTTATGAACTCAAGATCATCCTCCAGGCAGTCACAGAGCCCACCGCATCACTGTGTGCGGTCAGTGGCAGATAGTGGTGGCGCTCCAACCAGAGACGGGCAGGGCGAGGCCGGTGGGACCTCGGCGACTGAGGGCGAGTCGGGGCTTCTGGCCCCATTTCTGCCCCATTCACAACACAGACAATACTTGAAACTATTCATTGTTCATATCATGTTACAGGCAATCTCTACCCTCTTTGCTAAATGCAGATAATAAGCTTGAGAAGAACATATTAATATCACCAGACTCCAGGCTAGACAGTCGGCGGAGAATGTAGGCCTGAAAGGACCCATACAGTGAAAACATAAAGGTGCGCTCTAATTTTCCACCTTTACCCCTCACACTTGAAAAAGCATCTACTCAGAGTTCTAGGCTCTCCAATGTCTCTCAGTCATCCTCCAATGCTGGACTGAGTCCAGGGGCCAGGGTCAGAGTCCTGGCTCTTCTGCTAAAAAGCTGTGTGACCCTGTGCAATGCACCTGAGCCTCCCTGGGCCTAAATTCCCTTGTCTGTAAAATGAGGGTGATAGAATGGATTAATGATCCCACGCTGTAGTCCTCTGACCTCTGGGAGGCCTATTGCTTTTCAGTATTTCCAAAACATAACAGCACACAAGGCGGCAGCTGCTAGCTAAAATGTAGTTGTTTTTGACATTATAACACCTCTCAATCAGCAAGTATGGCTATGGATGGCAATTATTCATATATTTGAGTAAGTTTTTAAAAGAAAAATGAATTCATAAATATGTAATATATGTAGTTTGCTTTCAAATTACGCATGCAAAACACTCAACTCAGTGCCTAGATCATAATAAACATAATTAATTCAACTTACATTTTACTGAGCACCTAAGTGCTAGGCATGCTTCTAGGTGCTGGAGATAAAGTAGTCAATAAGAGAGACCAAAATCCATGCCTAATTAAATTTACAATCTAGTTATAACAATAATGTTAATAAAAATGCTGACAGTTAGTATATGAGCTAATATTAGTATTATTTCATAGGTGAAACCCCACATAAGAAATATATATGAGTCTAGGGGAGTCTCTATTTGCAAAAAAGCTTAAGAACCACTGGAAAAGATGAACTCAAGAACCTGCTCAGCTCTAGTTCATGAATGTAAAGAACTTCCAGGGCTAAACAAGTGTAGCCATAACTGAGTTAACCCTGCCTTCTCCTCTTTTGCCCTATTTTCCATGGCACGTGGCTCACTCTTCAAGAACCCACTTTTGTCTATTTTTTTTCTTTAAGGCACTTTAAAAACTCCACCAATTACTTAATCATCAAGAAGACTAGAGAGGCCCTGAATCCCTTTGTATAATAATGTTTAGACAGGTTCCTCTTGAAGAGTATCAATTTTATATGTGTAAAACATTTAAACTGTGAAAAACAAAGTCTATCACAGATTATTTTGCATAGCATTCAAACACTTCCTTTGGTTTTAAGATGTCTTTAAAGGGGTGGGTGGTAGGAAGGGGAGGCCTTAGTCCCCATTTCTACCATCTGAGCAAGGGAAATATCAAAGATGGACTGTGTTTTCCTGGATGGAAGTCACTTTTCAGTCCAACAGCTTGCCAATTTGGGGCATGATTCTCACTTAGGAAAGAGATGCCTGGCTTTCAACTATACAAACCAAGGCAATAGACTAAATGTCAGAGCTGATCAATGGGATGCAATCATCACTACAAATAGACTGCTCATTGGATCAATAAGGATGAAGATCGTATTCGATGTGGGAAGTCAGCAATCCCTGACAACACAGACACAAAATACTGCCTGCGGGGAAAGATCAGTGAGTAAACTATTAAAGATGGGTAATCATCGTCCTTCAACCCCAAAGTCCTCACCTTATCAACAGAAGATGAGAGGGGAGTCCTCTGCAACTACTATTATAAATGGACTTGTTCCCAAATCAAATCTCACAAGTTTGCTGAGAAAATTCCTGAGCACAGTTGTGTTCCCTGTACACTATGAATGTTTGTAATTAAATGCGGTGCTCAGTTAAAAGAATGTGTGTGTCAGCCCATTGAAAATAGAAATGTTGAGGCAATTATTGTTTACTAACCCTAGAATGGCCTGTTTCTATTTCTGCCTCTGGCAGGAGAGGCCCTGTGCCTGACCTCGGGATGTTCCTTCCACACTGCTCTGAAATACCAGAGTGAGAGCAGGAACTTGACACATCAGAACAAATGCGCATCATGCTTGGAAGTGAGAGGAAAAATGCTACCAAACAAATATCCATGTGGTAAACAGGAAGTGTACATCTTTAGGGGGTATGAGTGGAGGGCTGGAGTTGGTTACCCGAAAAAGGTATAATCCACACAGGTTTTGCCACGTATGGCAATGGGGTCAAATCGGAAGAAAGGCAGAATATTAAAAAGACACCAGAAGGGGAGTTGCTGTTTAATGGGTATAGAGATTCAGTTTTGCAAGATGAAAACGTTCTAGAGATTGGTTGCACAGCAACATGAATATACTTAACACTACTGAACTATACACTTAAAAATAGTTAAGATGGTCCAGTTTACGATATGTATATTTTACCAAAATTTAAAATTGTTTAAAAGGCAAAAAGTTAAAAAAAATCACTAGAAAAAGGTCAGAAGAGGTAGTAATGAAGCAAGACATTATTTCTAGTCACTCTGGGTGTGTCTGGAATCTCAATCAGCCCAACTGATACAATAAAAAGAACATTTTGCCCAAATAAAGGGATGGATGTGGTTACTCCCACTAGAAATGTCAAGGTTGCTTCTGTGAGAGGGACCGTGCACGCGCTCACTCCTGCCCTCTCCTGTCTGCAACCTGCAACGATAGGGCCGCAAGAGGGTTGAGAGGACCAGCTCAGGGGACCATAGTAGGTATCTGAGAGTCCCATTTAGCTCTGCTGGAATTACTGAAAAGTTGGAAAAAGAAAAAAGAGGAAGAAAAAGAAATTAATATGAGCGCTTGGCCAAGAATGGAAATGAAGGGATTTTGTTATAGAAAGTAAAGAGTATTAGATGGGGGGAGTTACTCCCACCCTAGGCCACCCGATCCTGGGCAGTATTAGTAGCCAGTCCCACGGGAACTTACACTAGGGTAGAGCTTCTCAAACTGAGAGGCTTCACCTACTCATGGGCCCTGCAATCAATTCATTGGATCCCACCCAGGACTTTGAAAAAAACAAAACAGAATTAAATCTGTTTTGAGAATGCATTGCATATAATAAAATGTATTGTCTTACACAGTGTGTGTGTGTGTGTGTGTGTGTGTGTGTGTGTATGTGTGTGTAAAACCTTCCTGGCGACGCACTCCCTGATGCCCCTTTACCCAGTCTTCTCTAATCTGTATGCCATGGAACCCAAGTTTAGACTACCAGAGTTGCCCCAAATTCTGTCACTTACTCACAGTGCTAATGAATGATTTCAAAATGATGGTCAGCTGTTGTTTGACTTTTCTTTAGAAATTTTGTATCCAATGAAAAGGTTTTATGTTATCATTTTGTTGTTCTTTACTGTAATCAAACCTCTGCTATTCTGAATCATTTGAGAATAAGCCATCGTAGACAAGCAAATTTTCTGAGTTCTAGGGGCTGATTCCCACACACGCCCTCTAACTCCCACCTCCAAGAGTAGGAACTCTACATTCTACTGGCTTTCATTTGGTGCACTCTTCTCTGCCTTTGAAAGGACAGTCTCACAAGTACCACCAGCTGGTTAGTTGGTGCCTGCCATCTGGCCAATAACCCAACCATCCCAGTATACCAAAGGCAGCCTCAGGTTCTTATTTGTTGCTGAATGTGGCAAACTTGCTGCTTCATACAGAAGACATTTCTGTTTCCATCTGAGGACTTGGGGCTGTTCTGGACACTCAAAGATACCAAAGACTCATCCGAAAATACAGACTTTACTCACTTGAATCATCCATATTAAATCTTTCACTCAAAACATGCTACCCAAAAATTATTTTCAAAAGCAAAATTTTATGGTTGTATTATTGTCACTAAAAATCAAGTATTTACACACTTTCCTGCCCTGTCCTGCCCTATTCCCACTCCAAGGCTTTGGAATTGAGGATGTGGAGGCACAGAGGCTCTGCCCTACACTCCCATGGCGAGCCACACAATTGCCAGTGCTCACCCATACAATGTCGTTGTGTGCAAATTAGAAAAAGGCATTCCTTCCTCAAGACTCATTATTTTCATCTGTAGAAAGCTAGTATAAGAAACTGATTTTGATGAAAAGGGGCATTTAACAGCTTTTGGCTAGAACACTGTGTTCATAAGTATACCAAATCACAATGTCTAAAATGGAAATGGCAATTGCATGGAGTGGCACAACCTGCATTATGGCAGCAGCCCCGTCCATGCCTGGACCACGTTTCCTTTATCACTTCCGTTCATTTGTCTACATTCTCACTTCCTCCAAGACCAAGTTCAAGGCTCACCTCCGCAGAAACATGTCTCCTTCTCTGCACTGGCACTTTATATTCCCTGAACGGTAGTTAAGCTGTCTTTGGGACTGTCTTCCCATCAAGAATGCAGGTCCCTCAAAAGCAGGAGTTACATGTCAAATACTTTTGTATACACAGCCCCTGCATATGTTCAGAGCTCAATAACTGTTTGTTGGTAAAAGTTATGATACAATGAAGTGGTAATGACATATTTTATTACTTAATTTTTCTTTAAAGAAGTACTTCAGTCATAGTCACTGACCTCGGTTGATCATATAGTAAAGAAAAGAACTGAACATATTACCAACACTGAATTGAGAATTCCCTTAAATCACTTCTCTTAACAAATACTGAACAATGAACATGTTGTTTTGTTCTGGAAGCATTCTGAAAGAGCCCTAAAATAGATCTGCTCTTTCCCGTTTACAGCTCACCCTCTACTCTGGAAGGTTTGAAGAGTTCCAGGGCACACTGACAAAAAGCAATGAGGTGTTCGCCACTTTCAAGCAGGAAATGGACAAAGTGAGTATTGCTTACCCCACACAAAACACTGACATTTTCTATTTTGACAGGCAATTCTCCTTTGGGTTCCTTTTTCTCTCACTAAGATATTCCAGTGCATTCTCATGAAGTAATGAAACATATATAGGTGCCAATGAGACTTGAGCTGTATTTTTTTTATTGGTAAGTATCTAGTGAATTAATCTTAAAAAGAGCCCCAAAACACTAGGATACACTTTCACTCTAAGGAAGATTTTTTTTCTAGTCCATGGATAGCAAAAAACAAAAACAAAAAACAAACAAAACAAAAAAAAGAGAAGAGCTAGTGATTTAGCATTATGTTGTTTATACTGAAATTTTTTAAAAAATCTAATCTTCAAAAGATTAAAAAAAAGCTTTCATACAAATATGCAAGAGTAAAATTTTAAGGCAGAAAATGCCATTTCATAAAATCCTTCCTAGAAGAGAAGACATGTAGTATGGTGAAGCTAAAGAGTCTTTGAATAAGAAGATGGAATTCTGGACTGAAATTCTGACCTGATCCTATTCATCGGGCAGCACTAAAGAATTCATTCAACTTCCTCAGTTTTATTTTTAATACAATTCAAGGCAATATGTCCCTAGCTTACTTCATAAGAGTATGGAGTTGAAATAAATTAACATATTTTAAAAGGGTTTTCAACTTTTAAAAATTGTGTGATAAGTATAAGGTGCTCATATTATTGTGGGATATAATGTTTAAATCTTAGTCAATTCAATATTTTCCCAAACAAAAACCCACATCAGAGTTGTGTTTCTAAAGCATCGGCATTAACCATTTTTGAGTGTAGAAAGCATCTTCGTCAAAACATTTTCATAAAATAGTAAGATAAATTCCACAAGTCAGTAAGCAAACTAGTAGGCCAACACTTGTTAACAGTTATAGCTTTCCCACTCCTGGAGGGATCTATCCACTTTTAAAAAATTAATTATAGAGTTTTAAGATTGGAATAAATATTAACGAGAAATCTTAATCTCAAAGATTAAGAGCAGGAGTTCTTAATCTGGAGTTCATTTATAGACTTTTAGTAGACCTGAGAATTAGCCAAAAAATTTGACATGTACATTTGCATTTCTCTGAGTGTGGTCCCATAGACTTCATCAAGTTCCTAAAGGGGTCAATGACCTTAAAAAGTTCATAAACTACTAACTTGGTTAAGAAATCATCAAAATTTAAAAAGCCACTTGAGGCTCACCGAGCTTCTCTATAGAGCCCTGGGGCCAACAGCTGGGCCCAGCCTCTGGCCTCTGAGGGTACCCAGTCTCAGGCAGATTGGCCCAAACAGCAAGTGCCAGCTGTGGTAATCCAGGGACACTGGGCCTGGGTTACGTGCCTTGTCCTTTACTTCAAGCAGAGAGGAGATCCTCCAACCAGGAATGTGAGCAGTTTCGGGTTCAAAAAGGACAGGCTGTGTTTCATTCACTCCTGTATCTCCCCACACACAGCCCCAGCCTGGAGCCAGCAGACGCCTGCACACACTGCATTAAATGGGGTGCAATAGCCCCCGCCACCTTCAGCTAACTCACCTGAGCATTACTCCACCTCCCTGAGCCTCATTTCCCCCATTTACAAAGTGGAGCGAAACAGAACCTTCCTCGTGGGGCTGTTTCAAGGGTCCAGTGACTACCGTGTGCGACCACATTCTGTGAACCCTACGGCCCTGGACGAATGAACGCAGACCAAGGGCCGCCTGTGTGGCTGCGGCTCCCAGGCGCCCAGGTTTCATCAACATTTGAATGGCTGAAGAGCCAGGCCACTTTCTCACCCAGAGCCTCTATTCAATAAAGTAAACCATCTAAATTGCAAGCTTATTTGGGGGGCTCAATTAAACTATTTTGTTTATTTTAAAAGAGAGAAAAACCAATGAGAAAACAGCCTGGCCCTAGGTAGTCTCCCTTTTCCTGCACTGGCTCCGTGCCCATAGGTCGCTCACCCTGACCTGCATGATGCGGGGATGACCGGTGACTTTCCCACTCACTCTCCCTCCCTTCGCATAGAACGGGGTGTTTGCCCAGCAGCTGGTGACAAAAGGACTTGCCCTGACCTCACACAGGGAACTAGTAGCTTCTTCGGCAGAGGAATGCTTCGGGATGAGTATTAAAACACTCTCGTTTCCGTAGACGACGAAGAAGATGAAGAAGCTGGAGAAGGACACCGCCACGTGGAAGGCCAGGTTCGAGAGCTGTAACAAGGCCCTGCTGGACATGATCGAAGAGGTGAGGAGCTCTGCCCTGAGCTCACTGTCCCCTGGCCACTCAGGCACTCAGCCTGGAGAGCTGTCTCCTAACAGTACAAATGACTGCCTTCGAAAAAGGGCTGAGTTTTTCTGGGACGTGATGTATGAAATTGTAATAAAAGTAATTAGAGCAAAGTAATTCAGAATCGGGTCCAGACTCCTAAAAGAGTGTTGTGTCCCTTAAATCACATGCCTACTTGTTGGTGCCAAAGCTGTCCCCCAAGTGGCAGCAAGCCTGCAGGACCGTGAATTCCTTAAAGGCCTGAGGAGTGTCCTGCTTGTCTCTGAGTTCCCCTGGTGTCTGGTATATAACAGGTACAGAATGATTTAATTCATTGATTTGAACTTACTGAGAGAAGACACCAGCCCAAGCACCCAGGGTACGTGCTATTTTACAGACAGATATGGAGATATATTGTTTAATTCCTCCAACAGGCTTTTAAACACTGATATTATGTCAGGCTCTGAGGAGGTTTTGAGACTATAAAGGCAAAAATACATGGCCTTTGACCTGAGAGGTAGGACTTACAGGAGAAGGTCTCTCCGTATAAACAAGTAAAAAAAGAAGCAGCCTTAAAGGGTACAGAGTAGCACAAAATGGGGGAAGGGGTAAGATAATTAGGAATGATTTCATGCACAAATGTGCTGACATTTCTAGAGGAAAGAAAAACTGAACAGTGTGAGCAGCCAGCATTATGAATTAGTGTGTGGTGAGTTTCTCTGGTTATAATTACTGTTCTAACAATTCATCCCAAATTGCAACCAATTCCAAAGACATGAGTCTATTATCCATCAACATAAATCAAACAATTGCTAGATTAGCATATAGCAGTTTAGCTATAGAATAGATAAGGCATTGCTGACTGCCAAGTCCCAGTCCGTCTCATTCATTTTGCCACAAGCAGTTACTTACCCAGGGGTGGGGAACCTTTTTTCTGCCAAGGGCCATTTGGATATTTATATCATTTGAGGGCCATACAAAATTATCAACTTAAAAATTAGCTATGGAAAAAGTTCCTAGACTTACTGAATCCCGAGTCCCGCCTGCGGTTGCCTTGGTAAGGCCAGAACAAAATATGGCCCACAGGCCAGATGATCCCCATCCCTGATTACACCCTCTAAGTCTTGCAGGCAGAAAATTCGTATACAATTTTATTTTCATTTTTTTAAAAATATATCTTTATTGATTTCAGAGAGAGGAAAAGAGGGTGAGAGAGAGAGATAGAAACATCAATGATGAGAGAGTCATTGATCGGCTGCCTAGCCCGCAACCCGGGCATGTGCCCCAACTGGGAATTGAACCCCGATCACCTGGATCCCACGTCGATGCTCAACCGCTGAGCCTCACCTGGCCGGGCTCATATACAATTTTAGAAGCCCTGGACTGGAGCAGAGAGAGGTTTTGCCATCTTTCTTTCCTAATTCTACCAAAGTGACTAAAATTCTACCAGAGTCTAGCATACAATGCAAAAAAAAGAATTGACATCTCTGACCAAGTGTCTATCCAGCCACCATTCTGTGATCAAACCCCAGAGCCTGGTGGGCAAATTCCTGGACAAATGGTTTTGCTTGTCTCCAGAGAACATCCTGGCAATTTTGCTTTTTAACATTTTATGTGTGTATGTGTATTTTCAAATCACAGAAAGCACTGAGAGCCAAAGAATATGAGTGCTTCGTGATGAAAATTGGGAGGCTAGAGAATCTCTGTCGAGCTTTACAAGAAGAGAGAAATGAACTCTACAAAAAAATTCGAGAAGCGAAAATGCCTGAGGATGACCAAGGTCAGCACACCTCCGACGAAGAGCCAGAGTCAACGGTGTCTGTGGGTGAAGAGGTGGGTGCAGAGAACGCCAACAGCGTTCACGACGCTGTGAAAAACCTGGCCACGGCCTTCATGGTTATTCATCAATCAGAGTCGACCCTTGACCAGTCCAAAGAATTCCAACCAGAGTTCAGCAGTCCTCAGGGGGGCGGTGACAGGGCCCTCAAGGAGCCAGAACAGCCCTCTCCGAGCACTTCATGCCATCCAGAGAGGCCCCCGCCTCCCCCAGCTTCTCAGGCTGAGGCCGAAGGAGGCAACGAGGTAGAACCTCAGCCCAGGGCCAGTAATCTTCCTGTGGGGCCTGGAGCAGAGCCCCAAGACCAGGGTCTCCCCACTAGAGTACTGGCTGATCAACAGCCCCCTCCGGACGCAGAAGCTTCCGGTCGGGCCCCGCAGTCCCCAATAGAGGCCTCCTTATGGGGGATGGAGACAAATGGTCCTGCTCCAGCCCCCCCATCAGGTGAGCAAGTTCCAGCTGGGGTACCTGGATGTGAGCCCAGTAGGCAGCCTCCACTAGAAGCAGCAGGAGAGGGCCTGCCAGGAGGGGCCTCAGCCGGACCCCAGCTGCCCAAAGTGGCCAGAACCAACCTGGACGAAGGAGACTAAGCCTCATGGCGCCTCCAGAGGCTGTTTGTCACAACAGACTCTTCTGAAAGAGGCATTAAGGTCTGGGGTGTCTAATGGAAGAGACTTAATTAGAATCAAAACATTTTTAAATGTTATGCAGAGCACATTCAGCCTTTGCTATTTGCTCTCAATTTATATCTGATTTGGAGCTTTTCTACTTAACACTGGTTGATAGTATAATTTTCCCAAATGGCAACAAGACATGCTAATAGAAAATTTATATTAATTTGACATTAAGATGGTACTTAATTCAATTTGTTAATCAACACAAAGATTTGGTATTTAAAGACTTCCACTGCAATATATAAATGCTGAAATGTGGTGTTCTATTTATTTCCTTATATAGTTTAACAAGTTCCATAGAAAGTAATGGATGTCCGGGTTCCATTTAAACATTATATGCATCATGTATGCATATGTGTGCCTATATACATATGTACATGTGTATAAATATATACAATGTATCTATGTGTGAATATATACATGTATGTGCTTATGTACATATTACACATGTTATCATATATATGTATATATTTACATACATTTATTTCAACCTTTTTTGAATTTCTCTCATGCAAAATATTTAGATGCTAATCAAAAAAAATTATCTCTTACTTGCACTTGAGACTGATGCTCTATGAATCAGTAGTAGATTCAGAACACAAGTATTTAGGCCATGTGATGTTGGGCAAAAATGAGTAACCCAATGGTAGGTCAATAAGTTCAGCCAATTGATGGAATGGCAGTTGGGTTAGACTGCAAGTCTGTGTAGAGTGCACAGACACAAAGATGACCACACCGGGCACTAAAGAGAAAGGGAAACAATCACAGCTGTAGAGTGCTCACTTTTTCCAGCTGCTGCTTCTACTCAACTCAGCCCATTGCCTTGCAACCCAGCCTCCTAGTGGTTTCCTACAAGGAAACTGTTGGAAATAGGAAAGGGAGCTAGGGCACGGAGGGACTGAGGGTCCTCAGGCTAAGAAGACACTGTGCTCATCCCTTGCCTCTTGTGCTACGGAGGCCTTGAGACAGAATATTCATCTGGCCCTGCCAACTCCTCAGTATCCTCCCTGTCACCCATCGCTCTCTCCAGAGGGCTCTCCACCGCCTCTTGCTATCACTGCCTCAGTCTATACTCTCAAAGCACCTGCTCCTTCTTTCCAGCAGGTAATTATTGCTAAGTAAAAGCTATTGTTTTTCCAAAACAGAGTCTCAATATGAGTGATGAGGCTTACAAACCAACACAGTTTCTACATTGAGGATTTCTCTGCCAGAAAAATGGGGCCCTACTCAAAATGACTTGAAAAATAAGTAAGGATTCAGGAGAAGACAAAAGCTAGAAACACCTGGGGTTGGCTACATGAGTAGTACCTTATCACGGCTTGACAAGAGCCTCTAATAGTACCGGACAGACTAAATTACTCTACCTAGGGGAGAGGGAGACCTCAACAGAAAAACAGGAAGGAAGAGAAGGAGAGATGGGGAAAGGAGAGAGGGAGGGAAAGAGGAGAGAACAAAGAAAAGAGAGATCAAACCCACCCCTACGTTAAAAGGTGAACTCAAGTAGAAAAATGGATAAAACCAAGATTCCCTATTATTCATGCAGGAAATCACTCTTCAGTGTCGCCTGTGGCTGTCTGCCAAGGCACACAAAGTGCTTGTAGGCAGCAACCATATGCTACAAGAATTGTAAACTGCATAAAATTTGTTTGAAGTAGACAGTGAGGTTAATAACAAAATGCTAGTTGGGAGGGGGGGGGGGGAAGCATATCACTATTTGAGACCCGTGTATTTATAAAGACTTAAGATATTATAACCACGGGGTATCCAGCCAAAGTCAACATTACTTGAAGTCTTAGAGATTTAAACATTCATTTAATTCAGAGCCAAAAATTCACTATAACAATTCAGGAGGGTCTCCTTTTCCACTATTTACAGAGGCTAAACTTCCAAGAATGGAGTAAGATTAGATAATCACAGTCAAGTCTCAGTCTGAATGTTTAGCAAGAGAAATAGGCAAGAGAGAAGCCAAAATCCAGTAAATCAAATATTCTAATACCCAAAGTTTATTATTTTTTTTCATCCAAAAACGCTTTCATAGCAACACATTACTCACTATATATCTTGGGCAGTTTCAGATACAATAACCTTCCTGAAATTTGCAAAACTTTAGGCCTTGGGAGAATTATTTCAATATGCAAAGAATGTTTTATTAGAGTCCTTTGTGTTAGAATTTGGCTTTACTAATTATAACAATAACTCATAAGACCTGAAAGAACAAGATCTTTATCAAGTTCATGTACCTGTTTCTAGAGATGCCAAGTCTACTTTCCAGAAACATCAGTGGTTTGGTGTTTTCTAAATGAAATAACTAAAATTTGTGTATCTATTAAAAAGGTACTTCTCACCCCAAATGCTCTGGCAGTGGTTTTATTTTTAAATTTTACTTATATTTATGTTAACTTTTGTTACTTCTATGCTTCAACAGCACCTAACAAAGATTATGGTTTCGTTCTACTGTTGGTTGATTTTTTGGTCTCAATAGAACGTAACGGAGTGAAACTTCGAAAATCTTGGGGGGGGGGTGTTTATGTGGAGAAAGGAAGGGAGACAGAGAGAACATGATGCCCAGGGCTAACAAGAACAAAACCCCCAGCTGGAGGACAAGTACCACAAAGCAGGAAGGAAACCTCTACGAGCATTTTATTACAAATGATACCCAGGTCTCTAAGTGGAAGTTTGCGGTCCTGGCAGAAAAGGAGGGTTTTATGAAATGTGTGTGCTTATCTGTCTGTGGCCATATGTGTGTGTGAGGGCATGCCTGTGTGTGAAAGTGTGTATGCATATTTGTGTGTAACATGTACGAGTATATGTGTGTAGTTTTGTGCGAGTGAGCTGTATGGACGTAGTTCTGTGTGAATGTTTATCCTCGTGACTGTATTTATGAATAATAAATTGACGCAAGCCCATGTAAGTGTGTAGTTGTGTGCAAGTTTCTCTCCAGTACCAGTCTCCCATGAGATCATGTTTCCACAGGTTGCTCTGCCAAGTGTCCTTCAGAAATACTCTGAGGAGCAAGGGAGGAAATGTAGAAGGTGTCGGCTCATTTTGCCTCTACCTAGTCCTTTTAACTGCTCCAAGAATTTTCTCTAGCAAGACCCAGAAAGACCCAGCTAATCTGCCTTTTGCTTAATCTCTCATCCCAAACCATCCCGATCTGGGAGGGGCTCCTTGAACGCGGCATTTCCTAGCCATTGGAGAAGAGGACTGCTTAGCTAGGATGGAAATCTAAAAGTCAAGAGTTCACATTTTTAGAAATAGTACAATGGAGATGCCTTTCATCACACCCAAAGTCATGAGCGATAGGCTAGATTAGAATATAGCACTTGCTCTACCTAATCCAGTGTAATTCTTCACCAGAGCCTTGAACTAGATGTCTGAGGGTTTTGGAGTCTCTGATTGTTTGAGACTTAAAATCCTTTAGAGGCTTATGAAGTTATGTAACGCTTTCTACTCTCTAGGGAGGGTTTCATTCTAAGAAATCTACACATCACCTTGGTCACCTCTATTAAAAGGCAGGCAAAGAGAAGGAAACAAGAAATTACTCAAAAATTTTTTTTTAATTTTTATTAATTTTAAAAATTAGATGAAGGAAGCATTAAGGGAGCAATCATAAATTCTTGGATTTATTCAACATATATTGAAGGCCTTCTATGTGTGAGGTTCTGTGCTAGCCCTTGGATGGCAGTGGTTACAAGGCTGAACACAGGGTTTCAGGACCACCCATACCTTGAACTCCATCTGCTCAGAAACACAGCTCCTGGTCATGTGACGGGCCTGAGTGTTCCTCCCACTACACGCACCAGGGACTCATTACCAAGGAAAGGGGCTGCAAGAGACACTGAGAGGTCCTACTCAACCACAATGTTCAGCAACCACAAAGCAGGAAGGAAACCTCTACGAGCATTTTATTACAAATGATACCCAGATCTCTAAGTGGAAAAGTTTGCATTCTTGGCAGAAAAGGAGGGTTTTATGAAATGTGTGTGTGGTTATCTGCCTGTGCCATATATGTGTGTGAGGGCATGCCTATGTGTGAGAGTATGTATGCGTATTTGTGTGTAACATGTGCGAGTATATGTGTGTAGTTTTGTGAGAGTGTGTTGTATGTATGTAGTTCTGTGTGAATGTTTATCATCATGACTGTATTTGTGCCTAATAAATTGATGCAAGCCCATGTAAGTGTGTGTAGTTGTGTGCAAGTTTATGGCATGTGTGTGATGGGGCTGGGAACTGAAAAGCTGAAACACTGCAGATGTGGTATTAGTTCTGTGACTAGCTCATTTTTTATAGGATCATGTCTTGTTGCAGACTTTTATTTGCACAACTAATCCTCTTTTGCTTACAGGGTCAGAGGGCTCATTCTTTTTTGGCTAACAATCTGACTTCTGAACAAGCAGGCAGATACATGAGGCTACAAGCGTAGTGGCAGCTCTTCATGAAATAATTGTACCTACCACCGGCCCAAAATGACAGGCACCACTGACTCACAACTCCCATCCTCAGACAAGGCTACGGGTATGTCTTGATAAAGTCTCCATGCTGTTCTTCACATAGACCAGCCATGGCTTGAGCAGGGAATACAAGAAGTGGTAGCAACCAGGTTAACTTGACTCTGGTTTTTCTAAAAGAAGAGCTCCCCATGTGGCCACTATTTCTAACAAAGTTGGCATCCTTGGAGGCAGAGCTATAGTCTGCTTTATCTCTACTACTATCACCCAGCTGAAACCAAATCCCTGAATATTGAGCACATTTCCCTGAATTAAAAGCCAAAGAGGAAGTGTCCAATCCATTTATGCTTTAATCACTAAGTCAGCGATAGCAAACCAGAGTTGACTACAGATGCTACCAGCCAACCAGTCGGGCCCATGACTCATTCTTTGGGCAGAGAGATTTTTTGCTGTGATACAATTCATCTCCCCAAAATATCTACTATTGACTAGCTGTGCTGTCACTGCTGGACCATCTGGATGCTCCCTTGCCTGTTATTAGGAAACTGATCCAGAAGTCCTCTGATTCAGTCTGGGAGTGATTTAGAGCAATACTCAAAGGAAGAAGAGTGAGAGCTTTTTATAACAAATTAATTGCCTGCCATACAAGTAAACTGATGATCTTCAAAAGTTAAAGGGAATGAAACAGCTAAACATAAATAAAATTAAAAGACAAAAACAGAAGGGAGAAGACAGTCACAATAAATACAACAAAGCATGACTGTGTAGATTACACGCGGAAATCATACAAAGCAATAAGACAAGACAAACAATTCAAAAGAAAGTGGGGAGAGGCAAGGGGAGCCGCCCTCCCAGGTGCAGGTGCTGAGGGGCATCAATTTCATCGTTTTAAGATTCTAGAGATTCGTCATGTTTCCCTTGAGCTCTAAAGTTAAATGATTCCCTGAGGCTTTGTCCCTTTCAAGTTTCTTTTAAGAATCAACAACTTTTGTTGTTTCAACTAATATTTTGACCTTTATTATTATTTAATATAATAAAAATATTAAAGATCAACCACGGTTAGAACCAGACAAATAAGTTTTATCCCAGCAGGAGAATGTGCCGCGATAAAGTAATAATCCTACCTTAGAAAGAGGGGTGGTGGCAGCATACTTGTCAGGCATTTGTCAGACACATATGAGATGATCCACAAGTGAATTCGTCTCTCTGAGGAGTCACTTTCTATCCTCTGAAATTTTAGAAAGATACAGCTATTGCCTCTAGATACAGCTATTGGACAAAAATTTGCTAACATGACAGTCATCCCATAAACTAAAAGACTAGCAAAAATCAAATCCCAGTGGCTCAAGGTTCCCCATCACTTTGTATAAGAGTTTATGAGTTTGAATTAGATAGAGGAGGCACATTGTTGGTTGTCTTAGTCCATCTGGGCTGCTATAACAAATACCATAGACCAGGTGGCTTATAAACAACAGAAATTTATTTCTCACAGTTCTGGAGGCTGGGAAGTCCAAGATCAAGGTGCCTAGAGATTTGATGTTTAGTAAGAACCTGCTCCCTGGTTCATACATGGCTGTCTTCTTGCTTGTACCCTCACATGTCAGAAGGGGCAAGAATGTTTTGGGAGGGGGGGGCTCTTTTATAAGGACACAAATCCCATTCATAGGAGCTCTACCCTCATGACCTTATCACCTCCCAAAGGCCCCATCTCCTAAAACTATCACACTGGAGGTTAGAATTCACATATGAATTTTGGGAAGACACAAACATTCAGGCCATAGCATTGGTTGAAACTCAGCTGTCAGGAGATAGAGGGTAAATGTGGTGACCATAGTTTCTAAACCCCAACTAGAGACACCATCTTACAAGGGCTAACGCTCTTATATCAGCAACAAGACAGAGCGTTAGAAATCAAGACTGATCAGGAGAAGCCAGCATTCAAGTATAAAAAATACAATTCTGACCAGTTCAAGATATGCTAGATTTTCACTAACTTGGTTCCAAGATGGGGCCTCAGAGAGTTAGCTTTTTTGATAAGATTGTTCCAAACCAGAGTTACAGGAGGGAAGGGCCTGCCTGTGGCCTGGTCTCAGCCTCCACACTGCTCCCAGACAATGCCCGCAGGGAACCAGATAACTGACTCCTAACCAGCTTATTTTTAAACCACTTCCTGATGTCTCCACTCTCACAGCCAGATTCCAAAGGCCTTTACTCGGCAACTGCCTGCAAGCAGTGACAGAGCAGCGGCTGCCACCACGCCGCTAATGGGTTTGTGCTGCTGCTCGCCCCAGAAAGCTGCAGTGAGTTGGCGATTTGCTTTCCTGCCTGCCCAACCCACAGCCTCGGGCGCCGCCAGCTCCAGCACAGAGAGAACAGGAGCGCCACCTACTGAAGCAGCGGAGATGTAGCCAGCGTCCGGGCCAGCCCACGCCTGCTTGTCACCCAGCAACAGGCCTGAAAACCACCTTTGTAGAGCAATTAAGTAGGCCTCATCTTCTGCCAACTTTAGTGATTGTTTACCACGGATAGGCTGGAAAAGTCTCAAGGAAGTTAATTCAGCTCCCAACAAACGAAACCAGTTGCAATTGGGATCCAGGCTGTATTCCACTTAAGCGAGAAGTGGGCAAGCAGCAAATGCAGTTTAACATGGAGCAGTTATTAAGTACTTATCCTGTACCAGACACTGGGTAGACTGTGGAGCTAGAAGTATGAATGATCGACACTAGAGGAGGAACAGAAAAATGATACACAAAAAACACTCAAGGAATCCGCCGCAATTTATTGCACAGGAAGCATGTGTGAGAGCACAGAATCGGAGATCTGGATTATCCGTTTTTCCCTGGGTTCTATCACCACTGTCACTAAGCTTACATTAAGAAGTCATGATGAGTTCTTTAATTTTCTTTTTTGGGTTACCAATTAACAAGTAACATATACGGAATCGTGTGTTCAATATCGCTACTTTTGCAGATGCCCAAAGCATCCTCTTGGCCTGCCTCTCAGAAAATGTTGCCAGAACAACTCTCAAACTGCTAAATCCTTTCCCTCTATCCTCAGACTCCTCTACATGTGCAAATAGCACTTTCCTCATCACGTCAATCAATTATCTTTTAAAAATATTTTCAGTGTCTAATGACATCAGAAAATCTTAGTCTTGATATGTACACACATACTTACATGAGTTAATAAGTGAACACCCTATCAAGTCAAGAACCCAACACACAGTGACTTGGTCACACATTTGCAGCTGGGTAGCAGAACCTGAACACCCCAAAGGGGCCCTTCCCTCCCGACAGACCCTGGCGCTTAAGCCACTGTGCATGGCCAACATCCAAGCATATTCTAATGAGCTGTACCGGTCTGCTTCCTCCTCTCAGAGGAGACCAGGTAAATACAAATGATAGGAAATGGGTTAAGAAGTGTCATATTGGATGCAAGATTAGTAGATTTAAGGCAGAAAGCAATAGTCACAAACTAAACTAAAATTTATTTAGCTACTACTTACTATAAGAATTATATTTGAGGCCCTGCTAAAGTTACTGGTATTTTACTATGAATTTACTCTTGAATACAGTCCATTCCTCACCCTTCTGCTCCATCCTTCAAGGTCAGCAAGGAACTGCCATCAGACCAAGTCAAAAATGCTTAAGGCCTGGGAATAGCTTTAGTAAAAATAAACATGAAATGAAAAAAATAAGTTAAAATAACCATAGATGCTTACATAAGAAGGAATCTTAAGTGCCTATCAGTAGATGAGTGAATAAGAAAAGCTGTGGTACATTTACACCATGGAAGACTATGCAGCTGTAAAAAAGAAGGATCTCGTATCCTTTGGGACAGCATGGAGGGACCTGGAGAGTATTATGCTAAGTGAAATAAGCCAGTCAGAGAAAGACAAATATCACATGATTTCACTTATATGTGGAATCTAATGAACAAAATAAACTGAGGAACAAAATAGGTCCAGAGACATAGATGCATGGAACAGACTGACAGATCTCAGAGGGAAGGGGTGGGGGTGGGAGGGTTAGAGATTAACCAAAGAACTTATATGCATAGCCCATGGGCACAGACAATAATGCAGTGAAGGCCTGGGGTAGAGCAGGGGCTGGGTGGAGGGAGGCAAAAGGGGGTGGGGAATGGGGTACATCTGTAACACTGTCAAAAATAAAAAAATAAAATAAATAAATAAATTGTCTTAGGTTACCATGAAGATTTATACAACAATTAAATGTAGAAAAACACAAAAAAGTAAAGTTCTGTATGATCCCCAAAGAGTACCTTTTCCTTGATAATAAAACAACCAAATACTTTTAGAAGTTAAAGCTGTTAAGTTTACAGAAGTACAAAACACTAAACAAAAAACAAAACAAACTCTAATTCATCCTCTCACTCAGAGCTTCAGAGCCCCCCATACTCCCCACCAAAAAGTCACCAACACATTAAACACCTCTAGCGATGGGAATTACTAAGTCCCAGACAGCTCATTCGATACTTAGATGGTTCTTTTCTATCAGCCAGAATATGACATCATAATAATAGCTAACACTCATTAGCTATTCTATTTTGTATATATAACATTGTTTATTCTCCTCAGTAATGCTGTGGGGAAGACACTAATGTTATCCTGTTCTGCAGATGAGGGAACTGAGGCTCAGAGAGTTTAAGTAACCTGCCCAGGGTCATCCGACTGAAAGGAGACAGGGTAGAATTTGAACACAGGCTATCTAAGTCAAGAGCCTCTCTAAATTAATGGGTTTGCGTAGCATAACGATTCCTGCTTCCTCTAACGTCCACGGGTTAGTCTTTGGCCTACCCCTTGGGCCATGAGGGCATCTAATTCCTCTTCCACACGATAGCCTTGGTACTTAGCAGAGAGGAAGCACCGTCTCTTCTCCTCACCAGTCACCCAGGTCCTTCAACAGGCATCATACGACATGGGTTTTATTTCTCTCACTTTCCAGGTCCTCTAATCTGACATGTCCCATTTGGTCTATGACCCTCTAAAATGTGTTACTCATATTCTAATACAACCATATGCTTGACCAGTGCAGCGCAGGAAGATATGACCGCCACCTGCATTCTAGACCAGCACTGTCCAACACAACTTTCTGTGATTACAGAAATGTTCTATGCTTGTGCCATCCTGCTCAGAAGCCACAAACTGCTCTTGCTTACTGAGTGCTTGAAAAGTGACTATGAAACTGAGGAACTAAATGTTTATTTTATTTACCTAATTTCATTTTATATAGCCACATATCTAAGTGGCAACATAGTGGAGAGTGTCCTTCTAGACTCTACGTTTCTACATCACATCCTGATCCATGT
This sequence comes from Miniopterus schreibersii, assembly GCF_964146895.1. Classification (NCBI taxonomy): domain Eukaryota; kingdom Metazoa; phylum Chordata; class Mammalia; order Chiroptera; family Miniopteridae; genus Miniopterus; species Miniopterus schreibersii. The sequence continues at coordinate 75,007,355 of NC_138107.1, read as the reverse complement.
TGAATGAAATGTTCTCAGTAAGTATGTCATCCCCACCCTATAACATGAAGTTGGCTTTGAGAACCTCTGAGCATATTTTACATTTATATTTAATAAATGCTACCTCATGATCATTCCTGTCTATTAAGATCAGACCCAATCTGATTTTGTTTTTCAAAGTATTTAGGATCTCTCATGCCTCAAAGGTCACCTTCAAGTTGCCTAAACATACTTGCTGCATGTTTACAGAATACAGTTAATGATGTAATAGTAATAAACATAGATAACATTTAAGAGAGCTAAGTACCAGAGAGCTAAGAGCTGTGCTGGGCACTCCAGTAGTTTATCTACATCTCATCTAAGCCCAGGATGGTCTGGCCCCACCACTCACACTCTTACCTACCAACTAGGCTGCCTCTCACACTGAGGAAATATCCATGCATACATATGCTTACACACACACACACACACACACACACACACACACACACACAGAACACTAGAAACTTTCTGCCACTTAGTTATTAATCTACATTTCACACACCATCATTCATTCAGTCACGACTGTCCTTGCATCCGAGACAATATTATCACATTCATAAGAATTTACTGAGAATCCTTGTCAAATCTCTATGCGAGCATGTATTCACGATGTCTGTAAGCACTGCCCTGAACCACATACAGAACAGCCTTTATGAGACAGCAGAGGAACCTAGGCCTGGAATGGAGAATACCAGCGGCCAGGAGGTCAAGTTAAGACTAGGTAGCCAGAAGGAATGCTAGATAAACTGACCTCAAGAAGGTCACCACCCCTCTGCTCCCTACTCAAAAACACAAAAGTGGCCAATATTACCTCCCTATTAACTGCCGATGTTGAAACTATTGACCTGCATTGGAGGCTGATCAATGTTTTACTGCTCTACACCTTCCTGGGGTGCAGCAGTGAGCAGTCTGCCCTCCGGCCCCAACAGTGAAGGCCCTGGAACATAGTTACCAGAAACGCAGCTGGAAAAGGAAGTCACTCACCCCCGGAATGGAAAATTCCACAAGCCTGCCTTTTTCAAAAAGCCCACCGGCTTTGTCAGCAGCTTATAAAAGCAGCCAAGAGGACGGACCTTGCTTTCCTCTGTGCTCAAGCATAAGCCTAATAAAATCTGTCTGGAAATTTCGCTGGGGTTTCCTCTCAATTTCTTTGGGGAAGCCAATAACCTCAATGCCAGTAACATTTTCAGAAATATAATGTGATCAAGGTACCCTGATTTGTTCTTTTTTTTCAATCCTTATCCAAGGACATGCGGGGGCGGAGAGGGGAGAGGAACACATTGACCGGTTGCCTTCCGCACGCGCCTTAAGCAGGGATCGAACTGGCAACCTAGGTATGTGTCCTGACTGAGAAGCAAACCGGCAACCTTTTGGTGCACAGGATGACACTCAACGAACTGAGACACTCCGGCCAGCTACCCTGATTTGTTCTTAGACTCGTCCTGACTGTTGGAAATATTCAATACTTATTCCTTACTTAGTAATTCATTTGGTCAAGGGCACATTCATATGGCCATCAGGAAAAATGTAAAAAAAGTAGGACATTAATGAAAATTTTATTTCAGCAAGCTGTCAAACAGAGTAGAGAGATGCATCCCCTGTTTAGAACAAGGAACAGTTTGTAAAAAAAAAAAAACAAGCCTTCAAGTGAGAATATTTTTAAAAGATACACGTCTAACAGGCTATTTTTGTCTGTTGCCCTAACTTCAGCTAAAGTCCCAAGATGGAACGTAAGTGACAAAGCACCCTCACGCTCTCAAGGGTGAAGCTGGAGACTGTCTTGGCAGAACTTGCTCAGGAGGTGGCCTCCAACCACCATCAGTAGTCTGTCAGCTGCCTGTAGCCTATATTTTTGAGAAAATTCGAATGATAAAGGGCACATTGGTGGGTGAGGCCATCTTTGCAGAAAGCTGTCAGACTACTGCACAATTTCCCTCTGCTCCCTCCCGGAGCGCGTGTAGTAAGAGAAGACTTAAGAGAAGGGTAGAGGATGACTGCAGAGCACCCAGAGAGGCAGAAAGACAAGCAGGTGAGTACACAGTCATGGAAACCAAGGAAAGGGTTTCAAGAAAAAGGGAGTGGGCAGCTCTCTCCAGTGCTGCTGAGAGGTTAAGAGAAGGAATGAAAGCATTTACTGTATTTCGCAATAATGAGATATTGGCTTCTTTGATTGGAGCAATTTCCTTGGAGCGGTAAGGGTAGAAAAGAGATCGCAATAGGTAAAGTACTAGCCAGGAAATCCAGACAATTCTTCGAATCAGGCTGTGAAAGGGGACAGGGGGAAAGACTGATAACTGAAGGGAAATGTAAATTCCAGAGAAGAATGTTGAAGATTTTAAATCAACAGATAAAGTGCTCAAGGAAAATAAACCTGCAGCTTTATATGTACTACATGGAGATCATACCCTGGAGTGCAGTGAAACTATGGGCCTCGAAGAACTATATGTATGTACATATAATATTTTAAATAATCTTTAAAACAAAGATCAAAGGTCATTTGTTTAAGTCCTGCTTAACAAAAAGTAAAGTAAAACAGAAAAGGGACCAAATGATCATTTAAAAGTTAAAATTCCTAAACTATCTCTAATTTATGCAACTGTGGAAGACTTCATCAAGGTTTCTGAGAAGCCTACGACTGTTTCAGCTAACCCAAAAGCCAATTCGCAACACTTAAATAGCCTTGGGTTAATTCAATAAAACATAATATATAACCACACACACATGGATATGATCTTTGTTGGTTAGATTACTGATAAAGTCAATCTCAAACAGATTTCTAAACCGTGCTAATGTAACCACATACAATTAAGACACTTTGAAATGAAAATTTTATATAGTGTTATTTCAACCAAAAGAAAATAATTAAGAATATATGTATTACCATTGGGAGAGAAAGCAGGGGTGATGGGATGGTACTGAGGGAGGTGGTGGGTGACCACGCACCAGAAACGTTAGCTTGTGCTGAGTGGGAAGCATTTGATTTTCTCTGGTGCTTTAAGCTCTGGGGCTAGTCTTACACCTCTCTCCAGGGTGGCTGTCCAGTATTTATCCCAAAGTATTTGAATTAGCCAGTTTGAGAGGGGGGTCATGCTTTCTGTTTTCTATTTCCTTTTTCACATGGCCAACAAATAAATAAATAAACCAAGCTGTGGGGAGTCAATAGAGGAGGGAATACGGAAACATCAGGACTGAGAATCTCTGAGATTCTGAGTGGAGACAAACAAAAAGAAGGTATTAACATTAGAGAGGAAAGGAGACAGCTGTTTAAAGACAAGAAGGAAGACTAAAATTACAGGTGCTGTGAAGTTTGGTGATTTGGTGGCGACAAGCTGAAGGCTTTCTCATTTATTGACTTTAATTTCAACGTGAAGTAAAAGGCGAGGCTGTCACCTGTGAATGAAGCGGGGCGTGGGGGATAGGTTTAAAGAGAATACACAGACTTTCTTAAAGCATAAAACCTGCCGTGAAGAATTGGGGAGGGAAACTGCTGAAAGGAGCACAAATTATGGGCCAGCGCTGCCCAGGCCCGTGAGTCACAGAGAAGGTGGTCTAAGGCCCGTGTTTTGTGAGCCAGGGCACAAGGAACAACCAGGAGAATATTGGCAAAGGGGAAACATTACAGAGTTTTGAACAGGGCTGTTATGGTGAAAATATAGAGGTCAAGGCCAAAGCAGTAAACTGCGACTAGAAGGCTATTGCTATGAGCTCAGCAAGAAACAAAGTACCAAGGAGTAGCACTGGGTTATGTGAAGTGAATGGATGCTAAACATATTTTGATGGTTGAGTTCACAGATTCTCCTAAAACACTGGATACAGAATATGAAAAAGTAGAGTCCAGGATGATTACAAGGATTTTGGTCCAGCCAACTGGACTTACCAGTAACTGAACAGGGAGGAATGCAGGAGTGCAGGTTTGGAGGGAAAGACCAGGAACTCGGTGTTGGACATGTGAAGCCTGAACGGTCCAATAGGCATCCTGCTAGATTGTGCTATTGTTCAAAATCATCTTCCCCCTTTCCAACTGAAGGAATACACTTCCCAGTCACATTGACTATGGCCAAGCACGTGACTTGTTGATAGAATGTGAGCAGATGTGACATGTGCCGTGTTTAGAGGCATCAAAACCTTCCACCTGCCCTCTTGTTCCTGCTCTCTGCTGCAAGAGAACAGCTCAGGCCAAACAGAGGTGGTGCCTTCAGCCTCAGGTCCAAGATTGAGAAGACAGGCAGACAAGATCCACCTACGAAACAAGGAGAAAATCTGAACCCAACCAAAGCCTGGAGCGAGATGAAGCTGAACTGCAAACACATAAATAAGAAAAAAATGTTTGTCAGGGTAAGCCACTGAAATTTGGGGGTTATTTGTTCTTGAACTAATACAATCTAGAATTTAAGGGAGAAACCTAGAATTCCTCCCTATATGGTTAGCATTTAAAGCCATGAGACAGGATCAGATCACCAAGACAATGAATATAGATAGAAAAGAAGGTCAAGGACTGAGCAATGGGCCTGGCCTGGGTGGCTCAGTGGTTGAGCATCAATCCATGAACCAAGAGGTCACTGGTTTCGACTCCCACCCAGTCAGGGCACATGCCCAGGTTGTGGCTTGATCCCCAGTAGGGGGCATGCAGGAGGCAGCCAATCAATATTTCTCTCTCATTGATGTTTCTATCTCTCTCTCCCTCTCCCTTCCTCTCTCCATAATCAATAAAAACATATTTTAAAAAAAGAGAAAAAAAAAGAACTGAACAGTGGGGTACTCCATGGTTAAAAGATTGGGGAGATAAAGAAGAAGCATTTGAGGGATTGAGATGGAGCTAGCCGGTAAGGTAGGAGGAAAAACTGGGACATTTGGTGTCCTGGAAAAGGGAGTGATCTCTGTATTAAATGCTATTAATAATTTAAGTGTGAGGAAGACTGAGAAATGATGATGGGTTTCAACATACAGAGGTCACTGGTGATCCAACGAAAACACTCTTTGTGATCACAGTCACCTATTTATTCACTCATTCATTAACTATTTCTGAGCATCTACTATGTGACAAGCACTGTTAGCAACATTGGGTATATACCAGTGAAATACCAGATATCCCCACCCTCACCCCAAAAGAATGATGCCCTGTGGGGCTCAGATTTTAGTGGAGAGACATACAATAAACAATAAGCATAATAAATCAGTCGATGGTGATCAGTGCAATAAAAATAGTGCAGGAAAAGAGAAACCAGCAATTCCAGAAGGGTTGCAATTTAAATAGGGTGGTCAGGGTAAGCTTCATGAAGAATATGACATTTAATTAATAGCTTTAAAGAGCTGACTTTCTGATCCAAGACTGTACTTCAGGGTCTTATTTCCCCTCAATGCCCTTGGTTTACAGCCCTCAGCTGACAGTAAACAGTCAAGTATATCTAGAAGACCTGTGAGACTCTAGAGGTTCCCCAACTGTTAATTAGTTGAATAAATAAACCAGAAGTAAAACACAAAATTTGGCCTCCACTGATTTGGCTGTTTCTCTTAGGATAATCCAGGTAGCACTGTGATTTGTCAGAACTAGTCGAAAAAGTAAAATCATATTGGATTAAGTCCAATGAAGGTTCTTAAGGCATTAGTCACTCAAAAAGAAAAAGGCATCAATTTTAGATTATTGGTGGGATTGAAAATTGGTGCAGCCACTATGGAAGACAGTTTGGAGGTTCCTCAAAAAATTAAAAATATAGAGCTACCTTATGACCCAGCAATTCCACTTCTGGGTATTTATCCAGAGAAATCCAAAGCACTAATCTGAAAAGATACGCACATTCCTATGTTCACTGCAGCATTATTTAAAAACTAAATTAAGAGTTTGGCTGCTAACAGAAGAGGCTAAATTGAGCTGGGCTGTTAAGAATGCCAGCTCTAGGAAGTTCTTTCTCTTGACACAGACCTGAAGTTAATCATGACGGTTCACATGAGGCGGGCAGGAGCCAAACAAGCCCTTTTTCACCGGCTCAGGGCTGTGGCTCTGTGAACGCTCCCTTAAGGCTGTTGATGTCTGAATGAACCACACACACTCCATGAGTCTTCTGGGTATACCTCCCTTCCAGGATAACCAAAAGTGAGTAATAAGTAACAAAATCATTTCCCACACGGTTTCCAATTTTAAATCACTTATTGAAATATATGATACAGTGTTGGGGCCAATCATCAGGCACCCCTTCATTTAAGGTTTTCACAGTGCAGAGGAAAGAGCTTTGGTGAAAAAGTCTAGTCTAGCACGGTCCAATAGAACCTTCTCCAACGATGGAAATGTTTTATAATTGGCACCGTCTGTGCAGCTACTGAAAACTAGAAATGTGGCTTTTAATTGAAATGTTTTATTATTTAACTTGAATGGCCACATGTGGCTAGTGGCTACTGCAACGGATGGCACAGCTGTAGAGGCCTCACGTCTAAGCAATCCTCATATCTGTTTCCCTTTCGCTATAGAAAGGAGATTTAACAAGAGGATTTTTAAAGCACCTTCTATTTCTGACATTCTCTAATTCTAATTTTTTAATCTTAACTACTTAAACAATCTTAAACGTGATCGCCTTTATGCTAAGCATATGAGGGATAAAGTGGCTTTTACCAAAGGCGCAGACAGAGCTCACTTCTTATATCCAGGTATTTTCTTTATTTTTAATATTTCGATGGTTGACTTTCTGAAAGGAATGCCCCAAGGAGCAGGCGTTGAAGAACAAAACCAGGAAGCATAGTATAATGTATACCACAAGAGGTGACAAGAAAGGCTGTCTGAATTCTCCCACAACTAGCTCCTTTGTGTCTCTGGGGTGCAGAGCTGCCAGTCCATTCACTGAACAGATTGCTGTGAGTACAGGTGTCAAAAATGTAGTCCCTGCCCTGGAGGAGAGCGCAATCAGTGGGTCTTCTCTGTACCTCACATCTGAACAACTTCATGCCCAACAGGATCATCCTTGACGAATGCTCACATTGCAACCCTATAAACCTCTGTTTTCATCTGGCTCTGCCGTCCCCCAACCTGTACCCCCCACAGCTGCAGACAGTATTGCAAAGCTTACTTCCTTGGACCACATTAGAAATCTGACCCAAAAGTATACACTTTCAAAATGAGTATATCTCCACAGCAGAGAACTCCATGTACTTCAAGACCCGATTTCCTTTCTTTTGGGTTTAATAATAAACGTTGAAATCTTTAGACTCATCAATATCTTGTTAATTAGAATTATGTGTAAACCAAGAAAACTAAGTGCCAAAATACTTGCTGCAACCTTAGCACAGAGGCAGTTCTAGTAACAATCACCTCCTACTTGACTATTTTAAACAGTATCCTTCTTAGATAAAATCATCTCTTTTGAATTTTAGAACTTAGCAGTTCTGAATAAACTCTCTCACACAGCTTAGATGATTTGCTAGAGATATTTTCTTAAAATTTTCAACTAATGCAAATCCAAGTATGCACATCAGCTTGAGGAGAAATCATAAAGTTTTTAGCAACAGAAACAGAATATGCCTGTTCCTCTTTTGCAATGTTTTTACCCCAAAAGCTATAATAAAACATTAGTACTTCTTACACTAGGCATCGTGGAAATGCTTAGTGTCAAAATCCCAATTTCCAAATAAGAATCACAGCCCATAACCCACCTACATAGACACGTGATTAAAAACATCTAGAAAATGATTGAGATTCCAGCTCGATTCTTCAAAAAGCTTTCTTCCCTGCACACAAATTACCACATATGCATTAATAAACCTGACAGAAATGTAAATGGAGCCATGCCATGAGTGAAATTTTCTGAATTTTTCAATCTAAGACAATTCTTCTTAATCTAAAAATGCAAAACTTATAAAGTCAGATGCTTTGTCAGAATTTCAATTAGTTCTCTTAAAAAAGGATCTACATTTAAAATTTCATTTCAGTGTTAGGGTGGAAGATCACAGATGAACACAGCAATTCTCAGCAACAACTATTTTAGGCGCATACACCTCAAGGAGTCTTGTCACCTCTCATGGAATGCTGACACTTCAAAAGTAGAATTTGGCAACGTTTTTAAAAGATGTTCTCAGCGACTGAAGATGATCAGCCTTCTGAACAAATCATCATGGCTTCTTTTAGCTCCTACCCCTCCACATAGTATGTGCTCAATAAATGCTAAATTGAATAGCCTTTAGCACATCAAGCATGACATATGAAAGACCAATTTTAGTGAGACAGTCATAGCTGCTTCACACCTAAGAGCAAAGGCACCTGGGATAGCTGCTATTTTTGAAAAAATTTAGGCAAAAATGGAATCATCACTGACTTGCTCACTTTAATAACCTCTCGTGTCTGTTTCTCACTAAAGAGTTTATAAATTAATTTAGCCTATTAATTCATCAAATCTCACTTAAGAATGTTAGAAAGTTGTATTTGTGTTTCCATGGGATAACAAAAGCATGACCTGAGTGATTTGCCTGAGTGTGTAAGAGGACAATTTAAACCCAGGCCTCCCACCTCTGAGACCAGCAGTCTTGCCAGGTACTTGGCCCTGGGTGCAGATGCCTTCCAAGGGTTCACAGCCCTGAAGCACTTCAGCAGGTACAACTTGCCACCGGGGTCCCCCAGGCTGGATAGGGCCAGCAGGAGCAAACACTAACTAAAGGCCCCCGCGTCCTGGCCCGCACAGGGCCACGTGAGGTTTCCATCGCACTCCAAGTGTTCTTTTTTGCGGCATTCACTGCCCTGGGTCAAGAATGTGGGTGCCAGCTTTCACGAGCATTCTTCAGATAACGACGACAGACCGACCAAAAAGCCGCCCACCATCGCGCAGCTGATGGGCAGCCGCAATTTCCCACCACCAAGGGGAGGGGATGCACCCTTTGCCAGGCCAAGAGGAAACGGGTTTTTGAATGCAGGTCTCCCTTTGCAGCTAAACCCAAGGGGGAAAAAGCAAACAGGGCTTTCCCAGAACTTCTAAGCCACCTCCCTGGGTGAGACTGCACGTGCTTAGTAGCCTCAGGACCTTCTCTGCCCCCTTACCTCACGGCCCCACTGCGGCCCGCTGTCACCTCGCGTCACAGACCCACCGCCCTGGGCCTGGCGGCCGAACGCCGACGCTTCAGAAGCAGAATCGGGCCGCGTTTCCCAAGGTGTTCCCGGGCTTTCCAAGCCCCGACGCGCCGCCGGCCGGGGAGCAGCAGCGCCGCCAGCTCACCCGCGGCACGTGGGCCTCCAGCTGCAGCGCGCCCCGCGAGCGGCTGCACAGCGCCCCCAGCGGCGGCGGCCGGCCCGGCCCGCGGAGGAGGCACCCCCGGGGGGGGGGGGGCGGCCCCGCGCCTGCGAGGCCAGGGCCACGCGCCGCCCCCGGAGGAGCCCCTGGTGGTGAAGACGCACCCGTGGGACCTGGTCGTCCTGCCAGAGATGGTGGGCAGCACGGGGCGTCTGCAAGGGCAAGGCCTTCCACCAGGTGGAAACAGGCCTGAGGCTGCCCGCTACCCTGGCGACCTCTCCATCACCTGCAAGCCGGTGACGCTCGGCCACCCACTCCTGTCGCTTCTTCCCCTCGAGTAGCCAATGAAGGCACAGGCCTCACTTACAATATATAGATTTTTTAAGTTCACAGCTATCAGGCGATCAGCTTTCTGCGGAGTCTGACATAAGGTCTGCGATTCGGCCCCTAGTATTAGAGACTCTCCAGGTTTTCAGGAGCCTTCAGTAAGCAGCCCTGGGGAGCTTCCTTAGGTTACCCACCGGGTGAGGCCCCAGGTCTTCAGCCCCACGCGCTGATGTGTTGCGGAGCCGTTTTCCCCATCTGCAAAACTAACGTTTTGAGTCAGTATCTGATGCCCTAACTTCAGGAGTGCTTTCTGAAATGAAATACATCATTATAACCAGGCCCGTTTTCAGCACCTGCTCCATGCCAGGGATTGTACTAAGCACTTTACTTACTTCACTTAAACCTTAATAATACTCATACCCACGGGCAGAGACTCTTAGTATTTACAGATGAAGAAAGTGAGCATTAGAGAGTTCAGCAGGGGAAATCTCCATCAACTGACCTTTATTTAGCCAATCGCGCAAGGGCACTGCCTCTAATTCATCTTGTAAAACTGCACTGTGGTGAATCACCTCAGCCTGGGCATGCTGCTGGCTGGTAGCCTCACTGTCCGGCAGGGTCTGCATTCGGTTTTCCCCAGTAAAGTTTGTGTGCTTACCGGAAGTTAATAGCATTTGTTTCCAAAATTGTCTATGCCAGTTACACTTGTCCCTGCAATAATGAAATGTAATAAAAATAATACATAAACCAATCAAATATAATTACAAAAAGAAAACACTATTTCAATAACTCAGCAGGATATTTTAGAAAGATAAGGCAAAATTATACACACATAAAAATATTCTTGACCTAAACATAAAGGATATAACAGGGAACAATTAGGGGAAAAAAACCCCAAAACTCTAGAGTTTTTATGTGTATATTGTTTCTCACGTGTCCTTAAATTCTTATTCTGTTTTAAAGAGAACGAAATGGGAAGTACTGTTAGAAAATGCATCACAAAAGGTTTTGCAATAAAGGTACATGGTCCTACAACTGCAGGTATCACACATTAAAACAAACAGAAGAACCAAATCTGTCAAATATATGTGTGTTCCTGAGTTAAATTTAAATGTTTATGGTATATAAATCATCCCAGGGTGGGGTAGGGAGTGTCACAATAGATTCATTTGCATTTTCTAAAGTTTTACCTAAATGGAATCATACCGTACTTTTTTTTTTTTTTTAATCTTTATTGATTTCAGAGAGAGGAAGGGGGAGAGAGACAGAAACATCAATGATGACAGACATTGGTCAGCTGCCTCCTAGACGCCCCCGACTAGGGATCGAGCCCACACCCGGGCATGTGCCCTGACCAGGAATCGAACCGTGATCTCCTGAATCCTAGGTCAATGCTCAATCACTGAGCAAAGATGGCTGGGCTATAGTACGTACTCTTTTTTTCCAGTATTAGTTTTGAGATTCATCCATGTTGTTACCAGTATCGATAGTTTGTTCATTTTTATTGCTCGGTGGTGATCTACGGTACAGATATTCCATATTTTGTTCACCCATTGTCCTGATGGACAGTGAGGTTGTTTCCATTTTGGGATACTACAAAATAAAGTTGCTACATTCATGAACATGTCTTCCTGAACATGCTTGTTTTTTCCCCAGGTAAATACATAGAAGTGGAATGGTTGGGTCTTATGATAGGTATCTGTTTAACTTTTTGTAAAGCTGCCAACTCTTTCCCATTGACAGTGTATGAGAGTTGTTACTTCATATCTTTGTCAGCAATTGGTAGTCTTTTTAATTTTAGTCATTCCAACAGGTGTGTAATGGTATTGCATTGTGGTTTTAATTTACATTTCCATACTGGCAAAAGATGTTCAGTATTTTACCAGGTGTTCCATCTTTTGTGTGTGTGTGTGAAGTGTCTGTTGAAATATTTTTCCCACATTTTCAAGTGGCTCGTTTGTTTTTTATTATAATCCAATGTATCCATTTTTAGATTTTACATTTAGATCTGTGATGTACTTTGTCTTGAAATGTGGTGTATGAATCCAGGTTAGGTTGGTTGTTTTAGGTTTTACATATGGATATCAAATTCTTCCAGCTCCATGTGTTCCTCTATCCTTTCTTCACTGAATCTTCTTTACACTTTTGTCAAAAATCAGTTGACCATATATGCAAGTGTGGAGCTATTTCTGGTCTGTCTCTCCGTTGATCAACTTGTCTATCTCTATTCCAGTTGTAGGCATCTATTTTAACTTTTTTGATTTATTGACCAATGCGTGTCTGGGTTTGTCAAGAGACTTTTACTGTATTCTAGTGGTTAAGAAACTTGACACAACAGGAAAGGCAGGAGAAAAAGGTAGGAAAGAGAGATGGGCAGGTACAGAAAAAATAAAGCAAGAGTATCACACAGGTAAAAAGGGGTTAGAGAAAGTAGCACTGTTTAAAAAATGGCATTTTCCCAACTCCGTCATCACCAAAGGCCACCCCCCCACCACCTAATATGACCCTAACTGGTTTTGAAAGGTTATGTCTATAAAATAAACAGCATTTATTAGGTCGTAATTCATTTGTGTTCTCATACATTATTCATCAAAGGCATATGCTACCGCCAGTGTTTCTGAGCAGTGTGAGAAAACCAGGGTTGCTGTGGCTCCTGCCAAAACAAACTGCCCTTTTAGATATCCTGTGCAGCCTCGTAGTGGGCAATGTTATGATCACCGTTAAGCTTTCTGAAATATTCTGAGCAGCCCCCAGGACTCCCGCCATCCACTCCCTGCCCAAACCACTCTCTTTTTAGAGCCATGGGTTTCTGCAGATGAACCCTAGTCTAGGGCCCCACCTGGCTTTACATCCTTCATCAACCACTTGCTTGTGTCATCAGAGCTTCAGAAAAATACATGAATTGTTAATGTGATGAAAATAGTAAGAAGATGTAAAGCACTGATTGCCAACCCATGGTTTTGCAATAACTCGGAATATCACTAATTATTAGCTCAAAAGATAGACCCTAAAAGTCATGAAAAAAATGTAATTCTCTAAAAGAAACCTGTAACCAGCACTTTTTCCCTCTAAGGTTGTGTGGAATTTCAAATAAACAACAATCAGGTTTAACAATTCAAAAAAGTCAGGGATACCAGAGCTTCAGAAAAGATATTAAGAAACTGAAAATGAAACACTCCAAGAGAAACTATTTGAAAAGTTAGTCAAAAAGGAAAACCCTGCCCAAATTACATAGATCAATGCTATCAAGGATGACAGCTTGACCCGTTTGAATCCAAAAACATCTCAAAGTCAGATCCCCAAGTGAATAAAATGATGGATTTTTTGTAGACCGTTGGAAGTGTCACCTTGCACCCAGCCAGTTCTCCTCAGGCAATGATCTATCTTAACAAAAGGGAACAGAAGTCAACAAATGAATGCATGAAAAAAGACAGAGGACACAGCTATTGATTTCACATATTTTTTTTTTCCTTTTAGTTGTTGTTTGTTTTTCCTAAAACTAGGGGATACTTTCAAATGTGCTTGTCAGCCTTATCCACCAGGGTCCCCAGCAAGGGCTCTCGGAATGACTTCCACTTTAGCACCAGGGCTGCTGAGTCGAGGACTACTATACCTTTTAAACCTATCACCTTATCAGAACAAGCCCAAAGTCATCTCTCAACTGAAAACAATGCACCCATTCGTTGATCTAATTTTGAGGACTAGGAGAGGAAATCCAGGCTTAATTCCAGGCTAGACATTAACTACGTGAACTTACTTAGATTTAAGTTCTCTGGGCCTGTTTCTCTCTAAAATGAGTTTATCGATGAAATTTAACATATATTATTATGAATACAACAAAAAAGCAAAGCCCTTGCTCTAAATTCTGGCATCTCTAAATTCTGTGACTATTGTGGCAATGACTTTTCCACTTTTAGGTTTATGTGGAATGTAATTAGGTTGTTCCAAACTTGATTTTAAGATATGATCTACATTTTCAATCAAGTGTATCAGAGCCACTTGGCATGGTGTCCACACCAGGAAATGGTGCTGTGGCAGTTGATCCCATTTGAACTGTGACAGATGCAGCCAGTGTTGTTCCACTGAACACCGTAAGACAAAGTGCTTTGTCTATGTGCATGTCTGCTGTCCCTAAGGCATACCAATACCAGACCAGGCTTATATAAAGTAATTATCACAATGCTAAAGGCTGCCATTAGAAGAAAAAATATGCCTTAAAAGTACACTATTTCAAACAGTACCACCGTACAGCACTTTCCTATCTTCAAAGATAATTCGCATTCATCAAGTAAGGTTTATCCCAGGTGTGGAGAACTGAGAGCCCATGAAACAAAGCAAAGCTCAAGGCAAGCTTTTTTCTCCCCAAATTTAGCTCACTACTAGAGGGCCAGTCTAGTCTACAAAATTAGCAATCTAATTGCTGCCAAATTTAAGTCAAAACAATATAAGCAAGGTTTAAAGAAATGGAACTTACTAAGAACAAATGAGATTTTTCTTCCATTAAACATAATTCTTAACAATCACTGTAGAACTCTGGTTTTTTTCTCTCTACTACAGTAAGAACTGTACTTTCCTTACAATTGCAAAGGAATTCCATTGACATAAATTACACTAGTAGAAATCACAATATCCCAAGTCCTTGAGCCTTTAAACAAAATAAAATGCATGCCTCAGATGTCTGTAGTAAGTAAGTGGTACGACAGGCTCTGAATCCACTGGCAGACTGGACTCTTTCCTTGCCCACGTTTCCACATCTTACAGTGTGTTCTAAGGATTCTGTGGATTTCAATCTTTTGGCTGAGAATATCTGAAATGAAGGACAACAACATGGATGAACCTAGATGGTATTGTGGAAGTGAAATAAGTCAGCCACAGAAAGACAAATAACATCTGATTTCACTTATATGTGAAATCTAAAATACAAAGCAAATGAGTAAACCAAACAACACAGAAACAGACCCGCAGATACAGATGAAACGCTGACGGATGCCAAAGGGGTGGAGAAAGGGATGGTTGAAAAGGAAAACACACACACACTTTCTGAGCATATATCTAGGCTTTAAATTATACTTGCTGAATGTTATTTAATGTTTCAGTAACTGATTAGGGCTCAAAAAAGAGAAGTGAGGAGACAAGGAGATTTGAAAGATAAACTACACTTGATCAAACAGCATGAAGTCAGCAAGAAGTTTAATTACAACTCAGTGTCCATTTTCTTATAATAAAGAAGGATATGACCAAATCTTTTCATTATGAAAAATGTTACAGTCCTAGGTACCAAAGAAAACATGTGTAGAATAGGATTATCTACCTGTTGGATAGAATTCCCTATAACCAGGACAATAATTTTAGATTATTCATAGGGAATTAACCGTTATACAGAATACTTATTTTGTTGCTAAGGGGGTTTACATGTGACAAACCACTTTCAAACAGCACAGAAAGTTCAGTTTTTATTAGCTGCAGTAGAGACTTTGAAATGGTTACCTGGATGGTGAACAAAACCGCAGAAAGTCTTCCCCACTATCTTTTCTGTTAACAATTCCAAGCTCAAAAAATAAAGAGACACACTGAAGAGAGAGTACAATGTCAGTTTCTGAAATTTTATTATTTTTATTAACATACATTTCACAGACAGAAACCTTCTAACATCACACACAATTCCATAACCAAGTGTTTCAGTTTTATCAACATTCTTGAACTATTTACACTGTCTTCCCTCCACCAAAGTGCAATCCAAGCCATCTTGACGAGAAATCTTTAAAGACAGGAATATATTTTTGAGCTGGTTTTAAAGATGCCCATCCATATATTTTCTTTCAATTACCTGGAATGGTAACAAAGTCAACAGAACATGGAGATGAGCTGAGTTAGGCAGCATCCGGTTATAGGAGCCAAAACACTGAACAAGAGCCCTTTCTCTTCACTGCCTCCCGAATCTCCAACTGAAATTACTCAACAGCTGCTACCATGAGACTAAAGAGAAAAGCAAACTAGAGTTACTGACCCTGGCACTGGAGAACAGACTGTATTGTTAAGCATCGGTCTTACGGGACAAAATGAGAGATTTCAGTAGATTAGTTTTGGTGGTCTAATAAGTTATGTATCAGTGTATCTGCTAGGTTTAGGGTTTAAACACCTAATAATGTTGTTTTCTGATGAATTAATTTCCCTCAAGCAGATATGAAAATACTTTTTACTCTGAAAATGAACTTCTTTTACAAAAACTACAAAATAAAGACTGGGGAAAGCTCTTCCTTAATTAGACTGGGATAACTGACCCCACTCCCCAATTTCATGGCCAATGTCTATCTTTTCAGGTATAAACCCAGTATATTAACTGCTTCAGAGACAACCAGAAGAAAGTGGAGAACTGAGTTGGCCTGAAGAGAAAATGATGAGACCATCAGAAATAGTCTTCTCACTAAAGTAGATCATTTTATTTGTTGAAGGTATGTAACTCTTAAAAATAAATGATAAAAAGTTAAGAGTAGATGACAAATTGCTTTGAAATTATGTCACTTATGAGTGATTCATACTATTGAGCACTATTCATCAGAAAAACAGAAAATGGATCTCTTGGGTGACTAATATCTTTTAATATCCAAACCACAACAAAAATAATCATCTTTTTTTACATATTCCAATTTCCAGCAAGGTACTCACAGCAAAGTACTTTGAGAAAGCATGGGGAAAATATTAAGGTCAGCAGATTTCCAAAACAAGCTTTATTCTTTACATTATTGTATAATCAATTATATTTTATTCTCAAATCAACCAAATTTTTCATTTTAGACAAGAATGCAATGCCTTGAAGGCCAAAGATACCCTCAGGTATGATACCTATGCCTCTCCTTTTGCGATACAGCATCCATAGAATTCTAACTTTTTCATCAAATAAAGGCCAAAAGCAAACTTTACCTAATTATAGTGAGTGCACCATACTTTTTTTTAGGGAGCAGAAACCAATATAAAAAGAAAATACTGAATGCATCAGACACTACGCTCACAAAGTTTTAGACCGAGGAGCTTGCTGAATGCGACCTATATGTAAACATTAAGCTTGAGAACAACAATACAAAAGCAGGTTTCTCTACAAAAATTTAGGTGGGTTAAAGAACAGCATTACAAATATTTTACTATTCATTTTAAATTCAGAAGGAAAATCCAAATGGTGCTCCAAAGACGAGAAAAACTTCTGTACTTGGGTACATGAGAGGACCAACAGGAAAACAGGTAACTCACAACTACCACTCTGCATATTAAAGACGAATTTGCAAGTGTTATGTCCTATAGACCTCTCTCAGTTGCATCAAATACTGTTGGACCAATAACGACTTCCTGCTTCTCAGTAGCACTGGGCATTTCCCCCACCATGAAATACTTTTCTGATCATGAAAAGTGTTGGTATTTTGGTGTTTGATGAAACACCACAACCAGATGTGGGAAACCAAATTACAATCACCCAAACTGAAAGGTGAAAATTAACATATGGATTCTTTTTAAGGTGGTGTTGTTTCAAATAAAACATCAAATATTTCATGTGGGACTGAAGCTCACTTGCAATAATCCTGAACACTTCTGAGAGGAAAAACAACTGTTTTTCTGAGGAGGAAAAAAGGGTATAAACCAAGTGAGTGATATAAATACTCACATAACCCCAAATTTGGTTACCTGTAAAATAATTATATTTTAAGCATTCACTTAGCATCTACATATATCACATTTGAAATTATCAAATTCATTTTTGAGAAATGATATTCCAATTCAATTCTATGAGGACATAGGGTGTACGTCTATTTAAATTGCCACGATCTAATGAGCAGAAAGCTGTATTTTGGAAAGCCCACTGCTCTGGCAAATAAGAATATACGTTATTATCTTTTTTCACCAATGATAAGGTATCGTGGAGATCTTCAGAATGATCTCTTTTCAAACGCATTGTCATACCTTACAATCAGTGATTTTTTCCAAAATGAAATATACTTAAAACAGAAGAATTAAAATTATTCTTTTCCTCATACCCTCAACAAGTAGGGTTTTTTTTTCCTTTCCTTCCTAGGGTAAAATCTTTGATTTTGGAAACTCAGCACTAAATGGGTAAAATGCCACTGTCAGCAATTTGGGGGAAGATAAGTGTGGCCATGACTGATTCTCCAACTGGCCAGGCAGGTCTGTGCTGTGGCTGTGAGATTTACCTGTGAGAAGGACCTGACATGAAATGGCACTTTGACAATGCAACCTATATAAACTGGTGCCACCCAAATCATGTCATTCATGGATTCTCCTTAGGAGCTAATGTGACCAAATTCAGATCACAGTTTTCTGCCTTTTTGCCCTCTTGAATGAGTGTGCATCATTTCCAAATTCACTTAGTATATTCTGTCATAGGTCAGCTTACCTAAAAATATTTGCAATACCAATAGCTTTCATATGTCTCATAATCTGGATGTTATTTTCAGTATGAAGACTGACTATTACAAGAGTGATGGAAACAGCCCTCGTGTTCACTTTCAAATAATCTGTGAATGTAAACTGCATGTCCACGTGTGCTGCAGAAGCTAAACCAAGATGGACTAACACACCATCAGCTCTCCAGGTACAGACGCACATTCACTTGTCACATGTTTTCCCGAGGCCCAGAGAAGATCTAAACGTGGGTCTTTAAACGGTTAAAGTAAAAGTGTGCTCCCAACTCCTACCATGCTCTTAGTTTAGAACCCTGTAACCCCTTTCCTAAATTCAGCCCATCCTCCCCACCACTTTAAAAGAGCATGAGAGACTCTTTGTATTAGTGAACCAACACCCCAACTCACAGGTCTGCCCCCTGGGCTCTGGTCATGACCACAGACTCACATTTGGGAGTTAGGCAGGAGAGGGAGAGGGCAAGGGCAGCCCCCATTTTAGTGGCCACATAACAAAGGAACTCCTTTAAATTAGAAAAGAAATTAACGTTGCAGAATGTTTCCCTAGAAAAGATATGTAATAAAGTAATAGTATCAATAAAAGAGCTATTACCAAAGCGAAGCTTTCATCAATAAGCTTCCAGAACTTTAAAGGAGGAAAATGGCTTCACAAAATGGTAGTCCAGGTTCCCACAGTGTGGACATTGCTGGACGTTGCTGTACTCGGAGAAGTACTGCATCCCGATCCGCACGTCGATCACGGGCTTCCCGCAGTGCTTGCAGTTCAGCCGGGCCTGAGGGGAAACACAGGCACCATGAGCCACCACACCCTCCTGCCTCCCAACACTGTTCAAGTCATCTGAACGCAAATGAGAGACTGGTACAGCTGGGAAACTGATCTGGAGTTTAGTCAAGTATCCTTTTGATTACCAAAAACAGGGTAGGCAAAGCATAAGATGTATATTCAAGTATTCATCATTAGTCTGAAAGATTAATTCCTAATTTCTCTCCCAATACGTAGCACTGCTACAAGAAAATGGACACTTGTACTGGCTCTAACAACAGGACATGCCTTCCTCCTAGATTTCAAAGAGTAGCTGAAGCGGACTTCCCACACCAAACCTGTATAAACTTCTTTGAAGATTCTAAGTTTATTTTAAAAATTCATACACTTTTCATTCTACTCCTCGCTATATTTGTATTTCCTTTGTGTAAAAATAAAATTTCCCTAAAATGCTCAAGTAAAATTAACAATCAGAAAGCAGTGCTGTGTTTATCCTGAGGCTCTGAAACCCACTAGCACAGTGTTGCTGGTTCATGCCTGGGCCCCTCTCTAACGGCAAATACTGAAGGTTTTTCACCAATAGGCCTTAAGTAAGTAACCAGAAATGATAAATATAAGACTCTCAATTTAGATTCATTCTAAAAATGCAATAGAAACGTATAACCTCATTGTGTCCCCAAAACACTCCTGGTGAGGTGGGATTATGTAAATTTTTAAATGATGAAACTGAGGCAGACAGGGATAAAGTGATGTGCCCAAGAGCATACAGTCAGAAAGGAGAAAGGCTGAGATTTGAACCCAAGTAGCTTACTCCAGAGCCCACGCTCCTAGCCATTACATGGACTACCTTCTGTAACCTGAGATAATCTCCCTTTTAACTGACTAATCTCTCTGAGCAACATTAAAAGTGAGATTCTGAGCAAACATCTCTCTTTAGCTTGTTATTCCTCTCTAATAACTAATCATTGCTTAGTTTTGGCTCCAGGTTTTATTGGAAGACTTCCCTCGATTGCTTAGTCACGTCTAACATGTCTAACTTCACAGTGAATACAGTTAATTGATTTTTTAAAAGCCAAACAACAATTAAACATGTTTTCCATTTCAGTAGAGAGGGGGCAGAAAATAAAGGTCTGGGCTTAAAACAAGGAAGAATGATATAAATCCAACAGGATGGCTTTTCTCTCAAAGGTAGTAATCCCATTGCCCTTCAGTGGTGTCGTAGGAAGAACACCAGCCTGGGAGGTACAGGTTTTAGTCATGACTGTGACACATTTGTGTAAAACATTCTAATTTTCTAGGCCTCCACTGTGTGTGGAAAACAAGGAGACTGGACTTGATCTCCCAGGTGCTTCCAAAAGCTAACATTCTATGAGTTACAGGCCAAATATTCTTTTATTTCCTTGTTTCTCTAAAAGAGAATCCTCTCTGGTGTGTGTATGAAGAGAGGAGCCACTTTCTTGTGTTTCTCTCACTTCATGAGCTGGCATGAGGCACAGTATTATAAAATGCTACAGTGAATAGCAAAAGGGCTGTGGTATCTCATTTCCAAGGCCAAGGTTTAAAATGGAAATTTGGCCCATGTATCAGAACAGCGTAAAAACACTCAATCCTGGAATCAAATGACAGGCTATGGATGGCCATTTAGGTCTCTCATGGCCCTATTTCACCTTTAATATCACTAGTATAGACAAAGTACAGCTGAAATACCGACTCTGCCAACACTTTAATGCAACCGACACAGGGTATCCTCTGAATCAACTGTGGATAATAAGGATATTCTCTTTACAAAAATCAAGGCATACTGCTAGCGAGGCAAAACTATGTAGCACACTAATGAAGTGTTTATCACTTTTATTAAAAGCCAGACTTGGCCACTGAAGAGCAAAAGAAAATCTCTCTCCTACCCACGAAGATCAAGGAATTTTGTAACAAGGGCTTGCTTTTTCCAATCACTTGGAAGTAAACCCAGATACTTCCAAGGATTTTGTCACCTCCTGTGTTTCTATGAACGTATTTAATGTTTCGCATGTTACTATCTTTCTCTTTTGCTGGTGACAGCTAAATGTCAGATGCTCTCTTCGCAGTGCTAACTGCCTCTTTCATGTTAACTTCAAATACCTTACAAGGCAGGCAGGTCCTGAGTAACTGTACTGTCCCACAGGAAGGAAACCAAAAGGAAATCTTGTCTATTAAAGAAAGAGCAGCTTTCTTCTTCCTCTTAAATAATAACTTTTGCTTATTAGAAACTTAGTATATGTTAACCATATAAAACATAAGAAAATATAAGAAAGCAAAAAGAAAACTAAAGAACTGCTCCGCATCCCACATCCTGAAACAACCTGATAACTGGAGAGCAGATCCCTTTTCATGTTCATTGTTTATAACTGGAAGCATTTATAATCCATTTATATTCCATTTATAATCACTTTTTTATTGAAAATACTTCCCACATAGTTAATCATTATTCTACAACATCCCTTTTCATGACTACATAGTAGTCCAGTAACAGCTGCACCACACTACAGTACATCCACCACTGCTGGACTCTGGAGGCATGTCACGGATGCTCACTAATAATGCGCCTTCCCCAGGCCCTCCACCTCCCCACCATAACTGCAATGTTGACTCTAACTCCTCTATGTTCACTTGGGGACAGAAGCCTGATATCACCCATTGCTCGTTCTGTGGGGGTCAATACCAACCTGACAGCAGGGAGAGGCAGCCAGGATGTCGTAGGTGTACATGGTGCCCAGCTGGTGCCAGCTGCCGTCCCACCGCGACTTACACTTGATGCAGATGATCTTGTGAACCCCTTCCAGGCAGTCCACACACACAGCATACAGATGCATGAGTCTCCCTGTACACAGAGACACAATGCTGAGGGTGGCCAAGAAGGAAATCACCCTTTGTCTCCAAAGGTGATTAAAAATTGGCTCACCTATCAATTATAAGCAAATATTTTATCATTTGGATAAATATAAAAAGCATAATAGATATCCACACATCCCCAAGTTATAACTATTGTCAATGAACATGTTCTTTAAGTTCAACCTTATTAAATATTGCTTCCATCCACTTTTCCAAAAAGTGCTGCCAGGTTTCCAATACAGACATCCAAACTCAAATGACCAAGCCTTGAGCACTCAGAACCAGCCTGTGACCGTGCTAGACTTTCTGCTCAGAAGCCTATGTGTGGCATACAGGCTGAACTAGCAACACTGGTCTGTACTCATGGGCTCTCTCATCCATTAACAAGTCCCATGATAAAGTCAAAAGTCTGTCCTGATATTGGTAGCCCAAAATTATACCACAGCCAAAATTACTATGTTAACTGTCCTTGTCTCCAAAATTGCTCAGCCACCACCACATCTAATTTAGGAACCAGAATTATATCTTACATGTAAGTAGTATTTTAAAAGGAGTTCAATGTCTTATTTAAAAGTCACACCCCCATTCCTCCACTATTTATTAACACCTGCCACCCAGGTTATATGGAAGGGTTAGAGTTCAATCATTGGGAAAGAGTCAGAATGTTCAGGACCCGCCTGGGTGATGTGCAGCAGCAGCAATGCTGCTCTCTGTATAGGGATCAGGAAGTCCACTGTGCCGAAAACTACTATTAGGACAACACATAATCCTAAGTGGCTTCTTATTCAACATAAGCTGCTCGCTGCCATCAGCCAGACCATGGCTCTTCACTTTTTGGTGCTAAAAACCAGCAAGCTCCTTACACTGGAGAAGAGTAAACAGTACTTCAGGGACACCTTTTATAGCATTTTCTCTCCTCTTTGAGGACTAGGTCTTACTCATCCTTGTAGGCTCAGAGTCTAACACAGTCTGAAATGTGGAAAGCACTCCATAACTGCATGTTCGATGAATGGATGGGGCCCGTTAATAGCCAAAGACAATATAACATTGGAGGTCTCTATGTCAAAAATGCGAAGGGTGACAAGAGCTTCTTGAAATACTGTCCGCCTCTGCTCTAGGATGCTGAAAACAAAAGGTCACACACCATCCCCACTCAGAGTGGCCCAGAGACATTTCGGGATGTCAATTCAAGCATCCAGAAGACACTAAAAAAACACTTCATTTCCAGTCTCCCTCCTGGACTAACTCACTGCAATTCTCAACTATTCAGACACCCAGGCAGCCACCAGGAAGGGTCAGGGCAGGGATAGACAGAGGTCAGGCGTTGGTAGCAATGACCGTAACGATGAGGTTGACTGGGAACTTTGACAGTTTGCCAAGGGTCTGTCTGGCACTGTGCTACGAGGCTACCTGAAGCATTTTACTTAACCTGCACAGCAACATGACAAAGCACGTATTATTGTTATTCCCACTTCAGATAGGAGAGCTTGAGTAGCTTGCCCAGGTTCATAAAGATAATGAATAGCAAAGTCCAGACTTCAATTCATATCTGCCTGACTCTTAACCTCTAGACAAACTCATGGGAACTCCTGGTGTGGACTGAGTCTCTAGATCTGTTTCAGTTACTATTATACATTGTACTAAATACAGAGAAATTCAAATTTCTGAACTCTAGGGTTGTGAGAACAATAAAAAAGCAGAGATTCCTGAGAGAACAGTTATCTGTGGTTCTAAGTGGAAAAGACGTACAATGAAAACTTCATTAGATCAATCTTAATACATTATTAAAGTCAAACAAAAACATCTTATTGGAGGAAGAGTCAGAGAGCTGGAGGCTGGGGAGGGAGTGAGGGGTAAAGGGAATGGCAAAGGACTGACAGTCCACATGAGCCAGCACTGGAAATAACACGTTATTTCAGCAGCATATAATCAGCTGCAGCCGGGAATCTGTGGCCTGGAACGTGGCCTTTCTGCTGGAGTTGGAAATGCTGTAAGGAGTACAGGGCTGGGACTCTGTGATGGAAAAAAATGGTCTACATTAGCTTGCTATAAAAAAGACTGCATGGACTTCTCCGAGATGGGACATAAAAACCCTGGCACATGCCGAGGCCCCATAAAGAACGCGGCGGACGTCTTTATGATGGCTTGAGAGTGCACCTACAACCTGTTCTCCACCCACCCCACTCATTCTCCACTCTAGGACCTCTGCTCACCGTATGCTTCTCTCATGGTCCTGATTGTTTTTAACCACTATTCCTTTGCACATGGCTCCCTCTCCTTAGCAACAAACACCTGCTGTGACTAGCAGCTCTCCCTAAAACCAGCCTGTCTTTGATATATGCCTTCACATTGCCTCTGACTACTCAGGCCAAAGCGGCCCCTTCCTCCTTAGAAATTACAGGACACCTAACGTGCATAATATCCAGATGTTACTCGCTTGCCGGGTGGTACTAGGGCTGTAGGCCTGGAAGTGAGTTACATTTTTTATAAAAGCATCATACATCCTAAGATTATAAGCTGATGAAAGGCAAAGACTGAGAGTACCCAGCACACGAAATTCATAAGTTTGATTGGCTGATGAATGGATTAAGTGAAAAGAACTTGTCCATCACGAATGGAAAAAGAACACTACCCTCATGTACCCTCTACCCTTGTATCCTCATTCATCTTCATAAATATTATTCCCAGTCTAAAAATGGTAAACTAAAGGTGTCTCAACTCACTACCCTCAAAAATTATTCCCAAACAGCATAAAGAACAAGAAATAAACACAAACTCCATCTTCCATGAAACTATGAGGTACCTCAAACCTGAGCCAGAATATGAGGTCAGAAATTGGGTGGAGGAATGGTAAACAGTTTGCCTCTCAAACTGGACAGCACGCATGGGGGAGCGGGAAGAAGTGCGGAAGGGAACGAGTGGGGTGGACGAGCAACCACAGGTCCTATGCAACTTTCCATCAAGAAGCAGAGTCTATTTCATCATCCCCTGAATCTGGGCTGTCTTACAACTTGTTTTGAGGAACAAAATATGACAGAAATGATGTTACTCAGGTCCAAGCTTAAGTTTCCAGAGGGAGAAGCTCTCGCTCTCCTGAATGGTGTCCTGGGAAAGTGACGTGAAAAGCCCAGGCTAGACTATTGGGAGATGAGAGGGTATATAGAACAGGGATGAGCAATTGTAGCTGAGGCTCCCGAGGCCAACTAGCCTGCCAACTGCTAGACGTGTGGGAGAGGTCATCCTACCCAAACAATACACAGGTTTGTGAGAAGTTATAAATCACTATTTTAAGCCACTAAGTTTTGGAGTGGTTTTGCCTTAAAACAAGGGCCAGCCAAACAGCAACTGAGTGTGAAGATAGACTCAAGATATTATTACACTTTCAAAGTCTTAAAAAATCTATTTACATAGTCCCTTTCTCAGAAAGCTCATAGGGGATGTTTAACTAATTGAGGGAATAAACCAAGGAAAAACAAAATGTGGAGTCTAGAAAACAGAAGGTAAAAAGTAGGAAAGAACTGAAGAAATTCCTAGGAGGGCAACTATTCAGTATAGCAGGTACTGAGTGCACCAGGAGCAGGAAGATGAAAGGTTCCATGAAGAAAATTTCTAGAAAAAAAACATAAAATGTCATAGGTATGTGGACATGTTTTTGAAAGGTGGTTTGTATTGCTGCTGCAGAGTGAGAGCAACCAGCCAAAGATTCAACAAAGGTTAAGCAAATGAAACATGAAGCGATTATTAACTTTAATAAAAACAAAAGGTATTCTATACAGGAAATATATGTACCTATACTTCTCGGCTCAACACTATTTCCATACTAAAAGTAAAAAAAACAACCGCCAAAAACATTAAGGATTATCCAAGAATTGTGATATATTATCCTGAGAGAAAGGGGAAGATCATGAAACATAGTCGTCCACCTTAAAAGTAAGTCAATAGGTATTATCTAAAATTGGAGGCTGAATATAATAGTTTTAAAATTATGATGGTAAAATCCTGAAGAATCATGTAAGATTTAAATCTGTCTCTGGGAACTGAAACAGCAGGGGTTGGTGGGAAAAAGTTAGGTGGGGATATAGCATTTTCACTGCAAGGCTTTTTAGCACACTTTTAAAGTTATGAAAATATATGACGGGCATCCTATCTTTACATAAATTCAATAGCGCTACATGCATTGACAGACTGCTCACCTTCTGTCATTCAACTTATGGGTGAAATGTCACTATGTCCTTGTATGTCATCCACAGAATTAAAAAGCTCCCACCCTCACCACCAAGGTAAAATCTGAGTTTCCAATAATCCTCTATTTTCCTTTTGTTGCTATCAAAAAAGACTCTTCTTTCATAAACGTCAAGACTAATTCAAATAATCTAAAAATGCCTTGACCCTCTCTTTTATGCAATTCCTTCTCTAAATGTCCTCCCAATTATGACAAACTATACACTAGGAACCCTCTCCTCAAATTACAGTAGAACAAAAACATAAAATTACCCACAACTGTATTACTGGCACAGTGACATGGGAGTAAAACAGACCATCACCACCTCCCCCATCTCACTGGGAAAAGCTGAAATATTCACGTTACCTAGCCCCTGACTAGAACAAAAAAGCACCATCTGTTAAAACTGAGCCAGAACAGAGAAGTCCCATCTTGCTTGCTCTCCAGCTCTCAACAAACAGAAAGCAGGCAAGGTGAATGAACACCTGTACCTTGAAGGTGACAAGGAACATCATACTCGATCTCATCATGTCTCGATGGGCTTAGGAACAGAGTTCCGTCCACCAGTGGGAACTGTTCAAACACCGGGAGTACCCGGTGGCACAGGGCACAGTTTACAACGTTTCTGTGGCTGGCACTGAGGGCCGCAAGGATGAACTTGCGCAGATCCTCGCCCTGGCCCATTTGGGCATCGTCTTCCATCCGCACGTGGAAAGTGTTCAACTTATGTCTGGGGATGTGAGTGAGGAGTTCGGAGAGGTCCAGCCGCCGCAGGAACTGTACAGGAGTGTCAAAGTGGCCGCCCCTGTGAACTGATAACCCAGCCGAACTGTAATCAAAGTGGGCATTTCGGAACACGTGGCCCCCAGCCATGGCCTTTTTGTGAGGCTCAAGATGGATGGCGTTCTTTAAGAATTCCCCAAGGTATCTGGAGGATCGGGGGCCACTGAAGTGGGCAGGGGACAGGATGGAGTAGCCGGTGGGCGGGGACTGGCCGGGGGAGCCACAGGGGGAGCGGCCCCCGTAGGCCCCAGCGCCGACGGCCTTCTCCTGGGAGTTCTGCCGGTCCATGGAATGCCGCCGGGGGAGGTCATGGTTTAGGCCCTTCTGGGGCTTGTTCGGGGGCCTGCACTTTTTTGCCTCCTCCACCACCTCCCCAGGGGGCCTCCCCGTGTTCTTCTCCGACCCTGACTTCTTCTTCTTCTCATCCTGCATCCGCTTCACCTGGTACCAGTCCGTGTCCTTCTTCAAGTGGCCCTGTCCACAGCGGCAGGAGCAGAAGCGGAAGGCCAGGTCATAGCCTTTCTTGGTCCACATGTTCTGGCGGCACTGCTTCTCGTTCCAGCTGCGCGCCCGGCCGATGCAGTTGAACTGGACCAGGATGCTGCTCTCCCACTCGTAGAAGCACTGCAGGTGCATCCAGGTGCTGTGGGGGCAGTGCTCATTGTTGCACACCACCTTCTGGTAGTCGTCCTTCTCCAGGTCCACCGGCCTCCCGAAGCTGCAGATCAGGGGCGTGGCACACGGAGCTTCTGGGGAGAAACGCAAAAGGAGAGAAATTCAGCTCGCAGGACGTGGGATTCCAGCTGACACCAAGTCAAAGATCAAAGTTACTATCCCGCAGTGGCCCATTCATGCCAAAGGTACAATTTTCCTGGTGTCAAGATTTCCACCAGTGGACTAACACCAGGCCTGATTAGAAAACATTTACTATTTTCTCCTGGTATGGTGTTGTGGTAAGGGAATTTATTTTCTGACATTTGTTATCTGCTGATAAACACACCAATAAGCTTCAAAAAACCCAAATCCTTCCCAGTGCCATTTAGCTGTGTGTCAGTACTGGTAACAGGTAGTATGAGGTTTTCCTAAGACACGAGTGTAATATCAGGCAGTCCCAAGGTTCTTTTAAAAATGAATCACTCCAATGAACTAGGAAATAATATGACAAAGCTACTTTACCAGCCAGTTCACGTGGTAGCTCCTTATCACAGGGTTTAGGTTATCCAGGATACCACAGAGGAACTAGAAAACAGACTGGCCTCACCCCCAAACTCTTCTAGAATGGTCTGACACCTAATGGCAGGGATGTGTGGTCAAACTAATTGTTGCTCTAACAGAATTACACTGCCAGATCATGAAAAAAAAACACAATTCTACAAAGCTATCAAGATGGAAAGTGGGAACACCGAGATTTTTCTACCCTATTTAACCACATACAGGTTCCCAGAAAGGAGGGAAAACTTGGTGACACAAGGTAGAACTCATTTCGAAGAAGTCAGTAGGATTTGTGGAGATTGGAATTCCACTGGATTCCTGTTACTTCAGCATCCATAACCTTTTCAAAAAGCCCGTTTGGAAGCTAGTTCTACTTGCAGTTGGGAACCACTGAGCTTGATCCACATGCCATACTCCACATGCCATACTCCAGTTACTCTATCTCTTGTAGTTGAGAAGCTAAATGAGGCTGTAAGCCAGAAAGCACCTTAGTCAAAGTTGTTTTAGGAATCTCACCCTGGTGGCAGTGTGGAACATGAGGCTGGAAGCAGGGAGGCCAGAGGAAGGGGAGAGGGGACTGCAGTAATTAAGGGGAGAAATGGCAAGTTCCTGGGCTACGACAGCAGCAGCAGCAGACTCTCAGTGTTGAGGATGGGAAGACGCTGATGGACTGCAAGGGACAGGCTTGAAGATGCAAGAGAAGGGACAAGCTACTCAAAAACCTTTACAACCTCACCACTGCCCAATGAATTATAAATACTATTCCACCAATCATCCCCTTCAGTGTGGGATTCCAGGACCTCAGCAAAATATCCCTAAATGACTTGTCTCCCTCCATCCCTGTGATCACTGTGGCTCCCCATCTACCTCCTGGGAATCCACAATCCTTAATCTTCATTTGTCCAAATCCCACTCCCCTAGTATAGAATTCACAGTATGGACTCTTCAACCAGACTGCCTGAGTTGGAATCCCAGCAGCACACTGATGAGCTGTGAAATCTTAGACAAGTTACTTAACTTCTCTTTGTGTCAGTTTTCTGTGTAAAAAAAATGCAGATAACTGAATGTACCTTACATGGTGGTCATAAAGATGAAATATACCAATCAATACACAGATGGTACTTAGAGCAGGGCCTGGCACATAGTAAACCTCCTCCTCTGCCTTCCATCCTTCAAGGCCCACCTCTAGACACCAATTTCACCAGGACTCCCCTCTTCCCCTGCATCCTGACCCCCTCCAGCAAAGTCTGGTCTGAACCTTAGTCGAGTCCCCATTCTGGTCCCCACCAGGTGATGACTCAGGAGAGAACGCCTCTCACTCATCTTTGTGTTCCTGGTACCACTGGGCCCAGGCCTGGCACACATCCGATGCTGAATATAGTTGCATTAAAATGACACTGGCACATGAAAGCCACAAATGACAAGCAAAGCAGAAGGAAGAGAGAGATCTGTAATCCTAGACAAAGAGAAAAGACCTGAAAGCACAGAAAAAAAGTAGAAGAGGAAAGTGGTTTGTAAACTGAGTAAATTAACTACAGTCACCTGGTCTATGACCTTTAGTGTCATTTAAGATGTTAATTAGTCAGTTAAACAAAGTTCAGTTGCCTTAATCTTCAGTCCTTCAGAGGAATAGCCTTGAAGAGATGACTCTGAAATATAATGGCAGTAACCAAAGTGATACTAACCCAAGACTAATGAAATCAAATTAAAGAATGCCCTAACTATACTTTGCATTCACAATATCCAAAATGTAAAAGTTTAAATGCTGACATTGACTTGATATTTCTTTAAAAAGTATTTTCACATTAAAAAAAAAGGTTGACTAATAAGGAAAAAATCCTATTTAAAACTTTCCAAAAGAGCTGCAAATGTACCACTAAACCAATACTGACCACTTCCTGAGTACCAGGTCTTAGGAACTGGAAAGATGGCAAATCCTGCTAAGAACAGAAGTATAAGCCTGGATCACAGAGAGCCAGAGCTCCAAGTCCCTGTCCCTTTAGCCTGGTCTATGATCATCACAGCCATTCTCACCTGCTTCCTACCCTACAAGACTCACGAAGAACAACCCCCACTCCAACCTACCAGCCCTATTTGTTTACATCTCAGCCACTTTGATGTGGCCTTGTGGCTAGTCCTCAAAAAAAACACAAAGCTAAGGGCTTGTTTAATACCAAATATTATGTGTACCAGACACCTCCCCCTGTTACACAACTCCAGGCTGAAGGCAAGGCTCCCAAGATTAGGTGAGTCACAGGGTGGGCCTTGGGACAGTGGAGGACTTCAGACAAGGCTTCTACAGCACACACAGCCTTCCGCACACAGCCTTCTGAGGGGTAGGCTGGCCTCTACACTCAAAGGCATGGTTTCCTTAGAGGCCTGCTTCAAACTTATCTCCCAGCCTGGTTCCCCTCTACCTGTCCTCATTGGAAAGGCATCTAGAAGGTGTGGAGCAGTTTGATGTGGAGCAGTTTGATGTGGAGCAGTTTGCTCACCTGTTAAGTGAGTATAAACAGGCCTGCCCTCACTTCAAATACAAAGGTGGGCAAAAGTAGGTTTATAGTTGTAATACAAATCAACCTGTAAGTAATAAATAATAATACAATAATAAACATCATGTTTCGCGTACTCACAACTGTAAACCTACTTTTGCCTACCCCGGTACATGTGGAAGCACACTGTAAACTGTAAAGTTGCATAAAAACTTTTCTGTGCTGTCTTTACCATAACTTTATACTGTGTATCTGGCTCCCCAAATAAATGCAAACTGCTCCAGTACATTTCCTACTTTTTCTATCTAATGTTTTAGATACACAATAGGTGTTTTTAAGTAAATGCATGAATAAGGCCATGCTGCTTTTTAAATTTTCTAAGCCTTACAATTAAACAAAACATATAGGAAAAGATTTTGTAACTGTAAGAAACAGCAGTGGTGCCATTCAAAATGACACATAAGAAATTAGCAGTAATACAGAAACATCTGATTGCTTCCTGAAAGCTGTCTCTAACTTTACAAAACTCCCAGCTGTCCCACAATGGTATAAATGGAATACAGGTTGAAATGATACAACTAAACCTTTAATGGAGGAGGGGGAGAGGGGAGAAGAGAATCCCACATTCCCAGGGGCTTGTGTCACACACATGCCTTGGGACATTAGTCTTAAGCCGTGATAGTTTGACCAACAAGCAATATGGAAAATGTTCCTTTATGCAGAGTCAGCATTGTTTTTTAAAAATGTATATAAGCCCTCCAGTGCCTGTTTTTACAGCTTCATCATCAAATATTCAGTACTCAGCTTCTATTTCTCTCTGCCCAACTGAAAATAATTAGGGTTCACCTCACCCTGGGCAACAATCCCAAATAGTTTTAAGTCTGGACAACAGGGTGACTACGCTGAGGTCACTAGGGCAGTGTCACACCCCCATCCTTCACATCCTCTCTCTCCCCCTACAGTCAGGTCTCTGGGCCCCACCTATTAAAAGGGGAGTATCTGACAGTAATCACACTGGCTGCCCAACAAGCCCAAACCCCCTGATAAACTCATTCACAGAAACAGGTGCCCTGTAAACCACGCACTGCCATCTTCAACTTTTTACCTGTGAAATTAAATGTTTTCACCCTTCTTAAAATAGCTGCAAGCATCAGAAGCAGGTGGGGAAGTGAGGGGAGGTAGGGGCTTGGTCCTATCCATCCTTGGAAATCCACTACTGTGAAAATCATGAGTGTTCAATGTCTTGTTGAAGGAAAGTAGGGCCCAACCAATTCAGTACTGCAGGTGACCGAGTGCTGGGGGATGGAGGCTACAGAGCGACTGCTCAGGTCCAGATGTGCTCTCAACAGATCTCCTAGACACGGCCCCGAGCTTCTCTTTGGGTGAGAGCCTGGTCCTCACCCTTACTCCCTCAGTTACAATCCACTCCATGCTCCTCTGGTATCCAGTAACCAAATGCAAGTATTAGGGGCTCTGAACAACGATTTTATTACACAGATCTTTTCCATACAGCAATTCCTCTCACATGGGATACATCTTATTGTTTGCTGAGCAAGTTCCCCTCAGAGCATGAAGTTCCATAAGAGGATCTTCACCTCCAGCCTCCTGTGAAGCCACAGAGCGTGGGGACTGAGATACCGCCTCTGGTGCCAGCCAGCCTGCATCTGACTCTCAGCTCTGCAACTTACTAGTTCTCAGATTTTGGCAAGTAAACCTCCCTGTGCTTCTGTTGTCTTACCTGTAAAATGGCTGAAAGAACAGTGCCTACCTCAAAGGGCTGCTGTGAGGATTAAAGGAGTTAAGGCCCTTCAAACAATGCCTGGCATATAATAAGCACTATTTAAATATAAGCAGTTATTAAAAGCCCTACCACCTGATGTGAAAACCAAATGACTGAATGCATTTAGAGCAAAGCTACAACCAGGAAATAACCATCCTATCTCCATACAAAAATAGGTGCAAGAAATATATTTCTTCCCCACAACAAAAATGCACAATTTAATTCAATAAATATTTACTGACCAGTTTTAAAGAAATAGAAGCAAAATTCTCTTCTAACCCCTTAAAGATGTTCTCCTCAATGTCAGACAAATAAAAACGTTGTTATATATATTTTCCAACCTAAGCGATCTTTTCCAAGCCTAGGTAACAGGAATTCATAAAGCATGGCTGCATTTGATTCATGGGACGTGTTCCTGAAGAACTTAACATAATTCAAGACATTATCCCACAGTCTGGGGATAGAGTGTGGGGAAGGCATCCTCAGAACACATAAATCTGCAGTCACTTTGCTGTCTTGTTGCTTTACCGAAGCTTATATTATCAGCATTAGCTCTAATAGTTCTCAGCTGCACCTCGCAAATAGACAGCATAGCATATCATACTGTGTTTGATCACATTTCTGTTCCAAAGTTACTAATTTTCAGGATGTTTTTCAGCACCAGTATTAGCACATTTGCATATTTTAAAAGCCATAACAACAATCTAAATCATAACGGTTCATTTTAAAATAACACAAATTTCACCAAAATCCTTGAAATTCTAAAAAACAAAAACAAAAACAAAACCCAAGAGTTCACATTATATATTGCCAAGGGTTAGTAGGTTTTTTCCTAAGAAAAGTTGATGCCACTGGGTAACAAAGCACTTTTATCATTCAGTTGACCTGCTAGCTTTGAAAATATAGACGGTTTAATACATAATTTGGGGAGATGTATCCACTGAAATTATGCAGGTAATGTGAAGATTCTATTAATATTATTTATGTCATTAGTTGAAATTTGCATAATTCAGTCTGCATATAATGGGTTCACACTGTACTAGGAATGAAATTAGCAAGCTACATTTCTCTTGCTAAGCATGACCTTGAGGGTGCTGGATAAGGGAGAACTACACCACACCCCAGCATTACGTGTACTGCATGCACTCACCCTGAAGGAAAGGTAGGTCCAGGAGCTCTCAGAACCAACTCACAGTCTCTTAAGATAGGAACAGAAGTCCAGATACATCAATCTTTAAAGACTCCAGAAAAGACTTCATGTCATCCTTCAGCACTATTTTCTACCTTTAGCACTATATTCCAATTTTAAAGCATTTTTTTGTGTATTCTGAAACACTGCAGAACTTGATTTATTACCCTTGTCAACATCCTCCCCTTTGCCAGCACAAATATTCAAAATGTGGCCATAATCAAGACTCCTAAATCAAATTTTTATATATGATCCCTATTTACCACCTAAGTTATAGCACAGCATCTCCAAAATGTTGGCCTGCTTCCTCTCTCTTGGTGGGCGCAAAATGGTACCTAGAGACAAAAGGCCATGGTGGAGTGGGCCCCTCCCCTTACCTCTGATTCCCAATGGACTCAGCTGAAAAGATGAATAACTTTACCTCCTCCCTACTCTGTCCAACAGGTAAAACATATGGCTGCATGATTAACTGGCAACATGGGTCATCTGCAGACCAGGTACCTGTCACAGAATACAAGCCATAACTCACTGCTGTTCAGTATCTTCCAAAGGCTCAACTGAAACCATTTTTAAGAATGATTTCATAGGTGATGTCCACATACTCCTCTAGATCAGAGTCCTGGTGGAGTGGTTTGGCCTATACAAGATTTTTTTGTTATGAAATGTAAATCCAACTTCCTTTTAAGTACATCATGCACTCTCCGATCATCCAGACCTCCACCCCAGCCCCTTTGATATATACATTCATATATGTGCCAGGACCCTAGAAGTATGTGGCTATGTGACCCCTGTGCTAGAAATATCTATCCCTCAGTTAAGCCAAGTGTCACAGAGCTGATTACTAGGACCACATTGTTTCATTCCCTCGACAGACTGCTTTTAATGACATGAGCAGACTTAATAAATTTGTTTTATTTATGAAAGGGTATTGTCATGGGCATTGCTCAGTACTTTACAATGTCTTATAAATGGCTAAGTGACTGTTTTTTGTTTTGTGTTTTTCCAATGGATACTGCAGAGCACATTACTGCTTCTGTTTGCCTCTTCCCTCTGTGTGCTAGAAATCTGAAAGCCAAATTTGTGACCTACCTCCTGTAATGACTCAGGACATCCATTATTTTTCTTACAGTACTGTCCCTATTACTAATATTCTCATATTTATTATTTATCTTACAGTATTACATGTATTTTTGAAAGCCACTTTATTTTTGGAAGAAGGACGGTACAAACAATCAGAACAAAACTCTTCTGTAACTTTCAAATCAGTTGTACTACAATCTGTACTTGACAGGTGGCCAAGGTTCTCCCCTCTCTCTTCACTTTCCAGTCTACCAGAGAAGGGTGAGAAGTGAGAGGGGAGGCCAGTGCTGACCCACTGGTGCTAGGAGCCCCACAAACACAGCATCCTTCCTGAAGGGCTACACTCTCTGCCATGCCCCGTGCTGGCTCCTCAGAGAAGAACCTGTGGCACCAGTACAACAGCTCTTGGTCCTGAAGGCGCTCATCCCACAGCTCTTACCCCCTACACCCTTGGCTCAGCTCCTTCAGCTTCACTCTGCTATTCATTCCTGGGCCTCCACCTGCTCCCACCTCACCTACTTTCTCTCTCAGCTCTTCTCCCAGACACATCTTAGGCTGGCTCCTGTCACTCAGTGCTCTGCCAGCCAACTGCGCCCTGCTGTCCTTCTGGCCCCACCTGGTCCATGCAGGTCCCCCTTACCCCCGCCACCAGCTCCCAGCCTCACTGGTGAAAATAAGACATAGTGAAGTAGGCTTAGATTCCTCCCAAGTCTACCCCACCTTGTCTTCTTCCAAGGGGTCCCCTCTCCTTGGCTCTAACCCATAAAGCCTAGACTCCTCGGGGTGTTATCCTCATGTAGGCCCAGTGCTGTCTCCACTTAGCCCTCAACAGCATCCTCTTTACTTCCTCTTCTACCCTCCCCCTCCCTCACCTATCAAACCTGGGAATTCATTTCTGACAAATATGAAGAGTCTCATATTTACCTGAGAAACTAGATCTAAAAGGAGAAGCAGAGGAAAAAGCAACAAACGGAGAAATGACAAGTGATAAAGATATGACCACATAGTCTGAACCTGCTGCTGGATCATATCACTATTCACAACTACAGAGTCAAACAGATTCTATCTTCTTAGGATGGCTACTTAAGAAAGAAATGTAACAACTTAGAAATCTAATGAGATATCACCTCACACCTGTCAGAATGGCTACCATCAATAAATCAACAAACAACAAGTGTTGGCGAGGATGTGGAGAAAAGGGAACCCTCGTGCTCTGTTGGTGGGAATGCAGATTGGTACAGCCACAGTGAAAAACAGTGTAAAGAGTCCTCAAAAATTAAAAATGGATTGGGGAGAAAAAGGGACATCTGTAGTATTTTAAACAAAAATAAAATTTTTAAAAAAATTAAAAATGGAAAACTACCTTAAGACCCAGCAATTCCACTTCTGGGTATATATCCGAAGAAACCCAAAACACTAATTCGAAAGAATATATGCAACCCTATGTTCACTGCAGAGTTACTTTTAATAGCCAAGATATAGAAGCAACCCAACTACCCATCAATAGACAAGTGGCTTAAAAAGCTGTGGTACATAAAGACAATGGAATATTATTCAGAGCCATAAAAAAGAAATGAAACCTTACCATTTGCAACAGCATGGATGGACCCAGAGGGTATTATGCTAAGTGAATAAGTCAGACAGAGAAAGACAAATACCATATGATTTCACTTATATGTGGAACCTAAAGAGCAAAATAAATGAAGAAATAAAACAGAAATAGACTCATAGATACAGAGAACAGACTGATGGATGCCAGAGGGGACGAGGGTTGGGGGACTGGGTGAAAAAGGTGAAGGGATTAAGAAGTACAAATTGGTAGTTACGAAACAGTCACAGGGATGTAAAGTACACCACAGGGAATATAGTTAATAATATTGTAATAACTATGTATAGTGCCAGATGGGTACTGGAAATATCGCGGAGAACACTTGTAAACTATGATTATCTAACCACTATGCTGTACACCTGAAACTAATGGAAAATAATATTGAATGTAAACTGTAATTGAAAAATGAAATTTAAGAAAAAAAATTTTTTGAAAAGAAATGTCAATATAACAACTTAATAGTGAGAATAACAGACACTGGAGTAAACAGAATGATGAAAAATATAGAAAAATACACACAAATGAGTATTTGGAAACAGAAAATATTGATAACACTCTATGTACAGATGTGATGACATCAGCATTCCCAGTTTCCTCTTTTCCGTTCCTGGACTCCCCCCCCCCCCCCCCCCGGGGCCTTCCACTCTCACTAAAAAACAATGGAAAGAATATCCTTGGGTGCCAATTAACAAAAATGAAACAAAACAAAACACCAGGGTTTAGCCCTGGTCTGCGTGGCTCAGTTGATTGGAGCGTCATCCCATACATGGAAGGTTGCAGGTTTGATTCCTGGTCAGGCGCATACCCAGGTTGGGGGGTTTTTGCACAGTTGGGGCATGTGCAGGAGGCAAACGATGGATGCTTCACTCTCACATCAGTATTTCTCTTTCCATCTCCCTTCTTCTCTCTCTAAACTCAGTCAGTGCTTGCCTTGGGTGACAATTTAAAAAAAAAACAAAAAACACCACGGTTTGTCAACACTTACTACAGAAGAAAGGAAATACAAGGAGTCTGAAAATCAGCTAATTATGACCAACAATCAATGTGAGTCAATTCAAATGATGTTTCTGAACACCTGTTATGTGCCCAGTGAAGAGTGCAGAGCTTAGCACAAGGAATGCAAGTGATGACTAAGATCATAAGCCATACTATGTTCCTATTTCTTTGAGTATCTTACACTTTTTGTTGAAAACTGGACACTTTAAATAACATAAGGTGGCAACTCTGAAAATCAGTTCCTTCTACTTCATAGGATAAACTATTGTGCTGTTGTTTATGTAGTAACTTTACTGGACTAATTCTATAAAGTCTGTACTATTTAGCCATGGGCAACCACTGACGTGTCTGCTCAGTTAGCTTAGTGGTCAGCTAATGACTAGACAGAGCAAATCTTGAGAGTGCTGGATCACAGAGAACTACACAGCACTCACCCTGAAGGAAAGAGAGGGCCAGGAGCTCTCAGAACCAACTCACAATCTCTTAAAATGGGAACAGAACTCCAGATTAAGTATATGTGTACATGCACGTGTGTGCATACATGTAATGGCAGAGAAACTGTCCAGATCATTGTTAAACTGTCCCATTTTTAAAGACTCCAGAAAAGACTTCATGTCATCCATCAGTACTATATTCCAATTTTAAAGTATTTTCTTTGCTCCTTCTGAAACACTGCAGAACTTGATTTATTACCCTTGTCAACATCCTCCCCTTTGCCAGCACAAATATTCAAAATGTGGCCATAATCAAGACCCCTAAATCATTATTTTTATATATGATCCCTATTTACCACCTAAGTTATAGCACAGCATGCCCAAAATGTTGGCCTGCTTCCTCTCTCTTGGTGGGCCCAAAATGGTACCTGGAGAAGAAAGGCCATGGTGGAGTGGGCCCTTCCCCTTACCTCTGATTCCCAATGGACTCAGCTGAAAAGATGAATGACTTGACCTCCTCCCTACTCTGTCCAACAGGTAAAACATATGGCTGCATGATTAACTGGCAACATGGGTCATCTGCAGACCAGATATCTGTCACAGAATACAAGCCATAAC
Source organism: Miniopterus schreibersii (assembly GCF_964146895.1). NCBI lineage: Eukaryota > Metazoa > Chordata > Mammalia > Chiroptera > Miniopteridae > Miniopterus > Miniopterus schreibersii. Next base: position 74,969,332 of record NC_138107.1, on the reverse strand, counting down.
TCACTGCTGTTCAATACCTTCCAAAAGCTCAACTGAAAGAAACCATTTTTACGAAAGATTTCATAGATGATGTCCACATACTCTAGATAAGAGCTCCGGTGGGTGGTTTGGCCTGTAGTGTGTCTTACTAAACTAGTACAAGGTTTTTTGTTATAAAATGTAAACCCAAATTCCTCTTAGGTGCATCATGTACTCTCCCATCATCCAGGCTTCCACCCCAGTAAGCCTTCCACCCCAAAGTCTCCAAGGGGCTGTGCATGTATGTTGGGGCACACCTTCAATGCTTCAACAGTTTGCAACTCTGTTTCAGCCATTACTTTCCTACTTCTGCAGAGCCTCAAGGTCAGCCAGAGAAGAGAATGAGGGCCTCCTCAGGTCTTTCCTGGGCATGTGCACTGGTCTTCCAAAGCACCAGGAATATATCAGAGCTTTTCAAAGCCCCTATGGATATCTTATTCCCAAGATCATTTCTCCAAGTTTTTGGCCCACTTCTTGTTTGCCCCAAGTGGTATCACTGCTGCAGTCAGTTGCCATATTAAACAATTACTGCTGATTGTTTTCAACAAACACCCATGCATAGGGCTTTTACCACTGGATAATCTCCTAGTCAGGTCAAACAAAGACAAGCCCTCTTAATGAGGCTTTACTAGGGAGCTTCCAGGAAGGTCAAACAGTGACAGTTCTTTGGCTTTGGGGGAGCTCCTAACCCGTTCCTCCCCTTCTAATGACTACTATGCTGTCTGTCTTAACGCTACCAGAGTTAGGGAGAGGGAGTGGAAACAGAGCAAGTTAAAATACAACAAAATTCACTGTTCTTTACAATTCATTTTTTTCCCTTGAATGAACACTCCTAGGATTATCAGTTAATTTCTAGAGTTCTAAAAAAGTTGATTTTGATCATTTTTGCCAGTGTTCTCATTGCCTTTATGGAGAAGCAGACTTCTCAAGGTCCTTGTTCCCAAGGTCCAGAAGTGCTTCTTAATATAAACTTAAGTTTATGTATATTTTTTATAGAAAAGTGTGATAGGATGACCAATAAAAGACTTTCAAGCAGGACACTAGTCCATCTTAGGATCAAATTCTGGGTAAGAACTGAATAAAAATAAAGAAAAAATGTAAATTTCTCACTATTTTTTAAATGGCTGATAACGGTTATTGAGTTAATAGGATCTTTGTATTCTGTTTAAATACATTAAAATGCCAATGTTTACAATGAATTGAAAACTGTACACTCTGCATTTATGTAAACCTTTAAAAAAAAAACTGATGTGAAAACATTAAATGTGCAAGCGGGACTCTTGTTTTTTCAAATTCTTTTAGGAGATAAACAAACAAAATTGTCTGATCACCACCTTCACATCAGCCTTCTGAAAATTACACTATGTTTACATCATGCACACATTCAGGAACCTCAGAAACCTCCAGACTGAAGTCCCAAGTCCCTTGGATGTGTTCAAGGAACTCCACAACTAGGCCTCCTCCTTCCTCTCTGCTGGATCACCACGAGGCCCAGATGCAAAACCTCTGCTTCTGCTTTGATCCAAAGCAGATTAGAAGGAGTGGACACAGACTGGTTAGAAGACTAACTGAAGCCCACTGGTGCCCCATACCACACCTCAAATTCACTTGGTGTTTAAAAATCACTTCTTGCCTAATGAATATTTTTTAACTGAAAACTAAAGAGGCTTTAAAATAAATTTTCTCAAATATTTTGAGACGTCTTCTACTAAAAAAATTTCAAAGACACTGTCTGATATATAAAGAAAAGTTAAAACAAAAATATTTTTTTCAACTTGTTTCAATTAACATAGGAGCTACAGTAAGCTCACTTAAGCATATCTATCTTAACCTCTGACTTACTTTATCTTTCCTTATATTATTTTAGTGTAAGACTGCTCCAAAATGCATAGTAAGTTGAGTACATGGTGATTACATTCAGTTAAACATGTTTTTATGCTTAGAGTAGGGTTTAAACACAAGGCTTTTACTCAGACAAACCACTCTATCCAAATAAACATGGAAGCTTCACATTCAAAAAAAGAACCAAAACAAAACAAAACAAAACAAAAAAAACAAAGTGAGCCCTTCAACTATATTTAACAACTTGGGTTTTTAACATTCGCTCAATATATTTAGTTTATTCTCCTAGACCCACTCTTTCCTTACTTTCAGTTAAAACCCACAAGCCTACCCATTCTCAAATTTGAACTAAACAAAAAGCTTTAAGCTTCTATTTTACCTATTTTTTATTCCCATTCTGGCCTCAACATTCTGATAACGATATATCAGTATTGATATAAATATATCATTACTGCCCGGCCAGGCATGGCTCAGCGGTTGAGCGTCGACCTAGGATCCAGGGGATCGGGGTTCGATTCCCAGTCAGGGCACATGCCTGGTTGCGGGCTAGGCAGCCGATCAATGACTCTCTCATCATTGATGTTTCTATCTCTCTCTCTCCCCCTCCTTTCCTCTCTCTGAAATCAATAAAGATGTGTTTAAAAATGTGTGTGTGTGTATATATATATATATACACACACACACACACACATATATATGTATATATGTGTATATATATATATATATATATATATATATATATATATATATATATATATCATTACTGACTACAGAGTAGAAATTCCTATTTTCCTTGTCTAACAGAGGCCATGTTGGGATTCAAAAGGACATGGACCCAAAATAAGCCTCATTTAGGCTGAAAATCAGGATGAAGATTGTAGTTTCACAGTTATTCCCAAATGTTTCTTTAAAAATACCAAAGTTCCACAAACAGAAATAAAGCAATCCCTTGGTTCAGATTCTACAAACTCTTACTGAACCTCTTTCAGGTAATCTGTTAGTGATCTGCCCAAGATCACTCAGCTAGTAAGTGGCCTTCCCTTTTCCATTCTTCTCACCCAAAGCTATGATCTGATTATACGAAAGTTGATTCAAAATGTTTAATACCCATGTGAATCCTCAGAATTACTTAAAAACTAGGTAAAAAGAAAACCAAGTTAAAGAAGTGCTTAAGCCCAACTACTATAAAGGTTTCCAGACCCCAATCTTTGCACTCTTTAAAAACAAAGATAGACATTCAGGGAAATCTACTTGAGGTAAATCTACTCTAGCTAACAGAATTGCTAAACTAAAAAAAAAGTCACGAGCAAAGGTCTTCTTGTCAATCAATGAGAATAAAGCAATTTTCCTTGGAAAGAATGTAAAGAAAAAGCATTCTATCAGCATAAAGACTATCAAATTGAGCAGCAAAAAAAACACTGACATTGAGAAACAGAAACTCAGCCTACCTTTCCTAGACCCTGTATTTAAATCAATGAAACCCCAGCACAAAGTGCTCAATTCATTTCCCTACCTTTGTTTTCCATGTACCTTTTCTGCCCTGCTGAACTCCCTGAAAAATATACTTCTGCTCCCCTGCCTTCCCTTCCAAACAAACCTGGGAAAATGCTTTATAGCAATCCCTCCCACCCTGGCAATCACTAGGCTGGTATCTAGGCAGAAAGACAAAGCTTTTGCCTGGGGGCCATACTGCTGGCCTGTGCATCAGCAACCAGCAAACAAGTTACAGAATCTGTTGCAACAGGGAAAGACTTGTCAAAGGAGAAGGTGTGTCTAAGTCTCATACATGCCTCAGTAAAAATGAAAACTAGACTTGAGTCAGTCATGTGTATGTCCTGGCACAGCAGTGCACCACCTAAGTACACTCAACACAGCATGTTATGTATGATATGACTTGCTTTCAAGAGACTATCATAACATTTCCTAATGCAAAGTAAACTCAAAGTTTAGACCCCACTGATACATTATTAAGCCAGTGATGTCCTTTTAACTAGACGTTCATTCCTTTCTCAATTACTAACTGTTATGAAACACAGATATAATTTTATAGTATGACCATTCTCAAAGACTGGAAACTATTCATTTCTAAATTAGAAATGAATAAGAGGGAAAAAGTAATATATCTTTTATAAAACAGTTACCAAAAAATCTAGAAATGTTGCGGTAAGAGAATTTGTCATATTACATAAAATTCTATTAAAATATGCAAATACACACAAATGTATATGTGATTATATTTCAAATTAATTCTAAATAGTATTTCCAACTCTTAATGTCAAGAGAAAAGCATTTCAAATTAATTCTTTAAAAATTCTTCCGCCCAGCCAGGCGTGGCTCAGCGGTTGAGCGTCAACCTAGGATCCAGGCAACTGGGGTTCGGTTCCAGGTCAGGGCACATGCCCGGGTTGCGGGCTCGATCAATGACTCTCTCATCATTGATGTTTCTATCTCTCTCTCTCCCTCTCCTTCCCTCTCTCTGAAATCAATAAAGATATATATATATTTTTTTAATTCTTCCAAGTAATCCTTAGGTTATATATCTCATAAAATGTTAATAAGTTATGAGGAAAACTGATTTATTCCAAAGTCAAAATTTTCAAATCTGAGTATCTCAAAGATGAAGCTTACACATTGTTTTTAATCAACCAAATCCCAAGAAAAACAATGAATTCAATATAAACATATTGATACATTTACATATATACACTGATACATATTATACATGCCAAGTATCACATGCCTATAGAAATTCCTTTGAAAAACTCCATAATACAGTTTGGTATAGTCACAATTCTTTTATTTTTTTGAGGTAATCATTGGTTTATAACATTATGTAAGTTTCAGGTGTGCAACACTATACATCAACATCTGCATGTACTAGATCACGCTCACTACCAAGTCTAGTTTCCATCTGTCACCATACAATTGACCCCCTTTACTCAGTTCACCCTCCCTCCTCCACCCTTCCCCTCTGGTAGCCAGCAATCTGCTGTATGCCTCTATAAGTCAGTTTCTGTTTTGTTTCCCTTCTTCCTTTTGTTTTTTCTTTAACCTAATTTAAAATGTAAAATCTAAAAGGGAAGTAAGGAAACAAATCAAAGTCACACGTAAGCATTTCAATGCTTTTACAATAACACTTAAAACTCCCACTCTGTAAGACCCTAGAGGCAGGTAAAGAGCAGGAGGCAGAAAGGCCTGAAATTAATCAAAATACAAACTATGTGAGTCATGATTACAAATACAGGCAGCTGCTCAGAAATCGTGTAGTACAGTACAACAGGCCAAAAGCAAGTTTCTGTTAATCAAATGGTTAAAATCACAGTGGAATCTGCTGTTATAATGAAACCTGGGGACAGGATGATTCACAGATCATAACAAAACAATCCTCGAGTCAGCTATACTTACGCTGGTAAAAGAACCCTCCCCAAGGCTTCAGCTGCCACAGTCCTTTCCCACCCTGGAGTCAGAAAGGTCTTTTGCAGAAACTCCAGAAGAGTTCGACTTACTCAAGGAGCTGGACTTGTCCTGGACCAGTAGGCAGGCACTGCACAGTCTCTGGGAAAATCCACACAGCAAGAGCTCCCAGATCTGAATGTAATGAGAAACTAAAGGCTGTCCCCCCAAGGAAGCGGAATAAGGATTTTAGGAACACATTCTCGGCAAATTCCATTGGGAAAAGCAAAGATCTGTCTGGGTTCCTCCAACTAATCGGAGTGTGCATTCCATTACTAGCTGGGAAGCAGCCATACTACCACATGACAAACTAAAAACCAAAAACCCAAACAGAAAAACACTAAAAACCCCAAATCTTGACACAACTATTTGCTTTTTCAAACAGCTCTACAGTTTGTTTGTAAAGATTTAGTCACAAACAATATCATGTTATCCTTACTTTCTAAAGATAAGAACATTTAAACTCAGAAAGGTTCATCGGCCTTGCAAAATGGCAGATCTCAAGCTATAACCAAATCTCAAATCTCACACTCTTTAGAACAAGCAAGCAATCTGGGAACCTTTTCCAAATCTCAGACATCTGAGAAGGCACAGGGGCTGACAGACTCGGCATGATGTATGGGGTGCAAATAAGCTCTTGTTTCAATTGAGTGCTATGTTCTCATTTTATTAACATACCAATGTAATTTCAATCCAAGTGCCAGAATGGGGAAAACTAGAACTTTCTTATGACTCAGCATTTAAGTTTGCTATCACAAGAAGGTTATGGGCAATTTAGCCTATAAGAGGTCTCACTTTGCAGCTTGGTTCTTGAGAAGAGGTGATAAGAAAATAATGGGCCTTTATGTACAAGTTTCAAAGTCCTTGGAACTGGCTAGAATAAAAACTGCAAGGGATTTTAGAAATGTACAAAAAGTGATAGATGTTGAGCACTGAAGCTCGGTTGTTAATTGGACAGTAGTGGTCAGGGAAGCCGAGGGTCAGGAGGAGGTCAAGGAAGGTGACAGGAGTTGCAACCAACTCTGTAAAAGAGCCTCTAAAATTAAATACAAAAAGGAAACAGATCCTTAGAAGAGTAACAGCATTACTGTGCACTGATACCCAAATGAACTCAATCAAACACCTTATGCCATATCCAACCACTTTTCCTACAAGCAACTTCACAAACAACTTGCCTCTCTCCCCTATCTTCCTCTTGAGGTTCTCTCTCTCCGTGGACGTTCTGTGATGGTACAAAACTGTAACATTTCTAACCAATAAGAACAACTAAAACAGCAAAAAGACAAACCATAAAACAGAAAAAAATGTACAGCAGAAAGTATCCTGAATATACAAAGGCTTTGTGCAAATCATTAAGAACCCAAATATCCCATCTATAAAATGGACAAAAGATACAAACAGAAAAAAATGCAAATGAGCAGTATACATATAATCCAACAAATGCAAGTAAAAATAACAATGGGATGTGGATTTTTTTTCACCCATCTGAAAATGGTCATCAAAATCTATGCTGAGAATTGTGAAGAAAGGAGAACTCTGTGCAGGCCCAGTGTTGGCATAAAGAGGTTAAACCCTTTCCAGAGAATGGTTTGGTCATGTGCACCAAAGCCTGGAAAACCACAGGCCTTGTGATCAGTGATCCCTCTTCGAGGACTTTAGCCCAATGAAGATAATCAGTTCTTAGTTATGAAATGTGACCCATTCAGAACAGAAAGGGTCAGTTCAAATGTTCATAATCTCCACAATTACAAGAGCAGGAAGTCCTATCATGAGAAGCAATCAGATCAACCTGAGTGTATGAGGTGTGGGCAAAGTGCTTCCTTGTTCTGGTGTTTTCTTGTTTCACAAATTTAATTTCAGTTCAAGTGCCAGAATGATAAGTATGAGACCTTTTAAAAGCAATTTAAATGGCTCTATTGATTCTTTCACGTTTTTATGCTGAATTTAAGTCCTCTACTTAAAAACCTGTTCATACGTTATGCACATGTGTGTGTCAGTCAAGATGAATCCATCATCAAATAGAATCCAACTGTGGCATCGGGTTGGGCCCATCTCCCTGATCCAAGTGTGCCTTTCCTGCAAAAGAGGAGGCTGTCCTCAAACACAGACTGCATACTGCTAGGTGTCACACCTGGTCTTAGTAAGCTCTCATAAAGGTCAGTGGCAGTATCATCATCATTCCTATGGCTGGTAATGGCCACTTCTCCTTTCTTTTGATTCTACAGGTTTTGCAGCCCCAACAAACCTACCACCCAGGAGTCTAACCTCTTTTATTTCCGTACTGCAAAACATCATCTGCACTCTAAAACTGAAGGCCTAACAGAGTCAAACCATATCACGACATGGCGAACTTTACTGCCCAATTAAAAGGAGATCTGAGGGGTTGGAAACTAATTGGAAGAATTCCTGGAGCTGCCCCATGTTAGATGTGCACGTTCTTGCCTCCACCACTGGAGGACACTTCCTATTCTCAATGCCAAGCTGTCTCCATAGCTTCTGGCAGCACTGTGTCTGTTCATTAACAACTGTCACCAACCATCCCAGTCTCAGTCTCTCAGATTACAAACTGCACCTGCTGCCAATCAAAAATAGCCAGAACTTGCTTCTGTACATTCCCATTTCCATTTCTACCCAGACGTTGAGTACTGTCAGCATAACAAGGAACGTGTCACTTTAAATAAGAAATTGTGTTATAACAGAGTTCTACTAAATATTGTACTGAAATAACCATCACATTCAGGAGTGCTGATTTAGAAACCTAAAATAGTTTGTGATTCAGTTTCAACATGAATGTCGAAGGATTCTCCTGAATGCTTTAACTTGGAGGGACATGACCTAAAGCATCAACAAACTTAGGCTTACCCTTAGGGGAAAATGTACATTTTAAATTCAGCAAATATCTTCCTTACTTATATGAGCAATTTGATATCCTGCTAACTGCTGTCTAAATTCATCCCCTTTATCAGCTTTATAAAGTCATATGCCTTAAAGCTGCCTATTTCTAATAAATTTCCAATAAAATGAAAAATAAAAATCCTGAACTATGATACTGTCTTTTGCTATCTGACTATCTATAATTGCTATTATGGGGGTAATGTGATTTGAGCTGCAATATATTTTGAAGGGGTCCAGAATGTCTCTGTGGACTAAAAATTATTTTGAGCTGAAGGCATTTGAGTTCCTGAAATCTCCTATCTGCTGAAAAGCAGAACCTCTCAAAAGAACTCAATTGTCATAAATCCCCTCCCCCTAGGAGCAACCAGGGAAGACTGACTCTTTTTTTTTTAATTTATCTTTATTGTTGAAAGTATTATAGATGTCCCCCTTTTTCCCCATTGATCTGCTCCACTCTGCACCCACCCCCCACACCAGGCCTTCACCATCTTCACCACACTATTGTCTGTGTCTGTGGGTTATGCATATATGTGTATAAATTCTTTGGTTAATCTCTCCCCCCTTAACCTCCCCACACCTTCAGGGAAGACTGACTTCTTATCACCAGAGATGAGTCTCCACACCACACTGAAACACCCACTGTCACAAAACTGTTCTCTAAGAGCCCATTTATCTTTCCAAAAAGTTATTTGTTTTCCTATAGGTATCCTTTCTCCCCCTCCTCTTCTATTAAGAAGTCATTTGTTTTCCCATAAGTCCCCTTCACCCATGCCATTCTCCTATTAAGATGGTATATAAGCCACAAAATCTAACCCCTAGCCCGTTTGAGTAACATTTTTTCTGTGAATGAAATCTGACTTTTCTCTTTCTAATCTACCTTTTAATTTGTAGGGCCCCAAATACTGAACCTAATAGGGTAGAGAAAAAAGTTTTTCTTGTCTGACAATTTAAATCTATGAAATACACTGTATTATGACTGTATATGAGAACCATGCCAACTCTCTTACTAATTTCAGTCTAAACAATTATATTAACATTTAACACTTCCTCTTTGAGTCTTCCTCTTTACTCACTTTTCTTTAAACTTCCTCTTAATCTTTCTTGTTTCTAACTTCAATTTCTATAATTGTTTTCAAGTATTATCCTCGTAAGTCTAATTTAGCAGAAATAATTTGTTTTCCCTTTCTACTTCTGATAAATCAGAACATATAATTATTAAGTATTAGAAATGTTACTTTTTGCCAGTTTATAAAAACCTCTCAAGTACAATCAAGTAAAACATCACGCTGATTAAATAAAGCAAGTTGCTATTTCACCAACTACTGACAACTGGAAGCTTTCTGAAACATACAGAATTAAAACACACAGTCACTTTGTACAAAATAACGACATCCCCCTCACCACAGTCTATTGTTTTAAAACTGATTTAATGATGATAAAAACAAAATGACAAACCAAGATAATTAGTCCAATCTGGCACAGAGATTATACACTTTGTACCAAAGTATGGAAAATAAACCATAGGGACAGTCCCGCTCCCTCCGGAGAAAAGCCTTTCTGCTCAGATGGCCCCAAGCCCTCCCTTGGCATTTGGTTCTCTGAAGTTAACCTCAATTAGCTAACCTCCTATGGCTCAGAAGCACAGGGATGCTGGTGCCCACAATTAAGACAGACTTTCTACACAGCAGCCTTGGGAGCTGCGAAGTACCATCCTGCTGTGCAGAAACAGCAGTGTGTGCAGCCTGCCTACTGCTTTACTGAAAAATCACAATCATGGGTCCATGGCAGGCTGGACGGCGGATCCTTGACTAGCTGTATCAAAAGAAAAACTGCCAAGATAACCATTCCATTAAAATGCACAGTAACTTTATAAGCTTGTCAACAACCTATGTTTATTTCCTTTTGCAGGTTCAGCTGACCTTGTCCCTGCTGACAAACCCTCAGGGATAGCTCTGCACTGGCTACAAAACATCCAGATTTGACTGCCTAGCTCCCTCCCTTGCTAGCCATGTGTCCTACGAGACTGCACCTCAAACCAGCCACAAACTCCTGGCAGCTACCAGAACTCAAGGCTCTTTCCCACCTCCCTCTGACTGAAACATCCTTCCTCTGTTTTCAGAGCTAACTGCTTCTCTTCCTGCAAGACTCAGCTCAACTGTCCCTCCTCCAGGAAACAAATTATTTTTTCCACTGGGCACCCACGGCACATTACCATGGTTCCCAGCACTTACATACATATCTCTATCCCTGCTGCATCATGAACCCATGGGAGTGTAGATTCTGATACCTATAAGTACAATTCAAAATTATGCTTCCAGTTATAGAAGACAGTAAGCACATAATAAACGTTTAGTAAATGGGTGAGTGCACAGAATAAGCAAACAAATGAACAAGTGAACTAATGAATGAATTTTCTAATTGTTGCCTGGAGAGAAGAGGGTATTTGTTTAATTCTCAGTAATTTTAAGCCCTGGCTGATCCCTAAAGAACACACTGGGCCCCTTAACTCCTTTCAGCTACTTTTCAACTCCACATGCTCATTTCACTTCTCTATATCTTCATACTTAATCCAATCCCCATACTTAATCCAGTATTTTACCACCTCAGAAGATCCTGCACTCTACTTCATAGCTGCCCTTTTGTAGTACACATAATTACCTACCTGCACTTGTTTATATAGAGGCTCCCAACTAGACCAAAAAACCCCTGGGCCCAATTCTTTTGCCCTGATAATCCCAGAGCCTAACATAGTGCCTGACAAGAAGCAGACACTCAATATATATGAGATGGTTACGTGAATGAATGAAGTAATGAAGATGTAACAATTTTCACACTTTGCTTTTTACTTTTTCTTTTCTCTTTTAACTAAACCACCTGATATTTCCAGGTAAACTATGATCAGACAGAGATGAGGAAAGAACAGAAGATCATTTACAGTTAAATCAGTACTTGAATAAAAACTTGTATATACCAGTCTTTTTCTATAATAATATTCACAGACCCTTCACCACCACCTTACTGTCTCTCAGTGTCTGTTCTCAACAGCATAATAGTTTAACAACTTTTGTTCCTGAATAAGGTTGAAAAAAATCACAAAACTTATAAAGCTATTAGTGACCATACCTGTCAGGCCATATATTTTTCTTAACCTTCAGAAACACTCCAAAGGACTGCATTTAGAAAATGGGGACCAAAAAGGGTTAAATAACCCGCCCCAAAGTTACTTTGCTAGTAAGTTGTGGCACTTGTAAGTAAGGTATATACGCAGGTCAGTCCAAGCCACATGCTTTTTGACTAAAACTTTAAAAATACTAGGCCTTACTTCTGAAGATTAGAATAATAGTACAGACAGGATTTCAAAAGCCTATGCTTTTATCTTCACTATTACCAGCTGCTAAAATATTCACTATTATTAGATATTTTGTTGAATCCATTAACCACCAAATCACTGAAGAGCAGAGAAGTCCCAGCAGAAATAAATGCAGCCTTGGAAAGTCCTCATAAGTGTGGCGGAATCTGCTCCATGCTGTCGGTCCCAATGAAGCCCTCCTATTGCTGAGATATTTTGGTGTTCTAGCAATTCTCCAACATGCCTTTAAAACAGTAAGAGCCAGAGACTAGCAAGGCCATAAGGAAAGGGCACTCTGACCACAGCACGGTCAAACTTTCTATAGGCCATCTGTCAACATGTATTAAAAGTCATAATAATATGCATATCCTTTGACATAGCAAGTCCACAGGTAAGAATTTGTCCTAAGGAAGTAACTGGATAATGCCCAGACATGTATGAATAAGAACATTTGATGAATAAGATCAAATAACAGCAGAATGATCAAATTATCCAAGAAATATCATGGCATATTATGCACTCATTAAAACTGGTGATGCACCTGTAAATTTACTGCTCTGCTAAAATGCCCACAAAATACTGCATGTGTAAAAAGCAGGTTATAAAATATATGACTCTCTTTTTTCTAAAACTGTAAGAAAAAAATTTAAAGGCTACAAGAACAGGTATCAAAATGTTAACAATAGTGATCTAACTGGTAGGATTATGTGTTTGACTAGAAAGTCAAAAAGAACTTTGCCTATCCTCTTTATTTTTTAAATTTTCTTCCATAATGCCCAATTTATGATTGGTAAAATAATGAAATGACACAATATCTTTAATTAAATCAATACCTTAAGAATACCAAAGAGCTGGTGATCAAAATCAATCAGGACAGTTTTTCTTTCCCTAAAGTTTTCCTTTCGCTACCTTCAAGTTGTTTAAATTGTTCATAGGAAGATTAAGCTACAGAGAGTTCCCAGTTTTATCTCCTGTTTTCAGTTTTTTACAGAATGATATATATTCTTGGACTTGAAGGAAAGCTAACATTGAAGGTTTACCTTCTAGAATTCAAGCTCAGGTTCTTCAACAAGAGAGAAAGAGTAAGGGCTGCATAAAACACCATTAGCAAAGCACAGAAAAGTTCTTACTATAATATACAAAGTGCACAAGATGAATCTTTGATGGATGAGGCAATATTTTTTACCAACGCCCATTACAAAAGTAGATTTCGAAGATAAGATCCAAAAGTAGCAGATATTTTTGAAGATCTGACTAAAGTAATTTCTAGATAAGGCAAGAAAATTTCTTCCAAGGCCATAATGGTGCTCTCCATACCTTAGACTCTCAATAAATATTTCTTGATTAGAAAATAAACAGCAGGCAAACACTCTTCATTTTCATTTTCCTTCCAATTGATATAGGCCTCAGTATGCCAAAAATACAAATCGTGTTTATAGGGAACAGGTGGTGCTCCAAAAATCTATTTGTAAACAGATGTATGGAATTCAGAACACATATTCCCATCAAAACAATATTATGATGGGGGGTAACTCCCAGCCTGGCCCATGAAGCCTATTTAGCAGTTAGTGAGAACTATCCCACACCTGTATTTTAGGTGAATGGCACTAGTGGTCTAAGTGAAGAAATCCTTAATGTTAGGGGCGTAAGAGAGGCTCTCCTTCACTGGGAACCAAAGGCTCTCAGTTCAGTCCCTCTCCAGAGAGGCTCTCCAGCTAAGAGAACTCTCCAGGTCATACCTTCTTCCCAAAGGCAGCCCAGGTCCAAAGAACCAGTCAGTAGGGGAGAGAAGGTTTAAAGGCCCTGCCCCCATGCCTCCAGGTTAAATAACCCTGCAGGGCTATCCCAACTCCAGAGCTCCATTATAACTGCACCACAGTTCAACTCCTCCCCCTGCCCAAACCTGCTTCCCTCACTCCACCACTAGTAATGATGCCAAGAGCACCCCCAGTAAATAATTAGAAAATAATTATTTACTCCTGCAGGTAAATCTCCAACTCAGAGACTATTTTCAGGACCTAAGACAAACAGCTAACAGTAAGCTCATTTTATAACTCAGACACTGTTTATATATACACATACTTACATATATGTATATATAAGTATGTAATATATATTACACTTATAAGTAAGTAGAGATAGATATTTTACTATAAACGTATAGGTAAGTACTATAGCCCCAATTTAAATATGCAGAAACTGAGGCTCAAAGAAGTCAAATGACTTGCTCTAGATCATATGGTAAGTAATTTGAGGAACCAGGATGTGAATCTAGGTCTACCCAATGCAAAGCCAATCACTATGTAAACTCTCCATCTCCTAAAAAGAGCTGTTGAATGAGTTAAAGCAGACTCAGCAGCCCAGGGGTTACAGTAGCAGTCAGGAATGAGTGGAGTAGTGAATCATGGTCATCCAGAAAACAGGAATTTATAAAAGGACCTGGGATCCAGGCCCATTGAAAACTGGATATTATGATCAAGGGTTCATATATTTTTAGCCCAAAGCAAAGGGGAAAAAAAGGAAGTCTAATGGAACCAGAATCCCAGAATGAAAACTACATGACTATAATCAACTGCATGCTTACTAGATCCTAAAAATAATGATTGGCAAATCTTGTCCATCTACAATCAAAATGCTACAATATGTGCAGACAGATGTTTACTATGTAGGAGGAGGATAGTGTGTCCACATCTTTTACTCCAACCCCTGCAAAAAGCTTCATAAACATACATAAACAGTATCTAAAAACGTACTAATAGCTCTGGCAGTGTGGCTCAGCTGGTTGGAACGTTGTCCAGTACACTGAAGAGTTGTGGGGTCTATTCCCAGTCAGGGCACATACCCAGATTGTAGGTTCAGTGCCCAGTAGGGGTGCATATGGGAGGCAACTGATTGATGTTTCTCTCTCACACTGATGTTTCCCTCTCTCTCTCTCCCCCACCCTTCCTCTTTCTGAAATCAATGAAAACATATCCTCGGGTAAGGATTAAAATAAATAAATAAAAATGTACTAATAAATTTCTTATTGGGGTACAAAGTCCTTACTATTAATATTCAACTTACCCAAGATGGACAACTACAACTGGTTCAGCTTCTTCAACTACAACCAGACCAAGCTTCCCCAAGCTTTCGCTGGGTAGTACTCTGCTTTCACAGAACAAGCAGTTATTGAAACCTACTGACAAACACGGAAAAACTAAGAACTAATAGTACCCTGGCGCGATGGCCACACTGCCCAAGAATTTACAAGACCTGAAACCATTCTATAAACTCCAAACAACTACAAATAAATACTATTAACTTCAAGTGAAGTCATTAAGTTTGTATGCTTGTGATCTGCAGACTCCAACAGTGAGAACAAACCTTCTAAAGTTTCACGGCATGCAGATTTACAACATCCTTGGAAGAACTGTTTGAATCTATTATCACAGTTAAGTAAAATATTATAATATACTTAGAAATTCTATGATAGTCCCATTAACGTCATTTGAAAATTCAAAATAATTGAGCCTTATCAGCTGATTCTGAGAGTTGGCACATACCTATTGCCCCTTCCTTTAAAAATTCACCAACGCCACTTCTCCCATCCCTTCATCCTAACACACAGCTTGAAGTGGCAAAAAGAAAAGCACCTGCCATTTCCTTACTTTGCACACAGGAGGTCTCAGCATCCGAGTGCAGTTACCAACTGCAGTCAGAGTTCTTCGAGTGAAGGTGGACCATTCACTGGGAATTCACACCATGCCAGCCTCACTGAGACTTCACCAAGAATTCGGCAACCATGAACTTCAGCTCACT
Organism: Miniopterus schreibersii; assembly: GCF_964146895.1. Lineage (NCBI taxonomy): Eukaryota > Metazoa > Chordata > Mammalia > Chiroptera > Miniopteridae > Miniopterus > Miniopterus schreibersii. The sequence goes on along the minus strand of NC_138107.1, from coordinate 74,953,977 downwards.
TCTCTAATACACGTCAAGGCTGTAGCTTCTCTAACCCTGATGACGGCGACGTTTGGCCCATTTCTTCCCTTTTCCCCCTACTCAAGGAATAAAACAAGCTCCAAACCAGAAATAGGTAACTTCAGAACTGCTAAATATACCTGAGTCTAGCATTTCAGAGGAGAGTAACAGGGACTCAGTAACTAAATTAACGTTACCAAATGAGGCGACACCACCAGCCTGAGAAACAGATTTCCTCACACCACCGAGGGGTCTCCTCTTTTGCACTAAGGAGGGGAGGGGACAGCCAATGTGTAGCTTCCTTAGGGACAAAAGCAGCAGGCAAGCCACAACCACCCGCAGAGCAGGCCTGCAAGCTGCAGGAGGACCAGGATGCCCTCTCCATCACCGCCGTGCCCCTTCATACTTCACATGGTCCTTGTGACGCTGCAAGTGCTGAATATTTTCTGAACGAATGAACGACTGCTATCACGTTCACCACTCTTCTTGAGGAACTTCGCTAAAGCTCTTACACATTTAACAAGCCTGTAAAACGACAAGCACCAGGGCCTGGGTGGGGAAAGGCCTCACAATAAGCCTATGAGGGAGGGAGGAGGCAATATACTCAGGATATTTCTTTTTTTCAATTTGAGGCTCAGAAAGACTGACCTTCCCAAGATGGCAAAGTTCTAACTGGCGGAGCCAGGAGTCGTGTCTTCCTCCCCCTCTGTCACAGCAGAACCAAAATGAAGTTTAGAGCTAGGAAAACAAAGGACAGGGAGAAGACAGTCTGGCCGAGCGCTGCGGGACGAACACCCGCACGGGCAGTGCCCCTGGGAAACCCCCGTCCCGCACCGGGCCTGCCGCTGTCGCCCTGGGGGCTTCTCCGAGCGCGGCGCCCTGCGGGAGAAAGCGACCGCCTGACAGGCAGAGTGGACTCAAAGGCCCAAAGCCACAGCTCACAGCCAGGAATAAAGATCTTCACCTCCGCCCACCACGAACCACCGACATTCCCTTCCCTGAGGAACCGGCGGACCCGAGGAATTCGGAGGAACTGTCCACGTCAGTCAAGCGCTTGGCCCTCCGGCAGATGCCTCGGCTCTGAGGTGACATCGGCGATGCCGGCGCACGGGCGCGACCTGCCCTGCGCTCCTCAAGGGGGCCTCCGGGCGCCACCGGAGACTGCCAGGCTTCCTTCTACACGCGAGGCGGAATTAAACAGAGGATGGTTTTTTCTAACTCCGGGCTGAGAACGGAAGTCAAGTTCAGATTCTCTTCCTTCCTCAAGCGAGCAACAGAATTAAAGGGCACCCCCACCCCCACCCGCACACACGCGCACACACACACACGCGTGCACACACACGCACGCGCGCACACACGCCCTACAGTACAAATGTCGCTGGGGCCTCTTCACCTGTGGCAACCGACACGCCAGCCGGGATTTGCTGGGATTTAAGGCTCTTCACTCTGGGGGAGCGCAGGGAAGAATGAGCCGGTGCCTAAGTTTTCAATCGGATCATTCTTCTCAACTTGGGCAGCTCTCCCTTCCTTCCTTCCTTCCTTCCCTCCCCCTCCCCCCGGGCGGGCGCACACTCGGCCGGGCCAGCGCGGGCACCTCGAGCCGGGCCCGCGGGCGGCGCCGCCGCGGACGGGCGGCCGGTCGCTCCCCGTCGTCCGAGGCGCAGGCTGCCCGGGGCGCGCGGCCGGGGCGCGGGGCGGACGCCGGGCCGGGGCCGCAGGTCAGTGGTCGCCGTCAGGCGTGGGGACCGCGAAGGGGCAGCCGCGGCGGGGCGGAGGGGCGGGGTGAGCACTTCCTGACTCTCGCATTGTCCACGCATCGCCCGCACCGCCCAGGGCCCCGCCGCCGCGCCGTCCCCGTCGGGGAGGAAGTCGGCGCCCGCCCCGTCAGCCCGGGCTTACCGTTCTTCGAGTCGCCCGCGGCTGCAGCTCCCGCGGCGGCGGCGGCGTTGGCGGCGCCCGGCCCCGCGCCTCCGGTGCCCGCCGCGCCCCCGGTGCCCGGCGCGCCCGCCGCCGCCGCTCCGCAGCCCGCCGCCGCCGCCAGGGCCCCCCCGGCCGCCGCGCCCGCCGCGCCCGCCGCTGCCAGGGCCCCGGCTCCATTTTCCTGCTCGTCCCCGCTGCTGTTGGCGCGTTTGTTTTTGCGGCCGCCTTTACTGTTTTTGGGGTTGGGCATCTCGGGAGCGTCCAGGTGCCCGGCGTCAGCGTAGGCGGCTCCCCGCGGCGCGGCCGGCCCCCGGACCGAGAGAGCGGAGGGCGCGGGCCGGCGGCTCCTCCGGCGCCCGTCTAACCGCGCGGCCCGCGCCGCGCCATCCCGGCCGCCGCGCCCTGCCCGGCCTCCTGGAGCCGGCGCGCGGCCACCCGAGGCTCGCAGCCGCGCGGGCGCCGCGGGCTCGGGGCGCGAGCGAGACGCTCCGGAGCGGGAGGGAAAAGGCGGGTCTCCGTCTTGTTTTGATTCGGCTGCGCTGACACGCTCTGGCCCCGCCCCGCCCGTGACGACACTGGGGACTCGGCCTGGCCGCGCCCACCAGGTGACCTCACGGCGGACTGACCCTCCCGCGTGACGTCACGCCCCGCGCTGAGTCGGCCTCCTTCAAGTGACGTCATCCCGGCGCCCTCGCCCCTGGCCCCCTGAGCTCGCGCGAGTCTGGGAACCGCCGGCCCTGAAACGGCCTCGCCGGTCAATCCGATGGCATCTGAAGTTATTCGGTGGCCTCCTGACCTTCGTGTAACGGAGGCTTAGCACACTAGGGTCGGGAGAAACCGGCGGCGAGCGGAGAAGGCATGGAAGACAAAGGATTTGGACTTCGGGTTAATAATCCATTGAAAAGCGTTGCCATTCAGGAGCAGCCTAGGATGCAATACTTTGAGAAACAGGATTGAGTTTCTGACAAAGCCCGGGTCCCTGAATGGGAAGCCGGCACAGGCTAGGGCGCAAGAGTTCTTTCACACAGGACTCACCGCCCACGGGTGTAGCTGAGTGTGGCTGTGGCCCAGAAGCAGGCTCTGCCTGGGGGGAACCCGACATCCCTGCGGAGAGGACTGAGCCGTCCTGAAAGATGGGTGGTCACTTTGTGAGCAGGCTGAGATTAGAAGGTGACACCTTCGGTGAGAGGCAGACCTGAGGGCAGAGGGCCCCTGGGAACACTTGCACATGGTCTTTTTCTGTAACTCTTTTTCTACGTTTTTGCATATCAGCTCCTTCCCTTGCCCCAGGTCCCAGCTCCAACACATCACTTCCTTCTGGAGGATATATCTGAGGCTCCTTCTGAGAAGAGCTACCACAAGTATCACCTTTTGTATTTCTCTCATCCATCTCTAATTAGTCACTTTATATATTTACTTATTTTCTATCTCCTCGCTCAAATGAAAGCTCCGTAGGGTAGGAGATTTTTCCCCTCGTGGACACGTCAGGGAACAGCTAGCATATATTTGTTGAATGTATAAATAAGTCTTTTCTTATGAACTGCGGAAGAAAAACTATTAGTCGACAGTTTACCTTTTTCCCCTCCTATAGTGTGACCTTTAATTAACCCAGCTCCTCAGTAAAGGCTCTGTGGCTGGGTTGCGAAGCTTCTAGAGACAGGGAAGAGTACCCATGCTCACAGAAGCAGGGATTCTAACAGGGAACTCTAGGCCTTCATTGCAGAGTCCACAGCAGAACCTGGCGCTGCAGGGAGGAGTGCTGGATACTCGGGAGCAAATGCTGGTTGCATATTTTGTGCCTATATTTTCATGCCTATTTCTCCCCCACTTGACATCCTCTAGAGCCAGGATTGTGTCTCTCTAACTAGCTGTGGAGTCTAGAGTAAAGCCTGACCCAAAGTAAGTGTTCAATAAAATTTTGTTGGAGGATGTTTGACTCATTCTTCCTCTGGCTACATTTTTCTGAACCTTAAAGTTCCAGCTAAATCATCAATTCTCTAGGAAGTCTTCTCTGAAAACCCAAGGCTAGATTTGTCCCCATGTGCGCCCTGTATCTTCCGCACCAGCTTGCATACACGGTAATGAAATTGCGTATTTACTGGTCTCTTGTCTGGGCTCCCACTAGGCTATAAGCTCTGTGATGGCAGAAACTGTCTTAGTTGCCATTGTATCCTTGGTACCTAGAACAGTGCATTGTACACAGTAGGTATTTAATAAATGCATGACAAATATATGAATAAATAAATGGACAGTGCTTTGAAGGTAGATGTAGCAGGATTTGGTGGCCACTTAAATATGAGAGATGCAGAAGAGAGTGAAGTCAAGAAATTCTGAAAACTGGAGGTAATGATGATGGTGGTTAATTAAATGGAGACTTCAGGGATAGGACAGTAGGCACTGTGGATAAAATAAGTTAAAATGGCCCGTTCAGACTTAGCTTAGTGATAGCCCTCACTAGAGGTAGCTAGGAGATCTCAAAATCTTCTGATGACTTTGGCTTTGGCCTCTCTTCCTTCTTCTTTTGTTTTATTTGTGTCTTTTTAAGTGGTGAAGATGAGGAAGCTTAGGTTAAGAAAATTGAGATAATTATTTCTTGAATAAGCACATTGCTGTCATGCCATATTGTATCAGAGTAATTGTGCATGTACCCTGCAGACAGACATTCACACCAGCTGCCTCCCACCTCTACATAACTGAGACTTAAGAATTGGAAACTCTCCCACAAAAATATCATAATTGGCTCAAAGCTCACAGCCAGCCAGCCAGTTGCTGTTCTTGTTCATTGTGTGAGCCACCCCCTTCTCATTCAAAGGGAAACAAAATGAGAAGGAGAAGCGGGGCCACTCTTTCCATGCTGGACCTTGCTAATCTATTTTCAGCCTTAGAAGTTCTAATTTATTGTTACCAAAAAAATGTGCTAAAATCAAGATGTTAAAAATAAAATTTAGGTAGGGTTAAAGGATTTCACTTCCTACTTCCATACGACATGGGGAATTTCACAGGAATCCTGCTATTTAACCTTTGTATCCCTTGTATCTTTCCCTTTTGCCCACCGTTTCTGAAGGGGAGAGAATGGGGGGGCAGGGCGCAGGCGAAAACCTATCTAAAGAGAAAAGGTAGCAAATGGTGACAGAAAACCCTCCCCTCAGATACTTCCAGAAGGAAAATGTGATGAGCTGTAGGAACCTAAGGAAGCCACTATACGTATCCACACTTGGCTTCTCTTTCTGTCATTTCCCTGATCAACTCGCGTGCTCTGAAATGAACTTCAAAAATTGTGCCTCTTCCCAAGGTTTCCTTCCCCCAGACTTCATAACGCACTCCATCACCCAGGTCTTTTCAAAATTAAATGAAACACAGCAACAAATAAAGGTCATCCAAGGTAAATAATTTATGCCCTTGAGAAAAGGAACAAGCTCATCTTCAAGGATGGGTTGGAATAAGTGGTCATTGTCTCAGCACTCTTGTTCTGTTCAGTTTTTTGCTTGACATTTGTGCCTGTCTTCTGAACTCTTGAGGGTCAACTAAATCATTTGGGCTAGAGTTAGCCTGGTCTGCTACTCAAGTCACTTCCAATAAATATACCTTGAGCAATGTATGTTATCTCTATGTACCAGTTTCTTTTGGAAATAGCCTTTCCTATGCCCACAGGTTTCCTTTGAAAAATAATGAATATTGTGATTATAAATAACTTTGACAAAAATTTAATACTAATGCAAATAATAATATGGATTTTTAAATGCCACAGATCTGCTCTGCCCTTCAGCTGTTCCCTATTATTAATATTAATATTTTTCTCAAATATGTACCCTCAGATTCTTTTTTCCAGGCCTTTAGTTTGACTTTTACATTATTTCCATAACCTACAAAAGTAGTCATTTAAGAACTCAGAATTCTGTCCTCAGCAACCCCTGATGCTTACTCCAACCTCAGTGCCTTCTTTGCGTATACTGTTGTTCCACTCAGCATCCACACTGTTCTGGACCCCAATCATCTAAACAGGACGTTTCTTTCAAGAGATCAATTATAATCTTTCCCAAAACCGACTTCCCTGCATTCATCCCACTCAGCACTCTCTCTTATACTTCACACCTTCACGTGCTCACCACCTGGCTACACCAATGTTTCCCAAACTGTGGGTCTCATTCTCTTGACAGGTTGTAAAATCAATTCAGATGATTTCTATTAGCATTTTTTAAAAACTAGAACAGAACAGAAAATATCAGAATGCATTGCACATAAAAATTAAGTATTGTTTTGTGAAACATTATTTTGTAAAATTTAGCTTACACACACAAATATATAGAGTCATGATGTGAAATCCATTTCTTACTGTGGTGCAAGTCAAAAAAAATCTGAAAGCCACTTGTTATACCATACCATGCAGTATTTGATTTATACAGGCTGTCTTTCTATGGCGTTCTCACCTCAGGGAGAGCACTTTCCCTCTCCAAGTAAATTTTAAATTCTCCAAAGACAAGCATCATATCTTTCATCTTTTTTAGTATCTTCCAATGAACCTACCATCAAGAGTACTTTGCTTGCAAGTTCCACACATATGCAAAAACAAACCAAACTCAAAGACCTGAAATTATTATGGCGGAAGGAGAGGCAACAAAACAACATATAACAAGCAAAGATTAATCAACTCTTAACCTGAAAATTTTAAAGAAACCAAGAAGATGGGTAGGTTGCGTTTTGTTTTGTTAGCGTTTGTTTTGGAGGTGGAGTGGTCCACTCAGATCCCCGGAAGGTAGAGGAGTTAGTGGAAGCTAGAATTGTCAAAGGCGGCTTCCTGGGAAAGCTTTGAAGATCAGTCTTGTAAAAAGGCATGAAAACAAGAGTAACTATGGAACGTACAGAGGGGAGAGAGGAAGCCATAAAATCTCTGGTGTTTATTGGAAAACAGTCAGATCACAATGAACCCAAAGCAGCAGTGGATACACAGTCCAGACCTCGATAACTGGTAAGGAAGCTAGAACTCACCCTCCTTCTCTCCCTGCCTTGCTCCAATAGTACGTAATTACTATAATGTATATTTTCTATTTTTATTACTGTATGATATACTTTATTTTTATGTTTATTAACTTCGTTTAGTGTTTGTCTTTCCTCACTAGAATATAGGTTTCAAGAAGGCAAGGATTCCTCTGTTGAATCATCAGTGCCTAAAACAGCACTTAGCATATAATACATGTTCAATCCATATCTGTGGAATAAAAGAACATACAGAACAACTAAAAGGAGTAGTGAAACCAGACCTGGAAGAAAAGCCTTCTAGGACCACATTATTATGTTCTTGGTAGATATAACGTCCTTCCTCAGTAGCTAGCATAATATTTAAACCAAAAGGGGTGGCCCTATTAGAGGCTAGTTCTTTATAACAAGGAGACGTGATAGCACTATCCTCTTCAGCAATGCGGTGACCATGCAATTATCAATTTTTATATCTTGTATTTCTGAAAATTTTAAGGAAACAAAAAGATGGGTAGGTTGTGTTTTGTTTTGTTACCTTTTGTTTTGGAGATGGCGTGGTCCACTGAAAATTCAAAGATTGTCATTACCTAGGTCTCATCCTTACAATTCCCTGTTTCTTCCCAGTTAAGTCAGTATTGTGCTATGCTGCCATGGGCTGTCTGCAAGGTGTGATTTAGATAATACAGCATTAGCCTTCTCTAAATATCTCTTTTAATACTGTACCAGTTATCTATTGCTGCCTAACAAATTACCCTACAATTTGGTGGCTCAGAACAACAAACATGTATTATCTCACAGTTTCTGTGTCAGGAATCTGGGCATGGCTTAGCTGGGTCCTCAGGCTCAGGATCTCTCACAAGCCTGCAAGCGTGTCATGTCAGAGCTCAACTGGGGGAGGATCCATTCCACCCTCCCTCTTAAGGTTGTTGGCAGGATTCAACTCCTTGGGGCTACTGGCCTGAGGCCTCCCTCATGTAAGCCTCTGCTAGGGTAGCTGGCTGCATCCTAGTAAGCAAGTGAGAGAGGAGAGGGTAAGCAAAGTAAAAGCCAGTCCTTTTTGTAACCTAATCTCCCAAGTAACATCCACCACTTTTACTGCACTCGATTTATTAGAAGCAAGTCCCTAGGTTCAGCCCACGCTCAAGGGGAGAGATTTATGCAAGGGCATGAATACTAGATGATAGGGACAATTCAAAGCCATCTTAGAAGCTGCCTAAGTCAAGTATGTTAACATATTGCTTGCGATCCAAATTCTAATTCCTAAAGCCTTCAAGTTTAGTTTATAAAACAAGAAGAGTGGATTGTGCAGTCATTTCAAAATGCATACATGTAGCAAAATTTTCACCTTTGTACACCATAAGTATATACAATTTTTATTGAGCGAGAAAAGGTATGAACCTATCCTGGTTCTTCTTTTCTAAGTTACTGTTTTAACTAAACTTTTGGTGGTGTTGGCTGATTAAACTTCACAAATTTAAAATAATTTTCGCAAAATGGTTTTTATTTAAATTGTTTCAGTCCTCTATTAAAAAAAAAAAAAAAACCACTATTGACATTTAGAAAAAACACAACAATATAGACATTATTGGATCCAAGGGCCTGCTTCAAGGACACCTTTTTTAAGTGCTAAGGGTACCGCTATGCCTGTTTTTGGAGTTAATTTTGATTGATCTTGAATAGAATTCTCTCTTAAGATTCCTCCTCCTCCTTTATTTCCACTTAGAACAATTTCTACCAAGAGTATCCTGAGGAACACTTGTTATGTAAGATATGCCTCTATTTCTGTGGTTAAATAAGTCTAGAAAACACTGTATTTTTTATGAGTCATAATATATGTTAGTATAGTAAAGACCCCAAGAAGTCCAGCAGTAAAGAAACCTGCCTACTCTCAATTTAGAATTTTCCAAGTATATACAACCTGTGAATCCCTTAACATCAGTGAAACTAGAGTTCTGCTAAACATTTTTTTTAGGGGGGAAATAGTGCCTTAGTGCAAAAAAATACCTACTTTTAGCATTAACATTCAAGTGAGTCAATGCAATGGTGAAAAAGCAGACACTGGATCCCTCTCGTAACAACCAGTTCTTTAGACAATGCCTTGGGAAATAGCTTTAAAACTCCATAAACTCCAACCATTATAACAATATAAATGCATTAAGTACTAATAATGTAAAACAGTTGAACATTCACAACACTGCTTCCAATTGCAGAAACATCAATTATGCTATCATTGTTTTATTGATGAACAAAAATTAGTGTCAACAGCCTAGTGAAGACTACTTTTTTTAAATGCGAAGACATCTTTACCAATATTACAACCAGAAGCAACTTCCATCTCTTGTTCAGAACCTTTGATATAATAAATACTATAGAATCTAGAAATATATTGCCTTATACCCTCTTAATATGATGTGGTTCTTTTCTTTACATCACATAAATAATCAGTTTCACTTTTAGTCCAGTAATAAGGACTGTTATGTCAGTTTCTGGAGTTACTTTTGATTGATCTTGAATAGAACTCTCTCAAAATTTTCTTTCCCTCTACAAAATATTGACCCTGAGTCCTTGCATGCAAGCATGGTACTGGATGGATTAAAGATGGTTGCAAACTCACTACTTCTCTCTTCGAGATGTAGTTTTCTCCTCCCCTTGAATCTGGCCTGGCTTTGGGACTTGCTTTGACCAATTAGAAATGCAGCAAAAGAGATGTTGCTCCAGTTCCCATCCTAGCTTTTGCTCTTACTTCCTTAAAGCCAGCCACCAAACTGTGAAGGAACTTGAACTAGACTATGGAATGATAAGAGGCCATGGGGAGAAGGTGGCAAAGACCCTCTCCTTGCTCAAACTTGAGTGAGACTCCTCTGAGTCCTCTCTTTGATGAGGCCCTCACCTTGGGCTCTGTCCTTGGCCTGCTCAGTCCAGTTTTAGCAAGAATTCTACTGTCAGTTTATCTAAAATACCCAATCTTAGCATCAGATCACCCTTGATATCTTATCACCCTGGTCTGCCGCCAGCAAGAATCCTGTCAAGTCAGTTTAACCAAAATCTCTCTATCCCTGATGTCTCCTCTTAGTAATTTTCTATCTACTGACCACCCTGCTCCCTGGCTATAAATTCCCACTTTTCCTTGTTGTATTTAGAGTTGAGCCCAATTTCTCTCCCCTATTACAAACCTCATTGTAGTAGTTTCCTAAATAAAGCCTGCCTTACTATCTTTAACAAGTGTCATGAATAAAAAATTTTTAACAAAGGATTCTAAACATCTGGAAGATGAAAAGCCATTTCTGTTGTTCTAGTCTCAGCCAAGCTCCTAGCTCAGTGTTTTCTCAGCCTGGGCAATATTGCCCCTTGGGGACATTTTTGGTTGCCACTACTAATATCTAATAAGTTGAGCAGGGATGTTGCTAAAATCATACAATGCAAAGTATAGTCTCCACAACAATGTATTGTCCAGCACCAAATGCAGTGCCAAGGTTGAGAGATCCTATCCTAGATGACTGCAGCCCTATGAGTCACGATAGCCTCACCATATGGAGCAGATGAGCCCAGTCAATCCACAGACTTGTGAGAAATAATACTTAGCTGCTGTTTTAAGCATCTCTTGGGGTAGTTTCAATGGTATGCTATTGTTAAACCACTGCGGAAGGCTAGGGGAGGGAGCCCTAATTTGTAGTGTTTGCATTTGCCCGTGGTATTAATGCTACCATAGTCCATTTTAGGCTACCAACATAAGCCACAGAACTCAAGGCTGGAAAGGCATGCACAATTGGCTCCATGAGCCAATAGGACTTGGTTACCCTACAATAGGCAACTGAGGCAATATCCCGTGTACAACATCTTTTTAAGTCTGAATTCTAGGCATGGGCATTCCCTGTGTGGAGTTGACCGCCTAGTCAGGGTTCTCTACTTGTGCCTTGTAGCCACATGGCTATTGGAAGCTTCTCCTTTAAATGATGAGACGTTGATTCTATGTCTCTTTTTTTTTTTTTAAGTGTCTTTATCTTTATTGTTGAAGATATTACAGATCTCCTCTTTTTACCCCCATTGATACCCTCCACCTCGCATCCACCCCACCCCCAAGCCCTCCCCAGACCAGTGTCTGTCTCCATGGGCCACGGTTATAAACATATAAGTTCTTGACTAATCTCTCCCTGCCCACTCCCCCCTCCCATCTTCCCTCTGAGATCCCTCAGTCTGTTCCATGCTTCTATGTTTCTGGATCCACTTTGTTCATCAGTTTATTTTGTTTATTACATTCCACATATAAGTGAGATCATGTGGTACTTGTCTTTCTCTGACTGGCTTATTTCACTTAGCATAATACTTTCTAGTTCCCTCCATGCTGTCCCAAAGGGTAAAAGATCCTTCTTTTTTACAGCTGCATAGTATGCCACAGTGTAAATGTGCCCCAGCTTTTCTATCCACTCATCTACTGATGGGCACTTGAGCTGTTTCCAGATCTTAACTATTGTAAATTGCACTGCTATGAACATAGGGGTGCATAAATTCTTTGTGATTGGTGTTTTGGGTTTTTTAAGATATATTCCTAGAAGTGGGATCACTGGGCCAAATGGCAGGTCAATTTTTAATTTTTTGAGGAAACACCATACTGCTTTCTATAGTGGCTGAAGCATTCCCACCAGCAGTGTACTAGGGTGCCCTTTTCTCCACACCCTCGTCAGCACTTGTCATTTGTTGATTTGTTGATGGAGCCATTCTGACAGGTGTGAAGTGATCCCTCATTGTGGTTTTAATTTGCATCTCTCTGACGATTAGCGACATTGAGCATTTTTTCATATGTCTCTTAGCCATCTGCACATCCTCTTTGGAGAAGTGTCTATTTAGGTCCTTTGCCTGGTTTTTAATTGGATTGTTTGTCTTCCTTTTGTTAAGTTGTATGAGTTCCTTATATATTTTGGATATTAACCCTTTATCAGATGTGTCATTGGCAAATATGTTCTCTCTACTGTCCTTCTGACTTGTGTTATTTTTTGCAGCATTAAAATTGTCAAACTGGGTTTAGTCAAGAGGCTCACACAGAGGATCACAGCATGGACTCCACTCCAAAGTAATCCCACAACACCCACAACACTCTCATAGTTTAGTACTGAGGCAAACAGTCTGATTGCCCCCGCTAAACCGTGGGTTTTCTTTGTGAAATGAAACATCTGAGCAGGCAAAAGTGAAAGCAAGGGTGGTGAGGGGACGTCTACCTATGCCAAGTTGGGGCTCATGCTAGAGCATGCTTTGGTGTAGAAAAAATGTTTTCCTTCCAGATAGAGGGAATTTCTTCTAGCACATAAGCCCAAAACATTCTTATTTCCTAGAGCAGCCATTTCTCAGATTTCAGGGTGGGCACTGAATTTTGGTTTGGTTATTATAGTTTTTTGGTTAGGAGTGTGCATGAAGCCAAACTTCCTGGGTTTCCATCTTGCCTTGCTAGCTGTGTGACCTTGGGCAACATATTTGTGAAATAAGGATAGTAACGGTATGTATTTCAGAATAAAGATAGGGAATGTTTGTGTAGTGCTTACCACATAGTAAGCTCTCAATAAATAGTAGCTATTATCATTATTAGAAGCATTTAAAGTTTATATGCACTATTTCTATTTAACTTTCCCCCTTTTAACTGTAAACAAGAGCTTTTTCTAAAAGCAACGGTAGTTCTAGGTCAAGGATAAACTGTTTTGCACACAACTTTCCTCTCCCCCATGAACAAACCACACCCACTTCCTGTTGCATGCAAATACAGGTACCTAAAGGGACACTCAACGCCAGGCGACCTGTGCAGGACGCTAAGATTGCGACAGAGCGCACTCTGGTGTACACAGCGGGAAGCCAGGATGGGAGGAGGTAATGAGAAGCAATGCTTTGCCCAAGAGTTCTAGGTTGATTTGTGTGGATATAAGAAGTTACTGCAAGTCACTAGATTTTTTTTTAAATGATGTGATAAAAACAGTATTTTTGAACGAATAGTCTGACAGTAACGTTCGGGATTGATGTGCTAGAAAAAGCGATGACAGGGAAGACAGCTGAAAATCTATTGTATCATTGCTGGGGTGAGATCACAAGAGTTTGGGGCTGAGCAGTCAACGGGAACCAAGAGGAAGGGATGAACATGGCAAACATTATGAAAGAAGAAATCACAGGACCTAAAGACAAAAATTTTTTAAAGAAAGGCAAAGAAATATAGAACCTAAAGACAAGCTTGATTTTAAAGAAAGGCAGTCTCATCAACATATTCCGTATAGATGAATGCCATGAATTTCAATCCCCACAAATAAGCTGTTAGCATCTTCTATTTTAGAAAAGTCCATAAGGGTAAAAATAACCCAATGTTTACTACAGGGGTTGTTTGCTTTTAAAGAACAAAATTAATTTACTATTAATCAAAACTTGAAAGTTCTAGGTGAAACTGGACACTTTGTCATTAAAAGACATTGTCTGGTGAGCTAGATGTCTTTTGTACCAACTCTGGATTAAGTCAACAATCCTAAATTCAAAGAGTTCCCAAGTGATTTTTAGGTTCCAGTCTGATATTAAAAAAAAAAAAAGTGCTAGATATTTCCTGCCAAGCGTTCTAGATAACGCTGTTTCCCAACCTGGTAGTATCCAGTGAGGTAGATGAAAGGTTAACGTCCGGCGATGTGTGCTTAGGCAGGCTCAATAGCCATCTCAGATGGGTGAATAAAAAAAATAAATTTATTAAAAGGATGGGGATATCCAAAGGGAAGGGCTACATAGCACTGAGCCAAGGGTATTGGGTCCATGATGGTAGCAAAATACACTGGGACAGTGAAGCAAGGGAGAGAGCGAAAGGAGACAGTGAAGCAAGGGAGACAGTGAAGCAAGAAGGAGCAGCAAGAGAGCCCAGGCTGGGCTGCTCCAGCTCACTGAGAAGTCAGAGAGAGAAGGGGGCCTTGGGGACAGGTTCAGGACAAGGGGTCCTTGGGGTTAGCCCAGGACAAGCTGCCGCTGCCGGTTGTTCCCCTGGTTGCAAATCTCATGGGGTCCCCTAGGAGGGATGGAGATGGTGCTGGCATGCTCCCCTAGTGGGGAGCGCGCACTGGGTCCCTTGTCCTGAGCTATTTATCTCTTTCTTGCAGGCAGGAATCTTTGGGGAGGCCTCAGGGGAGTGTCTCAATAGAATATTCTATTCTATTAGAGCTGTGCTCTTTCAGGTCATGGTCTCCACTGATTGGTCAGTGCCAGGGCAGGGGGTCATTAGTCAATGTATCTGGTCCTGAGGCAGCCAAGGCGCCACTTGTCTGGTTTCACTGCTTATCTGGGCCTGGAGCTGAAACACAACTAAGGCCTTGATGTTATCTTTAGGGAGCAGCGCTCAGGGGGCCTAAACCGCATGACCAAGGATATGCGAGGGGAGGATAGGTTACCCTGGGGACAAGGTTCTTGTTTTCCCAGTTTCGCCCCTTGCTAGGCATCTGGGGCTTCCTGCCCTGGTGAGGTTCTGTACCCTAGTTTCTGCACCTGGATTTCTGTACCTGGCCCGTCTAACAGTAGATTTAACTCAACATGTATATCCAGTACCAATTCTGCGCAGAGCTCTGTGATAGTTTGGACAGCAAGCACCTTTCCTTTTCCTTGGTTTATAAGCCCTGGAAGTTTCATAAGCATAGGCATCCACAGGTGAAAAAGGAGGAATTTTTATTTAGTCCATCTGTTCATCCTGGACTCACATAAGGAATATCTTCTGCCTTCTTGTCTGTAACTGACAGTTTGATTCTGTCTTTTCCCTTTGTCTTACTACGGAAAAGAAAACTGATATTGCACAAATTCCCCAATATTTCTTTTCTGTTTTACAATGGGAACTTCATTTGGTTCATTTTCAAAAATATTTTCTGAGCATGTAATGAAGGTCTGTGTCAGATCCAAGTGCAAAGTGATAAAGAAATGATCCCAGTCCGCTCTCTGGGAACGCACAGCCTGGTGAGAGGAAGACGCCCATATGTCTGTATTCCCGTGTCTTTCTGTGGAAGGACTTAAACAGTAAGAACAGGGAGATGTGCAACACAAAAAATAAAGGTTATTAGAAGCAAGTGAGAAAGATAAGGCAAAGGGAAAGCAATGATGGGGTCCTACGATAAAGGCAGACTAGTGCACACAATAAATATAATGGAGGCCTACATGTGTTTGCTAAGGATCCACCAGGAATTTGGCTCAAAGCCTTTTAGCAATCTCCCTACAAGGGAAAACACGATCAGTTACACAATCCACAGGTTCCAGCAGATGAAAGCAGACAAAAGCAGACCAGTTGCTCAGGATATAACCAGTCCGGATATAAGGCCAAACAAACCCACAAGGATCCTGAAAATGCAATACTATGTGATATACTGAAGAACATCCTCAATAATATCCTTACAGCAAATGGAGTGGGGCTATTTCAGCAGCACATCTCAGTATGGGCTGATGGCTTATCATCAAAGCCAAGTTCAGTGAAAGCAATTTTACAGGGGTTCATTTAAGCAGAAAATTTCCTTACACTGTGGTAAGTACAGTCATAGAAATAAGCATCAGTGCTTTGAGACAGTGAGGGGACACAACTACAATTTCATTCAGAGTTGAAGCAGACATCATCATCCAGGAGAGGACTTGGAAACTTCTATTCAATTTCCAAAGGAAATGGGAAGGTTTTGGTGCAAACACCTAGCTCTTAGAACTCAAATTTTTATTATGGGTTGGTTACTGTTTTAAAAGGGTCTTCTCATCACTGTAAAATTCACATTAAAAAATTAAAACATACTTTTAATTGAATGGTTCTCATTTTCTTTGTAGTTTACATATGTCCATCCTTAAAATTAAATAAGATGACAAATAAAGAATATCGAGTCTGCCTACCTGAAGAGTGAGTGCCTGAAGACTCAGTGAGGGTTTAGACTTATATTAAGTTTAAAGTAGGCTCCCCCAGAAATCCAGGAGCACAGAAAAAAGAGATCTTTGGTAGTCCTGATTCCATGTTAAACTACATTTTTTAAAAATGATACAAGTTATATTTCTGCCCAATAATAGAGAAAAAGTAAAGAGAAAAAGAAGTTCTCAACCTAAAATAATCCACACATCTGGTGTCAAAAGACAAAGTCTTAGATTTCTAATTCATCCAATAAAAAGGGGGTGACAAAATTTGTCTTGAAGGGAAGGAAAAGCACAGAGAATATAATATGTTTCTGTTGTTGGTGTTATGAAAGTAGTATTTTTCTGCAGTTTGCCCAGGTGTGAAAGGGAGGTTGCATTTCCCAGCTTCGTACCACGACTAGCTGCTTCATCCACAGGCACAGAGCAGCCTCCATGAACCATGCAGGCGAGTGGCCAAGAGGCCTCCCCAGTACTATGACTGGGGCTAACAGCAGATAACGAAGGATAATGTTGAATCTCCGTAGATAAAAACTGCAGGAAATGAGAATGATTGGCAGAGAAGAGAAACCAGAGGTGATCCTACTTGCCAGCCACATCAGAGAGCGTTCGGAAGCATTTGCCTTGATGTCTCTATCTCCGAGTACATGTGATTAGTTGCTGAGACTACAAAAAGATATTTAAAATTTTTACCCAGCAGTGCTTTATATACTAAGGTTGACAACATTTTTGTGTGTGACAGATATAAAAACCAAATATTTAAAATCCATCTGCCACCCTATAAGGAGGGTGGATCTTTTAGACTAAGGATCTTTTGTTTGCTGAGCACGAATGAAGCCACCCTCAGAACTACAGGCACTTGAGGAGGGTATTAAAAGATGGGTGAGGAGGAGCGGGGTGAGATTCATTTCTATGCATAAGAGAGTGGAAAGGTAAAAAAAGCAAAGGGGGGGAAGCTGGGGGTTTTATGAAAGGGAAAGAAGAGGAAAGACAGAGTAAGAAACTCATCAACTGGGGGTGAGGGGAACCGTCTCCTCCAGTGGGACCTACTGCCCAATGACTACCTTTCACTCACCGGTCTCCACATTCTCACGCATGCAAATCTAGCCCCACAAGCAAAACAGCAACCTGGGCACGGAGTGGATTTCCTTTGGGGGAGCCAGTAGTGGGGTTCAGTCCCACTTCCCAGCTGAGGGAAGCAGGAGCAGGGGCTGCTATGAGAGCACAGGCACACTCACCACTTTTCACCTAACTCTGTGCAGAACCCTTAAAAATTGAAAGGCTGAAGGCATCCATGGCTCCGGCTCATTCTTACCCAGTTTACTTACCTAATTTGCAGACCCTGTGGATTCTGCCTCCCAAGTCCCTCAAAAGCAGCCCCCGCTGTGTTCTGTTCCTATGGCTATTCCCCCCTGCGACCTCCCGTGACCTCTGGCAGAACTCAGCCTCTCCCACCCGCAGTGCTCGCCACCCTTCCCTGTACTCAGGCCCTGTGAGCCCCTTCCCACACACGAATTATTCATGAGGGCGCCATCCGAGGGCAGCAGCAAGGGCCACGTGAGGGCCGCTTTCTTCTCGTGGATTCGACAATGCTTTATACACAAACAGTGGTTAGAAAGTGCTTGTGAAAGCGAAGGGGAAAGAAGGGAGACAAGAAAGGGGGAACTAGAGGAGACCGGGGACGGGTTGGGATGGAGGCGAGGGAGGGAAGGGGGGGAAGGGAGTAGACGTTTCATAGCTGCTTTGTATGGGGTATATAACAGGCCTGCAGGACAAGTCTTTCAAAATAAGCTTTTCCACGCTCTTTTCTTTTTTCACAGCCAGATCCTTATTGCATTTGGTGCGGGTATCTTAGTTGTGCCTTCTAAACAAATCCCACAGCATTTATACATATCCAGATAGTAATGTTTAGCTCCAGATTTTTCTCTTATTCAAATACCTCTTCTATGTTGTTGTTTTACCACCAGTGTTCTTTATTTTTAAGATATTAGGAGAATGGACTAAGTGGTTTGGAGACTGTTCAGAGTCATTTTATTTGTGCACTCCAGTTATCCTTTGTTCCTATCCGAGGTATTTCATGGAGGATAGTATATTACATATAGCTAAAATGATTACTTTTCTCATTTCTGTGGCTCAGAAAAATCTGACAAGAACCTCTGCAGCTGTACTGGTTAGAGTCTCAGACTGTGATCCCCAGCCAGGTGCAAGGACAATGGCTGCCTATGAATGTCCCTCGTGCCAGCTGTTATCCCAACATGTGCAGTGTGCAGCACTAGAGGGGGAGGACTCTGTTCTATCTGCACCCTTTTTTGGTAAGGAATAAGCTTTGCTATCATCTTTGAAATAGCTTCTAATGAGTTGGAAGAAATAAATTGTTTTTTGCAAGATATTTTCCATCGAAAGCACCAATGATCTATCAGTTTTGGCATCCTAATGTCTGAAGTAGATACAGAGCCCAAGACTTCAGGCCGCAAAGGTTATTGGTAAACTGATGTGGGTGATTTCACTCAAGCCTGCAATGGAAATTAATCCATCATGGAAGTACCCTGTAGTCAGATACAATTGACATAATGAATAGGTAAAACATAAAACAGAAGAACATATTGGCAGGTTAAGACATAAGAGGGACCAAGGGAATGCATGTAAGGAATCTAGGACAATAAATCTGGGTGACAGTTCAGTTTTTAAAAGTACTAACAATGTTGTCTAAGGAATCCCCAATATAGCAGGAAGGGATTCCAATTTACAATAGGCCATACCCTTCATTCTCTCACTTTTAAGTCAGTGTGTTATTCATAAATACTTGATGAACTGAATTATCATCTAAAATCAGAAAGGTGGCAGAAACAAAAGTATCCTGTATCAGATTTATTTTATTCAAAATCACATAATCTTATATTGAGACAAGACCTTGCAATCCAACCTCCTGTTGAGCCCTGGAATTCCTTCCACAGCATCCTAAAGCAGATGGTCAAGTGGTCTGTCTTCATTTTTTTTTTTTTGCATTTATCTGTCCAGTTTTCTCAACATCATTTATTGACTATACTGTCTTTTCCCCACTGTATATTCCTGCATCCTTTGTTGTAAATTAATTGACCATATAAGTATTATCTATTAATAGCTGAGATATAAAAGCAACTAGATGTCCACCATCAATAGATGAAGGGATAAGGGAGATGTGGTAAATCTATACAATGGAATATTACTTGGCCATGAAAAAGAATAAAAATCTTGCCATTTGCAGCAGCATGGATGGACCTAAGGGGTATTATGCTAAGTGAAATAAGTCAGATAGAGAAAGACAAATACTATATGATTTCACTTATATGTGGAATCTGAAAATAAATAATGAAACAGAAACAGACTCAAAGAACAAACTGATGGTTGCCAGAGTGGAGGGGAGTGACAAGATGGGTAAAAAAGATAAAGGTGATTAGGAGATAGAAATTTCCAATTATAAAATAAATAAGACACAGAAATGTAAAGCATAGGGAATATAGTCAATAATATCATAATAACTTTATATGAGGACAGATAGTTACTACGCTTGTCATTGTGATCACATTGTAAGCTATAAAAATGTAGAATCACTATGTTTAATTGAAACTAATTAATATTGCAGGTCAACTGTACTTTAATGAAACAAACAAAAAAGATTAAAATAACATATCCTATGTCAAAAGGGTAGGGAATTAAGAGAGGTGAAATAAGAGACATACTTTTATATCCAACAATGCTTTTTGAATCAAAGTAAGTAATATGACTAATTATTCTAACTTATATTCAAGATATAATTAGAAAGTTATTATATACAGTCAAGACTCAAAGGTATGTCACTCCAAGTACAATGTGATATTTTTTCTAAATAGACTCAACTGTCACATTCAATTTCTCATAATTTCTGTAATCTCCCCAGCCTAAACTAGAACATGTTAAAGGCTTTTGGAGCAGGTGACACAGGGAAATAATATTTCCAAGAATTTTTTCCCTGAAAATTTTAAAGGATGGCATTTCTTTCTGTTTTATATTTAACCCAATAAACTTGATGTTGAAATTGTCATTTATAATCACAGGCCTTGGGAGACATCTGCGTTGCTCCAGCCTCCCACAGAACTTTAGACTTTGCAAACATTCTGAAACTCTACCACTTCCCCTGATTCTGAGGTTAAAAGCAAGTGCTTGCCCTCCTTACTCTAGTTAAGATCTTATCTTCTCCTGTTTTTGTGTCTCTGATAGGTTGGCCTGGTACTTCTCCTGAGCAGAACAGAAAAGTGCTTTGACATTTGCTTTCCTCCAAGCTCAAACTAAAAGAAGACCATAGGAACATGCAGACAACACACACACACACACACACACACACACACACACACACACTCACTGCATTAGTCCATTAGTCTTCCCAGGGCCTGGAGGCTCACATTGCTCCTTCCTCATCTGTGATGAATACATCACTATGTGTGTCTTCTATCTGCTTTGGGTTTTTGTAACCCTAAGTTCATAAAAGAGATTTGTTCACTTCAAGTAATTCTCCTTCTTTCTTCCTCTAAACAAATTTTGAAAAGAGTATATTTTAAATATTATAGGTTAGTTCTGTCATAGGTTCCTAATATGCCAAATTCCTTTTGAACAACACTGGTGCTTATATTTCTTCCACATCATTGAAAGAATATAACAGAATGAACTCCAGGAAGCATGCCACATACATTTTATTTTAAAACCAAGTGGTGAAATTAAGCCAGATTATGTTGGGAATCTTTGAGATATTTTTAAATCATTAGAACTTAATTATAATTAAGAAATACCAATTTAAATGCAAAATAGTTATTTCTCTCTTTATTTCCTACGGTCAGTGAAAGAAGGTTCTCACACTATTCCAAATAAAAGAGACCCTTGCATTAACTTTCTAAGTAGTTATCTTCCAAACATCTTCAACCTAATAAATCTTGAAATTTCTCAAATGGTTCCTCATCTATGGACAAGTAAGCCAGGACCTTTGCAGGAGTTTCCAAAAATAATTTAGAAGGGATGACCTCTAAGTCACGTTTAAAACTCATGATTCTATGAAATTACACATTAAAAGTAATGGGAAAATACCACATACTTAAATACAGACATATTAGGGTACGTAGATGTCCTGCTATGGACAGAAAATCACACCCTTGGACAAATATTAAAATGACTTGGAAATTAAAAGACAAAAAATTGAGAGTCTCACAATCAGAGAGTATGATTTAATAAGCCTGACAGAAAGTTCCCAAATTAAAAGTTTTTCTTAAACTTTTAAAAAATATCTTCTTTAAAATTCCCCAGGTAATTCTCAGGTGCAGCCAGGGCTGAGAGCCAATGATTTGGGATGTATCAGGGGGGGTCTGTGGGGAGTTTGGAGACCGGAAATTATTCAAAGTTCAATAACTTTCTCTCCTTGAGAATCTACACTTCTGCTTATATTAAAGAGATTGTGGGATAAACACCATAACTGTCATCCACTGGCTTTAGTCTGGGAAGGCTTTTAAAGGAGATGAAGTTTAAGCAGAGTTTTAAAAGAGAACAGAGTATAGTTTTATTCTAAAAACAGAGGAGCCAAGGTTAGGTCAGGGATTTGGAAGAGTAAGAGTGAATTATGTTCGGAGCTGGAACAGAGCTTTTAACTGAGAGCAATTAAATACCCAAAACCCATGATCAAAACTTTGTCTCCTCTAGGTACTCAATAAATAGTAATTAAACTTCATTGTCGTTGAATTAAAATAATCTTAATGGAAAACCCTTAAATGGCTCAGATTAAGTTTTGTATTTATCACTGTATCCATTTAATCCTGCCTGTACTTAAAGATTTAGAAATACTATGACCCCAGGATCATGCTCCTCACTCTCCCTTCCCAACACATATTATCTTCCCTGTAGCACAATGAATGGAAATTGTTCAAGCATTTTTATTAGCAACTTCCACTCCTTATTTTCACAGACCCTGTGTTACCCTGATCCCATTCAATGGAGAACGGCTTTGAGATCTTATAAAAATTTCCAATATCCACGAATATAGTAGATAGCTCTTAATCATCCTGGTCCTATGATGACAGTCCCATTACCATGGAAGAAAAGATTGTATTTTAAGATAACATTTCCAATGAATTTTAGAATCTAATAGTACCTTATACCTAGTTCCTTTTTAAAATTTGTAAAATATTTCTCATGCTTTTTTAAATATCACTTTTGTTCCCTAGAGAGAGTTGAGTCAAATATGGATAGATTGTGAGATATATAAAGAAACTATTCACTGGCTAATTGAGTGAAATTTTAGTGAGACTTACTTGAAAATCAAACATGACCTTCCTATAATATCTTTCCCCAGAGACGTGCAATCATCACTTAAAGATCAGCAGCTGTTAACCCCAGCACCCAATAAGCTTTTACCAGTAGCCATCATCCACAGATAGCAAGACGTGGCAGAATTAAACAAAGCATCCTTACAATCTTTAGGTGGGAACACAGCATAAGATATGCTGGACTCATTAATAGGATCTGTGGGAATAGTGTAATATCTGACCTTAAAAATATTGAAACAGTCACAGTGTGTCTTTGATGCCACTACACCTCAATCATAAATCCATTCATTCACCCATCCATTCATTCAGCAAACACGGAGGCTGCTCTGTGTGCCAGACACTGAAAAGGACAGGCTAGTCACTGTCTCACAGTTTAGTTGGGGAAATCTACCACTAAACAGGTACACAAATTAAAAATTATAATTAAAAATTGAAAAATAAATGTTGTGAAGGTAATAAACAGCAGGTTGGGTGAGGGACTAATGAAAGGGAACCAACCCTCCACACAGTCAAGAGAAGGAATTCCAGAGGGAAGAAGGCTCTAGGTCAGGCTGGAGAGAAAGGAGGTCACTGTTAGCTTGTGTGGAATTTCTTTACTATTCAGCCTGGATGCTCTCTGCTGCCCAGTGCCAGGAGTTCAGACTAGCCAAGAACACCTCTGTGGGGCCCAAATCCAGCCCCTGCCTTACTGTCTCCTTTGTGAAAAGTCTTCCACAGCAGACTCAGCCTTGCTCTGTGTATATGCACACATGCTTCTGTGTGTGTATCTCGTGTGTGTGTGGGGGGGGGCTAGCATAATTCTGGTTTTCTAATAAAGCTAATTATTTTTATCCTGTAGCTATAGGCTTAGTTTTTCAAGAAAACTAGATGGGCAGTTACTCTTGAGTATCACTTATGTGGGGAGTATGAATACACTGCCAGTGTGGAGGCGCCCCCAGGAAGACGTATGAATCCTCTGATACGCTGACTTTGTGGGCGAGTGGGGAATAGGAATCCATAGCAAGAGCTAAAAAGTCTGTGGTGCACATCAGCAAGTTAGGAAGAATCTCAAGGGAACCTATTTTTAAAAGTCAACTGTGGTGGCTGTACCCTTTAGCTTTGAAGTTTTCAGCCTTTTAAACCCTATATCTTCTTTTGATAAACATAAAAAGCCAACATACTCTGTTATGGGTTGAATTGTGTCCCCCCTAAAAAATTATATATATGAATCCTAATCCCCAGTATCTGTGAATGTGACTTTATTTGGAAATGGGGTTTTTGCAGATGACCAAGTTAAGATGAGGTCATTAGGATGGGCCCTAATCTAGTATGGCTGTGTCCTTATAAAAAGGGATGCATCTGCAAGTCCAGAAATACCAAAGATCGCCAACAAACCATTAGGAGCTAGGTGAGAGGTATGGAGCAGGTTCTCTCTCCAAAGAAACCAACCCTGATGATACCTTGATCTTGGACTTCTAGCTTCTAGAACTGCAAGACAATGAGTTTCTATTGTTTTAAGCCACCCAGTTTGTGGTACTTCGTATTGGCAGCCCTAGCAAATTAATGCACACTCCTCCAACTCTATTTAAAATTTCTGAATAAATGGAAAAGCAACCTCTTTTGGGTCTATAATTATTTAAAGATAAAAAGCTAAAAAATGGAAAATTATTACTAAAGGCAAGAGGTAAGAGGATAAGAGAGTGCCCCTGCACAGTTGAGAATCACTGCTCTAGCTTCTCTGAGTTCTATAGGAGACTTGGGTGCCCAGCCAGACCTCCTCCCTGACTCAGAGGAGACCACTACCAAGGTGTACTATTGGGGAGAGGTAGTGGAATCCTATACGGTGCCCTCCCTGAAATCTCTACCTGATGATGTCCATAAAATACTTCAATAGCAGGCTGGACAGTTATGTCCACTCTTAGGCATGGGTGTCTGGGAAACCATTAACCCAACAGTTGAATGAGAACCAGGAATGGGGACCAGGAAGATCTTTACACCATCTTGGCTTCAATTCTAGATGTCATAAAGTAGAGGGGATTTTATCTTGCCTTGGAACTAAAGTTATATATACTGTATTAGTTTTCTAGAGTGGCACTAATGAAGTACCACAAACTTGGTGGCTTCTGCCTCACAGTTTTGGAGGCTAGAAGTCCAAAATCAAGGTGTTGGCAGAGTTGCTTCCTTCTGAGGGCAAATCTGTTTCATGTGTCTCTCCTGCCTTCTGGCAGTCTGAAGCTTGTGGATACATCACTCCAATCCTCTCTCTTCACATGGCGTTCTCCCTGTGTGACTGTGTCTGTGTCCAAATTTCACCCATGTAATTAGAACACCAGTCATATTGGGGTAGGGCCCTCACTAAGAACCTCATCTTAACTCGATCATCTACAAAGACCAAATTTTCAAATAAAGTCATATTCACAAATACCAGTGCTTAGGACTTCAAGATACTTCTGGGGGAAGGAGAACACAATTCAACAGATATCGGCATGACTTTCCATACTATGAGAGACTAAAGAGTATCGGTAAGGTTCTAAAATAAGGAGCTGATCCGGCAGGCCCAACTACTCAACCATTGTAAGGAAGATTCCCTAAGGATGGACACTGTCAGTGGGCTCCCCCTGCTGGAAGAGTCAATGATGTATTTTAACCACTCGAGCTGCATTTATACCTGTGACTTCAGGTGAAATTGGCCAATAATTTTCCTTTCTTCTTTAGCCCTTAGAATCAAGGTTACATTATTCTCATAAGATGAATGGGGGTGGGGGGCACTGTCCCTATTTAATGTACTCTGGATTATTATGT
Organism: Miniopterus schreibersii; assembly: GCF_964146895.1. Lineage (NCBI taxonomy): Eukaryota > Metazoa > Chordata > Mammalia > Chiroptera > Miniopteridae > Miniopterus > Miniopterus schreibersii. Next base: position 74,929,111 of record NC_138107.1, on the reverse strand, counting down.
ATAAGATGGAAATTAACTGTTTTGTTGCTTGAAGAGTCACTGGAACTTGCTTATAAAACCACTTTGGCCTTAATAATGCTTAGTTTTGTTTATAGGCAGATTTTTTTTAAAACTACTTATTCCCTCCCTCTCACCCCCCCTCCAGTTGCTGTGTGTGTGTATGTGTGTGTGTGTATGTCTGTCTGTATGTCTCGCTCATTTCCTGCCTTCTTTTGAATGAATTTGGTGTTTTTTTTTACATTTTCTTTTATTCTGCGACTAGTTTGGAAGTCCTACTTTATATTCCTATTTACTTTTACTTTTACTTTTTCTTAAATTTTAACATGCTATGGCAGGTTCTGGTCAAGCTTGCTATATCTAAATGCTCTTCAACTTTGAAATCCAGGAGACAATTGATTGCCTAGATATTATTACACAACTTCTGTACCCAGAACCAGATGTTCAGTGACCTAACTATATAAAGGCAGCTTTTGAAACCATAAAAACTAATTATGTTGAAATTTGAGAACTGGGGTACAAGAGGCTTGGTAAACACTGCTTTTACCTTAAACAGGCAGAACACTATTGCCCAACTCAGGCATGTCTGTGAAGCCTTTGAAGAGACTCAAGAAGCCACACTCATTGGATGTTTGCCTGTCTGATGTTCTCTGTTAGACTTAGAGCTTCTCACAGTAAAATGTAACTGGTACACAATTTACTTGTCAAAGTGTTCTTTTTCATCAAGACCTAGAATCAGTCTTCTGTAGAAATACTTTGCCTAGATACTTAACAAAATCTAAATTAATATCTTGGACCTCATACTTGACAGTACAAGGACTTGGAATACCGATCCTCTAAAAAATAATTCTTCCCATCTCACATGTAACTATGTTCTAGCATTTAATTTTACCTTGTTTTTTTGTTTGTTTGTTTTTGTTAATCCTCACCTGAGGATTTTGTTTTCCCGATTTTTAGAGACAGTGGAAGGAAGGGAGGGGTAGAGAAAGAGAGAGGGAGACAAACATCAATGTGAGAGAGATACATCAATTGGTTGCCTCCCACTCAGCACCCTTGACTGGGACTCAAACCCCCAACCCTCTGGTGCACAGGTGGATGCTCTAACCACCTGGCCAGGGCAATTTCACCTTGTGTTTAACTCCACAAACAGACATTACTATTTGTTTTTCAGACTTATTTTATCATCTTATCCATTTTTCATCTTGCATTTCAAATTCCTGGGAGCATGAATCTTCTTGTTTGTTGTATCTGCTGACTCTCACCCATGGTAGATTGTTTCCCTATTAATTTTATAACTTTCTGCATTTGTCAAACTTGTTTTAACAGGTTTTATCCTGTGGGGATCCCAGTCCAAGGAAGTTTTGTGTTTTTCTCTGCTCTGATTTGAGACTGATTTTTATGTTAATTTCTAGATTAGAAGGTGTATATAACACACAGAGAGTGGGCAAAGAAGCAGATAATAGTAGACAAAAGAATTTAATATGTGATAAGGAAAGACTGACCAATTATTTTACAATATATGAAACAACCTCACTGAAAGAGATTGAGAGCTGGGAGTGGGGGAGTGATGACTTCAAACTTTGGAAATAAGTGAAGTCTCTAAAACTAAAGGCAGAGGAAAACTGTACATAGACACTGAACTCCAGTTGATGGAGTTGAACTCTAATTGATTTGACAATTCTGCTACGCTCTACACTTATACAGGATTTAAACAAATAAATGGATTAAGAGTGGTGGGAACCTGATCTCTCACTGTTGGAGTGAGAGGTTACAGATAAACAAGGGGAGATGCTTAGTGAGTACTGGATTATAACTCAAAGTATAAAATAAATGTTTTTAAGTCCATATTAATAGAAATAAATGATTAAAAAAATAAATAGGAGGGACACAAAAATCTCATGCAAAAGAATTCTGAATAATTTATGTAGATACTCCACCCTCAAGGCAGGACATATAACTCCCCTCTCCTTAAATGTGGACTTTGCATAGTGACTCCCTTCCAAAGAGTAGAGTATGGAATGGGGGACAAAAGTAACTTTGTAGTAGAGAAACCTGACAAACACTACCTAAGCCAGGTGACCAAGGGCAGTATTAACAGTGGTAAGTCATGTTGATAATATGTACTCTTGATACGATGTGATGAAAATGGCACTTTGCCTTTGTGGACTTCCTCCCCAAAATGCATAACCCCAATTTAATCTGAGAAAATCTCCACACAAATCCCAATAGAGAAACATCTACAAAACACCTGACCAGTTCTCAAAATGTCAGGATCATCACAACAAGGAAATTCTAAGAAACCATTGAAGATAAGTGGAATATGAGTAGAGTTCTGGAACAGGAGAATGATATTAAGTAAAAACTAAGGAAATCAGAATAACATACAGAATTTCACTAATAATAATGTGGCAAAATCGGTCCATTAGTTTTTAGGAATGTACTATACTAATAATATAAGATGGTTATAATGAGGACATGAGGCTTATAGAAACTTGCTATACTATCTTTGCAACTTTTCTCTGAACCTAAATTTATTCTAAAAAATATAGTCTATTTTTTTATAAAGATAATGCTGCAACACACTTCCTGTTGCCAAAAAAAATTCTGAGAAATCTTAAAATGTAGGAAAAAATATATTTTTGGCCTGCCTGCAATATTATTCTAAAATAAAGACTGTTGCCCAGCTGGGCATGGCTCAGTGGTTGAGCATTGACCTAGGATCCGGGCAATCGGGGTTCGATTCCCGGTCAGGGCACATGCCCGGGTTGCGGGCTCGATCCCCAGTCGGGGGCGTGCAGGAGGCAGCCAATCAATGACTCTCTCATCATTGATGTTTCTATCTCTTTCTCTCCCTCTCCTTTCCTCTCTCTGAAATCAGTAAAGATATATTTAAAAAATTAAAATTAAAATTAAATAAAAACTGTTTAAAAAATGTAGTGCTAGAAAATTGATTAAAATTTTTAAAAAATTATAGGAAATCTATACCTCATTTTACTTACCAAATATTTAAAATCAATATGACAAAATAGAGGAACAAAATGTGTGATAGAAATATTTTACAATGATTATAACAAAAGAGAAATAACATTAATTTCTAAGAAATTCATAATTTTTCACAAGAAAAACACCAGAATCCCCAAAGAACACATAGTTAGAAGCATTAAACAGACAATTTACAAGGAAAGAAATGCAACACCTAATATATGTTTAACAAAATGTTTCACCTTGGTCACTAAAATAATTGATAATTGTTGAAGGTGGGTGATGAACACAAGAGATTTTTTTATACAATTTTTTCTACTTTTGTATATGTTTGCAATTTTTCCAAAGTAGAAAGTTAAAATAAAAGTTTTACATTATAAAGATGATTGTACATTGTAAACATAGATGCTGTATCTACGATATTAGATAAGCTTTATTTATTTAATAAAACTCAATTGTGTAGATGCTATAGTGAAATATCACACTGATACTCAGCTAATGGAAATTTAAGTTTGTAAAACCTTCATAGAAGGCAGTTTTATCATATGTATATGACAACTATGTATATATGTGCATGTATAACATATTTTTATAAATGTATTTACATATTCATGCACACACACAAACACTAAGAAAGTTCTTAAATACTTCTAGGTTAAGATGGCAGACCGAGTGCATGTTTGTTACAAGTTCATCCCATATCCCACTGAATTCTAGAATATATAAATGGGAAAGAGTTCATGAAAAAGTACCATTAGCTGTCCAGGAATTTTAAAGAGTTACTGGAACAGAGAGAGCAGATAAGATCAGATTGACAAAGAAACTAGAATTAGGCCATGCAACACAAAATAGAAATTGGATCAGAGAAGTCTGCTATGCTCTACGAACCTAATGGAAACTACCAGTGCTCCAACCTTGGAGTAAGAAAAGATAGTGAGCTGGAATAAATCATGGGACAGTTATCATGGTAATTAATTAAACACTTGGAACATCTAGGCCAGCATGTATCTCTCTTCCTTTCTTAATCTTCTTCCCTGGGATGTTTGCCCCTAGAATAACAGCTCTCTAAGTTAAGGAGGGTTTTGTCTCACTGACCATAGAGAAGCATGGAAAAGCCTGCTTTGAACCCAACTGACTGTACCTATGTGAAGTTAGAGCCCACCAAAGCTACTCAATTGTTGATCAGAACAAGAAGTTGGCCAAAGACTCTGGAGATAAGTGGGGCTGAAATTATCTGAAATGCACTTTTAGAGGTTTTCTGATAGAGTCTAGGAATATGGGTGTAGTTGGACCTCTGTAATAAACTAAAAGCAGTGACTGGGACCCAGGAAGAGCACAGCTGCCCTTATTTTCATTTCTCTTTTTTATTTTCTCTGTAAGTCAGCTACAGGTGGACTTTCTCAGAGATGAAGGGTAATTAAAAACACAAAAGAGAATAGCCTTGAACAAACCAAACACGAGGAGGAGCGTATTTAACTCAAGTCTCTGAATCTAAGTTTTAAAAAATGAAACAAATTAATAACTAGAAGGAACACATCACATAAATAGATAGGAAGCCAACTATTATAAAGATGTCAGTGACTTCCAAGTTAATTTGTAGATTTAGTGCAATACCAATCTCCGTTGTAATGGAATTTGGAGTAGGATCTTAAAATTAGCTGGGGAAAGAAATGAATGACATTAACTTTTTTTTTTTAAGCCTCACCGAAAGATATTTTTTCCATTGCTTTTCACAGAGAGGAAGGGGGGAGGGGGAGAGAGAGAGAGAGAAACACATCAACTGGTTTCCTCCTGCACGCGGGGGCCAGGGATCAAGCATGCAACTAAGGTCTATGCCCTTGGCTGGAGTTGAACCCGGGATCCTTCAGTCTGTAGGCCAGTGCTCTAACCACTGAGCCAAACCAGCTAGGGCGACATTAACTTTTAAAAATGAATACCAATGGTAATAGGAAGAAACTAGAATTTCTCACTCTTAAAATACATCTAATTATACTTGGCTTGGCATAAGAAAAAACAGATCATGAGCCATCACTGTACAAAAGAGACAGTCAAGATGTCGCTGGGCTTTGTGTAGACACTAAAATTCAAGCTGTTAAGCTGATAGTGAATCTGATAATATGTCAGTCTGGGGCTGTCATAGTTTCAACTTGTGCTTTTACTACATTCAGTCTCTGGAATTCAGGAATTTCACATTCTTCCTTATGAACACAAAAAAAATATTAAAAATGTTATTTATATGCATCCATTCTACACGGTGAGATATGAATTTATAAGCCCTTCACTCAAGAGAGAAGCCAAACAGCCACGCCGAGGTTTGAATCTCCTAATTCAACTATAACTTTCTCATGGAATGGAGTTCGTACCCTAATTTGGGTCAGAGGTTCACCCCTGATATAATCAACTGTAACTTGAGTGACAAAGTCATGTACAGAACATGGCTGCTCACACTGTGACTTTGTGGGCTGGGCAAGTAACGAAGAGACAGTCTCGGGAAAACAAAAAGAAGTAAAACTGTGGGTGCAAAGAAATTTGTAAAACTTAGCGTTAAGTTGGAATGAGTGTCGATGATGTAATTATGAAAGAAAAAATTTCTAAGATAAAAAAAGCAAAATAATGACATTGGGGAAATAAAAGTCCAGATGATTGCAGCAAGAGGCGGTTCTATTTGTGTGGGAGGGAGGTTATGTACATTAATTACTTCTTAATAGAAAAGTATAAGCTAAAACTCCTGTTTCATAAATATTTTATAATAAGCAATTATTACATTTGCAAGTTTTAAAAAATACCAAAGATAAAAATATTCGTATTCCATCATCCAGTTATTTTACTGGTAGGACTCTATCCTAAGAAATAATTTTAAATGTGATCAGACTTATGCACAAGAAGTTAATATAGCATTGTTTATTTATAAGCATAAAAAATTGAAAATAACTTAGATGTCCAATTATGGAGAACTTATTTTAAAGAACTTGACATTTTGCTAGAAACTATGCTATTAAACCATTAAAAATGATGTTTACACAGTTGTTAATAATGAAAGAAAATTCTTAGGCTAAGAAAAGCCACATATGAAATTACATAAACTCTAAGATATAAAAAAAATTCCGTGGTGCCGGAAAACACATCAAAATCCTAGTTGAAGAGACCCTCAGGACAGTAAAGAATATCAGCAATTCTTGGAGGTTTTAGGGGTTTTTTTTATCTAGAGGAAGAAATGGGTCAGAAATTATCCCTTACAAAAGGACAGGTCCAGATACAAAACAGATAGCCAAGAATATCTTTGGCCTTATGTAGATATTAAAATTCAAGTTCCTGAGCCAATACCGAATCTGATAATACTACCATCCAAGGTTATCATAATTTTAACTTGTGCATTTTACTCTTGGTTTAACTCTACCAAAATGACCTATTCAAGGCATAGGAGCATATCAAGGCTTTGAATATTTTGTTTCCTTTTGTCTGTGCTGGATCCTGACTTTTTCTGGCTGGATGTAGCTCTACACCATCAGAATGGAGGCTCCCAGCATGAGATGAGTGTCCTGGTGCCATAAGAAGAGAGGCAGCAGCAACTGTTCCCATTGCCTCTTCTCAATGACTAGTGCCATTACAAACAAAGAGGAGAGAAGTTAAGTCATTCTGTATATTGAATGCTTTAAAGCTAATTCTCTCGTGAGATTTTAGTTGAGAAGGACTGGAAGAGAATAGCTAAATTTATACCCAGCAAAATGGGCCACTTTCTTTGAGCAAGTTGATGTTTCAATCTACGAAGTGCTGGACAGCAAAATTTACAAGAGAAATAGCCTATTTTATTATCTGGGTTATGACCTCAGGAGATCTTGTGACCTGAAAAATCTTAAAAGTCGCAGGTTTGTATCAGTTTGCTGGTTGCCATAACAAAGCACCCCAAGCTGGGAAGCATTAACAACAGAAATATGTTGTCTCACAGTTGTGGAGGCTAGAAGTGTAGAAATCAGTTGTTTCCTTTGTAGGGCTGTGAGGGAAGGAGCTGTTCCAAGCCTCCTTGGCTTGTAGATGGCCATCTTCATGTGCACATGGCATTCAACCTGTATGGTTGTCAGTATCCAGATTTCACCTCTTTGCAAGGTCACCAGCTATGTTGAATTATGGCTCATCCCAGTGACCTCATTTGAACCTGATTACCTCTGTCTCCAAATAAGGTCATATTCTGAGGGACTGGGGGTTAGGACTTCGACATATGAATTTGGGGAAACACAATTCAACCCATAACAAAGTTGTATAAACAACTGCTAGTTGTGCCTGGTCAGCATCCATTGCACTTTCTTCTTTAACTGAAATCCTCTTGTGAGAATCTTTTTTTCCAGAATCACCACCAGTTCCAAGGGGTAGGCATATTATCCAGATTTCAACAATCAGAAAGGCACATCTCCCTGGCATCACGATTGGTTTCAGATGAGCACATGACTCAAACCAAGCCAATCAAAGTCCTCACTGAGACTTTTACTGTAACTACCAAGAATGATGGCAGGTGCTAAGGATCACTAAGCCTCACTGCTGGAGACCATCTTTTGTGGCATGTGGAAAGGCAGTGCCTGGGAATAAAGTCAACTGTGTGCATGGCTCACTGCCCAGGTCACTCCCTCAGAACCAGAGTGTTCATTTTCCTGTTGGCTGCTGACGGCTCTCAGTTGAGTTGCTCTCCATGAGTCGCATCAGCCAGAGAGCACCACCTGGCCCAGTGACTGATAACGTGGAGGTGAGGGCTTCCAAGTGCCCAGACCCCTTTCCTTGAAACAATACCTTAAAGGGTTTTCCAGCTCCAGAACTCACAGAACCAACTTACTCCCTCCTTCTAGCCCTACTTTCTTCACTCTCCTCACACATGTTGATACCAGAAACACTCCCAACACACTTCCTGCAAACTAATCTTTACCTCAAACCTATGATCCAACACAGAGGGAAGCAGTGTTATAGGATCCAGATTGCCTCGTTTGAGGCCATGGATTCAGCCCTTAGATCTCTTGGTTATATGAGCCAATAAATTTGTTTTTTACTTAAGCTATTTAGTTTTAGGTTCCTGTCACTTTCATCAAAAGAGATTTGACTATAACACTCCAGATACAAGTGTCAGAATCACAGAAGAATGCTTGTACATTCATTTAGCAGTTTTTTGGAGCATCTACCCATCTACTTTGTGCCAGGTTCTGTTCAAGGACTGGGGACACATAAGTGCATAATTCAATGTCTCTGTTCTCAGAGACTTACATTTTAGTGGGGAGAAGAGAAAATCAGTAGAAAAATAGAATTTTAAGTCAAAGATACCCACCCAAAGTTGGCCCTGCGGGATTGGGGATTCCACAGAGATTGGCTCTACCAGGTTGGATGGCATTTTGTTTCAGCAGAAGAGGCCGTCCCCGGGTTCTGTACCTATGCCACAGTGTCTGCCAGGAGGGCTACTGTGGCCTATTTAGAATCATCCACAGGGACTAGTACGGACCATGCTACCTTCCTGGGCTAACTTTGACCAAGGCCTAACTAGGCAATTCCAGAGACTGTTATGTCAGATCTTGACATTCTGGGAATTTTGTCACCATGGACTTCACCTCAGTTCTTCCTTCTCAGATCATTACAGGTACTTGATGTGAATTACTTTATTGAGCACTCAAAACAAGCCTGTAAGGTGGGAGTGCCTGTCTTCATTGATAGGTTAGAAATCCAAGTCGCAGAGAGGGTAAGTAACTCCTCCTAGGTCATACCGCTACTGAGTGGCTCCGGGCTCAGGCAGCCTGACCAGAGACCTCAGCAGCCCCTTTGGAAGCCTGCACAACCTGGCAACACTTGGCCCCGGGGTCATACCTGTCAGAGTGCCTGTCAGACCTGTATCTGGGTCTGTTTCTTGGCAATGTCAAAATCATGACAAAAAAGATTAATATTTACTGTGCTTCTACCTCATTCCAAATATTTTTCATGTGTAAGGTCATCTAATTTTTTTTAAAAATCAGCCCAACAAGGTTGCCATCATTGTCCCCATGTTGCACATACAGGTTTAAAATGTGCCCACAGCTCTAACTAGTGCTAGAGATAGGTCTCAGACTGGCTGACTCCAAAATATGCACGCAGTGGTTACAGTTGCACCTTAGGCTTTTAGAAGCAGATGGTCACCTGGATCCACTGAGGTTTAGTTGTTTACTTTCAAACAGTTTCCTCTAGGGGAGGGGGTGGGGGAGTGAAAACTGTTGTTATTGGAAGATCAGATGTTATTGAAACATATGGATAGAATTCCTTACGTTGGGAATTGAGAATTTAAAGACATTAGTTGAGAGGAACCCAGGCTACACTATGGATTTGCCAAGCTTTTCACTTGGGCATATATTTGTGTCCTGCTGTCAATAAGGAGTAAAGCACGGGAGTGGTTTCCATGCCATCACCACATGCTTTCCCATTAAAGGACTGGTGAGCATTTTCAGCCACAGGTTAGTGGGGCACAGCCTCAGTCCTCGTCATGGTCCTCAGCCTTGCCCTCTCCTGGATTCTAGGCCTGACTGGCCAGATTACTCTCACTTTTGTAGTAGTCATGATTTTGCAAGATTCTCCCCAAATTTTCTTAGGCTTTTTTGCCTTTCCTCAGACAACCACAATTACTTCAGTGCTCTTATCTTGTACTTCCTATCACTGTTGGCATTCATGCCCATTTGTACACGATACAAAACCCAGCACTGAGTGCCAGGCCCTCTCTGTGTGGTCCCAAAGGTAGGACTTCTGGTTTTATCTGTGATTGGTTTTCCTTTCTTCTCAAAACTGTGATTTCTTTCTGCTCACCAGGCCTTGAATGGTCTGCTTTACCTGCTGGCCCATTCTTACCATCAGCCTCAATGGGCTGATCTTTTCCTGCATGTGGCTTTGGCTCCCTGGACTTCCCAGCTCTCAGTGCTCCCGTTGTCTTCTAGAATCTTGGATCTCTGCTCACACCTTCCTGGGAAGAGCTGTTTCTACCATTCTTGTGGTTTTTGGTGGGGAGGCTTAAGTTCCTTAGAAATAGATGACTCCTTTCTCTATAGTTGCTTCCTGGATCCCCTTTGAAAAGATCTCTCTTCTTCCACAGCTTCAGGGCAAGGGACAAAGAGATCTTTACTTAATATGCAGACCTTGCAACCAGCCTTCCAACTGCTCTTGCTGCAGAAAGTTCTCTTTAATACATAAAATTCTTTTACTTCTTCATGCTCTGCCCCCTGGCATATGGGTTACACATTTTTATTGCAACAACTTTATAAACAATTTAATGTATTTTTTACTATATTTCATATAATTGCAGTGTACCCAAAGGGCTGATGTTTCTCTTTAAGCATCTAAGTTAACTATAAAATATAGACTTCAACTTTGGGGCTGAGAATAAACACCATTCTTTTGTTACTTTATCATGAGATAGTTGCAAGTGTTCTGATAATAACATCTTGGTATATGCTTGTTCTTAATACTGTTTCTTCCAAAAATGTACCTTTTAAAATTTAAACACAATTCCAGTCCATTAAAATTTCACAATGTGGTTTGTAACCATTCTCTGAGAGTGAAAGCAGTGGCTTATACTTAATGAGAATTTACTACATGCCATGCTCTGCACTGAGCGCCTTATGGACATTACCTCATTTACTTCCTCAACAACTCTAAGAGGCTGGAATAATAACAATAATTTCCAGTGAGCTGGATAAAGCTCAGAGGAGTTAAATAGCTTCAGCAGAATCCCAGAACTAGGCCACAGTGGAGCTTGATTTCAAAGTCCAAACCTTAACTATCAAGGGACATTACCTCCCCAAACGAGGTAGAGATTAAAAGTGTGTGTGTGTGTGTGTGTGTGTGTGTGTGTGTGTGTGTGTGTGTGTGTGTGAAAGAGAGAAATATGTAGAGTCAGAAGTCCTCTGCATCCCAGTACCCTCCTACCCCCATCAATCAGATTCCCTTCTGTGGAACTCCACTACAAACAACGTCAATGTCACTATTGCTAAGACTCAGAACATTTCATTCATTTGATAATAGGACATTTTTTTTTCTGACCACTGAAGGGGACTTTTCTTTTGTTCTCTCATATAATAACCTCAAAGCTTCCTTAACTCATGATCTGTATTTTTCAGACCCCAAATGTACTCAAATTCAAATCTATGGACTTTGCTCAGCATATGAAAAGTATGCATGTTTTTCTACTGTGCTGTTTTGGTTTTTTTGTGACATTGCAGGCTTAAAAATATTTTTGTTCTAAATAGCCTATCATTTATATAGTGTTACCAGGTTACAAGAAAATTTCTAAAGACATAGTATTAATAATCAGATTTGTTTTGATTATTTCAGTGGGGTTCATGAGAAAAAAAAAGCAACTAAAACGGATAATCCCTTGTCCAAAGCATGTGTTCATGGTAAGGTGCCCAGCAAGTTGAATTAATTTTTTCCTCCTTTCTGTCTAAAAAATTACTGTTCAGCATAGTGCCACTTCAGAGTGACAAAAAGGCAAAGACTTTACCCAGATTTCATTGTAAAGAGGGTTGTAATGTTAATAACAGTGTTGGTAGTGAGTCACTATAGCGGCAACAACAGCAATCTTGATACCATATTTATTACATGGAGATGGTGTTATTAAGGCTACAAAGCCAGAACTTGACACATCCATCTCATCATTCTGCCATTTATCTGGAAAGAAGCAAATGACTCCTGTTTAGTCCCAGAATAGGTCCAGGAAGCCCTGATTTGTCCCTAGACTGACGGTAAAGCTATTGGGCCACTTTTGCCCCTCTCCTGTTTTGCTGATCCAGTACTAGCCCTTGAGAACTGTGTTTGCACAGTCTGCATTGCCTGCCCTTGTCAGAGGTGTTGGGAGCCCCTACTGCTGCACACTGATATTCACAAAAACTCCTTTTAAGTATACAAAGGGGCTCTGGAATTTTCCAAACACACACCCTCCAAGCTATAGGGCTTAAGGCCTTCTAGCTGTGCACCAAGATCTCTTAAATTAGCATTATTGAGGCTCACAGTGAACTTCCTAATTAAATACACTCTTTTGTAACCTTGTGATGGATGCTGTGGGTTGGCTAGCTCAATGTGCAACGCAGCTCCTCCTGCTTGGAAAGATTGGGAATCTAGAAATGATCTTCCCAAAGCTCCCTTATAGACAGGGTTCTGGATATGAGTTGTATTCTGTCTGGTGCATGCAATCATGTACATGAACACCTCTCATAATATTCTCCATATTTTCTTGTACATTAAAAGCATTTCTTTCTTTCTTTCTCTTTTTAAGAAATCAGTTGGGCCAAATGGTGTTCCTGTGTTTATTCAGACCTCAAAGACTCAAAGAGTGGCTGCCAGGTTCCATTTTCAGAGCCCCGACTTCCTTCCATGGACACCTATACAAGCTCTTCCCTACCTGTGCTCTTGCTCTTGAATGTCACACACAGTCAATTTCACCAGAAGACTTAGACCTCTAGACCCCAGTGTTGGGTGGCAACTACACTGATCCTGGTTTCTCTTTTTCAGCCACTGTGGTTACTGCTCTTGGCCTCAGAATGCCTTCAGGACCAGCTCTCAAGGAGCCCAGAAGAGCTCTTCACAGTAACATCCCCTCCTAGGGAAAGTGTGGTGCTTGAGCACTGACTCTGGCTCTGGGGGAGGGGCGAGGCACAGGAAACTGACATGGGGGCTCCCACACAGGGCCTGGAGCCCCGAGGGTCTGAAGAACCTGCTTCTATGACAAGAGGGTACAGTAGTGGTCCTCAAACTACACTTTGCTCCACAAGCTAAAAACCTTATGTATTGACATAAAGATTTTTAAAAACTATGTACCACTTCACACACTTTAAACCTGATTCTAAGAGCACTTGTTAGCCTAAGGTTTAATAGTTGCCAAGAATATAATTTCCAGTGTGCATTAAATATTGATGTATTTGTTACAACTGTGACATCACTCTTTTAAAAGTAGCCAATGGAACCTAAATAGTCTAGCAATTTGATACCACAAGTATCTGTTTTTTAAAAGATCTGAACACAAAGTTTCTTTTAGTAGTCAGAAATTTTAATGTGTTCCTTGCTAATGTAGAGGAAAGACTATTCCATGACCTGCCTGCTGCCTGCTAGCTAGACCCAGGGCAAAACAGAGATTGCTTCCCCTAAATCCCCCGAAGACTGTCTGAGGGAACCCCTCCCCTGTGCCTGACAGCATGCTGGCTTGTGCTCGTTCACAGAACAGGCCGTTGCCTTGCCCTGGGCAAGCATGAGAGGCATTTTCCCCTTAAAGGCATGGGTCATGCCCCAGTACCCCATCCATCCTGCCCTGTCCCATATAACCCTCTGCGCCTGCCCCTAGACGCAGTGGATCCATGGCATCTGGTATGTGAATTCCCTTAATAAACCTTTAATGCAATTGAGTTACCAGCCTCCTCCTATGGACTCTGGGCCCCCAGGAAATGTTCCCAATATTAAATCCATTCTACCTCCACATGAATTTATCCAAATGTAAACTCATTCTATGCTTCAAAGACTTTTATAGAGGACCATATTATATTATCTGCAACACAATACGTTTATATTTCCAATAAATTGAAAAAAATTTGCTTTATGTGCCCATTATGCTCTAAGTGTTAAATTTTTCTATCATTAAAATTACTAGTACACAGTTGATCAAAACAATATCAATATGCTGACACTTTCGATAATTACTAAACATAAAAGAAATTTTTTGTTGGAAATGCATCTCTTATAAGATGAATGAGGCTGCATTTTAAAATTAGTTCATTTATTCACCCATGAATATTATTTACTAATATGAGAATGATTTGGTATCTTTTTTTCTTATTTTCCATTTTTATAAATGTGAAGTCCAAGAAACCTTGTTAAGATAAATAAGTACGGGGGTGGGCAAAAGTAGGCTTACACTTGTGAGTACACAAAACACAGAGTTAATAAAGCTTCTTTCTTTTAAGTCCTCACCTAAGGATATTTTTTCCATTGCTTTTTTGAGAGAGTGGGAGGGAGGAAGGGAGAAGGGGAGAGAGAGAAACATTGATGTGAGAGAGACACATTGATTGGTTGCCTCCTACACTCGCCCCAACTGGAATCGAGCCTGCAACCAAGGTACATGCCCTTGGCTGGAACTGAACACAGGACCCTTCAGTCCACAGGCCAACACCCTAAACACTGAGCCAAACCGGCTAGGGCAATAAAGCTATTGTAATAATCATAACCTGCATGCCTTTTTCCATACGAGCACCTGTAAATCTACTTTTGCCCACCCTGTAGATGGGGATAGAACAGGTTTTGCAGAAACCAGGTCACTCAATTCTTATGTCAAAAATCACCTAGTGCCCGACTGGCGTGGCTCGGTGGTTGAGCATCAACTAGGAGATGGCAGTTCAATTCCTGGTCAGGGCAAATGCCCAGGTTGTGGGCTTAATCCACAGTGGGGTCATGCAGGAGGCAGCCAATCAGACTCTCTCATCATTGGTGTTTCTATCTCTCTCTCCCTCTCCCTTCCTCTCTATGAAATCAATAAAGAATTTTTTTTTTTTAAATCATCTGGTGATTTGTCATGAAATTATTCTCATGTTCTATGAAATGACAACTTGATTAGGCTTGCCTTGATTTTTCTGGGAGAAAAGAGTTGGAAACTACCTGGCTTGCAGCCAAATTTTTATCCAGGTATTAGATCTTTCGCCAAGAAAGTTTTTGTCAAGACTTATGAAAGGACTATTAATTATATATTTTATTTTTGACTTAAGGTACTTTCTAAAATAAGATATAGTCAAAAGGGGTTGGAAAAATTCTTTATTTTCATATATCATTACACAGTCATAACTTTCAATAACATTTTTTTTATTTTTCAAAAAATTATTTTTATCTTACCACATATTTTAAGTATGTTTATGTCAAAACTCTGTTGAACTAAAACAACAGCTTTAACTGAATTTGTGAAAATGTTCATCATCTAATCTAAGTGGCAAGGCCAGTCATATCACAATTACTTTCTTCAAAAAAACTCTGACTTCAGTTCTCAATTCAAGTCAATATATGGCTATGGATTTTAAGAAATAGTATGAAAACTCGATTAATAAATATGAAACATATCTTATAAAGTGCTAAAAGTGATAAAGTCAATATTAAAATTATGTAGAGGTAATAGAATTTTCTCATTTTAGAATAAATTATAAAACAAGAAAATAATGCTGTTTCTCATCACAAATCTGTAATTAAGTGATGGAATATGAAATTCTGACTGAGGAGAAGCATGTCTTTCTCTTTTTCTTTTTTGTTTGTTTTGTTTTTTTAAATATATCTTTTATTGATTTCAGAGAAAGGAAGGGAGAGGGAGAGAGAGAGGTAGAAACATCAATGATGAGAGTCATTGATCAGGTGCCTCCTGCATTCCCCCCACCGGGGATCCAGCCCGCAACCCAGGCATGTGCCCTGACCAGGAATCGAACCGCGATCTCCTGGATCCTAGGTTGATGCTCAACCGCTGAGCCAACCCTGGCCTGGCCTTTTCCTCTTTTTAAATAGGGAGAGGCACTTCTGGGAAAGGAAATGTATGAATGAAGAACCTTCATAAACATGCCAGCCAGTTCTCAGGCAGATCGGTTTCACCTAAGAATATGTATGGGAGTTGAGAACCAAGAGATTGATTTCCTTAAAACTATGCTCATATGTCCCTTGGAAAGTCTTCTATGATCAAGGGTACCCCAACAGAAGACTGCTGCTGTTAAGAAGCAAATAACCAACCTGCTTTGGTACCTAAAGGAACCAGGCATATAACCAGTAACAATTATTATGCTGAGAAAGGCCAACTGCCATGTATAAGCCAAGGACTCCCAAAATTATCATCAATTATGCTTCTTCATGATTTTCAGATGCCAGCTGAATGTCGCAGCTGGATGAGTCACAGTCACCATAAAGGCAACGCATCCATAACTGAACACACTGTCTTTCCACTGAGACTTGCCGCTCATTCTGTATTTCCTGCCTCAGAGCATGAAGCCAGCACCCACCTAATGACCTGGGGAAAATGCTTCTGTTGTCCATCCAGTATCCATTCTGCACCAACACATCCACTCTTTAGTTCGGAGAGGCAATACACCCAGCTTGAAAACTCCCTTGCAGCTAAGGGGAGCTATACAAACTAGTTCTGGCTAATGCACATCACAGTGGCAAGGATGGGACATCGAGGAAAGAGAGCTCTTATTAAAAGGGCAGGCTCGAAATCTGAAATAAGTCAGATGGGAAAGGACAAGGGCTGTATGATTTCACTCATGTGGGATATAAAGCAAAACACAACAAATGAACAAACAATACCAAAACAAAAACCTCATCGATACAGACAACAGAATGGCGGTTATCACGGGAAGGGGGCTGGGGGGTGAAGAGGGTACAGGGGGTCAAACACACGGTGGCCGGAGACTAGGCTTCGGGTGGAGAGCACACGAGAGTATACAGATGCTATATTAAAGTTGTACACCTGAAATGTACATACTGTTATTAACTAATATTACCCCAATAAAATTTTAAAATAACAAGTAAAAGGGGCAGCCTCAGCCTTTTGTCTTTCACCCCTCTCCTCCATCCATCCTGGACCACAGCAGATGCGATGCTGGAAATTGCACATGCTTCCTGCTATAAGGAGGTGACGGCACCGGGAGGAAGGCCCGCACCGAAGAAGGCTGAGCAGAAAGCTAGGAGGAGCCCAAGGCCTCGCCCGCATCGCAGTCTGAAGACCGGCCGTGGGTTGCATTGCCCGCTTTGCCAGCCAAGGACAGTCCTGACATCCCAACCGGCCCGGAAACCCAGACCACCCTCCAAGACCACTTTGCCCCACTCTCCCCACCCACCTGGTGTCCATGCCCTGGTTATCTTGTCTCCCTGACACCACCACCGTCATTCACATTTTCTCTTACCCTACATCCACTGCCTTAGTTTGAGCGTTTCTGTTTGTCCGTCTCTCTGATGGTATCATTACCTGGTTAGAGTCTCAGCTTGACACCAAAGCTTTAAATGGCCTCTGGTGGCTGTAGAATGAAACACTATGTTCTTTAAGTGAAACTCCGGGTCCTAGGACATGATCTCGCTCTTGTTTGCCTTGTTAGACTAACTTCTGACCATGCTTCTCCCACTCTTCACTCCAGGTAGACTGAGCTACACTAAAGTTGTCTGTTGTTGTCAGACCTTCCTCTCTCTCCGCTTTCCCCTAAAATAATCTTCATTCTCTGCACCATCATGATAGACATCTACTCTTAACACTCAATTTATATCTCTCTTGAAGGCCTTCCTGATTCCACCCCTGCCTTGCTGAAACACATAGAGAAAGAGAATTAAGGAATTAATAAGAATTTATTTAATAGCCATTTTATTATTTTCCGAGAAATGGAAATTTAAAATGCTATAATCTCTACATGAGTATAGAACAATTGCTTTGAACTAAATATGTAAAGTATTATATATGTAAAAATTCATATATGTGAATTGTAACTCAAACTATACCCTAATTAATCCTGTTATAGCTGATGTAATTGTTTATGGATTTCATAACTTTTATGAAGTTAATATTTGCACAGAAGTTAGTGGTAAAATGGAATCAGCCTGGTGATTCCTAAAGATGCCATGTCTATCAGACTAGTGTCATCATTTTGTGTCTTATTAGCATTGTTGTTTATTTGGAATAATGAATGATGCCTGGGTGGTTACCTGCCTGATTAATTTATGGAGGGTCTACTCACTGCTCCACCAACATGTCAGCATTTAATAAACATTTGGGGATAATTGAATAGCAACAATGTGAATTGTCCATTTAATCATCATAATACAGGCACCATCGTGCCTTATGTGTTGATGTACTCAGAGTTGAGAAGAGAGAACGATACTCAGATTTAAGCCTGACTACATTAAAATAAACACTGAGTTTGAAACACCTGGCCCGTCTTTGTTTCCCTATAATATACAGGGATTAGTTACTATTTTGAAGGCCATCCTGCAATGATGGGGATCCTGGTATGATATATACATAGAGAGAGAAGACTGGACTTGAAAACGTATTTCCTTAGCTTTGTTGGGGAATTTTTTTTAATGATTATATAATATACTCACTTGAAACACACCTGCAAAAAGTGACAGAGCACAACGTTCCAGGAATGTGGTGTAAATTATACAAAGTAGAGTCATCTCCCTTTGCCCCTCAATAGATTGTGAAACTGAGTCTAGTGAACTTGCTTCAAAAAGGGCTCTCCCTTCCAGCGCCAAACACAATGTCCCTTCGTGTCTTCTTCCTTCCGAAGATAGCCATGGCTCATTGTCCCCTTTGCTCCTTCTCACTCTCCCCACCAGGCACAGTCCCCTGATTTCATCTGTATCGAGTACACTGGCAGATGCTGGGTGTGTGACAGAGCCCCCAACAAGGTGTCACAGAGTGTCTATGACAGAGGTCACAACTCAAATGCCTGCAGGAACACACTAGTAATATAACAGTGAAGCCAGCCAGGGGTTGGTGACCTGAGGCGCTCAATCCAGGGACTTCCATTACGTTGCTCCCACCAGTATTTACTATGACATGATCTTGGCCTCGTATAACCAGATCTCCTGGTTTTTGTTTTGTGTGTGTTTTTCCCAACAGAATCCAGGAATCTGGTTTGGTTTGGTTTGGTTTGGTTTGGTTTGGTTTGGTTTGGTTTGGTTTGGTTTGGTTTGGTTTGGGAGATCTCTTGACTTTTAAATGTCAATAATGAATTTTGTTTTGAAACACATGGATCAAAATGAAATACTTTTGTGAACAAGATACAATTCATAGGGCCATTTGTCAACTAAACATTTCTTCTATTCAGTGAACTTCTCCATATAACTTTGTGGTAGGAGTATCTGATCAGCCACTTCTGATATTTTCAGGAAGTCAGAAAAAGAGAAATGGGCGATATGGAAATTAATTATGAAACTACCTAAAGGAATTGTTAAAATTACATTATGGACAAAAGGGGGAGGCATTGTAATAAATCTAACTGAAAGTACCCTTACACAATAAATTACCAATTGGGCAGGTTATGGTAGGTAGTAACACACAGGCTTATAACTTCTTTAGTAAAAGATTTAAGCAAGCCCTGTCCATTGTTTTTGTGCATCTAGGTTAATATACTTTTGAAATGCCAAAAGTAATTCTCTTTTCTAGACCCCTAGAAAATGCAACCACCCCCTCAAGAGACCACATAATCTTGTTAACTAATAATCCAATCCCCACTTTGCTTTCTTTCACCTTCATGTAATCTTCCTTATGTTCCCTCCTTAATTCCATATGTTTAAAAGAAACTACAAAACTGTCATTCTTTAGAGCATGTGAGAGCTTGCTTCCCAGCAATGTTGTCAGTTTTGGCTCAAACAAACTCATAAAAATTCTTTACAGGTTTAGACATTTATTACATTGACAACACAAATGGAGATACTATCTATTTAGGTTTTTCTGGGAGCCTGGATATGTGACAAAGGCCCCAAGAAGGTGTCATGGAGTGTTTTATAATATTATTTTTGGGAAAATTCATGTTTCATGTTCCAACAACAAAAAGAAATAAGCTTTTGTAAACTCAACCCTTTCATTGGTTGAAGGGTGCTGTTGTGTTCAGTCAATGGGAGAGAGTTTTCTATGAAATATGAGCTGCCAAGATTTTGGAGAATTCCTGAAGATTTAGCAAGCTATCTGATGTTTTTGATACAATATGAACATCTCATCTCTTTATGACAAAGGTAACTCAGCCAAGTGTAGTATCAGTGCCTATGGCCCATGCAACATTAAAGCATAAGATCATATATCACTTGGAACAGAATGTAAATATCTACAAAAAGATTAATATGTTCTGACTAAATACATAGGCAGGGCCATTTAAGCAGAGTGCATAACTGACTGTCTTAACTTTAAACAGAATTTATAGATGCTGTGATGGCTAATTTTACGTGTCTTCTTGGCTAAGCTATGGTACCCAAACATTGGTTTAGATGTTGCTCTAAAGGCATTTTTTAGATGAAATAAATATTTATAATCCATTGACTTTAAGCAAAGGAAATTATTCTCCATAATTTGGGTGGGCCTCATACAATCAGTTGGAGGCCTTAAGAGCAAAGACCGATATTACCTTGAGAAGAAGGAATCCTGTCTCAAGACTGTAACCTAGAAATCTTGCCTGAGTTTCCAAGCTGCTAGCCTATCCACTTGCCCTACAGATTTCAGACTTACCAGCCCCATAATCACAAAAGCCAGTTTGTTAAAATAAATCTCTCAATATAGTCATGTGCTGCTTAACGATGGGGATATGTTCTGAGAAATGCGTTGTTAGGCAATTTCACAGTTGATCAAACATCGTAGAGTGCACTTACACAGACCTGGATGGTATGCCCTACTACACGCCGAGGCTGTATGGTATAGCCTATTGCTCCTAGGCTACAAAACTGTATGGCCTGTTACTGCACACAACAACATGAGATTAAATTAATTGCAAAACAATGATACAATTAAGAAAAGTAGTAAACACAAGATATATGAGGCTGCTACTGCTATAACAGCATACTGTTTTACCTCAAACTTTTTTTATAAATAGAAAGAGTACACTAACAATAACAATAAATAGTACAGTAAATACATAAAGCAATAACAGTCATTTATTATCATTATCAAGTATTATGTACTGTACATAATTTTATGTGCTATATATACTTTTATCTGACTGGCAGCCCAGTAGGTTTGTTTACACCAGCATCACCACAAACAGGTGAGTAACGCACTACAACATTCTGTTGATGTATGAAATATCCAAACCTGTAGAGAATTTTTATAAGCGTATTTTTTTTTTTTAGCCAAACTGATGATAACGGCTGGGAAGCAAGATCTCAAATGCTCTGGAGAATGACAGTTTTGCAGGGTTTTTATGCATTTCGAATTGAGGAGGGACTATAAGGAAGATTACATGAAAGGGGAAAAGCAAGGCAGGGATGGGATTACAGGAGAAGGTGATGTAGTCTCTAGAAGGTAGTTCCACTTAAAAGGTGGCATTTCAAAGGTGTGTTTACTTAGATGCACACACACACACACAAAACACAAAAAAACAAAGGACGGGGCTTGCTTAAGGCAAATAAACCTTTTACTAGGAAAGTTATAGGCCTGAGGCTTGACTACTAACCACGACCTGCCCAGTTAGGAATTTATGATCAGATCAGTTTACGAGGCTACTTTCAGTTAGACTTATTACAGCATTGCTTTTTCTTCCACAGACATCAGGAATAGGCAATAGGAATTTTTCAGATCCATTATAATGGGACCATTGATGTTATATGCAGTCCGATGTTGACTGGAAAATTATGCAGCACGTGACTGTCTTATGCATGTATTTATGTCTTATTGGTTCTGTTTCTCTGGAGCACCCTGGCCATCTATGAGTCTGGAAAATATGCTTCTTCAGTCAGTCTCTCTCACCTGTTCGTCAGTTCTACCCTAAAGCATTATTTCTTTAGTGTAAGGCTTTTTATCTCTGATAAAGTGTGAATATGATAAAGTTAATACTCTGTGATGGACTGTTCTCATGTTGCATCACAAGTTCTAATTCTACCTTTGGCTTCATCTCTTTAGTCTATAGGGAAATAAGAGCAAAGAAACTAATATTTATTGAGCAGATGCTTTTTATGCGTCATTAAACAAATGTCTGAGGTAGGCACTGTTTTCATTATTATTCCCATTTTTACAGAGAAGGACAGCATCTCTAGAGCACATATCATACATGTTCAGCTTGATGAATTTTTACAATCTGAGCACACTTATGTAGCCAGCACCTAGATGGAGAAACAGAACAAGGCCGGCACCCCCAAGCATTGTTGTATATATGTGTATGTAAATATGTATGCATGTAAATATATATGCATGTGTGTATGTATGTAACCACTATCCAGATCAAAATATAAGACAAGTCCAGCACCCTAGATGGTTCCCTTTCCAATCACTACTTCCTTTCAAAAGTAACCAATACCCTAACTTCCAATAGCAAAGATTTATTTTGCTTATTTTTATACTCTAGATAAATGGAATCATACAAAGTGTACTTTTTTGGGTCCAGCTTCTTTTCCTCAACCTTTACCTTTGTAAGATTCATCCATGTTAACATAAAGTTGAAGTTCATTAATCTGAGACTCAGAGATTGCAAACTATCACTTAAGTCATATATTATGTGGCCAAGATCACACAGCTATAGTAAGCAGCAGGGCCAAGAGTCCAACCCAGTGATGTCTCACTCCAAAGCCCATGCCTTCTTTCTGCTGTACCAGTGTTTTCCAAAGTAGCAAATGTGAGATCATTTTAGGTGGCACATGGGTGAATATTAATAGCTATGTTTTTATTGTAATGTGTATTAGGAAAAAGTAACACATCAAGCCCATAATAGAAGTTCCTTTTTTATAAATAGATATAGTTCAAAAGGTAGACATGTGCCTACTCTATGACCCAGTAATTCTACTCCTATATAGATATCCACCAACAGAGAAGTATAAGTACAAGTTTTATTAAGAGTCAAATTGGAAACAGCCTAAATTTCCATCAACCGCAAAACAAATAAATTGTGGAATATGCATATAATAGAATGCTACACACTAATACAAAAGCAATAAACTACTACTACATACAACAACATGGATGAATCGCTCAGACATTGTCACAGGAGGTAAACACAAAAGAATGCATGCCGTACAATACCATTTTCATGAAGATCTAGAACAGGCAAAACTAATCTATGGTGATTGATGTCAGGATTGTGTTTACTTGAGGAAGTGATATTCACTGGGAAGGGGCATGAGGGAGCCTTCTAGGGCTAGAAATGTCTTATGTCTACATAGCAGTAGGAGGTGTGTGTGTATATGTGTGTGTGTGTGTGTGTGTAAAAATTCATGGAGCTGTACCCATAAGGTGTGCATTTTATCACGCGTTCTAGAAAAATCAATAAAATTTAAAATAAATATTTCTAAGAGTGAATTTATTTAATCAAAATTCTAAATTAAGAGCAATTCCTATGTTCCCTGGATATGGTAAGAATCAATAAGGCAGGAGTCACTTTCTACAAGACATTTGAGAAACACTGCCCTATACCACAGAGACTTCTAACAACAGCAGTGCCTGGGGAGGGGGAGGGGAATGAATCCTAGTTTCTCAAACCACAGTCGGGGCCAGCACCTGGGAGCTTATCTGACGTGCAGTATCTTGTGCCTCACTGCAGACCTGCTGAAACACAACCTACATTTTAATAAGATTTCCAGGTGATTCCTATGGTTTGAGTGGAAAATAGAAGAGACATCTATGAGACTGATCATTTCATATGCATCTATGAATCTTCCCAATAGATTGTAAACTTCTTGAGGATAATATAGAATAGTGATGGAGACTTCGGACTCCCAGTTATGCTACCCCTTAGCTGAGTAACTTCAGGAAGTTACTACATTCCCTTAACATCAGAATATAAATCAACAACAACAATAGTCATAGTAGTAGTATTAATACCTATTTGATGAGTGTTACAAAGATTAAATAAAAAATATATGTAAAGTGCTCAGTACATTGTTAAATACATAGTAAAAGCTTAATAAATGTTAACTATTACAGTACTATGACCATCCACTGAGGTGAAGGACATTCGTTCATTTATTCAAAAAATGTTTATTGAGCACCTATGTGCCAGGTATGGTTTTAAGCACTAAGGACACAACTTTGAACAAAACAGATCAAAAAATCCCTGCCTTGTTGGGGTTTCTGTTCTAGTGTGAAGGTGTAACAGATGAGACTGCTAAGACAGGCCTTAGGAGACAGAGATGGGAAATCTCCTAATTGAATCCTGGGATATCTGGCATCACAGTTGTACTGATTTTTCCTCCCAGATGGGATGAGACCACTGTTAGTAAAAGAGGTATGCCAAGATCTTTTCACACCTTCCCTGGAGACAGCTTGCACCAAGGAAAGGGAAAATTTAGCACCTGCAAATCTTCATAAAAATGCTTTTAAAAGAAATCCTTCTTGTTCTTTTGATATTTGTGTCTCTATAAATAAATTGGACTGTAACGTTTTCATTTGCATATCAACTAATGGAAAATTATGATAGGATGTCACCTGGGCCCATGATTTCTGCTCCAGGGGAGGTGATAACAGGGGTCATCACCCCCCCCCCCCACTGCTGGAACAGTTACCCAGGTGCACAAAACTACCATGTGTCCGCCCTGTAAGTGTCCACTCCATGAACGAGCCACAACCGCCCTGGGCTCAGCCTTTCAAAGCACTCCACTTTTGGCAGAGGGCTGAAAACAACGCAGATTATACTTGGGCAGTTAGCACTTGATTTGATGGAGAAGAAACCCTCTCACAGCTCTCTCTTGATTGTTTTTCCGTTTCTGTCTTACTGTCCTTAAAAAACCCTAACGTAGCCCCAACTGGAGTCGCCTTGGATTTGGGCAGATTCTAAAAGAGAGGCTGGGGGGCTTCCCGTCAAGATGGCAGCCTAGGTCCACGTGGTACCCACAACCACATCGAATTTACACCTAAAATACAGAACGCCATCCCTCAGAACCCCTGAAACCCAGCTGATCGGAAGCCCTGCAACCAGGGAACTGAAGGAGCCACATGGAGGCAGGTGGGAGGGCGGAGGCTGGGGCGGAATCACAGACCCAGCTGGTCCCGCACCGCAAGCGGCCGTGTAAAGTCAGGAGGGAATCTTGGCGGTGGAGGTTTCCCTGAGGAGGGAGGGGTCCCTGCCCCACGCCAGGCCCCCCAGCCCGGGGTTCCAGTGCCGAGAAATCCCCACAACCTCTGGCTGTAAAAACCAGCAGGGACTGTGGCTGAGTGCCCCAGGCTCTCCTCTTAGGGGGCCCGCCCAGGACTCACTCGGACGCTCCCTCGGAGCCCAGTGCCGGGCAGCAGCCGGAAAGGACCCGGGACACTCGGGGGGAACTAACCTGCCTGAAGTCGGGGCGAGAGGTGGAGGGCGGCTTCCTCCCAGGCAGAAGGGCTGGCGGAGGCCATGGCTCCTTTGGCGAGTCCTCCCGCACAGCCAGCAGGCAGGCGCCATGTTTGAGTCCCCAGCACCTGACTCACACCTTTGGCCCCGCCCCGTGATTCCCGGAGGCCCCGCCCCTCCCCACCTGCAGGCTCATCCGGGCGGTTTCCAGGGACTTTTCTGTGCAAGGGGCCTCTCTGAGCCTCATGCTTAGGACTTTCCTAAAATCTCTCAAACAAGCAGCAGGGGGCCCCATACAGCTTGATAAGCGGCCCCAGGCCTGGCACTAGTGGCAGCCATCCTGGTTCACAGCTTGGCCTCTCCTGGGCACCTCCAAGCCCAGCACAAGTAGCAACCATCTGCAGACTGCTTTGTAGCTTATGCTGGGCGGCCCCAGACAAGGCACAGGCAGAGGCTGACTTTGCACCTCCCAGGAGACCCCAGAGCCAGTGCACTCAATGGTCAGATTTGACCACGCTGGATTACAACCCTACCACATCCTCGAGTGACACACTCAAGGGGCAGACTCGGTGAGCACCAAAGCCCTGCTGAAGTAAATCCTGCTCCACAGGATCAGTTCCTGCACAGCAGCTCCTCCACTGTAGTCGCAGCTGATCCCTGCAACCAGTTGGCCTGGGAGTCAATCCCTCCCAGTGACGCCAGTATTAACCAAGGCTCAGCTACAACAGGACAGTGCACACAGCCCACACAGGGGAGCACCTGGAAAGCCCAGCCGAGGTGACTGGGGAGGCTGAGCCACTGGGCCTCACAGGACACCTGCTACACAAGGGGACTCTACCAAGTCTGGGAGGCATAGTAGATCTACCTAATACATAGATACAGACACACGGAAACAGCCAAAATGTAGAGGAAAAGAAACATCACAAATGAAAGAACAGGAGAAATCTCCAGAAAAGGAACTAAATGAAATGGAAGCAAGAAAACTACCAGTCATAGGGTCCAAAACAATGGTTATAGGATGCTCAAGAAGATAACTGAGAACTTCAAGGAACTTAGTGAGAATTTCAAGAAACTTAGTGAAAACATCAACAATATAAAAAAGAACTGGTCAAAAATGAAGGATACACTAACTGAAATAAAGGCTAACTTACAGGGCCTGGCCGGTGTGGCTCAGCTCTTGCGCATCGACCTTTGACCTATGATCCAGGAGATGGTGGTTCGATTCCTGGTCAGGGCACATGCCTGGGTTTCGGGCTCCATGCCCAGTCGGGGGCGTGCAGGAGGCAGCTGATCAATGACTCTCTCATCACTGATGTTTCTCTCTCTCCCTTCCTCTCTCTGAAATCAATAAAGATTTTATTTTTATTTTTAAAAAGAATAATTTACAGGGAGTCAACAGTAGAGTAGAGGACACTGAGAACCAAATCAAGAGTTTGGAACACATTTAAATAAGGAAAATGATCCAAGGGCCACCAAATAGTGTCATTTTCTAGTAGGAGAAAGAACTGAGTGATAAAAATAAACTATAGTTCTATAAGCACTTATTGGGGATTTTATGTACACATCTACTCTAGCAAGAGCCTATGGGGCATTCATATCTCAAAGTCTAGATTTAGGGGAAATTATAGGCCAAAAATACCATTGCCTCAAATATGTCTCACCACTTGTGCTAACCAAATGACCAACAAATTTAAAATAACAAAGATAAGTCCACAGTTAGTCGTTAAGTAGCCAGAATGGTAGCAGTTAGAAATCATGATCGACTCAATAAAACACTGATGATACACCATTAAAAAACACCCCCTCAAAAAAGTGTGGGAATTCCAGCTATCATGACCTGAGCATGCAACATGAGCTCTGTAAATGTGCAGTGCTGAGCACTAACCAGCTTTGTCAGTAGGCTACTGAATTAGGTGCTTTGTCAACTCTGATAGTTACATTAAAGTTAGCTTACAAACAACTAAATTTAGCAACCCTTAGCTTCCTTAGTAGTTACTAGTTAGCACCTCTTAGCCCTATGTAAAATGAAAGCAACTTGCCCCTAAGCACCAAAAAAATGCCTAGGATGTTTAGATCAGTTGGGGCTCTTCGTGAGGACCCTACAATGAACCCCATTTTGCAAACCAAGGTACTAACATAGAGCATGCAAACAACTGTTCCTTTAGGTCCTTTGCTTCCCTGCTCCTATTCTACTGGTATCTGCCCCAGACCCACTACATGAGCTCCCTTTTCTTAATTCTGTAGTCTAGTCTTATCTTTGTCATTTCCTCTCACTCAACCCAGAATTTGAAGTCTCTCCAAATTTCCAAACTGACTGTCATTCCAAAGTAAAAGTTCTCTAAACCTTTATCCAAATCGACCATTCCCCACTCTTACTCTTCAACGACCTTGGAATGTCCTACTCAACAACAGCTTCATCAGCCAGGTCTATCCACAGCGGAAGCTTCCATGGCCACAACTCTCTAGGAAGGCAGCTGCCATCCTTTCTCCTCCTGCCTCACAAGCTCCTGTGTGTATGTAGGGCTGGCTCTAGTTCCCAAATGTGCACTGCCTAAGACTAGTTCGTTCTGGATCCATCCCAAAACTTCAGTTTTGGCACAGCCTTGCAAAGCCTCGTTTTTATTTCTCTAATTATGAAACATATTCTAAAAACCTGGCAATGAAGTGAAAGGTTTGTTATTTCATAAAATACAGGAGTCATGAGTTACCTTTCTGTAAAAAAGTACTCATTTATCATCCAAATGCTGTATAATAAAAGCTGCCAAAACGGACTTTTTTAAAACGATAGCACACCGCCAAATCAAAGAATTGTAACTGCCAACCCATATCCTTTCTTGTTATTTTAAGTTGTAAGTGACCATGATACATGAGCATACTTCTGATGCTCAGAACAGCAACCAAGCTCTTCTGCTAAATTAATTCATCCATTCACCCTTTCATTCATCCACTCATTCAACAATGATTTATTAAGCATCTATTAGGTGCCAGCACTGTTCTAGGGAGTGGAGTTCATCAGTGAACAAAAATACAAAGTCTCCATAGGTTGGACAATGGTATGTTGAGTGATGGGAAGAGGAAATTTGGCCTTCAGACAAAAATCCACCAAAAGAAAAGCTATCATTTATAAATGTGTCTCTGAATTTAGTCCTATGACTTGCAGTAAGCCTCCTTTCCTCCCCTGAAAGTCTGATACAGTGAAACCTTGGTTGTGACCACTTCCCCTGCTTGCCAGAAGTCCCCCTTGATGCTCAGTACTGCATGAAACACATAACAAAAATAATTACAACCCCAACAACCATGTCCCTACCAAGACAAATAATAGTAACAACTATAATTATTGAGCAATTACTATACTTCAGACATTTTTAATCCTCACAATAATCCTAAGAGGTAGGTATTATTATTTCCCCCATATTGCACATGAGGAGAAATCAAGGCTTAGAGGTTATTAGATGTGCCCACCACTCCAAGCCAAGGATTTAGCTCCTTGATTTGCTGAGTGCTTCCTGGCTGCCATGGTAAAGTACTGAACTCCGTGGTTAACTCCAGCTCCAAAAATACCTCACCTTCATTATGGCCTTTGGGCACTAGTACCTTTTGCCTCTCTCTGCAGCCAGGTGTCAGCAAGCTCCTTCTCTGCTGATTACATCAACAACAATAAATGTTGGATATATGTATAGACTATTTACTATCTTAATCAAAGAGTGCATTCCACAAAATTAATTTGGCACCTGTTTTTTTTTTTATGTATGTTTTTTAAAATTGATTTTAGAGAGAGAGGAAGGGAGAGGGATAGAGAGATAGAAACATTGATGAGAGAGAAAAACATCATCAATCAGCTGCCTCCTGCATGCCCTCTACTGGGGATCGAGCCCGAAACCCGGGCATGTGCCCTGACTGGGAATCGAACCGGTGACCTCCTGGTTCATGGGTCAATGCTCAACCGCTGGGCCTTACTGGCTGGGCATTTGGCACCTATTTAATGAGATACATAATTGTTATTGAATTGTATGGCAATTAGATAAAGTTGTCCCAATAAATTCTGTTCCCAAATAATTCTTATGTTTTCTACTCCCATTTTTAAGTTTTGCAATATCTACCATTTCCTGACGTGATGTGCTATTTCTTCTCCCACTTCCTCTTTAGTTTCTGCAGAACACATGCTCATGAAGAAAAATATGAGCCTAGATTGTGTTTGCTAATGGCCTAAATCCCACGTGCTCCAGGGTTGAGATCTTTCTGGGCTCCTCCTGGCACCCGCACCTACTGTCCCGATCCTTCCTCATCTTTGTCTGGATGATGTGAGGCTGAAGCATTCAGAGATAGCAGGAATCAGGCAAAGTTGGTCTTGAAAGGGTTTCAGATGTATCATACACTGGGGAACTGGCATGACAGTGACTCCAACACGGGTGAAAAAAAAGCAAAACTAAAAATGAACTCTGGATTTCCTGCATTTGAGATTCCCAGGAATCTTAGAGAAAAAAAGATTAGAGAAAACTGTTTAGGAATAAGAAAAAATAAGAGATCGTCCAGCAAAATTTGGTAAATTGACCAGCTTTTTAATATTTTTTTAGCTCTGAACCTGTTCTTAACTGCAGCAAATAAATGAAGAAAGTTTAAATTTCACTAGGACAAAGAGAATGTGAGAGGAGACAATAGCTGATATGCAATATCAATAATCTTTGGAGGTTACAAAGCAGTTGGAAGAATAATAGTAGACTTGAGAAATCTGCCACCTAAGCACCTGTGTATAGAGATACCAACAGGAATTGAGCCAACCCACCCCCACAGAACCCCAGAAAGGCTCAGAACATGGTACTTCCAGGGAACCCTTAAGGCAGAAAGGAGATGTATGACTGAAATCAGCAGAGCTGGCTGATCATCTGTACACTGAGCTGATGGACCTTCCCGAGGTGCCATCTCCCTTTCCATGAATCCAGGCAACTCTTCCTCCCAACTACACAGACACTAAGGTCTTTAGAAAATGGACAGCAAGTAGTTTCACACCAGAGACCCCAGATGTGGTGTAGAGCAAGGGTAATGACAAGAGCTGGGAACAGAGAAGCTGACTGAAGAGCAGGACCAGCCTCTTCCCCTGCTTTGCCTCCAGAATGCCAGCACCCAGGAGATATACCCAGGGAGAAAACAGCTGAATTATTCTCAAGAGAAAATGAATGGCTTCAGACAAAACACACACACACACACACACGACCTTCAATGTTGACATTTGGAATTTTCACAATGAAAAGCTTGTTTACCATCTGGTTACCACATAGCAAAGCTCACTAGTACAAGTTGTCAAACACTGCCCACCAACCCAGAGCCTCCCAGCAGTTTATTAGTTACTATGAGATATTAATAGAGAGCCAAAGATTCCACCCTCTGAAATCACTAGCATCACTTCTACTGTATTCCATGTGCTAAAGTAGTCACAAGCCTCCCCAGATTCGAGAGGAGGAAATGTAGAACTACCACTGACTCTGAGAAATGAAGTTAGTGAGTAGTAAACCCTGAGGCTCAAATGCAGGCTTTCCTGATATAGGATCTGTGGTGATTGCACCACAAATCATTCCTAACCTGTGGGCCTAGCACCCCTAAGGAGCTACAGTTGTTTCAAGGAATCTAGGAAACCATATGTGCAACAAGCATTTTCTGTGGATAAATGATGTGCCCTATATACATAAATAAATGTACTGTTATCTTTAAAGTATAGGTACTGATCTTATGGTTAATAAAATGCAAATTCATTTAAAATCTTTGCTGAAGTCATAGTAGCTTTTCGTATTTTCTATTTTTGTAGTATGTATTTTGTATTATGTTGTGTGGTTTTTTTAATCCCCACCTGAGGATATTTTTTCCATTGCTTTTCAGGGAGAGTGGAAGGGACAGAAGAGAGAGAGAGAGAAACATCGATGTGAGAGAAACACATTAATTGGGTGCCTCCCACACATGCCCCGACCAGGGCCGGGAATTGAGCCTGCAACTGAGGTACATGCCCTTGGCCGGAATCGAACCTGGGATCCTTCAGTCCGGAGGCCAATGTTCTAGTCACTGAGCCAAACCAGCTAGGGCTGTGTTATGTATTTTCTTTATCATGGATACTAAAAGTACAACATGTGGGGGAAATATTTTTATGCTTACAGGGGGAATTTTTCATGCATATTCTCCAAGCTGGAAGTTACTGTCTTCACGGTCTCCCATAAACCAGAGAACGCCTGAGGAGTCTTGTTAGAACGCACACTGCCTGCCAGCCCCACAGGCACGTCGAGGGCAGCTGGGCTCAGACCCTGGCGGTAGCTGTGGCCTGCACGCCTTCCCCTCCCCATTTCGGCCAGAACTGATTGCGCCAGCGGAGGGCAGCTGGCCAGTCGATCCTTAAGCTGGCCAATGACCAGCGGAGTGGCCCGGCACAAACTGAGCTACTCAGACTTTCTGTTGAGCATCTTAATTCAGACATACAGCATACGAGACAGCTAGAAGCAAGTGACACTAATAAAGGAATGAGGGAGCAATCTGAAGCTGAAGTGAAGCTATGAATTAGAGAAAAGATAAAGCATGAGAAACCTAATCAGAAGCAAGAGGAGAAGCCAACAGATAGAACTGGAGCCATGAAAACAGCTGAGCGGTGTTATTAACAGGGACTCCAATGGCCCAAGGAATGGTTCTTGGCCAGGGCTGCGCACAGGAACCAGCCTAGGAGATGCTTCCTCCGGGAAGCGCTTGGGCCCCACCAGTTCTACTCAGTCAGAATCTCTGGAGCATTTAGGTGTTGAGAAAGCTTTTGCTCTGTGGTCAGGTGTCCCACAACTCCAGAAACCCCACCATGGAACATTTCCCCACGTTGGATTGCAGTGAGTTAATTACGGCATCTTCCTAATTGCACGCATACATCCTGATAGCTGATCCCTATTACCCAGCTAAGTGAGTCTCCATTCCTTCCAACCCAAAGTGTCTTCACTAAAAGAACTACAGAAAAATATTTTTTTTAATTGATTTTAGAGAGAGGAAGGGTGGGACAGAGAGAGAGGGCAAGAGAGAGAGAGAAAGAAACATCCCACACACGCCCCAACCAGAGATCAAACCTGCAACCTGGGTACATGCCCTGACCAGGCATAGAACCAGCCACTTTTTGGTGCACAGGGCAACACACAGGCCAACTGAGTCTCACCAGCTGGGGCGAAAAATAAATTTTTTAACAAAACCTTTTTTGAGGCAGCTAGAGATAAACAAAACGTACAAGATATGGGTTTTCATATGAAATCATCACCTGAAAAATATAGTCATTTCAGATTTCTCCTCATAAACAACTTCTGAGGAGTGAGTTTTCTTTGAAGTTATTTCTCTCTTGCTAAGGAAGAGGAAATGCCAAGATTATTTGATAAATAATCAAGTTATTTGATAAATAACTTAACAGCACATGTCTTTCTCTGGACTTTTTCTAGATATACGAGGCTGTAAATTGGTGAGGCCCATATCACATGCAACACAGGAAAGAAGGCCTGTTCCTTGGCCATCACGTTTGCATTTTGTCTCAGTCCACAGGCGTTTTTCTCTTTATTGTCTGAAGCTGCAGGAAGCAGCTCAGACACTGGAAGAATCTGACATATTAGTATTCAATTAAGACAGATTCCTCAAATCAATATTTCTAGAACTTACTTTCAAATTGTGACTCCAGGACACAAAGAGGCGCTTGGATTTTCTGTAATGGGAACTTAGGAAATTTGAGTGCAAAAGTGATAACCAATTTTTCAATGAGCCATCCTTCAATAAGACTATAAGCTATAATTACAGATTGTCTTACATAATCTCAATATACAAAATAGCACTCCTACGGAACTTACAAGTAAAGTTGTATCATAAATATTGGTACTTATCAAATTATGTTTTATATAAGTTTTTCAGTTCTTTATAACTCACCATTATTAAGACACACACTTAGAATTGTTTTTTCTGTCCCAAGGGTTCAAAATAATGCCCCAACCAACTTGTCCAGCCCCAGCTCTCAATACTCCTTCCTTCCTTAAGTTACTTGCCTTTCTCTATCTTTGTAGGCAGTAACCACAAGTAAAATCCTTCCTGATCATTCTGCAGCTTTCAGATAAACTCTACTTCATCTCAGTGCCCTTCCCCCACCCTGGAATAATTCATTGTTTGTATACCTGTATCCCTATATCATTTATGCAACGTTTCTATATTTAATATATATTGTGCAAATAGTTTTTCTTTGAAAACTGAAATCAATTTTATTCTTATTTTGCTTTGCTTTAATAATCCATAATGCCTAGCAGAGTGACTTGCTCAAAGTAGATGCTATAAATTTTCATTTCATGAATGACAATGTACATTTTATAATATTTTAACTCCCACCTACCTATAGCCAATGGCACTCATTACTGAAATGATTAACTAGAATGCAGCTTATGGCCAAAAAAGATTAAGAAAGAATATTTATGGTTTTGAATTTTTAAGACCAGGATCCAAATAAGAGGAAACTACTACCCATATATGAAGCCGTTACAAAGGAATCTCGGACCTAAGGACAACAGATAAAACTGCACATGAATGTCAGCGGCAGATAGGAGTGCTATTCTCCAAATAATCACATGGATATAACTTTTCTGGAAGGCATTTTTCAAATTCTAAATCATTATGGTTTGAAACTTTGAAACTTCATTTGATACTCACCAAAAAGACACGAAACAAAATGACACACTGAGTAACTATTTCAACTTACTCCTGTAGTTTGTTTTAAAGAAGTCTTTGATTATATGAGGTCTGCCTCCTCTCAAAAAAAGTTTGTAAGTCACAAGTTTCCCAGGTTACTTTTCCCTGAAGATTGTTTCAATTTCTCAGCCTAGGCTTTTACAAAGCCTGTAGATTGTGTCTGTCTTATTTTCTAAGTGCCTGATAGTTAAATTTTCAATTTAGTCGTAACAGTAAAGACAGAATTATGATAATCTATATAACCGAGATGAAATTCAATCTTGAACCTTGATTCTTGTGTCTATACTCCTGAACCTTTACTTGAGTTCCAGAACCCAATCCTCCCCTGCTTACTACTCATTTCCTCCAGCCACCTCCAGTTCACTGCGCTCAAGTGAAACTTCCCTAAAGTTTCTTGCTCCATCCAGTTTCCCCATCTCTGTTAACACATTCTCGCAGTCACTGAGCCCACATGGTGGTGGCTTTTGACTATTCCTTCTCATTTACATTGGATTCTGTCCACGGTTTTATGGATTTCCTTGCTAATTCACGTCCCCATCTTAACCCTCACCAGTCCCATATTTCCCCTCTGGATAATCAACTCTGACCATGCAAATTCTGCCTCCTCTATGATATCTTTGCCAACTGTCGTGGCTTTCACTGATTTTACCTTCCTTGAGATTCTGTATCACTTTCAATCCTGTGCCACAGGCTGCAACATGCAATTCTAGACAATCCTGTATTGTGTCAGGCGGGTCTAACGAATCCAATTAGAAAGTGAAGTTTTTAGGTTATGCTTTTGGGCGTGTCCCCTAACTCAATGATAAGCACACAACAGACATCAAAATCAGTATTTTTTTCATACGGCCCAATCATAACACTACCCATCCCTACTTTTTAATTTTTAAACTGTTCTGTAGCTTTAGGAAAATTTTTCTTCAATTAAGATAACTTTCACTGCAGTTACCTACTCTTGAAGCAAAAACTCCATTCTGAGAGGCACATAAATCTTCAATGACAAAATAAGACAATAAGAAACTTTTAAGATAGTTACAGGTTTTTATTACATAAACATTATAATATTCCTTGTGGGAGCTGGTCTGTTGTTTGCTTCTTGCTTTCACAGAATGTCATTGTCTACAGAAATTGTTTAAGAATTAATTTATGAAACACTCTCGCACGCCCACCAAAAAGCCCGTGCCTACATTGTTCAACCAGATTCCTGAGAAAAATAATCAGTTTTGTTTATTTTATAGCATAATACATAAATTTTCTTTCAAGATATGAAAGGGATGGACTTCTTAAATGAGTCTCCTTTTGTTTACAAAGTTCTATAAAAATACATTAAGTATGCTCATGATTTTCCTTTGACTTGAAAATATTCCAGTTTACCAGAAAATAACAATAAACAATGATACGCAAACCACATTAATTTTGTAGCAATACAATGTCAACATCATCGTGAACCCCTTGCAAAAGTAGCTCTCCCGGGTATGTAACAATCTTCCTTCGTTTTGCAGCTTTGAGAGTTCCTACCAGTGCTTCAAAGAGGTTGGCACATTTGTCATCTCGGAAGAGGACCCCAAATTTCACACTTAACTTCCCGTCAGCATCTAATTTGAGAAAACACAATGTTAGCCAATGTAAAGTCTGTTTCTTTACTCTATGTATGGAAGACTTACATAATCTTTAATAAACATCTAACTATAGGTTAATCAAAATCAGAATTTAACATTTAACAGTCATAAATTCAATGTAACGTCTTGCCAGATCCAAAAAGTTGATGAAATAAATACAACATGTTGCATACCTCCCAGTCTTAGTATATCCTCTGGACAAAGACTGGAAGAAAACCAAGAAACATTTACAAAAGGTGAATGTGTTACAGTGCTACTATCGTGGACCAATGATTCTCTGTCTAAATTTCGATTTTTCAATTGTTATGTTAGTTGCTGAATCAATAAAAATAACAAATACAAGAGAAACCCTAGGTCCGGAGCAATGCTTCTCTAAGTGTGTTCTAAATGTACTCAGGACTCCCAGGGATGAAGTGATGACCTTAAAAATGAAGAAATCTGTATTTACCAAGGTCCCTAGATTATCTAGATTGGAGACCAGTTTTTAATACAGATGTTAAAAATTGAGGTAAACACTAAAAATAAATGTTATCAAGCCATGAAAAGACATGGAGGAGCCTTAAACACATATTACGAGTGGAAGAAAGCAATCTGAAAAGGCTACGTGCTAAGTGAGTCCAACTACAGAACATTCCGGAAAAGGGAAAACTGTGAAGAAAGGTTAGAACGAAGTAATATGATCAGTGGTTTTCATGGGTTGGGGGGTGGGGGAGAAATGAACAGGCAGAGCACAGAGGGTTTTCAGAGCAGTGCAAAGTCTCTGAACGATACTGTAATGATGGATGTGTGTCATTATAAATTTGTCCAGACCCAAAGAATGTACAATGCCAAGACTGAGCCCCTAATGTAAACTACGGACTGTGCCTGATGTGTCAGTATAGGTTTGTCAATTGTAACAAATGTACCGCTCTGGCGGGGGACATTGATAAATCCGTTGCACCCACCTTTTGATCCAGTTAAAATAACAACTTGCTGTTACCCAAGGTGACATGAAAAATCCTGCCTCGGTAATTTTACCCACGTTGAGCCATCTGCCCAGCACCCCGAACCCTTTTCCTAGCTAAATTATTTTCCTTTAAAGAATGAACTCAAATGTCACCTTTTCTGAGGAGCTCTCTGTTGCATTAATAGCTCTTCTTAGAAAATTAAATAGTTGTCAAAACACTCAACATCAATTATAGTAATAATAGTTAACATTTATTGATATTAATGTGTTGCTAGAACTATTCAACGCATTCGAAGTCATTAAACTCAATCCTCATTACATCAAAGATACAAATGATTTCAAGGACCATTACTTTATGTTCCAATTGAACTGCCAATCTAACTACAGCACCCCATGTCTCAAATAAAGACACATCCTTATTTGACATATTTCAAAGTGTGAAAACAAAAAGTATCTTTGAACCATCAAAACAGGATATTGTAATTATACAAATAAGGAAACCAAGGCATAGAAAAGTTTAGTGATGTGCCCAAGATGACACAGCAAGCTTGTGAAGGAACTGCGGCTCGCTCGCGGAGTATGACGCCAGAGCCCACACTCTCACCCACTTCCCAACACCTGCTTCCAGGCTGCCGTCTCTCTTCCTGCCGCCTAAAGAGACCCACGAGGGCGGAGATGGAATTTTGTTTATTTTCACATCTCCAGCACTTAAGCACAAAAGCAGCACTCAAGAAATATTTGTTGAATGAAAGAATTTAAATCTCCAAATAATCCTAATCATTTCATTCCACTTCATTCTTTTCTACTGAATGGAAAATGAGGGGGGAAAAATTATTTTAAAAGAAACACACAAAACTAAATTCATCAATTTCCATCTTCAGCTAATATATCATATTTAGACTAGTCTAAATATGATTCATCTATATCATAATTTAGATTCATCAAAATTATTCCACACAACTTGAATAATTTACCGTAACTTGTCAGTAGATAACATGTCTCCATAGATATTTTCCAACTTGTAAGTCATCCATTACCAGAAACATAAGTCAAGAAGGCCTGGTGAAACTGCAATGTTCAAAATATCTCATCTTTATAGAAGTGATGATAATTGCCTTGTTGTCTTCTAGTGGGTAAAGCTGCTAATTTTGAAGTGTGGGCTCAGTTTACCCTTGTAGAACAATAACACTGTGCTAGGGACAGAGAGGTTAGACTTTTACACTTGACCTTAGCCAAGAGGCTGAAGCAATAGAGTCAACTGCATTGACTTTTAAATGCAATGAATCTGACCAATAAACACAAGCTGGCACGGAGAAAGATCTAAGAGAAAAAAGAATGCTACAAACCTTTGGAAATACATCTTTAATACCTTTAATAAACCAAACAATAGTACTACTCCCAGGAGTACATGACCTCACAGAGCTCGGGATAAATCAGGGATGTAGGAAGGAGGACCACAGGTAGAGGCATCAATGTTGAAAACAAGACTCAGCAAACTTCCACCAAGTGGGTGTGATGAAGTGGGCGGGAGAAAATGGGGTTAGGAAAGATTGTTCATTGGTCTGACTGAGGAACTAAATAAATGACATCTTCCACTGTCTCCTCGGTGTTCTCCACAAACATCCCAAATGCAGCTCGTGCATTTCCTCCTGAACTGACCTGTCCTACACTCCCAAGTCTTACCTAGTAGTCAAGGATTCATTGAGTGCCCCCAACTACTACAGTTTTCAATAACCTTTTTCTCTGGGACCATAGTGAATTGGATGTCAGCACTTCACAGTTTCCAACTCCTAAGTCATCCATGATCAGGGACAGGTAAGTCAAGAAGGCCTGGTAAAACTGCCTTTTTCTGATAATTGCCTCATGAGTTTTTAATCTATTTTTCTCAGCTAAGTAGTAAGATCGTTGAGGGACAGGAACATACTTTATGTTACTTGTACTTACACAGCGCCTGGCACATACAGATTCCCAACAAATAGTAACTGACCATATGATTAAACTCGGTTGTTGAGTCCACACCAACTTTTATATGCCTAGTTTATTTTTTTCTTGGTATATTTCAGTGATGATGACTCTGGTTTGATGAAGAAATAAAGTGACTAGAGAAGACCAAAAAGGGGACATGACAGAAAGAATAATGGTCCCCAAAGATATGCACGTCCTAATCCCCAGAACCCATGAATATGTTACCTTA
Organism: Miniopterus schreibersii; assembly: GCF_964146895.1. Taxonomy (NCBI): domain Eukaryota; kingdom Metazoa; phylum Chordata; class Mammalia; order Chiroptera; family Miniopteridae; genus Miniopterus; species Miniopterus schreibersii. The sequence continues at coordinate 74,890,702 of NC_138107.1, read as the reverse complement.
CATGGCACAGGAAAATTTGTAGATGTGATTAAATTGAGGACTCTGAAATGGGGAGATTATCCTAGACTATCTAGGTGAGCCTAATATAATCACAAGTATCCTTGAAAAATGGAAGAGGGAGCCGTGGCTGGGTGGCTCAGTTAGTTCAAATGTTGTCCCATACACCAAAAGGTTTTGGGTTCGATTCCCGATCAGGGCACATACCTAGGTTGCGGGTTCAGTTCCAGTCAGAGTACATACAAGAGACAACAAATCAGTGTTTCTCTCACATCGATGTTTCCCTCTCTCTCCTTCTCTCTCCCTCCCTCCCTCTCTCTCTCTCTCCTCTCACCTCCTTTCTAAAATCAATAAAAATATATCCTTGGGTGAGGACTTTTTTTAAAAAGACAAAATCAGAGTGATGCGATGTGAGCATTATTGCCAGCTTTGAAGACAGAGAAAGGGGCCATGAGCCAAGAATGCAGGCTGCTTCTGGAAGCTAGAAAAAGCCTAGAAAACAGATTCTCTAGAACCTCCGAAAAGGAAAGCACCCTGCCAACACCCTGATTTTAGCCCAGGGAGACCCTTATCAGACTCTGCTATGGTTTGAATGTTTGTGTCCCCTTCAAAAGGCTTATGTTAAATTCCTATTGCTAAAGGTATGATGTTAGCAGGGGGGGCCTTTGGGAGATGCTAAAGCCATGAGGGTGTAAGGATTTAAAGTCATGAATCATAAGGATTAATGCCTTACAAAAGAGGCTGCAAAGAAGTCCCAGCCCCGTGCACCATGTGAGAATAAAAGAAGTCTGCAACCTGGAAGATGATTTAACCCGACTGTGCTGGCACCCTGACCTCGGACTCCTAGCCTCCAGATCTATGAGCAATAACTTTCTGCTCTTTAAAAGCCAATCTGTGCTATTCTGTTACAGCGGCACCAATGAACTAAGACAGGCTTCCTAACCTACATCACTGTTAAGGTATTAAATGTGTCATTTCACATCACTAAGTTTGTGGTAATGTTACGGCAGCAATAGAAAACTACTACAGGGGGCCTTTGACAGGGACGGCTTAATGGAATTTCCATAATAAGTCTGGTTATTTCAAATGATTTGTGATTCATAAGCAGACAGAGCTGTAAGTAAGAAGAATCAAAGCTAGAATGACAAAACGGCTCTTACGAGGTCATTTAAAGCCGCCTGGCACTTACATGATGTAATTCTATAACTCTGAGTTCCTTTACCCTGGTTGTTGCTGAGTATGTCTATTTCTCTACATTTTCAAAATGCCCCCCAAATCTTGCATGTCTTACCTGAGATGTACAAATACCCAAAGATATAAGCACAACAGTTACTTTCATTTCACCTTAGAAAAAGAATTAGGAATACTACCAATTTTACTAATTTCATGGCAGCTTCTTATGTGCTGCTGAAGAGAAAGCTGACAGAAAAGCCCCCAACTGCCTAGAGGACGGTTTTGTTATATGTACATAAACATCTGATTATGTAAAACTCAAGAATTTGGAGAAAATAAAGACGATTTAGTATAATTTCAATCTTAGTCCCCAGTTAGTTGAAAGTTTGCAAAATTCGGGGGGGGGGGGGGGATAAATCAGAAAATAAATTTTAATAGTGTGACAAATAAAACTTTGAACCTGATTCAGTTACCAGGTTCCAAAGCAGCCAGATTAAAGAGACACAGCAATTTTTGTCCCATTCAAAGGATAATGAAATATCTCACCCATTCTTCTCATTAGAATCCCCGTACCCCAATAACTTTGTGTCTCTAGATATCACTCATGGCTGAGGGCACTTGTCACCTGGGACTGAGGGCAGAGCTGTCATAACTGTGTCCTGAGGCCTGGTGACCCTTTCCTTAGGCTTCTACCAAAAAAGCTGGTCCTACTTGCTCTGAGGCCAACCCAACAGAAATACTGTATCTGTGTTATAATACTTACTTTTTGAACCCAAACGATGAATTTCCTCCACTAAGAGGTTAACCTCGTGATCCACATTCATTGCTGCCTGAGGGGGGGAAAACAGAAGTCAACACATTACTGCCGTTTCTACATCCCATTAACCACATCTTGCCCAACCCACGGGCTCCTTCTGTTATGTAGCATTTGTCACTGTTACATTACCACGCTCCTCTTCCTAAAAATACCTGTGTGATGCAAGGGCACTAGAGTACCTCCTTTCCCTCCAGGGGCTGGCCCCAGCCTGTTCCTAGCAGTCGGTGGGGAAGGAGGCAGCCACGTTCCTTGCACCCCCTTAACTCTAACCCCATCCTCGTCAGGGTGCGGCTGCCATCAAAATACAAAGGTGATGACACAGGAGCTGCCCTCAGGGTAACTCACCCTCCCGAAGCAGAGAAAGGCTGGAATGCACACCAATCTGACCGCACTCTGAGGGTGGGTCCAAGGCACTATGGGGGTACAAAGGAGGAAGCCCCAGAGGCTCCGTGGAGGTCACGGGAGGAGCAGGCCAGGCGGACAGTGGGCAAGGGTCTTCTAGGCATGGGGACGCATAGCAGCAGAGGGAAAAAGCAAGCCCTGAGTCAGGAGCTGGAGGTACTCATACAAAGGTGCGCACTCCCTCCCCCGGGAGCCTACAGTCTAGAAGGGAAGGCAGATGTATACAAGACTCTTTTAATAACGTCAGGTCAGTGTAATGATGACTTCTGGGTCACACACAGGGATGGGTCCTTCCCTGGACAGTGCTCAGTACAACCTGACTACAATAGAGAGCTTATGGCGAAGGCCATCCACCCTCAGATAATGGGATCTGTTAAACTTATCTCCGGGCTAACTCCCACAGACTGGGTCCCAGCCTTTCACAGAGCCTGGGGTGGGAGAGCGCCCCCACTGAGTGTTCCCAAAGCACCATCCACCCTCTTCATTTCATTTTACTGGAATTACCAGTTTCTCCGCTTTCACCACCAGGTGGTAAGCTCCTCTAGGCAGGGATCAGGCAGTAATGCTGTCTGCTGGATTGTCTGGGACCAAGAGTACAATTCAATAAATATTGGTTTTATGGAGCAAAGGCATGAGAGGGGATGGAACTATGTCCCTGGGAGTTGTCACCATAGAGCTGCTGATTTAAGTGGGGAATTGAGAGGAGCTTTTGGAGGAAGAGCGCTCAGAGACAGAAAAGGGAAGGTAAAGGGCCTGGCAAAACAGCTTCGGAAGTGAGAGCAGAGAAATGCCAGCAAGAAGAGGGGAAAGCAGGTAGAGGTGGAGGAGAGAATGCTGACCGAGTAGAGTCAAAGAAGTAAAATAAGAAGAGTTTCCGTAAGAAGGCAGTAATTTATATTGAAAAGGACAACAGGAGGGTAAGAAAGTATGCATCCATCATAAATTTGTTTTCCAATCCTGATTCTCCAAATCAAATAAGGGACTAAAATAGTGGGGTTGTGTGAATGGTTTACTTTGGGGTAACAATTTGGAAAAAAACAACTTTATCCAGACAGATTGTAACTAATTCCTGGTAGCTTTTAAAAACAAGAATGACATCTATGTTTAAACTATACTGGGACCCCAGGTTTTCCATCAGCTAATAATTAAAAGCCCAACTGCCATCTGCTACATTATATGTGTGGATATTATAATTTAAGAAGCTTGGATTGCAATAAAATGCAACATATTAGGTTAATGCATTTGCATAAAACTATCAAAAATTATAGCCGCCACATATTAGGAACTTCGTGTCGGTGAGTTTTATCTATAATGTGATACTTAATTCATGATATACTTTAAAAGAGATACTCATTAGCTAAAATACACCCAGAGAATATAACTGAAAGACACACTATGACAATTATGGTAGAAAAAAACAACCACCTGTAAATGTCAGCATGGTGGACAGCCGTCATTTTTAGCTACCAAGCCTCCATTCCCCATTTTGGCACCATCAGTCTAAGTTTTGTTTGAATCAAGACTTTCCTAACTCTAAACCCATGTATCTTGGATAGAGCCTCACTCTAAACTCCAGGAATGGCTCAGAGCCAGAGTAATTGATTTGGGGCATTGGTAGATGATCTCATCCTGATCTCACTGCCCTATAATGAATAAAGGTGGTACCCTGTTCTCGATAGCATTAATGCAGAAGTGGCATGGATTTGTGAGGGTTGTTGAGGAAATTGGCCCACACTGGTCAGAAATGTCCAAGGGGATTATGGCTCTAATTCTCCTATTTGATGATTCCCTCCCACTCTGAAAATTTCTCTAACACCATTCTCCACTCCTTCCACCTACCACCCTCCACACACTTCAGACACAGCTCTCCTTTGATATTGAGACTCAAAATGGATATCCCACTATTATGTATAGTGTGAATACCTGCATCGTATTAAACAGATGTGTGCTCATCCAATTTCAAGAAGGGAAGGCAACCAGCATTTCTTTATAATTAATTACACATGAGGCTCCTTATCTATGTTAATTCATGTAATCCTAAGAGCCTTGCAAAGTATTATTTATCCCCATTTTATGAATGATGGCTCCGAGGGGGCTCCCCAGGATTGAATGCTGTTGCTGCCACATTCTCCCCCTGCCTTTTTGTTCATCTTTTTTTTTTTTTGCTGGTTATTATGCGAAGTGCAGTAAATATAACAGTGTTGCATTTGTATGAAATATTACAGAGTGCTTACTAAGGCAGAACACTTACAGAGCAAAAAGGGTTCCCTGTCCAGATCCCCCACAAGTAGGAAATTAACAAGTTTAGGAACTATTGCTAGCATACATATTTTGGCACGATTTATTTTATTATTTAGCGGGGACAAAGGGGGAGAAATACTCATTGTTACACAATCCTTGGAAGGCCCATGGCATTTTATCAGGCCTGGGACTGGAGTAAGCAGTAAGAGGAAAAACAATGAGAGGCCAGAAGAGGGCAAGTAGAGGGGAGAGACAGAGCTCAGAGCTCCTCAATGGGTGGGAAGGGGGCGGAAGGGGGGGGTTGATCCAGGGAAGGCGGTGGCAGATGCTAGGCGGGCCCTCTAATTGTGACAGAATGTAACCAGGCACTGTGCGTGGGAATCACAAAGAAAGCGGGATGTCAGAGGATTGGGCGTAAGATGAAATGCTCCACCATTGAAACACATCTATTTAGGGACCCTTTATCATTTTCTTTATTTTTTTAAGTTTGGAGGCAAAACATGGACATTTTCTAATGTTCGAGGGCTACAGCCTGCAGGAGTGCGGGGGCCTGGGAATCAGGAGCCAACTCCACGCACCCGGGCCGGCCGCCCTCCCAGCGCCGCGGAGCAGCCGAGCCCAGCCGCGGTGCGGGCGCGGGGCGACTGGGCTCCTTCCGCCTGCGCGCGGGCGCGCACACTCTCCTTATTTGGTCCTCCCTGCTCCAAGTTTGGGAGCTGGCCCAGAAGGGGTCCCGAGACCCTGTCCCCTGCAGGTCATCCCACGATCACCACCCGCGCAGATGCAGAGCTGGGGAACGCGGGCTCGACCCCTGCTCCCGGGCAGCGCTGCGGCTCGGGGCGGCCTCCCCGGGAAGGGCCGCGTCCCGGAAGCCTTTGTCTCCGCGCTCCCCGCGCCCCGTGCGCCCGACCCAGACCAGGAAACCGGACCCTGCTCCCGGCTCCACAAACCCCTAGCGTCTCCTCCCTCACTAACGCCCACCCCACGGGCAATCGGGAGAGCACAGAGCCGCACCCGCCGCAGAGCCCGGGGCCAGGAGGCCATCACGTCCCTGGTGGGTGCTCTCTCCAACCCCCAGCCCTTCCCCTCCCTGCTCTGCAGAGCCCGCTCCGGACCCTGCCAAGTGCCAAGCGGACGGGCTGCACCGCAGCAAAAACCCGTCCTCCGCAGCGGGTTTCCCCTGCGCCCGGCCGGCTCTGCACCACGTGAGCCGAGCGCGGAAGTCTGCGGGAGAGGTGGGGGCGCGGGGCGCGTCCATCCCGCCCCCCGCACCGGCTCAGCCCGATTCCAGCCGTAACACCCACGCGCCTCGGGTCCGGCTCTGCAGCCGCCGCGCACGACCCCCCGGCTGCGTGGCCTCCGCCGGGTACCGGCCCACCCCCTACACCGACCTGGCCGCCTCCCCCAGGGGGCTCACTCACCTCTCAGCCTCCCTTTCTTTCCCGACGGATGGAAACGCGGCGCCGCGTCCGCCGGCGGGCTCTGGGCTCGGCGCGGAGGGAGAGGCTGGTAGGAAGCGACGCGCCGGGGAAGGGCTGTGGCGCGGCGGGCGGGGGGAGGCGGCCGAGTTTCCGCGCTCAGGAAGTGGGCCGCCGCGCTGCCGCCGACCCGCCCACGGGGAAGGAGCCCGGGGAGGACGCGCCCGAGGAGGGGACGGGTTCCCGACAGGTGGGAAACCGACCAGGTCTCCGATGGCCGCCACCTTCCCTCCGCGCCCCTCCCCAGACCCCGCCTCCGGCCCTCGGCGTGATTTGCTGCCGAGGGCTCCGCGCTGCCGGCGGGAATAAAGCGCCCCCCGCGCCCCGCGCCGCCGGCGGGGATAAAGCGCCCCCCGCGCCGGGCGCGGTCTCCGGGGCCCGCGTGGCTTCGGCTCTGTCCGCCGGGCGCTGGGGCCTCCTGGAGTCTGCAGGGCGCAGGACGGTGCGACTGGCAGAACAAAACTCATCTTGAAAACCAACTTGTTCTGCTGCAAAGAAATTTTACACGGACAAAGCTGGGTTTTTATTCTGGGTCCACAGAGGTCCTTTCCCGTCTTCATGATTTCCTACGTTTACCTGCGAACGCGAGCAACGTAGCCGAACATTTCAGTCACTCTGTTTCCGCGCGCGCGCGTGTGTGTGTGTGTGTGTGTGTGTGTGTGTGTGATGCTTGCTGCGCCTGGAGTCCCTTTGGAAAGGAAGCCGAGGCTCTGCTGAGAAGTGACCCCAACCATTCATCCCTAGGGCAGAGGTTGCCCAAACAGCGGCCCAAAAAGCACCCCTCCCCCGTAACTGATTGGGCTGAGAGGGACCGGGTGACCCGGGAGCGCACAGTCCAGGCCCCGGGACGGACGGTTTTCCCTTGACAGTGCCGGCTAATTCGGTAACCGGTCGGTTCTCCCGTGGAACTTGCAAGAGGATCCTGAGGATGAGCCGCCCGACGGGAAGGCCGGACTGAGAGCGCTGGAGGCGGGAGCAGGGAAGATGGGCCTCCAGGAAGCCAAACGTTTGCGTGCGCAGAAACGCGGGGGGGGGGGGGGGGTAGAAGCCGGCTCAGGGAAACTGAGACCCATTGACGGAGGAAGAGCAGCTCCCCTGGGACATATGGGTGTCTAGGTCCCTAGGGGGGCACTGGACCCATCCACTTCCCAAACTGTTGCACCTGCCCTTTCACAGCGACACCTATCGCTCTGGCCGTGACTCTTAATGAGTCTGTTCCCTAGGGCCAAAAGATCACTCTCCAGCGGAGGTCTCCTTCCTCTAGGCGTCTCATGTCCCATGGATTTAAGGTGACTCCAGGATCCTCTGAGGCCTATGCTTTTCTCCCTAAAAGAAATCTGAGGAGTTATACTTTATATCTTTAAAAATCTACATAATACAAAATTTATAATTTAAGAAAAATATCGTATTTAGCAATTCTCCAAGCAGGACCTGGCTATTTTGGCCAGTGTCGGTGATCACAGTTCTTCGTTCATCCAGTGAAATGAATAATTAATCTGTAGTGTGACACTTCTGTGATGACTAAGTAACTAGTGTTTCACAGTATTCTGCCAGCAAGCAAAAAAAGAAATAGATTATCTACTCAAGCAAAAGTCCCTGTTCATATAAAAATGGATTCACTCTTTAAAAATACTTTGTTTAGCCCGGCCAGTGTGGCTCAGCGGTTGAGCATCGACCTAGGATCCAGGAGATAGAGGCTCAATTCCCGGTCAGAGCACATGCCCCAGCTCTGGGCTTAACCCTCAACGGGGGCGTGCAGGAGGCAGGCGATCAATGACCCTCGTCATTGATGTTTCTATCTCTCTTTCCCTCTCCCTTCCACTCTGTGAATAAAATATATATATTTTAAAAATAAAAATACTTTGTTTATACATATGCTGCACTAAACGTAATATAAACTTCATGTTAATCTAGAAGGAATTGCAATTAAGGAAAGTTGTTTTTGATGAAAGAAATGTTATAAGTTTTGACAACTAATATTTTTCGTACCAAATTCCTTCTCTTTCAGTTTCCATACAGATTTTTGCCATCTTTTCTTGCTCTTTTAGGAATATTATCATCATGTAGCTAAGCAATGTGGAATGTTAACCTAAAAAGCAAAAAATAAAGTTTAACCAACAGTTAAGAAGTATCCATTAACTATCAAGCATGTGCCAGTCCTAGAGGGTACAAAGTAGCTTACGGCATGATCTTTGTCAAAAAGAACTTTTGGTAATGTAGGTATAAAATATTAAGACAATCTTTATCCATTTATTTAATTGCATAGTACAGACAATCGTTGTCCAATAGAAATTTAATTGTGATCCACACCTGTAACTTAAAATTTTCTAGTAGCTGCATTAAAAAAGAAACATGTGAAATTGATTTTAATAATATGTTTGATTTAATCCAATATATCTGAAATATTATTATTACAACCTGTAATGGCTATTTAAAAATTATTACTGAAACCTTATACATTCTGACTTTTGCACTGAGTCATCGAAGTCTATTGTGTATTTTATACTTACAACATATTTCAGGTAGTATATGACTAGTGGCTATTGTATTGGTCAGCATAGTTATAGACAGTTCCAAAATAAAGCATGACATATATGCTAATAATTTTACTTAAGAAATTACTGTTCCTGGAATGAGAAAATTATAACATATTTAAAGTGTCAGGAAAATTGAAGTATTCATTTAAAAATATATAGTCTTCATTGCATTTAATAGAAAAAAAAAATCTTTGTAAAGGATCAGTGGTGTTGGAAGTTAGGGTAGTGGTTATCCTTATTGGATGGCGGAGGTTGCAAGTGAGATGAGGCATAAGGGGCCCTTATGAGGTGCTGATAATATTCTGCTTCTTGATCTGTGTACTGGTTAAACAGGTGTTTTGTTTGGGGAATTCCTTAAGCTGGATTTTTTTTTAAATTAAGTTTATTGGTGTGATATTGGTTAATAACATTATGTTTCAGGTGTACAATTCTAGAATACATCTGTACACTGCATTGTGTGCTCATCCCTCAAAGTCTCGTCTCCCTCCGTCACCGTATATTTGACCCCCTTTACTCTCTTCGGTTTCCCCCACCCACCTTTCCCTCTGGTTAACCACTCTTCTGTTGTCGGTGTCTATAAGATTCTTTTGTTTGTTCATTTGTTGTTCAAGCTAGACACTTAAGATAAATATTACTTTTCCTGTGGCTATTTTCTAATTTAATAAAACTTTTTAAAAAAAATAGCCCTGGCCTGTGTGGCTCAGTGGTTAGAGCATCAGCCTGTGCACTGAAGGGTCTTGGGTTCAGTTCCAGGTCAGAGGCACATACCTGGGCTGTGGGTTTGCTCCCCTCCCCTGGTGGGGCATGTTCAGAAGGCATCTGGTCAATGTGTCTCTCTCACCTCTCTCTCTCTCTCTCCCCCCCTCCCTCCCTCCCTTCCACTCTCTCTGAAAAGCAATGAAGAAAAAAATATCCTCAGGTGAGGATAATAGGGAAGGGGAGGGGAGGGGAGAGGAGGGGAGGGGAGGGGAGGGGAGGGGAGGGGAGGGGAGGGGAGGGGAGGGGAGGGGAGGGGAGGGGAGGGGAGGGGAAAAAGAATAGAGGCACTTGACCAAGTAAGGCTTATCCCAGGAACGGAAGAATTACTCAACATTAGAAAATTTACTAATCCCCTGTGGCCAATAGTCTCAAAATTTTATCTTATTTCTTAAAATGAGATTTCTCATTTGGACCTGTCATTCTAGTTCAGACTTTCATTACTTTGTGCTCATATTAATGTTGACCATGATGGTAATAACAATGAAGATTGCATGTCTTGGGCATTAATTCTTGATCCAATTGTAGTACTGTTGATTGCTTTGGGAGACACAAGAAAGAGAAAGTAAAATTTGTGCTCTCAAGAAATAATGGTAAAAAGATTATATGCCACAAGCAAGTGAGTTTTATTCCAGGACTGCAAAGTTGGTTCAACAAATGGAAATTAATCAATGTAATACAGTATATTAATAGAATAATGGGGGGAATCCACATGATCATCTCAATAGATGCAGAAAAAGCATCTGGCAAAATGCAACATATAATACACAAAAACTTAAAATGGATCAAAGACACAAAAGTAAGAGCAGAAATTTATAAAATACTTAGAAGACATAGGTGTAAATATTCATGATTTGGATTAGGCAACATTTTCTTTTTTCTTTTTTTTTTCTTGTTTTTTTATATATCTTTATTGATTTCAGAGAGAGGAAAGGAGAGGGAGAGACAGATAGAAACATCAATGATGAGAGAGTCATTGACCGAGCCCACAACCTGGGCATGTGCCCTGACTGGGAATCGAACCCAGATCGCCTGGATCCCAGGTCAACGCTCAACCGCTGAGCCACGCCCGGCCGGGCAACATTTTCTTAGATATGACTCCAAAAGCACAAGCAACCAAAAAAGAATTTGGCAGTTCCTCAAAAAGTTAAACATAGATTTTACAGTTTTTGACCCAGCAATTGCACTCCTAGTTGTATACCCAGGAATTATATGTTCAGAATAGGCAAATCCACAGCAAATGGATTCATGGTTGCAAGAGACTAAAGAGAAGTGGGAATAGAACTAATAGGCATTAGGTTTCTTTTTTGATGAAAAATATTCTGGAATTAGTGGTGAAGTGTGCACATCTTGTAATACTCTAAAAACCACTGAGTTGTGCACTTAAAATGATGAGGTTTATAGTATGTGAATTACATGTCAATTTATGTGTTTCTGAAAAAGAAACGACAAGACTAATTGATAATTAACAATTAAAAACCACACCAGAGAATAAATAAAAATGATTTGACTGGAGAGAAAAAACAAAAACAAAAACTGTTGACACCCTGGCCAGTGTGGTTTAATTGGTGCCATCCTGTGCACCAAAAGGTTGCCAGTTGGAATCCCAGTCAGGGTTCAGTCCCCCGGGGGGGGGGGGGGGGTACAGGAGACAGTCAATAGATGTTTCCCTCTCACATCAATGTTTCTCTCTCCCTCCCCCTTCCTCTCTCTTTAAAAATTAATTTTTAAAAGTCTTCAAAAAACAACTATTGAACAAAGGGTTAATCTATTTTAGGAAGGTGCTGCATTTCTCTATTGCTGCTTCATTCATCCATCCACTCATTCATCCATTCAACAAATATTTATTGAAAACCATTATGTGCCAAGCCTCGTCTGTCTCTTATGTGAAAGTGAACCACTTTTTCAGCTTAGAAGCTGGCTAATCAGGTAATATATATCACCATTATTTCTAGAATTTACATTAAGATGTCTTCTTATTTTCCTTTCCTCCATATCTTTTTTTAAAATATTTTTTCTCTTCTCTAACCTCCAAATTAGAAACAATGTCTTCAACAAAGCTCAAGTATTGTGTCCATCACTCACAAAACAGCCCACTTTCTTCTCTCTCTCCCTTCCTCCTCTTCCACCCCCCCCCCCCCCCAGTTACATAGTTTCTAGTCTCCACCCAACACAGCTTCAGGTTGCAGAGGGCTTTGCCTTTCCATGGCACAACCCTGCCTGTTCAGCTCACCATTAGCAAATGGATGCAGCCCTTCAGTATCCCAGTACCAGAGTCTTAAAAGAGAGAAACCACTTGACACGGTTTGGATTGACCCAGTTTAGACTGACCCAGTTAAAGCTTTTATGTCCAATACATAGGGCTACTCTTTCTAAAAACTCTAAATGAGATAGTTTCTCTATAAAGGAGGTATGAGGGAGGAGTCACACCAAAATATGTGTACCATAGACAACAGCAACTCTATAGATCTGCCTTGTACCCTAAGTAGCTACTAGACCCATTTAGATATTTTTATTTACATTTAAATTAATTGAAATGAAATAATATTAAAAATTCAGATCCTCAGTCACAGTAGCCTCATTTCAAGTACTCAATTGCTATTGTTTTTGATAGCACAGAACATTTCTATTTTCCTGGATAAAGCTGTTATAGATGGTAAAAAAAAAAAAAAATCAACAAGATTTGGAAAATCGCCAAGAATCTTATTAATTTGATAAACACTATTTAGCTCTTGCAATTCTTCCCCCACTCCCAGCCCACCAACAAAAAAATTTATAAATCACCTATGTTCTAGGCTTTCTACTTTTCTGACAAGAAATCTAAATTCTTACCCCAAAATGATTACTCAAAACGGTAACATCTGGGACAGGTCCAGTCAATTTAGGACAACTGGTCACCCAACCCATATTTCACCCTTCTCTTTTGTAGGTTTGTTTCTTTGGTTTCCAATTCTTCTACTTTCTTTTTCCTGAGTCTTTTTTGTAGCTCCACTAAGACAGAAGCTACACGATCCTTTATTGAGCCTGGGCCAAATGGTCAGTGTTGCCAACTGAGAGTTAAAATTTCTAGATCACTGAACTCAATCACAAAAGGTTAAAAGCTGTGTTCAAAGAGCAGCCAGACAGGTCTGCTGTGTGATGACAGTGGAGTCAGGTGTCTAGGTGGGCTAAGAAATATAATGTCTAGTCCAGATGTCCAGGGTGTTGTCTAGGGGTTACCGAAGGCCTGGAGTGGAATGGGTTAATGCCACAAAGCATGACAGTGGTCGTTAATCTGCCTAAACCACCTTCCAACTTTTAAGAAGCAGTGCCCAGAACCCACCAACATTAATTAAATCATAATTTCTGGGACATCTGTGTTTTAAGGTCCCAAAGTAATTCTAATTTACAGCTGAGGTTGAGGACCACTGATCTAGACAGCCTGTGAAGCCAGAAGCCAGGGCAAGTTTAGGCAGCAGCTGCTCCAAGGAATTCCAAGGGACTTCTGCCGCTTTTCAGCTGTGATAGTTCACTGATGTCTTTTTAGTTCATTCCACAGAATGTAAAGGGTCTGTTCTGGTCTCTCCCCAGCTCCCTCACTCATGGTACCTCCGGGTGGGGCACTTTCCAGGATGAGCAAAGGACAGTCTAATACCTAGGCAAGGTAGGGATTCATAACAAAATTTGCGGGGTGACCAAGAAGGTTTCACTTCCCCAAGATAGCTCCTCTACCACCATAATGTATGCTTGGAATTTCAATCAGTATAGATTGCTCTAAAACAAACATTGCAAATTCAAATGCCTTTAGAGACAGCCAAATAATATAAATGACAGCTGTGGGAATGTGCACCCAACGTTGCTAGCTAGCTCTTACCATTTTCCCAGAAAAAATAGAAATCTGGATTTTTAAAAAAATATATAAAGTTCCCACTTTTTAAAAAATAAGGCAATTCATTGAAATGCTTTTAAAAGACTGTCCAGGAAAAATGAAACTGTCTACAGGCTGGAAAAGTCCCTTCTCAAAATGCAAATGTCCCTGGAAGTAGCAACAAAGGGTTTCCTTTCTCTCTTGTCTCCATCGGAGACAGTCTCTTTCTACAGTCCTGCTGAATCCTCCAGTTTATTCACAATTCCTTCCCTCAATCCCACTGCTTGTTTGAGCTTTCATTTTCTCTTTTTCTCAACAAATTTCTTCAATTCTTTACGGTAGCTGACTCTAACCCTCACCATCCACCATTTATTGCACTATTTGTGATCTGGTTTCTACCTTCACCTTTTTACTAAAGCTACTCTCTCTAGTCTAAGGCTACTAACGACTCCCACTTGTCAAACACAATGGCCTGTTCCCAGTTCTGATTGTCCTGCAGCTCTCTGTGGCCCTTGGCATTGTCACCAAGATCCTCGCTAATGACCATTATCCAGTAAGGGAGGGTATGTGGCTCTAGGCTGCTGGAGATCAGGAAGGAGTGGGACCTTCAGAGGGGAACGCGGGAGCAGGAGGCAGGGGAGCGGGAAACAGGGCGAGCTCAGTCTCTGGGAAGGAAGTCGTGTTCTAAGGCTGCGTTCAGAAGAAGCCCAGCTGAAGCAGTTCACAGTTGGAGTTCTGATCTGGAAGTTTCAGGCTTGGGAGAAAAGGTACAAGGTTGTACCTAGCACAAGGAAAGCACTAAATAAACATTTATAGAACCGAACTGATCTCCACCCATCCCCTCACTATACCCTGGGCCAGATGCAGGAACAGAAGCAGAGGTCTTGCCACTGGGTCCAGGTTGAAGATGCAAGGGAAGAAAAGAGCCAGAAGCCAGGGCCCAGGCAGAGGAAATCATGGGTCAGGTTTCCCCAACCTGCACACCCTAAAGCTCTCGGTAGGAGGTCGGTGAATAACTACCGACACACTGGAGGGCAGCCTCCCCTTTGGAGGGGACTCTAGGAGAAGCTGGAGTCAGCCTGCCTCAATTTCCTTTAATCACCTGTGGGAGATGAGTGACAACTGGAAAATGCTCACATGTATACACAGAAGGCCTGGGGAGGGACAGAACAGTGTGTGAGGTCAGATCCTTTCCTGTATCAGGGATGGACAAAGAGCTATATGGAGGCTCCTCCTATTGCCATTTCTCCCTTCTCTGACGCCTTTTCCTGTCCCGAGGCTCTGAACTTGAAGGAAGTCCTGGCAGCTCTTAACTTCTCACTTTCCCTCTGGCCTGCCTCTCCAGTGTTTCTCTCTACGGGCTCTCAGATGTTCAAGCCCACCCAGCCTCCCTGCGTCAGTCTCTAAGGCAGAGAGCTTGTTAGAAATGCAGAAGCGCAGAGCCAGCATTGCGTTCAAGCCTGAGACGCCCTGCTCTGGACCATCCTTCACCTACTGCCAGGGCTATTTTCTGAAAGTACAGCTTAATACTGTTACACCCCTGCTCAAAGCCCTCGGTATCTCCTCATGGTCTATTACATCAAGTACTATGCATGTTTCACCATGCCTTTTAAAACCTTCTACCACTTGGCCCCTACTACCTTCCAGATTCCTGACCACCCAAAACCATCTGTGGAAACCATGAGTCAGTCAAACTGAACCATATCCTGTTCCTGCATCTGGTCCATAGTGCAGTGTGGGGGCGAGGTGGAAATTAGTTTTGTTCTGTAAATGTTTAGTTAGCACTTTCTGTGTGTTCTGCATACAACCTGTTCCTTCTTCTCGCCAGGGCCTGAAACCACCAAATCCCCATTTTCTTGCCTTTGCTCTGATTGTTCCCTCTGCCTGATGAGTCCTTCCCCCACCCCCATGTCTTTGCCTCCTGAAATCCAAGGCCAGCTCTTGCACAAAGCTCCATGCGTTATGTACGTGTAAGGCAGAGATGACCCAGCTCCCCTGCCTGGCTCCAGTCCTGAACATAATGTGTCTTTGACCAGTCTCAGTTTTCTAATCGAAAAATTAGTGATACTAAAACCTACTTTCAGGGTTGCTGTAGTGATTGAATAAAATGGTGTCTCTTTTTAAAGCAACTTTCCTTGTTATAAAAGGATTTGAAGGGAAATGAACGGGATAGGAAACATGCCCAGCTCTGCTTCTCTTCATTCCATCCCTCTCTGTCCCCAAAGTGCCATCACCCCCTCTTGGGCGTCTAGCACTTTAGACATTTTTGAGGACAGTTATCTCATGCCACCTTATGAAATGCAAATATCATCATCGTCTTTGAAAGTTAATCAAATCAATTCAAGTTCATCCTGTAGGAAGTCTAATACTCTTCCTTACATTCTTGCAAATTCTCAAGATGTATGCTCTGCTTTCCGCTGGCTCTGGGCTCTCTAATCCTAATTACAAATCACATTTCACAGATGTTCAACCATTTCCACCTAAAATAGACAGGAAGAGCTCCATATCTTTTTCTTTTTTTAATATATCTTTATTGATTTCAGAGAGAGGGAAGGAGAGGGAGGGAGAGAGAGATAGAAACACCAATGATGAGAGAGTCATTGATCGGCTGCCTCCTGCACGCCCCCGACTGGGGATCGAGCCCGCAACCCGGGCATGTGCCTGACTGGGAATCGAACCCCGATCGCCTGGATCCTAGGTCGATGCTCAACCGCTGAGCCACGCCCAGCTGGGCGAGAGAGCTCCATTTCTTTAATTTACCAACCTCTCCCCCCACCACATACACACCTACACACACCAACTCCTCCACTCCCCCCAAAAAAACTAACATTTGGCATAAATGATGAATGTCAGGCTTTACTAAAGGCTTAAGGATGAAGGCCAGTTACATTAAAGCAAGACAAGCAACTTATACTGGAACACGAGATATCCTGTTTAAAGTCCTTCCCTGCCCTGCCTCTGGAATTGCTCACTGACCCCTCTCCCCCAGCTCCAGCCTCCCATCTGCTGTGGGGCACTGTTCTCACGTCTGCCTCTGTTCTCCAAGGTCCTGCTGCTCAGGCTCCAGAACTTCCAGTCACCTCCTTTATTATGCAGAGCAACTCAGCTTTTCTAGTCCAAATTCCAGTCTCATTAATGAGCTCTGCGAAAACAAAACAAAACAAACCCCACACCTTCTTCACTGACCCCTGAGCATCTTGGAAGACCTAGAAGAGGCTTTTAATGTTGCCTCTTTTTAAAAAATTTTTTTCTTTCTTTTTTTTTGGTCCCTCCCCACCATTAATTTCTATCAGTGAAAGTAAGCCTATAGCAAATTCTTTTAATGTGAACTATGACAACCCCCTTAATAAGATAAAAATTGCTACAGTCTATTGTTTTAAATATCACATTTAGTTAAATTTGTTTTGGAACTTGTAGACTATAAAGTTCTTGGAGGGGGACAGTGTCTTACTCACTTTGTATGCTTTGCAATGCTTGGCACCAAGCATGGCAGGGAGTGGGTGTTCCACAATGGACCTGTTGAGTGGACTTGAAGGTTGACTATCTAACCTCTTGACCCTTCTCAGGGCTATTTAAAATGAAAAATTAGATGTATAAGCCAATTATCTTAGCCATTGTAGAATGAATATCCTTTTCAATTTCACCCAAATTTAAACAAGTTTCTAGGGAAGAGCTAACATAACAAAATTTAGTATGTACTGAGTACATATTATTACCACATTTATATCCCATTTCCACAGTGCTTTTATTGTGAGATTAATGTCTAGCATCTCTGCCCTCAGTATCAACACCTCTGAGTCATATTCAATTAAAATAAGCCACTAAAATATGTAAAAATTATTTGAATACATTTTTAATGGGATAAAGTGCCAAGTAAACACAACAATGTAAGTTTCATTGATATTACAATTTACAACTTGATGTGAAATTTAAATATTATTAAATGCACATAAAATTCTTTGGAACAGCTGCTTTTTAGCTGTCAGTAATTAGTAAATATTCAAACATCACATTTATTAACTGCTTCTGAGAAAAATTTCAGAGAATGAGAGCAGAAATATGGTTTGAGGTTTTGTCAACATAAATTTAAAAGATCTATTGACAAGAGTAAATCTTTAAAGTCTTTGTGGCAGTTCTATATATTTAACTAAGGGGTGAAACAACAAAATATGTGGGGAAGGCACATATACCACATTTTCTTATTTCTTGGTCTCAGCAGTGCTGACTAAAGTGCTTGGGATGTTCTAAATAAGCCATACAAATTCTTTGAAGAACAGAGATTTTTTTTTGTTAGGACTGGTTGCAATCTATTCATTGATTTTTTAGGAACTCAGAACATGGTTTTTATTGCCACACATTTCCTTGAAATAGCTGAATGACTCCTTTGACTTATACAGTCACATTGTGTTTGACAGGTTATGTCATTCAAACATTTAGGTTTCAATTTAAAAGTTCAAACATCCAGATGTTTCTAGGTGGGTTTCTTTTCTGAGTAGTTAGGTGCTTTTGGGATGCTTATCCAGGTATGACATCAGAAATACTTGTTATATTAACCATGTATATTGTTATTTTCTTTGAAATAACTTATAATCAATATTATTATCAATATTATAAGTAATCAATATTATTATCCAGTAAGAACAGTAACTGTATAAAAAGTTAGATTAGTTTTACCCACTGAGGGGCATCCACAATTTACTGTACTTGTAAAATCAGGTTTTTTTCCACAAAGTGGTTTTAATAATCACAGAATTAAAGATAAAACCATTTGGATTACTCTAGAGGTTATCTAATACTTTCATATTAATAGGAATTCAAAGCTTATGAGAGGAAAGAACGAAGATGACTGGATATGTTATAATACTATAAGAGTTTAATGCTAATATTTTGTCAGTTCAGTTATATTTGTCATTGATTATAACCATTAAAAAACATTTATTAAACAAATATTTATTGAGTACCTTCTATGAACTTGACAGGTGACTCCTTTAACAGGGGTTTTTGGTCTGATATCCAGGCCGTGGGAGGACCATTTACTCTGATGGGGAATCTACAAGATGACACTTCAGTTGAGATTGTGTAAAGTCTCTTATCAAACTCCTGCTGGTCTTCTGTTTGTAGTTGTTAAACTATTGTTCTGTCCTCCATAGTAGAGGGAGGGCCAGTGACAGCTGGCTAAATCCAGGCTTATTTTCAAACCAATTAAGAGTACAGAGGTCTTAGTAAACACAGGTCAGGCAGTCATTAGTGTGGAAAATTTGAGATTAAAAAGGCCTACGACTAAGAATAATAGTTGCCATGCTATGTTTCAAAGCACCCACTTGCATTTCCACAGGCAAAGATTTGGAATTTGACTATATCAAGTAAGCCGCTTCACTATCGATTAAGCATCAATATTACCTGGTGATAATTCTTATTTGTGGTTATTATCATTTTGCTTTTTAAAATATATATATATCTTTATTGATTTCAGAGAGGAAAGGAGAGGGAGGGAGAGAGATAGAAATATCAATGAGAGAGTCATTGATCGGCTGCCTCCTGCACGCCCCCGACTGGGGATCGAGCCCACAACCTGGGCATGTGCCCTGATGGAATCGAACCCTGATCGCCTGGGTCCTAGGTTGGCACTCAGCTGCGGAGCCACGCCTGGCTGGGCTATTTTGCTTTTTAATGATCACAAATGTATTGTTAAGTATGTTTATGAGTAAGTATAAATGATTTTTCGTTGCATACATCATTGTTAATTTAGTGTGTCTCATATATTTGCATCAGTTTTAATTCGGGCCCATAATTTGCTAATAAGCCTTTGCCAAACAACATGTACTCCCAAAAACACCCCAAATTTGCTATATGGTAACATTAAAGGTAGTGTTAATTTAACCTTGTGTGAGTGCATAGGATCCCTCTGAGCCTCCTTCCCATCAGCTGGATGTGACATTTCAGGACTTGCAAATGAGTCCCTTTCAAACCATACCATGTCCTTGAAGAGGACAAGTAAAGGTGTGTATGGAAAGCCACAAGCCTGAGCTCTCACAGGTACCGGGCTCATCAGCTTACTATCTTTACAGCAGAATACAAGAAGTTTTTCCTGTGCAATTGCTAGAGAGTTAGGATGGGTCAGGAAACTAATTTTCGTGGTAACTCTAAGGAACTTGACATGTATCTCTTACAGGTAGGCTTACTTGGAAACAGGGCAATGGTATCAATAACCCAGACTTTGTCCTAAGCTCAGGGACAGTGTCTGAATATTCCCCTTCCATTTAGTGAACAGGAAGGAGAACATAGCCTGATTAGGACACTGGCCAAGGGACAGGGGTCAGACGGGGCTCTATGTAGGGCAGGAGACACCGAGGCTATAAGAGCAGGAAAAGTGAAAATTGTACAGGATACCCCAATTCCAAAGCACCAAAAGTAAGAGAAGCACCAAATCTGGGAGTCTAGTATCAAGGTCAAGTTTAGAGAAAAGGCAGATAATATAAGAAAAGGCAGAATTAAATGTGGTAGAGGGCCCCTGGCCAGATAGCTCAGTTGATTAGAGCATCATCCTGATGTACCAGAGTTGTGGGTTCAATCCCCGTTCAGGGCACATATAAGAATCAACCAATGAATATATAAATAAGCGCAACAACAAATTGATGTCTCTCTCAAATCAATCAATTTTTTTTAATGTGGTAGAGGGGTGCATAAAGGGAGAGAAAAGAAGAGTGTTTCTGAAAAGTTTTTAGAATATCAATTGACATTTATAGTTTACATCTAATGACTTGCTATGGGGACTGAAGAGGTATTGGTGGCAAATGGGCATGTGGGTGAGCAGAGTTTAAACATCCTGGGAGAAAGCAGACAGGTAATAGGGAAGTCAGTTATTAACTCAGCCCAGGCTGATTCTAAACTTCTTTGGTTCACTCCTAATCAAGTATGAGGGAACCCTCACCCACCCCCAACTAATAGTAGAGCCCTTACCCTTTTCTCTTGAATGTGAAAATATTCTGGATCACGGGGAGTAAACCTGAGTGGGCTTGCTGTGCTGGGCAGTACTGAGTATAGGTAGGGAAATGGCTGGTTTGGTCCCTGTGTCTAGGTAAGGGGCTTCTCCAGTGAAGTCAAGGGTCCTGAGACTTTTGACTAATAGAACCTCAAACAGTGACCCTCTTGATTGCCCTTTCTGAGGTCTACTCACCCTGCTTTTCTGGAGCAATGGCCCAAAGCCTTCTAAGCTGCTTCTCTGAGGATCAACTCCCAGGCTCCCAAGGGGCCCTCTGGTAAGTCCCTCCCATCTGAAAATCCCTCTTTCACCACTTCTTGTTCCCCCTCGAAGCCCTGTCCTGCTTCCTGCTGCCTTCTCCTCTTGTGGCATTTTCACAATAGGCTTTATCATTTAGAAATTAACTTGTTAATTAAAAACTTAAGATTTAGCTCTCCTTGAGAGCGAGAAGAGCTTAACTCCAAATCCTCCCTGGAAGTGAAGCAAAATGTTTGCATTCCATCCTTTTGAGCAGACAAGCAAGGGAAAACAAAGCTTGCATAGTAAGCAGTCTGAAAGTTCACAAGCTACTGCAAAATGTTCACATAAAAGGGGATCAAAGGCCATTAGAGGAGAACCAGACATCCTCAGGCCAGGAACAAAGCCAAGCTGGGACAGAAGGGTGGAGGGTGGGGGTGGGGAGGTACATAGTTATAAAGTACAACTCGAGAAAGAAAAGAAATTAAGCAATATATAGGGTGTCCCAAAAAAATGTATACCCACACTTTGAATAATTATAAAGGCAGTGCTCATTAAAATATATTCCATTTTCAAAATTGAACTATCAGCTGTTAAAGTGTGTATACACTTTTTTTGCAGGACACCCTGTGTATTTCTCTCCTCCACGAGACTATAAATTCCTCAATGACGGTGATCATGTTATTCAACTTTCTGATCTCAGCATCTAGGACAGTTATTAACACATAGTAGGTACTCAGTAAATGTTTACTTGAAATGAACTAAACTTACCAAACTGTTTTCATGAGAGGATTATAGTTACGTGCAACGCCCCCAAGATGTCTTAAAAACCCTACACATCTCAGATGACTCTTGAACTTTAGAGCAGCGATTTTCAACTGGTTTGTCACGAGAATTTTTAAAACATGCAATTCCTGACTAGTCAGGGGCACTGACCTCTTATCTCTTAGATTGTAAAATAATATAATGACAACAGCCAACACAACAATAGCCGTCTGGTGTGAATGAATAAAAAATTATACCTATAACATTTTTTGCTGTGCCACAGAATTTTAGTAATTAGCATGTGTGCCATGAGATGAGAAAGGTTGAAAATAGCTGTGTTAGAGGGTTAGAGATATATTGAAACATTAAATGGATGCATGTCAATGAGTGTCCTAGACTGAGAGAAAGACAAATACAAAGAAAACAAGCAGAAAAGTACCTGGTTGTAAAAAAGAAAGTAAATGGTGACTCTCCTATTCCAAAGCTACTCACAATAAACAATTCCTTTAACTCTAGTTGATCTTTTTAGAGTAGACTTAGAAACATCGAGTTACAGTCTTATTTCCAAAAAACTTCTCAAATGCCGAAGGCAATGGAGGAGGAATTACAAAGGGGGAAATGGCAAGTTGATCTGGGGTCTGGCTGGCGTGGAGAACCTGGCATCACTCAGGCTAAGGCTCAGTCTGGCCAGCACAAGGATTTGTATCATGGGAATATTGCCACTATTGTTTCTAATTTATTATGGTAAGGCCACTCAACATGAGTTTCTACTTGTTTTAAATTTTTAGGTGTACAATATAGCATTGTTAAGTACGATGAATGGCAGGCCACTGGAACTTATTCATCTTGTATAACTTTCTTTTACCTTTCCCTCCTTTTTCTCACTCTTTCATTTACTTTTTCCTTCAACATCACTTCTAGTTCCATTCTCCATTTCCCCATCTCCAATGACCTAATGGGAAATGTCATCACCTGTCCTGTTCTATCTGCCAAAGTATTGGTAACAATTATACAGTTCCCTCCCGAAGGAGCAATCAATAGCAAAAGATTAAACTGACCTTATGTCTTACCACTCCAGGTAGGGCAACTTTTCTATACATTCTAGGGGTATTCTGTTTCTCTCTCAAACCATGTACCACACTGTATTGCAATTATTTGTTTACTCATAGTGAATGTCACTCTCACTAGCTTCTTACCTCTTTAAAGGCAAGAAATGTTTTTTTCAAATCCTCTGACTTAGCCTAGAGCCTGACACATAGAAAGCATAACTAATAAATCAAAGGGAAGGAGAGGAGAGATCAAAAGGGAGCGAAACAAAAGGAAGGATGAAAGAAGTTAGCGAATCTACTTAGAAAAGGAAATATGATACTAAATTTGTGGAAACCAGTTATTCATAGGCACTCTTTCAACAAAAATCACTGTAACTGCTCCTCAGTCTGGTCACCTGAAATGACCTGGCTCATTAGGGAGCATGTCTTAATTTAACTTCACATGAAGACATGTTCCAGTCTGCAGATTAAGGTAGATAATTAAAGCAACCATTTGTTTTTCAAGGGCCCCAAATTCTGCACATACAACCATCTGTGATAGGCAGTTAGGCAGACTGAGCAGAGCAAGGGGGATGGGCCAAGTACAGAAGGTCATCAGAGTGGAAAGCCCCAGGTGCCAGGCAACAGACAATTGTCAAGTGGTACCTGGCCCAAGGTGACCGTTCCTCCCCTGCTTAAGGGGCGGGTGATTTGGACCTCCTGGCCTTTTCTCCCTAGAGATAACTTAATGAGATCTTCTCCTGGGACCTCCCTTAAATCTCCTCCACCCTTAAAATCCTCAGGATGGAGGTCGTAGGGCTCTCCCTCCTGGGAGCATGCCCCTCGCCCCCTTGCCTCCCCGCCCCAGGTGCCTTAGAATTACTTTAGCACTAGCTTCCTCACTCCCAAGCTCCAAAGGCCCTTCTTTTGCCTCTATAATTTGTTTCCTGAGCCCATTTCTTCTAAGAATTACGTCTTCTACCTCTGTGATTTTTTAAAATAAACATTCTCTTATAGTTTGGGTCTTGGCTCTGAATTCTTTCCTAGCCAGAGCCCACGTATCGAGGTTGCTGAACCCAAGTCCGGTCTGACCCTACTGGTCTGACTCCTCCGTACTAACACCCAGTGCCATTCCCACCCACCTACAACACATCAACAACAAATACTAAGTCAAACTAACCAAACAAACAACTTTTTTCTGGTTATCGGGCAATTTCAGGGAAGCTTGTGGTTTTCTTTAATCTTCACCTGAGAATATTTTTTCCATTGCTTTTCAGAGAGAGAGAAAACCTGGGTGTGAGAAAACATTGTTTCTCTTTGAACATATAATGGTTATTTTAATGACTACCTTTCTCATAAAAAATTATTCTCTTTGAGTGACTTAACTGGTTTACTGAGTTACTTTGGTAAAATAACTTTCTGTCTTTAAATCCAAATATTGTTCCAGGAAACATGGGTATTGTGGATCCTGGGCCACTGAGACTGAACCTTAGTGCGCTTATCAACTTCTTGTTGAACTGACCTTTATGAGCTTCTTTATTATATGCCACAGAAAGTAGCATCCATTATAGTTCTTAGCTGAAATAACTTATCTTGGCAAAACCAGCTTTGCTACTGTTCAAGTAGTACATTTCCACAATGCGATTTTTAAAAAATAATTAAAGATAGTATAAATCTGTTTTTAAGTAATCCAAGAAAGTAATTAAATTTATCTTCTACCTTGAAACTTAATTATGATCTGTCTTTAAAATGGTTGCATAAGGCACATTAAAGAAGATTGATGTCAATTTTAAAATCTCAATGCAATTGATACATTTCTGAGAGAAAAAAAATCATTCAACAAGAAAAAGAAAATCTGAATACACCAAGAATCTAGAAAGAAACTGACGAAGTTGACAAAAAACCACCACCCAAATATATCACATGGTTTTACAGATGAAAAGGTTAATTTGGAGACTTAAGCATAATCTTGATAGTACAATGCCAAAAACAAAAAGATGTGAGATTGAGTGACAAAGAGAAACACAATCTAAAGTATATCTTTGGTTAGTAGCAATCATTTTTTGTCAGTTATAGTATATGTCGTTTAAAAAGACAAATCATTTGACATTGCTCATTCATTATAATGCAAAATAGTGGACACTTACATTAGGAGGTGGAATGTAATTCTCCTCTCATTAAATCTGGTCTTGCCTTCATAACTCACCTATAATCAATAGAATGCATTGAAATGATCCATAATTTCTGCCTTGATCACTTAGAACGCTTGCTTTTCAGATGCTCCCTTTAAAAATCCAGCCACCATGCTGTAAAAAGCCTGAGCAAGTGGAGATGCCATGAGGTGATGCAGGAGATACCCCAGATGAGCTCCCAGATGACAGTCAGCATTAATGGCTCCCCATGTGAGTGAGTCACCGTGGACATACAGCCCAGTCAAGCCTTCTGATGACTGCACATATAAGATACCACAAAAGATATCTGCCTTGTCAAGCCCTTCCCAAATCTCTGACCCATAAAATCATGTTTTGTGCCACTCAAATTTGGGATAATATGTTATGCAGCAATAGATAACCAAACCACCTGCCTAGACCAAAGTCTCAATTCTAAGAAGCAACCTCCCACCCTCACCGCTGCAAGTTCCTATGTGGACCAGTGGAACTAATAATGGGAAGACTGGTGAATGACAGTCCACCAAAGGAAGACTTAATGATTAAAGGTTAAAGGCTACAAGTGATTTTGTGATACCAGCCTGATGCCCTTAAAGGGCAGACTGGAACAGCTACTCTAAGGATACCTTGTCATAGACGTGGGGGCCACACCTCACCAGCCACCTTACATTGAAACCAGAGAACAGTACGAGGTCTCCTATAGAAGAACCCCTTCTTTCTCACAGTCAAGAAATCATTCAGGGATTCTTGAACAAGAATCCCTCCCACAACCACATCAAAATTACAACTAAAATACAGAACCACCATCACTCAGAACTCCTGAAATCCAGCTGAACAGAAGCCCTACAACCAAGGAACTGAAGGAGCATCGAGACTGGTAGGAGGGGCAGAGACCCGGGTGGATCAGGGCTGAATCGTAGAGACACGGCCGCGGGCCCACACCTGGTGCTGCGGCATAAACCCGGGAGGGAATCTCAGCGGTGGGGGTTTCCTGGGGGAGTGAGGGGTCCCAGCCCCACAGCAGGCCCCCAGCCAGGGCTCCAGGGTTGGGAAGAGATGTCCCCACAACTCCGGGCTGTGAAAACCATCAAGGACTGTTGCTGAAGGTCGCAGAGGCTGTGGGAGCCCCAGGATTTCCTCTTAAAGGGCCCACGCATGGACTCACTCAGATGCTCCCTCTGAGCCCAGCACCAGGCAGCAGCCGGAAAGGACCTGGGACACATGGGGAGGAACTAACCTGCCTGGAATCAGGGAAAGAGATGGAGGCGCAGCTTCCTCCCAAGCAGAAGGGCTGGCAGAGGCCATTGCTCCTTTGGCGAGTCCTCTCAGCACACAGCCAGCAGGCAGGCACCATATTTGAATCACCAGCACCTGACTCACACCTTCGGCCCGCCCCGTGATTCCCGGAGGCCCTGCCCCTCCCCATGTGCAAGCTCATCCAGGCCATTTCCAGGGGCTTTTCTGTGCAAGGGGCCTCTCGAGCCTCATGCTTAGGACTTTCCTAAAATCTCTTAAACAAGCAGCAGCGGGCCCCATACGGCTTGACAAGTGGCCCTAGGCTTCTCACTAGGTGCAGCCTGCATTGGCTCATAGCTTGGCCTCTCCTGGACACCTCCAAGCCCAGCACAAGTAGCAGCCAACTGCGGTTTGCTGTGAAGCTTATGCTGGGCGGCCCTGGGCAAGGCACTGGCACAGGCTGACTTTGCACCTCCTGGGAGGTCCCAGAAACAGTGCACCTGGTGGCCAGACTCAACCACACTGGATTACAACACTACCACATCTATGAGTGACACATTCAAGGGGTGCACTTGGTGAACACCAAAGCTCCACTAAAGTAAATCCTGCTCCATAGGGGTGTCTCCAGCACAGCAGCTCTTTAGCAGTAGTTGCAGCTGGTCCTCATAGTCGATTGGCCTGGATGTCAATTTCTTCCAGTAATGCCAACAGCAACCAAGGCTCAACTACAACAGGACAGTGCATACAGCCCACACAGGGGAGCACCTGGAAGGCCCAGCTCAGGTGACTGGGGAGGCTGAGTCACTGGACCCTACAGGACACCTACTACACAAAGCCAAGAGACATAGCAGCTCTACCTAATACATAGAAACAAACACCAGGAAGCAGCCAACATGTGGAGGCAAAGAAAGATGTGACAAAGGAAAAAACAGAAAAAAATCTCCAAAAAAGGAACTAAATGAAATAGAACCAAGCAAACTACTAGATATAGAATTTAGAATTATGGTTATAAGGATGCTGAAGGATCTTAGTAAGACTATTAAGAAAACAAGTGAGACCATAGATGACATAATAAAATACCAATCAGAAATGAAGGCTACACAAACTGAAATGAAAAATAATTTATAGGGAATCAACAGTAGAGGATGCTGAAAATCAAATCAGCAATTTGGAATATGAGGAAACAAAAAACACCCAAGAAGAGCAAAAAGAAAAAAGAATCCAGAAATATGAAGATAGTATAAGGCGCCTCTGGGACAACTTCAAGCGGCCCAACATTCGTATTATTAGGGTAACAGGAGGAGAAGAAAGAGAGCAAGAAATTGAAAACCTATTTGAAAAAATAATGACAGAAAATGTCCCCTACCTGGTGAAAGAAATAGACTTACAAGTCCAGGAAGCACAGAGTCCCAAACAAGAGGAACTCAAAGAGGCCCACAGCAAGACACATCATAATTAAAATGCCAAAGATTAAAGACAGAGAGAATCATAAAGGCAGCAAGAGAAAAGCAGTTAGTTACCTACAAGGGAGCACCCATATGACTGTCAGCTGATTTCTCTACAGAAACCTTGCAGGCCAGAAGGGAGTGGCAAGAAATACTCAAAGTGATGAAAAACAAGAACCTACAACCAAGATTATTCTACCCAACAAAGCTATCATTTAGAATTGAAGGTCAGATAAAGATTTTTCTCAGACAAGAAAAAGCTAAAGGAGTTTATCACCACCAGACCAGCACTACAGGATATGTTGAAGGGTCTTCTTTAAGAAGAAGCTAATGAACAAAAGAATCTGATAAACTAAATAGATCCAGAGACATTGAAGCATGCAACAGATGATCATATTTCAAAGGGAAGAGGGAAGGGGGGTTGGAGGGTGGGAAGAGATTAACCAAAGAAGTTATATGCATCTATGCATAACCTATGGACACACACAATAATGGGGTGAAGGCCTAGGGAGGGGGAAAGGGTGGGAGCGAGATGGAGGGGGTCAACTGGGGGGAAAAATGGGACACCTGTAATACTTTCAACAGTAAAGATAAATTTAATTAATTAATTAATTAACTAATTAAAAATAAATTTAAAATTAAAAAGAAAAGAAAGTATGCAAACTGCCCTAGCCAGTTTGGCTCAGTGGTTAGAGCATCAACCTACAGACTGAAGGGTCCTGGGTTTGATTCCGGCCAAGGGCATGTACCTTGGTTGCAGGGTTGCAGGCTAGGCCCCGGTTGAGGCGCATGTGGGAGGCAACCAATCAATGTGTCTCTCTCACATTGATATTTCTCTCTCTCTCTGTCTCTCTCTCTTTCTCCCTTCCACTTTCTCTGAAAAGCAATGGAAAAAGATCCTCTTTTAAAAAAAAAAGAAACAAAAGGAAATAATGCAAGCTATCTCTCTATCTCCCACCCCCATAAACCATCCGTGACATTTGGGAGAAGATTAGGGGAAAGAGGAAGCAATATAAGCAATATGAAAGGCTGAGCATTTAAGTGAGAGACTGAATTACTTAAATGATTACACTTTAACAGTAAGATAGTAAGATAAGGTAGTTGACAAAATTAAATTCAACCCCATGCTGCTACTGAGGAAAATTGTATTCATTAGGGAAAATTAAAAAGCCACCGATACTGTTTAAAATGTTTGATCCCACTACCTATATTGAAATAATTATTTTTAACACAAGAGATAAGTTGACTTTAAGTACTAACTTCTTGGTTATCACACTTGTAGAATGTACCCTCATCACTTGACACAGGTCAGGCTTTCTTTGTCCACAGGGTTTACAGTATGTCAACAACTTAAAGACTAGGAGGGAATGGATGTGACACCTAATAAGCATATGTTTAAAATAATTATTCATATCTTAAAGGATATCCTCCCTGGTTGTTTGAATTAGGTGAACAAAGAACAAGAACAAATAGAAACAATCTAGATTTTAACTGATCGTGTTTGTCATTAATAATAGCTGCCATTTGTTATACAACAATTAAATAGCAAACTTTCCCATTCATTATTCATCTTCTCTTGTTCTTGCACTGGCCAAATAATGTATCCCATTAAACAGGAGAGGGCACTGAGGTTGAGAGTTTAAACTTGCCCTAGATTACCCAGCTAATAATTGCTAGAATCACACTTCAAATCCAGGTGTATTTGACCTCAAACTAGATCTATTCTAGTTCCATTACAACTGGATACCTTCCTATTGTTACAGCCATTAAGAATGAATTATAGCTCGGCCGGTGTGGCTCGGTAGTTGAGCCTTGACCCATGAACCAGGTGGTCACAGTTCGATTTTGGTCAGGGCACATGCTTGGGTTTTGAGCTGGATCCCCAGTAGGGGGCGTGCAGGAGGCAGCTGATCGACAATTCTCTCTCATCATTGATGTTTCTATCTCTCTCTCCCTCTCCTTTCCTCTTTCTGAAATAAATAAATAAATAATAAATAAATATAAATAAATAAATAATATATAAATATTTTAAAAGACTGATTTATATTCATTTCAGATCACTTTGTTTTATTTTTGTTAAATTAATAGTTTAAGAAGTTGAAGTGTTTGGAGATGACTCTGCCCCAGCGCAAAGTTTTTGCTTTAGAAAACACTGCTAATGGTGAGCAACATGCTTTAGCATTTTCTACTTCTACCTCTGCATGTTTTAGTATAATGAAGAATAGGGAAACCATTTGACTTTTTCCACGTTAAAAATTCAGAATATTAAAAGCACACTAAATTAAAAATGTTTACAAAGGAAACTTAGAAGAAAAACTGCCTTGCATAATGTAATAAATATTTGTTGGTTTGATATTTATTTGGAGAAAAGTGCTTTTCATTTTGGTTAATCTCTCTTGAGAATTCTATTAATATAAAAAGTTGATTTACTTTTGCTGTGTCAATAATTTTGTTTAGATTTCTATGCCTTTGCTCCTGATGAACCTCATGCTGTCTTATGAGATTTTACATTTACCTGGCATTTTCTATCTTATTATTAAACCACTGATTTACAACTGCAACATCCACAAAAATAATAATTTTATGATTCTCTCTGAATTAGGTAATGAAAATAGATCCCACTGGTAGTATAATATAAAGATTGCCTCAAACGGTTTTTGGAGGATACACAGTATTTTTTAAAGTTAATCTGATTATGTCATTTACAATGGCTCCAAAAGAGGAAAAGGGAAAAGATTCATATTAAGTTGCATATTTGAAAATTGCTAAGAGAGCAGATCTTAAAGATTCTCATCACAAGAAAAAGAAATTGTAACTATGCATGGTGATAGATGTAAATTAAACTTACTCTGGTGATCATTTTGCAATATATACAAATATTCAAATCACTATGTCGTACACCTGAAACTAACACAATGTTATAAGTCAATTACATCTCAACAACAAAAAATGTTTTTAAATAAAAAAGGGACAATTCCTTTACAAGTGCAATCTGTAGTTGAGTGAAAAAGACCTACTACAAAAGCTATTTCAAAGAAGTAGGCATATATCAAATAAATGGGTGAATTATATATCAGTATGCATATAATATGTATTAATGACATAGTAATATATGTAGTGCATCCATTTATTTGATATATGTAGTAAGGTATATATAATATATAATTTAATATGTATATGTATATGTGTGTATATATGTGTATACATAGATTCCATTCCCTTTACATATTTGATAATTGCATGCCTATCCTTTTGTGTGTATTTTAAACACATTATGACTGAAAAATATTCACCAAAACGTTAATAGATGCTGCTATGGGGGGCAGGATTCCAGGTAAGTTTTTAAATTTGTCATTTTCTGAATTATTTTGTGTTTTTACAATGAGTGTGTATATTTTTTTTACAAAAATAATAAATTTCTCAAAAAATAAGAAAACAAATTTTAATCACAGATAAGAAACTATACTTCATTTCAAACTCTATGTCAATCAAACAAGAAGCACAACTGTGTGCCCAACATGTGGATACGTGTTGCTTTTTCTAGCTCTAAGTCTTCCACAGCTAACTCAACAGCAACCTTTCTTAGCAATTTGCCATTATTATGTCTTCTCAAGACACCAATCCTGGTTTTCATAAAACAAAAGTCATCTTCCTGTTTCCATATGAATTTGTTTATGCAATAACCAATCCAGTTATAACAATCACAGTAATAAGTACAACAGATTGGTTAGCACTAACTCACTCAACTTAATAGGAGCAGAAGTGTGTGGATGGCTTCGGTCAGGTTCACCAGAAAACACACTGAAATGAAGATTTCGGTACAGGAAGTTCATTGATAACTGTTGTCAGGAACAACACCCATATGGCAGTGAAGGAGACCCATAACTGAGGGAGAATTATGATAGGGTAACATCAGAGTTTTCAATTAACCCCTGGAAGAGCTCTGGAGCTGAGATGGCTTTTCAAAGTTGTTCCAGAACAATGCAAGGATCCTTAGGCTCCTACAGCACTGACAGTCATTGGCTGTGTCTGTTGTCCTCAGGGCAAGGAGGCAACTTTCCTCTCCCAAGGGCAATTCCTGCAGAGAGATTTAGCTGTGAGCTCCTGACATTTCAACATTCCTAACAGCTAAGAGTGGGTGCCTCAGTCCTGGGGGTGGGGTGGGGTAATTTGGGTTGCGTACCCCAGCAACCACCACAGTCCATACTCACACCACTCAGATCCACTTGCTTCATGTATTTACCCTATATGGGGACAACTGCCTCAGGACTCTGATGGGTTTCATTTCCTGGAAAATTTTAGGAGAGAACAAGAGGAGGGTTAGTAGAGTGAACTGTGAGTTGCAGCTCATTTCAAGGGCAGTAGAATGTCCACTCACCCTCAGCTAACAGCTTTGCTGCTCCAGGTGGCTTACATTGCGGGGCGACACAGGCCCTCACCCCCGAGTGGCCGGAGTCCCTCGTCACCATGACCTCTCAGACTGTGGCAGTTACACTTGTCCACTTACCACTGAACCTGAACAGGGAAGAACCAAGAAACACCACAGTGGAGTTTCGGGATGTGAAACATTCTTTCCTCCCTCAATTGTGCAAAATAAGTCCCATTTCCTCCTAATGAGTAGGTTCAATTGCCCTTCAGGACAAGTATGGTGATTCTTTTGTGCCCTTCTAATCCATTAGCATGAGGAGCCCTAAGTAACAGGACAGCATTTGTAGCTTAAATTTTAATGGCACTAATAATAAGCCTTTTAGTGGAAGCACATCAGGATCTCCAGATGCTCGAAACCTACAACTGAGGGCACGGGAAATGTGAACTCACCCAAGTGAGTCACTGAGGGCAAAGGCAAGCGGAGCCAGTTTTTCTTCCACCCTTTGGTTCCCTGTCCCATATACTCGTATACCTACTAGGGACATAGTAGTATACAGAGTCGATAAGTTAAGGTGCATACTGCGTCTTGGAGTATGGATTCCTATATTCACAGGATATCATCTCCAAATTGACACATCAGCTGCACCTTCAAAAAGCCATTCTATACTCTGAGGTCAGCAGCTTCTGGACGACGTGGTAGGTGAGCGGTCTGGTGGATCCCCTGGTCGTGTGTCCACTGATGCACTTCCATTGCTTGGTTTGAAGTGATGTTACGCAGATTCCAATTTAATAATAAAAAATGCCCTTAGATCCTCAGATACTGGTGCTGGCTGAGGCCCTGTGGACAGGAAAGCAAACTTATGCCCAGAATATGTTTGTTTCCAGTAAAGATAAATCAACTTGTCACCACTGGTCTCCTTGAGGGGTGATGCTCCATCAGAAACTCAATTCTCTGTTGAGCTGAACTCAACTGTTGCTGGCAGTGTGGACATTTGGCCTTAGTAAATGAAAATTCATACTGTGGGGCCCATGCCTACCTTACATTGCTGCTGCTCAGTTCCTAAGCCAATGTACCAACCTGGGGTGGCTGACAGCAGACTGGCCGAGTCGTCTTGTCTTCTTGGTTATCTTGTGCTTCCTCCACAGCGGATGCTTTCTGGTGTTTGTGAACATGCAATACAAATATATTCACACTTCACGTCCCTTCTCATAGGTTCAATCCCATGTTTTCCTCCAGACCTCTTCCTCCCTGATCTTCAAAACTACCTCCTTCCAAGCCCCTGTCTTACCAGCCCAATCATTTGTCTTTCTCAGTTGGTTTAATGTCCTTTCTTAACTTGGGCCACCTCCTATACAAATTGAATGACGAGGTGCCCTAACTGAAACTCTGTCCAATGGATTTCCCCTCATTAATGTCTCTTAGGGCTACCCCTAAATTGGACTTAATCTGAATTTTAACAATTCTGTTCTGCAAAGGATACTGATAAGTAAATAAAAAGGCAAGCCACACAGTCTGTAGAAAATTCTTGCAAATCACATCTGATACAAGGGCTTGTATCCCAAATGCATACAGAATTTCCAAAACTCAACAATAAGAAAATAAACAACCCAATAAAAAAGGGGAACATTTTTGAATAGACACTTCACCCAAGAAGGTAATCTGACGGCAAATATGCACATGAAAGGATGCTCAATACTACTTGTCACTGGGCGCATACAAGTTAAAAATCACAGTGAGATACGGCCACACACCTATGACAGTGACGCTAGAATGGTTTGTGAGGATGACGAGAAACCAAAATGCTATGCAAAGTGGTACAGCCATTTAGAAAACAGTTTGGCAGTTTCTTTTAAGTTAAACATCACTTACTATATGACTCAGTAATTTCACTCCTAGATATTTACCCCAGAAAAATAAGACTTAAATTTGCACAGAAACTTATAACACACATTTGCAGTATCTTCATTAATAATCATCCCAAATTAGAAGCAGCCCAAACATCCTTCATGTCGTGAATGGATGACAAACTGTAATCATTTATACAAAAGAATACTATTTAGCAGAAAAAAAAACCAAAACACACACACCCCAAAACAAAACAAAACAAAAACCAGAACCACTATATAAGCAAGAACATGAAAGAATTGCAAATGCATTGTGCTATGTAGGGGAAAAAATCCAGATTCAAAAGGCTACATACCACATGATTTCATTTATATGACATTTTGGGAAAGGAAAAAGTATAGAAACAGAAAAAAAGTGGTTGTTAGGGGCTGAGAGTAGAGGGCAGTTAGTACAAAGGAGCAGCATAAAGGAATGCGTGTGGGGGGTGCACAGAGTAGTTCCGCATCTTGCTTTTGGTGGTACTTAACATGACTATATACGTTTGCCAAAACTCATAGAACTGTATATCAGAAACAACTCATTTTACCATGTGTAGTTTATATTAAAAACTTAAAGATTTCCAATTAAAAAACAATTGATATTTGCTGGCAGTAACCAACTATTATATTTTACCTGAAAACCAACATCTTTAAATGTGTAGCTATATAATACAGACCATGTGTTTTAAAATAGCTTTCTTATGATGTCACTTTTTAAAATTGATACGTCTACAAAGGTAAAGGAAAGAAAATAGACTTGACCTCAAAGAGCCCATGTGTTAAGTCATTTCTTTCCCTTCAAACCTGGAAATAATAAATTTAAATGACAGATATAGAGAAAAATCTCTTTCACTTGCGAAACTGTCAAACCTTCCAGCACCAAGCCCACCCAGTATCTAGCCAGGGGTCCAGAAGGTCTTCCCTTCATGCAGGCCTCCCTGATTTTTTGAGCTCCTGCCTCCACGAAGCTGTGTTTGCTTGGAGGGGCTCTCACACAGACGCAGGCTCCTCCCCCACCCTGGGGAGTGGGTCCCTGGGGCTGAGGTAGCAGTTGCTGGCTGTAGGGCCCATCCGGTTGGTCTTCCTAAACCCTTACTTAAGGGGGAGGGGGTCTGACTTCATTGTTTTTCTTTAGAACATGTGGTACTTTTTGTCCTCAGCTTGGCCTTGGTCATCAACAGGAAAACTCCTACTCTATGTCCTAGGAAAGCCTCACAGAGCAACAGGACCGCAGGAAGAGTCCCCCTCCACATCCTGTGACACATGTGGCCAACTCAGTGTTCGCCTTTGGCAAGGGGTAGGGGGGAAGGACAGTGCATGAAGGAATCCAGGTGCTGCAGGGCATCATTGGCATGGCTCACAGTAAAGTCCTGGAGTGAGGGATCCCTGAGAAGAGCATGCAGTCTGTTTTACATGGGCACAAGATGCTCAAAGTGTATGTTTCAATACACGAATTATGTGTTTGGATAGAAAGAGGAGAACCTGAAGGTTATAATGAGCAGGCTCATTTGAGGAATGGGAGGTGAGAGTAAGAGGAAAGCACATTATGGACTGTGAAGGAAATTTCAGATTCCCAGAACTTGGAAGTGAAGCAATCCTATAATTATTTTAGGTGGCTGCAGAGGAGTGGAGCTGGAGGTTGCTTGAGATAAGGGAGTCAACTAGGAGATAACAGTATTGACTGGCTCATCACATCATTTGTTCATTTATTCATTCAACAAATTCTGGATGAGTGCTATGTGCCACATTATAGGCCTCCGAGCTATAGCAATGAACAAATATTTTCTGGCAAATGCAGGGATGGATGGTAGCTGGGGGGACTTAAACAAGTAAGAAAGACACTATAGGAGAGTGATTTTGGAGTTGAGATTGTCTGGATTTTGAATCCCAGATCCAGACATTTAATAACAATGTGACTTGTAAGTTACTTATCCCATTTGTGCCTCAGTTCCCTCATCTGTCAAATAAAAATACTAATAGTGCCTACTTCATAGGGTTGTTGTGATTAATGTGGAAATTAGTGTAAAGTTTTAGAACAGTGCCTGAAATATAGAACGTACTCCATAATTATTAGCTATTAAAAATATAAATGGGTCTGGCCCGTGTGGCTCAGGGTTGAGCGTCAACCCATGAACCTGAAGATCACAGGTGCCATACCCAGTCAGGGCTGATACCCAGGTTGCGCGCTCCACCCCCAGTAGGGGGCGTGCAGGAGGCAGCCAATTGATGATTCTCATCATTGATGTTTCTCTCTCTCCCCCCCCCTGAAATCAATAAAAACATTTAAAAATTATTTTAAAATATAAATGGATACATACTTTAAAAGTGCTATAAAGAGAAATAACTCAGAAGAGGGGAGAGAATGCGGTGGTAAGGCTATTTTAGATCAGGTGCTGTAGGAAGGAGGTGGCGTGTGAAAGGGACCTGAGTGGTGTGAGAGAGCAAGCCACGCAAAGGTCTGTGGGCAGAGTATTTTGGGTGGCAGGAAGAAAAGCCCTGGGGCCAGAAAGACCTTCAAAGCCTAGGAAAGGGCGGAGAGACGATGCTGCAGACAGCTGTGAATCAGTCCCCACCCCACTGTGCTCCTCCCGTGTATACCTTCTGAAGACAGGCCATCTGTGGGGCTCCGACCACCTGTGACAGGTGCCCTGTTGGGGTGTGCGAGGTCTTTGTGGCAAATTGAAAAATTTTAGAGATAGGGAAATTTGAGCTTAATGACATGTTATATCTGCATCTATATAAAATGCTACTATTCAAGTTAGACAATATTTACAGCTCCACAGTCCCTCATCTTTTTTAAACAAGGAAAGGTAACACAATGCCTCTAACCGTAACATATTAACACCCCATTAAAGCCAGGAGTACAGTCAATAAATATTGACACTAAGTGGCATCTATAAAGACTATAAATAGCCTCACGGGAGTTAAGATTTTTCCCTCCAAATGAGGCACCTTAGGTTTTGCTTGCCAGAGAGTTACCAAAAAAAGCTTTGGCTTTACAGTGCTTTTTGAATTCTGGAATCCCAGATAAAGGATTGTGAACCTGTACTAATTTGCAGCATCAGCCCTCTGGGGAGCAACACGTAGAAGACAAAATAAAAACCCAAACTGGAAAATCCGGATGATTCTGCCTCAGCTGCTGTTTTTGAAGTACGTCCTATTTGTCACATAAACTCTTGTTAAGGTCTCCTCCCTGAGATACCGTGAAGATCCCCTCCGCGGGTAGGTGCCGACAGGACCGCGCCCTCCCGCTGTCGGGGGGAAGCGGGAGGTTCTGGGGTGAGCCCCGGGGCCGCGCGGCCTGGGGCGAGGCAAGCGCGTGCGTTTCCCTCGGTCAGCACGTTTCCTTTCTCAGGTAAACAGGCTTAAACCAGGAGTGGGAGTTGAGTCTCAGCGTTAGCGTCTATCTGGGGAGAGTTTCCAACGAGGTTGGGTGTTCAAAGCCCTTCAGAGCACGCAGAAGTGCTGAGTTTGTTCCAGAAACTTCTGACATCAGAAAGGCCCCAAGGGATACAATCACCTGAACGATGTTCCCTTTCAGTCAAATGTTTACGCAACGCTTAGTGCCAGAAGCTTCGGAACAATGTAGACTGCGACCCGCATCTCTGCGTTCTCCCCATCCTCCGGGGCCGCGCGCTGCGCCCGCCCCGGGCCGCAGCTCGTCCAGCGGAAGGCGGGCCCTCGGCCACCCGCCGCGGGCTCCGGCCACCAGGGGGCGCTGCGCCCCCTCCCGGGAGCGGCCGAGCCGCCCGGTGGGTGTCTCTCTCCCTCTCGCGCTCTCTCCTCCCGGCCTCACATCCGGGTCTGGAGCGCGGCCGCTGTCAGTGTCGGTGCGGCGCGTCGGCGGCCCGGCCGGGGCGCAGTAAATGGCGGCGGAGGGAGGCGGAGCGGCGGCCGCGCTCAGCCCAGAAACCCCGAAACTTTAGACTCGAAACCCCACAACTTTCCGGGAAGTGCTGCCGCTCCGGGGGCGTGGACGGAAGGGGAAGCCGAGGCGGAAAGTGCGGGGGGAAGCGGCGGGGAGCCGGGCAGACTCGAACCCGCGGCGGGGGCGGTGCGGGGTCCGCCCGAGCCTCGCGCCGCCGCGTCCCCGCCTCCTTCCCCGAGGCCGCCGAGCGGGAGCCGCAGCCGGAGCCGCGCGCCGCGCCGAGCCCGGGACCGCGCGGGCCTCGCAGGCGGCGGCGCGCCGAGCCCGGCCGGGCCCCCTCCTCGCGACCTCCGGGCCCTGCTGCTCGAGCGCACCCCGCGCGCGCGAGGCCGAGGCCGGGGCCGAGGAGAAAGCCGGGCCGCGCAGCCCCCGCCGGCCCGGGGTCGTGGGGCCGGGCCCGGGTGTTGCATGCGGGGTGGGGCGGCCGTGAGCCGGAGGCGACGATGGAAGGCTTAACGCTGAGCGATGCGGAGCAGAAATACTACTCGGATCTCTTCTCCTACTGCGACATCGAGAGCACCAAGAAGGTGGCGGCCAACGGGCGGGTGCTGGAGCTGCTCCGGGCCGCACAGCTGCCCAACGACGTGGTCCCCCAGGTGAGGTCGCCGCCCCCGTCTCCTGCTGCGTCCGGGGCCTGCGGGCCGCCCGGGGGTCTGTTCCCGGCCGCTCGGGCCTCCCGCCGCCCGCCTCCCGGGGGTGGGAGTGGGCGCCGTTTCCCGAAGGGCCGGCGGTGGGCAGGTTCCCCGGGCCCCACCGCCCTGGGCGGGGGCCGCAGGTGCCCGGGCCGTCGGCGCTCGCGCCGCGGTCGAGGGGGAGGGGTCGCTCTTAGAGGACAAAAGTCACGCAGAGATAACAGTGGGGGCGGGGGTCTATTATCTCCCAAGAGCCCAAGACCTGTATCTCTCGGCTACCCCGCAGTCTGTAATTTTCAACACTGGAAGAGCAACTTCAGAGGAAGGATCGTGGGTTGTTACCGTGTCTTTGAATCCTAGTCTTGGTATAAACATAGCTTTTCGGATCGTGCAGAGTAGCCATCAGTATAGGTAAAATGTTTTTAAATTCTTTAATTAACCCGGCAGACACGATGAACTGGGTATTGTAGATTTAGAAATCGAAGAAGCCGTTTTTCTAAGGAAACTAAATTCTTAGGGAGATTAAAAAATTTGAACTTCCAGCTAGTAGTTGCAAGAAGATCTGAAAAGAACTTGTAATTAACTCTAGAACGTGTGGCTGATGTAAAGGGGACGGGTTTGCGATTGGCATTCGATAACATTTGGTGGAACTTGTGGGTTTGGGTTGGGAGGTAAGTATTGAGCAGCTGGAGGTCAGGCGAGCCTGTTCGCTGCAATCTGTAGCACTAGGGGCGCAAACAGCAAGTTTGAAGCTTTCTCTCACATCCGTTTTTAAAATAAAAGGCTTCCTAGAAGTTCTTATCTAATGTATGCGGTGGGCATTAATGTTACTGTTTAATGATTCATGGCTGCTAGTAAGAGTCTGTGTACATATCAGGAACGGGTTTTAAGCTTTCATCTTATAATGGTTGAAGCTACTTATCCAAATCTCCAAAACTTAAAGCCAAATGCATCATGATGATGCAGTGTACTGCAGAGAGCACCGAATCAGGAGTTTTGAGGCCTAGGTCTTTGACCCCACTCTGTAGTTAACACTATGACTTTGGGCTGGGGACTTTCACTCTTCATAAATGTGCTCATCTATAGAATGAGTCAAGTTCTTCCTAACAAAAATCCTGGGAAGTATAAGAATTCACACAGGCCTCTGTTTTAGAAGTTGCCTGTGCAGTAACTATGACTAAGTTGAATGAGTTCTATCTTTTTGCATAACCTTGTATGCTTTATATTGCTTTTTAAAAATCTTGGGAGGAAAGGTACATACCAACAGCTAGGAGTCTCAAATTCATGCTGCTGAACAGGGAAAAAGGTTTTAGGCTTTGCCTACCAGTCTCTGTCACAAATTTTTCTTCGTTTTTTTGGTTTTTACAACCCTTTATAAAAACCATTCTTAGCTCAGGGGCATACAAAATAGGGCCTATAGTTTGCCCCCCCTGCTAAATAATGGAAGTGGTAGTGTGGGGTATATATTCTCTTCGTATGGCTTTGGTCTGGTTAGAACTCAGTCTTTTTGTAGAAATAAAACATACCTTCAACTCATTTAGGAACTAAAATTAAGAGAAACCTCCCATGTTCTATTTTGGTCTTTGGGCTGGGGGAAACTGAAATAAACTGACTCATTTATTTAGGACTTTAAATGTATTATTTAGGATAGACAAATTAGCATTAATTAACGTTGGTTTGAAATACGTTTAATCCAATCCACTTATTTTCAGGTTTTGCTTAATTTTATTAACATTGAAAAAGAAATTTCTATTGCCCTTTTGTATAAAGAGAGAGCTTAAGTAGCATAAATATTCAGGATTCATTTACAAGTTGCAAGCTAGGAACTCCCTAAAGCAGAACTCTTACAGTAATAAATCCTAAATAGCATTCTGGGTATCTTGAAGACAGTTTATTTAAAATTGGCTTAAGACATCTGATGTAAGACAAAGGGAAGGGAATGTGAACTTAATTCGATTAAGGTGGTTTGAGACTGTCTGAAAACAAAGCCCTTCATTGCTTTCTAAGTGGGAAACATTTGGGGAAACTCACATATAATGTTGAGTTGTCTACCTAGCACTGGGCTGGGCATTTCACAGCATTAAAAGGGTAAGAAGCTCTCAGGGACCTTCTAAACTGCAGGAATACACATGTGGTAACATAAAGCAGAATGTGAATACCATAGGAGAGATACAAAGGAAGTATGATCAGGAAAGCCTTCTTAGTTCAGGTGGACTTTAAGTTAGTGTGGAAGGAGGGCAGTGGGATTAAGAGGACTTCCAGGCAGAAAAAAAAACATGACCAAAGTTGGAAAGTGTAGGAGCCTTTCCAAGGACTAGCAGATGTCAGCTTGTGCCAAAGGTAGAGTATGTTTTCAGGGTAGTGGAACATAGAATTAGACCATATTAGGAAGGACTCTAAAGAACAGATGGAAGATTTCATATTTCCGTAGGCAGTGTAACTCATTGATAGTTTTCGACTTTGAGTGAGGAAAAGAGTAGAGGCTGAGGAAGTAGGCTTGTGCAGTGGTCTAGAATGGATACTAGGTAATGGGCGTCCAAACCAGGGTGTCAGCAGAAGGATAGAAAAGGAGGGACTGGATGAGCAAATAGATCTGTGCTGTTGAAGGGCTGCTGGGTAGTCACTGTGTGAGGTGCTTTGTGAGATAATGTTTAATTGAGACCAGATTATCAAGGCTGGGTGGAGAGCTTTGAACCAATTGTGAAGATAACAGGTAGTTGTAGATATAAGAGAAATGACACATAAAAGCAGTGCTTTAGGAAGTCTTTAGGAGATCAGAGGAACAAGAGTCAGAGGAAAGAAATTGGAGATGAATTTGGGGGTTGATACTCTAAGTGCATATGTGAAGTGGACTGGGCTGTGGTACTCAAATACAGGAGGAGGGGGGCAGTGGTGAGAGAAATTATGTTGTCCTCCAGGGGGTATTTGGCACTGTCTGAAGACATTTTTGGTTGTCATAACTGGGGGGAGGGAGCAAGTCCTACTGGCATCTGGTGGATAAAGGGGAGAGATGCTGATAAACATCCTACAATGCACAGAACAACCCCCACAACAAAGAATTATCTGTCCCAAAATATCAATAGTAACAAGACTGAGAAATTCTAACTTGAACTCACGGTGGCAGAGGGACAGAAAATGCAGTAGAGATACAGTAGAGATTATGAAGGCAGACTTGGTGATATTTAGATGATATTAAGACAAGAGAAGAATAGGAAAAGGATTATTCTCTGTTGGACCCCACTCACAATTAGAAAAGGGCCTGGAAGAGGGCCTGATTTTTAAGAGAGGATGGTGAGTTTGATTTCAGGCTTTTTGAGATAGCAGTGCAATTCTCCAGGAGATAGTTGGAAACAGGTGGAGATTTGCCCACTGGAGTGCTTGTTCTTACAGTGAAGTTCAGGTGTTTGGGGCCTCTTCTTCCTTTATCGCCTAAGTATCTTGCTTGGGGGCAGGGGACAGATAGCTTCTCACACTGTGGGCATGCATCTACACATCAGGGCTTTGATTGATGGAGTAGTTTTCAGCATTTGTTAATAAAAGTCATGAGAAGGCTGAGTCATCTGGGGGAATGAGTCTGGGAACAAAGAACAGAGGGCCCAGAACTGAAGGAGGAAGGAGCTGGCATTTATTGAGTGCTTATTATGTTTCTTTTACCAGGCAAATAATTTTCGTGGAGGAATTCATTTGATCCTTGCAACTACTCTGAAGTGGATATTATTTTTGTTTTTTAACTAGGAACTTGATAGGCAGAGAAATTAAATAACTTGTTAGTGAATAGAGTCTCTCTTCTTTATCATTATTCCTTCCCACCTCTCAGCTCTTTCTTACTTTCACAGTTCATGTGATTGTTTTGCCCATAGTTCTTATAAAGAGTAGATATTTTAAATTATTTGATTTTGAGTTATATGGATTTTCTCCTTTACATAGTAAATAGTTTTATGTATGATGATGTCTTGAAACACAGGCACTTAAGAGAAATAGAAAGATTCTTGAAGTTGGTATCCTGGGCACACAGATAACATAATTTTACATTACTACAAGTATCAAACATCTTAAGGTATGTTCATTAATTACACTTGTTTTGGATTAGCAGAGTAAAACCTGTTTTGAGTTTAAGGATTTGTTTTTGGAGACAGTATGGCAATACACAGAGTGAATAGCTAACACTTTATAGAATTATGCTACACACCAGAAAGGAGCAGAACTCGGAGGAGAAAAATCTGTCTTCATAGGATTTAATTGTAAGGAATTTGCTGTCTGCTGTGCAAGAAAATATTCATTGATTTAAAAATTATTTTTTCCCCCAGAAGTAGTTTATTTTTTAAAGATTAGGGAAGGTATGCTCTTTGCAATAACTAATAAGTATGTTTCTTAGCTTTTGCTTAAAACCTCTGTGTTGGGAAATATTTTAAAGCTTCTTACAGACTTCGAATGCATAATAACTTGATAAAAGTTTCTAGTACTAACTGTTCCTTTATTGAAGGTTATAAGCAATGTACCCTATTAATGAAGCTGAAAATATCTTTTAGATCATTTGTGTTGAGTAATATCTTGTTAGATTATTTGAATAACACATTAAGTTAATGGGAGAAAAGTGACAGGAATGAAACATAAACCATTTTGCTTTCTCTTAAAATTTGTTCAATTTTAAGAACTACTCAGTGATAGGATTAAAATAGGGAAACAGCCTCATTATGCGCTGAAAATGATAAACTTAATACAAATAAATGTCAGGTTTGTTATTCTGGAGTAGTGATTATTTTCATTTGTAATTTCTGAATCACTAAAATAATGATAAACTACAAAAATAATCTTTCCTTAATTAGACACTTTCTTATGCACAGTTGAAAAACATGCACTGAAAAAAGTCACACTTAATGGCTTTCTGTAGTGTTATATTTACTTTAAAATTTTCTCTTTCTTATATCACATTGTGCTAGTTTTGGTCTTTTTTTTCCTTAACCTATATCCCACAGTTAGAGTCTTAGTATTTTGGAAATTCATGCTAAGGATTTTGATGGAGCTATAAAAGTGCATGAGAGGTTGGTACAAGGAGCACTAAATACGGGAGGCAAGTTCCAGTCCTGTCTTTAGCTAGCTTTGTGACCTTGAACAAATCACTTAATGTCTGGGTGTTAGTTTTCATTACATGAAGTGATTGGATTGGATTTTCAAACTCTAACCACAATCTTGAGAAAGTAGTGCACAGACTTGAAATTAGTTGCTTCATGATTTTGACATTGGAATTGATTCCTTTTATATTCTTTGGGAGATTTGAAGGGGAGAATCTCAAAGGGTTTTAAGGTCCATGGTGCTTAGTTCTTTAAGATATCTAGATGGCCAGTGAGAATTTTAAATGGAGGATAGACTTTGTATTTCCTATGTTTTCCCTCATATATGTTTCATTTTCTATAGTCTTTCCTGTGACAGGTGCATCTTCATTTGTCTTTTCCCTCCTTTACCTCTCTGTAAGGAATTTATTTATGCTTAATGGGTTGTATGCATATAGGCATGACATAAAAATCAGAATGTAGTAAGTTTGGCTCAGAAATATTTTTTTAAGTTCATACCATATGCCAAATTTCATTGGGGTTTGATAGGACTTTTAGACTTAAAATATATATATGTTACATCTCCATTTTGTTTCAGGAATTGACTATGTTGAATTTGAGTTCATTTTGTTAAATGATGACACCAGAATTTATTAGATGTTGTATCTCCTTCTAACCTCTTTTAGGTTGTGGATTCCTTTGAGATTCTGGCACACACATTGGACATCTGCTTAGAAAACGTAGTTAAACAAAATTTTGCATATAATTTGAGGTTGCCAGCCTTCCCCCAACCTAGTCAAGCTCATCCCATGGACTGCTACAATAAGAACATTTTAAGGAAGAGCAGGCGAATTTGTGAAATGCTGAATGAACATAAGTCTTTCTTAAAGTTATGTATGTTTTCAATAAATACTTCTTCATGGTTACTGTTTATATTTTGGCTGTATATACAGTGGTGAAAAATCAGAAATCTTCTCTGCCTTCTTGGATTATAACTTTTGCTAATGTAAAAAGTGAAAAGAACTCTACAGTTAATAGAAAATCATGGGAGACTCTGGGGACCTACTTAGGTGTAAGTAGAGACATGGACATGGAGTAAGGGAGAAAATGAGATGTTTCACATAGAGGGAACAGCATGTGAAGGGCGTGACACTGAAGAGCTTAATGTGTTTGAGGAAATGAAAAGTTGGAACAATATGAGCAAGAGGGGAGAATGGCTAGAGGGCCTTGCACAAAGTGATAAGGCGTTTGGATTATAAAATACTAAAGATTTTGTTCGGCCGGTAGCATCATATGAATTATATTTTTTAAAGATTACCCTGCTGTATAGAGAAGAGAATACTGGGGCAAACAAAAATAAATTGGCCAGTGGATATGCAATAGTTCAGGTAGGGGACAATGACTTACATTAGTGAGGTTGCAGTGGGAATGGAGTAGTGGACATATTTGAGATATTTTTAGGTGGTAGAAATAGGAGATCATGATAATGAATTGGATATGGAACTTAAGGGAGAGGGAAGAACTCGGGTGGGTGTTGCTGGAAGTTGCCATTATTGAATTGCTGGGAAAAGAATGTGTTTTTTTGAGTTTTTTGTTTGTTTTATTTTGATGGAGGGATAATAAGAATTTAGGAGTTTTCATTTGTCAATCTTGAGCTCTCAGAAGCCTGTGAGATTGTCAGGTAGGCCTCTATAAGAGAGGGTCAACAAATCTTGAGGAACTCGGGTATTTGACTTGGAGATGTCCATTTGAAGATTATCAGTGTATTAG
Organism: Miniopterus schreibersii; assembly: GCF_964146895.1. Taxonomy (NCBI): domain Eukaryota; kingdom Metazoa; phylum Chordata; class Mammalia; order Chiroptera; family Miniopteridae; genus Miniopterus; species Miniopterus schreibersii. Next base: position 74,845,960 of record NC_138107.1, on the reverse strand, counting down.
TGATATTTAAAGCTGTGAAAATAGGTGAAATCTCTGAGAAAGAGACTGTGAGAGTAAACGATTGACTAGAAATAGAACCCTGAGGAATGCTGCACATTTTTAACTTGGGTAAACTGTAAGGTCACTAGGAAGGAGGCTTAAGAAAGACAGCCAGAGTGGCTGTAGGGAAATTGGAATGTATGGGGTCATGTCATGGATGCCAAGTAGTGCAAGTATTTCAAGGAAAGGATAATTAACTGTATTGAGTTTGGCTTAGAGGTTGAGAAGATGTGGGCAGAAGTAATGGCCATTAACTTTGGTAACCTAGAGGTCATCAGTAACTGAGATGAGCCAGTTTCATGGACTGGTAGAGATGGAACCCAGATTTAAGTGACTTGAAGGGGATACCTGATAGCCCAGGCCTAGAAATTTGGTGTGTAGATAGCTTTATAAAGAAGTTTGCCTATGAAAGGAAACAGATACCGGGTAGAAGATAGAGGTGTATGAGGATATAAAGGAAGTCTTTGTTTGTTGAATGTAAGAAATGCCGCAGCATGATTTTAGTTGTTAGGATTAATAAAAGAAGGAAGGAAAATGAGAGAAGTCCTTGAGAAAACAAGAAAGGTCAAAATCCTGACTGCACAGAGGGTCAGGTCTTTGATAGGAAATGGGTCATCCTCAATCTTAAAAGGAGGGAAGAAATAACAAATACAGAGGCAAATAGGCACATAGATTTGGTGGAGGGAAATCAGGATATTCTCGCCTTATGGCTTACTTTTTCTACAGACTGAGGCAAGATTAACACTTCAGAAGTGAGAAATAATCTGCATATGAAAGTAAGAAAAGCTGTAAGTGACAGTTCTCCTCAAATTGATCTACAGATTCAACAAAATTCCTATCAAAATCCCAGTAGGCCTTTCTGAAGAAATTGTCAAGCTGATCCTAAAATTTATACGGAAATGCAAAGGACCTAGAATAGCTAAAACAATTTTGAAAATGAGCAAAATAGGAAACCTACCCTAGCTAATTTTAAAACTTAACCATAATCTAAAGTAATCAAGAACATGTGATTGGCATAAGGATAAGCATGGAGATCAGTGGAAGAGAATTGAGAATTCGGAAATGACATTTATGTAAGGACATTTATAATCATTTGGTTTTTTAAAAAAGTGCCATGACAGTTCAGTTAGGAAAGAATAGTCTTTAACTGAATGGTGCTGGGACAATTGGATATCTGTATGTTTAAAAAATGGACTTAGACATGTTGTACTATATACTGCAGACAGTACACAAAAATTATCTCAAAATAGATTACATACTTAATTGTAAAATTTAAAGCTATAAAAATTCTAGATGATAACATAGGAGAAAATCTTTGTGACCTATGTTAGGCAGAATTCTTAGATATGACACCAAAAGCATGAATCGTAAAAGAAAAACTGATAAATTGGACTTCATTAAAATTTTTTAAAACTTTTACATTTCAAAGGATACTTAAGAACATAAAAAGTTAAGCCACAGACTAGCAGAAAATATTTGCATGTTAAAAACATAATAAAGGTCTTTAATCTAGATATATAAAGAAATCCTACAACTTAATTATAAAGAAAAATTCAATTAAAAAATGGGCAAAAGACTTTAATAGATATTTTACCAAAGGAGATAATATGAATAGTCAATAAACATATGAAAAAATGTTCAACATTCATCATTAAGGACATACAAATTAAACCACGACGATATGTTGTCACACACTCGAGTGGCTATAGTTAAAAAGACTGACATGACATAGTATTGGTATTGTGGAGAAACTGGAATCTTTATACACAGCTCTTGGAAAAGTTTGGTTGTTTCTTAAAAAGTTAAACATGCTTACAATATGAATGAGCAATTCCACTCTTAGGATCTACCCAAGAGAAATTAAAACATGCAAAGAAGTGCATATGTCTGTTTAGCAGCATTATTCACAATAGTCAGAAATTGAAAAGTAATCAAAATGTCCATTATATGGTGAATGGATAAACAATATGGTGTATCCATACAGTGGAATACTGTTCTGTAATAAAAGGAGCAAGTCTGATAAATGCTATAACAAAGGTGAATGTCAAAAACATAAGTGACAGAAGCTAGACACAAAAGAGTACAAATTGTGTGGTTGCTCTCATGATGAGTTTCTTTTCTATACTGAAATATTTATAGTATATTTTTTATAGTTTTTTTGTTTTCTTCATAATTTTTATCCCAGGTGTAAAATTTAGCTAAATAATCTGAATAATCAAGAAACATCTTTATAAGATTGTATTATTGTCTGCCCTGGCCTGCATGGCTCAGTTGGTTGAGCGTCCTCCCATGGACTGAGAGGTCACCAGTTCGATTCCAGGTCAGGGCACATGCCTGCGTTACAGGCTCAATCCCCAGTAGGGGGCATGCAGGAGGCAGCTGATCGATGCTCCTCTCTCTCCCTTCCTCTCCCTTTCTCGCTAAAATTAATAAAAACATATTTTAAAAAAGATTATATTGTCTTTCATGGAATTAGAAAGGTATTTGAAATAATAATTAAAAACTATAAAATACCATTTATATTTTGTTTTATTTTCATTTGGTATCCTGCTTTGAACTCTTCTCTGATCTCCTCAACCAGTTAACCCTCCTGTAACCTTCCCACACTGTTCTGTATGTTTGCATATGTACTTTTAGCCTCCTGTTCAGGTGTATATGTTTTTCTTGATAGATGGCAAGCAACTTGAAATCAAGTGTTAGCTTATCCTTCTTTGTCTCCCTCATATCACTCTGTTCATGACAGGCACCCAAAACATAGTGTACTGATTAATTTGGCACTCCAGGGCTTTACTTCTCATCAGTACAGTGATGAGTCCTAGCCTAACCTCTTCATTTTATCATACCACTTTAAAAATTCCAAACACCAATGAATGAGCCTTTTTAAACAATATGGCACTGAGACCAGATTGTATAGTCTTTCAATAGACTACATGTTAGCAAATACTTTTGAAGTTGTTCAGTCAGGTAACTCTAGTCAAATATAGTGAGCATGCATATTAATAACTTTTCTTTAAGGTACTCTACCTTTATCCTGTTCCATTAATTTTTTTTATAATAGCTTTAAAAAAATATATCTTTATTGATTTCAGAGAGAGGAAAGGAGAGGGAGAGAGAGAGATCAATGAAACATCAATGATGAGAGAGTCATTGATCGGCTGCCTCCTGCACGCCCCTGACGGGATCGAGCCCGCAACCCCGGGCATGTTCCCTGATTGGGAATCAAACCCCGATCACCTGGATCCTAGGTCAACGCTCAACCACTGAGCTGCGCCTGGCCGGGCTCTCTTAATTTTTTTAAGATATCATGATTCACTTTACTTTAGTAGTAAACTCAGGTGAGTTTTTCTGCCTTTCAGAAATATAATTTCCAGTTCTTGAACTTGACAATGAACAGGTAGTGGTAGACAACTAATTTAAATAAGGAAACAGGTCAGTGGTTTCTCTTTTAATTAAGTTGACTCTTTCCGAGGAATGCATGACAATAGTGAAAACATGTCACATCTGAGTTGTCATGCCTACCCAGCCTTAAAAATGATTTTCTGTCTCACCCTGACGCCTCACAACCTTGTTTCTTACTTTTCTCCTAACGTTGACTTTGCGTTCCAACCCAGCAAACCTGTTTTCTGTTTCTCACAGTTACTTGCTCTTTGTCAGTTTCTTTTGGTCATGCTGCTTTTTCATCTGCAGTACTCTCCCCCAACTTCCATGCTTCCACCCTCCCACTTTCAGAATGTGACTTAGCTTCTGTAGGCTTTAGAAATTTAATTTGAACAACCTCACCCTCACTCCGAGACTTTCATTTGCCCATCCTTTTGTATGTATTTTACACTGTATATTGCTTTTTGTTTATGCCATGCTTAGCTGCTTTTCCAGTATACTTCATCCGAACAGTATTGTAAGCAAACTGGGACTAAAATTCAGGTCTGTTTTCTTTCTGACCTCATGAGGTTTGGAGCAGCAAAAGTGCATAGTAGATGTTTAGAAACAGCCTGCTTTTTAGGGCAAGCCGCCTGCTTAGCTCTGCTGTTGCTCTGCATTCATAAATGTGATTGGGATCATGAATTAAGCCAAGGAAGTTAAAAGTGGGGGTGGTGGACCTTGCAGCCTTGGATATTCCATTGCTAGCACTTTGGGTACTCTCTCCCTAGCCCAGTCAACATTCTGGGCTTGAGAAGAGACAAGGAGGCGGCAAGAACAGGAACAAGTAGCATTCATTCTGAGCTCTGACTTTGTGTCTTTGCTGACATTGTCAGTCCCCTCCTTCCCTTTTAGAACCTTTCCCTCCCCCTATCTTTTATTTTATAGCAGAGTGGTTGTAAGTTTAAAAAGAAACAAAACTGGGAATTTATTGCCAACGAAAGAAATTATGGCAGAATCTGGATATCTTGACACATTATACATTCTTTTATAAAAGATAATAAGGCACAACTTCGGTTGACTTCCAGTGCACTGGCTGAAAGTGGAAGACTACAAATCCATGTAGACGTGAGGGTGCTGGGCACGCTCACAATGGTATCACACAGGGATAGCACATTCCCTAGTGCAGGTCGTTGATACTTGTGCCACGTCAAAATTAGATTATACTACTTATCATGGTCCATATAAATCTCACATGAATAGTGAAAACTGCAGATGTTAAACCTATGAAATCTAAGAGCCTACTATATGTATTCTGTGCCTGCCTTTAGCTAAGGATTTAATATCCTGAGGAAGGGAGTTTATGGTTAGAGTTTCTATTATTACCCACAGTTTTGAACCCCTAGAGACAGAAATCTTTTACTTCCCTAATAACATTTCTGCCGATTCCCCCAAGACTTGATTCTGGAGCGAATGCAAACTTAGTGTTTCTCATTCGCACCTAACAAATAGCAAAAACAGAATTGTCATAGTTACTAGTTGCATTGTATCATGGTTATTTTCTGCTTAGTGCTCCATTCTGCTTCCTGTGTTATTCATCTGACCCTGCCTACCCATTTGCTGTCTTCCTATTTTTCTTCTTCCTTTTATTGCCAAACAACAAATGACCCAGATTTCTTCTCTGCTGCCTGTACCCTCCCTAAGCACTAGTCTAACTTTTTTATACCCCTCACCCCCACCCCCTTTTTAAAAGGGATGGTCTCAAAGTTCACTTTTATCTTAGTCAGCAAATCCAGTAACCTTTTCTTAGGTCTTGTTCTGTTACCACCTCCCTTGCAATTATCACTGAATCACTTCTTCATGGATATTATCTGTTCTTTTTGTTCACCACAGCTAAATTATTGTATGTCTTTAGCGTCTTGTAAGTTTTTAAGTTTGATACTTGTAAGTTTTTAACACCTTTCCAACACAGGCTACTTCTTTAATAAAGTGTAGGTAGACCTTGTCGTCACAAGCATATTTTGTAGACAGTGGCATTTGGCAGAAATTAAATTAACAGTTTTTACTGAATTTATTACTGTTTTTGTTATCTTCTATTTATTTCAAGTGATACTTATTTTTCATTTATATTGTGATACAAGTTCCTTTTAAAATACATTTATTAATTTTTTAAAAAGTCTTGATCCAAAGAAGAAGAAATATTAAGAACATAGTAGCACAAGTGGCCCATGGGCATGGCAGAATTTGTGAAGATGACATGCCAGTGTCTGAAGTTTGGGAAACGCTGGCATGATGGAAAAAGCCAGGCTTTGGAGTTTCACAAAGCTGGCCTCATATTTTGGCCCCGTTGATTTCTAGTCTATGACCTTGGGCAAGAACTTTCTCTTTGCCTCACAATTTTAATTTGTAAAATGAATATAGCAATACCTGCTTTCTAGGGTTTGAAGGATTGTCTTAGATAAGTACTAGTATACCACTCTATAAGTGGTAGATTTTTCGTCATCATCAATTTTGTTATTTTGTTTGTTTCTTCATTTAGTCAACAAAAATATTTGATAGAATTTTAAAGATGCAATTTAATTTTTAGGATTTCTTAATCTCACATAAGTTCTTAACTGTTCTGGGCCATAATTTCTCTGGGCATTAGTTTTTTCATCTGCATATTGGGAATAATATAGCACCAGCCTCATAGGATTGTTTTAAAGACTAAATTAATTCATAAAATACTTGGAATAGTCCTTGGTACTTGCAGTAGGGCAGTAGAGCTATTAGCTATTATTGTTATTGTAAGTTATATTCCTAAAATATTGGTTATAAAACAAATACAGTAAGCCAAATTATTTCTCTATTTTTTTCAATTATTAAATTTGTCCTCCCCTACAAAGGGAAAAATTGACCCTAAGGCAATAACAAACTAGATAGAGTACAGAAAGTTTTCATTATCAAATATTTAGTACAAAACCATGGTAAAACACAGAATTAAATACTCTACTGATACTTGAATTTACACCAGATCTTGTTCCTTTGGAGCTAGATTTATAGGACAAGATTTAGCAATGACTCTATTATCCCCACTTAAATCCCCAGCACAGTTTAACTCCTTATATTTTTCTTCATTATAATTCATATTTAAATGTACATCTGTATCATTTTTTTTAAAGGGGGCACATGACTAATAATCTATGTCTGATACTTAGGCAGAAATAGTTTGCAGAGGGTAGTATGTAATAGACAATATGAAATTTGCATTCAAATAAATAATATTTGCACTAGAAAAGATCTTAGAGATAGAATCCAACATTTTCATTTCATCTAAGAGACTTGCGATATCTGAGTTAACTATATTTACATATTAAACAGCTATCAAAACTTGATTCTGTGGTCTATCCACCAAAAACTAACAGCTCTTGTTTTATGATATAACATAGAACTATTTTATAATACAACTTACATAAATTTACCTCTGGGCAAATAGGATGCCTTATAAAATAAAGAAGTTGTTAAGAGCATGGGTTTCAACCCATGTTCTGTTACTTGCTGTGTATCCTTGAGCAAGCTTACTAGTGTGAAATAGTACTTACCTCTTAGGGTTGTTAGAATGATTATGTTAGTTAATATGTTACCGAGCTTGGACAGTACCCGACATGTATGTACACCATTTATGTTAGCTTTTAAGTAGACATTGCTGAGGTTCTAGAATAGTCAGGCCTCCAATTAAGAAAACAGGGGTTTGACCTGACCACTGTGACTTGGTTGGGTGTTATCTGATGCACTGAAAGGTTGCTGGTTTGATACCCAGTTAGGGCACATGCCCAGGTTGCGGGCTCCATCCCTGGTAGGGGTCATGGACATGCAGGAGGCAGCCAGTTGATGTTCTGCTCTTGCATCGATGTTTCTCTCTCTCCCCCCTCTCTCTTCCTCTCTCTCTCAAAGTCAATAAAAATAATCTTTTTAAATGAAAGAAAACAGAGGGAATTGATTACTAGTAACTGGTTCCTATAATACTCTTTAATCAAAAATTATTATTTAATATGGCAATATTATAAGGAAATGGGTTGTAAATGTTGGCTTTTCATGTTACCTTATGTATCTTATTGGTTTAATGGGATTGTTTATCTCGAAAGGTGTTTTAGAAGTACACTTATAAGTCTGGTTTGCTTGAGACAACACCAGCTTATGCCTTTTGTCCAGGGATAACTATAAATAGTGCTCCCTTTCATTCTTGCAAAAGGTTAGATGTAAATTTTATGGTCACCCTAAGTATAGTTTACTAGCCAGATTTACTTTACTAGACTATCCCCATGCTCCAGTACTTTCTAAAGACAAATACTACTATTTTAATCTTAATTTTTAGATGGTTTGTGGTATTCTTTAAACCACTTTTACATTTGTTTTTTTCTCTTTATCTTTAGTCCATAGTTCAGTCCTTTTTTTTTTTGAAGTTTTTTGTTGTTGTTAATGTAGATAATATGAAAAATTAATTGTAATTGGGAATTTGGGACTTGAACTACCAATAAACTTTATAGGCAGTCATATTTTTCATATCAGAGTCCTTACGTTTTGAGGCTATCTGAAGTGTTTTATTTGTTTAGATAACTAATGACATACTGATTATAAGCAGTAAAATATTTATTGGCCTATATGTACTACTCTTATCATAGTAGACTGTCAATGGGAGTTTATATTGCCCAAAGCAAGTAAAGTTTATAGTTAAAAAATTAAGGTTGTCGGCCCTGGCCAGTGGCTCAGTTGGTTAGAACGTCGTCGCCATATGCCAAGGTTACAGGTTTGATCTTCGGTCAGGGCACAGAAAAGAATCAATCAATGAATGCATGAATAAGTGGAACACAAACCAGGGTTTCTCTTTCTCTCCCTTTCTCTCTCTCTAAAATTAATCAGAATTTTAAAAAAGAATTAAGAGTCAGCCCAGGTGGGCGTGGCTCAGCAGTTGAGCATCGACCTAGGATCCAGGAGATCGCGGTTCGATTCCCAGTCAGATCACATGCCTTGGTTGCGGGCTTGATCCGTAGTCGGCGGTGTGGAGGAGGCAGCCAATCAATGACAACTTTCTCATCATTGATGTTTCTATCTATCTCTCTTTCTAAAATCAATAAATATATATATATATTTTTTTAAATAAAAAAATTTTAAAAAGAACTAGATATTGCTAAGAGGAATCTCTTTAATTGCCTATACTATCCAGAAATTCAAGTCAAGAACTTCATACACTTAAAATCTGCCTCTATCCTCTTTTATGTTGGTTATTTAACTCAACACGTTTCTTATGGTCCCTTCCTTTAACAGGTAGAATAAAATCTGCCTTTCAAGTATTGTGAAGCTTCCAGGTCCTGTAGCAGTAATCTTTATTGTTACAGTGTTCATTTGGTAAATGGCCAAGCAATAAGCATTAAAGATTTTTGATAGGAAAGTATTATAGTGAAAGTGAGCTGAGATACTTGTTTTAGTACAACTAAGGATCTTGAAAGCATTGGTAAGATTGCATTTCACTTTAGACCTGAGTTTAGTAAGGAAATTTGGCAGTGGAGTTGGTCACTAAGTGATAGCTAAAGTCATCTGCAAACATGCTTCATGAATGCAGTAATGGTTATTAGTTACCTACTTGTTTGTGGGACTGTGCTAAGTATTTAAATTAAATTGTTTTTGTAACAAAGGAAAATATTAGAGGTTAGTGGGTCCACATAGCTTGTGTTGACAGTAGTGTTTCAAAGAAAATTAAGTCATGTTGGAATGAGTGGGCTTTGATGTTTGCCCCTATCTTCTTTGCCACTGACTCTTTTTCTTGACCTTTTCTCCTTGCCATAATTTATTGCAGTGGTGAACATGATATGTGTGGATCATGTATAACCTAAACTACCTGGACAAAGCAAACAATGTTTATTATTAGAAAATATTTAACTTTTAAAGAAATGGTAAAAATGATCTTTCCAAATAAAAAAAATTTAATTCAAATAAAGACTAACAATGAATTTGGTAAATTAGAGGATGTGAGCACCATTGGGGAGCGGTTTTCTGCAGCATTAAATGCCTACCTGTGCAAAGTACAGAGCCAGGTCTTGCAGGGGATTCCGGTATGATTAAATCATAGTTTCTGCCCCTGAGAAGCTTACTGGAGGGACAGGGGTAAGGGGCATGTGTGGTGTGGTTTAACATAATTACACAGATAACTGAAGTAACTCAAATTGTAGAACCTGGAATACTAGTACAAAGAAAGAAAAAGTCATTTGCTTTTGGAGTAGGAAGGATAGAAAATGTTATAGAAAGGGAGAGGCTCTTATGGTGGGTTGTGAGTAAAGAGTGTAATTTAATAAACAGAAATAGGTTAGAGAGTAATCTGGTAAGAGAGAAAAGCAAAAGTGTGGAGATAGGAGAGCTCAAGTCTAGATTGGTCAAAGTAAGACGGAACAGAGAGGCTTTGGACTCAGTCTAACCTGGCTTTGAATCGTGGTTCCTTTCTTACAAGCTGGGGATACTGGTAGCAAACATCAGAGGATTGTTGTGCGCATTAAGTGGGATAACAAGTAAACAGCCTTCCTAATAATAGGTACTCAGTATAATTGTCCCCTACTTTTTTCTAATTTCTGTCAATTACAAGTATTCCCATGTTAGTAAAGCTAGTGAGTCATGGAGAGGTATAGAGACCAGTCTAACAAGTTAATGGAATAATAAAAATTACACTGACTAGCTAGGCAGTGTTGTGCATATAAGCAGACCAAACTACTCTAGTTTTTAAGCCATCAAAAAATACAGTCAGCACGTCCACCGACTCAGTCCTGCTTAGACTGAAGAATACCAATAAAAAGAAAGGAAGTGTAGCACTTCATTTTTAACTTAATGACTATAAAGGGAAGATCTTCTATTATATTTTATTATATTAAAAACTTTTAAAATTTCCTTTTAGAGAGAATATTGGCAACTTGCTGGGGTGATTCTTAGTATTATGTGTAGTTTCAGTAGATCCCTCATTTGTGTTTTTGAGTTCTTATATTTGTGTTTTATCTCATGTAGTCAAGCCCAAATATATAATTTGGCATCTACTTTACTTTGGTCTTTTCTTACTTCAAATAAATAACTTCCATATACTTTTATTGTTGTTAGTATTTCCTGTACCCTCACATTCTGAGCATAGGATTAAAGAGCCTTCCTTTGCATTTAAGTTACTCTCTCATTGTCACTCTGTACTAGACACTGTAGACTGTAAGACATGCCTTAGGATTTATTGAGGATACTTGCCAAGAGGAAGTCGACGTTATCCTGGGAAAAGGACAGTGTACAGCATGTCTTGGTAGGAGATTAAAGCATACATTTGAGTTATAGCTCTGCACTTTGTTGGCTACTCTGGCCTTAGTTACTTGGCCAGTCTGATTCTCTTACTTCCTCTGTAAAATAATACCAGTTCTGCCCCATTATTTTTAAGGATTCAGTGGGAATCTGGAGTCTTTAGCACTGTGCTCAATAAATATTAATATGTGTGTTCAATAAATATTAACCCTCTGGCCCCAGCCACCACCACATTTGTAAATATGGAAGTAAAAAATGATCCTCACGTACTTTGTGAGTTATTATTAAAGAACTATTTATCTTTGTTTTATACAGTTTTAAAAGGTGGCTTTTTGGTTTGTGTGTGTGTGTGTTTATATGTCTTGATTGATTTCAGAGAGAGGAAGGGAGGAGAGAGAGAAACATCAATGATGAGAGTCGTTGGTCAGCTGCCTCCTGCTTCTCCTTTTGGTACTTTCCCTGCCTCTTTCCTAGGCTCCTTTTTACACCTGCCCTTTAGGTTTTGATGTTCTCCTGATTTTCCTTTCATTGCCCGAAAGGAAATGGCACCTGAAAGGGATGTAACAAGGACAAATAAACTACATGTTTCCCTTAAGGGGTGTCAAGTGGGCAGAAAAGGGGAATGGGTGAGGACAATAATCCTGACAAAATGCCCGTGTAGCCTGCAAGGCTGGGTGCCCTTCCCTCCTCAGCTCTCGCCCCCTCGTCCTCATAGTTCCCTTGCTGTAAGCCTACCTCTACCCTCCTCACTCTGAATTGACACAGAGTGATGCCCCTTAGTGGCAGAAACAGGAGCCTCTTCCAGTCCTGCTCTACAGCAGAAATTACTGTCCTGTGCATATAAACAAATGGTTATTGTTATGTATTACTTAACCACTGATAGGTGCTTTTTTGAATTCTAGTAAATACAGACTTTACTTCTGACTTAATATCACAACACCGGAGGTACTTTAACCTTCCTTTGAATGTTTTAGGGAAAAGAAAACAGACTAAATATGCTTCCTTTCTACAAGAATTTATATTTTTTGAGAAGTTGAGACAAGGATACTTAGTGCTTATTTTACTTTAAGATTATAATGTCTGTATAGTACACATCTACTCCAGCTTTTGGAGTTACAATTTAATCTTGAGACCTAAAATGATCTTTTCTAGCCTGACACTTAATTGCTATAGCCAGTCTAGAAATACTTACTGAATGACTAGAATGATCGGTGTAGATCCTTGAAAGCCTTACTGCTTTAAGAAAACAAAACAAGCAAACAAAAATTGTTTTAAAGGAAAGAGTATAACCGCATTAAATGCAATCTGGAAAATAAAGAAAAAGCCCTACTCTTAATCTCTGATAGAGTTGCTGATAGAATTTGTATATATCTGGTTGTTTTCAAATTTGTGTTTATGTGGTTTAAATGTGTCCCGCTTTTCCCCCCACTTAATATGTCATTTTATGACTTGACTTTAAATGGCTTCATATTAATCTGTTAATTGCATGGCCCTGTTGTATGCACAGTGTTTATAAAGAAGAATGGTTCTAAAAAATATGACTCTTAAAAAATAGCTGTTCTAATAAAATGAAATTGCTTATCACATGGATCTTAAGTAGGAGGATGATAACCTTATTTAAGTCAGTGGCTTTTGTTTTCAAAACATATGAACCTGAAACTTGAGGAAGTGGGTCGGCAGCCATGTATTTTGGAGACGTTATCAACAGAAGTTAGATAGTTGCTTATTTAGAGAATTATTGTCATAAATCTTATGTTACATGTGTTCTTTTATAGATTATGGAGCTTTGTGGTGCAAAAAGACTTGGTTATTTTGGAAGAAGTCAATTCTATATTGCTTTGAAACTTGTAGCTGTTGCCCAGTCTGGTTTCCCTTTAAGAGTGGAAAGTATTAATACAGGTAAATATGAGATACATTAGTAATTGAAATGAAAATAGACTTTGAATCACAAATGAAGTAAAGTCAGTACAAAGGTTGAATCTTTCTGATATTACAGTGACATTTGTGACCTTGAGGAAAGTGTCATTACTTTATTCTCACCACCATGCTTTTTAAAATTTGTGATATGAAACTGTTAAATGGTGATTTTATAGCATAAATTTACTAAGAATTGTTAAGAATTTAGGTGAATAATTTTATCAAGGTAAAGGATGAATTGTAGTGACTTACATATGCTTTATTTTTTTTCTAAGTATAAAGCAACATTATACTTTGTTTTCTTGTGTGAAGGCTGTAAAAGCTCCATATAAAATTAGCAAGTATTAGTTAACTAAAATTCTGATTGATAGAGACAATATTAAAATATTGGCAGACTGAAACCTAGTTACAGACATTTGACTGCCTTATAAGTCTTGCCTAGGATAAGTTGTTTTTCTGTTATTTGGAGGTGTGTTGATATTGAAGTAAGTACATGGAAATTTTATAAGGTAGGCACTTAAATGTAGAGTTTTGCGGTTTTCATAGGGAAAAGGGGAAGAGAAAACCGTGCTTTCTGTAATGTTAGAGTTTTTATGCGGTAGTATTACGTGCCAGCTTAGGTGGAAGCTTTTATTGTGGACCTCTGGTTTGCCACACATGTCGTTTTTCTAGTGTTTAGCGTTTACACTCTTTCCAGATAATTTTAAATACTTTACATAAATAGTGAATAAACTTACTCTCCACCTTAGTGCAGAAATTCTAAGGAGAGATGCAGGTAATCGTAGTGGAGGGAAGTACATTTTCTTCTAAAAATGATTCTGCTGCTGTATTAGTCTAGTCTAGTTATGACCAACCTGCAGAGAAGTTCTTAGTTTTTTATTTTTCTTCTTTATTTAAAATTGAATGTAGAGTATTTGCCTGTTGGAGTGAAATAAGTCAGACTAAAGTTGGTAGATTGAGCCGCTTGTACTGTGTCCTTGGTAGGTGAACAGTAAGATATTTTCAGGAAATTCTGCCATGAAAATGTCTAGATTAATCTAGTCTTAAACTTAGTGACTTATTCTGTGTTTTACTTAGAACTCTAACATCTTACTTTAGAGAATCAGTGTGAGTAGAAACAGCTTTGGTGACCTGGGTTTAGATTTTTTTCAGTTATTCTCAGTGACTGTGACATCTTGGAGCCTCAGTTTCCTTACCTGTAAAATAGGAACTTTGCAGAGTTGATATGGTGATGAAATGACATAAATATAAAGTGCAAATATAGAACCAGACATGCAATGGACATTTATACAGCTATCTTTATAACCTTTTGGAAGGACAATTTGGTGTTACTATTTCTTTCTAGATTAGAGTCTCCCTAAATAATCTAAGGGAGATGATCGTCTAAGTTTCGTAGCAAAAGACATTTTGTGTCTGTTGTTTCTGTATCTATTTTTGTAAAAATTTTAATATCTAATTCATCTCTTATTTCAGATTTTAATGTGTGCATCATTTTTTATTTTAAAGTAATAATTGTTTTTGCCGTTAATAGTAAAGGACCTTCCTCTGCCAAGATTTGTTGCTTCAAAGAATGAGCAAGAATCTCGCCATGCATCCTCATATTCTTCAGATTCTGAAAATCAAGGGTCTTATTCTGGTGTAATTCCTCCACCACCTGGAAGGGGGCAAGTGAAAAAGGGATCCGTAAGCCATGACACTGTCCCGTCTCGTACATCTGCAGATCAACAGGTAGTCACGTGCATGTCAGTATTATCAGTTGATGTCCTGTGTAGATGCTTACATTAAAACTTTTACTGAGCACCTTAATAATGAAAATTTTACCTTAAAATTAAAATTTAAAAATAACAACATTCTTTCTAGGAACCTGCATCTCCAGTAGTTTCACCACAGCAGTCCCCACCAACTTCTCCGCACACATGGAGAAAACACAACCGTCATCCCAGTGGAGGAAATGGTGAGAGGACTCTTGCAGGACCTGGGCCGTTTTGGTGTCCCTTTGGTGAAGCACAATCAGGTATTCAGAAGTTCTAGAAGTCACATGCATTTATTAAAGGTGTAAATTGAAGGTAACTTGGTAACATTCCTTTAAGAGTTGCCTCCAAGACAATTTTTAATTCTAAATTAAATACCTTAAATAGAAGCAAAAGCCAACTATGAAAATTTGTAAGTAGATGTATCACTTTAAACAGTGGTAATTGCATTACTTATATCTATGATGCTTAGACAAAAGTTTATAGGCACCAAATTCTCTGAAGGTAAAATGAATAAGTGATTATTTCCTAGAATATTTTGATATTAGTTTCAGTAACAATTTAAAACATTTAAATGAGATCTTTTTATTTTTATTTTTTTAATTTATCTTTATAGTTGAAAGTGTTACAGGTGTCCCATTTTCCCCCCAAATGACCCCCTCCACCTCGCTCCCACCTCCTCCCCAGGCCTTCACCCCGTTATTGACTGTGTCCATGGGTTATGCATATATGCATATAACTACTTTGGTTAATCTCTTCCCATCCTCCACCCCCTTCCCTCTGAAGTATGATTGTTGCATGCGTCAGTGTCTCTGGATCTATTTAGTTTGTCAGATTCTTTTGTTCATTAGCTTCTTAAAGAAGACCCTTCAACATATCCTGTAGTGCTGGTCTGGTGGTGATGAACTCCTTTAGGTTTTTCTTATCTGGGAAGCTCTTTATCTGACCTTCAGTTCTAAGTGATAGCTTTGCAAGGTAGAGCAATCTTGGTTGTAGTTCCTTGTTTTTCATCACTGAATATTTCTTGCCACTCCCTTCTGGCCTGCAAAGTTTCTCTTGAGGGATCAGCTGATAGTCATATGGGTGCTCCCTTGTAGGTAACTAACTGCTTTTCTCTTGCTGCTTTTATGATTCTCTCTTTTTCTTTAACCTTTGGCATTTTAATTATTTGTCTTGCTGTGGGCCTCTTTGAGTTCCTCTTGTTTGGGACCCTCTGTGCTTCCTGGACTTGTAAGTCTGTTTCTTTCCCCAGGTAGGGGAAGTTTTTCGTAATTATTTTTTCAAATAGGTTTTCAATTTCTTGCTCTCTTTCTTCTCCTCCTGTTACCCTAATAATACGAATGTTGGGCCTCTTGAAGGTGTCCCAGAGGCTCCATATGCTATCTTCATATTTCTGGATTCTTTTTTCTTTTTGCTCTTCTTGTTGGGTGTTTTTTGTTTCCTCATATTCCAAATTGCTGATTTGATTCTCAGCGTCCTCTACTCTACTGTTGATTCCTTGTAAATTATTCTTCATTTCAGTTTGTGTAGCCTTCATTTCTGATTGGTACTTTATTATGTCATCGATGGTCTCAGTTGTTTTCCTAATACTCTTACTAATATGGTTGAGCATACTTATAAACAAAATTCTGAAGTCTGTATCTGTTAGCTTGCTTGGTTCTATTTAATTTAGTTCCTTTTCTAGAGATTTCTTCTTTTCTTTCCTTTGTGACATGTTTCTTTGCCTCCACATTTTGGCTGCTTCCAGGTGTTTGTTTCTGTGTATTAGGTAGAGCTGCTATGTCTCCTGGAATTGGTAGAGTGGCTTTGTGTAGTAGGGTCCACTGGCTCAGCCTCCCCAGTCACCTGAGCTGGGCCTTTCTAGGTGCTCCCCTGTGTGGGCTGTGTGCTCTGACCTGTTGTAGTTCAGCTTTGGTTGCTTTTGACATCACTGGGAGGAATTGACCCCCAGGACAATTGGCTGTAAGGACCAGCTGCAACTGCAGCCAAAGAGCTGCAGTGCTGAAGACACCCATGTGGAGCAGGATTTACTTCAGTGGAGCTTTGATGTTCACCAAGTGTGCCCCTTGAGTGTGTCACTCATAGATGTGGTAGTGTTGTAATCCAGTGTTGTGGAGTCTGGCCACCAGGTGCACTGTGTCTGGGGCCTCCCAGGAGGTGCAAAGTCAGCCTGTGCCAGTGCCTTACCCAGGGCCACCCAGCATGAGCTACACAGCAAACCGTAGTTGGCTGCTACTTGTGCTGGGCTTGGAGGTGTCCAGGAGAGGCCAAGCTATGAGCCAATGCAGGCTGCCACTAGTGAGAGGCCTGGGGCCACTTATCAAGCCGTATGGGGCACTCTGCTGCATGTTTGAGAGATTTTAGGAAAGTCCTAAGCATAGGGCTTGAGAGTCCCCTTGCACAGAAAAGCCTCTGGAAATGGCCTGGATGAACTTGCACATGGGGAGGGGAGGGGTCTCCTCCAGTCACCGGGGTGGGGGCCAAAGGTGTGAGTCAGGTGCTAGAGATTCAAATATGGCGCCTGCCTGCCTGCTTTGTGCGGGGAGGAGCTGCCAAAGGAGCAATGGCCTCTGCCAGCTCTTCTGTCAGGGAGAAAGCTGCCCCTCCACCTCTCGCCCGGATTTCAGGCAGGTTAGTTCCTCCCCATGTGTCCCAGGTCCTTTCCGGCTGCTGCCTGGTGCTGGGCTCAGAGGGAGCATCTG
Source organism: Miniopterus schreibersii (assembly GCF_964146895.1). NCBI lineage: Eukaryota > Metazoa > Chordata > Mammalia > Chiroptera > Miniopteridae > Miniopterus > Miniopterus schreibersii. The sequence goes on along the minus strand of NC_138107.1, from coordinate 74,828,895 downwards.
AGTGAGTCCATGCGTGGGCCCTTTAAGAGGAAATCCTGGGGCTCCCACAGCCTCTGCGACCTTCAGCAACAGTCCTTGATGGTTTTCACAGCCCGGAGTTGTGGGGACATCTCTTCCCAACCCTGGAGCCCTGGCTGGGGGCCTGCTGTGGGGCTGGGACCCTTCACTCCTCTGGGAGACCCCCACTGCCGAGATTCCCTCCTGGGTTTAAACCGTGGCACCAGGGGTGGGCCCGTGACCGTGTCTCTGGGATTCAGCCCCGATCCGCCCCTCCTACCAGTGTCTATGCTTCTTCAGTTCCCTGGTTGTAGGGCTTCTGTTCAGCCAGATATCAGGGGGTGCTGAGTGATGATGGTTCTGTATTTTAGTTGTAATTTTGATGTGGTTGCGGGAGGCGGCGGGTGCAGCCGTTACCTACGCCGCCATCTTGTTTCCTCCCCCTAAATGAGATGATTTTAAATTGACAAAAGAGTTCATTTTGAAAATTAACATTTCTTCAAAGTTAGAGCTTGAAAGAAAAAAAACTTACATAATATGTGTGTGTTGGATTGTTAGGATAAGAAACCTGATAACTTTTTTTCTGTAAAAGTGAGTCAGCATGTTTGCCCATTCTGCTTTTAGGTTCTTCTGCTGGTGACACGGTGTGGTCAGGGCATTCTCCACCTCCACCTCAAGAAAACTGGGTCAGTTTTGCAGATACTCCACCAACCAGTACTCTTTTAACCATGCATCCTGCTTCTGTCCAGGTGTGACATTTTATTGGTATTGCATTTTTATTTGCTTCATTCAAAGTATTGCTGCAGTCATTGTTATATTTTGCTATGGCAGATTTTATAAATGCAAGTTCACTCGTTTATAAAAACAAACAAAAAAAACAGAACTCTGCTTTGTGCCTTTTCTTTAAGTCTGTTATCATTGAAATGTTTCATTAAAAGTTTTGGCTGGTTTTCTTTTTAATTTCTTAGTGAACTTTTGAAAGGTTTCGGCACCTAGGAATATATTTGCTTGGCTTTCTTAGCACATTTTCATAACTTTCTGTTGCTTACATAGTGCTGTCATTCTATACATTTATATAATCATTGTCCAAAAACATTCAATAACCTGATTATAAATAATGTGGTTTGCTGATGAGTTTGTGAAGATTTCTTGTATTTTAAACATTCACAAAAAGTAAGTTTTACTTTCAAAGATAAAGTAACCTATCAATCTTGGTCCATGTAATGATATAGATAGATACTGTACTGAGGAAAAAAATGTTTCATTACAGGACCAGACAACAGTACGAACTGTAGCGTCAGCTACAACTGCCAATGAAATTCGTAGGCAATCCAGTAGCTATGATGATCCCTGGAAAATAACAGATGAACAAAGACAGTATTATGTAAATCAGTTTAAAACCATTCAACCTGATCTTAACGGATTTATTCCAGGTGAGTTGTTAAAAACAAATTCTTCTGGATGGGACAGTTCAAAGTCTCAGTTTCATAATCTCAAAGATATGATTTTGTTGGTCAGAGATTATAAAAGATAATTCTCAAATTGTTTGTCTAAAAAGAGTTTATAATTACTAGAGACCAAAAACATCACATGTATACTTGTTAAGGTTACCTTTTTTCCAGTGAAAAATGTCTTAAGACTTATTACATTTTATTTTTGAATCTGTAGGTTCAGAATAATGCTAAACAACACTTTTAATATTTCAGGATCTGCAGCTAAAGAGTTTTTTACAAAATCAAAGCTTCCTATTCTTGAACTTTCTCATATTTGGTAAGTGTGGTATATATTAGTTGGGTAATGTGGGTTGTTTCAAAGGAGTTTCCAGCAAGTAGATTTTTTTTTAACCTTAACAAACAAGCAGTTAGAATAATCTTTTTAAGGATGTTCTTAACTCAGCATTTCCTTAAAGTAGCTTCTGTAGAAAAGAAATAAAGTGATATTGGTAGAGTAGTTCTTTAAAAAGTGCTATAAGTCTTTAAGCTGTATTGACTGTTTCTTACTGCTAGTGTAATACATGGAATAAAAGCAAGTTTGCTCAAACATGGTTATGTTTATTCCATATGGTTTTAAATAAGTTTACTAAGTTCTATACTAGCCATGAGCTTAAGAACAGTGCTTAGCACCCATTTAAATACAGACGTAAGACTCAGGATAGTTGCTATGTGGTTGGAATCAGTCATTAAATTACAATAAAAAATTACTGTTTAAGAACAATCATCAGATAAACATAAGTGTTTTCACTTTATAACATATTTCTCTATGTTCTAAATTTTGTTAATAGACTTTTTAGCAACATAGAGTGCTGTAGTAGGAGGTAGGTAGAGAATGCCTATTACCGAAAAATTAAGAACTAGCAATATATGCACGCTATTTATAGTTTAAGGTGATAAATACAAAAATGGTTGCTCTTGCATCTAGGAAATGGAAGGATAGCAAGGTGGGGCTGCTCTCTTTTTGTATCAAGCCTTGTAATTGTATTGGATCCTTTAAAATACACATAGACTTTTAATAACAATAAAAAAAATTCTTTTTAAACTTAGTGACATTAAATAAGCCTGACTTAAGCTAAATCCTGTTTCTAAAGATCCATATGTATTAAAGGCCATTTTCATGGTAACCTTATTTTGGGGGCTCTTCTTCAACATTTTAATTTGAAAATTTCAAGCACATAGAAAAGTTTAAAGAATTGTGCCTTAAACCACCCACGTGCCCATTGCCTGTATCCTACAGATAACAGTTTTGCTATATTTGCTTTGTTACACCTCTTCCCATCTACAAGATTTTTTAAGTTATTGATTGCGCTTTTTCTGAAAAAAGATCTGTGGGTTTTTTTCTTCTTTTTCTTTTTGAGACATAAAGGGATCCAAAGCAGAATACAATTATATTCATGATAAGTTTGTCTTCTAGGGAACTCTCAGACTTTGATAAAGATGGAGCATTGACACTGGATGAGTTTTGTGCTGCTTTTCATCTGGTAGTTGCTAGGAAGAATGGCTATGACTTACCAGAAAAACTTCCTGAAAGCTTAATGCCCAAACTGATTGATTTGGAAGACTCAGCAGGTAAGACCCAGGAGCTTGGAGAGACCTGATTGCATGCCTTGATAAATAACACTTGGTTCTCAAAGCAAAGTCAAGATAGATGTTAAAACTTAGCTTAAGAGCAGACACGTTTCATCAGGAGCATGTATGTTTGCCATTAGAATAAGATGTATCGCCTGAACTTGGACCAGTGTTTTGTCTGTTTAGTCAACTGTAAACAAAGGTAAAGAATATATGCCACTATTTTACTTTACACTGTGACTTGCTGAGATTTGAAGAGCGTTTCACAGTTTCTTGTTGCCATCCTTTAATTGCATTTTATATTGTCTAAAATGGAGAAAGTAGCCTGCTTCATTATCAACATTTTCCTATTTAATACAGCTTAATTTGTTGAAGGTAAAATGCCTGGTTTATCATTAGACCTTTGCAATCTGCAGACATTTTCCTTTAAAAAGCCAATTTCTTCAGACCCTAAAGAAATCTGGAAATTTTGTGTTTGATGTAGATAATGCTACATTGTTATCATGTTTACAAGAATGATTTTGCAAATGCTCACATTTACTGATAGCTTTATTTTCAAGGAAACAGGAATATAAGGGGTAAAAAATGAGTATGTTTTTCTTAAATTCGGAATGAATAAAAGGAAATCTAATGTTAAATTAGTGAGTGTAATTAAAACTAAATTAATGTCTGTGGTTTTTCTAAATTCTATTTTAGATATTATGGTGGAAGGAATTTTATACTTAGAAAGGGGAAGTTAAAACAGAATTTGGCTCTCAAAAGGGCATTCATCTATTAGGCAGCATCTATTTAACCCAGAATTGCATATGACCTGACTTTATTGCCTAAATTATACAGTAGGAATCACATGCATATTATTACTGTCACAAAGAGAAAGGTCTCCTTGGAGTTAAGAATCTGAGTGTGCTTCTAGTTTTGCTAATTACTTCTGTGACCTTGGGCAAGTTCTAAATATTTACTCTATTTTTTTCTTTTTGTTTCTCCACCTGAAATGTGGATTTGATACCATTCATATTTCAGGACCTGACTTGTACACTGACCTTTTATCAACCAATAGGTTGATTTAAAATTTTAGGGTTGGTTTTAGTTTTTTAGAAACATTATTCTATGAGAATTCTAGGATTTTCCTGATCATTAAGGCATCAGTTAATCTCTGACTTGAGCTGAGAAGCTTAGTGTTTTTGTTGGGTAATTTTGCTTCAAAGTACTTTGATTTACCTAATTAAGAAATAAACAAAAAGAACTTGGTTTGGTTTATTTAATAGTAGCCAGAAGAGAAGAAATTGTGATAGCTACAGACTTGCTGTGCCATTGATTTTAAAATTAGGCCTGTGTCTAATTTTTCTATAACTTTAATCCTTTGAAAACTGACATCATAGTATAATTTAAGTCGAGCTTATTCTGTTGTATTCCATTTTCTTGAGACTTGTCTGATTCTGTTATCTGTTGCATATAGATTGGTGAATCTGGCTTTTGCATGTAGTCTTTTTTCTTTCCTTTTATTTAATTTAAATAAAATCTGGTTCTTTGTAAACTTGATCTACTGCCTGAATTCTAAGGCTGATGATTCAAGTAGAAATTCTTTTCTGGGCATTTTTCTTTTTACTCCTGCTAGATCTGTTGAGCAAAGTGTCACTCTGATTTTCTCTCTCTGCATATATCTGTACAGTATTGTTCTAACTATAATTTTAAAGGTATCAAAGACCCAGATTTTTCCCACTTCAACATAATCTGTGTAGTTTCTGATGAAATTTATAAACATTTGACTGCATGATATTAAATTCAAACCTGCTTTGCCTACTTATAAACGATAAATTTGGGATTTTATTAATTTGGGGGTGGAGGAACTGATTAATCTTTTTTCTCTCCCACCTATCATAAGCCTGAGATTCATATCACACACAGTCCTTTGACTATAGAAATTTTCAGGTGACACTGTGGATCAATTAAGATATGTAAAAATCCTTTTAAATAACTGTGTTTTTAGAAGTTCAAAGTCAAAGGGGAAGCACCCAAGCAGTTTCTTTTGGCTGACCTGAAAAATTATCATAAATATTTCCTCTATGGAGCCTTTCCGACTTACAGACAAAAGTAGTTCCTATCTTTTCTGATCTCCCATAGCATCTCCTGAGTGCTATCTGTTGTGACATACATCACACCAAATTCTATTCTTTTTTTCCCCTCTTTCTACCACTAGATTCTGAGTTTCTTTTTTTTTTTTAAAAAAAAGAAATGTATCATATTCACTGTAGTATCTCCAGGATCTAGCACTTTGCAGGCATGTACTAAGTTGCTCAGTAAATAATTATTGAGTGAATTAATGCTAAATTGTACCATTTTTAAAGTAGGATTTTTTTCTTGCCCTATTTTTATCTTTGAAAATAGTCTTTTGTTATGTGTTTGTGATGTTGGGACATACTAAAATATTCACTCTACAAGTATTCTGTATTTACAATGTAATAACTCATAGAAAAGTAGATGGCGAAAGTGGCAACTTGAGTTACAGTTATTTGGAGAAGTGACCTAGGCTTTCTAAAGGCATGCAAACACGGATGTGGTAAATATGTATTTTTTCCAAAATTATTTGAACAAGTTTACTGTATTAAATAGCAGATAAAATAAAATAGCTAAGGATCATAGGTACAAGTACTTACTTGGACCTGAATTAAAATACTTAATGTCAGCACTAAATTTGGCAACTAAAGTAAATAAAAAGGGAAACTTGGTTTTTGTTGTCTTACAAAAGAAAACATACAAAAATTAATCTGTGGAACCAGCATTCTGAAGCTGAATTCAAGAAAGAATGTTTATCTTCTAAGAATGGTTATCTTCTTTAAAATAAAAAAAGATTAAGGTGACCTGCTAGCTTACTATAATACTGTATCTTAAGGAGGAAAAAAACCAAAAAACATGAGATGCTTTGTATCTTAAACTCAGTCTTCAAAGAATCTTCTTTGTAGCACAGTTGCAATTTCACATATACTGTATTTTATGTGCTTATTTGATAAATGTCTCTCTGTTAAGCTACACTAGAGGCTCTTGGGTGAGCAGTAACTAGATTGGTCTTGTTCATTACATCTCAGCACCTAAAAGGGTGCAAATTTGAATACATAAGTAGACTTTTTAAAATGGCTAAATGGCTGAACTACTTGTTTTTTAAACTGTTTTCTGTCTTCACACCACGGTGCTCACATGAGCAACTCAGTACTATCTGACACAGTGCTCAAAGAGGGAAAGGAATGTGCTCCCCAGTCCGTCTCCTCTTCCGCAATCACTACTTTATACAGATATTTGAGCAAATTTTCACTGTTGTTGATATGGTGCACAACATAGATCCTCAGACTCCTAGAAGTACTTCTAATATAAATGTTTTTAAGAGCCAGAAGTTTTTTATGAAGTTCAATGTACAAATTTATAGTTGAGAACAGCTTGATGTGAGTTAATCATGTTGAGTTTTTCTTTGTTTGTCCAGAAAATTTTAACATACAAGCTTACACAATTAACACATGCAGATACCTGTTTTAACACAAGTGCATTCACTCTATACATCGGTGTTTTTTTCTTATAATGTTGGACAGCTTGGCACTTTGTCACCTACAGACCGTTACCTTAATTTAACCAGTCTCTTATTGATGGCTTTCGAGATAGTTTCTTGGCTCTACCTTTAAAACACTGCTGTAGTGGACATGCTTCTACATATATCTTTGTACAAAGAACCCAGAATCTTTGCTTTTAAAAATTTACTCTCCAAGTGCCCTTAGTTGCAGAGGAAAAAAATAATGAAAATATGCATTAATATTGATCATTAACTTTCCAGTTAAGGAACTTCTTCTCAAGTCCCCAACCCCCCCATGCACATATACAGTCTTAACACTAGAATTATTTATCTCTAGATAGGTGGGTATTATAGCTCACAAATCAGTACAATTGCAAATATTGGCAAAAATGTACCATTTAATGAAATCGGCCAAAATAATTAGAACTCCTCAGATTCCTGGCAAAGACATCGACAAACAAGGCTAGATAACACGTGAGCAAATCTTTACAAAATGACACACTAGGGGCTTTAAAAGATGATAGTTTAAATATCAGTGGATTAGAAAGAGTACTTGGGAATAATTAATGATACCTTTAATTGTTTTGGTTTTTGTGGGGTTTTTTTGCAAAAATGGCCTTTTTCTTTACTATTGTGTTATAAAAGTCAAGGGTGTCTGTCTTCCTCTGTTAGAAAAAAAACTCCGTAGAAATGGGAGCCTTGTCTGCTTTCTCAATACTATGTTTTTATTGACTGTATTTATGTATATGTCCTCAGTAAATGTTCATAAACTGAATTCATGCCTTTATTAATTTCGCCACCAAATTGCACCCACAAAACTTAACATTTTTCATTCTTTGTTCTTTATACTCATTTTACAATTTTCTGTGTAAATTTTGAAGACAAAACCCTAGTTAAGTTCCCTTTTCTCTTTATGAAATTATAGTCCTTATTGTAAATAGATTAACTTTAAATGGGCTTTTTTCCATTTTTAGCTGTCTTTGGGTAGTGGGAACCTCCTACATATATCTGTAGGTAATATTCTTTGAAGTATAATAGCTGAGTCAGATAGTAGTTGCTCTAAAGTGGTGATCAATACTGCCAAAAAAAAAAAAGTCAACCAGTACGATTTAATTAGTATTTTGGGTGAATGCTTTGTTTCATTTCAAACCTTGTTGGACACATTTTACTTTCTTTTTTAAAAAAATCTTTGATTTTAAACTTACAGACTTCTACTGGCTTACTAAGTTCCATTTTGTGGCATGTTAGGAGAAATGGAATTAATTTTGGAAATAGAGTATAGTTTTTGATGCATATAACATTCAAAACAAAACATATCTGAAATTGTCTTTATTTCTGCATATGTATTGCTTATCCCTGTCTTTTAAGTATGAATGAAAAAGGTACCATTTCTAGTTTTTCTTGAAGACAAAGTTTGTTAGGACCTGTTTATTCTTTATTTTACATATTTTTTTCTTGTAAGAATAATATTGACATTTCAGATAAGTAAAAGCTATAGTTACTTTTGCTTTGAGGAAGCTATTAAATAAAATTGGAACCATGAATCTTTATGATTGAAGATTCTGCCTACAAATTTTGTTGCTAGAAAACAAGTTTTAAACCACTAGACTTTAGGGAGTGTATATATTTCTGTAAGATTAATAATAGCTGGCAGTCATGTGGAACAATTTTTTAGTATGTTAAAATAAGAGTTTAGGGTGGATAGGTTATAAACCTAGGTATAGACTGAAGCTCTTCAAGAAAGGTTATTCAGCAGGTACACTGTACTGAATTGAATCTGTGGACTTTTCAGAGTCTTTGGAGGATAGGAGGGTGAAGACTAAGGACATTTTTCTTTTCTAATGAGATCCTGAAAATACGGTTTGCACTCATTTAACTTGCACTCATTGCTAACTTTTATATGTAGGCTGACAGTACGTCAGTATGACCACACAGGGTTGTGTCTTCCAGACACTCTTTTATACATGGAAGTACTTTTTGCATAAAGCCCTTTTGGGGTTGACTTTAACAAATAATTTAGGCTCATGCTCTTCTTTTTCAGCCCTGATGCTCTGATGATGTCAGGGGCAGAGCAGAACCCTCAGGAGGGAGGCAGGGTTGACACAGTGTTCCAGCAGGAGGCTAGGTTGGAACACTGCATCAGGTAAGAGTAAACTACACCCCTGCCTCCGTGAGGACACAGTCTTAATGGCTAACTTTTGTGGGTGGACATGAAGTTCTTTGTTGGAGTATTTATAGGGAGCCAAGCTGGTAAAAGGAGGTATAACTTATCTATAGACCTAATGCTCATGGTGGTTAGTTTCTATAATGTAGGTAATTTGCTCTTTTTCTGCTGCCATTTGCTGTTCTATATATGAAGTAGGAAAGAAGCAATGTGTATTTCTGCAAAACCATTCCAAAAATAATTTGGAGAGTTTTCTAAGACAGTGATTTTTTTTTTTAAGTATATCTTTATTGATTTCAGAGAGGGAGAGAGAGAGAGAAAGATAGAAACATCAATGATGAGAGAGTCATTGATCGACTGCAGCCTGCAACCCGGGCATGTGCCCTGACCGGGAATCGAACCCTGATCTCCTGGATCCTAGGTCGATGCTCAACCACAGAGCCATGCCCGGCTGGGCGACAGTGATTTTTAAATATTTTAGTCTTAGGACCCATTTACATTCTTAAAAATTATTGTGGACCCCAAAGATCCTCTGTTTATGTGACTTAGATCTATCAGTAGTTGCCCTATTAGAAATTTAAAATGATAAATTTTGAAAATGTTAATGGCTGTTTTAAAGTAACAATTATAATCTCCTTAAATATTAGCATAGATATTTTTAGGAAAATATATTCCCCAAAATAAAAAATTATGAAAAGGGTGGCATTGTTTTACATTTTTGTAAATCTCTTTAGAACCTATTTTAGTAGAAGACAGCTGGATTTTCATATTTGCTTCTGCATTCAGGCTGTTAGATATTATTTTATTTGAGGAGACTAAGCCCTGAGAGCCAAATCCAGTGTATAGCCAACAACAAAAAGTGTTTTGTTTTTAATCATGGGAGAATAAAAAACAATATTTCATAATACATGAAATTCAAATTTGTGAAATTGTATGAAATTCTAATTTGACTGTCTATTAATAAAGGCAAACTCATTTCTTCACTAATTACCGTGGCTGCTTTTGCACGGCCGTAGCAAAGCTGCATAGTTGCCCCCGAGCCTGGGGAGCCTGCAGAGCCTACTGCATTTACTGTCCGGCCCTTGGTAGAAAAAGGTTGCCGTTCCCACCTACATGAAGAAAATCATGTCTCGAGTGGTGAAAGACTATTTTTATTTTATTTATTTTATTTATTTATTTTTAATCCTCACCCAAGGAGATTTTCTCCATTGCTTTTCAGAGATAGTGGAAGGGAGAGTGGAAAGACTATTTTTAGGTAATTATGGATATTCTTTGGTACTACACCAAATGTCAACAAATGGTAATTTCTTAAAGGTTAATTTCAATGTGAAAGCTGAAACCATATTAATGAATTATTTGTACTGTTACATTAAAATCCATAGATCTGCCTTGCACTTTATATGTGCCTTGGATGAATCTTTTGTCCATGCATGATTTTATAACATAATTATTTGTAAAATTAGTTCATTGAGTTTTACAGATCTTTCAAATGTTGGGATATTTTATTATAAAATATTTTAAAAGCATATTTATTAATGCTACTACCTATCTTACCAAACAAGTCTGTAAGTTCTGGGAAGCTCTTGAGCTTGTGGATATGGATACACATTTTCCAAAATTCTGATTTTTTCTTGAAAGCTCAGTTTGTCATTAGTAACAGTACTAAAGACAGTTGTTTTCCTGAAGTGACAGGCTCACTTAATTCATTTTTGAGAAAATGCATCATACCCAAGTCTGAATAATTACAGTTTATCAACTGTTCTTTAAAGAAAAATCGTGTTCCATGAAAGAAGTGGCCTACTCAGCTGACAGCTGAATTACACGAGAACTTTCCCTGGAGATCATCATCACTGTGCATTGATTAAGGAGCAGAAGTGCAATATACATACATATTGCACCTCCCTATTACCTGGGGATTCCATTATATAAATTTGCAATATATATATTTCCCATTTTGCTGCAGAGTATTAAAAAGATGTGTATCCAGGGCTGAGACTTAATAAAAATAACTTTTACTGCTTAATTGTGAACATTCTTCAGTGAAATTGCCATGCCTCTTAATTTCTTTTAACTGGAACGCATGGGGATGAAGAATGCAATGACAAGGCAGAATGGGGCAAAAGTAGGTTTACAGTTGTTTCAATGGAAAATGATACAACAATTAGTAAATAATAATACAAGGATAAACTGTGTTTTGTGTACTCAAAACTGTAAACCTATCTTGCCCCCACCTTGTATGTTTTGGTGCCACTGCCTTGTTTCTTGTTGATAAGCCAGCAGTTTTACCCATCATTGTTTTTGCACCATCAGTTCAAATGCCAACACTGGAAAAAGTACTATTATTATTATTATTGCAAAAATCTTTCTGACTTTTCAGATGCTCTAAAAGAGTCATGGGGATTCCTTGGAGTACGTGGTCCACAGTTTGAGAACTGCCACGCTAGGAAAATGACTGCACTGGAATACTTATGAAGTATAAGTATTTGGGTGAATAATATACCTCTGGAGGCTGGACCCATTGCAACTTTGTACCAGGGAATTCCCAGAATCGATCCCAAATTCTAACTGCCCTGAGGTCTGGGAGTGGGGTGCAGTCTGGCCCTGAATTTGCCAGTAGAACCATGAAGTGAGATGGAGGCCTAGAAAGCCAGACTAGGGCCCCAGTCTGCCCTAAGCTGACATTTGAAACAAGTAATGTGATCTGACTGTAGGTAGGTTCTTTTGAAAATTAATCACCTGTAGGTAATACTATTTTAATTCTACTTATTTTTCTTTAACACCTGCTTTGCTGGATCTCTTAAAGGTATTTCTCCTTTCACCATCCTCCTAACAGAATTTCAGTTTCATTAAACTCAGATTTATAGCCATTATCCTCCTTTCTTAACTTCCTTTCTCTTTGTTATCATAGAAGAAAGGTCCATAATTTTTGTTCACACTAAAACCACAAGCTATTCCCATGAGGAATTTGCTGCTATTTATCATAAATTTTTTTATTAGTTTTCACTAGGAGCTTTCTTTGACTTAAGAGGTCTTCATAGAACATCCTCTGAAGCCTGTCTGCCTCTTACTGTTTTTGTACTACTTTGACACCTTTATTGAGAAAGGGATAGGGTTAAGAAAGAAGAGAACGATTTCTGATCTTACAAAACAAAAATTTATCAAAATATGATGCTGGACTGCAAATTAGAACTTGCAGTGTGATATGACTGCAAGGAAATAATGTTAGGGTGAACTAAAGGGAAGTATTTTGAGGTAGTCATGTAACAGAATAGGGCCAAGAGAAGTTGAATGCTTTTTCAAAATATCGGTAATTAGTTTTGGTTCTAGGAAAATAACAATAAAAGAAAATGAATTTAAAGAACACAAAAAGCAACTCATTCAGTAAATACGTACGTTCCTGGTATGTGCAAGGTTCTGTGTTAGGCACCAAAATGTGAAGGATTTACTTTTGACTAGATTGGAAGGTTAAAACCTATACATTGTTATTGTATGACTGTTTAAGAATTTCAAGTACAGTGCTAACATTTAAGGGCAAATGTCTTTCTTTCTGATGGAGAAATTTGGGTGCTGTTTTATTCAACTTGCCCATGGTCAAACAGTGAGATAGTGACAGATGCTGGAATAATGTTCTGATACAGGTTCTAAATAGATTAGGTACTCCCCATTAATTTGGCAATTATTGTGACTTTCAGGCTGGGATTATATTCAAAGCCATGTAAAACTTGGGAAGATTGGAATGAGAATTAAGTTACCATGGAAATTCCTTCTGTTTTTAAATTGGAATTTAAGAGATATTTTTAATTAAAGCTTAACTAATTAAAAGTAGAATATGCTACCACATAACACAGACTGCTTTTAAATCGTGTCATGGATTTGTAGCGTTCTCAGTGAAGTCTATAAGTGCCAGTGGCCTAATGATAAAAGTTTAGTGTGTGTGTGTTCATTGACTGCTTTTTATTCATGCCTGGGACTCTTCCTCTCCGTTTGCTCTCCGCCCTGCAAATATAGGTGTCCCAAAAACATCTATACCATCTATACACACACTTTGAATAATTATAAAAGCAGTGTTGATTAAAATACATTTCATTTTCAAAACTGAGCTATCAGCTGTTAAAGTGTGTATATTTTTTTGGGATACCTGTATGTGTTGCTTTTTGGTAACACAGGAGACTTGTATAGAAAATGTGAATGACTTAGTATAACTTATCCATTTCAAAAGTATATTTCAAGAGAAAATTGAGGGCTTTTATTTGATAAAAATTTTTGTTTGGGGAAAACTGATTTAGATAGTTTATTTGCTCTAGGACATTATAAGTTTTTCATATACTAATGTTCATGGAGATGCTCCAGCAGGGAGTTACAGTATCCCCAAATTTATTTGAACAGAAAAAATTTTTGAACCTAATTTTTAAAAGCACCTCACTGATTAATATTCCATGAAATACACTTTGGGAACTGGTACAGATTCATCCCTATTATCAGAAAATGGTTCAAAACATGTGCTATTGTATTATTATTATTATTATGCATAACACTCTTTTTTTCTATCTACCCCTAACTAGAATTTATTTTCATAGAAAGCTGTGGTCTCGGGTAGACAATAAGTAGCAGGAATAAGTACTGCCTAATTGTCTGATTGTTAAAATGTTTATTTTTCAGTTACAGTTGACATCCAATATAAAAATGCTTATTGTAGGAACATGAAGAAAGGAAATTCAGATTATAAATTACTACTTGTCAAAGTCTTTAGTTTGTTTTTTTATAAGTAATATTCTTAAACTAAAATATATTATTTATAGAGAATTTCTCTACTTTTCAATTGCAGACGTTGGGGATCAGACAGGCGAGGTAGGTTATTCAGGCTCTCCTGCAGAAGCACCTCCAAGCAAGTCACCATCAATGCCGTCACTGAACCAGACTTGGCCAGAGATGAATCAGAGCAGTGAGGTTAGCAAAGCTTCCCTTTTCTTTTATTAACATTAGCTTTGTTAAGGTAAGACATTCCAAACAGAGTAATTTCAGCATCTAGCTCTTTCAGCATGTATGCGTAGTTAAGAGAACATATAAAATAGGACTATGATAAGTGTTTTAATTATGTGACTGAGCTTTTCAAAGTACTTTTTCACATATACTGTCATTTGGTTTCCACTACTCATTCCTGCTAAAACCCTGTGAGTTAGGTAGGGCAGGCACAGGCAGTTTACAGTCAGAAGCGTGAATGTCTTGGCCAGGATAGCTCAGAGCCATTGAGGGGCAAGAGCTAAGATTTGAACACAAGTCCTTTGACATGCAGTCAACTACCACACCCACCATGTCACACTCCCTTCTCATTCCTCTAAGCAAGGTATGTGGTAATAATACATTTGGAATGTTAGCATTCGAAGTGATATGAGAAGTCACTAATCTAGCTTTCCACCTGGATAAAGTTTTTTCTTCAACCCAGGCTATTTATAATAATTTAATTTTATTTAACACAAAATGAAATTTAACCCTGTTAAATGCAATGGTTAAAAGATATGTTATATATAAGACCCCAAGGATAGCCTGCAGAACAGAATTTGAGACAAATGCATTCCCGCTCCTTTTCATTACTTGGGAACTCCGTTGTATAAAACAATAAAAGTAGGGCTACTCTGATTAGAATAAGGGAAGTGGGCCCAAGGCCCAAAGCTAAACCTTAGTGCTCTGTAGAACTTAAGTTAAAAAATAGCTGTTCTATCCTGTTAGAGCAGTTTTCTTTGTGAACAAGTTACATTTTTTTCCTTACATTTTTCTTATCACTTTTAGGTAGTGCTACAAATTCAAAAGTTTGTTTACTTTAAGGGAAAAATTCTAAACTTCTGTGCTTTCCATATCTTTTAAAGCCAGAAAAGTACTGGATTAAAGAGACACTCGTTAATTTTGAACAGTTGAAAAACAAGTAACTGGCAGGTTTAAAGTACTTGCTGCTGCTTTATGACATAATCACAGGTACCTGAGACATAACATACCACTTGTCGCACTGTCAGACTTAAAACCATGTACATAGGATTTTTCTAGAGGGAGGAATTAAGCCTTAAAATAATTTACTAGTAAAGAGGCTTTATAGAGAGTAGGGTCATTGTTCTTGAAACTACTATTTTTTAAAAGAATATCAGATTAAGGGACTAGGGAGGGGGTTGGGATGGGTCATTGGGGAGAAAAAGGGACATCTGTAATATTTAAAAATATATATTTAAAAAAAAATTTCTTTTAAATAATAAATAAAAATTTAAAAAAAGAATATCAGATTAAAAATAGTGGTTTCCATTGATATCTCATAAATAAAAGCAACTCTTTCTAAAGCATCTCAATTCTAAAGCCCATATTCATTCTAAATAAAATTGTGTGTGATCATTAAAGACTAGGAATGGAAGTCCCTTCCACATTCTGACTTAAGCAATGGCACTTCTTCTTTTTAGATAGTCCTAGCAAGTTTCATTTTGTAGTATTCAGTAATAGAGTTATGAATGGCATGTTATTTTTCTTTTAACTCTGTGTGGGAAATCAAAATGTTGATAAAACTAACACTGATTTTTGAGACATTTTAATAATTTTCTACCACAAGCACTAATGATTCTTTCAACAAATATTTATTCAGTATCTGAACATGGGTGAGGCACTGTAGGTGATAACACTACTACTAACAACAGCAGCACTAATAATCCTTAACATTTGTTGAGCACTTTTGATGTGCCAGTTCTGTTGAAAAGCTCTTTACATAAATGAACTCTACTTCCTCATAACGATCCTATGACATAGGTATTACTAATCTCAAGTTAATAAAGATGTTGAAACTAAAGCACAGAGAGGTTAAATAACTTGCCTCAGGTTGTGCAGCATGACTAGGATTCCAGTGGTCTGGCTCCAGAGCCTGTGCTCCTCACCATTATACGAAAGTTACGAAGATGAAGGTGTCTCTCTGCTCTCCAGGCAGCTTACATACAGCCTTGTGAAACCAAGTAAAACTTCATGTACTCAACTAGGTAAATAAATGCCTTCTTTTTGGCAAAAATCCACATCTAAACTTTTCTCCATAGTTCGATCATTAGGATTTTAAAAATTCCTTCTGTACACATGAAATAGTAATTATTGAAGAAACTATAATAGCACAAACAGTCAGTCACTCCCCTGAAGTGTCCCATGATGCGAGTGAACTACTTGGACTCTATTCGAGAAACACTTTGAATGCATCAGTATATCTTAATTTTCATGATTTTAAAACTATTTGTGGGCAAAATTGTTGAATGATTGTATAAGCATTTTTTAAGATAACTTCATAAATGTATTAATTTGCTGATATTTCATTTCCACAAGCCTTCTCAAATTGAGTATCACTATTTCAAATAATCAGTCGAACTTTGAAGCATAAAAGTGTACCCTTTTCCATACTGAATTATGAAAAGGACTTTGGTTAATTGGGTAGGTGTGTCTGTGTGTAAACATTCGTTTGTATATATTGTATATGTGTAGATGTTTTCCCCTCTTCAGAGTACAACTGATAATTCTTAATCAAAGTTTAATGTAATTTTGATATTAAAATTCTATACTATTTTATTACCAAGCTCTTCAAAACAAATGAAATTTACTAAAATTAATATTGGCTTATAACTCCCCCTATTTTAAGAGGTATGGTATTTGTGTGCCTCTTTTAGAAGAGCAGTACTTCATATCAAAGTATATTCTCTGTATAACACGTACCCAGGTGCTGGATTTGCTCTCACTGTGGCCGCACTCGGGTTTTTCTAGCATGGGGGGGTGCGGTGCCTGATTGGCAGTTCTGTCTTTTGGTCTGGCATGGTCCTGTCCCTAGTGCTGATTGCAGGGGTTGACTTGCTGTAGATTGAAGCAAGCTCAAACACATAATTCCAGAATTCTTTGCATTTTATCTCAATTATATATTATTACGTATACATACATACAAAATATGTGCACACACATGATAGAATCATCTTTCAGGGGTCGCACTGGCAAGTCACACTGACTTGCTTTGTTTTGACCAAAAGTTTGGTACTCAAGATTCACTAACATCTCCAAATCAATACACTGACATTTAAATTTTAAAAGGAGGATTTGAAGTTATTCTTTCTCTAATGAAGACAGACCCCTTTACATTTTTACACTGTTGCCATTTATGCCACTTAGACTCTGTTCCTATATGAGTTTTGAGGTTGGATTCTGTAAGGCTGTGGATCTCTTCATAGAGATTGCAGTAAGTTGTTACTATGTATTTGGTTGTGAAGCTGCTCAACTCACAAGATGACCCATCATAGATGAGTATAAAATGTTTATGGAAAACAGAAATTAGGGAGTTTTGTCAGGCCTGTGAAACACAACTTGCAGTGCAACCTCTGAATTACTTTGCTAAGTCTTCTCCAGTGATCTTTTTGCTCCATCTTTCTCATCATGCTGACTTGTCTCTCCTCTGTCTGTTCAGCAGTGGGAGACATTTAGTGAACGCTCTTCAAGCTCACAAACTCTGACCCAATTTGATTCTAACATTGCACCAGCTGATCCTGTAAGTCAATCACTTAGCTTGCTTGTTTGAAATTAATTTTATTAACCCAAATTTCCATTCATTGTGTTTTTAGTTGATATGCATGATTCAGTGGAGTGCTTGGAGGCAAATGGTGGCAGGCTTTTCAATTTTTGTGTGCCTAATGGTGGAAAGAACTTTTTTTTTTTTTTACCATTGTTTGTATTTTCTAGTTATTTTGGTGAGAGAAAACTGTATGTTTTTAAAATCTGGTACATGTGTCTAAAGCATTTTGTGACGGTTGATTTAGTTGACTTGTTTTCATTTGGTAATTGAATGTATGTTTCATTAAACATACTGTTTATTTTAGTGTAGTGACGCTTAGTAAATACTATTTTACTTGTATGCTTACACATCATGTAATATGTACTATGTATGTAAATACGCAATGTCTTTTATTTTAATACTCCAGATAGTATGGCTTTGATTTAAATAGTATGTTGAGTTCTGTTACAAGAGAATCAAGTTCAGCAAAACAATACAGAGTTGTTAGTCAAAGATTCCCATTGTGCAAGACGTTGTCTTGTCTTCCTGTGGTTCACTGTGTTGCTCTGAAAAATGCTACAAAGTTCACATCCTGATTTCAAAAATAAATTCTGTTCCCATAGATTTAATTTCATATGTGCCCCCACCTCCCTGGAGTTATTTGAAAAACTTCCAAACCTTAGCTACTAATCATTCTTCTTATGGTTCACTCCTGCTTTTTCTTTTATTTCTTTTTCTTTTAAAGAGAAGAACATGCTAATTATCACTTTTCAAAAAGAAAAGAGGAAGTAACTAGGAAGGGAAGGACAGATTTAAAAATGAGCTCAGTGGAAAAATATGACACAAGGCATCGTTTTTAGATGTTTCTGATCAATGACAGCCAGCATTCATTAATTAAATATAAAGATGGTCTTGTTATTTAATGTGGACTTGGGAGAAGTAGCATTTAAAGATAATAGTACATCAACAATTTAATGGATCTTTGGTGTGTTTTATAATTTTAAAAAATTTATATTTGAAGTATAGAGGATGCCGTTAAATTGAATTCAAACAGATGATGTGTTAAAGTGTTTTAAGTGTGTTTTATAATTTATTAATAATTTAAGAGTCATTTAATATGTAGATCATCTGCCTTTTGCTTCTCTTGCTACTTTGAGGACATTCATTAATCTTTGATTTTAGTTTTTGAAAAGTGAAGGAGAAATAAAAAGGAAACACAATTTTGTTGTTGCTTATTAGCAGCTATAATTAAGGTCACTTGGGAAGTGGCAGGTGTTATAAGTTAAAAGAATTTTACCTTAGCTCTCTGTTCCATTTCTCTATATTATTCTTATGTCCTACTTGCTCATTCAAGTTAGTTTTATTTAAAGTACTTTATCAAAGTACTTTATTTGCAAAGGAAGGTTTTGTGTAGCAATAAAGAAACTCTGTTCTCTAACCCTTAAGAAATAATGAAAATAATTATTCATAGTGCTATGATTCTTTGTCAGGCCAGGAAAGAACATTAAATATAAAAATGTAGAATTCAGGGGCAAAATAAAGTAACTCATGACTGGCAGGAAATACAGGGAAATATTTGGCTTAATAACAGTGATGTTCTTGTAACTTATTGGAAATAATATGCAGATTTATGAATTCTAGCTCTAGTGTTTAAAACAGTATGACACAATAATTTCTTTTGTTGTCTCTGGTGTGGCTGGAGGCCCTAGAAAAATTAAAAATGGTTAATTGACATTTTAAATCCAATTTAGACCTCTGAATTGGGTTGCCAGTCTTAAATATTTACAGTCTGGTACCTAGAAACATCTTTTTTCTTCTGTGGTGGCAAACTTAAATCTAAACTTTGCTCCCCAACTGGTAATTTCTCTTTAAACTTTCAATTAGGAGAATGTCCTAGTCTCACCGAAGGTCTGAATTTCTTAACCTTCATTTAATACTGACATTTCCTATACATACATAGCTAGTAACTACAATCCCAAATGGTCCTTTGCAAGGTTTATGTAAATAATGATTGTAATGTAATTAAGTAAAGTCCATTCAGATTAGAACAGAATCACCTAGGAGGAAAAAAACCATTACAGTTCTAATGTGAATCTGACATACTTTATAGTGTTGGAAATATTTAATGGAATATTTTTTAAAAGTTAAATTTGATAATTAGCCATTTGCTCAATAAAGTAAAAGTGTTGGAAGAGCTCCACGCTGCTCTGTACACTTAGAGGCAGCTTTCACACGATGCAGCAACCCCACATGTAAACTGAGGTGGTTAATTAGTAGACTCCCAGAATTGTGATGAAATTGAGTTTCTGGTGTCTCATTTTCAGAATCTTGATTATTTTTGTTGAACTGCTTGTCAGTTAATAGACTCTGGCGGAATCTGCTTCTTCAAGGAAAATTTAGACTGATGAGAAGTGTCATGCACCAGTCTTTTCTGTGATGTCTCCCCAATCTTGTGTGCGTAGAGCCTGGGAGTAACTCGGGGTGTGCAGGGAAGAGAGCTTGGTCGCTGATCACATCCAGCCAACTGACCTGGTGTGGGGGGCCCCTTGCTAGGTGCCTGTGGTATTTTCTAGGAATACGAAGGTGTCGAAAGCAAAGTCCCAGTTCTGAATAGGCCACAGTTCAGTTACTGTAGGCGTGGTGACTGGAGTGCAGCTGGTTGTAAGTTAACATCTGTGGCAACGAGCAGAACTACGGGCAGAGAACCATGCGCCAACTCACCCCGAAAGGTTTCCACAAAGGAGCTTGTCTGTAGGCTGAGTTTTTTTGTTTTTGTTTTTAAATATATCTTTATTGATTTCAGAGAGAGGAAGGGAGAGGGAGAGAGAGAGAGAGAAACATCAACGATGAGAGGGTCATTGATCGGCTGCCTCCTGCACGCCCCCTGACTGGGGATTGAACCCACAACCCGGGCATGTGCCCTGACTGGGAATTGAACCGTGATCTCCTGGATCCTAGGTCAGTGCTCAACCACTGAGCCATGCTGGCTGGGCTGAATGCTGAGTTTTGAATGAAACTTGGAATTGCCAGAGTTGGACAAAGGCATTCCAAGCAGAGAGAATATCATGAACAGGATCGATTCGGGGTGGTGGTAGAACAGGTTAGACGTGTATATGGGGATCGACGGGGGCCGAGGCATGTGGTTGGAGACAGACGGAAAGATCTTTGTATGTTACAGCAAGGGTCTTAGTCCCATGGGCACTGTTGACTAACGAGAAGCACCATGATAAAGTGGACGCGAGGAAGAGAAGTAATGAGAAGGATGGATGCCATCGAGAGAGATGATGAGCACCTGAACTGAGGGACACGGGGACAGAAAGGAGGCAGAGCAGATAACAGGACTTAAAGCAAGTAGGAAATACAGATATGTGACCATTAATATAACATTCAATAAAGTGCTAAATTGTATAAAATCAGGTACCCAAATAGATGATACAAATGTGCCATGAGTGATTAGGAATGGGTTTCCTACAGGCTTTGGGTGGTTTGAATAGGAGAAGAAAGCGGAGGGAACCTGCCAGTCAGTTTCATACTTTTTCTCTGTTTTTACATTTGGGGACGCTAGTTTGGAGCAAAGAAAGTATTACTTTGGCATCTTGTCACTCAGGACTCAGACTTGTAGGCATTCATGGTTCTTCATTTGGATGTTGAAATGCTTCAAGTCAGAGCTCTCTATCCGCTGTGACTGTCATTTGTGAGTGACATCACTGTCATAAATGAAGCTTCTGATATACTAGTCTCTAGTCTTCAGAGAATTACCTTGTCCTGCTTGACTAAAGCTGTTTCAGGCTCATAGCAGCCAGTCGGTATATGGCTGAAGTATGCGATACGAAATTGCTTTGCTGTACAGAAACTTCTGCAAATTATTTGAAGAATGAATAGAACACTCATGATTTTCTTTTTTTGGAGTCATTATTGTACTTTGTCTGTTGTACTGGAAATAGATGAAAAGGCTAATATTTCCACCTGTTACAAGCTTTATAAATTTGATTTTATAAACATATAGAATACATGTTAGATAAATACTATGAGTTAAAGCATTTAATGTTTTTTCCTTGCTTGTTTTTTCCTAGTTTTGGGGAGGTTTGGAATAAGAACTTACTGTGTCACAAACTATCATTTCTTTCTCCTCTAATCTTGCCTTATAATATTAAATTCTGATTTTTTTTCATAGTTATTTTTGCGATTAAAATTGTAAGTTAAAAAATATTAGTCATTTCTAAAGCCATGATTTTATAACCATAACATCTTAAGTGTATTGTTACAAATATTTTCCTGTGAGCGACTCATTATTATGTGAGAAATCTAAACTTTTATTCATCTGTAATGTTCACCTATATAACTATAATTTTAGAGTTGGAGGAAAATGTTTAGTTCAGGCTGATTGGATAGTACCTGAACCCTGTCCACAATCTCACTAGTGTAGAAGCAGGAAATTGCTATGAATGGATTTATCAGTATAATTGCAGTAGTTTGTTATAAATTGTTCGAATTTAGAGATTATGAGATTAAGCCAGGGAGAGCCGTCAAACAAAAAATGGTATACTGGAACTTAACTTTCCCTAGCAGAGGCTTGCTGTTATTTGGTACTGTCACCAAAGCAGTGTTAGACTTAAACTGAAAAGTCATTATCCTTTACACTTAGTTATAAACTTAACTCACTGCTAGATACTAGAAATGTAAGACTCTCATATTCCGTCTTCAGCAGCAGCAGCACACAAAATGCGAACTGACTCCTTGTAGAAGGAGCTAAGCCCCCTTTGCAGTGTTTTTCAGCTGGTCTGTTGCTGTTAAGCCAGATGTTTGGTCCTATTCTGGTTCCTCCCCTGGGGGTGACAGCTCCCAGGGTCAGGCTTACCTGTGTACCCAGGTGTGCCTTTCTCTTTTTCTTTCCTTTTGGAGAGGCTACCATCTGTGTTATCTTCTCTTCCTCACCTCACTCTTTCATTCTTTTCAAAGGTCTCTTCTACCAGTTTATTTACTCTTCTAACTAGACTTGCCATTCATGAAGTTTAGGAACATCAGATGTGTTATAGGCTTGAAAAGGTTTAAGAAAAGTATTAGAATCTTAGGGTAGGAGTCTTATTTATCCCTCTCAAAAAATGGATTCCTTGGTGGAAATGTTAGGCTAAATTGTAAAGTTCTGTAGAACTAATCTATAGAAGTACTTGTTGTGTCTACTGTTACAATATAGCAGGCATCTCATTAACTTTGTTTTAAATATGAAAAAGAAAAGTTTCAAATTTTCTTGAGCAGTTTCCTGAAAATGAGTTTACTTAATTTTGGATTCTCAAGAAATAGTTCATTGCACTAACCTGAGAGATTCAGATTTGTATGATTTCATCAGATCATTTCACACTTTGCCTTGAATACTGTCTTAAACTGTATTTTATAAGGTCATTGTTTTTATTCAAATCTTTAATCACTTAAAAGTTAAAATGTATTTTTTATCAAAATCAGAGTATTGGACATGTACAGTGAACTTGATTTTTTACATACAATTCTATAACTTTTAATTTAAAAATGAATTTTCATGCTTGCCTTAGTGTGAATGAGAGTCTATCCACCAGTTTTAAAAATGTTAATTTTGATTATTTCATGGTATCAGCTTGGCGTTTTTAATACAAATTCTGTATTTCCTCTCCTTTGTCCGTAGGATACTGCTATTGTTCATCCAGTTCCCATTCGTATGACTCCAAGCAAAATCCACATGCAGGAAATGGAACTTAAAAGAACTGGCAGCGGTAAGGACGCTGTGACTGGGCTGTGTGAGGTCAGCGGGCGTGTTTTAGGTTACCGTCAGCTAAACCATAAGCAGTTACTCTGTCAGGGTTCAGATTTCTTTCATAATTGCTTATTTTTAACACTGTACATGCTACAGTTATACATATATATGTGTGTGCTTGTGTGTGTATTTTAACTTTTGGTACAGTTTTTAAAAAGAAATTGAATTTATATTATAAAACTTTGAAATGACATTGGAAAAGGTGACTTTTCTGATACTTCATGTGTTTTTACGATCACATTTGTGAACTTACATTTAAAGTATGTTAAAATTGTGACTGAAGAGGCATGTGTTAAAATAAATTTTGGCTTTGAGATTCTTTTGCTTAAACTCTTGAATTTTCTCCTCATTTAAATTCTATTTCACCCTCACCCAAGAATACCTTTACTGGTTTTTTTTTTTTAAAGAGGGGGGAGGGGGAGAGAGTGAGAGAGAGACATCAGTGTGAGGAGAAACATGGATCAGTTGCCTCCTGCATGTGCTCTGCCCCGGGATGGGACCCACACCCTGGGTATGTCCCAGACCGGAAATTGAACCCACAGCTTTTTGGTGTATGGGACGATGTTCCAGCCATCTGAGCCACCAGCCAGGGCAGTGTTCTCCTCGTCTTAGAGCACGTTTTATAATTAGGGGTTCTTAAAGGTAGATTTATTTCCTGTATGAGTCAACATCATAAATTACTTATTTACAGCCATTTGTGTGGTTTTGTTTAAGTAATTGCTTACCTAAAGGGATAAAATTTACAAAGTATGAACACATAAATTGGCTTTTTTAGTATAAAATATCTTCTATTATGGCAGAAAACAAAATTCTATATAAAGAGGTTTATATTTGTTTTTATTAAGAATATCATTTTGTATTATTTCCCATGGATTTATCCATATCTAAATGAAGTCTTATACTCTGAAGTTTAAGAATTTATTAATTCCGATACCTACATCTTGTATTTTTACTTATTAATTTTCTACTAGATCATACTAATCCCACTAGCCCATTACTTGTGAAAACATCCGACCTTTCAGAAGAAAATAAGATAAATTCATCAGTGAAATTTGCTTCTGGAAATACTGTAGGTAAGTGGAAGAGAGTACTACATCTTCCATTAGAAGTTTATTAAGTCTGGATTTAGAGCCTGAGTAATGCAAATGTACAGTCATTTAATACCATCTTCATTGTGTAGAGTAGAGAACAGTCAACCTCTTAAACAGCCTGCCCCCGTGGGAGTGAATGGTTCCCCGTTGCCACCCAAGGCTGGCCTCCTTCTTGCTGCTCCTCTCAGCCAGCCAGATTCAGTCCATTGGCTCTTTTCCAAAGAAGCTGTGTATATATATTCAGTCATTCAGCCAATGTTAATTGAATATTATGTGCTAGACTCTGTTCTAGACACTGAGGATTCAGCAGTAAAACAAAAATATTTGCCTTTATTGAGCTTTATATTTTACAGGGGAGATAAGAAGGGGTTAGGTGGGGAAGTAACTCATATCCTAGGAGGTGGTTAACACTCTGAATAAAAATGAAGTTGGGAAAAGGGAAAGGGAGTAACATTTTCAGTTAGGTGATTAAAGAAGGCCTTACCAAAAGATGGCATTTGAGTGAAAACTGAAAAGGAGTAGAGGGATTCGGCAATGTGAATATCTGAAGGAAAGACATTTTAAGGCACAGGAACAGCAAATGTGAAGCCCTGGTATAGGAAACCTGCCTTACTTCTGCTTGGAACAGCAAGCAAACTCATGGAATAGAACTAGTTAGCAAATTTAATAGGCAGAGGTAGCAAAGGGTAGAATAGTAACCTGGGAACAGGTTAAGACTGACTCTTACTGAGTGAGAGGAAAAACCATTAGCGGTTTTGAATGGAGAAGTGACATGGCCTGACCTTCCTATTTTAGCAGTACCATTCTGGCTGCTATGCTGGTAATGTGCCTGAAGGCAAGAGCCAAACAGGGAAGATCGTTTAGGAGACAGTTATAATGATTCAGGCAAGCGAAGATGCTGGCTTGATCTCTGGAGGTAGCAGTAGAATTGCTGGGAAATGGTCAGATTCTAGCTATATTTTGTAGGAAAAGACCGCAGGAGTTGCTTACCTGTGTGATACAGGATGTGTGAGAGAGGAATCGCGTGGTTCATGGGATTTTTGGCCTGAGCAACTGAAAATTGAGGGTGACTGTGATAGGAATAGGTTTGTAGGGGAGACTAGGAGTTCAGTTTGGACAGCTTAAGTCTGAAATGCCTGTTAGAACATCCAAATGGAAATAGATTAACTTTAGCATCATTCTTGTACCAGTTAAATAGTTTGGTGATTTGACAAGAAGGAAAGGGATACATTTTGAAATGAAACTAAACCAAATAACCAGTGTCTTTAATGAATAACTTTTGAAAGTGTATAACAGCATTCCCTTATATTGTCCCTAGAGTTTCTATTTTAAAAGTTCTTTATTATGTCACAACTGTCAATCTACTTCTGGATTCTCTGCTCCTTCATAAGGCTCTGAGGAAATTGAAAATGATATTTCCTCAGGTGAAAAATTAGGAACTGCTAGCTAATTTCATAAATGTTATTACTGTCTAAGCATATTTTATTCCCTTGTGGAATTTTAAATTTTTCACATTAACAATTTTTAAGTGTTTTCTTTATTTAAAATATTTTTTTAATGATTTTTATTGCAAAAGTAACTCACACTTATTGTAGAAATATAAAAATTTTTATAATCTATTTCACAAATTACCATGATTAACATTCATCGTCAACCTTAATCATCATTCTGTGCATATGCTGTATTTTATATAAAATGAAATTGTATGTACTGTTTTTGTGATCCCCTTTTATGTGACTTATTTTGAATATTTCTGTTATTAAATGTTAACTTTTCTAGATTGTAACTTACACTATGTGCATAGTATTTTGTTGTATAAATAGGCCATTATTTATTTGATTTACATTTAAGTTTTTATAGTAATACTGTTATGTATTAATGAACTGTTAACCTGTTAGCCAGTCTTTGAGTATCTCTTATTTGAAACAATAATTCAGTTATATCTGGGGCACATAGAGTTAAAGTGAAGAAATTATTATTAAGTAGAATATATTCCATTTATCAGCAGACGGTTACAGTAGCTCAGACTCCTTTACTTCAGACCCAGAGCAGATCGGGAATAATGGAACTCGTCAAAGGTCAGTATTTCAGTCAATAAAAAGCATATTAAAATATCTTGTTACATTTTAATATTTAAAATTATTTAGGACCAAGTATAAATTACATAATTGTTTCTCTTCTTTAGTTCTTCACTTCTCTGAAGGCTGTTATCTATTGATTTATGTAAAGGGGAAGTAATTTTGATTCTTTCTAACTTGAATAGAAAACTAATGGAACCCTTATTGTCTCATGGCATTCTGTGGAAGGTTTAAGAAGAGCCAATAACTTCTTGGCAGTAGCCATTTCACACAGCCCCTTTTTTAGGTAAACTGTGAGAGTGTTTAAGTGATACATGTGCAGATTTCCTTTTATAGCCTTATGGCAAGTACCAAAAGAATTCTGTGTTTTACAATGCTATCCAGAATCCCAGCCCAGGGTTGGGCTACCTACCCCCCCTAAAGATCTGCGTTACATATAACTTCAGGCACAAACTAAAATGTGTGGGATCGGTGAGGGTGACAAGGGTTTGTCTTCAACGGCTCTGCCATCCACAGAACATTGCAGGACAGAAGTGTCTTTCTCCTCTTGCTTCCTATACGTAGTAAGACTCCTTTTGCCACATGCCTGGAGGGTATAGAGAGATGCTAGTATATGGAATCACCAGAGAGCTTAGAGTCCAAGGCTGCTGCTTCATACAGTTCTTCCTGTGTTTCTTAAAATTCTCAGTCATCTTGGATTTTATTCTCTTTTGTATCCCTATAAGTGAGGATCAGATTGCCAGAGTCCGTGAGACTCTTCTGAGAATATAGAAAATTTTGGTGGCAAAGAAGTGCATCTTTAGGGTGAGTTGAGCATGAGTATGGTCACCTCTAAAATGGAATGGCCTGTGGTGGTAATGCAGGAATGGGAACTGCAGATAGTTGAGCCGGATTCTACCTCAGCTTGCCAAACTCCAAATTTAAGTTGAAAACTGTCCATATCTGAAAGTAGTTTCTTGTTTTTTAAAAGATTTTTTTATTGATTTTTAGAGAGAGAGGAAGGGAAAAGGGGAGAGCAACATCGATTGGCTGCCTCCTGCATGCTCCTAACTGGAGGTTGAGCCTGCAACCCAGGCATGTTCCCTGAGCAGGAGGAATTGAACCTTTGACCTTTTGGTGCACAGGATGGCACCCAGCCAACTGAGCCACACCGGCCAGGGCTAGAATTTCTTTTTTGAAAATAAATATTTTAGACTAATACTGCCTATAATTGAATGGGAAAACATTACACTACTTTTGCACTCTACTTTGAATTCTTGTTAATAAATAACCTTTCAAATTTTTTGAAATATTGTTAAATGTAAAATTATACTTCGTAAAAATGATTATTTGCCACATTAAATAACCCCTTGTTTAATGCACATCATAAATAGTGCTGTCTTTATTCATTGTACTTCTTGTATACCTACTTGAGAAAATATCCTTTGCTGCTTAGCCAAGTTTGAATGCTTAAAAAGAAAAAAGCTCCAGTACCAGTACCATGACCAACTATACTGCGGTGAATTTTGCAGGTCTCATTCAGGAACGTCCCCTGATACCACTGCACCACCACCTCCCCCTCCAAGGCCACAGCCTTCTCATTCTAGATCATCATCTTTGGATATGAATCGGACCTTTGCAGTCACCACAGGTAGGAGTTAGAGAACCATGATATATATTTTCACTTGATTTTAAAGTTCATTAAGGACACACAACATTTTCTTTTCTCAATATTTCTTTTTTAAAAAATAATTATCTGAAGGAAAATTTGAATTTAAAAAATACCAGGTGAGAGGGAATTTTTTTCTTAATGACTATCTAAAATGTGTTTGAATTCAAATGATAAAGATGGGAACCTGGGAGATGCCACAAAAGACTATAAAAGAACAATATGCTGATATTAAGGAGGGAAAGCCAATAGGTCTTATGTTAGCTGATGAAGAGAGAGAGGAGTCACAGCTTTACTCCAAGGTTTTAATTGTTATAATCATTACCATTATGTTGATCAAAATAAAAAGTTAGGACACTGAGAGATGATGTCCTGATTCGACATTATGAGTTTGGAATGGTGAGAAAAAAGAGAAATAATCAACAGGCCACTGGATTTGTGGGCTAAGAAAGATTGATGTATTATTTGAGAATCACTTACATAGAAACGATAGAGTGAAGTATTAATTAAAAGAGAAAATTGGAAGTTCCCATATTTGATAGCTAAAGATCAGTTGGACTATGGGACGAAAACCAAGAATATATAGTATTATGGGAACAAGCAAGACCATATCAAGAGTGCAATTGAACAAGAGAAACGAATTCTGAGAAAAGGCCACGAGACTCGGCCATTAGGTCATATCCGTACCTTCTAATACTTACCAAACAATCTTAGAAATCTTTATCATTTGATCATATTCATTCAGCCTGTTCTACTAGCAAAGTAATTATATATTTACTAAAAAGAAGACTTGTATATTCACGCAGGACAACAACAAGCTGGAGTTGTTGCCCATCCTCCTGCAGTGCCTCCAAGACCACAGCCCTCACAGGTATTCTCCAACATATTCATTACTAAGCATCAGTTATTACACTCCTCATGATCAACTTGTCTGTCAGGTATTTGATTCTATCCTAGAATTATTTTGAAGATTCACAATTACCTAATTGTCATTCTTACTGAGCATTTAATTCAGGGAAGATAAGTCTTATTTTGAAAAGTAATTCCAATAATAATTTGAGTTATTTTTTGAAAGAAGCTCCATAGTGAACCAAATGGAAGTGTCTTGACAAAGGAGGGTTTTGTGGAAAGAACAGTGGGTTGGGAGATAGGAGATGCCCATCTCTGTTCCGGATCTAGCAGTGACTCAGAGCGACCTCCCTGCATGCGTCTGGATGTGCTACTACTTCAGTAAAGGAAGGGTCAGATGACCTCTGCATCCCTGCCAGGTTGAAATTGTTTTGATCTGCACAAAACTATTGTGTTCCAGGGTAGATTCTGTATTATAACTGTTAGTTTTATGTGACTGACTGACTACCTTTTACATGAATGAATTTGGTTGATTTTTTTGAGTTAGAGTCTTAAAATTAAGTTGGGTGTTTGCAGTTTAAAAGATGGTTTCTTAATTGTAAAAGATACTGAAATTTAAATAATCCAGTATTTATTTTATCTAAAGTACCAGCAAAAATATTCTTACTGGGGTTAAGCTGTGAAACCCAGTGAGCTGGTCTCTTAACTCAAGAACCAGCCTAGTGGGGAAGACAACTATAAACAACAGTTATAAGTGCAACAATAGGTGTGTTTATGAAATGCTTTGCTACATCTTCACTAGTTAGTAAAGTCAGGGATCACATTGAAGAGATGTAAGTAAAGTGAAGGAAGGGAGACTTATGCAGAGACTGGAAAAGTAAAGTGGTATTTCTTTGGGAGAGCATTCCAACCAGACAGAGCAACATTCACAAAGCCATGCAGGTGTGAGGTAAGTCTGGTGTGCTCTTCAAGGAAAAACAAGTCAGTTCAGTACAACTGGAGTGATGGGAAAGGGAACACAAGAGGTCGGGAAGGGCAGAGCATCTCCTCTATTATTATAAGAAGGGTAGAATTTTCTTAAAGGAGATGGAAACTTTTAAAGGGCAAGCAAGGAAGAGACTTCTGATTTATTCCTATAGCATTCTGCACTTCCTTTGTAATAAAACTTCCCCCACTGTATTTTAATTCCTTGTTAACCTATGTCTCATCCTGCAATAGACTATCAGCTTTATTGGGCATGGACCTTATTTGTTTTGTTCACTGTTAGAACCATAGTACTTGGCCAAAAGTAGATACTCAAAAAATACATTTTTGATTGAAAATTGTAGAAGAATTAGAGGACAGACTGAAGGGAAATACACTGACGTGTTGGGAGAATAGTTAGCACACTGGTTTCTACACTTTAAAAAAAAATAACCTTTTTGCCCGGCCAGGCGTGGCTCAGCGGTTGAGCGTGGACCTAGGATCCAGGCGATCGGGGTTCGATTCCCGGTCAGGGCACATGCCCGGGTTGTGGGCTTGATCAATGACTCTCTCATCATTGATGTTTGTCTCTCTCCCTCTCCTTTCCTCTCTCGGAAATCAATAAAGATATATTTTTAAAAAAATAAAAAAATAACCTTTTTAAAAACATAATGAAACATTTAAAAAAAACAAACAAAACTTGTTTAAAGAACAAACAATTGCTCAGTAGCCCAATTAAGAAAATAATAGATGCAAGTGAGAATCAGAGAGTAGGGCCAGACTTTCCCCTCTCCTTATGCACTTTCTTTGCAAAAGGAATTTTGTAAAAGTATCTTTTTTATTGGGGTTTTGTTGTCTTAACCAGGGTTTTTTAGAACTAAATGTTACTGTTGCTCACCTCCATGAATTTACAGATAATAAAACAGCATCTTTATAGTAATATTTTCAAAGGAAAGAGGCCACTTTGTGACTGATAAGCCAGCGAAGTGTTTGCTCCTCTGTTCTGAACCGTTGTCTAGGCTGCTGGTCCCGCAGTGCATCGCCCAGTGGATGCTGATGGCCTGATAACTCACACTAGTACCTCACCTCAGCAGATACCAGAACAACCAAATTTTGCAGATTTCAGCCAGTTTGAAGTATTTGCTGCATCAAATGTAAATGAAGAACAAGATGAGGAAGCTGAGAAACACCCAGAAGTCTTGCCGGTCAGTTTTTAAGGGCTTACCTAATTTTTCACGGGGACTCTCTTTCTCTTTCATGCTCATAGCTTGTCTGTAAACAGAGGAGCCTCTAAAAGAGCAGATACTAGAGCAAACATCAGTGAGCAAAATATCTGCTGCTGCTCCTTTGAGAGGATTTATGTTTCCTAGGTCAGTGATTCTCTATTTTTATTGTCCTTAGACTCCTGCTTGTTGCAGAGTGTTGCTTAATAAGAATCAGAATCTGGGTGGAAAGACACAACCATCTGGTCCTGGCTAAAATACTGCTCTGGGGTTGCATCTTAATGCTAAGCTCTCACTGTGTCATTTTGTGAAGATTTCCATGTAGCAACAAGCTGTGGTTGCCATAGTTACACTCAGTTCGTGTGAGAGTAAATCACTTTGAGTTAGACAGACTTACAGATTACAGGATGCCAAAAGGTAATCTTGGCGAACAGTGTTCTAGGAGACTCTGTTTAGTACTAGTGGCAAGAGCTTCTCTACGGGTCCCTGACCTCACTAAATATAAATGTGGAATTGGAGGGACCAGAGGAATTCTAAAACCTTGGTTCTGATGTATCAACCTATATTGAGCTTCCCTGACAGATCCCCAAATCCATGTTTATTTGACTGGCATAATTTAGCCAAAGGTTTTTTTATAGATCTGATCCATGAAAAATTTTCTACTAGCCACTTCTTCAAACCTGTAGCCTGTCTTATGTGGGGTCACTAAGGGTATGTACTGTACCTCCAGGAAGGCAGAGGAGAACCTGGGGGGGGGGAGTACTGGCGTGCACAGTGTACTGGTACGCATGCCCCTGGGTGGATGCATTCCTCCCCCAGCCACAAGAACTTCCTAAACGGCTGTGGCTGCATCCTCAGCTCTCCCCCACACCCTCAGGTCTATTACCTTCCCTCCTCTCTTACCTTCGGTACTAGAGAATGGTCATTTTCTCAAATTCCTTCTCATCTTCATCTCAGGTTCCTTATTGTCACAACGAATATTTTCTTAACATTTTACTCTGATGTGTTACGTATGTGTTTATGCATAATTGTATAATACTTATATATAATGAGTAATAATATATTCATCTCTAGGTTGAAAAAGCTTCCGATCCTGCAAGTACTCTTCGAGTTGCCAAAACAGATAGTAAAATTGAAGAAAAGACAGCTGCTAGTGCTCCCGCCAATGTGGTATGCAGGAAGTCTTTTATAATACTGATCATTTGTACATACAAAATGTCATAGGAAATCATTTGCACTTTTTAAGATTTTAAAGATGAAAAAAATCTTAGAAATAAAGTTAGAGATCATCTAACCCATTCCACTGTCTTTCACTGTAGCATATTTAGTCTGAAACAGAACATGAATTGCTTATTAAACATTCTAGATGGTAGTCTGTCATCCATATTGGTGCATGCCACAGTTCTCATAAGTTATGTGGCATTGCAATCTTCTGAATACACAGAGTAGAACTTCCTTATTGGTGAAACACTCTAAGGTTAATGTTACATTCTGTGCTCTTTTTTCTTTAACTGTTTTAGGGATAATATTTTTCTTCAGCATTTTATGAAAAATTTTAAATATACAGAAAAGTTGAAAGAACTTTACTTTGTATATCAATTAACATTTTACCATACTTTATTACATATCTCTATTCTTATATCTGTCAATATCGGCGATTTTTAACCTTTTTAATCTCACGGCACTCGTAAACTAATTACTAAAATTCTGTGGCACACCAAAATATATATTTTGCCAATGTGACAAAAAATGTATATATAATTTTGATTCAGTCACACTGGACAGCTATTGCTGTGTTGGCTGTTGTCATTTTTTTTATTTGACAATCAGGAAAAAGAGGTCAGTGCCCCCAACTAAAATCATGTCTTGCGTGTTTTAAACATTCTTGCTGCACACTGGTTGAAAATCGCTGCTCTTTATCGGTCCTTCTTATCTGTTGTTTGTATTCTTTCTCCTTGAGAGAAAAGTTTTGCTAAATTTTTTTTCTATTTTCATCCAGACATTCCTAATACTTATTAAAATAGCATTTGTTTCTGAAAGTGCTTAAATTCTGCTTTATGGACACTTTACTACATTAGTAGTTCTGTAGTGTTTCTCAATCGTTAATTTTTTTTTATTTTTAAACATATCTTTATTGATTTCAGAGAGAGGAAAGGAGGGGGAGAGAGAGATAGAAACATCAATGATGAGTCACTGATCGGCTGCCTAGCCCACAACCGGGTATGTGCCCTGACCTGGAATCGAACCCCGATCACCTGGATCCTAGGTCAATTCTCAACCGCTGAGCCACACCCAGCTGGGCAGTCGTTAATTTTTGTCAGTTCATGGCAACAAATTAAAAATAGCATTTAACCAAAGAGATGACAGTTGAGTCCTTTCATTTATTAACTAGTCGAATCAGGTTATGGTAAATACTAAAATACCATATTTGATTCTTTTGAAGGCAGAGACACAGTTTCCAACAAAATGTCTATTCATTTTCATGGGTTATAATTATTATAGACCTTAGTAAAGGGTTTTTTAACAGTGCCTAGCTTTTCACTTTTTTATAAATTAATTTATTCATTAAGATGATGTATTTTAGTATTTTCGAGTAGGAAATTCTGTGGTGATAATGGGTGCACATTTCTGGAGACTTCCTCTTATATTTATTGAACAGATATATATTGAACATGTGTCATGATTATGTTAAATCTGTGACTGTTACAGGCTTGAGCCAGATTCAGGTCACGAGGAGCTGATACTGCCCTTTATAAATTGTCTAGTCGGTACATTCACAATTGTGATGTCAAGTAGGAACATCCTCTCCTATTGTAATTTAAGTTAGCTGTTGCTACAAATTGTAAATTGTTTTAAAGTAGGAAAAGTGACTTAATTTTAGGAGAATAAGCGGCTTAAGGAAAGCAGATGGTGTTGGTGAAGTTCTGACTAACCATGGGTGTCTTCAGGAAATGCTCATCACTAATGGAATTTTTGTCTTCCAGAGCAAAGGTACAACCCCTCTTGCTCCACCACCCAAACCTGTTCGAAGAAGATTAAAATCAGAAGATGAGTTAAGGCCAGAAGTTGATGAACATGCACAAAAGACAGGTGTCTTAGCTGGTGTTCTTGCATCACAGCCTTCTATTCCTAGGTAATCAAAGCCATTCCTAAACACGGTAATTACTGGGAACAAAAAGCACAGAGATTAAAAATATCAAACAGAAGGAAATTATGGTCATAGTTCTTTAGTTGAAGAAAGCCTCTTCATTGTTGCTCTTTGAGAGTTTTCTCATGTATGAGTAGGCAGAATATTCTTTCCAGTTTTTCCTTCTAAGTTCATTTCCAATTCTATTTTTGTACCCTACTGCAGACTTTTAAAAAATTAACAGTGTAGAGTCACTGATATTTTAATTAGTTATTCTAGACCAGAGGTTGGCAGACTAGTCTTACGGGCCAGATTCAGCCCATGGCCTGTTTTTGTAAGTGCCGTGAGCTGTGGCTTTTACATTTTTGTAAAACAGAGAAGAGAGAGAGAAAGAAAAAAGAAAGAGAAAAGAAACAAAAAATAAGAATATGACCTTCAAAGCCTAAAATATTTACTCTCTGGCGGTTTACAGAAAAAGTTTACAGATGCCTGCTCTAGACTAACTTCAACTCAGGTGATTTTACAGAAGAAGAATTAAAACAGTTACCGCAAAAATTAAGCTTCTGAAGCGTAGATACTTTTGGTTGACTGTTGAAACTGAGCAAGTGAAGGTAAACTGTACTGATAAGCAAAAGATGCTCCCTCTACTTTCTAGTTTAGAGATAGATCAGGGCCGAATGGAGAGAATTTAAAGATAAGAAGGTTATTTATTTATTCTGCTCTCTTTATCTCCTCAGGTCTGTTGGGAAAGATAAGAAAGCTATTCAGGCATCAATTAGGCGCAATAAGGAAACCAACACAGTTTTGGCCAGATTGAATAGTGAATTGCAGCAACAGTTAAAGGTAATGTAGTTTCTGAATGTCTGGGAAGCTCCATCGGCACAGAGCATCTCAGAATTGAACTGGAACTTAGAGGTGATCCAACACTTCTTATACTAGTATGAAGCTTTCCATGTAGCAAGAGAAATGTGTATCTAAAATGTTTTATATGCCTGAGTCTTTTAATATTAAAAGGAATATTTATACTAAACTGTGATATGATTGCCTTATAAGGCATCGCTATTCTTATAATGGTTCTTAACTTTTCATAATGAAACACAAGACAGGAAATATGGTGACCTCAGACTCCAAGATCACATACTGGCTCTCTACACTCTATGATTTGAGTATTGTCAACTTATCCTTTTATCAAAGATAGCTCAGATTCTATTAAAGGGACTTAACCAGGTCTAAAGAAGAGAGGAATGGAGGCAATTTAGCTCATCTTGCTTGTGGAAAAGAAAAGACAAGCCTTAAATAGAAGGGCTTAGGGCCAGTGTGTACGCACTCCTGTCATCTATACTTGAGAGGAATGAGTTTGTTTCTCTTACTCTAGCCATGATTTCTTTTAATCCCTGTGAATAAAAATTAACAGCCAGAATCGTTTATGCCTTAACATGATTAAGCATTCATGTTTTATAAACCAGTGGTTTTCAAACCTTAATGTGTGTATAGTTAATCTGGGGTCATGTTAAATGCAAATTCTGATTCATATTAGGTATGTAGTGGACCCTGAGAATTCTGCATTTCTAATAAGCTTCCAGGTATTGGGGATGCTGCTGGGCTGTTGGCCCCTCTTTGGGTAGCAAGGTTGTAAATCACAAAGATGAGTAGAAAAGAGTTTGCAGAAATGTAAAATGAATACATTTGTCTCTGCCCTATTAAACTGAACTCACTGAAGGTAAATCACAATTTCTGCTTAGGGTAACTTTAATTTATGTCCAAACCAAGATACTTTTGAGAAAAAAAGAGGGAGGGATGTGTTAGTACTTAGGCCAGGACATCAGAGGTAAACTGGAACTGTCCTAGATAAACTTGTAACCTTCTTGTCTCTGTCCCCTAAACCTAGCACATGTTAGGTCTTTAGGGTCCCCAGACCCAATTCCAACAGTGGGACGGGGTCCCCCCACACCAACATACAATTCTGACACTGGCACAGTCTGAGAATTCAACTCAGTTCTGACACTGTCTGCCTGGAGATAACATAGATTCCGTAGGTTAAGGAACTTCTGACCAACTGGCTGTAGATGGAGGTTCCAGTGGCACCCCCTCCACCCCCCTGCCCAACTAAGAATGCCGATCACAAGTCCAGGTTGTTACTGGTACTTCCGACCAACTGGCTATAAATTATAGGTTTCCCTAGCCCCCTCCTTGGATTTGATTAATTTGCTAGAAAGACTCACAGAACTAAAGAGAAATATGCCCCTTCCTAGAACACTGATTTATAAAAGGTTATATAGCTCAGGAACAGCCAGATAGAAGAGATGTATAGGGCAGGTATGTGGGAAGGGGGCATAGAGCTTCCATCCCCTCTCCAGGCGACATTCTCCCCACGTCTCCATGTGCTCGCCTATCCAGAAGCTTTCCAGATACTGTCCTTTGGGGTTTTTACAGAAGCTTCATTACTTAGGCATGATTGATTAAATCATTATCCGTTGGCTGCTGATTGAACCTTCAACCTGGGGGTGGGACTGAAAGTTCCAACTTCCTACTTGCTTGGTTGGTTCTCCTGGCAACCAGCCTTAGGTGCTTTCCAAAAGTCGTTTTCATTAATATAACAAAAGACACCTTCCCCCCCCCCCAAATGCTTGGGAAATTCCTAGGCTTTGGGGGAGCTATGACCCAGGAACTGTGGGTGAAGACCAAATATACATGAGAAATATGGTTTGGTCATCTGAATGACAAACGTGTGTTTCTTATGAATCAATATTGTGTTAGGCATTTGATAAATGTTTGTTGAATGAATGTTATTCTTGCAGAATTCTTTGATCAAAAAAGATATTTGCAGTTCTATGATTAGAAATTTGGTTTGTTGTAAAGGAAGAATATAAAAGTAAGGACAAGCTTGCTAGTACCATACTGAAGATGAAAATTTTGTTAATGGGTGTTTTTCTAAAGAACTAAAGAAAACCATAGAAACATATATATAGGAGCCATTTTAAGAATCGCCCTTCTCATTATCTGTGAGAACAGAAAATAGGAAGTATGATACCAAATAGAAAAAGGTAGTTCTAGTTAAAATATGATACTCTCAGTATGATAAAGGGTGAAAAACAGGAAAGTAGATAAATTAGAATTTGCTGGCTATCTGAAAAGACTGCTCAAAATCGACAGTGCTTAGAAATTCCTACAAAATAAGTTTATTCTTTGTGAAACTGAAACTCAAAATGAGGTTCAGGTGTTGCTATAACCAGATGTAATCACCAGGGGAAGAATCTATGTTAACTCCTCATCTACAGTTACTGCAGGGGGTATGCTTTGTGCAAGGTTCATGCATAATAATGGCCATCATTTGCAAATACTGGCTTTTCTAATAATTAAACAAAAAAAATTTAATTACCCTATTTATATAATAAGAAAAATATTTTAATATTACATAAACATTTGTAAAGTGAAATAACTTTTTAAAAAATGAACAGCTATTCCTTCATCATCTTAACAAATTTAAATTGTTTTTTGATGCACAGCTGTTGTTAGATGTGCCTTTGTTTTTATAGATGTTGAAACATAACCTGGCTTTGCATCTTTTTCAGGATGTTCTTGAGGAGAGAATTTCCCTGGAAGTTCAACTGGAACAACTTCGACCATTCTCTCACCTATAAGCCAATTGCCGTTAACTGTGAACATACCCATTTTTAAGCAGTTTTGGGTTCAAGCCAATTTGGAGACCCATACATTCAGCTCACTGCTTAATTCAACATTAAATTTTATGATTGTTTTGCCCTATATGTTCACCACTGTATTTAAGTATCTTTTATTTTTTAATTTCAACAATAAAAGGGTCAGGATGACTTTTTCTGGAGGGTATATTGTGTTTGTTGGCACAGCCCACCCTTGTTATTTCAAAGCAGCAATAATACATAATGTTGGGCCATTAGACTTATGTGGCTAAAACTACACACTGATTTGATTTACAGAATGGGCTTCTCTTTACATCTCAAGCATATTTGCAAAAGGAGACAAAATTAAGTAAACTTAATTTGTCTTTCAGATTAAATGTTTCACATAAAGTATCTATATTTGTCTTATAAAAATCTTTTAAATGAGTTTTCTATTTAATTTTTTTTTATTTGAAAGAACTGTGTTGGGTAAGGCCATCTTTAACTGTAAGCTCTGCCGTAGTCAACATTTTCTGGAGTCCTGTGGTTCCTTCAGGGTTCTCCTTGGGTTGTCAACTTGGGGTCAGGTTCTATATTTTCCTTATGAAAATTTGATGGTTCACCAGTGACTTAAAATATTTTTGTGTGAGATTTTAATTCAGCAGCAAACTTTTGAAATAGCTCTGAAGACAGACCTTTCTTAATTATACCCTAAAAGTGAAGGGGAAGTGTTGAACTACAAGCAATGTAAGTACCATCCACTTGCAAACATCATGCTTTTTGCATGATTTATGCACTTAACTTTCCGTTAAAAGCTTATACTCATGAGTCTCTACAGAGATTATTTTCAAGTAATATGTTTTAAATTTTTTGAGGACATTAATTATTCACAGAATAAACAAATTCTTTAGGATTTCTAGTTTACCTTCAGCTATCTTGTCACTTGCTCTTTTGCCATGTGGACAGGTTTTCCCTATTAGCAGAGTTTCTGAAGTGTGCCCTATTCAGGATGATATACTGTCTTAGGGTTTGTTTCAGATATATATATATTTATATATCAATACATACACACATTTGGATAGGATTTGTATATTTGCATTCATTGCTGACCAATAAACCTTGAATGGTTTATTCTGTCTGTGGGAATCATAGATGTTGAGCTGCATGGATATGTCATAACAGAATCAAAAGTTTGATTTTACACTATAAAACACAATATTTTAAATTTTGTACAGTTAACAAGAATTTAAATTCTTAAGAATTAGAAGAAATTTATATTTTCATTGTTGAAAAAGGAAAATGTTTAAAATAGCCTAGTTCACAATCCTTGTGTACTAATATAGTTTATTACCTTAAAGGAGAACATGAAGCAGAAAGGAAACTGACATCCAGGAGCCTCCTAGATTAATACAACTTTTACCTACCATTAACTAAGTAAAAATATTATTACTACATATGTCAGCTAAAGCTTCCAAGTAGCTAACGGGTTCTGGCTTCAGTTTGTTAAATAATTAAATGAAGACTTTAAAGAACAGCGCTGAAAACTACTCAACACCTATTTTGTTGTTTCTCTATTTTGAAATAGATTTGTCTTAATTTCTTTATTTTTATTAAACTAAATTCCATTACAGGTAAGTTTTGGTAGGCTTCCACTTATTTTTGTTCTTTTAAAGTTGGGTTTTTTTTCGAAAGCCTTTTAATTTAACAATGTCACAAAATGTTAAAGCTTTTTTATTTTGAAGATCTAAAAGTTTATTTTGCAACCACAGAACATTTAAAAATCACAGAAAACTTTTTAGTACTTGTGGTATATTTTTAATGCTCTCTGGAAGAATACATTCATATTTAGGATATACGTGACAGGTTTTTGAGTAAATTGCCATTTATATTCCCTATACATATTTTTAAATTAAATGATTCATGAAA
Organism: Miniopterus schreibersii; assembly: GCF_964146895.1. Classification (NCBI taxonomy): domain Eukaryota; kingdom Metazoa; phylum Chordata; class Mammalia; order Chiroptera; family Miniopteridae; genus Miniopterus; species Miniopterus schreibersii. Next base: position 74,789,249 of record NC_138107.1, on the reverse strand, counting down.
ATGTTAAAGATAATTGGTAAATCACCAACAAATTAAAGTATTTCTCTAGACTGACCATTTAAGAACCCCTTTTCATTCTGATGTTTTATTAGATCATAAAAGAAAACTTTAAATACACAATACACTTGTTCTGTTTTGTCAGGTAACTCTGTCGAATACTGTCCATGAAAAAGAACTGCCAAGAGAGGTGGTTCAAAGTCTTGGACTCAGCTTATTCTTATTGTACATTTCCCATAATGAGCATAGATAATAAAGCTTAAAAGTGAGGAGGAACCTTACGGGCCATCGTGGAACAGGAAATACATGTTGTCTATCTTTGCCTGGAGAATTGGCCCCGATGTTTTTTTAAAGTTCAGTCTCATTTCTCCATGGTACTTTTGATTGTATTTTGGAGTACTGATAACCACAGGAACTTGTCATCCTCAGCTTCTGTGGCACAAATCCATTCACGTTTTGGACCTTGAAGAATGAAGGCATTCTTGATATCTGTAAAAATATTTGAGGTTCACTAATTAATCTTTGCAGGTAACAATCAAAAGGAGAAATTGTTTTAAAATTCAAAAGTTGACCAGGTCTTTAAGAATTTTTTGAATACTGAAAAGGAATTCAAATAAATTCAGTTTAGGATGTAACTTCCTGAAATTGCTGAATATTCAAATATATGATCATCTAAAGTAATCATCTCTATTAATTAGCAATTATGTTTAAAGACTAAATGATAGATGATCTAATGTTCTTTAATTCCTTGTCTTGGCCACTCCTGAAGGAACTGGAACCAGTAAAGGCCTTTACTGAGAGTTACAAATGGAGATGCTGAGAGCTAGACCTAGACAACTTTGGTGTGAGGGCCAGTGACAGAATTAAGGCAGCCTCTTAGCTGAATGGCCACTATCTTTTAGGTAACATGATGATATTTTAACAGGGCGTACCTGATTAAGGGGAGTCATACACTTTTAAATATACCCGGTGATTTTAGGTAACTAACCCATTTTATCTGAGTTTGTCTTCTAGGTGGAAATATTCTTGGTTTTCATTTTTTTCTCAGGCTCAGATTTAAAATGGGGCTGAAGCTTAGTCAGCAGTCCTTTTTATATTAATATTTTCTCTGAGGTCTTGGTTCCAGCTTTAACATTTAAGTCCTGCCTTTACATGCAGTGAAAAATATTGGAATGAGTGCTCTCCATTCAGGTTGTCTGGCCTAACAGAAATAGAAGAGACATGGATCCTTTCAAGCTTAGGAAGTAGATAACTAAAAATAGGCACAGGTTTAGGTTTAAGTCGGAAATTTTTTTTATATAACAAATGATATTTCTATTGAGGTTATTATGAATGAAATGTTTGTTACTAAACATCCTTTACAAATTTGTTGATTTCTTTTATCTCCTTTACTCTTAATTTAAATATGAACTTAAGAAGAGGTACAGTAAAATCCATAATAATCACTTAGTCCTAGTAGGATGGAAAAAGTCTAACATTGTAACATCCACAGGCAGTGTGACGTAGTTGGCGTGTGTCTGACGATGCCAGCATTCCTTCCTTTTTTTTTTTTAAATATATCTTTATTGATTTCAGAGAGAGGAAAGGAGAGGGAGAGAGAGGGACAGAAACATCAATGATGAGAGAGTCATTGATCTGCTGCAGCCCGCAACCCGGGCATGTGCCCTGACCGGGAATCGAACCCTGATCGCCTGGATTGTAGGTCGACACTCAACCGCTGAGCCACGCCTAGCCGGGCAGCATTCCTTCCTTTTGCTCTTCCAAGTAGATGAAAGTTTACATGAAGGAAATCCTAAAAATACTTGGGGAATTATTTGCAAACTGCAAATTTATAATTCCAGTGCTTTTCCTACTTTTCTATTTTAATAGTTAATGAGCTTTACATAATACAGCTTTCGAAAGGTATTAAACTCTTGGAAAAGAATACATACATTTGGAGTCTGGAATATCTTCTATGAGTAACCTATGGAGGGCCACTGATGCGATGAACTGGTAGGTTGATTTTGAAGCCCTTTCGAATGGCGTGTGAGATGTGCCCCGACTAGAAACAAGCAGTGCGTCGTTGAAGAGGAAAAGGCTGAGGTCGCGGGTGTGTTCATAGAGCCTGTGTTAAAATGCAGAAGGCAGTTTCAGAAGGGTTCCGTAGGCAGCGTGGAGAAGGGGAACATTCAACTCTCCAGACTTTTCTCAAGTTTGATATTTTGCATATGATATGTTTGGGCAATCTGGGGAAAATGAATTTTTGTTTGGTTTCATCTTTAAGGGTAACAGTTGGGGTGGAGAACCAGTGTGGCACGAGGTGTCTTAAATAGAAAGCATCGAACTACTGGTAGGAAATAGAAATTTCTAATTTTGATTGGAGGGAGGGAAACTGATGTGTAACTTAAGATACCTGATCAGTGTGAAAAGTTAGCGTTAAGTAGCTCTTGGTTTTCACTGAGGTTGCTACCATGGTCGAAGGTAGGCGTATGTATCAACAGGCAAAATGTGTCCACAACCTTCGTGTATTACCCTCTTTGCCGCTCTGTTGTCGCAGCCAGCTCAAGTGGCTGTCCCTGCACACTGGTGTGGGTTATCTGTGTGAATGCTCAACAGCATCAAGTGATGTGCGAGGGAGGAGCTTGGGGAGCCCCACCCCACCAGGAGTGCTGAGTAAAGCAAGCTTAGTGTTTTGATGGAGGGTTATCAAAAAATTTATCTGCTCTTAGAAGCATCCTTTACTCTCAGGAAGGGAGTCAGTTTACCAGCTTGTTCAGAGGAAGTCTCATATTTCTATCTTCACCATTTTTTGTTTAATTTTTAGTTTGTCGGTTTAGATCCACATACAGTTTTAATAAATGCTGAAGGGACATCCCATCCCTCCACTTAGGTCACCCAAGATACCAGACTAGTACATATCTTTCCAATTCTTTTATCTGCTTAGGTAGTCACACATATGTACATATATATATACACACATCTATTTACAGGTAGTTTGCCATTATTTTACAAAAATGGTAACAGTCACACTTTTTCATGCTTTTCTCACTCGGCAATGGAAATCACTACAAGTGAGCTGGTATGGCTTTCATTACTTCTTTTTAGTAGCTAAATGATACTTCCTGGTGTAGATGGACCATCATTTATTCAACTCTTCCCCTTTTGATGGGCAGTCCCTTTTTGATGGACATTTGCTATGTTTACAGGTTTGGGTCTCTTTCCTCTTCTCATTTGTTCTTTATTGCCACTATGAGCAATGTTGGAATAAACTGGTCCTTACATATAAACAAATTCCTTACATGTGCTGTTACCTTTATCATAGGATTGCCAAGGGTAGGACTGATGGGTGAAAGGGTGTGTGTATTTTTATCAAAGACTTCCAGATTGCTCTCCATAAAAGCTGCTATATTTCATATTTAGAGTCTACTTCATATGACAATGTCTGTCTTGTACATAGTACAAACTTTAATGTGTGTCTGAGTTACTTGGAGGTTTTGTTAAAGTGCAAATTCTTATTTAATAGAGCTGAAGTAACCGGAGATTCTTTATTTCTAACAGCTCTCTGGGTTAGAAATAACCCCTGCGTCATTCCCACTCTGGTGGATCACAGTGGCTTTTGGGGTTCTCTTCCCCAGGAAAAGAATCAGTTCAGAGCCAGGGTTAAGTGTCCCTGAGAAGTCTGGGTTTCCCCCTTTTCCCGATGCCTGATTGCCCCGGTAAATGACTATAGGTCCCTTTGGATAAAGCTAAAAGGAAAGGTAACTGCATTTTGGGTGTTATTGTAGGGTTTTTCCTCAAGAAGACTCGGTCTGAGAAGTGGGGATTCAGTCTCTATTCACCAGCCCTAGAGGGCTCCACTTTTGCAACTTTGGGGAGACCCCATGGGAAGGGGGAAAAGCATGCTAAAAATCAGCAAGCTTAAAGTCACATAAATGAAAAGCAGTGTTTCTGAAAAAACAATGATGCATAATGTATCCTAAAAGCTTAAAAGCCAAGAAGTGTTTGTGAAGGTCATAGCCCAAGGGCACAGGCTCACTAAAAAACAGCCCAGCCAAGCAGATAGGGCTAAGTGTTGAGCGTCAACCTGTGAACCAGGAGGTCACGGTTCGATTCCCAGTCAGGGCACATGCCCAGGTTTCAGGCTCGATCCCCAGTAGGGGGTGTGCAAGAGGCAGCTGATCAGTGACTCTCACATCACTGATGTTTCTGTTTCTTTCCCTCTCCCTTCCTGTCTCTGAAATCAATAAAAACATGTTATAAGTAAATAAATACAGACCAAAGCATAGGACTATAGAACTGTTAACCCTCCCTCTCATGTCTTGCCATCACACCAATAACAACAAGGGATAACAGAGTTGAAAACAATAGCAAGGCTCAGCCTCCATTTAAAGAATCTCTAGAAAACCCAATGACAACAGGAGAGACAAAAACAAGGATACCAGAGAAAATTGGAAGCCTCTAACACCACAGCTACAACAAAGAGAAACACAGGCTTACACGTCAAGTAAACAAAACCTTACACTAAAGGCCTATTCAGTTTCTTCTACACAGTACATCATGTCTGGCTGTCAACAAAAAATTACAAGGCATGCTTAGAGCCAAGAAAACAGTCGGATAAAACAAGGAGAGCCTCAAAGCCAGACCTGGATATGGTAGAGATTTTGGAATTTAAGATAAGTATGGTACGTTAAGGACTCTACTGGAAGAGGTGGGTAACATACAAGAACAGATTGGTAAATAAAAATGCTGAGAAGTTAAAAGGAAATTCTGGAAATCAAACACTTAATGGATGAATAATACCTCTGGTAAGCTTATCAGCAGTCTGGACATAGCCAGGAAAGAATCAGTGAGAAAAGATGCACCAATAGAAACTTACCAAACTAACAGAAAAAAGACGACGTAAACAATATCCAAGAAATGTGCGCAATTACAAAAGATGTAACATATCTAATAGTATCAGATGGAGAAAGAGGAACAGATGGAATACTTGAAGTAATAATGGCTGAGAATTTTTCAAAATCATTGAGATTATTTGGCCAGCAAGACCTAAAATGTTTATTACCATCTGACCTTTTACAGAAACTGCCCATCTTGGTTCCACAGGAGGAAGGTGGATGCTGGTTTATGGAACTTGACACCCGCCCATCTTTTGTTACGTTCCTGTGAGCAGTGTGCAAAGCAGATACGGTGAGACCTCAAAATAATGGTGGTCTTATGGTGAGACCTTTTAAATACTGCAGTAACTACCCCAGGATAGTAAACCAGCCTTCTCTTCCTTACGGTTGAGCAGGTCATTCAACTCGTGGTGTCCACAACACTTAGATCACCTGTCAGTAGGAAAGTGACTCACCTTTAGAATTCCTGTTCCCCGGCAGAGGCTATTTTCTCCCATTTTGCCCAGTAGCTGCCAGGAATTCAAGTAAGGAGACAAAGCACCTAATCTCAGAGTGTGTGTAACTTTCCAGTTCAACACACAGATTATGGTAAATTTATACTACGTCAGACACTAATGGATGTTGGGTATGAGATGAGTAAGAGTGACAGCTGTAGGATATTTAGATGTTTACCTTAAAGAGAAACTTATTTTCTCATCGCAGCACTGAAGTTGGGCAACATCTTGGACTCTAACTAGGTATCTGTTTACTTCAGATAGAGCCTATGAAATAAAAATTAAAATTAGAAACACACGTAAATGTTTAGAAAATAAAAAGCCCCACCACTGCAGACCCATTTTGTATCCCAGAATACGCAAGTATGGAGTGGAACTCTGTTCAATTATGAAAAAGCGAGTGTTTTTATTGTTTATAAAACAGGATTTCTTGAGAAAGACCACAGAATTGACAATGGAAACTATATTTTAGGGTGTTGTCTAATTTCTTAAGCTACTGAAATTGTTTTATTTATAAACTTTTTCTTAGTTTCAAAAATAAATGAGAGTATTATGTTCAGTGAAATAAGCCAGTCAGAGAAAGACAAGTATCACATGATCTCACTCGTATGTGGAATCTAATGAACAAAATAAACGAACAAAATAGATCCAGAGACACACAAGCATGGAACAGACCAAGGGATCTCAGAGGGAAGGCGGGTGGGCAGAGAGTAACCTAAGAATTTATATGCATATATGCACAACCCACAGACACAGACAATAGTGTGAGGAAGGCCTGGGGGGAGGGTGGCAGGGTGGTGGTGGTGGAGGGGACCAATGGGGGAAAAGGGGTTCCTCTGTAATACTTTCAACAATAAAGATAAATTTAAAAAAACAAAATGAGGTGGGGTTAATAAGCAATCTATCAAGAAAAGGGAATGAATTGTTACAAATTAAGAAGCCAGGCCCTTGCACTGACGTAGCCATGGCCATGACCACTTGGTGTGAAGAGCCATCTAGAGGTTAAGCCCCATGGACTCTGGCTTCCAAGATGTTGGACTTACTGTAATCCAATCAACTCCACTTTCCCTACCAACATATGCAGATGTAAGTTATGACAAAACAGCTCCATCTTGCTTCCTTGATTTGACCAAACAAAAATAACATCTCTAATCAATTGTTACTTTAAGTCAATATAATTCATGTATTGAGCTCCTATTATATGCCAAACACTAGAAGACAAGTAAATCATAGCTCACACCCGATAGAGTTCCCAGCCTTGTGAATAAAGGATTGCAGTGAAGTGTGACGGGTCTTCAGGGTGCTGCAGGATACCCAGGAAGGGGTGACTCCCAGCTGGAGATGTTGGGAGAAACTACAGAGATTACTGAACTGAACTTGTAAAGGATGGATAGGCGTTTATCCAGCGGAGAGGAAAGGAAGGTTATTTTCGAGAAGGAAGAGTATGGGCAAAGCACAAATGTGTGAGGAGAGGCTGACCCTACTGGAGAATTGTGAGTAGATCTGTGTGGCTTGTTCGTAAAGTGGTGAGTGAGGCTTAAGCGAGAAGGTAGAATGGGACCAGATGACAGTCTGTAGGTAACGGCGAGCACAGGGCTTCTACGATTTTTTAGGCATCCAATATCATATACTTTGCACAGGGAAATATAAAGCAATAGGAGACACGGCCCCTTTCCTCAGAGAGCATCATGATCACAGTAGTACCAAGCAAGGAGCTAAGACTGCAGGAGAGTCAAGGGATAGGTCAGTGCCACGTGTGCTCTTCTCATGCCGCGTCCTTGCCGATAAGGATGTGAAATGAGAGCTCGGCAGCGCCAGGCGCACAGCAGGCATTCAGCAGATGCTGGCTGACTTAACGTCTGTATGTCTCCTTTCCCAGTGATAGAGGTTTCATCCATGAGCATGAGATGTATCGAGTACATCGGAATACGTACAGGGCACCCCCAGATGGTTCTCTGTATGTCTGACAGCCGATCTTTCATATTGATGCTTTGCTTCATCTAGAAAACAAAGTGATTGTAGGCAAAATAAAATTGTGAAATTTGTATACATAAAAAAGATTTAAACTATTCCGTGGCACTTGATACAGGGCTTGGTATTCCCATACATTATAAGGAGTCTAATTTCATGTACCCAGTGTTTTAAAACAAAGAGGCAGATGACAAGACTATTCAAAAGGGCCCGGTTTGCATTCAGCCTGGGCCCCCGCAGAGTGCCCATCACAGTGACATCTTCAGGATGACAGTACTGTCCTCAGAGATGCCGACTTACTCAGGCGGGAGATCTCATTAAGTTCTTTCAGCAACAAAGAATTTTACTTTTTTTCTTTTAGTCCTCTAGAAAAATCAATCCAAATGCCTCTCTCTTCAAACTTTCATATTAATAGATTTTATTGTACTTGTGCAGCTATCTGAAAACATTCTGTCTCATGCTGTTTAGCTTAAAATCGATGCTTGTAGTGCCCCAAGTCTCTGAACACAGTGATTTCACATTAAAAGGATGAAAGAACGTGAAGAATTTGAGTTAGACGACCAGAAACGCGTTTTAAAGGACGCGGACTGTTGTCAGCAGCCAACCTGATCTATGTAACCTTGGTATTTCCTGATTTGGTCAAGGGCAGTGGCCAAGGGCCCGCGGTCGGCGTGCTCCGCAGGAGCGTGGAGCCTGAGCGCGCAGAGCAGGTGACCGTATTCCTCGAATCTCCGGGACGGGCGCAGGAGCAGCTCCGGCAGGCTGTGGGGCAGAGAGGGGACCCTGGTGTCTCTGAAGGTCAGAGAAGGCCCGCCCTCGGGTGCCTCAGCTGTGCTCTCCCTCAGAACCCACCTCAGCATTTCGGTGGCTATGGTCTTCTCGCGCCTCTTCAGGAAAGCTCGGAATGCTGGACTCCTCTCCCTGCACTGAAGGTGAGCATAATGTCAAAACGTGGCTCCAAGTGACAGTGCAAAGCCTTGCGCTCCACCAGGCAAGCCAGCCGATCCGTGAGGCGCTCAAGCAAGAGGCCCACACCACATCTAGGCGGAGTGTCGTCAGCACTGACTAAGGGGACATGCCGAGCAGGGCCCTTGATCCAGACCACGCTCCTCACCCAGTCCATTCAACTTAATCGGTGCCGACAAATGCAAACTTTGCAGCCAGGGAGGCCGGAATTTGAATTCTAATTCTAATCTAATTCTACCTAATTCTTTGTGACCTTATTAAATTACTTAACTCCCCAGAGCCTCCGTTTCCTCATGGATATCATGCCTGACTCTTGTAGTGAAGGAAAAATAAATCCCGTCCATAAAATGCCTGTTGCACAGTAAATGTTATTTCTTTATAGTAAAAGACTGTTAATGGCATTTACCTGTAATGCTGCTGCTAATCATGTGTAATGTTTTAAGGGTGCCCCACTCACTGTATTTAATATCTGTTTTAAATTGTGTTCATCACCATTAAAACACAGAGGGAGTACCCATTTTTCTCAGTGGGTACATGCCTAAAAGATGCCAGTAATGTTCATTTCTAGAAATCAGGTATTGATTTCAGTGATTTTAGTAGCTAACAATTATCGAGTACTAACAGGCACACCCTCTGCTGGTGAAACAGGTATCATCATTATCCATATCTATAAAAATTCTGGCACCCATTTTTTTCTGATAATATGTGACACTTTAGCTCTTGTCCTCATGATCAGTTCTATGAAATTGCCTTAGTCATGCAATTTTCACGCAATACTTAATCAGATGGTCCAGCGGTGTTAAACTCTGGGTGGGGTGAGGTCAGGAATCGGTCAGAGACCTCGCTGCAGACAGGGGGACACAGCTGAAGTGGACACACTGGACACTGGCAGAAGTGTGCCCCGTGTCGCAAGGCAGCCTCTTCTGCTGCACTTTTGATACAAATTGAGGAGGGAAGGAAGAGGGATCTTATTGCCATCAGAAGGGATCCCAACCAGAACAGCAAGTGGAGCAGAGGGAAGCAAATATTCCTGCCCAGACTACAGATGGCACAAGTCACAGTGAACTCAAAGGAACGTAAGGCAAAGAAATTCCTCATTCATAGTGAAATTTCACAAATTGACTCTCTTGTTCCAAGAAACATGAACTGTTCGTTCCTTTTCTTTCTTTCTTTAAATGTCTTTATTGATTTCAGAGAGAGGAAAGGAGAGGAAGAGAGAGAGAAACATCAACGATGAGAGTCATTAATCGGCTGCCTCCTGCACGCTCCCTACTGGGGATCGAGCCCACAACCCAGGCATGTTCCCTGACCCGGAATCAAACCCGATCGCCTGGATCCTAGGTCAATGCTCAACCGCTGAGCCATGCCAGCCAGGCCATTCCTTTTTTTTGTAAGAGAGCTGACTTTGTCAACGTCACACAGGTCTGCAGTGACAGAGTGGAATCAGAGTTCATGGGCTTTCTTGTATCTAACATTTTCCTGTAACAGCCACAGCATATCTGCGGCAGATGGAAGTCTGACAGTTTGTGTGAGGATTAGTTCAGTCTAACAACTAGTTTCTGGGCCCTGCTGTGCTGGCCCCTCATGATACAAAATTAAACATCAGGGTCCCCATCCTCAGCATCCGCCGTAAGCCGGAGAGGTGGATCCGGGAGCTAAGAGTAGGGAACGAAACTTCCCTATCAATCCTGGTCCTGTGGACTGCACACAACACTTCCTTTCAAGCTCAGGTCTAGAAAATGCCTGGTGGTAACTCAATCATTTACCTTCTCAATCGTTTTCAGAACAACGGGGTAATTGTTGAAGAAATTGGTGTATGTGTTCAACTGGCTTCCAAACTTTAGGAATATTTCTCCCACACCGTGAGCTGGGCCCCATTCCTGTAGCCTGTCTCTCAGGTTATCTAGAAACCGCCTGCAAGACGAGAAAAGAGTGGCCATGAAGTAAGGACTAGTGATAACCTATGCACTTAACAGATGAATCACTTCTCATTAGTGCAGCTGCTTCAGCCTAGTCCTTTATGGCTGGGCTTTTGTCACATACTTTTGTCCTGATACAGAGCAGTCCAGATTTGACAGGACAGGAGGAGCTGGGAAGGGAGGAAGCAGGCTGACTAGAGGGGAATCCCACCTCTTCACCTTAATTCCCAGGCTGGACTCCAAAGGCTGCCTCTGCCTCTCTCATTCCCATACAGCCGGGCAGGCAGGCAGGCAGGGAAGGTTTCTTACAGTCCCCAGAGCAGAATGCTCAACTCAACTTTAAATGGCCACAACCTGTCCTCGGCCCATTTCCCCGTGGATCTAAGGTTATCCCTCACTCAGCCATCACAGGCCTGGAGAACAGAAGAGGCCAGATCAGCCTCTTTATGTTGTAGGAGTTGGGGCCCAGTGAGGGTAAGAAACGTGTTCCCAGTCATCTGGAGCATTACCAGCAGAGAACCACAAGCTTAGTTTGTCTTTACCACAGAGCAGATGATCCCTCTTTCTGTGTCCTATTACATCCCAAAACATCTACTGTTAAGCTGACCTTGGGTTCTCCAAGCAAAGTATCCTAGTGACTTAGTCCCATTAAATCCTTCGGTTCCTTTCCCATTGCTCCACTAAACACGCTGTCTTCTGCATGAACAATATGTTGACTACAGAATCCCCTGGCACTGACCTCAACTCCTAGTACCATGGCTTTGAACTGAGGTGGGAATTAGCCCCTGAGAATCATCACTACTGGGTGCAGCCCAGTGGCAAGATTCTCTGTCATCTGTGAGATGATCAGAGCCCCCAGGAGAGGCAGAGCCTGCCTGAGCCTCTGAGCAGTTAAGGATTTCAAAAAATACGTATCCAGGAACCACCTGTTGAGACTTAAAATCCGCAGGATGTCAGAGAAAATGATCTGGATATTTGCAGCACTCAGAATTGCTCTGTTTGAGGACAGCGCTGCTTTCAGGGGTGTTACGTAAACATCTCTCACAATTTCCAGCATCTGCACGTATTTTCTCTCACTCTGCAAGAGTTCCCCCACAACTCTTGTGCGCTTTGCGGCCAAGTCCGTCTGGAGCTTTCTCTCCTGTAGAAAAGCATTAAGAATTCAGGGAGAGCACAGTGATTCTTTCTGGGTTTGTGGCTCCCCAGAAAAGCCTGAAAGTTGAAGGAGGCAGAGAAATGGAAGCACTCAGGCAGTCGCTCTGAGATGCACCCTTGCTGGTCTGTGACATGCAGGGTTGATAGGGGACTATGGAGGACCCCGATGACCATCGCTTGACCCCAGTATCACCAAATAGCCCCTCACATTAGGCCGGCGTGGTGCCATAGTAGAGAAGGGACTTAAATCTTGGATCCTGAGGGGCAGACTGAGACTCGACTTTTATCCATCCGCCCATCGGATGCGTGATCAGTGTGGAGTGCTAGCTGCTGGCTGTGCAATAGGACAGAGTCCCGCCTTCACGGTGTTGGGGGGCGCCTTTGGGTTGCCCACTCTGTTCATTGTCCCCCTTTCCCCCACGTGGTGTTTTATCAATTATCCTGCACGCAGAAGAACTGAAACGAGCTGCCCTCTCACTGCCAAGTAAGCTGCTTCCCACGGGCACGTTATGAAATAGGGAAACTCATGCTCTTCTTTCAGTATTTAGGAAAAAGTGCTTAACTTGGGAACTGTGAACCCATCTCCCCTGGGTAGCTAGGTTTGCCAAATGTCCTGTGTGGGTTTTTTTCATATTTAATAGTCCGGTTTTATTTTTTTAATGCAGAGGTAAAAGTCATACACTACTGTAGAGAAATCCCACACCCTGTTATTATGTGTGCTGCGTTTATATTTGGAGAAGTTAGTTTTCACTCCTGGGGAACAGGTAATTCTTTTCCTTTTATCTGTACTTTCTGAAAGTTGTAAAATGAGCTTTGTAATAGAAAACAATTATAATACTTAAATTTCTAAAATTTATTGGGCTTGTATTGGAACCTAGAATTACTGATACTCTTAGAACACAATTTCCTGTTTTCCCTCCAGCCCTGAGTATGCCCCATCCTGCCCCCAATAAAAGGACAGTAGTAAAGCACAGGGCTCTGTGATCTTTACCCAAAACAAGTCAGCCAGAAGTTTACGAACTGAAATTAAAATGGAAAAGTAACAAGAGGAAAGTTAGAAAACTCCCTGCTTGGAATACTGTAAATACACTGTTCTTAGTGAATCTTATCTTTCAAACACCTGGTCTGTATATAATGCCTATTTAGATATAATCTAGTAAGTTAAAAATACATCTGTATCCCACATGAGAGTAGGCTTACAGCCCATATTTTTATGCGTATTTGCGTATTTTTGATTTATTGGAGCCGTCCAACATTTGTAATGACTTAAGGTTTCAGTTGTTACACTTCTGTTGCCTTAAACTGCTGTCAGGTATTATTCCCCCGTCAGATGACACCCTGTCAGCTCCCTGCCACCCACCCAGCAAGGGCTGCTGTGGGCACTGTGGGCAGCAGGTGTGCCCGCCCGGGCGCTGTGGGCACTGTGGGCAGCAGGCGTGCCCGCCCGGGCGCTGTGGGCACTGTGGGCAGCGGGTGTAGCAGGTGTGCCCGCCCGGGTGCTGTGGGCACTGTGGGCAGCGGGTGTAGCAGGTGTGCCCGCCCGGGTGCTGTGGGCACTGTGGGCAGCAAGTGTAGCAGGTGTGCCCGCCCGGGCGCTGTGGGCACTGTGGGCACTGTGGGCAGCAGGCGTGCCCGCCCGGGCGCTGTGGGCGCTGTGGGCACTGTGGGCAGCGGGTGTAGCAGGCGTGCCTGCCCGGGCGCTGTGGGCACTGCGGGCACTGTGGGTAGCAGGCGTGCCCGCCCGGGCGCTGTGGGCGCTGTGGGCACTGTGGGCAGCAGGCGTGCCCGCCCGGGCGCTGTGGGCACTGCGGGCACTGTGGGCAGCGGGTGTAGCAGGCGTGCCCGCCCGGGCGCTGTGGGCGCTGTGGGCACTGTGGGCACTGCGGGCAGCGGGTGTAGCAGGCGTGCCCGCCCGGGCGCTGTGGGCACTGCGGGCAGCAGGCGTGCCCGGCCTATGCTGCAGCCCCCGCGCTGCCCGTTCCAGCCCGGGAGACGGAGCCCTGGGCCTGCCCTGATTCTGACCCGGATCTGAAGCGAGCCCGGGTTGGTGGGGGGTCGGACTGTGAGCCTTATGCGCCCGCGCGGTGTCTTTACCTGCCGCCCTCCCGTCGTTAGAAGCGAGGGGAAGCCGCGATGGCCCTTGCTCCCCACACGTGAGCCCCCGTCCTCTCCTCTCCGCTCAGCTCACTTCAGAACCGGGAAATAGTCAAAAGAAAAAGCTATTGACTGGGTTCCCCCAATTACATTGGGGAGTTTTTCACCCCTTAAACTTTCTTCTTGAAACTTTCAAGAAAAAAGGAACCAACCCGAATAAAGGCTGAAGTGGTTGGGTGGTGGTTGTTTCTTTTGGGGGAGGGTGTCAGGAGAAAAACAGGTGGAAAATTCTTATTACGTAGTAATTGCTTACCAGCTGCACAAGCACCTCAAAATTTGGATCCTTTTTGCTGAGACTTGGTGCCGTGTCCTGAGGATTGTCTTCCAGAACATTTCTTCCCTGAGGATTAAGTGCAGATCTGATTATCCGGAGACAGGTGACGGGATGTCTGAATGTCCCGGGGCGCTGTGCCCACAGGCGCCCTCAGTGGCTCTGCCTTCGGCCCTAACTACAGTCTGAGGCACAAGGAATCAAGCACTGGACAAACTGATGTCTCTCTTAAAGTAAATTTTATGTTAAAAATAAAAACAAAACCCTAGCTTTCTCTGAACTGCATTATGCTTGAGAAACTAAATTCAGGGCAGCTCCCTTTCCCCCTGGGAGCCAGGGAGCGAGACTGCTCTTCAGAAGCTCCCCGCAGGCTGAGGGGCCCCCACGTGGTCCTGGGTCACAGGCCTCTGCCTCAGCTCTGCTCTGTCTCTTGTCCATCCAGGGCAAACAGGTTACCTGACTTTTAAGATGCCAGAAGAAAAAGCTCACAGCTCTTTATAAAACAACCCCCTTTTTTCTCCTAGTGAAAATGCATCAGAAACAATTCATGCCCTTTCCAGACCTGTTTCCACATTTAAATATGGCTTATTCTTTCTTCACTTTACCTGTTAATTGTTCTTGTGGTGTCTGTGTAAATTAACAGCGTCCCTGGGTCCACTCTAGCCATGGAACAATGGCCTGGTGTTTGTGTTGAGAGCTAATGAGGATGAATGCTCATTACTGCTGCCCTGTGTTGTCAAAGGTAAAACTACCCGCGGTAAGATCTTGATATTCCAGGGTCGAGGCTGGGAGAAAATACCAATTTGTAAACAAGACTTGTTGTCCTGATTATCTCACTGAATCAAGAATGTATGGATTCTGCCCGGCCGGGCGTGGCTCAGCGGATGAGCATCGACCTAGGATCCAGGAGATCAGAGTTCGATTCCCGGCCAGGGCACATGCTTGGGTTGCAGGCTCGATCCCCGGTGGGGGGCGTGCAGGAGGTGGCCAATCAATGACTCTCTCATCATTGATGTTTCTCTTTCCCTCTCCCCCTCTCCCTTCCTCTCTGAAATCAATAAAGATATATTAAAAAAAAAAAAAAAAAAAGAATGTATGGATTCTGAAGACAGTACTGGCAGAATTATTATTTTTTGCCTGAAGTACTAGCTTCAAATGCACTTCATTTTTCTTTTATGAATATGAATCTCAACCAAGAAAAGAACCACCATTCTTAGTTTCACACAAAAATCTCTTTAGTTATCTCAGGACTCAACTAAAAAAGGCAAAATGCAAATGTCTGACTTTTCCTCCATGACCCAGAATGTGATTCCCACCAATGTGGTGCAGCTTATGCTGTAAGTGGCTTAAATGTTACTCATGATGCTACAGACACCTTTTCAAGAAAATAAAGTTCTTAGAAGAAATGACCAATTGAAGCTTTCCAGGCAGAATTATCATCATTGTCTATGAATTTCTCAAGCACATGTGTCTAACTCTACAGTGAAGCAATGGCATAAAAATACAGCAATAACTTTACCTTCATGAGTAAATTGAATGTTGCCTTTGGGTCAGATTTTGCCAGAATCACATTTCCTTCAACATCTTTGCTCTTTTCACTACATTTCTTCAACAGAAAATATGACAAAAATTCCAGAGGTTTGTCCTGAAAAATCCACACACACACACACAAAATTCATATTTAAAGCATTCATTGGAAATATAGGTCAACAAAAGTGCAAACAGAAAAGAGAACATATTTTTTGTAGAGTTTTCCACTTTCTACCTAATTAAAAGTCCAGAAAACAATGTAATGATTATTCAATTAGAGTCAGTAAATGGGACTTTCTAGTTAATTTCATATTCCAGTTACCATGTATACTGTTGGTTCTCAACTGATTGTCACCATTTGGTTAGGATGCCAAGGTCTTATGGGAGGGTCTCAAGATCTTCGGAACCAAGGCCTCCGAGAGCCTCCGGTGTGTTAACATCCTGCCTGTTCCCATTGTGGGCTCCCCTGCCCCAGGCCACCTCCCTTTCCTGTAGCCTGGGACGGTCCTGGGCCAGGGGTGTGTTCTGTCCACCGCCTCCCCTCGCTGTGTCCTGACATGGGGACCGACTTTTCTGGGAGAGTCCCCAAGATTTGTTTCTGACGAAAATGCTTCATCAGGCTTCCCCCTCGCTTGTCCCCGAGCAGATGATTGATTTGCTTATTTCTGTTCTTTCGTGTTCCCTTTCCCTTCCTTTCATCTAGCCTTTTGCCCTTCATCTTTTTACATCTGCTTTCATGCATTCCCAGTTTTTCTGTCATATTCTTGTTTTAACTATTGAATTATGTTTATGTGAAATATAAAGCCACTCACGTTTTTTTTAAAGAAGTCACTTCTGACTGAAATTAATCACAACACAGAAAACAGTTCCCAAGGGAGTCAACTTTTAAATCGCCTAGATTTTCCCATTTGTCTATTTTGTGTACCTAATAGATCTTGGGCCCAGAATCTCTCAGTAGCAGTTTTTACATACTGATGTAGTTTTTCTGAGAGAATTGCGCCCCTGGATGGATATACAGATTAAAAAATAAATAAATAAATACAAACTAAAAATTTTACTTAAATGTTGGGGTTTTTGTAGTATGCTTTCTTTTAAAAAATATACGTACAGGATTTTCTTTTGAAAGCTCCGTCAGTCCGTCTGCCAGAGCTTGTGCAATCTCTTGGTTATTCAGAATGTTAGTCATACTCATGGTGTCAAACATGAACTGTCCTGTAAATGTAAGGCCATATGCCCTGTAATTAATTTATATGAGAGATGGGATCAAGAAGAAAACAGCTCAGTCCTCACAGTTGCTTTATAGTGGATAAAAACGCAAAGAATAAAAATAAAAATTATATATTATGTCATGAGGATTATCTACGATGATAAAATATAAAATGAACATTAAAAGTACCCACTCTTGCAAAGCTGATGTTGAATAAAATCTATAAAGTGGACAATAAGGAGAGAACACGTGAAAATGAACCTTATAAGTTTAAATTTTAGACTCTCAATCCCACCAAAGATTTCTCCACATTCCCCTTTATCTTTGTGCTCAAATACATAAATATTTTAATCCCATAGAAAATAACATACTAACATACATACAAAGACATCTTTTACATTTAAAAAATATTTTAGACAACATGCATTTATGTGAAAATAATTATCTTCAATTCTGCTTCTTATTACTTAACATATATCATCAAAAATACTTCTATCTTTAAAGAGCTAATCTTTCTACATTTCTGTCTAGTTTTTATATCTGGAAAACACCAGGAAAAATAATTTCTTCCTGTTTATAATTTAATAACTATTTTTAAATATTGGCTGAACACCTACTAAATGTGGTAGAATTAAAACCAAGAAGACAAATGCCTGTTTTGGAGGCATTTATGTAAAGATATATACTGACAACAGATACGTATTGACATAAAAAACCTGCATGCATACTTGTGTGTTACAGCTCTTGCGTAGACAGTAACTGTATACATTGATGTTAAGTAAGGAGGGATGGCTGGGGAGGGAAGAAAGAAAATAAGGCATAGATCTAATGACTTGATTTATAGGGTGTTTTATTTAGTAAATGGGAAGAGTTAGGGGAAGACTGAATAGGTAACGACGGAGGGAAAACTCATTTACTCATATGGTTAAAAAAAAGTATTTTAAAGAACGGACCGATTTAGGTGAAGATCCTGTTGACACAAGACATTGTTTCCAAAAGCCTCTACGGTGATCATTTGATCATGGATAATGGAGCATATGCAAGAAATTCAATAATGTCCAATAGGCTCAGCAGAGGACCGTGGAATCCGTCACCCAATTGTGCACTTTAGGTAAAAGTACGTAGAGCACAGCTGCAGAACAGTCTGAGTCGTGGGTGCTGTGGTGTAAGAGGGGCTCGGCTTTGAGAGCCAAGTGCGCTGGGAAAAGTTCTCTGGCCGAGCAAGCACTCGGGGGGTTTTGTCTAAATAACCTACTGACGCAGGATTCCTAAGATGGCAAAACCTGAAACCAGGAACTAGCTTCGGCATTTTGAAGATGAATATAACTATTTATATTTAATACTTATTAAGTACTACTTCATATTCATTAAGTACTATCTAATATTTATCTTTGTGCATATTCATTACATTGGAAAGGAGAAATGAAAAACCAAGGGAATAAAATAGTGCTGAAGATGTTTAGGAGCCAACCGACCATCTGCGGCAGAAGCAGCGAGAGGCCTTACCTGCCATCCTGCCACTGATGTTCTTCGGCAGCTCCTGGAGGAGAGGCCTGAGCTGCTTCCTCACCGACGTCAAGGCGTCTTCCAGCAGGTCCGCGAGGCTGCACCAGGCCAGCAGCTTTGGCTCGAGGAAGTAGATGGAGGGGGGGCCCCTCTCCTGCTGCTGTCCCAGCCAGTCGCTGAGAACTGACATCATTTTCTCCTCTTATTAGTGCAGACATGAGCTCAGGTGAAACAATTCTACTTCTTGTTTATAGCTGTATTTATAACAGCCTTATTCTCCTTTCTCACTAGAAGACTACGATAAACACCCACGGTCTGCTTTCAAAGGTAAAATTAGAAACTCAGAAAGAATACAGTGAATAATAGCAAACGCCCATCTACTCTTTGGTAGATAAGGCTGACATTATACTTGAAATGAAAAGTTAAATAGCTGCTGGATTTGTGCCTCTGGGAGCAGAGTAGGCATCTAGGTAAGAATACACGGTTTTATGTTTCTGTCCTCAAAATGAAACCCAAGGAAACCCAGTCTGCCTGGTTTCCCATCGTGCCGCCCAAAGTCACCCCTGTCGTAGCCAACCCCGGGCCTTTCTTCATCACGTCCAGCTGCTTGCTCGCTCTCTACAACCTCTCTACATGACCAGTGGGTGCTCGGGCAAGTTTCTCTCCTTGAAAATCCATTACTGAAGGACACAGGGCCGTGTTAAATTGGACTTTCTGTCCTGAATAGATTTACTTGACCCTCCCACCGCCCGTGTTTATTGTGAAATCTTTGTAATTGTTCTTCTAGACAGAGAATAAGAAGAGTGGGGGGAGGAGGGTGAACAGAGGAAGAAGAGACGGAGGAGAAAAGAAAACTCGTTCTATAAACAAGTGTCCACCCCCTGCTCTGCTCTGCTCTGCTCGGTGGATTCTTCTCTCCACAGGGCCAAACATGTTATCATAATATAAACTACAATTAACAAATAACTTCTGTTACAGAACAAAATTAAGTCAATGTGCTTTTCGTTTTATCATTTCCAGTACAAGTTCCCCAATTGTGCCAGTTTTCCCGTCTTCAAAGGCCGCTGACATTAGGGATCAGGGAGCCAGTGCTGTATATAGTTTCTGCATCACCCCAAACCTTCGTAGATAAGAGGTGGGAGTTTTAAAGAAGAGAATGCTGAGGGCGACTGCAGCAGAGCAACTTGGTTCCCTTGCTGGTCAGCCAGCGTTACGCGTTTCGATCCAGGATCTTCAGTCTTCGTCTCTAAAGGAAACTTTGCTTTCAGGTGTATTACATCATTGACTGCTTGTCCTCTCCGATCATGTTGCTGAAATGGAACCTGAGCAAGCCTCTTACTCATCTCTCTATTCATCTTTCCAGATGAAACCATATTAATTACATTTACTAAAAATTATTCTTTGTACTTATTATTTCTCTAGATCAGCAACTAAACATGTTTGTTTAACGGTTGAAGATCATGTTTTCAACTGAGTTTTACAAATGATGGCTTGAAGCAAATATTTACAAAAAATAATCCCCTTCTAAGCGAATGACTGAGTGATGGGAAAGGACACAGTTTCAGAGAAGGGATGAAAGACAGTAGCCGGCATGTGCCAGAGACACTATTATTTAGCTACACTTCGTCTTTCGGTGATCCCGGAGCTGGTCAGCCCCCAGATACACTTACTGTGTTGGTAAGAGCCAGTTGCGATCCCAGCAGGAGCAGTAAATAAAGTGCCGGTGAGTTGAGACAGCTGCGAAAGAACTTCTACACCCGCCTCTGCACAAAAATACTCGCATTAGCTTTCTCACAGGTGTTGCCGTGGAACAGGTATTACCGAGGAGCGTAATGAGCTGGCCAGGAAAGGCCACAGCAGGCCCCGTGCCCACTTCAGGCCCCTGGGGGAATAGTCTGTCAGCGCTTTCCAGTTCACCCCTAAGTGCTGAAGTCCAAACACTTCGTTTACGAGGACTGCACAACCGGGTGGGAAAGAGGACATGAGGTCTGACCTGGTGCTTACTTTCAACCTCAAACACGCGGGCCAAAGACACAGGAAAGTCTGCTTGTGTTTTCTAAACTGGCCAGACTCCAGGGAGAAGTCTCATCGTAAAAGGATAGATTTAAAACTGATAAACACAGAATGGATACAACGGTCAAAATTTCTCATGGCGTTAATTTCACTCCTTCAGCGACACCGTATAGATTGAAGCATGTTCACTACCTTGATTGATTGTAGTTTCACAGGGTATTGCACATGTCAAAATGTATCCAATTGCACATTTAAATATGTGCAGTTTATTGTATGTCAGTTACACCTTAATAACACTGTTTTAAAATTTTAATATAATGCCCCCAAAAGATGACTTTCAGGTTTTTGGCTTATGAACTAACTGGGTAAATGACGATATCTGAACTGAGGAATCCTGGGGAGGGGAGGTTCGGAGGCAATGGGGAGTTTGTTCTAGATGCGTTAACTCTGAGAGGCTATTAGAGATGCAAACTAAACATTCATATGAAGATGTTAGGTAGGAGCTAGAGCGGAGTCTGCAGCTCAGAGATACCAGAGCTGGAGCATAGGTTTGGGAGTGTCCGGCATCAGACTGAATTTAGAGCCTTAGGAGTGGATGAGACTGCCCAGGCGGCAGGCGTAGGCATGGGGACGGAGAGCCCAGGGCGGAGCCGGGCACACTTCAAGGCCTTGCCGAGGAGGAGCAGCCAGCGCAGGAGGAGAAGCCGGCGCCACTGCGGTCGGAGGGAAACGCGGAGAGCGTGGTACTGGGGAAATCAAGAGGAGGAGAGCTTCGAGGAGTGTCCATCTGCATCAAGTGCTGCTGAGAAGTCAAAGCAAAGTGAGGACGGAGAACGGACCCCTGGATTTGGGCACATGGAAGTCACTTATTTCCTTTCTAAAGCAATTTCAGTAGAGAGAAAGAGACTCATGTAGGAGCACGAGGAGCGAATGGCAGGTGAGGAAGGTAGAGGCAGAGATCAGTGGTTCTCAAAGTGTGGCCCTCTCAGCAGCAGCAGCGTCACCTGGGACGTGTTAGAAATGAGAATCCTCAGGCCCCAGGCCAGACCCACTGAATCAGGCACTCTAGGGTGGGGCCCAGCGATGTGTATTTTAACAAGACCTCTGGGTGATTCAAATACACACTAAAATTTGAGAACCACTGGTACAGTCACCTCAAAATGTGGAGAGGGAAAGTTTATGATCTCTCTCTTTTTTTTAAATTCTCACGGGAGAATATTTTTTCCATTGCTTTTCAAAAAGAGTAGAAGGGAGAGAGGGAGAGAGAGAAACATCGATGTGAGAGAGACACATCGATTGGTTATCCCCCGCATACACCCCGACCGGGGCCAGGGATTGAGCCTGCAACTGAGGTAAGTGCCCGTGGCCAAATCAAACCCAGGACCCTTTAGTCCGCGGGCCAACACTTTAACCACTGAACCAAACTGGCTAAGGCATATGATCTCTCTTTCTCTTAGAACAGGAGCTACTACAGGTGTTCCCGATGTGATACGAATGATCCAATAACGACAGAGCACTGAGGCTACAGGAGAGGATTCAAGCGCAGGAGAGCTGAAGTCAGAGATGAAAGACCCTGGGATTCAGCGTCCAAGCGGAGTAGCTGAACTTTGACTTGAGCAGGGTGCTTCCTCCATCATCAACAGGAGGGGAGACAGAGAATGAAGGTAAGAGGTGGGGTAGGTGGTGGGTTTGGTGTTGGGAGGAAAACTGGGGAGTCTTCTTAGGGAAATCAAAGGTGAGTTCAGCAGCCGAGAGAGCGTTATTGGAAAGTCTGACCAGGGAGAAGAAGGGGTAAAGTCGTCATCTCAAAGAGTGGAAACATGAATTTACCAAGGAAACGCGGTAGGATTGCTTATCAGCGCTGCAATCCCACGTGGTGTTTATGTCATTGAAGTTAGATCAATAAGAACAGTTGCATTACTTTTCCAACAGTCTTCAGCTGTCTTCATGCAGGCAGGCATAGGTTTTGCCCATGGCTGTGTTCTCACCAGCACTGGGATTCAGCCAAGTGGGTGGGGACTTAGCCAGAAGAAAGACAAAGGAGCTCAGAGTCCTTGCAAGAGAGTAATGGTAATAATGAACCATTAAATCCAAGTTTAAGAGGGAAGAAACCAAGGACAAAGGCATGGTCATAGAGAGTGAAAAAGTAGGAGTGTGGATTGGAGGTCCTCAGGCAAAGAATCGGTCCAGTGGGAACCCCGAGTACATGCTTTGGAAGTGGTTCTCAGACAAACGCTTGAAGTCCAGGACAGCAGAGGTGACGCGGCTCCTGGGGATGACAAAGCCCAAGAGGGATGCTTGAGGTGGTGGGAAAGAGACTCTGGACTGAGAAACCAGGCTCTTCTGACTCAACCAGGGTCGCGATGGGTCAGCCAGGGGGAAATGACATTTGACAAGAAGTCCAGGGATGGTTTTGAGGGCCCAGAATGGTGGTGGGAAATCTGGCGTTTGAGTGCTGTTAAGTTTCACTTGAGACAGTTTTTATGTCACCAAGTCCCTTGTGCTTCCCCCTTTTGCTTTACGGTCTTGCCTTTCACTGTTTTACTTCCCACATCCTTTCTTTTCATTCTACTCCATAGATAATTTGCTTTGTTCTCATTGTAAAAGGAAGTAATACCAGTTTATTACAGAAAATAGAGGCAAATAAGATAAAAGAAAATTTAAAAAATAAAAAGAAGGAAATCTCATTCATCTTTTCCAGCTATTGCTACACACCCTTTCTATGTGCGCACCACCCCTCCTCCCCGCCCAAACACAGGTGTAAACATGGGACTACAATATCCATATTCTCTGTCACACACTCTTTTAACCCTGATTTGAAAAGTAGAAAATTTGCAAAACACATCTAGAGATAGATTCTGTTAATAGTTTCTGTATTTCCTCATAGACTTTTCTATGCATGTGTTTGCATAGTTGAGATTATACAACGGTAGTAACTGTAAAATTTTTTCTACAATAACTTGTATTTCATTTTCCTTTAAACCCCTTCCCATCTTTTTGTTTTTATCTTTCCCCTGGCTGAAGCTTGCCAATGAAATTGGAAAATTTAGGACTTTAAAACTCACAATTCTCTAAAGAATGGGTAATAAGAAACAGTTTGAGAAAATTTAATATCACACTCCCTCTCCCCTGTTCTGCTTGGCAAACAAACCAACCAGCCCAGAGCCCCTGATTGCAGAGCAGCTATTTAACAGATAACCAAAGAGTGAACTTGATTTAATGTTTCTGAAATTTCACTTCAAGCACTGAAATCAGCTTTGAATCATAGTGGCTGATACTAGACAGGGTAGACACTTAAAATTCTCTCAGCAGCCTCAGTGACCAAAGCACTTCACTGTTTCCAGTGTGCTAATGTTAAGGTTTATATTATTACTTATTTGTATAATTTAAGTTTTTATGTTATTTTGATATTCACAAGGTATATATCCTGTAAGGTAAGGTACTATTATCCTAACATTTGTAGGAGGAAACGAAGGTTCACAAACTTGCCTAAGGCCACCCAGCTGAAGTGGCACCAGTGGGATTCAAGTCCAGGTCCTTGGTCACCAAGTTCATGCTCACTCATTCCAGGTCCAGAACACAGCAGGGAAACTTTCTCAGATTGACCAACTCCGGTTCCTATGCTGGTCAGGCACTTTCCCCTATGTTGTGGAGGCTGACTTGACTGTGTTTTCCATAAGAAATAGAAATAATGTTCCTTGCTGGCTCTTGTCACCAGTCACTTTTTAAAAAAATTGATTTCAGAGAGAGGAAGGGAGAGGGAGATAGAACATCAATGATGAGAGAGTCATTGATCGGCTGCCTCCTGCACGGCCCCCTACTGGGGATGGAGCCAAAACCTGGGCCTGTGCCCTGACCGGGAATCTAACCGTCACCTCCTGGTTCACAGGTCAATGCTCAACCGCTGAGCCACGCCGGCCGGGCACTAGTGACTCTATTTCTACAGGAATGGGTTACTCTAACCACTAATCCCAATGCCCGTTTCTTCTAAATACCTGAGTATATGAACTATAAAGCAAAAAGAAATAAAGAGCAACTGTGACAGAATCATTTGAACTGAGGGTATGTCACAAATCCACAAAATACCATCACGAAGTAGGCGTGACCGCTACCTTTCAAAACTGACCTGATGCTCCAAGCGGTACAAAGAGGTCCACGTGACCCCCTTCTTCAGCGGCCACGTAGCTTCCTAATCTCGCCCAGAAGTCTCTCACTTCGGGCCTCAGTAAATTTTTAATACCAATTTTATAGCCTGAGGAAAAAAATCGGAAAGTCACATTAATTTGTAACACTATCATGAACAGAAACTTAGCAGTTTGTGCAAATGGAACCACGATTCAGAAAAAGCCAACATCTGCTCCTGAGACCAAGCTCTGTAGGGCACCCCGGCCTCAGTGCCGCGCCACGTCGCGGCCACCAAAGCTACCGCTGGACTCCACCACGGCCTCGGTGTCCTTCGCATCCTGGATTTGTCGGCCACTGTGCCTTTATTGAGGACCGCGTTTCCGTCTAGCGGTGTGAGTTACCAGGCCCACGACAGGGCTGGGGGCGGATGGCCTGTCGAGTCCTGGGATTTCACAGCCAAGCTCCAAAGCAGAAATGTTTCACAGCTGTCAGTCGAGAGGCAATTGCCCAGGGCGGAAGCAGTGCTCGGGGTGGCAGGCTTCAGGCTTCGCTGCAGCGCTTGTGCGGGGACAGCGGTGGCTCAGGTAGCCTGAGGGTGCCGGGCCAGGAGCCTCTGCACTCCGAAGCCCAGGACGCCGTGCACAGTGGGCACAGGAGCCCCGCTGGCTCACTCCCCACCCCCAGACGCCCAGACACAGCGCAAGGTCCTCTTCGGGTGACTGGATAAAGATTTCACTCTGTTGTTTTTAAGGCAAAAGCTTTTGGGAAAACACCACAGTTACACAGAAGGAAACTTTACTTTCCTGAGGTAGTTTTGTTCTTGTTGCTATTGCTTTAATAAAAGGAAACTAAGAAAAGGAAGCGTCTGGAAGCCTTCCCCATCTGGAGAACAGAAAGCTGAGCCAGGGAACCCTCCCAGGCCCCTTTGCTCCATAGGAGGTGAACCAGCGACCCAGTATAGACTTGCGCTTGGTGCTCCACCGTTTGGAGAAGAGCCGCCGTGTACTTCGTCACACATTTAAACCCCAAATAGCGGCTGTGCTTTAGTTTTAGGGGATCTAAGAGTGGAATGTGGAACACAACTTGCTTCAGGCGCAGGTAAACTAAACAAGAAGGGCCAAAAATAAGGCGGAGCTGAACCAGAAGCAGTTGGTTTTTGCTAATAATAGAATTCACTGGAACTATTCCAAGGTGTTAAGTTCCAGCCGCAGAGAGGGCAGTTTGCTGGGTGACTCGGGTCCTCGCTTGGCCATCTTGTGAGCTCCCTGCCAGCTGGACCCCGGCACCTATTCCCTCTCTTCCCTCACCCCACAAAGAGGGAAGATTCCCAGTTAGTAAAACTTAAGATAATTCCACTTTAGGTACAAGTAAGGAAGGATGCAGGTTACGGTATGAGGAAAAACAGAAACTAAATGATTATTTCTAAACATTCATCATCTCCTTCCCCCCAAAAAGGGTAACCACTGAAATTTTTAAAACAAGTTAATGATACCAGCCAATCCTGTCCTTTGTGGGACAGCCATTTGGAAGCACAATGACTGCTGTTAGGGCACACCCATGTAGAGGGCCTATGGGCGTGACTACTTTGAAAAGGTAGACCGAGTAAAGCAGATTCCCTAACACGGGTGGGCCTCATTACATCAGTGGGCGGCCTGAACGCTCCTGCCTGATTCCTCGGGCTGGGTTACCAACTTCTTAATGAACCGGAACTTCAGTAGTAGGCTCAAGGCCATGCACGTGGACAAAGACCACATCGGTGCAAAGAGAGTTCTTTCCCATCCCATCTTACCTTCGAGTAAATTGATTTCTCTGCTGTCTCCATCGCTAAATATCCCCACACTCTGTGCCTTCTGCCCATCCAGGGCCTTGTCTATGAGATACAGCAGGTTCTCCAAGGTTCCACCACTGTGCTCGTACACCACAGAAATGACGCCTGCCCTGACACTGTCCACCACCATCTGGAAAATAAAACCGGAGCTGCAGAACCAAGGACCATTACTTTAGACTACTTATTAATATTATAGAAAGAGAAAGATAAGCTTTCTCCTTCACTAGAGTTTTTAAAAATTATTTTTTTCTAATTATAAGAGGAGAAAATGATATACATTTGTAGTTCTGTCACTCAGAGATAAATTCTATTAACAAGTTAGGTGATTTTCTTCCACCCATACACAGTGACATATATACAACTTTTAAAAAATAATAAAATTGAGATAATTCAATTTCACAGTAGACTTCTTAAATAGACTGAGTTTTCTTCTAAGTTATGAATTTTTAAATTATAAATATTGATAAATATTTCCCATTTAAATTGAAAACACTTCCTTGAATTCAACACCCAAATAAACTTTTCATTGTGATAAAGTTAACTGATTAGCAATAGATTAGAAAGTCATTGAAGTCATTGATTTTTTGAAAAACCTCATGCCACTTTCTGAAGGTCACTGTTGAATAGTACAGAGAACTGCCACATGGTTAAACCTATTTTTTACCAAACCCCCATTACATTAATAATCAAATAAGTAATTGTGACATAGTCTTATATAAAAAGACAAATAGGGGAACAGACTTTTTATTTTTTTTATTTTGTTAACCCTTACCTGAGGATATTTTTTCCATTGATTTTTAGAGAAAGTCAAAGGGAGGGAGGGA
The DNA here is from genome assembly GCF_964146895.1 of Miniopterus schreibersii. Classification (NCBI taxonomy): domain Eukaryota; kingdom Metazoa; phylum Chordata; class Mammalia; order Chiroptera; family Miniopteridae; genus Miniopterus; species Miniopterus schreibersii. Next base: position 74,762,415 of record NC_138107.1, on the reverse strand, counting down.
GGGGGGAGAAGAGAGAGAGAGATTGAGAGAAACATTGATGTGAGAGAGACACATTGAAAGAGATACATCAATAGGTTGCCTCCCACATACCCTAACTGGGGCTTGGAAGACTTGCAACCCAGGTATGTGCCCTTGACCAGGAATTGAACCCATGACCCTTCGGTGCACAGGCTGATGCTCTAACCACTGAGCAACACAGGGCAGGGCAAGAATGGACTTATTTTATACCAGTTTATTCACCCATACTCTGTAACCAGTTACTCTCTGTGCCCAGCATGATGCATTTTTAAACATTAGGGAAACTATCTGTGGCCCACATGGAGATGAAAACTCTTATCTTGCTTCCATGGGGACCTGCTAAGTCAGCCACTGTAAATGATTAAGGTCAATTCCTAGATGCCCAGAGATAGAAGTGATTTCAAATCTTGAAAACAAACATTTGTTGCAAATAGGAATTTTTTGGGGAAAACTGCAGGTAAGCCAATGGAGATAACCTACTAAATGTTATCTCTTATGTATGTCTCTGTGTGTGTATTAATGTGTATATGTACTTCCTTTATTTTTCTTATTTATATTAACATTAAAATATGTAACTTCAGCCCAGCTCACATGGCTTAGTGGTTGAGCATCAACCTATGATCCAGGAGATAGCGGTTCAATTCCTGGTCAGGGCACATGCCCAGGTTGGGGGCTTGATCCCCAGTGGGAGGCGTGCAGGAGGCAGGTGATCCATGACTCTCTCATCACTGATGTTCCTAACTTTCTCTCCCTCTCCTTTCCTCTCCCCCAAATCAATAAAGATATATTTAAAACAAACAAAAATAAAAATAAAATAAAAATAAAAAGAATTAATTGGATACCTACTAAATGCAAGGGAGTTTAGGCCTTTAATGTTTTTTAAAAAAATAATTTTCATTTATTGTTATCCTTATTGCTTCTCACTTTTAAAACAGTTTTGGGTCTGTAAATTTCCACTTAGATCAGACAACTTTTCTTTTGGGAGATGAATCATTTTCATACATGTGGCCAAAAGATTGCCATACAATCTCTAGTGTCAATGAAAAAACTTGACTCAGAAAAGGCCTGGCCACTTAACACACCCTGTACCTCATATGCAGGAATCCGAGATGAAATTAATATGAAGTGTGTCTGGGAAGCATGTGAAGGGCTGTCATCATTTTTAAAAACTTCACGCCAATTTTTCCTTGATGATAAAGGGTAGGAATGTCTTCCAAGAACATTACTCCTATAGGGGAAAAAGGGGGAATAAGTGAAGTTCTCATTTTCTCTCTTTTTTTTAACATTTTAAAATTTGAATTGATTTTTTGAGAGGGAGGAAGGGGGAGAGAAATACAGAGATGGAGAGAAACATTGGGCAGTTGCCTCCCACCCCAACCAGGGATGGAACCTGCAACCTAGGTTTGTGTCCTGAGAAGAAATCAAACCCACCACCCCTTGGTGTGCTCCAACCAATGGAGCCACACCTGCCAGGGCTCATTTCCTCTTGACTTTGATAGTATGTTCTCTGTGTCCACGAGTTATGTTGTGTACGAGGCAGGTGGCCTCAGCAGCTCAGTCTTCCCCTGCAGTTCGGGGAAGAAAGCAAATGGGTCTCCTGGAGGGGGGGGGGCCTCTCCTCCTCCATCTGTGGGCTACTTAGCTTTGGTGGGGCACTTAAAATGAATTTAGTAACATACTTCGGGCTTCAAAGTGACATTTTGAAAAGGGACAGCAGAGAGATTTAAGATTTCCTTAATCATCCAGGCCTCACAGTTTTCCAAGTAATGTCACCATTCTCTCCGCAGTCGCCTCCACCCCCGCATTACCATTGGATACACTTATGCCCTACAACACATTTCTGAAAAAAGTGATATTTTTGCTCAATAACTTTATACAGAAAATATACTACATCCGCAGTACGGCCTGTTTGCAGGGTTAAGAATATCTGAAATATTAAATTCAGAAAGCATGCTAAAGACTATTGTTCTTGGTATGTCCAAGAATAAGAGCCATGTAGTTACGAGAGACCTGCGTGTTAGCTAGATGATTCTGGAATGAATTCCTGGTATCAGGGGATAGTCCTGAGCCTTCAGTAGATGGAGGTTCGCTTACCACTTGGGCAAAGCTTCTGAGGAAGCCAAGACATGCTGTTTCTCCAGAGCTTCATGTAGTCCCACTCGATCCCTCACAGTCTGGGGGAGACGTGGCTGGCATTGGGATTCGAACAATCTAGAGCAGCCTGTTCCGCTCGCCCAGGGGGGTCGGACTCGGAATAACTCCTCTGAAAAACAAACAGCAGCGGCCTGGCTGTTTACTGCCCGCTTCTCCCAGCCACGGCTCCATAGATAAAGGCATCAAAAATAAAGCGGGCCCAGGGCAGTGTTCCAAGCGGCAGTCATTACGGCCACTTTTATGGACCCTCTTTGGATTTCCTCTCCTGTCAGCACTGTGGCTGCAAGTTCCCAGTCATTTCAGGTCAAGAAACAAAGCTCAGAGAACAAGCAACTCTTTTCTTGTGGAAACCAGTTAATTTATAGGCTTCCCCTCCATTTCTGTCCTTCTTGGCTTTAAGTAATGTGCCATTTGTTATGATCTCACAGAGGATGAATCATTAGAAAAAAACAAAACCGGGAGAACCCCAATCAGCTTTGCTGATTAGCTTCACACACAAATCAGAAGGCTTAGCTGAAGAGTCCTGTCCCCACTCCCTTTCCACTTAAAAATAAACAAACATAAGCCAGTCAGAGAAAGACAAGAACCACATGATCTCACTCATATGTGGAATCTAATGAACAAAATAAACTGATGAACAAAATAGATCCAGAGACTTAGAACCGTGGAGCAGTGGGATGAATTTCAGAGGAAAGGTGGGAGGGAGTGGGGGAGTTAATCAAAGGACTTAGATGCATATATACCTGACCTGTGGACACACACAATAGTGTGGGGAAGAGCTGGGGGGGGCGAGGCAGGGTGGATGCCGGGTAGATGGGATTAATGGGGGAAGAAAAGGGACATCTGTAATACTTCCAACAATAAAAAATAAATAAAATAAATAAATACAGCCATTCTTCCTGGTTTTGTTCCCATTTTCACTTCTCATCTTTCACCAAATCCCAGTTCTTCTGAACTGTCCTGAATCTATTTCTTTGCTTTTGCCTGTGTTTGTACTTCTCTCCCCTCCTTATCTTTGGCCTTATAAATTTGAGAAAAACTAGGGCAGCAATGGAGGCAGTGATGTTTGACCTTATGTAGTTCATCTGAAATCTATTTTGCTTATTAATTAACTTGAAATAGACACTGAAGGAAAAAAGTGCCTGTCCTGAACATATTTCAGAGATTGCCACCCACTCGCTACTCTAGAAAGACAGCACTGTCTCCCTCTGTGGGAATTTGTGTGTAAATCCGTTGGTTTCTACAACACTGGGTTACTCACTCTGAACGCGTAGTTTAAAATGCTACTCACTCTTGCGCAGTGCAATTTTCTCCCAAGTTCTTTTCCGCAGGCGCCTTGCCCTCTGTCTCTCCCGAAGCTCCTCGTCTTCTGCTCGGGGTTCGTTCTCAGTCCCGTGAACAGCCGCGGCTTCCCTGGGTGCCAGCCAGCCTAGGCTGGCCACGCAGGCAATGTAATGGTGCTTCCAAGCACCGTATTCACCATCCGTTGGCGTGTAGGGCAGAAACCACCCCAGCTTGATGCATTTGGGCATCCATAAGCAGTCCTGTAGGGAAAGACATGAGAAAGAGGAGTGTGAGGTTTTTCAAAGGTCAGTTTCCTAGTAATCATGCTCTCAGGTACACGGATAATTTTTAAAAATACTTTGAGATTTCTAGTGCAGTTGACGTGCCATCTAAACTCTACTCTGGGAAATAAAAAACATTCCTTTCTCCATGGCAAAACTATTCTTTGATGAACATATACATTATACATGAATACATGTATCAGTCATCTCTGCATACTCACCTCATGCTCCCATAGCATTTGGTTACTTTAAGCCTAGAGTTCAAATTTCCAGTGACAATAGCCTTTAAACAGGAAGGTGAAATAAAGACATTTAAAAATAAAAACTAAGAGAATTTGTCAGCAGCAAGTTGCATGAAAATAAATATTGAAGAGAATTTAGAAGGAAAATGAGTGATAATAATGGAAGCTCAGAGATGGAGGAAGCCATGAAGAGCAAAAAAAAGTAAATATATTGTCCCTTATAAGTAAATACTGACTGTATAAAATAATAGTAATAAGAGGGGCTGGGGGAAAAGGTGAAGGGAGTAACAAGTACAAGTTGGTAGTCACAGAATAGTTACAGGGATGTAAATTACAGCCTAGGGGACATAGTCAATAGCATAACTGTATGGTGCAGGTGTACTAGAATTATCGGGGGGGGGGGACGCTCTGTAAAGTACACGACTGACTGACCACTATGCTGTGCACCTGAAGCTAATGCAGAATAATACTGAATATACACTGTAATTGAAAAATAATAATTAAAAAAAGAAAATAATCGTAATAAAGTCTTGTGAGGTTAATATATATATTTAAATGTTTGTATCTTATATATATTTACATACATGTAAGATGACATATTCCATTAAAATATCTGACAACAAAAGCATAGAAATGGGGGGGCAGGGGGATGGAGTTAAAGGGTTCAAAGCCCTTTAGGATATGCTGTAATCCCTAGGGTGGACGTGAAAGAACTTCTAAAGAACTCATAATTAACAATAAAAATAAATATTTAAGTACTTCAAAAGAAGGCAGTGAGAAAAACAAAATACAAAACACATGGAACAAACAAAAAATGCAAACAGACCAAATTATCCCATGAAAAAAGTCAAAGACTGCTAAATGTTCAAAAACAACCACTACCACCATTTCTGTTTGTAGGACCTTTTTTTTTTTTTTTTTTTTTTTAAATATAAGAACATAGAAAGGTTGAAAGTAGAAAGACAGAGAACAGTGTAGCATGCAAACACTAAGCCTGGATTTTTTACATCAATAAATTCAGGGCTTGCAGTTGGCTTTTGCCTGTGGCCCCATCACAGAGTGAGGTGTTCTCTGAGATCAGAATCTCAGCGCAAGCCATCCTAGGAAGTGTGTACATGTTAAAGAAGTGAGTTTTTGACTTGTTTTTAAAATATGTCTATCATTACATTTTGTTAAGTCTTTTAAAAGGAAACAGACAAATAGGCCCGAGGTAGATTTTCCTTCTACAGGTATTAGCCAAAATTGTGGTTGTACAGCAATTTTCAAGGTGAATTATCATGGATAAAATAATGTTATATAGAAACCAAAGCTTAAATGATCTTTTTATGGATGAATGGACTTTTTTAGCCAAGATAAAATATTTTCTAAATCATTGAATATTTTAAAATTATTAAAATTCTATGAATTAGAATAGCACACATTTCTTTACTTATAAAATAAATTACTGTATTTAACTTATCCTCATTTTTTTGTTTTAAGAATAAGCTAATTATGGTTCAGATTCCCCCAGTTATCTTTAGGGAAGAAAGTTACCCCAATGGCCTCATTACAGATTACTGTTGCATTTGGGCCCTATTACTAGGAATTGACAAGTAGTAAACCTGTTCAGTTAAAAACTTCCAGGGCCAGCTGACTTGTGCAGCCGCGCACAGATCTTTTGGACTGAGAAAGGAAAAGATGTAGAGAGAAATGAAGCGTGGTAACACGGTGGAGAAATCCACTTTGGCCAGTTGCATCCTTTCTGAAAACTGGTCATGGACAAACCTAAGAAGAAAGATACAGAAATTTAGTTCAGAACACTGATATCTATGGAATCTACAAAACAATGACTTAAATTGTTGAACTAATGAGTATAAAATTATTGATAATTGTCTTTCATTACCTTTTTAATGTTTGTAGGATTTATAGTAATAGCCCCTTTTTCATTCCTGATATTGGATAATTTGTGTTTTCTCTCTTTTTTCCTTGGTTACTCTTCCTAGGAGTTTGTCGATTTTATTACTATTTTTTAAAAAAACCAAACAAGTAGCTTTTGCTTTCGTAGATTTTTTTTTTAAGTTGTTTGTCCATTTTCTATTTTATTGATTTTTACTATTCATTATTTCCTTCTACTTACTTTGGGTATAATTTGCTATTTTTCCAATTTTTTTTTTTATGTAATACTGTTTATTTAATTTCAAAAACATTTCAGCATTCTAAACATATAAAAATAACAAAATGTTCCAAATTGTGTTTAGTACAGAAGGTTCTTGAACTTTCACTGATGACAATGAAGAGCTGTACAGTTTGTTTAAAACCAAACAGTTTAAAACTACCTACCGCACTTAACTAAACAAAGATCCAAACCCTTCCCGGGCCAGCGGATCCCCTTTTCCACAGCTGAGAGTAGCAGGATGAGGTGTCACCATGTCAACCTCAGTTTCCATCGGGTGTCTGTTTCCTTACCCTGAAGGGCTCCCTTTGGCATTTCTTTACTGCAGGTCTTCTAATAACAAATTTTGTCAGTTTCCCTTTATCAAAAGTTTTTTTATTTCCCCTTAACAGTTGTGGTAATATTATGACTCCACTAATTAAGTGTCTGTTTCTGCCATTCCTTCTCCTCTGCATTCTTTCCCCACTTCCATATTATTTTAAACTAAGTCCAAGACATCAGATCATTTTGTCTATAAACATTTCAGTGTGTAAACTAAAGGATGGGAACATTAAAAAAAACATATACTCTAATATGATCTTCATACCTAAATAAATTCAACAGTAATTTCTTAATGTGACACCTGTAAAGAAAGCTTTTTTACATGACATCCGTCAAGGAAGCTTCTCGCACTGCACTTCGAGCTGCCTAAGCGCAGATGGATCTTGAATGAAGACAAAATCTAAGCCCTGTCAAAGCGATCGTCTTGGGGCGACAGAGGCCAAAGAGACACTTGACAGCCCATGAAAGATGCATTGTCGGCCCTGTAACCACCAACTACAAAATCAAGCAAACGACAACAAAAATGATTGTCCCCTTTAGGTATTAGCAATAAACATCTGCGACAGTCCCAAGCCACCAGATAGGTGGTCATCGTTGCATAAGAATCGCTAGAACAAGAAAGTTTGGAAGCAATCCAGATGTCAGTGAATCAAACGCTTCACTGGGACTCCTAATCTCCAAACGTCATGGAATTACAGATATTTATGACCAACCTCACAGCTGATTGGAAACTTTGGCAATAAGCACCTACCAGAGCTCACTTACCTCAGGCCATTGAGACCATAGAACTTTTTCTCTCTGCTAAGTGGCTCCTGCTGCCCTGTTACTAGGTCCTAATGGACACAGATGAACTCACTGAAAGAAAAGTCATGACTCTGAACAGATCTGATTCTGCAATGGGTCTTCTCTGACCTAAATTCCCATAGAGTGGGTCAAGCTTCAGAGAGTTTCAATGTGAAATGAAAATGGCATCTCCATTTAGGGACAAAAAGGACCTTAGGTACATTCATGAACAGGTTGCCGAACACCCATTAGACCCAGAGAGAGTCTTGATCATGAACGCACCCCAACTCTTGGCTTAACCAGAGCCTCATCTACAAGTCTTGGGAAAAGGGGAACAGAATACCGACTGATACACGTAGAGGGAATTGAATTAGAAAATCAGCGCTTGGTAGCTATCATAGGAATAACTGCTTCAGATAAGAATCATCAATGGACACATCAAACAAGTTTGATGAGAAACAGGATATTTGCATAGACTCAGATATTTTAAACTAAGTAAAAAGTAATCATTCAAATACTTTTTAGTTACTTATTAATTAATAAATACAAAATACTTCATAATTAGTCATCTTAAGCAAGTCATAAAGTCAGCATCACAAGCAATGGGACAAATTGACACGGTTGGTCCCCCGTGTGATCCACTGAGAAGAACACACATCATCGCTTCTGTGTTACTCCTGCCAAGAAGGTAGTAACCTGAAATCTCGCAGAAATGTCAGCCAACCACAAATTGGAGGTCATTCAACAACATCACACATCTGTGCTCTTCAAATGTCAAGCAAGAAAAGACAAGGAAACACTGAGCAATTGTTCAGGTGGCTATAGAGACATGAAGATTAGATACAGTAGGAAACCAGGGATTGGATTCTGGATTGAGGAGGAAAGGATGGCTACAGGAGATAGTGCTGGGAAAATTGGGAATATTGAATGGAGCCTGTGGGTTGGACGGTGGTGCTCTGTTGCTGCTGATTTCCTGATGCTGGAGAATGGTCAGTACTTGAGTTTTCAGCAGACTGTCCTTGTTTTCTAGGACACACTGAAAGGCTTAGGGTTAGTGGGGCATCGCGTTGACAACCTACCCTCGAATGATCAGAATTCTATGGCAAGAAAATGGTAACAATTGAGGAATCCAGGTGAACAGTATCAAGAAATTATACTATATTTGCAACTTTTCTATAAGTTAAAAATTATTGCAAAGCAAAAAGGTATTTTTAAAGAAGAGGCTACCTGCTTTAGTTCTAAGGTTTAATTGACTATTATTGTGCATGTTTCTACTCTCCTGGCTTTAAGTCCCTGCTCCCTCTTAATCCATGAGGCCTTGTCACAGCCTGAGACAAAACTGTTTTTTTTAAAAAATATATATACATATTTTTATTGATTTCGGAGAGAGGAAGGGAGAGGGAGAGAAAGAAACATCAATGATGAGAGAGAATCACCCATCGGCTGCCTCCTGCTGGGGATCGAACCCGAAACCCGGGCGTGTGCCCTGACCGGGAATTGAACCCCGATTTCCTGGATCATAGGTCGATGCTCAGCAGCCGAGCCACTCTCTCTGGGCAAAACAGAGTGGTTTTAAAATGAACCTGTTGGCATGTCAGTCTGGGGGATGCGTGTGTGTGAGGTAAGCAGGAGGGCAAAGAATGGAGTTGTGCGTGTCCTGGCAGCATGTAGCGTCCACAGGAAATGCCACTTGGGGATCCGCCTCAGTACTCATAGAGATTAGCGCTCAGGCTGAACGAGACGGTGCCAACCGAGCACAGTTAATCCCGGAGGCTCGCTGACCTCACTCGTCGCTGCCTGAGGCCGGCTTCACGGTCCTTCCACTGGCCCTTGACAGACAGTTTGCTTTCGTTTGGAATGAACAGCTCAATAAAATAAGGCGCAAAACAGGAGTGTTCGCAGCCTCCTTTTCAAAGAGGGGTCTCGGCACCTTCAGTGTGTTCATCTCATCTCCCTCCCCACCTTCTGTCTCGTGCCAGGAGAGCAAAAGAGAGGAATTCAGTCTGAGTTACTTTTTAAAGAAAAGCCCAATTAAACATGTTTCGTAGATGTTCCTAGTCTGTGCTGCTCCTACAAGGACATGTTCAAGTATAATGAATGAATCTTAAGCAAGAAGGAAAGAAAATGCTTCAGTCACATTTTAAAAAAATCAGCACGTGAGCCGCAGCGCTGGGCTAGTTTGCAGTAATGACACCGTGGCTCATTGCATTTTAGTTAATGTTGCAAAGCGATAAATCTGTGAGGAGAAATAACAACATGCAAGGAGACAATGAACACAATGTGCTTTGCTCCTTTATTGTGACAAGGATAGCTTCTTTTAAATAATTCATGATGATGCTTTGCAGTGTGCTACTGAACGTACAATGTGTACTTCACAAAAACAACAAGGCTTGTAATATGGGACTTGAATCTAATTCTCTGCTCTTAAATTTCTAATAAGACGTGGAAAGAAGCTGCCAAAATTGTGATGAAAATAACCGGGAGAACAGCTTGGGGAGGTGGCCTGGAGAGGGGCAAGTGGGTCTGGCAGAGGTACCCGTTTTCTAGTGCCCAAGTAGCGCCTCTTAGTCTTGTCTGGTGGCTTTGCAAACACTCTATGGCACGGTAAGGGTCTGTATTAAATTGGTTTCCATGTGGATGCCAATGTCACCCAGAATAATGACTGAGATTGGGGTACAAAGAAAATGGAGAGCGGGGTGCCAAAGTCTTCAGTGAATAAAAGAGCAAAGCTGAGTGCAGGTAAAGCCACAGGAGGGGAGATTGAAGAGGTTTTTTTAAAGCTCTAAAAATAATTCGTACATTCCAATTCATAGTTACGTGGATGCACATACGCACACGTTAGACGGTTGTACCTGGGTGGTGGGATTATGGGTGATGGGTATTGTCTTTTTGTTTACCCCCATTTTCCAGGGCTTCTCCAAAAGCCTGGTATTGCTGTTGAATAGACGAGAGGCCCAAAGCTTTCACACGTGTTCCCTCCAGGCGAACACACATCCTACAAGTCTTTGCTTGTCTAGCTCCTACTCTATCTTCAAACTCCAACTAAATGCCAAATCCTCAGACAGGCCTTTCTGATCCCAAGGGCTAGGTGAGGCCCCCGTTACCTTTCCTTTGTCACTTAGCACAGTCGCAGCTCTTTAATTGATACCTGTTGAGCTGGCCAGGCCTGACTTGGATTGTGGAAAATAAAGGGTAACCCTTGCACACAGACTTGTCCTTGTTGGGTACCTGCAGTATGACTTGCCCAGTTATTACGTAACTGTGGCCCATGAGAGACGGTGGTGCTGGGGAAGAGGCAAGAAATTGCATCTGGAGCCAGCATGGTAGATACAAGTCATGTACCTAGTAAAAAGCTTTTTTTTTTTTTTTTTGCAACAATATAGGTAACCATATAAGGTAATAATGGGGTTTTTAGGGTGGTATTTCTGGGGTACTGCCACAACCCTCCTCCCTATCGGGCTGACCATTCCGTTCCTGCCCCCCAAACACTTCCCTGGGCAAGGCTCCTGTCACTCACTGAGCTCTCCCCCCTTAATGCCGCCTCATATCCTTTGCTGAAACCTACATCCTTTACACTCGATGTGCCCTGTTGTGTAACCTAAGCATGATTTCTGTGTTTCCATTCTTGTTGACCCTCAAACTCAGGCCTTTTTTGGATGTCTGTCTCCTCCAGTGGACTGTAAGTCCCATAAAAGAAGACATGGTCTTACTGGCTGCTCTGTCCCAGCACCTAGTATGGTGCTTATAACTTGAAGGGGGGAAATCAATGCGTGCAAATTAGAATAAAAAATGGAAAAATAATAAAAGTTGAAAATAGAAAAAGGAAAAATCACTGCTTGTATTAACTTCCTGTTGTTACTGTAACAAATTACCAACAATTCAGTGGCTTAAAGCCATTTGAATTTGTCTTCTCAGAGTTCCGGAGGTCAGAGGCCTGAGGTCCGTTTCACTGGGCTACAGTCAAGGTGTTGGTGAGGCTGGGTCCTTCTGGAGGCTCTGAGGGGAGACTCTGTTTCCTTGCCTTTTTCGGGTTCTAGAGCTGCCTGTCTTCCTTGGCTCATCTTCAAAGCCAGCGGCATAGGACCTTCAGGTCTCTCTGTCCCTCCCACTGCTTCATCACCACATCTTCTCTTCTGACTCTGATGTCTTCCGCATCCCTCGTGAGGATCTCAGAGTCCCAGTAATGCAGGCTACCCACCCCCATCTCATATTCCTTAATCACATCTACACAGTCCCTTTGCCATGTCTCCAGGGATTCAGATGGGGACATATTTGGAGGCCACTATTTAGTCTACCACACGACTCCAGCTTGAGACATGGAAAGCACCCCAAAATAGTTACAGCAGTGTTAACTTGCACTGTCAGATATCCAATGATAGGCCTGGGCAGTCCCCTTTCTCTACTTTACAAAAAGTCTTAGTTTACTAAAACATGAACTTCATAGGGCAGGAACCTTTTACACTCGTTACATGTTGAGTCCCATGCATCCAGAACTGTGCCTAGCACACAGTTGGCACTCAGTAAATATGTGTTAAGTGATGAGTGAATAGGCTTTAGCTTTTGCCACTGACCACTTCCCCTTCTTTAGGTAAAATAATCTCAGCGTGGTGGCCCAGTGGTTCCATGGGAGCTGGCTCCATCCCTGGCTCCACAAGGCCCAAGATGAAGGCTAACTCAATGCCTGAGGCCAGTCCCCTGTCCACAGCCCTTAGTTAGAAGTGAGCATGGACCTAAACTAGTCTAATCAGAGCAAAGCCCCAACAAAGACTCTTTTTCCTTCTGGACACAACGGGGGAAATGTAATAATGGGGCCCTGACTGCCGAAGGCAGAACAGAGGGACGACATGAAACAAATTACTGGTTTTATTACTGAACCTCTGCATCAGGCTTTAACTGCAGCCAAACCTACCTCTGGATTTTTCAGTTATATGAGAGTAAAATGTGTCCTTTATTATGTGTGTCAAGTTCAGTGTTACTTAAAATGAAGCACATTGTAAAAGCATTAAGTAGCATCACAAGTGAAAGATGAAAAAGCAGGGACAGAACCTGAACCAGTAATTTTGTTTCATTGCATTGAGAACTGGAGGGATGGGACACTCTTGTGGTCTGTGTTCCTGCCTCCAAGGAGGGCTAGAATCAAGAGGTGGAAGAAGCGTTGGGGCCTCCAGGTCCCCCAGGCCCAGTGCCTTACACTTGGCTGTTCACCACATCACCCTGGGAACTTGGGGAAAAACAGCTTTCTCAGCCCCATCCCGGGTGTGCTGGAGTGAAACTCATAGTCTGTGATTTTACAAACTCCGAGTGATTCTGATGGGACTACCCCTTCTCCACATCGGTGAACTTGAGCTCCCACCGGTAGAAGGGCAGCCTGGCAGATCCAGATGCTGATCCCAAAGTCAGGTACAAACGGTTGAACGTATGCAAGGTGGCTTTAAGAGTATGTATAGCTCCTTTGGAAGCCCTGATTAATGAACTACTTAGCCTCTGACTGAGGATCCGAAAGGCCCTCTTCTGTGTGTAAAAGTCACCTGACTGCTAAATGCTGTTTTGTTTTTCCAAATCCAGCATTCGTAGCTATGTTCTGGAGCCAAACCGGCTAGGGCTCTTTCACCTTTCCTAAACAGTAAGGAAAACCAGGGCAGCTCCAGGGCTAGCGAGGTCAAGGACTCGACAATGTCAAGGGCCAAAGCTTTTCCGTATTTTCACTTGGCCTCCTCAGCACGTTGCTTTGGTCCTCAGGCTTATCCCCTGAGGTGGCTCCCAAATGCCTAACTACTGTGAGCACAACTCACACCAACAGAGGCCTCAGGCTAGGAGGTTAGAAGAGGGCGCGTCCCTTCCTCATGTCCCTATTTAAGTCCCCTTGAGTGAAGGAAATGCTCCCAGAAGCTCTCTAGCAGCCACTCTCTTAGGTCTCCTTGGGCAGAATTAATATATATACACATCCTTTCCTAAACCAGACTCCACCTACGGGGATGGAATTGTGATTCGGGCTAATGACTCGCCCTCCAGGCCTGAAGGCACAAGAGGAAAGATCCACCCAGCCGAAGTGTCTGACCAACCCACCGTTGTAGATGCCAGCCACTTTCCTCAAGGCTCTTATTTATCTCAGTCCTGTTCCTCTTTACATTTAAGGCACCCCTGTGAGGTATTTCTTTTTTTATTTTTAAGGTTATTTTATTTTTCACAGTAAGTCCTAAAATGTTTTTAATGATTTTTACTAAAATATAGTTGGCATACAAGGCCGTATCAGGGTGAGGTGTACACCACAGTGATTCGACATTTACAGGCCTTGTGATGTGATCAGCATGGTAAGCCTATCAACCACCCGTCGCCATGCAAAGTTATTACAGCTTTATTGGCTACATTCCCTGCGTTTTACCTGCATCCCCATGGTTGGCTGGTTGTCTTGCTGGAAACCTGACCCCCTTCCTCCGCCTTTTCCACTCATTCTCGCACCCCCTCACTCCGGCAACCGTAAGTTTGTTTCTGTATCTGAGTCTGTTTCTGTTTTGTTTGTTGGCTTTTGTTTTTTTAGATTCCACATATAACTGAAGCCATATGGGATTTGCCTTTCTCCGACTGACTTATTTCAATTAGCTTAATACTCTCTAGGTCCATCCATGTTGTCACAAATGGTAGGATTTCGTTCCTTTAGGTGGCTGAGTAATATTCCATTGTATATAGTGCCACAGCTTTATCTGTTCACCTATTGATGGGCACCTAGGTTGCTTCCATATCTTATTTTAAATAATTTTAAAATTATTTAAATAATTTTAGAGAATGTTAAATAATTCTGCAATGAATATAGGGGCGCACATATCTTTTCAAATCAGTGGTTTTGTTTTCTTCGGATAAATGCCTGGAAGTGATCATGCTGGGTTATAAGGAGTATTTGTTATTGGGTAAAAGCTGTTTTATTATCTGGCAGTACAACTCCTACTCATTTTTCTTTACATTTAAATTTTTCTTAACCGTCGTTGTTTATTTTCTTTTCTGGATTAGCTTTAGAATCAGTTTCTCAAGGTCCATAAGGAAGTCCAATTTGGGGATTTTTACTGAGGTTGCATTGAACTTGAAGATTAATTTGGAGAGAATGGGCATCTTTAAACACGGTTCATCGACCTATTTATCCAGGGTTATTTTTTATTACCCTTTAATACAAATTTATGATTTCCTTATTAATGGCCTGGCAATTACCTTTTTACTTTTATACAACACAGATAGGGAAGCAGAGCTGAGAGAAGGGAGAGAGAGAGTTGGGGAGGGAAAGAGGGGGAGGGGAGGGAAGGAGTGCGCGTGGGGGGGGGGGCGGAGAGAGAAAGATCTAGTAACATTGTTTGATTCCAAGGATCTAGCCCAGCCTGAAGTTAGACAAATCTTACATCAATGAATTCACATCTCTTCTTAGGCTGCTTTGAATTCCATTTCTGTTACTTGCACTTGAAAGCATTCTGACCATGAAATCAAAAGAATAGAGAGAGGAGGAGGAAAGATGACAACCGTCACCGATGCCTACTGTGCCCTACGGGCATGCTACTTCTGCACCTCAGACTTGCTAGGCCACTTGGGTCTCCCGGGCAGCCACTTCTACACTGATTCTGCTCTAACCCTCCCGGGCATCTCCTAAAGACATTCTTAAACACAGCGTACAGACAAATAGTCACTTAAAACCTTGTCTCCATTTCCCCCTGAATTATCTGTGAATGTGACTCCTCTTACGCAGAGGTTAAGAGGACACTTGGTGGATCTGAAAGCTAATATCACGTGTTTTATAAATGGCCGGTAGCAGCATCGGAGCTGCTGCATTTGGGAAGATGCCCGATGAACGTCCAGAGGTGCCGTTCACACAGGCGACAGTGGGGCACAGCAGCCCGCGGAGCTGTGTGACACGGCACCCTAGGTCGCACGGCTGTGCGTCATTCCTTCTGGATTGCTTTACAGAGGCCTGGAATCAATTAAATAATGAAAAGTCTTGAATGAAGCAAAGTATTAGTAATCGCTTCCGTTAAAAAAACTTGTAATATCTCGAAAACCTTTCTCCTCCTGCGAACTACCACGTGAACACTTTTCTTCGGATGGCCTTTTTGTTACTGCTGCAGTGGGAGTGTTGCAGACACCTCCGTTCCTTCAGCAGGCCCTCACTGAGCGGCTGCTGTGCAGCTGGTATTGCTCTGAGAGCTAGGGGCACAAGGCGTTCTTACACTCCAGCGGCCGGGCGGCCAGGAAATAAACCAAGTGCTGTGTGTGGCATTATGTCAGCTGGTGCTAAGTGCTACAAAGGTAAGTGAAACACGATTAAGTAGAGAGACACCAGCTACAAAATGGGAAGTGAGAACTTCAAGTGCAAGGGTTTGCCTAGTGGAAGCCAATGAACTTCCCACCACCCACTCTCCTCCGGTCCCCATCCTCACACAATTAAACGGCTTGGAGGTCTACACTGGGTTTCTCCTTTGAAACTCAAGGGTTTTCTTCCTTAGCGTCAGCCACCCCTAAAAACCACCCCGATAACAAACACTAATATTTCATACGGTTGCCTCCGACCATCTGATCTAGGTGAAAGGACAGGAGCGTGTCCAGACTATGGGCGGAGGGGAGGGAAGAGCCATGATGACCCGAATTTCAAGACTGTGTTAGATATTTAGAAACCCAGTGTGTCTCTTAACACTCCCCTCTCCTCTCCACTGCGTCCACGCAGAAATACTCTCCCACATGGGCGCGCAGGAACACGCAGCGACGCAGCTGTCCTATATTCAGAATTAACCGAGGAGTACGTTGTCCCTGAAAAACTGACATACAGTATTCCCTCACAGTTCACAACTGAGGTAGCACATCCTTGACCGAGCCCTCCAGGGGCTGCCTGGGAAGAGGGGGGGGTACTGCAGGGGGAGCTGGGGGGCTGTGCTTTCTTAACGTATGTAGGTTGGCGCATTTCCTGCCCTCCAACACCATCTCCAGTTGGCTCGGAGGGAATCAAATAATGAGAGTGAATCCTTCACTGATCATGAATCTCCCTTTCCCCCGACACAGAGAGAGAGAGAGAGAGAGAGAGAGAGAGAGAGAGAGAAATCCATCCATCTCTTGGGAGTGAATTTGCATGAATGTGACCCCACCCACCGGCAAAGCTGCAAGTTCGCACAGCTCCAGCCCTGGACTGAAAGGCCTTTGTGTGGGGCGTTACCTGGTACCGAGCAGAGGCCACTGGAAACCGGTCTCACCAGTGTGGCTAGGAGACAGACGCAAACTTCTCAGAGGTTTCTCCAAGTGTGGCAGACACAGCCCGGTTTCCTTGAAGGAGTCACGGGAAAGGTCAGCCTAGTCTAGTGGCAGAGGGACGACACCACTGGAAACCATTAGACACGTGGCCACATAAGCATAATGTACTGGGGAGATGCCATGGTAGAGGTTTGTAAAAAGTGCCCGTGGTGAAAAGCGGGCAGAGAAGGCTTCCAAGGAGAGGTGACATTTAAGTCGAGGTGAGAGGGAGAATTTGCCAAAGGGATGGTTTCAGAAGCTGAACCTTTGGAAAATGTCTTAAATGTCATAAAACCCCACTGAAGAAATCTTCTTAAATCACAACAATATGGAATATTTATTAAGAAAAATCTTAGATGTTTGAATATAGCTCACAGAGATGAAGAAGAAACTTGTAAAGGAAACTGATAGCGTATTCTGACTCCAACTGCAGTATCCTGTTTAAGCTTTATAGCTGTAACTGCCTGCGTTTTTAAAACAATATTATTCAGAAATTACAAAACAAAACATCTAGAACAATAGCTTCTCTGCCTTGAAAACAAGGTATTTTGCACAAATATAACGTGGCTCATGCATAGAGATTTCAGGCATCCAAACAATGCTAAATTCTCTCATTTATTCACAAGTTTATCCGCAGTGACTGGGGAGCGAGGACTATTGGAACATCTGTGATTCAAAAGAAACACTTCATAACTAAAGTTGATTGCCTGGTCACCTTTTGACCCAGCAGTTCCATTCCTAAGAATACGCCTAAAAGAAAGAAACACATCCTCATAGGAACACTGTACACAAATGCTCACGGCAGCATTACATACAGTAGCCAAAATGCACAAACAGTCCACACGCCCGTCAGCTGGTGAGTGGAGAGGGAAATGCGGCACATCCACACAGTGGAGCATTATTGGGCTGTCAAAAGGAAAGCAGTGCTGACGCATGCCACGGAATGATGAGGCTTGAGGACATTCCAGTACACGAAAGCAGCCAGTCACAAAAGACCACATATTGTCTGATCCCATTTATATGAAAAGTCCAGGAAAGACAAATGTATAGAAACAGAAAGTAGATTCCTGGTTCCCCAGGGCTGGAAGGTGGAGGTGGGGAGTGACAGCTAACGGGTAGGGGGTGTCTTTCTGGGGTGATGAAACTGTTCTAAACTTAGATTGTGGTGATGCTTGTACAGCTCTGGATTTACTAAAACCATTGACTTGATCCTTTAAATGGATAAATTTTATTGTATGTGAATTATACCCCAATAAAGATGTTTAAAAGAAAGTTGATTACACTAACCTTAATCTAAAAAAAAAAAAAAAAAGTGAGTTGGGCTTTTAAGATTTAATGAAAACTGAGCAGAGTTGAGACTGGATTAACTCCGGGCACATGGGATATGTAGACGTTGGTAGACGAGAAGGAACGACTTACTGAAAGAAACGGGGAGGGAGTAGTATAAGAAAGACTTAATCCAGACTTTGGGGAGTGAACTGATTGGTGTTAAACAACAAAAACCACCACCACAAGTTAAAGATGGGTTCAGGATGCCAAGTCTAGAGACCAGGAATTGACATACAACTTCCCCTAAAATCAGCGGTCCAGAATATGTAATAACAGCTTTGAGGAACTGTGAAATACAAACAGCTCTCTGCAGACACACAGCTGCTAGGAAACAAAGCAAAGCAATTTCACTGAGCAGATTAGTTCCATATCCTAGTCCCACAGAAAGAAGAATTCAGGTACCAGACAAAGGGTGCAATTTCCAGTGACAACGTGTCAGGCCTAATGTTAATGAGCCTCAAAATATACCAGAAGTTCTCTCGTGACCTCTAGTGGTTACAACTAAAATTGCCTGGTCTATGACACGTGAGACTGCGCCACCAAGCAATTACCGATATGGGGTTTGGTCTATTATTTTCTTATCTTGAAACCTGTTAAGTTGGAGTAAAAGAAAACCTAGCCAATGACTGTCATAAAAAGTTCCCTTCCCTGATTTTTAAGCATTGGCCGAAGAGCTATTTTTCTGTGGCTTGTTTTTGCAGCTTCTTCCAACACCACCAGGGAGGTGTCTGTCTCTCTCCAGTGACTTCCAAAGGAAGAGTTACCAACCCACTATGCGCCCAAGGATGCAGGAGAAAGCTGACGACGGAGAAGGTGAGCCAGTAGCTAGGAGAGGGGAAATGGCTGATGGAAAGAGATGGGCAGGAAAAAGTGGGAGGCAGGTACTGCAAACTCACATAAGCCAATCTGGTCTTGCACAAGTCTCAAGTACTTACTTTTTGGTAGCTGCCAAAGAAGTTCAAAGTCCCCCCAACCTCACCATCAGGTTGTAGTGAAAACCACTCACACCAGGTGATGCCACACTTAGAGTTTTACTAAGCAAACCTTAGCAAATGAGCCCAAACCCAGTGCTCACGGTCTCTTCTGCAGGCTTAAGTCCCAGCTCCCTGTCCTTTGGGTGAAAGGTTCACTCAATTGAGCAAAGACAAGAAACAGTACAAGTTCCAGAAACAGGACTCTATCATTGCCTTTGTTGTTGACCTCAGGCTACCAGAAATCCCC
Source organism: Miniopterus schreibersii (assembly GCF_964146895.1). Classification (NCBI taxonomy): domain Eukaryota; kingdom Metazoa; phylum Chordata; class Mammalia; order Chiroptera; family Miniopteridae; genus Miniopterus; species Miniopterus schreibersii. Next base: position 74,743,375 of record NC_138107.1, on the reverse strand, counting down.
AGCCTCACAAGGCTGTTTACTTGGGGATGAAGCTGGGAAGCCATCCTTTCAAACACCTGCTAGCAGCCGGGCTGGGTTCTTCAACCGTGTCCAGGCACGCTGCAGGGCTCTCTGGAATATTTTGGTCTGTCCCACATCTTTAATTTCACCAGAGAGTCTCCATTTCTAACATCCATCTGACAAGTTAACCAGCCACTGGTTGCTCTGATAATAACGAAGGTTGGATATTTGCTATGTTAGTTAGCAAAGTATCTGGTGACAGCGGAGACTGTGATCTTTCCAATACAATGCTAGCTAACCACCCCTACCCCTGGTATTTCATACCTTCAAATGTCACACCGTCTTTGCTGGAGGATTTAAAAGCAAATTGTGGACATAACAGAAGAAGTGTCAGGACAAGAACAAGGATACATTGGTCCTCAGGGACCACTGCTGTGCAAGTCTTGCCTTTGCTCCTCAGTGTTGCTACCGTGGTTACTTCTCAGATATTGTTCAGATACATGCATTCATGTAACCAATATTTATGGAGTGCCTACCTGTGTACCAGATAGCTACTTGATACACCGTCTGTCTGATAGTTCCAAGGAGGGAATACTAAGGGAATTAAAATACTAAGGGAATGTGAAACATTCTCTGGCTGAAGCTATTTACATGTTTTTGCAAAAACTACACATCCCACTGAGGAATGAAGATGTTAAAGCCCCAGCGATTCTATGTCACCCTCAAGGAAAAAGCAGCAGAAGAGTCTGTTTATAAACCCTCGAATATCAATGGCTTTGTTTCTTCCTAGGGAAAAAAAAACCCTTGAAGGTTATATAAGCACTTTACTACATTTTATTTTCTTTAGGGAACCAATGATAATCACATCAATAAGCTACATTTACCTTAATTGTGATTTAGTGCATCGTAGAAGTATCGCGAATAAGAAGTCTTGACGTTGCTTGTTAGTCCAGAGGTCAAACCAATGACTTATAAGAGCAACTCTTTCCTGAAAGAGCTATAAAGGGGGGTAAATGGCATTTTACTGTATAGTTTCATACAGTCTGAGTTGCTAAGCAATCCTTAGGCAATCTAGCTACCTCACGCTCATATTTGCATAGCATTTACAGTCCACAAAGCTCTTTCCACGCGCAGTGGAGGCCTCTCCCTTCAGAGTGACCTGCTTTTATCCAGGGTACAGACAAGCCTAGGCTTGTTGGGTGGGCTGGTGGGAGAGGCTGGTGGAGATACAATTACAGAGGGGCCCAAGGAGGCCTCTTTCAGAACAAAGAGGTAAAGAACCCTGGCTCTTGTTTCCACCTTGGCTAAGGTGGCCTGGGGAAACAGATTCCAAATATTTTATCTGGAAAACACAAACAGGCTACCCTTGTTGAACTGGGAAAACAAGGCCCTTCGAAGTAGGTATGATTTCACTAACCCACAGTCCTGTATCTTCAGAGCACCCACCAAAATGAAAGTTAATAAATCTTGCTACAGAGCCATTGTTAGACGTCTCCAGGAAAGACATATACCAAGAGCCAGTATCCCCCCCAAACCTGGTTCCAGCCCGACTTTGCTGAGATGCCATATACAAGCTCACTGGCTTATTACTCAGTCGGGCCTGGGGTCCAGCCCAGATGGGCTCCTTCCCTTGTGAACGGGCCTGAGCCTCGCAGGAGCTCTGAGGGCCCAGCTAGCCATCTCCACTAAGGTCTGACAGAGCCGTCCAAGGACTACATCCTGCGCTACCTTTCAGAGGGGACATCCCCAGGCCATGGAACCACACAGTTGGCACAGGAGGGAAGAGAGGATTAAAGAAACAGAGAAATACACAGGGGCGGGGTAAATTACCAGGCACCATTACCTAAAAGATAAATTTTAAGTAAGGATACAAAATAACAACAACAATAATAATACAAATAAATGATATAATAATTAATAAATAAATAATACAAGAATAAACTCTGTGTTTCATGAACTCACAACTATAAAACTACTTTTTAAAAATCATCATCCAAGGATATATTTCTATTGATTTCAGAGAGAGAGGAAGTGAGAGAGAGAGAGAGAGAGAAACATCGATGTGAGAGAGAAACATGGATTGGTTGCCTCCCGTAGGCGCCCCAACCAGGGACTGAACCCACAACCTGGGTATGTGCCCTGACCGGGAATGGAACCTGCAGCCTTTCTGATGCACATGGCAACTCTCCAACCAACTGAGCCACCCGGCCAGGGCTATAAACCTACTTTTGCCCACCCCTGTACATTAACACTCTCCACACCACCAAAAGCACCTCATCTTTTTTCTTTCCTACCACAGTAAACAGTGTTTTCTGAAGGTTTCTATCTTGTCCCTGGAGGTACAAAGGAAAGGGGAAACAGATCTGGAGTCTTCCGTAGGGTAGAAGTTAGAGATTGGGGTGAGAAGAAACCGTCTTCGGTGCAGAAAAATATAGGTTTATTTTTGTTCAAAGTGACTCAAAAACTAAATTCTTTAGGGGTGTTTTAAAAAAAATTTTTGGCAACATGAGACCCAATATATCCCAGGAAAATGAGCCTTACAAATTTACGCTTGTTTTATTCTAGAGTCTGTAACTCACCTGTCTGTTTAATGCGTTGTTGCTAAACGGTGTCCAGGCACTGAATCTTGTGTGGAAGCTCTCCCTTTCCAGGGTCTTCCTGGAAGAATCCCCAGCTGACATCTCCGCAGATCCTTTCCTTCCGGGCCTAGAAACTATAGGTTCATGTCAATAGATGTTTCTTTAAGCTCACCTAGAAACATCCAGGATATTGATATTGTCCTTATAGGAATTAAATAACTACAGCAGTTCATCTACATGTATGTCCATGGAAATCAGCCAGACAAATATACCCGGGAAGTCCCTGTAGCCCAGCCATCCTAATTTGTTCTGTCCTCGCCGAATTGCACCCAAAAGTGAATCTAAACCAGAGTTGTCTTTCACTTTGCTGGAAAATGACTCAGAAACTGGAGTGATTGTGTCAACCTATGGAACTATGAAAAATGATGATTCCTGTTTCAAGCTACTAAATGTCAGGACGGGATGTTATCCAGCACAGACTGACAAAACCATGTGTTGGTGTGCATCCAGAGCTCGCAGGTACAGCTGGTGTGACATAAGTACTTCAAAAATGGTTTGGCATTGTTTCCTAAAGTTGAACATGTGCGTACACTTGACCCAACAGAAAAACATGAGCATGTGAAAGATATATCCATAACAATATTCACAGCTGCATCAGACAGCTCCAAACTGGGAAAAGCCCAAGGATCCATCTACAGTTGTCACATATTCATGGAACAGGATGCTATACATCAGTGAACAATCTGCTGCTACACACAAAAATATGTAGGACTCACACACATAAAACATTACACAAAACAAGCTGAAAACAAAGCAATACATTTTGTATGGTTTAATTTATGCAAAGTTCTATGCTGTAGTGTTAGAAGTTGGGATGGTGGTTACTTTCAGGGAGAGAAAGAGGGTAATGACAGGGAGGGACATGAGAGGTGATTCTGAGGTGCTGGTACTGATCTGGTGGTGGGAGCCCAGGTGAGTCATTTTGTCATTGAGTTCTATACTTACGATCTGCATATTTTTCTATATCTTCTTTCAACCAAGATGTTTTAAAAAAGATATCATTTACAATAATATGAAACATTATGAAGTACCTAAAGAAATCAAAGCTACAAACTTTATAAAGAAAATTATAAAACTTTACTGAAAAACATTTTTAAAGACTAAAATAAAAGGAGAGATATGTTTTATTCATGAATTAGAGACTTAAAAGAATGAAAAGATTAATTCTTTTCAAGTTGATCTATAGATTCAATGCAATCTCAATTTAAAAAATCCCAAGAGCCCGGCCGGGCGTGGCTCAGGGGTTGAGCGTCGACCTAGAATCCAGGCGATCGCGGTTTGATTCCTGGTCAGGGCACATGCCCGGGTTGCGGGCTCAATCAGTGGTTCTCTCATCATTGATGTTTCTGTCTCTCTCTCTCCCCCTCCTTTCCTCTCTCTGAAATCAATAAAGATATATTTAAAAATAAATAAATAAAATAAAAATAAAAAATCCCAAGACATATTGTGGGGGGTGGGAATGCGTATCTGAAAAGCTGATTCTAAAATATTTATGAGAGTTTAAAGGGCAAAAAATAGTCAAGACTGTTTGGAAGAACCAGGGAGGGAGATGTGTTTCTAGATATCAAGACTCACTATAAAGCTGGAGTAACAGGATGACATGGTATGAGTATGGAGACAGACATCTAAACAAGGGAACACTGGTTAGATAAATCAAAGAGGAAGAGATGAATTCTTCCACTTATAGAAAACAGAGTATCTGTTTAAAAAAAGAGAAAAGAAATAGGGACCCTTTCACACACACACACACACACACACACACACACACACACACACACACACAACTAACTGAAGGCTTTTTTATATATATAATCAATTACATATGGTTTGTGAATCCCCAGAAGACAAAAGTAGAACCAATGGATGATGTCAGAGAAACAGACTTTGGATCGATCTAAGTGAGAAACCCACCACTTCAGCAGCTTTAGCTGTCTCGGGAGGTTATGTCCAGTACTGCAGATACTAAAACACAAATTCTCTGACCACTTGTCAGTGAAAGTCTAGCTGGGATTCAAACATCAGAAATGTCTACGTTTCTAAGCAACCGTCTGTTGCTATAAATTCCAAGGAGGGTGAACAATGGGGCCTGGAATAGCTGAAAACACTCGACTGCAGAGCCCGGAGACTTCGAGAAAACGGCAAACATTTGCCTCTACTCTTACTACGCTTTCATAAGATAGAAGCATATTTTGAAAATGAACATATTGGAAAGACATATATCATATTAGCACAATTTTAGAAATATTACAAGGGCAGCATGACAGCTCCAAATTTGGATCCCTGCTCTCACCACCTCACCCCGAAAACTGAAGCTTTACAAGTAATTAGTCTCTGAGCCTCAGTTTCCTCATGTGTAAAACAAGACGGTGATGTATCTTGGTGAACTATAGTGTAATAATGTGTGGTTCAGAGAAAAACCTCATAGCAATGTGGAAACTAAATACCTACTTCTGAACCAACATTAAATCAAAACAAATCCTGAGTTTCGTAAGATGCCCAGCTGTTGTTATGCGAAATCCCTCCAAGAGGCGACATAAGGGATTTTTATTTAGCAAGTTCTCCAAATTATTACACTTCATGTTAAGGGATGACTAAATTACACAATGAACCGACCATTGCGGGTGTACAGAACATCATATATAGATATAGATATTATAAATATAGACATGGATAGATAAATTATCACAGGATTATCTTTATTCTCTAACGTCAATTTTGCTGACTCTTCAACCCAGGGAGAAATGGCATGCTGACAATCATTACTTCTTCAAATGAAATGATTTCTTTTCATAGTCAAGCATTTTCTATTTCTCCAAATAGTAGCTCCATACGATATTTATAGATGTTTCCCAGAAAAACAGGATCCATGGTTCAGTTTGCTTGGGAAATGCTTGACTGAACAAAATTAAACATGTTTCTTTTTGTAGGATGTTTTAGAAACTTTAATATTTCCAAGAGGAGGAAATAGTATGTAGCATTTTTCTTGTTCATTATTATAAGAGCCTATCATAGTGTCTATTGGTTATCTAGTGTGTAACAAATCTAATGCTGTGTAACAAACAGTCCCAAAACTTACTGGCTTCAAAAAACAAACGTTATTATCTCCGTTTCTGTCAGGAGTCAAGGCATGGCTCAGGGTCTTTCATGATCCAAGTGTCAGCGGGAGCTGAAGTTATCCCAAAGCCAGACTAGGGAATGATCTACTTCCAAGTTCATGAAAGTGGTTGTTGGCCAGATTCAGTTCTTTATGGGCAGCTGGAACAAGGACCTCAGTTCTTTGCTCACCTCCCATAGGGCCTCTCCATAGCTTAGCTCACAAAATGGCATCTGGCCAAGTGAGCAAGTGAAAGAGCAAAAGAGGGTAGGCAAGTTGGAAGTCAGAGTCTTTGTGTAACATAGTCTCAGAAGTGATATACCATCACTTTAAAAAAAAGTCTTTATTGATTTCAGAGAGAGGAAGGGAGAGGGAGAGAGAGAGATAAAAACATCATTGATGAGAGAGTCATCATTGATCGGCTGCCTCCTGCACACCCCTGACTGGGGATTGAGCCTGCAACCCCCGGGCATGGGCCCTGACCAGGAATCGAACTTCGATCTCCTGGATCTTAGGTTGATGCTCAACCACTGAGCCACGCCTGGCTGGGGTATACCATCACTTGTGATTAGTCAGAACAGGAGTCAACAAACATGGTCAGCAGGCCATCACTGCTGCCACTCATTTTTGTTTTAAAATAAAGTTTTACTGGAACACAGCTAATCATATAACTACAATAGCAGAACTGAGTGATTGGGAAAGAGACCATTGGCCTACAAAGCTAAAATTATTTACTACCTGGCCCTTTACAGAAAACTTTGGCACTCGTGCATTAGAAGCAGGTCTAGCCAATACTTGAGGGGAGGGATTCACAAGGGCATGGACACCAGAAAGTTGGGGTCATTGGGAGTCATTTTAGAAACTGCCTACCAAATAGCACCTGCCCACGAGTAGGCATTTGATGAGTATTTGGTGAGTAAATGAATAATTGTTCACATACTACCAATTTTCCAAATTCGAGGGCTGAAAGGCAAGTTAGTAGCTAAGAAAAAGCCAAATTCCTTCACTGATTATTAGGATTTGACAACTGTGTCACCACTGTGACAATTTATCAACTTACATGATCTTAGTAATTTCCATCATTACGTTAAATGAGTTACATGGTACAGTGAGCTTAGGACTGACTTATTAGGTAGCTCTGACAGATTATTGTTTCATGACAGCGAATTGGAAGACAGGGAAGTATTTTAGGGCACTTACTTGAGATGAGAATTCACTCTGGGGCCAGAATACTGACTGGATTATGCCTACAATATGGCAGTCACCAGTATCTTCTAATACCTTTAGAAATAGGCACCTGGCGTTTCTTCCTTAAGAAACTTTTAGATTCTATGCATTCGAAAAAGTCTATTAGCAAATCTTCCTCCTAAAACACAAAGAAGGAATAAACTACTGGGGGTGGAGAAAAAAAATTAATCCTTTAAATATGCCCCCCAAGAGGTAATCTGGTTCTAAAGGTGGCAGACAAGAAACAGAGTGAAAGAAAAGTGCATGTGATTAGTGAAAAAACAGAAATTAAAGACTATTCCAGTTAAATAAAATGTCCTATTCAGGGCATGTAAAAACATGACTTGTTTTGAACATAAGCTGGTATATAACTTTTACTAAATGCACACATTAATGAAAGTGATAGCATGTTTTGAGGAAATGTGTTACTGGATAGCCAAAAGTGCACATAATCAAATGCTGGATTTGCTCAGTTTAAAGTTTATGACAAGCAACTGTATTCTTTACATTCATTCAGGAAAAATAACCAGCGACGTTGCTCTAAAACATTCAAATTCCTCATCCTACTTTCTCTCCCTGAAATAATTGTTAGAGCATGATTTCTGAGGTTCCTGGGGTGCACAAATGTCAAGGTGGGCCTGGAAACAACTGCTGGATTGTGCTCCCTTTAATACAGATGATGCCCAGATATTCTGATACTTACGGCAAGATTTATTAATAAGCACAGCATACATCCTTTTAAAAAGATAAATATATCTAAGTACCACAGTTTAATTACTTTTTCTGTTCATCAAACCTCAGCTTATCAGCTCAGAGCTACACGCTCACAACCACGAACTGCATTCGCCGCCGAAGTTTCTCCTTCCCCACCTCCCAGGCAGGCCCAGGGCGCCCCGCCCACGCTCCTGGAGAACCTGAGCAGCTCCACACTTCCCCAAAACACCGAAGCGGCGCGGGGAGAAACACAGTCCCTGCGCTGGGCCAGGGGTGAGTCGGGCTGTGACGCGCAAACTCACCTCCCGCAGGGTGCTCCTTTGGGATAGGGGTGGGGGCTCCCCTCCTCTCCCCGCCCCCACCCCACTTTCTACATTTTGGACTCCATGGCAGGAAAGAGGGTGACAACTGGCAGATGGAGGGAGTTTGATGGTGTCACTTCGGAGTCCTGTGAAAACCAGTGTCTCCCACGGTGGCCCCAAACTCGGCTTGATTCCATCTCTTACCGGCGAGCGCTCCGGGGTGAGCGCTCCCGCCCCGCCCCGCGCCAGCCCGGCCCCCGGAGACGTTTCTCCGCAGCGCCTCCTGCTGGATAACGACGCGGCGGCTCAGGTTCTGCAGGGTTCCCCCCCCCCCCCCCCCCCCCCCGGCGCTGCTCGGGGCCGTCCCGAGGCCGCCTGGGGCAGCGACACCAGCCCCGGCGCCCCAAGCAAAAGATGCGCCCACAGCCAAGGGCTTTACCTCCGGGAGGCGGCCGGAGACCCGCGCGGAGCAGCCGCCAGCTTTCGGACCCTGCAGGGAAATCAGGAGCTAGACCTCCCCTGCAGCCTGGGGCGGGGGGGGGGGGGGGGGGCTGTTTCCATAGGGACCCGACAACAGGGCCCCGCCCCCTCCGCCCTGAGGGTTGGGGGGGCACCCACATGAGCGCTGGGATTTCCTGGCCTGAGCACCCAGAAGCCCGGGTAAGACGCCAGGCTGCAGCGGGGACCTGGGTGCCCGAGCCGGCGCCTGCTCGGTCTCAGAGCAAGCTGGCCATCTGAAGGCGCGGGACGGGAAAGGTGGGGTTTATCTCCGGTAAACCCTCAGAACAGCCTGCCTCACTGTTGTCCATTTTAGAATTACGCAGAAGGCACCAAAACCAAAAGGCATCCTCTTCGTTGGTTTCTAACGATTCTGGTCAGAATGTCTTTATTGTGAAGCCTTGATGTGTTTTTTTTCTTTCTATGCAGATGAATAGTTATTGCCATGGAAAGATAGGCATAATATGAGAAGCAGGTTAGAAAACCATCTAAATAATATAACTTTTGTAAATAAACAAGTTTAAGAAGTCTGGAAGTTAGTTTGCTCTTAGTATTTTTTAAGTCACCTGTAATTGAAATTTGTAAGAAATATGCAACATCCACACAATAAATAAACTTTATTCTAAGCCAGGCACCTCATTTCCCCCCAGTTGCCTTTAACGTGGTTGTGTAAAAAGATAGTTACCTGGGGCCCACGTGGGGTCCCTTGATGCAAAGGGCAAATGAATGAACAAGGCCAAGCGCTGCTGTCACTAACCCACAGGAAACAGCTTTTGCTTTGCTCTCTCAGGACCCATCCACGAAAAATATGTCCCATGGCAGTTTCCTTTTATTGCGTCAGGCCCCAGCGTGCTGTCCCCTCCCCCCTAGTCCCTACTCTCTCAACCCGACAGAAACATTTCCTGGGTTGTATTTGATCTTCTAGTGATTTTCTCATTTATAACAGGAATATTAAAAAAGACTTATTAGATAAATTGAAAAAAATTATTTTAACTCAGAATCTCCCAAATTACTAAAACCATCATTTAAAAAAATTATCATTTAGTGGGTTCCGACTCTCACCACCCCCAATTAGGTGCTTGTTTCTGTGGCCTGGAAAAAAGGAGGCAGGAACATGGAGGCCTCTTCTCTACAGTGAAGGCAGGTGGGCAAGTGAGCGAGGAACCGATAAACAAAATGTGATACATCCAGAAGATGGAATATGATCTGGCTGTGAAGAGAGATGAAGTACTGATACATGCTACATGAATGAACTTTGAAAACAGCACACTGAGTAGGAGAAACCAGTCACAAAACACCGTGTACTGTATGATTCCACTTGAAGAGAATGTCCAGATTAGGCAAATTCATGGACAGAAAGTAGATTACCAGTTACCAAGCCCTGGGGGGTCTGGATGGTGGGGAGTGAGTGACTGCTAATGGGTTTCTTTTTGGAGTGATGAGTTAGATATGGTGATGGGCGCACAACTCTCTGAATGTACTAAAAACCACTGAACTGTACACTTGAAAATGGTAAATGCTATGGTATATGGATTATTTCAATCAAGCTGTTTGAAAAGGGTGATGAAGCTAATGTTTGCTGAACATTACTGGTGTCAGCTATTGTGTTAAGCATCTTAGTACACACTCTTTTACTTCATGAAACAACCACTAGGACTTGGTTATTAACCTCTTTTTACAGTAAAAATAAAAATTAAATTCAGATAAACTGAGTAAATGTACATGAAAGTACAGCTAAGGAGCAGAATGGGGATTTAAATCAAGGTCTAACATGCTTTTTATTACAGCCACATTTAAATGTGCAAAAGGTGCAAAATTTGCAAGAAAGTTTCAGAACCTCAAATTTTATGAGCACAGTTTATTTTTGAGAACTGAACTCCCCTATTCCCAGATTGAAGACTGCAGGCTTCTTCCAAATAGACAAGAGAGACAAATTTAAAACAACCACTTTATTAAAAATAGCAAATTTCACAAATACTCATTTAACATTTTGTTACCACTGGCCATTGGCAGACACACCGTGTGTGTACTGATTGTCTAACGTAAACTGAAGCTGGGCTGCCACAAAAAGCCTGTGCATCATCAACTTAGAACAAGAGTGGCGTTAAGTTCGGTGAGCTCAGGAAGGATAAATCTCAGCCCTATCAACAACATTGAGCACAATGCACTTCAAGTATAACCCCGTAAGGCAACAACAATAAACAGAGCAGCACAACCTTTGTACCACGTTTCCTGACGAAGCCTTCGACACGGCCTAGGCCTCCAGTTATGGTGAATTACAGCAAGTCAAAGGTACTAAAAGCAGTTATGTGAAAACGATCATTGCACTTGCACTTTAATTACTTTAATTCCTTATTGTGGAAGATGATTCTGCTGCCGGATTCAGCTGGAAAAGGAAAGAATGCTGCTTTTCTTCAAACCACAAGAAAGCAGATGATTTCAGTTTAGCTGGTAGAAGTATTGGGAACATCTTGTGCATCTGTCAAATGGAGTTTTTGTCTGAATTCATGAGTTAAGAAGGTTCATTCTATAATAAGTACTTCTTTTAAATTTCTAGAAATTACACTCAGGAGCTAAGAGACAGGCATTAAAAAAAAGAAATATGTTTAAAGGGAAAGTGCCTATGTTGCTATTGAGAAACTTAGAAGTGATGAGACAATTATTAAATATAGTAAAGTAATTATACTATGTCTAGAATTTGAAGACTTTCAAAAAGATCACTGACTCAAGACTAAAATTCAGCAATTAACAACAGCATGTGTTATGGTAATAATAGTAATTTACATATATATGTAAACATATATATATATACACGCAGACACACACACACACTTTGTGTATATATATATATAAAATGTGGTTTGGAAAATTTCACATACACACTGTTATATGTAGCAATCACTGTAAGTATATTAGTAGGACACTGAGAGGTTAAACAATTCGCCCAACGTTACATTACCAAAACGTGGAACCAAATTTCAAAAATTAAATCTCTTGACTCTACAATATCCTTTCTAGTATCTCATTTTTGGTTGAAAGGGGATGTCTTAGCTCTCAAATTAAATTATTTCATAGGTAGGGTCATTTCTTATTGTTCTTATGTACCTCACATTGTGCCTATCACTATGCAAAAAAAAAAATCTTGAAAAGTTCCTGAAATAATTGCTCTAAACTGAAATGTCAAAACCTGAATATTTTACATGTACCTACATGGTTTCCTTTAAGCAACTCCTATGATATGTTTTGTACACTTAATTATGAAAATTACATTTCACAAGCTATTCTATTTTATGCGTTTAAAATATTCTATGTAATAATATTAAATTAAGCATGCTATATCGGGATATCCAACTGCCATTTAGCCTCAGAATCTAAGATTCAAAATAATTTATATGACAACTAGCTTAATCCTCAATTCTCTTGATTAAAAAATTTTTTAAAATTTGTTTTAAAAATACAAAAACAATACAAAGTAAAGCAGCACAAACCAGAAACAAAACAACTAGAGAATTACATTTGGCAAACCAAAGGGGAAGAAAGATGGCTCTTGTAAATAGTAGTGGGTGCCTTTGTTCACTATATGTAAAAAGCACATTTTTAAAACACGATTGGGACTATTTCCCAGAAATTATAATTTGTAGACTTTTGAATGTTAATATTAGGCAAAGGATACATGGAAGAATTCAATTCTTCTAACTGTAACACAAAGAAACATTTAATTTTAATTTCTATAAGAGAAATACAATATCATAACCGTATATTTTTAAATAAATGTTTTTCATTTAAACTTTCTTTAAATGAAAAAACAAAATACTGAAGAAAGAACTTTTCAAAAATTTCCAGACTGGGAAATTCACTTATGCAAAATAATTAAAAAGTAGCTTTAGCATTTATTAAATAAGACTATGTGAAGAAAATTAAATCAGATGATAAAAACTGGAATTTTCTAAGTATGTTTAAAATCATGAATCATTATAATCTCTAATATTAATTTTTTTCAAAAGTTGCCATTTTAATAATCAAAATGTTTAAAACCTTTACAGATTACAAAAAGATTTCACATGATATTCAGTTTCGGTATGAGGTAGAATTAATCACGCCTAGAGGGAAAAGTCTGAGTTACAGAAATGTTAAATTGCTCCAAGTTACAAATGCAGGCCCTGGACTAAACACAGGCTTTCTGGTCTCAAATTTGGTATGATTTTCAGCAACCACAGTCACTGCCCTAAATGTATTACAAAGTAAGCTTATATTTGTCAAGAGGAACTGGTAAAAGGAAACAGTTGCAACACTGAACACAGCAGACTTGAAATAAAAAGTAAAGGCATGACGTTTTAAAGTATGGGCAAGTAACGTCCCTCACATTTACTTATTCAAAAGATAGAGAAAAGCAATAGAATGTCTTTGGTGACTATGGAAACTATTCTGAAACTAAAGTACACTGACTTCAATTTTATTTGTGTTTGTTCCAAAAAGGATTAAAGGGGCAAGTTTAGTCTACACTTCTCAGTATAAGAATCATAGGCGGTGTTACGGGGCTCAGTTACGTCCTTTCACAATTCCTGTTCGAGTCCTATCCCCTAGCACCTCGGAATGTGACGGTATTTGGAGACAGGCTCTTAAAGAGGTAATTAAGTTAATCTGAGGTTATTAGGGTGGGCCCTAATCCAACATGACAAGAAGAGAAAATGTGGACACAGGCACCCTTCACAGAGGGAGAATGAGATGGACGCCTACAAGCCAAGGAAAGAGGCCTCAGGAGAAGCCTTATCTTCAGCTTTCAGCCTCCAGAGCTGTGAGAAAAAACCTTCTGTGGTTTAAGCCACCCAGTCTACAGTACTTTGTTATGGCAGCGTAGCAAGCTAGTACACACATCTTAAGATCTTATCACATATGTACAGAAGCTAGTACTTAGCTTGAAGACTTGCCAGCATTCTCAGAATATATGCACAGTTTCTTTGACCTATATTTCTTTAAAATTAAAAGAGTAAGGTACAACATGGATAAAACCTGAAAACATTACACTAAGTGAAAGAATCCCAACAAAAAGCCACATGTTGTATGATTCCACTTACAGGAAATGTCCAGAATAGGCGAAGTCACATAGAGAGTGGATTAGTGGCTGCTAGGGGATGGTGGGAGGGGAGAACTTCGTGTTACTGGGTTTCTTTTAGGATTGATGAAAATGTTCTGAAATTAGTGGTGATGTCTGCACAACATTGTGAATATATTAAAAACTACTACATTGTATACTTTAAAATAGTTAAAATCGTAAATTTTATCTCAATAGAAATATTTATTAAGAATAAAGAAAAAGAACTATACTCACATCAGAAAGAAGCCTATCCAGATTAGAGTCACTGGCTGTTTTCCTCTTATCCTCAGGAAGCTCCTCTAACTCCCCATAGAGCTCCAAATTCAAGCGAGCTAATTTCTCCTGCATTCCCCGAACATGTTCCATCTGTTCAATGGAACATTCATTTCCTGGGGAACATTCCAGAACATTAATAAAGATTAAGCCAGAGGAAATACCCTTAAACTGTAGGTGCTGCAAAATAAATCGATTATTTTCTTTTGTGAATTACTTTGTTAATGACTGCATATTTTCTGGATATGATAAATCAAAATTCTGACCAGGAAAACAATGATGATCTAAGAAATGACCATGGACACTAAACAAATTAGATAGGAAAGATTTAAAAAACAAAAAACTACCCCTTAGGTATAATCTTCTCCAACTTGACAACTGTCATTTGAATCAAGTGATCCAATATATATTTTTTAAATTTTATTTTTGTTTAAAATATTACAGATGTCCCTTTTTCTCCCCAATGAACCATTCCACCCCATCCCACCCCCCTCCCCAGTCCCTCTCCCCACCATTGGCTGTGTCCTTGGGTTGTGCCTATATGCATAAGGTGATCCAATATTATATAATAATCTCAATGAAATTAATAGTCATATAAGGACTTCAACCACAAATCCTTTGCCAACCAATTATGAATTCCTCCTTTAAGGAAAATATTCACGAAGCGTGTATGTTATGAAACATGAGAAACACAATGTAATATTTTCAATTGTATACACAGCAGTACAACTTAATTAAGAAATGAAATCTAAGATGAACTGCATTTTATGCCTCTGGACTCTCTTTTTTTAACAGAAGAAAATGACACTTTTAAAAGGAATAGCAAAATACATGCAGAAAATAGGATGGAAACATCTTGGGGAAAAAAAGGTAAACACAAACATCTATTGCTTACCAAATGCTTGAAGTTTTCCAGAGTGGAAATCATTCAAAAGGCTGAGCAGCCCCTTCTCCATCTCCTGAACATCTGAGACGTCAGTGAGAAAGGAATGCTGGATCGGGGTTGACTGAGCACCTTTCCCTTCACCACCCTGAGGTTTCGTCTTTTCTTTCATCACTCTGCAAATCAGATGCAATTAAAAAATTGATTGCATATAACTGTCTTTAAAAAGAGATGATTATTTTCAGACTGCTCTAGGTTAAGCAAAATTTGTGAATTAAATGGAATTTCAAAACAAATTCAGTACTAAATAAACCAGTAATTTCAAGTCATAAACTAAAAGAATAGGTTGTGAAAAATCTCAAATGTATAAAACACAACTACTAAGGTGTATAAAAAGTTTGGTTTATACATTTATATAATATGCTAATTCTTTGGACCATAAAAAACTAAAAAGAGAATTGGTATTTTTACTATCCTACATTTCATATATTTTTTAAGGGAGAGAGAGACAGAGAGAAACATCAATGTGAAACATTGTTTGATTGCCTCCCCTACGCACCCCGACCGGGATCAAACCCGAAACCTAGGTATATGCCCTGACCAGGAATCGAACCTGAGACCTTTCAGTGCACGGGATGATGCTCCAACTAGCTGAGCCACACCAGCCAGGGCACTATGTTTCATATTTTATTTATCAGTAAAACATATACACTTTTCCCTTCTAAACTTTACCCTATTTGTTCTTGAACCATCAGTCGTTCAACAAGTGGTTATGGAGTCCCTACTTTGTAGCTGACACTATGCCAGATACTGGATATATAAAGATGCACCGACATCAGTCATCGCATGGAAGAGTGCCCAGTCTAAGGGGAAAGGAAGACATATAAAGTAATCATCATCATTTGACGGCGTGCTAAAAACCTGTTATTAACCCTGACTCCTCCAACTTCCTAAGGCCACCACATGCAGTCATGAAGACATACTGATTATAACCATAGATATATAACTAATCTTTCTAGTTCACCACCTCCACTACCCTACCTCTTGACTGAACTACTTCAACACCTTCCCAGCTGGTCTTCCTGTCTCTATGTGTTGTCTCTGATTCCCCTTCGAAGTCTCCCCACAGAGCAGCCAAGTCAATTTTTGAAAAAGTAAAATCAGATCATATAATTTACTTAATATAAACCCTTCAATAGCTTTGCACTGCCTGCTGGATAAAGCCCAATATCCTTAAGAACCCCTACTTCTAGGTGATGAGATTTTAATGTTTTAAATTTCTGCTCTGAATTCTTCCTGTGTTTGAATTTTTTATAATACATACAAATCATTTCTACAAAAACAATGAAACCACACTTTTTAAAAAATAAAAACTACCAACGCACAAACACTCATCTTAGTTAAAAATGCACAAAAAACCATACATCCTTTATCCCACTTCTGGCTAGCTCATCAACTTTGTCTACAAGTTTTCTTGCTCTGTTTATTTTAATTATGAGATAAAGTAAGGACCCTCAAACCCATCATTCATTTTGTACTTTCTAATCTCTATACATACACTTCAACCTTCATAATATTTTTTCTAAATCACATATAATACGTGCATCAACTGTTCTAAAAGTCAAGAGAAAAAATATTGTAAGAGTTACAGGATTTAGTATTTAATCGCATTTTGCTGTGATAATAAGAAAAAAATTCACCTTTTCAACTTCGGTCTCTGTGAAGTTGACTGTGATGCAGGATTTGAAAACCCTGTGCTTTTACTAACTGGAATGGCATTTTTTTTGGCATTAACAACCTGAGTAGAGTGGGCACTAAAAGACTTAGGACTCCTCCTCTTCACCTTCCGCTCCTCCATTGTTTTAAGTTCCTTATTGCACCAAAGCCAGCTTCTTATGACCTAAGGAAATACAACAAAATTATACCTGTATGCTGTAATATGCCGAATGAAAAGGGTTCGCATACCCACTTCATAGACTGAAAGGAGATCAAGAAGTTCAGAGGCTGTCAGAGAAAGTTAGAATAAGGAGGCCTTAAATCTAATCTGCTGTACTTGTACACGAGGCCCTAAGCCAAACTGTCAGACATTTTTTTTCACCATTTTCTTTACTCACTCATCCCAGTTTCCTGGAACTATTCTGGGCTTTGGGGAGATGGCAGTGAACAAGGCAAAGTCCTTGGCCTCCAAAAACCTACGGTACTGAAGGGGAGCAATACATAAAAAATAAACGAAACAGCCACATGATATTTCCAGCCTGACTCAAACTTTGGTGTCCTTTAGGTCTCCCTTCTAAAATATATTCTTAGAAGAACCAACTAGATTCAAGCAGATGTATAACTGACTGAGGTATCTGCATTTTAACTGGTCACTAGAAACCTTATTTCAACTCCCAAGCAGAAACTCAAGTGTCTGCCTAGGGATAATACTGATTCTAGTTCCTTGATCAAGTAAAGTTATGTAAAATTAAATGTACTCTGTAATTATTTTTAATATACTTTCTCTACCTATTTCCATGGAAACGTGGAACTTTATTATATATGTTTAGCTTTGCTAATATAAAAAAAGTTACACTATGAAGTTACAGCTGGCCCTTCCATAGAGAATATATGGAAGGCCTTCTGTTTACCCAATACTTTCCCCTTACTTTATATATCAACCGGCTTTATTTTCCTAAGTCATCCATCTAAAAGCATCCCCCTACATTTCCTTTTTATTTATGTATAATATTAAATTATTCTTAATTATATTTCTTCATGTATCATCAGAAATTTATATGGCTTTTTACCTCATCAGATCCTAAAGTGCCTTAGGAGCATTAGGCCTTTTTTGTATGTTGAGTTGGATATCACTCCTAAAATAATCAATTAAGAATTCTAATAAAAGCAGATGTTTTGCTACTGTCTGAAATCGGTGCCTGTAGCACTGGAATTTAAACCACTGTGCTCAGCTGGCTCAGGCTGACTCTAGACAATCATAACTGGAACTATGACACCTCCAAAGAGGGAGAGGTTTTAAAGGAAGGCCTCTAACGCCCAGTCTCTAGTCCCAGATACCGACTGAAAATCCCCTGAAATCTTGGCTCACAATTTTTCCTTTAAAAAAGCATTTTTAGTAACAGAACAGGCATTTTGGGGTTGTTTCAGCATGCAATACAGATGAAATGGAACCTTAAAAAAACTGAATAGAGACGATGGGATATAAATTCTCCCAAGAGGCAAGGACCTGTGTAAAATTATGATACATATAAACGCACTGGCCTTTGAACTTAATGCTAATACACATTTGCTGATACTAAAAAAAGAAAAAGAAAAAACGTAGGAATCAACGCAACGCAAATAAACCCATAGTGATCTAAACTAAGATGTTGTGAGGGGCTCGAATTTACCCGTGTTTGGAAGGCAGTATCTGCCACAAGAGCACAGAAATCCTTCCTGTGCACCAAGCTGCAAGCATCCATTTAGAAAAGGCCGTCATAAACCGCTCGTAGTCTACTCACACTGCTTTTGAGATCAGGAACCGCAGCCTCCACGCAGGACCACCGCACCTCTAGACTCCACCTCATTCGCTCCCCCAACCGGCGCAGCCTTCACGGCCCCGAATCCAGCAGAGGCCAGAGGTGGGTGGTGGGAGGGACCTAAAGGGGGACATTGCGGGGGTGCCTCTGCTTACACTTCCTACCTGAGGAAGGAGGGGATCGGTCTTCTTCCACCTGCATACACCCGGGGGCCTCCGAAGCCGCCGCCGCACCTGCAGCGCCGAAGCTACCGCGGCACCTTGAGCCGGGGTCACATCCGACCCCGCGCCGCCAGAGCTCCCTTTATTTACGGAAGTGACGCAAGGGGGCGGGGCCTCGGAGCCAGGCGGGAGCCACGCCCCTTCCTGCCGCTGGAGGTGCGCGTGGGGCTCCGCTCTGGGCGCCGCGTCGCTTCGCCCGGCCCGCCCTCAGCCATGCCTTCGGCGGGCGTGGAAAGGGGGACCCACAGCTGGGTTTTCAGTTGGGGTTCTGCGGCACGAAAGCAGGGAGTCCAGACAGGCACGAGGAACACGAAGCCCTTTCCGGAAGCGGCCCCGCCCCTCGGCGAGGGTCCGCCTTCACGCACTCCAATTCCCAGCGTGCTGTGTGAGTGAACCGGGAGGCGGAGCCGCAGTGTCGCCATAGCAACCGTTCTGGATCGTTGGCGATGGGTCGCGGGCGCTCGGCCAGGTAAACCCACTAGGATTTGGAAGGCGGCGTGAAACCCCGTGATGCGTAATTAGAACCAAAGTGCGATTCTGTAGCCGCTCCGTTCGGGCGCTAGACGTACGTTTTCTCTGAGCTTCGCTGAGCCTTTTCAGAAAAGAGGCACTTAGCGCCCCTCAGGACGGGTAACCCACGTCTCCGTCGCCGCCGCGGCTCTGCCGCCGCTCAGCCTGCCTCTGGAGAAGCGAGGGCGGGCTGAGAGCGGCGACCACCCTGCCTGAGGCGGGGCGTCGTGTTTCAGGCAGGGCCTCCCGCGTGCGGGTGCGAGTGCGGAGGTGTTAGGGCCGCCGAGCGTTAGCGTGAGGAGAGTCGGGGCAGCGGCGCGCGCTCCTCTCCCGCACGTGCTGACGAGGGGACGGGGCGCCGAGTCCAGGTATTATACCAACGCCGGGGGCAGAGCAGCGACGAACCCCGTTAGCCATACTTCAAAATTCCGAAATGCGGGCCCTGGCGGTGTGGCCCGGCGGTTAGGGCGTCGGCCCGGGCGCTGCAGGGTGGCGGGTTCGAGTCCCGGTCCCGGGCAGGTACCTGGGTGGCAGGAGGCAACCGACCTGTGTGTCCCTCTGACGTCAGTGTTTCCCTCGCTCCCTCCACACTCTCAGTAGGAAAAATACATACCCTTGGGTGCGGATTAACAAGCAAAAAACCTGAAGTGTTTTAAAAAGAAAAACAGAGTAAACATTCACGTGCCCGCTATCCAGAACGAATGGATGTTACGTTTTGTTGTTTTATGTTTTTATTCTTTTTAAATTATTATTGATTAGAGAGAGAGAGAGAGGAAGGGAGAGAAGTATCGCCTGTCCGTTGCCTGCCAGGCGCGTCCCCGACGAGGGGCGGAACCTGAAACCTGGGCATATGCCCGTCTGGGAATGTCGCCTGTGACTCGTGGCGCCGGGGACAACGCGCTGGCCCGCGAGCCATGCAGGCGAGCTGCCTTCACTTTTAGATGACATAGATGGAACGTCGCAGATGAAGCAGTAGCCACCTATTCCTGGGGCCACCCTACTTCCCCTCTGAGAGGCGACCACGATCTTAAATTTGATGTGCATCTTGCTACTCTAGGTTTTGTATACCTCCACTATTCCTATGCGTTTATGAACAATGGAGAGCATGGCTTTGGCCCCGCAGGTCCCGGTTCGAATTCCAGTCGGGGCACGTGCCCGGGCTTCGGGCTCGGTGCCCAGGGGGGACTGGCCTGCAGGAGGCGGCGGGTCAGTGACTCTCCCTTCGCTGATGTTTCTCTCTCTCCCTCTCCCTCCCCCCCTCTGAAATCAATAAAAGCATTTTTTTAAAAAAATAACTTTCAGCTTTTGAATTTTATACGAATGCTATTATATTTTGTGTATTGATCTAAAACTTAACTTTTTCACCCAACTTTGTGTTTTGGAGATCTCCACATTGATACATATGGCTGGACTTTATTTGTTCTAACTATATAGTATTCTATTAAGTAAGTTTGCCAAAAATTATTTGGGAATTCACATAGTGACGGATATTTAGGTTGTTTCCCATTTTTCACCATCATTACAAACAATGCAGGATTAAGGAATGATTACCAGCAAGATAGGAGGACAGTTTATCTTACCAATGTCCTTTCTCCAAGCTCTTGTCATAGGAATACTCCAGCTTTTGAAGGAGGCTTGTATTGTAGGTTTAACCAGAAAACAAAGTATACCGAGGACCAGCACATTCGCTGTATTGCATTACAACCCTTCCATCAGTTTTCTTTCTTTTTTTTGAATTTTGGTTCAAGTTCAGCAGTATTACTGTATTTCTGCTAAGAAATACCTGTAGGGATAGCTTATAGTCTGGCAGAGAAAGTAGAAGGGAGGGAAGTAGGAGTAAGAAGAGCTCCCATGATACTTTGTTTTTATCTCTATCTGAAGAGGAAATTCTAAAACGTTATTAAAAACAAACTGTTACTACTCTGTCTTTTAAGGGGTTGCCATAATTCCTGTCAGTGGAGAAATAAATCCTCATACAGAGGCAAGAAAAGGGATGAGACTCGGCCTGAGGTAGATGGCCCATTGTGCCCCATAATACATCAGTGAGGGTTGTGCATGCACACATAGGCTGATTTTGGGTAATGAGATTGAGAAACTTGAATGGTTTTGTATAATAAAGTGGGAAGAATTGTTCACTGGTAGGAGGTGGGGGTTAGAGGAAAAGAGCGAAAAGGGGGCAGAGCGAGAAAGAGTTGAGAGTCAAGGTGGGAAGGACTTTGAAAAGAGCAATGAAGTCTGTTATTCAATTTGTAATTATTAGTGTTGCTCTAAACACACACACACACACACACACACACCCCTCATACTTCCAAACATCAAGACAGATTCCCTGCAAGCTCAAAGTTTTGTGTGAATTAATCATGGAAATCGGGGGGGGAATGTTGCATTCTACACGTGTAGGAGATTGAGTGGCAAACGGGCAATATGCGTATAACAATGAAGTATCCATAAAAGGCACTATGTCCGATGACGCAGGAGCTTAGAGACCAAGGTAAATGGGAAAATTATAAGTGGCAATCTATCCTACAATCTTAAAAAGAGGGAGAGGTGAGAGTTTTCTACCATATGGATATTGGGGTTATATTCAATTTCACTTTACTCTTAAAGGGCTTGGGTAGCTGGGATGACATCCATTAATCCTCTGGTATCTCCCACTAGGCTGGTAGCTACTTGAAGGAAATAGGTGTTATATATCTTTAATTTTCCGAAGCCTAGCATAGTATCCGGCACACAGTGGAAATGTAGAAAATGTTCATTAAGTGAATGAACAAATGAGTAAAAATTAGGTTGATTCTTAGTCATACCTGACTCTGATCTTTAGGTGGCAGTATTACCTCATGTTAAATTGTTTGAGATCAGCTTCCATTTAACTTTTGAGAACAAGTGTGAACTAAAATAAAAATTCAATTCTGTAGCTTATTTCTGTAATTGTACAGAACCAACCAAGAAAATATAATTGCATGATATTATGGACTTCCTCCCTAATTTAAACACAAATGAAAACTACCAGTAGTTCTCTAATTCAGGCACTTTTCAAAGCTTGAAGGTAAATACAATTTGGTGTACTTTGTTTACAAAACACATGTATTTCTTCAGAGTATGGAAACTGTGTGTGTGTGTGCGTGTGTGTGTGTGTGTGTGTGTGTGTGAGAGAGAGAGAGAGAGAGAGAGAGAATACGCAAGAGAGCGGTAATTTGTCTAAAAGTAAATCATCTCCCAACAAATAGGGTGACTAAATACAAGATGGTCAGTTAAATTAGAATTTCTGACACACAAAGAATACTTTATATGTCTCATATAATATTTGGGACAAACATACACTAAAAAACTATTTCTTGTGTATCAGAAAATCAAATTTAACTGATACTCGTGTGTTTTTTTATCTAAATCTGGCAGTCTTACCAACAAATATTTTTGGTGTTAATTCCAACATAAACGGAACTTTACCAGGTCTGGAGAGAGAAAAGGGAAGTAGCTAGTGGTGTCGGCTTCTTCTTCCTGAGTCTAACTTGAACGCTCTTGGTACTTTTCCCCTGCAGATCAGAGTTCCTTAGCTAAATCATTTATCTTCAGGAAACTGACCGCTCCGGCAAGTGCCGATGGTGCAGCCTAAAGTAGTTATTTTACACAAACACAGTGTTTTATGGCAGTTGTGAGTCTGATTGCAAAAGCTCAGCTCTATGAATAAGTGAGGAGATCTTGGACCCCTTCCCCTCAGATTTATACTTCTCATAGGGACCTGATCCGTACCAGCAATGCCAACAGAAATACATGAATTGCTTGCAAGTCCTATTTCAAAAAGATAAAGAATTTTCTGGTAAATTATATGTCACAGTTTTATGTACATTTGCATTTTAATATAAGCATTCCCTATCTTTCAAATGAAATGCACTTAAAAACTAAATTTGTAAATATTTCCAAATTTAAAACGTTTTTCATAGGAACAGTATTATTTATGAGTGGTAGTCAGATCTTCATGTTACCTAGTGAGTATTTAATTGATCATATGACTGAACCACTATATTTGTAGTTAAAATTTTTTTAAAGGTTATTATAATAATAGTATTTTAAAAAGTAAAAACTAGAGAAATTTTTTTAAATGAATATTCAGGTTTGAGGAAATAGCAATAACCAATGTTTATTTTGCCCTTTCTCCATGCCAGAAGCCATCCTAAGTGCTTTAAATGAATTAACCCATTTAATCCTCAGAATAACCCTAGGAGGTAGATTCCATTATGATCCCACCTCACAGATGAGAAAACGGGGTAGAAGTTAAATAGCTGCCCATAGCTGTTCAGCTTCTAAGTGGCAGAACTGCGATTTGAGCCAGCCCACAGCTGCATTGACCACTGTGTACCACAGCCACCCTGGTTTAGGTAAAGAGGGAAGTGAACCGTCTGAGAAGATTCTGCTTACTGTCCAGGGCAGGGCACTGAACCTAGAATAGTCAAAGTGGATGGTTGGTCTTTCCCTTAATTTAGCTGTGTTGTGAATCCTGCCTTTGTGCTTCCTGACCAGAATGGAACAATTTTGGAGTTTATGAATGGAACAGAGGATGTCAGAAAGGGGGAGAAAGATTTATCTGCTGTAACTGGGTAAGAATTAATGAAAGGTGGCAGTGGATTAAAGAGTACATGCATGTGGGGTATGAGAAAAGATTTCTGGGGTGGAAATAACAGCTGATCCCTGAAAAGGAAAATCAAAATCGAGAGGACTATTTGACTTTGCATAATTATCTACATGACTAGGAAAGGAGAAGTGGGAGGGATATTATTAATTCTATTTAACTTGCTCAGGTTTATGATAACCCGAGGTGGTTTGTGTACCTTCCAGTGGTGGCACTATGGACTTCGCAAAGGCCCCTGTGCACAGTGTTAGTCTTTCGACACTCCGACACTCCGTCCTCCCGTTATCCTCTCCCCCGGAGGTAAGTAGTAGTGAGGGTGGAGGGGACAGAATCCCAGCCTTACTGTTTGGGGACAGAGTTCTGACCCTGCTACCTAATTGAGCCTCTAACCTTTGGTCCCTGTTTCTTTCCTAAGCTGTGAAAACAGAGATGATATGACACACCTCGTGATATAAGCACCTAGCAAATATTAATTCTGACCCCATTTAATCTCCACAGCTCTATGAAGTATCGTTCCCACTTCACAGATGTGGGAAAGGAGGCTCAGGGAGGTGAAAAGATACTTGTTTGAAAGCGCCGAAGGGCTGATGCTGGATATAGGCACTCCAGTGGTTTAGCCCTAATGCTGATGATCTTTTCTCTGTATTGCTGCCTACAGGAGAAAATGCATTCACTGAAATAAAATGGTGTGCATTTTTTTTCCAGAATGAAAATTTTAAAAAACCCTTTGCTACTACAGTCCTGATATGTGTGTGTGTGGGGGGGGGAGGGGGCACCTAAGTAAAACCCAGAAATATTTTTTCCTAAGAAAACAAAAATAAAGGTGTGTTTTTTTTTAAAGCAAAACATACCATTTATAAATTTTCAAAAAAGCCTTCAATTTATAAATAAGTAGACACTTTAGCATTCATCCATATAGTGACTTTTATTTAAAAATTATTCTTTATCACGTGATAATACATGTTTATCCATTCAACATATATTCATTGAGCATCTACTATATGCCACGTATTTTCTAACTCTGAACAATGCAGACAAAATTCCCTGTTCTCATGGAGACAGTGGTCTAATGTGAGCATGGCAGATTATAAAATATAACTACAATAACCAAATCATTTCTATAGAATAGAAAGGGATAAGTATTATTGGAAAAAATAGCCCTGGGAAAGAAGAATGGGATTGTGGGTGGACAGTTGTAATTTTAGATAGGACAGTAGGAGAAGGTCTAACTCAGCTGGTGAGTTTTAAGCTATGAGTTCAAGGAGGAGACGAGATGAATTGTGAGTATATCTGGGGTAGGACCAGAGGAAGGATGGGCACAATAGCATAAGGCGGGAGCATGCCTGAAGTGTAAAGACCTGTCAGGAGGCCAGGCTGGCTTGAGAGGGATGAGTGTGAGAAAGGGCAAGACGTGATGAGGTAAGGCTGTGCGGGTGGGAGTAGGGGAATGGGGGGGTGAGTTATGTAGGGCCCTGTAGGCCATTTTAACGGTTTGAGCTTTTTCCCTTTGAGGAATGGAAGTGTTGGAGAGTTTTGAGGGGAAATGGGACACGATTCTGCCTATATTCCGATAGCTCATTACCTCAGGCTGCTGTTGGGAATAGACCATAGGTGGTAAAGGAGAGGAGCAGAAAGACCAATTTGGAGATCATTGGGATAAACTATGTAAGAGATGGTGGTGCCTGGACCAGATGGCAGCTGTGAAGGAGATGAGAAATAATCAAAATGTAGATTCATTTTGAAGGTTAAACTAACAAGATTTACTGAGAGACTGGATGTGGGATGTGAGAAGATGTGTCAAGAATGACTCACATTTTTGGCTTGAGCAACTGCAAGGAAGGATTTTCCATAGACTAAGATGGGAGGACTTGTGTGTTGGAGGGGTGGGGGTGGGGCAGGAAGTTCACTTTGGGATGTTGTGTTTTAGAAGATCTTTAGGTGTCCAAGTGGTGATGCTGAGTAAACAGTTGTATGTTTAAGTCTGGTGCTCTGATCCTATACATGAAAAGTAAATATATATCTTTAAAATAGTTTATTTTGTTAATATACTTTATTTTATTAGTATACTTTACATTTTAGAAGATTTCTAGATTTACAGGAAAATTGTAAAGTTACTACAGAATTCTCATTCCACCGTCCCACACATTAACATCTTGCATTAATATGATATATTTATTACAATTTATGAGCCAATATTGATACATTACTATTCAGATTTCCTTAGTGTTTTTTTTGTTTTTTTTAAATTATTGATTTGAGAGAGAGGAAAGGGCAGAGACACAGAGAGAGAGAAACATCAATTTGTTGTTCCACTTATTTATGCACTCATTGGGTGATCTCTGTATGTGCCCTGAGTGGGGATTGAACCCACAACCTTGGCGTATCAGGAGGATGCTCTAACCACTGGGAAACCGGGCCAGGCCTGATTTCCTTAGTTTTTACCTAGTGTCCTTTTCTGTTGCAGGATCCCATCCAGGATACCAGATTGCTTTTATCTGTCAGGTCACCTTAGGCTCCTAATGGTTATCACAGTTTCTCAAACTTTCCTTGCTTTGATGACCTTAACAGTTTTGTAGTACTGGTCAGGGATATTGTAGGCTACCTTGTTATTGGGATTTGTCTGATGTTTTTCTCATGATTAGACTGGGGTTGTAGATTTGGGGGAGGAAGACCACAGAGGTTAAGTGCCATTTTTATCACGTCCATATATTATGCTTTTATTACTTTTCATGTAAAGGTGTATCAGAAGCATATTTCTACTCACTGCATATAAATGTGTGGCCTTCTTTTTTTTTTTTAATATATCTTTATTGATTTCAGAGAGAGGAAAGGAGAAGGAGAGAGAGAGACAGAAATATCAATGATGAGAGAGTCATTGATCCAGCCCGCAACCCGGGCATGTGCCCTGACTGGGAATCGAACCCTGATCGCCTGGATCCCAGGTCGACACTCAACTGCTGAGCCATGCCCGGCCAGGCTGGCCTTCTTATTGGTGATAATATTCTGTTGTATGGATGTAGCAAGACTAGCTCCATCACCTATTATTGGACACAGCTTGAGTCAAACTGTGTCACTTTTTGTTGTTGCTTTTTTCTTTTCTTTTCTCTTAAGGCTTTGGTACATAGTCCCAGAGTGCCCTCCAGAAAACTTGTTACCTATCTCAGCTTTTAGCAGTAGTGTTTAGTGCTCTGTTTCTTCATATTCTGGCTAATGCTGGATATTATTCTTCTCACCATTTGTCAATTGTAGTAGACAGTGTATTATGTTGCATTGTATTTCTTTCCCTACCAGTATCTTCTGCCAGAGGGTGAGCTCCTAAAGGAAAAAGACTATATTCACTCTCCCACACCCAGAGTCTGTTACTGCCTTAAAGAAACAGGCACTCTAAAGACGGAGGTGGGCCTGAGCCCATCAGAGACTGTGATCCTACAAGGGAGTCCATGCTCAGGGGAGGAAGGGTTTCACCATCACTGGGTGCCATTGTATCCTCTGGGCCAATGCCCCGTATGCATTAAGTAACCTACAGGTGTGGCTCCAATAGTGTGAGCTTCAGGCCAGGGAGGAGAGACATCTACATTAAACTGAAAGAGGTAAACAGGATCTTGCTGTTTTCTTCAAATAACAAATACAGTGAGTGGGAGTTTATTTTACCAACTCTGACAAGGAGGGTGACCTGGTAGTTTCTTTAAGGTGCAACGCCATTAATATATTCCCATGTCACTTTTTGAAACAATTAGATATATTTGTGATTTCCAGATCTTTTTCTTTCAGTCATCTGAAAGAAATACCATCTTCTATTTGTAACCTTATTTATCAATCATAGTTGCCAAAATTTTTATTTTTTCTGCATACTTCTCCAATATTTTATTTACATCTTTTTATATAAAACCTGGAATTTCCCCTCTTCCTCATACCTTCCTCTTCCTAAAACTTGGTGTCATTTATAAATGTTTTATGTAACCGTAGTGGCAAATGTGATTTCATTTTGTCACTGGAAGGGGACACTACAGAAAAAGAAAAGGAATACGTGTTTTCATATAGAATAGTTTTAGTTTTGTTTTCTTGGTTTGCAAGATTGGCTCATTTAGCCCCATTTTGTAGATGAGGAAACTGACCCATAAGAGGAGCACTCACTCCGGATCAGTAAACCATGGTGTGCTGATTCAAACCCAAGGTAACCAGCAGACTCTTTGCTACTAGGTCGGCTGCCTCTTGCATTTGTTCTCTTGGGTTTTCCCTCTGGTGCCACCTGTCTTTCCCACCCCCACAGGCTACATCTTGGGTCACCTCTGGCCTCATCCGCTCTTATCACCCTGACTTTGTGGTAGCCTCCTCCTCTGGAATCTTGGAGATGAGGCTGGACAGTTCCCCTCCGCCCTGACCTCCGTATCCTTGCCATCTCTGTAGGACTGGCACCTCAGACTGTACAGGTCTGTGGAAATTTCCTTAGTGAAGGGTTGGGGGCAGTTTCACATGGGAATTTCACAAGTTGTGTTTACATGTTTCTTATTTAACATGGCCACCAGACTGAACCAGAAGCTATTTGTTCCAAGTCCAAATTCCCTGAAAAGTAAATGTGATTGGTTAAGCTTGGGTCAGGTGTCTAGTGCTGATCTGACATAGTTGAGCCAGCGGGGCAGGATTATGTGGTTCCAACATAGCTGCTGAGAAAGCAGTCATATGCATTGGCAAGGGGCAGGGTTGTTGGCTCATGAGTTAAGTGGGCTCCCTTTGGGAGGGGACCACATTTTGAGGTACGCACTACATCAGTCAAATCTATTAAAACCTTATGATGTCTGTCTTTGGTGTAATGCTGAAAACCTTTCTCTAACCCCACAATTATACAGACACACATTTTACATTTTCTTCCAATATTTTTATGATTTCTTTTTTTTTAATTCACCTGGAATCTATTTAGGTACAAATTATGAGATAAGGACCTAACTTTAAAAAAATGGTTAGTCAGTTATCACTGATTTAATAAGTCATCTTCTTCCCACTGATTTAAAAATACCAATTTTTTCCTATATCAAATTCTTATTCGTGTGTGTGTGTGGGTATAATATTGTTTCTGGAGTTTTCCATTGGTTAATCTATTGCTGTTTTGAATATATATTAATACTTCAAAACTAATATGTATGCTCTGAAAGCAAGTACTCCCATTGGTTTTAAGTTTCTTTAGTGGAACAACTAAATATATTTATAGTATTGCTGAGCACAGGTTTTTTGCATGCTGGATAATGATGATAATAATTCCAGTTCATATAGAAGATATATGCATGATTGAATATGAAAACACATTTTACAGTTTTCCACGTGCTTTCATAAAGTGCTATACATCATCTGGAAAAAAGCATATTGATACGTTTCTCTATTTGATACAGTTTATTTGGTAAACTGTTAGATTTTATTATTGTTGTAAATAATTTCCCTTCCTGCAAGAGGATTATATATCCCTGCGCATTACAACTTACAGTGTCTCCTGTGGAAGGAGTACACATCCTTGCTCTTCTTTCTTTTAATCCTCACCTGAGGATATTTTTTCCATTGATTTTTTTTTTTTCTTGAGGGAGTGGAAGGGAGGGAGGAAGAGAGGGAGAAAGAGAGGAGAGAGAGAGACATTGGTTGCCTCCCACACAAGCCCCAACTGGGACTGGGGATCGAACCTGCAACCAAGGTACATGCCCTTGACCGGGAATCGAACCCCCGACCCTTTGGTCCGTAGGATGCTGCTCTAACCAATGAGCAACTGGCCAGGGCCATCCTTGCTCCTCTGATGTTGATCTTAACCATATGGCTTGTTCTGGCCAGTGGCATTGAGCAGGTATGACTTACGTTATGTTCAAATAGAAGTGTTTATTATTGTTGTTTTTGCTACCCTCTCCCTCTGTTCCCTTTCTTATGAGGATAGCATGTCTCAGATATTGAAGAAGACACATGTAGCAGGAGAGGAATTGCCATCAACTCATGACTGATGAGCAACGTGAGCAAGAAATGGTCCTTTATTGTCCTAAGCCACTGTGGTTTTGGGTTGTTACTGCAGCCTTACTTGTAAATGCTGACTAACACATACACCATGCTTACTGTTGGCAGTCGTGTTTTCATTGCGTTGTCAATTGGGTAGATCTGGTTCAGGTAGATATTTTTATAATATCTGAAGAAGTTCTTTAAATCAGGGTTTTTAGAATTATAGTAAAAGGGTTAATTAAAATAATTAGGACCTCACTATGGGCATGTACCACATAAATTTTACTCAGCAGTTATCTTAAATACAATCAGACTCTTTAGGCCATAAATAAAAGAGACAACTTTCAGCAAGTTCTCATCATTATGATAATTATAAAGATATATTTGGCAAAAAGAGAGATAGAAACTCGGAATCAGTAGGTATCTTCAGAATCTGGAACACGTCCAAGGCAATGCGGGAACCTCCATGAGTGGTTGCTGTAGTGCTCTGGTGCTAACATGACTCAGTGCTCTTGCTCTCTACTTCTCTTAGTGTCTTTTTGCTTCTCTTTGTGCCACCAGCTGGCTTCCTTAGAGTATTTTGTACCTTTTCTGTTCCTCGTTTTTTCTGCAAATATGATTTCTAACTTGTCATGCCTTCATCTTGCTCCATCTAAGGCACCTTTTAAACTTAAGCTCCCAACATTAGTTGCCTCATCTATACTCCCCTTTTTCAAATTCCTGAGAGGATGATTTTGTTCAACTCAGCGATAGTAAGTAAAATAGTGTGCGTGTGTGTGTGTGTCCCCGCAATTCATGTCTGCTGAGCACCTCAGAATGTTACTTTATTTGGAATAAAGGTTTTTGCAGGTGTAATTAAGGTACAGATAACGAGATGAGATCATCCTAGAGTAAGGTGAGCCCTAAATCCAATGATGAATGTCCTTATAAGAGACAAAAAAAAGAGATGACATAGAGGCCCAGAGAGGAAAAGGCCATGTGAAGATGGGGACAACCACAAGCCAAGGATTGTTAGCCACTTGAAGCTAGGAGAGAGGCAGGGAATAGACTCTCAGAGCTTTCAGAAGGAAACAATCCTGCCAACACCTTGATTTCAGAGTTCTCCAGACTGTGAGGGAATAAATTTCTGTTGTTTTAAGTTATTCAGTTGGTAGTACTTTATTATAGCAACTACAGTAGTAGTTTCAGTTACCCATGGTCAGTTGTGGTCCAAAAATATTAAATGGAAAATTTCAGAAATGAACAATTCATACATTTTAAATCATGCACCGTTCTGAGTAGCATGATGAAATCTCTCCCTGTTCCACTCCGCCCCTCCTGAGACATGAATCATCCCTTTGTCCAGCATCTCACATTGTAGATGCTCCCTGCCCTTTAGTCACTTGATTATCGGGTCAACTCTCAAGGTATCACAGTGCTTGTGTTCAAGCCACCCTTATTTTGCTTAATAATGGCCCCAAGATGCAATTGTAGTGATGCTGGGAATTTGGATATGCCAAAGAGAAGCTGTAAAGGGCTTACCTTTAGTGAAAAGGTGTATATAGGAAAACACATAGTGTATGTAGGGTTTGATATTATTCGTGGTTTCAGGCATCTGCTGGGGGTCTTGGAACATATCCTCTGTGGATAAGGGGGACTACTGTATAGGAAGGTAATACTGCAACTCATCTCTGAGAGACTTTAATATTCATAAGCCATTGGTTGGGCTACAGATTGGCTACTCCTGGGTGAAGTGCTTAGAGCTGGATCTTCGGTAGGACTGTGGACGTGGTAATTTCCTTTGAAAACACAGTGGACTTGAGAGACATGTAGCCAACATGTCTAAAACAATTTAATGCTTGGCTGCCAGGTATTCAAAGTCTTCTCTCATGCACAAGAATATCTCACCTGGTGTCATTCAGTTGTCCCACATAGCACTGCCTGCACCCAATGGATGAACATCTGGAGGTGATGTCACAGAGGCTTTTCAAAATTCCCTTGTCATTATCAGAATCTTCATTTTCTGGACAATCTCTATTTCTCCTCTTTTGAATTGAAATCCTGCTTGGTGCGACATCTTTGCTAAACAGTACCTATTCAGATGAAACTGACGTTCTCAAATTTGAGTGCAATCTACTTTAAAAGGACAAACACTGCTGAAGACCTTCAGGCTTGACTTAAATCACTTAACAGTAACGCTACATTAAATGTATGCAAATAAATCTACAGATATAAACCTAGAGAGCAGAGGTTGACAAGGTTTTTCTTAAAGGGTCAGATAGTAAATATTTTAGGGTTTGGGGTCATATAGTCTCTGCTGTGGCTACTGTAGCATGAACACAACTATAGACAGTATATAAAAAATGCGTGTGGCTGTTCCTCGCATTTTATTTGGGGATCCTGAAATTTGAATTTCACACAATTTTGACACCATGAAATATTCTTCATTTGATTCCCCTCCCAACTATTTAAAAATATAAAAACCAATCTTTGCTAGTGTGCTGTGTGCATTCAAGCAGTAGAACACATTTGGACTGTGAGCCACAGTTTGCAGACCCCTGCCATGGAGATGCTGGATGCTCCATGCCCACCCAAAGTCACCCCTTATTTTGCTAATAGAGTCCTGATTTCATTTGAGGAAGCTCCCCTGACCCCGACCTCTCATTGAAGACTATCAGTCTGTATGTTTCAGCTTGTGCTGCAGGAGCACTTGGCCTTGGTTACGGTGATGGGTCCAACTGGAGTAAATATGGGGTCCACGTTCTCTCTTCCACAGGAACTTTTAGCAGGAAGGAAGATGTGAGCCCGAAGGTACTAGAGGCTACCACATGAATCTTAAGAATGAAGCTGACATAGCAGAAAACCAAGCCAGGAAACTTAAGAGATGCTGAATTTTGATTACTCACTGAATTTTGATCACATTTTTGGAGCTCCTAGATCAAGCCACTCATGACACTAAATAACCCCAAGGCTTTTCCACTACATGAATGCATAAATTTTTTTTCCTGCTTAAGTTAGTAGGAAAGAAAAAGTTGAGTTTGGGTGCTGCTTGGTCACAACAGGATACCAACTGAGGCAAAACCCTCTACCTCTAACATTTATTATAACTATAAAACAAATTTAAAATTAGATACCAATAGCCTGACCAGCATGGCTCAGTGGTTGAACAATGACCTATGAACCAGGAGGTCACGTTTCGATTCCCAGCCAGGACACATGCCCGGGTTGTGAGCTCAATTCCCAATGCAGGGCATGCAGGAGGCAGCCGATCAATGCCTCTCTTCTATCATTAATGTTTCTCTCTTTCCCTCTTCCTTCCTCTCTCTGAAATCAATAAAGACATATTTAAAATAAAATTAAATGTCGATATAACTACTAAACCAGGAAAGTTCAAATTAGCAATGTTTTGTTTTGTGTTGTTTTGTTTTACTGAAACTAATTTCTTCCCTCAGTGTGAAATGGCATTGGCCAATATGTCATGGGTTGTTCTCAGCTCTGCATACCTTTGTGTCCTACACATGTGTGTGCTATGCCTCATCGCTTTTCTCTGTTTCAACTATTGCAAAACCTTCATTCACAGAGCTTGCTGTGACAACATTCAACCGTCTCTTGATACAAATATTTAATTTACATAATAAGTCTGTCTGTGTACTTTCCTCAGTTGCTAAAACAAAGAAGAGCATTATTGTGCTTGCCTTTCAAATTATATTGATACCAAATTTAAGTCTCATTTTATGAAATTACTTAAGCTAAAGTCTCTGATCTATGAAAATGTTTCAATTATTAATTGAAGAGAGAAGCTTTGTGCTTTTGACAGGAAATGAATTCAACTGTGGTGATTGTTTCAATTTGCCATTGGGACATGCCAATTTTCAGTAATTAGGCATGCCTATGATGTCTAGACCTGTATCGTTCATTTTTGGCCCTGCTTCTGCACCTTCCACTGACGCCCACCTGTGTCCCATAATTCCACTCACTGGTGTGATCTCTTGCTTCTGTTAGGGATTTTAAACTAATTGCACCATTTTTTAGTCTCTTTGTCTATAATTGCTTTTAAAGTGTTCATGCTGTTTTTTTAAAGTTGGAGTACGATAATCTATACATGTACTGCTTATTTTAACCAGGAATGGTAAATTATTCACCTATTGCTCCAAAAATCTAATAAAGAGGCCATAAAAACACTGTGACTTATAACATGAAGCATGTATATTCTTGCTCACACGTCTACAGGTTTTCAGGCTCCAGGTCAGCTCGGCTTGGCTCTTGGCTTTCCATGCAGTGCAGGTCAGCCTGTGTATCTTACTCTGAGGCCTAGACTGAAGGGACAGGAGCTAGCTGGTGCCCGCTCTCTTCATGGCATTCACAGGAGTGCTAAAGCTGTACCAAATGATGCAAGGACATTGAAATCCTTTGTGCTGTAGGTTTATATGGCTGGGGATGGACGGAAGAGTTCTGACTAATCTAATCTAGTAAATGTGGCTTTACTTTGTATGAACTCTGTCTCTGCTCCTCCAACCCTCTGATCTTAATTTCTATTGCTAATATGCCCTGTGGGAATGAGAAGGCTTTCTATCTAGCTCGTTTGAATTTTAAAGAAGGAGAATAGTTTCCATATAGCTTAATGGCCATAAATTCAGTAGCTGTTGCAGCTGAGTTTCCATTTTGACTCAAACTTCTGATTGCTTTGTTGATTTATTTTTATGATAAAATATTTTTTATCTTTTAATTGATTTTAGAGAGGGAGGAAGGAAGAGAGAGAGAGAAACACTGATGTGAGAGAGATACATTGATCAGTTGCTTCTCTTAGACCAGTTTCCTCCTGTAAGAGCCCCAACCTGGACCGAATCTGAAACCTGGGTATGTGCCCTGACTAGGAATTGAACCCATGACCTTCTGGTACACAGGACGATGCTCCAACAAACTGAGCTACACCAGCCAGGGTTATGATAAAATATTTTTAAATGTTTTAAAGTATAGTTTGCTTTAATTTTGTGTTTTAATACAGTAAAAAACAAAAATGTAAATGATTCTATCATTTGATATATACTTAAATATACAAAGTAACTGGTAAGAGATAGAGGTCTTGTTCACTGCCAGATTTATAGGACCTAACATAGTGCTGGGCACATAATATGTGCTTAATAAATATTTGTTCATCAGAGTATATTGTTTTCTTTTGTCTTTCTTTTTTTAAAAAAAATATCTTTATTGATTTTAGAGAGAGGAAAGGAGAGAGAGAGATAGAAACATTAATGATGAGAGAGTCATTGATCGGCTTCCTCCTGCATGCCCTGGCCTGGGCATTGAGCCCGCAACCCAGGCATGTGCCCTGACCGGGAATTGAACTGGGATCTCCTGGATCTTAGGTCGATGCCCAACTGCTGAGCCACACCTGGCCGGGCATACATTGTTTTCTTATTCACTAGTGATTATTACTGATCCACAGGTAGTAACTTGTACCTTAATACACATCTTCTTTTTTAATATAATGATGTATATATAATGTGTCCTCCAACTTCATTAGTGTCTGTTACACCAAAAATGTGTTTATAATGTAAAGCGTAGACAAGTGATAAGTATGTATTTGCCCTTTTTAGGGCTAATATGAATTGTTGGTTGGTGTTTTTTCCCCCTAGGTTTGTTTTTAAAAAATTATTTATTTCCATAGCCTTTTAATGTGCTAAGAGGCCTTAGAAGAACATCTTAGTTAGAAATATGTATCAATATAGGCAAAGTCTACTAATTTTCAAGTTTATAAATATCAGC
Organism: Miniopterus schreibersii; assembly: GCF_964146895.1. Classification (NCBI taxonomy): domain Eukaryota; kingdom Metazoa; phylum Chordata; class Mammalia; order Chiroptera; family Miniopteridae; genus Miniopterus; species Miniopterus schreibersii. The sequence continues at coordinate 74,708,065 of NC_138107.1, read as the reverse complement.
CAGTGAAAATACCATTTAAAAATTACTTTTAAATCATGTGTGATGTAGACATAAAAGGATAATAACAGAAAAAGAGTAAGTGCTATATGAAAGATTGTTTCCTTCTTAGAAGGAAGTAAATGAATTCCTAGAGTTGATTTTATGAAAACTGCTTCAATCATAAAACAGAAAGAACTTAATTGAAGGACAGTTTGCTGGCACATATTATGTAGCTCAGTGGTTGAGCATCAACCTAAGATCCAGGAGATCCCGGTTTGATTCCCATTCAGGGCACATGCCCAGGTTGCAGACTCGGATCCCCAGCAGGGGGCATGCAGGAGGCAGCTGATCAATGACTCTCTCATCATTGATGTTTCTATCTCTCTCTTCTTCTCCCTTCTTCTCTCTGAAATAAATAAAATATATATTTTTTTTTTTTTAAAAAAAGGAAAGACGGTTTGATTTTTAGGTCATTAATAGGTCATCTACTTAGGAGAAGAGCAAGACTAAAGCAACTAAATACCCTCCTGGGCCTTTTTCAGTGATTCTGAAAATTAAGGCTATTTCTTTTACTTTCTTACAGGAAACATCTATTGGAGTTTAAACATACACTAATGTCTCAAGTTATAATCATCTTACCAGATATACTTCTTGCATTAAGAAAGGAAGGAAACTAATATTCATGAAGTGTCTACTATATGCCTGGTAAGATTCTAGAAGCAAAGACTTGTTGAGATGAGAAATACTGTCATTTCAGAAACTAGGCTCAGAGAGCTGTGGTAGTCGTTTGGCTCCAAAATCATGTTCTTTTGGCATGAGCCAAAACCCAAGAAAACTGTTCATTTGATAATGCAGTAAACTGGCATGAACTCCACTTGCAAGTTCAATAATTGCAGTGTGGTAAAACCAAGTTTTATTTGGAGATAAACAAACAATAACTGTGTACATAGTTTTGCAATAGACAAATCGCAGTGTCCAAAGTCCTACAGTGGGTAATCCCCAGTGCCACATAAGAGGCCACCGAAACGGTTCCAGTGTGGATCTGTCCCTTAGACGCTTCTCAGCCTTGGGCCTGAGTTGACACGTGGACCCCTCCTGGCTGGAGTTTCTCCTTTCTCCTGTGGCTGTCTCTGTAGTGTCTGCAGGGCTGACCTTGCCCCTAACCCTAAATCCACTTCCTCTTCTGGTGGCATCTTGTTTTTCTCATGCTTCCAGACCCACTTTCCCAGTCTGGTGAAACCTCCAGACATTACTCTGTGACAGTTCTTCCTTTTTTTCCCTAAACAACTTTATTTGGAGTTTATTTTTATTACTACATTACTGATTTTTCCTTTTATGCAAGCCTGTGAAAGGAAGCATTTCACACAGGTTTCAAGTTCTAAAAGTACAAAATTTTGATGAGCAGTTTGTATGCTATAAAATTATAAACTTGCACGGATTAGATTGCAGGAAACTTATTTCCCCAGAACTGTATAATTTAAATTACCAAAATGATACCTTGTTTAAAAATCTTTGTATTATGAATAGTGTCAAATAATCCATAATTCGTAGGTTGCAGAGACTAGTACAAAGAATCACACCTACTTATCACTCAACTTCAAAAATTAACAATGCTTAGGCACAAAAAACACTTGACCCGTGTCTCGTAACCAAGAGGTAAAGGAACTCCAGTCACGCTGAAGTGATATATTCTTGGTGTTAAAAGACATCCAAGTAATACAAAAGCGTGTGAAGTACAAAGGGAACACCCATAATTCCAATCATTTGTTAACGATCCCTTCAGTAAGGATGCTGTATCAGTCAGGGCTTATAAAGTCACACGGTGTCATAGTTTAATGAATGATGGATAGAAATTCTGGTCCTGGGCTCACTGGGGATGGTTCTGACACATCAGTTACATAGGAAATATGATTTTTTTTTTTCAGAGTAAAGCCCTTTAGCTCCCATTCTGTTTTAAGTCATTATAATTCACTTGTTTTTTGATAGATACAAATGACAAATTTTGCAGGTTTCTGTCATTGTTTTCATGGCCACAGAAGAAAATAAAAACATGCATAAATATAAAAATAAATGACTATACCTGTATTATGGGATGGTTGTATTCTAATGATGCTTTGGGTGAGGGATTATAGATGTGAGAAATAGAAAGCTTATTATTTCCCGGTGAGGTTCAAGGACAACATCTTTCTGGATGAAAGATGATTCTGATATTCACATTTTGCCCATCTCTCGATTTGTAAGAAGGCATCCGAATTCCTTCTAAATTAGGCAGGAGTTATCTCTTCATCAAATACTTATCCCTAATAGGAGGGTCCTCCTCTCGATGATCAATCATAAACATTTAGCAAGTGCTTGTTGTCTTTACAATCTACTTCTTATCTGTCCATCCTGTTCTCAAAGAATTCATAATCTCCCTAAGGTGAAAAGTTATTCATATGAAAATAAAAGCTGTCAAATGACAGCTACAGAAAAGAATAGTGTTATAAGACTTTATAGGAGCAAAGGTTGAGCATGGACTGTGGGTCTGAGGGAGTTGAGACTGGAGTAGGCCTTGAGAGGCAGTGTTGACCACAGGTCTTCTGCCCCAGAATCTCACATCATGCTCTGGCCTGCATAAAAGGACACATCATAAATGTGAGCAACACAATGGGGCCACCATTCTGGAAAAACAAAGGCATCAACAGACTCTTTCTCCTATGCTGAGTCATCCTCCCTCTCCCAGGCAAAACCTTGTTCTGGGTCCATGACTTCACCCTCAGATCCCTGAGCTTACGAGAAAAGAGGGCCTGGCTCTGCTCGGCACCTAACGGGGAGACATACTTGTGGTTTCTGTCTTGTCTGGTCCAACTCACAGAGTAGGAGATAAAGATCAGGCAGAAACTCTGGTCATAGGAATAACAAATGGGCATTTCCCTCGAAAGAGTTCTGTTATTTCTCTAGAGATCCTTATATAGCTGAGGCAGTACGTATAGCAATTAAAACAATGGCTAAGGGCTCAGATTTGGGAATAAAAAATGCTGTCCCTAAAATAGTTGTTCCAAGCATAGCAGTAAGTGTTGACAGAGAGGTTCAGAGGTGCAGAAGAGCTAAACTCACAATTTGGAAAAATGCCAGATTGCTCCAGGGTAAGTTGACGGTACTTGGTGCTGAGATACCTGGATCCAGAGGTTTCTGTGCTCTAGGTGCTTCACACATGTTCATGGGAACAAATACCTGGTGAGGTGGCAGCTCCACTATAACAGACTAGAGAAATTAACTTGCTGACATTTATGAAACTATTAAGTGACTGATTGATTCAACACTTGTTGGGATGTGAGTATAAGTTCATGGATTGTACTAATTTTTATTTAATGCAAGAATTAACAACCTGAGGGTCAAATGGATAGTTCCATACTGTTCCACTGCTCTAATTTACGAACTCACCTAAATTTGAGTGTGTATGGGGAGGCGAATGAATGAATGTTACCTCTCCCAAGTAACATATTTACATTTATAACTGGCATTAGGATATATCTTAATCCAATTATTGCTTTTTGAAAAAGCAATATGAACTTGCTATAAATGAAAACTTACTCCAAAGATTCTTTACTAGAAGGCCCGAAAGCACAGTGGCTCTGGCTCAAATGTGATGGTGTGGGGAAGATGGTGGAGGTTTTTCCTTCCTCCACCCTCTCACCCTCCTGGCCCTGGCAAGGCAGCCCCTGTGCAACCCCAGTGAAACACTATGCCCTAAATTCTACATTGATGGCTGACCACTGACTTAATCCCAAGGGGGTGAGAACTCTGAACTAGAAGATCCAAAGAGATTTTCAAGTGTGCACCTCGCAGGTTTACACTGAGCCCTTTCATGGCAGCTAAACCTTGCCTATAGCTCAGATGTAAGTCTCTTTCCTTTTGGAGAGATATACCTAATCTAGATAGTAGGAATTTTTCTTCAGTTTAATACCCAATTATGTCATTTTGATTATAAAAATTAGAAATAACCAAGACATATCTCCAAAATTCACATCATCTCGTGGGTAGGGGATTGGGGAAGGGAGTGGTTGAGCTCAGATAACTGTTTGGTTCTGTGAGTTGCCGTATTTACTTACTTCATCTGCTCCACCCCACCCACCCCACCCCAGAATGAAAAACATTATGTAATTGTTCCATTGTGATATCAGGTTAGTAATGAAGAATGTTTTTAACTTCTTTAGGAAAAGAGAACTGAAAAGACTGGCTATTGTAGATCCACAAGTCAGAATTGCATTGGTATTCTTAAAGTATATCTTCATACTCTATGGAAATAAAACTTTAAAAAGGTTTACTTTTTTCACTAGTTTTTAAAAAATATGTCTTTACTGATTTCAGCGAGAGGAAGGGAGGAGAGAGAGAGGGAGAAACATCAATGATGAGAGTCACTGATCGGCTGCCTCCTGCACGCCCCCTGTTGAGGATCGAGCCTGCATGGGGCATGTGCCCTCACCGGGAATCGAACCTCGATCTCTTAGATCCTAGGTCAATGCTCAACCGCTGAGCCACACCGGCCAGGCTTCATTAATTTGATTCTGGTAATAAGCATAGGAAAGCAAAATTCGCATTACACATTGTGTAAACCAAGTTTCTCAGGCATTCCTAGTGTAAGTTGATAAAACGCCCTTTCTTAGGTGCTTTCCAGTCTCTGGAAAAATAAATTACTAATGTCAGGGAGCAATCTATTTTCCCTGCCATTTTACTTTTATAAGTTGTAAATGTGTTTGCCTGCAAGCAACTGAGAACCCAAGAAAGAGAGACTTAAACAAGTAAGGCATTTATTTGCTTTAAGCAAGAAGATACGTGGGGGCAAGTTTCTAGAGCTGGGACGGTGGCTCAGCAACGTCTTCACGTGGCTCTCCTTGTTGTGGCTGAAAGATAGCTTCCCTTCAGGCATCATGTTAGTGTTACAAGTGGGAAGAAGGGGGAAGAAGGAAGGGCAAAGTGTAAAGGAAGTTGCCAGTTGGGTCTTTAAAAAAGCTTTTCTGGTAGCCTCAACCAGACTCCGGTTCACACTATGTTGGCCAGAACTGGGTCACATGACCACCCCACTTCCATCCAAGGAGCCTAGGAAATCAAGTATCTCGCTTTCCAACCTGCCTACTAGTAGAGGAAAGGTGGTAGGATGCGTGGTGAGGGAGCCAGTTTACAGTATCTGCCACCACTGCCTGGGAATTTTTCTCTTACTGATTCCTTGTCATGTGGAATATTTTTCAGCACACAAAGTTTTCAGTTCAGAAGTTCTAGTTTAAGAATGCAATCTCCTCACTGCTCATTTTCTCTTTAAAATGATAGATTTGGGCTGTCTTGTCTCTAAATAGCTACTTATTGTAGCTTGTGTTTTGAGAGCAGCATATCTGAGATCAAATGACAAAATGAAGGGAAACATCTTGTGACCTTTTGGTTTTAGTCATTGGGGATGCATTTCTTGCCAGGACAGACAGTTCAGTGTTTTTAAACATTGTGGTGTTTATTTTTTCAAGACCAAGACAGAACCATCATGAATAATGAGTATGTGAAAAAAGAGCCAAACAGATACTCACTTTTGAAATTCACTTGAGTCTATTGAACTGAGACAGTTCTAATAAAACTGTAATGTTTTTCTTCAGAGGCAAAAATTTTGTTAATTTACATGGCTAAAATTCTTAAACTCTTTTAAAGACAGCTAAACATTATTGATCATTAAAATATCTAATTTGAGTGGTAGGTCCTACTGTAATTCTAGTCATCAGATAATTGCAACTCATAGCTTTAAAAATACTTCTTTTTACAATTAGAATAAAATACTCTCAGAGAAACTTTGTAAAACAAGAGAAGATCCCTTCATACATTCACTATGACAAATACTTAACATTTCAATGTGTTTCTGTTTATGAATAGGAAATAAATAGTAGCCAATGCTAATTGAATACATGCTCTATGCCAATAATTTTAGGTGTATTATGTAACTTAATCCTCTTAAAACTGTAAGAGCTGGGTACAGTTTTATCCCCATGTTTACAGATGAAGATAGTTGTGGTTAAGTAACTTGCTCAAAGTCACAGGGTTCAGTCAGTAGCACAGCTGGAATGTGAACTCCAAAAGTCTTCAAAACTTCAAAATTCTCAGGACCCAAAGAGGCATTGTCTGGTTTCTAGGAGGCAGGAACAGAAAGACTCCAGGGCTAGCCAAGGCTTTCTGTCCTTGTATCATATGATTCGAGATTCCGACTTCCAGGAAAGACGGGTGGCTCAGCTGTCTGTCAGCAGCCTAGATCCCAGAGCACCTTGGCTCTTGTAATTCCCAGGGCTGAAACTCCATGTCTCCTTGGATTCTGTGAGCCCCTCTGTAGCACTTAGTAAATTTTGGCCGAATTTCCAGAGTATTTCTAATGTTTCCTATCAAAGAGCACTGATACAACAGATTTTTGACATAACCAGGAAATCTCCAGATTTTTTTCCATGGGAAAATGCACTGAGTTTCCAACAAGAAATCTGTAGATGAACTTCTTAAAAACAATCCATTAGAAAGCCAGGTATTGTACTCCTAAATATAAAAAAAATTATGTTCCTTCTATCCTAATCGACCTTTAAAAAAAAGGCCTCCTTCTTAGTACTACTTGGTCATTTTATTATTGTAAGTTATGCACACAGGTCCCTAATATATTGACCCTAAAGCTGTGTGCATTTAGCCATTTCCATTTAGCAGGCACCTTACCTATTTTACATAACAGCTAGCACACTGTTTATGCTTAGTAAAAACTCTTCATACTCTTTCATTTATTTTAGTTAAACAAGTTCTGGCAAGTTTATGAATTGACCCATTTATCATTATAAAATGACCTTCTTTTTCTTCCTAGTAATATTTAAAGTATTTTGTTATAGTCAGCATAGAGTTGGTTCTGTTTTTTGGTTTTGATTTTTTTTCAAATCCACCTGACAATTAATTTGGGGGATATTTAGATTATTTACATTTAAGGTTATTGACATGCTTGGTTTAAGTATATCATCTTGCTATTTATTTTTCATTTGTTTTATTCTTTCTCTCTCTCTCTCTCTGCCATTTTAAAATCATAAAATTTTTATGATTCCATTTTAACTCCATTATTGGCTTATTAGCTATAACTCTTTGTTTTACTACTATATTACTAATATGGTTGCTTTGGATTTATAGTATACATTTTTAACTTTTCACAGTGTACCTTCAAGTGATATTGTATCACTTCACATTTTTAAATTTTAAGTAATATATACTTTAATTTCTCCCCTCCTAGCCTTTACACTATTGATATCATACGTTTTATTGTATTAAAAAATATATATTTTTAAAATATATTTTTATTGATTTCAGAGAGAGGAAGGGAGAGGGAGAGAGAGAAACATCAATGATGAGAGAGAATCTTCGATTGGCTGCCTCCTGCATGCCCCCAACTGGGGTTCAAGCCAGCAACCCCAGGCATGTGCCCTGACCAGGAATGGAACCATGATCTCCTCGATCCTAGGTTGATGTTCAACTGCTGAGTCACGCCTGGCCGGGTGTATTAAAATATTTTTAATGTGATACATTTTATATATTTGTTATTTTTTAAAATTTAGCTATACAATGACAATACTAAGATCTGGAAACCTCCTAAGTGCCCATCAGTAGATATGTGGATAAGAAAGCTGTGGGACATTTATACCATGGAATACTATGCAGCTGTAAAAAAGAAGGATCTCTTACCCTTTGGGACAACATGGAGGGAACTGGAGAGTATTATGCTAAGTGAAATAAGCTTGTCAGAGAAAGACAAGTACCACATGATTTCACTTATATGTGGAATGTAATAAACAAAATAAACTGATGAATAAAATAGGTCCAGAAACATAGAAGCATGGAACAGACTGAGGGATCTCAGAGGGAAGGTGGAGGTGGGGAGAAATTAATCAAAGAACCTATATGCTTATGTGAATAACCTATGGACCCAGACACTGGTATGGGGAAGGCCTGGGGGTGGGGTGGATGCGGGGTGGGGAGATCAATGGGAGAAAAAGGGGGACATCTGTAATACTTCCAACAATAAAGATAATTTTAAAAAAAATTTAGCTATACATATGTTATTAACTCTACAACATATTATATTTGTTTAAACATTCAATTATTATGTAAAGTATTTAAATAATGAGAAAAGAAAAGAAAAGAAAATTGTATAATTGTAGCTACTATTTCCAGTCTCTTTATTTTTTTTGTTTAGATCCATATTTCCATATGGTATCATTTTTCTTCTGCCTGAATGACTTCCTTAATATTTCTTAAAGCGTGAGTCTGCTGGTGATGAATTCTTTCAGCATTTGTATTTCTCAACAGCATAAGAAGTTTGTGGTTAACATGATTTAGTCTTTCTAATTTAGTCTTTTAAAATTTAGTCGAAAGAGTTTGTATCTTTCGTGACAATGATTATTTTGCCAACTGGGATTATGTAACAATTTACTATGGGCTTGAAAGTGGAGTGAATACTTATTTATGTTTATATTTGTATTTTTTTCAGCATAATAATGTCTTTTTAAAAAAATATATCTTTATTGATTTCAGAGAGAGGAAGGGAGAAGGGGAGAGAGAGAGAGAGAGAGAGAGAGAGAGAAACATCAATGATGAGAGAGTCATTGATCGGCTGCCTCCTGCACACCCCCGACTGGGGATCGAGCCTGCAACTTGGGCATGTGCCCTGAGCTGGAATTGAACCGCGATCTCCTGGGTCCTAGGTCAATGCTCAACTGCTGAGCTATGCCTGGCAGGGCAGTGTCTTACTTTTTAATTGGAATTGTTTTGTTTGTTTTAGTGCCTGCAATGGGTGAGGCTCTATCCCAGAGCACAGGGACCACCAGCTCCCAGTCCTCATGGAGCCTATAATTCAGCCACAGGATCCCACATTCAATGCATCCAGCTCCCAATCCCCATTTTGTAAGAATTGTGCCTAGATTGCTCCAAGATAACATTTTCCTTTTAAGTCCTTGGGAACCTTTCTGAAAGTGTTTTCAACCTTTATCTAGTCCCTTCTTGAAATTTGGAATTATTGAATTGCTATTTCAGTTTTCATTTAGACTTTTTTGCAATTCCTTAGGTGAAACAATCTTGTACAAAGAATATCAGAAAAGCAGAGAAACGTAACTTGTTTTCACAGAGCATGTTCATAGGGAAACATTTCTTTCTGTCTCACTCACTCACTCACTCACTCACTCACTCACTCACTCACCCTTTGTCATCCATCCACTCCCTGAATGTGCACTGAGCACCTACTATGCACATCAACATTTTGACAGGCATAAGCTAATGTATTTCCAAATGTAGGAAGAAGAGTACTATTCTAGCTTGTTTAGCAAGCAGTCTGACCCTTGGGTTTCTAGGCAGGTGCTGTAACTTAGTACCATCTGGGTTAACCTGTCAATTGTGGCCTCCCAAACATCACAGGCAAATGTTTTAGTTTCCTGTTACCACTTTACAAAGTGCTACCAACTTAGGGACTTAAAACAACGTAACTTTGTTCTCTTACGGTTCTGGAGGTTGGATGTCCAAAAGGCTAAAGTGAAGGTGTCCACAGGGCTGCATTTCTTTGGGAGGCTTTAGAAGAGAGTCCTTTTCCTTGCCTTTAACTCCTCCTAGAGGCTGCCCACATTCTTTGGCTTGTGGCTACATCACTCTGACCTCTTCTTCTGTCCTCACATCTCCTCTGACTCTCTTGCCTTTCTTTTTCTTGGTAAGGACCCTTGTGATAACATTGGGCCCAGCCAGGTAATCCAGGATAATCTCCCTAGTTTAAAATCAAGTGATTATGGACTTCAGTCACATCCACAAAATATCTTCACACAAAACCTACATTAGTGTTTGATGGATAAGGAGGGACTATCACTTAGCCGTAAAGCTGCTCATCACATTTACTTAATAATTTTTTAAAAATTTGCTCACTATTAAATATTTATACTGAAAAAGGGAATTTTGATTTACTACATAATGAAAAACCCATGTTGCATTCCATCAACATAAGTATGTCAAAATAAATACCATGGTCTCACTGTTTACACAAGGAGACGAGCCAGGGTTAGAGAGGTGTTGACAATTCGGCACCAAACTGAGCCTTTCTCCTTGATAGGAAAAGAAGGGTTGAAAGACCTTCAAAAGAACATGACTTAGTCAATACTTAATGAAGCAACTGTGCACCAAATAAAATCCTATTTGCCGGAGATTCTGTTTTAAAGTTCAGGAAGCATTGGCATAATGGTCCCAAATCTAAGCTGTTGAACGAGATGGCTGAATTTAAGCCCAGAATCTCTCCCTCACTGATTAGCTCTCTGCTGGTACACCATCTCTCTGAATCTATTTCCTTACCTGCCTGACAGTAATAATAAAACCTCCCGCAGGCCTGTTTGTAGATATTTAAATGAAATAATTCATGTACAGTCCTTGGCATAATGCCCAGCATGTGGTATGTACCTGGAAAATGTCAGTCACTTTTGAAAGCAGGAAGTCACTATTGTAACTCCCATATCAGAACACAGTGTGATATTTTCGGCTGTCTCCTCTCATCATCCTGAAGTTGAAATACTCAGTCTTGACCTAATCTCTTCAATCTCAAACTGCAGAAACATACCACTGAACCTTTTATTTCGACTATGGAATCCATACCACAGTTCATGAATAAGTGACTTTGGAGACAGGGCACAGAAGTTGAGCCCGGTGGGAACTGCGGGCAATTCCCTGAGCAAAAAATAGTCAGTACTGGCTGCCGTAATCATCAGATATTTAGGGGTGAGTGCCTACTATGGGTAAAACTTCTTGACAGCTTTGTGTGTGTTATGCTAGGTAGACTTTGCGAGCTTTAGGCTGGCTGTCTGAATACACTTTGAGGGGCCATCCGGATGCTGCAGGTCATGCACAGTCCAGCCACTTTGCAGCTTAGAGGCACCGGCTACAAGGAGTGAAATTATAACTTGTTCAGAATTGTACTCTCCACTTCCCTTTGGTGGCCTGTTTGTTCCTCAGTATAATTTGAGGTATTGACTCTGGACCACAAAAATCTAGGTGGTTTTGAGTACCAAACTGTCTTATGAATTACCTTTCTCTCTAACTTCCTGGTAGCCAAGATTAGTAAGTATCATTTAGGATGATAATTGCTGGATTTAAACTACGGAAAGCGTGTTCTTTGATGATAGATGCTCGTGTTTCGTAAATGTTCTGATTTTATGAAACTAGTCTCCTTACCAATAGGTCATAGTGGATATGTATTTTTTTTTTTATGGTTGTAATAGTTTTTTTTTTTTTTAAATACTTTGTCTGGAAGGGGAAATGCCGGGGAAGGCATATTATTTTGACTCTTTATGGGCACAGATTGTTAAAATCTGGTCATTCTTGAAATCTTAATTAAATGTTGAATTATTGCCAAGTTCTCCTAGTTTTTTAGGAAATGTGAGTTGTGATTATATTATGAATAGAAGTTAAAAGCTAATAATCGAAATTACAGTTGGACTTATTTGAATATGAAGAATATAATTTTTTCAAACTATTTTCATATTCCTTTTAAAATAGCCTGATATAAATGATCCATGTAGGCACACGTCCTTCCTCAGTCTTACGCAATTAAAACAGTATCTTACGGAAGAGCTCTAGTTTGCTGTAGTTACAGTCTTACTTTGGAGACAAAGAAACCACCAAATTGCTTTTCATTGAGGTGAGGCACAGATCCAGGCTTTATGCAGCCTGAAGCTTGTGCAATTCTGGAGTCCCTCTTTGAGACCAAAAAAAAAAAAAAAAAAAATCAAACAATTGATTTTTGCAAACTTTACAAAAATGTGTGACCCTGTAAACACTTTGGTAGGGTCCCCAGGGCTTTAGCTTCATATCCTCTCAGTACATTCACCTCTGACCAAGGAATAGTATTGTAGAAATTTCTGAGAATGTTCCAGTCTCCCTAATTAATGAAAAAGCTCTTTGGCTTTGATCCTTGGGGATGGGCAGTGTTACAAATAATCAATTACCTGCACAAGATGACGAATTACTCCATTACTGACAGAGTTTCCTTATCAAGTTTATCGATGGAAGCACGATACAACAATGGAAAATTCCAACATTTTGCATTCTCCAAAAGAAATAGCCAGAATTCCAAGTAGCTCTTTTAAGAGATGTGGGGAAAATGGAAACCAAGAGTTATACATGTCTGAAAGCACTTTTTCCTTCAGTGTAGATTTTTCTCCTAGAGACTTAATAACTAAGAAGATACTGTGCTTGTATTTACATAATTAATTTTTCTCAAAGAATGCTATATTCACATATTAGGTTTAACCAGTGGTTGGAAGTGAAGAAAAAAGAAGAGGGAACCAAGGAGCCTCAACTTAAAATAACTTCTCCATAGCTGGGAAAGAAAAAATTTCCAAACCTTGCTCAGCTCTCCTTGATCAAAAAGAAGAGGACAATACAGACATTTACTGTAGAAAATACAAGCATTCTCTGTAGATAATTCTAGAAAGAGCTTTTCTCCCCAGAGCTCCCTGGCATAGGAAAAGAAGGCCCTTAATTTTCCACTTGGATTATAGAGGATTGGTCTACGAATTTTCCCTTCTCCCAGAGAGTGCACAGTTTAAATGGCCGGATATTTGGTCATGTTCTCCCTCTTTCTTCTTTTTGAAGACGAAGAATGAAATAATTAAGTGGCCAGAAGAAGGAGGAAGGAGAGGAAAGAGGAATAGGTTGTTGGACATTGGAAAAGGAAAATAAGATGAGTTTAGTGAATGGTAAATTCTTCTTACCCACCTCGTTATCTCCTGACACTGTCTTGGGGCCTGGGCACTGGAGAGAAGAAGGCCTGCGGTTTGCCAAGGCGAGTCACACACCCGGCTGGGGCAGGCCTGGCTTCCATGCCCAGTCTGGCAGGAGGGTGCTCACCGTGATTGTGAGGGGGGCTCACTCAGTTAAGGTGCCTTCCCTTAATAATGCGTAAACTATGTGGGTGTCCATAGAACATCAAAAACAGTAAGATGGGTTAACTGGGAATGATGGCACCCATATTAAGTAATTAGTTTATTCCTAATTTAAATTTAATGCACACCTCACCTTTTTTCAACCAAGGACTTGAGGTAGCTCACCAGATGTAAAATATATATATACACACATGTAAAAAAAAGTACATTTTTAAAAAGTATAGCTATGGAAAGTAGAGAGGAAGGTTAATAATTGGGGTGGCGGTACTGGGTCGCAATGGAACACATATACCCAGGAGGGCTAGCCTGGGCACTACGACAGGACAATGAATTTGTCTAACCTTCATAGAAACCAAAGTGAAAAGGGGACTATGGTCAGGTAAAAACTTGTGAGTAACCATGAGAGAGTAAGACATTCTCATTTTTCCTGGGAAACAATGCTTTTCCTAACATAAGTCTTACAATGAATTTCTCAAGTGGCTGTGCAGCAGACAATATCCATAGCAAACAAAACAGTGAGTTCCTAAGCCATTTCTGGTGCTGTTGGCTGATGAAGGCCAGCTGAGTTTTCAGAAAGCTGCTGGGAAAGGACAGCTCCACAGGGAGCAGTCCATACTACAGAGAGAACCAGGTCCAGTTTACTAAGCACTTAACCAAAGTATACACATGAAGACAACAAGCTAACAATAATATGTAGTTTAGCACTTGTGCTACTGATTCCTTCTCTGAAAGGTGAAACTGGCTAAGAGAAATGTTTCTACCCGGGTTCGATTCGGGTTTTCTTTTATCTTTGCCTTTGTTCTTTGTAAACTTGATATATAACTGTAAAGAACTTGTTTCTAACTGCTCTGGTTGAGATTTTAAAGGATATTTATTTGGTGCATGTTATTTTCTATAGCTATTTTTTCTCTTCGGACCATGGGTCCTTCATTCCTTCTTGAGATGGTTACTTGTAAAACAGGAGACGGGTGGCATGATTTCAGTGAGGCATTTGATATTCTCATAGACAAGAGAGAGGAATATCATTTGGGTGGCAGATTTGTAGCCAGTTGCATAACTATATGCCAAGGATGTTGACAGATTGGTGGCTGTCATTCTGGAGGGAGGACTGTGTGGTGTGCTGTAAGGGTTAGTCCAGGTGTGGGAAATGCTGAAGGAAGAGCAGCTTTGGGTGGTTGGGAGATGAGCTCAGTTTTGGACATTTGTGTGGGACTTTCAGGTTGAAATGTCCAGTTGACTAACTTGAATTGGGGGAGGAACAGGGGAAGGGAAGGGAAGGGAACAGGAGGGGAGGGGAGGGAAGAGGGGAAAGCTCCGGAGGGGGGAAAGGGAGGCAGGAAATGCCAAAGCCTCTTTCTTTAAGGTCCTCATTAGGGATAATCCTAAAAGTAATGGAAAAGCTGTAAGGTTTTCAAGCTGAGGCGGGACACAATTAGATTTGCATTTGAAGATCTCTGGCTAATCAAAGACCCGTGTCATTTTAAATTTGGGGACCGTTACTGCTTGCCTGTCTGTGTCTGTTAGAAATGGAAAGGACTCTTGCTTGTATAGAAGACTCCAGAGTGGCGAGGCAGACATTTCTATCGCTTGGCAAATCCTGCAGACGAACTACAGTATTTCATGCCTCTAGTAACTCAGGCATGTGGGTTCTCTTGATCTAAATAATGAACCTAAAACAGTTTGTTTCTGTCATCTCATTGAGTTGGTGTTATTGGGCTCATTCTTCCATTTTCATTTAATTTCCTCCAAATCTTCAATCCTTGATCACCTACTACTTCTCCTCATAAATCCCTACATATTTAACTGTAAGTAACAGAAAAGCCCAGCCAACAGGAATGTAAACTAGTGCTTCTCAAATTGAAAATACAAATGAGTCAGCTGGGGAATGCATATCCTCGGTTCATCCATTGTAGGGAGATGGTGGGGGCTGAGGTCCTGCATTTCTGACAAGCTCCTTAGTGAAGCAGATTTCCTGGTCTTCAGGCCTCAAAGTCACCTTTATGGGGTGGGGTATGTTCGTCATTTGCATGGCGCTTTGATCTTCCTGGTCTGCCCTTCTTGGTCTCAAGATCCTAGTGCAGCTTCAGACATCCCATCCTCACCTGAGCACACCCGAAGGCAGGAGGCAGTGGTCTGGCCAGAGAGATGACAATGAGAGAGCGACTCTCCTCCCATTCTCCTCTCACCAGGGAGGCGGATATTTCTCAGAAGCCCCCCACTTCCCCTTAGAACTGGGTCACACTTGACCCGTCACTGTCAGAGCAGAATGGGATCGATGGACGATGATTGATCTCAAGGGGCTGGACATACTGGTCAACAAGTTGAATTCTGTCCGTAGGGAGAGGGAGGATGGCCTGTGGGGTAGGCAGTTTAGTTTCCGCCAAACCTGGTTTCCAAGCACCACCTTGAGGGAAAAAATATCTTTGCTAACTAGTTTTTGAGCTTCTTTGCATGGCAGTTTTCTCTACGAATGTTCCAGTCCTGTCGTCTGCATATCCTCTTTATTTATTCTGCCCCCTGTCTTCGTCATACGGTTGCTCTTTTGAAGGTGGCCAGTAACCCCTTTCCTGCTTGCCTCTCTCTGCCTCAGTTGACCACTTTCTCTATCTTCAGTCCTTACCTGAATCCCACCCCCAGGTTTTCACCTGCCCCAAAGACGCTTCTAGCTGCATGTCGCACCAAACCTCTTTTCTCCCAAACTAGTTTATTTCCCCCACTCCCCTTAACTTAGTAGCTGGCATGAAATTCTTCTTGGAATAAGTGTGTATAATGTTTGGTTCTGTTTTGTATATTATTTTGCAGGACGTCAAATGGGAAATTGTGATTCATGCACCAAGAAATGACAGAGATCAGGTACCACGATGAGTTGTGATGAAGACTACAGTGTGGTCGAGGCCTGGTTGGATGATCATTCATACAGAGGGTACAAGAGAGCCAGGTGACTGTCAGGAGGGTTTTGGGAGGAGGATTTTTAGATTGGGCTGGGGCACTGGCATATGCGCCTGGCTGACAGTGCATGGCCAGACTCCCACCTGAGGAAGGTACTGCAACCTGTGGCAGCAGAGCAGAGGGCTATCCTGGGAGGAAATTGTTTGGCCTTTCAACCATGAGCTTTTAAAAGGTATGTGGATCTTGGAGACCATATGTGAAGTCTCCAGTGGGAAAGTTGGCCCTGCCTCATTTTAAAGGGGTTCTGCCTAAAAGGTCTCACCTAGAGTGTTGATAGGACCCCAACAGCAAGAATCTGTAATCATTGGGCAGAAGGAAAACCAAGATTGAGGTAGTATATAAGCAGTTAGAGAGAATTCATTGCTTGTGTCTTAGGGGGAATGGTCAAACATTCCCAGTAAGGGACCCCAAAAGTATTTATGAGAGTCAGCTTCAAATATCCCCAGGCCCAGGGAGTGTGATGCCATTTGTCCCGGTACCAGCCCAGGACACTCCTCCCTCCCCACACTGTGGTTCGCAAGCCTGGGGGCAGGGGAAGGGGGTAGGCCCAAGCCCTTTGCCCTGACCTCTGACCACAGAAAACCCTGACTGGAAAAGGGGACAAGGTTTTAACTACAGATGGTCCCTTAGTTATGATTTTTTGGCTTTACATTGATTCAAAAGCAATCCATGTTCAGTAGAAACCATGTTTGAATTTTGATCTTTTCCAGGGCTAGCTATGTGCTGTAGGAGACTCTCTTAAAGCCGAGCCGTGACAGTGAGCCATGGCTCTCAGTCGGACATGTGATCAGGAGGGTAAGCAGCCGATCCCCTACAGTGCAGCATTAAATGCATTTTCGACTTACGCTATTTTCAACTAACTTACAGTGGGTTTATCAGGATGTAGCCTCAGCGTAAGGTGAGGAGCATCAGTCCTGAATTGAGAGCGCATCTTATCTCTTAAAGTAACAGTAGGGTTTTCTATTACCAGAGAGCTAGCAGAACAGTGATGGGACTGCTTGAGGAGCCGTTCAGGAGGAGAGGGAGAACCACCTCACTGCACAGGTTCTTAAAGGGACCGTGGACAACAAAAAGTAAGTTGCTTTTATGGGTACACTCCAGGAATCCTGTTCATTCAATGTTCTGGTTACATAGAGAGTTTAAGTTCAGTTTCTGGAGCAGTGAAATCATTTTATCAAAAAATTCTATTCACTTTGCCCCAGGGTTACAATTTTACAAAAAATCCTCACTACCTTTATACTGTATTCATTTTTTTTTAACAAAATATATCTTTATTGATTTCAGAGAGAGGAAAGAAGAGGGAGAGAGAGAGATAGAAACATCAATGATGAGAGAGTCGTTGATCGGCTGCCTCCTGCACGCGCCCGACCGGCGATCGAGCCCACAGCCCGGGCATGTGCCCTGACCCGGAATCAAACCCCGATTGCCTGGATCCTAGGTCGAAGCTCAACCGCTGAGCGATGCCCAGCTGGGCTATACTGTATTCATTTCTGTGACTGAGCCTTATTTCTTTTCAGATCCAGGAGAGTCTAAAGAGATGAGGGTAGATGGGTGGAGAACCAGACTAAACACAGCAGGCTGCTGAAGCAGTTAGTAAATGTTATGTGTAATAGAGGACATGTATGCAGAATGTATAAAGACCCCTTACAACTTAATAATAAAGCCAGTAATTGAACTTTTAAATGGGGCTAAAGATCTGAACAGACATTTCTTCAAGTGTGCGCGACAAATGGCCAATAAGCACATGAAGAGATGCTCAAAATCACTGCGATCAGGGAGATGTAAATCCAAACTACATTGAGACACCACTGTCTGACCACTAGGGTAGCTATAAGTCAAAAAGACAGGCAACAATGAGGGTAAGTACTGGTGAGGATGCAGAGAAATTGGAGCCCTCGTACATTGCTGGTGGGAATGTAAAACGGTGCAGCTGCTTTGGAGAAGTCTGACAGTGCTTCAAAAAGTTAAACATAGTTATGATGTAATGCAGTAATTCTACTAGGTGTATGCTCAAGAGAAATGAAAACGTACATGTAAAATTGAACAAGAATGTTCATAGCAGTGGTATTTATAGTAGCCAGAAAGTGGAAACGCAAATGTCCATCAATGGATGAACAAAATGTGGTATATCCACACAATGGAATATTATTCAGTCGTAAAAAGGGATCAAAGTACTGATATATAGTACAACATGAACAAACCTTATGCTGAATGAAAGGAGGCAGACTCGAAAGGGCACATATTGTATCATTTCCTTTATATGCAGTATCCAGAAGAGGCAGATACATAGAAACAACAACAACAAAAACCACAAGTGAGTACTAAAGATAATTGTTGTGTTTTTTGGGGCAGGGGGCGGGTAGAGGGTGTGCTTGAAATGTTCTAAAATTGATTATGGTGATGTTTATATAACACTGTGAATATATAGTACTAAAGACCGCTGAAATGTACCCTTTAAATAGGTGAATTTTATGGTATATGAATTAAAGATGTTTTCTGTGGTCCACTAGACTGGGAGCCTCATGATGGTAGGGACGGAGCCAGCCAGCTTTGCAGGCATCTCCAGCCAGCACCTCACACACAGGAACTGAACCAATATTTGAGGGAACAGCACACTTTTATACTGTTCCTGATGCTTATACAGTGCTTCATAAATTTCACATTTTTGTTTTCATTGGTAGCAGCAGCTCCTTTGTGCCTCATAACAACCCTGAAGGTGGTCAGAGTGACTATGAGACCATA
This sequence comes from Miniopterus schreibersii, assembly GCF_964146895.1. Classification (NCBI taxonomy): domain Eukaryota; kingdom Metazoa; phylum Chordata; class Mammalia; order Chiroptera; family Miniopteridae; genus Miniopterus; species Miniopterus schreibersii. The sequence goes on along the minus strand of NC_138107.1, from coordinate 74,689,457 downwards.
TTCTCCCACAGTGTGAAAAATGATCGGCTGTATAACAGGAGGACCACAAAACACTATCTACTAAATTTTGTGTGGAGATGCTCTCTCTCAGGCCTGTTTGTCTTGCATTTCTCGTGTGTCTTCCTTCGAGAGGGAATCCACTTTCCAGTGCAATCGGCACTGTTCTGGGACACCCAATTCCCAAACTGCAACCCAACAGTGCAGCAGTTTGGGTCACTTGTGGGGCAGAAACCGAAGAAGCGGAGATTCCTTTTCTGAGCAAACAGCAATAAGGCCAGTGGGACTTCAGCTTCAGGATATTGGACTCAGTCTCCTCAAATACTTCTAACCAGAAGGTTTGAGTTAGTGGGGTGTCCCATGACCATGATCTCAAGAGCACTTAGGTTAACTGTCTTCCAGGCACCAAATTCAGGGGTCTAGATTCCACCCCCATCCTGCTCACATGCTTGGGGGGCGCATTTCAGCGGGGGCTTTTCCAGTTGGAGGGAGAGGGAGCCACTTTAAGAAAAAAATCTCTAACCCCACCATCCAGCCCTCCACAACCCCAAAAGAGGTTTTTCCTATTGAGAGGACTCCTACTCTGCTACAGAACCCTTGGCTGCCGGACGACTTGATATCCTCTTTTAGATTCCCCAAAGCGCCCAGGAGCCTTGGCCCCCCTTCCAGAGTGGGGTTGGGAGACGTAAGGTGGACCCACGGAGGCCCCGGGACGTTTCCCGTGGGGCGAGGCTTGCGTGACTCACGGGTCCCCGCGGGCGGCCGCGCAGGTGAGCGGCCCACAGGGCTCGCGGCTGCGGTTCCGGCTCCTCCGCCTCCGCGGCGCCCGCGCTGCTCCCGGGGACCAGCGAGGATTCGGCCCAACGGCCCGTGGGCTTTGGAGGGAGCGTGGCGGCGACGCGGGAGCCGGGGCCGCGCCCGCCCGGCAGGGTGCGCTCAGGCGCGGGGCCGCCCCCTCCCCGCGGGCGCTGGGCGCGGCGGCTGCGGGCGCCGCAGGTGGTTCCTCGGGCCGGCCCTTTTCTCCTCCCCCTTTCCTTTCTCTCGCCTCCCCTCCCTCTCGCCGGTGTCGGCGGCACTTCCCCCGCTTCCTCCTCCCTCTCCAGTCGGGAGGGAGGGAAGGAGCCGCCGGCTCTTTCCTGCCTCCCTGAAAACTTCTGCGGGGCTCCGTCTCCACTCGCCGCCGCGCCCCCCGCCGGGCGCTGCTCCTTGGGCTGCCTCTCGCTGCGCGGCCCGGGCCCCCCGGCGGGTGGGAGGCCGCCGGCGAGCGCCTGGCAGCCGCGGCTCGGGCCGTCCGCAGCTCTTCCCCGCGCCTCCCGGGCCGCCGCGGGCTCCCCTGCCTCGTTGTCCGCCCGCGCGCCCGTCGGTCCGTCCTTCCCGGGCGCTCCGCCTCTCCCAGCGGGCAGCCGCCGCCAGGCGTCCCCTCGGCGCCCCCCGCTGCCCCGGACTTTTCTTTGTGTTGGATGCAGACTCGCGCCCCGCGCCGACGGGGGGCGGCTTAAGGGCTTGGCCGGCCCCGGGCGGCCCCCGGCGCCCCGAGCCCGAGCAGCCTGCCCCGGCCATGCCCTTCCACCAGAGGACCGTGGAGCCCGCGCGGCTGCACCGGCCCGAGGCGGCCGGGGCCGCGGGCGCGCCGCTCTTCCGCTCGCTGGAGCAGGTCAGCTCGCGCGCCCTGGTCTGCCTGCTGGAGCAGCTCGCCGGCCTGTCGCGCTGCGCCGGGGACATCTTCGGGGAGCTCGAGGGCCAGGCGGCCGCACTGGGCCGCCGCACCGCCGGGCTGCGCCGCCGCCTCGACGCCCTGCACGCCGCCGCCGCGCGCTTGGACCACCGCCGAGTGAAAATCCGTGAGTGGCGGGCGGGCCGGGGGAGGGGAGCGAGGCGGGGAGGCGCCCGGACCGCGGCTCCCTCCCGCCCCCTGGCGGCCCCGGGCGGCCCAGGGTGTCGGCTCTCGCTCGGGTGGGGTCGGCCTGACCCGCGACCCCGCGGCCGTGCGGGTGGCGGGCGCGCGCAGCCTTCCCCGACTTAGGGATTCCCGGAGGGTGGGGAGTGGGCTGGCCCGTCCCGCAGTCCGTCCAGTGCTTCTCGCGCTGTGGGGGACCGAGAGGAGACCTGGGCTCTGTAGTCGGAGGAGGAGCCCAGGTCCTGGGCAGAGGGTCAGCGGAAGGTAGCCTGTCCCAGAAGCCAGGTGCACAGTATATTTGATCACAGTTCCCGAGGCTTCAGGAGGATGTTTGTAAAACTCTCTGGGGGGGTCTCATCGAGTGTGCGGGCTGCCTGTCCCCTCCCTGCCCACTAGGTACCGGTGTTCTCACCGAACTATAAAAGTGTGCAGACTTTTAGTTCAGGCTTTCCTTTTTTGGTGCTAATTTTTTGGCTCTTACTCTGACCTGCCATCTGTTTGTGACTCAGAGGGCCTTGACCTTGAGTGCGGACTTGGAACGCCATTCATCTTTGTCTGACCTCCCCCAACCCCGAAAATCAAGTCTGAGTCTTGACGTCGTGATCGCTCCAAACACCCGTTTCATTTCAGCAGCTTAACTAGCCCCAGTGAATGAAGTAACTGGAATTTCCTGCTGGCCCAGCGCTGAGAAACTTCCAGCGCGATGACCCTGTGGTTTCTGCCCTTTTTAGTACGTGGACCTGATCGCGATCCTAAGTGTAAAGAGTGGATTGAAGCTGGTTGATGGGTTGCAGGGCAGGAGGGGAGATGCTGGTGTAACCCGCTCGGAGACTTCAGCCGCTCTGGAGGAAGCACTGGCTCTCAGAACCACTTCATATGCGATCTCGAATGGCTGGTTTTCCGTGCCCTGCCGTAGCCCTACTTGAACCACCTTGCAGCCAGAAGAGCTCGCCTCCACAGCGCTTTAACGCGAGTGAGGTTGCTTGCTAGAATACACCCTTCCACAAGCTGTGAAGTTGTTGTGGGATGGTTTTGCATTTTACAGTTCATCTCTTTGATTGTGCTGCCAACACTTCCTTATAAACTGTGGACAGTTCCCAACCAGGGACAGTGTTCCTGCCCCCAGTTCCAGCCAAAAAAAAAAAAAAGTCAGAGAAACCAAAACAACATCAAAGTGGTCTCATAAGGTTTTGTTCATAAACAGAACATTTCTGCCTAATGTGGATAATGACCTCATGCATCAGGATAGACTGTCCTAGGGGAAGGTCACGATCACGGTGGTAATCACTAGTTGCTTCTATGCATTTTCTGTGTGGAGCGTCTGTGTGGGTGACGGAGAATTCCACCCCTGCGGAATGATGTGACAGGCAGCTCTGCTGGGTAAACTGATCTGTGCTGGGGATGCAGGAACAAGGAAGAGCTCCCGGAAGGTCACAGACTCCTTTTTTGCTAGTTTTGTTTTACGTTTAAACCGATCACCTTTCTCTCTCTGTGTACATATGGACCAATCACCAAAATCCCTCCAGATTCCTAATTAACTAAGGTTGACTTAAGGGACTGTAATAACTCTTTTGAAAACTTTTCACAAGTTTTAAAATCTTTTGAATCTTAAATGACTTTGATTTCTTACCAGAAAACCTGGGTCATCTTTTTTTTTTTTTTTTTATGGTGGAGAAAGGCGGCTTTTATTGAATGTAATTATGCCTGAGAGTAGGAGTGCACATAAAGAGAAGTTGAACTATAAAGATATTAGTTTTTTTGTGGTTTTTCCACCTTCACACACTTTTTATATGCTAAAAAGCAGTGAAACACCTATGCACTCATTTCACTTAGCTTCTGTTAGGATTCTTGTTAAAAGATGCGTCAAACCCTGTACCTTGTAAAGGCTACATTTTGAAGTAATTTTGGTACCTTTTGAGGCAGGTCTTCAGAATAACATACTTCATTAGAATGGACATGTAGACTTTTAGATTTGAAGTTGTCTGTAAAGGCCATCTATTTCACAAACTCTTTTAAGATTTTTATTTTTCAACTTCAGTTTACATTCAATATTACTTTGTGTTAGTTTTAGGCGTATATTTCATGAGCTCTTAACAAGAAGAAATTGAGTAAGAGAGCTGAGGTGATTTGCCCCAGGTTGTGTGCTGAGCGTGGCTCACCTGCCGTCCCATTGCTTATACCTCTTCCCTTTAGGATCGTGTGGAAATGGGGAACTTAAGTTCAAACACAATAAATAGTCCCAAGGACAACTGGCTCTTAATTTCCCCCCTTCTTGTCAAATAAACTTTTTAATGAGTCTCCCAAGGAGCAAATAACAAAACTGAGCAGCTTACGGAAGCCAGAGTGCAGCCAGAGACTGCATATTTCATTCCTAATGGGCTTCTACCAATAGTAAAGGGTGTGAGGGGAGCTATTTAAAAACCTATGGACTTTATCTTTGCAATACAGAAATAGCTTTTTAGTCCTGTGGGCCAGTTCTGCTGGTCTCAATGATTCTAAGAAGTATTTCATCAAGTTTGCCATTCCTCAAAATCTCATGGGTGCAAAGTCACTGAAAATACTTTTTTTGGTCATAAATTGAGGAGAAAATGCACATGACTGTTTTTCTCTTCATCCTTAAAGCTCCCCTTAATTCTGTCCCTGAATCCTCAGGCTGGAGATAATGCTCCCATGGCATTCAGCATGGGCATTAGGCATGTACCTCTATCACTGCATTTACTGGCGTGGACCGAAATTGTGTGTTCACTTCTCCTCTCTGCTAGATAGCAAGCTCCTTGAGGTCAACGATGGCCATTACTTTGTTTTTCCAGAGCTCACAACAGTGCCTGGAACTGGATAGCTCAATAGATATTTGAACTAAACTGATGCATAGTTTCTTGGTGCTCAGTGTCAGGAAGAACAACTACCAAAATTTTGGGGAAGGATTACTATACCGACTGCTGCAAATCTGAGCAAGAACAGTGACTTTAAAAACAAAGGAAAATAAGCTTTCTGCCTTCTTAAGGTTTGTGCTTAACCACCACTCCACTCCTTTCTATAAAAGTCAAACTTACTTTATTTTGTTGACAGTATGTTCTCATTGAAAATAGTGACAGTAGCAGAACTGTGGATAGTTACATCTTGGCTCTGTTAACAATCAAAACAGACTTTGCTATGGAGAAATCAATAGACACCCCACCTGATAGCCCTGTTTGATTTGTTTCTTTTTATAACTAACGATATCCCAGTATTTATATAGTGCTTTTATGGTTGAAAAAAAATTTTTCATATTCATTGTTTGACTCAAAAGCCTTGTAAGGTAGTAAGGCCAGGTTGTATTTTATCCATTTTACAAAAAATTGGAAGTTCTGGAACCAGTAAGAGGCATAATACCCAAGACAGACATCAAGTCTTTTGGTTTCTTGGCCAGAACTCTTTCCACTTTGCCTTAAAAGTACTTCCTGGGTGAATATAAAATGTAATTGTTGGAACAGAATAGGAGAAAAGATGACTTTCCGGCTTTTTTTTCTTACAGTGCCAGAAAAGCAGAATATTTTTCCCCTAGATTCTAGAAGTGTTCCAAGTTCATGGAACTTTGTCTTGTTGTACAACTATAGGGGGCACCATTCACATGTTAGTGTGTGTTAACAGTGCTCCTATAGAGTTGACGTGGTTCTCAGCACCTGCACCTGTACGGGATGGCCTTGGGAGAATGTGAGCAATTTTAATGGTGAGATGACTGGTGTTCAAGACAGCTGGTTGGCAGACATTGAATGGACACTCTTTGCATAAACAAGGTATGCATTTGTGGAGTCTCTGTTAGGCAGACACTGTGGCCTTAATACGTTCTGGGTAGTGCTCAAGCTGCATTGTTCTACCTTACAAGGAACTGTCGCTTGACCCAACCAGAGGGTTGGCTGTCCTGATGTCAGAATATTTGCTTTTGCTTCTTGCTCAGAATGAACCTTCTATGCAAGGTGCTTGTCAGAGTCCTAAAGACAGAGCAGATTTCACTGCAGTTTTAAGAATAGGTTGTGGGTTGTTTTTGTGCCTCCCTGCTGATAAATGTTTGTGTTTCTGGTGAAATTGGCACAAGACTTGCTTTCATTGAAACAGACGGAGTACTATGGAGGATGTTGGTGTGGGAAGATGGTCTACACCCTCCTCTAATCCCTGGAAGTTCCCTAAGTGAACAGAAACGGACAGCTGAACAGCCACCCCGCAGGTTAAGGAGGCTGTGTGAGATGAAGCAGTGTGCCCCATACTTGCTTGACCTTAAGAATTGCCTGGAACTTGTGTTAAAGTTACAGGTTCCCAGACCCTTCCAAAGTCCTGTTGAGCGAGAGTGTCCAGTCTGTTTAACTAGTGAGGCCACTGTTATTGGAGCTCTCTGGAGCATTGAAATAGACAGGAAAGCCCATTGACTTGAGAATCCGAAGCCTTCAGTCTGGGTTCACCTCTGCCGTTTTCTAATGCAGATTTTGAGCAACTTATTCACCACTTCCAGGCCTTAGTTTCTTCATCAGTAAAATAGAGACTTTGACTAAATTCCCCTTTACTGGCCTTTTCAATTTTGGCATTTTGTAATTCCAATGAAGGGTTACTACTTGATAACAGCAGTAGCTCTGGTGACCTTGTATATATGACTTTGGTCAATAATCCCTCTCTGATTACTATGATTTGGGATTAAAAAAATATATATTTGTCACCTGAAATAAACTTTTCAAGACTATATGGACTCGTTCAGCTCACATTTTATCAACATGGAGCGTCTGGTGTAGAGGAGTTAGTCTTTTTCTAAACAGATCAGTTAGGTACTTGTTTCAAATTTGTTTATTTCCTGCCCGCGATCCATTCTTGACCTCCTCTTCATCTTTAAAAAGTGCTAACATCATTAGGAAAAATAATTGTTTAAATTCATTACCATATGTCAGATATCCAAAAATTGAGTTATCTTTTTTTTATTTTATTTTAATTACGAGAGTGTATCTTTTAAGCCAAAACATGAATTTACTCGTTGACTCTTGAGTTTTGAAACTATAATTACCTGGTATATAAAGGTACCTACATTTAGGTTGAAATGATTTATCTAGCAATAGTCTGTCTAGTTTTCCTCTATATCAGAGGAGAAGCCACTATTAAAATTTCATCATGAGACTAGCAAATGAAAAAAAAATTGATGAGGTAGAAATAGTTGAGATTCTTTTTTTTTTTTAAATTCGTGAGATATTTACTGAAATAACACATTTAGGGAGAAAACTCAATACAATGCATACATCATTACCGAAAACTGTATGCCATCATACAAAAGATTTAATTTTGGGAAAGCGATTCCTAACTTATGGCAAGTTTTACTTTCAGAAATAAGACCATAAAACAACACAATCTAATTCAGTCTTAAGGGCCGGCATGCTGAGCTAGGAATGCTCTTACTCTTTGTAGAAGCTCCTTCTTTACAGTGTCAGGTGCCAGTGCTCTGCCTTTTGGTGTGATTTCAGCCACCAGGTAGTCAACAGTAACATGTTCTGGTTCTTTAATTACCTTTACAGTGTGCCTTCAGTTGATCCTTCCAGCCTGAACTTAGTGTTCAGCAACTCTCTCCAGTTTCTGTCAACTTTTGGTGATTTGCTGCTCTCATCTGTGCATCTGTTCATCTTGCTAACCACCATTACCTACCACACTCTTTGGCTGCCCAGACTTATATTTGAGATTCTTAATATTTTAGAATAAAATTCAGAAATAAAAAAATAATGCAGTGTTTTATTCTGGCTGTCATTTTAATATCTTTTAACAATTATATTTTAAACACAAAGTAAAATGGTTTGCACTTAAGTAGGCACCTAGTAGTTGATTTAGTTATTTCATTCTCTTTCTCCTCAAGTTGGTTCATATCCTGGAATGAATTAATTCTGCAGGCTTTGAAGTGCAAAATCAACAGGTTGGTGCCGATGGCTATCTTGCTTTCACTTGTTAACATTTGTTAAGCTGCACTTGAGACAAATGTAGCCACAGAGATGGAACTTCTGATTTTGAGTGAAGGCTCTTCTCAGAAAAGGCGCTGGAGGTCCCAGCCTTAGCCCCTCTCCTTGTGGATTAAGTGACACGTCTGTGAAAGCATTTAGTATCACTCAGTGACATTACTGATATCAGTGTCTGGGCAGCAGGGCAATTCCAGTTTCTGGTTTTGTATTGCCTAATAACACGAACAGCTAATGAGCATGTGCTATAGGCCAGGTACTTCAATCTCTACAACAGCTCTATGAGGTGGGTACTGTTATTACTTCCGTTTGACAGGTGACACAACTAAGAATTCGTTTGCTCGCATTCACAGCTAGTGAATGATAGAGCTGGGATGCGAACCAGGCAGCTTATCTCCTGATCACTCTGTGGCACTGTCTCTTCAAATTATGACATTCTGTGTTCACATGAGGAAAACCAATGCCAAGGAGATAAGGCAAAAGCCTGTCAAGTATCTGAAGGGGAAAAAACTTCAGTCTTTGGGTCTTTTCCCTTTTTCTTCTCTTTTTGTTTTGAAACCTCTCAAACTACTAGCAGATGGCCAAGAAATGTGAGGCACGCATCTAAAGTACTTAGCATAGTGCCTGGCTCATAACTACCATACACTTAACGTTTACTGTTGTTTAGATGACAGAGAAGGCTGAGTTAACATCTGTGTGTACACTGACGTCCATATATTGCCACAGATGGCCCAGTCCCAGTGACGCTGCTCGACTGATGCCTGGAAGATGAAAGCTGACCAGACGCAGAGGAGAGCCTATATAGACATACACATAAAAATACTTCTGATTTGAGAACTGGAGAGTTCTGCCCAGAGATCCTAAAATATATCCATAAAGTATTTGTAGTTCCCTACAAGAATGTGTGAAGGGTGGTGGTTTCTTTCTGCCTCAGAGGGGTTTGGCTGGTGAGGGTTGGGGGAGCCAGCCCTTCTCTTGGGACCTTTATGTGGATGTCCTCTTTCTGAAAGTCCCTTTCCCTCCATTTCCTCTACTGCAGGAACTGCAGACCCAGCTCAGCTTCCTAGGTTTCCCACTTAGCTTCCTAGGTTTCCCTTTTGCCTCCGTTGCCCAGGGGGTATCAGAGCCTAAACCCTACTCCTGTCTGATTTCCTGTTTCCACTCGGAGCTGGAGTGGCTCAGCTTAGACTCAGCTTTCCCTGGGCATCTTGGAACTCGGCAACCGTTCACACTATTTCATTCATCCCGTGTCTCCCAGTTTCTGAATCATCAGGTGCACTGGGGGCTTGTTTAAAAACAGATCCCCAGAGATTCTGGAGATTCTGAGTCAGCAAGTCTGGGGAGAGGCCAGGAACAGGCCTGGAACAGGTACCCTCAGGTGATTCAGATTAACCAAGTTTTGGAAACACCAGTCTGTTGTGTGTGAGGATTCGTGTCCATTGTGGGTGGCAGGACAGTCATCCATTGAGGAAGTATATTTCGGGTTATTCTGCTAGTGCCGAGTTTTACAAGGTGAGTGCAACAGCGTCCTTCCTTCAGGTTCTTTCCAGTTTCGTGTGGATGATTATGTAAATAAATACTTAATAGAATTAACCATCATTTATAACATTTCTAGGAGAAAATCTTTGGAATTCCAAATTCCCAATTTAAATGGGGTTTTTAGAATATATCTAACTTTTGAGGCCTGATTGTAACTTGGTGGGATAGTGGCAGTTCCACACACTTAAAATACTGATTTTAAATGTTTATAGCATATTTCATCTAAAAATTATATTCTAAAAATCAATGTAATCATTTCTGGAATAAGATCCCCCCTCCTCCCCCACCCCCACCCCCCACGTGGGATGGTGGAAATTTCCTTCTGTAAGTATTGCTTTATTTTCATTTATTGTTCTGGTTTCACAAGAAATTTCCCCCATGCAGAAAAGCAGTGTCTTGCTTTGGGAGGGTAGAGAGCTGTTTCAGGTGATTCCTGTAGGGAAATCCTCTATTATGCTTTCCTCTGCCCCCCCACCCACACACTTATGATTAAAAGCTGGTAAAGGTGTTATCAGCACTGTGAGGACTGTGTAATAATTGGCTGATTTAAATTTCAATAATTTCAATAACAGGTGGTAAAATATAATGGGGCTTTCTATCTGACAATATTAGCTATCCGATAAAATGTTCTGAGGACTCAGAGACCACAATGTGCAGCAAAGGAAATTGAATTAAGCAGGGCTATGCTATCTATGCATAATCAAATTATGCCTGATTATGTTGGCATCTGAGAACTACAGTTAAAGTGCGCTGCAGTTTCCCAGATGGTGGTCTGGCTGCTGTGACTGCCCTCTCAGCAAGGACACTGCCCTTCATCTCTCAGGATGTGACAGTTGTGCTCACTAGCTAGCTGGTGGCATTGGAGCTCCAGGCAGCCTGACTGCACAGCCTGGGTTTCTTCACCTCTACATTATAATCTTAGCATGCATTTCCAGTTAATTTATTGGATAGGCAATACATTTTCATTGTTGAAAAAAAATATAAAAAACTGTGCAGAGAAGGCTCACTTTGCTTCCTCCCCATATAAGCTTTGTCCCCCCCCCCAGAGCAACCACTTTTATCAGTTTCTCTGTATTACAGAATTTCTCCATGCTTCATGCGAACATAAAAATGTTAATATGTACTATTGATTCTCCATCTGTTGTACACAGTTGCTGAATTATCCTTTGCTCTTCTTTATTTGTATGTATTATCCAAAGTGATTATTATTTTTATTTTTTATTAATGAAATCCCAGTTAACTTTTTTTTGTCAGAGAATGCAATGGATTTGGAAAAAATAAGATGTAACATTGAAGTGGATTGTTAATTCAAGTAGTTTCTTACTTTTTTTTATTGCTAATGCTTTGATTTAGCTGTATTTTAAGTGAGTCTCCAAGGTGGATTAAGCTTTCCTGTATTAAGAAAGGAAAAGAAAGGAGGGACTTCTGTTAAATATCTGTAGTACCACAGTGTAAGTTGTTTCTTTGAAAGCTGGCATTTTCTGCATTTTATCTGTATGTACGCATGCTGAATGTGAATGACTTCCTGACTCGGGAGGGAGCTGTTACCGATAACAGGGCTGCATTTTACTTGTAGTGTGGAGTGTTTTACTCCGAGCTGGTGACTTCATTAGCTAAATAAGTGTACTGGATCATGAGGTCTGCTTGGTATGTTAATTTCCCCGGGTTGGTTATAACTACCTTGATTGCAATACCAGGCATGCTAGAGAGTGCAGTTCCACAGACAGGCATTCGTATGGAGCAGCTGTAGTCATCTGAGTTATCTTTCCCTCTCGGCTGTTACCTTGCTTAAGACTAAAGGCTGGTACTGAATTAGTGTAGACATGACTAAATAAAGCATTATTCATAGGTGTGGACTCAGAAATGTACTCACTGAATTACCCATCCCACAATGTAGTAAGTTTTGTGTAAATAAAAATACATTAAAAAAGCTTTCGGCCCTACAAGGTATGTTATAAAATTGATCTGATTATAAAATTAATGTGTAGTCATAATAATTTCCAAGTCTGTAAAGTGGAGGAAAGAAAAAAAACCTATTATGACCAAAAGAATATCCATTGTCTCCCTTTTTTTGGTTAATATATTGATAGGTATGGATCTATGTATTTTAAGGACAGTAATAGATAACATTTTTAACAGAACGCGAGACAATCTCTCCCTGTATTTAGTTTTGTGTCCTGAATTTTTAAACTTTGTTTATACTGTGAGATTTCCCCCAGGTCGTAGACATTCAGAGGGTGTTTTGAATAGGAGAGGCATTGGATGTATCTCTCTGACAAGCTCTTGTTTTGCTTTGGCTCCCAAGCAAAGTTCTTTCCTTGTTCTCAGGAGTCAGTATGTTCACACAGGAGTTATCAAGTGGACAGAAGTTTGCTATTCTGATGCTTCCTAGGGTTTCCTCTCTGTGTTTAGTTATTTGTGAATCTCAGTTGTGCTTACAAGGTAGTCTAGGAGAAGACTTATGGGAGTTCTATCAATTAGTCCAATAGATTGTGAAATCTTTCATGTTACTCCCATTTTCTGAAAAAATGAGTCATATGTTATATCTAAGGTTGTTTACCCACAGTTTTATGGACAGGCATTCGAATGTATCTTTAGAGCAAACAGATTATTGAGTCAAAAGATAGTTTTCTCATTCCTTCCTTATTGGTACTTTAGTTGAGCAGTATGCCTGTTGTACTAATAAATTATGTTGCTTTTTCCCCTCTGAATTTACATTTTTCTTTGTCCCTTAGAAAACAAATAAACCCTTCTCTTTCCTTTTCACCAAAATCGCAGTCAGACATCTGTCTCAAGGTTTCTCACCTTGGCAGGTGTCCGCTCTTGGCAACATATGGGGCCTGTTTAGATTGAGCTCAACACGATTTAAAAACGAAGGTCTGTCACCTATCTCTTGCTGTAATTGTGGTTCTGTGTTGTGGAAGAATGAGCATGAAGTTTGTCCTTTTATTCTAAAGGTTGGCTGGTTTAATGGAAAAATACATAGTCTATAGAAAAATTGGGGGTCTGGGTAAATTCATCCATTATAATCGTGCAGGAGATGGAGGTGTGAAATGGGGTGGGAGAAATATCTTTGAGTGCCATTAGTACTTTTTACATAATCTAAATATATTGTTTGCAGATTGCAAGGTCTGCTCTATAATGATCTTAATAATAATTTACACTAACATTTATGGGATATTTGTAGCTCACATTTATTGGATAGTTACTATGTGCCAGTTTCATTTAATCCTCATAGAAACTGTATGAGAGACATATTATCACCCCCATTTTACTGATTTTACTGAGTGGCACAGGGAGGTAAAGTCATTTGCCCAAGGTCACACAACTGGAAAGTGGTAGAGCAAAATGTGGTGTAGGTGAGTTCTGTGTTTAAACGCTGTATTTGTAATTGTAATTAAGTTTTGTGAACTTTTAAGTTCATTTTAATATTGAAACGCTTTTTAGTTTGGCTGGGGGTTGATAGGTATTTCCCACTTTATTCTGGTTATTTGAAATCACTGTGCTGCCAACCCAATGGCAGGACCTGTGGAGGTGGATTAGCAGCCCATGTGACAACGCTGTTGTGAATCTGTAGAGAATTAATAATGTTTGACTGGTTCTTTGAGCTGCACTGATGAAAGGTACTCTAGCCGCCAGATACAGAGTCTTTTTGTTGATACTGCCCATCATTCTGGCCTCTTTTCCTTTGCCAGATAGTCAGATCAATGTCAGAGGATAGGTGACAGAGGAACACATAGAGTTTCTGGCTTATTTTTATTTGATGTTAGGGAAATTATTTTTCTTTTTTCCCTTCCCCTCTCTCTTCAGGCTTGCGGTATTTAAATACTGTGACAGTGTAAAATGTATCTCAAGCTTGTACCTCCAGGACACTGCTTAGTTTACCAGAGATGCAGGATGAGAAGCAGTGAGGAGACTAGCTGGCTGACGCTCCACTCCCTCGATAGTACATTTTTACCTTTATTGATGGAAAATACCTTTAACTACGGGTGCTGGCCAGCAGCACCAGCCAAGACAATTGTGACCCATAACCATGAACTTTAATCTGCAGTTTTAAAGTGTGGTTCCTGGGCCAGCAGCAGCAGCATCTCCTGGGAAGGGCCAGCAATGCAAAGCCTTGGCCCCGCCCCCTGACCTACTAAATCAGAATGGGAGGCAGTGGACTCAGCTGCCTGCCTATAACAGCCCTCCAGGTGCTTCTGATGCTGAAGTTTGAGAACCGCCGTCTGCAGTACCAGCTGGCCTGAGGCCAGAGGAGTGACTCTGCTAAGAGGCCTGTAGCCTGTGTTGTGCTTTCCCGTGGCTGGGGCTGCCAAAACCAAACCCCCAGAGGGTTCTTTGAAAAGCTTCGGCCCCTGGTCCAGGACAATACAGGTTTATGAACTAATGCTTCATTACCACACAACTAGGAGAGTGTGGCTGTAAGAGTCTCTGAATCCCGGCCAGTTTGCGCTTTAGAGGCACACTTGCTGGTGGGCTTCACTGGTTGGAGATGCGTAACCTGGCCCCTGGGTGGTTCATCGTCCTCAGGGCTAAGAGCAGCCTCTCTGCTTTCCCTTTCCCAGGAACTTTAAACAGCATCCAGAGAGCAGGGAGGTGACTCACCACAATCACAGGGTAGGGACATGCATTCTAAACAAAATATGAGGAGAGAGGGAAACCCGTTTCGATATTTTAGTGAGTGCTTCCTGAAAAATGTAACTAGGAAAACTTGAGGCAGACATGGGAAATTTTACTTGTGGATGGGACATAAATGTTTGAAGAAACATGAGAAAAATGCACAAGCGTGAATGTACTGAGTAGTTGGTGTTCTGTTGTTGGTATTGGAATTCTATTTTGCTTTACCCAATATAATTCAGCCTTTCTATTGATTACTTATTTATGTAATCTGTCCATAAAGTAGCTCTTAGTACAGTATAATCCACTATAATTTGGAGTAGTCAAAGTTAATTGAAGCAGGTGGTGAAAGGCAGCAGAGCATAGTGGTTAAAAGACAAGACTTATTAGCTCTGTGACCTTGGATAAATTACCTAACCTCTCTGTGCTTAAGTTTTCTCCTCTGTAAAATGAGCACTGTACTCATGGTGGTTGTGCAGATAAAATGAGATATATAGAACAGTGGCTGGCCCGTAATGAATAATAAACATTCGCTGATAGATACTCTGGAATGACCCTTACTATTTATTAAAACTACTTAACACTTTTTTTTCTGAGTATATTTTTAATTCTAAATGCAAATGAAGTTAAGACATTGGAATAAAGAATTGGAATTAGTCACTTGATTGGATTCTAATAGTGTAGAATTTCCTAATGAGTGTGCTTGTGTTCTGGTTGAGTTTCTAGATGGCTGATGTCAAGTTTGATAATTGGATTTATTACTGGACTTCAGACCATTGTGTTGAACATCATGCTAATCTAGTTATGAAAGTCTAGAATATTGGGTTACCTTTATTCAACGTGTTCTCTGAAAACAGTGTTTTGATTACATCTCTGATATGAGGTTGTTTTGATGTCATTTTCTTCTTTTCAAATTGAGCTCAGATAAAATGAAGTTAGGGGTTTTGGCTTGTTGAGTTCCAATGAGATGGTTTTATCACACATGAAATCACTAATTTAGAAACCTGTCAAGTTATAATAATTTGTAAGTTGTTTTGAGTTTGTAATATATTTTCTCTTACAAACCATGTTTCTAAAGCATGACCAGGTGCTTTGGAACCGCTCCCCCCAAAGCCTGTCCATCCTGAAATAGAGATACCCAGATCTCCAGGGTCACAGGGTCTAATCATCACGTAAGAATTTTCTGTAAGGAAGTGGCTGATATGTGACAACTGGGATACCAGATCACATTTTTCTGTCCTCTCTACCCCTTCCCTAAGCTGTGTGATCTGGCTTCATCCTAGCCGGATATGTGAGTAGGAAGCTTTGGAAGCAGGGGATAGGATAGACTCCAGGGTGTGTGAGATGAAGTGCTTTAGGTCCTATGCTCAGCAGAATCTTGGCTGTGGCCGTTCCTTATAGGTGAGAGCTCCAGGCCAGGTGAGGGAAGGTGAGCAGCCAGCAGCCTGCAAGTTCATGTGAGGCAATTGGCAACCATATGCAGAACATTTATATCTGTTTGTAAGTAGTGGGCTGCTTGTAGTAGTGCCTCTTTTAATTTTTTTCTAGGAGAATTTAAATGAATGAAGGTCAGCAGTTTTATCAGTTTAAAAAACCCCGTTAATTTATTATTATTATTATTTTGCTTTTACTTACCTCTGCTTAATATGGGCATACATTTACATTTTATTTCTGTTCAAAGATTGTGGGTTTAAAAAAACCCAATATGCAAAGCATTACAGATCCTTTCCACGTCCCCTGTGCATTCTCTGTAAAAGGACCTGAATTGTTTATAGAATCCAGCAAGCTTTTGGTCAAGTACATGTTTTTAAATTGTGTTGAACATGCAAAGAAAAGACAGACTTGGGCTTGTTAAAAATCATTCCTGTCAAGTCCCATGTAGCTTCGCATGTCAAACATGACTTGAAAATGTTTTCCCCAAGTGGCCATGTCTTAACAATTTATGTTCTTGAGGGAGTTCCTTGGAAGGAATTAAATTCTGGGAGGTCACATTTTTCTTTCAAGTTCGATTTCCAAAGTGAAAATGAACTTCTGTTTTTCAACTTGAACTTTGAAAAAAATTCAACGAAGAGCTTTTAGAACTGTGCAGTGATTGTGTTCTATGCAACTGGTCTTCCCCATCTCTTTAGCCAGAAATGAACTGTGGCAGTTTTCTTTGTAGCTGTAAAAACGAAGAGAGAAAGGGAAGAAGAGGTAAAAAATGCTGAGTCTGGGAAATTGTTCTAGTCCTTTAAATCTTAGCGACATAAACATCTGTTTGTATTAATGGGCAGGGCCAAATAACAGTAGTTTTTTTTCCTAGTTACATGCTTTCTCCCCCACCCCTCCGGAAATTACTCTGCAAATTCCTCAGACTTTCTCATTGAAAACATATGAATGGTTAAAATTTAATATTTAGCATAATTAGGAAATACACAGTTTTTACAGTGAAATTCCAATCAGAGTGGTATATTTGATTATTCATTTTTTTTCTTGATTATTTGGGCTAATGGAGAAGAGGTAGTAGGAATATTCTAGAAATACTTTTACTATGTGCAGTCTTTGAAAGGAATGTATTTCATGTTTTGAGCCATGATGTAGTACTTTAAGTTGAGCCATGGTGAGTATCTGTTTCAGAGAGGATCGGGAGAGGGTTCTGAATTACTAGTAAGGCCCTTTTGTTCAGATACATCTTGTGCCCCATTTCATACTAGAAACTGACCACACACCCCCTCAGGTAGCATTGCGGATGTAGATCAGGTTGAAGTTTTCTTCTAATATACTGTAGTTTTTATTTTCCTTGGTTAGAAATAATAAATACTTTACTTTTAAAGTGTTATTGTTGCGTGGTGGGTGGTCAGAGGGAAAACGCTGAGAGGGAAGGAAGATCAAGGAGGCAGTGGTAAAATCCAGTATTGACTAATAGTCATTGCAGCCGCTGAAAGGCAACGTATTGTCCTTAGCGCTCCAAGATGAGCCTGCGAGGGGACTGTCAAACTACTTGCTCTGACCTTTGTTTAACGTCTTAGAGGACTTACGGTGATTCATTTCATGCTGTATGCATTCTCCTGGGTGATAAACTGGGTTCACGGCCTTGGGAATGAGCAGTGGGGATTGGCTCATGTGAAAAACCTATGGAAATGGCTAGTCATTTAAAATTCTTAGCTGATCTTATCTCTAAACCTCATGCTGGTTTTGTTATTGTGGTTTTGTTTTTGTATTAAAGTATTATCTATTATCTAAAATTTATAGTAGTAAATGTCTAAGTTTGTCTTCTACTTTCCTCTAGCATTAACCCTTTTCCCCCTAGCTGGGCTAGTTTGTACCAGTTCTCTGAATATAACTTGCTCATTTGTGCCCCCACACTTTTTCTGTATGGCATATTTAGAATTGAGAAACAACTGGATTAGTGATGGATTGTTTAAAACTGGCATCTGCTCTGATTGACAAGCATGGTGTCTGTGCTGAGCATGTTGCTGAAGGTTTGAGTGACCCTCCTAGTTATAGTCTATCCTAGAATGATCTACCCTTTCTACTCTAAGTATTTAAAATGGTACCTGTATTTCTGGGCTGAGTTCAAAATCCCTGTATTTCCAGGGGGTTGGGGGAGTGTGAATGGTGATGGACGGAGACTTGACTCGGGGTAGTGAACACGCAATACAGTGTACAGATGGTGTGTGGTGGAATGGTGCACCTGAAACCTACATAATTTCATTAACTAGTGTCACCCCAATAAATTCAATAAAAAGGAAAATAAATAAATACATAAATGAGAATAAAATTTAAAAATTCCTTTATTTCCAAATGTCTTTCTTTTCTACTTAAATAATAAAAATTAGAAAGTGGTTTGCTCTCACACACACACACACACACATATATATATATATACACACACACATACACACACACACACACACACACATATATATATGGTACAGTTAAAATACAAACTCCTCAAGAATGGGAGCTGCCTGTGCACAGATCCAAGTGTAATGACAGTGGGGGAAGCTGGAAAGAGTGTTGGATTTGAAGATTTTACATTCCAGTGTTTGACACTATGACCCTTAGGCAAGTTATATCACCTCCCTAGTCCTCTGTTTCCCCATTTGAATCTTAGTACATGAGTGAGATTACATGATCTCTAGAATATAAAGTAAAAAAAGAGTGTTTTATTTGTTTTTAAATTCCTGAGCAGCTGCACAAATTGTGATAGTATGAACCGATGTCATATAGAATGGATGGATGGGATAAGAACTGAATTTCTGGTGATTTCATTATATAGCATGACTTTGGTTCCTGAATGCAGCCCATATTTCTCTATTTTGGGTAATAAAAAAGAGTCATATTTTCCTTGGAGTCCTGTTTAAAGGAGAGATTGCTGCCCTGGCCAGTGTGGCTTAGTTGACTGGAGTGTCATCCCATGTACTGAAAGGTTGCAGGTTTGATTCCTGGGCAGGGTGCATGTGAGAGGCAACCAATCCGTGTTTCTTTCTCACATCAGTGTTTCTCTCTCCAAAAAAACAGTAGAGAATTCTGGTGGCTGCCCAGTTAGTGGGTCTATGAAACCAAATTAGGGGTCGTTAGCATAAAAAAAGAAATAGAATAGGAAATATTGGAATGTCTCATATAGTAAAGGTAAGACATGTTTTGTGACTTGTTTCATGTGCATTTTCGTGTATTTGGAATATGTCTGTGTTAGTAGATATGTATGTATTTATGCATATGGTGCCTGAGGGATACATTGTGATATAAAATATATCTGTGGGTTGAGGATTGCTGGTATGGAGAATCTTAGCTTTAAAAATTTGTTCAAAGCATAGTTTATTTCCATCTTAACTGAGGCAGCAATTTCATACTTGGTTGTGGCATTAGAAAAATAAATTGCCAAGAGTACTGATATTTTGCAAAATGTTAAAAGACTAAGGCTTTTAGAGGGGCTTCATATTGGTGTAGATGTCCATTTAATGAGTTCTTTCTGAGTGGCCCTCTTTTTCACATAGTCTATAACAAAGATATTAGAATTTATTTTTTTTCTGATTTCAGAGGAAGAGTTCAGTATTAACTGTTAAAATTGTAGGACTACGTAAGCAAAGAGCTTTCTTCCTAGTCCTGCTCCACGGATGTAACTACTGCTGGCAGTTGGTGTGTAACAGGGATTTGGAAGCCAGAGAAGCTTGCCAGTTACCAGCACCTCGTTTGTTATTGCCCTTTCTGTTAACGTGAATGCGTCTGTGGTGAGGATGTGACAGTAGAGAAGATGATGGACAAAATGAAGGTACATTCCTTGAGCAGCAGTTAAAGGGGCTGAGATGTGTTCTGCTAGCTGGTCTGCATTTTGACTTACTTGGGATTTGGTGAGTGAATGAAATTCTAACCGAGAACTGAAAACATTGTGGTTGACCAAACGCTGACATTTATCCGCCTTCTCTCCCTCTGTTCTTTAGAATATGTCTCAAGTATATGCATTTCCATTCAGTCCTTCCTAAGAGAAGCGATGTCGTGTTGAGTGATGATCATGCTGTCCCCAATTTGTTATATATACTCACTTGAATCTCTTTTGCATTTCTCAGATTGACATAACACAAAACCCCAGAATTGTGGTGTAGAGTAGAAGGCAGAAGTATTGACGTTTTCTGTTATTTCAGGCTATCTCTTAACAATGCCAAAGGTTGCTTCCTTGCTTTCTCCTTCCTTTCCTTCCTTTTACCTCCCACTGACCCGCTGCAGAAAGAGTCTTTAATTTCAATAAGGACATCGTTATGTAGCCGAATATGCCTTTTACTGTCTTAGAAAAAGCCTTCAGCTAAAGCATTGATGCTGTAAAATGTTATTGGATTTGGAACACTGAAACAGCCCAGGAAGAGGCATTTTAAAATTCTACTTTGGTTTTCCTTGTTATGCTTGTGGTATTAATTAAGTTCAGAGATGGGACTCTGCTTGCCTGTTCCTGCATATTGAGCTCTGAGTGGGGTTTCACTTCTCTGCCTTTGCTAAGGAATTGCCATATTAAATGGATGTTGAAAGCAGTAGCAATGAGGGCCCCAAACACACGGCTCTGGAACACTAATGGTTGCAAATAAATGTAATTTGACATTAAAAAACAAAAAACACCGACAAAAATATTATTCTGTACATCTCAGTGAAACATTCTTTTCATAATAGTCATATTGAGAGTGTGTGTTTGATCCGTTGTTGCTGGTGTTGCTAAAAACACTGTTGAATTTAAAAAAACACAACAGAATCTGGAACCTGTTAGCACGTTTATATTTTTGGTTTGTAATCATGTATTAGTTGTGTGATTAAATTATCCTTGAAAAGAGTCCAATGCTACAGACTTTTATTCCCCACACTCACCAGCCCTGCTCCACTCTTCAGAGTTAAATACAGTCAACATTGTTTAATCAGCCTCCTCTTGATAGGCATTAGGATTGTTTTTCAATTTTTACTGGAACGTACCTCATTGTGCAGCAGTATTGGCAGTATCTGGCATTAGTGTAAAACTGCCCTTTGAAGAGCCGTACAACGTTGGCAGTTGTATGGCAAAAATCTGGCGATAAGGTGTGTGCTCAAACCCT
Source organism: Miniopterus schreibersii (assembly GCF_964146895.1). NCBI lineage: Eukaryota > Metazoa > Chordata > Mammalia > Chiroptera > Miniopteridae > Miniopterus > Miniopterus schreibersii. The sequence continues at coordinate 74,668,896 of NC_138107.1, read as the reverse complement.
TTAGGTATTCTAATTTTAACACAGTGAGAGTTTCCAGACTTACCCTGGAATAAATGGCTGGAGCTGGTTAACTTGAGAGAGGATGCTGATCTAGATATATCAGTCCCGGCGGGGGGTGGGGGGTGGTGGTGTTTAATTCATCTTCTATTTTATAATCAGACCGTTCTAGTAGATGTGGCTTTAGGATTGTGTTTAGTTCTAATAGATGATTTCTCTGAACCTTTATTTAAACAAACACGTTTTGAGTCCTCATTTTCTTCTTTGAATCCCACTCCTCAGAGTCCTTCCTGCAGCCTGTCATTCTGGCTGAATCTACTGATTCTTCTAGGGAGGTGACATTTGCACCATGTGGTAGACATTCCCTAAAGCCTCATCCCTCTTCTGAGTTCTCAAGGGACTCGGTACCCACCCATCTTTTAGTGTCTATACGTTATGTTGTGTTCATACTTTACTGCTGCGTCCTTGCATTGTTCAGAGCTGAATTGTTTTACAGATCGTTTCATCCTTGGGTAGACACAGTATGTGTTAAATACATGGCTGAATACCGTAGTGGGGATACCTGCAGAGAGAGCCTGGGGCTTAACTGGGAGGGACTTGGTCACTAGGCAGAAACGCTTGGTGCTGAATTCAATGAGCAATGGGATATGAAAGATGTTTGAATAGAGGAGTGGTAGGCTTATAGCTCTAATTAAGATTAGTGGTAGTAATAGAAACCTGAGACAGGAGTTGAAAAACAAGGATCTGGTTAAAATGATCTGGCTGGTATTTGTGTAGTGATAATAGAAAAAGAAAGGGTAATGTTTGGAATAGAATTTACCTCAATTGACAGTTTAAATTGGGGACAACATTGATTTGTTCATTCAACTCTCTTCTCGCATAGCATGATGTGCCAGGAACTGTGTTAGGCACTGGTGGTAAGGTGCGAAAGACAAGCATGGTGAACGTGTTTGGAGCCAAGGGTGGTGAACGTGTTTAGAGAGTAGGTGACCTGTAGAGCGATGATGGCGGCTACAGACATCGTAAAGCCAGGAAAGAGGAAATGGTTTTGTTGGACTGTTTTGTTAGCTTTGGACTAGCAGAGTTGAAGCTGCCAGAGCACATTCAGCAGAATTTTGCAGTGGGAGTTCTTTTTAGATAGATGTTGGGTTTAATATGTGTGGAGGGGATGGTTGAAGCCACAGAAGTTAAAAATGACAAAGAATTAGATTTTGAGCCTAAGAAAGTTATGCTGATCTATGTTATGGGAGGGCGCGGAAGCCAGGAATTTCTGCAAAGCCCTCCTCCTCTAACAGGAAGGTCAGTAGGCACCAGGACTAAGAGATAAACACTGAATTTGTGTGAGAAAAAAGGGAAAATAGACAAAATGAAGAGGAATGGCTGAAGAGCTCCTAATTTTATTGCATCTGTCTTTTATTCCACTTTTGTGACTTGGCTTTTGTGATGGTTAATTTTATGTGACAACTTGGCTTAGGCTGTGGTGCCCAGATGTTTGGTCAGGTTCCAGTCTGGATATTGTAGGAAGGTATTTTTTTAAGGATGTGATTAACATTCAGACCAGTAGACTTTGAGTAAAGCTGGTTATCCCCTGTGGTTGGAAGGTCTCAATCAATCAGTTGAAGTTCTTAAGATAAAAAGACTTGGGGTCCCCTGAGGAAGAGGAATTCTGCCTTTCTACTGCCTTTGTACTGGAGGTGCACCATTACCTCTTCCCCGAGTCTCCAGCCTGCTGGCCTGCCCTGCAGGTATTGTACTTGCCGCACCCCACAACTGCGTGAGCCAGTTTCTTAAAATAAATGTCTCTCTCGAAATATGGATAGAGGGACCCCTCCCATCCACATCTTATTGGTTCTGTTTCTCTGGAGAACCCCAGCTAATACAGATTTCAGCTTACCTGGATTCAAACTGTATTTTCCACTTATTGAGATTGTTCTTTAGCACTTAGCTCCATCCAGATTCTTTGAGTCTTGACAGACCGTTGTCCTCCCAGGCAGTTGTCCGCTTCTACTCTTGCTCAGTCAGTACTCTGTGTGTACCTTGCTTGTGCCATTATATTATCATAATTGTTGGTACGTGTGTCTGTTTCCCCCAAGGACTCTGTGAGCTTTCTGCAACCTAGGACTTGCTCCCACTAGCTTGTGTAGCTTGGGTAACTCGCCTGGTTAGCATGGAAGAGTTTGTCACTTTGTGTCTATCGAGTGAAAGAGTTGAGCTCTGACCTGATACTAGAAAGAAGTTGGAAGAAGTGCTAAAATGGAAAATGTGACCCAAGAACTAGGAGAGGTCGCAGCGTCTTTTCTTGGTTGGCAGGTGTGAAATGTATTTTGGTGATTTGGACACCACAGTGAACCATTACCTAATCAGTGTGTGTTTGTTTTTAAATTTGTCCAATATTTATTCAGATGTGACTTCACCAGTCATGGCTAGATAAAGCTAGACTTTAAAATATTCCATGGAGAAGCTTTCAAGGAAACCCACAAGCATCAAGAAGGAAAAAGAAATTATTGTAACCTCACTACCCACAGTTAACTGGACATTTTTTGGTGTAGATCTACCTATAATTTTTAATATACTCAGACATATACAGTGATAGCACACTGTATATCTGTTTTGTTACTCGCTTTTTTCCATTATAGGAAAATATATATTACTTAACCAATCCCCTTATTATTGGACATTTAATATCTCTGTTCTTTTTGCTATTTTAAACATGGTCTTGGTGAACATATCTGCACATCTATCTTTGTGTACTTGGCTATTATTTCCTGAGAGTGAATTGTTAGAAGTAGAATCTTGGTCACACACAGGTAGCCAATTTTATTTTCAAAGGAGTTTTTTGCTGTGCATTACCTAAGTGCCCTACGGAAATGTTTTAAATATACATTAATGCCAGTGGTGCATGAGTGTTCCGTGAAATGCGTTCTTAAAACATGTAGGGGTGTGTGACTGACTGATTTTTCTTTTTTCTTCTAGGCCAGCTTGCTTTTTCTTAAGTCTTGACTATTCTGCATAAGATCTTGTTCAACCTGTTAAGCCTATTAGGGATTCTACCAGGATAAATTAATAGTCATCATATATCCATGCTTGTTTGAACAAAATGCTCTAGCACCCAAAATATGAGTAGCCAGTCTTGCAGCATTCATGTGTGACTCACTTGTTTGTTTGAAATGAGAAAGCTGGGAGGAGGCAAGTCTAATGACTATGAATCTTCTTTAAAGGACCCATAATATATTATGTAAGACCAAACGACTTTCTCCAGCTCCAGCCCCAACCCTTGGGGAATAGAGCATATAGTACAATTAAACCATAGTATATTGTCATAAAATTCCAAATATGACAAATGATGTAGCTCTCAGTTAAAAATAATGCTTTCCCAAGGACCAGGATCATAACATTTTAATTCATACCTTAATGTGTCTTTGGCAAGACATGTTAAAAGAGTAATATTGTAGCCTCAAACTGAATTTTTCTCATATGGATTCCAATTAAACTACACATGTAATGTTATTTAATGATAATCCAGGAACCCTTTAGAACGGAAAGGAATTAATAAAAGCTATGGTACTTATTCTTGGTTTTTCATTTGTTCATAAAGCTAAATTTATGTAACGTAAAGGACTGTCATTTATTCTCAGATCATTTTATTGGAAAACAGGTTTATCCTAGGAAAAAATTTGTTTTCTCATTGAAGTTATTCAAGACTATTTTTTCTACCTAGCGTTCATTCTCCATTTAGCTCAGGAACATTCTAGAAACTTTAAATTTCTAGCCTGAAAGTGAAGACATGGTTTCATGGGATGCATCCTGGTGTTTATGTTTACTACTGTTAATTAATGGAACAAAAGGAAAATGTGTAATATGAGAAATGAAGTGTAAATTTTCTTATGTTTAGCCATTAATTTTTAGTTAAACATCACTAAACAAAGTTGGAAAATGTATGGATAAATTTAGTTTCCATGGCATCTATAAATTAAGCGGGCACGTGGGAATGAATAAGTCTGGCTTTCTGTGTCTTTGGTCACAGTTCTAGACTTTTCTCACAGTTCAAGGGAGGTGTACTTTCATAAAAACGTTTCGTGGAATCAAGTTTGTGAGTTTGATTCCTAGACATTCAAATGGAAGCACCAAGATACACGTTAACCTAATATTTTCTGTGCTCAGACTTGTTATAGATCATTGAAGCCTCAGATGTTCTAGGACAGCCTAATTAAGAGGTAGAGGAAGCGTAGAAAGTGAGCAAGTGGTTTAAAAACTTAGTACCTACCTGTCCTGGATGTGCCGCTGCAGTAGAGGAATTATGTAGATGTGGTTCATACTTCGGGTAGGATTAAAACTGCTCAGTTAAAATTGCTGGGGCATCTGGGTCTTCAGTTGTGCAGACGTTTTACAAAAGATTTAGTATTTTGAATCAGCAAAGGAATAGAGAAATGTGAGGTGTTCTGTGAAGGAAGGACTTCATACAAGTTATGTATGTTAGGAAGGGTGTGGCAGGGGAAAATAACTCTCGCTCTCGTAATTATCAGCTTGTTATGTTAGTTACCTGCCTTCAAGATTATATGCAATTAACATAATAAGTCAAAATGTCATAAAGTATTTTTACTACTGGGCTTATTTTATAATTCCTGTGCTCTGAATTCCTCAGTGAGTCCATTGTTAGACGTTAGAACATCATTATCTCAACTCCTGATCCATAATTTGGTGATAGATGCCCAGTATTATTTTGGCTTTTCTTTGGTGGTAGAGAAATATGAGTTCTCTTTCACAGCTGCCATTTAGAAATGTCTCACATTTATTTATACTTTCACCAGTAGTCAGGAGAAGTAAGAGACTAATTTTATGAGATAAAACTTAAGAATTACAGTAAGTGTCTCAAGCATATCGGACATATGTTACTTCCTTGTTCTCTTGCCCTTTGTCAGTATGTGTAAGTGTTGAGCATGTGATTCAGCCCTGTCTTGGTGCAGGTACACCTCAGTTTACTGGACTGTAGACGTACTATCTATGGGAGAATGTGAGTATTAACTGTAAATGTAGAAGAAACAATTTAAAAGCAACATTTTCAAAGTTTTTCTCCTGCTGGCTCCAAGAAATCTCTTTGTCATTAGAGTGGATTTTGTCAAGTTAACTTAAAATTCTTTAACTCTAATTTGAAGTTAGAAGGACTGGTGTAGACCATATTAGAGCTCAGTGATAACGAGAGGCTTCAGTTTTAGGCGGTGACTTATTATTGCAAGAGATTTTTGCCAAGTTAGTTCTATGATTTTCTCATTAGGTACTCTTTCTTAAATCACATTTTCAAGGACTTCTTTCTTTTAGCATTTCCAATTATTATATCTTAAATCTCTCCCTCTCCTCCCCCTTGCAGTTGTTTTCTCATTGAAATTCTTTATGGACTTATTTCTTACTTAGACTTAGTTCATTTTTCCACATAGTTCAGGGATATTCTCAAAACTTCCAACTTCTACATAGAAACTGAATACATGCTTTCATAGAGACAGGGTGGACCGGCCCTGGTGTTTCTTAACACTTTCTATTTCTGTTAACAAATGTAATAAAAGGTAAATCCTTTTAAATACAGATATGAGAAATGAAATTTAAATTTTCTCATTTTGGGTAATTTATATTACTTAAAAGCTTAAACATTGGTTTTAGTGCTGACATTATGCCAGAAATTGTGTATCTTCTAAAATGTTTGGACATTGGCCCTTGTTGGGTAGAATGATTTTTCTTTTCTCTACAAGAGGCGTCTTGGATCCCGAGTTTCTAATGTCATCCAAGGCCTGGGATAATTTGCTTATAAACTTTTCTGAAAATGTATTATAAATTTCTTTTAAAAATTATGGAGTAGATGATCAAAATGTAAATTAAAAACCCAGTAAATGTAATTCTATAAACACTGGTTTTCCAACAGAACAAAACCTGTATTGATTTTTCATGTACCTTGATACAGCATAGGTACCTTCCTGTTGTTTCCGTAGTAAATCATGCAACCTTCTCAGGGCAGCTCCTGAGTGGGTGTAATTGATTAATTCCTCACGTGAGTATGGTCTGCACAGAAATGCAGTCTGATTAGTAGAGGAACATCAGCTGTGATTGACTGTGTGTGTGTGTGTGTGTGTGTGTGTGTGTGTGAGAGAGAGAGAGAGAGAAAGAGAGAAAGAGATAGGGGGCAGGAGAAAAGAGTTAATACAGGTGGATAAGCATGCAGATTAAAGATACAGTAACAGGCTGAGATTCGCTATAAATGAGAGTTGATTATTGCAGCTGATAAATGTGCAAATGGGTAATGAAAACAGTACATATGTAAATGTAAAGTTTTTTTCATAGTTGTCCTCTTAGGATAACTTGTGGTGTTGAGAACCTGCCTAGGTTTCTTAATAATGTTTTCTAAGCTAGCTAATTAGGATGCGCTACTGGTGTGACCCAAGAAGTGTTCAGCTCTGAAAGAAGTTGCCAAAAAAGGGGAAGCCTGGAATGTACAAGTCTGGGAATAGATTGCTGATTCTATTTGGGGTGAATGGCAGAGGTTGATCGCTGGTGTGCCTGTGTGTACCAACAGTGTGCATTAGCGCTCTGTCTTCTCTTCTCTTTCACATATGATTTTCTTCCCCAGACCAGGTCTCCCATTTCCCCATATTATTCTAGATTCTCTTGCAGCCTCATCAAAACAGGATTCAGTGCTGAGTGTGGTGCTGATTTCCCCACATAGATAACATATCACTAGGAGTGCTTCCATCTGCAGTAGAAAACCCCTGCACTGAGTAAACAGACATTTATTTTTCTCAAGCAGCAGCCGGTCTTGGAGGTAGGTGGTCCAGGGTCAAGCAGCTGCTCAGCAGAGTTGTTGAGCACCAGGCTTCCCCTATTGGGGGGGGGGCACGTCTTTGTCATGCAGGTTCCCTTTTAGAGTCACTAGTTTGCTGTTGAATTGCTGGACTTAAAACAGGAAGAGGAAAGAGGGGAGGGCTATCTCCTAGTGAGGTTTTTTTGGGAGGTGATCTTTCTGGTGACTTCTGCCTCCATCACATTGCGAACATTGCTGCAAGGGGCTGTGTGTGTTTATCTGGGCACATGGCTACCCTCGGAAGTAATTGGTGTTGTGTTAGAAAGAGGGGGAATGGGCACTGGATTGCCCATGCTGTGTGTGCTACAGAACGCGATGGTTATTCCACTGATTTTATTTGGGTATAATCCTTTTGAAATAATTACTTACACAAAACAATAGTACTTCATGTGGCTTTGCCTAATTCTTTTAGTTTCAAAGTTATTAAAATGCAAAAACCTTAGAATTCAGTGTATTAGAAAGACCAATTGTCATTTCGTAATTGTTTTCAACTAGTGCTGTTGAATATGATCCTTTTTTTTCTCTCTGACTCACCTCATCACTATAAAGTAGTTAAAACTCATGCCAAGTTAGGTCTTTGTTTCACAGATTGTTAAAAAACTATCATTCATTAGCCTCTTACTGAGCAACAGCTTTTAGAGGGAGAGTGGAGAGCGATCAGTGGATGGGCCTGGCCTCTGGCCTGGCCTTCTGATAGGCGGGGCAGGCTGGTAGACTAGCGGACTGCAGAAAAAGGGAGCATGAAATGCAAACTGGATATGGACGTTAGAGGTAATAATTTTATGTGTACTGTGGAAAGAGGGCGACACTGGGGACTTAAACCATAAGTAGTGTTGCTGTTTAATTTCCACATTTTAATTCTTTTTATGCATGTTTAATTAGTATATTAAAGAAAGATCTTATCATTTTAATAAGGAAGGAAAAGAAGTTTTATGACTCAATCAAGTCATTAGAAACAAGTCCAGTCCTTACTCTTTCCCTCTGTGTTTTATAGCTCTTTCAATAGACACTACTCAACCACAGTTCTCAAAATAGCCACTTAAAGTTTGTGAATACATTATGAATTTAGTTTCCCCAAATAAAATATTGTTAACCTTATAAAAGTTTAACCACTAGTACAGAAGAAAAAAATTTTTTAAAAAATCAAACAATATTAGAGCTTGTAGAGCAAAACTTATAAATCTCTCTTCACTCTTCTGCAAATTCACTGCATTCATGAGCACATACACACAGCAGGGTGTGGCTGATTTATTTTCTCATAATTACAGTCAGATTATCTGTATTGTTCTGTAACTCCTCCCCCCCACACACATCTTTTTTTGATTGTCTTTTTCACAGTACACATGGAGTAGTGGTTTTCTCAATCAAGGATGGTACCACCCTACCCCAGGGAGTATCTTTATTTTTAATTTTTTAAAGTAATGCTTCATAAATGCTCTTTAATTACTGCTCAAGATAAAAACAGTGAAATAACCTGGCATTTGTTATGTACTTGCCTATTGATGCTCCTTCATCACACTAAATAGGTAACTTGTTGTATTGGTAAGTTTTGTCAAGGGGCCTGTAAACAAAAAAATGGAATAATTATAAAAGTGCTGTTGTAATAGAAATGGGTGACAGTGTTCAGAAGGCAATGGAGAACTCCAAAAGATGTACTCATTTATTTGTTTGTTGGTTAGCTGGCAGTTTTATTTTGCCAGTTTCTTTATATATTGAGGTAATATTGACATTAAATTCATGCTATAAAAATCAGATTTAAAAGTTTAGAAGTTATCATGAATGACAACTCTTTTTTCTTTTATAGTTTGGTAAACAGGAACCATGGATGCTTAAATGACGTTTTTCCGAGCTCCTTCCTTCATTGTACTTTGGTCAGAAAAAAAAAAAGTATTTAGGAAAAACAGTTTTGATTATCCATAGTGGCAGCATTAAGGTATATCTTCCTAGTCTTCTTGTCCCAGGGAGTGTATTTAAATACTCAGAGGAACATTTTATGAAGTATCCTACCCAAAATGCCAGTAGCATCCCACTGAGAAACAGTGATATGGAAATACCTTGTCTTTTTAACCTTTCTGTATATAATTTAAAAAAAATGTGATTGTACCATAAATAAATATTTCCTCATTGATGGCCAGTGTCTTTAGACATATATTTCTGTGCATCTGTAAAAGCCTAGCATAAATTATTAGAAGAATTGCTGGGTTAAAGGGTATGTTGACTTAAAATGGAGTCATGTGCTCCCAAACCCAAACAGGCTGCACGGATGGCTGTTCTGATAACATCACACACATTTTCCTGCATCCTTCTCAGCTCGAGCTACTATCAGTTAACAAAATTTTGCCTACATAATAAGAAAAAATAAAGTCTTGTTTAAATTTCCGTTTTCCTCTCCAAAAGGGCCTGTTATAAAGTGCTTTCAGTGCAGTGATAAGTGACTCATTCTCGCAGAGCCCTGTCGCCGTGCTCCCTGCTGTGGGTTTGCTGCTGCCTGTTTCATTCAGTGTTTCAGAAACAGCCCGGTTTCCAAACCAGCCCCTTTGGAGCCTGTTCAGTCTCATCTGCAGGGTGTGTTATACCAACGCTGATAGGCAGGAGTGATTCTTACGAAGAACTAGGAATTGGTATTTACATAGACGGAGCTGTGTTTTCTTTTTTTTTTTTTTTTTAAACATGTCTTGATTGATTTCAGAGAAAAGAAGGGAGAGGAGAGATAGAAACAGCAATGATGAGAGAGTCATTGATCGCCTGCCTCCTGCACGACCCCTACTTGGGATCGACCCACAACCCGGGCATGTGCCCTGGCCAGGAATCGAACCGCAATCTCCTGGATCCTAGGTCGATGCTCAACCGCTGAGCCATGCTGGCGGGGCAGGAGCTGTATTTTCTAAACTCTGGTGGCTGCCCAGTTAGTGGGTTGGTGAAACCAAATTAGGGGTCGTCAGAGCATAAAAAAAGGAATAGAATAGAAAATATTGGAGTGTCTCATGTATAGTAAAGGTAAGACATGTTTTAGGACTTGTTTCTTATGCATTTTTGTGTATTTGAGATATGCCTGTGTTTGTGGATATGTATGTAGATATGCATATAGTCTCTGAGGGGTACATTGTGATATAAAATATATCTCTGTGGGTTGAGGATTGCTGGTATGGAGAATCTTAGCTTTAAAAATTTATTCGAAGCATAGTTTTTTTCTGTCCTAACTGAGGCAGCAATTTCACATTTGGTTGTGGCATTAGAAAAATAAATTGTGAAGAGTACTGATGTTTTGCAAAAGGTTAAAGACTAAGGTTTTAAGAGGGGCTAAAATGCTTAAAGGTCGATGTCACCTAATTGCACTTGGAGGTGTAATGGGCGTGGAGAGCCCAGTGGGCTTGGGCGCAGGATGAAGGAGTGATGAGCTCCGCCCTACTGAGTGTCACTTCCCTGGGCAGTGTAATCCATCAGGCTCCTGTGCAGTCCCCGCTCTGGACTCCGGAGCAGCTGTGCTGCCGCCCAGGCAGGAGGTTGCGATGCGCAGCAGTTTCTCCGCGAGCAGGCGTGTGCACAGCCGAGCTCATTTAGATTGTTTAGCTCCTCCCCTCAGTCCCAATGCTGATCTTACGTTGCTTAGAAAATTACCTGTTGGTGATTATAATAAATGGTGGTAATTAAAAAGAAAAAAGCTATGGAACACTCTGCATGTGGGTGTATTTAATTACCTGACAGGTGTTCATATTTCTAGAGTGTGGAACTTACGGGTAAACAACGGCCTTTCTGTTAGAAATTCTGCCACTCTTCTGTGTTTCTTCCCTTTTATAGTTGGGTATTTTCCACCACTTAGAGAGCAATGGGGATGATTCTGCCAGCTAATTTGTGTCATAGTGTGTGTTTCCCAAGTGCTCATGTCTTTCATTCATTTTAACTCAACAAATTCTAATTTTCTTACTTGAATTATTATTATCCAATAATTGCTTCTTCATCAATAATATGAATGGAAACTTATCTTCTGGATTTGTAAACAATGTTAGAAAATGTGTGCTCTTAAAGTTCTGTGGTGCAACCACAAGTTAATTTCTTTCCAATTTTGTGAGGTATTACTGATACATTTTTTGGTAAACAAAAACACTAAATAAGTATTTCACACACCAGGGAAGATGGAAATGAAAGGTTTTTAAAGACTGTCAAGCACCACATAATATTATCGGGTACTCCTGTTCTGTATTGGTAATACGAAGCATAGAGAGGCAGTGTTGACATTGAGTATACTTACTGTGTTACTTGAAATGTAGGTAAAACTGTTTGACCTCCCCTCCCCCAAAAGTTTAATTTTACATATACTCTATTCAATCTAATCCTGTATATGAGAGGGCATTCTGGGGACAGAGCATGAGTTTCTCTGTCCATCTCAGTGTCTGCCCAGTGGTACCAAGGTATCTGAGAACCTGTTATGATCTGGGACCAACATCTCCTATCCACATAGAAAGTGTGCTTCTGCAAGGACTCTGAGCTCTTTGCCAGTGGTCAATATAATGACCAACATTTCTGTCAAGTGTCTTATGGAACTTTGTTATCGAAGCAGGTGATCTTTCAGATTAATTTATAGTTATCCTCTAGATAACATGTTATTACTCTTCTTCCTCCGTGAAAAAGACTCCTTTCCATTCACCTTTGGTCTAAAGAAGCTGCAGCCTCAGGAGAGAGAAGGCAAGATTTAGATGATTTCTGAGTGAGTGTTGGAGTTTCATTGTTTCTACTTTAGCCCTTGTATTTTGTAACCTTGAGTCATAACTTAGAATGACGTCAATGCTCATTCAACCCATCGGCTTGATGAAGGAACCTTGAATATTGCAGAAAGAAAGTGTTGTTAATAGATGTTTAGAAATAAAAAGGAAGGCTAATGCTGTAACACTCCATGCTCCATATGTTAAATTGAGGAGAGCCATATTTTGTGAATTTCTTTGAATAGAATTATTTGTGCTCCTCAACAACGTTTGTACTTTTTCTCTTCTTTTTCTAAGATATGCCCCCTCCAAATTTAAATAGTCAATGAAAAGGACTAGTCAACATTTAGGAAAAAACTAAAGCAACACAATAAAAGTATGTTGTAATAGATGTGATTTTTTTTCTTTGAAAATATTAGATGTTAAGTTGGTTGGCATGTGTAGTTCAGGCTTAACAGGTGAGTTTTATGGCATGTTATTAAAACATGAGGCAATTAAAACAACTGTGTTACAAATCTAACTTGCTTTCATTTAAGCAAGACCCACACAAAGCCTTTCAGAGTAGAATTCCATGGTTCCTTCCAATGGCCTTATAGAAGGAAGTAGTGACCTATATAGGTTTAACTTACAGAAGAGCCATAGAGTATCATGTTTCAGAATGGCTTCATTGTCTTGGGGAAGTAAAGCTACTAAATAGAAATGGTGTTTGGAACGAGGGTGTTCTCTGCCTTTCCCAGTGAGTGTCTAAAAGAAGCTTCCAGAACCCACACCCTCCCAGAGCTGTGGTCTGTGAGTGAGTTCTGGATACAGAGGTTGAGCCACTGCTTGCTGTTGTCTCTCCACTCATTCTGCTTGGTAGCCTGACAGTCACTTTGATGACCAAAGAAGGGTGTGTGTATACTTTCCTGTAAAACCTGCTGTCTCATTCTCCCTGGTCAGCTTCTTGAGGATTACCTCCATGATGCATAATAAATAATGGCTGAGCTTCTACGTGTAACTCCTTAATTTTACCAGTAAGTGATTTAACAGTTTAGAAAAACAAAAATTTAGGTACAGATTTGTTACATCAAATCTATGCTATTTTGTGGTTCACTATATTCATTTTGCCTCTACTACCCCACCTGTTATGCCTCTTTCAAATATTCTACTGAAAACTCTTTTTATTCTTGCCTGTTCCATGGCACTACAGTGCAAGTTTGGAAGGTAGACTATAAATTGCCCTTATGGTCTGTTACACTGAGTAGTTCCAATAAACTGCTCCACCCAATATTTGCACCATTGTGTAGGCCCCTCCCTCTGAATGTGGGTTGGGTCTGAGAATTTAACTGACAGAATCTGCAGAAGTGACACCCTGCAAGTTCTAGGCCTAAGCTTTAAGAAATCCAGGCATGGAGAGAAGTCCTGGGGGAGAAGGGGGAGAGGGAGGGAAATTGCTGAATTGTGAGCAAATAAAACAATTGTTTTTGAAGCCATTACATTTTAGGGTGGTTTGTTATGCAGTGATATAGTGAAAAATGCTTTTTTAACAGCTACTTAGCAATAATTTGTGTTTATGTGCTAGAAAAGTAAAATAGAAATGATTGCTAATCATATAGGAAAACTGATTTATCAATATATTGTGTGCCATTTACTCATGCAGTTATATCAAGAGGGAAAGAAATGAAATAGCCATTGAAAAGATTTGAATGTCACTCAATGGTGTTATTAAATCCAAGCTTTCCCATCACAACTTCATAAAGTAGTGATGATTTTGAAAATTTTGGCAACATTTTAGACCACAGTGTTGGAAGAGAAATGTATATAAGAAAATTAAAAATACTATTTCTTGATGGGATGAGTATTTAAGTTCCTTTTCCTCCCAGAATCTTTTTTCCTTTTTCATTTGACGTTTCAGGCTAAATGTGACTGATTATAAATATTTTCACTCAAGCACACTAGTTTCTAAATCTGTCTGTACGCTGCTTTCTTAAAAAAGTGAATAAGCTTGGGAAATAATTATTCCTCAAAGTACACAAAACTCCCAAGCAAGCTTTTGTCCTGCAGACAGATCTGAGTCATCAAGAAACATCAAGATAATTGTCACGATTTAAATTTTTAAAAGAAACCAAGAAGCCTTTGGCGCAAGTATAAAACTTTCTGTTGCTTTCTTGGCATGATGCCTTGAGTTGAATATTTTGTGTTGTACGTTGCTCCATTTAACGTTTTGTATTTTTGCCCCTGGGACAGGAAACTACTGAACAAAATATTCTTTTTGGTAACCAGTGCTGGTGCTTTGGTGACTCATTGTTCTTGAGTGATTAGTACAGAAAAGAGACATGGACACTTGAATGCTGCTCCCTAGTGGATGCATATGATGAGCCAAGACTTGGTCCTTTCAACACTGGTATTTTGTAAAACTGGGAATCACTATTTTGACATAAGAACAACATTTACAGTAAAGTTCTCCTCTGTCTCATAAAGTCTTTCAGGCGGTAGAATGCTTCGTTTAGATGAAAATTCTTAATGAGCTCAGACAGTTTGTCTTTAAATACCCCAGTGTTCCCTCTCTTTTGGGATTAATCTGTGTGATTGTGTAAAAATAATTTTATAGAGGAACATTTTCTTCCACGATTGTGAGCATCACAAGGGCAGGATAATGTCTTATTTGCTCGAGATTATAAAACCCAGAATCTAGGACACATCCTAATGTTTGTAAGTCCACACTCAGATTATTTTTTGAATTAATGAATTTAGCTTTTTAATCAACATCCTCCCCCCCCTCCCGCCCACACTGGAGTTGCTCGTTAGCTAGAATAGGAGCAATTCCCAGATTGGCAGATTATGATGAGGGAGTCATGTTCTCGAACTTCTTTCTCTAGGATAGTCACCAATTTTTTTTTCTACCATAATTCTATAAAGCATTGATGATAATTTTTCATTCAACCATCTATAATATGCTGAATCTTTTCAATATATTATTTATGATTCTTACAACAGATTATTTGGAGTTAGGAGCTTAAAATATTTGTATAGTTGCTTTTCTTACAATTCCCTGTTGAAAACCTGTGTAACAAGGGATTTATGTGGTATGTTAGGAATGTTTAGATGTTTCTGGAATTACCGAGTTGGAAGATGCTTGAGTGAGAGACGCAGTAGAAGGGCTTTTGTATTCCTATAAATATCTGACAAGAGAGAGTTCTGGGGGGCTTGACTAAGATTCTATGGTAACTGCTTGTATCTAAATTTTTCCCTCACCTGGAAAGATGCAAAAAAATCTTGGTTCTAGGTTTATCTTTTTGCTCAGATTATACCGAACTCTACTTTAATCCTCTTTAAAAACTTAAGTACAGCCCCCCCCCTCCACTATCTGAAAGTAGGGCATTCCTGTGAAACTTTCAAAAGCCAGAGTGACATAAAGGAAAGAAGCAGTTACCATTAATACATATGAAAATCATTTTGAGCATTCCTAGCCTCCCCGCCCCCCCCAATAACCTACAGAATCATACCAAGTAACACATAACTCTAAAATAACACCAACATACAGTAAAAGCAGTGCCACTCTCGCTGCTTGGGGTACCCGTGCCTCTTTAATGAGTCCCTGCAAAACAAACCCTGAAAGCTGTTTTTGCAAAAGTGAAAGCCCTCCTTGGATTTTTTTCAGTTAGCAAAAACACGTACGGATGTAGGTCTTCTGTAAAAGTGCAAGTGGCATAACCCAAACTTTCGAAAAGTGAGGGATACCTGTTACACTTGCTTTAAACCCGAGGAAATTCTTGAGGTACCTCTGTGAACAAAAAAGGCCAAAATCCCCACTTTGGGAAAGTTTACACTGTAGCATAGGGAACAGACAAACGATAAAAGTAGCACCAAAAGGTTAGATATTGTACATGGTAGGTTATTAGGTGGTCCTTCCTGTGGAAATAATCAGAGGGGGTGATGGAAACGAAGGTGAAGGGGTGGGTTATGCTCTTATGTAGACGGCGACGCAGGCCGCACTGGAGAAGGTGATTATTGAGCAAAGCGGGAGCTGGGGCAGGAGTATCAGGAAGGTGCTGGGTGGGTGAGCCTTCCTGGCAGAGGGAAGGGGGGAGAGGGAGGGGGAGGGGGAGGGGAAGGGCGGGGCCAGAGCAGAGGCCGGCCTCAGCTGCCCACTGCCCCTGAGGAATGTTTTGATGGTTAAACTTGGGCCAGATTGCAGCTAAATCATGCGGATGTTTATGAGCCTTATTGGGTGATCATTGTATATCACTGTTACCTTATCACCAAATCGTAAAATAACACCAAAAATAGAAATCACATAGTAAGATGTGACCTTGAAACATTTCTTTTGTCCTAGATCATACAGTGCCTCAGTGACAGGTCACTGTTGCTCTAAGATTCCTGATCAGGCCCCAGAGGCCTTTTATTGATTTTTTATTTTTATTTTTAAGAGAGAGAGGAAGGGAGAGGGAGAGAGCTAGAAATATCAATTGGCTGCCTCCATGTTCCATACTGGGGATCGAGCCTGCATCCTGGGCCGGGAATCGAACTGGCGGGGAATTGAACTGGCGACCTCCTGGTGCATGGGATGATGATCAGCTGAGCCACACCTGCCAGCCCAGAGGGCTTGTGGATGTTTAGGGTTCAAAACTATTGACTGTGTATTCAAGATTACAGACCATATAAGTCAGCTAATAAGGGTGAAAGATGTAGGAGTGTGTAAAATTTCTTAAATATATGCCTATACATATAGGTACTCTATTAATATTAATTTTAAGTTAATTTTTAATTTAAAAGGTAATCTCTTTTATCTCTTATCACCTGTTTCCTTACTCATAATCCCTGCTCCTACAAATTAAAATCAGGCTTTGAAATAATTGCACAGCAATGCCTGTGTCTCCTTTTTGAAACACTGTTTTATTTGTGTACCTATCTTTCAGCTTTTTAGTATGGATGCCTGATACTTCGGGGGGAATTGCTTCTTATTGAATATTATAATATAAAAATTAAGTGTTTTTAGAGAATTTTTTTGCTATCTGCATGTTCTGCTTTCCTCTATTAAATGACTAATACATATAAACTTGAAAAATAGGTTTGATCACTAGTTGAAAGTGTAGATTCTCTGATTGGGTTAAAATGGTACCTAATTATACCATAATTTTGTTGACTGAGATATATTATTTAGGGCAAACTGTCGGGGCTGTCCAGGTGTATCTCCATCTTAAGCAACACATGTCGTTTTTCAACATATGTAAATGAGAATGGGTTTGAATATTGACTCTGCCTGTTTTCAAGATGTGCTCTTAGGTTAATCACTTAATTCATTAAGACTTCGTTTCCCCATTTGAAAAATAGAGCTAATGACATCTACGTCTTCAGAATTGTGAGGAATAAAGATTATGACCACAGGATGCCAGCATAGTACTTGATGCAAAGTAAGCCTTCAGTAAAAGGTAGCTGTTAATTTAAAAAATAAATTGCCAGGCTGGGCATGGCTCAGCAGTTGAGCGTCGACCTAGGATCCAGGCGATCAGGGTTCAATTGCCGGTCAGGGCACATGCCCGGGTTGTGGGCTCGATCAGTGACTCTCTCATCATTAATGTTTCTTTCTCTCTCTCTCCCTCTCCTTTCCTCTCTCTGAAATCAATAAAGATATATTTTAAAATAAATAAATAAATAAAAAATAAATCATCCTACTAGCTTTTGTTTTGGATTGGTTTGTTTTCATCTCTGAGATGTCCTCTACCTAAAATTTTAAGCTTACCTTTTCCTGCCCTGTCCTTCAGCCTTTTGAAAATAACCACTTGTTTGTTTATGAAGCATATCCAATACTTAAAAGAATCTGAGAGTAAAATACTTTAAGAATGATTACCCTTTAATTAGTGTCTTTGAACTCTTGAGTTTCCTTTTTATCATTTTCCTTTGTGACCTACAACCCTTATCTCCTGTGCTTGGTCTCTTCTCCACCTCCCCTCTAATGACCACCTCCCCCCCCTTCGATTCTGCTTTCTGCATTCTTGCCAGACTATATTTCCTAAAATGCCACTGTACCCCTTCTTTTATTTTCTTAAAAAGTTTTACATTGGCCATTTGCATTGCTCTTTTAGGGGAAGGTCTCTTCATGCCTTATGCTCATTTTAATTGGGTTGATGGCTTTTTATTGTGAGTGGTTGGAGTTCTTTATATTCTGGACATGTCTTCTGTGAATTATATGATGAGGGAGGGGTATTAGCTCATATTACCCTTTTATTCTTAGCAACTAGGAGGCGACAATTCTAGGAGCTCCTGCAGCTTCACACATTATATCTTCACAGGACTGTGTAAAGGCAGGAATTTAGGGTGTGTGTGTGGGGGGAGAGACTGGGCAGCAAGAGAGAACTTCTATGATTTTGTTTTCTCCTTTTATCTTCTAAGCAATATTTGTCTTTTTCCCAAAGACATTCACCACGGCCCTCCCAGAAGACTTCTGTGTATTGTTGGAAAGAACTGAGTTACTTGGCTACCCCTAGCCAGCTTCAAGAAAGACTGGAAAAGTGTCTTTAAAAAAATTCTCTGTGGTGGTAGGGAGATGAGTGAGAAGGGGTTAGAATGCTTGTGAGTGAAATACTTGCTCAGGTCAGGGTGTCTTAGGAAAGGACAGCTCGCAGAGGCGTGAGAGTACAGCCTATTCAGGGAACTGGTGTCATTTTGAGAGAAGCATGAATTTATTCCTTGCAGAACCTTTGTGAGTATCTGTTAGAATGTGTGGATCACCAGTAGCCAGGACGCCTGAGCTGGGAATTTGATTTGGAAGCACTAGGGGAGTAGATGGTACTTGAAGCTATGGCGGTGGTGATTCCTCAGGGAGAGCTGATAAAACATGAGAAAAAGGCAGAATGTGGGCCCCGGGGAAAAGGTCCTTTCAGGTAGTCAGAGAAAATTGAGCTCCAAAAGCTGACTGAGAACATCCCCCAGAAGGGTAGACAGTGTTCATCTAGCCATGGGAGGTGTTCCAGGATGGAGAGTGGCCAGGGGAGTGGAAAGTCCCAGAGAAGCCGTTGCCAAGGTGTTCCAGGTACCTGTTTGGATTTGGCAGTTAGGAAGGTATCACGAGTCTTCACAAAAGCAGTTATTTGAGTGAAAGGAGTAGAAGCCCAATTGTAGTGAGCTGAGGGAGAATGGGAGGTGGGAAGGTGATGGGACCGAGTTTGACTAATCAAAGAGCTTAACTGTGATCCCATGAAAACATTTCATATGACATGTTTAAATGTTTACAGAGGTTTAGGATTTAGGAGAAAAGTAGGAGGGGATGGCTCACCTTCCCAGAGGAGGTGGGTGCAGGGAACTGTCCATTTTTTATGGATAAAATAGACGGGGGCTCCATGTCCTCACAACCTAGAGGAACTTGGTGATGAGTAAGGGACACTTCATCTTTTAAAAGCAGAGGGAAGGATGGGCGCGCATATTTGGGGGAAGGTGGTGATGGGTGATGGGTGGTTTGGGTGGGTGCAACGGAAGCAGGTGTTCCCCTGACGGCCACTATTTCCTTTAAAATAGGAGGGACAAGAATGGTCATCAGCCGAGATTGGCTTTGGGGCAGATGGGAGAACTGTTTTATTTCCCTTTTGCTCTTCAGTTCTTCCTTTGACCAGGCCTACAATATTTTGGAAACATTGCTCACCAGTTAGAAACATTGTGTCTTAATGGCAACAAAGTGAACGGTGTGTATGTGGAGAATTTAGTCTGATAATACGTATGTCATCCCACGTGCTTAGATGCACTTAAGATCTAAGATGGCTTTGGTTTTATCAACCAATAAATATTTTTAACATGCCTACTATATACTAGGCATTTTGATAGGTGCTATGAAAATACTAAGGAGTACTAAAAAGTTATTCTGTAATTCTGTATTCTGTTCCCTAGCCTAAAAGTCAGAGTACTAGGTTCCTTTCACTTGTTAGCTATGCCCACTTTGTAATGTAAGGGAACTTTGGGCCTCAGAAGGTATCTATATAATGGAAGGTGTGGACTAGAGGAGCACTAAGGTGCCATAAGTAGTAAAAACAAACAACTAATAGTACTTGATACAGATAATAAGACAAACAACTATGTATTTGACATAGATAATAAGACCTATTAAGTCAATAATAGATACTCAATACAGACAATAGGAGCTGCAGACAGTAAGACTGGGGAAGGTTACAAATGTGTTTACTCTTTACAGTTTGCATAGCAACATGTTCAAGGATAAGGCTGTTTACAGTTCTGTGTAATACAATGAGTTTTATTGCCGAGAACTCTAAAATGCTGATTGACCTCTCTCTATCAGATATTTATGATGAAAGAGCATTCTGGACAAAAAGTGAGCTTCTTAGAAAAAGTAGATAAAACTGAAAAGTTCATTTGTACATACGGATAAGAAGGTTGTTATACATCCATGTTTTAAGCAGTTAAATGAGTAAAAGTTATTTTGTGGCAGTTACTTATTTTGTGGTAAATGAAATATACTTAAGCCAAATTCTCCAGTTTTGATATAATGTGTTTTATCCTGAAGATATTTTCAGGAAATATCCTTAACTGCTCCCAGGAGTAGATGGAGGGAAGGAGTAATTTGACAGTTTCCAGATGGCCATTAAGAAGATAATAAATTTTCTTCAGGTTCCTGATTACTAACACTATGAATTTTGTTGTATCTCCTCTCCAGACAAATCTGATTGAGTATGAATCGGCTGTAACCCAGCCTAAACTTTATTAAAACAGATGGTACAAAAGAAGGAAAGTCTTTTACCATCCCCTACGGGCAAGGCTCAGACTTATTTACCCTCATTCAAGGGCCGTTTCTCTTCGTTTTGGCCTGACTTCTGGGAGCCCAGAACTCTTAAAAGATGTTTTCTTAAAAATAGTGAGCTCCTTTCTTGTCCGTCCTAGTCATCTTGGCCGAGCTTCCTCTTTCCCGGCTGCTTCTACTCGTTAATATGCAGCTTGAGCCAGAGTGGCTGAGAAGAAGGCGGCAAAGGGCTGGAAGTTAGTGCAGAGAAAGGTCCTCGGGGGTCTTTCTCAGGAGGGATGCAAATGCCCCCAGGAATAGTGTAGCCAAGTTTCAGTTTCTCAGATCAGTTGAATGCTTAAGGCTTTCAGGCGATTTAAATAGAAGTGTTTTTCCCCCGTTCCTTTTGATGTAGAATCAACTGGGACTTAACTTTTCTCCCTCCTTTACGGTAAGTGTGCTTTTCTTGTTGAAAATAAAATAACGAATCAGGTGAAGACCAGCATAACGTGTTTCCTAGCTCAAGCATATTTACACAGAGTGACAGATACTAAGTTGTTGAAGAATTGCTGTCAGCCGTGTGGCTGAGATGAAATTGGTTGTAAAAATGCAGTGTATAACTTCAGAATGAGCTGTTTCTCAGTCAGCATATTGAAAAAATGTGATTAGCGATTCATCCAAGGGTATAATTATTTCTCTCAAAGACAGCTTTGGAAAGGCTAATCAACATACATCGTTCGTAAGATTTTACAGTATAGAATCTTTTAATAGAAATTTTGGTTTATTTATTTTCAGGAGAAACTGATTGCATTCTATTGAAGAAAATCTGAAAAGTACATAATTAAGGAGTATGGCCATTATTTCTCCGACTGCTACTTTTTATGCTTTCATAGAAGTCCACATCTACCTGTTTGCTTATTAGGGTTTTACATACATATAAAGTTAGAAGGCAATGCTGTTACCACAGATGCTTTTGTAATAATTGCTTCCACAACTAAATCTGTGCATTAAAAGAAATTCTGGCAGTTTCTTCTCTTGAATTTATTGCAACAGTGTTATAAAAATTTGGAGGCAACAAATAAATTTGGTACTTTTATGTCGTAATGGGATTGACCATCTTTGAAATAATTAGGGATGGCCCTGGCTGGTGTGGCTCAGTTGGTTGGGCGTCATCCTGTGCACTGAAAGGTTGCCTGTTCGATTCCTCGTCAGGGCACATGCCTGGGTTGTGGGTTTGATCCCTGGTAGGGGGCATGCAGAAGGCAGCCGATCAATGCTTCTCTCTCTCTCTCCCTCTCCCTTCTCTCTCTAAAGGAAAAAAAAATAAATAAATAAACTTTAAAAAGAAAGAAAGAATTAGGGATGAATGCGTGCTGCCTCATTTACGGGTCAGTTGTCTGACACTGCAGTAGCATTGGGGCAGGACTGGTGGGAGAATACCTTTATTCAGTCACATTATGAGGGGAGCATTCCTACACTATAAAGGCAGTAGTGCTTCTAAGGTTATGTCAGTGTTGAGTACTTTCTTCTGAAGTTGCTGCCATGGGGCTCATCCTCACAATTCTGCCAGTTCCTCTCAGGCGGGCGTGGGGTGATTGGACATGGTTGAGCTCCATAATGACGTGTCTCAGGTTTTCTTCTCAAACCTGTCAATGTTTGATAAAATGTTGAGTTTCTTTAAAAGGTTAATTGGATTTGATTACTGTAATTTTTAAAGTAATTTTCCCCTCTAGCTGTATCGTTAGTGTATAAGAATACAGTTGATCTTTGTGGATTTTTTTTCTCTCTCAGGAAACGTTAAGGCTTATTTGTTGCTCTTGGGGCAAGCAAAGCACACACCTAGAGAGGAAGTTTGGGAAAATGGACTGAAAGGGTTAGGAGAAGCCCAGATAGCTCCACAGGGGCAGACAGGGAATATTTATTACATAGACTTAAATTGCCAAGACTGGAGAGCAGGAGGCAGAGCCAGGAATAGGGACGCTCCACTGATTTCCCGTCTATTCCGTCTCACACACACGCGCACACACACACAGACACACACAGACACACACAGACGTGCGCGCGCGCACACACACATACGGCTCTAGAATGGAGAGAGACATTTGGAAATCAGGAGGAGTGCACTCAACACTGCCCCTTGTCCTACCAGGGTTGTCAAGTGTGGTAGGAAAAGAAGAGTATTTTACTCAAGGTCCCTTTCCTGCCAGGGCCACAGAGAAGAGAAGCTGATGCTGAAACCCCAGAGGATAGCTCGCTGCAGAAAAGGACCTAGTTTGCGGCTTTAATGTGCCCTCAGTTCCAGGGGGTCTGGGAAGGTGCTTTTAATTTTTAACACTTGGTGAAAGCCTTGCCTTTACAGGTATGTCTAGTATGTCAGAATCAACCCTTTTACTGAGTCAACTGGGAGAAAATGATTTTAGTTGTTTGGGGATTTCGCCTTAAGAGGGAAGAGATTCCCGCGTTAATATCCTACCTAAGAGCTGGTTCTGAAGGTTGAGTAAAAGTCTTTATATTAAATTAAGTGGACCAATCAGGCCAGGACTGGACGGTTGCTTCCAGATGTTTGTTTCTCAGGTCAACGTTGACTTGGTGGCTAAGAAGGCAAATGAAATAATTTGGACACCTCAGTGCCGGGGATCATTTGATCAATTCAAAGCAGACTGGAAACTGCCTGCAGTCTGTCCCTGATTCCGACAGTGTACTGTCGTAGCCACCAAGCCCCTCCTCGCAGGGACCAGAAGCGGCAGTGACACTGCAGGCAGGAGGAAACCACCCTCAGCAGTAATGTCCCATGAAGAGAAGCTGACATAAGGAAACAACATTCACTCAGCAAGTACTGTTGAGCTCTCAGTGTGTTCGTGGCACTGTCTCCTCCAGGAGTATGGAGAGAAAGAAAAATCCTACTCACAAGGGACACAGAGCAGTTGCGTAGGAAGGGGTGGTGGGTTCCAGACTGGGAGTGTGGAAAAGACATGAGCTCTGGGAAAGAAATGCCTGGCCATTCTTCTGGCCACTTATTCACGTGGACCTGGCAGCTCTTTAGGAAAACCTGTAATTCACAGTAGAGAGGCAGGTACAGATATTTTGGAAATTTGGTTCTGATGAGACATCCTTCCAAGCTTGCCAAAGCTTTTGCAAACAGCCCTCCTACAGCCGGGCACAGTGATGCGCGAATTCTTCATTAATTCACTCAGTTATCCCAACAACCCCATAAAGTGAGCAATACAATGAAGTTCTCCTTTTCCTCTGTTTACACAATTTGAAGACAACAGTTACTACTGTTTTAACTAGGAGTAGTGACACATGGCATCCTCACCTTGTTGCTGTGTTTTGTTGTGTGTTTTTTTTTTTTTTTTTTAATGATTCAGTGCATCTCTCCAGTAGGCCTGAGGCTGAGTCTTGGTTTTAAATGTACGATCACTAGCACCTTGAGGCAGACACTTGCCTCACTGCGGTGGTTTCCCTCCAGCGGGATTTGTGTTTAGAAAGGCAGATGTTTACAGCCTCCTCGCCATCCACTGAGAGAGATACTGTGTTACATGGAACCTCCCCTGTTACTATGAGAAATCACGGTGATTTTGCCTTTTATGAAAGTCCTGTTGAGTTTCTTTCTTCAGGTTGAATCTGGCTCATAATTTTGTCTTCCAGTATTTGGGATCAAAGTAATATTTTCTGTTAAGTTAAATTAACATTTCAGCTTCATAATAATTTATCTATGATAGGTAAAGTGATTAAATGAATTAAATGTAGAATGGGATTTGAAAAAGTGTTCTGGTATAATACTGGGACTGACCGACTGAATCAGCACTATAAACATCATGTTGTATGGACACCTCGTTATGGGGTGATTTTTTTATTTAAAAAGATCATCAGATTTTTCAAGTTGAGTCTTGGAGAATGGAATTTTCTTAAATTTTTAAATTTCTTTTAAAAAATAGATTTTCTTAATATTTATCAAATTTAGTAATGTATTTTCAACTCACACATCCTTAGTTATAATTTTGTTCCCTTTTATTTTGTTCATTCTTAGTTTGAAAAAATCCATTAACTTTATGCATCGGTTAATTTTCTAAAGAATCATCTACTGTTTTGGGTTGTCAGTTTCATTGCATTTTCCTTCTCACTCTGTTTGTTTCTTTTTTGAGTTTGCCTTTCCTAATTTTATTTGAAAAGTTTGTTGCTTTGCTTCTTTTCTAAGTTCTTTATCTTTTTTTAAAAAAATTTGTTACCAATATAATAACTTAACCTTAGAGTAATAAACTCCCCTTAGTACTACTTAGTAGTTTTTCATGCATTTTGTTATGTTATCTCATCTACTAAAAAATTTATTCTGAATTTCTTTCTAGGTTCAATCTTTAAGGTATTTTGTTTTTTAGTTTGCATATATGTGAACATTATTCAAGATTCATTTTAAGAAAACTTTGTCATAATGACTGCTAATGGAGGCCAAATGTTTGACTTAGTACATGATCAGGATTTTGTTTTGTTTTTTGGGGGGTTATTTTTTGGTAGCGTGGCCACAAGAAGCCACAACTCCATCACCTTAGCCCCTGTTTTTTAGTTTAGTTTCGTTTTTAATCCTCACTCAAGGATATGTTTTAAAATTGATTTTGAGAGAGAGAAAAGGGGGGGGGGCATATCGATGTGACACTGGTCAACACTGTGGTGAGCTGCCAGGCTGAAGGAGGCTGTGATTGCTGGAACAGCACTTGGAAGTATTAATACATGTTTTTGGTTCTAGAATCCACACCCCTCATAATTCAGAAGTATATTTGTTCTAATCTTAGGTGTTTGTGTTTCAACATGCTTTTAGAATAGCATTATAAACAAAGCAAACGGAAAAGAAATGCTCATATTTCCACTTTTACCATGGGCACTTGTAGCAAAATTGTTTAAATTAATTCTTCTTATTTTATATTAGTACCTGGCATCTTGGCCTCTTTTCTGGAACTGGTGCAGCGTTTAGCTTTTTGAGTAAGTCAAGTCCTGTCATCACAGTTACAGCTCCTCTGTGAAGTTCAGTTGTTACCCCTTGCTCTTCTGAAAACAGTCTACCGATGTTATCAGCAAGTGGAACATTTTGCTAACATTAAATTCTTTTGCAGGGGGGGGGGGGCATGAGTGTCTTTCATTAACTCTCCCTACTCTATTGCTTTCCTTGTGACCTTCTCAGATGTTGGGCTTGTTGATGAATTGTTTCAGTTCATTTAGGTCATGAAACACTTTCTTCCATCTTCAAAAGAACCCAAGGTTTTGCCTCAGTTCTGAGCCTGTGGCGATAATTTCCTTTGTGCAGATTTTCTTTCAAGCTCTTCTTTCTTTTCACCTAAATCTGAAGGATTCTTTTCTTTGCATCTTAAATGTTATCTCATCTTCTTTCTTGGCAGGTGCTAAGGTGTATCTTGTTTTGTGTGGGTTTCTTTTTGGTCTTTTTAAATACAGTTTAAAAACTTGACCATTAGGTTGTGGTGGGTTTTGTTTGTTTGGGTGCCTTTAACTTGAGGATTGTCTCTTAGTAAGTTATCTACTAGTCCCTCTCAATTCTCAGAAATTAAAATATAATTTTTTAAAAGATAAAGTTTATTTAGAAAGTCACAGAGGTAGAAGTGAGCTGTAGAAGAAATGGGCTCAGGAAACAATTTACAGAGGCAAAAGAAGGGCCCTTGGAGCTTAGGAGAGAGAGAGGTGAGGAAAACCCATCTGGGGGAGGTGGGGAAAGGCGCTTCATAGAGAGAGCCCCTGAAATTAAAAAATTATTTCTGCAGTTTTGGTTCATATTTTGTTTGGTATATCAGACCTTTCCCATCTCTATGGTTTCCTTGGTCCTTGAATTTATCTTGCATTGTTATCATTCATTTGTGCACATTGTACTTTGATATTTTCAAATCATTTAATTCTTTGAAGTGGGATATGGTCCTGATTTTGTCATCTCATTTAGTTTCTTTCTTGAGTAGTTCTTAAACCGTTTGGAATAGTGGACTCCTTTCAGGCTCAAATACAATTACTGATGAGTGTCTCACAGAGAAACTGTGGGTCCCTTCTCCGGAGAAAGGGGAGTGCCTCCTTCATGGATGCCATGTTTCTACATGACTCTCCCCTCCTTTTAAAAAACTTCACAGAGAACATGCTATATATCCACTACTTGAACTTGCGTTTCACTCAGACGCACATTGTGGACGTCTTTGGCAAGTCCTTTAATTAGGGGGCAGTGGTGAGTATGAAAAGTTATAGCCAATCAGTCCCTCCCATAACTGCTGGAGCCCATGATTTTTGTTCTACTTCTAATTAAACTAGCTTTTAATAATCACATTTTAATGTTCTTCTCTCTATAAATAGACACCCTGGGGAGATTTGTGTGGGCCATTTGGTACCCACACATTTTTCATTTTACTATTTTAAACGTCCTGTATACTCTCCTCTCGCTCTCAGAGGCCTGGCCCATGCAGAGGAGGTGGTAAGGGCCCCTGAGGCAGGGGCAGGGACATCCAGGCCCAGGGGTGGGCAGTGACTTCAGAGATTGAAAGGGTCAGGACTCACGGACACTGGCTTCTTAGATGATGATTTATATGTATTTTTATAATTTATTTAAAAATTTTCCTTCAACTTTGAGATATAATTGATGTGAGATTATATATGTGTATTTTTAATATCAAGCATTAAAAATTAGACTTAACCCACAGCCATGTGTCAGACGGCCTCCAGCTTCATCTAAATGTGAGGAGTGGACCTCCTTGCTGGCAGATCATCCCCGCAGGCCATGATTTCTTTCCTACAGAAGTGTTTTGGAAGAGTGTAGAACTCTGTCCAAGCAGAAGAAAGAAGGAAAAACATTCTTTCCTACTGTGATGGTGTTTCCTCAGTCTCCTCTAGACCTCTTTTTTTGAATGTTATAATTAAATATGTTATTAAAAATGGTTTCGTATCTTGTTGTCAAGATATCCTGTGCCTCTCAGGTCATATTAAGCAACTGAGTGGTTTTTCTGCAGTGATCTAAACCGCTGGTCAGAAAATATGTTCAGGCCATGCTTTGCTCTCAGCTCGGTATGTTTACTATTTGAAAAGTGCTCCCTCTCTTAAATTGGACAGAAGTTAAGCACAACTACTGATGAGGGTCCTACAGATATCCCAAAGTGTTCTAAGTCATTCAGGATCATGGTCTGAAATCAGGTTTTACCTGGGTGTTGGAACCAGTTGGAGGAACTTTTTCAAAATATACATGCCTGAGCATCTGTCTCATCCCAGTGATTCAGAACCAGGTAGGTCAGGGCCCGGGCATGTCGCTCTCAGCAAAATCCCATTGGGTGACTGATGTACGGCCTTGACTGGGAAGTACTGATCTGACAGGTGTTCCTCCTCGAGCATTACCAAGAATGCTGCATAGCTTTTCTCTATAGGAAGATGTTTCTGTGATATGTTTCTATAAATTAATGCTTATTAAATAGTGGCATACAAAATTATACCCACATGAAATATCCCTATGCCCCTAATGAATGCATTTGCTAATGAATGTTTTCTATTTTGGGAACCTCTCCTTAGCTCCACCTCTGTGTATCTGTGGAGTATTAGTCAAAACCCAAGTGTGGACACAAAGCTTTACCAGGAGCGTGTGGTGGTCAGAGTCCAACCTTGTGTAGCTGTAACAGCCACAGCTCCCTCAGTTCCCCACGCTCCGCTGGGCACCGGGCAGTTTGAACAGCATGGGGCTGTGTTGAGATCTGATAGTGAGGTGGTATATACCTTTCCATATTACTCGGCTTATCCTCTGGGAGGACTGTGAAGGCGATACTTGCAGTTCTGTAGAGCTTCTGACATACTGGGAACCCCTGTCAATCTTAGCTAATAGCTGTCTGGTATTTTCAAATTGTTTTAAAATTTATTTTTTACGGGGAGAGGAAGAGAAAGGGAGAGGAACATCGATGTGAGAGTGTAACACTGGTTGCCTCCTGCACACCCCCTACTGGGGATCTAGCTGTGCAACCCCAGCATGTGCCCTGACTGGGAATTGAACTGGCAGCCTTTCAGTGCATGGGATGACACCCCACCAACTGAGCCACACTAGCCAGGGCTGTTCCATTTTTTATTCTCTCTTTGTTTCAACAGCATGACTTTAACTGTTTTCAACATGGCAAATCCACGTGATAGAAAATAGTGACTTCTCTGTTAACAAATAGTGGAGGGAGAGAGGGAGGGATAAATTAATGGACGGATGAGCAAATGGAAGGTAAACTTGATGTCTTTGAATGGAGAAGGTAGTTTATGGGTGGTAGGGGTGGGATAAAGAGAGAGAAAGAAGGGGGAGGCCACTGACTGACTGACCTTTCCAATGAGTCTGGGAAGTAAATGGATTTCTTTAGGGTGGGATTTGCAGTTTATCTTGTTTCCTGTGAAGTTCTTGAAGAAACCAGAACACTAACCTTACTTCATGTCCGTGCTGTCTGTGCCCCTTCCCACCACCTGAAAAGATTAGTTTCCTGCTCTGATGAGCCACCCTTTTCCATCATATATAAGTCTTACCATCACCATGTGGTCTCCCTTCCTCTAGGCTCTTGTCTTCCTCCTCTCCCCTGAGTTACGATAGTAGTTGAACCGCCCTCCCACTTTTGCATTTAGTTATAGTCTCCCTTGATTTGCTTCTTGTATGTGAGCGAGGTCGTTTATCTTCCCAAACAGATGGTAACCTTTGGAAGATCAGCGCTGCCTTTGGGTCACTGCTGCATCCCTGTTGCATCTCGGAGAGCAGTGCTTGTGCTTCTAGGTCCTGCACATTCCCTCCCCGAGAACTCGAAGGACCACTTCCTTTAGGCTTGTGGCTTGATGGATGGTGGACAGATTCGCCTCTGTACCCCCAAACTGGGTCACCCCTAAGAACAGTGACTTGTGTGACTTAAATTCATTGTGATTGTTTGACTTGCTTCTAGCTGACCAGACTGTTTTCCTATAGAGTTTACTACCCTATTACTAATTGTCTTGATGGGAGGAGGGAGAAATAGAGAATGTTTCCAAAATTCCAAAGGTCTAGCAAGACCTGTTCTGGGCCCTTCCCCTTGGGTTCAGGTTGTTGTCAAGTGGGCCTGTGGTCTGGTTTATCGAGACTTGCAGGAGCAGCCCTGCCATTGCTAAACATTGACCCAAATACTTGGGGTGGGAAGGTGCACTGAATGAACTTTCTCCTCTCCTCTGCTTTTCTCTTTCTCTCTGTCTCTCCTTCCCTCCCTCTATTCCTCCCTTCTACCCCAACCTCTCTCACTAGAGAAGCTGTAATATCAGGAATTGGCCTGGAGTGCCCCTACCGTAAGCTTTGCTACTCTGGAGAATATCCCCCTTTTATTAACTGTTGTTCATTGACTGGTATGTTGGTGTTCAAGAAATCTGATGTTACTTAGTACCTAATATTTATGATGTTGCAATTGCAGTTGTTTAACCTTAGGTAGCAACTGCACAGTAGTAATAATAGCTGTGCTACAGTGTATAGTCTGTACACGGTTCTTCAGTATGTATTTCAGAAACAACATTGGTAACTAAAACTTGAGTATGAATTTATTTATTCGTTCTGCTTCAAAAACTAGCACATCAGACTGTAGGCTTATTGTTTCTGGGACTTTGCTAAATTTGATTAGAGTGGATGTTTTGAAATAGAGTACTAAGTCTGCTTCCATGTCAGTAGAGACATAACCAGGAGTCATAGATATTGGCATAACCTTGGGCATTGCACTTCAAGCCAGTGGACTTTAATGTGAACTTACGTATTCCTTCTCCTCCTCCTCTTACTATTCCTTCAATTTTTAGTTTTATTATTTTTTTAAGAGCCTGGCTTGCTTGCTTCAGTTATTTCTATATCAAAGAGTTTTCTTAAACTGGCCACCTCCATTCATATATAACTTGAATGTCTTCATAGCTAAAGATGATTGGGAGTATGTTTGTGAATAGAAACATCATTTTCGCCAGTAAAATAGCTGCACTGACAAGAATGGACCAGAAGGCAACATTTTAAACGTATGGAACATGCAACAATACAACTTTTGTCAGGTTGCTGCCTGGAGGGCATGGGCTGGAAGGCTCTCCTCCTGAGTGGAGAGAAGGTGCTGATGGACCTCACTGACCTGGCCCACACTCTGCAATAGCGTATGGGGCCAAGGTTTCCATAACTTTGGAGGCTGAGATCTGGGGAGGGCTGGGCTTTCTCACTTTCCCCCAGAGCCCAGCTTTGCCATTTTCTAAGTCTGTGATCTAGGGCATACTATTTAAGTTCGCTGTGTCTCAGTTTCCTCAGCTGGAGATGGGAATGTGGATTAATAGTAGCCATTTTGCATAGTTATGGAGAGCATTCGGTGAGTAACTCATGTGAGAACAAGGCCTACTAAATAGCAAGCCCTTGTTTCATTTAGTCATCACTCGGCTACAAGTAGCAGAATTCAAACAATGGTGATTAATACAGGCGACTGTTTATTTTTCCCCCTGTAATGCTGAGTTCAAGACTGGCCTGGTGGTTTTATGAGGCCATCATCAAACTCCGGGATTTCCACTCTGCTCTCCTTCATGTGTGTGTGTGTCTGTCACCTCATAGTCACAAAGTGGCTGCTTCGCCTCCAGTACCTTTTTTAGGTTCCAAGTGGGAAGCAGAGGAAGGGTAAAGGGCCAAAGGTGAGCACCAGTTGAACTGCCTCATCTTATTAAAACATTTCCAGAAGCCCTACCCATCAGTTTCCACATACATCTTATTGGCCAAAATGATACTGTATGGCCTTATCTAAACGGGAGGAAAGGAAATGGAGCTTTTTAAATTGGGCACATCAGCATTCCCAACAATATCAAGGTTGCTTACTGGAAGGAAGGAAGAAGTAGGAAATGGATATTGGGTGGGCAGACCAGTAGTGTCTGCCACAGCACTCAAGAAAGTGTCCACCACAGATAGGAACCTTGGAGGAAGAAGGCTTCAGGCTCATGCTTAGGAATTCTGGAAACATTCAGACCTGGTGGGTGAAGAAGCTGTGTTCATTTCCAGTCCGTCTTAGATGTGAGCCTTGCACTGCACCTTCTCCTGCTTCCCAGCCTTGCCCACCCACCTCTCTCCCCCATTACTTCCCCAGGGGCTTCAGTGTCCTTATCAGACACTTCCCCTCTATTCTATTGCTCACACATTCCAGGGTGCTTTGGGGGACCACCCGGAGGCAGGGGCAGTCTGGTGGCCCCACCAGCACTGAAGCCAGGATGCTCATTCACAAGGGGTGGGGAGAGGGCAAGTAGCCTGCCCTTGGGGAATTTCCCAGTGTCCATCTCTCTGCCTGCTGTGCCTTTTCCTCCGCTAATCGAATTCCTTGGCCTACGTACTTCCTTGGTTTTATTGGCATTCCTTTCCCATGCTGAGTGTTGATGGAATGGAAAAAAAGCATTTGCCTGAGTTTGTCAGCAGGGAAAACTTGGCTCGTGCTCCTTGGACCCAGGCATGGTGTTTCCTATCTGGGGTGGCCATCACCGAAGTGACTGACTTACAGCACCCATCCGTCAGTAGTGTGATAAGGGAAGGGCAAGGGGCCAGACGTCATCACCTAAAACTCCGCCTTGGTCGGAAACAATAAAGGAGACATTGGGAGCAACAACTTAGAATTTAGGCTTAGGCTTTGTTAGAGGCTGTTTTATTAGCCAGTATTTTGGCCTGCCTTTCATTAAAAGCACAGTACCAGCCAACATTTAAACAGCTTTTCTCACCTGTTTGCAGGACTCTCACTTCCCCTCCAGAACCAGTAAACTTTTCACTGGGGGGGGCGGGGCTGGCTGGTGTGGTGGTTTCTGAGGATTTGCTTTGACTCTACTTTAATTCCATTAACTCCCAGTAGAGAGCCAGTGCAAATACAGTTAAGGACGGCTCATTATGACGGCATAAACATGCTTTGTAGTCTGGCTGAAATTAAAACTGGTATCGTCAGTGCCCTCTCCTTTAACTAAGAGAGGTGTTTTTTTTTTCCCCTCTCTCAGTCAAGTGGCTTATGAATGCCATGGATCAGCAAGGGAAGTTAATTTTTTTAAAGTGTACATTTCATTTGTTCAGTGCTCCTTAAATTCCGTAAATCAGCTCATTTAGTACAGGGAAGATATATTGAAAGCCCAGAGGCAAAAGGTAAAGTGACTGTGTCAGGCTGGTATGAAGGAACACGATTAACAGATGAGTATTGGTGCCATCCTTGGGTAAGAGCCGCCACCCTCGGATAAGAACAACGCGATGAGGTGAGAGGGGAAGAAAGCGGGCCCCTGGCCTGCAGGTCACTAGGCATGCTCTCAGCTGTGCATGTAGCAGAACTTCAGCTAAAGTGGCTCCCGTGGAAATTCTACTTTTCTCATTTTTCTTGGCTCAGCGTCTCAGTGATGTCTTCAGGCCGAGGTTCCCTTCCACGTGCTGATCTTTCCCCTTATGCCTTTACTTGCTGGTCTCAGCTCTAGAGGGGAGGAGCCCCTGTTTAGCAGCTAGCAGAAGCCTCTGGGTGGGCGAGCTCTTTCCCCTCCTTGCCAGCACTGGGCCAGGGTCCCGTCTCTACTGCCCAGGCTAACAAGTGGGTCGGATAGCCAGTATAGGGGAAAGCGGTGTTCATGATTTGCTTATTAGACTAGTCTTGATTGTCTCCTCGAGCAGTCTTTGCACTAGTCATATAACAAATTATCTTTCAATTTGAGCCATTTTGAGTTGTGTGTTTTTTTGCCACTTGTAGCCAAAACAGTTCTGATACATTTAAACAAATGGAAATATGAAGCCAGAATCACTGTGTTTCTTCAAGGCATGAGTCTAGTGATATGTTCCTTTGATGGCTGGGTGTTTTTGCACCTTCCCCATTTTCTGTTAGTTTCTTTATTTTCTCTTGGGAGACTTCCTGTCCCGTCTCGGTTTCTGGGCTTTGGGAGCAGTAGTATAGGTGAGGGCACTTGCCCAGGCCTGGAACAGAATTCTCGTCTGAGGGTCACTGAACCAGCTGGAATCAGCTGTGGGTCTCAGGCTGGGATATGAAGAGTGGAAAGTGGAGCGAAGAGAAGAGTTTTGTGATCTGATCTTCTGAGCTATTTATCCCTGGACCCTTCCCTTTTTGCTTATGTCTTTTAAGTTGTATTTCTAGCATTTGCTACTGAAGGCCTAACTAACAGAGCCTCCAGACCTAATTGGCTCAAAGGCTCATTTTGGGGCCTTTGGGAGGAGATATTGGTGGAATCCAGTGGGAACAAACAGCCCACCTCTCTCTTTTGTGCAGGTTGAAGCAGGTGGGGATGATTCAGGAAGAAAGTTGCGAGTGTCCTGGTGAGTCCTCAGGTCAGATATAAGGGAAGATAGTGGCATGAGGCCAGGAGCCTAAGGTGTGTCATTGCAGCTGTGCACATCTCTCCCTTACCATGGACATTCCTGGGGCGGGGCGGTGCTGGTGTAGCAGTCACGGTATTTGTGATAACAGTGGTAATTACTGAGCATTGCAGTATGCCAGGTGCTGTGCTCAGCACTTCATACTCATGATCTTCATAACAACATGGTAGGTAGGTGATGCTGATATCACCATTTTATAGAGGAAAGAGAAAACTTGGTCAGGCTCCCACGGTCTGTGGCAGGAGTGGGACTTGAGCCTGGGCAGCCTGATTCTTGGATTGTATGTAACCCTCAGTGATGTATTTCCACCTTGCCTGAGTGGCCTCTCCTGTCTCCTAGGTTCTTCCTGGCATTGATGGTCTGCTAGTTTTGGTCCCCAACTCACCCACCCACCATTCTGGGAGTACACCATTCCCATTAGCTTTGGCCTATGAAACTCTGCCCCCGTTGAGGCCGATAGAAAGCCTACTTCCTCGTCTGCCTTTCTTGGTCACTTTATTTGGAAGTAACATATTTATTGGGGCCTCTCCAGCATGTATTGTCTGTATTAGAAATTTTTCATCTTTTGGGGATTGTGCACTCCTTGGGTAAGTTTTATGCTTTCTACAGAAAAATGCACATATGTATGTAAATTTGCATAGTTTCATGGGGTGGTAAATATTCTGAAAACCAGTGTTTCTCTTTATATGCCTAGCATCTGATAGTAACTGACAGAGTAGATGTACAGTACAGTGGGGATGGATGAAATGTTTCTGTGACGTGAATATCTCCCCTGTGTTTACAGTTTCTTCCTAATTTCCTGGAAGGCACGGATAGTCTCAGTCTTCTACTGAATGTGTTTGTATATTATGATGTAACTAACACAGTTATTTGTCTTACAAGTTGTAGAGTTTTGTTGACAGTGGCAGTTGCCAAATCATCCTGTTTCAAGTAGCAACTGCAGTCTGCAGTCCACAGTAATGGACCAGGAATTTTCTGTATGGAAAATTAACTGATTAACTGAAATAAGAAAAGTTAGTAAAAACAAAACTTTCCATATGGGTAACAAGTTTTATCAAACCTAATAGACTCCATACATGGGTTTATCCTGTAGACCTATCACATTAACAGGGCCTCTTTTATAGGGAAAGCAGGAGTCTTGGATACACATTGCATTGAAACTTATATAAAACTTCGAACGCTACTCTTTTACCACTTTAGGTTGATTTGCACATATGGAATCTGAAAATATGCTACATTTTTAAAAGACCAAGTGCTAAAATTCTGTTGCATGTGTGAATTATGGTTTTTGTTCCCACTCTGTAGAGCTGGAATTCTTAACCTGAGGTCCACGGATTTCATGGGTACCATTTGCATTTATGTGCTTTCTGTGAAAAGTGTCCTTAGTGTTCATCAGATTTTCAAAGGTTAGGGACTGGTGCCTTGGATTATCACTTCCCTTG
The DNA here is from genome assembly GCF_964146895.1 of Miniopterus schreibersii. Lineage (NCBI taxonomy): Eukaryota > Metazoa > Chordata > Mammalia > Chiroptera > Miniopteridae > Miniopterus > Miniopterus schreibersii. Next base: position 74,633,870 of record NC_138107.1, on the reverse strand, counting down.
TGTGGATTTTGAAAAGAAATTTCAATATATAGGAAAATCCTGAAGGCAGTTAGCATGAGGGTACTTTTTTAAAGAGCAATGTTCCTCACATGTGTGTTTCTGCTCGACAGGCGCAGTTGAGCAATAGCAGCGGGTGTCCAGGGATGGAACTGAATGCGTGACAAAAGGTTAAAGGATTTTCCAACAGACTCCGAAGAGAGATTTGCATTTCCTTAGCAACCTAGGTGTTGGTCTAACTTGAGATTGGGTATCCATAAAACTAGAGGACATAACTGAACAGGTTTTTAAAGTAACAGTGGATATAGTTGCTGTGTCAGAATGAAAGAATTAAAATCAGGCCAGAGAGTATAATCAGAAGATGCCTAACCATCATAGTGAGGTTTACTTTAGATCAGAGTCCCAGGGTAAAGGGTTTAGATTTATGATGGAGACAGATTTTATACTTGTCCCTTTCCAGGTAACTGGAATTCTATCGTGTACCTGTCATCTCTTAAAAGGTAAATAGAGACACATAATGTTGGAGTAGAATCTTTTGTCTTCTATTGAATTCAATGTTTTCATAATTATCACAACAGAATACTTTCAGGTGGTTAACAAATGATTTAGAAATGGAGGCAGCCTTTTCCAAGTAGACAATTGTATTGTGATACACAGTGATGCACGCAGACATATCATATTGTAGAATTAAATTGCCATTTTTGTGGGATGACTTTTCTAAAAATATTTTTAAACATTGGAGGTTAGGATTATTGTAAAACATACTTTTCCCTCTCATAAATTAAAGCTTTTGCTCCCCATAATCCCCAAATATATAAAATCTAGGTATCTGGATTCTATGTTAATTAAAACCATTAAGATAAAAGTTTTAAGTAAAATTCTGGATTTTTAAAAGCACTAAAAATTAATTTTCCATTTAAATTTACTGTAATTTAATAAGAAACAAATGGCCTGAACCCAAGAAAGCATGGATTACACTTGATTTTGCTTAGCAGTATTATCTTTTGATTAAGAAGTAAAAGATTAAATAACATTCGGGAAGAAAGTTCTTAGGATTTTGTCACTTGGACACCTAGAGTTTAATGACCTTTATAGTGCTGATAAACACTGTTAATTTTTTGCAGTTGGCTTTGCTAATTCAAATTAAAAGACGGCAGCAAGAGAACATCAAAACACCTCTGTATTGCTTCATTTAAAATTTACTGTAGTTTCTTCTGGGTATCCAGTGTGTTATATCCTGAATTCTTTCAGAACCAATCAACAGGAAAGACATGTAGATGGCATTGGAAAGTTACTTTCTGGTTTCTCCACAGATACTACTAACCTAACCCAACCTGAGACCTTGCCTTGAGATCAGATTGGACCAAACCAAACATCTGTCATTTGATAATCTCAAGGTAGCTCCAGCAGTCAACGAGTAACTGGAGGTTTCCAGAGTATCTGGGTTACACTTGGTTAGATAAGCCAATTCTCATTTCATTAGCACCATTATTTCTGCATTTATTATACAAGAAATTAAAAGACTTGAAATGAGTTTCAAAGTCTCTTTCAATGTAGTACAGGTTACCACAAAACATCCTGTGTAGAATTGGTTTTGAAAACTATGTGACAGACTTCAAAACAGTTAGGTAGCTCAGAATGTTCTGGCAGGTTATAGGAGTCCCTGTGTTGCGAGGTAAACAAATCTGATCCGAGTTTTACAGCTGGATGAACTTGAACACACAGGGAGTGGGTGAGCTGCTGCTGATGAAACAGCATCTGACACAAAGCTGGACTCGGAGCTCTGAACTTTGACTCCTACACCTTTCGCAACCTAATGATTGAAAACACAAGGGTGACCTGAATTAAAAAGAAATGTGCAGAAGGTCATTGACTGTAATTTCATCTTCATTCCAGTGCTCGGGGTGTGAGGATGCTGTCATCCCCGAAGGAAGGGAGGCGGGATTTCCTTTTGGCGGAATCCTATAGTTTCTCCCACCCCACTATGAGGAAAAGCCGCCATCCTTTTTGTCTGAACAAATCTGGATCCGTGAGCATTGCTGAGAAAGGGTCCATGCTCAGGGATTTTTTTTAGTAGTACTTAGTAGGGGGCAGACAGTTTCACCCTGTTCTGGCCCTTAGGAATCACCAGCAAGGTTTGGAAGAGCAGGGCAGGCAGGCAGCTACACTGGAGTGTTAGGAAAAGGAAGAGATTATGGTCTTCATTAGAAGATTTTAGGTACTTGATTGATGATTACTAGCTCAGTAAAATAAACATTATTTTGTTTCTTTTCTGGAGTTGGAAAACAAAGAAATAGGGACTCTTAACTTTGCATTAGATTTTCACATGATTAGAAATGATATCTATTATCCCTTGGCTTTTGGTTGCACATCTGCATTTCTCTTGTCTTATTTTTGACCTAAAATGACCTATTGGAAAACCTAGTAGACACCTTTATATTTAAGTGTAACTTGTCAAGTTGATACAATACAATGATGGACATATTATATAGGAAAACAATATTATATTTCCTTGATTTCTTGCACTTTTAATTGAAAGCTGTAACAATGGGAGTGCACATACTTAATTGCTTTTTAACTGGTGGATACTTTCCTCTTTGGAATAGTTTCACAGTAGAGTTCCTTTGTCCTACTTCTTGCACTGACTTTAATGGATCATAATGTTCATTTCTGCATTTCCCTAATGTTCAGCTGCAATGGAAGCAAGGAGGGCAATGTTGACATTAAAGTACCAACACAGAAAGGAAATGTCACTAACATAGGGCCTGCTAAAAGTAAGGCATGTTAATTAGGTGGGACTCCTGTGCACTTGAAACTTTCCTTGAGTTTGTTTGTGTTTTTTTGTCGAACTTAACTCATGCAAGGTAGGAATAATTGGCTGCTGATGCTTCTAGAAGCTGTTTTAAGGGGTTAGTTCATTGAAGCTTTGAGAACTTCCTCCCCCTGCCACCTTGAATCTGGGACCCTTAGGAGCAGGTCTGCTAAAATAAATTAATTGCAACAGATTCTGCTGGATGTTCTTTTGTGGTGTTGCTGATTCTTTCAACGTTCGGTATTTTGTCAAATGTTTATCAGTCCTTTATAATCATGAGCATTTTAACAAATGCTTTTAAATATGTCATGAGTTCAGCCACCCACTTAGCCCATCAAAATCTATTTTTATTTGCCCACATAATCCTCTTAGTCTATTTTTAGATTTATTATGTGCTTTTCATGTAGTTGATGAAAAAGCTTTCATTTAAAAAATGATTTCCACATGACCCTGGAGGCCTCCCATTATAGTTTAACAATAGTTGAGATGTTGCATTGTTTGTGGAAACTGCAAAGTAGACTCAATGCTGGCATATCAGGGAACCCTAGACTTAGAGCTGGGAGAGCCTCAGGGGTGGTAATTTAACCTCTTCATTTTAGAGCTGCATGCCTGAGTTTCAGCCACTTATCCAGGCTTCCTCCCCTGGTCAGACAGTGTCATTTCTGATTCCTAGGTCCTGTTCTTTTGCCTACATCAGATTGGCCCTTGAATACCTGAATACTTTCAGATTCTGCCAAAGAAATGGCTTTCTACTTGCTTTGCATGAGAGGTACAAAGAGAGAGGTACTTTTGATCTGCATATTTTTGGTTTAAGCTTTCAAAGAGAGGTATATGACTTTTTTTCTCCTTGAGGTTGGGACAAAGGCAGTGTTAAAGAGGAGGAGACCCAGAAATGCCCCCATGCTATTAATGAGGAGGAGAAAGGCGGACCCTGTTGGACCTGTGTCTGTGTGGCAGTTCCACAAACCCAGTAGCAGGTGTGTGTGCAGAGGTGGGGCAGTCAGGGACCGTGGCTGCCTCTGGACCTCTCTCCTCCTCTAGTCAGGACTCATGCTTTTGTTTCCTAACCATTTCTCAACTCTGTCATTATGTTGGACTATTCTTACCCATTTAATGTGCACAGCTACCTTTTCTGCTGATTAAAGAAATTCAGAAAAGAAAGAGGGAGAGATTTTTTTTATAACCTATTCCAGAGTTTTCAATTATATTGAAGTTGGCTCTTTAAAATTTTTATTTTTTTAAATACAAGGGTGTCCCCCCAAAATGTATACACACTTTAACAGCTGATAGCTCAGTTTTGAAAATGAAATATATTTTAGTAAACACTGCCTTTATAATTATTCAAAGTGTGTGTATACATTTTTGGGGGACACCCTATATATCTTTAATTTTAACTCTCTCCTTCCTTCTTCCCTCTTCTGACATACTCTGCGTAAGGCCTATATGTATAAGATAGGTTAAGTAAATATAGTTTAGGAAGAAAACTGGTTTTCAAAAATCACTTTCTATCGCATGTAAGTGATGGACCTACTTGTGAGATCCCCTACCCCCACCCCCACAGAGGCCTGTGCCTCTGTGTGTCATACAGTGGTCTTGGCTTTAGCACAGTGAACTTTTCTGGTGTTGACTTTCTTAAGTGACCTCCAAAGGTTCAAGACATGTAATGAAATGTTGAGTCCCAAAGGAGGGTCATGTGCTGGGTGGGCTGGGTGGGGGAAGGGAGACTGAGCTCAGGTGTGAACAGCATGCACCTGGCCCCAGCCACCTGCACTTGAACGAGGTTTGTGGAGCACTCTTTGTTCTAAGCACTGCCCTCCTCTCAAAGGAATACATTTTAAATTCTTTGTGAAAATGGCCCATGAGAAAAAGGCCACCTGCGAATGCTGTGGATTCATCTGTAAACGTGGGGGCTCATGAAAGTCTTGCTCCGTAGCCCTTCCCTTCTTAATGTCAATGTGCCCGATTTACGGTACATGCACAATCAGTTATTTGTCTATTGACCTCATCTTCCCAGGAATCGAACAGTGGTTTTCAGCCCTGGCGGCCGCTCCTTGGGAATCATGTTGGATTCTGCAGATCTGGCCTGGGGCCCAACATCTGTAGAGTTAAGTGCTCCCTAGGTGATTCTGATGCGCAGCCATGGTTAAAACCCACTGAAATAGACTAGAGCATGCAGAGCAGAGAGTTCAGGGAAAACACAAAGCTACCCTGAGACCCTGCAGGAACAAGTATGGGGACTGTTTTTGCTTGGAGCCAGGGGGTGATCTCAGAAGCCCAGGGCATTGGCAGTCCCGTGGGCAATGAGAAGTTAAGTTCTCGGGGATTTAGCTCTTTTTAGGCTTCTTCTCCCAATTCCCATATGACTCAGTGGAAACTCCTGCTTCACCCTGAAATCGTTGTGAATGGGAGTCTCACTGCTGCGACTAAAGGACAAAAATGAAGGGTGCTTTCCGAAAAACCTGTTCCCCACCCTGCTGCTTGGACGCTACTGAACCAGCCTATTGTGTTGCTCGAATTTATTCCCAACCCCCCTTCCAGATAATAAATGTGATCATCAAATACACTGCAATTTCCATCCTTGGAAATTTACAGCATCATTAGCATATCAAAGACCCGGGAAAGTCCTGTGGTTACCAAAACAAAAAATCCTTTTTCAAAACTTTGTTTGTGTTAAACAAACTTAATTTGCATAGGAAGAGACTTTTTACTCCCATACGTACAGCTGAGCAGTTTTTCCATAATGCCATTTTGGGAAAGACCGGCCAAGTCATTTTTTGATTCAGTAATTTTCTTAGGTTTAATTTCTGACAGCTGAACCTTCTTTTAAAAATCCTCTTTGAAGTTCGACTGAATTAACAAATGGAAGGCTTGGCAGAGCAGTTTACTAATTCATAACTACATCCCTCTGCTTTCTTTGTGTTGCTAAGTACTATAATCTTTGACCTGAAAGGAAGAATCCTGCTAACAAGTAAATATTTAAAAGGCCCGTGAAGTATAATGTGCGTGAGTTTGTGCCTGGGGAGCCTGTCGACTGGATGAAAGAAATGACTCACTTTTCATCTCCTAAATAGGCCGTTGTTTTACAGTAGGTTGAAAGGAAGTATTTTAAATGCTAAAGGTTAGATTTCTTTTATTTTTAGATTTCGTTATCCAGTGGCTTCACTGATCGGAAGGTGGCGTGTCAAGTCTTAATCCCTAAGTGTGTCTGTACTCTATGGTGAGTTAGCAGTATTGTGAATGAATGAACCCCGTGCTACCAAAGAGGACTTGGAACAGTGCGAGGAAACGGAAACATGACTCATTGATGTGCTTGAAGAGTATTAAGGGGCCTCACTGACTTCAGAGCCCGCCTGAAGTGTGGTAAAGCAGGCAGAGCCCGGATGGGGGCGGGGCAGCGGGGGTTCTAGTCCCAATGGTGCCACCGACCACCCCAGTGACACTGGTCTCATCACCAAATTTCTGAGCGTAAATGGGAGGTGCAATTATTTGTTGCTAGGATAACTTCCGGCTTGAAGATTAAATGAGTCTTTGAATTCTGATTTTTCTGGTTTGTGTGGAAGTGGGTGTGTATGTTTTAATGGCTTTCAGATGGGATTCATCAAGGATCCATGAAGCAAAACCTTTATTTTTAAAAGTTGAAGTGAACTTCTATGACAGTTTGACTAGGGGAGCCCATAATAGAAAATGAAGAAAAGCAAACATAAAGTTGCAGGGAACTGATTTCATGTGGCTGAGACATTTGGTGTATAGAATGATGCCTGCAATACTGTGGGGAAAGGTTCGTTATTGTCCACGGGCAAAAGTTTTGCTCTATCTGGGTGTCTTTTCAAAAGCTATAAAATAGTTCCTAACTATACTGTTTGATATGCTCTACTATGTCTTTAGAAAATATTTTGATTACCCTACAGAAATATATCCACAGACATTTTTCCTTAACAGCAACCTGCATACGTGATAACTTCCAATTTTTAGTTTTTGCACAAAACAATTTTGTTTTTGCACTAAAACAATTTTTAGTATTTTATTGTATAAAAATAACCTTGTGCTTTATTTTCTTTCAGTGATCTTCTGTCACACAGGCTGGACTGGTGCCTATCAGAAATGTCTTGTGTATTTATTTACAGTGATAATCTGGCTTAAGTAGTGTAATGTTTTGGGTAGTAGGGGGCTTGCAGGGGTCATGATTAATGTAGTGTAGTTTTATTATGGCTATGGGAACACATTAATTGTCATGAAATAATTGAGAAAAAAACCCTAAAGTATTTTCAGATGGTAACTTTCAAAGTTAAATCATTTGAAAGTTTCTATAATTTTATCCATTTTTTCCTGCAGCTTAAGCCACAGTGTAAGATTTACTACCAGTGGTCTTTTTCTCCTTGGAAAATTGGTAGCAGTAGCCTCTTACCTATTCTTTTTTTAAATTATATTTTGCAAATTCTCAAGGTCCAAAAGATAAGTTTGACAATAACGATTTCCATGTGTCAAGCACCTCCTGCAGTGCTACGTGCTTGACTCATAACCCCACTAGGTGGCAGTATTGCTATTCTTGTTTTGTGTGTTTTTTGAAAAGTTTTTGTGATTTTTTTTTCCTTCTGTGGGAAACTGGTTCAGAGAGGCTTACCCAAGATCACATTGTCAATAACTATGTTGACATAAAGATCGGAATCCAGCTCTGCCTGATTAAAATATTTGTGCTTTTCTCTATGTTTTACCAGCATGTTTTTTTATTTTTGTTTTTGTTTTTTGGTGGGGTGGGGGAGTGATAAAGCCTTTACTTCTTATGTTGTCTATTAAGTAAATATTTACTGAACACCCACAGGGTCAGAATTTTTCCCCCAATCAATTACTCATCATTGGCGGACAGGGGATGGGTTAATGTGGGTGGATAGATGTCCTAAGTTACCCAAGGCAAACTAAAGAATCCTGTGACCAGCCTCATGGTGCTAGGCAGGTTCTCAGGATGGAGGGAATGAATGTAGAAACAGACAGCCAGTGGAGGGTCCGAAACGATGCTATGGAGGATGAGGCACCAAGACTAGTCTAGAAAGGCAGGTTGGCCTCTCCTGTGGCTGAGAGGCCTGGTTTGCTTAGTAGTGGTGACTGGCTGTGGGGGGCGGGCGATGAGGCAGGAAGTGGAGGTCAGAATGGAGCACAAAGAGGGGCCATGCTGAGGCAGGTGCTGCCGGAGCTTTCCTCCGGGCAAGGGAGACCGGTAGAGGGACCTCTAGACTGTTGTCAAAATCTAAAGGTTGGGAACAGCGAGGAAGATGAGAAAGGTGAGAATAGAAATACGTAGAAATAACCGAGAGCCCAGTAGGGGTGGGACCGAGCAGTCAAAGTTGTGGGCAGGCTGTTTTCTACACTCAGGAGGTGGTGAAGGTGGAACAGAGGGATTACAGTGAACTCCAAGTTGCAAGTGGCCAAGGAGGGCAATGCTGAGCCAGGACTGTCCCAACGCCAGACAGAATTTTTACTGAGGAGCAGAGCGACTGGCGGGAGGCATTTTGTTTGAAGTAGAGGGGATTAAAGGAAAACGAACACCAGATCTAGAAAAAGATTGAAAATGCAAAGTAGGGAGCCAATTCCTTCATGCTGTAGACAGTGACCAGGAGGCAGGAATGGGCCAGGAGAGGGAAGAGGGGAGAAATGGGGTTGGAGGTGAAAAGGAGGGTCTGGTGCTGGGTGGGGCAGCTTTGAAGGTCCCCGAGGTGATCAGTAGTCTTGAGGAGCAGTGGTGGAGCCCCTCCCTATGCTGAGCAGCAGGAGGTGAATTAGTCCTGCCCCTCTGCTTGTTGCTTACCTGGCCTAAATGGCCTAGGCTTGGGAAGCGATTCCTCACCTGTGGGCAGGTTCTGACAGTGCCCATCTCGTGACCACACGTTAGGTTGTATAGCATGTGCCCTGCAGGTAGGTAGTCCACAGCCACTAGCCCCTAAACTTGTCTGACCAGTCCCCCAGCTAATTGGTCCCGTTTCCCTGTTCCTTTGTTTCAGACAGTCTGTGCATCTGGGGTAAGGTCTTAGCGTCTGTATTTTAATGAGCACCCCGAGATCATGCTGATGACCAGGCAAATTTGGGAAACACTTACGTGAGCGCCTCAGGTGTCTGAAAGGCTGGACACTGGCCTCTGTAATACTTCTTTTTCAGCTCCTCACCTTTCTTGGCCCCATAAGTACAAAAAAAAGACTCTCCAGAATTTTACCCTGTAGGTTATGTCAGTGAGTAGATACTTGACTCTTTATTTTTATAAGGTATCTTTCAGGATCCTTTGCTGGTTGCTAACCCAGTCTTGGCCAATATTTGAATACAAATACTCCTCCTGGTGATTCCCCCAGCCTCCCCTGCTGGGGCATTAGGGAAGATGGATTGTTCTGTTCTGCCACCTGCTGGTCAGCTACGGGCAAACCATGTGGTGATTTGAGGATGGCCCCTTATGCAAGACACACAACTTTGAATGGAGCATAGGTGAGGCCAAACTCTGATTTCTAATAGAGCCATCTGCTCTAAGTGAAGCCTTTTGCACTTGATGTTGCAAATCTGGCAAAGTTAATTTCCTCCTCTCTGGAGCTTTTTTCCAGCCCAGGTGTCAAAATGTTAATAACAACACGCTTTGAGATATCCATTTGCTGTGTTAATCTCACAAAGACTTTTCTATAAGCCACATGTCTGTTCTGTGGACAGGTGATGCCTGGAAGGGATGGTGAGCTGGAATGGGAGTCAGATTCCTGTCAGGGAAATAGTTCACTCAACGCCAGAGTTGTGAGGGGAAGAACTGTGCACCCACGTCTCCCCTGTAAGATAAAATCCTCAAGTAACTACACTGGGGGCAGGTTCTGTAGCTGTTGGGGACACTTCTGGTCCCAAAGTGATGTGAGGCAATGAATGGTTCACAAAAAAATGTGAAATCTTGACAAAAGGAATGACTACAAAATAGCACAGGTGTAGCTACCTTGTAAGTAATGACAGTTCTTTAAAATAGATAGAAAAAATAAATAGAAAACTCCAGATTTCATCATACCACACACACATACACACACACTTTCAAAATGTGTTCCAGGCATTTTCTAATGCTTACTCTGCTGATAATTTTTCTGGAGAAAAAAATGAATACAGGAGAAAAGTACCAATGTATAGCTCCATAAAATATACATCATTGGTTATAGTTGATAAGAAAGTGCTTAGCTGAAAGTAAGTTATATTTCAAAATAAGAAAAAAATATTAATGCTGTCAAATAACTTTTAATTTATCACACAGTATAATACTGCTTATTCAGCATGTAGGAATTCCAGCAGGCTACAGCTGTATTTACAATCAGGTCAAATGCCATCACTTAAACTACCTAAGTCACTTAAGAATTAACACCTATGTATATGCTCAACCATTTCCAGAAGAAATGCCCTCTATAAAATGAGATGACAATCTGAAGAGAGTTCAAAATCTAATTGACCTGTCTAAGGGATAGCCTCATACTGCAGTATAACTAAAGAAATCAATAGTCTAATAAAATGTTTTGCCACCAGCCTTGTAAAGATGGGCGAGAGGATCGGGGACAGAGGGATGATCAGTATTTGTCAGTATCCAGGGCCCAGAGAAGACCACAGTCCCTGGGAAACTGTGACAGAAGCCTCAGTTTCCACCTTGGGCAGTTTAGAGTCTTTAATGGTAAGCACATGACTTTGGATGTGAGAGGGTAAGGGCAACATCTCTCTTCTTGGGGTGCTGTGGAAACGTGGCGGGGGCAGCTTACACACTCTAGCTCCCGAGGTCTGGCGTGGCTCCTCAGAGTCTCCAGTGGAGATATTGCCCTGCCCCAGCCATGTTTAGGCAGCTCCAACTAATTCCTGATTAGGCCCAGTTTTTCCAACTTTTGCTTTCATGAACAGCACTGAATAAGTGCCTGAAAAGGAATTAGAAATTGGGAAAAGTTTGCAAAAAACCCTCAGAAGAATTCTTGCAAAAATGAACAGAAATGCTTAAAGGTATAACGGATTGCAAACTTCCCCTTGTTGCCCCCCCCCCCGAATTAATTTCCCATTATTCTGTAAAAATCAATCACAAACTTGGTGGCTTAAAACATTGAAAATTTATTCCCTCACAGTTCTGGAGGCCAGAAGTCTGAAATCAAGGTGTTGGCAGGACTGTCTTCCCTACGAGACCCTAAGGAAGATGCTGTTCTTTCCCTCTCTCTCGGCCTCCACTGGCTGCTGACATTCCTTGGCTTGTGGTTGCATCACTTTAGCCTCTGCCTTCCTGGTCACGTTGCCTTTTCCTCTTCTGCCTGAAATCTCCCTCTGCCCCTTCTCTCTTTTTTAAAACATTTTTGTTGTTGTTATTGATTTCAGAGAGAGGAAGAGAAAAGGAGAGATACAGAAACATCAATGAGAGAGTGATTGATTGGCTGCCTCCTGCATGCCCCCCACTGGGGATTGAGCTTGAAACCTGGGCATGTACCCTGACTGGGAATGAACCATGATCACCTGGATCTTAGGTTGATGCTCAACCGATGAGCCAAGCCCTGCCCTCTACCTTTCTCTTAACAAAGGACATTTATAAAATGCATTTAGAGCCTACCCAGATAATCTAGAATAATCTCCCATCTCAAGACCCTTAATCACATCTTCATACCCTTTATCCATATAAGAGAACATTTACAGATTTCTCCCTGTCCCCATTACTAATACCAAAAAAAAAAAGCAATTATGGGGTTATTAATTTCTACCAGGTCATTGTTTTTACCAAATTATGTTGGCCAGATTCAGTAGTATACTGGAGCCAGCATGTACAGGCTGTGAGAGCCCATTCATAACATTTTAGGATTTTAGCAGGTTGCTTATGAAATTGTTGGTAGCTTAAAATTGGCCTTGATGAGGAGTCTTTACACCATGGAAATACTAGAAATCACGGCTTCCTACACCCTGATCCCCACCCCAAGGAGCTGGTTTATGAAGATACCACTGAATGGCCAGACACCCCCCCCCCCCCCCCCCCCCGCGACCTCTAGTAAACTCACCTCAAAGTTTTCTTACCCTGAAGAATCCTCCAGACCCCTGGAGGCTTGGCTGAAGGCCCCTACTTGTTTCTTTTATTTCCTTTCTTGCACAACCTCAAAAGTAGCTATGTGTTTATGTCCTCAAGGGTAGGGCCCCATCTTTTGTACTTTAGTGTAGCCTACCTGGCTGATCTGAATCAATAAATATAAACTGGTCCCTTTATTTGGGAGCTCTCCAACCTCTGAGGATGCCTGGGAAATTGTAATAATCATGTCTGTCTGTCTATCATCTATCTATCATCTATCTATCTATCTATCTATCTATCTATCTATCTATCTATCTATCTATCTATCTATCTATCATCTATCTAATCTATCATCTATTTGCATTCCTGTCTCCTTGTTTGAGGACATGCTTGAATTGGCTACTGGGTACAACCAGTAAATGCATTTTAAGTACTTTATGCCCAATCCTGTGTACTCATACCTTTACATGTATGATTTGTCAATGGTGTCACTGCAGGCATAAGCAATTTTTAAAAATTTTATTATGTATTGGTTTTGGGTGTACCGCTTAGTGGTTAGGCAATCATATACTTTATATAGTGTTCCTTCAATATTTCCAGCACCCCAACTGGCACCATACATAGTTATCACAATATTATTGACTAGCCCTGGCCAGTGTGGCTCAGGTAGTTAGAGCATCCTCCTGTACAGGAAAAGGTAGCGGGTTTGATTCCCGGTCAGGGCACATAACCCAGGTTGCAGGTTTGATTCCCCTGTCAGGGCATATGAGGGAGGAAACCGATTGATGTTTCTCTTGCATGGATGTTTCTCTCTTTCTCTAAAATCAATTTTAAAAATCACACAATATTATTGACTATATTTCCTATGTTTTACTTAATTCCCCATGACTATTTTGTAACTACCAATTTGTACTTCTCCAGGTATCAGCAATATTTAGCACATGTTTAGTATGGAATGGGAGAGCAACAAAGGCTGGCTGAGTTAATAAAAAACCTGTTAAAAAACCAGATATATTTAGTGTGCTCAATAAAGCCATAGTGCATATAGTTTTAAAGAGAGCTAAATAGAATCAACCCATTGGAAGGTCACTTAAGGTTGACTGAAAATTTTTTTGTCTTAAACATGTACCAGGAAAAACTGATGTAACAACTAAATTCACACGGGGAACCAAGGAGGTCTCAGCCTGTCTGCGCACATTCCCGGGAGAACGTGCGCCGCTTCTCTGACTTTGGTTCATTGTCGATTGCTCTAGGTTCTAAGCTACATCATTGAATTCTGGAGTTTTGGTGGATGGAAGCAGTACAGATGGCCTAACAGATTTTAAAAATTATATAGTGTAGCAGTTAATAGCCCTCTTCCTTCTCAAAGTGAAGCAGTACAACTCTATGAATAATGGAATTTTACCATTAACTCTTTAATTCAGACTACATATACATTTTTTCAGTTCACAAATTTCACTTTTACCTTTTGGAATTTGGCAATAAAGAAATGATTGCTATAGCCCTTGCCAGGTAGCTCAGTTGGTTAGAGCATTATCCCTGTACGCCAAGGTTGCAGGTTCTACCCTGTCAGGGCACACACAAGAATCAACCAATAAATGCATAAATAAGTGGAACAACAAATCAATGTTTCTCTCTCTCTAAAAGTCAATGATTAAAAATTTTAAAAAAAGAAAAAAGAAATGATTGCCATAAAGGCTGTCTCCTTGTCCAAAACAGGTTAAGATCAAAAGAAAGAGGCAGCTCTTTCAACCACCATTTGTTCAATGCTGGCTGTGTGTAAGGCACTGTAATAGACTTGAAGGTGGAAAGACGAGATCCCTGTCCTCAGGGAGCGTCATGGTCCAGTACTATGCTAACTCAAAGGTGGCCTGTGGACTGGCATTGCCCAGGCCCTATCAGGACTTGAGAACTTCAGGCCCTACCACGGACCTGAGTCAGATTCTGCATTTTAATAAGATCCCCTGTGATTTATGTGCATAACAAAGTTTGCAAAGGACTGGTTGAGTAGGTAGAAAAAAAATAATTTTAAGCATTACTGGAGAGTCCATAGGAGAGACACCAAGTACAAAGGAGATCATGATTAAAATAATTTTTTATATAAAGAAACATTTTTAAATTTGGAATTGTATTTCAATTTGAGAATAAGTTCATTTTGGTCTTCTTATATTAGTTTTAGGGGACCTTCTTAACTGAACCCCTGGAATGGGACGTTTTCATTAAGGTTGGGACAGTGTTTGGATGCTTGGTTATCAATGCTCATTCAGCCTCTGACAGTCCAAGGTATCTGTCAGTGACAGCTCTGTACCAGGGCAGCCTTTATCCCCTCGCAGAGCACCTGCCCCAGGGATTGAGAGCAGTAGTGTGCTGCCATATTGCTCCCATATCAAGTGATCCCATGGGAATACTGTGCCTGAGGCTCAGAGTGTCAGGTCCATTCAGGGTCCTTTTGAGACATGAAGACACTGAAAGGTGGGATTTAAGCTTGTGATCCTCCGTACATACAAATGTTTGTGTTTAATAGTGTTGGTTCCCTAAATGGGAAGATTGATTCCATTGAAAGGGACCTCTTCTGACTCTTGAAGCTAGAGCTTGGTGATAAGGCAGTGTTTTCTTTCTTTTGAATATTGAACCAGTGGTAGGTGAGGGGAACCCTGAAAACAGGCCCTTCTCTTAATAGGTAATGGGCTATGTTTTGTCTTCCATGACTTCTCTCTGCAGTCAGTCAGTTGTTTAATTCCTCAGAGGGTAGGAGGTGGGGGAGGAAGTAGGATTTAGTGTACTGTGGGAGTTGGTTTGCTGTGGCCCTGAGGGTAATCTTTTCCTTTTTTTCTTTTTCTCTTTTTTAGTTGTACATGTCTGGCTCAAACTGTTTGCTTCTGGATGTTGAGATAAGCTTTCATTATTAGTGTGTACAAATTATCACAGAGAAAGACTTCCATTTAAATCGACTCTTAAATTATGTATAAGAGATGACAGTTGGAAAACCTACTGTACCCTGTCCTAGAAGCTGAAGGTCCCTGTGGGTCATCTGGGTGATTCATGTGGTAATCTGATAGGGTGCACACTTCACTGCTCCTGCCCGGTCAGGGCTGCCTGAGAACAGGACACAGTTTAGAGTGCCTATCCTCACTACAGTACACGATCTCTCCCCCCCGACTTTTGTCTCTGTTCGTAAGTGTTCTCTTTGTAGGCCCCACTCCCAGTGACGCCAGCCAACCCCACCGACTCTTAGCTTTATGTATGGCACGGTTCCCCGTTGGTTTCTAACTTCAGAGTTTTGCTTCTCACATTCTTCCCTCCAGATTTGGAGGGGACGGTCAGGGCAGGAAAGGCACACAAGGAAATTAAAAGCCACAGTGCTCATTTGTGGCCTTTGAGGCCAAAAAACTGATGGCACTTGAAATTAGTTCCCACTCTTGGCTGGCATTTTACACAGATGGCAGATGGGTCAATTACATGCCTGACTGGGCTGAGGGGTTCGTTTGATCCTAAGTCCTGTCATGTTTAACAGTTTTTATTAAATCAAAAACTTTCATTTGAGCTAAACTCCTTTTGTAAGGATAGGGGTATATTAAGACATGAAATACTGTGTTTTTTGGCAAGGACCTTCCAAATGTACTGTCTATCCCTGTAACTCTTGGTAGAAACATGAATAAATCTTTCCAAATTAATGAGCATTTGACTCAGTAATTCCCAAAGGTGATTCTTAAACTTCCCTTAGTAGTATAGTCTGGTGTCTCCCAGTTCTTGTAGTTAGCTTGTCTTTAATGTATTACTTAAATCATTCCTGAAAGAACATAGGGTAATTTCTTATCCTTTTGGTAGTAATCATGGGTAAGCTTCTCACCATCTTCAAGAGCTAGGAATTTAATCATAAACCTGGTGTAGATCCTCCAGCCATTTCAACCCTTGGATGTCCATCCCATAAGTAAAAGGACAAGGGTGCTGGCCAGGAGGCAGCTGCGACAAGGCCCTGCTACCGAAGGTATGTGTTTCTTTCTGTCAGCCCTCGTCGACTCCCATTGAACGTGTAATGTAAGCAAGATTATCTGATTTCCCGATGCCTAAAGCTCAGCTGTGGCAGGGAGGTAGGAAGGGAGCAGTTACTGGGGAAAGGAGGGGCTACTGGAGAAGGGAGCAGTTATTGGCATATAAACTGACAACAGAAGTTTCTGTTTGACAGCCCGACAGTGAGAGGAGAGATGGGAACACTGCACAGTGAGGGATGTGGGTAAAAGCTGTTCAGCACGCCTGTTTAAAGAGTCTGAAAGAGTGTTCTCTGTTGCAGATTTTCATGGGGAGAATGGTTAAATTAAGATGTTTTATCACATTGAAGATTATAGCTGAAGCTATTTGAAAAAGGTAGACTGTATTCTCAAAATTGGCATTTTCCACTGCAGGGTTATTGGGAACATGAGCAGTAATGTATAGGAAGTGCGTGGCACAGGTAGCCATGACCCTGCTGCTGGGAGGGGGGTGTGCAGGACTCTTGGGTTGATGGTCCAGGTAATTAAAATGTGTGGTTCATCTTAGTTGCCAAATTATAGTTTGAATGAACATAATAGCTTTTCAAGGAGCCCACTTATGATTTTCTAAGCTAATTGGAATATGTGTCCAACATGGATAGTTAAAATCTAAATGTTTCCTCTAAAGCTGATTTAAACCATTATAATCTACCTTGCCACATAGAACTCTGGTCCAGTCATAACAGTAGTTAATTTATTTGACCTTCTTTTACATAAATGAAGATATTAATAATCATGGCCTGATGGAAAGATGGATGAGCTAGTGGCTGGAGAACTGGTTATTGTGCAGATGTACCCATAGGTCTTGTGAATAATGGGAAATTCATTAAGGTTTTTGGAAAGTCAGCCTAAGTGTGTACTTACTTTGAAGGAGTCAGGAGTCTAGTCCCTGAATTGACAGGTATCCTTCCTGGTGGCTTGGCAGTGACTGTTCCTCTAGCCCCTGCTTTCAGCTCTTTCCTAGATGTGTGTAGGAACGGGAGGTGCCGGAGGAAAGCACACCAGTTACTAAGGACACCAGTTCATCTGTGCCATCGTATGTGATTGTGTGAGCACTCTGAGGAGCCTGAGCTGGGAAAAGCATTCCACAGCACTGACTGTACATAAAGAACAGCACAAGGTTTAGTTCAGAGCTTAGATATTTCTATATTAAAAATAAAGCTGCAGCCATGAGCATCATCCCATGCCCCAAGAGGTCGCTAGTTCGATTCCTAGCCAGGGCACGTGCCCGGATTGCGGGCTCGATCCCCAGTAGGGGGTGTGCAGGAGGCAGCGGTAGGTGTTTCTCACACCGATGTTTCTTTCTCTCCCTCTCCCTTCCTCTTTCTCTAAAATCAATAAAAACATTTTTTAAAAAATGGAGCTGCAGTGTGGAAACATCAAGGAGGAGATAATTGTGTGTCTTGTTTGGGATCTGTGGATCCTTCTACAACGGGTGTCATGCATCTCTGAAATGGTAAGCAGCATTTGCGATGTTTATGTATTTTCTGGCACTATGGTCCTTTTTTGCTTTTGATATTTTGAATCTCAAAACTGCCTTTGACTCAGAAAGAACACTGGGTGTTTGAACTTTGATGTTAGCCACGGGCACTATACATAATTTATACCATTTTTGCCCTTATACTAGTGATCAAAGTAGAGATATCATTCCAGTTTAATAGCTGAAGTGGGTCCAGAGTGCTTGGTGGTGTAGCTAGCATCCGTGGTACATGGTGAAGCTTTCAACCCAGTGGTGTCTGACATGACCTTGTTCCGTTGCTGACTCCTCTGTAGGTTGGGTTGTCACATACCTTCTCTGGGCCTAAATTTCTCCACCTGTAAATTGAGGTGTTTAAACAACATGATCTCTTGAGGGCCCTTTTTGCTTTTAAACTGAGTCTGTATCCGCATCACCTGGACTGTTCTGTGGCTTTACCCTTCAGTCCTAGTGCCTGTCCTCTGTCCTGGTTCCTGTGGTAGTAGGAGTTGTCCACCCCAAGAACACTTAGCAGCAGCTCTGTGTTTTTCTGCAAATGTTCCAAACCTGGTAAGCTTGTAGAGCCCTTTTCTTAAAATCTCAATGCATTGTAGACATATGACTTTTATATATAGATGATTTTCTATATATAAGATATATTTAATATATTAAAAAATCTTGCTTTTATAATTTGTAATCAACATTTATTTTCTATTGCAGTTGGTTAGTTTTAATATATTTGCTCAATTCTGAGTAAAGGAAAGTGAGGTAGACCTATTTCTCAACTTGTTGCTAATTAGCCTTACTCTAAATTACGTTTTGGAGAGGGGGCTAATATATGATGGAAAGTTGCAGGGACTTTTTCCACTCCTCAGACCATGGCATTATGTCGGCCTTGGATGGAATGCCGTGCCCAGATGTGATCTAGCCTGTGGCTGTAGGTATGTTGCATGTCATGATTAAGGGTTTACATAGGAGTCTGCAGAGTAGAGCCTACAGCTAACTGCTACTAGCATGGCTCTCAGGCGATGGTTCTCCCTAATAGGAAGGAAGGCCGTTCAGAGCTAGCGAAGTATGATCCCAGGGTAGGGGCTGCCAGGGGAGCAAGCAGAAGAGGGCCCTCATCCCCACACTGGCTGCTGGGGGAAGACAGGAGAGACCATGACAGGAGCAAGCAGAAGAGGGCCCTCATCCCCACACTGGCTGCTGGGGGAAGACAGGAGAGACCATGACAGGTGCAAGAATGGCTCATTTCACCTTTGCTGAAAGCGGGGCATGAAGGAATAGCTGGGTCAGTTTTACTCTCCTTGGAAGCACGTTTCCTTAGACAGTGACGTTCCTAAATCCACCTAGGAGGGCTGGATGTGTATGTCACTATATACTCTTTTAAAACCCCTTCTCAAAACCCCACTTTCCGAAGCGTGGTCTGCTGATAATCAAGTTGTTTCTCATCCCCACAGTCTGTATTCTGCACAGACTTGCGTTTCCGTAGCTTTGCTGGAGTTCAGAAGTTTGAGCTGCCACTGAAGTACTGGCTGTGCAGAGGCGGGGTTTCCCCGCTCCAATGAGACGCCTTCAGGCTGGGGAAGGCCTATCGTCTTTCACAGGAGTGCTCACTCTGATCCAGGCAATAGCCACGCAGCCTGTCTTATTGTTTGTGGAGTCCTGTGGATCCCAGCTCCGGGCAGGGAAAGAGGCCAGTGGGCGGTTTACGATTCTGCACTGGGCTGCGACAAGTGAGCTGAACTCTGATTTCTCCCAAGTCACCTGCTCGGGTGAACTCTAAACCGGGCGCCTGGGGGACGCTGAATCTCTCTCTCCAGTGAGGAGCTCCTGTCTGCCACACGCTCTGGCTGGCTTTCCGCCCTTGCAGGGAAAGATGCCTGGGAGAGGCGTAGGATTACAGGTTGGGATGCTAGGTGCACACCAAAGAGTCGGAGTGCCTTGGTTCTGTTCTTTGCAAAGTCCTGACAAGTGTTCCTGAAATGAACACCCTGCTTGATTTTTTTTTTAAATTGTACTTTTATTTATTTTTATTTTATTGGGGGGCGTGGCTATCCCTAATCTAGAAACCAAGTACCACAATGTGGCCGGAGTAAAAATAATTGTTTTTTTTAACCCTCGATTTCCCTTTTCTTTGTCATTGAGTGACATAGACACAATCTTTCTGCATAAAGCCGTGCCTGATTCTCAGCATTGTCTGAGCAAGTGGGAAGGAGCAGGCTCATTTAAAGGACCTGGACCAATTTTTAAAAAGCAGCTTTTTGTTTTCTGGGCTGTCCTTTGTCTGTAGTGGATTTTGATGTGAAAGAAGATGAAAAAGGAAGGCTCTTCGGGTTCCTTCAGACTCAAGTCAAATTCAGGCTCGCTCTCACGTGCTGTGAGTTGGGTAAATTTCTCCTCCCTGTCCAGGCAGACAAAGAGGCTGTTTCGCAGTGACGGGGAGCTCTCGGTTTGCGGGCAGCAGGTGGAGGCGGACGATGAGAACTGGACGTACAGAACCCAGCCCAGAAAAGGTGACTTGATTACTTTTTAATTTAAACATTTTTAGAAGTTTGCCGTGTCAGAATCCTTTGTTCCTAGCACTGATGTCCCTTCATGGTTTTTGTGCTCATTAGGAGTTTTTGGTTGGTTTTTTGTATTGGAATTCAGTGGCATTCATTCGTTTCCATTTCTGAAATGAAAGTGCTCTTCCAGCTAGCTTCAGCTTGAGGTTGTGTCCTTGGAGAGTGATAAAAGAGCTGTTGTGTGCCCTCAGCACTCTGTCTCCCCCCGACAGATCTGCACGCCCGTGTGTCGTGCTGAGCGTTCAATGGTAAACCACCATTCTAGACGGAACCTTCTGCTCTTACAACAGTTTGAGGTCAGGACATGGAGCATTTTCCTGCAGCAGTGCACTGAGAAAACTTTGGGAATCGTGGAGAGTCCCCTTGCATCTTTTAGAAGAAGACTAATGAATCACATGAACGCCTGAGTTGAACAGGTGTTGGAGCGACATCAAGGAAAATTAACTCGCAGAGGAAGGGCTTGGCCAAAAGGAGTTTTTGGATTTCTTTCAAGTTCCTTTTCAGACCAGCGTTGGCCTCTGTTTTCAGGTTTAGCATGTTTTGCCTTCCTTAAGGTGAGGGAAAGTATCAGGTCTGGTGGGAGAGGGGGAAATGTTTCCGTATTTCTTGACCCCCCCTATTTTATATGTAGAATCTGAGTTCCTCCTCTGTGCATGTTGGCTGTAGACCCGCTTCTTAAGCTCTAAGATGGTTTCTCCACTGGCTGCTGTGGCAGAGCCCAGTAGGGGGGCGCTATTTAAGTATTGCAAAGGGACCTGGTCCAGACATTCCTCAGGATTGTGTTTTCTCAGTTTATCACAATTTTTTCCAGGGCCAAAAGAAACCTCGCTAAAATCTTTCAGGGACCTGCTCTTTGCCTTCTTTGAGGAAACAAAGCTGCTGAAATGTGAGAGAATAAACTTAAGTATGTACAGTAGTTATATTTCATGGATTGATGCTCAAACACAGCCCCTCTTCCTGAAGCATGTGTGTGGAGCCATTTGTTCTTGTTCATTCAGCGATGGCACCAGGGGGACGAGTTAATGCTCTTTGAAGATGTCGGTTGTTTATCGTGTCAAGGAGGTGGCCAGCAGTGGGCTGCTGATGCTGAGCTTAAAAATGCAGTTCTCCAGCTCCGATGCCGTGTAATTGCCAGGCGTAGACAAGGCATTTGAACCTTCTGTCTGAAGTTGTGTAGTTTAATAAGTCCGTGAACTTTACTTTTCTAAATTGGGCATAAGCTGTGGTTTTGGTAAATGGATGGGTTGTAATGTTTGAAGCAAACATGTTTGAAGGGTGGATACAGTGGTGCTGTGGTTATGGGACGGTGTAGTTTTGATTCCTTTGGCCTTTGCCAAAGGTTGTTTTTTATTACTTGTTTTGTTTTAAATCAACCACTGTCAAACTTTTTTTAAAGATGATATACATGTGAGCATGTGGCTTTGGGATTTCTACCATAGATGCTTTAATCTCAGTTAACATTAACGGGAAAGAGACTGCGAATTTGCATGTATTCATTTTCGTTGGGGAACGAAGCAGATATTGTACAGTTGACTTGTGAAAAATAAAGAAGTCATTGTAAAGCACAGGGGTGACTTGTAAAGGGAAGGGAGGACTTGTTTCTGAGATAGTACAAAAGATCGTGCCCTTCATGCCTTAATGTAACAGGGCACACAGGAGCCTCATGAAGATAAATGGGCGCATAATACAGCATGTAAATTTATGTGGTCTTAGAAATAATTGGGCATGGGTAATATTATTTTTGACATATGGAGTTTGGGGAAATCCTTAAGAAGCTGCCTATATAGATCAAAATTCATGGTATTCTGTTTTCACATTTGTCTTACAAAAGGAAATTGACTCCCAACTTTGACATGCGGTCTCAGAGGCATTGTTATAACAATTGATCTTTACTCCACATAATTCTTTCCTTGGGAGAAATACAGAAATGACATTTGTTTATACTTGCAGATCAAAAGAGGAAAAATCTTTTGGAAAAATTATGCAGGATTGGAGTTTTGTCTTTGGAGCATCAAGTAAGCTAAAACTCTAGCAAGGGTTAGCAGTCAGTACTAAGAATGCCCAATGGCAATATTAGCATTTGGTTGCAAATAAGTACGTGTTAAAGACTTACCGATCTGATGGGAATTGTGTAGCATCCTTTTTTTCTTATATATCTGTCCGCCCAGACCACGTGTATCTGAATCCACTTTCCTTTCAGCCTACTCCCCTAACCCCTGCACCTTATATGAGCATTTTCTATTTACACAGGTTTCTAAAAACCTGCTTTCCCTCCCCCCCTTCCCCACATACACCACCATCAAGCAGTAACAGCTAGAGGTAGGACCGTGTAGCTTAACAAGTCAACCTCACTTCAGCAGTTGGTCTCCTGTGTGTTGTGTCCCCCACCTCCCCTCTCCTACTCCCTCAGCCATGGGATCTTTGTCCCTCCCACCCTCTCACCAGCAGCTGCTGCAAGACTGGAGTGCTTGCCTGCTCCCTGCCTACTGTGTCCAGGTCATGTTGCTTTGCTTTGCTCATATTGTTTTGCACTTTAGCCCATTGAATCTCTACTATCAGTGTGGGTAGTTATGTTGTGTAAGATACACAGTAATTTTCTAAAACAATTCTTTCAAGTTTTTTTAAAACCAAAGAAATTCTTTTTATAGTGAGTGACTCTCCATGCTGGATTGCTCATCAGAAACGAAATAAAGTGTTTAAGTGGTTACCGTTATGGGTGTCTGTCAGTACAGAAAACTGTAGCTTTACAGTTTAATGTTGTCACTTGTACTTAAGAAGCTAAGGATAAAATTACAGTTCTAGAGACTCTGGAGACACTTTTTGTAAGCATAACATGCTACTAATAGGCATCTTTCCAACTACACTACCTTTGCTGAGCCTCAAAAGTAACTAGAAGGTAATACTGGTATGTCCAAGCAATCACAAATAATAAATTTTGGCAAATAATGTCAAGGTAACGCCCCAAATTTGAGAGCAAAACTAGATAAATAAGTCATATTTATTTTGAGGGTCACCATCTACGTTGGAAAAATAGCTAAATGGAGTTGATCTGTCTTGATAAAAGAGATAAGAATAATATTCTCTTCTGAATGTAATGTTTTCCTCCATTCTTTCTACTGACATTGACATTTTGTGAAAGACACATCAGTGAGTGCCACTTAATAGTGAGTGCCCATTGAGACTGTCCTGTTTTCTTTTGTTCCAGCACATGGCAAGTTTCATAACTCTCTTGCATTGACATTTGTACTCAGAAAGGTAAAAATGAATTGAGTAACAGCAGTGATCAGTTCTTACATTTTCAGTGTGTCATGACCCACTATAAGGGCAGAGGATGTTTCGACTTAATAAGCCATAAAAATCAAGGGTGTGAATCTGTATCCTCTTGAGTGTGAAATTTTGTGAATCATGAGCTATTTTGTTAGATGTCTGTGCAGTAAAAAAGTAGATGTCAGTTGTAGATGAGACAACCTGTAGCTTTTCATTTGGAGCTCTAAGAACATGTATTGAAGGAATTTTTCTGGAGAACTGTGTGTGGGACACAAAGAGAGATAGCTCTGAAGTCATGGAGTTCATACTTCAGTGGAGAAGCAGTTAAGACATTTAAGGGGGAATTAAAGAGAAAATGCAGAGTAATTGGGAGAAAGGGTAAAAATGAATGGCTTAGATGAGAAGGTCTAGATAAAGATACTGTCTCTGGAGCATTATCATGTTTTGCGTAGTCTTCTGGCTGTTAGCATTGATTTAAACAGTATTTAATGAGCTCCTGCTTTGTTTCTAACACTGTGGGAGGTTTTCAAGGGAAACTAGTGACTAATAGTATTTATCCTGTGCTCCCCCTGTCTTGTTCACTTTCCCTTCTCTTGTCAAATAAAACCAAGAGAGGTGGAGTAATAATGGAGCATCCTCTCCTTGGGCAGAGCTTGTTTTGTTGTGTTCTCAGCCCTCTGTTCTGCTGGGCAGAGGCGTGATTGATGATTCTGGTATTGGCAGGTCAGCAGACAGAGAGGGTAATTGACATGCAAGGCCTC
This sequence comes from Miniopterus schreibersii, assembly GCF_964146895.1. Classification (NCBI taxonomy): domain Eukaryota; kingdom Metazoa; phylum Chordata; class Mammalia; order Chiroptera; family Miniopteridae; genus Miniopterus; species Miniopterus schreibersii. Next base: position 74,609,966 of record NC_138107.1, on the reverse strand, counting down.
GATTTAAACAGTGCTTTCACTCTCTTATTCTGGACTTTATTGTATATATTTACCATGTTACCGAATTTGAATCATTTGAATTTCAGTACCGTACCTTCCCACAGACTACAGAAATGGCGAGAATGGCCTTACTAGGTATCCTGGGTAATGGATAATCCATACACGAGGTAATCAGTTGTTGAGGGTGGGAGTTGGCTGTATTTAAAGTAATTTCATTCCAATGTCTTCCCTAATAAAATTGTTGCAGAAAACAGGATCCATGTGCATAATTAGATTAGCAATGACTTCAGATACTACAGCGGAGCAAAATGGCATGGAAGACCCAGTGCAGCAAGGTCAAGATCCTGTTTTCTATGTAAATAGCTGTGACTTATTTTTTACCAAAAAAATCTTCACAATTATGGGAATTAAGAACACTTTCTTCCTGGCATTAAAGAAGCCTGAAAAATATTGGCAAATGATGTCAAAGTAGCACCCCAAATTTGAGAGCAAAACTAGATAAATAAGTCATATTTATTTTGAGGGTCACTGTGTACATTGGAAAAATAGCTAAATGGAGTTGATCTCACTGTCTTGATAAAAGAGATAAGAAGAATGTTCTCTTGTGGTGAATGTAATGTTTTCCTGCATTCTTTCTATTGACAGTGACATTCTGTGAAAGACACAAACAGTGAGTGCCACTTAATATTTTATCTGGTTCATTGAGACTGCCCTTTTTTGACCTTTCATTCTTTTTTCTCTGTTGTCTCACTTTCTTGTTTTGCTGCAAAAATGACTTCATTTGTTATTAAATTGAAGTTCTGTTGAAATGATATTTTATGTAATACTTATTATTTACTTATTTTATTTTTTTAATATGTTTTTATTAATTTCAGAGAGAGGAATGGAGAGGGAAAGAGAGGGATAGAAACATCAGTGATGAGAGAGAGTCATTGATCGGCTGCCTCCTGCTCGCCCCCCTACTGGGGATGGAGCCCGCAACTCGGGCATGTGCCCAGACCTGGAATCGAACTCTCACCTCCTGGTTCATAGGTCAATGCTCAACCACTGAGCCACGCCGGCTGAGCATTATTTACTTATTTTTAAAAATTTGTGGATTTGTTTTGAGAATTAGACATACTTAGTTTACTAGAAATATCTTAGAGCAGCAATTTTCAACCGGTGTGCTGCAAGAATTTTTAAAACATGTAATACCTGACTATTTAATCAGGGGCACTGACCTCTTTTCCCTTAGATTGTCAAATAAAAAATTGACAACAGCCAATGCAATAGTCGTCCAGTGGGAATGAATCAAAATTATACTTTTTTTTTTTCAGAATGGCAAAAAAATGTATTTTTGGTGTGCTGCAGAATTTTAGTAATTAGTTTATGTGTGCCATGAGATGAAGAAAGTTGAAAGTCGCTGTCTTAGAGTGATAAAAGGAATAATTTATCGTCAAAGCTTAGTTTTAGAAGTGAGTAACCTGTGTTCTTTTCTATTGAAATGCCTTTACTGGGTTTTGGAAACTTTTTTTTAAGTTGTTCTTTTCAAATGATTATTTTTTTTTACATAATCAAAAAATACCCTGTATATCAATTAGGGTTGATTTTCATAAGTCTTTTGCAGCTGTTATAAAATGGGTTACATTTCCATACAATTTCAACAGTTTTTGGGTTAACTATAATATTTTCTTACCAAATTAAAGACTCCAATAGTTTCTGTGAAATACTTCACTTAACTCCAGTCTTGTCAGTTTTGTCTCCTCGAGGTCTGTTGTGTGTGCACAGGCTCGTCCGTCTGAACTGTAGCTCAGGCCCTGCTCAACTTTCCCTGGCCTTCTGAGTGGTCTCTTTCCCATTATCTTCACTCTTGTCCTACTTTGACCCATCCTTGTATCCACACTGCAATCAGAGCAATCTTCCCAAAATACAAATACCACAGTCGGGTCACTCTTCTGCGGTTCCCCATTGCCTAAGGAATGGAGCCTGTATCACTTGTCATAGCATGCAACCCTGCTCCACCTGACTCCTGTCCCCTGTCCTGACCTCTAGAAATAACAAATGGACCCATCACTGTTTCACAACTCCAGAACTTTCCATTTCCTATCCCCTACCTTTCCATTTCCCTGCAACAGGATGCTCCAGGCCCCTCCTCAGCCTCTTGACTTCCTGCTTAACCTTCTAGACTCTCTTTAAGGCTCTGCGAAGTCTTCCCTAGTCCCCTAAGGGCAGTGCTGGGTACTCCCATCTGTGTGTGTATGTTATTTCTGTACCTTCTACATACCTCAGTCATTGTTTTTCTCATACATTGGATTGTACTTACTTGTTTACTTGTATGTGTCCTTAGCTGGACTGTGAACTTTTTTAGGACAGAGACCAAGTCTTATTTATCTTTTCTATCCCCCAGGCTAAGTACTCAGTGAATGGTTGCTGACTGGGCGGATGTAGCTCATCTGGGACAATGCTCACCATACTGTGTGCACAGGCCAATGGGCCAAACAAATACCCTCTGAATTTGCTTAAAGCATGTGGGTTCTAGGTAGCACTGTGTGCTTACTTTGTCCATTATACTGATGAATCTTACAAGTGCTCCGAACTCTGAACTTTTTTGGGTGCAGCAAAAGGGAGTTTGTGGGCACACAATTTTGGTGGCAGTCTGCTGTTTCCTATTGCTCTGCTCAAACTGTTCGTGTAGCAGGTATTTTGTAGAAATGTTTGGTCATGACTTTTTTGACCATTAGTAAAGGTGACTGAGTGAACAGAGATGAGGAAGGGGATGGATGATCCTATGATAAGGAGAGGCAGCTCAGTGCTACTGCCGTCTGTTCTTGACCTGTTTCCCTGCTTTCACCTTTGCTGTCCGCCACCCCCACTGAAAGTCAGGCTAAACTTCACACAGGAGCCTCAGCGATCCTGTAAAACATCAAACAGAAGTCATGTTGTGTAACTTCACTGCTTACAACCCTTCACTGGCTTTCCTTCTTGGACAGTTCAAATGCTAACACCTTTACCATGTTCTGTAAGGCCCTACTTGATCTGTCTCGTCACCCCATTTCATCCCTAACCTTGTTACCTTTGCTTTCCCCTCACTGTCCTCTAAGTCTCTTTGCTGTTTTTAGAATATGCTGGGCAACTTGACCTTTTCTCTACCTAGAATCGCAGCTGTGCACATGGTTGCCTCCCTGTCTCACTTCTTTCAGATCTTGGTTCAAAAGTCATCTCAGTGACCCTATTTAAAATTGTCTCATCTTACCCTCATCCTGACCTTCCTATCCAAATTTTTCTCTAAAGCACTGTACTATATAAATATATAGTACATATTTATTATACTGTGTACATTATATATTTATTTTTGGTACTGCCTGTCTCCTCAAACGGGAATTTTACCTCTAAGACGAGATTTTTTTGTATGCTTTTATAACCAGTCTTTCCCCAAGCCTGGCACATATTAGGTGTTCAGCAAATTTTAGTTGAAAGAGAGCATGCATGATGCAGAGAGCGTAACTACGTCAGGAAATCTGGGCATTTCACTTCTGTCACTTGCTAATTTTGTGACCTGGCACAAGTCGCATAATCTGTTTAAGCTCTAGTTTTAATTTCTATAAAATGGGATGATACTTATTCATCTTACATATGGGTAGCAGGTACAGCTTGTTTGTGGAATAAATGAGTATATGTTTTATAGATATTACATCAGCCTACAAATTAGATCTGGTTGTATTTAATGGAACTGTCTGTGGGGTGGCCATCTCTTCACTATCAGTAGTTAGTGGAGTCAATGATGGCTTTATCCTAGCAGAGAATATACTGTTCTGTAGAATTTGCAATATAGAAATAGGCAACCCAAGTGGAAGCAATCACTTCCTTTACATGTTTTTTACCTCCATTTTTATGTGAAATCCTGAAATGATTAAAATGCCAAACTGAAAGTCATATCTAAGTCAGTCAACCCACCCATAAATACTAACACTAGCCAACACTTAATGAGTACTTGCCAGGGCTAGACACTATTAATAACACATTACACGAATTAACATTTAATAAATATTGTCTGGAGACCATAATTATTCACTAAAAATAATAGTTGGTTTGATAAGTGGGGAAGGTTTAGATCACCAGGGAGAACTAGAAACTGGGCAGAGAAACTTAGATGGGATGAAGCAGGGAACCCAGAGTAAATCTTCAAGAAGAGATAGGACATCGAAAGCACTCAGGGCATTCTGGAGTCTTGCTTGGACCCAGCAACTTCTGGTATATGGGCAAATGCTCTGCTTTCAGACTGGGTGTGTGCTTCATGCCTCACCTCACTTCAGTTTTATTGACATCCAGTCTGTATCTTATCCAGCGTCTTGCACTTTGCAGAGCGGAAGTAAATATTTGCTGTGTGAACACACGGTCAAGGCGATATTGAAGGAAAACTGCTCTGGTTGTAGCTCTCAGGATAGATTGGAGTATCAGGGACTGGAAGCTGGACGCGGCTGAGAAGAGACCAATAACTGGGCGAAGTGATTTTATAGGCACCTGAGGAAAAGCAGTTATGAAATGTTTATATCAGATTTTCGTGTTAAGCTGTCTTTATTAAGGGAGGCCACAGGTTTTAATAATAACTTGTTCCTTTAGCAATAGCATCTGTCATTTTCAAAGGTATAGTTATATTTTTTCTGGTTTTATGAAATGTGGGTAGCCATCACCTTGCATTTCTAGCCTTCCTAATTAATACATAAAGCAACACCTTGAGAAATCCACCTGGAGGAGCAGCCTCTGTCTGAGGCAAGGTGAAAATAACTTGAATTGGGAGTGACTGGAGGTGGCCTGGCACAGAGAGCCTTCCCTAAAGCAGGCAGTCATGAGGGTGGTGGGACAGAGAGTGACTACCCTGCCATTTTCATGGCCTATTTAAAAAAGGCTGTGTTAAAGGCAGGAACAAATGGAAGACAGTGGAAGAAGGTGGCAATAGACTTGAGGAAGAGGAGGGATACGTTATAAGGGAAGAGAAGAGATCATGCATCTCCATACTTTTCTTCTCTGCCTTCCCTTTGCTAAGTTTTCTGATCCTGTCTCCTAAATCAGTAAAGTTATGGTAGTCTCCTGGGAGTCAAGTTTCTGAATATGCAGCCTGCACAACTAGTTGTTCCCTTGTAATAAATTATGTCTGTTTGTTTTTAAGACGTAGCTAAATAAAGTTTCTGTACATGGTTGGAAAAGGCATGAGACAAGAATAAAAACTATTAACTGATTGAAATAATTTTAGTGGTACAAGTAAATTGTCAGATTTGGGTTCCAAATATATTTATCTTTCTCGAGGAAAAAGCCCATTTGTAAGTGAAAGCCACAAGCAGTTGAGATTTCACTAAACTGTATCACTTAATTTTTGTCTTTTGAGTAAACTTTAAAAGAAAAAGTGAGAATAAATATATTTTATTGTTGGTACAGTTCCCTAGGTATTCCCGAAGGTTCTCTTTTACTTTGTAATTCTAAACTGCCTCAGCTAAAGTAGAAACTGGGTATCTGGTGTTTCTGGATTACATTTGGAGATAAACCAGAATTCTTACCTGAACAGGTGTGTATTGCTTCAGTCTGGATTAGTGTGGGATTGTTTTACAAAGCATACAAAAGACAATTTGTGAATTTCTCTTTGTGGGTGGTTTTGGCTGGTGCTTGGCATGGTTGCTGTGGTCATCTTGACTGGTAGTTATTTATTGGCATAATTTTTTCGCCAGTAGAAAGTACATGGAGTGCTTTGACTTCCTGGAAAAAGAACTTTGATTTTTTTACTTTAAAGTAATTTAATTGCAGCCCTGGCCGGTGTGGCTCAGTTGGTTGAAACATTGTCCCTTCCACCAAAAGGTTGCAGGTTCATTTCCCAGTCAGGGTGCATATCTAGGTTGTGGGTTCAATCCCTGGTTGGGGCTCATACGAGAGGCAACTGATCTCTCTCTCTCTTTCTCTCTCTCTTGCTCTCTCTGTCTCTCAAGCCAATTTAAAAAAACATATCCTCCAGTGAGGATTTAAAAAGAAAAGTAATTTTTTTGCAGAGTTAATCAGTATACACTATTTCTACTATAACAAGATCTTTTAAGTACTTTTTTTTTCCTTGCTAGCTTTCCAAGTCCAGTTTTTTTGTCCTTAACGTGTGAATGCCTGAATGTCATTATGTTCTAAGGATCCCAGGTCTGTTTGATTTATAAGTGATTTTTGAGACACCTTGTTGCATTTGGGCGGTCCTTATGTTCTATTGATGCTTTAGGAAGCTGGAGAGGTTGGGCTTTTCTCTCATACAACATTCCTTTGGATCATCGGACCGTGGTTACATCGTACACACTGGGACATGTGTTAGTTCATCCAGTTATCCCTGTTCCTATGTCATTGTAACCAGGGGAAGGTTATGGAACAGACTTTTGAAGGTTATGTTTCAACTCTAACAGAGATTTGAACAAAAATCCAATTTTCCTGTAGTTTCTGAGAACATTGAGTTAGGTTTTTCTACAACAAGTGCTTGTTTGGAATGGGAGAAAGAATCTTTTAGAGTGGACCTGTGGTGTGAATGTTTTGGGTTATACAGTGCCCAAGAAGCTTAATTATATTTGTTTTGTTTAATTCAGTGAGCTTTGAAAATTTGCCTGTGTCCAGAGTAATAGATATACCACATTTGTTCCTAGCCCACACAATGCATGCGTGCACCCCCACACACACACCTGCATATACATATACACACACACAGGCATACACAGTAAGTCCTCACTTAACGTTCTTCATAGATTCTTGGAAACCGCGACCCTAAGTGAAACGACGTGTAAGGAAACCAGTTTTACCACAGGCTGAGTGATATAAACAAGAGTGAAGTCCCGAGGGCATTATTTCTGGTCACAAAAATGCTTCACAAAACTTCTAACTAAAGACCCCAAACTCTTCTCGTATTAAACACTGAAATAAATGTGGGCGCTACATATGCATAAGAAGTATGGGTAGAAACAAGGCAGAGAATGATTTTCCAGCCTGCTGATTCCAGGGCAGGGGCAGGGTCAGGGTCAGGGTGGCTGGAGCCAGTCCCGGCCACTGGGCAAGCGAGGCGGCACCCGCGCCGGGCATGGGGCGCCTGGCCCTCACACTCACTCAGGCTGGATCACGTAGCACGCGGGAGGAAACAAGTATGGGAGAAGCCCCACGCACACGCCGGGAGGACCTGGGAGAACATGCAGACGTCACACGGGCTCACCCTGGCCGGGAATTGATTTCTTTCTCATCAACGTTATAATGGAATGACATTGACTCAAACGAGGTTATTCGAGGACCTGCTGCATATAAAACGAAACAAAAGCTTTGTGAAAATACTTACCTTGGCTGCGTGTCTACATAGGATACTAGTAATTTTCTCTCCTGTTTTATTTTATAGACGGAAAATGTCAGTCCTGACCTACGAAAGCGGTTTTATGACTGACTCCCTGTTAGGTCACAGCCTTCAGTTGGCAAAATGGTGCTTTCCGTAGACTTCTCTTCTTTGGGTAGGGTTTTACTATCCTGAGTCCAGCTGGCTCCTTCACAGTGTCTAGAAGGTACAGACGGATGGCGTTTCTGTGGATGGTCCACTGTCACGTCGATGTGGTAGGAAGGCCTCACGCACCAGAAGTATCTTTAGGTGCACTGTGGATTAGTGGTGCATCTCAGAAAATACCTGGTCTGAGAACTAAGGGCAGCGAGCACCTAAGCATTCATTCACCATGTCAGGCCTCGTCTAGGTTTCGCTCTGCACTCTGACCCCAGGACCATGTCCATGAATAAAGGGAAATGCTGGGAAATTAGCAGCAGGACTGAGCGAGTTCCAGCACGAACCCTGTCCCCTGCTGGAGCAGAGTGGCGCGGAGCCTTGCTAATGCATTTGGAGGACTGCTTGCACCTGCTAACCCACCCAAGGGAAAGCTCATGAATGGCAGTGTCTGTCGAATTTCTGCCTTATTCTGGAGGTTTCTCTGTCATCATGTTTACTGACCTACTGTCCATCCCCCACAGGGGAAAAATTAGTTGAAAAGTTCATTCCATTTACTTTTACTTTCAAATTGTTGGGCTCTAGGCTATGTGTATCAGAGATCCTACCTGAACTGGAAGATAAGCTGCATTTTCTTTGAAACAAAGTTATTGTAAAAATGTGATGGTTGGCTAGAAATACTTTTTAAAATTGCGATCACATGGAGTACATGTTAGCTTATGTAAAGTGTTAGCAGAATATGCCTTTTACTTACTTGCATTTCCATATAACAAGTTTGCTTCATTCATGTTTCAGAATTTTAAAAAATTTCAAAATTTTTAAATTATAAAAACCTTTCTAAGGTATACTCTGCAGACAGAGTCTTGGTTGCAGGTCTTGGTTTACCCAGTAGTCACACATGTACGGTCTCATTTCATTGTTTTGACAGTCCTATGGGATGGGCAGGACAGGTGGCATGACCCTCTTTTGTCATGACAGCTTTGAGGAAGCCGCCTCGGAAAGATTAAGTGACTTGCATAAGGCCATATGGATAGTAATGCTTAAGGCCATATGGATAGTAATGCTATAGATTGGACTTGAATCCACTTTTTGTGACTTAGTCCCACACTCTTGTTGTGACACTGTGCCACATCTCTGCTCAGTACACAGAGCACAGTTAAACCTGGTTTTGATGCCTTCGTGTCACCATGAATGGTTGTTGAACCTTGTAATAACCTGGCGATGCCCTGGTGGCTCCTGAGGTTGGCAGAGATCTTTGCTTTGGCGAGAAGTGGGTCTCCACCGTGTGCCTCTTATTCCATTGGTGCTGTGGGCTTTCTCTTTTCCCCCATGCAGCCATGCCTGCCTCTTGTCCCCACCACTCTCTGGTTTGGTGTTTCTAATTTGTCACCTAGTGTGGAGGCTCTGGGCGATCCAGTTTATTATAACAGTATTAACCGGAAGGTTATAATGAGATCCTGAGCCACAACGCTGTGAGTGATGCTATCTGGTCAGAGACCATTTTGATTTCTTGGCCATATTTTGAGTGGTTGAGCTTGTCAGAAAAGTGATCTCTCGATAAGCAGGATGTTACTGTACTGCATGAGTGTGTTTTTTACATTTTTATTTTCTGTTGGCTTTTCTTTTTAGCACAGTTGAATAAAGGAAACGTTTGCATTAATGTTGTGGGATTGTGACTATATTTGGGCATCTCAGTTCTTTTTGTAAACATTAACTTTCAAACACTTCTATAACACTCTGAGTTTTCAAGTAGGATTACTGCATTGTTTCACTTAATAAGCTAGTATAGCTTTTAAGCTTCAGTTTCACCATTAATCACTTTCTCTAATAACTTAAGTTCTCACTCTCCCTCCCTTCTCTTCTCTCCATCTGATATTTGGACACCACATATATTTTCTTGATTTTCATATGGGTGAAATTGCTTCCTCGTATATTCAATTTCGTATCTTTCTTCACATTATCTGCTTATAGAAAAGTTAAGCAATTGTGATGACAAAACATATTTCTCTGAATAATTCATATTATCTGAAACCAATTCTTGTCCCGTAAATACTTTTTGCCAAACACTTTAAATGATATTGGTCTTTATTAGCACAAATGGGAATTATATAAAATGTGACTGAAAAAGCTGATTGGACCCTGCCTTTTTTGTGAATTTCTTAATAAACCACTATATCCCGATACTTGGAATTAACATGGTCTTTTAATAGTCTACGTTGAAATGCTATAGTCCCCATTTTGTATCCTAGGCCTACAGTAATTGCTTAATGAATACTTTGATTTACACATGAGAGAGCTGCAAAAATGTTTGCATGCAATTTGAATAAATTGAAAGTAGAGACTTAAAAAAAACTTTTCTGTGTCTCAAGAAATGTGCTTAAAAGCACAGCAGTGTCAAAAAGCACTGTTGGCCTTTCTCTTACTCCTGAACATTAGAGAATTGATAGAAGATGCTCACTCCTGATACCCAAAGCTTCTGATACCCGGTGTTCACTCTGTGTTTTGGATGTAGAATCTCAGAGATAATGATGGTTGTAAAGATGCCTTTCTTTGCAGATGAAGCAAAATTTCAGAGAATTCTGACTATTTTGTATATACCTAATTAGAGAAACCAACTTTAGCAGTTATTTAGAGAGAGAGCTTATTGGAGCAATGACCACATGTTTTTTTCTCTCGGTGCCATTTGAGAGCATTGGAGTAAATATTTGCATATAGTCCCCAAATTGGAGCTAGGAAGGGATCCCAGTGGTTACCTGAGCAAAACAAGGCTAACTTGTTAGGGCTGGGAGGAACCTCAGAGATAGCCCTGCCTGATGTCTCATGTGACAGATGAGAAGGGGGACCGGGGAGGTGAATGAGCTTGCTTAAGACCACACAACCCACAGTGACCCAGTTAGGCTGTGCCCTTACATTCCTCTCTCCTCTCTTAAATGGCACTGAGATTGTGTCCCTTTCTATTACTTTCTTTAATTTTGACATTCCTGACTGCCCTGTGAAGGTCAAGTGACAGATTCCTTTGCTGACCTTTCAGAGCAAGTTTGGGAAGCTTTTCATTCACTGTGTATCACCCAGAAGTTTTCTAAATAGATGTGTCTGAGACAAGCAACTTACTAATGAGAGCAAAGGCAAAGGAGGGACATCCACCCTGAAAACAAGCTCTCTGGTGTCACTTTGATTCTACTCACAAAGGCAAAATTTATTCAGCTTTCAAAGAACTGAAGGAAAAAACAAAACCCCCCAAGACAAACAGAAAACCCCAAGGGCCCCAGGCTGCAGCCTTTCCTTTGTATGAACTAAAGTCCTTAGAGACTGTGGAATAACCTAATAGAGCTGTCAAAAGCACACCTGCCTCAGAAGAAATAAGTGTATTTGCAAACTCTAAAGTTAGTATTCTGTTTTTGATGTGTAGTTCCCCCCCTTTTGTGGGGCTGTAGATTTATTATCGTGAATAGCTAAATTTGCAGACATGCATTAAGTAAAAATGGAACAAAAATGCCAGCCATTACCATCGACAAAATTGTAGACTCCTGTTAGAACTTAACTTTACTGATGTTAAGCAAGGGTGTGTGTGTATGGGGGGGGGGGGGGCGGGAAGGGGGGTAAGAGGAAGGGAGGAAGGGAAGGAAAGCAGAAAAGAGGAAGAGGTAAAACAAAAATAAAAAATGAAAAGACTCAGATCTGTTTGGTGATCAAAGAGCGGGAAGAGAGAAGAGCTGTTTCTGTGGAAAGCTGTGTTCTCTGTGGACCGTGTAACTCTGTGATTATCATGCACTGTGGCAAGACGCCTCCCTGAAAATGGTCTGCCAAATTGAAGAATAATTTTCTTGCTTATTTTTAAACTGCTAAGAACAGGGGAAAAGACTGAATGAGCCTAAATGCTGTGGTTTCCTCAAACCATTATTGTTGCAAATCCTATGAGTCCTGAAATAACTTGCTGTTCCTGGGAAGTTTCAAGCTCCCTGGCTGCTCAGAAAGAAGACTTGGCAGTTGAAAGGGAAATGATTAGCTTGTTCCTTTAACCGTTGTCACCAAGGTTTAAGTGGGTCAAAAGTTGGAGAATGGGGTGATTTCGGAAATAAACTACCTTTTTATGGAAATTCTCCAGGTCTTTACAGAGCTTTGGGTTTTTCAAATATATAGTTGGCTTAAAAAGAAAAGACTTTAAGTTTATAAATCTTAAGTTAAATATTAGAATAATAAAATCAGGAACCTGGACACTTATTGTATGTCTTTTTAATTTTTCTCTTTTTGCTTGGTGATTCAAAGTAATTATCATTCAGTTACTCTCTCTGGTTATGAGCTTATGTTTTATTAACAAGTAAATGGTGGCAGGACTTGTGTTGCTCCTGATTGGCTGGTTCATGACCTTGACTAATTCTGGTCTGTAGGCTGACTTCTCTGTAGAATGCTTTAGGATGGGGATTTTGTGGGTGGAAAAGGTGCACCAGTTTCTATAGTTGAAGGCTGGTTATTGATTTAATATCCTTAGATTACTCACATGTTTAGGAGAAAATAATACAAATGACCTCTTTATTTTAGGTTAGTTGTGTTTTGTTGGGGAGGGGATTGCCATTGATATAGTATTTTAGGAGTCAGTTTCTCAAGGAGCACATTGATGAAATAAATACATGAAAGGACTGGAAGTTATTTATTTTTTTAGATGTAAAACTTTCTTTGTTCATGGACAACATGATGGTATATTGAAAACTTTAGGTAATCCCCCCACCCAAAGCTACTAGACTACTAAGTGAATGTTGCAGGGGTGCAGAATATGAGATCGGCATGCAAAAATCAATTGCATTTCTCTATACTGACAGCAAATAATTAGAAAATGGAACTTGGAAAACAATTCTATTCACACAACAAATACTTAGGAATAAGTTTAGTGAACAGTGTGAGAACTACAGACATTATAAAAGGAAACTATACTAGACCTAAGTGACTGTACATATTTATCATCCCAAGGATTGGAAAACTTAGTGTTCTTAAAATAGTAATTGAAATGAGGTTATTTTTATGTGCTTTAACCTGGACTCTCCAAAGTATAGTATACATATATCAGGTCTACAGACAATGGCAGAGCTTTGAGAGAATTCAATTTAGACTCTGGTGGTTTTATAAGGGAAAAACAAGCCCACTGGAGGGAATTGGGGGTTACTATCACACCTTTGGTATCTTCCCTCCAGCCGGACACACTGACTTCAACATTCTTCTGTGGATATTTCTGGAAAAATTCTTTTTCCTCCCCATTCCCATTATCCTTCAAACGTTTAATTTAGGCTGAATGAGGGCAGGGAAAACTGCTTTCTGAGTTTGCTCTGGCAGACTTGCCTTAAGAGAGTATCTGTGTTTGTGGGTTTGAAAACGAGGCCTCTTTAGACCATAAGTTTTTGAATGATGTATTTTTATTGAGAAATAATTTACATATAGCATTACATTAGTTTCAGATATACAACATAATGACTCGATATTTGTATATATTGTGATAGACTATATAATCTTTAAATTTATGATTTATGAACATTCCACCGTAAGTTTGACTATTAATGATCACTATTTATTTATTTATTTATTTATTTATTTATTAAATATATCTTTATTGATTTCAGAGAGAGGAAAGGAGAGGGAGAGAGAGAGAGACAGAAACATCAATGATGAGAGAGTCATTGATCAAGCCCGCAACCTGGGCATGTGCCCTGACCGGGAATCGAACCCTGATTGCCTGGATCCCAGGTCGACACTCAACCGCTGAGCCACACCCGGCCGGGCGATCAGTAGCTATTTAATAGTAAGAGTTTCAGTACAGTTTTACACAGGAAAAAATGACATCTGTTCATTTAATTTTAAGCAATATGTTAAATATTTTTATGACTTCATAGGAATCATTATGCTATTGGATAGGTATCCACGTTTTATACATATTCTTTTAACTATTTGCTATTGGATGAAATATTAAAGTGATAATAATTCTGGTTTATGCTAAGAACATTGATCATCTATTATGTTCCAGGTGCCCCGCACAGGGCACTGGAGGTTAAGTTCCTACTTTGCAGGTCTCTCATTTAAGGTGGGCACACAAAGTTGTGACACTATGATAGCCGCATAAAGAAAGAACCATGATGACGTAGCGTAAGGAGAGATTGATTCTGCTGGGGGAGAGGAGAGTGGTCAAAGGAGGCTTAAGAGAACTAAAAACAACAGGCTGTGGGGTGGGGCCTGCATTCCAGACAAAGGAAATGATGGCCTGATCAGGGACAGTGGAGGTGTGAGATCACATGGAGTATGGCACATCACCTCCCCACGGGCCGCTTAACGGGAGGCATGGCCAGAGAATGTTGGGAAAAGATCTGAGTCCAAGTCCAGAAGGGCCTTTATTGCTCGACAGGGACTTTGGGATTTATCATGACCTTATGTTTTTTACATAAATTGGAAACAGGATTTTTTATTTTTCTTAAGGGAGAGAATGGAGCAATTGGAGCTCTTTTGGAAAGATGTAGAATGTATAAAGGTAGATTAAGAGGGCAGACTTGGAAAGAAAAAATTAACTACTATAAAGGTATAAAGGAACATTGTAGCTAGAAGAAACCTCTCAGCCACAGGCACTACCTTTTGAAGCTATCAGGGCGGGATGAATGGAGCAAGGTTGAATGACTCCTTCCTGCTGCTGTTGCTTAATGTGGACCGGGCTCCTGAGCACATGGGTGGAGTTCTGGAGCCCAGAGGATAGCAGTGGAGACAAGGCAACTCCACCCATCCTAGAGAGATCAGGAGAGTCTGAGATTATCTAAGTTGGAAACTCATTATTACATTCCCTGGGAAAATGGAACCAGAGGGGCTCAGAGGCTCTTCAAAAGGAAAAAAGTCAACTCATTTAGGTATTGGGAGAACTAGGGTGCTTAGAGACAATTTCATGATAAGGGGCCAAATGAGGGCTGCATTCTTGGTTGTGATGTCAAGAAGTCCAGATTTGGTTGTGAAGAGAAAAAATAAAATAACCTTAAGAATGGGCTCAGGGGAGCATATTTTAAAATGGCCAATTAGAGCAGAACTCCCAGGACTTTGGGAGGAAACACAGTGACATGAATGAAGCTACCTGAGGCCAGAACCCAGTGAAGTACTTGCCGGTTGCCTTGGAGCTCCGTAGCTCGTTTGTGTCTAATACAAAATAACCTGTCCCTTTACCAAGCCAGGATTCAGACATCTTCTAAAAGAAAAGTGACTGTGAAGAGAATGAGGTTGCCCTGGGGTTCAGAGTGCAGAAAAATCAAACAGGATTCAGGGTCAGATGATGACAGGAAGAGGAAGTGTCTAGAACAAAGACCTGTGTTCCAGGTTTCCCTCTGATGAACTAATGTTGCCTGCAGAGGTGGCCAGAAGGGGGCACTAGAACCAGGACCAGTGTTACAGTAGCCGGGAAAATGTGTAATTAGCCAATGTGAAGTTACAATGCTAAATTTTTTGTCTTCTTTCTCTGTAGTAGTAAAAATATATATGGGAAAACCCAGGCAGTCACTGTCTTTTCTGAGAAATTCAGAATATTGGTAAAAACTGAAGTATTCTAGTACAGTTTAGAAAACAAGTGCATATTCTAAACATTTGGTAAGATGTTCAGATTCTGCCGTGGCTGCCGGAGTGGCTTCTTTTCCAGGTAACTGGCTTAACCTGGTCCTTCTAATCTTTTTTTCTTTCTTTGTTCTTTAAAATATGTTTATTATTATTATTGATTTTAGAGAGAGGAAAAGAGAGGGAGAGAAACATTGATTTGAGAAAGAAACATCAATCAGCTGGCTCTGGCGCCCCCTACTGGAGGTGGAGTCAGAAACCTGGGCATGTGCCCAGACTGGGAATCAATCCAGCAACCTTTTGGTGCATGGGACGATGCTCAGCCAACTGAGCCACATGGGCCAGGGCCCTTCAAACCTTAAAAGTATCGGTGGGACTTGGGGGCCGGGGGCTCAGCATCTTCAGTCTCCTGCAGTATAGGGGAAAATGGAAAGTGGTGATTAGAAATATGTCTTTAGTTTCTGACTTTTAAAGCACTGAGGTGCATACCGAGAGATCTGAAAGCAGGCCTTGCCTGGTGTGGATTACTTTTCTAGTTAATGGGAAGCATATTCTTGCCTGGGTATGTAGAAGGGTCTTTCCATCTTTGCCTGACTTTTGTGAAGAGTCAGGATGCATACGGAGAAACTATGGTTTGTCTGTTTTTCTTGTAGTTTTGCTTATGTTTTGCCAGGGACAAAGTAGACTTTTGAGCCCTCTAGACTCACTAATTCTATGCATTATGCAAATTTCTAATTTCCCCATATTTCAGTATTTTATTGAAGCAAAAAAAATTTTAGTACATAAATTTCATAGCACTGGAGTGGTTTGGAAGACAGTCAGCATCTAAAAAAATTTGGCTGTTTATGTGTGTACCACTCCCTCTGGCCAAGATAATAATGTTACATTTTCACATGATGCTGGATGTTGTGATCCTACAAGAGAGAAAAGTGGTTGCTGCTCTAAGGTCATGGTTGGCAAAGACAAGGCCTTTGTCCTGCCCCCAGGGCTGTAAATTCTACTCGCATACATCATCCTGGGTCTGCTCCCAGGCTTCCTGGGTATTTGTTTTTCAAACTTAGTAGCAATGATCAGTGGTGACAGATAATAATAACTTTAATGGATAATGCTTTTCCCCCCTAGTTTGAAAAAAAGGATTATAGTGTGTCTTTTCATGTTTTATTTTTTGAACATATTTACACTTGTTTGATAGTGAAAATGATGTTAGTAAAAGCCTATTCTGTTGCCATTGCTTGAGTTTAATGCTGTGGACTTTTCAGATGGTGGTCCGTATAATGTCACTAATTTAATAGGAGATGGTATTTGTGCTGTTTATGAGTGTTATAGGAAGGTGTGTTTTTTCTTCATTGAAAATTTAGCCATAGTAAGTACAAGGATATGAAAAAAATAGGTTTTAAGCCCATGCAATCATGAATTGAAGCTGATTTAAAAAGAAATAAAAATCATGCCTCTCCCATATAATTGTTACCTTGTTCAATGTATTAGTTTCCTGGGGCTGCTGTAACAAATGACCACAAATGGGGTGACTTAAACCAAGTGTCAGCAGGGCTTTGCTCGGTCCCAAGGCTCTACAAGAGGA
This sequence comes from Miniopterus schreibersii, assembly GCF_964146895.1. Taxonomy (NCBI): domain Eukaryota; kingdom Metazoa; phylum Chordata; class Mammalia; order Chiroptera; family Miniopteridae; genus Miniopterus; species Miniopterus schreibersii. The sequence continues at coordinate 74,593,362 of NC_138107.1, read as the reverse complement.
TCCTTCCTGGCCTCTTCCCCCTTCTGGTGGCTCCAGGTGTTCCATGCCTTGTGGGCACAGAACTGCAGTCTTTGGTTCCATCTTCACATGGCCCTCTCTGTGTCTCTGTGTGTCCTTTCCTGTCTCTTATAAGGGGACTCTTATTTTCCTTAACACTCCCCAAGTCCAGTACCATCTCATCATGATCCTTACCTTAAGTGCATCTGCAAAGACCCATTGCCAAATAAGATCACGTCTTGGGGTTCTGGGTAGACAGGAATTTGGGGGGCACCATTCAACCTTATTATATCAAATTATAGATGTTTTCACCTGGTTAGGAAGAGCAGCTTAGTTAGATGGTATTAGGCAAGAAGCTTTGTTGATCACTATTAATTTTGTGTATTCTATTATATGTTATCACATTGTATTATAGCTTATTCACCCACCTACCTCTTGCACTAAATGGTGAGAAGGCAAAGGATTGTCTTTTTTCTTGATATAATGCACCTAACAAAAATGCTTACATATATTATATAAATGTATATATCTATATATGTCCAAGCAAAAACTGAATGGAGTTGGCTAGAATGATAGAATCTTAGAGTTAATTTAGGCCCCACATCCAATCCCCACATTTATAGGTTATGAACTGCTGTGGAGACCAGCTAGATAATGTTCCAGATCAGCCGCAACCACGTTCTCTTTACTTTCCAACTCGGTATTCTTCCCAGCATATGAAGTTGTCTGTACAGTGGTACCTCAGTTTTCTAATGTGATCTGATCCAGAAGACCGTTGGAGTTCTGAAACGTTCGAAAACCGAGGGATCAGCAGTTGACAGCTAGGCCTCAGGATCTTGCCCTCAGCGGAAGCCGTGTGGCATGTTGGACTTCCGAGGTGTGTTCCAAAACCGAAGCATTCACTTCTGGGTTTATGGCATTCATAAACTAAAATGTTCATCAATGGAGACGTTTGAAAACCGAGGTATCACTGTATATTAAAGGTTTAACTGTGAGTATTCACACAGTGCCACAAGAAGAATGCAGCCATCCAAACCCTGTGAACTAACCTATGTTCAGAATTCTTAACTCTCCAAGTTGAGTTTCTCTCTGTGTGTGCAATTTGAAAAGTTATATCTAACCCATAAGGATACTTTCAGGAATACCTTTGTGATTCATACAGTGCATGGAAGACCACTCAAGACCGGCAAGGGCAAGGTATGACTCCAGCCACCTGTGGGAGGGTCACATGGTGAGATGGAAAAGGCTGAGTCAGGTGGTTTGGCTTTGATCTTGATGCAGCCACTGGTTAGTTGAGCAAATTGCCTCATCTCTGAACCACTCTATCAAATGAGATGAGCTATAAGCTTCCTTCCATTTCTGTTCTACCAGCTAGTATCACTGTGTGTCATTCCACATGCAGGTTTTTTTTTCTTCCCATCCCAGTGAGCTTCTGGCTAGGGGTCTCTGATATTTCTTTGTGATCATAGCAACGAGGACAGTGACTTCCTCGTGGTAGGAAACTATCAATCAGGCACTGCTGGGGATACGGGAGGTGAGGGTATGCTGCACCGTACGTTCAAATCCAAAGACAGAGCGTCCGTACTATGTAGCCAGGGCTGCAGCCAGCACCCCAGGACACAGACAGACAGATAGATGGGTTCTGTGAGTCAGTTTCCTGCATCCTGTGGAGTCAAAAGGAAGACCTGCACACAGCAGCTGGCCTGTGAACAATGGCCACTTCCTGTGACCAGGAGACTCCAGAGGCTGCGGGCCACTCGCTGTCACACTGCCCTCTCAACTGTGGTGCTCCCGAGGCCACATTGGAGACCATATCCCTTCAGAGCTGCCAAAAACTTTCTTCTTTTGCTTTTGAACCTTGTAAAAGAGTTTGTAAGTAAAGTAGCCCCTAACTGGCCAGAGTGAATTTAGCTTCTAGTGGAGGGGAGAAATGTCATGATCTGGTTATGGCCGCAGTAGAGTTAGAAATTCACTTGCTCTGACGCCAGCTTGAGGATATTTATTTTTGTTTCCTCATATGAAAAATGGCAGGGCCATAGAAGTGGAACACACTTAACATTTTTATCCTGACCTTAAGGTTAGTAGCAGTCGTGACAATAGTAATGGCAGCTAGCACTTCCATGGTGCTTCCTCTGTGTCCCACACTGTTACAAGCGCTTCACATACATTCACCCCTTTATGGAGATCCAGACAGCTGTGTGCATTTCATCTAATAGTGCTTAGTGCTGATTATGGACCCGTATATATGGGTTGTCCTGTGTCAGTAAGAAAGGTTAGAGTGTGAGTAGCAAAGGAATAATGAAATCCAAGAATAGTCAGAATTAATAGCAAACAGTGCAGCTGAACCCAGTGATTTCTTTCTTGCCTTGTTGACCACATGAGCTACTCCATCTGCTGCAATGGAAAATGCTGAGAGACAGACAGACAAATGGACTTCCCCTTGCCCTGTTCTCCACGGGACTCTGTGGACAGTGACTGCTCCCCCCTGCTCCTCTCACTTTCCAAGATGATCCTGGCTGATTGCGTGGTGTGAAACAGCGCTCGAGAGGGAGGTGTCAGCGCTCGCCCAGAAAGCCGGGGATTGGGCAGTGGCTTCCTGGAGTCGCAGGGCTGGCCGCTGCCCCGCGCCCTGGCAGGGGGCGCTGGGGCGCTGGGGAGGTGGGCTGGGAGACGCTTGCCCGGCGCTGCAGGCTGCTGCGCTGCGAGCGCCGCCCGCCGTGGGACTGCTTCAGAATGTTCTGCCTGAAAGGTGAGAGGGCTCTGGGTCCGTTTGGGTGGTGAAGTTACAGTTAGAGAAACGGTCATTTAGCATCAGCGCCTAAGTCACGTGGCTAGTTCTATTAAAATCAAAGTTTTGAGGGACTTTTGTTAAGTATGAAAGTGAAAAAGTCATTGTTCTTTTTCTGTTGCAAACAGGAAGAAAGACCTCCTGCTGGGGAGATGGAATTTTCTCCTAGAAGGAAAGGCTAGTTCTCCCTTTGGATGTGTTGTGTATGTGTTTTGTCATAGACAAAAGTAGTTAAAAGTTTAGAATTAGAGGAAACTTAATAAAAGTTGGAATAGTTTACAGTTGTAGTGTAAGTCCTATTAGAGACGTTTCCGTGCGATGAGCTGCTGATGGGAAGGATCAGAAGGACTGGAAAGGGGGACAGTTCTATCGCTGGAAGCTTTATTGTGTGAAATCAGGAATGAAATTAGTTTCACAGTAGACACAGCTCTCATTCTAGCTATGTATGGATTATAGTACTCAAGTACTGTAAGGCGGTGAGTATATGAGTACATGTAGTGATTTCCTGATTATTTGGGGAGTATTTTCTCTTTTTAGGCAATTATTTTTTCTTCAACTCTGTTTTTCTTCCAACTCTTCTCATAATGTGATTAACTTAGGCATTTGAGAGTGTATTTGTCTGTGAGATTGCTGGCATGAGGGAGTGAAAATGAATTTCCTCAGGACTGGAATAGATTATTTTGTTCATTTCTTTCAGAGTATGTCATTCTGTTGATGTGAAATTCTTGACAGCTTTTCAATTTTTGGAAATAAAGCGGTCCTGGCTTGCTTTGTTGACTGCTCCTTTGTTTTCAGTCTATTAATGAGGAAAGCTCTAGTCTTAACCTTTACAGTTTTAACCCTAATTTGACATCTTAAAAATCACCCAAGTCTTTAATATTAAACTGAGTTTTGGGTATTTGTTTATACAGTTGGTACAAATTTGATAAAACTGAGAGAGTAAGAACTAAAAAGAACATCCTATTTTTCCCTCCCTACAAAGTAAATTAATTTATACTATAGAGATTATCTAGTTGTAGTAGATTTCTAAGGAGCTCATAGAGTTGAAATGAATTTGAATATTCTGAAAAATAATTTTAGATAAAATGAGTTATGAGCTCTCATGATGCTGTTTCTTAAAAAAAAGTTGTCTCAAAAAAGAATGTAACTCTGAAGAGCCAGCGATCAGTTTTATTGGAGGAGAGTGCGTGCTACCCTAGGGTAATTTCCACAGTGTAGTTGAAGTCATTATGATCTAATGGTAGCTTAAGGTGCAGGATTTTTAATTGAATGCAGGTGTGGAGCTGTTGCAGGGTATGACTTTTGCAGCTTCAACATATTTGTCTCCACCCATTCCCATAACAGCAATTTCACTTATTAAAGAATCTATCAATTTCATGGACTCTTAGTTTCCGTGGTAACTGAGGACATTTTAGAAAGTCAAGTGAATGGCATGTGATGACAACTGAGTGCTTTTATGCTGAAGTGTGTTTTTCAATCAGGAATCCACAATCCCCTTTAAAGCCCACTTCTGATCTGCCAGCAGTCAGGACAAACAGTTGACATTTTGCTCTCTTCCTGTGATTTATAGCCTCTTGATTTACAGTAAGGATTTTTAAGTTGCCCTTTGTGCTGCATGTGAGGCAACCCCAGGATAAAGTAATGGCAAATGAGATTTAGCACAGGAATATCAAGGGCTCTTTGTGATGCTTTGTGTTCTTACTGTGTTCGTGTACCCCTCTGTTGTAGGCATTGTCAGAGGTTTTATTAATTGGCCTGTTTCTAGGGCTAGCTGAGGTCCTAAGGGCTATGGAGTCTGTGGTTATGATTTTCATGGACTTTAAAGGAAACAGAGTTGCCCTTCTCTTGGGTTAAATTGTGTTCCTGTGTATTTCTTTTAATTGTTAAAAGAAAATATGCACATCAGACAGCCTCCCACATTGATGCAGGGCTTCCTTTTGTCCATTTAGACTATTTTTTTCCGAAGTCATGTTTACTCAGCTTTTAGTTGATTTGGTGCTAGAAAAAAGATCGCATCTTCTAAGAGCGATGCCATCTTTGTCTTTCTTGTCAGTATAGTAGCTCATGTAGTTATAGTCACTCTCTACTGTTGCCATTGAAGTAGTTCACATAGGCCCTCTCCACCCAAGTTTGTTTTGTATGAGCAACCCCTGAGCTCCCCGCTCTCTGGGAGGATGTTCTCTCAAGTTCTGCCAAGGTCCCTGTGGTTAACAAAGCTGTGGTGTGTTGTCCCTTCACTGTGAAATCAATGATCCAACATGGTCTGGGAAGGTTTCTGCCTAATCAATAAGGTGGTTAACGGCAAACTACCATGCATGTATCACATATCATCCATGGATTACTTTGCTCAAAAAATTAGAATGAAATATTTTCACCACTAAAACTGCATGGAACCTAATTAAGTTTCTTTGAGACCATTCAGCATGCAAATTTCTTAACTGCAGTACACCAGTTCATCTTTATAAATATTAATTATCTCTGTAGTGCATCTCTAACTGTGAAGACTATTTTCTTCTTTTAATTGCCAATCCATCACAGACAGATATTTTGTAAAACATAAAATCATGTGCTGTGGGTATCGCCACAGTGTCAAACATCTATAAAAGTTCTTAAACATTTAATCACGTTTCCTATAGTAATCTTCTTGTAGACTGGTAAGCAAATCATTGGCCAACTGGCACGGGTTAGTGGATAAATAAATCTGTATTAGTTTCCTAGAGCTGCTGTAACAAATGACCACTAAGTGAGTAGCTTAAAACAGGAATTTCTTCTCTCACGGTTTAGAGGTTAAAGTCCAAAATCAGGTTGTTGGTGACGTCGTGCTCCCTCTGAAGTCTTTAGAGGAGGATCTTTCCTTACTGCTTCTAGTTTCTGTGGCCCCAGGTGTCTCTTGGCTTGTGACAGCACCTCTGGCTCTGTCTTCACTTGGCCTTCTTCCCTGTGTGTGTCCCTGTATTTCTGTGTCTGTGGTTTTCTTATGAGGATGGCAGCCATTGGATTTAGGGCCCACCCTAATCCAATATATGACCTCATTTTAATTGATTACATCTGCAAAGACTCTATTTCCAAATAAAGGTACGTTCTGAGGTTCCCGGTAGACATGGGGGGAACACCTCACTCCATTAGAATGGACCATATCTAAAATCACATTGATTGAAGGTAGCAGGGTAGGAGGTGTATTTAATGGATACCTGTAAGAGTGACTCTTCAGCGTAGCTGCTTTGATGATGTATTTGTAGCCTATGGGAATGCAAGTTTAAGACAAGTTCATATGTGTAGGTACAAAGGTTGAAAATACACTCACTATGATCAATCATGCAAAAGCAGAAAATGATGCCTTTTTATTTCCTATAAATGATCCAGTTTTCTTCATGAACTCTTATCCTGCTGAGAAGGGAAAAAACAAAAAACAAAATTGAACTCAGTTCACTGCAGTCAACTCAGTGTGAGCCAAAAATTTAAACAGTTGCATTAGATAGCTCCGTCTGCTGGATGACTCAGTCTTTCAGAATTTTCCTATGATCCCTCTCTCCAAAGTGGAGTCTGTTGCTGAGTCTCCCCCTCATTAATAAAACAGAAGGGATGCGTGCGAAATTACATCCTTTTGAATCATTGGCTTGATCATTACATAGTTTTATGAATTGTAAAGCAGAATATCCCTGTGTAGTTGAGTTTAAAATCATTGCTCTTCTGAAAGGATTAATGTATAAATCCTTTTGTGTTCTAAGAATACTTTTAGCATGTTTTATGAGCATCATGGACCTTAAGGTTCTGAATTTAATATTGGATTTTGCCTGGCCAGCATTCTCTCTGGAGACTTAAACCTGGCTTTGGTGTTGGACTAGATTCTTCCCCTTTCTTAGCTCTTATGTGTCATCCAAGAGCTAGAAATCTAGTTTCATGGATTGGAAAAGTGGTGATTGTGTGGAGTTGGGTGTATCCCAGCTGCCTGCATGCTCAGCATGGTAGGGTCCTGTCTACATCCGTTTCTGCTACACAAGTTACAGATTTAGGAAAGCCTTTAGGTTGTCTAATAATAGCAGAGTTATGTTGGAGATTACAGCTCAGAACTATCTCAGGCATGTGCTCCTGCTCCCGAGAGGGCAGTTCATACTAAAAACTCAACTCTCTTTCCTCATTGTGCACCCTGGAGCAGATCACAGGCCTCTTTCCAGTTGTCTCGTGCATGTTGTGTATGTAAAGGAATTCCTTAGATTCTTTTCTTGGCAGCATTTGGAAAATAATGTCTGGAATCAGAAACAGATTTGTTATTTCTGTGCTGAAACAAGTGCATTTTTCAAGTTAGCTAGCAAGCAACCATTTGCTCTGGCAGGTTCCCCACCCCTTCCTAAATCCAGCAATAAACTGTCAAGTAAGCACTGAGCAAAGTTTATGCTATTTTGCTCTTTGATCTGAGCATCATTTTAAAAGGCTTTAACAATTAAAATGCAAGTGCCCCTGAACAGGTTGCATCTGTGTGAATCTGGACATTTTACTGTCATACATTTAGATTTTTAGGTTTTACTTAAACTAGCAGCAGCTTTAGAACCCTAATCCTGCAAGCCTTCCCTAATTCTTTTCCCCTCCTTGTCATTTAAAAATTGCATATAATTGTTAGTCAATAACCTAGAGCTACCAAGGGGAATTCACGCTCCCTCAATCTGCAATTTAAAGTAGCACTTTTAATAAACACACTGGTGATATCATGCATTTTTCAAACTGGCAGGCAAAGCCCTTGAAATTTAATAAACCAAACAAAGCTAGCCCTTTATTTCCTTTGTCTTTCTCTTGAAAACTTTGTCATGCTCTCTAGTTCCCTTTCTTCCTTCCACTACTAACCAGAATCTTGCTTTCATATATATTGCAGTAGAAGCTGGATCGCCTTGTTGAATAGATGATTTAATGTAAACTGGGAGATGCTGTCCTTAAGGAATGAGAGAGCAGTTAACGGGCTTTGCTGCCTGAAGCGCACAGAGCTGGGGGTCTGCTTGTTTCTGGAGCATGCTCTGTGCAAGGAGTGTGCCCTGGGTAATTTTGTGGAACCGAATCAAACGACTTGAATTACCAAAAGCATTGGCAAAGGTGTCCGTTAAATTCTCCATTTTAACATATCCTGTCCCATTTTTACCTGGTATTTTTGTTTCCTTTATTTGCTGATTTTCGTGTCTTTCCTTTTTAGTTTTTTCTTTCCTTCTCTTATGCTCTGATTGCCCATTGGGGGAGCTGTATTATACCTAAGCCGGATTGAACTCCCTCTAGTTACGAAGGTGTGATCAGCAGTCTGCACACGCGTTAGTGGAGGTGGTAGTTAATAGACGAAGGCAGATGGATCAGTGTGATAAAGGCAGTTTACCACTCGGGATATCACGTCACCACCGTCAGCCAGGCACAAAGGTATGCCCGGGTATGTATTTTTCTGTTGTAAATATCAGAAGAAAATGCTGCCAGAAACAACCTGAAGGGCTTGAAGCAATTAATAGCTTTTGCATGATTAAACAGCTTGGCAAGATTTTGTACTGGAGACTCCAGGTGGGAAGATGGATATTTTTAAATTGAAAAAAAGAAGTCAATTATTTCATAAAATCATACATAGCACTTAAATTTGAAATCGGAAGGTCTTCATTTGACAGGCAGTATAACGACAAACTGTTTGGTCTAACGTTAACAGTATTCATCCTTCGTCTGCTGACTGCATGGCATTTATCAGGTTTTGTTCATTTAGATTGGGTATAGAATTTTTATTGTTATTGTCAAAACGTGGCTAATACTGACAGCCATTGAGACAGATAGCCATGCTGACCTGAACTTGGGTTTAATTTGGGGGGGTACATGATAAGAGGAATGTGAGCACTTGTGGCCACTCTCTCTTTGGAATGTCTTCTTATAACAGAAGGTATAAATAGCATCAAGTGAGCTGTAGGAACTGTGGGATGAAATGTAATTTATACGTGAATTTCTATTTAAATGGAGAATGGTTTTCAAAGATCAGGTTCTATATGATATGTTTGTTCTTGAGAAATTTTGCAAGACAGCATTTGAAAACAAATGAGAAAAACCTCTATTTTGATGACCAGAAGGGGACACCCCTGTGGTTTATTGTTCCATTTCCCTGAGTGAAACTGTGAGAGGTTCGCTGTCACTGAAACTTTTAGAATGAAAGTTGGGACAAGTGCCACTGCTCTCCTGAGGGAGCTGATGTTTGGGGGAGGAGTGAGGGAAGGTGGACTGTGCCCTTGGAGGGGTGTGCTTAGGACAGGGAGGCAGTGGGCATCCAGATGGCTTAGGGCAGCCCCGGGGGAGAGGCAGGAGTCCAGGAGATGCCAGATTTGCCACAGGATCCGCTGGGGAAACTGATTTGCACCAGAAGTTGAGTAGTGACTTTTCTGTGTTCAAACCAAAAAAGTTCCTTAGCAAATGAAAAGGGGCCTCAGGAAATGCTTTGAGAGGTGACATGGCCAAAGGAAAGGTAGAGTGTGGAAGCCAGCAGCGCCTGTGGTAGCCATCTCTCCTTGCTTAGCTGGCTCCTACAGATTGGGGGTTTTGCCTTATATCGACCCTTTCCTAGTTTCAAGGAGACAAAGGAAGCTCTAGTTCCTTCTTTTTTCCTGGAAAAGTGTTGCTGTAAGAGAATACCCATTTTTATGTAAAAAAGCGCCAATGTTATCCTTAAAGTGGCTAATTTATATATCTAGTAGAGTCACCCAAAATTTGTTGATATTCCAAAATAGTTCTGACTAAAATGTTTTGGTAGCGTTTTGTGTTATGAGTGTTTTTTCCCAGATGTTGGCGAGTACCTACCAGGTGCCAGGCCCAGCGCCCACCCCAGGAAAGCCTCCCTTTGCTGCTGCTCCTGCACTTCTCCCAGGCCCAGGGTTCTTCCTGCACCGACCCCTGCTGCTTTTCTAGCCACTTGTGCCCACTTCTGGGAGGTCCTCTTCCCAAGATTAACTTTGAGAACAAAGCAAAGCCAAAGACTTTTTAAATGCTTTCCCTACTAATCATGACGCCATTAACAAAAATAATGGACAGGTTACTGAAGACGATTTAGTAAGTCCCAACTCTGTCCATTAATATAAGCTTGAGTGAAGATGTCCTTAGCTGTGAGAAGAGAATCTTCCTGGTAAAATACTGAGTATTGAATAGCAACTTACATAAGGTGCTGCGGATTTCCTCAAAAGTATTAGTCATGCTGTTTATTTATGTTTAAAATTTGATTTTTCAGTTACAGTTGACCTTCAGTATTATTTTGTCTTAGTTTCAGGTGTACAGCATAGTGGTTAGACAAACATATACTTTACAAAGTGTTCCCTCTGATATTCCCAGTGCCACCCAGTCCCATACATAGTTATCACAATATTATTGACAGTATTCCCTATGCTGTACTTTGCATCCCTTTGACTATTTTGTAACTACCAATCTGTGCTTCTCAATCCCTTCACCTTTTTCACCCATCCCCCTGTTCCCTCGCCCCTCTGGCAACTATCCATCTGTTCTCTGCATCTATGAGTCTGTTTCTATTTTATAGTAATGCTATTTAAATTTAACATCTCTAGTGCTGCATAAAGTTACTGATTAGACTTACCTTGGGCTTGTGAAAGTCAAGACTAATTTGTACCGTAATTTGCAAATATGGTGTAATTATATAGTGAGAAAAGTAGAGCTCTGTTTGTTCTGTGTTTTTTTTAATCCTCACTTGAGGATATTTTTTCCATTCCTTTTCAGAGAGTGGGAGAGAAAAAGAGAGAGAGAGACATCGATATGAGAGACACATATTAATTGGTTGCCTCGTGCCCACGCCCTGACCAGGGCAGAGAATTGAGCCTGCAACTGAGGTATGTGCCCTTGGCCGGAATCGAACCCCGGGACCCTTCAGCCTGAGGGCAAACACACTAACCACTGAGCAAAACTCTCCAGGGCTAGACTTCTGTTTTTCCATCGCAGCATATTTATACCAACTTCTGTAAAGTTTTCTGGAATCACGGTCGTATGTCTGTACCCAGATGAATACAAAGTGCTGTAAGTCACACAGACTGGCAAATGAGCGTTGTAGCAACACAAATATTTTGAAAGCTGTGGCAGGCAGTGCGAGGGTCCTGGTGCTGTTCTAACGGAACAGTGGAAGTGTTTGCTGCACAGCAGTTGGGACAAAACCTTTCCTTTTTGGAAATGTTTCCTGGCAGAACAAGTGCTTGATAAAAATTTAAAACAAGATTTGGACCTCTCATATGGTACCTTTTATGAAATTGTTTTATTTTCACAAAATCTCTCCCTATCTAGATAGGAGGAGTGGACGGATGGGTAGTGTTATCCTTCCATAGGTGGGAAAGGCCTTATTTGAGGTTGATTGCTGAGGAATTGGTGCTGAGCTCTCCCTAATCGCTGGGGTGTTTCTCTTCTTGGTATATTTCTTCTATCGGTAATTGGCAGCCTGCTTTTCACCTCAGAGAGCTGGCTGGTGAGCAGAAGCGTTGTCCAGCTGAATTGTCGGTAAATTACAATGGAAGTTTAAAAAAGTAGCCCTACTCAAATGATGACATTGTCTGCCGGTCTCTCCACAAATGCAGAGTCCATACACGCTGGCAGGACTTGAGTGCAGATGAGTGAATTTTTGATGGCCGTAAGCTTGGTTTAGATATAAAACATTAGTTTGCTATTTGCCTTCATTCTAGGTTTAGGTTTACAAGACTCCTTCTATAGAGACCCCTTCTTTTTAGTCACCCATGGAGAACGTCTAAAGCTTAACTGTCTGGTGCCTTTTTTGCTTCCCATAGAAAGTTAATGTTGGTATGGCAAATATTCTGAATTTTTATTGTATGCTTTTTTGCTTATGATAACAAACTTGGCTGAGAATGAGTTTGTCTTAGGTGCTCCCAGGCCCTCACTCACCATCAGGAAATTGATGAATAGATCCTTTGTTGGTGTTATCTGCAAAAGATAACGTATCTGTGAACTGAGGGGAAAACCGGATCCCCTGCAATAGATGAGATTCCCTGGCCAGGTGACACACCGAAGGGTTCTCCTAGACTGCCACCTTGGACTGTGTTTGACTAGAGTTTCTTTCTCATTTCCCTTTCCCTCACTCATTTCGCCGTTGGAGGGTGACCTTCATGCCCTGTGGCTGAGGAGCAGCTACCTGTCTGTCTCCCGCCCTGGGCGATGTCTAAAGTGAGGTCAGACTGCGTGGATATGCTGTAGAGAAAGGAGGGAGCTGGCGCCTCTCTGCCGAAGGGGTGCTTCCTGCACCGCACAATGAGAGTGCTCGCTCACGCTAAGAGAATTCTCTGGTCAGTGTCAGGAGTCCTTCCCTGATTCTAATATTTGTGATATACTGATAACTCCTGAATTTCTGTCCCCAGCCAAGACCTCTCCCCTAAACTTTAAATATGAGTATCCACCCCTAAACTTTAAATATGAGTATCCAGCTGCCTTCTCTACATTTCCAACTGGATATCTAATAGACTTTATGAACATATAAAAACTCCTGCCCCCCCACCCCCACCCCACCACCTTTGCCCCCACATCCAGTTGACTGCAGGCTTCCTCCTTTCAGTAGGTGGCAAACCCTTCTTTTCAGTTGCTTGGACCAAAAACTTTGAAGTCATATGACTCCTTTTTCTCTTGTACCCTACTTTTGATGTGTTAGAAAACTCTGTCGACTATTTTTAAATCTTTTCCAGGATCTGACTCCCTCTCACCACCCCACTGCCACCTACCTGCATGGGTCTTACCTGGACTACGATCATAGCTCACCTGTACAGCCTGTTTTCAACCCCGCAGCCAGAGTGAACCTTTATAGACATAAGTGAGATTGTGCCAGTCCTTTGCTCAAAACTCCATTTCACTCAGTAAAAGCTCAAGACTTGGCAATTTCTCTTGTATTTGGGGGTGTCAATCACAGGTCAAAAATTAAACCATAGAGGAGAGGAATTATTTTTTATACCACGGAACTTGCAGCTGTGTCAAATTCTTTAGTCTGGCAGAAAAGCAAAAGACTTCCCTGTGAAACTCCAGCCCCGGGTGAGTTGTGTTCTCCTCCAGAGGGCATAGTACATGAGGCCTTTATCGTTATCTTTCCTGTGATGGGAATGAAGACCGTTCCACCCTATCTCATTTTGTCATTAAAGGTAGTAATCTGTGCTAAGGCAGATACTGTGCTATACCTTTCATCTTCATTAAATAAGTTCGATAAGAGTTTCTGTTGGAATTTTAGGGGATTGATTCCCATGACTTTTATGATAGTAAGGACCAAACAGCAGGGAGCCTGTTCAAATTAGAAAGCTATCTTACATGTTTAATAAGCAGCTCAGCTTTTTTTTTTAACTATATCTTTATTGAGTTCAGAAAGGGGAAGGGAGAGGGAGAGAGAGAGAGAGATAGAAACATCAGTGATGGGAGAGTCATTGATTGGCTGCCTCCTGCACGCCCCCTGCTGGGGATCGAGCCCATAACCCGGGCATGTGCCCCTGACCTGGAATCAAACCGAGATCTCCTGGATCCTAGGTTGATGCTCAACTACTGAGCCACGCCTGGCCGGGCAGCAGCTCAGCTTTTATTCTTATGTGTATATTTGTTTTGCTGAGCTTTGATATGTTATAAGGAATAGCAGACAATCCTCCCATAAGTGCAGGATATTTTACTCTTTCATAGAATGCAGTCATTTCCTTTCCTGGCGTCAACACCGATGGCAGGATCTTACCCCTCCACCCCACTGAGTGGGACTTGCTTGTTCTCCATGTACCTCCTATTGTGTGTGGGAGTGATAGGTTCTGCTAGACTCTAAGCTCCTTGAGGGCGTAGCCCAATAACGCCACCAAGAAGGAATTCCAGTCAATATTTATGGATCAAAGGAATGAAAAGTAATATTTAACCTAGTTCAGGTGAAAAGGACTTGAGCTATCAGTCTCCAGGAAAATAAAGGGACTTTTTTGAGGATAGCTTAAAATATAAAAGTGGATTTCTCTACTTTCAGTGGGACTGAAAATGTGCAGGCAATTAGCAGAGCAAGAGAGATTTTTAACTTTTGGAGTTTTATTTTTTTCTAGCAACCAATAGAAGAATCTACTGCAAAGACTTCAGTCATGAATGGCTTGTGAGAGGTGAAAGCTTATCATAAAGGAGGAGGAAGGTTAATGTGTTTCTAGAAATTCAGTCATTCAGAACAAATGAGTCTAGGCTTTGTGGTGCTGGGGGGTGGGGTACATTTCTCAGGTACCTTCTTGGTCTTTGAAGTGGCAGGTCACCATCAGGGAAATGGCCAGGTCCTGTTGGTTCCTCTCAAGCACCCATCTGAAGTGGTTTTATTTCTCTTGACTAAAGGACTGAGAATCTGCTCACCAAGAAGAAACACACTCTTTATCTATGCACTTTCTTCCCTCTTGAGTTTTCAATTAAACACCCCCCCCCCCCCGCCCCAATGCATAGTCTGGTGAATGGACAATTAAGCATAGACAAAAAAAGAAAAGTGGTAAAATTATCTTTAGAAATATGGGGTTATTTTCTCTTGGCAAACCATTATTTAAACGTTCAAGTTTTTTTATTTCTATAGAAATTTTATTTCACTTGGTCTTCTCATCCCTGGTTTGAAATTTTTAGATCCACTAGATTATTTTCTCGGGTTCCTCTGTATGCATTTCATCCTATTTCCATTGCAACTCTTGTTCCCCATTTTCTCTTTAAATATGCTTTCGATTTGGTCGTTCTGTGTTTCTGTCCGTATTGGATACTGTGAGAACAAGCTGGTTATTATTCAGGACCTTATGTCGGAGCATACCCATAGGTTGTTTATTAATATCCCCCGAACGATGAGTGCTTAGCTGCATTGGGGAGTGAATCCTCTCTCCTTTATCTCTGTGAACTGTTCCAGTTATAAAGTTATGGGCACTTTGACCGATAGGTTGTCTTTTCAACTCAAAAAATGCAAATGATGGACCCATCATTTAATGACCAGTGGAGGTCTTATTAAAATGCACATTCAGGATGATGAGCCTGAAATCTTCATGATGTGGTTTAACTGTGAGTAAACTCTGCACGAGAAGTAGAAAGGCCCTTTACCTGGGAGTCAGAGGGAGTTTCTGATCTGGGGTCTATCACTTACTAAGTCTGAAGAAGCCCCTAAACCTCTCTGAGCCATTTTCCTCATTTAAATACCAGTGACCTCCCTGCCTACTAGATGCAGTGATGTTGTGGGAATAAACTGAGATGAGGTGTCCCGAATGTAGCAGCAGGCTGGCAGTCCTCTTTGCCCCCCTCCTCCCTTCTTCTCCTCCACCTCCTGTCAGTCCACCTCTTCTGCATGTTCTGGAACCCATCTTCCCTCTTTATCCCCTGGGCCAGCACTGCCTAATGTGGTAACGATTAGCATCTCGTGCTTTTATTGGTTTATCTGCCTCCTAACTCCCTGATTGTAGGCTAATTGCTCTCTGATTCCTTCTCCAAACTCTATCCAGAGTGTGAACAACAGACAGACCTCCTCATGTTTCTTCTCCGGTTGGCACTCTTCATTCCCCACCTTCCCATTTCCTTTCATGAAAGACTATTTCCCCATTTCCCTCATCAGCCTCAGCTCTCACCAGCTTCTTCCCCCTTCCATAATCACTTTTGTTTGTCTTTCTTTGCATAGAATATCTGTTTCTCCCGTTTCTTCTCCCTAACATTTAGATTTGACCCACAGGACTCAGTTCAGATGTTCCCTCCTCTTGGAAGCCCTCCACAACAAGCATTTCAAAGCTGGTTTTGAACCCTCCTCTGTGCCCCCTCTCACTCTGTCACACAGCTGTCTTGTGCTATGCAGTAAAGATAAAGCTAGGGAATGTATATTCTTAATTATCATGCCAAGAATCTCATAAATGTTGGTTGAATTTTTCATTAATATTTCAGAAAATATGAGGGCAAATTAAGGTGTGTCATCCAGTTTAGTATTGGAGGCAAAATAAAAAGTATTACCCTGCCCTTGTATAAAGTTATAAACTTACACCTGGGGATGCTTTGGCTCATGCCAGCTATTCTCGCTAAATAATTTCTAACCAGTCGAAATGCACAAAGAATTTCAACTAAGATTATTTGTCTTGGAAGAAATAACTATGCTAAGAAATCCTATACTTATTCAGATTTTACCTGGAAGAACTGTGTTTGGGATGCAGTACCACAATATTCTATAGGAGTAAATGACCTGGAGGTTGTCAGCAAAAGCCATGTATTCAGGGCTGGGGCTGTAGTATTTATTACTTAGAATGGTGAGTTCAAATGAAAAATATTAGTCCATTCAAGAAGAGCACAGGTAAACAATGATTAATCCATCATTGATTACCAAGGTAAAATGGTCTTTTTGAGGAATTTTGTTCTTTTAAAGGCATAATGGTCTTTTCTGGAATTGAGGAATTCAAATAATGGAAAACGCTCCCAACTGTGATAGTCAAAATTTTGGCTTCCGTGACTTTCAGCCCCCAGTGCCCTCCCTTTGAATGTGTTACACTGTATGGCAAAAGGACTTTGCAGATGTAATTAAAGTTACTACTCAGGGACTTTAATAGTGGCATTAGCCTGGATTATCCAGGTGGGTTTAATGTAATTACACAAGCTTGTAAGAGCTGAGCTTTCTCCTAGCTGATTGTGAAGGGAAGTTGGGAGAATCTAAGTGTGAGAAGGATTCATTGCTGGCTTGAGGATGGAGGGAGCTACTAGGAAACAGAAGGAACTGAATTCTGCCAAAAACCTGAATAAACTTGGAAGCAAATTTTCCTTCACAACTTCTAGATACGAGCCCAGGCCAGCCAACACCTTGATTGAGGCCTGTGAGACCCTAAGCAGAAAACCCAGCCAAGGCGGCTGGCCTTCGCGCCTACACAACTGTGAGATGATAAATGGGTTTTATTTAAAGATGCTAAATTCATGGTAATTTGTTACAATAGCAGTAGAAAACTGCTGCACCAACACAACAAAACAAAAAATGGGATTGGGATATAGGAATCTTTGAGTTTGGGAACCTTTCTTTTAGGAAGACTTGATTTCCAGCGGACCTTGGTATTGAATGCCCTATTTCTGACAAACACTAAAATTGAATGCCCTTTCCGACAGCTGTAAGGGGTCTTTATTTCTGGCTGATCCATGATCTTTCCCTGACCCCTGGAACATCATAGTTGACCCAAGGCCTGCCTTTGAATATGTCTCAGACTTCTAAGGGCTCCAGTGGAAAAATCAGCCAAGGGATCTTACATTATTATATGCTGACTTTGTGCAGGAAGGGTTAACAATAATAAATTGGAGAAATGAAGATTGTTTGGGGTAGTAGAATATCAAAGGCTCATCCTCATTTTTTCCAAGTGTTGTGTAAAAATAGGACATTTGAGATGCCGACTTCTTTTTAGCACTGTTTTTCTAATGTTGCCTTTATGAAAGTCATTCTCTTTGTCAAAGGCCCCATCAAGACCCTAGTGCCGGAAATGCACACATTTTTTGTTAATGAAAAGAGAGGACTTGCTTTTGACTTCGTTTAAAAAGTACTGCACTCTCATATTGCAACTCTAAAAGCCATTCATTTTAGTTGTGATGTATAGGACAAGCAAAGACTTGAGTCTGGGCCATGCTTTGCCAACGTGGTGAATTTGTCCATATTAAATATTAAAACAGTTAGTTGCCTTAGTATCAAAATAGAGAACAATTGTGTCTGCATAGGATGATTGATAAAAGCAGAGTCAGAAATTAACAGAGTTGATAACCTACTTAATCACTTACTTTTGTGGAAACTGACTATTGCCTTCATCTTTTAGAGGAAAAATCACAAATTATACATCATTTATTCTCAAAACACAAAATAACAAGCTCATAGATAACTCTTTGAATGACTAGTCAAAGAATGAAAATTAGAAAAACAGGCTACTGACTTGATGTACCACCCCTGCCATCAAAGTTTAAAAACTTGATACTGTTTTTTTGTTGCTTGCTTTGGTTATTTTATATGTGTAATGAATTTGAGATATAACCCTTACTTTGGAAATTACAGTTTTATTTGATCCACTGCACACACATTTTATTCAGATATTGTCTACATTTTCTTGCTTTTCTTAGCCAGTCTCTTTTCTTTGTCTCAGCATATTTATTTTTCCAAAAGAAACATTTACTTGGGATGAGCAAACCTACTGTACAGTGGTGTTTGCAAACCAGGCTGGCTATTAAATTGTCGCTGTCCCTTTCCTTTCTTCCTGGATCCTAGCACCTGGCACAGTTGTTAATTCAGACCTGCTTTGCTGCTGTTGTTTTTTCCCCTTCTAAATGTGTTTTCATATCTTCCTTCTGAATGGAAACTGACTCTTTTTCTACATTTTACTACTCTTCTTTACTTCTCTATTATTCCAATTCACCACTTAAGAATATATTTTTTGAAGTAATACAACAACAAAAATCTTGATATTTTAGGCTTGTCATATAATCATCTGATGTTGCCTTTATAAATATTTAAATATAAATACAAAATTATGTTTACTTAAAAGCCTTATAGCCCAGCTGGATGGCTCAGTTGGTTGAGTGTTGAACCGTACACCAGAAAGGTTGCAGGTTCAATTCCTGGTCTGGGCACGTAACTAGGTTATGGATTCCATCACCGGGCAGGGCGCGTGCAGGAGGCGACTGATCAGTGGTTTTCTCACACGTCGACCGACCTCCTTCCCTCCCTCCCTCCCTCCCTCCCTCCCTCCCTCCCTCCCTCCCTCCCTCCCTCCCTCCCAAAAATTAGTGAAAATATCCTCAGGTGAGGATTAAAAACCAAAAAGCCTTATAATTATGCCAAATAACTTTCTTTCTCTTCATAATCTTCTCATCAGAGTCATATATATACACACACACACACACACACACACTATTTATCAGTTCCCAGTGATTTGCAAAATATAAATTGGAAAATGGCCCATGTACCTCAGAGGAGAAATAGAAATAAATAAAAAGGAAGGTTTGGCTTCCAGTTCACAGGCTCTTGTGTGGGGCTTTCAAATCGCTGAAGACTTTGGCCCTGCCAGTGGAACTCTGTGACAATGGGCAAGTCACTTACCTTCCCTGGGTCTCAGCTCTTTCATGTCGAAAACGCCTAACGCACAAGATTCTTGTGAACTTTCAATGGGATAATGCACGCAGAACTTGACTGGAACCTGGCTAGACCTGGTAACTGTTAAGTGCCCATTTTCTTTCTGTCATTTGTGTGTTAAATGCTCCATAGGTTCTCCACGTCGCACTGGCACTCGTCGTACTGCAGAGCCAGAGCCTCTTTTCACTTTGGGTTTTCAGTTTCCTCAGCGAAGGGACGGGTCAGGTTGTAGTAAGTGGCCACTTCTTCCTACCATTCATATGTAAACGCTGTCAGCCAGGGTCTGGGCACTGCTAATCCCCCGTCACTCTCATTTGCCCTGTATCCTTCACGGATGTAAGTGAGGGGATTTGTTTTCATGGTGCCACAAGCCTGATAAGCCTTATTACTCTTTTGTCACTTCAGATTAAGATTTAAATAAGAAAAGAAACTTTTTTTTTTTTTGCACATTTGCCTTTTCTGTTTCAGCCCCCCAGACTGCTGTTGGTGTGCAAAGTCAGAGTGGCCATTTAACTGTCTGTATGGTTTTTGGTGTTCCATAATTTTTTTTTCCTGTGCTTAATTTTAATTTCCAAGATATTTGTTTACAAAAGAAATCCTTATCTGTGCAAAATTCAGTGCAGCCTCACAGCGCTGGTTTGACCTCAGATGTCAGTAGGATCAAGAGGAGATGAAGAGAGATGACATGATTTGTGTGCTGCTTATACAGCTGGCTCAATTGACTTTCTTGTTTAAACACTGCAAAGCAAAGACAAGCTAATGTTAGACACATGACAGGATGTATTACCTTTTTAAAACATATGAAAGTGCAAAGAAGCAAGGATAGATTCTGGAAAAATTTCAGAAATGTACCAAACAGGACAAATATTTTCTGAATGCTATCAAGATGGGTTTTATTCAACTTAAGACCATGTGTCAGGTTATTTTAAACTTTATTAATAGGTATTACAACTAAAATAAAAGAAGGTAAAGAGGATATTTAAATACAAAAGCAGACTCTTATAGAAAGTTAAATTTCAAAACTGATGGTATGTACCCAAAACTGCATGCAGAAGAAAATTAGTAAATTTACACATTTTTATTTTTGAACTTTCCCATTTCAGTCTTGTATCACTTTCTCTCACTCTCTTTTTTAAATTGATTTTTAGAGAGAGAGGAAGGAGAGAGAGAGAAACATGGATGTGAGAGCAACACACTGATCAGATGCCCCCTGCATGCCTCCACAGGCGATCTAGCCCATGACCTGGGCATGTGCCCTGACGGGAATCAAACTGGCAACCCCTCAGTGCCTGGGATGACACCCAACCAACTGAGCCACACCAGCCAGGGCCACATTTTTATTTTTAAACAAGAAAGAATAAAAATCAAGCTCTTCACTCAAGAAAAGTATAAGGACCATAGATATTGAAAAACATAATAAAAATAGGAAAACTGTAAACCCACTGGAATATGTCTCATATACTACAGGTATTCTGGGTAAAAGAAAAGAGGCAGAGAAGTGGCATATATAAAAAGAAAAAACTGGGGGGCTGTCTATGACAAAATATGGTGTTTTAACATCACAACTTGGTAACCCAAGAGAACATTTAAAGTTTTATTTTTAATCTTGGGATCATTTTGGCCAAATATTTTTAAATCATTTTTTTCTTCTAAAAGACTCCCTTATCAAATCCCAAAGTGTGTCTCCAACACTTAGATCCCCTGCATTCACTCATGTAGCAGCCCAGCTAACCTCATTTTTTTTTTTTTTTTCATCTGAATTACAGCTGTGGTTTTGTATCTCCTGGCTTTGGGTGCATTAAACAGTGAGCGTATAGGACTGAATTCTTGCTGTTTCTGACAGGCAGAAGCATTCTGTCTTTTATCTCTCTGTATCACATAATTCTGTACCCAAAATAGAATTTCGAGCTCAACTAGCGCAAGCCTATCATTACAAATGTGAAAAAACCAAGGCCCAGAGACATTAAAGCTCCAGGGCTCACATAGCAAGGTAAGAACTAGAAATTGTAATCTGTGGCCAACAGCTCTCTGTCTCTACCTTAGTCTGCAGCCAGCCCAGTTACTATACTCACCAATCCTTTCAAGACCCTTTCGATCAATTTTCTCTTTATCTTTTATTCCACGAAGATTTGGCAGGCAGGACTTCCATCTTTCAGATGATTTTCCGAGACAAAAACTAACTTTTTAGTTTAGTTCTTATATTTAAGAATGACCCAGTGATCATTTTTATGATATCCTTCAGTATTTTAAAATTCTGTTTTTACTTGAAAGCCCATTTGCTGTGGAAGAAAATCTTTAAATCACTCTACTAGTCCTTTCTTTTCGGAAAACTTTTGACAGTATCTACTAAAGCGAAATATATGTGTGCCCTGTGAACCCGCAAATTCCCCTACTAGGAGTCTGCCCAACATACAGGCATAAATCTGTTCACCAAATGGCATATATGAGAATGTTCAATCTGCACTATTCAGAAAACCTCCAAATTAGGAAAGCAACAAATGTCCATTAGTAATACAGCGGATAAGTAATTCTATTACCATACAGCCGTAGGAATAAACAAGCTCCTGCTGCGTGCACTCACATAGATGACCCTCACAAACATAATGTTGAGTGAAATAAACCCAAGACAGAAGAGTAGGAGCCCAATCATAAAATTCAAAAGCAGACAAAACTAATCTCTGGTGATCATCAGGGTAGTGGTTACCTTTGGGGATAGGGCATGTGGGGAGTCCTGGAAGCTGGTAACCATCTGTATCTTGATCTGGATGCTGGTCACATGGGCGTTCACTCTGTGGTATTTCATTGAGCCGCACACATAATCTGTGCACTTTTCTGTACCCAATAAAATGTGTACTTAAAATCCAGGCTTAATTTTAGCTTTCAGCATTCTTGCTTTGTATGAGTATATATGGGGCTCAGCTCTCTGCTGCTAAGCTAAGTGCTCAGTCTGCCATAGGTATTCCCCCAAGTCCTATAGAATGGCAAGTAGTTAGGAAGGAGCCTCCAGCATCCTAGACCTGGTTTGAATTCACGCCCTACCACTTGGCAAGGCTTATGTAACCTCTGAAAGTTACTTAGCTTCTTACCGAGTCTGCATTTCCTCAACTTGAAAAATGGGCATAATGACATCTCGGTCACCTCAGGGCTGTGATGTGAGTTAAATGAGATAGTGGACATGAAATGCTCAGTTCACAGTGAACAATATTAACTTCTAGCTGTGACTTTTGTTTTGTTTCCCTGAAGACAATTCTGTGCTTATAAAATACAAAGCAGTCTTGCCATTTGGCACCAGGCTGGACCTACAGCAGAGACACAGGTTTGGGTTTCCCTTTTTAAATCCTCAGAGAAGTTTTCATTCTCAGTGACTCATCTGTTCCAGGATTTCATATTCATGATGTTTCCATATCAGTAAACCAACCAAGAGTTCCCCTGTCTCAGTCCCATTGTCATCTCTTCCTGGAGCTATTTGCTCCAGCCTTTTCTTCTTAAAATATTCTCTTGAATCTGTTGCCTCTCCCATCCCCCCTCGCCTCAGTTAGTATTTCTTCATAAATACAAAAAAATGCTGGGTGAGCTGCAAGACTTTGGGCCTGACTTCCTGTAATGTCCTTGGTGAGCCCAAATGAGTGATTCTTCTCAGGAATGTTCTGGAACCTGAACCCAGCCATTGTTAGTTGGTGGGAAAATGATGATTGAAAGGTTGTACAGAAAGATTCTGAAAGGGTGAAGATGGGGGTCGGGGGTGCTTTTTCTAATTAATGAAACATCAGTTTAGGAAACAATGCCCAGCCTTTCTGCCTGAAGATTATTGCTATTCATTAACCCAGATTGTTGAATCTTGTTTTGTAATGTGAATCTAAAAGAGGTTTTTCAGTGGCCCGTGCTCTCAGAAACAAATTAGAAGAGCTGGAAGAGAAGCAATCCAAAAGTGTTTTGAAAAAGAAAGCTATAATGACCTATTTCAGTTTTCAAAATTATTTTCTTGACTCCACCTGTCCTTCAGTGTCTACCCATTTTTCTGTTTAGCCTCAAGGCAAAACTTACTCGTCAAGCAGGCGGCCTCCGCCTGGTGCCCCAGCTCGCCCTTCTCTTCACTTTTCGTCTCCCTGAATCTGCGTTTCTGACCCTCCGCTGTGCTGGGCCTTCTCCTTGGGGGTGCCAAGGGCTTCTGTCTTTGCCTCACCTAATTTACTAGCATGTTCTGTGGAGTTGACTGCCACTCCCCAGCCCCACCCCCACGTAGTTTCCTCTCTCGGATTTCAAGACACCGCGTCATGGGCCACTTCTGGGCTCCCTCAATGGCTCTTCCTCTTTCTGACCCAGAGCCTTACCGGTCAGCCCTCTGCTCTTAGCCTGCCCTCTTTCCCTAGATGCTCTCATTCAGTGGTTTTAAGCACCTTCAGTGTGCTCATTTCCAAGTTGTATTTAATCTCCAGCTCTGGCCTCTCTTCCGAGCTTCAGACTCACATGCAGCTACCCATGTGAGGTTTTACTTCCATGCCTAACAGAAAGGCTGCGGTGACACACCTTGATTCCTTTCCCCTCCAACCATTCCTCCTCCAGGGTTCCCCATCTCAATAAGCATCACCAGGCACCTTAAGCAAAAAGCTGGAGTTATCTTCTCTTCCTCCCTTTCTGTTCTGTCTCCAGAATATACCTTGAATCTACCCATTTCTCTTTTTCAACACTAGTTCAAGCCCCCGTCATTTTATGCCAAAGTCACGACAGTAGCTTCCTACTTCTACCAGCCCATACACAATCTGTTTACACAGCGGTCAAGAGATCTGGTTGAAGCTCATGTGTTCCCTGCAGAAAGTTGAACTCATGGTGAGTTGGTTCAGAAAGTTGAATGAATGCTATCTGGATCCTAAAATGAAGGGAATAGGAAATAAGCCAGTGTAAGTATTCTGGATCTTTCTCCAGCTCTGCTGCTAGAAACTCCTTGCTGTGTGTGGAGGTGTGTCCTTTTCTGAAGTACGAGGAAATACTAGCACCAGACACAACCTACAGACACTGTGCTTTGTTTTAAAAATTGTTTACAAAGTTTTCCCTGCTCCCCTGCTGATCTTCTGATAGGGTCTATGTATCATGGACAATAGAAAAAATATCTTGTATAAATGTCATGTTAACCTTGCAAATTAAATTATTTATGTAGTGAGATGGCAGCAAATTATTTTCTTCACCCAAGAAGATAGCATTCTGATTTTTAAAAAACTGGCTAGGAAGGAACATTAATATTTCATGCTTTTATTATGATAGCTGGATGTTTATGAAGAAATAAATATTTCCAAGTAATGAGATTCCATTTGATTGCCATTTGTTTCTTGATAAAACTTTTTTTAAGGTCTTTATCAAAAGAAAAATTGGATGGCAGAATAAAATTTTTTTGAAGATTCACTTTCTATTATTACCACAAATTATACTTTGAAAAAATACTTTGAAGATGTTAATATATGCATGGTAACGCATTTTTCTCTGCCTCATTCAAAGAAGGTTTGTTTGTACAGTTGTGCTTACCTGTGTTTGTGTAAGTTGTGCTTATCTATGGAGTGCCTCATTCTTCAGTAGCATTTTAGAGTGTTTAAGTTGGAGTTCCTGTGTCATTGCTTAGATTATTTACTGTTTCTCCATGAGAACATATTATATAGTGGGGAATTAAGGCCAAACATAAACTTTTCTCCCCTCCCCCCAAGTTTTAATTACATAGAATAATTGGAAAAGTAAGTTTATTGAATTTACTCTTTTAATTTATGAAGTCAGATTGGAGTATTCTGGTTTTCTTTTTTTTTAATTAAATTTATTGGGGTGAAAATGGTTGATACAAGCATATAGGTTTCAGATGTGGGTTTCGTATTCTGGTTTCCTGAGAGAATCATCCTTGTGAATGCCATTATTTTTCTTACATAATGTGAATTCGAGCATGTCTTTATAAAAAACCTCAAGAAGGGGAGTCCATGGAAAGAAACCACTCCTGCACTGTGTTGAGTTGATACTCTTAGTAGGTGACAGGCTGAGTATTATTTGGTGAGTTCTTTTGTTTAAACTGTTTCTTTTCTTCCTGTAATTCACCCCTCTAATAAAAGAATATTAATTGCATGCTTACTGTGTATCAGATCTGGTGCTTATAGCACCTAGACCCTGTGGATCCAGTGAGCCAAGGTCTCTGTGATCCAGATTGTGTTTCTAGGGGGAGGTATAGCCACCAAACAAGTAACTACACAAACACAGTGCTATCTATGAAAGAAAAGTACAGGTCTCGATGACAGTAATAGAAGGTATAAGCAGAGTCAGAGGGTCAGGAACGGTTTGCTTGCCTGAAGAAATGGTAATTAATTTGAGGCCCAAAAGATGATGGAAAGAGAGCAGGTAGAATGTAATCTACAGGTTCACCTGTCCCTCCCCCTTTATAACAACCAGAAGAGGGTTTTTTCTTTAACTCCTACTTCTCCCTCTGTCCACCAGCTCCTGGAATCATTTGATTGCCAATATACTTCGTATTCAAGAAAATAAGTTCCATGTAGCATACAGGGAAGCTTTTCAAAAAATGACTTGCATTCATGAGGTTGAAGTAGCCGTCTGTGTGGACATTTTTGCTTAGTATTTGCAAGCTGTTTCTTAAAGAAAATTTTCGTAGAGGTTAAACCATTATGGCACTATAGGACAAATGCTTTTAAATTTTCTGGCCTTTCCCTCCCTTACCCATTTCATAAAGGTGAGCGATAATCCCCTTTCTTTGAATGTGCCCTTGACTGTTACACATTGTCACATTGTATCAAATTACAGAGCAGCTGACTTTGTTTGGCTCCAAGGTTGGCACTGTGCAAAGTCAACTAACTGCGTGGATTTGGCTCTGGCTCTCCAGGAGGTTACAAAAATATCAGAGGGGGGCTTGCCATGTGTAAAATACACAAAGCATTAAGCCTAACAATTTAAGTGTTAAGAGACATTTAACGTAAGAATGGATAATTGATGCTAAAGCATGAATCGATTGAGGGTACACATGGTACATTTTATTAGGAAAGCAGGAAGCAAAAGAAACTTCTTGTGGAGAGTGGAGGCAACTGTAGGGAAAGGCCATCTAGATGGCAGGCGGAGGGGAATTAGCTGGTCCTCCTTTGATCACTGTGGGAATCTTCTGAGATCGGGCCTTTGCCATCTGCATGGACCTGAGAAGAATTTGCAGGCCACTGCTGAGAGTCCTTCTCTGCCCCAAGTCTTCCAACTTACCGTCTTTGCCACTGTGATGTTTTTAGGATTCTACACATTTTAGTTCTGTCTGAATGAAGCATTCACGTTGCCATTCAACACGTCTAGTTTGGGGTGCATTCTAAGTCAAATGGTACAAGAAGCTATTTGTGGCATTCAGCAGCTGCAGAGAGCAGAAGCTGTTTTGGGGGAGGGGGATAGGAGGGTAGTATTAAACACAATTGAAGTGAAGCTAGAAAGTTCAGAATATAGTGTTACTGTTGTTGATGGGCAGTTGTGATTGTACTGACAAGAGGAAGAGGGAGGTTACCGAGTGAGGAAGTGAATTTTCTCCTATTTCAACATGGGATGTCCCGCTGGAATGAGCTCTCCATAGATGCTCTTGGGTATATTTTGATAATGAATGTAATGTGTTGTCTGGAGACTGTGGCTGATTCCTCTATCCAGTGGGGCACAGTTGGTGAGTATTTCTCTTTAGAAAACAGTGGTAATAATTAAATTCTGGTCAGATTAAAGGTGATTGTGCGTAAACATAAGAGAGGTATGGAAAAGTGTGGATCTTTTAGGACTACCCTTGATAGCCTCAATGTATACTTAATTAAATGTGGTTTGCTAATGAAAATTGATTGTGGCAGCTTCATTTGAACTGTTTTTATCATATGATGATTTACATGGATTGCCACTCATGAAGAGATAAGTGTTTCAGATAAGATGTTAAAAATGGATCTAGCTGACTCTTCCAAGAGTTGCTATAACTTGAGAGGTTTGAGAAAATTGCTTGACATTGTAGGAACCTATCAGTTTTCTTTTTCTCCCCAAATGTCTTACTTTTCTTGTTATTCTGTCTCAGGAAAACATTGATTGCCTGTGTCTTCATTGTAGGTCAAATTCCTATAGTGAATTCTTCCCCCTTTGCCTGTTTTCTTTAGTGAAAAAAGCAAAAATTTAACAAATTATAAAATATCCACAACTCCAAGCTTCGTATTTTTTGGCTGAATGTTAAAAATATTGTCAAGTATATGAAGAAGACTGCTGATTTCAGTTCTTCCTAATATTATTATTATTATTTATTTTTTGCTAAGATGTGAAGAATTCCATTACCATTTTTTTTGTTTTCAACCCCTCTCCCTGATGCAGGTGGGGAGGAGGTAAGCATATCATTTTTGCAAAGTCAGTGGCCAGCATTACCTAGGATTAGCATCATTGTTTTGATTACCATTTGATTTTCCTGAGATCTGTGAGCCTAATTATGTAGGCTGTGCAATCACCATGCCTCCCTGCCCTTCCAGCTGTGCCCTGATTGTGTTGCCCTCTGCACCAGGGAATGCCAGCAAGCATGGAGGCACTCTGCCCTGTCAGTTCAGAAATCTACACTGTGAAACCCTTGCTTTAGAAATATTAGGGCCCTAGGCTTTAGAGATACTGAACAATATGTCTCTATACAATAATCTATGTTTTTATTCTTGTCCCTTGCTCTCATTTCTTGTTTACTTATTAAAAATACTCTTATCTTTCTGAACTGAAAAAGAAAAATCAGCAAAAGAATATGAGGAACTGAGTTTATAGGAAGGTTTTATTAATTTCAAAAGTCTTCAACTGCCTGACTATAATGGAAATTCTGCCCTCTCTGGGCTAATCCCGAATGTCATTTATGGCAGGCTGACCTTCCTCTGCTCCTGCTGTGACACCTCCAGCATAACGACCAAACCTTCCCAGCACTCCTGCTTAATAGGAGATATGGGTTCTCTGCTGGAAGAATGTGGCTGCTATTTATTAAGTAGTTTAAAGCCATTTAATTTTTTAAAACAACAACAGTAATCAGATAAATATTATCCTTGCCTAGATCACCTTTACTATGACTAGAAAGCCAAATGCAGTTGGAGACATTTAACTACAAACATTGCTGTCACTTCATCAACAAACCGAAGCGGTCTGTCTTAATGTCTCAAATTATCATTTTGCATGTGAACCAGCTGGCCTCTTAACAAAAGCAAGGGCTCACACCAGCTTATTAATTGTAGCATTCCTGGTAGCCATATGTGAACCAATACGAGACATCACAGGAAAGAGTGAAAAGAAAAACTGAACAGTTTGTGAGCTTGTTCTATAGCTTGCAAAGTAATTAGCTCAAATGATCCTTTTCCCTAAATCTTTATACTTGTGGATCATTAATTGGAAAGAGCTTAGGTGATAATGAATCTGATTTCCCTCCGGTCATTTAAAATTCAATAAAGTATTTTTCATGTTCATGGAGAGTGTGGTTTCAGAATCATCTTCTGTCCAAAGAAAAACACTCTCCTTTGGATTCCTTTGTTTGTTTGTTTTTTACCTTTTGGTTATAAATTGACATGGGCCTCTTTTTTCTTAGCCTAGTTATGCAGATCCATGTAGCTGCCCCTTTATTGGTTTAAAATGGTTTAAAATGGTTTTACATGACTCAGGGGTGCTTCCTTAATCTGAACTTGGTTGCAGATATGGAGTAGTTTATGAATATTCATCATTTTTTCTGGAGGTATCAACTTTGTGTAAATTGTGGCTCAAGGGGGGCACAGAGATTACAGAGTCTTTCTCTGGTGGAAGAAGATGCGGACGTTCTTTTGCGGTATGACCATGAACTGGAGGGTGTTAAAATAGAGCCCTTTCTTCCAAACCCTCTGTCTGGAGACAGGAGCAGGAACCATTCTCCTGAGCGAGTGTTCTGTTAAGCGTACAGCATCCTCCTGTAGGTGGCGCCCTTCTACTTTATTTTGTCAGCTTTCCCCGGGTAGTCTAGATCAGGAAATCTCCTTTGCGCTCAGTTTTTTTCTAAGTAAAAAATTCTCCTCAAGTCTGGATTCCTTGTAGGTTTTGTAACACAATCAATCAGGCAATTTTTAAAAATATTGTCCAATTTAAAAAGTAGGAGAGAGCTCAGACTATAAAGCAATAAAGCACTTTAGCTAATCACATGACTCTCTTAAATTAGATTTCTAAGTTCATCATATTATACTTCGGCTTTCCATTTCACAATGAGATTTTTCTTCTCTTCCTTGAAGATTTTAGAAGAAAGGTTGCATTAATTTTTTTCTTCTCAAATTTGAAGATTCATGTCCCTTTAAATTATTTTTATTATAAAAGGATATGACTGTGTTAAATTTAAGTAGCACAGAAAATACATTTTATTTTCCAAGTGATTGAAAGTGATTCTCTTCTGCTTGATGTGCTAGACTCTTAATATGCATTCAGAAAATGTCTTTTGAATGACAGTAGAATTGGGAAAGGTAAAGTGAGTTAACTTTACAATTGAACTAATTGATATGTAGCTCTACTCATATATATTATTTCTCTCCTGAAATGAGCCTTTATTATGTATCTTATATAGGCTAAGTGGAATGAAGGAGATGAATCAGTACTACTTAGGTGGATGGATTAGGGCTGTACAACCTGCCATGAAGAATCACTGGTTCAAGTATAAGATTCATACAGTTAATGAAATTCATTCTCTTTCTTCAAAGCAGATATAGTTCACTTTTGTGGAAGTTGTCCTTGAAGTAAAATGACATATATATTTGAAATAAAGAGTTACTACAGCTCTGTCAAGGAACTTTTGAATGGGGTTTCTCTTTTTCATAGCACGTTTTCTGTCTGCCTCGCCTTTCTTTTGTTGCAACATTTGTCACATGAATATTTTGACTTACCACTTGGAAAATGAGTAGGGGCATGCCAAGTAGATGTCAGGGATCCAGGGCAAAGGCATAGAGGCAGGAATGAGCGTGGACAGTTGGAATCCTCGTCCCACCAACCCTTTCCCCCTGAAGGGAGAGGTAGCATCGTGTATTGAAAACTTGAGCACAAGATAAATTAGCTCAGATGTTGGGTAACTTTGTGATCTACTGCAAGTCATTTATTTTGTAAAATTAAAGGAATTGATTTGGTACTCCTTAGTACTCTTTTCAGTTCTAACTTTCTAGGAAACTATGAAATCTCCCCTTTGCAACTTGTCTTTACTGTAGGCCTGCTCACCATTATTTCCAACCCCAGGGTCCGTTTTCACAGAGCTCTTGCCTGTCCGCCCCACCTTGCGTGCATCATCTCCAGACAGTCTCTGAACCGTCACATTCCCTTGGTTAGAGACGTGCATCCCTCCAGCCCTGTAGGCAGGGTGGAACTCTGAATGCTAAGTCAGCAGGGCTCCTTTTGTACTTTGAACTTTTGAATGGGGTTTCTCTTTTTCATAGCACGTTTTCTGTCTGCCTCGCCTTTCTTTTGTTGCAACATTTGTCACATGAATATTGTGACTCGACTAGTCACATTGATAGCAGACGTTTTGAAATTGACTGAGCAGATGGTAGCAATGGTTTTAGATTAAATTATTAACTAGGATCTACAGCTGAAGGCTTTAGCTTCAACACATGGGGAGTTAAGGGTGTTTCCTAGCATCAGAATGAACTAGCAGAGTGGATGTCAGATCAGGTTTCTTCTAAAGAACTGATGCATTATCATCTCTTAAGGTTTCCCTTTCTACCCTCCACTGCTCCCCCCACCAGATATTGATGAAGAGAGCAATTTCCATTTGTCTTGTTTTCAATATGCCATATGATTCATCATTAAAGATTAATTCAGAAGCAAAAGGAAGATCATTGTACTGATGAACTTCTGAATATTGGTGATTTTCAGTGAACTTTTGTGAAATAACATGATTCATGGGACAGTTAAAACAGCTCTTCATGAGCATGTGTTGCCAGACATGTTTTCACTCTGTGGAGAGTATCTATCTCTACAGCATTACGTTCAAACCCTGTGTGTGTGTTTAAACCTCATTATGCAATTGTGAAAAAAATAAAATTACACCTATATATTCAAATTTCCCCACTTATCTAAAACAGGTCTTTTTTTATAGCTGTTTACCCAAAACTAGTATCCTATCCATGATCATGCATCTGGTGGTGATGTTCTGTAAATCTCTTTTAATGTGGCACATTCTTCTTCTTCTTCTTCTTATTATTATTATTATTTAATTGACGTATTGGAGAGGCCAGAACAACAAAATGTTTCACTTTTATTTTGATTGTTTTTCTTTTTTCCTCTATTCCTTGTATTCTCTGTAAACTGGAAAATTTTAATATATCACAGACATTGAGCTTGGATTTACCATAAGTGACACTTCCCTATTTATCCTTGGCATTTCATCACATCAGGGGCACATAATAGTGTCTGCTGGATTAGGGAGACGGCAGGCTGGTCGTTCCACTGGGCAGTAGCTCTGAAATTCATTCCTCTTCTGTGACAGCTAACTGGAAAGTAAATCAAAGAGAAGTACAAGTTTTAAATGCTTGGGATCTTAGACTACTGAGAGATGAATAGTAGTAATTTGTAAGAAAAATGCCTGATGTGAAAAATAAGAGATTGATTCTTCCTTCATAAGTGACCAACTCATTGTTTGTTTGTTTCTGATCAATTCAATGCCAAACAGCAAGAAGCTAGAGTCAATTCCATTTGTCTTGAATAATTGGAAGTATATTTTTTTATCTGTCGTTTCAAACACTTACAGTTATTTTTCAATACCATAAAGTACAATTGTATTAACAAATGAATTTACTGTACTTTTTTTAAAAAGTCTTAATTGTGAAATTTTGTTTATCTGAAATTCAGTTTTATCTGGGCATCCTGTATTTTATCTAGCAGCCCTGTTTTTAAATTTTACTCTCTTATTTACACATTTATTGAATGTATTAATTCATGTTTGTTACTGATTTGCTTTGTAGCTTCAATAATGATTGCCATTTTGACAGAGATTATAGACTATATATAATTGCTCTCAATGTGAAAATGTTTATAAAAACATGAAACATAAATTTTTCCTCCAGAAGTTAAAGTTATAGGAAGACTTTGTTTCTCTGTTTATTAACAGACGATAAGCCTAAATTAAACATAAGTTGTATCTATTACTAAAGCATTATTACAAATGTCTATTTATTTTTAAAACAATTTCTTTTTTTAATATGTTTTTTTAATTGACTTTAGAGAGCTACAGAGACAGGAAGAGAGAGAAACATTGATCAGTTGCCTCCCGCATGTACCCTGACTGGGTCTTGAACCCACAACCTGGGCATGTGCCCTGACCAGGAATCGAACCGGCAGCCTTTCGGTGCATGGGACGACACTCCAACCGAGCCACACCGGCCAGGGCTACAAATGTTTATTAAGTGGATTATGTTGCTAGTTAATTTTTAGAAATTTCTAAAATCTCTTACTGTTAAGTGTGTACATTTTATTTTATAGGACCAGGGGCTTATATTGGATACTTTCTGCTATGATATTTTCCAAAGATCCAATGAGTCTGGAAAACACAAGAAAGAATGGGTGTGTCCATGGATTTAAAAACTGTATTTAAGTATTTTAACCATGCATAAAGATAATGAGTACACCTGAGTTAACTCAGTCATGTAAACCTTCCATTTAAGCTGTTAAGCTTGATTTTAAACTAGCCTAAAACAAATTGACAATCAGCAAAAGCACTATTTATAGATAAGGCTGGACTGAGAAATTTTGTTTTTGAGGAGTTAAAATGCCTTAGAGAAGTGCTTAAAATAATCATTTAGTACATGACCCTAACCAGAAAAGAACTCCGTTATGTCTGATTTTTCTTTCCCTTTCTTCCCCTTCCACCTTAGAAGACCACAGTGATCTTTACTGATTATATATTCCATTTTCAGTTGATCTAGGATTTGATTTTGTGTAGTTCAAAATGTGTATATATAATATGCTTTGTTTCTGCCTATAACTCCTGTGTACAGTATTTGAAAATGTTCCTTTGTAGTAAATACTGTTGAGCAAAGTTTGTGAAGGTGTTTGGATTCAAAATAAGACTTCTAATACCCTAGCTGGATTCAGTGCACCTAAGAAAGCCTGAGGTGTTGCATCAATGGGCATGGGAAGCGGGGAGGTTTAGAGGGGAGTGGAAGTCTTATCCATGAGTCCTGGGAGCCTTAGACAGCTCTGCTCTTAAGAAGCTTTTAGGTTTAAACATACAGTCTTTTGTCTCTATTAAAACAGTGAGTATATTTTAAGGTTGTATTACAGATGAAGCCTGAATGGTAACAGAGTCATTTATTGAATAGCTAGGGTTTTACTTTTTAGACTATTATACCTTAAGTATACAGTGGTTCCTGAAACATTACAAACAGTTCAATACAGGCAGATAAGACCAATGGAGCTGTAGAAAATAACCCTACATGAGAGTTGGTTCTGACCTCCTCCCCTTTGGCGTGGATTGCTGGCCCAGTTCCCCAGTTTTTCTCCCTGCCCCCAGTCCAGCCATTCAAATGCTCAGCTCATGCAGCACTAGTGATTTTTTTAAAAAAATACATCTTTATTGATTTCAGAGAAAGGAAGGGGGAGGGAGAGAGAGAGATAGAAACATCAGTGATGAGAGAGCCATTGATCGGCTGCCTCCTGCATGCCTCCGACTGGGGATCAAGCCCGCAACCCGGGAATGTGCCCTGACTGGGAATCGAACCTCAATCTCCTGGGTCCTAGGTCAGTGCTCAACCCTGAGCTACACCCGGCCAGGTGCACCAGTGATTTTTTTAACTGCAACGCTGGCTATACAACTTTCCTTCTTAAACTCCTTTGGTGACGCCCTAGACCACCAACCAAAGCCCACCCCCTTACAAGAAGTACCCCCCAGGGTCTGGCCCCTGCTTCTCTCTCTACCACCCCCACCACTCTTTCCCCACATCACTCTCCTATAAGCTTACACGGAAGCCTCTGTGTGTGTCTCATGACCTGCTTTACCTAAGACTCCTCTCTTCTCTTCTGTTCTCTAACAGCTGTTTGCTTTCCTAATGAGATATGTGCCCTTTGTCATCTTTCCCAGTAAGAGCATGGTCTTATCTCTCTATGCTTATTCATTATTTTATTGTATTTGCCTGTTTGGGTGTGTCATCCCCACTGGACTGTGGAACCTTCCCAAGGGTCAGGAACCAAGTAGGGTTTACTTTTAACCTGAACACCTAACACAAGTCAGCTAAGCAGTGCTCAATGTCAGATTGCTGAATGGTTGAACAATAAAGCATAGTTGCAGTTAAAATGTTTAGAATATGTATCACTTTGCGAAATATGCCTGTATCTCTTTGCTGGTATGTCGTATACTTACCCCTGGGAAGTAATGAGATAAGTGTAAAAGTAATCAGGTGATTCCTAGAAGAAAAAAATTAAAATTTCATTGGAAATAAGATTTCATTTCAGTGAAAGATTAAGCAGAAGTGTTGGAACTTTGTGAATAAGGGTGCCAATAGTTATACAATAGTAGTGGTAAATTCAGGATAAGCCACCAGGATTATTCAAGTGATTGCCAGAGCATATTTTTCTTTGTAATATTTGACAGTGTTTTTAGAGAACAATGATTTACTTTAAATATTTTTTATTTATGGGTTCTAACAAGGACTTCTGTGTAAAATATATTAACTTGAATGTACTGTCTAAAGATATGTCTTCAAGACTTAGTGCCAATGAAAGAGAGAGCAGGACACCCAGATTCTCATCTTAGCTCTAGATCTCAGTTTTCTTATTTTTAACTGGAGGTTAAATCCACCTGTCTGGTTCATTGAGAAATTGACTATAGCCCTAATAGAAATGAGAGCGTCCTTGATAAGAAGCTAGGGTTTTGGGGGGAAAGCAGACAGTTTAAATTAGACATTCAGTTTGCCCAGGCATGGCTCAGCAGTTGAACATCGACCTAGGATCCAGGAGATCGCCGTTCTATTCCCGGTCAGGGCACATGCCTGGGTTGCGGGCTCGATCCCCAGTGGGGCATGCAGGAGGCAGCCGATCAATGACAGCTCTCTCGTCGTTGATGTTTCTCTCTCTCTCTCTCTCTCTCTCTCTCTTCCTTTCCCTTCCTCTCTCTGAAATCAATAAAGATATAATTTAAAAAATTTTTTAAATTAGACATTCAGTTTGAGATAATGGGAAATTTGAGAGAGGTTAGCAATATGGAACTGGACGACAGACAAATGAAAGAGTAGATGGAGATGAAGGTTGAGCAGGGTGTTTAAAGGCAGAAGCTTAATCCATGGGTCAGCAGCCTTTCTCTATAAAGGCCTAGACCAGCGATTTTCAACCTTTTTCATCTCATGACACACAAACTAATTACTAAAATTCTGTGATGTGACAAAAAATAAGTATAATTTTGATTCAGTTACATCGGATGGCTACAGTTGTGTTGGCTGTTGTCATTTGTTTTATTTGACAATCTAAGGGAGAAGAGGTCAGTGCCCCTGATTAAATAGTCAGGTATTGCATGTTTCGAAAATTCTTGCCACACATCAATGTGCCGCAGCACACCGGTGGGAAATCACTGGTCTGGATAGTCGGTAATTTTGGCTGTGCAGGCCAGACTGCCTGTCACATGGCTACTCAGCTCTGCTGTTACCTGCAGCCCGAGAGTTGCCCTGGACAACAGATGAACAGATGAGGGTAGTGGTAATCCATTACAGCTTTCCTGTTGGACACTGAAGTTTGAATTCCATATAATTTTCATGTGTCATGAAATATTCTTCTCTTTTAAATATTTTTCCACCACTCATAAACAGGCCGGCTGGATTTGGCCCACGGCCATAATTCACCAGCAAAATCATTAAGGTTTCAAGGATATTGAGTAAACAGCATAGACAGAGTGTTAAGGAAGACTCTGAGGTTGTTAACAGTTTGTCAGAATCAGAGAAGCAGCAGTCAAATGTAGGAAAGGAACCACAGGTGACCCCCGGGGTTTCTGGTGCCAAGCCCCACCCAGTTGAAAATCCATGTATAACTTTTTTTTTTAATTAAAATTTTTTTTTTTTTATCCATGTATAACTTTTGACTCCCCCAAAACTTCACTCCTGTTGGCCTTACCGATAACATAGACCATCGATAAACATGTATATTTATGTTACATATATTACATACTATATTCTTCCAATAAAGTAAGCTGGAAAAAAGAAAATGTTATTAAGAAGATCAAAGGGAAGAGAAAATACATTTGCAGAATTTATTTTTAAAAATCTGCATCTCGCCTGGCCAGGCGTGGCTCAGCGGTTGAGCGTCCACCCAGGATCCAGGCGATTGGGGTTTGACTCCTGGTCAGGGCACATGCCCGGGTTGCAGGCTCGATCCCCAGTCGGGGGCGTGCAGGAGGCAGCCGATCAATCACTCTCATCATTGATGTTTCTATCTATCTCTCTCCCTCTCCTTTCCTTTCTCTGAAATCAAGAAAGATAAATTTTAAAAAATAAAGAAATAAAAATAAAACTCTGCGTCTAAGTGGACCCGAGCAGTTTAATCCGTGCTGTTCAGGGCGCCTGTAGCGAGCTCCAGTGTTAGAGAAGGAGGGGCTCGAGCACTGGTCCTTCGCAGCATGTGATGAGAAAGATGGTGAGAAAAGGAGCACCGGCACCGTCCCTGCTAGTTAGAAGTTCACTGGTGACCACTGGCAGGTGTGTTTTTGTTGTTATTGTTTTAATAATTAGAGAATTGTAGGCTCTAGAAAAAAAAGATACTATGTGCAGAAAAATGGAAGTGACAGGTTTTGAGCGCTCATTCATGAGCTGGCAGTTTCACTCGGGACAGGAAGAAAGACAGCCGAGGTCTGGGAATTGGACTTCCCGTCCGTCAAAGCATGACTGACCCTTTATTAAGCTTAGGGCAGCTTAACTGTCTCTCAAGATTTTATTCATCCAACAAATACATATATGCTTACCACAGACCAGGTACAGTTCTAAGGACTTAGTCAGTAATAACTTAAATTCTCACTATAACCTTGTAATATAAATACTGTTATTCACCCCCACTTTACAGATAAGAAAACCGAGGTATGGAGAGGGCACTCTTCCAGCGAGCAGCCAGCATCCTGGGCGGGGTGGCTCCAGGGTTGGCTCTTCACTCCTGTGCTAGGCCATCAAGTTTTCCACACTGGGAATATTAGAACTTTAGTTTAACTGTTGCTGCTGTTATAGGGCTAACATTGGAATAGGAAGTACCGTGGATTTATATGTTTTCTGCTGAATGTATAAATTGAGCAATTAAAAATTACTAGATATTTCCATAGAAACATGGCTCTTTTATGAGCTATGTATGACATCGAGGCAATGCACATTATAAGATGTTCTTATGCTTACATGCAGAATATGAGGAAATGATAAAATTATTGGGGAAATGTTTATAATTAACAAGGTCTTTCAAAACACAACGTAGTATGTAACACAACAAAAACCATGACTTACTTGGTTGCTACCTGAAGATCTGGAATTAGGGAGTTAGGAGGTAGCATAGAGGACCAAGTGCCTGGGATGTGGGGTGGAAGCCTGCTTTCTGCCCCGAGACTCATCACTGATGGGTGTGTAACCAGACAGTGGCTTGTGGTTATTAGTAACCAGCTTAATGTTGACTGAGGAAAGAAAGTACTCCGTGCATGACTCTTCATTTTCTGAGGGCACCTCTCTCACGTCCTGGTGGACTGGAAAAGTCTCACTACACAGTGAGTAGACCTCCCTCTTTAAAACGAGAGCAGATGAGATCCACGGTACAGATTTTTGTTTTATTGCCATCGCCTCCTTAAACTTTTTACCCAGATTTCACCTTTTCAGTGAGGTCTACCTCAACTTCTATTTCATACTGTAACCTGGCCACCTGCTCGTCCCCAGAACTCCTTTCATCCTATTCAACTTTGCCTTTTGTCCATTGCACTTACCACGTCCAATGTACCATGTCATTGTAGTTGATCATCACATAATGTAAGCTCCATGAGGGCAGGGACCTCACCGATGTATCCCAGATGAGTGGTGTTTAGCATGTGCCCGATATTTACCTTTTTAATGAATGAATCAGTGTTCGGATGCCATTGTTATATACATGAAAAGCCACATGCTGTTTTCAGTTGCAGGTGTGTGTGGTGACATTCACCTGGTAGGTTGTGGGTATGAGTGCTTCTGCCCAGAACACTTACTACCCCGCCTGCTGCGCTGAGGTGAGAGGCAGCTCTGCTGCTTATACATTTGTTTTCCTAAGGGGAACTTTGCTCCCCAATCTAAGGCAGCTGTATAATTTAACTTACAGTCTCAGTTGTTTCTCATTTGCCATCTGGCCATGTAATTACTTTTAAGTAAAGTTTTGTATAGGATGAAAGAACACGAGTTGGAAATCTGTAATAATATGTATGGTAATATGATAATATTTGCTTTAGTTGTTGTTTGCTTTGCTTTTGTTGTTGCTCAAAGTATAAGCTTAAGGGAGGGGAAAGATTTGCGGAGGAATCGTTCCAAAGCTTTCCTTAGAGGGAGCCCCTTATATAAATTTTATTCTTTGACTAAGAGCTTTTGTTATAAACTAAGTGTTTTGAATTAGTGGATTATTACATTTTTCCATTCAATTATAAGTCTGGCCCAAAGCTATGAAACAAGAAGTTGTCTAATGTGTTTCAAAAGCTGCTTTGCTGTAAAGTGGAATTGGGGAGGTATGTGAGGAGCATTATTGCCCTTTGTTCGTTTTCATCGTATTTCCTGATCAGTACTCTTTTCCTTTTGTTCCTGTTCCTTCGCCCAGAATATATTTGTCTGGTGCCACTTATACCCCATTTCTGACACTCTCTCTATTTGTGTTTCCCCAGTTCTCTGAGGTTAGTACAAATGGACAAAAGAACCAGAACTCAGTACAGCATTATAGTCACATTAAGGAGAAACCCAAATAATGTCTGTTTGAAATTACTCTCCTCACCTCGGGAAGCTCGCGCGCGCGCGCGTGTGTGTGTGTGTGTGTGTGTGTGTGTGTGTGTAACTTTTTAGCCAGGTGCTTAGATGATAATTAAATTTAAAATACAGATTTAAATGATTAGGGTACTTTATTTTGAATGATTACTTGATCTAATTTCTCCTGGAGTGGGGAAGTTGGGGTCTTGGGGAGGGAGGGAGTTGTGACAGCTAGATGCAAATAAGATCAAACTTTGGAGCAATTTCATTGCTGATTCTCAGTCGCTGGCTGGAAAAAAAAAAAACTGGGAGAGAAGTCAGGGCATACTAATTTGCACGAAAATGCAACTGAGTCATCACTTACAGCTCAATGGATATTCTGTTGTAAAGTTTTACTGCTTGTAAACACTCCTTTGGGGTGGCAGGCCGAGCCTGGGGGCGTGGTCGGGGAAACAATAGTTTGGCTCTTTTTTCCCCTTAAATCAGTACCAATGCCTGAATTAACTGGAGAGTCAAAGAATCAACACAGACTTGCTCTAAAACTTGCCGGCTGCAGTAAAAAGATCCGGACGTTCATCGTGGCCTAGTGAAAATGGGGATTATGTTGGCTTCACCTCGACTTCCTTAGAGGCAGCCTGTACCATTCTGTGACTCCAGAGAGGAGAAACTTCTGATCTGTCGGAGAGAAAACTGAATAAATGAGCCCTGAGGCAGAAAGACTGGTGTGGCTCTCATGCAAATAAGAACCCTGATTGGCTTTCAATTTCTGCACATGTTGTCACTGGCGGCTCTCAGCCTTAAAGATAAGGTTTCAGTGGGAGGTTTTCAGGTTCAAGGACTGTTAATGGTTTGTAACTGCCTGACAATAAGCTCAACCTCTAAGTTACATCAACCCGGGCAGATGTCTAATGATATGAGAACAGAGCAAGGAGTTAGAATCTGGAGTAGAAGGATGCAGCTTGCCACCTGCCTGCTGGACTGAGCTTTTAATGTGATTTAAATTTCGAAGCCCTATGTGGGCATCCTGGAAATGGTGGTCTTCATTAATGCAAAGATCAAGTCTTTCTTTAAACTTTTTAAGAAGAAAAGTAAGTAGTTTCTTTTCTCCCCACTGTGTGTGTGTGTGTGTGTGTGTGTGTGTGTGTGTGTGTTTGCACGCGTTTTATGTACTATTTCATCTTTTGAGAGACGGAATTAGAGTGTGAAGCAGCATAATTGACACAAGTTAAACTCCATTCAAATACCTCAGACTTTTGTAACTCCAGGGCAGAATTATGCGATCTCAGCAAGCCTAATTTATTTGTGGTTCAGATTTCAGGTGAATTTACAGCTTTTGTGCTTCTCAAAAGCCCTTTGAAGAAGGTGGAGGGGGGAACCTTGTATTTACTTCATGTCCACCCTGATTATGGTTTTTTGATTCTTTGGCTTACTGTGCAGGGAACCTCTGTGTAATGTGTCACATATTTCTGGTGGCAATGATCCTCTAACTGTCCCGGCACTCCTCTGTTTTGTATTTCAGAGCAGGACAGACTCTGTCTAGGCTGGTCAGTCGTGAAGTACACAGCTTTTGTGGAGTGGCTTCATTGTGTACTTACCATTGGTTTTCAATTTCTTTAATGCAGTTGCTTCTTCATTCCCTGGAAAAGTATAATTTTTACACATACCTGGTTTTATTTTTACATAATCATTGGTTGTTGAG
This sequence comes from Miniopterus schreibersii, assembly GCF_964146895.1. Lineage (NCBI taxonomy): Eukaryota > Metazoa > Chordata > Mammalia > Chiroptera > Miniopteridae > Miniopterus > Miniopterus schreibersii. The sequence continues at coordinate 74,552,896 of NC_138107.1, read as the reverse complement.
TTTTAGTTCTCTTTAGTTTTAGGCCCAGTGATTTCAACTGGATAAATGTGCATGGGTAGGAGCCCTTGGTAAGAGAAACTCTGGAGAAAGCAACAAAGAACTGCACCCTGGGGTCACTTTCTGCAGCTCTCCTGCTCGAAGGCTGCCTTTGGGTAGACTGATTAAATGATTAAAATCTTCCCTCGCAAGATGAGAAAACCAGGGAAGAGACACCTGCTCTTTCATAGCAGCCAGTTGGTAGCTGTACAGTGGGACTAATGGTGTGATTACACAGACTCGAGTACCATTACTTCGATTTGATTTGTAATTGGCAAATAGGAAGAGTTTCAATTTTCAATATTTTCCAACTATGAAGGATATAATTCAGTCTTTCAAATAAATGGACATCAGCACAAAACATTGTAATTAACTAGGGTTCCGCTCCTCTGGGGTGCATATGGTGAGTTCCACACTGTGCAAGATTTTCAGATACGTAAGTAAGAACTAAGGTCTTTGTGGATGTTATGTATTAAGATTAAGAGCTGTATACACCGTGCGAAACATTTGTTCAACAAGAGGTTACGTGAAATACAAGGTGCCTAATTTACATACTTCTTTGTCAAACATTAAAAGCAGAAAACACACAGGACATTTCTGTTTTTAACTTGATGTCTAGTTCTCAATGTTTATTTTTCCATTTAGCAATTGATGCAGAAGGGGGGGAGGGGATCATTTAGGAAATGAACTATTTGGAAGCAAGGTTTGTAGAATTTTGTAGCTGTAGAAAAGATGGTCTGTGGAGTGAGAGCTAACCTGTGGCAGGTTCCTGCGAGTGCTGGGAAAGGCCAACCTCCCTCCTTAATGGTGGTTCTAAAGTCAGGGGTTCCTTTGGAGTTATTTCACTGCTCCTGCCACCAGGTTTTACATGAGTTATTTTGTGAGCTAAGACTTTACATTATGAGTTCACTTAATCTTTATATTAGCTCTAGTAGAGGTGCTTTGGGGTTCACTGTGTTAATTTTATTTTTATTCATTTATTTTAAATATATCTTTATTGATTTCAGAGAGAGAGAGGAAGAGAGAGATAGAAACATCAATGATGAGAGAATCATTGATCGGCTGCCTCCTGCACGCCCCTGACTGGGGATCAAGCCTGCAACCCGGGCATGTGCCCTGACTGGGAATCGAAACGTGGTCTCCTGGATCCTAGGTCGACGCTCAGCTGCTGAGCCACGCCTGGCCAGGCTCACTGTGTTAATTTTAAATATGTTCAAGTAGAAAGTTCAACAGTTCATGCATGCTTGTTCATTTTATTTTGAGAATCTGTTTTATGGTTTAGTTTACCAGAGATGTGGTATCTGTAGACATGGGTATGCCCAGTGTGTACTCAGGGTTAGGGAAGACTTGCCCCTGACACACAATTGTAGTATCTGCTGATTTTGCAGGTGTTATACTTGTCACCCTCTGTAAATGACTCAGCATAGGGTCTTTCTCTTATAGTCCTGTAGTCTGTGCTTGGCTTACAGTGGCAGATATATTGAAAATATTTAAAAATTGTTGATGAATCTGTTTGGTGCTCTGCTGGCATGCCATTTTACATTATGTTGTCAGGGAAAGTGAAATAGACAAAGAGATCTCAAGCTTTAGGGGGAAATAAAGGAAAATTATTATAGAGATTTAGTATTATCTCATGATTACCTATTGTCTCCCCTTCCCCCGCCTAATGTTTTCATCTCTTTTGTGCTGAATTGGATTGTGTTGGGAAAAGTAAATTACATTGGAATTTTTTTAAAAAACATTTTAATATAAAAGTGTTTCATGAAAGCAAGAAATACAGAGAAAATTTTGTAGCACAAATTGATTTCTACTTCTATTAGATGTGCTATTTAAATGTATTACATTGAATGTTTGTGCTTAATTTTTTAAATTTAATTGAGTTTATAACAGTGATGAGTTAAAATAATGTTATAGGGAGAAAATATTCGGTCTCAACTCAGTAGGAAATTTGCTTCTGTTTTGACACTATCATTTACTGATGTAGTGACACCGAATAACTGAATAAGAGATACCTGCCATAGTGGACTTCAGTAGGAACTGGAGGTCTCTATCAATTCTGTCAGTCATTTTCTAACACTGGATTAGAGGGAGGGCCTAAAATTCAAGGAAGCAATTAACTGAGTAAACATTTCTACCAAAACATGATGGATAGTTTGCCCAGTTCCTTTAGAGACAAAACACTGTGGGAAGGACCCCTGGAGTCTAAGATTAAATCTCATTTGCTCGATTTCCCTCTTGCGGGCTCTTGCCCATGGATGTGTTAGGCACCAAGAACCCATCTTGATGTAATACCTTTGGAGCCAGTGAAGTTTCATTTGACAGCTGAATTGATTCTCTCTTTCTACAGCGGTTTCCAACCTAGATGAGGAGAGTAGATGGACTGTCCACTACACTGCTCCATGGCACCAGCAGGAGAATGTGTTCCTTCCTGCCACAAGACCCCCCTGCTTGGAGGACCTGCACCGCCAAGCCAAGCTCAACCTCAAATCAGTACTGAGGGGTAAGATCGCGACCTGCAGGCTTGTTCTTGGATGACTGGCCATTAAAATTGAAAGCATAAATTTGATTGATATTTGTAAAAGAAAACCTCTTTATAATGAACGTATAGTGTGTGGTGTCTTTTTGAGATATCGTAATACTCTCAGCCTACATGCCTCATATATTCTGGTTTCTGTAGAAACCTGCCTATTTATAGATACATTCTCAAAGAACACACACCAGTTTAGAAACCCATTAGGGAGTTTAAAGCACCAGTACTGCCTGGCCGGGTGTGGCTCAGTGGTTGAGCGTTGTCCTAGGATGCTGGAGATGGGGGTTTAATTCCCGGTCAGGGCACATACCCTGGTTGGAGGCTCGATCTCTGGTCAGGGGCGTGCAGGAGGCAGCCGATCAATGACTCTCTCATCATTGATGTTTCTATCTCTCTTTCCCCCTCTCCTTTCCTTTCTCTGAAATCAATAAAGATATATTTTTAAAAAAATAATAAAGCACCAGTACTAATTTAATCCAATTAACCCCTGCTGACACGAGAAATTTTGCCACTGGCTTTTTGAAACCACTGTAAGTATTCAAAGCAAATTTGTTAAAGCTAAACTTTTTAATAGTTTGTTCTCTGTAGTTCGAGTTGGGAGGAAAGGGGACCGCTATGTAGACTCTGAAGGAGGGCAAATTGTTTGATTTATCAGAACTTGGGCAGCACCCACAGGGCTTCTGATGGGCAGAGTACACTGTGGTCAGCTGGAAATACAGAAAGCGTGTCCTCCTATATCTAGTTTAAAATTCTCATCTTTACTTCAACTTACTGGTGTTAAGGAGTGTAAATGTGTAACAAGGGAGGGCTTCCTAAAAGTTGTAAAGAAGGGAAGAAGTTCTTTAGAAGAGGGAAAAGTGATTTTTAAGATTTAAGAGACTTTTTCTTAACACAGCAAACCAATGTTCTTATCTACTAGATGCTGCTTTACCAGTTTTCTCCTACTGTGAAATATTGGGACAAAATTATACTAAAAAAGTACTTGTTGTTTATCTAAAATTTAATTAACTGGCATCCTGTATTTTATCTAATTGTGAAATACTTAAATCTGGGAGAAATACTGTCATTGATTCAAGGAATACCCAGCATGAGGACCCTGTCTAGATTTTATGATAGTTCTTAGTTTTATATCAGTCATTTATTAAGTAATTCATTCATTAATGTCCGATTACTATGACTACTGATTACTAGTCGATATTCATTGAACACTTACCTATATGCCAAGTACCATTCTCAGCCATTACAGGTATTATCTCATTTAATCCTCATAGTAATCCTACTGCTTACTATTACTGTGCCAGTTTTATATGTGAATAAATGGAGACACAAAGGTTAGAAACTTTCCCGCCATCTCAAAGTTAGTGGTGGAACCAGGACTTAGACTTGGACAGCCTCAGGCTACAGAGTTCATATTCTTAACTACTGCACTGTATTGCTTTCAACAACCATTTGTTAGAAATCTTATTCTGGCCCGGCCTGCTTGGCTTCCGCAGTTGAGCATTGACCCATGAACAGTTCCATTCCCAGTTAGGGTTTCACACTCGATCCCCAACAGGGGCGTGCAGGAGGCAGCCAATCAGTGACTCTCATCATTGATATTTCTATCTCTCTCTCCTTCTCCCTAAAATCAATAAAATAAAATAAATAAATAAATATATATATAAAGAAAACTCTTATTCTGGCAGAAGTGTAGAATACAAAGGCAGAGTCTTGGCTGTCAAGGAATTTATACTTTTATTTATAGTGCAAATCACAATGTGCAAAATACTCTAGATGGGCCAGAAATTGCTGTATGGGAGTTAGAGAAAGTGATAACCTCTGCTTAGAGAGAGAAGCAATAACTATCAAGGATTCACAGTAGATTTGGAATTCTGAACAGACCCATACAGACCATAGGTCATAGCCCCCTTTTTCCTTTAATCTTACAACACTTAGGTGATCTCATATGTGTCTTATAGTCTTGGCATTTAACTGTCTAGAAATGAGGGCATTAGTGGGTTCCCTTTCTCATTAACCTGAGGAGCCCTATATACTTAGTGACTAAATGAGAAGAATGGCATTAGTCGGGCTCATTTGTATGGCCTTGGAGTTGACCTTTGCCTTCCTGATATTGGTCACGTAATGCATGTAAATCCAGCCACAATTTCTTCTAGATCTCTTCAGTTCTTAGGGATTATCTTTAGTAAATTTTGACAAGGAGCTTCTCTACTTCTAGCTCACCTTCCTCCCCCAAATAATTAGAGTATTAAATGGCTCTGTTCCCAGGACCAAGCCCTGAGGCAGTGCAGTTGTTAGCATTCCTCTCAGAGCGCTGCACTGCCTGGCCTGGCCTGTAGAGAAAGCTTTCGGAAGGATGTGTGAGTTTGAATATTCAGGCCCAGCTTTTTTTAATCACTGTCCAGGAAACTGTGCTTCCCTACCTCTTTCATGTATTTCAAGTATCAAACCAGAGCTGCTCTTTCCTTCCCTTAGAAAATTAAACATCTGCATATAGATTTTTCTGATTTTCTTTTCTTTTTGACTCTTCAGTAGATCCATATAAAATATCATCATCACTGGTTTTGCCTATACTTGGATTTAATTTTGAAAAGGTAAATGCTTTAGTAATTTCTTTAATGCCCTAAGATGGATCATTGAAGGGATTTACCATTAATAAAATTAATAACTTTGGAAAACTCTTGGAGCTCAACTTTTTTTAAATTTTAAATTCTCACCTGAGTACATGCTTTTCTTAATGATTTTAGAGAGGGGGGATGAGAGAGAGAGAGAAAGAGAAATATTGATGTGAGAGAGAAAAATCAGTCAGTTGCTTCTCGTACACTCCCCAACTGGGGATTGAACCTGCAACCTGGGTATGTGCCCTGGCTGGAATCCAGCCCACAACCTGTTGGTGTGCGGAATGAGCCAGCCAGCCAGGGCAGAGCTCAACTTGTAAAGTCTGGATTTAAATACTCCTTAAGAGGTTGTAGATAAATAATAACTGTAAGAACAGTGGTTGACAAAGATGAAATAAGAAAGCATCTGAGTTCTTTTTTTCTTCATTTATTTACTTTTAATCACATCTACAGGACTTCACGTACCACGTCCCCTGCACCATGCTAGCAGGCTAAGATAAACAGGAAATGAGTGCAGAGTACTTATTGCCTCTTTATCAGTGAGGGTTAAAAAGAAAAAAATCAGCCCCTGAATATGTGACACTATTAAGGTATGATGTTATGTAAAGTTATATCAGTCTAAGTTAATTTGACCTTCACGCTCTTTGCTTAAAAATCTAGAAAGGTAGCTAAGTGTTCACAATGAGTAAGCTATTTTGTTTCTTCTATTCTTACTATGACCTTTACCATAATTTTAAGGAAGAAATACTACCCTTGAATGTTAAACAAGTTGGTGTTTTTTCATAGTCATTAAGTGCTCATTGTATGAACTATTGTGTCAATTTTTATGGGGAGCTCTGCTCTGCTCCCGAGAATCATAAAATACGGAGGGAAATGATACAGTGGGTACTAAGTGTTGTAAACATTTGCTTATTAAAGCAAAGCAGAAATGCTTAGTGGTCAGTAGAGTGATTGAGGAAGGCACCAGGTTTACCAAAAATGTTATTAAAAAACTAAGTTTGATTTAAGATATAAAGGCAAGTAATAGACACAGTTTAATAAATATTTGAGCATCACTTCTCTAGTATGATAGGAGTTTTTAAATGAATGGGTAAAAGATTGTGGGTCCTTAACTTTAAAGAGCTGCTCTTGCTTTCTTGTGTCAGGACTGAAGCAAACAGACAGTAGTGTACTGGAGATATGTGTATGAGATGCTGAGGGCACATAGGGAGGGAGAGTTCAGTTAGCTGGAAGAGAAGTGGCATTGGGAAGCCCCCTCCCCTGCTCTCCCAGTCCTCCTTAGGAGAGGAGATGGGCTTCCAGGGCATGTGGAACACCCGGCTCAGGCATCTTCCATGTGCAATTTTTCTCTGTTCTGGTCCAATAGAGCAGAGATCTTTAGTATTTATCGTTGGCTTGTCTCTGGAGAATCTGATAGAATTTGTTGGCCATGCTTTTAGATCAAATGATTTGGTTTTGTTGATTTATTTCTTACTAGAGATAAACAGGTATAGCAAGTTCTCACTTGGAGCTACAACAAAATGACATATAATGACACCAATTTTATGGCTAATTGATATAAACAAGAGTTACTTTCCTACAGTATCTCATAAATGTTATAACGAAACACTGTTGAACAAAACAACACTATTGGAGGGCCTACTGTACCTGGATGTAAAACTAGTATTTTGATATTTGGGTCTGCAGGACATCTGGCTAGAAATGAAGAGTAAATTTCTGAAAATGGATCCCATTATCCATAAAGAATTCACTCAGCTTTTTATTGAATTTCCAGAAGAATTCTACCTTTTTAATCTCCACAGTTGTTTGAACCCTTCATGGACTTCATCCGTTAGCTGTGGTGATAAGCAACTTTTACCTAACTGGATTTTTATCTGGATAATTTTTAGCTTTATTAAGTGGGAAAGGGGGAATTGAGGGGAAGGGGTGGGCTTGCTCTGGCTCAATGAGAGGTTCAGGTTTTATTTCTTAACAACCTATAGAGCTCATTTGAAAATTAAGAGCATATTAAAGGCTGAAAGAAAGCTGTGTTATTTTTAAGACTCCATCCCCAAAAAGCCCAGCTTGGGAGAGAGGTAAACATACTTTCTCACAGTGTGTTTAACAGGCAGTTTAGTTACTGTATCTGTGTACATTCCTGCCCAAATTAGTTCCCAAGAGCATCTGTTGCTGGTGTCAGAAACGTTCCTTAGTCACAGCTCTCTTTCCTGAGGAAATCCATTTTAGCAGGTCAGCCTGCTCTGTGGTTCTAGAATTGGAAGTGTGAGCACAGGGAGGAATGTTGAATCTGGCCTGTGTTGACTCAAAGTCAGAGGGTTTCATTTATTATATCTGGAGATATTGGAGTTGAGGATTTACGATGTGAAGAAATGACTCTTTGTTCCAAGTGATTAAAAACAGTTGTGTGTGTGTGTGTGTGTGTGTGTGTGTGTGTGTGTGTGTACCATCCTGTTCAACGTTAGAGAATGGTACACCTTTCTTAAAATGATGGACAAGGTTTCTAAGTGGGGTTAGCCAGGCTTCTATGACAGTTTCTTGACACATAGACTTTATCTCAGGGTCACTGCATCTACCCTTCATTGTTAAGAAGTGTACTAGTTCCCTTTAACTTAGACCAGTGCTTCTGTTCTGGGTTTGAAGAAGAGCCGTGGCTGTCTTACCTGTCTGCCTTGGGCACATGGGTCCCTGGGCTATCCCAGATGTCCTGTGGTGTGGGCTATAGGTTCTCCTCTTGGGGGCCCTGTGGCACTTTTTGCAGGACTGTCTGGGAGATGCTTTCCTATGTATAGCCTGTGGCTATTGACTGAGAGCTCTCTCTCTTGGAATGGCACACCTGCTCACCACTTCATACACACTCAAGAGGAGCATCTGCTTTGCCCACCTTGAGGTAACAACACTGAATTCTTCACCTTTTTTTCCTGTCACTTTAAAAAAAATTATGACATAACACAGACAAATACATAAAACATGTACAATTCTACAAATACTTATAAAGCAAACATCTATGTAACCATTACTGTTACTGGTAAAAAAATAGACTATGACTGGGGTGATCACTTCAGAGGCATATAAATGTCTAATCACTGTGTTGTATACCTGAAGCTGATATAATATGAAATGTCAACTGCACTTGGAAAATAAATTTAAAATCCTAGACTATGACCTGAATTCTTGAAACCTCCTGTTGTCCTTGCTTTCTAGCAGAAAAAGTCCAGATTTAGTGAAAAGTGCATGAGTCACATCTAGGCTCAAATCCTGACTCTCTTATGTACTAAGGGTCTGTGATTTCAGTTTGATTGTGAGTTTGTCCTATCAGCCATTTGAGCTTTGCTCATCTCTAATATAAAGATAATAATATCTGCTAGCATGGGAATAAAATGAACTTTTTAGGTAAAATATCTCCACATAGAAGCAGTTTGTGGAGGAAAGGAAGTGTGCATTTTAACTTAAGTGCATGGAATACAGGTAAAAATTTTATAAATTTCAGCCCTTTTCCAAATGGCTGTCATGATTTAGCTGGAGCTTCCTATCCCACCCAGTATACTCCAGAGATGCGCTGTAGGGAGAGGGATGGTAGAAAACAGGAACATCACCAGGTGACAGTGACAGTGACAGCCACAGACAGTTTACACTGAGGTTCATTTCCTCCACATCAGCAAGGTGCCTTTCTTTCCATTCACCATCAGCCTTTGAAAGATGCCTGGCATGCTGGTGCTGGAAGGGAGCCCCCAGGTCCTCTGATTACTAAACCCCATTTTCATTTTGCAGGTTTGTAAACCAAGGCCCATAGAAGCAAGGGGATTAGTTTATAGCTACTGTGCAGTTTGTAGGTGACCCTGCCAGGACTGGAAATCAGGTTTCTAGCCTCAGTGCATAGTGGCCTGCTGTGATCTCAGACCCTGAGGGCCCCTCCTTTTGAAGCCTCTTTCTTCAGCCACCCTCAGCTTTCAGAAGGGTCATAGGGACAGGGCTCTCTCTGGGAAGCTAAAGGCCCAAGGCAGATTTGGTTTCTTCAGCCAGTTAATTTAGGGAGTGCAGAACAGCTCCTGGATGCCTAAAGGCAGCTTTACAGTTGCTTAAGAAATCTCTTCCATCCTGGCTGGTGTGGCTCAGTTGGTTGGGCGTCCATCTGTCCCATGCACTGATGGGTTGCCGGTTCAATTCCTGGTCAGGGCACATGCCCGAGTTGTGGGCTCGATCCCCGATTGGGGGCGTGTGTTAGGGAGGCCGCCGATCAATGTTTTGCTCTTGCATAGATGTCTCTCTCTTTCTCCCTCTCCTTTCCTCTCGCTCTAAAAATCAATAAAAAAATAACAAAAGAGAAATCTCTTCACTCATTCCCGATTTCATTAAAATTCAACTAAGTTTAAGAGAAATAAAGGAAGCTTCATCATTAGACGTCATGTCTGACCTTAATATCTGTAACCATGTTTTGTCTTAATGGCATTTAGTGCTTATTATTAGGGTTATAATAGGTCATCAGTACCTTCATGGATTAAAAAAAAAAGCCATTGGTTACAGAAGGGACAAGTAAAAAACATAAGGATTTAAAAATATTAAGTACACCCATGGCTTAGCTCTTACAGCTGAGTGTACTCTTCCTCGTTCATTACTTGCATTCTTTCTGAAGAATCCTTCAGTAAAATTGATTTGTAAAAGGAAAAGGTGAAATATCACTGGTTAAGGAAAGAGTCTTATTTTTTGCAAGTAAGAAACATTAAATTACTTATATTCATTCATATAGAATTTTAAGTTATTTTCTAGTTTAAACCAAGATAGGCCTACAGTTGGGTGTATGTGTGTGTGGGGGGGGGGGGTGTGGAAATACAGTGTTTTATCTTCCCTAAACCGTAGCAGCATTGACACCTTGTTCTGTGGTTATGAACTGTTCCAGAAGATGCGATGGGAGACCAGAATGCTGATTCCAGCGCCGCCAGTAGCCGGTGGGATGTTGGAAAGTCATACCCCATTTTGTACTTTGCTTCTCTTCTGGAAAACAGTTTATGATCCTTAAGTTCCGTCTAAGCTCTAAAATTCTGATTAGCCTCTGGGTTCTTAACTGCTGTGTGTGAAGTTTATTGACACAGAAATATAATTTACTGCTGAGCACAAATCCTGACACGTTGGGTTGTCTAAAATCTAAGTTCGTGTTGACATAAAATTTTTCTCAGCAGCTCGTACAAGTGAGGTGCTGGGCTGGATATCGTAGGTGCGTCAAGATGAATGATGTTGCTGCTTTCTGCCAGAAGCTTAAAGCTAGCAGGGGAGATAAGATAGATGTATGAGTCACTCATGTAGAGGCTGATGATGGTAGCATCATTGAGACTCACCTTTGTCCCTGGGTGTTGTCTTTAAAACATAAACCTGATCATGCCTCATCACTGACAGAATAAAACCTAACTTCCCCGGAATCTGACAACCTTTATGATCTGACCCCTGTTAGTCTGCTTCATCTGCCGTATCACCCTTTCTCCTCCCCCATGCTTCTCTACCCCTCCACCCAAGTTCTTTACCTTGTGCCTTCACATGTAAAGATAAGGTCCAACTGGAATGCTGGTGTCCTCGATTTCTGTCCTCTGCGTGTTCCAGTCCATTCCTTCTCTCTCTGAACCACTGCCTCTCACACCTGGCCAACTCCTGTCCCTCCTTTGAGAATCTTGTGGGTGCCCGGGTCCCCATAGAGCTTTCCTGGACTCCCCAGGGAAGACCCTGGCATGCCTTCTACACTTTTCCACACATTCCCACTGAACCTTATACCCCTCCATTAAACTGCATACTAAGCTACATAATTGGGTTTACACGTTTATCTCCCCACCTGATAGTAAGGCCCTTGAGAGCGGGATCTTTGCTTGTCATTTGTGTGACCCCAGCACACCGCCCAGCTCATGGTTCTATAAATACTGTTGGGTTTGTGCAGGTCCTGGAAAGGTCATCTAGAACTCGGGAGAGAGATGGGAGCCGAAGCCACAGAACAACTGGTGAAAACATGGGAGTGAGATTAAGGATGGAGAGAGCTCAGGGTTAGTCTGGCAGGCTTTATTTTAGGGTAAAGAAGTTGGTAAAAGTAGTTGGGAAAGAAGAGAGGAAATCAGGACAGGGCAGTCCTCACGGTCCTCACGGATGGGGAGAGAGTCTGAAGAAAGGCTACTGAGTTGATGGTTAGGTAGCCGTTAGTGCCCTTCAAGAGAGCAGTTTCAAGGAAGTCTTTGGAGTGAAGAAGCCGGATTCCATGAGATAATAATTACTTTTATAAGCAGAGAAATAATACAAATAATTTTAAAGAAATAAAGTAAAAGCTGCCAAAGCAAAGAGAAACAGGATAGTATTTTGAGGTGGTGGCAGGATAGAGGTAATATTATTGCTTCTTTTCAAAACCAGAGCCAATTAAAGCACAGTTGTAGTCAAAAGGAGCTATGGAGAGGAAAAGAGTTCAGAGACTAAGAGGGAATGGGAGGGAGGATGTTCCCTGAGGAGGCGGTAGGCAGCGGCCTCAGAGGCAGGCGGAGGGCAGCTTTCACCCTCTGCCTCTAAGCTGAGAGAATCGGAGAGAGCACTTTTCGACATGGAGCAAAACAATGTTGAGGTTGTTCATTAGGTCATATTGGAGGCTTGGTGGAAACAGGGACCCCATATGTTGCTAGTTCTTTGGCGAGAAGGATGACTTCACTTGGTGCTCTTTTGTTCAGTACTTGTGAATTTAATTAGGTTGAATTTTCAAAGACAGATGATGTTATCTAAGACTTTTAAAAAGAAATACAGGTATTTCTTTTGGAATTTTATATCCTTAGAGAAAGTTGCCCAACCTGATGAAACAATGGATTAAATTCTCTGTTGAGAAAAGAGAAGAGCAAAGACAAAAATTAGGAATCGACAGATTTGGACATGCTGTACAAAAAGGGGCAGTTTACCTTCTCATGTTGGGTTTGATGGCTCACCCAATTTTTTGCGATTCTAACTATGATCATGGTAACCCTGAAAGAGCAGTTAATAACCTGTGAGAGGAAGTCAGAAGCGAGAGCAAAGGGAAGATGAACACTCATTGCTTTTACAGGAGGTAAAGAGGCAAGTCCTTTTTTTAATGGTAAGCAACACACAAAAGATAGACTAGCAGAGACAGTCATTTAAATGATCCAGGTCTTAACAAAGCACGATGGATTGTTTAAACAAAAGGCTTTTTGTTTTGTTTTTGTGTCTGTAGCCAGTCTGCTGTTTCAGCAATTCTATTTTAATTCCTGATAAAGTGCGTAACTTGAGTGGCCTCTATATTTCGCTCAGGGCAGCATAAAAATGCTACATTGTGGGTAAGGTTTGTTATCATTCACTGTACAACTGAAGTCTCTAGTGTTGGTTTAGAATCTCTGCAGGCTATTTGATATTGAGTAACCTTGGTGATGCTCCGCTCCTGCCAGTGATAGGGCTTTTTCATTCTAAAGTGAAATGATATCACCTCCAATTTGGCTGCGCTCTGGTGGTGCTCAACCAGAACTGGCAGATCTGTAGTTCTCTCGCATTTGTCCTGGGCATCAGACAGCTTTTACCTTAATTCAATCAGATTTAGTGCTTCAAGTCTCCTTAAATTAATTTGTGTATGTGAAGAGAAGAAATGTTAAATTTAGTTTTCTGCAATGGCAAATAACCTTTTAAGAGACAGTTTTATCCAGCCCCTTAAGTTTTAATTTTTAATATTTAATTTTGCGGGAGGTGTTCATTCCACTCCAATAGGAATTAACCATAAAGGGAGACTGTTAATCAAAATGACCTTTTTGGGTTTTTTTGACTCTTCTACATAAAATGAGATTGCCTTACAGTGTTTCCTATCAATGTCACTGGTTCCCGGCTATGGAGGGAAAAGGAACTCTTTCCAGTGTACTAATACATTAGTCAGCAAATTCATTTCCTGTTTGTTGAGCTGATGACACAATGTGTATTTTTTCCCTCTGTAATATTCCACCTTGCCCATCCTGATCACTTTATTTTGCCAAACACACTATGTTAAGTGAATGAGAAGTCATTTGGAATTGCGCTAAAGTGACTTTGAGGCATATGAATTTGGCAGTCTCCTTATATTTTTTCCTCTCTTGGCAAAGAAACCCATTTATTGCTAAGGTGGCACTCCATCACCAGCTCCTCTTTCCTACCTCACTCCTTCCCACAACTTTTCTGGGAGGTTTCTCTGTAAAGGAAACTTTCCTGTAACATCTGTTCTATCTGAACAGAAATCTTTTGGGAGTTGCCCATGATGCAGTTAGTTGTTCGATGCTGGGTTTGGTCAGTTTCCCTAAAGTTCCACCAGGACTAAATTTCCTTGGCTAGATGACCCTGGTAGAGACTAGACATTATCTCCCTGTTTCATCCACCTGCTCTTCCCTCATCTTATTTCTTGAACAGATATGATTGGGGCCCCTTTCCCACTGTATTCTGTGTTGATGCTGGGCCAACCCATGCTCCCCAATTGTGCTTAATAAACACTGATGGCATGGCTGCTATAATCTGGAGAACCACTGCTCCGTAAATTGTCACGTGAACTTCTTTATCCGTCAGCTAATTTGTAAGCACCTTGAAAGTTGGAATATATCCCTTATGCCCCACTAGCTCAATGCAGTCTAGGTTTGGAACACACAGCTATTGACTTTCAGAGTCTGAGCACCTGACTGCTGTCATTCACTACCTGGCTGTTGTTAGCAGGGGTCTTGAGCAAATTGAGGGTCATTCCCTTCAGGGGGACTCCCTTTTCCTTGACACTTGGGTGATAGTTGGCCCTGATTGATCCTCTCTTTCTTACCCACAGTTACACAAATGATACTCTAGCAGCTGGAACATTTTGTCTTACATGCACCATTAAGAGAAGAGTTATTTACTTCCAGAGCTTTTAGAGAGACTGGGGCTTACTCATTAAAGCCATATATTCTCTCCTTTCCCTTTTATGTTTTATGGTGCTTCAGATGCTACGTATTGAAGTGAGGATTGATAAAGAAATGCTTTTATGGACTCAAATATGCACTTATTGGAAGATAAATTTGAATTTAATACTCCATATATAATAGCATCCTTTTATGTCATGGTAGGTATTCCTATATAACTACATATAGAACTCTTACCCTAAAGGGGCGAGGGGAGAAAGAATGAATCATTATTGCTAATACTAAACCAAAAGGGCATATTTATGTGGAATCTATCCTTTAAAATTGCTATCAAATTATCTAGGGAAATATCCATTGAAAAGATCTATATTAAATCCATGGTGTCTTTCAGATTTAACATAGCTTTTCAACTCACTTGATATGCTACAAATAACTGAGTAACTTAAACATTTGACTATTTATAGTTTCTTAATTATGTTCTAATTTGTTGATTCTTAAAGACAATTTAAATATATTGACATTCAGCTGTTTTGAAGAATTTAGGGAAGATACAGGTATAATTTTGGAAAATTCAATATGTGTGACAAGCAAGGCAGAATCTTAACTATAGTATCAGTATGGTTTCTCTTTCTCTTCCAGTATTGCCAAACCCAATAAACTAATGAACTAGAAGGTAAATCCCTTTTATTTTAAAATGCATTTTGGTTTGATTTTGTTAAGAAAATAAATTCTCTAATGTTTACAAAGCATAGCATTTGAGTGCAGTAAATTTTTCCTGTGTGCTTACTTGAAAGCTTAAACTAGATCCTTTAGCTAAGTAGTAGCTGATTTAGCTGTTGAACTGGAATTGCTTTTCTTCTAAACATGTATGATTGTAGTCTTGTGTACTCTTAGTCTTCTGCTCCTGGGAAAAGACATGCCATAGAACTGGTCTTTAACTGTTCTTGATAACCTGATGGATAAATAACTGGGATAGAAGTTTGGAAACCTGAATCTACCAGAAATTTGACACCTGGGTTTCATAATCCGTAAGACAAGCCTAGAGCATCATGGAAAGAAACTTCGACAGGAATGGGGCATCAAGAGATGCCCATTTGCTACTGAAAAACTGTGCGACTCTGGACAAGAAACATGTCCTTCAGCCTCAGGGGCTAATCTCTAAGGTCTCAAGAAAAGTTACCTTTTGTAGTGGGGAAAGGTGCTCTCAGCAGACATGACAGTAGCTACTGTATATTAATCATGTGCACTTTGATAGAAGGCTCCCTATGAATGAGCTGCTCTTTTAAGCACTTTACATAAATTATTGTCTCTTCACAGTGACCCTAAGGGATGGTGATTATAATTATCCACATTTTACATAAGAAAACCTTGAGACACAAAAAGAAACTTGCTCCAAGTGGTGGAGCCAACATTAGAATCCAGGCATTTTGGCCCCAAAGCTGGTGCTCTTTCCTGAGAGTAAATTGCAGACAATTATAGTGCTTAGGATGAAAAGCTACCCTCCTCCATATCTCTCTGTACCACACTTACCACTGTCTCTAATAACACTGGCCTTTATCTGGCAAATCATTACACTCAGTTTGGGGTTTTAGTGCCCTTGAACTCTTTCCTAGAAAGAAAAGATGTTAAACCAGTTCCATTATAATTTTTTCCCTACCCTTACATTTTCATAAGAAAATATATCAGTACAAAGTGAAATAAATAAGTAAATGTTCAGTTTAAAGAATATTAGTATTTAAGGTCTATTGAAATTAAGGTTAGAAAAGGACTCACTTCTTCCTCAATGGCAAAGCATGTCTGGAGTTGAAATAATACGTATCTCGTAGGTGTAATGAAAATGTTAGACTCAGCATTTTGATGTGCAAAATAAAATCCTTTGACCCCTTCTGGAAATTACTTTATAAATTCTCGAATTGATACTAATATATATAATAAAATATAATGTATATTACCATCACAGGTTCCCAGACACTTACAGATAATGGCAGTACAGGTTCCACAGGCTCACAGGGCCTCCACCATGCTTGCAGGGTGTCCATTTTCTCTTCTCCTAAGGACATTAGTCATATTGAATCAGGGCCCATCCTAATGACCTCACTTTAACAGGATTACATCTGGAAAGACCCTATTTCTGAACAAGCTCACATTCACAGATACCAGGGGTTAGGGCTTTTGGGGGAACACAGTTCAACTCCTAACACGTACTTTCAGATCAAAGAACCTCTGTATTGTCCTTGCTTTAATAGTTATGCTACATTAAATACATTTACCAAGCACCTGGCTGACACCCTTCCTATGTAAAATGTCCATAAGTAGGAGGCTTCGGGTTTTGTAAAAGTAAGTACTGACTTTATAAATTCTGAAGTTAGATCAATTAAAATATTTTAGCTCTGTTTTGGATTGAGAGCAGTTAGAAATAAATATTCAGGCCATTGACAGTAAGAGAATCCCAGTATGATGTATTCATTGTACATCCATAGGGAAAAATACAGCCTCATGATGTTTTGATAAAGATGGAACCCACAGCTTTGTAAAATGATAGAATCTTAAAGAATTGTGCAGCCAAGCAAATCTTGTTATGGACTTGCTTACTGGCTTTTAAAAGTGGGAGAGTTTGAAGTAGCTATGGTTTCTGTGGTGGACTCCGCCAGCAGTGGCCGTTGTCTGAGCACCTGCCACGCGAGGGCTCTGTGCAAAGTTCTGGCTTAGCTGCACCTAGTCTGCCCTTGGAGAGCAGTGCACTCGGACGTGTTTGCTAACTGATTCTCACGGCAGCCTCCCCGGCGGAGTAACTTCCCAGCTGTACAGAGGAGGAATCTGAGTTTCCCAAAGGTTAAAATGCTGTCCCTGAGGTCACATAGGCGTAAGCGGTTCCAGGTCTGTCTGGATTCCAGACATTCAGCAGCTCCTCAGTGTAGTGTCTCGCCCACGGTCAGCCTCCTGAAACACAGAGGGTAGCTTGTTGCTGTTGCAGATTTCACATCAGAGGGCTCTCAGCCTCATTCAAGGGTTGGAAATAAACATTAAATAAGTGTTGGGAGAATACTAACAGAAATCTGGGAAGTCTTAGATTCAGTACTGTCCCTCTGTTCGGAAGAGTTACTAGAGCTGTTTTTGGATATTCTCATTTTCTCCCTTTCTTATGAGATAGGATTGTCCTTTCTTGTCCCCTGTGAGGTTATGTATGGCCATGTGGCTTGTTTTGTCTAAAGAAATAGTAGTGGAAGTGACCCTTAGGTCCTCTGGCAGAAGTTCCAAGAGCCGGTGTGAAATGCACCTCGTTCTTGCGATTGTCCCGGCACAAGTGGAGGGGGACTGTCCCTCTGCCTGTTCCCCGGTCCCTGAGTGACTGTGGTGAGCAGAGCCTCTGCTAGCTCAGCCTGGACAAGGAGAGGAGGGAGATGTGCGGCATGGAACCTTCTGGTTGTGTTAAGCCACTGAGATTTCGGGATCTTTGTAATGGCTGCATATTCCAACTCATTGTGGCTGATTCGACAAATTAAAGGACAAAACATACAAAGTGGAAATTCACCAAGGATTTCCAATAGAGAAAATTATTTTAAAAATAACTCCTTAAAGCTTCTTGTAGGAGACTCCCTTAACATGTCTAAAATATTAAAATGGGAAGCCTAACGAATAGCTTTGCTGCCTGAAGGTTTGAGGCCAAAGCCGTATTAATTAAACTCACGAGATGGTTAGATAACCATCTAGTTCTATGACATTATTTTTCCCTTCTATATTGAAAACGTTGGTCTACCAAGAAATGTTTGTTCATTGTTCTTGCGCTAAAGCAAATAGTTTGACAGGCAAGGAGTAGGAAATGGGTGGCTGGGAAACCAGAGGACACAACGAACAGTGACACCTTTATCCGGGCAGCACTGTGAGAACAATGACGGGCTTTACTCTTAATTTCTGTTGCAAGAGGAGCATGCGTTAAAGACGGGTCTTCTGTTACACTTAGTATCTGGTTTCTGGCCTGGAGTTGCTGGCATAACCGGGCTTTAAATTCTCCTTTGCCTTGCACTTACTCAGCGCGGTGTTTGAGAAGTCTTTGTTTACTCCTGACGGCTTGCACTTATTTATACCTCACTCCACAGACAATAAACTCAGTTTTTAATGAGTAAAGCCATGGTTTTAGAAACCTAGAGCTGTTGCAACTTGACCAGAGACATTTTCCGACATTTCCCTATGAGTTGGAATAAGATAAATGACAATGGATATAGAGGAGTTTGCTAGATTTCAGAAAATCTGTAAGTCAGAAAACTGGTCATCTGCCATAAATGTGTACTGCCTAGTTGAATCTTAGACCTGGCATCTTCTTTCATTTGATATACTATGGTTTGTTATATTACTATTTAAACATTTCTCTGACATAAACTTCATTGAGGAAAAAGGAGGCATTGTCTTTTGAACTAGGGTCAAACAGTGACGCACCATTTATTATTAGAAGTACTAATAATTGTAAGACTACTATGCTTTTAACATATGAATAATTCCAATATTTTGGTCTTTTAAGATTTAACACGAATCAAGTCATTTTTGTTATTTTAGTATTCCTGTTGAGAATATTGGAGCTAGTATCAGCTTTAGAGATGATCTAGTTCGGGGCCCTCATTTCCTTGGAGAGGAATCTTTTTCAAACATTATCTG
The DNA here is from genome assembly GCF_964146895.1 of Miniopterus schreibersii. Taxonomy (NCBI): domain Eukaryota; kingdom Metazoa; phylum Chordata; class Mammalia; order Chiroptera; family Miniopteridae; genus Miniopterus; species Miniopterus schreibersii. The sequence continues at coordinate 74,534,204 of NC_138107.1, read as the reverse complement.
ACATGACATCCAATACGCAATGCAGATTCTTAAAATTACAAAGTTTTATAACTCCAAACATACTTATGATAGGGGCGTTTAGTGAGAGGGAAAATACTATTTTGGACAACAGAAAGACTTCATTTAAAAGGGCCTTAGCCTTCACTTTGTATTTTGTTGCATTTGGCAAGTACTTGAAAATACTGAATTACATGGTAAGTAGCTGCAAGTGGTAACGGTTTTTATGAGTGTGTTTTACAAGGTTCACTCTGAATTCTTAGGAGACTCCAGGTTTATAGGACCACAGAAAAGTTAATTTAGTAGCACAAGTTAATGAAATGTAAAACTATCGAGCTTGAGTGTTACTATTTAAAAAATCTAGCTTTGAGGTAATTAAAGAAAATCAAATAAAAAATTTACAGAATCCCAAAACTGCATAGAACAGCATTTGAAAACTAATTATGCTGTATGTAACAATATCTCTGTAGAGTGACAGTATAGATTCTGGTTGTACGATTTATTTTTTTAGAGAAATTGTCAAATGTTGGAGAAAATGTGAAAATCTCTCTTACTGAAAAGGGTTGAGTTATCATGAGTAAATACTCATTAAAAAATAAGTTGTGTTCTGGAAGTTTCAGAAATTTAAAAAAAAATTTCTATTTGCCCAGCTGGGCATGGCTCAGCGGTTGAGCATCGACCTACGATCCGCGAGATGGTGGTTCAGTTCCCGGTTGGGGCACATGCCCGGGTTGCGGGCTGGATCCGCAGTCGGGGGGCGTGCAGGAGGCAGCAGGCAGCCAATCAGTGATGGCTCTCTCATCACTGATGTTTCTCTCTCTCTCCCCCTCTCCCTTCCTCTCTCTGAAATCAATAAAGATATATATATAAAGAAATAACAGATGTCTTTAAAAAGAAAATTTCTATTTTCCACAATATTAAGAGTGGTTGCCAGCCCAGCCTACGAATTATGTATCCCTTCAGTGACTGAAGTCATAACATTTAGCTGTCTGTGATTATGTACGCACTTTTAACTTAGCTTGGCATTCCGTTTATTATTGTTTGTCCTCTGAGGATATGTTTCTTGACTTTAGAGAGAGGAAGGGAGAGGGAGGAGAGAGAGAGAGAGACATCGATGTGAGAGAAACATCATTCGGTTGCCTCCCATATGCACCCTGGCAGGGGATCGAACCTGCAACCTTTTGGTTACCCACCAACCGAGCAGCCTGGCCGGGGCTCGCTTGACACTCTAAAAGATCCTCATGGCTCTTTCCATGGGATTTTTAAAAATCTGATGTGCAGCGTTGGATTGGAAACTTTCCACTCCCATTGTGTGGTAGCAAAGGAGAGTAGTGAGGTTTTTTTGTTCCCTGGTTGGAGAATTTTTATCTGTGCATGAAAGCAAGTAATGTCTCCTCTTTAAAGAAGAATCCTGGATCCTGGTGTTAGAAAGGAATTCTGAAGATGCCCTACTTTATGTGCCTTTACTTGCATGCTTCTGTAAAGCTGTGCAAAGAGGAAATTTCCAGAAGCAAACACGTTTTGCACTCCTTTAGCAAGCTGGTGTTTAAAGGAACCCTGGGGCAAATACTTTTGCAAGGCAAATGCTCCTCTAAGGTGGCATCTGGGTAATGGGAAAGCTCCTGGGGCTTTAAAAAGCCTTTGGAACTGCCGCACTCCCCCCACTGATGAGAGTAATCAGTGCAACCGGTTGTCCTTGAAGACAATGCCCAGTTGCCAAAGCAGCCAGTGGCCCCAGTCCCCCTGTGATCTGGGGCATCATACCTCCTAGTTACCAGCCACTCGGTGCCAGGCATTCCTCTGTGGACTGGCAGGCATCTCAGACTGCCACCAGCTTCATATTAAATTCCACGCAGTGATTATAGGCTATATGGCTCCAAAGTTAAATTGAGAACTAAAAACAAAAGCATTCTCACCAGTGATTTCTCATGCCACTTCCGACGGACGAGTCCAGGAAACAAGGATAGCATGAGGATGGCTTGTGGTTTTCGATGTGGAATTATATAGGCAATTGTTATGTGTCAAAAATTATAGTCCATAAGACCCTGCGTTCAAATTCTGAATCCACTGCTTGCATAACACTGCGGAGGGACTCATTTAATTACTGAGGCTTGACGCGGGGGGTTGTTGTAAGGCTGATGGCCGTCCCTGTAAAGACCATGAACGTGCCATGTAGTGCGTAGTAGGCTCTTTACTAATCCGTAGTCATTTTTGTCATTTCATTGTTAATACTATTAATATTTTGAAGTCTTATTATGCCTAGGGAAATGTTACCAGAAAAGGTAAATAAAGAGGAGTAATGAAATTCTGGTTTCTAACGCCCCTTTTCCACCCCCGTCCTGTCCCCTCTGCAGATTGTGACAAACTGCGGCGGGATGGCTCCCGGAGCTCCCAGTACTACTCCCAGGGCCCCACCTTCGCCAGCTCTGGTCCACCCAGCGACGAGTATCAAGGTGAAGATGAAGAAGCAGATCAGAAGGTAAGGCTTCCAAAGTCAACCTGGGACCCTGGATTGGACCCCAAGTTAATTTCTTAGTTTTGACAAGTGTCCCATGGCTACAAAACACGCCAGCATTAGAGGGGACCAGGTGAAGGGTACACAAGGAATTCTCAGTGCTATCTCTCTAAGTTTTCTCTAAGCCTAAAATTAGTCTCAAAAAAAAAAAAAAAAAAAAGTTCCTGATCCAAAGAAGTTATTCAAGGAGCATAATAAGTATATTTGTGCATTTCGAATATTCTCTTTTGGGTAAAACAAACAAAAGTCTTATTTCTCTTTTTGGGTTTGTTGTGTTTTTTTTGTCATGTGACCAAGAACTTAAGTACAAGAGCCAAAAGCCACTGTTTCACAAGCAGGCGGTGTTTTTACGTAGATCCCGCAGAGGCCGTGGCTTTGCTTAGTATCACAGCGCTGGTCAGTCACTTCCGTGGTGCTGTTTCGTCCGCACTCCTTTTTCTCACGCCATCTCTTGTGATAAGTGCAAACTACTCAACACAGATATATTTTCTCAGCACTAAATGCACATGAAAGAATAACAATGTATGGCGATTTTTAACTTACATAGTTTTATTTTTCATTTTATTAAGCAATGTTGACTGACACAGATTACTTAAACAAATGAGGTTTGATGAACAGGGTTTGGTTTAGAAACCATTTTAAATTAACCTAAGAAATTTCAGTGGAATTAGGTCAATACATCACTGTCTCATTGTTTGAAGAACATTATTCAGAATTTATTATCCTTCCTCAAATAACTAACATCAGAGGAAAAAGTAGGTAATAGTTGTTTAAAAATAGGAAATTACTACCTTAAACTTTTGTTCTTCTAATGAAGATTGGACCCAGGTTTTTATTACAGAATGTTTTTCCTTTTTCTTTACAGGTGTTTTTACACATTAGGTTAGTCCTTTGAAACTCTAAAGTATACATAGAAAGTCTCTTACTGTAATAGGAAAAGCAGCTATTTCAAAGCTGATCTGGTTTTTAATTTTAAAAACCTATTTTTAGGAAAAATTAAAATCAGAAGACAAACTATATCATGGGAATTTTGTTTTGATCTAAAAATTTTTTCAGCTTTATTGAAGTATAATTGACAAATAAAATTGTGCATAGTGCAATGATTTGACATATGTATACTTTGTGAGAGGATCATCACACTTGGGTTAATTAACACATCCCATCACCTCACATAGTTACCGTGTATGTGTAAGATGAGCGCTTAAGGTCTATTCTCTTAGCAAATTTCAAGTACACAGCACAATGTTATTAACTGTAGTCAGTCACCTGCTGTACGTTAGATCCCAAGGAGCTTATTCATCGTAAACTGAAGGCTTGCACCCTTTGATCAGCCTTTTACTGGTGCTCAGGGTAGGAGGAGCATCCAGTTTATAGTGGGACCCAGAGAAACAGAGATGGTTCCTGGGTGCAGCGTTGTGAGTATCCAGAAGGACAGATCGGCATTACCAAGACCATATTCTAAGATCTTCTGGAAAATGGAAAGGTAGTTTCTAAATTCTCACATTTGAGGGAAGTTCAGTCTCTGTGAACGAGTTTCTACTTTTATGTGTGTCGCCACGGACCCCTCCAAGCAGCCCTCACCTAAATGTGTGAGAGAGTGTGGACAAGTCATTTCCCCTTAGAAAACAGGGCTCCTGTCATGTTGAAAATGAGTCAGATAATGATCATATGTACACACACACACGAAAGTCATCCTTTATGACATAATGTAAAATAAAATGACATGACATGTCCCAGTAAGCTTAAGAAGTACCTCAGTGTATCGCTTCTCTGCCTGGTGGCTAAGACCAAGCATAGATACCTGTTCTTATCAGTTTAACATCTGATACGTCTTCTCTCCAAGGACAACATATTAAATGGATTTTTGGAGCAGGGAGATGGAATAGGAGCTTGCTCAGTCCACGTGTAACAATCGACCTGGTATTGCACTTCTTCTGGGAATGGTGCACCTCCTCCAGGGCAAAAAAAAAAGGACCTCAGTGTGATTTGGTAGCACTGGGCCCGATACAGTGGGAAACACAAGATGATTACAGGACCTTAGACAGATCTCTTGGGGCCACCTGTTCCTTCTGTAAAATGGAGTCACAGGGTAGTGTGGGGTAGCAGGGAGGAGGGTTTCCTGAGCTCCCCACAACCTCCTCTGAGTTACAGTTTCTACCACACTGGCTGGACTCATGGCCTTCCTGTATTTGGGTCCTCACAAAAGCACTTAGCTGCTTCCTTATGGATCCTTGGTTGAAAGTGTTTTGAAATCCTTGGAATATATTGTTGTTAGTGATATTTAAGGGGAACTTTTTTCTTAACTATATAGGACCAAGTTGAATTACATTCAAAAATTTCTAAATCATTAGATATGAATGTTTTCTCAAAATAGCTTCTGCTATGAAATTTGTTTCAGAATAAAATAAATACCAAATCATATAATGTATTAATTATAAAGATTATATATTAATTAAAAATCAACTAACAAGTTATACTATCATATTAACTCGTATTTAAAAATAACTTCCTTCTCTCTCTCCCTTCTCTGGCCCTCATCTCTGTTACATCGCATCATTCAATGTTGTGTTAACTTACACACTTTCTTGGTTCCATGGAGCATCAAAAAACCCACTTTCCATCCCACGGCTGCATATCTAATTAGATGGTCTTGAGCACGTTCTCCATGTATGTTTTTTGTTTATTCGTAATTATTGGATTAATTACAGTGCTCTCTATCAAAGAATGTGCTTTTTTTTCCTTCTTAACAATAGGCCCGGCCGGGCATGGCCCAGCGGTTGAGCATTGACCTAGGATCTGGGGGATCTCAGTTCGAGTCCCAGTCAGGGCACGTGCCTGGGTTGGGGGCTCAATCCCCAGTGGGGAGCGTGCAGGAAGCAGTCAGTCAATGACAACTCTCTCATCATTGATGTTTCTCTCTCTCTCTCTCTCTCCCCCTCCCTCTCCCTTCCTCTCTCTGAAATTAATGGAGATATATTTAAATACATATATATAAAGTTAGCAAGACTTAGTATTGCTTTCACTGACAGAGGTCTTGAAATTGGTATGGAGATTAACACTTGTATGTCCTGTGCTTCCTCTGCCCGTCCCTATGGGTCCCTCTCCCTAACTTGTGCTCTGGTATCTTCAGGTCAAAGTGAAGGTTCCTTCGTGTGCACCCCACACAGAGCTTAGTGCGTGATTGGCTACTTAGCTGGCCCATTCATTCAACAATCATTTACTGAACAATTACTACTCAGTAAACATTCACCCTGACTCAGAAGTTGTTATTAATCTTTGTGACCCTCGCCAACATTCACCACGTCACAGTGTTACACTCTTGCTCCCAAGCTGTGTGGCCACCAGCGGTCATCATTTAGACCCAGACATGTTCCTTTATCCCTCCTCAACATGTTCTTCAACAGAGCTACTTTAAGCACAGAATTACAATTCATTTTTAAAACAAGTATTTATTGAGCACCTCCTATATGCGCGGGACTATTCTCTGAGCTTGGAGACACTAAGAGTAAATAAGCAGTGGTGCTGCATTAGAAAGTCGCATGTGCTCTGCAGTAAAAGAAAGCAGAATAAGACAGGAGGTTACAACTTCAAATTAAAAGGGTAGGCCTGGCCCTGGCTGTTTTGGCTCAGTGGTTAGAACATCAGCCCGTCGACTGAAGGGTCCTGGGTTCGAATATGACTAAGGGCATGTACCTTGGTTGCAGGCTCGATCCCCGCCCCGGTTGAGGCTCGTATAGAAGGCAACCAATTGATGTGTCTCTCACATTGATGTCTCTCTCTCCCCCTCGCTCTCTCTTTCCCTCCTAGTATCTCTGAAAAGCAACGGAAAAAATATCCTCAAGTGAGGATAAAAAATAAAATAAAAAGAATAAAGAAATTAATTAAAAGGGTAGCCCTTCCTGAGCAAAGAGGTGATTGGGATTAAAAGAGTGAGCCATGCAGAAGTCTTGGAGAAGAACATTCCATAAAGAAGCAGTCAGCAGTCAGTGCAATAAATGTTTCTTACGGAGATATGCTATGCACCAGATTATGCAACATGAAAAAGTTATTAAGATATCTGTACTTGCCTCAAGGAATTTACAGCTCTCACGTGGGGAGAACTAACCAGAATAAAGAGTTTTATGTATAGGCATACCTCGTTTTATTGTGCTTTGTTTTAGTGTGCTTTGCAGATATTGCTTTTTTTTTTTTTACAAATTAAAGATTTGTGGCAACCCTGCCTCAAGCAAGTCTGTCTGCACCATTTTTTCAACAACAGTTGCTCACTTTGTAAAGTCTCTGTGTCACATCTTGGCAGTTCTTGCAATATTTGAAACTTCATTATTATTATTATTATTATTATATTTGTTATTGTGATCTGTTATCAGTGACCTTTGATGTTACTAGGGCAAGACCCTCCACCAATAGAAAGATTATGACTCACTGAAGGCTCAGATGATGGTTAGTATTTTTAGCAATAAAATCTTTTTTATTAAGGTATGTGCATTGTTTTTTAAATAATGCTATTGCACACTTAATAGACTACAGTGTAGAGTCAACACAACCTTTATTTGCACTAGGAAACCAAAAAATTGTGTGACTCACTTTATTGCGACATTCACTCTATTTTTGTGGTCTGGAACAGAACCCTCAATATCTCCAAAGTATGACTGTATTTTACGTGCAACAATAATTAGTTGTGAAAGAGAAATTCTTCTGACTTGAGCAGTCAGGAAATGAGGGGAGGTTTGGAAGAGGGTAAGGTCTTTAAGAAGGATAGTTACAGGGCTGTTGTAACAGGCAAAACATAATAAGGACCAAGAGTGGCTGTGTGAAGGGTGAGGAAGTGGGGGAGTTAAGAGATGACGTTAAGAGACATGGCTTTTTAGCACTTGGGAGACAAATTTCAAGTCTTAGCTCTGCCACTTGCTGTTTTCTTTGGATGTATCATGGGCCCTTCTAGACATTCATTTTCTTATCTAGAAAGTGGGGAGTGAAATAAGATTTCACTCTGAGATCTTTTTGAACAGGCTGTTTATTCAGTCATTTACTTAATAAATACGCCATACATCCCCGCTGTAAGACCTGAGAACCCATCAAGTGAAAAAATCAAGGTCCCTGCCATTGTTGGGAAATGATGGTAAACAAACAAGTATAACATAACACCAAGTGGTGATGAGTGTTACGAAGTAAAATAGATCAATTGTAAGGAGTTATAGAGTGACAGGGCTGCTATTTTAGATTGAGTGTTCAAGAAGGACCCTAGGAGGGTGCCATTAGGAGGGCAGACCTCAGGGTGAAGTGTAGGAAACCACATGTGAATATCTTTGGGAATAGTTTCCTAGAAGAGAGACAGTAAGTGCAAAGGCCTAGAGATAGTAATATGCTTATCCTGTGGGAGGGATAGCCAGGGTCCTGAGTGGCAGGCGGTGAACAAGGGCAAGAGAAGTGGTAATGACTTTGGCGAGATAACCAAGGGCCAGATCCCATGGGACCTAATCAGCCACAGAAGGACTTTAGATTTGTTGTTCCTGGGTGAGATGGTGAGGTACTGGAGTAACTGAGATGGAACGTGGCATGATCTGATTTACTATTGATTGCAATTTGTCTGCCCACTGTATGGAGACTGTAGACTGTCGAGACTGTAGACTGTTGAAGACGGAAGCAGAGGCAAGTCAACAGGCTATTGCAATAGTCCTGGCAAGATGTAGTTGGTACGGGCTGAGGCCCAGGTGGCAGTGGTGGAGATTCTACCTTTATTTTGAAAGTAGACCCTACAGAACTTGCTGAATTTATGAGAAAAAGTTATGGGTCAAGGACAATTTCATCTATGTCTTTCCAGCAAAACGCCTCTCAAATCCCATTACAAAAATTATTTCACCCCATGAGAATTCAGATCATTGACCCTACCCTCTTCACGTGCATTCTTCCCCAGCTTATATTACATGACCTGCCTTTATGGTCACTTCTTTGTACACACATTCAACTCTGCTGTCCCCTCTCTCCTTCTGCCATTTCCCTAGAGAAACCCCAGCCCAACTTTTATCCAACTCTCTCCCTGCTCTGCACTAAAGCCTTTCTAGCTGAAAAAGGCTAAAGAATAACACGCAGTTATGCTCACTCTCAGATACTCCTTAGACATTGCTCTAGGGGGGGGAAATCATAAGGCATATTCTTTCACAACCAAACTGTTAAACTGCCTTCATCTGTTTCTATATCTACTCACCTTTTCCTGTCATTGCAATGGGCAATCAATCCTTGCTTGTTTTCTGCCCTGTTCCATCCCAAGTGCCTAGGACCTGGCACACAGTAGACCCTCAGTATTTTTCCAATGTAGTGATTAAGGCCAACCTCTCAAGGACTTCATACCTGCAGTTAACTTCTCTCTCTTTTGCCTAATCAATTTTCTCTCATTATTGCATCCTAACCATGATTTTATAAGCATGCCGTATTTTCTTTCATCTCAAAGAAACCGTCCCTTGACCTTTTCTCCCCCTACAAATTCTACCACATTTTTCAATTCCTCTTTATAAAAGACCTTCTCCAAAGAACTATCTGGACTTGCTGTCAACATTGCTTTTCTTCCCATTCTCCTTCGAACCTCCTTCTAACACACTTTTATCCCCAGCACGCTACTGAAACTACTCTTGTTAAGTTCAGCCATCACCTCTACCTTGCCAAATCTAATAGTTAATTCTCAGGTCTCCTCTTACTCAACCTCTCAGCAGCACTTGGCATAGTTTATTATTCTTTTCTGCTTAAAATACTTTCTTTACCTGGCTTTTAAGAGACCACACACTCCTAGTCTTCCCCTTCCCTCACTGCTTGGGCACTTATTTGCTGGTTCTCTTCCATGTATCAGACATCAGTGTAACATCAGGCCTGTGCTCCTCTAGAGCAGACTTGCTCCTTGGGTGATCTCACTCAGTCCCATGGGTTTAAGTTCCATGTGTTGAAGTTTCCTAAACTTCTATCTCTAACCCAGACTTGTGCATTTATCTGCTTACTGTTCATCTCTACTTAAATGTCTTGCAGGTATCTTGAAGTTATACAAATCCAAATATGTGACCCCCCCCAATATATATATATATATATATATATAATATATATATATATATATATATAATATATATATATATATATATATATATATATATGTGTGTGTGTGTGTGTGTGTGTGTGTGTGTGTGTGTGTGTTTATATATATATGTGGGCTTCCTTTATAGTTTTCCTCACCTCAATAAACCACAACTCCATTCTACCAGATGCTTAAGTCAAAAATTTGGGTACATTCTTGATTCTTTGCTTTTTCTCATACTTTCAGCAATTAGGGTTATTAATTATTGACCCACTTCTAAAACCTCAGTTCAGACATCATGTAATGATTGAGATCAGCGCATGTCCCTGAGAGTGGGTGGCTGAGGCATGTTGGCAGTGAGGTTGAGCAGGACCAGAACAGGTGTTAGGTGGAACACCTCTGTGGCTGTTGAGTTCACCAAGAGTTTTAACAAAAATAGAGGTGAAGGGAGGCTGAGATAGGATCACAGAGAGGCAATGCTAAGTGAAGGAGTTAGCTTTTATTGCATAGCTAATAGGAAGTCACTAATACATTTTTTTAAGTAGAGGATTTTACAATTGGGAATAAATATTGTATATATCACCTTTTGTTAGATAATGTTAAAACTGATTTTCTAATTTGTGTAGTATGTTAGACTTGACTCTGGAACTTCTAGAGAGGGAATATTTTAACAGACTGATTTCTGTTTAAACAAATAGAGAAATTTTATAAAAAAAATCACACCATATAGACCAAAAAAATGGTAATTATGTGATGTGATGTATGTGTTAACTAACCTTATTGTGGTAATCATTCACAATATATATGTATATCAAATCACATTGTATACCTTAAACTTACACGATGTTATGGCAATTATATCTCAATAAAGCTGGGGTGGAAAGTGAAACAGTTAAAAAAAAAAGTGAGCCAAGTTGGAAAAAACACCAACCCGAGATCATTTCACAGAGAGGGTTTTATTAAAGCTTTTATTAATTTTTAAAAATTTTTATTTCTTGATTTTTGAGAGAGAGAGTAAGGGAGAGAGAGAGAAAAAAACATCCATTTGTTGTTTTTCATTTATGCATTCATTGGCTGCTGCTTGTGTGTGCCCTGAGCAGAGGTGGAGCCCACAACCTTGCCATATTGGGATGATGCTCTAACCAACTGAGCTACCTGGCCAGGGCCTAGTAAAGCTTTTAGAGAGTAAATTAATCCAATGCTTAACTCCCAGAGGGGGGGAAAAAAAAAAAGGAAGAAGTGAAGGGTGTGATTTCTTTTTTAATAAATTAGTTTAACACTGATGCCAAAACCTGACAGGACTGCACAAAACAGATCAGCTGGCCAGTGTCACTCATGAATATTGGCACTCAATAAAGCCAAGAGGTCATAAACGAAACATTAGGAAACAGTCTAGCAGCTCATTCCAGGAGGAAGACTCAAGTCCATCTGGCTTTATTCCAGTAGTAAGGTAAGGATGTTCAGTTTTAGGTAGCCCAGTCCCGTTTGATCATATTAATACTTTTGAGGTGAAAAATCAGATCAAAATCATAAATACTGTCAAAGTATTTGATGCAATTTAACAGCCCCCCCCCCCCCCCCCCGGCCCAGAACTTAAAGGAAAATAGTTTTTCAATTATAGTTTATCTTCAGTATTATTTTGTATTAGTTTCAGGTGTGCAGCATAGTGGTTAGACAGTCATATACTTTACAAAATGTTCCCCCTGATATTTTCAGTGCCCAGCTGGCACCATACATAGTTGTTACAATATTATTAACTGTATTCCCTATGCTGTACTTTACATCCTCGTGACTATTTTATAACTACCGATCTGTACTTCTCAGTCCCTTTACCTTTTTCACCCAGTTCCCAACCCCTGCCCCTCAGTCTGTTCTCTGTGTCTGTGAGTCTTTAACAGTCGTTCTTGATACTAACACAATAATATAGGAACAAGTGGATACTCATGACTTCACAAAATTTACCCGTCTTTTCACAAAATCCAACATAATTTTTAATGGGCCCTTCTCACTAGAATAAGGTATAACACACGCATTCACTGTTCCTGTTCCTACATTTATGGGAAGAATTAGCTGTAGAATAAGATGTTCAGAAGTAGCCAAGATGGGGATTATATTATCATTCTTTGTACATGGTAGGTTTGTATATTTGGTGAATCCAGGAAAATAAAAATTTAAAACTACCCTCAATAGTGGAATTCAATGATAAAGGAAGGTATAAAATTAGGATATAGAAATCAATAAGTTTCATATCTATGAAGGCAAGTTAGAAGATGTAATAGAAAAATGTATTTAAACATCTCTATAGTTTAGAAGATAAAACAAAAAATGTATTTAAAATATCTGTGGTTGTATAAATTTAACACAACTATAGAGTAGGCATAAATTTAATAAGAAAAGTATAAGATCTATATGAAAAAAAATTAAATACTGTAGAAGACCACAAGTAAGATTTGAATAAAAAAAATATATTCTCTGAGATGAGAGGACTCAGTATCAAAAAGCTGTCAATTCTGTCCAAGTGAATTTATAAAATTAATACCAATAAAATCTTGAGCAGTTGTTTTGGTTTGGTTTGGTTATTTGGGGGATGGGAGGAGGAGGGAGGGAACTAGAGAGGCTGGATCTCTCGTTCATACCTGGGCAAGCTGTGCGACAGGAGAGCAGGGAGGAAGGAAGAGCGGCCAGGTGCTGACACATAGAGTCAGGGATTACTCCAGTGTGGCCCCTGAATGTACAGATGAGTAGGACCGAGCATTAAAAACAATATATAAAGTTCAGAAATAGACCTAAATCTTCATGGGATTTAGTATATGATCAAGTTGGCATTTGAAATCAGGTGGGAATCCAGTAACTGTAAAGGGCTCCGAGCCAGCAGTTTATGGTCTTCATGTTAAGACCAGGACCCCTAACAACAACTCATGTTCTTAATAGTTGCTCTAACAGTCAGGGTAATTTTAAATACAGAGTCTGTAGAAGTCAGAGGGAAAATTCTACTGGGAAAACCCTTTTCTTTGCATTTCCTAGGTAGGTGGTAGGGATGGAGATGGAGCATGAGGAGACCAGTGGACTGTTTGTAGAAAAGACACATGAGTTGAACGTTTAGGCTACAGATGCTCTGACATCAAACACAGTGTTTAGAAAAAAAAAAAAGTGTTATTTGCATTCAACAAATATTAAGCGTTTGTTACGTGCTTAGGACAGAAGCACTCTCCTAAAATAAGAGTTGCTAATAAGGCAAAGGTTAAGGACGTATAAATTAGAACAGAGAACCTAAGGGACATCTGTTCTGGTTATTTATTCTCGATAAGTATTCTAGAATAATAAGTGCAAAACATTTGCCAAGTAAACCTCATGTTTATGGTACAAAGAAAGGTGTTTTGCTAATGATATCCACATATATCTTTCAAAGTCATGGTGTAGTGTGACAAGAAAAAAATTGAAGTGTTTCCAACTGTATGTTCTGTACATCATCTAAATATTAAACACGCTGCACGAGCAGTGCTGTCTGCAAAGGGACTTAGGGATCCACAAAGTACTGTTTTATTCGTCTGCAAAATCAGAGAGTAAGTCATTGCTTTAGTCTCGTTCTGGTCTCAACATTGCTTTGTTCTTTCGATTTTCTTTGTGTCTCTGGTGCCAGCAAAGAGGCTATTCAGGCATATGAAGGAAGTGCAGTTATAGATGTCCAAGTACATCCTGTGAGTTGAGAGGGCATTTCTCCAGCTGCCGTTGTTGGAGGTTGTATTTGGCGATATGTTCACTGAATCGCAGAAACATGCATAGAGGCCCCATTGTCTCAGCAGAAAGCGTGTCAGTCATGAGCTGCTCAATCTCTTGTGTAAAATTCACCCCCGAACAGGCAAATGAGACTGGGATTATGGCCTTAAATGGTTGGCTTTAATGGTATTGATAGAAACTGAAATTTTTTTCCTATTTCCTGTTGTTCTTTGAACTGGCATCTCGGATTCTGTTTTAGTCTTTGTTGATGAGATACTTAAATCAAAGGAGGACTTTGAAGAAGACAAAAGGACAGCAGCCTTGCTCTGTAGCCTTGAATGTCAGAGGCTTACATAACATGATGCTTGAGAGCACCGGCCTGGGACAGCTTTCCCACCTGTCAGGGCCGCGTGGCCTTGCTAAATTGCTTGCCTATGTGAGCTTCGGTTTCCTCAACTGTAAAGGGTTATAAACCACATGTTCTAGCTTGCTCGGGACAACCCTGGTTTACAGCTGCTGTCCTGTGTAATTATTAATAACACTCCCTTCACACTCAGAGGTGTTCTGGTTTTGATAATAAGTTACATGACTACCTTACCTACCTTAGTTGTGAAGTTGAAGTGAATTAATGTTTGTAAAATCCTTAGCACTGTGCCTGGAGCATAGTATCTGCTCAAATAATGGTGATTAGTATCATTAAACTGCTTGGTTTCTCAAACCAGACTTCAAGGAAAATGACTTAATAGACAGTGTCTTTTTTGTGTGAAAATTTGGCCGCTCTCCCAATCATTCTGTCTTTTTTTTCCGCACGGATATAATTTCCTGCCTGAAGCAATGAATTTGAGAGGTTTCAACAACTACTAAAAAATTCCTGATTTTCATGTCTTCACAGGTTAACTGTACTTAGAACTACCAGCAGCTATACTAGTACTAACTTTGTAGTAATAGTAGAACACTTTACAATATTTTCAGAATCTTTTTCACAAATTGTATCTCCTTTTCCACAAGAAGTCCCATGAAATAGGTATTGTAATATTATTATCATCATCATTTGAATGACCTGGAAACTGAGACTCAGAATTATGAAGTTGCTTTCCAAAGATCACACAGCTGGAACACATCAGAGAGGGTGTGAACACAGGGCTGCTCACTTTGTATTTAATTTCTTATCATTGCTCCATGTTGGTTAAATAAGAGGGTGAGATTACTAAATTACCCAAATTCCTTCTCATTGTGCCTGCAGTTGCATTTTCATTGCATGTTTTACTGGTCTGGTATCATTCATTCATGCTGTTTTTTCAAAAACTGCTTAAGTGCCTCTCGGTCTCAGTATACAGACACAGTCCTCCGGAGAGTACCGGTAGCTGATGGTCTAGAAGACATTTATGATGACTCTAGGTGCAGTCTTCTGTTCGTGGGTCTCTCTCAGTAATTGCAGGACCCAGCGGAAACATAGAGGAGTCAAACCTGCCCTGCGGTTTGTGGCACCTTGTTGCTCTGTGCCATTGCAGGCGAGGGTGAGAAGACTGGGTCTGCCATTTCCAGGCCTTTATGCATTCAGACCACTGTGGGTGCCTCAAGTGACTTGTTCTACTTTTTCTTTTTTTATATAGCATTTCATTTTTTTTCCTTTTATTGATTTTAGAGAGAGAGAAACATTGATTTGATGTTCCACTTATTTATGTATTCATTGGTTGCTTCTTGTATGTGCCCTGACCAGGGATCGAACCTTCCACCTTGGCGTATTGGGACGATACTCCAACGAACTGCGCTACCCGGCCAGGGCTGTTGCACTTTTTCTTGTTTCAAACATCCCATTACACTGGACTAAGGCTCTGGTCACGTCTAAACGTGGGAACAGAGTTCCTGTCTTGCCAATTTCTATATTCCCAGCAAGGAGCCAAGCACCTGGCACTTGAGAAAGCTCAGGGGCCAGAGTCTGGGCTCAGTGCTGTATGTGAAATCTATTACTGGTAGTATTTTAAGCATGGGTTGGGCAGTGACTTCTTAAATATTCATTATGTTGTATTACATACTTTGTATCTATGATTTAGTCTAATCAAAAGATCATTAAAAATAAGAAGTTACTGTATCAGTTTAAAAATCTGTGCTCTAATTACCTATTTTCATTATTTTGAGGAAAAGATCACTTAATATGGGATAGTTTAAATCCATACTATCTTAATTCAGTACGTGGTAAGAAAGTGTAGAGCCCTTGATAAAGGGACCCAGGTACTGAATAAGAGAAGGTGCAGTTAGTTATTTAATAATGTGGGTATGAAAACCACCTCCCGGCCATCATCGTGGAGTTGCTGGATGAGCTGTGAACTGTGCTTTTGTGTGGTCCATGTCCACCACACCTGTTTTTTTTTGTTGTTGTTGTTGGAGCTGGGTTGGGGGAAGAAATAGGAGAGAAAAAATTAAGTCAGGATCTCTCAGGTCTAAGTATATTGAAGGTGGAAGCAGTGTACATAGCTAAGAAAGATTGCTATAGTTTTGACAACTTATATAGTTTTGACATCTTATAAAACTATCTAGAATCCTGAAAACCAAGAGTCAACCCAAAACATTTAATTTTGGGAGAAAAAGTCACCAAGACTGGGTAAGTGTCCTGCAGAAAGGACTAGAATGTATGTTGGTGTCCTCTTCAACCTCTTCAATAGTGCTCTATGTTGTTTCATCTGTTCAACGTCTGTTCTTATGTAACACATGCTAAACGAATGCTAAATTTAGCTGTTTGTAATTATATTTTCCAATTTTTAAAAGCATAGCAGATTTTTTGTAAAAGCCCGGACTAATCTGTGTTTCACAGTTAAGCCCACTTTTTGGTAACTTGGCCATTTGCCAAAGAGACTGTATTTCAGCCTCCACTGTCCATCTGGTGGGAGGTTGTCTGGTTTCCAGACAGGATTTAGTCTCTTAAATGCACGTCTTCCAGCATCTGAATCTATAAAACAACTCCTGGTGTGGCCGGTGATCTCCCTGTCTGAATTAAGTAATTTGACATGAGGAATTGCAGTTTCTTAAGTTTCAGTTGTGATTCTACATTCCTTCCAGGACCAGAGTATGGACTGTTGGTGAACATTATTGACCAATTAACAGCTTTAAAAACTGCATTTAAGTTCTGAGAGCAAAACAACTTTAAACTCAGTGCTTAAAAAAGATAATTCACCCTATACTGAGGGTTTCCATTAACATGAAACATGGCTTTGCTCTTGCAGTTGCTCTTTTCAACACAGGAAGCTGGAGACGCTCAAAACCTGCAACTAGTAAACGACAGAACAAGGATGCTGATCCTTAATGTTTTTACTTCAGATTATAGTGTTCCAGCCACGACACCACACTGCTGGCTTTTGTAGATTTTCCAAAAGGTTTTTCTCTTTTTGGTTTGTTTTCTTTTAACTTTAAATAATTTCTAATTTTTAAATTATAGTTGACATACAATATTATATTAGTTTCAGGTGTAAGTTTTGTTCTTATTTAGAGATGTAGATGGACATATTTTTTGGATCAGAAAACTTAGTTTATTGTAAATATTGCCAAGCCGTAATTTTACACTGTTTAACAGAGGGACTTTGGAGTCGGGTCTGGGTTCTAATTCCACTTGTGAATTTTCCCAAAGTAAAGTTACTTTAGCCCATTTCTTTATTTGTAAAGCAAGGCTAATGCTGTGAGGTACCAGTTCTTTTAAAGCCTGTAGCCAGGAAAAGGCATGTAGAAATCATTTACTAGATAGTGATGCCTTTTTTAGCTAAAATTCTGATATAGTTCTCTGCACAATTCTGATTTGAAGCCTCCTGGAATTTACAATCTCGTGGGAGAGACAAGATAAAGAACTAAAATATGTGTTTATTAGTGATATGTACTAAAGAGAAAATAGAGAGCCGAGAAGCGAGATATAAAATCTTAGGAAGGAGTTAAAACTTTAAGTAAGGTGAACAGCTCAGACCTCAACAGGAAGGGGACTCTTGACTAAACTAAGCACCTGAAGAATAAGAAGGTCCTATTTGTGTGGCCGTCTAAGGGAAGAGCATTTCGGGCACTGAGAGCAGCAGGTGCAGAGGCCCCGAGGCAGTAGTGTGTGTGATATGTACAAGGAACTTCACGGAGGACGGTGAGACCGGGGTGGAATAAACTAGGGGTAGAATCGTTGGAGATGAGGCTGTCGTTGGCCGTGGGCCAGTTCGTAGATCATGTAGAGTTTTGTAGGTCATAGTAAGAATGTTGGAGGGTTTGAGAAGAGGAGCGACATGATCTGACTTACATTTTGAAAGGACCGCTCTGGCAGCAAGGTGGAAAAATACACTGTTGGAGGGGGGAGTAAGGATGGGTGTTCAATAAGGGCAGGAGCGCGGACACCAGTTCAGAGGCTAACGTAGTAACGTAGAGCGTTTCAGTGCCTGTCTTAGTGGAGTGATTGTGGTGTGTTCTGCCACTGGGATGCAGGAGGTTTTCCCTGTGTTCCCCCTCTATTTATAAATACCAGGAGGGATGGGAGTCAGGTCATTTTGGAAGTCATACCATCCTGGTTTTGTAATTTTCTTTAGTAGATTGTGGCACTGTGACAAGTCACTTTGCATATAACTTTATCTGCGCTCTGCTTGTCTGGGAAATTTTCTTGCAAAGGAAGGGAACACTTTATAAAATAGGTGATCTTTGTCAGTTGTCACACTGGAGCTGTCCCTGGTGATCGTCCATGGCAACGAGGCTAACTGAAGTACTGTTTCATTGTGATAGTTATCGATTCTGACAACTAAAAGAAAAGTAGGTTACTAGGGCTGATGAGCACCGTTGAGATGCATGCAAACCACAGAACAGAGCTCCTCCATGTCTCTCGGCAGACGTCACATGGAAACGGGAACCCTCTCTTCAGGATGTCACCGTGCTATTTATTTTCCGACCAGCTGAAGCTTTACTTCTCTTTCTTTTAAACCTTTTTGGTTAGGATTTGCTTCTTAAGGCCTTTGAAATTTGTGTTATATTTCAAGGTTGCCTGAAAAATTATTCCTGTGT
This sequence comes from Miniopterus schreibersii, assembly GCF_964146895.1. Taxonomy (NCBI): domain Eukaryota; kingdom Metazoa; phylum Chordata; class Mammalia; order Chiroptera; family Miniopteridae; genus Miniopterus; species Miniopterus schreibersii. The sequence continues at coordinate 74,515,905 of NC_138107.1, read as the reverse complement.
AAATATATCAGAAAATTGGAGTGACCTTTTAATTTATGAGATTAAGATTCAACCTCAGACATGTGACCTTTACACAAATTGTCAAATAAAATTAGTTTTAATTGATGTGTGTGTGGGGGTGCAATGTAAGAGTAGAGAGTATATATTATAAATCAAACTTAACAAGAGTGTCACAACTGCAAAAGGGGCAGAAGTAATTGATTTATGTCAGCCTGGCTTAGCTGCTGCGGCTGACTCAAAACTTCCTTTGTCTTTCAAGGATCTTGTAGGAGTTGTGACCAGTATCAGATCAAACATGAATGGATATGGTGTAATTTAGTATCATGATTAAGAAGATGTCAATAACATATACTCAAACTGAGTATGATTGTCATTTAATTACAGACATTTTATAGTTTCCTTAGGTGAAAAAGAAGCTAGATTATCATTTTACATGTTTTATGTATTAAGTATAAAGTCAAAAATACTGAGACATCTAGTTATACAATTTTTTATATTTTTACTTCTGCAATGCCTTTATTACTGATAGTCTCCTTGCAATAAAAGAAAAAAAGTGGATACTAGTCAATTAGTGATTTTGTTTTTGTACGGTCCCACTTATATGACCACCTCCTTTATGTCCATGATATTTTCCCACAGCTGTCATCTCAGGAGGTCCTAAGAGTACCCCTAGTGGGATACGGAAGGTAGGCAGGATACTCCCATTTTACAGCAAGGGGCCTCCGCATTCAGGAACAGCCGCAAGGTCACTTGACTATAAGTTATAAAGTGAGTAGACTCAGGTCCTTGGATTGTTGGCCTAGGACCCTATCCCTGACACCAAACCATTTTTGTCTGCTCTGTGTGGCCTCTTTCAGATTTGTGGAGTGCGGTACTTGTAGAATAAATACAGATATTTTGTAGGAAGATTAATTCAGTAACAGTAAGTAGCAATGACAGTGTTCTTCTCAGTGTTTGAGATTTCTAACTGATGGGTTTCTGTAGATTTCTTACCATGTCCTCTTAGAAATTTGCATTAAATCCAGAAAGGCATACACACATGTTTTTTAAAAATTGGTAAGTCCTCATAAGTGTAATGTTGAGTGAAAGAAGGCACAAAAGAGACCTGCGTTATGATTCCCTTTACAGACAGGTCCAATACAGGCCAACGAAGCTGTGAGGTTAGAAGTCAGGACAGCAGTTGCCCTTGTTTGGGGGGCGTGGAGGACTGTTGAATCGTCCTGGGTCCTAGTTTTACAGGTATTCCCTTCGGAAAGTTCTTTGACTTTTATTCTTAAGTAAAACTCTTTTAAATGCCTTGTTTTCATAGATGATAGTCTAAGTGCTTTTGACTTGAAGAACTGTTCCTATACATTTATTTGATTATAAACTGCCATTTCCCCACAAAAGTCAATTAATTACCCTTTTTTGTTGTTCCTGAGCACAGTGCATTTCTTTTGAGTTCTTGGAGCTCCCAGTAGCCGTGGAGCCATCATAAGATGCTTGCCAAAACAACTTTCTTGCTTACACTTTTTAAAATGTTATGGGAGGAAAGGTATTAAAGAAGGTGCCCAGTTAGGATGTTAATCTGTATCAAAACAGACACTGCTAGGAATGTTTTCATGGAATTCCGATAAGGCTAGAGCAGAGCTCTAGTCAGCTTCTTATAATTGAACAATTTCACACTGGTGTTTTTCCATATAAATGGCTTCAGAAGAGCACAAACAGTTGAATAATAGCTCTATCATTTTCGAAATGTTCCTAGAGGTCAGAGCCTAAAGGAAATGAGATTGAGGCTAGAAATTATTTTGAACCAAACTAAATTTTAATAAAAATGGAAACCGTTGGTCGCAGCCGTGATTTGTCTCTGGGCTTCTTATGTTAAACTAAATCCATAAACTTTCTGACCACAGCAAACAGGAAGAACTTAAGATTCTGTGGGTCAGCAAAACCTTTTGCAGTCATGGTCTAGAGACTCAGGCCTCAGCAAATCATAAATATTACGGGGTCATGCTCAGGATGCTGAGCAGTTTCCTTGCAAACCATTTCTTCTGTTCCTAAACGTGACCAGTTTGTTTTTTTCGCTTGCTTCAAATCAGTTTAAATTTTTTTAAAAGAAATGTATTTTCAAGTGTTTCTGTCGGCTCTTTACACACTGTGGCTTCTTCTTCCCTGCAGTGTTCTCTCTCTTCGTTGGAAGAGGAAAGACTTATTTCCATCAGGAGACCTAAAACGCCAACCTCAGGTGACTTCCCTGATCTTAACACTCAAACGAACTGGGCCAAGTCACTTCCCTTGCCAACACCAGAAGAGAAGATGCGCCAGCAGGCGCAGACTGTCCAGGCCGATGTGGTTCCCATCAACATAACCGGTATGCTTTGCTAGCACACAGGGTTCAGAGCCCACTGGGGAGCGTGACTGTGGCTTTTTGTCGTCGTCGTTGTTGTTGTGTGCACTTAGCATTTCATTTATACATCAGAGGTCATAGCTGTGGTCTGGCTTCCTGGTCTTTGTTTAATGAAGGGGATACTAAAACATACATACATGTGTACATGTAAAATAGCTGTTGCTTTTAAATTAGAAGACTGTGTCACCAGAGGTTGATGTCAGAGGACTCAGCGGTCCAGCCATTTATTGAAAGTGTGTCTTTTTAAATTGATTTACTTTTTAAAAATATTTTGATTATATGGGGATATCTTCTAAATGTGATCTTGGATAAGAAAAAATTATGTTTATCTTCTAAAGGTGTATTTTAAGTAATATTTATAAAAGTCAAGAAATAACAAGTTTGTGATATTTCTTAATGATAGATTTTACCTTCTTGTTTTCTCAAGTTAAAAAGGGAAAAATTACTTGAAATAAAAATATCAAGTGAATTAGCAATAATAACTATAAAATATATTTTTAAGAAAACTCAATTGGATGGTAAAGTTTTATTTTGATCTTTATAATTTGAATTTTACAATCTTCAAATAGAAATTCATTTCTTCTGAATATAAAATTTTAGAATATGAATATTAGTTACCAAATGTGAAATTCAAGTTCTTTTAGAGCATTATACCCAAGCTTTAATCACCTGTGATAACTAAAGGTGACAACTAACAAGGTACATGAAGCTCAAAGACGCTATTTCACTAACTTAGATGAGCTGTTAAAAAATATAAAAATTTTCCTGTTTTATTACGTTAGTAGTCTGCAGACAGGGTAGGTCAGTGGTTTGGGGCATGTACACTGCAAAATACACGTGTTACGAGCTAATAGCTTCAGCCGTTGGACTGTGTGTTTGCAAGAAATCGATTACTGATCGCCATCATTGATAACCAGGCCATACAAAGCATGGCCTATGGGGCTAGAACCTGAAAGAAATCAGGTGACCAATAAGGATGACTTTTCATTAAAAATTAGGAGGAAACCCCATAGCACACTTGTTGTGCTTCTGAGAAGACTGCTGTTGACATTAGAAGGCTTTTGGCCATTGCATTAGTTAACTTTTAAGGGACTAATAATATTTTAATAGTTATTGGAGAATTTTAAAAACCTTATGTTTAAAAAATTATTTTTAGAACTCTATTTTGAATTCCAGAGAAATTTAATAAGCACATAAATTATTTTAAATTCCATGTGCATTTTTCCATATTTATTGTGCATAAGCCTTAAAGGAGGAATATCATGGCATTTTAGTCCATGTTCTTTGCAGATAACAGCATTGATCTTTCTGAATGTGATTCTGTTCACTTAGATCATATTTTTTTAAAGATTATTTTTATAAGCAGCTATGCTGGAGAGCAAAGTATAATGTTTTTTGCTCAATGAAGTACATAGGTGCATATTTTCTATAAGAAAAATGCATTACATTACTTGATTGATTAAATGCAGCAGAAATGTAATTATATATGATTAAATGCCCCAGGAATAATATTATTAAAAGATTGTGCTATGAAATATGATAGTCCTTAATGGAATTAGGATAAAATGCATTATCATGAGATTAGTAAATTTAAAATAGAGTAACTAGAATTTTAGGAGTAATGAATTATTTACAATGAAATACATTGTCACAGTGGTAGACAGTGTCCTTTCTTTGAGCTTTAATTCTCTCCTGTTTGATGAGTAGGTGGATATGAATTACATAAAGTTTAAAAGGAGGCCTTCAAAATGCACACAGGAAAGGTAAATGATAGTAAAAAAATGAGCAATATGAGTTATATCAAAATGCAAGTTACTTTTACTTGAGTGATTAATGTTTTTAGAAGTGGAGATTTTTCACTTTTAGTAGTTGAATTGACACAGGTTGGACAGCTTCATACTATTTAAATGACATTTTCTAAAGCCCCACGACTTTTGAGATAAAATGTAGCTTCCTGTAGGGAATTGTCATGTGCTCATTTATTTGGGCAAACATTGACCCTCTAGTTTGATTTTCAGTAAGGTTCAGCTGGGGAGAAAGTGCCGACAAATACATTATTTCAAATCCAAAGTGAAGCCCGCCAGGCATAAAGGTAGAACATTAGCAGCACAGTGAGCAGCAAGCCTGAAAATCAATTTAACCTCTTTAGTCATAGTTCTTTGGGGACTCAGCGTGTTCTAAATTTTGAAGAGAAAAAAATGTTGAAAATAAAATGTATATATGACATTATGTTTCATAATCTGCCATGTGGAATAACAACCCTTCCACCTGGAAAATAAGAGTGGGTAGACATACTTAAACAGTTTCTACCAACTGGCTTGGTATTGCTGTTTGAGCCAGTAAAATTGATTTCTAAGTAGTAACCTTGACTGACTAATGCCAGTTTTCAGTGAAAGAGAATGATTGGATTCCTCTCAATTTAACAGATATTTACTGAATAGCTACTTTGTGTTGGGCATTGAGCTGAGTGCTCCAGGGAATGCTAAGGTACATAAATCATGATCCCTACCTTCAGGAAATGTATAGTCCAGCAGGGGACATAGTCCTTTAGGTAACAGTGCAAGGTGGAGAGTTGGCACCTTTAATGGTGGTGTCCGTTCTCATGGTTTATTTCTTAATTTCCTTGGAGCTTGAGTGGTTTATCTTTTGTTCTTGTTTAGGAAGCAAAACTGGAGACTAAATTCAACTATCTATTAATGTTTTATCCATTCTTAATGCCTTGATACAAGGAAATTTTTCCCTCTGCTGCAGGGAACTAATGGACCGTGGAAAGCATGACTTGCCTCTTACAAACATCACATATGCTATGCACAGTGACCCATTTATTACAGGGATGGTACTTTTTGTGTTTCAGGGTCTTCTCTCAATCGTTTCTGTTTTCCTTCATTAGGAACAAAATTGGGAGCATTTTCAAGTTTGGGAGTATTTATTGAAGTTTGTTCCTTAGTAGGTGAAATGTATTTTGATCATTCAAATCTCTTATCCTCTGTTTTGATTGGATAAGGTTCTATTTACAACTTACTCCTATTAAAACAGAAAGAACGTTATTCATAGCATACCCACTTTGAATGTGTGTCAGTATTGCTAAAAAGAGTGAATGTTTTTATACTTATAACATAAGAATGACAAAAATATATAATTTGTGTATTTTTTAAATATATAATGTATTTTTAAAAATCTCTTTTTGTGGAGGTAACCATTTGACAAGGTCAGTGCTATAAAACTTTCTTTAATTAAACTGGCAAGTAATTTAAAATAGACAAATCAAAACCGGCTACTTTATTTTTTAATGTTTCCCTATTGTGTATCAATCACACAAGTTCACACTTTAGAAAGAAAAAAAGTCCTGTGGATCTGACATTTGGGGTTTGGTTGCAGCATTACCTGAAATGTCTGAATTCAGTCAACTGTTGCAAGTGACTATGAACTAAAGAAGCAATTCAGCTTTAACAGCAGCAGTGCCACTGGGTCTCATTGTGAGAAAGTACTTCATCATTATAAGGCTTTGTATTTTTCAGTATGGTTGTATCTCGCACCACAGCGATTTCCACAGTCTGTCCACAGTCTCCTTGATTGGAAGGAAAAGCTCTTCATCTAAGAATTCTTGACTAAGTTATTTGTTTCATCACATAGGACACGACATTGTGATGGTCTCTGGAGTTGACTAAATGATTAAGATACATTTATTGCCATCATCACATACACCCTGATGTAAAGAGTGATATCGGTGACCAGAGGACCTACATGAAACCCTTCCAGAATGACTCATGTTTAAAATAATGCAGAATTGCTCTTCTGGCGTGTTGTTAACAAATTTGCATTTTCCACTCCAGCTCATTTGAAAATGAGATCCAGGTGCTTCCTTTGGAAGGACACACACATAGAAATTGGAAAAGAGCCTTATAATGATAATGTGCTTTCCCTCCCTTTTTTGCCCTTCAGCATTCATTCATCATCATATGACTGGCTAACATCATTATTAATACCTTCTTATCATTTGACAACAAGCTTCTGGAAGAAAGTGCATGGTGTCAGCTTGCTTGACAATAACATTGCTTTGCTTGTTCTACTACTCTGCATTAGGGGAGAATTTCGATCGCCAGGCCAGCCTGCGGCGGTCTCTAATTTACACAGACACTCTGGTAAGACGACCGAAGAAAGTCAAAAGGAGAAAGACTATTACAGGAGTCCCTGACAACATACAGAAGGAGCTAGGTATGGCTCATCAGAACTGTATTCTGTTGCCCCTCGTTGCTGCTCAGCATTCCTATGCTAACCTCATCTGTGGTGCTTGTGAAATCGATACATTCTGATAGCCATTTGGTGCCCCAAAGGGCCAGCTTCTTTTCTGAATGAGGCACTGTGTGCAAATCTTAACAGCCCATGCAGATGATACATTGAATTTCGGTGAGAAGGTAAGAGGAGACGTTTATATCAAAACTAGTAACTGGGATGGTAGAAATTCACAGTGGTGCCATCATCTCTGTGTACCTTGAACAGTGGGGAATTGCCACAATTAAATTTAGTTTTCATTTAGATTTTAAGTTTTCATAAAACTGAAAACTCCTTCCAGGACTTCAAGTTACAAATATGGACTTTATTAATTTTACTGACAATATTAGTGGCATTTGTCATCAAAGAGACAGCAGTGTGAGGTAATCAGTAACTACAGTATGGTAGGAAATAGTCATTTATGTTGGCTAGTGCATTTATGTACTTCCAATGAATGAAACAACTTCATAGCTTTTTGAGTCAGTAATTTTCCACCTGTGATAAAAACAGAAAACCAAAAAAACCCCTTTTTTTTGGCTAGTGGACGGGGTTTGCTTCATTCCTCACTTATCCACTCGTTTCTCTCATCTTTATCTGGACTGCGGACAATCTCTTCACTCCCCTCTTTCTACGTGCACTTCCTCTCTGGGTTTAATGGGCCCGTCGGGAGGGTCTGCGGAGGCGGCGCAGCAGACTGCAGCCGCGGGGACCCCGGGGCCAGGCGGCTCAGACCTGCATCCTGGCTCTGCCACTAACTCTCTGGGTGCCCTCCAGCTGGTTACTTTCTTACTTCACCCCTCTGAGTCTCTTCCTCATTCAGGGGAGGGTGGTTTGGATTTAATGAGTTAATACAGGGGAAGCCCTCGGTGCCTGATACTACGATGACCATAATAGCCGCTGATGTAATTATTGTGGGGAACTTAATACTGCCTTTTTTGAAATTTGCCTTTCTCTTCAGCCAACCTATGGACTTATTTCATTCTAGTTACTTTCACCTGATGTTTTTACTTTTACTTACCATTAAAGGTTATACTGTAGAAATTCAGAATCTTTATTTCTGTACTTGCATATTCGTCTTTTAGTTAAAATGAGTGTATCCCAGCAATAGTGATATACCCATCATAGCACTCTGAGGTAGCGTTTCAGCTTCCAGGTGCTATAGACACTGCTCCTATGTGTTTTTCCCGACACCTCTGCTCCCTCTTCTTTCCTTGGCATTTGCTCTTTTACTGCCACTCGATTCTACAGTATGGATGCTCTGCCTTCCAGACTGCAGCAGCGAGACAAGAATAGCAGTGCTTTGCTTCTGCTCTAGGTAGCTCCAGCGACCCGGAGGACGCACAGGTGCTCACCTCATCCCGTAACATAGGGGTTTATCACAAAGGCGAGATTACATCCACAGGATTGTGAAGTCTGTCTTTGGTTCATGCCCCCATCCCACATGCTGCTTTTTTTAGTGGCCAGTCCTCCTGTATCCTGTTCTTTCAGACTCTTTTTTTTTTCTCCTTTAGATGACAGCTAACTAATTTGAAAAACTAATATGTATGTGTATGTTCAGTAGATGTTTAATGGCTTCATCTCTTACAGCACTCAGGTAACATTTATATTTGAGCTGGTCTTTTAGAAGAAGTGCCTTAACCAAAAGGAGTGACTGTAAAGATAGGCCCTTTGTGAGATAACAAGGTGGATGTTTCAAGAGTAGGCTACATTTTAATCGGCTTTCCAACCAAAATAGGTAGGTTTTGGATGGCTTTGTGCAGAGAGTGTAAGAATAGCTTGGCCTAGATAAAGATACACATACACAGAAGTATTCAATATGAATTATCCATATATGTATGTAATATGAGTTCTAGAACCTCAGAATTATGAACATTTATCACTTATTACTGAGCCAACCAGCATGGAACCAATCACTCAGTTGCCTCTTTGACCTTATTGGAATGATCTGGTCAGCTTGGTAAATCATATCTTTTATAATTTTAATATTTTCTAAATGGGTGTTTGAGCCCCTAGAGATCACATTTATTTCTCTCGTTTTTTTTTTGCTTTTTTTTGTTAATCTTCACATGAGGGTATTTTTTCCATTGCCTTTTTAGAGAGAGGGGGAGAGAGAGAAAGAGAGAGAGAGAGAGAGAGAGAGAGAGAGAAACATCGATGTGAGAGAGACACATCAATTGATTGCCTCGCGCATGCACCGTAGCCAGGGGCTGGGAGTGAACCTGCAACCCAGGTATGTGCCCTTGACCAGGAGTCAAACCTGAGACCCTTCAGTGCACAGGCTGACTCTAAACACTGAGCCACACTGGCCAGGGCAAGGCTTTTATAAATATGTTTTTATTGATTTGAGAGAGAGAGAGAGAGAGAAACATCAAAGTGGGAGAGATTGCTGCCTCCCGAACACGCCCCTACCAGGGATCGAGCCACAACCTGGGTACGGTTGACCTTTCTGTGCACAGGACGATGCTCCTATCAAATGAGCCACAGCGGCCAGAGCCTACCAAGACTTTTTAAAATTTATTTTTAAATTATATTTGACAAACAATAATATATTAGTTACAAGTGCTGATAAGACTTTTAAAAAAATGCTATGTAAACCTTAAATATAAAACTTGTAGATTTCTGTCTTTGATTACATGTAGTCTTTAAAAATTGAAAATCTCTTGTAGTGTTATAAATAAGTAAAAGAAAAATATACATAATTATTTCTTTACATTATATTTTTAAATCACATAATCCCATCCAGATTTTTACGAGCATCTGAGTGGCTTATCCTTGTTTGTAGTTCTCTTTTTGTATCTGCTTTTATTCTTTAATTCTAATCAATTTAGCCTCTGTATCTGTAATATTGTGACATGTTTTGTACTGTGAAAATATTGGAGAATATGTTTTGGGAATAGAATGTTGTTGGTCCCTGTGTTAAATGATATATGAGTTTTCCCATTTTTAAAGGTCTTTAGAAAAATATTTTTATTTTAATAAGAAAGTTGTACTGGGCTGTAGATGGTGAAGGAATGGCTATATTCCCATTTTCAGAAGCCAAGGATTGTTTCACCTTCAAAATTGCTACCTGAAAGAATCAGGACGTTGTTTATGGCCCGTAGAGAGAGTTAAACATTACCATTGGCCCCATGCAAAAACTACTACAATTTTGAAAGAAAAAGATAGTAAAACCCATTGTTGAGTGGAATAAGGTATCTTGAATGTTTGGCACCAAACTGGTGCAAACTGATACAGCCATGCAAGTGAGCCTCCCACCTTCCAAACTTGTACCAAATGGTAAAATGTGCACCTTTTGTTTCTCTTTCCTCAAAGTGGATTTTTCTTCTGCTCCTGCCCTTTTGCCTACTCCCACTCTTTCCAGGGGAGAACCTCGTGTGTCTGTGCGTGTATGTGTGAGTGTGCATGTGTGAGTTTGTGTGTGTGTGTGTGTGCCTTTAGTGAGTGGGTACTTGGCGGGGGAGAGGGGAAGGAAATAACAATGATTCTCCATCATCCCAGTGAAGGGAAGGGTTTTGTGCTGGGGCGCCTTCCTCCACAGGGTGACATCTCCTTGTGGTTTGTACCAAGAATGGTGCTGCCATTTTAGTAAAGTGCTTTGCTATTTGGAGGATCACAAGGCTTTAGATCCAGCTGGGGACTTACGTGGGGTGTGGAAGGAGTGCTCCTGAATCCTATCACCAGTGTCCTTGTCGGGGGAACAGTGATGCTGGTGGGTGCTCAGCTAGCATCGCTCAGCCAAGCCCAGGCTGCAGCTATTCTCAGGTCCTTGTTGGATAACAATGTAAAGAGAACTGTGGTTTTGCTACTAATTTTCAACACTTAATTTGTCCTAATGATTACTCTGCATAAATTGATTTTTTCTCTCTGTACATTTTGGGTAAGTTCTTGCCTTCATGATTTTTTTTTTTAAGCTTCTGTTCTTTCCTAGGTAGCTTGAAATCTGTTATCTACACTTAATGTGTTTTCTTGTCCACTTCCCTCTCCGTTTGGCCTTCCTTGTGCTTTTTACTTTGTTAAACATACTACTCTTGGTTTAGAGGTAAAGCTCCAAGAAATGAATAGCCCTAATTTGAGGAAACGCTCACTGGATCAGTCCCTGCTGCTTTTTTTCCAGCAGAACACAACAGATTGCTGTTGAATTTTGAATGTCACTGACAGACAGATGATAATGGCTTGAGATGGATAATGAAATGTTTGAAACACAGATGGGCCTGTAAATCGGTTTTCTTTTTCTTAGGGTTTTCTTCTAACATAGAAATTAATGTAATTAACACTGTTTTATACCAATATCCTTCATAAACAGTATCTTTGTAGCCCTATTGTTGAACTATTACATTCATCTATCTGTCTTTGGGAAAGACAGGTCCTGCTTGACAGATGCCCTGGGCAGGCACCTGGTAGATGACGGGCTACCTTGAAACTGTCACTGAAAGGAGGTTACTTGAAAAGTAAACCTTCCACCGAGCTCTCAGCCTTGATCTCAAAGGCTGAATAAGAATTCCATATGCAGCACGTAATCTATAGGAGAATCTGAAGTACAAATTAAGAGAAGTACATGAAGTTCATAATAAGGGTTTTTATTTTAGGAGCTATTGGTAACTATATAAACTCTCACTTAGGTGTCTCCAGGAGAAAAACTAGATCAAATAGAGAAGTTTTTGTCTTTTTCAAGTATGACAGAGTCAGAAGGAGGTGATGAACTAAGATACTGTGTTTTAGGTAACAAGCCTCTTTCTCCTTTGTCTCCAGCATCGGGCCCCAGCCAAGATGGTGTTGGTGGTCACTCGGTGTACTCTCCAGACCGCTACTCGACACTAGGAAGGCTTGACTGCTATCGGTCTGTTGGGCAGCACTTCGAAACCAGGGACTCCAGCTGTCAGACTGAGGAAGTGAAAGTCGTGCCGCCTTCCATGAGGAGAATCAGGGCACAGAAGGGGCAGGGCATCGCTGCCCAGATGAGCCACTTCTCCGGCTCCTCCGGGAACATGTCTGTGCTGAGCGATTCTGCCGGCATTGTGTTCCCCTCTCGCCTCAACAGCGATGCCGGTTTCCACAGTCTTCCCCGCTCCGGAGCCAGGGCCAGCATTCAGTCCCTCGATCCCCGGCTGGGTACCCTGGGCCCTGCAGAAGACCTGGATGGCCCGTTCCCCTACCAGAGGGGTAACCCACAGGCAGATGAAAACTTAGGAAGTGCCTCAAGGACTGGAACACTGTTAAGGCCCAAGTCCCAGGAGCTGAGGCACTTTGAGAGTGAAAACAGAACAAGCCCAGCACGTGTGGTGTCTCCTCATGGGACCTACTCCACCAGCATCATCCCCAATGCCACCCTCTCCTCCTCCTCGGAGGTTATTGTTATTCATACTGCTCAGAGTTCAGGGCAGCTGGACAGTAAAATTAGCAGCTCCTCCTCACACACGAAGATGAAATCCAGAGGCCACCTCCTCCCCAGGCGCTCCGGTGAAGATGACCATCAGTCTCCCAATGGCACCTGGAGTGAGGGTCACCCCACCATTGTTTCACGGGCTTTAGAGCCCCATCCACCCGGTGCAGCCATGCTCTTGTCCCTCTGTGATTCAGCAGTCTCTCTCAGTACCCCAGCACATCAGGAGAGGGGAGCCCAAGCCATGACCTACAACTGTAGAAAGAACCTGAGCTTCCCCGCCCACCCCCAGGATGTGGATGGCAAGAGTGAGTCCAGCTACTCAGGAGGCAGGGGGCACAGCAGCGTGGAGCCCTGGGAATACAGTGCCTCGGGGAGTGGGCGGGCATCCCCACTGAAGCCTCATTTGGCAACTCCTGGTTGCTCCACTCCTGTAAGTAACGTGAGCAGCAGCAGTTTGGACCAGACGTCCAACAAAGATGACGCCAGGTCCCTGTATTCGGAGGACCACGATGGCTACTACACATCTATTTACCCTGATGCCGGACACAGGTCCAGGAATCTGTGCAGAAGCAGCAATGGCTTTGGGAACCCCAGGCACAGCGTGATCAATGTTTTTGATGGAAGAACTCAGAAGAACCAAGGGGACCAGTCCAATGGCCATGAAAAAACCCTTTCTCGAAACATCTCTTTGAAGAAAGCAAAGAAGCCTCCGCTGCCACCTTCTCGGACGGACTCTCTGCGCAGGATCCCCAAGAAGAATGCCCAGACCAACGGGCAGGTGCTAAACGAGAGCCTCATCGCCTCGCTCCAGCACTCGCTGCAGCTGAACCTCCCTGGCAAGGGCGGCCTGTCGCCCTCCCAGAGCCCCTGCAGCGACCCGGAGGAGCCCTGGCTGCCCCGCTCCCGCAGCCAGAGCACGGTGAGCGGGGGCAGCAGCCTGACGTCGGCCACCACGCCCAACGTCCACTCCCTGTGCGGGGTCACCCCGTCACAGAGCGACACGAGCAGTGTCAAGTCCGAGTACACGGACCCTTGGGGTTACTACATTGACTACACGGGCCTGCAAGAAGACGCTGGGAACGCTGGCGGGGGCTGTTCGGCCAGCAATGGGGCTCCAACTGGAAACGGGCCGGTCCGCCACGTCCAGGAGGGGTCCAGGGCCGCCGTGCCCCAGGTGCCTGGCGGCTCAGTCAAACCAAAGATCACCTCCCCGGAGAAGTCCCATAGAGTCACTTCTCCGTCCAGTGGGTATTCCAGCCAGTCGAATACACCCACAGCCCTCACCCCTGTGCCTGTGTTTTTAAAATCAATGTCACCAGCCAATGGGAAGGGGAAGGCCAAGCCCAAGGTCCCAGAAAGGAAGTCCTCCCTGGTGTCCTCGGTGTCCATCTCCTCGTCGTCCACGTCCCTGTCCTCGAACACGTCCACGGAGGGAAGCGGGACTGCAAAGAGGCCAGACACGGTGCCGGCCCCGCTCCCTGCTCTTCCTCCTCTCCCGTCTCTCCCGTCTCCGTGCCCTGCAGACAAGTCTCCTTTTCTTCCCCCTCCCCCGCCTTTAGCAGATTCCCCCGAGGGCCCCCCTCTGCCTCGGTCTCCCCTTTTCCCCCCTCCACCACCAGAAGCCCTCACACCCTTCTGTCCTGCTGACGTGTGCTTCCCCCCTCCCCCCGCCACACATAGCCCCCTTCTGGACTCATCTGCCCCGGTGCTGTCCCCTCCACCGTCTGCACCCTCCGTGGCTCCCCCTCCTGCCCCACCCCTTGACCCCAAATTGATGAAAGATGCCAGGCCTTCTTTCAAAAAGTGGAGCCAGCCAGACTCCCCCCAGGAGGCCTTTGGCCAGCCCGTGACCAAGGAGGAGGGCGGCAGGCCCCCCATGCCCCTGATAACCACAGAAGCCCTGCAGATGGTGCAGCTGAGGCCGGTGAAGAACTCAGGAACCGAGGGAGCACTGTCGCGCGAACAAGCATCTCAGGAAAAACGAACTCCGGTTGTGCCCCAGTATCATTTAAAGCCATCTGCTTTCCTGAAATCCCGAAATAGCATAAATGAAATGGAGAGTGAAAGCCAGCCTGCCTCCGTGACAAGCTCGCTTCCGACTCCTGCCAAGATCATGAGTCAGGGTCACCAGGACGGTGCAGCCGAGCGTGGCCTCCCGAGCAGCAGCCCAGGCGGCGCTGGGGAGGCAGAGGCTGGGCCGGGCCCCGGGACCACACCGCTCCAGAGGGCCCCTGGACCTTCGCCCAGCAAAAAGCCGCCCCCCATTTCCAAGAAGCCCAAACTGTTCCTGGTGGTGCCACCTCCACAGAGAGATTTCACAGTGGAGCCAGCAGAGAACGTGAGCGGAGCGGCGCCCAGCCCCACGAGGGGAGAGGCCAGAGAGAGTTGTGCAGCCGGGGCTGGTTGTGATGAAACCGACTCTGGCAGCTCGGTTCTTGAGGGAGGAGCTGCAGGATCCACGTCCCCAGGCAGAGTGGAAGCCAATGTCCCCATGGTGCAGCCCAGTGCTTCACCAGCCCCCAAGCAGGAGGAGCCAGGCACCGAGAACAGTGTGGACCGTGGGGACCGTGTGGAGGAGAGCTGCCTGTCTCTGCAGGACCCAGGGCGTGAGTCTGGTTTTCTCTCGTTCCCCTCCGACCATGTGCAGCCGCAGCAAATAGGGTTGGTGCATGTTCACATTAGAGCCAGCAGTTGGTGGCTTCCCTGCGCTGCCTCACACTTAGGTTACCAACTTGGCATTTTGTGAATTTTTTTAAAAAGCTGCATCTAAGGGTAGAGCTTACAGAAGGGCAGAGAAAAGGAGGTGGGGGATGGTGGTCTGCAGCAGACTGGGTATTAAATAGCAATGAGTAATCTCCCTTCTGGAGAGCTGCAAAGAAATGTTACAACACAGTTTAAGAGCTTAGTTCTAGACTTGAGCAGAAAAGAATGAGCTTTGGCCATAATGCGCCCCCATCTTTGTAAAATATTAGACTATAGACCCCACTGCCTGTCCCTGTGGTTCTCACGTTGTCAGGAATGGCAGGGAAGCAAACGTGGAGCTTGGTTGAAGACTGAAATCCAAGTCACTCATGAATCTTGTGTTTGCTCGCTCGCTTCTCATAGCTGGGGTGCCGGAGACCGCTGCGGCCGGCCCTTCCTCGGAGATCTTGGACTTCCTTCAGGAGGAAGGGAGTGATGAGGCGATGACCCCCAGCCGACCCCGGACCACGGAAGACCTCTTTGCAGCTATTCACAGGTACCCAAAACTCATATTTTCCTCTCCTTCATGAGTCCCCCTTTCCACATGGTTCCTCAGTTTATTTTTCTTTGTTGAGATTTCTTCTATCACCCATTTAGGCTTCATTAACTTGATTACTGATCCATTTTAGTGTGTTTCTATATTTTTATTTCCTCTGACTCCAGTTTCTGCTTTACTTTGTTCCACTAATTTTAATGATGACGTGGAGATCAGAGGCTCAGTGTGAAGCCTCTGGTTGGCACTGCTCTCGCTGGCCTGAAATGCAGTGTGTCAGTCATATAACAGGGTATTAAGAGTTGGATTGGAGCAGCCATGGTCCAGTCAAGGTGAGGAGTGCTGTTCTTCGGACTTAAGATGCACAGAGTAGCTCTACAAGACATAATCTTTCCTAAGGGTGCTTCATTATTATTTTATTGTTATTGTTATTTTCATTTTTATTTTACAGAAAAGACAGGATTTGATAGAGCAACTTCTTTGGCTACTTAAACATTTCAATAAAAGAGTGCATCTTTTTAAAGCAGGAGTGAAAGGAATTAAATCCACTCGTTACTGTATGCTGCTAGTGCCATCTACTGGCATCAGAGATTATTTGGTTTAAAAAGATAAAGAGTAAAATTTTTTTAAATAACTGCCTGCAGTGTTACACTTTTTATATGTGATCACCGAGTGAATAGGATTTAACACTAGAGTTTTATTTATTGCCTCATTCTTCTGGTTGTAAATAGCCGAGTACTCTCACAACAGTGAGATTGTAAAAATTGATGAGATTGTATATGTGCAAGTGCTTTCTATATAAAACCTTCGCTTCCTTCTAGACTTCTTGACCACAGTATTTTAAGATAACTCTTACAAAGGCCCTTATGCTTCCAAAGCCTTGTATTGCCCTAAGTCAAGGTCCCCTTTTTCCTCTCCTGAAATAAAAAATCCTGTAACATCATTTGATTGTGTGAATAACCTTGTGTATGACCGTTGTCCCAATTCTTGAAATATAACAAAACTTCTTGCATGAGAGGAAAAGCATAGTGCTGTCCCTACCTGAGATTCCTCATGCAACATATAAAACCTAACTTGGGAGGAAAAATCCAAGTTGGTGAATTAAAGTGCTTGTGAAGAATTGTACTTTTTACCTCTTGGCTGTAGTATTGGTATAGTATCCCAGAAGACCCCACAGACTGCCCTGTTAACATCGTCCGACTGTTCTCTTTGATCTCATTAGGAATGAAAAGGTAGCTAGTTATCAGATTTTTCCTTGCAACAGGGAAATGAACAATGCTGCCTCCTTTGAACTCAACATTAGTGGCATTTCTGGAGGTCTGTGCAGCTGTTTCTAACTCTGACCATGTGAGATACATAATAAGCACTCAATAAGTATTTTCTGAGTTAAATGAGACCAAGTGGTATTGAACTGTTTGGAAGTTGTTTCAAGACTCGGCATCTTTCATTTAGTATGGAATGCCCTGGGTTACTAGATGTGCAGGCCTATATATTTATAATAGCATCGCAGAAAAGATGCGTTGCCTGGTTGCTCTGTGTACTAAATACTTGGTCTCAGTGAGAAACGCAACTGTTGTAGGCCCAAATCACTATGTGCTTTTCCTAAAAATATGCCAAAGATCTCTTCTATATTTTATTTTAGCAACCTTCTTAAGGACCTGAAAAATTTGTGGTTTCTCCTACTAGAAAATTATATCTAGAGCATAATTATAATTATATCTACAGCAGATGTAGAAATCAGCCTGTCTGAATTATTCTGTGTACGCACGGTAGCCTTACAGGCTGACTAGGATAGGATTGCCAAGAGAGAGCCAGGACACATGCTAGTTTTTATTTTAGCATTGATGATATATTAGTAGACATCTTAAAAATCCACCTAAAGTTTGTGACTTTTAGGGCTTTATTTCATATCCCCTTCAGTACCTAAGCTAATAATTTAAAATAAAGAATATCTAAATTGAAACACAGCCTTCAAGTTTTAGAATGCAAATTAATTTTCTTCAGATTGGAAGCCAGATGGAAAATGTAGAACGCCAGTTGAGGTGTGAAATTTTTATATTCATTGAAGTAATTAGTTTTCAAGCCAGAGTTAACTGTTTAAGCACCTTTTACAGCCACCTTCTTTAAAAATACACACACAGTGTGTGTGTGTGTGTGTGTGTACATACATACATGCAGAGAATTCAAATATTTAGATTTAATTCTCATTTTAGGGGGCAGTTGCTCTTCAAAAACAACACTATTATAAATTTTCATCCCTTCTCTTAATTCTGAATCTATAATGAAAGGCCATAGCTTTAATCAAATATTGCTGTGGCTTGTTGTATGGCACTTGACACACCCTCTTCATTGAAAAACCAAGCAAAAGATATGCAAAAATGGGATGAGCAGAGCTGCTTTTGGGGCGCAACCTGTAGAAATTGTGAGGCCGTGTGCTAGAAATGGAAAATCACTCCATCAGGTCCTAGTTCTTACATTCAGCTGTGTGACTTCTCTCTTTAGACCTCAGTTACCTCCTCTGGTCAGACTAAACCATCTACTTTTCCAGCTCTGCAATTCTGAGATGCTGTTATTTCTGTGGTTTCTATCAGTTGCTCAGTAGCTTACCCTAGAGCATTGCTTTAATTGACAGCTGAGAAGGACCATTGAACCCAAATATGATAGGCCAGGCTCTGCATTACCAAGGGGACTGGTGCCACGTCAGGTGTGGCCACCCTTCAGCCTCTGAATTAGGTCCTTACTATGTCCTGTCTTCTGCTTTGGTAGCTTCTTTTTAGCCAGAAGCATGGAGAGGACCCTGGGAGCACCCAGCCTGGGACAGCCATCCTGACTCACCCTCCCCTGTGCCCTGCTGTGCAGGCCACATAAAAACAGCACTGAAGCCTGACTTGGTGGCAGGAAGGGAAAGTTATATTTTCCTAAATGACACTCAAAGGTTTATTAAGCACCTATATGCTAGGCCTGACATGTTATGGCTGTTATTGCATTCATCTTGATTGATAAAGTATGTGGTACCTGCTGTTATTCCCCTTTTCCATGTAGGAAACAGAATCAGAAACTTTAAGTGGCCCCAGGAGACTGAGCAAGGTCACTTGAGCGGTGGGATTGAACTCAGGTCCATGTGACTGCAGGGGTGCTTTATCGCACCGAATCCTCGCAGGCCTGTGAGGCTGATCATCCATCATTCCCATTTTACAAGTATGAAAACTAAGGTGCAGTATAGACAAGTAACTGATCCAAGATCACACAGCTAGAAGCCGGTAGTGCTCAAATTCGACTCTTAATCTGTATGTTCAGATAGCATCCTCTCAACTTCTCCCTGCTGCATATTCTAGAATTTTAAAGCAGAAAATGAGATATACCCATGACTTATCAAATGTACCGAGTTTTCTTAAAGCAAGGTCACCTATACTCCGCTAAGGGATTCCTTGCACACTGAGTGGTTGTTATGAAAATACCAGCAAGAGGTCACTTGGCTCAACTGCTGTATTATCTCTGATTCACTCAGCAGAAAACACATTGAACAGGGAGATTCTTAGAGACTGAGGACAAGAAATACCGCAGGAAACACATCACTTTCCCCGAAGGCCCCTCCTCTTTCATACTCTCCCCACCTCGCTCACATTTTCTTCATCAGCTAGAGGTCCTCTGATGTCAGTCAGGAAACAGGACCTGGTGTGGAAGGTTTGCTTCAGTTTTCTGGACCAATGGACTCCTAGGAGTTGACACATGGCCCAGTAGGAGCCAGGGAAGATTGGTTTTATGTCAGACTCTTGCAGGATTGTACTAGAACCTGGGTGGGGGCCTGTCTCAGTAGACAGGATATTCTGGGAGTTGGCTTATCTATTAGGCCTGTTCAGTGCCAGCTCCAAACAGAAAAAGGAAGAGTAGAAAGAAAGGATGACCAGCACCGTGAAATCCACTCAGGATCAGTCCAGTGTAGGAGAATTAAATAAAAAATGGCAGTTATTAAAAGCTGTAGAAATGGTCCTATACGAAGTAAGTTATTACGATGTCTGAGATTTGTTTCAAAGTAGTCCATTGAGGGTGGAGTTCATAGAAAAGGGGCCATGAGTTAATAATTATAGCTGGGTCATGGGCACACATGGTAATACAATGAACTGTTCTGTTTGCATGGGTGTTTGGAGGTTTACATAGCAAAAATAATAGCTGGAGACCTGAATGTGGTAAGACAGGCAGGTGGTTGTGGCTGCCATCCAGTGGACCACTGGGAAGTAACCTGTATCTTAATGTTATTAAATCTCAGATCCAAGAGGAAAGTCCTTGGCCGTAAAGATTCAGAGGACGATCACACCCGAAACCATTCTCCCTCCCCACCAGTGACACCCACGGGTGCTGCCCCCAGCCTCGCCTCCCCAAAGCAAGTGGGATCAATTCAGAGAAGTGTCCGTAAGAGCAGCACCAGCAGTGACAACTTCAAAGCTCTGCTGCTGAAAAAGGGGAGTCGGTCAGACACCAGCGCCCGCATGTCCGCAGCTGAGATGCTCAAGAACACAGACCCTAGGTTCCAGAGGTCAAGGTCGGAGCCTTCCCCGGACACTCCCGACAGCCCATCCAGCTGTTCCCCAAGCAAGAGCAGGAGGGCCCAGGAGGAGTGGGCCAAGAACGAAGGCTTGATGCCTCGGAGCCTGTCCTTCTCAGGCCCCAGGTACGGCCGAAGCCGAACCCCACCATCGGCGGCCAGCAGCAGGTACAGCGTGCGGAACCGGATCCAGAGCAGCCCCATGACCGTCATCTCGGAAGGCGAGGGGGAAGCCACGGAGCCTGGAGACAGCAGGGCTCGCTGTGCCCTGGGCGCGGCCAGGGGCTGTTCGCTGGACGGGCTGGCGGGGGAAGAAGTGCACGAGGACAGCCTGCGCTGTGGCCCTGCCGGTGGGACAGTCAGTGCCCAGGGCAGGGATCCGTCGGAACAGTGTGGAGGTCCCCTGAGGGAGGAGAGTTAGGGGCGAGAACAGGAGCCTCCCGCATGACACGGGGGAGACGCACAGCACATCGCTCCAGGAAGCCTGTGGGGTGCCCTCCCCTGCCTGCCCGGGGAGCCCACTTGGCACTGTGCTGGGGCCCCGGGCACTGCCCCGCCCGCGGTGGGTGAGGGTGATTTGGGACTCACTTGGCACTTGCCCTGGGGCGTAAAAGCAAGTAGAAGCTTAACTTCTGAAAGCGCTTCCTGGGGAAGATGTTTGTGTGTGTGCTAAATGCTGGGGGGGTGTGCACAGGTGTGTATGTGTGCATTTTGAACACTTTTTAGGTAAAAAAATACACAGGCACACACAAACAACATGTACAGGCATATGAGGAAAAAAGACAGTTATGCTAGGTGGAGTGATGGAGGCTTCTGGACTGGTGGTGAGCGCTTTAGAAGCATGGTTCTGGACATGAGCTCATTCCAGAAGGAGGGGACCATCACTTCTAAGAGGGGATAGATTTGCTGGCTCTGAGTGCACAGAACACGTGGGTGTGTGCACAGGTGTGCTTTCGCGGTTCACCCAAAAGGCTGGGAAAGGGCTAAGTGACTAATTGGTTCAGGTACTTTTTTCTGGGGAAAAAAGGCTTTCTTTCTTTTTTGTAAAAATGACAGACATGTGGAAGGGGCAACGCTATAACTCAGAGCCTGCTGCTGTGCAGCTACAGACAACCTTCAGCCTGACTTTTAGAAACGGGGGTCATTTTTTTACTGAATTTCCTGCTTGAGGATCGAGGACCTCCGAGAACTGAAATGAGGGTTTGCACGTGCAGAAGGTGGGAGTGAGAGAAGGCAGAGGGGCGAGGGATACACTGCTGCAATTCGTTTCCTGCTTATGAAAGAAAACTATTTTTCAGAATTAGATTTGAAAACTTGCACTACAGAACTGTGGGCGGAGCTTTTCCTTGCACAACTGTTTTTACCAGAGTTTAAACTTCCATTTGGCAATTTCTTATCACTTGAAACGTCAACATTTGCTAACTTTTGGATACCCTTTTGGTTACACCAAAGAAAAAGTTATGGCTATTTTTCCTTGAACTGCCTGCAGTATCTTGTCCTCACTGAGAGAGGTTTATCGAAATCTATTATATATTACCTTACTTGGACGAAAATGCCGAATAGCTCTTGTTAGTCTAATAAACTGATAAAAAATGGCAGGGCTTGGCTATTAATTAGCCCTGAAAATGAGTTTTTAGATTAAAAAGATTTTTTTGCATCATGTGGTTTGTGCGTTTTTATGTTTTATAAATAATTGAGTTAGGTAATTACCTTCTAATCTTCTTCAGTCAGAATGTTAACACTTCTAGACATGGGGAAACGTATGTGAACCATTTATTCTTATGTCATATTCTTGTGACCCCTCTCCCCGCTCCCTCCCAACTACCCTGGACTTGATTTGTTGGTGAAATAAAATCAGAGTCTTGTCTCCTTCACTAGAAGGACCTAGGTGGCAATGCTGTAATTCTTGGATGACATACCAGACAGCTGCCTGTTGTCATCTTTTCTGGTATGCAAATGTCATCTAAAAGTTGGACCACACAGGCCAAATCATCATAAGGTTTATACAGTAAAACCTCAGATACTCAGTTTATACAAGTCTTTGAGAGAAAAGAGAAAAAACACCTAAAGAATTAAGGATCCTTCTGTTCTCTGAAGAAAACAAAACACTTCGTTTCAAACACAACCAGAAATCAAGACCTGACATTTGGCCAAAAGCAAATGGCTTTTTACCTTTTGGGGCAGTTGCCTACTACAAGGATTTTTCTTCTTCTTAATTTTAGAAAAGTGGTGTTGGCTTTTGAATATGAAATCTCCTCGTCGCTACCTAGAAAAGATTAGAATGTACGTAGCTACCAGAAAATTTTAAGTTAATATACAGATCATATATGTTTAAGGTGAGATAAACGACATCAAAACTAATTATAAAAATATTTTTAAAAAACCGTTTTTAACGGAAAAAGTATATTAGGTTTTTAAATTTGCTTTGAATAAAACAGTTGTAAAGTAAACATTTGAACGTTACTTCTTTTTGTAAGTACATGCATTTTTTAATAATGAGATAGGTCTTCTTGTACAGAGCTGTTGAGTGCTTTGCTGGATGCGAACAGAACAGCAGTGAAGACCAGAAGGTGCCTGTGGGAGGTGGGACCTAACAGAGAAGATCTGGAACATCACAGACACTGTGGATGATGCCATCTAAAAGGACATGTGGAAAAACAACTCTAAGTAATGTCCTGTGGATTTGAATAAAATATGAATAATGTATTGACTGATAGTTCAGATGTTGTGATGTGGAGAGATGCAGGAACGTTTCCCAGGCGTGGATGAACTATAGGGAGACGAGCCTAGACTCATTCCTGAACCACATGGCATCGTCAGCTTTGCTGCTGTGGGGCCAGCCGCTGCTAACGGATCATGTCATACCTAAAAGCTCAGAGAGGGTAGGCTTGACCCTGCCTTGTACCCCGAGACTGTTAAGTACCAGATAGTCAGACACAAGCCCCAGGCCTAAATTATTTCCACTTCAGTTTTTCTAAAAGTTGGGAGAGAAACAAATGCCCATTTAGTTTGTCCATTGGGAGCAGCCTCAACTTCAGTGTGATTTCTGCCCTCCTGTTTCTGAAGAGTATTGATTGAAACCATTGCTTCTCATGTGCGGATGAGCCTGTGTGTTTGACGAATGACAAGGACAAGGAAAGAAGAGGTGGTGGCTCTGTGTCTCTCATTCCCCACCCAACACCACACCCAGCTCTGGTGGATATTCTGGAAGGACAGCTGAGGCTCGGGATTGACTTTATTGGGTCTATCTTAATGTGTTTTCAGTACATTAAATGAATGAATGATTTACATTGCTGAGGCTTTATCATGAAATAAGCACAGCAGGATAATTTACTTTGGCAGATATTAGGATATTGTTGTGGGGAGAGGAGGGGGTGTTAATTTTGGATAAAGCATGGACCTGATTCTTGAGGTCTGTTTTTCTGTAATAAGTTATTCAGTTACTATACTGTAGTCTGTTTCACTGAGCTGCTTAAACTACCTTCCACCTTTATTTACAGAACAAAGACTAGAAGCAATTTGTAGTTATTTGTCAAGCAATGAAAAAAAAAAAGCCGTTTATTAAATACTTCTAATGTCCTAGGTTAGAATGAGTGTTTAAGATCAACACATGTGGACGAGAGATCATTAAGGAACTTCAAACCTAGGGAAAAGACGCATAAACAATGAACTATCGGGTGAAACCTGTCAGTGTTGGAGTAGAGAAGGGAGAACATTCAGGCCGAACCCTGCCGGCACCCACCGACGGCGTTCTCACCAACAGCACCCGCCTTGGCTGAGGCTGGCGACGCATCCAAGCGATACCAGGCCCCTGGCCCCCGCCGTTGTCAGGAAAGTTGCTTTCCTCATGCAGGTGCCATCCCTCCTCTTGTGGCCTCCCTCCTCTTCGCCCTAGAACAGATGGGGAGCGGGAGGAACAGTGCTCTTGCAACCTTGGAAGCACCAATAGGATGGAAGCCACATGTGGAAGGCAGAGGGGAAAGGAGCCTGGCCCGCTGAGAACATCCAGTCACTGCACCAGCCTTGGGCTGTCCCCCTGCAGGCTCACTGGGTGAATCATTTTTCACTGACTGCAGGTAAGGGATGTGGCCCTCAGAGGAAGATGTCACTGCCTCTGACTAGGTAGATGGGGGAGGCATTGGCTGTGGGGAACCTGAGCCAAGACTTCACAGACGATTTTATCACCAAGCACAGGGAGTTGGCTGGATCAAGTCATTCCAGATGGAGGGAATGACATGAGCAAGGGCACAGAGGCAAAGCGTTTAGAGGGAGCCACGTAGCTAAAAGAAGATGCTAGTAAAACAGTGGGATGTGAGACTGGAATGGTCTGCTGGAGCAAGAATGTAGAGGGCCTGGGATGTCATTCTAAAAAATCTGGGTTTGGTTTTGTAGTACTGAGGAATGACGAGAGTTTTTAAGGAGGGGAATGACATGACTTGGCTTGGTTCTTAGCCTTCTTTACAAGCTACACGCCCCTGGTGACAACATCTAATTCTATAGCATTAAATACGATACATACTAGTAACTCCTAAATATTTCCTCTGCTGACTTCCTCCATGAGCTCCAGCTTAGTGTATCGACTGCCTACTCAGAACCTGCATTAGAGGTGTTTTAACCTTACTACATCCAAACCCTACTTCTCCCCAAGTCTTTACCTTGTGACTTAATGGCATTACAATTCACAAGTGCCTCAGGCCCCATATCCAGGCTCATCCTTGTGGCCTCTTTTTCACCCCATATCTAAACCATAGGCAAGTCATGTCAACTGTATTGCCAAAATATTTCACAAGTCCAGTTGCTTCATGCCAGTTCCACTGCTACCTATTAGGCCCAAACTATTACCTCCTGACCAGACTATTTCAAAAGCCCCCACCTGGCCTCATCTTTACTGCGCACCTTCAACCACTCAATCCACCCTGCAAAATGTGTAGCACTCCCCTACGTCAAACCCCCAAAGATGGGGCATTGCAACTGGAGTAGGATCCTGACTCCTTGCTGTGCCCGCAAGGCCTCTTTACGACCTGTCCCTGTTCCCCTCACGCGTTCTCTTCTGTCCCTGAATAGAAGCTATTCCTGCCTCAGCCTGTAATACTGTAAAGAAAAGTTCCTGTATTTCTATGCCCGTTTCATCTCCTCAGGAAGTAGACCCAGACAGCATTGTCAAAGGTTTTACTGCCGTGTGACACCTTTGAAAGGAAAAGGGAGGAAGGCAGGGAGAGCCATCAGACTGCGGTCCTGAGCATACAAGTCTGCCTGTGTGATGGGGGCTCGCTGGAGGGGCCTGTGTTGGACAGGAGCAGCTGGGTCCTTTACCACTGCCTTGCTTGGTCTTTGACAAGAGGCCACCCTGAGGAAAATGTGCCCTCGATTTCCACAGCTTAGCGAAACCAGTGGCTACCAACCCTTCCCGCCTTGAGAAGAGCATGAGCTCAGCTTGGAAGCTAAGGTGGGCCCCGGTGAAGCCAACAGTTGGAGGCTGTCATGTCAGCTAGCCACACCTCCTGCAGCTGGATGGCAAGTCTTCCCTTGAACGGGGACCTAAGTGGCACATCTCCATGCCTGTCCCAGTCCACCCCTGTACCATGTGGATCCACTTCCCTGTAAACTCCTCCAGGGCTCTGGTGGATTTCTCTCCCTGAGGAGAAACTTTAGAAGAACATTTTGGTGGGACCATCTACAGCACCTTCCTGTAGTTGGTGGTCTCCAGATGACAACTGGTACTCACCATCCCCCCTCCTTCACTCTAAATTCCTTTCACCCTCAACTGTCACCTCTGCTGGTCTGGGTGGCTTTCCTGATGGCGTGAACCAAGCTCATTCCAGGGGATTCCGAGCTCCTGGACGTCACACCCTTCTCAGACCAGGGTTGCAGCAGGTGTCCATTCAGTACAATTAGGCAGGGGTGCCCCACGTGGGCCTCTGATTTCCTCACATCGTTTAACAGCAGCTTACCCCGGCTGCAGTTCAGGGTTGACTATCCCTGACATTATGGTGACTCTTCTTGCCTGCTGGTCCCTGGACAAAGGACACCAAGGCGCCCAAGTGAGAGCATTGGGCTGAAGTTCAATGGCACTTTTGCTGTGCTGCCTGGGGAGGGTGTGCGCCTTTGAGAACAAGGACGTCTGGCTCTGCAGTGCCTAGAGCTGTGGGGTGGAAAGTGTTACAGCCCTTAGTGGTTCACTGGGAGTGATGGCAAGTGGAGTCACTCTTCCTCCTACCCCTTGTTTCCCAGGTCCATGTGTCCTTCCTCTTGCGGACACAGCACCATATGGGTTCTCTGATTTAGTAGGTAAACTGTGTTCCGGAGATGGTGCTCCATCCTGACAGGGTATTGTCTCCAACCAGGCACCAAAGCAGGTCTTTTCGGTGTTCTATCAGGCCAGCAGCTTCTAGATGGCACAGTGAGTGAGAGGAACAGCAGATCCCATGGCTATGAACTGGAACATAGTAAGGACTCCACAATGACTTAAGAATGAATGAAAATAAATGACATTTCAGTGAAATGTTTGGGGTGGAGGGAAAGGAGATTTTTAGGAGGTAAAGTGATGAAAGAAATGGATGAATGCACTGGGTTTAAATGAATTGTTTTAAGATTTTGAAAATATATAATCATATGAAAATTTACACACACATAGACCAATGTGGATGGCTCTGTGGGGAAGCATCCACATTGGGTATGTGGGGGGGGGACTGGCCACCTTAATTTTCTGTCATGGTCCCTGAGATACCTCTCCAAACCTAGAGCTCCAAGGAAGCCCTTGGACAACTCTTTCCAGAGAAATTGGATAATCTCAGCAAGGGAGGGATGGGAACTACTGTTCTATCTACGTGTCCAGGGGGAATTGGGATTTTGTTTTTGCGGGTGGGTTGTGGCTAGGCAGAGTCAGAGCCTGCTGGGAAGCAGACTGGGGCATGTGGAGAGGGAGAGCCTGAGAGGAGAGAAAAGGGGCCAGTCAGTGGAGCACAAATGAGACCAACAGCAAAGGTGGAAGGTTTAGCTTAAGACAAAGTCTAGGCATGAATTTCCTATAGACAAGAGAAGAAAAATCTCAAAAGAAATGTTGACATAAGGGATATTTTGTAATCAGTGCCAGCCACATCATTAAAATAACTAATTCACTGCCATAAGAACTACTCTCTGGATTGATCAATTCAGGCTGAAAAATGTTTTCATTTACGAACTATGGAAGAGGAAGGAAAATGGGATACCTGGACTTGAGTGGTACAAAATTGATTTTTTTACTGAACATGTTTCAGATTCCAACTAAATCTTGATAATCAGATAAATGCTTCTCTTATTTAAAATGGGATTTATTGCGTAAGAGATGCCTGTTTTATATAGGACTGTAGAGGACGTGTTAGAAATATTTACCTCATACCAGTGGGGGCTAGTACTGTGGACACTCATCTGGCGGCCTCGAAGGGGCTCTGCAGCTGGTGATGGTAACTGAGCTAAAAAAGAAACTTAGTGTCTTTTTGGCAAGCATAAAATGCAAAAAAACCATTAAGTAGGCAACGCAAGCAGATACCTTTGGAAAATATTTGCCCAGGAGTTTAAAATTTATAAAAATTCCAGAACCAGAAACCTAGCTTGTTTTCTATAAAAAATTACGGTCTACAAGGTACGTCTGAGGTGATAACTGTGTTGACTGCACGCACGGTGTGCAAGAGCACCTCCGGGCAGTCCTGGCCCATCTCCACAGCTATCTGCAAGTGGGCGTAGTGCTTAAAAGCATGGACCAAGGAGTCAGCCTGCCTGGGCTCCCACCAGCCTCTGTCCTTAGTTTCATCTGGGGCAAGTGACCTAACATCTCTGTGCCTCAGTGTCCTCATCTGTAAACTAGAGACAATACAATGTGGCACACAGCGGTGTTCTGAGGGTTGAATGTGGTAATTCAGCCAAAGCACTTGGGATGGTACACCTAGAAGGCAATTCATAGCGTTAGCCACGGAAACCATTAACTGTAGGTATGTTAGTCCATTGTATCCAGGTTAGGGAGATCAATTGTAAGAGACATTATGTAATGTTGGGGTTAAAGGGACCTTGAGCATTCCTCCGGCCCCATCTTCTCATCCACTGGATGTTCAGATCTCCTATCTAAGTGATCCCATGGCTCCCGTTTAAACCACACAGCGATGGGAACTGGAAGGACTGTCATTCAGGGGCAGCTCTAACTGTTGGGAAGTTCCTGAGCTCCAACCTGCTTTTCTCTTCCACTCGGACAACCTGCTTTTCTCTTCACCCTCCAGGAGCCCCGGGCAAAGCTAATGTCCTTCCCCACGACAGGCTCCTAGGGATCTGAATGTGACGTCATCTTCTCCAGGACGAGCATTGTCCAAAACAGGTGAAAATGTCAACCTCCTTGATTTTGTGGCAACCCACTCTTATTAGTCATTTTTATAGGACCTCCAGAAAGACTACATGAAATAACTTAAAAGTTAAAGTGAGTTTTAAAATTATATGTTTGTATACATTTGTTCAGGAAAAATACAAACTTTACTGAATATCAAAATAGGATAGGAAGTCCCTAAATCTTTGTCACAATATACGATCAGTACTTTTGGGGACTGTGCGAGTTTGGGCAGATGGGGAGGACTCAGACTATAATAGCAGCTTGATCTGTGTTCCAACCCTAACTGCACCTCTCCAGGCCTGCCTGCCTAGTAGTCCCACACAAGGTAAGTAAATCTTTAACATTTTTATTGATACTACCTGGAGGGGATAACATCCAACTGACACAAATCCAAGTAGAAAACGGCAACATGATTGTGATACAGTGAAGGGGAGGCATCATGACACCTGCCTGGAGCCTCACAGAGCTAAAGACCACCAGGGTTGCGACCCATTTACGTGTGTGTAGAATATCGCCCCGTTATCTGCGTATCTCGATAAAGCTTCAAGCATTGAAAAGGCACGTTGGGAATAAGCTCGAGTCATGTCAGTACTCTCAGGTGGAAGATGCTAGACATACGCTTTACTTATAGGTGCCCCGACACGTGTGTTACAGCTTAGCCCCTGGCGATGCTACTTCTCTCCGTCTCCTTCCTTTCCTCTGGAGGGTTCATGTTTCTGAATCAGCCACACTTCATTATTTCTATTGAGCAAATTGAAAGGGCTGTTGTAGCCTGCAGTGTAGTAAACCTTTTCATCGAAAATTTTTCCTTCTTCCCTCAAAACGCTCGCTAATGTCAAAAGCTGTTCTTGATTCTTTTGGGCACTAGAGAATCCATCGAAAGACCTACAAGGGAGAACAGAAATAACCGGGAATGATTTTAATACCGACGCCAATGTCAGCCTGAAAAGAAGAGCAGGAGCTGGTACAATGAAGCTGGATAAAGCGGTGTCAAAGCTCCACCCCTCGGCCCCTGAAACCAGCGTTCCCTTCCTCTGGTTCCCCGCCTCAGTGTGACCTCAGCACGCCAAGGACAGCTAGGAGGAGGCATGCGGCCTGTCTGCTGGCAGGTGGATTTGGAAGTCACACCATCTCGTCCTCTAACTCTGTGCTTCTCAAACTTTAACGTGCACACGACTCTTGCTAACATGCAGATTCAGGAGGTCCGGGGTGGGGCCCGAGAGTCTGTATTTCTAACAAGCTCCCAAGAATACTGATGCTGCTGGTCAGGGGACCACGCCAAAACCCGCATAGAAGCCTCCCTTCCAGACTTTGAATTTTCTCGAACATTTCCCCTTTCTTCATCCCCTTGGGCAAAGGGTAGGCACTGATGGATGGATGAATATAATATAGTTTTGACCCAATGAATTTATAGTCTAAAGCAAGGGACAAACATTTTCGCAGCTCTCTCTATAGAGCCTGAGAAGAGATTTAACAGACAGGACCAACTGTCTGTTAGTGCTTGGGAACACTGAGTATATGATTAAATCAAGATCAGGGCTGTGATCTGAGTTGGGTCTGGAATGGAGGATGTTTTTGCTGGGCAGAGAGAGGGGAGGGGTAAGAAAAAGAACAGAAGTCCCAAACTGCAAAGCTTTTTCATAGTGAGGCACCAAGTGAGCTCAGGAGGGTGAGGCCAAGCCAGAAGGAACCTTGTATACCAGCATCCTAAGGCCTTTGGAGATTCCTCTCAAAATATCTCTAAGGGATGTTGGGCAGAAAAGTAACTTGGTCAAAGCTGGGTGAGATACATGGGGGGTTTGGGGAGGGGGAAGAAAAGACAGCCAAAAGATTTAAATTTGAAGGAGGGGAATAAAAATTTAAGCATAGATTTTAAAGTATAGAAACAGAAATATCCTGAGATTAAATCATGAGAGGACACACACTTAGCTGAGTTGCTGACATGCAAACATGATGAATTTGATTTTGAAGGTTAAGAATAGGAAACTCAGAGAACCAAATATATCCCTAATATGCCTTCTTTAGCATAAGTTCTATTATCAATGTGCCAGTGGGAAGGCTCAGTCCTACCCTTCTTCAGATAAGGCGTAAACTCTCAAAGGTACCAACCAAACCGTGTCTATTTTATTCTGCAGTGTCCGTCAGGCACCTGGAACCCCTCCTGGCATAGTCTCATTTAAATCCTTGTTGAATAAGTCCTAGAATCTATGTGCACACATATATATGAAACATTGAAGATAAACTGATAAAACTGTTATATAATAATCAGCATGTTGACTGATAATTATAATTCTGAACCAAGTGTTAAGGAAGATTTTGTCTCCTAAATTATTATTGATTTCCTTAATAACAGCCAACTGTTGGTATGTTCTGCCTAAAGGAAATTTGTTTCCAGATCCTACTTCTTCCTTGAAATCAAATCTTGAGGGCCCTAATTAGAAATCACCTTCTGTTCTCTGAATACATACTGTTCTACAATGATCTATCCATGCTCTACTCATTACACAAACACATCGAGCCTCCCCCCACACACCTGCCTTGCTTGGAGCTGAAAGATATGGACAGAGTAATACGCTGCTGTGTTCTTATCATCTATAAATAGGTCACTGTAATTTAGAATAACAGAAGGACAGAGTGGTTGGCTGATTAGAGAAACCGAGGAAGTTATCCCAGACCAGGTGCCATTCTAAGTCCTAGGGGATGAATGTGGGCTCTTCAGGGAAAGAAGCAGCTGGAACTAGTAGTAATCTCATGTTCTAAGTATCTTATGTACATTCATTCATTTAATCATGGCAACCCTCTGAAACAAGTAGGTACTATGATTATACACATTTTCCAAATGTAGAGATTCTGGCAAGGAAAGTCTCGTAACTTGCCTGATGTCAAAGGTAAAGAGATGGGGAAGGGCATGGCCTGCTCAGGAAAGAGGGGAAAGTCTACGGAACACAGCTAGTGGGGGAGAGGGGATCGCCACGATACAGAAGGCATGCAGAATGTGAATGAACAACCCGAACTAACCCTGAAACAAGAAGAAACCAACAAAGATTTTTCTTTTTCTAAATATCTTTATTGATTTCAGGGAGAGGAAGGGAGAGCTAGAGAGAGAGACAGAAACATCAATGATGAGAGTCATTGATGTTTGGGTGAGATACATGGGGGGTTTGGGGATGGGAAAGAAAAGAGCCAAAAGATTTAAATTAAAAGAGGGGGAAAGAATAAAAACTTAAGCATAGGTTTTAAAGTATAGAAACAGAAATATACTGCCTCCTGCAAGCCCCCTAATTGGGATCGAGCCTGCAGCCTGGGCATGTGCCCTGGCCGGGACCTGAACTGCGATCTCCCGGGTCCTAGGTCGCTGCTCAGCAGCTGAGCCACACCGGCCGGGCACCAACGAAGATTTTTAAATGGAGTAACAGGTTGGAGCTTTGATTGCCACTGCTGTAAGAAAAGCACTGTCCGTGTAAAATGGGAATTGGGGAAAGGCTATTTTTAGAGCTGTTGAGTTTGACCCCGACCCCTACCCGACATGGAAATGTCTGACAAGTAGGGAACTTGGGTGGAGACCCTAAGTTTGAGAGTCGTTAGACAAGGTGTTTGAGGCATTATGAACGGATCAGCTAGAGCAAGTCTGCTCTGACGGGAGGGTCAATAACAGGCATCGACAGTGATTCTCGGGGTGACGAGCGTTCAGGGAGGAGAGGAATGACGAGCGCGACACGCTGAGGGTTATAGGATGGACAAGTATCGGGACAGTGGTCCACATGCAAAGGCTGCAGGGGTCCCTGAAAAGGGACTGTTACGTAACACACGTAAGGGCACTGTGGAAGTGGCGGGAGCAGTTCCGCGGAGGAGGCGTGGGCTGTAACGGGCTGTGGTGGCTGCAGGAGGTCGTGGGAGCTGAGGAAGCGGAGACACAGACATTCTTCTAACAGGTCGGTGGTGATGAGAGGGAGTAATAAAGGGACCCCAGTATGAGACTATTGTCATGTACTGTGTGTGTTCTTTAAAATTCAACAGAGAATTTAATATAAGGAATGAGTGTGACAGGTATTAGAAGTCTGAAAAAGTAAAAAGAAATCCGTAAACTAACAGAGGGAATAACCTCAGGAAGCAGCAGCCATCCCTTGTGCTGGGGAACAAAAGGATAGAGTTTGGGGTTATCAGGACCTAGAAGTTGGGAGTTAAGGTATTTTTGTTCAGGCTTAACTAGATGGCAGGTAAGGGCAATCTTATGCTTATAATTTGCATTGTGTCTGATTTGTGGAAGGTATGCAATAGACTGCATTAAATGAATTGATTATATCTTGCAACAGATCCCTGGTAACATATAAAACTAAGCCAGTGGGAAAACACCACAAAAATGCATTAGACCTGTTTTTATGGAAGGGTGAAAAGGCTACTGAAATTGCATCAGAGCTAAACGGAGTGCAGGCCGGTGAAACTAGCAGTCAGCAGGGCTATAAATTACCTACCACTTACCGTACAAACACAGTCATTTCGGCTCTGTCTTCAATGAAGACATCTGACTCTGAAGGCCTTGGCGGATCAGATTGCTGCTCAGAGGGGATATACAGGGAAATGGTAATGGTAGACTCACTAAACGGGCCTGCACCCGGCTCCACGTAGCTCATCACTGGAGCTGTCATCTTTATTTTCATCTCTGTGCCATAAAAATATATATTTAAATACAAAGGAGACCGTGAAAGCAAACGTAAAGTATTTATCACTACTTTTTTGAACTTCAACTATTACTTTGTGATCTGAGTTTCTTGATTCACTTTATGCTACTGACATAAATAGAGAGGCAAAAGCAGTTTTACAGTTGTGAATATGCAAAACTCTTTATTCTTGTATTATTTATTAATTATTGTATTATTTTCCATACAAACAACTGCAAACCTACTTTTGCCCCACCCTGTATTTACCTTTAAGACAATTTCCATCTTTAAAAAATAAGGCGACCCTGGCCAGTGTGGCTCCGTGGCTGAGTGTGACCCATGAACCAGGAGGTCAACAGTTCTGTTCCTGATCAGGGCACATGCCTGGGTTGCCGGCTCAGTCCCCAATAGGGGACGTGCAGGAGGCAGCTGACTGATGTTTCTCTCTCATCTCTCTCATCGATGTTTCTCTTTCTCTCCCTCTCCCTCCCTCCCTCTGAAATCAATAAAAACATGTTTTTTAAATGACTCAATTATCCACTACCCACATTAAACACTTTCTGTACTACTATTTTTGGTTACTGAATTCTAAAGTTTTCGGGATAGCAAGGAAGATGATGGAGATCACATAGTCCATCCATTCTTTATTTTCACAATTTAGAAACTGAAGTGCCACTGGCCAAGTGACCTACTAGAATATAAATAGCGTCAGAGCCAGAACCAGAAGCTATGTCTTGAGACTCTGGATCTTGTGTTCTTTCTGCCTTCATGCCTCCCTGCTCTCTCTCACCCCACCAGTCACCAAATGACCTCGAAGCATCAGCCATGAAAGGACTTACGGCTAGTTACAGAGACCCAACTCACCCAGCAGAAACACAGTCAAGGAACAGAGGTTGGAAAACTGTAAGTCTTTGTTGATCTGGTTATTTTTCTATTCTAAAGGATATTTCTTTCGTAAACTAAAACCTGAGAATAAGCCAGGGGACTCAACCACGATATTTAACTACAGGGTAAAGTGCCTTCACCTTTCTCGTTTTTGCCTTGAACGTAGCTGCTGAGCCTGGTAAAGCCAGTCTGGACCGCAGAATCCCAGTCCATTGACTCCACCGAGGTGCTGACCCACTTGGCTGGTCCATAGTGTCGGATCTCATAACTTTCCGGCTAAAATGGGAGAGAAGTGATTCCAAGAAGGCAGGCCGGGGATGCAACAGCACAGGGCCTTGATTTGGGTCCTGTCTAGGGCTGCGCTCCTCTTGGGTCCAGCCCCAGGTTCTGGTCCTGAGGGCCGGGCGCGCCCATCCTGGGATTCTGGACTTTTCCAGCCCGGGGTGGGGGTGGGGAGGGGGGATGGGGAGCCAGCCCAATTCACTTTACGGGCATCTGTTCCGTCCCCTCGGCCCGCAGGGGCGCCCGCGGGCACTGGGCTGAGATCGATTCCTTCCCCCACCCCCACCCCCGCAAAGAAAAGAGGCTGAGATGTGGCCAGTACCTGGGGTTATGACTAAGCGGCAGGAATGGAGCTAGGGGCTCAGGCCATTTTAAAATGGTACTTTTTCCTTAAATATGTGGGCTCTGCCGGCCTCCCCACAAATCAGCCCGAAGACCGCCTCCCCCGCCCGCGCCCCGGGAGGCTCCCACCTGGGCGCCCGCGTCCTCCGGGGCCGTCCAGCTCGGGGTCTCCAGCGCTCGGTCCGCCGCGCCCCCGGCCGCCCCGCGCTCGGGCTGCAGCCCCTCGGCCATGGGCGCGCCGACCTTGCGGGAGAGAGCCCAGCGCGCCGGCTGCCCCGGTCCCGAGTCCCCGCCCCGCGCCGCCCGGCCCGCCCCGCGCCCGCCCCGCCCCCGCCCCGCGCCCGCCCCGCCCCGCGCCCGCCGGCGGCCCCGGGCGCGCGTCCCTCCCCCTGCAGCGCGGGAGGCCCGAGTCCGCCGGACGCCGAGGCGGGAACGGGCACTGCGGCCCCGAGGGACCCGGGTTCCCACCCCTGGCTGCGGCAGCCCGGGCCGCGCCCCCTGCGGGGCCCCCCTCGAGGGGTGAGGGCTGGAGACCGGATTGCGGGGCCCCGTTGGGTTCGGCTTTCTCGGGAGGCCCCTGCCGCCCTCCCGGAGCCAGCGGGGTGGGGGTTTGGAGGACAAACAGCCGACTGGCGGGGTTTCTGGTGTAACCGGTTCGGGAACCTCTCCCGCCCCGCAGTGGGAGCCGGTTCTGCTGACGGTTCTCCTCCTGGGAGGGGCTGAGCGCGGGCCTGCGCCTCGTGGGTGCGCCCGATGGGAGGGGAAGGGCGCCTCTTCCCCTGGTGGGGGTGGCCGCGCGCCTGCGACCCTGAACGCGGCTGTCTGCCCGCCGCCCTGTGGGCCGAGGGCTCCAAGCGAGGTTTGGATCCTGGGTGCGTGGCTTTGGGCCTAGAAGACGCCTAGTGCCCCTCCCGGGAGGAAGTGGGGGGACCACAGCCTAGCTTGGAGAGAACCTTGAACTGCCCTCTCCAAGGACCCCCAAACCTCTGAGTCCTCCCCCCAGGTCTAAGAGGCTGGGGGAGGGGAGTGGAAGGGGAAGGGAAGATGGTTGAGGGGAGGGTGGGGAAGGGTGGGGACATCTGCTAGACCCTAGAGCCTTTTAAATTTCTTGGCTAGATTTTTTCTTTACTTTTTCTAAGAGATTTATTGGGATATAATTCACATACCATATAGTTCATCCATTTAATGTGTGCCATTCAGTGGTGTTTAGTATGTAAACAATTGTGTAACAATCACCACAACTTTAGAAAGTTGCCGTCACCCCCCCTAAAAAAGAAACCCCATACCCTTAAGCCATCACTCCCCAACTCCTCAGCCCCAGCTCTAGGCAACTAACCTGCCCTCTGTCTCTGTGCTTTGCTTATTCTGGACATTTCATAGAAATGGAATCACAATACGTGATCTTTTGTGACTGGCTTCTTTCACTTAGTGTAATGTTTTCAAGAGTCATCCATGTTGTAGCATGTATGAGTACATACTTCATTCCTTTTTATTGCTGAATAATATTCCATTGTATGTTCCTAGTATTTTTTAAGCAATTGATGTCCTCTCTTTCCCTTCCCCTTCCCTGCCCAAGCAAGTGTGCAGTGGCCTGCGGACCCATGACACTTTCTAGGGGTTTATATCAAATATATTATTATGCAGAGCTAACTTTGAATTATTTAGCAAAGGCTGAATAATGAATTTTGACATTTATCTAAAAATCGCCTGTTTAATTTAAGTAACAGATGTGATCCGTTGCTTAGTAGACTGCAAAACTGAGACTATAATTTTACTTTACAGAGTTTTTTAAGGGGAAAAAGGAAGCAAATTACATTTTTCTTTAAGAAATCTATTTTTCTTTTCATCTGTAGAGTTCCTTTTATAGTTATCGATGCCTTTTGGGGGGCTTTTTACTTATAGAAACACTGAGTCTAAATTTGGAGACATTCGTTTTGTAAAGTGTGGAATATACAATTAATGAAGATAACAGCAGGCGACTAAGCTGAATTATCTATATTTACAAGGTGATAATTAGTCAGATAAAAGAACAGAAGGAAGGAAAAAAGGATTTATTTCAAAATAATAGGATTGGAGTTAGAACAAATTTAATGAAATTCAGAAGGCTCAAGTTTTATACCCATATGTCAAAACAGTCTAGCTAGTTTTCTTGTTAATCAATTATGGTAAACTTATTCTTTCTATTAGCTCCTATTTAATCAGTGTTTACATGACACTAGGAAGAAGCTATTTTATGTAAGCTTTACAGTGCAGGTGACAGTGCAGTGTGGCACTTATCACCAGGTGCTGGAGAGCCCTGCAGCAGTAACTGCAGTGATTCTCATTATTTGCAGCAGCTACGCTCTATAAAGTCACCATGAACATTGAATTCATGAATATTGAACCCTTGCTTTGAATTAGTGAATAGAACCCTTGCTTCTAGAGGAAATACAGAGCTAGTGTTCCTGCAAGCCTCAACATTTTGATCTATAGATCTATACATAAGCTTGTGTTATTCCTGTTGTTGTATAAAGATACCTTATTTAACCCTTTGCGGTCGTTTGTCTGCTCTCAGCCACCAAAGCTTTTTTACCGTTCGGGTCGTATGTCTGCTCTCAGCCACCACAGCAAGGAACCGTACGAATCTTAACTCTGTTCATTCATGTATCAGTTCATAATTTCTCTGAAAGCTCTTAATTCCGACGAGTACGACACCCATGTCCAAATTTAATACGACCGCAAAGGGTTAATATAGAACTGCCATTTGACCCAGTGATCTCACTTCTAGGAATATATCCTAAGAAACCAGAAACACCAATCAGAAAGAACTTACGCGCCCCTATGTTTATAGCAGCGCAGTTTACAATAGCTAAGATCTGGAAACAGCCCAACTGCCCATCAGTAGATGAGTGGATAGAAAAGCTGTGGCACATTTAAACCGTGGAATACTAGGCAGCTGTAAAAAAAAGAAGGAAATCTTACCCTTTGAGACAACATGGAGGGACCTGGAGAGTATCATGCTAAGCTAAATAAGCCAGTCAGAGAAAGACAAGTATCACATGATCTCACTTATATGTGGAATCTAATGAACAAAACAAACTGACCAACAAAATAGATCCAGAGACTTGGAAGCACGAAACAGATTGACCAATCTCAGAGGGAAGTTGGGGGTGGGGGAGTGGGTGGGGGGAGATTAACCAAAGAACTTATATGCATAAATGCATAACCCACAGACACAGACAATAGTGTGGGGAAGGCCTGGGGGTGGGGCGGATGAGGGGTGGAGGGAATCAACAGGGGGAAAGAGGGACATCTGTAATACTTTCAACAATAAAGATAAATTTAAAAAATTTAAAGATACCTTATTTAATATACATTTTTGAATCATTAACACTGAGCTCACAACCAGCAACACTATCACTCACGCCTTCATAAAGCTTATTGGACACACATAACTCCTCGCAAAGGCACACCAGCCTTCCTGTGCCTAGGTACGCTAGACAGCGCTTCAGCACTATACCTGGAGCCATTTAGAACAGCAAAATCACCCAGAAAAAGCACAAAAATCCCCAAAACATGGCACTACATAGATTTAGAAAAGGACACCTTTTTTACTGTATGAAAGCTGAAACCAGAAGGCGGAGCTTTGCTTTGTTAAACCTCAGCTGGGAGTATGTGCACCCAGTGGCCACATCTTTCAATCCTCTACGCATGCACAGGTCCACCAGCGATCGAGAGGGTGCTGTGAGGATTGCTTTTGGAGCTACAAATACACATGAGCAAGTTGGTGAATTTTCAAATACAAAATCTATGAATAATGAGAGTTGGCTGCCAATGTTTCCTACAGGAAGTTACATAAGTCGCTTCCATCCATATTTCATTGACCAAAGCAGATCATAGGGCCTTGCAGGTGGGAAAGGGCAGCAATCACGCTGGGTTCTCAAAGAACTCAAATAATCGATGCAAACACCAATGTTTAACACTGGTATTTTTAGTCATTAATTATTTGATATTTGTGGTAGATTTTATTTCCCGAAGGTAGTTACAACATTATCTCCTGTGCAACATGCTGTTCTTACAATGTGACTTCAACACACCTTCCACTGAGAGGTGAAGATCTGTGCGACCTTTCCTTGAAACTCGCCAGGTTTGTGACTACAGTAGAAGTCACACTGCGTGAGTTCCGAGGCTAGATCAGTAAAGGCTTCCATCTAGTTCTTTTTGGGACACTTACTCTTAAAAATCCAATAACCACGCTGAGAGTTAGCCCAAGCAGCTCCATGGAGAACACGTGTGGGTTCCTAGCTGCGGGCCTGGCTGACAGCTGCATCAGCCCCACCACGTGCGTGACCAGGGGTTCAGACGACTCCAGCCCTCCACCACTGAGTCACCTTTGGAAATCCTCATTTCTTCCAACCTGGGGCCCCAAAGGTCACGGAGCAGACACAAGCTATCCCCACAGAAGTCACAGAATCTGTGGGCATAATAAAATGTTTATTACTTTAATGCCACTAACTTTGGGATGATTCGTTTTTCAGCAATAATAACTAGGACAGTATCTTCTATGTATAGTGCTGTTGTAGGCGCTGGTGTGGGTTAGCAATGAATAACATTTGGTTCTGGTCTTCACATATTTTTCTATCAAATCATTGTTCACTCTGGGGCTGTTCTTAGACCAACAATGTAATTAACAATTTGGTCTTTTTATTGTTACCACTGTCTCAGATATGATAACTGTAAAGTTGGTAACAACTTGGTATTCTAACAGGAAATGTAATCTTTCCTCTTTTTTTCTTTTTTCAAATCCTCATTAGAGGATATTTTTT
Organism: Miniopterus schreibersii; assembly: GCF_964146895.1. Classification (NCBI taxonomy): domain Eukaryota; kingdom Metazoa; phylum Chordata; class Mammalia; order Chiroptera; family Miniopteridae; genus Miniopterus; species Miniopterus schreibersii. Next base: position 74,476,761 of record NC_138107.1, on the reverse strand, counting down.
CCATTGCTTTTCAGAGAGAGTGGGAGGGAGAGAGGGAGAGAGAAACATCGATGTGAGAGAGACACATCGATCAGTTGCCTCCTGCATGCACCCCAACCAGGGCTGGAGATGGAGCCTACACTGAAGCACATGCCCTTGGCCGAAATTGAACCCAGGACCCTTCAATCCTCGGGCCAATGCTCTAACCACTGAGTAAAACCAGCTAGGGCAACAAACGTAATCTTTTCTTAGCCTGGTTTCTCCTTTAGTTTTTTGTTTGTTTGTTTTTAAATAAGAATTATGATACTCATCCATTATTGAGACACAAAACAACCCACGAAGTCCCTTTTATGCTAAGCATTTTGCTCAGTGCCTGACACATAATTGCTTGATAAATGTTGAATGATACCGGTCAGAATTTAACAGACACATAGATGCGGCTGAGTGTTTTTAGGAGCACTTGTGAACCACCTTTCTCATGGGCCACAGAAAATGAAGAGACATTTATTGAATGCAGGGTTGAGGATAGGAAAGCTAAGGTCTAAAGCTGGAAATGTCTTTAAAAATTAAAAAGTCTAATCAATATAAGGCTTGATATAACTTCTGAGACTGCAGTGTGTGTTTATAAAAAGGGAGAGGCCGTTCATACGACTTTAAAAGGTTCATGCTTTTGAAGTAAAAGGAGACAAACCAACACCGCACAACTAGACGGCTCACATTCTCAAAAGCTCTGAAAAGAAACTAAATCCTTAATGCAGCTAAGAGCAAATGTTTCTAATAGGCCACTCGATTAAGGACCATTTCCTACAAACTTAGGGCAGCTAAGATGTTCCCTTAAGCTTTTATATATATGGGGCTTTTGCTGTTGCCATAGGTCATTGCATTATTTCTTGATTAGGACAAATTAAAGAATTGGTAGGAATTGGACTTGACCATCTAATGACTTTTTTGGAACAGAGGTGCTACAGTGTTTCATTCCTCCCACTTCTAGAAAGTGGAGCAACTCTGCCCCCATCTTTTATTCATTTTCACTCAAATAGGTTCTATTTTGCTTCAGTCCTCAAAGGTACTATTATTTCTATCAGATTACATTTAAAAAGAAATGTATCCTATATTAGATTATTTTATTTTCCGAAAACTGTACCACATTGTATATCTAGCATAAAAATGTTCACATCAGAAACGATTTAAAAAGCCACCGTTTTTTTTGTTCATTTTAAACCATCGAAGGGCTATCTAGTTTTGCCTTTTGTACTGTGAAAAAAGTAAAAAATATTTTCCCCCAAAAGTTATATCACAGAATAAGAGTTTAAGGGCTACACATGTCACCCTCTTGCCGCTTTCCCAGCTTCCTGGGTATTCTGATCGGTCTCCCAAGTGGTGCGGCCCACCTCTCCCTCCCCAGGTGACAATCACAAAGGGCGATTTGTATCCCGTCCAAAGTCAGCTGCCTTCATCCTGCTGAGGCCTGACCCCCAGCCGGGAGCATGGACTGAAATTCCACATTTGCGGCTTTCTTGGGAGAACGTCTGGTACAGTGGAGGGTGCTGCAGCTCAGGACGGAGAGGCCAGGCTTCTGGCCTCTGGGGTACTGAGCATCGGACATCACGCAGCCTCTCTGAGCTCCAGCTCTGACACCTGCGGAGCAAGAGTTCGAGCGAGGTGATTCTGAGGTCAGAGCTAATCATTGTTTCTCATGGGATCTAAAATTTTGACCTTTACTTTCCAATGTTAAAGTGATTTCTGCTCTGTTACTGCTGCTTGGTGAAGGCCACACGTTCAGTCACAGGGTCCCCGAAGGCGATGTGTTAGGGACAACCCCGATGTCCCAGAGCCACCCGCTCCCACCCCGCTAGGCCGAACCCTTCGCCCATCCTGGGAAGCAAGAGCGACTCTAAGAGACGATTTTGAAGAGCTTTATTCTTTTTTGAACTAAAACGTATGCAAGTGTCTGTACTTTCCTTATTAATATTGAAACATTTCACCATTATTTCCGACACAGTTGACCACTGTGTTTTTCCCTCCTGCTAGAACTCTCTGGCCATCCCGAAACCCTCACACGAGTGAAACCATGAGGCCCTGCAACACCTGGGTAGGAAGAAAGGTCTTACTTGGTGGCAAAAGCAGGTACCTTGGGCTGATCAGCATTTTTCGGTTCTTTCTCTTCAGAGCTAGTTCTCACGCTCACTAGTGATTCTAATTCTTTTTCTCAGCTCACATAGAACTTTCCTTCCCCCCCGCCCCCTCCGGAATGTTAAACATTTTAGAAGAGCCCAGTCATCTTCAGAACAACCTGGGGCAGTTTTTCCGTAAGGAGCTGGAAGACAGGTTAACTAGCCTGATGCTGGCCCAGCCTCTCCGGGCCTGGGGTCCGGTCCGTGCGGGAGCCGCCGGCCCGGGGTCCCGTCGGTGCGGGAGCGGCCGGCGAGTGGCAGCCTCTGGCCCCGCTGCCCTGCCTTCTCCGCCTCCCGCGGGCTCCTTTAGGGCTGAGCGCAGTGTTTTAAATGGTCCCCACGAGCGGTGTAGGCTGGCTCCTCGGGCCCGGGCGGCCCCTCTTCATACCGGAGGCCCGCATCCCGGGCGCCTTCCCCAGGGGGGCTCCTGGTGGCCTCTTCGTAGGAGGGCGGCGGGCAGCGGGAGGGGGGCGCGGCGTCGGTGGGCAGGGGCGAGTAGGGGAAGGCCGGCTCCCCGCCCCAGGGCACGGCGGGCCGCACGCCGGGCTCCTCTCCCGCGGGCCCCGGCCGGTGCTCCGCCAGGTCGATGCTGAAAACCTGGCCCCGGGGCCGGGGGGCCCTGCAGAGGCGCCGCAGGAAGAGCAGCAGGAAGGCCAGGAACAGCGCCACGGTGGCGGGAAGCAGGACGCACAGGAAGGGCTCCGCGTCCTCCCCCGAGGAGCTCGCCCTCTGGGTGCCCTGGAGGGGGGAGGGGGGAGGGGGGAGGGGGGAAGCCGAGTGAGCAGGTGCCGCAGAAGCCCCCTGCCTTTCCCCCGTCTTTCATTCTTATCGGTCCCCACGCCCTCTGAGCGTCACTTGCTCATCCATGTGTGCCAAGGAGCGTGAGCCCACATGGAACAGGGGAGCTGACCAGATAAAGTAGGAATTTAGGGTGCCCACGGTACTCACCGCGGGCACCCTACGCTATTTCCGCCGAAAGAGAAATATTCGAATACATTTCAGGTGGTAGGGCCACCACTCATTTTTTGAATAACTTACTATTTATGCATTTTCTTTAGAACTAGACCAGGAATGCTTTATTGCCACCAAATAATCATATGGAACTCAATTTCTTTAATTGTGGAGCAAAATCTGGTATTGTGTTCATATCCCATGTAAATAACACTTCAAAATTGGATTTGATAGCTGATTCTTATGACAGATTTTTAAACGTCTTCAACTTGCTCTTGCAGTATTTGTAGGATACATATGAAAAAGTTTGAACTCTTCAAGGAAAAAGAAATTGGACATACGTTCTTAAGCAGCCTACAAGATGTTGATTTTGTAGTGTTAGCTCAGAAGATGATGATGGATCCTGATGGAGTAAATACTGTAATAGGCATTAAATGATGCTCCAATGGCGAGGTAGAAAAGTAGTACAAAAATAAATAAATACTGTTCCAAATTGCATAGGTGTTGCTTTAAACAAAGCTACTAAGAAATAATGAAATATTATAAAGCTTCTCTATAATATAAAGCATATAGCAATGAATGTAAATGTTTATATCTACTACTAAGAGGAAAAGAAAAAATTAAAGCCTTATAATTATGTTTAAGACAAAACACTAAGCTCTTTACTTATTCAAAAAAATACCATAATAAAACTGAGAGCTAGGTTCTCTTGATTTTGGTGGAAAGGACCTTGTTTTTCTGGGCATGACCTCTTAAGAGACTGGCTTACTGACTGGATAATGCTGTTTGCTTCTTCAAGAATTTACAAGTGTATGTATTATTTTGACCAAAAATTAGGTGGTTTATTTAATATTTGTACTGCCAGATATTTTGTCTTTGGTAAGATACGAGTTAAGACATTTTAGTGTGAAGTGAATAAAAATTCGTTGGGAAGCAGAGTGCCATCTTTGGGGTTTGACGCTCTGGCTTTGAATTCCACTGTGCCTTCTAATACCTGTGTGACCACGGGCCATTCGCTTGTGCCCTCTGGGCCGGGGTTTTCTTCTCTATGACATGAAAATAACATGTTTTTTGAATGGGTTGGCATGAGAATTTAATGAGTCAATATGTGTAAAGTGCTTGGTGAATAATAGGTGTTTATATATTTATATCTTGGTGTTGTGAATAGTCAAATTAACTGGAAAGTTAAATACTAAAAATAACTTGAAGCCATCAAGAAATTTACTGATAAGGCTGAAAAATATAGTGAAGGGAAGATTTGGCATTCCTAAGTTTGTATTTTAATAGATAAATATTTTTAGGAAAAATATTTTAGCAACATGAATATTTTTATGTGAAAATAATATTTTTATGTGTGTGATTCTTATGTTTCTAAACTATGAATTCTTTCTGTTTCTCACACATAATCTAGTTTATTATCAGAACTATTCGCTTAAAATCTGTTGTGATGTAATAAGAGACTTTGATTACAGAAGCCGTAAAAGTAGATGGACTCATAAATAACTTGCCACAATTATTAAAAAATCAAGTTGGAGTCAAAAAGCAACCTAACTATGTTTATTTTTTCCCTGTAGATGAATCGTTTAAAAATTTAAAGCTATTATCTCTTAGTGCTTAAAACAATCACTGTTCAGTCTTGATAAACATGGACCATTTTGCATGATTTCTCTTCATTCTCCATCGGTTTTATGGATGACGACAGTTTCTGAACAGCTGTGGACACCAGCATTTAAATACTCCATTACACCCTGTGAGTTCAATATACATAAAATATAAACATACTTAATGCTCTATTTGAAAGGTTTCATGTAATAAACCCTATTATCCACAGTTATGCTACTTTGGGTATTATCAATACTAGTTGCAAAAACCTGTGAGAGGGGAGATACCACAGTCCCCTCCTGTAATCAGCACTTCCATTGGTTAAATTTGTCCAAATACTGAGTGGCACTGCTTAATACAGCAGGTTATGACAATTTCTTGAGATAAAGAATCCTTGTTTTCCAGTTAAGAGATGCATAGAGCTATAGGACAAATTTATGGTACCCTTAATTTGCTTATTTACTGATATATGGGTTCAAATTGTTCTGATTTTTTTAAGTGCAGTATGGACGTCTTTACTCTTTTATTCCAATGTTCCAATTTGTTCACTTCCTTAAAAGTGTTTTCTTAACTTTCAATGTATCTCTGATGTGTATATTGACTCAAGGGCTTTGTTGTTCAGGGAATGCTTTAAAGAAATATCCAGTTGAAGTGTAACTGCTGAGAAATATATCATTATTTATACACGCGTAAGCGCTTTTCTGTAAAAGGTGGTTTTGCAGAACTTAAATACCAATCTGATCAGTGGATATTCCAGAAACCAAGCAAATAGGGTTGTTTCCCTTTTTCTTATGGGATAGCGGTATCACTCATTTCCCTGCTGATGGTAAAATTAATTCGGAGTTCTGAGGTTCCTACCAATATTTTTCCTTAATGCTACCTTCGATTGAGGCTTCTTTGGTCATTTCCCAGACAGAGCAAAGCAGCTGCTGCATTTCTGAGTCGAGACAGAACCTCCTTAACCCTCTGCTACCCTTTCAGAAGTACGATGCTTGGCTTCTGCCACCTCTTAGAAACAGTGGTCATTACACAGCCAGAGAGCCAAAGGGTGGTCCTTGTTTTTGTGCGTGTAGACATGGCTTGCTGAGCAAAGAACAGTTGCAAAAGCAAGGCATAACATGCCCTTGACCCCTGTGCAGGTGTCCTTGGACATGTTTGATGTCAGGTGTTCTTAGAACATATCTGTAGCAAGTTTTACTTGAATCTACCCCTGTCTAAAGAATACAACTTTCAAGTTACTTCCTTAGACCATGCCGATCAGTGAAACCGTATTTTTGTCAGCCCCATAATGCACAATGTTGCCACGAAGTTTAAGATGCTAAACGTTGTGGGCTTAGACACTGACATGCTCGGGGGAGAAAAGGCCGAAGTGGCCGGTACAGACCTGCAGCTGGGCTTCCTGGAGACGGAGGCTCGGCTCGCTCGTCTGCCACTCGTAGGTGCCCCTGCCCGCGTGGCCGAACTTCCGCCAGCTGCTGCCCAGCGGGCCGCGCATGGTGCCCGCCCGCAGCCCCGACTCGGCTGAGCGGCTGCCTGGCGGGGATCCAGCGCGGGTGTGCGCCCGCGGCTGCCGGTGAACTCGCTCCCTAGTGAGTGACAGCGGGAGAAGGACCAACCGGAGACCTCTCCGGGCTGATTGGATTTAAATTCAGCGCCTCTCGATTTGCTTCTGAGGCCTTTATCACTGAGGGTTGGCATCAAATATCAGATGCAGAATAGATTTCACACAGGAGTCCTCTGCGTTCCTGTCCTAGCGCAACGAATGGTCTCAGGAATAAAGAACTGTTTCTGTTTAGACGTAAATAAGCCCCTCTCCCTTCCCCTCCTACAGCCCTCTCCAGAGATACAGCTGAGCAAGAAAAACTACCCAAGCTGAATTTCCTTTCATTGTTTCTAGATAATATGTGCAGAGGGAAGGGGTATTTGGTAGAGAAGCAAGGCTCATTAATAACATTTTAGTGAATTATTTAGATGAAAGATGCTAATGATAAAGTTGTACAGAAGCCAGACAGATAATAGCTCAGACTGACTGGAATGTTTGCTGGTTTCATTTTTTTTAAAAAAATCAAATCACTGATACCTGAATAGTCTTCCTACTGATTGTCTTGTAAACTTTATGAAATTATTTCTATCAAGCTTAAAATAAGAAACTTTCCATTTGAAGGTTCGCCGAGGTGACTTTGGGATGTTTAATTCTACCTATTTGAAAAAATATTTAAGGCATGCTGGTTGGCTTCTCTTTCCTTTAGGAAAGTAAACCTAAGTTTCCAATCTTTACCCAAACTGTAACAATTCAGTGTTGCAGCCACCCACACCCTTATTTAGCATCAGCCATCCACGTGATTGTCCTGATGCTGCAATAATGTTTCTTAATTAGGATTCTCAGCCATTGTCCCATGGTGGTCTATGGGTAGGTTTTGGGTGTGGCGAACTCTGAACTTTGCAGATACGTCCAACTCTCTTGGAAGGATCCATAGTGTTCATCACTTTTTCAAAAATAGCTGCTCTCCTCTGATACAATTTGGCACTTTGCCAAACTTCTTATTTATGACAAAAGTTTGTACTACGCTTCCCCTCCTTATTTACTTATTTAAATATCTTCAAATTGGAACTGTGCATCAGAAGCATTCAATATACATCTGTAATGTTGACTCTCCTATAGCACTGAACCAGTAAGACAAAAATTCTTGCTTTCATGCATATGTTTTGGGGACCAAGAGAAACAAATTATACAAATAAAAAATACAATATGTCAGAAGGTGATGAATGCTATAGAGAAAAAGCAGAGAAAGAGCAAAATAAATGCTAGAGGGAGGGGAGCACCTTTAGAGGGGGAAGTGAGTTAGCATCTCATAGGGAGTGAGCAAAGAAGATAGGAGGAGAGCACTGCAGACCAAGGGACCAGCCAGTGCAAAGGACCTGAGGCACACACATGCCTGGTAAGCTCTCAAAATGGCTAGTAGGTCAGGGTGGCTGGAGCCGCGAACCAGGAAAACAGTAGACGATAGGAAGGTCAGAGAGGATATGTGGAGGGGCAGGGCAGCACGGAGCGCAAAGTTCATAGAACGTTGTGAAAAATTTGGCTTTTACTCCAAGTAAAATGGAGTAGCCGTGCGGAGTTTTGAGCAGAGGGGTGATGAGATCTGACTTCCACTTTAAAAGGATCACACAGGCCTAAGTAGAAGTAGGGATTAAGGGCAAGCGCAGGGAGACCAGTTAGGGCTTTTAATAATTCAGGAGAGAAATAATGGACCCAGAGTAGCAGCAGTAGAGGTGGTGAGATTCTTGATTCTAGATATATTTTAGGGACAGAGCCAGGATTTCTTGATCCGAACATGGTGTAGGATGAAAAAAAAGATCAAGAAGGATTCTGTTTTAGGCTTGAGAAATCGGAAGGATGACTATTGTCATTTGCAGAGAGGAGGAGAGACAGGAGTGGGCAAATTGTCTTATTTTTTAAAGTTTGGGAGCTGAGTTTCGGACCTGGCAAGTTTGCAATGAGTTTGGATATTTGAATGTGGCATTTAGGAGTAAGGGCTAGACCACAGAGAATAGTTTGAATTTGCTGGCAGGGAGATGGTATTTAAAACTATGAGATTTAGCCTGGCCAGTGCTGCTCAGTTAGTTGAGCACCGTCCCATGCACCACAGGTCGGCGGTTCAATTCCAGGTCAGGGCACAAGCCCAGGCTGTGGGCTCCATCCTCAGGGGCGCAGGAGGGAGTGGATTGATGTTTCTCTCTCATCGATGTTTCTGTCTCCCTCTCCTTTCTTCTCTCTCTATAATCAATTAAAACATATATTTTTAAAAACTACTAGATTTAATTTCCAACATCATGGATGGACATGCAGGGTACTGTGCTAAGTGAAATAAATCAGACAGAGAAAGACAAATACCATATGACTTCGCTCATATGTGGAATCTAGAGAACAAAATAAATGAACAAACAAAACAGAAACAGACTCCTAGACGTAGAGAACAAATGGAGGGTTGCCAGATGAGAGCGGGTTCGGGGCTGGGTGAAAAAGGTGAAGGGATTGAGAAGTACAAATTAGCAGTTATAAAATAGTCACAGGGATGTAAAGTACAGCATAGGGAATATAGTCAATAATTTTGCCATAACTATGGTGCCAGGTGGGTACTAGATTTATCAGGGGGATCACTTTGTAAATTATATAAATGTCTAACCACTGTGCTGAACATTTGAAGCTAATATAAAATAATACTGAATGTCACCTGTAATGGAAAAATAGAAATAAAAAATAGAAAAGCTATGAGACTTAATGAGATCACCAAGAGAATGAACATCAATGGGATGGGGAGACAGAATGGAGAGCCAGTGAGGTAGACAAGAAACCAAGAGTGTGTGGTGTCTAGGGATTGAAGGGAAGAAATGTTTCTAGAAGGAGGGAATGATCTCTATCTCAAAAGCTACTGTGTGATCAAGTAAGATGATAAATGAGATTTACTACTGGATTTAGCAAAATGTGGGGAAGGGGTGACATTGATTATTTGGGCAAGAGCAGTTTTGGTGGAGTGGATGGAAAAAAACCTTACTGGGATGGTTATAAGAGGAAAGGGTGAAGAATTGGAGATAGTGATTATGAACAATTCTTGAATTCTTTTGCTTGAAAGGGGTGCAAAGAAATGATGCAATAGCTGGACAGAGAAATGGAGTCACGAGTTATGTAGTAAAACAGTACGTTAGCAGGTTGTAGAGGAAAGAGAACATCAGTATGTCAACCCTCAGCAATTCCACTCCCAGGAATTCCTCCTGAGGAAATAATCTGATGAGTACTCAAAGATACATATTGTTGAAAGATGCTTTAGCACATTGTAAATGTCTATCATAACAAACAACTAGAAGTAAAAATATTCCACAAAATGATAATTACTTAATAAGTTAAGATATACACACATAAAGACATTATCATCTGAAAATAAATCTCAGAAGGTTGTAAACATGCCACATATTAAGAGGAACTTGTCAGAAAACTGCATGTTTATTATGAATATTACAAATGTTTATGTCTCTGCATATAGAAGCAAATTGATCTTAACAATGGTATTTTTCCTAAGTGAGGGGATTATGAGTTGTTTTTATGGACTACAGTTCTTCTTTTTACTGATCAACATTTTGTAATTGTTCTATGAATATGTGCCAGATAAACAAGACGTAATAATTTCCAAGAGTTGCCCATTCTTGAAGGCCCATGTAAAGTCCACGTTGTTATAATAATTCTGCCATTTCCTGATCACCACTAAAATTAGGAATGAATCACAATTTCCTCTGGATTCCTACAGCATGTTAGGTGTTCCAATATTATAGCACTTATTTGAGTCAGCTTTATATTATTTCAGAAACAGGTTGGGGGATGTTAGGTGACTTAAAAAAGGACCCACGAAGGAGTTGCATGTAATAATGATCTCTGGCCTGACTTTCAACATATTAGCATGCACTTAGCTTGTAGAGCCAACAGCCCGAATGTGCTTTAACTACTTACAGGAATGCTATAGTGTTTCAACTCTAAAAACTTATACCTGTGTAGATTTTAATAATCAAAATATTTTTAAAAGGCCTCCATCGTCTGTCTTCATCATTTCAATATTTTCCCCCATACTTCCTTTATTCCCATGGGCTTTTTAACTAAGAGTCTCCTGTTTAGGACTTTTAGAGCTTGATTTTAATTACAGACACTAACTACAATTAGTCTAAGTTTAATTAGCTTTCCCTAAAACTTCTCTGAGTATTTCAGAGCTGAGAGAAGAGGTTTTTCATGTTCTGCTTAATTCTTCTCTGCCTCTTGCTCTTTTAAAAATAAATATCAATGTGTCTTCACCCATTTGATTGCTGTTTTTTCTTACTTCCCTTGAACTCAACATTGTTAATTTGCTACTGTAATTTCAAGAATTACCAGACTTCTAGGTTTTCTGGTTCTACTGGTTTTGGATCAGTTGGCCATAGGGGAGTTTTGTTTCTGTTGTGTTCAACATTTCATCTGAGTCAATAATGGAGAAAAGTCCCTGAAAACTAATGGTTGGGAAGATCCAAATAAACTAAAGATGCTGGTAAAATATAATTATTTTCATATTTAATTTCTAAACCAGTAGATACATTTGAATTTTAGCAAACTGGTCAGTGTACTTTCTCAAGATGCTATTATAAGAATTAAATAAGCTTCTATTTGATTAGGATGACTGAAAAACTAATCAGTGGCCTGCAGGCAGCACTGTGACAGATCACTCAGCCTGAATCATAGCTCCTTAGAGACCAGGGGTTCATGGAAGGGTCAGCAGATCTGGCCTTAGTTTTTGCTCAACTTTGGCGCTGATAATCTGGAAACAAAGAGACAAACAGTTTGACTAAATTCACTAGCAATATAGATGGAAAGAGGGAGATACCCCATTAAGATTTTTTAAAAACCAACCGAAAATAACAATAAATTAAAAATTATTGATATGAAGTTTACTTTGGAAAAATGTAAACACTTATGGAACTGGAGGTTTGAACAGAAAAGTTAAAAATAATTTATGGAGAATAAATCATTTCTATCACCCCACAAATTTCTTCTTTTTCAGTCAACTACTTTTTTATTTCTAGCTACAATGAAGGAGGATTTTTTAAAATCTCAATTCTTTAGAAAAATCAGGGAACAGGATATGAAATTTATGAGTTTATGATGTTCTCTGGTTGTGAACTCAGATATTTTCAAACATTTCACCTTTGGTTTTCTATACCTGGAATCAAGGAAAATCTTGGTATATTTAAAATAGGATAACCACAAATGCTTGGAAATAAAATTGATATTCTTTTTTTAAAAAAAAAATCCTCACCCAAGGATATATTTTTATTGATTTTAGAGAGACAGGAAGGGAGAGGGAGAGAGAAACATCGGTTGGTTACATCCCGTACACACCACGACTGGGGATGGGCCTGCGGCCCTTTGGTGCAGAAAGGTGCTCCAACCAGCTGAGCCACACCAGCTGGGGCTCAAACTGATATTTTTGAATTTTAATAGGAACTAGTAGGCAAATATATCTAAGTTAAAAATTCTCATGTAATTTGTTTATATATATTTTTATTCATGTGTGACAAGAAGTGGATCAAGTGGGGTGAAGGAACATTATTATTTATTTAATACCTAAATTGCCATATATTGTTTTATAATCTAACTTTTACGACAATTCTAAATTATGACAGTTATTCCTAATTTGCAGATTAGTAAATTAAGGCTTGCATTAAACACCCTCAGGGGTAATTTTCCAAGATTATACAATTCCAGGAGCCAGGTCTGGATGTAACTATCCCTCTCTGTGAAACAAAAAATGTTTAGATGACAAAGAAGGCTGTTCCTCTTTTAATAGGTATGGCAGCCTATGTTTGGTGCAAAAACCTAGAGGAGGCAATGCCCTGTGACTATAAACATGAAGCCTCGTAGAAAGAATTAGCTGCCTTAGAACTCTTACTCTTTCTGAAGCATCATTTATTTTGCAAACTGCCCCTGGCTCGCCTCTGGGCCCAGATACAGTGAACTACCCCCTCCTCTGGTCTGCTGCTGTGCCATGTACATGCTTTCATTAGTTCACATGTTACATTTGGGGTCAATATCATCTGAAAGTCTTTCTTTACCCCACTGATAGAAGACAAAGACTTGCTTTGTAAATTATATTCTTTATATCTAGCAGTCACTCAAAATCTTCAGGCAGGATGAAGTACTGGAGCAGCTGTGTGATCTGTGTTACTGTTAAATACTGTCAGGAAGATCACCTCACCAGAGGCCCTTATTGGATTGCAGGTACCTGGAGCATGCCAGGTGGCCCTGTGAGTTGTCCTGTCAGCTGCTGGAACTACACCCAGACCCTGGACCCGATCCCTGCTCTGTGGAGGTCTCTGCTCGTTCAAACTCAGCGGTTGCTGGCATTTCAGCAGCTGCTTGTACACTGTGCTGCCATTAACTTGAGCTCATCAGAATCCCCCTAAAGGTGTCCCCAATAAAAAACATTTAAGCAATGTTGTGTAAAAGATCCCAAATACTTTTGGGAAAATTTTAATCTGAGTGAGAAATTTAGATACTAGTTTGGAATGGAACAAATAATATAACTGACATATGTTAGATATATTGCCGTTTACAAATCAGCAGTAGCTTATGTTGGACATCAAAAAGAACAAATGGAACATCTACTAACTCTGAATTCAATACCTGCTTTAAAGTCTTCATTTATATTAAGGTCTTCTCCCTCTGCTTAGAAATATTATAATATAAAATGCCTGATGGATTTGATTTCCCCATTTGAAATAAAAGAGAAATGAATTCCAAATACATCATAACTATTTTCATGTGAAGTCTGATAATTGAGACAAAAATATCTTCCTTCAACAAATAAATTTTGAAGTAGTTATATAAAGTCACAATTTATAGGTCCCCAATGTTTCTTACCTTATAGACATCAGTTAATACTTACATGAGTTTGTCCAGACAAGAACAAAACTAAACTAAACAAACACCTGTCACCCCCCAAACATGTGTGTTTGCTAAGAGAATAAAATCTTGGGTGGGTTTGTGATTACAGATAGAATTATGGGAACTCCATTTCAGGGGAAATTAGTTTTGGGAGGACCTTTTGGATTGTCTAAGAATTTTATTTATCGATACTGTCCTTCATTCACTTTTTATGGTTCATGAACCATTTATTGTCTCATTTCTGGAACTTCTTTATATGCAAGAAATAATCAGGGACTTTTGGCAATATTTCCACACACACATGTCTAAAATGTTGTCCTAGTTATCCTAAATAGTATCAGGTAGATAGAATTCAGCAAAAACCAAAGGAGAAAATTTCCATCCTCAAGGCATTTATCCCCTCTTCTCTTCTATTGTACTCTATTACAATAGGCTTTATTCTATCTGTCCTTCATAGTCAAAATAAAAGAACAAATAATTCATCAAGGGACTCCTTCTCAATCAAATACAAACATGGGAAAATAGTCAAAGTAGTGATGTTTCACTAGAATCTCTTTAATATCACACTTGGACATAAATGACACCCAACCTGTCATATATCTGCGTAGCCAGCCCATCATTCCCCCTGGAGTGCGAATAAGGCAACAGCTTCCCAGGAGAGCTCACGCAGGGCCCACATTCCTCTTCCTAAGCCTGCCTTCTCTTTGAGGTTTTAACCAAGAGGAAACAACAGGAGAGTAAAGAAATAACAAAAAAAATAAATGATTCAAAATCTGGGTAATTAGTTTTTGAGTAACAACCGAAAACTAATTTTCTTTTTGGATTTTATGAGAAATTATAAGACTTAAAACTACATAAGTACCCATATGCAATACCTCTGTTACCTCACATGGTTATCTTTTTGTGTTTGAGAACATCTGAGTTGTATTCTTTTAGCATATCAACCATAGTCGCCATATAACACATTAGAGCACCTTTCATGTACCTGTTGGTCATTTGTCTTCTTTGGAAAAACGTCCTTTCAGTTCCACTGCCCATGTTCCATCTCTTTGACTCTGTGCTACATTCTGCTTTTATCTACTAGTTAGTAATGCTTTCCTCTGTGGAGGGGAATAATCTGACACACATCCATCGTTGAGTTTTACATTTTAACAATGATATGTTTAATTTCTAGATGTTTTAGGGGTTTTCCCCCTTCAAGTTGGTTTGTAATATTTAGAGTTTCTTATTGCTAGAACCCTTTATTTTTTGGAATCTATTATTAATTTCTTTAAATATTTCATTTAGCTTCATTTCTTTATCTGAGCATTTAAATACAAGTCCTTTAGAGTCAAAGTCTGAGTGAGAGTGGGTTTTTCCCCCCGGTCACTTCTAAAACTGAGAGTTCATGTTTAGTTGAATCTGGTCTGTGGGAATCCTGAGATCCTAAGTTAAAGATGTTTTCCCTGGAGATGCTTTGCGCTCAGTACTATTGGGGCCACCACCAACCTGGGGTCACTTCAGTCACACTTGGGAATTCAGGAGTAAATGTGGGCGCTGAAGCTTCAGCTGGCCCACCTTGCTGCAAACCTCAGGCTCAGCTCCTAATTCACGGCGACAGAGGCAACTCCACCTCACTGCTCTCTGCTCTGGTTTCAGCCTCGCCTCGCCCTGCTTGTCAAGTTCTTAGGAATTGTGCTATGTGCTACTATCAAGTAGAGAATTTTTTATCTTATTTGATCATTAAGTTTCTTATATTTTTGTTTACTAACTTTAAGATCTAGTTTTCCAGCAGACATTCTTTGAGCGATGCTATTCTAGCTCAACCTCTTCATTTAATAGGCGAGAAAACTGAAGCTATGTGGCCGGTGCAGTGTTTCCTGATGAGCCCGTGTCAGAGCCAGGGAAAAATCCTTTACGTCACAAAACCAGAGTGCTTTCTAACCCTGGAAAGTTCCATGAGTGGAACAGCCGTTTCTTCCCTGGCAAAATGTACCTGTATGGGATGTGTCTCCCCCAGACACATTTCTGAAAACTATGTTGGGGCAGATATTTTTAAAAATATATAAATAAAATCTTAGATTTGTGTGTGTGTGTGTGTGTGTGTGTGTGTGTGTGTGTAAGGGAGAAGTGAGATTGATGTTATTGACAATGAAAAGTATAGATAAAAAGCTGTTCTTGGTTAAGGGCATATGCTGTGTAGCTTCCTCGTAGTTAGGCTAGGTGACTTACAGAGATATTTGTATACTCTAGGGTATTTCTGTTGAAACACAGAGGGGATGGGCATTAATAGTAAGTTCATTTCCCAATTTATCAGATGAAAGCCTTTGAATTGAAATATGCATTATTTAACAGTCCTATTCTTTGACATACAGTTGGGAAACTGATGATTTAACTTGGGGACATTGGATTGGACATGCCAACTTTAATCTGCATTCCCATTTTAAGCCTTAAAAGAACAGTATTTATAACTCAAAGTTTTGTTGAATCTTGTACTTCAATTTCTTGTACTTCAATTTCATATATTTTGTTTATACTTTATACATATTTTTAAGGCTTCTGCTGAAATACCTAAGACCTGCAAGTAGGTATTTGTTGTCATTGTCATTGTTGTTAGTATTGAATTGAAATTTGAAACACTTCACCTCTCACTCACTGAATTACAGACTATGGAGTTTGGAGGATTGTTAGGTTGTGGAGTCTAAATTCAGGGTCTCAAATTCTGAAATAACCACCAAGCAAGTAGTGTAGATCCCTTACTGCTTGGCAATATTTTTGTCATTTATTGAGCAAGCATTTCTACTGGGTACCTGCTGTGTTCTAGGCATTTTGACGTGTGCATATAGCACAGTCCCTGCCCAAGGAAGCTTGGCATTGTGCATCAGACAGAGCAGCGAACGAACAGTTAAAGGACATGAAGCATTTGGTCAGCTGTATGCTCAGCGAACAACGGAAACCCTTGAAGAGAACATCTGAGCCCGTGAGATGTGAAGAGCAGCCTTCTGGAATGACTGCCAGCAGCTCTTTTCTCACTCCTTCCAAACAGTCACCATTCTCCTTAAGTCCTTTGCCAGTCCCTCTTCTTTTCTCTTAGGCTCAGGTTTTCTCTCTGAAGCAGCCATGAAGAAGACTTGAAAATGGACAGGTATTCTATATTTATGGATCAGAAGAGCTAAGATGTAAATTGTCCCCCAAATTGATTTACAAATCCAATGCAATCCCAACCTAAATTCCAGCAGATTTTTTTAAAGGAAATTGCAAAGATTTTCTAAAATTGATATAGAAATGAAAAAGCCTTGAAATAATCAAAGCAATTTGGGGGTGGGGGAAGGGTTGGATGATTTATACTATGGGATTTCTAGGCTTACTCTTAAGGTACAGTAACCGTGTGGGTGTGGTACAGTGTAAGTGTAAACATGTAATCACTTGAAGAGAATGGAATCCAGAAATAAATCCACAGTCCATGGTCTGCTTTATAGGGACGAATCCATAGGGAAACAATAATCTTTTCAACAAGTGATTCTGGAGCATTTTGTCATCCATATGCAATGAAATAAAACAAAATTTACTTCATACTACATGGAAAAAGAATAAAAGTAGATCATTAACCAAAAAGCAGTAGCAAAAATAACCTAAAAAACAAAGGACAATTTTTGTGTGTGCATGAATTTAGGTTAAGCAAAGATTTGTTAGATAAGATATAAAAATCATGAACCATAAAAAATTAAAAGTGATAATTTTTATTTCATCAAATTTAAAACTTTTTCCCCTCAATTTATTGTTCAGAAAATGAAAAGACGAGGCACAGGCTGTGACTTGCGAAGCCTATATCTGATAAAGGACTGTATCCATGTAACATAAAAAGAACTCATACAACACAGTAATAAGACAAGTAACCCAATTTAAAAATGAGTAAAAGATTTGAACAGATATTTTAGCAAAAAAAGTAAAGATGGAAAATAAGCAGATGAGAAAATTCTCAGCATTATTAGTCATTAGAAAAATGCAAATTAAAATGAAAAGGAATGACACCACATATCTCCTTAGAATGAATGAGATTAAAAAGACTTTAATCTCCCTGACAGTACAGATGTTGGCAGGGATTTGGAGCAATTAAGAACTCTCATACCAGCCGTTGGGCACAAAAATAGTATTGCCACTTAGGGAAAAAGGTTCACAGGTTTTTTTTAAAAAGTGAACCCTACATTTACCCTGAGAGAGCAATGCCACTACTAGGTATTTTTTACCCAAGAGATAAAATATACAGGGTGAGGCAAAAGTAGATTTTAGTTGTTCATATGGAAAATAATACAATAATTAATAAATAGTAATACAGGAATAAACTCTCATGCACTCACAACTGCAAACCTATTTTGCCCCATCCATATTGCTTATGATTCAGCTACTGGTGATCAATAACCACTCTATTATCAATAAACTCCCCTTCCTAACCAATTTTTCCTAGACACCTCTCTCCACTTCCTCACCTTGTAAGAAAACTGGCTTTTCCTTGACGATTCCACATTCCTTGGTCCTTTCTAGGAGTCAGGCGAGCAGTATAGGGCCCTCCAGGTCCCCCCCTTCTGCCTGCAGACCATTAGTCTGGCTCTTACCGACCCCCTCCTCTGAAACCACTGACCCACTTTGTTCTCCAGACTACTGCCATCTTTCTGTCCCCTTATTTATTATTTACCTCATTTTCTGTCCCAGGATGATTAGACAGGTGAACAGCAACTAGGCTGTAGTCTCATCCTCGGGCTAGTCCATGGCAATGACAGAATCCAGAGAACATTCCCCAAGGTCTGGTTCAGTTCAAGTCACACTGACTGGTAAGCAACCACTGCCTACCGTCTCCCTGAGAGCAATGACTTGGACAAATGTCCTTGCCTATGCCCAATCACGTTCAGCCATAAGGAAATTAAATTCTTAATTGTATATAGAAAATATCTTGATGTATAAAGGGACAAATTATATTACCACCAGTTATTAATTTTTTACTATGAAGAACACAACATTTAGTCTAAAATTTCTGTGCTTGGATTAATTCCTTACAATTCAGGACTTGCACTAGAATGAAGGATATCTCCTAGCACAAAGGGCAGGTCTAGCCTAGAAAGCAGAAGCTACTTAAAACCTCCAAAACTGCGATTTCCCCATTTAAAAATGTGTAAATCCAACCTTCACATTTGTTTAAAATCTGCACACATACAATCACACACACAAGCACATGCACAAATCAGAAGTATAGTATAAGTATAATTCTAGAGGATGTCTTAGTGCCATTTGGGCTGCTATAACAAAACACTAAAGCCTAGGTCAGTGATTTTCAAAATGTTTCATCTCATAACACACATAAGCTAGTTACTAAAATTCTATGGCACACCAAAAAATATATTTTTTACCAATCCGATTTAAACAATAGGTGTAATTTTGATTCATTCACATTGGACAGCTATTGTTGTGTTGGCTGTTATCATTTTTTTATTTGACAATCTAAGGAAAAATAGGTTGGTGCCCCTGACTAAATAGTCAGGTATTGCATGTTTTAAAAATTCTTGGCAGCGCACCAGTTGAAAACTGGTGGTCCAGGTTGTTCGTACACAACAGAAACTTTGTTTCTCACAGTTGTAGAGGCTAGAAAGTCCAAGATCAAGGATCTAACAGGTTCAGTACTTAGTGAGAAACCGCTTCCTGGGTCATAGACCTTGTCCGGCTGCGTCTTCACATGATAGAAGGGGCAAAGGAACTCTCTGGGGTCCACCCTCATAACCCAGTTACCTTCCAAATGTCTCACCTCCAAATACCATCACATTGGGGATTAGGTTTCAACATATAAACTTTGGGGGAACACAGACATTCAGTATATAGCAATAACTCAAGTTTTTAAATTAGATTTTGGGTCTAAGGATGAAATAGGCTATTTAATAGAAAGGTTTAATTTGTTGCTATTTTGAAAAGTATTTAGATCATCGAGTGCCATTCTGAGAGTTAAATATTCAATTACTATATCCCACTGAATTTTTGTATTGTTGACACTATTATAGATTCCCCCCCATTTTCTCACCCTTTCCCCAACTCCACCCAGTGCCCCCGCTCCCCCAGCCTTCACCACGCTGTCTGTGTCCGTGGGCTATGCAAACACGTTCTTTGGCTAATCTCTTCACCTTCTTTTACCTAGTCCCCCCACCCTTACCTACTCTAGATTAATATCAAAACTTTTTAAATCCTCATTTGAGGATATGTTTTTCGTTGACTTGAGAGAGAGAGAGGTTGAGAGAGAGAGAGAGACATTGATGGGAGAGAGGACCATGGGTCCGTTGCCTCACTATGAGCCAGGACTGGGGCTCAAACCCGCAGCCAGGTATGGGCCCTGCCCGGGAACTGAATCTACCGCCTTTCGGTGCCTGCGATGATGCTCCAGTCAACTGAGCCACACCAGCCAGGGCAAGATTAATATCAATTTTAAAAATTTACACATAAATGCTACGTGGGTGTAATTGTTTGATAAGCTTTATAATTTTTCAGGTTACTTTGCTTTGATGGGCTTATGAATAAGCCTATAGGCCAGTAGTACAAGGCATAGGCTCTGTGGCCAGGTTGGTCCGAATCCTACTTCCACCATTTAAACGTCAATGACTTTGGGTGAATTAGGTCATTTCTTTAAGCTTCAGTTTCTCCCTTTGTAAAATAGGGATAATGCCTAGCTCAGAACTGTTCTGAGGATTATATGAAATATCCATGTGAAATGCTTCGTACTTAGTAAATGCTCAGTAGTAGCTACTGTGATGATAGGAAATGCTATTTCTATTATAAAGGAGAATTGGCATATTTAACAGAAATTTAACTCTAAAAGTTCTTGGGTCACAATCCTCCTCTTGTTATTGTTGCTGGTCTCAACTCTTTAGACAAGAATGTGTTAGAAAGAGACTGGAAGACCCTGTAGCCCTTCCCCCTTTCAGGAGTGCTGACGGACCCACGCGGGACTGAGGCACACCTGCTTTAGGCTCTGTGGGTGATGCCACTGAGCGGTATCCGGCTAGTGGGGACCTGAAACACCGGCTGTCTGGTGTGGCCCTTGTACTGTTTTTTTTTTTTTTTAAAATATATCTTTATTGATTTCAGAGAGAGGAAGGGAGAGAGAGACAGAAACATCAATGATGAGAGAGTCAATGATTGGCTGCCTCCTGCCCGTCCCCAACTGGGGATCGAGCCCGCAACCCGGGCATGTGCCCTGACCGGGAATCGAACCCTGGTCGCCTGGATCCTGGGTCGACGCTCAACCGCTGAGCCACGCCCGGCTGGGCGGCCCTTGGACTGTTAAGAGAATCTGTAGGTATGCTAGCATGCTAGTGATACCATACAGTTAGCTAGGTCACATATTTCTTGAGGAAATATTTTATTTGCATGTGATTTATAAATTGCCTGCTCACAAAAAGGCTTTAAGGTTGTTCGTAAATAAAAACAATACAAAACTACAGGGAAGGGGAATGGGAGCTACCTGGGAGTGAGGGTAAAACAGCTCTTTCCACATGGTTAGGAGAGTTGAACTTTGAATCGACCTGAGCTTGAATGCTGACTTTTCTAGCCGGGCAGCCCTAGGACAGTTATCTCTATACAATTCCTTGCCATACGATGACATGAAGCGAGACAACCTTGCTGCACTGTCATGACAAGTAGAGGAGGCCAGCTAAGACGTGGTAAACAGCCTGGTGCCTGTGGTTTGCTCTTCCCTTACTCCATAGCACTCATGTCTATGTGAGCCTGAACTTAGCCCTCAGTTTCCTGGAAGCTAAGGCAGAAACAAAAACAAACAAGTACCCACTTAAAAAAAGTCAATAGCCAATACAAGATCAAATAATTGTCCCCAAATACCCTGGTTTTGAATTCTGGAAAAATTGGCCTCATCGTTCCTTATATAAGACAAATGCGTAATGTAATGGGCATCTACTATTAATACAGATTTATGGAAGACAGATTTGGCAATTTCTTATATCGACCCTCTTTAAAAGCTGAGGGCATTAAATCTTAATTCAGTGAAGGCATTTCTAAAGGAAGCTGAGATAATTTGCTCTGAATACATAGCCTCTCTACAGCATCGCCTAACACAGAAATAAAATTAGAAATTCTAAAAATCGTGGACATTTAAAATGACCTTTCAGTTTGTCTTGAATATCAGCTGTTTCAACGTATCGCTTGGCAAATTCTAGATCATTGGGTTGAATACTACCATGAGCTGGATTTCGTGCTGCTTGTTCCTGTAGCAGATGGATCTACTCTGGATTTTCCGTGGACCCGACACCAGACTTTGTTTTATTGTGGGGAGCAGTGTAACACAGTTATTTTGAAAATACAGATTTTAAAAAAGGTTTGAATTTAAGTTTGTGGGTGATTTCAACTGATTGAGGTTGGAGGTGCTGTGCTGGGTAAGGTTCCACCCAGGCTGTTAATTTCACTTTAATTTCTACCTTGAGGGGTCATGGTATAGTGGAGAGAGCCTGGCTTTGCATTCAGACTGACCTGGTTTGAACTGTGGCTCTGCCCGTTGCCGTCCATGTGACCTTCAGCGACTTATTCCCCCTTCCACTTCTCCAAGGCTTTGCCACCTCCGTCTGAGAAACCCACCCTGCAGAGTGCAGTGAGAAGGGGAGGGCTTAATGTAAATAAGCTGTGAGCCCAGTCCTGAGTATTGAGAAAGCGAGGATGTAGACTTGGGGCTTGCTTAGGTTCCTGCACCCTGCTGCTCCATTCACACAGGAAATAGTCTTTCTGTGACAGTTTAAACGTGGAGGAGCGGAGACTCTTGTTTCTTCGGAAGTTCGAGTCTCTCAGTCTCAACTTTAAGAAAATGCTTTCTTCAGTGGTTTATAAATTCAGTTGAAAAATGGAAATAGTGAATGAAGAAATGATTAAAGAGTTAACAGTGGGTGCCACACTGTTGGTGCAATGGGCAAAATTCCCCCAGATTTATTTCATAGTCTGTTGGTTAATAGTGTGGGGTTGTGATAACAAATGTGTTTGTTTATCCATCAGGTTTTCTTGGTAAAATCATTGCCAGTATTAGTTATTGAATATTTTAAAACATTAGCCTAGTAATTAGCAGTCGAATTGATTCCACACATCTAAAGGGTTGGTACATTCATTAACAGGGAGCTGAATCTAGATAGGAATTTAAATTTTTATTTATTTATTTGTACTTCACCCGTTTCATCTTTAAATGTTGACTTTTGAAATATTGCTAATTCAAAGCAATTTTAAAATTTACATGAGAATTACTCTATTTTTTTTTTTTTTTAATTTAAAGGACCAATCCTTGGAATAGCATGAGCAGGAGCAGGCGGCAGTGTGCTGCTGTGCTCAGCCGAGTGGGGGGGGCGCTGCTGGCCCAGCATAGCGGGGGCTCACAGGGCCTCCTGGAGAGTAGGAGATGTTCTTTTAACCCCATCCAACGCTCTGATCCCCAAAGGTTTTATAGACTTTTTTTCTCCCCAAAGGAATAAAAGCTAAATTATATTTACCAGTTTACCAGTGTAAAATTTCACTCTCTAAATCTGCAGTAATGTAAATACTGTCTGTGTCTCCAGTTGGCAGGGCTTGGAACAGATGTCAGATACGCTCAGTTAGAAATACGCTGTCTTCTAAGAAGCCCATTTCTAAATGGCTTTGATCTGAGAGGTCTGTAATCATATGTATTCCTCCCATTTGAAAAATAAATCTATTTCAGGCTTTAGAAGAATGTTATTTTTGTAACCCATTGTTATAGTAGAAAATCCATCGAGTATTTACCGATTCAAAGGCCATCTTAGGAGCAGACTAAAAGAAACCTTGGAATATTGAACTTTCAACTATAATACATACAACAGTATCTTTTCCTTTGTAATTGGTAAATTAACTTCAATATTTATTTTTCAAGTTGAGTTATAATGGAGCCCTCTGCATCACATTTAACATTTAGTTTATTTTCTTGAATGTTCTTCTCTCCTAGGGACACTGGCAAAGAATGTTGTTTTACTTCTTTATGTTATTTGTACTGTTGACAATAACTCAGTATAGCCATTACCTGGGAGGCATTGTGGGTTTGGCTTCAGACCACCGCAATAAAGCAAATACTATCGCAATAAAGTGAACTGTAATCTTTTTGCTGGTGGAGGGTCTTGCTCTCAATTTGTAAAAATGCAGTATCTGTGAAGCTCAGTAAAGCGAAGCACATAGGGCGAGGCATTGATGTAGGACAGACAAGGAAACTATGTCAGAGTCAACCGGATTCAACATTTCAGTTCTCAGCTCTAAACTATTGTGAATTTGATCCCTTCATGTTGAAATAGTACTGCTTTTATGAGTTGGAAAGTGCTTATAAACTTCTCCGGGATTTAATTAAGTTGTTGCTCTCTCTGAGTTCCGATGAGATCATTAAACTGGGTGGTTTGTTTCTCTGACAACAAAACAGTTTGTGCAATCAGATTAAGTTAACAGGGCAGACTGGGGCACCAGTGACTGGATGTTGTAACTAGGAATCTATAAATAAAAACAAACGAGGCAGAGATAAAAAGCATGCTTAGAGTGCCCTTTCAAAGGTTTGAGATAATAGAACCTTGGTCAATATGTGAAAGCCACAATATTGCATTATGCTTCAATTTATCATCACTTGCTTACTGCACCTAGCTGTAAGCAGGATGGGAAAGGAAATTTTCTAATGAGTGATATGAAATATTTATCAAAGCTGAAATATAATACAAGTTTTGATCATAAGCCAAATACATATAGATTTAGTCACATATTATATTCATTGCTGGGTATTAATAATGGAAGAATTGGCTATTGACCTAGAATTTATTTCCAAAATATTTGATTAAACTCATCTGCATCTGAGCTGCTGACATCTTCATATAAGATTGACCCTGCCCTGGCCAGTGTGGCTTGTTTGGTTGGAGTGTCATCCCATAACTGAAGGGTGGAAGGTTCGATTCCTGGTCAAGGCGCATACCTGGGTTGTGGGTTCAATTGGGGCCCATGTGGGAGGCTGCCAATCGATGTTTCTCTCTCCCATCAATGTTTCTCTCTCTCTCCTTTCATCTATCTAAAAGTTAATTTTTAAAAAATCATTGGCACAAAATGTTAAGCTTTCTGTGTTGTAGTGCATCCATGGATATGAATATCTAGGATATGTATGCATTAGATCTCAAGCGTAAGTCATCTTGCAAAATAGGGGGACTACTTATGAAATACGTTATCCTCCAGCATATAGTAGTTAGCATTCATCAGGCATTACCGTGTACAGAACACTGCAACATTGGGGCTCTCATGCTGCCTTGAAACAACCCTTTGAGGTAAGGGGTTATATTCATTTTGCAGAGCAGGAACCTTGAGCTCTGTACTGAGGGTTGTCTGGTTTCCCCACTGCCAGGAAGGGGCAAAGCTTGGGATGTGCACTCTGCTTTCCTGGCGAAGGCCTGAGGCCTTCTCTAGTCTGCCCCAGCTGTCTCCACCCATGAGTCACTTACGTTTAATAAGTTTGTGATGTCCTTATGCAAAGTATATTAGTGTCTATTTTAGTTTCATTTTGTCTGCAATATGGAAATGACCAAGTCTTAGTAATATACAACTGTGAGATTACCAGTGTGTGTGATAGAATCATCTAGTCGTGATATAAGGTCATATTCACAGAGTCCATCTCTATGGTGTTTTGTTTCATCTTTTGTCCTTCTGTTGGCCAAACAGCAGTTTTCCATGATTCAGGCGTGAGGATCCTTAGGCTTATACTATTAATAGGCTTTTGAGACAGTTATTTTAAAACTGCAATCCAATAAGGTCATAAGATTACAAGTGGTTGTATTATATTTGGAATGTTCCCCTATAATAATCATATTCCTATTAATTGAGGGAATTTGTTATTTGTGAACAAAAGAGAACCGTTTTTTAAATGAATAAATTACACTAGTATCTGCTGATATGAATTTAATAGTCATTCTTATGAAAAAACCAAAACAATATTGTAAAATAAGCCCCCTTTTTTTTTAAAAAAAAGGAAACAATGGTATACACACACACACACACATACACACACATTTCTTCAAATGTATTTTCTAGGCCTGTACCAAATTTTCAGCAGTGACTAGCTCTATGTTACAGAATTCGAAGGGGGGCTCTTCATTCCGAGTTATGAAATGCATGGAAAGGAACCTAGTTCTTTAGGCAGAATTCTGCAAATGTAGTATATTTACATAAATTAATTTGATATATTTATTAGGTAAAACATTGTTCCACACATCAGGTTTTTTAAATGCACTTGAATCTTTATTCTACAACACAAGCAACATAAATACAAGATCTTTTAAAATATTTTCTCTTTAGAATTTTCATTTTCACCTCAGATAAAATGTACACAAAATACACTTGCAAGCTTGCTTACAGAGACCTGTTAAACAACAGATTATATCAAATCAGTTATATCAACATATAAAGGGGGGTGGATTTCAGTTTGCTTTTTTAAATAAGTGTGACCAAACTGACAAAATAATAAGGCGAAACAAAAAACTGCACTTCCTTGACAAGTCCTTTTAAATAAATGAAATGCTTCAAGGCTCCTGGTGAGTAGGGTTGCAGTGATGAATTTTGCACTTTGGAGATGAAATGGTATACTGACTCAAATCATTATGGCTATACCAAGCTTCATTTATTTACAGTTTTCAATGAAAACCAGTCAATTCTTTGGCATAATACAAGAAAGGATAAAAAGACCCTTACCACCCATTGGCTTTATTTAAAGTGGGGAGATGGTAGTAGGGGAACTGTTTATAATGTAATTTATTTAAGTTTAATCCTCTTAGAAAAGCATAAAAATAATCTTGAGTAATAGTCGTTTGGCATGACTAGGGCAATAAATATTTTATTCTTAGCTCCCTCCCCCCACCCGTCCACCAAAACACAAATCAAGAAGCAAAAACAAACAAATCAGCCTTTCCCTCTAGGCACCTCCTGCCCCTATCACGCCATACCCGTATATTCTACCACGTGGTTTCAGTGGAGTTGAAACCAAAACATCAAAAGCATTTCTCTTTGTCCAGCTTTGCCTATTTAGTAGGACACTTATTTTTATTAGAGAAAACCACTTCCAACAAAAATCAAGAAGAATGAACAGCGGAGGGAGGAATACAAAATAGCCTGCGCATATCACGAGGTAGCCATGGATGACCATGGGCAGCTGGTAGTGGCAGGGCTGGAGCTTCCCTAACATTCAGGGAAAACATATTTTATGTGGTGGTTCAAGAGACTGGCTTTGAGATCTCCCCCTCCCCTTTTGGCACCAGTCAGTAAAATAAATTAAAAATAAATTATTCCTAGAGATTAATTTTAAAATTTAATTTGAAAATAAATTATTCTTAAAAGAATTAAATTCATATATATTTTCCAAAAAAGGTTACAGAAAACAAAAGTAAAATGAATAAAAGAACTTTATTTCCATCCAATGGGAACACTGAAGTTTCCATTTGAATCCTTGATACCACTAACTCTTTGTAATGCTTTCTCATCTCATTAATGCTAGTAAACATACTCATTACTTTCTATTCAAACAAAAGAATAAAGTAATTTAAATGGTATCAGGGTATTTAAGATGTAGTTAGAGAAACTTTATTACAACAGTAAGAATTATGTATAATTAATATAGTTTACACACAGGCGATGACTTTAAGGTACTTATTTTTTTTCCTCCTGAATTATTCCCTCTATGTTCCTTTTTTTTTTCCATGTAAAAAGAATTTCCAAAGCTAATTAATTGAATAAAGAGTTAATTGCTAAACTAAGGCGCCAGCATCTTTGAGCTAACATGGTATCACTGTATTCCCAGCACATACTAATGCATTTTCACATTCCTCCCATCACCTGGAAGATGAAATAATGAATATGGCCTCTCTTGTGCAGATCTGGGTGCAAACCCAACATATTGACTGAGAAGTCTTTAAAACAGGCACATACACTGCTCAAAAGGGAGTTGGTTATGTTTGGAAATTTCCATGAAGCCATTTGGTAGACTGTTTGCAGATCTACAGGAAATTAAAATATTAATTTACACCAGACAAGTGAAAGATGAAGGTACATCATGTAGTGTAATGTCATCTTGAAGTGCTGACATTATGGTGACTAATGAGGGAGATAAAAACTACTGGCAAGCAAGCAGCTACTCAACAACATCTGGAAGCCAGGAGCCAAGGTTATAAGGGAGTCGACATGGAAACACCTCATTAGAGTTGTATGGACAGGAGAAATGCAAACACCACATACTTAAACTTAAAATCACCTCAGTACAAGTCAAAGGGCCAACAGGATACAAATAATCACCCACAGAGTCAATGTTTCTAAATACAGAGACGAGAAGCTTACACTGATCTCACTGTTCCATAGAACTTATACATTCATTGTCCTCTAGCTTGTAAAAAAACAATTGTTGGTATAATAAACCATGGAAACTGGGAAGATTGAGCAGGAATGCTGTAGAGAATCCAATCCCAAGCTGTCTGCCCAAGGTTGAGTTCAGTTTTTCTCTAGAGCTTGATAAGTCAAGCTGATCTTAAAAGAGTTGGAAATTTTTTCAAGATAGTGATTCTCAAAGTGTGGTCCCCAGACCAGCAGCATTGGGCTCGCCTAGGAACGTGTTAGAAATGCAGACTTCCAGGCGTACTGGATCAGAAAACTCTGGGCCTGGGCTCGGCAATCTGTGTTTTAACCAGCCCTCCAGGTGATGCTGATGGGTGCTGATGTCTGAGAACCACTACTCTAAAGTCAGAAGGTACTAGACAGCCATGACCTAAACCTTCGGGAGAACTAACAGTACAAACAATTCCTGGTGGTTGAACAGGCTGGAAGGACCCTAACTGGATGGGATTCACCAGCAGTCAACTGCAGTTTTGTCACTAAGATGGTCAGCCAGTCTCTCCTTGGAACTGCCTTGCATTTGTACACGAAGAAGAACGTTGTGTGTGGCGCTAGTGGAGTGGTGGTGGCTTTTCCTCAGTTAATAAGTGGTGCCACTGTTTATAAAGACATCGAGCACTGTTCTCAACTGAGTTTCTCTTAAACTATCCCAGGAGATTCTCTCTTTTTCTTTTTGGTCTGTCTTCCCTGAAGTAATAATTGTGTTTCAGAAACCTATATGGTGTCTAGTCCAACACTTTATTAGTTACTTCCACGTCAAATACAAACATTACAATACAAGACGATCTTGCAGACAAACACTTTTCTAGATTGGTCCACTAACGAATGAGGAGAACAGAGTTTGTTTTTTTTGTTTTGGATGAGGCATAATTATAAATGGTTTCTTCACCAATTTCATAAGTCTTGTCCAACAACAAGCTCATATTTCCAATAAAAAGTGCTTTAAAATAGTCTCTTGTGTTTTAAGGCCACACTA
Organism: Miniopterus schreibersii; assembly: GCF_964146895.1. Classification (NCBI taxonomy): domain Eukaryota; kingdom Metazoa; phylum Chordata; class Mammalia; order Chiroptera; family Miniopteridae; genus Miniopterus; species Miniopterus schreibersii. The sequence goes on along the minus strand of NC_138107.1, from coordinate 74,448,212 downwards.
AATCTCACTAGGATCACCTAAGCGGTGCCCAAGCACACGTAAGTTCTGAATTTGCTTTCTGCCCGTTTCCTGGTCTGCAGAGTAAGGAGGGATATTTAGGTGTCATGCACACGGTTACTGTGGGTATTGATCTGATGCCCTCGGTACCTGAATCTTTAAATGATTTTGCCTACCCAGTGCTTCCTCTTTCCAGTGTGCGTTTGAAAATGGTTAGCATTTATTTTGCATATTCTCAAACTTAGATGACGACCTACAAATTTAGTTCTGTATACTTCCCAGGGAAGCAGATAGAGAGGCACTGTTGGCTACGGGGCACTCTGAGTGATTAAATGGTAATCGAAAAAGGTCTGCAATTTGTGCATGTCGTTCCAGAAGCAGACTGCCATGTTTTTCCTGCTAAACAGCTGGCCATGAACAATATTATTCCATCATTTCCACCTAATTGGCAGGTTTTCTAAATTACTACTGAAGGTCTGGTTTCAGGTTAAAGTTCAGATTTTGTTTATTTTTGAACACTCAAAATACTGTCGCATATGATCTTTCTGTGTATAAACACGATCCTTTTCTTAGCCCTTTTAGAAAAATCCCCATAACATTATAGATCTGGGAGATCAATCAAGTGTTTTTAACTCACTTTAACTGTTTAATGCCTTGAGACACTGAAACGTTTCCTTGGTGCAGCTGGAGCACAGTGTAGTATCTAGAGCATGGCCTTTGAATTCAGGGAGACTTCCTGCCTCCAACTTTGCCATTTACTGGTTATCTTGGGCAAATTTCTTAACCTCTCTGGGTCTCTGTCCTCCTCTTAAAAAATGAGGAGACCAATACCTGCTTCACAAGGTTACTGTGAAAATAAAATATGGTAATGTAGGTAAATGTACATTCACAGTGGCACTCGACAAATGTCACCTCCTCCCTGCTGTTTGTAACTTCCTGCTATTGTCATCAGCTCCAAACAGTTAGTTTGGAGGGCCCAACATGATGTTCCTTTCTGAGAAAAAACCTTCCTATATAAGCAGTATTGTGATGTATTTGGGGGAAGTCAAAGGTATCTACTACGTAATTGCAGTTAAGGCTCTATCACTCTTTCGAATGACTCTGTATAAGCCTTCTCCTTGACGCAACAAGAACCAAAAGCCTAGTGGTATTGTTATAAAGAAGTTTCCATGGAAAGGTACTTTTGAACTCTGTTACCATTTTTCATATCTGATTGAAAATACGTTGAGCTGTTATGCATGTTAGCATCAGCCTCGGCTAGTCATTCAATAGTCTAAAAATGGTAAAAGGTGCCTAGTTTCGTACTGATGGAGAAGGCGAGAGAATAATCTCATGGGGAGAGGGCACGAGATGGTACAGAGAGGCAGCCCAAGCATCTTTAAAAGCTGGTCAGGGGATGCAAGAACTAGGAGAGATCCTATGAACACTCCATAGCCCTCCATCAAATCGGTGCCCTCATGACAAGGAGAAGTCTGAAGAGTGTGATATCCTGGGCCGAGCTGTTCCATCAGGAATCTTGCACACTGAGTTTTCCAGGTGTTCATGATGTGCACTTTACCAAAATATTAGAGAAAGAGAGTCAATCTTTCTCTTCAAATCTTTGGCAGTAAATACCGGCAACTAAAAGCTACGTGCAAAATCTTATTCTCCCTAGATCTGTAAATATGTGGTGACTGTTTGAACTGCAAAGGCCACCTTGACCTTGGTCTTTCGGAGACCTTGGGGAAAGGCAGAAACTGAGACACGGGAGGAGCGGGAGGGGCTCCCTGGCCAGTCTGGGAAGGGACCCGTGTCTGCCTTTACCGAGGCTTCCTAATGATCTTTTCTTTTCCACCCCGGGAGGATTCAGCTGATTTCATTGTCACTTGAAGTCCTGCTCATTAGAGATTACTGGCATGAAGCAACATCATTTCTGAAAAATGCAAATACCTCTGGGAAGTGTTGCTGTGATAGTTAATTTTCTGGTTGAACTCTGACGTGGATGCCAAGCAGAGTACGCTGGGAATGAAGGTGGGCTGAAGACAATGTGGGTCCAGGCAGACTACAGAAAAAGTGACAGGCAGGAGGGGACCAAAACCTCTTAAAAAATATAGGCACAGAGCTCTGTGTATTCTCTCATTTCTCCACTCTTGGTACCCACAATCAGGTGAGTCCCAGAGCAGTGTTTGGATAGAGTACGAGGCAAACTTAATTTCATATTCTGGGTCCCAGAATAGAGAATCTGGTGGGAGAATGAATTGTGACTTTTAAATAATTAGTGAACATACTCTGGAACATGGCATTCATAAGTTGAGACTAGCTTCCTTTGAATTTTTATACTTTATAGAAGGTTGCAACATATAAACATTTTGTAATTACTCTACAGAAGTTTTTTCCCCCCAGTAAATTCTGTAGTACTCACAGGAGAACTGAACTTAAGACAAGCTATAAAAAGAAACAGAACAACCACGGTGTACTACTTTTGTAAAAAAAAAAAAAAAAAGTACCTAACTTTCCATTCTACTTACAAAATATAAAAATTCAAAAGCACAAACACAGCTCATTGCTATCCCAACAATTCACTGCTTGTTCTGATCACATGGTTGATCTGTTTCTAAACTCAAGTTATTATCTGATGAGTAAAATCTGAAGGCAAAGAGAGTGCTTTATAGCACTGAAAAAATGTCTTCTGGATTCTGTGGTGATCTTAGGTGGCGTATCGAAAGATACAATCCCTTCTTTTAGATTGCCTAAATAAATCTGCTCTGTCTTCCTATTAACCTTGTAGATAAGCTTACATAGTCTCAAGGAAGACAAAGTTTACAAATACCAGCACTGAGTAGAGTTGTCCATTTCAAATCCTTACTTCAATATCGAAACATTGATGTTCTCTTTTTAAAAGATGACATTATGAATGTATTTTTAGGGGCTAGAAAAATTATAATGTATGTCATAGCAACTAAACTCCACTTTCTAGAATATATATGAATGCGCTTGACTGAGTTTCAATCATTATTATTACAATTTAAGAAATATTAAATATACTATACATAGTAAGATAAAGGTTCCAGACTAATTTTCTAGTAGTATTTAAGAAAAGAAATATCCACTTAAAATATTAGCCTGAATAAAAGAACCTCAGGCATGGGGTAAACTGACTTGCTAGAAAGGAGAACTATTTTAAATTGAAAAACTTAATTTCTTGGATTTCATTGTTATCCCTTCCCCTTTAGTTTTCTTCGGAGACTAGAGCTTATGTAACTGACACCGTAATTTCATATGGTTGCTGCGTAACAGCTGACGATTAAAATGATTTCATCATAATGTCCTTTCCCACCCCTTCCAGCTGTGTCCCTACCCCACACTTCCTGCCCCTTCCCTGAGAAGTCTGCTCACTGAACGGAGGACTCTCATTCCTTTCCTCCAAGGGTGTTGCATTTTAATGTGTTTTTTTTTTTCTTAAAAACCGTTATAATTTATGTTCAGATAACTGTAGAGCATAGAAATGTCTGTGCAACAAGGGACTAAGGCACCATTTTTTTCTTTCCCTTTTCTTTTCTGCCTTGGGAGCAAAAGCAAAGATTAATGGGACCGCCCAGGTGGCTGTCCATCTTCTATCTCAGCAATACCTGTATCAGCAAATATCCCTGGGCACTGGGTGTCAAAGGCTGCCATGACACAGACGGAAACCTCTGCCAGGAAAGCGTTTTCTTCCATTAGAAACAGGGAAATAAAGGCACGACAGTACCTTACACAAAGAAGCTGGTGAGTACCAACCAGAAAATCTTGACAACTTAGGACAATGTTGAAATGGTCTGGAATATTTTACAGAGAAAGTCATCTTTTTCTTGATTATGACACCTCAAAAAAGATACTTTTCTAGCTGTTCTCCACCAAATGCGATCATGATATAAATCTTTCTCCAATGAATAATGTTTGGTGTTGGATGTCTGAGTGTTTCTACATCAGCTTGACTTACCAGCAGATATTTTCTTAGCGATTGCATAAAAAAAAAAAAAAAATCAAATGGATCAATGTAGAGTTTTCAAAGGAACGGTCTTTGAAGAGGGACCCATTTGGCAATAACATTGTAGGTAAAAGCACTGGGAAATAAACTTCAAGATTTAGGAATGTGTCAAGGAATGAAGAATCTCTTGAAATGATGCGCAAAATCAGAGTATCACTTGTGTCATCTAGAGGCAGCCTTAGCATCCAGAACGGCCCCAAAGCTGACCAGCGAGGGAGCGGCTCTGGCTCTCTGGGCCTCTCGTTTCAGCGGGGCTGACTGGCAGGCGGCACCCTCTAACCCTCGCTGCTGAACTCCCACGTGAGTCCCCTACACTATGATGTCGTAGACGCGGCCCACTCTGCCGAGCCACTCTCTCACGGCCTGGCGAACTCTGATGTCCGTCACATGGCAGGTCAGCTGGCTGATGCACGGGAACACCGCTGGCTGGAGGGCCGTGAAGGTCGGGTCTGGAAGGATCTGAATCTGATTGAGCACTGTTAGCACCATGTTGGTCCACGCCTAAGGGAAAGGATTTAAGAGAGTTATCGGCTTTCTCCTGTGGTTCCGTTTGAATTCTCAGGAGTGGCTAACCCTGACAATTTGCAAATGAGTTTTCTCAGGCTTTTAGGCTGTAATAAATTAGTCTTTACTAATAAATTGTCATTTTAACTTCATATATACAGGGACTTATCTAACAGTACAAGTACTTTACTTTCAGCTTTCATAAACTACACAAATCTTATTTACTCCTCAGTTTTAAAAACTCTCTTGTTTTTCATAATGAGATTTCTACAGGATGTATAACACTTTTAATCAGCAGTCACTCTAATAATGCCTAGAAAACTGGGAATAGGTCTACTTTAATTTAGGATAACTTTTAAAATCATAAGCAAATCGCCAAGATATGAAAAACAATTATTAAGATATGTTATTTGTTGAGAAGGTATCTGCTAAAGAATAATCATACATCACAGTTTGATTGGACTTTTGCAAATCTAGTCTATGGTTTTTGTGGATTCTGAATTATGAAGTTGAGTTCTATGTTCAAGATACCTTAGAGGAAAATAACGCATCTTGCAAGGGATTCATACTAATTTTAAATGTAGAGTCATTCAAAGAATACATTATAGTCCATGGGATCCTAGGGCCCAGGACAGTCTTACTATTATTATGCCTGTGGCAGGAATCCAAAATTTAAGGAAAACATCAGATTATTTTTAAAGGGCTCTCTATGGCTCCAGATCCCACTATTCCCCCCCCCCCCCATCTCATCTTTTCTTAAATTGAACAAAACAGCACCAACGGTGTTTTCCCTTCAAGCTCATTTTTTGATGTACGGCGGGATTACGAATATTAAATACAGGAAGGACGAGGCACACTCACAGCCCTCCGGAGAATGAGAATTTGTATGTGCTCCGGGTGGGTCAGAAAAACCTGAGACGCAAACAATTCATTGGTTTAACCACCGAGTACTGTGCGCTTTCCCTTTCTCCTTTAATGCTTCATCGCTACAGAATTTCCTGAGACTCGGGACTCCGTGCCAGCTAAAGCACACCCATTTCATAAGCTTTAGCTTCATCTTATTTCTCAGTAATATTTGTTTTAACCCACAAAAACGATGCCTGAAATGATCTAATGGTAACACGTCGGTTTCACAGCGACACCCCGATGCACGCGGACCCTGCGTCTTAGCCTCAGGCAGCCCTGGGACTCTGTGGGGGAGGCGGGTCTCCTACTGCTGTCAGTCAAACTCCCGGAGGGGGCGTGTCCATCCCTGGAAGCCCAGCCTGCCCGGCGCCTGGGAAAGCGCCCCGCCCCCCCGGCGGCGCGCGCACCCCACCTGGATCTGCGCCTCGGCGTCGCGCGCGGAGACGCTCCGGGAGCTGCCGGTGGAGCCCGAGCGCGGCCGCTTCTCCTGGCGCAGCAGCTCGGGGCCCGCGCTGAAGGAGTGCCGCATCTGTCCCTGGTCTATCAAGTGCTGGGGCCGCTGAAGCAGCGGCGAGTCTTGGCCCCGGGGGCCCAGGGGCTCCCCCTTCTTCTCCACTTTGACCTCTTTGGGGAACGCGGGCAGGTTGTGCTGCTGTTTCCTCTTTTTGTATTCCGTCATCAACTTGGAGATGGTCTTGTCGGCGGCCATGTTGTAGATTTTGTTGCCCGCGCTCTCCCACCACTCCTTCTTCCGGCCGGGGTCCTTCTTGTCCACCTTGGGGCTCGGGGGCAGCATCGGCGCGTCCCCGCCGGCCCCCCTCAGGCTCAGGGGCTCGCCGGCGTGATCCCGACTCTGACTCCGGTCGTCCTCGGAAGGGGTGTCTTTCCCCGAGAAGCCCCCGGTGGACGGCGTGGAGGACTCGGACGGGAAGGAGGGCAGGGTGAAGAAGGGGTCGCTCCGGAAGGCGGGCGCCTCCTCCAGGCCGCTCTCCAGGTCCAGGTGCATCTGGATGTAGTTGTTGCACAGCTCCATGCACAGCTTGTGAAGCCTCTTGACCAGCCACACCCAGTCGGCGTTGCTGACGGGCTGGACGCTGAGGGACGGCATCCGCGCCCGCCACTGCCTCTTCTCCTTGCCCCGCGGGGGGCTCACCTGGGCCGTCTCCTCGAAGATGTCTTCATCTTCCGACGAACACTGCTGGGACGAATCGGTGCTCCTCTCCTCGTCCTCGAAAAGGACCTTCTTCACCTGCTCGGCAGTGATGGTTTCTTGATTGGTGAGCACCGCACAGACCAGCGCGTGGAAGTAGATGTTGAAGCTCATGGCGGACTGGCGGTAGAGGTTGGCGGCGCCGCCGATGCCAGACACTTTCTTCAGCAGGCACTTCAGCCCCGGGCTGGTGTCGAACTCCCTGGCCGTCCGGTAGGAGTCCAGCAGCAGGTCGAAGATGACGGCCAGGTTCTGCATGGAGATGTATCTGAGGAAGCCGGCCAGCTTGGCTTCCGGCACTTGGAGGGTCTTCTCCTCCCCCGGAGAGGGGCCTTTGACAAACTCTTCTAACAAGATGTCATATAAGTTCTGGAGTAACACCTGATGAGACAGTAGGCTCACCACAATTTCCCTGAAAGAAACACTTTGAAGGAAGGGAAAGGGATCGATTAGTAGCCTTCTGCGAGATATTTTTTAAGTGTTAACACATTTCAAAACGACATACGCAAAATTATAAACTAAATTACGTGTATTTTAATGCCTTCCTTTGAAAAGGGCATTACACAAAAACCATTTTCATCATAAATGGCATTCCTGACACTTTTCAAAATCTAGGATCTATACAATTAAGTTATGATACTGATTAACAGTTATCTGCATGCCTTAGAAAAACAGTAGAAGATATTCCATTTGACACTTTAGGATGTGAAACTGCTAACTGCATGTGAGAGGGACAGAAAATCCCCTTACTTTAGGTTCAGGCTAAATAAGAAAACAGTGGACAAAGAAGCAAATGGTGGAGAGATCAAAATTTCAGAAAGATATCCAAAAGTGAAGTAACTGTATATAGATATACAACTCTTAGTCATCCACGCTGGTCAGAGACAGGAAAGATCTGAAGCAAACAAAAGTCTACAGATAATCCTTCCATTTGTGGTAGCCAGGTGTTTCAACCTGGTTCTTGGCACACCCTTTAAGAAGGGGGCTGTGAAGCACTGAAACCTACATCTTCCTTTTCTGCTTCTAATGCAAAGTGCAAAGGAGAGCAAGTTGGGGGATTAGATAATTGAGAATTAGCTGCATAACAAGTGGCTGATTTAAGTCAGTATCAGAGATAAACAGATTCACAGTTTAAGGTCCAGCTGACCCTTGAATGACCGGTTTGGAGTCAGCAGGTAGACTTACCCATGGATTTTTTTCAATAAATACTGTAAATGTATTTTCCTTATGATTTTCTCAATACCACTTCTTTTCTCTGGCTTACTTTATTGTAAGAATACAGTACATAATACATATAGCATGCAAAATATGTGTTACTCAACTGTTTATATTATCAGTAAGGCTTTTGGTCAACAGTAGGCCATTTGTAGTTAAATTTGGGGGGAGTTAAGTGCAGATTTTTGACTGTGTGGGGGTTGTCATCCCTAACCTGTGTTGTTCAAGGGTCAACTATACAACGTAAAGCTCCATTACAATTATGTGAATTGTGTCAAACTGACTTAAAAACAAAACCCAGATTTCTCTTAAGTGTTGTAATTTGGATTTAATTAATTTATTTTTTCCCCATGGGCAATTTCAACATGGACCTTTGAGAATGTAACTGACCAGCAAGAACTGTCCCTGCATCAAATCCAAGAATGTAAAATATTTAAAGAAGGTTAGGGAATGCTTTTGGGCACAATGGCCACTGCTAAAAAATTTAGTATGCTTTTTGTGTTTTACTTAATTTCACTGAGAGGCTAACTGTCCATTAAAAGTACTAAGTAAACTGATGAATCATGCTGATATATTTTAAAATCTTAACCTTTTAAAACCTTTAAACCAATAGCACAGAAATATTGGGCTATTGTTTTTTTTCCTGTTTCATTTATAATATGAATTTAGCCTATTCCTTCCCCATTTTTCCTACTTTTTGCAAGAATAATTGGTTGGAAGGAAACTAGAAATAATAATAAAAGGAAAACAGGTAGGAAAAGAATTGGAATTCTGAAATAGATCAATGCTGCAAAGATATGAAAAGGAGTATACAACATTTGGTGCACACAGATAAAAATGAGTGACTGGCAGTAAAGGGAAACCAGGCATAGAATTGGGGAGGAGCAAGCGGGGTATTGGTAAAACTCTATTCCTGAAGGTGGCTTACAGCTCATAGTTATTTTAGTTTTTATTTATTCTTTATAACTTTTGAGCCTTCCTCATCTTCTTTTGTATGTACTACACACTTGACTAAAAAAATTGTGCCTGGGAATTTCACTGAAATGGTTGCATTAATCAAATGGCCGTACTAAGCAGCTCACTTTTGGACAATCACACACTCCCAGAAATGGAAATGGTTTCGATTCTGGCTCCCCCACTTCACAGCTATGTGACTCTGGAGAAGTGACCCAGTCTCTCTGAATATCTCCTCAGAGATCAATGGGAGTGGAAATGTCTAGCCACTCTACTTCACATATTGTGCTCAAATAGTTATCATCATTACTTGTAGTTTGTTGCAAGTTTAAAAATGGAAAACTTGAGTCACTGCCTTCATCTTCAAGAAGAGTTTCTAGGCAGGATGGTAGGACAGGCACACCTCATTTTATTGCACTTCACAAATGTGATTTTTAACAAATTGAAGGCAAGATTCTCCACCAGCAAAAAAGATTATGCCTTGCTTTTTTGTGCTACTCACGTTATTGCGATGGTGTGGAACTTACCCTGCAATATCTGTGAGCTATGCTTGTACTTAAAAAGAGCAAGTTTCTTGTGGCAGGGCACAGGTCTTTTTGTGTATCTCTCAGTGATACAATATGAATCACACATCAAATTACATATTATAACTTTTTAAAAAATAATTGTATGATGCTATAGACACACTGAGTTGTGACCCCCACCCCCACATTCACATGTTGAGTCCTAACCCACAGTACCTCAGAATGTGACTACCTTTGGAGAAAGGTCTTTAAAGAAATAATTAGGTTAAGACAGGAGGTCATGAGGGTGACCTCCTAATCCAATATGACTGATGTCCTTATAAGAAGAGGAGATCAGGACACAGGTACAGAGGAAAGAGCACGTGAAGACACAGGGAGAAAACATCCATCTAGAAACACAAAAGAAACCAACCCTGGTGCCACTTCAATCTCCGACTTCCAGCCTCCAGGACTGTGAGAAATAAATTCTGTTGTTTAAGCCAACCACTCTATGGTACTTCGTTGTGGCAGCCCTAGCAAACTAATACATCTGAAATGTGGGAAATATGGTTAAAAGGCTAATAATTTTGTATGACAACCTTTGCTAAATGACTGCAAATATAGGATTTCCCCCCCCAAAAGTGTGTGTGTGTGTGTATACACATTTATTTATTTATTTTTTGATAGCTAAATTGATGTTTCTTTTCAGATTTAACCCGTTGGAATTAACAGTTATTCAAAGTGTGTATACATTTTTTGGGACACCCTGTACTTCAGTATTCTTAGAGAAAGCTGGGATCACAATGAGCAAGGACGGGTCTGAATGAACTTTCCTGTTTGTGAGCCTCGCACGTGTTTAAGCTTCGCTGCTTACCTTTTCTTGGTGTGTCCATTTGGCTTTTCATCAGGAGGCAGCTCAATAATGAGCTGACAGGACTGCGCATGGTCGAAGTTGTTTGGAGTCTTTGGTGAGCACTGGGTGTCCAACATAAACACCTGTACAAGTACACAAAGGCACAGTTCAGAGCTCCAGGATCGTCCACCTGACTCCAGAGGTTAGCTGGCTGCCCATGGCCAGGTGCTTATTTCTACTCATTTTCTCACCTATGAAGTGAGGTTGATAATGGTTTCCTGCCTGGTATATTTGTCGAGAGAATTAAATTAATTAACACGTGTGTAGTACGTAGGCAAAGCATGAGAAGAGCAAATAAATATTCAATAAGTGCTAGCTGCTGACACTAATAATGCTACTATTTCTAGCACGTGATAATTCATCACACTCCTAAGGGCAGGCGCTGATGTTTAATATTAATTTAAAGTAAATAAAGAGAGGCTGTGCTTGTAAAAGATCTCTGTGACCTCTGGTATCATATTCTGCCCAACACAGAAAAATAAAAGAAGTTAATCAGGACTCCTTGGGCTGTCTAGTAGAGTAGCATGGCCACGTCTCTGGTCCTGACAGAAGTGACTAAGAGAAGACTAACCACTGCTTGGATTCTGAGCCACGGAATTTCACTTTACATGATTTAACTACCTTCGCTGCTTCCCTCTGAAAGTACGAGTACGTCTAAGGAACTTTTTCTTTCCACGTTTGTAAGAATGATGAGATTACTGAATACTGGGTTATGTGCAGAGTGAACACAGGAGGAAGGTTTGGGACTGAGGAAGAAAGAAATAATAGGGAGCGAAAGATTCACTAAGTATTGGGGAGTGAAAGATTCTCTGCTGTTCTTTGCCATGCACGATCTACTTCAGAGGATTCCACCGGCACCTTCACAGTCTCACTGTGTGGTGGGATGTGGCTGAAGAGACCACGGGATGCACATAGGAAAATTCTTTACTTAGCCAGGTGTGATGGCTTCCTATGTGGAGGAGCCACCCCTTTGGGGGACCACCCTTTTGGCTTCTCTGTTATCATTCCTAGCCAGACTTACTTTTGACATGCGCCAGAAGAAAAAGTGCACAGTCAAACCTGCATGGTTAAGTACATTTTAATTTTACTGATCAAATTCAACTCAAATTTATTAAGAAACCTGTAAATGTTAAGCTCTGTCCTCTATGGGAGAAGAGAAAAATATGGAATAAGTTTGCCATCCTTAGGCACTCACAGTCTAGCAGGAAGAACAATATTTAAGCAAATACTTAGAAGTGGTCCAAGCAAATCAAGCTGGGTATGAAGGGCATGGCCAGGTGAGAAAGGACTCTGTTTGATCTGGACCCTGCAGGATGCAACAAACAAGAGATGGCGGGGAGAACCATAATGCTGGGAGGACCAGAAGTTTCCGGTAAAGGACAGTCCTGGCAAGAGGTCAGAGACAGCAGGCATAGGTCCCTAAGGGAATGAAAGGCAGCTTGGTGATGAGGACCTTCAGGGGGGACCCCCAGCAGCATGCCAAGCTCCAGAGCCCCTGGGATCGGAAGGCCCAGCCCTTACCTGCTGAGCCATGGCTCGGATACGCCAGTACTCGGCCTCGGCACTGGGCGAGGAGGAGGGGGCTGCCACCCTCACCTGGCAGCCTTCCCCACTGAAGCTCTCGGTGCCGCTGTGGAAGCAGCCCAGCAGGTCCTAGGGGGAGACACAGTCGTCGTTCACCGGCTGCATCTGGGTTCATGGCTCCAGACTCTGTCTCGGGTCTGACACTGTCACTGTGCCTGGGACAAAAGTAATGATGCCACTACTCCTTTCTCACCCTCTGCACGGTTTTAACTGAGACCGCCTGCTATGAGGAGGAAGGTGGAATCCACGTGGCCAACTCGATGGGGCACCAGGGAGCTAGGGAGGACTGGACCCTGCTCTGGCTCTCTCCAAGCACTTTACCTTCACGGGCTTGAGGGTGGCAGAGAATGCGTCCTGCAGGGCACAGCAGGCCAGCCTCCACATTTCTTCCGTGAACACAGGGCCCGCCGTCACGAGGACGTACCTTCCAGAAGAAACTCGAAGTCTTAAATCCATACCTTTACTGCCACACCACTTAGACCCTTACGGACACATACACAATTTATTCCATTGTTTCCTTACAAGTCTTGCTGTCTTTCATCACTCTTGCCTTCAATCCATCTGGTGGTTCGTTGTCAATACTACTACTTCCTGAACCATGTTAGTGTAAAAATATCAGTGATCCCCATTACAAACAGGCCAATGTTTAAACTTAGGCTTGCATGCAAGACTGTATATTCTGTACTAATTTTTCCATTCCAGCCCCGTTGTCCACTGCTCCTCTACAAATAAACAAAACACTAAAAAACCTCTTTGTCACTTGTAATTCTTATCTCCATGTATTTTGCTCATGATGGTCTCCTGCTTGCCAAGTCCCCCCCTGTCACAAAGCTCACCTTGGGAGATCTGATCAGTGTCATTACAAAAAGCCCTGTTGACCACCCTGCTCCCCTCCTTTCCATTCTTGGCACTTATGGTAACTCCTTCGTGTGATGATTCTCTGCATGAATCTGTTATGCCCTTTGGAATGGGATATCTGCTCCTTGAGGGTGGGGACCTTGGCCTACACCTCTCTGTGCCGCAGAGTACCTGTGTAACGCCTACACAATAAATATTTGCCGACTGAACACCGAAATGAAGAAATATTAGCACAGTCATTTTTCTAAAAACCAATCTAAAAAGTAGCTCGTTACCACAAAAGATAATTTAGTGCCCTTGGATTTCATAATAAAAACTCCAGTTTCGTAGAGAGCCAAGAAGCCTTCTTCTCACCTAATGCAGGAGCAGCCCACCCTGGAGATGGTTTCCGTGGGCTTGGCCACACAGGCTACCAGCAACTCAAAGAGGTCCTTCAGCATGGTGTTGATCATGCTCTCATACCTGATGTCTGCGGGAAGAGGCAAATCGAGGCTTCACTCAGCGCTATGATAAATGAATGGGTTGAAATGGCAACTGTAGCAAAGAGGGACGTGGGAGTGATAGGAAAATAAACATCTGTGATGAAAGTATATAATATTCATTTTTATTTAGCAAAATGAAATGTGTGGTTCACTTTTATGTGTTCATGTACATTTTTCAAAGTTAAGTATATAATTTATTTACCTAAGTAGAACATATCATATAGCCTGAATACTAAAAGGGGGGAAAATAAGACATACTTTCTTACTGCTGAGAGTCAAATTAAATTGGATTAAGTGCTGTTAGAAAACAAAAAAAATCTCTCGCCCTCCCACTTCCTGAACCCAGTCTGGCTTCAGCCTCCACACTGTCCCCAGGCTAAAGAAAATAAGACTTCCGAAAATCACATTCTGTTTGCCCAATTCAAGGAACAGTCAGTATTCTTTTCCTCAAAGTCCTTGTGATGCCACAGAAGCAGTTTTCAGTATAATCGGCAAAGGCCCCTGCTGTGCAAAGCAATGACCTGGTCAGGAACACCTACCCCTAAGGATACACTTGTCTCCTACATGTGCAAACACCCACTCTTTTTCTTTCTCAATTAGCCCCCCCCCCCCAATCTTTCTACTAAGCTTAGTAGAGACAGCATTTCTTATCTTTGCTTTTCCACTCTCCCTTGGGGTTAAGTTCTCATTAATTTCTCTAACCCCTCCTAAGAGGGAGCCTCTCACCTCACCTCTGCCTTTATACTTCTGCATGCCTTTCCCTCTTCTTTGTAACCTCTAGAGCTAGCAGCAATATTTCTTCTCTCAAATTTCCAGATCTTTGCGCAGCAAGAGTCATAAGCAAGAATCTATATTTTACAAATGTTGCTTCACTGGGACCACAGTGGTCATATTTCCCCTGCATCTGGCTCCCTCTCTGTCTGCTGACTTCAACACACCCCACACTTTCAAGTCTTTTTTCAAAGTGCCACAGATATTAGGTACCTTCACTCCACCCCTAACCTATTAAGCAACATCTTGCCCATAATTTCAGCCTGTTCTAAAACCCTGCCTCCTCCATTTCGCCACCCCAGATGGAGCAGGACAATAGAATACACCCCTCCCTCACCCCCCAGGCTACACTTACTACATACTTGAACTTGTCTCCCCTCTCCTAATACACAGATATCCTAGACCTTATTAGGTATTTTATTTTTGGTTGTACATATATTTCAAATATTCTGTTTGATAATTTTGTACAGGACACAGAAGTACTAATTTTCTTTTTGACAATCTACTATTAGAAGGTTGGCATTGACCATGTAATTCTATAGGGTGTCCCCCCAAAATGTATACATGCTTTAACAGCTGATAGTTGTTATGAAAATGAAATGTGTAGCTGAAAATGAAATGTATTTTAACAAACACTGCCTTTATAATTATTCAAAGTGTGTGTATACATTTTTTGGGGACACTCTACGTTTTAATAATTCTCAGGACAAAAACCACGCACTGGTATTTGCATTAGGGTTTACTAAGCACTTTTAGACAACGGTGCTGCCTCCTAAAGAAATACTCCATGCGAGCTTCCCCGGGCGCTACAGATACCTGAGTGTATAAAGCTCTGGATGTGCTCCACCACCAGCTCACAGGACAGGCCAATGGCATGCTTGAAGTTTGCAGAGGCCACATCCCAGTAAGAATGGTCTTTATGGCTGCGACGGAGCCAAAGGGACATCACAGGAAGGAGGAGATGAACAACTGCATAGATACCAAACCCTGGTCCTGAAAAACAAAAGTCAGCATCAGAATCGTGATCTTGTCAGCAACTCTCCTGTGAAACAGAGGAGCTCTTCGCCATCTCTTGGCACCGACAACCTCTTTTCAAGGAGCTTCCCGTTCTCTGAGAAGGCACAAGGAAGGAGAATTTACCACTGCTGGGGAATACAGGTCTCCAATGGCATTTTTCTTTTTTGTTTCTGCATTATTTTAGTTATGCAAGTAATACATGAATGCATCCATAAAAATTCAAATAATAGTAATAAAGCTTAAGTATCACTTGATTGGCCACTTAATCCTCAGATGTAAACAAAAGTGAGACATCCTTTTTATAATCAACACAGAAAACACATGGGAATACAAAGAAGAAAAAAGTATATTTTGATGTATTTCCTTCTAGTGCTTTTTGAATGTATGTGTGTTTGGGGGGGGTTGTGTATTTATAAATGTACAAAATTTCATAAAATTGAGATTATACTCATATATATGTACATACATTTTAATATAATGCCTTATAAACAATTATTCATATCATTCACAAATATTCATTTTAATGTCTGTAGAATATTTATATGCTTTTATCACAATTAACCCACTTCGGTGTTCGTAATTTTTTTGGTATTAAGATGTTTTAGCATACATCATTATACATACATTTTTGTCTTCATTACCATTAATTTCCTTTGATGACAGATTTCTAGGAGTAGAATTAGTGGGTTAAATTCTCTTCACACACTTAGTAGCACTCAATGTGAAAGCAGAAAATGGTATTGACCAATAAAACAGATTTAGAAAAAGTGGCATATAATTCATTCTATAAAATACCTGCTTATTCTTTGCATTTAACTTTTTAACATGCGAGAGTAGCTACGATGATTTTCCTGAAAAAAATTCTGATAGAAACTTTGCAATAGATTTTAAAACAGTATCAATTGTCAGGTCTTCATCAGTTTATATTGAATACAAAAACCCTCTTATTACTATAAACTAGTGGTTTCATTTGTGGTTCTGATGGTTAGTGGAAACTAACATTTCTATATAAATTTCTTTAATATTGAGAAGCTTTGGGTAAGTGTGCGCATGAACCTGAATTGAGAACGAGAAAGGAATTTCTAAGGGACGTTCTTTTCCTGTACTATCAGGGTGCTAGGTGATCACTAGATGTCATTTTACAAATCTAATCACCTGTGACCTTTATGTAATCAAGTTGCTGCTGTCTTAATCCTGCATGTATGTCTGAGCGGTTTATTTATGTCAGTGGTAGACACTGTGAACCCTATTGACAGCTCTGGGGCTAAGAGCATGGGAAACCCGGCCAAAGAGGAAGGCTGGATTTATGGAACAGAGTAAAGCCAACCGGCTCACGGGGACGTTGATACCACAGCCTGATTATTGTGGGGCTCCAACACATTCAGACAACCGACCATCACCCATTATTTCTAAATGGATCGGTGGTAAACAATCATAGAACATATCTTAAACATCATTGCCATAAGACAAATATTTATTGAGCACCTATTATGCTGTCTAGAGTTACAGCAGTAAAACAGGTAGGCACTTACAGAAAAACCTTCCTGATAAACCTTGTATGTATAACACCTGCCCCCAAATGATAGAGATAGAAATATTTACCAGGTGTTTTGGTAACATCTCTCAACAGCTCGAAGAGTAAATCCAAGGTTGGTGGTTGGTGCTGCCGTGGACAGTTGGACACAGCTGCTGTTAGCTGCTCCAGCAGGATGATCCAGACTTCTATCAGACCTGGAAGGCAAAAATAAGACCTCTGTGGAATTTGGTTAAACATAATACAGAATCATTGCAAGATAAAATGTGTAAAAGAGGTCTGTAAACTGCCATGTCCTCTATGGGTGTCCCCTATTAAAGCAGCCTCAAGGCCTATAAATGGACAGATTATGATTTACATCTTTTGACAAAGTCAAAGGGAAAAAAACACTCAAATTTCTTGCTTATAATTGTCTGGGTTGGAGGTTTACATTGCTAAGCAAAAATTATGCTTATCTAACCATTCAAATGAAACCTCTATTAGGCAACCATCTAGCCAATTTCCAGTATTTTAATTGTCTTCTACATTAGGTATTCCTATAGCTCTTTCTCATAACTAGTCTTAAACTAGTGAGGTTTTACTGTTTATAATCTCTATAGAAAACTGTAAATCTTCTGACCACCCCCATAAATGATTTTGTAATAAAAAAATAAAATGGGAGAAAAATGTAAAACAAACACAAAAGCAAATTTAAGAAGCTTCCCCTAAAAAGCCTTTTGCGAGAGTTTGAAATAACCCATTCCCAGATATCAGACCCCTATAAGGACATAATTTCCATTTCTACATCCAGAAACAGGACAGGGTCATCAAGCAGGAGCACAAGTTAACCAGTCTGAAAACTCGCCAAAGTTACCAGACTGAACTCCAATGCACAGGAAATTACATGGAACTAATTTGAAACACATTCTTTAAAATTATTCTCTTAATGAGTCTTTAGCTTCTCCAGTCACAAATAGATTCTCTCTTCAGTAATGGCTTAATTTCTCCAGTCTCTAACCAAATAGTCCTGCAGGAAGTAATTATATAATGATCGTGTTTCCTAGAAGGAATTAAAGGCAATTATCAGCCAATTTAAGTACCAATGCACCAATGCAGCCACATTCCAATTTGCTAAATTCAAGAGAATCAGAGCTAGAAATTATATTTAGCAGAATCTGCAAATCAGCACTGGTTTTAGATGGAGGCGTCGATTGTAAAATGTTTTAGGAGCACCCATGGAAACATTGGGTAGACCTGTTCTGTTAGAATCATAAACAATAACAACATAAAAAGATGATCATTCATGATCTATAAGCTACTTAATTCATGGCTTAAGCTTTTGAGACTATGTACACGGCCAATAACCTGGTTTAGTCTAATTGATTAACTTACCAGTGTCATCATCAAAATCAGACAGGACCGACTCAATTCCATCCTCACTGCTCGCTGACTGCTCCTGAAGTCTTCGAGGCAAGCTAGCAAGTCGCCCACTAAGGAATATTGGCTTCATGGGCATTTTGTAGATTTTGGCCAATAACTAAGTAAAAAATACCAAATTTCAGTTATATATTGAAAAAAGCTACACTCTGGGTGTTCTAAAACAACAAAATTATATACGAGTAATAGAAAGGGGAGAGAAAACCAGAAAGGCTGCCACTGTATGAAAGGTTTAAAGCTGGTTGGTTGTGATTTGACTTCCTAAGCTGGCTCGCAAGAGGCATTTATCTCAGGAAGCAGATGAAACAGCATCCAGTGGCAACCAATAAGTAGAGGGGGAAAAACACAATGAATACGTTTTCAGCATCTCAACTGACTATGAGTTTTATAGATTTTTATAAACCTACTAAGGGAACTGTGACACATGACAAGGATTTTTGCCTATGGGAAAAGGTGTTCTCTGGGGATCATTGAGAAGAGAGTCTTGTAGGCCAATCGGATACCAGCCTCGATTTCCCCTCACATGACCCCACATCAAAGACACAGGGGGCAATGGGGCAATGAGGAATCTGTGAGTAAGGTCATCGAGGGGAGTATGAGAATCAGAGCTGACAGACTGCCCTGGGCTCTTTATTACCCTCTCTCCACTGAGCCCAGTCCCCCAGGGATCCCTGTTACTAAAACAAACTCCCACAGACCCTTATATCTTCACCCTTATGTGCCCAGACTGTTCTAGATACCAGGGAAACAGCTGTGCACGAGATGGACAAGATTCTTGTCCTGTGGGTCTCACAGACAAGAATCCTTTCACACCTAATAAATAACATTTCTGACGTAAATGTTACAGAGAAAATTAGACCCATGGTACTACAGAGAGTGACCGAGGTGCATGGGGAACGTTGGCAGGGAGCCGGTGGATACCAAAGCCCTGGTCTCTCTGACAGGTGATGTTTCAGGTGAGATTTGGAAGATGAGGGTCTCAGACAGAGATCTGAGGAGGAAAATTCCAAGCAGAGAGAACAGTGATGGCCCTGGGTGTAATAAGTGGAGTTGGTGTCATGTCACTTGGGGCCTTATGGACACAACCTGAGAAGGAAGGAGAAACCCTATCTGGGAGAGGGTGTCACTGATGCCTAGAGGAGACAGGGCTTCAAGGACGGAATATCATCTTGTTCCACAGGCATGTGACATGGGGAAGGACAGAGCATTATTGAAGTGAGCATAATTAAGGTCACTGTCCACACTGACAGGCGATGTTTTATTGGATTTCTCTACTAGCTCTTGATCGAATACATCCCTCTTACTTTTCCTATGTCTCTCTTCACTGGTTGCACCCGCCCCCAGTCCGCATTTTGGTTTATCAGGAAGATCTCCCACAACCTCATGACTCCACTCTCGACAGCCTGACACAAATACAGATTCTGTAGCTCATCTGAGAAAAAATAAGAAGTTCCAGAGACCTCAGGATCCTGTGTGTTCTAGCACACTTATTACTTCCTCCCTCTCCTTCGTGGACAGGGTGGGGACAACAATTAATACTCCAAATCTGAGTCCCAATTGCCTCAGAGACAGCAGACAGTTTCTCTCTCGGGCCTCAGCAAAAGACACCCACATGTGACTTGCAAGCATCTCCGGAATCAGGTTTCAGGGCCTGGGGCTTGGTACCTGAGAGCAGCGCCTGAGGTAATCCAGGGCAGGCAGGCACAGATCTGGGGCCGTGGCTCCTGGTCCCGGGACACAGTCTCCAATCTCCTTACAGTCCACCTCCCCTGGGGACAGCGCGGGGAGACAGACACAGTTATTCTTGTTTACGCCCTCACAACAGAGACCTGTTTACTCACACGGCATTAGCTCACCCAATGTCTGCTGGAGCAGAGAAAAAAAGAAAAGAATTACTCCAACTTGTACAACCCTGAAAAAAAATAATCCTGTTCCCTGCATGCATCTGTACACGTTAAATACAGCTGGGATCGCGCTGCACATCTTATTTGGTTGAGATTTTTTGTTTGGTAACTCCCTGTTTTGCTAACAATGAGCCCTTTCTCTATTCTGCCACAGAGCTGGCAGTGGCTGAACACTGTTCTCTTGTACCTGGGCTCCTAGCTCACCTCCCTGGGCCCTGCTGTCGACAGTGCGGCTTCCGAAGCTTTCACAAGGATGATCCCAGAGATCAGCCATGCGCTGTGCGGCATGAAGCACCAGGCCTCTCTCCATTTGGAACAGGACCTCATTTCGCTGCCGGTGCTCAGCACTAAATAGTGATGATAAATGAAGGCTCTGGGAAGATGCTGAACATCTGGGGTTTGGGGTTGGAGGCTATGTAATTGAACTGAAATGAAATTCTATCTTTCTTTCTTTTCTTTTCTTTTTTAATAGATCTGTAGAGGGCTTCTGGATTTTCCATAGGTAGACAGTAGTTGAGAATGATCAGTTTTGTTCTCATGGAATGAACCCATTTCTTGACTTTTAATAAAATCATTGCACAGAACTGTAATTGTTTCTAATTGTCTATAATCGTAGCAACTAGCACCATCCCCTGTGGGTAAACAGACATAATTACTAGGCATTAGTTAAAATTCAGAAGCACACAAAGAGGCATTTTCTTCTTAGAAAAGGAAAGATAAACATTTCTTGTTTTAGATAGAGACTGGCAAATGCCTTTTGTACAGGGCCTGACAGAAAATACTGCCTTTGCTGCAGCTTCTCACCCCTGCCCCTGCTGCACGAAAACAGCCACAAATGACCGCGGCTGTGTTCCTATAAAACCATATTTATAAAAACTGTCAGTGGTTGGATTGGGCCTGTGGGCTATAGTTTGCAAACTCCTGGTTTAGGTGAACACACCTTCCAGTATAAAGACACAGATCAGGTTAAATTCACGTTGAAATAATCAAGCGGGAATTAAAAATAAATTCATTTCCTAGCTTGGTGGTCACAGTGAGTATTTAAAAGTTTTTTTACTGAGGCTGCTGTGGTACACGTCGAAGTCTATGCAAATAGCGCCCCCTGGAGCCAGGGGCAGTCCTCAGCCGGCATGGCTATGCTGGGGGCTCAGACGTTTCCAGTACCCCCAGCCCAATAAAAATAATTCCACCTTCTGATTCACAGAAAAAATAGGGCCTACCTGTTTTAAATATTCTCCATGTGAACACTGATAATTCTGCATCTCTATTTTCAGGGCTCAACTCCCTCAGATAAAATCTCAAATTTCTAACATGTTGAGAAGCATCTCCACACAAATGTGTCACTGAAACTGTCCTCCACTCCAGACCTGCTCTCCTTGTGGATATCCCCGTTCTGGGTCACACCAGTCCTTGCAAAAAACTTGGTAGCCATCCCCAGCTCCTCCTCTTGGCTGCCTGTTCACTTCAAATCAATGGCTTTTTTTCTTGACTAGCCTCTGTGAAAGCACTGAGCTTACCAAACTGTAATTATTGATGTATGTGTCTGTTTCCCAGAACAGGCTGCGAGCCTCTCCTGGGCGGGAAGCATGTTTTATTCCTCTTTACATCCCATACTATGTCTGTGCCCATGTAGCAGGCACCCCACTCTTTACTGAACAACAGGAAACCCAAAATAATGCTTCTTCAATAAAATCTAGGTCTGTGAAATAGTAGAAAACATGCTTCATTACAAGATTATTCCATGAACACAATGAAAAGTATCAACCCTGGACAAAACCCGCCGCTGCTTTTACAGTAAGCTCTCCGCTTCTGCGTACACACCATCTGCCCCCGTCCCGAATGCCTGCTTGCTCCAGGCCGTCAGTGGGCCTGTCTCCAGGGCCCTCCACACAGAGCCACCCAGGAAAGGGTCCCCAGCTGTGACAGGCATGAAAGGAGGACTCCACTTACCCAGTCCTTTGACAAACTTCATAAGGCACATGATGTAGCTAGTGGCTGCATTAGCAAAGACCTGGATGTTGTCGGTATTGAGAAAAGCTTCAAATACATCGAACACTGGAGCTTGGCCTTTTCCTGAGGGAGGGAGATTATAGGATTTTAAGGAAGTTAAGTCGCTATCCTTCAGGTCGCCCATACTCCCAGCTCCTTCCACAGGGCCTTGGAAAAATCTGAAGAAAAGCCAGGGAATGGACAGCCGGCCTGCTCCAATGCTGTGCTTCTTAGCTTTGTAGCTGCAGGAGGGCTACAAAGAGAGCCCAGTGGAGAGGTGGGGGCAAAGCTGGCTCAAAGCAGGGCTGAGGGAATGTGTGTCTATAGGACAGTGAACCGTGGGCCTCTGGAATTCTTCTGCACCATAATTATAGGGAAGGAAAGGTGTAGACAAATCCCTGATGGCATATACTAATTTATTTATATCTGTGCAGGAAACAGTTAACACAGAAGGCCTGAGACTGCCGTCCTTCAAGGCCTGCTTGTAAACCTGGCCCTTGGCTGGAGACTGGGAACTTGGCTCTCAGAATAATTCTGGGCAACAGTTAATGGTTAAAGGTAGTTTTCTGAACCTAAACTGTGCAAACAATGTGGTTTATTCTGAACACCCGCTTTTCTTCGGGAAGTCTGGGATTTTGGTATCTACTAGGAGGGACCTCTGGGACCACCCTCAGCTAGGTCTCCAATGCACTTTCCTGGGCCAAAACATTATACTCATATTGCCGCATTTTTCACTGTAGGGGAAAAAGTGTGCTCCGTGGGACCCATCGTGGGGAGTGAGAGCACAAGGAAGCCTGAACAGGTATTCCCCCAGATTCTGTCTGTCTTTCCCCCTCATAATCTAGCTTGTCCTTACTATTCACCATAATACTTCTTAGCTGTGAGCAATGTAATAAATCTGGGTCATGTAATAAAACTTAGCATGATTATATGCTAAGTCCTGAGTCCTTCTGGTGGGTCTCTGAATGTGGGGGTGTCTTGAGACCTCTGACACAACACCCCTGGTTGCTGGGCATGCTTTATGGGTACCCATCCATTTCCAGCCAGACCCAATTTCCTGAATTTGGATTCCCCTGTGTTATGATAGTTTTCTGCTTCTCTCTAGCAAGAGGATAACATTTTTTGTTTTGGCTTTAGGCATTAGCTCAATACAGACATGTAAAAGTGAAAACAACAGAAGTCTCTTAGCCTTTCGTCCAATCTGTCAGCAAGAGCAGGGCCTGACAATGCTCAGGGCCCTCACCTGCTGGCGGAACTCAGAACCCATCTATGTCCCTGCAACACCAGCTTATTTCCTGCTGATAAAGCAGGTCTGAATATCAGGCGTCCCCATAGTTCAATTTCCTTTGATAGCACGAAACTTGGCATAAAGAACTAATGCTCTATAGCAAAAATCGACCACACATCCTTCCCACAATCACCATTCCTATTCAAGTCCTCTAAAGAGCAATTAGGCAAAAAAAAAAAGTAAAGGGTACCAATATTGGAAGAGGTAAGATTCTCTGTGTGCAGATGTCATGGTCTTATATACAGAAAATCTTAAAACACTCTAACAAACATTGTCAGAAGTAATAAAAGGAATTCCGTAAAGTTTCAGGATATAACACCAACACAGTCTTACCCATGGAGTAATCGCCAACGAGGTACTCCTTTACCTCGGACTTGCTCCCGCTGTGCACCGTTTCCAGGGCGCTGAACAAGGGCCTCCAGCCAGACTGGATTTGGGTGGAACACACTTCAACCAGCTCACCAATGGATGTGACGACCTGGCAGAGGCAAAGGAGGTGGCAATGAAAACCCTTTTCTTACTAGAAGCAGGAGAATTTCTGGGAAGGGTGATGTATTTCTCTGTTCCCTATTTCCAGGTTAATTTTCACTAAAGAGAAAAAAACAATCTGGACAAACTCCCGCAAAGATCTTCTAAATAAGCAGTCATGTTGCATTAATTGGCATTTTACTAATGACTAATGTTGCTGAGCAACTTTTCGCAAGCTTATTATTAGCCATTTGTAAATATTTTGCTGTTTTTTAGATTGGGGTTTTGTCTTCTCATTATTGTCTTTTTATTATTTTTAGAGTTCTTTATGGATTCTAGATTCAAACTTTCCAAGATCTATAATTTGCAAATATTTTTTTCGTAGCCTCAGGCTTGTCTTTATTTTTTAATGGTGTTAGGAGAGCAAAAGTTTTAAATTTTAATGAAGCCCAATTCATCAAAAAAAATTTTGGTATGTGTTTTTGTGTTAATCAGCAAAGGGCAACAGGCTGCTCAGGAACTGCTCAAATATGGACTTGCGTGTTCCATGAATTTGCATGTCACCCTTGAGCAGGGGCCATGCTAGCCTTCTCCATGTTGTTCCAGTTTTCATATGTGATTGCTGGAGTGAGCACTACCAAATTTTCTTTTTATGGATCATGCTGGTGTCATTTCTAAAAAATCTTGGCCTAATCCAAGGTCTCAAAGATCCTCTCCTATACTTTCTCCTAGAAATATTTGTAGTTTTTGTTCTTACATTTAAGCCTATGAACCATATTGAGTTATTTTTTGTATATGTTGAGAGGTTCAAGTGCAGGTCATTTTTATTGCATATGTTCCCTCTATTGAATTCCAGAGGCATCTTTGTCAAAAATTAATTAAACATAAATGTGAGAATTTATTTCTGTACTCCTATTAAGTTCCATTGATCTGTAAGTCTGTCCTTATACCAATACCACACTGTGTTGATTAATGAAGTTTTGAAATCAGGGAGAGTAAATTCTCCAAATTTGTTCTTTTTCAAATTTGTTCTCTCTATGCTCGGTCTCTTGAATATGCATATAAATTGGAGAACCATCTTACCAATATCTTTTAAAAGTCTGCTTGGATTTTGAAGGGATTGCTCTGTACGGCGCCCGTGTCGTTTCTACGACCACCAGGTGGCGCAGTTTCATGCGCTGACCCCACGGAAGGGCTACCTTGTCATTTCAATCCTGGAGAGTTATTTTTTCTCTCTACTAAGAGCCAGTGTTAGAAACAGGCTGACGCTCTCCTCACGGAGGGTGCTGCTTGGGTTCATTTCTAATTCAACCTTGGCCGGAATGAACACCAGTCTTAAAGGTTTGCATTGAAATTTATCTCCTGTTCTTCTGGCCTCAGGAATGTGATAGCAGGACGCAGTTTCACCTGATGACAAATTCTGTCACGGCAAAGCCAGTCTTAGAGCTCTGCTTACCTCCTTGGCCTCCCACTGCTACTTTGCTGTGGGCTTCTTAGTATTCTCTACTTTCTTGCCAGAGTGTCAAAGCATCTAAAAAATTCTTTTTAAGCCTTTAACATTTTCCCCTTCCAGAGAGGATCCATGTTCCCAGACTACCATCGTCATGCTAGCTATGAAGTCTCCAGTCTGTCTCTTTGCCACCTGTCTCCCATTTGGTGATGACCGTGACACACTGACCTGGTCTTGGACATCTTCGTCACACAACTCCAGCTGCATAATGCGCTCAAAGGGTCGGAAGAGTGCTTCATTGAAGTGGAAATGAGGTGGCTCGCTCCAGTCAGTGAGGACCTCGGTCAGTATGTCATGGATGAAGGAAACAGCCTTCTGAGACACATGTCTTTCTTTATGGCAGGCAGCCTGCGACATTCGTGAGAGAACAGAACACCGTCAGGGCCTTCAGGCAAGTACGAATCTGGTTTCTGAAGGTTTTCCTAACCCACCTCGTTGCAGGCAGGTGGATGCAGCAATTCTGTTCAAGTAACAAACATTTCAAGGGATATGGATACATGACCAGCACACTAAACTGTATTCGTAATGGTCTAACAAACTGATCAGACACAACTCCAATTTCACTTGAATGTTTCTAGGAAAATAAGAGTATCTAGTCATTTCTTCTTCTTTTTTAAATGTAACATGATGGTTTTCTTGGATGATATGGGACATGCTGACTATAAAGACACCAAAGCGGCCCATGGTCTCATTCTTAGCTGTGCCCCAAACATATGAAGATCAGGGGTCATCTGTCCCTCAGTGAGGTGGGCCAATTGCACCAATATAGCTCTAATTGGTCTAGAGCTTCTTGTATCCAGGCCCTTTCGTAGTCTTCTCCCACCCCGACCCTGCGCTTGGATGTGTGGCTTTCTCTGGAGAACAGCAAATATTATATAAGTAGAGAATTAAAATTTGTCATAATTTGGGGTTTGCCCTCTTGCTTGCCTTTGGAATTCTAAAAATGCCATGAGAACGAGCTGGGGCTAGTCTGCCGGAGGAGGAGAGAGCCCGTTGTCCAGCCTTCCCAGTCAAGGCCATCATGAACCAGCTGGCCACAGGTGACATGTGAGGCCAGCTGAGATCTGCCAAGCCGGAAGAAGTGCCCAGCTGAGCCCAGCTCAAATTTCTTTTTTAAAAAAAATTAAATATATTTTTATTGATTTCAGAGAGAGGAAGGGAGAGAGACAGAAACATCAATGATGAGAGAGTCATTGATTGGCTGCCTCCTGCACGCCCCCTGCTGGGGATCGAGCCCGAAACCCAGGCATGTGCCCTGACGGGGAATCAAACCATGATCTGCATCACTGGTCGATGCTCAACCGCTGAGCCAACCTGGGCACAACTCAGCCTGGGCACAACTCAAATTTTTGATCCAGGGAGTCATGAGTTATAAATGGTGGTTGTTTTAAATCACTAGGTTTCTGGGATGGTTTATTATAGTGTAATAGATAACTGATATACTGTTTCTCCATACTAAGGTATTATTTTCTACTCCCTTTCCTTACCAGAATGTTCTCAGGTTAGTGAATTAAGTTCCCCAAAAACACTATATGACATATCTCTACCAGATAAGCACTACAGAGCTATTAAGAATAGTTATCACTGCAAAACAGGGCAACAATTTTCCTGCCAACTTAGAAGCAGCCAGGCATCATGTACTGAGATGCTAAGATGGAGAGTTAGCATATAAATTATCATACAAACTGCTTTCCTTTGGAGAGGGAAGGAGGTTCTAGTATTCATTTTGTTGGGAAAACCAGGACATATGGTTCTCCTTCTTAGAAGGTACTGCTCAGAGTATAGTTAGCTATGAGAAAAAAGAGACTGGCAGGAACGAAAGGCATTGTTACAGTCCTGTATAAAAACAAAGCTTCAGCCCGGCCGGGCGTGGCTCAGTGGTTGAGCATCGACCTAGGATCCAGACGATCAGGGTTCGATTCCCAGTCAGGGCACATGCCCGGTTGCAGGCTTGATCAATGACTCTCTCATCATTGATGTTTCTATCTCTCTCTCCTTTCCTCTCTCTGAAATCAATAAAGACATATTTTTAAAAATAATAAATAAATAAATAAAGCTTCAGACTCAGGTTGATACCAGGCGGTAAAGAATGGAAACTGGCTGTGTGAGGCACTAGCCAAACTGTAGAGGAGGAGGGTCCTGAGACCAAGGCAGTGCTGCCCTTTGGGATGATTCTTCAGATGCCATGAGGAATAATGACAGATCTATGATGCTGTGACTGGGTGAGAGGAACCTTCTCATTGCGCTGTGGCCACAGCACTCTGTCCCCACACTGATTGCAGACCCCTGTGCGGGCTCCACGGAGGGGTTCCCCGAGCCTCTCCCTTCCCAGGCCCTCACCTCCACCAGGTGCGGGGCCACGAGGCTCCAGCAGCGCATCACGTGGAGCAGCGGCCTTGACTTGCTGCGCACGATCCTCAGCATGGCATCCCCCAGGCGGAACAGGTGGAGGGCACTCTTCCGGTCCTGGGTGGATTTCACTTCTCCTACGGGAAGAGAAGACCATAAAAGCCATAAGGGCGAGCTCAGAGTTTGACTTGCTCAAGCACAGAGGTAGGATGGAAATCAGAGACCAGTCCTTGGGCCAGCAGGATGACGGGGTGAGTGCTAACCGGGGGAGGAGAGGGGCTGGATTCAAGGGAGTCTTAGGCGGCTCCCTCGGCAAGGCCCGGGCACACCTCCCCTGGTCACCGCTCCGTTCCCAGGGCCGCCGTGACAATGTGAACAATGCTTGTGGATGCAGGAGAACGATTTGTGGTTAAGTAGGAGGGCTGGGGAGTCAAGCTGCCTGGGTTCGAATCCTCTCTTCACAGTTTAGTAGCTGGGTTACATTGGACAGGAGATTTACATCTCTGATCCAGTTTCTCATTGTAAAAATGGGGACAATAGGGCCTATTTCTTAAAGTTACTTAAGGATTAAATGTACTAATACTCATAAAGTGCTTTTCACAGACACATACTACTTGACCTACACTCCCAGCTATCATCATGACTGTTGGGGTCATCACCCTCCGTGGTCACCATCCACTTTGCCAATCCTTAGAGGCACCTCCGAAGCCCTTGCCAAGCAAGTCATGCCCTTTTGCCACCCAACAACATGCTGTCTAGCCTGCTGTGTTTCACTTCAGTGCCGTCCTTGCCCACTCTGATCTCTTATTACTTCTTTGCCGCTATCACCTTAGTCGTCTGCTTTCCCTTCTCGCTCATGGCCTGCTGCCTCCCCTTTCCTGCCTACAGAACGCTGACTATGATCAGGCTCTTCCAACCAAATGCTTCTCATGAGTCTTGTTGTATCCAATAAACTTCAAAATGACAGTAATAATAACCACTGGCATTTATGGAATGTTTGCTCCGCATCAGCCTTGGTGCTTTGCGTCTTTTAACGATTTTAATTTTTAAAGCCAACCTTAAGAAGTAAATGTACTTCCTGCCACTTTACAGATTAGTAAACTGGGTGCTGGAAAGGTGAACTGACTTATCTAAGACGATGCATCTGGTAAACGGTGAAGGCCGCATCCTGACTCACATCTGACTGACTTCAAAGCCAATGCTTCCTCCTCCTGGGCCTGCTGTCTCTTCCTGTCCCTGGTCATTGCTTTTTGTAAGCTCAGCGTCTGCGGATTTCTCCAATGCACTAGACTCAGAAGGCTGCCCTGGGCTGAGAGATGCCCTGGAGGTCCAATGGTTCTGGAAGGTTGGATTTATACAGCTAAGGTTCTAAAGTTTATTCAAAACTAGTGGGGAAAGGACAGTGGTCCTCATTTAGAATCTGCAGTAAGGGTCAAAAGGCCAAACACATTACACTTAGAAAGTCAGGTTCCTAAAGTGGAAGGGACCTCAGGGGTTGTGCAGTCCAACCCGCCACAGGGCCCCACGCCTCCGCCTGAGCTCATCGGGACCCGGTGCTCACTGCTCCGGCACAACCCAGCTGTTGACGGACGGCTGCCTTTATGAGCAGCTGCCACCATTTGGGACCAGTGAAGGATTCAGTACAATTCTATTCCTTCCTCCACAGCTGGCCTTTATCTGGCCTCACGTGTGAAGACAGTGGCGCCGACCGGTCATTAAAAAGGTGTGCCCTGACGGCAGTTTTCCTAGGAGTGGCGCCAGGCTTCTGTTGGCCCTTCCATTTTCCTCTCCCACCGTCCACCTTGGAGTCAGTAGCAGCTTCTGCAAGTTGCCTGACCTGAGGCGAGTGGTGTGGTTTGCGATATGGAGAAGGGTTCCACCCTCGGGAGAGCTATCTGCACCCTGAGTAGCCACATCATTTCTCTATCATCACCGCCCCAAAACCTGGCAGAACCTAGCCCAGCTCTAGTGGTAATACCCGCCCCAGTGGCAGCAGCTGCACTTCCATTCACAAAGCAGAATCCCACCCCTCGCCCAGGCACACGCACATCACGCCTGGACACTGGGGGACACATCAGCCAGGGCGGCCGCGTGCGGAGGGAATGCGGAGCTGAGCCTTCGGGCAGGGTGTTGGTGTCAGAGGCCTGGGCTGTTTCCTGCTAGCCTCATGGCACAGTTTCTTCGGGGAAAGAGTTACCTGGCATTGCCAGCGAGTAATCTACTGTGTCCGTGACAGAATGGAAAAGCTGGGACTGCGACGCTTTCTTCAGCTGGTAAAGAAAACCTCCCAAAGCCATGAGGTTCAGCTTATCAGTAGCATCTTCAAAGAGCCTGGATGAAACCAAATGATTTGTTACTTGGAAATAGTTCAGCAAAGTCTTTATCGCAGAATGATTACGGTAACTTTGTTAGATGTGATTAATGAAATGTTGTATAAACACTGTAAATAAACATACGGGATTATTATATCGATTATGACTGTATACAGTACGCTCTACCTCCAAGAGTTTAATCTGAAAGGCACAGACCATATTTAAAAAAACAAAAATTTTGTATCCCAGGAGTAGCTCAGCCATTGCAGGTCCTCATAAAAAATCTGGCAAGAAGTTGAAAGATAGCAAAGCATCGCTCCCAGAAACTGAATGACTGGGACTCCTTAGAATTAGCTTCAATTTCATAAGCTACATTAAAGAAAAACCCAGAAAATGAATTCAGGCTTTTGATGGACTACAACTGATGAATATAAGGCTGGGAAGGGCTCTGAGAATACAAAGGGAGAGTAAATCCCATCCTGTATGCGCCCTGAGGGCAGGGACTGTCCTCATTCCCTCCAACTCACACAGCCCGTGGAAGCTCCAGTATCTCCTGGAATAACGAACACTCCTTAACATAAGGGACCTTGCCAGGTTCCTTTGTTTTCCACCCAGCCAGGCACAGACTTCTAGGAGGAGTTTGGGAGGAGGTTCATCCTAAGTGTGGGGCGTGGCAGGAGACAGAAATTCTCTTTGAAAAAAGTTAAGAGGTTTACATGACTGGAGAACTAATCAAGTTATCCCAGGAGTAATTCTGAGACCAGAGAGATGGGTGTGGTGTTGCCCGCTGGTGGTGGGTGCTCCGTGGTGCGGAGCCTTTCTGGGTGCGTGAGGGGCGCACACACCTGTCGGCCTGCGTGGACAGCGTGAGCACGGCCTTGGCAGCGCTGCTCCCGGTCATGAGGCTGCCCCCTCGGAAGGTGGAGGCCCGGCCTCGGCTGCCTTCCCTGATGAGTTCTTGGATGGAGAGGGGCTGGATGACGGGGGCCACGCTCAGGGAGCTCTCCTGCTCCGGGCTCTGCTCCGGGGGTGAGCCCTCACATTCCGGCTCCCCAAGGAGTCCAGGGCCTCCGGGTGCCTTCTGGGTCTGGCTGATGGCCAGTGGGGGCTGAGAGGTGCCATCGCTGAAGTGGGTGTGCTCCAGGGTGCCCACGTACTCACACACCCTAGAGAGAGTCACACACAAACAGCTGGTAAAAGCTGCAGCTCAACTGGACCAGCTGTGCAAACCCCACAGTGAGACAGAAAGCAAATTCAGCTAGTTTTATAGTGCTCCCCAATTTCCTCTTTCCTCTGGGGATAGCCACCTCTCTCCCTCTCTCCCCTCTTGCACTTTGTGTATCCATGTGGATATCCAAAATCCTTCTTTAAATGAAGAGGAAATTAATAAATATGCAGCACTGTTATATTGCTGACACATGACCAGCTTTCAGATCTGAATACTATTCACTTAACTTACATGGTTTATCATCCACTATTTAAGAAAGTGTTTTTTCTTCCTTTGTATAACACATCTGCCTCTCACAGACTATGTCAATAATCTATTCAGAATTCCCTAAATCAAACTCCGTCACTCTGTTCTTCTCTAAGTCGTACATTCGGTTGGGCCCCTGGTCCCTCTTCTCTTTTTAATCTCTCACTTGGGGTTTATCCACACTCTGTGAGTTATCATCATTTGTTTGCGTGCCGCAGACCCTGGAGTCTACCCCTTCCATCACCCCCAGGCTCCCATGGCGGGGTGGGTGCCATGCGGGGTGGGGATCCCGCCATGCACCTGAACACGTGTGGCCAGCAGTCCGGGTTGTGGCTCCCCATCTCCAGGCCTACACTGAGGATGGCGTCCATGCACAGGACGTGGGCTGTGTGCAGCGACACCCCCTGCAGCTTCCCGATCTGCTCCAGTTTCTGCTCCACTTTTAGTTTCACTGTGCCAGAAAGACATTCATTAAAATAGCATTCCAAGTGAGGGAGACGGAAAGGGAGAAAGGATGGAAAGGAAAGAGTGTGCTATCATGCAAGGGCAAAGGGAAACAGTAGGCATCACCGGCAGCAAGTGTCTCAATGGCAGGTCCCTGTGGTTCATCATGCAAACTCCCCAGCCCTTGGGCCCCACAGACATTGGAGACTCCAGCTCTGTGGCTTCAGAAATTGGATGGAACCTGAGTTGGTGGGTACGGTTCCCCTAGGCCCACCCCTCAGTGCTGGGTCAGGTGCTGACCCCAGTAAAGCCACTTGTGCCCAGATCCTTCCCCTGCCCCTGTATACTCAAATTGATAACATGGAAGAATTCCTGGTGTTCTACATGTTCTGAGATTTAAGGTTACATATTCATGATGATGGTTGCCTAAAACAACATCTGTATTTCACTCTGAATGCCACATTGACTGCTTTATAACTGAAAATTACCATATCATTTCACTGCCCCAGTTTACATTTATATTGTGACCTTCAAATAATAATTTTTTATTGTAGATCACTAATGAGAAAGGATGCAGAAGGTGACTTAAGATGTCAATTATGCAAAATGCCAAGGCGAGGCCAAACAACGACGTCCTCCATGAAGAAAGGTGTCAAGGCATTAGAAGAGAGGCCTGGTGGGGCAATGAGTGATGGGCCAGAGCCCAGAAATACAGCACCAGCTCTAACCCTAACAGCACACTCACTTCAGAGGAAGGTGAACAGTACTCCTGCTGTAAGGGGCAAGCTGATTCTTAGCAAAGCATCATTTGTCACATGGGTGTGATATTGATTTTATTTTTTATTTGTATATAATTTGAAGATTAGTTTTGGTTCTATAGTTTTAAAAGCTTTAAATGTAAGGATTTTTACATAATTTATGGTTGTACATATTAAGTAAAATTGTGATGCCCTTTTTTTGGTTAACACTGGGATCTACGAGCCCTGCTTTGCTTCCACGTGGGTCTCTAAATCTTTCCAGTTTGAGGAAAAGTGGCCTGGCCTGTTTTCCTCTCAGCTTTTAAAAATGTGCCCAATGTTCCTATTGCTAGCTACTGTACATACCTGATACACAGCATGAGTATAAATTGGGCCAAGCTTCCCACTTTCCCTTCTGTTTGCTGCTCCCGTTCACCCTCATCAGGAAGGCCATTCTCTTTCCGTATACTTACATCAGCACCCGCTTCACTGACTGATTTTAACAAGTAAAAATCAACTCTTTCCTGAGCTCACAAAGCTCAAGTTTTTCTCTGACAAGAGCAAAGTCTTCCTGCGCCTCCTCTCAGGGATTTCCTCCATCTGTTTGATTTCCCCCTTCAAAAACCTGGCCATTCGGCCTTCCCCGCTGCAACCTGCAACACCCTCAGATGTGCACTCTGGGAAGTGCCAAAGCTGGTGGCCAGGTGACGACAGGGGTGTGACTAGCCCAGCCGCTGGACCCTGGTGTCCCACACAACGCCTGTGAGCAGCCAAGTGAACCTTCCTGGTGGCCAGCGGCCTGTGTCTCTCTGGTCCAGAGAGGTCTCTGCAGCAATCTGTTGGACCATCCAGGCAAACAGACCCAAGCCTATGACCCAGTGGGATCCCACGATCAGTGGAAAACCTACGCCATGCATCTCACATGGAACGGGCACAAGTGTCTGCTCTTGCCCGTGCCCGTGTGTGCACACCACACATACACCACCGGGTGGATTAGGCCCTTCAGCCCTCACCTTGCGCTATGGCGTCGCCGGGCTCCTGGGCTTCCTTGTCTTCTTTCTCTTCCTGGACACAGGAGGCCGCTGCCATCTGGGCAAGGGCCGAGGCGCAGTTGGCCGCGACTCCTTTAGAGGAAACAAACGAGTCACCCCTTAACCGAGTCTATTCTCTAACCACTCAGCTGGCAGAACTCTCCTAAAAGACTTGTTT
The DNA here is from genome assembly GCF_964146895.1 of Miniopterus schreibersii. Classification (NCBI taxonomy): domain Eukaryota; kingdom Metazoa; phylum Chordata; class Mammalia; order Chiroptera; family Miniopteridae; genus Miniopterus; species Miniopterus schreibersii. The sequence continues at coordinate 74,414,658 of NC_138107.1, read as the reverse complement.
CCCACTAGGGCCGCTCCCAGTGTGTTCCCCAGGGACCCCCCCAAGGCCGGTACCTAGGGCACAGCTCAGCCGCGCCGCTTTCCGCAGCCCATCCAGGCTCATGCAGATGGCATCTCGTTCTTTTTGGTTCTGCTCTTTGATGCCCTCAGCTCCCAGAATGAAGGCCAGCCCTTTGGAGCTCCCCGCCATGCGGCCGGTCAGGGGGGTTGACAGAGTATCGATCAAGTTCTTCCAGCAGCCAACCAGAATATAGCGGGCAAACGCCACACCTAGAATGCAATGGGGCATGGGTCACTTTCCAGAGGAAAAAAAACACCTGGCCATCAATGATGGCACGGGATTCTTCAACCATCAAAACAGCAATACTGAGTGGTGTGCAGTTCTACTACAGGAAAAATAATTTAATGGATTTCACTTTGTGCTGATAAATAATGAATGTTCCTTCGTCAGCCAGATGATGCTAAGTAACTTCCACCAGGCACTTGCTCTGCAAAGACAAAACCTTAACTCACCGATGTCAGCACCGGAAACTGCCAATAATGATGTAACTGCTAGTGCCACATGCAATGTATGTGTATTCGTACACTCAAGACCCTCACCTGCCACCGTGGAGTCATCGATCCTCCTGCTCTGGGCAAAAGGAGACTCTGTAGATGCTGAGGCCATCAGCTGGCCCCCAATCGCGCTGCTCTCCAAGCCATCGATATCTGTCGAGGAAAAAGAGCACCAAAACCTGCCATTTATCAAAGTTATAATGTAGGTAAAGGACGGATGAATTCAAATAATGCAAAGTTTATCTGATCACTGAGATTCCACAGTTCTAGAAGACACTTTGATGTGACATCAGGATTGGCCACAGTTAGGACAGGGACAGTGTTGATGCTCCGATGGCTGCTATAGTGTTTCCTTGCACATGGTAAAAAGATGAGATGGAAGTTTCCAAGCTCTAGGTTAGTTGCTGTTCAAATTCACCTGTCACTTTATAACTGGAATTTGCTACAGAGAATCACAGAGCCTAATTTTGTCTAATTCTTATGAGAAGTCCATTTCCTATCATTAATCTAAAGTTAGATGACTTACCAATGGACGTAGCAATTGAGCTTCCAGCTCTATTAGAAAAGGGATGGCTGGCTAACAGTGATGACTGATGAATATGGCGACTATAAGAGCTTGTTATTTGTACATTTTTACATCTGCCGAATGACTCCTTTTATTAAGCTTCAGGTAAAAGATTAAGTTTGGCACAAACTATGGTATTTTAAAATTAAACCTGGCAGATTTAAGATCCCCACCCAAATTCCAAGGCCCTTCTAAGCTCTGAGCAGTACCATGAATCCATACTGAAGAGAGTTTATGAAGACAGAAGGAATCCAAGGACTGTTATAGGTAGAATGAAGGTCTCACACATGAGAGAATTTGTATTTTTCAAATGGATGCAGATGTTACCGTGATTAATAAAATATAAACTGGTCACTTGTCCAGTGATCCTGATCCCCAACATTTAAAACCCAGCCTTGCTTCCCCCAAATTCCTTCCTAGTTCCAGAATCAAAGTCCCAAATACCAGACAATGACCAGGATGTGGCTTGCTGTGGAGAGACCTCACTCTACGCCTTGATTTCCTGCCTGATTCCTAACTGGCCCCCAAATTCCTCATTGTTGGATGTCATCTGCCAGTAGCCCATTCTGCCAACTTTGTAAGAGCCTCCAATACCAACCACAGGCAACGCAACATCCCCTTTGGACAACAGATCCTGCCTCCTAGCTGGACCCTGCTGCCCCTCCCCAGTCCTGCTCCTTCCTGTCAGTGTGCCTTGCCTGGGGCAGAGCCACCCTGAGCTGTGTGAGGACGTGTGGCACTACACAGAGGGCAGGGAAGGTGTCGACACAGGGCCATACTCCACATAACCTATGAGCTGAAGCCATGACGGCATCGCTCAGATCAGAAACCAGCCTGGGAGCTCAGATCAAATGGAGGACAAGCCTGCAGAGCTCACTTAGTAAGGCTACTGATGACCAAACTTTTGAGCACTCCCTGATCTTTACCTGACATCATGGTTAAGCGATGCAAAGCCATGAATGGCTGCTTTTGCCAAAAATTTGCTTCATGACCACACCCCACGATGCTCTCTGTGCTCTCATGTGAAATTTTTAATAGTCAAGTGGGATTTTTAAAACTCTGCACACTGAAGACACAGATGCTGGACAACTACTTGACATTATTTTTAATTTCTGGTACAGCTGGGAAGGGAAGGGAGAACCTCTGGTATGGGCAAGAAATGGGAATGAAGCCAAGTTTAAAATCAATCATTTTACATTACTGGCAAATTTCCAAGAGTACTGAGTGATATAGAGTAGGATAGATAATAGTTACCTATTAATACATGAGAATTTCCAGGAATAATTCTGGGTGTTGTGCCCAGAAAGTACTTCATATCCCAGAAGAGGCCTATAGTTTGCCACCAACAGATACAGGGCCTAAGTAAGTCCTAATCTAATGGGGCACAGTGAGCTCCGCAGAGTCCCACACGGAAAAAGTTCAGAAAACTCTTGTGAGGTGAATTCATGACACTTCTCTGAAATTGTCACCAACTGCCGGGGAAGACTGCTTGAATTAAACACCATTGCATCTCTGAAAGGGGAACTGAAGAGTGAGCACTCCCACCCCACCGAGCGGCACGGAGCCGCGTCAGGAGCCACTGACCGGTCAGCATGGTGATGAGCGGGAGGCTGTTGTCCTCAGGGCTGCCCCAGTAGCCAGCCTCTCCCAGCATGTTTCTGTCGAGCACCTGATGGTAGAGCTCCTCAATCCAGGCCTGGGAGAAGACCATCAGCACCCCGCTGGTCTGCACCTGCTTCATGAACTCTTTCTGCAGAGAAGATCGCAGGAGAAGGTGACCAAATCTGACCCCTGCAAGCACACAGGCTCCTCCACTCCTCCGCTGCCTCTTTACTCCCCACGTCCCCCGAGTCAGCACTCGTAGGAAAAACAAAACCTCGCTGCTGACTGAGGGTAGGAGGGAACTGAGATGGAGAAGCCCCAAACTTCATGAAGTTCTTTTCCTTTATATCTTTTGGAGAAACACTGCTGAAGGATTAGGGATACCACATTGTATATTTTTTACTTCTTGATGTGCGGAAGGATTATAAACTGCACAGAAATACTGAATAGGGCCCTTCCTCACTGCTCAACAGCAGCAGCAGAGGTGAAATGCACTCCCTGAAAATACATGGGTGTTTCAAGAGATACTTATACTCATGAAGCCACCACTGACCCTTGGGAATCTACAGGTTATCAAGCAGATGAACAACCGCTGACACCCTTGATGCAGCTCCATGGATCAGAGCAGCTCCATGGATCAGAGCAGCTCCATGGATTAGAGCAGCTCCATGGATCAGAGCAGCCCCATGGATCAGAGCAGCTCCATGGATCAGAGCAGCCCCATGGATTAGAGCAGCCCCATGGATCAGAGCAGCTCCATGGATCAGAGCAGCCCCATGGATCAGAGCAGCCCCATGGATTAGAGCAGCTCCATGGATCAGAGCAGCTCCATGGATTAGAGCAGCTCCATGGATTAGGCTCACGAACTGAGCTCGGGCAGGGGAGCCGGCCACAGGATAAGCACCGTCCGTCCGACCCCATACCTCACAGGAGGTGCTTTGTTATTGACAATGAGTAAGCTTAGCTCTGGGTCTCGAGGAGGTCTGGGTACATTTTGGAAGACGATGAAAAGTTTTAATAAAAGACACCTTCATTTTCAGCAAAGGGGACCATTCCCTGCACGTCTTCTGCTGCTACGTAACCTGCTGATCGTGTGTTCTGGAATGTGTCCTATGTGTGTGTTGAATAAAGCCGCCAGCTGAAATTCCTGGGCCATTGGCAGGCAGCCGTTTCCAGGCCCTGCACTTGGGGTCCTGCACCCTCCGGAGCAAGGTGGTGAGTGTGCTGGGCTCACCGCGCTGTACAGGTTCCATCATGTCTCTTTCCACCCCCCACAGCGCCACCCCTCGCGGGGCACTGACACTCGGCTTTCCAGCAGAGGCCCCCTCTTGTCCCGGGAGGGTCTGGGTGGAGAGCCACACTCACCATCGTGCCCGGGGCCAGGGCTGGCCGCTTGCGGTAGTAGTCGCCATGGGACAGCTTCAGGTTGAGCAGCAGAGCGCAGTGCGCGGCCGTGTACAGGCTGTCCGCGTTCATCAGCATCTGCAGGCTGAGGCTGCTGTTCCCGTCGAATCCTGGGGAGTGCATCATGCCTAAGGGGAAGACCAAGAGGCCTCAGGGACTGCAGACAGCGCACTTGGCAAGACTGGCTTATGGAGAGCCACGAAGCAAGCCCAGTGACAGGAACATGCATCGCGTAGGACATTTCTGTAAAGCAATGACAGCCAGCAAGTCCTATCTTTGGGAACAGTTATAGCTCTAGCCTGGTGGGGCAGAGCGTACAGTCTGGAATCAGTCTACCTGGGCAAATCTTGATGCATTACTCACCAGCTACTTTGGTAAAATCACCTAAATCCTATAAGTCTTAGTTTTTTTACCCAGAAATGGGCAGACTATTTGGCTATGTGTATCTCCTGCTCAAACTCTTCAACGACTTCCTACACAATAAAAGAAAACCCAACTTCCCCCTTTTCTCTCCTCCCACTCCCTCAGTGCCTAGAACAGTGCCTGGCATATAGTAGACCCTCAAAAATAGTCGCTGAATGAATGAATAAGAATTGAATGAATAAGTTTGCTATGAGAACTAGATGCAATAATGCATGGAGAATACTCAGTGCAGTAACTCATAGTTACATACTTTTCTAAAAGTAATAGTACTCCTCAAATTTGAGGTGACCAACTATAGGAACTACAGCCTTTAACATATTCTCACTATTTTATTTTCCCAGTGTTCTATAAAGTTCATTCTCTCCTTCTGTTATTAAGATGTTCTTTACGACAAAAGCTGGAAGGATGAAGTAACTTTTAGCACTTCTGCAAGTGTATCCGTGGGATTAAATTCCCAAGAACAGAATAAAGACATATCTTGATAGATGCAACCAAAATACCTTCCAAATAGTTCTATACCAATCCTCCCTCCTACCCACTATGTGCAAGAACACTCTTCTACCCACTCAGCTTGCTGCGCATTGTCAAATTCTTAAACCTTTGTAATCACATTATGTGATTTTCTTGATAACAGATTTCTTTAAGTCTATGATTCTAATTTTCTGATGATAGACGCTATAAGAATATTTTTTTTAGCAATTTGGAAAGAGTTACAGAGAAGAAAATAAAAATAATCTGTAATCATACCATTCTGAGATAACTATTAACATTCTGATGTCAATTTTGAATCCTTTTGAATATTGTAATAACTATGTATGGTGTCAGGTGGGTATAACTAGATTTACTGGGATGATCACTTAGTAAGCTACATAATGTTTAATCATGGGCATACACCTGAGGCTAATATAATATTGTATGGCAACTATAATTGAAAATAAAAATTATTTAAATTAAAAATAAAAAAATGTTTAAAGCAAAAAAAATTGTATTATGACCATTATCCATATCATTAAATATTATCTGAAAACTTCATTTTAAATGACTACATGACATCATAAATGGACGTACAGCAGTGCCTCAGTATTCGAACGTCTCGGTCGGCGAACATTTCAGTTTACGAACGCCGTAAACCCGGAGGGAAATGCTTCGGTTTCCGAACACGTCTCAGAAGTGGAACACGCCACGCGGCTGCCGCTGAGGGCAAGATCCTGAGGCCCAGCCGTGGGCTGCGGAGTCCTGGGTTTTCGAATGTTTCAGGACTCGAAGGGTCTTCTGGAACGGATTGCATTCGAAAACCCAGGTACCACTGAACTATAACTCATTTAACTTTTCCCTTATTTGGGGGCATTTAGGTTATTTCTAACATCTTTGCTGTGAAATGATACCACCTTATGCATTCTGATACGATCTCTGCTTGAGTTTGCTTCCTTAGTGTAGACTTCCAGGGTTCAGTGGCGTGTCAGCTTCCCCAGCTCGCAGCAAGGCTCGCATTCGGGCAGAGTAGGTCTCTCCATCATAACTGAACATCACGAACCTAAGGGACTGCGATCTACAAGCCAGGTGCTCAGGTCCCTCTATCGATCGCTGTGTGAGGTTAGCTCTTGTTCTTAGTCCCCAAGGAGCCACCTTATGCAGGTGCCACTGTTCTACACAGGATCAGGAGGCATTTCAGCAGCTACAGCAGCTTACGCCCACTGCCATCTTTATAAAACCCATGTTGGTCTGAAAGTTTTCAAACTCCCCGACCACAAGAAACTGTCTTTGCTTTCCAAAAACAGGCTCCCTTAAATCACACAGAAATAAGGAGGCTCATTTCAGGTGTATGTATGTCAGCTGTCTGAGAACAGGGGGTCCCTGGAAAATGCTGAGTCTGATTTCACCCAAGAGGGAAGGCCCTGGTGACTGGTCAGGGACAAATGCTCGATGGGGTTTTTTGGCAAAACAAGGTTTAATGCTTTTGACATCAAGTAAATAATGATTCTGACTCAGGGAAACTGTCTTCTTCCCTTCTCCTGTTTTCACTTTTGTAACTTTCTCTTGGGTGAACAAAGGAAATTGGCCATCTCCCTGCCTCAAATGGGTATAGATGTTTCTCTTTTACTAATCTTCCATCTTGGAGGTGACACTTGCAAGGGGAGGGAAAGCACTGCCTCAGTCCAGAGGTGGCCTAGGCCAGCATCTGGTGGCTTTGGTTGACCCACAGTGACAGTCAACGTGATCCACTAAACCACAGTGGACACTGAGGAGAATTAGCCTATTGGTAGCAAGACCACAGAGTGATGGGTCTGTAATTTGGAAACAGACCAACTCCTAATTGGTGAAAACACTGTGGAGGTCACTACAATTTAAAGACAAACGACTAGCACAGTAACAGACAATCACTAAAAACTGTATTTGGAAACAATCAAAAGATTCTGATGTCTCTTTTCAACGTATTGATTTCTACATGTAAAAATTAATGTCACAACATATTGGGTCTGATGGGACGTTTTATAGACATGTCAAATTTGAGCAGTTTGCAACACTTATGGGAGTCAGGGCTGCCTTCCTCCCTCCCTTCCACTGTTTCTAAAACTCAATGGGAAAGATATCCTTGGGGAAGGATTAACAAACAAGCAAACAAACAAACAAACAAAAGAATCCAGTGTTTTGGGAATCACAGATTGCCCGTTTCAGTCGGCAGTAGTTTTCTAGAAAGTTACCTCTTGTCCGTCATTTCACACTATGCATTTATCGCCCTCAGAGTATGTGTTCCAGCCATCACCTGCCTAAAATTCAAACAAACCGCCACCAGTAAGCCTTACATTTCTTCACTCTCTTTAAATATAAGAAACCCAAAGGTTCATTAAGACGCTAGAAGCACCTCAAACAAGCACGACAATCATTGCCCGTTAAGGCAAATTGCTCCGAATATTCTCGGTGACTACGCAGGAAAAACTGTTTGCCCACCTGAGCAGAAGGTAGAGGCGAAGGTCTGCAGGGCCGAGTCCACCTCCTCCACGCTGGGCAGGGCCAGGAGCCGAGGGAGGAGGCCCTCGAGCGACTGCACGAACAGCCGGGCACTGTGCTGGTCGGCCTCCTGGTTCTTCAGCAGCTTGAGGGACAGAGCGGCGGTTCGCAGGGACCTGTGGCCCAGGCAGTCCCGAGGGGTCTGCTCCTCATCGGCCAGGGAGCAGTTGTCCGAGCCAATGTCCGACACGTCAGACCTCCCGGAGTCCTTTTCCGCTGCCATCGAGTACTGGTCGCAGGAATCGAACTCCGTCCTGGAGAGGTCCTGGTCGTCCACGCTGAAGTTGCTCTCGCTGTACCTCGACCCGTAGGAGCGCATCCTGCAGTCCACCGACAGGAAGTTCGTTATGTCGGGGTAGGCAACCATGTGGCTCCTCTGAACGACGTCTGGTTGGTCCCCCGCCTCTGGTTCGGACGCTTTGCTCGGCGGCTCCTTGCCCTCCTGGATGGCCGGGGACTTGAGGCCATTCTTGTGGTTTTCTGAGGGCTCCTCAGGCGTGGTCTGACCCAACTCTCCCTCCAGAGTGGTCTGGCCCGTGTCAGTGGTCACACTGATGCTGATGTCGGGGCTCCTCTCGTTCCCCGACTCCCACGGCGTGTGCTCGGAGGACAGGACGCGCCGCTGCCAGCGGAAGTCGGCCTCGTTGATCTCCATGGAGTCCCTGCTGGACTCAGCGCCGTCCCTCAGCTCCTCCAGGCGCAGGAGCAGCAGCTGCACCTGGCCTTCGCTCAAGCCCTTGCCCTGGCTGAGCTCGTCTAAGGCCCCCAGCAAGGTGCAGACGCAGGACACGGCGGCGTAACAAGCTTCAATGCCACCCTTGATGCACGCTTCGGTCATGCCATCCATGATGCTAAAAGTGTTCAAAGGAGAAAGTGGCATCAATACATGAAACGTGGCAAAATGCTCCAAAATGAACAAGGATTGTCAGGCTGGTGAACAGCATAGTATTCAATACATATACTCTAGTTTACCTGAAATTGAATGGTTTGGGCAAAATGTAACTGAAACTAACATGCTCAGGCTGGCAGAGGAAAACCTCCAGGGAAAGTGGCCCTCCTCGAATCACACTCTTGGGGTTGACCGGTTTATTTGGGTAGAAACAAAATTCCAGGTGGGAATTTATCATCTTCACAAGGGCAGGTAATGAATCATCTCACCACTGTATTATGTTCAGTTTTCAAACAGAAAACAGTTATAATGGCTATGATTATGATAATGTGCACATCTTCTATAAAATAAACATATTCCTGAACATGAGAATGCATGAGAATACAGTTCCTACAAATCAGATACTATTTAACTTTCTAGGGGGAAAAGGAAATCCTATAGCTGAAAGGAGTCCTATAACTAAAAGAGGAATCCTATAGCTACTGTAATTTATTCAAAAAGGTTTTCCCTAAAGTAAGCCCAATGGATAATTTTCATATAGTTCATTTTGTACATTGGGTTTTTTAAGTCAAATGAAAATACGGAAAGTTATATGATTATAAGAAATTGGGATAAGCCTTCTCATATGGCCTGTGGGTGTGTTATTAAATAGTCACATTTCATATAGTGTAGATTCATACAACTTCAGGGATTTCAAAGCAAAGTCAAGAGTATTCAGAGAAGCAGTCTTTGCCAAGCAAGAGAGACCTAAAAAGGAGAAGGTATCATACAGTTTGAGAAAATCCAGATGAGACTTTCTTTTTGAAATTGATCTTTTCCTGGATTCAGGTTCAGTGGAACTGGGTCCTGCCAAATCGCAGAGACGCTGTGGGCTCCCAAGTAGCTGTAATAAAAAAGGGGGGGGGGAAATAATGGAAAAGTGAATAAAATGAAAAAAGGTTTTGAAACTGTGAGCTCAAATGAACATGTACTTTCTCCACTGAGTGATACAGTGTAAGGAGAAACATCGCTATTTGGAAGTCAAATCTTAATAGAACTGATCTGGGTGTTCTTGACGTAGAGTGTACATGCGTTCCCAGCTCCTCAGTTCAGGACTGGCTTAGACCAAGATAATGCTCTGAGGACTGTTTCAAATTTTTTTACAGCACAGAACTAGAAAGCACTTGCATCAATGTTCTTCAGAGAGACTGGCCTGTAATTTAACTGTCCTATTCTCTCTCTGTCTTATTTTGCTATCATGTTGGCTAGCTTTAAAAACTGCGTTGAGAAGTACTCCCTCTTCCTACTCTCTGGAAAAGTTCCCATATTAGAATTACCCATTCCTGGAATGTTTCTAAAGCTGTACGGGGTCAGTAATTTTTTCTAAATGGAAAGATTTTAACTACCGATTCAGTTACTTTAAAGATAATGGGACTACTTAGGTCAATCAATTTCATCATGAGCCAACTCCTTAAAGGCTGTGTTACTTATTAGAAATTTATTGATTTTATCTAAATTATTAAATTTACTGGCCTAAGGTTGTCTTAATACCTTCTTTAATGTTTATAACATCTATAGTTATATGCATTTTTTTTCATTTGTTTTTAACAATTCTGGAATTTTTTGATTGCTTTGCCAGGAGTTTTTAAATTTTCTTAGTCTTTTCAGAGTTCTGGGATTTTTCACTTTGTTGATCTACTATATTACATTTGCTTTTTATTACATAACTTTCTGCTTTTATTCTTATTTTTCCTTTCTGCTTTCTTTTAATTTAATCAAATCTTTATCTGAATTAGAACATTAATTTTAGACTATCTTTTAATATAAGCAATTGAAGCTATAAATAACCTTCTATGCACTGCTTTGGCTGCATCTTATAAATTTTCATGTATAGAATTTTCATAATTGTTCAGTATTAATTTTTATTTCCATATGGTAGAAATTTCTTTATGGAAAATTTCAATTTGAGGCTAAATTAACTAAAAAAAAGACTGGTTAATTAAGTGTATTGGAACTAGTATCCTATGCCATGTCCATTAATTTCAAAGTGAATTATATTTGCAGGAAAAGTATATTAAGTAGAAAAAGTTATATCTTAAGGGGCACTCTTCTTCCCCTTTTTCCATATTTCTTTTTTACCCCAGAAATTGGGAACTTCTGCTCTCCTGGCAGCAAAGAAATGAAGCTTCCACTTTTTTCTCCACATTCTATTTCTTTGACATTGAAATCCCCCCTACACACACACACACACACACACACACACACACACACACTGCCAGGCCTACATCCAAATGAAGTGGCCTCTAGCTGGCCCATTTCTTCTAGAAGAGCAGATGCATTTCAGGAACAATGGAGTGGGAAATATCACTTTCTCTTGGGATCCATTACATTCTCTAATCTAGCTTTACCACTAATAAATTAGATTATTTATATCAATTTCTACATTAATCTTGTGTTTATTACTCAGCTGTTTCCAAAAACATGTGGAGGGAAAGGGGACTGAATAATTAGGCTTATGAAGAACCCTCAACAAATAGTTAACAAGAGGGAAGACATGTTCAATGTCAGCTTCTCTGGGTGGGAATGAGGGATATGAAATGAGGGTTTGGGTGTCATAGGTCTGATAAAGATGAGGAAACTCCTTCTAAAGCCAAACTATGGGAGAGAGAAAGGGAAGCAAGGTGTGCTTTCTGTTTACCGATCATTTGGGGGGGAAATGGAAACAGAAAAGAAAATAGACTTTGAAAAACAAACTTTCCTGCATGTCTTTAAAACGCACAGGGTGCACATGGCAGTGTGACAAATTACAAAGAAAACAGGAAATAACGCGCCAGGGTTCAAACTCCAAAAGGCTAAACAAACATCCTGGATGCCCGGTGGCTTTGTGTACATAAACCCAGCACATTTGGTTTCTAGGTTACCAAGCTTCCCAAACTGTCGGTGCTTTCACCGGCACTGCTTTTCAGAACCACCCGGCCCACGTCAGTCCGCTGTGCTCTGGGGCAGCACTGCCTGGACCTGCTGCTCAGGTGCTAGCGTCTAATCCCAGCCTTGCCTGCAAAATAACCTTGGGAAGCTACATCGCCCATGAAAAAGGGGACAGCATAACTCATTTCCTTTGCACTAGTAAAATAGTTATTTAAAATGCATTTAGACACCTACACACCCTGGAGGCAAAGTATTTTTAGCATTCAGGTATCAAGTGGCTCTACCACGGGCAGCAACAACTCCAGCGCCTGTCAACTGTGAGGCTGCTGCTGCTTACAAAATACTCTCTTTGCAGATAGTCTGTTTTCAGGCCCATCTGTCACAGTCAAAATATATTAAACGCTTATTCTGATTCAAGCACTGCAGTGTCAGGTACCAGGGGAAACACAAAAGCAACATATACAGAAACATATTTAGGAGACCAGAAGTTTGTTCCACACTGAGCTGCAAACCAATCAGTGTGCTGCTGCATAGAATCAGTTCTAAGTGGTGGGGTGGGATTTGAAGCAGAGCAGAATCAGTGGTCTGAGGAAGCAGGGCCATAGAGGAGGACTCTGACAGCAAAGAGGCAGCTGTACTTAGAACACCTGGATCCGTGTTTTAACTCCACTACTCACAAGGACTTGGGGCGCGTAGCAACTTCTCATGGAGCCTCAGTTGTCCACCTGGAAACTGGCATATTATCTTCCTAAGGGAGGCTGTAAATAAGCTAAAGGGAGGTGCCAGCAGTGTCTGGCCTATTGTAATCAACCACTGAGCTCTGTGAAGTGGAAGTGGCCAACAGGACCCGGGGAGGAGGGCTCTGAATAGACGCGGGAAGGTGGGAACTGAACAGAGCAGGGCTGGTCAGACGGAATCAGGGTGATCCCGGGAAAGGATGGGAAATGAGAATGAAGACAGAACCGTCTAGGAACTGGGCAGATTAATTCAGACTTGAGAGACACTCAGGAGTCATTGGAGAGTGGGAAAACTGTCAACAGTGGTGATTTATGAACCTTAGTCCAGAAAGACAAAAGGCAGGCAACAAGCAGGAGACAGAGACTAGCTAGACCTGGTACACCCCTCAACCCTAGAGAGACTATCCATTATTGGATACAGTGTGGTAGCAATTGAGTCCTAGCAGGTGACTGGCAAACATCTTCTGAGTGCTTCCTGCTTGAAAACACAGTGCTCAGGACCCCCACGCCCACAGGGGTCGCATTCGTCAGTGCCTCCCTACCTCTTTCATGACTTTGATGGCTTCCACCCGGTGCTGCGGTGGGGGATAGAGCAGCATGCGGTGATAGAGGGACTGGAGCACGGGCTTCATGGAGTCCACCGACCCCACCAGCCGGACCAGCTCGGCTGCAATGTAGTAGATGGTCCGAGCCACGGGCCCGCTCAGGGCAGGGGCGGTGGAGGAACAGCCCGAGCCCCGGCCATGGTCGGAAACTCCTGGGCACGCAGAGTCGGACTCCGCGCTGGCACTGGGGCTGCTGCTGTGAGCAGAGGTGATGGTTTTGTCGTGAACTGGATTCCCCAGGATCACGATGAGAGCAGGGCAAAGGTTTTTCCTGGGAAAGAGATGGGGAGAAAAATGAGTTTCACTACAAGCCTAAGGATCAAATGTGAATACAATCTTGAGTGCAAACACCAGATGCCACACAAACGACTATACAGTTGGGTTCTTCCCTACTCCTATTTTGGCTAAGTCCTGCCCCCGTTTTCCACATCTCTCCATCATTTCTGGATATATGAATAAAATACTTTTTTCTCATCAGTCAAGCTAGGGTTAACTAAATAAAATATCAAGAGAAACACCCAGAGACCAGACTCAAACTGCGAAATGGCTCAGTTATAAAGTTTCATTTCAAGTAACAAAATTATTTTGAGAAGTTAATTTAAAATCTTGACACATATCATCCATATCCCTCCCTGTGGGTAAGCCCAGGAACCCAGAACAACTAGCTGGCTGCCTGCATGCCTGTCACTCGTGCGACTCCCTTGACTATGACTAAGTGACTAGTATTTTCAGGTTGAGAGAGAGAACGTACCAGGGTAAGGCCAAGAATAATGTTGAATATCTCTTGTCCCTCCCCCCTTCATAACTTTCTGGAGCCTTTATATGCTTTTAGAACAAACGAATGACCTAGAAAATAACTTCCTCATTTCTGAGTCTTATGATCCTATGATGTAAACAAAATGCAAGGGGGCCTTGGGGGCCTATTTTGTCACAGTAATCATCAGTTTCTCTCTGGTGCATGTAAGCAAAGCAACTTCCTACTTTCCCTCAAAAACATTTACACCCAGATGAAACGACTGGTAGGTCATGGAGGCTGCGGGAAGGACCCACAGACACAGCTGGGCGAGCGAGCCCTGGGGCTGGCGTGGGGCGGCAGGAGGGCGCTCACCAGATCAGGTCGGTGAAGCCTCGGTGCAGGTGCATGGAGCAGGAGGAGCTGCTGAGCACCGACAGGACGCACTCCAGGTACAGCAGCTGCAGCTGCTGACTGTCACTGCGGAGCCAGGCCACACGCGGACAGAGGCACACAAAACAAAGGCAAGGTTACAGAGGCGACGTGTGGGAAACATTTGGCAGGCATTACAGCAATGTTAATTTGGGGGGGGGGGGTAGTGTTACAGGTTGAATTGTGTCCCTACCCCCAACTCATGTGTTGAAGTCCTAGCCTCTGGTATCTCAGAACGTGAGCTTATTTGGAGATAAGTTCTTTACATGGGCAATAGAGTTAAAGTCAGGTCATTAGACTGGGGCCAAATCCAGGGTCCTTATAAAAAGAAGAAATGTGGACACAGAGCTGTACAGAGGGAAGATAATGTGGAGAGACTCAAGAAGAAGGCAGCCACCTACAAGCCAAGAGGGGCTTGGAGTAGATCCTTCCCCCTGCCCTGAGAAGGAACCAGCTCCGTGACGACGCTCCTACCAACTGGGCCACCCAGCCAGGGCTGCTGGCAAGCACATTCCTATGCCCTGGTTATGTCTGCTCCCTACCCCACCAGAATTAAGTAAGGAAGAATTTAATGATCAAGGGCACACTTACTACAAATGTATAATAAACACTTTTAAGAGAATTCATTCAGAAATCCTGAATGGAATGAGAATGTTTAGTGAAAGGAGAAACTTACTTTAAAAAATAATTTTGGTTGCCTTTCTTTTCTCCTGATTTAAAGTAAATAAATGCCCAAAGGAAGCTTAATGCCCTTAAGAGTTCAAGTAAGTCCCAGTGGAAGAAGGCAAAAGGAAAAGGCAAGATGACCAGTGACAGGCAGACCTGAAACTTAAGGAGACAGGAAGGAAGCAAAGTTAACAGCAGACCATCCCAAAGCCCAGAAGGGCACATCCATCCACTAGCCAGGCTGAGAAAGGCTATGCAGCTGTCAGCAAGGGATCAGAAGATGGGGCTGGGGACCCTCACTTAAGTGCTACCTTAAACACCTCGGTGACATGGCTCAGTAAAATTGACATTAAGCTTTAAAACCAGTTGGAAAGCTACAACCCGAGGGCAAAATCCTGCCATGACTTGTGAACTAAGAAAGATTTTTACATTTTTAAAGGGTTGTAAACAAAACCAAACCAAAAATGAACAGGAAACGGAGACGGTATGTGGCTCTTCATGGAAAACATTAGCTGACTACAGATCTCCCTTGTTTAGGGAAAACTGTACAGTGATGAAAATAATGTGATTATTTTGAAAAAGAGAATTCCACTTTTATTTGGATGTACTCTACACCTCTGAGGGTGGAGGAAGACAGAGGTCAAGGCTGAGTTTCCTCAAAAATTATTCCTCTTTTGCCAAGAGCAAGAGGAAGAAAGACAAGACATGATCAGCCAGTCTTTGGCCGGCCAGGTACAGACTTCCCATGTTTATACAACCACACACACAAGCTTCCCTACACTTTTGAACAAAACATAGTTCCTGACCGGAAACAGCACATCCTTCATTCTTGTGGGACTGGAGAGATAAGTAGGTAAAGCCCAGTGCAGGAAGTGCTGTGGGTAATTTAACACAAGGTTCTACGAGAGCATATAGGAGCGGCATCTGACCCTCCTTAGAAAGATTCAGAAAGAATTCCCAAAGGAAATGTACATCAGCAGAGACCTAAAGTTCAAGTTGGAGTCTTGCAGGGAGGCCCTGGGGAGAGGCTGTGTGCAAAGCATGGGGTGGATGGGGAGGTTTGTAGTTGGAGGAAAGCATGTGAGGATGTCACCAGCAGGACACAAGCTGGAGAGGTGGACAGGGGATAGATAAAATAATTATAGACAATAAAAATTCTCAACTTCTGGAATCACTAGAAATAAACCTATAGAGAAACCATGAGCAGTCAAGGTTCCTATGAGTATCTACAAAGTATGCCACAGCAAGCCCAAGGCATTAGGCTGGATGACAGGGAGAACGCATTGCCAAGGTAACTGGCCTGGGAGTCTCCTTGGAGACCGAATGTGGCAGCTTTTCTGTGGGTCGCAGCAGTCTGGAAAAACAGGTGCTCGTGACCGTACATGAGTCATATCATTAGAGGAGCTGTTGGAAATGTAAGCACCATCCACACCATGCCCCTCAGTGTACACACACAGATGTGTGCACAGTGTGTATATGTGTGTTTCATATTTGTCTGCCTCTAGACAGACAACTATGTGAGATGCACATAAGAGCCTAGAAACCAGCCAACTCTTTCAAAACACACTAGGGAAAAATCTGTCTACTCAGGAGGGTGTGAGTCACGTTGCCTGGTCTTTTGTTTGAGCATTTCATGGCTGGCAGGCTGAGTATCTGCTGGTCTCATTTTCTGCTCATCTCTGAATTTCCTCCCAGGTGCATGATCCATGGAGAGCAAGTCTCACGAGTGCAGCAGGGGCCATGGGGGCTAAGCAGCCGCCCTCCCAGCAAGGCCTCCGCCAGGCAGTAGGGCAGCACATTCTGGATCTCCGGAATTTTACCTTGAACCATTTGATTCTGCTTCCTTAAAAAGTCCAAATTTAGTTAGAAAAAGGAGAGAGGGACTTAAGTAACAGTGTAAGCAGTGGGCTGGAATTAGAACACACGAGATGAACACTTAACTGTGCCTCATTGATTCCAAGGCTGCTTTGGTACAGATTCCTCCCTGACATTCTGTGCGGTGAGGGGAGGGGGTGGGAGAGGCACAGGGAGGGAATGAATAAGCATCTTCCTAAGCCCAATTATCCTTCCAAATATTCTTGGATTAAACATCATGTAACTCCACTTGCCGAATATAGAATTCTATTAATACCGTATCTCCGAGGCAGGTGAGTTATTCTGAGAGCCTGAATGCATTCTCTGGATCCTCCTGAGAGACTGAGCGTATCATGAATACAAATCCCACAGAGCTAACGCCCTAGGAGGCATCTGAGCATCACTTCTGGAGATGGTTGCTGAGGGGATGTACTGACCATAGCGTGATTTTAGAGGCAGGTGTTTAGATGGTAAGAGAGGTGTCAAGTTTAGCTAATAGAAATACAAGGAGTCAAGGAAGTAAAATAAAAGAAACTGTAGAAAATGTAAAAACTTAACAAGGAGAATTAACAGAACCATCAGAGTGACAGCACCAAGAGCATAGTACCACCTGACCAGGTGGGCTTAAAGGTCTCCAGTTTAAGCTGCAGTAAGCATCCTCCATCCCCCATTTAGCAACAGAACCCCCATTTAGGGTAATGGAATCGTGAAGGGAAAAACCAGATTCAAACAATGTGAACAGTGTTGGGAGGCAGAATTCCTGGAGAAGTGCATTGGGAAACCAAGCAAGGTGATGAGAATCCTATAAAAACTATTAAACTGTAGATAACAATATGCCTAAGGTATCTTTATCCAATGTCCAATCAGAAACTCTAGAAAAACATATGTAGTCACATGAGTTATTTCCCCCATTTAAAGTCAATTCTCAAGTCATATGGTGGTGTTGTTTTTTAGTAGCTGACAGAAACCTATGACCTTCAGAATCTGTGTATGTGCACATTTGCAAGAAATGTTCGTACAATGTATCTTCCTAACAACCTACAGTCAAATTTCTGATGTGAGAAGCTCATGTCAACTGCATCATGAACTATAATTAGCACTGGCAATGCTGAAAGTAAAGAAACCATTTTAGAGCTAATATTTATCAAGTCCTTACTATACCCTAGGCACTGTGCAGTTGAAAAATTCCACTTACACCAGTACTTCTGAGAAGGTATCAACACTGACTGTTTATAATAATTACAATAGGCATGAACTTGGACTGTCCCAGGTACACTAGGTCACATGGTCACTCTACGCATGGGGGAGGGGATGACCCTGTAGCTGGTTTTAGAGCCATCCATGAACTTAAAGCCCTTACCAGACTTAGCTGAAGACTCTTTCCCAACCAATCAACAAAGACACATTTTAAATTTATCATTTGTAGACCCATAGACTCATTCTGACTTATCCTGATGGCTAGTTTTGGGTTATTAATGGCATGATTACCATAAGCTCCCACACTTTTCTAGCACTTAAAAACTGTAGAGTTTTCCCTTAGCAAACTACTCAGGAAAAAAACGTTTAGCTTATTGGTTTTCCCTTATTTCCTGCAGAGGGATAAACACAGCCATTGTATTTTGCAGAGTTTTGGTGGCCTCTGTTTTATTCCCTATAATGCTAAGACCTGGGGGGAGGGGTGGGGTAGGGGAGGAGCATCCCTGACAGCTGATTAAATTGACATAAAAATGACATGTATGTAAAAGTCAGAGTAATGTGCTATTTTTAAAGATATGCATGTGAGCTCAGAGGCTCAGGAAATGTTGGAAGAAACAGAAAAAGACCGCAGAGTCCAACTCCGCCTTTCACAGAGGAGAAAGGTGCAACAGTTTGATGAGAAGACTCAGAGTCACAGCTGGGACAGGTCCGGGTGGGGACCAGCCTTCCCCGCAACCAGCTCTCAGCCGGCAGCCTTTCCATTCACACCCGTGCTCGAGGGGTGGACTCCTCTTCGCATTTTCTCATCAGGGAATGATATCCATCAGCAACAGTACTGGGTAACACAGGCTTGCCCAAGGCCGCTGAATATATTTCTCAGAAATGAATGCCAATGGGAAGAACCGTTGTCCCTCTACTCTGCCATTTTACATGATGCTACAGACCCAAGTGACCTCAGGAATAGACCGTGAGTAACACCGATGCTGAAGGCACTGACCTGATGGCGGCTTGTAGCTTCTCACACAGAACAGTGAGCACGGACACAAGGTCGTCACAGAGGACCTCTACTGTTGACCCTGCAAACAGAGGAGGCTCAGGCATTAGACATGGGCAGGGCCACTTGGAGCTCCCTCCACAGCCCTTCTCGTCCTTCATTTCTGATGTTTTCAGGACTTGAAGAGATGATTCTCAGATGCTGAGCCTTCCTTAGGCCACCAAAATGTAATGCTTTAAATACAATAATTCCTTTCTAAAGCAAAACACTCAAAAGTGAGTCCAGAAAGAAAATAATGGATTGTTTCTTATAAAATTCATTCATATTTAATGAAAAGATATTTGGTTAAGAAACAACACAACTGACAATGATCTTCTCATTATTTAGGCCAATAGACTATACATGTATCCTTTATTCTGACCTCTTGTTTTTCTGGGTTTTGTGAGTAGGATCGTACCCCAAAGAGAAAAAATGGGGTACAAAAAATGGGGTACCAGAGCATGGAAGAAAGGCGGGCTTTTCAAACTAGGAAGCTACAGAAAAAGGGCCAAACAATTTGCTCACCACTTTCACCCACTTAAACTATTTGTCCAGCATCCTTGGAGCACATGGTCTTAATGGAGTAATAGCAAATATCAGAAAAAAAACAATAAAAACATGTTCATGTGCAGAAACTAGCAACAAAACTCCCAGAGAAGCACTGGAGTGTACTGGGAAAGGGCTGAAATTTGGAATCAGCTTGCTGACTGCATGAGCTTGGGTAAGCTTCAGTTTTCCTTTTGGCAAAATGAGATAAGTAATATCAATTACACAGAGTAATTGGGCCAAGTGAAGTAACAAGTGGAAGCATTTGTTTTTTATTAATAAAAACCTGTAAAGATCTATACAAATGTGGCCAAGTATTTGATGAATGTATAAATAAATGAATAGATGACCATGAAGTCAAGGAAGATGGAGGAAAAACTAGCCAGAGTATAAAAGAGAAAACTGAAGTTGGGAGAGGGCAGGGGAAAGAGAAATGGTTGATCCTCAGAACTTAAGATCTTAAATTCAGGGGGAAAAAATGAGAAATGGTAAGGTACAATGATAAAACATAGTTCAAAATAAGTAAAACCCATAAGTGGTCCTTAAACTCAATTTTAGATACATTTTAAATGAGTCCATCAATTTTTTTACTAATATATATATTTTAAAGGTGTATCTTTGATCAAGAGGACTTTGACCTCCTTTTTGGTTTATAAAATCATTCTGCATTAAAGGGAAGATTTTTATTGGAACTGCAATTGCCAAAAGAGAAGGAAAGAGGGGTAGAAAATGTTGGAGCCTATCACTGGGAGCATTAGAAGGTGAAGAGATTCTGTAGCACTTCTGGTCCACAGCCCAAGAATAGAGTGAGATGTGACTAAACACACTCAAGCAATGCTTTAGAAAATGACAAGATACCTTTCATTTATTTCATTTACCCCCTTTCTCCTAAATTGTGGCTGTTCAGCTCTCTCCTTTTCACTCCCTCTCTTTTTCATCCCTCTACTCCACCCCTTCTCCCTACTATTAACTTGCAAAAATATTTTTAAAAAGCAGTTTTTCCAATATTTTTAAATCACTGAATGAAATCTGAAATAAACTTACATTTCCATTTAAAAAATCAGATTACCTGAATTTTCCATATCGCTTTCAGAAAACAATACTACCAAACTTTTAAAAAATCAGACTGCTTGTCAATTATATGTAGACCTGTTTGCTCTTTTCCTTTGGGTCAGAATGAAAGTCCCTTACCTTGATTTCTGTCCTTCTGCAAGATTCCTTGTGAGATGACTCATTTTCCATATAAAAAAACTGGTACTTCATAAATATACTTCGGGTGCAATAGCATTTTGTACCAATCACGTTTCTACAACCCTCTATTCCATTCTCATTTTAACGTTTAATAAACCTTATTTCACAAAGAACAAAGTAACTAAAAAAACAAGCCTCCAGCAGGAAGGTCTATGAAGAGTTCATTTCCCCCACACAGTTGGAACAGGAATAGGTGTGGTTGGCATAACAGTGCAGGAACAGAAGGAAGACAACAGTGGTTAAATCATGCCCCGTAAAGCAAAGCTAAGCAGAAGCTCCAAGGACAGTGGTGGACGATCCTGAGCACTGCTCATCCCTACAGCCCCAACACCAAGCACGCAGGAGGCATGCTAACACCCGCTTTTTAAACTGAACTTGCAAAAATCAAATTCAGTACCTTGATTCCCGAATTCCTGTGGGACATCCGGGTTTTCAATTATCTAGTAAGGGAGACACACACAGGACAATTAGTAGATTCAGGCAAGAAAAATCCTGACTTAAACAATGGAGAATTCTTGGAAACAAAACATCATTTTGAGTGCTCTGGGCTCACCTAACTCACCCTCCAGGTCCTGACAGCATTTCATTATTCATGGTATTTATGAAAGGATGTCTGGAACTGAGATTATCAGTTGCAAAAATAATTCATTCAAGAGCCCACAAACTTGCTGGGAGTTTAAGCCCCATGGTCCACTTTATCACTCCAGTTGTGCTGAGCTATTCACTGGTGGCAATACCCCTCTAAACAGCTGAGTTACCTTTGCACAGATAATATTTCCCAAGGTCACAGAGTACACTCTGATTGGCACCTGAAGCATATAGACCTTTAGTCATAGAAGGATCAGGTTTCTGGACTTCAAAGTCCAAGTCCCAGGATGACTGCTGGTCAGAAGCACCAGCTTCCTGTTTGGGGGGGAGCATATTAGCTTCCAACCAAGCTAGGCTGTCACTTGGTAGACCCAGAACCATCAAGGTAGAGACAGAACCTTGAACGAAGGGAGAACAGGAAGGGAAATCTATTGACAAATAGTTAGACTGACTTCCCGTTGCTGGGAGAATTCAGGGACGACTGAACAGAGAACAGGAAGGAGGCTCTACGGTCTCCTTCCCTCTTAGCGCTGGTAGATGGTGAGAGGGCACTTCCATGCCAATCACTTACCAGACAGATCAATCGTCCCATGACATTTTTTTAACTTGTTATAGGAATATATTTCTACTATTCTCTGCTCATTCATTTGCAAGCTCAGCTGCTTCCACACATTCTTGGTGAAATGCTAACTGGTACTGGGAGGTGGGCTGGGCTGTGGATAGACATTAGATGGAAGGTAGAGTTCATGCTAACGCTTTTGGCAGTCTAGACTGAGTTTCTTGCCGTTGTATTTAAGTCTTCCTAATTCTGAGATGGCCTGCAACGTCTTTCCAGTGATGAGTCATGCTATACACCACACATCTTCCTCAGATAATGCTAAGTGTCCCACGGAGAACACACAGCCTCCTTGGACCACTCTCCTTTAATGGGTTTTTTAAAATAACCACTCTTAGGTGGCAACACATAGTCTCTCTAGTAGACATCACGAATGCCCCAAATATTAGCATACTGAACACTGGGTCTTCTTGGGATGTGGAAACATCTCCAGGGGCCGCAAGAGTAATGGAAAGGAAATAACAGGAAACACTAATTTTCTATCTAGTTTGGGATCTTGCCTCCGGTTGGGGTGAGTCCAGATGGTCAGTGATGAGCCGGACCAGAAGGCTGATTAGCCACTCAGTACACGAGACAAAGGCAGATAACCCCTGGGTTTTACCCAGCCCTCTACAACTGTTCCTGTCACTGCTCTCACAAAAGAGCAACACGAACTGTAAGGCTAAGTCATTTGAAACCTAATATTCTCCTACTTAAAATTTTAAAAATAAGATTAAATGACTAATATAACTGGAATCACTTTGACACTACAAAGTTTTATTTAAATATTTCATCTCAAAACATTAAGGTATCCTTACTATTACAGTATTTCATCATGTGGCCATCTAGCAAGGATGGAATACAACTGACTATATTAACATGAGGATTCTCAACATCTTAGGTTTATTTCCATTAAAAATACCTTTTACTCTCAATATGTTTTCTATTCATAGATTTGAATTTCCTTTAAACTAGTATTGCCACACCACCGTATTCAAATTATTAGCATAAATGAAATCATTTTTAACAAAGAGTAAGCTAATATAATAAAAATACCTAAAATTAAAACAATAACTTTTTAAAAAGAAACTTGGGCTTTGGATATAGCAAACACAAAAGAAAAAAGTCAATATTAGCTTTATCTGATTAGGGTTGTTTTTTTCCAACACTAGCTGCAAAAGCTCATATTAATAACCTGGGCTGGGAGTCAGGAGAGCAGGGATTTACTTCTGGCTCTTTCACTGATAAGCTCATTAATTTTAGATTTCAATTTCATCTCTCTGGGTTTCATCTTCCTCATCTGTTTTTATGAGGAATAAAAGAATTTGACCAGATAATCTCAAAAGTTCCACTCAGCCCCACGATTTTCTAATAATTACATAATAATTGAAGTTAAACAAGAACAATATTTGAAGTTAAACATGAATCTTAGTTTCTATAAAATTAATTTCTGAGACATTTCAGACTGCCATGAGATTTCCTATTCTAAAAAACAATAATGTGTTCACTTCAGAATACTTCTTGCAGATTTTAAAAGAACTTTAATCTGAATTATTACAGAGGCAGATTTAAAAAAAAAAAATTTTTTTGAAGAGGAATAATCTCCTCATTAACGTTCCCAGAAGATAATTTATACAAGAAGCCAATTACATTTACATTTTCCCAAGAACGCTCATTTTAGACAATCTGTTCAAGTTTAGAGCAAAGAGCTCCAGGCTTTGAAGACAGAAGGAAGACAAATCCAGCTTTGCCTGGACAGCATCAGCAGGTGGAGGAGGTCTGTAGCCGTGATCTTTCAGTTAACAAAACCCCCACAAATACCAAACCTCAAAGCATGGAATTAACTGCTATTAATTTTGAATTTACTTCTGGTATTTGGTAATAGGTCGCAATACTTGCCTATAAATTTTTTTAATCTGAGAAGTTTTTTAAAAAAATGATTGGGGAAAAAAAAAAGTGAATTTCAAAATAATGACTAAAAAATTACAGGAACTGTAAGGAAAAACAACTCCCAAAGCTTTGGAGTGAAACAGGCAAATAAATGTACATTGAAGGAGCTTAATTTACATAAATAAACGCTCTTCCAAACCAAGCCAGCCCTTCCTATTGTCCGTGAGGAGCGGCCCTGGCGGGTGGGACGGGGGCAGCCGGGTGGGGGACAGGTGGGGTGCGGGACACGCGCATGCAGTTCCACAGACACTGGCACGGCCGTGTGACCGTGGGGATGTCGCGAGGCTCACCGTATTCTCCTGCCTTTGTCGCAACTGTAAGGTCAAGTCACTCAGCATCTGACTGAGAGTTGCCCGCACAGCAGTGTTTATGCTGCGCTGGTGACAGCTACAGGTGTATGTCTCAATGCACACCTGGTAAAGAAACAAGACAGCAACATACGCACTCCACGGGTCAGCGTGTTACCAACAGGCTCCGGGATTACCCGGAGAGGGCGTGAAATCCCCCGCAAGTCGAAAGTCAGCCTGATTTAGAGCCAGTTACCAGTGATCCTTCATAGATTTAAAATCTCTGGGCATTTATGTTTTAAGCGTGTAGGAAAAGTAATATTTGCCTAGAGAGTGTCCCTCTTAGAAGCTTACTCTTTTGTGTCATTGGTTTTTAGATATGCCAAATAATTCTGTTGAGAACAAACTCAGGTGGCTGGAAATTAACCAGGAAAAGCTCCTTTCGTGACAAAACTGAAAGAATTTATTAACTCCTGAGTTATGAGGTGTGCAGAGAGGATTAGTGGCACCCTGTCTTCTGCTCTGTAAACAGGCGTGACCTTGGATTACCTCTCTCTGTGCTCTCCTGGAAACCTGAGAAAGGTGGACGTCAGCTGTGTCACTAGGCAGCATGGCTCGTGGTAAATCATCCCGAATACTAAGCGGTATCTGAACTGGGAAAACTGTGAAGGAACTGTAAAAATCCAGTAAGGAGTCACAGGTTTGAGCGTCCCCGAGTGACTCTTGTCATTGATCATGTCCTCTGAGGGAACTCCGCAAGCGCCACCCATGGGGGTACAGAGACATCGTTCCCTGCATACAGTCGATCCCAAATGACACAGGTTTGAACTGCCTGGGTTCCCTTACATGTAAATGTTTTTAAACTTATGATATTGATAAATATAGTATAGTACTTTAAATCTACCTTCTCTTCCTTATGATTTTTATCAACAACATTTTTCTTCTAGCTTACTTTATTGTAAGAATATAGTATATAATACATATAACATTAAAATATGTGTTAATCAACTGTTTATGCCACTGGGGAGGCTTATAGTCAATAGTAGGCTATTAGTGGTTAAGTTTCGGGAGAGTCAAAAGTTACACGTGGCTTTTCTATTGCGTGAGGGGATGACGCCCCTAACTCCCGCGTTGTTCAAGAGTCAGCTGTAGCTGAAACATGGGGCTCCTAAGCCAAGGTGCCTGCACCCACGAGGTGCTCTCTTCCTCTTGCTCCTAAGCTGACAACTGAGAGCTAGAGACTGCTCGGTATTGGTGTGAGGACACCTGTGAAGGACAAACGCCTGCCATTGACCCGTGTCTGTTCCCTGTCCTATATCCTGTGGAGGGAATATAACGCCAGTTATGGCCTATTTGGGTCTTTTGAGTCGGAATGTCCAGTGGAACCTGAGGAGGCTCTTGATGGCTACAGCATGGAGAAATCCCAATTTTGGGGGGGGGGAAAAATCCGTCATTTGAAGATGGTGACACTCAATGTCATGACTTCAGGTTTTACTGCCTCTAACTTCTCTGAAAGGTATAGGGATGGGCATGGCAATAAATGCATACTTTGAACTGGCCCACTTTTCTCTCTCCATGAGGTATGTTATCCTTCCCATGTCACCAAGCATATTCAGACCTTCCAAAAGAAAAGGAAGGGATGCAGTATACCGAAACGATTTTTCTAGGATTAGCTCCAAGACTATATACATTGAGAATACGGGGTCCTCACCTAAATGGCAAATTTAATTTGATGAGTGATAACTGAGGTGGGAGAGAGACTAAATGTTAACCTTTGTTGCTGCTAATGCTTAAGCTAGAGTTTTCTGCCAGACCTCTCTTTATAATCACCTTTTTGGTAAAATTAACTAGGTAAAAGTAAATATTTCCTAACAGTTTAATTTATCTCCTATTGAATGCTTAATATTCCAAATGAGCATTTAAAACTCAAAAGTGTATTTGGAAGTTGGCTTGGGTTTATTTGTCTTAAGTGAAAAAAGTAAGAGCAAGTTCCAAAATATTTATTTTTCAAGCTACCATTTAGGGCATGTTAACTTCAAACTCATTTTCTCAGATGATCATGGATTGTAATGCACTTGAAGGTACTATTTATATATACTTAGAAAAAAGGTGTTTTAATCCTGAAAGGCCTTTATTTTTGCATGTGATAAAATGGTTTAAAAGCCTTGAAAATACATCTAAATGAGTGCGCTGGTTCACTTTGATGAAACCAAATTCTCTACAGTGTAATTAAGCACTCTAGAACTATTTATACGGCAGAATTCAAATTTCTTTAAATCTTACATTTTCCCAAGAAATCTTGATAACTGTTGACCTTGTAGATTGCTAAGCTTAAATTTCAGGAGAAATCTGAGGTCTCAGAAGCATTAAAGATGAAAGAGTAGCTATTTTGAGAGCTAAACTACATACTTTATATTAATATAAACACACTTCTACTGAATACTAACAGCCATACCTGCTATAAAACCTTCCTTAAAAAATTATATTGGTCACTTTAGATCCATGAAAGAAAGCACACATGAGGACCTGGATTTTAAGTAACATAAACAGTGCTGCATACAGACAACTTCCCAAACACCAGATGTATTTCTTCAGCTTTTAATAATGTCACCAACGTTTTCAGTGTTTAGAGGCATAACAGTGGAAATGACTTACTGCAGGAGGCATTTTATTAAGGGGCAAAAAAGGTAAGCATGTTTACTCTGCTTTTTTAAAAAGAATTAATGGAAGAAGCTCATTCCGCCCAAGCTGGGAGAATAAATACTACTGCGTGTGACAAAGGGGGATCTTTTTAAATGTAAAAATGAGCATGTGCATGATAATCTTGCTATCTCTAGATGACCAGGAAGAAATGCTTCCAGCTATCCTGATACCTTCTAGAGAAAAGTTTCTTCCACTTGCTATAATAATGAACTGGTAAAATGGTAAGGTTCGTAGAACTAGGGTTTCCTGATAAACCTGACCACTGTGTTAAAAGGACAATGAGTGTTCACTTGTGAATGTTTTTCTTTTTCTACCATGGGGTAGTGCTGAAATGAGCACTTTGAATCAGAGAACCAGGAGAGTACCAAGTCCAAATGCAGGCTGAGTTTCTGGGAAACGGCTCATCAATTTCTTCTTTTTGTGTCTCCAATGTCACTTCTACGTCCCATGCCCTTTGCTTTCGTAGTATGGAAATGACTCTTAAAAAGCCTCAGTCTTGGACCAGAGGCTCAAAGGACCAAGTCCAATACCTTGTGAAAAGCCACAGGCCCCTGGTCACCAGGGAGCGCACGAAGACACAGGGCAGTGAGCAGTTTCGTAATGGACATTTTGATCATTTCATGCAACTGTGGACATCCAGGTTTACGGCATGCTAGACACAACTAAGAGCAAAAACAAACTGTTAGTGAAGCGGAACGAACCCCAATAGCAGAAGGAAAAAATAAGCAAAAAACCCAAGTCTGTAAGCCATACACAGCAATAGAAGTTTTATATCATTGAGTAAGTAGACTGATAAATAACAGTACTAAGTTAAGCCCAGGGTGGAATTATTACTTAATACGAATGTAGCAGATATTCAATACTGGCCAAAGTGATAAATTTTAAAAAAGCTTCCACAGTAGAAATTTGCTTAACTTCTCAAAACGTGTATGAGCTTCACTTTGTTGGACTGTGCATTTACCTTCTCTTTCCCAGCTGAATGGGGTTAGTGGCAGGGCTTTGTCAAAACAGCACCTGATACTCAGTAGTAAGTTCCATAAAGAGAAGAGCTAGCAGGTGTCCAACTGAAAAAGTTTTATGGAGGTAAAAATAATTTATGGTGATAAAAATAAAGAGGATCGGAGATTAAGCTACAAGAAAGCAGAACTGTCTTTTATATAGAGAAGACTATGAAAGCTTGTTGATCACATTGGAACCAAAGAAAATTCTGATTAACACTACAAGTCTAAACTCTGTGTTGAATCACAACGACAACTCGGTGACCAGGCTGTTTCCAGGTGAACAGCAATAACAGGTGAGTATGAAATAGGAGACACCTCATCAAATGGGTCCTGCTGATGCAAACACACAGGTGCGCGCGCGCGCGCGCGCGCGCACACACACACACACACACACACACACACACACACACACACACACACACGGTGAACTGTAAGTCTGATCACCAGGCTGGGGTAGGGAAATTTGCTGGTTTTCCTTTTGGATCCCAGTTAAAAGGAAATTCTTAAAGTAGCCAGGCATACATGGACAACTCTGACTGTCACTTTCCTCTTCCTTTTCCATGTTCTTCTTGGCTTAGCTGACATGTTAAAATGGATTAAGACATCTCAGCCCATCAATTCCTGCACCATCTCAGGCAGAGCCTTCTGCTTGGTCTACACAGGGTCTACTCAACTCCAGCCTCTGTCCTCTAAACCAGCCTGAAATGAAGTAGAGAGGATCTCTGCACTGCTCTGTGTCTTCTAATTCCAAATAAGTTCTTCCAGAGCCATACAAGTCAGAGATTAAAGGGAAATGTGGAAATTCCTTGCACAAGAAAATTTGTTTGCTCAAAGTCCATGTGGCAATAAATAGCCAAAGAACCGAAACCTCAGAGGAGTCAAACCAGAGTCAGTAAAGACACTGGCCCAAGAAGAAGAAAAGGGTTTTCAGAAGGAACAGTGGAGAAGGCAGTCCCTTAAAATGATATTTTCTTACTCCAATGGCCTCAGCTGGTTTGAGACAATGGTCTGGGCTCCTTTGGCCACTTCTCTTGCCAGGAGGTATGGTTACTCCTCCCAGTTTTACAGAAAACATAGCAAATAAGATGCTTCCAAGAGAAATGGATCAGGTCATCTGTGTACTTTTCTTCTGGGTTATATCTGAAGACTATCTGCTCCTTAATTGTAGAAGACTTTATTTGAGGTGTGTCTCAGAAATAATTAGGCTAAAAAACAAGTACCATTGAACATTTCAAGAGCTGTAAGTCAACTCAGTGAAATAAATAGTGAATTGAAATCTTTGGGGCAGGTCTTGAGCCTCAACGTTTTTGAAGCTCCCTGGGATAACAAGTGAAACTAAACTAAATTGCAGATCCTGTGATGGTAACATAATGCTCAGAAAAGATAAACTGAGCATCAGTACCCAAGAAAGTGGCATATGCCTAATGGTCTCTTGAATCTATGGCCACAAAAAAAGGTGAGATTCATCAATACTTCTGCTTCACATGTAAAAACACCATAGAGCAATTACCAAATTAAATGCCTTGGTAAAGATCCCGGGTGGATAAGACTCTTAAGAATTTCAGCCAGTTGCCAAAACTATTATGGCAAGATTCTACTTCTAAGAAGGAAGTTACCAGGAAGCCATATAGCATATTGGCCAACAGCACATATTTGAAATATAAAGTCTGGGTTTGAATGTCTCGCTACAGAACCTTGGACAAGCAAATTAACTTCACTTTCCTTGGGATTCTTTATCTAGCTTGGTTGTGGTAAAGATTAAAAAAGAATGTATGGAAAATGCCCTAAAGACTCAATTATTCTTAGCTACTATTATTAACCCGTGTTTTGGAATTGAGGGTTGGATGGATAGATGAAGGGAAAGGGGAAGGTCCCTGAAAGAATCTTAAAAAATAAAACAATAGTGTTTGAGAGACAGACTTTGCTTGAACCTGACAGCAGGCCATAGAATCAAAGTCTAGAAGCGTCCCATGAATCAAAAAGATCAAGCCAGAAAATGCACATTTACGAACAAGATTTTCTCATTTTGAGAAAATTCCATAAAGGAGCCTTTAGCAGGCATGAGAATATGTCCCAAACCTTTCCAACGAAGCAATATCATTAACCATCTTCGAATTAGCTTCAGAGAGCTTCTGGCTATGGCACCACCCCCTCCTTAACCCCAAGACCTGGGCAACTGTTATTCCCACAGCTTTTCCTATATTAAGATAACTAACCTTGGACAGCTCAACATATCTGCTAATTTGGGCACCACAGGAAGAGAAATCTTAGGCCCAGCTTTCGATCAATAAAGAGAAGAATTATGTATCCATATGGAGTTTTAGAAATGATAATTCATAAAACTGAACAGAAAACACACATTGGACATTTCATAATTGTCTGTTTCTAAATTTGGTGGTATTTCTAGTTCCTTGTGTATTGTGGAAGACCCTGTACTGAATAAACTTTCATTACTGCAGTTTAATTAAGCAAGTTAAGTTAGACACATAAACGAAGGCTGCCACCTTCTTATTTACTTTTAAATGCTTAATGATCCTTGTGTGGTTTCAGCAGTACCTTGGGGAAATAGCCTCATTTTTCATACTTAAGTACACATCCCATTTCCTGATCAACAGGTTTCAGGCTAAGCATTGTGTTTGAGTAATGGTCAAAATAGCCCAGAGTATGAAAGAAAACAAAGTCTGGATTCTTTCCCGACATTTCCACAGCCATTTTAAATGGCTTATTTTAAGGTGTTTTTATAAATTGTTTCCCTAGCTAGATTAAAAGTGACAAGAGGAGAAAAGGTCTTTTTTTTCCTTCTTTAAGTTAAAGACTTATTTTTATAGAAAGTTCAGATACAACCAAGAAAGCTTCCTGGCGCTAAGTGGTAGTTTTAGGCTGAAATGTTCTGCTTTAAAAACAGAGATGCAGATTTTCAAATGCTAAGTTACCAGCACTTGAGAGCCTGCAAAAATCCTGGGTTTCAGTAAGTCTACAGAGCACTATTATTTTGTGTGAGTGGGAGTGTAATTCTCTTTTGTAGTTCATATTTTTTAGTGGTGAAAAAGCATTTCTTAAGTGATTACTATGGTGAAAACCAAACGCTGTAAGCTATTTTGCAAATTCGAAAAAATAGAAAAGGAAGGCCTGTAAGAAAGATGTTTATTCCTATCTTGTACATCTGAAATAAACAATGATTTCAGATGATTCTACTATGATCCTTTCTTAAATTATCTATACATTATTCATTTAATAACCTAATAGCTATAACTACTGATTCATATACTTACATTTATAATATAAGTTGTTGCTATGTTTTCCTATAAACAGATCTGCTCTATGCTCTTTTTACACCAGATTACATAGATATGGGTTGAGTGGGGGGCATTACCCCTCTTTTTTAAAGGCTCACTCTGTGTCTTATTGGTGAAAACATATTCAGAAGGAACAGTGGGATAACTCTGTAGCAGATTCAACTGGTAAAGGATTTGAGAAACACGTTTGTGCCCTGGCCGGGTAGCTCAACTGATTAGAGCACTGTCTTGATATGCAAAGATTGCGGGTTCGATCCCCGGTCAGGGCACATAAAAAAAGCAACCAATGAATGCATAAATAAGTGAAATAACAAATCAATGTTCCTCTCCCTCTACTTCTCCCTTCTTCTCTCTCTCTCTAAAATCAGTGAATAAAATTTAAAAGAAGAAATACATTTGATATATATCAAGCACTGACAAACTGGAAGGAGAAAATGTGGAGAAAATGTGGAGATGATGTGGCAGGAGATGAAAGGCAAGGCGGATTAGAAGAACCACAAGCTTGTACCTATTGGGGGTTCACCATCGAGAGAATGCTGCTGCTAGGCGGGACTCCATACTTTGGGGGGGGGGTCTGATTAGTCATGACAGAGGCAAGGCAGCTGTCACCCTTGACTTTGGTGGTCCACAGCAGTGCGTGTCCACTGTTCAGGAATCGCATCCCAAATCTTTCAGATTCTTATTTAAAAAGCGGTTCCTGAGAGGAGGAGAAAGGCAGCCTACTGCTCCTCTCCGCTTGGGTTCCCTGGTGGCCACCCCCCCTCCAACTTAGGGTTTTGCAACAACCCCTAGCTCCAGCACAGCTCCCCGGGGCCTGGCTGCACAGTGACTGCTGCATGTCCCTTCCCGCCCTTCACAGGGCAGAGGGCTAACAGGCCTGCCTCCCACATCCAACCCTGCTTCCTGCTCTGCTCAAAAACTTCAGTTGTCATTTTAAAAGCAATGGGGTATCCAAAACAGTCAGGCTCTGAGAAACAGAGAGTAGAACAGTGGCTGCCAAGGCCGGAAGAAGGGGTAAATAGAGGGGTACTACTATTCAGTGGGTGCAAAGTTTCAGTTATGTAGGATGAGTAAGTTGTAAAGATCTGCTCTACAACGTTGTGCCATAGTTAACATTACTGTATTGTACACTTAAAATTATGTTAAGAGGGCAGATCTCATTCTAAGTGTTCTTACTGCAGTAAAAAAGGCAAACCTGCAAATACTAGGAGTACTCAGAGGTAGCTCTCAAAATTCAAATTAAAAAATATTAATAGCTATTCTCTTTCTTTACCTGTATAGAGTAAAGCATATAAATGTGTTTTTTAAAAAAGTTTCCTTTCCACCTATAGAAATACACATTCAAGAACTGACTTACATTGTAGTGAGAAGTCAGCTAATTATCTGCTTCTTTTTACTTTGATAGACTCAAAAATGTTCTGTGTGCTCAAAAATAATTTTCTCTTAATTTTCACTCTTTAATGGCACAAATACTGTAAAAGCTCATGAATCAGACAATATAAATACTACCCATGACAATGTTACTTAGGTGAGGTGATGGATATGCTAATTAGCTTGATTGTGGTGATTATTTTGCAATGTATACGTATATCAAAACATTGAGCTGTACAGTTTAAATACATACATTTATTTGTCAATTATACCTCAATAATGATGAAAAAAGAAAACATGCCCAAAGTGTTTAGCATCTACCTGGCATACTCAATAAATGGTAATCATTATTGCAAAAACAAAAACCCGTGAGCACTAATAGGCTTCCTTTTCTCCATAATTTTAGAATTTACAATATCAATGCCTCGTTAAGGTCTGAATGTGTACTCTTGTCAAAATACACAAATCCTGAAGATACTGTTTTCAAGAAATGGAAGGAAATTATTCTAAGCATATTAAAGTACAGCTCTGGAATGATGAGGTTTCCCAAAACCAAAGGCTTATGCCCGATGGTCAAGAAGCCAAGTTCCCCGTTGGACACACTTGTGGGAGTGCTGGAAGGTACCTATTGCTCTGAGTTGCAATACAAATGGAAAAGAAAAGGCTTTCCGATGATAGCTACAAAATGCATTCGTCAGGGCTTAGGAGACAGGAATGAAATTTGATCAATAAACATCACTCTAAATCACATACTTGGTTTCTTAAAAACCATTTAAAAAAAAAAATCAAATGCTTTTCAATTAAGCTTAGGAGAAACAGACTAAGAATGCAATCCGAGATGAGATACCAAAGTGTGGCAAGGTGGGGAGAACCAGTACTGTTATTTCCATGGTTAAAGCGTAAAGTTAAGCAAACCAAAGCATGCAGAGCACCGCGACTTAGGACGATGGGCCACACAGCCTACTTCCCACAGACCCAGTCCTTAGTGGAAATTCCCCATGGTCATGACAAGAGGAGGGCTCACCCCACCGCTGGGCTCCGCTCCACCCCGACATTTACGCCAGCAGGGATGAAGCAGCACAAACGCAAGCAGCACCTGAGGGCTGGGGCAGCCGGGACTCACCTCGGCGATCTTCAGCACCGCGCTCCCATTCAGGTCAAATGTCGGGGCGTAGGTGATGCAGAGTAAAACCTTTACCAACCAGGAGGCGAAGGAGGGAGGGAGGGAGAGAGAAGGGGTAAAAATTTAGAAAGTAATTTTTATTCCACACGGCCTTCGGGCAGTCCTATTTACGACTCCTTTGTTCTTCGCTTTATCAAATATGTTGCTGTTCCACCCACTGCTCTCTAACGGGTGGCCGCACACTGTCCGATACAAGAGGGAAGAATACTTTAAAAAGTAAAGGCTGCTATCCTCACCCCCAGGGAAGGACCACTGCAAGGCAGGCCAGCAGCGGCGCTCCTCAACAACTCCACGAGGTCGAAAACCAAGTGGCCAGGCTCAGTGCTAGACACTGTGCGCGAATGACCTAGATTGCTTTTTTAGTAAGTGTCATTATTATTGTTCCTATTTTCCTGATAAGGAAACTGAGGCTCAGGACAACTGAATAAGCCGCCCAAGATCAGTCAGGTGACAAGTCGTGGAGCTGAGATTTGAACCCAAGTAATCTGACTCCATGCCCGGAACACCTTTGCAATATTGTCTCTACTTCTTCCTAGACCCAAGCATCAGTCTACTTCCCTGTTCCTGTCCCCTTCCCAAATCCACAGGGGACTGGAAATTCTTTAATGGGCACTTTCCTCTTCCCTCCTATAACTTCCCTCAGAATGCTGCCTGGGATTTACTTATTAGTCCCAGGTTCTCCTTACTCTCCAAGATCTATAGACAGCGAGTCGATGACATATGCAGAATCTTTAGCAACCATTAAATATCTTACTTTCTACTTGTAGAGCTATTAGAGAACAGATCAATAAAAGCCTGTGGCTTTTAAGAATTGCTTCTAATTTTGGAGGTAAGACGCCAGACTCTCGCCTGTCCGTTTGGCTCCTGATGCTGTGACTCTGCTCCGCTGGTAGCCTGAGACATAAAAGTGCTGGTGTCTGCTCCTTGCTCCCAAACACAACAGCCATGTCCCGCCTGCACCTTGGTCTGTGAGGGGCAGCCTTCTGAAGATGCTTCTCACCTGGTCCTGCCCAGTTCCTGGAAGAGCACTGAAGCCTAGCAAATTCACCTAATATGGGAAATATACCTCATCAGCACCCCAAGTGCAACTGTCACATGGAACAAAGACTTGCTCCTAGTCTCTCATTCTGAGTCACTAGCCAGGCCAGTCCTGGGTACAGTCACTCCTTCGGAGACAGCAAATATATATGCAATTAGAAAAGGAAAAGGGCCTGGCCGGGCGTGGCTCAGCGGTTGAGCATCGACCCAGGATCCAGGTGATTGGGGTTCGATTCCTGGTCAGGGCACATGCCTGGGTTGCGGGCTCCATCCCCAGTCGGGGGCGTGCAGGAGGCAGCTGATCAATGACTCTCTCATCATTGATGTTTCTCTCTCCCTCTCTCTCCCTCTCCTTTCCTCTCTCTGAAATCAATAAAGATATATTTTTTTTAAAAAGGAAAAGTACATTTTTGCCCATTTTAGTCACAAGGTTAGGTAAGTTCATTGTGGGCCTGTTCCTCAGTCTTGGATTCTTAAGGTGCCTGATATCCTGGAGTCGACTCCAGATAAAAATCGTCCCAATGCCATGCGGGCTGGAAGAGAGGCATAATGGGAGCAACTGCTCTATGGCCTCAAGGGAAAAGCCTTTCTTTTGTTTAATGACTATCTTTGCGGGTTTGGGCTTTGTAAGCAAGAAAGCTGTGGACAGCAGTCACCAGGGCCTATCTGGCCTGGGGAGAGGTCACGTCCTCTAATACCTCTGTATTGGCTGTACCTTTGCCTGAAACCCTCCGGTCCCTGACTCCTCCTATGACTGTTCCTCATGTCACTCATTTAGTTGGCGTCTTTCAGGTCTCAGTTCAATGTCACCCCCTCAGAGGCATGCTGACTGCCCTGAACACCCCCTCTAACATGGCCTCCAACACACCTCTGTCTCATTTACTCCAGAGCATGTGCCATAGACTTCCGTTACTGCCCAGCCTGTACCAGTCTCCCCGTTAGACTAACATCCATGAGCATGCGAAAGGCCCTCAGGCTTTCTCGTGGGAGGCTTTCTTACTTTAGTTTTTTGTACTTTGCACAGCTTCCTTTTCTTGAGTGTGTCCCCCCACCATGTTTATGGTAGGCGGGAGGGAGGGTCTGAGAAAATAAATGGCTGGTGGAGGCGGCGGTCTATGGAGGTGGGGGGGGTGAGTACCAGTCTAGGGAGGTGGGGAGGTGAGTACCAGTCTATGGAAGTGGGGAGGTAAGTACAGGTCTATGGAGGTGGGGGGTGAGTACCAGTCTATGGAGGTGGGGGGCTGAATACCAGTCTATGGAGGTGGGGGGGTGAGTACCAGTCTAGGGAGGTGGGGAGGTGAGTATCGTTCTGTGGAGGTGGGGAGGTGAGTACCGGTCCATCTGGGTTCTTGGTTTTTTAGGTATTCACAATAAAATAAAGACTGACGACTGGCAGTTCTTTACCATCTGAAAATGATGATGGTTATCAGTGTTTCTCATAGCACTGACCCTTCCAGCCTATGTACATTCATTCATACAAGGTGCACAAAAGAAGGTTTGAAAAGAAATGATCAAAAAACCCAACCCAGCTTTCTGCGAGCAAGAGCTGCTTTTCGGTGGCAGTGTCTGGAGGAAGGGGGAGCAGGGCCTATGGTGGGCGCTGAGTCGGTGGGATTCAGTCATCACGATTCTCAGGGGCACAGGGGAGGCTCAACTCCCTCTGCCCCAGGGAAGCCAGGAAGCGTACGGGGAGGCCTTGCAGCAAGAGTCTGCGGCAAACAGCCTCCCTGCACCCATCCATTGCTGATTTGGCTCAAAAGACTTTTGAAGAAAGGCTTCCAAACCTGATGCCTGGCCACCAACACCTAAAGGCTCACTGAGCTACACCCAAAAAGTGAGCGCAACAGACAATAATGAAAGGAAAAGGAAGCACAGTAATGAAGTCAGCTCCTTACGCTCCCACGCAGTGTGTTGTGTTGGAAACACAGCAGGTTTTAATTACAGGGCTGACAGTGCCCTGGTCCCCCATGGCTCACAGGATATATAAAGGGCACACAGGGTCTAGCAAGGATGGTGCAGCAGACAGAAATGACTTAGCGAGCAGGCTAAATGGAGAAACAGTTGATGTGCCCAATGCCAGCAAGCATTAATTCACTGAATTAAAACACAGGCCGGGTGAAAGGAAACGTAGAGCAACAGCAAATTAATTTAAAGTGTCTGACTTCCATTGCATAATGAGAGGGCAAACACTTTAAATTCACATTCTGAGCACGTTGGCCTCGAGAAAAACAGGAACACCTAAATATCGAGGGCAATTCCATTAAAAATACATCCCTTGCGGGGTCATGAAAGCATACTGCCTACATCATCACTGAACAGCAGGAACTTGAGTGATAGACAGGCAGTGTCTTGCAATCTAGCTGCTGGCACTGCCTCTATAAATGAGCTAGGAGGACAGGGCAAAAAGGCTCAGGATCTTCCATGAAAAGGAAAAAACCATTACAAAGATTACAAGATTCTCAATCATTAAAAAACAGTAGTTGAAGAGCTACTATGTGCAAGAAGCAACTCTGCAATTTAAAATGTGTACAGAAACCCTGGATTAAAATAAAATTACCCTGGAAAGGGGAAAGTGAAGCTGATTTATTTTAAGAACTGGCACAAGTGAACAGGATCTGGCAATTCAGATATGCCAAAAAGAAGCTTGTAAAGTGCCTCATTTAAGTGAAGAGGTATTTATGTATAGGAAAAAAACATAGGGTTCAGTACTATCCAGGGTTTCAGGCATCCACCAGGGATCTTGGGACACATCCCCCACAAATAAGTGATGGTGGGGACTACCGTATATAATAACTCTGAAGGTTAGAAGACATTGAACTGGGGAAGAGAGACTTTGCAGATGAGATGACTATGAGCAAAGCACTAATACGGGAGAGAAAAAGGAGAGACAGGTGTACCAAGCAGAGGAAATGTCATGAGTAAAGGTACGGAAGTGTGAAGGTAGAGGCTAGAGATGATGCTAGAGGATAGGATGGAACCCTACTGCACGTCGATTTAAATGCCCTATTTAAGTGTTCTGCGTGTATTATTTTAGGGTTGGTCAGGCCAACAAATCACAACTAAAATGAACTGTACTAAGGCAAACTGGAAATCGAAGTGATAAAGGAGACAATAAGATGTTGGTGAAGTTGAAGACAGATAACAGTCATTCCAGTAGAAATGGACTGACTGTGGTGCATTTGGCAAAGGGATGCAGGGAATTCCCAAAATGGAAGACAACGGTCACCGTATTTGAAACCTGGGTATCATCCTACCACCGTTCTCCCCACCTAGTCCCTCATGTTCCGGCCAGTCTGGCTAAAATCTGTTACCTCCTCCATTCCCATGTGCTTCCAAAGCTTTATATTAGACAGTAATAAAGTAACATTCTTAAGAACAATGGTATCCCTTGTTCAAAATGCATAATACAGACATCACTGCTACAGATGTGACAATCACAGAAAGGGCAGAAAATGTGAAAGGTTTTTTCCACAGCATTTATTTGGAGCAATTTAGATGTGATACTTAAATCTGTGTGCCTTCTCCACCCCCATTAGATTCATAAGCTTCTTAGTAGTAAGGTCTTTTTGATGCCCACCAAGTTTACAGCACCTTGCTGGGCCCTAGGAGACATGGTGAGTCCTGGCCCAGGCTCAGTCCCTCCTATGCGCTGTCCACATGAGTAATCAACCTCAGAGAGTGTCAGTGGGACTGTGCTTAGCCATTAGTGGAAAATGTGTAGACAATCTGATAAGACAGCCCAGTTGTACAGAAGGAAATTGCCCTGGGAATCTGAATGTCAGATCCAGGTGGTATGACTGGCTAAAGGCAGTTTTTGCAACCACACACTGAAGTTTCAGAGGCCTGGTTAGGGCAATCAGAAATTAGTAAGCCTCCTTTCAGGATGTCCAGCCATCTGGCAGGACCTCACTCTGGACAGCGAAAAAAAACCACCTCTGCTCACCAGAGGTCATCTCCCATGAGACTTATGGAACATTCTCCCTCCCTGACATCTTCTGCTCTGCTCTGCTGAGAACTTGTCCTTGGCACTTAACATAGCAAATGGTAACTCGCCTAAGATTTATCTTTCAAAGATCTCATTTCTGCTAAAGTTCCAAATAAGTCCTCAGCAGGACCATTTCCAGGGAGTAAAGAAGTGATTCTTGAACTTACTGGACAGCAACTGTATGTTCACTTTATGTCTACCTGTGTGCTGCATTTTCGGGCCCTCATTCATTTATGCAACAAATATTTACTGAGGTGTTAACGGGGGTCAGATCTAGCTCTAGGTGTTGAGCATACAATGAACAAAAAAGATACCCTGATCCCTGACCTTGCAGAACTAACTTCTGGTTTTGAAGGCAGTCATAAAATAAGAGATTATAATAAGTTGCTATAAGCATCAGGATTGGACAAATACACTGAACTCTGTACTTATGGGTCCAACACATAGCACACCAGTTGTAATACTGTTTTTATCTTTTCATGGAAGTCTACTTGAGTCAACCTACCCACAGGCACATGGAGGACATGGGGGCACACTGAATGGACAAGGAATTCTTCTTTCCCTCTTTCTTAAACTATTAAAATTCTTAATTTATATATGAGTGCTTCTTGAGGTGACTGTAGTTTCATTTTTCCAAATACCCGATGTTATTTGTAGGTCAAACCAAACAAAGTAATCTACCAGAGCTCAAAAAAGTATCTAAAAATTGGAGCCCAGCCTGCAGAAGGCCTTGTCTTTCTTGGGGCACAGAGAGGGGAGTTGACTCTCTTGAAATCCTTACTGCCAGACACATTTCAAACCCCAGCTCTAATTCTGGCAGAAAATTTAGCTTTATTGTTTAAAACTCTTTCTGGTCTCTCATGTATATTGGCTGTAAACTTTATAAAAATGAAAAGTAATTGCATAATTCCTTCTCTTTAGAAACATTTCAGTTCTTTTTTTACTTGTCAAAGTCATTAGAATGAGGCAGAAAATTCAGTGGCAAGCCTTGAATAGCAAGACACCATACGCCTTTCTCTTCCGTGCGGGGCACGTGGAGCGAACGGCCGAAAGTGGACCTGGGCCAGGAAACAGTTAGTATTAGCCCATAATGTCAAACTCTTGTATTTCTTTACATTACTTTTTAAAAATATAATTCTTTACTATCTGACCATATGAACTCACACTATCTCTCTCCTAAGATGGTCTCTTCAAACCCATGATTCAGTGAGGAACTCTTGCTCCAAGTCCTGTAATCATCTTGGATTTCACCTTTCTCCACACCTACCTATGTCACTGTCATCGCCAGGTGCTCCTGGTCTCTGTAAATCCGCTTAGCGCAGTCAGCTGCACTTTTCTGCCCTCAGTTGCAAGGGACCCTTCCTGTCACTACCAACCTGCTACCAACAACTGTGTAAGTCCTGTCAAGTAACTGAACCATTCCAACTTCAATTTTCCTGTAAAAAGAAGGATCTGGTGATGTATGAGGTTGCTTCAGTTCTAAAGCCAAATCCATGTTGGTCTTTCTCAGTTTTGAACTCACCCAGATGTTTATCTATAATCACAACTTGGGTTTCTTTTGTTTGCTGTTTATCCTGGTGGGCCTCTGAAAACTGCCACAAGTGTTTCCTCCTCTCCATTAGTCAATAACTGAATTAACAAGCAATTAGCAAGCCATATGCCAGACGCTCTGCCAGGCACCGAAGGGATAAACACAATACTAACAGAATGCAATTAGTTCTCACTTACTACCTAGTGAAATTCTGTAGTCATGCCTGAATCAAGAGTTGAAGACAGACTAGTTGGAAAGATTATAATGCGCAGTTTCCCTGAACAAGCCATGGCAGGTAGCCCCCTGGGTCTCAGCTAACCTCACTCCTCTCTGAATGCACTGTAATCCCTTTCCACCGCGAAAAGTGAAGTTAAAGAAGAAAAAAAAAGAGCAGGAGGTGGCAGAGGAGATGTGCCAGCTGCCTCCCACTGGGGGAAAATAAATCAGACTATGATCCTCATGTGACAAGTGACTGTGGCAGACTGCCACTTCTCTCTCAACACTATCCTCTTCGTTTTCAAGAATAGAACTCAGGCACATGGCTGCCCCCCCAAAAAAAGACTGCACTTCCCAGCCATCCTTACAGCTGAGTGCGGCCATATGACCAAGTCTGGCCAATGGCACGTAAGCAGAAGTGTCCTCCTTCCCCTTCCTTCTGCCAGCTGGCTGGAATGGGGACATGGTGACCGAGGATGGGGCACCATCATGGACAACAAGGTGGGGAAACAAAATCCAAGAAACAGGCATCTCCGATAATGTGGTTCAGCTAAGAATGACCTAAGATTATGCAAAAGAAAAATAAATTCCTGCCTTGTTTCAGCGGAAATGAATCCTAACTAATACAGTAATCTTTTCTTCCCTTTCTCCAACCCAATCCTTGCCTGTTTCTTTCTAATGCTTTAGATCTATTTGCTTTAAATATTACTTCATAGGAATAGACTTCTCTGATCCTTTCATCTGCCCTTTTCATCAGGCCCTATTATAAATACACTTTTGGTTTCCTAGATTTTTCTTCCATTGTATTTATCACAGTTTATGTGTATTTATGTATTTCATTGATTTCTTTCTCCATCACTGGCCTTCAGACAACGATTCTGTTTTTGTTTCATTTTGGTTTCATTTTTATCACCACAGGATCTTCTGTGCCTCACACAGTACCTGGCATACAGGAAACAATAGATATTTGTAGAATAAATGACTGAAAAAAATTGGAGGATCTCCCCCACTCTACTGGGACTCTAAAACATCCACAGTAAACGTGGCAGGCCTCTGCACTTGTGCTTGCTTAACAAAAACCACAGGGAAAAGTTTGAAAACACTTAGAGTAGTTCTCAGACGTACTCAAGTGGTATGGCACTTGGAAATGGTGATGCATCATAAAAAGAAATGAATAGATAATGTGAAAATATCTTTATGTCAAAAAGTAATACATAAACTATTTAAAGGAAAATTACATTTCTAAGCTTTCAATGTTTTCTTCTCACTTTTTCACGTATTTTTATTATCTGCCTGATGCAGTCACACCAAGGGGTAAGGAAGCTTGGGAGAAAAACAGTAAGAATTTTATCAATGTGTATACAAAGTAGAAAAAAACTTTCTTCAATCTTTGCAGAAGGAAGAGGGAGAGCTGTTGG
This sequence comes from Miniopterus schreibersii, assembly GCF_964146895.1. Lineage (NCBI taxonomy): Eukaryota > Metazoa > Chordata > Mammalia > Chiroptera > Miniopteridae > Miniopterus > Miniopterus schreibersii. Next base: position 74,373,089 of record NC_138107.1, on the reverse strand, counting down.
AGAATCATTTTCTTAGCAGAACCACATATTTTAGACACTTCCTTGCATTAACCACAGAAATAATGTTTGCAATCATGACAGATCAATCGCCAACGACTGTACATTCGAAATTAAACATTTTTCATCAAACACTGGATTTTCCCTTAATACTAGAGATTGCTGAAAATCTTTAACATGTCTTAAGAGCTTTAGACGAAGAAGGGATTTCTCCTTGTATGAGAAGGCAAGACAATTTTGCCATTTCACCCTCAAACGTCACTAATGATCATTCCTCCCGTAAGGCACTCTAGAAGGTCACATGTCCAAAGTTAAAAAACCAAAATATGAGACTCTGCCATTAAAATATTATTGAGAAGGGGCTTAGAAAAGATCTTTTCATTTGGCCTGTTTCTTACTCCCAGACCAAGGCATGGGCTGCAATGCTGGTACATAGTATAAAAACACTCTCTCCTCCCTACTGTAAGACCAGAGTTCTAAATGGACACCCTGGAGCTTAGGTCTACAAGCTCTACAGACAGTAAGTTCTTTTCCCATGAATCATTCACCTTTGCATTTTCTGTAGACATATGGTTGGCTTTTGTTATAAAATATAAAAATAGCTCTACAGTAAATGACATTTTCTTGCCCTTCCCCCAATTTACATTCTCAGTCTCTCCTTCTCTCTCTCCCCCTCCCTCCCTTCTCTCTCTCTCTCTGTCTCTCAAACACACACATACACATACACACACACACACCAGGGCCATTAGCTAGTTTGGTGATAAAATGACTTTGATTCTTTCTTCATATATGAACCTAGCTAATTGAACTAGTAAAGAAATACAATGTCATGGGAGGGTACAGAAAACACACAGGGCTTCAAGTCACTTCTAGCTTTGTCCCTCATTAGCCTGTGACTTAACTTTTCTGTTCAATCAACTTTAAAATGTCTTTAAGGATAGAATTAGAAGGGTTCCCATTCTTTAAGAATACAGGTTTGTCCTCAGGCTGAATTACAGTTCAAATACTGTCCCTGTCATTTAATTAGGTGTGTGATCTGAGTATGGATGTTTAAGTACTTAGCAGAGTGTCTGATGTACAATAAATGTTAAATAATCAGCTCCTGTCATTTCTCTTTTGAAAACTGTAAAGCCCTCCACCAATATTCATGTCTATTACCCAAAGATGCACATAAAATAAGACATCTGATAATAGAATATTTATCAAATGCTTTCTCAGTATCCAGTATCCTATCTTGCCTTATCCACAAAGCTGGCCTGCCCTTCCCAGATAAAGTGCTCTTATTTCTGACGCTTACAGAGGCAGAAGGCCAGCCATAATTCCCTGTAGTCTTTGAAGACTCAGCCAGCGGTATCAGTTAATAACCTTGCTAAAGGTTATCCATCAGAAAGAAAGGGGGAAAGTCCCAATTGCTCTAGTCAGAGATGTCATTAGTTATGTACCCGGAGCCTATTGACTCTGCACGGCATTCACAGAAATGGCACACACCATGGGAAAATACTACCAAAGCAGACAAGTACTTAACCTAACTATTAAGTAGCTCAGTGCTATCTACTAATTCATTTCAAAGGTACTCTGTCTTCAGAGGAACCTACTTTCTGATTCTCTACAATTCTGACGCTTTATTTGATTGAGCTATGAATTTTTATTTGGATTCTATAGCCATTTTAATAAATCAAACTTGCCTTCTCTCCCCCTCTTGTTAGATAGTAAACCATGTAGAACAGCTCCTAACTAAGTGATCCAACCTCACTCCCATTAAATTTGTCAGCAGCAAGCATCTTTGATTCTTTCTAACCCTCCAATTGAAAGTCTAGGTTCTTCTTTCTATATGAGAACAGTACATTCAGAATCTTGAATTTCATTATTAGTTAGTGTCTGTTTAATCTTAGGGAAATCTCTAAAGGAGAAAGCCATATTATGTTCTCTCCAAGAATTTAATACAATTGCTACACACTATTGAGAGTGTGACATGGCCCAATTTCTCATGTTTATAAACACTAGATAGCAATAGATGAGTAAAATGCACAATAGAGCTTTTTCTTTTTCTTTTTTAATTAATTAAATTTATTTTTCCACCACCATTTATCCCCTCTACAGCCCCTTCCACCTCCACCCCCCATCCCCACAATCACCACACTGCTGTGTCCATCTCCATGAGTTCTCTTTTTTCTTTATAGCTCAACCCCCCCCCCCCGCCACTTCCCCCAAGAACTGTCCGCCTGCTCTCTATCTCTAAGTCTGTCTCTATTTTGCTTGACATTTCAGTTTGTTCATTAGATTCCACATATGAATGAAATCATATGGTACTTGTCTTTCTATGACTGGCTTATTTCACTCAGCATAATGTTTTCCAGGTTAATCCATGCTGTCACAAAGGGTAAAATTTTCTCCCTTTTTATGGCAGAGTGATATTCCATTGTGTAAATGTACCACAGCTTTTTTATCTGCTCATTTACTGATGGACCCTTGGGCTGCTTCCAAATCTTGGTTGTTGTAAATAACGCTGCAACGAACATGGGGGTGCATATATTCTTTTGAGTTAATGTTTCTAGTTTCTTCAGATAAATTCCCAGAAGTGGAATCGCTGGGTCATAAGGCATTTTAATGTCATAATGATATTAGCAGAACAAGGACTTAAGAGTTTTTACTTGGGTCATTACAAGTATTACAGAATTACAAGTTAAAGGGGTGCACACTTCTGCAGATGATCTACAGTAAATATAGAAATTCCTCCTTCATAGAGAATGGGTGTAAAACTTATTATCTTTAAGCCAGAAGTGCTATACTTTGGATATATCTCTTCATACCCAAACAACTAATCTAAATCTGAGAAATTGGAAAGATCATAGAGCACTCACTTGCGGGCAATCACAGTCAGGCCACTATCTCCAAAGTTTCATCTGATGCTAACAATCATACCACTCTAAAGTATAGTTGTCTCATCATTAATTTTCTAGCTCTATGCCAAAAATGTCTGTCTAAAATAAAATGTAGTACCAAAAACATCAGCTTAAGGCTAGGTTTGCTGTGAACTGACCTTGTGCACTGTACCTATGGGACTGCAAATTGGTGCAGTCACTATAGAAAACAGTATGGAGATTCATCAAAAAACTAAAAATAGATTTACTATATGACCCAGCAATTCCACTTTTGAGTCTTTATGTAAAGATAATGAAAACACTAATTCAAAAAGATATATGCACCCGTGTTCACTGCAGCATTATTTACAATAGACAAGATATGGATGCAACCTAGGTGTCCATCAACAGACAAATGGATAAATATAAAGACAAATGGTATATATGCAAAATGGAATATCACACAGCAAGAAAAAAGAATGAAATCTTGCCATTTGCAACAACACGGATGTACTTAGAGGGTATTATGCTAAGTGAAATAAATCAGACAGAGAAAGACAAATACTGTGTGATTTTACTTACATGTGTAATCAAAACAAACAAACAAACAAAGAAATAAACAGAACAAAACCAAACAAAAACAGACTCACAGAAACTTAGACCAAACCAATGGTTGCCAGTGGGGGAATGAGTGAAAAAGGTGAAAGGGAATACAGTCAATAATCTTGTGATAAGTTTGCACAGTGACAGATGAATGCTAGAACTAGTGAGGAGATCACATTGTAAGGTATAAAAATGTCTAATCACTGTATTGTACCCCTGAAACTAAGGTAACTAACACTGTATTGTATACCAATTATTGCTTACATTAAAAATATTTTTTTCCAATTTCAATGTTGAACTAGTTTAAAATAATAGCATGCAACAAAAGCCCTTATCTTTTTAAGTATTTTGGAAATCTAATTGTAAAGAATGGCAGCCCAGATTGTTGTTTTTCTTTTTTCTGACAACGGCTGATTTCTTTCCAGACCTTAACTACAAATACCATGGTCTATTATGGTGCCATTAAAAAGTCCATTAAGATGGTTTTCCAGGATTTCCAGTAGAGTTAACATGTGTCAACTCCTGTCCTCAGCAAAGCAAGCAGAAGGCACCACTGGGCTGTTATTTTTCTAAAGCAAGTATAAGTTTCAAAACAGGTATTACTGTGGACATAACCATTTAAACATCCTGCTTCTCCACAGCTCCTAGAAAAACAGGTACTTTCTCATTTTAATTTTTAATACATACTCCTGTACTCTATAAAAAGCTGTATGCCTGGGAGAATTTCCAGAATAATATGAAATCTGGGAGGTGTGTCTCTCAGTATGACACCAGAGCTCAGTCTCCAGTATCTGGAGACTTACTTAGTAGCAGATGAAGGACTCAGCAGGCTAGGCTAGGAATTCATAAAAGCAATTACCACGGCACCTGGCCTTGCTTCTCTCTCGCAACAGTGGCCCAGAGGGAGTGGAGAAGTACAAGTCTAGAGGTGGGTGCTCTCTGGTTCCTATAATTGCACAACTGACAAACATATGCCAAAGGACAGGGCAAACCTGTATATTACCGAATCTAAGAGAGTTGAAGACGAATGAGCGGTTCAAGACCAGCCAGCTCTGAGATGCTCAATGTTTCCCGTGTACAGGACTCTTCTTAGACTTCCACTGCGATTCTGATCGGCAGCAGTGGGCAGCAGTGGCAGAAGTGGGAAGAGTAGTGGTAACATAGAACACTCTGAAAGCACCTGGTTTGTGCCAGATACTGTGCTGAGCTCTTTACAAATATCACCCTATTTAATCCTCATGGCAATCTTACTGGGTCGGTGCTACTATTACCCCCATTTTACAGATGAGAAGACCAAGCCAGAGTGGTTAAGGAATCTGTCCAAGGAAATGAATCTGGTAGGAAATGAGTGAGGATTCAAACCCAGACAGGCTGGCCTCGGAGTCTGAGCTCTTCAGAGCTCTACACTAAATTACTCATCAACAGGGTTAGGGTGAGTCCCAGGGCGTGAAGAAAATGTCATGACTGAAATCAAGCTTTTCTTCTCTGAGTGGAGAAACTGGAGCCCAGAGGAGGGAAGTCTCTTATTCTAGACAAAAATCCGTCAGTGCACTTCCAGGAAGAAATCATTATATGACACCAGCTATTCTTAAACATTCCTCTAGGGAGAAAACAGGCAGGTGGCATTATTAAAGCCAGCCTGGTGGTTCCAGCTGTGTGACTCTGACCAAGGTGCTGTTCTGGGAAGAGATTTCCATCCTTTCCTGCCCAGCTCACTCTTCACAGGATATGACACACTTCAGGTACTTTCTCATTTTAATTTTTAATACATATTCCTGTACTCTACAAAAAGCCGTATGCCTGCAAGAATTTCCAGAATAATATGAAATCTGCGAGGTGTGTCTCTCAGTATGACACCAGAGCTCAGCCTCCAGTATTTGGAGACTTAATAGCAGACAAAGTCGGTGTAAGGGGCTCCCAATCAATCACGGTGATTCTCAAGGGAGGGAAAGGGCAAGGGGAAGGAGAGATGCCAGCCCCAAACGGAGATGGTAGCTGGAATGTGAGAAACAGGGTCACAAAATTTGAGCATGGGGAAAAAAAGATGTGATTCTGATATGGCTCCCAATTATGGTCTTCCTTCCCCTAAACCAACTACTCTAAAACCTTCGTGCATGTCAAAACATCATTAGGTCTCTGCTTTGTTATAACATGCACAGAATGAGCAGATCGATCCCAAGCTAGAACTGCTCACATACATTCTCTCGAAAAGCGATCAATATGTTTTCTAACACTTGATATGCATGATTGGGCCAAAAATCTTACAGATGTATTGAAATCGTACTTTTTTACTTAGCTGCCCTTTCTGTTCAATAATCAAGGTTACTCTGGGGGCCCATAAGCAAGGATAACAACCATACATTCCAAACGCACGGTGAGCTAGCATGACCAATATGCACTTTCCAGAAAACAATGAGAACTGGGGGGGGGGGGGGGGCAGTCAGAGATTGTCCCTGTGCCAATGACGCAGACTGGTAGCCACATCAAACCGACCTTCATCACTTCCACCTGCAGGTCTTCGTGGAGGGCCGGCGTCACTTTCACGGCGTTCAGGATCTGATCGAGCAGCTGCTTCTCATCAGAGTCCGTTTCCATGGATACAAACCTCTCTTCTGACAGAAGCTTCTGCAGAGGCACAAGGAGTGATCAGAGAGAGGGGTCACCTGCGCCTTATTCTGCGGTACCTTAGGGTCATTTTTCTCAGTACGGATGGAGGGTAATGGCTGGAGGCCATTAGGAAAGAGCTCCTGCTATGTGCCATTGAAAAGAAAAAAATGCACCAAATCTTTGGTAAACAGTTTTTGGGCCAAGTCTTTTTTCTGCTAATAGATAATTCATTACAAATTTTATGAAGTGACATTCTAACAAGTGGCATAAAGGTTCTTTGGGTGACGGAGGTGCAGGACGAGCGTGCAGAGGGGAATCCATCCCTCCAATGGTCGAGCTCACACAGGCTCTTTCTGAATGGAGCTGGTCCCAGGGAAGGAGGGGTCTTGTAGACAAGTCCTTTTTCTCAGATGTTTACCTTTCCACTTACCACTGTGACCTGTCATTTACCCAGGAATTTCTCATGAATCCACAAATCTTAATGTATATTCACCAGAAAACAAGTCCTACAAAAACCTAAAGAAGACACGCACTTTCACCAGGTTTTCCAGGAGCTGTTACCCCCCACAGGACATCCCTTTCCTTGTTCAGGAAAACTCCTGCTTTTCATGAAATCCTTCCTTAGACTGTACCCAAATCCGCATGCCCGCAGCTTCTGCTCCCCCATCCTTCCCCGGAGCCACATGGATGAAGCTTCTAAAATATCTAGTCAGCTGTGACATCCACCCACGTCTTTTCTCCTCCACACTAAACTCCTTGGGCACCTTCAGTGACACAGCTTCACAGGTGCTCTCCTGCTTAACTCCAGCGGGAACGTAGCCTTCAAGGGTGGCCTGACACCAAAGAGGGGTTTACCTCTACGGTGAACTGTGGACTGTGGGTGGCGAGGATGTGTCAATGTAGGCTCCTCCTTGGTTAAAAAAGACCATGTGCCACTCTGGTGAGTGATGTTGATGACGGTGAGGCTATGCGTGTGTGGGGGCAGAGGTACATGGGAATTCTCTGCACCTTCCTCTCAACTTTATTGTAAACCTAAAACTGCTCTAAAATAATAAAGTCTTTTAAAGATAATAACAAATAAAAAGATGGCAGAGGAAAATAAGAGAAAGAAATGGGGTCTTTGGTGGATCCACCCAGCTGCGGGTACCAAACCCCAAATGGCCCACCTCTAGGATTTTAGTCATGTAAAATAATTGAATGTGTTTGCTGCCTACAAACAAACAAACAAACAAACAGTAATTCGTATCTTTAATCACATTCTCAGATCAACTTAGCTTAGCTGTAAGTCACGGCATATTCTGTGCTGATTCACCCAGAAACCCCTAATTCTCACTCATAACGGCTCATGTTAAGCTGTTCTCCCTCCATCCTGTCCCGGGGCAGTGGAATCCTTGAAACCCAGTGAAGGGCTTTATATTAATCCCTGTTCAATCTGTCCTTGGCCAATTCAGTGTAGAGTAGCTGCTGTGATGAACTTTTGGATTCAGATTCAGCCCTCTTTTAGCTGAATGCCACTGCAGATCAGGAGAATCTTCTCGGGACTCTCTGACATTTTGCCTATATTCTCTGGACAGAGATTTTTTTCACTATCATCTAGTGCATGCAGGGCAGCCCGGAGTTAAAGTTAATATACAAACCCATTATTAATTACAGTGATAAAGACTAGGAAGCCGTGAAAAAATGCCTAGAGTTAATGGGAGGTAAAAAGAAATGGTCAGAGAAAGCTCATTGCCTACCACATCGTTGATGTTATCAAAAGTAAGTAAGTCCAAAGTAACTAAATGGAAAATTTATGCAAGACTTGAGAAAAAGGAACATCACTGGCAGGTCAAAACAACTTCCCATTCATTTTTATCATTGGCCCAGTCACCTTGGAGAAAAGCAAAGTTTTTCATAACATTATGGACGATGTTTAAAATTTTCTAATGCTATTGTATATTAAAACATACTTTACCTAATTCCAATCCACTGGGGGTAAAAAGAAGCATACGTTTCTTACTTTTTTATGTGTTAACTCAAAAGTCATTAGGGACCGCTCTGAACTTAGGAGCTACCAATGAAATTGTACATACTGAAGTGAAAAGACATCCTACAAATGCTGCTGATCTACGGCCATGCTAGTAACCCCCGCAGGCTTGAACTTCACAGTGCTTGTCACTTAGAACATAAACCACTTAAAAAGTCAATGTATTTAGACAGCCAGCTCCCTCGCACTGCTGGAACGAGATCTATTATGCAATGTGTAAAACACAAACGAACAAATGCTCAGAGAAGGAAATGTGCTCAAGCAATCTAACTTTTCTTATTAGACCAAATTTACCTTTTCTTCCCAATCTTGCTCTGAAACTAAAACACATTAACACATTTCCCAAACTAAGTGTAGAGTAGGAAACAAAACAGAATGTTTCAGGTTTACCATCAATTTCCATGACACAGAACCACAGATGTTGAGCGTATACAAGTTCTGAGTTGTATGGAACTTGAGGTGTCTCTCTTGGGATCCCTTATTCCCCTAAAAGTTAGATATCACATAAAATATTTCATTTCTGTGTGGGCTTAGCTGGGTCCCATGAATCAGTGTGTGAGGACAAAGGATCAATAAGATAATGCGGCACACAGAGAAATGTTGATAAATATTTTTAAAAATCGTGTTATCCTCTATGGTTATTACCTAGTTCAATCCAAATTCTGTCTGGGTCTTTAAACAGCTAATACTTAAAATATTAACTATTTGCTCTTTCCATGCCAAAGCAGCCTGTCAATTTCTGTCATCCCCAATGCACTCAGGGACAGCCATACCTGCATCCCTGCCAAGGCATGTTGGGCCAGCTTCACGTTCTTGGATTCCAAAGCCAACTGGAGAGGCAGCAGGCATTTCTCCCTGGCAAACACATAAACAAGGACATGTGAGCTCAGCTAAGTTGGCAGTCAAGTGATAGAAGCCTTATGGACACCCCCCCACCCCCCAAGTGCTGCCATGCACACACATACAAAACTATAACCAATCATGAAAATGCACACGGGCTTAAAAAAAATACAGCCAAAAAAAACCTGTGCAGAAATGATGGCACAGCTGCAGCTTCCCTTCTTAGTACGGCTCCAAAAAGAGCAAACACAAGGACTGTCAAACAATTGTTTTGGTGCACCAGTTATTACATGATGGGACCCTCACCAGTCCATGAACATGCCTTGCTCTTTCCCAAATTAAGAGAACTGCTCGTACGAGGACACGTGGGATGGACAACCCTAGGAAGCAGCGTGCATACGGATTTCTATGCCTTGCTCATTCCCCTCGCTCACCTAGGAGGTGGCTGCACCACCACCACTAACTTGCCGCATCAATTATAAATTATAAACTGAAATTCTGTTAACTTGCCAATTTCTCCCCAAATCAAAGTGTTCAATAATCATTTATAATTTTTAAAATTTTCTCTTTCGTCTCCAGTAAGAGGTATATCTGAATTTCTGATGGGTTCTTAATAAACACATTTCCAGGACAGAAATACACATTAACCATCAAGAACTTTGACCAATGGGAAGTACCGGTGTCATGGAAGAAACAAACAAAATACATGAAGAGCTACTTGGATATTTTAAAGCTTAAAAAAAAAACACATGACCCTGGTCGGGTGGCTCGGTTGGAGCATCATCCTGTACACCAAAAAGGCTGCAGGCTTGATTCCTGGTCAAGGCACCTACCTAGGTTGTGGGTTTGATCCCTGGTCGGGGCACATAAGGAAGGCAACCAATCATTGTTTCTCTCCCTCCCTCTCTCTCTCTCTCCCCCCCTCCCCCCCCCGGAATCAATAAAAACATTTCCTTGGGTGAAGACTAAAAAAAAAACCCTGTACCCTAAAACATGTTAGTAAAGGACTACAAAGAGAAACATATCTGTTGGAAGCATTCCCTCTAAATAATTAAACAACAGACCAAGAATTTTAATCAACCCATTATTTCCCCATGGAGTTACAGCGGCACAACAAACGAAATGTAACTTAATTCTACCAGGTTCTTCTTTCCTCACTTAAACCAGAGCAGCCCCATTATTACCCGTTTTATATTTTCGCCATAAACTGAAAGGGTCATCGACTTTACGGAGTGTGAAAACCACAGCGTCAGACTATGGGATTTCACCTTCGGAGAAATAAGGGTCACGGCTGTAGGACACAATGAAGCAGAAGTTAACTGAAGCTCTGATTCCTTCCTGTCCACCCTGCGGCTCCGCTGCTTTCCCAGGGAATCCTCCGTTAGCAGCTCCAAGACACACGGAATGAGTGTCACAGACACTCCCTAAAGCTGGTCACAAAGACAGAACAAAGAGGGTTCGCCCTCCTAATCCTTCTTACCTCCCCCCTCACTGACTGGATGTTACGACACCCAGTTTTATGTGACAACTGATTAGCATTACCTCCGTTTTTCCTTAGATACATCCTTTGACAGATGGATAAATTATCCAACTGTGTGACTTCCAGTTGGGTGGCTAGAATTTTATCACTGTTATTGTTATCATCAGCCTGTAACAGTTACGGGGCAAACACTGCTATGCAGTCAATTAAAGCAGGAACAGCTGATTTTTCCAATTTCATTTCTTTTACTTAATCATAACCAGTTCATAAGCTTGGAAATATTAATTGGGAGAGTGAAGTCGAGTGAGAAGTAGGAATAATGGGCAGACTGAGTATTAACAAAAGAACCACAGAACTTCATCTGTAAACCCTTGAAACAGTCAAATTTCCATGAGGATTAATTCACTGTGAAAGAACTTCCATCTCAGATTTAGAGTGAGACCTGCCAGTGAGGGCACAGTGCCAGCGAGCAAGTGTGGAGGGCCAACGCTCTCATACTCCCATAGCTGGGAGCAGGGAAAGTCTCTGCTGGGTGGCTATGTGCTGAAAATGCACAAATATTGCATATTTCTCACCAAGGGCACCTAACAAGAGAAGAAGCCACGTTCAGCAGCAACAAGGACGCTCCTGGGAATGTTGCACCTGTTGACCCTTGGGACGCAGCATTAAGTCCGCATATAAGCCGGTGCGTACTCGTGTTACTCTGCCATCTGCAGTGTTAGTCCTTGAAACCCTCATTCCACTCTCTCACCTACTTATTTATACATTCACACATTCACACAGCCAGGCTGTGGACAAAAGCCAGGACTGCCGGGTTGAACCATGATTCCAGGGGACATCACTGAACTGCTCTCCATGACAGTCATGGTCACCGGGCAGGACTGGAAGATGTAACCGGTTCAGCTAGGTTTTGACTAAGTTGAAAGGTATCAGTGTTTAGTGAAAAGAATAGGGGCTGGGGAATCACACAGCCCTGGATTCAAACCCTAACCATGTATATAAGTTGTGCAATCTCAGTCACGATGTTTAGCTCTGGTTTTAGCTTTTCAATCCATAAAAAGGGTATCTTAAGACCAATCCTTCAGAGTTATGGTAAGGAGTACAGATGATATATAGCCAGGGTTGGCAAACTTTTTCCACAAAGAGGCAGATAATAAATATTTTAGGCTTTGCAGTCTATCTATAGTCTCTGCCCTAACTACTCAACTCTGCCATAGCTCAAAAGCAATCATAGATGATACATAAATCAATGAGCGTAAATATGTTCCAATAAAACTTTATTTACAAGAACAGGCAACAGGCCAGCTTTGGGCTACTGGCTGTAGTTTGCCGAGCCCTGATGCAGGCAAAGGCCCAGCATAGATGATGATTTCAGCACAGGATAAGCAGGTCTACTCTTGCCATCATATCCAGAAAGATTTTACACAGGACATGGGTTAACTGTACTGGGAGGGTTGTCTTAGCAAAACCAATCATAACACCAAGACCTCTCTTAGAAAATAAGTGCTTTGAGGAAACAGGCTGAGAGATTTCATCTGGGCACTGAACCAAGGCACTCACCCACTCAACCAGCCATTCAACCAACATTTGAGCACCTACTGTGTGCAAAGAATGATGGATGCTCAGGAAGATCTGGCAAAGAATAAGAGATAGCTGCTTTCATTTTATTCGTGAAATGAAAGGGAGAAAAAGAAAATTAACATTGATCATTTCTCTATTTAGTCTACCTGTCATTACAATCTTAAAATAGCCATTCTTAACCTTGTTTTATGGTTCAGAAAATGGGGGTTCAGAAAGATTTCATAGCCTCTTTGGTCATGTCAAGGCCACACAGCTAAAATCTGTTGGAAATGATTCAAACCCAAATCCATCTGACGCCCAAGACCAAATTCCTTCCAATACACTCTGGTCTCAAAAGATCAGAGCAAAGCTGTTTCTCAATCTTTTCGGGATTATAAATGCACAAAAACCTGGCAAAAGACCCATTTCCATGAAAATAACTTCAGGCAACTCACAGCCCCACCAGCCAAATCCCAACTCCACATGGATCCCGTGTTAATACCCCTCCTCTCAGGGGAAAGGACCCTGCCCAACATGGCAGAAACTTTAGTGTCTGCCTCAGAGGAGAAGGCCATGTTCCCCGGGCTTAGGGTTCCGCTAGGATGGACGGTAGCTTCATGTGCGTGTGTGCAGTGCATGCATGCGTGTGGAAGGTGTGGGGGATGCTGACTCTCCTCAGGATCCAAGGCCTCTCATCCCCACAGGCCTAGTGGTCCTAGATCAGCGTCACAAGCCTCAGATCCTGACTTCGATGGGAAAGGAACAAATGCAGGAAATGAATGAAGCACAACTGATTCCACTGCATGCTCTGTGACACCATGAAAACCCTGCTGCCTGATTTCTTAAAGGTGATTTTAACAGACGAGAGTAACAGCGCCTGTCAACGGGTCTAAGAATGAAATTGACAACGAAGAGGCAGCATGGCACACACTCAGTGCCCTCTGCACATACTGTATTAGAATACACCGTTTTCTGATCTTTCTAGATGCTACCTCATTGGGAAAAGGGAATACGAAAAACCAATAATCAATTACATTAAGCGATTGTTTTTTATGCACAGGCATGTGCCAATTCAGCCTTGCCTAACTTAATAAAGGCAGGGGCCCCAGGTTTCATGTCCTGAATGCCATTACTTCCTAAAGAAGAAGGATTAGCAGTGCTGCACATGGACAAGGGAGACGGCATCCTGAGACACGGTGTCTGGTCACGTCAGGGAGACTGAGCCGATTTCCTTAACTGCATTATCACGGTTCACAGATCAGCTTCCCTGGGCCGGAAGATACCAATGGGCAAAGGGAAATCAAAATAGATGAACAGGGGAAAAGTCAGGATTTACCAAAAATTACCTTTCAATACGTGCACAAACATGGACTTCAAGTAAAACCAAATGCTTTCCTGAATGTGAGGCTGATTCCCCTTTGACGCACCTCATGGGAAGGAGCGCAAAGGTACCTTCGATTTCTAAGGTCTGCTGATGCTCTCCAAGTCTCGGATTCAGTTATCTAAGCCATTTATTCAATAGCTGAATTCCTTCACATAACAATCATGACTCTGGTTGAAAACCAGTGGCTTCTATGTGCAAAGTGCCAAGCTACACACATCCATACTTACTATTTTATTTAATTATAACTTTTGAAAGTGAAGATTGGTTAACAAAACTAAGCGATTAGATTATCTGCTCAAGGTCACATGTTTGTAAATGTTAGAGTTGTGATTTAAACTTAGACCACCTGTCTTCAAAACCTATGATCCTAGGCCTCCACCACAATGTCTAAACCAGCAGTCAGTTCCCCTCCACCATGCCCCCCGCCCTATGGCACACTGCTTTAAAAATAGCAAGCCAGAGTAAAGTGCAGCAGAGGAAGTATAGTCAATAATATTGTAATAACTATGTAATTATGCCAGATGGGTACTAGCTTTATTGGGGTGATCACTTTGCAAGGCATATAAATGTCCAGTCACTATGCTGTATACCTGAAACTAACATAATATTGTATGTCAACTGTAATTTAAAAATAAATTTTAAAAATAAGTAAATAACAGCAATCCAAATGTCCTCCAGGTGAAAAGACTGGGGACAGGCATCGAACAAGTCATGTAAATTATCTTATTTTGACTGGTCCTGCACGAAGTGATGCATTATATTTGACAGTTGGTATGCAGTTGAGAACCGATGGGCAGTTTAGATGGGTGGAAAAAGTGAGGCTCTGGAGCCAGCTGCCGGGTTCAAGCTACAGCCATCATTTTCCTAGTCGTCACGACCTTTCCTAACTTGAGTACAAAAGGTTTTTCACCTCCTTGTTGTGATATTACAGATGTTATTTTGCATGCTTCTGAATACTGAAGCTTTAAACAGTTTGTACCGACACTGATGGATTTTCCTTGACTAAGCTTTGCCGGAGCCATTCCACCGAGAGGATTGGTACTGAATTGGTTCCTTAATTGATTTTCTCTGCCGTACAGTTAAAATATTTCCATTTCATTTCTATTTTCAACTCTGTTTTTAAAAAATTATTTTTCATAACAAAGATTAGCGTTATCCTTCAGGAACTGTTTTAGACCCTAGAGATACAGCTGTCAATGACATAAAATCCCTTTCTCCTGCAGGCCTTCAAGATTCCTTAACAAGCCTAGTGCAATTATTAAGTTGAGCAAGTGAAATTCCCATCTTTGTAGATTGAAAAGGGTTGCGTATTGGCAGTTTTATATGATTCAATCTATTGAAAAGAATCCTAAATAATATAACATGGTTATGCCCATATTTTCCCTCAAGATATAAACTTTTATTATCTATCATTATATTATAAAAGGCATATGTATACATTAAAAAATCTGAACAGTACAAGGGATATACAGCAATGAAAATCAATTGGGGCACTATCTAAGAAAGAGCTGGGTTGAATATTGATGATGGGTATTTCCAGACAGTGGCGTGAGAGAGCTTTTCTTTTTCTTTTTTTAAGACTTCCTATTTGTATCAATTTTTATATAATAACTCTAGAGAATACCAGCATAATCTAAAGAAAATATATTTTAAAGCTACAAAGCCATTGGCTCCTCACAAAAATAGCCATCAAATTGTTTCCTTCTCTTGTTCAACTCAAAAAGGTAAGTGAATTTGCATGCATAGAGACAAAATATAAAATATGGAACTCACTTTCTTCCATTTCTTTCTGGTACTTACATCGATGATCTAGGCATTCTTTATAGCTATTACACCCGCTGTTCTTGTCCATAAAGAAAACCAACCTTCAGTTACATTATGGACTTCACTGTTCTAACAGATTTTTAAAAAATTTATGTTTATTGTTGAAAGTATTACAAATGTCCTTCTTTTTTCCCCCATTGACCCCTCCACCCTGCTCCTGTCCCCTCCCCAGGCCTTCACTGCACTATTGTCTGTGTCCATGGGTTATGCATTTGTTTTTGTAACAAATGGACAACTACTGGCAATTAAGTAGGCTTACCAATCATCTGAAAAATTTTAAATACTATCTAGATTTTCTTTTCTATTTAATGTGTCCAATTTTAAAAATAAGCTGCAAAAGAATAGAAGTAACATAAATATAAAAAATATTTTGTTACATTATCATAGAACGGGTTTTTTATTTTAAAATTTTCACCTAATATTTTTGCAATATTTAAAAAATACAAAATACTATTGGTCAAGAAAACAATTTATAAAAAAGAGTAAATTTTTACTCATTTTGAAAATTTCCCCCAGTTTTATTGAGATACAATTGACACATAACATTGTATAAGTTTAAGGTCTACATCATAATGATTTCATATACGTAATATTTTAGAATGAGCACCACAATAAGCTTATTAATATCCATCACTTCACAGAGCTTTAAGATCAACTCTCTCAGTAACTTTCAAACATACAATATAGTATTAACTACAGTCACCAGATTGAACATTACATCCCTAGAACTTGTTTGTCTTTGAAAAAAATTAAAGATGAGCACCTTCATCACAAGAAGCTAAAAGGGAAGGGAAAGGCATTTACAACATGGAAATAAGCACAGGCATCCCTGAAAATTAACCAAAGTAATAAAAAAAATTTAATCTCCCATCTGTCTTAGGTTCTCCCCCAAAACAACCCAGCACATGAAAGCCAGTGCAACCCCCCCCCCCCCCTTCTCTTAGGACAAGTACAATCAAGACCTGCTTCCGTCTGAATAGCAAACTCAGACATAAAATGTGCAGGCCGGCAGGTCCCAGAAAATGTAAGAGTCTGTATCCTTCACTCTTTTATTGACTTTTTATCTACAGCAATAAAACATCAAGCCTTAAAGTGTCAAATTTAGCCCAAGATATAGAAGCTAAGCATCAGGCTAGTGTGAATACACGGAAAGGGGAAGGCCAGTACCTAAAGCTGAGTCCTCAGGGCCAAGGAAAACTGCGCCATTCAAGGCTAAGAACAGCTCATCGCACACATGCTCAGGTCCTGTCTTCACGTCCACTGTCTGCACAGATGCCGCCCTCCTTCACGCTTCCGTGGGACCCTACTGGCACTCCCAGCACCCCTCCTGGTAGGGCGAGAGCCTCCCACCCCCATCACGCAGGGTACAGTGGCTGCTTACGCAGGTGGTTAGGAATATTGACAAATAACTGTGGAGGACAATTTATTAACCCTCCTTGGCTCACAATCAACTGGTAATGAATGTCCTTGTGAAATCGTCTACTAAATAAGTAGACTACCTTACTAGTATTACAATGGCATATTAAATTAAAAACCCGAGACCATACCTTCAAAGAGGAGATCTCCAGGGTTTTATGCCAATTTCTGACCAACTGGTAGAATCATAACTGTTATGAATGAGGAAAATATTAACATGACTTTTTTTTCCCTATGGTACATTAATTTGATGGAATTTTAATGGCTCTTAAAATGTTTTTAAAGAACTCTTAATGAAAAAAAGTTTTATATAACAGTAAATGAAAGTAGCAAGTTACAAAATATTACATAGGATGTGACCTAATTTTCATTACATACACTCAGAAGACAATAATCCAAATATTAGGATTTATTATCTCCAGGTGCTCTGACTTTTACAGCCAACTGTTAAGAGTTAGAATTCAGACTTTTACCAGTTATTACTGGGCTTACCCTCTGTAGGCCTCAATCTTATCTACAAAATAGGGATGTAATAAAACCTAGCTCATAGTTCCAGTAACATGGCATTGTCTGTCAACAACTGTATTTTCTAGGCTTTTGAATTTTCTATAGAAAGAACATACTTCACAATGTGAAAACATTACTTTGTTTCTCAGGGTGTATTATTTGTGTATTCTCTTATTTTCTAAATAATTTTTAATTGTATTTATATTATAGGCCAAAATTGTACTTTTTAGATTCCTATCTTGCACCACTCACAAAAATTAACTTGAAATGGATTACAGACTTAAACTATAAAACTCTCAGAAGAAAACATAGGAGAAAAGCTCCTTGACATTGGCCTTGGTGACAATTTTTTGGATATGACAACAAAACACAGGCAACGAAAGTAAAAATAAACAAGTTGGGACGATATCAAACTAAAAAGGCTCTGCACAGCAGAAGAAATAATCAACGAAATGAAAAGGCAACCTACAGAATGGGAGAAATTATTTTCAAACTTTATATCTGATAGACGTTAATGTCCAAAATATATAAGGAACTCATAAAACTCAATAGCAGAAAAACAAAACAAATAATCTAATTAAAAATGGGCAAGGACTCTGAATAGATAGTTTTCCAAAGATGACATACAAAAATGGCCAACAGGTACATAAAAAAAGTGTTCAACATCACTAATCATCAGGAAAATGCAAATAAAAACGACAGTGAGGTTATCATCTCAGACCTGTTTGAGTGGCTACTATCAAAACACAAGAGATAAGTTTTGGCAAGGATGTTGAGAAAAGGGAACCTCTGTGCACTGTAGGTGGGAATGTAAACTGGCATAGCCATTATAAAAAAATATTGTGGAGGGTCCTCAAAAAATTAAATATAGCAATCCTATTTCTGGGTATATACACAAAGGAAACGAAATCGGTACCTCAAAGAAATATCTACATTCCCATGTTTATCACAGCATTGTTCAAAATAGCCAAATTACGGAGACCACTTAAGTCCATCAAAAGATGGATGGATAAAGAAAATGTGATATTTATCTATCATCTATCTATCTATCTACCTACCTACCTATCTATCTATCATCTATCACCTAGATCTCCAGATAGATATGACAGATAGATAAACAACGGAATATTATTCAGCCATAAAGAAGGAAACTGTGTCATTTGCAACAAGGCGGATGAACCCAGAAAACATTATGTTAAATGAAATAAGCCAGAGGCAGAAAGATAAATACTGTATAAGCTCACTCATATGTGGAATCTAAAAAAGTCAAAGTCACAGAAAGAGAGAGTAGAATAATGGTTGCCAAAGGCTGGTGTGTGGGGAAAGCGGAAATGTTTGTACTCCCAGCAGAAACTTAGAAAATGCGTGAGTTCTGGGGCATAGCATGGTGACTACAGTTAACACTGCTGTATTGTATACTTGAAATCTGCTAAGGGAGTAGGCCTCAAGTGTTCCCACCACACATGAAAAATCTAACTACGCGAGGTGCTGGATGTGTTAACTTGATGGTGGAAATCATTTCACAGTGTATACAAATACCAAATCTTCACACTGCACACCTTAAACAGGTTCAAATTTTTTTGTCAATTATACCTCAATATGACTGGGGAAAAGAAGACACCTTTTTATAGCCTGAAGTTGCAGTCTCTGTCCCCTGTGAAGAGCTCACAATTCTTTCTCCGTGGGCACTGAAAATTGCGTTCAGCCCTCCACGTATAGAGATCACTCCCCTTAAGCAATTCCTTTTGGCAGAAAGCATCAGATAGAGAACAATGATGTAAAATTTTATTTTCCCATAAACAGCAACTTTTCCCAGCAGTAATATGTCGGTGGTGTTTCAACGACTGACTATCCCAATAGATTCTGCACTCCAAGCGCATTTGTAAAATACGCCTTGGGTGAAAGCCAGAAAGGCTGCTTTAGTTCCTTATTTGCTGTCTGCTTTCAACATATTCCAGAATCTGAATTTCTCTCTGCCAGCCTGAGGAGTCAGCTGAGTAAGAGCTACATTAATCTGCTGCTCGACAGCTTCAGCTCTGGCACTATCTGATGTGAAGACCAGGCTGTTCTCAGGATAAGGTGAGTTTTAAAGGCTCGATTTGACATTGGGCACTAGTTACCCTTCAGCCTGTTTGAAACCGCCTCGCAGCCCAGTCGCCCTTAAGGCAGCTGTATTTGTAACAATACATCAGCTAAAGGATACTTTCTTCCTCTCAAGGTAATATCAAATCTGTTACCTAATCACATGACCTTCCTACATGAAACGTGGACTGGAAGAAAAACAAATAGGCCCACAATTTTTTTTTTATGCACTGAAAAGGCAGTAGCAGACGGTTCTCTTAGTCACTTGGAATAATTAAAGACTAAAAGATGGTAGAACTTGGACAGTACAAGCTGCCTGACAACAATCCACTCAAGGGCACGAAAATGGGACAGTAAAGGACTGAGAGCTCTGACTCAACCAGGAGGACTGTCTAGATCCTGTCTCCTGGGTGTTAACATAAGTCGGCCTGATATTATCATTCTCTGCATTCGTATCCATCCGAGACCACAAACAGCCATTTCCAACAGGCTGGGCTGTAAATGCCCTGAATCCAGGCAGCGCCTTAGTGAGTCTGCAAAGTCCATGATGTGTGGGTGCCCACAGAACTCAGTGATGGCAAGCGGGGATCCTGAAGGCTGCTGAAAATGTTCACATGGAAGAAGGAGAAATGTGTCAATAAATGTATCAAGTGTTCAAGTATTTGAATCACTGTAATTGTTATTCTGCTATGATTATCTTCATTGGTAAAATCCCACTACATAGATGCTTCTAGCTAAAGGAAACTGTCTCTCCTTCTAAAAGGTTAAAAAAAAAAGGAACCGCACTTTTTTTCTCTCCTAACATCCGTGGGAGAGATTCCTGAACTGCAGAAAACGGAGTAATTGGCTCCGCCACCTAAACTCTTTCGGCTGCACAGATGCCTTGTTACCAGGGTGACGCGACATCCTAGTGGCATCCTGCTGTTTTCCCCCGTGTGAGAGGAGGCACCGAGGCACTCTCCGTTCCAGCCTGGGAAGGCAGGGACACACTAGCGGGGCCAAGATGACCAGGAACAGTGCTGCTGAAAGGCTGAAAGACAGGGTCAAGTCAACCTGGGAAATGAAGGTTCTCAACTTCACGGGCACTTACTCGTCACCACTGTTCACAGCCTCAGGAGGCGGTTGTCCTCTCTCTCTGGAGACACAGAGGGACCCAATATCCATATTCAGGCCGGGCTCTACCCAGTCATCCCCAGAAAGCCAGAGCCATCCTTGCTGGGTGCCAAGGCGGCTGGGCCTGCCCAGCGGAAAGCTCAGGGCGTCTGAGCACAACTTCCCTGCTCTGGTTAAGTGTGACAGCAATAAGGAAAGATCACGGCGTCACAGAAGGCAATGGGCCTATTACGAGAACTCTGGCCCAACTTAGAGGTTTGTGGTTTCGTTTTGGCCAACAAATGAAGGGTACAACCCTGGGCATGTTACTTAGCTCTTTCTGGAGTGTAGTTTCTATTCACAAGATACTAGGACGGTTCTGATTTTCCTAGGCTACTTCAAAAAGATGGGAAGGACACACTGAGTAGGCATATGAAAGAGCTCTGAAAGCAAACACTTTTTGAAATACGAGGGAGGCCAGTGAGAAGAGCAGTAGTCTAAGGCAATGAGCTCTCTTCTTTTGTCCTGGCTCAGACACTTGTGCTCTCTAGAAGCCTCAGCGTCTTCCCTGCCAGATGGGGATCTCTCCATCGCCTCTTCCAATTCTAACAGCCTCTACTTGGAAATGGGTGGCTAGCAGTCTTAGCAGCCTTCGTCTTAGCAGCTAGATTCCAACTGTGCTTTAGCTGACGGTGTAGTTAGCCTCAAGTGGGAGATCAAGATTGGCCTAAGTCTTTCCCAACAATCCTGTTTCCTGCTTTTCCAGCCTCCCTTGTGGCTCTGAAAATTTGGTGTCCTCCCCCACCCCATCAACTACCACCCTCACCGTGGACTGCCACAAGAGAGGCCAGCTAAAGAAAAGTCTTGATATTTGTCTTTCTCTGCCTGGCAAGGGATGGGTGTGGGGCCAAGGGGGTCAATGGGGAAAAAAGGGAACATCTGTAGTACTTTCAACAATAAAGATACATTTTTTTAAAAAAGAAAGAAAGAAAAGTCTTGAGTCTGTAAGTAAAAATGGAAGAATCCACTGATGGGGGCATTCAATTACAGTTCCCTCATTTTAGATGCCAGGATTTATTTTACAGAACGTTCAGAACGGCCAGTGAAGTTTTCCAGACCCTGTAGCCCGGCTCACCTGTTTCTGATTCCCAAGGACCAATTAGGCCTCTTTGTATTCTGAGGAATCACAAATAGCACTACTTAAATCCAGATTCTTATCTGCTCCTTTGTTCTCAGAGCCCAGTTCTATGTAAACTCACACTTGGACACTCAGCACTTAAGGGGGAAAAACAAGCCTTAATCATGGTGCAAACTACCAGAACACAGTGAGCTACCTGACCGGTGACATTTCACTTATGGTTTGTCGCACATTCTGCAAAGTACCATCTCCATTATGAGACATCTTACAGAATCTTCATATGACCCCAGTAAGAAGTACATTATTTGCTGGACTATTATAGGGTTATTTCCATAGTGAGGGGAATGGCTGAAGTATAACATGACCCAGTTCCACAGGCCTGTGAGAGAGAGAACAGGGAGGCCCCTCCCTCCGAAGCATAAAAGCGTGACTGCTACGTGGGTCTTAGGGTTGGGGAGCCCAAGGCAAGGCCCAGAGAAGGCAGGGCTCAGAGCAGCTCCTGCTCTCAGGTAAGAGGAAGGCCTGGTGACTCTTAAGGAAGAATGTTTTGAGATTCTGGCATTTAAATGGCAAAGAAATGTTTCTCAAAGTATATATTCACCCCAAAATGTATACACACTTGAACAGCTGATAACTCAATTTTCACTCCTTTTCAGGTTTAACTGATTTGAAATAATCAGTGAAGCGAGACTAAGCTTTGAACAAAGAAAATTTATCTTGAAGTGCAACTAGACTTTTTTTTATGGGGATACATAAAAGATACAGTTTACAGTACAAAACCGGCAACAGTTGAAGAATTGAGGACGCACAAATACCGGATGAAATGATTTTTGATGCTGGCGATTCCAGTGCTTCCCATTATCAGCAGTGCCTGGACCAGAACGGTCATTAGTTAGAAAACAGGCACTGACAAAAAAAAGTATGCATTTTTGTAGATTCTTTTAAATTTTGAAAATGAACTGGAGGTTAATAAACACTGACTTTATAATCATTCAATGTGTGTATGGGACACCATATACATATGTGTGTGTGCATATATATATGTATATATATATGCACACACACATACACATATACACACACACACAACAAACTATTATTCCATTATAAAAAGAAGGAGATCCTGCCATTTATGACAACATGGATGAAACTTGAAGGTATTATGCTAAGTGACGGAAGTCAGAGAAAAACAAATACAGTATAACCTAACTTACATGTGGAATTTTTTTTAAATGAGCACATAGAAACAGAGAGTAGGCTGGTGGTTGTCACAGATGCGGGGGTTGGGGGTGGAGGGGCAGGAGATGGGTGAAGGAGGTCAAAGGGTACAAACTTTCAGCTATAACATGAGTAAGTTCTGGCATGGTAATTCTAGTTAATAACATTGCATTGTAAACCCAAACGTTGTTAAGACAGTAAATCCTAAAAGTTTCCACCACACAAAATGGTAACTATGTGAGCTGACAAAAGTGTTAATTAATCTTATTGTGGAATTCATTTCACAATATATACTTAAACCACTACATTGCACACCTTAAACTTACAAAATGTTACATGTTGATTATATCTCAATAAAGCTGTCGGAGGAGCTAAAGCAGAGGCTCTTTTAGACAGGAGGTGGCACACAGGCATGCGGAGCCTTGCAGGAGAGACCCAGTTTGCCTCTGTGATCTGCAATGGGGTTTCTCTAGATCTATCTCCTCTGTATCTCCTGGTCCATCAGTGATCACATTGGGGAAACAGAGGCACCTCACCAGTGCTCATCTCCTTTATAGAAGCTGACAAGCAATGTGAGTAGCTCATGGTCCCAATGGTCATACATGGGAGAACCAGGACTCAGTGTAGTTCGGTTAGCTGTTTACTTCCCCCCAGCAAGTGGTGGCTATTGGAGGGGAGAGAGTTTGTGTCTGGTTCTCCACTGTGTTCACAGTACAAAGACTGTTGCTTGCTTGGCTCTGACCCCAAACCCTGGACACCTGTCCCCACCTGTCACTACTTCCTCCATGAGAGCCCAGATCCCCCTCCACAGTCTCCAGTGGAGATGGCGACATTCAAGACTGAGTATTCAAGATGTCGACATTCAAGGCAATCATCACGAACAAATATTTATAAAGGCGTCCACTGTACTGCACACTTGGGTGCACACACCTTAAACTAACAATCGTTTTCTTTCATAATCAAATATCCTGTTGACTTTCAATTACATCTATACTTTTACTATCTCTGAAATGCTTGAGTGCCTCCCTCCCCCTTTTCAGCAAATGTCATGTTACTGGTTCTGTTTTCCACATCCAGGCTGATTTCAGAGCTGGAGTTAAAACCCCGTAGGGTCCTGCAGCAGCCGTCCCACAGCTCAACCCTGGGGGGGAGGGGCTCTGTGCCCAGCCCCCTCCCCCTGCCCTTTCTTCCTCACCCCCAGGACCCACGCACAGCTGAAGGCAGGCTCCTGGTTTCTTTTCTACCAACAGTCCTGAAATTAGCATACAAAATCTTTTTTGTCTTTGAAGGATTTTCCAGGCAGCTGGTAAATAAATACAGCAAAACAAAAAGGGGTTTACAAAATAAAGCAGGCATATGGGGAAGTTAGAGTTTCAGGAGGGATAAAAATCTTTGAAATACAACCTGGACTTCATTAAACTAAAAATTAAACCAGGTTTGCTCCTACTCACAATATTAGCTATTCTAGATGCATTCCTTTAGGTTAGGCCTAAAAATGAGGCCTACGTGAATCTTCTCTTGGCAGTCCTGCAGGTTTGCTCGTCTTAACCCTCCCTAGAGATAGCACCTTAGCTGCTACTTGGCCTTTTCCCTCAGTCAGAAGCTTGGAAAGGGTAGAGTTAGCTATTTAATCACGTAATCGCTCAGGCTCCGCCACTGGGAATTCACATCAATTCTAGGCTAGCGTCTGTTTTACCTGAACGTCTCCTTCTGCCTTACAGAGAGGAAAAATCAATTGAGGTCATTTCCTGGCAAAGTCATGTATACACACGAATCACAACAGCTCTACTAATTCATGGCTCTCCCCTAAATCTGAATACAGGACACATATTCCCCTTTTAAGAGCACTGGCTCCTTGGAAATTGCATTTAAAGTTATTCCAATACAAGGTGATCTTACCCATATTTCTACATTAGTAAGTTGCACTCATGAATGAGCAGTGGCTAAATATAGCAGATTCCTCAAGAATTCTTTTTAATAATGGTGCTTCATCAAGTAATTTACTGCATGAAATTTAGCTTTATATATCTCAGCTTTTCACATAAGTTACAAGTAAGAAAAAATAAAAGTCTGTGTTAAATTTATATTGGAAAAGGTAATAGTCTGTAATGGGTTAAGACGGTGAACTTTGGAGTCCAACAGTTCTGACTATCCTGGGTTGGCTTGAGGGGTCTCTCCAAGCCTCAGTGTTTCCCCAGCCTCACAAGAAGTGCTGTCAGGACTGAGACCAGCACCTAAGAAAGCCCCTGGGACATAGTAAAGGCTTCAAAAATGGTAGCTTATGTTCTAATGTGTCCCAAATTTAGTTGGGAAAATGTGAATTATCAGGCTATTATACGTGCTAAGAAGCATCATGTTAACAGAGTACTGGACTATAGAAGTAGGTTAAGTGGTAAAGGGAGATCTGTTGTGTCAAATTTATTGGCCTTAACTTGAAAAAGATATAGCAGGTATTGAGTAATTACACAATGCTACTGATTGATAAACAGTTCAACTATACATAGATATGCAGTGAAACAAAAATACAATAAAATATAAACTATTTAATAAACAAAGATGTCCAAAGCAACTAAGTATGACGCTAGTCTTTGCACCATGCCTTACCCAGGAGAAAAGTCCTAGAGGATGAAAAAGAGAGATACCAACACTTCACTGAGCCACTTACATCACTGAGTCGATGAGCTCAGGTCCCTATCCATCTCTCACAGTCCATTTTTATAACCCATCAATACAAACAGTATCTCAGAGGTAGAGCTTGAAATGGAAGCAGGACATTCAGACCTACATTGCCTGTACGTCACAGTTTAATTATGAAAACCAAGCACAGAATAACCTGCCCATCAAAACTCCTACTTACATTCCATTCGAGAGGAAGGAAGAGACTGAAAAAAGGAAATTCATGATTGGATTATTATACTTTTTCAAAATGGACTTATGGTTCTTTCTAACACTTCCCTTTATAGCCAACTGAGTGCTATACAATAAAGACATCAACTTCTTGTCACAAAGGAAGGATAAGCGGCCCGTGGCTGGTTTGTGAACATTAATATCTTGCTCACATCACAAAATATCACTCAAGCCCAATCTCCCCCACATCCTAGCTTGGGCGGGTTATGCGCTTCTTTAATTGACTGCATCACTTAAAAGTGCTTTCAGGTCAGGGGCTATTAACAAGGAGAAGCTTTATAATTGAGAACTAATTGTAGGTCTTTCTTATCAAAGGGAACAGAACATGAAAACCATTAGGACTGGCTTTCAAATAACACACAAACAGCTGTTTGTAAGTTAGGAATAGTATAGCGTTGTTGCTTATGCTATGTTAAAAGGTGACGGGACTATGCTTTGTCATCCATAGCAGTAGGGAGAGGGAAAAGAGAAGCTACATCTTCAGGACACCTTGATTTCTAACACAGACCTCTGCATCCCCTCTGCTAAAGGCTACCCAACACAAAAATGTCGGTTTTGCTCACCTGTTTAGGGTAAGCCTGATCTCCGGAAGCTGGAACAGTTCAGGTGACTCCAGGACAAGCCCTTGCTCACTTAGATGGTGCCCTTGACCCCCAGCAAGGTTGCCAACATCTCCCTCGAAATTTCCTTTCATAGCTCGCTGAGATTAAAAAAAAAAAAATCTCTAACACTGAAAATGAGCCAGGCTTAGAGGAACCAAAGGGTCTGAAACCTCTATTCTTTTTTCCTTTTGTTGTTCTGGTGCAGAATCAGCAAAAGATCAACAGAGCCAACACTTACACTTGTGCGTCTCTGCAAAGAAAAGTCAGCCGTGGTAGGGAGGAAAGGCAGGACCCGGAGAGAGAGGGGACCTCGAGGTGAGTTTACATCCAGGAGAAACACAGATGTTTGCAGTTCGCCTGGAATCGTGCAGAAGCCTCACGAGAAGCATGTGCCCTGCATTTAGGCGAATGTCCTCCATTCAGTCAGCACAAGCTGAAGACCTTCTACCCGGCATCCTGTGCTTCCTCCTCTGGACAGCAGGAGGGACCAAGGGGGGCCCAACACTTCTCCACGACAGGAGAAAGGCAGAACTAGCCACGAGGAGGGCTAACCTGCCTGCCAAAAGCTGCTATTGAGGTATCCTGTCCTCATTCATTTTAAATCACATATAATCTTTCCCAATTGATGTAGGTGTAACTATTTCTTCAACGAAAAACCAAACAAAAACTTTGGACATCCTGTAGAAGTTGCTCCAGAGTTCAAAGCACAGAACTAAAGCACTGAAATAGATAAAAAGCAGCAGAAATCTGTTAAAACAAAACCATACCAAAAAATGGGAAGCTATTACAGATGGTTCTCTCCAAGAATAAATGTTGATGAATGTGCTCCCATCCTGCATGAAAGATCAGTAAGGTCCCCAAATCAAGACAAGGAGGAACATGTCAGTATCTGGGCTGAAAGCAGTTTCTAGATCAGGCAGGCAAAAGAAAGCCGAGGGCTGGGCAGAGGCTCAGCCAGGGGGGTTGGGGGACACATACAGAGAGGAGTGGAAAGAAGGGCCATGAGAATCTTTCTGGGAACTTGAACTGGCAGAAGAAAAGTAATTAGGCTGAGGCTGGCTCTGAAGAATCACAAAGAAGGTAAGCAAATGGCAGCTGGGCCATGGCTGGATAATGGCTGGGACTGTCCCCAAAGGGCACTCAGAAATGCCAGAAAGAGATTCTCTGACAATGGCTGCCTTTTAACAAGATAGACATGGATTCCCTTGACATTTTTATCCCATCTGGACCAGACCTGTTGTAAGTAACTAACCTGGGCTAAGAGCAAGGGGAAGTCCTGGGTTAAAGCAGGATGGGGGTGAAGTTTCTTTAATTCTTTTTCCTTTCTTTTTTTATTGCATCTATTGGGGTGACACTGGTTAAGAAAATTATATAGGTTTCAGGTGCACAATTCCACAACACACCATCTATACACTGTATTGTGTGTTCACCACCCCAAGTCAAGTCTCCTTCCATCACCATCTTTAGTTCCTTAGAATGAAATACTCCAAGTCTGAATATAAAATCAGAAGAACACCAGAAATAGTTTATGAATCTGGTTTCCTTCTCATAAACTAAATATACTTGAGGGGAAAAATTAAATAATTAACCTATCCAAATTCTTTCTCATGAGCAGACAAATATTTACAATGACTAGATTTTTTGAGCAGGTGCTCAAACAGTAAGAAGATGGCGTGTTAAACATAATAACTGCCCAATAAATTTAATTTAAAACAACAAAACAACGACTGGACAGAGTAAGTGCTCTCTGGGTTTAAAAGTGCTCGGAAGACGAATCGAAGGATTAAAGGACTGATTCACAACAGAGGGAGAAAAAGCCCATTACAGGATATTTCCTCATCATATCACTTCCCTGATAATAAAGTAAAATAGTAAATCAGACCATTATTGACTCAATAACTCTTTTTTATTCCTATCATGGCTTATTCCTATACTCTAAATGAGGCTTTAAAAGGCTCCCAGCTATTTCTAATCACGGTCACACCGAAACCTCCTTGTATGGAGTAATTCAATAAATTTACACCCTTGTAACAGTGCTTCCCAGCTATGTATGCTGCATTCGCCTCTGTGGTACAAAAAGTCCCCAGTGCAAGGCTCCCATCTGCTGTCTCGTTCATAAGGTCTCATTCTGTGTCCAGTGGCACCTCGGTTTTCCAACGTCTCCGTCGGCGAACATTTCGTGTTACGAGCGCCATAAACCCGGAGGGAAATGCTTCGGTTTTCGAACTCGCCTCGGAAGTCGAACAGGCCACACGGCTTCCGCTGAGGGCAAGATCCTGAGGCCCAGCTGTGGGCTGTGATCCCTCGGTTTTGGGACGTTTCAGGACTTGAACGGTCTCCGGATTGGATCACATTAGAAAACCCAGGTACCACTGTATATGGATGCCAGACAGACCTCACCACATGCTCGGAACAGAATAATGCACATTCCTTTGCACACAAGGACGGCATAACCAGCTCTTTATCGTAGAATAAAACTCTGAATTATATGCCCACTAATGGTGAACGACGCCTGTACACATCTACCCACAGTTCCCTACCCGGCACCCTGCCCACCAAGTTTCTGACTCCCTCCTACGGGCTGTGTAAGATCGCTCCCTGGCGCTGGGGTACATCTCAGGACCATGGACAAAAATAAAGCTAAATGTCTAACCAGGGGACAAAACATACGAGCCCTGAGGCCCATTAACACTGTATTTTATCCAACTCATCTGGCCACACACACACCAGGAACTGGAAAATGCCAGTTGTCCTTTGAGGAACACTCCCAAACAGTGGACCAGGAGACTCGCTACAGGTTCAACAACCCTTTGGACTGGGAAACAAGCTATTGAGCAGTGTCATCAAAATTTTTGCTCTCGTAGCCTCTAAGAAAATTTTAGGATTCTGGTTATCACGCATTTTAAATTAACATTTAAATTTTTAATTATAATTTTAATTAATTACAAAGGCTATAATTCTGGCATATTGAAATTATTAAAAATTTTAATTAAACCATATCACTTATTTAAATGTTTGTAATGAAATCTAAATACACACCCATTTGAAAACCACCTTCATCCATCAAAAAATACATGAACAAACTCTCTTTTAACAGTAAAAAGGCTGCCTTGTTCTTTTTTCTCCTTGAATTCCTATTTCCAATCCCCTTCCCCACAGAATTTTCTCTCAATATTATGTTTTAATGCTTGAGAGGCTTTCATTTATCTTTTCATTATATTTTTCTATAACAAAAATGTATACAACTGATTTTTTAAAAATCTCCTGTGGCCATAAAGCTAAAAGTGTTCCATTTTCTTCTGGTTTCCACTATCATTACTAGCATGCACAAACAATACAAAAATATCAATAATTACTTCTAAGAATGTTAATGTAGTTAACATGGAAAGGACAATTTTATTAGAAATACATTTCTAAAGAAATGGATACAGGCCCTGGCGGTAGCTCAGTTGGTTGGAGCATCATCCTGATACGCCAAGGTTTTGGGTTCAACCCCCAGCCAGAGCACAAACAAGAATCAACCAATGGAGGCGTAAGTAAGTGGAGCAACAAATCAGTGTTTCTCCCTCTCTCTTCCCCTTCCTCTCTCTCTCTAAAATCAATACGTAAGAATTAAAAAAAATAAATTGATGGAACTAGTTTATTGCCCTCAATTAGTTCATATAGCTATAAGGATGAGTGTTCCTTATAGCTATAATAAAGTGGGGCTTACCATCAATTTCATACCTTTTTTCCCCCACTTTTATATATGTATAAGCAGTAAGAAATCTTGTTTACATAAATAAGAACTGAATGGAGACTTATCCAAAAATGTTTTTACCTAATATCTTACAACCAGATTAAGTCCTTCAATTTTGCTGAAGGCCAAGAAGTAAAAATTAACCTACAAAAAGATGTGTGATCATCTTTTTCCATCCCCTTAACCAACACAGACACTAATATTTTCATAGCCCTTTGTTAGTGGGAAGAGAGTTTTGTCCCCCAGGACAACACACCGAGGATTCAGGGTGGGATGGGTAACAGCTGTGCCTCTCCTTTGTAAAGCAGGGGAAGGGCGACTTAAGAGGTGAGACGGAAAAGATGCGGCAAAATCAATCTGGAAGCCAATCAGTTTTAAGAAAGGGTGCCTACAGAAGTTGGGGACCAGGAAGTAATCTCCCTAAACTACCCATGCTTTGTGTCTCTTGGAGAGTCTTCACATTCTCCCGTGAGCACCAACACCCCAGCTGGCATTCCCCTCCTCCAGGCAAGAATGTTGCTGCCAGATGCCTGTCCGTTTGCAGGCATTATGCACACAGAACTACACTTGGTTTGATTAACACATGAATTCCCTTACAATAGATCAGCCTGTAGCAGAGCTGCACGAGAAGTAATAATTTTTTAAAAAAGACAGAAACATAATTATTGTTCAATCTACTTGAAAAAATAGAAAATACCTAATAAATCATAGTGTCCTGAGAGTACAGAAACTATACTCAACAAAATACTGTAAATTCAGTATTTTTAATAATTGCAAAGAAAACCTGGAAACAATCCAAATGTCCAATAATAAGAAAGCTACTACACAATTATGTTACAGCAGACATATAATGGAAGAATGCACGATATTTTAATTCAAAGAACATATACTGACATTAGAAAGTGTTCTTCATATGATGTTGACTAAAAAAACAAACAAGCAGGAAACAAACTTGTAAATAAAATTTCACAATTATTTGTAAAGATATGTGTGTGTGTGTGGGGGAAGCCTGTTTAAAAATTTATTTAACTGCTCAGTGGTTGTCCTCAGGTGGTGTAACTATGGACTACTTTCTTATTTGTTCTTTCCAAATTTTCCACAAAGGGCATGTATTTCTCATGATCATGGGGAATAAAAAAATGAGGGCAATGAGGAAGATATGGAAATAGGCTCACTGTCTCAGGGCTGCTGCCGGTGGCTGCAGAGTTCGTGAGATCGGTCCAGCCAAGGAGCCAGTGAGAGCTTGAATCCACCCCGCAGAGTGTAGGGCTGCATCTCCCCAGGGGGGCACCATTTCCTAATTCACTGTAGAAGATACTGTCCATTGTCCACACCCTCACTCAGGCTATAGTCATTTCTGTCCTTGACTATTACCTTTTCATCCCTGACTTCCACAGCTGGTTCCTCCGGCTCAACGCTTCCCTTACTCCACAGACAAGTGGAAATCAGTGCAATCAGGTTCCTATCATGCCAACCTCATGAAAGAGCCCCGTCCATGCATGCAAAATAGCCATCAGTCAGCAAGTGTCGTGCTATCAATAAATGAGGTTCTCTGGGCTTTCAGGAAAACATAGTGCGCAATTTTTCTCCCACTGTTACACAACTCCAGTCTCCTTACCTCAGCAAGTGTGGAGGGATCTTGACAATGGTATCCACACCACCCAGGGTTTCTGCAAAAGGAAATTACAAAGCTAAAAATAAATATGTACAAAGTTAGAATCTGCATTGTACGTAATTTCACTGTTAATTTCTTTTTCCCCCAGAAATCTCTATTATTATAAAGTAGTCAATTCTCTGATTACAAATCTTTCATACTTAAAAATACTTCTCCCCTGATAGCCCCAGAGATGTCTCCAGGGAAGGTTAAAAATTAGGACATATTTCCCTATAGAGGCACAGAATGAATAATGAATAGTTAAACTCCTAACCTGAATCAGACTGCCAATTTAATCTAGCTACAACTGACTAAAATACTGTATTCTTGCAATAAAAACAGAGAAAGAAAAGTTGTTTCCTTGAAACTATGGCTTTAATACCCTTAAATAATGGCCTATACGGGAGAGACTTACAAGTTCATGAAGCATTTTATGTAACATCTCATTATTCCTGCACACATTTATGACACAGTATATTGAAACTTTTTTTAATCACACTATAATTAGAAATACTGATTGGGAGGCTCACCCCAAATCTCACTAATTCAATGTCGATATTCAATCCTTTATTTACCATTGTTGTGGATACTCACACTAATGCTACCTCCAATTGTAGAGGTAATGAAAAGGTCACTATTCTTTTCTAAGAAAAAACAAAAAACTGTTCTATTTCAAAAGCTCCAACTTGTCTCCAGTTTTTCAGCTCAAATTGTGCCGACTCCTCTCTTCACCGCTTAGAGTTAACAAGCCCTGTCAATCTGACCCATTTTTACTGGGGAAGGAGAAACATCTCTCCCAACCCTGCTAAGAGAGCAGAGGGTGCAATGGACACCAAATGTGTCCCTGGGACTCAGGCGTAAACATGATGATAGGATCTGGTCCTGTTGTGGCCAATGGGCTGAAACATAGGTGTAAGCAAGGCAATCCACAAAACAGAAAGATGGAATCGGCAGGATCATTTGTGCTGTGGCCACAGGGCCAAGGGAAGCAGTGAAAGGACTGAGCTCAGTCCTTAAGACGAGATAGAGAAATCCTTAGCAAGAAAAGGCAGAGGGCAGCTCAAAGGCCACACAGGTCAGCACGGCCCTGCAGTCAGCACTCAGGGCCAGCGACCAGGACAACTTGATACTGCTCCCCACGGGATGTTCTGACACTGAACAACCAAATTGCCATGATTTTTCCCAGCAGAGAGAAGGGGTTTCTATTTAATTCAGGATGTGCAGCAGAGCCCAGTTCTACAAATGCCAGAAAAGCTAGAAGGGGAAAGAGAAAGGGAAGTGACATCAAGTGGAGACGGGAGTAGGTAGTGGCACTGGGCTTTGGAGGGCAGAGCACAGGTGTGGGCTGGGGATATACACGTGGGCATCACATTCGCAGAAAGTGAACTGCGCTGTGGGTATGGGTGTGTTCACTCCAGCAGGGCTGCGAGTGAGAGAAGAGACTCAGGGCGAACGCCTGCAAAACTCACTTAGGCTGGGAAGAGGAGCTGGAGCTGGCAAGACAGGGCGAGGCCCTGGAGGCCACGATAAAGCGGGTGCCCGGCATGCTCAGTGGGCCAAGAGGACCTGCAGGGCGGGTGGAGGACCGTCTGCTAGGCGGGGGTCTGGGCACGTTATTCCTCACCCAGAGCCAGTAGGATGAGGGAGGAGGCGGTCAGGTCGGAGTGAGCTGCAGAGTGAGTGGAGCCGTGGACAGGCTCACTACAGACACTCTTTTAGAAGTTTGGCTGTGAAGGGAACAGAAACTGTGGCTGGAAGGAAAAGTGGGTGGGAAGATAGAGGGAAGGATGGGTGTCGATAGACTATCCTTCTTCTGCTATTTGGTGTCCCAGTCTCAAACTTTCTTTCTCCTTTCCTCCCTTTTCCAAATCCATTCCATATGAGTCCCTGATATAAGTAAAAAAAAAAAATTTCTAGAATGAGGGCCTGGTCCCTTCCAGTTTAATGCTGTGCCATTCCATTTCACCCTGCCATTCCCAGCTCACAGTCCTCCAGGACTGCTTGTTCTCGAAAGA
Organism: Miniopterus schreibersii; assembly: GCF_964146895.1. Classification (NCBI taxonomy): domain Eukaryota; kingdom Metazoa; phylum Chordata; class Mammalia; order Chiroptera; family Miniopteridae; genus Miniopterus; species Miniopterus schreibersii. The sequence continues at coordinate 74,339,537 of NC_138107.1, read as the reverse complement.
GAATGCTAGTCTTTCTGGCTCTCCACAGGCTGACTCCTCCTTTAGTCTTTTCTATTCCCTGGTCAGACCTTTTCCTCAATGACAAAAAAAATCTAACAAACTAGATAGCTCAAAATAGAGGACAGACACATATATATTCTTTGACAGTTATTATGCCACTATTATGCTCCAAAATGTGGTGTTATCTCTGGCTTGTGAGATTACAAGGCTATTGTAATTTTTCCTTTATACTGTTTGAATATTTTTCAGTAATCTAAAATTAACATATATAACTCTTATAAATAGAAAAACGATGAATATCACTTAAAACTCAAGTCATTAACATGCTGATTTATTTATTGAATATCTGCTTCCCATATTGTAGGAGCAGAAGCCACAAAGAAGCATAAGCACCAGTCTGTATGCTAGAAAAGCTCACATCTACATTGCTGCCATTTGTTGTTTTGGTTGACTAGCATCCACGCCCTGCCTTCTGAAATAGCAACCTAATTTTGTTTTGAGAAAGCCATCCTTTGCTGACTCTGGGATTTCACTGGGTCTTGTAGCCTCGGCCAAAGCCAGTTAGCCCATTCCATTTCTTAGCTATAGGACTGGTTCAAGGATACACACATGACCCAGTGGGACCAAGAAAGAACAGTGAAACCAAGGACTGAACAGAAGCAACTAGAGGAGTTCCACTCTCTTGAGATTATCCCATGATGGGTTTAGTGAGAAATGACCCCTTTCTCCCATGATGGCCTAGGTGTAAAAATGATTCCTCTCTCCTATGACTGTTTTAGTGGGAAATGACTCCTCTCTCTTATGATGGTCTAAATGTCATGATGACCCCTCTCCCTTATAATGGTCCAAGTGGGAGATGACCCCTTTCTCTTGAGATGGACTAAGTGTAGAGATGACCCCTCCCTCCCATGATGGTCTAAGTGGGAAATGATCCCTCTCTCCTAAGATGGTCTACATGTGCTGATGCCCCTTTTTCATGAGATGGTCTAAAGGATCATTCATGAGGCCAGAGCTGTGGAGAATCATGCAGAACATGTTAGTTACCTCAAAAAGAACAGAGCAAGGTCTTTGAAACAGTGTTTAATTCCTGAACCAAACTCAGCCAGCAGCCTTCCAAGGGATATTTAAGAGTGAATACATTTTGTTTTAAGTCAGTTAGAATTAGTTGTGTTGGTTTCTTGAACCCAAACGTATTTCTCAATCACCCGGCCCCTAGAAGGGTGCCTGTGCACACAGTCAACTATAATCCAAAGGAGCAGGTGCTCCAGAAAATCATGAGGGCAGGGCTCTGAACCCAGAAGCCTGAGGAGCTCAGGGAATGAATGCTTCCTGTGTGAGCTGGGTCCTAGGAGGCTGGAAAGGAAATTCCTGGCAGAAGGACTAGAATGAGCAAAGGCGGAGAGGTGTGCAGTGGTCCGTGTGTTCAAGAAAGTAGTGCAGCTTCCTGCAGACTGTTGGACCCTTGGTGGGGGCGCAGTAAGAAAGAAGGCTGGGCCTAGATTTTGAAAAGAGTTCTGAGGAATTTACACTTTAATCTGTAAAGGAATTATGGGTTTGAGGAGTAAGAAGTGTTTCGTAAAAAAAGAAAAAGATGAAACAGTGGAACATGGACTGGAGTTGGAAAGAGAACAGGAAGCCATTTCTCCATGCCTTTGTTTAGGCTGCATTCTCCCTCCCTCACAGCCTTCTAACAAACTTCCACAGGGAAGTATTTTTCTTCCCTATAATCTCATTGCTCAGGACAGGGGAGGTCTTAATAAATAAATAAATAAATGACTACAAAATAAATCAGTAACAAAAAGAAGGAGCCCATAGCTTATCCGTCCTTCAAATCAAATCTACTTCAGAAGTCCCACCAGGTTATAACAATTCTCCCTCTCCCAGCACCCCTGGCCTCAGTGATGCCCTCTTCTTTGATCTGGTTTCATGGTTTACTCATTCCAGCCTACACAGTGAATGCCCTGCACTGTTATTTGACTACTTCATGTACTCATGTCTCATCTTGCTAACTATAGAAAGGAAACCCATCTGCTCTTACAGTCAGACTGGACTCTAGGCTCTCCACAGGGACAAGCTACCTGCCTCAGCTCTGGTCTCCCTCGGTAGTTCCAAAGACCTAAACTCAGCAACACTGCAGTTAAATTTAACAAGATGCTGAGCGTGAAGGTTCAAACATTAAAAATACTAGAATGCTCTTCTCTTCCCTTTTATCTAAATCTGCTTGAATTACAGCAAAATAATGAATACAAGGAATGGCATGTTTAGCGTGCAGTCTGGCCCTGCTTTATTATGCCACCCAGCCATCTGTGACCTTTCAATAGAGGCCTTTGGGTCGAGCTCTGAATCACTCTGCTGAATGACAATGGCGATGCAAAACCAGGACTGTGGCTTTACGAGCCTTGCTGCTCACTTATTTATCTGGTCATTTTTCTTTAACAGTAAACAAACGGTCAAGTTCTCCTTCTGCTTACAAGATCAACTTCCTAGACCATATTCTAGAAACACTGTGCAAATGTGCAGATGTGAAAAAAAAAATGATGTTACTATGATTGTCTGCACACACACACCCAAACATATGTGAATTCGGATCTAAACATTAACAGAGTCACCTAAAACACCATAAGAATTTTACATTTAGTGGAAAACCTGCTAATGGCGTGTCTATCTCTTTTCAGGCTGTACCACAGTATAATGTCATGACCAGCACTGATTGTTTTTTGGTTGACAGAGAAAGGATTTCAATTTCATGTTTTAACTGAGGGGCAAAAATGAGGAATCCCATGCAGACTTGGGCAAAGCCAGGGCCCCACAGAGCTGCCCTGGTTCCTCCTCGGCCTTTCCTTTTTTAAAAGCATTACTACCACCCAAAGTATGTTCCTGATCTCTTTGCCTTCCCATCCAGACACTCCTGACTGCCCAAATCCTTGCCTGATTGCAATGTCCTCCCGCTTTCTCCCAGGTTGAGTTCTACCTGGAACTTGTTTCAGTGCCCGCACCGCTCACAAATCCCAACCCCGCCTGCCTGGAGGGCAGACCCCAGATGGAGCTGCAGGGGCAACACACTCCCACCCCTAAGTTATTTTTCAGGTACAATAAAAAAATGAAAGCCGATCCTTAACGAGCTGGTCTCTACCGGGGAAATCGAATTAAACAGCCATTCCTTCCAGGTTACACTCGGCCGTGTTTCCAGGTCGGGGTGGATGGTCCAACTCCGCTCTCCCCCGCAGGCGCCTCGGAATCAGGCCCCTGGGTTCGCACCCGCTTTCGTGGCCCTGTCTCCCTCCGAGACGGGGGCCCCGACCCACCGTGCTGGGGATCTGGAGCAGGGAGCCTCCGGGTGTGAGCACAGCGGCGCCCCGTTAATGGCTGGTTGGTAAACAGACCAGAAGGGAGGCGATCGGATGCCAACACCTGAACCAGCATCCTCATATCGCGCATCCATTCACCGAAGCAACTCTCGCAGTTGCGCGAAACGCACGCAGAACAGATGCTCCGCGAAAGCCCCGCGTACGGGGCCGAGTCAGCCCGGCCCGCGCGGCCCCCGCGGCGGCGAGCAGGGGTCCCGGCCGGCAGGCGCCCCGCGCCCCGCGCCCCGCTCGGCGCGCTCACCCAGGGCCCAGGCGCAGCTCTCTCTGATGGCTCTGTACTTGCTCCCCGACGCCTCCTTCTGCAGCTTCCTCAGGATCTCTTCCATCTTGACCTTCGCGGGGCCCGGCTGCCGGCCCTGCGCGCCCAGGCGCCGCTGCGCTCGCCAGCCCGGCCCGCGCAGCTGGGGAATCAGCCCGCGCGCGTCGCCGCCACGTCAGTCCCGCCGCCGCCCCGCCCTCCGGGGTCAGGTGCGCGCCGAGCGCGCCGCGGCCACAGCGAGCTCGGGGCTCGGGGCTCGGGGCTCGGGGCTCGGGTACCGGGGCCCGGGGCCCGGGGCGGGAGGGGCGCTCGCGGGACGGGCCGCCGAGGGGCCCCGTGGGGCTTCGCGGGAAGGTGCAGGCGGGCGTCCTCGGGGCTCGCCGCGGGCCCTGGCAGCGGCCCGGAGGGGCGTGAGATCCGCGGCGGGCAGCCGGCGGGGAGGGGCCTCTCCTGCGCCCCCTCCACCCCGCGCTCCCCCCACCCCGCGCTCCCCCCACCCCGCGCTCCCCCCACCCCGCGCCCCCCCACCCCGCGCCCCCCCCACCCCGCGCCCCCCCACCCCGCGCCCCCCCCACCCCGCGCCCCCCCACCCCTCCCCCCCCTGCGCGGGTGGCGTCCCCGCTGCATCCCTGGTCTGTGCTGTCACTACTTAGTCACCTGCTCCTCGGGGCCACTCTGGGGCCGGGCCCAGGCGCTGCCTGGGGTGAGACCGCCTGCCCCGCACGCAGGCAGCGCTCTCCCGTGGGGTGTGTGGGGGGGTGGGGTGTGTGTGTGTGTGTGCAGGTTAATATCCCCGTTGTACACACGAGGAAACCTAGGCCAGAGGGGTTAAGTGACTTCCCAAACCAACAAGAGTTGGACTCAAACATGTATGTATGTGTGTATGTATATATATATTTATATATGTATGTGTGTATATACATATATATACATATATTTTAAATATGGTTTTATTGATTGCAGAGAGAGGAAGGGAGGGAGAGAGAAAGAAGCCTCAATGATGAGAGACAGTCACTGATCTGCGACCCAGGCACTGCCCTGACCAGGAATCTAACGTGACCTCCTGATTCACAGGCCCAGGCTCCACCCCTGAGCCGCGCTGGCCTGGCTCAAGCATATTTTTGAATCCAAAACGCTTTCATCAAATCTTTCTTCCCTCCCTTTCCCTTCCTTTCTTGTGCTGGATTGTTTTCCTCTGAAAAATAAAAAGGGGGGGACGGTGGGGGCACATTGGGGCCCGTGCAGCAAAGGGATCTCTGACTTGAGTGGGGTGGGAGAGGGTGGGCAGGGAAAGCTTCCCCAGGGGGCAACCCCAGGGCTGAACCTGGGAGGCCAACCTGGGTGGCCAGATGGGGAAGGCAGTGTGGGCCCCGGGCCTCGGATCTGGAGAGAGTTGCCCCATGTTTCGGTGACCAAGTCGCTCACTGATGGAGGCCCTGGGACGGTTGTTGGAGGAAAGGGAGAGGAAAGCAGAGGAACCTCATTGGGAATCTCACCTTTGCCCCTGTTGTGAAAGCTGCGATTGGGGGGAGAGGCTTTGAAGCACAGTGGTTTTCGGTAGACGTAGTTGCGGCAGCAGTGAGGAAGGTGCACTGCAGAGCCATAGACTGGCTGCTCGGAGAACAGGAAGGAGATTCTGCAGTGATCTAGAAATGAGTTAAGCCAACGGTGGGTGGAAAGGAAAGAAAAAGTGAGATATGTAAGGGGCAGAAGCAGTAGGATTTACTGACTGGTGCGGTAGCTAATGCAACAACTTCCAAGTTTCTTGTTTGGGAAAATGGGAGGATGGTGGCCCGTCCTCTGAGCTAAAGAAGAGAGGGAGAGAAGGCTCTGGAGTGGGAGATTTTATGAGTTCAGTTTTGAGCATGTTCAGGTGGAAATGATGAGACAGCCATAGGGTGTTTTACTTATCTGCGGGAACTCAGAACAGGGCTCTGTGGTAGAAATGAGGATTTGAAAGCCATCAAGCATTGAGAACTGTTGATGCCTAGGGTTTGGCAAAGGTTGCTGGGAGGCAGTGGATGGGATGGGATGAGCCAGATGCCGGAGAGGAAGTTGGGGACCTCTGACCCTCAACCGGTGGGCCTGAAGAGGAGGTCCCAAGTGTGGGAGGGCAGCCAGGAAGGGGGGTGTCACAGCAGGGTGTCCACAGATGGGGGGAGGGTGTTTATACTTCTCCTTAAGCTCTGTTGGTACTGAGGGGAAAAACTTGCAAAGTCCCAGCCCCCAAAGACCCTGCTCTTCACCATCCACTTTGTTTGAAAAAAGGTTTCCAGGGCTGCAAAATAATAATAATAATAATTATTATTATTATGAACATTGTAGTAGGTAATATAATTATGTTAGATTACATTCTTAACTATTTGGGGAAAATATCGATCACAACTTTATATGATATAGAAAAATAAATTACAAACGTGTTAAAAAGTTAAATTTAATAACTGAACCATAAAAGGTTTAGAAGAAAATGTAAATGAATACTTATCTTACTGCACCAAGATTATTTCTAACAACCAGCTAAGGCAGAAACTGAAAGAAAGGAAAGGTAAATAGATTTGATTATTTCAATAGGTAGGTCCTGTATGTCAGAAGTTCCATAGGAAATTAAAAAGCAAGTGACATTCTGGCGGATAGATTGAAGGAGAAAAGAGAGTAAATCATCTTTTAATTTTGTGTGTATTTACATTTTTTACTCTTTTTAAGAATATTTGTTATCTTTACAATTAAAAACAAATTTGCTTAAGATACAAACTAGAAAAAGTATAACCATTTAAGAGATATAAAGTTTGAACAGTTTACAAAGTATTAAAAAACAGATGCACACTCCTAAAAAAAGAAGCAATGAATGTGAAGTCAGCTCACAGAGGAAGAAATACAATTGACTTATAATTTATGAAAAATGTCCAAGCACCTACTAGTTAATCAAAAGAGCACAAACTTGTAAATTAAATAAGATTTTTTTAATCAACCAAATTGGCTAAGGGATTTTAAATGCTGTTGCCAATTTTGTTGTTGAAATCTCTCAAAAGTGTTAGCTAAATGAGATTCCCTTTAAACAGAAAAATGTGACTCCCATTCTTGAGTTCATAAAGCTTAATTAGTATTTCCTCATAACAACCAAGAATTCCAGTGTGATACAGTATATGCATGTATTAGATAATGGAAAGGCTAAGCTGCTTTCACAAAGACCCAACGATACAGCACTGTGTAGAAAAAAGACTTCTATTTCTCACTTTAATTAAGTCCTGAGTCAGTGGTCCATGTTGGTACAGCAGTTCCAGGAGATCGTCACCCCGTAGTGCTTTGTTCCCATTTGTGTAATCAGAGGTGGGTTCTAGGCAGACTATGTTGTATTTCACAAGAAGAGGAAGAAAGTAGATGAGCCCAGGCCTCAGATGTAAAAGTCACACAAATCGCTTCTCTTCTGCTGTTGGTGAAGACAGTTACAGAGACACCCCGTACAGCAGAGGGCACCTGGGCCCCCAGCGCCCCGCCGCAGCTCTGTTCCTGCGCCAGAGGGAGGAAGATTTGGTGGGTGACCGCCGATCTCAGCCACGGCTCCAATTTCTGAACAAAACATATCAAAAAGCAAAAGTTTCTCTGAATGAAATTAAACAACTATCAACTACTTTTGTGTTCAAGTTCGAGAGATTCAGTAGAATTCTTAGGATGCCACATCTTTACAGTGTATGAAACAGTGATTCCAAATAGTAATGTAAGTGGTAGTTTCTAAAAATGTTTTAAATTACTCTGCTATGTTTTCTGGTCTTATTTACCCTGAATCACTTGCAATTCCATTATAATTTATCAGTTAATTTATGTTTTTCAAATAATGTATTTTTCCAATTCTATTAGGTTACTGAAACCAGTAATGCATTAGGTTAAATTTAAACAACACAATAAATCGCTTGTCACATATATTTGGCATAAATCCCTTGTCACATATATTTGGCATAAACTGAAAGGGTTAGTAACTTATGGATAAATACTATAAATATTAGAGGTCTCATTAAGTAGAATCATACAATCTGTGTCTGTTCGCATCTGCCTAATTCTATTTTGTATCTTCTATACAACTAACATTAGTTAAGAGAATGTGTTATCACTTAAAAGTAAAGTTTCAAATTTTTCAGCTGGTTTATCGTCAAGAATCATAATCATTATATCCATGTATGCTGATAATAATTTTCTTCAACAACTATGTGAGTAATTTTGTCTTTTGACATGTATATGCAACTAAATATGTTAGCAATACTTTTTCATTAACCTCATTAGTGTTGACAAATATATAGATTTTTTTTTCTTTCTTTGAAAATACTTGAGGGCCTTATCAACAAGCTCAACTTGCTATACATCCAAGGTTTTTTTGTTCTTTTGTGTGTGTGTGTGCGTGTGTGAAGATTTTAAGCTTTCACTTGTAAGAAAATCATTGCAAATAATACATTTTCAGTGGCTTTGAGCATTTGAAAAGCTATAATCTTTATTTAAAAGGCTTTCATTTATTGTTCTGGAAAATAGCTCGAATTTATAAATGTATTGGTTAGAAGAAACATCTTTCCCAATGTTGTGATTATTATGGATCCAGATCTAACAGTTCAACCAGAAAATGCTTCTGCCTTTCACATCAGCATTATTCTTTCTAATAATTAAATGAGTTATTTTAAGGATAATTTATAGAAATTTGATTAAAATGTACAATTATTGCAAAGTCAAAAATGCTTAACAATATGCCTAATCCAAAAACACATTGAAACTTATTAACTTATAACCAAAACTTGATGGGAAGTCTTGTTGCCTTTGCCAACAGTGGATAAAATTCTTCTAAACCTCACTTTATAATTAACTGTTAATTACACTGGCATAAATTAAGCTGTAAAACATTAGCTCTCCTGATACAATTATGATGAAATCCAGAAAATCTAATGAGAAACCAGTGAAGAGTGAATGGCTGGCTGGCTCCCAGCCAGTGCGTAGTCCTGACATCACCTCCACCAGCTGTCACTCAACTCAGTTGTCTCCAGCATTTGCTGCCATGGAGACAGCTCAAACTTAGAATATATGCATTGCATTGCATTCTGATAGCCTAAGTTCCACACTCCTTCATTTCCAAAAAGAGTATGCTTTGGTGAAACAAACTCTTTGGTTTCACAACTCACTAATGAGTAGAGAGCTGAAATTTGAAAAACACCAGAGCAGGGGCAGATTTGAGATTAAGGAGCCTATTGGCGGGAAGTATATTTATATGAAAGAAATGAGACATAAAGGCAGAGGTTGAAGAGGTAGGAGGCAGCCAGGCTAATGAGTGAGACAAGTATCCTAAGGAGATGGGAAAGATGGTATTTAGAGTAGAGGTAGAGTCAATAGCCCAGTTAGGGGATGAAGGCCAATCTACAGACAAGGAGGGGAAGATAGAAGGCTGGGCTTTGATAGCATTTATTTTGTTGATGCGGGGAAAGGAACTTGTGGGAGCTACACCTGATGGCTTCTGTTTTCCTTGTGAAACAGGAGGACGTCTGTTGCGTGCAAGAGGAGAAGAGAACAGATAGAGGGCCAAAAGCTTGGAAATGGGAAAGAGAGCTGACTAAGGATACATAGAAGGTTTCCTTGAAGTGCGGAGGGTCCAAGCAGTTCCTTGTTTATGAACATTAAGGAAGCAGTTCCAGTTCAGCAAAATTTCCAAGTCTGATTTTTGGGAAATAGACACTCGGACCTATTGATAATAACCTGTAGTCTGGTTTGTCCAGGACATTTCCTGTTGGAGCAGAATACCACTTGGAAGATACAATTTATATCCCCCTTCCTTACTAAAGAGACATATTCTACAGGAATGGAGTCTAGAAAGTTGTGATTTTAATAAGCACCCAGGTGATGATTGTTATTACCAAAGTATATGGTCACTATAAAGTCTACTATATCAGTATTTGACTCACCAGGCAATGATTTTTTCAAAAGCAAGGAACCTATACTTTTAAAACCAGGGACAGTGTGAATATCATGAGACTATGGCTTTAATTAGAGCTTAAATTCATTATCCATAGTAAGATTTATCCTAGTGCAGCATGATTTATTATGATTATGATTATGCAGTTCTGCAGAGCATAGATATATATGAGTAGAGAATACATATATATATATTTTTTCATCTTGTTCTCTTTTTTCCTAACAGTCCCTTTCATCTCAAACCACAATGTGAATGCAGCTGAAACTATTCTCTCTGTGTGGTCACCCCTACCACAAGCAGCATCCCTTAAATAATTTACTTTCTGTTGTGCCATAATGCTGAAGATGTTATGAAATTTTCAATGTAGTCATATCTCAGCATCGTATTAGCTTCAGGAAACCTTTAGTCCAGGAAACAAATTGTTCTGTCATGTATAACCAGTTCACTTTATAATTTGTGCCTGAATCATGAATAATCATGAATAATAATGTCTTCTTTGCAGCATTTTTTAATGAAAGAAACAGATATGGAGATTTTAAATCATTTTTATGTTATATGTTTGTGAGTTCTTCTCCTGACATTTTTAATTAGTGGGCAGAGCAGATGGCAAAAGCTAAGTATCAGGTAATGTAATCATAAAACATCCCTCCCTTCCCTAAAAGAGCAGAAATGTTCTATGTTGGAGACTTATTACATTTACTGAAGGATTTTTTACTCCACTGGAATACATTGCAAGAAATTATGACATTAGATAAAAAGATATTTCCATATCAGGAAGTTCAAGAGATTAAGATGCTACTGAGATGTAAGCTAAAGGAATTCATAAATGTTTCAGAAAACATTACAGCAGAATTATTACCATAATTTGAGAAAGTTGGGCTTCGCAATAAAGTGAAATTCATTACAAAGCCAAAATTATTTTTCAAACCTCTGACATAGTTAGATAGAATTATCACACCAAGACAAATAATTATGAAATTTAAATATTGCTTGAAGGAATGCTTGGAATTTTATGCTAATAAGGACTTAACTTCAGAGGATTGTTTTTCTCTGTGAAAACTGTTACGTTTTATAATTTCCTTCCAAGCTCTGAAGGCGTGTAAGTGTGACAAAATTTCTGTAAGAAATGAGCTAAGAGGAATTTGCTGTAAATACTTATTCAAATGTCCCATTTACTCTTTCATTTATCCCTTCAGCAGATACCCATTGAGCCTCTGTCTGTGCCCGGCATCGGGCTAATTCCTGGGTGTTCAGGACTGAAGGACACAGGCCAAGTCTTTCTGCCCTTGGGACCATCTTCTACTGGAGGAGACACTCAGTCAGCAAGCAATGAGTAAGTAAGCAAGGACATATCAGGCTGCACAGAAGTGGTCCCAGATAGAGCTGCATGAGCTGGGCGCAGGGACAGCTAGCGGTCCAGTAACCAGATGCCAGTATATAAATATCTGTTGAATGAATAAAGTGTTTCTCTCTCTGGGATAAACTTTTTAGTACTTATTTAATCAGATGCACTCTGGCCCCGCCTTCTTTGTGAACCGTTCCCTGAATTCTAAAGCGGCCCCCAATAACCCTCGCCCTTGGAGAACCCTCTCCTTTGCGTGGGGGTGGAAGCTGTACATATGAAGACATGCCACTCCCGTGATCATGTTAGTTATATGGCAAAGTGGAGACCCTCTGGGTGGGTGCAACCTAATCACACAAGCCCATTAAAAGCAGAGAGTTTTCTCCCGCTGGCAGCAGAGGGGGAAGTCAGAGAGATTTGGAGCATGAGAAGCCCCGATGCACTGTTGCTGGCCTTGGAGACGGAGGAAGCCAAGACAGAGAGAGGGCCCAGCTGACAGCCAGCAAGAACGTGGGAACCTCGGGTGTAGTCACAGGAAACTGGGTTTTGCCAACAGTGCATGAGCTTGGAGGCAGACCCTCCCCCTGAGCTCCACATGAGAGCCTAGCCCAGCTGCCCTCTGATTTCACCTTGGGAGACACTGAGTAGAGAAGAGTCCAAATAGTCGTCTGAGTCTGCCTGGGCTTCAGAACTACAAGTCTCTGAGCTAACAACTGGGTGTTGTTTTAAATCTCTAAGTTCGTGGTAATTTGTTACTCAGCAATAGAAACTAATACATCTGCCTACTGCATAATTCTGCTTCCAGCTGCCCTTGGAATATCTACTCAACTCATTTCCATTAAGCACTGAGTCATAAATACTTTTTAATGCTATTTGTTTTCATGTATATTTCAGTATGGGTTGCCTTTTGTATTAACTTGTAAACTCAAAGGAACCTGGTGGGAGGAGCGTGGGGGTCTATATTCCTTTCTAATAGCTGCAAATCCAACTGATAAAGTGCTTGATTAACTCATAGCTATTTTAAAAGAAACGTTGCTTTAAATCTTTCAAAAACTAAAAGGTAATCTTCCTGTCATAAAATAACTATAATCAAATTGCATCAATTATAAAGTATTTGTGACTCATAAAGTGATTTGTAAACACCAAAAAAATAAAAACATAAAAAATCCCTTTCCAAAATAACCATGATTAATTTGTTTACCATTTGAGATTTTGATGATTTCTATTTTTTTTAAGTCCACTAGTATTCTCTATATGCCAAGGTCATATGAGATAAATTAATAGTCCTATAAATTTAATAAATTATGTATTCATAAATTTATTAAATTTCTCAAAGCAGAAATTTACTGCTGATTTACTAAAGCACAGCATTTTTATTTCACATACTGCGTATATATGAATACGTGTGTGTGTACAGAACACTAGCTTGAGAGAATGACTTAGAGCTTCTGCTTCAGTTAGATAAGAGAAATCTCCATTTGAGTCCAATGAATGGAAACAGCAATACAATTATAATGGACAAGAGCTGTCACATTCTGCTAAGTTCATCTTAAGGAAAAATGAATCTGAAAATTTGTCAAAAAGATTTGGAGATATGCTTATATTCTATTTAATATTCTATGTGAGTTTTCAGAGCCAACACACTCCTTTCAACACTCTCTAATTGAGCATTATTAAATAAATAAGCCTCTGGACCGGTGCTCCATGACGTCTTTCTCTGTGTGACAATGACAGATGACCTAGGCACAGATTTTCTGAGTTCAGGACTGACTATTTTTTTCCTCAATAGAGGTGCTAAATATTACATAACATTCACACATTTAACAATATTTTTCTCTTTCTCATCTCTATCCAGATGGCAATACAATCTATTATTTGGCAGTTACATTTTCTGAAATCAAGAGACATGGAGACTGGCCAATTAAGTAGGTTCCAGAGGAACACAGAGAATTCTGTATTCTCTGGAGGTGTTTAAGGTCAGTTTGGAAGATAACATGGAGATCAGTGCAGAGAGAGGCAGGAGGCAAGACCAAGCAGCCTTGGAGAAGTCATTATGAGCTAGGCTGGTTGGCCTCACATACGTTTCAGGTGTAAGCAGGAAAGAATGCACAGAAAGCTCCAAATAAAGCAAAATGTGCATATTAGAAACAGATGGAAATGTGTGAATTTTACATTCAAAAGTCTCCTTAGCATTGATGGCCTCTTTAATTCATTAACAAAACCAATTTCTGTATTTTTAATATAACTCTGTTCAACCTGGACCTGTGTTTTCTCATTCCCTTCCCTATCCTGCGCATTTACTTTAAACAGTGTATTTTAAAGGCATGCATTTACACATTTAGGTCTTAGCTGAATATTTATTGGAAATTTTCCAGGCTGAAATCACCCTAGAATATACATCCTGAGCTTTAGTGATCATCCCAGGAGCACAATAATCATCTTTATAGTAGAGAGTGAGCGAGCGAGAGAGCCCACTCTGGAATTGGTTTGCAGAGATAAGCAGTCTTAAAATCTATACCAACAGCTGGGTTTGCTCTACGCATTTGAAATGGACTCCAATAAATTTATGAATGTGTACAATAAAATTGAGTTTTTTAGGAGTGCGTTGTATAGATTCTGCAGCTAAAATGTCTGGGTTTGAGGCCCAGCTCTGCCACTTACTAGCTGTGTTATCTACAAAAAGTCATTTAGCATCTCCATGCCTCAGTTTCCTTCCTCATCAGTAATATAGAAGCAATAGTTGTACATTGCTCATGATACTGTGAGAATAAGAGAAATTAGTATGTATTTAAAACAGGGACTGGCATTTTGTAAGTGCTATATAAGGATTAGCTGTTACTATTATTATTTAAGGTCAGGTGCTGAGGCCTTAGACCATGAAAGTTGGTCTGGGCTCTGGTCCTAGCCCTACCCCCAACTTGCTGAGTGACCTTAACAAGTAACAAACTATCTGTGTCTCAGTGTCCTTACCTGCCAAGTACATATAATAATTGCACCTACTCAGATGGTTATTCTGAGAATAAAGAAATGAACACTACCTTAGAGCATTCAATAAATGTTAGTGTTTATTCTTTTTAATTAGACTTTTAGGTTCCAGAAGATATTATTTAAACTCAGTATTTCATTTTCTGTTTACCTAGTGACTTTCAAAGCTTAGAATTAGTGTTGAGATTTAACTGTTATCCATACCTGGCATATATATATGTCTATACTAACCTGTCATTAATTCTGTTTTCTTGTTTGTTCCAAATGGTGTGCTTACCTGAGAAACACCTTTTAGCTCAACTCAGGGATCATGACACCAATGTGATGAAGTGAACATAGCATGAACATTGCAACAAGGAGGTCGGGGTTTGAGTCCCCTTATTTACTAAGGTGGTTTACTTAATTGCTGAGTTTCAGGGTTTTTAAAATCTGTAAAATGGGTATGAACAACAGCATCTAACTCACAGTTAGTTGTGAGAATTTAAAGAGATATACTACTTGTAATATAACATTGTGGAGTCCCTGGAACAGGAATTTTAAACAAATGTTCATTGCTCCCACCTACTGAAGGCTGTCAGTGAGTCCCGTTTGGAATATTGCTATACTGGTCCTAGGGAGGGGTTGAGAACTGAATTTAGGTAGACTTAGGTCACAGAGAACAAATGGGCCTGAAACCAGTCTCGTCCCCTTTCTTAATATTTGTGTTGATTTCTCCAGGGCCACGTATGCTGCGCCCCCCTCTCCGCCCCCCCGCCCCGGGCACGGCCCTTCCTGAGGACAGCACTGCCCTGGCTTCAGCGCCACAGAGACTGAGCCCGAGGGGGGCTGTGGGGTCCTCTCTGTACTCCCAGGCTATTTCCCTGCGCAGTGCTGTGTGTATGAGAGGAACTGAAAGTTATGAGAAGTGTGACACAGAAATATAAAAATCCAGATGGAAAATTATCAAAGGTAGCAAAGGTAGGAGAAGTCAGGTGTTGAACACTGTTGGTGGTAAATGTAATCGAAAAAATTACTTGGCAGTGTGTACCAAGAAATTACAAATATTCATATTTTACTTATCAAGTGAAAAAAACTGGATACAAAGTTATCCTAATTTAGAGCTTAATCCTAATTTTGTAAAATCCAAAAGTATATATAGTATATATAGAGGTATATGTGTATATGTATGTGTATGTGAGTGTGTGTGTGTGTGAGAGATATATTAAAAAAAGAGCAGAAGTAGAAAGAAATATATCAAAATATTAACTGTGCATGTCTTTGAGTATGTGATGGGATTATGAGGATTTTTATTTCTTCCTGATACTTTTCAATAATTAAAATTTAGATCAGTCAGAGTTCTATCAGGAGACAAAAACCACACCAATTCTTTTTTTCTTTTTTTTTTCCTTTTGTTAACCCTCACCTGAGGATACTTTTTCCATTGATTTTTTTTTTTTCAAGAGAGTGGAAGGGAGGGGGGTGGAGAGAGAGAAACATTGATGTAAGAGAGACACATTGATTGGTTGTCTGCAGCAAGAACCCTGATGAAGGCTGGAGATCAAATATGCAATCCAGGTATGTGCCCTTGTCCAGGAATTGAACCCTCGACCCTTGAGTGCACAAGCCGATGCTCTAACCACTGAACCACACTGGCCAGGGCCAATTCTTTTAACAGGGATGGGCAGGGGCCATCCCTGCTCCTGGAGGCCACAGTCAGCAGTGTGAACTTCCATCCAGGTAACATGGTCATTGTTGTTTTGGTAAAACCTTAAGTAGGTTCATGATTTGTATCTTTAAACATCTCTCTGGCAGCTCTAACAAGGTAAGAGTGAGAATTAGAAAATCAATTAGATACTATTACAGTGGTCCAAGTGAGAAAGGATAGTGGCTTAGAGAAGTGTGGTCCTGAGAACTCCCCGGGTTATAGTCCAGATCTGATGGAAGAAGCCTGCAAAAGGGTAGGAAGAAACCAGAAGAATGTGATAGAAGCCAGGGAGGATCTCAGCTATTGGAACACACAGGGAAAAGTGTCTAAAAAGCCTGTCAAAATATTAGCAGCAATTTTCTCTGGTTAAAAAAAAAGTGGGGGAATCATCTATGGGTAACTCTTAGTCTTCTTTATATTTTCTGTCTTCTTCAAATTTTCTAAAATGAGTATTTAATACATTTATAACAACAATAGAATAAAATGTTTAAATGATATTTATTTATATACTTAAATAAATAACCTTTATTTCTGGATATTTAAAAGCATACTTTTAAAACTCAAAGATTAATGATTGATATTGAGGTTTTCATGCTTAATTTTATACAAAGAAAATGATTGATATTGGAGATTTTTTGTATGAGAAAAATTATATGCTAAGCAATACAGAGGCGTTTAAAAAAATAACTATTTTTTAGAATAGTTTCAGATTTACAGAAAATTTGTGGCTGTAGAGTCCCCATACTGCACCCAGTTTTCCATATTACTAACATCTTACATTAGCATTGTACATTTCCCACAATTAATGAACCAATACAAACTCAGTGTTATCAACTAAAGTATAGAGGCATTTTAAAAATCATACCTTGTGGCCAGGCTGCTATGGCTCAGTGGTTGAGCGTTGACCTAGGATCCAGGAGGTCGTGGTTTGATTCCCGGTCAGGGCACATGCCCAGGTTGTAGGCTCGATCCCCAGCCGGGGGCGTGCAGGAGGCAGCCGATCAATGACTCTCATCATTGATGTTTCTCTCTCTCTCTCCTTCTCTCTTCCTCTCTCTGAAATCAGTAAAAACATAAAAAAAAATAAGAAATAAATAAATAAAATCATACTATGTGACTACGGGTTTTTCCATGAGTATTTGGTCAACTTTAAATCTTGCAAGTGTTATGCTGAAAACAACCTTCTACTGCCATCTAGTGTTCTGAATAAATTTACATATATACATATATTGTTAATCCTCTCCTGAAGACATTTTTTCCATTGCTTTTTCAGGGAGAGGGAAGGCATAAGGGGGAGAGAGAGAGAGATAGAGAGAGAGAGAGAGAGAACCTCCCAGGTGAATAGTTTTTGGCATAGTCATTCATTCATTCATTCATTCATTCATTCATATATTTAGCAAACAATTACTTAACACCACATTAGAAAAAGTTCTGGGGATACAGAGGTGAATAACACATGGTAACTTTCTTCAAGGACCTCATAGTCTAAGAGGAACATTAAAAAGATTGTTTGATAACAAAGTGATTGGTACATGTGCTTCAAGGGTTCTGGGAACATAGAAAAAGAGTACATCATTACCTTAGATTGGAGGTGGGACTACAGGGAACATGCCAAGATTCAGGGAAGTTTTCTTGAGAGACATGGGGGCATGAAGCAGAACTTAAAAGATCAGTAGGAAATAACCAGGTAAATAGGACAGGGACTGGAAAAAAAAAAAAAAAGATATCCCAGAAATAACTTTAGGAGTAAAGGCAAAAATAGTAGCATGTATATGAGAAAGAGAGAGAAAAAAAAGACAGGAAAGTGTAAAGTAAGCAGAGGTGAGAGATGAGACTGGAGAGGCTAACAGGCCAGACCATGGAGAAATTTGCGTCACTTTTAGGAATTTCATTCCCGATGGTAGGAGTGATGAAGAATCAGTGAGGTGCACGAAGGAGTGTCAGGGACAGGTGCACACTTAGCGGGGTCAGTTTTGTAGTCTCAGGGAAGAAAGACTTGGGAGGGGGGGAGTGTTCAGAGCAGCAGACAGGGGGGCAGGTGGGAGGCAGCTGGGCAGTTAAGGCAAAGGACCCAGGGCAGGAGTAGCAGGGATGGAGCTGAGAGCGTGCACTGTAGAAACAGCTGAGAAGCAGGGCAGACGGCAAGCCTCTCAACTACTGCATTTAAACTGGGTATAAGGGAAAGAGTCAAGGGTGATCTTGGGTTCAATTTCAGTGACTGAGATTCTAGAGGCGCTATAGAGGCTTCAGGAAGAAGATAGTGGTTTAGAAGAGAGGGCAGTTTGAACTCTGTACTGGTTGAGGTTATGTTTGAGGGAGAATCCAGGTGGCACCATCTTGCTGGAAGTTGAATGTAAAAGTTTGAACCAGCCCAGTTGGTGTGGCTCAGTGGTTGAGCATCAACCTATGATCCAGGAGATCAGGGCACATGCCCGGGTTGAGAGCTCGATTCCCAGTGGGGGGCATGCAGGAAGCAGCTGATCAATGACTCCCTCATCACTGATGTTTCTATCTCTCTCTCTCTCCCTCTCTCTGAAATCAATAAAGACATATTAAAAAAAAAAAAAGTTTAAAGCATAGAGGAAAAGTGTGGGCTAAAGAGTATATAAGTAGGAGTTGAAATCATGAAAATGATGGTGTAACAAAGAAAATGTATAGAATTAACAGAAGAGTCCTATAAGGATAGAAACCCAGAGAATACAACACTGGGTGAGAGCTGAAGAGGGGTATAGGGTAAGACTAGCACATTTAGGAGAAAGGGAAGGGATGGATGGAGAGGGGGGGGGGGAAAGAGAAGAAAGAAAGAAAAGAAAGAAAGAGAGAGAGAGAGAGAGAGAGAGAGAGAGAGAGAGAGAGAGAGAAAGAAAGAAAGAAAGAAGAAAGAAAGAAAGAAAGAAAGAAAGAAAGAAAGAAAGAAAGAAAGAAAGAAAGAAAGAAAGAAAGAAAGAAAGAAAAAGGATCCCAGACAGTTGGCAGTTGGCCTGGCCACCAATAGCTAGGCCAGGATCCAATGTTAAGCATAAACAATAAATAACTTCACAGAATATGAACATCAGACAAGGTCATTCTGTAACTGTGATAGAGCAAGTCAAAAACAAGACCACTCTCTCCAAAACTATCTAAATAAGCCTAAATCTTACCACTAGGCCTTCCTAACACCCTCTCACTGAGACAATCCGAGTGCCCCATGGTTTCCATTCTCCCTTGCTGCAGGAGCTTAATAAATCTAACTTGACTACAGGTGTGTTCCTGGTGGTCTTTGGGCACTGGACTTTAACATCTTCATGGAAGCCAAGAAGGTAGAAAGTTTAATGTAGAGAGATATTAAAGTACCTGGTGCAACAAAGAGGCCAACGACGTCCATTGAATTTGCAAATATGAGCTTACTGGAAACCTTTGAAAAATAGAGCAGTTTTATAAGATATGGGGGTAGATGCAATGGAGTGCTTTTACTAGCTTGAGACAAATGATTGTGCACATTTCTTCCTACCCCTGTATTCAGCGACATCAAGTTGGTAGCTGGAAATCAGCCATGGGGGTGTTTACACTATGGAAATTGGCAGTTGTTATAAATCAAGGTTTGTTTTTTTCTTCATAAAGTTGGTTGTTAAGCTTTTACCATCACATCACAGGTAGAAGAGAGATTACAGTTGGCTGAGGAAGAAAAAGGGGTGAAAGAGTCGAGATAATTAAAAGTTTGCATGGGCAGGGAAGAGAGATTGGCCAAAGATTCGACAGGAAGCAAACATAAGGTCAGTGAGAACTAGAACTCAGACTGCCCTAGACTTGGTAATGGGTTGGATATTTGCGAGGGAAAGGGAAGAAAGAAGGAAACTTTTGGAGAACTACATCCCAAACTCTTATGAGTGGTTATTGTAAATAGTACTCTCTCTGGTGTCAAACTGCCTAGGGTGGAGTGTGGCTCTGCCAGTCAGGGACTGTGCAGTCTTGAGCAAGCTACTCAATTTCTTTATTCCCCAGTCTTCTTGTCTATATAAAGATCATAGCAGTGCACACCTCAAAATGACTGTGAAACACAGGCACATAGAAAACTCCCAGCAAATGTCACTATTGTTATTACTATGACCTTCTCTGGGTGAGAGAATAAAACAAGTACAAATTTTCATTCTAAAATTATATATTTATGTATTTTGTTTGTACTATTCATTAGTTTTATAACCACAGCTACAACTCCACCCACCCCGCCACCCCCACCCCAATTTATAAAAGTAAAAACTTTTTGCAGGTATAATTTGTCAAGTGCATCGCAATCCCTATGTTATCCAGCAGGGAGAGCTATTTAATTGTATACTTTTTACCTTAATTTATCATTTGAGGAAGATGGCCAGGATGAACGATTGCATTGTCTAAGATAATTTAATGATCTACATTTGGTATAGAATTTGCTCCTTAAAAACATGAAAAGCCTCCTTTCCAACCTATGGAAGTGAGAAACCTATGTGAAAATTATCATCGTCATCAACCCTTATGTTGTGGCTTACTACGTGCAGGCACATTCCTGAGCAGGTTCCATATATTAGTTGTTATAATACCCATGACAACACTATGGGGTGAGCACTCCATTTTACAGATGAGGAAACTGAGGCACAAAGACATTAAGTGGACCAGTGTCACATAGCTTGTACGAAAAACGATCAGAACTTGAGCTATCTGGTTCTACAGTCTGTCAGTCATGTTAGGTCCATTATTGTTGCAACCAAACCACGATTGGATTAGTCTCTTCCAGAAATTCTAAAGAAACACTTTCCTTGCTTTCGCCTCAGCACTAATGAGCTCTTTTTCTCAAATCCACTGAAACAACCAAAAGAAGTTATATCTAGTCCAAAATTATTCAGAGATATTAAGATACCAAAGAAACTGTTTTCCCAAGATACCAACAAAACCACTTTTCTCATAACCAGTACTCTATTTGTTTTGTGAGAATGATTTTTCTCATAACAATATTATACACAGCCAATTAAACAAATATTTTCATTACTTTTGAAAACCCTAAGAGCAAGTTTTCCTTACACAATCTCCACTGCAGGCAGTGATCTCTCTCCAAAATACCCCCTTGTGCTATTCTCTGAAAGTGAAAATACCAGCCTCTGATGAAAATATGTGAGCTTGGTTTGTGTAAACGAAGGCTGGGGAAATTATCTCATGTGGTTTCAGATACTTCCTCGGTGTTTTTTGTTTTTGTTTTCTCTCATTTGTCCTAAAAAATGACCAGAGAGTTGAGTCAGACAAGAGTATTGTTTCTACCGAGAACACTGAACTGAAATACAGAGGACTAACTTTTATACACCGCTCCGTGCTTCCCACTTCTTTTATATTAACAGAAGAAGTAAGGGATAAATCTTTGGAAGTACAAGGTGAGACGTGACCCTCACTGGATGCTTGTCATAATTTGCCCGAGGCCACCGAGGTGCCCGACACCGAGAACTCGGTTCTCCCTGTGCCACGCCCTGCTGCCACCGCACACTCCCTGCCACACCTAAGGAACCATGCGGCGACAGAGGCAGGGCTAGGATACTGAGGTGGCATTTTAGGTTCCGGACGCACACTGACATATTTTTTATTTGGAGAAACTTCACTAGTAAATGAAAAGAGCAGACAGAGCGGGGTTCAAAGGGGCAGGGATTTGTGGTAGGGAGGGCGCTGAGGCCGTGACGGTGCCTGGGGAAGCCAGATGAAGGCCTCCGAGGCTGAAGCGAGCACTTGTTAAAGTCAGTGCCTTCACGCAACCAATGCCAACCGAGCTCCCTTAGGAGCCGGGCACAGTGCTAGCCACCGGGGACACACAGACAAGGAGGGCAGGGCCTCGCTGTCCAAGGGCTGGCACCCGGCGGGACAGGCGGGCCCGTAATCGGATAAGAGTACAAGGTA
The DNA here is from genome assembly GCF_964146895.1 of Miniopterus schreibersii. Taxonomy (NCBI): domain Eukaryota; kingdom Metazoa; phylum Chordata; class Mammalia; order Chiroptera; family Miniopteridae; genus Miniopterus; species Miniopterus schreibersii. The sequence goes on along the minus strand of NC_138107.1, from coordinate 74,318,069 downwards.
CAAGGTGGCGCCCAGGAGGCCGTGCCCACCCCCGCCCGGGCGGGTCGGGGCCTCTCCTGGGCTCGCCACGCGCGTCCGCGCGGGAGGGCAGCCTTGGCCGCGGGTACCGGCTGGGCGCCCGTCTCCGACGGCCTGAGAGTGACCTAGGGCGTTGTCGACAGTCAGGCCCTTATCCGACACCGGGGCTGAAATACTGACCTGGCGCCGCGGGGGTCAAAACGTGCGCAGGCTGACGCGGCGCGAATGAAAACATTTCTAGAGAGGGGCTGCGACAGGGGAGGAAGCGGGGCAGCGCCGAGGCGCGGGGCTGCAGCCCGGGAGCGGGAGGCTCGCTCCCGCCGCAACCGAGCGCGGCCCCGCCTCTCCCCGCCGCCCCCCCGCCGCCCCGCAGGTCGGGGCAGGGCGCTCTGAGTCACCGGAACCTAGGTGGGGCCCGCGCGCCGCGCCCCCGCCGCCACTTCTCTTTTGTCGCCCCGCCCGAGCTCGCGGGACACTCTCCGCCGGCGACCGACCCCGCGCGCTGCTCTCTCCGCGCCCGCCGTCAACATGCTGCGCTGCGGCCTGGCCTGCGAGCGCTGCAGGTGGATCCTGCCCCTGCTCCTGCTCAGCGCCATCGCCTTCGACATCATCGCGCTGGCCGGCCGCGGCTGGCTGCAGTCGAGCGACCACATCCAGACGTCCTCCCTGTGGTGGCGATGCTTCCACGAGGGCGGCGGCAGCGGGTCCGAGGCGGATGGCTGCCAGAGCCTCATGGAATACGGTGAGTGCCTTCCGCCGCCGCCTCCTCCGGGAAGTCCTCCAGGCCGGCGCAATGGGAGTGCGCGGCCTTCGGAAGCCGCCTTAAGCGAAGGGCCTGAACAGGGTCAGAAATAATGGGTGATTTAAAAAAAAAAATCTGTTCAGAGTTTAGTTTCGCGCATCCAATCTGAACAAAACAAAGCAGTAGCAGCTTTGAGTGGCCAAGTCCAGGCTCAACACTGGAAGAAAATGCCCCTAGTGAAAACAGTGTTTTTTTCGTAGGGTTTGTCCGCTCCATGCAAAAGAGGATTTCAGCCATTTGAAAAGGTTTGATGTGTAAATATAATGAATAAAGTAAAAAAATTTTGGAGACCTACTGAAATTTCTTCCCATTCCGCCTCCTCCTGTGGTTCTTATGATTAAAATATAAGTAGTTTAGATACGGGCCTTCTCTAAAGGTGTAGACATGCTCTCAGTGACAATTTCATCAGTTATGATTTCAGTCAATACTGTATTATTTACCGCTTCAGGCTAGTTTTTGTTAATATTTTTTGTGGTGGGTGGTGGTGTCTTCTCGGTTTAAGCATGGGCTTGCTGTTTAACAACTTTTATTTGAATGTTATTTGAAATCGAAAAACAAATACATTTTCCACACCAGCGAAATGAAGCAGAGTTAACACACTGAAGATGGAGTATTTTATTTTTCCAGCATGGAGGAAGCCGCAGTGCTTACAGACCAGATGGGAGAGGAGTGTGGTTTTGTCTGATGCCACCCCCTGCTAACTGGTAGATTTGAAGAACAGGGGGTTTAAGTATGAACATAATCAGAAGCTTAAAGTCATATTCACCCAGACCTTACCAACCGAGTCTTTTTTCATTTCCTGCTGGGACCTGTGACTTGACTCCCCACCCCCAAATGGCCCAGAGCTTCCAACCAAACAGTTTATTTCTGGGACCCTCTGTCAAGAGCTTGGTGCTGATTCTTACACACTGTGGAATTGTTTGGAAGTTCCACCGTGAACTTTTCTCTGAAAGGAGACATGGTCCTCATTAGCAGGTCATAAAGGGTAAAGACTGAACGGAATTCCTGCTTGTTTCCTTAAAACACAAACAGCATGCCTGCCAGGGTTTGTATTATGGAAAGTCTCTTAGGTTTTTAAAGAGAGTTAATTTCTTTGAAATAATATAATCTGTATCTTAAAATGCATTCGAATTCAGTATCTTGTAGGGGACTTAGTAGGTCTGCTTAAATAGGTGTGTTTTTAAACAGACTATCATAATCATACCTCACTGCAAAGACTAATACAGACCCCAAGAATACTCAGCAATCCTTCACATATGAAATAGAAGCTGCGCCCTTGTAGGGATTGGGGTGCTGGCAGAACCCCAGCAGCACTATTCCTGGGGCGTGACCTGGCCTGCAAGGCTCTGGCTGTGATCAGAGCCCTCTTGTGAAACACACACAATGCAGTTTTTCTTTTCTTTTTTAAATTGAATTGTACACTTTATTTTTTTATTGAATGTATTGGGGTGACACTGGTTAATAAAATTATATAGGTTCCAGGCATACAATTCTAATACAGCATCTGTATATTGTATTGTGTGTTCACCACTTCAAGTCAGGTCTTCTTCCTATTTTTCTTGCAGGATGAGCTCACCTTTCTAGGGTGTGGCTCTTTCAACCTCAGATTGATATACTGCTTTGTATTTGGAAGGGAGTAAGCAGGTTTTGTTTCTCAGTTTGTTTAATTTTTTTAAATTAGAAGTCTAAAGCATTAACTTTTGATTGTAAAGAAAACATTGACCCAGTGTATACAGACCAATTTAATAGAGAAACTGGTCTTTGGAAAGTTCAGTTTTCCAAGTGAGTCTTAAATCTATTACTACCTTTATGATGTGGTCAGACCGATTTTCAGGAGTGGGTGGTAGCCTTCACACCCCATTTTTGTTATTTCTGTGACCTTTGGAAAAATAATTGTCAGTAATGTGTTAGACATGCCTTTAGTTCAAGACCAGAATCAAATCATGAAGGCAGGATCCACTGTCATTAGGTGACTCTGGGAAGGAGAAAATAAATACGAATTCACCAGGAGAGGTCCAGTTCGGGCTATTGTAGTCAAAGATGAATGGAAGTGTTCATTATACTTCTGCTCCACCTCCTGGTATGGACTGTTAGCTAGTTTTGCCTTGCAATTGTGTATTCCTGTATGTAGGTCAATGATTTAGACATCTCTGACCCCTGGAGATGTTCAGATGGCCTCAATAAGGCCTTGCTGAAAACAGTATGTTTACATTACCTTATCTAAAATGTAGTGAGCAGTTTACACACACTCCCACATATGTGTAAACACAAGGACTAAGGTTGAAGGCTCTAATTTAAATGAAAGAATTGAGTGGGTATATCCATGTTTTTAAAAAACTTCTTGATATATATATTAGAAAATAAATATTGTGATTTACCACTGTAACTAATAAGTTTACCTTTTTATTACGAAGTGCTTGACTGTCTCTTTTATTGATATTCGTAATATTTATTTATTTTAAAATTTTTATTTATTGATTTGAGAGAGAGCATTGATTTGTTGTTCCACTTATTTATGCATCCACTGGTCGCAGCTTGTGTGTGCCTTGACTGGGGGTCAAACCCACAATCTTGGTGTATTTAACCAACTGAGCTACCTGGCCAGGGCCATAATATTAATACATTATTTTTGGTATTAAAAGATAGGTTATTCCTGGCAAGTACTGGCATTAATACTAAATAATATAGATGTTTTAAATAAAGGTAAATAGTTCCTTAATATTCTGTAAAAAAATAATATTATACTCTTTTTGCTGTTATTAACTGTTTTTTAAGAATTTCGGATTACCATATCACCTCATTTTTCCTATAAATGGGCCAGATTACATGCTGATTATGTTCTTTTCATGATAGTAACAATTAAATAAATACCCAGCTTTACAGATACTTGTTTGAATTTTTAAAAACTTGTGTATATTTCTCAAAACAGGAAAAGAAAATCTAGATTTAAACATTGAAATGATTCAAATTTCATGTATAAATAAAATGCAAAGTTACACTTGAATGCATGTTCACACATGCTATTTTTGCACTATTGGTACCTTCTTTTTCAGTTTTAAGAAAAAAATACATCAGGAGGATATTTTAAGCATCAGTGATGTAGATTTCAAATCCCAAGCAAGCTTTAGCTTGTCAGGGTGGAGAACAGTGGAGTGAATTTATGCACCAAGAATGCAAGGGGGGGAGGAGTCAGAGTTGAGCGTTTGCCTTGGATCTGGACAGAAGTGCAGAGCCTCCTTTTTACCAAAGACACCCTTTGATACCACAGGATGCAGTGAATTTTTTTTTTTTCCACATGACATCATTCTTGGATAAATCAAAGAGTCATAGAGTATTATCTGAAATATTTTTAGATCTTTTAGCTCTATGGGTCTTAAATGCATAGGAAATGAGAAATATGAGTATGAAATTAATAGGTTTAAATTAGGCTGAATTCAATTTAAGGGGCTTCATTTTGAGATGATGCTCTTGTGGCTTTGGAGGGGGCAGGGTGAGATATTAAAATGTTCTTATTTTATTAAAGTGGGCATTAATTAGTAGATAGATTACTCTTTGTGGGCATGTGTTCATGTCCTTACATGACAAAATGAAAAAATTGGCCATGCTCAATTGGTTTTCATAGTTTAAAAAAGATATATATATATATATATATATATATATATATAGATGTATAAAATCTAGAAGTCTAGAAACCAGTGATCTTGCCCAGCGCACTCCACATTTGCTGCACTTAGCATTAATCACCTGGGAGCCTCAATCCCTTGTTAGTGACCTAACTTGTCTTCTCCCTGTAAACAGATACAGACTCCTAGATAATTAGAATTACAAGGGAATCAGAGTACTCCACCCTGGCTGGTTTGGCTCAGTGGTTAGAGCTTTGGCCTTCGGACTGAAGGGTCCCTGTTGCATTCTGGCCAAGGGCACATACTTTGCTTGCAGGCTGTCCCCAGCCCTGGTTGGGGCTCGGGCGGGAGGCAACCAATAGATGTGTTTTTCTCACATCGATGTTTCTCCCTCTCTCTCTCCTTTCCACTCTCTCTGAAAAGCAGTGGAAAAAATATCCTCAGGCGAGGATTAAAAAAATAATAATAATACGGCCATTCAAGCTTTCTCCAAGCGCTCTCATCAGCACTGCCCGAGCCTGATCTGGGCTTCTTCCTTTCATTCAGCCGCTTAATGCAGTTCTCTTGACGATGCTGTTTGTTTAAAAGCACTTCTCTTATACCCTCCTCTACCGATGGAGCTGAAATGCGCTTTCCTGTAAATTCTACTTTGCAGCCTTCCTCTGTCTGACAGGCTTGTAAATATTTAAGGGTAGGTCCTAAATCCGCTGCTGTTTATCTTGTGTGAATTCAGGCTACAATTTCACATCTTCCTGTGTAGGATGGTTTCACACTCAGACTCTAAAAGATCATGAAGGGTAACGGTCAAAACACAATGGTAGGTAGTTATCATCTGGCTTCTTCAGGAGAAAATGCAGAGCATGTAAGGAATCTCACACCAACTGCGGGGCTCTCCCAGTGACCCTGTCATTCCTCCTTTAAAGCCATTCCTTCTGCCTTCCAAAATGTCTGCAGAATTGCTTCCTATGCATGTTGCTTTGTAGGCCTGTTAGGTGTAGTCCTGTAGATATTTGCTGCTCCAAGTGTCAGCAGCATCAGCATTCCCTGGGAGGTTACTGGACACTCAGTGTCTCAGGCCCACCTACTGAACTGGAATCTGTGTTTGAACAAGATTCCCAGGCGATTCGTGAGCACTTTTAAGTTTTAGAAGCACTGTCCTGTATTCCGCAGATTACTTCTTCATTCGTTGAACATGCAAGTCTGTTTGAAGATATCATCCACCCAGGCTTATATTTATATGTAGATAGGATCTTTTTAATTTTTTCAATTATGATTTTATCCAGTTTTCAGTTCTGCCCGTATATCATATCAAGAATTCTATGGAAACAATATGAAGAGATCTGACAAAATCTCAGATTCACGAGGTGGGGTCTTTGGTACTATTAATAGATGAATCCTTTGTTCTGGAATGGGACCCTACTGTCACTGGCTAACAGGCTGGTGTCTGCAGGGCGCTGAATAAGGAGCCAGACCACACACTGTTCTGTTTAATGTAAAACTACGGAAGACTGCAGCAAAACCATTAAAAGGGAAAAATTAGTGACAGTCTCTCAAATATTACCAACAATATGAAACATATCAGCAATGCTTCTATGTCTTAAAATAAAGTTTATTTACTTTTTTCTTTTCACAAACTTCAGTTTGATTTATGGTTTCTAGCTTGACATTCAAGGTATTTATTTTTACTTTGTTTGCTCCTTTCTTACCACTTGACCCTACTGATCTTTTCTTAGCCATGTTTGCCTTATAACATTGTGTTTTCCTATGTAATCTCTGGGAAAAGATATAGCATTTGTTTTCATGCACAAAACTTAAAAACATTTCCTAGGAAAAGCTCAAAATTTCTTTAGTGACCATAGCATGGTTTCCATGTTGTGGATTTAATGTTGAGTCTGTAAGCCAGAGCAAAATTTGATAAGCCATTCTTTATGTAAATGAATCTTTAATGAATCTTATTTAACAGTGGATTTATAATGCTGCTGGTTTATTTGACAACATGAACGTCTCCAAGTGGTACTTAGAAAATAAACTTATGACATAATAGATTATGTATATAAAACACCAAATTTATCTTCCCTTAAGGATACAAAACAAACAATCACAAAGCTTTCCTACGGGGAAACTGTTTACCCGGTGTACTGTATGCTTTTGTGGCCTCCATTCAGAGTGTAATTGACTATGAGAACCCTGCCAGCTTCCCTACACACACACACATAAACACAATTAGGAAAGGCAATAAAATTTAAAGTGTGTAAAATAATAATGAAAGACGGAGATTCATCTTCAGAAAAGATCAACATGGACAGTCTGCCTTTGAAGAACTGAGAACCATCTGAATCATAGAAGAAGTAGCTTTAGGACAAGTTTTAAAAGTCAGTATGCATATATGCACAACCCAAGGACACGGACAATGGTGGGGAGAGGGACTGGGGAGGGGGAAGGGATGGGGTGGAATGGGTCATTGGGGAGAAAAAGGGACTTCTGTAATATTTTAAACAAACATAAAATTTAAAAAAAAAGTATGTTCCATTAAGGTTGGTAAATATGATACAGTGTAGATCATGATACAATATAAAAATATAAATAGTTCCCAAAAGAGTTGGGTAAATTTGTAGATTTGAGGCTCATTCTGGGTAATTGAGACCAAAGGTACTTAGGGTACAGACTTGACTTTTCAAATGTATGTCATGGAGAATGTACTAAGTCTTCCTGGCTATGGGTCCCCTTCTTGGACAGAGTATTGCCCTGGGAGGACCCTGCTCAGACCTGGTAGGATCCATCTCATCCTTTTACAACAAAATAGTCATTGACATGTGAGAAGGCAGTTTGCCTTACTTGTCATTCAACAGTCAGAATAGAGTCTTTAAAGCCATGCCAAGATTTCTGTCTTAAATGATAGTTCAGTGAGTCAGTGTGGGTGTTTCCATCTGCAGGAGCAGGTTTTACAGGTCTGCTTCCAAGGTAGCCTTTGTCAAGACAGAATGTCCTTAATTTTCCATTTTGATGATTCAGCATTGTAAATAAGCAAGACATGAACTGAGTTGATTTAACATAGCATGGGAAAAGTTCTTAAAGTGCTCTGTGTTTATATTTATGTTCACAGATTATATGTGGGTTCCTGGGCACTACCCCTCGAGCTCTGATTCAGTAGGCCTGGAGGGAGGCACAGGAATCTGTATTTCTAATAAGCTCCCCTGTTGATTTTGACTCAGTGGTGTGTGGGTTAGGCTTTGAGATGAGCCAATTAATTAATATTCTTTTCAAAGCATGGTTCCTCTTCTATTGAAGGCTACCGTGCTTGAGAGAAAAGGCAAAAGTGAGAAACGAGCCTCAATTTCATATTTTGACTTTATTCATTTCTATTTTAAAAGAAAACATTTCTATGTTACCTTGTCCCTAAAATCTCTTATTGATCTCAGCGAAGAGGAAGATTTGGAGGGAAGTAATAAAAATTATAAATATAAAACCAGGCTCACTCCTGTACTGTCTCAGCCCCATCCACATCACTGCCACTAAGGGGTAGTTTGTGTACAAACATGCTATTTGAGCATAGAAAAATGTGTCCTCTCCTTCATTACCTATTATGTCCCAGTCATTCATGAGTCCAGAGGAAGATCTAGAGGGAATGTGGGAGCTGCTGAAGGGAATGAGCTCAGGTTTGTTTATAACAGATGAAGATATGAAAACGCAGTGGGTAACTGAGGAACCACCTTTATGTGATGGTGCAGAACTTTGCGAATGTAGAATAAAATGAAAACTTGAGTTACTGGAGAAAAATCATAGAGATACAGGAGGACTTTTTTGAGCTTTGTGACTTTTCATGCAAAAGCTCTCATCCTTACAGTAATCTTGAAACAAGGTATTTTTAGCTTTGGTCAAGAGATGCTCAGACTGACAGTGGCTTATAGGTGGCAGAGGCAGGGTATAAATGAGGCCCAGCTCTGCTTCCAAAGCCCTTGCTCCTTCTGCTACCCCAAATCTTTAACTTGGACCAGTCAAGGCACCTAGGATTAAGTGCGGATAAATTTGTCAGCCGAGCTGTATTACAGTTGGAGTAAAACCAGGGCAGAGGTGCGCATGACTCCTTTTCAAATGCAACAAAGAGTAATAGGTTAAGAGTGCGTGTTTGTCCATTAATGAATGAATGGATAAAAAACCTGCGGGATATCCATACAGTAGAATATATTTTGGCTGTGAAAAGGAATGAAGTACCGATACGTGCTACAGCATAGATGTACCTTGAATACATTATGCTAAATGAAAGAAGACCGTCAAGCCGCAGAGCATATGATTCCATTATTATGAAATGTCCAGAATAGGCAAATTTATAGCAGCAGGAAATAGATTAGTGGTTGTCAGAAGCTGGAAGAATGGGGCATGGAAGGGCATGCGGTTTCTTTTCGGGCGATAAAAATGTTAGAATTTTAAGTGGTGGTGGTGGTTGTACAATCTGTGAATATAGAAACCACCCAATTGTATTCTCGAAAAGGGTGAATTTTATGGTATGTAAGTTATAGCTTTAAAAAAGGTCATGTTTTGGATTCAGGCAGGCTCTAAATCACACTCTGCCTACATCACTTAGAAGCTGGGTGGCTATGGCAGGCTGAGCTCTCAAAGTCTTACTATGTAGCCTCATTTCTAAAGAAATGATATTAGTATGAACTTTAAAAAGTTATGGTGAGGATTCAGTGAGCTACATATATCTGGCACAGAGCAATTACTTCATAAATGTTAGTTATTACCTCTAGAGAGAAGGTTGTATGTGAAGAAATCTTAAAAACCAGAGCAGGTCGAACGATAAGAATTACTGGCTGGAATCACTAGCCTGGGTTCATGGCTCTCCGTTTGCACAGGTTTAGGGTAGTGTGACACAGAGGTGCCCCTGCAGGTCTTCAAACTCAGAGCTCAATTTTAGGGCCAACATCTATAATTAAGAACTCTTGTGTAATAAGTCCTCAATATTCCAGAAGTTAAAATTTAGGCAAGAATCTAGAAAGACTGCTTAACTGTGTTATAAAAAAATAAAAAATCAGTTACTTTACAATTCAATTGCTTTAGTTCATATCTCTGCCTGGTCATAAGTTTATGTTTCAAAGGTTATTTTTGCATGGAACCAAATAGTGATACGAAACAAAGTTCCTTTGAGAGGTGCTGGAAACATGTCCTAAAGAGATTGTAATTTGGATTGCTCAGTGCCCAAGATGCTATTTATTATGGTCGTGTTGTGTTAGAACTTGAGTGACCCTTTAAATCTACCAGTTTATGTGGCCAGTTTATTACATGAGAAACAGCTTAATGAAGTTTAACCTGCATCTCAGAGATAGAAACATTTGTCCTAAAACCGAGAGGACAAGGCCTGGCTGCGCATGGGTATATCAGCGTCCTACATATATGAATTGCCTAATTTCCCCGGCATATGGAGATGCTTAAGGTTTGTCCAAAGAAAAACCGTCCTTCCACCCAAATACAATGAGTAGAAAGGGAGAACAGTCCTGGCGGTACTCTGCCCGGTGATTTTGGAACGGGGCCGGCTCCTTGTTGACAGTGTCTCCTTTCCTGCAGCGTGGGGCAGGGCGGCCGCGGCCACGCTCTTCTGCGGCTTCATCATCCTGGTCATCTGTTTCATCCTTTCCTTCTTTGCCCTCTGCGGACCCCAGATGCTTGTCTTCCTGAGAGTGATCGGAGGCCTCCTGGCCCTGGCAGGTAAGACTGCGTGTCAGCAACTCTTCATTCCCACCTTCCGTGGACATCAGCGTAGGCGTGGCCAGTCCACAAGCAAGATTACAATTCCAGCTTCTGATCTGTCCTCAGAAAACTTGTCACCAAGGGCAGAAATCACAGGGGAGGGATGTGTTGTAAGATCTTGATCCCTTCCTTCTGTGGCTCAGCTGGTCCTCTCTGCTCCCCTTCCAAGTGAGGAAGGTTGTCATTCTGTATAACACCTCTTGTAGGTAACCCCACGTCCAGTGACACCCCTACTCCGAGGGATCAGGGCTGAGTCAGCCCTGGAAGAGCAGTGTGTCCACAGTGGGCCCAGTGAGCCCCATGCTGGGGATGGGTGTGGTGGGAACGTCCCTGAGCCATTTTACATATTAAAGGATACGTAAAATCCTTTTGTGGTATTATGATGTGGGCAATCAGGAAGGGTTGTCTGCAGTGGGATGGGGGACCCAGAAGAGGCTACCTCTGGAATTGCCTCATCTCCAGTGCTGGGGAGCCGGAAATTTAGTTATGCAGGTGTGTAGGGCTCTGAGTAAACGTTTACTCATGGAATATAAGAGTGAGGACTCCAGGAGCAAGGGTAATTTGAAATTTTAGGAGGGCACCTGGCCCTAGGGGAGTCTGTCTAAGAGGCGGGACCCCAGCCACAGAGCTGGATTTTGATGCAAAACTGGATTTCCTAAGGAGGGGAAAGGAGAAGAAGCTGGTAAGGGCAAAGCGAGGCCACAGGTCATTTCTCAAGATAACTTAGGCTCATGGGAGCAAAGCAGAAATCGAGCCACAGACCTGGAGTACAAACAGAAAGTGAGCACAAGGCCTTCAACACAGGTTGATGGCATCAAGCGTGAGCCCAGAGGGAGACCACTTTGTGCCAGGTTCCCTGAGCTTAGGAAAGGTGTTTGAAGAGCTTAGGGCGGGACAAATGAGGGGCCAAAAGGCCCTGGCTGAGAGGAAGGGGGTGGTTCAGAGAACCGGCCTGTGCAGGCTCTGCCCTTGCTTGTACATTTAAAAATTCCTCTTGATTAAAAAACAACTTTTTTTTTTTTTTAAATCCTCACCTGAGGATGTGATTATTGACTTTAGAGAGAAGAGAGAGAGAAACATCAATTGGTTGCCTTCTGTACATTATATTTCTGTTTGTAGAAATATGATAAGCCTAGAAATCTCAATACATCTTTAGTGATAATAATATTCAATAAGGCCTGCTTGATGTTTAAGATATATTTCACAGCAACAATTATTTTTAATTGTATATATATTATTGGGTTAAAATCAGAAAAATTGAACACTTAGATTTTACAGAAATTGATCTAAACCAGTATAAGAACTTCATGTATGATGAACCAAAATGGGTGGATCGCAATATTTAACATGTAATGGCTAGGCAAATTAGAGAACATCATAGAGAAGGACTGCTTTTGCTTATGCAGTATTTTGCAGTGACTGACAAACTTTTAACCAGTAAGAATTTGCCATTTAAGGTATACAAGAAGCAGAGAAACTTTTAAGCTAGAGAAGAGGAAATTTTGAGTTGAGAAATAGAAGCACAAATCAAGACGTGGAAACATCTACAGTCTTTCTAGCAACTAAAAAAGAACAGGAAAGGAAAAAGAGAACGCCTTTAGGAGTTTTACCTGGGGAGCCATTAGAAAAAAATTAAGGCGAAAGAAAAAGTGGTGGTGAGGACCGTACACTCCCCGGTACATTCCCAGGAGCAGAGCCAGCTGACCCCTCTTCATGAAAAGTAATGTTACAGAACTAAAACCCTTTGACGTGGCAATGCACATATGAAATATTAAGTCAAAAAATGCAGAACATAGCACAGCATATGGATCTATCATTATAGCTTTATAGAAGTTTGTGTGTCCACTGAAAAAGACTATAAAAGATTGAGTTCTCTTTATTTTTAAGTTGCTTAAAATGTTAATATGATTAATAATAGTTGTAATAATGTGACTTATAGCAAAAAGGCTAGAGATCCTGACACATGTTTTCTTTCTTATTTCCTCACTTACACTTCCCCAAAGCCCCTCTTGCATTTCTATTCCCCGAGCCTGGAGTGCTCTTCGCCTTTCCCTCCATCTCTCCATCTCTGCTTTTTCTTCAGATTCTCACTTCCTTTTCTGGCGAGTCTCCACAATCACTGATTGCATCATTCCTTTATTGAATTCCTTTATTGAATGACTGTGCCAATGGTGTATTTTGAATGGATATACACGCGTGTGTGTATGCACATGTGTACATATATATATATATATATATATATATATATATGTATATTATTTGCTAACACTGAAAACATTAACCATGTCTTTGGCACAGGATATACAAAGATGAAAAAATAGACTCTTCGTTACCATTCGATCATACACCACAGTTTTGGCTTCTTACTTCAGTGTGTATAATACTCGCACGTGGACTGTAGAGGGGTCTCTGGTTGTCTTCTGTCCCTGTTTCCTGTGTTTAGTGTTCTGCTCAATGCAGGTATCTCAGACACACAATATTTAGTAACCTTTTGTGGCTCGTGATTAACTAGATACCCCAGCCTCTTCCATTCGCCTTGTTTAGGTGGGTTTAACACTTAGTTAAAGGCAGAATCGCCGGGAGAGGGAGCTGGTCTGTCTGTCGTTCCCGCGCGTTCTTTCACTTGGGCGTGCGTTCATGCTTTGGTTTCCTTCCCTTCAGCTGTGTTCCAGATCATCTCCCTGGTGATCTACCCCGTGAAGTACACCCAGACCTTCACGCTGCACCTCAACCCCGCTGTCAATTACATCTATAACTGGGCCTACGGCTTCGGGTGGGCGGCCACGATCATCCTGATCGGCTGCTCCTTCTTCTTCTGCTGCCTCCCCAACTACGAAGACGACCTCCTGGGCAACGCCAAGCCCAGGTACTTCTACTCCTCCGCCTGAGGTGGGCGTGGGGCCTGCTGCCGCATGGATTCCAGAAGAAGACACTGTTTTCCTCAGAATACTTTCAACCTATTGGGGGGGGGCAGGGTTGATGTCATTAGACTAGTCAAAGTGCTAAAATAATTTGGGACAAAATATTTCTTAAATGGTGTTATAGTTTCATATTCATCTTTTATATATGTTTTATAGAGTTAAACAAAACTTACTTTTTTAACTAATTACCTGTGATAGGCCAGTATTTTCTTAATATCTGTCCGTACAATTTATACTGCATGTATAAAAGAAGATGAATATGAAACCTGCCATTTTATAAGGTGAAAATGAGAAGGCTCCAGAAATTTAAGTAACCTGACCAAGTGTCTGTCTTTCCCAGAGGAAATGGACTGGGTCTATTAGGGGAAAATGAGAAGAGGGAAATACTGGTGAAAATTGTCAGAGATCAAATATTCTAAAAGAAATGTAAAAAAATAAATATATTTCTAGCCTTCAGCTACTTAAAGAAGCAAGAGTTTCCTAAATACACATTATTTATGAGACTTTTTAATATCCCAAGTAATTGATGTTTTGCTAAGCTTCACGTTAACCTGATATGTCATGTAGGAAGATATTCTTTCATGGCCAGATCTGTTGCAGTAGTAAGGTTTCCTATGTGGGGAAATATAGGATGAAATTTTCTCTTTAAAAGCCGTCTATAGGGTTGGGGGTGTGGGAAAATGACATATTAATCTGTATTGTTTTGTGTCTATATGTTCAGGACCAGAGTAGATTACGTTGAAAGATAGACTGGGTCTAACTCATTGTGACTGATAGATATGATTAGGTTGTTGAGTAAAGCAGTCGGAAAGTCATTCCTATCACAAAAGTAACATTAAAACAACCTTAGGAGAAGAAATGGCTTGAATTTTTCAACTCCGTTGAGCAGGCTCCAGTCATATAGACACAGCTTCTGATAGATTACAGCTGTAAGTAAAAACTTAAATATAGTTAAGAACCTGGTCTTCCTTGGTAAACTGATTTAAAATACCTGACATCAAACATACAACAGGAGAACTCAGGGATGTGAGATCTCTGAATGGGAATTACATGATATATCACATGGATTATTATTTTTTTACCGTTTGTACTTACATAACGAAAACCAATTCATTTGATATATCAAATTATTATTTTGTAAGTTGCAGAATAAGCAATTGCAGTTTTTATTATGAATTTTTCCAAATAAACCAGGTATTCTAATCTTGTTTCTAGTTTGCAGTTTTGTTCTTTAACTTTTTTCTTATTTCAAATCTGGGGAAGGGAATTAAAAAAAAAAAAAGCGTTGAGTTGGGGTAGTAAGAATATTGGATAAAATGAGAAGTTGCTTCTTCCTTGAGCTGGAACCTTCTTCATCCAGGTGGTGGGACAGCAAGCAGTCTCTTTCCTTCTTTGCGTCTGATAGTTTCTTTTGCACCAGGGGTTGGACTTTAATTCTGCTATGGTGTATATAATGTGAAGAAAGTTTGCATGGTGGGAGAAGGGAGATATTTCTTCTTAGTGCTGTCAGCCATTTGGCGCTTGGCAGCAAATTTTTCTTCTATGCATCTCAAAATACTATGTGAACAATGTGGTCTGGGTTATTTACACCAAAAAAAATTTTTTTTAAATTCTGCGACTGCTGGAAGACTTGAAGTGGTAATGAACAGTGTTTCAAATGTCCTTTTCTAAAATAATAGCAAAGCTAATTCAAGAAGACAATAGATACCTAGATATTAAGAAACTGGTCTCCCGTCGTACATGAAAATGACTCACACACAAGGTTCTCTAAGACATGCTCTCTTGTTTTTGAATTTTTTCCCCCCACACAACTTTTTCTTCCCCCTCTTCAATAAATAACACATTATATCTGAATGATGCACATTTAGGAAAAATACAACTTCCTGGGAGCAATGAGCTGATGTGACACAAGCATTTCAACCTGAAACGCCTGGGACAAAGGCACATTGGCTGACGTGTTCCGCTGCTTTCAGCCTCGTTCCAGTGCAGAGATCCTCCGTTCCCTGGTGCCCATTCACCAGGACAGATACCTTTGTGTCAGAAACAGCAGGAGAATTCTGGAGAGTCATGAAGAATTTGCCTGAGAAGCCATCTGAAGACTAACAGTGCATTGTGTGAGATTTCCTATGGTAAAGCTGAGGTGGTTTTTGGCTCTGTAATTATATTAAGAGTCCCCACCCTTTAAATAAGCAGGCCCAGGTTCCCAAGCAATTATCTCATGCTCACACTACAAGTAGCCAAACATGCTGAGTGTCATTTACTGTCGGATGTAACAAAGAAGCCATATGTCAAGGTCTTTCCGTTGTCACACAAGGTAACTATAGGGTGTAATTATTTTTAGTCTCAAAACCATATACCGCTGGACTGACAGTGTTTGATAGGCTTTCCGTTTTTAAGGAAATGAAAACAATGGAAGAATATAGTCATAATAATTTAATTAGGTTGATTTTTGCTACAAACTCCTGAAAGCCAGTTCTATTAATATAACATGCGTGAATGCTGAGTGGGCTCGCTCCGTTTCTCTAGACGTACCTGAAAAGAGCATAGTTGGGGCTCACCCAGCGCTGGCTTTCGCTAGCTGTGCAGGCTTGGGCAGTGCACCTCCCCATTGGCCTCAGAGCCTTATCGTAAAATGACTGCAAATGGCCCCCCAAAATTCCCTGACTCAACGTGCTTGTCTATGGGTCTGTTCATTGATTTACTCACATATTCTTGGGAAAAGGAGAAGGGGTAACATGATGCTTTTTGTGTGTGTGTTTTCAAATTGATTTTCATAACTAGAATCAATGACTAAAATCTTCTTAATATTGTGATAGCATTTTTTCTTTAGTTCAAAAAGAAAGAATATTCCTTTAGTTGGGAGGACTAGATAAGTGAATGTGGACTCTTGTGCTGAGCATAAAGAACCCTAAAGCTTAGAAGAAAACTTCCTTTGTACTCAGGGAGCTTCTGATTCAGGTTGGTGGGGTGGACGCTATTAAATAATCGCTTCTGACCAGTACAGAGAAAAGTGTGGAACAAACAAGCACCGAGGGAGTAAGTCCGTAACTAAAGAGGGCCCGTAGTGTGAGGGAGCAGGCCTGGGCGGGGGCTGGCTCTTCAGCGAGTGTGGGAGTAAGAAAGGCAGCAGGAGGGAATGGGAAAGAGAAAAACAAGGCAGGGGGTTTCAAAACCTAGCATCTACGCATCTCACTGTGTAGTGTTTGAAAACAGTTGCCGTTGTTTCGAGTTTTTATGATTAGACTGTCTTCTATTGGAGCACCTTTCTGTGGTTGGACCACGTAAGTAATTACTTCATAAGCATCACAGGTATGAGCCATTTTTCAAATCCTCCCAGGAGTGCAGGTGAAGTTACCAGTGTCTGGTCTTGATTTGGTGAGCTGATGGAGAGGACCTCATGATAAACACCCAGTAGCATTCTTTCCCAAGCACGCATTTTTAGTCTAAAATGCACCGCTTTTCATGTTATAAGTTACTGGGCCTGACTGAAGTGCAACTTATTTTAGACATTAGAATCATCCATATACTGTACAGAATGTTGTGTTTATTGTTGTTTATAAGACATTTTGAAATATGTATTACAGAAAAAAAACATGATATTCACATAGAATAGAGTATATAGACATAAATACATCACATTTCATCCCTTTGGCTTTTGTTATACTATAGAATATTCTGGATCAGAAATAGAAATTTATGGAATAAGGGCTCCTTTTCACTTTTATGCATCATGTGTCTTTTTCACCCAAGTACTGTAAGCAGAGAAAAATGAACACATAACACCTATATTTTATCTTAAATTTTATATATGTAAATGTTTAATCTGAAATATGGCCATTCTTATTTTAATTAAAAAATGTTTAAAATCACAAGTTAATTATTTAACCCCCCACCTCTATCCCCACAAATCTTCAAATAAAACAGAGCAGATATGAGTGAAGTTTACCCGAACCCCCAACCTAGGTACATGCCCTGACAGGTAATCGAACCTCAACCTTTTGGTGTATGGAACGATTCTCCAACCAACTGAGCCATGCAGCCAGGGCAAGAATATTTCATACAATTATGCAGCAAGGATGTCGTTGGAAGTCCTGCCAATGCCTCTGCTGGACAAGAGCAGAGTTTAGGGAAGTTGGGATGAAGAGGTTCAATGCCAGTTACTTCTTTTGAACTCTCTTTTCCTTGCTCTTTCTGCAATAGCTATTTCTGCAGTGGAGTTTTGAGAACAGGTCTTTGGGGTATATAGGTTGCTTTATCTTAACTTTGTTGAGTGGTCTCAGGTTTTAAAATTCCTGAAGACAAAGACTGGGGTTTTGTCTTCAAAACCAGTGGACGATCAGAGCCCTTTGCTTTTGAGATAATGCCTCCCAGAGATGGGCTTGCCTTGTCACACACACCGACCTTTGTTCCTGGGTGTTGCAATTCTGGTAAGTATCTGGGTGGGGCAGAGGTGAGACTCACACACCTCAGGTTTGGGAAATTTAAAAAGGTTCAGATCCTGTTATATTCATGATGTTCCACTTGTACTATTCTGTGCTTTATTGTTAATCTCAACAATTTACTCTCCTTAGCTGCATAAATAAAGGAAAACTCAGAAGTGTGTGTTTAAAGACAGTTCTCTGGTGAAGGACTGAAACCCTGTTGATTTAAATGGCATAAGATTGTCTTAGTGATAATAACTCATCAAATAATTATAACAGGTGGTTGTATAATGGTTTGCGCAGCCAGTTTTGCCAGGATGAAGATTCACAGTAATTAACCTCTTGTTATCAACTGTTTTTGAAGAAGTTACTTTTAAAGAGGGAACGCTAGATTTGAAACAGAAACTCTGAATATAATTACTACAAGTAAATTGCCGAGTGGGATGTAGAAAGGAAGTTCCATATTTGGATCCTGTTTCTCTATTCTGTGCTTTCTAATCTGGTTACTCAGTGGATGGTCTTAATTTGAAATGCTTCTGTGAAAATTCGTGTTTCCAAATTCCGCCCCACCCAACTCCTAGTCAAGCAACACCTCAATCAATGCCTAACCCCTTTTGAAGGAAAAGAAAAACTACTTTCAGGGCAGGTATTGAAGACAGCTGAACTGAAGTATGCATAGGAAGCTGGCATTTGCCAAGGTTAACTTCATGCTGATCAGATTTACCATTGGAATAATCTCTTCTGATGTCTAGGTGGTCAGAAGTTGACTTCAACATGATAAAATGAGTTCCTGACCAACCACAAACAAATTCAAGTTCCTCTGTCTCAGAACAGTACATTAGCCATGCAGGATGCCCCTGGCCACCATTCTGGATTGATCTTCCCAGCAAGGCTGTTATAACTTAGGAAAAGAACTGATGCAGCCTCATGCCAGCGGGTACCCTGGGCAGGGTGCCCTTGTGCGGACGCAGCTGCACAGCCCCACAGGCGCCTGACTGTGGGGTCAGGACAGGCAGACACTGCGTGGAACAGCCCGGCACCCCAGAGGAGCCCTGGGACTGTTAATAGGAAGTCAAGCCTCCATGCCCACTGCACACACCCCATCCTCGCCTCCCCAGATTTCTTCTGTAATGCTCAGAAACACAGAGGCAGCTTTTATCTCAGAATCAGGAGTTTCGGACCCGAGAGAACACACTCCCCATTCTCCAGTTTATGTCCTTAAAGAGTAAATTCAATATTCAGAGACATTATCAATTAAAGTCGGAGCTGTGTCAAATCATGTTTGTCTTTTCCTGTTCTCGCATCTGCAAATACCCAGCGGATTATGCCATATTAAAAAAAAAAAAAAGACCCAGCAGATTATGCCATATTAAAAAAAAAAAAAAGCCACCTCAAAGTTCCTCAGTGCAGAATGCTATTTCTGTGCTGCCTGACCGGGCAGATTAACAATAAGCTTCCAGCTCCAACCGGCTAACTCGTAGCCTCATTGCCCCCGGGGGGCTAGTGAGCCCCTGGATGAGTCATCTCCTTCATGTCTGCATGGGGGGGCACTGTCCTTGGGCCACGTGAAAGCTGAGTTGTTAAAGGAAAGCCGTTTCCAACAGAGAGCCTGCCTCCAGCCCTTCACCTGAGTCTTCCCAGTCAGCATATGTACAAAATATACCTAGTTGTTCACCTTCTTTTACACGACAGTTTTGTTTTTTTGTCCTAAGAAGAGGTTAGAAAAGTTTTCAGAACTTATAGCTGTGTAATCCTAATGCTGCTCTTGGAAACAAACGAGGAACAGGAGAATGCTAGTCTAGACCAGCGCCGTTCCCGTGGCCTTTCCTTCGGGCAGGTTGTCAGTGAGAAAGCACTGCTTGGGCCCCACGCTTGTTTTGGTAACAGCAGCCCAGTTCTTCCTTCAGCCTGGGGGTGACTGAGTCATCCTGGCATGAAACTGGCAGAACAAGTGTAGACAACGTCTACACGCTCAAACACAGAACTTTGTCCCGGAACACCTTTTACACTGAACTAAGTTTGGGGAAAAAAAACAGAATGAGAATCCTCAAAGGAGCTTCGGAAGGCCTAGATTCTGTGCCAAGCTGACATGTTAAACACAGGTTTCTCATTCGCAGGAATTAACTGATAAGGATGCTTTTTATCTTTTGAGTTTTACAAATGCCTTTAAGACTTTTGGAAAAAAGAAAAGAAGTCATCGTATAGAATTATGACCTCATTTTTTCAGCATAAGACCAGAGGTCAGGTTTTCTTTAGAGGGATGCATATGAAAAGTTCCAAAAAACATTCATGTTCCAGATATTAATAGATGTTACTAAAAAGATTCTATAGTCCAGTAATACAATAATATGTATCATTTATCACTCCCTTACTATGCTTCCAAGTAAAAAGTGTGTTTCTATAATAGACAAAACTGAAATTTTGCTACAGTTTGTAGCTATTCTCACTTTTTAAAATTGTGAAAGCCAGCTTGACAGCACTGTAAATGCAAACACATTAGCACCCTTTACTTTTTAAACTCAGTGCCTACTAACTCATTTCCAGAAACATTGCAAATATTTTCCCAAGGTTTTGTGTCCTTTTAAAAAACAAGTCAAAATGATACATATACTGAGTTAAAAAGTCATATAACACAAAAAGCTTATCATGAAAAAAGTAGGCCCAACCGATTCTCTCTTCACTCTTTGCGCTCAGGATCCTGAAGCAGCTGTGGAAAAATGGTTTCGTTGTTTCTTCTGTTTACATTTATCCTTCAAAATAATGTGTCTTTTTTCCTTGAGTTTTTAATTTCATATTAACCTCTTAACACTCACCCTTACACACGCAGGTACACACACATGCACACACACTCACGCATGCACAGTCATGCATGCACACATTCAGATATTTCTTTTCCCAGTTTCCCAATGGTGTCATGTCACTATTTTTGGTTATATCAGTATTCATATTGTATATTATTATGACCATGTAAGTATAGTTCCCAGCTAAGTTTCATGATCAATGACTTCATTTATTTTCTCTTACAACTTTTTGTTTTTATTGGAATTAATTCTTGACTCATTTTTCATTTGCTTAAAATTTTAGGTTAGAAATATTGCTCTCAGAATTTGAAGGTGAAACTTATCTCAGAATGTGAAGCCATTCCTTCTAGATTCCATATTGTTCTTGAGAAGCCAGATGCCATTCTGAGTTCCAGTCCTTTGCTTGTAACTCATCTCTCCATCTCTGGAAGATTTTAGTATTTTCTCTTTATTTCCATGTTTTTAAATTTATGATGAGCCTTCATACTGGCTTTTATCCACTTAAAGTGCTTCACTTCTTTTTTCTCTCCTTCTGTAACTCCTATCAATCATATGGTAGACTTCATTAGTTACATCTTCTAATTTTCTGACCTTTTCTCTCCATTTTTTGTAATCTCTTTTTCTTTTGTTTTACTCTCTCTTCCATTGTCCATCTCTTTGTCTTTTTATGCTTCCTTTGCAGTGATCTTCTCAATATTAATCTTTCAATCTTTCTGTTGAATCTAAAAATTGATCTTCTATCACATGTTTAATTTCCAAGAGCTTTCTCTTATTCTCTAATTATTCCTCTTTTTTTGAAAATTATTAACCTGTTTTATTTTGTAGAAGCAACATTTTTCTCACTTCCCATAAAATGTTAATAACAAGTTTTTAAAGTTTATTTCTGGTCCCATCCATGTACCTTTTTCCTTTGAACTACATTTTTGGGTTATTTACATATATGTTTTGGTCTCTCTTTTAAAATTTTCAGGCTTTTCTTGGATGTTTGATGATCCTTGGTTTTTCATTTACATTTCAGAGTGAGACACAAAAAATTCTAGTTTGGAAGCTCCATGTATGTTGATTGGGCTCAACTACTGGGCCTCACCATATGTTAAGACAGTGAATCTGGCTGCTTCCTTGGAGGACTCCAAATCGCCAATATAAATCTTTTCTCTTGGGCTGGTCAGATTTCCTGAAGCAGAATTTTCCTATCTCCTGCCTAAAAGGCAGAGCCGGGCTGCTGCTATTCTCGGAGGCAGTGGGAAATGAGCAGGACTCGCACCATGAGCATGTGGAATTCACCAGAACCCACGTGTTTCAGCATGCACCTTACTTTGCTCTCAGCTGTGATTTGCCCTCAGTACTCTCTGGAGGCCTTGCCAGTCTCCTGCAGAGGCTGAGAAGCAGAGGCTTAACTGTAGTAGAAAAGGGCCACTGGGCTTCTGCATGCTTCTTGTAGAGCTGGAGTCCATCCCCCTGTGCTCAGCCCCTCCCTGGGTCCTTGCCTTCAGAGATGCGGTTTGTCTTTGACTCCCGAGCCTCTCTGAAGCAGGAGTCAGCTTGCTTCTTGTTGGCTTACCTTTCTCCCCACCCTGCAGCCATTTTAAAGATTAAAAAGCCCTTAACAATTCCAGCATGTTCTGACATGGGCAGATCTCAACATATTCTCAAATGAAAAAAGGCAAGTTTGATTTCTGTGATCTGATTTTTTCATATTTACATATGAAATACATAGTTACACATACATCTATATGGTATGTTAAATAACATATTATGTGTGTGTGTGTGCATGTGTGTGTTGTGTGTGAGAGTGAAAGAGTAAGTGAGAGAGTGTATATAGACAAAGAAAGAACCATGGAATAATACACACTAATCCTAACAGTAGTTACTCTGGGAACTGGACTGAGTGGGGTATGACTTTTATTATTTACTTTTTAGTCTTTGATTTTTTAACAGGAATATCTAAACTCTATAATTATTATTGATATGGATATATGTTTTTTCTTTCTATTTATTAAGGTGATATGGATGTATAATAGTTGCCAGGTGATAAAAGCAGGCTATAAAATAGTGTGAATAAACACACACACACACACACACACACACACACACACACACACACACACCAATGAGAGAGAGAGAGATGAGAAGGGTTGAAAGAACAAAACTAAAAATGTATAGAGTGGCTACCTCTAGATAATGAGGTTAAATATGTTTTTTAACGATCTTCCATGTTTTACAAGTTTTCTATATCTGTTCTTTTGCCTTTTTGCCATTTCGCATTATTGCACACTTACTTTGTGACAGGTGCTACTCTAGGCTCTGAAGATCCAGGGGTAAATAAGACAGGTGAAGTGCCTACCCTCATTGAAACTAACACTTGACAGGTGGAGACAGTTAGCAAACTAGTCAAGAAGATGATTTTAGACAGAAACGAGTCATTTTAAAACAAATCTGGGCAGCAGGAAAGACGAGGCCAGGACTGTGGTGGCTCCTTTTAGTTGGCCAGGGAAGGTTTCTCTCAGAAGGGGGCACTTGGGCTGAGAGAAGAATGTTGAGAAGAGACCCAGGAGAAGGTGTTCCTGGCAGAGGGTGCAGTAAGGCGGGAACGCACATGGCACGTTTGAGGGACAGGCAGAACGCCAGTGTGGCAGGGAAATAATGGATGTGGAGAGAGTGGCAGGCTCTGATCCAGCAAGATAACCAAAAGCCAGATCACACAGATTTCAAATTTTGTTCTGCTTGCATGGGAAGCGCTGGAGGGTGCTGGGAATGGCATCTAATTTATATTTTTAGACTATCATCTGTCCTCTAACTGGGAAATGGACTGGGGCCAGAGGCCTGTGCTTGGGATAAACTGAAAGCAGAGGGACCAGTGACAGACTGCGCCAGTTAGGAGCCATTAGACATCGAATAAAGAAGTTGAATATGCAGGTGAATATACCTACCTGAAGTTCCGAAGAGGAGCCAGGAGTCATCAGAATAAACGTTTTGCTTAAAACCATGGGACTGGAGTAGATTCCATGGACAAAGAGAGGAAAAAGTAGGGCGAGAGCAAGACTGGAGTCCTCCAACCAACATCCAGAGGTCAAAGGGAGACTGAGAAGGGGCAACCGGCCAGGAAGGAGGAAAACGCAGGGAGCATAGTATCAGGGCAGCCCATGAAAAAATGACATACTATGCGAAAATTAATACCTAAAGAATTGTGTATTTAAAGGCTATGTGGCAAATGCTAATGAAGAATGTTTAGATAATTGTTTAAAATCAAGGAAACAGCACAGTAAAGAAAGCCAGCTACTAATCTAGGAATCTGAATTTGGGTGGCACGCTTTAACGCTTATTCTGTGTTCTCCGGCCAAGCACTTCATTTCTATGGACCTGAGTTTTATTCCTCTGTGAGACTAGAGGTAATCAACACCGAGGCTATGTGAATGAGCTAATGACTGGCATATAAATGGAGAGCTGCTGTTATCCTTTGGGCTGCCTTTGGATAGGCAAAGAACAGCAGCAGAGCAAAGAGTAGGACATACCCACCACTTCTACCGCATAAGGCCTTGTCCATATTAGAGATGTTGCTGATGATCCTCTCTGCCTGTAACACATCCTAGGCCAGAGTATTAGGACACCAAACTTGCCAATTCCCAGTTGCTCATGACTCACTTTATTCTCCTGAGGAGCACAGAAGGACCCAAGATGCAGTGGCCGAGGCTTCAGCTAAGTCCATTAAGGTACTTGGAACAACATATTTCCTATTCATTCATGAGTCAAATGCCAGTCATTGTTGGGTCCTATTTATGTACTTTGCTTTAAAATTGTAAGGCCTTCCACAGAAGTCAGAACACTTAACCTTTTGATGATTTATATAATTTTTCGGCTTCGTAAAAACAGGCAAAATATTCTTAGAGTTCCAAGAAATACCTTCCCTGAGAGACTACACTATGGCATTGTGGTGCTCAACTGGCGCATCAGTGTGTCTCAATCCCGTCGCTAGCTTGCAACTAGATATTGATAAATGCGTAAGCTGTTGTTGGTTTGCTATGATTAATGACATTAAAACGCATACCCAAGAGGTAAAGGGATAACAAAATAATTTACATCAGAGAAAGATCTTATGTTTACTAAAACATGTGTGCGCTTTAATGATAAGTTTTTAAGTGAACAACATTGAGGCAGTGAGCACTTTCAATAAGGGTGAAAAGACCACTCAATGGGGAAAGAATAGTCTCTTCAACAAATGGTACCGAGAAAACTGGGTATACACATGCAAAAGAATGATATTGGACCCTTACTTAGACCATATAAAAGAAATGAACTCAAAATGGATTAAAAACCTAAATGCAAGACCTGAAATTATAAAGCTCCTAGAAGAAAACATAGGGGGAAAGCTTCATGACATTGGACTTGGCATTGATTTTGGGATATGACACCAAATGCACAGTCAACTAAAGCAAAATTGATAAATGCAACTATATTAAACAAAATATTTCTGTGCATCAAAGAACATAATTAACAGAGTGGAAAGGCAACCTACAGAATGATAAAAAATATTTTCAAATCATATATTCGATAAGGAGTTAATATTCAGAATATATAAAGAACTCCTACAAATCAATAACAAAAACCAAATAAACGTTCGGACTGGATTAGAAGAAGCCCTTCCCTGCTGACCATCCAGTTAGTGTGGACATATGACTCTTCCCTCCAGTCCCTGAAGCTTGGCTGAGTCAGGCTGGAACATTCAAATAAAGCCTACTGACACTCGGGGATAACATATGGGAAATAGACACGAGTGGGTCTATGGGCCTTGATGACCCAGCTTATAAAATAAACCTAGCTTTGGTTTGAAAACATGAATTTGTTGTGGAATGAGGAGGAAAGACAGATCCTGGACTGCACCCTTCCTTTCCAGCTCCCAGTCTGAGAACATGTGGCAGACACCATCTTATCATGCAATCTTTTAGGAATTCAATCCTTAATATTTAGATCCAACTAAGAGATGTCCATAGTAGGGCTACTTTCATAGTTCAAGAAACCTCTTTTCAGAATTAAACTAATCAGGACCTAATTTCTCAGCAGGTGCCACTAATTGGATTAATGCAACACACACTATTACTAAAATTCAATAATCAAATTAACTAATAAATGTATTTATTTATTAAATATCTCCCCATAGAGTGAGGGAAACCGTACTTTGGTCAAATGTTTTTTGAAGGTTATCTCCTGAGTCTGGTGTGAGATCAGCATGTTTACAGTCAGCACCACTGAGGAAATAGTAGGACAGAGCAAGAAAAATAAAATTCACATTTGATATTGCTGGCTTATGATGTATTCTAGCTTGCCATTCCCCACATACTTTCTGGCTTCTGGGAAAGCTGTGAATGGGGGAGCTGTATATTATTATGGCTCTGAGAGCATGTAAGGTACTTCCATGTTCCTTTCTTATTTGTGGTACATTTCAAGCGTACCTGTTAGGGATAACCAGGAAGGTGAGTGTTACAAGGGTAGGGCCCACATGTGCAGTTTCTCCTAGGTGCTACTCCTCTGCTTGGTTTTTAAAGAAACCACAGGGATTGTATCAAAAGTCCATCTTTTGATTTAAACTCTCATTAATAGATGCTAAATAATAGTTGTTCATCTTTATGGAGTCTCATCATTTGTGACAACGTGGATGGGTAAGTCAGACAAAGAAAGACAAATACCATATGATGTTGCTTATATGTGAAATCTAAAAAACAAAATAAATGAACAAACAAGATAGATACAAACTCATAGATACAGGGAACATTATGACTGGGGGCTTGGGTAAAAACGATGAAGGAATTAAGAAGCACATATTGGCAGTTACGAAATAATCACAGGGATGTAAAGTATAGCATAGAGAACACAGTCAATAATATTGTAATAACTATGTATGGCGCCGGGTGGGTGCTAGACTTACTGGGTGATCACTTCATAAGTTATAGAAATGCCTAACCACTAAGCTATATACATTAAACTAAGATAATATTGAATGTCAATTGTAACTGAAAAATAAAAATTAAAAAACCTCATCAAACTGCACATCTAAGAGTGAATTTTACTGTATTCTCTCTAAATTTGAGTACATTTTTACATTTCCGAAATAAAGACCTTAAAAAGAAGAAAAATAGTTGTTCATCTTTAATAAGCACTAAATCTTTTAAAAAATTACGTTTGCTAATAGGTTAGAACTAATAGAAAGGACTTCAGTACAGGGTGCTTTCTGGAACCTATCGTTTTTACAGTAGAGCTCTGTCTATGCTGATCTTCAGAATTACCTGTAAAACTTAAAAAGTTCCCAGATCTCTACCTCCCTGACCTAGGGAATCAGGACTCTAAATGCAGGGCTAAGAAATTAATTTTTGTTTTTTTAGTTCTTCAGGTGATTCTGAAGTATGGTCATTAACTACTGGCCTAAACTAAAAGAGAGACTGACCTCTTCCTCAGTTCCTGCACACATTGATTTTAGGTTCAGCTTCCTGGCTGGGCCCTCTTCTCTACCTGAAGCTTGACACCAAATGAGCTTCTTAGAGCAAAAATAGTTTGAGCTATCCTATTTATGAGAAGCTTCTAAAAGCCATGGCAAAGACAATTAGTCATTATATTATGATCAGAAAGAGCGCCCAACATGCTTTTGGCAAAATGCCTGCATCGGATGACAGTAGGGACATTGCACAGTGGAAAAGGCTTTCAGCATGGAAGGACAATTAGTGTTGGGTATTGGGGAAGATGTTTCATTGTAGTTGAGTGAAGACACTAACAGGCTCTGCATGAGGCAGTTCTTATGAATTTGCAATTTATGCATGCTGGGGAAATGTTTCATGGAGTTGTGATCAGTGCATGGCTGCAAATCGGCGTTGTTTTTATTTAGCTGCTATTATTCTGTGAGGTCTACAGCAGTGCCTACTGAGCCCAGGGACTGGTGCGGCAAGACAGTCCTTGCTACCGCAGTGGAAAGAAAGCACAGCCCTGAATGCCAACCCAGCCCGCAGCTGGTGGTTCCCATGATACCGCTGTGAGTCAGTGATGAAAGAAATGGTAGAGATCGGCCCCAAATCAGTCACAGCAGCTGAATGGAGCCACTTTTATTAGGGGGTTACGGTCTAAACTCAGCCTACAAGGAGCATCACTGGATAATCAAATTACCCTTGAACGTTTCTTACATTATCCTAACAGTAAAACTCCACAGCAAACTTTTGGTTTCTCCTTGGATTTGATTGCGGCCTCCATTTCCCTGCGGGGGTGCGGGCCAAGGTCAGATTGAAATGGAGAGAACTGCAGAAAAGGACAGGAGAGAATAACTACTAGGTTTTTTCTCTGAATTTTTTGGTTCTGTTTTTCCTAGTTCAGCTTAATTCATATTAGTTACCCATTCCATTCACATATTATTCTCATCTTTGTCTCAGTTTTCTTGTTCTCTGACTTTGCAGTTGCATGTCACTCAGGTACATAATTCTTAGAGCCAAACTCCTTGAGTTCAAATCCAGGTTCTACAATTTATTAATTATACCCTGGGGCAAACTACTGAATATGCCCAAGACTCGGTTTCCTTGCTTGTCAAAAGAAGACTGTAAGTGTGCCTACATCACAAGGTTGTGGGGATTCAATGAGTAAATACATGGGAGCCCTAACCTCAGTGCCTACTAAGAGCATGTGCTCAAAGATCTAAGTTATTAATACCTGGTGGGGACAGTGGGGGTTTGGGTGGCAAGGTAGTATTCAAACTTAGGGACTCCTAAGTGCTTCATTAATATTGGTATTTTCTTCAGACTGTAGAGTACAAATATTTCTCATATGACTCCAGTTATTATTACTTGAACATTTAATGCAGCCCATATAGTCATGACATCAGCCTCTGGCTCAGGGAAAACCCAGAGTGCGTGATTATTTATTCTTTTCACGGACTCAGTTGATTGAGAAGAGGCCATGTAGCTAGTCACAGACCGTCCTGCAGGGCATTTCAAGACCTCCTTGTCATCCCTCCCTCCTGGATGACATGCAGGCTGACATGTTTTCATTAGAGGGAGTAAGTAGCACTTACTGTAATTGTTTCCAGGAAGTAGCACTTACTGTAATTGTTTCCAGGAAAATAATGTATTCTAGTACATAACATGTGTAAGTGTTGTTTGAGCTTCTTACGTGACAGTGACATGGTCTAGAAAGTACAGAAATACTTATTTGTGTAACTGCACACAATCCAGCTGATGGCAAATCAGATGAACTGGTTCCTTAAATAAAGGCTGCCTCATCGGTTAGAAAGCAGCATAAGTGATTAACAACCCCAGCAATAAATGGGTGGTGCATTCAATTACAAGACCAGGGTTTTGCCTCTCAGAGTCCCTGCTCTTATGATTTCTGCGGAAATTTTGCTAATTGGAACCAACCTACATGTCCTCCAAATTAGCAAGTAAGATCAATTTCAGAAGGCCTCTCTTTGATGTTGGGAAATCTGTTGGCTAGGTAAATTGGGCCAGACTCAGAGAGGGGCCTCAACTGCCAGGTAAAGGGATGGTATCCATCAGAACAAGGCCAAGTGTGAGTTTCTATGTTGGATTGATAATCCTGAAGCTCTCATCCCTCTTCTGCCTCATCTAGAGTCCTCTCCGTTTCTTTTATACGTAGTTCTCACACCCAACCTCTAGTCTAGCAGAGTAATTGTGAGAACTAAACAAATATGCACACACAGAAGCTCAAATGACTCCTCTCCACCCTTCCTCACCCTTCCCCACCCAGGTTTTGACAGCCTTCACCTGGGGCCCTGCACATGGGCCACACCCTGGAGCTGACTCGGGAAGGCGGGCCTCAGAGATATCTGGAGGCCTGGGAGCATGGCGGCCCCCCTGCCCAGGGCTCTGTGCCCTCTGCCCAAACGAGCAGGTCAGTAACAGATAACTCACTGGCGTGGTAACTCTCTTGAGATGATTTCTCACAAACGTGATGAGGATTATGCAGATGGTAGTTCTCAGACTCTTGGGGATGTAAGAAGATACAAAGACATCTTGCACAAACCCAGCAAGGTAGAGCTGCTCTCAGAACAGCTGCAGTAAATTATCGAGTCACAACATATTTGCTAAGCACCTCCCCTGTGCCAGGTGGGCACTGTGTTAAATAAAGGCTGAACCAAGATGAATAAGCTGTGAGCTTTGCTGCCAAGGAGTTTAATGCTTAATAGGGGAGGCACGGGCTACTCTCCGCAAGCCTCTGACACCTAGGCAGAAGTGCCTTGGCCTCCACTTCATGACTGGGAAACCCTACATCTCCCCCAAATATCATCTAGCTCTATATATTGATATGTATATCTGTATAAAAAGATATATTTATATATACAACTTATTCCAAATGGCCTACAATTCCATGATTCCTCTGTCTTTGGGTCCATGTCTACACATGTTGCTTAAGATTCCTTTTAAATACACCTAGTGCCAAACCCAAACTTATCGCTGCTTTTCAACAATAATCTACTTACTATCAGGCTGGTTGGCTTTTCCAGAGGAAAGAAAAATAGATTGTGTGGCCTTTGGTATCTTGATGGTTCCACGCTCTCTCACCCAGCCCATATCTCTCCTTCCTTTTAGTCTCCCCACTTGCGCTGCAGTGATATCAAACAAATGCCTCTCCGTGTCTGATATCATCTTGACCTTTTCATTGAAGCCTTACGACCAGATGATATTTATTGCAGGAACACACTCAGTCCAAGTGATCTTAAGAAAATGTTTCCCAACAAAAGTGGTTATTGCCCAAAGAGAAATCTCATACCTGCTACTAGGGAAAAGAATATTCTCCACCCTGGTATATATATATTTAATCTTCACTGGAGGATATGTTTTTTATTGACTTTAGAGAGAGAGGAAAGGGGAGAGAGAGAGAGAGAAACATCGATGTGAAAGAGAAACATCAATTGGTTGCCTCCCGTCCAAACCCAGACCTGGGATCAAGCCTGAAACCTAGGTATATGCCCTGACCGGGCACCAAACCTGAGACCTTTTGGTGTATGGAATGATGCTCCAACAAACTGAGCCACCCAGCCAGGGCTTGTGTGTGTGTGTGTGTGTGTGTGTGTGTGTGTATTTATTACAGTCACAGGTGTTCTCATAGAGATCTATCCCGCATACTCTGGGACCACCAAGGATGACAGTCAACTTGTCCTGGGGAATTTAGGAAAACCGTCACGATTGGAAGGTGGTAACACAGTTCTACACGGGATGGAGGACAGAAGCGCAGTTTGCTGACATCAACACGGGTCAAGCTTTTGTTCTAAGCAGCGACAGAGCTGAGATTTCAGCTCTCAGGAGTGGCTGCTCCAGATAGACCAGAAAGAGAATCTGGGGAGCGGCACACCCGTCCCAGCGGGGCCGGGCAGAGTGGGGCGCCGCAGCTGCAAGCAGCGGGAGGGGCAGGTGGGTGGAGCGTGGCGTGTGAACAGGATGGAGCTGCCAGGTGCCAGTCCTGGCAGGTTAGAGTGCTGGTGGGCAGCAGAGTGTGGGGATGGAGTCACTGAGTGAAGCCAATCTGTGGAGACAAGGTCGGGCATATGATCTAACAGAAGCCAACCAGATATCACTGAAACTGGGGATTCAGGAGGAGAGGCCTCACCCTGGGAGGGAAAGAAGAGACTGACAGAAGCTAGGAAGGCTATTGGCTTAGATTAACTGGGATGCAGCTGGGGGGTCATTTGGAGCGCAGAGTCAGGACAAACCTGACATTCAGGTCAACATCTAAGAGAAGCTGAGTTGCTTGAAGCAGGGCCTCTCATCTCTCTGATGAGGTTCAGAGGCACAACTGAGTTGGTGGAGTAGGTGCTGAAGGAGAGGAGACTCCGGCTGATGGTAAAAGATGAAGGTGCAGGAAGCTGGGTGGCGAGCCAGGCGAATCATTGCTGTCTCCCAGCCCCCCCATCTGTCACCTCCCAGCATCAGTCACTGCTTTAGTTCCTGCAGAACGTGGGGGTGTTTCAACTCCTTCCTTTTCTGGACGTGCTTCTTTATCATGATTTCAGGGCTCGATTCTAGGTCAAGGGATACTTTCTTATTTTCTTTGGTTAGGGGTATTTGTCACTGGTGCTGGGTAAGACAAGCAGTGCTGAACCCGTGCATATATATGGCCTTCCCTGGGCAAAGTGGCTCTGCCTTCCCCGCTCGGGTTTTAATCCTGGCTCTATTGCCTACTAGTCATGTGACCTTGTACAAGTTACTTAACTTTCCTTTGCCTCTTCGTCCTCATGTGTAAAATGGGGTTAATAATAGTGTCTGCTTCATAAAGTGGTTGTGAGGAGCAATTCAATTAATTTAGACATTATAAGCACTTTGAAACAGTTCTTGACACTTAATAAACAATAAATGACAGCTATTAATTCTTCAGTGAGGAGGAGGCCTGAGGAGAATTCTGGGTTGATCTGAGGCTGTTAATTATTCAATAAATATATTTTGAATGCTTTTATGTGCCAAATATTATTCCAGAAACTTGGAGCGTATCAGTTGACAAAACAGACAAAACCCCCTGCCCCATAGTGTCATTTTTTTCTCTTGACTCTGAAACAAAAAAATAGGGTTTTCAGAACTGGTCTCCAGGGGAGCAGCAAGAATTCCTTTTCATTTCTTTCCTCCTGTATAATCGTTTACGAGGACTGATGTAGCAGATTCTAAGCACAATGCAAAGGCCTCAGCCAGGACAGAGCTGACCACATTAGGACCGTCTCCCTCCCCCTGGGAAACGCTGAGCCCCCGACACACTTCCTTACAGCCATCTGCCCAGCATGAGTAAGGTTCTGCTTCCTTGAGAGCCGGTGACCACTTTGTGGTCTTTCCTCTCCTTACTTGGCGTGGGTTGGGGGCATTCTCTAGAGCAGGGTGTCTCAACCTTGGCATCACCGACATTTTGTGCCAGATAAGTCCTGCTGAGGGGGCTGCCCTGTGTGTGTAGGATGTTTAGCAGCCTCCCTGGCCTCTACCCACTAGGCTCCAGGAGTATCCTCCCAGTTGTGACAACCAAAAACATCTCCAGACACCGCCGAATGTCTCCTGGGGGTAAAACTGTCCCTGGTTGAGATTCACTGTGGACCGATTTCACAGTGGACAAGCTTGCTTAACACGCAGCCTCGGGGACCATCTGTTTTGGTTTCTGTCACGAGTGGAGGTTCTCTGGCACCCAAATCTCCCGGCCCAGGATATCCTGTGCTATCTACTCATGGCTTCTACATACTTATCACCCAAAGGGCAACACCAGGAGCTCTCCAACTCTGCTTCACTCATCACACCAGGGTGGGTTTGAAACGGGGGGATAGAGAGAGGGAGAGACAGCCATTCTTTCCCTTGTGCGTTTTATGGGTCTTGACCATACTTAAGGAGGGCAGGCCACACCACGAGTAGCATCCAGATCTTTCCTAGATGGATACTGAGCTCACCCCACCTGGGCAGAGAGGTATAATCTGTGGCGCTTTTTTTCCTTTATATTGTTTCTCTTCCATGGTACAGTCCTGGCTAGGCTGGATTCGACTTGCCTGGATGTGTGCTGAGGTGGTTTGATCTGGCTCAGGGGCCCTAATCTAGCCAGTTTTGAAGTTCCTAAAAATATCTGCTGAGAGAGGAGAACCCCAGGAGCTCTAGCTCAAGGCAGAGCTTGTCAGTGACTGCTGGTAGGAGGTAAATTGGAGGGTCCAGGGAGCCCTGCACTCACCAACACATCTCCACAGATATTCACTGGCCCTTCCATAGAAGTGCCTCATTTAATTTGTGTTTCTGGAATGATGTCTATTCTTCTAAGGTGACTGCCACATGACCAAGCTATTTTAGAGTCAGAATTGAATCTGGTATTTATGTTAGCGTATTAATTTTGAGGGATCACCCTTTTTTAAAAAAAACAAAAACAAATCTTTTTTCTTTGTAAATTGCTCTTTGAGTGATACAGGTATGTGAAGCTTGAGGGACTTACTTCTTGCAAGTTTGTAAAATAATTTTCTAGCTCAGCTGTATTTTGCTCTAGTGCTGTCTTTGACATCACTGTTCTTGAGCCTGTTCTCAGTGATTTCAGTTCTTTAATAAGCTCAGTCTCTTCAAAGGGCTCCATCACAAACCATTATTTTAGGGTGTTTTTAAAATATAAGATTCTAGCCCTGGTTGGTGCGGCTCAGTGGTTAGAGTGCTGGCCTGTGCACTGAAGGGTCACGGGTTTGATTCCCAGTCAAGGGCACGTACCTGGGTTGCAGGTTTGATCCTTGGCCCAGCCTGGGCTCATGCATGAGGCAGCCAATAGCTATGCCCCTGTCACATTGATGTTTCTTTCTCTCTCCCCCTCCTTCCTTCCACTCTTCCTACAAAAAGTCAATGGAAAAAATATTCTTGGCTAAGGATTAGCAAAAAATAAAAGTATAAATATATGGTTCCAGTATTCTGGCAAGAAAAAAATGAGTGACACCAAAGGAGACACATTGAAAAGACACAGTGAGGAAGAGCAATAGTGGAGGATTTTGAAATGATGGGTGTCTGAAAGCCAGCATCTGCTGGGAAGCCACCATGTGGCTTGCTGTGGGTGGTGACATTCTTGCATGATGTGGTCCCAGCCATACATGCTTTAGAGCAGGGGTGGGGAACGCAGGCCATGTGTAGCTTGAGAAATCGTTTGGTCTGGCCCTGCCAAGGCAACCGTAGGCAGGACTCAAAATTCTATAAATCTAGGAGCTTCTTTCATAGCTAGTTTTTAAGGTGATCATTTTGTATGGCCTGCAAATGATGTTATAAATATCCAAATGGCCCTTGGCAGAAAAAAGGTTCCCAACCCTGCTTCAGAGGAACAATCTCATGCTGAAACTTGTTTCCCCTTGAAAACATCATCCAGTTATCTCTCAGTGTAGTTCACTCCAAGTTGCACAGCTCAGTTAGTGGAAACGTGAAGAAACCCGGAGGTTATGTCTTGCTCACGGTTACTCCAGTCAGTGTCTCGCAATACGTGAAAAGTTTCTATCCTACACACTGTCCTTCAAGTCACTGAATGTGGCCTCCAGTCCTGTCCCAGCTTGGCAAAGTTCAAGCTTTAGCTCTTGGTAAACTTGGCAGAGAATTAAGAAAAAAAATTTTTTCCCCATTCCCTTGCAACGTGCTGGTTTAGCTTAGAAGTTCTCTGGGGTTATCACAGCACAAGATCTAGAGAGTTTAGGGAATGGGAAGTTTTTGACGATTTTTCAGAGACTTCTTTTTTCCTTTCTCCAAACAGCACTGTTCTTAGCTATGCTTTCTCAACAGCGCCTCCCTTCTCCTGGGAACTTTCTGTTCCTACTGGTAAGAGCTGTGTGAACCTGCCTAATCTTGCTCCACAGTATCTGTCCACATCACTCAGGAATTCAAAATTAGTGCACCATCAGCAAGACTTCCATTCTAATGGTTCACCAATAGCAGGCCAAACAGCTGGGTTCTAGGACACACTCTACAGCTCGATTTTTCCTCCTTCCACATGAAATTCACCGGAAGGGCTATTTTCAAAACCCATTTTTTTCAAACTTTCAGTGTGTGCACTGGTGAGCGACTATATTGCAGAACAACCAGATACAAACTGGAGCCAATTAATTCAGAAGGAAACAAACAGTTCAGCTAAGAAAAACACCATCTCATGATACTATGGAAAGAATGGGAAAGTGGTCTCAGAATTATCCTCTAGAATAAGTATACTACTAGCAAATTACTGCAGAAGTTTAAAAAGTGCAAGTTTTCTAAAAAAATTCTGCATGAAGGCAAAACTGGTAGGCGAGCCGCTCAGCTGACAAATTTCAAATGGCAGTGACCACACCCTTTGCAGCTCAGCTCTGCCCTCCCTCCCCAGGCTGCTCCCCGGCCTGGCCTCTCTCCATCACAATCTCACATGATCCCTTCCAAACTCCCAGCCCAAACCCTAACTTTGCTCTTCATTTCTCTTTTGTTTTTCTTTTATACTTTGCAATTAATATTTTCTCTTCTTTCATACTCTGAAATTAGCTACTGGATGTCCTCTATGGCAAGAAAATATATAAAATCTCATATGCAACAGGGAAGTTTGGTGGCTGGGCTAGGACCCTTCTCCTTTCCCCACACCCTCTCCTTTTCCCATATCTACTGTCAGCCGGATACACGCGTGAGGTTTCATTTTGTAACTCAAGGTGCAGGGAAGAGATTTTTTTGGGATAGGGCTTGGTTGGAGGGCATGGGAATGAGGTCCACGTTTCCTCTAATTCTGAGTGGGAACTAAAATGCTAGTCCTTTTCTTCTGTGAGACATCAGATTCTAGCTAGGGGCACTGGCTATAATCAGAGGCTTTGGGAGAGCTGGGCACAAATGGAGAGCAGCCTTGCAGGCCAGGAAGACGCGCGGCACCGAGTGAGGACTGCAGTGTGCCGTGGGGGGATTTGAACCGTGCTGAGCTGGACTTGACGACTGTTAGAGGCTCTTCCAATTCTAACAACCTTCCTTAACATTGAGTTTCCTTAGTAAGTTCATAGTTTTTGTTATTAAAAACACATTATCATAAGGCAATACTTCTTTTTAAAGCAGATTTTTTTTTTCTTGGAGTTAATTTGGTTAAAGGCTCTCCTTGATTCCAATTATGTCTGTCCCATCTTTAGATGTTAAATGAAAGACAATGGTGAAAATAAATGGCAGGGTCTTTTGTTTATTTGTTTGTAATGCCTATACTTGATCAAATAAACCCTGCCATTCCCTAAAGTTTTGTTTTGTTTTGGAAATTTTACTAGCCTAGGAATAACTATTATAGAAACAGTTGCCAAACAGATTTTGGGGGAGCAGGTCTTAAACTTTGCCATTCTATTGGACCCTGGGCTGTGAGCTGGTCACTGACAACCTTTGCAAAGCCTCCTGATGCCTTTGGTGCTTTGCTAAAAATAATAATTAAGTATGGTCACACCTCTCCTTCCCCAAAAGCATCATTTTCATCTAACTGCATTTTTCACAGTTTTCATTCTGGGAAACAAAGGGGAACGGGGTAGGGGGGTTTCTTTAGGATTCATGTAGGGGTTAAGCTGCTAAGAAATGCAAAGTTCAGAACTGAACTCATACGGTCCACATGAAATAAATCATGAGGAGTAGAAGTGCCTGACATCCATGCCAGATGAGACAAGGAGTGCCCCCTAGGGAGTGGTGTCATGTGATAGGCGGGGCCGCTGGATGGGACTGGGTCACTGGCTTCAGGGCTGGGAAGCACCGCTTGCTACAGGCTTAACCTGTCCGATGGCTCCGAGAGCCTGGGTGTTCACTGAGGAACCCTGCCTAACCGTCAGGACCACATCTACCAAGAGAAAACCTGAAATAAATCAAGCAAAGCCAGAGCTAGAAGAAAAAGAATACTGATTTGCTTCCCACAGCGTAGGAGACTCAGAAGATTTACTTTGGCTATTTAGGGGAGAGTCTATTGGACATTCTCCATAGCTGGAAAGGATCTGAACACTAAGCTCTTTTGTGTGATCCTGCCTTGCCTAGGGGGCTTTAATGTGTAGGGAGTACTGGAGTCTGTTAAGTACCATTGTGGTCTGATGTAATTACCATAATTATTTGGGGCTCAGAGACAGAGACAAGCCACTGAGGCTGCATAGGGTGGTGGGGAGGTCATTTGGGATTTCTCCTCAAGTGAGTGACGTTGTCAGTATTGATTGTTGGAGTGAGTAGGGCTCGGGGGATGGGAGACAGATGAAGAATTTATTCACTCAGTTCTCTTTTACCATTGATTACATGTTGGTCCTATGGGACATTATTAATTCTCCTAAATTTTTGGGTCATGGTTGCACTAGCCCCCTGTGAAGTTCCCTTGGTGCTTGTTGCCTCAGCCTCAACAGGAAAGCCAGGGCAGAAAGCAAAAACTTTGTGGTACTGGCATGAGACAAGTACTGTTGGGTGGTGGCTGCTTGAAATTGTTGAGGGCACATGCAGAGATGTGAAAAACATGGTAAAGTTCTCAGAGACAGCTGAGGCCAAAAGATCTCAAGCAGCACCTAAGAAGTGTTTGCTACAGTCCATGAGTTGCACCACTCAGATTTAGTCGTGAACAGGATTTTCTCACTTATTCTTCAGGAAAGGAAGTATAAGGTCGATCAGCCATGGCATCTGTTTCAAGGCGGTAGCCAGCTAGCCTCTGAGAAGACTGAAAGCAAGAGGATCAGGGAAACAAATCAGAGTTCCTGAAGATGTAACTGATTCTATGGCCATAATTGATTTTCATCATCTTCTTGCCTCACCATCCATTCTACAATTCCCTTTTACTCAGCCTTAATTAAACTGGCCTGGATGATTTGCCTGATGGTTGACCCAGATCTTTGTCCCCAAGGGATGTAAGCCTTTAGGTTGTCTTGCTTCCACTGGATTATAATAGCTGCAATTGCCCATTTATCATTCTCTGGGGCATGGAATAACCAAGAGATGCTCCAATATATCTCCTAGATTCTAAACATACTCTTTCCTGACCATTGTATAGAAGAAACCCTAGAACTTCATGTTAATCACAGACAATTACTTCCATGGTGTCATGATTCCTTTATATGGTTGCTGGTCCACTGCTAGACAATCTGGGATGGTTATAGCTCCAAGTTCAATGGAAATTTTATTGTGTTCTCTGGCTAAAGTTTCTCCCAAAGAACTAAGACATCTAACCTAGCAGAGCCAAAGGCTACAAGGAAGGAAAAGATAGACGCTACAAGTGGGATACCAGAAGAGATGGTAAGAAGGCCCAACTCTACTTGTACTACTGGGTTTCAGGACCCACGCATTCTAGCTATTGGGGATATAGAACTTTACATAAATCTTTGTTTGAATGTGTCTACCACATTCCAGACGTATCCCAAAACCTTTGGGGCTTTGACCCTGAGCTGGCTCCTTGCCTGAATCTTTAACAGATTACCATTCTGTTAAGCCAAATGCTTCAGAATGATAGTGCACATGGTAAGAACAGTGGATACTATGTTCATGTGGCTACATTTTTGTGCCTCTCTTACTTAAAAAGATTCCTTGATCTACAGCAATGTTGTACAGGGTACCAAGTTAATAATTCAGCTCTTCTCTAAGCTCTTGGTTCATGGTGCTGAAGCAGAGAAAGCAAATGCACATCTGGTGTTGGTATCAATTCTGGTGAGAATTTTCAGGTATGGGATTTAATCTTACCCTATGTTTAAGGTAATAAATTAACCTGTTGCTATTTTATGGATGCTGTCATATGTCATAAGACTCTTAGATCAGAGACAAAGACTTTTCACTCTCAACACAGCAAGCAGCATGATGTTAGTTCCCCTTGTCTCCAAGTCTCACGGAGGTGTACTTTACGGCCCAGATAGATGCAGTAGATTTGCATCAAAATTGAGGGGTATTCAGCTTGAGGAACCTGTTGTTTTAGAGCCAGCCTTCTTTTTGTCCTGGAGGGAGACATGACCTCATTCCTCAAGGCTGATTGCTGCAAATAGTGCCCTGAGAAATAGCCTGGGTAAGAGCTATGAGGGCATTGCAATCTTGGCATATACCAAGAAAGGATGTGCAGGGATGGAAGGGGCCAATAATACTAGCTTTCCATCAAGTGCTTTTTGGCCTCCTTGACGAAAGATCCCACCTGAGGGGTCAGCATCCATGACTGCTGCCGGAATGCTGGGCATTCATTAGTAGCAGTAGCTAGGGCAAGCTCTGTGAGAGGGAGTACAAGTGCCAATGAAGAGTCTCCATTCATGGGCCCATTTTGCAAACACTATGGTGATTAAGGAGAGAGGCTGGCTGACATTTATAGGACAGTCACCTTCTCCTCCTGGTGGTGAAGTGCCACTCTGCCATAGATGCTCTCTGATGGGCATTTACATAAGATGCAAAGATCCTGTGGTTTGGTTCACATCAGTCAATCTATATAACTTTTTGCCTTCAATTTTGCTCCTTCTGAGCCTCTTCTGAGGAGTCCTAGTTCCTGATTAAAAACATGTGTGATTTTTCAGGCTTGACCATAGGTAGTTACAAAGACTCTACCCAGCAGGGCTCACTAGGAAAGGCTGCCTTCCCCACACCAGACTTGGTGCACTGCAGTTTCTGAAAGGAAGTTGTAGCCAAGGACTTGGACCCCTCTGGCTGGTAAAGCTCTTCATACACTTGCATTCCTAGCCCAGGTGACTTCATTCTGGGGTCTCTCTATCTGAGGACTTAAGAGTTCCTCTTCAGATGCCTCTGCTGAGGCCTCCTAAGGGGGGAAGGAAGGGGAATCCTTGAAGACACCTTTCCCATCTCTCAGTACCCATTACTTTTCTGCTCTTAACCCTCTCTCCATTCCCACCTCCACCCCATTTGTTAAACAGCTGAGTCTTTTGTTCTGAGCGCCCGTAAGAGAGAGAGGACCCTCACATTTGTGCTGATCCTCAGCCAACTGATCCTCAGCCAACACAACATTCTGTGTGGGGGAAAGATGGGTGGAATCAGTATTTTCTCTACTTTTAGCCTATTCTTATACTATCATAGTGTGTGATTAAAGGCTTAACCTTTATTCCTCTCTTAACTATGGCTTGTTGCTCAGTTGGCTACTCCTACACACACCTGGAAGTTCAGCTCTGT
The DNA here is from genome assembly GCF_964146895.1 of Miniopterus schreibersii. NCBI lineage: Eukaryota > Metazoa > Chordata > Mammalia > Chiroptera > Miniopteridae > Miniopterus > Miniopterus schreibersii. The sequence goes on along the minus strand of NC_138107.1, from coordinate 74,278,197 downwards.
CTCCCAGCTCAGCTGAACTCCTGACACCTTTCAAGTCAAGCAATTTTCCCACCATCCAGGAATCCACATATATGCTTCCCTTAGCCATTTTTGACGACCAAAAGCTATAATCCCATAGCACCTATACTTCTCTTATCATTTACAAGTCAAGAAAACAAGAACCACTCATTGTATTTAAAAAACAACAAGATAAAACACTGGAAATTCAATTCCAAGAAAGCAGTGTAAAGGGCTGGAGAAGCCCAGTCACTGCTCACTTTGAGGAAATCAGAACTTCCAGGAATTGTGGGCCATCACTGCTGATTATCTTAGGTGCCTGCAGCACCAAAGTGGGTGATTTGCAGGAAGACTCTTGCAGAAGAAGCAAAATGTCATATCTGTCATCTGTCAAAGTCATGCCTGACTGCGACTGCTGAAGCAAAAATGGCCTCTTATTCTTGCCTCCCTCCCAGACCTCAGGTGGTGCCTCTAATGGCAGAATATAAACTGGAACCTTGCTAACAAGGGACTGCAAATGTAATTTTCAGGCTCCCAGATCCTGAAATACAGGGAGAGCTAGGAGGGAGCAGGGCTGGTATTGCTAAACTTACAAACAATTTGGCTCAGCACATTATATTAAGGCTGTGTGTCTTGGCCCGACCAGAGTGGCTCAGTTGGTTGAGCACTGTCCCATACAACAAGAGGTTGCGGGTTCGATCCCAGGTTGGGACACATGCCTAGGTTGTAGGCTTAATCCCCAGTGGGGAGTGTGCAGGAGGCAGCTGATCGATGTTTCTCTCTCATCGATGTTTCTATCTCTCTCTCCCTCCCTCTTCCTCTCTCTCTAAAGTCAATAGAAACATATTTTAAAAACTATTGTGTGTCTTCCTCCTGTTTAGGACGCTTGTCATATCTTTATGTCCCTAATACCTAGTACAGTTGAAAAGAACTGTTGAGTTTACCTGATATAAATCTTTACTTCAGCAATGTCCCAAGAACTAGCCATGGAGCTTTCACTTACTACCCCCATTAATGGTACACTTGTTATTTTACTAGTCAGCACATTCCCTCTTGGACCAGCACTATATGATAGATTGAACATAAACCATTTCTCTTTCACTTTAACTACCTGGTTCTCATTTTTCCTTCCAGAGTTATACCACGTTCAATCAAATCTCTATACCACCTGTCGATACCGTAATTTTTGGGAGGACACGTGTTATGGTGGAAAGAACACTGAACTAGGAATCAAGACACTTGGGTTACTGCTGCAACTCTACCACTAACCAGCTTTTTATCTATAATATGCATGAATTTCTTTTCTTTTTTTCTGATATCTAAAGTTGTAGGGTGGTGTTGGTAGACCGACCTGAGCCTCTGGGCATCTCTTTTTTCCTGTGGTTCAGCCCTGCTGAGCATTGGGAAAGGTTAAGGAGAGTTTTTCACGTGTCTTGACACTGATCTTGGAGCAAAGAAAGTTGTTGCTCATTGATATGTGTGTTTCTAGACACAATGAAAGACTCTCTTTCCCAGACCCCTTATAGTTAATGGGGGTTCGCAACTGGACTCTGGCCAAGGAAATGCAGATGAACAAATGTGAGGTAGCGCTCCGTTCCAGACCCGGCCTCCGTGCTTCACACGCACCATGCACTTCTCTCCCCCAACCCTGCGCACACGCACACACATACAAGGATGCGTCTGTTTTATATTAGCAGGTGTACACACACCAGATGAGAGAAATACAAATGAAAACAACAGGGACATGCTGTTTTGGGTCACAAATAAAAAATATTAACCTTTGGCGAAATAAAATGCTGGGAAAGTACATAGGGGAAGAGGGTCGCTCGCATACTGCCAGTGGTAATGTGATGGAAACATCATGGGGGTGGTTAGTCAGTGTTCATCACAATCAAAGTAAAATATGCTTTCTCCAACATTTGCTCTGTCAGAGTGAGACCTAAAAGAGGAAGTTTATACACAGCAGCATTTTCAGCACCAGAGAGTTGGGGACTGATCATATGAAAAGCAATAGGAAAAAATGATTAAGTAAAATATTATATTATAATACTGCTAAGGGAAAAAAAGCAGGTTGCTGAAAAACAGCTAAAATGTTTGAGGTACATGGATATGTGGGTCCCTAAATTATATCTCTATATATGTACACTTTTTACAATTTGTGTAATGATATTTTAAAATGATCCATATATTCATATTTTTACAATAATTCATATTCATATATTATTTGAGCACTTAAAATTATAACAAGAAGCAGCAGGAGATTTCTCTCTCTCTGGGAACAGAGAGGAGTGCTTACTTGTGCCGTTTCTTGGTAACTCTAGTAAGCCCCAGTTCTACTGTTAGCAGGTCACCCTGAGAGGAAGGCTTTGATGTTCATGGATCTGGCAATGTCACACTGGTTCTTTTGTGCTCCAGCCTCACACGACACCTTCCCTATGGTCTTAAGCAGAGTGGCAGGAAGCCAGTTTGGTCCCACTCCATACTTCTCAGCAAAGATTTACTTTTGTGGTAAAGATAAACAAGGTGTTGGGCCCACCCGAGTACATTCTAGTTTATCTTGTAAAATCTCTGGGAGTCTTGAAACATCAGGAATCCCAGTGGAATTGACTCCTGTTACTGAATAATGCCAAATCCCAGCCATGCCCCTCTAGCAGTCTCCTTCGGAACAGCTTTCCCTGTGTGTATCACACTTCAGCCTGAGTGGTTACGTGAGAATAGAGATATATGACTGGGATGACTTGGATAAGGCTCTAATCCCAATTTGCTTAAATTCAACTACAGACTCAATCTCAGAAATAATAATACCAGGTAGCCTGCCTTGTAAATGGCTGGCTCGAAGCTGTGGTTTTTAAGCAGAGTTTTGATAACATAGGAGCATGTTGGACCATTCTAGGAACTACAGCCCAATCAATTTTTTTTACAGGGTTAATCTTATAAAAACCATATTAATCCTTGAATAATGATATTTTGTCACTCTCAGTGAAAATAATATCAGGTTCCCCAAAGTTTTCTAACCAATTTTTTTTTTGGGGGGGGACAATGTCTAAATGTATTGTTGTTAAAAGAACTCATGCTATCTGTAGTAGAGTCAAAATAATGAATGGCTATCTTCTCTAATGATTCATTTTCTTCTATAAAATGCATCCTTTATGAATGGATAATTCATATTAATGGCTTGTCAATGACTTAGACTACCCAGGCAGTATAGTGTTAGTCCTGAAAGCTGGTTTTTCTTTTTGCAATGCAAGTACCTGACAATCCCAGGCATCCATTTCAAAGTGGCCTCCCCTTCAGTGAAGTTTATCTCAACACGTGACCAGCCAGGGACTAAATGAAGAGCCAGGCCTGCTCCCCTTACTGCATCTCCTGGTTTAGAAATCTTAGTTGATTTTGATAACTAACCATTTGGGCCACTTGTATTTTTCTCTTCCTGTGTTTTAAATCCCTGCTTTTATATTTTACATTCCCCAATAAAGAGTGAGCCCACAAAACCCTAGGCCCCCAACCTTGATCTCAATAAAAGCAGAACTCCAGGCCCATGCACTCTCCCCCTCCCTCTACCCTTGACCTCTCTGTGTGTCCCCTGGGATGTCTTGTATACTCCAAGGACTGTAAATAATAAACTCGTTTTCTTCAAAACTTCCTGATGGTTACTGCTGAAGGGCATCTTGCAATTATAAGAATCACAAAGGTCAGTCCAGTGTAACACTGGTTTGGAAATGGGAGATGCCAGTGAAGCTCACCAGCCAGGTGAGTGACCCCAGGAATGTCCAGCTGATTTAGTTAGGCTGAGACTGGCATTAAACAGGCAGTTTCTCTAATTCTCACTTAAGTACTTAGACACTGGTCAGTCTGGAACCATATAGTACAAATAATATGAAAACTTCTAGTGGAGGTGGGACAATAAATTCTAAGTTATAATTTAAATGATGGCTGAGCACATCAGCATCCAACATCATTCTTTCCGATGGTGGTCTACTCTGTACTGGGCAAGGATCTCTCATCCTCTATGTGGTGATCGACATTGAGAAGGTTTGCAAATCCATGACAGGCTACTTGCCACTCCACCAGCCGGTGACCATGGCTGTCATTGCTAGTTAACCACAGTGTTCTTCCCAACAGAGCCCAGATATGCTCAGAATCCTTCCCAAAAGATGCTCTGAGGCAGCCACCAGTCATCATGGACCTTTTCCCTGCATCACTGAATCTGCCTAGTCATAGTTTCTGCTTTCTCATGACTGGTTGGCCATGACTTACCATGACCAGGGACTTCCCTTCTGGCTTCATTTAGGCAGCCCTTCAACTTTAGTGTTTGCTGACTGCTAGTTCTCTTTGTACCTCCCAGTTCAAGTTTCTGAGGGAAGAACCTGATAGGCCTGCCTTAGGTTTAAAATGCCAGTCCACTGATTAACTGCCCTTGAGGAGGTGCCCAACGTAGTCACTGCAGTCCAACTGTTACCATTCATGTAATAAAGAGTCCCATGATACAAACCAGGGCTGTCCGGGGCTGCATTTGGCAGAAGTCGTGGTCAGAGCAGAAACTGTGACTAAAGTGGGAACACAAACATGTGATCACATTGATCCTGGGGATGTAAAAAAAAAAAAAAAAAAAAATTCGAATTCTTACCCCCAAGGTGAGTGAGATGGAGGCTTACCCAATGTAGTGGGAAAGCTGGAGCTGCCAAGTGAAAATTTAGTTAGGAGTGTTGAGATTGTACAGGACAGCATGGGATTTCAGAAAATGAAGAAATCTTGATGGGGGAACAGAGTAGGCTACCGGGAGGGGAGCAGGTCCAGAGACTTTCCTAGAATACTGTTTCCCAGCTTTGAGTTGCCCAACACAGTCTCAGAAACCAAATGGGCACTTCATACCAACCAAGTGATTTTTCTGCTTTTGGTCTGGCCCCCTCTAGCTGCCAGTCTCACATTTTAAGTAAGAGTTTTCTCCCTGATTATAAAATGCTTACACAGAATATTTGGAAAATAAAAATTATAAAAAAAGAAAATAAAAATCAGTGGTATTTTTACTACCTAGCAAGAACTGCTATTACTATTTCATAATTTTCTTTCCTAGTTTTTTCCTCCACGTTTTTTCCTGGGGGAAAAAAAGACATTTTGTACTACATAGCTTTTTTGTTTTTTGTTTTTTTCCTTAATATATTTTTATTGATTTCAGAGAGAGACAAAGGGAAAGGGAGAGAGAGAGAAACATCAATGATGAGAGAGTCATTGATCGGCTGCCTCCTGCACACCCCCTGCTCGGGATCGAGCCCGCAACCCGGGCATGTGCCCTGACTGGGAATCCAACTAAGATCTCTTGGATCCTAGGTCGATGCTCAACCGCTGAGCCAAGCCAGCTGAGTGTGCTACAGAGTTTTATATTGAGCACTTTTCTTTAGTTATTATGTCACTAAAAATATGGTTGCAAAAAATTCCATCATAGGATGATATAATTTATTTTACTGTGTCCTATTGGTGACATTTAGATTGTTTATGATTTTTTTCCCTATCATAAATTAAAAGGAGTTGAATAAAGTATTCCTAGAAGTAACATCTTACATTAAAGGGCCATATCATCTTTTTAAAATACAAATTTGATCTTATACCTTCTCAGCCTAAAATTCTTCTAAATTTGACTTTCACTTTAGGATAAAGTCCTAATGCCTCCAGTCACCACGGAGGATGCCCGAGGCCCCGGCGCCTGCCTGCTTCTGCCTCGCCAGCTCCTCAGGCCCTCAGAGGCCTGTCCCCCGCAGGCCCGGCCGCCTCGGCTGCTGCGGTTCGCAGGACTCGCCGGCTCTTCCCCCTGCGGGGAGCAGCTCTCAGCCCCTTCCTCTCGGGACCGTTTCCTCCCCGCCTCCCCCTATGACTTGCCTCCTCCTCTGAGACTTAGCTCAGTTGTGACTTATGCCAGGAAGCCTCCGGCCCGCCCCTCCCAGGAGGGGACGCAGTGTACCAGTTTGTCAGTTTAGGCTGCATTCTGCCGATAATCAGAGACAGCTTGGCTTAAGAGCCGCCTAAAACAGAGGAAGCTTCTGGTGTCAGATGCTAAACTTACCGCAGCTGTGACTCTTTCGGCCTTTACCTCGCGGTTACAATACAGCTGCGGCAGCCTTAGGGTCCAGATAGAAGTAAGGCAGGCTGTGGGCAAAGAGGCTGTACCAGCCTTGGTTTGGTTTTGGTTTTTAAACAGAAAAAGCCTTTTTGGAAGCCCCAGTTGATTGGGGCTTGTACCTCTCATTGGGTGGGACCGTGTCGTTGCCACTCCTGGCTTCCAGGGCGGCTGGGGGGACAGCACTTAGCTTCCCAGCCCTGCACCGAATGCAGCAGGGGCCGGGGGTCGGCGGGGCAGCCCCTCAGCAGTGCCCGCCCCAGGCCCTCCCTGGGCTCCTGCCCCCTCTCCACACAGTGCAGCCGGCGCCATTCCCTCTCCAGGCTGTGGGCCGTGAAGTCAGAGTGTCTGCCACCTGTCACCGAGGGCGCAGCGGGGGCCTGAACACATTGTTTAATACATGCTTTTGACTAAATGAACTACTTTCAGACGCTGTCCAAACTGTACTCCAACAAGCAGCTGAGAGTGGGCGAGCAGAAGAGCAGCGTCCTCCGAGCCCATTACCTTAACCCGGCGACAATATTTTAAAAGTAAGGTACGCATGATCTCACTCGTGTGTGGATCTAATGAACAAAATGCACTGACGAACAAAAGAGATCCAGACACAGAGAAGCATGGAACAGACTGAGGGGTCTCAGGGGGAAGGCGGGGGGGGGGGGATCAACTGGGGAACTGACATGCAGATCCGCACAGCCTGTGGACACAGACGATAGCGTGGGGAGGCCTGGGGGGGGAGGGAGGGAGTCAATGGGGTAAAAAGGGGATATCTGCAGTACTTTCAGCAATACAGATACATTTTTAAAAAGAATTTTTAAAAACCCAACAAGCAAACAAAAACAAAAATTAAAAGTACTGACCTGGTTATCGGTAACGGATGGGGAATAGGCGCCGGCCGAAGCAGCCGGACAGACAGCCACGGGGCCTGGGTCAGCGGCTCTCAGACATGGCCGCGCATTAGAATCACCTGGGGCTGGCTTTCAACGCCCCCGCTCGGGCCTCACCCCTCACCACTGAAAACAAAATCTCCAGGGAGGCCGCCCAGTCCCTTCAGTGGCGGTGGCGCGGAGCTGGCGTCTCTTCCCAACTCTGGGTTTAGTGGCACTATGCTGGTGGCTTAAAATCGGCCACCATGTAGCATTTCCCCCACGGCAATGGGCAAATGGTACAAACCACGGATCGGCCCTTCTCCAAGGACTGGCTCACAGGCACACCACTGTTGGTGGTTTAAATAACCCCTCAGATGTTTCCAATGGGCAGCCACGTTTCAGAACTACTGTACTGGTCACAGTAAGCTAGTCTCGTGGCCTAGAGTTTCCTACCAAAGAGCAACTTGGGTTCCTCCTTTTGCCTAATCCTGCCTGGGGGTTAGCACCCTTGCATGGTGTCACTGGGCTACGGTGAGGTACAGAAGACAGAGGAGAACTGAGGTTCCATTTTTAGCTGTTACTGGGTTTCTTTGCATACTACTTGATTTCTTTTAAATCTAGTCAAATCTCTTTCAGTATACCTTTAGGGCTGCATCAGTAGAGACATGCTAATTCATCAAAGGAGGGGGAAATATCTGAACAGTGTTGTGCAATTAGGAACCTTAATTACCACTCCTGAGATTATAATTTCTTGTTTAGAGGCATAATTGTCTGGTGTAATTTGCTAGGTCTGACTCCCATGGCTGGATCTGATTTGAGTAACGTGGGCCCCACCCCATCCTGGGGTAGTCTCGCTGCAGCTACAACACATCAGGCGGCCTTTTCTTTCTTTCTATGATACATATATATATATATTTTCCTCAATTTGTAGATAGGATACTAGACATAGAGAGGTTTTGTAGCTTTCCTAATGTCACGCAGTAAGTAAATGGATTCAAAAGTCCATCTCTAGAACCTGTGTTTCTAAGCACATTACCATACTCTCACAACTCGGAGTCACTTTTCTGCATCATAGAGACACACTACACAATGCCCATTCAGGGCTTTTGTTTGCTGGGAGTTTTTTATTACTGCTTCGATTTCATCAGTTGTTATTAGCCTATTCAGGTTTTCTGATTCTTCCTGATTCAGTTTTACATGATCTCACTCATATGCGGAATCTAATAAACAAAATAGACTGAGGAACAAAATAGATCCAGAGACACAGAAGCATGGAACAGACTGATGACTCTCAGTGGGAAGGCGGGGGTGGGGGAGTGGGTGGGGAGAGATTAATCAAAGATCTTACATGCTTATATGCACAACCCAGGGACACAGACGATAGTGCGGGAGGGTGGATGCGGGGGTGGGGGTGGATGCGGGGTGGAGAGAACCAATGGGGGGAAAAGGGGGATATCTGTAATACTTTCAACAATAAAGATAAATTTTTTTTAAAAAGCCCATTCATTCCTCTCAGGTCACATTGGTCTTCTTCTGCGACACTAATTCAAATGAAACCAACACTATGAGATGTACAAGTCTGGCTGGAGAAACTTGGATTCGGAAAACTTGAAATGCCCCATGCCAAGCTGGAAATTCCAGGGACAGAGACGACCCATGAAGCAAGGAAGATGCGGGGACCATAAAGAACACTCAAAGCTGGTGGGCAATGTTGGTCGTTGCCAAAGGAAGCAGAAGGAAGCTGGAGGGCTGTTCTCCACTCATGCAGCTGAGATGGGAGTCTTAGCAGGATCTATTCCTGGGACAGGACTGGGGCAATCGAACTGTCAAAGTTTATATGCAGACCCTGGGGCTCTTTGGGGGAGCTGGGCTGCCCTGGAGTGATTTCAAATGCTCTAAACAGATTTCTGCCTAAGCTTTGCTGCTCACACACCTGAATAACAACAGGAAATTCCTCTCAAAATGTTTTTCTTATCTAAAAACATACTGTGCTTAGGGAGAATGAAAAAACGATAAACTTATGAATTACAATATATTGTGCAGGGAAAAAAATTTAAGTAGAGACTTCTAAGGAATGTTTTTGTGACAATGAATGGAAGTGTTGTAGACAATGACTACAATGGAAGTGGAGGAAGTTTCCAAGATGAGGTCTTAACTCTGTAATGAATGGTTTCTAGTGCCTCGTAAAGGTTATCACATCCCTCTCATCAGTGTGTAGGCAGAGGGCCAAGAACTGACCCAATATCTCAGCCTGTTGCAAGACGGGCCCTCAGGGAAACGTGTCCTTTCTGTGCTGTCTACATGCCATCAAATGCCATTAATTTATGATTGTATTTTTTATTGTTTCTGGGGTGCTGTTCCTATTTTCTTTTTTTCCGGCCTTCCTGTTCTCCATAAAGAAATGAAATGCATTGAGCTGTTATCCCTGGGCCTATTTTAGCAATCCTTTTGTACTGTTACAAGTCGCCATTAATTTCTCTAAATATCTTATATTAAATTCCTTAGGTTTATTTTCTCTGTAGTCAGCTGTGGAGGGGAAGGAAAAAATCTTCCTCTACCCATGTTAGGTTCCCTGGTTGGGGCCCTGTAAACGAGACAAACAAAAGACAGGTTAACAAGTTTATCAACATGTGCAGCGTGAGAGCCCTCGGACGGGTAACTCACAGGGGTGGTTGGAACTAGGGCTCGTGGGGCAACTAAACAAAAGGACAATAAATTTGTAGAGACATGACAGATGAAGAAAAAGGGCTTTGAGTTTTCAGAGCAGCAAAGTGTAGGAAGGTAAAGATATGGGGAACCGATGGCAGATCAGCACTAGTTAATAAAGCTTGTTGTGTAGGTTCTTGTAGTGCTGTCTCTGGCTGATAAGGATCTAGAGTTGTCCCTGGTGATTAACTTCTGTACTTCTTGTAGGGAGGAGAGGGGAGACACCTTTATACATTTATGTCCTACTTTCAGGCTAATGGAAGAGGGCAGAGAGCTTCTCTTGTATCTGTTTTTTCTTAATTGCCTTTAGCTCAAAATAAACAATATGCCAAGGTGGCCTATTTGGGGTGGCGTATTCCCAATTATTATGTTTAGTTGCAAAAGTTGTATAGTAAAGAAAACTGATAGGGAAAAAAATGATTCATTTGAAATATGGTGTTAGAGAAGAGCTCTCAGGATACCTTGGACAGCCAGAAAGACGAACAAGTGGGTCCTAGAGCAGAGGAAGCCTGAAACATGACAACAATGACAAAATGGAAGCTGTCCTACTCTGGGCACATCATGAGAAGGCAGGGTCTTTGGAAAAGATAATAATGCTGGGAAAAATAGAGAGCAGCAGGTAAAGAGGAAGGCCAAATATGAGCTGGATTGACTCCATAAAAGCCCATAGGCAGGAGTCTGCAGGAGCTGAGCAGGGCTGCTGAGGACAGGGCATGGTGGACACCGTTGTTCACAGGGTCACCAGGAGTCAGGGCCAACTCAACGGCATGTCATAACAACAACTACAACAACAATAGTCTGCTGTCCTTCAACGGGATAAACCATTCACTTCCTCTTGATCCAATCTGCTGGCTAGAGTAGGTTGTTGAAATAGAATCTTGGAGAAGAAAATACTACAAATGAAATGAAGATTACTGTTTTCTTACCTTCCTTGGGTTTTACTTGACAGTGTCCTTCCCTGGCAGTGATGTGCCCGAATCCTTTCATCCCTCCATCCCTGTAGGTCTAAGCAGAACCTAGAGGGTTTGTTTCTGAGGTCACTTTTCCCCTCCCTCGCCTCCCAACCCTGCACATCCATGTAAGACATAAAATATGCTTGGGCAAAGTTTCTTTTTATATGGGTGTTTCACCATCAATACCCTCTTCATTAACCCCTGTCCCCGACCCCGCTCTCTGTTGGCAGCAGTGTCAAAATCCATTGATCCTGATTTTCTGAAGATGGTCAAGTTGCCCATTTATCATGGCAATTGCTTTGTCATTCAATGGCACCCTCTAGGAGAAAGTTAGCCAAGACTAAATTGTGAATCTGGGAAGTTTCAATTTTAGCTTCCTCGGACCCTGTATTCTTCTCTTTAATGATTTACCTTTCAACCACCTCTATTTTCCTAAACTTGTCGCATGATGTCAGAAACGAAATGACATCACAAAATCATCTGTACTCCAGTTTAAAGTTATTCACAGTGTCAGGTGAGCGAGAACATGATTATGCATTAGGAAAAAAATGACCAAACGAGAAGAGAAAATCTAAAGACGTGATTTGTGTAAAAGCAATTTTAATTATGGCAATGATGTGGCCTGCTTAGCAGTTAGGCCTAATTGCCATGCAGTGCATTATTGATGATACATTGTGAAATGGTAGCTAATTTGGCTGTAAGTTTTATTTGATTACAATAGTATACTGTAAATGCCTGTTTGGCCTTCTGGGTTTATTGCCCAACAAGCAAATCCACAATTTTAAAAAGGCCAAGTAGAGACATATTTCAGTGTTACATTAGGTAGGATGAGGTTTTCCCCAGTGGGGATGACTGGGGTAGAGTGGGGGGTTTGGATTAAATTCTGTAAAAGGTCACAGATTTCTTGCCCTAAATCTTTGTTACTCAAGGTGTGGCCCGAGGACCTGTAGCATCAGCACCACCTGGGAGCTTGTTGGAAATGCAGAAGCTTAGGCCCCACCCCAGACCAATGAAACCTGAGTCTGCATTTTAGTAAGATTTCCCAGCGATTCAATTTGCAAAAAAATGTGAGAAGCACCCCTGTAAATCACTCCTTCCTTTGTCAGGGGCAGTTGACATATGAATGGAGAGTAGGAGGAAAAACTGGCCACTGCTCTCACTAGTACTTAGACCTGGGAAGGGAGCCTGTGGGTTGTTCCAAATGGAGATTCCCAGCCCCACCCCCAGGGCTAAGGGGGGGCCCGGCATCTGCTTCTTTCTCGAGCGCCCTCAACTGTCTGAGATGCCTTCAGGTGTGAGACCCACTGTCTGTGCTGCTGAGAGAGGGGAAGGTTGAGAAAGGCTGGGATTCATATAAAACACAACACAAGGGGCTACGGCAGGAAGAAAACTAGAGTGCCTGCCCTCGCGGGAAACCTCTGTGTTTATGCTTGTATTCTAACGATCGATTTTAAAACTCTCTCAGGTAAAGAATGTATTTTATTTTATTTAAATTTTTTTTGACTAACAGGCTTTCGGTGACCCTTAGTCTTATAGGAAAACAGCCTATTCTGGAGGAACGACCACAGTACGCAGGACGACCTCACCCATCACTCCTATTTAAGAAACTGAATTCTAATGAACTTAGTCACCTCCACCAACAGGTGTCAGTCTTTCCCCAGCACTTTCATCACCCTTAGGTTTGGTTGTTTGCAATATCCTTGCTTGGGGAGGAGCAGGATGATTTGTGGGAGAGGTGCCTTTTGAAAAACCTAGTGAAACTGCCTTCATTGCGAGCAGGACTTAGTAACAGGTGTGGGTTTTTTTTTGTTTCCTTCAAAATCAAGACTATAAAGGAATAATAAAAGACTATACAATGAATATTAAAATATCAATTGAACAGGAAGAAATGTTGGTTAGAGAACATATTCTATAGATCCTTTTATATCACTCTATCTGAATTGGACTGTATTGTTCAGGAATTTCCCGAAACTAACCAAAATAAGAATATTGTTTCAATATTTAAAGATGGCTCAACAGCCTATTCATTTCTCTCATTTTCGATGCGTTTCTTTCCAGGAGCCATCGGCGCCTCCCAGTGGCCCCACCCGATGCAGTCTCATGTCTGAAGCCCTCCACCAGTGCATCCCACCCCACCCCAAAGCTCATTCGGTTTTGAACCTGTGTGACCAAGAGGCACAGCTGGTCACAGTGCTTCTTCAGGTTCCATCCCAGAGGGTAAGTATTTAATGTCTGAAGGCAGCTGCATCCATATTTGCTGAGTATGGCATAAATCTCAATTCAGTACCGAAAGAAAAGCTCAGCTAATTTGAGCCCGGTGTCTGATTCACAGTTTATTAAATGATTAACACCACGCCCTTCCCCGCCCTAGCTGGCCAGGAGCGATTCATCCTTTAGGGGTTTAAAGAGTTAAGAGAACGTGTTCAACAGAAAGGGATAGGCCATGGATTGTTGTAAAGGCGCTTGGTCAGATAGAATATGTTTAAATACAGCTTCACACACAGTGTAATTGATATATGTTTGCATAATTTGTTAAACTGTGAAATTTTTATAATATACTCTGATATATAGTAAAAATTATTCTTTAAGAAAGTACTCCTGAATTTTTCCAAAGTCTCATTAATTATATGACCCATTGGGAAGATATGAACCACTCGAAGCAGAAAGTGTGAGACTTTTGGGTAAATGTGATCTATATAGAGAGAGGCATTAGGTAATATAAAAAAAATTGGAAATATAAATAAATAGATTAGTATGTATAACAATGCATAGGAAAGACACCTGGCAACTTGTTTAAAGGCATACAACTTCCTGCAGATCGCTGCAGCCACTGTGGAAAGCAGTACGGCGGTTCCTCAAAAAATTAAAAATGGAGCTGCCTTATGACCCAGCAATTCCACTTCTGGGAATTTATCTGAAGAAACCCAAAACACTAATATGTACGAAAGAATATATGCATAATCCCTATATTCATTGCAGCATTATTTACAATAGCCAAGATCTGGAAACAGCCCAAGTGTCCATCAGTAGATGAGTGGATAAAAAGGCTGTGGGGCATCTACACCATGGAAGGCTACTCGGCCGTAATAAAAAGAAGGAATCTTTCCCTTTGTGACAGCATCGATGGCCCTGGAGAGCATCATGCTAAGTGAAATAAGCCAGTCAGGGAAAGACAAATACCACACGGTTTCACTTATATGTGGAATCTAATGAACAAAATACACTAACAAACAAAATAGAAACAAACTTATAGAGACAGAGAACAGATTGACAGCTGTCAGAGGGGAGGGGTTAGGGGAGCTGGGCGAAAGCGGTGAGGGGATTAAAGAAAAAAACCAATAAAACCTCATAGACAGACCATAGTATGGTGCTTACCAGAGGGAAAGAGGGGTGGGGAGAGGAAAGAGAGAGTAAAGGGGGGTGAATGGTGATGGAAGATGTGATTTGGGGTAGTGAACATGCAATACAATATACAGATGGTGCATTATATAATTTTATTAACCAATGTCACCCCAATAAATTCAATAAAAATAAATAATAAAAATTTATCAAATAAAAAAATATCTTTTAAAAAAACTTACACCTTCCTAATTCAAACATTGAAGACTTTCTTATTCATTCATCTACCCAATACTGAGGGTCTGCTCTGCACTGGGCACTGCTGGGTATAAAGTGTGGGATGTACATACTCTGGATGTTTGAAGTCAATTGGAAAGTGAATTTCTAGAAGTGCTGGGGAGACATCATTGCTATAAAATAGCATTTTGAAATGCAATGCAATGACCACCACCACGTCAAGGGCATTTTAAATTACATAATTCAATGTACACATTTCAAATTCATTAAGCAACCTCTGCCCTGTATTTCACTTTGCTATAGTTCAGTAATCTCAAAAGCTCCTGGCTTTTCAGTTTTAAATTGTGCTGTGTCGTTTCTCTTCATCATTTTAAAAATTACCAAGGATTTCTGAGCACTTACTATATTTAGCTAAGAGCTGGGGAATACACAAAGAAAAATGGAACCTGTCCTCAAGGAGCTTATATTTTAACTTGGACTATGAGAAATATCCATGTGAATAGCTGATATTTACAGGATGTTATTGTCAGGAAAACATCACCATTCACAATTCCTTCCTCTTGAAATTGGGCAAAAGAGCTAGATTATTAAATATTCTAAAAATGCAATTTTTAAAGATGGTGAAAGCAATGCAGAGATGAACAAACCACAATCCAGGTCTTTATGTAGGTAACGCACAGCCCAGGTCAGGAAAACCGAGTTTTGACTCCGCTCGCGCTACTTGCGATTAAAAATCCGCCGTACTCTGGCGCCACCTGGTGGCAGCCTGGCAGCAGGCCGAGAAGAGCAAAAATAGTTGAAACTATAATTGGAGCATATTTATGAGTTATTATTATATTAACTGTAACTACTACTGCAAGGCTAAGCTGAAGAAATATTTTTAGAAAGAAAGATATTTCTCACTCTTCCCTATGGCAACTATTAGTTTGAAGACGTATCTAAATGTGATGATAAAGTGCTCAGCCCTGGGAGGAGGGAGGGCAACCCTTTCACACAATGCAGCAATCACGCTTCTTGGTATTTACCCAGAGGAGCTGAAAAATTGTGTTCACACAAAAGCCTGCTCCTAGATGTTTATAGCAGCTTTACCCATAATTGCCAAAACTTAGAAGTCACCAAGATGTCCTTCAATAGGAGAATGGATAAAATAAACGGTGGTTCATCCAGCCGACGGAATATTACCCAGTGCTAAAAAGAAATGAGCTACCAAGCCATGAAAAGCGGAGGAAACTTAAATGCGTATTACTAAGTGAAAGAAGCCAGTGTGAAAGGCTACAGACTGTATGATTCCAGCTACATGACATTCTGGAAAAGGCAAAACTGTGGAGAGAGTAAAATGATCAGCGGTTGCCTGGCTGGAGGGAGGGAGGGCCGAGTACGCCAAGCCCAGAGGATTTTTAGGGCACTGAAACCATTCTGTACGAGGCTATAATGATGAATACTTGTCTGCTGCGTCCTCTCCCAACCATGTCGTCTGACAAGATCCGGACGTGGAGAGGAAGCTTCACGGAAGGTGTCTTCTGGGGAGAGGACGTGGCATGTGGGAGGGAGCAATTGGCTTAATGGGAATATCCCCTCTTCTCCTTGGAGGGGGATTTTGGGTCGTAAAATCAATAACTAACCTGGGAATGGTAAACAGTGTTCTCACTTCTGAAGAAATCCTGATTTCCCCAAGTCCAGTCACCATCACATGTGCCGGATGCTTTAACAAATAGTTATTAGAAGAAGCTAGGAAAACTCCCCCTGGCGCCCCCAAAAAGAAATTTATGGAGGAACTAGGGAAAGCTGAGCTCACCCACCTGCCTATCCTCAAGTGCCCCCGCCTATGGTTGCAGGATTAGTCGAGGACAGGAAAAGGCCATCGCCCCTTGCCTACTGTACAGGACCACCCTGGGTAGCACATAGAATAAATGGCAGATTGTGGCATCCCCTGAAGGGGCTAACAGTGTGGAAAGGCCACCAGACCCTCCTCAGCCTTACACAGGTGCTTCCAATGAGAACGGTATCAGAATAGTTCATGTAAATGGGAGGCATGTTCAGTATGAGAACCTGCCCTTCATGAAACGCTCGGCAGGGCAGTGGCCACGCCGGTGCTCGCTCCCCAAGAAACCAAAGCAAAGCATTCTTAAGCAGTTAATCCATAGCTATGGCACAAGGCACTCTTTTCTTAGAAGAAAATGGCAAGAAGAATATAATAGCTTAAGAATAGGTCCATAGTTAAAATATAACCATAAGAAGTAGTAACCACAGGCAAACATTATATAAAATTTCTGTCTCACAAACTAATATATTACTGCTGCAAACAAAGCCGCATCTATCACTCTATAGGTCACTGATTTTTCCTTTCTCCTCTATTCTAAAAAATAAAAGTCAAAATTGTTCCGTTCTGATGAAATCGAAACTTGTATTGTTTAACCTGTGAATAATAGTTCTTGCTTGCTAACCGAAAAATGGAATCGTAGCCAAACAAGAAAGTATAAAAGATTATGTTGATTCTCCATAAAGTGGGACAGTGTCACACCGCCTCCGAGTCGCGTAGTCTGCTGTCCCCAGCGCCGACGCCTTGCCCACCTCCGGCACCCCCGACTCCCGCTGCGGCTGGACCGCGGCACACGTCATTATCCATTTGTCAAAGCCCATACAATGTGTACCAAGAGTAAAGCTCAACGTAAACTGCAGGCTCCAGGGGCCCATGATGTGTCAGTGGTGGTTCACCAACTGTAACAAACCTACCCCTCCGGGGGGATGCTGATGGTGGAGGAGACTGCACGCGTGTGGGAACGCTTTGTACTTTCAGTACAATTTTGCTGTGAACCTTAAACTGCTCTAAAAACATAAATTTAAATTTTATTTTTAAAATCATCATGTGGTAGATACTATAACTATCCTTATTTTACAGGCACATAAGCTGATTTGCATAACATATTAAGAACTTACACAGGTGCGTGGCTAGTAAGTCACAGAACTTGGATTTAGACACAGATACTCAAGGTGCAGAGTCTTAACTCTGGTCCGGTAAAGTTGAGTGTCAATTACCCCCATTTTAAAGACGAGGAATTGTGGGGAGCCGGCTGGCTGCCCCTCATGAATAGCCTCCTTGGTAGGGTGTTGCCCTGGAAAAACACCAGGGGCTCGCCGACCCTAGCGTTGCCTTGAGAGGAATCTCTGGCACGTTGACCCGCAGGGTGGGTCGGCAGAGCTAGCACCTCTGCCCCCTGTAGCTTAGTTAAGATTACATATTATCCTTTGCTTTAGGGAGTAGAAACCCTACACAAAGATTTAAGACCTTGCCTTGGAGACAGAGTGTCTAGATAAACAAGAATGTTTGTGCAGAGCAGGAACTAGGTAAAAGGTCACTGTTTTGGGTATTGTGGCTTGGTGTACTATATAAAGGAGTAAAACAATAAACTCGGGGCTCAGCTCGGCTCAGCTCAGCTCAGCTCTGCCTTGGCTGTAGCCCTCCCGATCCCATTCTTTTCTATGAGTCTTTCTTTTCTAATCCTCACCCCCTCAATCAGGTCCTCGTTCGCCTGCCGGCTGGCTCCGGCAAGGAATGTACACTCAGGATAGTTCAATAAACAGCCCAAGGCTGCCCAGCTAACGATTGATGAAACCTACATTCAAATCCAAGTCCTTTTGACTCTAAAGTCTATGTTGGTCTTGGCAAAGGACTTGGCCAACAAAGCAATTTTGGACATGACATTTCAGTCCAGAGCACCAGGGACAGCACCTGGGGAAATCCCGCCCCCCCCATCCAGTGCAGTATGACTGTCACAGCACTGACCCCATCACGTCAACGTGACCTACTTATGTTTATTCTCATATCTCACTTCTAATTTATCCCTGGGCCTAGCGTGGTGTCTGGTGCATCGAACATGATCAGTAAATGCTCGCTGAGCCAGACAGAATTGTTGAACTAGATGTCTACTTCTTTTTTCTATTTGGGATACACAGTTCCTTTAGTTCTCTCTATCCCTTGCCCCCTCCCTACCAAAACCTAGCCTCAAAGTCATGTTGAAGTTACAGTTGTGACTATCCTGCTTCTGAAACAAAGACCGAAGACCTTCATCTGACAAATATGGGAATGATGGGAGACAGTATTTGAAATTTGTGTTCCTCATACAAATCCTTGACCTTAACCAAAATGTAAGCTGGATTTTCCAACAGGAGACTACTTGAACTGAAAAAAATAGCACTCAGAATTTTTGGCTTCAGCACCTGGGTACCTACATAAAGCTGGAACTCTCTGGATTTGCGATGTACTGTTGCGGCAATTTCAGGATCCTTTAACACTCTCAGTTACCAACTCAGTGTTGAAAGATGTTGATGGCTCTGTATACAAAGTCATTCTCAAGGGATGTCTATGTTCCTCTGGCTCTTTCACTGACTTGTTTCATACCATATTTTGGGAACCAATTTGTGACTAAGAGGCCACTTTGAAATGGGTGTGACATTGTGTATTTGTGAGCGTTTGAATATCCACTTATTTGTTATTCAGATGACAAACACTCCCTGAGCACCTACCAGGGACCCTGCACTGTTCTAGGCTCTGGGGATTAGGCGCTGCACAAAACAGACAACATCCCTCTTCTCGGGGGTGAGATCCTAGTGAGGAAGAGTGACAAGGAACAATCCGTCATGTAGATAATAGTAGGTCCAGAGGCGATAAGTGCTATGGAGAACCATAAGCAGGGTGAAGGGAATCGGCGGTGCCAGGGGCTGAGCACAGACTGTAAGAAGTGAGGGGCCGCCGTGTGTGCATTGGGCAAGGAGGTCCGGGAGGAGTAAACAGCTGGGACAAAACCCAAGGCAGGAGCGTGCCTGGTGTGCCTGAGGAGCAGCGTGGGCTGCAGCAGAGTGAGCAGGACGGAGCCGAGGTCAGGGCGTAAGGGGTGGCAGGTCGTGCAGGGGCTCGTAGGCTGCCCAAGGCTTTGGGCTTTTACTCAGAATAATATGAGACATTGCAAAGCTTTGAGCACACATGTGACACGTTCTGACTTATGTTTTTAAAGGATCATTGACTGCAATGTTGAAAATAGATGGAAGTGGAGAAAGGCAGGAATCAGGACCTGCTAGAGCCAATACAAAGTTATCTCTGATTCATTACTCAAAACACTATAGTCTAGGTTGTGGGCTCGATCCCCAGTCAGGGCGCATACAGGAGTCAACCAGTGAATGCATAAACAAACAAATCGATGCTTCTCTCTCCTACTCTCTCTCTCCCTTCCTCTTTCTCTAACATCAATCAATAAAAATGAAAAAAAAAACAAACACAAAAAACCGTTGTAGTGTAAACTCAAACCTCAGGAAAGTCCTAGTTCTGGAGATAACCATGATGTTCTTATAAACAAGGCCATCTGCAGGTTGACAGTTGAACTCCTTTCTTCACCTCCCAGGTGTCCCCTACTGGCCATAAACAGAACTGAGGGGCTCCAGCACTGACTGATTTCAAAGCCCAAGTTCTGTACACCCAGCCACCTGCCTAACACACATGCAGGAGAAAGCGAGGAACTCAGGGCAAAGGGAATCTCATAGCTTGAGATTTTTAATTTGAGAGGCAGGAACAAATCACCACATGGATAAGGTTTCCTTGGAGAATAAGTTTTAGAATCTGATTGACCTGCTCCCCTAATCACAGAAGGGTGTCAGGGAGAATTGAGTCACAGAGTAAATACTCTTAAATGTTTTATACACAGAAGTGAGAAGGTGGGTCGTGTGGACTGTGACATGCCTGGCCTTGGCCAAGAAGATGAGAGGGCCTCGGAGAAAGACCAGGGCAAGCTTAATCAAGATTAATGAGCCTCACTCCCTATGCACTCACCCCTCTCTCTTTCTCTCTGATCCGTGAGCTAGAAGTCCTGTCTAGAATTTCCTGAAGTCTGGAGGGAGCTGTATACTGTCTGATGGGCAGCTCCTATTGCTAAGTTGCAAGGTCAATGATGGTCACTCTCTAAACTAGTGAACGACTTTTCTCAGCAACGTTGTGTTTACAGAGCTTTGCACAGGGTAACCATCACAAATGCTTAGTAAGAGAAACTGAAAACCCTGCTGTAAATCTTTTAAACCAGTATCTCTGAGCTTTGTCAACAATACAATGCCCTATAGAAGAAAAACATTCAATAAATCATAGTCAATAACATGTCTTGCAATTATATTCTAATGGACTGAGTTTGTGTGACTGACTATTCAGGAGAACAGACTGACTGATGAGTTTCGAATCACTTTTTCCTATGGGTAAACCAATACATGGCTTACAGAATTGAATTATTTCAGATAGGTAAATGTACATAAATGTAGAGTCCCAAGTAACTTAAATGTCTGAGAAATTACAAAAGTATAACTTTTCATAGTAAAATACAAAAGTCAGGGATATTTAGATTCTTGGGCATTTATGTTTGAAATAACATAATACTTATTGGGTGTTTAACACAAGCCAGGTACTATTCTAAGTTCTTTACATGTATTTACTCAGTTAATCCTCCCAGCAGCCCTACGAGTTGGATGCCATTATTGTTCCAATTTACAGATGAGGAAACCAAGCTAAGAAAGATGAAGTGACTTGTCCAAATGTACATGTGCACTGGGTATCCCCGAGACTGTCCCCAAGATACAAAGAAAATGGGCAAAGGGAAAAGGCGAGGTCAAGAGAAAACCAGGCACAAGCTTCCAGAAGTCCTCACCCAGGATGTACTTAACTTCCCCAGCAATGAGTTGTGACAACACATGCAAAAAGTGACTACCAGGGAAGCTCGTTAGAGACTCTGTGTCCAGGGTTTTTCTTGGAGGCTGTTCACATAAGCAGCTTCTGCCCAGGATGTATTAAAATTCCAACTCCCAGAAGGAAAGAAGGTGTTCCGCATCAATCATGGGTTTTTTTGCACAGTTTAGGCACAGGGGCCACTCTGATCAGTTTGGGAAATGGAGGGAACCCTTTTGAAATTCAAGTTCCCAGATCCCACCCAAGCATCAACCTTGCAGGATGGCCTTTCTAATAATAAGAGTCAGGCTTTATACATCCACACTTTTCTCCACACATGTCCACTAAGAGGAAGAGCTGGGCTTCCCTCACAGATGGATTCTGGAGGCCAAATATAGGCCAACTGTGATCAATGGATTATCAGAGATGTTCAGCAGGCATATTTAGGAGGCTGGAATTCAGGGGACAGGTCTGGCTGGAGATGTCAGTGGGTGAGTTGCTGGCTTAGAGTGACATTGAAAGCTAAGTTCACAGAGGAAGTGACTGTAGACTGAAAATAAAAGGGGTCAGAGGACTGTGTCCTGGGGCACTTCAATAGCCAGAGGTCAGTTATATGAGGATGACGCTCAGTGGGCACTATAAAAGAGAGGCCGGTGAGTTCAGAAGAGAACCAAGAGGAAATCATGACCTACAAGTCAAGTGAAGTGTTTCAAGAAGGCAGAAATGAACAACAGATACTGTTGGTAGATCAGACAAGAAGACTGTGACCACAGAGCTTGACCACATGGGGGTTGCTGATCTTAACAAGAACCATTTCAGTGGAGTGGTCAGGCAAGAGCACAGTTGGAGTGGGGTCAAGAGAGCACCAGAGTAGAGGAAGTGGAGATCATCAATTATTAAAAACTCTTTTTTAAAAAAAATGTTTTTATTGATTTCAGAGAGAGGAAGGGAGAGAGAGAGACAGAAACATCAATGATGAGAGTCATTGATCAGCTGCCTCCTGCACATCCCTTGCTGGGGACTGAGCTGTGATCCAGGCATGCGCTCTGACAGAGAATCAAACCTTGACCTCCTGGTTCATAGGTTGACACTCAACCACTGAGCCATGCCAGCTGAGAAGCTATTAAAAACTCTTAAGGAATTTTGCTGTAGACAGAAAAAGAGAAATGGGATGTGTGTATATAACATGGGAGATATTGCAGTGTGTTTGTATGCTGACGGGACTGATCCTGTAGAAGAGGAAAATTAATGGTGTATGAGAGAAAGGGGATAATGGTGTCCTTGAGGAAGTGAAAATGGAGTGAACATAGTGTATAAGTTGGCCATAGATTAGACCCTGGACTGTTCATCCAGAGTTACAGAATGGAAGGTACATTATTTGGGGACAGGTGTGGGTGGATAGGTGGATGTGGCGGTGGCAATGTGTGGCATTTCTCTTTTGTTGCTTCAACTTTTGCTGTGAAATGGAAGCAAAGCTTTCAGCTGAAAGTGAGGCACGGGGAGAAAATAATGGAAGACTGGAAAGAAAATGTGGTGTATGACACTCATCTAAAAGGTCACAAGAGTGAGCTGATTAGGGGAGTGTGGTATAATTGCTTGGGCTACCAGTTGCCATGGCCAGGTGGTTTCCCTAGCCACATTTTTCCAGGGCTGCAGGCACAGAGTGAAAGAAGGTTGGATTTCACTAGGATTGGGTTCTGCTAGGCAGGTGTGAGGAAGAGAGAAAGTGGCTCAGGCATTTCAGTAAATGAAGGAAGTTTATTTACAAAGGGAGAAAGATTGTTGGGAGACACAGTTCTTATTCTTTCCTGGAGGTTGGTGTAGAAGAAAGGTTGATACTAGAGAGCCTCAAAAGTTACGTCCCTTCAATGCACAGTGTACTGGACAATAAATACACAAAGGGTACACGATTAATCTGTGAAATACAGTCTATTGCTTTTTTTTACTGTGATTCACCTTTGAGCTAGTTACTCAGTCCGGTGGCCACTAATCCTCAGTTTTGAAGACAGACAACTAGTGGCAGGTTGCTGTAACTTTATCAGATGCCATTGTCCACATGGCCTTAAACAGGAACAATAGTGCTTTTAAATGACCCTGACCCTTTACAATCAGTACACCATTCACAGAGCAAATCTGGCATCCACCAGCCCTTCCTTTATGGGAAACAGGCTTTGAGAGGTTGGGTAGTGTTCCCACCCAGGTGTGAACCCCAGTTCCACCCTCTCCAGCCCTGCACCTGTCAGAGAACTTGGTACAGCTTCTCTACTTCTTACTCATTCCAGGGCCTCTTTTCAAGCACACACCTCTGGGCTCTTTCATTCTTCCTTTATTGCAGCTCCAGTGACTCAGCCTGCTTTCCGACCTTTAGTGTCCCCCGAGAGCCAGCTTCCCCCCTTCCTAGTCATCTCTGAAGATAAGTTCTCAGGCCCTTTTGATTTTAAAAGATTCACTGCATTTCACAAATATATAAGGCAAATAGCAAATATACCACAGATCACTAAAATTGACATAATACAGAGCTTCTAGAATTCCAACAAAATTTATATAACTATGGTCCAGTTTATGGTTTTGGGCTCCTGCTTGTGATGATGAATTAGAATACCACCCAGTCTTCCCTTCTGTGTTTCTCTCCTTTACTTTCATAGGACTGTCACACTCAAAACACTTCTGACAATTCTGGTCACCAAATGTGTGTGGGGTTTTCCCACACTGAGCAATTCTCTGTTACACCAGCTGGGTATTCTACAATTTAATTCCGTTCTGACACTGTCTTCCTGGAGGTAGCATCAGATCCCAGAGGTTAAGGGCTCAGTCCCATGAGACTGCCCCTCCGTCATTGCAGATGCCAATTGTAAGGTGTAGATCTCCAAGTTACCCACAACTTCTTTCCAACTTTGCTACACATCAGAGGTTCCCATGATGCCATCACCCTTGGATTTGATTATTTGCCAGAATAGTTTACTGAACTCAAGGAAACACATATGTTTACCAGTTTATTAAAAGATATGCTAAAGGATACAGATGAACAGCTAGATGAAGAGATACATAAGGTGAAGTCTGATAGGGTCCCGAACACAGGAGCTTCTCTCCCTATGGAGTTGAGGTGTATCACCCTTCTAGTACGTGGATGTATTCACCAACCTGGAAGCTCTATGAACCCCATAATTTGGGATTTTGGGTATTTTTATAGAGGCTTCATCATATAGGCATAATGAATTGTTAACTCAACTTCCAGCCCTTCCCCCTTCTGTAGAGAAATGTTGGGGAGTGGGGCTCAAAATCCCAAGCTTCTAATCATGGCTTGGTCTTATGGTGATCAGTTCCCACTCAGGATCCCATCCAGAGTTACCTCATAAGAACAAAAGATACTCTTATCACTTAGGAATTTACAAGTGCTTCAGGAACCTGTGTTAGGAACCAGGATGAGACCAAATATATATTTCTTATTATAAATCACAATATCTCTGATGGAGAATGGAAACTTCTGCCTAATTCTCAATGCTGAATTTACTCTAAACAACAGGATGTTCTCCCTCCTCTCCCCAGTGTCTCCTAAAAGCCCCTTTTTAAGATTTAAAAAACATAAGGAGAGTTTAAAGGATCTCAGGGACAACATCAAGCACACTAACCTTCACATTATAGGAGCCTCAGAATGAGAAGAGAAAAAGGGACAAAAAACTAATTTTAAGAAATAATGGCTGAAGACTTCCTTAACTTGGGGAAGGATACAGATATCCAGGTCCTGAAAGCACAGAGTCCCAAACAAGATGAACCCAAAGAGACACACCAAAATATATTATAATTAAATGGCAACATTTAAAGATAAGAAGAGAATCTTAAAGGCATCAAGAGAAAAACAACTAGTCATATACAAAGGAAACCCCATAAAATTATCAGCTGATTTTTCAGCAGAAACTTTGCAGGCCAGAAGGGAGTAGCAAAATATACTTAATGTGCTAAAATGAAAGAATTTACAACTGAGAATATTCTACCCAGCAAGGTTATTACTCAGAATTGAAAGAGATAAAGAGTTTCCCAGACAAGCAAAAATTAACAGAGTTTACAAGTGTTGGGGAGGATGTGAAGAAAAAGGAACCCTCATGCACTGTTGGTGGGAATGTAAAATGGTGCAGCCATTATGGAAAACAGCATGAAATTTCGTCAGAAAATTAAGAATAGAACTACCATATGATCCAGCAATTCCACTTCTGTGTCTTTATCTGAAGAAAACTAAGCATTAATTAAAAGAGATATATGCACCCTTGTGTTTATAGTAGCATTATATATAAAACCAAGATATGGAAGCAACCTAAGTGTTTATCAATAAAATAATAGATAAAGAAGATGTGATATATATATATATATATCTGGTGTAAGATAATGGTCCAGTGGCATCCTTTTGCATGTAGCTGTCCAGTTTTCACAGCACCACTTGTTAAAGAGACTGTCTTTTCCCCATTGTATATTTTTGCCTTCTTTTTTATAGATTAATTGACCATATATGCATGGACTTATTCTGGGCTCTCTATTCTATTCCATCATCTATGTATGTGTGTGATTTTCATGCCAGTCCCATACTGTTTTGATTACTATAACTTTGTCATATAGCATGAAATCAGGGAATGTGATACCTCCAGCTTTGTTCTTCTTTCTCAAGATCTCTTTAGCTATTCAGGGTCTTTCATACAAATTTATTTCTATATATATGTGTGTGTGTATATATATATATATATAAAATTATACATATATATATAATTATATTTATAAAATTTTATAAATATACATATATTCAATGGAATTTTACTCAGCCATTAAAACAAGAGTAAAATCTTGCCATTTGTGACAACATGGGTGACCCTAGAAGGTATTATGCTAAGTGTAATAAGTCACATAGAGAAAGGTAAATACCATATAACTTCATTTATATGTGGAATCTAAAAAACAAAACAAAACAAATGAACAAACAAAGCAGAACAGAAACAGACTCATAGATACAAGAAACAAACTGGTGGTGAAATAAGTGAAGGTCACACCTTCTACTTATAAAATAAAAAAAGTCATGGAGATGTAATGTATAACATAGGGAATATAATCAATAATACTGTAATAACTTTATATGATAACAGATGGTAACTACACTTATTGTGGGGGTCATTTTGAAATGTATATAAATATAAAATCATTATGATGTATAATTATATGTCAATTAAAGAAAAAAGATAGTGATATGATCAGATCTGTATTTTTGAGGGTAATTCTGGCTGTAGCCAGAGACCATAGTGCATGTGTGTGTGTGTGTGTGTGTGGCAATGAGGGTGTTGGTGATGGGAAAATGGATAAATGAATTCTACTTTGGACTTGCTGGGTTTGAGGTCTTAGTATAACTTGAGGGATCTAGACTGTTAGAGCTTTCATTGAATATCAACTTTGTATTTTGTGTAACTCACCTGCCACAATAAGGGAATAGATATTTGTATGTTTTACTGAACAAATATTATTTGACCTTAAAAAATATTATGCTAACTTTTTGTGTTACTTTCTGTCTTTTCCGAAGTATTTCACTTTTGATTACTAATCTAGGTTAACATCAATATCATGATTTAACTGGGCAATTCCCTTATGTGAATACGAGTAGATTGCACATGCTAATACAGTGGCACTGATCCCCAGTGTCAATCAGTACGTCTATAGGGATGACCTGAGAGAAAATAATTTTGAATACTTAAAACCTGGGAAGTTCCTTCTAACGCCCTAAAACATACCATAGACCTACATTAAAGGTTTTCCTATAGCCTAGAGATTTTTTATACTCATTTTGGGAATGTTTGCCTCTTTCCTGGGAGGAACCACTGGCTTTGGGAGGGAGGAGGAGTGTAGAGGTTGAGGAGGCCTGAGCTTTGGGTCCTGGCCCTTAAACCTTGAAGTGAGATAACATCGATGTGCGTGGACACGCGTTTTCAAGTGTTTCAATAATCTTGAGCTCCGCATTTCTTTGACTACCTGAATATCTCAATTTACCACAAGATGGCAGCACAATGTTGTTTTCAAAAGAAAAAGAGCAGATGGGGGTGGGGGTGGGGAGCAGAACTAAGAATTTTCTTTCTTGTCCCTGTAATTGGAAAGAAAGGAAGGAATACAGCCTGGGAGGAAAGTATAAAGGAAGGAAGAAAAGAAAAAAGGAGGGTGGAAGACAGGAGAGAGGAGAGGCCAAGAAAAAGAAAGTAAAAGAACAAAGGGAAAAAAATTCACAAACATTCAGCTAGATTTTACTTAACTAGAAAAAAGAAAACAACCAAGCCACTGATGCAGGAAATTTCCGAGAGAGGAGACCAGTGTTATAACCACATTTATTCACAGCCTCGACATGTGAGTATAAGATAGACGTTTGACCTTATAAAAGCAGTTGTCTCCCTGGGAAACTATGAGAATGAATTTACATTTACAAAGGGTTCTAGTCCCTTGAAGTCTTATATTAGCATAATTATCAGCTTGGATTTCTTGACTTGTTTTACTCAGTATCCTTCAGAGAGGTCGTTTACCTTGGTTTCCATTTTTGATTGTGTGGGGAAATATGAGATTGTTAAAAAAGAGAATAAACTGTATTCAGACGCACACTGACAGTGATGCCTTGATGAGATGGAAATGAAGGGTTGGCATTCGGTCAGTGCTCCTTGAACTGAGGAGAATTCTTCCAGAGTTGGTCCTTTGATTCTTCTGACTACCCACCGCTCATTTGGCCCACTTTTGATCCCTTTCAATACTTGCTCTCCATCTAATAAATTTGGCATAATAGAGACTTGTGCAAAGGGAGAGATCTTAGGAATGGTGATCTTGGGCACTGAGAATCTTTAGACTGAGGTTTTTCAACCTCAGCGTTAATGGCTTTTGGGGCCAGATAATTCTTTCCGGGGGTGGAGTGGGGTGGGGTGGGGTCAAGGCCTATCTTTTCCATTGAAAGGTATTTGTCAGCATCCCTGGCATGCACCCACCAGATGCCAGTAACATCTATCAGTTGTGATTTCCAAAAACATCTCCAGACATTGCCAAATGTCCCCAGGGAGCAAACTTCTCCCCACTGCCCTATCTGAGGACCACTGCTTTAGATAAACTCTAATTACAGGAATGAGAGAAATCCTGAAAGTTTTGTTTATCTTATTGTCTTGTTCATGGGCAAAACTCATACTGAATCATCAGAGAATTGTGTGTTCTCAAATTCCAAGTATTAAATCCAGGCATAAAAAGCGGGGTTTTTTTTCTTTCTTTTTTTTTTTTTTTTTTAGAGCCAGGATAATTTTCCCTATTGAAACAAATTAAAAAATATTTACTGTGTATGCTCCATTGAGCAAAAACCTACAACCAGGCACTGTAAGGCATGCAAAAGAGTTTTTATAGAAATAAAATCAATAAATGCTGGTTGAATCCTTATTATGTGCCACACACTTTTTCTACCCATTGACAATGTCCATTTTATATTTCTCTTAAATTTTGCATCATCTCTATGAAGAAATGTTATTTATATTTTGTAGATGAAGAAACAGAAGCTAAGAAAAGTTCTGTCACTAGCTCAATGTCACATTAATAACAGATGGCAAAGGCCAGATTAAAACTCGATCTTTCTAACACCAAGGACTGTGTATCCTCTAGTACCAGAGCTAACCCTTAAGAATCTTACAATCTAGTCTAATTTCATAAAGCAGTATTACAAAAGCCATAAAATTACAAGACAGATTGCTGTAGACTAGAGTGAGCAGAGGAATTGTTAGGATATGGTGGGTCTTGATCTGCTTGTCTTTAAAGAATGGAGGATTAGAGAGATGGGTTAGAAAGATGGGCAGGATGGGTTCTGTGCTATAAAGGGGAACACAGGTTGGAAAGGAGGCTGCTAACAGATGGCAGAGAGCCTTGGCTATAATCCAGATGCAGTCAACTGGCAGGCCAAATGAATGGATTTTGTTTAGCTCAGAGTTTTAAAAACTGAGAAACTAAAAAAAAAAAAAAAAATTGGATTCTGAACATTCTTGAATGTGGCAACATTGGACTTACATTTCTGAATTTCAACTCTTGGCCAAGGAAGGGTTGCTGTAGGGTAGAGGCTCTCCACATTCACCCAGACCCACTTTGTGCCCTGTTCTTTGCCCTCCTCTTGCTTCACTTAATTGTCTGCTTAGTCCCTGTTTATTCCCTTAAGCAGGGGAATTTGTACCTAAATTTAGAAAGGGATGCCTTAAAAAAATTAACCTGATCATACCGATTAAAAATCTAATAGTCCACTTGAGATGGAAGACAAGAGCTAATTCTCCATTTAATAACTCCCCATACAGCCAACGATTGTCCTTAGGTTGACCTTTCATTCCTGTCCTCTCTACTGAAATGATCCCTGGTTGCGTAGCCCTTTTTGGTGGCTGTGACTTTTCATTATTACTCTTTCTCAGTGCTGAAGCTGATGGAGACCTTCCCATCCTTGTGCACTCTGAGCACCCACCTGTACACACCAGCACTTAGGCCCTTTCCTTCACTCGTGAGGTCTGTGACAACTCAACATGACAATATATACTTTCAAGTGCCTCCTATGGTTCAGGCACCGATTTATGAATGGGGCTCTCACCGAATAGCAGCCAGAGAGGAAGAGGATTTACACTCTAGTGGGAGAGACAGACAATAAACAATGAACAGAAAGAGTATTAAATTACATGTGTAAGAAAATGTTATCCGGAAGGATAAAAGAAGAGAGTGGAGGAAAGGGGTTAGTCGTGGGGATTGCAATTTTAAGTAGAGCGGTCAGAGGAGGCTTCACTGAGAAGGTGGCATGTAAAGAAAGCCTTGAGAGAGGTTATTGTGGGAAATAATCTTGTTGCGATGGGAACCTCCAAGAACAAGGCAAACTGTTCTGTAATGGAATAGAAAGGCTAACAGACCAAATTAAAATGCTCAAATCAACTTAAAACATATGGAGAGCCGCAAGAGGAAAGACATAGTAGAAGCTAACATGCTTAAGATAATGTATAAGCAGATAGAAGGCTCACACTACATGAATCCTGGGTTACACAATGTCAATATATTCCCTCTCTCTCTCTCTCTCTCTCCCTCTCTCTCTCTTTCACACACACACACACACACACACACACACACACACACACACACACACACCAGCTTTCTCACTGCTAGTGGGATTGAACTTAACCCAAGGACTCAGACAAAAGGTACCTGGGGCCAACACACATTTGCTCTATCTAGGAGACTCAGGGCCAGGTACTCGTGGCTGACAGCTGTGGCTCACATGTTAATCTGTTGAGCAGCTCTGAGCTTTTTCTGATTCTCTTGGGCAGAACACACATTGACCCAGAGTGGGAACCATAATACATATCACCATAGGGTGGCCAATTCAAGATGACATAGCTGTCCACCTGGAGGTGCCGGGCCCTGTACCTTACTACTTGGTCCCTCCATCCCTTTGTTTGTAGAAATAACAGTCTTGACTATTCCATGCTTTTAAAATCCTATCTCACTCACTACGTCTGTCTTTCACGTGTCTCATAGGCTACTTGCTGTTTTTGATGTTTCTTAGGAGTTTCGTCCATCCCATTGTTTTTCTCATCTTTCAGAGCAGACTTGAATATTCACAAATAACATCTTCAACCCACATTACAGAGGTGAAGGGATTAGCCAGGAGGATATCAGAGGGAGGAGCACCCCGGGCAGAGTGTGGCAAAGGAAAGAGTGTACCTGGAGTATATCCAGGACAGCAATATACTGGGTGGAGTGAGTGGGGGAGTGGGGATTAGTAGGAAAGGGGGTTAGATTTTGCGGGGCATGATGACCACTGTAAGAACTTTGTAATACTAACACAACTCCATCCTTCACTGAGTTAGACTGTAAACTTTATTTTTCCAGCCTCTAGGAATTACCCTTTACTCATGAGTAGGAGGAAAATCACAGTAGTGCAGTGTCATGGAAGCCAGAGAGAGTTTCAGAAAGAGGTCAACTGTGTCAGCCGTCCCTGAAATGACTTCGATAAACAATAGACACTGGGGGTGATGAGAATGGGGTGGAAGAAAAGGCCATTTGAGTTAGTGATAAAGATGTCATTGGTGACCTTCAAGGGACAGGTTCCAGTGAAGCAATCAGGCAGGAGGTTGAGTGCGAGTGTTAGGTATAGAGGAAACATGTGGGGGAGGAAATGGATGTATTGCTTCCTCGGGCCCGATGACCTTTGTGCCTCATGGTTGCTGACATGAGAAAAGCCCCCTCCTCTGGAGGACTGTGCCCAGGCAATCAAGCACTTCCCAGCAGAAAACCCAGTTCCCATGCATCAGGCTGCTGATTCAAGTATTTCCAGAAAAGTCTACCAGATTCTCTGAAAGGCTTTTGAAGTTGCTCATTCAAGTGAATCTTTTTACTCACTTTTTTTCTTCTTCATGTGAATGGAGGGAAAGATTAATAATTCTATCTGCTAATGGATCATATTTAGTACTTAAAATCCTATCATTCTGGTTCCAGAGTTTATCTGCATATCCATCCATCCACCCATCTGTCCATCTGTCCATCCATCTATCATCTTCTTGATTGCTATCTCTATGAAAGACAGGCTCTCTTTCTCTACAAGTCTAGTTTGTCCACCTGTACTGTTTCCAATCCCCTCCCCATCCTGTCCCTTCCCTCCTCCCTTGATCCCCCCCAGAGAACTTGTAGGTGAGTAAATTCCTTTTTATTTCTGATCTCCAATCTTTCCCTTTCCTGAATAAACCCAAATTGTTTCCACCTTTCTACAAAAACAACACCTCTCCACACCCCAAGCCCATCTGTAGTTACTACCCCAGGTCTCTTATTTACTGAGAACCAAGTGAGCTGAATATGACATCTACACAAACTTGTATCTGACCTCGTCACTCCACTGAAAGCGGTGTCCGTAAGGCCCAGCCATACCCATGTCACCGCATAACACCTTCATTGATTCCTTATATATTATATTGTAAGTGCCTATTTTCTTTTGTCTTACTCAATAAACTAAGTGATCTGAGAGAAAGACAGCTTCATATTTACCTCTGTCCCCAGCAACTAAAACAATCTCTGGCACATATTAGACATTCAGTGTTTGTTGAATGAAAGAGTCTGTGAATGAACTAGTGAGTCCTGTTTTTGACCTGTTTTACATTTGACCAGTCATGTCTTTCTTTAAAAAAAAAAAAATAATAATAATATTCTCTCTGGTTTTTATTCTAATTACGTGTCAATTCTTTTGTGGCTTCTTATCTTTAAATGATGCCACTTCCTAGGCATCTGCCTTTGTTCTTTTCTCAACACTCTCCACTCTACCTGGGCCAGCGTATCAATAGCCAGAAGCCTTAGTTACAATAACATATTTATCTGTAGCCCGGTCTTGCTCCTGTTCTTCAAACCCGTATGTCTAGCTGCCTGCTGACCATCTCCATTTAACTATGTCATGGAGTCTTCAAATATAAAAGTTAAAAAACTGAACTCCTGCAACTGCGTCAGCAACTGGCATTGCTATCCATTCAGTCACCACAGACAGAGATGAAGGAATTTTCCCAGATATCTCTTTTTCCCTGATCTGTCTCATTTCATCAGCTATTAATTCCTTTAGATCAGACTCCTAAGATGTTTCTGAAACGTGTCCTCTACCTTTCCTTTTTATTTTTCCCCTAATCCTCACCTGAGGATATTCTTTCCATTGCTTTTCAGAGAGAGTGGAAGGAAGAGAGAGAGAGAGAGAGAGAGAAACACTGATGTGAGAGAGACACCGTGATTGGCTGCCTCCCACCCAGGCCCCAATAGGGGCCGGGGATTGAGCCTGCAACCGAAGTCCGTGCCCTTGACTGGAATTGAACCTGAGACCCTCCAGGCCCAGGGCTGATGCTCCAACCACGACACTCCACACCGGCTCGGACCCTAGCTCTCCATTTTTGTTGCTGTAGTTTGGATGTCACAGGTGTCTGTCGGGGCGGAGATGAGTTCTGCTACTGCTGCGGAACACACACACCTGTGCCTGAGCATAGACACAGAGAGCTGTGAGTCAGGATGTTACAAATATTAGGTTCTGGGCCCTCTCACCATCCCTGAAACAAAGCGATTAGCCCTTTCCCTGCCAGCAGAGAGAAAAACTGGAAAGGCAGTGTTAAAAAAACAGGATTAGGCTAATGGCAATGGCTGTCCCTCCCAGGCCTCCCACTCCTGTCAGAAAGCTTCTCCCTTAAACAGTATAAAATAAATTAGAAAAAAGGGCAGTAAAAAGGAACTAAAAGATATTTTGGTTGGAGCAATTCCAACCATACATTTCCAACAAAATCACTTGTTAACTTCTATCTCACTGTACCGAGTATCCCTCAATAAAGACTTGTCATTGCTGAATAAGACTATGTTGCCTCTTTTTGCATCACTTTTAAATGAAATCATCAAACGTTTGACACCCCCAGGCACTGACTGTACTGCAGGAGCATTAGACTGGAGACGGTAGACACATTGTGGGGGGGTCAGAGGGGGGATGGAACTGGGACCAGGACAACAGAGAGATGCTGGGGGGGATGGATCATTTGTTTAACTTCTCACTATCTTCTCCTATTATCTATAGGAGTGGAACTGGGATGCAATCCCATGTTCATTGGACCCAAGTTCTTTTCAACCATCACCCTGAGCCCAGAATCTTGATAAAGGAAATTAATAAGATGGTATTGTTAGGGTAGGTTCTTTTTCCCATATATGAATCTCTGCCATTCTTCTTGGTCTCTTTCTTCACCATTTGCCTATGTTTAAGCTCTGAGACAGTCATAGCCAAATCCTCCAGGCTCTCTCTTGCCTCTGGGCCTTGGCACATGCTGGCCCCCCTCAAGAAAGTTCTTCCCAGCTCCCACACAGTAGCTACCCCAAGTACCACTCAGTCCCCACCTCCCCCAGTCCACATTCTGGCTACCCCTTCCCATTCCCTGGACCAATCCAAGGGATTAACATAGGTGTCTCTCCTCTTCCAGCATCGATCTTCAAACATCTTTACTTTCATCCCCTAAAATCATTTTAAAAACTATGTACTGCCTTGTGTATTTTTAGTTTGATATTCTGAAATTTGTCATCATTAGCTTAATTAGTGGCAAAGGGTTAATTTCTAAATGTATTGTCAACAATAGACTTTTAAATAAAATGTCATGTCACTTTTAAAAATGTATCCAATGGAAAATAAGTACTATATCACTTGACATTCATCACCATCCTTTGAAAAATGATACATGAGCAGGAGTGTCCATTCTCTTTGTTTATCCAGAGCAGTGCGTGTTATGAGACGTGGGCAAGATCATAATAAAGTGCTGAATTCATTGGATGAGCATGAGCTTCCCCCATGCATTAAGCCCCACTACCAGAGACATTTAAAGAAGTACCTGTGCTATTAAATTCAGTTTTTCGGGTGCATGAGGAGCCTGATTACCTCTCACTGGTGCTTAATATCATCTTTTTCAAGAGGTAGAGTGTGTAAGAGACAGAGATGGGACTTTGGAGTCGAATAGATTTGAATTTGAATTTCAGATCTACCACTTCACTGCCTGTGGGAACTTGAGCAGACTTAATCTTCCTGAGTTTTGGTTTCCTCATCTATGGAATGTCTGTACCTGGGATTGCCATCAAAGGTTCAAATTCCCAGAAGAAAACCCAGCTGGGATCAGGAGTCCTCATGGCTAGAGCATCAAAGGTTGACTGCAGAAGGAAGCAATCGCTATGTCTCATCCCAGATCTCGGGGCCTTCCAGGGTGTGTGTTCTCACCAGCTTCTGGTCAAGCCTGAGGCTTTAAATTGCCACTTATCTATACCATCTCTGCCAGATGTCACCTTACATCTAATCCTTGCCCCCCACACATCGTGAGTGCTTGGTAAACCTTAGCTATTGTGACAGGCCTTTAGCAGCCTTTATTAGTCTTTATCGCTAGAGCATATTTAGCTCATCAGATTGATTTCCACAGCAACAGCTCCCTCGGGATACTGGGCAGGTGAGAGAGAGAGAGAAGTCTGCCTTGCTTCCTGAGGGGAAATGGGGATCCTGTGTATACGGGTTAGGCAGGAGAGGTGGGCTTAGGCGTGAGGCATGCCTGGGTACCAAACGTGACTGTGCTACTTTTAGCATTTGAGATATTAACTTAGGAATTTACTTATTTCTCTGGGCCTCAGGTTCCATCTGCACAAAAAGGTGGAACATAATTCTACCAGCTCTCTAAAGCAGTATCTGGAATAAGGTAAGGAGAGAACAACTGCGTACATGATAAATAACACCTACCTTATGTGGGGCCCAACACACTGGAACTCTTCTTACTAATAACGGGTTACAAGGGGCTTTGGTGCCAGGTGGGAGCTCAGTACCCCAGGAAGAAGGCATCACAAGGTGGCAGGTGGTCCTTAGAAAGAGAGATAGAATAGGATGAATGACAACCCTCACTTTACAATTTTATTCTACGTCATTGTCAAAGTATTTGGGCTACACTAAATCTTTGTGTGTGTTTTTTATTATTATTATATCCTGGACATATATGAGAGTGATGGCTTTTTATGCTTTGGATTCAGCATCTGAACACAAATCTGACAGAGGCGAACACAGTTGGGGTCAGAGCTCTGGAGGAAGCTGGCAGGTGAGGGCCCTCACTGACTCAGTGTGGGGGGCATGGATGCTGGGAAAGGTGACTGGTAGGGGTACAGTATGAATGTGTGAGTGTGCAGAAAGGGTGCTATTTTGAGATTAAATATAAATATACACCATGACTCATGCCATGAAAAGAAAAAGAAAAGGGAAAACAGCCCCAAATGTCTTGTTTCGAGGAAGAAAACAGCTTAAAAAAATCAGCTGTAAATTATGGAAACTAAGAATCGTCTTGTTTGGGCTCATGGCCCTGCTGTTTGTCTCATTTGCAATGAAAACAACCTCTTGTTTCAAAGAATACAGTATTTTTTCCAAGTTAATACATTTACATGGTTCAGACTTCAAAATGATAGAAGAGGGCATAGTAAAGAAGCCTCACTCGTCAGCTGTCCCCATCTGCCTTACCTCCTCTCATTCCCCACTTGTTTGTGTTATTTCTGGTTTGCTGGCTTGTCTATCCTTCCAATATTTCTTTGTGCTTATGCAAATAGATAAGAATGGAATATATTCTAACTCACCCTTCCCATTTTATTACACAGGATGTAGCATACACCATACCCTATCTTGCATGTTGTTTTCGTTGCTTGATGTGTTAGCCTGAACATCTCTGTATATCAGTACAGAAAATGCCCTCAGTATTTTTGTACATTAATTATTTAAATGAGTCAGGGTTTATTTGGGTCCAACCACCTCAATCAGTAGCCTTGTACATTTTCATTTGCCATATGTGCATATACAGTTGTAGGAAATTTGCCCAGATGTAGGATTGTTGGGTCCAAGGACCACTGAACCTGCAATTTTGGGAGGTACTGTGAGATTCCCCTCCACATGGGCTGGACCATTTTTGCCTTAGTGGTAAAGTGATGTAGTTTTAATCTGTATTTCTCATATTAATTTGTTTATTTGGCTATGAATATTTCTTTTTCTGTGAAATGTCTGTTCCTGTGTTTTGCTCATTTTTCTATTAGGTTATTTCTTAATTCCTGGGAGCACCTTAGGAGGTCAGTATCTGTTTGGGCAAACAGTATTTGTCATTGATACAATTGTGAATTTTTTCCCCAGTTTATGATTTTGTCATTTACTTTGCATATGGTGTATTTGCCACACTAAATTTTTTTTTAAAAAAAAAGATTATTTAATTTAATATACCTTCTTTAATTTTATGACTTCTGAAATTTCAGTCATATAAGGGCTTTCCTTGCTCCAAAGTTATCAAGAAATTCACCCATATGTTCTTTTACAATATTTATTTATTTATTTATTTATTTATTTACTTACTTACTTTTACTTTTAAATATTTGCTGTAATTGGAGTCTTATCCTGATGTAAAATGTGAGGTGTAGATCTGATTTCATCTTTTCTTCAAATGAACAATCAGTTGTTCCATTAATCTAAATATCCATCTTTACTGATACGAGATGCCATCTTCATTATATACTAATTTTCTGAATGTATTTGTGTCTTTTAAAAATTTTTCCTCTATTCTACTGGTCTTTCTATTCATGTATCAATATCAGACATTTAATTACTATGTCTCTGTGTTATTTTTGGTATCTGGTAAACTGAATCTCTCACATTCCTTTTTATCTTTTAGGATTTTTGTTTTGTTTTAACTATTTAAATTTGTTTATTTTCCCACATAAACTTTATGTTGTTATTTTTATTGGGATAATGGTACATTTAGAAGTTAACTGATACCTTTTTGTTATTGAGCCTTCCTATCGTTGATATCCAAGATTTGTCTGTACAGTCACAGACGCTGTGGGAAAGGAAAATACTTCACCTCTACCCCTTTAGCTTCCTCAGCTGGGACCCTGCCAATTAGACTGACAAAAGACAGGTTAGCAAGAGAAAAACAAAGTGTTTATTAACACTTGCTGAGCTCATCACGTGGCAGAAACCTCAGTGATGAGTAACTCGAAGGGGTGGTTAGAGTGTGAGTTTATATAGTGTCTTTACAGAAAACAGTGCATTTATCCAGAAGTTACAGAGCAAAGGTAAAGGCATTTTGGCTTTTAGAGGCAGCAAATGGTGGGAAGATAGAAACAAGTGGAAGACAAGGGCTAGTTAGTAAAGTTTGTTGAGGAGATTCTCTGAGCTGATAAGACTCTAGAGTTGTTTCTGGTAATTAAGAATTGTGCTACCTTTCCTGGCAGATGGGAGAGGCAGAGAGGTTTTTTGTGTGTTTGTTTCCTTTTGATTGCCTTTAGCCTCAAATAATCTTTATGTAAGTGAAGCATATTTTGGAGTGGCATACTCTGAACCCCTTCAAAGTCTATTGTCATGTTCTTTGTGAGGGCTTTAAAATTTTCTCATGCAAACTTGCACATTTTTAAAGTTTTTTTTTTCTGGATATTTTCTTTTTTTAGGTGCTAATATAAGTATGATTTTTATTCCATTTTACCTTCAGAATACTTGTCATTATTTTATAAAACATTAAATAGTTATGCACCACTGCACATACAAACATGTATAATCATAGACATAAATAAACATATAAAATAATGTACTTACTCCTTTATGATCCTGGAAGTGATGTGAAGGGAGAAGATAGTCACATTTCAAAATTAAATATTTCAAGAACCACAGTTACAAACAAAAGTAAAACTCAGAAGCCAAAACTGGGTAAAAACTTTGGCCAGACTTTCATTTAAGTTTCTTAAGATCTGTTGTTGTTGCTATTGTTTGTCATGTTTTTAAAAACTTTTAATTGAATTTATTGGGGTGACATTGGCTAACAAAGTTGTATGGGATTCAAGTGTACAATTCTATAATACAATGAGGAAGGATAGTAAGAAGCTAGGAAAATTCCTTGGCTAGTGGAATAGGGAAAATAAGACAAATAGTTAAACAGCAGTTTGCAGCCATCTAGTAAATCCCATCTTCTCTAAACCTAGGACACTTGAGTAAATGATTAGTACTTCTCCTCAACCAGAGGGTAAATAGCTTAAATCACCCTACTCAGGGAGACAGATAGCAGAAATCCAGTTAGTGCCATTTGCCTACCACACCCAAGGACAGATGAAGTTAAGGGAATAAATCTCATTTTGGCACATCAGCATAAAACAAATGAATATTCTGTTGAGATCCTGCCCTAAGACCGCCCCTAAACTCCCAGCCTTTAAAGCCCCTCAAAAGGAAAGTCCCAGGGCTTACTCTCCCTCCAGGGAGCACACCCATGCCTTTCCCTTCTTCTTCCACCACAGTCATGCATCTCCTAAACTCTAAGGGACACCATGAGGCTTGAAATGAGGGCAGCGATGGGCAGTGGCAGTTCATCCCAGGCTAAACCCCTTAACTTGTCCCTAAGGGCCAAGTTCAAACAAAACTTCTACCCAGAAGTCACTAAGGGCCCCCTTTCTCTGACTTAGTGAGCAAAAGCAGCCCAGCTTAGGCTCATTTCCCCACCTAGTCCCTCTCCTACTATCCTAGGCCCTTCTTTGTTTCCCTATCTCCAGCTTTAATAAACGTCTTCTAAGATTCACCTGGACTCATGTTGCGAAATTTTTCCTGTAGGAAGTCAAAAGCCAACACACTACTGGCCGACCCGAGGCAGACCCACTCAGGGACAGGTCCCCTTTCTGGGAACATCATCTGTACACTGTATTGTGTGTTTACCACCCAAAGTCAAGTTTCCTTTCATCACCCTTTATCCCCCCTTTATCTCCTACCTCCTTCCATCTCTGCCCCCCTGCCCAGCTGCTGTCGTTTAAACAAGGCATTTCAAAAATGTTTTACCTCATAAAAATCCATTCAGAAATATGAATATCTATTGCCTTCTCAACTCACACAGTACATCAGGAAAGCAAATATGGCAGTGTAAATATATGTGTGTGTGATATTTTCTACCTTTTAACCCATTATATAATTATTAATTCTGTGATTTGAAATTAAAAATTGCCCCATGATGTGCTCGGAAGAAAAAAGCCTTCAATTGGTTTGACTTATTGGCTTTGCAGAAACTAATTGGGGCTTTACATGCACTTATGGAATAGAAACATAGCCAGGGAACAGTTTATGACTGCTCACAGCTGCATGTTTGTAAATTTAATTGAATAAAATTAAAGAATTGAAATTATGTGAATGACAAAAAGTAAAATAATGCTGTTGTAACTAGCTGGTTGTTAATAATAGGAAAGGAGCAAAAGGGAGGCCAGACATTATAGGCATGTCATTTGGGCAGCTTCACCAGGAAGCTGCAACTTTGCTCTCCCCAGGGAACCACTGGTCCATCTCCTGCAGATCACTAGGGGAAGGGGTCCAACAAAGGGGAGATAGATGCCTGCACAGTGAAGTTGGGGTGACTAGGGAAGGTGCTTGTCAGTCACACCTGGAAACAGACATCATTGGCCAGAACAGGCATGGCCACTGTGAGTGTGTGAAAATTTGGGAATACATACATAATTACCTAAACAAAGGAATTCTCTCTTGTGGCTCTTGGCTCTTGGTTTGTGAAGCTCTCTTGTTCCTGCTTCCTTGCATTTGCCCGAGTTTCCGCCATAGCCATGTAGCCCTTTGGACCCCACATGCAATGGACTGATAGACCTCAGAGGGGAAACACAAATTAAACTAGCCTGATGCTGGATTGGACTATGTAGCCATGGAACAGAAACTCTGGACACTGGCTTTGATTTTATCACTATTGTAGCCCCAGCTGCACTTCTTCTTTGGTGGGCCAAAGGGAATGGGACCTTGGAAACTCAGGGATGTAATGCCACAGAAGTAAAAATTGCTCATTCTCCTGTGTGAATCTCAGAAATTTTTTTTTCTTGGAATATTGCAAGAAATCCACTCCCATGAGTAACAGGTGGGGACAAGAACCTCTCCTCACCAGTAACAAAAACACTAAGAAGCACCATGAGACAAACTATATATTACAAATAAATAGCTTATAAGGTCAGTCAAGGAAAGGCAAAATGAATTTGCTTCAACACCAATTCAATCAACCAAACTTGTACAGATGCTTGTCATGACCACGAAGTTACTATAACACATGCTATTTGTGTAGCTTCTAAACTCTTAATAACACAAAGAAACTATTGTTATTGAATACGGTAGAATGCCAAAGCACAATTGGAGATATTATTGCAAAAAGGTTTTGTTCTCATTTTTAACTCTTCACTGCCTCCTAATGGGGACCTTAGTATCTAAAGGGCTCTCTGTTTTGCTGAAGATCTAGATGTGAGCATTCCTCATTAGGAATTAGGTGACTTGTCAACTCCTGTGATGACAATGCCCTCTTCTGGAAAACCTCCTGAAGGTCCTGCCTGTGTCTCTCCTTGAGGAGGCATCACTCTTTTCAGAACTATATGAATGGAGGTTTGCTCGGTTTCTCTTTTTTCCATCATAGATTTGCTTGTAAGCAAACAAAGTACCATGAACATTCCTCTCTATAATGAAAACCTCTTGGTGTTGGGGGTCTATGTTTTCTAAGCTTTTAAGGAGCTTGTTGAGGTCTGCATAAGCTTCTGCTAAATCCATCACTGTGAATTTTCTTGAGGGTTCCTCTTATATGGGACCACTATTATGTATGTGGTCTGTCAGCTGAAATGTCACTATGTGGTACATGACTGTATTTGGAGGTGAGGTCCTCAGGAAATATTAAATCATGAAGATGGAGTCCCTATGATGGGATTCATATCCTTACAAGAAGACGAAGAGAGCTGGTCCTTTCTTTCTCTCTGTATCCTCCCTTTAAGAAGACCGGTCATTGGTAAGTTAGGAAGTACTTCACCAAGAACCTGACCATGCAGGCACCCTGATCTCAGACTTCCAGCCTCCAGAGGTCCTAGAAATAAATGTTCACTGTTTAAGCCACCCAGTCAATGTATTCTGTTATCGCAGCCTGAACTAAGACAGTGCACGACCAGGAGTGCTGGGTATATTTGTTGGGAGAGCTGTGGGGAACCATCCTCTAGGGCACAGGCAAGCTGACCTCAAGGGCGGGGGCACAGAAGGGGTGCACAGAGGGAGCTGGCCTCCTCTGTGGATGTGAGGCCTGGAGCACACAGTGCCTAAGTTGGAGGGCTATGGGACGGTGGTCTAGGCCCAGGCTAGGGCTAAAGAGTGGCTGAGGGACCATACCTCTGGGCATGTGGCAGAGGCAGGACACCACTGGAAGGCCGTACACATGGCACTACTGGCTAATCATTAGGTAGGAACAAGGAAAAGCAAAATGGGGCACAATCAGAAGCAGGAAGAGAAGCTCCTGTCCTGTAAAGTCATTCCAGTGCATGGCCTCCCCAACAAAGCTTACATTGTACTCACTGTAAAGGAGGGATGCTTAAAGGGACCAGAAAACCTGTGCAGAGCAGCTATGGAAGGAACTGGGAACTGAGAGGCAGTA
This sequence comes from Miniopterus schreibersii, assembly GCF_964146895.1. NCBI lineage: Eukaryota > Metazoa > Chordata > Mammalia > Chiroptera > Miniopteridae > Miniopterus > Miniopterus schreibersii. The sequence continues at coordinate 74,236,315 of NC_138107.1, read as the reverse complement.
CATTGAAAACTGGCACAATACTGCTGGAATCAGTGAAGTACAAGTTCACTTCAAAGCTTTAGTGATTCCTAGCTGATTTTTATCCTTACGCATTTCTCAATGAAGAGATACAAAAGGGTCAACAAATAGCACTGGGATCTCCAAAATATTTTGATATTAAACATGGGTCCTTCTTGACAAGTTGGGAATATGTAGCTCCAGCAAGCTGCCAACAGTGAATCCCAGGTGATGCCCACCTGGTGGTTCTAAAATAGCATCCTCCCTGTCCAGCTGTCTGGTTTCTGTAAATCTTGTGCTGTTCACTCTAGTACAAATCATTGGCATAAATTGTGATGGAGACTCTTGAATCCCTTGTGCATCACTTCTCGACCTTCTGAGTCCCACGATGCAATCAAGCTTTATAAATACCTGCCTTTCCTCAAACTACCTGTCCATTTGGCTCGAAGGGCAGCTTGGCTTTTTGCCCCTCTGGCAAGATAGGACAGTTGACTGAATGAATGAGTGAATTACTATTCAGCTAGCTCCTGCACAGTCTGAGGATTACTGTGAAGAACACATACTCAGCATATGTTGAAGTGTATGGCACAGTATAAATCATCATTATTGCAATTGCTCATAATAACATAACTTTAAAATAAGGTTTTCTTTGCATTTCAGTAGATTTCACTTGCAAATTAGTGGGATGGATATATACATATAGATACATATTTTTATAACCAAGCTCACTGGTAACTAAGCAAAATTTCTGTGATGTCTGCACTATCTAGGAGATTCTGTCATTAGACTCTACTACCTCATAAACCTGTGTCTAAACATCACAGCCACAGTACCATAAAGTCCCGAATGCTGCACCTGGCTGGGAAGATAAAAACCATCTCAAGTTGCATGTGAGAACTCTGACCTGAGTGACATTTCCAGGAAGCAGACAAGAGTAGGGGAGAGGAAAGCAGGAAAGAGAGTTAAGAACAAAGGTTAGTTTCATTTGAAATGAAATGAGTGTGTCAGCTGACAGTGTACTAGGTGAGCCTGCTTGCTTTGCAGGTTAACATTTTACCTTAAACTCAACATTTGGGTAAAAGAAAAAAAGAAGAAAACTCTAGGATACAAATTGTGAAACTTGCAATGATAATGTGATACCTTAATTTGGTTAAAATGCTTGATAATATAAGGCAACACAACTTTTGGCTGACACAAATGAGGAGTTACGCGCCAGTGCACAAAAGCTTTCCCATGAGCCGCTTGTTTTTGGTTTTAATAAGGCTCCATCTCTCTAAGTGGATTACCAGTAAATTCTTGTGCTAGTTTAATGCTAGAAAACAAATGGGAACCTTGAGGTTTTTCCCCTCAAGATGCCTATTTCTAATATCAAGATTGCTACAACTATTTGGGGGGTGAGAAAATAGAGACAAGAGAAGACATGAGAAAAAATGTTTGGGGTAGGGAAGGAACAGGAAGGAACTCATGATAAAGAGGAATATTTTTCCAGGTTGATGATGTATGCAGCTAAGCAACCTAACAAGCTGATGCAGTGATTCAGGTATACAAGTCCTGAGAAGTTATCTAGGCAGCCCCTTCCTAGTATAAATGAGGACACTGAGCCCTGAAGCTCTACAGAGGAACTTGCTTAAAATCTCATAGCTGGTTGTTGGCAGAGCTATGTCTAGTCACTGATCGAAGAATTTGTGTCTATTGTTCATTTTACCAAACTTCACTGAACTTTAGAGGCAACATGGTACTTGCATATAAAAATATTTTTAAATTACAGTTTACATTCAATATTATTTTGTATTAGTTTCAGGTGTACAGCATAGTGGTTAGACAATCATATACTTTACAAAGTGGTCCCCCATGGTACTAGCACTTTTAGTAGTTTTATGTTCCCTAAGAGTTGTAGATTCCAAAGGATTATTTCCCATTTGGGACCTCAGTTCTGAATGTTCCTTTCCCTAACCACAACATCCTTCTTGATCTTCTCTCCCACTTTCCAAATCTACTCAACTTGTTTTCTAACCAATCGTAGCACAACACTGTACTTTATGGTCAACTGACTTCCTCTTTCTTTGACCTTCCTGAGCCCAACCCAACTATAGATCACCCTCCATCAACTTTCGCTACATTTCCGTCTGTCTATGTAGCACAGCTATAAGAGGACCAGTATGAAGGTCAGGCTCAATGAAGGCTCAGACACAACAGTGTCATTGCCTATCACTTCTCTGCTGAGGGAACCTCTTTAGTGTTCTCACAGTGGCTCTTTGAGGGGCCTCTGTGTTTAAACTCCATTCTTCCCTTTCCGTAGATAATCAAATCGCCTAATTTTTAAATTTTTTTTACCAAGATGATCCAAACCAACATGTGTGAGCTTCATCAATTAAACTTTTCTTTAGTTTAAACGATCTCTCTCTACATCTTTTTCTTTGTTATTATTTTTACATTTCAAGAAGAGGTGGTCTCTCTGTGTCCTATGTCAGTGAGTCTCAAACTTGGCTGCATGTTAGAACAGTAGGCACCCCCAGACCAATGAAATCAGAAATCCTGGAGGTGGGATCTAGGCATCAATTGTTTTTAATGCACCCAGGTGATCCCAATACGCATTCAAATTTAAGAAACACGTCTCTAGATCTCTTGTGTCTCAGCTCAGCATTTGTAATTGTTGTCATTCTCTCCCCTTGCCACATACTGACTCTCTTCCCACCCGCTTTGCTCATGAATCCTACCTTTTCATCTTCATAGGTTTCCCAAACGGAGCAAATATTTCCCTTTACTTGCTGTCTTCTCTAGCAACCATACTTGCCTACTTCTGTGTGCTATCAAATGTGTGGAAAAGACTATACCTTCAGCTTACAGTTCATCACATATTTTGCTAGTAACCCAGCTTCTAAATTCTCTACTGTATTAAATCATGCCTCTGTAGTCATCTGGGAACCTAATCTTCCTCCCCCAACTTAAGAGACTTCTGACACTGCTGACTTCCTGCTTCTTCTTGAGGTGCTTGACTTCCAGGGCACTACCTGACCCATGCTCTCCTGTATCCATCAGTCTTTCAGTCTTCATTCTGTCTCCTTTATTTATCAGCTTTCTTTACCTTATCCCTTAACAGAAACATTTTCAAGCCCTTTCCTGAACTGCTTAGTTTCTCTTCCCAGTTCTTTCTTTTCAGGGCCTCAGGCATAACATTTACACATCTGTGGCAGGATAGTTTTCCCTAACACTCTTTTCTTTCCTCTCATTTCATATGGAAAGTAGGTCTTTAGAGAGATGAGTGGAGAGACAGAGCCCACACTATGAGACTGTGTGACCTAACGGCTTAGAGCCACAATGCTAAAACCCTGCTGCATGGGTTAGAACCCCAGCTTTCCTCAGTCGCCTTGTGACATTAGACAAGTTACTTAACCACTCTGTCTCAGCCTCCACTGTAAAATAGAGAAAATGATGGTATCCACCTTATAGAGTTGGGATAAGGGATAAATTAGTTAATTAGTGACTGGTACAAGATAAGTGCTCTATAAACTTTAGCTGTTTTTAGAGATATCAGTATAAGAGGAGAAAGAGATTTTTTGTTGTTGTTTGTTTTGCTGTTTCAATCTAAAAAATTCACAACACCCAAGTACTATCCTACATTAGAGAGTACAGACCTACTTTAGAGCCCTGAAGTCTGTCACATTCTTGAGGACCTCATAGTGAGCCTCCAAAATGGATATAGGATACTGCCAAGAAGGGCCTAGGGGTAGAAAATACTGAAGGAAATTTCAATAGGCAGCAGTGTGGATAAAAGGGTGAGTATCTTAGAGAGAGGGAGAGGCCCATCTGAGGAGAACATACCATCTTTCAGCCTCAAAGAGAGAGAGTGTGTGTGTGTGTGTGTGTGTGTCTGTGTGTGTTTCTGCTAACACGCTCTAACTGCACAGCTTTCAAGATATGGTGTTGTGATCACAATAGAGAGGTTATATTTTTTTGTTGCTCAAATCTCAAACTCCTGACTTCTCATCTTAGTAAAAATTCTGTATCTCCAATAGTTTATTTTATCTCACTTTTAGACATCCAGCTATCCACGCAGTATAAAACATCTTTCCTTTAGAGCCACCTCTGTCCAAAACTTACTCGTGCTGTTGGGAACACTTTTCCTTTAATCGCTCAGGCTTGAGATCTGTAGTCATTTCCAACTCTTTACTCTTAAAATTCAAGCTCTAATGTACACTAAGGGATCTGGAGTAGGCTATTTACATTTCTGATCTTCATTTCCTTATCTGCCAACCTTAGTTAATTTTAACTACTCCCTAAGGGTTTTTGAAAAGAATAATGGTACTACTACTGTGACTATTAGTACTATTAGTAATAATATGAAGAATAGTATTAGTAATAATAGTAGTGACTAAATATATTGATCTCTTAATATTTTCTCATTTAATTCTCATAACAACTCTGTGAAGCAGGTTCTAATTTTATATTTAGGTTATAGCATAAGATAATGAGTCCCACAGAGGCTCACCCATTTACTCAACAAATGTTTACTAAATGCCTAGTCTGTACCAAGCACTTTTCTAAGAGCTGGAGATTCACCAGTATATAAGACATGGTCCTTGACCTTACAGCCTCGTTGGGGATAACCAAGCCAACAAATAAAATAATTACAGACTATAGAAGAGTGCTATGAAGTAAATGATAATTTTGTCTAAGAGAGGAATAGGTTGATTGTCCTACTTTGGATAGAATAATTAAGAAGGCATCTCAAACTAGGTGATATTTAAGCTGAGATGTAAGGGATGAGAAAGGATTCAGTCATGAAAAGACTGAGGGGAGAGTGCACAGTCCTCAAAACTAGAAGGAGCTGGCATGTTTAAGATTAAAGACAGTCAGGGCTGAAGCAAAGTGGGGGTGGGGGAGTTGGGGACAGTGTGGTGGGAGAGGCCCAGAAGATGGAGATCCCATGCACCATGGTAAGGAATTTGGAGTTGTTCTAATGCAATAGGAGGGCTAAAGAGAGTTAAAGCAGAGCAGTGGAAAGACTGATCTAAGTTAAAATGTAAAATATCACTCAAGCTTCAGTGGGGTAAAAGGCTTATAAGGGAGCAAGAGTGGACTGTGGGAGAGCAGATGGGTGGTCACGGTGGCTGACAAGACAGGAGATGATGGGGGCTTGGGCTAAAAGAGTGAGTGGAGATGGATGCTCTTTGTTGTTTTTGAGATAAAGTCTTTGTGACTTGCTGGTAGACATGGAGGAAAGTGAAGACAAGGAAGGATCCAAAAAGAGGTTTCTAGCTGAAGCAACTGGGCTAATGGCAGGGCCAATAACTGAGTTGGGAGAACCAGAGCAGAAGCAGATTTTGAGAAAGAGAAATGGGACATGAGATGAAGAGTTAGATTTTGGCTGTTAAAAAAAATATCAAGCATCCAAATGAAGAGGTTATTTAGGCAGTTGGATAATGAATCTGGATGAGAAGTCTGGCTAGAGATAAAAATATAAGATTATTGACATATGTGTGGTTTTCAAAGCCATGGACCTGGAAGAGAAAATATACACAGAGAAGAGAAAGTGTGTTAGATCTGAGCACCAAGGAACGTTAACATTTATAAATTATAGGTCAGGTAGAGGAGAAGAATCCAGAGACAAGCAAAGAGACACTTGTCCCAAGTCACCAAGTTAGTAAGAAGCTGAACTGTGATTACTGATGCAACATTTGGGAGGAGTCCTGCAGAGTCTGGCACATAGAAAGTCCCTTCTGTACAACCTGAATTACTGCAGCAGCTCCTTCCAACTCCAAAACTCCTCCTTAGACATTCAAAGCCAACCTTCATTGATTCAATCTTACTTCTCCAACCCATTTCTGGCACCAAGGATGTTCCTAAATATTTGTTGACTAAGAAACACTCTGCAACTCACAAAGTTGTAGATACTTGTGGGGTACTGTTTTAGGTAACAGTAACCACCACAACAATAGCATTCATTCATTTCACAAATATTAGGAGCTTGCTGTGTGTCAGGCCATGATCAAGCCCCTGAGAAGGCATCAGAAGACAAAATAAGTAAGCCTCTGCTCTTGTGGAACTGACATTGGGAAGAGGGGTCTCTCTAATGTAGGTTTTTTTTATGGGTCCCTCCATGGGTCCTATCCATTCCCCTTCCACAAATGTTCATTCTTCTTCCTTCTTCTCTTTCCTCCCCTTCACTTATTCAAATCCTACATTTCCACAGAGACCAGTCTACAAATAACATGTTATGTTCCCACAGGCAAGCACTGAGGTATCTGAACATAAACATCATCTCTCCTCCATTCCTTCCCACAGAGATACACATCTACCTACAGAGCTCCTGCTCCAAACAGAGACATCAACAGAGAAATCTCTGCAGAGATCATCAGATCTCCAAGTGCAAACAGATACAAACAGAGAAACCTAGAGAAATAGGTCCTCGGAAGAGGAGGGGGTGGGAGCATGAGCTTTGCTGAGTAAAACAAAAAACAGAATTTAAAGAGGCTAATGGGTATTGTAGAGAAAATGAACAGTAATAGATGAGATGGGTCAGAGTGTAAGGGAGGGTTCAGCAAAACAACTTTAGGCTATTCAGATATACTGCTAAACCCAGAAGGACCACTAAAGAGCTTTTGGTGGTATTCTGTGCTCACATGCTCAGCTCATTCCTATTGCCAAGACTGAGAGGCAATGATAGTCACACTCAGGGATTTTCTCAGGAGCCCAGGCTCAGAGGAAGGCTCTTGCAATGAAGGTCAATTCCTCACCCCCAGCAAGGGCAGGCTATACTAGGGGAGTGTTGCTGGGTCTTAACCTATTTACCACTAAAGCCTTCTCAACCATGTAGATTAGGCTAATGTTCTCTGATGGGGATAATAGATATTTCCCTCACATGCTTACCTACATCTAGCAACCAAATACCTTCCATGAGCAAAACTGACATGGTCAAATTGAATTATGATTTAATACACACAAAGAATAATTTCCTTATATTCCAGCAGATGGAGCTATAGTCTGGAGGGCCTCAATATGCTTCAGTGGCTCTTGCCCACCCCTCAAAAATAAAAATAAAATAAAATAATCATTATCAAGAAGAGGTATGGGGAAAGAGAAGGAGAATTACAAAAAGCAAACAGAAAACAAAAATCAGATTACTTTATATAGAACTATTCTGTGGTTGTACAAGTACCTGTACCAGTGTCTGACCTACAGCAGGCTCTCAATGAAGAATGAATGAATAGATGTGACATAATCTGGGGACTAGATTGTAGCTCAAGCATTCTTAGAATAGCAATTTTCTCGTCAGTCAGCTTGGTTTTTCTCTCCAGTACCTTTGATTATTTGCATATACAAACCCTTTGGACACCCACTTTCCATCAAAATGTCATGGAAAAATTCTGTGAAACTTGACTGCAGGGTCAAACTAATGTCAAAGGGAGGTGTCAGGAGAGGCATGTGATAAAAATAGCCCTGCCGAGGTTCCCACTTATTTCCCATGCTGTAACACTGAGCTCGAGGCAGAGTTTCTCAAAGTGTGTTTCCCTACCATTCTACATCAGTGTCATTTGGGTTGTTCATCAAAAATCCCAATTCCCAGGCCACACCCCAAAGAATCAAGTTAGTGCTTCTGGGCTAGGGCACCCTGAGTGGTTCCTCTGCACACCAAGCTTGAGAATTTCTCTTGTAGAGGAAGGAGAGCTGACAATCCCTTTTCTTTAATCCTGAACTCCAAAGAGGACTGAAAACTCTGAAAATTGTAAGATTTTCATAACTCATTTTGGAATAAAAAATCTGACCCATGAAGTGCCATGAAGCTATGTACGATCCTTATTTATTGCACATAATTGTGAACATTCACATGCTTCATTGCAGAAATATTAATGTGTTTGATGAGAAGCTGCTGCCCCAAACCAACTGAGGGTGTTATGGGATGTATGATATGTGCACTGAATTGCCTTTCTGAACTCCAAGAGCTTTCTGAATTCAGACACCTATGGCCTCAAAGGTTCAGATAAAGGGCACCTGTCCTGTGTTCTCATGTTCCATCCGTAGGTGGTGTTTGAAGCAGTAATGTATGGGTTTGACAGGGATAAGAAAGTGTAATAGAAAGATGACTGGATAGGGAGCTGGGAGATTTCGTCTTTCTTGGCCTTAATTCTCTCTCCTGGAAATGACGAAGGAGATGACATTTAAGGCCTCTGACTTTAAAATTTTGATTATCGCAACTTCCTGCTCTCTTAAGAATGTTGAGGCATTACTGCCACAAAGATTGGATTGTGGTGTCTTGTTATTTTCACTAAGAAAATTTAAAAAGGCACAAACCTTTCTCTGTTTTGTTGGGTTTCCAGACAGATTCTTGACTGATATCTCTCCCAGTGGTGTGAAAGGGCATTTACCCAAATTGTATAGATATTTTGATACATTATTGCATCCAGCAAAAACTACTAGGAAACTACGAGAATGCAGAAGTAGTCATGAACACCAGAGAGTGCAATGGAACAGGGTGGAAGAAAATATTATGTATGTTAGTTATAGAGGAGGAATAAAGAGATATAGAGCAAGAGACCTGAGAAAGCAACTATTACCAGTGGCTCTTGGAGCTTAATTCAACCAAGGGAGGGGCAGCAAACCCACGTGATTGGGGTCTCAGTCTAGGCTTCTACGCAGTAATTAATGTGTAAATAATCATCCTAAGACAGTGTCAAATCCCAAAGCAAGATTTTGAAAAATTAAAACTCATAAAACACAAAGTGAAACAAAACAACAAGCTCCAAGTTTGTTCCACTGGAAGTCACTTGTTATGATGGGTTGAATTGTGTCCCCTTAAAATATATGTGTTTGAGTCCTAACCCCCTAGTACCTCAGACTATGACCTTATTTGAAGACAGGGTCTTCACAGAGACAATCAAATTAAACAGAGGTTTTTAGTGTGGGCCCTAATCCAATGTGACTATTGTCCTTATAAGACAGGGCAGTTTGTACCCGCAAATACAGGGAAGACACAAGGTAGACAAGAAGGCTGTCTACAATTTGATGAGAGGCCTAGAATAGCTCCTTCCCTCACAGGCTGCAGAAGGAACCCACCTTGCCAATGCCTTGATCTCAGCCTTCTCACCTTCGGAACTGTGAGATAATATATTCATGTAGTTTAAGCCACTCAGTTTGTGGTCTTTTGTTATGGCAACCCTAGCAAAATAATATACAATGTTTAGTTCAAGGACAGAGGGAGGGGCCTATGAGCTCCGAGGATATATATTTGAGCATTCATTTTACTTCTGTCTTTATTTATATGCCATTCTTTGTTTTCCATTTGTTTCTTTTTAAAAAAATTTTTCTTTTAATCATTTTTTATCTGACTGTACTAGATGTATCGTTATAAGCTGCCTGAAATTCTGTTCATGTTGAGAAATGATATAAATTGGTAAGTAACTATTTTCTTGCCTGAGCACACTAAGGTCAGACACACTTATCATGAAACAGCAAAGGGGCAAAGTCCAGCTCTCCTGTAACCAGTGGGGAAGGAATGTAAGAGATGGCAAAGTTTAGTTTCATAGAGCAAATGATTTCCGCGCTCTGGGAAAGAATTCTTCAGACTATAAGCTACCTTCAAGTGGTGATTGAGTCACCAAAAAGTCAGGCCTGTCTAACTCTTCATGATACAGAGCAGAGAGGGAGGGCAATCGTTTCTAAGCAAAGGACTATGGCAGGAATTTTATGAAGAGTGTTAAGAAGTGAAGCAAAAAGAATGACCGTTTATGGAACACCTGCTAGCGAGCAGGCACCGTGCTAGACAATAGATCTATGCAATAGATCATTCAATCCTTATAATAACCTCGCAAGGCGGTATTTCCAACTCCTTACTTAAAACCCAAAAATATGTAGCTCAGAAAGGTAAAGTAACTTGTCTAAGAGAAAGGCAATTAGTAAAATGTTGAGCTTTAATAGGGAAATCCGAGTCTTAACTTCATAATATTTGCATCCCTCCAAACTGTCTCCCTAAAGTTCACACATTGTTTGATGCTCTTAAATCAGGATCATCAGTATCTACAGAAATGTAGTTAATGAGTCTTACCTTAACCTGAACATTTAGAAATTTTTGACTGAGAGACCACAAATTCTGTATTTGGTATAAAAGTATATAAAGAATACGTAAAGAAACGATTATAACTTTTTAGATCAACACAGCTTGTAAACACATGTGGGCCACAGAATAGGATTAGGAAAAATATTTGGAGTCATCACAAGGAAAACAGAGTAACTCCAGACTATGACTTCACCAATTCCTTAGAGAAAAGGGATTGGAAGTTAATATCAGAACCACTCTCTTTACTGATTATGTATGTTATATTTTAATCTTTGGAAGGTGGATTGTGGCCCAAATTAATAGTCGCCTTCCAAAATCCATTCTCTCCTTTTAAAAGGGCTCGTGGGCACCCAGCTCAAGTTTCCATTGTGCAGTCTTCCGTGAAGACCGGTGCACCCAGGGGCTGGCTGGTGGACTGTGAGCGGAGGTGCTGTGGGCCGCTGCTCTCCCTGCCCTTAGAGGGAAAGGATGGATGCCTTCCATCTCTGTGCTCCTCCCTTTGGTGGGAAGCAGGTGTGGGGATGGGAGCTAAATCAGTCATTACTGATTTTCACATAGAAACCAGTGTTTGAGGATGAAAGAGCAACAAAAAGATTGGGGAGCCACCTCACTAGCCGGGCTTACACTTCTATGTTGGAGAGATGCAGAAAGTCTATGTCTTTAAAGCCATTGTTATTTTGAATCTCAATGTTACTGCAGCCAAACCAATATTCTAATAAGCTTTAGTTTAATAATTAAACAGAACACTTCATTCCCCAAATCTTCTGAATATGAATGGATGTGAAAATTGTCCCTATAGAATCATCTACTATAATTCAGTGTCCCTCTTGTGGCCCAGTTGCTTCCAACAAAAAGAGACCTTTAAATACAGATGCTCCTTGACTTACGATGGGGTGATGTCTTTATAAACCCATCATAAGATGAAAATATTGTTAAGTCAAAATTGCATTTAATGCACCTAACCTACCAAACATCGTAGCTTGCCTAGCCTACATTAAACACCCTCAGAATACTTACATTAGCTACAGTTAGGAAAAATCATCTAACAATGAATACACTGTAGAGTATCAGTCGTTTACCCTCATGATCGTGTGGCTGGTGGGAAGCAGCAACTGTCCAGGACCTGACATATCACTAGCCCAGGAAAAGATCAAAATTCAAAATTTGAAGTACACTTTGTACTGAATACCATCACTTTCACACCATCATAAAGTTGAAAAATCATAAGTCGAACCATCGTAATTCAGGACTGTCTGTATTGGGGGCACTTCATTTCCTGGGCTTCTGTAGTGTCTTTAGGAAAAGTCTCTCAAGGGGATCCTGGATTCTCAGGTTTTCTTAGGAGCAGCTGAACTGGGTCTGGAAACGGGACTCATTTCTTTTCAATTCCAGATAAGAGCAACGGTGAAAGTGAAGGCCCTGTGAGGATGATCTGATACTTATTCTTGATTTTGTTTAAGCCCAAATAGTCCAAAGAGTGACAAGAGATTCCTGCTATGACTTGACCTATAGGAGCCCTTTGAAACCATGGCAGGTGTTGGATCAGGGGTTTCTGAGACCTGTCTGAGGTTTCTAGAGATACTACATTGGCAGCTTCCGGAGGAGATTGGGGAGGGGGTGTTATAACGAGAATTCCCCTATAATTCCCTTTTCTAAAATAGGGTTTAGGGAAGATGTGGGAGGAGTCCCCCTCAACCGCTGAGAAGTCTCAGTTGTAAAACTGATGACTTATTGATGAGTACATGGGGTCAACCGCTTCAAGTTCTATGATCAATTTCAATGAAGAGGAAGTGAAAGGGCATTTACCCTATTTCTGCAGATATTCTAACAGGCACTTGCACTCAGTAAACCACTAGGAAAACTGTTAGAGAGTGTAAAGCAGAGTTACTTTCAGGTAAGATCGGGAATTGCATATAAGCCTGTTGAAGTTTTTTCTTCACTTTGTATTGGCAATAGCAGGACACAAGGGGCCAGACTTACATAAGGGATGCTAGAGACAGTGTGGGTGGGGCAGGGAAAGCAGGGAGACCACCTAGGTATATTAGGTAGTTCCAAAAAGATGGGCCTGATCTTGGTAAAAATCCCCCCTGAAAATGAAGATAATAGATTTATGGAGTTTTGTTTTGTTTTGCATAAAGGAAGAACAGAAGTGAGAAGGGGAAACTCATGAGGCTCATTAAATAAAAGGTCAGTAAAAAATATTAGGAAGGAATTACATTGTAAGGAGAGATAGAAGCATAAATTCCATTGTTCTCTTGCCTAATATAAGAAGTCTATTCATCAATTTGATAAAGCACAAAAGCACTATGGTTGAATATTCAAATAATGTTATCACATAATATCTCCAAGTCCTGGGCAGGTCTCAGGAGAAAAAAATTAAACAGATATGGTCTCTGCCTTAGCTAGTAAAATCCTAGGCAGCTAACAGTGACCTAAATTGAGGAAAGCTATAACTCTACAAACAACAAAGTTGGTTTTTAGACGACAATATTATTTTCAACCTTCTTGCCATGCTATCACCCCCCAAAAATTTCTGCTGACTGAGACTAGCATTGAATTCAGCTACCATTCAGAAATATATGGGTTAACACATTTTCTCTAGAAGAAAAACAAGTTATGCAAGAAGAAGGCTATTTTAATAGAAAGCTACTGTAGGCATCCTAAGAAAACTTCTACATGTCTTTTCTATTTTTTTGGTAGGGTGTTACTGGTAGAAAAATGGATATTCTGGAACAAATTCGCGTGAGCAAGTCTCACATGTGATTTTAAAGCAAAAGTCCCCTGTTCATTTGCGGCACAAGAAAAACACCGTAATTCTCTGAACTTCTCCCTTGGACTGCCTCAAGTCCTTTCTCATTGGCACGAGGCAATGTTGACATGAGTTGCTCTCCAGACTGAGGTGGACACACAGCCTGGCCGCCAGCTCTCTTATTTGGCAAAGGAAGGTCTTCTCACTTCTCAGGCAAAATATCAAGGAAGTGTCCAAGGCCAGAAATATTTGCAATAAGGGGAAAGTTGGTGCCTCTGCTGAGTTTGTAACTCGAGGTAATGAAACAAACACTGAAACGCAGCAATCAAAAATTGAGAAGCAAAAATAGGAAAGGTTGAATGGTGTGGCAACCCAGCCAGGACCTGACCAAAACAGTATTTGGAAACAGATGGCATAAAAGATTAAAAATATCCAGCACAAACTGGATTAATTAAGAATGGCAGGGGCCAGCCGAGTGAGGAACACGTGGGTGGACATGGATTTAAGCTTGGTTAGTAAAGTAAGGGATACCAAGTGTTTCAGAGCATACGAATGAGCCCTCCTGCAGGAATATGCACTGTAGCCCACATGCAGGTGTCAGGGCCTTAACACCTCGCCGGCAATATCTGTAAAGGAAAACTTCTGTTTAGCTTCATTATAGTTTTCACACTGACTTCCTTAAGAAAATAGAAGTATGTAAAATAGGATTGCCACATATATTTGGATATGTATCAAGAGCCTTCAAATACACTTATGGGCTTTATTTTGTATTCTCATATACCTTTAAAATAAAAATGCATCGATTATTATCTAAATAGTTAATATTCTTTTTACGTCTTTTAAAAAATGTCTTCAACCTACCAACCCAAGAAGAATGTATTGTAGAGAAATAAGGCGCTCAAAATTTAAGGGATTATAAAATAATAGGGTAATATTCGCCAGAAGCCTTTTTCTCCAGATACTGTTGACCTGCATGTATATATTCTGTGAGCAGTAAGTACTGACTCGGGGCAGCCATAGGCACCAGGTAAATGTCAGTGATTTTTGACAAAACAGGATGAGATGCAAAAGAACTTAAAAGTTTTCATTAAAGCAAAAAGGAAAATCTATTTTTAGGCCCCACTTGTTCAACTTTATATTCCTAATATCATTTTCTTTTAACATTTTGATTTACTGAAACTCAGGTACGTAGGAAATCCTTCATAGTAGCCTTGGGGTCTGCCTTGGGGCATGAACTCAGCATGGGGTCCCCGTTGCCAGAGTTTGCTTTTGTGAACTTTGGATTTACTTTTCTGTAAGATGGTTTTGTTTTAAGGCTCAAATCAGATAATCTTTATGAAAGCACATGGAAAGAGTAAGTCATTATACAAATGAAATTTATTTTTTTATACAATTGTTCTTTGCTCACAGACTTATGGCTTGGTTTATACTAGAACTAATTGGGTTTTCTGTTTTACTAAAACAGAAAAGAAAAAAACAACAAATTTGTTAAGAGTTGTCCTGTCAGTCAAACGATTTAAAAACCTAGCCTATTACTTATCTTTCTTTTTCCCTTTTCCTGAGAGGCAAGACTTTGTGCAAAGTCATCTGTTGACAGTTTCCTGTCCTTGCTACTAACTACAACTGCAATTTGATTAAGAACCTTGATCCCTGAAAATAATCCTTTCCTGCAAAAAGGCATCACAAGTTTGGCTATAAAATAAACATCTTTCGTTTCATCTAGATAATAAAAGGAAACATTCATATTCTTACATTTCTTTGAACAGAAAAGACTCTAAATGCTTCAAATCAAATTTTTAAAAGACAAAGGGAATGGACTAAAATATTTAGGCTATATGTGATAAATAAAGGATTAAGTTTATTTATAAAAGAGATGCTTAAGTTTAAAGAAAGACAATTCAAAGTAAAAGTGGCCAAATGACATAAACAGGCAATTTCTAGAGGTAAAAAATGCAAATGATGAATAAACATGAAAAATTTAAAAGACTAGAGAAATGTATTTGTTTCTCATAAATAGTCCACGATGAAAAAGACTGATAACATGCAATTTTAATAAAAATATGGGGAAATAAGCGTATTCATATATTGCTAGTTGGGAGTACAAATTACTGAAATCCTTTTGAAAAGAATCTATGGATCACAATAGTAATTCTAAATACTAGTGTCAGAAAGGATGGTTGTCCATCTTAATTCACTTATTCATGAAAAATATTTCTTGTGTGCCACCTTATGCCAGGGGTGCAGACATGGATAAGATGGAAATAAGCCTCCACTCTTATGGAGTTCACAGTTTATTGGGAGAGAGACAGATAATAGGCATAATCAATAAGCCAACTACATAGTATATAAGCAAGTGATATGTACACTTGGAAAAAACAACAACACCCCAGCAGAGTAAGGAAAATCTATAATATTGAGATGTCAGTGTAAGCTGTCGTTTTAAATAAGGGGTCTGTATAGGTCTGGACAAGAAAGTGAAATTTGAGCAAAGACTTGAAGGAAGCGGAGGAATCCTATTCACTTGTTTATTGGGGAAGAAAGTTCCAGGCATAGGAAAGAGCCAGTATAAATATAAATACATATAAATAGATAACAATAAAGTAGTTGATGAATATAAATATAAAAAAGCCTAACTCGTAAAAAGGTGTTACCAGAAGTTAAGGGGACAAGAAAGATGTTTAAGGGTACAAACTTGCCACTAGCAGATGAAGAAGTCTTGAAGGTCTAATGCACAGTGTAGTGTTTATAGATAATCTTATAAAATGAGATTATAGAAAAACATCACATTTGCTAAAACACTAGATTTAATTATTCCCACCACAAAAATGGAATGATAATCATGTGATGTGATAGAAGTGCTAGCTAAGGTTGCCATGGCAATCATACCACAATATGTAAATGTATCAGATCAAATGTTACACACCCTAAACTTACACAACGTTATATGTCAACTATATTTCAATAACGAAAAAGAAGCTGATAAAAGAAGAATGGATGCAGATTGCACCTTTCTCTCCCAAGGTTTATAGCTTCCTTTCTGCTGAATTCCTTCGTTCATATATTCGGTTCATGGGACCCTATGTCCATAACACTTGGGAGGCTGTGTGGTCCTATCAATTATCAGAAAGATAGTTTTACTTTTGGTCTATCATTAATACTCACAGAGTCCAGAGATTTGGATAAATGATTTCTTTATTTTTCCATAAAATCACCCATGGGCCCATACAGCTCTGCCTGGAAGACAGTAGTTTGAGTGGCATTGAAGAAGTCCCTCCCCTGCCTGCCCTCAGGATCCTCCCCAGACAGTCTCTGAGCGCGGAGATTTTGCCCACTCCTGGAGCGGGCTCTAGGCCCTTCATTTTGTTCAGTGAGGTACATTTACAAGGCCAACAAATTTATCTCTTGCTAATGTGACCTTCTTTCATTACATTCATATTGTTCCATTAATTTTGCTGACAAAACATAGTCACTTTATTCTAATCAGAGGCCTCTCTCTTAATACAGTGGGAACCTTCACATCTGACCATATCATAGTGAATTTTTTTCTGTACTCCTTTTACAAACTTTTTGGATAATTTCTGATATTTTACAAGTTTTCTTTAAAATTTTTTCTTTAAAAAAATTTTGTTTTTCAGATTTAACATACTTTCAAGTGCAGAGTTTGATGGATTTTAAAATATGGGAGCATCCATTTAACTATCTCACTGAATAAGACATAGAAGATTTCCAGCACCCAGAAGTCTCTCTGTACCTCCTTCCAGTCTATTCTGACTTCTGTCACCATAGATTAATTTTGGACTGTTTTTGAACTTTGTACAAATGGAATCATTTTGTAGATACTCTCTTGTGTCTGCTTTCTTTCACTCAACATTAAGTGTATGAGGTACATCTATGTTGTATTGTAGGTAGCAATAGTTTTTATTTTATTTTATGGGTATTACATTATATAAATATACCAACATTTATTTGTTCTATTATTGAGAGACATTTAGGTGGGCTTCACTTTTGGAAATTGTGTATAAAACTGCTATAAATGTTCACATTCATGTCCTTTTGAGAATATGTGCATTTTCCCTCTTAGGTGGGGGCAGCACTCTTTTTCTGTGAAGGGCCAGATAGCAAATACTTTAGGTCACATAGTCTTTGGCACAATCGCTCAATTATGCTGTTATAGTGCAAGAGCAGCCCCCATACAATGCATAAACAAATGGACGTGGCTCGTTTCAATAAAACTTTACTTACAAAGACCAGATTTAGTCTATACAGCATGGTCTGTTGAACCTTGCTCTGCTCTTAGAATAGGAAATGCTGGGTATTAGGAAGGTGGCATGTTAATTATGATTTACCATCTTCTAAAACAGTGGTACCAATTTATACTCCCACCATCAATGGGTAAGAATTCCACATCTTCACCAACATTTCCCAAATACCTTTAAATCCATGAAAACATTGTGTTTTCTCTCACTGGTATTTTTATAGCTGTAATTACTCTATTTACTTTAATCTCGCTTTTCTTCTCTAAGAATTCACTATAGTAACTACCTATCGTTAATCCTCTAATCCTTGCAAAGGAATATCAATGATACCCTAGTTTGTGCTTTTCTGCCCTTTTAATTTGATGTAGGAGAAGAGCACTATATTGGCAGTTGGGAGACTAGACTGAGCTGCTCCATGACTTTAATATAGTCACTTCTGTGCCTCATTTCCTACTTTGTAAAATTGGGCTAATAATTGCCTTGGCTATTTTCCTGGGTTTTTATAATGACAAATAAAACAACAGATAGATAAAATTAATGATGGGGAAATGATTATAATATAATAAGTAAAAAAAAGTATGTTATAAAACAGTACATCTAACATGATCCTAACTAGGGGAGTGGGGAGGGGCAACGTGTGTTTATAGGCACACACAAAAATGACAAGAATATTTTCTAAAATGTTTAGAGTGACAATTTTGGGGAGATTATCTATATTGGTAATTTTATGTTCTTTAAAATATTTCCCAAAAGTTTGAATTTCCTACATAGTCCAGAAGAAAACGTAATTGTTAAAAGTACACAGTGTGGACTGAGGGGCTGCATCTGCCCTCCCTTGTGGGGTCACCTGACTTGTTTTCCGATCCTTGGCTGAACAAGCCAGAAGCTCAGTCTGACGACAGGAATGCACAGCGCTTTACCCAGTGAGGAAAGAGAGTGATGGGCCTTAATAGGCAGTGGGAGGCTTCTGTCTTCAGTTATGTAAAAGGTGATCTTTTTTTTCCTTCTCTGAACACTTAGGGGCTTTTGAGAGACTATGATATCGTGTCAGGGCTTAGCGGTGAAAATAAATGAAGCATAGCTATTTCAACACTGACTGGAAGGTGGATGAGAAATAGCTGTAAATTTGCTGTAAACCTAAAACTGCTCTAAAAAAAATGAAGTCTTTTCAAAGGAAGTCTGTAAGTATGTAAGGAAAGCAGCTTGCTTTGAAGGGGTCCCGCGCTTACCCCCTGTCACTCAGGCCACAGGGGCGGGGAGAAGGTGCTGGAGCCTTGCTGTGGACGGCGGGGCCTGTCTGGAAACCATTTCCTGCAGATGTTGCCCAGAGCATCAAGGACGCAGAAATGTCCCGGGCAGGCGAACTGACACCCTGAATCTAGCCCAAGTCAGACTGAACGCGAAAATGAACTTTGGGGGAGAGTGGAAGGATGTGAACAAGCTTGGCTTTCTTTATAAAATGACTGATCTCTAGCCTATGCTTAACATTTACAAAAAGAAACTGCTACATTTCTCCTGCAGGCCACGTTAAAGGTTAGAGACACGTATGAAGCGTATTTTCCAAAATATAAGCCTTTTAGAAAAAAAAGTTAAAGCAAGTACACGCTGTTTCATGGAGAAGTGTTGGCAAAAGCCCAGAAACGAGTATAAGAACTTAAATGAGGGCTGAAAACTGTTTCCAAGGGAGCATCCCCTCGAAGGGAGAACTGCACCAGCCTGTGGGCACCAGGTGTCACGTTTCACTGATAGCTTGTCACTGACCCCGTGGGTGACAGGAAGGAAGAGGAGTAATGTGGCATTCACCAGAGGACGAGCTTGTCCTATTGCCGACACAGAAGTTGAATTCTTAGATGGCTCGACCACTGAATTGTGTGGTGAACGAGGGGATTTCCACTTTCAAAAATAGTATGCCTTCAGTTAGGTTTAAGATTGCCTTTTTGGGAAGTCTCTTATATTTAGAAGCTTTTTTTTCCCTTCCCCCCTCATGGCTTCTAAAGTCCATCTGCAACATGGTCCACAAGTCTTCAAATTTCAGATGGTCTAACTGAGCCCCAGGGTTCCATTGGAAATCAAGATGTTTTCTTAAAAAGTATGAAGCAACCATTGCACCGACAAAAATGTATTCTCATCAAAATGCTGAAAGTGGTGAAATGATAAGGGACTTTTTTCTTCTTTAGGCCTCTCTGTACTTTTCAAATTTTCTAGACTGTGGTTTTCACCCAAGGAGATGTCCCAGATCTGGGCAGCGGTTTCTCAGGGGGCTCTGACTTTGTAAAGCTGTGCCCTGGTTCCCCTGTTCGGGGAGCCATGAAGACTCAGTCTGGAGCCAGCAGGCCACAGAATCTCCGTGTAACCTAGAATATCAGTTACACATAATACAAAACTAGCACCAAGAAAAAAAAAAAAATTCTATTATGAGCATTTTTTCTTAAAAAGTAAAAATAAAGGCATTTTTAGAAAGAAAAAAAAATCCCTTTAAAATGAAAAGCCTCATAAAGAAAGGTTGATTTTTAAAGATGGGCTTTGCGTGAAGGTTCGAGGATAGCTCACATATAGTTCAGCAAGAGTTATTTGGTGTTCTGGTTACCCTGCAAGGTGAGGGGCAGAGAGACCATGTATGGTTGATTTAATTTTGGATCTGGGAGGCACATGGTCGGCCCAATTCAGTTTCCATTTTATTTTCTATCCTCTCTGCAAATGACTTTCTGTACAGCTGTGAGGTTCTGTGCCTCTCAGCAGCCCAAGCATGGAGATGGTGGAATGAGACAAGGACTGAGAGGGTGAAGCTCTCCCACTGTTCCCTAGATTCATAGAAGCGAGTGGACCTTCTGTCCACTTCCTTGGAACAGTGACGCCAAATTCACAGGTTGGTGGTTACAGTTTTCCATCAAGTATTTTAAAGTGTCACCTTGAGCACCATCCACTTGAAATGACCAGTTCCTTCTATTATGGTACAATTCCCCCTCCCAAGTTTCTACAGAATGTTTTATAACAAGTCTTCTGGTTCTTGTCTCTTAACTTATTAATCATTTGCAGAATAAACAGGAACATTCCCAGCAGGCAGTCTTTTTGGGTAAACTTCATACTATCCCTGTGGATGGAATTTAGGAACCATCAGTAGCAATGCAGCAACTGAGCCTGCCAATCTCTAATAAGAGGCCATTTCAGGCTACTTTAGACTCTGGACTCCTCTCACCTAATGGAAATTTCCTCTCATCTATTTTATTCTTTCCAAAGCATATTCTAAGAAGTTGACCAGTCTATTAATGAGCTTCTGGGAATGAGAGGGAGGGAATTTAGGAGTGTTTTAATGAAGACTTGTAAGTCCCCTGCTTTATGTTGATTCTAGTGACTGTCACAGCAGCTCATACAGTAGAAGGGAACTGGCAAGTCAGGATAAAGAGAGGTTTTGGATGTTGGAGGACCTTTCCATGTAGTAGTGGTCCTAGTCCAAAGATGGTGATTGGCACCCAGAACTGTACGGGAAAGCAAATGGGAACTCTGAAGTGATCTTCTCTTTGAAGCTGAGACCCCACCCTACCTCGTTTTTTCCCAGCCCAACAACTTTATTCTGAGCCAGAACCTACTTTATTGGTATCCAGATTATGAGGATCACCTGACATAATGAGTGTGAAGATCTTGGCTCAGTGCCTGGCACATGGCTGAGAAATGTGGGCTGCTGTGACAGAGCACATGAGGATGGAATCACAGATGAAGGAGGAAGAGAAGCATATTGGAGACTTTCAAGGATGCTGTCTGTGGGTTAGGAAAATCCCCACTGGAAGTAGGCGCCCAGCCAATGAAGCAGTCAGTATAGTACATAAGTATCAGAAATAGATCCCTAAAGCCAGTGACCTATATTCAATAACACTGATCCTAGCTTAATCTAAAATTTTCATATTTTGCTCATAATGGGTCTTTTTTATTTATATTTTTTAAAATGTTGCATTAAAATAATGATTTTAACTGAGTTTTTGGTCACTTCCTTAAATTTTGCAACCTGGTGAGTGTTTCACTTGTCTCATTCTAGTACCAGCCCTGCCCAAAGCAAGGTCTAAAACTTGTATAGTCCTAAAAGTCAATCCTATAATACAAAGCATAGTAATTTGGCATAGAAGGTTGAAGGGGAGCAGGATATACCACCTCCGAACATGCCACTTTGACATAAAAATTCTTTTGAGCCAAAGGCATTTGAACTCTTGACATCCTTTATCTGCCTAAAAGCAGAGCTTCCCAAAGGAAATCAATTGTCATAAATCTCCTTCCAGGATAACTCTAGTCTACTCTTCTTGGAGACAGAGTTAGCACACATCCAGGCAGACATCTCACAAATCATTGTATCTCCCATCTATTTTCCCAAGAGCCCATTTATCTTTCCAAAAAAATCATTTGCTTTGCCATAAGTGCCCTTTCCCCTCCCTTTCCCCTACCAAGGCAGACAGATACATAGGTCCCACACTCTAACCACCCCTTTGAGCCCCTCATCACTGAGTGCTCCCACATGTAGGTGTGATGCACATGCTAATAAACTTCTGTTTGTTTTTCTCTTGTTAACCCGTCTCTCGTAAGCCCAATGTTCAGGGCCCCAGCTGAAGAATGTAAGATGGGTAGAAGGAAAAGATTTTTATTTTTATTTTTCTCCTAAACAAGGCTCAGACCCATCTAAATAACAACAACAGCGAGAAGAGAAGGAAGCCTGCCCTTTTCCTTCTGACTATGGAAGAAAGTCAGAAAATAAGAAATATCATGTCCTCCTTATCCTGGCACCCACTTTCCATAAAGAGAATCTAGGCCCCTTAAAACAGAGAAAGAAAAATAGCAAGAATACGATGAACATAAATAAGCCTTTATATAGGATGCCAGACATGAAAAGGCCGAAGAAGCCGCTAACTTGGAGAAGGAGAGTGGACTGTTGTAGGGGCTAAAGTAGGAGGAGGTAGGCTACTTGGTCAAGGAGGGATCTCTGAAGAAGGAATTGCTCATGCGGATTAACTGCTATTGGGCAATTTGGATTTTATCAAGAGAGATGGAGAGGAACAGTTAGGGGCTACATCATGTACCAAAGTGGATGTGGAGGGATAGCTGTGAAGGACAACGACAGGCAAAGGCCACTGTGGCTGATGCCTAGGCCTTCAGGGTCCTTCATAGATGTGTCCTGGGCATTCACAGATAGCAGGCCTGGGCAGGTAACTCAACATTTTCAAAGAGGCTCTGATTATTACCTTATAGCTGGGGGCTCAGATAAGGGAGGAAATGAATAGCTTAAAGTATCTTGGAAAGTTCGAGATTCCCTTGGGCTCTTACCTGTTCTCTCAAGAGACAATAGCACCACTCACAGCCAGAATGACAGGCAACATGGGCAAGACCCTTTACCAATTCTTACTTTCAGGCCCTGTGCTAGATCTGTGGGCTACACACAAGGACTTTGTCTCTGGAGCTTATGTGGCAAATTCCTGGGCACCTGAGTGACTAATAAGTAGAAGTAGCGCTTTGCTATCTGTATCACTTTGTGTAGCAATGAAGAGTTTCACTGTAAAGAGGTTTTACAGGTATTGCCTAGTTTTTACTACACTGTGGGCAAGGCGACAGCTTTTAGCCATTCCTATTATGGATAAAAAGACTAACCCATAGATGGTTAAGTGGCTTGCCCAATATCGCTCAGCTGGTTCATGAGAAGACAGGAGACTGAGTTTCTAAAGTCTCATTCTCCAGTTCTTTCTGGGAGACCACACAGTGGAAGAATTTGCAGCTAGGGACACCTGTGACCCCATAAGAGTTCTCCTTCTTTTAAACTTTATTATGGTGCTTATTTATTTATTTTATTACTATGGTGCTTTTGGTGCCAAGGTTGTTGGCTGACCTCCTCGTGTAGGCTGGGAAGAGGCCAGTACCCTGAGCCCGCCAGCCTATCCTCAGGGGCCAATGCCCGCCAAAGCTTTCTTTTACCTCTTCACTTTTATCTTTATCTCAGGAAAGTATAAACATCTAAGTTTTCCCACAGTTGGCCACCAAGTACATTTCTGGCTGGCCTCTGTGGTGTAATCCTGGTTCTTTCCCTATTTGAGCGGAAATTCAGTGGAGGAAAATCCCCAATGTGTTCCAGACAGTATACAAACTTATTCATTAAATGATAAAATATTGTTTCCATGCCAGAGACATGGTTATCATCATCATTATCAACGGGTGCTGGAATTACAAAAATACAGACTCTCTGTCTTCAGGGAACTTCATGTAAAGGGAGGAGACAGAGGGAGACACATTTACAAACATCATTTCTACACTATGTGATTGCTGAGGGACGAAACAGGTTCAAAGTGGAAGATGCCTCAGCCTCCCAGGGGGTGTGATGAAAAGAAATTCCCTGGATACAAACCCCTCATGAAATTAAAGCTACATGAGCATGTATGTGTTGGGGGGGGGGGCATTAGGAAGGAGGTTCATTATATGTAAACAAATCCAACTTAATATTTTAGAATTATGTTTGGGTCTACAGTCATCTACAGTTCTATTGGCCAGAACTGACCAGAGAATTAGGTAATTAAATAAGAAATTCAGCAACAATTTTAACTTTATTTATGTTCCTGGGACAGTGCTCTGATTTACTTTATAATCATGATACTTCCCAAACACAATTTATTGAGTGCCTACTATGTGTCAGATATTATGGGCACTAGAGTAATTTCAGTGGCAAAAGAGAAAAATAGGGCTTATATTCTAGTGGTGTATATAAAATATGCTTCTCAAATGACATCTGTTTCCCTTGAACAGTGAGTGGTTCTCAAACTTTGCTCATTAGAATCACTGGGGGACCTTTCAAAAATTTCCAAAGCGTGGCCTAACCTAGACCAAATTCAGATGGTTCTCATGTGTGAGGAGAGTTGACAACTCCTGCCTTAGAAACTGATGTACTTCCCTAGAGAGGCAGGTCATTCCTTCTCCACCTCCCACCCACCTTCTGAAGGTCACTTGTATAATTCACAGATGAGGAAACCCAGAACCAAAGGTTCAGAGTGACATGTCCAAGGTAAAGGGAACATTTAGAGAGTTACAGGACCAGAACTTGAACCTGGGTCTTCTGATTTTAAGTCTAGTGTGGTATCTACAATGTTGAAAGAGCTGTGAATACTGTTACTGCTTTGGCAAAGATCCTAGGGGCTCCCCAGGGCATGGGAAGATTGTCTGCAAGTCTCCTGGTCAATTCCTCTCACTTACTGAAGACTTTAGCCCTGGACCAGTTTTTATCCTAAGAAATGTAGATATCCAGAGGCCCATTCAGCATAGAGTTCGTTTGACAGGCTCTTTTCTATGACCTCCTCATTGCCAATACATTTCTATGGCACTCCATCTCTGCCATCCACTTCCATTGCCACCTCCTGGATGCCGCCTCAATGACTAGTTCAAACAAAAACTTCTCTAAGGAGAAAATCATATCTTCTGAGCACACTCATTCCAACAGCTCTCAATTTCATCAGCGGTGGGTCACTGCACAGGTCACCAATGCACCACTTGCTCTTTTCTCTGTCAGCACCTCCCTCTTTCATTTCCTTCGTGCATGCCTTAGAAGCCATAGGCCATCACTTCCATCATTGTGAGGCATATTTGTAACTCCCGTGCCTATTTCTCCAACTCCCTCTTGAGCACCATCCTTCAGACATTTTAAGCATTTTGGCTGGTTCTACTGTCACCTTGAGAGCTGGCACCTCCAGCTCTTTACTATTCCAGACCAAAGGGATCTTGCTTAATATGCAATTTCTCTAGTTCAATTTTAAAAGAATCTTCTTAAACAAAAAGTTAAACTTTTTTCACATAACATACTTATTTAAATAGAAGGATCTTTTAAATTCTGAATGTGCTCAACCTCTCCCTAACTAGGTCACCTTCTGGCAGGGCTTTGCCAGGTTTCACACATATAAGCCGTTATAAGAACTAGTTTTTCCCATAGGAGATTATTTTAGATCCCTCAGGAATCTCAAACTTTTGTTGCCTCTTCTATTTTTTTAGGGTCTGATGGAGAAGACTAAACTAGGGACTTAGAGAATGGAATAATCATCTACTGCTTTAACTGGTTAATATATTAAACTGACAATGATAATAGTTTTATAGAGAGTAAGATATATAACCTGGGAAGCTCGAGGCAGTTGGTCATCCAAGGTGAACTAAGGAAGAAAGGCACCCTTTGTTCTCTGCTTGGTGTCCTTACCTGGGACAAGGCATGACATGGGCTTCTGTTACTCATCAGGAGTCCAGATAGAACACACGATTGGGTGACCTTCTGCAACTACTATTTTTACAAAGCCTACGTAATCTTGGCTTCCAACCTCAAACTACCTTTGATGCTTGAACTTTACCCCGAGAGATCTGATGAAGAGCTGGAGCAGACGGTGGGTGCCCGTAGTATAAAAAATTCCGCAGGTGTTCTGCTGCTCTGCCAGAGGTGGTCGCTGCTTGCCGCCTTCATTGAAATCTCCGAGGAGGAGTCTTCTGGTGATAAAGATGACCTACAGTACGTACTTCTTTAGTGTGAGAATCATCCCGGCCCTGTCCTTTAGCGAGCCCAGTGTTTCACAAGCACACAAAATATAAGTTAATTGAAGAGCACACGGGTGGCTCTGCGGCTTAAGGTCTGTCGCCTAGTGCTGGCCTAGAATACAACCCATAACCTTAAATATTCTTTTAAATTAAAAAAAAAATTGTTGATTGAGTTTTAAAGATTGAGAGGCAGAAGGGGGGGGGGGACCTATTTGTTGTTCCACTTATTTATGCCTTCATTGGTTGTTTCTTTTTTGTGCCCTGACTGGGGATCAAACCTGCAAACTTGGTGTATCAGGACGATGCTCTAACCAACTGAGCTACCCGGCCAGGACAACCCTAAACACTCCTAACAATTCATCGGCCCACCTCTAACATTGCTGAATTTCTGTGGGACTTGAATGGCATCAGTTGGCTCCATCTCAGAGAAGGTGGTTCCTGTGCCCCCATCTCATACATGTTCTTATTTATCTTCTGCCCACTCTCTCCTGCTTCCCCAAACTAGCTAAAGTATCGTTTGGCTGTGCTAGGAGGTTTTGGTGAAAAGGAATGATTCATTTGAAGTTCATTCTTAGAAGGCCTGTTTTCCTTTGATAACGAATCCAGAGAAATCGAGCGGGGGAAGTACTAGCCTTGTCTGGGTTGTTTGTCTTTATTGAACCGTGAATTCCCCTGGACTGGCGCCTATTGCCGAAATCCCTCATTCTTTACATAAATAAACAAATAAATAAAATCTTTTGGCTGGTACCTAATAAAAACTCATACTGGCAAATCAAGTTTAGCACATCTCCTGGAAACTCCCAGCTTTCAAACTTCAATAAGATAGTCATAGGGTATCCGACCCAATTAAGGCACACACATTAAAATCCCCTTTTAGCCAAACAAATAACAAACAACAGGGTCTTTCGCTTTTCTCCAGACCCTTTGATTGAGGTTTAGTGGCTAAGACTTAGATTAGTGAAGAGAAATACTATTAATCTGAAAATTTTTTTCTTGGGAGGAAAATGCCATGATGTATCAAAATGTACTAAGCAGTTATTTAAACAAAACAAACGAAAAATAAACTAGGCTGAAAGTGATCTTTTGGCAAAGGGATTTGCCACTCTTGGCTCCTGTGTTTATTTCAAAAAGAATGAGGGGAAAAGGTGAGCATAATATTCCTGTTCTTGCCATATGGTTTTAGTTTTGTTTTGGATCAGTTTGGACAGAAACTTCCAAAAGCAGAGATTGATTAGCTCCCCAGCTTTCAAATTTTGGACTAGATAACTTTTTATTGTGGAGAGCTGTCCTGAGCCTTGTAGGACTTTAGCAGCCTCTATTTTCTGTCCCCAGCCTATTTTAGTCCCAAGGCCAAAGTCATAAAATGAATAATCCCCAGCAGATAATTTATTTCTAGTGGCATGCATTTTACATTTGGAGTTTGGAAACTCTCCTGTAAAGCGACAGAAGCCAATATTAAGATCTTTGGATCACTTAATGCAATGGTTCTCAACTGGGGGCATTTGTTCCCTTCAGGGGACATTTGACAATGTGTGAAGACATTTTTGTCACAGAATGTGGACGGCTGTGGGTGGGGCAGGTTCTCTCTGATTTCGGAGAAAATAGAGGCTGCTAAAGTCCTACAAGGACAGCTCTCCACAGTAAAAAGTTATCTAGTCCAAAATGCCAATAGTTCCGAAGTTGAGAAACAAACAGAAAGGGGACCCTTAGCCAGCTATGGAAGTGGTTGCATCATGGACATAAGCGCGAGGGAGACAGTGAATAATAGCAGCTGTTATTTATTGAGTGTTCCCAGTGCTCCAGACACTCCATATACATTAGTTTTCTAAAATTAATAGACTATTTTTAGAGCATTTTTAGGTGTATAGAAAGATTGAGCAGAAACTACCGAGAGTTCTCATATGCTCCCTCACCCACCTAATTTCCCCTTTTATTAACATTTTGCGTTACTGTGGTATATTTGTTATAATCAATGAGTCAATGCTGATACATTATTATTAACTTAAGTTCACAGTTTACATTATGGTTCACTCTTTGTGTTGTACATCGATGGGTTCTGACAAATGTGTAATGACATGTACCCACTATTATACTATCACATAGAAAGAATAGTTTCCCTAAAAATACTGTGCTCCACCCAGTCATCTTTTTCTTCCTTCCCCCAATCATCTGGTAACCACTGATCTTTTTCACTGTCTCCATAGCTTTCCCTTTTCCAGGGTGTCATAGTTGGACTCCGACTATATGTAGCTTTTTCAGATTGACTCCTTTCACTTAGCAATATGCATTTAACTTTCTTCTATATCTTTTCATGGCTTGATAAAATTTATTTTTAGCACTGAATAATATTCCATTGTATGGCTGTACCACAGTTTATTTATCCATTCGCCTACTGAAGAACAGCTTGGCTGCTTCTTAGTTTCTGCAGTTATAAATAAAGCTGCTATAAACATGTATGTGTAGATTTTTAGTAGACAGAGTTTTCAACTCACTTGGGTAAGTACTAAGGAGCATGATTGCTAGATAGTACGGTAAGAGTATGTTTATTTTTGTAGGAAATTTCCAAACTATCCTCCCGAATGGCATTCCCACCAGCAATGAGAGTGCTTTCACAGAGCAGACTTTTTAATTTTAATGAAATCCACCTTAGCAATGTTTTCTTTCATGAATCATGCTATTGGTATTGTATCTAAAATGTCACTGCCAGCCGTGGCTAGGTAGCTCAGTTGGTTAAGGCGTCATCCTGATATGTCAAGGTTGCAGGTTCTATCTCCAGTCAGGGCACATACAAGAATCAATCAATGAATGCATAAATAAGTGGAATGACAAATCTATGTTTCCCCTTCTCTCTCTTTCTCTTTTCCTCTTTCTCTGTCTCTGCCTTTCTCTCTCTAAAATCAATAAATATAATTAAAAAAAAAAAAAGTCATTGCCAAACCTAAAGCCACCTAAATTTTCTCCTATATTTATCTTCTAGAAGTTTTACAGTTTTGTGTTTTACATTTAGATCTATGATTCATTTTGAATTAATTTTTGTGAAAAGTGTAAGGTCTGTGTTTAGATTCATTTTATGAGTACTGCTTGTATACCAGACTCTTCATGGACATTATTGTCAATCCTCATAATTACTTTTCAAGATTGGTACTTTCCCCACTTTAAACTTAAGGAAATGGAGGCCCACAAGGGTTAAATATTGTGCCCAATTTTATGTGTCTTGGGTCTGACTCTCAAAACCATAATCTTTCTGAAACATTGTGCTCCTTTTCAAATTGAAATGAAGATACTTTGGGGGAAGGTCTTGCAAAGTCTGTGTTCCACACCAAAACCCACGTTGGAGTAAAATTTATTTTGAAATGAAATAACTATCTAAGGGAGAGTAAAATATTGAGATCCACAATGGTATAGCAGAAATACAGGGCTTGAGTTTTGCAAGCAGGCTACTAAATCTGCTGTTAATAAGTGACGATGACACCATAAAAACCAATGCTGACCTCAGGAAATTTTGTAAATGAGGCAATATTTTAATAATAAGCCCATATTAAATTATGTCACATAACAAGAGTCTGGAGACTTGGAATCATTATCAAAGACATCATCAAAGACGCTGGCTCTCTCTACCCTTGAGTTCCATAATTTTTAGTGGGCTGCCCTCTGGTCCTCATGCTAGTTGGCTCAAGATGGAAATATGGCCAGGCCATTCACCACATCTACAGTCTAGGAAGAAAAAAGGGAGAGAGGATGGCACCTGCCACATCAAGTGTGATGTGGAAAGGGGCAGAGGCCCTCTCAGAGAATTCCCTTTCCATCTCATTGGCTATGGATATAGGAATTGGATACTCTTACATGTCCCAGCCTCTAGAGTGGAGGGCTGGCAGAGGGAGAAAGGGGCTGGGAAATGGTGTTGAATGTATCCATTCAAAGCTTGCCTGTCTTAGAAACCTCTCATAAAGATATCTGATCTCTTGCCCCACCTCTTCCCATGTGTAAAACCTCTAGCATAGTGACTACTTAGTTTCCCATCTCCAATTCTGCATGCCCCCTGATCACTAACTGCATTTTTCTCAGGACTCTATATGTTATACTTAGATCACTGGAATTGTCAACAGGACCAAGTGAAGAAGCTAGGCTGGAAAAATGGGCACTGAAACTTTGAAGAAAGAGGCTCTGCCCATTGGCTTTCTCATATCTGGGTACATTCTGTTAATGTTCACTCAGTCCAACAGATCCATAAGCACTGAACCAGTGACAGGGAGTACATCAAGAACAAAGAAGGGAAAAGTATACTAAGGGAAAAGGACACACTTTTTACATTAAATCTCAAATAAAGCTTTTAATTTATCTGTGGTCATCCTCAATAAATAGAGTACACACTCAAGAAATGCATTTCTCAATCATCTGACCTGATTTGTATTCTAACAGACAGTTAGTAGTACTCAGTGTTTACGACATGTGGATCCAAGGTCAGGATTGGTCAATGACAGGGTCAGGTTAAATCCATTGCAGGACCATTCCTTGCATAGACTAATAGAATGGTGAGTGCCTTAGTGGGGGAACAATACTGTCAGAAGGATTTTAAAAAATTAATTAATTAACTAATTAATTTTTATTTTTAAAATTTTTGTTTAAATTACAGAACACAACACAGTCTTTTTCTCAAGAAGCCAACTTTCTAATGGGATAGGTGGTTCTCTTCCAATAATAAAAAGTTGAAGGAGGACAGTGGGAATATAAATGCTAAGGAGATACATTGAGGGGTGATCATAAAGTTAGGGTGGATTAATTAGATGAGTCTTTCAGCGAGAGGCACATTTCAATTCTACTGATAAAGCCTAGACTGCTTTTGGATATAGTTCAACATGATTTCAAAGAGTTCGATTAAGAGAGAGTTAAAAATGATAGAGGATCGGGTAGGCTGACAAAAAGGAAGCAATTGTGCTTGCCGGACAAGTTCGTTAGGACGCCCTCAGGGCCTGCCCAGGAAGAATCTCTAAATAGGAAAATAATTGAAATAAAAGAATGGCCACCAAAGAAGAAGAGCTGAAGGGGCAGGAGAAAGACACTTGGCTCCAGGATTCTGTTGTTTCCCTAACATATTCCCTGCCTGTCCTCTTGCCAATGGACCTGTTTTGTAGCAAAAAGGTGTTTCCCCGGAACAAATGAGCTGGGAAGATGCCAAAAAGGAGCAGAGCTTTAGCCATCAATCCTCACTCTCATTCATTTCCTAAATCTGCTTATTTTTCTGTGTGACTGGATGGGAGGGGAGTTTTTTTGATGAAGAAAAGCCCGGTGAGAGACTGTGGCTGACTGAAGCTACAGAAGGACTGACTATAGACTGGCACCTGGTCTGGGCATATCAGCTGCAACCGGCTGAAAGTCAGAAGGCCAGGCGGAGCATTTCAGATCCTTTCCCTTCATTTACTGCAATCAGCATTTGTCCAGTGTCTTCACGGAGGCCCCACTCTAATCCGGAGGTTATGCTGAGCTCAGGGGATTACGAGGAGACTACAGCATGCTTGCACTGTGGGGTCTACAATACACATGACTGAGAGATGGAAACATGGGAAACTCTGAGAACACAGTGAGGGCCCAGGGCCCACTTTCCAACCCTTCCAAGCCTTCTAGCCCTTGGGGGGTCATGGAAGACTTCTTAGTGGGCATTGCATGCCCATAAAGGGTACTCTTGACAAATAAAAACAACAGCTTTTGTTTATTGATAGGAATAGAAAATTCCCTTTTGCTAAAAAAAGTGATTACTGGGGTAGAGGGAGATTTTTCAAGAAGTCAGAGAATTTGCGGGTGCATCGCTTAACTGATGAAAGCAATAAATAACCCTCCAATGACTTGTTCATACCTGCTGCAAGAATAGCTACAGCCACATTATACTTGAAGCCGGGAGTTTCAAAGGTGGTAGATGCCAAGGAACAGGCCAGGGACCTGGAAAACCTACTAGGTAAGTAATACCCCCAGGAAAACATAGTAAGGTATGATAAAACTTATCTTAAAACTGCATATAGATTTTAATTGATGGAAATTCCATAGGTTTGTGTTTCTATAAAAGGGAATTGTGATGGAGGAGAGGAGAATAGACAGGACAGCAGCCAAAAGGGGAATGGGGGGAAGTCCCTTTGGGTTGGCTCCCCCAAGCCACCCTCATCCCCCGTCTCTTGTTTCTTGTCACATCATGGAAGCAGGGCAGCCACAGAGTCTCTTTCCCACACTCCCTTGGAACTGAGAGTGGCTATCTGACCCATTTCTCGTGAAGAGGCGTTAAGTAGATTTGCAGAGGGACTTTTGGGAAAGATATTTTGCCTTCTAACCAAAAGGACAGAAAGTTTCCCTTGTCCTTGATTCCTGCTTCAGATGCTGAACTGAGGACAAACATCTTATAACAGAACCAGAGGACAAAGACAGCCACCTTGAGGGCGGCTGAGCAGGAAGAAAGACACGTGGCTTGGGAGCCAGCAGGCGCTGAGCCACCCCGCGAACCCTGGAGTGCCTATTCCAGGCTTCTTGTAAACAGCTCGACTGAAAACATGGGTCTTTCTACGTATGTCATTAGGAGCATCCTTAATTCACGTAGAAGGATGAAGAAAAATGCCAGCTTGTAGAAGCAAGATTTTCTCACATTGACTTTTTTTCTAAACCCACACCTTCTCATTTCACTGCTCGAGTTAAGGCAGATGGACGTTGTATGAAAAATACTTCAATATATGCTAATGTGGTACAAAAGGAGATTGATAATTAATGTCTATTTTTAATTTGTGAATGCACAGACATCAGTAAAGAAAAGAAGAGTTAAGGAAAATTGAACAGTGAGATAAATAGATCAGTGAGGAAACTGAGAGCATCTCCACTTGGCAATCCTAGCCTTGAGAGTTGGAGGTGGGCTTGTCGTATCTTTGAGAGGGTAAGGTAACTGAACTATAAGAGGAGGAACACAGGAGCAAAGGCGAAGGCTGTCTTCTTGGTTTCCTGCATCGAGGCTCCTCTTTCTGTCTGAAGCGAGCGCAGGCTCTGGCGCTCATGCGTCTCCTCTGCATTTTCTATCAGCCTTCCTCTGCTTTGCCCTTCTTCCCACCTAGTTTTCATCAACAGGAGCTTAACGGGCATCCCTGCCTGCCCCTCACAGGGTGTCTCCTCTCTGCCACTGCTCTGACCCTCTGTGGGGACTTTCCTGCTCTCCGGCTGGTTCTGCTCACACCTTTTCTCCTTTCTCTCATCTGTGCCCTTGACGTTTGCTGTGACCTCCCTCCTTCCCTCTCCCTCCCCCCTCTTCTCTATTCTTTCCCCTTTCCCTTCTTCCTTTGTGGGAAATCAAAAGTAATAAACTGTGAAATTATACCATGATTTGAAGATACTCATGATTTATTAAGCAGGTTACTGAGCTGAAACGGATGTTCCAAACGTGATGATGAAATGAAGAAAGGCTTACGCTATCTAATTTTCATTAACCAACATGATTTCACCTTCTTCTCATGTAACATCTTGTTTCACTACAAGAGGAGATTCCCACTCCTGCTTCGTGGGCATCCTCTCTCCTGCTCAATTCCTTTCCCTGTTCTAGCTTCATTTTCCTTTGGAAGGTCCATTTTGATGATCTAGAATGGTTGGGGTAGAACGCAAGTTAGGACCCCCATGGCTGGGCAGACGCCTCAGAATTGTTAAACCTGAACATCAGGGTCTGGCTCAGGCATGGGCATATTAAAAACTCACTCCGTGGCTTCAATGTGGAGCCAGAGGTGAGTGCAATGCCTTCTCAACATAGTGCTGGCTATTAAAATTGTGTAAGTTAAAGTTGGGCTGGGGAGTACAGGAAACCCCCCATTGATTTGAGAATAGTAAAATAAAGCAGAAAAAAAAAAAAAGCTCCTCATAAGGGTATCAGGACTTCCCAAAAGGGTAAGAGGAGGCTGAGATGACAATGTGTGGGCGCTGCCCACGTTCAGGGGTATGCCCAAAGTTAAAACTGTTTCCAAAAATCCCTGTGTAACCACAGACAGCTCTGAGCTTGTCATACTTATATTTAGAAACAAAGAAATAATACATGAAGGAATTCCATCAGACGTGATAAAATAAAAAGCTTCTCTCTACCTTAGAAACAAAAATTCAGTCTTATGCTCTAGACATCTTGTTGAAAAGTACCAGGAAAGAACACTTTTTATGTTTTCTTTTCAACTCAGTGGGAGCAAGCACAGCAATTTCTAGTGTGGGTGATTTTGCAAAAAGTTTTCCCAGGTAGTTTTAGTGAAACTTTTAGGAAGTTTTTTTGTTCCATTTAATGATTCAAGTTTAGAGTCCTGGGGCGTGTGTGTGTGTGTGTGTGTGTGTGTGTGTGTGTGTGTGAGAGAGAGGGGGGGGGGACGGGGGAGAGAAGAGATTACAGAATGGATCAGTCACACAGTTGGTGGAAGTTCATATTAGAACAAAATCTCTGGAAGGCAGCATTTGGCAATATCATTTTTAAAAAACTTAGAATTTTGCATTTCACTTCCAGAAATTTTTCCTGAGGCAATCATCATGGAATGACAGACAATTATAACTATTTATAGTTAGCAAAAAATTGGACACAGCCTGTATGAGACAAAATAAAATAATTGAATATAATACACATCCATATATAATTCCACATACAATGAAATAAAAAATAATGTTGCAGAAAATTTTTCAGTAATGTGAAAAAGTGATTGCATGTATCATTTATGAAAAATATCAGGTTACATAATTGCATGTATGATATTGCCTTATTTGTGTTAAAATATGTATTTATTATTAGAAAAAAAGACAATGTGTATAACATCAAAAAGTTTACGGTAGTTATTTACTAGAAAGCAAAATCCTTAAAAAATAGGGAATAAATAGCTCTTTAGATATATGTTCAGTTATTAAAAACACATTGTTAAATTGTGTGATAGAATTAATGGGTATTTTGGTTTTCTTGTTAAACCTATTTTCTAAGTTTTGTGCAACTAATAGATACTATTTAAAAATGAGAAAACAAATCAAACTTTATTTTATAAAAAATGTATGTATATGGACAAAGAATGAAATTAATATATAAAAATGAAATTAGTTCTTAAGTGGTAAAATAACAGAATAATGGATACCTTTTTAGTCTTTAATGTCTTTATACACATGTATGTGCACACACATATGCACACACACACACCTTGAAAAATCACATTCCTGATGATGTAATTATGTTCATAGCGAACCCAGAAGAATCTATACATAATCTGTAAACCACAAATCTAAACATAAAAGTCAATTGTATTTTTTATAACAGCAATCAAGTTAGAAAAAGTAACCAAAATAAAAAAAAAATTAGTCACAAAGGCAGTAAACAAAATATATAAGGTACATAGAAATACCTTTTTCAAAAGAGGAGCCAGAACATTATGAATATTGTAACATTTAATTATCAAACCCAGATGGTCTGACTGCATGGCTCCTCTGAATTCATGGGAAAAAATCAAATAAAATTCCTTACTATTCTGTACCCTATCTCAAAATAAATTTTTGAAATATTAAATATTTAAATATGGAAAATAAAACTTAAAAATGTATAGATAAAAATATAGGTTAATGTTTACATGATCTCTGGGAAAGAAAATATTTCTTAAATAAGACTTTTGTTTATAAAGGGAAAAACTTAATTTGACAACATTAAAATTAAGACTGTTTCTGAAAATCCAGTAAAAAAATTGGAGAAGATATTTGTAACATGTTTCTAACAAAAATATAGTAGTAAGAGTATATAAAGGCAGCCTACAAATTAATAAGAACTTAGCAAACAGAACAGGAGAAAAACAATGAACAAAATATATGAGCAAACTTATCATAGAAGAACAAATAAAAATGATAAGTATATGAAAAAAGTTTCAAACTCACTAGAAATCAGAAAAATGTATACCAAATTCAGAGTGAGATACCATTTCAAGCCTACAAGACTGGCAAAAATCAAAAGCTCTTTTAACAACACCAAGACACCAAGTGTTGGTGAGAATGTTGAACAATGGAGCATCTAAATACTACTGTAAATTAAACTGTAAGTCCTTTTTGAAATTTCTTTTGAAAAACGATCAGCATCATCGTGTAAGATTAAACAGTCGCACACCCTTCCACCTGCCAATCTGGCTCATGGACATATACCCAGGGGAAATACCAGCACACGTGTACCAGGAGACTTGGACAAAAATGTTCATTTTTTTCCTTAACGGCCAAACCCAGAAACAACACGGGTGCGGCTAAACAAGAGACTGGACAAATAATCGTGGTATATTCGTACAGCTGAATGTGAGCATCGCAGTGAAATGAAGGCCCACGCTTTGCGCTCTTCACAGACCATGCTGAATGAAAGAGCAAGTCACAGAAGGATGATTACATTGAGCTCAAACCCAAGCAAAAGAAAGCAATACATGTTTAGGGGTAAAGACGCATGTGGTAAAACTAGGAAGCAAAACGAAAGAATCATAAACCCATAACAACCAAAAGTCCTTTTCTCAAGAAGCCTGCTTTCTAACTGGCGAGATTCCTCACTGCCATGCACTAAAATTGTAAGTATGTGGAATTAGGAAGAGAATGGGACTGGCGCAGGGGCCGTGGGACTTCAACAGTGTTGCCAGTGTCTGATTTCTTAGGCTCAGTGGTGGGTATACGAGTACCCATTTACCTACTATACTTTAGACCCATCACATAAACTGTAAGTATGCTTTTTAATGTCCGTTTGTGCTTTTTTTGGTTAAAAATAAAAACATTGAAAATGATAGCAAACAATTAAAGCTAGTTTGAGCAGTCTAAACACCCTTCTCAGACAGCGTGGCACGGGCTTTGAGATAGGTAAGCAGCGCTTTAAACTTGGCTGCATGACATTTCTGAACAGTAATTTTTGCATTATTCAAAAAGGGATAATATTTAACTTAAAGTGTATTGTTAGGATTAAATATGAGGTGGTTGTTTTTTTAAGCCCACTCCATGGACTGCCCTATAAAAAGTATGCAATATATATGATTTTATTATTATTAAAATAGCAATATAATAGTGAAGAGCTCTTTAAAAATAAACAAAAATAGGAATTTCAATCAGTCTTTGGAAATTAAATATACTGAGGTTATATTAAATTAATGCTGCATTATTTATAATATTGTTCTCAAATCTGAGTTTTATCCAAATAACTCAGAATAATTGCTGCATATCATCTAAACTTTCTCACAGCCCTCTTGATAGGGGACATTTACATGTCACTTGCATTTTGTCCTTTGCACGAGGCTTGGTTACTAAGATTCTGGGTCTTCAGACGGCAGACACTAAAGATCGTTCATACCAATGTACGCTTCCACCAAAGGACATAGAGGGGAAAAGGGAGTTGAAGTTCAAAGAGGCGACGGCTAGGTGACAGGTCTGAGCAGATTTTGCTGAGAAGAGCCTCCTTAAGTTACACAAGCATTTAGAGGCACACAGGGACCCAGCTCCCACGGAGGTTACAGTTTTGCGTGGGCACTCCATCGGGATGACATCATTTGATAAAATTATATCAAAGAGAATTGGTTCTACAGACCTAAAGAAGTGGACTTGGGGAGCTCCCACTGACAAAAGTCAAACTACCTTAAAAAAAAAACAAAAAACTTCTAAAATTTCTGAACGAAAGGAAGACAGAATTTTCTCCAATCGCAAGGAACCCAGACAAATATCACATTTCCTGGCTGCCCACTCAAAACTTACCACACCCCTCCCCCAGCTCCCCTCCGGCAACAGAAAGAAATCACAGTAGTGAATTAATAATCCTGTGAGGCAGACTTTCCTGTGTGATTCAGCCCCACAGCCGGAGGAGGGGTAGGCAGCAAGCTCTTTAACTCTGCATGCTCTGGACTGGCTTTCAATATTAGACATCGGAGTTTTTGAAAATTAACACTGGAACAAAAGTGACTATCATACTCCATGTTCCCTTCACCCGCCCTCAGTCAAAACTTTATTTTAGATTTCTTTGGGGCATTAAAAAAAAAACCCGAATGGGAAACACTATCTAGAAATGTAGAAATCAAACCAATACTAAAAGTATGTTGTAGCAATTACCACCACCTATGATTGATTTTACTACAAACTAAAGGAAAAATGCTTTTTACCATAAATGACA
The DNA here is from genome assembly GCF_964146895.1 of Miniopterus schreibersii. Taxonomy (NCBI): domain Eukaryota; kingdom Metazoa; phylum Chordata; class Mammalia; order Chiroptera; family Miniopteridae; genus Miniopterus; species Miniopterus schreibersii. Next base: position 74,198,600 of record NC_138107.1, on the reverse strand, counting down.
CTCCTTTAGCTCTGTGCTTGGCCCCTTCCTCTGTCTTTCCAGCATATCTATTTAATCATGCATGACTGCAGCAAGGTGATGCAACAGTTTCAATATCACTGCCTTATCTAGGCCTGGAAGGAGAAACCTGTGTGACTGAGGAGCCGTAGACAGCCCGGCATCTGGGGCATAAGAATAGCAGAGAAAGTTTTTCCACTGTGGCCTTGCACATGTATCTGTGGCACCTGAACCCCCTGGGAAGTGCCCCCCAATAATCCACAGACCAGATGGGAACTCCAGGGCACTGCGCTGACTTTCCTGCCCTACACATTTCTAAGATAAGGGTCTAAGAATAAATTCAATTTCCAGGCCCTTTGTCTGCTTTCTGAGTTTTCAGAATGCTAAATATTTAGCTAAAACCATGTACATGTTCAGAAGAAATCTTGTCACATGTGGTGGGATCGAGGACTCTGAGGTGTCTCATTGACTCTCATTTTTCCGTCATCCATTGACATTCTCAAGATGACATCCACTGGAGATATGTTTCCAGTAGGTAGCTTCCCTCTACAGGGCAGTGTAAATTCTTCCAGACCCCTAGAGTTAAATCAATACCTTACACTAAAACCTTACAGGCCCCGGGGAAAGTGAATTATTGTATAGACAATGCAGCTGTGTTGACAATTACATGGAACGGTTGGGTACCAAAGCAAAGGATGAGAGAATCCCCCAAATTATTCAAAATTCACTATTATTTTTCTCCGGCACATGATAGAACATTCTAGAAAATGTCCAAAAGCTGCTCACTCACAAAGAAATAAGGAGCCCCAGATACGAACAAGTGTTTAGACAACTGTTCTCCTCTGAGGAGGAGCGCATGGGTCATCTCACCTTCTTCCTATCTCCTTTGGGAAGCCTCTGCCTTGGATTTTGACATCACAGATCAATACGATCCTACCCATTAAATGCATTTCACAGAAGCTAAGTGTAAAATACTTGAATATAGACTCTGTTTTCCAGTTACAAGTATGTTCTCACTGTTAAAAAAAAATTTTAGCTTCAACCTTTCCTTGACAATGTTAATATTTACTTGAAGAAGAAACCGAGATTTAACCTTTGGTCATTGATTCTTTCCCACAGCCTTCTCTGAAATTGGGGAAGACGGACAAATAATTCTTATGATGTAACAGTGTGTTTAAAATTAGATACTCTACTAGACTTCACTGTTGTTTATAACTTCAATGCCTTTTGTGAGGCAACAAGGCACTTTTATTTTGTTGAACAACATGACAGAGTCTGGGTTTAGGACTTTGGAAGGAAGAGCTGGAGGGGACTATAATTGTTTATCAAATTTATCAATCTTTGCTTTTCTTTTTGGATAGTATATTTGGTCCCATTTAAGAAATCCTTTTCTATCCTCAAAGTCAGGAAAGTAGTCACCCTTGTTTTCTTAGAGATTTAAAGTTTTGCTTCGGACACATGAATCCTTGCTCTATCTAGAATTGATTTTTGTGTGTGGTATGAGCTAGGGCTCCAACTTCAATTTGGTCCCTAATTATATCTGGGTTTCCAACTACATGTATTAAAGATTCCTTCCCTTCCTTCCTACTCAGCTATGTCACTCCCATTATGAAACAAATTTCCATGTGTGCATATGTCATATGAAGTAATACTCAGCCTCACTGGTGATCACGGAAATGTCAACCCAGACTATTGAGATACCATTTTATACCCATTTAATTGGTCTCTTTAGTCTCTTCCACTGAAAATTTGTTTGTTTCTGTGCCAGTACCAAACTATATTGTTTACTCTCAATTATTCTTCTAGGATAAATCCAGCTAGCTCATCTTTCTATACGTGGTTAGATTCAGCTTTCTAATAGTTCGTCTCACATCTGTTGGTTGAGTTGGGCCTATCATTTTCCTTTCTCATTCTTTTCTTATCTAATTTTGGTCACAAGGCCCTACTGAATTCATAAATGAACTGTGGAGTGTTTTTTTCTCTGTGAATTGTGCGGCTAATATGAGGGATACGTTTTAACAAAACTTTTTTTGAAGATTGCAAAAGGAATACATGCATTCATTACCAGAAATTGTACAAAATACCCCAAATTATAAAATAAAAATAATTTATAGAGTTACTGTCTAAGAAGTACTGCTAAGTATATTTTGGTACTTTTCCATCTATAACTTTTTGTCAGTCTCTGCAGGCTACGCTCAATTTTCTCTGCATCAGTCTCTCTATACACACATGCACACACGCACATATAGAATTATCATAGCAGCATAGACTATTTTATCTACTTCTTTTACTACTTCATTACAATTTCCCCATGCCATTAATATTTTTCAAAAACAGGAATTTTAGTAGCTAAATATTAATGGTAATTATTAAAATGAATCCATATTAAACTCTCTCTGGGTACCAAAGGAAAATTTTTATTTATTTTTAGGTGAGTAGTTAATGTTTAAACACTCAGTATGATAATATAGTAATGTATATTTTCACTTCCTGTTAAGCTTCAGACACCTGCACCTTCATTCTTAGCCCCACTCTAACCCTGACCCAGCTGGCCTGACCAGGCCTTGAACTACATCGGTGCCCCGACCTCACCCATAGGCGCCCTCTTGTATTGGTGTTGGCGCCACTGTGCCTGGGGTGCGCTATGATATCTTCAGCGCCCCGGGGCCCATCCTTTCTCTTCCTTCTGGACTACACTGGCCTTGCTCAGCCCATGTCACTGATGAACACCGAAATTCTCCATTTGGGTTCGAAGTCAAGTCATGAACTGTATTCAGCTTTTCTGGGGCCTTGCTGACATGCTGTTCTATTGCCGGATATTTATTCATTTATTTTGTTAGTCTGTTGGTCAAGTCAACAAAAGTATATTGATTACCTCTTCCATGCCAGGTTACCACGTGGGGGCACGCTGCTGCTTGGACTTCGACCTGCTGCCGGTCCCGTTGCAAAACAGAGACGCCAGCCAACCCTGCCAAGTGCCTGATTCTGAAAATTACCTCTTCCTGAACAGTCCTGTTTTGCCCCAAATTGGACCTCTTAGATATTGATATTATGTAAGTTTACTACATCCCTTTGGGCACTTAACTTGAAACTCTGGCCACTCACCTTGGGACCCGCTTCTAAACCAGGTTGTCGCCATCAGTCTTGGCAGACTTTTCAGGTGAGCTTTCCTGGCTTCTGACCTTCACAAGATTTATAGTTTCCTGAAATATCTTCGTATGTATTTTCCCACTCTCGTTTAAACCTTAAAATAACTGTTAGGTGGGAGGGAGGCTTGTTAAATTTCTATTTCACTGAAAAGGAAATTGGCTTTAAAAGTTAAATGACTTATTTATGACATGATCTCACTTATATGTGGAATCTAAAGAACTTAATAAACTGATGAACAGAATAGATTCAAAGACATGGAAGCATGGATCAGACTGACGAATGTCAGAGGGATGGAGGAGGGCGGGTGGGTGGAGGGGGAGAGAGTAACCAGAGAATTTATATGCATGTATGCACAACCCAAGGACATGGACAACGGTGGGGAGAGGGACTGGAGAGGGGGGTGGGACTGGGTGGAACGGGTCATTGGGGAGAAAAAAGGACATCTGTAATATTTTAAACAAACAAAAAAATAATAATAAAAAATAAAAACCATCATAATACTGAAAAAATAAAATAAAATAAATAAATAGCCTCCTTAGGACTTGAACACAGACCTTTTGTCTTGCATTTCAGTGTTCTTTCCACTTGGTGGGGGCTGAAGATGACTAATCTCTACTTTGAAATTGACCTTCAATTCATCTCAGGAGGCAGCTAACTTTCCAGCATGAAAGATTAGTATTAGGCCTCCCAAGACAACATTTTAACCCCCAAATCATTACTCAAAAGGTATAGATATCAGATACTGTTATAGTTAATAGGATAAAAACCAGCGGATGTGAAGGGCCTTTGAGAAACATCCCTTAAGTTCCTCCCCATCTCTTGCATGGAGGGCCAGAGCCCATGTGAGAATACGGCTTTTTACTAGGCACGTATCTGCTAGGCTCTGTATAGCATTTTGGCAGATCCAGGCTTACTTGGATCTTTCAGAGTAGAGAAGTTATCTCCTAATATATATATATACAGTCATGAGCCACAGAACAATGTTTCAGTCAGTGATGGGCTGCATATGTGACTGTGGTCCCTAAGGTTATAATGGAGCAGAAGAATCCCTTTGCCTAGTGATGTTGCAGTGCAATGCATTTCTCATGTGTTTGTGGTGATGCTGGTGTAAACAAACCTATTGTGCTGTATTGTACTGCCAATCAGATAACAATATAACACATACAAGTATGTACAGTACATAATACTTGACGATAAAAAATGACAGTTATTGGTTTATGGGTTTATTATACTATACTTTTTATCATTATTTTAGCATGTACTATTTCTATTTCCAAAAAATATAATAATTTGCTGGCGACCAGTGTGCCTTGTTACCCCAGCAGCAGCCTCACACATCTCGTGCTTACATGTCTCTCTATTGCATCATTTTCTCTCGTGCTTGATTTGATCTCGTGTCGTTTTGTACAGGAACCGCCATCCCAATACAGCCAAGGTGGACTGCAGGCTACACCATCTAGGCCTGTGCAGATGCGCTCTATGATGTCTGCATAGTGGCGAAATCGACTCAGGAGAACTTCTCAAGCTGCGAGACTCTCCGCTGTTCAGCGGCACCTGGCTATAGTGTAGAGAGGCGATGTTAATTGCAACCATCTTTTTTTCTTCTTTTTTTTTATACCTTTATTGATTTCAGAGAGAGGAAAGGAGAGGGAGAGAGAGAGATAGAAACATCAATGATGAGTCATTGATCGAGCCCGCAACGTGGGCATGTGCCCTGACCAGGAATCGAACCCTGATCGCCTGGATCCCAGGTCGATGCTCAACCGCTGAGCCACGCCCGGCTGGGCAATTGCAACCAACTTTGCTGGCCCTTCCGAGGTCTCCTTTCTATGCAGGGGCTGAAGGCTTGGAAACAGCATTTCCCTGGCTATCTTGCTAGCAAGGTTTTTGCTTAGAGTACTTCTCTGAGAGGAACTCACCATAGATTTAAAAGCAAAAGAAAAGAGAAAACCATTATCCTCTGGTGACAGCTGTAGGTAGCAGACAGAGGCAGAATGAAAATGCAAGAACTGCATTTTCCTTTTGAAAGGCAACGGCAATTTTTCCTGAGCATCTCCACCCCAACAATTCTATCGGTTTTGCTAGCATCACATTTTCTATATTAAATTCCTTCCTGCTTAGAGTTTCTAGTGTTTCTTTTTCCCGACCTCAGTCTGCCCGATGACAGCCTTTGCACCGTGGTGGTGTAATCCTGGTGTCCATGTTTCTTTCTTTCTCTGGATGGGGCTCTTGCAGACACGGGTGTGTCTTGCTCTTCTTTGTATCCCAATGCTTGCAACACAGACGGGCCTGATAATTGTTGTTAAAGGATCACACAAAGAATAAATTCAAGTAGGAAGAGTGTGAGATATTTTGGAGCAAGCCAAGAAATGTATATCTTGAGTAGGGAAAAAAGCGTATCTTCAAAGTGTTCACTTTAATCCAGACTGGTTGTGTGTGGGTCAACTAGTTGGTTCACATTTACATCACTACCTTAAGAAATTCTATGCAAAGAAAGTCTCTTTATAATAGAGTTGGGGAAGGGACATAACTAGACGGACATTTAAAAGATCACCACTGGCTGCAGCATCGGGGATGGTTGTAGTGGTTATAATTCAAAACTGGAAGACCAGCTAGCAAGCTGGCGTGGTGGTCCAGAGGAGAAGCAATCTGGTCAATGGACATGGGAAGAGATTCTAAATAAATAGACTTTAACCATTCTTCTCTCTCTTTTTGTAATGAAAAAAAAATTATTTTAAAAAATCCTGGCTCATTTTATTAAACTTTAATTTGTATTAAATAATATTTTATAGTATAATTCTCTATTTATCTGATGTTTTGGAACATATGCCTACTACATTATTATGACATCTGTTAGTAAATTCTCTGACAATCGGGTATCATCTTCAATTTATTTGGGGGATGAAAGAGACAGTGTATTTACTCAGACATGCAATACCAAGTTGTTCTTTCCTCAAAAATATAGAATTCTACATAGACAATAAAAGAAGCATATAGTCAGTTTAACTAACGTGTTTCTAAATTCTGTGGTTAAATAATTGTGGTACATTGTCCACAGACCCACAAACTATTCTGCTGCCTGTAAGGGCCGAGTTTACTTAACTTGGGTTGAGCCAGTGGGGCTGATTCTTTTGCCAATCCAGAAGCCTCTGTGTCAGCAATTTCCATCCACTCATCGAAACTGTTTTTTTCACTGTGAAAAAGACTGTTCCTTTTTAATGTCTATTTGTTCAATGTATATATATATTTTTTGCCAGCAGTAATTTTGCATGTTTTCCTTTCCTGTCTGTCCATGGTTATTGGAAAGCTGCAGGTCTCAGCTTCAGATTAAAAAAAAAAGTCAGTCTCTTATTTTGAAAATATTCTCCATTTTGAATGTGGTGTTTTAAACAAAAAATAACTTCAGACATGAGTTAGAAAACGTAATACTTTGAAAACTGAGGGGAAGGTAGCTAGAAATGTGAGAATTATTTTTACTTTAAAGTGCCTGCTTTAAAACCACAAACCTGATGATGTCTTTAAATTCTCAAGAAAGCATAAAATCACCATCAGGCTTCTATATAGTCATTTTAAGTTTAAGTTTTCTAAAGATTATCACGTGAAGTGCTAGCTACTTCCTATTTTCTGACTCAGTGTTCTACTGGAAAATCTAACTATAAAACTGGAGTTCACAGAGAGGCATTGCATACTAGTGAAACTAGTTCAACATTCAACCAACATGTTAATTAATTTCACCTTCATGAAATTTCTGGTAGGAAGGGATGTAGGGACACCCTGGACCTGGTGGATTTCAGGAGCAAGGACTTGAATGAACTCAGGTCCCTAAAACCTGAGCAGAGTTTCACTGACTCTTAGGACTGAAAGATGTTAAAATGCCCAGAAAAATATATGAGTAGTGTTTTAAAGAGGGGTGGGGATTGTGGTCAGGGAGGACAGTGACAGAAGGATTTATTTCACTCTTTTCATTAGACCTTTCAGGGTTCCATGTTTCTTAATATTAAGAAATTTATGTTTATGCTTGCTATGATTCCTCATGCTGTAAGTAATGTCTCCTCTTATTTTGATTCTTGTGTAGACTGACAGCTGGATGTCATTTTTTGAATATACGAAAGTATTATAGTAATATTTGAAAATATGTTAAATCTCCTTACAAACTCAAAGGATTTCCCAAATTACTACCTTTGAACTCAAGATTCTTAGGTAGTAACTAGAGACGGTTGTAGCTTAGAAATAGGATTTTCCTCTGGGAGTTAAATAATAAATCAGCTCAGAAATGTACCAAGTTGCCAGAAGAGACAGTCTGTGTCCTAACTGAAGCTGTTGATGTGATTAGAGGAAAGTGGGCCAATCAGAAGGTAAGGATGTCAACACAAAGACCAGGCAGGGTCTCAAAGGCAGATAGGGTCCATCCAAACAGGGGACAGCATCCTGGAGGGCTCTTGCTGTGTAAAGAATAAGGACTCCACCTATTGGAACCTGGAGATGGACCATCCTAACATACAGAAAAATGCATCCATCGCACAAAGCCAGTCACTAGCTCCCCACCGTCTGATTCTGGTCTCGTCAGATAGCCTGATAATAGAGATTCCTGAGGAGTGAGCCCTCTGAGGAGGGTGGTACAGTGGCCAAAGTGTGCAAATGTTTATACCTCTCTGGTAGTAAGTTGTTCTCATGTAAATTATCAATATAGCAGCATATCTCTAATCTTGATCCTTATGATATTGCCCCTGGAATATGGAGCTTTTATGCCACTTTTATGCCAAAGAAGACTCACAATGATAATAAATGTCACCTAGTTGGAGTGCAGATGACAAGTTGGTCACCTACAGAAGTCTCCTGCCCTCATCAAGTGCCCCAGGTGCACGCTGAAATTGGGTTTCCTTTCTCTTCATTGCTTCAATGAAAATACAGGGTGTTCTCCTAAAAATATATATACATTCTGAATAATGATTAATTACAATAGGTTAAATCTGAAAAGAAAGGAACATCAATTGAACTATCAGCTGTTAAGTGTGTATACATTTTGGGGGGACACCCTGTATTATTCTTTTGGCTTCTAGCAACTCCAAACCCTGGATACATCTTAAATTCACCTGAATTATGGCCTAGGGAGGCAGGAGCAGGGTGGAGAGGGTCAATGGGAGAAAAAAAGGGGACATCTATAATACTTTCAATAATAAAGATAAAAATTTTAAAAATCCAACACTTGAAGGTACCATCACAGGCCAATTAAACAAGGGAATCTCTGGCCTTTGGCTCAGTTTTGAAAGCTCTCTGGGTGATTCTAATATGTTCCCAGGGTTGAGAACCATTAGTTTGTTTATTGATAGGAAAGAACATTTTCTGGTAGGAGGAGAGGGAAAATTTCCCCAATATATTTTTTAAAACATTTAATGAGCATTTTACAGATGAGGAACCTGAGACTCAGAGACATGAGACAACTTGCTCAAGTCTGAATAACTAACAAGCAATGGGGTCTGAGTTTAACCTATAATTATATACTTTACAAAATACCAAGTTCTTTCCATGATATCTGAGAAAATGCAGAACAGAAGACAGGAACTCTGTCAGATTCTGGGGAAGGGAGAGGAGAAAAGGGAGTGGAATCAGAAGGAGCATCAGAAGACTTTCTGAGAAAAGGCAAAAAGGTGGACACATTTGCAGACTGATTTCCAGCCACTGTCTCTGAAGCATGTGCAGAAGACTCCCTGGGGCATGGCAGAAAAATGATAGAAATTTTTTTAATTTAGTTTTTATTTCTTAATTTTTTGCATGTTTTGCAAAGCACAAGATACACTGATACGGTAATATATGTATACAATTTATAAAGAAATAAACATACATACTCGAAAAAGTTTTACTGGTAGGAACACGGTCAATTAAGCATAGAGTCCATGTTTAGAGAAGATCTTCTCAGCCAAGCCTTGGTGCAATCAAATCTGCTTAGGCCCCTGACCCACAATATGCACTGAAATCCTGGCTGGAGGCAGGGCACAGGCACAGGTGGTCTCAAAATATTCTGAAGGTGCTAGTTACTGGTATGGTGATGGGAACAGTTGGTTAGAATCATTGGTTTAGAGTAGAGATTCTTAAAGTGTGATCTGGAAAAGTCTGGAAGTCCTTGAGACTATCAGGGACTCCACAAGGTCAAAATATGTTAATCATAACACTAATATGTTATTTGCCTTTCTTGCTCTCAGTCTCTCCTGCGTGTATAGTGGGGTTTTCCAGAGGCTCAATGACATGGAATGATGTCATGATGTCATCGTTCTGGTAACTAATGGAATGTTTGATGTGTGTTCTGTGTTTTGAATTTTGTTTAGTTTTAATTTCTAAAATGCTAAATACAAATAGATATAACATGCATAAACAAATGCTCTCTGGGGTCCATAGTAATTTTTGAGTGTAAAGGGGTCCTGAGACCAAGAAGGTGTTCTATTCTAGACAGTGCAGAAAAGTATAGAAGAAAGTCTAGAAGGTCGTGACATAGAGATAATATAGCAGCAGGAGACACAAATAAAGACTTCGATTGATTCGAATTGTAAAGAGCATTGTGCAATGTGTTGGAAATTGAACTTCTAAGGCTTTTGTTCTCATACCACCTTTTAAAACATTTTGAGGTGGTACAGGAGATTCTAAGATGGCGGCAGATTGAGTAGAAGCTACACTGACACTCTCCCAGGACCAAACTGGAATTACAACTAAAATATACAATAACCATGCTGAATAATCAACTGCGACTAAAGATGAGCTGGAGAGCACCCTCATAACCAAGGAGGGAAAGTAGAGACCACATAGAGATGGGTAGGAAGTGCAGAGGCGCGAGAGGGCTGGCTGGGCTCCCACAGGCAGCAGCTGAAGGTCTGGAGGGATATCTCAGCTGTGGGGGGTTCCCACTGAGTACTCTGGGGCCTAAACCCCAGGCCAGGCTTTCCAGCCCAGAGCACCAGAAGTGAGAAAGGTGCCCACATAACATCTGGCTGTGAAAAGCATCAGGGCTTTTGTCTGCCAGGGAGAGATGTCTGGAAATGCAGGCACCCTCTTAAAGGGCCAATGCACAAAGATTTATGTGCAACAACTCACCTTGGGCTCCGGTGGAGGGAGGGAAGAGTGGACTACAGTTGTGTGAGGAGAATCTAGGGATGCCAGCTTGGGGGATAGAGCTCAGAAGGCAACCAACTGGATTGCTGTGCTGAGTCATTCCCTCATACTGCAGAGGACATCTTTCTCAGGCAGACATTTACTGTCCAAGCAGCTTTTGCCTGGTGGTGGTGGTGGGGGAGCAATTGCCCCATCTTATTGTAAAATCTCTTGCTCCACCCTGTAGAGTTTCTACAGCCTGAGACTCACTAAGGGACTGAATAACAATCAGCCTCTAGGTGCTTTGAGTCTTTGCCTGATTTGCTTCTAGACCCAGGGCATGGAAAAGCAGACCTTGGTGTGCATCTTGGTTCTGTCCAAACACATCTAGCCCCAGCAGAGGAAACTACAAGCTATGGAGTGCAGAAAGCTTCAAACAGGGTACTCAAGGCCAGTCACAAACAGCATCTAACATTGGCCTACACCAGAGGCCATCCAAAAGGCTGGGAGTCCTAGAAGATCTAACTAATACATAGAAACAAATCCAAACAGGCAGCCAAAATGGGGAGAAAAAACACAAGCCCCAAATGAAAGAATAAAAGAATTCTCCAGAAGAAGAGTTAAATGAAATAGAGATAAGCAATCTATCAGATATAGAGTTAAGAATACTGATCATAAGGATGCTCAACAGCATGAGAAAAGAAATGGAGACTGTGAAGGAAATAGAATGCCATAGTAGAAATGAAGAAAAAAAAAATTGGAAGGAAGATACAGCAGATTACAGGAAGCTGAGGATCAGATCAGCGAATTAGAAGACAGGGTAGAAAAAAATCACTCAATCAGAGAACCACAAAGAAAAACAATTAAAAAACAGGTCAGTTTAAGGGAGCTGTGGGACAACATGAAACATAACACTACTCGTATCATAGGAGTGCCAGAAGATGTAGAAGGTAAGCAATGGTTAGAGAACCTGTTTGTAGAAGTAATGGCAGAAAACTTCCCTAACCTGGTCAAGGAAAAAGTCACACAAGTTCAGGAGGCACAGAGAGTCCCAAGCAAGAAGAACCCCAAAAGGCCCATACCCAGACACATCATAATCAAAATGCCAAAAATTCAAGACAAAGAGAGACTATTAAAGGGAGCGAGAGAAAAGCCACCTATTACCTACAAAGGAGTTCCCATAAGGCTATCAGCTGACTTCTCATCAGAAACTTTACAGGCCAGAAGGGAATGGCATAAAGTATTCAAGGTAATGCAAAACAAGGATGAAACCAAGACTACTCTATCCAGCAAGGCTATCATTCAAAATAAATGGTGAAATAAAGAGCTTTCCAGACCAAAAAAAGGCTAACGGAGTTTATCACCACAAACCAGCATTGTAAGAAATGTTGAAGGGACTGCTGTAATAAGAAGTTAAAATAGAGAGAAAGAGAAACAGAGGCATAAAGCAATAAAATGGCAATAGATAAATACCTATCAATAATGGCCTTAAATATAAATGAATTGAATACTTCAATAAAAAGACATAGGGTAGCTGAATGGATAAGAAAACAAGACTCAAATATATGCTGTCTATAAGAGGCCCACCTCAGAACAAAAGACTCACACAGGCTGGAAAAAAAAACCCGAAAAAAATAACTTCTGGAAGGCTTTAAAGGAGAGATCAACAGGAATACAGTCATAGTAGGGGACTTTAACACTCCACTGACTTTATTGGATAGATCTTCCAGACAAAAAATCAACAAGGAAACAGTGACTCTAAATGACACACTAGATCAGGTGGATTTAATTGACATTTACAGAACATTCCACTCCAAAGCTGCAGAATAAGCTTTCTCCTCAATTGCACATGGGACATTCTCAAAGATAGTCCACATGTGAGGACACAAAACAGGTCTCTACAAGTTCAAGAAGATTGAAATCATATCAAGCATCTTCTCGGACATTTACACCATGGAATACTATGCAGCTGTAAAAAAGAAGGATCCCTTACCCTATGAGACAGCATGGTGGGACCTGGAGAGTATTATGCTAAGCGAAACAAACCAGTCAGAGAAAGACAAGTATCACATCATCTCACTCATATGTGGAATCTAATGAACAAAATAAACTGATGAACAAAATAGATCCGGAGACATAGAAGCATGGAACAGACTGATGAATCTGAGGGAAGGCAGGAGTGGGTGTGTGGGTGGTGGGAGAGATTAACCTAAGAACTCATATGCATGTATGCATAACCCATGGACACAGACAATAGTGTGGCAAAGGCCTGGGGGAGGGGTATAGGGGGGAGGGGATCAATGAGGGGAAAAGGGAACATTTGTAATACTTTCAACAATAAAGATGAATTTTTTTAATTAATTAATTAATTAATTAATTAAATAAAAATTAAAACATTTTGAGTCCTGGCCAATGTGGCTCAGTTGGTTGAGCGTTGTTCCATGCACTGAATGTTCACAGGCTTCATTCCCAGTTGGGGCACATACCCAGGTTGCAGATCCCCAGTCAGGGTGCTCTCTCTCTCTCTCTCTCTCTCTCCCTTCTTTTCTCTAAAATCAATAAAATCATTTTTTAAAAACCCAACATTTTTGAGCTTGCATTCACAATATATGTATTCTTTTAAATCAATTAAAACATGAGTATATTATATAAAATATTAAAAAATTGCAAAATATAGGAATTTCAAAACATTGAAATAAAGATGAATTAATCAACATTTTAAAATTATTTTTATTAATGGTAAAAAAACCACTGTGCTCTCAATAATAATAATATTAATAAACATGCTTCATTATTTAAAAAATATATTTTATCACTTTGTGATAAAGCTGTTTCAAAGTCTGATTCTAAGTTCACTTTATTGTGATCCTTGATGTTAAAGGTTGCAGGGAAAGACACCTACATAAGATAGAAAAATATAAATGGATGGAAGGAAAAAAATCATTGTGCCTCCTTTATTCATGATTAATTACGTTTCATGGCCAGCTATCAATTATGCAAAGGTTTTTGTTGAAACTCAGTTAGTAAATTCCAATCTTTTTGGATTGGGAAGGTGTAGCTATGTCAATATTTCCAATAAATGGGTTTAAAATGCCCTGAAACTCTTTATTTGGATAATTTTTAAACACTCTAGAAAATTTGGTTTCCAAGTTCAAGTGTGCAGGTAAGAGAGTTTATAGGTGGCAGAGCTACATTGATTTTGACAATAAAAACACGTAGCAAGGGGTAAGTCAAATGTAATTTGTGTCTATATGCAGGAAATGAGTGAATGACGGTGCCACTGCTAGCTACCCCTCTGAGCTGAGCAACTCACTTCAGGATTGCTCAGGTGACAGTGACCCCCTTGATGCTGACAAACAAAGGGAGAACACCAGTAGTGATTCATAAGTCGAATATTAGCTAAATAAACTCAGAAGTTTCCTATTTTCTTCTGGTTGCATGCACCAAGCTTTGGGAGCAGTAGAAAGCCATTAGGAAATTTTAATTAAAGAAGCATCACCAGGTCTGTGATTTACAGGCATAGGTAATTAGCAAAGTTACAGAGGAAGAGTGGGCTAGAAAGGAAGACTAGAGGGGAAAAGATAGGAGGCCAAGCTAGAGCAGCAGGAGAGAGGGGAAGGAATAGATTTGAGAGACATTTTGGAGATACATGTCATAGAAGTTTGGATGTGGTTGGAGTGGGAAAAACATCTAGAGGTGGGTAGAAAGATGATAATGCCCTTCTCTGAACATGGAAAGGAGAGGGCAGGGATAAAACATCATGAGTTCAATTTTGGGTGATATTGAGCTTTCATCCCTGTGCTATGAAGGTGACATTCCACAGTTTTGGAAGTAAAGATCTAGACAAACTGAAGCAAAGCCAGTTCTTTCCAAGTCTTATTTTTTCAGTCCTCTTATGTCTAGGTTCTTTGCTCTTTGCAAAGTCATCAATTTCTTTGAGACTCTGAAGAAAAATATTGATTGGGTCCACTTCATAAAAATAATGTACACACCCCAACATATAATTGTGCATGGGCTTTATAGGGTCCCCAACTCCCAGAAGTCCATCCAGGACTCCAGATTGGACCCCTGCCCTAATTGGCTCCAAACCTACCCTAGTTCCCTATCTAGGGCCCATTCTCCTGAGTCAGAGATGACTCGCTAATTGTAAGTCACTTCCTATTTTAGAAATCCTGATGACTTATGGTCAAATGCTTATGTCCATCATGATGACTGAAGGGTTGTAATTTTTAATGCTGGGTGAGAGCTGGAAGGAAGAATAGAGAAAAAGAGGTCAACTTGGGGCTTTGTGATTCATCAGGGTATGCATTCACACAGCTCATACAGGATGGGATGCAAGGGCCCACACAGTGCCACCTGCAAATAATGCCTGCCTAATTGAACCAGAATCTAATACAACGTGTAGAAAAACTAGTAGAATGACACCATAAGAAAGCAATCAGCCAAATCCAGAATGTGGGCTATTCTACAGAGCAAATGACCTAGTTGCCCTAATAAATCAATAGCATGAAAAATTAAAAGGAAATGTTATAGGATAAAAGAGCCTTAGGAAATGGTAGCAAATGAAATAGGATGTTTTGTGGAGTGGACAATCTGAGATTAGGATACACATTTGGTATTGAATGATATTGAAAATAATTTAGCTGCCCGGCTGGGCATGGCTCAGCGGTTGAGCATCGGCCTAGGATCCAGGCGATCAGGGTTCGATTCCCGGGCAGGGCACATGCCCTGGTTGTGGGCTCGATCCCCAGTTGGGGGTGTGCAGGAGGCAGCCGATCAATGACTCTCTCATCATTGATGTTTCTCTCTCTCTCCCTATCCTTTCCTCTCTCTGAAGTCAATAAAGATATATTTTTAAAAAAAAGAAAAGAAAAGAATTTAGCTAGGTATAATAATGGTGGTTTTGTAAACAGAACATATTCTTCAATTAGAGATGCATACAGGTGTGTTTGTGGGTGTGAGAACACAATATCTGGGATTTGCTTTGAAATAATCCAGAAAAAAAAGAGAGGTGGTGAGAAATGAAACAAGTTTGGCAAAATGTTTATAGTTGTTGAAACTGAATGATGGATATATGAGGGTTCATTATACTCTACTTTCTTTTATATTAAAATATCCCAGGGAACAACAAGATGGCGGCGTAGGTGACAGCTGCACCCGCCACCTCCTGCAACCACATCAAAATTACAACTAAAACACAGAACCACCATCACTCAGAGCCTCCTGAAATCTGTCTGAACAGAAGCCCCGCAACCAGGGAACTGAAGCAGCACCAAGACCGGTAGGAGGGGCGCAGACTCCGGCGGATCGGGGCTGAATCACAAAGAGGTGCTGCGGGCTCACACCCGGTGCCGCGGGTTAAACCCGGGAGGGAATCTCTGCAGCAGAGGTTTCCCAGAGGAGGAAGGAGGGAGGGGTCCCAGCCCACAGCAGGCCCCCAGCCCAGGGCTCCAGGCTGGGAAGAGATGTCCCCACAACTCTGGGCTGTGAAACCAGCGGGGACTGTGGCTGAGGGTCGCGGAGGCTGCGGGAGCCCCAGCAGCTCCTCCTAAAGGGCCCACACATGGACTCACTCGGACGCTCCCTCTGAGCCCAGTGCCGGGCAGCAGCCTGAAAGGACCTGGGACACTCGGGGAGGAACTAACCTGCCAGAAGTCGGGGCAAGAGGTGGAGGGCGGCTTCCTCCCAGGCAGAAGGGCTGGCAGAGGCCACTGCTCCTTTGGCGAGTCCTCCCGGCACACAGCCAGCAGGCAGGCACCATATTTGAGTTGCCAGCACCTGACTCACACCTTTGGCCCCGCCCCATGACCCTGGAGGCCCTGCCCCTCCCCACCTGTAGCTCATCCAGGCCATTTCCAGGGGCTTTTCTATGCAAGTGGCCTCTCAAGCCTCATGCTTAGGACTTTCCTAAAATCTCTCAAACAAGCAGCAGCGCGCCCCATACAACTTGATAAGTGGCCCCAGGCCTGGCACTAGCGGCAGCTGCATTGGCTCATAGCTTGGCCTCTCCTGGACACCTCCAAGCCCAGCACAAGTAGCAGCCAGCTATGGTTTGCTGTGTAGCTCATGCTGGGTGGCCCTGGGCAAGGCACTAGCAAAGGTTGACTTTGCACCTCCCTGGAGGCCCCAGAGACAGTGTACCTGGTGGTCAGACTCTACCACACTGGATTACAACCCTACCACATCCACGAGTGACACTCAAGGGGTGTACTTGGTGAACACCAAAGCTCCACTGAAGTAAATCCTGCTCCATTGGGGTGTCTCCAGCACAGCAGCTCTTTGGCTGTAGTTGCAGCTGGTCCTCACAGCTGATTGGCCTGGGGATCAATTCCTCCCAGTGATGCCAACAGCAACCAAGGCTCAACTACAACAGGACAGTGCACACAGCCCACACAGGGGAGCACCTAGAAGGCCCAGCTCAGGTGACTGGGGAGGCTGAGCCACTGGTCCCTAGAGGACACCTACTACACAAAGCCACTCTACCAATTCCAGGAGACATAGCAGCTCTACCTACTACAAAGAAACAAACACCTGAAAGCAGCCAAAATGCGGAGGCAAAGAAAGATGTCACAAAGGAAAGAACAGAAGAAATCTCTAGAACAGAAACTAAATGAAATAGATCTAAGCAAGCTAACAGATACAGAGTTCAGAATTTTGGTTATAAGGATGTTTAAGCAGATTGTTAGGGAAATAACTGAGAAAATCGATAACATAATAAAGTACCAATTTGAAATGAAGGCTACAGGAACTGAAATGAAGAATAATTTACAGGGAATCAACAGCAGAGTAGAGGACGCTGGGAATCAAATCAGCAATTTGGAACATGAGGAAATAAAAAACACCCAACCAGAAGAGCAAAAAGAAAAAAGAATCCAGAAATACGAAAATAGTATAAGGAGCCTCTGGGACAACTTCAAGAGGCCCAACATTCATATTATTGGGGTGCCAGAAGAGGCAGAAAGAGACCAAGGAATTGAAAACCTATTTGAAAAAATAATTACAGAAAACTTCCCCTACCTGGGGAAAGAAATAGACTTACAAGTCCAGGAAGCACAGAGGGTCCCAAAGAAGAGGAACCCAAAGAGGCCCACAGCAAGACACATCATAATTAAAATGCCAAAGGTTAAAGACAAAGAGAGAATCTTAAAAGCAGCAAGAGAAAAGCAGTTAGTTACCTACAAGGTAGCACCCATACGACTGTCAGCTGATTTCTCAACAGAAACTTTGCAGGCCAGAAGGGAGTGGCAAGAAATATTCAAAGTGATGGAAAACATGGAACTACAACCAAGATTGCTCTACCTAGCAAAGTTATCATTTAGAATTGAAGGTCAAATAAAGAGCTTCTCAGACAAGGAAAAGCTAAAGGAGTTCATTACCACCAGACCAGCACTACAGGAAAAGTTGAAGGGTCTTCTTTAAGAAGAAGTTAATGAACAAAAGAATCTGATGAACTAAATAGATCCAGAGACATTGACGCATGTAATAGACGATCATATTTCAGGGGAAAGAGGGAAGGGGGGTGGAGGGTGGGAAGAGATTAATCAAAGAAGTTATATGTATAATCCATGGACACAGTTAATAACAGGGTGAAGGCCTGGGAAGGGGGTGGGAGGGAAGTGGAGGGGATCAATTGGGGGGGGAAATGGTATACCTGTAATACTCTCAACAATAAAGATAAATAAAAATAAAAAAATTTTTAAAAATCCCATAAATTAAAATATATATATTATGCTTTTTTAAAAGTGTGGTTTAAAATCTGGATGATAATTAGAATTTTGTGGGGGAACTTGAAAAAAAAGAGTCCAAGAGCTTTCCAGTCCTCCTGAGCCAATCCTCTACATTTGTCTTGGGTAGAAGAATGTGTCACTTTATAATTTCCCAGGACACTGATGCTGCCAGTCCTCAGAGCCATCACAGCCATAGGTCACCTCTTCTTAGTTCTGACCCAGGAAATCTACACCAGTCTTCCTTCCTCCAATCCTATTTCTCTTTCCTTCGTATCTCTCGTCTCCTCCCTTGTTTGCTCTTTCTGCACATTATTAAGGTTTAGGGCAGGAACCTTCAGAGGAACATAAGGCCCTAGCACTTCATGGGAATCGGCACTGGCAGGCCTTTCCCACTCCTATTGGGGCCTCAGTGTCCTGCTGTTAAACCAGATGTCTTACCCCCACACAGTTATTATTTTTACAAAGCTCTCTTACTACCCATGGGTGAGAGATATGTCCCCTGCCCAGATATACCTTGAAATAAAGATTTTTGGGAGGCGTGGTATTAGTATTTGGGCCTTTTTCTTTCATTATTCATAAAGAGAAAACATCAAAATTTGTTCTTAAATAATTTATTTTTTAATATTGTTTTTTGTGAAAAGTTACAATTATTTAGGAAAATTTTAATAAATCCAACAGAGTAAACAGAAGTCTATTAGGACAACTAAATGTGCAAATTTCAAACGTTTTCTATAATAAGTATAAATAATTCAATTTTTCACATTAAGAAAGAGAATATTTATACACAAAATATTAAAATATCTACTTTAAAAGAAGTAGGTGAAAACACTGGCAGCTTTTACCGACGGGGACAATGTGTTTCCCCCACTTTTCTTTTTCTAGAACAAGAATGACAATGACACAAAGCACATAGAGAAACTGCAGGCAGAGGATAGAGATTTCCTCATACGGACAGGAGGTCACGCCCCTGCACCCCAGGACAGCATGAACAGAGCAAATAAAACCATCACTGAAGGCCGTATCTGACCCTGTGACCTTCCCCAATCCTATCCCTGCTCCTTTCCAATCATATCTCTAAGGAGGTAGGATAGTCAGAGACAATTATATATTGTGGCTGGGAAGTGGCTCTGGCCAGAGTTTCATTAAGAAGCACGAGATTTTAATAATATTGATGCAATTCCTTCTTTCCTAAGAAAGGCAAAGAAAGTGCTTCAGAGCGGCCGACTTCCCCACTGCAGTCAAGAACTTGCCTGGCTCCAGAATGTGACCCACAGCAAGTACGTTATCTCAAGACACTACAGCATTTTCCCCAGAGCAGAAGATACAACTTCATTTAAATAACCTTAAAGTTTGCAATAAAATAAATAAAGTAAACTCCAAAAACGGGTCCTTTGACAAGGTCGAGTTCATGAAAGCTGTACATAGGTGATGCTCCAATAAAAACCAGAAAACAGGTTATTACTTTTCAGTCTTCTTACTCCAGGGCAGCATTTCAACACAATAAAAACAAATCCCTCATACACAAGGGCATATTATATATGTACACATTTTATGCACACCTCAGTTGAAGATAGCCTGTTTAGAAGTGAAGACTATGATAACCAAGAGTCACACATCTTCCCACTAAAATATTCTGATTTTTGCAAGGTGCCTATGGTAAAGAGCAGCTGGATGCTTTACAGTATGAATTTAGTCTCAGCAGCCTCAGAATCACAGTCCTTGGGAAAGGAATGAGGCAGGTAGGGAAAAGTCATGAACGACTGACACAGAAAATGTCCATTTTCCCTGAGCTTCCCGACCTTCTTGCAGGGGGCCTGTGGGCCACAAGGACTCAGCTTCCCGTTGCTGAGCAATGTCGATGAAGGCAGGCGGAGTGGCTCTGGCTATGCCCTGTCCCTTTTCTTGAAAGATGATGAAGCAGTCCTGGACATAAAGTTCCTGGCCTTCTGCTTGGAGGAGGAGGAGCCCCAAACTGAATGCGACACCATCTGCTGCCAGTCACGAGCTGTGCTGCAAGGACACCTGGGAATGTTCCCCGGTTACCGAATTCAAGGCCACGACCAAGAGCTTTATCTTTCCTCTTCTGCGCAAAGACAACCCTGAGCTCACTGATGCAGGGACCGCTTCTCCGGTGGCACCAGTGTGTTTAAAGAATAGCACCATGTTGGCTAACAGCCGGGGCTGGCTCACCTGCTCGCATTAGCCGTACATCTGCTTGAACTGAAAGCACTCGTTACAGTAGCCGTTGCACTTGGCATTGCCAAAGTGATCGCAGGCGGGGGCCCGGCAGCGCTGTTTGGGGGGCTCTTCGGGAGCAGGCTCACCCCGGCCAACCCTCTGGCCGAGGTGCTGGCACTCCATGCAGAGTTCCTCACTGCGACAGGCCAGAATGTTCTTGCAAGAGGCCCGGGCACACTTGGGCCTGGAGGGGCTCTGCGTGGCTCGAGGCACATCTCTGAGCTGGCTGGTTCTCTGAGGGAAAAGAGCAGAGAGAATTGTGGCTCACATTTCTCAGGGAAAGCGCTGTGCGATCTCAGAGGACAGTGGGGATGCTACAAAGGGCTCTGTGGGGTGAAGAGCATCTGCCTGAGCAAGGGAACAGAGGTCCATGTGCAGTCCATGAGCAGGAGCTCTCCAAGCACTTTCCTCTCCATTCCACAAAAGCAGACCTGGCCCAGGGACACCCAAGGAGGCCCCAATCCTAGCCCAGAGATCTGCAAATGCTGGCCCGGCTCACTTCTGTTTAGATGAGTAAGCTACCGTTATTTATTTAGACAGATTCCTAATGTTCTGTAAGCAATAGGAGAAGCATCTGTCAAAGTTTGCCATCCAGGAGGCACCTGGATGCCGTGTCTCCTCCTCCTGTCCCCTCTTGGTAAAGGATTATTTAAGAAAGTCTGCTGGTCACTTAGATGTCTGTGCTTCTACTACAACTCCAAGAGCTCTCTGATTGCCAGCTGACGTTAGGAGGCTTTAAGAGATTTTATTCTATGGCTAATTTTATTTGCTTTTTAAAATGAATTCTAAGGTATACATAGACCATGTAAATCAATAGTAGCAGCTCCAGCAAGGAGGACTGGCCCACAGGAGAGGGGGGAGCACCTCAAAATGTCTTACCAGTTGCTCTTCCGTCCTTTTGGCTTCATGAAATCTCTGATTTTGTGCTTCAATGAAACACTTTTGACAGTATCCTTCAAACACAGTGCTTCCAAGCGTGCCACATTCCCTTCCCAGGCAGGGGACTGCGTTCTGGAACCTGGAGGCTGAGGGACTTACTCTTCCCGAGGCAGCAACAAAATCTGGAAGAGAGTTGACACCAATCAGTATTGCATATGGGTCACCAAGTAGAGAGAAACAATGACTTGAGAGAAATAAACAGGTTCCAAATACAGACTAGGCTAGCCTTCAATATTTACACGGGAGCAGCCTTTTATAAATTCAGCAAAATAAACAAAAATGATAATGCTATCATTGAAACATCTTCGACTTTACAAATCTCTCACTTTTGAACGTCCCACTGGTAAGGCACAGAAACAGAACAGAGACACATTAACTGCCCATCCTTCTTTCAAATTAGTGATTTCTAAAACCATATATTGTCAGTAGAGACGTCCCTCTCTCCAGCTGCTACTCTTCAGACTTCGAGTTTTCTCTATTATACCAAAGTTTCCAGAAAAGTCTTGTTTAAACTCTTTCTTAAAAACACAACATCAAGCAACCTATGGAAACAAATTCTATAAACTCTACCTACAGGATGCATTTGGAACATGGTATTCCATGCCTTTTGCTTCCATGTGTGGCTGGCAGAGCCAGTGTGACTGTCCCTCTGTGTGACATTTTACCCCACTGCCCAGAGCGGCTCCTTTCTTGAAGGTCAAGAACAAATCCCTTCTAGACAGGAGTTTCAAAACAGGTTAGAAAACCCAACATTTCACTCACGTTTATTTTCTCTGTACTCGATGAAACACAGTGTGCAAAAGCCCTGGTTTTCGGGAGTCCCAAAATAGATGCAGCCAGCCTTCCTGCACTTGCTTGTCCCTGTCCTGTCGCCTGGAGTCCGTGCGGCCTGAGAGAGGCAGCCAGAGGGGGCCTCACTCCCAGCTCTGTGGCAAGAATGGGGGGAGAGACTCCGGATGAGCTGAGCCGGGTCTGACTTGGATCTCTGATGGCAGGAAGGAGGGATGCTAGAGCTGAGGTTCGAGGAGGGCTCTGCCGTAGTCCTTTTGAAGCAAGTACTGCAGATCCCATTAAATGTCCTGGTGACGTCCTGGAGGCAGGCTCGGCACTTACCAGGATCTAAATGCCTCGACTTGTCCGAGGTGTGGCCCGCATTAAGCTGCCGGGCACTGTGGCAGCGCTCACAGAATCCGTTGTGCTGCACGTTCAGCGTGAAAGGGCAGCCGGGGCTCCTGCACTTCATCGCAGTGGTCTCGCTGAACAGAAAAAGGCTGGGTGCTGTCGGAGGGGCCGAATGAGGCCCCCCAGATGGCTCCTCAGGGCTCCAGGCTGTGGGCTCATAGGCCTCACCGCGAGAGGCTCCAAGCACCACATCAGGGCCTGGCTTGGAGTTCAGCTTTGGGGATTTGTTCTGGTTCTTTTGCCGCCTCTCTGCACATTCATGGCATAGGGGCTGGGTGTTCACAGACATGAAGAAAGGACAGTTGGGTGTTTCACATTTTACGTCCATGAGAGAGAGCTGGGGAACAGAGGGTTCCAGAGCAGGATGAGCATGCCGTTCTCTCCGCCCCTGCTCGCTGTTCTCCTGCCACTTCTTGTACTCGTGCTGGACAAGTTCAAAGTAATCATCTACCAGGTTAATTTCCTTTGGTAAGTTAGCTTCATCCAACCTAAAGACCAAAAGGAAAAACATGAGCCTTCATTCATGCACACACACAAACACACACACACCTGTAGGGCAACAGCTCATAAGAGCAAGCTTTTAGAATGTGGATTCTGGAACCAGTGATTGAAATGCAAGCCCATCATGAGGAGTTTGCACTTCCAGCATTACACAGTCCAGTGCTTCATGATTTCAAGAATCAGTCTTCTTGAATCAATCTTGGTCCACCCCAAATTACAAATAACTCTAAAGAAACGGCCACTCCAAGGCTGCTGCTACACTTAATGGCTCTATGCCTCTTTTTAAAAGTCACTTTTACTTTCTAACTTCTCAGAGATCAAATTTCTAGTAAGAGATTACTCAGGTGTTCTTTTGGGACTAGTCTACTTTATGATAAAAACTACTTTGGAACTTTGTGTTCTATACTTTGCTATTATTAAACTGGTGCCTGGTTTCTGTCAGAGTTAATGGCCATGAGCAGTAACCAAGAGGCAGACCTACTCCTACATGTTATTTATTCACTCTCTGTAATTTGTTACTCTCCACTCTGGGAAATGAATTCTCTTATGTCTTTGGAGGTATCTCTTGTGCATTTTAAGTTCTAAGAATAGGCATCTCTTTAAATAAAGCCAGTGTTTAACATTTGGATACCTGTACTATGTGCACTCTGGTGTCTCCTCCCTTTCCTTGTGAAATCATGTGGCTGCTACATAAACACATTCTACCTCCCAGTCTGTGTCTGCTGTGTCTGTCCTTACCAAGAAGCCAAGAAAAAAAAGGCTTTTGTTTCTAAGACTTTTCACTTGCTAGTTTAGTACTAGAGAAATTAAGAAAAACAACCATTCTTGATGTAAACAAACTTTTGAAAGCCACAGTTCTGACTCTCAGCATCCAGATACATATGAAAATCACTATGGGTAAATTACTTGTTCTCATTTGAAACCAAAATTAGCAATGTCTCGGGCAAGACTCTGACTCAGGCAAGCCTCTGAGTTTATTTCACACTGGAGGAAACTGAATTCAAAAGCTTTACTGTTGAGCTTTGGGGTGGCAGCAGCTTATGTGGCTGAATTAAAAACGATTAAAGAGGACAGAGGATAGAGGTAAAAATAAAGTGCTTACTTTGCAGCATTAATCAAATGGGTGGTGCCATGGTCCCAGCCTTGGACCGGGATTTCTATCACCATCAAGTACTCTTTCAGGAGCTTCTCCTTCATCTCGCTTTCAAGATCTGTCAAAAAGTGAACTTTTAAGTCTTCAAATCTTCCTCGTTCTCTGTTAACAAGTGGAACAGCTCGGATTTCTGAGGGGGAAAAAATAACACATAAGTCAAATATAATTCTACTAAATGAGATGGGTGAAGCTATACACATAATGATTAAAATTTGAAAATGCAGAAAGGCTACAATTACAGAGTGGAAAACTATTATCTAGCCACAAACTCAAACGGGGAAAGAAACTCTGCTAAACGCTAATATGTTTCCAGGAAGCTCACAGAAATATAAAGCAGCCTGGAGGCAGTGAATCTCGTTGGTTAAATTCCCACACTTCAGAATCAGACTGACCTGAGTTTGAATGCTGACTCTGCCACTATCA
Source organism: Miniopterus schreibersii (assembly GCF_964146895.1). Classification (NCBI taxonomy): domain Eukaryota; kingdom Metazoa; phylum Chordata; class Mammalia; order Chiroptera; family Miniopteridae; genus Miniopterus; species Miniopterus schreibersii. The sequence goes on along the minus strand of NC_138107.1, from coordinate 74,174,210 downwards.
AGTTCTGTGACATTAGGCAAGTTATTTACCTTCTCTGAGCTTCAAGTGCCTCAACTATAAAATAAGCCTATTAATGCTTACAGCCCATAGAGATGCTGGGAGGATGAAATGAAATAAACTACTATACCTAAAGCACTTACAAAGTGCCTGTTGCACATTAAGCTATTTATATGTTTCCTGTTCCATGCCAGGCACTGTATTAAGGGATCTGTGTGCCTTAATTGGTCATTTATTAATAGAAATTGTAGTAGCAAGATGTATACATGTATCTCCTACTTACAACTAACATGCTGAAAGTAATTCTGAAGCCATACACAAAAGGTAAGGGATATCATGATTACTGCTATTGCATTACTGTTGCTAGCCAAGCAAATGACAGAATACTGTATTTAAATAAAAATAATACACTTCGATGAGACTATTTCAGTAAGGAGCAAAAGAGCAAACCTTGACACTCAGCTGGAACAGGGTGTACTGCTATCTACCAATATTTACAAATGTGAATGAATGCTCAGTTTTCTCACCAGGCCCACTGTCCTTCATGGTCACCAGGGGCACAAAGTGTTGGCTGTCGTAGCCGAGAACAATGGGGTATCTGTAGCAGTCCTGGACAGGCCAATGGAGTGGCAGGTAAATTCCGCCCACCTTCAAAGGAGCGAAATTGGAACCTGATTCCAAACTTCTTAGCATTTTGTCTGTTGAAGGAAAGAGAAAGAAAAAAAATAAGGCCCTCTGGTGACTTTCATCCAATTCCTTTTAGCTACTGTTGCCTGTAACTTTGGCAGCATGGGTTTTTTCCTAAGAGCGAAAGCATTAAGGCTGAAAAGCACTTAACATACAAATAAGCAATCTGCAGGCATCTCACCTGAAATGACAATGATTGGCCTTCTGAGGATGTTGCAAAGGACAAATATATGTATTTCTTCCAGTGAATTATACTGAAGGCTGCCTCGGGTCCCTGGTGTGTCTGTGGATGCCATTTTGATGAGGTTGTCCCATTCATCAGTCCAGTTCTAAGGGAGAAGGAATAAAGAGGGGGAAATGCTTAAATGTACTCGGCATTAAAAAAATCACTCTGACACAGTCTATGGTTATTCATTTATATAACTCAGCTTGCTTTTCCCCTTTCTGGAAATCATCATTCAAATGATCACCCTTTTTTCCCCATTTTGGTTTTCTTCCTTTACTTTTTTCCACTACAAGGCAAACTCAAAAGTGGGGGAGGACCACGGGGACAGCACCTGCTTTCAGAAAAATCCCTGATGAGGCATCACACTGAAGCCCCTCGTCCAAGTGTACACAAAAATTCCAAACTTGTGACTGAGAATGGTGAGGTCTGAATTTGACTGGCTGACTCAGTAAAGTATGCAAAGGACAATCAAACTGAGAAACAGCTAAAACGCCACAGGGAGGGCCAGGATCCGAATGATCAAGCTAAAATCAAGAGATACACAGTTGGGAATCTGCTGCCCTAAAGCCTCTCAGCAGTGACAAAAGCCTCGGTTCATCCCACAGGAGGTTTCTGGCATTTTCCATTGACCATGCTTTGCTTAGCCAACTTCATGTGACCTAGTAAATCATATGCTTTTGAGAGCAGCGGCTGGCCTAAGGTACCCTTTTCCCCACCGTGGAGCTCTGTCAATAGATGCTTAAGGGGGTAACAAAACATACCCGGGTGTCATAGCAAAGCCCCGTTTCCACAAACTCCTGAGATTTCAGAGACTCCAGCTGCCAGCGGAATTTAAAGTTGCGTGTGTCCGTCTCCTTGAGAGTGCTGAAGAGAGCCTTCCTCAGGACCAAGTCTGTGTCCTGAACACCCCACATGTACTGAGAAGCAGCATGCATGAGGCAGTTTCCATCACCTGAGGATACAAGGGAAGCAAACTCAAGCAATCCACACCCAAACCTAGCAAAGGGTCTCAGAATCAAGGAGCCCTAGTGCTATCCTGGGAGACCCAACAGAGCATGCAGAAATGCAAACAGGTTACTTTCCTAGTCAAAGGACCAACTGATAACATTGCACAGGTGATGACAGGAAAAAATATCCTTATTTTTAATGACTAATACCAAAAGAGCAAAGGAGCCAGGGAAAGATCATCACTGGACCTTGGTTCCAGCCCGGCTCTGCCCTAACTCATTTAGGCCACCTGGGGGGAAATTCCTTAACCTGAGTCTTTTTCCTCTTTGTGAAATGAGGGGATTGGAATAATCCCTCGAATGATCTCTAAAGGCTGTCCCTTTTCTAATGTCCCTTGATGTTCTGCCTAAGACATGGGCACTATTTATTGCCTTCTGACTCTAGCAGAGTACACATAGGGCAATGTGCACAAACCAGGAAGCCACTTGTCTCCATTCACTAGACAGGGACAGTCTGGCTATGACTCAGTGGTAAATGACTTGACCATTCCACTGTAGCCTTTGGGGCCTGGGAGTTTCCTCTCCTGCTTTGTAGAGCAGGATTGAGAACAGCGAATTAGCTACTGTCACTGATAATTATTTCATCCACACTGAAATGCTTTATGTGAATGTGCTTGTTAGAAATTGCACAGTCCTTTTGAAAAGTTAAAGAGTGCCTGGGTTACTCTCTTAGCCTACATTTGAAAATAATTCAGTGTTTAGGGCTGGAAGTTTAAGAATTTTGAGCAGTTTGAGCAAAAGATAGATTTAATTTTATTCCATTAATCTGTTACTTTTATAGATTAAAATCCACAATTTAAGAGACTGCACTTTTTCCAAACTCCAAACATAAACATCTTGGGAGAATGTTTAAAAACCACAACAAGTTAGTTCCTTAATCTCTTTTGGCAAGTGCGCAATGGTTTTTAAAAACAAAAGTTCAACTCTTTCCTTTCTATAAGTAGGGCAACAAAGCTCTTTGATATTTTATCAAATTTTAATTATAGTCAAACTGTAAAAACAACAACAAAAACCCTGAAATACATATCCACAGCCAATATCCTTTCAATTTACACACTTCAAAAAACTAGCTACAAAAATATTCAGACAAATGAACAAACATGATCGCCCAAGCCTCTGTCTTGGCAGAAGTGTGGCAACGATTGCATTCTGTTGAAATTTCCCCTTTGCAAAATCTAGAGCAAAGATAAGGCTTTTTTTCTTCTTCTTGTGCTTACTTTCAGTTCTTTATTGAGATGCACCAGTATGAAATTCCCTAAGTAACATCTGGAATTCCCCAGTGCTAAGTTATTTGACTAGCAATTGAGCAACAGCTATTGTACTTTTTGTTCTGGTGTGTAGACATTTAAACTGCGAAGTGCACCCTGGACTTTCCAAGTGGGTGTGGTCAGGGTGAGCTGGAATAGGGCTACTCATTATACAAGTGAAATCGCTGCAGCCAATAGACGCTGGAATTTTTCACATGAAGTTTCAACTTTATGCCACCTACTCCCTTCCTCATTCACCACAGTCTCATATCCTCAAATGTAAACTTGTGAATCACCCCCTCCCCAGACCATTGACTGTAGAACCCACCTATAAGGGGAAGGCTCAAAAAAAAAAAAAAAAAAAGGTGCTAATAAAAATCAGAGAGGAAAAGTCATTTTCTTTCCTCTTCCCCTAAATATCTTTTCTTCCTTTTCCAGAATTTTAAGATATTTTCTTGAGAGTGGGGAAATAAAAGGATTCTGAGCCTAAAAAATCCTTATTTCCAAAAAATTTTATCAAAATGCACCCCCTTTTGTAGTTTTCTTTGTAGGGTGAATCCATATAGATTTAAATGATAAATCTTTGCAAAACAAATGTTTACTCTTTATATTCCATTTTTTTCTTACGGAAACAGAGCAAGTTAAACCTAAAATGTCAGTTAATGCTGGTCATGATAATAAAGTTTTCCTCTTTCTACCACATTTCTAAGTTGGCAGAATATGTTTCCAACTCTCCCAAAGTTGACTCCATCTCTTTATTTGTAACAAAAAGGGAAAGAGTTAAAACCACAAGCTGTCAGGAATATAAAGCCCTTCATGATGACTTAACATAATTACCTACTTCCATGCATCACTTGATTTAATGCCAAGAACAATGGAAACACTAGCTATCTCCCAGTTTTTTTCTATTTCTAAGAATCTTTGCTTCAAAAATATAAGCCAGATACGGAGATGGCCCCCCCAGGACCAAAGCAAAAAAATACGTCCTCAGTCACACACCAAGTTATCCCAGTCAAACATGGTCAAAGTTAATATACCAATTAAGTAACTTAATATTTTTATCATTTCATTGTCCACCAGGACTTTCTGCACTTGGATGAATGTATTATTTGATTGGGATGGTTTAGGACTGTCACCGATCTAAGGACCTGAGAGTCCTGCCTTTACCTAACCTATAAGCATTTAATTGATCTTGGACAGTCTACTTGCTTTGTGTAACAATAAGCTACATCTATAAAGTAGAATTTTGTATCTGTACGAAACAGTATGCTTGGATGTTTCTGGGATGTGCATACTCTTACTCAAAGAAAATAATTAAAAAACCAAACGGTAAAACTCATAACAGGAAACAGCTACTAGTGATAAAGGTCTATTGGGCAGATAGGCACAGCCTGCAAGAAATTCAGTACTACCCCCAAAAGTAATAAAGTAGAGGTCTAAAATCGGTGCTAAAAATCTAAAATATCTCTCTAGTTCATTTCATGGGAGCATAAGCAACAGAACCTAGATAAGGGAAGAGCAGACAACAGAAGCCCCTCTTGTCCTCAACAGCCAATCACTGGTTAACCCATAAAATGCCATCAAGTCAGGAAAGTATAAGGCCATCACCACAAGCATTTTCTAATGACAGCAGGAAACAATAGTAATATCAGCTTTCACACCATGCTTTCCTTTTGAACTAAAGCCTTTTAATACTTCCATTACTGGAAGGGAATTTCACAGATGATTAAACAATCACAAGAATTAGATGCATAAGTCACCTAACAGAGGCATGGTGTTTAGAAATGCATTCCCCAAGCCTCAACACACTCTGCTCTCCAATATACACAACTAGAAAATATCCTTAATAAAAACATTCACAGAACAAGTTTGCTTTCATCACATGCCCCCACTGAGTTTCTATATGAAGGTGTTAATGGCCTCATGAGATTTGCTTTGGGCTATAGCTATTAAAATTTAATGAATGGGGACCCAGCACTGTGGAAGCCACCCCTAGACAAAAGCATGTCTTACCATTTGTCTTGAGAGCCACAAGTTTCCTGACTTCTCTACACCAGTTGAGCTTCTTCTGACTTTCCAGGGAGGCCTGGATGTTTCTGTCTATGAGAGCTTTGTGGATGATCTCCCGAAATTGTGGATAAAACTGGCAAGTCCTGAACATTTCCAGCGTGTATCGGTGCATGGATTTAAAATGATGAATGATTCCATTGGTAGGTTTAAAAATGTCTTCTGGAGTTCTCTCTCTGATCTTCACAGCTTTCCGCATATTGCTCAAATACAAAGCCTGAGGAAGGAGTTGTTCAGCCATCGTGTTGTTCCACAACACCTGAAGAGGAGGGAAAAAACCCATTCCGTTAGCCCGACTTTGATACTACTCCTATATACCTGCTGCAGGAAACCCCAGTGTTTGATCTTGTCATTACCCTAATCTGTAGGCAAAAGATCTTAGTCACCTTGACTCCCAGGATACTAGCTGGCCCCAAAGATGAACTCACACTGGACTCTTTTAAATTACATCACTTTTAAAGATTAGTCTAAACAAGAGAAGGAAGGTGGAGAGTGGGTACTGAGGAGGAGGGGAATAACCCTGTACTGTAAAGACAGTAAATATTTTGTGAAAAATCCTGCAATTTCATGCTGTCTCCTAGGCATCTGCCTGGAGTTTCCTCTTTAGACGCAAAGAGAAATATTTACAAAAAGCTTATTTATAAATTTATTATAATACTTGTAAAGAGTTAAAACTGAATGTTGTATAACCTACAAAAAAGCCTATGTCCAGCAAGATAATTTTGTAATTTTAAGAGCAAGTGATCAGCAGTCTTTCCAAAACTGTCTGCTGAACTTTAAACATCAGATAAAGAAATAAAATAATCACAATAATAGAATAATAAATTCTACACTTCCAAGAACAGGCATTGGAGTGCAATTACTTCAAGGCACCTGCCAACCAAATTTTATTGTCATCCTCCAGGTCCCAACGCTCAGATGCATTTCCTACCCTGTCTTCACCCTGAAATCTTCAAACATAATCAACAGGTGGAAGGAAATGAAAGTCTGGAAGCAGATGAGAAAAGAAATTTCAGCCAGGGGCCACTCAGGAGACATGAAAGAGGAGAGGGGGCAAACCCCAGCATCCACAACCCACGCCAACAGTGTGGAATGATGTGAACTGACCTAAGGTGGGGTATCTCCGCAGCATGGAGAGCCAGCTCTGATTCACTGGCCCTTAGTAGGGTGCCTCGCCATACACCTTAGTTTCCAAGATGAAGACAAAGATGGTTCAGAGAATAAAGAGAGTCCCTAGAAATTTTCATAGCAAATGTGAATCCCACTGATGCATCAAACTATTTGCCAGGCAGGGCAAGCCTCTAGTTGAGAAAGAAGCTAAATCAATGTAAGAGGGGGAAGAAACACAGATATTAGGGAAGCCACTCCTGGGTGGATCTAGGCTCTCTTAAAGCCATCGATAAGGTGGTCTAAATTCTGTGGCCCACTCAAAAAAGAGAGTCGGACTAGATGACCCCAAGGTTGCTTCTGAGGAGTTTTCTGGTGGTAGTTTGGATCAGAATTCCTAGCCTGATTGCCAGATGAGGCCTGGGAGATGTCATTCTCTGGGTCAACCTATGATGTCAACCATTCTCTGCAGGTAGAATTGGGCAAAATTATAGCAGGACCACAGACACAATGAAGGGATAAAAAATCACATACACTTCCTCTTTGGGACATGGCAAAAGTCTCTTTCAAGATGTCATTCATTCATCTGTCCATCACTCAACAAGCACTGTCTATCCATCTACTAAAGGCTGTGCTTGATGCTGGGGTTAAAAATCAAAGACAACCTTACTCCCCCTCTTGAAATCACATGACCACCTTAGTCTGCAGCTAAGGCAACCAAAGTACAGGTCTACTCTGGTCCCTCAGCACCTAGGGCAGAGCTTTGCCTGGAAGCCTGGCCTTCCAACACCTGCCCCTTGCTATTCTCCCACCACCATACCTGTGGTTGCAATGCCTGCTGCTCCAGATGGAAACACACAAGCAACAGGAAGATTTTAAACAAGCTAGGTAGAGCCTCTTTTGCTTTTCTGGCTCTTCTATTATTTTCTCCTGAACCTAAAGATCTTTTAAATAGTGAGAGCTGTTAGCCATATGCAAGACATGCAAATGTCAATATTTGATAGCCCAGTGTCATCTCATTCATAGGTTTAGCCTTGCACAGCCTCCAGAATTGCCTCCTTAAATCAAGACCCACTGTCCAAGTTTCCAGTACATGGACTTCTCCATACTCAAGGTTAAAGAATAAATTTCTGACCTATGACTGCACTGTTCTTAAGCAAAGACATACAATATTACCCTTAACATTCCTTAACATTTCTTTTACATTTCTGTTACCTCACTTTTTATCAACAAATACCTTATGGAATTTTTGGAAAGTACCCCTCCGAATATTCAAAAATTGTACAAAAAATTTGCAAGAATGAAAGAAGCACCTTAGTCAATGAGAAAGGAAGAGTAACTGGCTGCTCAATAACTTGGGCCATGAGGGCTGTGGCCCAGAGGGCTCTTTAATGAACAGTGGTTCTCCCAAAATGCTGCCCTGAGACACCTGAGCAGACGGGCTTTCCAAGGAAAGATCAGAGGTAGGGAGAACTGAAAACAAAGCGGTCTCAAAGAGAGCTGAGCTCCTTCCTTACTTAATACCACTGCTTTCCTGAGAGGCCAGGTGGCAGGATGTGGGACGACCCCTGCTGACAAACTCTGTCTGCCTGTGTGGGGTAGGGGCCTGCACATCGCTGTAAACTGGAGCCCCCCCCCCCCAAAGGCAGGCCAAAGACCCACTTCTGCATGCACACTTCTTACAATGCTGCATCTGAAAACGGCAGACCCGTCCCGCGACCCCGGCCCTGCACAGAGCTCTGGCGTGCCTGCAAGCGCGGCCTGGAAAGGTTGGCTGAGCCCCTCACCCCCGCAGGCTTTGCTGCCCCCGAGGCATCACGCCCCCGAGGCCGGCTCTGCACAATCTGGGGTGAAGCCACAGCGTGCTGCAAAGTCTACGTGGCCGCGAGCATGCAGCCCTGGGTTCCAAGAAAAGACACGAAAAGGAGTCAAGCACCAACGACCCCACCCGACCCAGCGGCCCCAGGGGAGACTCTCCACCGGTCAGCTGCAGTTTAAGTTCTCTGCATAATCTGAAAGGCACAGCCGGCCGGAGGAATCCAGGGCTGTCACCCCAAAATCTGGCGCGGCGACCTCAACTCCCAGCCTTGGAAAACCCACAATGGACACACACGGCCCACAGATGCCCGCCAGGACCGCTGCAAATCCAGCGCCCGCCCGCGGGTGCAGCCCGCGAGCCGCTGCCCAGCGCACGCACAGCCCTCGCCCCGAGGAAGCGGCCGGGCGGGCGGCGCGGAGACGTGGCGCTCACCTCTCGGCGCCGCGGTCCTCCCCCGAAGTCCCAAGTCCGGGTCAGCGCCGGCGGACGCCGCAGGCTGGGGTCGGGGTCTGGCGGGGGCGGCTCTCCATGGACAGCCGGGCGGTTCGCTCGTGGCCGCGCGGCCAGGGGTGCGGGTCGCGCCCGCCGCCTTCGCCGCCTGGGCTCTGCCGCGGCCGCTCCTGCCGCTCCGCCCCCGCGGGTGCTGAGACTCTGCCCTCGGCCGGCCGCAGAGGCTGCAGACTGACAGTTCTCTTTTCTCTCTTTCTGTTTTACGGCGGCGGCGCAGCGGGGGGATTTCCACCCGGGGATTTTCCAGTCACGTGACGCCGGGCAGAGCGGCGGGCGCGCGCGGCCTGGGCTGGCGAGGGGCCGGCAGGGGGCGCTCGGTCCCATCCCGCCCCGCCTCACCCCGCGCAGCCCCGCCCCGCCCCTCTCAGCTCCGCCCCGCCCCCTGGGGCCTCGGCCAGAGAAACTCCTGAGCTCCGCAGCGGGGTGTCCCCGCGTGAGTCACCTGGGCATTTCGGAAGCTGGGGCAACGTCACATCCATGTGGAAATCGCTGTGATGGGAAGTGGAAATGTAATAGGTTCTTTTTCTCAGCCGTTTTTCTGCAGAAAATCATCAACTGTGGAGAACAAGAAGGGAAATAATAAAGAAAGAAAACCCTAAAAATCACCCTCTGAGGCGGTTTGAAAAGCTTTGGTTGTGCACGTGATGAGCTGGAAGGGGAGCCCCTGACTCTGGGCCCCCGCCGGGGATTTCGAGAAAAAGACTCGGTCACAGCCTTGCTCCCCACTCCCCGCCCGGGACCCAGAATGATACGAGGCAGGTCCGGGGTGACTTCAGGCCCCGTGACCCTGCCACCTTGAAATTCACAGGAACAGACAGTTTTAGATAAAATTAGGAATCTGAACAACTACCAACCCCATCCCACACTTGATGGATTTCCCCTTGTTCATATCTGGACACCAGGTGCCCAGGTGGCGTCACATTCAGGTAGAATTTCAGTTTAGAAATCACTTGGAGTCCATTACTGTCCTTGTTTGTTCCCTGAAGACCTTATTAGGAGGTTTTTTAGATAATAACTCCAAGGTGCCAATGGCTGATGACTGTACTTTGACCGCCCTCCCACCCTTATTAAATAGCCTGGTAACCCACTGTCTTCATGCAGAGGGTGTCCGGTGCAGCAGGTGTTGGCCACCTGGGCAGTGGCTGAGTTGTGGAGGGAAGGGTGCCAGGCCCATTTGCTGCCTATGGGTTCCCGCTGGCACATGTCCCAGAATGATTAAACTAGAACCAGATCTAAATACTCTGTACCATTGTCCGGTTGTAGGCTTACATATACTTGTCAGGCTATGGAGCGCACGTTTTGAATGAGAAAAATATGCTGCTTTCTCCAGGAAGGACCTGCAGAGACCGAGAAGAGGGTTGAGTGGGGGTGGCACTTTTTTGGCAAAGGGAAACTTAAAGAAGAGTCAGTAGTGGCCAAGGTCCCAAAGCTGGTGCTGGCCATTTGAAACTGAAGGCTGGAATTTTTTCCAAATCCAAACATCCTGGTATTTGTTCTCGGTCACACATGTTTTCCGTTGTCAATACTCAAACAATGGATAGTCAAGCTAGTATGTAATAATAGTAGTAATAATAATAACAATGTTTATCAGATCCTTACTATATGCCAATCTCTAGGCTAGGTGTTTGAAATGCATTCTACCATTTAAACCTCAAAACAACTCCACTTTGCAGCTGAAGAAACTTAAGTTTAAGAAGTTTAAGCCATTTGTTCAATGTCTACACAATCAGTGGCAGAGCCATGATTGGCACTGTTAAGTTTTAACTATTAAACCATCATTCTCAGAAAAGATCCTATAAGATTGAGTCTCAGGGCCCCCATCTGTATCCCCCAACTCCACAAACACATGGCAATCACTTGTCACTTGGCCAAACATGGACCCTGCTCAAGGCCAGAATGGGGGCTTGTGAGCCAGACAGACCATGGTTCCATCCACAGGAAAGTTTGCCGGGCTCATTGAGATGATAAAAGATGAGGTCATCCTCAGTCTTTAGACCACTCTCCCTTCATGCTCCTTTGAAACAGAATTTGCCTGCTGTCTTTCATCTGGGGGGCTCTAGCCCCTCTCCTTCTCCTATAGCTTCCATTGCCCCTTTTCTGGTTGAAGTCTATTCCCTGACTCGATGAGCTAGGAACTTAGTCTTGCCCTTCCCTCATTTTTACTGTCTTCCACCTTCTAAATCAGGGCTCTGGCTGTACAGTTTTCCCTTTCTAATACCTAACACATGGGCAAGACCAATAAGAACTTTCTTGGTGGTGAATCAGAAGGAAAGAGTAGAAGAGGAGGGCGAATGTAGCAGGAGAGGCTCCGTAAGTGACAGGAGATAGAAAATTTGGGAAGATTTGTGGAATGAATTGAAGCCAAAGAGACATAGAGTGCCCAGAAGCCTTGCAAGAGACTTTAATTTCTGCAATAGATCTCATCAAGGTGAACAGAATTCTGCAGAAAGGAATATTTATTAACATCTATTGGACACATAGGAGAAAAGTAGCATGACTCATTAGAAGGAAGAGGAAATCTGGTTATGTGGAGTGTTTTGAGGCATTTCTGAGTTATGTGCTGTTTTCGCCATGGTGACAGCTTTCACATATCGTTGTAAAGAGCACACGTGACCTCTTGGAATCGGGCAGTCTGTGGGCCTGTGCATGAGCCCATATGCTTATACCATGTATGAAGAAGACGGGCAGCCCAAGATAGTGGGGCTGGGCGGCAGGAGAAGAGAGGCAGATATGACAATTGGGAAGGGGGCTCAAATCTGGCTCAGCTCACACAGCAGTTTCTGAGCCTTAAAATCAAGAATCAGCCACAGTGTAATTCTGAGAGTGTATGGAATTTCAGATCATGGCAATCCTGGATCAAACTAAAATCAAACACTTTGTGTCCATCTTATAATTGTTCTTTTCCTGGCATTGTGCTCTGTTTAAAAGGACAATCCATGTTACAGATGTTTTGAAGCAGCCTTATGTAAGTGTGACAGCTCTGTTATTGCAGAGTAGCTTCGAATCCTGCTGCAGATTTATAACCCTTGGCTGAGCTTTGAGATTACTAAAGAGTAATGTTTCGCCCGGCCGGCGTGGCTCAGTGGTTGAGCATCGACCTACAATTCAGGAGGTCACAGTTTGATTCCTGCTTGGGGCACATGTCCAGGTTTTGTGCTCAGTCCCCAGGGGGGGACCTGCAGGAGGCAGCCCATCAATGACTCATCATTGATGTTTCTAACTCTCTATCTCCCTTCCTCTCTCTAAAACTAATTTAAAAAAAAAGAGTAATATTTGCATTTTTAAGGCTGCTCTAGGGACTAGCTCTGAGAAGACAATAGAAACTTAGTGGGCTCTAACTACAGGGAGAATTAGGATAATGTCGTAGATTTCATCATCGTATGAATGCCAAATTCTTCTAAAATGCTACTTCTTATCTCGGAACCTCAGATGCTTTGTCGGTATTATCTGGAATGAATGGAGAAACCAAGACTTGCTTTGGTGAAGGGGCTGAACGAGGTAATCCAGTGAGTCACTCCTAACAGGAACAGAGACCCTCCACTGGAAGGGAAGGAGCTGGTTTAATGCCAAGTCGATTCTATTATCTTACTTTGCCTGAAAAGCATGAGGCGCCGAAATCTAAAACTTGTCAGAAAATTCATTCCCCCAAGAACTCTGGTTTAATTTTCTGTCAACAGTTGGCTGAAACACTTGGCAAAGTGATTTTATTTTACCTCATGAATATAAATATTCAATAAGTGGTTTCATTTCTCTTTCTGTGGCGGCAGCTATTAATGATCAAACACGAACAGTGACGAAAGATCTGAAATGGGTGTTATTAGGAACCAACTGGCTTACCAGTAAGCAGGATGTTCACCAGAAAAAATTAGTTCCTGTTAGTTGGAATAGTGCAAGCCTTTGTGAAAATTTGCCTTTAATGCACCCCTTTTCTCTTCGTTTGTCCCTCAATTCCCTGAGTCCAGTTTGGGGTGTCCGTAATCCTGCCTCCTTCCCTTTCCTGCTCCCCCCGCCCCACTCCCTTCTCCCTATAAAAGGATTTCCTCTTTCATTCTCTCTGGGACCTGTTTTCTGGGATTGGCTAATCTGATCCGGTAATTTATGTTCATTTTTGAAAATAGATTGCCATGTGTTATTGTGTTATTTTTCTTCAGAAACATTCCTATTGAAACCAGAACTTCTTAGAGCTTAAAGGTGGAAATCCCAAGCACTTTAGCAGGCTGGATAAGAAGCTGCCACTTCCATGATTCTGAGAATCCTTGTCGGTAGAACATTCCAGGGATTTAACAACAACGTGGTGGGTGAGGGAAACAGCGTCATTATATGAAATGCACACACATTCCTTCTTTTCCTCACTGACAGTAGCCTACATCTATTGATGTCATTGCATTCCTCTTTCTTCGTGTAGGGGAGGAAAGACTTTCCCTGTACCCTCCTAGGTTCAATAGCTGGGTTTATGAAATAAACTGACATCAGGCAGATTAACAGGAGAAAAGGCATACGAATGTATTTTTTAAATAATTTTTTTAGTTTTTCAATTACAGTTGACCCACAATATTATATGTTTCAAGTGTACAACATAGTGATTAGACATTTATATAACTTATAAAGTGATCACCCCGGTAAGTCTAGTACCCACCTGAAACTATGACACTGTACATAGTTATTACAATATTATTAATTATGTTTTCTATGCTGTATTTTACATCGCTGTGATTCTTTTAATAACTGCCAACTTGTACTTCTTAATCCCTTCGCCTTTTTCATGAAGCCCCTCAACTCTCCTCCCTCCTGGCAACCATCAATTTGTTCTCTGTATCTATGAATTTGTTTCTGTTTAAGGTATACAAGTGTATTAATTTTTATTGTGTGTATTATTATGCACAGGAAAAAAATGAATACTCAAAAAGTTGGTGAGATTTAACTGCTTATATACCAGCCTAATAAAGGAAAGGGAAAGGGAGATGTAAGCAACTTAGGGAAGCGCAAATGACTTTTAGGAAAGAGGAATGGGCCCTTGGAAGAACGGGTGGAAGGCATGATAGTCTCCTCTCCAGTGATAAGACTTAATCTTCCCTGCTGGGAGGCGACTGCAGACTGCTGAGTTCCTTTAGGAGGATCTGTCTTGAGGCCGATACAGGAAATTCTCTTTCTGTCTTATTTTCTTGGAAGCATTGATCACAGTTGGAAATTCTTTATTTATTGGTCAAATTGTTTTTATTATTTCCCCCCACTGAATGACACTCTATGAGGGCAAGATTGTCACCTCTCATTGTTCATCTGTGAATCCCTTGTGCCCAGAAGTATGCCTAGCACATTGTAGGCATTCAATAAATAAGAATTTATCAGGTGAATGAAATGATAGAGTGAATGAATGAATGAATGGAGAACTTTTCTAACCACAATTCTAAGCTTGCAAAGGCACAAAGACAACTGTGCCACTTCACTCTCTGAATTCTTTTTTTAAAAAATATATCTTTATCAATTTCAGGGAGGGAAGGGAGAGGGAGAGAGAGAGAAACATCAATGATGAGAGAGTCATTGATGGGCTGCCTCCTGCAGGCCCCTGACTGGGGATCGAGCCCACAACCGGGGCATGTGCCCTGACCGGGAATCCAACTTCGATCTCCTGGATCCTAGGGTGATCCTCAACCCTGAGCCACGCCCGGCTGGGCACTCCCTGAAATTTTTCAACTAATTGCTGCGTTAGAAATTCTAAAATATTTTTAAAATGTGTCATAAAATTAAGGAAATACAGTATTTTGGGAGCTTAAACACATCAATTCAGTTTACTGAGCCTGCTCTTTCAATTTGGTTCAGTTCTTTCAGTTTAGTGTACTGAGCCTGTTGGGTTAATCCAATTGAATGATTTATCTTTTCACACAGGTTAGGGAATAGAAAGAAGACCAGGAAAGAAAAGGTGCCCCTTTTTAATTTTAAGTCGCCAAGCATACTAACTCACTGAAGGAGAAATAGCCTGGCTCTCAATAAGAGTGTGTGTCCCTAAGATGGATTAGCCATTCATTTTTCTCTTTCTAATGTGAACATATGAACATTAGCAAAGTGAAGAAGCACTGACCCTCTGCCAGGTGTACTTACTGTGTATGTTTATGCATGCCTGTTTTTCTCTTGATTACAGCGAAGTTGACTGTTTTTTCATGTGAATGTTTAGAAGTTTTAAAATATTGGTTTATTCATTTTTGTTTTTAAAATATTTACTTGTAAATGAGCTTATCATGTGCAAAAATATTAATTTTTGTTTATTTTATGCTACTGAAAAAAGCTCTCATTTTCTGAACTGGTTCTGATCTTATAAAATTTTAGGAATTTATCTTTGTTGATTCTAGTTTTCATTAGAGAGCATTTAGAAACTTAGAAGTGAGTTTTGCCAGTGCCATATTTTAAACATCTTTTGGGGACTGTCTGGGTTTTTCATACCTGAAATGTATTTGCTGAACCTGTCTTGAAACATATTCAGTTCTAAAGACAACAACTAAATAGGCATCATGTTTCGTCTCTAGAATGAAATGTAGTTTTCTCCTGAAAGAAGTGATTTTCATGGTGTCTTATAGAAGTGCCCCCCACCAAAAACACAAACAACAACAACAAAACTCAACTTGTTATATTTAGGCTCTGAAATAAACCCTTAAAAGGTAATGCCTTGGTTCTTGATGCTTTCATGGTTGGTTCTTGGCTTCTCTGGTTGAACCAAACAGTCATTCTTTGGTTGGTCTCAATGATGTCAAATATCCAAACTTGAGAAATATGGGATTTGAGATTTTTAAAAAAAAATTTTTATTGAAAGAAGTTAATTCCTGGCGTTGAACTTCAGGAATATTATTGTACTGCTTGGGTGGTTGAAAAACTCTTGGCCCTGGGCATTTTAACTATAATCTCTCAGAAACGTACAACCTGTTATGTCTTATTCCTTAACTATAGTCATTTTCTTTATAATAACTGAACTATTCATGCAGAACTCTAGATGTTGCCATGTTTTCAAAGAGCCTTTTTAAAGCTAAGTCAGATGATTTGAATTGAAAACTCACCACAAGAAAATGTAAATAACTTCCTAAGCTAATGATCATTTACTCTAAGCCTTAAAGCACCTATTTCTCTGATGTTTTCTGAGTTAATTCTTACATAAGTTTTTTTTTTAATGTAACTCTTTAAGTTGTAAGTTCTGATAGAAATCATTTTGAGAAACTTTAGGAAATATGGTAGAACATCCATCAGAGTCAAAAGATTGTTTTTTCCCCTTCTTAAATTGTTCTCATTTATAAATTGAAAGATTTGGGTGCACTGGTCCTTAAGAGTCATTCTAACGCCAACGTTTTACCCTTCTACGTTTCCATCAAGAAAATTGTACATCAATTAATATTCCAGTGGACTCCATTTAATCCGGAAATCTGAGTACAGGGTCTGAATCATACTGCTCGGTTCAAAGCGCAACTCTGCCACTTACTAGCTAAACGACCTTGGGCAAGTTACTTCACTTTTCTACTTTTAGTTCTGCATTTGAAAAATGAATATAATAAGAAGATCTAGAGTTATTAGGAAGATTAAATAAATTAATACATCTCATGTGCTTAGAGCAGAGACTGGCACGTAGTAATGGTAGTTTCATTATTTGTTCACTTTAGTGACAGAACAGATCTTTTTATTCCAAGGTTTGCTTGGCATTAATTATATTGAAAGGTACAACAAGGCTTTTCATGGTTGTTTAACTTATGGGGAAAGTATTATCTTTATTTTGTAAGGGAGTGCAAAAATTTCTTTATACATTTACTTATTTTTTTTTAACAAATATAGAATTATAGAGCTATTAAATGTTAGCATGTGAAACCATAAGACTGATGATTTTTCTTTTCTTCCCCTTCTTTTTGATGTGTTTTAGTTTTTGTAGCAAACCTTTTCCTCCAGCTTTATTGAGGTATAATTGATAAAAGTTATATATACTTAAGGTATACATGATTATTTGATATATTTATGCATCATGAAATGATTACACACCAAGCTAATTAACACATATATTATCTCACAGTTACCATTTTGTGTGTTTGGTGAGAACACTTAAGTTCAACTCTCATAGAAAATTCAAGTGTCCAAAACAGTATTATTATTTTTCAATCAGACATTTAAATTTTTGATCCATTTGAAAAAATAGCACACTTAACCAATTTTATAAACCAAGAGTAAATATACTCTTATTTTTAATTCACTGAATGTATTTTTCCCCCAGGATCAATGTTACTATGTAAATGACTTGATTTCTTGTCTACATCATAATGTGCTTTTAAAAAATTAAAATCTTATATATTTAAGATGTACAACATAATGTTTTGGTATATATATACATAGTGAAATGATTACTACAGTCGCTATAATTAACATACCCATCTCCTTACATGGTTACCATTTTGTGTGTGTGTATGTGTGAGAGCGCCTGAAATCTACTCTCGTAGAAAATTTCCAGTATACGAGATAGTAGTATTAAGCATAGTCACCATGCTGTAGACCAGAGCTTTGGACTTATTCATTTTTTTTTTTTTTTTAAATATCTTTATTGATTTCAGAGAGAGGAAAGGAGAGGGAGAGACAGAAACATCAATGATGAGAGAGTCATTGATCAAGCCCGCAACCGGGCATGTGCCCTGACCGGGAATCGAACCCCGATCGCCTGGATCCTAGGTCGACGCTCAACCGCTGAGCCATGCCCGGCCGGGCTGGACTTATTCATCTTATAAACTGGAACTTTGTACCCTTGACCAACATCATGTTTTCCCCACCTCCCTACCCAGTGTAGTTACCACCCTGTACCTTAGCTCCCCAGAACTTATTCATCTTATAACTGAAACTCTGTACCCTTTGACCAATACCTTCTCCTACATAAGAATTGTAGGGTCCCTTGGAGATGATTCGAAGAGTCATCTCAAGGCTATGTAGGATGAGTCAGGAAGAATGAGCCTCTATGGTCCCTAGTCTAATTCCACCAAAATGGCTTTGCTTTTCTCTACTTTATATATTACATTTCTTGAAAAGAATTTAACACAAATTTCCTTACTTTGCAGATGAAGAAACCAAGCCTCAATGAGGTGAATTGACATGCTCAAGGACACAAAGCCGGCGAATAGCAGAGCAGACATAAAATTCAGGCTTCCTGACTGCCCAGTAGACCACATTCTGCACCATGCTACCATGGAAACTTTCAAACAGGGGAAAGTACAAACAAACAAACTCGCAAACAACAACAACCAAAAAACCCCACAGCGTCTCTAGGAAATACCAATGCATTTTTGTTAATCAGGTTTCTCCCTCTTGATAAGAGAGAAAGATCATACCAAGGGAAATAGAGTTTACAAGTTAAATAAGATACTAGAGACTGGGTGGTTAGATTGTTTTGTAAAATGTTCAGAACTCTAACCAAATTTAATTTCCTTATCTATAGAAAAATGAATAACTGCTTTTTTAAGGAAGCATCTCAAGGGCCAAATAATTTATATGTGTCAAGTACCATGGGATTCAGGGATGAAAAATTCCCTATGGCACCAAAGCAAGCATTGTAATTTGAAGTTTCCTGACAGTTTTTGGCCAGAAAAGGAATACTAACCTTTCTTTTCCTGGCCAAGTGCCAAGTTAGGTTAATTACCCTTTGCCCACTTTCTTTCCCCAAGCTGTTTTAATTAGATAAGAACTCTGCCTTCGTTTCCTTTTGTGGACTGAGCTGTGATGTTGCTTCACGCCTTTCAACAACTATTAATGCCCTAGGTTGCTGAATGCCTTTCCCTTTAGAAGAGAAAAGGTTTTGCCCTAAGTACTTGGCTTTCTTCATAGTACAAAATGCTGTCCAAGGAGCAGAAGGGTCAGAAGCAAATTTTCATGTTTCCCAACACCAGGTCGCTCAGCTTCAGGTCTGCGCCAGGGAGGAATCAATAAGCCATGCCTTCCCTGCCAGTCCCAGAAACGTCTCACAGATCTTAAGAGGAAGGCTTTAATAAAACGTTCAAGAAAAAATTAAATGGATCAAAGTCTTGCAGTCAATCCTCCACCCTCCACCCTGTCCCTTAACTCCTTGAAAATCTGCCCAAAGAAACAAAGGATCCATAAAGTCACAGAACACATGCAGTCCATGGATGTTCCCCATGTCATTAGCAACATGACTTCTCCACGGCAGCAGAATAGCCGTGCCCGGTGCCCACTGGAGCAGGGCTCTGGACTCAGAAAGAGCTGAGTTCTAGCACCAACAACCTTACTTAATAGCAAGTTTTAAGCAAGTTATTTTAAGCAAGTTATTCAACTTCTCGAAGCCTCTTTCCTCAGACTTACACAGTTCTTCACTTAAAATATTTTGGAGCTGTTCCATGTCAGCACATGTGATCTAATCATTTTTTAATAGATAAACAGCATTGCATTAAGTAGCTGTACCATTACCTGTTGATGGTCAGTTTTTTGCTCTGGGAGGGAAAGCCTCAGTGTGGGTGGGTCACTGCACACATGGGAATAAATCTCTGTGAGGTATACTCTCATCAGTGGAATTGCGGGTAGAAAGATCTTTGTATTTGAAAGTTGGATAGATCATGCCAAAGCGTTCTTCATTGTGGTTGTCCCTTTTTACTCTCATGGGCAGTGCCCCGAGGGAAGTTTCCTCATGGAGATCATTGTTCAGCCATGAGGTGAAATAGCATCTCCTAGTTTCATGTGCATTGCTCTTGTCACCACTAAGGGTGAGCATCCTTTCCTATTTTAAGGAACCACTTTTATTTCTTTTTCTGTAACTGCTCAAGTCTTTTGTGCATTTTCTCTTGGGCGTTGACCTTATCAAAGTATAAGAACTGTTTATGTACATGGAAATTAGTCCTTTGTCTGCTGTATGAATTGCAAATTATTCACGTACAAACACACACACACTTTTGCCTTTTAACTTTGTTTAGTTTAATTTTCCAAGCAGAATTTTTAACAATCTTTTCTTATGACTCCTGGCGTTTCATCATATAATTAGAAACATCTTTCTCACTCTGAAATTAAAAAATGAAAATCTCCCAATTTTATTCTGAATACTTGTGACTTTGTTTTTTACATTTAAATATTTGATCGATCTGAAATTTGTTTTATTTTAAGCTGTAAAGTAGGAACTAGTTTTATTTTAATTTACTTTTTTAGAGGGCCACCTGGTTGCTCCAATGCCATTGAGATATCAGTCTCCAATGGAATTCATTATATCCTGAGTTTCTGTGCATATCTTAATATATTATTAGAATTTCTACACTGCCCTATGAAATTTCTGTCTGTTGTTATGCAAAGAAACATTATTTTAATTCAAATGTTATAATATACCTTAATATCTGATAGAATAGCTACTATTTTTTCAAGAATTTTCCTGGCTATCTTTCTTCTTTACATGAAAAATCCAGTTATGTGATTCCTGCTTCTCCAACAAAATTGATTAGTTTTGGGGGGGAGGTGTGCATTAAATTTATATTTTTTAAAGAAAACTATATATTTATGATGTTGAACCTTTTATCCAAGAATATGATATGCCCTTCCATGTAACTATTTTTGTGTTCTCCAGGAGAAGTTTGTACATATGGATGTCATAAAGTGAAAAAATATGAAGAAGGATTATAATGGTATCTACCTCAAAGAGTTATTGTACAGATTTAATGAACACAATGTACAGTACCTGGCTCTTAACCATGCTCAACAAATGTAATGTGTGACTAATCCAATATGGTAAATCAGTCTCTCAATAATTTGAAATTTCCATGACTGTGACTCATTCTTGGCTCTACCCTGAAATAGAAACTATTTTCCTACCTTTTCCATTCTTCCTATGCCTTACTCACCTCTGTGACAGGGGTGGGAGGTAAGGGGCAGGAGGGGGAATCTGTGGCATTCTTGTTGGACATAAGTGTTAAACAAATTATGACTGCCCTGCCTATCAAGGGAAGTATCACCTCCTAGGACGAGGTGACTGGATAGGACTCACATTTCACATCTCTCTTGACAACTGTGAATAGGGGAAAACAATATTGCCAGATACTTTACATATTTCAAAGCTATTTTATTTCCGTAGAACAGTAGGGGGTTTGATTAGCATTGCTCAGTTGGCAATCAAGTGGAGAGTCCAGATTATCATCTCTTGATACTCAGTGCCCCATATCCATATATTTTACACATCCTTTACGCCATACGCGCTGTATGCTCAGCGTTGAGCTAAATTTTTATTTGCTTTTTTGCATTTAATCTTCATAAGTATCATCCATCATTCCATTTTATAGATAAAATAACTGAGGATCAAGGTCACAGATTTAAAAACTGACAATACTGTTACTGGAGATTTGCTTGTCTCTAAAGTCTGTGCTATTAACCACAATGTGTAATTTAGCAGATTTTAAACAAGTTAAACAAAATCAACTGTAAAAATAATTAAAGCACTGTTTGACTGCATGTCAGAGCATGCTCCTTCATCTGAAATGGTAGCATTGCCATTCTAGGCATTATTAGTGTAAATCTTCTTTTTGTTAACAAAATCACACCTCAACTGAGAGCTATAGTTCCCAGTCCTTCTTGAAAATTAGCCTGAAATAATAATCCTGCAAAAATTAAGTATGTTTTCAGCTGCCCCTGCTTTCAGAAAACAAGATTTACATTTTCATGTGATTTGAATGTGCATAGCAACAATACCAGAGGAATAGTCTATTTAATTATTTGTCTTAATTTTTCAATGACTTCATGAAAATGGCCTTTCCCAGATAACATATCCAACCTCTAAGAATTATTTCAGCAATATGAAAGATGATTGAGCAAATTACTTACTCCCCAAGGGAAAAAGCATGCTCCCAATGAATCAGGGGAAACTGCCCAGGGAAGAACACACTAAAGGCATTTCAGCATGAGTCACAGAACATAAGGACTAGCCCATGATCAAGAAAGGTGAATGAACAAAGCCAGAGTTCCTTTTGTAGTTTCCACTGATGTGATCAGCTTGGGCTTGTTTCCACGCAGGCTGGTGAGGCCTGTTGTGGTAAGGAATGAGGGATTGTTACTAAAGCAGCTAAAGGGATGCTCTGTTAGAGTGGAGGCTCCAACCAGGTATGAAGGGCATGTGGCCTGGGAACCACGATTGGGTAAGTGGGGCAGGCACTTGGAAGGTCAGCGTTGATGAAGTCCAATAGGGAGGAAGACCTGAAGTCTGGGAGCAGCAGGATGTGGAGACCCACAGAGTTATAGCATTGGCAGGAGATGTTGGCTAGACTAGGTATCAGAAGATCTTACTTTTAGAAGAACTGGGGAGAGCAAGTCTTGGAATTCATCTTGGAAGAATTGGAGTATTTGGTGTTTTAGCAAGGCAGATACTCAGGGACAGGACTGACTTACTGAGGTGTAAGTGAAGGCTGGTTCATAGGAACTATGAATATAGCTCATTGCTGTATTCTTCAGGAGGCCTTCTTTAGCACAAAAGAATGCACTTTATTAAGTATTTGTTGAGTGAATATATGAGGCATAAGGCAGGCATCCAGTTTCTGAGCATAGGACACGTGGTGTGAGCAGGTCTCTGAATGGGGTTGACTTAGTTGAGTCACCCGAACACTGACTAAGTACATGGTTATTCCAGAGCCTTGGGTGGGGCTGAACCTGCAGGTGGTGGTCAAGGGCCCAAGGAATGGGGGAGCTGGGATGGAGGGGAGGAATTGGGAAAATAAAGAGTAGGCGGGCCGTTCCTGACTCATTCTTTGACAGCTTTATATTATTATTAGGTCTTCACTTTTAATATAACACTGTCATAGCTCATGCAGGCTGCTATAACAAAAATGGCAAAGACTGGTGGCTTATAAACAACAGAAATTTATTTCTTACAGTTCTTGAGGCTGGGAAGTCCAAGATAAAGTTGCTGACAAATTCAGTGTCTGATGAGAGCCTGCTTCCTGGCTCACAGATGGCCCTCTCTTTGCTGTTTTGTCCATGGTGGAAGGGGCAAGAGAGCTCTCTGGGGTCTCTTCTTTAAGGCACTACTAATCCCATTCATGAGAGCTCCATCTTCATGACCTAATTACCTCCCAAAGGCCCCACCTCCAAATACCAACAAGACTGGGGTTTAGGTTTCAACATATGGATTTGGAGGAGACAGACATTGAAAAGTTTTGTGGGTTTCTTCAGTTTCCATGGAGCCATAATCGTAGACTCTTTTTGGGAAAGTCAGTTGCCCCAAATGTCTAGGGTCCATAATCTTTAGAGCTACCATTCTGTTTCAATTCATTAAATGCTTGCTATGTGGCTGTCACTGTGATTGGTTCACTACAGGCAGTATCTTTATTCCTCCGAATAATCCTTAAAGGTGGATGTTATTGGATCTACTTTACAGATGAGAAACCTGAGGATCAAGTTCAGGGTTACACCCAAAGCTACATAGACAGGAAATGTTGGAGCAAAAGTATAAGGCCCAGAATCCATCATCTCTCTCCAAAGCTCCCTGATATGCCCCTCTCTCTGGACCAGTGCTGCTCAGACTTTAATGTAAAGATGAGTCACCTTGTTAAAATGCAGATTCTGGTTCAGGTTCTGAGATAGGGCCCAAGACTCTGCTTTTCTAACCAGCTTCCAGGTGCTGCTGCTGCTGGTGGTCTCTAAAGTACATGGTGAGTATTAAGAGTCTAGAGCAGGAATGGCCGGATAGTACATATTTTCAGCTCTATGGGCCAGATGGTCTCTGTCACATCTACTCAACTCTGCCATTATAGCATGAAAGCAGCCATAGACAATATGTCCAATAAAACTTATTTATAACACTGAAACTTGAATTTCATATAATTTTTAAGTATCACAAGTTATTATTTTTCTTTTGATTTGTTTCCATCCAATTAAAAATGTAAAAACCATTATTAGCTCATGGGCCATAGTTTCCTGATGCCAGTCAGTCCATAAATCCAGTGGCCTTGATATTGCAGGGGTGAAGAACATAAAAAATAAAGAATAGCCACGGGTGAGATCGCTACTGTGACAGCTGGCACACAGGTGGCAGAGATGGGAGGACACGGGCCTTATGAGAGGTGACATGGAAAAGCCTTTTAATCTCCTAATGTCTTAGTTTCTTCAAGTACAAAATGGGACTAAAAAAGACTACCTGCCTCTCAAGGTTATTGTGAAGATGAAAAGAAATGAGATAATGCGCTTAAGTCTCCTGTGAGACCTGGCAGAGATGAATGATAACGTTAGAATTATAATGCTAGCATGGGTGACTGGACGGGGTAAGGACAAGAGCCTACCAGGACCTGACTGGACCTCGGAGCTGGCAAGCTCAGAGGTTCCCTGAGAGAATTTGCTTATCCTCACACTGGAGATGTAAACAACCATCCAATTTTGAGGAAGTGAGAGCCTCTGCAGACAGAGTGGGGACAGGTCAGTGCAGAGCCCTTACAGAGCCGTCTATTGGGGCAGGCAGAACAACTCCTTGGGAGAGCTGTTGGCTTGTTGATAGCAGTTAATAGCTGACCCAGCACTTACCATCTGCTTGGCAATGTTCTACTGCTTTGTAAGCAGTAACCTATTTAATCCTCACAATCACTTTATAAAATAAGCACTATTGTTATTCCCCAGGTGACAGATAAGAAAACTGAGACTAAGGGAGGATAAGGAACATGCCCAAGGCCACCTTTTCTTTAAGGGGTAGCACAGTCTGGCTCCAGGGACCTGGTTGTTAATCACCATACTGGAAGTTTTCAAATCTAGCCTTTTAGGTTCTCTGGATAAATTAGCTTGTCAGGGCATGAGGACTGTGGGGTGGGGGAATCTTTTCCCAAGGTGCAAATGGGCCCCTGGGTGATTTTTCAATTCTTTTATGCCCCTGGGTGATGACAGAAAATCTGATTCATATGGAAATAGAAGTAGTTTGTGTGTGTGTGTGTGTGTGTGTGTGTGTCTTTGTATTTCACATTCACTAACCTCTCAAGCCAGAATCCTGCCCTAGTCATACAGCATACAGTGCAAGTTCTGACGACACTCTGTATCTTGATGTACATTCATTTGCAGAAGCAGGTGGGGGTGGCATACATATTTTTGTCTTTTTTCTATGTAGGTGGCCTCATATGTGGACTGGACACAGGAAATATGAAACAGAAAGGTGCCCATTATGGATCAGAAGGAAATGCCACTTGAAGAGTTTTCCTGAAATTAGTGCCTCTGGTGACTTGGGTCTTATGAGTCTACAGAAAACTTGACGTGATTCCCCACATCATGACTATTGTTTTTTCCCATCAGTTATATTCTAACAATTTAACAGATCTTTTAAAAATTGAATTGGAAAAGGAATTTTTAATAAAGGCATTCCCAACTCTATAGACCTCAGAGACTTGGAGCTGGAAAATATCTGTGTGCGCCCATATTTGGCAACTTCCTCATTAATGAGATCAGATTTCCTGGATATTCCAGAATTGTCTACTACTTTTTTTTTTTTAATTTGCCAGAGGAACACTGAACCTAGAAAGGTTATGCTACCTTTTCTCAACAGCTGAAGAATAATATGTGAACTGCATATCTTTATGGCATATAAAAAACTGTATTCATAAGCCTTGACCATGATCCAGTATCAACTTTCCCAGTTAAGCAAAACAATCTCAGAGTCTCTAAAGAATCCTTCCGGCTGATTAGTGCCTGTGTGCCACTGTGCTATTTCCAGTAGAGTAATAGCTATATCTTGGATGCTGACCTTGCACATAATTAACATTTTATTAATTTAATATAGTTTTATATACTATTGTGATAATGTTATTTTTATTAATATATGACTTCACACAGACACGTAACTAACTGACATTTGTGATGTAGCTTTCCTTTCAGTTTTCATTTTACTGACTTAATACTCAGAGATTTTTTTTTTAATGGAATCTATTTGTTTTATAAGAAACATGCCTTATAAGTAGCTCAAAAGGAGAGCTTGCCTAATTTCTCTGGAATACATAGCCAAGAAAATCAAAGGAAAGAACTGTTTAGTTAAATAGGAGTCATAGAAAAAGTACTGAATTGCTTTAAAAATACTTCAGAGCAGTTTCTTAACATGTTATGAGAGTCAGGGCAATCAACTTGAAAAATACACAGAATACCAGGAATTCCTATCCTCAGTGCAGCCTCACTCATAAGTACCGTAAAACCTTTAGTAAGTGGCTGAGGACAGATCCCTGTGGCAGTAAAGTGCTGATTTTGTGTTCTAGAAAGAGATTGTTCATAATTCAACCCCTAAATACCCCATTAACTAATATTTGTTTACAGAAGACTAGGGAGGGGTGACCAGGAAAAGAGCTTGCTAAAATACATTTTCTAAAAAATTAAAAATTTGAAAAGAAATTCTTCAGGCCCAATGAT
Organism: Miniopterus schreibersii; assembly: GCF_964146895.1. NCBI lineage: Eukaryota > Metazoa > Chordata > Mammalia > Chiroptera > Miniopteridae > Miniopterus > Miniopterus schreibersii. The sequence continues at coordinate 74,148,194 of NC_138107.1, read as the reverse complement.
TTCTACAGGCAGTCGGGAGTTTAATTAATAGATAACCTGAACCAGCATCATAGTCTTGGGGAATACAAAGGTAATAGAGGTTATTTTTACCTTTGGTTCCCTTTGGTTGGGTGAGGAATTTATGATCTGTTAGGGAAGACTGAAATATGTGTAACACCCAAGAATCTATACTGAACAATCCAGGAGAGGGTACAATTAAGTATTATTCTGTGGTTCAGAAAATCAAATACCATAGGAATTCAAAGGAGGGTAAATCAACAAGGCAAGAAATAGCCAGAGCTTGAAGCTCCATAAAGGAACCGAGAGCGGAGCCAGGTCTTCAAAGACTGGGATCATGTCAAGTGGGTTCTGGAGAAAGATGAGGGCCTTCCAGGAGAGGACAGTCAAGTGCACCAAGCTATGGAGGTGGGGAATGGGCCCAGCAAGTTAATGGGAGAGTGAAAAAACCTGCCTGACTCCAGTAGAAAAAGACTGGGCTTGGTCACATTGTAGGGGCCACTGCAGGTCCCCAGCGGACTTTAGCTTCGCCAGGGATGGGGAAAGAGAGCCTCAGAAAAGTTTAAGCAGGGAGGTGCTTTGTTAAAAATGGAGTTTAAAGAAGATGGATTTGGTGATGGGGTATTTTGGAGAGGCAGAAAGGCAGTTCTTTGGGTAGAAGCTTCTTATATTTTTATACACTGTAGTGTGTTAATTTGGAGGATTAGCCATTTTACTAGCCAATGAACCATTTACATTCACTTAGACACTTTATCTAACATTTTAAATTTATTTAATGCAATAGTTTTAATATTTTATATCAAAATACTCCATACAATTGCACTGTGCCACTTCCAGTTTTTGGACCAAGGGCAGGTAAAAATACACAAAGGGTTCTCTATCAGGGACAGACTTGTACTGGTCAACAAGGCAGGTATGGTGTTTGCCCTCAGAAAGCTTATCCACTGAGCGGGATTGGCTGTGAGCAATCATTACAAAAACCATTACAAAAATTATTAGTTACATTTGTGGTAAGTGCTAAGGTGTACTAAGCAATATGGGGAAGTCTAACAGAGGGTTTTAACGCAGCCTTGTGGCCTGAGGATTTGGGGAAAGTCTCTCTGGGGAAGTCACATTCAAAAGGAGATCTGACTGGATTGGAGGAAGGGAGAGCAGAAGCTGAAGGGTGTTAGAAATTCTAAGAGGAGGAAATTACACTTGCAAGGGCCCGGAGGTGAAACAGAGTCCAGAGCATTCAAGGAACTGAAAGAAAGCCAGCTGGGCCGGGCTGGGCTGGGCCGGGCTGGGCTGGGCCGGGCTGGGCCGGGCTGGGCAGGGCTGGGCCGGGCTGGGCTGGGCCGCCTGCACAGCCTGGAGAGACACCAGGAGGAGGCAGCACGGAGGGACCCGAGGAGCCAGATGGCTAGGCGCCTTGGAAACCACAGCAGGGTTTTCATGACCCTTCTCCATCTTCCTGTGTGCCCGCAGTGACTTCAACATCCACACTTAACGACAGATCCTCACGCCACTGGCATCCCTTCAGCGTAAACAAGCTGAAGCTGTGCTTGGCCCCGCCCCAGAATTCAAAGTCAAGTGAAAGTGCACCGCGACTCTACGGCTTCCTAAGGCTGAATTTCTCCATGTGACACGGTCACTTAGGCCTGCGTCTCCCACCAGCTTCCCTCTGCCCTCGGAGGCCCGCCTGCCCCTTCACTGTCCCTCGCCTCTCAGTTCACGCACTAGGCTCTCTCTGGCTTCCCTGCACTATCCCGGAGCAGGGCTCCCTTTCTGCTTGGCTTTCTGCCACACTTCACCCCTAAGTGAAGGTGAGCTTGTCTTCTCTCTTCCTCTCTTAAACTTTGTGGGGAAACTCAGGTCACTTCCAGGTCACTTTGCTACTGATTCATGCTGCTAGCTTCAACTGGACCCCAGGCCGCTTGATAACCATCTTCGGTTGGTGGCTTAATTTTTCCAACTGCTTTAAAACTCTGTCGTCCTAACCCTCAAGCCTGCTCTTTCGCAACATTTGCTTCCTGTCTCAGGGACTGGCACCCCATCTGTGAGCTCCCCATGCCAGGGACACAGAAGTCCTCTGGCCTCCTCTTTTCGCACGCTCACATTCAGATGGTGGCCGAGTCCCGCTAATGACGCCAACTACGCCTTTCCTGTCAGCTTCCTTCTCCCTACCCCAGTAGCTGTTTCCCGTGTTCAGACTGTCCCTTTCCTTGCCTTAATTGGTTCCCTGCCACTCATCTGGAATTCTTCCAGTCATTCCTCCACATGACCTGCGAGGTGATACGTAACCTTATCATTGCAGTTTCATAACTCCGAGGACGCTGTTACCTACAGAAGGGAAGTCCAAGCTCCTACGTACAGAGCAGGCCCTGTGGCCTGGCTTCTGCGCACCTCTCCAACCTTCCTGTTCAGGTGCGCCACCTCCTGCGCCTGTCCCATCCCTCTCTTGGACCCGATACTCATCCTAGTCATTCAGACTTGCCCTTGTTCCTCTAGGCCGCCATGCAATTGCATGCCTCTGGACATGGCGCTCTTCTGTCCCGAGAGAACTTTCCCCCCCCATGTTACTTCCCAGAGGCCTGCTATCTCTTGAGAATCAGTTTACAAGTTATAGGAAGCCTTTTCTGAGCCTCTTTCTTTCCCTCCTCCAGTAGTCCTGTTCTTTTTTCCATGCCCCCACTTTACCTAGTACGTCTTTCTATCAGAGCCCTTAGTATGCTTAGAGCAATAATTTGTTTTCAAATCTCTGTTCTTCAAAATGGTTATAGGCAGACCTCGGAGGGATTGCAGATTTGGCTCCAGACCCTTGCAATTAAGAGAATATTGCCACAAAGTGAGTCACCCGAATTTTTGGGTCCCTGGTGCATGTAAAAGTTATGTTTACACTACATTGTAGTCTGTTGAGTGGGCAATAGCATTATGTCTAAGAAATGTACATACCTGATTTAAAAATACTTTATTGCTAAAATTGCTAACCATCATCTGAGCCTTCAGTGAGTGGTAATCTTCTCACTGGTGGGGAGAGTCTTGCCTCAATATTCATGGCTGCTAACTGATCAACATGGTGGTTGCCAAAGGTTGGGTGGCTGTGGCAATTTTAAAAAATAAGACAAGCATGAAGTTTGCCTCATGGATTGGCTGTTCCTTTCATAAATGCTTTCTCTGTAACATGTGATGCTGTTTGATAGCATTTCACCCACAGTAGAGCTTTCAAAATTGGAGTCAGTCCTCTCAAACCCTGCTGCTGCTTTATCAGCTAAGTTTATTTAATATTCTAAATCCTTGGTTGTCATTTCAACAATCTTCACAGCATCTTCAGTGGGGAAAATGGTGCTGGTAGACTTGCTTTGAGATAGGGTTCCCACAAACCTTCAGTTTGTAAAAAACACAGTATCAGTGAAGTGCAATAAAACGAGGTGTGCCTGTAGGAGCTCTGTGAAGATGGGAACTCTATTATTTGGTTTTGCATGCTTGGTTCCCAGCACAGTTCCTGACCTGCAGGAGGTCATCACATCAAAGGGCAATGTCTCTGTATTGGCAAGTGATCTTACCATCTACCTTTCTGAGATGAGCTTCTCATGTGGGACCCTTCAATGTTCTTCCTCTTCCTTCTTTCCAGAGAAGAATCTTTATGTCCTCTCTCTTTCCTCAGTCGTGTTTTGAGGAGGACGTGTTCCTGATCCTTTCCAATGTTCACTTCAACTCCAGTGCCTTGGATCTAACACGATCCTGTTTCTCCTGTACTTTGCTCCATAAATTATTGCTCCTCTCTCTTCCACGTTTTGTTTTTTTCAACTTTGACTTTTCCTCACAGCCTACAAATGGGCTCTGTCCCATTTGAAAACAGAACAAACCCACTTCTCTCAACCCTTTTCTGATGATCCTCTCTGTGGGAGTTCTTCCCTCCGTAACTGCCCCTGGCATCACCCTCTCATACTTAATTATTTTCTTAATTGCATTGACGAAAATAGTATTTTATTTTTTGTTAACTCATTTTTTTGTCCTTACTAGAATGTAAGCTCCATGGGGGCTGAGATCTATCTTCAATATCTAGCACAGTGCCTTGTGCAGAGGCACAATTTATTTAATTTATCAATTGGATAAATTAATGCATGAGTGAATAAATGAATGAAACCACTGTCTTCACTGCCAGACCCCTTTGAATTCTGCACTTCCTATGCCCTTTCAACCCATTCTGATTTCTAGCCCATTGGTCTATTGAAATTGTCCTTTCAAAGTTGCCAATAACCCCTTTATTACCAAATCTAATGGTCTTGACATCTCTGTGGCATTTGATACACCTTCTTTGAAATGTCTCTATTACTGGTTTCTGGGAGAACGCCTTCACCTGGTTTTCCTCCTTCATGTCCTGTCAGTCTTTCTCTGGCTCCTCTTACTTTACTAGACTTCTTGTTTCTTGGGAAGTAGTGTCTTCAAATGCTACACAGCCCATCCAGAGATTTCAACGGGGGTCTCCAGGTGAATAGTGTCAACCTGCATTCTTATCGTCAGCTTCTTCCTGAGCTCCAGGTTGACATGCTATATATTTCCAAATGAGGGTTTACTGATAACCTCAAATTCACTACGATTTAACAACAAATCTATAAACTTCCTTCTTCCTGGGTTCCATATTTCAGCCAATGAAACATAGTCTGTCCATTAGCATAGACTTACATCCTGAGAATCAGCTCTGTTCACTACAGCACCTCCCAACTAATCACTCACCAAATCCTGTCAATTCTTCTACTGCAAAATCTCTGTCTTTAATCTCCATGCTCTTTAACCCAGCCTTCACATTACCTCTAAAGTAATCCTCCTGAAATACAAGCTCTGATCACCTCAAGCCTCTGCTCAAAAAACTATGATTGTTATAGAAAACTTTAGAAGGGTTAGTGAGGAAACATACTATTTGGATTTTGTACCATGACCATGACTTAGTATGATAATTTCATAAGAGTATAATTTGAAATTCCTTTTATTGCCTACCAAATCAATTTACAAGCTTCTCTACTAAATCTTTATGTCCATCCACAGTATAGTTCCAACCTAACTTTCCACCTTTATTCTTAACTTACTCTATTTCCTAGTAAAAGGGATTATTCTTTATGCATGCTCATGTATATATTTTTTTGATTCATGGTTGAACTGGTATAGTAGGAGATTTGTGGAATAAAGAGATGTCTTTTAACTGAATTATCTTAAAGCTTTGGTCTTCAATGAATTTTTTTTGCACATATATAGCTCAGAAAAATAAACCCAAAGTACATATATGTAGGTATATACTGTATTGGAAACATCAAATTTACAACTATCCCATTGCACAAATGAAATTACTTAAGATATTCATAACTCTGAGATGAAAAGACGGACAACCCCTCAGCGCCTCCGTGCATGCCATTCCTTAGATGCCTGGGAGCCACCACAGCCATGATGAATCTTATCCAGCCAGTATGCTGCTAGGCTACCGTTTTCCAAAATCAGTAGGTTCCAGGGCCCAGGGCCCAGGACTTAGAGTGTGAGGGGCTCCTTGCAGTCAGTCATTCTACTTTTTCTTGCTCTAGGTACTAAGTCTCCGGCAAGCAGAGCAAACTGCTTCTTTGCCAGCCAACCACCTGGAGTGTGGGCCTGATCATTTTATTTTATTTTCTGTCCCCCCTGTACTACTATACACATCCCTAGTTTTTCAGGCTAGTTTTCCCAGTTAGCCAGAGGTCCAACTTCATCCATATTTGCTCAGCTTTGCCCCATCACAGAGACAGCATTCGTCTCCAAATTAGAAAACAAGCTGTGGTCTGCTCTTTTCCACTAGCTCTGGGTTTCAGCTGCTTATATATATACCCCCTCACTTAATGTTGTCAAAGGAAACAACTGCCATCCCTCTCACATCTGGTTGACATCTCTCCCTCACTCAGCCATGGGCTATCATATTCCCACCACAAGGATGAACATTTTGAATACATTTTAAACTATTTTTAAATCATTTAATTTTTTTTACCAGATAAATTTATTAGAAAAACAATATATTCTTATAACAATTACACAATTATTCTATCACTGCACAACTGCAATAGTATAACAATAGGGTGTCGTGTATTAAATAGGCTATTCCAGGAAAGCTAACAACCTCCAATCATTTTGCTTTTATAGGAAAACATATTTCAGGTTTCAAACAGCCAAATGTATGCAAACGTTTGGAATATTATAGGTGTTATTATTTCAATTTTCTAATATATATTCTAATATTTGAATATTTTATATACATAAATATAAATACATATTTTACTAATATATGTCATATATTCATATATATGTATATCTGTTATATATTCTAATATGTATATATTGTACATACATAAATATATATAAATATTTACATATGGACAAAGATTGGATGGAAACAGGAAAAGAAAAATTGTTAATGTGCTAAGTGGTGAAAAAATGTTCTCCTTAATAATGTTATATTATTTATACAATTTAAAAATAGCCATAGCAAGAGATAGCTACAAAAATTTTTTTTCATCTCCTCTCTAAAGGTGACTTCTCTCCATATCGGCAATACATTGTTCTATGTTATCTTAGCATCTTACATATACACCTTAATATAGTAACCATATTTCACTAAATATATATTTTTCCAATTAACTGTTAGTTAAGGGTGAGGATTACCTGTTACTAGTTTTTGTATACTAGCTCAAAGAATAACATGAGGCACGGAGTAGGCATTTATATTTTGTAAGTTATTGAATGAATGAATTGGTAAATTTCTTCATGTGGTCCCACATTGATGGAAGTAGTACATTCATATATATAGCCAGTTATCATCAGAATACATAAATATCACCTACAACATCTAAAAACTTCTGTCAAAGCAGATAATAACCTCCTGTGAAGTAGAAATGTGCAAATAATTTATAAGTGAGTCTGGAGGAAATGTGAACAAGAGACTTGGGGGTATAGTCCCTGGCTTCAGACCTCAGACATTTTCAGTTCTTCAAGGTTTTGGGTTTGTTTTACTTTTTTTCAAATTTTCCTGAAGTCCATTACGATGATAAAATTGTTTCCTCTCTCCAAGTTTTTAAATGGTCTTGAAATAAACACATACTACTATGACCATTAAGTTTCTAATGGAATTATTATCTATGATGATTGTTTAAATGAGAATGAACTAGAGATATAATTTGGGACAGGGCTGCATGGCCATCATGTAAGGAAGCAGATGAGACTCTAAGAGAGGAAAATTTCAGGAAGCAGAAGTGGGGACAAAGAAAGGACCATTCTGAATGCTCATGATAAAACAAAACCAAACCCTCAATCAAACAAATAAAATACTGTAAACTGAGCAGTGTAAATCATCTAGCTGGGTATGTCCTATATCTGCTTGATAATAAGCAGAGCTAGAGATTTCTAGTCTTCTCTCAAATGAGAATCTTTAGGACAGAAGCCTAGAAATTGGTACCTTTAACACGTCCCTGGTGATTCTTATAAACAGGAAGTTTAGAAAGCATTGAACTGGCTCATTGTAATTTCTTGATGGGGAGTTTAGAAGGTAAAGATTCACAAATCCTCACACCCATATACCCACACATACATCTGCGCCTAGAGAGCCTGGCTTCCTTCCTTCCTTCCTTCCTTCCTTCCTTCCTTCCTTCCTTCCTTCCTTCCTTCCTTCCTTTCTCTTTCTTTCTCTCTTTCCCTTTCTTTCTTTCTTTCTTTCTTTCTTTCTTTCTTTCTTTCTTTCTTTCTTTCTTTCTTTCTTTCTTTCTTTCTTTCTTTCTTTCTTTCTTTCTTCTTTCACTCAAAATGCATGTTCACTAAATGTGAATGTCTGTGATGGGAATAAGACTCTGCTTATCACTGTAGGGAGAATTAAAGGAAATAGAAAATTCAGTATCAAACTCTACATGCCACTGCTTGACATAATTTACAAATTTACAAACTTTGTGGGTGTTTTGAGTAAATTACCTAACTACGCAATCAGGCAGGTTGTGTGTGCATGTGTGTGTGTGGTTTGTTTGCTTTTCAAACACTCATTGAATGAAGTTGGATAGTCAAGCTGAGTCATTTAGTCCCTTAAAAAAGTCCCTAATCCCTCTTTCACTTGGGAATTTCGAATTTAAAAAGTTCAAGTATTTCATGTATGATATACCTTTTCTAGAAAACTATTTGAACTAACTTCTACACTATTTCAATCTGTGTATTTGATATATTGACACTAAGGCACATCTGGGAAATCTTTGGCTTGAATTAATGCTCTTTGGCCCTCTGATGACTTTCTGACCAGCACCCTTTCTTTAACTTTTAGATAGGCTCCCTTTTTATCCCAATCAGTCTTTTAGTCTTTGAGAGTTAAGTTTCTGAGTTGAAAATAAGTATGTTGTATTTTCTGGAATGCATACATTGTACTTACACTATTACTAATAAATGAATATATCTCCACCTAAAATAGATTAAGAAAAGTAAGTATAAAGCCACAAATGGAAGTATATACTGAAGAAGTATATTGAACTTGGATTGTGTGAGGCCTTCCACTGGGAACTCTCATTTATTCATTCTGAGGACAGAAGTCCGATAATAAATATTAAAAGGTTTGTGAATATAGTGTAAACTCCACTGGATAGTGAGCTTCTTGAAGGAAAGACCTTGCATTACAAACTCCCTACTACCTGTTAACACAAGGTGGCACATAGTAGGTATTTGTAAACATTGGTCAGACTTGAATTTGATTAAGGGATGTCTAGGAGTGACTGCTTTCTCTGTGTCTGATCCCAAGAAGCGAGGTAATCAGTCCTTATGTAGGTTATAATTTAATTCTCTCTTTCTTCCTCTTCAATGTATTTTATAGATGAAAAGGACTGCTAACAAAAATCCTTGGTTAATAAACTTTTCATAAAATTAATCCAGTTTACTTCTTCAGAAGCTTTTGTCTCTCTCCCTTGCATCTTTTCTTAACAAGGTAGATAATGGGTTTCAGAGAAAGTTTCTTGACTTGGCTTTACTATTAGTTAATACTTCTAAAATGTCTTATTTTCACTATCAGCAGTTTCTCATTTCCTGTGAGGAACCGTGGTCATTGAGGAAGGGGAGTTCCTTTAAGGCTCGTAACACTCTGGAATCCCCAGGGATGGTCCATAACCAAAGAGATTAGAATTCTGAAGTGATACCATTTAAACCACAACTAGTCAGTCTACAGCTATTATCTGAGTCACCAACCAGGTCAGCCTGAACACGAGCAGGGAAAAAAAGAACAAAATCCTCATAAAAGTACAGTGTGCCCAGCAGAAATTTATTCAGTCATGCTTTAGAATTTTGACTTCTAACCCATCAAAATATTTCTAAACTCAAAATTCCCAAGAGGTTGCCATAAACTTTCCTACACTATATGAAGTATTATTAATTTTATATTTTGTTGAACACATATTCTTTAAGTTGGTTTATAACATTTTCCTTAGTGTTTTTCTTCAAAAGACTTTTTTGCCCACACCCTAAGCTTCAAATTAATTAAGGCACTTTTTAAAAAATATGTTTTTATTGATTTTTAAATTTTTTTAAATTTTTAAAAAATATCTTCATTGATTTCAGAGAGGAAGGAAGAGGGAGGGAGAGAGAGAAACATCGATGATGAGAGAGTTGTCACTGATCAGCTGCCTCCTGCTTGCCCCCTACTGGGGACCGAGCCTGCAACAGGGGCCTGTGCCCTGACCGGGGATCAAACTGCGATTGCCTAGATCCTGGGTTGACACTCAACCAATGAGCCACGCCAGCCCAGGCATATTGATTTTTTTTTAGAGAGAGAGGAAAAGAGAGGGAGAGAGAGAAACAGCAATTGGTTGCCTCCTGGTTGCCTCCCAGGTGCCCCCCAACCGGGGATCAAACCCGTAATCCAGGCGTGTACCCTGACCAGAAATCAAACTGGTGACCTTTCCATGCATGGCACGATGCTCAGCCAACTAAGCCACACAAGCCAGGGCAATTAAGGTACTTTTAAAGATGTCTACATGTCCAATGTAATACAAAGAACTGAATTCGTTTGAAAAACATAAGCCGTCAAATCATTTGTTAGAGGCTATGTGAGTGACGGGTCTGAATGGACATACAAATAGATCCTTGTCATGGCACCTTAGTCACTGACGAGTGTCTAGAAGGGGGGTCTCATGTTATCATAGACTAATAAAAATTTTAAAAAGAGGAATAAATAATTTTCCTTTCATAAGTAACTCAGGGATTGGTGTTTATGAAAATAGCTGAGCATTTCTGGCTGTAACAGAAGAACATTCTCCAATCTATTCTGCACTGTGGCCCCATCTTGTCCTGGGCAAGTTGCCTGACTATGGTGTATCCATTCTCAGCTGCTGTCACTGCCACTTGTGCCAAATGTAGCTTTCACTTTTTTGCATTATCTTTAGCGAAAGTCCATAGCATCTAAGGAATTATAGTGTCATATGTAGAATTCAGGTTTTGTGAGCCTGCATTTATATGCTAACTCTGTAGCTTCTTGGCAGTGGGATTTGGGGCAAGTTACCTAATAGGCTCCCTCCCCCCTCCCTAAACCTCCTCACAAGGTCATCCTCATTTCCAAAATGCAGGTAGTAAGATTTTCTTTCTAGAGTTGTAAAGGGCAGGTGAGAAAACATAATGCTAAGTTCCCAGTAAAATGTTGGCACCTTGTAAACTAACAAATGTTAACTAATTAGGAGGAAAAGTCTTGGAGGGGGCTCCCAAGACCCAGTCTGAAACCCTGGCTCCAGCATTTACTAGGCCCACCTTGGGATTTCTCCTAACCACCCCTGTCTCTCTCGGCCTCAGTTTTCTCATTCAAAAATGGGAAGAATATTTCTTAACCTTCCTCACTGACCTAAGTGGCTAAAAAGAAACAATTTTTGTAAAACTATTTTATAAAAATGATAAGATATTAAACTGCTATTATTATGATTACAAAGTTTTTGGGAGATAGCTTTCTTCCTGTTGGGAATACTATTTTTTTCAACTGGAGCTCAATGGTTTTTTTCCTGCTAAAAGTTGTGACACTCTTTTTTCCCTGAATGACTCATAGGCATTTGTTATGAGCTATCTTGCAAGTCCCTTCCCTTCCCTTCCCTTCCCTTCCCTTCCCTTCCCTTCCCTTCCCTTCCCTTCCCTTCCCTTCCCTTCCCTTCCCTTCCCTTCCCTTCCCTTCCCTTCCCTTCCCTTCCCTTCCCTTCCCTTCCCTTCCCCTCTTCCCCTCTTCCCCTCTTCCCCTGTCTCAACTCTGTTCTACTCTCTTCAAGAGCAAGGACTCAGTTTTAAAACTGTGGGCTGCAGTGCTCAGAGCTTACAGCAGAAGCTGAGCGGACATCCTTTCAGGGGCACTGCTCAGAGTTTGGTGAGGCCCAGGGCTGAGGAGTGGAGCAGCCCTGGCCTTCTGTGACAAGGGGGCAGAAAAACAAAACCTTGATGCGGTGGAGAAACTCAGAGATGAAGAGGAACACTGACGGTCTCCCACGGACTTGCTCTGATCTTAGTAAGGAAGGAAAAGACCATGAGATAAGGGAAATCGAGAGGGGGGAAGCTGGGATTGTCAGAGGGCAGGTGTCAATGTGTTGTGTCAACTCAAAGCATCCCACACGTCTTCCTCCTTGAGTGATGGACAAAGACTATGTCTTATTAATTTTTAAAAATCCCAGTTTCTGTCACAATAGTTGGCACTAAAAACATGTTTCTTGACTCTGAAATGAGTAGAAAATAAAGCAATTATTTTATTTTACTATTATTTGTGTTACATACTAACAGCATATATAATATATAATAGCATACATAATATAAAATAATAACAGCAGCCCGGCCGGGCGTGGCTCAGCGGTTGAGCATCAACCTAGGATCCAGGAGATTGAGGTTCGATTCCTGGTCAGGGCACATGCCCGGGTTGCGGGCTCGATCCCTAATGACTCTCTCATCATTGGTGTTTCTATCTCTCTCTCCCTCTGCTGCCCTCTCTCTGAAATCAATAAAGATATATAAAAATAATAATAATAATAAAATAATAATAACAGCATTTATTAGGCACTTACAATATCACGTGCTCAGAAAAGCCTTCTTGGGCAGTGGATGCTGTGATTATCTCTATTTTAGAGATGAGGAAACCGAAGTTCCAGGGCATAAGATAGCAAGCTAAGTAAGGAAAAATAAAATAATTGTAGGGGAGAGTTTAGGGTCCTAAAAAAATAAGACTGCAAGGTTAAATGTGAAATTTTGACCTAGTGACGACTTAACATTAAAGAGCTCTTCTGGAGGAACTAGGCACCATCCTAATGAACTCATTTCATCCTTACTGAGGCCCAGAAAAGGCAAGCAACTTGCCCAAGCTCACACAGCTTGGAGTGAAGCCAGGATTCTAATCTGAGTTGTCTGACACAGAGCCCATGCTCTAAGGAACCAGGCTCTCCTGACTTTCTGAGAGAGGGTCTCAGGAAAAGTCCCACTCTTGACTAGCCTAGATAGAGGCTCACCTCCAGGATCTGAACAGAAACTTCCCAGTGACCCCCACAACTGAGTAAGGTCTAGAAAGAGACCTTCCCTGCACTTCTATTCACCCTGCTTTCTACATCACTACCACCTCACCATTGCCAGCTGCAATTGGTAAATATTGATTGAACGCCTGTTCTGTGCCAAGTACTATGGATACAAAGATGAAAAAGACACTGTAATCCTGCCCTCAAGAACTACAGAGGAGATAGACATCCAAGCAAACAAGCCAACAAAATCCCCAGCAGCCTCTTGTAAATTCCAAAAGAGCGAGCCCTGGGCGCCCAGAGGGGCAGGGATCCACCTTGCCTTAGGGAAGGATTCAGAGTGTAGTCACTTCCTTCCCCTCTCATTTGGTTTCCCTCTTTACTTCCCCGATTTCTTCTACTTACAGCTGACAAACCTAAACAACGGAGATTTCAATTTCTCCTGCAAGGTGTTGGAACGTTCAGAGGGAGGTATTTTGTTCATCTGACACTTTCAACAATAAAGATCAATGAAGAAGAAAAAAGCGTTCATAGTTGACTAGAGGCTCCAACTCAGAAGATGCCTATCTGCCTTCTTGTAGCTACTCTGCTCTTCCAGGGCAGGGATCTCCTCATTTGCAAGCCATGCTGGCAGCCTTGCCTGCTCTTTGTATCCCTGTCTACAGCAACAACAAATAGTTGTTGCTGAGGCGTTGCTGTTGACATGTTATCTTTCAAAACTCCCTCCTGTCACGGGGATAAGCCTCTTCCTGATGATGGATCTTCATTATCTGGCTTGACAAGTGGCCCTGTTGCCATGGAGAGCTGATGGAATCGGGTGTGTTTGTCGCCAGCATCTCATGCCGGGTTGCCACAGGACTCTTCTGTACGTCATGCGTGGCTGGCCTGCGGCAGTCTGCGGCCAGGTTTTTCCTGCGGGTAAAACCTAATCAACCAGTCAGCTGTAGATAATATCAGGACATTTGTTTGATGCGTTAATAGTGACAGACAGGCTTCCACAATTAATGACACGGTGCCCTTTGACAATAAAGGTGTTTGGGGGGAAGAAAACACTGCAGTCACCACACTTGGAATGAGACGGCTTGTGTTCATATAAACATAACCTCACGTCACTGCTTATCCCCGCAAACTGTTTTGTTCTCAAAGCGCGTCTTTGAGCTCATCGTCTGATCTTGATTTCCTACATAACAACTTTCTTGGTTTATGTGCCCCTTGGCAAGTGCAACAGGCCCTGCTTCCTGTTTCTAAACTTGCAGACAGCCGTCCATACATCTCGCTGCTGTCAGTTTCAACCAGATAACAGTGGCACCTTCTTGCTGCTTTTGTTTTTATTGTTGAAAGTATTACAGATGGCCCCTTCCCCCCCTTAACCCCCTCCATTCCACTCCCACCCCCTCCCCAAGCCTTCCCCACACTATCGTTTGTCCGTGGGCTGTGCATACATGCATATAGTTCTTTGATTAATCTCTTCCCAGCCTCCCCCCTTCCCTCTGAAATACGTCAGTCTGTTGCATGTTGCAGTGTCTCTGGATCTGTTTTGTTCATCAGTTTATTTTGTTCATTAAATTTCACATTTAGGTGAGATCATGTGATACTTGTCTTTCTCAGACTGGCTTGCTGCTTTTTATCTTTAGCTTAGGTTAAGAGAACCCAAGAAGTAAAGTTGATTTATTTGATAGATTATTCTTAATTAATTTGGTAAAATTTCCATATGACTCATAATGTAAAAAGAAAGTAAGAAATACAAGCTCCCCATTCCTAAGACTTAAAAAATCAGTGGTAACATGACTAAAGGCATGAAGATTTTAATGCAATAAGTTGCTTTCCAGAAAGTTGTACACTCCCACCAGGAGTGAATGAGATTTCTTGTTTCACTGTAGCCTTATCAGCACTGTTAGGAAAATAAATTATTTTTGCTAATTTAATAGTAAGAAAGGTTCCCTTCTGTTGTTTCAGTTTTGCCTTAGTTACGTAGTAAGATGGACATTGTTAATCTATTTTGACTTCACTTATATTTGCTCTGTTGTGAATCGTCTTTGTGTCCTTTGCCCACTTTTGTTCTGGAATTTTCATGTTTTTCTAATCAATTCTTATAACCTCTTTATATTTGAAAGATGTTAGACTATCACCATTATATGCATTGTAGAGTTCCCTCTCTATTTAGATGTTTGTATTTTCATTTTATGTCCTTCTCAAATTTTACACTTTTATGTAGTCAAGTCTGTCATTATTCCCCTTGGGGATCCTCATATGACTCTTAAACTTGAATGCCCTTCACCACCAGTGACCAAATAAATATTCAGTTACTTTTTCTTGGCATGTGTACAATAAGATTTCCTTTGCGTGTGTGCGGTGTGTGTGTATATGTGTATGTGTACTTGTGTGGGTGTGTTTATTGGCACATGTCGTTGGGCCTCAGCCATTAGAAATTTAATGGTAGGTGGGAAGGCTCCTTTGCCAAAACGACTGACCAATTGTCTCAACATAATCTGTTGAATAATCTTTCCTTTCCTAAAGATTTAAGGTGTTTCTTTTTACTAATTTAAAAGCGATATTAGTCTAGCTTCAGTATGTATTCCCGGAGAGGGCCAGGTCCTTTTTTTATCATTCTCAGTGTTAAGGAGAGACTGTGAGAGGGCAGGGTACCCTTTGCTTTTCATCTCCCCACTTACTCTCCCTGGCTCTACCTACTGGGTACAGCAGTTAGTCTCACTGTGATCAACTCCGAGGCATCTAGGGGGTGCAGGGGTCGAGATCTGAAACTGGGAGAAGCACAGTGCATTTGCATGAAAACCCACCAGATGAACTGTGTCATGCTTATAAATGTCTTCTCAGAGCACAGCTTTAGTTTGTCTGGCCTCAGATCTAAAAGAACAGCCTAGGAACTGATGCCCACAAAAAAGCAAATGCTATGGCAAGAGACAAAACCAATATCTGCAGCCATTCCTAGTGTTCAAGAGACCCCAGTCCTACGGTGGCAGTTTCTTCTTTCACACAGCATCGCATAGTTGTAGGAAGGGGGGAATGCCAGTCTTAATTAAGACAAGAGTCGACAAAATGTTTCCTATACAGGAAACCACTAGCCACCCTCCTCAGAAAGGTGGGTGGGGTACACATCTCTATATTAAGTTAATTTGCAACCTTTCTCTTCTTTCTTCCCTGCCTCCTCGATCCCTTCTTTTCTTGTTTGTTGGCTTTCAACTCAGTTACACAGTATCATGGTTCTTGCAAGGTTGTCCCTGAGAGAGTTAGTCACAGAATTTCATATCTCAAGCTCTGAAGCACTGTTGATATTAATTTGTTGCATTTTCCATAAATCGAACATTGGAAACAGAGACAAGTGATAATTTTGTATTTTAAGAAGCAGGAACAATGGGAGTAAAAGCATCTGTGGTGTCAGGAAAAGTGCTGAAACTGACATTAAAGTGCCACGGGATTTAAATGGGAGTGTTTTAAGAGTCATCTCACACCCTGCCCAAAAATGTGGATCTGTTTCTTAAAATAACCTAGTTCAATCTTTATCCTGAATTCAAATACAATTTTCCCTGCTCTTGAATCTTAGACAAATCTAATTAACATTCCTGTTTCCCCACCCCCCGCACCCCCCCACCCCACCCCCGTCTATTATAACTTCTGCTCTAGGTGTATGTTTGTGAGGGCGATGGGGGTGTTACAAGTATTTAAAATGGTTCAAGATGTTGCAGTGTTATTTGCAGGTAATAGACAACAAGCAAAGGAGAGGCCCGCCTCACTCCTCCTTAAACAACAGAGAACCTATTCCCCAGCTCCTACTCCCCCACTCTCCACCCCCGCCTCGCTCTGTTTTCCTGCCTTCCACAGCACTTACCACCCTCTAACATACTATCATTTTACTTGTTATGCTTCCTATCTGTCTGCTTCTCCATAGGACGGGGATACTTGTCTGTTTCATGCATTAATGTGCTCTAAGTGCCTGCCACCATATCTGGCACATGAGTAGTCACTCACTAAATATTTGTTGAACTCAATTTAATCAACTTGAGTCCCAGACTTTTGGTGAGGTGGGGTCCTTCAGTTAAGTGATGTCATCCAGGACGCAGTTTTTCATTGTTTTCATTGTCTACTTTGTTTTTCTTAGTGTTGACTCTATCCTAAATCAGGGTCCTCTTGTGGTCCCCCATGGCTCTCACCCCAGGGCTTCTTATTCAAATACAATAGGAGGGACATAGAGGATCTATCTTGCAGTCCCGGGGAAAAAGTCCTGAGAGTCACTCTGAACCAACTGGCTTAAGTCACCATCACTTAGGGTCACAGCCAGGGGGACAGACGTGTGGATGGCTAGCCTAGGCCACGTCTTTCAGGAATCACATGGGTCCCCAAACAGAAAATGAGGGGCTGCTGGAGGGTGGGAAGTGGAGAATGGGTGTTCCCTCTGCTCCACAAGACGCAAGAACGTGTTAACCAATAGGGGTTACCAGGACAAGCAAACAGAATTTGGGAAATCCCCGTCCGCTCTTCCTCGTTTATGCGACTAGAGCTGAGGTTAGACTTGGCTTATGTGGTTAGACTAAATTCGTCTTTTCGTTTTTTGGCAAATTTGAAATTTCCTAAGAGTTGCAGGAATCCTCTAAAAAGATTCTAGAGAGCGAGCAAACAAAAAGTGCACTTTAAGGATTAAAAAATGATTGCTTCTCTCTTTCCATTGATAGAATTTACAGAGCTTTTTAAAAAGCAGTCATTTCACTTCACCTGTTTTTTTCTTATTGTGCACTGGGTGTACCAGACATTGGTTCTTCTTCATCTCCAGGACTTCCTGTCCAAGTCAGATAGCACACAGAGAAACTCAAGATTGCAGCCCGTGGCCATGACCAAGGCGTCAGCCAGAGCTGCTCCTGGCAAGGCAGGGTCCTCACTGCCTGGAGAGAGCAGCTCCCCGTGATAACCGTCTCTCCTCGCCCTTCCTTACCCCTGTATGCATTAACTCGGTATCCAGTCCCCAGCGAAATACTGTTTGATTTGGCCACAAATCATAAAATTATCATGATTCTATAATACAGGGGATGGGTTGCTACAGGTATGTAACTGGGAGATGGTGCAATTTCCCAGGTTGTATATCAAGTTAACATATATGCCAGAAAAAGTAATTCCATCTCCAGAATCTCAGTCTCCTGTGTTATTCACAACATAAGGGAAGCACTCTCACCCTCTAAAACCTCAGTTTACAAAACTAACACAAGGGATCATTATTTTCATTACCACTGCTGGCTCCTCAGTATAGTAGTGTTCCTTTGGAGTCCTGTTAACAACCATGAATTACTCTGAGAATGAAACATGACCACTTGCCCGCACATGATCTACTACCTGCCTGCCTTGCCAACTTCATCTCATGCTGATTTCCTCTTATTTTCTTTCTGCTTCAGCCACACTGGCCTTTAAGTTCCCAAAATAAGCCAGAGCCTTTCCTTCCTTAGCGTCTTCAAATGCCTGGGTTCAAGTTCTGCCTTCATCACTTACTGGCTGTGTGACAAGGACAAGCTACTGAAACCTTTCCATGCTTCACTTTACTCACCTGGGAAGTAGGAGGGTTAACAATAGTTCTGTTTCATAGGATTGTGTCAGGATTAAAAGATATGACATATGTAAAATTCCTAGAATGTTCCTGGCTCATAATAATTTAGAATGTTAGTCCCTCCCCTCTTTCTGTTCCTATTCCTCCAACCCTTTCCCATCTCCTCCTCTTCCTTTTTTCAAATCTGGATTTTTAAATGTCTTAGTTGTTATATGCAGTCACGACTTCAGAGGCCTTTTCTGACCATCTTGTCTAAAGTCACTCCTTTGTTATTTTCTCTTACCCCTCTGTTTTTCCATCACTATACCATCTCAATTTTCAATTATCACTTATTCACTTAAATTTCTTGATCACTATATTTCTCTGTGAATAAACTAAAAAGCCCACAGTAGTGGGGTCCTTGCTGTTTTAGTCAGCATTGTATATATTACGTGTGTCTGTACAGAGCAGGTAGTGAATAAAAAATTAAGAAGGAAAGCCTGAGTTCCCTGAACAGTAGGGGAACTACAAATGGAAACTGAAATTCTGAATCACTAATAATTTTGCAATATGCTGGGCAGACGCTACACTGCTGGATAGCCTCACTGGGCTGAACATGGGGGTGGGGGAAGGAAGCATGCCTCCTACCCAAAAGAGAGCACCGTACAACTTGGACATCTTTGATTTCCAGGTCCTGAGTTGCAGAAATAGACAGAAGTGTCAAGCAGGAGACAGGCCATCAGAGGTCTAGGAGAGTATGCAGACTACCTTGGTGAGGAGATCTGATTCAGCAGCCCATGGAACATACCATTTAGGGACCTCTAGAAATATTTGAAAGATACCTTTCAGAGGTTTGCAGATCTATAGTACTCAGGCTCTGAAAAGAACCAGAGAAACCTGAGTTGAAACCTTGTTCTTGTTATCTGTACAGTTGGGTAAGGCCAGAGGAAACTTGAATGACAGTATTGATATTATCATGCCAGGACTCATCCTTATGTGCAGGACTCAGAAAGAGAAAAATACTCCAGCAAAGGTCCATAACTGGTTGGTGTGTCACAGTAAGGGAGGAAAGAGCACAGTTTTATCAGAACTCCTATATCATCACACATGTGACCTCCACAGTGCACTATGATTTTAACTGGCTGCAGGGAGTGTTGGTGGGGAAAATGAACCTTTTAAAAATCACATTTTCAGCATTAGCCAACAGTAAAGAATGTTGAATACATTTATTTTATATTGTCTAGACAAGTGGGAAAGGGACAAGCTGGTAAACATATTTTAGTAAGCTGGGAAATGTTCATACTGACACTTTTAATGAGAGGGTGGTCACCTGAGAGTCAGGATGTAACACCTGAGCTCTTTTTACCCCTTATAAGTTTCATTTTAAAAAAAACAACACATAATGGGAGTGCATAAAATAAAATTGTGATCAGCCCTCCTCTTCTACTGCTCAACCAGTCTTATTTCTTCAACATATCCACTATTAAAACAGGCCTACGGGCATCTTTTCATTCTTTCTATGTATTCTCCCCCTTATACATACACCATCAGTTTATATAATTATCTTTTTATTGAAAAGCATCTTCATATTAATAGGTTGTTTCCAATGTTTCTTGACTGCAAACAATGCTGCAATGAGAGTATTTGTACCTATATATTTGTACATCTATTTAGGGTATACTTGTAGACTAAATTCCTAGATGTGTGATTGATGGGTCAAAGTCATGTGCATTGAAAATTCCTGGGGCCCAGTTCTGATTGCATTTCTGTGTTTGAGTGTTGACACGGGCACCCTCGCTTCTTTGCACTAAGTTTGGGCTTTGTGATCTTTAATAGTCCTTCTGGCCCTAACGTGGTCTTGAGTCTAAGATTCTCAGGCTTCTGTAGGTGATGATTACTTTAGGCTGACTTTTGTGCTGTGTTTTTTGAGAATGGTTCTCTATTGAGAAGCAAGCCAGAGACAGAAGAAGAATTGAAAGCAAATGAACAAATGCAGCCAAAAATGAACATGTATTTTCCATAAATATCAGGAAAGGACAGAAGTGAGCCAAGGTGGACTAAATACCCTTAGCTATTTCAAAAGGATTAGAGATGAAACTGGTCATTTTACCATGAGCACAGAACGTAGATGTTAGAACTAAAGAGCATCTTGATATTTAAAGAGATTAGAACTTTTTGAACTGGATGGAAGGCATCATACCAGGGTTGGCACTAACCCAGTCCATTACCTTGAGATATACAGTCATCAGCTATTTTCATAAGAGAACATGGCTAAACCTGCCAAGTCTTTGGCTGGGGATCCTTTCAGGAAAACCCAGAGTGCTACTTAAGTGTTGTAGGTGACTCAGGTAGTGGAATTATGTCTTTGAGTCAGGGCCAAATTTTAGCTTTTCCCTGGTTTGGAGGGTATGTCACTGGAGCTAGTTCTCTAATGTCATATTTAAGGACCTGTAAAAATTTTCTGAAAATATGTTATCTTGAAAAGGCAGTCTCACTGTAATTGAAAGGTTCATAGGCTATTTCCTTAAGATTCCACTTCAAGTTTAGTTGAAGGTGTTGTTACTCATTTCCTTTCTAGGAATAATAGGTTTAGCCCTAGAGAATGATCACCATGTTTCTATGTGGAATCCAGAAAAATTAAGATATTTAAACCTTATGACAGAGATTTTAGGGTGTTTTACTTTAAATAATTGGTAAAGATTCTCAATAAAATTTTGGACTTTCCAATTTAATTCAGTAATATTAGATTCCCAATCTGTATGACTGAAATTTCTTAACTTTTGTGAAGTGGATATTTGCTGAGTGCCCAAACATCACTTAAACCTTATTGGAAGGAATACAGAAAATTGAAATCTTTTACTTAAGCAAGACATGTAAACATAAACACAGATCAGAATTTTCCCAAAATAGGATACCAAGGATAACTTCAATGAATGTTCTAAAGATACAACCCTACCTGCCTACATGCTTTTTTCTCTTAAGATTAAAGGTGATGATCTAAGATGTTAATTTTTCCATCATAAATCTATAATATTATCAATCAAGAAAAGTTGGGATAAAAAAGTAGTTAGATGTACACATGATATTATAGAGCTAATATATGGCTATGTCTTGTCAAGAATCCCCCAAATGACCCATAAATTAGTATATTGAGTATGAATTATTATTACTTCTGATTTCAGACAAACTTTTATCCCACTGCCAATGACTTTACTAGCACATTGCGTAGAGCTTCTCTAAATGATATATCATGATCTTTGGTTCTGTGGCTGAGACAGAAAGTCCCCTCAATATCTAGCTTTCCTCCATCCTCAGTGATAGCCTTTTGGCTGTGCATTTCTTAGACTCCTTTGCAGGTAGGTGTGTCTGAGTGATGAACTTCTGACTAATGGAATATAAGGGGAAGTGCCATGTGGGTGGTAGCTTCTGGGAACCTTCCTTGGCAAAGACCAATGGCATATACACTCCAAGCCCCTTAGTTTTCTTTTTCCCCCCTTTCTTGCTACTTTGAATGTATGTCTGATGGTGGGACCCCCCCCTTCTTGAATTAGAACTTTAAGAACATAGCTTTGGGACAGCAGAAGAGAAAATTGAAAGGAACTTGGTGCCTGACAAATTTGGGGACCAGAGTTGCCATAGCAGACCTAGGTTGCTACATCCAGACTTTTATATGAGAAATATAGACATCTATCTTTTATTAAACCACTATTAATTTATCGCCTATTCCCATTAGCTCATTACCTATTCCTTTGATGAGCCCTAGTCTGATTTCTCTTAATAAAAAAAAAGACACATTTTTTCTGAAATTAATATCAGGCTATATAATCGGATGCACAGTCCAGTAAATGGACAAGAATGTTTCAGATTGAGATGACATTGAAAAAAAATCCAGAGTGGAAGCTTGCCATCTGTCTATTTCAAATATGTCAATAGCTGGGGTGGCGGTGTTTGGGTTGATGGTCAGAGGTAATTTAATCATCACTGCTACTGAAACAAGGAGAATGCTTATGTCACTCCATCAGCCACACTTCTTTTTGGGACCTGAAAGTGAGAGCATATGTTCACTCTTCTACCTCCACCTCTAATTTACCCGTGTTTTTTCTTTTCCAAATCATTTTAATGCCAACAACCTTTGGAAGAAGGAAAACAAAAGCAACAAAAAGAGACAATGTTCTGGCACCGCTAATGAGCAATATCTCTGGATTAATTAGAGGTGACGACAATGTGACTGGATTGTTGTGTCACTGGACTAGTTGAAAAAAATGCATATTTAATTTATTTAAATCTGATGAGTGTGTCACAATAATATTTTATTGGCTTTTTCAAAAGCATCAGATATGTTAGTGTGGCCACTCCCTTGTTCTCTTCCAACAAAAAGGACTTGGAACCCTTAAGTAACTAAACAATATGCAAGATATTTGCAGAAGGCAGCAGTGGTCTCCAAAACCCTCTAACTTCCTGTAAATTATTCTTCTTGCGACCCCCCTTCCCCGTGATTTTGCTCCATTCGCTTCCCCAATCCAGGAAGCCTCCTTGTTTGTATTTCACACCCACCCTGTCTACCCTCATAGTTCCTTTCCTGTGATTTTGCAATTCCTTTTAGACTCTACTTGCATAATTTTGAATCCCAGAATGAACATTTCTGTCATTACCCTTTGCCTCACGAAGACATCCTCCAAATGTGGCTCAAGGGAAGGACCCCCCTGGAAGAAAGGGTTTGCCCAGATAAGTGATTCATTCACTACAGAGGTGGATTTTTTTAAAACGTCATTTTCATTCTGGAAAGTAGGAAACTGGTTTTCCTGTCTTTTGAAGCATCACTGCAAAGCTGGAAGCTGGAGAGCCAAGCCTGTAACAGGTTTTAAACGACCAGGGACAAGGAGGGACCCCAGGGCGAGGGAGGCCCGGCGCTCAGCGCGCCGCTCCCTGCTGCTGAGGGTGCAGAAGCAGCCTGGCGACCGTGACTCACGGTCAGCCGACAGAGCAGGAAGCCACCTCAAACTGCACTGACAGGCGGGAAAGTCCAGGCTCCACTGAACGTACTTTTTAAGAAAGGAAATAAAGAAGGGCCTTTGTAGCTGATGGGCTGTGTCACAAGGTTAGAAAGCCCAATTACACTGGATAGTTCTGTGCAGGGCAGTCGCCTGGGAACGTGTTAATCTGCGTATAAAGCCATTACTGTCACATCTGTAAGCTACCCGTGTATGTTTGTCATTAAATACAGAGCAACACTCTTGTTGGAAGAATGGAATTCCCTAATCTTCACTGGGCTGCATTAAATAATAACTTAATTGCTGGGGCCTTGGCAGGGAAGTTCATCTGCAAAATTGTGAAGCAGGACATCCTCCCTCTCAGGGTGGTTGCCTGCTTTTTGAAGATCTTCTCTTGTGCCCGGGGTCCAGGGATCTCATGGGGTCCTTTTTATATTTTTTGAAAGAGAAGATGTAAACAAATCCGGGAATATATGTAGACCAGTGGTGTACCAAGTGCTCTGCAAGGGAGTTTGGGAAGATTGGATAGGAAAAGATTTTTGAGGAGCTCCATCTAGGTGGGGTCAACAGGATGTAAACATATTGAGAGGTAAGTAACAGCGTAAGAGTTGTTACAAAAAAGAACATGATGGATTTCCAGATGGCGATGTGGGGAGGACGTGCTGTGGGCGTTGAAAGGAAGGTGGGGTTAATGGACAAGGTTGGTCAAGGAAGCCTGTGTGCAAACAGTGGCTCTAGAACTATACCCCACCTCAAAGCAGACAGAGTCTGTAAGTGGCAAAGGTCAAATCAGTTACCCCAGGAATAGCAGTGGTCAAGTTAGACATTTGAGCAGGATGGTGGTGCAGGTACAAGATCCTGAAGACCTAGGTCAGTCCTCACTCCCTGTTGAACAAAGAAGCCTCTATATCTTCATCTGTGGAATGGGTGTAATAAAGGCCGTGCCTGCCACCTAGATTAAGTGAAATAGTGTGAATCATGGTATAAACTGTAACTCACACAATAAACTTAAGTTATTGTTAGTGGTGATATCATATGATTTTAAGAATATAATTTTGCATACAGAGATATTGCTTAGTTTTGAGGACTAAAGTGGTAATTTAAACATCCATAAATAGGTTATAAAGAAGAGTTGGAGGTGACCACATGCATAAGCTTGGTTTAGGGTCTTGTTAGAAGTAAGTGAAGACATTTGTTTTTAAATATTATAGTAATACAGGTTTTATCTGTCTAAGAATCTTTCCATTTTCCCTAGTAGTGAGGCTAGTTTGCTCACAATGCTCAAAGGAACATTACTTTTAAAAATATATATATCTTTATTGATTTCAGAGAGAGGAAGGGAGAGGGAGAGAAAGATAGAAACATCAATGATGAGAGAAGTCATTGGTTGGCTGCTTCCTGCACGTCCCCTACTAGGGGTCGAGCCCGCAACCCGGACATGTGCCCTGACCAGGAATCAAACCATGATCTCCTGGATCATAAGTCGATGCTCAACCGCTGAGCCATGCTAACTGGACTGAATATTACATTTTAAATCTGCATTTATAGAGCCTGGTATAGTAAGAACTCAGTGCATATTGAATGAGCGTTTTCTAGATAGAAGATGTAATCTGGTAATCATTGCTTCTAATTTGGAGAATGGAAAGCATAGTTTTTCCTCTTAACCTTGATGGAAAAATGCTTGATATATTTGGAGTGGGATCAAAATTCACACCACATCAATCAGACATGCATAAAAAAATAATAAGGAATGCATCTTTATTTCCCTTCATTAGCTCATCTTGCTCAGAGTCCATTGGCACTGATAAAAGGATGGGCATCTTTTCCTTGACGGTTTCCATACTCTCCACGCTAAAAAAGTTTCTTTGGGGTAAATATTGAGTTCATTCAAAGCTCAAACCCTCTTTCAGGGCAGTTTCTCCCCTCTGAAGAATTTCCCCCTTTCCCTCTTCTCTTGTTCTAGAGTAGAAGACTGTGTCAGGCAGGGTAGGAAGAACTTCTGGTCCCCAGGTTGTCCTCTGAAGCCATAGGCTTCTGCAGAAGAGCGAGCTCCCTGGGCTTTGTTGTTTACAGAGGGGTGATCAACCCCATGCACCTCGGACAATGTGCTGGTGTCCCCAGCTGATGTCCGGGGGTTTGCTCACATTGTTTCCATGGGTCTGTGGATTCTGCACTCTGGCCCCAAGCCTCATCCAGTCAGATGGTTTCCTTGGCACCTGTATTCTCTTCTCTCCTCCTCCTGTTTTCCCCTTGCCATTTTAGTGCCATTAGACCCTGTATGTGAGGCCCCCAGTTCCCTTCCCCACGTCAAGATTGCTAGCAGTCTGTAAGAGGTTGGCTGTTTTCCCAGCTCACACTGTGTTCAGATTTCTCCCCCAACCCTCAAGCCTCTCAGATTGCCCCTATGCCCAAGTCTGGCCCTGGCCCTGGCGCTTCTCCCTTCCCTCTCATTCAGCTCCTTCCCATAGCCCAGGAAGGCTGTCTGGGGGCTTAGGGAATTAGTCCCTTCTTGAGGCTGGGAGCTGCCTATTTCTCCCTTCTGCCCTAGAACCAGTCCTCCAACATCCAGCTCATCAGACCACACACGTTTCCTTTTTAACCTTTTTTCTAGGTAAGGCTCAGCTTTTGCGAAACAAGGAGTGTTTGTTTCAGACTCTTGTCCAACTATAATCTTTTAAGAAAGCCCTTTCCAAACCAAGTACGGTAATGAGTCTCATTCTCATCGAATTCCGCCCAGGAGCCCAATGGGAAGTAACTTCTGGAACAAATTAGGGAAAATAAATCACCAGAAACAAAAAGATATTCACCTAATGTCTCAAAAATGTTATCTCTGTTACAGATGTTTAAAGTATTTTGGTAGTCTTGACACCACTGTGAGGTGGGTGATGGTGACATCAGTTCCCTGGTGGGGAGGGGCTTAATCATTCATTCTGCAACTTAAATGTCCCAGGGTTTATGAGTCATTCACAAAAGATTGGTTCGGCAGCTTCCATTCCAAACATGGAAGAAGTAGACTTTGTTTTCATAAGTGGTTCCTAAACATGCTGTGTGTAAACCATCCAGGATACAGATCAATGAAATCGGAATAAAGGTAGAATGTTAGGGGAAAACCCCAGGGTGGGAATGAAGTGAGTCTTGTCACAACAGTGCATCACAGTTTGAAGCCAAAGGGGGATACTCTGGAACCAGAGAGAAAAGTGATTTTCACCCGCAGGGACCAGAGCTGAACCTAAAGGCTTGGGACAGCAGGGTGGAAATGTTGGGCCACAAAGGATGGATGAGAGAGCAAGTCCCAGCAGTCCCTCCCTGGAGAAAGGGCAGAAACCAGGCAAGGGGAGACCTTACTTACATTGAACCAGAAAACTTGGTAACTAGTCCAATGCAGAAAACTGTGCCCACTTATATAAGGTGTCCCCTCAAATGTATACACATACTTTTTTTTTTTTTTAATATATCTTTATTCATTTCAGAGAGAGGAAAGGAGAGGGAGAGAGAGAGAGATAGAAACATCAATGATGAGAGAGTCAGTGATCGGCTGCCTCCTGCACACCCGCAACTGGGGATCGAGCTGCATGTGCCTGACCAGGAATCGAACCCTGATCGCCTGGATCCTAGGTAGACACTCAACCACTGAGCCACGCCCGGCCGGGCCACATACATTTTTTGATAGCTCAATTGATGTTTTTTTCTTTTTAGATTTAACCCATTGGAATTAATAATTATTCAAAGTGTGTATACATTTTGGAGGGACACCCTGTACTCTTACTGTTTTCTAGAAGCTTGAAGTCTCTGGTGAATATTCAAGGACACAGAGGAGTGTCTAGGCCTTCATTATTCTTGGTGGCAGTTACCATTTTCATTTAGGATTCCAAGGAGATTTGGATACACATGTGAAAACCCTGGGCGGGTTAGAGTTAGGCTTCAACAGTAGTGGACACTATTACCCTTCCCACATGGATAATGCATTGAAAGCAATTTAACAGAAGTCGTAGATGTAATGCATAAAATCACTGTTTTCTTCCTTAGAAACAGCAGCGTTCCACCAGCCAGCCCATCAGAAAGTGTTTACTTGCACTCTACTGGTAGACGTGCCTAATATTTCACTCTGTAAAGCGAACCAGGTGCTAGATGGACTGCCATTATCTTACTCACAATAGACTAAAATGGGGGAAGGTATTTTAAGTTTAAAGTTTGAGGTTTGAAAATCTTTGGTATCTAATTACAAAGAAGTAATCTATAGACCTGCCCTGTCCAATACAGTAACCACTGACAACGTATGGCTCCTTAAATTTAAACTAATTTAAACTAGATTAAAATTTTAGTTTGTCAATCACACTAGCCACATTTTTAAGTGCTCAACAGACATGTGACCAGTGGCAGTGGAAATATAGAAGTTTTCCATCATCATAGAAAATGCTATTGCTCAGCACTAGTACGGACTTCAGGGCAACAGCCTGGCTAGAAAAGAACATTGGTTCAGGATATTTGTTGTTGTTGTTTTTGTTTCTTGATAAAATGGTTCAGGAATTGGACTCAAGATTATAAGAAGAGAAAAACATCATCTTCCCCAGAAATGTAGTACAATTGCCTATTTCACTCTAATTCAAATTGTGTCTAATGGCATTGTGAATTTGGAAATTGAAAAGGAAACTTGGAGAAACCAGTTATTTCTAAACACTAGCAGCTATGAGCTGGCTCTTTAGATGCTTGACTAAGCTCATGTCCTGACCACAGCATGGTCTTCAGAGACAGCTACGACGTCTGAGAGCCAGGCCCACTTGGGTTCAAGTCCAGTTGCACCGTTCACTGTGTGTGTTAGTGTGGACAAGTTTGTGTTTGAGCTCTCTCATCTGGAATTGTAACATCTCTGAAGGGAAGACAATCGTGTTCATCTGCAAGCATTTTGGCATAAAGTAAATGAAAATGTATATAAAATATTTGGCACATAGGAGAGAGACCATAAAAAAGTTTCCAATTTAGAAGTTTATCTTAGAGGAAATGTAAACATGTTAACTGTAAAAATGTTAACTTAACTTAAAGCTCTAGTTATAAAAATATCAAACCATAAACATTTTAGAAAGTGTAGGTATATATTTATTGGATCTTTGAATGTGGAAGGACTTTTCAAGGTTAAAGGCAATAGAAAACAGAAAACTGATAAATGTGATAACATTTTAAACATCTTTACATCGAACCAATTACATAAACCAAATTAAAAGGCAAACAAACTGGGAAATATATCTTCAACTAATATGACAAACAAAATGTTATTATTCTTAATTTTTTTAAGTAAACTGTAATAAAAAATATATGGAAAAACCCCTAATATTACAAAATAAACAAAGGAACAACATTTCATAGAAGTAGAAATAATCATTGTTAAATGGAAAACATTTCAATGTTAGAAATTTAAAATGTGCAAATGAAAATAGCTGAAAATCCTTTTTTTACTTTCTTTTCTTTTTCTCTTTCTCTCTCTCTGCCTCTCCCTTGTCTCTAATTGCAGTGATTAAAAAATATAAATATAGGTCAGGATACGTATGGAAAACAGGCACTCATACTACACAAAAAATGATAATTGTGTGATAAAGATACGCATTTTTAGATAGGAGAGCAATGTATTTTTGTTTGGGGTATTTACTAATTGCTGTGTCTCCTGGTCCCACACCCAGGGCTGAGACTGGAGGACTCAGAGCATACAGTTCCTTCCTTAGCACAGAAAAGACTCTCTTTGGCCTCTCCCAGTTAGCCCGTAAGGTTCTGCTGCTCTAGGAAAGAGTTCCAGCCAAGAGGAAATGGCGGGCCAGCTCCTTCCTGCCTGAGGGATTGATAAAAAGATTATGGAAGTAAATTGTCAGGGATTTTATTCTCCTGAGCCTGTTCAAATTTGTGAGGCCGAATTTGTGAGGGGAGGAGTGAGGTGATATGGTAGAAACTTCCAGAAAGGAATAGAGGAACTGGAGATGGGCCAGTAGTGAGCGGGGCACCATGTCCGCTTTGTCCCAATTATTAGCATTTCACTGGCAGGTGGAATAGTCAGGGCAGCGAGCCGAAGGCGGTGGCCCTGGTTGCTGACCGTTTGGTAAGCTGATGAAGGCATGTTTTGAGGGCAAGTGGACCAGAGGCCTTGGAGGCTGGGGCTGTAGGCCAGAAGCAGATGTAGGTGATGATGGGGTGTAACAGGCTGGGTTGGAGCATAGTTTTGGGGATTAGGTCAGATAAATGATATAAAGTACTTAATACTGTGCTTGGCATAAAGTACATGTTAATTTCATTATACCAAGAATAAAGTCAACTATTGTGTGACCATTAAAAGTTTTACAAATAATATTTTATCTTAGGAGCAAATGCTGTGTTATTACATTTTTAAAGAAAGGATGCAGAGTGTGTATCTTTAATATTATATGTGCACATAAAAGACTGTAAAGAAACATACTGTAGTACTTACAGTGTAAGCCTAAGAGGTGAAATTACATACACATGGTGAATCTACCAATGTGTATGTACCCATTTTTCTGTGCATGGACATGGGGGTTGTTTCCAGTTTGGGACATGTTATGAATAATGCTGCTGTGAGCATTCTTGCTCTATGTCTTTTTGTTCACAAGTGCACACATTTCTGTTGGGTTTGAACTTGTGAGGACCCACAAAGACAGAGGCAGGCCCCTAGGCCCCGGAGCAGGACAAAAAGCATACATGAGTGACTCAATAAACTGCAGAGGGTGGAGGCAGTTCTAGGAATTAACTTAAATCGGTGGGCTTGACAAATACCAGGTGCACTCAAGCTTCAGGCTCCTGTGGTTGAGAAACGTCCTGAGCCCACCCTTCCTAAAGAATTTACAACCCTTGCAAGGACAATGATTGCTTGCTCACTGTAACCCTATATAAGCCTGTTGTAAATTTGGTTTGGGGTTCGAGTCAGAATTCCACTGCGTTGGATACGACCGAACCCCAGCTAGCTGGAATAAAAGTCCCTTTTGCTGTTACATTATCAGCTCTGGAGTGATTGTCTTTCCGCCGCATAGGGGATCTGATTATCGGACATAACAAACTTAGAAGTAGAATATCAGGGTCTTACAATATATATGTTCAGCTGCTTTAGTAGTGATGCCAAACACCTTTCCAAAATGATCGTATGAATTCACACTCATCAGCAGTTTATGGGAGTCCCCATTGTTACACATTTTAATGAGCCTTTGACATTATCAGTCACCGTATTCTTAGCCCTTTGGGTGGGTATGTAGTGGCATCTCAGCACGGTTAATTGCATTTCCCTGTTGACTAATGAGACTGAGCCCCTTTTCATATGTTGACTGGCCTTTTGTGAATGCCTGTTAAAGCCTCTCACCCATCTTCTCATGTATTACTTTTATAATCATAAAAATTACCAATTAAACAAACAAAAATAATTAAATCACTTAGTGCCCTGCCTTTAATCTCATTTATACAAACAATCTAAGGGGTAGCAACTTAACTAGCTTTCCAAAATGGACCACAAACTTTAAGTAGAAATTATTTTATCTGTTCCTTTCTGGAGGTGCTTATCATATACGTTGTTTATTGCTATTTATACACTTATCCTATGTCTTCTGCTGGACTATTCACTCCCAAACAGTGACAACTTTTCTGATTCCTTTTGCTTAAGACACTTAACACTGTACGCTGCATACAAATAAAAGTTTTTTGGGTGCACAGAAATGCATGACCTTGAATCACGTTTTATATAATCTAAGTATTGGAATGCAAAATTCAAATAATCTAGTCTATTTTCTCATTTCAAAAGTGACCAAACTGAGATGCAGAGACCTGGCTCTGAGAGCAAATGAGTGATGCAATAGGCAAGTACCTTGATTCCTAGTCCATCCTTGCTGCCCTTATGCTGCGTTGTCATCTAAGAGGTGAGGAGAAGATAAGAAATGAATTATAGGTGTGACTGCCTCTAAACTAGCATCATGGAAGCTCTTTCTACTAAATAATTTATAAACTTAGACAAAAACTATTCCAGAGAGGAGGCACTTTAACTGTGCCCACACCAAAAAATGGTATCAACAGTTATGCATGGTAAGTTTTTGTTGTCGTATTTTTCTATAGGATGGGGTTTGGTTGCAAAGATGTTTTAAAATCATTATCTTGGAAAAAATATGTCATTGTGACCAAAACGTAAGTATAGTTAATAAACTGAAAATTGTGAGAAAGTGGCAACATTGCAGGGAAGATGGATGAGTTGCTGGACAGTGAGAAATATTCTAAAAGGCAAAGAGTGAATCATGCAGCCTGTGAAAATGATACATCTGTGAATTCCTCAATAATCAGTAATGGGGAGAATATGAGACTGATGAAATGGAAATGTATATATTGGGTTTGGCCAGGCATAGCAAATGTAAGTTTCCGCCATATTCTTGAGTTCAGGCCTAAGATTCAATGCCATTTCCCCTGCTAAAATATAGCAAAGGTAGCAAGAAATGAAGGGCCTCACAGCCATACCCAGAAAATCCTGAAAACCATTTGCACTCCATCCAGCCTTGCCTCCTGCCTAGAAAAGGAAATGGAAGATCCAGCAGGGGATTCCTGGAACCCACCGAAGGGAATCAAAACGTGCATCCCCCCAAAAATGCCTCTATAACATATTGATTATTTTGACCTGAAGGCAACTGAGAAATAGTAGATGAGTCTCTCTTTTCTGCCCAAAAGCCAGGCATAAATTTCCCATGAGAAATATGCTTTCACAATACCAGGAAGAAGAGAACATTCTTAACATTGGAAATAGGGACTCAGTAATGAGTCAAGTCTACACAAAAAAATTTGACTAAAATTACCCTTATCTTCCATTAGTTTCTCACATATATTTCCTATTCACACTCCCAAGCTCCTTTCCTTGGCCTAGTCAGTTCTCCACAACTTATTGGCCGTTGTTAAAATGGTATGTAAGTCTCCAAGTCTAACTGCTTTTGGGGGGAGGGCTTCATTTCTTTCCTATAAAGTATTCCCCCCATGTCACATAGAAATATTAACATCAAATAAATGTTTATGTGTTTCTCTTGCAAATCTGTTTTTTGTCATGGAAGGGAGGAAAAATTCTCCTCTCGTGTCTTTGAGTCTCTGGCTGGGCCTAAGAATTAAGCTGACATAAGCAGGAGAAAAGCATACATATTCCATTAAAATTTTACACATACATGAGAGCTTTTACAAGAGCACAGAGACTCAAAGAAGTGACCAAAGCAGGAAGCTTTTATACCTTTTAGACAAAGAAACAATAACTTTGTGAAGAATTGATGCAGCAAAAGGGTTTGGGTTAGACGTAATAGATGGTGGAAAGTAACTGGGAAGATTAGGGTAGTGTGACAAGGTTTGTTTGTGCAGATTTAGCCACCCCCAATCCCGTCTCTGCTGATAAACATATCCTTCTTCCTGATACAGGGAGTGCAGCTTTCATACGGGAGTTTTATCTCCCCCTTTCAGGAAGAAAAAGAAGGATCAGAGTGTCCTCTTGTACTTGCTATTTCTTAAGGGCTTATAATTTAAAATAATCAGTATGTCAAATGGCATAATTTGGAGGGACATAGTCTGGTTTCCTTCCATTGGTTTAATTCTTCAGCTCCGGGAAAAAACTTAAGAGGGTGGAAGACACGTTTTTCTCCCCAACACCACATAATGCTCCAGGAACCTGGCTTTTGAGAGGTAGACAGGTCAGGTCAGCCTCCCTTTTTATTAACTTCTGTGCTGTCATAGTCAATTTAGCAGGATTTTCCCAAGGTTAGAAAGTTCCTATGATTCCTGTGTTGGATCCACCAGACCACTCAGTCAAGACATGGAAACTACATACACAATAGCATGGTAAAAATGTGACCGAGGTTTTCATAAATGTAATGCCTGTTGAGATCTACATAACGTCAAGATGTAGTTGCTAAGGGGTTTTATAAAACTGAAGGGTTCAGAACAGGGCTTCCCAAGATGTGCCACTTGGGCATGTGGATTATTTTGAGTTGAAGGCAATTGAGGCCCTGTGGGCTCAAGAGAAACTTTTATCTCTTCCTTAGAGAATTAGAATTTGGGGCCTTGCTCATAATAAGAGTTACCACCGGAAATAACTTTTTATGACCTATATATAGGGCATGGCAAACTCTAATTAGTAAACATCTGATTTTCTTACTGTCCTACGAATTAGCCTCCTCCCCTCTGAAGCCTCCAAGCATCTTACCTCATCCTTAACTTGGGATGCCATATATACCTTATTTGACCTTTCTGCCTCTGAACCTCTCATGCTTGTGGAGTCTCTGACTTGCTCATGTATATGGGGTTTCCACATGTACATATGTAATTACATTCAATTATTGTTCTCTTGGTAATCTGTCTTATCTTGATTTAATTAGTAAACCAGTCAAGAAAACCCACAAGGGTATAGAAAAAGTTCTTCCTACACAGAACATTGGAAAAATCATCAAGTGAGATACCATTTTCCTCAATAGATCTTAATTTAGTTGAAGCTGCTTTATTTTAGTAAAAATATGCCTGATATAATAGCAACATATCCAAGTAAAGAGGAAAAGAGCATGCCAAATTCTGAAACATGAAAGAAATCATTCTTACTCCTATTTGGTGGAAATATATCAAGAAGTAGGACATTAAACACCTTTTGGGTTCTTTTTACTTATAAACAGGTTAATGAATAAACTTTTGAAACCTAACCTGTTTGTGCATAGAAAATCTCCTGGCGTGAAAAAATTTTGCAAATGCTTCCCCACCTCAGATACCAAACTGGTTTCTCATAGCCATGACCTAAGAGACTGAGTCTTATGGTTCTTTGTCTTTCCTAAAGTATTAACAACATAACAGATCTTATATATACTTGTTATTTGCTTACTGCATGAAAAGAATAGTCCTTCTCACAGCTTGGAAGGAAATGGTCACAGAACAAAGATAGCACTGGTTCTTAAGTGCATTCAAAGTACAGAATGTTCGGGCAGAGGGCTGGAAGTACATTAGGTTTGTTTTAAGTTCCTAAATGATCTCCCTCCAAAAGATACATGTGTGTGTGTGGGGGGGGGGCAAGTTTGTAGAAAAGGCACAAACTTTTGAATGTAGCAGAAAATAATCCTTTTTTTAAAAAAATCTTTTACTGGATTGTTCCCAGGTTTTAAGTTGAGAATTTTCCAGGATGAAGTCACCTTCGTGCTATGGTCTGCAGCTGTATAAAGTCTGAAGTACAGTTTCTGACCAAACTCATTAATTTCCCCACCAAAGATCCTTTGGGGGATTTAACAAAACTTTAAATTTCCCTAAAGATAGGGAAATACAGGCCAAACTAGAGATGCCCAAATCTCTGGTAAAAAGAACAGATTTCACTTTGACTTGCTCTTTCCAAACACATCTTCAACCCAAACAGAAAAACAGAAGAGGGTGAAAGAGTAATGAGGCCACTGCCAACCCTGGTGTCTTCTTGCTTCCGTAAAAACAAGATTTAGACTCTTCTCTCCCTTCCCTGCCCCCCCCCCCAAGGAAATGGTGTGTGTGTGTGTGTGTGTGTGTGTGTGTGTGTGTGTGGTTTTCCCTACTTCTTCCACTGAAGGAGTGATTCTCAACCTGGGGTTTTTTACCCCTATTCCTCCCAAATATTTGGCAATGTCTGGAGACACATTGATTGTCACACAGGGTTTACTTCTGGCATCTAGTGGGTAGAAGCCAGGGATGCTGCTGAGCATCCTACAATGCACAGGACAGTTTCTACACAAAGAGTTACATGGCCTGAAATATCAGTATTCCTAAGGCTGAGGAACCTTAATCTAAAGGATTAAATGTGGAGGCCTCACTAGTATAGAATGATGTATGGATAAGCCTCAGTTAAAGAAGAATTAGAAACTACAAGTTGTTTCTGGTAAAACAACAGCAATTCAATGATATGGGTAGATACAACTGAGCTCACAATTTGAACTCAGCCCCTTGGTAGCAAGGTGTCACTGACAAGTCACTTCTCTGTACCTATTGGGAAAAATCTAATAAAAAATGAAAACTCCTCCCAACCTAGAAAACCTTGCTACAGAGGTAAAATAGAAAGAAAACAATTTCATTATTGAATAAACATTAAACCAGAACATGATACACATCACATCCTGCTAAAGGGATTGCAAAGACAGAAATTTAAATCTTTCATATAGCTAAGGATATCCAACCCATTACATTACATGGGTTAGAGTGGCCCATTTCTTCCTAGGACAGATTTTCCTTGCTGATTACATTTCAAAGACATGGCTCTTAGTCCTCAAAACATTCCTGAGTTGAGAGACTGGCCAGAGGCTTATTTAGCCATTTAAAAGATTCACATACATTTGAAAAGAACAAAGAAATTCTGAAAGGGGAGATGTGCAGTCTCTTCTCTTGCCAACAGGGTGAATTCAGTCTCTTATTTTTAATTCATGTTTACCCTTATACACTTCAAGTTACTTGTTTATAAAAAGAGGTTAATAATAATAGTATCTACTTCTTAGAACTGTTGTACATATGAATTAAAACATGTAGAAGTTTGTTAAATTGATTAAACAAGAAGACCATTTGACTGAGGTGTCTCTAAGGCCATGGAGACCTATAGCCTAGTAAGCAAACCAAAATCTAAGCCTGTGAGTGCCTCAAGGTAACTAAGTCAAAATGCTAAGGACAACCAGCCACAAACAGCCAACTAGGTTTTAAGTTATGGCCAATGCCCTTTCTTTGCTTCCATTTCTTTTCTACATATAGTCATGTGACACTTAACAACTGGGATACATTCTGAGAAATGCATCCTTGGGTGATTTCATCATTGTGCCAACACCTTTATTTAAATTTTGTGAAACCTTAAGCAGAAGATCAAGCTCAGCTGGGCCTGGACTTCTGACCTCCAGAAGCTATAGAGGTAAAAAGTGATTGCTGTTTTGAGCTACAAATGTTATGGTAATTTGCTACGAGCAATAGAAAATTAATATAAGTCTCAAAAAAAGGTGACATTTTACACTTATGTCAACAACTAAGTGTCAGTGGCGGGACCTGATCAGAGGGTTAACTCTGTCACAGCCTATATGTAAGCAACACCTAAAGTTGCTTTGCAGTAGAAAAACCTATTAAAAAAAAAAATACACTAAACAAACCGACAGGGTGTGAGACTCTGGGCAAGTCCCTTCAGCTCGGTTTCCCTTCTGTAAAGTTAGTAAGCTGAACCAGCTGGTAACTAGGCTGTTCTGTTTACTGTTACTCTGAATTCTCTCAGGATCCCAAACAATGAGTGCAGGAGGATTAGGGGTAGCTTTGTCAAAGAGTCCATTTCATAGCTGAGCAAACTGAACATTTTAGTTCCCTTTTAATAGACACGCTTGTGGGTGTTCCTGAGAGTGTAGACAGGGATTCACCTAAGGCAAGCCTCCAAACAGTTAGTGGCTTTGGCTCAAAAATATTTATAGATACCTTTATCTTTTAGAAGTTTAAATCACTTGAAATACATGTAATTAATCTTTGATTCATCCTTAAAGAATAAAGAGGGGCTTTTCCAGAGGGTTCTGGGAGGCTCCTGACATGCCCTAGCCGGCTCCCAGCAGAGGTAAGCCTCGTCCTCAGTTCTTTGGCTTCAGCGAAGCCATGAGCCTTCTCAGGAGCAGGTTAAAATGAGGATGCCTTGATCTCCACCGACCTCTCCCAGAGCTTCCGACTGAGAAGGGGCTGGAATAGGCCCCAGAAATTTGCAATGTTAGCAAAAATTTGTAATGATTCTGAAATCAAGTGGCCTGTGGGCTGAACCAGGAAAAGCTCGAGACTTGAAGGAAGTAGCACAACAAAGCCAATTGGAGATGACTTGGAGTATCAGGAAATAGAATCCAGCTCTTGTGACTGAATAAAGAAATTCCAATGAAGAAATTTTTATGGGGATGTGGGCAGGTTTAAGGAAATAAGAGAGTTAGTCGAAGCACTCAGGGACTGGCAATAGTGGGAAGCCATCACCACCAGCAGGACCAAAGGAGCAAGGGGAATGCACCTCAAGGAGGGGTGAAGCAAACGCCTAAGACTCTGCATGGAAGCAGGGAAGGCACCTTCCACTGTGGAGCCCAACTGGAAGCCAGCCAGGAAGACCCCTCAACACACTCCCCCAAGGACTGCAAAGGCACTGAGCAGGGCAGAGAAGGGCAGTAAGTGGATGGGGGGAGTGTGGACAGGATTGGCAATGAAAAATAATCAGCACATTTGAAATCTCAAGGTCAAAATCACCAACATGAAGAATTGCTGGGCAGTTCCAAGAGTGAATAGACCAAAAGGAAAGCAGTAATTATTACTCAAGAGAATCAGTTACATGAGATGTCCCAGACCAGGCGTCTAGGACTCAGAATGAGGATGTGGTGGAGGAAAGAGAACATGAGGAGAAAAGAAGACGGTAAGGCGGGCCTCTGAGGCTTGTGCACCGATAGATCAGCCTGTTGAAGTCAGCACTGAAAATAATAGAGTCACACCTGAATGTACCGTAGCAGTCTTCCAAAGCCATTAAGACTTATCATCAGCTCTCTGGAACACCAATCCAAGGTCATTCTTTGCTAAGTATTGCCAAAGCTCACTGCTGCCCTCTGGATAAAATACATCACTAGTAACACTTAAAGCACACATCGAAGCTGCCTTGTCATTATGATTAATGATAGGTCACCTATTTCCCTCACCAGATATGGCCACTATTCAAAGAATTACCAATTAAAAATATTTTTTATGTAACTGGGCTGCGTATTTCACCTCTTAGTACAGCTGAGCTGTACAGAGAAAAAGGAATACCTTTATCTCTTGTTTAACTAAACTGGCTCCCTTCCCAAGGCCCCACCCATTGGTAAGTAGGAGAAAAGCTAAATGTCCAAACTGATTTAAAGCTCCATAATTTAAACAGTCCCTTAGGCTATCTTAAGTCATTGTTGGATAAAGCTACTCAGTGGCTCAGTTAGCCTGGCCTGCCCCCTGCATTTCAACCTAGTTTAAATGGTGGAGTCTAGGTATAGGCATAGAAAAGAGTGTGGTTCCCTGTGGTGTCTGTGGGATCTGGACAGGACCCTGGCCTCGTGAGGGTTCATGGGTTGCACTGGCAGGAATCTGCTCATTTCCAGTAGGCAGCTCCTGGTAAATGCTGGCTCCAGCAATGTTCTTGAAAAGAAATTGCCATGCGTTTCCTGCTCACTGACTCTGCTTCTCTTCGACTCGAATGAACTATAGACCTTCAGGTTGCTATTGTTTTCCCTTCAGTTCCTTAGCCTGGTTATCCACATGCAGCTTTTGCCATGGGATCATCTTGCTTTGTCACAACAGGTCCTCTGACTCTCAACTCAGCATTCTGTGGGGCAAGAGAAACAACGGAGGTTCCAGACTGCCAGTGTGAGGAAGGAAGAAATTGTCCTATACCTTCAAGGTTATTTTGGATGGTCTAATAATCAAATACACATGAAAGATATTAGCAAAAGAAAATAACCAAATTTAGTATTGTACATATGTATGGGAACCCTGCATACATGAGAGAGTCAGGGACCCCACATGCACGAGAGGCTTAGAGACAGAAAGGGTGTGACATGTTAATACAAGAAATTCTGAGCTAGGGATGAGGTAAGGTGCCTTGGGGGCTTGAAAGCATCATTGCAGAGTGATAAGGAGAGCAGATATTTAGTAAATAGAAGTTTGTCCTGCTCTACAGATAAGTTAAATGAGGTTATCTCATATCATCTTCCATTATGGGCAAGGCCTCTAATTCAAGCTTTTCCAGGTAGTCAAGGGAGGGGCGTACATTTGTCCTGATCCTGCAGCTAAAGTTGCCTTTAGCTCAAAACAATTTGCATACCACAGAAGCACACCTCAGGGTGACTAGCTCTGAACCTCAAGACCAGCTAGACCTTTCCTGTCTACTCATGTCCTTCCACCCTCTTAAGTACCTAGATGACCACATGTTGGCATGGGCCCCCTGTATGGTAGCCTTCTCGCTAACATCCAAATAGACATGTTGGGCAGTCCCTTTCTCTCAATGATCCCTTCAATTTATCTACAATATATATAGTCAGTCCTCATTATTTACGGGTTTCAGATTTGTGAATTTGCCTGCCTGCTAAAATTTATTTTAACCCCCAAATTAATACTCCTGCACTTTCATGGTCATTCATAGACATGTGCAGAGTAGCAAAAACTTTGGGTTGTGTGTTATGCTTATTCCCAGCTGAGGTCAAATAAGGTCACACTCTGCCTTCTTGTTTCCACACTCACACTATAAACAGGTGTTCATTTTATGGTCTATTTAGTGCCAATTTTTCATATTTTTGTTTTTGGTGTTGGTGATTTTGCTGTTTAAAATAGCCCCCAAAGTAGTGCTGAGCTGCTGGGTAGTGTTACTTAGAGCAAGAAAGCTCTGAAGTGCTTTATGGAGAGAATACATGTGGTATGGACTGAATGTTTGTGTCTTCTAAAATTCATATGTTGAAGCCTTAGCCTCTTATATAGCTGCATTTGGAGATGGGACATCTAGGAAGGTAAACAAGGTCAAATGAGGTCTTAAGGGTGGGGTCCTGATTAATTGCTCTCCTATGAGCAATGGTCCAGTGTTTGTTAATTCAGTGTTGGTGATAATGTTATATAATAGAACTACAGTGACTAAAGAGAATTGATTGGCTATAGTCCCACTCTAGGTCAAAAGCCAGGCAGGACACACTCACTTGGCTATCGACCTTCCACACCCCTTTCCTCCTTTTCTTCTTCTTTACACTTCTTCAGGGTCAGAAAGAGACAGCCCCCCTTCCTCACCACACACTGGCATTCACTAGCCCACTCCCTGTTCTTGAAGTGCCTCCTGTAAAACTGGGATCTAGCTGACCAGGCAGGCTCATTGCTAAGCTGAAAGGTAAAGACATGGTGACAGTCTTTTCTCAAGGTATTGGGCAAGTTTGTGATGCTGTAAAATCCTACATGGAATGTGATTATAATCTCAGGAAGGTGATCATTATCTTTTCTCCTTTTGAATTCCGTCTCTAAAAACCTCCCCAATCTCTTCCTCCTCACCTCTGCTTTCTGCACCTCTAGATATTTCAGGCCAATGAGGAAAAAAATTGATGTACTGGCAAGCCCAAAAGAGCAAAGTTCATTAATCATTCGTAACAAGCTTGTTCTCATTTTCCTTGACAGCCTTGTGCAGTTCTGCACCTTGAATAGTGACAGGTGCCCAGTAAGGTCCTGCCCTTGAGTCAGAAGCTGTCAAGTAAGAACCACCCTGTAGTTGCCACACCTTCGAACTGCAGGAGTAGATTTGTATCTTTCCCCCTTCCTTCTTCCTTCTTTAATTGTCACACCTTGGTGATCTTGCAGCCAAAAATCCCTTTAAGGATAAAACCCCTCAAACATACAATTGTCTTGGCAACACCTTTTCTATTTTGTTCTTGAATACTGCCCCCTCCCATGAGATACCAACTCACAAAAAACCACATGGGTTTGGGGGTTTCATCAAGTATCTTCACATCCTTTCATAATATTGGTGGCACCTGGGGAAGTGCTCCTACCAACTTGAAATGAGACGGCTCTGTGAGTAAAATGAAGAAATCAGCCCACCAGACCAGCACAGCCATGGAGAGTAACCCTACTGATTGACTATTGGTAAACAAGGGAGAGTGACCTCAATAGTTAAAGAAAAAAGAAGTGTCACCTAAGAAATTTAGCAGCAATGGACACAGAGAAAAAGGAGACTCACAAAGGCATGTGTCCCAAGAAAGGACTCTTTCAGAGACTATGTACTTGTCCCACAAGTCTATCTCTAATATGGAGATGGACATAACAGGCCATCAGAACCCAGTGCTATGGTGCCCTGATTAACTTTGTTGTCAACATACTCACCAAGCAATCTGGTAATAGGGTGACTTGTCTAAAAGGAAAGGGTGAGCTACTTGGACCACCATGAATATAAAATTTTAAATTATCATTCTAGCCTTATACGTTATCTTCCAGGCATTGTTTGAATGAGTCAGCATCTCAATTCTAGCCAACCCTTCAATACTTATAAGATCATTTCTACACCTACCAGATTATGAACCAGATATGGGGAAGTGGTTAGTTCTCCAAATAATCGTTGATTTGTGGGGTCTGTCTAGGGGCTGGCCAGGCTTCACATCACTCTCTAGAGCTCCTCCACCTACTTAAGCCTGTTGGGGCCAAACAATTCTTGGGTAATACGTGATATTTCCTTTGCCAGATGATTGTATTGCTTCTTGCTGCTAGTCTGGTTGGAAATACCCTGAGGCCTTGTTATCCCACAATACTCAACACTTCTGCTTCTTGTGAAACAAAGTTCTCAGGAGTAGTGTTTGTAAAACATAGAGTAATTTCATTAAAAATTACCAATACTTTTACAATGTCAGGCAAAAAGTTTCAGGGGAGTTTGGCTTTAAGAGGATCTTCAACCCCACTCCCATCCCCCCACCCAGTGTCCTATCTAGATTACGTTGGGGCCTGCAGGCATGCTAACAACATGGGATTTCTTTTCCAAGTTTTGTCATATTACCTTGTATCAAACAGGGGCGACATTGCTTGAAGGAGTTGGCTGAAGTTGTTTCACTTCACAAGTTGGCAGAAGCTACCATTTCCACCATCACATTAAATCTACCAATGACTTTAAAACATGCCCACCATCTTGGCTGACCTCTTTGGCCATTTTCTAGCAACTTCTCTTTATTTCTGGACAGGTCCCAGTGCCTGCCTGAATATTTTGCCCTGTTGTCATGAGGCCCTTGCACAGAAGGCAGCCTATTTTCATTTCTGAAGAACAGTGCATAGTAGTGGCAAAGGCTAAGCACACAAATCTTAGTAGGATTTGGTTTGGAATGTAATCCTGACTCTATAACAAGGCATCAGCCCTGTGGGGTTCTTCATTTGTTATATGACTTAAGTCAGTCTTATGCTTGATAATGCGACTCTGGATAAGAAGTGTTACCTTATCTACCTCTTAGCTACCTAAATGAGGAATTGGCACATGGAGCAACTTCTGCTTGTTCTAGACTGTTTCTTTGTTCTTTTGCTCCTGCCGCCAGTATCCCTATTTCAATTATGAGGAGGTCCAAGAAATCTAACAGTTCTCAGTGCTTGGAAAGGTGAGGGTAAGAGTAGGGTTCCCTTCTCCTCTCCACACACTCTCTACTCCCGTAAGTTACTCCAGCGCCTAAGCAGAGCTCACATCCAGGGTAATGTCAGAGAACTCTTGTTTGAAGACAGTGGTGATATTAATGCATATTTTATTTTTAGGAAAGTTTTTAACATCGTTGGGAGAAAAATGGGAGACAATAACCCCATTATGTTAAGTTCTCAGTTGTTGCCACCTGCAATACCATTAATGTTTGATCTGATAATTTTCCAGGGCAAGAAAACCTTCCTGTAATGTCCCTAATGTACTATGCAGAGGGAAAATCTTTTTTGCCTTAGGAAATATATTATTCTTATTTTTCTTAGCTATAAAAGTTATTTTTGTAACCTTGTTGGAAATTTATGTTTATGAGAGATGGTGCTTATTTAATCAGATTATAAAATAATACTAATATTATCAGTTCTAATCTAGGGCCCATTATAAGATGCTTCCTAAAGATTAAGTAGTTCTATGCATGATTTATTGAAAAATAAAACTTCATAAAGGCAGCACAAGGAATTTTTAGAAGATGTAAACATTTTCAAAACACACATGATTTTCATTTAATATGTGTTTCTGACATATGAAGCAACTTACATGTTTTCCAAGCTGAAGACTTAGCTGTCACTATAAG
This sequence comes from Miniopterus schreibersii, assembly GCF_964146895.1. Lineage (NCBI taxonomy): Eukaryota > Metazoa > Chordata > Mammalia > Chiroptera > Miniopteridae > Miniopterus > Miniopterus schreibersii. Next base: position 74,105,440 of record NC_138107.1, on the reverse strand, counting down.
TGAGCAAAAGAATATAAGATATTTTCTTTGACTAGTAGATTGAAAAAATTTATTTCTGACATTTGGTTCAAATCAGAACTTGATTAACATCTTTTGGCCAGCATTTCTGGGTGCAAAATAAATTCTGCTGCAACTAAGAAAAATAAACTTAGGTTTTAAATTAAACTTTATAGCCTTTTTGAGTTTTTAGATCCAATGTGTACATCATCTGTCTGCCTCTCTGTATCCGGTCTCAAGGAGCACATGTGGGAGGGAGTTGGAAATGATTAATATGGACTGGGTTTGATTGGTGAGTCAGAGGCTCAGAAGTTCTAATTCCCAGTAGAAAGCTGTAGACTGGCATCAAGCACAAGCCTCTTCGTCCAGGTCTCTGTATTGTTGTCTGGCTGTGTGATGGGCACACTGCCTCCCCTCAACTCAGCCTCAGGCAGGGAGACCATATGTCACAATGGTGCCCCAAACCTGGAATTTGGGGGAAAAACAACTCATATCTTTTTTTGGTTTGGGGAACTCTTATTGAAGATTAGTCTTAGGTAAGATCGATTTGAATGATAAAATTTTATGGATCAAAGGATTAGATGTAGTTTATCCTAGCCTAGTACTTAATCTCTGTGAAAGTGGCAGCTTATGAAAACAAAATGTTCTGTGACTTCTACCAAGTTCAATAGTTTGTCACATGCAGCAAGCCCAGTTAAGTGAACCTAACAGTGGAATATCACACGCAACCACTTAAAAGAAGTCGCTTGTGAAGAAGACGTTTCAGGAGGGGAGGTAGGGAGCTTCTGAGCTGTACAAATAGTGCTGCGTGGACGGATGAAGAGAAGCGAACAGAAAAGACATCGTGAGGCAGAGCCCAGGACAGCGCCCACGGCCTGCCCATGCCTGCGGCCGCAGAGGGCAAGAGCCAACTTCCAGGGCTGGGCCCCGCCTTTGGAAGGGACACTGCAGCACAGATTCTGCCCAGCCTGCTCCTTGGCATTGCTTTGTTGAGCAAGAGGGTTAAGACCAGGAGAAATGACCAATGAAATGCAGCGCAATAAAGCCTGTTATCCTTTGCCCTGGGGCCAAGACCCAAAGAGAGCAGGGCCGTCTTTTAAAGTAGGAAACTGTTTGGACACCATCTGGGACAGTGTCTGAGGCCCTTCTGCGCTCCGTTGTGGCTTCTGGTTGCCAGGGCAGCCCCACATCCTCTCAGGTGGCAGGCCGTGGAGGAACCGCCAGAGGCTCTAACTAGTTCAGACTGGGTCTGAATTCCCCCAGGAAGTACTGCACCGTGTGTGTGTGTGTGTGTGTGTGTGTGTGTGTGTGTGTGTGTGTGTGTGTTTTAGGGGAGGGTGGGGAGGAGGCCACTATCACCGTCAATCCGCCTAAAAGACCTAGTTCCTGGAAAAAACCCTGAGGAAGTACTTGGCTTGTTGTTTAGGAACTAGGAGAAACACTCAGGGTGTAGTAATATATTAGCTGTGAATTATGTATGGGCAGAAAATGTGCTCTCCTTCAGCTCTGTATTTGTCGAGGCATTTAATGCAGAGGAGAACACAGAAGGCTGTAGTTTTCCTCATTGCTCACTGCATTTCTGTGTTGTAAATATGTATGCAATGAAGGTTCTGCCTGCTGGAAAAGAAGCACTTAGAAAAGTAAGTGAAAGCAAAGTGAAAAAGCGGGGGCTTCCTTCGGGGCAGAATGGTGGGAGGCAGGAAAATGAACCACCCACCTTCTACCACTATCACTACTACCATCACTCCCCCCCCACACAAATATGAACACAAACATACATCATTGTAAAAGTGTCCAGTTCCCCTACACTACCATCAACACTCTTAGTTCTCAAGAATCCAAAGTCACATGGACATATCCTTCAAACTCACAGTGTAGTATTCCTCTTGTTTATTATGTATTTTACTTGCAATAAAATGCACACATGTGAAACTTGATGAGTTTTGACAAATGTAGACATCCAAATAACCACCATATCAAGATATAGACCATTTCTATCACCATAAAAAGTTCCCTATGCTCTTTTATAGTCAATCTCCCCACCTCATACACCTCACCCATGCACCAGGCAACCACTGATCTACTTTCAGCCTATTTAGATGAGATTTATTCATTCTAGATTTTCAGAGAAATAGAATTATACAGTATGCACCTTTTTGTGTCTGGCTTCTTTTACACAGCATGATATTTTCAAAGTGTTAAGTTCCATGTTGCTACATAAATTAGTAACTCATTCCTTTTTATTGCAAAGTAATGTTCCATTGAATGGATATACCCCAATTTATTTATTCACCTCTTGAGGAACAGCTGTGTTATTTTCATTTTGAGGATATTATGAACAAAGCTTATATGAGCATTAGTGTACCAGTCTTTGTGGGCACATATATTGCTGGTCCATTTGATTTCATTGACTTTTTATTGTTGTTTATGCAGTTTCTATTGCATTCATACCTGTTCTTTATGATTTAATACTAGATTTCTAATTACTTTGGGTTCAGTTTGTTCTTTTTCTAGCTCTTAACATGAAAATTTAGATAACTAAACTTGATAATTTTCTCAAACCCCCCTAGCTTTATGGAGATATTATTGACATACAATATTGTAAGTTTAAGTTATATTATACAATGACTAGATACATGTGTATATTGCAAGAATCTCCTATTTTCTAATATAAGCATATAAAACTACAAATTTTCCTTTAAGGACCACTTTGACTTTACCTCACAAATTTTGATATATGGGAAGTCCTTGCTTTATGTGGTAGTGAAGGCCCATAAAAGTGACCATGCAAACTAAACTCAGGCAAAGCAATCTTTATAATCAATGGAAAAGTTACAATTGTTCCATGACTTTTAAAAATATTTGTTGTGACATTTAAAAAACTGTTATAAATGCATAAAAAAATTTAAAAAATAGTAAAAATAATAACTATTTAGTAAACTTTAATTTAAAACATTAGAAAAATTAAAGTGTTTCTAACAAAACTGAGAATACAGTGTTTTATTTCTTTGTAAAAAGATATAGGAAATGGATACAGAGTTACAGTTTGGGAAAATAAAAAATTTCTGGGTATGGATGGTGGCGATGGTTGCAGAACAATGTAAATGTACTTAATGGTATTGCACTGTACACTTAAAAATATTACAGTGGTAAGTTTTACATTGTGTATATGGTATCACACTGAAAATATCAATAAGGAGTCGTTTGAACTGTGCTTGCTGCCTTCTCATTGTATATGATACAGAGTGAGAACCTTTTCTATGCCTCTGTGAATTGTCATACTCAGAACTTCCTAAGTTTGTATGTTTCCAACACTTTTTCCTTTTCATGTCCAATGGTATGAAATATCTGAGTGTTCCTTTAATGTAAAGTTTTTGTCAGTCACTTCCTCTGGGACAATTTTATCTTTTTCATTGTAAGCACTTTCCCCATTGTGTCACCTTCAGTACTAGGTTTCTCTGACTGCAAATTTAGTCTTTCAAAAAATGACAATATCAACATTCCCACATTAGCTGTTTCTTCTGTAATTTCATTTGCATTTGATTCAATTGCACGTCCAGCATGATCACTTTTCATTTGTTTGATATACTTTTATCTTTGCAGGCCAGTTGCTTCTTTGGGACACCCATTTTTGTAAGTTGTCATGCAGTTTTTCAGTGGGAGGCAAGAAGGAAACAGCTTTATTGTATGTGTGTAAACTGAATAATAGATGCACAGCAACGAACTGCCAATGGACTTTGGAAGAGTGATGCGATTGTTCTCTGATCACGATGCTCACCTGTTACTTACATAGTGATTCATGGACAGATGAGCTAACAATTAAGTTTGTACTTCATAGAATTACTTATGGTTACTATACTGAGGTAATTGAAATTTCAACCATGTTGGTGGGGGACTGGTGTTATTTATGGTAATTGAAATCTGTGCACATTAGAACCTGTGCAAAGCAAGGATTGGCTGCACTGTGTTTTCTTTCTTTGTATTTTCTTTTGACTCACTAGTTATTCAAAAGTATGTTTAATTTCCAAATATTTGGAGATAATCCAGATGTAATTTTATTATTGCTCTTTATTTTAATTCCATTTTGAACATATGTCCTTTATTTGTTTTATAGTCTACTGTCCCATGAAAATTGAAAAGATTGCATATCCTGCTGTTATTGAGTGTATAGCATTTTATAGATAAAGCTGGCTGATAGTGTTGTTAAGGTCTCTAGATCTTTACTGACTTTCTATTGGCTTTTTCTGTCAAATATTGAGAGAGAAGTATTGAAATCTCCAGCTATAATGGTAGATTTGAATATTTCTTCTTTTGATCCATCAGTTTTTGTTTCACATATTTTAGAGCTCTATTAATAAGAGTATGCATTTTTAGGATTGTTATGTCCTCATGATGAAGTGAACATGTTATTATTACAAAATGACCTTCTTGACCTCTGTTAATATTCCTTTTCCTAAAGTCTATTTGTCTGACATTAATATAGTTATTCTAGCATTCTTGTGATTAGTGTTGAAATAGAAAACTTTTTTTATCCTTTTAATCTATGCTTGTCTTTAAATTTAAAGATATTGCCTTTAGCAGCTTGTAGTGAGTGTGTCTTGCCTTTCATCCAGGCTATCAATCTCTGCCATTTAATTGGAATGTGTGTGTGTGTGTGTGTGTGTATACACAATGTGAAAACAAAATATAAAATGGAGATCATTTATATTTAGTACAATTGTTGAAACACTCATTGTGTCTCTGCTTCATTTGAATATGTCAGTGTATTTAAAATCCTTAGATGCTAATTCTGTCACCTGTGATGGCTCTCTGTTCCTATTGATGGATTTCCACCTGGTTATAGGTTTTGTTCTGCATAGCTAGTAATTTTTCATTGAATGACACATGTCATGAATGTTTTGCTGTTGAGTGTTTAGATTTTGTTGTCTTTCATTAAAGAATGTCGACTATTATGTTTAAGCTTTGTTAGGAAGAGTCTGTAGAAATTACAAAGAAAGAAAACACAGTACATACAATCTTTGCTTTGCACAGGTTTCTAATGTGTGGTCTCTACTGAATGCACTAGGTATGCAGTGAGGCTTCGTCTTCCAGACCCTCATGAGCTCAGGAAATTATTCAGCTTATAGTCCCCAGGCACTTTTTCTGATGCAATGCAGCCTGACCTGCACAGATTAGATTAGTATTCAGACAAGGGTGTTAGTATTCAGGTCAAAGAGAATCCTTGGAGCTCTTGTTTAAGGTCTTCCTCTCTGGAGCTCTACCCTACAAATGACAGATAGCTCAGTTTCCCCAACCTCTTATATCTGTCTCCTCTATTCAGAGAGGCCACTGAGCTCTGCCAAGTTCCCCAATTCTGTGGTTCGGAAATTGCCTCCATGCAGAAACCTGGAATGATCAGAGGGTTACCTTGTTTGTTTCCCTTCTCTCAGTGGCATCTAATACTGACAGGAGAGAGCTCCAGCTTCTTTACCCAGGTGGAGTTCCTGGCACTCCACATGGGTGGCTGAGAGTGGCATCTGAAACATTTATTTTTTCTCCCCAGTACTTCAGACTTTTCCTCAGTAGACTTTATGTCTTGAAGACCTGGCCCAGGGAGGAAGACATGAACAGCAGGAATAAAGGAGCCATTGGCTCTGGATTGAGTTTAGATGTTAAACTTCATTAGAGGATAATATTCTTGGAAATCGGGCTTTCAGGAGACAGAGTTTTCTGAGACATATCACAGCTTGCTTTCTACATACCAAGAAACTGAACTTAGCTAACCACAGAGTAGATCACAGATCTGGGAAGAACGTGGGGCATAAGGAAGTTCCCTCATCGCTGGAGGAGAAAAGCCTAAGGAGGCTGTGTAGGGGTTGACAGGGAGGAGGCCAGAATAGAGAGGAGAATCCTCCGGCTTCTACATCATGGTCAGAATTTGAGGGGTGGGGAAAATGAGGGTAGGGAATTGCAGACAATTACGAAGGACTATGAGAATGTTTTAGCACCCTGTTTTCCTAGGGATAGCTAGGACTGCTGGTCTTCCAGAGAAGCAGGTGTTGGGCCTGGGCACTCCACCTGGGTGGCTGAGAGAGGGGCTGAGCTCTGCACACTTGGTGAAGCCAGAGTACAGTACCCAGGTCCCAAGGTAGGGAGTGTGAGGTCGCCTATAGAATCAGCTGCTGGAGTCTGATGATGCCTAGGAGATCAGACCCTGATACCATCATAGATCTTGGTAGCCTGTGACCAGGCAGGTCACACTGCACAGCAGCAGAGGCCACTGGGAGAGGCCCACATCTGGAGAAGATGCAGGTAAGTTGGCAGTTAATGGGGTACTGGAGAGTTGCCTTCCTTAACACAGGACAACACAGGATCGCTGTCCTTTCCCAAAAAACTTAGAAAAGAGCAAGTAAAGAGAAGGATCAGGAAGGATCTATAAGTAACAAGGTATTTTTACTCCAAAAAGGAAAATGTTTGAGCTGGACAATGACTGAAATAAAATATGTGAATTTGGATGAAAAAATGATTGATTTAGCTAAATACTGTACAGAAGGAAAGACTTTTCCTCTACCCTTTTAGGTTCTATGGTTGGGCCTGAGAATTAAACTGACAGAGAACAGGTTAACAAAAGAAAAGCATACAAATTTTACTTGATGCTAATATTTTTTACATGAACCATGAGCCTTCATAGAAGTGAAATAAAGACCCCAAAAAACAGTTAGGCCCAAAAACTCATATACCATTTTAACAAAGAACAATAAGTTGTGGAGATGTGACAATATACAAGAAAAAGCAAGTTGGGCTTCTAGGAGTGGTAAATGGTGGGAAAGTGACTAGGAAATATCTGAAGGAAACTAATGGATAATAAGGGTTATTTTAGTAAGGTCTGTTTGTGCAGACTTGTCTTGGCATGACTTCCTATCTCCAGTCATAAAAATCTTCTCCTCTTCCTGGTATAGCAACGCTATCTTTTGTGTGAGGAGTTTATGCCTTTTTAATAGGCAAAAAAGGGAGGGCAGAGTTCAGAGAGTTCTTCCTACATCAGCTGTTTCTCAGTTGTCTTCAGCCCAAAATAATCAACATGCCAAAGGGGGATATTTTGGGGTGGCATATTCTTATCTGAGTACATTGAAGGGTGCAGAGCAAGGTCTCTGCTCCAGGCAGAGTGTGAATTTTACAGCAACATGGAGTCAATTCTAGAAGCAAAATAACATGTTTTCTGCACATATCTGTCTTATAATTGCTTAATTTTTCCCTGTAAGATTAAAAATAAAACAAAATACTGTATGACATAGTTCCTCTCACCACCTGTACCTTTTCCTTCAGTGTCACTGAACTGCTTCTCATTTATCACCAGAGTCACTGCTCCATGATTATCTCCTGTGTATCTGCTAACCCCAGTAGAAGGGAGCTCTTCAAAGGCTGAGAACAAATCTCATCCACTCTTGCATTTCCAGAATCTAGCACAATGCCTGCCAGGTAGTAGGTTCTCAGTAAACATTGAATGAATATAGGGATTAAAAACACCCTAACACTCATGGCCAAACCACGGGTGGGAAAAGGCAAGAGATTAATATGTGATTGAAAAGGCTTAAATGCCTTTCTCCAGAAACTTTTTCGAGGGCCTCAGTTTCTTCGGTCAAGGACTCTGCATTGAGTTACGTTGCAAAGCCCTCACTACTCATTATTCCATTGTTAAGAATCAGCATCTTATCACAAGTGAATTCAGCTGAGTGGGGATGGAGACCAGGAATCTAGAGGAAGGAAATAAAGGGAGAAATGGGGCGTATGAGGCACTGTGGGGAAGGAAGTTCCCCTGGAGCAGCAGGGTGAGGCTTCTAACAAGTTCTAACAAAGGCTGTTGGTGAGGAGTGGGACACAAGGATGGCTTCATGGATGAGTGACCAGGGCATTTCCACGGGGGCCCCCATGCTTCAAAGGGCCCATACTTGGTCTAATGTTCTGCTGTCACCATCTTGAAATTTTTAACAATTTTTGAACAAAGGACACTGCATTTTCATTTGGCACTTGGCACCCCAAGCTATGTACTTGGTCCTGGTTGGGGGATACCAAATAGAAGAAGGAAAGGGCACAGAGAGAGAAGATAAGAGGCGAAAGGGGAGTTATTACCCCTTCACGATTTTGCATAAGACCCTGAGGTCAAGCTGTATGCCAACAGGATGGCCAGGAGGACGGAGGCAGCAGAGAAACCGGAGTGATCCCCAACGAATGCGTCATGTGTCTCATACTTAAAGGTGAGCTCTGAGACATCAAGGTGTGTGGAACCTCTGTAAACCTTTAATTTGCCGCACTTGCCCCTGAGTTTGCAGCTGCGTTCTGCTGTGGCTCCTCAGTAACGCCATTGGGGTGTGTGACTGATGGTTCAGGCTCCCTTCCTGTGAAGCTGAGAGCCAAGAGTTGGATGTCCTTTGGTAATGTTATACCATGGCCCTTAGTAATACTCCAGGAGGTAGCCAGACACAAGGATCATCATAGCTGTGCTGTACGAGACAAAACAAAGGCAGGAGAGATACTGGGGAATCGTACAATAAGTTAATCATAAAGTTAGACATCTTCGTTTTTAATTTTTTTGGGTAATAATCAGTGGTTAGAGCCTGCTCGGAAACAGTTGCAATCATTAATATGATATCTGAGAACCTGTAAAGTACCTTTCTGGTTGACACACTATGGTTAGGAGTGTCCCCCAATCCCTTTTGCACAATTTGAAACAAAAGATGACGATCTGCTTTATCAAATGCATTTCCTTAGTGAATTCATCATTAGCATTATCATCTTCCTTTCCAGATAAGAGTTCTTCCTGTACAACTAGTCAAACATTTATGTCTTTTCACATATTTTTTTTCTTCAATACAAACTGGAATGAGAACTGATCAAACACTATGTTCTTCATTTGTAACTAGAGTTAGATTGAAAAATGACAAGCATTGAATGAAGGAAAGTCCCCTCTGTCATTTTTATGAACATCTTTATAATCATTTAATATGTTTAGCTCTGCACTAGACTTAAAGCAAATCCAAAGGTAATCCTTGTCCTCAGGGAAGTAATACTATGTCTAGAATACGTGGGAGAACACACACAAATACCTCCTCAAGGCTGAAGGGGGGCTGTCCATTGCAGACACAGAGTACCCATGAGTGGTGTTACAGAAATCTATTGTGTTACAAACGTAATAATTAAAGATCAGACAGGATTTTCATTTGAATTTGAAGGAGTAGGACAGAGACTTCGATTTTGCTAATCCTCAAATTAAATAGCAGGATTTTCCCAGAGTGATGTGAGAACAACACCACATTGGTGGCCAAAGGGAACCCCTAGTCATTGCTTATGTGCTGTTATTTGCTCTGTTCTCTGCAAACATCTCTCAGTCTGCACCAGACATTTCACATCACTGGCACTGGATAAATATTTGTTTAATGATAACAAACATGAATTTAAATCTTGTGTTCCCAAACAGAAATTTCATTTGGGCTCTTTTAGCTCTTTAATGGTAATCATTAAGTAAATGTCACCAGAATGAAGGTCATCTCCTTTGGTCACCCTTCTCCAACTACCATCTCCTTGACCCCTCATGCCCAGGGTGCCTCTTCTTAGATGGACATGGAGAAGGAGGCAGCTGCAGGGGCTGATTGCCTTATTCTCCTTGGAGCTGGTTCTTCATTATCCCATGAGGTTACCAACTAGAAACATCGATGCTTAGGGGCTATTTCATTTGTCCTCTCCCACCCCAGTAGGATGGTCTGTTAGCCTTGGCTGAAAAGTAAAAGAAAGCTCACCATGTCCTGGAATAGCCTATTCAAATCTAGTAACAAAAATTTTAAGAAAGTTATTCCATGTGTTGAATTAAATATCTTTTTAATTCTTATATAGTAGCTTTGAACTTCTGGAGGGCAGTCCTTTGTATTTCTGGCCCTCAGCACCAGTCTGACAAACAATGTTTGTGGAACAATGGAAAGCTGGAGAGGGTCCAGGTTATGAACAAACGGAAGTCAGAGCGCCTTATGGGTCACAAAGATGATGCTTGGAAATAAAAGGAGCAGATTCTGGGAGAGGCTGATGAATTTGGGTTTGATAATATAAGAAACCCCAGTTATAAATCACAAATTAGGAAAATCTAGTGGGCAATCAGGAGTTGAGAAGAAAGTGATAAAAACTAAGAAATAGATGAAATCATTTGTGACAAATGTATAGTGAAAGAAGAAAAAATGAGGTACTTATAGTCCAAAGCAGTCATTTAATTAGGTTATAAATAAGTTAATGGGATTATGACTTAATACTGTTAATTATAATAAGATAAAGGATACTATCCTGCCAGTAAACCTATCAGAAAGAACTGAAAATGTAACATTTTGCATGAATGACTGATGTGGAAGTAAAATAAGACTGTGAGAGGAAGACAGTACGTGTTACCAGCAAATTGGCCTGGACCTGAGACCTAGGTGCATGGTAGACCTTAGGTTATACAGATGATGAGAATTACATCCTTATATTTTGCAAATGGTAAGAATATGCCGAGAGAGAGAGAGAGAGAGAGAGAGAGAGAGAGAGAGAGAGAGAGAGAGGAAGGGAGAATAAGTTGGGCTTTTTTTGACTTACACCTTGCTCCTTCCCTAGACACTATGCTAATTACCCTGGATCAGGAGACAAAACTCATTGGAAAGGAATCATTTGATAAGATTTAGAACCTTCTACTAATTTTCAACATGCCTAGCCCAGTACCTGGCCTACTATGAACAACTGGAATACTAGCTGGGTGGACAGAATGATGGGTGGAATAGTATCACAAACAGAAGACTTTTAAGATTGCCAAAGAATGAAAGGATGGACCTAGTTATAATTTCTTATGGCTCAGATGGCCCTTTGGACTGACCTGCAAGATCTTAGGAGTCCTAGGGAGAAGGGCTCCAAATACAATCTAAAGGACAGTTCTCTAAGATGATGCAAGCCTGTGGAGGGAGAATGGCTTTGTGTCTCCTAATATAAGTGAGGTTGGCACTCAAGTTGGATAAAAGTGTTTTTCTCACTTTGTCAAAGTTCAGACCCTGGCAGCATTGGCTTAAAGGGTGCTTCACAGGAACACTTCAGGTTTTGGGGTCTTTGGCTCTGTACAACACCCTCAGTTCTACAGAGCACTGATGAGGGATTGGTCAGATGGATGTTAGTGGCAGATGGTAGTAGTGTTGCTGGAAGGTGGCTTCATAGAGAGTTGCAAACGTACACATAACTTCTAAAATATACAAAGAATACATAACTTCAATTTCTGTAACTGATTTGAGCTTCTGCCAAAGTCCCACCCTTGCTAGCAGGTATCAGGGGAAATTGTGAAAGAATTAGAAATGGGCAAAAAAGATGCCTGTCCTATTAGGACACCCTTCTGGGTTATCTCTGCCTTCCATTGACTTTGAGCTATTTCAAAGTTCTGTAAGTTCCAGAATACCTATAGTAATGCAAACGCCTCTTGCAAATTGTGCCTGGTGGAGATGCAGTTCATTATTGCCCTGTGCACATTTACCAATTTGGAAGATTCATGTCAGCCTTCCTGATGGCCTGTATATGTGTGTGTTTTAGTTTTCCTTTGAATTGGCTGTAAAATCTTAGCAGTTCCCTCATAACTTGAGTTAATAAAGTCTTTAACACATGAGAATCATGGTTATATATATATTTTCAAATTATCTTTTAACATAAGGAGAAACTGACTCTAACTTTAATGGTTTATGACCCTGCTGTCTCTTTTGGTTTAGACTTTCAGAGAACTGCTCAGTTTTTTTTATTTCACCTTCCACTCACTGCTCCTTTCCAAAGTGGCATCTTGATGTGAGAGGGACGAGACTCATGTGGCCTGTGGTGGTGGAGACGAGATCTGAGGGTCACTGGTGCCTGTGTGGTCATTTGGTAATCATCTTGATACCTCTCACAGGAGACTGTGGACCTCGGCATCTACGATGTCTTCACTCTCACCACAGGTCTTGGCGTCTCTCAACATGGCACATGGAAATCTCTAGACACAATGTGTGTTCTGGGAAATCTGCAGCGCTGCCTCAGGTGCCTCTACCTAGTCACTGCCCTCTACCAATGCTGCACAGTGGCTCCTCCATGGCTATATGGTTGTCTATATCCCAGACAAGCTGTCAGGCCCAGATAATCTCAATCTTTCTTACACCCAAATGCGCATTTCTGCCATTAGAGTGGTAATCTTACAAGTCCACACCTTCTGCCCTTTCTGTCTTTCTTCTTCTTTCTTCTGTCATCCACCGAGATCCAATGGGCAGGCACTTCACTTCCTTTTGCTGTCTGATGGGCCTTACCATGCCCTTCTGAACTGTCACTTACTCACATCCTTTCCTCTTGGAACATAATGACAGCCTCGCCATTTCACACAGGATATATGGGGAAAGGGAATGAAGAACTCATTGATGTAATAGCTTCAAAATATAATTACTATTTTACAGGGTCTTAAAGTTTTCAAAAGTACAGATTATCATAGGAAGACAAAGCTAGGAGAAGATAGAGAAACTGTAGAAACCAGAAAATAGTTGAGAAGACTACTTAAACAAGGACAGCTAAGTCACCCTCCAAGACACCTCCTGTGAGTTTGAATTATGCAATATCTTTGTGAATATTCTTGCATGAAAGGCAATCATTCTGAACCACCATTTTAAAAGTCTACTACTTTATTTGGGGATATTATGTTTCTAAAAACCCATATTTAGTCCCAAAGGATAACTGCATTTAAAAAAAATTGCTACCAAACAACATGCTTAAAAATAGGTTTAGGAAATTTGCCAAGAATAAATATTGCCTCACTGTTCTGTAGAACTCAGTTTCTATCTTCTCACTAAAACAGAAAAGGACACCAATTTAGGATTTCAGTTTTCTCGAACTTTTCTCTAATGCCAGAAAATGAGAGTGATTCAGATAAAATGTGGACAAAAGGCATATAATAGTCTCAAAAAATAGGAATTTTGATCAGTTTCAACTACTCAGATGAAGTGTGAATTCAAATGCAATGTGTTGAGAAGGCTCTAGTTTTTAGAAGGTATGTTTTCCCTTTTATCTCAAAGGAGGCAGACACTGTGCCAGTAGGAGAGATGTTTTTGGCTTCGAATGGTAACTATGATATTACTTCCTTAGTCATTTCCATCAACACTTGCAAGTTAAGTAGCTCCTTATATGGAAAAACAGTAGTGAAAATGGGATTGTACAATTAAAGCAGTAAATAATTCTGGAATGTAGCACAATCAGTATTAACACAGCTATAATTTCCTATGAATTACATGACCTTATAAAATAAACTTTACACACAGGCATAAATGCTTAGTCATCTTGGAAATAAATGCTTGGCTCTTTCTTCATTTAGAACATATGTGTTGGACTCATTCTCAGAGGAAGTCAGTGGCTAATGGTTCTTACCATTAATGACAAAGAGAGAGACACAAGAGTACCAGTTCCTCATTAGCTTGTGCTATACCTACCAGTTCAATCTTTGTCCTATAACATAAATGCAAATCTTTACTGACTATATCCATATAAGTCCACACATGTAGGTGTATATTATACCCAAATATGTCTATATACACATTTCTCCATATAAAAACACTAACTCTGAAATATTTCTTGTTTTAAACATGGAATATCTGCCATCACCCTCTAATGAGGATCCATTCTGAGCTAAACACTGGAAATATAAAGATGGAAAAGAGGGATCTCTGTGATCCAGGAGAATGCTCTAGTTGGGCAATGTCATGCTCCCTTGGAATTTGGGTCACTGCACTCTATAGTTCCTTGACCTCAGCTCTCTGCTCCATGGCACCAAATATAAAACAATCTCAGCCCAGCCTTGTCCTGGGTGAGCTCTGCTTTCTGGAAGCTATGGTGCAATGCAAGTGTTTAGCAGTCATATATTACTTTCCTTTTGAGACACATTCTAAATTTTGTTGATGTGTATTCAGTCTTTATAGCTCACTGCTTTGTATGGCAGAGATGGCTGCCTCTAGTTGTTTGTTCCTTGTTCAGGGATTTGTTTAGAACTTGACAAATTTAAGAAACACCGAATTTATACTCATATCAGAACTCTAAAAATCATAGTCCTTATTTTCATAAACATTAAGTTTGCTTCAAGGTCATCTCTGCCACACCATGGATCCATGGTGATCACAGGGATATTAGAGACCGTGATGGTGATAATTATTTTGGCTGTTGGTGATCTGTGCTCTAAGTAATACCTCATGAGACCAGTGCCCGCTGTGACTAGACACTCCTCCTCAGACAACTTCATGTTGAATCCACAGGAGGAGTAGGTAGCAGCAAACAGGCCAGGTGAGCCCTGGATCTGGACAGTGCTACTGACCTTCGGGACCTACACCAAGTCAGGTGTGGGAACTGTTTGGCTCTTGACAATAGTTCAGAACTAGAGTTGTTTTGGATGACTTGTCAGCTGTCAGAAAGAGAAATAGCCCCCTTTTTTTTTACCCTTATAGATCCTTTGGCTGTGGCCTTACAAATTAGACTGACAAAAGACATTAACAAGAAAGAACCAGAGTTTATTGATGCATGCATGGTGCAGAACACGTGGGAGAAGCCAGTGATGGGTAACTCAAAGGGATGGTTAGAACTGGGGCTTATAAAGCATCTTAAGGAAAAATCATAACCTTATAGAGAAGTGACAAAATGAAGAAAGGGGTGTTTGGCTTTTAGGGGTAGCATACTCTGGGAAGGTAAATGTGAGGCTAATAGGAGACAAGGGTTCTTTTAGTAAAATTTGTTATATAGATTCCTTTGGTGTCTTCTCTGGGCTGATAAAAGTATAGAGTTTTCTCCTGTGATTAAGAATCATCCTGTCCTTCCTGGTAGAGAGGGGGAGGCCAGAGAGGCTTTCTTGTGTCTCAGTTGCCTTCAAGCAAAATAATTACGTTCAAGTGGCATATTTTGGGATAGCATATTCTGATCTCCTATACAACCCAGGAAAAGTTGAGCACAGTAACAACAGCCCTGTTTTGCTCTGGTTCCCACATGGGGAGCATGAGCTCCAGTTTGAAAGGGGATTAAAAGTGTTGCCTTGAAGAATTTCACTCTTATGATGTAGAGCCACATGGTTTTGTACACAGCATGATATCAGCCAGCATTTGTTGAGTGTTAACCATGTGTGGGGACCAGGACTAAGGACTTTACACACATTAGATCATTCAATCCTTATAAGAACCCTCTGAAGGAGGTACTGTTTTAATTCTTTTAATAGATGAGACCCTTGAAGTGTAAATAAATTCTCTTGTCCAAGATCCAGAGTTAGGGGTGGTGCCAGTGTTGGAACCCTTCATTAAATGAAGCCCACTGGATTAAAGCTCACAGTTGTACTATGCTGTAGGCACTACTCCAGCCCCATTTTGTACATACCAGGAAACATAGGTAACTAGCCCCATGGAGGGTTATTGTAGAGCCCAAGTTTGAACTCAAGTGTGTCAGACTCCAGAACCTGCTTCCTTCTTATCAGCATAGTGCTGTCCCTCTGTGAGAGGCCTCTACCCCTCATTCTGAGATATCCTTCAGGGACTTGGAGATGTCGGCCATCCTAAGCATAAGACTACCTTCTTTCCTACTCTCAGTTTAAGAAACTGGTCATGTGTTTAATCAGGTGTTCTCTATTGCCATGCCTCCCTCTTCCTCTGTTCTCTGGACTTGCTTGTTTGCATCTTTCCACCCTTTCACTTGGCTCATGACTTAACCTTATTAAGTCATGTGTTCCAGGTATGGAGCAAAGGGCCTGGACCAAAGGAGGCACTAAGTACACGGTTGGTGACTCAGGAAGGTATGACAATGGATCATGTGTTGCCTTTCCAGGTATCTTTGTATCAACAGCGGTCACAGTCATGAATGCAATGACATAGAGGAGAGACTGAAGGTGAAACTTTCAGACAGAACAGCAGCCTGTGGGACAACTGCGATCTTCCCTCAGAGAGTAGTTTTATAGAAAAAACAGCCAGGAAGCCTCACTATGGGGGTGTAGGGCTGGTGTACCTGTGTAAACAGAAGGAGTCTAGTAGGTATTTGGTGTCCCAAAGGCAACTCTGCTGCAACAACTCATTAGGCAGAGCTGTTGACAGCATCCTCCTGCTTTCTTTTCCCACCATGTTCAAATTCCAATTCTTTTCGAGAAAGAGCACAGTCTACCCCATTCACCATTTAGCAGCTGTGTGATTTTAGAAGTCCCTTTGCCTCTAAAAGCACTCATTTTGTCATCTCTAAAATAGGAATTATAATAATATATGGTCTGACTACCTTCTAAGGTTACATAGATCAAAAAAGATTGTAAAAATGAAAGTCCTTTGTAAACCAAAGCACTCTGCTTGTCTCAGGTATTATCTTTGTCGCACAGTCAGTCTTCCCAGGGTGATTTATGTTGATAGATCTCTTTGATATGTCTCAGGAAATTCCTGGCAGTCCTGACACTCAGGTGTAGTTTACTTGTCTCTGGGTTTTAAGACATGCTGGGAGATTCTCCTTATAAAATTTCTCATAAAATTTTCAGTCTTTCTGGGTCTTCCATTTTGAGGCCTCTGTAAAATGACTGTATGATGTGCTTTTAGGCCAGTAAGTAGAAACCACATCCCTCTTATCTCTGTTCTGAGAAGGAGGTCAAATTACAGGTCCTGTGAGAAGGGAACTTCTTGGTTCCTTTTCTTGCTGAGGCTAAGGCTTAACTCATAACCAAGACAGAGGTACACAGTGGGACTAACCAAGGGATCACCCCAGTTGCTTAAGTGCAAAAGCAGGTGGCTCCATCATTGGTAGAGATTTGTGACAAGAAGCAGTTCCATTACAGTAGTGATGGGAGAAGGGGCATGAAAAGAAAGGGTCAGGATACATAAAAAAGGGCTGGAGAAGTGGCGGGGAGCGGGAGAGGTAGTGAGGAGAGCCTGGGTGGAGTGAGGAGGGAATCTTGGTGATGGCAAGTGCCTGTCTAGGCTGAGGCCCCAAGAATGGTAGGCCCAGCTGCTTGGATCCTGCTCTTACCGCTCCTAATTACCATTGTTGAAGTAAGAAACATCCAGACCTGTAAAGAATTTTTATAAGAGTTTATCTGAGCCAAAATGATCACATATGCCAGGGAGCAAATCTCAAAAGCTCTGGAGAGTAACCGTTTTGCAGTTTCTTTGATGCATTTGAGACTAAGGATCGGGAGCATTAAATGAAGGTGGGAGAGAGCAAGATAGTGATTGAATTACAGGATAATGAATATTATGTGCTCTCTTGTACTCTTTAGGAGAGGTCTTAAAGGGAGCATTTCAAAGGTGTGTTAATCTAGATGCACAGAAGCAATGCTTAAGGCAATGATAAGCCTTTTACTGGAGAAGTTACTGTATATACCTGGGGTATGACTACCCATCATGATCTGCCCAGTTAAGAATTTATGATTACTTTCCAGAGAACCCTTTTTTTTTTTTGTCCACACTATTAATAATGACTTTCACTACTTTTTCTTTCTTCAGATGTCATGTTTGTCAACAATGTAACAAACATTTAACATTTTTTTTGCATTAGCTAGTGAGGATGAGAGGCAAGCAAAGGCATGTATTCTTTCCCCAGTTGAAGGCTCTCTTGTTGCCTGAACTGTCAGCAAGGCTCAGAGTCTACTCATGTCCCACCAGCTGGGTTCTCTATGGGGAGAGGTTGTTAACCTTAAGGGTGCTAACCTGGCTAGAAAATGCAAGCCTTGCCAGCTCTGTGTTTGAAAATTGCTCGGTTATCTGCCCCAGTCCCCAGGAACCTAAGATTACACTGTGCTTAGTTCCATTATCTTTCCTTGTCCCAACAGAGGGTTCTAGGTTAGAATGAGGTCTCTGACCCTGAATGTAATCTAAAGACCTGAAGAAAAAAATCACAATTTCTTTAGGATTATGAGGGGATATAGTATGTTCTAACCCAACAACTGATCCCCCCCTCAAAAAGGAGAGTGAGTTTCAGAGACAGGATTGCTACTTATCAACAGTGATTATGGTCATGAATGCAATGACCTAGAGGAGATACTGAAGGTGAGACTTCCAGACAACACCGCAGCCCCTAGGGTATCTGCTATGTAAGGATGAGCAGGTTGTTGACTGCCCAACACCAGTTTTAGTTGTCCTTAGAGACTTTATTCCCACTGAGGGTGGTAGTGTCCTGAGGATTGGGTGCCTTTCCCTGCTGTGCATGGGGGCACTGTGTGGACTAGCAGCTGAGTTGCTCTGGAGCAAATTGACCTATTCAAGGGATATAAAAAAGGAAAATATTTCCTATTAACTGCTGTTCTTCTTAGCTGATTGAAGTCATCCAAATTATGATTTAGTAACATTTGCTGCACATTTTCTATGTAGTAACAGTTATCATCCCTCTTTCACAAATGGGGAAAATGAGACTCGAAGAGGTCAAGAAATTTTCTCAAGGTTGCACAGACAGTAAGTGGCCAAACCAGAATTCGAACTTAGGTAGTATGGCGCCAAAGCCCACACTCTTAATCACCTCAGTTATCAAAACTGTATCTTCATTTTAGTAAGGACATTATTAACCCAGAGAAATCTCTGGTGGAATAAGTTGAGGGGACGTGGATAATCACATATGTATGACTCTGCCTTATTTTAAGTTGTCCAGAAAATAAAATGAAATAAGGAAGAACCTTATGGCTTTGTTGCTTACCCCCACCCCTCTTTAGCTCTAGAATTAGTCTTGATTTGCATGTGTTTTGTAGGTATAACCACAGCATTAGAGAATATAGAGGTTTTCCCATTATACAATTTGCTTATAATGATGGACATAATAAGTTGTATTTGAATAATTACTTAGTTTACAAAGTGCCTCCACATTTATGTCCTCATTTGAGCTTCATAACAATTTAGGTAAGGAAAACATTATTATCCCATATTACAAATAGGAAAATGAAGTTCAAAGAATCAAAGAATTTTCAGGGGGACAGAAGTGTTACAGGAAGGAGACTGGGTGGGCAGTGGGTCTGCCTCAGGCCAGCCAGTAGTATGTGGGTTCTTTACTTCATGCAGGTAAGATTTCACAATACAAATCCAGGTGATTTTGAGAGTATTCTTATTACAGCTGGGGAGAGTAAAAAGAAGGAAGGGTTTAAGATAGAAGAAGCAACAGGAGAGAGTAGGCTGGGGGAGAGGGGCTGCTGTTAGTTCACTGGAAAGTCAGAGATAAAAGGGGCCCTGGAAACAGGTTCAGGGGAAGTAAGCCCAGGACGAGCTGCCATTACCTGCTGCTCCCCTGGTTACAAGTCTTGTAGGGATCCTTAGAGTTTAGGAGAAAGAGAGCAGAGATACAAGTCATGCTTGAGTACAGCAGGTCTTTTGTCTTGAGGCTCTTTATCTTTCTTTAGCCAGTGGGAATCCTAGGGGAGGTTTCAGAGGAGGGTCTTAACAGAATATTCATTAGCTTTTTAGGTGTTTCCTTCTATATGTTGATTCATCAAAATGTGCATATAGAGAGGTCAGGGTTATTTTCTGGTTACAGTAGTTTCATTTTCAAAGAACATCACTGAAGAGGGACTGAGACCTGTCTGTTCCTGATGGTCTGGAATGTGTAAACCATTTGCTCCTAAGTGTTATTGGTTAGGGAAAATGAAACCTTATGATTCATTAGCTGGCTGTAAACTGCTCAGATTGTTTGGCCTTGTTTAGTTACTTTGTTTCAGTTTCCCTTATTCCACTTGCCAAGGAATTTCTCTAGCTTCTTATTATCCTGCCTCAGAGATGGAGACAGTTCTCAGTCCAGGTGTTTTGACTCTTAACTCTATGTTCTTTATACTATTTTCCATATTGGTATCTATATTGTATATGTATATCCAAATATATATGTATTTGAAATTTTAATTTGATTGAACAATGTGGTTTTGAAATGCACTTTTCTGGACACAGTGAGGATTTCTGTGTGAGTGTTGTCATGTTTTCTGGGGTAACTTAGGTCCAATCTGGGGGATTTATTAGTGACACAGACTTTGGGATGACTCAGCATCGCTGCCATTGGGACTCCCTGGGGAATAAATTTCCCCCCTCTATCTGTTCGTTGATTTTTTGTATTTATATGATCAGTTCCCAAAACTTTCAGACTCATTATTTTCCACGCCTGGTGGGACCTTTGTGAAATTTCCCCATATTCTCTTCAAGGAATTTCAAGTTAGTCACTCTCCTTTGCTTTGACTCTTGAGATTTCGTATACACCATTCTCAATAGCACAAAAAGAAATTTCCACAGAGGAAGCCCACAGTAAGACGGAAAACAAATACCCACAAAGCCCAAGCACTGGAGTGACTAAGCAAATCAAGGTGTGTTAAAATGTATCTTCAACCAGGAACTTGGAATTCCCTGTAGACTTCCAAATATGTGCTATTTATCCACACCCCCTCCAATGTTCTACAGTCATTTTCACTAGGAAACTGGAAGACGCCACATTAAAAAGCATGCATATTACTAGGTATGGAGAAGTAAACTTTATCATCTTCCCCATTAGAATTGTCTTGGTCATTACTGATCTCCCCTCTCATTCCCCTCAATTTTATGGAATGGTCTTGACTACCTACTTTTTGTTTCCAATCCATCAACACATCCCTGAAGAAGAAAAAAATGCCATGTAGGCTTCTTGTAACTTCATTTCTTCTCAAAGATTTAATTGGGTTGGGGCTTACTTGTACCTGAATGGAAGGTATCCATGGAAATGCCCACAGTTTTCAGAAAATGCTGTTCTAGTGACTAAAAAATTATACTGATTTGGCACTATTAAAGTATTTCTAGTTTGAAGTGATTTGTACTTTATCTAGTCATCATAAATGAGCATATTTCTTATTTTGACACAGATGCCTCTCTGTGACCCAGGATGCATTACCTAAGCTATCTCCCTCCAATTTCCTTAGTTGCAAAAAAAAAAAAAAACACCAAAAAAACCCCCCCAAAACACAAAACAAAACACAGGGCCAGCAAGTTGAACTGATTACCTGGTAAGGAAGGTGACTGAGTTCTTATTTTTAACATATCCTGAAGATCAAAAGCCATATGTGTACAGCATAATTAGTCTGTAATGCTTGGTGTAACCAGTAGAGTTAATGGCCTTGAATTACTGTGACTCACCCTGTGCATTGTATTCAACAAAGTCATTCTCAAAAAGGAAAGTGGCATACCATGAGGTGTTGGCCCAACATGTTGACCACACAAGCAAATTGAAAGAGGACCAGAGGAAAAGTATTCTTCAGTGGTGGATGTGGTTTCAGTAGACACAAAATAACCAAAAGGGGAACATGCAGGGAAGATGAAAAACATTCCAAATGCCTTTGAGATGCCTTGGTCAATCACCACTTTCTAGGAGAGCCCCATATCATGAAACTTATGAAAATCCTGTGAAGTGGGACCATCTGTGCTCAGGTATGCAAAAATCTCCAATTCCTTCCTCATCTTTTAGGGTAGGAATGAGGAATAGTCTACTAAGGATTTCTGAAACACACACACACAGTAAATCAAGAGAGACATCAAGTAAAAAAATATTATAGACTTATTAAAATCCATGAGGCTTTTGTGTGAAGATTATTCATTGCCATTTGTACTTTGGTAAAAATTGACTTTTAAAAACAAGCAAAATTCCTTTAAATACTCACATACTTATCCAAATAATAAATAAGAAACATAACTCCCTAAACTTTTGTATATTAATTATAAACTTAAACATATCCAAGTGGTAAATTAAAATTACAAGTCAAATATATCAGATTTTCTTAGTAATTCCCTGTACCAGGCCGAATTATGGCCACCCCAAGATAACAGGTTCTAATTCCTAGAACTTGTAAGTGTTACCTCATAAGGAAAAAATGTTACCTTCAGTTTCCAGATGTGATTAAGGACCTTGATGTGGGAGATTATCCTGGATGATCTGACTGGGCTTTAAATCCTATCAAAGGTGTCCTTATAAGAGAAAGACAGGAGCCTGGCTGGGCGTGGCTCAGAGGTTGAGCATCGACTTAGGATCCAGGCGATTGGGGTTCAATTCCTGGTCAGGGCACATGCCTGGGTTGCGGGCTCGATCCCCAGTCGGGAGCGTGCAGGAGGCAGCCAATCAATGACTCTCTCATCATTGATGTTTCTATCTCTCTCTCTCCCTCTCCTTTCCTCTCTCTGAAATCAATAAAGATATATTAAAAAAAGAGAGAGAGAAAGACAGGAGATTAGACAGAACAGAAGAGGAAGAGCCCATGTAAACACAGAGACAAAGATTGCAGTGATGTGGCCACAAGTCAAGGAATGCCAGCAGCCTCTAGAAGCTGAAAGAGGCAAGGGATAGAGTCTCTCCTAGAGCTTCTGGAGGCTGTGTAGCCTTGATATTGGACTTCTGCCCTCCTCCAGAACTGTGAGAGAATACATTTCTCTTGTTTTAAGCTACCAAGTTTTGGTAGCAGACACAGGAAATATAATTTTTTGCACCTTAAGAAGCAAACAAACCAACATAAAATGTCACTATGGTTACAAAACTGTTTAAATAATCTTCTTATTTCATGTTAAAAAAGTATCCAGGATTTGATTTTACTTCTTGTTTTCCACTTTACTAAGTTTTAAACAAGTTTACCTTAGGATTTCAGCAATTGTACCATCCCAGGTATAAAAGATTTTCAGGTCAGTTGAGGTTGCACTTTCTAGTTTTGTTGACTCTGTGACTCATTTTGGTCCTAGGACCTGGTTGTACAGGCCAAGGTGATTCAAATCTGAGCCCCTGTTCATAGGCTGAGGTTCTGTCATAACGCTCTCTGGTTTTGTCATTGCATTTTAACTGCCATTCCCACAGACTTCTGTTATTTTTTTTTTTTTTGATACTTGGTATCTTTAAGTTCTTTTTGGCCTATAAATATAATAAGGCAACACAGCCTATAGAATAATTATGTATGTCTTACTGGTAATTTATTATACCAGCAAGGAAAATCTAGCAGATTCATTCTCTTGGGTGGGCAATGAGCTCTTTGTTTTATTATCTTAGAATGCTCCTATTGAGATTGCTTCTGAACTGATTTATTATTCATGCCCCAAGCTCTCAACTGTTTCTACCTGGTCATCATGGGATACCAGCAGCAGTGAAAGGCTGGGAGATTGGGGAGAGTGGTGCACTAGGAGAGGACCTGGAAGTTCTGAGCCCTTTCCCCACACCTTGCCCTATCCATCTCTTCCATATAGCTGTTCCTAGGTTATATCCTTTTATAATAAATTGGTAATCTAGTAAGTAAAATATTTCTTTGAGTTTTGTGAGCCACAATAGCAAATTAATAGAACCCAAAGAAGAAGTTGTTGGAACCTCCAATACGTAGCCAGATGGTCAGAAGCACGGTGATAACTTGGGTTTGTGATTGACATCTGAAGTGAGTGGGTGGAGGCAAATAGTCTTGTAAGACTGAACCATTAACCATGGGATCTGATGCTACTCTGGGTAGATAGTGTCAGAATTGAGTTGAATTATAGGACACCCAGCTGGTATCAGAAAATTGCTTGGTGCTGTGGGGAAAAAGACACACTTTGGAATTAGCTGGAATCAGAATCTTAACAACTTAGATTTGTTTCAGTACCAGAGTTGATGTTGGGCTTTCACATTCCATCCCCAGAAACTGGGTCCTGACCTGGTAGCCAGGTGTGTTCTCTGCTGAAGAGCTCTTTGATATTCACAAGTCCCTTTGGCCTGACAGACCCAGAGGATTGCTTCCTCACAGTCTCTCCATCACTGTAGTCAACTCCCACTTGCTAAACTCAATATTCCTAGGTCTTCCTCTTCTAATATTCTTATCTCTGAAAAACAGAGACCTCTTCCTATGTCTACCACTTTATTCATTCTCTAATTATCTATCCCACCCCTGTAGTCAGGACCAGCTCCTGGTCATCTTTCTTTCTAATCTCGGCTCCTCTTTACTCTGTTGGCACATGATCCCAGCTAGCTGTGCCTCTTCTGTGCCTTTATATGGAGATAATAATACATTAGTACCTGCTTCATAGAGTTGTGAAGATGCAATAAATTAACATGTGTATAGAGTGTAGAACATTGACACATAAGTGCTTAATACATCTTAGCTTTATTACCTTAGAAAATTTCTCTCTAAGCACTGTTATCACCAGTGAATTCAGGCTGGTTTGGCCTTGGAGTCCAGCTGCAGGGGTGGACAAAAATGAGCAGGGGGAAAGCTCTTAGATTGCTGCTTTTCTTACCAGGAAATCACAAATGGCATAACAGCCTCACTGCTAGATTCTGAGCCAGGGGTTAATGTGCTTCCCTTTTATCTAATTTGAAGCAAGTGGATAAAAAAGAAGTATTTCCCTCTGAGTTGCGCACAATGGAACTCTAAGGTATATTTGTTAAAGGAAACAGTCCCCATCTACAAAGGGCTTGCTTTGAGCTATATCTCCCTCAGTCTCACATTCCAGGCTTAATGTGAGGTAGGACAAGGGGAGAAAAAGTATGTGGAAATTCAGTAACTCTCAAAAGGTAGACCACAGAAAACGTGTGTTGATAAACTCATAGAAACAGAGAGCAGAATGATGGTTGCCAGGGGCTGGTGGGTGGGAGAAAATGGGGATTTGTTGGTCAAAGGGTACAAACTTCCAGTTTTAAAATGAATATAGTTAACAATATTGTATTATATACTTGAAAGTTGCTAAAAAAAATCTTAAATGTTCTCACCACACACACACAAAATGTAATAATGTGAGGTGATAGATGAGTTAGCAAACCTTATCGTGGTAGTTGTTTCATAATATCTGTGTGCATCAGGTCATCACATTGTACAACTTAAACTTACATGATGCTATATGTTAATTACAGCTCACTAAAGCTGGGGGAAAGGGTGTGCTGAGAACCCATCACAAGTAGGCCTTCAAATTGTGATCAATTTATTTTTGTAACATCTACTAGTGAGAACACTGATCCAAGCTTAATAGATGACATTGAGTAGAGCAGGTGAGAGTTAATAGACATAGTTAAAGATGATACACTAAAAAGTGTTAAGGCCTGTTGACTGGGACATGTAAAAACTGTGCCTTGTGACTCTATAGAAGGATGTTATCAGGGCAGTGAGCAGCTATCCCCACAAACCAGGACTCTATGTCGAAGGCTGACAGAAAGACTGTGGTGGGAATGGTGGGAACAGAGCCACTGTTATTCAGTGCTGGTGGTTGCATGGTAATCATTCCTGATTTGTTTCATTTTTGTTTATAGCCTGTTAATCCTTTCAAATGTGCACCTAACAGTCCTGTACTAAATTAGAAAAAAAAAAGGGTTGCCACTGGAATATTCTAAAAATAGAAGAGATACTTTAAGTGTATACTAAGCACAATTGGTATACAGTTGTCACAATGCAAGTGACAAGAGTTGGAAATGACAAATAAGCCCGTCAAGTGGAAACACTACTATTTAAATTCCAATCTTCCCATTGTGCCAGGTCTGAGGCATCACCAGAAATAGCGCAGGTCCTGGAAGCTGTTGTCACAATCTGAATATGACATGGAAACCGGAGGAAACGGGGATGAGGGGGCCGGTTATGCCTCATTCCTTTCAACCACCCTTCCATACACAGGAAGTGACACCAGGACTGTCATCCTTTGGGAAAAAGGATGATGATGTAAAAAGAATCTGAAAGACAAAGACCTTAAATAATCATCCATCCGTTAGTCACATAAATTGCCTGTCTGACATTTCATTTGATTTATTTTTGAACTCAGCATCTCATTATGTAGTTTCCTTGGCTGTATATTACATCCCTTTCTGTTCCCTGAGAATGAGACACACTTTCTTTTCTTCTAATCAGAATTCAAAGGTCAGCTTGATGATCCTGCCCTCAGGGACACAGAGCAGTTATTTCAGGGCCTTACTTCCCTTTGGCGCCTTTGAGAACCTAATACAGGCAGCCCTTGCTTTGCTCGTGCCCTGTCAACTGAGTCAGCTGAACTCATCTGTATCAGAACCATGCAAAGTAAGGGCTGCTATGTGCTTATTTTTTTTAACCTCATCAGGATTTAAATTTCACTTTTAGGAGACTAGAATACCTTTGTATCAGGATAATAGTGGCATCTTTCTCTAAAATTATTAAGAAGTTATTTAAATGGCTTATAATAGACATAAATTTCCTCTGTCAATACCAGCCTTAGGGCTACTCTTAAAGTGCAGGACAAACACCAAAGACTCTCCACACAGTTCAATAGTCCACCAGGTGCTTCAGCTTGAATTATGGTCCTTGGTCAGCTACTTCCAATGTTCATGAAAAGAGTGAGAAGAGTCCCCTAAGAGACCTTTTGTGTTCTACATGGTCTTGTGAGTTCCCAGCCACTGATGTAACAGCCAACTACTTCCAAGGAGGCTGGTGAGTCTGTGCCACTGCCCCAGGTGCTCCTTACCAATATTCTGCCAGCTGTGCCAGCACAGCTGCACATGCCCGGGAAGTCTGTTCATCTGTGCTGAGAAAAAAGGAAGATGCTACTAGTGTGTACCTCATAGGTGAAGGTTAAATTAAATGCCTAATTTGCATTTTCCAAGCACATAGTAAATATTCAATAAGTGTTGGCAATTGTGATTGCTATTTTGCATGCCCACATGAGATAATACTGTGGCTTGTAGCCATAGTCTAAGAAAACATTAATTTTCATTTTCCAAGAGCAAGTTGAAGCTTCTATTTTAATTTGATCTGGGCCACTGTATTAGTTTCCTATGGCTTCTGTAACAAATTATCACAAATTGAGTGGCTTAAAACAACACAGATTGATTATTTTACAATTCTGGAGGTTAGGGTCCTAAAATCCAGGGGTCACCAGGACTGAATTCCTCCAGGAGGCTCAAGGGGACAATTCATTTCCTTGCCTTTGCCAGCTTCTAGAGGCTGTAGCCTTCCTTGGCTCATGGCCCATTCTTTCATCTTCAAAGCCAGCAATGTAGCATCTTCAAATCCCTTTTTTCACTTTGTCTTTTCTTTCTATCAACACATATCTTTCTGTGAGTTTGATTTTCTACTCTCCCTGTTTCTCTTATTAAGGAAACTTGTTATACATTGAGCCTATCCAGATAATCCAGGAGAATCTCCTCATCTCAAGAACCTTAACTTAATTACACTTGCAAACGCCTTTAGCCTTGTAAGGCAGCATATTCATTGGTTTTAGGATGAGAATGTGGTCATCTTTGCAGAGGGAAGGGGCGTTATCCTGTTTACTACAGTCCATTTTCTGGCTCCCAAAGATTCAGGTCTGTTCCATATGCAAAATATATTCATCTCATTCCAATATTCCCAAATGTCTCAACCTATTACTGCTCAACTCAGAGCCCCAAATCTCACCTAAATCTTATCAGCTCAAAAGCTCCAAATCTCATTATCTAAATAAAGCATCTAAATCAGGGAATGGGTGAGACTTTGGATATGATCCATCCTGCTGCAAAATTCCTCTACATCTCTGGACTTAGGAAGTTAGGAAACAAGTTATTTCCTCTCAAAGTGCAATAGTGGGACAGGCGTATAATACCAGTTATGCTCATCACTTATAAGTTCTGCTTTGTGGAAAGGATACAATTACCTGTTCCTCATTTCCTTCTGAGCTTGCACTAGTTGCACTTTTAATATCCATAGTTCTATCAATAGGCTGTTCATAATGATTTTGGTATTTTCTAAGATGATATAGCTTTTCTGTACCCTGTTCCTCACTTCCTCAGCGGCAGTCTCAAAATCCATATTTCTACCAACAGTCTATTTGAGGCAGTCTAGGCTTTATTCTATCATGCAAAAAAAAATATTCTTCCAGCCACTATTGAATTCCAAAGCCACTTCCACATTTTTAGGTATTTGTTACAGTAGCACCCCACTTCCAGATACTAAAATCTGTATTAATTTCTTCCTACTGCTATAACAAATTACCACAAATTAGTGGCTTAAGGCAACACAAATCTATTATCATTTAGTTCTGGAGATCACAAATCTTAAAATCAAGTTGTCAGAAGGGCTATATTCCTCTTGGAGGTTCCAGGAGAGAATCTATTCCCTTGGTTTTCTGGCTTCTAGAGGCTGCCTGCATTCCTTGTCACATGGTTCCTTCTTTCATCTTCAAATCCAACAGGGTAGCATCTTCAAGTCTCCTACTCTCTCTCTGTCCACTGCTTCTATAATCACATCTCCTCCTGTGACTTTGACATTCCTGTTTCCCTCTTCTAAGGAATCTTGTAATTACACAGGGACCCCCACGTAATTCACGATGACCACCCCACTTCTCCATCTGAAGATCACAGGTTTGGGCGACTAGGGTGTGGATGTAACTAGAGGTCCATTATTCCATCTATTCCAGTGACTTTTAAGATTTCATTTGATTTCTCATTAAAAACAAAAGAGTAGGTGACATTGGAATTTCAATGTCAGTTGACTCCAAATGATCAAAGCTGCTTATTCTCAGGATCATTTACATATTATCATGTTTCAGAAATATCCAGACAAAAACTGAGGCAGGCATTGTAAGTTGGCTTAGCCATCACCTGTCTCCAACCTTCTTTTCCCTTTATTGCCTCTACGCAAAAGTCCATACTTCCTTGAAATGGCCAAGTGATACAATTCTTGCTAATGAGATATAAGAATCTGTTGGGAATTTTGGGAAAACTTTGTATAATTTAAAAGGACATATATTTTCCTTTTTTGGATACAGACCTGATAGTTGGAGCTTCAGCAGCCGTTTTGTAATCATGAGGGTAAACCAGGCATAAGGAATCACAGAAACATTAGCCCTGACGTTGTTGAGTTACTGAAACAACTCCAGCAATCACTCCAATAACTTCCTGTTATTTGAGAATAAGTAAACTCATATTTGTTCTGGCTACTTTAGTTAGGTTCTCCATTCCATACAGCTGAACAAAATGCAGCAGTTTTAAAGATTAGCTAACCATAAATGCCACATCCCATAGAAGCCATATGTAGGCCTACCAAGAATAAACAGTGATAATATTTTAATAGGTAATAAATTTGTGCTATTAGTTGATAATTTTTTTAGCCTTGTTATTGGTTATTTTTTAACTTATTAATGAAAAACTCCCTCTTAAGTCAAACCAATAATTGCACAGACCAGAAATAAATTGTTGGCTAGTGTAAGCTGGTCGATGAAAACTTGCCAAATATTTTTTAAAAATCTCTTATTTTTGCTTAATCTTATCCCTGCTTACCATTAAAAGTCTTATTTCTGTAATAAAAAAATATTTTTCTATCTCTGTTTATATTGCACTTCGTTTACTTATTTTCCCACCATTGTTTTTTCTTGGGTCATTGAGATTTGTTCCTTTCAGTTCTGAAATGTCAAGGTTCTATATCAGTGCAGCAGCAAAAACCTTTGTTTTTAAAGGCTAAAAGACTTCTCTCAAAGGGGCTTTCCAAAAGAACTAAATGGTGCACTCAGGGTACAAATTACAGGGAAGCCCCTTAACTTCTCCTCTCCCCCCAACAATAGCCAGCTTCCATGAAGCATTGACTTCAGACTCAATAGAGGGATGGGCACACTCCTGACCCCTGAAAACACTTAGAGTGGGCCAGAAGGCTAAACGGTCCTACACCGTTTATATAGAACTATGTGGAATGTGAGATGCTTAAGTGAGAACCAGGAAAGCAGAGAGAAGATAAGAGAGGTTCAATTGTCAGTCAGTCTTGACAGATCTTTCATCATAAGAGAAAAGTCTACAATCCTATGTACAACATGTTAGATAAGTTTCGAGAACTGGTCCCAATGTAATTCTTGAAATGCTAGAAAACTCGTAAAATAAATTTTGTAATTTTAGACCTGTTTGCATTATGGACACTTCAGAGCTACTCATATGTATATATTATATTAATATATATTTGTATGTTAGTAAAATTAATATATACTAATTTTAAGATACTACAGATTTTACAAAGCACCATTAATTTAAATACAGCTTTTTTTTGAGGAAAAAAAGCAGACCCCATTAAGAGGACAAATCTATTCTCACTCAGCCTAATTTCAGAAAGATTTAAAGTATGAAAGTGAGGATTTTAGTCTTGAAGGAAAACAGTTTTTGTGGATCCACTAGAGAGCTCTAAGCTCAGTTTCCTCATTATAAATGTGAGGAATGTGAGCTATGATGGTGGGGGTGGGATGAATGAGGGGGGTTGCTAGAAATGCCAAGAGAATTACAAAAAAAGAAAGACCAGATCACAACTTTGTCAATATTTACAACAAAATTAGGACTTGCGTGTCTTCAAAGAACCATAAAAGTTTCTGAGTAGATTTTACTTGATTTTAGCCTGCACTTGGACATATTGTGAAAAAAAGAAGACCCATTATAACTTATAGGAAAGTGCACAGGAAAATCAGGAATGTGATTTTGGGTTCCAACTTTACAATTAATCTGTGAAGTGACAGGGACACATCTAAGCTTGCTGGCCTGCAATTTCTCTTTTGCATAATTGGTGTGAATAGACTGTTGACCCTCCACAAACTGTCTGAGTCACTGGTAGCTCAGAGCTGTATTCTTTGGGATTATCCAGGGAGTTGTGGGCAGTGGTAGGATGGAGGAAGTTTTCCTCACTTTAGCAGAGGGTCTCAGGTTCTTGGGTGGCTTCGCCAACAATGTTCAAGAGTTCTGCTCAATGCAGTCAACAAAGATCACATGCTTTCTACTTATAAATAGACTTAGGAACAATCTTTTGTAACTTAATCAGGAGAATGGGAGCTTTTGTCCTCAGTCTAGAATGGTGTTTTTTAAAATGTAGGTCCCCATTCATCAGTGGGTCATAAAGTCAATTAGCGGGTGGTGGCTAGCATCTTCTCTTTCATGAACTAGATATCAGATTGCATCACACAAAGTGAGTTTTGTGGATTGTTTCGGTTGTGTGTGTGTGTGGTGTGTGCTGGGCACGACACAGAATATATCTCTTACTGTGGGTAGCTGTCAATTGTTAAACTAAAAATCTTTAACTTCCACAACTGAAGTCTTTTTTAAAATTAATATCTTACTGAGCCACAAATGCTAGCAAAAAGACCAGTCTTGGGGCATGGGGTCTGAAGCCCCAGCAGCGTGGCTGGGGAGGAAAGAGCATACCACTTGCTTAACCCTCACAACCACAGGCCGAGGCAGCGCTTCTCCCCAGGCCATGCGTGAGAAGCCGGGGCTCCAGGAGGCTTGTTATCTTTCTCCAGGTCACCAGTTGGTGAGGGGGCTGGAGATGGAAGGATGAACTCAGGACAGATCAGTTTTGATGGGTTAAGAGAAAATAAAACATGAGTCTTTGTAGACCTCTGTGTGACTCTGAAGGAGAGCCTTGATGAAGAGACACCTTAGTTTTTTAGGGCTGTCATAACAAATTTCCACAAATTGGGTGGCCTAAACAACAGAAAAATATCCTCTCACAGTTCTGGAGGAAGCTAGAAATCTGAGGGCAAGGTGTTGGCAGGGTTCATTCCCACCAGGTGTTTGGAGAGAGAATCTGTTACATGCCTTTCTCTTAGCTGCTGGGGGTTGTTGACAATTCTTGGTTTCCTTTGGCTTGTAGGTGCATCTCTCAAATCTCTGCCTCCTCCTTCTTAGGCTGTTTTCCTTGTGTCTCTGTCTCTTCTCATCTTCTTATAAGGACACTAGTCATATTGGAGTAAAGCCTCAACCTACTCTGGTATGACCTCATCTTAATTTAATTAATTACATCTACAATAACCCTGTTTCCAAATAAGGCCACATCCTGAGGCTCTAGAAAGAACACGAATTTGGAGAGGGGGCACTGTCCAACCCAGTACAAGAAGGGAGCAAAAACTATTAGGTGTTATTGTGGTGGTGGTGGGGGGGGGGGAAGCTGAGGAAAGGAGAGGACCTGTCTGAAGACAGGCTTGAAAGGCTACAGCATCGGGGAGCAGACGTCCCAAACGGGGTGATTGAGATTCAAAGAAGAAATTCTTTGTAATGAGTGGCAACATTACATAAAACCAAAGAAAACAACCAGAGGATGGAGAAGAAGCCCAGAGTTGGCAGGGCGCCGTGTTCACAAATCCTCTGGCCTTCTCCCCGTCCCTCCACCACGGAGACCAGCCGGCTTTGGCCAGCGTCTCTGCCACTGGCCTGCTCGGTGACACCTCCCTCGCCCTGCCCGGGCTTCTCTGGTGCAGTGATGTGGGCTGCCCGAGGGACCGGGCCTGGCATGGAGCACGCACGGCCTGGAAACGGGTGAGTCAGCTCTGCGCCACCCTCGAAGAAGGGGGGATGGAAGCCAGTGGGCGCCCAAGCCCCCGTTTCTCCCCCAGCAGACTGCTCTGTGCTATAGTTCCTTAAATTCCTCAGACGGTTCTCAGGCATTGAGCACCAGCTGGTAGCAGTGACCAAGCGAACTACTCATCTGGTTTTGGCTTTTTACTCCTTTCTCCTGCACACTCTCCCTGCCTCTCGGAGATACTCCTGTTGCCTGAGATAAGTTCTCAAATCACACATTGCACACAAGCCTTCATTTCAGCCTCTTCTTTAAGGGAACCTAGGCTAAGCAACCACCCTTAAGTCAGCAGGTGCAAGGGGACTAAGGAGTTACTGGGGGGGGGGGGGAGAGAGAGAGAGAGAGAGAGAGAGAGAGAGAGAGATGAAGCCGAGCCGCGCAGGCTGCAGGCTCCTGAGGGGGAAAGCAGCCACAGCCACTCCTCAGGCCAGCAGGCAACTGGGAGGGGAAATTCAAAGCCCAAACACAATCTCCTCCCATCCACCAGCCCCTGCGAGGGCCTTCTATGCTTGGGCCAATTCCCAGACTGTGAGGAAAGGTTAGCCTTGATGCAGTTCACAGAGGTTGGCCTCCCAGGACACAGAACAGGTGGGAAGGACGGAAAGTGCTGGAAGCAAATAATTTCCTACACAACTAGGTTTATTCATGGATCAGTTTTCCCTCCCCTGCTGTGATTCTTGCACAGTTGACTGCAGCATTGGCAGCCTTCTCAGGGCCGTCTTTCCAAAAGCACATGCTTCCAAGATGAGGTTGCTCCCACCACACAGGAATACATTGTCTGCTACACAGATTAATTTTATTTATTACCATTGAGTATACAGGTCATAAAAAACCCAGTCATCACTTGTATTAAACAGCCTAGTTTACTAGGAAGAGTGTAATTTTGTTTTTTTGGATTTTTAAAACCTCATTTGATGATTTTTTTTCCCATTACTTTTCAGAGAGAGTGGAAGGGAGAGAGGGAGAGAGAGAAAAACATCGATATGTAAGAGACACATTGATTGGTTGCCGCCCACACGTGCCCTGGCTGGGGCCGGGGACCAAGCCTGCAACCGAGGTACGTGCCCTTGGGTAGAGTTGAACCTGGGACACTTCAGTCCACAGGCTGATGCTCTAACCACTGAGCCAGACCGCCTAGGGCAAGAGTGTGATTTTGGATTCAGAATATGCTCTGGTTCAAATCCCAGCTCTGCTGCTAACAAGAATAATGCCCTTGAGGAAGTTTCCTAATTCCTTCCCAGGTCTCAGTTCTCTCATCTTCAAAATAGGATTAAAATATTAACCCTACCTCAAAGAATTTTTGTGAGGATCCAAGGAAATAAAATGTTGTAAGTGGTGGCTAATGGTTTTCCATTACTGCTCATTTTATTACTGCTTCTATTTTCTTCTTATATCCATAGGTATTGATATTGTCCATTGATAATATTAACAAATTGTACAGGATCAGATGAAGCAGTCTAGGAAATCTAAAAATTTCTTTAAATATTTAAGGACTTCTCTTAAAGTAATAGTTGGATAAACTATCATGTTTTATCACTCATTCTGTCTTCCTGCTCTTAACTATGTAAAATATCCTAGCCTTCATCACAACAAACGAGCTAGTTATTCCTCAGTTGCATTCAGACATGGGCTTTAAATTGGTTTTAAATTAAAACTGATGGCAATGAAATAATTTCTGCTGGGACTCTCGGTGACAGCTCGCCTGACTGCTGACAGTGGTGAATCATGGAGGGGAAAGGCCCACATTTCCATGCACTGGAGGCTTCTACTTGACCTCTGAGTGGGCCGGGCTGCACACAGGTTGGTTGGAAAATGCCCTGTGCCTGGAAGCCTGGCACAAGGAACTTCTCTGCAGGGCTCATCGTCGGTTGTGTTAGAAGGGTTTTGTGTGACCTCTGTGTGTTAATGAAAGAGTGTACTCTGTCTGAGGTGTAATTCATCTTGTTGTATCTAAGGATTTGTGACTGTGAAATAGAACATATTTAGTTATTTTCTTGTCCTTTGAGGAAAATCTACCAATTTCTTTTGGAGTGATGTTGGTATGCAAACAATAAGTATCTCTCCAGACTTGTAAACATTTTTTTTCTCTTTCCCAGATAGGAATATGCAAGAAAAAAGAGAATTTGATGGGGGGGGGGGAGACAAGTTTATGATAATCTAGCTCTTTTATAAAAAAAAAAATAAAAAAATAATGAAGTTGAAGTAGATTGGATGATGAAGAAATAATCAGATGTATTATGAAAATAATAATATCTATGATTTCTTTCTGGATTATGTAGCTGTTAAACCATATATTTAACTTGTTGAATATCTTGTGATTATTGCTCTGTTTATAAAAATGATTGCCAATTTCAAGTCTCATTCGGGAAAGTGAGCCTGCAGGCATTGTAATAGATATGCACTAATCCTAAAATAGTGTTTGAACATTGAACATGAGAGCTGGCACTCCTTAGCAGGACTCAGGTGTTACTACCAAGGCTTAAGCCACAAGAGAAGTGGAAAAATATCCTTCATGGAAACAATTTTTCTCAGGGGTGTATATTTTGAATGTCTGTTTTCAATGAATAGAAAGAGAAGGGGCTGTGAAATGTGTTTCAGTTGGGGAGGTGTGAAGGGGGCTCATGGAAGGAAGCAAGTTAAGAGATAAACCAAATCGTTTCTTTAAAAAAGAAATCAGAAAACCCCTATTTGTAATTTTGGACTGGATGCTTGGAACACCTTGCCTTTGGGACTCTGTCAACAGGAATTTTTCATCACATACCTTTGGAAAAATGGACCAGACTACTCATTGCCCCACACTGTGCTTTCTGTTGTTGTTTTTTTAATTGAATTTATTGGGGTGACATTTGCTAATAAAATTATATAGGTTTCAGGTGTACAATTCTATAATATATGATCTGTATATTGTATTGTGTGTTGACCACCCCAAGTCTC
This sequence comes from Miniopterus schreibersii, assembly GCF_964146895.1. Classification (NCBI taxonomy): domain Eukaryota; kingdom Metazoa; phylum Chordata; class Mammalia; order Chiroptera; family Miniopteridae; genus Miniopterus; species Miniopterus schreibersii. The sequence continues at coordinate 74,070,297 of NC_138107.1, read as the reverse complement.
CTTCCATCACCATTTATCTCCCCTGTACCCTCTCCTACCTCCCCCACCCCCCTTTCCCTCTGATAATCACTACACTATTGTCTGTGTCTAAGAGTTTGTTTTTTGTGGAGGTTTTTTGCTTAATCCAGTCACCTTTTCACCCAGCCCCCTAAATCCCCTCCCCTCTGACAGCTGTCAATCTGTTCTCTCTATCTATGAGTCTGATTCTATTTTGTTAATTTTTGTTCCTAAAATTCCACATATGAGTGAAATCATATGGTACTTGTCTCTCTCTGACTGGCTTACTTCACTTAACACGACGCTCTCCAGGTCCCTCCAGGCTGTCTCAAAGGAAAGATGTCCTTTTTTATGGCTGAGTAGTATTCCATGGTGTAAATGTCCCATAACTTTTTTATCCACTCATCTACTGATGGGCACTTGGGCTGCACCCCGCGCTTGCATTTGACAGTAATAATCTACCTGTCATAGAATTGTTGAAGCCCTTCCTCCTAGAATTTGGCATAATGGTAGAAGAGGCATGTTTTAAGGAAACACTCACTCTAGAGGTGGTGCAAGCGGAGGGTGGGCTCCTGAGAGTGACTGTCTCCTTGTATTTTGCATTCTAGGTACCTCACTGGCCTTATCGAGTCTCGGCCTTGAGAGGCACCCAGCAGCGCCTGAGAGGTCTGAGGTTTAGGCAATACAGCGATTTGAGTGCCTCCCAGGCACATGGGGGGATGTTGGAGCACACTGGCTGGTTTGGGGGCTGCATCAGCTCCAACAAGGATAAAGTGCTAGCTGTTACGCCTCAGCCTCAGCTGTGTGAAGTGGCAGTGCATCCCTCTGAGTAAAATGGACCTAAAATGCCAAAATGTGCCTGTGACTGATTAGCTCTCTCAGAGTTAGCCCAGGCTCATCTGCCTGCCTGCTTGAGCAGCTGAGAATGTGTTTCCAGAGCTGTCTCGTTTGACTATTTCTCAAGTGCTTACAGATGGTTGGGCGGGTCATTGAGTAGATTCTCTCAACCCACCCTTTCCAATTCTGACCTTCTATCTGCACCCCTACCCCTCTGTTCTGTTTGGTGACTTGGCATTAACTGTTTACATCTCTATGATCAGAATGCCAAGATTCTGGTTCTCCCCTCCCATTGCAGGGGAATGAAATTGTTCCTGGAAGAGTTCTAGCACCTTTGTGCCTTCACTTCTTGGATTTTGCATATTTAGACAAAGCTTTTCCTTATGATCCCCAGATATGGCTCCTTTCTCTTTACTCCCCAAAGAACCTGACTTATATTTCTGTTTATTACTTCCTCTGCCCTTTATCCACAGGGCCTGGTGTACACATCTTGTCCTTACCAAACTCTAGACACTATGAGTCCAGGGACAGTGTCTCATTCAGCTCTGATTGTCCACAGCATTTAATCCAGTGCCTGGGGCTTGGGATGTGTCCCAGAAAGAATTCTTAAATGAACGAATGAGTAAATAATTGAATTTATAACCATCAAAGGAAATTCACAGAAATTTTTGCTTCTGATTGGACAAAATTATATTATTCTTGGTGCTCAAGCCTCTCTTTGCTAGCCAAAGAGCTGCATTGGGAAGATGCTATGGTAACTGAGGGATGGCCAGCTAGAGAATGAAAACAGATCCAGGCAAGAGGCATTTTCATGAGTCAAACTTAGGCACTTATTTAGATAATAAAGGGTAATGCCAGAGTTAGTAATAAGGTAGCCTAGACAGCTACAAAAGTACAATATGAAGAAATAATTGTTAGTTGGAATCCTGTTTCTTCAGAATGTCAGTGAAAATGTTGCAAATTATATTTATGTTGGATAAGATCCTTAGACTCTGTTATTGCAAGTGCATTGTAAAAATATTTTATGATTCAGTGTAGTGTATCCATGGAGTTGAGTCAAGGGTATCATGATGAGATAGAAAGATTCCTTAAAATAACCCTCAACCATTATCTGGTTGGGTGTTTTCGAAAGAGACATTTAGGGTATAGATCCATTTTTGTTATAGAAAACAAATAGAATAGGCTAGGCAATGCCTAATATCTTTTCAATCTCTAAAATGTTTTAATGTAAACTTTTAAGTGGTTTTGAAAAACACAATTGTTCAGAGTGCCCTTTACTTAAAAAAAAAATCCAAATGTATGTCTCCCATGAACATCATTTAAATATTGAAATGTAATTTATATATATTCAATGATTCATTTGAAAATATTAATATTTTATAAATATTTGTTAATGAGGGCTCAAGATGTATTCACTATTAATTTCTTAACACAATACCTACATTTTTCTCAGAAAAAACTTTTTTCTAGACACTTTACACCATGGTAATATTCTTTTTTTTTTTTTTTAATTTATCTTTATTGATTTCAGAGAGAGGAAAGAAGAGGGAGAGAGAGAGAAACATCAATGATGAGAGAGTCATATATTGAGCCCGCAACCCAGGCATGTGCCCTGACCAGGAATCGAACCCCGATCGCCTGGATCCTAGGTCGACGATCAACCGCTGAGCCACTCCCGGCAGGGCCATGGTAATATTCTTATCACAATTTGAACAGTGTTTTATTGGGGCTGATTGGAGATTACTGCTACAGCCCTGAGAGCCATAGAAACCTTTATTTAAAACCATGGTAGGAAAAGTAATAAGCATGTCACAGGGCATTAGCAGGGAAGGGAGGGGGAGGGAAAATCATCCCTGGTATTGTATTTTTTCCCACTGTAATTATCCTATCACCACATCCCTGGAGTCAGAAGGAAGTGTGGAAAAGACAGATGACTTGTCTATGCATCATACACAAACTGAAACCCACCAGTTTCCTATTCTTTCTGTCACCCATTATTTCCCCAGTGCTCCTGTCATGAAACAGGGTGGCCTTACGTCAGGCACTGAAGAAGGAAAGAAAGTCTGGCACTGACTTTAAAAAAAAAAGCTTCTGATGAAAATAGAACTCCTTTTGCTTCATAAAAAATATGAACTATGTACACATACAAAAAATTCTTTATGATCTGACTTGAACATTAAATTCCATTGATACATAGTATACTACATTCATTGGTCTATCGAAGTGTGCTTAAAAATGAGATTTTTGTGGCTTTCTAAGTTGGCTTAATAGTGAAGAAGATGTTCAGGTTTAGCTTTCCCCTGTTTTAAGCTAAAACAGGTTCTGATTTTTTTAAAAATCTTCTTTCCTCTGTGTTTCTCCTCTTCTATAGCTTAGGATCCTTCCAGAATACCTTTCATCTTAGATTAGGATGGGATGCCCTTGAGACAGCCCTACACAGAGGAAACTAACCGTTTGATGGTTTTACCTGCCAGGCACTGTCTAAGGGCTTGGCCTTCGTGATCAACATTATACGGGGTGAGGCCTCCTTGATGGTAACCATAACCTTATGTTCCTATCTGTGCCGACCATAATCAGTGTCCAGAGAATTGTGTAACTGATCCAGTACTTTATTCCAGAGGGAGCCTGAGCTACGTATATGCTCTTTGTGGATAAATTAGTCCTGAAATCCCAGAAAGTCCCAAGATGAGTCATCTGGGATACGGTTGCCCAGGTCCACGCATCCGTGATTGAACTGCTGTTACCTGGCTGCTTGATCAGAGTGTAAATGGGGGTGGAGAGTAGGTGGCAGATGTAGGAAGAAGGCAATTTGATAAATGACAACTATTAATATAAAACAAGGAAGGAGCAGCACTAAATTTGTGGTTCAAGCTACTCTGCCATATAAGGAGGGACCCTCTGTTGCCAGTGACAAGCTGATAGGCTCAAGAAAATTAATTGCTAACTGTGGAAGTGTCAAGGTTGGCCAGGGTTTTCACCGAATAATTAAAACTTTACTGCACCATCAACATTGATTGGAGACAGAAAGGCGACAAAGTTGAATGCGTGCCCAGAGAAGAAACAGGTCAATTTGGGCACCCTTTCCCAGCTAACATAGACCACTCCTGAACACACAGCAACACCCCTCCTTGAGAAAAATCACATTGCTCCTCCATCTCCCTCACTCATTTGTGTTTTCTATCAACTTCACAGCAAGTCTAGTTTCTTCATCCTTTATTACAATGTCTTTTTCCCTTCATTTCTCTTGTAGGATAAAATACGGGGAATCAGAAAGAAAAGGAATAGCTTAACTTTTCCCTAAGATACAGTCCCAAGTCTGCTTTTCGTATAAGGCAGGAGCTCGTCATCTCCTTGAAAAAAATAGCATGAAGTCTGCGCCAGGGAGTTTTTGTTTTGTTTGTTTTTTTATTTCATTTTGCCTTGTTTGCATATGTGTAATCATCGTGAGGCACTGCCTGCGAGCTCGCAGTCACTGGCCTGGACAGAAGGATACCTGCCCTTCTCTGCCTTGCACCCCGCCTGACTAGCTGAGCGAGGGGCGTACAGCCTACGGCTTGTGAAAGAACAGTTAGTTGAAAGAGATACAATGACACCCACATCTTCTTGCCAATAGTTGCCCTCACTAGTTACTCATTCAACTCTAGATTCTCTTTAAAAACCTTGCTTAGTTATTGTCTTCTCAGGAACCCTTTTTCTATATGTTCCCCCTACTCTCCCACAATCAGTCCCCTCCAATGAATCATTTCCCCTATATTATTTCTAGATTTTGTGTATATTTCATTATATTGAGCCACAGAGTTGCATTCCGTTTACGTGTCTATCTCTTCTGCTAGTATGTGAACCCTTACAGAAAATAGATACTGTTTTGCCTGTAGCCTTACACCTAATAGTGAATGGAAAGTAGTAGAGACCAAATAAATGTACCTTTAACTGATCTGGCTGCGATCATTTTGATATGGCTCATAGGCGGCCCTGGAATTTACTCTAAGTGCAGGATCTAGCTCACTGATGCTTTGTTTATTTTCTGGCTCAATAAGTTTCCCTCCAAGCCATTCCTGGGCGATTGTGAAATGTTCTTCTCATGAGACTTTCATCCTGTTAGCACACATATACACATAATTCGAGCAGAATGTTTCTTTGTGGGTTCTAGACAGTGATGAAGAAATAAAAGTGCCATATTGCATTAATACTAAAACATAGATTTTTTTTTTAACCTTTTGAATTGAAATTAGGGAGATTTGTCAATCAATGGCATCTTATAATTGTGATTGGCAGTGTTCTTTGTTTTCTGAATAGTACCTAAAATAATGTAGCTTTCAATGATGGAATCTTAGATTTGTTAAAATATGGTATATGAAAGAAGTTCTACTGGTGCTCTGCACTACCAGGTTATATGGTGAATTCTGGATATCTTTCAAGTGTTACATTAAAAAAAACCCACAAAAATAGACTTTGCCAGAATAGAGTGAGATGGTCAGTCTGGAAGGATCAGAGGGCAAGGTTCATAGTATAGTCATTGTTACATCTCTAGCATCTGAGCTACTAGATGTCTGCCATAAATACATACAAATACACAAAAAATAACTGCTAATAGCTTTTGAGTCTTTACTTCGTGTTAGTTACTGTGTTTTAAATGCTTTTCATGTATGAGCTCATTAAATTCTCATGACATCACTTTCAGTGGCTTTAAATATGATCCCCACTTTTCAGAGGCATAAGTGAGGATGAAGGTAGACAGATAGGTGATGTTCTTTCGACGCGAAGTGACAAAGCGGTGGCTGGAGCCAGGTCCATTTGACTTCAAAGGCCATACTTTTGTGCTCTATGGAATGCTTTCTCCACAGTGGATATTGATTTTTAATAAGTGATATTTCTACTGATCTTGATGGTCATTTGGTTAGAGTTGTTAGTTCTCAACTTTCTTTCCAATGTCCACTTTCCTAACCATTTTTCTGGGATCCACAGTCTCTTCTTGTCGCTTAACAACCATCTTAGACTTAATAGTAGGTGAATATTGCTAATTTGTAATAAACAGTCCATTGGAAAATATTTTACTTAATGATCGTAGGCAAAACCCTCAGAAACAAAAATCCCCTAAGAGCCATTTGATTATGATGGTGTTATATTTCACAAGTACAATATTGTGGAGGTAAGATAAAATTTAGTAAAAAGAAAAAAATGCAATCTCCATTTTGTGGGATTGTTACCCTTCAGGTCATTGCAAGAAAATTAAGTTTAGTGTGCTTGACCGATGTGCTCTGTTAGGGTCAAGGCCTGTTTTTCCCCACACCAAGAATCCCAAGCATAATCTTAAGAAGTTGCTGAGAAAATTCAGTTCAGGTAGAAAAGCTTCTGTAAGACGTCACCTTTATCTCTTTCTATTCATTGCAGAGATCACAACTTGGAGGAGGGGTGGGCACGATGCCATGCTGGGTAATGGACAAGGACTGACCTAGACCAAACTTTAATATGCATCTCAGTCACCTGGAGGGCTTGTTCAATCTGCGATTGCTGCACTTGTCCCTAGAGCTTCTGATTTATTGGGTCTGTGGTGGGCTCTGTGCATTTGCATGTAAAACAAATTACCAGATGCTGCTGATGTTGCCGGTCCAGATGCCAAAATCTGAGAACCACTGGCCTCCACTCTAGAAGACCTGGATTTGAATCTTGGATTCCTTAGTTGCGGCTTAGGGAATTTAGTTATTTGAGCCTGGGTTCCTTATCTGTAAACTGAACTGTAAACTCTATCCATTTTATAAGACTTATGTGAAAAAAAATTAATATATTTGCAAATTATTTTAAAATCTATTATTGTTTTTATTACTAGTAAATTTGTGAAAGCAGCTGTAGATTTATGCTATCCCAGAGAGGAGCTGACTGAACTTTTGAGTTACACAAGGCCTGGGGAACCAGTAGAGAGCAAGAGTGGAAAGAATGCTTCTGTTGTCCTCTAAACCCACACATATGTGTTTAAATCCTAGCTCTGTGCAACACGAGTCTGTTTCCTATCTGAAAAAAATGAGAATGGGGAGACCTACCTGGCAGGCTTGTTGTGAGAGCTATTCAAGATAATGCATTTAAAGAACTAGCACAGTGCCTAGAACACAGTAGGCACTCAAATAATAACTCCTAATATAGATTTCAGCTTTGGTAACATAGCCCTGTCCCAAGAGGCAGCCAGTTCCCCAAGCCAGAAAGAACATATTCCAACAATGCTGCTTTGAATGAGTAATCGGACTCACTAACCCCCAAGGTTACTTCCAAATGAGATTCTGATGGACTCACTAACCCCCAAGGTTACTTCCAAATGAGATTCTGATATCAGCACAAAGCAAATGCAGCTAGTCAGTTGCCAACAATCAGGACTGGTTTCTTCCGTTTTCCCTCATGATTGACAGCTTTACCACTCAGGTCTTTGCCCTGACCTATCACATTATCATTAAGTGACACTCAGGAATTCTCTAGCAGGCAGAGCACTAACAATGGGAAAGTTGAAGTTACATGAAGATCAGTGCACAGAGCTCTTCATTTGCCCCTTGGGTTATATGACAATTGAATCAAGTCTAAACCAGAGAATGCATGACAGTGCAATGAGCTCTTCACAAACACCAGATAAGCTTCAGCAATCTGCTCTGGGGGGGAGGAAGTTCCAAGCTTGCAAAACCCTGTAGTTAATAGAAGCAACAACTGGCTCACAATTACTGACCAAGTCGCGAAACCTGATGCCATGTCATGAGGATGGAATGCAGCTCATGGTACCATGTTGGACAGACTTTCCTCTTACACCTCATGCTGATTAGAAGTTATTCACCCAGGCTGTGTGTCATCTTGCATATTACATGGACTAGCACTCTGCCCATTCAGGTTGACCTCACGATAGATAGAGGCGGCCAGGGTGTCCTTGAACATACAATCCTCTTTCAGTGATAGCTAGTGGCTGACTCAACAAAATGGAAGAGAATTTGCTCAGCTTCTATCTTTCTCTTCTTTACTGAGTTTAAATAGACTTGGTGGGCCACAGGACAGGTGAGAAAAGGTGACAGAAAGACATTTCAATATGACCTGACAGCATTAGTTGCTTTCCTTGACATTCCTTGCCAGCAAACATGGGAAATATAATTCTTTACATGAATGTCTAATATTTCATAGTTTTCCAAATTTTAAGTTAGCAGTGAGGTGTCTTTGGATTTTTTTTCTGATGGAAATACCTATCCTGTGATTCCAATTTAATGCACTATCTGTGTTTTAGACAATCTTTTTTTTCCTGACTTATGGTAAACTCCCTACATTTTTGCCTTCCACTCTGCTCCGGGTTACCAGTTCCTCTGATTCTGAGTACTTTTTCTCACTTTCTCAACAGTCTCAACCTCCAGCGTACTTACTTCTCCCACATGATTCACTGGCAGCTTCCATGGTGACTTTCAGATTCATAATCCTTTAGTTTCTTGCACTCAGATGAGCTCTGTTTTCATTCTGTTTCAACCACTCTCCAGCAAGGACACATCTTAAACTTGTTCGCAACTCAGATCTGCTCCATTTCCTGGATGACAAATCCTGAAATCCCCTTCTTTTCTCCCTCCTGCCCTCCCTGCCTCTGTTTTCCTTTCATCTTTATTGAAACCCTAGCTCATGACCAGGCCACCTAGTCCATCACCTGAATTGGGTTTCATTGCTTCCAAAGCAGTCTGAACTTATCAATCATTTCAATTCAGTGCTACCCTCTTATCTCTCAAATCCATCTTCCTTTTCCTTTCTTGCTGGCTCTCTTAAGAACACTTGCAAGGATCTCCTATCTGGTCTCCCTAGCCTCCAATCTACTCTGCTCTAATCCACATTAGTTACCTTTTCTAGAATAATCATGATTTTAAAGCTCCATGAGAGTCTGTGCAACTCTTATTCTCCAAACACCTACTTTTTCTTCCAAGTCTTGCTCAAGCTCTTTCTCATCTCTACCTGAAAAATACCTTTTGTTTTTTAAAGTCCATCTCAAATAATACCTCCAGATTCCTCCAACTATACTTCTCAGTGTCATATTTCTATGCTAGTTGTAATGGCTTGTATATATTTTTTAATTTTCTCTGCCATGTGATCCAGTGTAAGGTACATGAGCTCTGGAATTAGAGAGAGATCTGGTTAAGAGCCCAGATCTGCTATTTACCAGTTGTATGATTGGGTAAATCACTCCATTTTGCTAAGACCAAGTTTCCTCCTCTATAAAAAGGCGATAATACTATCTACATCAGGAATTGTTATGAAGATTCAGTGAGATAAAGTGACTACCATCTAATAGACACTCAAGAAATATTACTTCTCCCCTTCTTCCCCATTGCTGTGTCCTTGAGGTGGAAGACTAGGTCCTGCATATTTTGCATCCCTTAAAAGGTCAACATTGTTTGGCCCTTAGGCCACTGATAAATGTTTATTGAATTCACATGTCCATGCCATGTGTCCTTTTTTCCTACTGAAATTTGGAGCCTCAGAGACAATGTATTTTTCATTTGTAGCCTATTTTCTACTCAATTTCGGTAAGTTTAAAGCAGAATATTCTTTATATGTTGAGCAGACATTTACCCTAGCACCAACAATTCTATTTTATCCATTGAGAAAGACTTATGACTATATGCTTTGCATCTGGCCTAGAGTTAAGGAGACAATTATTTCTATGTGTATGCAAAAACAAACAAACAAAACCCAAAAATTCAGTTATAACCATGATATCTGAGAAGCTTTCCCTTCATCTTATTGAGCCACTATGATCCAATAAGGTTGTGGCAGTCATGGCCTCTCCCAGGTGCAGAGCTAATATGAAATGAGCTGGGAGCACTGATTCACATCCTTGTAGGTAGAGGGTCCCTGTTACAAAATCTAATGGTACTACAAAATTCCTGGCAAAATAAATGCTTCTTGGAGGAAAAGCAAGGCATCAAGCTAGATATTTATTAAAGGTATCATCAGATAGTAAAAAGATCATTGTATTTGGAATGGGAAAAGCCTTTACTCAAACTTTAGCTCCACTACATATTAGCTGTGGAAACTCATACAAGTTATTTCATCTTTAAAAGATGGTAACAATATCTACATACAAGATGCAGTGAGGACTGAATGACATACATGCAGAAGCACCCAGCAGAATGCAGGGCATATATGGAGAGAACAGTTAGCAAATGTTAGTTGAAATGTCAAAGAGTATAGAGAAATTTCTCATGAAGGAAAGACCCAGCTCACTTTACCAGCATACGATAGTAAACACTGTGCTGTCATTGGCAACCTGTGTACCTGAGGGATGTCTTGTTTTGTTTTGTTTTTGATAATCCTCACCAGAGGACATTTTTTCCAATGATTTTTCAGAGAGAATGGAAGGGAGGGAGGGAGAGAGACAGAGAGAGAGAAACATTGATGTGAGAAAGATACATCGATCGATTGGTTGATTCCCACATGTGCCCTGACTGGGGCTGGTGATCAAGCCTGCAACCAAAGTATGTGCCCTTGACTGGAATCAAACCTGCAACCCTTCAGTCCACAGGTCGATGATCTAACCACTGAGCCAAACCAGTTAGGGCTGAGGGATTGTTTTTATGTGTCAATTTGAGTAAGCTCTGGTGCCAAGATGTTAGGTCAAGCACCAGCCTAATATTGCTGCAAAAAATATTTTTTAGATATAATTAACATTTAAATCAGATGACTGAGTAAAGCAGATTACTCTTCAAAATGTAGGTGGGCATCATCCAATCATTTGAAGGCCGTAAGAGAAAAAAATCTGAGGTCCCTTGAGGAAGGGGGAATTACACCTTCAGACTACCTTCAAACTAAAACTACAACATCAGTTCTTCCTTAAGTCTCCAGCCTGCTTGAATATTAGGGACTATATCTAACTCCCCTTTATATCTTCTTTTTTTTTTAAAATATGTTTTTTTATTCATTTCAGAGAGAGGAAGGGAGAGGGAAAGAGAGAAACATCAATGACGAGAAAGGGGCATTGATCGGCTGCCTCCTACACGCCCCCTACTAGGGTTGGAGTCCGAAACCTGGGCATGTGCCCTGACCAGGAATCCAACCATGACCTCCTAGTTCACAGGTCAATGCTCAACCACTGAGCCATGCCAGTGGGGCTCTCCTTTATATCTTCAGTACTTAGCACAGTGTCAGATCCAGAGTACATATACTTATTGAACTGAATGAGAATAGCTGGCATTCATACACAATCTTGTTAAAAAAAAAAAAAAAAAGTTGTTTGCACATGCTGTTCAATTAATTCATTCTTCTACCTAGTTATTCATTCATCAAACATTTTGGGGGGCTCCTATTTCATATTACCATTCTTGAAACTGATGATGCAGAGAGAAAAGAATACTTCCTCTCTAGAAGCTACTGAAGGGTGGGTGGGAGTGGATGGGGCTGATGCATAAACACTAAAATTGGACGCTGAGAACCAGTGTATTCAGGTGAGAGAGCCTGAGAGCCTGACATAAGGCAGGGCCAACTGGGAGAGAGCAGAAGCAATGAATTCAAGAGATTTAGGAGGTGGGACACGAGGGAGCAAGGCATCTCCCATGACTCCTTGGTTTCTGCCTGAGGTGCCTGGGAATACAAGGGAGTAGGGAACTTCTCATAATCTCACCTGATTCTAACATTCCTCAGCGTGATAAAATACAACCCCTCATTGCAGACATTGGGGCTGAGAAAGAGCAGGCCTATTGCCTCAAACTTAATAAATCGGGTATTGGCAGAACTAGTATTAGAATCCCAAACCCGTGCTGTTTTGACTGCAGTGTCCTTTCTCCAGCCCCCACCATGCTGCTATCAAACTCCTTGGCCAATGAGGAGTGAGGACAGGCCCCAAAGAGTCCCCGTCATTTCTTTGTGATGCAGTTTCACACTCGTGAGCTGTCAGACGGCAGCCAGCCTGCCATACTCTGAATGCACAGCTGCACTTCCTAAGTGACCCAGGGGCCACTTCCTTTCCTACTAATGACAAAGAGCCTCACAGACTTGCTGTGCTGTGAGTTGCCTGTCCTGGATGGGAAAGGGAGGGGCATCTATTTGGAGGGAGGGAGGAGGGGGAATGTTACTTGGTAAAAATGAAAAGTACATTTTCTCCAAAAGCCTGAGGTAATCAGTGTACCCTTTCCAGTAAATGACAGTCCTTGACTTGCTGCACTTTACCACCAGCCGTCCACCCCCTCTCCTTCCTGCCCTCGATGCTGGTCACAGCTGCTAACCCAAGAGCTGTGAATCAGGAAGCACATGAGCACCCCCTTCCTAGCCGGGCAGGCGGTCAGGTGGTCAGGAGAGCTGCTCTCTCTCCCTCTGAACAGACCTGGAATCTGGAACCCAAGCCCATGTCTACTCCCACCTCATTTTCTAAGTCCCTCTTTGCCTTCCCCTCAGTTCTCTTTTGCCTTGCCTCTCTTAACACAGCCCCTAAGTGAGGGTGGGTGACTCCAGGGCTACCAGCCTTCCCTCAAGGGCACCCGTTCACATAGGTCTCAGTTTCTGAATTCTTATCTGAATCCTTCAAGGACGCTTCTTATTCCAGCACTTTTCCCACTCTCTGACCTACAGGACTTAACCACTTAGCGTTGTGATTACCAGCTAATTCAAATGGAATTTACAGCTCTGCAAGACACAGAGCAAGTGTTCAACAAATGTTAGTTGTTTTTAATACTGCCTCCTAGCCTTGCCCATCCTGGAATGCCTGGAGGGTTGCTCACACACCGTATGCAACATCTTCGACTTGTGGATCTGGGCTGCCTCCGCCATCACAGAGTGAGCTGTGTGTGAGGGGCTGAACCTGAGCTCAGCTGGGCCCTGACCCAGCAGCTGACTCATTCCAGTGAGAGGACAGTCCTAACAGCAGCTCAGCCTCCTACCCCCGCCCCAGCCATGGTCAGCTGTGATTTGACGGTCATGACTTCCTGGGTCTCAAGGGATGGCAATCAGATCTTGGCCAGATGGCTAAGCAGCTGGATGCTATTTTTATACAAAATCGCTGCAGAGCCTGTCACCATTAGAACCACCATTTTTTATTTATTTTTTAAATATATCTTTATTGATTTCAGAGAGAGGAAAGGAGAGGGAGAGAGAGACACAGAAACATCAATGATGAGAGAGTCATCCATCAAGCCCACAACCGGGCATGTGCCCTGACCGGGAATCGAACCCTGATCGCCTGGATCCCAGGTAGACGCTCAACCGCTGAGCCATGCCCGGCCAGGCAGAACCACCATTTTCATGGGTCTGGCTCAGCCTTGCTAACTTAGCAAATTCATGACACTTCCAGTTATTCACTCAGTTGATAAAGTCGATGCTCTTCAACTGTGCACCATTATTTTGAGTCCAAATCATAGTTTAGTCACCTTTGGTGGCTTCCTGAGAATTGAGGAAGGGCACAGGAAATATCAGCAATCACCCCTTCATCATCATACTTTTTCTGAACTAACATTCCTGGCAAAACTTGTTTGGCGAAGTTAAAACTCTCTTCCCCCATATTCTTTTGAAATTCTTTTGCATTTTAAAACCAACGACATACTTGGCCTTCAATAACTGCTAAATCTCTTGCTTAGCTCCCAAGCTTTCAATTGTTCATTTCACCCTGGGTTTCCAATTTGGGCAATTGATAGTTACCGCCCTGCACATGAGAACCCTGGTGTGGTCCCTGGAGAAAGGTCAAGGTAATGCCTAATAAACCAAGCTGAGTCCCACTCCATTCACTTCTAGAGCTCAGCTTGTCTTTAAGTGTTTGCCATCTGCTGGGCTATGTCCCGGGAGGTCAGAGCCTGTGGCTGCCATGGGCACCAAACTGTCTCCAGCACTGACTCAGGGCCTGACATGCAGAAATTGCCAAATCAATATTTATTTAGTAAATACCTCAAGACTGATCATTGGCTGTGTAATGGAGTTCTTTATTCTTTTCTACAACCAATGGCTCTCAAAGGTCATGAATGAGAAGATGAAAACAGGACCAGACCAGGTTAGCTGAGACACCACATCATCACCTGCAGTCAGGGTCCTGCTCGGATCTCAAGTCTTCAGCAGAGAGTCTGTCTCTCTGCTCTGAAAACTGGAGAACCCTGTGCAGACTAAGTTATATTAAGCACTTTCCGTGTGTTAAGCACTATACGCTTATTACTTAATTAATCTTCACAACAAGCCTATAAGGCAGATATTATTATCATCATGCTCATTTGTGGAGGCAAAAACAGGAACTTAGAATTCAAATAAGTTGCTGAAGTTGATAGGTGGAGAAGCTGAATTTCACCCCAAGTCATACTGAGTCCAGAGCTTAGCAACCAGCTGATAATTGTGTTCTTTGTCCTTTGCTGGTTTGATTATTTAAGGGCAAGGTCCAAGTCTCTCTCACCTTTAACTCACTGCACTGGCTCAAGGTCACGCATGCCATGTGGAGATAATAAATATTTGTTAATTGGAAAGTAGAGAGAGTCAAAAGGCACTGGGGTAGGGTTATTACACTCAAAAACAGAGCATGCATGAAAAGAACCTGCAAAGGTGACTGAGGGAAAGCAGAGCGGCTCAAGTGGTCTTGCAGCCTACAAAAAACAGACTATCATTAAAGATGTTTGGAATTCACAGCATCAACTTCAAAGAGAAAAGTGGCTACATTTTAAGAAATGATAACTACTAGGGCACAGCCAAAAGCATCCTGAAGGCCTTTTGCTCTGACTTGTTCTTTTTTCAATGATTAAAAAAGATAGGCTGGGGTGAAACTTTACAATGGTGCGTGAGTCTGTGGCCTCCACAAATAAAGCAAATACAAGGCATGATTATTATAGGTTTGCATAGTGTGTGCAGCCCAATTTTCAGGCTGTATCTCTGTCTTGCTTCTTAGAGAGCCAGCTCCTACTGGACAGGGCTGTCAAATCAGCTCCCAGAGATATCGTCACTTGGCTTAACTCCTCTACCAGCCTCCTCTTTAACTTTTGTGCAGTGTACCTAGATCCTTCTCAGAACGCTACCACATCTCCTTTCCTGACAGTCAAAGAAAACTGAAGAAAGTGAAAGCTTAGGTGAGAAAATGAGAAAGCACTTTTTAGAACAGAACTATTAAGCTCACTTCCAATGCAGACCAGACTTAGCTCCTTTGCTAGAACTGTATCCTGTCATTGGTTTATATTTACTGTATACTTATCACTTGAGTGCATGTATAAATGAATATGCACTAAGTATTTCTTTAGAGGATAGTATGTGTAGCATTGTGGTGATAGAATCATCACCACCAATTAGAATATGAGAGCTTGTTTTAAATCCTAACTTACATGTGTGGTTGGGTTAGATAATGAAGAACCTGATGATCATTCTTACAAATAATTAAATGGGTTCATGGGCTGGGTCTGATGCCTTTCTAAAAAAATTCAATATCAACAACTTCTTGATAAAAGGTGGGTAGCATTCGATTAAGGGGAGATGAATTAGTTGGCCCCCAAGTACACCTGTATAACCTCACAGTACCTCAGACTGACTAGGTCCAAAACCATCATTATTGTCCAAAGAAGCTCTTTCTCCCACTATAGTTCCATTCCCTAATCACCAGGCTTTGAACAGAGCTGCCAGAGACAATTAGTCTTGGCCTAAATTCACCGTTACCAAGACCTACTGATATCTCGCCCCCCCTCCCCATTGCCACTCTTTCCTTCCTTTCCATTTCTATAGCCCAGTGATATTCAATTGGTATGCTGCTATAACCCACAGCTCTGAGTCAGGCCCTTGTCTTTTCAGTTTCTAATGTTTCATTGGTGGCCCAACCTGTCTTCTTGCCTAAATTTCTCTTTCCATTGGCTGTTATGGACTGAATTGTGTCCTAGTAAATTCAAATGTTGAAGCCCAAACAGCCAATGTGACTCTTTAGAGATGGGGAGTTTAGGGAGGTAATTAAGGTTAAATGAAGTCATCAGGGTGAGGCCCAATCCAATAAGGAAAGGAAGTAACACAGAGACATATTCTCTGTCTCTCTGTCTCTCTGTCTCTCTCTCTCCCTCTTTCCCTCTCTCTCTCTCGTCATGCTCAGAGAAATGGCCATGTGAGGACACTATGAGAAGGTGGCTGTCTACAAGCCAGGAACAGAGTTCTCACCAGAAACTGAATTTTCCTGTACCCTGATCTTGGACTTCTAGCTTCCAAAATTGTGAGGTAATAAATTTATGTTGTTTAAGCCAGCCACTCTACAGTATTTTGTTATGTCAGCCTTAGCAGACTAATACAGCAGGCCATTCTACACCGTGTTATCTGAGTTATATCTATAAAACACTAACCTGATCCCATGCTTTAAAAACCTGCAATGTACCCCACCGACTTGTGAGTCCAAAGTCCTTAGCTTGGAACCTGAAGTTATTCTCCATCTCACTCCCATTACCCCCTGCTCAGCTGCAGGCCTTTTCCATGTTTTAGGAAACATCCTGCTCCAGTGATCTTCTCACTGTCCTCAAAAGACACTTGGCATTTTCTGAAGCTACAATGAATTGTGATGTCTTTGGAGAACTGCCAATAGTGTGCCGTGGCTAGAAGAGGAGTTGCATGTTGGGGGGCAGGATGTGAGGGAGAGGAGCCATGCTGCAGCCATATTGCCCTTTTTCCATGTCACCAGAGTCCTCACTGAGTTTGGGAGAATGATGGGCTCAAGTGCAGATCGATGAACAATGGCTAAGCTGGGAGTCAGGAAACTTGTTTTGTGAATAGGTAGGTGACGGTCAATATTTTAGGCGTTAGGGTCCTGTGGTCTCTGTCACAACTCTGCTAGTCTGCCATGACAGCAGACACAGGCAACAAAAACAAACGAGCCTGGCTGTGTTCTAACAAAATCTTATTCACAACAGTAGTCAGGGGGCTAGATTTGGCCTGTGGGCCACAGCTTGCCAATTCCTGATGTGTCAATCCCAGATCACTGACGTTGTTGACCTGAACCAAATCTAGAACTTCTTTCAGATTTCTTGGAATACGACAGAGGGAAAATACCACTTTTTAAAGGTCTTGATATTTAAAGTCTAGGCATTAGACCAACAGAGTCAGCATCATCTGGGAGCTTGTTAGAAAAGAAGGATCTCTGGCAGATCCTGAGTAGAATGTGCATTTTTGTAAGAAGCCCTGGTGATTGGAAAGTACATTAGAGCTTGAGAAACACTGACTGAAGCCAATGTTGAATGAATGTTCTTTTACTCGCACCTGAGAGCATCCTTATACTGACAGGTAGGGACTAAGTCATGAACAATCCTATATGCTTTGCTTTTGTCCTGAAGGGCATTAAAGTGTTTTCAGCTGGGAGTGAAATGGTTAAGTTTTTTGGCATATGTCTAGTTTCTCTTTTGAAACAATAAGCTCCTAAAAATCAAAGTGTAAGCCCTGCCTGGTGTGGCTCAGTTGATTGGAGTGTCATCCTGTGCACTGAAAAGTGGCAGGATCGATTCTCGGTCAGGGCACATACCCAGGTTGCAGGTTTGATCCCCAGTTGGGGGGCACATGGGAGGCAACTGATCGATGTTTCTTTCTCACGTTGATGTTTCTCTCCCTCTCCCTTCCTTTCTCTCTAAAATCAATACAAACATAAATTTTGAAAAATAAAAAATAAAAATCGAAGTGTATTCCAAAGAAATACCTCTGCTATTCATGTTACTCTACAAGACCATGCCATACCTTCAAAAGCAGCTTCTCCTGTCAGACCTGCTCTCCTGCCTATAACCTACTGCCCCAGTTCCCAGGATCCCCTACTCTGGCATATTCTTAGGGCTTAAAAGTGGCTGCTGAGCTGTAACTTCAGCATTTCAATGTGGAACCTGAGGCTGGAAAACTTTAATTTTAGTTACTTTCAATGCTGCCGCCACCCAGCTTGATTCATTTATTTTCTGAATGTACACTCACCTATCCCATAAGCTACTTCAGTGGGAGCAATCATATTTTAGGATTTTTGGCATTTCTCCCACAGGCCTCGCAAAATGCTTTGCATGTTGTAAATTCCTGATAAATATTAATTTTTAAAATACAACCTATTAATTATTGCTTTTCCAAGTTCCTGAAATAATACATAAATGGGATAAGCATCTTGAATGTGGATATAACCATCAGCTAAGTTAAAAATAATAGAGTCAAAAGGATCAAACATTATCAACTCCTTTGCAAGAAACATCTCTTTATATTCTTTGTGTTTAGGTTTTAATACAACCCAGGAATGCTTTTATAAAGAATTAGGTGCAAATATTTGCTCTTAGGGCCACCCATTTATCAAGTCACCATATCCTCCTGCGATTCGTTCATGAAGAGCTAAAACCCATACAAACACCACCTCCAGCCCAGTTACCCACAGTGAGTGTGTTTATGCTCACACTCAAGTAGCACATTATAGGAAGCCCTTTATCCATAGTATCTCATTTAATCCATACAAGACCCTAGGAATGGGTAAATTATTACCCTCATATTATTGATGAGGAAACTGAGGCACAGAGTATTGATGTACCTAGCTAGAAATTTGGTGGTAGTAGGAGGGGAGTTAGAATTGAAACCCAGATGATCTGGCTCCTGAGTCTATGCTCTGAGCCATTAAGCAGTGTCTCCATAAACAAAGCTGGGATACTTCAAAAAACACCCTCTCACTGATCTATATTTTCATTTTCACCTGCCGGCATCTTCAGCTAGGATTTTGACATGACAAACAGTTTACACTAAGCCCAGATACATTGAAAATACAGTATTAGAAGCCACTCATTCAAGTTTAGTGAGTGAAAATTTCTGTACTTAAAGCCCTTTCCCAGTAGGAATTAATGATTTCATCTATCATTATTAATACTGGAAATAACTTTAAAATCAAATTAGGAGGGATTGCTCTTTCTTTTCTTGGCAGTTAGATATACCAGAGTGTTTTCTCCCATCATTTCAGAGTCTGCAGAAAGACTGGTGAAAGAGTGCCTGTAATTATGATCTTATTAATCTACTTAAATTCCAGAGATGTTATTGCAAAGCCTATGACCACATCCAAACAGTTAAAAGTAAACCATGAAACAATACTGCAGCGATGGAGCCAGGTGGAAGCAATAAAGCCTAAAGGCGGTCATTTGTCTTGAATCATTCTGATCATCTGCCCCTGAAAACTCATATAAGAATTCAACTCTCCCCCCCCCCCCCCCCGGTTTTTAATTCTGGTTCTGCCATTTTCCGAATCCATAAGACTTCTGAAAAGTCACAGACTGTCTCTAACAAGGGTTCTTTCTCCTCCAGGAAATTATAGCTATGACTTTGTGCAGAGCAAGTTGACACCTGAGGACTGACTTGTGTATGCCTTAAGATTTTGCAATTTTTCCTAGAGATGTTTTCCCTCCCTTTTAAAGCCAGGAGGCATTAATTATTTTAAATGTCAGTGAATTAACCTATGTAAGTTTACATAGTAAGACACATGGCTCTACATCAAGTTTTTGCCAAGAGAAATTTCAGTTTTTAGTAAAGAGATACTGCCTTCCTGAGTCAGTCTGCTACTTACCACTGGTTTGGAGTGTGTGAGTTTTCTTTGTGAGGATGAGCAGTTCTCTGAAGCATCGTCATATGCACATGAGGATCGGTTGTACGATGCCTTTCACTCCTGATGTTCTTTTTTTTTTTTAAACATATCTTTATTGATTTCAGAGAGAGGAAACGAGAGGGAGAGAGAGAGACAGAAACATCAATGATGAGAGAGTCATCGATCAAGCCCACAACCGGGCATGTGCCCTGACCGGGAATTGAACCCTGATCTCCCAGATCCCAGGTCGACTCTCAACAGCTGAGCCACACCTGGCCGGGCAACTCCTGATGTTCTTTATGGACTCCTCTCCATCATTTTTTTGGCCACAGGTCCTTTCTTCTAAAAACACCCTCTTCCATCACCCAGTTGCTCAAGACAGGAACCCAGAACTATCCTCTCTAAATGCAATTAGTAACTCAGTCTTGCAGATTATACCTTTAAAATAGATCTCAAGTCAAACTGCCTTTTTCTTTGAGACTCTCCCCCACACCAAGCCATCATAACTCCTCTCTTTATGTGAATGTCAACTCCTGAAGACAGACACCTGCTGACATTACTTGGACCACTACAGTGGCCTTTTAATGAAACTCCTCCTTCCACTCTTGCCCTATCGTCACACAAAAGTCTAAGTGGTATATAACACTTCATTGTTTAAGTCCTCCGAAGGCTTCCCATTGACCTTAGACTACAATCCAAACCCATGCCAGATCTGGCTTTACCCCAGCTTCGGCCAGACCTCTCACTGTCCTATAGCCACACTGAGCTTCTGATGGTTCCTTCAACGTGCCACGTTCTTTTCCATATTGCCGCCTTCTCCACTACTTTTAATTTTGCCAAGAAATCTTTCCACTCACCCACCCATCATTTTATTTACCCATCCTTTAGGTCTTAGTTCATATTACTTCCTCAAGAGGCCTTTCTAAACGTACACACTAGATTAAGTTCCTATGCTCCCCCCCCCGTTCTCATAAATTCTTCTTCATAGAATACCTTTTTTTGTATGTTTATATATTTATCTCTTTCTTCTCATAACAGATTGTAATGTCCTTGAGGTCAAGGGTGGTAACTTTTTGGTTGATCCTTTAGCACTGGGTTGTGTCCATGGTAAGCCCTCAGTTACTATTTGTCAAACAAGTAAATAAATATAATCTGCAATAAATGCACATCTCATGAAATAAAAAATGAAAGAAAAAAGTGCATGAGTTCTCAAAGAGAAATTATGTAATTTAGCTGTAAGGTCTTATGGGCCAACACACACATTAATATAGGACTTGTTTCTATGAAATGAATCAATAGAAATGAAAATATTAATATGTTCGAGGGGTTTTGTGGCAAATTACTTTGAAAAAAGATATCAACATACACACCAATGTTTAGCATGAACAATAAACACAAAAGTATTTATGATGATATGCTCTAGCAATGTCACATACATGCGCTCCAGTGACATAATCCAGATTCTTCCATGCTACTAGTTGAGCAGCAGCAAATCTGAGATATCTACTCTCCCAAGCCCAGGACATGAGATTTTTTTCTGGTCTAGAAAAACTGCTCTGCATGTCAGGGGGGCTCCCACACACACAGTTATTGTATTCAGGACATTGGCCATCTCTTACCCTGGTTATAAGAGTCTAGAACAAAACAATTTGAATCTTTTCCAAAGTTAATGTGTAAGGTTTAAGTTAACGTTACCTACTTGTTTACATATATACATGCTAGTGGTTTAAAAGCAGAATATGAAAATCCTAGACATAAAATTAACCCTTTACTACCACCCCAAATAGTACTTTCCATAGCCTGTCTCAATAATGTTATTTTTCAATGCAGAACACATTTTATAAGTACTTTTATGTATATGATCTAATCTGATCTTTGAGGCATGTATTATTATCTTTATTTTATTGCTTGTAGTGGATAATAAACTAGTATGTCTCAGCTCCAAACCAACCGGTTTATACTGTTTTATGATTCTGGGCAGTAACTCTGAAAACCCTATTCTTGCTGTGTCATCTCCCTGTTGGGTTCTGCCAAAGAGACCCTGAAGAGGGACAAGAAGGCAAGAGGAGGGAGAAGGGACTTGACCCTCTCTGTTTCGTTCTTGTGCCAGGCAGCAGCCAGTGACTCTTCCTCCAGATAGCAGCTATTGATTCCAGCTCCCAGCTGGTTTCCAACCCCCCTCCCCACACTGAGCCTCATTACTCTTGCTCATGATCTGGGCAGTGCCCCTCTTTAGGGGTTTGAAGTATCACTTTAAGTTCTATAAAACTGTCTTATTCACTTGAAGATAGGGTCACACTGCAGCAACTTTTCAATATGTATTAAGTGGGTATCATCCATTTATTGCTAGAAGTGGAAATAAAGTGTATTCACTGTGTGCCTTCTACTACGCAAAGATGGGATCTGCATTGCCCACCTGCTGGTAACGTGACAGTGGAACGACCTGTCCGCACACAACTCAACTTCACAACTCCGCCTGCCTCTTCCACGGTGAGCGGGAGGTGCTTCAACTCTCCCACTGCTTTTCTATAACAGAGAGATTCTGTCCACACAGCACACAAGTGTGCATGAAGGTATTGAAACAGCATGGAGGCACACACTTGCAAGATGGTCATCCAGCTGATCCAAGATGAACTGACAATAACATGGAGTTGGAGGAAGATTTACAAAACAATTGTGGATTTTGGAAAATATGTCCATAGGCCTCTAAGGATCTGTGAGTCTCATTTTTATTTATTAGAGGCTTGTGTAGTACCTACCATGTTAGCAGTGTTCTAAGTACTTTGCAACTCTTGGCTCAGTTTATCCTCATAACAATGATACGAGGTAAGTACTACTAGCATCTTCATTTTCAGAGATAAGGAAACTAAGGCACAGTGAGGGTAAGTTACTTGTCCAGGATCACACAGCTATAAATGGTGGAGCTGGGATTTGAACCCTGGAAGTCTGGGTCCCGCACCCATCCTATAACTGCAAGGCTATGTTGAGAGTCATTCGTCATTTTGATGAGATGATGGCCCTGAAATTCAATTTATGGCCCATAGTTGTATAGCTAACAGATGGCAGGAACTGTGTAACTGTAGATTTCTTCCCATGAAATGATAGTAAAAAACAAAATAGGACAACAGAAGAGGCAGCATGATCCCCCATCAGACCTCAACTATGTAACCGAAGTCAGCAGTTACATACACTGACACTGACAGAAGTCCGACAGGCATGCTGTGCTGGAACTCAAAACCTCCCAGACATCTTTTACATAATTAAAATTCTTCCTGTCATGATCTCACCCTTTGCTACACAAACACGTCTCAAATACCTATGAGACCTTTCTCAAAGCATGCCTAGCTAGATAACAAGTTTCTCCACCTCTAATTGAGGCTCGCTTCGTTTCCACTTGGTTCTTCCCTTGAGAACATTCTTAGTCTGGGAGGGGCACCCATCATGGAGTTCAGGAGGGTGGTCCATGCTCAGGTCAGTGCAAACTGTCCCTCTGCTCCATGAGGTCAAACTCCTGCTGGATTTATGGCTTACCTGCACCGGTGGTGGTCGGTGGGAAGGCAAATATTTTGCAGTTGCTAACTTTACACTTTGTCTTTGTCTCCTGAAGGTTTTGATTAACTGAACATGTCCTTCTGATTTCCCTGAGTTTACATTTTCTGGTTCCACTCATTTAACTTGATACCTTTCCCTCCTCTAAAACAATAAATTAGCTTCTGATCAATGCTGTTTGCTTAACACCCAGGACTAGACTTCAAATCTTCTGCTTTCTAGGTCTTTCCATATGTGGCATTGGCTTTGGTGCACTTTACAAAGGGCCAGGCCTTGCTCCTCAAAAAGTAGTCCACAGAACACAGTATCAGCATCACTTGGGAGTTTGACAGAAACACCGAACCTTGGGCCCCATTTCAGCCTTAGCGAATCAGAAATTGCATTGCGTGATTTGCATGCACTTTAGAAATATAGAAGCGCTGAGTTAAGGAGTATCACATTGTCTTTGCATTTACAAATACTTTCAGCTGTTGACCTGGGATATCTGCTTGCAATTGGCTAAATAAGTTTTGTACATCTGCAGTTATCTTGTCTTAAATTGCTCTGGCGGTCCTCGTGAGACAAGCATTGACAGTAGGCACAGTAAGAAAAATCTATTTAAAATGCTCTTTTTCACCTGGAAACCCTTGTTTTGTCTTGAGCCCTTCATAATCCTTTGGGTCTATATGAAAGAATAAATTATGTCACAAGATTTTTATGCTAAATTTTGAGTTAAAGTAAAATGGTTGAAATGGTGTAATCCAACCTTCAGATGAGCTGACTGTGATTCTCACATTTTCCCTGCACACTAGATCTCTCCGTCCTGTTCATGATGCTTTTTGCCTGGAATACCCTACCCCCCACCTGCATCTCCCAACCTGGTTACCCTAAAGGCCAAGCTTTAAGTTTTCCTCTGTGAAATCTTTGATCCCCTTTTGCAGTCAGAATTAGTTGAGCCCTTGTCTCTGCTTCCATTGCTCTCTGTAGACCCCTCTCTGTATACCCCACACCCTGGGTACTCCTCTCTCTAAATACTTTTCTCTATGGCCCTCTCTCTGTATATTCTTCTCCCTATATACTCTTCTCCATACTCCTCTCCCTGGATACCCCTCTCCCTGGATACCCCTCTTTCTATATCCTTCTCTCTGTGTATCCTTTCTCTGCATAGTCTTCTTAGTGGACCGAGAGACAGAAAGAGCATGAACTTAGAACTACAACCTAGCTTGAGTTGATTCTTGACTTGAACAACTCATTTCCTATGTGAGTTTGGGTAAGTTATTTAATTTTCAGTTCCTTCTTCAGTAAAATGACACTAACTTCTCCTTCTCAGTTTTCTCCTCTCGTAGTTAATGGCATAGCCATCTCCAGTTGCTAAGGCCTAAATCCTTATGTTCCTCATCGACTCCTTCCTTTCTCACTCCCCACATCCAACCCCAGAGCACATCCTGTTGGCTCTACTTCCAAAATATCCTCCCTTCTCACCACTTTACTGCTCCCACCTTGGTTGGAGCCACCATCATCTTTTGTCTGGACCACTGCAACTGTCTCCTAACTGACCTCCTGCTCCGCCCCATTCCTTTCCAGTGTGCAGCAGCCAGACTGAGCATGTTGGAATGTAAATTTAACTCAACCACGCTCCTGCCCAAAACCGTCCCATGGAAACTAGTGTAGAGTGAAAGCCGAAGTCCTTACGAGGACCTGCAGGGCTGAAGTGGATGGGCACTGCCTGGCCGCCTGCGTCCCCTCACTCCTCTTTGGGCACATTAGCCTCCTTGCTCTTCCAGGAGTCTGTGAGGAAAGCTCACAGCTAGAGATCTTGGCATGTGTGGTTCTCTGTGTCTGGAATGGTCTTCCTCAGGATATCTGCACGACTGGCTCCCTGATTTCTTTAAGTCTTTGCATAAATGCTACCTTCTCAGCCAGACATTTCCTGACCACTCTACTTAAAATACTCCCCATCTCCTTTCTGTGCTCTATTTTTCACGCAGGAGCACTTTTCATCTTTGTCACATAGGAAACTAGTTCATTGCTATGATACCCCCTAAGTCCACAACCAGGCAAGCTGTCCCCAAAAGGCTCCCAAATCAAGTTACAATGATTGACTCACATGGTTTGTTAAATCAATTAAAACTCACATTGGGAGAATAATAAGTTAATATGCTTAACCTAGTGAGCAAGTGGGGAAAAGTACCACAGCACCTGGGTCGACAGTGACAGCAACGTTCAGGTGTCTGTTTCTTTCTCCCACACCAGACTTTTCTGAGAGTTACCAGGACCAGAGTTGAACTTAATCATGGAGTCTCAGCAGACAGAGAAGGTGTCTGGAGCCAACACATGACTATGGCTGTCGCTTGCCAACCAGCCAGCTAGACAGCTAGAATTTTATTTGTGTTTTGGGGCAGAGGTTACCTGGGGTCAGACTGCATCTCCCAAATAGGTGGCCCAATTAAGAACTCACGAATCTTGAGTGTCTCACATTCAAGAATGTCTTGAATATCAGATATTCTGGCCCAGCCATTTCTTCTGATCTACAAACGTATGCTCTACTTTATCTTTCTAACATATCTCACATGTTATTAATTTACTTATCTGTACCTAAACATGAGTTCCATTCATCCCAATTGTTTTTTTTCTATGGAAGAATCAAATATTCTCAGAAAATGCTGTAAATGCTCATTACAACCTTCTAGCATGTCCCGTGTTTTACTTATTTCTTTTGTTTACAGTCTGTCTCTCCCAACTAGAAGTGCCACAGACACAATAATTTTCATGTTTTCTTCACCCATGTATCTCAGAACCTACCTGTGTGCTTGGCACAAAGTACATACTTAAAAAATAATTGTCAAAAAATGAGTGACATTCTGAAAACCATAAGGATTAAATTAAATAACACATGAATTGCACTAGAACAAGAGGGATAATGACCTGGAATAGGAAAAGAGGAAAGTGAAAGCCCAATCCTGCAGCCCTTGACCTGCCCAGTGCTGAGCCCTACCCAGACCTGGGTATGGGAGTAACTAGAACCCTCATTCTGAAACTGGAGGTCACCTCTTCTGGAGATGATTAAATTTCCTTTCTGTGCTCTCAGAGTAGCTTTTCTTTTGTCCATTTTACTCACAGAAAAAAACTAGTGTTAATCATACACTTTTGAAATAATCGTTCAATGAATAAATATCCTGTCACCATTGCACTGAGACTCCAAAGGCATTTTGAGGATTGATACTTAAATTAGATTTTTACCAGGGAGGAGGTTGCACTTCATTCAATCTGAAGTATAACTGGGAAAGTTTGTAGCCTCAAGAACCATGGCATACACAGGCTTTAGGCCTATGTTAGAATGTTCCAGCTGCTATAACAGAATACTACGTGCTGGGTGGCTTAAACAACAGAAATGCATTTTTTCACAGTTCTGGGGGAAGGGAAATCCAAGCTCAAGGTGCTGGCTGCTGTGGTTCCTGGTGGGCACTCTTCCTGGCTTGTAGAGTCCCCCTTTCTCACTATGTACTCACATGGTCTTTCTCTCCCTGGGTGGACAGGGAGATCTCTGTCTCTCTTCCAGTCCTATCAGATCAGGGCCCCACCCTTACGATCTCATTTAACCTTAATCGCTTCCTAAAGACCCTATCTCCAAATATAGTCCCGCTGGAAATTAGGGATTCAGCATATGAATTTGTAGGGGGACACAATTCAGCCCACTAGTAGGCCTGGTTTCTGTCCAGCACAATATCCTTTTCATTTTTCCTTTTTAAATGTTATTTATCAACTTTAAAACATGTACATTTTCTATAAAACCCATATCCAAACCTTTGCTACTCCTGGCCTGCTTCACTCATTTATTTTACCTGCCCAGCTCCTTTAGACATTTAAGTTTAAATCCCTGGCCTATTGGTTTAACCAGTGGCTAGATTTTTCCAGACTGAAAGTTAGAACATATAACATCATGAGTATGAATGTGTTTATGGAATAATAGGGCAAAATGTATGAAAATAGAATTGTTTTGGAAAATCATAGATATATGGACAATGATGATGACAATAAATGGCCTAATACTCTATATTTGTATATCAGCTGTTGGGAAGACCTTTAATTTAGCTTGCTATTTATGCCACACACACTCACCCTCACCCCAAATTCTATTTGTTTACATCAGATTTTTTTTTTGATAGTGAGGAGCTTATTGGTATTAGACTATAGAAAATATACATGTTGAAAGGAGACACAGTCCTCCATGGTGGAGTTTTGCAAGAATTTTTACCTTAGAACTCTGTACACAGGGATACACTCTGATGTGTTGTATTGTATTGTATTGTATTGTATTGTATTGTATTGTATTGTATCGTATCGTATCGTATCGGATTGCACTGTATTCCATTCCATCCCTTTCTGTACTACAATGCTCATTATGGCATACATAGTTGATTTCCAATAAATAAATAAATACCTGTAGTTTAAAAGTCACTGTTCTAGCAGACTGGTCCACTAGGTGTTGGTTTCCTTTCTGTTAAATATTTTGGTTAACTTGGACTTTTTATTTTTTGTTTTCTTAAATACATACAGATACTAGCTTTAGCTAGTATCTGGAGAAGATAATTCCATTCTCTTGGAAACTTATCTGTTGAAACTGTTTTTTGTCACAAATCAGAAATTTTTGGAGCTGGAAGGAACTGCAGTGTTAGTTCCTGAATCTTTGTGTTTGGATATAGTGATCCTATAAAGGCAAATCATAACACTGCCCCCTCTGTCTTTTGATTCCTCTGAACGTAAGTAGTCTCTGACTTAGTTTGCTAACTGCCTGCTTTCCATGATGTTATTCTCTCTTGAAAAGCTCACTGTATGGTTTTTGTTTTGGTTTGTTTTATCTTTCATTTCCTCGCTGTTTTTTCCAGGTCACAGTACCACAGTTGACTTGGTAACTGTGGTTTGAGGTCACTACGAGGCTTAATCTAGAGAGGGCCGGGGGAAAAAACCCCAATATTTTATTCCATACCTCAGATTGCTCTCTGATGACAGGGACAGCTTCAGAGGAGCAGAAAAACCGAACAATTTTCAGTGGACATTAACTGGGGGGGGGGAGGGGGGGGATATTGAATCCATTAATTGATAAAGAAAGATGGATCACGTGCTGCCATCTATGGGTGAAACTATGAAACATCAGTGCTTTAAGAGTGCAATTTTTAATGCCAATTGTTTTTATTAAAATCTTGCTTGAGGGGCAACTAAAAGTTAGTTTCATGTATTCGCTAGTATATTCTTTCCCAGGAAGCCTTGGCTTCAAGTTAAAGCATCCCTTGAATGGGAATGACCCATCTTTCACCCTCATGAGGCTCCTGTTCAGTAGACCCAAGGGAAGGGGGATTCCCACACCTTCCAAGGCGACACACTTCCCCTTCAGGATGGTTTGAGGGTGGGAGGGACTGTCTGCTCCTGTCAGAGGGATTTTAAAGAACACAGTGTTCCCATCTGTTAATCTCCCTAATTGCTTCATGGGTCTTCTAAGATTACTGTATGTTATGTGTGCAAAGGGGCAGCTTTCAAACAAGACAGAGTCCTGCCCTGTTTGGAAGCTTATTGATTCCAAATGCTACATAATTGTGACTAGCTCTCTGGCTTTATTTATTAGTGAGGAAAACCAGACATCAGGGCCCTGCTGCTTCCATTCTTAAAGGGTCCCTGTTCATCAAAAAATGAAGGCATGACTAAGTAGAGTTAACAAAATTGTACATCTAAAATGTTCACACTGAAAAAATATCATTTTTATGAACAAGTACAATTTGTTAATCACTATACAATACTTGCAATATTTGTTTACAATATTAATTCATATCACACAATAGCAGTGGAATGAATAGCCATGGCACATGGGTTTAAAGCAGAGTGTATACATTTTGGGGGGGACACCATATGTGTGTGTGTATATAATTATAAAGGCAGTGTTTATTAAAATACATTTCATTTTCAAAATGTAATAGAAATCAGCTATTAAAGTGTGGGACACCCTGTATAAGTGCTGGGATATATCAGTGAGCTAAGCAGACATAAACCTCTGACCCTAGAGAGTACATTCTCGTGGGGGGATACACAGTGAATAAACGAACTAAGTCAATTAAATATATAACATGAGAAGTAGAAATAAGATCTGTAGAAAAAGGATGTTGGGGATGGGGAATGTGTGGAGGGGTGTGTTGTAATTTTGAGCTAGGAGGTCAGGGTTTGCCTTCTGGAGAAGCTGGCTTCTGAGCAGAAGCTTGCAGTTCCTGGGGGAATTAGCCATGTGCGTATCAGGACAATTCCAGGCGGGGGGAACAGAATGTGCAAAGGCCCCAAGGCAGGAGTGTTCCTGGAAAAATGGAGGAGGCCAGTGTGGCTGGAGTCAGGTAGGGAGCTGGGGACTAGGAGAAAATGGAGTCGGAGAGATTTCGAAAGGCAGGGTCAAGGGCTTGGCATGTGGCTTGTGGGCTTCCACTCTTTGACTTTGGCTTTTACTCTTGAGTGCAATGAAGTCATTGAAGATTTGGGGCAGAGGAAGAATGTGACCTGATACAGCTCAGCTTTTAAAAGAATTCGGCTGGCTGCTATTTGGAGAACAAGCTATAGGGAGCAAGGGCAGAAGCCAGGAGACAAGTTTGGAGACTAACTGGGATAACCCAGGAGAGGAGAACTGGAGGCTCACAGTGGAGGTGATGGGAAATGGCCAGATTCTGGATGTAATCTGAAGGTAGAGCCAGCAAGGTCTATGGATAAATCTATTGTGAGAAGTGAGAAAGGAGTCAAGGATGACCCGAGGCTTTTGGCCTGTATGGAAGGTTGAATTGTCATCAACTACAATGGGGAGGACTGAACATAAAGTAAGTTCCAGGGACAGATAGAACAGCTTCCCTCAGTCCTCTCAGAGGATCTCTGAGTCTGGATGTGTAACCCCATTTGGACATATAATCAAGAGTCTAGAATTTATAGCCTTTTTGACTTAAAAGCCTCCACGGTGCAAAGGCCTTTTGTACCCACTTTCACAGAAAGGTGGCCTGGTCCCCATGGCTAACAGATACCCCTATAAGACTTCTCCATAGTTTGTGCTTTTTCAGAACATGCATTTTAGTTAAGATTTTATGATATTTGCGTGATCATTTGCTTAATTACTATTTCCCCTATGAGGCTCTAGGGCCATGCACCTGGGTCTGTGTATATCTGTTTCTGCTTCCAATCCTGTTCCCATCTCCTGGACAGGACTGGCACATGATAGGTTTCTAATAAATATTGGTTAAACAAAAAATGAATCATAGTGAGATTTTAGGGGCCTAACAAGTCCCTCAGGAGTCTATAATTTTTAATCTCCTGGGACTGCTTAACTACCTTGGGTATATTTAACTGCTCAGAGTGTTTCAGATCAGGGATCTGTATGTGCTAAACCCAGGCAGCTGTAAAGCATCGCTGTCCTTACAGGCACTGCTACCCAAGGCCGGGAAAGCATGGGCCTCGGTATGCACATCTTGAGGGAGCAAATCTGCTTTACCTACCTTGCCTCAGTGCCTGACGAATTTGCCCCACACACTTGCTCTCATTCCTTCTCCTTCCAAGCAGTCTTGGCAGCCTTCTCACCAGCACATCTTCTGGGAGGCATCCAGCAAGGAGGAAGAGCAGTAGCTCTGCTCCCCCCCCTTCCTTCCGCCCCCCCCCCCCAATGCTTCTGCTCCCAGCAGACCTTGTCTGGGCTCTGGGTCCCTTATGCGTCCTAGTACTGATTTTAAATGGGAGGCCTACAGATTTCAGTGAGGAAGCTCACTCTCTTCTGTCTCAAAGTTATCACCTTCCAGTTTTCTTACACCTATGTTAAATGTCCTCTGGCTCTTAATCTGATTCTCACTCCCAAGTTCACTCTAAAGCAGGGTTTTTCAACTTCAACACTATGACACTTGGAGCTAGATATTTCTTTATTGCGGGAGGCTGCCCTGAGCATTGTAGGGCAGTCGTGTGTTGCAGGATCTCTGGCCTCTACACTCTTGATGTCAATAGCACTCTGTTGTGACAACCAAAAATGTCTACAGGACATTGCTAAATGTCACCTGGGGGCAACATCATTCCCAGGTGAGAGCACCGATCTAATGTGTGGCTCCATTTTGTGGACTGCTTTTGGACATCCTGCCCTATAAGGTCTCACTTCTCTTGCCCTCCTCTACTCTGTCTCCTGAAGGGATGCTGCTCTCTCTGTGGTGCTTTTTGGATTGATTGGAAGGGAGATGCTGGCTTCTCTCTACACCTACTGCTTCAATATGTGGCCCTCAAAGCTGCCATTAGATTCACCATCAATCCCAGCTCCTTGATGTGTTGATGTTGTGAGGACAGCAATGCTCTTTCATATAATGCATGAACTTTCAGCTATTATATAAGCATGTCTTTATTCGGTATTTTTCTTGTTAACTTAAGAAATGTTTTTTGTTGATGGTAATGCTGATGACGGAAAGCTCATAAAAGTTGTTAGACACCAAAATAATCTTTGGCAGAAAATCCTGGGAAACTCCCAGAGTAGTGGGAAAATTACTGGGTTTTATATGATATGACAAGCCTTCACGAATCCTAGGAAAGAAGTTGTTAGCTAGGTTGCAAATGGGAAAACTGATGAAACAAAATTTATTATGAAATAGTACCTAAAATGTGTGATTAAGTAGAGAAAGACACAGATCTCAGTTTTCCACATTATAATCAGAGAAACAGGAGCTCAAAGAAAGTTAGAGCCTGAGGGGCCCTCATGAAACCAACTAACATAATACCCTCATTTAGGAAATAACAGAGAATGATCACTTTGCCTCAATCTACAGTGAAATGAGAAAAGTAAGCACAGCTTAGAAAGGTTTTTCTAAATGTGAATTAGCTACATTAGCTACATGTTTAAAAACTGTCCTTTATCCTAAGATTATGTCCTTCTACCTTTTTTTTTTTTTTTTTTTTAATCTCTCTTAAGAAATAATGGCTCTAGATGCATTTGGAGTTTTGGGGGTTTTTTCTTAATGCCCTTATTTTGGCAGTCCCAAAGCAACTCACCACCACTGCCCCTGTGATAAAAAACAACAACAACTGGGAACTACTGATATAGAGTCCTTACATCCAAAGAGCAATAGAGGTCTGCTCTTCCTAGAGAGGAATGCAGGATGCATAGGCCTATTGGGTGAAAGAAGATGGCCCTCAGATGAGCAATTTCTTTAAACAATGGCAGCCCAACAACCCAGATTTGGCCTTCTCTGGAATTGCCTTTCTTCCTTCCCTTCACTCCCTCTCTCTCTCAGTAAATCAGAACTTTCCAGAGTCCTTGGGAATGACTGCCTCTCAGAGACCTCTCTGAATCACCAAGGTGGCTGTATCTGCTCTGAACCCGACTCGTAGGTGTATCTAGTTGGAGTGGGTGGGGGTTGGACTCTGAGCCACCCATTGTTCTTGCTGGCTGTGGCTTCCTGCAGAATGCAAAAGCATTAGGATATTAGTTCTCCATTTTTCTTAAGCCCTCTGCTTGAGAAAATAATACCAAGATCCAAGGAAAGACTTTTCGATCCTTACAGGACCTGGACTGAAATGGCTTCACCTTTGTTTCATTAGCCCCAGCTCACTTCTGCCCCTCCAAAAGGGGAGGCCCAAGTGACTAGAAAAGTTTCATCAGGCTTGAGTCCTCAACAAAATGTCCTGGTATACAAGTTTGACCAGACTCTTCAGAGTCCATATTTACATCTTGGAAGATTCTGAAGACACCAAAAAATTCATCGGAAGAAGTGAATGAAATTGCAGCCCCAGCCTCCACCCCACCTCAGAGTTGGGGGTTGGTGCACCATGAACCTGTGAGCCCCCTTCAAATCATGGGGCCTCAGCAACTGCTCACCAGCATAGAAAGAAGGATATGAAAGGTTTTAAAAGAGGAAGGTGACAGCGGGACCTCTCAGAGATTTGCAAGAGTTTTCAAAGGAAACCAAAAAAGGAAACAAATATGTGGTCAGCATTTATCTGTTTATCCCCACCTTCTAGTTGAATTTCCTTTCATTGAATTCCCACAACGAGTAAGGGCCCAGATAATACTTCACCGGGCTAGACTATTCTGGTAAGGTTACCTCTGGCCAAGGATAAGCTGCTTTTACGTTTAGGCTCTTTCTTGAACTGTCACATGGCCTCACCTGGAAATGTTTGCAATTTCAGGAAGCAGCAGCTGCAAAGAGGAGAGAAGGGAAACCAGCAACTACTGAGTTGCTTTGGAAGAGGCCACCTTAGGAAACAGCTGCTCAGAAAAGTTAAGTAACTCGCCTGACATCACAGAGGCTCAAAGAGGACAGAAGTGACACTCAAAGCCAGATCTTCCTGTCTCTGACATCATCTTTTCACAAGATGTGCTCCGGACATCTGGCTGTCCTCTGCGTTCAGGAAGTGGGGAAGCAGAGTGCAGTTTCTGAGCTATCAGGGGTACAGGGAGAGCCTAAGGATCAGAGGCAAAAGCAAACGACAACAGAAGACGTTACAGGCCGAGTCACTATCCACACAAAGGATGGCATTACCCTGCCTGGGGGGACCAGTCGCTGAAATACTCCGCTAGAGAGCTTCCCTGGACAGCAGAGGCACAGATGAATAGGAATTTGTATTTAATAAAAGATAAACTGAGATTCAGTTCTCCATCTGAGCTAGTGCAAAGGTGGACATCTGATGAGCTTGTAATTCTAGCAGTTTCTGGAGTCAAGAAGTATGTAAAATTGTGTGTGACAATTACAGAATCAGTATTCAGTTGACCCATCCTTTCATTTCAGATCATTAATATTAACTGATGTTAGATATATGTTTAGAGATAGAAAAAATTTTATCTAACAAGGCAAAAAAAGAAAAAAGTTTTTTAAAAAGGCATCAAATCCTTGGGATCCAGCAAGTGCGATTTTGTGACAATTCAGGAAATCCGCTGGCTTCTGCCTAGGATCTGAAGATTGTTTACATTCCAGTGGAATTCCTGGGAAAGTCCAGAGCTCTCTGTGCTTTGAAAACAATGGCTTATGGAGATCAACTTCCCAACTGTGCAACTGAGAGGAGGGAAGGCCAGAGAGGGTCTTGTTAGCGGGACTGGGCCTGACCTGCATTCTTCAAAGCTTGCTTGCCTGTTTGCTCCCTTGAGCTGAAACTAAAACTAGTTCAGAGGTATACAGATTCCTGCCTGCTGAGCCACAGCTGAGTTTGGAAGAAGCTTGCTGCTATACCTCTTGTTGTCAATACTAATCATTGCTGACAAGTTCTACAAATTTTCAGAGTCCAGCTATTCCCTGGACAGGGTAGGTACTCAC
Organism: Miniopterus schreibersii; assembly: GCF_964146895.1. Lineage (NCBI taxonomy): Eukaryota > Metazoa > Chordata > Mammalia > Chiroptera > Miniopteridae > Miniopterus > Miniopterus schreibersii. Next base: position 74,036,151 of record NC_138107.1, on the reverse strand, counting down.
GGAAATAGTTCATCGTAGGCTATGCTCAATCCCTCCTTTTGCAAAAGAGGAAACTGAGGCCCTGAGAATTTGAACTAAATTTGTAAAATTATACTGTTGATTAATGGCTGGGCCAAGGCAAAGAGCCAAGCTTTATCTGTTTATTCAACTCATATTAATCAAGCTTTATATTATGTGCAGGGAAAGAGCAGCATCTAAAGGAATAATTTCTGTTAGAAAAAGAGGACTGGATATGGGGGTAGATCTTAACAAAGGGAACCTGATTCTCAGCTTAATAGTATTAATTGTAACTATGAGACTCCAAGCAGGGAAACACCAGTCCTCTCACCAGGGGGTGATATAGAGATGAGCATGTGATTTAGCTCTCGCCCAGCAGGTGTAACAGAAAATTTGGTGTGGGGCTTAGAATATTTCTGAAAATGAATTTTCTTCCCCAAAGGTTGTCATCTATGGATGTAATGCTTGGAACTGGGAGCTAGCCTGCTGAGATGCTGAGGCTAGCAGAGAAGAGAGATGGAAAAAACCCTTGAGTCCTTGATGACATCGCTGAGCTACTGAAGAACCAAACTTGAAGGCCCTGCAACAACACTTGTTAATCTGTGAGTTGACAAAGTTATCTTAGTGTTTTTAAACCAGTTGAGTTAGGTTTTCTAATAACTGCAACTGAAAGCATCCCTCAAAAATATCTGAAGTCTTAGTGGCAGGTCATTACTAGGGTTCCACCTACTAACTTCTATTTTTTCTTAGGAAAGTAGAGGGAAGGGAGATTTGAAGAAAGTGGAGAATTGGAAAACAGCTTCTTAGGGAAATTCAGGAGGAATGCGGAGGGCCTGGGAGATGACAGCAGCACCCATCTGCTCATTTAGGTGACTTTTCTCCAGCTGTGTTGAGCAGCCCCAGAATAGCAGTGGACAAGATGACATTCAGCTAGGCTTTGGGTTTTGAAAGAGGGAGCTTCTCCTTTCCTCTCTCTACCGACATTATATTTTCTTCTAGGCATTAGTTGAGTTTAATGTTAATAAATGTCTACCATGTACAAAGCGCTCATAAATTCCTGTGAAAATAGAATATTTTTGTGTCTTCCAGGCTGGCCCAGATAAATTTTGAGGTTCTCCCAGTGGGTCCATGACTTCATGGCCTTAAACAATCTTCAACTGGGAGACTATACAGTTTTTTGTCAAAATGGGGCAGGGGGGTGGGGAGAGAAAGTACACAAAAAAGGAAGTTCCTATGGGCTACTTTTGAACATGTTTGGGTTAAAAGCAATGGGGATATCGTGATCAGATGTTCCAGGTTTACTTTAGAAATACAAAACAGCCTCATGTTGGTAAATAGATTCATTCATTTACTCCACACTTCTTCAGAGTGTCCACCATGTGATGAGTTCATGTGCAGACTTGCTCTCTGGAAGTCAAGTGGAAGAGTCGGATAAAAGCTAATGTCTATAGCAAAACTCAGAATTTTCATAGGACACAGGGAACCACAGGGGGAAAGGTCATCTCTTTTTTGGACTTGAGGTGGGATCACCAGTAGGCGGCTAGGGACGTTTCCACAGGACCCCTAGTAGAAATTCTGGAGGTGGGAAGGGCAACAATAGGGAAGTCTGCTTGAAAGCTTGGGAGCTGGAGCAGCCTTGCTGTTTGGGGCATTGTTCTGGGCCCAAGTGGAGCAGAGAGCTGTAGGAGGATTGGTCATAGAAGGTCATGACCATTTGAGAAGCTTGAACTCTATAGTGTTGGAGAGAGGGAGCCATTGAGGAGCTAAGAAATGCAAATAATTGTAATTCAATTTTTTTCTTAGAAAAATAGCCTGTGATAGTGCAGAGGCTGAGCTGGAGGGGAGAGACTGAAGACAGAGTGAAAATGGGGGAGGAATTTGGGCCTGTGGCATTCTAACAGGAATGGAATTCAATTTTAAAATAGAATAGGCCCAGTTGTTTGGGGAACAGAGAATCTGTAGACCATCACATTTGGATTTACAAGTTCAAAGCTTATTTTTGAATCCTTTGTCACATTGGAGTCGGCCTTGTACTTTTGTGGAATGCTGATGTTGTTGCAGAAATACAGTCCAGTGACCAAAAGAAATTGTTGAAAGATCACATTAGTCCTTGACTTGAGTGGTTTGAAAAAAATGAAACAAAACTGTGATAGGGAACCAAATACACAACCACAGCCATTCTGATAACAATTCCCTTTCCTCTGAAGCAGGCCTCCTACACACCTGCTTCTCCCCACAGTGTGTGAAATCTTCTCTCCACCCTTAGCCCCCAGCACTCATCTCTCCTGCCCATTCCACACTCTCCCTCTGTATCTCCAGCTACCAATTCTCTCAGCCCAAAAAACCCCATCTTCGCCAGGGTGGGAAATGGCATTAATGATGAGTGAGACTGTTTGGTGGGTGGGAGAAGGGGAGAAGACTGGGATTGCTCCCAGGATTAGTGATAGTTCCTCTTACCATAGTACATTCTCTCTATAAACTTGTATTGATTAGCCAGGACTGAACCATCGATATGAAATAAAAATTGAGACAATTATCTGAGAAATTTTATAAAAGGGAAGTTATTTCCTCTTAAATCATTCATCAGTGCTATTTTTTTCCTTTTTTAAAATAGACTTGCTTTACTTTCCAGAATAGTTTTAAGTTCTGGACAGCATGTTTGTTTTAACAGAAGGCAAATGACCACTCAATGCTTAAGGAAAGTTCTAACTTAAGCAGAACCTTGCTACAAAAGATTTTATAAGACATGAGATTTCTTAGAAAACATACTGTGAGAAAATGACCTTGATGCTTCTATATAGACTTTATTGGATTAAAATTGACATGACAATTATCATGGAAGTTGAAGCTAAGATTTACTGAGCTTGAAATCTAGGACAGGCCTGTTTCAAGGTCTCTTCTTGTATTAATTTATTTAATTCTCATGACCATCCAATTATTATAACCATTTGTAGCTGAAAAACTATGAAACTCAGCTAATAAATGGTAAAGTTAGTGAGGGTTCAAATCTAGTCTGTTGGACTCCAAAACCCAATTTTAACCCCTAACCTTTGATGATCTTGTGTAGAAACTTGAACTGGTATTTTTCAGTGGGATGTGGGGTCTGGGTGCTGAGAGGATGTCTAGTGGATGGGGGGATAAGCAGCGAGACAGGATGGGAAGAGGCCTGGAGTTCCCAGATGGTCAGTGCACCTTATAAGTCACATTGCCTAGATTTCTGTCTAGCATTTCTGTCGTTCATTACTGCTGTTTAATGTTCTAGGAGAGGTTAAGGCATCAGGCTCTGTTTTCTGCCTAGACAAGGATGTCAAGGAGGGAGCAGTGCTGCCCAAGGCTATCACAGTGGTAACAGTGAGGATTAAAAGAAACTCCCAAAAAAAGAAGCAGCAAGTCAGAGGTACAAGGTTCAGCTGCTCCTGTGGACAAATAATTCTTATTCCATTGCTGATATTCCAAAGTCTGCTTGTTTCATGATTGGAGGAAGTGGCAGTTTTCTTTCAAAGGGTCCAATACAGCAACCAGAAACTAAAAGTGTTCTTGTACAATGAAGCGTGAGGCCTAAAGCTACTAAACCATGAGGCTTTCTATTTCCCCACCAACCCTCCCACCCCCATCTGCTCTTTAGGGCACTTTTGTGTTGATATTAAGATCTGTGTTAATACTATCAGTTTCTTCTCAATCTTTGCCTTCCTGAGTCACTGGTCCCATAAACCATTAAACTCCCAGTTTAATGACCTTGAGTATGCATGACTGATCATAAGCTTTCCCATGAGCCTGACCCAAAGCAAATACTTAATAAATGTTAGTGAATTCATGAGAAACATTAAAACTAAATGAGGAGGAAATAATGAACATTGAATAATCAGCTCAGAATTACTTTCCCAAGGTTTTTCTAAGTGTCCTAAAAATATCAGGAGGGGGGAAATGTTTCCTGTCTTTTTCATTGCCAAAGGACTTTCTCCCCTAAACGGTTCATTAGCAGTAGCATCGCCAAGTTTCTGAGACTAAATAGCAACAGGAGTAAACCAAAACGCACGCACGATGAGTTAGAATCCATTTCAGTCAGGGTTCACGAGTCTCGTAGTCTGCACTCAACTGGGCTAAAGGCGCTAACAGTGTCTCCACAGACTCCAACACATTTCCCTTTGCCTTCATAGTTCTTGGAGTGGACTTTCTCAGACATATTTTCACAGAGATGACGTTTTTTCCGACCTTTCTAGTTCAGTTATTTTCTAAATAGTTTCCACTGTTGTGCGATCCTGAGCTTATCATCCTGCTCTCATCTGTTCTGGTCACCACTTGGCATGGGATGGTGGGGAGTTCCATGCCCATTTCCTACAAGCCTCTGGTGTGTTCCACCTAAGGTCAACTGACGTAGCCTGGTCACAAAACATCCCATCCAGCTTTGACCTTCAATTGTCCACTGATACAGCTTGCCTCCCTCTACTTTCCAAAATTTGAGCAGATAAATATTTCCTTCTTCTGTAGACATTCTGGACATGGCAAATGAAAGGCCAGTCTTGGGGTTTGTGCTGCCAAATAGATCCAGGTATATAGTGTGTTATACATTGTTGATATTCCAACAACCCATGTGCTTTGACAGCCCATTGTCATGGAATAAAACTTAAAATGACTAAAAGGGGAGAGATTGAAGAGCAAATGAAAATGGGGAAGCACTCTGACCTATGAGATGGGCACTCTAATAGGAATGGAATGCCAATGTTTAAAGTAGAACAGACCCTGATATTTTGGGAACAGAGAATAGATAGACCATCACATTTAAATTTATAAGTTCAAAACTAACTTATGAATCCTTTGTCAAATTGTAGTCCACCTTCTGTTTTCTTGGAATGGTGACATCATCACAGAAATGCAGCCCAGTAACCAAAAGACATTTTTGAAAGTTTGATTAAAACTATAAATTGAATAGGGGCAGGAGGGAGAGAATTGCCTTATAGATGTTCAATAGAGAATCTGCAAACGAAAAGAAGTTCATTAAAAAATTTAACTTTCTTCAAAGGCCATTTTAAATTGGTACTTAAACATGTAGCACCAACTCCTATTGGAAATTGTATATATGACGGATGTTATGTGTCCAGCTATGGGAAAGGTCCTAACCTAAAAGTAAAGTCCAGAGAAACAAACTTGGGTCGGTTTGGAGTTGCCTTATTTCACAGGCTCTCTCTTAAGACTGAAGAAATCCCCTAGTGATGGGAGCATGAATGCCCCTCCTCTGTTTCCTGCTTCCTTCTTTGTCACCTGAGTGATGCACCCTTGGGCCAGAGACTGACAAGGATGTTTTGCTCAACAGGGAGGTTATTTCCAGGCCTCTTAGGAGGTGGCCTGTGCTGTGTGGGTCGGGTTCACCTCAAAGAAAATACAGCAACAGGTAGAAAATGAACCATAAAAGGAGTGAAGAGAAAGTGAAATATGTAGTGGTGAAGGTTTAATGTGAATAGCTATCCCCTTTTAAACCCGAAGAGTGGGAGTTTTTAACTGGAGGAAGTAAGGAAAGTCAAAGAAGCATTTGAGGAAGTGAAACATTTCAGCTTAACTCTGCATCTGAAAATGAAGGAAGACTAATGAATATGAATGGCCCAAGTTAAAATTCCCAAGCTCAAATTTGTCTCCCAACACTCCAGGCTTTGTCAAAGGAACTCTGCTTTGGCTTCTCTGTTTCCTCAGAGTTCAGTTCTCACTGATGAGAAAAATCATCCCTGTTATGTAAATGATGACTATGTATTGGAACAGAAAGCTACACACAAGAACTAAGCATAAAAGTTTAAAAAATGTTTTCAGTGTTTTCTAAATATTTTTTAGAGTTAATACCTGACCAGATGGAGGAAATGACCCAGATTGCAAAAGTAACAGGCAAGATGTGACAATGATGGGGAATTTCTACTACACTGACAGCTGGATTCATCCAAGCTAAAAGCAGAAGCCTGGTAAATTCTTGACTTACCTGGCTGGACATTGAATCTCCCCAAAGGGGAAAAAAAGCTATGAAAGGAACTGCTACCCTAAGTGAATTATGAAAAACAAGTGAGAACAGGTTGGTGAACTGAAAGATAGAGAGGGAAAGGCAGAGAGGACAAGCACAAACATTTCCTGAAACCCACCATGTATCACTCAAGGCACTGACAACACATCATCTCACATGTTCATCTTAAGGACTCTGTGAGATGCCAGAGTACCTGTGTGAGGTGATGCATAATTATCTCCACTTAGCCTCAGAGAGATTAAGGAACTGGCCTAAAGTCACCCAACAAGTTTAAGCAGGTGCAGGATTTGAGCAAAGTCCTGACTCAGAACAGAGTTCAGACCTACCACATTGCTTCTGTGAGAACCTTGAGAAAAAAAATTCATGTCCCCTGAAGAGTGACAGACATTTCAATGAGACCTGGAAAGACATTTCAGAAAAAGTTCAGTTAAAGGTTGGTGCCCTGGTCCATATGACTCAGTTGGTTGGAGCGTGGTCCTGTACACCAAAGGTGGCAGGTTTGATTCTTGGTCAGAGCACATACCTAGGCTGAAAGTTTGATCCCCGGTTGGGGTGCATGTGAGAGGCAATCAATTGATGTTTCTCTCTTTCCCTCTCTCTCCCTTCCTCTCTCTAAAAATCAATTTTTAAAAAAGGTTGGTCTAAGTCTGCAACTTCAACTATAACATAGAGATGGCTTAAAATGTTTCAATGACTAATGACCTCTGCAAATAACTTAGCCTAAGTAAAGCTGGAGAGGTCAGCACAGATGCTGATACAGCTCTCAAGGAATTTAGCTCAGATTCTGGAAGACACATAAGAAAGACAGAAAATTTCATAATTAAGGAAAGATGTACAAGTAAGCTTACATCTAGCATCTAGAATGCTAAAGCTTAGTAGGATGGAAAGCTTGTGAAAAGTGCTGACGTGCAAAGGAGGGGGATTTTGGGTGTGCTCAAAGCAGGCAGTATAACATGGAAGACAAAGACCCACTCCAAGGGCAGATGGTGTTATGTCAATAGAAAACAGGGAGAAACATAAACTGTTCTATTTTGCTTCCATTGTCTTCATCAATGAGAATAATTTCAGACCTGCCATGTTGGATCAAACTCTGGTAAAAAGACTCTTAAAACCCAACTGCCTTAAGTAAGTTTTAAGTCCTTTGGCATAGATTAATGAACTTGAGAGAAGTTGCTGGAAAGGCCACATTGCTATATTAATTTGTGACAGTGAAGAATGGCCCAGGCTCCAAAAACCCAGAGTTCAGGATATGCTGGCCTAATTTTCAAAGGGAAGGAGGGTGAAGTCTATGAACCATAGCCCAGCAAGCTTGTCCAGGAGACATTAGGGATCAGCATAGATTCACTATAAACAAGCCACACTGGACTCATCTCGTTTATCCATTGAGTTCTTATTTGGATTGACCAATGGAAGGTTGCTGGCAGAGAATATTAACAGTCTTTAATATCCTTGGAGATTAGAGGGAAAATTTGGGGTAGAATATAATTAATTTAGTGCATTTGTGACTAGAAAGGGACCATATCCAAGGAAATGCTACTCATGAAACCATGTCATCCTGGAGACAGATCTCCAGAAGGTTTCATCCACAGCCCTACCTTATTTAATATTTCTATTTTCATTAATATGAGCTAAATTGACTTTTTAATTAAAGTTTTAGATGATTTAAGATTGAGAGGAATTAAATGAAACACTAGATATCTGAGTTAGGGGCCAGAAAAAAAACTTGATGGATTAGAACAATGACCTGAATCCAATAAGGAAACATGTAATATGGTTAATATAAAGTTTTAGATTCCAAGGTGAGCTTCACAGATATGCATATTCAAATAGTAGCACATGCAAAAAAAATACCTTTGAGGGGTTTTGTTGACTCAAAATGAGTGAAATGGGTGAAGAAACTACTAAAACCATTACTGTCATTTTCGGTTGCATTAATGAAATACAGTTCCTGGAACTATAGAATTCACAGCCTTTCTGTTCTGCTCAGGCTAGATCGTATATCACAGGGTGTTCAGTTCTGGGTGCACACTTCAAAAAGGACAGTGACAATTGGGAGCATGGCCTGAAAAGAGGAACAAAGATGGGAAATGAGAAACAGTTAAAAGAATTAAAAAGGTTTGGGCTGGAGAAGAGAAAATGATAAGAAAAGTGATTACTCTATATAGTCTTAGAAGGTAGAACCAAGGTTAACTAGGTAGATTTGGGGCAAATTGTCAGGAAAAACATCTAATAATTACAGATGCTCAGCTAAAAAAAAAAAAAAAAAAAAAAAAAAGGCCGCTTCACAAAGCATGTGCTTCTCCTCACTCTCACTCTTCAAATACAGGTGAAATAATCATTTGTTGAGACTGAGGAGGAGGGGACAAGAGATCCCCCCCACCCCCCACCCCCCACCCCCCACCCCCCACCCCCGTGGCTGGTCATCTAGCTTTTTCTTGAACACTTCTTGAGAGAGATCACCACCTAATGATATTGCCAAAACATTTGAATAAAAGCTTATTTAATGTTACTCTCACTTTTTAGATTGCTACAGATCTTAGATAATTGCTATAATGTTCTTCAGAATTTGGAGCTGTTTCTTGGATTGAATCTGAGATGTTCTCCTTTCATTCCCTGCTCCAACTATCTAATTCAGACCACCATTATCTCTTGCCCAGATTACAGCAATTCTTTCCTGAATATACTCTCCCAAACTAATTTTATGTTCCTTTCAATGCACTCACCACTCTGCCACAGTATTTGTTCTTAAACACATATTTTATCAAGCCAGTACTATCCTAAGACCTTTAATGGTGCATTTTCTTTAATAAATTCATGGCAAAATACAGTGGGATAGGTGGGAAGGGAGAGGATGGGCTGCTGTGTAATCAAAAAGCCTAACCACAAAATGCAATGTTTGGACCTCGATTGGATACACATTTGTACAAACCAACTCCAAACGTTTTTATACATCATAATAGAACTCTTTTGATTCATTTCTTAGGCTTCCCCCACCCCCAAGAAACCGTCTCACTTTGCCTTTCCCCACAAATAATCCAAAGCAAAATGTTCTCCATCTTCATAAGCAAAGATGCAGACTAGAAGTGCTAATCTGACTCATCTGTCAAATTCATCACTTGAGAGTCTAGTAGATGTATTATCTGCATGGGCCATTGCTCATAGTGTGCTCTCCAGATTTAAGACACATCCTTTTAGAGAAGTAGCACTATAGAGAAGTAGTACAGTCAAGTTTTGATTACCTGCTAAAAGACAAAAGCCAATGCAAATATAATTAATCGATGGATACTTTGCTTATTGTTCCACTGTCATAACAAGGTCTGAAAAAACTGACTACAAAAATGTCTAAGAAAACAGAGAGATAAGCAGCCTTTGAGAAATGTTTGGGAGAAAATTTGGTGGTGACTGAGAATCTTAAATTCTTTTTGTTTTCACAATTATTTCTAAATTACATCTTTTAAATTATTTATCCTGAGCTAACAACTTTATTCTCCCCCTGCCCAAATTTTTAATTTGGGATTCTCTACAGGTAACTGAAATTCTGGAGTTGTGGGATTGCCTCTCCAAGGACTAAAGAAACTGAAGAGCATGTGAAGCCCATGGCATGAGAGAAGCAGAGGGAGATATGAAAAGAGAAGCCTTCAGGCTTTCCAAGTCTTGTTATGGCTGCTTCCAGAGGCCTGGCTGCCAGGCTCCTCTTAGGAGTTCTAGCACACACTTTCATTCTTATAATAAATCCCCCTTTTGTTGATAAGGGAAAGAGAAAGTAAAAGAAAAACCAAAATGAGGCCTGATGATTATCTGCACATCCTTCAAGCTCTTCTGTGGAAACTTCCCTGATCACATCAGCCAGAGCAATAGTATTCTCTCAGTTCTGATAAATGTTTATTATCTCCTCCACTCTCTTCATTCTTATCATGGACTGCTTGCATTGTAAGTTATATTTATATATCCCCAAGTAAATCACACATTGTCTGAGAGCAGAAATTAATGTCTTTTACTCTTTTGTATTCCCCAGTGCCCCAAGGAAAGCATGTGGTAGACCCTCAATACATATTTTTTGATTCGTTGAGACTGATCTATGCTCATCAGTTCCAACTTACCTGGTTGGAATTGAAGTTACCTTGACTTGTGATAAAACAATAGAGGCTAACCATGTAGAACATAGAAATGGGACACCATATAATAACTCTAGGGAGAATTCTAGATTATGTATTTGTGTAGGAACAGTTTTAAAAGACATCCCAAAAGAGTGTGCAAGCCTGGATTAGCCACCCCAAGAAGTTAGAATGTTTGACCAGCTTAACAAATGTAATGAGTTGGTGACTCACTGGTGCATACTATGTAATTTGCCTATTCAGTTGCCTAATTTTCATGTGTTGACAATTATCTATGCTAAGCCTTTCCCCACTTACATCACTCAGAAAAGCAAAGAACTTGCTGTACAAGTACAGGTTTGGTAAAGTCTGACTTGGCAGGCATTCTTGTGAAAGAGATCTTGGGGGGGGGGGCTTTAATTGATCTGAAGCTTAATGTAAGTCAAGGGCTTTAATTTTTTTAAAAGGCTACCTCAGCCCAGCTGGGTGTGGCTCAACGGTTGAGCATCCACCTAGGATCTAGGAGATCGAGTTCGATTCCTGATCAGGGTATATGCCCAGGTTGCGGGCTCAATTCCTAGTCGGGGGTACAGGAGGCAGCCGATCAATGACTCTCTCATCATTGATGTTTCTATCTCTCTCTTTCCCTCTCCTTTCCTCTCTCTGAAATCAATAAAGATACATTTAAAAAATAATAAAAATAAAATAAAAGGCGAGCTCAATCTCAGACCAAACTAAGTGAAGAATCACATTAGCTTAGAGTTGGATGTTTTGGTTTCAGAAGTTCAGTGTCTTGCATGGTGTTGGACTTTTACTATCTCGAATCATCCAGGGTCCCTTCCATGTAGCACAGCTCATTCATTAGGAAATTCTTTAGTATTTCAAACCTTTATCTACTATCTATTTCCCCAGCATGTACACCTGTGGAGCTTAATTCTACCCTTTGAGCCACATAAACCAAATCTCACTCTCCTCTTGCATCACAATGGAAAGACAGCTATCATTCCCTACCCCCCAAAGTCTGGACTTTAAATCTCCCCAGATCTCTCTTTTTTAAAGACTCTTGTTAAAGAGCAGCTTTAGGTTTATAACAAAATTGAGAGAAAGGTACAGAGATTTCCCATATGTCCCTGCTCTGCACAGGAATAGCTTCCCCCACTACCTACATCCCCTACCAGAGTGATACATATGTTAGAATTCATGAACCTACATCGACACAACATAATCCTCCAAGGTCCGTAGTTTACTTTAGGATTCACTCTTGATGTTGTACATTCTATAGGCTTGGACAAACGTATAGTGACATATGTCTGTCAGATAGTGGACATCATAATACCATACACAGTATGTTCAGTGCTCAAAAATCCTTTATGCATAGAATTATACACTTGAAACCTATATAATTATATTGGCCAATGTCACCCCAATAAATTTCATTTTTAAAAATTAAGTAATTAATTAAAAATTTTAAACCTGAAAATAAATCCTCTGTGCTCTACCTATTCAGCTCCACCCCCATTCCCCCCACCCAACCCTTGGCAACTATCTTTTACTATCTCCATAATTTTGCCTTTCCCAGAATGTCATATAGTTGGAATCATGCAGTATATAGCCTTTTCAGATTGGCTTCTTTCACTTAGTAATAGGCATTTATAATCTCTCCATGCCTTTTCATAACTTAATAGCTCGTTTCTTTTTAGTGCTAAATAATATTTCATTGCCTGGATGTACTATAGTTTATTTATTCATTTACCTTCAGAAAGACATTTTGGGTGCTTTCAAGTTTTGGCAATTATGAATAAAGCTCCTATAAACATCCATGCACAGCTTTTTGTGTGGACATAAGTTTTTAACTCTTTGGGGTAAATACCAAGGAGTGTGATGGCTGGATTGTACGGTAAGAGTACGTTTAGTTTTGTGAGAAACTGCCAAACTGTCTTCCTAAGTGGCTCTACCATTTTGCATTCCCACCAGTAAAGTAGGAGAATTCCTATTGTTCCACATCTTTGTCAGCATTTGGTGTTGTCAGTGTTCTGGATTTTGGCCATTCTTATAGGTGAATAGTGATACCCAGTTAGTTCTCTTACCATTCTCTCAGTAATGTGGTTTCTAGATCCCTCACTGTTCTACTTTCCCTTCTTGGGAAGCTCTACCTTATGAAACAACTAAAAAGATAAATTATTTCCCCAAAATTATACAGCCATCAACATCAGAGCTGAAATTTGTATTCACCATTATTTTTAATGAATTGACTCACAAGGTAGTGACCTTTTTTCTTTCTTTCTGTGAATAATGCTATTAATTCAACATCAAGGAGCCCAGGGGTTATGAGAAGAGTACCAACAACTTCTAAGATTTCTGTATCTTTCAAATGAAAGCATGTCTGCCTTTTTGACCAAAAGCATTAAACACGTTGAAGGAAATCACTATTGTTTCTATTTCATAGTTAATAAAAATTATAGCTTTTAAAGATATGCTAAGCATATGCTAAGAATATGCTATTTTCCAGCAATCTGTTACCTACAAAGGAGCCCCCATAAGGCTGTCATCTGACTTCTCATCAGAAATTCCACAGGCCAGAAAGGAATGGCATGAAGTATTCAAGGTAATACAAAACAAGGATCTGAAACCAAGACTACGCTATCTGGCAAGATTATCAGTCAAGCTGGATGGTGAAATAAAGAGCTTCCCAGACAAAAAGAGGCTAAAAGATTTCATCATTACAAAACCAGCCTTACAGGAAATGTTAAAGAAATTGCTATAATTAGAAGTAAGAAATAAAGAAAATGAGAAACATAAGCATAAAGAAACAAAATGGCAGTTGATAACTATCTTTCAATAATAACCTTAAATGTAAATGGATTAAATACCCCAATAAAAAGATATAGGGTGGCTGAATGGATAAGAAAACATGACCCAAATATATGCTGTCTACAAGAGACCCACCTCAGAACAAAAGACTCATACAGGATGAAAGTGAAGGGATGGAAAAAATTTTTCCAGGCAAATGGAAATGAAAAAAATCTGGGATAGCAATACTCATATTGGACAAAACAGACTTCAAAATGAAGACCATAATGAGAGACAAGAAAGGTCATTATGTAATACTAAAGGGATCAATCCAGCAAGAGGATATAACCCTGATAAACACATATGCACCCAATATAGGAGGACCTAAATTTATTTTAAAAATCTTCTAGAGGACTTTAAGGGAGAGATTGACAGCAATGCAGTCATACTAGGGGATTTAACACCCCACTGACTTCACTGGATAGGTCTTCCAGACAAAAAAATCAACAAGGAAACAGTGACCCTAAATGACACACTAGATCAGATGGATTTAATTGACATTTACATAACATTCTACTCCAAAGTTGCAGAATATACATTCTTCTCAAGTGCACATGGAACAGTCTCAAAGACAGGCCACATGTTATGATACAAAAAAAGTCTCTACAGGTTCAAGAAGATTGAAATCATATCAAGCATCTTCTCAGACCACAGTGGCATGAAATTAGAAATCAACTATAGTAAAAACACTAAAAGACATTTAAACACATGGAGGTTGAAAAGTATGTTTTTAAACAATGAATGGGTTACCAAAGAGATCAAAAAAGAAATAAAAAACTTCCTGGAAACAAATGAAAATGAACATACAACTCCAAATCTATGGGACACAATGAAAGCAGTCCTGAGAGGGGAGTTCATAGCACTACAAGCCTACCTCAAAAAATAAGAAAAACTTCTAATAGACTCTCTAACCCTACAACTTAAAAACTTAGAAAGAGAACAACAAGAAAAGCCCAAAGTAAGTAGAAGGAAAGAAATAATAAAGATCAGAGCAGAAATAAATGACATAGAGAGTAAAAAACAATACAAAAGATCAATGAAACCAAGAGATAGTTCTTTGAAAAGATAAACAAAATTGATGAAACTTTAGCCAGGCTCATTAAGAAACAAAGAGAGAAGACCCAAATGAACTAAATCAAAAACGAAAGAGATGAAATAACTGACCCAACAGAAATACAAAGGATTGTAAGAAAATACTATGAACAGCTATATGCCACCAAGTTGGACAACCTAGATGAAATGGATAAATTCCTAGAAAAATACACCCTTCCAAAACTCAATCAGGAAGAGTCAGAAAGTCTAAATAGGCCAATAACTGCTGATGAAGTTGAAGCAGTAATCAAAGGGCTCCCAACACACAAAAGCCCTGGCACGGATGGCTTCACAGGGGAGTTTTACCAAACATCCAAAGAAGAATTAACACCTATCCTCCTCAAACTATTTCAAGAAATCCAAGAGGAAGGAGTGCTTCCAAACTATTTTTACAAGGCCAGCATTAGCCTAATTCCAAAGCCTGATAAAGACACTACAAAGAAAGAGAATTACAGGCCAATATCCCTCATGAACATATTTGCTGAAATCCTCAACAAAATATTAGCAAATTGGATCCAGCAATATATTAAAAAGATCATACACCATGACCAAGTAGGATTTATTCCAGGGATGCAAGGCTGGCACAATATTCACAAATCAATAAACATGATACATCACATAAACAAATTGAAAGACTAAAATTTCATGATCATATCAGTAGATGCAGAAAAAGCATTCAATAAAATCCAACACCTATTTTTGATAAAAACTCTCAGCAAAGTGGGAAATAGAGGGATCATACCTCAACATAATAAAGGCCATATATGACAAACCTATAGCCAACATCATACTTAATGGGCAAAAACTAAAACCATTTCCCCTAAGAACAGGAACAAGACAGGGGTATCCACTTTCACCACTCTTATTCAACATGTACTGGAAGTCCTAGTCACAGTCCTTGTCTAGTCAGACAAGAAGAAAACATAAAAGGCATCCAAATTGGAAAGGAGGAAACAAAACTGTAATTATTTGCAAATGACATGATATTGTATATAGAGAATCCTAAAGAATCCACCAAAAAACTACTAGATTTAATAAATGAATTCAGCAAGGTAGAAGGATACAAAATTAACACCCAGAACTCGATGGCATTTTTGTACACCAAGAATGAACTCAGAAATAGAAACTATAAAAAAAATCCCATTTACCATTGCAACTAAAAAAATAAGATACCTAGGAATAAACTTAACCAAAGATGTGAAAGACCTTTACTCAGAAAACCACAGGACACTGAAAAAAGAAATAAAGGAAGACATAAACAAATGGAAAATATACCATGTTCATGGATTGAAAGAATTAACATCATTAAAATGCCCATATTACCCAAAGCAATCTATAAATTCAATGCAATCCCTATTAAAATACCAACAGCATATTTCACAGACCTAGAAAAAACACTTCTAAAATTTATATGAAACCAAAAAACACCCCAAACAGCCATGGCAATCTTGAGAAAAAAGAACAAAGTTGGAGAGATCACAATACCAGATATCAAGTTATCCTACAAAGCCACTGTAATCAAGACAGCCTGGTACTAGCACAAGAACAGACATATAGATCAGTGGAACAGAACAAAAAATCCAGAAATTGACTCATGCCATTATGTTCAATTAGTATTTGATAAAGGAGGCAAGAACATACAATGGAGTAAAGACAGTCTCTTCAATAAATGGTGTTGGTAAAATTGGACAGGTATATGCAAAAAAATGAAACTAGACCACCAACTTGCACCATACACAAAAGTAAATTCAAAATGGGTAAAAGACTTAAATGTAAGACACAAAACCATAAAAATCTTAAAGGAAAACATAGGCAGCAAAATCTCAGACACCTCTCATAGCAATATGTTTGCTGATACATCTCCTAGGGCAAAAGAAATGAAGGAGAAAATAAACCAATGGGACTGCATCAAAATAAAAAGCTTCTGCACAGCAAAAGAAACCATCAACAAAACAAAAAGGGAGCCCACTGTATGGGAGAACATATTTGCTAATGACACATCGGATAAAGGGTTAATATCCAAAATATATAAGGAACTCATACAACTTAACAAAAGGAAGACAAACAATCCAATTAAAAAATGGGCAAAGGACCTAAATAGATACTTCTCCAAAGAGGACATACAGATGGCTAAAGACATATGAAAAAATGCTCAATGTCGCTAATCATCAGAGAGATGCAAATTAAAACCACCATGAGGGATCACTTCATACCTGTCAGAATGGCTGCCATTGACAAGTCAACAAACGACAAGTGCTGACGAGGGTGTAGAGAAAGGAGAACCCTAGTACAGTGATGATGGGAGTGCAGACTGGTGCAGCCACTATGGAAAGCAGTATGGAGTTTCCTCAAAAGATTAAAAATTGACCTGTCATTTAACCCAGTGATCCCACTTCTAGGAATATATCCTAGAAGGAACCTGAAACACCAATCACAAAGAACTTATGCACCCCTATGTTCATAGCAGCACAATTTACAATAGCTAAGATCTGGAAACAGCCCAAGTGCCCACCAGTAGACGAGTGGATAAAAAAGCTGTGGCACATTTACACCGTGGAATACTATGCAGCTGTAAAAAAGAGGGATCTTTTATCCCTTGGAACAACATGGAGGGAACTAGAAAGTATTATGCTAAGTGAAATAAGCCAGTCAGAGAAAGACAACATGATCTCACTTATATGTGGAATATAATAAACAAAATAAACTGATGAACAAAGTGGACCCACAGACATAGAAGCATGGAACAGACTGAGAGATCTCAGAGGGAAGGTGGGGGGGAGATTAATCAAAGAACTTATATGCTTATAAGCATAACCCATGGACACAGACATTGGTGTGGGGAAAGCCTGGGGGTGGGATGGATGTGGGGTGGAGGGGATCAAGGGGGATAAAAAGGGGACATCTGTAATATTGTCAACAATGAAGATAATGAAACTTAAAAAGAAAAAAAAGATGAGAAGACAAAAAAAAAAAAAAAAGGATATACTATTTTCCAAAGCTAAAAAATCCAAGGCAGGTAATGAGCAGAGTAGATTTCCATTGCCTGATACTCATATTTATGATGATCATACACGTTCCCTTTATACTTGGTAAATTGTTTCTCTATCAGAACCTATCCTTCTTAAGAACATATAAGCCCCGTATATAGTTCTGAGGAAACAGCTTGGTATTTGTCCAAGAGATCAAAATGTATGTAGTAACTAGGTTGTATTTATTGTAAATGGTAAGATATTTGAATTGCTGAGTAAACCTTACCAAGAATCCTGGAAATGAGTGATCCTGATTTGACTGTGATTTCTCCCTGAGGTCAGTTCTAGGTCACTGTATTCTGAGTCTTTATGCCACTTAGTCATGATGGGAATTATAGTTGACCTGGATTTCCCCATTGACATTTCCACTTGATTAGCTCTGAAATATAGTGTGTGAGTTCTGTTTCATTCTAGACTTAAATAGCAGGAAACTTCTGCTTTTATTCCCAAACATACTCCCTCAAATTTATAGAAGTTAGAAGTCCCAGTAGAATCACTTGACAGATATTTCTGGTTTGTAATTCACCCATAGGGACTATGTGGGCACCAGGATAGGAATTTTTCACAGGCTCTAGGCTACTACTTAACAAATTAGAGTCATTTCTTACTAATTCAAACTAATTTGATAAAGAACAGTACAAATTAGTAAAATCTTTGAATCATATACTTAAAATTTTCTAATTGTAAAAACTTTAAACTTACAGAAAAATTAAAATATATGAAATTCCCATACATCTTTTACCCGGATCCCCAACTTTTTAACATTTTACCACATTTGTTTTATTACTCTATTTATGCATATCTATATTCTTCATTTTTTTTCTGCACCATTTGAAAGGCAATACTTTCATACTTCTCTTTATTTCTTATTACTTCCTAAGTATTTCCTAGGAATAAGGGAATTTTCTTATGTACTACAGTATTCAAATTTGGGACACTTACCATTGATTCAATAGTTTTACCTAACCTACCAGTTTTTTCAATGATCCTAATAATGTCCTTTATAACATATTTTACCCCAGGATCCAGTACAGAACCATGCACTGCATTTAATTGGGTTTTTATTCTCTTTAAACATGGAACAGTTTCTTAGTCTTTTCTTTGCCCTTCGTGACAAAGACAAAATATTTTATAGAATGTATCTCTATTTGGGTAAGCTGATGTTGCCTCGTAATTAGATTCAGGTTTGCATCCGTAGCCAGAAAACTACATATTGATGACATGTCCTTCTCAGACGCCCCAGGTAAAAGATACCCATCTGCCAGCCATTTGTGGTGTTAAATTTGATCACCTGATTAAAGTGTTGTCCACTTTCTCCACTGTAGTTTCTATTTTCTCTCTTGCAACTGGTAAGCAATCTGTGGGGAGACTTTAAGCCCATCCTAATATTCTGTTCCTCATCACAATTTTCTTCCTAAATTTAATGATTCTTGCCCTAATCAGTCTTTGCTATGGTGATTATAAAATGTTAACACCCCCTGGAAGATCCAATCACTCTTCACATTTGTCAGTAGATGTTTTTTTTTATAAGAAGTCTTTCTCTCTTTCCTTTTCTCTCTCTTCCTCTCCCCACCTCCCCCCTGCATCCCTCCCTCCCTCTTACCTATCTATTATTAGTATGGATCTAGAGATTCCAATTTTATTACATGGGCTATAATCCATTCCTGTCATTATTAATTTTAATGCTAAATTGTCCCAGGTTTGGCAAGTTGGTTCCCTTATAAGATGGCACCTGTATGCTTTTAATATGCTTCCATAATTATTTTAAAAACATTTTCTGTTTTCTAGTTCAACAAGATGTTTCAGACTTATCAGTACCTTCCCTGCCCCAGCCCTAGAACTGGCTATTTCTCCAAGGACCTCTGTTTCCTTTTAATGGGGAATGATATTTAGAAGCCAAGATCTAAGCACTAGATAAGCTCGTTGCTACTAAGGAGTTTTTGCTTCCAGGCCCTTTAAGAGGACAGAGCTAGGAAAATAAACACATGTGCACATACACATGCACACACAGACACACAGTGTTGGAGCCACTTTACAATCTGGGTCCAACCAACACTTCAACTTCATCTCTTCCCTCCTCATAGTAGACCAGTGTATTCTTAGATTCCTTCCTTAGGTTACATGCAACAGAAACCAAACAAGCTAGTCTACACAAAAAGGACATTTATTAAAAGGATATTAATGTTCTCATGGAATCCAAGGAAGAGGTAACCCCCCAAGTACCTGGAAGATCCAGAAACTTCCACAAAGGGAAGTTCTGTTCCTCCTAACAAGCCTAAGTTCTAAATTCCAGAATCTTGAGAAGAATCTAAATCACCAGCCAGTATTCCCCTTAGACGCAGGCAAGACAGACTTCTGTCCTGGACTCCATACTTCAGAGGACTCTGCATATCACACACCAAAAAGAAGTTGTTAAAGAACATATGTGTGTCTTTTTCCCTGGGGTCCTGCTTGTAGCTCTTGCTGCAGCACAAGCTGTAATCCTAAATCCTCAGGGAAACATTTTTCTGTGTGTCTTGCCATGCAGGACCCAAGTCTGGGCCACATGAGGCTGTGTGATTGTGCCGCTGTTCACGTTTGAGGCAAACATTGATTTGGGTGACTCTTGAACATAAGAAAGAAAAAAGCTCGTCAAATCCTTCTACTCAGATGCCATAAATAAAATAGAACCCGCTACAATGAAATACTGTTTCCCAGTAGTGTTGAACATCTATTCTCCTATTACTCTTTACGGTACAACTGTGGTCCCAGAGTCACTCCTGACTTTAGTGTGGTGTTTATGATAGTTGTACATGGCAACTGAGAAACATTTTGCATGTTAAACAACTCAGATTACTTTTAAATTTATACATAAGTAGAGCGATAACACTAGTTAAGAACAGTACTGGCTCTTTTCATTGGCAGCTAGTTGGATGCTGAATCTTAAAAGTGAAAATATTTTTATTCTTATAAGACAATAAGATTTTATTAAAGTTACGGAAATTTTAAAATTCTTGATTTTATTAATTTTGATTAAAATTATACCAGCCCTGGCCAGTTTTGCTCAGTGGTTAGAGCATTGGTGGGAGGACTGACCAAAGGATCACGGGTTCTATTCCAGGTCAAGGGCACGTACCTAAGTTGCAGGTTTGATCCCCGGCCCCAGTTGGGGTATGTGCAGGAGGCAACCAATTGATGTGTCTCTCTCACATCGATGTTCTGTCTGTCTCCCTCCCTCCCTCCCTCCCTGCCTTCCACTCTCTCTCAAAATCAATGGAAAAAATATCCTCAGGTTCGGATTAACCCCCTCCCCCCCCCACACACGCAGTGAATTAATCTTGTATTTGGTTAGTTGGTGTGAACTATTCTTTGCAATTAATTATGTTAGCAAAAGTTTACAAGAAACTCAAACAGGTACTTTTGGTCCACTTTTTAAAAATTAATAGTATATTTTTTAAGAGTTTAGAAAAAATATTTTTTTCTAAATTGAAACTGCATGCAAAATAAATGAAAGTAACATTCAAATAAAAGAGAAATTAGAATGTTTATCTATGAAGAAGATTCATATACTCATAGTCTCTAAGACAATTCTATAGGGATTATTTTCTGAACATGTTAAACGTGTAGCTACAGTCTTGAATGAAGAGGGATTTCGATCAATTGAGCACTATGTTATTGCTATTTTCAGTTTTTATAATATTACAACATTAAAATTTTTAGAAGAAGAAAAACTCAAGAAGTACTGTAGGAATATTGCCGTGAGAGACCATGAAAGTTGTGGGAGTGATAGTAACATATAAAATTAAAATAGTTTATAACAGATTCTGTGGTTATGTTAATTTATTACATGTTGTCTCATTATAATGATTAAATTTGTGTCAATTATGTCTCAAATTTTAAAAAATCGTATGTAAATGTTATTTTTCATTCTGAATCTAAGTATTGCTTTAAGAATTTTATTGACAATTCCCATTGCTACTGCCTCAGGAGAGTAACGCTGACCCAAACTGAAACTAATAAAACTGAGAACTATAATGACTCAAGAAACATGCATTACTGTTGATAGAATACAAATTTGTGAAAATCTGAATCATGCTAACATAATTATTAATTTAAATAGAATAGAAGGAAAGAAAAGTATATTTTATGAAATAACTAAAAAATAATTTATGAATTTATATGTCATTTTATTATTCATCCTAACATTGCTGACCCATCAACTAGATGCATTGATATGCATCTTAATACTTCGAGCATCTTTAAGTTTTGCCAATATTCAATTATATAAAAACCATAGCTTTACATACATGCACATATTTTAAATGTTACAGTTATGAAAGTATGTATATATCCATTCTAATTTAATATAGCTGAAGGTAGGATTGGGAGGAAGTGCCATATAATATAAACATAGTTACCAAGAGACCAACTCAGTGCACCTGGGAGCATTTTCCAGAGGAAGTGAGGTCATTGTAAGCTTATCTGATACCCTCAAAAGGTTTATCGGTCCCACTCTGTGCTAGAAACTTTGATGTCTCTAGTCTTTCGTTCACGCTACTTGTTCTGCCTGCAGTGTCCTGAAAAGCATGCGACCCTTCAAGTTCCGGTCGGAGTGAGCTCCCAGGAGGCCTCCTGCCCTCCGGTCACACAGCGCGCCCTCACCCTTTGAGACAGTACATCTCTCCCCTAACCCTGCCCGTGGCGCATCAGTTACCGTCCGCGCTGGTCCATGCCAGCGGAGCAAACTCTTCAGGAATAAGGTCCACCACTTTGTCATGTTTGTTGTCCTGACATCTAGCTCAGAGCCTTGTGCATAAAAGGCACCTAAGCACTTATTGAATGAATGAATGAGTTCACAAATTGATTAGACTTCTCTCAATTTCGGAGACTCCAGTATTCATATTACGTATTGTCTATCATACATATTATTACATGTTATACAATATTCCTATTATATATTATAATGTCCAGTACAATTCTTTTATATCTTAATGTATCTGAAAGAACTTTATTTGCCCACTGATTCTGAAATTTAAAGCAATTTACATTCTTGTTCCTATGAAATGTTAATGTTATGAGTCAAGTGAGATGTGATGTTTTAGAACTTGGATAATCTTTTCTAATTGGGTTTTGTTTTATCCTCACTTGAGGATATGGTTATTGATTTGAGAGAGAGAGAGAGAGAGAAACATCAATGTGAGAGAGAAACATGGGATTGGTTGCCTCCTGTACTCACCCAGGCTGGGGATCGAACCTGCAACCTTTTGATGTGTGGGACAACACTGCAACCAACTGAGCCATCCGGCCAGGGCTGATTGAGTTTTTAAGTGACAAATATAATAATGCTAATCATAACTAATGCAAACAACACAAAAGGCCATAAAGTAAAAAAAAAAGAAAGAAAGAAAGAAAGAAAGAAAGAAAGAAAGAAAGAAAGAAAGAAAGAAAGAAAGAAAGAAAAGAAAGAAAGAAAGAAAATCTTCTGCCCTGTCTATATACTCTAGGAGGTAACTACTCTAAAAGTCTGATGAGTTTCCTTCCAGATATACAGATATTTTTGATATCTTTTTTCACACACACAAAACTACTACAGGAATTTTTTTTCTTTTTCTTCAATCAAACTGGAATTGTAGTATCTAAATTGTTTTGCAACTTGTTTTCATCACTGAAAGATATAGTGTAAACATCTTGCTAGACAGTTTTTGAAATGTTTTCTTCAAGACATTCAGATGCTGTATAACAAGATATTTTAAGAGTTCATTTTGAATATGCAATTACAGGTACTCAGTGAGCACAGGACTCTATTATTTCAATTGAACCTCTCACAGAGGTCTTCTCATATTTGTTTCCTTAGACACTGTCTTGCGGTGAAATTCCTGATTATCAAAGCTCAAGTCTCACTGTGATATCACTCGGGAAGTCCAGGCTTATCCAGCTTTTCCATGGGCAGAAATTGCCCTGGGGATTTCAGCTCTACCTCATTTGGAAAATTCAGAAAATTATGTAGAAGTCACATCAAGAAAACCTTTGATTTGTAAGTTAATCAAGAGTCATTTATTAACTTTCTTATACACACACACAAAAAAGTGTGTACATATAATCATCTACTTTAAAAAAAAAAATTTCAAGGCTGAAAATAACTTTTTTTCCCACTTAGTTTGGCAAAGAGTTAAAGCATAATAAATAAACTGCCATACTACTAAGTAAATATAAGATAGCCAGTTTTACTTAGAAGTTTTTTCAGTATTTGTTTTGGCTCAGTTGAGGCCAAATTGTAACTTCAACCAAAATTATAATCTTACCAAGGACGATTCGGTCCCTTTTCACTCACATTAAATAAATATAGTTTTCAGCTATATTTTAGGGTGTAGGGAAAGAAAAAAATTTCCCTCACCCTTTTAGGGTCCTTGACTGAGTCTGGACATTAAACTGACGACTACAGGTTAACAAGAGAATAGCATAGAATTTTATTGAATTTTCCCATGTACATGGGAGCCTTCACAAGAGAATGAAGACCCAAAGAAGTGAATAGAGCAGGGAGCTTTTATACTTTTTACACAAAGAAACAGTAAATTTGTAAAGAATTGACAAGAGATAGGGGTTTGGTCTAGGGGTAGTAAAACAGTAAAGAAATAGCAAGGTTTGTTTACATGTATTTCTCAGCCCTAGATTCCCTTCTCTGGTGGTAAGGATGAGTGCCTTCCTCCTGATACAGGGAGGATCATTTTCACAGCAAGATTTATCTTCTGCTTTCAGGGGAAGGGGCAGGGCTGGTTTGCAGGGAGTGTCAGAGTGACCTTCCTGCTTCGGCTGTTTTCTCAAACTCCTTCCGTTTGAAATATTCAATAGGCTGGGTGCCGTGTTTGGGAATAGCATGTCCTGAACCCCATCAAGGACAAACTGTAAGGTGTCTCCCCAATAATTCAGAAATAAGGTATGGCCCTCATTCCCTTCTCAGAGTTAAACTGAAGATAACACAAAATGGACCAAAATAAAACAAAGAAGAGTTCGGCTGAAAATACTAGCACATCTAAAAGAAACGTGTCAAATGAGAGCTTTTGCCACTCTCATGTTCTCCACAAGGGAAAACAGGAAAGGACCCAGGAGCAATGGAAGGAAAGGAGAGGAGGGGAGGGGAGGGGAGGGGAGGGGAGGGGAGGGGAGGGGAGGGGAGGGGAGGGGAGGGGAGGGGAGGGGAGGGGAGGGGAGGGGAGGGGAGGGGAGGGGAGGGGAGGGGAGAGGGGTAAGGGTCAGAGGCCAGTGTGAGGGGAGCATGACTACCCATCCCAGCATGATGCTCTCAGCGTCAGAATCACCAAAGGTCTCGCTCCGCTCGCTTGCCCACCGCTCGCTCAGCCTGCCTGGCTAGTCATCTGCCATCCACCGAGAATGGGCACATTAGCTTGGACTGAGACTATAAACAGAGAGCCGGCCAGCCAGCCACCAGGTTGGAACAATGGACATAAGAAAGCCAGCTGCAAAGTTTATGGGAAACAGTATTTCTCCCACGGGCATTTCACAGTTGTCAAGTGGCGCACAACCCCTTCTTTGAGTGACTGCTGCTTCCTTACTTCTGAGAGGCATTTTTCTCTAATATATCAGGAACATTGCTCTTTGGAGGTATATTGGTATGAATGAAACATTCCATTTTGCCTGTTGATCTCAGTCACTGTGGTACATGAAGCAGCCTCAGTTTCCAACCCAGGTGCAGAACTTCAGGTAAGAGGTGTCTGGACCTGACATTCCACACCCGTCTTAACTTTGCGGTTCTTGGTCCCTGTCCTGGTCCAGGCTTGATGTTGACCCTTTACTCAAGGCTCTATTTCGCTTTGACCTATAAAAACACTGCATTTGATTTTTACCTTGATTCCACATGTTCCTCAAATCTTATAACTCATTTTTTTTAAAATTGGATGAGATGCTTCACAGTTCCTCTGAGGTGCAGTCCTTCTCATGTTGGTTCAATAATGAGACTGATTTTTCAGACTTCAGATCTGTTGTTGTTGGTCTTGGGCTGACGGGTGAGGACATCTGGTAGGTCTGCCACAGTAGAGAATGCTCTGCGTAACTGTCATGTTTCCTATTATGTTAGTTCTTTTAACTTTTAAAAATTTTGATTCTTGCTTGCAGTGAGTTCACCCCAAGAGATAGACCCATCATTGGAAAATAAGAAAAGTAATTTTTGAGCCTGCAAAGATGCTAAGGCCCTTTATCACTAAATACATTACGAATAAGCACCTCATGAATACATTACAAGATAGCCCTGGAGACCACCTTGTGTGGACAAGTATATATTCCTCTAACTTCTACACATTCCAGAATGTTCTTGTTTCCTTTGATAACCATAACATTACATACAGACACACTATGGCTCACTGAGCTGCAGAAATTTGGCAGAATAGTTTTCTGAGGAAGCCAGAAAAATGATACCTTAATTTTGGGGGGTGGGAGGAGTACTTTGTTTTGGAAATCAATTCATTAAAAAGCAGTTTGAAACAGAGAAAGATATTTGTGAAGCATTCCCCCTAAGTTTTCTTCAAACCTGAGAACTCTTAGAGCGGGTTTTATTTAGACTGGCCTCAGCTGAGTGCTTTGGTTCTGTGGAGGGACTTCAGGGGCCAGGAAGGGGCTGAAATGAGCCCTAGCTGCACACTAAGCAATTTATCCAAGAGTTTGCTTGAATAATATATTTAGCTACCAAAAAAAAAGTTCAGAAATTACTGCCTTATTGCTTTTTATATCCATCCAGTATGTAAAGTAAGCTGCACTCATTTTAGAATCACAACAGCTGTCAATGCTTCCAATTGTCCTTGTGGTTAAAAAAAAAAAAGTAATTCTCAAGAATTTTGGCCTTGAATAGGTGGTTGGGAGATGGTTGGAACTAGAGCTCAATTCAAACCGTTCTGATTTAAATTGGCCAGCAAGAACAAGACACTGTAATGTTCCGTTTGAAACCAACAGAGGGCAGCACTGCAAATGTTAACTTGGACATGATGAAGCCCACAAATGAGGACTGAGGACAAGCATGGTATATTTAGAAGACGGACACAAACAGAAATGTCATTTGAATTTATTTTCCTTTTGCCTAGAAAAGTAAGTAACCACATTGTTTTGCCTGCTCTTCAGAGCTTGGCACACATTCTTTTTTTACCTGTCATCCATCAATCTTGCACCTATACCGCCTCCTTTTTGTTTTGGAAATCAGAATTCTCTCTCTGAGATCCAGGTGAACAACTGCCCAGAAGGCCCCAGGGCTCTGATGGGTTCTGAACCCCTGTCCTGGGCTCTGGGACACATGGAGCTGCTCTGGGGGGCAGAAGGGGAACTGGGCTGGCCTTCCCACTTGGTGTGAAGAGCTCACCACTGTTTACATCTCTGAGCTCCAGTTCAACCCTGAAAGCAGCACAGAACCTGTAAAGCTAGTAATTTCTGCTTAACGAAAAAGAGCATCAGCTAAACAACCTGTGTGTGTGTGTGTGTGTGTGTGTGTGTGTGTGTGTGTGTGTTTAACCTATAAAATCTCCTGGAACTCAAAAACAAAATTAAAAATTTTTTTTTTCTAACGTTAACATCATGCTTTAACTTGACGTATTTCCTCTAAAAGCACCAAAGGTTCATAAATTAGGAACCATGTTTTTTTTCTGAGAGTTAAAAACGTTACTTGTTTGAGAACACAGAGAATGGGGCTTGCGAATGAACAATTCCAATGGAATTCCCAACTACCCAGAACCCTGCTTCACCTAGGTGTGGCTCTCATCCTTATCTGAGTCAGTTTCCTTATTTGTGAAACAAAGGGGTAGGGTGACTATTCTCTTGGAACTTGAAAATATTGGAAATCTATAATTACTGATTCTACATCTGAAGAGATTATAAAAGATGTTAAAGGCACCTACATGTTGTACACATATCTGAGTTTATAAACTCACAATAGTAAAATGTTCCTATCTTACCCTCCATTGTTTCTTCCCTTTTTTATGAGTATGCTTTTTTTTCTAACCTGACCATTGTCTTTTCGGGAGTCTTATAAATGTTGCCCAAGTGTACCCACTTTACACCAGAAGAGAACAGGCAACAATAGGGAGGCAAAGTTGTAGCAGAGACCTTGTAGCCCAAAACCCTAAAATATTTACTACCTGTCCCCTTACAGAAAAAAAAGATGTTCTTACTTCTGCTTTAGAGAAATTAAATGTGATTCTTTAAAAGAATCAACAACAACAAACAAATTTATTTATTTCCTCACTAAGAGAAAATCAATAGAAATAGAAACATTGAGTTAACCATTGAAAAATCTGGTTATAATTTTTACTGCAACATGAGTATTGCTGCATACAATGTTAACTGAACAGTAAAGTGACTTAAATTTTATTATTTCTTTTTCTTGTGTTTAATCACATTTTTTAAAGCTTGAAATTACATTTTAAGGTAAATAAATAATCAGTAGTTGCTTGGAACTGAATTGTGTGTTCAGTTTTCATTTAATCATTAGCTGACTCTTAAGTGCTGTCCTTCACTGAGTCTCTACTTGGTGTTCCTCTCAGCAATCTCTCCAAGTAGTAGTTAGAATTCAAATAATGCATTATGCCTTCTTACCTCTCAGCATTTATATAAAGCCAGAATCCTATTCTTTTATCCGCCTGAATACACGATTTAAGCTTCAACTTCTCAATGACCTACTTCTAGACAAAACAGAGTGCTTCAGGCCCACCAGAAATTACATACCTATGTATCACATGGATGGTATGTGTTGCAACTTTTGTTAATAGCAAATCTTCAATGTCAAAGCCAATGGCTCTTTAGTTTTTGTGGAGTTTTCCCTAGCATCACAAGATGGGTGCTTGAGCTGCTTAGTACAAGACTGGAAAAATGGGGCAGATGGTACCATATCCATTCCTTCAATAAGAAATTCAGAAGCTTTCTCAGAAACATCCAGCAGGTAGGGCTTGTTTCTCAGTGGCTGGGACCATATCAAATGACTCCTACTAGTGGCCAGTCAGTGTGTATTCCTGAGCACTTTGCTGCTCTAAACAAAATTGGGGTTCTGTTGACTACTGAGAAATGAGAGAAGGGATAATGGAAAGGCAACTAACAACACATGCCACAAAGCTATGGAACCCCCCAAGCATAAAGTGAATCGCAAGAACAGATAGGAGTAAAACATTAATTTTTAAGTTGTTGTTAATATTATGGGAATTTTCACTAACAACAAATATTTGTTAAACATTCAAAATGTTCTCAGTCTAAGTCTACTCTGACCCATTTTGATTCTAGACAATCTAACTCAAATCATGAAGGTATATCTTAATATCCTCTGATGGCATACCAGGTTGGTCAAAACTAGTCAATTCTTTTGAAAGTTATGTTGGTTGAAATAAAACACATGGATAAACAAAGATGTTGAGTGATCAAACTGAAACAGAGTTCCTGCATTTATTGGGTCAATTAATGACTGAAAAGGCTTTTCTTAAAAATTAAAAACAAATTGTCTTGAGACTGAGATTAAGGGTTGAAAGGCCCTTCTCAATCGTTGGCGGTGAAACAAAGAGATGGGTCGGAATTTCACAGAATTGATGTGATAGCTCTTGTTCTCTGATCACTAATGAGTAACCTGGATGAAATAAACCTACCTTCATTGCCAAGGTGCTTTTCCACCCTTTTGATGAACTAATAATCATTTACCTACAGCAATGCAGACTTACCAGCACAGAAATGTTATTCATATTCAAAAAGAACAACGCAACTAAAAATAGAAACAGAAAGGGGTGGCCTGGAGTACAAATTTAATCCTTCATTGACAGACCCTCCGAGGGACTATCCACATCCTTTATTTTACTATAATTCAATTGTATTGACTGCAAATAAATGAGTAGTTGGCTAAAGATCAAAAATCTTTTGTGATATAGTAAAGAACTTTACTATAAAGTACCTTTCTCAGAATTGACTCTGCCTGTCAGAGACTGGAATGTAGAAAAAGCAATAGAAAATTACTGAGGAGGCCAGGATCCAGCATTTCACTCTGTCACTGCTTGAGTCTCTGAGGCTCGATTATCATAACTACATGTAAAGTCTGTCCCAGGTATGCTATGAATGGAGGGTAATGGACATTTTCCACAAGCCCCTGATTACTAATACAGCACTCTTATCACTGGAATCCTTAATGGAAATTGGAGTCAGGGGACAGAACATTTCAGGGAGGTGGCAAGCTCCTAAGGAACTTTTTAATTTTAAAAATATCAATGTGTATGCCTGGCTGGTGTTGCTCAGTGGTTGAGTGTCAACTAGTGAACCGGGAAGTCATGGTTCAATTCCTCATCAGGGCACATGCCCCAGTTTTGGGCTCAATCCCCAGCAGGGGGCGTGCAGGAGGCAGCCGATCAATGATTCTCTCATCATTGATGTTTCTATCTCTCTCCCTCTCCCTTCTTCTCTCTGAAATCAATAATAATAAAAATAAAACATATTTAAAAAATTAAATAAGTAAAAATAAAAATACCAATTTGTGATCCCTGGCTACTTCATGAATGTGGTCAATTTCATCATCAAAAAGAATACGAATTTTAATAAAATCAGAAATGTGTTAATTAACTGAAACATAAAGGCTTCTTATATGTATACAACCCCCTTCTATAATATCCTTGGAAAGTAGTTATGAAAACATTGGATGCCAGCAATCATGGGACTTTAATCATTTACCAAAGTAACTCATTTTATTTTCTAGCAAATTTAACTGTTTGGGATATTATTCTTCTATTAAATAAATATTTATTTAATACAGTGGTTTAAGTTCTGTCCTCTGGAGATAGAAAAAATAAATTTCATCCTTTCACATCCCGGCCCCTCTGTTGTTTGAAGGCACCTTTCCGCCTCTCTTAAATAAAACCTGGGTCTTTGTTTAATCATTCTTCAGATGGCTGAGTTTCAAATCCTATCAGTGTCCTGAAAGGATGTTTAAAGAAAGAATTCCTGATGGTCAATATTTAACTTAAAGCAATGGTTCTCAACACCATTTCCAGAATTCTGATTTAATTATTCGGGATTGGGACCTAGACATTGATAGTTTTCAATACTTCCCAGGTGATTCTAATTTGCAGCTAAGGCTGAGAACC
Organism: Miniopterus schreibersii; assembly: GCF_964146895.1. Taxonomy (NCBI): domain Eukaryota; kingdom Metazoa; phylum Chordata; class Mammalia; order Chiroptera; family Miniopteridae; genus Miniopterus; species Miniopterus schreibersii. Next base: position 74,006,006 of record NC_138107.1, on the reverse strand, counting down.
TCAGAAAATGTGTGGTCCAGCCCTGAAATCGGCGCCTCTGATGTGGAGAGAAGGGTAATGGGCAAATGGAATAGCTACTTTCTTTGTTCTGGACACTAAAGTTGTACTGAGACAACCTAATCACACAGGATTTTAGTGACAGTTATATTCACTCTGGGCTCAGACTGAGTTTAAGGTCAATCCATTTGTCTAATGAATTTCCATGAGCTTATACCTTCCTGGTTCCATAGAGATGGAGTCGAATTTGGATCTAAGTCCAGAATTTTTGGGTTTTACTTATTGCCTGTCACTGTATTATTAATAGTATCAAAGAAAATAGTAGTTGAGCTGTGCTAAACATGGGGCTAAATACATTGTCTTTTAATATATTATCTTAATTAAATCTCCACAGCAGCCTTGTGGGAAAAAGAATATTATTATCCCCATTTTACAGGCAAGAAAATTGAGGCTTAGATAGATTAGATTAGATCCATTGCCCCAAAGACATTTTAGGATTCTATCAGACTAGTCTATATTCTTGCTTTATGTATATTTATATTCTGTTTCCTACCACAAATGTCAGCCTTTCATCAGCACTCACAGATGTGATCTGGCCACTATATAAATCCTTTCCAGAGAGCTGTAAAAATGTGGAACAGGAGGGCACATCCATGCTGTCTTTCCACCAGAGACCACCATCCATGATGCACTAACCAGCATTTTAGAGCTATGCCAGTGCAAACAGCTATGAATCCATCAACATGGAAACATTTTCCCTTTTGTCTGCAGGGATGTCCTGGGACTCTTGGTCAGTGCCTTGCCAAAATCTGTATTCATGGTTTCTATTTCTTTAGTAAACCCATCAATTAAGGAAATGAGCGCTGTCCAGATGGACTTGTTCTAATGAACCAGATGCTGTCTCCAGAAATCACCATGTCTCCCAGGGCTCACCATGTCATTACATCACAGATCATCCTTTTAATATGTTGTTCTATGATTTTATCTGGGACTAACATTAGTCTTACTGATCTATAGTTTGCAGAGACCAAATCAATAGATTATGTGCTTCCCTTCTATTTTTTAGATACCTCCCTTGCTGTCTCTGACTGCTCAAAGATCATTTTAGGCAGTTAGGAAACATCTCTGTTTTCACCCTCATTTGCCTGAGCCACAGAAACCTGACTACCTTTGATTAGTTCTATTTGTCATCTTTATCTCTTTCATAAATTACCCATGAATCTTGGGGTTCCACTGAACCACCCTTCTCTCTCTGAACAGCCTTTACTGCAGAGAAAACTGAACTGGGGCTGTTCTGCTTTTTTCTCTAACATTTATCAACATTACCTCACTTGCCTCAGGCAGTGGGCAGATCGCTTCCTTGTTCTTGCTCAAATAAAACTTAAAACCCTCCTTGTAATTTCCCTTCATATTTTCCTATTATTGAGTTTTGTATCCTTTTCAAGTCTCAGCTCATTCTGGGCGGTAGCCTTCCTGACACCTTAAGCTCATAATTGTATGCTAAAGGAAAATTTAACCCAAAACTATGAAGGCAAGGCTAACAAATCATATATAAATGCCAGCAGCAAGAGGAAATCTGTTATCAGTCCAATCTTTCTCCTTTTATGAGCAAGTCGACCACCTCTATGCTAAATTTAAAATATATTACATATAAAATCACTTCTCAGAACTTTCTTGGTATACACGTGCCATCTCTTTTTGTTTTGTATGCTAAGTAATAGGCCCCCCAAATCATTTCAGAAGCTAGACATTGATCAGGGTCATGAGTCACCCCGTAGACTGATTTTGAGTCCAGGGCTCTTTGTTGCAGTCTCAGCTGACTCTCAGGTAAGCTGTGAGAGACAATGGTCTCCAGCCCTATTCAGTGTCTGACTGGAAAAGCCACAGTCATACTTTCCTAACTGACATAATGGAAAAGAATTATAGTCAGACCTAACAATAACGATCCTATTCTTCCAGGAGCCTGGCACAACAACAAGAAACACTACAAGCCACTGTGGTGTGTCAAAGATTCAGGAAAATCCTACTCACTTTACTGGGAAGGGTTTTGTTCTGGAAAATGATATCACAAATGACATTAATTGAAAGATCTTCAATCAATGAGGCTATACAAGGTCTTTGGATAGTAAATGTAAGGCCTTGGGTAGATTGCGTCAGTAGACTGTGACTTCTGTTCTCCAAATATAAGGTTAGACAGTCGGTTATAAAACATGATCAACAAGGTCCCGTTCTAGATCAAACACACTGTTAAGTTTAAGCCACATACTCTTGGTGCCATAGTTGCTCACAAAATTTCCTCTCCCCATCTCTCAGCCATCCCCACCCCACCCCACCCCTGACCTTTGCATGTGGCAAGTCTCCCTTTTCAAGTTTGTTTTCTCAGGGTGTTATGTGTCACCCAGAAAAGAGGTAGGCCTCATTCAAGTGCCTGCCCTCTCAATCTGGGCTCCAGAATCCAGTCTGCTGACCGGAGGCCCAGACAGTGACAGGGCCATGACCTTGCCCAGTCATTCTGACCTTTAGTTGACCTTTTTCTTTCAGTTTTTGAATTATTTTTTTATTAAAGTTCAGTGTGCATGCCAAACAGAGCATATCTAAGTATACCACTCAGAACAATTTTATCAACTGACCCATCAGTTACTCACACCCAGAAACTCTTTTCCTGTACTCTTCCAAACCTCCCCACTCCTCTCAACAACGATCGGCACCACCTTGACTTCTCCCAGCATAGACCTTCTGACCTGTTCTTGAGCTTTATGTAAATGGACTCATATAACCTGCTCGCTTTTCTGTCTTCTTCTCTCAGCAGTATATTTGTGAGATGCACCCACGCTGTTGAGTGTAGTACTAAACTGCTGGTTCTCATTGCTGGGTCACACTCCATTTGATGACTATCCCTGGTTTCTTTATCCCTCCACTGTTGCTGTCCACTGGGTAGTTTCCAGTTTGGGGCTATTACAAAAAGCCCAGCTGTAAATACTCCAGCCTCTTGGTGACCGTATGTACCCATTTCTGTTGAGTAAACACCTGGGAATGGAATTGTTAGGGCATAGGGTGTGCATATATTCCACTTTAGTAAATACTGTTCACTTGTTTTTTATCCCCCCCCCCCGCCCCCTCCTCCTCCCTCATTTTCTTCAGGCAGCTTCTTAACAAGATAAAACCCTCTCAGGCTGGCCTCACAGCCCTATGTCTATAGATAAAAGATAAACCTCCACCAGCTTGACTCCCAGAAAGTAGCCAGCCTGAGGCTTTTCCCTCGCATTTTCTGAGTGTTCTCTAACAGGCATTTGTCCTGGCCTCTTGTGACAACTGTGCCACATTTGCTAACTTAGAACGATGGGAAGGAAGATGTCAACACAGCTCTCCATGCTGGCCACTCCTCTGGCCTGGAAAAGGCTGAGGGGTTCTGTCCTACTGCTCAGTCCAAGCCTGGGGTAGTCACTGCCCTTCATGACCCACAGTGCAGCAGAAGCCAGTGGTTTCTTAAAATATCGTTTTACTAAGAATTCAGGGATACCTGAAGGGAAATAACACACAGAGCATAATTGACATTACTACTAGTAGGTATGGTGTCTCTCTCGGAGCACCACCAGCCCAGGCTTGTCCTCAGAGCCCCTACAGAATCGACTCCCTACCTGGCTCCCAGACTGCCTTCAGGGCCACTGTCCCTGAGAGCCTGAGCAGCTGTACCTTAGAGTCCAGGCCCAGCAGTCTCCTTCTGCTAAAATACTCTAATGCTCATCCCACCATCAGCCTTACACATCTTTTATACCAGCTCAAGGGTCTCTATTGTTGATCCCAATCTGTGCAGAGGAAAACTTCTGCTAAATCTTTTAGAAATATATATATATATTTCTAAATATATATATACCTAAATATATATACCTATCAACATCCAAAGACCCTGAGTTTGAATTCTCCTTTCACCCCTTTGTTGCAGGGTGACCAAAGAAACATCCAAATCTGTAGAGAATTTGTGTAAGAGTTTGAGCCCAAACTGACAGGAATTGCCAGGAAAGAAGCTCTCAGATGCTTGGGAGAAGGACCGTTTTGCAGCTTCTTTTATGCATTTGAAATTAAGGAGGGGATGTAAGGAAGATTATGTAAAGGTGGGAGAAAGCAAGGCAGGGATTGGATTCCAGGATAGTTAACAGGACTATGCACTCTCTTGGGGGTGGTTATGCTTATTTCAAAGGTGTGTTAACCTAGATGCTCAAGAACAATGGACAGGGCTTGCTTCAGGAAAAGGTAAACCCTTTACTAAAAAAGTTGTGTGTCTGGGGTGCGACCTGCCCAGTTAGGAATTTATGATCAGATCACCCCTGTTACGCCCACAGATAATACATATAAAGTGCAGAAAACCCAGGCTGGCAGGCAGTCAGCAGAGATATGAGCTAGAATTTATGTCAGTAACAGAAAGATAACTTCCCAAAGGCATCTGTTTTCAGTTAGAGATAACTTTGGTCCCCACCCCTCATCCACAAGGAGTATGTATTGACTTCCTATTTGTGCTGTGGGGGGTTTCAGGAAAAAAGAGAGAGGAAGGGTCTGCCCCAGAAGTAAATTCAACCCAGGCAGAAGTATGTGTATAACTTTTAAATACCAAATTATTTTCAGCTTTAAGAAATGTTAGAATGCAGTTTCAGTCAGGACACCTCATTACAAGTATATGAAAAGAGAGAAAGAGGGAAGAGAGGGAGGGAGATATTATTAGAATAGCTTAATGCTACAAAGGGATCTGATGAAAGGAGTAGGGACCAAGGCCAAGGAGACAGCCTGGTGGAGGCTGGACTAGAGGGAGGGGCGGGATTTGGCTGGCCTGCTTTAGAATCTGGACTACACCGCTAACTAGCTGTGCTCTTGAACTTTGCCTTTTCATATCTGTAGAAGGAAGATAATATCTTCCTGAGAAAATTGCTTTATAGCTTAGAGTTAATGTATATAAATTGCCTCGCTCAGCAAATATAAAGACCTTATAAATAGCACCTATTATTATTTGGAATCACACACACACACAGTATTCCCCGAAAGAGAAAGGAAAATAGCTCTGTTGGTAACCATCCTGTGATGTCTCTAAGGCAACATAAACCGCACTTCCAGTGGGAGCATAAGATCAAGAACACGCCGTGTTTGGAGAGCCAGGCACAGCGGGAGCAACGACCACGGATCTCCTCCCGGTGCGCGCTGTTTCGCAGCAGTGATACCTGCAGGGCCCCTTTGCTCCTGACTCCTGAGCTACGATCACTGAGATTGCCGAAACGACTCTCTTCTTCACAACCTCCAGGCCACGGCCTCCTCCCCAGATCCCTCCTCGGAGTTACGCAGCCCGCTCTTGCAGAGACGCTGCGTGCGCTCTGCGGCTGTATTCTCCTTGCAGGAGCGAGCGAGGGGAACCCGACTTCTTACCATCCTCCTGTTCCTGCTCCCCCACCCCCTTCTGCTCCTCCCCCGCCTCCTGCCCCTCCACCTCCTGCTCCTCCTCCTGCTCCTGCCCCTCCTGCTGCTCCTCCCCCTCCTGCTCCCCCCTTTCCTCCTGCTCCTCCCCTTCCTCCTGCTCCTCCCCCTCCTGCCCCTCCTCCTCCCCTCCTGCTCCTGCTTCTCCCCCTTCTCCTCCATCTGCCTGTCTTTAGACGGTGAGCTCTAATAGTACAGTTAACATTTCTAGAAAGATAGATAAGTAGGACATAGTTGAATAGCTATAAATATCTATCCATCTCCATAGATAGAAGGGCATGTAGATATTAGATATCCATAATGTGTGAAAGTGAGAGAGAGAGAGAGAGAGAGAGACTTTTGCTTTTAAATCATTCTGGTTCTCTGCAGCTCAGTGACCTTCCTTGGGATCTCCCTCCAGTCCATTGCTCATGCCAATATACCTTAACAAAAATAACCCAATTCTGTAACTCTATGTGCCTGGCAACATTCTAAGCCCTTTGCATGTATTAACTTGTGTGACCATCACAATGACCCCATGAGATAAAGTGATGCTATTTTCCTCATCTTACAGCTGGGGAGAGCGAGTCACAGGGAGGTTAGCACCTTGCCGGGTTATGCAGCCAGTCGATGGGAATGCTCCTCTCACCCTCGCCCCTCCCTCGCTGTCTGCGGTAGCAGGGTGCTAACACGGACTGCTCCGCATTCTCAGTTCTCCCCAGGGGCTCCAAGTTCAAACTGAAAGGGTTTTCACTAGCCCTGTGATTGATGGTTTGTGCCATGGTATAATTTCCATTAATGCGCATATTCTGAAAAATTCCTGCCATAGGAATCTTATAGGAAATGGTGACTTTATATTCTTTCATTCATTTATCTTCTCTTTCTATTTTCCTACCACTTCTCACTGTCCCTCTCTGTCCGTCTATCTTCTTTCTGAAGGTGGTAAAAGGCATTGTATAGATTTTCCTGCTCCACCCCAGAAATAATGGCCAGTGTTTTTAAGCACTTACTGAGAGCTAGGCCCCGTGCCACATGCTTTGCAGAGAGTACCTCATTTGATCCTCACAACAGCCCCTTTTGAGATAAACACCAATATTAGTCTCATTTTACAAATGAGGAAATGGAAACAGGTTTAGTTCCTGGGCCTGAAGAGAAAGAATCGGGAGAATGAATCCCTGACCTCATTCCCTTCCTCCAGGCTCCTGCCAGCTTCCCCATTGGTGGGGGACATTGATGGGGTCCATGCTGGTCAGCACTTTGGAGCAGAGAGCAGGGTGGACACAAGTGGAGAGGTGATCCAGAGAGGCCAATGACATGCCCAGCACAGTCTCATGAGAACCATTTCCAGGGTGGTGGCAGGGCAACCACGCTGAGTTCACAGAAAGGAGGCTCACCTGTCACTAGAGGCTTCACTTCCATTTGAAAAGTCTAAATGATAAAGAACCACAGGGAATGTGAAGAGGGAGCTGAAAACCAATCCAGAAGGGGGAAAAGAAAAAAAAAAAAAAGAGGTCTGTATAATTGAATTACACATTTAGCAACAACTTGGAACACTATGGGGAAAACAAATATGAACAAATACCGGTCCATCCCCTGGGGAAGTACACAAACGATTACAAAATGCAGAATGAGCCAGGGCTGGTATCTTTTAGGGTTTGGGGTTTGAAACAACAGAAACAACGTCTGGCTAGTTTAAGCAAAAGTGAGTTGCTTTAGGGATATTGAGAGTTCCTAAGACAGCTGAAGGCCTGCCCAGGAAACAAGGTAGCCTTTACCCATAGAGAAGACTTATTTTTTCTATATCTAATGAAATCACATTATATATCATGCAATGAAAAGATTTCCATTTTATGCATATTTGAGGACTTATAGGCTTAGTTCAAGGACCTCAAGGTGGGCTATAGAAGACAGAGCAGCATAGCATAGCCTCTAACTATAGGAAACTCCTCAAAGTGGAAGAAGCATCCAGGCGAGAAGCACCCATTTTCACAACGGGTATCAGAACTGGATAGAGCCCCAGACCCTTTGGTTGGCATAACCTGGGCATGACTAGCAGAGGGCCCTTAATTGGGAAAGGTACCTGAAGTTACCTATCTGTAAAATGGGGATAAAACTTCCTACGTTAGAGGGTTTCAGGAAAGGTGAAATAAGATAATGCATGTGAAGTTTTTAATACATCATACATATTGTTTAATGTTTAGACTTATTATATCTTATCAGTTTTATATTAAGATTAGTTTACATTCTCTTTACAGGAAATTTGGAGTGTCTAGCTCACAGCGGTACTAAGTGTAAAGAAAAGCAGCCCAGGATTTATCCTTTAAGTATTATTCAATCTTCAATGCATTTATTTATCCTTAAATAATTGTTTCTATTGTTTCTAACATTTGAAAGCAAACTTAGAAGAAAGATTTTATGTCACTCAAAAGAGTTGAAAGCAAAAATATATAACAATGTTGACTAATTTTAAAATTAGAGTGTATTTTTTTCTGTTATATTTTTAGTGTATTTTCCCCTCAATTTACTTAATAATAACATTTAATTTTGTTCAATAACAGCCACAAATTTGGTGCTTTTCAGAATTTAAAAGTCAATTCTTGGCTAAGTCTATATTAACAGAGTGCAGTAGAGAAAAGTAGAATAATTCCCAGGAAATCAAGTGATTGTTTAATTTCCCATCAAGTTTCACTTTTCTGTTGACAATTTCTTCATGGAGCATAAATTAGACAAATGCCAATTAAACACAAAACTCTTAAGCTAGACCAATGGCAGTTTGACTCCTGATGACCATTTACTAGTCACATGACCTTAGGTAAATTTCTTAACTTTTCTGAACCTCACTGTCATCCATTTTTAGATAAAATAATAATAAAAGAATAAGATTATTCTGAGGACATAATATGATAGAATGTATGTGAAGTCCCTTGTATATGGCCATAATAGATGTACACTTAATGGCAGTTTTATTGTTTTTATTTTAAAGATATAAAGCATATTTAAAGACTATCAGATAGCATTGGGTAGAATATTATTTCTATACCTAAAAAAATAGAATTATAGGGCTAAAAGAACTCTAAATTTTAAATCAAATCTCCGGCCCTTTGCTAAGAGTATACTGAAAATGAGTCGTTTTCTGTTATTCTAAAAGGTTCCTGGGAAGGAAACAAATATTTTCTATATTCATATTTCTTGAAATATTTCATAAATTTAAAAAGTCAAGTCTTTTTATGAAACTGCATTTCAGTTGATATTATAACACCAAATATCTCTTATTATTATTTTTAAAATATATCTTTTTTGATTTCAGAGAGAGGAAAGGAGAGGGAGAGAGAGAGAAACATCAATGATGAGAGAGTCATTGATCGGCTACAGCCCGCAACTGGGGCATGTGCCCTGACCAGGAATCGAACCCTGATCACCTGGATCCTGGGTCAACGCTCAACCGTTGAGCCACGCCCGGCTGGGCAAGTATCTCTTATTAAAAGTGTCTTTTTTATCTAGAAATAATCATCATAGTTCATATAAGTAGGATCTTAGAGTTTTCCAAATGACTTCACCTACAATATTTCATTTGATCTTTACACTGTCCCTGGTAAGGAAGGCAGGGTATGTGTTTCTAGAACCATATATGGATGAAGAAACTAAAGCCAAGAGTTGAAATCCCTTGTCCTGGACCCTGATCTACCTACTTACTTAATGGCAAAACCTCAGCATGACTCCACATAACTTGCTAACAAAACAAAACAAAACAGAGAACAACCACCATGAGAGATCCTTAAGTGAAACTGGGAACTAAGCAAAAACTCTGACTAAAATATCAGGACTGCCTTTTACTCACCAAACTTTACACAGAAAGAAAAATAAAATGGAAAGACAATACTGAGAGTTTTGAATTTTACAAATATTTGCAAAATGTTTGGAATTACTAACAGTATGAAACGTAGCATTGAAGAGTTTTTCAAAGTTGAACTAATGAGATTATTAGTATGGGGAGAATTACGTTTTCTATTTACCATCATTCATTCGCTGCCTGCTGGAATGCTTGGTGCGTTTTTGCATTTTGCTGTAAAGCAAGTGCATTTTTAAGTCCTGCCAGGAACCAGAAGAGGGCAGTATCCACTAACAAAACAGAAGCCCGCTCACCAGCTCCAGGAGCTGCCCTGATCTGCTCTGCGCGTCCACGCTGTCATCTCAATATACCAGTGTTTGCGACAACAGTAACAAAAAAGTCAATATAATAACTCCAAAGGAAAGAAGGAAGGGAAGAAGGAATGTAAATCCTCATTGCTGAATGAAGATAACATGACAGGATAGGAAGAAAATATTTCAAAACACCTGTGAGTCAGGCTCTGCGCTAAATGCTGCAACGAACAAGGAAAATCCCTGCCCTGCAGGAGAGGAGTTAACACACCCAGCTCTGCCTCCAGCTAGCTGCATCCTTTGTGGCCTCTGTTTACCTGTTAGTAAAACGAATACTTAGGATCAGATGGCCATGCAAGGACCCATCCTCTCAGTATGAAGGCAAATTTGAGTGCCCAGGATGAAAGAGAATGGCAAACAGCCAGTGTGTTCCATGTTACCTAACCTAGCTACATACATATAAACGATGCATTTCTGTTCTTCATTCAGATGGAGTGTGTATACATTTTCATTAATTATTCTCAACAGGAAAAATACATCCATGAATGTAGAATAAAGAAAAATGATATGCTAAAAAATGATCTTACGGTTAATTGAGCATTTTCTACCCCTACAACGCCAGTATTCAACTCAGTTCCCTTCCCCAGCATTTACTGAATTCCCTCTAAGCTCAGTACATGAAGACTATGCTGAGCCTTGGGGAAGCAGGGGCAGGGGGAGCGGGAGAGATGGGATTCAAATGTCCAGATGTGGAGACAAACTTCTACAAGTGGTAAAAGAGGAATGCGTAAATGCCCCAAAGGGGAAGACACTGCTTCTGGCTTGGAAAGTTGAAGAATTGAGGGGTGTTTGAGATGAACCTTGTGAGGTTTTTATGGTGGCAGAGTGAGGGGAATTTCAGGTAGAGGAGACACAGAGGCAGAGGCGAGGAGTGTGCTAGGCATAGTAGAGAGTCCAGTTCCAACGCAGGAGCACAAGGCACGGGGTGGGGCTAGATGGGGAAGTGGTGTGCAGGAAAAAAAGGCTGGAAGGGACAAAAGCAAGGGGAAGGCAGAGGGACACAGAGCCTACAGGGTCTTGAACCCCTTGCTAAGGAGTTTGGCCTGTATGGGCTTAGTTTTTATATTCCACTTTAGTCTAAAGACTTGAACTATATTCTGTAAACCAAGGGAAAGTGGTGAACATTACAGAGTCCATATGTTTAGATTTTATGTACATGCATATGTGTATTTTTTAAAGCCTTTACTTTTTTAGGGCTGTTTTTAAGTCCATAGCAAAATTGAGGGGAAGATACAGAGATTCTCCATAAACTCTCTACCCCTGCACAGGCATAGCCTCCCCCATTACCAACATCTACCAGGGTGGTGTATTTGTTACAACTGATGAGCCTATGTTAATACATTATAATCACAGTTTAGGTGAGGGTTCATTCACTCTTAGTGTAAAATCTGAAGGTTTAGACAATTGTATATGATGTATGTCCAACATTATGGAGCAAACAGAGCATTTCACTGACCTAAAAATCACCCCTCCCCTCCCCACCCCTGACAACCACTGCTCTTCTTACTGTCTCCATAGTTTTGCTTTCTCCAGAATGTAATGGAGTTGGGATCATGCAGTATGTAACCTTTTCAGACTGGTCTTTTTTCACTTATTAATATGCATTTAAGTTTCCTCTCTGTTTTTATCATGGCTTGATAGCTCATTTCCTTTTAGTGCTGAATAATATTCTATGTCCAGATGTATGTGTCTCAGTTTATTTATCCATTCACCTACTGAAGGACATCTTGGTTGCTTCCAAGTTTTGACAATTGAGAATAGAGCTGCTATAAACATCCATGTGAAGGTTTTGTGGTCTATGTGAATATTCCCGGTGTGTGTGTGTATGCAGGCCTCATAAGGTCATGGTTTGACGACTGCTTCCATGAGCTCACAGCAACTGCTTGGACAAAGATGATGACGATGGTGATGGCAAGTTCTAAACCACACAAAATCCTTATAGTTCCTGTGACACTGAATATCAGTGTCACGGGAACTGGTCAAGTAGCCAAATGAGATTTTCCTTAGGAGACTGTGGCCTTGGTGAGACAGCCAGCCATGGACAGCAGCAGCAATGCAAGGGGGCCTTCATTTTGTTTTTACTACCTATGGGCACTTTGTTGAAATCAGTTTCTGTTTTCTGACATATGTGTGTTCTGTTCTAACCTTCTGGTATTTTATTCTACATCAATATTCTTTTCAGAAATATTAGATTACTATGAATGATAAGCTATGTTCCCCTAAAAATGAGCTTCTTTGTATTTTCCACATGATATATAAGCAGGATTATTTGGTTTGGGACTCAGATAATGCTGTCAGGAAAACATGAGCGAGAAAAAGTTTGTCTGCACCTGGGTGGCGCTAATGTATTTTAGCTGGAGGATAGTCTGGGAATTTAAGCAGAACATTTGGAGGTCTCCACAGTGATACATACCACAAAAAAACACATAAAAAGAAATTCTACCACATTTGTTCCTCTTGCTCAGTTTTTGAATATGCTACTAGTCCAGTGGATCTTAATAATTTTGATGACAGACTCAAAAATCCAGCAAAGCTGAGAACCCTATTTTCAGAAAAACACACATGTCTAATAAGTTACACCCATTTTCAGAGGGTTTTATCAAGCCTGCAGGTCAGTAGACCCAGGTCCAGTTTCTCTGTCCTTGGAAGATTTTTCTCTCTTTCTCCCTCTCTTCTTCCTCTCCCCGCCCCTCCCCACCCCCTACAAATGCAATTCAGCTCTGCATTTGTCCAACTAGGCCCAGTTCCATGGAAAGCAACAAGCCCCACACCTGCCATAAATAGACTTCCCACTGGAAGTGCAGTAGCCACCCGGGTCTATTTTCCCTATGGAAAGAAGTCAGAGATTTCACTGCCTCTTTTTTTCTACAACCAATATAAGGTAGATATTGCAAAAAAGAATAAAGAGATCTCTATGGACTTTTTCCAGTCCAAAGATTTGTTGTTTGGTTGGTTGGTTTTCTAGAGATGTATATTTTGTTTCCAACTTCCCTTCTTGGTTATTTCTTTTTTATAAAAAATGTTTGAGGCTCATACTTGGAAACTTCTGATTCCTCTCTTCCTTGAGGACTAAAATACTCATCCAAACTGGACTTTTCTTATGTTTAAGAGTCTCTTTAATTTCAAGACCTTTACTTTATAGAGTTAACAAGATCATTCTTAAAACTTATATTCTAGACAGTAGACTAATTTCATTCAGGTGTTCTGGTTGATTCACTGCTCTGACAATTACAAGAAGCACCCCTCAGAATCCAAGGCCCTTCACATCTAAAGCCCACAGGGATACCTGGATCAAGGCAGTGGTGCTCAAATCTGATCGGCTAACGACTGGTAACTGTCCATAACGGCTTCTCCTGTAAAGTATAACTGATGGTTAAGGAAGGTAAGAAAATAGCTAAGAAATAGAAACATCCTCTCCTTACTAATAATTTCATATCTTTAATGAATTTTCAAAAGGTAGGAAAAGGCTATATTTTCTAAATAACAGCCTTCTGGGACAATTTTTAAAAATTTCCTACTTGATGATAACCGTTCAATGTATAGTTTGTTCTGTTTTTCTTCATGCAGTGTGTATGTTGAGGTCACGGTATGTGAACAGATGGAATATATGGCAGTGGCCAACTAATTAACATTAAAGACAGGGGACCCATTGTTATTCTATAACTCCCATCCATTTACTTTTATTTCCATCACCATGGTACCTAGTGGTTTAATTATTGAGTGTTGTGAATAAACAGTTAAACCAAATCAACTTTTAGAATGCGGCTGCATGGTGTTCGAGAAGCTATGCTTGAGTATTTTCCAAATCACCAAGACCTCAGTGATTTCGGTTGTTAAACTTCCACTGATCAGGGAGGGGAGACTGCAGGGACTTTTATGCAAATTGTTTAGTGTGCAGATTAGTGGGGTGAGAACTGGCATATTTTAAATTACACGGTGGACATTCTTGTGGTTTTTAGTTGTAAGAGTCAACTCTAGAATGCCTCAGGGCTTTGCACCAAAGGAGCATTCAGAAAGCGTGTAGTTTTCACAAGCTCCTGTCGTATGTAGCATGCCGGGGGTCTCCCTCGACTTGAGGAGCCCCTTCTCCTTCTCAGGGGAGCCTTTTCCTGATAGAATTGGATGGAACAAAACCAGGAAGTTCTGAGCAACCTGAAAGTTCCCAAATGTGACCTGTGAGTTTTCCCTTGAGTTTCTCAGGGAGCCTGTGGCAGGAGAGCATTGAAATAGATCCAATTGAGTTACTATATGATGCAGGATTCGCACCCCTGGGTATATTTCCAAAAGCATTCACAGAAGAATCTTGAAGAGGTAATTGCACTCCCAAATTCATTGCAGCATTAGTCACAATAGCAAAGAGGTGGAAGCAACACAAGTATCCATCAGTGGCTGAATAGATAAGCAAAATGTGGTATATACATACAGTAAAATATTATTGATCCTTAATAAAGAAGGAAATCCTGTCACATGCAACATTGATGAACCTTGAGGACATTATGCTAAGTGAAATAAGCCAATCACACAAAAAACACACAAATACTATATGATTTCACTCATTGAAGGCATCTAAACTCATGGAAATAAAAAGTAGAAAAGTGGTTGCGAGGAATTAGGGGGTGGGGGGGGGAACTGGGACTTGTTTAATGGGTTAGAGTTTCAGTTTTGTAAGATTAAGAAGTCCTAAAGATATGCACAACAATGTGAATATCTTTAACATTAACTGAACTATACACTTAAAAATTATTAAGGTGATAAATTTTACCTTATGTGTTTTTTACCACTATTTAAAAAAATGAATGTTATTGTCCCTTCACCTTGAACTGATGGATTGGCATGAACCAAGCAGCAGGTCTGGGGAGGACACCAATGAGGTAATTCTCATTAGAGAAAGCTGTTCTCCTGCCAAAAATACTTTTACTAGAGTTAACCAATGTATAGAATGATCCAAAACCTATAAATCAGAGCCCTTCAGGGCTTCCTGGTTGCTTTGAGAACTACTGTGGACATCTGGAAACTTCCAGAGAGTCTGAACTCAAATGTGTATGTGGAAAGAGGTAGAAAAGTGGTTCAAGTAAAGAAATGAATCAACAAACCAGGAAACGTGCTCAACTGAGGGGCAGTGTTTCTACGGGAAGCTGTTTCTTTGGGGCAATTTCCCCATTTGTTCCCAAACTGACAGAACTTTATGCCTAGGAGATACAATAAATGAATTAATTCCATATTGTGCAAGAGAAAAGGGAAGTCAGGGAAGGGAAGGGTCTTACCCAAGGTTTTCCAGAGAGAAGATTAGAGAACTGGGTATAAGGCTCCCTGTCTCAGTGGTGATTTTAGACAGAATCCTTTCTTCAATGCAATGTGACACGAAAGGCCAATATTCACACACACACACACACATACACACACACACACACACACACAACTGGAGCTTTTCTGGTGAAAATGAAAATGAAAGCAAGGGTGACTGGGAAGTGGTGGTGTTATCCCCTCTTTCCCTTCTCCACACTCCATACCCCCCCTGAGCCCCTGAGGCATGTCTGTAGCTGCCAAGAACTCTTTGAAACGGTTTAAAAACCACTGTACCATACAGTCCTTTTCACTTTATGCCTCTATATAGCACTTATAGACTACTTTGTAATTTTTGTTTACATGTCTCCAGGAAAGAAGTTCATAATAATAATAGCTACCATATATTGCATACTTACTGTGTATTGGCTTGCTTGCTAAGTACTTCACAGCCATTATTTTATTTAATGCACCCCAGAAAGCTATTATTTTATCTCACTTTGCAGGGAAGAAAAACTAAAGTCTACATAACTTAAATTGCTTACTTAGACCAACTTCTGATAGACGGCAGAGCAGGGATTCAAACTCAGTTATGACCAAAGGTCTGTGCCTATAATGAAAGGAGCAATCTGGGTTGTCACTGATTGGTCTTTGGATACCTGTCACTCAGCACAAAGCTGACACATAATAGGCACTTCATAAAAGCTTGTTGGTTGAGATTCCTTTGGTTTGTGGGCATCTTTTAAAAGTGCAGCCATCTCAGGGAGGATTAATGACTATCAATTATTCGCACTAAGTATAAATTAGTTTAATCTGCTTTACTCTTAGCTCTTGACTGTAGCTAGGAAAGCTAGTGTAGTGACTAAGACCATTTATTGAAGTCAGACTGCTGGGAGTTTAGAATCTGAGTAATCCCTTCAAGCTGGTTACCCTCCTGTGTCTCTGGATATTATAATAGAATTTACCACATAGAATTGTTGTGTGGGTTAGATGAGTTCAGGCATCTAAAATATTTAGAACAGTGCTTGGTGTGTAGCAAGCACTCAATAAATATTAAATATTATTATGAAGTGCAGTTGAAGGAAAGGATATTAAGTTTATTTGGTTGGTTGTCATTGTTGCTTTTTGGAAAGAAGAGACAATAAGTTATTCTTCAGCATGGTTTTGGCTGCTGGCGTGGGAGACCAGGGCAGATGTATTGGGAGGTCTCTGGGCAAAGGGCTCCTATGATGGCTTAAGGGTGATATAGACAAGGGTGTCAAAGAGCACATTTCAAAAATATATTTTGGACCTGAGCTATATCTGGGTCAGGGGAATATAACGTGTGTGTTTTTTTCTCCCTCCTAAATCTCTTAGCCTCTGATCTGGGCTCAGGTTTGAGCTATAGATTGAATGCATAATGAATTAGGAAGGATTTTCTGAGCTGGCATAAAGCTTTGGCCATAACAGACATGGGAAGATGTTGCCTCAACTTTCAACTTATTTTCAAATGAATGTTATATGTTTGTTCAGTCAGCCTTCTCATCCAATTTTCAAGGCTTGGTCCCCAAAAAAGGAAAGCCAAGGAATACAGGTATCCTTCCCTATCTGAAAACAGAGCTTTCCTATGACACCTTTCCCATTAGCCAAAATGGCATAAAGCGAAGAAGCAATCACCACAAATTAATATTGGAAAATTTTTTGAGCATTCCCAAATCCCTAAAATAACCTGCCAAGTCATACCAAATAACACATAAAACCTAAAATAACACTAACATATAGTAAAAGCAGAAATGACAGGATAAATACATAGCCTATATAAAGTAGAAATAATGTATGTACAGTGTAGTTTCACCAACCAGTGCACACTGCCTCTCTAACAGCTCACTGCAAACGCTGAACACTATTTTCATGTTTTTTTGTAAAAGTGAAAATCCTTTTTGCATTTCCTTGGGTTAGTGAAAACAGATACTAGTGTTGATATTTCGTAAAAGCAAAGAAATGTAAAGTGAACTTTTGAACTTTCGTAAAGTGGGGGATACCTGTGTAGAGCAGGCCCTTGGCTTGGGAGGAGTTCTGCTATGTACCAGGCATAAAATCCAAGTTTCATTTCCTTTAGGGTTAAGAAGTTGGATTGAGTGGTGCCTTTGTTAAGGAAAATGCTTCTGAGAGTTCCAGGTTACCTCTGGGTGGATGCTCCCGACAGAGGTAGAATCCAGTTGTTTTTTCTCTATTTTGCCAGATGATACTATGACTGTCTGCCCTTTATAACCAAATTCTGGTTAATTATTTAATCTTAATCAGCATACCTGTTCTCAGATCACAAATTAAACATGAGGGGAAAATAAATGACACAAAGGTATATAATGTATAAATTCATTTAAATTGATTTCAATTCTATGGGGATAAAACTCTTTTTACGATGGGGCAATAAATTCAGCTCTTCTTAGAGTGTATGGCAATCACTGCAGGTTCGCCTGCAGCTCCATTCCTGCCCTTCCCTGGCCCACTCCTCACCCAGGTCAGAGGGACTACATGTCCCACCCTCCCCTGCCTCCCCACGGCCGCTTGGCCAATGAGAGGCTCTGGTGGGAGGTTAGAGGAGTGAAAGCCCCAGGAGAAACAAGGTGCTTTCTCAGGCATCTTTGCTGAAGCTGCTCTGCTCTGTGGCTGCAATTTCCTCTGCACAGCCCCTGTTTCTGTGGTCCCAGCTCCTGCCAGGAGTCCTCAGAATTGTCCCAGTTCCTGTTAAGAGTCCTGGCTCAGCCCACCCTGCAACTCCACTGCCTCAGTAAGTTGCAGCCGCTGCTGCTATTGCTAAGCTCTGGGTTGCTCGCTGGGCCCTGTTTGGCTCCTCAGCCCTCCTCTCCCCAGTGTAACCAATACCCTTTATCAAATGCCCTCAGTATGAAATGTCTGCAACTGTTCCTTTCCTTTTTCCTTTCTTTCCTTTCCTTTCCTTTCCTTTTTCTTTTTTTCTTTTCTTTTCTTTCTGGCGAGTAACGCGAGAGAAAGACCTCTATATGGTTGACTCTAGAACAACATGGGTTTGAACTGTAAGGTCCTTTACATATGTTTTTTTCCCCCAATAAATACTGTAAATGTATTTTCTCTTCTTATGATTTTCTTAACTTTTTTTCTCTTGCTTACTCTATTGTAAGAATACAGTATATAATACACATACAAATATGTGTTGACTGTTTATGTTATAGGTAAGGCTCCTGGTCAGTAGTAGGCTATTAATTAAGTTTTGGGGGGAGTCAAAAGTTATATGTGAATTTTCTACTGCACAGTTGTTTGTGCCCCCAACCCCCTGTCAACTGTAACCTGCTTTAGAAGCTCTGTTTCTACCTACCAATTTTTCTATAGTTTAAGGCATATTATTTCTGTCTCTCAGTTGTTGGCTTCATGGAGCAAATAATAAATCAGGTTATTTCTTGAATGCCCACTTTGTATAGTGTACTTTAGTAATGTCTAAAAACAACCTGGTAGGACATTTGCCCTCAGCTCACAGCAATAGCAAACAAATGTAGTTCATCCTAACAGAGAGCTGAAGGTTGAACTTTCTAGACTCTGGCTCTTTCCCAGGCTTGTGCCACACCCTCTCACATTCAGAGGCAAGAGTGGAGGCTGGGGCATTAATGCTGCCCGTTAGAACCTTCCACGTGCTGCCCAAGTGTCTCCCTGAGCACGTGAGCCCAGAATTGACACAGGAGCAATGAGACCATGGATGTAGAAGCCAGTACTGAGAGCAGGTCCGTAATGGGCACTTGCCCATCTGTTGTCTAGTTAGGTTTTTTTTCTTTTTAATAGAGTAGCTAATACAAACTAACCTTAAAGAGTACTTTAGAATTTGCAAAGTACTTTCATAAACATTAGCTCAATGTTGCTAAGAGTTCTGAATACTGTTCTGGCATGAAATTGCTGTCCTCAAACAAATGATTTCAGAATTGAAAGAATAATATTTAAAGAACTCCCTACTTCAGTAAAGGCAACGTCATTTTCTTTTAATGTAATATTGGAAGCTGTTATTCAGGGAAACCCTCTATAGCATACATTTGTGACCTAGTCTTATTCTAATAGTCACAGGGGAGACAACATCACACTTTCTAGCGGTGGAGTCTCGGGCCACCTTTCACTGGGTTGGAAGGAAATTCTCTAAATCATTTGCCAGTTAAGCACTTGGTTCCTTGTGCATTAGTGGGCCCAGTCTTACCATATCAAGTATTCTAGCAATGTTTCTTGATAATAAGGCATTTTAAGTTGTCATAGTTCAATAGTGACATGTATAATACAATAAAGACAAGTGAAGTCTCTGACATGCACAATCTCAAAACTATGTTTCTCTATACAATGAGTCTATTTACTTTTTTCTTGTACAAGAGAAACTTCTCACTGGTATATTTTTTTTAAATCCCAGGTCTGTGCTTAGTATAAGATTTTTTTAAATTACCATGAAATCCTGACATTTTAAAAAATGTAACAACAAGTCCAAACTTGCTTCTGACCTGCCTAATCTGAAATGAATTCCACTTTTATACGTGTCATTGCATAGTGAAGACATAAACAAACACATATATTAGACTTAAACACTCAAAATAATGGCAGGACAATTCATTCACTCATCAAATTGTTACTGAACATCTATTATTCCCAGCATTATGCTCAGGGTGCTGATACAAAGGAAAACACGGTCCTTCATAGAGCTTTGGTCTAGTGGGAAAGACAGGTTATTTAGCTCTTCACTTTTAACAGAATAAACGCTTGTCATAACTCTAGTGCTGAGGGACAAGTGACAGGTTTTCCATGGAATAATAATAATAATAATACTTGGCATTACTCTATGTATATATATACACATATACTACATATTTCTTATTTATCTTTTCTTCAATGTCTAACACAGAAGACAATAATAAATATTTTCTGAGTTAATAAACTAAAGAAATGTGATTTGATTTAAAGGCTAAAAAATCTCTAGCACAGGAAGGATCTTTTTGACCTAAATCTTGGAGGCCTCCCAATATATGGCCCATGGAGCATAATCTTTAGAATGAGGCTTTTACTTCTCAACTTCTTCCTTTCACATCAATGTAAGAGATGTTCTATAACAGTTACCGTATGCTAGACAATGATAAACACTTAGATATAAAAATGGTTTCAGTAAAGGCTCATCCTCAACAAATCATTCTTGGGAATTCAAATATAATGTGGAAATAAAGGTATGTGAGCCTAAGGATAGAGACTGTATTTTATTTATCCTTTTATCTCCAGTGTCATGGCACAAAGCAGATAGTTTATAGAAGGTTGTTGAGGAAATAGATGAATGCATAGATGCACTAAGGCTTGAGCTGAGCACAAGCAATGAAGGAGCAATTCTCACTTGATGTGTGTGTGAGGGAAAAGGGGGTTTAGTCTAGAGAGGCTGCAGGCTGGAGGTGGTACAATTGAACTTGGTTTTGAAGATGAGAAGCTTATAAGCAAAGGGGGAGACAAACAGCAGTCCGTCGTACAGGCGGCATGAACAAAGACAAGGGAGAGTGAAGGGACACGCCGGTGTGGCTCCGTCCGAGGATGGGTGGCAATATTAGCTAGTCCCAGTTGGTGAGAGAAGGGCTTCTCTTTGTAACCTCCTTCTTCCACCATGGAGGGCAAGAAGCCCAGGCTTGCTCCAGCTCTGCAGAAGAGGTCATTCCTCCCCATTCTATTTCTCCCAACTTATTTGGCTCTCAGTTTGGGAGAAAGGCAGAAACAGGACAGATGAGAAAAGTGGTATTTGAAACTGTCCCATGGCTAGTGCCAATCACCCAAGTCACTTGGTTGTCTTTCTTGCCTGCCTCACTCTGATGGGTGCCCACAGAAATCATTAACTGATTCTTAGGATTGTTGCCAAAGTTAAAATATAATACATCTCAGCAATCACGGACTGAGCCCACAAAGACTGTACTGGTTCAAGTTGTTAGAGTATAAAAACAATCGCTTTTCCTCCTTATAATTTTTAGTCAACACCCCCCCCCCCAATAGTACTCGTGCTACCAGGCTTGCTTTCAAATGCACCAAACAATTTTTGAACATTACTTACAACATCCTGCCACTTTCTATTTCATAACAAGTGTGAAGTTAACATTTTTAAGAGAAAGAACAACTTCACTAGCAACACAGCTATGAAGAAGAGATATTCAACCTTCTAATAAAATAGTAATGCTGCAAGCTCAGCTGCTCATAAAACATTTATAACCGTCAGCCAGTAAAGTGCAGAACAAGAGATTTAAATGTTGCTGCTTGATGAAATGGAGGAGTGCTTGGTATAAATATCACACAGGAGCATGTGGGCTGCAGTGGGCTGCAGGGAAAGAGGTCCCCTGTGGCTACAGGTGTCTATTTTGTAGTTAACCAAAGGTTGGTCCCTTTCTGACATTTTTCGTCAGCAATCTAGAATTGAGACCTGAAATGGGGTAGGTGGGGAGAGAGGGAATTGAGCTGGGAAGACCGTCCTGGTCAACCTGTGTTACGTCATTAAAACAATAAGAGTGGTGCAACCAGAGGCACACCTGTGCTTCACCAGGCCAGCTCAGGTGTCTTCTGCTGCACAGCACCCCCACTGCTCTGGGAGATGGGGAGGGAGGAAGAGTCATGAGCCAGGTTATCTGGAGGTAACTGCGCAGGCTCTGCGTGTCTGAGTGCACGTGAGGGATGAGAGAGAGCTAGAGAAAGTGCTGAGTTTCCTTTTGCTTCTCACTAGGGACTATAGCTGGGACTCTAGCTGGGCATGTGTTAACATTAACAATCCCTATTAAAAAATGAACTCGTCCACGTATGCTTTCAATCAGGGGATTCATTGGTTCAACTCTCGAAAATTACCAGCTATGCTCGATACCTACCATGTCCTCAATTCTCTAGGTTGGAACTCTTATGTCGCGTCTATGGGGAAGCTTGAATCTACCCTCTTTTGTCTCCTGTTTTTAATCTGTTCTGTGTTCTGAGTGAACACCTCAGCACGCCTTCCAATTCATTAATTAGCTTTGTCCATCTAGAGTAGTTTTTATTCTTTCTAATTACAGTGGTGATAGCAGGATTTTCTACTGGTTCTTTTTCATATCCACCTGCTTTTGTTTCATAATTCTTTCCTATAACTTATTACTTTTGGAGATTTTTTTTTCCTTTAGTTCATTGGGAGTTTTCAGATAGTTGTATTATTTCTATTCTTTCAGGAATGACTTCCTGATTTGTTGTGCATTTGGCTATCATTTATGACATAAATTTCTTCTCTGTTTTAAAATTTTAATTGCCATGCTATCTGGAGTGGAAATTTCCTTTTTTTGGTGCTTTTGCTCTTCTTTTCTTGCTTACTTCTCCTTGCCTGGGAGATGGTGGTTGTCCTCCCCTGGCCTAGGTCCCCATTTGGAACCAAGCTGAATGGGAACAGTTTGGGAGTCTTGTCCAGGGGAGTGTTGCTAATCCCACCTCTCAGCCAGTACGTGCTTCTTTCTTGGCACAGGCTCTGGTTGGGGGGCCCCAGCTTCCCCAGCTTCCCCAGCTTCTCTCTCCTGCTACCCCAGGAGATAGCTGTAGCTTGTTGTATGCCCTCTTCCTAGGAATGGTGCCTTGCCCTGGCGCTCTGTGTCACACAGCTAGCCTAGCTCCAGGCTGGAAGACATCAGGGTCTGTTCCCTTGCACTCAGGGAACTCCCAGCAGCGGTGGCCAGTTTCCTATTCTAGTGCCCAGAACACAGAAACCTACACCATCCCTCATTGTCTTATTTCTGGACCACAGAGATGTTCTCTTATTTTTGAGAGTGATTATATATTTTTAATTTTTTAAATATTTTACTACACGAAGGGAAAGGGGTGTGGCTTTTTACCTCCACCTATTCCATCAACTTAGGCAGAAATTGTGAGACGCCCCTCCAGACTTCAAGTTCCTTGAGGATAGAGTCATATCTTATTTGACATTATATCCTACAAAATAGTACACACTTTGGAATGCTCGTGGAACAAATGAACAAATGAATGAATATGGTAGAATTCCTTGTTGAAATTGGAATTCTTTTTCTTTCCCTATTCCCCAGTCTGATGATTTCATTCTGAGGTCAGGCTACGGTTTGTTCCCCCCAAAATCAAACGTTGCTCAAATTATCCTACAAAGTTTTGTTCCTCTCTGGTCCTTCTCTGGACCACTTATTTAAAACTGTTTGAATTGTTACCATTTTATTTTTAAAGTAATTATGTCCTGTTAAGAAGATACACAGTTCAGACTATTGCAATTAGGTTAAACATAACATTATTTCTCATTAAAAATAAGCGGCATAGCTGTATAAAGTTTAGTCAGTACAGATATAAACAAACTAAGGGATAAGACCATTCAAAACTCCGCTGTTCAGAACTACTCGTTGTTTACAATTTGGGGCACAACTGTCTTTCTCTCTGGCTCTGAGAGGCCCCCCCTCGGCTCATCTCGAGCTGCCCCGAATTCACCTGTGCCTGCTGTGCTTTCAGTGGGCGGGGGGCCCTCCTCAGGGCCTGAGTGGCCAGGAATGTGGGTGCCAGCCACGGGACTGCAAGCGTGGCCACCCCGCAGGATTTTTATAGTTCACGTTTCACTCTGAGGTGAGCAGATTCTGACTTATGTGGCAATGCAGAAATGCTTTGCTGAATTCGTTGCTAACATCCTGAAGAGGTGATTATGATGAACATGAAGATAAATAAGTTATATCTCAGAGGACGGACATTTGTTACTTGGCTTGGGCGGGGGGCGGGGGGAAGCACAGGCTTCATCTTCTTTTGGGGCCTCTGCACCCTGTTCCTCTGTCACTTCCCTTGTCTCTTAGGACCACCTTTATCTACCTCTTATATTTAGCCAGCTCCTTCCATGCAACAGAATAGCCACGCTCAGCTGAAGGGATGCCACTCAAACCCAGGTTATTGTATCCGTGGAAATGGTGAAGAGCCTTTGGGTGACGTTTCAGGAACAAGATGAAAATAAAATCAAGAACCCCAAACCCCAGTGCTTGTCAAGCGCCTCTAAGCAGCAGCAGCGCCTCCGTCCATCCTGGCAGCTTGTTGCAACGGGCCCATGGCAGCAGGACCTCAGGGAGGGCGCAGGGGAAGGGACGGGCCCGGGCGCCAGGACAGCGGTGGGCGCGGGAACTCAGGGGAGCTGGATGCGAACATGGGACCTCAAGAGAGGCACGAACAGATGCTGATGCTCTCACCACCTGCCCAGAACCATGCGAAACGCAGAAATGACAAAGTCAAATTTAAAAATGCAAAATAAATCCAGGAGGTGGGCAAGAAGCATATGCACGGCAAAGCCATGTGGTTCTGAGAACTGTCAGGCAACTGGTGAAATTAAATTAAGAATATAAGTAGTCTGCAAGCCAGAGACTAAAGGGAAAACGCTCAGGTTCCTGAAGGACAGAGGTCAGGGAAAGGTTAGAGGTTGTGAACTGAAGTGTGAATAAAGCAATATAGTTCTTGCTGAGAAGACTCCGGAAAGACAAAGAGTTTATAATAATGTCAAGAGAAGCAATGGAAGAGCAGTTAGAAATAAGAGAAACTTACATCTCCCGCTGACTCAGAACTACGTTCATATTTCCCTGGGATTGGCAGCTATTCATTTATCTCTATGCCGATGCATGTTTTAAATAGTGAGGTATTTATTAGGGTTACTGTCTGAGCTGTTTCGATCCTTGGAGGTCTGACTGAAAAGGCAAACAAATGAAAAGTCTCTGTTTTAAAAGAACTGAAAATCTAGTTGAAATGCAACAAAATGGTGTAGCCGACAGCCATGGTGTAGTGTTAGTCACTGGTGTAAATGACAGAGAACAGAGGATTAAGAGAAGACTGTCCAGTGACCAAACTGGGCCTGGCAAAGGAGTGGGACTTGATTTTAATAAAAAAGAGGGGAGGGGAGGGGAAAGGAAGAGATCATAGTTGAGATCTTGTGCCCCCATGACTAGCACTGTGCTAGCCTTTTATAGGGCATCAATAATGTTTATCCATAAAAGGATGAACCATAGATGGCATGGGGCATAGCTGAGCTTGCTCATGGGATGAGAAATGCACCTGGAAACATGACAAAGTTGGGAAGCAGAATAGGGAGAATCTTTGGAGTAGGCAGAGAGTTTAGATTTGATAGAGTAGGAAACAGAGTGCACTAAAAGTTCCTCTTCTTTTTTAAAATTTACATAAAACAAATATACTATTTTGTATGTGTAGGGTTCTATGAATTTTAACATGTAAACAATAATCCCCCATTATCTGCAGTTTCCCTTTCCAGGGTTTCAGTTACCTGCTGTCAACTGAGGTCCAAAAATATTAAATGAAAAAATTCCAGAAAGAAACAATTTGTCAGTTTTAATTTGCATGCTGTTCTCAGCAGTGTGATGAAATCTTGAGACACCCCTCTTTATTCTGCAGAAGAAGTGAGTCATCCCTTTATCTGGTGTCTCCACAAGGTACATGCTCCCCACCCATTAGTCACTTAGTAGTCATCTGAGTTATCGGATGGACTTGTAAATAACACTTATTCACATAAGTGTTATAGTATACTGTTATAATTGTTCTACTTTATTATTAGTTAATCTCTTACTGTGCCTAATTTATGGATAAACTTTATCGTAGAGTACGTATGTATAGGAAAAAACATAGTATATATAGGGTTCAGTACTATCTGTGGCTATTTTTAAAAACTCAACTTTTCTCTGGCTTGTTTTCTCATCTATAAAATGAACTAAGTCCTTTCAAGCTATTAAATGTAAAAATACCCAAATACAATAATATATCACTTGATATACCTGAAAAATAGAGCAGTGTAATCTGCAAGAGATATAAAAGAATTTCTGAAGAAATCCTAGCTTTCAAGACTACAGAGCGAATGATTATCTGAAAGACCACAGTCTATGACTGTACTGAAATTCAAATAGCCAAATTTTTCAGTGACACAGGAACAGCATAACCATATATGCCAAGTCAATACCATAGCGCCTCTGTTGTTTTATGCATAACTCCGCCCAAATTCACGGACGTGTCTGCGTTTACTCCTGTGACCCTCGTTTTGAATGGGCCCCGGTTGTTCTCGTTCCTTAGTGTTTTCTCATGGGAAAGGCTTTCGTCGCCATCAGGCAGCAAGCTAGAGCTCATCCAGTACGGCCTCGCTGTGCTGTCGGAAAATGACATGCGATAAAAAGAAAACTTGCCTAGGAAGGTGATGCGAGCAACCAGCTTCTCAAATCCTGAGATGAGGCCTGGGAGCTCAGGCCGCGGTTCACAGGGCGATGGCGAGCGAGGAGGGGGGATGTGGTGAGCATGAGGAACACCTCGAGGCTGTAAACCTGTGTGTGGCTGGGGTCGCGGGCGGCGTCAGGACCGGTGACGTTCACCACAGAGAAAGGCCCAGGTCCTTCTCTGAAGGGGAGCATCAGGCAGAGCTGGGGGAAGCATTCCATTCCTCTGGGGATGACTAGGGACTTCTCACACTTAAGGAGACGAAAGTAAGACTGTTTAGTTTGGACCTACCATTGGGCACCCTTCCAAGTGGGGTCTTAAAATTTCCCTGAGTGCAACCTTTCTTTTCTTGATGTTCTTTTTACTAGTAGTTTTCAAACCTCTGCACACTTTTATTGCGAGTGTTGTCGGTTTTTCTCCACCCTGCCCCTTAAGAAGTGCCACAGTTTCCAAAAGGAAACCTCACAGGAAACCAGGACATGCAGGAGCCATGGCAGTGGAGTGATTCTGCCGTGAGTGGAAGACCAGCTCTTGGGCCGCTTGGTCTCCCCACCATCTCCGTGGGTTCCTGGGGCACTGTCACTGGTTTTCAGTGTTCGCCTGGGGTGCCCAGTCACCAGGCTGCCCAGAGCTCTCTGCTGCAGAGCTTAGAGGCCCCAAATGGCAGCCTGGTTCCTGATCCCTACCAATATACAGAGCAGTCCTCCAAACCTTGCCCCTGATCGATAAAGGGTACGACTAGGTCAATCGGATAAAGCAGTCCATAGCAACACATTAGCTTGCCAGTCTGTTCTTTTCCTCTAATTATATAATGTTTACTCTGGCTTAAATGGCTACCATCGAGGCCCTGTGGCTGTAAGCACAGGCCAGGGAAGGCTGTATTTATGTCAGGGGTGGGCATGGGGGTTCTGGGTTAATGTCACGTATCCTATCTCATAGGTGCCCTGAACTCTGCCCAGCAGACACCAGGATGTTTCTAAGGCACTGATTTCTTCCTCCTGATGTGACAGTCTAAAAATATAAATGTGACACTGATGATTTTTCCCTGTAAAATACTCATGAGACTTACAGATAAAGGCTTGTAAGACTAAGGAAATACTTAGAAGATTTTTGAAAGTACCAAACTACACATTAAAAAAATGAACACCTGGCAAGTGGAGAGAGAGCAAAAGTGAGGGGGGAGAGTGAGAGAGAGACAGAGAGAGACAGAGAGAGAATTACTTTCCTAATGCTGCCAGTAATGCACTCTATTGGAGTTATTTTTGAAAAATAAAAAGCTGTTAACTCAGCCAAGTGTCTAACCAGTTGACCTTTAAAAGTTTTAATAATATGCAATGAAATTATTAAAGTACATGGGGAAACATACAAACTGAAACCTCAGCTTCAAAGTTTACCCCCATGCCTTTAAAACATTCATCTATTTGGGAAGGTTTCCCTTAATAGTTCTCTGACTAAGAGTTTGACATCTTATGTGGGCCAGCCATCAGCGGGTACGGACTCACTTATCTTACACAGCCATGGACCAAGATGCTCTGGCTTTAGCTTCTAACTCCCTATGTAGAAAAAAAATATTCACAATAATTGATACCTTTAGAATCTGAAGCAGCTGCGAGACAATCTTGTCTGATTTAAGGTAAAGGAGAAATGGGAGCTGTAGACATCTGGTCTCTCATCGACCTATTGTGGGATCTTGAGGAAGACAAAGAGAACCTGGCCTTCATCTCTGCAGCAGGGATACCACCCACAACCTTTACGAAGAACAGCTAGTAAAGGCAGGAAGGATTATAGTTTTTAGGAAGTAAGCGATCAAACCATAACCTTGTTTAGTTTTAACCTGCATCAACAGGGGCAAACTAAGGCATTTTTGTTTGTTTGTTTGTTTTATTATTTTTTAAAATGACCCAGTTGAAAGGATAGTAAATCTATGCTGATGTTATCATGACAAAGTATAGCTACAAAAACCACCTTCTGAGTTGCATGAGGACAGCTTGAGCATGAAAAAGAGTTTGTATTTACTGTTTCAAAGGCAAAAACTACCTGTAATTATTTCCTCAGTGGGACTGCATAAAACTGGAATTCCATTTAATCTTCTACTAAACAATTTCTATATTTCATGTCATGGATTAGAATGAAAATGGGGATAGTTCATCAACACTGATCTGGGATATAAAAAAGAACAGCGAAGCCGAGGGTATGAGAGTGCATAAAAATGTTTTGTGTTCTGACCAGTACATTGCTTTAAAAAAATTTTACAGTCAGGCCCAATTGTTCATTCTCTCCATGCAGAAGATACTCACATATTCATTTTTAAAAGGGCAAATCAACCATAATTCAGTTTATAAACTATGAAGCTGGTTGCGAATGTCTGGATGAATATTCATTAGAATCTCTTAATCTGCCATCGACTGTGATTCATTAGGCATATGTAAATATCACTCACTTTAATTGCCCCTAAACTGACTTAACATAATATTGTCATTAGCAAATTATTAGTTATTTGTGTAACTAATGGTACATTATGGTGTGCACGCTAAATCTCCAAATATATGATTACAATTATGGTGATGTTTTATGCTGGGGGCTTTCTAAACTACTTGATGAAATATAATAGAGTCAAATCAAATCTGGTATGTTAATAGGACACTTGCAGAACTTTTTTCTGCATGTTGGTGCTGTTATCATATCCCAGCTACTCACTCTTCCTGACACTTGACTTGCCATAGCTTCTTTCTATTGCCTTGTCTGCACCAAAGGTCTTAGGAACTTCCTCAACTCTGTTCTCCCACATTTTACCTAATGGGCTCAATCCCAGCTTGCTTTTAGAAGTAGAACAAACAATACAAAATGGGCAAAGAAAGCATAGAAGACCCTCCTGAACACTGATGTAAAGGGGTAAGGCCAGCACGTAATTTAACCAACTCAAAGGAACTTGACTCTATGGGGTTGTCTTTAGGAGACTGCAGCTACATTTCACCTGCATAAATTCATCAAAGAGTGAGCTGTGTTGTAGCTGTTTTCTCCAGAATTATCATCATCTATGAAGAATTTGATACCTCCTATAAAGCCTTTTGCATTCTTTGCATTGCTCTTTCTGAAAATAGTTTTTACCTGTCCCTCCATCTTCCCAAAGCACATACGTTACAACAAAGTCATGTAGAAAAGGACTTCCTTTTATCTCCATCTCCACAACAATATCAGGAGGGTTTTCAAAGAGAATCACTTACTTTTATCACTTATAATTATTACAAATTCACAAAGCAAGCTCCTAGGAATAAAGTCAACCCAGTATTCTGGCAGAGAAGTATACCTTTAGTCTCTGTTAATTGCCCAACTGCTGACAGGAATATGTTAATACAAAATGAGCTAACAGAGGCTGGAAAGTCTTTTATCACATTGCCTCCTAAATATTAGTACATTAACAGGCCATTGATGTTTATAAACAGAGATCCAGATAATGCATGTTCCTGTCTTTGATAATGTTCTAAATTAATTGCCATTTCATCTTAACTTAATAAGCAATCCTTTTGGTTGAAAAAAGTGCTTACACGAGAAAAGAAATTATTGAGATAATGACAGCATAATGAATATAGATTGTGGCACAAATCTCCTGAAGAGATACCAACATTCCAGAAACATGGTCAAGCATTATTGTATTTAAAATAAAGCAAATTTTTCAGTCTAACATATTTCAGGTTTAACACTACTGCCATAAAGTAGAACAATTCTCATTATTTGATTGATGATGAGCGATTGAATCCCTCCTCTCAAGGAACTTAGTTGTGAGTTTTAGAGATCTCTTCTAGCCAATATAATTCCTCCCAACTTAAAAACTGATTGGTTGAGGTGCCACCTCTATGCTATACATACCTCTGACACAACAACTATTACCTTCTGGTTCATAACCAAGCTTGCCTCCTCTATGGACTATAAGTTCCTCAAAGGTATGATATTTGTTTCTGGTACAGAGTTTGGCAAATGGGGCAAATTGGGTCTGTCACCTGAACTTTTCATTAAAAAACTTCAATTGGAACACAATGCCCATTCATTTACTATTGTAACAGAAACCAACATATTGGTCCACAAAGCCTAAAACATTTACTTTCTGACCCTTTACAGAAAAAGTTTGCCAACCCATGGTCTAATAAACAGAATTTTGCTAAAAATGAATGAATGAGTGAATGAATAAAGTTCCCCCCTGAAAGCATCTTCTTTGTGATAAAAATTTATGCCTCAAATGTCTGCAGAGTCAGTGATTTATTATGTAGTTAAAGTGTGGACACTTGTAACTCTGACATCATAGAGATGTTAAAAATATCTAATTTATATGAGCCCTGATAACTTTGTTATATAGTTTGGCCAAGGTATTTGGCTGGAGTTATATTACCAAGTCCATTTATGAGTTACAGTTGAGTTATTTATGAGTTATAGTTGAATGCAAACTATGACTTAGAAAGTCACTTTAAATTTTGTTCAGACTTCTAAGTCCACTTTAGACTGAAATACAAGTATCTTTCTTAATGTATATACTAGAGGGAATGAAGAAACACTCTTGCCCACCATTGATATTGCAATTATTAATAATAACCAGTAGTTATGGAGCCACTAACTTTGTGCCAGGCCCATGCAAAGCACTTGACATACATTATCTCATTTACTCATTACTACAACTTTATGACATAGAGACTATTACTTTTCCTACATTAAAGATGAGAATATTGAGACTTAGAGAAAATATATGCTTTATCTAAAGTCACACAGCCCATAACTGGGAGCCAGGAGTCAGTTCTCAGCTTTTCTATGACCATGACCCATATTCCTTCTATAATGTTATGCTGCCTCATATTGTATATGGAATTATATCAACTGCATTGTTATGTTGAGATACTTAACACATGGTCACTAAAAATTATGTTTTTGAAAAATAGTCAACCATCCAGAGACAAATCTAATATAAAATGTTTAGTAAAAATAGAATATAAAATTAAATATATTTTGATCCTAATTCTGTAAAGTATATGTGTATTAGGATGTCAGCTTAAACCTAGAATGCAGACGCAGGCAGATCTAGGCATGGCCAGTGAACTGATGGGGCGACCTAACCAGAGTATTTTTACTTAAAATCTGATTAACTTTCTAGGAAAGATCTCTTCCTAATAAAACAAGGCCTGGGCTATGAGCTTGACCTAATAACTAAGCTCCTGTTGGATGAGAGAAGTGATTTTGAGTACACTGTGAAGGTGGTTACTCAAACTGCCCCATGCCCAGATGCTTGGATCCACTGTGGTATAAGCAACACCACTTGAGAATAATATGACTAATGTCACATGAGACCACCCATGAAGCCATTGTTGGAAAGGCAATCTGCCATGAGCTCTGAGCTCATTCACATGCCTGCTGGGTATGCCCAGAATAAAAGAATCT
Source organism: Miniopterus schreibersii (assembly GCF_964146895.1). Classification (NCBI taxonomy): domain Eukaryota; kingdom Metazoa; phylum Chordata; class Mammalia; order Chiroptera; family Miniopteridae; genus Miniopterus; species Miniopterus schreibersii. Next base: position 73,974,464 of record NC_138107.1, on the reverse strand, counting down.
TAGCTATTCTTTATCTAGGCCATTTCTCAGGGTTGAGTTTATAGCAAGCAACCTATATCCTAACCCTTACTATTTGAGAGGATTCTTCATAATAATGTGCTCTACTGAAGAGACACCATTCTCTGCCCCCCATTACTGAAGTGGAATGAAAGGAGGAGGGTCTCCCTTAACATGTCCCAGGCAACTAGTAAATAGGCCTGTGACTTAAATTCATTCACTAGGGACTCCAACTCCACAGGGGGCCTGCAAAAGTGAGAGGACTCGTGGAAATCCCTTCAGAGAAACAGTGTTTAGAGATTCCAGAGACAATGTGCAGCTACAGGAAAGCCGCTGGTGTCCTGATGAGACTGGTTATTTCCACTAAGAGGCAAGTGATAAGCTTTCTGCTTCTTCCAGAGAGATGCTTCAATTCCTGCCCACTTCTCAAGTCTGTCTTATCTCCACCATCCCATCATTTAGTGAGCCACTGATATCCTGCCAATTAATTCCTTTTCTCCTTAACATGGTCAGAGTCAGTTCCTATTGCTTGCAACCAGTAACCCTGACTCATAGAGAACTTCTACTCTGTGGCCATTCAAACACCAAATACATGTGATTCTAAGCATAACATGAGAGATATTGAGGGGCTTTTGCCCACCTTTCCCTCCAGCTTCCCTTAGTTTGAGTATCTTATAGAAAAGTTTCAGGACATGCGTAAAATCAGCTATGGGGGTAAAGAAGCATTAATTTTCCTATTCTGCCAAAGTGTAAAATTTGCAAATGCTTCAGCAAGATAACAAGGAGAATTATGAGTACCATCTTAGAGAAAACCTATGATGCCCAAGACAAAAAAGAAGAAGTTCTCACTATTTCAAGCCAACTATATTCATTATGGACTTTAATGACCATTGATCATTCCTTCCGCATGGATGGCCACCCTAGCAGGACCAGATGTCTTGCCAGCAACTAAAAGTATTCAGAGAAATTGACTTCAGTGGTCTTTTTCATGTCATCTTTGATGACTCTCATTCAACTATGGGAATTTAACATCTTTAAAAAAAAATTCCAATTAGAAGCAACTAGTTTTCTCATTCAGTCCCCAGGCCCTTCACAGACTTCTGCAGACAGTACATTCTATTGCCAGTCTTTGTTCTCCAGACCCCCTCCCAGATACACTTCCTCAGGGTCCTTTTCTCAGTCAGTTCATCTCATTACTCATACATGTTTAGCTCAGGAGAAATATTTGGGAAACCTCATAGAAGCTTTGGCTGAATTCACTGTTTTTTATGCAAAAACGTTTGGACTGAAATCACCGTTTTTGTGCCTTGTTCAAATCTCCATTTTATTACTTAGCACATTTTAAACTGTCCCTTCTTAGTCTTTAGGCTTCTTCAGTTCAGGGAATAGGGGCCATGTCTTTGTATGCTTGGCACCTATCACAGTGCCTCGCACATGGAAGGTGTTAAATAAATGTTTGTAAAGCGGAGCTGAAGGATTCATGTTTAGTATGTTCTAAAATGCCAATCCGTTATTCCTCTCAACTACAACTTTATGACACAGAGACTATTTCATTTTGGGCAGGAGAGGTTTTTTGGAGACTCTTTCTAACTTTAGAGTAGAGTGCAGGTTTCTGAGGCTTTACGTCACTATGTCAGCCTGACTACGGAGATACCGGGAGACACAGGCATTTTAATTCCTCAAGTCACATTGGTAACTGCTGTGTCAAGGATGATCATGGTACAAAGGGCTCTTCATAAAGGGTGGCATTCTTCTTGGCTCAGCTCTTGCCAGAATCCTGGGCCAGTATCTACAGATTGCAATAGGCTGGTAACAAATACCTAGATTTCTAGTAAATCTCAAAAAAAAAATGCAAGAATAAGAAAGCTCAAATGAACATATTTTCAGCAATGGACAAGCATAGTTAAGCTAAAATTTCAGTCTCTTTGTAGTCACCAAGCAAGCTGCTCAATGGGCAGGTCTACTGATGTGCCCTCCAAGTGACAGAACACTCACCCTTCCACCATGACCTGCTTGCCCAGTGGTGTGACCAGCCTTGCACTGCTTCATGCCCCTGGTCTGTTGTATCTCCTTTCAGCTATCTACAATCTTCTCTTTGCAGGTCTGTCCAATGTATCTTGATTCAACCACCTAGAAAAATCTTCGACTTCCCAGGAATCCTGTGCTGGACACTGTTGACAATTCTTCCTGAAGGGCTTATAAGCTTCCCCATTCGCATTCCCTTTTCCTGGGACTGATTCTCCCTTGGTCACAACATAGCTTCTTGGCACATTTTATACAGGTCTCTCTCCTTGGACAAGTGTAATTTGGATGTACATGGTATATACAGAGGATATCTAAGACTTAGATGTATACAGGGGATTGCAGATGTGATTTTAGAGTACATGGCATAGCAGGAAGATGCAGAAAGGATAGTAATTTTGCCTTGGATGGGGTGGGTGGTGTAGGGGAAAACACCACCGTGGAGGTGCAGCTTGGAGATGAGCAGACCTCTTCCAGCGGACAGTGGTACATTCCAGGTAGGAGAGAGAACTTGTGAAAAAGCAAAGTGTGTGAAACATGATGACATATGGTGACAGTGTGAATAAAGCTAGGGAACTATAAGAATCTTTATTTCATTGTAAGAAGTTCAAAAACCATTCAGAATTTAGGCAGGAGAGTGACATGATCAGATGGATATTCTAGAAAACTGTAGCAATAGTGTGGAAAATGGGTTGGAAAGAGTCAAGACTGGAGGTGGGCAAATAAATACAAGGGACATTTACAATATTCTGAGTGATGGTGAGGTGAGGACTTAATCTACGGCAGCCAAAGTGTGGCAGACAGAGGGAACTGATTGGAAAGGTGTTAAGAGAGTACCAATCATAGCCATACAGATGCAGGAGAAGGGATAGCCAAGAAAGACCCTGAGGTGTGGCTTAAGTGACAAAACTATCAACAATGTCATTCACTGAAATAAGGACACAAAAAGGCTTGGAGGTAGATGCTGATTTCAATTTGGACATTTTGAATATAAAGTGCTCTTGTAGTATGCAGAGTTATCTCAAAAGCTGAATGATATATGGATTCAAAAAGAGGTCTGGACTGGAGACTCAGATTTGGCATGTTAGAGCCACTAGTTGTGTGAGCTTAGGCAAGTTATTAAGTTCTCTGTGTATCAGCTTCTTCATCTGTGAAATGGGAATAACAACACTTCCTATATCATAGGGTTGTTACAAGTATTAAGTGACTTAATACATGTAAATGTCTTAAAACCATGCCTGGCACTATATATAAGTATTAGCTATTGTTTATTAGAATTGCTGTTATTGCTTCTGACAAAGTACCCTCATTATATTTATTTTTCGAACTTCAGTATTCTCTTTTTTTGACTTTATTGAGGTATAATTGATGATTACAAAGGTGAGATATTTAAAGTACACAACATGATGATTTAATATACGTATGTATTGTGAAAGGATTCCCCCCATCCAGTTCATTATTGCATCTATTATTCACATATTTACTTTTGTAGTGTGTGTGAGAGCATTTCAGTTCTACTCTTAGCAAATTTCAATTATGTAATACAGTGCCATCAACTATAGTTGCCATGTTACACATTAGATCCTCAGATCTTACCCATCTTACAGCTAAGTCTGCACCTTTTACCAGCCTCTCCCTGTTACCCACCCACCCCCAAACCCTGGAAACAACTTTTCTATTCTCTTGCTGAATTCCACTATTTTTTTTTTTTAGAATCCACATATAATTGATTTCATGCAGTATTTGTCTTTCTCCGTCTGGTGTATTTTACTTAGCATAATGCCCTCTAGGTTCATTCATGTTGTCACAAATTATAGAATTTCCTTCTTTTTTAAGGCTGAATTATATTCCTGTAATCAAGGCTTAATCACTGTTTGAATATTTATTGTTTGTTTATCTTTGAAACTTTCCTCCTTGGGAGATGCTGGCAGAATAGCCCCCACAACGCCACCTCATGCAGGCTGCACACTAACCTTGCGTCTGCTGCTCTGGGCAGGTGACTTAAGACATTCATTGTGATCTTTGGGTTTTAGAAAACTGTCAGGCTGGGATTAAATGCAGCATTTGTTGGAAGTGTCCTGGCTGAATTCCAGCTGAAGCCCTGATGGTTCGAGGGTCTCAATTGTAGCTTCAATTGGATTAGTTACCCATTAGTTCTTCTTCTGACCCTGGGTGGCAGGGCGCAGGCACGGGTAAATCAGGGGCGCCTGCTTTTAAGTGAAGGGAACCCTGCCGAGTGGGCTCTGTAAATCATCCCGCAGGAGAGGGAAAGCTCTGTAGGGATTGTAGGGATCAAAGGCTCTGGGTGTCACTGACCCTCCTGATGCCTCCACCCACTGGTACCCTCTCCCCAAGTGAGGACCTGCAGAGTGGAACACCACTCCTAGGGCATCTTACTGTTACAAAATCTCTATCCACCATGGAGAACGTGCGTGTCTACTGACTACCCTAGGTCAACCCTGCCCAAGTTTTACAAACATTTCCCCCATCTTTCATTTGAAAGGCGACGAAGAAATTGAGTTGTAGGCATGCCCAAGTTTAGCACTACAAGCAGCCTAGCTGATGCTATTTCAATGTTTGATCATAGACAAAATAAAGGACGCAAAAATCATTTTCCTGCCCAATACATATCAGGTGGTGAAAGGTGAAAATTTTATAAAGACCGATAGCCCAGAAACCACGCTGGCAGAAGACGTTGCTTAAACATTCTGATCATGCAGGAAGGGGGTCAGCATGCCTTGAGCCTTGAACCAGAGGAAATAAAAATGCACTGAGTCCAACAGTATCCAAACCCCTAATTGCTGCTGATTTGATTTCAGCAGTAAATTTTGCGTAATACTAATAAATGACTTTTCTTTAGGGGGCCACTGGCATGATTGTTGGGACCTTGTAACAAATACCTAGTGCCATTTAATGATGGAATGACATATCTCTGATATGCAAATTTTTCAGCACAGCAATTAAGCAGTTTAGAATTTTACGACAGTGCTTGGGCTTTATACAACAAAAAAGGGGGGCAATAAAGGCCTGTGATGGATGAGCGAATCCCCACTGGAAATACACTACGTAATGCTGTGGAGACAATACATTATGGGCAGCATTGTCATCGCTGATGATTGGTTGTTAATCTCCCTTCCCATCCTCCCCCAGATCCCAGGGAAGCCCTTGCTCCTGCACCCCACCCACCACCACCCGCGGGGTGCACGACTCAAAACTGCATGGCAGCCACGTTGTTGGGACACGAGTCTGGGGTACAGATGGGAAAGTTGGGGCATAGCAATCTGCTGTGTGCACGGAACACAGAGCAAAAGGAGCTTGCAGCGAGGCAGCTTGTCAGCAGGGGACAGAACTGGGGGCCATATGCCGCTGTTCTCCCTTCTGTCACCAAGTCTGCCACCTCATCCTTCTGTCAGGGGACACTAATGATGAACATGTTTTAAACAGTTTTGTTTACCTAGCAACAGCTTTTCTAAGAGGGGGTCTTAATTAGTAACCTTAAACAATTTTTGGTTTGGGTTTTTTTTTTAAGCATTCATTCATTTGTTCATTCATCTGGAAGAATCTCTCTCTTGCTCATTCCGCACACACCCCCGCCCCCGCCCCCGACACCCTGGAGGCTGTTGTTACTGTTTCCATGAAAAAAGTGTGTCTGCATCACAAAACTAGTTTTAATAGCTATATGCCATTTTTCTTTCTTTCATACCTACTTTAATGCCACAATTAGCTTTGAAGGGTAGATTTTTCCCCACTTGTCCAAGGCAGTATTCCTTTGTGAAGCTCTTCAAATGGGATCTACATTTTAAAATGAAATCCCATTTGGTGATTTTTTTCCCCTCATGATTTTGTACTCCTGGTTGTAGTCACTTTCACGTTAAAGGAGCAGGCTCAGAGCTGATTTAGCAATTCACTCAGTCATGACAGAAAGAAAAAGAAAATTCTAATTTGAATTTCATCAATTATGTTATTAGTTTTCTTTTCAAATTTGATTCACAAAGCACAGTGAAAGCAAAATAGCCTCCTAGTGTTTTCTGAGTTACTTTTGCCTTTGGTTCCCTTTATTCAATATAAAGAAATTGGAATGCTATGAATTCAGATTTCTATTTATGCACAATAATGCTAAATTTAAAAATATCTGTTAAGATGTAAAATATTAAATTCAAGATGAATTAGAAATGATTCTAAAATAGCATCATCCAAAATTTTGAGTAAAATATTTTTCTTTTCTTTTTTTTCTTGTAATGAAATTTATGAAGAGTGGGTTAACAACCAAAAGACAATGCCACCAAATGTGTTTAATCATTAACTCTCATTAGACAATTGCTTCCATAAAAATCAAATGACACAGACTAATTCCTGCAGGAATACCTCTGCTTTTACATTATTGAAACAGCTTCTGCCTTCTTGTAAAAGAACAACACCTCTTTTCAGCCACTAGTTGTTTCTCTTAAAACCTATGATCCACTTAAGCCACTGGAGTATTCACCATTGAATATCAAGCTTCATGTTTATTTAGAAGAAGGTGGAATGATTAAGAGGTAGGCATGGTGGGAATAGAAAAGAGCTGCCCCCAGAAGATAGTTCTTAGAATAAATACTACATTTTTGTTGCTAATTTAGATTTTGTTGTAGTAAGTCAAATAATCACTTTTAATTGGATATTTTTTCTGCATACAAATTATACTATTCCAGAGATAGGTATTAGTTTAGAACTCTAAAGGGAAATTTTTTTATAGTCAACTGATAGTTAACAATATTAATTAATAGACTTTATTTTTAGAGTAGCTCTAAGTTTACAGGAAATTAAGCAGGAAATACAGAGAGTTTCCCCATACCCCTTATCTCTCCCTATAGTTTCCCCTATTATTAATATTTTGCATTCCTATGGGACATTTGTTACAATTGATAAACTAATACGGATACATTATTGTTCAGTAAAACTCGTACTTTACATTAGGGTTCAAGCTTTGTGTTGTACAGTTCTATGGGTTTTGACAAATGTATATACCTACATGTATCCACCATTTCAGGATCGTATGTAATAGTTCTACCACCCTGAATATCTGGGGTCCACCTCTTCATCCTTCCTTCTATCCCCAACGCCTGGCAACCGGTGATCTTTTTACTGTCCCTATAGCTTTGCCCTTATCTAGAATGTCATATAGTTGGAGTCATAGATGATGGAGCCTTTTCATATTGGCTTCTTGCATTTAGTAATGTGCATTTAAGTTTCCTCCATGTCACTGCACATGTTCTAAAATCCATAGAACATACAACATGAAGAGTGAACCTTAATGTAAACTATGGACTTTGGGTGACGATGACATGTCCATATAGGTCCATCAAGTGCAAAAAATGTATAACTCTGGTGGGGGATGTTGACAGTAAGGGATATTCTATATGTGTGGGGATGGGGGCATATAGGAAACCTCTATCTTCTGCTCAGTTTTGCTGTAAACCTAACACTGCTCTAAAAAAATAAAGTTTATTTTAGATAAGCAACTATGTAACAGACCTCATGCCAAAATTAGACCTCATGTCTAACAGAAAACAAGACAAGCACAGCACCTGACCTCTGGCAGCTGGAGTCTAACAAGGAACACAGACATTTAAACTACATATAATGTAAGAAAATTTTATATATATTAATTTCAAAAATAAATAAAATTAAGAAAAACAGAAATTAGGAAATTAGAGTTCCCTGTAACACACAGGAAAAGGGGGTTACACTTAAGGAAATGTTTTTCAAGCCTTTTGACTATATCCTACACTAAGAAATATCATTTAAAGTACAACTCAACATACACATGCACATACACATTTTATGAAACAATACTTAATGTTTATATTCTATTCCTTTTCATTTTATTTTATATATTTTTCTCTTGCTGTTATTAATTTTATGCCATTTAATTAGTGATAATCTGCAGTTTGTCCAGTTATGTCCCTGGTATTAGCATCTTCCTGATCTTTGGACTGTGACTCTGGCAGTATATACTTAAACTTAATGGTGACTTCTCAGTCCTGCTTCTTTTCAATGATTTTATAAGCACCTGGTTCCCTGTGTTGCATCTCTTTCTTCTTAAAATTAAAAATAATCAGGAGGAACAAGATGGCGGCGTAGGTAACAGCTGCACCCGCCGCCTCCCGCAACCACATCAAAATCACAACTAAAACACAGAACCACCAACACTCAGAGCCTCCTGAAATCCTGCTGAACAGAAGCCCCACAACCAGGGAGCTGAAGGAGCATCAAAAGCGGTACAAGGGGCAGAGACGCGGGCGGATCGGGGCTGAATTGCAGAGACTCGGCCTCGGGCCCACACCTGGTGCCGCAGTTTAAACCCTGGAGGGAATCTCGGCGGTGGGGGTTTCCCGGAGGAGGGAGGAGGGAGGGTCCCAACCCCACAGCAGGCCCGAGCCCAGGGCTCCAGGGCCGGGAAGAGACGTCCCCACAACTCCGGGCTGTGAAACCAGCGGGGACTATCGCTGAGGGTCGCGGAGGCTGCGGGAGCCCCAGCAGCTCCTCTAAAGGGCCCGGCACGGACTCACTCGGACGCTCCCTCTGAGCCCAGCGCCGGGCAGCGGCCTGAAAGGACCCGGGACACTCGGGGAGGAACTAACCTGCCTGAGATCCGGGCGAGAGGCGGAGGGCGGCTTCCTCCCAGGCAGAAGGGCTGGCGGAGGCCATGGCTCCTGTGGCGAGTCCTCCCCGCACAGCCGGCAGGCAGGCGCCATGTTTGAATCGCCAGCACCTGACTCACACCTTTGGCCCCGCCCCGTGATTCCCGGAGGCCCCGCCCCTCCCCACCTGCAGCTCATCCAGGCCATTTCCAGGGGCTTTTCTGTGCAAGTGGCCTCCCAAGCCTCATGCTTAGGACTTTCCTAAAATCTCTCAAACAAGCAGCAGCGGGCCCCATACGGCTTGATAAGTGGCCCCAGGCCTGGCACTAGCGGCAGCTGCATTGGCTCATAGCTTGGCCTCTCCTGGACACCGCCAAGCCCAGCACAAGGAGCAGCCAACTACGGTTTGCTGTGTAGCTCATGCTGGGTGGCCCTGGGCAAGGCACTGGCAGAGGCTGACTTTGCACCTCCCAGGAGGCCCCAGAGACAGTGCACCTGGTGGTCAGACTCGACCACGCTGGATTACAACCCTACCACATCCACGAGTGACACACTCAAGGGGTGCACTTGGTGAACACCAAAGCTCCCCTGAAGTAAATCCTGCTGCATAGGGGTGTCTCCAGCACAGAAGCTCTCTGGCCGTAGTTGCAGCTGGTCTTCACAGCTGATTGGTCTAGGGGTCAATTCCTCCCAGTGACACCAACAGCAACCAAGGCTCAACTACAACAGGACAGTGCACACACCCCACACAAGGGAGCACCTAGAAGGCCCAGCTCAGGTGACTGGGGAGGCTGAGCCACTGGACCCTACAGGACACCTACTACACAAAGCCACTCTACAAATTCCAGCAGACATGGCAGCTCTACCTAATACATAGAAACAAACACCCGGAAGCAGCCAAAATGTGGAGGCAGAGAAACATGTCACAAAGGAAAGAACAGAAGAAATCTCTAGAAAAGGAACTAAATGAAATGGAGCCAAGCAAGCTAACAGATACAGAGTTCAGAATAATGGTTATAAGGATGCTCAAGGATATTAGTAAGAGTATGACGAAAATAATTGAGAAAATCGATGACATAATAAAGTACCAATTTGAAATGAAGGCTACATGAACTGAAATGAAGAATAATTTACAGAGTATCAACAGTAGAGTAGAGGACGCTGAGAATCAAATCAGCAATTTGGAATATGAAGAAACAAAAAACACCCAACCAGAAGAGCAAAAAGAAAAAAGAATCCAGAAATATGAAGATAGCATAAGGAGCCTCTGGGACAACTTCAAGAAGCCCAGCATTCATATTATTGGGGTGCCAGAAGGAGAGGAAAGAGAGCAAGAAATTGAAAACCTATTTGAAAAAATAATGACAGATAACTTCCCCTACCTGGGGAAAGAAATAGACTTACAAGTCCAGGAAGCACAGAGGGTGCCAAACAAGAGGAACTCAAAGAGGCCCACAGCAAGACACATCATAATTAAAATGCCAAAGGTTAAAGACAAAGAGAGAATCTTAAAAGCAGCAAGAGAAAAGCAGTTAGTTTCCTACAAGGGAGCACCCATACGAATGTCAGCTGATTTCTCAACAGAAACTTTGCAGGCCAGACAGGAGTGGCAAGAAATATTCAAAGTGATGAAAAACATGGAACTACAACCAAGATTGCTCTACCCAGCAAAGCTATCATTTAGAATTGAAGGTCAGATAAAGAGCTTCTCAGACAAGGAAAAGCTAAAGGAGTTCATCACCACCAGACCAGCACTACAGGAAAAGTTGAAGGGTCTTCTTTAAGAAGAAGCTAATGAACAAAAGAATCTGATGAACTAAATAGATCTAGAGACATTGACGCATGTAATAGACGATCATATTTCAGAGGGAAGGAGGGTGGAGGGTGGGAAGAGATTAACCAAAGAAGTTATATGCATATATGCATAACCCATGGACACAGTCAATAACGGGGTGAAGGCCTGAGGAGGGGGTGGGAGCGAGGTGGAGGGAGTCAATTGGGGGGGAAAATGGGACACCTATAATACTTTCAACAATAAAGATTAAAAAAAAAAATAGTCTTAAAAAAAAAAGCCCAGTTATATGTCGATTACCAGAGACACAATTTAACTATAAAGACAAAGTTGGATTAAAAGTGAAAGGATAGAAAAAGATATAGCATGCAAACACTAATTATTAAACTGGTGGATTAGGCCCTCAGAAAACTATGCCTCGTCAAAAAGACACCTTCCTGGGTAGAGATGGTCTGGTCTTGAGTCTCGAGTCAGCAATAACATAAGAGCTGCATTTTTTACAAAAGTGTCTCATTGCCCTGTGAGAGGGAAGTGGAAGGAAATTCCACTCCCAAATGTGACTTATTTTTTGGAAAACATATAAACTAATTGTTGTATTGTTAGAGTATGAATCTTGGAAGATATTCTCTGACTTACACACTTTCATATAATGAATCCCAATGTAATATAAAAAAATTTGAGACAAATTTTTATACTTTATTATACATACTCGTTAAAACTAATCTTTTTGGCAATTTAAGATAGCATATCAAAGTGTTCATTGCATAATGTTAAGTGAAGAAGACAAGGTATATTACTAAGTAGAATGTGATTTTTATTATGTAAATTATGAAAAAATATATATTATGTTATGTAAATATATACACATATCTATCAAAAAAGAAAATACATCAAACATTTCAAAATGAACTAACATTAGGATGTGGAATTATGAATGAATTATTTTTTCTTTTTGTCTGGTTCCTAAGTTTTCTACAAGGAACATACATTATATATAAGAAAAAAGTTACCAAAATAATTTCCTTTTCTATTTGGTATAAATGCTAACATCTTAGAGAATGCATCACTGGACCAAACATATATACAGATAGAAGAGACAAAATGCACAATAGCAAATATTCAGAAATGGGTCATGTGACAAAGCTAACGATCTACCGGGAAAGACCAGATGAAACAGAAGCCCTGGAGTACTATGCTTGCTTATAGGCCTGGACATGACTTAAAAAAAATTAATTAGGAATTATTTGTGTTGGCTAACATTTGTGCAGTGCTCTAGTGCTTAGAAAGCTCTTCGCTTTTAATTGCAGTTCATCAAATTCTCACAAAAACTCAGGGAGTTTGGTATGAGTGCCCTCGTTTTACAGGTGGCTGAGCTTAAGCTCGTAGCTCTTTCTGACAAGCAGCGTTGCCAAAGTAGTTCCAAGACTCCGTGAACTTCATGGAAGTGATCTAGCAAGAAGAAATTATTTTAGGCATTGTCCATAATGAGAACTCTATAGATTCAAAGAATATCGGTCTCTTTGCTTGTTTTGCGACAGGTGTTGATTTATGTAAGAGAAGAGCAACATTTATATGTAACCTGCACTTCTTTGAGGAGGGAATAGGAAGCACGGCTCCCAGTGCCAGTCCAATTCGATGATGTGAATTGTGCGCCGAGCTCTAGAACCCTGTGCATCTTGCAAAATACAGCCTGCAGGTAGGAGCCTGGATGTTGTGCAGCGTTTGTTTTGTTTTGTATAATTTTATACCTGCCCTGGTACATTAATGAGAAATGGGAAGCATCACCGTAAAAAGAAAGTGAAGAACCCGGGAAGCGGCCGATCCCCGTGTGTTTAGTTTCCTCAGTCTGCTGGAGCCTTCGTTTAAAAGTTTACATCTTTTTGTGGAAAAATTAATTTCTCTTTCACAAGTTCCACTCACATTTTGTTGCTAATAAAACCAAGGATGTAAATACTATTAAGTACAAAACAGCATGCTGCATAATTGTTTCAAAGCAATTACAGATTATATCGAGCCATTCGTGGAGCAGAAACAGTTTTTTCCAAGACACCAGCTCCCTGTACCTTGAAATTTTATTAGTCTAAGAATTTCATGCACCATATGTTCAAATATGAGACTAGCTGCAATTGAACAAACAACTTTCTGATATATAAGTGAATGATAACCTGATTTTAAATGTGTTTATCTAATGAGATAGTAACTGTAATTTACAACACATATAAAAACCCCCACTGTTACTCCTGGTGCACCTTTTGGCTAAAAAAGGGTGATGCAGAGAGATATGCTAATGACGATCCTGCTTGGTTTTTACCAAGTCAGTAATAAAATTTGCATTTGATATTGTGCACAGTAAACTGGGTTATTAGCCTTGAAAATGAGTCTCATAAAATTTAAATATAGGCTTAAATCATATTAACTGTCCTGTACGTTTTCTGAGAGGCTTTAAAGCATTGTGTTGCTTCCATAGTGTAGGAAATGCAGATGTTTGTGTGCCTTCAAGGGGGCCCCCAAAAGGATACAAATGAGAGCTTGAGAGATGTACTAGAAAAGCTTCCACAATTGTGCTTCCAGCTTTGAGGACCTGGATCAGGTCAAGTACCTGTTGATCAAGGAGGCAGGGGAAGGAGGGCCTTTCCAAAGAAATCTTCTAAGGGGTTTCAGGCTAAAGATTTAGCCAGGCTGGCAAATTAACCTCTGCACAAGGACTGCGTGGACTGTCAACAAAAAGATGCAGGCAAGTTGACAGCTGGGAAATGCCACTTGTTATCTTCAAGATAGAGGCTGAAGATGCGGATGAACTGCTGAAGTGCCTAGTGTTGCAATTTCTCCAGTAACTTCCAACTTGATTGTCCAGCTTCTCAGTCCACACTAAATCATAGCCACGTCCTGTCATGAGAAAGAGATACATTCGAGGATGCAGTCACCTGGTGTTGACTCCTGATTGAATTAGATGTGCTGCCCTGGCACCGTGGGCATGCATTGCTAAGTAGCCTTGTAGGGCCCCATCAGCAATCGAACAACAGTACTGCACCCCTGAGCCAAAGCTTCGGGCCCACCCATCACCCCGCCAAGGCTGGAGGAGCCCCTTGGATGTGTAACTAACCAAGCCAAGGCTGCCTCCCAAGAGGCACAGGTGATTTTCCACTTCTTATCCTAAGGCTTTCATCAGGACACTGCGAGGTCCAATTATTTAAAGTGTTTCTACCCAGCCAAATCCGCCATTCTTCACATGCATCTCTGCTTTCCCTGAGAGCTCTCAAGATCTAAACTCCCCGGAGGCTGGTCCCCTCTTGCATGTACCCCCTTCCTTTCTCCTGAATGGGCCTCCACCTGCATTCTTCTCCCCCACCTTCCGGCCTACCCTGTGGAACCCTTCCTGGGTGGGTGACAGATTCCTCTTCGTCCTCGAGTTCCTCACCGAGCACTCGCTCTGCACCCTGGGGAATAACGCTTCTGCTGCTTCCCAATCAAGGAGAAGCTGCACAGTCCTCTCCGTTTCATCTGCTGGGCAGATGATGGGAGGTTGTCCCCCTTGTTACTCAGCACTGCCCGTCTGGATCATGGGCCTCCCATCCTGATGTGAAAGCTCTTGCTCGGCAGAGCTGCCTGTATCTCTCTTTCTCAGCCTCCCCTTTGCTAACATCTCCTCTTTTCATTAGGCCTCAGTACCCGGTTCAGAACTTTCTTCTTCACGGTTATGAAGAGGCTCATTCAAAACCCTCGCCTCTCAGGAGCTTGTTCCTCTAAGTTCCAGTGGCTCACGTTCCCCGACTCACAAACTTTAAACGCACACTCCCATGGTCACAACATAGGCCTTGTAATCTCCCAGGACTTCCTAGTCTCTGAACTAATAATTCAGAAAGTCCACTCTCTGACCACACCCTTCTCACCTATTTATCACCTTATTAGGACCTCTAGTCCCCTACCCCATCTAATTTCTCCCCATGTAGCTGTCCTTCCTTTCTTAACTTAAAAAAAAACCCACACAAAACATTCTAACCCTACCACCTCCAGTAAAACTTCATTGGCCAGGGCCATTAATAAACTGCAGGTTGCTAACTCCAAAAGGAACTTTTCCATCTATTCCTAACTTATCTACTTAGCAGTGGGTGTCCCTATTGGGCCCCCCTCTTCACCTCCAAGGTGTCTGCAGCACTGCCTCCCAGCTCTCTAGCTGCTCAGTATAAGCTCTTTGGGGTTCCTCTTTCTCTTCCTTCCCCGAAATGTTGGTGACCCTCAGGACTTAGTCCCAGGGCATCTCATCTCTTCTGACTCCCTACAGAGCCCCTGAGTGTTTTCATTAACTCTCATAACCTTAAGCAAAGTCTAAATGGTGACAACTTCCAAACAAATATCTCCTCAGTTACACATGCAATTTTACAACGTGGGCAAGTTTCTTAACCTCTCTTGTCTCAGTTTTCTCATCTGTAAAATGGGATAATAATAGTACTTAGCTCAAAGTTTGTTGTGAGGGGGAAAAATGAGTTAATTCATGTAAGCACTTAAAACAATGTTTGGTACTTGTCAAGCCCTGAGTAAATATTTTCTACCATTTTAAGTATTATTATTATTATTTGTCGTCTCTCCTTAGATGTCTCCTAAGAACCTTGAACTTAGTGCACTGAAAAGTAGAAAATATTATCATTTATCTTTCTCTCCTATTTGCTTTCTCCTGATAGGTCTCCTAGCTCAATGAGTATTTATATCATTTGCTTAAAACAGAAATAATTCAATTCTCCAGTCTTGTTAAGCCTGTACATCTGATCAGTTACCAAATCTTATAAATTCTGTTCCCTAAACTAACTGCTAGTTGCCTAAATCAAGCCTTTATCATGTGCACATCCCTGCAATAGTCTCCCAATCTCTTGACCTGTCCAATACATTGCCCACACAATCCATGGCCTGAGTGGTCTTCCAAAGCCCAAATATAAAGTATCATCTCTTCCACATAACTCCCGTTAATGTCCCCCGTTGCCTCCAGAGGAAAAGCTCTCAGTGTTTTACCTTTCAGTATGATGTAAGCTGTGGGCTTCTCATATGTGTCCTTTATTAGGTTGAGGTAATTTCCTTCTATTCCTAGTTTGTTGAGAGTTCCTATCATGAAAGGGTGTTGAATTTTGTTGACTGTTTTTTTTGCACTATGAAATATAGTATAGAGGTTCCTCAAAAAAGTAAAAATAGAATTACCAGTAATCCCACTTCCTGGTATTTATTTAAAAGAATGGAAATTAGGATCTTCAAGAGATAGATATTAGCACTTTGCTGTTCATTGCAACACTATTCACAATAGCCGAAACGTTGAAACAGCTTAAATGTGCATCAACACATGAATTTAAAAAAATGTGCTGTATACATATAATAGACTACTATTCAGCCTATAAAAAGAAGGACGTTTTGTAATAGGCAACAACATGGATGAAACTTGAATATATTACTCTAAGTGAAATAAGCCAGTCACAGAAAGAAAAATACTATATGATCTCACCTATATGAGTTGTCAAATTCATAGAATCAAAGAGTGTAATGGTAGCTGCCTGATGCTTAGGGGAGGGACAAATGGTTAGTTACTAATCAACACAAAGTTTCAGTTAAGCAAGATGAATAAGTTCTAGAGAGCTGCTGTACCCATTCTAAATGCTCAGCAAACTTTAGCATTTATTACATACAAGGAGCAGCTCTTAGAGTATTGCAAGGCACACAAGGGTGTTCAGTGAGAATTTGTTCATCAAATCAACTTGCCAGGTCATCCCTTTATCATAATAAAGAACACATTGTGTTAAAGTAGTAAATTTGTCTTCTGTAAGAAAGAATGGGAGTTTCTTAATTGTCTACTTTATATCCCTAGTATCTAATACAGTTGTGGCACAGACTAAATACTAAAAAAATATTGAAAACAACTAGTTAAGTGTCCTTAATAATAAAAAAGGCACTGCTCAGATAATCTTGCATGCTGTGGAAGCCCAAAGGGCAAAAGAGCTTACTTACAGTGAGTGTACTCATTGAAGGAATTAGAATTTGCAAGTCATGTCTTCCAGCAGTTAACTCATCTTAGCCACTCTTTCTGCAATTCCAAATACTACCAGCAGGTGTCAGTGGAGACTTTTTAGGTCACCTTTAGGTTCACGCATGAATAACTAATGTAAAATTAAAATTTTAATTTTTTTCAGCAAAAACAGTGCTTTACAGAACAGTATAAATATTGACCAAATACTAATGAACTCTGTTTGTATATTACCTGTACTTAAGACACCTTAGGACAATTTAAAGAGAACAGTGCCACAAAGATTTAAGCCCTGTTTTCTGTAGTCAGCTGTTATCAGTCAACACTTCCTTTAGTTCCAGTTATCTTTTTCAACTAGAAGGGACATTATGAAGTTCTAATCATACTAACTGGTTTTCAGATCCTCTGTACCTGCTTTTTCCTGATTCTGTCAGGTAAATTTCAGGTCTTTCCTCCAAAATGTCAGAATAAAAGAGAAACAAAATAGATGACTCAAGTTTTCCCCCCTTTTCTGCATAAACCTAATTTAAACCATGTGACAGATTCCTCCAGTCAGGCTACATTTTCTCTAAGATCAGGATGGAGAAGGAAGGAGAAAAGAGAATTCAGAAACCTTCTTAGGAGGCCATAGCAAGGGTGATACTAGAGACTCCCACCATCCATAGTACCTCAGTGTCTCCTTTATCTGTAAACTCTCTAAGTTTGCAGAAGAAATCTGCTTGTTTAAAATTATAGGCTCTGTTTATTGGGAGTTAATTTTTTATGAGCCTTTCTTCCGCATAAGACAACAGTCAACTGTAATAGAGGAGAAACTGGAGTCAGCCCTTACCAGACATCAGCTTCATACACGTACCCAAAGCAATACTCTGTAGGCCCTGCTTGTGTGTAGAGAAAGAGAGGGGGAGAGAGAGAGAGAGAGAGTGTGTGTGTGTGTGTAGAGTAGGGGAAGGAGGAAGCAGAACTATTCATTTTTCATTAACAAATTATTAAGGATCCTAATCTTCTTTTAAAAAAGAATAAAATACATAAATTAAAAATACCAAAATGTGCTCATAATTTTTTCCATTGACTGTATATTTCTTAATAAGGGAATTTTTTTGTTACATAAGGTAGAAAGAGAAGCATGCTTTCTAAAATTGTAGCTTGGGAACCCAGATTTCTAGTTTTTCCTTCAAATTATCCCTACCCAACACAAATTTTAAATTATTGGGGGAAATCAAATAAAGGCTGCCAACGGTCTTACAATTACCCCCCAATCTTATGCGTCAGAGGGTTCTACACACCAGCAGCTGCCTTGTATGTGTGTTTATCATGTGTGACTTCCCAGGTGAAGTTAGTATTTGAGGTGTGCTGGGTGCAGTTTTTCCATTCGGAGAAAGCATTGTTCTTAAGGGCATTTTTAAGAGTCCAATGTGTATGGAACAGAAAGCAAACACTTTGTGTCAACACGTTCAGTGACAGATGCCTCTGTAAAAGCCATTACCATGTATGCTTATTTCATTCTGATCTGACACCAATCCAGCACTACGCACACCAGCACACTGAGAGGCATCGTTCCGTTAGGCGGCTTGCCAGTCTTGGGGGGAAATCCACACCAAACCTTGAAAACTAAATGTGAAAGCCTTTAAGGGCATTGTCCTGAAGTTCCTGGGAGATTCCTAGCTCTGAGGCCACACCTTGGGACACATTTATTTCTGTTCCCAGAACACACCCTCATTGTTTCCTCAGAAAATCCTGGCACTGAGATGGCACTGATTCTGGTTTCGTTGAACATGTGCGGGGATAGAAGCCTGGCCTCTCATAGTTGGAAGACTCTTTGCTGGTCAGCATAAGAGGAAAGCTCATTGTCAACTGCAGTGTTTTCCTGCTCTTTTCTTTCTTTTTTTTAATATAAGTTTTCAAAAATGGCTATATAGCAACAAAATCGCAGTGTATTGCTCAGTGGAAATATCATAGTCACCAAGTCATGCCAAATATAGCCATGGTTCTGATTTCAGCGTTTTACTTGCAGATTGATGACAATTTGAAGATTTTTCTAGCCAAAGCAATGAGTGTGCTTTTTTGCATTTCACTCCCATCCTTCCTTATTGTGTAACCTTGTATTTGGGAACATTGATTGCTTTCTACCATTTGCTTAATGATTTTGACTTCATCCCTTTGGGCATCAGATTGGAGTAATAAAAGGAACAAAAAGTCACATTGCCCTATTTCTAGTGACATAAACAAAATTGCCTGAAAATCAAGGCCAAAAATAAGTATTCAAAAATGCAAATGCATTTGAGAACAGATAACACATTTCAGAAAAGCTGCTATGTTGTTTTCAATTTGGGCTGACATTAAATTTTAACTCTATAGGAATTGAGTAGGAATAGAGATGGGCGACACTGAACAACTGCTCTATGGCTCAGCGAGCCCCTGAGCGCACCTATTCCCAAACAGGGAGTGAATTAGCATAGGGTGTGTGGCAAATCCGTGGGATGCTTTGACAAGGGAGTTAAATTTTGGTACGGGCAAAACAATTATTGTAAGTCAGCCCCCGAAACTATCCATCTTACTCATTGCATATCTCACAGAAGGTTTTTCTGCTGTTTATTCTGCCAATCATTTGATGAGTAAAGATTTATTGAGCCATCACTATGTCCAAGGCTCCGATGCATGTTACCATATGGATATACATGTTGTCCTATCCTAGTTCTTGTTTTCTCTGAACTTCTAACATTAACTTAAAAAAAAGAGACACTGGGTTGTACATCTGAAACTAATATAATATTGTATGTCAACGGTAACTGAAAAATAAAAAATTATTTAAAGTCAAAATGAACCAAAAAAAAGACAGAATGAGAGCATAAAACATGTTCCTTTACATGTTCCAAATGACCGCTACACATGGAATGGCAATCACTTGTTTAAAATAGCAGCAGTGTCGTACATAACTTGTTTCGTATGTTATATACACAGACCTATTGGCTTTCCCAGGACAGTGGAGAACAGGGAACCATTTCTGTGACCACGTTGTCTTCAGGCAGACTCGGGCTTCGATCCTGTTGCCAGAGGGAAAAGCAACGCAGCTTTCTACGCAGCTTTCTCCAGATGCCGCCCACCCTGTTCCGTGCGCTGGCAGCCACCTGCAGGGACTGGCTCACCGCCCCTCGGCTTCTGGTTGCGTTTGGCCAACGGGGGCACTGGCAGGAGATGAGGAGTAGGAGGGTGCGGTTGGGGTTTTCGTTTCCAGCTCCTCAGCATCTCCGTAGGTGGCGGGTTTCCTTGACCTAATTTCAGCTCTTGTTCAGCTGCCCTCTCCACATAAATCTTTTCCCCTCTCCCTCCCCCTCTGGGTTCTGGCAACCTCCCCTTTGTCTCCCCCACCAGGAGTGGGGATTAGTGGAGCCCCAGGTTATTACTAGTCCCAGGTATAGCAGCATGCCTCGTTTCCTTCTACCTTACTCATACTTTTGCTAACTGCCCCTTTATTAAACTCTCTTCGAATCTGCATGTACTGCTACTTTCCTGTCAGACCCTTTTTGAAACAGCTATTGTGGAAGTTGGCGCAAAGTTAAGTATTCATGCTCAAGATCCTTGAAACTATTATCAATCAGGAGCAGAAAAATTGCTTTGTTATAGAGTGAGACTCCATTTTTTATGTTTGCAGACAACTGTCAAGCCCTAATCTGCCCTCTTCCTCTCTTGCCCTTTAACTACACAAGCTGATAAGAAAGCCTGGGTGCTCCCTCCCTAAAGCCGGGGTGCTCCCTCCCTTGGTTTCAGGAACTTCAAATCAAGCAAGTCCTGGCTGCGCCCAGGAACAGCCCTACCCACTGCGCACCATAAACGCCAGCCGGTGTCCTTCCTCTGCTCTCAAGCCCTTCCAGCCCTGCTGGGGAGGCTGCCCTGCTCTCCCCAGAAAGCCTCCTTATGTGAGCCGTAAACCTTTTCATACCCTGTTGGTGCATTTGTGGCACCATCAGTCTTGACATCTGAACCAAACTTGGGAGAGGGGAGTCCATTCTGTTTCTGTGGGGATGACCACAATAGTCTTCATCCAATAACTATCAATGAATTATCATTCAACTACACAAACCCATCAACACAAATCCAGCGAGAGGCTATTAGCTAACAGAAGGAGCAGAGCGAGAGCTGTGGCCTGCTCTTCCAGTCTCAGAGCCCACTCCCTGGTACCAGCAGGAGAGGGAACCATGCCTCTGCTCTCCTGGTCTGTCTCCCTCCTGAATGCTTCTCAGTGTACTTCTTCGTGAGTAATCTAACAGATTTCTTTTTTTCCAAGGAAAACTTGGGCAGTATGAGATTTTTCTCATCATAAGTCAACTCTATAATCTAACTCCATTCTCCTCCCCTTGAAAAGATTAGGGCCTCTACTTATAGTCACTCCTTCGGGATTTACTAAGTATTTATTCTTATAGTGAGTCAGTTTTTCCCTTGTAAACAATGCAAATGCACGCACGCTAGCTTAAGGAAAAGAAGATGGCTGGGAGAATAGTGTGATAACTCAGGAATCAGGAGGTGCAGATGGGCCTCACTGGGAACCTGGCCCACTCCCCTTCTCTCTGGATCTCTTTGAATTGTTAAATTATGCAGCATTCTAACAAACTCCTCAAGCTGCTTTGTGCCTCAGAACTTTGCAACAGGCTGATTGATCCCTCTCCCTGAAGCAAGTGTCCTGGCAGGACACTTGTTTGACAAACTCTTACTCACCTTTCAGAGCTCAGCTTCGATGCCCCTTTCTCTGGGATACCCTTAGACTTTCTTATAGCTCTCACTACACTGTGTAGTGGTCACCTGAGGGATTCTTGACTATGACCCCCACTTAGTGAAAAACCATGTGAAAACTAAGACCCTAACTTAGGGTTGCCAGCTAAAAAGCAGACACCCAGGTAGATTTGGATTTCAAATAAATAACAATTCTTTTAAAATATAATTATATCCCATACACTATTCTTATATGCCAAGTCTGGCAATCTTTCCATGAGTTTCTTCAGCACCTAACCCAGAGCCAACACACAGTGAGCATTCAGTAACTACTTACCGATTAAATGAAGACAGATCTGGTGAGCCACATGCTGATACAGCAGTGAAATCCCAGCAGGGGAGAGGGGCACGTCTGTACAAGGAGAGAGCACACATCTCTCACACACCACATCTACTCATAGCACATCCATGAGTTTCAAATTGAGTATCAACTAATAGAAGCAAATTTTACAACCAAAATTAAATCAATTATGGGACTCAATTATGTAGATTTTCAAAGACAAAATCTAATTACCTAACAATAACAAAGAAAACCTTATCCAGAGAGGGTATGTGATCATGACCATGAAAGTCATATATTTCCTCCTTAAATGAGACCTGGAGAAATGGACTCTTAAGAGAAGGCTTAAATAGGAGCAAGGAAAATATTAATTCTGCACTTTCAGATTCTACGTTTTCAAAGACCTAGCCTTGAGTCCTAGGTGAATAATAATGAACCTAGAATTTATGGAGTCTGAAACTGTGTTAAAATATGTGCATGGGCCGATCCATTTCATCTGCCCAACAGCCCTGCTGAGTAGCAGTTAAAGTTGAGGTTTTGCGACCTAACGTGTCTGAGCACACGATTGGAGGTATCAGAGCAGAGTAGTTGATCCTAGGACCTGTGCTCATAACAACCAAATTATACATCCTGTCTGCATTCGTGACTTTTGAAGACATAAAAATCACATATAAATGTCTATTTGAATTTTTTAAATTCAACCATCAGTGAGAAAACACCACTAGGGCCAAAATGTTGAATACAATTTCACAACTAGAATATAAATGGTTTCTGCATGACTAATGAGAAAATGTATGTGGTTAGGAGGGGTGGCGTGTATACTTAGAGGGCCTCAATGTGGCACAAAAGTAATTGATTGACAAAAATAATGCCCGGGGTATTTCTTCAGGAAATGTGTTTTTTAACCTCCTGGGCCTTATAGATTTTCTATTCTAATGTAATGGTTTGTTCTGGTGCAAGACCCAGTCTCAATCTACCCAATCCATATAATTATCTTCTCAACCCCACAGAACACATATTTCACATCAAAGGTTCTTTTCTCCTGGACACTGCTGTCTGGAGAACCTGGGCCCTCCCAGTCCTCAGGTGCAGCACCTAGTTACTTGGCCTTTGACCTCCCATTCATTCATTTGCTTTCTGTCCTACTTCTCAGACCTGACTTTTTGCTCATAAGGAGCAGGGACACCAGTTTTCATTTGCTCAGCAATTGCAGCAAAAACAATTCCTATGTCAGACATCGTTCCAAGTCCCTGGGAGGCTTCCCTCATCCCCACCACCAGCTGGAGAGTGGAGGTGATGGGCATTCTGGGTGGAGGAGCCTGGTGGAGCAAAGCTGCAGAAGCAGGTAAATAATGTTTACTCAGTGAGCCAAAATCATACTCTGTTTTTTACTTTGATAACCAGTTTGGGTAAGCACTTTGTGTTCTCTCAGAAGAGAAATAAAAATGTGTTTCTAGCTTTTTATTACAAATGTTATGTGTAATTGCTTTTATAATGAATTTGTAGGTCTCCTCAAGTTACCTGGGAGCAGGCTGACCACAGCCAGGATGAGGTCTGTTCCCACAGTAGCTCCATGAAGGAGACTCATTCTAACACAAGAAAATATAAGCACACTAAATATTGGTGTGTGTTAACCCCTTTCCCTGTAATTAAGAGCCTGGCCTTCTAGGTTGGCTCTCCTGAGGGCTCTGAGCTTCTTTTTCCAATTCATCGTCCCAGCCATTTGTCCACTGTGGGTTCCTAGTTAGTGACCATCTCCATGCTAAGGAGCCAGCAAAGGTGGTGGGATTTACGTGCTTAGTTGTGTTTTTGGTAGAATGGTAGCTTTGTAGCTAAGGAAGAGATGAGACAGGCCACCATAAAGAGGTTGTACTTTTCTCACATTTCTCAAGTATAGACTATGGGACATTGAAGAGAGGGGCAGCTTGGATCCGTGGAGATGATGGAAGCTTTGATGTCAGAGACCTAGCAGGAATCTCTGCTGGTTACTTGCAAGGGTAAGACTTTCCTCTTGGACTGTCCCTTTTCCCCATATGGAGATGAGTGTAGTGACAATTGCTATGTTCTGCACATTTGTGTCCCCTCCAATTCATATTTGAAAATCTAACACCCAAGATGATGGTATTTGGAGTTGGGGGCTTTGGGAGGTGATTAGTTCATGAGGGTGGAGCCCTCATGATTGCGATTAGTGGCCTTACATAAGAAGAGAAAGGTAAGGATAAGAATATCAGCTTGTTGGTATGGCTTGCAGTCAAAAGTTAGGTGGAACTTTTCTTTGGTTACGCCCATTTTCTCTGTGAAATGCAAAATAAAGTTGTCCTCTGAGTGGGAAGCTGGGGGGAAGTGATGAAATCTTGAAATAGTTATGGTGGAAAACAGAAGTTTTCAACTTCTGGGCAGCATCGATGGCCTGGCTGAGGTCGCAGACCCAAAATTTACAGTGGCTCCCCCATTAACATTCCTATAAAACCTGTGAAATAAGTTTTCATTGTGACCCAAACCCCCTTCTTCTGTATTGCTCTGGGAAAACTCTGTGGCACATTGGCAAATTCAGACCTAACAGATCAGTCGGGAAATTTACCTACAGGGGTTTCTGTAACCTTTGCCATTAAGGACACACATAAAACTCTGCAGCTTCCAGAATCCAGTTTCCTGGGCTTCCCTGAGGCTGTTCCAGAGACAGCTCGCCCTTCCCTAGCCCAGCAACTCCGGCTGGACTATTCAGAAAGAATGTCACAGTTTAGCACATCCCACTTGCTATGTGGTCTGAACCATTACCTACCTGACTTTGAGTCTCCTCCAAATGACTGTGACATTCATTGCAAAATTTATGTTGATACAAGAATAGAGATAACCCAGCCTAAAATAATCATCAATTCAACTAAAATTGGCCATTAAAAAATGTAAGCAGCTTGGCCCATGTGTTCCCCATCTCTCCGAGAGCAGTCAGTGCTGCAGCATTTGGCTTTTAGCCCCAAATCCCTTTATGAGGGCTGTGTAAGGTCGCAGAAAGCCATATATAAAAGGATCCCAAAGAAACTAAACCTGGTATTTTCCTGCATCCTCAGGATTGGGAACTGGGAAGAAACGGCTTTCAATTTTATTGGCCTGCCTCATTGAGGGCATAGCCACCTCTCTCAAATTGCATCTAATAGTTTCCCACTAAAATATTCATCAGCCTCTTCTCAGGGGCATTGATTCCTCAACTATGCCTGAGATTCAAATGATTTGTAAAAAGTGCTGCTGGATGAAGTACTGCCCAGAGTGCAATTCTTTGTAGTCAAGAGTCAAGGCTGCTTTCCATAATTTCGGCCACAGAACTGGAAACCCGATTGCTCAGAGCTCTAAAACTCACCTTTGCCTTGTGAATGAGGGAACATCTGCAGGTCTCCTAGGGATGCAAACTGATTGAAAAGCCAAAGGAAGGTAGTGAAAACGCTCATAGAAAAGAAGACTAAATATTACCATGAAATAATATAGAGGCTGTTCTTAAAAGAGAAATTGAACATCAAAAATTTTTTTTTTCTCTCTCTCTCCCTCTCCCCTAATGTGGGGTAGGTAGACTATCAGAGGATTATTTCCTAAAACTGTGAAGCCCAAAAGCTGCCTCTTCCAGTAGGTTCACCATGGACTCGGCCCTCATCTAGAGAAGCTTCCCCAGTTTTATTGCAAATCCAGTTCGGAGCCGCCAGTAGGGGGTTAATACAAACCCCAGTCAACACAATACTAGAGGCATTCGCATCCGAGGCCTGCAGTTGCTGCACAGGCACATTTGGCCCAGGTTTCCAAAGAGGCAGTTACTGCAGAGAGCACACTGCCTGCCACTGCTGGACCATTAGTATGGAAATGAGGCATGTGTGTGACAGGTGGCCTTACAACCAACACAATTAACTTTCTCCATTAGCTGACGCTCTGACAAAACAGATGCAGCATCAATAAGCACCCCTCCCCTACAGAAAAGGAACGACACATTGCAAACTCCTTATTTATAAGGAGGAGCAGCGTAATTTCTTCTCCACACGCAAAGTGGGTGGCACTGGAGTTTGCTTTCATCTTATTGCTGTGGTTGTTTGTTTCGTTGTTTTTATTTTTACATTTGCCTTGCATTGACATTGCAATGCCTTTATGGGTTAATTAGGGCTCCTAAAATTAAAAAAAAAAAAAAAAAAAAAAAGTCACCACAGAAAAAGGGAGAGCAAAGTTGGAAAAACCAAACTGGAATTCTTTGCTTTTGAAAGGAAATACACAGATGACCTGACTTGGCTGCAGAGGGAATGGGGCAGGTTTCAGAGTTTTGCAGTAGGTCTCCCCAGCACCAACAGTACTAACTAGCAGAGCCTTAGACCCTGGAGTCTTGTTATCAAGAACTTTGTGCTTCAGTAGGAAATGTTCACAGTAAAATTGAATACTATGACCAAGGAAAACAAAATTACCTCTAGAATTCAACTCTATGTCTTTTGCTAAGAACAACAGAGGGAAATCCAAGGCTTGGTGACTTTCTGGAGTCTGAAGTATTATAGTAACTTAGCAGTGGACTGTATTTTTCTAATAAAGATCACATCTTTTATCTTCTAGCTCCCCTTGTGCTGGCCCAGTGTTTTGAAATTCCTTCAGATACAGAACTTGATGTAGCAGAAGCAGGGCAACTCTGAAATAATAACTTTGCTAGCATTGCAAAAAGTAGAAATGTGACTATTTAACATGTGCGGACCATTGTGTATTACGAGGGAGAAATGTCTCCTGCCCGACTTACTCTATGTCAGATTTAAGATTTCTGTTATAAAATCCTTTCAGCATCTGAAATATTTATTAACTCTGTGGTGTTAACTGATCTAACATGTACTAAACCTTTTTTACCCACCTATATGAAAGTTCATTGATTTTATTTATTTATTTACTTATTTATTTTATTTATTTTTATTTTTTTGCTGTACAGTTCTGAAGTTTCTATATAGAAGCTTCATATCCTTTGGATATGAGAAATGTATCAAATGTCTCTGAGTGAAGGAAGGGCTCAGTCCTGACTTGTTCCGATGTTTGGAAAGGTCAAGGGGTGGACCTCTCTTTCACGGTGAGTGCCCTGGGCTGCTGGAATGAGCAGACACTGATGGTTAGAGGCGAAGTGATGGGGATTTGACGCAGGTTCTTCCTCTTACTCACTTCCCTCTTCAAACCTCAGTTTCATCACTTGTAAAATGGGAATAAAATCGTACCTTAAGGGATGGCTAAAAGGAGACACTAGATGAGATCCTGCATATAAAATTATTTGCTCATTTCGTGTTCAATTACTTTATCATTTTGGAGGAGAGTGGCAGAGGCTTGGACAGTAGACATTACAAATAGTCTGTACTTTTAATATTTACTTTTCTAGAACCAGCTTGAATCCCCCTCACCTTCTTGGGAACCATGGGCATTTTTGCAAGATTAAGGTGTTCACAACAAAATGTGTAGTTGAGTCTTTCAAGAAGAAAAACATCCTATAAGGCCCAATAAAACACCCCAAAATCTTTAAATCATTGATTTTGACTCTTGCTGCACTGTATAATCACCTGGGAGGCTTTTTAAAAATACCCTTATCTGGGCCTCTGCAAGCTGATGAAATCATAATCTCATAGAGAAGGTCCAGGCATCCTTTTTTTTTTTTTTAAATAAATTCCTCCCCAGGTGACTCTTATGTACACCCAGGTTTGAGAACCACTGCCTTAGGTGGCCTGCAATTCCTCCCTCGCTTCTTACCCCTCAGCCATTGGCATCCGTTTCCTATTTGTTTTCCCCAAATCTCTTCTTCAGAAGCCCCACCCCACTTCATATCTGTCTCCCTCACACCTGAACCACTGCAATAGTCTCCTCATTGGTTTTCTTAATGCAATGCATTCTCATGATAACAATGCACACTATCCCAAGATCAATATTCCTAGAAGACATCTTAGACCTTGCTGACAAATGTCCATGGGTCACTGCTGCCTACCAACTATGTTCCAAGTTAGGGATCCAAAACTGTGATGGAAATACACATGAATGAAGTTAGAAATTATACACTCAATGATCAGAGATCATTCCATGTGGGTTAAGGAAATGCAGAGTTTGATGACAATTTTTTTTATCTTCCCTGACTTTGGAAATCCAATCCATCCTTCAAAGCCTACCTCAACCACAATACCTTCCCTAGCTATCACTGCTCTTTGCTGGAATAAGGCGACCAGCCATCCTGGCTTGCCCTGGACTGAGGGGTTTCCCAGGACATGGAACATTCAGGCAAACCAGCATGAGTTGGTTACTTCAGGCTGAAATAATATTGACCTGGTACACTCACTTTTGAGTTGTGAGTTCCCTATCACAGAAAGCATCTAAGCCTCTGCTCAGTGATCAACTCTCACTGTTAGAACAAATTCTTACAGGAGTAATTAAAAGGTCAACCTAGATGACTTCTAAAGTGTATTCTCATTCCAATCTTCTAGGCCATAGAAAAGTTGCAGTTGGACTTGAGAAATTATTCTGGAATTTCTATTTAAAAGACAAGGCCTAGAGTAAAAGTTGTTCAGCTAGGATTTTTACAGCATTGGTTCTCCTGGATTTCCTTATGTATGACAGAGATCCCTTTATCTGAGCCCCCCATGGTTTCCTAGGCAGGATCTAGGTAACAGTGACATTTTCTTCATGTACTATATTGTGTATAAGGTGATGGGAGCAAGAACTAGCATTGGTACCAAAGGAAATAGAAGCCCTTGGCTGACAGGTAGTTTCACTAGCTGTTGAGGTTCACAATAAAATAATAAGAGTGCATTGCTCTAGACAAATGTCTGCAATTAATGGCAAAGTTATTGTGTTCTACAGAAATTGATTTGGAGATAGAGACTCATGGCAAGGATTCAGTTCAAAATAAATATAATTCTGGTTGGATGCAGTAGAGTTTATTGAGCTTTAAAGCACAATGTCAATGTACTAGTCACTGTGCTAATACCTATGGCTAAAAAAAAAATTGAAGTCATTCATTTAGAGAGATATCCATAGCTCCTAACTTCTAGGAAAATGCACTGGAACTAAGGACTTCATAATCTTAAAACTCATTAAACAATGTCTATATGGATACAGCAAAATTAAGGTGAGATCCTTTTACATTTAACATAAACAGATTATTCAAATTTCTTAACAGAAAATTGGCTTTTCTAAGCCTAAGAAGTAGAATCAAGATAGAAACAAACATACAGAAAATTATTCAAATAGCAGTATTTTTTTGTTCTCAGTTGTTTTTGTTTTGTTTTGTTTTAAAAAAAAAAACACACAAACATTTTTATTTGATCAAATCTTTGAAAGAAACAGTTATTAACTAGAGGATTAATTCCTCCTGCCTGCAGAATGTGTGCAATATTGTATATAAGATGTTTGTTTCCCCAGATGTATAGGTGCTGTGGCCAGGGCAGTGAGAGCAGAGACTCAAGGTCGTTGCCTCCATCATCTCTAGGTTGATGCCTCCATTTACTCAAGATTGGTTCCATCCATTTACAGGGGAAGCCAAAACTTCTGGCCCTGTTCTGCCTTCTTTTACATCAAGCAAAACTGATTTATTTCTCTTTAGAGGGCATAAGAGTGATCACCTTTCTTTAATTCCCTTCAAAGAGCTCTACCCTCGTTTCTACTGAATCTAGTGTGGGCTTTTTTAAATTGTGGTAAACACATTACAAAATTGACCATCTTAACCATTTTTTAAATGTACAGAGCAGCAGTGTTAAGTATATTTATACTGTTGTGCTACCAATCTCCAAAACAACTTCCCATTCCCCCACCCCCAGTCCCTGGTAACCGCGATTTTACTTTCTGTTTTTATGAATTTGACTACCCTAGTGTCTTAGTTAAGACTGAGTGGCTTATAAACAACAGCCACTTATTTCTCACAGTTCTGGAGGGAGGGAAGTCAAAGATTAAGGTACTGGCAGATTCAGTGTCTTTTGAAAGCCTGTTTTTTGGTTCATAGGTGGCTGATTTCTCGCTGTATTTTCATGTGGTGGAAGGGGTGAGGGATCTCTCTGGGGTCTCTTTCTCTCTCTCTCTCTCTTTGTTTTTTAGGGAGAGAAAAAAGAAAGGAGAATAAGAGAGAGAAATATCAATATGAGAGAGAAACATCTCGGTAGCCTCCTGCATGAACTACAACCTGGGATCAAACCTGCAACCTGGGTATGTGCCCTGACTGGGAATCGAACCCACTACCTTTTGGTGTACAGGATGACACTCCAACCAGCTGAGCCACACCGACCAGGGCTCTGGGATCTCTTTTATAAGGACATTAATCCGAGTCATGGGAGCTCCATCCTCATGCCAACTCATTTCCCGAAGGCCTTACCTCTAAATGCCATCTAACATTGGGAATTAGGCTTCATCATATAAATCTGGGGGGATATGAACATTCAGCCTATAGCATATAAATATCTCACATAAGTGGAGTCATGAAGTATTTGTCCTTCTGTGACTGGCTTATTTCCCTCAGCATAATGTCCTCAAGGTCCATCCACATTGCAGGATGTGTCAGAATCTTCTCCCTTTTTCAGATTGAATAAGATCCCATTATATGTTTAGACTACATTTTGTTTGCCTGCTTATCTGCTGATGGCACTTGGGTTGCTTCCACCTTTTGCCTGCGATGCTGAGTTGAACACAAGTGCGCCAAATCTACTCTCGGTCACAGGCTTGGTCGTTGTCTTGGAATGTATGTTTGTCTTGTCTTCTGGCTGCAATAAACTCAGGGGCTCCCTCACTTTGGTAGGAGTAGTTGGTTGGGGGGTTTGGACTGAACACATTTCCCCTCCTTTATGCCCTGGCTGCAGATCTTCTCTCCCACATGTGCGCAGCACAGGAGGGCAGCTCTGAAAGCAGTCAGCACCTTCTTGGATTCAGAACAAGTTGCCCAGGAGTTCCCAGCCCCTTTGTCTTTGCACCACAGAAAAGCTTCTCCCTCCTTCCTACACGGGGGGGGGGGGGGGGGCGGCAAGTTTAAACCTTAGAAAAGAAGTAGCTGTTCAGGGGAAGCACTCATCTTCCTATTACTATTCAACATTGTCCAAATCTGCGAAACATTTTCCATTTTAGCAACAGTGTCTTCTCAGGCTTCAGGGCAAGTCTAAGGAGGGATTCCCGTCGTGGGTCGGACGGCATAACTCAGCTGTGCTAGTGTAACATGCATGACTCAATTACACAAGAGTTAGCTAACGAGCGATGGGGAAGGAGTTACAGGTTAAAACAAATGGCGCCTGAATGAATCAAGTGTCGCCTTTCAGATGCCCACCATTCAACAAAGACCTGGCAAGACATTTTCTTCACTGGGCATGAATCATCCCGATAAAAAGGGGAAACCAGGGCCACCTACGTTCAGAGCTTGTACAGTATGACCTCGAGGCCCAACATCTACCAGGAGCTTCCTTGCAAAAGGCCAAGCTCCAAAGAATAAAGGGGCTTACACATCAGCATTAAATAATTCTCTTAGAGATGCAAATTTCTAATTAGTTACTGTGGCAACTGTAGAGGCCTAGAAGTAAGCCCCTTACACAATGAACCTGGGAGTTTACTTTTTTGATTTACTATAGGCCTGTAAGGGGCAGGGAAGGGGAGAATAAATATTGCTTTAACTGTGACAAGCGAACAGAGTGCAGAGAGCGAAGGGATTTCATCTTTTTGTTCACATTCCTACAGGTCCAAGAGGAGCATTAGACTTGACACACAGTCTTGCTGCAGAGAGCTCTAGGCCAAAGGCTTCGTAAAATCACAACTGTTACGAACACGACCCAAACATAAACAGGCCATTTCTTGCCTGCGTTGGCCTTTGTACTTCTTTAAAGTGAACACGATCTAAGATTATTTCAAAAGAGCATGTTTTAATGGACTGTTTTTATTGTTTTATTTTGTACGTTTAGTTTCCATTATTTTAAAGTCATACGTAGGTCTGATTAAAATGTTTGTGTAGAATGGGGAAAAAAAAGGAATCTTTGTTTTTTATGTCTTATGGAGATTTTACTCTCCAAAAGCTACTTATTAGAGAGTAATCTATTTCCAACTCCGAATGCTACATGAAAAGACAAGGCAGAAGTGCTTACAAGAAAGTCTGTGGCATCAAGGATAGAATATTAATTTTGTGGAGACATAAACTGAAAAGAAAATTTGTCCTAATAGAATTTTTAAAAATAATGTTAGGACTAATTATTTAAAGTTAGGAGACAAATGCATGTCTTCCCTCATCTTTCAAAGGCAAAAGAGAGAAACGATTTTGTCAACAAATTTGGGTAATATTTTCTCTGTGGAATATATTACTGTCATCTATCTTATTTTCTAAATATTATAAGTTAAATTTAGAGTCCAAATACTTGCTCAAAATAGTTCAAATCAAACCTTGGAATCTTATAACTATGCTATTTAGATTGTGAATGCCTATATTCAGGAAATTAATTAGAAAGTAGTGTGTTGGGACAGTGTAGTTTTTGATAACATTTTAAACAAAGGACAGGTAATCTTGAATGCTTTTAAAAATCTCCTTCATCACACTCAACACCCCTCCTCTCTTTCCTTCACTGAAAACTCCTCCCCTTCACCTTGTCACAGGTTCTTCCCAAACTTTCTCCTTCCTCATCAAGCTCTTACCTAGTTAGCGTCTCAGCCTCAGTGCCCTCTCTGTGTGAGAATACATCACCTTACATGTACTTTTGCATTAAGGGAAGGACGATGGCTTAAAATGCGTCCTCAGGTTGATATTTAGTTTTTAATGGGAGTTTCTATAGACACAATAGCTTAATCCAAAGAGCTGACTTTATAGAGAACCAGGACGATCACAATACTTGGATCCTGACACATTCTCATCATTGGCCCATGCAAGGCTCTCTCTTATTTATATATACTTTATTTGTATTTAATAATATAATATTTATCATGAACCTACCACTGAATATGGGAACTAGGATTTTGTCCAAAACTTCTATTACCAATGTAGCTCTTCCCTTAGGCCATGTCAACTGCTATCCTGAATCTTGTTGGGTGATTTTGATAACCTTATCACATCTCTATGTATTCCTAAAACCATATTGCTTATTTTTTAAACTTTATAATTTATAATGTTGTACATCATCTCTGGAAACTTATTTTTTCATTCAACATTATCTTGCTAAGTTTTCTCCATAGTGCTGCAATACTGTAATTCATTCATTTTATTTACATGATATTACACTGAATAAATATGCCACAATTCATTTATACAATCTCTTTGCTTTGCCATTATGAATAGTGCAACAAACCATTTTCTACGTGTTTCCAGGTGTGCATGACACCTTACTAAAAAGGAAATGCCGAGTCAAAGGACATGCGAATTTCAACTCTACCGCATAATGGCAAACAACTTTCCAAATTGCCTACTGATGTATATTCTCATCAGCAATGTGTAAGAGATTAATATCTTACATTCCCTCCACCATTCGGTATTGTTAGATTTTTTTGGTTGGTTGTTTGTTTTGTGGGAAGCAGCATTACTATATAAGTTGCCTTGAGTAGTCAAATTCAGAATCAGAAAGTAGAATGGTTGTTGCCAGGGTGGGGTGAGGGGAGGGGAGAGTGGGGAGTTGGTGTTTAATGGGTGCAGGGTTTCAGTTGGGGAAGGCGAAAAGGAAAAAAAGCTACATTAAAAGATCTAATGCTTTTCATAATAGAAGGCTGTAGGAAAAAAGAATGGTGGAACGGTGGGAAAGGTCCAGGGAAGTAAGAAGGTTGAGAGCCTGTAGTTATGAGGTCAGCTAGAATGCAGGTTCTCTTCAAGAGTGGAGTTAGAGACAGTGTCCCCTACAGACCTCACCTCCTGGCACAGGCTGGATACTTAGGCTACTGCAGGAGAGGGGAAAGGCGGTCCCATCCTTCTGACAATGTGAAGGCTCTACCACAGCTGCAGACAAATGACTAAGAACAGGATGGCATTTCCAATCAACTTCCCTAAGTAACTTCACTTAAGGAATAGTGAAAATTAAACCGAGCCAGTAAAGCATCTTGTGGAAACAAAAGAGGGGAACTGGACATCCGTAAAATATGAATGTTCATTGTGCCAGGCACTTGAAAGAGGGTGTTGCCGCAGGAAGCAATTTGAAGGAACTTAACTTGGGCCGCCTTTTCTCTCTGTGTGATGTTCTGCTGCTGTGACCTTGTGCATTCCACAGGCTGCCTGCCTGTCCCCCTCTTTTAGTGCCTTCCCCCATAGCAAAGTCCTCCTTGTCACCAGGTTGGATGGCCTGATTGGTGTGGCCATGACAATGGCTGTTCATTTTAACACTGTAAAAGGGTTTAATGATTAAAAGGCCACACCATAGCATTCAACCACCAAACTGTTTTTTTTACTCCCATGAAGCCCCTTTGATTCAAAAGGTTCTTTGGCAGGATCAGGAGTGGTTCTTATTCTACCAGGCTGCAGAAAAATCTGCATTTTGTATCCACTACCTTCTACTCAGTGCACACAGTTAATGTGTAATGAATGAAACACCCTTTCTTGGAGTGGCCCACAATCATGCTAGATCACCCCCAACCTCACTCTGACTCCCACAAAGCAGGGCAGCCTTTGGAGCCTGTTGCCTCATTCAGAGCTGGTAATAAAAACAGTCATAGGCTTATCTAGCCAGCTTACGTCTTAGTCTTTCCCGCCCCTTCTCCCTCTCCCCTCTACTTGGGGAAAGGAAGTGACCAAAAAAGGGGATAGGGAGGGAAAGCCCCCACCCAACAACCACTGGCCTCTTTCCTTCCCATTACTGGAGATTATTGGGAGGGGTGAAGCAAACACTCAAAAATGTCAAAGCTGGATGGGAACAGAGCTGAAAAGGAGTCTGGGAAAGAGCCAAAAATGAAAAACAAAAAAAAACAAAACAAAACAACAACAAAAAAACAACACTCCAACATTCACGTGATTTAAAAAGGCAAGCAGTATGGATTTGAAGACTAATGTGGGCAGACTGCTAATATAGACCGGTGGCTGGGGGATATGTTACTATTCTTTTTTTTTTTTTTAATTGATTTCAGAGAGAGGAAGGGAGAGGGAAAGAGAGATAGAAAGATCAATGATGAGAGAGTCATTGATCCGCTGCTTCCTGCACGCCCCCTGCTGATGGAGCCCAAAACCTGGGCATGTGCCCTGACCGGGAATCGAACCAGGATCTTCTGGTTCATAGGTTGACACTCAACCACTGAGCCACTCCAGTAGGGTGATATGTTACTATTTTACTGCAGTATTCTGATTGTGATATCAGTGTTCTATGGCAAGTGACACTGTCCCCAACACTCTCTCCTTGCTGCTTGGCCCTGCATAGCTATTCCTTCTGAGTTTACTCTGACCAGACCAGGAGTCTCAGCAGTGACTGGTAACTCCAGAGATTAGACGACAGAATCACTTCAGAGCCTCTTCAAGTACCCTGTACGGACTCCACAGGAGGCAGAATTGGAAAGGTGTCTCGGTGAGCATCCCCTCTGAAATGATCTGAATTAGTGCTTTCCTGGACTAGGTGAGGTTTGTTATCTCAGCTGTGTCTACTATGTTTCTCTTAAACAAGCTCTAAATCTGGTTTATTTCAGAAAATTCACAATCATCTCCTAAAAGTTTCTGGATAACAGTCTTTGAAAATTAAATACTTTTCTAAGGCTAAATACTATAACGCTGTTTTGTGACCGGCCAGTCAAATGTGAATATGTTTTCATTTGGAAAATACAGAGGGAACTCTTCTTGAAAACAAAAGGGTTCAACTGTTATTTCTAAAACACATAGCAATATAAAATCCAGCAGCTGTGATCATTAAGCTAACATTTTTACTCTTTTGACCTGGACGGAGAGAATCTCAACAAGCTTTGGATGCTAGGAACATCAAATGGTGCTAAATGAGCTATAGTACCTTGTATGACAGTCCTTTCAGTAGTCAACATATTTTCCCCAGGTTAAATATTTTTATTTTGAAGTGAACCAATAATCAGAAAATAATATACGTGAGTCAATGTGTCTATTTGATTCTGTAATAGAGCTTAAGGGCTACCCATGCTTGAATTTCTTCTATATCTAGTCTGAGACTGCTCATTTGGGTGCCATTTAACATTCGATAGCCTGAGAAGCTTCCAGAAATCCCTACTCAAAGTGGCAGCTAGGAGTCCCTTCAATGCTGCCATCTTTTCTTTAACTGTCTGAAGGGGCTTTACCCCAGCAGCAAATGCTTCTACTTGAAACTTCAACTTCTAGAAAATCAGCAGCCTCCTCTTAGCGTAACTAAATATGGTGGCGATGCTGTGCCCCCTCTCCACCAGAGGTGAAAACTTCAGTGAACACTTTTCTCTGAATCTGCTGTTTCACCTGTAAAGTGAGATCAATAGCACTCATGAAGGATGTAGGGAGGATTACACAAATGCAAAATACTGTTGTGTCTTTTTCTTGGGTAAAGGGAAGCTCTAAAGAATACTCTGGAAGATGGAGCATTGTTTCCTCTTTGCTCTGAATGGTCTTTAACACCAGGGTTGGCAGAGGTTTATAAGGGTCAGGATTTAAGGGTCTGCTCTCTATTTGTCTTTGGAATAGGTTAGTCTAAAATTTCACTTGCAAGGCGGTGGGCAATTTTCTTTCTCTGCATCAAATAACTGCCTAAACTTCCTGAGCTACAGTCTCTTCATTTGAAACTGAGTTGATGAAAAGCTGTTGACATCCATCATGATAGACTTACTGTATTTTAACAATATGTTCAAATGACTAGAATAGCCCATGAAGACATTAAAATCCATATAAATGTATACTATAGTTTAAACAATGGTAATAACTCCTAATTCTTAATATATACTTATATCCAGTGCCACAAAAGTTGCTGTCAACATCCTGTTTATGGCTTACAAACAATAGTCAAATTACTACAAAGTTTATATTATATGGATGCCCAAACAACATCACATGTGAATTGCACTAATATTGTGAAAAGCAAAAGGGCTTTTGGGGTAAAGCACCTTTTTTTTCACTTGAAAGTGTTGTGATCAAGTTTGGGAAAATGAGCAGCTGCCAGGATTTACTAGGGATAATTAATGATAGCCATTTCACTGATGACAAGGTTTATTAAACTCAAAATACCATGAAAGTTTGACCTGCCTTGTCCCAATCAAAGCACAATGTCTGATAAAATGTTTAAAAAGATTTAATAATTTAACATTCTAATATACCCCAAATGGAGAAACTATCTCTACAAGTTACCTATGAGACTGTTATTTATTTATGTAATATTTTATTAATATAATTTAATATTATTTAGGCCAGATGTCAATCTTATTTAAGCCAAAGTCTTAAAAAATAAAAAACAGACAAAGAAAAGATTAAGCATCCCAGACTTCAGGCTCTTGTAAACCCATTTACAAAGGACACCCCCATATTGACTGGGGAGACCTGCTAGAATGACCGAGCAGCTTCCCCATTGGCCAGACTGGAACCCTCGTCAGAAAGCGCAGGTTAGCCTACGTTCCGAAGTACACAGATAAAGGTGGAAAGGAAAGCTCGAAAAGAAACTTCTTACCCTTGATTCCAACGCACACACGGGTCAGGAGAGGATATGTTTGTAGAGGGGATTAACCCCCTGCTGGTCCTGCTACATCTGAGAACACTGAGCCCTCTACCCCCACCCCCATCGTGGATAACTCAGAATAACTCAGAATAATTTCCTGACAACAAATGCCTAAAGCACAAAAGTACCATTGAGGTATAATGTCTGCAAGCTCCACATTCCTCCAAAGGTTTCTTCTCAGACAGAAAAATAGCAGCAGGGGGTAGAGTGCGGAGGCAGAGGGGTGTTGCTCTGAGAAAGCGAAAAGGTCAGGACAGTGCAGCCTTGAAAGCAGAATTAATGCTAAAGGACTTCACCCGTATATAAACTTATACAGTTGTTGAGTTCTGCACTTATCTAGATAAATCTGTGATCTCAGAGCCTACGTTCTTGGAATTAACCAAATACAATGAATAAAGCCCAAATTTTTCATCTAGAAAAAAAAAACAGAGGGGAAATATGATTGCTTGTTGCCTTTTTCCCTTAAAAAAAAAAAAAAAAAAAATCAGAGGTAGAAATTGCCTTCAGGCGATCAGTAGATGTTAAAATTTTCTCCTGCACCTGGATCTGCCCAGCACTGGAACAGAGCGAACGGGGCACATTTGTGTTTAATCGTTCATGTTTATCTCGGCTGCCCCTACCTTCTGAGGTTATAAAACCTCATGTCAGGGACTGTGCCCATTTACCTTGCTGGTGACACTTAACACATCACTCCACACACGACGCACGCCTGGTAAACACTTGCCAGCCATCACGCTGACGGTGCTGATGGAGGCGGCCAGAGTTTATTTTGTCCTGCTTAGTCCTGTGTTGAGTCGGTGGTGCCTACGCAGCCACTAGTTTAAACCTTATGCTGAAAAACTTACAAGTTTCATCCACGGGGAGCTAGTTACTTGCTTTTCAGCGCCACCCCCTAGGACTTCTAGGGTTGGGTTCAGGGATATACAAAAGCCAAAGAGAGTTAATCATTAGCAAGTGTGACATGCCTGACTAACACCACCAGACTGTGTTTGTCTAAAGTGCCAAAGTGACTTGTTCATTAACATTTCTGAAAAATACTCCAATAACACCAACAAGGGGTGTTAAACCATGCCAGATTGTTGGCAAGTTTTTTTATTGGGGGGAAAAACAACTAAGCTTCTTGGGTGAGAGTCAGTGTTCCCCCATTTTACAGGGGTGGTCAAGAGAAAATGTAGGAAAGGGAGCAACGAAGATGGGAGAGCCTCAGCTTCCCTGTGAGTTCACTTTCCTGTCTACCTGTAAGGAGCATGAGTGAGGGAAAATAAATGTCCGTTGGCTTTTCATTCCATTTCCTTCACCAGATGGCATATTTTTCTTCCTTTAAAATTATTTTTCTAAAGCCATAGGTAATGATGAGCTGAGTTTCTGCTTTAGGTAATTTGTAATAAGGCTTTTGATTGGCTAAAGGATCATGTTGCCTACATTTTACATTATTAATAGAGAGCAGCACACAAAATGCATTTCCTTAATGTGTTCTGAAGGAAGAAAGGCCACGTATATAGTATTAGAGCCATAAAGTGGGACTTTATTTTGCTTCAAGATGCTCTGAAACATGTAATTATGAACATACTCTGCTTGTGAACTTAGTAATTAACTTAGTAATTAGCAAAATCTTGTTTGATCTTGGAATTCATTAGACATTGCAGCTGGAAGACTGATTCTGTTTTAACACATCAGAATTAACAATTAAGGTGATAAGAAAAAAAATCAATATTGCTTTCTTGATGATTATGTTTTTGCATGGCTAAATTGTAATTAAACAGTTTACATTAGGAAAACATATTTTTTAAAGATGGCTTCTTTTATTTATTTTTAAATATATCTTTCTTGATTTCAGAGAGAGGAAGGGAGAGGGAGAGAGAGAGATGGAAACATCAATGATGAGAGTCATTGATCGGCTGCCTCCTGCACGCCCCCGACTGGGGATCGAGCCCGCAACCCGGGCATGTGCCCTGACCGGGAATCGAACCCCGATCTCCTGGATCCTAGGTCGATGCTCAACCGCTGAACCACGCCGGCTGGGCAGAAATATTTTTAAAGTAGCATTATCACATTTCTTTTAACACGAAAGCAGAATAAACTTCAGCTTAGTAAGAGGCTGTCACTGATTAAGTTATAGGCAGCTGTGGAGCTGAGGTCCTGCCCTCATCCACTCACCACGCAGTCCTGCAAGCATGAGAAGTTGGCCAGGTAGATTTCAGAAAGTTCCTTCCTGCCCTTTAATTCTCAGAGTAGCCCTTCTATATTCTAGAATTCTAGTCAAAATTCCACCCAGTGCAATCAGCTAAGCCTTGGTTCTAGTCGGGTACTTGGCAAATAACTTCATTAATTCTCTCAGTAAATTGTATTTGACCATTCTTGTCACTTGCTGTATTTGTTGCAAGTGTGAGTTTAGCTCATTCAGAAGTTAATTTAATTTTTCCTGTTTTGTATCATGGTCAGAATTTCCTGAAATGTTACAAATTTTATGTAAGTTCTGTGAAAGAATGCTGGAACCCAGGACAGATTTGCATCTGCAAAGTCAGATTTGAAATGGCAGCTGCTATGTACTATATCCTGAGTTCTTTCAGCCCCTCTCCTTGCAGATCTCTTCTGCCCTCCCTGCCAGGAGGTGGTTGGTTCATTCTGATTGGGAAACATGCTACATGGCAAAGCAATCCCCTCACCCCCACCCCCAAGACTTTTTTAAGTTTCTAATTGTTAAAAAAAATATTATTTCCTCTCTATTGCTTCTATCCATTAACCACAGAAAAATTCTTCTAATATGTAATGGTATAAATTATGCTTTCTTAAGAATACTGTTCTCCAGACTGAACCTGCTGGGTTCCCTTCCGTATTCTGCTGCTTCCTCCTGGCTGTCAATGTCTTTTTCAGATGCAGTGACAATACCAAACATAGAATAATACACAGGGACTGACAAGTTTATGAAGGTAGGTTTTGTCACCTCCATAGTTCTGGACACCATACACCTATTAATAGAGCCTGATTGCATTTGTTTTGGGTGGATACCTTAGCCAAGATCGTTGCAAAAAGCAGAGCCTGAGATAAGAGATTGCATGCAGATAAAAGCCTGTATACAGATAGTGTTTGGGGGTAAGCAGGATTAGAAAATGGGAATAGAGAATGAAGACAATAAACAGAATGAAGAAAAGCCAGCACATTGACCAGTTGGCCACCACTGTGGTTAATTGGCGCTCTGTCCATCCAGGACCCTCTGAAGGGCTGAAATGAATGTACTTCAGAATCGCCTGCCAGGGAACGAGAGAAGAACACATGTACCCACTGGCTCCCCTCCCTCGTGGATCCAGGGGTCATGGGATGTCATTGACCATGGCTGTCAAGTCCCTTACCCTCCAGGTCTGTGCGTGTGCAAGGCCAGTCCTGGCTCACAGAAGCCTTGGTGCAGAAAAGCAAGCCATGAAAGCCGTGAGGACCCGTGCGCGGAGCTGCTTGCCAACAGCAGCAGCTTTAGGAAAAGGTAGACTGAGAGGGTGTGAGGCAGGGGACAAGAGGTGTCCGGCACAGGTAACTGAATCCCAAGGCCACGCAGTGTTTAACTTGCAGTCTACTGACTCCGTGGTCTTTTATTTTTTTGTACTACTGGGATTATTGTTGCTGTTGTCTGGATTTTCAAAAGTTACAGAACCACAGCTATTCTAGAAACTGGACCTTGGAGATTATTTTAAAGATAAGGAAACTGACACACAGATTGGGGAAATTGTTTTTCCGAAGTCACAAATCTAGTCTAAATAACTGCCTCAATGTTCCACATCACTTTGTAGAGATCTTTGAAACTATACCCTTGAGAAGTACTCCCTAGGTGTCTGAAACATATAGATGAATTGAACAGCTCTGAATGCTATTACCTTCTTTAGGAGCTTTCTTTGAGTTGGTTTCTGCCAATTACAAAGATATTTATTTAGCTCACTGAGGTTCCCATTTATACTGGAATTTGTTACCAAGAGATGTAGCAAATCATTGTCTCGATTCTCCTTTTCTTTATCTTGTTACTAATGCCCTTACAGGGTTTCTGGGGTTTTTTTAATTGTAGATTTGAGATCTAGCTGCATAAATAGCAGTATGTTCAGAATGGGTATATAGGAAACAGAGGCAGCTGGGGAGAAGCGAAGAGCCAGCCTGCCTGGGTGCATCGCAGGTTGCTCAGGACCTATGGGCCTGAGGCTAGGTACCCTGCCTCTCCCTGCCTCATTTTCCTCATCTATAAAATGGGGACAATCACAGTACCACACTATGGGGCTATTATGATGCTTTAATAAGTTAATATTTATAAGCCCCTTAGAATAGTGCCTGACACAGAATAAGTATTGTTAAAATAATTAGACCTTTAAAATTGGTCTCTCAGGGATCGAGGAGGGTTGTTAGTTTGTTTTGTTTGTTTTCACATCACTGCCAAGGCTACTTTTTCCATTTATACTATCTTAACTTTTTTCTCTCAGGCACAGGAGTTGGACATCTCTGTGTTTGCATATATATTCATATGTATGTATATATATGTCTTATATACTGTCAAAAGATAAACAGGCATATTAACAAATTTAAGAGCTTATTAGAGCAAAAATTGATGTGAATCAGGTAGCATCCAACCCACCAGACAGAAAGGAGCTCTGAGGAGCTGCACAAAATAAAAGACTTTTATAGACAGAAGGGAGTGGAAACAAGGAAGTTATATAAGGCAAAAAAAAAAAAAAAAAAGTGGATTGGTTATTGCAAAATTACTTTCCTTTAGGGCATGGTAGGGGTCTATGAGGCAGATTTCCTAACTATTGTTGATAAGGCAATTCCTGATTGACTGGTTTAAGATTCCGTTTCTGGAAGAGCCAAAACTATGATTAAGTTTCCAGTTGGTGATGTGAGGCTTAGTGTAAGTGACTCCATGTTGGGCCTGTTTCTTGTTTTTCACAGTACTTTATTTCATTTATTTATGGCACCATTTTCTCCTTTGATATTAAATATAGTAAGACCATTTCCTTACCAAGTCCTAGGTTTTGGAAATATCGTCTGCCTAAAATTTTTCACCTAGTTTTAATAACAATAATTTTTAAAAAGAACAAATGGACAACAACAATGACTCTAACAAAGTAGAAGAAATAAAGATGTTTGAATTGTGTTTCCTGATACAACTTTAAATTATATTAACCACCTGAGTGGGGTATTGTACTGATGGTTCTTTTAAAACATTTCAGGCCCCTTTGAATAGAAAAATGTATCTATTCAGATAAGTGAACTGTATTTAATATATAATTATGATACCTTTTCCATCAAGTGGCAATGGCAATACCTGCATCATCCTTCTCACAAGGTTCGTAAAACTGAAAATTTTAATTTGTTTTTGAAAAATGCAATGCTTCTATTGTTGATTGGCACTCTGCCCATATAACTTGACTCAAAAGTCAGTAATTAAATATTCCGTAAACTTTGAAATAGTCTGTTTGCAGAAGTAATTATTTGTGAATGGGCGGATTCAGGCATTTTTCATGAAGACAGAAATGCAGCCACATTTCCTTTAGAAAATTCAAAAGCAGCCGTGCTCCTTACTGACAACTGCAGGCAGCTGGTCAGAGGAGGCTTAAAAGTCGACTCGGCAAAACAGAGTAATTTAGAAATTTACTATCTCCTGTCTATTTGAAAGGTCTTGATAAGGTAGTGTCTGTAGGATTGTTTTATTTCTCAGGTTTTCAACAAAAATTCCTGCCCCTCTCCGCTCTGTTTGCAGCCGGAGCACAGCTCAGAAATCTGTAACCGCGCCGGCTGTTGAAAAGGAGATTCTGGGGCTTAATGAAGTCTGCACATTGGCAGCCTGGCCTGCTGGGCTCAAGACACTGAAAGCAGCCGCCGGGGAATTTCTCAGCCTTTAGAAACTGTCTCAGTTCTGTGAGTTTGCTCAAGTGCATGAAGGCTGTTTGCAAGGGAGGACACCTGCTGCGTGGGTTTGCTCTCCTCCCAGGAGCTCAGAAAAGGTGAGAGGGCTCCTCCATCGCTTCTCTTTGCCTTGAACTGACACAATAGTTTCTTCAGCAGGTCCCTCTGGCAGGGAGCTCTCCCTCTCGCATCTCTCACACTGGGACATTTTTCCACATTTCCAGGATTATGGCCACTTTTACTTAGATCTATGTGTGCTGCCTCCACATACAAAGGAGCACTTGGGGACAGGATTAGTAGGATTAGAAGAGATTCACATATGTCCAGTTCAAGCAATTGGTATTCAAAGCTTTACACTTTCAAATGCCACCAAGAGAGAGAAAAGGAACAGGGAGCTTGCTTTGCATTTCAGCGTCTTCAAGAGAGGACCAGTGTTTTTGATTGGTGTTTAAACCAGAAGGGATAAACAGATTCCTCTTCGGTTTAATCCAGCCCAGCCTGCATGGCCTCAAATCTGGGGAAACAAATAGCAGTGCTCCCACACTCCGAAATCACAAACTGCTGCATTTTGGTGGTTGCTGGTGTGTGTTTACAGCAGGTTCCTATCCCACTTGTGATTTACTGTTTCACATATAGGCATTTCTTCAGGATCTCCTTTGCAAAATATTCATGAGTCTATTTGCACAGGTGTAACAGTGGCACTCAGTGTGGCAGCAATGACTTAGAGCAGAGGTCTGATTTGTTTTCATTTGTTGGTGTTGTGGGGGTAAGGGATGTCATGGGTAGTGGAGAGTAAAGGAAAATGTAGTAGAATTACACTTGAAATCTGAAAAGCAGTTGTTGAAATAATGTAATTGTTTCTTATACTTGCTGTGGACACAAAAGTAGATACACCCCCCCCATGCAACAGAATTATTTTTCTTATCAATTCATTGTTTCCCCCCACCCCCTCAATCTCCTATTCCTATAAAGGCCTGTTTTCCTTCATAAAGAAGCAAAATATCGTGGAAAACAAGTACCACTTTTTTAGGTTACAT
Organism: Miniopterus schreibersii; assembly: GCF_964146895.1. Taxonomy (NCBI): domain Eukaryota; kingdom Metazoa; phylum Chordata; class Mammalia; order Chiroptera; family Miniopteridae; genus Miniopterus; species Miniopterus schreibersii. The sequence continues at coordinate 73,930,490 of NC_138107.1, read as the reverse complement.
TGTACCACCACTGATTTCATAACTCCCATTAACAAATATGTAAGAAAAGGTTTGCTCTAGATTATATCATATTTTGTATTTTACTTAGCAACAGGAAACCTTGATTATAAGATTTTATTTTGATGTATTTGGGTAGTACTTGGACATCCTTTCCAATGCTGCGGGTTTTTTAAAGAATAACTTCTTATAGACTCTGGAATATTACTTTCGAAGAAAAGGCAGTGCTAAAAATCGTGCCCCTTTCTTTTGGATAAGTCTCTTTCTAAATTCATTTTATTAATGGAAAAAGATTTACACTAGCTGTTATTGGACCTGGGGATCCAGTCCCAAATTTATTATTAATTGGATGTTAACCTTAAGTGAGTCACTTGTTTTTTTTGTTTTTTGGGGTTTTTTTGCCCATAAATTCCTCATGTATAAAATAAAGGGGTTGGACTAAAAGTATTAATAGCTTGCATTCTTCAAATTGTGCAATTTATAAACTGCTTTTGTATACTTCTTTAAGGTATTTTTGAGCTTAAATGTTCTATTTTTCTCTTCATAGTCATTTTGAAAGAAAGTTACTTGTTATCTCTGCCGTAGAAAATTCATATCTTTACATGACAAAAAAAGTTACCTTCAAACTGATTAACTGTAACAGCTCTGGAGCAGGAATTATTTGGACTATATATTTTAAATGGGGCTCCATCTCTGTAAGACATCTCAAATACCAGAAAGCTTGTGTGGTGCCAACTCACAGCTCTCTGTCTTTAATCGTATTCTTTTTTCAGTTTATTTTCTCTCTATTGCTCCAATGGAGTAAATTCAATTGTTTTATTTTCAGAGTCACTGCTTCTCCCCTCTATCATTTTCTTTCTCCTCTAGAATCCATCTAATGAGTTCAAGATTTTTATTTTGCTTAGTATAAAATTTCTATTTGGTTCTTCTTCATATCACCTATATTTTTGCTATGGTCTTCTGTTTTTTCATTTGTTTCAAGTGTGTTTGTAATTGCTCGTTGAAGCATTTTTATCATGGCTGCTTTGAAGTTCTTGTCAGATATTTCAACATCAGTGTCCTCTTGGTGTTAGTGCCTGTTGACTCCTGCCTCATTCAAGCTGAGGTTTTCCTGGTTTCTGACGTGACGAGTCATTTTCAGTGTGTCCTCACGGTCATGTTATGAGATTCTGCCTCTTATTTAAATCTCCTGTATTAGCAGACCACTGTGAAAACAGTCCAGTGGGGGAACAGAGACACTGACTCTGCCCCTGTGGTGGGGATATAAGTCCAGACTCCCTGCTCCCTGTAATCAAACATTGGTAATAATCATTCAGAATGGATAGTAGACGAAGTACAGGTTTTGGAGCCAGACAACACTAAGTTGAATCCTGGCCCCCAACTTATTTACTATGTGTCCTTGTATGTGCTATATAATAACCTCATTGAACCTCACTCCTTCCTATTTGTAAATAGGAATGATATTATATACCTTGGAGGCTGTTTCCAGGATGAGAAATACTACATATGAGGAGCCCAGCACATGTTAGGTATTCAACAACTATTAAGCGTCTCTGGTTATAAAGTAAGAATCTTTGTATTTCGAAAGCACATATTGTTGAATACAACACCCATGAGTTTCCTAATGGACTTAAACTTCACAGCTCTATTCTCTCCATATTTTTTCTTAAACAATTTTGTTTTTTAAAAAATAATGTATATATGTGATACAAATATATTTGTAAAAACCTCCTTCTGATGTCAGTGGCAACAACTTGCAAGTCAATACCTTCTGATTGATTGATTTATACCTTTACTTGCTCCTTGAAGTACTCATACAATTGAATGATTTTTAAAATCACTTGTGTTGAAAACTTGTCATGATAAAAAAAATTGTCATGGATGCTACTTTCTCAATAAGCTTTATGGTTGTCTTTGTGAGTTATCCTTACCTTGTTTCTCAGTATTTTATTTTATTTTTATTGTTCATTGTCATAAAGTACACATAGAATTTACCATCTTAGTTATTTTTAAGTGTACAGTTCACCAGTGTTAAGCACATTCCATTGTTGTGCAAACAATCTGCAGAACGTTTTCATCTTACAGACTGAAGTTCTGTACTCATTAAACACTAACTCTCCATTCTCCCCCTCCCCCTCGCTCCTGGCAACCACCATTCTTCTTTCTGTTTCTGTGAATCTGACTTCTCTAAGTACCTCATATAAGTAGAGTCACACAGTATTTGTCTTTTTCTGACTCCCTTATTTCACTTAATATAATGTCCTCAAGGTTTACCCATGTTGTAGCATTAGTCAGAATTTCCTTCCTTTTTAAAGCTGAGTGAGTAATATTCCATTGTATGTATATGCCACATTTTGCTTATCCACTCATTTATCAATGGCATTTTGGTTGCTTCCACTCTGGCTATTTATGAATAATACTATAAACACAGATTCTTTTCGAGATCCTGCTTTCAACCTTTTTGGATATAGACCCAAATGTGGAACCTGAGTAATATTTTGAAATTTATATCCCTTATTTTGGTAGAAATGAGGAACTGAGTCTTTCCCTTATAGAGCCACACCGCGTGTATAAAATCTTAAAAGGCTGGTTATCATTTAGGAATCTAGGGATATCCGTTAAAATGCATATGGCTGCAAATAACAGAACACCCAAGTAAGTGGCTTTAACAATATAAGACATTTATTATACTCAATAAAAAGATTGTTGGGAAGTTGATCCAGGCCTGGTCTAGTGGCTTAATCAATGCTTCCTCTTTGCTTCCCTTCTGCTCTCCTAGTAGGTTGGCTTTTCATTCTCATGCAACCTCATGGTCACAAAATGTCAGCCACAATTATAGTCATTTTTATCCTAAAGAAGAAGAAAGCAGAAATAAAAGAGATTTCCACCTGGCTGGTGTGACTCAGTTGGTTGTCATCCCATGCACAAAAAGGTCAGCAGTTTGATTCCTGATCGATATCTTTTTCATCCTCTCTCATTGATGTTTCTCTCTCTCTCTCCCTCCCCTCCTCTCTCTGAAATCAATAAAAACATATTTCTTTTTTAAAAAGAAAGAAAGAAAAGAGATAGCCTTTTGTCAGAGAAGAAAACAGCTTTCTCAGAAGCCTCCAGCAGGCTGCCTCTTAGTCTCATTGGCCGGAATGGGGCCATGTGGCCCCCTCTACCTCTAGCAGAGAAAGTGAGGATCTGACAAAATGGAAATAGTTTACCATGATTGACACCAATCTGGAGCCATCACCTCACTGTGACCACATTGTCAAATATAAAAAATTAGACATCTGTTTACAAGAAAGAAAATGAGGGGTGACTTGGACAGGGAACTGGTGGTACCTGCGTGTCGGCCCAGGGCCCCCAGCATCATGGTCCCTCCTGGCTTAGAGGATGACAGTAAGCAGTGGCCACTGTGTAATCCCTGTGTGCATGATGTGGCAACCCCTCCATATTTCTTAGTCCATTCACTTCCCACTCTCCTAAAAAATTGGTTTATATCTTTTGTGTCTTTAAATCCCCAATATCTTGTTCCCCAATTCTCACTTTCAGCTGTGAATTGCTTCTTATTTGACTGAGGAAATGGGATTAAAAGAAGAAATCTTCCGAAAGCACCTACCCCCACTTCCACCTACCTTCCTGAATCTGGGTCTATTGTCTTCCTTCTTGCTGTCCTTTCTGTGTCCCTATTTAAGGCCCATCCCCTCTGCTTGTGAGTAGTGTCCATCCCTTCTCACCTATTCAAGGGCATGGATCCAGCAATTGTCCCCTCTCTCCTCTGCATCATCAGTTTCTTCTCACTATTCACATCAGTCATTCCCATAAATATATACACATTCTGTCATTTCTCCCATCTTCAAAAAAAGGAAGAAAGAAAACACTAAAATACTGCTATAGTATTGTAACATTTTTCTGCTTCTCTTTTTAGCAAAACTATTCGAAAGAGTTTTTATAGTTACATTTTCCATTTTCCCCATCCCATTTTTTACTCCGACTACTACCCCCACTTACCATTAAAACTCTTCTATTATAGATTGTCAATGACTCCCATGTTGATAAATCTCAGTCTTCCTCCCACCAGACCTATCAAGAGAATTTGACCCTGCTGATAACTGCCTCTCCCCTAAAACTCTGCATTCAATTGGCTTTTTCCTACCTTATTTAGAGGGGCTAAAAACTAGCGTCATACTGTCTTCTAAAACTAGTGGATTCTATATCTCAATTTTAGTTCTAAAAGTCACAGCACTTTTCAGGTACTTATTCCAACTTTTGAGAGGTACCTTGGCATGCTTTATATTACTAATTCTCAGCTTGCCAAGGGGTGGGGCGCCATAGGAAAGAACGGGTCCCTGCCTTAATAGTGATGGGAGATAAGAGAAAGTTTTAAAAGAACACCAGGATAATATTTTTAGAAGGCAAACTGTAAAAGAATAAATCTAAACAAGTATTGTGGGCTGGTAAGAATATATACAGGAGACAGGGTGAGAAAATTTTTTTTCAAAAATGAGATTTTAAAAGGTTTGCAAAACACGATTATTTAATCCTCACAATGGCGTATGTCATGAGTATTAGTTTCAGTGTGCAAATGACAAGATGAAAGTTCAGAGATAGTAAGAAACTTGTGTAAGTCTGTGCAGCTGGTAAGTGGCAAAGCCTATCCAGGAAATGTGATGGGTTGTGAAGTCTTTCGTGTCTAATGCCTGCCTCTGGTCTTCACACCGTGAAGTGGGCGCTCTCATCAATGGGGAGGTGGCATTAAGAGTCATCAAAAACTCATTTATTGCTCTCCAAGAGCTCATCTTTCCTATAAGCCCAAGGTATTTTCAAGCTCTGGCCAGAAGACAACTTATTTTTTAAAAACCTACCCAACATTCTTTACGTATTTATATTCTTTGCTGATATTTATTTTTGTTCCCTTTGTTATTGATGGCTTTATCACAGGGACATGAACGACACCACAAACATTGAGAGGAACTATTCCCTTGTTATCCTAGTCTGGTCTTAAAAAAGAGGTTTTCAACCCCAATCTGCATATGCCCTTTAGTTTTTAGTTTTTGCAGCTGCTTAAAACTTTTTTTTTTTTTAACACTTTATTAAATTTATTGGAGTGACAATGGTTAATATGAACATATAGGTTTCAAGTGTGGGTTTCTATGTTACAAGATCTGTATATTGCTGTGTGTGCCCACCACTCTATCTTCTCCCTTCACCATATATTAAGACCCCCTTCTTAAAACTCTTAAGGTGAATTGATTATAGACTCTTGGCCAACACCTTTTCTGCCACATCAATCTTCTAGCAATATTTTTCTAATGGGTGTCTGTTCTTGGCATTACTTTCCTCAAAGGCATTGTTTTCCATTTAATGTAATTACTTTAATTAATAAATCTAATAGGAGCAAAAGAGCTATTATCTCCTGCTTTACTTTTACAGGAGTCAAAACTTTGATAAAGATGAAGAGACAGGGCAATTATAGCAAGTGTACTTGAAACTTATATACATAATTGCATTTCATTTCTTTTTATACATATAAATCACATATAAAAGCTTTTTTCAAAGAAAAAGAATTTTGACTCTTGAAATAATTTTAAAATAAGCTTATAAATCATCAAAATAAAGATTGTTTTTCTCTCACTATGGATTTCTAGTCTTGTATCCTTACTTAAGTAATTGTATTACATATCGCATTTTGAGCAATGGGGTCACTGAAGTTGTCCTTCAATATAAAGCTGAAAGTTTTCTAATTTTTTCTTCTTGGCAATGGAAAAAGTGAAGAACTTATTAGGGAACACTGTCCAGCAGTGCTAGTCTGGCAATGCTACAATATCTACAGTATTGACTTTCAAAAACTCTATTTCTCAGCAGGGTCTCAGTCCGATAGTGTTATCAGTTTTTCACTGCAGCTCTACAGCTTTCTGCGCCCCCCCAGTACCCAGAAGGACCGTGCCCAAGGAGTGCCCAGGTTCGCCCTCAGGGCTCAGCCTCAGGCCGCTCGGCTGGCTGCAGCTGCGGCGGGAGTGCCACTGAGCCCGGAGAGGGCCAGAGTCCCTGGGCGCTGAAGCAGGGCCAGCGACTGGCTGCCCTCTGACTTCTGAAAACAGCCACGATGTGCTCTTAGAATATCATATTAGCATCAAGGTTGCAATTTCCATACATTTATAAAATAAACACATGTTTTGGGAGTGTTTTCATATGAACAACTCCATAAAGTGCACTTAAGGGTAGAATTAAGTTTACGTGTTTTGAACTAGGGATGTGTACACAGTATTTTCTACACCCTCCTTCTCTCTCTTTTCCTTCTCATTTCAAAGGTATGTGTGTTTTTTCCTGACAGTCTACTTGTATTTATTATACTTGCCATAATAAAAAGAAAAACAAAGGTCTAAAGTGTCTAATTGAAATAATCACCTCTGTGACTATAAATAGTTCAATATCCTGCTATTTCTTATTATCCAGGGTTATACATAATCAGAATTCCTAGGAAAATATGAGGGTTTGGAAAATTATCAAGTTTCTCGCATCAATACTTTAAATAATGTCATGTTATGAAAAGGTATTTATTTCTATTATTATTTTATGTTGTAAAAATTAACATATTCCAAATGTATGACCCAGTTCTTGATAGTACTGTGGAGAATATCATTTCAGTTGTTAAACAGGAAACTCAGAGTGGTCCTCATGTAAAATATAGAATGATAAATACCTAGAAACTTGGAGTGATGGTTTGTTTCCAGCCTGCTTCCTCTCTCTCTACCCTCCACACCACCCCGACCACCAAAATAAAAGAAAAACAGAACCTGAGGCTTGAATTGCCTGGATAATTGCTTTAATTTTATTATATATTATAATATAGTATAAAGATGAAGATGAAAACTCAGCTAATATTGTAAATAGTGACATTTTGGTTTTAGAAACTTTACATTCAGACTGTGCGTGTTATGCAAACAAAATAAGACATACTTATAAATAGAAAACTACAATGGACTACTGAGAAAGGACCATAGATTACATTTTCATTTGTTTTTTGAAATAATGAAGCAGGGTCCACCTAATCCATACCACAGATTCTGTATAAATCAATCATGGAAATGTTGATTTTTTTAAAATTGCCATTTTGACTTTTCAAGATTCAGTAGCAGACTCCTTAATTATCATCTCAAAGTAATGTAAGTAAATCTATATTTATTAGGAGTCCATATAACATTTCAAATCCAACTCTATTTATGAACAGATGTATAATATGTTGCCTTTATTATCATCTAAAATAAATTATTTCTTTTTATTTAGGACTCAAAGGCTTCAAATAAACATTTTAATGTATTTAACTTTATGCAAACATACATGTATGTTTCAGAACGTACATGTATAGATACTTATAATGAAAAAGTGGCATAATGTTGATGACACAGTGTAAACATCTTTTTATCTTCTATTGCTCTAACCATAGGTTCTTACATTCTAATCTCTTTGTGGTATCATTTATTTATATACTTTTTGTATAAACCCGAATATTATTGAACGGAAAATGAAAATAATAAATATGCTACATAAGATATTTATCTCTAAAATAAATATATATCTCTACAATAAAACTAAATTCCTTAAGCATGTTGGCAAAGAGTACAGTGATATTTATCTAATGGAATAGCTTCCAAAAATAAAAAGCAGAATTTAGTATTCTGTGCTGTTTTATGTTAAGATATAAAATTGTATACATTGACTTTAACTATAAAGTCACAAAAGAATTGAATTAATAACAATAAAATACTAATCTGAACTCATCTACTTAGTGGTTTTTAAAGTATTGGTATTAATAGAGCTACAAATCCACAACGTCAGGGCAATGCCAAACATGTGTGTATAAGTATGCAAATTTTAATATAACTCATTGGTTTACATGATTGATCACTGGTGATATTTAAATCAACCTAAACATTTCAATCTTGTGAAAAAATATTTTCAATTTATAGGCTTAGGAGAGAAACTCAGAAGAGGTTTTGGCAATTGAGCAGATGTTACCAGAATGGGGGGTGGGGTGGGGAAGTACTGAAGTATGCTCACTAATTGAGCAAAATCCTATCAATGAAGCCCAGAAGTTCATATCTCCTTTGACTTCGTCAGTCTTTAAATAATTGTAATGAGTCTGTAAGTTCTAGCCAGACTTGCTGCTTATGCATCATTAAAATCCAACTTGTGCTTCTGCCAGTGTATTAACTTGTCTATATATTCACATAATTAGCGCCGCGTGGATTTATGCTATTCTGGGGCTGCCTTGCATCTTCCAATCTCACATCCAGCATTTCGAAAAGCAGTTACTATCTCATAAAATTCTACTGTCCTTCATCTTCTGCTATATTTCCTGTACGAAAATCAGATTTTAGAAAGAAGTGGGGAAATACAGGACAGATCCGTGAGCATTCAAGATATTATGTCAAATATGGGGCAACTCAAAAAAACAAAACACTTTGGTCAGTGGGACCAGATCCACCCCCTGGGGCTTTTTCTATGTAATTGTTGGGATTTCAAGGCTGGCCTCTCCGACTGGGGGCCTGGGGGTCCGTCCCCAGCTACACCTCCATCAGCTGGGACGCGCAGCTGTGGGAGAAAATCATTCCTGCCTCGCTGTGATTTATTTTGACATTTAATTGTTTAAAATTTGTCTTTTTTTTTTTGGTAAAGGCTTCTCTGATCAACCCAACAGCCTTGACTGACCCAGCCCCCACTGCTACTGTTGAGAAGCAATTGTTTTACTCAAATAAAGACAGAAAACTACTTTCTGAGAAGTTCCTTCGTGGTCAACTAGTTTCTAGACTATTTCTCCGGTTGCACAGGCCGGCACATCTTTAGAGCTATCGGGGGTTTCCTTTTATCTTTTTGGTTTTGAAAGAGGGAGTGGGTTAAAAGGTGAAGCCCCAGGGCAGCCTCCCGCCGTTCCGTCTCGGCCAAAGTTTCCGCCGGTCAAGTTTGGGGCTGGACGATCGGCAGGAGCCCTGGACCTTGCTGATTGCCCGGCTCCTCGCAGCAGCCGCCCCGCGGGTCAGCCCGCGCGACATTTGCCGCTGGACTCTTAGGAGGGTGTTGGGGGGGGGGGTGCTCCTGAGCCCAAATCGCCTCGGCCTCAGGCAGGGGCGGCAGCTGCGGAGAGCAGCTCGGTGGCTGGAGCTGCGGAGCGGTGGGCGCCGGGCACCGAGCGGCACGCAGCGGGCACCGGGTAAGAAACGGACCCTGGTGGCGGGGGGTGGAGGGAATGTCGGAAGAGCTGAGAAGCCTCCGGAGCGCGCGGTCCCCGGGAGTCTCCGAGCGGAGGCTGTGCGCCCTGGGCGCGTGGGGAAGGCCGGGCTGCTCTTCCGACCAGGTCCGCGCGCCTACGCGCTGCTTCCAAGTGCTGTACAAAGGCTGAGAAACTCTCAGGCTCTTCCCAGAGCCAAGACTGCCGGGCGGGAAGCAGCCCGCGCGCCTCGGGACGCACCTGTTGCCGGGGACGACCCAGCCCCCGCGCCGCGCCTGCCCCTCTGCGAGGACTCGGGGTGTGGCCGGGGGAGCGCGGCCCCGCGCCGCCGCTGGGTGGCTCGCTGCGGCTCCCCGCCTGTCTGAGGCTCAGAATGGGCCCCGGCCAGGGCCAAGGTCAAGGCGCATCTCCGGCTAGGGCCCCTCTGGGCTGCTTCAGCAGCTTCTGCCCAGGGCCGGCTCCCTTCCTCTCCGCACCCTGCGCGCTCCCGGGTGCGCGACGGCAGCGGCGCCCTCGGGAAACCCGGCCGCTCGCGCTCCCGAGCTCCGCGCCTGCCCTCCTCGGTTCCGGCTCGTCCCGGGAGGCAAGCTTGGGGCGGCGCGGGAGCTGCCTGCCGGGCGCCTTCGCCCTCGGGGCCTTGGCGAGTGTCAACCCATTTTACCGCGAGCAAAGTTATGGCTCCTTTATTCACTCCCCCTCTTCTCGTTGCCAATCTCTCCGAGAGACAGGGTAGGACGAACAAGACTCCTGGGAGAGTCCGGGGCTCCCGGAGCCCTGGCTGAGGCGCTGGGCCCTGGGCCAACTGCACTGTCACAGCGGCCCTTCGGGAAAGCAGAGGGCGACCAGAAAGGGGGGGGGGGCGCACGGTGTCCCGGGCGGCGACAGACGGCCCTGGGCCGGACAGGGCAGCTCTGCCACTTCAAGCACCGCCGGGTCACTGGAGCTAAACACCCTTTGGGGGTGGAGGGGGTCTGGTCGGTGCGGGCGCAGGCCCCGGCCCCCTTCCCCCCAGCGCAGCCCCCTGGGAGCTGGTCCGGGTCAGCCTGCGCCCCTCTCTGGGTGGAAAGGCGGTGCCGAGGAAGACAGCTTTCTGGTTCCCACGCCCGGAACCCCGGCTCCGGCCCTTCCAGTCCTGCAAGTGAGTTGTTCACTTGAACTTCGAGGACGGCTTCCAGCCCCCCGCCCCCCGCCCCGTCTTTCCCCCTGCAACCTTCTCGCTCGATTGCTTTGGGGAGATTTTACACCTTTTTTCATATTGCCCACTGAGAAAACTGGGGTTTGTAATAAGGTAGAAGACCTTTCATGAGCGTGATTTTTCCACTTTCTCGCTTGCCACCCTACCTCCAAACAGGCTTTAGTTCTTCCCAAAACCTAAACTGGGGAGCAGCACTATCGGCCAGGGCTTGGGAAAGGCGCACCGACGCCCGGGGATCAGGGGGGAAGCTCCGCCGGACTGTGGGCCGGCCCAGCGCGCGGTGGACAGCGGAGCGCTCCCTGCCCCCTACCCCACCCCCACCCCCACTGGATCTGCAGGCCCGACTCCGAAGGCCGTGGTCTGGACCGCGCCTCTCCCCGCAGCTCCCGTGGGACACCCATTCGGTGTCCTAATGCGTGCAGCTCTTCTGAAACCCTTTTCACATAAGGGGGGGGGGGGGGGCTTGAGTGCCTCTGAGCTAACATGGGCGAGTCTAGTGAGTCCAAAAACATTCCTTTGGCTTGGATATTAGGGGTGCGTTTGGACATCGATCTTTCCACAATCAGTCGAATTTCTCGGCTTCTCTGGTTTAAGAGACTTTTCTTCCGTGGAGGTGGCGACTGTTGGCGGAGAAGAGGCTCGTGTCCAAACTTCAAGGGCATTGAAGTCCGGACCTTGACGATGGACTTTTGGCCATTTTCTTTTTTTACAGAGAAGCAAAGTTTGGTGTAGAAAAAGCATCCGTTCCAATATTGCGTCTCCCCATCCAAATGGCACTGCCACGCTGCTTTCGCAGGGTGACCGCCGCCCACAGGACACAGACTCGCAGCGCGCGCGGACTCCGGACCGGGCATCCCTCCCTCCCCTGTTGACTGTTCCATTCGCGTCCCTGGAAAGTGAGGGCTCCCCCTCCTCGCGAGTCCCGGAGACTCACAGTGTCTCTGCCGCGCAGACTGAGGCCCTAACTACCCCAGGTTCCCGGATTGTTTCGGTTTCACACTTTGCACCCAGACACTCAGCACAGCCTAGAGTGTGTCTCCGGTTCCTCCGAGCCCGGGGCGTGGCGGTGCCCAGGTTCCCGTAGAGGCGGCGCCCGGCACCCGCACGGACAGCTCCCAACTCCAGGCCGGTGGCATATCCCAGAAAAACCGCGCGCTGGCCCGCAGAGCCCTCGTGCGCACACAGGGGCTCTCCCAGACCCTTTCGCTGCCGAACCGCGCGCGCGCACACACACACACACACGCGCACACACACACACGCACACACACACACACACACACGAACGCACGCACACACACGCACACACGCACGCACTCACACCAATGTAGTTTATTCCCCACCCAGAGCTCCCGCGTTCGCTGGCCCGCCTCGCGCTCCGCACAGCGCGCAGAGGCCGCCCGGCTGGGCCGCGCCGGGGACTGGCCCACCTCGGTCGGGGTCGCCAGGGTCCAGCGGCCGCGGGACACTCTCTCCCGAGTTCCCCGGAAGCTTTCCAATCCCTAACTCCCCCCGCCCCGCTCCTTTTCCTCCCTTCCCCTTCTTAAATTGCTCTTCTTGTAACACTAGGAATTTTTTTTTCTCTTACGGTTCCAAGTCTAAGAAGGTACAGAATTGGGCATAGCTGAAATTCTTTCAGGAATCAATTTTTTTAAAAACGAAAGAAAAGACACAGAAAGCAAGAGACCCATCCCCAAAGCAACACCAGGGGCAAACCCATCGCCAGATAGGAATCGCCCGTGGAAACCTCACCAGAAGGCCCAGTAGGCAGAATGAACACTGTTTAGGAAAGAGAGCTAACTAAGAAAACAACCAAGAGATGCACGTTGGCTGCAATCTCGTCTCGCCCCCCGCCCCCCCATCCGCATCTGCCCCCGAAACCGTTCCATTCGGACCTTTTTGACCACATTTGTCCAAAATTGAGGGTCGGTATGAAAGGAACGGGAAAGAATGTTTCAGTTCGCGTCTCCAGACCCCGAGGAACTCCGCCAGGCCTCTGCCCGTCCTCGCCTTCCTCCGGTTTCCTAGGTGTGACTTGGTGAGGGCCATCAGCAGAGGGCTGGGGGTGGAGGCGAGTCTTTAAAAAAAAAAAAGTCAGGAAGGCGCGAGCAGGAGCGGTGAGTGTGTCAATCAGAGGGTTTTGTGCCGGGGGCTCCCAGCGGTGCGCGCAGAGGTGCCCCGGGCGGCCCCATGAATATGAATAGGGATCCTCGCGGACCCGGGCGGCGAGGCGCACCGCCCCGGAGGATGGCGCGTCATCCTAGCCAGCCCAGGACAGATAGGAGGGTTTCTTTTGTCTCTTTTCTCCGCAGCAACTCTATAAAAGCCCCTCTTTTTCGGCGAGAGGTTAGTTCAAGCACGCACACCAACTAGCTGCCCAGGAAACCGCCTGACCAGAGAGAGGGGAGTGGGGAGGGAGAAAGGCGGGGAAAGACAGCGCGTCAGCTTTTCTTCTCACGTCTTGTGGCTGAGAAGCGAGGTGCTGGGCTGCGCAGATTTTTTTTTTTTTTTTTAGAAATTCAAGATTTTCTTTAATTTCCCGCCTAAAGCCTCTCCACGGTAGGGACGCATCCCCTGTCATAAAATGAATTCTGATTCGAGCTCTGTCTCCAGCAGAGCTTCATCTCCGGACATGGATGAGATGTATCTGAGGGACCACCACCACCGACACCACCACCACCAGGAGAGCCGTCTGAACTCGGTCTCTTCCACGCAGGGCGACATGGTGCAGAAGATGCCCGGGGAAAGCCTCTCGCGGGCCGGCTCCAAGGCCGCGGGGGAGAGCAGCAAGTACAAAATCAAGAAGCAGCTGTCGGAGCAGGATCTACAGCAGTTGCGGCTCAAGATCAACGGGCGCGAGCGCAAGCGGATGCACGACCTGAACCTCGCCATGGACGGGCTGCGCGAGGTCATGCCCTATGCGCACGGGCCCTCGGTGCGAAAGCTCTCCAAGATCGCCACTCTGCTGCTGGCCAGAAACTACATCCTCATGCTCACCAGCTCCCTGGAGGAGATGAAGAGGTTGGTGGGAGAGATCTACGGGGGCCACCACTCGGCCTTCCACTGCGGGACGGTGGGCCACTCGGCCGGCCACCCCGCGCACGCCGCCAACGCCGTGCACCCGGTGCACCCCATCCTGGGCGGCGCGCTGTCGTCGGGCAATGCCTCGTCGCCGCTGTCGGCCGCCTCGCTGCCAGCCATCGGCACCATTCGGCCTCCCCACTCGCTGCTCAAGGCACCCTCCACGCCGCCCGCGCTGCAGCTGGGCAGCGGCTTCCAGCACTGGGCCGGGCTGCCCTGCCCCTGCACCATCTGCCAGATGCCGCCGCCGCCGCACCTGTCCGCTCTCTCCACAGCCGGCATGGCGCGGCTGTCCGCCGAGTCCAAGGACCTGCTCAAGTGAGCGGCGCGCCGGCCCGGCTGCGGAGCGCGCGGGAGAGCGGCGGGAGGGGCCGCGGTGCGGGGCCGGGGCGCAGGGGGCGGCGGGGCGCGCCGTCGGGAGGGCGGGCGCTGGGCCCCGCCGCCTCCCGCGCGGGCTGGGAGCTCTCAGCCCCCACTTGACCCCCAGGGGGAAAGGACCGAAACCAAACTGCAATTTCGAGGTGGTAGCGAAAGGGGACTCGACCCAGACGTCGTGTGTTCCGAATGCATGCTTCTTCCCCCCGCCGCGCCAGGCTTGCTCACTGCCATTCGCTCTTGTCAAAACTGCATTTGTTGTATGACTTGGGAATCGGTGTAGTTACAGACTTGCGAAGGGACTTCGGAGTTGGCGTTCCCTGGCCCCGTGTGCTCACTTTGGAAAAGACAACCATCCCTTTTGCGCAAAAACAGATGTAAATATTTCCTTCAGATGGGTGCAATTCTGATCGTCACTATCCTCTCCACAGTTGTTTTGTTTTCTAGAGACAATGGAGAGACAGAGAGAAAGAGAAAGACCCCAGTTTTGAATCTCACCTCCGGGCCAGGGCATGACATCTCTTATGTGGGTTTTCCTTACCACGCAGTGTAGGTCAAAAGAATGCATGCACGCTTCTAAATGAATCTTGTCTAACCATGTTGTGCAGGCCGTGATGCCATTTTCCTTGTAACAAGGATTTATTAGTGAATTCTCCCAAGTACTCTGTATATCTGTCTGTGGTTGTATGAAATGAAGACGGGGGCAGAGTGCAAAGACCCAAACTCACACACATGCGCTTCTCCCACCCTCGACCCCTTCCAGCTCCATTCCCAACCTTCCTCGGCTGTTGTGGGGGCGACTGCCAGAGCCTGGGCTCCTTCCACTAGCTTGTCCCACTCCCCCCTTGCTCAGTTATTCTGCATGCGGGGTCGGCTCTCTCTATCATCAGCTCTGAAAACTTATCGTGGTTTGGGGAGGGGTGCCATTTTTACTTTCCTGAACATTTGCTTGAAATATTTTATTAGGGCTTCAAAGACAATACCTGTCTTTATTTTTTATATATTCTTGATAACTATGATATATTTATTAATAACCAGTGTTTCTGGATGAGATTTCAAATAAAAAAGAACCTTTAAATCCTGGCTTTGCCTTGCCTAAAATTTTTGAAGATGGGGTAATGGGTAGGGAATGTGTGGACCCAGTAAGGTGTATCTGGGCCCCGGGTAAGAGATTTGATGGGTGGGCAGATGTGAAGAGTTTTTCTCTGGTCATTTACAGGGAAAGAGGTCAGATAAATTGGTGTTAATTATTACAACTAAATGTCCTTCGAATGGGGCATTGTCAGTGTTGGTAGTCTTGTGATATTTGAGCTCCTTGTTTCTCTGCAATCATCAGGCCCTCATAAACTCAGCAATTGAGATTTTTAAAAAAGTAATCTGGAAACCCAAAATGACAGGAAGTTAGAGGCGGAGTAGTGACTGTGGTGGCTCTGTTGGCAACAGAGGAGAATGAAGCAGTAAGTTAACTTCTTTTCACGTTAAATTGACCGTGCAGCCTTTAAAAAACACAGGTTAAAATTCAGTATATGTTTTAAAAGTCAACAAAGAGTGGTCCTAGAAAATAACCAAATACCCGGCCCCCTGCCTGCTCCCTGGGCAGCAGCCCCTCTGAGAAAAAGGAAGGCTGCTCTGCTTTGTAAGGTGAGCAGGGTGAGGCCAGTGGCCGCCCAAATCTTGCAGATTTATAGGGGTAATTCTCCCTTCTTTCCTCCCTTAGAAGATGGCAGCTCTTTAGTTGAATACAAACTATTTGCAAGAATTATGGGGTGAGGAGTGGGAAATGAAGAGAAAAGTCTACATTCATGATGACTGAAACAGGGGTCATTTAAATCAATTACTTCACTCTTTTCATCCCTCCATCCCGTAACAGTTCCAAATAGTGTATATAAGCAAAAGTAATCTAGCAAGAAGGTTTTGTTTGTTTACAGAGGACAAGAAATGAAGTTCCAGTGATGATAACCCCAACAGCACATGCCTCTATTTCCCACTAAGAAAAATAAAAAACCTGCTTGAAATATGCCACTGAAAACTTGCCTCTGGGTTACATGTAACATCGTCTCCTTGGTGTCAAGGCCTAAGCTCCTCTTCAAGAGGGGCAGGCCTGAGGTGGCCTCCCCAGGGCGATAGAGCCGTCTCCCTCCAGCACCCAACATGACAGCACATCTAAGAAGCACCTGCCTTTTCCTTCCCAGGTCCCCCACTGCCTGTCTAGTGCTGCCCCTCCCTGGGAGGGCATCTCTGTGGGTCCTGGTTCTATTTAATTCAATTCTTCTCCATATCTTTTTACCCCCAGGCCTCCCACTGCCAGGGAGAAAGACCAAAGTGAAGGTCTACAGTGGAGGGTGCTTATTTCCTCTGGTTTTTGGCAGACAAATGGGGGAATAATCATTTGTTTCCCAAAGGTGATTCATTTATCTGGGCGAGCAAAGAGCTTTTGAGGATTTATTTGAAACCAACACAAGGCAGCCCTCCAGCCTTTCCCTGTGAGTTTATTATTTAGTGAGGACAGAGAAGTTTCATCAATCAGGTAAACGACTTTCCCCTAAGCCACTTGCTTCTTTGAGTCCTGTTTCCAAAGACCTGGTCTTGGGAATAGACTGGAGGCCTGACCACTGGCTTGGTAGTGGGTTTTACCCCATCGCTAGAGCTGGAGCTTAAATTGGGAGCTGGAAGGAGTAAGGCCACATTCCTTACCCCAGGGCAATGCTGACTTTGGGGTTGTGCTGCTGGGAAAAGAATCCTTTAAGTTATCTCCAGTGGTCCATTTAAAGAGCTGTGAGTTCTGCAGAGTGTCAGAATGTTAAAAAGAACCTCAAGACCAGGGCACTCTGGATGCTCAGAAGTGGGAGATGAGGCCCTGTTTTCCAACTCTGAGGAGGTCTCCTAAAGGGGCTGAGCTCTTTTCTGGGTCACAAAACTCCTATTTTTCTAGAGACTGGGAGGAAAGATTAGAACAGAGCAGGGACTCAAGAAGGAGGGCCATTTGGAAGCCAGGTCTTCCGGAGTTTCTTGATTTATTGGGTAGACACAATCACCGCTGGCCTTCCCAGGTAGGGCCCCCTGCCTTGGGAGCTGGTAAGCTGGGGGTGTGACTTTGCCTGCGACTATTACTTGCTTTTCCCCTTAAATTCTCAAATGACTGATGATGCCAGACACAAGATCACATGGCCACGAAACAGGAAAGTGAGAATGGTATTTGGGCGGAGTGTGTGTGGTGAATTTGTCACTTTCTGAAGTTTAAAAGTTTTTAATTCCATCTAGAAACAGGGCAACGATGCCTTCATTCCAAAACAAACGTTGCTTGATAGTTGAAAGGGCAGCGAAAGCCTCTTGGGCGGCGCTGTCTCCAGAAGCCTACCTTGAAACCTCTGTGGGGTTTAAGCCGGTGACCCAACTTTAAGAGGGGGGAGAAAGGCACACTTAGAAAGGGAAGGCAGGCCGCTAGACCTTCCTCTTAGCGACTCCCCCCGCCCCCCCCGGGTTGTGGGGCTTTAGGTTCAAAGCCTGAAAAAGGGTGGCCCGAGCAGCCCGCGCCACGAATAACACGCTTAGCAAGAGCCCCTTCCCTCAGGGAGGGCGGTGGGTCCCCCGCGCCTCTCTCGGCAAACAGGATCTAACTGCGCCTTCGAGGCCCCTTCTGCAGACTCCAGGCCCCTCTCTCCCCCTTCCACCGCCCGAGTTTAGGGCGCGCTCCCGGTCCTCGCGGCCTCCCCGCCGCTCGCCCCCCCTGCTCTGCGGCCCTTTGGAGTCCGGGACAGGCCTCCCGGCTGAAGGCGCCCTGCAGGGGCCCGCCTCAGCCCTCGGAGGCCCTTCTGGAGCTGACGCGGCCGGAAGGGTCGGCTCCCCGGCCCCTCTCCCCGGCCGCCCGAGCGGGGGAAGCGGGTGGGCGCCGAGAGGGGCCCCGGGGATCCAGCCTCTCAGGTTAGAGCGGCCCCCCGGGACCCCGCTTCGCGGGTGCGGGAAGCGCAGCCAGAGGAGAAGCCCGGCGGCAGAGCGCCCGCAGAGACTTTGGAAAGCACTGGGCCGAGGGAGGAGCCCCGCGCCGGGCGCACCCGCGTCTTCCCCGCCTTTCGGAAAACTTGCGGGGAAGTGCGCGCCCTCCCTCCCCACCTGCCAGGGCTCTGAGCCTCTTGTGAACCTAGTTCCCTTCTGAGCAGCGGGGAAGAGGCGAACCCCCAGGCCCTGGTCTGCGGAGAATCGATTTTTAGTTTTTAACCGTTTTCAGCGACCCCCTCCTTGGGACGCTGCGGTCGCAGGGCTGCGAGGGGGCCGGAGCGGCGGGGTGCGGGTCCACCGGGCGGAGAGCACCAGGCCCGTGGGCGTCCGCGCTCGCCAGGGTCCCCAGAGCCCTTGGACTGGGTCCCTCCCGGGGCCCCGGTTTCGCTGGGTGCGTGGCCTCCCTCTGTTTTCCTGGCCCCGCGGGGGGAGCGGGGAGCCGGCGCGGGTCAGCGTCCCACGCGGCGGGAACCGCCCCGCACCCGCCTCCGCCTCCGGGGCCTAACAGAGAGGGGCGGCGCCGAGGCTCCAGCTCCGCGCGGAACTGGGGTCCCGGGGTTGGGGCTGCGCCCCCTGCGCCTCGTCGGTCTCCGCGCCCGACCCCGGGCCCCGACTCCTGGCTGTGGGCTCTGCAGGCGACGGGAGGAAGGTGCCGGAGACTCACCCCCGCGCTAGGCCCGGACCAGGCTGCGTAAACTCCTGTAGAGACTCAAATGAGCTCAGCATTTATGGAAACTGGGAGGAAGAAAACGGCAACAGTAACAACCGACAAATCCAAACCCGACCCGAGCGGTGCGGGCGCGCTCTTCGCTCTCTGTGCCCTGCGCCCCCGAGCCGAGCCCGGTGCTGGCACTTTGTAAACGTGGCCAAGGAGATCGGGTCGTCGTCGGCCCGGGTGGCCCATCTGCGCCGCCTCCCCCAGCCGCGGTGGCTCGTTGCGGACCCTCAAGGGGGACCCAGCAGCCTGGCTCTCGGCGGGGACCCGGGCCACGACCCCTGGCGCGGAGCCTCTGCTTCTGATCCAACCCCCGGCCCTGTCCCCAGTTCTGTACCAAAGTGTGGGCTCTGTCCCGCAGCCTGCCCTCGGGCAAGAAAACTCCACACACCCCGAAGTGGCCCGCGGAGGCCGAGTCCTCAGGGGCGCAGAGGGGGGTGAGCAGACCCTGGCGCTCGGCGCTCAGGCCCGGGTTTCCCTGCGGCGCCCTGGGGCTCGGGCGCAAGCCGAGCAGTCAGGCATCTAGCGCCCGAGAAGGGCAGGGAGCGAGCAGCGCCGGAGGGTCTGCGAGGCAACTTGAGACAGCTGTCCCCGAAAGTTTTAGGGTTCTGACTCGATCAGGGCCCGTCTTTCCCTCGCGTTCACTGCGGGGCACCTGGGAGCGCGCAGGAGCCGTTGCGCCCTGATTCTGGGGACGCCGCCTCTCCAGAACCTCCCATCTCCCTGGGGCCCTGGAGGACTCCAGAAGCGGGGTTCTGAGACCCCCACCCCCACCCCTGCGCGCCGCAGAGCTGCGGCGCCCAGCAGGAGCTTCAGCCCCTGGCGGCATCCCTCACTCCGGGCGGGGGAGCAGAGGTCGGGCGGGCACAGTCAACCGAGGCTCTCTTCCCCTCCCGGTTATTTGCCTCCCACCTACCCCGAAAAGCACGAGGAAATTCATCTCGACCCGTGAACCCAGCATCCCCAGCAACGTCAGCCTCCACTTTATTTCCTTTGGAGTTTCTCCTAATTAATCTTACTCCACTTCAGCAGTGAACACTTTCTGATGTGCCAGGCACCGTGAGGGGCACCGGGGAGACAGGAGCAAAACAGCCGGAGGAGTCATACATCAAGTGCGTAAAGTAAGCGCCCTGCGCGCAGGGCCCGCGGGTCTGGTGGGGAAGCACCGGCCCCGACACCCCGGGCGAAACCGCCGCCGCGCGCCCTGGCCCAGGGCCTTCAGGTGCTGGAGAGCTCACTGTCCCTTCGCCCTACCGCGAGCAGATGCCTTTGATTAATATGGAAATAAAAAGAAATAATGGTGGCAGTGCTTCGTTTCACCGCAGTTGTTTAGAGATTTATACTCACTGAGATAAACTTCGGTCTGGGGCATCTCCGTATTCATGCCTCCATTAGTTATTACCAAATGAGCAAATCGTTTTTCTTTTAACTGGTTTTTAAAAGAAAAAAATAAAATAAAAGAAGGCGGGGGAAGTTGGGAGAAATCTTTTTTTAATGGGATTAGAGTCATTACCCCCCTCGTCTCCTTGGGTCCCTGAGCTACAGAAACTTGCCTCTGGACTCCCGAGTTCACCAGGCTGTGTTCTAAATATAAAACAATCCTGTAATTTCCTTCAAGAACAAAAGTTTTCAAAGAAATGACCAGCACGGTATCCCCCTCAATAAAGCAGAATTGACTTAATGGTCTGTTAATTACTCCATCCCTGCAGGGGGAGCGAGGCTTCCAAAGGATTGCTGCAAAAGCTCTGTTCCTCGAAGCTGTGGTCTGTCCCCAAATGTACAGCTGGGGCTGGGCCATTGAAAACCCAGACAAAACAAAATCCCTGATAAATAATCCTACCTAGAACACAAAGATTCAGCACACAATTGTGGACTCTTTGCTGGGTCCTCGGAGGAGACAGGAGGGAGCTCCTTTGGGGCTTCCATAATCTTTAAAGCTGGGAGCCAGGGGTTCCTCTACAAAAGTATGAAAACGGAGCTTGTTTGACATTTTTTTTGTCCCCTCTTCTCCTGTGTTGGATTTCTTTCTTGTCTATTTCATACTTCTTTTATCTGACCTTCTTTTGTACTAATTACAGTTTGTTTCATCATGTAACACAGTTTTGGTTTGGTTATCTTTCCTGCTTGTTTCTCTGTGAAGGATTTAAACCTAGAAGACAAATTTTGAGTGTCAGAGTTAAAAAGAACAAAGCAGGGGATCGAGATAGAGGAGAGAGGTTGGGGGTGTTATTCTCTGACTTCTCCACATCCGTAAGGTATCAACTGCACCATGGAATTGAATATATTTTTAAAGTAAAAAACTTTAAAAGCTCTGCGTAAGCCCAAGCAAAACTGAACAATCATTCACTTAATTTGGCACCAAAGACGGTTAAGGAGAAAAATTCAGTTTTCCAAACAGTTCTTTAAGGAAGAACATAAACATGTTTTACGCTAATTTAGAAAGTACTGACTTCAATTTGCTGTACATCTGGCCTTTGTGGGTCCATTTAAATGAAACATTGCGGAAAGACAAAATGTGGCATCTATAGAGATGAGTATCATGAAAGTGGTCAAGACATAGATATGATTTGTTTTTGAAAATTCGTTCTTTGTCTGAATCATGCAATAGCAACATGACTGGTTTGCCACATCCAACATTACTTAAGTAAATGACACTTAAGGGTCATGTGTTGATTGAAGCCAACCTTTGCCTTCCTGGCCCCGGTTGACTGGACCCTACATGGTACATGAGCTAATCGATATGAAGGCATGGACAGGAGGGAGGCTAGCTCCAAGGCAACTGGCATTAAATTGTGCCCATAATTGTGTTTCATAGAGAATGCTAGCAAACATATATTTGTTTCTTTTGGGGAAGTGAAAAAATCTAGTGAATCAGAAGGAGATCCATCATTTATATCTCAACTTGGCCCCCAATCAACACTGAACTTTTGTTTTGATTTTCTGCACTGCTAGCTGTTCGTTCCAGTTATGTGAGAAATGGGATCTAGAGGCAGAGCGACAGTGTGGCCTGGGTAGCCCAAATAGTGTTGTTTCTTTCTATAAAACCCATATAAAAGCCATCTTTGCATGTTTACTCAATGATGTCCTCATGATCCTGACTTCCCCATAGTATATATAACTAACAGGCAAACGTGAAAAAAGAGAAACCGCTCCTCTTGCTAAATAGTCCATGGGGGAATACTAGAAGTAGAGGAGGCAATTTGTTGCCAATTTTTACTTGAATTATATTATAGATACATTAGACTCCAAGATTGAGTAAAGTACAGTTTTAGAAATTATACTGTCTGACCAGGCAATGTAGAGATGTGTTAATTTCTCTTTTTGTCCTTTGCACTCAGGTATCAATGCCCCTCCCACAGGGTGTTTTAATTTGGAAGGGTTTTTTTTGTTTTTGTTTTTGGTTTTGTTTTTTTTTTACCCTTAGGTACTTGATTCTTTAGGAGTGTTGCTTTTCAGGCTCTTAACTGAGACGTTGGATCTCTTCGAGGCTAAAGTACATTGATTTCTGACCGGTAACTTTTCATCATTATTGATATTGTCAAGTTTTTAACAAAAAATTCTAAGGAACATTCACTATATTTTTCACAGTAAACAGTAGATACCAATACAAGGAATTTACAAAGGAGCTATAGCTTGAAGGAAAATAGTAAGAGTAAAAACTTTTTGAAATATATTAAAAGTTGAGCAAACTAAATATTTTTTTGAAAATAACAGTTTTAAACCTCAATCAAATGCTAAGCTGACCTTGAAGTGGCTGATGCTGATAGTGTGGAAGAGTGCTAGAGAGGAGGAAGAAAGAGGTAAGTAGGAGAGTGTTACTTTTCTAAATTGTGGTTCCCATGTACTCTCACTACGTGGACCCTAAACCTCACCTAAGGAGGCAGTGAGTATTTTCTTAATACTTATTTACTTGACCATTATAAATTCTTTTCTTTTTCTGTGATTTACTCCTTGAAATTGTATTTGAAGGCTGTTTAAACTATAGACCATTATGGTATAAAAGTATGCTCTAGTGTTTGCTGAAACTAGAATTAGGTTCTTAAGGTGCAGGAGGAATCAAGAAAGGCGTGGTGTCACCACTCAGAAAACTTCTAGCCAGTGGAGGAAATAATCAAGTGAACAGCAAAGCAGGGTAGGGTTCATTGAATGAGCAGAGGGAACTGAAAGACGTTTTAGCTGGAGCGTAGAATTCCCTGTGTGTGAATGGCCTTAGCGTGGGGCAGAGCAAGATGTGGTGCTGGAGAGATAAGCAGGAGCCAGTTTCCAAGAGGCACTGTAATCCACTCACTCACCTTTTTGCAGTTATATTTACTAAGTCCCTACTACAAGAGTAAATAGATTGCACACATAGCACTTACCATGTGCCATGCACTCTTCCATGTGCTTTATATCAATTAACTCATTTCATCATTGCAACAACCCTATGAGTTAAATACTATTTTTATTCCAGTTTTGAGGGTGAGGAAACCAAGGCCTAGAGAGACTGGGTGACTTTTCCAAAGTCACACAGCTGTTAAGTGACAAGACTGGAATTCAAACTCAGACAGCTCATCTTCAGTATTTATGCCCTTGACCACTGTAGTAAACTGCTTCTGGGCATTAAGTGATGAATAAGGCAGATAAGGCTCCCTGCTCTCATTCTAGGGAGGAAACAGAAAATAAGCAGGCAAACAACAAATAAATGACCAAGCTAGAGATGAGAGACATGAAGAAATCCAAAGAGCAGGACAGCTTGAGCTTGACTGGGGTCAACTTGGCTAGTCTACAGTGTCTAGTTATTTGGTCAAACACACTTCTAGATGTTGCTGTGAAGGTATTTTGTACATATGAATAATGCAGGTAATCAACTGACTTTAAGTAAATGAGATTATTCTCTACAGAGGGTGGGTCCCCTCCAATCAGTTGAGGGCCGTAAGAGCAAAACCCGAGGTTTCTCAGAGAAGGAATTTTGCATCAAGACTATAACAGAGATCCTGCCTGAGTTTCCAGTCTGCTGACCTGCCTTCTGGGTTTCAGGCTTAGCACCCCCACAGACTTAGCAATGTCACATGAACCAATTCCTTAAAATTCTCCTCTCTCTCTGTCTCTTTCTCTCCCCCCCCCCCCCGACAGATACTGGATGATTAATAAAGAAAGACTGAACCCTTTCCCTCACAAAGCTTCATTATAGAAAGAGAGAGACACGAAACAACTGATTACATAATTAAGAATTTAATTCCAAGAACAGAGACTGTTTTATATTTCCTTACACACTGGGGCAGGGCCCTGAACTGAACAGAGACACTGGGCAAACATTTGCTGACTGAGGGGATGATACTTGGAGCCAGGAGAACAAGATTCTGGTGCCAGGTCTACCCAAGCAGAGCTGTGTGACCAGAGTTTACATACGTAACTCTTCTGAGCCTATTTCCTTCTCTATGAAATGAGGGCATTGGAATAAATGTCCTTAAGGTTCTTTTCTTTTCCAATTTTCTGTGATTCTTTGAGAGCAAGTGGAAAGCAATAAAGATAAAGATAAATAGAAAGCTACTGATGTATTGATGAGAGCAGCAAACTTTAAAAATATAGTCCTAGAAGCCAGTTTTTGTTACTCACGCAACACATGAGAGAGCACTAGTATCCCCCAAACCTCATCCTAACCTTCAGTTACTGTCACTTCCAGCAGTTTGCTGTTGTTTAGTTTCAGGTGTACAACATAGTATTCAATATTTGCAGGTATTGTGAAATTACCACCCCAGTAAGTCTAGTTAACATCCATCCCCTTACATAGTTACAAATTTTGTTTTGCTTGTGATGAGGACTTTTAAGATCTGCTCTCTTAGGAACTTTCAATATTATGAACTATAGTCACCATGCTGTACATTACATCCCCATGGCTTGTTTTATAACTAGACGTTTGCACCTCTTGACCCCTATACCCAAGGTGTTGGCAGGGCCATGCCCCTCCACTACCCTAGGGAAGAATCTTTCCTGGCCTCTTCCAGCTTCTGGTGGCTCAAGTGCTGGCTTGTGGCATCATAACTCCAATCTCTGCTGCTGTCTCCACATGATCTTCTTCTCTCTGTGTATCTGTGTGTTTCTGTGCCCCAAATTTCCATCTCCTTATAAGGGTGCCAGTCATTGGATTGGGAGCCTATCGTAATCCAGTACAACCTCCATTTTAACTGGATTGCATCTGCAAAGGCCCTGTTTGTAAGTAACATCACATTCGCAGGGGCCTGGCGGAGATGAATGCTGGAGGGAGCGTTGTTCTGCCCGGGATACCCCACCACCGTTTAGCCCCCTCTTACTCCGCCGACCATGCTATTTAGGAGGGAAGAGGGGAGGGCCTAGGAGAAGATCATGACCGCCTGAGAGACAGAATGTTGCCTGTTCTGTTCTTGTCATTGGCCCTTCAATACTTCTGTTGGATCATTATACCTCCTCTTTTGTGAACCGATTACATATGCCCTGTTTGGTCCAAATAAAAGATTATGCATGTATGCATATGTAATTTTGGAGGGGAGTATTAGGCAAGCAGGGAGGAGTGAACTTGAAGTAGGGGTGGGGAGGGGCAGGACAAGGAAAAGAACCTTTAATACTCTCTACATATTAGCACATTCGAGCAACAGCTCGGACCTGCTCTTGAAATAGGAAAGCATTAAAAAAAAAAAGGTTGCTATTGAATAGCTGAATGACAACTCCTTAGTTTCACCTTAAACCCAATTCTTATGAAAATAGCAAAATAGTCCATGCAGAGTGTTTTATACCTTTAAGTTCAAATAGAATGTTTAAGTCACGACAACTGTTTGTTTCTCCTTAAAATGAATATTGGAAGGAGAAAAATCAGGATATTTTTCCTTTTATAAGACAAAAAAAACTTGCCTTTTCTCTGTATTTGTATACTGTGTTTTCTCCAGTGTTTCGTTACTATAAATCACCTTGAATAAATAATCAAGTGGACCTAGTTATCTACTTGTTCAAAATTATATTTCTTCGATAACAAAAAGGAATATTTTCCCATTAAATAATGAATATTTGGGGCAGGGGGTTGTTATATGGTAGGTTCTTTCCAAGATTCTGGAGGTACTTCAGTAAGCAATGTTGATAAAGTTCCTGGACCTTCCAAAATTTACAATCTGGTGTTATGATCATAAAAAAACTGTATTTCCTTTTTTGGGAACTGTTGGTTTATGTTTTTTACTAAATTATCTGTTGGAAACAGTGTTTTACTAATTAACTGGTGATAGCTCTATTTAAAAGTGGTAAATCTTTTCTTAAAACTGTCTTTTCTAGTTTGTCATTTGCCTTTTAATTTCAGTTAGTTGTTTTGGTTGTTATTTACCTACTTATTAGCTTTTGCGGTTTTTTTTCATTTTTGTTCTCTAACATTTTCATTGTATTTAATTTCTCTTGGTTACCTTTTTCTTAGTTCATAGAAAATTTACAGTTACATGTAGCTGTTTGTTTATTTCAGATTACTTTTGTTCTTTAGCAAGGCCTTCTGTACCCAGATATTGCTAACCAGTGATCTTTTATATTAGTAATTCTATAATGTGACTCAATAACAGTAGCATTAACCAACTGCCAAACTTACTTTTAAAAAATTATCATATTGAATTCTAAAACAGTCTTGAGGTATAGCTATACTAATTGTCTTCATTTTATGAACGAGCAGCAGTTTATAAATGAGTCTTAGAGAAGCAAATATCTTGCCCACATTTAAACAGCTTCCACTCAAATGTGAAGTACAGTGTCTGCACCTGGGAATTATTTTGGAGAATGTTGTAGGGTGAGAACCAAAATTGATTGATTGTTTTCCCTTCATAACTGCCCACACTCTCCAAAACGATTTATTGATTCTCCTTGCCCTTTATTGAGGATGTCTCTATAGCATATGAAACATTCATAGGTAGTAAGGGTTTTCTTCCATATAGTAAGGGCTTCTTTATATGTAGTAAGCACACAACGCTCTTGCTCTGTGTGTGTGTGTGTGTGTGTGTGTGTGTGTGTTTGCTTTGTTTTGGGGAGTAAGAAACACATTAAAAAATATTTTTAAAAAATAAAAATTCTCCACTCATTTTATTTTTTAATATCTTCTCCTAGAGACCTTTGAAAAAACTGTTTAAAAGCATAATAGTTGCATTCATACTTACTTACTTTAGGAAGAAAACTAATGCACACAATTATTTTAGCCACATTTTGCTGATTCTGTTATTTAGGAATGATTTTAAACTAAAAAGATGCTGCTGGCTTCTTGAATTTCAACCTTACTGTTTCTGACCCAGTTTACAAATGCCTGGGAAGTGAAGTGTGTGGTGGAAGGTATTTTGCCAACCTTCCAAGCAAAGCTAAGACTCACTCTAATTTCTGCTCTTTCCCAAGAAGGGTTTGGTGAATTCGGAGCAGCTTTATGCAGAGAGATAAAGTAAATGACCCAATCATGCCCCTCGAGTCAAGCCCTGCCTCCTTCTAGCTCCATTAATCTTCAGCCAAAACAAAATTACTACTGAAGGAGGAAGTAAGACAGTTTATAACAGACCTGAAAAGAGGCAGCTGAAGGTGTACTTCATTTCCCCTCAGAAAAATATGAGGATGTTTCTGAAACTAATAGGAAGTAATTTGGCTCCCAAAGAGCACTTTTGTACTATTTACCCAATTTGGGGGGTTTTGGCTGGAGAATTAGGAAAAGGAGTGAGTTTTCAACTATGTCTATGGCATGCCTATCACCTTTCATTGTCAGGTTGTCCTTTCTGGGAGTTATAAAACTTTCAATGTTCAGGAAGTAATTGGTTGACCATCAGCCGACCACTGGGGCCTTTATGTGGGCATTGCAGTGGGCATTGCACCCGCCTTTCACACCTCTAGTGCACATTGAACTTTGGCCCTAATTCCATACAAATCTACATAGAAACAATTTAACACTTGACTTGATTAAAGAAACAACAACATGTCTCTTAAATCTCTCATTCAAAACGACTGCTTGTTGCAGAAATCCAAGGCACTAAAGACATGAAATCTGTTTCTTGTTTTAACAGTGCCTTACATATATCACCACCAACCAGCTTGTAAATATTTGTCAGTCCTCAAACCACTCTTTTAAAGGAGCTGAAAAATGTCCCTGTGCCCTCAAAGGACACACCTGTTATCTGAAACAGTTTTTAACCAGCTTGTTAAGCAGCTTTGACAGATCAAAGACCTCAGACAATGGACACAAACTTTAACAATAGTGTAGCCTTGAGCAAAAGGTTCCGTCAACGCCAGGCTTGTGCCTGTGGCATTATGGCCGGCAATTGAAAATAAATTTTACTTGAATAAGTACCTCAGCCGATCAGAGGCACTGCCTCTGCTGAAACAAAAGCAGTTGGGGATAAGTTATTGACTCCGCTGACAGCCTGAATGAACTTCATTATGCCAGCCCACTCTTGGTAAATGTGTCAGGTTTTAAACTGAATTAGGTGGCAGGTGCACAGACCATTTTCCTGCCCCCCTTGAGACAGGAGACAGCCAATCATCACCTGATTCTACAGACAAATGTTTAGATTTGTTTTTCATATTGCACAGCCATAAGTGAAAGCACATTTAAATCTTTTTTTCCTGGCCCTCCACCACCACTATGTTATGTTCCCGTGAGCAGGTCATACCCAAGCTTGACCAATGGGATTCACAAAGGCCTGGGGGGCCACCCCCGTCCCTCCCCGCCCTCGGAGGCACAGATTTCAGGGGTGACCTGGATCCTTCGCTTGAGGTTATTGGATTTCAGCTTTGGAACAGAAGCTCCTCGCCTGTCCTAGGAGACTGAAATGCAAGGACACACAGCCATGATCTCTTCCATCCTGGGAATGTCAAAAGAACACAGCAGGGACATTCCAATAGGTTTTAACCAGATCATTAAGTAATAGGTTGACTTTTCAGTTGGGAGCTAAAATACAGAACTCAGATATTTTAATCTGTAAAAAGTATTTCCCACCAGCAGACCTTGTAACCCCTGCTAAAGCCCCTGAGTTGAAGCAAAGTCGCTAAGAACTGGCACTTTACTACTATCTATCTAGCTGGCTAGCTAGCTATCATCTATCGATCTATATTAGCTTGTATATTTGGCTTTAAAACATTTTGTTTTATGATCTTCCCTGGACTATAAGGATAACTGCAAGATCAGCTAAACTTCAGATACTCTGATGCCAGCTCTCATTACTTAATCATGAGACACAGGACTATTAAGACTCTTAAAAATGAAAACCCAGGCTTCCAACCAGAGAGGGAGAGGGTTGGCATATGCCTTTGGCTGTGTGCCTTATTAAAGTTAATGAGCAAAAAAGACTCCCTTTTCCTAAGTATCTTAAAGACCTGAAATCTTTCCTCTCAGTAAAGTATCTTTTCCTTCTGAATAATGTATCCATTACCCATGATAAATAAACAATACTTTTCTTAACAAACATCTTGAATTGTAAAATAGAGCTCTTTCCAGAAACTGCCTCATCTCGCCCCCAAAATGCAGAAATAATAAGATTTTTTTTAGATCCCAAACTAAAACATCAAAGACATATTGATCCTGTTATGCTTTAGATGATGTACACACACAAGTTGGCTCAAATCTCCAAAGGAACTGGTTCAGTTCTTGACTGCATTTATTTCCCAGTATTGTTTTGCTAGATTCAGTGGTTTAATGTTTGCATTTTAGTATAAAGACAGATTCCAATTTTTTCACTTCCACATAAAACATCAATATTCTATCCTTTACATACATACCCTGGATGAGACAGACTACCCAGGAACACAAAGTTGGTTCTCCTTTAGGGCAGTTAACACAGGGGCGGGCTCTGCAGTGGCTCTCACTTGCCGGAGCCTTTCCTCCCCCAGCCGCAGCAGATGGTGTTTCATAGTTGGTCACAAATGGCTGTCAGCGAGTGTTTGTCTGCCTGCCAGTAACCTGTGGTTCAGGGACTCCCTCGGAGAGTGTACCAGCTCCGACTCTGCTGATAACAGCATCTGAGAAAATGATCCGTCCTTTCTTGTCAGGCACAAAATTAGCCATCTCACTTTCAAACTGTTGACAAGGGGGACATGAAAGAAATAAGGACTGTGCCAGCCCAGCTGATGTTTCCTCAGCTCTGGTTCTCTGGGCCTACTGCAGATGGATCGGAAAGCAGACTCTGTGACAATGGTGTTGTCACCGAATAGACGGTGTTGGAGCCACCCCAGCTCTGGTACCAGCACTTCCTGCAGCGACTTGCTGGAACTCTCGATTAGGCTAGTTTTGATGTCTAGAGCAACAGATCTTTTCCCACCCCAGGGCTTCCATCAGGCTTCAGACTGGAGTGGCCGCCAGGGGCCTGGCCTCGGCTGCTGGGGCAGGAAGAACAGTGTGATGAAGGGGCCGGGCAGCTGTCCTTGCTGTTCGGGGACCACCCCCAGCTGGAAGACAAGGTGTGTAGCCCTAATGGCCCTGTGGATGCAAACAGCTCAGGAGCACCCGAGGCAGCTGCTAGTGAACCGAGGGAGAGGCTGAGGGAAGAGGAAAGGGCAGGAAAGGGAGAGAAAGGAGGGGAGAAATGAAGCGGGACTAGCCAGGCGTTTGGAAGGAGCTCACATCTGTTGGGAACCTGTGTGGGCCAGGCACCGTGCTGGGGCTGCTGATGCATCAAATGAGTAACCTTTCCAGCACTTTCCTAAGTTGGGTCCCATCATCCCTACTTTAGAGATGAGGAAAGCACAACTTTGAGAGGTTAGGTAACTTCTCTGGGGTCACAAATCTAGAAGGCGGCAGAACCAGCGTTTCTACTGCGGCAATGCATTTGAGATTAAGAGACCAGACTCCAGGGCTACGTTCTTGACTGAAAACCTGGCGTTGCTATCTACCAACTGTATCAACCCGGGCAAAAGAACATCTTGATGCCGTAATTTCTTCATTTGTAAAAATGGGCTATTAATAATACCTATCTAATAGAGTCACTGTGGAAGATGAACTAAGTTAATATGTATTTTGAGCCGTACTTGGACAATAGTAAGCACTCTGCAAGGGTACGTTTTTATTCTTTACTGCTCTTGTGTTTTCTAAGTATTTATTGTAGTGTTCTATCACAATTTCCTTATTGGTAAATAACCCTTTTAGAATCCTCACTATAGCAAACTATTTTTCTTCTAATGCTCTTATATTTCTAGTTATTGTTTATTTTCTTGATTTTTTAAGCAGATGAATCAATTTCGTGTATAAATGTGGAAAGAACAGCAACTCTGTATCAGCACATGGCTGAACCCTACTTATTCCATTTCTTAGCTGTGTCATCCTCTCACAGCCTCAGTTTGCTCATCTATATAATGGAAAATATTTACAATGTATAGAAATGCTATTACAACTAAATGAGAAAAGGTATAGAGAATGCCTAGCTCACAGTAAACATTCTGTAATTATAGTTATTATTTTACTAAACAACTAAACACTGGTTTATATTGTGTAGCTCTATATGTCAACTCAAATATGGGTCATAGATGTTGTATCAAAATGTCTGGGGTACATGCATAGACTGATGAAGCTGGTGACTGAAGCTGCCCTAAATGTATCTCTTTTTCCTTTGATGACATTTCTCACATTTAATTCACCCTGAAGCAATATTCTGGGTAATGGCCACCAACTGCCATAACCATTTTGTCTGGCAAAGGAATTTTATTTCTTTATCCTAAACTGTGCCCCTGCTGCTCTGAGCGAAGGGATGCTTGGACCTCGGGGAACTGGGCTCCCTTTCAAGTAGCACCAGCCTCTGTCAGGTGAGGTCAGCATGGTGATTAAGGGAATATCCTTCAACCCCTGTAATCTCTCCAGGAGAAATGAGAGGAGCCTCCTGCCAATTGTTAATGATAATGGTCTTATAATTCCAACACCACATTTTACCCAGGAGGATCCCAAATGCTTTTCCTCAAATAGCCTCAAATAGCCTCACCCACTCTGCCTGTAGGCATTAGGTGGAGTAAGCTTGTAGGGCAGGCACTGTGGGGAGTGTTCCTCTCCAATTTAAAAAAGAAAATTGTGAAAAAAAACGTGTTGGAGTAATTATAGAACAGAGGAATGTGAATGCTTTACTCACATGCTTTACTTAGTAGCTAAAATAAGAGTGAGGACAAGAGAGAAGGGTAGATTTGTGCTTTATATTATTTTTGATACAAAATTATTTATTTTACCATTTAAGAATGGAACTCCCAAATGAGCACAAGCTTATGTTTACTGGTCATTAGTTCCTTAACAAAGGAGCTTAGGGGACAACAATTCTTTTTTCTTGATCTTTATTATTGAGAATATTACAGATGTCCCCTTTCTATCCCCCTTGATCCCCTCCACCTCACATCCATCCCACCCCCAGGCTTTCCCCACACCAATGTCTGTGTCCATGGGTTATGCTTATAAGCATATAAGTGCTTTGATTAATCTCTCCCCACCCATTGCCCCCTCCCCACCTTCCCTCTGAGATCCCCCAGTCTGTTCCATGCTTCTATGTCTCTGGATCCACTTTGTCCATCAGGTTATTTGGTTTATTGTATTCCACATATAAGTGAGATCATGTGGTACTTGTCTTTCTCTGACTGGCTTATTTCACTTAGCATAATACTTTCTAGTTCCCTCCATGCTGTGCCAAAGGATAAAAGATCCTTCCTCTTTGCAGCTGCATAGTATTCCATGGTGTGAATGTGCGACAGCTTTTCTATCCACTCAGCTGCTGATGGGCACGTGGGCTGTTTCCAGATCTTAGCTATTGTAAACTGCGCTGCTATGAACATAGGGGCGCGTAAGTTCTTTCTGATTAGTGTTTCAGGTTCCTTAGGATATATTCCTAGAAGTGGGATCACTGGGTCAAATGGCAGGTCAATTTTTAATCTTTTGAGGAAACTCCATACTGCTTTCCATAGTGGCTGCACCAGTCTGCATTCCCACCAGCAGTGTTCCCCTTTCTCCACACCCTCGCCAGCACTTGTCGTTTGTTGACTTGTCAATGGCAGCCATTCCGACAGGTGCGAGGTGATACCACATTGTGGTTTTAATTTGCATCTCTCTGATGATTAGTGATGTTGAGCATTTTCTCATGTGTGTCTTAGCCATTTGTATGTCCTCTTTGGAGAAGTGTCTATTTAGGTTCTTTGCCCATTTTTTAATTGGATTGTTTGTCTTCCTTTTGTTAACTTGTATGAGTTCCTTATATATTTTGGATGTTAACTCTTTATCTGATGTGTTGTTGGCAAATATATTCTCCCATTCAGTGGGCTCCCTTTTTGTTTTGTTGTTGATGGTTTCCTTTGCTGTGCAGAAGCTTTTTATTTTGATGCAGGCCCATTTGTTTATTTTCTCCTTCGTTTCTTTTGCCCTAGGAGATGTATCAGCAAACATATTGCTATGAGAGGTGTCTGAGATTTTGCTGCCTGTTTTCCTCTAAGATTTTTATGGTTTCATGTCTTACATTTAAGTCTTTTATCCATTTTGAGTTTACTTTTGTGTATGGTGTAAGTTGGTGGTCTAGTTTCATTTTTTTGTATGTACCTGTCCAATTTTTCCAGCACCATTTATTGAAGAGACTGTTTTTACTCCATTGTATGTTCTTGCCTCCTTTGTTGAATATTAATTGACCACAATGGCATGGGTCAATGTCTGGATTCTCTGTTCTGTTTCACTGATCTATATGTCTGTTCTCGTTCCAGTACCAGGCTGTTTTGATTACAATGGCTTTGTAGTATAACTTGATATCTGGTATTGTGATCCCTCCAACTTTATGCTTCTTTCTCAAGATTGCCGTGGCTATTCGGGGTGTTTTTTGGTTCCATATAAATTTTCAAAGTGTTTGTTCTAGACCTGTG
This sequence comes from Miniopterus schreibersii, assembly GCF_964146895.1. Lineage (NCBI taxonomy): Eukaryota > Metazoa > Chordata > Mammalia > Chiroptera > Miniopteridae > Miniopterus > Miniopterus schreibersii. The sequence continues at coordinate 73,897,100 of NC_138107.1, read as the reverse complement.
AAATATGCTGATGGTATTTTAATAGGGATTGCACTGAATTTACAGATTGCTTCAGAAAACACACACACACAGGTCAATTTAATAAGTCCTACAGATAGTGTTATTGGTAGAATTCCTGAGGAAAGGGAAAGAAAATGGATATTCCAGTAAGGAAAATCACTAACTCCTTCATGATGCACAGGGTCCAGTGTATTAAGTCTGTCCTCAGAGCAAGTCTAAATCTCACTTTCTAGCTCCTTCCTGCTGTCAAGCTTATTTCTGGATCTCTGCTTCAGAGAGTCACACCATTTAGCCAAACCAGAATGCTGGGACTCATCCAAAGCCATTCTGCACCCTCAGTCTCAACATTAAATTAGTCATTAAATCCTATAAATCCTATCTTCTGAATCTCACTTAACTCCTTCCTCTCCTCTTTGGTACCACTGCTACTATCTTAGACTAGGGGAAAATGTAGTCATGAGCCAAATCTGGCCCCCTATTTATTTTCATATGGTTTAAAAGCTAAGAATGGCATGGTCGGATGTGGCTCAGTGGTTGAGCATCGACCTAGGATCCAGGAGACAGCAGTTCGATTCCTGGTCAGGGCACATGCCCAGGTTGCAGCTCAATCCCTGGTTGGGAGCGTGCAGGAAGGAGCCCATCAATGACTCTCTCATCATTGATGTTTCTCTCTCTCTCTCTCCCTCTCCCTTCCTCTCTCTGAAATCAATAAAGATATATTTTTAAAAATTATAAAAGCTAGGAATGATTTTTACATTAAGTGGTTGGGATAACCGCTTTTTTCATATTATTTCAGAATAATATTTTGTGACATGAAAATGTATGAAATTCAAATTTCAGGGTTCATAAATACAGATTTATTGAAATGCAGCCATACCCATTTACTTATGATAGTCTATGGCTACTTTCACACTACAATGGCAGAGTTGAGTAGTTGCAACAGAGACCTAAAATATTTACTATCTGGTCCTTAACAGAGAATTTTGCCAACCTTAAGTAATGATCCAAACATTTCTTGCCTAAGTAATCTTCAAGACTGGTTTCTCTGTTTCTAGAATAGGTCCCATCATTGGCCCATCTCCTAATTACAAGAGTAATCTTAGGGCATATAGCTGGGCAGACCATTCCCTTTTTTATAATTCTTCAATCATTTTCTAACATCTCTATGTATGACTTAATCAAAATAATTAGTTTAGCCTACCTTTTCCATCAGAGTATTCATTAAAAAAAAGTACTTGGTATCTGATGTCTTATTAATGACTCTTTACTGGAAAGCTTAAATATTTGCTAATGTCTAGGTACCAGTGTATCTACTATTTTAAAACTATTATTTAAAAAGTATAACTCATTAGTTAGTCAAAATTAATACTATTCTTAATTGGGTTACTGAATGCTGGTGACAGAATCATGGAGTAATGTCATAAAAACACGAGATGTCCCCAAAATATGTATACACACTTTTTCCTGATAGTTCAATTGATGTTTCTTTCTTTCCAGATTTAACCCATTGGAATTGATAATTATTCAAAGTGTATATACATTTTTGGGGACACCCTGTAGTAATGAATGTCTCAACATGATGTTCATTGTTACTCATTGTTTTCTACCAATATTTTAATAAGAAGATTGGAAAGTTTCACATGTATTCCCTCTAAAGTATAACTGAACAAACTGTAAGACTATTGGCAAATGTGACTACATTTTAGAAGTTCAATGAGTGAAACAAATTATTATAGTTATCAGTCTAGTTTTATTTGGCTGCTCAGAATGTCCCCAGATAATTGTTTTGGTTTGCTATGTGACTCTGAGCATGCCTGTGGGTGTCCAATTGAGTGACATAAAATTTCTCAATTCTATCCTCAAGTTAGGAAATGTTTTCAAAATGAAATCTGCTTGATGCCAAATATACTAAAATGTGATCTCGATGTTTGAACACCATGGTAAAAATTAACAGGAAATAAGAGAGAACAAAGGCAGGGATACACTGCTGCAATAAGGTTCTTAAGTGATATTTCTGAGTAGTCAATTGGGTGATGGTTGGAATTCTCTCCAATTGAAAGAGCTGTCTAGGCAGTCCCGCAATTAACATTTCAGCACATCGTTTCTATATTTTGTCATAGCCTGGGTCACTACTGCCTGGGATTTAATGAATTCAACAAAATACAGAAATATAGCATATTTAGTATGTTCTGGCTAACTTTCCCTTGAGGCAGAGCTTGTCCCTCCAGCCTCTTAGTACCTTTATCGTGATAAGGAAGCTTCGCTCTATCAGGAAATCCAAACTCCCAGCAGCCTGAGCTTGCCGCCTGGCAAATTGATTTTGGTTTACTCATTTATTTATTTATTTTTTAAAAATATATCTTTATTGATTTCAGAGAGAGGAAAGAAGAGCGAGAGAGAGAGAGAGAAACATCAATGATGAGAGAGTCATTGATCAAGCCTGCAACCCGGGCATGTGCCCTGACCGGGAATCGAACTCCAATCACCTGGATCCTAGGTCGATGCTCAACCGCTGAGCCACGCCCGGCCAGGCTGGTATACTCATTTAAATCATAGAGAGGATTGAGGGACTTATTAACTCAAAAATAAAAAAATAAAAAAATTTCTATTTTCAAGAAATTAATAATTTAGTACAAAAAAATAATGAACATAACTATCATGTAAAAACCCATGCATATTGGTGCACACAGAGAAATTCACCTGGGAAATACAACATGAGAATGATTAATAGTGACAGTAAACACAAGGGACCTTACAATACAGGACAGCTTAAAATAGCTTTTCAAGTTTGAAATTACTATTCTATTGAGTATTAAGTACCGTACTAGCTGAGTCTACAGTATTTAGCACATATAATAGTGGTTAATATTTACTAAATACTGACAATAAGGCAGGTTGACAATGATGATAGGCTATGGCAGGCTAAGCACTCAACATATATTAACTCATTGATAATGCTGCTATTGCTTCCCCAGCATTATCCAGATGAGGAAATCAAGGCACAGAGCTCTTAAGTGGTAGAGGCAGAAAAGAGATTCAAGTTGTCTGGCTCAAAGGAGCAGATCCTTAACCATTTCAAAGTACATTCTCTAGTAAATATCCATTATATATTTATTCATCAGATGAATGAATGAGCCAGTCATTCTATAATCCATTAATAAATGAGTGAATAAAATATAAATGCACAATAAAAAACAAATAGGGAGATCCAGATATAATTTAGTAAATTTTATTTTAAAATACACCCTATGGATTATATGGGATTAAAAGTATACTTCTACTTCAGGGACAGGACTATATGGTCTGGTTAATTCATCAAATTGGATTAAAATAAATAAATGGATAGCCATAATTTTCTTCATGTGTCTCTCAAAGATAGAATATGACAGAGCCTCTTCAACAAGGTTACTTTCCTCACAAAGGAAGAGAAAGACCAGCTACCTCCCAATATTTGTTTGGGAGGAAATTATAGTCTTGCACTTGCCCATAATCATTTGTAATTCTTTGGCCAAATGGTATGAAGAACAAAGCTTTCGTCTTTGAGACTTGTTATCTTTTTTAATTGACACGACTACATATAGGAATACTAATTAGATTGATATAAAACCGATGGCAATGCCAAAGAGCATAAGTATTGATACATAAGAACATCGAATAAAAGAAACTAATGAGTCAGAATGATTCCCAGAGCAGAGCATATAGAGCTATTAAAAAATTTATTCATGTAATTGAAGGACTGATTAGTTTAAGCCATTGCTATGAAGTTTAGAATGATCCATTTACATTAATCTTACTTCTAATATTTTTATGTAATAAATAGAATATTTTTGTATTTAATTTTTTAAAAGTTTAATTTTCTACCTATAATTATTTCATTTTTATAAATAGGTTGAAAATTAGACCCATTTGAAGTTAAAATTTCCTGGGGATTCACTAAAAAAAAAGTTTCTTAAGGTTTTTTTAAATTAAGAATGTAAGCCAGATGTTCTACAATCTAGTGATTCTTGAGGTGGGAATTTTGAATTAGTGATAGTCTTAAATGTAAAGCAGTCAGTTTGTTTATTGGGAAATAAGAGACCTTTGAATACTTACATTAAAAATTAAAACACACAAGTAGATGTTGGGGAAACACTGAGATGAAAGTAAACATGAGAATAAAACTGTACTAGCTGACTTTAAGTGATCTCAAAACATACTTTCTAAACAACTGCTGGCTTAAATGCTTTAACTAAGCCTGTCTTTGATTTTAATCATTTCAACCAAAGAATGAAAAGTCTAGTTTTGCTTAAGTCATTGAAATGTTTAGCTAACATTTATTGGATAACTAGATGATTCTCTAATGTTCTAAGAGGTTCAAAAAGCTGTTTAAAATTAAATATTAAGTAAATGAACCAATAGTCTAAGTTTATGACATTAAGTAATTATTCCGACAATTTTTTTTTTCACCTGTTAGAATTTTTCAAATTTTTTCAAATTAGTTTTGGCAGTATAGTAGATACTAACATTAACCTCTAGGAACACATTCACATTTTACTCTCTAGCTCTAAAGTATGATTTTAAAAATTGATTATAAACAGTATTTTTAATGTTCTGCAAGTAAAGTTAATCTATTTATTTAGAAAATTAAGCTGTATTTAACTTTTATAAAAGAAATAAAAAATATCAGGCAAGATTTGGGGGAAAAAAAACATGATTAAATTTTGATATTTTTCCAAATCTCTATGCACAAAATGTATATAAAATATTTAAATAGGATCATTTTATATATGCTATTTTTAAAGTGCTTTATTACTAATTATAAGATGTATTTTCTCATTGGTTTTAGCTGATTATAAAAATACAATTGAATTTTGTATATTGATCTAACAGTCTCCATGTAAATTAACCTCTTAATATTCTTATAATTTCTCAATGGATTGCATTGTTTTATTCACATAGAATTCTGTGAATTAAGACAATTTAAACTTTTCCTTACCGATTTTTATACCTTATTACTTTCTTTCTTATGCTGCCTATGACTTTAGGTTAGTTTCAATGTTAAATGGAAATGATAGTATCACGTGTTGTTGTCTTATTGATGATTTTAAATGTTTCAAATATTTCACTATCTAGAATAATGTTTGCTTTTTAAAAATATTATAAGTATATGTTAAATTTTATGAAATGAGTTTCCCTGAATATATGGGAATAATCATATTGTATTTCTTCTTTAATTTTTTATTGTGCATAGTACATATAGGTGTTCTATTGCTAAATACATTTGTATTTTGGTAATATACACTACTTGATCATAGTCAACTATCATTATAAAGTCAGGTTTTCTTAAAGATAACACAAATTATTTCAAAATTTTTAAAAATATAGTGTAAATACTGGGCAGCAACTAACCCAGAGCTTCAATCTTTGAGAAAGAAAACAATTGAGGTGAGTCCACCACTGACCCTGGCTTTCTCCCTAAATATATTTTCTAAATTGTGGTTTAGGAAACAGAGTCCAAACAGAGAGTGACAGTCTCACTAGATGGAGGAAACAGAGAGCAGAAATCAGGGTTGCCAAGGCTGCTAAGATTTAGGGCCAGAGTACCTGAGAGAAGGGAGCTCCAGACGAAGAGTCCCAGAATATGCATTAAAAATCTTCTTTGGGCTGATTTATAAGCTGTGCATGCCCAGGGCAAGACTCTAGGAGACCAAGAAGATCATAGCTGTGAGAAGCTGGAGTGTTTTGCAAAAAAGGTTGGGCTTCAGAGTTGTGAGGAGATGTTGGAGTCTGGGCACAGTCAGAAGAGCAAACCGCCTAGGTAAACCCTAAGAAAGAGAACAAAACTAAAATAGACTCATCCTAGTAAAACCTAAAAACAATATCTGGCAGGTCAAGGTAATAAACACCAATTACCTGTCAGAAAAAAAGAAACCTAATACTTTCTAGAGGAAGATAAAATAATCTAGAGTCTCTACTGTGTATCATCCAAAATGTCTCAAATGCAATTTAAAAAATACAAGACTGTAAAAAAAAAATAAAATTTTAACATTAATGAAGACATAAAATAACAAATAGAAGAAGACACAGACATGATCAAAATATTAGAGTCAGCAGAGAACTGCAAAATATCTGTGATTAATATGTTAAAGAAAATAAAGTAAAATATAGACAAAATAAATAAAAGTTGGAGAATTTCAACAGAACATTAAAATATATTAAAAATCAGAGAAAAATTCCAGAATTTAAAATAAAATATCTATAGTTAAGATCTCATTTGTGGGTTTAACAGGAGACTGGAAAAAGCTGAGGTCATAAAGAACTAGAAGATGGTCAACAGAAATTATTCATCTAAATCATAGAAAGGGGGAAAAATTAACAAAATAAAATAGAGTGGAAGAAATATAAGAGATGTTTTTTAAAAATCTAACATATGTAATTGGAGTCCCAATAGAGAAGAAGAGAAAGAAATGAACCAACGCAATAAATAGTTGGAGAAAAATGGCTGAGCAGTTTCTAAAATAGATGAAAGAATTGAATGGACAGATTCAAAAAAGCTTAACAAACACCAAGCACAATGAATTCAAAGAAAGCCACATACAACCTTATCATAGTCAAAGAGAAAAATCTTGAAAACAGCCAGAGAATAGAAAGACACTGCCTTCAAAGATACAAGATAAGGTCATTAGCAGGAACTCTAGAAGCCAGAAGACAATGGAAAGACTTCTTTCAAGTGCTGAAAAGAGCTGCCATTCTAGAATTTTATGCAAACATATCTTTTAAGAAAGAAGGAAAAGAGCTCTTTTGGATCACTTGCTCTGACAGAATCTAGCTGCTATGTCTAGTACAGTCTAATCCTTATATGAAGAGGCTCGTGTAGAATGTAAGCCTCTGGCTAACAGCGGAAGGACCTGAAACCTTCCAACAGTCATGTAAGTGAGCTTGAAGACGATCCTTTAGCTCCAGTCAAGCCTTCTGAAGACTGCAGCCTTGCCTGACAGCTTGAGTGAAACTTAAGAGATACCCTGAGCCAGACCACCTAGCTCTCAAATTTCTGATTCACTGACACTGAAATAATGTTAGTTATTTTAAGCCAAAAACCACATAAGAAAAATAAGAAAAACAGACATTTTTCAGAAAAAAAATAAAGTTGGTCATCAGTAGACCTGTACTTTAAGAAATACTAAACAGGCATGACTACTGTATTTTCTAGACTTAAAAATGTCTCTATTCTTTTATCCTATTTAGAAAGATTGACTCCTTAAACTAAGCAAAGCTTCAGGGTGCTGATCTATTTGGGCAAATGATCTGAAACAAACACTAATGACCAATGAAGTGACAGATATTGCTGTCATATCACCCTTGTTTTTAATCTGAATACTGAGTATACATCCCTAAAAGTACGAAGTGCTATCTTTGTGATAATGGTTATTTCTTATTTACCCTGAAATAAAGTACATATAGCAGAATAGGTTGTAGTTAACTCTTATCTTCAAGTTAATAGACCAAATAATTTAGTTTTTCTATGTCAAATCTTACTTTAAAATTCTTTTGACACAAATATGTGCCCTGCTCCTAGCCTACAGCCCATCACAAAGTGATATGTCTACTTACTTTTAAAATTTTTGGTATGAAATATTAATTCCAAGAACTTGAGAACCACCCCAAATTTTAATTTTATATTAGAAATACCTCTGTTTTTCTACATGAAGATGAAGGATTGAAATGTGATGATATACAAGAACCATGTCTTCAGGTGTCCAGATACTCAGGCATCAAAGGAATAACTTACAGTATAATGAGTTGAGTCTATCATAAGAATCAACATGATATTTTAATTATTTTGTAAATAAATATGTATATTGGTCTATGCAGAAGAGTCACAGTTATGCTGTTCTTTCCCCCCCTTGGTTTCCTCTTCTTCCTTTATTCACTCAATAAATAGCTGTCTTCCAAATTACGGAGAACAGATTAGACTCACGTGCATAGACTCACTCCTGATCTTAGTAGGAGTTTCACAGAGGCAGATTTCAACTCAACATGACTATGTATCTGTTAGTCAAAACTGACAGACAGGGGAGGGCAGGCAGCTTTGCAGGACAGTGGAACCCAGTTGTTGGGGCACTTGTGTTGAATTCAATAATTCCATGATCTAGAAATGTCATCCAGGAGAGTCTTAGACAAAGAGAGGATTGCACTGAATAAGCTCTAAGGCTTTCCACTCTCAACTCTGAGGTTCCAATATGCATTTTCAAGGGCTTCTCACTTGCCAGGCCCCAAAAGCTTTCAGCTAAAATGCATTTCTGAGGTTGCAATCTTCATCAGCATAAGGGTTTGATAATAGATGTTCAGGAATACAAGTGTTTCATGAACCACGAGTACCTGTATGTTTTGCAACTACTCCCATTCCCAGAATAGCTTTTATATCTCCCCCTAAATTAAGTCAATCACTTTTCCACTCAAAATTTTCAGTCATGCCTTACGTGCATTTTCTATTTGCTCTCTCTTCAATCTACTGAAGATGGCGGGTTGAATGTAACTACAGTAGTTTGGTTTCACTAAGCAATAACTTCAGTGACGTTATCAGATGCAATGAGATTTCAGAACTATTTATGATCGAATGACTCGTTCATTCTAGTTCCTAAAACTCCTCCTTCCCCATTGTCAGTTATTTTTGCAAATGGGAGTGGGAGGGGAGGTTACTTTGGGAAGTCATGACCGCTTGCTTTTATGCCTTTATCCCAAATCCTTCTTTGGAGAGTTGTTTCCGTAGCTGAGCCAAACAGGCCGCGTGTGACAGATAAGCAGAGCTGGCCTTGGGGACAAAGGGCACTTTCCATGCTGGTTGGCGGTTTTCACTGTGCTCTCTCCGGGGCTGAGATAATACACAACCTGAGAGCAGGCACCTTACCATAGACATCTGTGCATCCCTCTCAGGTTCCAGCACAGCCCCTGGTGCATAGTAGGCAGACAATATGGTTACTGCCTGAATGAATGAATTAGTGAATATGAATGAATGAATGGATGGATGATGGTGGGCAGATGGCACTGAGGAAAAATCTGCCGTGTGCTTTAAGTTAAGCATGTCAGGGTTCGGCTCCAGCCCCTGAGCTAGATTTCTGCCCCTCACCAGTACAACTCCCCTCTGTGGAGCTTGATGATCACGGTGCCTGTGGGTAGAATACGTTCTGGGGGAGATGATAGCTGCCTGATATGAGAGATGATATCGGAGATTAGTTAACCATATGGGCTTTGTCCCAGGGGAGGTGTGTGAAATGAATCAGATTAAACAAAATTGATAATGTGAATGCTTAATCAAACAGACAAAGGTAGTCTGCGCAGCTAATTAGGGGCAAATAGAGCGTCCCTCTTGTACCTCATTTAACTGACAAATTGTGCAGACAGTTTTAATGGGAGTCTGTTTAGCAAAGAGAAGGCTGCATAGTTGACAGCTTGGCAAAATGTGGTTTCTGTAACACCACATGATGCTTATGGAAATTAGCCTGGTGCAGCTGAGCTCAGAGCCGTCCTGGGCTGTGCAAATCACAGCGAAAAGGACCTTTCACAGACCGCTGGTCATGGCACTCTTAAAGGCAGAGAACTCAATTTTTAGTATTCTGAAAGGTCAAAGGGTTTAGACTCTGAACATTAAGTGAAATCCCAGTGCAGGAGCTGGAAAGTGACCTGAGAGAGACTCCCTGCTCAGAGAAGCAGAATCGCCATTCTGACAAATGAGAGGCTGTGCATTTTGCAGCTAAGAGAATGGACTTCCATTAACAAGGCAACTTCCAGAGAACTGAGTGACTCAAGGAAAGGTAACTGGGTCACCTGAACGTCCAAAAGGTTTAGACAGATTGTTCCAGAATCTCCCTGCATATTCACCGCGCTCCAACCAGCTCCTCAGCTTCTCATGCTCTTACTGCCCTTCTTCCTTCCCTTTTTCCAAGTGAAGCTCCTTCCTCTTCTCCTCTCTTCATGTCTTTGGATTGGCCATGTTGCTGGAGACTGAGAGAATCCCTGGAGCACTGTTTTTTCAGGAGCAGAGAGCATATTCAGCTTGTGCTGGTTGTACAGGGAAGAGCGTTCTCATGGGCCTGTCCCCGAGTCACACTCGAGGCCCCCTGGCCACGCCTGTCAGTAACAGCATCATTTGCTGCTCCGTGGAGAATTGGGAGGGAGATTAAAACTGGGGTGGGTGTGAGACTGGGGGCTCTCCTGTGGGAATGGCTTCTCTAATGCTGTGAGCAGTGCTCGCTGGCGTGGAAGTGGGCATCCCAGGGACAAATGGAGTCACAAGGTTTGCCTTAGCCTGCACACAGCCCCAGGATGTCATTGTCTGAGGTGAGAACTGGAACTTGAGTTTGGATCCACGTTGTGGAGATGAGCTCCCCCTCCCTGGGTATCCATGCGTGGCTCAGAGTTTCCACCCCTCTGAAGGGAACAAGGCCAAGCATGAAGAGTGTTCGTTTAATGAAGTGATTTTTGTGAATCACTCCACCAGTCAGACATGGTCCCTTCCGGAAAATTAACAGTTTTGCATAAAACGGTCCATTGGTGTCAATGGAGAGGGTGTGACCTCCTTCAACTCCTGTGTAAGCCTGGTCAGGTGGAACTCCTGGGGCTGTGCTTGGACTGGAAGACAACGTATCCATCCGAATTTCATTCCACGTTATTACACATTAAATGCAAGAAAAAGAGAAACTCCACTTTTAATTTGCAAAGTATAATTTTAACAAAGTTGGACGAGTCCTTGAACATACCCAAATACACATAATTTTTTTAAAAATTATGGCAAATAGTCAATGTATTAATTTAAAATATGGCTGTGTTTTATCACAGCAAAGCCACACACACGCACACACAGACACTCAAAACTATATTGGTGCTAATATGAATCAAATTTACCCTTTACTTTTTGCTCTGAGGTTTGGCTTTTGCTTTCTTGAGCAATGGATCAGTAAAAACAATTGAGAATTTGGCAAAACACATTGGCTGGAAAAATGGGTACTGTTTTTTGGAGTCACTATGAAAACAACTCCTGGGTTTTCTTCATTTTTTTAAATTATGTTTAAGTTTATGAAATTATTTCCTTTTAAGAGAAGAAATAAATGAGTAACACAAGGAATTTATGAGAGAAAAAGAAATGGATTCTGCAAAGCAAAAAATTACTGATAATGTCCTATATGGAATCTACCTGTGTTCAAGAAATTAGCACTGTCTCCTACTTTTGGCAACTTGACAATGACCAGAATCTGTTTTATGTATAGGAAAGCTTGCAAAATATTCTGATTCTTGGGATTTTAACTTTGTGCAGGGATCATCAATATGTGTGATGGATGGGCATTGTTTTTAAAAAGCCATAAATGTAACTATTCCTGCAAAGAAAAACTGAAATATTGAAGCAGTTGTTTTCAATGTTAAAGACACACAAAGGAATAAAATGTCACATTTTGATTATAATATTTTTATATCATTTACATAGTTCTGTTCATCAGTTTTACACTTTGATCTACCCATGTTAACAGCAAAAAACTTTTTGAAGATAATTCCTCTTTGAAGGAAATGATACATTCTTAGGCAATTCAAACATGGAAAGAGTTTCATGATTGAAGGGAGACTTTGGAGCCTAAATTATTAAATTTATGGCCCAGGATTTCACACTTATCTGACTTCAGCTTTGACCTGGACCATCCAGGATCTGTCTTCATAGATCTACCTCAAGAGGCAACTTCATTAAGGACAGATTTTTCTTTCCATTTCCTTTAGTAACCTGTCTACAGGGCACCTCTTCATTAAATCACTAGCATTCAAAGTGAGGTGCAGAAGAGTTAATTACTGAGGGAATGTTCTTTGCACACAACTAATCAGTAACATTCAGGCCTCTCCAAACTCAGTTGGGACATAAATGATTAGGTTCTACAATTCAGGGAATAACAACTTTGCCATTAAGGTTGCTTGACCTTATCAGATAGACCTAGTTATTGTATGGGAGGGGATCTCTGAGCCTTAAAGAAAGGCCAGTGATTGAGAGGGGGTAGGGGAGTAGCTAGAAGTGGGACCGTGGGGATGCATGATCACCAAGGTCAGGCCAGCAGTCCGTAGTTAAAGGTGTGCTGGGCAACACAAGCAAGACTAGAATTGGATTACTAAAAACAAAATAAAAATGGCCCTCTGGACTCTGAACTCAGGCAAAGTAATGTTGGAGGACAGTTTATATTTTTAACTTAAATCAACATTTCTATTTTTCTTTCTGAACACTGCTGCTAATGAAAAATAGATTTATGTATTTGATAATTCAGGCCAAACTTTTCCCTCTGTCTTCCCACCCCTATTTTATTTTGCCCAACTTTACATTTGCTGGAATGATTCTGGCTATATAAACCTGACCTTTGTCGACAGATTGAGGAACTGGCAGTTTGTTACTTCTTACATTTTTTATGTTAGTTCCAAGGAAACCTTTTTCCACTCTAGATCTTAGATTCATGTTTTCACAATGGCTAAACATTTAGATGGTAGAGCAGAAATTCTGGCATCTGTCACACTTTTTCTCAGATCATTAATTGACAGTCAAATTTAAGTGACATGAACTTAAGCTACTTGGAACAACATGCAGTCACAGCCCTTGGCATGTGATTAGTTAGGAACTATAAATTCTACTGAATAAGTGATAACAAGTTATTACATGTTACTGTTTAATTTCAAATTCTGAATTATTAGCTGACATTACTTTCAAAGGTATCAAAACAAGCATATGCTTCTAAAAATGGTTTTGAACCAAATAATTTTTAAATAATTAGTAAGGTCACAAAAAACTTGTAGAAAGACCTAATTTAATCTGTCCCTTTATATCTGGTGAAATGTTCCAAATTTCATCTGTAGGACTTATTGAATGACAAAATAACATTCATTTCAGAGAAAAAGTTATTTAATTATTATTAGTTTTCTGTAAGAACTACAATTATTTCATCAACAGCATTTTTTTTTTTTACTTTTTGCAGTCAGTCCATGGTTGCTCCCAATAAACGTTCAAAACTTGTGTAAAAGTTTTTAAGGGGGCACGCAATTCAGCAGTCAGCTCTGATGCCAATGAGTTTTATTAAATAGTGTAGCTGCCCTTCTTAGAGCCTTAAGTCTGCTTCCAGCATCTGACATGACCAGCATTCTGCCACCTGGACGCCTCCCACTCTCTGGTTCTGCACCCTTCTTGCGAGGGAGGGGGAAGGAGGCAGAATACAAAGCATTCGGAAAGCCAGAAAATTCACTTTGGTAAATAGCAAAGAGAATTTATTTATTCTGATCCTTTTTTTCTTCTTCTGACTTTTGGCTGTTTCCCTGTTTCTGTTTTCCGCGGCCGTTTCATCAGCAGGGCACGACGGAAGTGGGGGTGGGCAGGCCAACGCCGTCTACACAGAGCTGCTTTAGCTCATTGATAAACCTCTCCTTTTTATTAGTAGTGCTAGCCTTCTGTCTGCAGCCACACAGCCTATTGCCCCTGCAAGGCATTGAGATTTCCTTGTGGAATTCTAACAGATATTGGAAATTGTGGTGGCAAATTAGCAGGGGCCACAAACCAGAAGTGACAGCTCCAGTACCCTGATGGGGGGAATGTAGCAATCCCTCGCCCACAGCAATTGGCCAGGCTTATCATATGGACTAATCACAACATAGCTGGGGAAATAATGGGCACCAGATGTTATCGCTTTGTAGGCTTGAGCTCTCCAGAGATTACAGCCATGATAGGAAAGCTCCCTGAAAACAGGACCATGATTCTGTCGCTTATTAATCAAATAGGGAGGCTGGCTGTGACCTACTACTTCTCTGTTCTATGGTGTCTCCCTGCTACGTTGATGAATGAGGAAAAACATTTCTCTGTGTGTGTGTGTGTGTGTGTGTGTGTGTGTGTGTGTGTGGGTGTGTGAGAGAGAGAGAGAGAGATACCAGAGATGGGAGTGGGGTGGGGGAGAGGACCTAGATGTATCTATCACACATGTACACACACAATTCAATTTATTATCTATAAGCATTTTTCCTAGAATTACATTTCTTTTCTTTTCTTTTTTTTTTTTAATCCTTACCCGAGGATATTTTTCCATTGCTTTCCAGAGAGAGTGGAAGGAAGAGAGGGAAACACTGATGTGAGAGAGACACATTGGTTGCCTCCCGCACGCACCCTGACCGGGGCCAGGACCAAGTCTGCAACCAAGGTATGTGCCCTTGGCTGGAATTGAACCTGGGAGCCTTCAGTCCCAGGACCCTGAGCCAAAGTGGCCAGGGCTAGAATTAAATTTCTTGAATCAATTATATTCAGCATTGATATATCAGGAAGGGCTTTCTTAATTTGATCATTTCTTTTCCTCTGTTTTATTATTCAAACTACCCCCAACTTTAAGAAGATTATGTATTTTTAACACATAGATAGGAGGCCTAGTGATGAACCAAATTCTCATTTTTATTGGCCTTCCTGATAACACTCTAATATTCTGATATACTACAAACTAAGCTCATTTGAACCTATGAGGTTCAGTACACAGTTCTCCACGATGTGGCACTTGGCATATTGACTCTTTGAAGCTGAAGGAGTTTGAGAACAGCAGAGCAGGCAGGTGTCTGATCTGTCTCCCACTCTTCCCCCTGAAGCAGGTCATAACACCCTCAAGTCAGAGGTGCCCTCTGTATACACAGAGGAAAGGAGCATCCTTGTCTCTAAGACAGAGCGACAGACACCAAGAAGCCTTGCTAACTGTCCCCCAGTTTACCACATTTACCTCATATCCCTAACTTACTATACTCCACAACTGTTCATTCTGCATCAAACCCAGCATAAAAACTCTTGAACTGTTTCTTTGGGTCTTCCTTTCCTTATGAATGTTCCCATGTCACATAAAACTTACATTCAATAAATTTGGATTTTTTCCCCCTGTTAACCTTTCTGTCAGTTTAATTTTCAGACCCAGCCAGGACCCTAAAGGGTCAAGGAAAACTTTTTCCTCCCTATAGAACCAAAGCCTCCCAGTTCTGCATATTATTACACTTGCGGTCCTACTTAATTTGAAGGCCATCACCACTCTCCTACTAATCTAGATCTGAAACTTTGAAGTCCTCTTGTACTTCTGTCTCTTTCTCAGCCCTTACATTCAGATTATTTCCAAAAGGTAGCGTTGTCTTAAACTTAGCGCTCTTTCTCTTTCTCTGTCTCTGCCTCTCTTGCTAGTTTCTTCTTCTTCCCACTGCCACTGTCCTGATTCAGTTTCACATCATCGCATTTGTAGAGTATGACTCTAACCTCTAGAATAGCTTTGTTTCCCATCCGCATCCAGCCCCTGATCTGACCCCTAGATGCCTCAGTAGCTTTGCATCCCTACATGCATCCTAAGCTCCAGCCATGCCCATTCCTTGAAGATCCTATCTCTTGATACTCTTTTAAGCTCTTTCCTACATTTCCCTGTGTTAAAAGGGGTGGAGGGCAAGACAGAAGAGAGGGAAATAGTTTGGAGGTTGTTGGACATCTTTGAGAGAGAAAAAACCAGACTGTGACCTAAAATATTGGGTAATCCAAATAGATAGAAAAAGGATGGGGTTGTGGAGATGAGCTGACACATCTAATATTATTCAAGTTACTGTTACGCTCTCTGGGTATCAGCATACACCCTATGTCAGGTGATAACAACATTAATAATACTAGCAGTACCTGACACCTTTATATTGTTTACTATGGGCCAAACACTGCCCAAAGGGCTTCACATATATTGATTCATTTAATCCTTAAAATAATCTTGTGATGTACCTTCAATTATCATTGCTAATATTATACACATTTTGAAAAATAAACATTTTTCAAGCTTTTCCTTATGAAAAATTTAAACAAATAGTGAGAATGGTGTATTACAACAACCCACCTCAACAATTGTCCACTCATGGCCAATTTTGGTCTACCTAGTTACTGCTACTGTACCCTCCTCCCCAATTTCTGAAGCAAATCTCAGGAATCATATCATTTTGTCTATCTCAGCTCTGTTTTAAAGATAAGGAAACTGAGGCACAGAGAAGTTAAGTAACTTGTCTGAGGTAACATAGCAAGTAAGTGGTAGAGCTCATATTTGAACCCATAGCTTGGTACTGGTAGAAAACCTAACATGTAAGTCTATGCTGATGCCCCAATTGGCAAACCTTCAATGACTTATATTGTACCAATGGTCTCTATATACTGCAGATCCAACTGGACCAATCCAATGGCCACTGAAATACAGAATTACTTCTGGGGGTTCATTCTAGAGCTTTTGTGGAGGGCAATGAAACAAGAAAAGCCCTGAGTTCCTCATTCATGTCACATCTTTTCTATGTTTTCTGTCCCGTGTTCTACCAATAAGAAAGGGTTTCAAAACTAGCCCTCAGGGGCTACAAAAGTCTCTTTCAAGATGTCAACCTCTTTCCTCTCTGATGGCCTAATTAGGCGATGACTTTCTGCCCTAAGTATTCTGGGTTTCTTTCAGAAACTCCCAGTGATGTGGTAGAGTGAGCTGGAGGTGAAGACTGGGGAGATAAATCCTTATGGTCCAGTGCAAGAGTGAATGTCTACTTCTTAGACAAAAAAACCAAGCCCCTGGATGTCCCTGAAGACATGGCCAGTTGGTAGTCCTTTGTCAGTTATTCTGAAAGTGTTGCCTAAGGCCCATGTTATGCCGAGCAACCATTCAAATATAGTTGTCAGATTGATCACAATCAGCAAGTTCAAAGGTATGGTGCTGGTCCTCATCATATTTGCAACACGTGGTTCCATTTACTTTTCAGTAACTTAAGTTACAGGTATTTTTGACCAATATTTCTGGTCCTTCAGTGTTTGTAGTCAAGGTTGTTTAAAGCTAATAAAGACTTATGAATATAGGCCTCACAAAATAAGAGTCTGTGATTGTTTGAAATTGTACTGGGATAAAGTTTAACCTGATATTTTCTCTAAAAGGAAAGTTTACTACCTGCATTGGTAGCATAAGCAAAAGTGAAGGAAGCACTTTTCAGTTAATAATGAAAGTAAACTATCTCAAACAACCTTAGCAGAAATGCTCATTTATATGCAACTAATGTGTCTTGATCAGATTTTATCTGTTGCTAACACATTATCTCTAGTCAATAAAACTAGTTTCCTGGAAGCTACCACTAGAGAAGACAGGGGTCCTGTTACTGTGTGTCCTTGAAAGTAATAAAAGTTCTTTTCTTTACAAGAGCTTCATAACTCAGACTCTTCCCTCCTTTAACCAGAACTTTGCAAAAAATGAGTTTCAGTGAGTCTCACTGTTATATGCAGGTTTCCCATCTGAACATATTGGTGTCAGCGCAAGTAGTACCCCATCATTCATGTCATCCAATTAGCTGAGCAATCCCCAGAGGCTCCCCCATGGGGCCTCCTAGGTAGACAACAGAAAGCACAATCCTGAGCAACTAATCCTTTCCCCTCCCAGTTCCCAAGGTGGATTTAAGTTTAAAAAATCCTTCCTTAGTTTTCCTTCCTCTTTTTATTCTACAAATTTCCTGTTTTGTTTTGTTTTTTATTTCTCAAGATGCACATGCCCTGAAGTTTTTGCAAAAATGATGCTAAAATAGGAAAAAGAAATCGAGTAAGGAAAACCATCTCGTTTGAGAGAGGGGCATTGTGAGAGGGGCTAAGGGGTAAGGAGAGAACAGGGAGGAATGGAGGGTAGTGGAGAAAAAAGACAAGGCTTGAGGAACGGAGGGAGGGCATCAGAGAGGCCTAGAGAATTCAGCTCAGATGAGGAAGGAAGGGGTAGTGAATATACACAGCACAAAGCAGGCTGGGTTGGGAGAAGAGAGAGGAAGTAGAAAAAAATAAAGGAGGGCTGCCTAAACAAGCCCCTAGCAACCCCGGACAGGGATGGGTCCACCTGTTTTACATTTCCTGAAAGCCACTTCCTTTTTTCAGCAGAGTCATTACCAGTTGTATGGCTTCCCTCTATCTGTCTTTATTCCTATAATCCAGGAATCAGAAAAGAAAATTATTTTCACATTAGCAACTCATTAAATGCCTCCGTATTTGTGGCTGGATCTGAATGCATTGTTTTTACCCATCTGAATGCCTACTTGGAGGCATTGTCAGCAGGGACATCTAGGTTGGGAGCCCTTCTGTCATGCATATGGGTAAGTGGGTGGGGTGGGGCAGTGTCAGAGTCATCCATCATTCTCCATCAATGTCACCACCACCTACAGGGACCCAGCCAATGGTCAGTCAGTCACTCAGGCCTGACAGCTGGCTTTTAGTCCCCACCCAGTGGGGGCTGTGCTCTGGGCTCCAAAGATATTACATATTGGCTCTCTTTTTTGCTGCCAGTAAGTTCTAGGAAAGTCTCAATTTTCACATTTACCAGATATATTGGTGATTTTGCCCTCCTGCATGACAACTGGTCAGGATCCAGCCAATCAAAGGTGAGATTTGCTCTGTCTCTACCTAAAATGATGGTGAGTCATCATTTAAAATCAAATATTGGGCAGTTCAGAAAAATAATATAGGTGCTTTCATGCACAGAAAACATACTCTTTTTTTTTAGCGCTGTTTACTTTAGTGTTGACACTTCAGTGTCAAGCAAATGTGGACTAAAACATGGTAACTAGCTGCCTAATTAAAAAAGATACCAATGAGTTAAGCCTGTCTCTATCATAAAGTCTCTCTTTCTCTGAACACTTAAAAATGAATGCTTCTTTTTTTAAATTGAGGGATATCAATTATATGTCAATATAAAATATAGTTTACAATCTTCAGCATACAGTTCCATGATGTTTTGCATATTTATACATTACTATAACCAGCCCTGGATCACAATATGGATTAGAGGTGAGGCATAGGGTCCAGTTGTCCCCAAGACGCATCACTTCCAATTCCTGGGTTAGTCCAATCGTTATTGACTGGGCTTCTCTGAGTGGACTCCACTCCATGGCCTGCCCAGGCTCCCTGGAGGTCTGAATGTCCTACCCTCAGCTCCAACATGCCCGAATGAGGTCCAGTTTTTGCTTTCATCTTTTCTATGTCATCATCCTGCCTTCTTGTTGAAGCTGGGTCACATCCTGGCTGAACTACCAGAGGGACTCAGCTTGGGAATGTATTGCCCAGCTTAGCTTTCCTCTGCTGTACTGGATCAGGCAATTGGACCTCCTGGTAGGGACCAAATCATGTTGACTGACTGTACCTTGACATACCCAGTTATTCTCTCCAGGACCAGGCTCTGATCTTTCATGCCCAGTGAATAGGTTTCTACCTGTTCCCTGGCCTTGGGGTTGCCAAAATCCCAGCCTACTGCACCAAAGTCTTGCAATACCCCACACCTTTTAGTGATTTAATCATGGGACTCAAGACTGAAGAAATAAAACCTCAGAAGTCATTGTGCCTATACACTTTTCTTCCAGATGCACTATTCTTAATCCTAAGTGAGGAGTATTAATTGTTTGGAAAACTGTATATTCCCACATGAAGAAAGAATATATTAGTGGGAAGAATCATTGTTTTCATGGTAGATCTGAGTGACACTAAACATGTAATGGCTTTAAACTCTCACCTAGCTTTTTGGGTTTCTGATTTAGTGGTCCTTTTTATTTTACTCCAGTCATACAGCCAGAATCAAGTGGGTTGAAATGAGAAACCACTCAGAAAATCTTAGAACTGAAAAGATGCCCATGACCTGAATTTACAACAGTAAGCAGGGCATTCCAGGTCTGCTTCACACCCTCCAGTGGTGGGCAATTCACTAATTCACAAATTCTAATTGTGAAAAGCTGTAATTTTTTTTTTAATCCCTCACCTGAGGGTATTTTTTCCATTGCTTTTCAGAGAGAGTAGAGGGTGAAGGGAGGGAGAGAGAGAGAGAGAGAGAGAGAGAGAGAGAGAGAGAGAGAGAGAGAGATCAATGTGAGAGAGACATATTGACTGGTTGCCTCCTGCATGTGTCCTGACTGGGGCTAGGGATCGAGCCTGCAACCAAGTTATTTGCCCTTGACCGGAATCAAACCCAGGACCCTTCAGTCCGTGGGCCGATGCTCTAACCACTGAGCCAAGCTGACTTGGGCTAAGTCATTGTTTTCTTACTACTAACTGAAATAAACTTTGTTGTCTCAATGCTCTTGAAATTCTTCATACCAATTTTATCATTTTACCATGTGTTGCAATTATTCATTTAAGAGTATATCTTTCCAAGAAGACTAATGACTTGAGTTGAGTAGTACGTGACCATCAACATTAAGAACTCTAACATACTTCAGAAATGATCTCAAGTTGGCTTGAATCAAAAGATGGGTAGGTCTGTCTTTAGGTATAGTTTGATATAGGGTTCAATCAATGTTACCAGAACTATGGTTCCATTTTTCTGTGACTCCCTCAGCTCTGCATTTCTTCATCTTCAGGCTGTGTCTATTCATGGAAGCAAAGTGACAACAGCAATTACAGACCTTATATCTGTACCCATCATTGTCCAAGGGAAATGTGGTAGAAGTCTTGGGATTTGTTTTTGCTTGTTAGATCTGATTGGGTTATGCACTTATCTTGGAATTTATTATTGTAGTCGATGGAAAGGAGATATGGTTTCAGCCCATCTAGAACTATCCCTAAAATAGGAGATAGGCTAGTCCCATTCTAATCACATGGCAAAAAATGGAGGAGAGGAACATTCCTCAAGAGTCAAGATCCTCATCGAAATATTGATGTCAGGAAAGGAGGAACAGATGATGGAAATGCAGTTAACAATATCCTCTGCAAAAGGGCTGAAAAGTGTTGTTTTATGTATGGTCTTCTCATATAATTTGGAGATTTATACTTTATAATTGGAGAGTAGGAAGCATTTGAAAGTGTGGCCACCGATGAAATTGAAACATAAGCAGGAATCCTATTGAGAAACGTAATGCTATATTAGTTAAGGTAAACATTAAACTATAAGAACAAAGAGCCTCCAGAAGGTAGTGGCTTAGAGAAGACAGAAATTATTTCTGATTCAAGTAACAGCCCTGAGCAAAATGGCAGCTTGGCTCCATGTGGTGTGTTCAGAGTGTGTTCCTTCCTTTTTTTGTTCTGCATCCCCCTGGGGCATTGACCTTGCACATGGTTGAAGCTGGGTCATGGCTATATCCATGTTCCAAGCTCATGGGATAGAGAAAGAGAGAAAGGCCAGGGTAGCAGTTTCCTTTTAAGTAGGTGTACATATCACTTCAGCTTATTCCATTGGTAAGAATTTAGTCATATGACCACATAATCACAAGGGAAGCAAGGAAATGTTGTCTCTAACTGAGGTAGGGCTTGTGTATCCAGGAGGAAAGAATGAATGAATTTGAGAGGCAAAGAGAATTTGCCACAGATGCTAAAAACTCTGGTGGAATTATTTGGTAAACAAAGGGGTAGCATAAGATGATCAGGTTCAGGTTCAAAAAACTTCACTTGGGCAGGAAAGGAGGAGAGAGTGAGACAGAATCACCAGCTAAGAAGCTGTTGCAATCATTCAAATGTGAAATGTTGAAGGCCTGAACTAAGGATTCCTTGGAGATAAAATAAGAGTTGAACTACAATGACCTCAAAGACCTTTTTCCACTCTTTGACTCAGTCTTCTATGATATGAGTGGCTGCTCCTTTTCATGAGTCACCGATTCTTGAGAGGTCTAAGCAATTTTTTTAAATGAGCCTGCATTCAGTGGGTATTAATCAAACACCAAATGCTGTTAGGAGCACGGACAGAGCCATTCTTATAACATGACAGGGTAGAGAAAAACCAGTTTTCTGCTTACAAAGAAATACATAATTAAAATATAGTATGTCCGAATGGAAAATGCCAGAGCTCAGCCATTTACTAACTGTGCATCTTTGGGCAGGGCACTTGGCCTCTCTGACCTGAAGTTTCTTAGTATGTAAATAGGGGACTAACGCTAACTGAAAATGTTATGAGAATGAAGGAAATCGCCCGTGTGACAGTCAGGAGCTCAATAAGGGACATCAATAAGTGTCCTTTCCCATCCAATGTGCTTTTGTAAATTTGCCTTTCTTCTTAAAAATATCTCCATACCAACCTCAAAGTGAAAGAAAATAGATTTTCTTTAAATCTAAATATTATGTTCTCTGTACTGGCCCCTCCACCCCAACTCAGGCTCACTCCCCCCAAGCTGCCTGGTGACGGAAGATCCACAAGCTGCTTGCAGCTGGTAGAGGTAGCACATTAGAAATTCATTTTTTCCTGTCATAATAACAAAGTGCATCGTGGCAGCCTGGGCATAGTTTCGTATGGGAAAACTCACAGAAAGGGACAGCTGAAGGAAGCTGTGCTTTTCTCCGGTATTTCTTGTCAGGGAGAGCCATCCTCAAAAGGAAAAGGGAAAAAAAGAAGAAAGTCCCTGTTGAATTTGGATGTCTCATTTCTAGTGGCAAAATGGTTCTGCCCTCCCCTCCCCTGGGCCTGCCTTTTGGGGGACAGCAGTGCAGGCACCTTGTTCAGACCCCTGGGAACGAAGTCACTCTGCAGCCTTTCTCTTCAGCAGGCTTATCTGAGTTGCAGAATCAGCAGCTCAGAGAACCAGGTGTTATGTTTGTTGATTTGCCTCTGGAAACATTTCCTAAGAAATCAAATTCCTGAGTTCATTTCTTTTTTAACAAAAACAACACTTAGTTTTATTGGTGAGTGTGTATACATTGAAACTAAGAAACCCTCACACTTTCATGTACTCACAAAATTATCTTTACAGCCATCAGTGAAAGCTTGGTTCTGCCACTTCTTAAAGATAGGCAAAATTTTCTAAGTCTAAAGATATGGTCTTAATATCCCAAGATAGAGTGTAGAAATGGAATCTCAACTGTTCTGAAGGGTTGAAAGCAAGACTCAATACATTCTACAAGATATTTATAATATAAATATAATATACAATATATTTATACAAGATAAATATAATATATTTATAGATATTTATAATATAAATATAATATACAATATATTTATACAAGATAAATATATTTATAGAAAATAATTTAATGTGAACTAAATACCTCTCCTTTCTTCTTTTAACCCATCATCTCTCTCAGTTATCAACAAATTGTTTTCTACAATATAAAGTGATATCCAAATTACCCAATATCAACTTTTCTAAACAAGAAACATTCAAAAAAGAAAATAAGAGGTACTACATAGCAACAGGTTTATTAATGCAACACCGCTGAAATTATTTACGGAGCACTAATGTTAAATCTGCTATTACTGCAAGCTCAACCAAAAAAATCTTTGCATTTCTGTAGTGTTTTCCACTTTTCAGACTTCTCACAAGTAGTGTGCCATTGGAATTGGAGTTGGAATTACCACTATACTCTCATGTAAGTATGGAAAGAACTATCTCTAATGTGTAACTATTCGGGCAGAAAGAGCAATTTTCCCTAATGTCATCCAGTGTTGCTGATAAGAGTTAGGATAGAACTCAAGTCTCTTTCCTAATTCTGTGTACCACCTGCTGTCCCCACACTCCCACATACTGTTTTACAGAATGCTACTGGGCATGTCAGTAGTTGCTGTGTCCTTGGGTTTCAAACAAGCCTTGGAAATGCTGGATTAAACCAAGTTAACCAGAGCCTTTAATGTGCCATCCTAAATCTCAGAACAGGCATCATAAATTCAAAACCCCACAAGTCACAAAACAGGTAACGAAACTGAGCATGCGGGCAAGGCAAGGACTGGGGGCTGAGAGATATGGTGCCATCAAATGGGGTCCTGATTGCACAGGAATGCAGTCCAGTGTTGCCAAGTCTTTGCCAGAGAAGCTGCAAATCTGGGCTTTAATCTAAAAATCCACATTTATGCATGTTATCTTGAATTTAAAAGAAAAACACAATAGTTTGAACAAACTTTTTTAGATCCTACCCTTCTTCCCTGAGACAAGGCAATAAAATCCTCATCTGAGAGGCTCCTTCAGTATACCTAAGGGATAGAAGGATCCTTATCACCTAAGACAAAGAAGAATCTGAAAAAATAGGCCTTGCTCAGGGTCCCCAGTTTACTACATGTACTTCACACTCCCTATCATAGTGCTCTACAGCTGTCCAATCTTCATCAGACCTGGCATAAAAACACACAGGTCTAACTGTTTCTTTGGGTCTTCATTTCCTTATGGAGGCTCCCATGTCATATAAAATGTATACTAAATCTATATGTTTCCCCCCTATTAGTCCATATTTATTAGTCTAATTTTCAAACCCAGCCAGAGAACCTACGAGAGTCAAGGAAAACTTTTTCCTTCCCTACAATGGCTTCCTCACCAGGTGTTTTGTTTTAAAATACACAATATGGTGTATGAAGAAATGATTATAAAATGTAAATAGGACCCAGTGTCCTAGTTAACAAGTGAGATAGCACTATAATGTCTTTAGACACAAAGGCCACTGGAAGAAGCAAAGTGCTCCAGGGCCCTCAGGGGCTGCATTCTCTGTTAGCAGGCACAGTGCCCTTCATACTTTCAGGAGCTCCAAAAACCTATTATATTTTCCCTAAAAGAGAAAAAAAAATGGTTGACGTACTTAAAGTTATATAATAATATGTTGTTAATACTTTGGTGGGAGGGGCCCACAAAGGCAAAGTGCCCAGGGACCGAGAAAGTATTAGCAGAGGAAGAGCCAGACTTTAAAACAGAGAACATAAAAACGAAGGAAGATAAAGTACTAAACTTTTTTTTTTTTTTAATGTATCTTTATTGATTTCAGAGAGAGGAAGGGAGAGGGAGAGAGAGAGAGATCGAAACATCAATGATGAGAAAGTCATTGATTGGCTGCCTCCTGCACGTCCCTGACTGGGGATCGAGCCCGCAACCCCAGGCATGTGCCCTGGCCCAGAATCAAACAGTGATCTGGGCCCTAGGCTCAACCGCTGAGCCACTCCAGGCCAGAAAACTAGTAAACTTTTAAATGGGATTTTGTACTTAGTATCTTATAATTAGAAATGAAATCTAATGACTTTTACAGAAAACAGTATAGATTTTCACAGATGGACTATTATTTTCATCATACCAAATATTAACATTAATCTAATTTGGTTCTTCTCTTCGTAATTTAGAAAAAGTGAATGCAAAATGCTTTACCCTGTCATTTCATCCACCTTTTCCTGTGATCCTAAGTGCCCCCCACCCTGAAACCCTTTATTTCCCTTCTGGTGGGAATGAACTAACACGTCTGGGTTAGTCTCCAGTGTTCAATGCCAACCAGCAGGGGTTGCTAGAGAGCAACCCAGGCCCCTGTGTCTGAGCAGAGGTAATGGAGGTACTGGGGAGAGGAGACCTCAGAAAATTCAAGCCTTGGTGGACAGGGATCTGCCGCACCCCACCACAGTCTAATTTACCGTGGAGAAATGAGCCATTCTGGGGTTAGAGATTCAGAGGAAAACATATTGCTGTCGATGTTCCTTGTTTTGGAAGGTTCTGTATCTTTGTGAGCCATGCCTGGATGTTAGATCTTAGAGCCCCTGGTAAACCCAACTTCTGTTGACAGATGGCCTGGGGAAGTCTGAATGAGGAACAGGAGGAGTCACTCTCCTAAGGGCACCTGAAGCCCTTCTCTGAAAGAAATGCTGAGTCTCAGACTGCTCTTAAGGGGGTGAGTTTTTGTTTTCTTTGCGCCTGTTTTTAAGGAAGGCAAGATTTAAATTTGAACTCCAGTCTGACCTAGAAAAAGATGCCCTAAAATAATCCCAATAACAACAAACACATTGAAACTTCAGACAATTTCTATATTTTCTTGATGATTCACTAAAATCTGCTGCTGCCTGATAAGAATGTTGGTCATGGCGGCGCCTTAGTTAAATGCTGATTTCAGGAACGCAGGCTGGACGTGCATTTGCTGTCTTGCTGTTGCCTATTGTGTGAAAAAAGGGTGGGTTTTTTTTTTTGGCCTGATTGTAAATGTTTTGAATTTAAAAGACACCCAAATTCATTAAATGTGTGAAATGATGGGAAAAAAAGTGTGAAATTGTAACAGTCGGTTTGTAGTTGATTAATAGAAATCTCTTCTAACAATCCCCAGAACCTTCCGGGGGTCATTGGAACAGAGCAGCTGTAGAGACAGCAGGAGTGATTTCGACCCTGCCCAAAGAGGGCTGTGCCGAGTTCCAAACAAGTGGGGAGAGTCCCATGCACTGTGCACCCTTGTTGGCCTCTCAGAGATGATTGGCTGCAAGGTCAAATTAATATGCAGGTCAACCAGCAAGGTGCTGCTTTGCTCTTGGTCTTGGAGGGGTTTGTCTTTAAGATACATTATGGTTTCACGGTGGTTGAATCGGTTGGCGTAAACTGGCCACTTAGGCCCCAGGTAACTGCTTACTCAGAGCCAGTCTGATTTCTTAGCTTGACCATCTGTGCCACAGGCAGAGATTCATAATTTGGTGTGTGGCAGCAACTTTGGGGTGTCCTGAAATGGGCTATTTAATGAGCACAAGAGTTGGCAATTGATCGGAGTCTCGGGTCCCCCCTTCCCCACACCTCCTCTGCTATAGACAAGCCTTGACAAGGGCAAGGAAGGGAAAGTAAAAAATCGCCTTTCTTTGAGGGAGCACATTTTTTCATAATTTTTGGCCTCCGCCCACCCCAAACCTGTAGTGTCTTTTCTCTTTGAAACCCTGCTGCAGGCTACCGTTCTGAAGTTAAAGGATTTTGCCTTCGAAGAGGTACAAAGGAAACATCAAAGTAAATGTCCTCACAGTGACATAAGGATAGAATAATGGTGACCTAGCAGCTAGAGACTTGGCCAAATGCTGAAAGTAATTCACGCCACTCACTAACAATGGGGGATGTGTGACAATGATATATACCAGGAGACAAGGACAACCACTTTGCAGGGCTTCGATGCCCCACAAACCCAATTGTAGGCAGATCAATACTGTCATAAGACAATTATCAAAGACCATCAGCACATCATATTTTCATACCATAAACAGCTCAAGGCGCCAGGGATGGCTTTCCTACAGAAAGCACATAGCATAAATTTGAAGGGTGTGAAATTGACATGATTAATAATTATAGTTATTAGCACATGTGCCAGCTGCTCATGTATGGTTTATCCCTTGATTTATGGTGCCATAAATGCCCATCTCTCCCTCTGATGCCGAATCAAGGGGGCACACAACCGTGGGCAGAATGAGTCTTTCTCATTGCCAGGAATTTCATCACAAATAAAAGAAAAAAGTGGGTTGAAAATCACCCTGGATCTGGAGACACCTCCGTGAGAGGGAAGCTGCCTTTTGTTTGCATGACTGCTTTATCGGCTGCTGAAACCTGTCTGTTCAATGTTCTCAAAGCCTTTGAAGTTTGGACTGCAACTAACAGGGGGCTATAGTCTTCTAGCCCCCCTCACTCCTAGAGCTGTTGCCAGGCTGCAAACAATCACCCTACATATTACAGATGAAACCACGAGCGCAACAATGGAAGAAGCACAAACTAATCTTTGGGGTGCCAAAAGTTAAAGCTTTCGTTGTCAAACACAATTTGAGAGAGGTTTTTCTGAACTTTAAAAAATGTTTTAATTGTTTCTGTATGGTTATAAACAGATCTGGACATTAGCAGTATATCTAAATACACTTTAGAATCTGATTCCTCAGTAATCATCGTCTTCAGGACAAAGAGTTAACTCTAGGAGCCAGTAAACACCCGAGCCTAAATACGTGAATGTCTCTCACCATTAACCTCTTAAATTGTCACAGATCATTTCAATAGCTACTCATGACTTACATAATGTTAAATTACGTGTTCAAGAAAAAAATTAATAAAAGATAGTAACAAACATGAGATCTCTTTTAGCCATTTGAAGAATAGCTTTCTTTACTTTTTGAGACAAAAAAAAATCAGAAAAAAACAAGTAGAAGATGCTAAAAAGTGTTTTTTTAATTTTAGCATTAAATTATTCAAGTACATTCATAGACATATAGAAGGTAAACAAATATGTTATAAGGAAATGCTTTGATAAAAGGCAAAACTTAAAAAATCTGCAATTCAAATATTGAGGTTATAGGACACATCAAACGTTTTAGAGGTGAATGAAAGTGTCCTTTATAGATCTCTCCAACAGTTCAACAAAGAGGCACCCGAAAATCTTTAAGACTTTTTCTCTCCGGCCATGCCTTTAATTCCCTTCCCTCCTGTGCTGAGCCAGCAGCAGTGGCAGCCTGGCTTTAGGAGTCTGTGGCTAGTCCAGGTGGAGGGGTGCGAGCAACGGATGCTGCTCTCCTTCCCATCATAGTTAGCTTTCAAATTCACCTTCAACAGTTCCCTCTCCTGACCAAGACCAGGATCTGAGGATCATTTATACTACCAATAGGTTAACTTTGACAGACGTGCATATATGTGAAGAATTTCAAAATAATGCATACTGACTTTTTCTTGAGCCTGGAAAGATATCAAATTTCCAAATATTAGTCAGATGATGATTAGAGTACTCCATGGAAACAAAAACAAATTCAAAAGGCCAGCAGGCACTTCCACGGCTCCTTGAGGACAATGGAAGTTCCAATGACATCTTTGGAAGTAATTTGGAAAAGACTAAAAACTTTTGGTCTCTTCAAGACAAAGCAAGCAACCCAAGAAATAATGAAGCCTAGGTAATTGAAGAGATGTTTCAAACAAGTAGTGCTTAAAATGAAAATCAAAATTTTTTCTGACTAATGAATATAAATAAAAATGGTTAGACCCTTACTCCAAAGCTCAGTAAACATAATGTCAGCAAAATGTTTAATATTTTAATTAAAAATAAATTTGCAATAGGAGCACTTTCTAAATGAGTTACTTGTTTTAAATGTAATCCTGTGTATATACACCAAATTAATATTATTAATAGTCCTTCTGAAGCAAATCATCACAGATCACAAAACTAAATGTTATCTCTAACTTGAAGAAAAGTAAAAAGAGAAATTGAAAAGTAAAAGGTAATTTTAAAAGTTAGAATGAATAGTAGATTAAGATCACAAAGATCAAATAATTCATGTTCTGAAAGAACTAGACTTTTTAAGTTTTTAAAGAGTTATTCACATACATAATTACATGACAATTAGGCCACATGTTTGAACTGTATAATTAAGACCACAGATTTTGTTCTTTCCCACCATTGCATGGTGGCCAGCGTGCTAGAGCCCCTTCTCCTGAAGTTCTTAGGCAGCCCAGCTGTTTTGGAGTTTGAGAATAGACGTGTTCTAGAATCATCAGGGTGAACAGCTGCACTGGCCAAAGTTGCACTTTTGAAATATCACCCTGGGCTAGTGGTGTCTCCCTCTGCTCTATGAACCTTTTGCCTGCCCCTGAATAGAACAGGTAACCTTGAATTTCAGGTGTCTGGAAACTAGCTGAAATCTGCCTTTCGTGCTGCTTGTAAGCACCAGGTACTCTGAACTTGTACTGAGTCCATTGCTGCTTCTTTTCTGTGTGTTGAGTAAAATGAAACTTGGCAGTGGCCAAGGGCACTAAAGTTCAAGTGCAAATTCTCATATACATGCAAGCAGTCTCATTTGCTTCAGGCTCTGACCAGTTTTCTGATGCTTTCTGCAAGTGTGCAGCCTGCTGCCCTAGCCTGCTTCTTGGAATCAGGCTGAGCCCCAGGGAGATGAAACAGTGCCTTTTCCCTTTGTGTTGGCAGAAGGGTACACACTAAATTCCCGGCCTCGGGCTTCAGCCTCACCCTTAAATCTCACCCTGGCAGTATGACACTATTCCTCACTCAGCAAGTTTAACACTGAAACTAAACTCCAGATCACTAACACCTTCAAATCAGGGTTCCTGCTGGCGGCATGTGGGATGTGGCATGAGCCACGCCCAGGAGGGTGGCAGGTAGATGGGGGAGTCAGGGAGAAAAAAATGCTGGGTTCCTAATATATGGGAACAAATGTGGTTTAGCATTTACATTCCCCCCCCCAGTTTGATTTTTCCCTGGAGATTTAGTTATGGTGAGCTGTGTGTGAACCTGTTTTTGCTTTTGTTGTTGTTTGTGTGGTGACACATTAATAAGCAGATGGCTAAAGCCTGAATCCTCTTGTCCTTCAGCCTTTCCACTAGCACTGGCCCCTTACCTGCCTGGCAGGTGAGGATATTAAGCTTTCTTAGCTTTGGGAAATGTTGTCCCTCAAAAGCAGCTTCCTCACTTTCAGAATACTTTCTTTCTAGTTAACTTTCTGGTTCTGGTGCCTTGTTTTAGGTGCAGCTAGTTTCTGAACTCAAGTGTTCTCTTCTAGAGAATAAATAATAGTTATCCATTGTGAGAAGAGCCCTGGTGCTCACCAGGACCATTACTTCTGGGGTATCTGACTGGGGCTCCGCTCTAGGGAGAACCATTGGGGAGGATTCCATGAGGTGAAATAATTCCCACTTTCCAAGGTTACATTTGTACCCTTAATCTGCAGAGACCAGAATGTCACAGCTGACTTTGAAACATATTTTAATTCAGCCAGTTACATGCAGAGGACCAGGGAAGGTGGGTGTCAGGTGGGGTGGTGGTGAGTGTAATATTTAAAAAAACCTGGCAACTTTTCAGGATTATTTGTGGAGACTTCCAAACTGAGGATCAGGAAAGAAAATGCATTTTGTGTGTGTGTGTGTGTGTGTGTGTGTGTGTGTGTGTATGAGTTCAAGTTCTAAATCGTGTTTACCTATTATTTTAACAAACAAATAATTTAAGTGTCAGCAAAAGAAAATGCTTGGAGTTTTGCTTGGGCTAGTGAGAGCTGGTGCAAATGGTCGTGTGTGTTTCCACAGGAGTTGAGAAGACCGTCCACTAAAGAGGAAGTCTTTGAATAATATGGATCTGTGGGTGTTTTAACACTCAAGCCATCTGGGGTTTTTTAATGGATTAAAAAAATAGCTGCCCCCTTCTCACTCAAGTGCTCCAGAAAATGCTTCTTTTGGGTTTCCTAATATGATGTAGTCACATCAAGGTTAGCAGAGGATGGCAGCGGCCATTACTTGAATATTGGTGGGTTAACTGTGTTCTAGGACCTTTACATTGCAAATTTCAGTCATGCATGACATTTTGATAAGTTCAAGACCTGTTCTCCACAAAGGAAGAAAGCCACCGCCACTGTATGATAGGTCTTTGGTTCAGTTTGTTGCTTGCTGCCACAGACAGAATGGCTTGACTGGAAATATTGTCTCTTACTTCTTGGTGGATATTGGAGTGGTATGGTATGGTCCTGCCAAAGCAGCAAATTTTTGTTTTGTAGTCCAAGGGGAAAACTTTTATTGAATAAAGGTTTTCCTGATTTCGGATTAATTCTTTTAGATTAATCACCAGCTCATAACTGTGCTGGTCTGAAACTTACCTATACTCTCTAATGTGTCTTACTGACTGCATCTGTAGAGAGTCCAGGAACCAGTCTATTTTAGGGACTTGAATGGAATTCAAAAAGTGTCAGATTAAAGTATTTTCCTGGAGGAATTTAATACTAGTTTCTAGATTCCTCATCACATCCTAGAGACTGGCTTAGTAAGGTAGATTTAATAAAACGGAACCTAATCTATGGCCCAGAAGTAAATTTGGGGTGACAGAGAATGAATTAAACAGAACATCAATTCTGACACAATTGGCACATTATGGAGGGACAGGTTTAGGATCTGAGTCAATTTCTCTGGGTAGCCAAATTTCCTTAAAACCTGCCAGAGACCAACCTACTAATGTTATAAAATGCTTTTGGAAGTTGAACTATACACACGTGGCCACAATATGTTCCAATCAATATGTAGTTTGGACTTTGCCAGGGGTGGAAGTTCCTTGGAGGGTAATCATTGCTCAGGGGAGGAAGGTACCAAAGAAGATTAGTCTTGACCTCGAAGAATTTACTATATTTTTAGGGATAACAAGCATAAAACATATAGAAATGTAGAAATCATAAAAATGGTCGAGGAATGTATGATAAATGCCAAATGAAAGTACAGAAAAATGCCACAGGAGTTCTGGAAAAGGAGAGGTCAGGTGAGAGGGCCCAGGGAAGGCCTTAGAGAAATGATGAGATTTTGATTTGGTCTTGAATGGACGATGGATTCGACAGACAGAAGATCGTGGAGGGCCCTGCTGCTGAGAGGAATGGTGGCAAAAGAGGACTGTGTGGGAGGTGGTGAGAGGACACGGAGAGGCAGGCAGAGGATTAAGGATTAAGTCACAGGACTAGCCACCCCTAAAGCAGATCCACAGCTACCTACCTGCGTGGGGCACCACGCGGCAGAAATGCCTGTCCTTCTAAGCACTCTGTGAACTGGACTCAATGAATACTTTAATTCTAAAGCTCTTGTTGCTGTTTACTCTAGATCCTTCCCAACTGTCAAGATACTAGTGTCATTTTCTGCCAATGTCCAGATGTCCCTGGAGAATAAACCCTGTGCCTACACCATGTTCCTTGTCTTGTGATTTAGGAGCAGACTCTCTGCTTGGGTTGAGCTGCTACCCATAGTACAAGAATATGACTGTCTTGAGGTAGCCATGTCCAATTCTCTATTATTATTCTAGGAAAAATAATGATTCTGGTGTCATTAAAGTGGAATGGTAATAAGCATGACGGAACTATCGATGTACGTTGTAAGGAGTGTAATGAGAAACATTTAACTGATCCGATTACCTTGACTTAGATTTCCTTATTGGGTGGAAACCTTATTAGGTTTCCTTACAGATATGGGTCAACCACCCCAGGTATGAAGAGCTTATCCAACACCAGAGACCTGTCCAAATGGGCCTATATCAAGGAGTTTCCAAAAGGTTTCTAAAGAATTTGTCACGGATTTTAGTAAATGGGAAAACCAAAGAAAAGGCCATGGTTACTGGTATATAGTACAATACATCCTGCAGTATATACTGAGTTTGTTTCTGATGCACTCGAGCTGAGTATTAAGTCAGTCTTAACCCTCTTGCCCCTATCGAATTGGCACTGCTTCTCAGATAGATGGTTCAGTGGTTTGCAAAGACAAGATCTCATTCAGGTACCTTCCTCGAAATGTAGAGGCAAATGATAGGAATCCATTTTCAAACTCGCTTCTATAGGGGTATACTTCTCTCCTATGTATTTCTTAAATCTCCCAAGCTACTTGCAAAGCTTCCATTTGCCCAATTATTCCCCTTTGCCTGTTTTCTTTTACTTAAAAAAAAAGAGCTGTATTGTTTCCAACTAGACAAATATAAATGAACACATAACAATTTTAGTCTAAATAGAATAAAAGAGAAATTTCATATTTTTCTGCCTTTACAAGAATTTATATTCAATAAATGCAGATGACAGGGAGGTATTACTCAAAGAGGACAGAGTTTCAGTTATGCAAGATGGATACAGTTGACACTGGAACAGCATGGGTTTGAACTGTATGGTTCCACTTTATACATGGATTTTTTTCAATAAATATATACAGCACTGTAAATGTATTTTCTCTTCCTTTTGATCTTTTTAATAACATTTTCTTTTCTCTAGGTTATTTTATGTATTTATATGTATATATAATATTATATATATAATATGTATAATATTATATATAATACATATACATATAACGTACAAAATATGTGTTAATCAACTATTTATGTTATCAGTAAGGCTTCCAGTCAACAGTAAGCTATTAGTAGTTAAGTTTTTGAGGGAGTCAAAAGTTATATGTGAAGTTTTGACTATGCAGGGATCAGCACCCCCAACCTCTGCGTTGTTCAAGGGTCAACTGTAATTCCTAGAGATATATGTACAGCACAGTGTTTGTAGTTAACAATCTTAGACTATATACTTTAAAATTTTCCAAGAGGGTAAATCTTATGTTAAATGTTCTTATCATATTTAAAAAACTAGTAATAAAAAAATAAGAGAATGGGAGGAAACTTGTGGAGGTGATGGATAGGTCGATAGCATAGATCATAGTGAAGATCTCATGATTGGGTGTATACTTACCTTTAAACTCATCAAGTTGTTTGTATTAAATATGTAGAGCTTTTTGTATGTCAATCATACCTCAATAACGTGGTTTGAAAACAAATAGATAAATAAACACAGATGAAGCCATTTTGTATTGGTAAATGCATGCGGTAACAACTAAAAAAAAAACCTTGCCAACAGAGATGCCAGTGTTAGATAAAGATAATTTACTAGACAGCTGGGATAATATTTACTTAAGTGAAGGAGAGATTACAATAAATTAATACGTTCAAAGATCCACCACAGTAGATGTGACCTAGTCTGGAGTCTTGCTATTAAATGAGAAATTGAATTTCAGCATTTAGCCTTATTATGAAATGACCTTAGATTTTCTTCATAAGAATGAAAGAGACACCCTTAACATTTTTGTCTGTGTGAAAAGAAATTTTAATCTTTATGTCCATTTATATATTTTTACAATGATACTTGTCTATTGAAGCCATTTTTCTGAAGACTGTTAATGCTGAAATGGGCATCTGCTCAGTTCACCCAATTCAAAACAAAAATTTGCATAATCTGTATTTGCATAGCAGCAAGTGGGTGGAGTTTAGGCAAGTGCACAGATGAACATAAAAATCAAATATGGGCAGGAGGAAACTCAATTTCATTATAAAAAAACATGTTTGTTTAAACATAAAAAAGCTGTGTAAACAATCCAAATGTGTTTACCATAGTTTAGCCTACAAGGCTCCCATT
The DNA here is from genome assembly GCF_964146895.1 of Miniopterus schreibersii. Lineage (NCBI taxonomy): Eukaryota > Metazoa > Chordata > Mammalia > Chiroptera > Miniopteridae > Miniopterus > Miniopterus schreibersii. The sequence continues at coordinate 73,862,520 of NC_138107.1, read as the reverse complement.
TTGTCGTCATCCTTTTAGCAGCCCAGTTGAACAAATGCAAATAAACTTGTGTTGCTCACAAGAGACTTCAGTTTAAAATTCACTCTTAGAAGAACATAAAAAAATAAGATGGGAGAGCCATGAATGGGATGACATGCACTGTCTGGAAGAAAAGAAGTTAAAAGACAATGATTAGCAGAAGATATAATTAGAGGTTTTTTTGGAAATTATTTAAGCAGGCAAAAAATATATAAATTTAAATAAAAATGCTAGAAGTTTGTATACAGCAAAAATGTGAAGAATTTAGAAGTGGAAGCAAGTAAGACTAGGAGTGAACAAGATGTGGATGGAACATTGAGTTAGTGAGAATAATTTAGGGGGCAATATCCCTGCAACAAAGAAAGAGGGAAAGATCACAGAGTGGAATATTAACTTAAAAAGAAAACTTTTGGCACAAATAGAATGCTCATCTTGGTTGGGCCTAAATATACACTAGGCACAAGGAAGTCGCACTTCAACATTAGATGTCGACATTAAATGCTACTATGTTGTGGACCTGAATCTTACCAAATATATTGTCATCTGTGGTCAGAAAATGAGACCATAATGTTAGGTCTATCATAACACAAACCATGTATTAATGGAGCCATTAATCACCATCAAAACTGTATTAGGAGTGAAGATAGCCAAAGAGAGCTTAACTGACAGCAAGTGGCCATAAACCTGTCCAAAAACTAATTTGATTACCATCATACCAGCATCTGTGCCACTTATGAGGGTTCATTTTTTTGATGAAATTAAGTAGACAAGTCATTCATGCGTATAATAGACATCTAAATCATAGTAAACATGTTGCTGGCAACAGAAGTATTTAAAGAAAGTGTGGTATTATTTTGGTGTCTGAATGTAGAACCACCTCAATAGAAAGTGACTTTTGCACAACAGTTGGGTACAAAATGCCATCAAAGAATCTTTGGATGAAGCCAAGCGCCAAGTGAGAAATAGATGGATGCGAAGTCAGCTGGTGAGATTCAGGGAATGTTGGTTGTTTACAAGAAGGATTGTTTTGCCAGTATAAACTCTCACTCTTTATGGGTCATAAATGTTCCTAGCAAACAATCTGTTTCATTTGGAGACAGTTGGATCAGCTAGATTTTAGTCCTGACAGACGGAATTGTGGGATGTCAGGTTTAATGACAGTCTAGAGAGAGAGGGCCTAGAATGTGCATGTTAAATGAGAGAAGGAATGAGCTAGGTTAGGAAGAAAGACTACGTTCCACTCACTCACTCACTCACTTTTTCAGCTGGCTATTTTAAAAGAATATGGATTCTTTATCCAATTTGTGCTTATAATAATTTTATCTTAGCACAAATGTGGTTTTATATTCTGCATATTTTCATTATTCTATTCCTTGAGTGAAAGGATGTCCCTTTTCAAAGATTCTAAATTATTCAAGTTATTAGAGGATTGATACTATCTGCTGACCTGATGAAAAACAAATACATCCCAGTATTTATTTCACAGAGAAAAGGATTCATTTAAAAATAAATACCAGGTATATTAGAAAGTAACAAAGAACAGTTTAGTTTAGGTACACAAAATAAAAGATCATATAGGTTCATGTACCACATCCAAATAGTCCACGATATTATATATCTAAGTCCTGCTTGCTTAATAACCTTGTCCTTTGAGACATAGCCACATCTCTGTGTACATGTGTATTGGGTTATATTGCCATATGTGTATGAAAGTTTATGAGAATAAATGAACTTGAGAAACAGGAAATTTTTCTTTTAATACCAAGACAGAGAGCCCTTCCTCATGACCATCTCAGGAAAAAAAAATAGCAAGAGTGACACTTATCTCCAGCGCTCCTGAAACATTATGCTGCTAATACCTAACACCTTGCCACTGCTGTGAGAAGGCCTTGAGCCATGGGAAGCCGCCTGCCATTCACAGGCTGATGCCTTGTAGGCCTCCCCATCTTACCTGAGTTTGCAGATGGGCCATTTCCCAGGTGGGCCTGGCCAAACACTCCTCATTAATCATGGCTTAAACCTCTCTCAGTGGGAAGACCTCAGGTTAGACATCATTTGGAAACAAATTGGGTGAAAAATAGCTCTGACAATAAGGAGCCCACACGGAATTCCCCTGTGAGAGCTTCAGTAGTGTGAAAACAGGCTCTTCCAAGACACTAAATGATCTGTCAGTTAGTGAATGACATTATAATCCAGTTTTATGTCATATGCAGCTTGAAGCAGTTGCTGCAAGCTCCAGCCCTTTGCTGCTGTTGTCTTTCCAACTCTCTCGGCTCACTTAATTTACAGAGGAATGGATTTAGCACTAAGAAGATGTGTGTGTGTGTATGTGTGTGTGTGTGTGTGCATTACATATGGCCGAGGCACATATGCACAGGCACACAATAGCTGACAAAGTACCTGGCCATATGCTGCCTCACTAAAAATGATACGTGCTCAAATATCCTGGTGGAAGCAGAAGAACCACAAGGGTACAAGCCCTAAACCGAACGATCCTTCATGAGAGCAAAATTAAACAAAACAAAAACCTGGAATCATGACAACATGATTTATCCTTGGGGTGAGAGAAACTAGCCATGTTTCTCCAAATGCATTCCAAGCTGTAGTGTCTTGGGATGAATTTAGTCTTCCGGAGCCTCTTTTCTTAAAAATAACTGTATGTTTGCCTTAAAGTGACAGATAGCTTCCCACCACATTATAGCCATTATTTATACTAAGATTGCACCTGAAATGACTTTAACTAATGTGTTTTGTCTTCCATCTATTCTAATGCTCATCCTAGGTAGACCTAGTGGGAGACAAATAGAAGACAAAAGCCCACCCACGTACTCTTGGCACAAGGATTCCACTTGTAAAAAGGATACTTCCCAGGGCACAAACCATGGTCACGCTCATGTCCTAAGTAAGCCCATTAAAGTCCTTCTTCTAGAACAAGATGGGGGTGAGGGCCACATGGCCTGGGAAAGGGCATAGACTTTGAGCACTCGGTTTGTTATGATCCAGAGAATCTTAGGTAATTCACAAGATTCCCACATTCCTTAGCTTATGCACAACCAGCCCATTTCTCTGACCTACAGAAGTCAGAGGGTAGAAAAATTCTCTACCTTCTTCTCCGGGCTCTTAGAAGAGGTTCTCTGAATTTAACTCTTGAGAGGATCTTGATCCTGGGGGTTAGAGATTCTGCCATTTTCTTTTTGCCTTGAACTTCAGAGAATGTACATGAAGGATGTTTCTGGAGTGATCACTTTGAGGCAGGCCTAGCACAACAGATGTTTGTAATCTGGCATTTAAAAGTTATACCAAACTATACTTTTATTTGATTTTTGTGTCAGGACATTTGTGACAATGTAAATCATTGATGTGAGGATAGCTTGGGTTGAGAAGCATCTACAAGATGACTGGAGGTGGGTCATGCTGCAGGGCTCAGTGATGACCAGTCCTTGCCTTCATAGGAAGCAAAGGCAGGCCTGAGTAGAGGCTGAGCAGAGTGCTGCCAGTTATTAGCATAAGACAAAAAATGTGAGATATTAATAGAGTCTTTTGCTTTGAACAATTTGAAAAATCATACAACTATTTATTTTTAAAGTTCATCTAACTATTGTACTTGTCACTATTAACTTAGTTCCTTCTCTCCTGTACGTGTTTCTTTCTGGTGGTGCTTGTCCAGCCCACATCTCTTCCTGCACTCCAGACTCTAGTTGCGTAGCTCCAGTCACTTATTGGATAGCTTTGCCTGGCTGTCACATACTCAATTCTAATTAATATGTCCAGAATTAAATTCCTTATTTTCCTTTCTTCTTTCTTCCCTATTACAGCAAATAACAGCATTATCCATCCAGTTGTTTAAGCTACATAACTAAAGATCATTCTTTATACTTCCCCTTCCTTCACCCTTTATGTAAATCTATTAGCAAGTGTGGTCTGTTCCTCTTCCCAAATGTCCCTAAAACTTCTCCACTTCCTTTGCAGTAAATGGAAAAAGGATGCCTTGGTGGACAATGATAACACCATGAACCGATTGGCCCCTACCAGTTTTAGCACTCTCTAAGTTCCTTGAAATTTATACATAGCCCAGTGGAAAAGGAGAGTTTAAAACCTCACTTGAGATTTAGTAAACTCATCCTAAGATATATGAAAAAAATTAAGGTTCACAAATGGTGAAATCAACTTTTATAAAGAAGGGTAAAGAAGTGAGACACGGCCTATAAAGTATCACATGTATTATAAAGCCTCAGAAATAAAAAACATCATGGTATTGGTTCAAGTACAGACTAATAGACCAATGGAATCGAAAAGAGAGCTCAGACAATGACTGTGAATATAAGGGAACTACAAATAAATGGGGGAAAAGATGGGCTGTTTACTAAATCGTGAAAAATAAATAGTAAAACATCAGCCGACAGATAAATCTACACCACCCAGCAGAAATGCAAGCTCATAATAAAACTTAAATTGACTATAAAAAGATACCTTATATCCTTGCATACCTAAACTTGTGGAATGAGGTTTATAAGTTCTACAAGAGTAACTTTGGGCTGTGGGGAGAGAGGAACACTTTTATTCCATGCATAGCTATGAGGTCCAGCTGAGAAATCAGGAAAGAAGATGGGGAAAGAACTAATATTTATTGAGCAGTTGCTATGTGCTAGGCACTGTATCAGATTCCATAGCCATTTTCTTATTTAATTTTTATAACATCATCTAAAGTAGGTGCTGCTTATCTTTGTCTTACCAATGAGGAAAAGGAGGAAGCATAAGCAACTTCTCCAAGGTGATATTCATCGATTCCTTTTATTAATTTATTCACAAGTATCAGTTCGCCTACTCCCTGCAAGGTGGTTTTTCCAAGCACTGGGGATAAAATGCTGGACAAGGTTGACTGAGACCATGACCCCAGATATCATATTCTAAAGGCAGGAGACAGACAATACAGCTTATAAATAAGCACATATAGAGTAACTGCAGGGTGGGAAAGGCTGTGAAGAAGCCAGGGAGATTGCTGGGCATGGGGTGAAGGGCTATAGACAGTTTACCTGGGTGGTTAGGGCAGGACTCTTTAAGGAGGCCATTTCTGCAGTGTCGAAATGATAAGTAAGAAGCAACCAGATGACGATCTCAGGAAAGTGTCCCAAACAAAGAGAAGAGCAGATGCAAAGGCCCTGAGGTGACAATAAGAATAGCATGTTTAAGGGGCCAAAAGAAGACTCGTGTGACTAAAGCACTGAAGCAATGGAGGGTGTGGTGGAAGAAGAGGTCAGAGGTAGGAAATCACCTTCCACGTTAAAATCTATAGACATAGGTCATATTTTTTAATGGCACTGAATAATAGATATATATTTATTTGATGAGTTTCCTCTTAATGGAAATTTTCCCCCTTCTAATTATTTACTTTCACAATTAATACTTGAATAAATTCTCTTATTCCAAGTTGGAAAGATAATTCAGGGGAACTAGGAGAAGATTAAACTTAAACCAGTTTTGCAATAGTTATATTTAATAATAGATTTGGAGGGAGAGAAGGTTATAAACACTGATTGCAATCAAAATTTGGGAAGATAATTGCTTTCGCTTTCTCCATTTAAATTTACTACTTCTTGAGAGCACATCTCCCCCCCGCCCCGATTTTCTCCAAAGATAAGAAGAAACCACAATGTTGAATAAACAAGAGTCCATAAAACAGAAACTATATGAACCTGGGCTGAAGTCCCAAAGGCTGAAATGAAACCAGAATTTGAAACTGAGTGACTTGTGAGTTGTCACCTAGTTCTAAGTTAAATTTCCAAGGGAATGACATTGAATACATAGAGATCCTCCCCCCCCCCCCCCATTTCCACACTAGGAAGAAGCAAGCATGTGGAAGATAAAATGATTCTCATTCCAACATATTTTTATATTTTAATTTAAATAAAATTTATAATTAATTTAAATATTTTAAATAACAGAAATCTATATTGTTCTTTGTGGAATTCTAGGCTCCTAAATCTTTTTTTTTTTTTAAACATATCTTTATTGATTTCAGAGAGAGGAAAGGAGGGGGAGAGAGAGAGATAGAAACATCAATGATGAGAGAGTCATTGATTGGCTGCCTAGCACGCAACCCGGGCATGTGCCCTGACCCGCAATTGAACCTCAATCTCCTGGATCCTAGGTCGATGCTCAACTGCTGAGCCATGCTGGCCGGGCTGGATCCTATTTTTAAAAAGAACTCAAATAGGTAACTTTTGATTACCTTCCCTGGAGACAATTTCAGAATCTAGAATAAGGAAAAACACAACTGTGGAAGGACTCTGAAGCTAGCCATATTTTGGGCTGGAGCCATTGGTCCTTCCTATTCTATTCCCTGGTCCTTATGGAAGCCAACCCAATGCTTCCCCTCCAGGGGACTGGCTAAGGGTACACACCCAAGAGGAGAAGAGAAATCCCCAGTGCTCTGGATGGTTTGTTCATCCCTGGGGAAATGGGTTATAGAAAAGCTTCACCTCTTATTACCTAATAAAGAACAATAAAAGAATCCTATCATTAAAACACAACCTTACACAACAATTCAAACCACCAGTTTGCCAGGACCATGCTATCCTCTAAAAAAGTTGTCAGAATCTCGGGAAGGAGAGGATTCCAAAGAGGCACTGAGCCAACATAATTAGCAGTGCTCACATGGCAGATTGCCTTTGGATTTCCAGTCATGAACCAAGGGGCCAGCAAAGCAGAACTGATCCAGCAATCATCCCATCTCAATATGTTTGCACCTTGATACCAGTCCCTGGGGAACACGGGGCTGCCGCCAGCCTCACTCGTCACTAGGAATTAGTGGGCCTGCGAGTGCTACGGCATGGCGGCTCTGCACAGCAGCACTGAGCAAGAAGATTTATTGCTCTATTTGACGGTGTTATTCACTAACTGGGCATGACACATCTGGGAGTTCGCATCACCAGCTTGACATCTAACAGGAGAACAAACCTCTGGGAGGAGGGTGGAAGTGGTGGGGGAGCAGCAAAGAAAGTGGCAGTTTACAGAAGAGACTTCCCATTTCCCTGCTGACCCCGTTGGTCAAGGCTTGAGATCATCACTGCACCGAAGGGATTCGGGATGCAGCAGATGCAGAGAGGGCCTTAGTCTGGAGTGATAAAATAAAGCCACAGGTTACCATGAGGAAAGGTGCTTCGGTTCCTTGCAAGGGATGGACATCTTGCCTGGTAACATCAGGAAGGCTTTTGTTCTCATCTTGGGGGAAAGTGTGTTCCAGGAGGCACAGGGAAGCTCCCTTCCACTTCTCCCTCCCTTTGCAGCTGAAGCAGAGCCTAGCTGCTGCAGGACAGTATTACTGTTGGAAGTCACCAGACGGCCCCTCATCCCCTTTTCCTTGCCCTGGTCATGCCCCATCTGCTGGGTAGATTGAGTTGGGTCCAGGTGCTATCTTCACTTCACCGCATAGCCCTCTTGCATCAAAATAGGGTGTACACAAAATCTCTCTTTGTCCAATATAAAGCTAAGATTTTGTCCCCAGAATTACTGCAGGCTCCACCTTTTCCATGAAAAAGAGAGTGGGGCTCACTAATGATTGGAGACATAATTTATTTAATCTTCATGGTTCCATAGGGAGCCATGGCTCAGAGGCCCATGAATAAAAATGGCAAGTTTGCTCAGAGCATTCAAGGCGGTTAAGACAATTTGTTTACCCTGCTGCTAAGCGCTCCAAGGACTTATCTATCCTGGTTAAAAATATGCAATCTCCCCAACCCCCAACTCCTAACCCATTAAAATACCTAATCTCTATGCTTATTTATTTAGCAAGTAAATATAAGATAAAATAAAAGTTTTAATGCCTGGTCTCTGCCTCTTTGGGTTCCCATATGTTACTCCCTTATACATTTATTTCCTCTCCATTCCCTCCCCCTCCCCTCTGTCTCTCCTCACCTCTCTTGTCTTTTCCTCCCCACCCCTCCTCTGATTTGCTGGTCGAGGGGATGAATAAGGCAGTGAGCCCACAAGCAGGAGCTTTGGCTCACATGTCCTCCTAATTCCTTTGTAAAACTGTAAAATAAAGAAATATCGGCAGCGACAAAGAAGAGGAATTCCAGGGACAATTGATCTATTTTACTCTAAGCATTTTTTAAATTGAATTGTAGTTTAACTTTGCTCTTACAGAAAAGGACATATTCTTTTAAAATACAGAGACAAATCTGATCCTCTTTTGATCATTTATTGCGCAAATAGAATAGAAATATTTGAAAGATTGTAAGCATATCAATCAGTACACAAACTTTAGATGTTACACACTAATGGAGAAAATGAAAACAACTTAACCAAATTAGGAACAGGAAAAGTTGACAGTGAGGGGGAAAACAGTTTTTCCAACAAGGAACCAGGAATGAGTGGGAATGAGTTGGCCGCTGTCAGAAGAGAAAATACTTAAAACACCTTGGAATAAGTCACAGATCAATGGAGAACGACAGAGAGGTCTAGAGGGTTCTGGCATCCGAAAATCTCTTGTGCCCCTTTCTTTCCTCTCCTGTGACTGTGTTTTATAATGATACTGATACCCTGAGGAACATGGGAACTTATAAGACATTGTCATATTTGGTCATTATAGTCCCTCTATGAATTAAGCTCTGTTCTGTATTCTTACATCAGAGTGATTATAAGGGGAGAAATCCAAGGAGCTTATGCTTACCACAGTATGTATTTCTAGAAATGCTGGGGTAAGGGTGGGGCACCAAGTGATGGTGATGGCCCAAGGCATGCCACCTGGGTTAGGTCCTTATGAAGTTTCTTGAAGTAAGTCTCACCCACCCTTACTGGGATATGGGTCAGCATGGGTCAGCGAGCTGGACCTGCCTAGGCACCTTTAGGTTCCGGTAGACATGGTTTCTCATGACTGCATGGTATCTGGACATTTGGAGCCAAGTTCAGAGCTCAGATGACATGTGGTGTCAGCAAGATGTCAGGAAGGCAGGGACCAGCACAACTCCAGCAGGGTTCGTGGGTCTCCTGACTCATTGTGGCTTTTATCCTCACTAGTTTCATCTTCTCCTCTTGGATCCAATCTCTCACTCGGAGCCTCAAGATGCTTTGCTAACTACGCAATTCTGCATTTCCTGGAAATTAAGGTATTTCCCTAAATATTTAGAAGTGCCACCCAAAGAACCAGCCTTCTGCTGTCCCCACTAGTACCTATAGAGGAGCAACTCATTGCTACTTGGCCTTTCAATAAATGATCTTTATTGGATGATTTGACAAAATGTAGTGTCTTTAAGATATTTTTGCAAAAACAGCAGAATGATATTACTTACTAATCGACACAATATCCCAGTAAGGCAAGTGGGTCTCATCTTTGTGGTATAAAAGGAAAATTGGAGAAGCGTAGTGATGACAGCTGTAAGTCACACAGCAGTGATGACACCTGGCATTTATATAGGGCCTTAAAGCTGACTCTCATGATAATCCTTCCAAGTAAGGATTATTACTTATGAAATTGAAGACTGAAACCCAGAAGAAAGTAACTTCCACATGGTTACAAAGGGGTAAGTGACACAGCAATGTCTCAAGACAGTCTCTTTTGACCCCAAGTCTGTGTCTCCCACCCCCAACAGTTGCCTTTCTGCACAGAGTACTATGGCCAGGCTCTGGGTTACCCACCCAAAGTTCACCAATTCCTTGCCTTAGGGACTCCCTGGGTATTCAGGCAGCGAAAGACAATCAGACACTTTGCATAAATCCTTTCTCTAAATACATGTCTTACAGTCAGGTGGCTTCATTTGTATTGAATCACCCACTTACTTCCAATTAATGTTTAGGATGCATCAAGCTTTAAATCTTCCTCTTGTTTTCTATTGCCTCTAGCACACTTTCGAGAGATACAATCCCACCAGTCTAGCTCCAATTGTGATGAGCATAAAACCGTTCCCCAGCTTTTGTATTCGTCACTGGCAAACAGCTAGGCTCATTGAAAGAAGGAGTGTTTTGTTTCTGAATTCAGTCCATCATAGGCCAGTACTACAAGAACGTGGCATATAGAGCAAAAACATTGTTTTGGACAGTTCATAGATCTGTGCCACCCCCACCACCCACCCCATTTTGATGTGTGGGATTAGGTCCTAATATTTTCTATCATTTTTCACTGCTGCTTACAGTGTTGATATGTAGTTTACTGTTAAAATTATTTAGCATAATTTAACATGAAAAAACTTGAACTTGCTGTAGCAACTTACACTGATGTCTCTCCCTACATAATAGTGATTTCTCAGTCTTAACTGCAATTGGAATAGAGCTTTAACTGACACAGAGGCCTGGGTTTTCCTCCATCTGATGGAATTCTTCCAGGGTTTGGCCTGGATATTGGGTTTTTTAAAAAAACTACATAGTTGATTATAATGTGCAGTCATGGTTTCCAGGAAAGGTCAGGTTCTTAGGTGGTGAACAAAAATTAAAAAATATATAGATATAGATAGACAGATAGATGAGGGGGGGAGCGGGAGGGAGGGGAAAAGGAAGGAAGGAAGAAAGAAAAAAGGAAGGAAGGAAGGAAGGAAGGAAGGAAGGAAGGAAGGAAGGAAGGAAGGAAGGGAAGAAGAAAGGAAGGAAGGGTTGACATCAGAATCATGTATACATATGGATGGTAGTGTAGGTTGGTCCATAGTAAAAGCATTACTTGTGTTTCAACTTTAGCACAAGGGATTTTTACATTTCACACACTCCCTGTTAGAAATTGTTTTCAAGGCATAGTTAGAATATTGTGTGTGTGTGTGTGTGTGTGTGTGTGTGTGTGTGTGTGTGTGTGTGCTTGAAAATAAATGTGGTAAAGGAAGCCCTGGTCCCCTTCAAAAGATTAATTTATTTTTTGATGGTGAATTATTTACTCCTTTTAAGTAACATCAGCCTAGAATGGCAGACCAATGATGCTATCAGAAGTGTCAAAACAAAGTATAATTATCCTAAATTAAATTTTTAGATGTAATATACATGTATCCCATTTCATCAGGATATTAGTTCAATATATATTTAATAAAGAGACAAATATGCGCAATAACCATATACTTTTAAATTATCTCTTAAACATTCTAGTACATATCAAGTTTGTCTGAGTATTAGCTGAAATTTAGTTCTGAGTGTGATTCACTGTCAATATGAGCTGAAGGGATCAGGAGCATTGAGGGGCCAACTCTGAAACTCCTGGCACCCACTTTGACATAATGCTGTAACTGTTTTAACCTCGCAATTGCAATTTGTTACCTCAGCATCCTGATAAGGGGTCGTCATTCTTTGTACTTTAAAAAAAATTTCAAAGTCAGGCAAGTAGGGTGATTAAATTGGTTTTTCCTCATAAAGAGGTAATGTGAAACAAACAAGAAAAAACCTTAAATCATACTGCTGTACTTTGAAAGCAAATAGGGCAAGCAGAGGTAGGTCACCTTGAACAGTGAAATATAAGATGTAATTATCTTACACTGAAACCACTTACATAATTTCGGTGCCACATTTTCTCAAATACCTTCACTCCCTACTTCCAAATTTGAGAAAGACACTTAGTATTTTTAAAGTTTTTCATTGGTACTTCATTGGCTCCCTTTTGGGCCTGCTCCTTAACATCTCCATACCCCCACCTCCATCTAAGATGCTGGCGTGGATGCCCCAAAATGGGCAGCACAGCAACCCGCCCGCCCTTCCACAGGGCTACATCTCCACTCAACCGGAGGGAGGTGAGGGCACAGTTGCCTGGAAAGTGTTTCCACTGTTTGATTTTCCCTCCCAGCAAAGACAGGAGAAAATGGACATGCAGATGGGCTTAAGGGCATCTCCCCAGGCAGGAAAGGGTGGAAACCATTTGCATAGAATAGCATCTGGAGTCCCAGCGCAGTCCAATGCTTCCAGGGGGAAGCCGGCTTTCCACAGTCATTGAGGCTTCCTCAGGAAGGGGAGAAAGGGAACAAGGGAGGAGAGAAAAGGCGCAGGGACTCCCTTTGTATCTGTGTCCAATATGGTTTCTTTTGATTTTTCATTCTCCATAGTCGAGGGCTCCCCGGGGGCTCTCATCTGTTACCAGGCTGGGCTGTACCTGCCCGCCTGTGTGAAAGTGGCTCAGCTGTTGCCCAGGATGAGGCTAACACACCACATCTATCTCCCTGGCATCCACTGAGCTCTCGGGCGCAAGGATCAAGCCCCACATGGAGCACAAAGGCAGGTCTGTATAGAAAGAGTCGACCTTCTTTATTGTCCAAAGCTCTTTGTGTGGACGCTGGGGGTCAGCGCTCCCTCCCCCCCATTCTTGCCTGTACCATGGAGAGAAGAGGTGGGAGTGGAAGTACAGTAAGCTCTCCCTGGACTTCGGTTTGGGCAAAAAAGTAGGATTATTAATGTGTCCACCATTTATGTCCCAATACGAAACACAGGACTTCAATAGAACAGGCATTTTTTTGATACCAGTTTTTCCATTCCGGGACCAGATAGATACTTGAAATTGTGATGGAGGGGATTAAAGATAGAGAATGAGAGTTTGTTTCAGATTTAAACCAGCATCTGCTAACCTCAGAACAGAGGACAGAAATATCCTATTATCATCTTATCAGGATCATTGTCCTCACCATTTAAAAATCTCTTTTAGAAAGCACGTGATTGTTGCCTCAAGGTCAGAGGGAAGATACTCAAGGAGATAGAGCTTTCTTATTAGGACAAAATGCTCATAATCAATGATAAGGGAGAAACCAAGATAACTAAAAAATAGGTGGGGAAATTTTAAAGTTTGATGGTATAATTTTTATTTAATAAGAGAAAGAGAAAATGCAATGAAAGCATTTAATAAACATTGGTTATCTAGATTGAGAAGTAAAACTCATTGTTGGCTCTCTCAGAGTGTCTTACGTACCCTGCTCTCTGTCTGACTTTGATTAATAAAAATGATTCTGGCCCACTGATACCGATCTTTGATCTTATGCCTGTGGGCAAGCCCTTTTCTTCCTTTCCTCCAAAATGTTGTTTTATGGTTTAAAGAGGGAGTTTTTCTATAATTAATATCTCTTCTTTCCTAAACCCATGCAATCTATACTTCTGGAAAAGTATTGGCCACTTTGGCGTTAGAAACGAGCAGTCTGCATTGTCTGTAACATTCCATATGCTCCTGACTCATTTGCATTTTTCTTCCTTCAATTAAAAGTGTTCAAATTTCAATCTCAGAAAAACAACATTCATCACTGTGCCCTGGCATATATTTTGGTCACTACTCGTAGAAAACTACCTTTTGTACTTGTGCTGTATCTTTAACACTTTTCTAAATATTTTTCCCCTATGCCCACTCTTATCTGCCTCACTCCTCCATCATTCTTTCCCTGAGAAGACTCAGAAAATGGGCAATCAAAAAAAGCGCTGCTGTTCCATTCGTTCCGCCCTGCCCCCATAAAAAGCTAATATTTTCAGGTTGACTGAAAGTTTAACTTTGTTATTTTTTTTTATTTTTCAAGAAAATCTAGCGTGACATGGCACGTGTTAGTGCCCTCTTACTTAACAAATTACATGTTTTTTTGACCTAAGTTAAAAGCTGTGCAAATCTCCCTGTCTGTGTTTTCATTGTGTATGGATTTCCCTGGTACAGCCTCAGACATGTCCGTGGTGGAACTCTAAAACTGAACCTCAGTCTTTCTGCCCAGACCTCCTCTTTGTCCCTCCAAACTCTGCAGAAAACATTGTCCTCTTAAATGTGATATTGTCAGATGGTGAAACTCCCTCACCCTCTTGCTTGTCATAAAAATGCTGAGATGATTTGGGGGCTTAAGTAACTCTATGTCCTTGAGGGACAGATATCAAGGAGGCTACCATCATTTTATTTTTAGAACCTTTTCAAGTGGTTAAAAGAATCATCAGGGTTTGAGAGACTCATGGGACTTTTTTTAAGAGTCTAAACAAATTCTTAGAAATTAGAAAAATCAAAATGACCACAAAAGACACAAAACCTAGCTTTCTTTTTATTTTGACGAGAATGCATGCAGAATTCTTTTCCAGATCTCAATATACTTTAGTGTAGAACCTGACATGTTTCTAGATGCTGGCCTGAGTCCTCCCCTATCCTGGGGATAGCCCTTTCAAGGCTCCAGGCAAACACTGTTTTCTGAGAAAAAAATATCATTAAAAATAAGGCTTTTTGAAAATGGATCAGCGGCATCTTGAGGGAGCCTCTGCTTGCCTGTTACTAAACTCACCAATCCTTTCTTTTCTCTGTAGACTTGCCTGGACTGACCCAAGCTTTTGCATCGGTAAGGAGAATTGAACTGGTCATGCCTGGGGATAGGCCCTTTCAGCCCAGCCCCATTTCCCCCCTAATGTGCTATTTCATTTTCAAAAGGGAGAGATATCCTAGAGCTATAAATCTCCTCTCTTTCTTCACCCGCTTGCAGCCCCTGCCCTTATGTGGGGCTACCTCTCGGAAGTTATTCACATTGGGTTGGGAGAGGTCAGCCTGACACACAGTCCCTGGCAGGTGGTCCAACTGGAAGCTCAAGGCCCCTGTGCAGAGCTGCGGCCCAAGGTGCTTTAAAGGCTCCCTCTGGACAATAATGGCCGTGAGCCTTTGTCCGCGTCCCTGGGGCTGTCTGTGACAGGCTCTGCTTCATGACAGATCGCTGTCCAGACACTGACCCCGTTGAATCTCCAAAAGGCCTGCCTTCCAATCCCAGTGTAAAGCAACTTGATATCCTTTTAGAAAATAAATGATTTTTACTCTTGAAGGGGGAAAAAATGAAAACTGATTGTTGGAGGTAGTCATAAAGAGGATCCTTTAGGAAAGGTCACAGAGACTGGGAGGGGAAAGCCTGAGCAAGGAGATACAGAATATTAGAATACGGACTGTCATGACTGATGTCACTGGCCTGGACCCTGTTTTTCAACACATATTCCTTAGAGGCCTTTTCACCTTGCTTTACCTTTGATTTTCTTCCCAGTCTCTCAACTTAGTGTATTATTTATCCTTATTTTCTTCCAAATGTTTTTTCCTTCTGATTTTTCTAGTTTTGCCTTCATTTCACCCCCCTTCCTTTATCTTCCCTTTCCATTCATCTGTGTGTAAAACCTCATGCTAACCCTGTAGTGGACAAAAACAACCAATGCCCATTATTCCTTCCTCTGCCCCATCTCCTATAGAGTATAACACTTACTGTATTCAATGACCATATTTTTTTATCCTTGATGTGTCTTTAGGTGTAAAGTACTAACGGAGTAGCCAGTGGTATTTGAAACTCTATTAATATTTGTTGAAAGACTGAATGAGAGAGAGCCTTTATAAGAATAGATTATAATTTCTCATTAGCTCACCAGAGACTACTCAAGCCAGGAGTGACACAAGCCATTAACATTTTCGAGAGCTCCCTCTGGGGACCAAGAATGTCAGATTGGAAGTATAAGGTGGGAGGTTGGGAGAGGCCCAAAGCAGGAGCAAGTGAAGAGGCTACTGTAATTGTAAATGAGATTCTAAGCACCCAAAAAAGGGTGATTGGAGAGGTGTTTATAACATGATTTAGTGAGCCCAGACGGGCCCAGTTTCTGGCTTGGCAACTCGTGGATAGTGTGGTTCCATTAAGAAGTTTTCAGTCTCGTTCAGGAGACAGACTTGTAAACAAGTAATTGCAATACAATGTCATGCACAAAATTAGAAGTAGCTGCAAGGTAGTGCGTAAGCAGAAACCAGAGCTTATACGTACACATTAGATAACCATATTTTTAAAAAGAGGTGCGAGATTCATAACCTTTCCAACTGTAGCAATACTTACAAATGTTCCAATTGAACATAGTTTTAAAAAATTTGGATCAGGGTTCAAGATTCAGTTTTGGCCTTAAAAAATAAAGAAGTTTTTGGGAAGGGTGTTACAAAGCTATAAGATGACATTTAATCAGGGGGGGAAAAGCAAATGCAGACTGACATCTCTATGAAGTCAAGAATTATGTCTGTCTTGTTCACCCTGTATGCCTTGCCCCCAGCAAAATGGCCTGGTGTGTAAATATTTGTTGAACAATCTGAATTCAAAAGCATTGTGCAGGGAGAGGAACAAGATGTCGGCGTAGGTAACAGCTACACCCGCGGCCTCCCGCAACCACATCAGAATTACAGCTAAAACACAGAACAACCATCACTCAGAGCCTCCTGAAACACAGCTGAACAGAAGCCCTGCAACCAGGGAACTGAAGGAGCAACAAGACCAGTAGGAGGGGCGGAGACATGGGCGGATCGGGGCTGAATCTCGGAGACGCGGCCGCGGGCCCACACCCGGTGCCACGATTGAAACCCAGGAGGGAATCTCGGCGGCGGGGGTTTCGCAGAGGAGCGAGGGGTCCCAGCCCCACAGCAGCCCCCCAGCCCAGGGCTCCAGGGCTGGGAAGAGACGTCCCCACAACTCCGGGCTATGAAAACCCGCGGGGACTGTCCCTGAGGGTCGCGGAGGCTGCAGGAGCCCCAGCAGCTCCTCCTAAAGGGCCCGGCACGGACTCACTCGGACGCTCCCTCTGAGCCCAGCGCCGGGGAGCAGCCGGAAAGGACCCGGGACACTCGGGGAGGGACTAACCTGCCTGAGATCCGGGCGAGAGGCGGAGGGCGGCTTCCTCCAGGCAGAAGGGCTGGCGGAGGCCATGGCTCCTGTGGCGAGTCC
The DNA here is from genome assembly GCF_964146895.1 of Miniopterus schreibersii. Taxonomy (NCBI): domain Eukaryota; kingdom Metazoa; phylum Chordata; class Mammalia; order Chiroptera; family Miniopteridae; genus Miniopterus; species Miniopterus schreibersii. The sequence continues at coordinate 73,845,880 of NC_138107.1, read as the reverse complement.
TCCCCGCACAGCCGGCAGGCAGGCGCCATGTTTGAATCGCCAGCACCTGACTCTCACCTTTGGCCCCGCCCCGTGATTCCCGGAGGCCCCGCCCCTCCCACCTGCAGCTCATCCAGGCCATTTCCAGGGGCTTTTCTGTGCAAGTGGCCTCTCGAGCCTCATGCTTAGGACTTTCCTAAAATCTCTCAAACAAGCAGCAGCTGCCCCATATGGCTTGATAAGTGGCCCCAGGCCTGGCACTAGCAGCAGCCTGCATTGGCTCATGGCTTGGCCTCTCCTGGACACCTCCAAGCCCAGCACAAGGAGCAGCCAACTACGGTTTGCTGTGTAGCTCATGCTGGGTGGCCCTGGGTAAGGCACTGGCAGAGCCTGACTTTGCACCTCCAGGGAGGCCCCAGAGACAGTGCACCTGGTGGTCAGACTCGACCACTATGGATTACAACCCTGCCACATTCATGAGTGACACCGAAGGGGCGCACTTGGTGAACACCAAAGCCCCACTGAAGTAAATCCTGCTCCATAGGGGTGTCTCCAGCACAGCAGCTCTCTGGCCATAGTTGCAGCTGGTCCTCACAGCTGATTGCCCTGGGGGTCAGTTCCTCCCAGTGATGCCAACAGCAACCAAGGCTCAACTACAGCAGGACAGTGCACAGCCCACACAGGGGAGCACCTAGAAGGCCCAGCTCAGGTGACTGGAGGGGCTGAGCCACTGGACCCTACAGGACACCTACTGCACAAAGCCACTCTACAAATCTCAGGAGACATAGCAGCTCTACCTAATACATAGAAACAAACACCTGGAAGCAGCCAAAATGTGGAGGCAAAGAAACATGTCACACACGAAAGAACAGAAGGAATCTCCAGAAAAGGAACTAAACGAAATAGATCCAAGCAAGCTAACAGGTACAAAGTTCAGAATAATGGTTATAAGGATGCTCAAGGATATTAGTAAGAGTTTGATGAAAATAACTGAGAAAATAGATGACATAATAAAGTACCAATTTGAATTGAAAGCTACATGAACTAAAATGAAGAATAAGTTACAGGGAATCAACAGTAGAGTAGAGGACGCTGAGAATCAAATCAGCTATTTGGAACATGAAGAAACACAAAACACTCAACCAGAAGAGCAAAAAGAAAAAAAAATCCAGAAATAGGAAGATAGCATAAGGAGCCTTTTCGACAACTTCAAGAGGCCAGCATTCATATTATTGGGGTGCCAGAAGGAAAGGAAAGAGAGCAAGAAATTGAAAACCTATTTGAAAAAATAATTACAGAAAACTTTCCCTACCTGGGGAAAGAAATTGACTTACAAGTCCAGGAAGCACAGAGGGTCCCAACAAGAGGAACCCAAAGAGGCCCACAGCAAGACACATCATAATTAAAATGCCAAAGGTTAAAGACAAAGAGAGAATCTTAAAAGCAGCAAGAGAAAAGCAGTTAGTTACCTACAAGGGAGCACCCATACGACTGTCAGCTGATTTCTCTACAGAAACTTTGCAGGCCAGAAGGGAGGGGCAAGAAATATTCAAAGTGATGAAAAACATGGAACTACAACCAAGACTGCTCTACCCAGCAAAGCTATCATTTAGAACCAAAGGTCAAATAAAGAGCTTCTCAGGCAAGGAAAAGTTAAAGGAGTTCATCACCACCAGACCAGCACTACAGGAAATGTTGAAGGGTCTTTAACAAGAAGCTAATGAACAAAAGAATCTGATGAACTAAATAGATCCAGAGACATTGACGCATGTAACAGATGATCATATTTCATAGGGAAGAGGGAAGGGGGGTGGAGGGTGGGAAGAGATTAACCAAAGGAGTTATATGCACATATGCATAACCCATGAACACAGACAATGACCAGGTGAAGGCCTGGGGAGGGGGTTGGAGTGAGGTGGAGGGAGTCAATTGGGGGGGAAAAATGGGACACCTGTAATACTTTCAACAATAAAGATAAATTAAAAAAAAAAAGTGATACGGAAAACAAAAAACAAAACAAAAGCATTGTGTATATCTCTTTGAAACTGAATATAATATTAAGAAATGATATGATATGATTATTTCATTTAACCAAAAACATTGCTGCTTTTTACAGCAGCAAAAGGAATTCTTCTTTCCATGAAAATTCTCATTTTAGATGTACACAATATTCTAAGCAATACTTGTGTTGTTAAGGGATAGCTCTTCCACTCTTGGGCTTTGGGATAGGTCGATTTGGCCTGAGTGGTCTCTGGGGGAGATCTTTCAAGGGTGTGATTACAGTCCCATAGCTGTACTGTTTCTGGATGATTTAGGTCTCAATATAGCTCCTAATTTATCACAATTTCATTCTGAATTCTATTAAGTAAAAAATCGGTTTTAAGAGAACAACCTAGTATTTTGTTCACAAACCAAGAAAATTTAGCATTTCTGTATCTTGCAAACTAAGGAAAGCAAAATTTAGGTCACAATTAATTTAGTTAATTTTGATATTCTGTTGATGCTAAACTGATAGGAATTCCTAAAACAGGGTTGCATTTCCAGTAGTATAAGCTCTATTTTTACCAGATCTTTATAAATTATTAGAAGAATCTGAATTGTATTACCTTTATCATACTCACCCTCTCATACCCTGTTCTGTCAATCTCTATAAAGTAATATACAGGTCCTTGCTACCCAAAGTGCAATACAGGGTCCAACAGAATCGGGATCATCTGGCAATATCTTAGAAACGCAGAGCCTCAAGCCCCACCCCAGACTTACTGAATCAAAAGTACCCAGGAGATTAATGTACACATTTAAGAGTCGCTGACATAGATAACTCTTGATTGGCCATGTTAATAGGAATAAAAAGAGAGAAGACAAAATGCTTTATTTTACACAAACTTTTTTTATTGAGCTACAATTGATACATAACATTATATTAGTTCTGGGCATACATTGTAATGATTCAGTTGTATATCATGTGAAATGATCACCACAATAAGCCTCGTTAACATCCAACACCATTCAGAGTTACACATTTTTTCTTGTGGTGAGAACTTTTAAGATCTACTTTCTCAACAACTTTCAAATACATGATACAATATTACTAACTGTTAGTAAATATTGCTATAGTCACCATGCTGTACACATCTCCATGACTTACTTATTTTTTAACTGGAAGTTTGTATACTTTTTGACCATGTGTATAGAACATAACATCTTGATTCCATTCTTGTCAATACTTTCAAGAACCGCTAAGTTACTATCCATGTGGCTGGCCCTCTCACTCACTAGTAGAGATCAGTGAATTTTCTAAAAGGAGAAGGAATGGACAATTCATAAATCACATGGATAGACTGAACCGCTCAGGATGCTTTGATATCTTGGCCAAATCCCCTGCATGAGGAAGAAGCCGACATGGAGGCACTGAAAGGTATAAGAAGGGCCTGGGGGTGGGAGCTGCAAAGGCAGCAAAGAGGCATTTCAGCCTGACCAGTGATATATTGATACATTGATAAATTTGGTACATTGACATATTGATACTAATCAATATGTAATATATGGAGATGTTTGATACAGTGACTAGATAGGTGCTCTGCTTCTTACCCTCTGGATATAGAAAGATGTGTCATTTCAAGAAAGAAAAAATGTGGTCCAATTTCAGATAAAAGGAATGCTTTTAAAACTACAGCCAGTCTTGGGAATAAACTCCAAAAATGTTATCTCCACCAGCATTATGTCACTTGTCTGCAAAGGTGGAGAAAGGCACCCAGAGGGACCAGTTCTGCATAAGCACATGATGGGCAAAGTCTGGAGATGACATTTCCTCTTCCAAGTTCGGGACCCCTGGTCAGAGGGTTATTTACACGTCAGTCGCAGCATGTTGGTCAGTGTTCCAGGCTGTCAACTCGGCACCGCCCTGCTCTTCTTTAACAAGCGCCATCAGAGCTCAAGCTACACGGAGCTTTGAAAGGTTAGTCAAAGACCACATTGTGTTCCTCTAGCTGCAGGAGAGGCTGCACTAATTTGGATTGTGACTTGGCTTGTCTTCTCCCCACTCTGCCTGAGGTCTGAGCTGGGTTTGTGTCAATCAGTGGTGTCACATCATTCAAGCCTTGAAAGATGATGGCCCTCTCAACCCTTGAAGTAGCTTTTAGGATACATTTTAGTAAGATATTTGGGCAGTGTTATGTGATTCTACCCACTCAATACCAATAACAGTCACCATGACACCTTTTTGCAGACTATGGAAGGCATGTATCTTATCCAGTGGTTTAAACTATACACTGGTTTATGGAAGGAGTATTAGATTTGGAGCTAGAAGAGCAGGCTTGAGTCCTAACTTTCCATTTCTTTGTGCCTCAGTTTGCTTATCTATAAAATTAGCATGTTATCTATCATTAAAATAATGCACATGAGATCATTTTGCAAACTATAAAATGGTACTATACAAGTTAAGTGGAGCCACATCTGAACCAAAGATCAAATCCCATGTAATCAGTGCTGCATGTAACAGGATATAGGTCATGGTCAGACAATTCAAATTCAAACATTATATATTTTTTAAAAAGCTAGAATTACCAAGGATCTTTAGAATCAGGGATTACTTTATGATGATGTTTGCTTTAGCAGCAAACAATAATTAGGTTTCCACTAAGTATGAATGGTTTCCAGTTAGAAATGATCGTTAATTGCCAAATAAAATATTTTTTGAGCTATTGAAGCAATGAGCACAGGTAAACAGTATCTTTTTTAGAGGTAATGGCTGGAACAGGTCATCTCTGTGGTGTACTTACCTGGCAGAGGCCCTCTCTCTCCTTTTTACTCCTTTATATGGTAATTTCTCCCATTCTCTTGGTTTTAGATGATGGCAGTAAATAAATAAATAAATAAATAAATAAATAAATAAATAAATAAATAAAATCATTTTTTAAAATTCTCTTTTTTTATCTTCTTGAGTAATGATTATTTTGGAGTCTCTTTTTTTCTGATCCTTGTTTCACTGACTTTTATTGCCAGATGTTCTGCCTTCATGAATCTTTCCCCAACTCTGGTATCTGCCAAATCAAAAGTAGAATTTCTTGAAATTTCTTATTGTATTAGTAAAGTGTATAAAGGATGATTCCTCCTTATTGTCTGACCCTTTTCTTCTGAACTTCTAAAGGCAACTTGGAATATTTTGCTTTTTAAAAAAGAGGTGATAGGATAGAAGAAGGTAGACTCTTTTTAACATTGGAAGTATGGAAATATAATAGAGGAAAATAAGAGCATTATTCTCATCTTTAATGAATCAACTCTCTGCTAGCAAGAGTGCTTTGTGTATTACAGAGGGTATTTTTAATTCCTTAGAGGAAAGACTTGTCTTTGGAAGGAGAGTAGTATTAGGCCCCAAGATAATTTGTCTTTGACACAACCTGCATTCACATGCTTGATGGCATTGGTGGGGATGAATGAGGGAAGGCTGATGAGCGGAAATCCAGGGAAGTGATCCGAGCATCTCTTGTGCCAAACAAGTGCCATCATGACTTTGCTTGGCATATTATTCTATAAAAAATCTCAAGTTTTCTAAGTTTTTTTTATTCTTCATAAATTCATTGTAAACATGCAACTTGTAACCTTTTGATTCAGGTTTCATTCATGCAGCTTGTGCAGAAAGACCTTAACCACCAATTCTGTTAGTTCTCAGAAGGACCAAAGTTTTGGCATCCAGATGGTAAGTGGCTGGCTAATGAATATATAAGGCTTGCTTAATAGCTGTATAGCTCTTTAGTAATATTCCTCTGGGACGCTCAGGATCTCCTGGGGATTGCTAAACATTCAGTTAAACTGTTTTCTTACAATGTGGACAGATCTTTCAGTTTTTTTAGAAAATAAAATTTGCCAAGAACATCAGCATTTGTTCTTTTTTGGTCACAGATGAAAAGAACCAGAGTCTCAGCCAGAAAGGGTAGCTTGGGAGTAGTCAGGAGGACTAGAGACTAATGAATTTCAGATATCTGCAACCCAGAGAGAGAGACTGTGATTTTCCACACTAGCTAAAGATTTCCCACTCCTTCCTAATCAAATTGGGTAGCAATTAAAATATTATTGTTAGGATGGAATGTGTTTGCTCTCATTTGTACTTTGAGTAGATAACGATGTAGTTCTGATTTTCATGTCCATTTTTAATTATTGCTTTAGAATGCATTCATCATAGCTATTAATGGTATAGATGACTAACCCTAAGAGAAATTAATTTAGAATCAATTGTGCATGTATGTGTTTATGATTCAAACCTCATGAAAACTGGAAATAAGTGCTGCCTGCCCCAAGACAAAATAGCACCAACCAAACAGAAAACAAGTATTCTGATGAAAATCAAAAAATAGGCCTAAGAAATTGAATAATAATAATAATAATGACCATTTTTGAATACGTAACTTCATAGTTTATGATTCACATTTTTAATTTCTAATCTTTGTAGTAACTCAGCAAGAGGTATTATGTTCCCCTTTTTCATAGGATGAAAATAAGGCTCTGAAGGTTGAACAAGTGACCCATTTCACTTAGTTATTCATTTCTCTCTGATCTCAAAGCCCATGTTCTTTCCACTATGCTAACTATATTGCTGGTCTCAAATATTTTCTTTTTAAAGTAATTTATTTTCAAAGTTTGCTTCCAAAATTAATCTGCTTGAGAATTAAAAGTTAATTTGACAGTGTAAGGTAATAGGGTATAAAGGTTATTGGAAAGAGAAGGAAATATTAAGTTAAATGGGAAAACACAAATGAAACAGATGCAAGTTTTATAGTGACTGGAATTAAAAAACAAAAAGCATCCCCATTACCTGGGTCTCTCTCTGGACATAGTGCACACTCCCAGTATCCACATTGGAACTGCCAATTCTTTTGATGGCTCTGCCCATTTCACTACTACTGGGCCACAACTCTTAATCAAAGTCACTTCAAAGACCCCAAACAGATTGATTCACATGTGAATGCTACTCAAACTGTCTTCCAAAGGAGGAGGAATTCTGGTCTTATGTTCCTTTGTACCTACTATTGCTCATTTACCAGTATTTACTTTGCATGGCCTATGGCTGAACCATGGAAATTGGAAAACAAACTCCTATTCAGCAAGTCATGTCAAAGGTGACTGCAGAGCCAGAGAGTTGCCTGTGGGACAGACATTCCTTCTGATCAGGAGGCCTCTTCTGCAGTGCTGCCGTCTCCACAGTTACATACCTGTCCACGGAAGCCTTTCGTTTATCTTGTCTATGTGGGAAGTCCTAGACGATGCCATCAATCTGAGAGATGAGAGAGATGCCCATTTGACAGTCCAACAATGGTTGTAGGGGGAGAAAAAGAGAGAGAGAGAGAGAGAAAGTAAAAGAAAATTAGCCAAATCCTGAATAAGGTTCTTTTGAATTGTACTATTATGGTCTTAGAGAAGGCACAATAGGCACTCAGTTGAGATGCACACTTTGTGCTCTGTCACACAAGGGTTTTCACTTAAGAAATATAAAATAGGTACTGCCCAAGGACTCTGAAAAGGGGGACAGGCTATAACCACATTCTTGAGTTTTCCTATGGGGGAAACTCAGACTCCCCCAGAACAATGCAGCTGCAGCACGCATCGCTGCCCAAAGTCATTTATGAGCACCATATTTCCTGCTGGGTATTCTGATGGCAGAGTCAGTAAAGGGGTGCAGAGTGTGTCATATTTGAACGATTTGTGAATTCTGTGGTTCCCTAACCAGAGCTTCTGGTGTTATTTCTAGTCTAGATTGTATCTGTAAAAATGTTAAATTTGGATTCTTCCAAGATATATTCAAACATTTTAAAGTTCTTTTGATGTGACATTCAACAACTCAGATTGAATTATATCTTTCTCTCTCTCTTTTTAACCTGGAAAAAATACTTTGCATATGCATTTCTTTCTCTATGGTGTTGAAAGTTTCAATTGTGAGAATGCGTGTGAAAATGCCTTGGAAAATATAACAAGCTTTTCATCCTCACAACCTCACCATCACCATCATCATTGCTAACAGAATTCTTTGAAAGCCTAGCTGAATGCTGTGTCTAGGGTGGAAGCTGAATCCCCTTCATGTCACTTGAATTGAAATAAAGACGAAGCTTTTCTTACGGGACGGTCCTTGACAAAGGGATTTGTTGTCAAACTCACAACACTCCAGCCAGCTGACCTTTAGGGCAAGGTGCAAAGTCCATCTGTTTACACAGACTTTGACTCCGTGGGGGTTAATTTGAGAAGAAATTTCTCAGACATGATATGGAAGAGATGTGAATGTGAATGTGAATGTTTAGTTAGTACTGTTTTTTTCTGTCTAACATTGTATTTTATAGATGTTCTAAATGCCTCACAAAAATAGAACAACATATTCATTTAAAACATCACAGAATGTTATTTACAAGTCTAAATGACTAAATTATGATCAACGAAAGGGTAAAAATTTAAAATACAGATTGAAAATAAAAATTCAAATACGTTGTGACTGGACTAGTGCATTGTGTTTTTAAACAATTGTTCTCATCACCATTCAGATCTCAATAAAGTTGAAAGAAAAGCAAGTGAAGAGCTAAAAATAAGAAGTATCCATTAAGAGGTCCTGTGGATACCCCAATGTCAATTACAGTGATCGTAAGTGTCTTCTGCTGCAGGATATCCCCCCACCCTCAGAGAAGTGTTATTGCACAAGTCTCTGCAAGGCTATCTCCATGCACATGGAATCCTTTGACTTATATTCTGTACCTCCTGCGAAGACCACAAAATGCTTCACATCATGACCTCATTCGTCGTGGTTATGTCACTCTGGGGTGGTGTGTATGGGCCTGAGGAAAGGGGAAGGGGTAGGTAAGTCATTAGATAGCCCATTCTCACTTACTGCCTATTCTCCACACCTTCCCTTCCACCCAAGGATCTGTTTCCTAGGATTTCCTCATTGGCCATGAAGAAATACTAGCTTTAAAATATTCCCTTGTTACATCATTAGCTTAAAACTTAAGTAAGCAGCACACATTTTCACAGAATTGGTGAGAAAATCTAGCCAAGGACATAACTTTCCATCTATCAGCCTAATTTTTAATTCACCAAATTATATCAGCACATGAACATGTATCTATGTGTGTCTGTGTGTGGGAGCAGGAGATTGGGTGTGGTTGTGATAAAGTAACTATTGGTATATAGAACTGGGATAAATAATATGAGTCCCAATAATATTAAAGGCCTTAAAATGGCTCTATTCAACCTCAGGCCTTGGTTTTTAATTTGCATTTCTCTCCTCTGTAAAACAAAACTGAGCACTCAGCTACAATTGATACCTGCTGGAATTACCTTGTTCGGTAATAACTAATGAAAATACAGTGTGGGGCAAAAGTAAGTTTACAGTTGTTCATATGGAAAATAATACAATAATTAATAAATAATACAAGAACAAACTCCTTGTTTTGTGTACTCACAACTGTAAACCTACTTTTGCCCCGCCCCGTATTTGACATTGGTGGGCATTCCCACCATGCAAGTGTAACTCTAAGCACTTGACATGCATTGCTTCATCTAAACCTCCTCAGTACCATATGGGGCATTTGCTATTGTTATCTTCACCTTGCAGATGAGGAAACTTGACCTAAGAGCTGAAGTGGCTTGTTTGGGGGTCACATCTAGCCAGCAAGTAGAGATCTGGAGCTGACTCCAGAGCCTGAATTATTCATCACTGTGCCCTGCTGGTTTATCAATGCAACTTGCACCCACTGGCAACCCAATGGACTGGGTGGACCTCAACACCCACTTCATTGGAGAGATGATTTGTCTGAATTAATGGGGACCATTTATCAAAGGAACGGCTTGAGACATAGCTAGGCACAAACTAATGTCTGACCAAATGTGGACTAACCAAGGAAACGTCTGCCCAAAGGAAGCCTGTTTGGATGTGCAAAGATCATTTGTTATTTGCACAATGGTCATTTGTGTACAAATGGAGGCTGATATAAACTTAAATATTTTGCCCTCCAGTGGAACAGGTTGAGTGACCTCTTTGATATCTGGTTCACAGTGTGAATTTGTCTTTCAAATCTCCACCTCCCAGAGGTCAGGGTCAGAATTGTGAGGAGCTCCAGAGGAGTGGTTTGGAGAGTAGCGAGGTTTCAGTGTATCTGCATTTTCAGTCTGTGTTTGAGTCCTGAATGTGATTATCTCCCACTGGTGAAGTGCTTGCCTCTAAGTGAATCAGACTGGAGCCTGGAATTCGTCTCTCTCAAACCCTTTGACATTGCACGTGACAGAGCGCAAGGCTACCCCAGGCAGCAACAGGTGCAGCGTGGGGAAGAGCACCGTGCCACAGATAACTGGCACGCATCTGTCTGGCGGATTTAATTAGACATAGTGCTCATTAACAATTTCTGCAGATGTTCACATCAAATCAGCTGAGCTAATTTTCTCACACTCTTCTGTTTGGCCTATTTTACTCTTTCCCAAGGGTATCTACTCTCACCTTAATCTTAAAATGCCTACATGCAAGCAGACTTCCTTCTGCTTCTAGAATACAGATACTTGATTTGCTTTGTGATGTTGAAGAGATACACTTGCTAGCTGATGTTTAGTTTTTACTATGAAATGCATATTATTTGTGGTTAAGGACTTTTTCTGGAGGGTGGGGAAACAGTGGCTGTGTCTCTGACACAGAGAGTGTGCACACTGGTTTCTCTGAGACACACTGGCCCCCTCAATCAAATAACTAAAAGGAACAGTGGCTGCCTTTAACTGTCCTGCAGAAGCACTTTGTGAATTCAAGTGCTTGTAGTCCCGGAAACTAACCCTTTTTTTCTAAAAAAAATGCAACTTGTTCTCCAAGGGTGTCCTAGAGTATGTCTATGTAGCTGAATGTGCCGGATTAAAAACCAAGCACGTTGTGGAGAGACTTGAACCAGGAGTGAGATCTGGGTGCTGGCCTCATTCTCATCTCCAACTAGCTGGACAACCTTGACAAGTCACTTCACCCCTCTTGGCCTACTTTATTCATGTATAAAGCAATGAGGTAGGAGGTTTTATCTTAAGGTTCTTTAGAATTCAAACATTCTGCAATTTTAAAAGATAAATGACATTGTTTCTCTCTGCCCCGCAGGCATAGCTCATGGACACGCAACATGGTTCATGAGCTTTATGTGGATCCTTTCCATTCAAGGTTCCCAACATCACTGACAGATGTATTAGTCTCATTTTACAAAACTTACTCCCATGAGCAGATTTTAAAATGCCTCTAAGATAATAAAGGGACCGATAATAGCTCAGTATTGACACAAGTAGAGAGAGGTCTAAAATACGGCATGTGTCCACTTTGCTTTCCTTTCCTTTCTGTTACCCTGAGCCTCAACTACCTCTGTGAAATGGGTATATCTTACCTCTCCAAAGCAGAGATCCCGAGCAAATGAGCTCTTTAGATTAGAGGAAACCCATGCCTACGTGGTTTCCTCTAATCAGGGCTTGGTTATTGGAAAGTCAAAAAAAGCTTCTGTTCAGAAGGAACATTCATTGACCATCTAGAAATAAGACTATAGATACATAGAAAATACCTGACACAGGCATTTGGGGAAGTTTTAGACTTGATATGAGGATAGGGAGAAAGAGAGTGTAATACCTGATAAGTTAGCAATAAGGTAACTTATATGGATTTGAAGCAAACCTAAAATCTGCCATGAATAGCCTCTGTGTTAAATACCATGTAGATATATATTTTAGTTTATTTCTTTCTTTTGCCTGTTTATGTGTTAGTTTCTCACTTTCATATTACTACAATTTCAAGATGACACAACATTTTCTAATTACTTTAGAGTTTGGAGGTCAGACTTTTTGATGTCTCAAATAAAAGATCACTCCTAGGCCCTCCTGACATAACCATTTTCCCATAAATTACCTAAGAGCATGCATGAGAACCAGGCTTCACATTTCAAGCCCAGACTTGGACCCAGTAGATGGCGTTGACAGATGTAACACATTAACAGGACAAATGTGTTTTTATTTTGCATGAATAAATATGCACATTGCACTGAATCTAGTAAATGGATTCCCAAAGCCCTGTGCAAATCATCAGAATTAAAAGAGTAAAAATATGTTAGACTAGTCAACAGAAGTAAGTGAGCACTATCAGTTCAGTAGTACTGATGCAATTCAAGAGATCTATATTGGAAAGTCATGTCACTCTCCATGATAAAAAAAAAACCTGCAACCCTAAATCCCTGCCATATGCAAAACAGAATTGGTTAAGAGATTTGTGAGTAAATTTCATCTTCCTTTCATGTGTGTTAGCAATGGTTGGTTACAGGATGGAACAATAAAAAAGTGACTTTTATCAGCATTATTTTTCTAACCATTTGATTTTTTTGGAGACTTTGCAAACCTTTTATCTTTTTCCCCCCTTGTATAAATAAGTGTCATAGGGCAGAGTTATCATTATAGCACTTATTAGGCTGATTATTATCATTTTTTAGCAACTATATATTAGCTTATTCTGAAAAGAAATTCCTAAGCCTAAGAAGGTATTAAAAACACCCAACTATATGTACCCAAGTGCAGTGTCTTATTACCCATCTTTAAAGATGAATATGTTCTATACAAGCTAATTATACAATAATGTAAACTTTACCACTTACACAAAAAGCCGTTTTCTTCCATATTTTTCATGGAAATTTGCTTTGAATATACATTTTATGTTTCTGTCTTATAAAGTAGAGGATATTGAACATAGTGATATCATTTAAACTTGTCTTGGTGACTGAAAGTTTTCTCTAGAGATAAAGGTACTTTTTAAAGTTCAGGATTATAATTCTATCCTGAATTTCCTCTTCTTCTGAGCAGAATATCAGTTGTCACATCACCTGTCCCTGAACAGTTTTCACCCTTCAGATTCCCTTCTTCTTCCGTGTTAGTTATTATTTGGGTGAAAATGCACCCAAACTAAGAGACAATAAGGCTTGGAGTGAGTTCCTAATGAACTAACATATGTAGCTCTAAGGTAAAGGATTTGTGACAGAGACTTGGGAACAGTGGCATCTTTTACTTTCTTTGGTACTGTCCTGGGGCACAGGGTTTCCTTAAATCTGACCCTAGAGGAGTGGAATGTTAATGCAATAGTTTTCAAGTTCCTTAAAGATTATAATCCAGTGTTTGCCAAATGGCTGAAAAATAAAAATCCACACTATGAATGTGTAGCCTCTGTGGCTCACATATTTTATGGACTGCATAAAGAAAGCATCCCTTCTTTATCTCAAACTCCTCCAGTATGAATCCCTAATTCCCATCAAAGCCGTACCAGAGAGGAGGCTGTCTTTTCCAGGCTTCTCGATGATCTGACAATCTCTGCCCCAACCTCCACTCCCCAGGCATTTTTGTTTTCATGCTCCACAGTATCGCTCTACAAAGCGAGCCACAAAATGGGGCTGGGAACGCTTTTGGCAAAGAATGCCCCTGTTCTGTGGGATATCCCGGAGGTGTCCCAGAATGAGGCCACAGGCGTCCTTAGGATGCTGACCCGACCCTGGGAACTCTGGAGGTTGACACAGGGGTCGAGAACCGATGTCCCTTGGATGCCTGCAGTGCTGTTATATGACCCCACCCCACTGGGCAGCTGTCAGCATCACAGCGGACATTCGTTTTGACTAGAAATCGTGCCTTATTGTGAGAGGCCACACTGGTATGAAAGGAACATTTTCATAAAAAGATCCATTGGAAATCTGCTTGGGAAATTATGGACCTGCTCAATGTGTATGCTCCAGGTTTTCCTTCCTCAAATTTACTTTCTTACCTTTCTATAGGTTGAGTCAAAAGATAATAAATGACCTTCCCTTTCTGCCACAGACGAGGGACATCACAGGTGGTTCATCTTCCACTCCTCCTCCCTCCATATAAAACACAGAAGGCATTGTCGAGGTCATTTCAGCAAAGTTAGTGTCATCTCCACTCTGCAAAAGAAGAACTGCTTCTTCTTAATTTGTGCTGGGCACTGTGCCTTAAGCCTCATGCACACCAAAGAGTGACATACCTTAGGCGGAAAGAAATGGATACCTTGGAAGTTCTTTTGGTGTCTTTCTTTTCTTCCTTACCAGGCTCCTTTATCTATTTTCTTTTAACTTCTGGCTTATGAAGTGTTATATGTGTAGGCATCGTCGAAGTATGTATTTCCATGCTTCCCTGGCAATTCGAAAGAGAATGGGCATGTGCCCGAAAGAATGGAGGGGGTATCTCACACCTGCTTAATTCCTCACCTGGGCAGGCCCACCCACAGACAACGCGTGGGAATTCAGGAAGGGTCTCCTCCTCTGTTTAAGCAACAAGAAGGGTCTTAGGAAGATGGGATTCCCTCGTGTAAGGTGCGGGGAGATCCAAACTGCTATCTGGGGCATTGGCGGGGGAGAGATGCTCAGAAAAGACTAATTTTGAGAAGTAAAGGCTCTCACTCTGGACCTCGAGCTGCCTTCATTTGATCTCGGGCCATCGGCCCCAGGTGCCCGCGGGAGGGAGAATGCCCAGCCTTCTAGGTTCCAAGGCTCCACAGAGATGAACTGGATATTGCATATAAGGTCCCCACACACCTCTGGGTCCTGTTACCCAAACCTTGATCCCCTCACTCAGCTAACCCCAACCATGGTTTTGGTATCTATTCTGTGCCTAATTTGTTCAAAGGAAAGAACTTTCTTTTTCTGCTCTAAACAACTGGGCTTTGTCACAGGTTTGAGAAATCTCTAAAAATCTGGAGAACTCAACTTAGAGTCAAAATAAGCAGCAAAGGCCATAAAATAAGAACCTGACTCCCTTTATTAAGATTAAATAAATATGTAATCAAATAAGTGTCTTATTGGTAATGAGGGAGTAATAAAAATATGTACTTAAACACACATAGGTTGCCCTTTCATGATTCTTATAACTTTGCATTTAGCCTTTTAATTTTTTCAATTCACTCTATCACACATATTTTATACAAATTATTATCAGGTCAGACACACCAAGAAGTATAAAATATTTTTGTATTGGTCTTTGGTAAGTTAATAATATTTGAGGTCATATTGTATTAATTTGCATAGAGATGTTTCAAAAATACCTAATGTATTCACTACTGTACATTACTACATATTTCTTATAGCTAAGTCTTCACCAATGGAAAGGTGAGCATGAATGCACTTCACAATCACCTCAGTTTAACAAAATTAACAGCTGGTTAAAGCTATCTCTTAAAATAGCCTTAAAAATACAACCATTGCCATAATTGCTTAATTTTAAACCTTCAGACATTTGTGTTCATGGGTCAAGATTGAGTTTCTCAATCATTTCACAATATATGTATGTCAAGTCATTATGCTTAAATTTTTGCAGTGTTGTATGTCAATTACAACTCAATAAAACTGGAAAAAAAGTTTTCTAAGTTTTTTTAGAGTAGACAACCTAAGATCACAAGCAACTCTCTGCATACAAAATCATATTAAGTGAAATCTTAGTAAAAATAACACCTAAATAATACCAATTTAAAAATTCTGTGCATATTTCTCCTCCCCCCTTCTATCACCACAATTTTGTTAATAGTTTCTTTAATTTCTCTCTGTAGTTATCTATAAGAAACTCAGGTAAAGGTGATAAAGAGAGGACCTATTCTCAGTGAAGACATAGAAGTTATAACTTAATAAAGTAAAGATTTAAAAATCTTTTTTTAGCATGTTATAACTCAAGCAATCAGGATATATGATCAGGCACCTTTAACATAAAAAAATAACATTAATTTTAGAAATGTTTAACTTTGGGGATCTGAAAAGATAGCCTACAAGAAAGTAACATAAAGAGCATTTTATTGGTATATGAAGGACTCCGAGACAGCACATATTATTGCATAAACACACTTTTTAGTTAACATAGGTGTCTTAGTCATATTCTTGACTTTAAGAGACAATAGACTATATGGACACTAGAAGTGTGTAACTGTGTTGTGTTCTCAAATTCTTATTGTTTTTGGAGCGATGAAAATAACAGTAGCTGAGAGAGGAGTTAAATAAAATAGTAAAATATGGGGGGAGCTTTCAAAATAGTAGATCTTTTTTATTCTCTTTTTTTTCCCCCCTTCTTGAATGGTGTCAAGGCACAAAGGCTCTGCGGGCTTCACTCAGTAGATGCTCAGCCAGGGATCACCCCTGCTCTGGGGCCTTTCACTGCTGGGAGGGCCCCAAACTCTCCCCACTCCATTCTGCTCCCCCCAGCACCCCTCCCTTAGTCTCATTCCCAAATGCAGTGTGAGATCAAGTGTGACCTCTGGCTGCCCCGCCTTCAGAGCTGGACCAGCCTGTTTAGTGACCAGCTCAGTTAAGGCCCAGCAGGCCCATAAAATAGACACATACATCTTTAAAGGCAAGATGGCATAAAATGCACAATTATCACTTATCAAAATGAAAATAACATGGAGCAAAGGGCTTTGTTAACTTTAGGGTACCTGATAAATATGAGGAATTGTTTACTCTATCAACATACGCACATCTTGTATCTGCATGGCTCAGGGAAGCTGCTGATCATAACTCATCAGAAGAAAGTGTCACAAATACAGTGAAACTCACCATTTGATGAAAAGGGAATTTACCAGAATATAAAAAGCAAGAAACCTGGTGTGAACGTGGAGAATAATATAGCACTTGGATTACATTATGCCTCTTAGCTCTGCATTGATACAAAAAAGACTCAAGTGCCTTGTTCCTCTGGGTTACTTACACATACAGATAATATTTTGCAGCTTTTTCAAGGAAAGGAACTTTATTATTCCATTCCCAGTTCAGAATTTGAAGATGCACAGTCAGCCTGGAAGCCAGGGCTTATATCACATCATTGGCCATTGAGAAAACCAACAGTTGACCGTCGCAATGATTTGTATGAAAGTGCACTGGACTGTAGAGTGCCTAGTGTCCGTTATTAATTCATGGCCAGCGCCGTCCGAGGCACTTGGCCTTTGGCCTCTAGCCTCACAGCACAGCAGGCAGTGAGTTGAAGCAACACTGTTTGCCCCGCTCTTCACTCTCTTCGCCGCTGTTTGCGCATGTTAGGGTCTGCATTATTTCCTGAGCATGGCCCTTCTGTCTTTGCACAGCTCTACCGGCACAGCACCTCAACTCCAAAGATTAGCTAAGGGCCACCTTCTGAAGTTGGCGTCAATGATGCCACCTTGTGGGCACTAACCCTTTTCAGAAAATAACAGCTCATTACGGAGAGCGGCCTGCCAGCCTTCTAGGCCTGGGAAACGTGCTCCTGGGGCCTTGCAAAGTTATTTCTGCTGCCCAGCTTCCTCTCGCTCCCGCGGCCCCGCCCCGACTGGTGGCTCCCGAAGGTGGCACGCAGCTCGGAGGCCGGCGCCTCACTCGGAGCTGGCAGTGCAGCCTGATCCGGCCCGGCCCGGCCGCTTCCAGGAGGCCTCGCTGTGGTCAGCGGAGCCGGCGGAGGGCTCGGCGAGGCGGCGCCGCCAAACGAGCAGATGTGTCTGAAGCCTGCCCCGGTTCAGCTGCTGACCTCCCGAAATCGGCGAAAGATTTCTATTGCTAATTATAGACTTGTTTCTAATTTATTCATTCTTCCCTTCATTAGAAAAAGGTGGAGATGTGGTTGCAGATTAAAATCCAGTGTTACTTTAGGAGAGATGTCATCATCTTTAGGGATTTTTGCAAATCACAATTTTGACTTTCTCAGGTTAGATGGGCAAAACACACAACATACCGAACATGCACACACAACACACCAAACACACACACACACACACACACACACACACACACACACACACACAGAGCTATTTACAGTTATACCAAATTCCAGAGCTCAGCACAATAAAAAAACCGAATGTACTTTGGTTGGAATTGGGTGTTCATCATAACTCAAAAGTTGTGAGAAAATAAACTGGAGTTGCCTGGGAATATATGTGTTCATCAGATAATTACTACTGAAATGAGGGACTACAGAGGAAATTGGATAAGTAGCCAGGCCACACTGCTGTAGTTAATTGTTGGAAGCATTTGATTTTTACAGTTGGATATTGTTCAGACCATGGGATTTTCTTTTGCGACTTTGGGGGGAAAAAAAGAAACAACAAACCTACAAAGCTTTCTGGAGTGGGGTGGTAAAGGGGCTGGGGGATTTTCCTCTAAGGATTCACTGGCTTGCCTGTGGGACTGCTTTACATAGATTCATGTTTTTTGTAGCTGTTTCCACCTGCCCCATCAAAATGAAAATTCCCTGTCAATTTGCCTTGAAAAAGAAAAGCACAGGTTTCCTGTGTCTCTCGGATGGGTTTAGCCATAGAAATACATGCAAAAAAGGACAAGTGTAATTCACTCTTAGCCATTGACTTTCCTCTTGCATTAAGGAATTTAGAATGGGCCCTAAATGTACCTTCCCAAGTTCACTGCAGGGCTCCAAGTCCAGAGACAGCAGATGGTATGCATGCATTCATAGGAGGTCCATGTTGAACCAGGAATATTTTCAAGTATTATCACAAAGCTTTTCTCACCACATCTTCCCAGGAATGAAATCTGAGTTGTTTCTTATGAATGAATTTTAAATTTTAACTAGAAGCAAATTATTCAAGTAGTATGAGTGATTTTCAATGTGAGCCCTTGAGTTGTTTTGACATTACTGACATTAAAGTCTGGTAGATTCTGATCAAAGTCTACAAAGTTTTTATGCAGTGATGTCAGTTTTAAATCCTGCCGCATAAAGGAAATAAACACATGCTATTGGCAAGAATCCCTCTAGAAATGCCACAGGTGACTGTCCCTGGGTCCCACACAGACCCAGATATACAGAACCTGAACTCAAACGACCACATGGAGACAACTCCAGACCACTTATTTCCTAATCCAGGAAAATTTGTTGTCAGGGACCTGATTGCGGATGAAAGGAATGTTGTTTTGTTTCAGAACCAAAGATTTCCTACAAGATGGAGCATGAGCTTTCTGAAAGGAGAGATCTTTTTGTGTGTGTGTTTTTTTCTCACAAACATGCTCAGACATAGCTTTCCTTTCAGCTAATTAAGCTGTTTTAAAGCAAACTGGTCAAACAGTGACATCTTAGTGGGGAGCCTTGGAGTCAATTGCATGATATAGAAGGCAGGACACTAGAAGGGTGACTTCTGCTATTGTTTGCTCTGGCTGAATATTTTCTACTTGGTCAATGCTGCCAGAGTGACCCCATACAATTGGGAGAATTCAAAGCCACTGGCCTCAAGAGATGCCATTAAGAAGGCACCGCAGAATAACATTTCATGGTCGGAAGCCAAGCTTACCCTCTCCTACGAAGTCCTGATGCTTACAATATTTCATATGTATGTTTTCTTCCTGTCATTAGCATACTGCTAAATGAAACGAGCACGCAGCCACTGGGGAATTGCTATAAATAATTATTCTTGTGTTAATGTAAAGTTCATAGGCTTTTTCATAAGAGAAAAACAGCTGAGAAAAAAGTCAATTTCTAGATTAATGATGGTTCCTTTAAGAGAATGTGTGAACAAAATTTCTCTTAGCTAAATAGTGAGGATGATAGACTATTTCACCTGTCAAATATTTTTAAACAATGCATGACACCCATTATCAAAATGGATGGACTAAATTTGGTGTTTTGACATCTGTCAAGATAGCACACGCTTTCACATGCTGAAAAAAAAAAGAAAAAAAATTAGATGTTCTATAAATGATTGCACGATGGTTGAAAACGATTGTCATTTGTATCTCTCATATTAAATCCCAGCACATCGAATCCATCAGGAGGCTGAAAATGGGTGTTTTAAAACTCTAACAGTGTTAAAGGAGATTTTTTATTCATAATAGCATTTAATTCATTTATTATTTTTTGCAAAGTATCATGATGTTTTCACTAAACAACATGATTCTGGGTCTAATTACAGTGAAAACTGTGTTAAGATGTGTCTTCCTATAGAAGTCAGATGCCACCTGTTTAAGTAGGAGATCTGTGACAAAAGGAATTGAAGAAAATAGCTAAAAATAGGAGAAATGATGATGTAGCAACTTTCCAACTCTTTCAGGAGAGATGTCACACTTCAGCCAATATTTATTTAAAGGAAATCCTGTGTTTTCCTTTGACTTTTAAATACCAACTATACTAAAAATAGGTAATGCATGAAAACAGCACATCTTGCTAATAAGAAAAGGGGGAGACGTCCGCCCACACTTCCTAAGTGTCTGTGGTTCAGAGGAGTGTTACTGAGAACAGTATGAATGGGAGCATTGCTGCTTCCTGATTAAGAGAGAAGCTCCAGGAGCCAGGTTGCCTGGGGTCATTTTCCTGCTCACTACTTCTTGCTGTGTAGCTTTAGGTAGAGTGTGTAACCTCTCTGTTCCTCAGTTTTCAAACCTGACAGAGAAGGTTAGTAATATACTTACCCCACAGGGACTCTGGTGAGCATTAAATAAGTTAAGTGCCGGCATTATGTTAAGTGTTTTACATGTTATCACTCACAATCCTCACAGAAATCCTATAACGACTAAATCATTCTCTACTTTGTAAGACTGAGAAAGCTAAAGTTCATAGAATCTACTGAACTGTTCTACTGTCACAGAGAACAGATGCCACGTTGGAGAGGAGCACTAGAAGGTTCTAAAATATTAAATATTTACCTCAAGAGACTAATCCACTTACAGGAAGTGTTTAAATTAATGAAACAGGCTGAGTTTGCTAAAATATAGTTTATTTTTCTCTCTGCCCATCAGGTCATTGTAATGAAAATTAGATAAATAATTTTTTAAAAAAATAAAGAAGATACATTTTCATTGCACAATATCCTGAAGTGTGAGGAAATCTGTATATCTTCTCTACTTTGTACCCTCTGCTTCCAGAAGTAATTGAGGGGCTTAAAGAGAAAACATGCAGAAATGTTGTGACAGAGACAGAAGGAAGAGACTATTTCAGACTCCTCTGTGAGCAAGTGAAACTTAGCAATTGCATGCTAAATTATTTGACATCCAAAATGGCAAGCGTACATTGTGTTAGATCCTTGATTATATGAAATAAAAATACAAATTTATTTAAATAAATGAAATATTTTCTGAAACTCAACATAAATGATAATTTATCACAAGGCATCTTCTATAGAGAACAATGAATGATATGCAAAAAAAATTTCCATCATATTTTCTGAGATAATAAAATGCTATTCAAGCATGATACAAATTCTAAATGGCTTCATATTTCCTAGCCTTTTGCTTCTGTCTCCTCCAAAATTTTTCGCCCTCACCTTTTATCTTTGCCTCATGCCACACACCAGATTCCTGATTTCTTCTGGACAAAATGATTATTTTTGGCAATGACCTCCAAGCCTTCCCAGAACACTCAGACCAGCTTGTCAGAATGTCCTGCTTCATGCGTGGACTCAGCATCAGCTCTCACCGGGCTTCTCAGTGAGACATCCCAAACATCTAAACGCAACTTTATATTTCTTTGTCCAACCCTTCCTCTCTAAAACTTAATTACCCCAATACAAAATTCTCATATAAATGTCATTCCAAACATTTTGCAATCTGCCACCATAATATTCAACCAAACTCTTCCATCAAAACTACTTTACATCTGTATTTTTTCTGTATATATCTATTACATTTGTCTATGTTGCATTCTCCCCATGCTATTACAAATAAAAATATCTGCAGATAGAGGCTGCATTAATTTTCACTATATATTTCTAAGATAGCAAAAGCTAGACATTTAGGAGATGGCCAAAAATTTTATTAAAATTGAGAAGAATGTAATACTCACAAATC
Source organism: Miniopterus schreibersii (assembly GCF_964146895.1). Taxonomy (NCBI): domain Eukaryota; kingdom Metazoa; phylum Chordata; class Mammalia; order Chiroptera; family Miniopteridae; genus Miniopterus; species Miniopterus schreibersii. The sequence continues at coordinate 73,824,140 of NC_138107.1, read as the reverse complement.
TATTTGGAAGAAAATGTGTCTTTTCTTGTTAAACAGTATTTTCTGAAATTCAAAGGAAAATTTCAAAATTTCAGCAAGCAATTTGCTTAAAGAATGATCTTGCTTGTGTACTTTTATCTTTCTTTTAAACCTATTTTCTTAAGTCTCAGTTAAATATTAAATATTGTGATGGCAACACCTTCTTCTCCCCCCCCCCCCACATACACATACACACACACACACACACACACACACACACACACTCACACACACACACACCAACAGCTTTCCTGGAAAAGTCATCCTAAACTAGTGGAACTGGGAACCTGACTTAAGTGAGCCTTTAGTGACAAGTGGCATTATTTGGAGACTTCCTGCTTAACCGTTTTTTGGTCTGTGACAAGAACTTTGAAGGGTGGCTCCTGGTAGCATTTCCTGGCTACTTGCTACTTTTCCTGTGTAGTTGCATGTTAAACATGATGACCTGCTGTATAGGAGCCATGTGTTGTCATAATGTAACATCATTAAACAAAGTGTTTAGAGCAGTTTTAGCTGAGCCAGAACATGAACAACAAAACCCGCCAATTACAGTGTCATTTTGTGTAGTTGTTAAGGTTTCAAATGTCTCCAACTTTTTCTGGTGGGCCATATTGAGCATGTCACAGTGAACATCTGAGATAACGATTTGCTAGGCAATGTGCAATTCTCGCTCCTTTTTTTAATATCAGAGAAGAAAGAGTTCTTTATAATAATTTGGCTCAAATGTCTACACACATTGCTCCAGCGTCTGTAGCAGCATGTGTTTCTAGGATTGTTCTGGAAGGGAAAATGCAGAAACAGCAGGGAGCAGAAGATAAACAGGCAATCCGTGACTCATTAAAACAAGCATTGGTAGCCAACATTGTGGAGTGTGTGAAGACCCCAGATCCAACTCGCCTATAAACTTTTTTTACCAGCTGGACTTAGCATCTGTCAGAGTTTGGAAGGAGAGATAATCTGGTACAAATGATTTCAGTGTGTCGCATTTATTAACCTGCCACCTTACATAACTCTGCTGATTGGAAACTCGGGGAAATGTTTGAGCAATGACACAGCTTATTGTTGCAATGTTACAACTTCAGTATTAAAGATGCAAGTTGCCGTTTTTTAAAAGAAAAAAAAATGCAAAGACTGCAGAGCAATTGGAAAATGATAATGAAGCAAAGTTAAAAAGCATCACAGTCTTGAGAAATGTATGTGCCAGAAGAATAATTGAGATTCAGTTTGCATGTTGATCGTGTTCAATTCTTTACATCAATTAGGCAGGAAAAGTATTTTATTTTTTAATAGTTGTCACGTTGGCGTTGTTACACAGCTCTGATGTAAACAAATGCCAAACTGGGAGCATTGCCGTGTCCTTTCCAACTACTTACTGTTCTAAATAAATGACTTGGCTTCTGTGGCTAAATCCCTGACAATTGCTAGAAGGGCATTTTCTGTCTCTTTAGCGTTTTCACAGTAGAACCGAAGGAAAAGTAGAGGGGTCTTTATATCAATCCATGCTTATTTTTGTCTTCAAAAGCTTTGCCTTGGCTCACAGTTCACTAAGGACAAAGAATATTAACCCAGAGGTCAAACCACACAAGGTAACGTGCACCCTTTTCATTTCTGTGCTTTGATTTACTTCCATTTTTCTCTCAAAGTTTGCTTGGGATTATTTGGTCAAGGGGGGGAAATGCCACAAAGCAATTTTCTATTTCTTATCTAGCTCACATGCCAGTAATTTCAAATTAATGGGGATGTTTACTCTCTGGTCCACAATTTGTACATATTAGCTTATAAAATATGGATAAGCTGGTTTCCTATAACAAAATATAGCCCTGCCATTTAAAAAATGAAAACTGCAGAGACTTTGGAAAAAAATCAGCTGAAGGAATGCTTCATGTTTCGCAATGGTTAGCCTATTATTTGTAGTTTTGAAACTTTATTGGTCCCCAAACTAATCTTTTCTGAGTATAAAAACATTAACATATGGTTTAACACAGCACAGGGCTGGAAAGTCCATATCCCAAACGCACATTGTATGCAGGGTGACATTCACACTAAATATCATCCCTCAGGGTCTGTACTCCATTTTACCTGGGATTGGAGAGCCATGAAATCCCTGGAAAAGTTGTTCATGGGTCTGAACCAAATGGTGCACAGTGTACCGAGATGCTAACAGTGTATGCTTCTGCCAAAGGTTGTGGCTCAAATGTCTCTCTAAGTAACATTAAAAATCTGCTGCTTCATGCCTATGAATTTCAATATTTATAGCATTCAATAAAACGGTCCACTGTCAGAGAGAGATGTGCCACTGTGCACTCTCTGAGCAGATGGGCGGCAATATGGCACATTTACAGGGACCAGCTGTGGAGCGCAGAAATGGATGCTGGTCAGAGGCAGGGTACAGGCCCCACATCTGGAATTCTAACCGACTGGCCTCGGTACCCATTGTAAAGTTTCCTTCTGCAGGACGGGCTCTGATTTAGAGCTGCTCACTAGTGTGCCTTAAACCGCATCAAGAGTCCTCATTAACACAAGAGACCAGAGGGAGCTTAGGGCCTGGAACTGTTCTGCTGGGCATCTGTTAGAGTCCGTGGATGGTACTCTGCAGTCGGTTATACATGCACCCAGGGGAAGATTCTCTCATGCATGATGCAATGTTCTCTACTTAACTGGCTTTATACAAAAAACGAGGTTTTATTATAAACAGAGCTACTTTCGACACACTCCCTTTTCTAAACAGGTCAGAGGGGACCCTGAGAGAAAGGACAATCCCTAGGATATTTAAAAGTTTGGTAGAAATATCCAGTTTTTTTTCAAGTTTAAAGTGGAACATTGTCTTATTTTGGATAGAATGGGCTAAGTTCAAATGCACGGTTAGAAATTTCTGAAATGTATCAAGCTCTTAGACTAGATCTCTTCCTTGTGATATCACCATTCACTATAATTTTGCAGAGTTTAAATCATTAAACTGACTTGATAGAAAAGTAAACTTCTTTGTATATTTCAAATATGAACAAAAGATGGTTTGTTACATAAAAATACTCTTAAAGAGTAACATTCTAGTTTCATTTTTAGTAAATATTTTCCTTTAGAGAAAATTCTAGTCTCATTCTTTCATTTTTTTAAATACTTTCCCCCACATTTTCTAAGTATTTACTTTAAAATATATCTGGTCTTCAATGAACCCCATCTCTTGAAAATTTGTTTATAGCCCCATACTACTGATGACTCATTTTCTACAACTATCTCATAGCATCTATTTCTACTTCCTTACACCTCCTAGAGAAACATATTTTAAGCAAGTGAGCCAATACAACTAGTTACCAACTGGGTTATACTATGAAATTTATAGATATTCAATAATCATCTATTTTAAAATAAATATATATTTTTAGGCTATTTAGCCTCAATCTTTAAAATGAAAAATTAGGTTAGAACTGTCAAAGAAATTCTAGGGAATGGCTGATTTCTACTTAATGACAACCTAACAGTTTAAAAATACTCTGATTGATTAATTGATAGATGTTGATTGAATGGTATTGAGTGAGTTAATAATTAATGCATGACTGAATGCTCAGCCAAGACCTATTAGCTAAAGCAATAATAGTTTGCTTAAGATAGTATCCACTATGAATACACCCATGTGGCAAATATTCTAGAGACTCAATCATCTATAAAGAGGGTGAAGCGGTGTCCTGGCCGGAGAGGCTCAGTCGGTTGGGCGTCGTCCGGCGCACTGAAAGGTTGCTGGTTCGATTCCCAGTCAGGGCACATGCCCGGGCTGCAGGCTGGATCTCCACGGGGGACATGCAGGAGGCAGCTGATCAACGTTACACTCTCACATCAACGTTTCTCTCTCTTCCTCTCTCTCTAAAAAATAAAACTAAAAAATCTTTAAAAAAAAAAAAAATAGAGGGTGAAGTGACAAGAAGGAAACAAACCACTCTGGACACTTAGAATTGCAGTGATAAGAGGTATGAAACTATAAAAAAGATAGAGTGTTTAGGTAACAAGAATGAACCCAAGCTAGCAATCCAATAAAATATGCATGATCATAGTAGTTTTAAAGAGGTCAATGAGAGTGGTTTTTTTTCTTTTACTTTTCAAACATGATTAAAATTTTCATTGGCAATTCAGTATCCCAAAGGTATCATGTCCTTACTTTAACAGAAAATGTTAATGTTTAGATCATCCCAGGCCTTCCTTGTAACTTACTGTATGAATTGTGAATATATTGTAAACAAAATGTGTGATATCTTTGAGTGGAAATATGATCTTCTGACCAGGGAAATATTGAAAATGAAGTTCATGAGAAACAAAGTGCAATTAACAAGATACAAACCTTCCCAAATGGCAATCTCTATCCGCACGTTCCTACTGTGGCCGATACAAGCTTCCCCAGCACAAATAATCCCGCCTCTGGGTGTCCACCAGGCGGGCAGAGCCCCAGCACCGCGTCGTCTGGCTCAACATGTGCTCGTCACGGATTGCTTACCGCACGACTTATCCCATCTTGCAGAAGGGCTCCCGCTCCACTGTTCCTGACAAGAGACAAATCTATTTATGTATCATCTTGCTCGGGTCCTGAAATGCCAGAAAGGTCATTTTTCCTATAATAGTTTTTAAAAGTTACTCTATGAAGGCAATACTTTAATTTCAATTCAATAGGTATAAAGAATGGAACAGATCCATTTCATTTTTTTTCTCTGGCTGGCAATTGAAGTTTAGAAAATCTCAAGAGGATTTTTTTGTTTAGTTTGCTTCAAATTCCTAAACTCCCGAAGATGAAGAGTTACATTTATTGAAAGGGGGGGGGAATAAACCTTGTAGGTTTAGGATTGGAATTAGCATAATCTCATGGTTTCAAAATATATTCATAGAGATAGAAAAAAAATTCATATAAAAGTATGTATATGCACATTTTTACACATTCACTCATTCCCTAATTTTATCCACTGAGAGAGCCTCGGAGCCACCTGACAGCTCAGTAGCAATGTGTATTCCTGGCACCCTGAGCTTAGTTTTAATACCATTCTCCACTAAAAAAAACACACCAGGGCTTCTTGGAGAGATCACTGATTCCAGGGCTGGGGCAACGAAAGTACCAGACAAGTCTAAAGCACCTTATTGTGTCAGAAAGCAGGACGCACTCAAAGAACGATGGTAGCACATGAAAAGGACTTAAGAGCCAACACGAGAGACCTCCCACTGGTCAAACTGGGGACAATTTGAGCATCAACATAACTAACAATAGCAATGTATTAAAACTCATTGAGTAAAATAGAAAATCATGAAAACATATAGACAGAAATAAATGAATACATTTGAAGTTTGATAAGGTCCAAGATAATTACATTGTTTCAAAGTATCTCCCCACAAAATATTTATTCATAACAAAGAAGAAAAAGAGAACATTATAGTTTAGAAGACTGGCCAACATCACCCTCATCAAGACATCATGAATCCCATCAGTGATGGAACAAATTGAAATCATGAACTTCAACGGGAAGAACCAGCAATTCTGTGATATTTTCATCAGATATGTAAACCTAAATCTAATCTCGAGGAAGCTTCAGACAAACTCACGTTGGGGAACATTCTACAAAATAAATGTCTTGTAATCTTCAAAAGTGTCAAGGTCACGAAAGTGGAGGAAATACTGAGGAAACATTCTGGTCTAAAGGAGATTAGAGAGGCATGATAACTACGTGAAAGATATGATTCTAATCAGATTCAGTTTACAAAGACATTTTTTGAGGCAATGGGTGAAACTTGAAGGGGAACTTGGCTGTGCTCATATTAACCATCTGATTTTCATGGTTATTTATTTATTTATTTTTAAGCCTCACTCGAGGACATTTTTTTCCATTGCTTTTTCAGAGAGAGTGAAAGAGAGAGAGAGGGTGAGAGAGAAACATCTATGTGAAAGAGGCACATCAATTAGTTGCCTCCCGCTCACGCCCCAACAGGGGCCGAGCCTGCAACTGAAGTACATGCCCTCGGCCAGAATCAAACCCAGGACCCTTTGGTCCATGGGCTGACACTCTAACCACTGAGAAAACCGGCCAGGGCTTTCATGGTTATTTTGCCTTTGTGTCGGGGGATGTCCTTGTTAGTAGGAAGTTCACACTGAAGTATTCAGAAGTGGTGGGCCATTAGGTGTGCAATTTACTCTAAATGATTCAAGGTTAAAAAGTTTCTCATTCTGTATTTCCAACTTTTCTGTAAGTTGTAGTTTTTCAAAATTAAAAACAAAAGGTTTTGATACCTATCTATGAGCCTCCCTCCGGAGAATTTGGATTGATTTGAGGTGAGACCCAGGCAATTGCATTTTTTAAAAGCTCCCCAGGTGTTTCTGATGTGCGACCAGCGTTGGGACCATTGGTCTAGACTCTAGACAAACCCTCTCATTTTCCAACAAAAGTGAGTAGAATTCAGATGCCAAACTGAAGGTCTTGCAGTTGGCAGGACAGTAGCTCAGGTGATCAGCTCTTCAGGTTCCTACTTGGTTCATTCATTTACTTTATTGACATTATATTCAGGGCACTGTGCTGGCTATTTTAGAAAAATCCCCACAGTAAAACATATGTGCTTGTAATAATAACAATACCTTCTCTTGTATAACATTTTATTGCTTGTAAAATGTCTTAACATTTCTTTCGGTTGTCAAAGCAATTCACTTGAGTATTATTACCTCACTTTTACAGACAAGGAAAGCAAGGTTACAATGAGCAAGTGGTATCCTGTGTCAGGTCCGGGACTCAGGTCTGCTGACACCTAGGCCAGGACTTTTCTGTCACACTTCACTAGTTTAATAGAAGACACCAAATGTTAAATGTCAAATGAGTAATAAAGAGCCACAAGCATTCTGGGAACCTACGAGAACTTGAGGTCACTCTAGGTGCAGTGCTAAGGAGAACTTCATAAAGGAAGCAAGATAAGAACTGCAGATTGAAAAGCCACGGCTCAAGTTCAGAGCCAGCTTTCTCTGATAGTAGTTCACAGTACTTTTCATAGTTTTAAGTGTAGAATTTGAAATGTATCAATGAAAAGGGTGGAGGACCTAGCAAAAGCTCTGGCTCTGAAAGAACTAGGAGGGTTACAGAGATGAAGAGTGGACTTGAAGAGAGCAGTTTGAAAAGGAGTTTCAAGGAATTCTGGAAGGAATGACCTTCCTTACCTCCTGATTCCAGTATTTTAAAAAACAAAACAACAACAACGACCAAACCCCCAGCTCATCCTCTCTCATGGTCATGAAACCATTCTGACCTGGGGGAAGCTGCCCTGATGGATGCCTTTGTTGAAGGTCAATGGAAATAAGCCATCTGCTCACTCTATCAGTGATGAGCATGGGTGTGAAAATGTTGTTCACCCTGGGAAACAGATTTGAAGGCGGGGATTAGAAAAGAGGGAGCATCCTATGCCAGGCCACCAGGTCCTGTGGCATAGAATCTGGGCAGTAATTTCTCTGTCCAGACTGACACATGGACTACAGTGAACTGATACGATGGGTAAATGCTGTCATTGCTTGCCCACGTCCCCTACCTGCCCCACATCATTGTGGAACCTCTTCAATGTAACAGACACACTCCCTGCTTGTCCACAGGGTGTGGTGTGGGCAGGGAGACTGTGGGGGTGAAATGCCAACTCGAGGGTCTTCATTCTGGGGAGATGTGTAGTCATGATTTCAGTGACAAGTCTCCCTTTGTTGTCTTGTGAATTACCTGCAAAGGGCCCTTCCATTTTAGTTGGTGAATACCCATTTCAACCCCTCCATGCTTGCCTTTTGCCACCTGAAATTAATCTTAGGAAAGGTATTGAAAGGTATAAGAAGAGTGAGAAGAAATAAAATTGTGCTTAAAATGGCTGGTTCCACTCCTTTTGATTCCTGCATTACTCCGTGGCAAGCAACAGCAGTCTCTGTTCTGGCCAGGAAAACATTGGGGAGCATCCCTTCAACCTTTTTCCAGGGAAAAAAAACAGTCACTAAAAACAGCAGAGAAAATTTATGCTAAGTTTCCATTGGACAAATCCTATGGAGAAATATTTTAAGTAAATTGCTCATTTTTATTAGAAATAAAAGGACAGATAAATATTATTGCATTGTAAAAGTTACAAGAAAACAGTTCTGAGTTATATTTGGCAAACGTTAGTTTACAACTCTGCATTTTGCAACAGAGTTGCCAATGTGCTGGAACTTCTCCTCCCCAGTGGACTACCATCAACTTTTAATTTTATATGATGATGGAAAACAGTAATATAGATTAGCTACAAATTATTTCTATGTTGTCTCTCAATTATATTTTTGTAATTTTCTGTAAAAGGGATGTACTTGAATGTGTCCCTGTGAGCAATGCTAAACTGCTGTAACAAAGAGATTCCAAAATGCAATGATTCTAAAAAGGTTGAACCTTATTTTTCTCTCCTAACACTTTGGCAGTGAGTCATCCAGGGTGCGTGGGACAGTCCTGCTCTGAACGCATGTCGGCGACGCAAGGCCTTCATTGCTGCTTCATCACCCTTGGTGCGTGGTTATCATGCTCGAAGCGAGGTCCCCACTGTGTCGAGGCTCAGCCAGTAGGAAAGGGAAAAGGGTGTGGGCGAAACAGCCCCATGTCTAGAGCTCCAGGCCCATCTAGATATGTCACACATCACAGCCCGTCACATTATGAGGAATGTGGTCACCCCTAACTGCAGGGGACACTGGGGAATGCCGTCTCCAGCTCCGCAGCATGAACCCAGAGCAAAAGGAGGAGGGCACTGAGGGGAGAGCCAGCAGTCTGCGCCGTGTTGATATTACAGGAAAACACAATTCAATGTGTATTTAAACAACTTAGAACTTAGGAAGTTGCACAATAAAGACCTCGGAGAAGCTATTAAACAGCCCAGTTTCCTTATTGCCTCCTAGAGAGAAGGTTAAATTCCTCTAAACTTAGAAGTGATCAAGGGCTATGTTAAAATAATTCACCTTTTTGCCATATAACTTGACTTAATAACACAAAACCTAACAACATCAATATACAGGGTGTGGCAGAAGTAGGTTTACAGTGTGAGTACGGGAAAGTTTATTATTGTATTATTGCTTATTAATTGTTGTGTTATTTTCCATATGAACAACTGTAAACCTACTTTTGCCCCACCTTGTGGAATAGCATAAGAACCAAGAAGAGTCCTATCTGATACACCACAGAGCCCACACTGGCATCCTGCAGGTGGAAAGAGGCACCCAGACATAGTTCACTAGTGTGGCACAACATATAACTTTTCTTGAAAAAAAGAGGGAATTCTGATAAAAATACAAGACTGCCATTTCCAGCTGGCAATAGGCTGGCACTCAGCTGGGGCAGGTGCTAGGCTCACCAGTCTCCAGCACAACCTCCTTTCTTGCATCCATACTGCTCTGGCACAGCCTTTACACACATTGGAGCTTTTAACCTGGGTTATACACAGTGTAGCGATCCACTCAAACCTAGTGTTCAACTTCAGTTGCGATGGCAAGAGACAGTGGCAGGACTTACCATTTCCCAGGCTAACTATCTCTGCACAATTAACTACGGATTTCTCCTTCATTTAATTTTTCTAACTAATTTTTACTTTGCTTTTTAAATACTCTTACTATAATCTCTACTAAGAATTGAGTTGTCAATTTAGATAAAAACCTTTCTAGGTTTTAATATTTCAGTTTCAATGGTTCATTAAAGATAACATTTGCATGATAAATTCCCATAACATTAGAGGACAGCGTACTACTTAAGCAAACACGCAAAAAATGCACTCTTGAGCCAAAGGTAAATCATTTGTGGTTTTAAAGTTTCACTGGCCCTTATTATCATAGATTGCAAGCACCCAGAAAGAAAAAATCACATAATCATCATGTTCTCATACAATTAGGCTTATATACATAGACAACCACCATGTGTGTTATTAACATAGAACTAGAAATAAGGTTTTCAAGCTTAACTCAAACTTAGCACCATTAGAGGAATCATTAAATAATGAGTAATGTCTCTGGTGAATTAAATGTTATGAACTTGAAGAAAGCTTCAGAGGCACAGGGGAAACGTTGAGAAGGATGGAAAGGGAACATGCATCATTAGGAAAAAACATTTTTAAAGTTTTTGCTGTTAGAAAAATTCAAGAAAGTTTTAAAAAATCTTAAAAAAATAAATTTACTGGAAAAATGAATCCATGATGAAACTTGAATAGAAAGAATAGAAAGTGAAAATGCAGCCATAAGAATAAATATTAGATAGGAAGGAAACAGCCTGATCTCTATGCCTAAAAAGATAAATTTTTCCTTTTCTTTATTGTTTCTTTTCTTTTTTGTCCATTTATGTAAATAATTTCTTTATATAATTTTCCTCTGAGTACAGCAACAGACTAGAATGTAACTTAAATCAATCAGCTGGTCAAAAAAGTCCAAATCCTTTGAAAATGTGCCATATCCGTTAATTCTCCAGAGCTCAGTTCAGATCCCACTGGTTAAGAATCATGTAAGACAGAGGCCTGGGTCTCTGCTCTCCCCGGACTGTCAGAAGCCGCCCTTCCTTATAAATTGGAGCTGGTGTCTGGTTTCGTTTGGAAAGAGAAATCAATAATATAACGAAACACACACAGGGGAGATCCAACGAGCCATCATCAATGTGCTAAATTATTTCTACTATCTATCCCCCTCCTGACTCCAGGACGGCAAAGGCTTTGCAGGGCAGTAAAGCTGCCTTCACCTGCTGGGGTGGAGCAGAGGGCCCAACATTTGCATTTGACTTCTGCTGATCGAAATGGAGCATTAAAATGCTATTTGGCAAGTTCGCAAAAGCCCAGAGAGCAAAGGCTTATTCTTGCTTCGCTGTAGCTGTTCGCAGGGCCTCGAGAGTGCTCGGTAGGGCGTGACCATATTGCTCCCCGCGGTCATCATATGGTTTGCCCACGCAGACGCCGGATTGTTTTGTGGCTGTGAAATATTGTACGGTACCGAGAGCGCCGGAGCCGGCGGAGCCAGGAGCTGCTGCCGAGACTGACAGTTACATTGTGCTCCTGAATAGGGAAACGGCAGAATCCGAAACACAGACGGGCCCAGACAGAATGTCCTGACCTTTCAGAAAAAGCCTGATTGGATATGGTGTAAGCTGGCCTTCATCTCCCCCTGTAAATCCATTACACCTTCCTCAGCCACTTTCTCAGGGTAGGCGGCTCATAGATGGTTCTTTATGTGAAATTATTTATGGGGCAAAAAAACCCCCAGGAGCACTGCAGTAGGTAGCCACTTCCCCCGTATGGCTTATTCTTGATAGTCATTTTCTATTAACACAGTTTAAAACCAACATTAATGACAAATTGTGTTATTTTTATTGATCTAATCATATTGGTATTTGTGACTGTACTTAAATTTTTTTTAAAATGCAGACAGATGCCCAGATAAGGGAATGGATGTGAATCAATGAATCCAACCAAATGTCATTTAAATATATTTAAATTCATAAATTACTGTTTGCAATCACTGTTTACCATATTGTCAATTTCAAGTGATCTAAATAGAAAGTAGGAAATACACAAAAGAGTAGTTAATTTCTCATTTCTCTCTAGAGATTTTTCTGTTGACTAAGGTTGTAAAATAATGCATCTCTTTATGAAAAAAAAACACTTCATTATTGCTTGACAAGTGTATGATATAATTATGTAAATAAAGTTTGGTATATATTTTAAGTTTATATTTCAAACTTTAATGTTTTCACTTTATAGATGAGACTATTAGTTGTCACCCTTTAAAAAGGCCATGCTGTTCACGTGTGAAGGTCTATGTGATATGTTATGAAATGCAGTGTCCTACACTGTCTGATACAAGCTCTGCTCAGTAAGTTGGAACCAGAGTGTTAGAGAGCAACTGAGAAAATTAACATAACAAAGCAATAGTTTAAACGAAGTGTTTATTTCTGCAACATTTGAGGTGGGTAATGAAATGAAATTTTGACTGCTAGGAAAAGTTGAATTCCAATACCCAAATAAAATAGTCTAGATTCCTGTTTGTAATTTAAAATAATAATAATAAATTTTTTTAAAGCCGCTTTTTATTCTCACTAAAAGATAGATTTCTTTGCATTTTTTTCTAATAACTTTTCCCCTTAGAACAACCCTGCAGACATATAGCAGCCTTTTTAAGGGTTCTCTCTGCCTTTTTCTTCCTCTCTCTTGTTTTTTTCCTGATTTCTAGGCTGCCCTTCTGCTAACGAAATCTCCTCTCTACATTCATATATTTGATTTCAAAGGTTCCTTATACATATACCACCAGATTTGTAACGCAAGATTGAAAATATTTATAAGATTATGCTACATTTACTATAGTATATTTAACCTACCTTGACAGATACAAAGACTTAACTTATCACATTTGTAACTCTGAACTTTTGCTCTAAAATCTGATGATTCCACTGGTATTTCTTGCATCTCTGTTATCCAAGAGGAAAGCATCTTCTAACTCAATTAGCATGCTAAAGAATGGGTTTGGTTTTGTGCTCCATTAAAGTCAACTAAATGGATGCCCTGCATGTCTTTATTTCAAAACTAAAGCTGAACAATTAAATCCCATGTCTCTTTGCTCAGCTTTTGATTCCAAACAAAGCTTTCCCACTTGCTGCCTTTGGATGCAATGTTAACAAAGTCAGTTAACATCAAGCACTGTAGTAACAGGCATGGCAGAATTCCTTGTTTTTGCTCAATCAGTCTGTGTTCAAACTATCAGTTTGATTTATTTGTCCACATTGACCCCTATTCACCACTTAATTATCCTGGTATAATGTTTCAAGAGGCTCCTGACACAAGGAGAAAGACAATTGCCGATGTTCTGTGAAACAACTGTTGACCTGATGGGCCCAAATGAAGACCATGGGTCGAAGGTTGTTTGCTTTTGGGAGAACTCACTTCTCATGCTTGAGATCTGTGGCCAGAGCCACTCACTGTGGGTGCCGGAGGCTGTCCGGTCAAGCTGTTCAACAGGGTCTCAGAGTGCGTGCTGACCATCAGCACAGGGTGTTCACGGCGTTTTGCTTTGTCAGTCTCTCTAAATTCCCTGATAGGTTTGGGATAATATTAGAGTTAAGAAAACAACAATAACAACAACACACACACACACACAGACAACACAAGCTGCATTTCAATTTCAGCAATGTCCTTGTAAGTGTATGGTTACTGTTTTAACTGGAAACATTTCTCCCTTTATGTATGAGCAGGAGGGATTTCAAAATTACAGGTATGAAATGAGAAATTGTATTATGAGCATGGCACTGCTCCATACTGTGGTTGGTCTCTAAGCTCCTGCTAACAAATCAGATGAATTACTATTTCACTGGAAAGCAAACCAGTATCTGTCTTTTACTTCTTGCCAGAAATCCCATATAGAGTAATAAGTTTAATTTGAAATTAAGAAAATTTATTCAGAACTTTTAAAGTCATAGCCACTAAAATGTAAACATAAATAAAATAAATGATAGTGAAAAACACAGACAACAAACATTAAAATTTATAGAAAAAATGAAGAGTGTAATTTTATATTTATGAAGTGGTTTTCTATAAAATCTGAAACTCTTTTCTAGCAAGTTGAGCCCATATTTTATTTGGGTCCATTGGAGTATACATAAATGGTCTTTACAACACTCTACCAACCTCACTTCGTCGTTTTAATTTTTCACACATTTTCCCCTTTTCTTTGCTATGTTCTCCATCTTATTAAATTTTGGTCTCCACAGTTACCAATGTAAACTGACACCATAATTGTTTTTCATAAATTAAAAATGTTCATAAATGCTGTTTGAACCTGATATTAGAAAAATCTCAAGGATTCGTATCTCACAAGCCCTCCATTTGTTGGTGATTTTTATCCTTTTGTGTCTTGGCCTTTCTTTCTCGTAATGGGTATACGATAGCAAATGTTGCCACACAGAAACGATGTCATAAGAACTGGATAAATTTCAGGCAGCATTTTGAAAATGTAAAACACCAAATATTTCTAAAAGCTACTTGATGAGATGTGCTATGACTTTAACCAAATCTCTGGGAAGCATTTTTAGAAGCCCCTGTAACCAGTATGGAAACCACCAGGGTGTCATCTTGCACACCCCACAACCCTGACCCCGCTCTCTTAGCCTGCGGAGGTCTGAAACCTAAGCAGAGGTGGCCTGGTGGCGGTGACCTGCCTGTTCAGTGCAGAGAGGGTGCAGGTCGGGAGCCCCGCGGTGTTCGAGGGGTACGCGTCTGGGTGGATGCATGCTGGCGAAGACACATCAGCAACCTGCAGCCCTGCACACTCACCCAGCTGTGATCACATGGGTCCACTTTTTTCAGTTCTTTTCTGCATAATATTTTTCTCCAGGACAAAGGATTCTGTGGAATTTAGAGTTTTTTGTGTGTGTGTTCTAAATTTCTGGATGCAGAAGCCTTCCAGCTCAGGGATGACATGCATCTGAGATTAAAATTGTCATTCTTAAAGCTGAAAGAATGCAAAGAGACGATGGGGAATGGGCAGAAAGATCTCAGGTAGGAAACGGCCTCCACCTCGCCCTCTGAACCACCCCGTGTCCTTCCAGGGAAGAAACCATCCCACCTCTTCCCCTGGCCACAGACACAATGGGCTGAGATCTCCTGGGGGTTCCTGCCCAGAAGAATACCAGTGGGAAGGAGAGGCACACAGCAGGGGATTGTTCCCATACGGAATCCTGCTCAAAGAAAGGCCACAGATCTTTTCTCTCTGCTCCGGGCTTGGCCTCCAATACCAAGAAATTGTCATATCACTTTCCACTAGGAATGCTCGAAATAAAAATCTCCCTGAGAAAAATGCAACCATCTTAAAATTTTGTTTTGCGTATCTCACTCTTCTACTCAGACATCCTTTCAACCTGAAAATATTTTTTAATTTGAAAAAATAATTTGCTTTCAAGTCTCAAAGCTAATTATACCTGCTTCCTTCAAAGACAGATGTGTCAAAAGTCTACGTTCAACAGCTAAAGATTCTCTCACAGATCTGCTTTGGCACTTGTCTGCTACTAGTGCTTAAAAACAGGACACAAATGCGAAAGTATCCAAGGGGAGAAAGAGTAGCCAGGAGCTAGAAATAGGTACATGTATTACCAAATATGCTTAACTAACTCCCATCAGCATAAACCTCCCAACTAACAGAATTAGGTTAATATGAACCTTACCAAGAAGATTAAAAGGAATGGAACTCTGACTATAATTCTAAATTTACCAGAATATTTTGGGTTATTATAAACAGGATTAATACTTTGTTAGATTGGTCTTTGGATGGAGTAGGACTTCAACAAGCTATGCATTGGCCCCCCTCAAGACAGTGGATAACTAATATTTGTTTAAATATATGTAATGTCTCTAATACTGGAATGAAGACAGCCCTGAAATAACTAGTGTTTGAATTATTTATGAGCTTTAAATTGCAAAAGATACTGTAAAATCTTAAATGTTAGGTTAAAATAAAATAATAAAATTTTCTCATGTTGTTTTTCTTTCTGCCAGAGTCTGAATTCTTTGCATTAAATTATTTGGATTCTGGGGATTTGTAATAAACTCAGCAACCAAAAGAGACTATGTGTCCCAGAAAATGATGCAGGAAAGATAAAGACATGAGCTTAAAATCATTCTAAATCTGTGTTGCTTCAAGATTCTATATTTTGTTCAAATTTGTTCCTTCCCTGCAAAACACAATACTGAATCTGAGAAGATTACACAAATAATATTCTATAAAGAACAAAGAATAGAGTTGATGTATGGTTTAATGGTGTATCAAAAACCATATGAGCGTTAGAAGTACATTTGTTAATGAACTCCACAATACAAGCACCATTAGCTTGTTCATTGAAACTCAACTACTCGTGGAGGAAAAAGATAAAAACCCTTCATTTTCTTATTTTACATGAGTCTAATACAAAAAAGCATTGAGGCTGAGTGTTCAGTAGAGTCTGTAATGTTGACCCCAGAGTTCAAGGTGGCATTGTTATGACTGATGCTCTGTGTGATGGCAGAGGGGCTTCTGTCTCCCAGACTCCAGTAAGAAAAATCAAGTTGTGTTTTCCCTGTCGCAACTCCTGTAAGCAAAATTTCAAATACACTTTCAATAAAAATATATGAACATGTAATACTTTCTGATTGGTATGGATGGATGAAAAACCATTGTGGTTTGTGGGGGGTTTTTGTGGAGGTTTTTTTGGAAAATTTATGACCACAAAATCAGTAAATATCAGAGTTTGGCCAACGCACACCACTAAAGCTTTCACCAACTGGGTTATGTTAAAACAGGGCAAGATAAAAGTAAAGTTAGTCCATTTCTTCCCATCACAACAAAAAGGTTGATAAAGAACATACTTGATATCAAACAGAGCTTCCTGCTGGCTTCAGTTACCTGGGAGTTTGGAGCCTGTGGTTTGAATAATGTTTCCCCTACAATAGGAATGACAGCAGAAGTGTGGAGAGACTGATGGGGCTTCCTGCAGGCTCAGCTTTTAGAGCTCAAACTCATTCTTTATTCTCAAGTAGAAGCTATAACAAATGTGTAAATAAATAGTCACTGATCTTCTGATGTTTCTTTTTTGATGCTGGTAATGACATAACAGTTCACCCAGCAGAGGTGAGCTGACTGCATTGGACTACTATGTTCTGGAGTTATGTAAATTTTCTAAAGAATTAGCAAAGAATAGTTTTTCATAATTTCACTTCAAAATAAATGCCTGTATATGAGGTTCCTGGAGAAACAGGGCGTAGGCAGTAGGGCAGACTAAAGATGCTTTGAGCATGAAAACCATAAAACCTATTATATTAATAGACTTCATACACATGCGCCAATTCTCATTTGAATGACTGTAGTTGTTTGTCTTCTCAATTCTGGAAAACATTTTGCCAAAATAATAAAATTTTAATGTAAGAATTTAAACTTTAGTGTGAAATATAATACCTAAACTTAGAATTCATAATTTTTTTCTAAAAGGAATGTCTAAATCAATATCAAAGATATATCTACTTAATCCTCAGGTACTTGGTTTTTATTTATCTGATTTTCAAATATGTGTATCAACAAAAAAACTTAAGACAATACATTTTGTAATTGCATATATTATCTTCTAATAGTTTCTAACCATTAAAATAAAATTATAATATTTAATAATCATTCCACTTTTTGAAATCTACCTATGTTTCTGTGATTTAGCAGCTATGTTTCAAGCAATGTCCAGAGGGAAATACTTTAACTTTTGATAAATTAACGTTTAAGTTACAGGGAGATGGAGACAAAGAAAATTCTGGCCTAAGTTAGCGACTGAGCCATACAGCACTTCTGAGTGACCACCAGAGGGCAGCATCCTCAAATGGTTGAGGTTGGGGGAGGGGAAAGAGGCGACTAGGATGGACTATATACAGTAGTTAGCTGCGTCTCTTTAGAACTTCAAAGCCTCATACTGTTTTTTAATTTTCCCAGTTGAAACCCAGAAGTGTGAGAGCAAGGATTTTTGTTCTCCAACTTTTAAAAAGAAGTGGAAAAAAATTCCAAAGCAGAAATAATAATAATTTATAACACTTAACCATGTGCCCAACACAGTTTTAAGTGCTTTACATATTAACTCATTTAATCCTCATAAAAATCCTGTGATGTGCACACTGTTATTACCCCAATCTTACAGGTAAGGAAACTAAGATCTAGGGAGCTTCGGTCGCTTGTTCAAGCCAAGTGATGGAACTGAGGTTCAGATCAAAGCTGCTTGCTTATTCCAGGGTCCAAGCATAAGACCTCTGTACTAGGACTGAGGCTTCTCAATACTCTCTCTTGCACTGAATCATTAGGCCTGCCTGATAAACTGCAAGTCAGATAGTAATTTCTTTCTCATCTCATCTTCTTGAATGATACAATTCCACTTTTCCTCTTATTTTCCATAATAATAACATATCTGTACTTCTTTAATGCATTGTTTCCTTGAAATTCACACTATTACAGGCATATCTATCATAGTAAGACTCGTCAGAGAGAATAATGCTCATTTTAAGTTTTGAATTTTTAGAAGGCAGAAACCTACATGTGCACAAAGAGAAATAAAGACTAGAGCCTCAGCCAGCATTGGGCTTATAAATTGGTAAAGCCAACAGCTCACATACAGGAGAAGGTAAAGAATACCTGCAATGGAATCTATTATTAAATACTCATCATGATATTGAACAAAGTGACTAAAGTATTACTGATCCTAAGTTACAATGCTTATAGAAAAGAGAAGTTGAAAATTAATATGAAATGAATCTGAACTGCCAAGTAAACCATTCATTCATTTGACAATTATGGAGACGTAGAGGCAAAATTAATGACCTCTTCATAGAGTACTCCTGAAGCAGGAGTACGATTTTCCTCAAACAGGCAAAGGGGGAGAGCTTCCCAGCAAAGGGATCAATAAAAGCCAAGTGTGGAAGGGCAGATGTGTTTGGAGAATGGCAAAAAGTCATAACTGAATGAGTCTTGTGGTCTGTGGAGGGAGGTGCAGGGAGAAGGGCTGCAAACATAAGGAGCCAAGGAGTATAAAGGGCCTGGAAAATCTTAGTAATGGACTCAGCCTTTACTCTGTAAGCGATGGAGAAAGTGTAGGTTAAGTTCTAAGCTGGATAGGAGTGTATATCTAGGGTGCAAGCTAAAGGTCAACCTCTGACACAGTATTAAGCATTCGTGTGAAAGCCTGAATGATGAGTTTCTTGTAGGGTCACAGATGTTGCCAGGTCAGGAAAGCAGACCAACATTTTATATGCCTGGTGAATTGAAGAAGCAATGTTTAAAAAGAAGAAAAGACAAATGAGGAGAAGAAACAAGTAAGAGCACTTAAAGAAGAGTTAACAGAAGTAGTGTCTCAGACCCTGCATGCCATGGGATTTAGATAATGACAGTCTGTTTGCCAGTTACTGTCCATCAGTCTCAGTGCATCAGAGTGATCAAGAGGACCCAGTTACCTAAATCAGGCTTTTTTGAACATAAGAATGTGCCCCTCAAACGTTTTGAATGCCTACTGCGTTCAAAGCACTGTGCTAGGTGCTGGGTAATCAAAGATGCAAGACAGATGATTCCTGCCATCAAGAAGTTCATAGGTTGCCGTGGCCGGGTGGCTCAGTTGGTTGGAATGTCATCCTATACATCAAAAGGTTACAGGTTTGATTGCTGGTCAGGGCACCTACCTGGGTTGTGGGTTCGATCCCCAGTTGAGGCGTGTACGGGAGGCAACTGATCCATGTTTCTCTCTCACGGTGATATTTCTCTCTCACTCTCTCTCTCTTCCTCTCTCTCTAAAATCAATTTTTTTAAAAACATATTCTCAGGTGAGGATTAAAATAAAAGTTGACAGCTGTACAGGGACAGAGTAAAGATGACAATGCAACAAATCATTGCATTACAACTGAGACAAGTTCATGAAGACCTTTCTGCATAGTTCTATGATTTAGAGAAATAAGAAACTAGTGGATCAGAAGGATGTTCTCATTATTGTTCTCTGGAACTCTCAGTCAAGGATGCCTTTCCTTTCCTCTCCTCTCCTCTTCTAGAAAATTCTATTTATCTCTCAAGACTCATTTCTCTGAAAAAGTCACTAATTCTTCCCTCACCCCAGCTCTTAATAATCCTGAAGCTACTGAGTATTGTGTCCTGTTTGTGAGGTAGACAGTGTGGACAATGAATTGGAGAGGAACATGGCTGTAGGTAGGTTCCTAAGTGTTCATAATAGTTTCCTCCCTCTCTACACTTGCCACATTCACCTATGGGGATAGTATACTTCCCTACGCCAACAACTTTGAGTTTAGCCAAGCGACTCACTTTGGCCAAAAGAGTCTTGAAGGACATGACAAGCCACCTCCAACAGCAGCTTTAAGTGAGTATGGCATAGTTCTATTACCCTTGAGCTTGTACCATTGGCCATGAGACTAGTAAATCCCAAATCGGGGCTGGCCTTTAATCTGGGTCCCAGGTTACAAAGATACATGGAGCCCAATCAAGCTCAGTCAAGCCCAGCCAAGATCAAGGTCAAATTATAATCCTCATGTAATCAGAGCAACTAAAATTTTGGATTGCTTGTTGTGGCAATAATTGTTGACCAATGGATCAGGTAAAATGTTGTGATAATTAATATAAGGAATGACTGTGGCATAAATTATCATGGCGATGATGAGGTTGGGAGAGTTGAGGGCTGTTTAGGAAGTAAAAGCAAAAGGACACTAGTAATTAAATGGAGGTGAGAGTGAAAAGAGTAGAGGAGTGAACCGTGATATCCAGATTTCTGGCTTAGCTGCTGGAGAAGGGAAGCAAAGACTTATGCTCAAAAACTAAAGGTGCTGGATTCTTTAATGTGTACAAAGAAAATAATGGAGAAAAGTTAACACCAAAAAAAAATTTAATACATGTGTGTGATTGTAATTATTAAAGTGCCTATCATCCATCTCTATTAAGCATCTAACAAGTGGAAATAAGCTTAATTTGCATGAAAAGAGGTTATTACACTCAAGAATGACACTTCTGACTAGAAAGGTTGTTAGATATTAGAATGCATTATCCATGGTATTCAAGGAATTTTCTTTTACAGAATATATTTAGTTCCAGATTAGACATGGAATTTTCAAATTAATTATGAAGGAAGATCTTTTCTGAGTATGATTTTACACTTTTCTTTCCTATTCTTCAATGACTTTGACTGTGTTAATTTTATCTCTCTGGGCCTTCCTTTCACCATCTATAAAACAAGAAAATGGGACTAGATGATTTTCAAAATACCTCAAAGCTTGGAAATAATAAAACAGACCCTGCCAGTCCCACAGGACATAAGAGGATAAATCTACAGCCTGGGTTATAAAAGATGCTAAGGGAACTATGGGCAAGATGCTTATATATCATGTTCTTCTATATATATACATTGACATTGATATAGAGAGAATATACTCTTTTTCAACCACAACATACTCATTTTGTTATTTAAAAAAACTAGTTAAAATTATTTTGACATAATTAAAGTGTGCAAAAAAATGGTTGAGAAATGTAACTCCCTGTGACTTTTTTCCTACAAATATAAATTCCAAATATCTAATGCCTTAATCCTTGCTCCATGTACCAACAGAATTAAACTTTACAGTTTGGCCTGATTCGCTACACTTTGCCTCGGAGGAACTATTAGGGTAAGACATATCGACATAGGACTTTAGACCTAACCCAGCATAACACATAATATGTAATACTCATAATTCTTGGGTTTGACAACTGAGCTGCTTTTACAGCTATTTGATTCCTAATAACGAAGTGCTTTTAATACAATTTAACTTTGTTAAATGAGATTTTTGCTTACAAAAATGCCACACACACACACACACACACACACACACACACATATGTATGTGTGTGTGTGTGTGTGTATATATATATATATATATATATATATATATATATATATATAGCCATTAGCATTTTCATGTCAGATGTGTTGTGGAGGTGCTATCCAGGTAGTTCTAAGCTTGATCCAAAATAATGATAGCATAGATTACCAATCACTTAACAACATTTATAGAGTAGAGAGCCTTGCAAATGGTATCCTATAGCATGAAACTGAATCCACTGATGGGAAATTGACTCTTCTCTTTTTCCATAGGTGTACTTCCTAAGCTCCTAGACAGGAGGAAACACACATATGAAACAACTTGGAAGAAAAAATCTAAAATATCTAGTCACTTAAGATCAGAGTGAAAATAATAGTTTTGATTTGATCACTTTCCATAGGGCTTGTAGAAAGCCAATAAGGAGGAATAAAAGTTGGACAGTAGAGTAGGGGAGGTGCAGGGTGGCACAAGAGGATTAGGAACTCACTCGTACCCTCCAGAAACTCAGACTTCAAACCTGGCCGAACAGCTGTGTTTCCACGAGGCTGACTTAATTTTCATAACACTTTGAGATAGAGACTTTTATTTCCTGTTTTCCAGATGTGGAAACTGGTGTACAGTGATTTAAAAACATTTCAAATAATCATTAAATGGCATAGGGAAGATTTGAGCCCAAGTGTGCCTGATGCCAGGCCTATGGTCTTGACACTCCCCCGCCCCCCACCCCCCACACATTGTCTCCTGATAGCACAAATGTATGATGCTTAGCTACTACCAACAAAAGTGAGGTGAGCTTGATCTAAATACAACTTCCCAGAATCTTTTAATATTCCTCACAATTATAGATTGTAATGGGGGACAGAAAAAGATATTATCAGTGGAAACTGGCTTGGGCTGAGCACTAATAGGTAACAGAAAAAGAGAAGTAGCAAGAGAGATTGACGCTGTTGGACAGTCCGTGTGTCATGCTCCTGTGGCAGGAAGAGCATAGTTTGAGGAATGGATGACACATCACCCAGCTGAGAATCACAGCCTAGCCTGGCCACTCTGTACCTCTCAACACTAGTTACCTAATGTCCCTGAGCACACTTTCGTGGTAGGAAAGTGGAGACGGTACTGACCCTTGCCATATTACAGAATATATTCTTCATCTGTTGCTGTTGAAGGGTAACAGAACCTGCCACACACACACACCAAATATTTCACTTTAACATAAGGATTATTTTGAGCTGAAGGCAATAAAAAAGAAGCAGATACAATAAAAGCTTTCTGCCTTCTCCCTATTTGTCTAAAAGCAGGACATACATTTATAAAGGTGTCCCCTCTCCCCTCTCTACCAAGAAGAACAAAAGTTAATCACTGGAGACAACTCCAGACTTTTATCAGGCACCAGAGGAGTCTAGGTAACAAACCAAACTAACCCTTATCTACCAGTATTTGCTTGCCCACAATTTTCCACCAGTCAGGGAGGAAAAAATAATATTTGTTCTAAGTTCTTCTGGCTAATCTAATAATCAAATTGACATGAGATAGGGTAACAGGAGAAAATGACCCAATTTATTATGTACGTACATACAGGGATTCGAAGGACACACTGGGCAGTTAAGGATTATATTCCATTCTGGACGAAGCAGAGGCAGGGGTCCAGGCTTCCACGGGGAAGGAGACAACTCACAGGTACGTGAGAAGGAGCAGACATTTCATAGACAAATTATTGCCCAGCCACCCAGAGACAACGGGACACAGAGGGGAGTCTAACAGAAAGAAGTGGCTAGATTGTCCCATATGCCACACTTACTGCATATTATGCTAAGGTGATAGCTCCCTTCTTTTAAGCAGGTTTTTCCATCTAAATTCATGTAGGCAGGTGAGGGGAAAGATCAAGATTTCTTTCTGAATCTTTTGTTTCTTAAAATAACCAGCTTAAAAGCAATATCCCGAAAGGCATATTTGGAGGTGGCAAAACTTTGTCGTCCCTCAGTGACATTCCGCATTCCATTACTTCTGCCATATTTTATTGGTGAGAAGCAAGTCTATAGATCCAGCCCACAGTGAAGAGGGAAGGATTACATAAAATGTGAATACCAGGAGGCAGGGGTCATTGGGGGTCATCTTGGAAGTCTGCCTTCCGCTGACAGGCATCTGAGCGGGAATCCTATGAGGTGATACGATTGAAGACACTTAGGAGTTTGGTAAGGTTAGGATTGACATTCAAAAATGGCATTTCCCCTACAGCTCAAATTTTTATAATGAGAATAAGATATAGTTTCATTAATTAATTGCATTAATTTCATTCCATCAATGTGAGTTCGATCAGGTTATTGGCACAGTAAGAAAATAGCTGTCCAAGAACATACAGCTTCTTTGTCTAAATGCCTAGAAGCTGGTTGAGGTGTGGGAACTATGCTCCAGTTTGCTTTAATCTTGTGGGGTTTTTTAAAACAAACAAACAAGCAAAAAACAAGTTATATCATTTGGAATTTTACCCAAAAAATGAGTATAAATAATAATGATCTAGAAATTCATTGATTTTGTTCTAATCTTAAGGTGCTATTCCTATCATTGTCTGTTAGATTATTGTTTTCTAAGTTTTGATTAACCACTTTATTTTAGTTTGTTATAGCAAAATACTCATCTATAAAACTCTTAAAATTGGATTTTCTGCAGGAAAAATAAATGGACTTCTGAAACTCTCTAGTTCCTAACCCCCTTTTGCCCAACCACCCAGTTGAAATCAATATTTTATCAAACATTTGTGAATACACAAGGCTTCTTAAGAACCAATGATCACATTATAGCAGAAAAGACTTTACACAATATGATTATGATGCTAATGGGTTAGCTTTCTCTTAGGATTCTCTTCCATCTGTAAGCCCTGACTTTCTTCAAGGTCCATCTAAAGTCCTAGCTCCTCCATGACATCTCCCATTACTTAAGCCAACACCAAGTTTTTCTTTATATGTAAAATTCTATTACACTTAGTGTTACTATCTTATAACAGCACTTAAGACTATTTTATATTATTTCTGTTTCAAGGAGTCATTCTTTTTTCTCTCCAAAAGATGCTTATAAACTCCTTAAAGGCAGCAACTTTATCATTTGTGTGCTTGTGACACCTGCTTTTGGGGAGCCCATTATTGACTGATGGAGCAAATAACCAAAGAGAAAAGAACTTAGGACTAAATGTGGAAGTTAGAAATTTCCTAAACTCCATATTCAGCCCACAAAAGACACTTCCCTTTCTAGTGTAGACTTGTAATTCTTTGCCCAGACTATATCCAGCTTTGAAGATAAGAATTATTTTCTATTCATCTTAGTCTTGTCTCCCCTTCACTTTGCACCAACCATCCTCTCCTCACCGTGTCATTAAAAAGTCTACCAGAGTGGTTTGCACTAACCTGAGCTCGTCTAGAGTTTATACCAAGAGCCATTCACTAAGAAATGAATGTTGGTGTTCTGAAGATAAGTGATGGATCTAATACTTTCTGGCTTGGCTGCCTGGAGTTTCTGCTTGGGGGCTTCCTTTCTTTACTAAGCAAAGAAGACCATCCGTGATGCCCGGTGACAGATCAACTTCCTGCCATTGTCCCTGTCTTCCCCTCCAAACAACAACAAAATACATAAATAAAAACAGAAACAAAAGGAGGGTGTTTCTCTCAAGACAGGGAAACTGGAACTCTCCCAAATGAGGTCCATCTCGTCAATTCTGTAAGTTGGGTAGTTTCGGACAGTGTCAAATACCTGCAAGAAAACCCTGTCTTGAACTCTCCAGTCAAATGGTTTTATCCTATGACCTGAGGAGCCTGCAAGCTCCACCTGCCTGGGCCAGGAGTAATAGATCTATGACTAACTGGGAAGTTAAATTGACTTTGTTTATTGACTGGGCAGAATTAATCAATTCTAACACGTTTTTGTGTTATTTGGTGTTTTGCCAATATTAATTCCATCTGTAATATGTCCAAGACTAAAACAATCTGTGTGTTTTATCTCATCTTTTTTCCCACAATCTGTGGGTTTTCATCTCTATTAGCTGAGTTTCCTAGGAACTGAGGAAGTTGAGAAGTTGCATGAGCCAGAAGAGTTGGCATAATGCATCAGATGACAGGATGCAATTCAACAAACATGTGTCAGCCTTTTACCTTGTGCAAGGTACTGTGTCAGCTGTTTAGACAGGAAGAGTAAGATGCCAGTCCCACCCTCAAAGAGCTCACAGTCCGTGGGAATTACATGCGTATGTGCACACGCACATTTCTTGCCAATCAGATTATGTCAACTGATTCAATAGAAGGAACAAGTAAGTGCTGAGAGAAAAGAAAAACTCACTCCAGTTGAGACTATTAGAAACCTCATCGGTAAATTAATATTTCAGATACAATCTAAGAGTTTCAGTAGGAAAGAAGATGTGGTTGTTACAGGGATGAAAAATTGGTCATTGGCAGATTGGTCTTAGATTAAAAAATTATTTTGTTTTTTCATGCCATGAGGTTTCAGTATTAATAATAAAAATATTACTGGGGTATTTCAACTTACATTCTTATATATGGGAATATCAGGTATTCTGTTACATATAGTTTTCATGCCTTTTCTGTCCTAGTAGTAACTGTTATGCAAAGATTTGAGTTTGGATCAAGAAATATGTGTTCACAAACCAGGGATCACCTTTATTCCTGCTTCCAGTGACTTTCACAACCATAGATAGTTTAGACTGAGACTTCAGTGATCACATAATCAGTAAATTGTTAGCAATAGAATTGACCCTAGAACCCAAGTCTTCTGATATTTCCGCTCAGGTACCTCCCACTCCAACTACCCTGAAACTCAGCCCCTGTGAAGGCTCTTGGGAGAGAGGGACGCTGGCTCCTCTCCTATTTTTGTTTTATGTTTTGTTGGGAAGGAGAGAGGAGAGGCAAAGGCAGGAAATTCATCTTATCGCCTGGCCTCACAAATGGGCTCTTGTCCTTACTAAGGAAGGTCACTCTTCGCCGGCAGCCAGGCTATTTCGGGTCACTGGCAGGTTTTCTAGGACGCTGCACTTCCTTCATTCTCCTTCCCTCCGGTTCCCACGGCCCTCCCTCCTTTGCTCAGCAGTGGCTGGCTCGGATCTGCTGAATTTTCCTCTCGCTTCCTCCCATTCCTCCCTCATAGTTCCGGGAAGAACTGGGCAGCAGAAGGGAGCGCACCAGCATGGAAACCGCATGAGGGCAGGATTTGGTCTGTTTAGTTCATTTCTGAGCAATGCTTGGCACACAGTAGGTCCTCAGTATTTTCTGAATAGATGCTAATCTCTTTTCCTTCCCCCGTGCAATTAGAGCCTTTCATTTATTGGTGAGGCCACAGCTGTACACTGTTTTTCCTTTTGGTCACTTCATTTCGTCCCTGGGCATGTGAGAGTAAACCATGCTGGCCTTGTCACCACCCCCACCATGATTAGGTCTTCATGGGGAACACAGATTCTTTCATTTCCTTCTTCAGAACTCCATTTGGACCTGTAGCATTCTATTTCCTAATTATTCTGATAATATCAACTTTTTGGAGTTCTCCAAAGAGAAAACAATAACTTTAGTAATCTCTTGCCTTCCTCAAGGGTTATATTACAAAAATGGACTGTAGATAGAGAAACACAGTTGGCAAGATCAAAAGTTCATGAAAGATAAATTACTGGGGCCTTATTGAACTTGCACTAAGTATAATTTTTAACATATTTTTAAATGCTTAGAGTATATATTAAGATTATATACTCCCATATATTTTTTAAATATATTTTTTTATTGATTTTAGGGAGAGGAAAAAGAGAGAGAAAAATATCCATGATTTTCACTTGGGACCAGGCAAGAAAAAAATGGCTTAAAGTGAGTCAATTGGACTTGAGGGAGATTTTCTGCAATATGAAGACAATACCAGAAAAAGGATATGATTATGTTATTTTTAAAAGAGAAGATTGGCTTATAATCTTCTTAAAGTTATAGCTTGTATTTTGGTTCACGATGAGTTAGAATTAATAAATCAAGCCAGTAGACAGTGTGTATTTCACTGAGGAGAAAAGAGTTTGGGTCAACCCTACCTTGGGTCACCCCCCCCCCCCGCTCCCCCAGGCTGCTCCAAACATACGATAGCCTAAGGGCCCATGCCTGACCCTTGCACAGGAGCTCCTCCAAGTGCCAGGGCCACTGGACGCAGAGGATTCTTTGCAAATCCGAGTTTGTGTGCACATCTGAACAGACTTGATGAACAGGGTTTTCTTTTTTTACAGTGAGAGGAGAGATATGGAGTCATGGCTTTCTTCTATTCAACCTGAGAAGATTTAACCTCTTCTCAAATGATCATCTCTTCAGTTTCTGGAAATATTTAATCAGTACTAATTATTATATTGATGATTTAAAGTTTGGCCTGCACTTGACAAATATCCCAGGGTGGCAAAGCTGGTGAAAATTGTTTACCACGTCAGTTGCCTATGCCTCTTGGATACAGTACATAACAAAAATGATCTTCTGGGTTTTTTTAACTTTCCGGATACATTATATGACAGCAATACTTCTACTGTGGAACGATGACAGTCTCCAGTCATCATCCCACATTCCACATGAGTGAGCCTGGTGCCATGTGTCACTCAGAATCCCAGCTTGTTTAAAACAAGTCGAAATTCTTTCCTCTCCATTTAAAGAAAGTGAACCAAAATCATCACTGTTTTAACTGCTGTGTTTCAGAATGTTGGAGACTGAATAGAGCTGTAAGATGAGCAGGGAGAAAACCCAAAGACCATACTCTCATGTGCGCGTGCACACACACAGATTTTATGAGAGGTGATGTTTACCAGGGGGCAGTATTTATAGCTCTGCAGAATTTATAGCTTTTAAATCTAATGTTATCATGCAAATAAAGTTTTTTCTTCTCGAGTGATGAACTCATGAATAAACCTGAAAAGGATGCGAGGCTGGAGACAGAGTTGGGAAGGGGAGGCCGAGAATGAATTAGCGTTTGCCCGCTTTCTGCAGCAACTGCCAGGCGGCCCTGGGATCAGTTCACAGCTCAGCGTGAGGGCACCGCTATGTGTGACACGGCGCTAAACAGTCCCACCCGAGGCAACAGGCCAGGAACGCTGCTTAGCGCACCGTGCAACAAAAATGTATGAAATTGCATCAGCAGAAATACAAGATTTCTGGGTCTTATCACAGAAAGGCTTTTTTCCCCTCCCAGATGAGTGTTCACCTCTCATTGAACAACTGTCACCCTCTTTATTTCTACCTGAAAGTGGCTTTTACAACTCATAATTAAGGGCAGGATCTTTATAATCCCATCACCATGGAATGTCTTTTTAGTGCCTGAATGCAGTTCATTAACAGGATATTTAGGGCTGTTGGTTTAGGGAGTTAATGGGACTACAGTTCATTTGCATATCCTGAACATGCATTTGAAGTCTACACAAGAACTCCATTTGGTGACTTTTCTAAAACACATTCTGGAAGGCTGGTGTCCACGGTGCTTGTGAAACAAATACTACCAAAGACACGATTTCAACTTGAAAAGCACTTCACAGCAGGGTAAATAGCTCAAATCCAATCGGACATTCTCCAAATTAATATAAAATATTGTATTTAAAAAAGAAATTATACGGTATAATAAATTCCAGAAGTCGATGGCTCTTAATTAAAACAAACATGAACTAAAAGTTCTTCAGTTCAAATTTAGAGTTTTCCCCAAGCAACTGTGTGTTTCACAGAAGCAGTGGTGGACAATACTCTTTAGTAGTCACCATGAAGTTTTGGGGGTGTAGGGAGGCTCAATGGTTAATTTGTTTAAAATTCATGGCTGATTTTATGGGGAAACATTACCTATTTTATTCACAGGTTTTAAAGACTGTAGATATAAACATTAATTTAGTGGATCCAAATCCTAGCACTTCAGCATACTAAAAGAAGCCCAACCAGAAAGTTAACAAATGATTCAAAGTTGCAATATAAACACATACATCAATTTGAACATATATTTGAGTTTTGTAGACCCTGCTTTTTTAGATTGCTACCCACTTATACCAAGAGGCTCAGATCAGATCAGCCTTCCAGATGGAATTAACCTTATTTTCCCCACAAAGCTTCTATACATTTTGAACTGATCCTTGTTCATATGGACACTAACCAGACAAATTAATGAGGCTAATCTAGCACTAGCGACCCTTTCTCTCTACCTTTCCTTCTCAGGAACTCTCGAGCACCTGAAAAACTATCCAGTCCATGGAAAATTCCTGGGCTCCAGGATCCTTTAGAGAATAGGTTGATAAACTGGGCTTGTGGGAAGCCTTCCAACTGTAAAATTCTTCCAATTTCTTCTAAGAATAAATACAGACCCCAGCTAAAGTCATACTCCTGAACTGGACATTTATTTCAAAATTCTCAATAAAAAGAGAAGTGATATTAGCTCAATATTGCAATTTTTTCAGGAATAAAAAGTCAAGAATCTTCTAAAATTTGCAAAACTGTAGATAGATATTATCTTAACAATGACCTACCATCTTGTATATACACATGTATACACATATATGTATACGTGTATTCCATTATGTATGGTTATGAAGTTAGTGGTAAGTAGAGTTCCTTACATTTCTAATAACCCCTTGAATAAAAACTGCTTACAAATAGATGAACAAAAGTACAAAAGAACAAACAAACTAAACCTTGTAAGATTAATTTAAATGAATATACAAAAATACATTTTTTAATTATTTTAAAATTCTTGAGCCATAGGTTAGATTAAGAACATGTTGCTTTAAAAATAACTTACTTGTGTTCTTATTTTATTCAAAACTCTTTATGAATATAATTAGTTATAAAAGCTTATAATTTAAACCTTTGAAAATAAATCTTAAGTATAGTGGCATGCATTTAAGTCCATGGTATGAATTTGAATTCCATGGTAAGAACTTAAATGTAATTGAAGGAATTTTATTTTTGGCCTTACCCACTGAATGCATTTTAATTAAAATAAAAACTCTATTTACTTACATGATATAAGAGTATTTCTTTGTTCTAGTTATTTATATTTTAAGATAAATTTTATCTCACTGTATCTCAATATGTTACTATTATTATACATATCATGTTGTATATAAAATATATATTAACATATAGACACTATACAAAAGGAAAAGCACATAAAATTACCCATTATATCTGATAATAATTGCTAAAACTATTTAGTGTGAAATGTAGCACCATTATGGTTTTATCTACGAGATTAACAGTTGGATCTGTGTCTTTGTGCAAATAAGTGCTTTGTTTTATTGAGAGGATGACAAATGTGGGGGGGGGGGGGGTATTTTATTTTTAGCCCTATTAAATTAACAGTGATTTCAGTGTCCAAAACCTCAGTGACCAAAAGACTGAAAATCCCTTCAGATACTTTATCAGAAATGTAAAAACTGTATTTTACACCAGAGAATATGAACATATAGAAATGTTTACATATTTTATTTTAAGTAAATGACAATAAATTTTACTGTTTAAGATATAAGATATGGTCACAACGTGAATGAAAATATTTTTGGTACATGAAGTTTAA
This sequence comes from Miniopterus schreibersii, assembly GCF_964146895.1. Taxonomy (NCBI): domain Eukaryota; kingdom Metazoa; phylum Chordata; class Mammalia; order Chiroptera; family Miniopteridae; genus Miniopterus; species Miniopterus schreibersii. Next base: position 73,793,210 of record NC_138107.1, on the reverse strand, counting down.
GGATTAAGCAATCAGAAGGGTAAGAATTAAGCTCTGTCATTTTTACATTGTTGAAGGATGTAGAAATCTTAAATCTGAAATTACATTCATGAATCATTCAAATTTATTCTCATATAAATGCACGTAAAATTATTTTTATTTGCAATTTAGACATCTCTCTTACGTAGTTCATCAAGAAATTATTTACTAATATATGTATGCCCTTTTGCAGAGATTTATTTAAGAATCTCACTGAGTATTGTTCATTTAGTTTTCTTTAAGTGCTCAGCCAATTTATTCTCCATTAATTCCAACAGTTTGCACTTAGGATAATATTGATTAAGATAAGTATTTAACTTATATCACACTAATGGATTTATTAAAGGTTTTAGTGTAAACAATGAAATTCTAAAAGACTAAATGAAAAGAGGTGTCTTTTTTAAACTGATATGAGGGTACAAGAGGATTTTCTAAGATAAAAGCAATAAAAGAGATCACAAAGAAAAAATAAAATTAAAACTATGCATTAAAAAAAGAAACACAAAATATAAAAGTAAATATTTTAATTGAGTAGAAATAATTTTGACAAGAGGTGGCTTTCCTTAATAAATAATAAAAGGCTCTTAAAAATCACTAATACTCTGATAAAAAATAATTGGACAAATCCTAATTGGAAAAATGCTATTTGCAATGAATATTTTAAAAATTACCAAACTCATTACTAGAGCAATATACAATAAAGCCACATTAAGATTCTATTATAATCTGCACAATTGACAAAATATACTGTAAATGTCAATTCTCAATGTTCATTTTAACAGGTACTCATATATTATTTGTAAAAATGTAAGTTGACATTTAATTTTAGGAAAACAAACTGACAATTACCTCAAAAATATTCATAGTCCTGCCCGGTCGGCTGAGGTTCAGCGGTTGAGCATCGACCTGGGATCCAGGCGATTGGGGTTTGATTCCCAGTCAAGGCACATGCCCGGGTTGCAGGCTCGATCAATGACTTTCTCATCGTTGATGTTTCTATCTCTTTCTCTCCCTCTCCTTTCCTCTCTCTGAAATCAATAAAGATATATTTTTTAAAAAAATTCATAGTCCCTCCTGGCCGGGCGTGGCTCAGCGGTTGAGCGTCGACCTAGGATCCAGGCTATTGGGGTTCGATTCCCAGTCAGGGCACATGCCCAGGTTGCGGGCCCAGTCAATGACTCTCTCTCATCATTGATGTTTCTCTCTCTCTCTCCCTCTCCTGTCCTCTCTCTGAAATTAATAAAGATATATATATTTTTTTTAAATTCATAGTCCTTAAATCAATAATTCTACTTCTAAAGAAGTAATTATAGATAGGTTCACATATGTATATGTACAGATGTTCATTATAGTGTTATTTACAATAGTGAAACATTAGCAATAATCAAAATGTCCAACAGTAGGTAAATAGAAAAATAAATTATTTTTAATTTATGAATCTGACAGAATATTATGCAGCCATTATAATAATGCTTCCAAAGCATATTTAAAAACTTGGAAATTCTTTATGAGAAAATGTTAAATTAAAATTTAATCCAAAACTTATATTTGCATAGTTATTAAAATAAACATTTAAAAATGAAAACCCCAAATACTGGTAAGCTTAGGTATAATTTTTATTTTATTCTCTGTATTGTCCAAATGGCCTGCAATGAAATATTTTTTTTATAATTAAAAAATTCCCTAAAATTTTTTTTAAAGATATGACAACTTTATACATTGAAATTATTGGGTAACAGTTAAGGTGATATAGATAGATAGATATAACAGATATAGACATAGATATAAATATACTGCTATTATATTTACATATTTACACATATACATATATAATAATATCACCAATAAAGTTACATTAAATCAGGTTTAAATAGCATTCACTCATGTATTTACGTTAATTTTCTGTTATAAGGTAATTTAGAGCTGAAGATAGCCATTGCTTCCCCTCCTTGTATTACATGAGTTTTCATAAAACTTAACAGTAGTCTAGTTTTCTACTGACTTCCTTCCCACTGTTCATTTTTTCTTGATTTTTAAAAACATATAAAATTGACGTGTGTGTGTGTGCATGTGTTTGCTTGAAATTCAAACATGTTGAACATAATATTTATAATGGTACACAAACAAAAGGTAGAATTTTTAAAACTAAACAATTGCAACACCAGTTTTCTCACTCTGCTACACTTGAAGTTTTAATGAAAAAATAACCAATCTTTTTAACATTCTGATTTAAACATGACATCAATCTATATTTAAAATTATTTTTATTATCATCCCTTTTTTCAAGGAGAAAAATGTTTATTTTTATCTGCAGAATAAATATTAATAATAAAGAATTTGAAATCTGGATGAAGCAGATTATTAAATTAACAATTTAATAGTTTTGCCTTTAGTATATAATTTAACTCAATATAATACTATTTGGGGGAGCCATTATTGCTGGTTACATTGAATATTTTCTCCTCAACAGCTCAAATTTTTAAAATTTATTTAGCGACTGAATAATTTAGTGACTTTTAAATTTTTGTGCCACTTACTTACCTGATAGGAAATAGTCTCCAAGTGTTGATTTCAGAAGAGAAACTGAATTTTAGACTTAAACAATGAGAATTTGATACCTTTGCAAAATATTAACTCTAGTAGAGTTATGATTATAGTCTTTGAAGTAGAACAGGCTTATTTATTTTAAACAAGAATATTTTACATTTATCTTTTTAAAAAAATAAATAACAGAAATAAAAATTACTATTATTCTCCTGATTTTAAGTCTAGAATCTAAGAGGCTTAAATAACCAAAAAGAGGTTGCTATGTTGCATTGACATCTGGTGGATTAAAGCTGTTATTACAAGGTTGGAAATAGCTCTGAATTTTTAGTGAGAAAAATGTTAAATTTGAAAGACAATTTAAAGAGCATTTCTACTCTAATCTAGTAATTTTTCAGCTATGACAACTGAGGCAAAGAGAAAGTAAATTCACCAAGTATTTCAAGAACTGTGAAAACACATGAAATAAATATAGCATTGGCCGTAGTAAATAGAAATTCAATTTAAGAAGCAGAAAACAAATACTAATATCAAATACATATAGTTGTAAAGTATATAGTATTTCCCTCTTTTTGAGAGAAATACAGGGTTTCATTATACTGTTCTATTTATGCTTGGGAAAAAAGTTTTTAAAGGAAATGTGAAAATTCATGTTAAGTTTAAAAATACATATTGCTGCACCTATAATGAAGAACTTCGGTTTTTGAATTTACCTGAATGTGAAAAGAGGTGAGAAAGGAAGAGAAATTGAAGACCAACACTGCTTTCCCTTTAGTACACATATTTAAGCAGTTCTCTGAGATGATACTTCTTAAGGAGGAAGTCACACTGAGTCAAAGTCATTTCCTTCTCAAGCTCAGATACTTGGCCTCTCAAAGTAGTTCCTTGTTCAAAGAAACTTAAACACAACATCACAGAAGGGAACAATCTTTTGTGTGGTTTTTCAGACATTGGCTCCCCCTGTCCACAGCACTTTTCTTATCCATGGAATGCACATCCTGGATGCCTGCGCTCTGCAGGCCCACTCTCACCCCAACCCTGATTCATCCTTGGAAAATCCTCCAAAGTACCTCCCCTGCATTCCCAGTCAATGGCTGACTGTCCCATGTCCTCAGTGTCCTTGCACCAACATAGAATCTTAAATGTGTTTGTTTCTTTCCCTAGACTGTAAGTTCTTTCAGGCAGTGACCATTTCTTTCCAGTGCCTATTAACTTCTGGCAAAGAGTAGGTGCTCAATTAGTGCCTTACACATACATGCGTGCTCTGGTACTGTCTCCTGCAGGCCTTGCTAATGTTACCAGTGCTTCCATTATTGGTGTTATCGGTGAGGAGAGGTCCACGTCTCCACCAGTTGCTTGGGAGGAAGTGTGTGTGTGGGGGGGGGGAATCTTCTTGCAATATCCTAAGAAATTTTCTGAGACTCCCATGGGAGGATGAGGTGTTGTAGAAAGTTTTATTTCTGTGGAATCAAACCCCTGAGTTTACAAGTTCTCATTTCCCTTTGTTGGACCAAGGAAGAAATGCAGCTGTGGCTTCAATAAGGCCAGAATCAGAGCCAGTGTCCAGAATTTCCTTTCCGTGTTGGAGCAGAGTCCAGTCCAGTATCAGGCTTACTTTGTGTCCCTTGCTGCAGTCCATTAGTCCATTGTGTGTGGCCCACAGGGCCACATGGCTACGGAGGGAACATGGGCAAATGCAAGAAAACCAAGAAAGCCAAGAAAGCCATGAGCCAAGAGTGCCAAAAGAACAAGCTCCTTTGTTTAGGGGATTATGTGTTCCCAAATTTTCAAGAGGTTGCAGCGGCCCCACCCATTCTGGCCAATGATCTCTGTTCCCAGGTTTGACTGACAGACACCTTCCCTAGTCACCCCAACTTCACTGCACATGCATCTATCTCCCCTTTGTTGGACCCCTTTCCCCAGTGCTCTGTGGGGAATGGGCCAGTGGTTCCCTGAGGAGTGTGTAATTGCAGCTTCCTGGAGAAACTGCCCAAATGGCCATGCTTATAATGTTTGGCATCCCTTTTGCTCCTTTCCTATTAGTAATAACCAGCTAATTACAACAGTATCACTTCCACTACCAAAAATCCCTGTTATTAATTTCCTCTATTAACATTAAGTTTTGAAAGATTCTGTCTAACAGAAAACCTGTATTTCTGAAGTAATAGTTAATTCCTTTGACCAATGTTGTAGATCAAAAGGCATTGCAGACTTTCTAAGTCTCTCTGCCCAGCTAAGGAGTTCTCATTTGGAGTGTGTCCAGAGCTTAATAAACTTAAGCTCAAGTTTATTATCATCTGGCCTAAGGATCTAGAAAATTAGCAAGTCATAGGAGTTTTAATTAATGGGATTCTGGAAAGTGAAATAACTGCATAATTTGTATTACTGTCAGTTTTCTTTAAGTTTTTAAGACATTTTTATTAATATATGTCACATATAAATTTCAAAAGTATTTTTGAATTATTAATTACATAAAGTATATGACTCAATATTTTTAAATAAACTCACAGATTTGTGCAACCACCTTTACAATCTAACTTTAGAGATTTTTCATCACCCTCTCCTAAAAAAAACCCTTATACTTATTAGCAATCACTCTCTACTCTCCCCCACCTTGGCCCTAGTCACCCACTAATCTATTTTCTGTCTCTATAGATTTGCCTATTCTGGACATTTTATATAAATGAAATCATACAATAGTGGTCTTTTGTGACTGGCTTCTTTCCTTTAGCATAATGTTTTCAAGGTTTATCCATGTAGCGTGTATCTCTTTTCATTCTTTTTATTGCCAAGTACTACTCCATTATATAGCTGTACTAATAATGCTAAGCATCTTTTCAGGTCTTTATTAGCCAAGAAACATTTCCCTTTGGAGAAATGTCCATTCAAATCCTTTGCCTTTTAAAATTGGGTTATTTGTCTTTTTAAACTTGAGTTATTAAAGTTTTTATATATTCTGGATAACAGTCCCTTCTCAGATATATGATTTATAAATATTTTCTCCATTCTGTGATCTGCCTTTTCACTCTCTTGATAGCATCATTTGCAGCACAGAAGCTTTTAATTTTGATGTAATTCAGTTTATCTATTTTTTCTCTTGTTGCTATGTTTTTTGTGTCATATTTAAGAAATCATTCATCACCTCACACCTGTCAGAATTACTACTATCAATAAATCAACAAACAACAAGCATTGGCGAGGGTGCGGAGAAAAGGGAACCCTCACGCACTGTTGGTGGGAATGCACATTGGTACAGCTGCTGTGGAAAACAGTATGGAGTTACCTCAAAAAATTAAAAATGGAACTGCCTTATAACCCGGTGGCTCCACTTCTGAGACTATATCTGAAGAATCCTGAAACACTAATTTGAAAGAATATATGTACCACTATGTTCATTCCAGTGTTATTTACAATAGCCAAGATTTGGAAGCAACCCAGTAGATAATTGGATAAAAAGGCTGTGGTACATTTACACAATGGAATACTACTCAGATGTAAAAAAAAAAAAGGAAATCTTGCCCTTCTCCACAGCATAGATGGACCTGGAGAATACTATGCTAAGTGAAATAAGCCAGTCAGAGAAAGACAAGTACAATATGATTTCACTTATCTGTGGAATCTAATGAACAAAATAAACAAAACAGAAACAGACTCATAAGATGCAGAGAACAGACTGACAGCTGTCAGAGGGAAAAGAGATTGGGGATTGGGTGAAAAGGGTGAGGGGATTAAGAAAAAACCCTCATAAACAGACAAGAGTACAGTGATCCCCAGAGGGAAAAGCGGGTGGGAGTAGGTAGAAGAGGGGAATGGGGGGATAAATGGCGATGGAAGGAGACCTGACTTGGGGTGGTGAACACAATACAATATACAGATGATGTGTTATGGAATTGTACACCTGAAACCTATATAATTTTACTAACCAATATCACCACTTCAATAAATTCAATTTTAAAAAATTAAAATTAAAAAAAGAAAAAGAAATCATGGATTAGCCCAAAATCACAAAGATTTAATCTTGTCTTCTTTTAAGAGTTTTGTAACTTTATCCATTTAACTCAGGCCTATAATCCATTTTGAGTTAATTTTTGTATATGGCATGAAATAGAGGTCCATGTTCATTCTTCTGCATATAGATATTCAGTTGTCTCAGTGCCATTTTGGAAAGATTATCCTTTCCCCACTGAATTGTCTTGACACCCTGCTGAAATCAATGGACTATAAATGTACACGTTTGTTTCTGGACTCTCAATGGTATGCTTTCCCTAGACCAGTACAATACTGCCTTGATTTCTGTAGCTTTGAGGTAAGTTTTGAAGTAAGTATAAATTCTTCAACTTTGTTCTTCAATATTATTTGGCTATTATGGATCCCTTGCATTTTCATATGGATTTTAAAACCCATATATTTTGTTCTTCTAGAAATTTGTTACTTATGTGTTATTTTTTAGTTGTATCTTACAAGTTTTTTTATATTTTCAGTCATTATTTTCTTTTTTATATACATTTTCTCTTAAGATTTTAAAAATCTCCCAAGCAACTAATTAGGGTCTCAATAGTGACCATCTTATCTTTTAATTTTTTAGTTTAAAACCTTTTAGCTCTAGATAGAAAGTTTGTGTAGGCTGTGTGTGTATTGTTACTGAATCTTCTTATGTTCTCTTGTTACTATTTTATTTACTAACAACTTTACTGAGATATAATTGACATAAAATAAAATTTGTCCTGTTAAAACATAAAATTGTTTTAAGTAGATCCACAGAATTATGCAACCATCTGATTTCAAAGTGCCTAATTTCAGGACATTTTTATAACCACTTAAAGAAAGTCTGTACCCATTAGTTCTTGACAAATTTTTTTATATACCTTTATTATTGAGAGTATTACAGATGTCCCCTGCCCCATTGCCCCCCTCCGCCGGGTTCTGACAGTTTCTTGATAAGCCTCTTTCTTACATCTTCTTTTTTCATTTTAGCATAACCACCACTCTGCCTTGAACTATTTGCTTATTCAAAATTAAAGTGTATTTAGGTTACTGGTTATGATTCACCGTGTCTCTAGAGAAATCTTAAAACTTTTGCAGGGAAGTGGTCAATTATTTATGTAGAATTGAAAAGGCTTTGCTGCTCATCATTTAAAACACGTGTCTTTCCTTCCTTTTAAGATTACCCAGGCTACACTGTAAAACTATAAAGTAGCTCCACATCTGAGCATTGAAATTTTATGAAGTGTTTGGGAGGGTGAAAAAACACGATTTGATTTCCTGGCCCTATATTCCTTTTGCCTGTTTTCTTTTGACATAAGAATTGCATTAATAAATGGTTTGCCAAAGTCCTGTGAGAAAAATTAGAAAAGGAATTTAAGCAATGTGTATCCATACTCAGTTCTGTATTAATAATGAATAAACCTCCTGTCCACCCCATTTGAAAACTACTTTCAAATGGGCCCAGAAGCTTCCTGAGTTACGTCAGTGGACGCTTTGCAAGGGCTGACAAAACAATGACTTCAAACTTGGAGAGTGTCCCACTCTCTATTGTCAAAACCTTTAGAACTTTGAACCGCTTTCTCGTGTGGAAAGCACAGCAGCAGAACCTCCATTTTTTAAGGTAAGCAAACGTGGGTTAGAATGCCACCCAGCTGCTGTGTTATCTTAGACAACGTGAGAAAACAGACCTATGGTCTGTGGACCTCGGCTTCCTCCTTTCTCTGCGTGTACCCTGACTTCTTCCTGACCTCACCAGCTAGCCAGGCAGATGAGGTCACTTTAACCAAGGTCACGCCTACTTCCTTGGCAGCTGCTCCCTGCAGCTTACACAGGATTTAGGCTTCCCGGTAAAGTTCACCAGCCCAGCATGCTGCCAGGTGTGTCTCACAGGTGCTTACTTGCAAACAAACAAGTTCCACCCATTCCATGGAGGGCACTGTCCCTCCTCCACACTGTGCTGTGGCTCTGTCAGCTCTTCTGCTCCCCGGGGCTCAGAACAGGCCCTGCTGCTGCTTCTCCAGGGGATACAGACAGGAACTTAGGATCACCAGGTACCTGATATTATTCTGGTACTTGATTCTCAAAATCTCTACCCTCATCTGAGTTTTTATCTGGTACTAAGGGCAGGAAGTCTATGCAAGCCATCTCTAGAGATTTAGGCTTCTAGCCCCAGGGAACATGAGAATCACTTGGTGAGTTGTTGAAAATTAAGATTCCTGAACGCCACCCAGGTCTCTGAATTGAACTTGCAGTGTTGAAGGTCACGGGCCACCTGGAGAGCACCTCTCAGTGTATTGTTGACTCGGATAGTGTCAGGCTGTCTGATGCATCCACATATTCTCGGTCATTTCTGTACTTCCCCCCTTACAGCAGAGTGCTGTCCACAACCCAGGTAACCTGTGAAGGGGCAGTCTGTAATCAGTAGCCCCTGTGGCTCGGGCTCTCAGTTCTTAGCCATGATAAACATGTACTCAAGTAGTGAGTAGTCTGAGGTGTAAATGGACAGGGTCCTGCATTATCGTCTTAGATCTCTAACTTTTTTCTCTTCCTGTATTCCCTGGATATTTCTATTCACTCTACTCATTTCTATTTAAAGTTCCCTTTAAATCTGCCCCTCCTCTCCATTCCCGCTGCAGCTACCCCATTCAGGCAAGCATCACGTCTTGTCCAGACTGTTAAAACCAACTGCCAATTCCTCTTTCTGCCTCCAAACGTTTCCTCGCAGTTGAAAACCAACTGCTAGCCAGAAGATCTATTAGAATTGTAAGTCTATGATCCCATTTCTCACCATCCCCTCCAGCAATCATCTGCCCCCCCCCAAAATACTGTATAAAAAACCCTAATATAATAAACTGATAAAACAGAAGCTGCTCCGCTGAAGGAGACTCATGAGAAGAGGAGAGCATACCTCCATGCACCCACCCAACCTTCCTGGATCTCCCCCACCTCCACCGTCAACCCTGGCAGCAGTTCTCAGTATCCAAGGAATCGCTGGTCTCTGTGGAACACAATTTGAAAACTACATCTCTAAAAGATAAATTCATAATTACCTGCATGGCAAAAAAGGCCTCCAGTAACCTAACCCCGACTCATCTCTCCAGCTTCACCCCCTCCCATGAATCCCTCAGAGATACCTTATGCTCTATAGCTGGGCAGACACTATGATAGTTGCTAGTTACATGCGACTTTTTAAACTTAAATTAATTGAATTAAATAAAATTAAAAATTTAGTCTTGCTGTCAACTAGTCACATCTCAAGTGCTCAAGAGCCACTGTGGCCCGTGGCAGTCATGATGGGCATCCCAGATACAGAATATTTCCTCCATGCAGAAAGTCACTCTAGAGATACTAAACTAACAGCAGTTTCCCACACCCCACACACTCTCACAGCCTAGAGCCTTCGTACTTGCTGTCCTCTCTATTCTTCAAGATTCTGTCTGAAGAAACCTCATCTTAGAGGCCTTCCCTGAACTTCCCGAGTTCCTGTCTGATTCAGGGAAAACTGGGGCACTGTTTCCTCCCTGATCCTTCCTTGGTATCTCTGATCCCTGAAATTCTTTCAATATTGTACTTTTCACATGATTTTATAATTATTTGCTTGGCTGTATATATTTTACATTAGGCTGATGTTTTAACTCATCTTTATAACCAAAGCAATAAATATCTATTAAATTTATAAATTCATTGATAAAGAATGGAAAACAATCAGATTGCTATATACAATTGGGTGAAAAATGACAGTAATTATGGGAATGATGGATGTGGTGAGCAGAACAATGCCCACCCCTGAAGATGTCTACATTCTAACCACCAGAACTTATACCTTACGTGGCAAAAGGGATATTGCAGATGTTGATAAAGTTAAGGACTTTGAGATAGGGAGATTATTATGGGTCATTCAGGTGGGTCAACGTAATCCTTAAAAGTGGAAGAGGGCCCGGCCGGGTGTGGCTCAGCGGTTGAGCGTCGACCTAGGATCCAGGAGATCGGGGTTCGATTCCCGGTCAGGGCACATGCCCAGGTTGCGGGCTCGATCAATGACTCTCTCATCATTGATGTTTCTATCTCTCTCTCCCCCTCTCCTTTCCTCTCTCTGAAATCAATAAAGATATATTAAAAAAAAAAAAAGTTGAAGAGGGAGGCAAAAGTGAAGATTCTAGGACTACAACATGAGAAGGATTCAACCTCCAGCTGCTGGCTTTGAAGAGGAGAAAGGAGGCCACAAGCCAAGAAAAGTGAGCGACCTCAAATTGTGGAAAAGCATAAACAGATTCTCCCTAGAGCCTCTGAAAAGGAACACAGCCTGCCTCCCCTTGCCTTTAACCCATTGGGACACATTTCAGACTGCTAACCTCCAGAACTGTACAATAATATATATATTTGTGTTGTTTGAAGCTGCTTTGTTTGTAGTAATTTGTTAGAACACCAAAAGGAAACTAATACAGTGGAGTTAGGAAGGGAAAAGCATTAGTACAGAAAGAAAAGATGTTTAGCTAGGGGACTTCTAAGTGCTGGGACCCTGGGGTCCAGTGAAGGCAGAACCCCACCCAGTGCAGCAGAGCAGGGACATTATGACTGACCCCAAGGTGGAGAGGATGTGTCCTGGGCTTGAACACAGTCAGGAGTGAGGAGGGGTTTTATGGGCCCCTGGGGCTGGAGAGCTTAGTGCAGGCAGGAAGACAGGGCAGGAAGACAGGATCTCTCGACAGGCCCAGTGGTACCAACACCTAGTCTAGACTTCATGCTCTTTCAGAGAACAGAAAAAGACCAAATGCTTTCTAAAAGCCCACAAGCATCTAGCACACTGCATCAATCAAATACTTATAGTATGATATGTAAAAGACACTGGGTAGCTTCGTGAACACATTGGACATTTTATTTTGTGTTGTGTAAACTAAGTGGTATTATTACTACACCCACACTTCCAATGGAGAACATTCTGTTCAGAGAAGCTGTAAATACATGCCAACTATTTCCCCATCACAGTTTCAATATGAACTGAATAGTTTTCAGTGATTTGATTTTTTTTTAAGCATTCATTTAACAACTACCTTCTATTCCAAACCATTCCTTTGGATGCAGAGCAGTGCGGCCAGAGCTGTGTCAGTGGTGTCCTGACCAAAGTCCTGAGGGCATGATAGTCACCATGGCCATGCCTACCCTGGGAAAAAGTTTCACACAAGGAGGTGATGATTAAACCCTGTCCTGAAGGATAAGTAGGTGTCTGCCAGGTAAAGAAGGTGGGGCAGGGTTGGTTCTCAGAGTATAAAGAAGGAGGGTGGCCTCGTGGACAGATATTTCCCGGAGCCACATTTCAAACCAGGCTGAGTCACAGCCTGTCAGAGTGCAAGTGAAGGGAGGGCGGAAGATGAGGAAAGTGCTCTTGAAGGAAGGCCAAGGGCAAGTCTGGGAGGGACCCTGTATTCCATGCTGCCATCATGACCCCCTGAAGGGTTTTGGGCAAGGAAAATGATTACATTTGCAACTAACAAAAGACAAGGTGACAGTCTTGCACCCAAGAGAAGGCAGGGTGGTAAGCTGAGGCAACTCTGTCAGTGATGCTGGAATTCACTATAGATGAAGAGAAGTCGCATGACTAGGGATGTTAACAAGGTGTAGCTAGATGGGTAAAAGCCTCAGAACTTGGTTATCAGTTTGCTTAGGGAGAGCAAAGGAAAGGTTTCTGTCTGAATGACAGGAGGGTGAGAACACCATTGAGACAGGGAAAGCTTGATTGTGGACAGGTTGAGCCACAGGGTGCCTGTGTGCCCTGGCAGAGCCACTCATGGAACTGAGGTGTTTGTGCTTGAAGGTCAGTGGAAAGCCCTGGATTGACTGGGGAGGTGCCAATGAATAGGCATCTCTGAAGCTATACTCAGCATAATAACAGTTCCCCATTGTTGCTTCTTCAGTACTAGGAACCGTGAGAAGGCCTTTATATCCATTACTGAATTTAATCTTTACAACAGTCCTGTGCATTTTGCTATCACATTTTACAGCTGAAAAGTCTAATGCTTGGAGAGGCTAAGCAACTTAATGTACCCAGGTCACAGTGCTTGCAGATGGGAGAGGTGGGATTCAAGTTTTTTTGAGTGATTACTCATACATTGTGCAATTAAATCACAATGAAAGGATATAAATACCTTGGAAAATTGAAAAGGTAAAATAAAATAAGCCCTGAAAATGTAATGTATAGCATGGTGACTAGAATTAATAATATTGTATTATATATTTGAAAGTTGCTTAGATCTTGAAAGTTGTCATCACAAGAAAAAAATTGTAACTATGTGTGGTGACGGTTGTTAACTAGACTTATTGTGGTGATCATTTCACAACATATGCAAATATTAAATCACTATGCTGTGCTCCTGAGACTAATATAATGTACCAATTATATGTTTTTTAAAAAACTTGCACCTAATGCAAATACCATCTTAGATAATTGAGAGTAGAGTTTCAAAGGCAGATTTTGAAGTACAACTTTCATGCCCTGCACAAAATCTTCTTCCATTTCTGAAAGCAATTTCTCCCCTAGATAATCTCTAAACTCCCCAAACCTGTGTGTTTCTCCCAGCTGGGCTTTGTATTTCTTTTTGTCCCCCACTGTACAATAAACTACTTAAGGCAGAGGACCTTTCTCATAGACCTTTAGAGGTAGTCAGAGTGCCTGTCACAAAGCACCTATTAGGTACTCAATAAATATTTGTTGAGTTTCTTCATTCATTCAACAAAGAGATGTTAAAGCGCCTCTACGCAGAGCACCGTGTGAGTGAGCAGGAGTGCAACGGGAGGCCAAACATGCACAAATCCTTCCCTCATGGAACTTCCAGGTTACTACTGGCAGCACAGACATTAATCAAAATATCACAGATACAAGCATAACTACATTTGACCAACAGCTGCCTCTTAACAGGGAGTGGAAGCCAAAAGATTATATCTTCAGAGTGCTCAGAGAATTACATACTCAGGGAAACTATGTTTTAAGAACACAGGTAAAATAAAGACATCTGCAGACAAACAAAGACAGAGTTTACTGGCAACATATTAAAGAATCTAGAGATACTAAAGAATCTCTAAGTATGTTCTTCCATACATAGGAAAATGACCCCAGAAGGAAGATCTCACATGCAAGATGGAATGATGAGTGAAGAAAATAATAAGCCCATGGCTAACTCTAGAAACTCACTGATTATGTAAAATGATAATATCAACAATGACTAATTTTTGCAAATATAAAAATAAGGCAGAACCAAAAAACTGGGTAAAAATAGAACTGAAGTTGGCGAAGGGGTAATGAGGGGTGAAGCATTCTAAGATCTTAGTGTTTAGAAGGAAGGTAAAGTTTTGATTCAGTTGAGACTTCTTAAGTTAAACATGAACAATAAAATATCTAGAATAGCTACTAAATATACAGAAACAGACTGTGTACGTTCCAAATTAGCAGAGAGGGAAAATGGAACGTGGTAGGGGTGACCTTAAGTCAATGCATTTACATAAGTCGAAAAAGGCAACCAAACAATATATGTTTTAATATACATATATAGTAAAATTACATTTTTTAAAATAAAGGAAATGATTACCACAAAGATTAGACTGGTACATACTTCTCTCTAGGATCAAAGGGTGCTCCCTGGGGACCTGGTTGGGTCTTTAATAAAGGAAACAGATGGCACACTCAAATTAATTTGAAGGGAAGTTACTAAGGGGGTTACTTACAACAGTAGGGGGAATGTGTAGAAAAATAAGTTAATACAGTGCTCCATTGGTCAAAGCTAACTGAAAGAGCAGGCAGAGCAGGTTGTAGGTGGAGACCATGCAGATCAGCTCCCCAGAGCACAAAACATGGGGGGCAGAGTGGAGCAAGAGGGTCAAGGTGAAGGGCAGGCCACAGATATCCACACAATGGGGCTCATTTCATTCTCCTTTTATATCACTAAGTTATGTTCTATTTATACAAGTTTGTATGCAGGATACATTTTGCAGCTCAAAAATAGGGAAACGTGCAATAAAAATGATGGTATTTTTTTCTTATTGGAAAACTACTTTAAAGCTGTTTCAAACATAGAAATGAGTAGCAAGGGAAATAAGAAACATTAAAATGACTAGTAATAGGCATTATTTTTTCCTCCGCTGTTAGCCAACTCCTTTACTTCTATTTTTCCTCATTTGCAGAAAGGACAGCAAAATAGTTTAAGTTGTCACAATCTCATTTATCAGATCATCTAGCCAAGAAAATAAGTCAATTTTCAAGTTTCTCACAGAGATAACTAGTCATTTTCAGTAAGGACAGTTTGCTGCCTCAAAGTGGTATGCCGGGAATGTTAGATCCCATTTACTGAGAAAATGATACATAACTTAAATAAAAATTAAATAAATAGAAAAAGTTTAAACAAAAAAATTTCAGCGATCATAAAACAATGATTTAAATTTTTTTTCAGCACTCTCGATTGTAACATAATTATATACAAAAGCATAATTAGGCAATAATAATAACCAACAATTACTGAGTGCTTTTCTTTGTCAGACAGTTATCTAAACTCCGTTTACATATTAAATCATTTAATCATTACCAGAAACCTACAGGGCGGGATTATTAGTACCTTTTTACAGATGAGGACACTGAGGCATAAAGAAATCAAATCACTAGACGGTGAAGCTGAGTGCACGTTCTTTACGACTGTGTCCCAGGAGTTGCTCCAGTTGAGGTGTGGTGATGCCGACCCAGAGCTCCCTCCCTGCCTCCTCTCCCCTAGCAATGGGGCGTCTTTGAGAGAGACTGTGAAACGCCAAGGGCTACACAGAACACAATTTGAAATCTACCAACTTAGAAAGGAGGAAACGCATAAGAATATTTGGGGGAATATTAGAATTGAGTGTTTCATTTGATATAAGTTTCCTTAAAACCAAGAAAAACTGTGAAATACCATGGTTTAGATCAAGAGTTTTTAAACCGTGTGGTTCATTGACGACTCTGAAGTCAAAGGTAAACTCTTGTGCATACATGTCATCTAAATGTCCCAGCTTGTCTTTGCCCATGTAATCAAATTTCCCTTTCATGTCCGATCACAAAGGCTTGGGTGTCCGTGTCACCCAGCATGCTTGGCTAAACAAAGTCCAGTCCTTTCCAGCTGCCTGGCAAAAGGAATCTGGGAATTTCCAGGCAATCCTACATGTGCCACAGATCATCCTGGTTGTGGCTTGCCACTTTAGCCAGATTTGTGTTTCTGGAGTGCAGCTCCTCCCTTCTGCAGATTGCCTCTTGCCATTTTTTAAGGATAATTGATTACTAGAATCCTTATCTGAGGAAAACTGGGTAGTATAATGCAAAACATAGTTTAAGGCCCCAGGCTTCGAGATCAACCAGACCTGGGTTTGAATTCTGTGGTTTGAATTATTAGTTGTGGACAAGTTGTTTAGTTTGGACTTGGTTTTCTCATCTATAAAGGGAACATTATAATATCCATTTAGCAAGATTATAGTGAGAATTAAATTCAGTAAAGCATGTGCCTGGAACACAGAGTGTACTCTCTGAATGATAGCTCTTGCTAGATTATTTTGCAATGGAGACATCTAAAATGGTGCAGAAACCTTAATTCTACAGGACCATTTCCTTGATCATCAACATTCAAGAATGTCAAAGACAGCAATAAAGTTACATTAGTAAAGGAAATTTTAATTTTACAGTTACACTGATTCAGACCAGATACTTTAATTATGGTGATCTAATACGATAAAGGGCTAGAACTGAAATCTTTCAAAGGGTAAATGGCTAATTTTTTTCTTACACTTTTGTCAGATATCAGTTATCAACTGTCAGATATCAACTGCATTGTTTGCATGAGTTAATTAGGTCAACTCCAAACTGAACTTTCCAGTGACTTCATAGTATACAAATATTCTTTGTTGTTTACTCAGACTAGATTCACAGATATGAGGTCCTGGATGTATACATGTCAAACTTTACTCATTTGGAAATTATGAAGTATGTTTTGCTTGTCAAATAAATGGGGACTTATTCCACTCTTGCAAGGAAGTGGAAAACAAGGGTAGTGAAAATTCATTTTAGGAGAGCACTTCCCCTTTTTCTTTCTAGAAGGCCACCAAGAAGGACATGTAAATTTTCTTTAACACGAGGTGAGAGAGAGTTTTCACTTCACGATCAAAACTTCTGCATTCAATTTTGCAAAGCTCACTCACAAACAATTGGTGCTATTTTGGTCAAAACTGGGAAGTTAAAAAAATTTTGAAATGATGTCCCGAACAACTACTAATTGTGTTAAAAGATTTGCTCAACACTGACCTGAAGCGTAATCTTTTCTTTTCTCCATACAAAGCATAACAGCTGTAGTGACAGGAAGCAATGCTATCCTAGTGGCATGTAGCCTATCCTGATTGCTCATCCAAATTAACATCTATTCAGTGGTTATTTACTAAGTAGTTATTACATATGAAGTCATACTATTTTAAGTACAATGTATTATATGTTTCTACTTATAATTTTCCAATGTAACCGTTGCTCATAATGAACTTGGGAGGTTGGTGAGATAGTTCAGATCAATGTTGCTACAAACATAGCTTAAGCGTCTACTATCTGTAAGGAAATAAAAATGCATAAGGTGTTCTAGTTCTAGTTCCTCACAAGATGATGAAACTAATGTTGATGCCGTCTCTCTGCCCCAAACTGAGTCCAGAAAGGCCACAGTGAAAAGAAATTGGGTCGACAGTCTACAAAGAGTCTGAGATCCCCAGGTGAGACAGAGAGGCCGTACGCTAGAGCTGGAGCAGAAAACCACACGCAGCAAGCAGAGGATGACCTGCTGGGAGCTTCCCTGTGGTGCCTTGTTCTTTGCCCCACATTCCTTGGCTGGATGATTGCCAGCCATGGTCCTCGGCATTTGTCAGGGGTTGTGATGTCACATCAGATAGCTGGGGAACCAGCTGCCTTGGGAATGAAAGGCAGCAAGCAGACCAGCTCCCTTCCAATCCTTGTCCTTCAGCCCTGCCCAGGCTTCCTCTGGGAGCCAGGAATTGACAGCGCAGGGAGGCAGCTTTTTGCAAAAGGCAGTGCTGGGCTGAGGTCCCAGGAGGTCCTCTGAGAGATGAGGTAATGAATGGGACTTGGGAGCACAATCAACAGAACCTCACACCAGAACTTTCCACACCGAGGAGAGCACCCTCACGCTCACTTCTTAAACGCACGCGGAAGGGCAAAAGCTAGGAGCTGAGCCTTTGTCTCCCTCCCAGGTACACAACCAGCTCAGGGTGAGTACACAGCAAGAGGGCTGATGAGCCTGAAGCACTTCTCCCAATTTAATCTCCTGGGACAAACTGTTACATTTGTATGAGATAGAAAACAAATACACCCGATTTAGGTTTCCTATGCAGAATTCTCAGAAGGTAAGACATGTCTATCACATAATTATTTTTTGTGAGTACAACTAAAATATATAAATGTCTTATTTGGAACCTCTTAGCTCTCATTCAAACCCATTTTTCAAACATAATACAAATAACACTATGGCAGGACCCTTTAATGTCAATAGGAGCTATAAAGGAAGGAAAAGACATAAATTTGTTCACTCAACAAGTATTTTAATGCCTGTTATGTGCCAGGTACTGTTCTAGGAGCTGAGAGTACAAAAATTAATAAAAATGGACAAAACTGAAGGGAAGAAAGACAATAATAGATCATAAGTAAAATATATAGTACTGTAACTGCCTTTACGGTACTTATAATAAAATGGGCCAGTACGTGGCTATCCCGTATATATGTTTTCAAAATCTTGCTGTTTTGAAAAAAAGTAGTGTGTGGAAATACTTTATTCAAAGTTGGGATTTGTTATAACTTTACTTTCTATAAGTTGAACCTCTGAGAAAGGTGGCTTTGAAGAGACTATTCAATATACATTAGAAAAATAATGAAGCTGGAGCTGAAGAAAAGAAAGTATTTCCTGGTTAAATAATACCTATAGGGCTTTATCCAGGAAATTGTGAAGTCCTTCATAGGCAGATACCACCTCTCTTTCACTGCCCCATCGAACAAAGAAAAAAAAGAAAAAGTTCAAGGAAAAGGAATGAGAACCTCTGAGAATCACCTTAGAGTCAAACCTCGAGGGAGGGCTAGAATTTCGCAAGAATTCAATATTCAGCAGTCAGAAAGTTGCAAGAAAACTATCCTGAAACTATCCATAATGTGGGAGAGTTTGGGGCATGAAGTATCAAAATTTAATGAGAAATTAAAGAAGTATTTTTTTAACAATGAAGACTAAATAAAGAACCAGCACTTATGAACCAGGGAAGGTGACATTAATTATACTGAAAGTGTTTATATTTCTTTAATTCTTGTTCTAATTATATTTTTTAACCATAGTGACCAACAGTCATGCTCGTGCTTAAGGCCTTATGATTTCTTAGAAACACGTGACAGCAAAGAGGCAGAACTCTCATGTAAGTCTGAGCTCTAACGTGAGGCTCCTCCTTTGGCGTGAACCAAGGCACAGTTGGTCCTGGCATGTTCTCCTCATTTCAACATACGCGAAATTCTCGCCAACACGTAGTGATAGAAATGGTCACTGCCAGCCAGGACAGGCCACAAGCAAAAAGAACTTCCAAGAAACCACCACAGTTCTGTGGTTTGTTCCCTCAAATATTTGACTAGTGCACACTGGACACTAAGAACAAAGCCTCCCACACTGCCGTCCCCAGCTAGATCGGGAGCTCTTTCCTCGCCAGCTCGCTTCCCTCTCAGTGACCCCGGGCTGTGTCCCATGTCCTGATCAGCTGCGTCTGGCAGGCAGGCAGTTTTCACAAGGAGTCCTGCGAGAAAGTTGGGTGTTTTTTTTCATTATGACCAGAAAAATAACCCATGTACTTGGGGTAATGAGTCAATAAAAACTTCTTTATGGACAAAAGAACATTTATTTGGGACATTTTTTTCCAAAATCTAAACCTCATATCTTTTGAAATGAAAAAGTTAAGGAAGTACGAATAAAAGCATTTATAGCCTTTCTTTATCAATAACTATGGCTGATTTTAAAACAAAAAAGTTCCCCCTGATAAGTCTTTCTATCAAATCATAGAGAATAAAACCATCTTCCAGGTTTTGATAAATGAACATTCAGTGTAAAGATCACAGGCAAAGTAAAGAAGACAAGAAATAGTGTGCATTCTAGTCTTGACAATCAAAACGGACTGCCCATCTAAAGCGTTTCTCATTCTATGGTAAACAGAAAGAACAGAGGAACAACAATGCAGAAACATGCTAGTTATTCTCAATACCCAAAAATTCCCATTTTTAAACCATGCTTTAGCTTATTCAGAAGTGTTCAACTCCTTGAACAACAGAGAAATTTCTCAGACGGTCAGCATAAATTACATTGTGCAACTTCCCTTCAACCAAACCACAAACAGCCTCAGCATAAACAGTCAATGTCCCCAAAATGGAGCAAAAGAAAATAATAGATTCAAAGTTGGGACTGTAGAAAAAGGGACAGCTTTTTTTTTAATGTAGCTGTATGTATTTTCTGATATGAAATACCTCTTTCTGTAAGCTGCGGAGATAATAAAGAGTAGTTATTTAGTGTTTATTATGCACAAGACACTGTACTGCTTTATGTGGGTTATTTCATTTATTCTTCTAAAAATTCTATGAAAAAGACATTATCATTATTACCCTCTTTTTACAGGAGAGGAAAATAAGGCTTGAAGAGTAGATTGCATAGCTAATAAATCAAAACCAGATGTCTGATTCCAGAATCAGTGCTTCTACTTTTTTTCTTTCTGTCTTTCTTTTTAGCAAATTATCTTTCCCCTTAACTATAGGTATTTTCAAAGAAAAGGCCAAAAGGCCTTTGCTCTTTCCTCTATATATTCTTTCATTTATTTTAACTATTGCCGTTAAAATCATTCCTCCCAAATGAATATCTGAGAATCAGGACATTTCTTACCTGCAAGACTTTGCAGATTGGTGAGGTCTGACTTGCCCTGAACCATTCCTCCATGTATCCTTAAATTCTAGCTGGGGGTATCTATTCTGAATGTCGCACTCTCAACTCAACAGGTAATTGTGTAAGTAGAGACAAGCATTTAATTTGTTGTTGCTGTTGTTCTCAGTTGTTTTTTGGTTGTTTTTATTTTATTATTATTTTTTAATCCCAGAAAGAAATACATTTAAATGATCCCTAAGGTCTAAACTGTATGGTTCTGTGATTCTATATATAGGATTAAATGTCATCACATTATCCTCCAAACCTCTTCTTCCTAACCTGCCTATGTCTCTGAATGGGCACTTGGGCAGAGGACTGAAGGAGAGGAGGAAACGAGCAGCATAGATCTTGAGGATGGAGTGTGTCAAGCAGAGCAAACAGAATGTGAGGTCCAGCCTGACTGGCATGTTAAAAAAACTCTCAGAAGCCATTATAGCTGGAGCTGAGTAAGCAAGAGAAAGAGTGAGAGAAGAGGAGGTCAGAGACGGTCAGCTCATGAACCTCATAGGGTCATATGGTCTGTGCTTAGAATGGCCATGTACTTTGTTGAATGCTCTGAGGTCAGCAACTTGGAGTTATTAATAAGAGTTTTAACAAGGAGCTCTGCATTTCCATTTTGTATGAGGCCCTGCAAATCATTAGCTGGTCCTGGGTCAGAGCAGTCAATTGTTGGGCAAGAGTCAACTGTTGTAGTGTGTTGTAACCACTGAGCCTTGTAAGGACTTTGAATGAGATGAGAAGCCATTGAAGGCTTTTGAATGAAAGAATAAAAAGATCTGACTGTTTTTCTTTTAAAATCACTCTGGCTACTGCTTTTAAGATAGATCTAAGAGGTCTACGGTGAAAACTGGGAGACCCGAAATAATCTAGTCTGGTGATAAGGGTGATTTGGTCCATGCTGATAGCAGTAGAGGCAGAAAGAAATGGTCGGATTCTGGGCATATCTTGAAGGTATAGCCAAAAGCATATGGTGATGGATATGATGTAGATGTGAGAGAAAGAGAAGTCAGAGATGATTTCAGGGTTTGGGGCCTGACCATTGGGAAGAAGAGAGGCAGACTGAAGGAGACTCCAGCCTGGGCTTGTGGAGACCGGGAGTTTGATTGCAGTTATGTTGAGTTTGAGATGCCTAGTAGACACCAGAGTGTAGGTATTGAGTAGGTAGTTAGATATGCAAGTCTGGGGTTCAAGAAAAAGGTTCAGGCTAGAGATATAAATATTCAGAGGTGGAGGAGATGAGGAGGAACCAACCAAGGAGAATGTGAAGGAGCAGGCAGTGTTAGGAAGGAGACCCAAGAAGGAGTATCCTCAGGTTAAGAGAAGAAAGGAGTATCTGGTATGTCAATAGACTTGTCAATATTGCTGATAAGTAAAATGCGCCAGAGAATTAATTGACTGACCATTGGATTTTGTAAGATGGGGATTTTATAAAATGCTGTTTCACTTTACTATTGAGATCCTTCTCCTTATTTAAATGTAAAACTTCAAGCATATCAACTCCTTATTTACCCTCACACCACTATTTAGATGACCCTTTTATCATATCCACCATTTCATTTTAAAAAAAATCATATCCAGAGCCTTTCTTAATAGTACAACCTAATTCAGGCCCCTGTTACCTCAGGACTGGATTGCTGAGTGCCCTTCTAAACTGTCTGCTGGTTTCTAGTCTCCTCAGCAGCAACCCATCCGGATTAGTTATCCTGGAAGAAAACATTCTGCAGGGATTTCCCAGGTTCTATGGCTTTCAGCAAAAGCATACTAGTAACATGCTTCTCTCACCCACTTGCCCAGTGCAGTGCACAAACATGTCCTCGTGATTCACAACATACACCTATGTTATGAGCCGCAAAGTTCTGCCTGAACTCCATAGAAAAGAACCCACAATTAGAGCCACCATCTAGAATGAGTAGGCCCTCTATTTGCAGTGATTTGATGGACTAATTCAATCTTTCTTAATTTAGGAAGCATGGGAGATTGAAAAATACCAACACTGATTAAATAGGGCAAAGGACTAATGCTTTCTAAGAAAATATAAGCTAACACACCTATTAAAACAGCTAAAGTAAAAAAAATTAAAAAATATTCTTAAAAAACATAAACCACTTACAGCATCAAATACTGTACTGGCAAGGACAAGTTGCAGCTGGAACTCTAATTCACTGCAAAAATTCACTCTCATTTGGAATGCAAAAACAGTTTGGTCACTCTGGAAAATAGTTTGGCAGTTTCTTATAAAGTTAAACAAATACTTAAAATATGACACAGGAGTCCCACTCCTAGCTACTTTCCCAAAGGATACTAAAACATGTGTCCATGAAAAAAAAACTTGTAAGTGAATGTTTATGCAGTTTTATTCATAATCACCCCAAACTAAAAACAAACCAAATGACCATCAAATGGTAAACAAATAAACAAATTGTTGTACATCCACAAAATGGAATCCTACAAAGAAATAAAAAGAACAAAGCCTTGACACATGCAGCAACATGAATAAATTTCAAATGCACATTGCTAAGTGAAAAAAGCCAGACAAAAAAGGTTGCCTCCTGAGTGATTCCATTCATACAGCATTCAGGAAAGGGGTGGACTATAAATACAGGAAACGGGTCAGTGTTTACAAGGACTGGCGGTGGTTGGACTGAGGGAATTTTGGAAAATATACTATAACTTGGTTGGGAGCAGTAGTTCTATGCTTATATAGGTTTGTCAAAATCATAGAACTACACTTGAAAGTGGTGAATTTTACTGCATCCAAATAATACCTCAATAAACCTGATTTTAAAGAGTTCTACGAGAGCAAGTACTGTTTTATTCACTGCTTTATCCCTAGCATCTAGAACGTGTGAACAAAAAGGGGTCACATACTAAACCGGACTGACTTTCAGAGACTGAAAGTAACCACATAGGATAGTCTGAACACACAAATTCCTAACTAAAAGCGCGTCATGGTGGGTAGTCATGCCCTAGACCTGTATTTTCCTTGACAAAGGTCGATCTTTATCTTAGGCGAGCCTGTCTGTTGTCCTTTTGCATCTAAGATGGCACACCTTTGAAATGTCAGCATAATCTTTTCCAGACCCCTTAGGGCACAACCTCTACGCCAGAGCAGAAGACCACAGGACTCCTCCTTGTTATCTTGTGCTCCTTTCCCTGCATACCATCTCTATGTGCCAAAAATGTTAATTATTAACTACCCTGTACCCAGCAATGTGAAAAAAGTATGTGTCTCTTCCTTTTACTTTTTGTCCAATCCCAGAGATTTCCTCACTTTGCTGTCTGTTGTCTCCTTTATCTACCAGCAGTGGGTTTCATGTAACCCTCCTTGCATCTCCTCCTTTGATTCTAATGTTAAAATAAGCTGCAAATCTGCCATTCTGTAGAACATTTTCTCAGTCTGTTGAAGTTTGACTTCCCAGCAATTGTCTTAGTTTGGCTCAAACTCATAAAAGTTCTCCACCTTTTGGGACACTTCTTGTGTTGACAAAGGCACATAATAAGTGTTTATTATAGGAGTGTTGACATAAGAAACATTCAAACCCGTGAAGAATTTTTGTGAGCTTATATGAGCCAAACTGTCGACAATTGCCGGGAAGCCAGTGTTTCAATGGATTGAGATAATGCTCTGGAAAATGGCAGTTTTGCACTTTGTTTTATACATTACAATCAACAGAGGAGACATGAGTGGGTTACATGAAATTCATTGGTGATAGATTAGGGAGGCAGGAGAAAGCAAAGTGGGGGTGGGGGGGACCTCTGGGATTGGATAAAAAAATTAAATGATGGACACACACTTCTTTTACTTAGGTGGGTACGGGATAGGTAATGGTCAACAATTAACTCAGTAAAAATGAGGGGATCTGTGAACTACTCAATTCTGCTTTGAGGGGTCTGGAAAAGGAAAATTATTTGACATTCCAACGATATGTTATCGTAGATGCAAAAGGCAACAGACAGGCTCAGTTAAGGTAAAGACTGACCTTTGTCAGGGGAGATACTGGCCCAGGACATGACTACTCACCATAAACAGCTTTTCAATTAAAAAGTTTTAATTTCGAACCATCCTTTGTCATTACTTTAGGTCTCTGAGTTTGCAAGGCTGCCACGCAGGCCTTCCCTGAGCTTGTCAGGTTAGCATGTGGCCCCTTTTCATCCACAGAAGGAAAGAAGATAGAAGTGAGAGAATGAAAAAAGAAGGAAAGAAAAAGAGAAAGAAGGAAAGGAAATGAGAAAGAGAAAGAAGGAAGGAAGGAAAAGAGAAAAAAGGACAGAAGAGATAGCAGGGGGTGGGAAAGGAAGATGTATTTCTAGATTTTAGTGTGAACATTATTTAGATTCTCTAATATAAAAATTCTGGAAATAGTATGTAACATATCTTGGAGCCCATTTTATTAAACATTTTTTTCAAATTTCTTTTAAAGTCTAGAGCAGAGAGTAAAGGTTTGTCTTAGATTTTTTTCCAATTTCTAAAACACATATAAGGATTAAGAAATTACATATATTTCTGGTTGAGATAATAGAGTTATAAAATAAAAGAAAATTTACAACACATTATTTAAATTGATTGGGAATCTAAAAGAATATAAAACAAATTTGCCTTTATATATAACTGTAGAATTTTTCTGTTCAAGTTATTTAAGCAAGTTCAAAACTGGTCATCCAAAGTTAGATTTCTCTATACAGACACATCAAAAGCCAATGTTAAAGCCAATGGTGGCAAAAAAAAAATTTTTTAATTTTTTTGGTAGAGAAAGTTTTATTTTAGGCTTCAAAAATAAAATCTTAAAGAGAACTGTAATTAATCAGTGTGTTATGTGTCAAACTTCTGGTAAATTAAGTTGAAGTGTGTGGTGCCAAGGTGTAGTGCATGGAAGGTGCCTCAATCAAGAGCAAGCTTAAAGAGCAACAGCAGCCAAGCATAACTGAGTGGACACTAAGAGGTGCTGGCAGCTTAGTACTCTGCATATCAATAAATGCTTTAGAAATGGTACCTTCCAGGATGTGAGAGGTTATGTCATTATAAATTAAATCTTTGTTTAAAAATGCTGTTCACATAACATCATTATCAATATATCTCAATGTATATATAAAGAAAAATAAGAGATGGATGATAAATAGGTAATAGATAAATATATACATATATTCATAGATAAAGTTTGCTAAAATTTAACAGTAATTATTCAATTTTATATTATTTGAGCAAAAAGAAATAAAATAGAACAAAACAAATTGCTAAAAATTGTGATAAGTATTTCTTCACAAAGTAAAGATATTAATTTTCTTGAATTCTTCTTGATTAAAAAAGAGTTTACTAAACTAAAAGTAAATAAATAAATAAAAATGGTGTTTACTTCCTCTGATTCACTCATCTTCCAAATACTTTGGGTCTTGGAATTTCCAAACGCCACTTTTGAAATCACTGAGATGAAATCATGAAGGTACAAATATTTTGCAAATCATACAATGGGAGAAAGGAAATGAATTTTTTTTGCAACAACAAAATACAAATGACTAGTAAACGTGAGAAAATACTCAATCTCACTCTAAGGTTGAATGGATTCAATTTTTCCACCACTAAACCAGAAACCTTTTTAGTGAAATAAAAAGCAGTACTAATAAGGATGCCACAGAGGGGGTTATTTTATACTTTATACATTGCCGTTGGAAGTACAAATGGGTACAATATTCCTGAAAATATTTTTGAAGATATTTATCAAATGTATCTAAAATGTTCAGGCACTTGAACAAGTACTTTTACATCTAGATACCTACCTAGTAAATGAGATTTGCAGAAGGGGTTTTGTATGGAACTGTCAACCACTGCATTACTTGCTTGGTAAAGAACGAGAAACACTCTAAATGCTTACCCTAAGGAGAACAGATAACACATGATGGTTCGTTTCTAGAATGACAATACCCAACCTTTAAAATGATGTTTATGAAGAGTCATTGATGAAAAAGAAAATGCTGAAGTACAATATTAATCCAAAATAAGGCAGAATACAAATTGAAATCTTAGCTATGTAAATTAAAAAAAAAAAAATTTTTTTAATCCTCACTTGAGGATACACTTTTTTAAATTGCTTTTAGATGCCCTGACCGGCTTTCTCAGTGGTTAGAGCATCAGCTCACAGATTGAAGGGTCCCAGGTTCGATTCCCGGTCAAGAGCACATACCTTGGTTGCAGGCTAGAGAGGGAGGCAGCCAGTCAATGTGTCTCTCTCATATTTATGTCTTTCTCTTTCTCTCCCCCCGCCCCCTTCCTGCCTTCCCTCTTGTTTCTCTGAAAAATATCAATGGGAAAAAAATATCCTTGGGTGAGGTTTTTTTTAAAATTTACTTTAGAGAGAGGAAGAAAAAGAGAGAGAGAAACATTGACTGGTTGCCTCCCACACGGGTCCCAATCAAACCCACAACCCAGGCATGTGCCCCAACTGGGGACTGAACCTGTAACCTTTTTGATGTATGGGAAGATGCTCCAGCCAACTGAGCCACCCAGCCAGGGCTTAGCTATGTAAATTTTTCAAATATTTTGTACAAAAAGTATTCAAAGAAATAGCCAAAAATTGTATTAGTTCTCTTTAGGTGATAAGATTATGCTGATCATTTTTCTGTTTCTCTACACTTCTTGTACAGTTTAGCTTTTGTACATGAGAAAGTATTAAAAACAACATCAAAAAAAACTTCTAAAAATTATTGATGGTTAGTAAAAGAAACTAGACACAAAAGAGTACACACAAGACAATTCCATTTATATAAAGACAAAAAAGCAAACCCAATCTCTGGTGTTAAAAGTCAGAACAGTGATTCTTCTTGGGCTAGGGAGAGAAAACATTGAGACCCAGAGATTAAGGGAATGAGTAACTGCCAAGGAAGGGAGGTGGCTGTCTTCATTAGTGGCAATCTATAGCTTACATCGAAAGACTGAGGCTGCTAATAAACGAGTGATCCCAAGATTGAGCATTTAGAAATTCCAAAAGGCCCAAAGCATCTGGAGGATAAGTGAACCAAAGGAAGTGAACACCATTTTTAACCAAAGATTTAATCTATAATAATATATATAACTTTCCATATCTTAAAAGGTACCATTTCTAAACTCATTTCTAAACCATTTCTTTCCCTTCTTTCTCTATTTCAGGGGAACAGTATGAGGGGAATTATGGGGTGCTGGTAATGTTCTGTTTTTTCTGAGTGCTGGTTACTTAAGTATATTCAGTTTTTAAAAGTGAATAATTATGTTTTCTTATGATATGTGTGCTTTTCTGTGTGTATATTATAATTCACTAAAAATTTTTAAGAAAAACTATTATAGTTCTTTTCCAGAAAGAGGCAAATTTGGATATTTTAAAGATCCTAGACATCTTCCTAAAACTATGTGCAAACATAACATTGTCCAATTATGGTGGTTCCAGAGGAGAGGGGGTTGCGGGACTAGTTGAAAGAGATGAAGGGATTAAGAAGTACAAATATATAGTTACAAAATAGTCATGGGGATGTGAAGTACAGAATAGGGAATATAGTCAATAATGTGATAATTATATATGGTACTGTTACCCTCATTAGCTAGTTACTGATGGGAAAGGAAGCAAAGGTAGAGTCAGACATTGTTGAACATATTCATCTGGGAGGCAAAGACCTGTTTGCTTCACCAGAAAGCTACAGCTTCACACTACTCCAGGGAACCACTGGTCCACTCCCCGAAGATCACTGGGGGAAAGGATAGAACAAAGGAGGAGGTAAACACATGTGCAATAAAGTCAAAATGGCACAGGGGAGGTGCTGGATCATGGAGGCCTATTGGTCCAACCTTAGAAAAAGATCATGTGCTAGGGGGATAGACCCCAATGCAAGCCTGTGAAATCTTGGGTAACTAATTGGTTATTTTGAAAATGCTTCTGGTTAAAACTCCAGGAGACAAAGCTCTCTCTGTCTCTCTCTCTTGCTCGGTGACCCTCACTCCCCCGCGCTGTCACAGGTTGTCTCCCACTCTGGAGCAGGTGGCCATGTGGATCTAGTGGTCATCTGAGGCCTGCACATCATTCTAGCTCCCACGGACTATAGAGCAGAAACTCTAGACATTGGTTTTTATTTTAGCCCTACTGAAGATATGGTTGGATTTTTTCCGTGGCAAGATAGAGGGAAACGGGATGCTAGAAGTCCAAGGGCAGGGGCAGCCATCACCAATAAACCACCTTGCCATGTGGATCCTTGAAAAGCTTTTCTCAAGATCCTGTGAAAGAGCCTGTTTCCCACTGACAACAGAAGTGAGCTGTAAAAGAAATGGGCTCAGGAAACAAGTTAAAAGGCAAGAAAAGGGCCCTTGGAGCTTAGGAGAAAGAGAGGCAAAGAAAATGTGCCTGGGGGTGGGGAAAGGCACTGGCATGCACCATAGAGAGAGCCGCACACACAGGGTCCTCCCTCTTGAGGGTATATATCTGGGAGTCTCAGGGGAGGATCCCAATATAATATTCATCAGCTTTCCAGGTGTGTCCTTTTGAGACAGGCCAGTAAGCCAGGACAGGTGGAATAGGGAAACTGAGACCAGATAGTTATACAGCAGTTTGCAACCATCTAGAAAAATCAAGATGCCAAGCAGTTGCAGCCATCTAGTAAATCCCATCTTCCCTAAATGAGGGACAATTTAAGAGTAAATGGTTAGCACTTCTCCTCTACCCCCCAACCAGAGGGTAAATAGCTTAAATCACCCTACTTGGAGATAGAAAGCAGAAATCCAATTAGTGCCGTTTGCCAACCACATCCAAGGACAGATGAACTTAAGAGAATAAATTTCAGTTTGGCAATTAGTATAAAGCTGATGAACATTCTATTGAAATCCTCCCCTAATACCCCCCTAAACACTCAGCCTTTAAAACCCCTAAAAACAAAGGACTCAGTGCTCTAGCTCTCTTTCCCAGAGCATGCCCACAATTACCCCCCCCCTTCTTTCCCCACAGGCACACATCTCATAAACTCTAAGGGACCCCACAAAATTTGCAAACAGGGCAGCAATGAGCAGTGGCAGTTCATCCCAGGCAAACCTCCTGAGCCTGTCCCCAAGGCCCCCTTTTCTCTGACTGCTTAGTAGGCCAAAGCAGACCAGCCTAGACTCATTTCCCCAGCCCCTCCTTGTTTCATTGTCCCCAGCTTTAATAACATCCTCTAAAATTCACCTGGACTCATGTTGTGAAATTTTTTCTGCATGAAGTCAAGAACTACACGCCACCAGCTAGCCCTATGCAGACCCACCAAGGGCCTGGTCCTCTTTCAGTAACACCTTCAGGGCTCTGGTCTCTACTGATTGGTTGGGGCCAGGGCAGGGAGTCATTAGTCAACTCAGCTAGCCATGGAGTCATTTATCTGGTTTTAATGTTTTTCTGGGCATGGAGTTGAAACACAGCTGCGGCCTAGATGTATTTGATAGTCAGAACCTCATTGTACTGGGGGCTTAATGCTCAAGGGCTATTCTCTAGCCCCCTTGTTCATTCCCCCTCTAAGGAGGTCTAACTTGCATGACTAGCAATATGACAGGGGAGGAAAGGTCAGGGGAGGGTCTGAACCATATGACCAGAGCTAAAAAGGTCAGAGGGTCTAAACTGCCTGACCAGTGATATGCTAGCAGAGGAAATGTTAGCATTGGGGGGGTGTTCTTGTTTTCCCAGTTTTGCCTGTTGCTAGGAACCTGAGGCTTTTTGCTCTGCTTGTCTGTCTAAATGCCTACCACAAACTATAATTTAAAAAAAACAAACAGCCGGGCCAGCGTGGCTCGGTGGCTGAGCGTCGACCTATGAACCAGGAGGTCACAGTTCGATTCCCCATGGGCACACGCCTAGATTTTCGGCCTTGATCCCCAGTAGGGGGCACGCAGGAAGCAGCCAATCAATGATTCTCATCATTGATGTTTCTATCTCTCTTTCCCTCTCCCTTCCTCTCTCTGAAATCAATAAAGATATATTAAAAATAATAATATTTTTTTAATTAGCAAAATAAGCTTCAAGTTCTAAAAAAAATAAAAACATTGTCCAATGAATCTATTTTTTCAATAGAGAACTTAATTCATCCCACTATAACAAACAGCCAAGTTAAAAAAAAAAAAAGTTTATACCTTAATAATACTAACTAGTCCTCTAGATTTTCACATATAATGTTAAATACTCCCAAAAGCATTTAAAGGCTGGCAAAAAAATATTTAATGAACATACATATACCAAAAAAAGTTATGCTATGAATGTGACTCATCTATGTGTGTCTATTGGTGAGAAAATTCATGGCTCTTTCCTTCCTGGCAAGGAGGTAAAGACACCTTTTGTAAGCCTTTTTGCAAATGGGTAAAATGCTGGAGGAGACTGAGGACAGCCAAACACAAAAGAAAGAAGGATACAAGTAAAGCCACACCTGAGTGTTAGTAGAAAAATTTTCTTGAAAAACTACCTGGTCAAGCATATGTATCAACACCTATACAGAGTAGTTAATTAAGAATGTGGGGCTAAAAAAAAAAATTTATACTTTTCCTCCCACCTTCCAGATTAATAGAGACAGATTAACAGGAGAAAATCCAACTTCTAATACATGCTCATGAGGAATTCACATAAACATGAAAATTTTAAGACAGCCAAGCAACATTGGGTATATATGACATCTTGGACAAAGGAGAAAAGAGGGGACAGGGTATTAGATCTCAAAAGTGACAATGGGCAATTTACAGGTAGCTGAGGAAGAGCAGAACATACATGGCAGGAAAATCCTTACTAGGCAACTCATAAACAATGGGACATGTGGTAGTGTTTACAGTCTTCCTGACCTCTGCTAGGATGAATATTCTTAAGGTGATTAAACCAAGGCTCAAATAGGTTTTTCTGTCTGAATCTCTTGGGCAGGAAAGGGGGAGGGTCAAAGTGTTACAGGGGAAACCCCAGTGAGGCTCAGGCTGCCTGTCGCTGTATCCAATTCAGGGTTGAATCATATAAGGCATTTATTGAGAAGCCGGGCCAACCAAGAAGACAGGAAGCATACAAGCATCCAAAATCTGTCTTCAGGAGTGGCCTGAGGGATAGGGTTATATGGGGCAAACAGAGGCTGGGAATGGAATGCAGCTACTTGCAGTCCTGGAAGTCATTCTTTTGATCTTGGTCATCTGGCAATGTCTCAATAAGGTGATATCTTGACTCATTGTTAGGCCAACCCCACCATGCATCTTGGTCTCGATAAGGTAAAATATTAACCCATTTTTCACAGCTGTGCCACCGTCTTAATTGCTTCAGCCTGGAATCAAGGGGACTGCAGGGTGCAAAGGGCTAGAAGAAAGCAATCTAAGGAAAAAAAGAACCTTAAATCCCTGCTTACATAAGTATATGTGTTCTATAATATTATAAGTAATATAATTATATTTTGGATTAATTCAGGAGCTCAATCTTTGGAAATTATAAGTGCCTCTATCAAAAGTTTCCTTCTGAGTCTTGTTTCTTAAGAAAAATGTTAACAATTGATGTTAATATCCCCAAATGCAGCTTCAAGGTGGCAAAACTATAGAAAGCAAACTACAATGTTAGGAAATAAAAATAATTTTTAACTAATGAGAATCTTTAACAAACAATTGTTAAAATTAGTAAGAAACAAAGCCAGTGGGAAATGTACTACAAAGTACATGCATCAAAAGGGTGAAGGGAAAGTGAAGACTTGGGATCTATTTTCCTTCTTTCTTCACTTACTTGCTTTTAACTTCAGGAAACTCTCATCATTCTCCTCAAAAGTCCCCAAGATAAAATCTTGGCTTCCTCAATCTTGAAACAATGGCTATTCTATTTATTACTTTCCTCTTCCCACAATCCAAGGAGCTATTGGTAGAGAGTAGGCCAGGTTATTTCGCAACTTTTAAAGATGTGCTGTCTTTCAGACATCAGAGCTGAGGGGATTTTTCTGGAGAAAAACAGTAGTAGGAAACCTGCAAGAGTGGAAAGAATCCTGGATGCTTGGTCAAGAGCCCAGTCTTGGAAGAGAAATAAGCTGGCGGCATAGGTAACTCTGTAGCTGCCGCCTCCCACAACCACATCAGAATTACAACTAAAACACAGAACCACCATCACTCAGAACCTCCTGAAATCTGACTGAACAGAAGCCCCACAACCAGGGAGCTGAAGAAGCATCCAGACCCATAGGAAGAGCAGAGTCGCGGGCGGATCAGGCCTGAATTGTGGGGAGGTGATCGCGGGCCCACACCCGGTGCTTCGGTTGAAACCCAGGAGGGAATCTTGGCGGTGGGGGTTTCCCAGAGGGGCCAGGGGTCCTAGCCCCACAGCAGGCCTCCAGCCCAGGGCTCCAGGGCCTGGAAGAGATGTCCCCACAACATCAGGCCGTGAAAACCAGCTGGGACTGTCGCGGAGGCTGCGGGAGCCCCAGGCTTTCCTCTTAAAAGGCCCGCGCATGGACTCACTCGGACGCTCCCTCTGAGCCCAGCGCCGGGCAGCAGCTGGAAAAAACCTGCGACCCTCAGGGAGGAACTAACCTGCCTGAAATCCGGGAGAGAGGTGAAGGGGCGGCTTCCTCCCAGGCAGAAGGGCTGGCAGAGGCCATTGCTCCTTTGGGGACTCCTCCCCGCACACAGCCAGCAGGCAGGCGCCATATTTGAATCGCAGGCACCTGACTCACACCTTTGGCCCCGCCCCTCCCCACCTGCAGGCTCATGCAGGCCATTTCCAGGGGCTTTTCTGTGCAAGTGGCCTCTCGAGCCTCATGCTTAGGACTTTCCTAAAATCTCTCAAACAAGCAACAGCGTGCCCCATACGGCTTGATAAGCGGCCCCAGGCCTGGCACTAGCGGCAGCCTGCATTGGCTCATAGCTTGGCCTCTCCTGGACACCTCCAAGCCCAGCACAAGTAGCAGCCAACTACGGTTTGTTGTGTAGCTCATGCTGGGTGGCCCTGGGCAAGGCACTGGCACAGGGTAACTTTGCACCTCCCGGGAGGCCTCAGAGACAGTGCACCTGGTGGTCAGACTCGACCACACTGGATTACAACCCTACCACATCCACAAGTGACACGCTCAAGGGGCGCGCTTGGTGAACACAAAAGCTCCACTGAAGTAAATCCTGCTCCTTAGGGGTGTCTCCAGCATAGCAGCTCTCTGGCCGTAGTTGCAACTGGTCCTCACTGCTGACTGGCCTGGGGGTCAGTTTCTCCCAGTGATGCCAACAGCAACCAAGGCTCAACTACAACAGGACAGTGCACACAGCCCACACAGGGGAGCACCTAGAAGGCCCAGCTCAGGTAACTGGGGAGGCTGAGCCACTGGACCCTGCAGGACGCCTACTACACAAAGCCACTCTACAAATTCCAGGAGACATGGCAGCTCTACCCAATACATAGAAACAAACACCTGGAAGCAGCCAAAATGTGGAGGCAAAGAAACATGTCACAAAGGAAGAACAGAAGAAATCTCAAGAAAAGGAACTAAATGAAATAGAGCCAAGAAAGCTACTAGATACAGAGTTCAGAATTTTGTTTATAAGGATGCTCGAGCATATTAGTAAGAGTATTAAGAAAACAACTGAGAAAATCGATGACATAATAAAGTACCAATTTGAAATGAAGGCTACACGAACTGAAATGAAGAATAATTTACAGAAAATCAACAGCAGAGGATGCTGAGAGTCAAATCAGCAATTTGGAACATGAAGAAACAGAAAACACCCAACCAGAAGAGCAAAAAGAAAGAAGAATCCAGAAATATGAAGATATTATAAGGAGTCTCTGGGACAACTTCAAGCGGCCCAACATTCGTATTGTTGGAGTGCCAGAAGGGGAAGAAAGAGAGCAAGAAATTGAAAACCTATTTGAAAAAACTTCCCCTACCTGGGTAAAGAAATAGACTTACAAGTCCAGGAAGCACAGAGGGTCCCAACAAGAGGAACCCAAAGAGGCCCACAGCAAGACACATCATAATTAAAAGGCCAAAGGTTAAGGACAGAGAGAATCTTAAAAGCAGCAAGAGAAAAGCAGTTAGTTACCTACAAGGGGGCACCCGTACGACTGTCAGCTGATTTCTCAAAAGAAACCTTGCAAGCCAGAAGGGAGTAGCAAGAAATATTCAAAGTGATGAAAAGCAAGAACCTACAACCAAGATTGCTCTACCCAGCAAAGCTATCATTTAGAACTGAAGGTCAGATAAAGAGCTTCACAGATAAGAAAAAGCTAAAGGAGTTCATCACCACCAGACTAGCACTACAGGAAATGTTGAAGGGTCTTCTTTAAGAAGAAGCTAATGAACAAAAGAATCTGATGAACTGAACAGATCCAGAGACACTGATGCTTACAACAGATGATCATATTTCAGAGGAAAGAGGGAAGAGGGGTGGAGGATGGAAAGAGATTAACCAAAGAAGTTATATGCATATATGCATAACCCATGGACACAGACAATAACGGGGTGAAGGCCTGGGGAGGGGGTGGGAGTGAGGTGGAGGGGGTCAATTTGGGGGGAAAATGGGACACCTGTAATACTTTCAACAGTAAAGATAAATTAAAAACAAACAAACAAACAAAAAACAAACTAGTCTTCAGGATAAGCCAACCAAGTCACCTGGCTTGGAACTTTGGTAAAAGTTTGTCTACATCTCTGTTATGGTTGAAGGGAGCCAAAGTTTTGCCGTCCTGAAGCTGCCTCCTATGGATATTAATTTTAAGCTGTTTTTAAGAAAGAAAATACTCAGCCCTGGCCAGTTTTGCTCAGTGGTTAGAGCGTTGACCTGTGCACCTTGGCTGCAGGTTTGCTCCCTGCCCCTGTCCAGGCAAGTGCAGGAAGCAACCCGTAGATATGTCTCTCTCACATCGATGTTGATCTCTCTCTCTCTTCCCCCTTCCTCCCTCCCTCCCTTTTACTCTTTCTGAAAAAACAATGGAAAAAAATCCTCAGGTGAGGATTAAAAAAAAAAGAAACAAAAGGCTCAGAAAGAACCTTTGACCCTCCCTCTTGGTACCTAAGAGATTCAGATGAAAAGGCCTACTCTGGGAAGGAGACCTTAGGATGTCTGTTATGGGTGGAAGGGGAATATCCCTTTCCTCACTAAGTGGTGGGGGTGGTGTCCTTACAATATCTGGAGAAAAAGAATTTTCTGAGACTCGCACGGGAGGATGAGTGATTTTTATTTGCGTGGAATTACATTTCTGCATTTCCAAAGTCCCATTTCCCTTAATCCAGTCCTGGAAGAAGTGTAGCTGGGGATTCAGTAGGGCTAGAAGCAAAGCCAGGGTCCAGAGTTTCCGTTCCATGCTGCAGCTGGGTCCAGTTCTGCATCAAGCTCGTTACAGTTCATTAGTCCATTGTTTGTGGGGTCCACATGGGCGCAAGCCAGGTGTGCAAATGCAGGGGAGCAGAAGTGTAAGAGCCTAGCAAGCCAGGAGTTGACCAAAAGTGTAACAGGCTAAGAGCCAAGAGGGCCAAGAGAGGGCACTCCTTTGTTCAGATAATTAGTATTCCAGATCTTCCAGTGCTTGCAGTGGCCACACCCATTCTGGCCAATGACCTCTGTTTCCAGGTGTGACTGACAGCAATCACCTTTGCTAGTCCCCTCAACTTTACTGGGCATGCAACTATCTACCCCCTCCCTGTCCAGTCCCTTCCCCCAGTGATCTGTGGGGAACAGACAGGTGGCTCCCTGGGGAGTGTTAAATTGTAGCTTCCTGGCAAAGTTGCCCAAATGATTCCTTTTGCTCCTTGCCTATTATTAATAACTAGGTTAATTACAACGGTATCACGTTCACTAGCCTAATTTGAATTAAGTATGATAAATAGTGTGGCTTCAGGCAAAGGCCTGTTGATTAGATACCCTCTGGTTTCCATTGTTTGTGAGCTGCCTTTCCAGAATTTACCTGCCATGTATATTCTGCTCTTCTTCAACTACCTGTAAATTGCCCATTCTCACTTCTGAAATCTAATACCCGGTTCATCCCCCTTTTTTCCTTTGCCCAAAATGTCATATGTACCCAACATTGCCCCCACTGTCTTTGGAATTTTCATGTATGTGTGAATTCCCCAAGTGCATGTATTAAAATTTGATTTCTCCTGTTAATCTGTTAATTTGATTGTTAGCCCAGCTAGAAGAACTTAGAAGGTGGGAGGAAACGTATTAATTTTTTTAGTCCCCACATTACATATATAAAATGATAATAACCAATAATGGTGCTATCTACATCTTACAACTGTGGGATTCCAATAATATCATGGCTATTTAAAAATGCTTCCTGCCCAGCTGGGCGTGGCTCAGTGGTTGAGCATCAACCTAGGAGCCGGGAGATTGGGGTTCGATTCCCGGTCGGGGCACATGCCCGGGTTGTGGGCTTCAGCCGATCAGTGACTCTCTCATCATTGATGTTTCTATCTCTCTCTGCCTCTCCCTTCCTCTCTCTGAAATCAATAAAGATATATTTTTTAAAAAAAAAGAAAGAAGTGTTCAGTGGCCATAAGCAGCTAGTGGCAAGTCTAGACTGTAAAACCTCTTTAGATGTTTTACTCTTTCTCATTCCCTAACCTCCAAACTGAACTGGGTTTACAGATTTTTAAATCCAAATCTTCATCTTTTAAAAACAGATTGTACGCCTGGTCCATTTTTTATTCTGAAAACTTCCATTTGAAAGAGAAGGGTCTGTTCATATAAATTTGCACTAAAGTATTTACAGTGAGTGCTCCAGCTAAAAACTACAATTATACCTCAACAAAGTCCCCAGCTCCTCTTTACTGCTGACACTTTAACATGTACACACATTTAAGCCACAAAAAAAAAAAAAATCTTTTGAAGTGATAATGAAGTAATGATTAGAATTTAACACCTTCTAAAAATGAAACTCACCACTATAGCTGTTTAAACTTCTAGGCTCTAATTCAAAACCTCCCTAATTTTTCTCAACAGAAAATAAGAACAATTTTTACCGTAAAAAAATTATTTCATTCATTTTTCTAAAAGAAATATAAATTTAATACAATCACATTTCAATAACCATTTTATAATGAAATAATGATTTGTTGAAAATTTTAAGGCAATAAGACATAAACTCAGGATCTGTTTCCCATGAGGCTGAGTACAACCAACAGTGGCTTAAGGATTGGGGGGTCTTTATCTTCACTCAGCCAGAAATGAGGCCCAGGTCCTGCAAGGTAAGGTCAAGACACCATTCACCTCCCTGATTTCTCCTCTGTCTCAGATTTCCAATTTTCCTGTGGTATCACACCCAAAAATGTATGTGAAAACTGTCCTAGACACCAATTGTCGTCTTCCTGAAGCAGATGATACTAATATGCTTTTTGCTGGCTGTTTTGCTTCCAGAGGTTATTGGGGCAAAGTTCGACTATGTAGCTAGGTAGTCAGGACTTTCCTTACTATCCCAGGCCTGCTTCTGGGAATTTGGTTCTGTGTCAGTCCCACCCCCTTTCTCAGACTGCTCAGACACAAGTACTCCCTAACTAAATAGGAAGACCCAGTTGTGCCCATGTCATAAACCAACACCTGAGTAAGAAGTATGTGCCCGTGGATTGTATTATCCTGAGAAAGTGCTCAGAATCTATCTTTTTATTTAGTGTCTATCTTGACCAAAAAAAAAAACAACAAAAAAAACAGCATCTTTCACTTTTGCAGAAAAAACAAGATAGTTGTGATGGTTAATTTTATGTGTCAACTTGGTTGGGCCACAGTGCTCAGATAGTCAATCAAACACTATTCTGAACATTTCTGTGAGGGTGTTTATTGGATGAGATTTACATTTAAATGAGCAAAGCAAATCGACCTGCATAATGTAGGTGGGACTAGAGTGAGGGGTGGGGTCCACTCTACCCAAAACCCACGATGCTGTACAGCAGGGGAGGGTTGAAGTATACATTACAAGAGACAATCATAATGTTCAGAGTAGATCCTCACACTTCCTTAGGCTTGGTCAGAAAGAGCTAGCATCAGCCTATTAAATCACTGACTAAACTTGTAAAACGTTAAGCATGATTGTATAAGTAAGGATTCCCCATATAACAGAACCGTGTGTGTGTGTGTGTGTGTGTGTGTGTGTGTGTGTAGAGAGAGAGAGAGGGGGAGAGAGAGAGAGAGGTTGGTTTTAAGGAATTGGCTCACATGATTATAAATTTTGGAAAGTCTAAAATCTGCCGGGAAGCTGGTAGCCTGGAGACCCAAGGAAGAGTCAATGTTTCAGTTGAAGTCCAAAGGCTGTCTGCTGGTAGAATTCCTTCTTATAGGGGGAAAGTCAGTCACATTGTTCTATTAAGACTCTCAACTGATTGAATTAGGCCTCACAAATGGCCTAGCCCTGCTGCCTATCATGGGTCCCTGGCACCTGTTTAAGACCCCTGAACATTTCATGACAGCTGGCAAGTCCCCAATATTCTGTGACCATCCAAATCTTGTTTGTTTCATGTACTGTGAGGAGTCACAGCAAGTGGTTTCACCTAGCACCACCCTCCAGAGTCTCTGCCTCAGCCCCACTAAATAACAAAAGTTAACGGCAGGAATGTCAAAATGGAGTGGGCATGTGTATAGAGTATGTTGGGACTGAGGGTGAGAGGAAACATGATAAACCTGTGACCAGATGATGCTGAGAAAAGAGAAATACTGGCTATGATTTCTTAAGCACTTTCTCTGTGCCAGGTACTGCATTATACTCTTACACACACTCACTGAGTTCTCACATGTGCCCTACGAGGTGAGTATAATTATTATCCACGTTTCACAGATAAGAAAAGTGAGGCCCACAGAGGTATAAGAATGTACCCAAAGTCGGAAAACTATTAAATGATGGGGCTGGGATTTGAACCTAGGCAGTCTGGTTTCCCACAGCCTTAAGTAATGCCTGTATTCTCTGGCAAAGAAACCAGGTGTGTGCATAATTAGGAAAGGGCATTCCTTCTGGGACTCTGCTGGAGACACACTGAACAATTTTGCATCCCTGAACTCTACATTTTTTCTGTGTTTCCATCATAACCATTCCTCTTCTTTTGATGCAATTTTTAAAAAATATGCTAATGTCTCTACTTAGGTAATGATGAATTCATTCCTCCCTTTTTCGGCCTCAGGGATAGTGTTGGCTTCATTATATCTTGATTTTAATAAGCAAGCTCCTTTATAGATACAGGGAACAGATTGGTGAGGAGTAGGCAAATGGGTAAAGGAGTCAAAGGTACAAACTTCTAGTTATAAAATAAATAAATCATGGGGATGTAATGTACAGCATGGTGGCTATAGTTAATAATATTATATTTCATATTTAAAAATTGCTAAGAGAGTAGACCTTAAAAGTTCTATGGCAAGAAAAAAAAATTGTAACTATATATGGGGATAAATATTAACTAACTTTATTGTGGTGATCATTTCACAATATATAAAAATATTGAATAATTATGTTCTACACCTGAAACTAATATAATGTTGTATGTCAATTATACCTCAATTTTCTAAAAAAGTGAGCTTTTGTTGCCGTCTTCTACTTGACTGCTGATGCAATTAAACCTGACATGAATGAATGGGGTACAGTGGAGGTGCAGAGTTTGTGGGTCTGTAAATGCAGAAGCTGTAAAAGGCAAAAATGAGGCAAATGCAAGCGGATGACGCTGACAGACTTGTTATTTGCAATCACTTGTTATTTGAAATCTAAGATAGTGAGCATTTTTTGTAGAAGATATAGTCATTTCTTATTTGTCTATAGTAAAAGGCATGCTGTTAACTGTTTTCTTTTCTTCACTACTATTTGGTGGTTGCTAGGAGCCCAAGGTGAAAGCAGAAACTGTTTTCAAGAATTAGTTCAAGGTCTTCTACTGTATACAATTTCCTGATTACTCTCCACCTTTTCAAATAGAACTGACCACTCCCTGCCCTGTTCTTACCAAAGCTGTCACAACTTTGTTGCAAGATAAGGTGTAATGCTATTTTTAGTCTCTCTCTCTCTCTGAGTAAATTCTTTCAGAGAGGAAATTCTAGCTTATTTTCTTTAAATAGTTGTAGCAGGGTTTATCTAGTAAACAATAATACACAGCTAACATTTGTATACTTGTCTATCAGTTATGGGGCTAAGCACTGTTCACAATTATCTTATTTAACCATCACAGTGATCCTATGTGGTATACATTATTCTATCTCCACTTTACAACTTTACAGATAACGAATGGAGACACAGAGGACTTAAGTAACTTCCCCAAGATTCCAATTGATGGTGGTGGACACACTGAACCCCGGCAGCCCGGCGCCAGAGGCTTCGCGCTTGGTTATTGTACGATACTCTCACATAAAATGTCTGCTGATGGACTAAAGAAAAGACTGCCTCGCTCACTCCTAACCACTGGCTAGGCTTCTGTGACAAGATTAACACACTTATCCCCATGATCAATTTCCATGTAGGTAAAGTTTTCTCTAAGTAATTTGGAATAGTGTCTTATTCTGTTCAGGCTGCTATAACAGAATACCATAGGCTGGATGGCTTTACGAACAACAGAAATTTATTTCTCACAGTTCTGGAGGCTGGGAAGTCCAAGATCAAGGCACCAGCAGATTTGCTGTCTGGTGGGGGCTCACTTCCTGGTTCATAGCCAGCTGCCTTCTTCTCACTGTGTCCTCACATGGTGCAGGGGCAGGGGAGCTCTGTGGGTTTCTTTTACAAGGGTTTTAACCCCATTCGTGAAGGCTCCCACCTCTCAAAGACCCCACCCCCAAATACTATAACATTGAGAGTTAGGATTTAACATATGAATTTTGTGAGGCTGACATTTAGCCCATAGCAAATAGGAAAAAAAAATTATCTTTTCATTTTGGTTTGATTTCTTATCCAAAAAAAATCATATTATAAATTCTTCATTCACACAAACTTAATGTATTTCAATTCTCTTTTTAGAAGTCTGGATGGTAGCACATATACATTCTTTGATCAAAGTGTTGATTATTCTAGCTTGGAGGCAAGCTATCATTAAAGGTTAATGTTTGTCTTTTTTAAAGCCATTCGCTCACTCAGTCACACACCTACTCATTTATTTATTAATTCAGTATATTTATGTGCTGGTCACTGGGGAGATTTCTCCCTTGTAGAGCGTCTGTTCCAGAGGTGAGAGGCAGACTTTAAACAATGTGTAGAATGCCGTCTGGAGTGCTCCAGAGAATGTTAAAGCTGGCACAGGGCAAAGAGCAAAGGGTGTGCCAGGTGTCAGGGAGAGAGGGGATGGCCTCACCGATAACCTGTGATGGGGAGCGAGATCTCAAATGCTCCCAAAGGTTAACTGTAATTAAAGGATGGTGTGAGGTAGTGGTCCCAAACTCAAATGCCTACAGGAACCAAGAAGGTAACATAAATCAAGCAATGTGTGTGGTGATCAAGATAGTGGGCCTGTGGTTCAGCTGGAGAAGTGTGGGCTGTAGAGAACATTTCTGTTTCTGTACAGTTAAATTTCCTGAGCGAATTTTACTGACATTTGGGATCTAAGCTAAAAGAATAACTGTGGAAATGCACTTATGAGTGATTGCCTGATAAGAATTCCAGAGAGATTTACCTCCCCAGAGCTCTGTAGTTTTTTTATGTCAAAGAACAATGGAGACCTTTCCTGGTAAGTAAAGCTGGACACTTGGTTTTCCCTGTGGAGAAATTTATTTATAGCCCAAAGGGGAAGAACCCAGGCTCCTTTTCCTTTTGCATCTGCCTGCAGATTACAGAACTGTGTACCTAAGTGTTGACTATAGATCAAGATGGAGAGAGGCCTTAAGCTGAAGCCTTGTAAACCAGGGCAGTTCTAGGTTCTCAAAGCAGGACTCTGGGTATCTAAATGAGGGCACCGGGCATCCATGCGGTGACGGAAAGCACTTAGACAAAGAGGAAGGAGCCCTGAAAGAGGAAGTGTGAGGTACCGAGGACAAATCGCCTGCTTCTGTACGTTGCTAGTTCTTCTTTAGCAACAGTCTATCTAGACCAATATTTTATGTGATGTTGAGAAGCATTTTTAAAAAGAATATGGTAGCTGTCCTTTATGGGACTGACCACACATGGCTAGAAATTATTAGGTGGGCTCTTTTAGCTGCAAGAGACAGAGACACACAGATTACCTTTAGTGACAAGTGATTCTGGTGAAGATGTGTGGGAAAGTCAGAAGAGGAAACAGTCACCAGTGAGCTGGTCCTCAGGGCCACAGCGAGGGAACATTATTCAGGGTGTACAATGTGCTACCAAGCCTCTGGCTACAGCTGCGGCTCCAACACCTGGGCCTCCCGTTCTCCCCTCAACAGGGATATTCTTTGCTTACTATTTTTTTCTTTTTTTAAAAAATATATCTTTATTGATTTTAGAGACAGGAAAGGAGAGGGAGAGACAGAGATAGAAACATCAATGATGAGAGTCACTGATTGGCTAGCCCGCAACTGGGGCATGTGCCCTGACCGGGAATTGAACCCCGATCACCTGGATTCTAGGTCGACGCTCAACCGCTGAGCCAAGCCCGGCCGGGCCTTTGCTTACTATTCTGGTGTCCTCCTTTCTGTCCTTGAGTTGGTTGTTTCGTCTTTCTCTTGTTCCCCTTCTCCCAGCCATTTCCCCTTCCATTGTGGTTTACATTCTAACTCTCTGAAAGAGAATTTATTTAGGTTGGCCTGGCATTGAGTGAGAAAACATTCAGCTCAATTAACAGAAAACCAAACTGGCTGTGGCTCAAATCAATAGGACTTTATTTTTTGTCCTATAACAGGAGTTCAGAGGTAGGTGGTTGCAGACATTGGTTCAGCTGCTCAACGCTTATATCAACACCTCAGGCTTATCTTTCTATTCTTTCATTTGGCCGTTGGGTTTTCATTCTCAGTCGTGTTGCCTTGTGGTTGCGAAATGGCTGCTGCAGGTCCAGGCAGCATGTGTCTACATTTAAGACAGGAAGACTGGAAAAAGGTCAAGGACAGCAAGCTCTCCCATTGCATCTGCTATATGGGCATGCACACGCACAGGGACTCTTACTTCTGTCTCATTGACGGGAACTGTGTCACATGACTATGCTCAACTGCCATGAATATTGGGAAAGTGAGTATTGAGCTTTTAGAGTCTCTATGGTAGGAAGGCAGCAAGGTAGAAGGATACTGAAAAAGGTTATTAGCAGTCAGCTAATGAAAAATGCCTGTCACAGTCACTATCTTGCATGTGGCATCTAAGGCAGTGCTCAAACATAAGCCATCTACTACAAGACTTTTTAATATTAATGGAATTAAATTTATTAACATTAACAAATTAACATTTTTCAATATTAATGGAATGATACGCACTTGTCTAGGGCAGTTATTTGCTTTGGGTAATGCTTACCAGAATTTCAGTACTTAATATATTTGTGAATGATAATAAATGCTATGGCAAAAACATAGCTAAGAAAGAGGCAGAGTGGAGACATGGATAGAATGAGAGGGGCAGGGGAATATTGGCTATAATTTATAGAATATCAGAATTTAGAAGTAAATGCCACAAACTTTTCAAAATGCCTGCTTTAAAGGGAAATTGGCAGACATTTCTGCTCTAGAGAAGAGGGGAAGGAAATGCATGGTGCCAGGAGACAAAGTGTACCATTTTTGTTGCAAGCCAAGTCTCTGTTCTCTTTCAAATAGTTGGCCTATGAGCTTCCTTCCTCTAGGCTGCGTTAAGTGTGGACTACAAAGTATAGCCTTGCTCCTAAGCAGCACTCCAGTTT
Organism: Miniopterus schreibersii; assembly: GCF_964146895.1. Lineage (NCBI taxonomy): Eukaryota > Metazoa > Chordata > Mammalia > Chiroptera > Miniopteridae > Miniopterus > Miniopterus schreibersii. Next base: position 73,749,003 of record NC_138107.1, on the reverse strand, counting down.
CCACTTGGCCCTGGAATTATGCACCCCTCACCCCACATTGGTTCTCTTGGTTTTTAAAAACTCACCAGAGCAGCCTGGCCGTCATGGCTTAGTGGTTGAGCATCGACCTATGATTCAGGAGATCACGGTTAAATTCCCAGTTGGGGCACATGCCCGGGTTTTGGGCTCGATCCCCAGTAGAGGCCATGCAGGAGGCAGCTGATCAATGACCCTCTAATCATTGATGTTTCTATTTCCCCCTCTCCCTTCCTCTCTCTGAAATCAATAAAGATATATATGTATTTTAAAAAGCTCACCAGAGGATATAGTAGGACCAACATATACCTGAATATTCTTAGGCCATTAGGCATTGGACTTTTACCGAGGAAAGGCACTGCTCATTTGCCTTCTGTATGGCTAGATAAGATCTATATATTGAATTTTAAAATATATTTTACTGACCATTCTCCTAACTCTCTCACTAGCTTGTGATATCCCCACCCCAATCCCCAGCTTTATCCAGGCTAATTCCCCCTTATCCTTCACCTTATAATTGTAGCTGCCTTAAGAAAGAAGATTCTTAAAACTTAGACTAAGTTAAGTCTCTGTTTATGCTCCTGTAAATCCATTGCTTTCCTTGATAATGATTACCACAATTTCAGTACTTATTTGTGTAATAGCTTGATTAATGCTTGTTTAATCCCTTAGTAGACTATAAGCTCCATGAGTGCAGGGGCATATCTGCCTTGCTCAGTTCTGTATCTCACTGTGCAGCAGTGTTAGACATACACAGTGCCACCTAATAATATCCATGGAATTAATAAATATCTTTAACTGACAAATGACTAGCACAGTGCTTCAAAAGGATAGTTCACTATGGTAGACACTGATGGTGAAGCTCTGCACAATCTCCCTTCAGGAATAGAAGATTTAGCCCCATCCGCTCCCCACTGCTGGCAGAAACCCTCAGCTCTCAGCACTCTTTGGAGAATGCCTCAGTTAAGGAAACAGATAGCCCCAAATCATGTTCCCTTCCAGAAATGGTTTGCATCTAATGTCTAATCAATGCTGGCAATTGAAGGCCCAGCCATTCATACCAACTCAAGACACCTCTGAAAGGCCATCCCAGACCCAAGGGGTCTCTGAAGCAGTGGCATTACAGATCAGCCTCTCCCTCTCCTCAATTCTGTTTTCCACCCCCCTTTCAGAGGGGTTGATCCTAAGGGCATACAACAGCATGTCCTGCATGCTAATCTCCCATTCAGACTCTACTTCCTGGGTAATCCAACCTGTGATGGGTACTACTAAAATGTTTACTGAGCTGAATTGAATATTATGTTCTGTCCTACTCCATAAACTCATAAACAAAGATCAGTTCTTATTTATCTGTGCATCCTTACACTGACTAGAAGGTGACTTTCCTATAGTGAGTGCTATGGTCCAATGTTTGTGTCCCCCCCAAATTCACATGTTGAAATTCTAACTCTCGATGGTGATGGTATTCAGAGGTTGGGCCTTTGGGAGGTGCTTAAGACATGAGGATAGAGCTCTCAAGAATGGGATTAGTGCCCTTATAAAAGAGGTTCCAGAGAGATCCCTACCTCTCCCATGATGTGAGGTTACAAGAAGTCTCCTACCCAGAAGAGAGCCTTCAGCGGTCCATGGCGGCACCCTGATCTCAGACTTCTAGCTTGCAGAACTGTGAGAAATAAAATTCTGTTTTTCATGAGCCATGACATATTGTTATAGCAGCCTGAATGTACTGAGGTAGTGGCATCATAAACACATCAAACAAATTATTTCCCCAAAACTCAGACTAGATGAAGCTAAAGCCATCCGACTCAAAGTGTGGCCCTAGAGCCAGCGGCATTGGCATTCCCTGAGTATCTTGTTAGAAATGTAGCATCTCCAGCCTCAACCTGAATCACACCTACTGAATCCGAATCTGCATTCTAACACTCCTTCCCACCCCCGCCCAGGTGTTCACCAGTACATTGAAGTTGGAGAAGTACTGAGCTGAGGGATTTATTAATATAAATAAAATGATCTAGCTAATAATCCCTTTCGAGTTTGCACAGTCTTTTCATATGATTTTTCTCACTAAAATCTTGCTTAATGAGAGTGTAATCATGTATTCTTTCATTCAACAAATACTTATTGAGTGCCAAAGGTTTCAGCCCTATTTACTTATTGAGAAAATAAATATCAATATGCATATTGCAGAGTGTGGGGGAAGGTGCTAAGTGCCATGAAAAAATAGTAGGGCAGGATAAAAAGGAGGGAATTTCAAATTTTTGCAAAAGGCAATGACAAGCAGAGTCTTGAAGCAGGTGAGGTAGCTGCTTGATGCGCATCCCATGTGGCTGGAGTGGAATGGGAGAGGTGAAGAGTAACAGCAGATGTGAAAGCGGGCAGATCTCATGATGAGAGGCTGTTTAATAAATCCCTATTTGATATTTATTTGCTGAAAAGGTAATACAAGCTGTTTTGCCCCCCAAGAATAGTGTCGTTCTTGGCCAAGCGAAATCGACTTGGGCTGTGGAAGTTTGCGTAAAACATTTCACCCAGGAAGCTTCAGGGCCCTCAAATACAAATGCAGGGATTCGAGAAGGCACTTAAGGGCTCTTTCGGTGCTAAACTCTCAGGTTCCCAGAGGCGTGGATGGAGAAGTCTAACAGGGTAACATGATTGTGGCTGGGCTGTGGCCTAGGGCAAAGCTCTCAAATACTGAGGAACTAGGAAGAAGAACCGCGGGAGGTGGCGCCAAGCCGACAAACACAAGGAAACGTAGCCTTTGGACTCAAGTTCCTCACAAGCCCGTGAGCCCAGGTTGCGACCCTAGACTGTCGTGTCCCTAGCGCCCTGATACCTGGAAAGTGGCCCCTCCCGGCCCGGTCGTCCTAGCGCCGCCTCCCCGCGGGATCCCCGGCCCCGGGGGCCTCCTCCCGGCCGCTGCAGGCAGGGTCCCAGCCCTGGCCCCGCCCCGGCCCCGCCCCCGCCGCGGCCCCGCCCCGCCGACGTCGGCCTCCGGGCCTGGCCCCGCCTCCCCCCTCAGTCTCGCGCTGCCCAGTCCCCGCCCGCGGTGGAGCGCTGGTCCGCGGTGGCCGAAGTGCGGCGAGGCCCAGGCTGGAGGCCGCGCCGGGGACCCGCCGCCGCCCGGGGCCGCGCCCCGCCTGTCCGGAGCAGCATGGCTTTCCTCCTCCTCGTCGTCCTCGTCACGCAGGCCGCGAGCAGGGCTGCGATGAGCGCCGCGGCTCCGGAGCAGTCCTCGGGTACTGTGGGTCCCGGCGCGGCGGGGTCGCGGCCGGGTGGGGACCCGAGGGAAGGGGAGGGAGGGAGGAAGCCGCGGCGGCCAGGAAGCCCCGCCCGGCGGCGCCCCGACGCCCCGGTTCTCGGACGCGGTGGGGCGTCGGTCGCTGTGGGGGCGGCCGCCGGGAAGCCGACTCCGGGTCTCTGCGGTTTGCTCACTTTAGTTCCCTTTCTCTCGCCTCGGTTGTTGCCGGAACAACAAAACTCGCCCCTCCGTTCTTCTAATTCACTTTTAAATAAATGAGTTTCCTGGTCAGCCTTTGTAAACTGGCCTCGGCTCATGACTTTATACTTAGGGCGGACCCCAAATCCTCAGGGTGGGAGCGAAGTTGTTCTTTGGCCAGCTGAGACTTGTGCAGTAATAGGCCTTCGAGGGTGCAAGGCGCGTACCCGCAGCCAGATTTGTCCGGTGGTGAGGCTCTTCACATAGCTTAGTTTCTGGGAGCATTTTATTTCCGCCTGTTTATTAGATTTTCCAGGAAACAGATGCCGAGAATACTTTTTTCGAAAGCTCGGTGTAATGGTGATGCTGAGCTCTAGTGTGATCAGTAAACCTCTTCTGCAAGGGGGTTAAACCTAAATGATCAGAAAACCCATTAGTCTTTTTTTTTTTTATCTTTATTGTTGAAAGTGTTACACATATCTCCCCCCCCCCCCATTGACTCCCTCCTTCCTCTCCCCTTCCCTGTCCATAGGTTATGCATATATGCACGTAAGTTCTTTGGTTAATCTCTTCCTGCCCCCCCTCCTCCCGGCTGTACCTCAGTCTGTTGCCTGTTTCCATGTCTACGGGTCTGTTTCGTTCGACAGGTTTTGTTCATTAGATTCCACATAAAAGTGAGATCATGTGATACTTGTCTTCCTCTGCCTGGCTTATTGCACTTAACATAATACTCTCCAGGTCCCTCCATGCTGTCTCAAAGGGGAAGAGATCCTTCTTTACAGCTGCATAGTATTCCATGGTGTAAATGTACCACAGTATTTTTATCCACTCATCTACTGATGGGCACTTGGGCTGTTTCCAGATCTTAGCTATTGTAAATAAAGCTGCTATGAACATAGGGTTGCATATATTCTTTCTGATTGGTGTTTCAGGCTTCTTAGAATGTATACCTAGAAGTGGGATCACTGGGTCAAGTGGAAGTTCCCTTTTTTTTTTTTTTTAATATATCTTTATTGATTTCAGAGAGAGGAAAGGAGGAGAGAGAGAGAGAGAGAGATAAACATCAATGATGAGAGAGTCATTGATCGAGCCCACAACCCGGGCATGTGCGCTGACCGGGAATCGAACCCCGATCGCCTGGATCCTAGGTCGACGCTCAGCCGCAGAACCATGCCCGGCGGGGCAAGGAAGTTCCATTTCTAATTTTTTGAGGACTCCACACTGTTTTCCATAGTGGCTGCACCAGTCTGCATTCCCACCAATAGTGTACTAGGTAGGGTTCCCCGTTAGTCTTGAGTGTCTCCTTGGTGTCTAAAGCTAGCGCTGGCCTGGAAGGGGTCAGGGAAGCCCATCCTCCATCACACTTTGCAAACTGGATTTGAAGCTCTGTATTATGACTTACTCCATGAGCTCCTGTTAGGTGTGCTGCATTCATAGCCAGCTCTCCTTTGGCTTGTTCTTTAAAAGTCAAGCAAACAAATACTTAGGCATATTCCTTGGGACAGACATTGTACCACGTGTTGGGAATACAAAAATGGGAGTTACTTAGTTTCTCCTTTCAAGAATCATGATTATATATCTAACAGTTATTAAGTGCTAGGCACTGTTATTAAATTCTCATCACTTCTTGTTTTCACATTAACCCTATAAAGTAGGCGCTATTGGTATCTGCCTTTATGGATGAGAAACTGAGGCACAGAGACATCTGCCCCACTTGTAGAGAGGTTGCTGGTACTCAGTGGGGAGCCTGGTAGTTGGGATCCAGACGCCAAGTTCTTTTTTTTAAATTAATTGAATTTATGGGGCTGACATTGGTTAATAAAATTATATAGGTTTCACCTGTACAATTCTACATCATCTGTATATTGTATTGTGTGTTCATCACCCCAAGTCAAGACTCCTTCCATCACCATTTATCCCTTCTTTACCCTCTTCTACCTCCCCCTCCCCCGTTTCCCTCTGGTGATCACCACACTGTTGTCTGTGTCTCTGAGGTTTTTGTTGTTTTTTTTGCTTAATCCCTTCACCTTTTTCACCCAACCCCTCTGACAGCTATCTGTTCTCTGTTATCTATGAGTCTGTTTCTATTTTATTTGTTAGTTTATTTTATTTTTTTAAAATGTTTGTTTTTTTCATTGATTTCAGAGAGAGGAAGGGAGAGGGAGAGAGAGATAGAAACATCAATGATGTTTCTCTCATCTTAATGAGAGAGGAGAGTCACTGATTGGCTGCCTCCTGCAGGCCCCTTACTGGGGACCTAGCCTGAAACCCGGGCATGTGCCCTGACTAGGAATTGAACTGTGACCTCCTGTATTAGTTTCTTTTGTTCATTAGGTTCCACATATAGTCTGCAAACTGTCATTACCTAGGGGAAGTTAGTCATACACAAGGGCAGCAATAGTACATTGTGATAAGAGCTTGAACTTACTGCACAGGCTACCAGAAAGCAACATATGGGTACCTGGCTCTGACCAGGAAGTCAGGAAAGATAAGAAGATGACCCCTGAGTTGGAACTGGAGATGCAGAGACACTTGGTGTGTGCAGAGGAAGAGGCATGAAACAGCATGTTGAAAGTGGAATATTAAGCATTTTATTGTAGAATATGTGTATAAGGATACAAGGGGAGATAGGATGAGTGGAGAAGTGGGAACCAATTAATAAAGTGCCTTGTCATGGTCACATGTAACAGCAAAGGACAGAAACACAGGTTTGCCTTAGACAAAAAGAGGAATTGATCGGCTCCTAGAGTCTAAGCAAGAGTTAAATAGAAAGGTAGAGATGTGAGCTGGGCCTCAGAAAGCCGAACCAGGAAGTCAAACTGCCAAGACTCTCCATTTCTCATAACTCTCTTAGTGTTGACCACTTTCCCTACTTGGCAGGAATCATGGACTTGGACAGCTTTCAGGTTTTGACATTTTGCAGCTTCCTTCATCCTAACAAAATTCCAAGGGAAGGCTCTGATTTGCTGCTCAGTTTGGGTCAGGTGCCAGCTCACATGGCAAGTACATCGTTTCAGAGGATGACGGTAGGGGAGTTCCCAGAAGAGAAGTAATGTTCCTGAAAGAAGTATAGGTGCTGAACTAACAAAATAATCTGATCACTATACCTTGCCCAAATCAGTGGGCAGCCATTGGATTATTTTAAGAGGAGAAATGATTTTATGCAGGATTAGATACACTATTTAGAAAAACCATTCATCGTATAAAACAGGAGGGAGGCTAGTTAGGTTGCTGTGTAAGTCTGAGAGCAGTTCATCAGAAGTGGTGGTTGAAATGGAGAAGTGAGGACACAGGTAGACCAGCATTTAGAAGGCTGAGTCGGCAGGACTGGGTGACTGGATGTGGAGAAGAGGATGAGTCAGGCTCCTGGCTCAGGCAGAGCATTAAATCGAGTGCCAGGCTCTACCTTCTGAGTACAGGGCCCTCCTTCACATGGCTCTTCTTGTGACTGCAGAATTTGCACATCCTTGAAGCAGGCCTTGGGAGTAGAACTGCCTGCCCATCCGCCATAGAAAGATCTGCTATGGCCTTCTGTACCCCAGCATTTTGTAAACACAACTGTCAGTGACACCGCCATTTTTTCCAGTGCATTTTTAATACAGTTGTCAAGTTTTTTCAGTGCATTTCTTTACATTTTGTTGTGTTCCCTATGCTTTTAAAATTAATTTAAAATGCAAAATCTGCCTGACCTGTGTAATTCAGTGGTTGAGCATCGATCTATGATCCAGGAGATCGCGGTTCAACTCCTGGTCAGGGCACATGCCTGGGTTGTAGGCTTGATCCCCAGTAGGGGCTGTGCAGGAGGCAGCCAATTAGTGACTCTCATCATTGATGTTTCTGTCTAGACTCTCTCCCTCTCCCTTCCTCTCTCTGAAATCAAAAGATATATTTTTGAAAAATAAAAAAAAATAAAAAATAAAATGCAGAATCTCCAGAGTATAGAAGGAAAACCCACAAGGACAACCTGCTTTGGCTCATGGTTAACTTCCCTGACTCTCCAGCACCTGGCACTTAATACACATTCAGTATGTTAACTCTTACGAGTAGTGGGTTTGACTCTATATTTGGAAGTTCATATTAGATGAGGGGACCTGGTAGGAACAGGGAAACAGGCAAGGGATTAGAGCCAGTCTCTGAAAAATCCAAGTGGTTGGGAATATATTACTGTTACGGGCTTTTCTTTATATTTCTTAAGTGAATTTATAGGAAAAATAAATGCATGTGTGCCATATAATAATGAGTAGTGCTTCACTTTTCATACACTTTCACATATAAATGTAGTATATATTTTTAAGTGAATCAGTGCATGCTAGTGGCTACCTTCCAGTTTGATCTCCCACTCTGGGTGTTATCTGAAGAACACGCTATACTTCTGCACAGATGTGGGGCTCTTACCTCACCTTCTCCACTTTTTCAACTATACTTCTACTGTTTCTGACTTTAGAATAATGCTCTGGGTGTGTTTAAACTTCATTATTTTCTTTGGATTCTGTTCTTATTTCAGAGATTTCAGATATTTAAGATAATGCATTTTAATTATACTTATCGAAAAAGTGTTAATAATTTTCTTTTTAATTTTATTCTGATTCATGATTTATATGGATATTGAAAGTTCCACATTTCAGGTCTACATAAAAGAATACTTAAAGAAGTGAAGAGAAAAATAACACATTTAAAAAGCTATCTTATAAAATTTGGCTGCACACAGCAATAATGCAGTAGTTGTATGAACTAAATCAATAATTAATGGTTCCATTTTAATGAATCAGAATGAGAACTGAACCAGAATTCTGACAGGAAGGAATAAGTTTACTTGTAATGTTCTTATTAAGGGAGTGTCTTTATTTTAGGTTATCCCAATGTATAGTAACCCGAATATATGGTCCATTTCAGTCATGTCCATTCTAAAGAAATGATTTACTTTAATACATTGGTCAGATTTTTTTTTTTTTTTAAATATATCTTTATTGATTTCAGAGAGAGGAAAGGAGAGGGAGAGAGAGAGATAGAAACATCAATGATGAGAGAGTCACTGATGGGCTGCCTAGCCCGCAACCCAGGCATGTGCCCTGACTGGGAATTGAACCCCATCACCTGGATCCTAGGTCGACGCTCAGCCACTTAGCCACGCCCAGCCGGGCTACATTGGTCAGATTTTGCAGTGGCCATCCTTTAATTGTGATAGTATAATAAGTCGGGCAAAATTACTTGAAGCAGGTGCTTGTGAAGTCATCTCCAATTCCTATTTATATATGAAGGTTATTTTTTCCCTTATTAAACTATCACAAAAATGACACTTAAGCAGCTTTTCTTAATTAAAATCAACAAAACTTTACATATTGTCAAGTCTTTAGATAACTTCTCTAAACCTTTGTTTTGTTATTGGTAAAAATATGTATAATATTACTTCCTTCATAAGATGGTTGTAGTGCTTAACTGAAATAATGCATAAAAAAGTTGAGCACATTCTTTGTCCTTTTAATGATTGTCATTCAATAATGTGCATCATTATTTTAACAAATATTATATATATGTTTTAAATATGTTTTATTGATTTTTAGAGAGAGAGGAACAGAAAGGGATAGAGAGATAAAAACATTGACAAGAGAGAAACATCATGGATCGGCTGCCTCCTGCACGCCTCCTACTGGGATCTAGCTTGCAACCCCGGGCATGGGTCCACATTCAACCACTGAACCACACCAGCCAGGCAACAAATATACTTTAAAATATTAAATTGTTTAGTTATATATGAGAAATTGTGTTGGCTTAAAAAAATCTATAGGAGAAACTTAAAATAGGTTCAGCAGCTAACTTGTTCTTCTACCTTTTTTCTTCTATAGACTGAAAAGGCCTCTTTTATTTTTTCAGTTCCTACATTATTTCTGAACTTAGAATGACTTAGTCCAGAGGGGAATTAATCTTGAGAGATGACTACTGTCAGTGACTAGGTGGGTCTCTTCCAATTAGAATTCATTAGCATGCCAAGCAAACCCAATTAGATGAAATTGGATAAACATGCAAGAATAAAGTCCTGTGCTTCAGGTCAGAAAAGTAGATGAGCCCTCACTTGGTGGTGGTTTGAGTGAATGATCTGGGGGATTTTACCTAATTACAAGTTTAGCATAAGCCATTATTCCATATGTCCATCTCTTTTAAAAAAGAGGAAAGAATTTCACATCTAGAACATCACTTCTGAGCTCCATATTTTAAGAGAGAGAGCGAGCAGTAAAACCAGAATAGTCACAAAGACAGGAATAAAAGAAGACTGCAGGGATACTGGGGGTCTGGACCCAGCTGAGGAACTATTACATAGAAGGTAAAATAGAAGTACTTTAGGTGTCCTCGAACCAATCCTTAGTTCTGCAATGTCTGCAGTACAAGAAAATAAGTGAGGATGTAATGAATAACACGATGGCTGTAGCTAACACTACTACAGGTATGCTCAAAAACTGCCAAGAGTAGATCCCAGAAGTTCTCATCACAGGGAAAAATATTTAGTTTCCCTTATTTTCCTTCTTGTATCTGTATGAAACGATGGATGTTAACTAAACTTATTGTAGTTATCGTTTCGCAGCATAGTAAGTGGAGTTAGGCTGCACACCTTAAACTTAAACAATGCTGTATGTCGGTTATATCCCAATAAAACAAAGAAAAAAATAAAGAGAAAGAGTTGGAAAGCATTAAGAAAAATAGCCATTTTATCAACATTATAAAACCATTCCGGAGGTAGATTGTGAAAAAAATCTATTCTGAAAAAAATGCAAAAATCTTTTTTTTTTCCGTCTGGATGTCTCGTCCCATTTCTCAGTTTGTAGTGTAAGAAGAAACATTTGTGAAAATACCCATGGTCCTGCATCTTCAATGTGGGGAGGGTGTTAGATCTTCCCTCCCCACGTTGCTCACTCAGGAAAGGGTCTGGATGCTTTAACTTGGAGCATTTGTTTTTGAGTGGTAGTGTCGGGTGACTTCAAATCCACACAAAAAAATTATTTACCGGCTCTTTTCCTCTCACTTCTTTTTGCTGCTCAGCTTGTCCTTCCTACAGAGAGGTAGGTAAGCAGATTGTGGAATGCTGTCTACAGCGTATGGAGTTCTGTTCTGCCACAGATGTACACATCTTCTAGGCAGTCTTTTATGCTGTTGTGTTAAAATCAGTGAAGAACTGTGGCTGTCCCTCTTTGAGTAGAAGCAGCAGGTGCTTTGGGCAGTTATGGGGTGGAGCATTGTTAGTAGCTAGCCCTTCTGTCCGTCACCATCCATCCAGAGGACATCCGAAGATGCCTGTAGATGTCTGCTTCCCCATCCACCCTACCTTCCCTAAAAATGATTAGAGAACTGTTCTGGCTGCTGTATTTTGGTCTTTGGTGACATCCCCATTGCCCCATCTAGTGGCACTGCTTCATGACTTGCTGATGTAATCATTAGTATTTTCTGTACCCTCCCTTGCTCTTTTCATATCCTGTTTCTTCTCATTGATCAGGAGGAAACAGTTGGCTGTGACCAGAACTCTTTTTTTTTTTCTGCATTGTAACGTGTGTGATGAAAAACTGATTCTTCTCTCATGTGTTTGGTTTTGTTAAATCCTCAGCTGCTAGTTTCCAAAAGAGGAGTTCTGGAAAGGAGATCTTAAAATAGCTAGTTTACTCTGGGTAGTGTGCACATACACACCAAATAACTCTGAATCCATATCCAAAAATAACAGTTACAGAAACTGTCTATCTGGCATTTTGAAGAGATGAAGAAATCTGTAAGATTATTTCATGCAATCTGGTGGGATCTTTCCTCTAAACTTATGAATAATACTTTCTTGCTATTTATACATGTAGTTTTATTTACATAAGGTAAATTTATTATGAATTGAAGTTTGCTATAAGCCTTTATTTCAATCAGAATATGTAACAATTTAAATTTTAGGTTACAAAATTCTGAAGTTTAATGAGAACACACTCATGTCTACTATGTGATTTTAGCTAAGATGACAAAGGCAGATATCTAATAACCACATGGTTTCTCTTCTGGTAGCATTAAAACCGCAAGTTATATCCTTTCATGTAAATATTTAAAAGTTTCTCCTTTAATGTACTAGTAATTTCTGCCTGCTGTAATCCATCGAAACCTCTTACTCCTGCCACCTGTCTGTCTTGATTACTTTGAAAGCTATGATTTAAGTCCTTGTCCTAGTCTAACCATGTCAAGCTTTTACTTAAATTATGGGAAACATAGTTTGATTCACATTAAAAACTTGTCTAACAGTACAAAACAGTAGTTTGTGGTTTTATGTGATTCAGTAACCTCTTAAATATAAGTGGACTTTATTTGATATCCTAGTATATAGATTGACTTCTGTGTGCCTTTTCTTCTCAAATACAGAAATTTCAGATGAGTATATACAGTTAAACAGTCATTCCCATTGGGAGTAGTATTTTAACAGGAGCTTAAAAGGAAGGGAAGAACCTGTCACTGTTGGAAACTAGAGGAAGGCAGATCTGTGTTATGTAGTGGCAGAAAGCTTGGCTACACTATGAATGGTGCTTAGTGATCTGCATGACCTAACTGAGGAGGTTTCCAAACAAAGTGTTGAAGGTACCATGTAGTTTCTTCTTGCTTCTAATAAATGCAAAACTAGAGAGTAATCAAAGGGAAAGGCTGTTAAGCAAAATGAAACCAGGACCTGATGGTTTGAAAATTCTCAGCCTTTGGAGAGGCAAGAGATGCTAAAATTAAGAAATGGTTTCTGAAGGAAGTTCAGGTCATTGTGAGTTTTTTTTTTTAGCATCAGGTACCTCTCCTTCTTATCTGGTTGCAAAATTATGTTTATATGTATAATTATTATTTGATATTAATGTTGAATTGAACCCAGGGTTTACCTTTTATTTCTCCTCATCCCTGCAGTGTAAGCTACTTGAGACTAGGCTGTTTCAGGAAGGTGAGGAACCCTACTAAGGAAGCCTCAGTCTACCCTGGTACACACTATTTAAGTAGGTGTTTCCTTCAACAGAAAGCAAATATGTGTGTGAAATTAACACCTCATTTGACAGATGAAGAAATCTGAAATAACTATTTTGTAGTACGGCAGGAAAGAATCCAGATTTCATAATGTCCAACCCAAGGAATATTTTTATTAGAGCAGTCCGCTTGATAGAAACCTGAGTGATCATCATCATCAACTGAGGTGCTTTAAAAAGTGTACTTATAGCTCTCAAAATTTTTGAGGATGATAGTTATGTTCAGAAGCCACTGAACCTTGGTCATATTGCCATTCATTTATTTATTTTGATTGGATAAGTAAATCATGTTTAATAGAATTTTCCATTTGGGGTCATATTGCTAACTGTATCTAATATCTTCATGCTTATTCATAAAGAAGGGAGGGAAGAGGAGGTAGGAGGGAGAAAGAAGGGAAAGGAGGAAGGGAGGAGATGAGTGTGTGTTTAATTTTCCAAGGGGTGGTAGACAACAGCCTTTTACACTTACCGGAGGGTAAATGGCTACTTTTAATAACTAGATTGCAGTATTAGTAATGTCTGATGAAAAGATGTTAAAATGACTTCATGTGGCTCACATCTTATCAACAGAACTTTTATGACATGGTTTAAAAGAGCAAAGGCAAGAAGAAATATTGGATTTGTTTTGTAAAAAGCCCTGCACACTCCAGAGAGCAACATGTTAATGTAATTGAAATGTTCAATGGCAGCTATTCTTGTGCTATAGAAAAGGTATTAAAGGTCAATAATAGTACTGGGTGTAGGGTTGAGAGCCTAGGTAGTGGGATTTTAGAGTGAAATTGGCCATCCCTGGTGTAGCCAGTTCTTCTCTAGATATTAAATGCAATCTGTGGTATCATATATAGAAAATTCTAGTGATTAAATAAATTGAGGATTATTATTACAACAGAAAGTGCATTTATTTTAAAACTCCTAACACATAGGAATTTATTGTCCCATGTTATATTTGTGTTTCCCTTATAGGACAATGTTGCTTCAGTAATTTAAAATGAATCAGAACTCTTCTATACTTTTTTTAGTAAAATTTATTGAAATAATTAATTTATTGAAATTAAATAATTTTATTCTGATGAATTCTTTTGAAAAACAAATATTTTTATATTTGGTTAACATGGCTTCTTATTATAAGGTTTTCTAATGTTAATGTTAATTTCTTACTATTGTCCATTTTACTTTTTGAATCTCTTACAGTGCCTGTTCCAACCAATGTTATAATTGAGGCCTACGACTTTGATACAGTCCTATCTTGGAATTACCCAGTCATGCCGCAGAAGCCTGTTTTTACTGCGCAGGTGAAGAACTATGGGTGAGTGTTACTCTTTTATCGTTTTTATTGTTTTTGTCTATGTCCTTGCATATTCCATAATTCTGTGTTCCCTTCCATTATTATCCTTCCTTCTCATGTGGCAAAACTTCCTGAACTGCTTATAGACTTCTGGAAGTGCTAAGTAAGGATGCACATTCTTTTCAGAATAATTCCTGCCTCTTAGTTCTTCCTGTCAGAATTGAAGTAGACAAGTATCACTACCCAGATTTTTTTTTTTTTTTAAGATTTTTTTTACCTCAAAATTTTTTTTTTAACCTCACCCAAGGGCATGCTTAGAGAGGGAGGGAAAGAGTGAAAAAGAGAGAGAGAGAGAGAAACATTGATCAGTTGCCTTCCGTATGTGCCCTGATGGGGGATCAAACCCACAGCCCAGGTATGTGCCCGAACTGTGAATTGAGCAGGCAACCTTTCGGTGCACAGGACAACACTCAACCAACTGAGCCACTCTGGCCAGGCCGACTTCACAGATTTTAAGGCATGAAATAAAGCTTACAGTTCTGTATTAAAAGTAATGTCTTCTTACTTCCTATAGTGTATATCTATTGTTGAGTAAAAAGATAAAAATTTCAAAAAAATTTTTGACAGGTATTAGGAGTCTTTGTAATGTGTTAGATTCTGTAATTGAATAATGATTCTGTTAACGGAAACTAGAGTTGTTTAAAGAGCAGATTTTTTAAAATTGTATGTGGGATATGGTTTGTACAGATCTTATAATTTGAATCGAGCCTCTTTATTTTAAATGAATTTGTAGTACTTCTGACTAAAGAGTAAGGGCTTCCTTCCTACTTTGTCTGCCTTCTTCATCTTATTCTTTTTCTTTTTTTAAAGAATAGTTTATTGATTTTTTAGAGAGAGAGGAAGGGAGAAGAGAGAAACATTGACATGAGAGCATCACATCAATCAGCTGCCTCCTGCATGTCCACTACTAGGGGATGAACCTGAAACTCCGGTATGCGCCCTGATTGGAATTGTACCAGCAACCTCTTGGTGCATGGGATGACTCCCTATCAACTGAGCCACACCGGCCAGGGCCATCCTATTCTTTTTCATTTTTAATCCTCACCAAAGGATATTTTTTCCATTGTTCTTCAGAGAGAGCGGAAGGGAGAGAGAGAGAGAGAGAGAAACATAGATGTGAGAGAGTCACATTGATTGGTTGCCTCCCACATATGCCCCGACCAGGGCCAGCAATTGAGCCTGCAACCAAGGTACATTCCCTTGGGCGGAATTTAACCCAGGACCCTTGTCTGTGGGCCGACACCCTAACCACTGAGCCAAACCAACTAGGGTAATCCTATTCTTATTTAGCTCTACCAACTCCATGCTGTGAATGAAAAGCAAAGCATGGACACAGATGGTTCAAGTTTATATATTAATAAAAGTCACCTTTGTGTTTCTTTAATCCTCATTTTAGGAAAGAATGGGTTGATGCCTGCAATACCTCTAATCATGACTGTAATATCTTTGACATGATTAATATTCCAAACGATCCTATCTGGGCAAGAGTTAAAGCTAGACTTGGACAAAAAGAATCAGCCTATGCAGAGTCGGAAGAATTTACTTTGTGCCGCAAAGGTGAGTAGAACGTATACACATCTAAATTTTAAACTTGAGAATATTTACACATCTTCTATATATATTTGCTTTTATTAGCAATTGCTAAAAATTATTACAATACCCAAGAAACATTTGGAGCAATTTAGGGAGTTCATGTCTTCCTCTTCTTCCAAGCCCCATAAAATAGGGCTTTAGGTGCCCATCACTTTGCCTCTACTAAATTGTTACATTTCCATTCCATTTAAGTATGTGGATCAGTGCTAACTAGACTCTGCACTGCCCTTCTCCTCCCTATCTTTGTCATTCCTTTGTAAGTTAACATTCACTGAGGACTTTGGCAGTTTCTCATCTTTTTTGTCTACCTTAAATCCTCAAGGCCTGTGGGATTTTTTTGTAATTGTGGGTTTTTTTATATATATTTTCTTTATGTGTTTTCTCTTTTGTTGTTGTTTCTTTATCTTTGTTGTTGAAAATATTACAGATGTCCCCTTTTTACCCCCATTGATCCCCTCCACCCTGCAGCACCCCACCTCCAGGCTTTCCCTAGACCAATGTCTGTGTCCATGGGTTATACTTAATAAACATATAAGTTCTTTGATTAATCTCTCCCCACCCATTGCCCCCTCCCCACCTTCCCTCTGAGATCCCTCAGTCTGTTCTGTGCTTCTATGTCTCTGGATCCATTTTGTTCATCAGTTTATTTTGTTTATTCCACATATAAGTGAGATCATGTGGTACTTGTCTTTCTCCGACTGGCCTATTTCACTTAGCATAACACTCTCCAGTTTCCTCCATGCTGTCCCAAAGGATAAGAGATCCTTGTTTTTTACAGCTGCATAGTATTCCATGGTGTAAATGTGCCACAGCTTTTTTATTCACTCATCTACTGATGGGCACTTGGGCTGTTTCCAGATCTTAGCTATTGTAAATTGTGCTGCTGTGAACATAGGGGTGCATAAGTTCTTTGTGATTGGTGCTTTGGGTTTCTTAGGATATATTCCTAGAAGTGGGATCACTGGGTCAAAATGGCAGGTCAATTTCTAATTTTTTGAGGACACTCCACACTGTTTTCCATAGTGGCTGCACCAGTCTGCATTCCCACCAGCAATGACTAGGGTTCCCTTTTCTCCACTGTTGATGGTAGCCGTTCTGACAGGTGTGAAGTGATACCTCATTGTGGTTTTAATTTGCATCTCTCTGATGATTAGCAACGTTGAACATTTTTTTCATATGTCTCTTAGCCATCTGTATGTCTTTTTTGGAGGAGTGTCTGTTTAGGTCCTTCCCATTTTTAAATTGGATTATTTGTCTTCCTTTTGTTAAGTTGTATGAGTTCCTCATATATTTTGGATATTAACCCTTTATCTGATGTGTCGTTGGCAAATATGTTCTCCCATACAGTGGGCTCTTTTCGTTTTGTTGATGGTTTCTTTTGCTGTGCAAAAGCTTTTTATTTTGATGCAGGCCCATTTGTTTATTTTCTCCTTCATTTGTCTTGCCCTAGGAGATGTATCAGCAAACATATTGCTATGAGAGATGTCTGAGATTTTGCTGCCTACGTTTTCCTCTAGGATTTTTATGGTTTCATGTCTTATATTTAAAGTCTTTTATCCATTTTGAATTTACTTTTGTGTATGGTGTAAATTGGTAGTCTAGTTTCATCTTTTTGCATGTACCCATCCAATTTTCCCAACACCATTTATTGAAGAGACTGTCTTTACCCTGTTGTATGTTCTTGCCTCCTTTGTTGAATATTAATTGACCATAATGGTGTGGGTCAATTTCTGGGTTCTCAGTTCTGTTCCACTGATCTGTATGTCTGTTCTTATGCCAGTACCAGGCTGTTTTGATTACAGTGGCTTTGTAGTATAACTTGATATCTGGTATTGTGATCCCTTCCAACTTTGTTCTTTCTCAAGATGGCTGTGGCTATTCGGGGTGTTATTGGTTCCATATAAATTTTTGAAGTGTCTGTTCTAGACCTGTGAAATACGCTTTTGATATTTTAATAGGGATTGCATTGAATTTATAGATTGCTTTGGGTAGTATAGACATTTTAATGATTTTTTTTTTCTACCCTGTCTTCTAATTCACTGATCTGATCCTCAGCTTCCTCTAATCTGCTGTTTATTCCTTCCAATGTATTCTTTATTTTTGCTATGTCATTCATAATTTCCTTCATAGTTTCCGTATCTTTTTTCATGCTGTTGAGCATCCTTACAATCAGTATTCTGAACTCTATATCTGAGAGATTGCTTATCTCCATTTCACTTAGCTCTTTTTCTGGAGACTTCTTGTTCTTTCATTTGGGGCTTATTTTTTGGTCTCCTCATTTTGGCTACATTTTTGGGTTTGTTTCTAAGTATTAAGTAGATCTGCTAGGACTCTCAGTTTTTTTGGAGGATCTCTGGTACAGGCCAATGTTAGATGCAGTTTGTGACTGGCCCTGAGTACCCTGGTTGGAGCTATCAACAACCCTAGGCTTGAGGTCTCCACTGCTGGGGCTGGGTGCGTTTGGAGAGGACCAAGATACACACCAAAGTCTGCTTTTCTAAGGGCCCGGTCGCAAAACTGATCAGGCAAAGACTCAAAGCATCCTGAGGTCTGCCTCTGTCTGCAGACTGATTAATCTGATTCTCTTAATGAGCCTCTGGCTGTAGAAGCTCCACAGGGTTGGGCAGCTGGTTGTTATCAGTCTCTTACTGAGCCTCAGGCTGTAGAAACTCCTCTGGGCAGGGCGAGAGGCTCTCCAGCAGGGTGGTCTCTTCCACAGCCCATTCTCTACTTTCCCTTGAAATAGTTTTATTCCCCAGAGGTCATGAAACCTTTGTCATCTGACACCTATACCCTCTGTATGTCAGATTCCCCCGAGATAGGTTTGTCAAAGGCATACTCTATGCCAGAAGGTATGCTAGGCCCTGAGGATACATTGGCGAGTAAAAATAGACCTGCCTGGCACACAGTAGGTGTGCAATAAATATATGAAGAATAGTTAAATGGTCCACTGACAAAGTCCCCAGCATCAAAAGACACATAATAAATATTTGTTGAATGAATGAGTATCTAGTTCTGATTTTCACAGTAAAAATTGAATGTATTTAGCAGACTTTTATAGAGCCTTCATGCCAGACATTCATACGTGTTGTAGGTACAAAGAGTTACTGTGAGGGTTTAAAGATAACTAAAATGCTTTTTCTGAAATGGTTTTTGGAAAACCATGGTGTGTTTTTTTAATTCTTCAGAACCAAAGGTAAAGGAAAAATAACTTCTATTATGTCAAGGTTTTTTACCAAGATTCATGACCACCTGTTTTTCTTTAGGACTCGAAATGAATTTTAAACTGTTACAGAGGAGCTTAGATTAGATAAGAATACTTCTTGACTGAGAGGATATATTAAGCATTTCTTTACTAAGTACACTTAGAATATCTTCTTGATCTTTTTAGAATGGTTTAAATGTGGTTATGCTTTAGAACAACAACAAAAAGAGTAGGTTGAATGATTTTGGTAATTTTATACAATGTACTATAAAGTTCCAGAACCAACTAATTCTACTACTTTTTTGCCTTCCCCCCTGCCCAGGGAAATTTGGACCACCTAAACTGGGTATCAGACATAAGGAAGACAAAATCATTATTGATATATTTCATCCTTTAATTATTGTAAAGGAAGAAGTGCGGGGAACCATGTATCATGTTAGTGACTGTTACAACACATTCACGTACAAGGTGTATGTGAGAATAAATGGAAGTCTGGTATGTTTCTATTTCATCTTTTTCAAAATGGGAATTTTTCTGTCACTAACATAAGTTTTTTCCCTATGTAGTGTAAGAAAGTAGAATGCTTATGAATATTCAGGCAAGACTTATGGATCCTAGGTTTTGGTAAAAAAAATGAAATACGTATATAAATGCTATTGAATGGAATTGGTGGCGTAGTTAATCACTAACGCTGGCCAGGTGAACAAGTTTAAGGTTTTTCTTTGCCTTGTATAACAGAATAACCCTAATCTAGGATATTAACCTGTATATTTTCATTTCTTCACTGGTAAGATGAGAATAATTTTAATCTTTTCTTCCTCGTTGGTAGAATGTAAAATTACACAAAGTTCTAATTGGAGTCATTGTTTTTGAGAGAAAAAGCTAACAGTAGTATATTATGGGGATATAATTATATTCTAGCACTGGTGTGCAGACCACGAATTACTCTATTCAGCCCATTTGCCACAGTCCTACCATTCCTTTATTTAACAATATTTGTCAAGCATGTGCTCTGTGCCTTCTAGGCACCAGGAGACAGCAGTGAACAGTACGAACAAAACTCCAGTGATAAGTGCTATGGAGAAAAAGCAGGGAAGGGGCTTGAACAGTAGAGTAGGGGCAATAGTGACTTTCCATAGGGTGGTCAGAGCAGACCTCACCTGCTGGACAAGGTATTACTGCAGCCAGGGCTGGTGGAGGTGAGGAGTGAGCTCCATGGATAATGATGGGGAGAGTCTTTCAGGCAAAGAGCCTGGCGGAAGGACACCAGGCACATGAAGGAGCAGCAAGGCTGCACAGAGTGCAGAAGCAGATGAGAACAGAGTGGTCACTGGGGCCATGTCTCTTAGGGCATTGGAGGGATCTGACATTTTTCTAAGTGAGATGTTGCACCTCTGGAAAAATTTAAATAGAAGAGTGACATCTGATTTAGGTTTTAAAACATCACTGTGGTTGCTAGCAGAGTTGTTTCTAGAGTGCAGATCTAACCATATTACTTCACTGCTTAAAACCCTTTAACAAATCCCCATCAGCAACAAATACGTAAATTCTCTTTCCTGGCCTTCATAATTTGGCCTCTTGCATCCTTTCTAGCACCCTGTTTCCTCATTCCTTCCAACCTTATTTTCATTCATGCTTTGGTAAACTGTTTACTATTCTTAGTTCCTTGTAAATAACACGCTCTTTCATAGAATGTCCTTTGGCAAATTTCCACTCATTCTTCAGTATTCAAGTGGCGTATCATCTCCCCCTTTGAATTATTTTCTGATACAGTAGACTGTTTCCTCTTCTATGGTCTAGTTATTCCTACTTCCATATAGAAGTCCTCTTGCAGTACTCATTACCTTCTTATGTTTCTTATCTCTCTTCTACACCCTACAGTAAGTTATTTGAGGTTAGGCACCACAGTCCTCCCTTTGAGTTTTCAAGCCCTAGCACAGGTAATGCTCTCACTTCAGCTGGTTGAGTGAATGATAAACTCCCAGAGATTGCTTCAATCCCTTCTACATTTTACAGCCAAGAGATTCTACAGCCTTAGCATAATACCTTTATTATTCTTCCTATAAGATGCTTTTATTTCTCACCAGCTAAGTTTCTAGCATTATAGAAAATGGACTAATGAAACATTCCTGCTCTTTGTTTTTAAATTTATAATCCCTATAAAGAATATTTTGATGGATACATCATGCTGAAGTAAGAAATTGACTTATCATTTGATGTCAACACTGTTTTCAGACATGTTCAACAGTCATCACATATATGCTTTCTCCAGATGTTTGGCCAGTGTAAATATGGTGATTTCTTTTTTTTTCCTCCCAGATTAGAAGGGGCCATGCATTTTTATTATGTATGTGTTTTTTTTCATACAGATGATAGAAACGAATGTACAGAATGAAGATGATTGCAATGAGACTCAGTGCCACTTCAGTATCCCAGTGCCCTCACTGAATTCTGAGTACTGCATTGCAGCAGAAGGAGTCACAGATACATGGTCTGTTACAATGGAAAGGTCCAAAGAACTTTGTATTAACATTTCTGATCATAAGAGCACAGAAGGTAAGTTACTGCCATTTTTTCCCTAAATATAGGGAGTGATAACTAACACAGGGTAATGTGAAAAAAGGAAATTGGCAATTTCAGTAATTTCTGCTCTTGTAAAAATAGTTCCGTTCCTGAGAGAGGTTCACAATTACAAATAAGGCCATTTCTCAGGCATTAAAAGATACAAAACCACCAATTTGGAAAGCCATGTGATAACCTTTTTGTGCAGGAAAGAAATATACAATAAACACATAAAACTGTGTGCACAAATGTCTGCACCTCAGGATTATGCATAATAAAATGTCAGTTTATTTAATATAGCAAGATGATATATATTTATCAAAATATATATTCATATATGTTCTTTTTATGAGGACAGTTAAGTTTAAAAACTGAATAGCAGGAATGTTAATTGATTAAAATTTTGTGACGTGAACTGCACAAGCACTGGAAATTAATATTAAAAAATAAAATAAATATAGATTGTTTTAAAAAATGGATTAACATTTAAAAATAATTTTTGAAAATTTTATTGTTGAAAGTATTACAGGTGTCCCATTTTTCCCACCATTGACCCCTCCACTTCGCTCCCATCCCCTCTAGCCTTCACCCCGTTATTGACTGTGTCCATGGGTTATGCATATATGCATATAGCTTCTTTGGTTAATTTCTTCCCATCCTCCACCCCTCTTCCCTCTTTCCTCTGAAATATCATCATCTGTTGCATGCATCAGTGTCTCTGGATCTATTCAGTTCATCAAGTTCTTTTGTTCATTAGCTTCTTAAAGAAGACCCTTCAACATTTCCTGTAGTGCTTGCTAGTCTGGTGGTGATGAACTCCTTTAGCTTTTTCTTATCTGTGAAGCTCTTTATCTGACCTTCAATTCTAAATGATAGCTTTGCTGAGTAGAGCAATCTTGGTTGTAGGTTCTTGCTTTTCATCACTTTGAATATCTCTTGCCACTCCCTTCTGGCCTGCAAGGTTTCTGTTGAGAAATCAGCTGACAGTCGTATGGGTGCCCCCTTGTAGGTAACTAACTGCTTTTCTCTTGCTGCTTTTAAGATTCTCTCTGTCCTTAACCTTTGGCATTTTAATTATAATGTGTCTTGCTGTGGGCCTCTTTGGGTTCCTCTTGTTGGGACCCTCTGTGCTTCCTGGACTTGTAAGTCTATTTCTTTCCCCAGGTAGGGGAATTTTTCTGTAATTATTTTTTCAAAGAGGTTTTCAATTTCTTGCTCTCTTTCTTCCCCTTCTGGCACTCCAACAATACGAATGTTGGGCCGCTTGAAGTTGTCCCAGAGACTCCTTATATCTTCCTATTTCTGGATTCTTCTTTCTTTTTCCTCTTCTGGTTTGGTGTTTTTTGTTTCCTCATGTTCCAAATTGCTGATTTGATTCTTGGCGTCCTCTACTCTACTGTTGATTCCCTGTAAATTATTCATTTCTGTTCGTGTAGGCTTCATTTCTGATAGGTACTTTATTATGTCATTGATGATCTCACTACTTTCCTTAATAGCCTTACTAAGATCCTTGAGCATCCTTATAACCATAATTCTGAACTCTGTATCTAGTAGCTTTCTTGGCTCTATTTCATTTAGTTCCTTTTCTTGAGATTTTTTCTGTTCTTTCCTTTGTGACATGTTCCTTTGCCTCTGACATTTTGGCTGCTTCCAGGTGTTTGTTTCTGTGTATTAGGTAGAGCTGCCATGTCTCCTGGAATTTGTAGAGTGGCTTTGTGTAGTAAGTGTCCTGTAGGGTCCAGTGGCTCAGCCTCCCCAGTCACCTGAGCTGGGCCTTCTAGTTGCTCCCCTGTGTGAGCTGTGTGCACTGTCCTGTTTTTGTTGAGCCCTGGTTGCTGTTGGCATCACTGGGAGGAATTGACCCCCAGCCAATCAGCTGTGAGGACCATCTGCAACTACAGCCAAAGAGCTGCTGTGCTGGAGACACCCCTATGGAGCAGGGTTTACTTCAGTGGAGCTTTGGTGTTCACCAAGTATTCCCCTTGAGTGTGTCACTTGTGGATGCAGTAGGGTTGTAATCCATCCTGGTTGAGTCTGACCATCAGGTACACTGTCTCTGGGGCCTCCCAGGAGGCACAAAGTCAGCCTGTGCCAGTGCCTTGCCCAGGGCCACCCAGCATGAGCTTCACAGCAAACCGTAATTGGCTGCTACTTGTGCTGGGCTTGGAGGTGTCCAGGAGAGGTCAAGCTATGAACCAGTACAGTTGCCACTAGTACCATGCCTGGGGCCGCTTATCAAGCCATATGGGGCACGCTGCTGCTTGTTTGAGAGATTTTAGGAAAGTCCTAAGCATGAGGCTCCAGAGGCCACTTGCACAGAAAAGCCACAGGAAATGGCTTGGATGAGCCTGCAGGTGGGGAGG
Source organism: Miniopterus schreibersii (assembly GCF_964146895.1). Classification (NCBI taxonomy): domain Eukaryota; kingdom Metazoa; phylum Chordata; class Mammalia; order Chiroptera; family Miniopteridae; genus Miniopterus; species Miniopterus schreibersii. The sequence continues at coordinate 73,725,476 of NC_138107.1, read as the reverse complement.
GGCAGGATCTCCAGGATCACCAGGGCGGGGCCAAAGGTGAGTCAGGTGCTGGCGATTCAAATATGGCGCCTGCCTGCCGGCTGTGTGGGGGGAGGACTCGCCAAAGAAGCAATAGCCTCTGCTAGCTCTTCTGCCTGGGAGGAAGCTGCCCCTCCACCTCTCGCCTGGATCTCAGGCAGGTTAGTTCCTCCCCAAGTGTCCCAGGTCCTTTCAAGCTGCTGCCCGGTTCTGGGCTTCAAGGGAGCACGTCTGAGTGAGTCCATGCTCGGGCCTTCAAGAGGAAAGCCTGGGGCTCCCGCAGCCTCTGAGAACCTCAGCCACAGTCCCTGTTGGTTTCACAGCCTGAAGTTGTGGGGGCTTCTCTTCCCAGCCTGGAGCCCTGGGCGGGGGCCCGATGTGAGGCTGGGACCCCTCACTCCTCTGGGAAACCTCCGCTGCCGAGATTCCTTCCTGGGTTTACCCCACAGCACCGGGTGTGGGCCTGCAGCTGCGTCTCCATGATTCAGCCCCGATCTGCCCGCTTCTCTGCCCCTCCTACCGGTCTTGGTGCTGCTTCAGTTCCCTGGTTGTAGGGCTTCTGTTCAGCCAGATCTCAGGGGGTACTGAGTGATGGTGGTTCTGTATTTTAATTGTAATTCTGATGTGGTTGCAGGAGGCGGTGGGTACGCAGTTACCTACTCCACCATTTTGTTGTCTCATCAAAAATAATTTTTATTTCATCATCTTTTCCTGTAGGTACCATAACAAAAATTTGGGCCTTTGATGTTTAAAAATTTTAATGTTCATTATAGGTAATTTATAAAATAAAGCCAGAAGAAAACAAAATTATCTGTAGTTCAACTATCCAAACAAATACTTAGTTATTAAAGTTTGGTGGTTTTTTTTCATCCTGTTTTTCTTCATAACCATGATAATAATATATAGTATATATATTTTGGTATGCTAATTTAAGCATATATTATAAATATTTTTCTGTATTATTTCACACAGTTTATTAATATTATTTTCTAATGTATTTAGAATATTTCATCATTAGATTGTATTCTATTTAATGTTCCTCAATTTTTGGACTTTCTGATTATTTATGGATTTTCTCTATAATAAATCATGCTTTGATGACTGTTCTTGTGTATGTATATTTTTCCAGTTGTTAGGATGTTTTTAGAATATATTTTTTAGGTTTAAAATGTACAAAAATTTTATGATACAGATATCTTTTTAAGAATGGAAATCTAAGCTGAAGAATGAGACCAAACACCTAAAACGTAGTATTAATAACTTTTAGGCCATTTTATACATGAGGGTTTCAAATAGGTGACTTATAATAATGCAGTAAGTACATTTTATGCCAATTTGCCTGGTGCTATTTTGAAAAATTAAATCTTAACACACAAAAATGGTGATTTTCAAATTTTGAATAATGACCAGTAATTTCTTGACCAATGGGGAAAATAAAAAATAAAAGGAGTAAAGGCTCAAAAAAAGGAAAAAGAAATGCAAATGACCCAGATTTACTTAAAACACACACACACAGAAATGCCTGAATTATAAACTGGGCCGATATTGTGGCCACACGGTGGCACCACTGTGACTCATAGCAGCATCCCTGCCTTGCCTATTCAGTGCTTCTAAGCCCAGTGCTGGTTTAGTTATGTAGTTAATTTTATCTTTTACTATTGTAATAATTTGTTTTCACATCCTGTAACAGGCATTCATTTTTGATACAAGCATTCATTTAGTAGTAATTTTCCAGAATTACTATTGCAAAGAAGTAACTTTGGAATAAAAATGTAAAGGTAATGAAATGCCCTGAAAGAGGCCAAGCACCACCATGCTATGTATTGTTAATTAGTAACAGAGGACTGTAAAAAAAGTACTGAAGATTGTACTGTGAAAATAAAAAGCAGCATTAGAGAAAAACACATGCCAGTGATTATAGATATATATGCTGTGAAACAATAGTCAAGGGGACTTTATTCCTGTACAACTTTCCTGTGTGTGTGCATGCATCTGTATCTGTGTGTCTTTATAAGTATTTGCAGTCTTGAAATAAATATAAAATGTTAACGAAATTCTATGGAGTGGGACTGGATTCTTTTAAGAGTTACAGACACTGAAATATATTTTTTAAATTCTTTTTTTGCCTCTTTAACTGAGAGAAAAGCACAATTCTGAAAACCTATATTTGGGGCTATAAGGAAATATTTAGGAAAAAGCTATTTTAGCCACGTTGTGTCATGACAGGGTAGTCGCAGAAAGTTTAGAACCGTGGAGCTGGGAAGAGTATGCTGCTGTCTAGGGCAGGAACGTAACTTTTCTCATCTCTCCTGACTTTGCTGTCAGTGTTCCTTAATGCCCTTGACTGTATTACCTGATGTAACCTATATAGAGAATAGTTCACAGGCTTTATAACTATTTGTTTATAGCAGCATTCCACCGTAATTCTCATTTGTGGCTCTTCTCTTTCAGATCCTGTTTGGATTCCGATTATTGCTGCTCTCCTCCTCTTTGTAGTCATTCTGGTGCTCGTATGTTATGTCATTAAGAAGATAAATCCATTTAAGAGAGAAAGCATCATGTTACCCAAGTCCTTGGTAACATATTTAAATATACTTCTTTAATTATATACACTAAAATGTTTATCTGAACCTTTTTGATAGTTTCTTAAACTTTTTAAAGAGTAGAATGATGTTCAGCAGCATGTCACCTACCGTAAATAACTCAAATTACCGCACATCCCAAACCTTGTATTTTTCACTCTGTACCAGGTGCTTTCTTATGCATGTGGCAAAAGTATAGTTAGACAAGTCTATTAAGAAGCTTAAAGTCTAGTGGGAGAGAAAGATAAGTATTCAGTGGGTGTACAGTGTGATAAGTTCAAAAGTAGAGGTTTATATACTTGCCAGTGAGGACTTTGTCCAGAGGCAGTGAGGCCTGAGCAGTCCTGAGGGACAGATGGGAGTTTATCCAGGTATTAAGGGACAGTATGTGCTAAGGTCCAGCATCGAGAAAGCATGGCTTTTGAAAACCTGCAAATACGGAAACACTTCACTGTGGTTAGAGTGTAGAAGGAAAGATGGCCAAAAGTGAGACTAAACCAAAAGTTTGACATTTTAATATCTAACATTTAAAATCCTTTGTACAATGAAAAGAACATTTTAAGGGTAACAATTATAGCTTTTTAAGTCACATATGATAATAATATCTGTGATATGCAAAGGGCACATTTAAGTTTGGTATAAATACATTACATTTAAGTAAAGTGGGTAAGAACTATGAACAGGTAGTAGACAATTTACATATTATAGTACTCATCCTTGCTGGTAATTAAGCACAAAGCAATCTTATGCCATTTTACACCCACCAGAGAAGGAAAAATAAACCTGAATATCCAGGAGTAGCAGTGGTAAAACTGGTTATATAGCCTGAGTGGGAAAATAAGCATACAATGGGTATACAGTGTTGTAGTTCCATAAACATGCCCCACCCTCAAACTTAGTCCTTCCATGCTTAAGACTTTATTCTAAAATAAAAAGACATGTAAGAGTATTTCAACATGTTCTGTAAATAGTAAAAACTGTTAACACTTTAACATCTACTGTTAGAGAAATTATTTAATCATTGGTGTAAAGAACTTATATGAGTTATTAGAAATTATAATCATGAAGGAAAATGGTAAAAATATTATATAAAGTAGTTGGACTTCCATTACAAATTTAACATTCATATGTGTGAAAGGTAATACACCAAAAAAATAGCATATATTGGTGAGACAGTAACTTTTAAAAAATTGTTTCTAATCTTAACATAGTACATTTTCATTAAAAATAAAGAAAAGGCAGCCACTAGATTTTATTATACTGTTCCAAATATGCCATTTAGTTGTCCGTTAGCCTTAGACCATTTTTTTGAGGATAGGTACTTAAGTTTAATAATTATTATTTTTATTCATTGATTTCTCTTCCCTTAGGTGTCTGTGGTAAAAAGTGCCTCTTCAGAGGTAAAATCTGAATCAAAATATGTATCACCCATCACCTATGAACCAATTGTCCTTGAGAATGAGAAGGTGATCTGGGAAGAGCAGCCATCTCCAGCAGCAGTTTCAAGTATGCAGACTGAGGACCATCCAGGAAAAGTAGAACCTAGAGAAGATCTTTGTAGTGAAACAGAAGTGGGAGACACTGAAGAAAATATTCCTGACATTGCCCCTGGTAGCCCTCTGACCCCAGTAAAGAGAGGGGATTCTGTCCATTCAGGTAGTAACCAGTCTGAACCCTGCAGCGTCGCTTTAAACTCTTATCACTTGGGAAATGGTTCTGATAGTGGCCTTGTGGAATCAGACAGTTTATCTGACTCAGAATTTCCTCCAAGTAGCAAAACTGAAATAAAGACAGGAGAACCAGAGCCCATAATGCTGAGAAACACTACCACCTCCTTTGGTTACGATAAGCCCCACGTGCTAGTGGACCTGCTTGTGGATGAAGGTGGTAAAGAGTCCTTGATTGGCTACAGAGTCACAGAAGCTTCCAGTGAGTTTTCATAAGATCAACCAAGATGCACCAGCTTGGAAGGATCTGCTTGTCCTGAACAGTTTTTCTGCTTTGATTTCATGAAAAGATCATGATTTCAGAAATCGTATCTTTTTTATATTAACCAAATGGAGTACCTTGGTTTAGATAAAAGTGTAAGTCTGTTTGGTATTGTCACATTAGGTCTCAAAGCTGCAAAGACTGAAAACACACCATTATGAACTTTTCCATATCGATAGGTTATGAGTGACAGTTAATACTCTAATAAGCCTGCTTTCTATGTCAGTAAGTGATTCTTGCAGGTCCTCTTTAACACATTAAGAGGTATAATGGATTTCTTTTCTATGCGTCTCTGGTTTTCTTTCCAAGTTTATGTAAAAAAAATACTTTTAAATGTTTACTTTCAGAATAAATCCTGGAAGCTTCTCAAAATTGCATTTAAAATTGAATTCAAACAAATTGAATTAATAGAGTATATAAAAAGAAACATAGGTATAATTTTTGTGGAATGTCACATTTAGAGATTTTTAAATAAAGAATTTTTAAAGTTCATTTTGTATTCATTTATTCAAGCACTTTGGCAGTTAACTAGAATATTTTTTGTCTATTTATTTGTTTCCATGCATTATTGCTATAGATTCATTTTTAAATTATTCCTATCTGATCTTTAAAATAGTTTAAAAATAATATAATCCTTAAAAAATGGCCCTTTTATGCCTATATTTCAGTATTTATCACCCAGTGTGCAGACCACTGTTCCAAGCTGTTTGGGGGGGAAAGAAGACTGACTTCTAGAGCATGTGGATTGAGGAACCTCTACCATAAAAATGGTGGCCGAAGCCATGGGAGTGGGCAAGGGAGCCCTCAGAAGCACTGGGTGTGAAGAGAATTCCTAATGAGAGGCAAACCAAGAATTAGTTAATATCTATCTATATTATATAAGGAGTTCTTGGGAATACGAAGGATAGGAATTTTAAGACTCAATTATTAATTGACTAAAAAATTTTTAAGTATAACTTACATGAGTAAATGAACAAATTATGGAAAACTATTTCTCCTCACTTAAAAGTATAAATTAAAGATGCATCATTCCAATCTCTCCTATGACATGGCATTCTTCCCTGTGTGTCTGTGTCCAAAGCTTTCTCTAAAGACACTAGACATCAGATTAGGGCCACACTAATCCAGTATGACCTTACTTAATTTGATTAGATCTGCAAAGACACAATTTCCAAATAGGATCACATTCATAGGTACCAGGGATTAGGACTTCAACATATCTTCTTGGTGGACACAATTCATAAATTAGTTGTCCCAATAGTATTAAATCATCCACTCTTCTGTGCTGATTTCAAATGTCACGTCATATGCCAAATTCTCAGTACTCCTGGGACTGTTTAATTGTTCTCTCTTTTCTTGAATCTGTATCACAGTGTTTTAATTATTACAGCTTTATACTGGAATATATTTTAACTTTTGAGGCTCTCCATTTCCCTCAAGCAGTATACCTACTAAATTGGTCAAAAGATGGTGACTGTGGGTAAGTCACTTAGCCTCACGGGAGCTGGATTAAAATTTCTCTACCTTTTGGCTCTAAGAGGAAGTTTTCACTTAAGTTAACTAAATAAAGGGATCCTCTTCCTGACAGTCCTGCTTCTTAAATCTTTTCCCTAAATTATTGCTGGGTACCAAAGATTGGAGTTATTGCATGCACCATCATTCCATGCCAAGTTAAACTGCCTAAGAATATTGGCTGTGTCACACTTAATATACTGGTTTTTAATGGATGAGTTGGGTGGTAAACTCCAGCTTTGTTTGTAGGGTGATTAGGGGTGCTATACTTGCTCTACATTTTCTCCTGTGCTTCTACATTCTGGACCTTGGACTCCTGGACACTTTCTATGAGAGCTACCAATTAGGAATGAATGAACAAAAGAATAAATGTATAATTATTGAACTGTTTTCAAAAATATGCCATCTCATCTTTACAACACCCTGCGAAGAGGAATTGCTATTCCACTTAAGATGAGGAAACCATGAGTCATCAAGTTAAGTGACTTGCCCAATGAGTAGCAGAATGGGGATTCTGTCTCATCACTTTCTTCCAGTAAATCTCAGCTGCCTGCTGGTGGTTATTTGCTTCTTTGGTAATAAAGAGATCTTAGAGAATGTATTCCAGGATGCTTAAGCTGTGGTAAGAGACTATAAAAATTAGAAATATTTTAGAGATCATTAAAAACTAAAGGGGAGCCCAGCAGGCATTGCTCAGTGGTTGAGCATCAACCTATGAACCAGGGGATCACGGTAAGATTCCTGGTCAGGGCATATGCTTGGGTTGCAGGTTCCATCCCCAGTAGGGGGGGTGCAGGAGGCAGCCGATCAATGACACTCTCATCACTGATGTTGCTATCTCTCCCTCCCCCTCTCCCTCTCTCTCAAATCAAAAATATAATTAAAAAACCCACCTAAAACTAAAGGGGAGGGGGAGGAAGTAAGCAGACAGAGGAAGATAAAGCCAGAGATATCTGATGATTATCCATGCCAACAGGAGATGGAAGAAGGATTCCTGGGTTGCACTGAGTTCCCCATTGAAGATTAATGCTTAGTTTTGGAGATACTTTGAGATTCTCAAAGCTCTGTAACCATGGAGCTGAGGAGTAAACAACACATTTACTGAGTGCCAGGGGTTATGCTGAGAGCTTCACTTGTGCTACCTCATTGCTAAAACTCCATATTGCCTGTTTTTTATAAGGGAAGAAACTAAGGCTTGGAGAGGAAGAATAACTTCCATCATGTCACAGCTGGTCAGTGCAAAGCCACTTTTTCAAAATGAGAGGTGTGACGGGATTGTCACACTAGAAGCTGAAAGGGGAGGGAATCTAGAGCACCACTCCCAGAAAACAAAGCCGTAGGAGGGGATTTCCACATGGTGCATGGTTGTGTAAGTCAACATATTTTTCTTCTCTGGAAATCATGAAAAAGCAACAATGAGAATTAAAATTAAAAGTCTTTTCCACTTGGAAATTTTGTTTATAATTCTTGCTTTTAAAACACTTGGATTAGAAAAAGTAAATTGCAAATTGTTAAAAAAATAAGGAAAATATCTCACTTCAGCGCCAAAGGGAGAGCCTATGAGATACATTTCAGAGTACATTCCGAGTGTAAATAATTGTGTTAATATAAGATAAAGAATAAAACAGAGAATAAACATCTCAGGAGTTCTTATAAAAACAAACAACAAATTAAAAGACAGAAGGAATTTTAAAAGGTAAAAGAAGGTATGAATGAGAGAAATTTTTTAAGTAGAGTATATAATTACAAAATCTGATTCCTTAAAAAAAAAAAAAGATATATAACTATCTAACTTAACTAAAAAAATAAGAAAACAAGGGAGACAGTATTACTCAAGATAGGGCATTATAAAAGGGAAGCCACGGAAGCGGGGAAACTGAATAGCCTGTAGGGGGTAATCTCAACTCTGCAAATAAACTTAAAAGCATATGTGAGATGCACACTCCCCTAAAGACAATATAATCTGTAGAAATTGAACCTAGAAAAGAGAGGAAATCCAAACAGATAAATGATCATAGGAGAATTAGAAAACTGCCAAAGAAATGCCACCCCCATGTCCCCATTCCCCACCTAGAAAAGCACCCAGATGATTTCTCAGGGAAGCAGCAAATTCTCAGGTCACACAGATCAACTGACCCAGCTGAAGAGTTCTCAGTGGCACCACACAGTGTTGCAAAGGCCAGTGTTGCCCGTGTGTCTGACTGAACCCTAGTGACCTCATGAATCAGGAAATCCCATCAGGACAACCATCCCAGACTATAAGAAAGCAGAGAAGCATCTTCCTGTTCCTTTAGCTTAAATCTTGTAAATTCCTACCCACTGCTAATATCACACTCCTTTTCACCAATTCACCAGATAAGCACTAATCGCTTATTATGTGCCCAGCACCATCCCAAGTGAAGCAGTGAACAGAGGCAGGGAGAACGGAAAGGAGTCTGTAGCCACAAATCAGGCAAGAGATGATGGTGGAGGGGTGGCAACTGGTTGGAATCAGGTTACGCCATGAAAATCTACAGTCGAAACAATGTACAGGCCTATGCTAGTGCATGGGCACAATGATTAATTAATCATTCAGTAGGGTTTTCAAGATCAGTGAAAGCTCATCATCAAGAACAATCAAAACAATATTATGAGCATCTTTTATCCAGAACAATACGAATGAAGAACAGAAAAAGTTATCTTCATGGAGTCTTAAGTCCTATGAATGGAGATTTTAAATAATATATTAGTGTTCATAGCCCAAAACTCAATCAAAATTAAACTTGACCAGACTAATCACTGTGCTTATTGCCTGTATTTGACAATGGAGCTCCTTCTTGCGGAATTCAAGTTCAAAAACTATTTTGAAACACATGACAATTATTTCCAGAATGCAGAGCTGCTGAAAGGTCATATTACTCTGAAGAGTTATTGAGGATCTACCAGGTAAGAAAGCAAATAGTTTCCCAGTTACTGGTACTATAAGGCACGCAGTTTTCTATTGGTCTGAGGGGACGAGGGATAGTGTTCAAGTTATAATTCATTATAGAACTTTATTTTTTAAATTCATCTTTATTGTTGAAAGTATTACATATCCCCCTCTTCCTCCCCATTGACCCTTGCCTCCCCATTCTCGCCCCTTCCCAGGCATTCACTAAAAAGCTATTCTGCTGCTAACCAGGTCACAGAATAAGGGAAAGGGCCTGAAGCAGAAACCGAGTCCACTGACCCCTGAGTAACCCCCCGATGAAGTAGTCCAGAAGACCAGCTTTTCAACACTTTCCTGAAAGCGAAGGAGGAACATGTGGCCTCTCACTACCAAGACCTAGCTGAAGAAGATGATGCTGGCTCCATGAGGACTGGCTCTGCCATCTCGCTCATTACTACATGCCTGGCACGGTGCCCGGCATACAACACATGCTAAGGAAACATCAGCTAAAGGAATAAACGACCTAATCTTCTTTGACACCATTCCGTCCCTTTATGGAATGACTATTACAGATGAAGAACAGCACATAGTGATTTTTTTTAATACGTTTTTAGCCATTTCAGAAAGAGGAAGGAAGAGAGAGAGAGATAGAAACATGAATGATGAGAGTCATTGATCAGGGGCCTTCTGCATGCCCCCTGCTGGGGATGGAGCCCGAAACCCCAGGCATTGTGCCCTGACCGGATATCAAACCCGTGACTTCCTGGCTCATAGGTTGACACTCAACTGCTGAGCCACGCATAGTGATTCTATGATTGACCCTCGGATCCCAAGATCAGCCAGACCTGATTTCACCCCTGGCTTTGTCACTGCATACATGCACTATAGGACCTGGTCAGGTTCTTTTAGCCTCACTATGTCTCAGTTTCTTTATCTGTAAGGTCGTGATAATAATACCAACCTCTGGGGCTTGTTGTGAGAATTAACTAAGATAATGCACGGAAGGAAATTAACCCTGTTCTCCATAATTATTAGATCTTACTATTGACACTAAAATGGCATTAAAATTACCAGAAGGAGTTTTATAAAGATGGCACCTTTATAAACTTCTAAAATATTTTTCTTTTGTTTTGAAAAATTGCAAACATATATATAAGAGAACATGGTGAACCTCCATGTACTCAATACAGTTTCAACAATTATCATCTCATGGCCCCCTTTTCCAACCCCCTGGATTATTTCAAAGCAAATCCCAGACATCATGTCATCTGTAATACTTCAATATGCATCTCTAAAAACAAATAAAAATTATAACCCAAATCCCATATCGCACTTAAAACTAATGAATCCTGATTCATTAATTAGATGAATTATTGGCCTGCTGGAAGCCACAAGGAGAAAAGAAGAAGAGACTAAAGTCTGTCCAAGGCCAAGGTTTAGGCATGTTCTCTCCAGACCCAACACACTGGAGGATCCACTCTCACTGTCAAGGTGGCCTCTTCCTACTGACGGCCGGGGAGGAGGTGGGGGTGGGGCGAGCAGGTAGGGAATGAGTCTGAAGCCAGCATTTCATGGCTGAAGCAAGGCAGAGCCGGGGTCCCCCATTCTCTTTCATTTTCTTACTTCCCAAAGCAAATGTCATTCCGCTTGAAACAATTCTCTACAAATTCTTCTGCTTCCAAATTGGTGGGATTTTATCATTTAACTTCACCTACCTTGAGGCATTGTTGTCAGTGTTGGCTTTTAATGCAGGTATACTATCACACAATTAGAGAGCTCACTGAATTCTCACAGGACTGGCTTGTTTCTGGAATTTAACATAGCACAAAAGCTCACACGTTTGAGAGAATTCCATTTTTAGTATAGTCTATGCTCTTCTCTCCCCCCCCCCAATTTCCCTTTATTTGTTCTACAAAGTCAGTAACCCAGTAAAAACCCCAATTTCATTCTTGAATTCAAGTATTTTTCTTTTTTTCTTAACTGGGATTTGGAGCAATTTGATTGCTTCAAAACAAGAGCTTTTGCTGCCCAGCTGGTGTGGCTCAGTGGTTGAGCATCAACCCATGCACCAAGAGGTCACTGGTTGGATTCCCAGTCAGGGCACATGCCCGGGTTGCGGGCTTGATCTCCAGGAGGGGGCGTGCAAGAGGCAGCCGATCAATGACTCTCTCATCATTGATGTTTCTATCTCTCTACCTCTCTTTCCTCTCTCTCTAAAACATAAATAATAAAACAAAATAAAATAACAAGAGCTATTGATGTTGAAGATACTGAACATCAATAGTGCAAATCCAGATCAGAGGGTACTATCAGTAAGTGAGTGAAGAATCACTTACTGAGAAGGCTAGAAGACAAGGAGCACCAAGAAGGTGCAAAGGGAACGAACCTCAGATACGCTGCAAGGTTCTGTTTTGGAAAGCCAAGTTAGCTTGTAAGCAATGGAAACTTCACTTGGAGGGGAAGAAGATAAGGAGCCTAGTTTCAGAAGTCTGACACAGCATGTAGGTGCTGGAAAACCTGGTGTTCTCTTTAGAAAGCAGTAGGTCTGCTTTCCCTTTTAGAAGTAGGCTTTGGGAAGGCAGGGGCAATGTCTATTTGATTTGCTGCTGCAGCCTTGCTACTGAGGACATGAGCACATGATAGAGCTGCAAATATGTGTTAAGTTATTGGATGGATGGATGGATGGATGGATGGATGGATGGATGGATGGATGAATGAGTCTGTTCAGCAGCTATCACTATTCTTTACTAAAGAGACTATTGTACCAAGAACTTGCAAAAGACTACACGAGGAAAAAGCAGCCAGAAAATATTTCCTCTTTTGAGTCTCTTAAAAAAAAAAATCTTTGACTTTCTTTGTGCTTTGAGGTATAGTTTTAGTGCATCTAAAAATGTGATTACTTGTTTTTGGTAAAAAAGATGATGTAATGAATCATGGGCAAACAACAGATGGCCTAGTTTGATCAGATTTCCAAGAAGAGATGAAAAAGATCTAATGTAGCTCAAAATGATTTCTCCACATTCATCCTTTTAAAGACTCATTTGGTTTGACTTACTCAGAAATCACTCAAAATCTTTATCAGATTCATGAGAACCAAAGGTGGGAACAGAAAAGAAGAGGCATGACTTGAGTGGAGCTCATACCCAACAAGTATGGCAGGGAGTCCTGCAGAATCCAGAGGGTGTGAAGGGCATGAGGTGTCCCAGGGAGATTAGTCAGAGAGCAATAGGGGAGGAAAAGGGAAAACATCAGAAAAGCTCACCTGCTTTGAACCTCTGCCAGGGGCCCTGATAGCTGGAACTGCCGAGCACGGCACTCAGAATCGAGCTATCAGCCTCTTTGCCTCCAGGGCCCAAATTCCCTTAAGATTTCATGAGTTGCTCCATTCACTGGCCCAGTGAGTGCCTTGCACAATTCCTGCCCTACCTTGCCCTCCGGTCCGCCAACCCTCAGTGTTTTTTTTGCCTTTTTACAGCAAATGAAGCCCAAATCCCTGCAAAATCGAGCTTCCACGTCAAAGTGACTTACAGCAAATGTTTTTTGAAGCAAGTCTTTACTTTCATAATTTCCCTAAGAGCAAAATGCATTCACAAATGAAATCTGCGTTCGCTTCGAGGAACGTTGAGCTCAGGAGAGAATGCTCGGCACGAGGATTCTAGTTTCCTCTTCTGCTCAGAGCCCTGCTCTCATTCAGGGGAACGCAGGCTGCCTGGCGGCCACACTCGCAGCCATGGCGCCTAAACACTGCTTCCTAGGCTTCCTCATCACCGGCTTCCTGACTGGTGCAGTAGGTAAGTGAGTGCTTCATTTCTTTTTAATTGCTCACAGTTTTGTCACCTGGGTGTGCTCAAGGGACTGTTAGAAATGTCACTGCTGCTTTTCCAGGCTCTGTAAGAGTTCAGCTTGCTTCTGTCAGGAAATGATCAGAACAGACATGGGGGCAGCTTCTATCTGCAGCCTGCTTAACTCAAGGACTTATGGAGTAGCTACTGAAGAGGAGGCACGCTAGTGGGTGCAGAATCTTCATACAGGACAAATGCACATCCATCTCTGTCTCCTTAGCATTTCTTTGGCCTTCAGGGGATGTCACAGCATAGTGGGTAGAAGCAGTCTCCTAAGCCAGACTGTCTGATTCTGGATTTCAGCTCTGCCACTTACTCTTTAGGAAAACTGGGGCAATTGACTTAACGTCCCTGTGCCTCAATTTCCTTATCTGTACAATGGGAATTGTACGTATTGTGAAGATTAAATGAATTAATGTATGCCAAGTGCTTAGAGCAATGCCTGGCACAGAACAGAGACAGTAAAAAACATGTGAGAATGTGCCCTTGGTATTTATGGAGAACTCTTCAAGAACAGAGACCATCATCACCCCAACACATCTCTGAGCAAGGCCATTAGAACCCCCAGTTAACAGATGGGTACCTCTCAGTGTAAGTGGCTCAAGTAACTTTCCTGAAACTGTACAGTTACCCAGTGACTGATAACATAAAAACAGTTCAAGCCTCCATCTCCCAGAAATGTATGGAATTGTGAAGACTATGCCTTTGGTCCTTGGTAATACCAAGGACTAAATTAGCAAAATATGGCAGGAATTCATGTGCTACCAAAATGATCCTGGCTCTGCATCTTACCAGGTGTGTATGTATCCTTGGGGAAGGTATGCAACTTCTTTAAGTCTCAGTTTCCCTATTGTAAATATAGTAATAAAAATGCCTGCCTCATTTGGTGGTTGTGGGAATGAAATAAAATGTAAAGCTTTGAGCACCATGCCTGATACATGTTTAATGTTCATATACGTTCAATGTTCAATGAATGTCAGCTGGGAGGAGAGAAAGGAGGAGGGGAAGGAAAAGTATCTCCAGCCTTTAGTTGTTTTGCTTTTTTCCGTTAGCTCCTCTCTCCTGAGGCCTTGTTCTTGGTTTGCTGTGGCAACACTCAGGCTTGGAGTTTGCTTCTGCACAAGTTCCTTCAACCCTCTAGGGCTTAGTTTTTTAGTCTGTAAGCGGAAGACGACATTAGTACCTTTTCAATAGAAGAGCCAACAGATTAAATGAGTTAATGCAGGTAGAAGGCCCTCAGTATCTGGTGCAGAGTGATTTGCTATTATTTTGATGGTTGTGTTACAAAAATGAGAAGAGATCCATAGACAGACAAGATAAGGGGCACTGAGCCATCTATCTTTAGGGTAGCAGATCAACTGCAGGCAAGGGCTTCCGGAATTTGTGCCTGTCATCTCATGAAAATTTCTGGGAGTTTAAATACTAAGTGAGTGATTAGGTAGCAATTTTGGAGAGCAAAATAAATGGTGGCAGTAGGCTCTTTCCAAGTACACATAGTCACTTGATGCACTGAAGGAGATTCACAAAATAAAGACCCCCTCCCCCCCCCGGAATTACAGTAGTAACACTATTTGGGTGGTAAAAAGCAACAAATATTAGAAAATAACAAATCTTGAATGTTCAGAGCTGAGATCATGGGCTTAGGAGTATTTGCTTCCAACTCAATGATATTTGAGCAAAGACTTGAGGTACGTGGAAATCCAGGGAAGAGTATTCCGGGAAAAGGGACAGACTAGAGACCCTCGGTGGGGACCACACCCACCACGGTGGGGCAGGAGGAACTCGAGGTCTGGGAAAGGCAGGCTCTGCTTCCCGACCCGCTTCCTCCTACCGTCCTACCCTCTTCAGGACCTTGGAACCTGCTGAGGAGGCAGAGCTTCACCTCTGCCCATCTCAGGTCTACAGCGAGGACGCTTTAACGAAAACAAAGATTAACAAGAGAAAAACAGCTCATTAATGGGAGCAGAGCACATCGCGAAGGAGAAACCTAAACAGAGTAACTCGAAATGGCGAGTTAGAATTCCAGCTCATGTAGCATCTTCAGAAAAAAATAATTCCTTTGTAGAGACATGACAGGACTAACGGAAGCAGTGTTAGGCTTCCAAGGGTGGAAAACTCTGGAAAAGTAAATCTTGGAGAGGAAACTAATGGAGTTAGATTTGTTGGCAGATCCCTCTGGTGCTGTAAGAGTCTATCTCCAGTAAAAGAATTTATTTCCTGCCTTTAGGCAGAAAAAGGGGGAAGGTAGAAAAAACTTTTCCTGCCTTTATTGCTCACTTGCCTTCAGCTCAAAATGGTTTTTATGTCAAAGAGGCATATTTTAGGGTGACATTCTGGTTTTCTTCAGACTCTAGAATAAAATTTTGTCCAAGGTCTCTTGCCACCATGCGACTAAATACAGGTGAGACTGGGCCACCCATGTCACATGAGCTGAGGAAGAAAGCACAGGCCATGCCAGTGCAAAATTATCTTTCCTGCCATGATCGCTGTCGAGACCCTTCTCAGGGACCCTAGGCCCACAGCAGGGTCTTGGCCAGTCTCCCTCCACAGCATGGAGCAGTTTATCTGAGCAATTTGAAGCCAGGATGTAGGCAGGTAAGTGCAGACATTCGGGAGTGGGACAGCAAAGGCTGACCTACCTGGAACACAGAGGACACTGAGGCAGCACACAGAGACTGAGCAAGAACCTAAGAAAGGGGGAACCGAGTGCTGGGCTGAGGTCCTGGAGCGAAAATTGATCCCAGGCAAAATTTTGTCTCAGAGTAGCAGTAATATAGTGGCTCCTAGGAAGGTGGGCGAGTGGCCTTGGTGTGGGTCTTTCATCTCAGTCATTACATCCATCACCATGAGGGAAGGGCCTAAGGACAATATTTTTGCACTGTTCTTTACTTCCTCTACAGTTTGGGAATGGAGTGGGAGTATGTTACTTAGGTGTTTATAGTCTGAAACACAACTGTTCTGAAACTTGAGCATGCATAAAAACTATCACATTAAAGATTCAAAATGTTGATTTCTGGGCACCACTTCCACCATCTGCACTGACAGCAACTACTTTAGGGAATCCTGACTCATGTATTATATCGAAAACCACTGCTTATAACAACGGTGCTCATATCAATGTTCAGTGTTTTTCTTTCTCTTATTATTTTAGAAACTCACCCAGCCCATAAGTCTCTGATGCCTCAGAGAGTACATTTCCAGTCCCGAAATTTTCACAACATTTTGCACTGGCAGCCTGGGAGGGCTTGTGCCAGCAACAGCTGCATTTACTTTGTGCAATATAAAATGTAAGTAATTTGAGCTTCCTCTGGCTGATAGACATGGTCACTGAGAGAACATGTTCTAGAACGCAATAGAGCATTAGGATCTGAGCTTGTTTTAAGTTTCTTTCTTTCTTTTCTTTTAAGTTACTATAATAGAAAATTTTTATTTTATTTTTCATTACAATTTACTTATTTATCCCAATAATTTTTTGTCCAAATAAATTGTTATTCATATATATGACATATGTAGACAAGATTTATCAGGCCAGTAATATGTTATCGTTGCTCCTCACCCAAGGATATGTTTTCACTGATTTTAGAGAGAGGAAGGGAGAGAGAGAAACATGGATCAGTTGCCTCCTATATGTGCCCCAACCAGGGATTGAACCTGAAACCTAGGTATGTGCCCTGATGGGGAATTGAACCCACCACCTTTTGTTTGCTCTAAATGTATTCCGTTTCAGAAAGGTTGAGAAAAAGCAGAGGTAGGGACAGGATTGTCTTGTCTCCCCTGAAGGCTGCCTGGTGACATAAAACGCATGATGATGTACAGTCTGTCAGGGACATAAGTCATCCCTTGAAAACCCAGCACAAGATCCTACAGCTCAGCCTTTGGCGTCACAACAGAGTCCAGCTTAATGCGTATTTGTCAAGTGAGTGTTGGAACCAACTTGCTTAGCATATTGTAGGCACTTAACTAAGTTGACACTTTTGATACTTGAAAAAGAAGTTGTGGGACACATGGTCAGTGTGTAAAATATATTTTTAACTTAAAAGTCGTTTTTTAAGAGTGTGTTTTACTATTTAGAAAATCCATTTCAAAAATTAATGACTCCTGTAAGCATGAGCACAAACTGGAACGTGCCGCTGCGTGTTCCTCTCATGTAATCTTCAAGCTAGTTCTGCGGGATCGTTGCCAAAACTCAGATACAATCAACTCCTTTCCTGGACTGAGGCCTGGAAACAGAGGTTCCTGATTTGCAAATGTCAGGTTTTCCCACTCATACATTTCCTGGGGGGGGTTGAGGCTCTTCCTTCTCTTACATAGTTTGCGGTGCTGGCTGAGCACGAGATAGGAGCTATTATGTTTTAATTTTCAAGGTTTTTCATTAGAAATTCAGAAAATCAGATGAAGCTATGGACCAAAATACTGTAACAATTTTTCTTCCATAAACTCATCATGTCTCTCCAGCATGCAGTAGGCCCAAGGTCTGATTTTTCCATTAATAAACCTCTCACTAACTTCAGAAGGAATGTTTTTAGAAGTTTATCAGTCTTTAACTGCTGCTGCTTTTCTTACATTTGGGTAAAGTTTATAGATCTTTACTATAAAGATTTCTCCATTCCAAAAATAGATTTGTGCATAGCTGGAGATGCTTCCAGCTGTAGGAAGCTGGGATTGGTTTTCTTCCTGTCCTCCTACCCCCTTGGGTAGTATAAATAGGTCCAAAGTGGGCCTATTTGTGGTCAGCATAAAATGTGGGTTAGAAGTTGTTTTACCATGAAGGTTAAATTTTAGGGAACATGGAAGAATTTCATATTTGTAACACCTTTTCTTAAAAAGGGCTCCTAAACTTGGATAAAATTCAGACTACCTGGATCTATTCTTAGCTATGGGGTATTTTCAACAGCACAATGCAGATTTATATTTTTGAAATCTTTCACTTTAGTTCTATCCAGTTCACATGGGATATGACAAAAAAATAAGGTATTACATTAAAAGAGAGGCCAGTCATTACAGTTAAATTCAGCTAGCAAGGACAATGTCTCATCAATAATGTCTCTGTTTCCACCGTTGTCTTACTGCATTTTCTCTGATTTGTGACTGGTAAGGAAGTGAGCATTAATCTTCCCTTTTGCTGTTACACCATCCCCTAGTCTCAAGATGAATCAACCTATCTGCCTCTGCCTCACTACCTATTTTTTATTTTTATGGGTACCTCTCCCTCTCTTCCAGCTCCTTATTAAAGGACTCCTTATATAGCCCTCACTGCAACCCCCACTCAACTTCTAATAAAGACCATCACCTGAGATCAAAAGCAGTAGCAACTTGCCCGGCCGGGCGTGGCTTAGTGATTGAGCATCGACCTAGGATCCAGGCGATTGGGGTTCGAATCCCGGTCAGGGCACATGCCCGGGTTGCGGGATTGATCCCCGGTGGGGGGGGGGGGTGCAGGAGGCAGCCGATCAATGACTCTCTTATCATTGATGTTTCCATCTCTCTCTCCCTCTCCCTTCCTCTATCTGAAAGATACATTAAAAAAAAAAAAAAGTAGCAACTTCTCAGAATCAGCCGCATTACTCAACAGCAAGCTGATGAGAAGTGAAGGAAACCACAGAGTTGAAACCTCAGAAGCATAAAGGACGTGAAGAGCTGGTTTTCAAAAATGGAAGTTGGTCCGTAGACCAGAAGAAAAACTTCACTAAATATTTAAAAACAAACAAACCCTATGCTAGTGATATAGAAGGTGTCAGGTTTGAGTTTATCTTTCAACAAGAGAGCCATTTGGTTAACAAGAAGAAATCTTTTTAAGAATAGTTAAGAGTAGCCACCAGCTTTCACAGTAGAATTGATATTGGAGAGCAATTTTCAACCAGCCTAAAAAATTAATAGACTGATAAGACTGCAGACTCCTCCAATGGAAAGAAGAAACTCAAATATTTGTCTTTTCCCTTCTATAGGTATGGACAGAAACAGTGGAAAAATAAAGAGGACTGTTGGGGTATTCAAGAATTCTTTTGTGACCTTACCGATGAAACCTCAGATGTACAGGAGGCTTATTACGGAAGGGTGAGGACCGGCGTGGCTGGGACCCACTCAAGCTGGACCATGACACAGCGGTTCACTCCCTGGTGGGAAAGTGAGTTCCATGGAGTTTCTTTGCATTTGCTTTTCCTGCCCTTGAATAGCCCTCATAGAGCGAGGCTGTTTGGGAGGCTTTGTGCTTTGCGGAGGTCCACACCAACATCTCACTTGATCTGATACTCAGGACAACGCTAGAAGATGGTTGTCACCATCCTTACTTCCCAGGAAATCAAGGCACAGAAGCTTCAGTAGTGGCCCAGGTCTCACAGCCTATATTACTGACACCAGGATTCAAATTCTGCTGCCTCTGACTACAAAGCCGACACTCTATCCCTCTGCCAGATTGTTACCTCCTAGGTAACAAAAGGAGGTTTAGACAGCAGAAAGGAGTTGTATCCCCTAGGCCCTTCCTAAGCATGGAGGTCAAGTTCCTGAAAATACTCATTAGAAGAATTTTCTTTTGAGGAAATTACGACTTTTAGCTACCTCCCC
Source organism: Miniopterus schreibersii (assembly GCF_964146895.1). Classification (NCBI taxonomy): domain Eukaryota; kingdom Metazoa; phylum Chordata; class Mammalia; order Chiroptera; family Miniopteridae; genus Miniopterus; species Miniopterus schreibersii. Next base: position 73,706,064 of record NC_138107.1, on the reverse strand, counting down.
AAAGGGGAGACCAAAAGTTCGCTCTCGTATCCGTATCGCCATAACGTATGGTCTTTTCCTAATTCAGTGATAATCCCATAATAATAATAATAATAATATAATCAAAGATGTAAATTATAAAACAAATCATTACCAACAGACCTTATACAAAAGAGTAGACAAAGAGAAAGAAAAAAGTGTTTAATGTACATGTATAAAACATACATAACAAGAAACAAAACAAGAAAGAAAATGTGGTACTTATTGTAGTCCTCATAATTGCAACCAATCACGAAGCTGTAGTTAATATTTATAACTTCTTCTCTCATTATTAACTCAATGTTCACTTTCTTTCCTGCCAGCACCTCAACTCTTCAGTCTTGAGGAGTGTGGGTCCTTTTGGTCTTTCCTGTGTAAGCTTGACATAATCTTACATTAATTTTTATCACAAAATAGAGGATTCTAAGAGGCCCCTCACAAGAGACCAAGCATACTTCTCCTCAACCCCACTGTATCTCTAGCATCTCTATTTCCCTGGGTAATCAGAACCAATCGTCCTAGACAACAGAAGGACCTCATATTCTCCTTGTTGGTTAAATAGCACCAAGAGCTTCAACTAGTTAGAAGACAGCCTTAACTTTCAGATCTTTGAAACCATTTTGTTATAACCCAGAAGGATTAAGGGTCAAGTGTACAGGAAACAAATGTTTTGTGAGTCATTCACTATGAGAATTGCCTCCATGACTCCCTCCCACATCTTGTATCACAAACCAGTGAATTCTTTGGATGGAAGAAATAGTGCCATATATTGGTCACAAGATTAGAGCATATACCAATTCACGGACAACTTCCCAAGGTGCTGTCACCCAAACTGAATTTTCAACTATCCACTTTACTTTCCTATAAGCCATGGGCTGCTGAGATAGGATATATGGTAAGATTTCACTTTTTCCACATTAACTTAGTCTTCTGTCATAAGCAAAGTATCGTGGGGTACCATGCTCATGAATAAGGCATTCATTACATCCATGGAGGGGGGTGGTCAGGGGGACTGCTGATAAAAGCACTGAAGCAGGGAAGAGAAATCTGCAATCAGAAGTGTCTACTGCAGTGTTACTTGTCCCCTCCCTGTTGAAAGGAATCAAAATATACCAAATGACCTATTACCAGAGTTGGTTCATCATACTGGAAAACTGGACACTCAGAAGTGTCATCCAGCCTTGGCAAGAGGAAGTCCATGTTGTTGAGTCTATATATAGCCTCCATCCATTTCACCCAACCATTTTGTTCATAAGCCTATCAAGCAAGTATGGGACACTGGAGAAATAGGCCTTCACTGCTCTCATCTAGATTTTTTAAAACACCCCTTATAATTACCCATATAATGTGTACAATTCAATTTGTTTAGCATATTCACAGGTTCATACATCACTCACACTCAATTTTAGAACATTTCATTATCTCAAAAAGAAACTCCGTACACATTGGCTATCGCCCTCATCTTCCTTTACCGCTCTAGCCTTTCAGCCCTAGGCAACCACTAATCTACTTTCTGTCTCTATAAAGTTCCCTGTTCTTTTATTTTTTTTTTTAAATCCTCACCCGAGGATATTTTTTCCATTGCTTTTCAGAGAGCATAAAAGGGAGAGAGAGAGAGAGAGACAGAGAGAGAGAGAGAGAGAGAGACAGAGAGAAACATCGATTCATTGCCTCCTGCATGAGCCTGGGCCTGGTCCGGGGATCAAGCCTGCAACCAAAGTATGTGCCTTTGGCTGGAATTGAACCCAGTACCCTTCAGTCCGCAGTACAGTGCTCTAACCACTAAGTCAAACCGGCCAGGGCAAGTTCCCTGTTCTTGACATTTCGTATGAATGGAATCATATAATATGTGGTCTTGGTGACTGGCCTTTTTTACTTATTATAATATGTTCAAAGTTCATCTATGTTGCATCATATTTTAGTACTTCCTTTCTTTTTGTGGCTGAATGACGTCCCAGTATATGGATATACCACATTTTGTTTATCCATCCCTCAGTTGAACATCTGAGTTGTTTTCACCTTTTGGCCATTATGAATAGTGCTCCTATAGACTTCCATGTACAAGTTTTCATATACACATACATTTTTATTTCTTTGTGGCATATACCTTAGGAATGAAATTGCTGGGTCACATGGTAATTCTATGTTTAATCATTTGAGGTACTGCCAGACTATTTTCCAAAGCAGCTGTACCATTTTACATTCCCATCAGCACTGTAGGAGGGTCTGATTTCTCCACATTCTCAGCAACACTTACCTGACTCTTTTATTATAAAATGTCAGGTAAGTGTTGCTGAGAATGTGGAGAATCAAAGCTCAAAAGCTCATGGGATATTTTGAAAATGCACAGCACAAATAAATGTGGTGTGTGTTTCATCCAAGATTCACAGAGGTCTAACAAGCCCAGTGAATGTTTCCTGGTAATAGGGATGCAAAGCAAAGCAACTTGCTCTTCACGTGAGAGGAAATGTCTCAACAAACATCAAAGGAAATTTAGCTCCAACATTCTGCTTCCATGTATCTTACTAAAGTAGCTATAGTGCCTAGGATGTCAGGCACACCAAATGCAATCAGTATCGTGTGATCAACTTAGTGGGCCAATATGATATCCTGTGAAAGAATCAATGACTCTGTAGATTATATGTGACAAAGAGCCAGGATGACAATGAAAGCCAAGTGAAAGGAAACTGTTCTGATGCTTTTTAATTATTGGGCAAAGAAAGGGAAAAAATCATTCTCTAAAGCAGTAACTATATTAAAGGCTGTGTTGATTGGCTCCAAAACAGAGTCACTGTAATGAACAGAAATCACACCACAGTCACCACTGGAGTCAGTACATTTACAATTATCCCTTTTATTATTCAATATTTTTTGGGGGGTGAGGGTATAATTCAAATAAATGAAGGTATAATTCAAATACATCTCACTACTCTGTATCATGCAAGGTGTTTTTGATGCACGCATCTCTACAGTTTTCCCAGGGATACAACAGTACTTTTGATTTTCTATTTTGTTCAAAGGAAGAATTCCATTGGCTTCCATTTGTCCTTTCATCCCTTAATAACTTTCATGCCACAGCTCAGAAAACCAAAATGGAAATTGATTCTGTCAGTTGTTGTGTGTATCTCACTGAATTTGCTTTTATTACCTGACAGCTGCAAGAGCCCACAGTGCATTCTGAGTCCCCAAGGATTATTATCAACTCAGAATCAGGGTCCATTATTGGCCAAAAGGTCTGTACTTACCTTTCTCCAGTTTGCAGTTACCGTCAGGGAAAGATAAAAGAAGATGTATCTTAAAACTTGGCAGCATTATTACCTCACTTGCCTTCCAAATCTCACCCTAATGATCTAACTGGTGCAATGTCCCACTGGAGCCAAGTTAATTGGATCACAGGCAAAATGCTAGATGCAATGGAGTGTAGAAAAAGGCATATTTAGTTTTCTAATTTTTCAGCTAGTAGGAGCGGAATGAGAATTTAGCAAACCAATCCATGGTATCCAGCACATCGTATCTTGAAATAACTTGCGATTCAAGCCCAATCCATTGCACCAACAATTCTCTATAAAAGAGCAGACTCAGAAAAGCCTTGCCATCAAAGAGAAGAAACAAAGAAGGGTGTATGTTTCAGTTTTGACTCTGTTAGGAATCAAGAATTTCCTAAGTTCAAAAAGGTCTGAGATTCCAATATATTCAACTTTCATGTTGCTGAAACTTGAGGTAGTGCCAGGTTACAGTGCCAAAGGACACCTTGTAGAAGCAAAGCCAAAATACATTATTAAACGAGAGTTCAAAAGCAACACTACACAAATATGATCATTTGATCTATGTCCTTGGCACAGTTCAGCAGAGTAACTATGGTCTTTTTAACAAGTGAGACTGGATCAATTGGGAAACAATAAATCTTGGTCTCCTATATCACCCATTAATGGAATCAAGTCTGGCTGGACACCAACAATAAAACTCAGTAACTACAGCCTTTGGGTCCAATTTGACCAGCTTCTGTTTCGTAAATGAAATTTTATCGAGCATAGTCAAAGCCATTCATTTACATTTTTTCTATAACTACTTCATCCACTACAATAGCAAAGTCTTAGAGTTACAACAGAGATGTATATGGTCTACAAAGCCTAAAATATTTATCTGTCCCTTTACAGAAAATGTTTGCTAACTACTATGCTATAATGTAACATGGGAGAATATTTTCATGACTTTGGAGTAGGTAGACCCTCAAAAGTACTAATGATGAAGGAAATAATTATAAATTGGACTACACTAAAATTACAAACTTCTGTTTTTCAAAATATACCATTAAAATTATGAAAATGCAAACTACAGAGAGAAGATATGTACAATGCACATATTTGACAAAGGGCTATGTCTAGAATGTAAAAAGAACTCTTACAAATCAATAATAAAAAGATGACAAATTTAAAATGGGCAAAAAATTTGACCAGGCTCTTGACAAAAGATGATATCCAAATATGCCATAAACATATGAAATTCCATTAGTCATCAGGAAATATAATCTAAAAACACAAAGAATCATTATATACACTTACCAGAATGGCTAAAAGTAAAAATTTTTGAGATAATGCTAAATGTTAGAAAGAATGCAAAAAACTGGAACTTTCATATAGTGCTGAAGGGAACATAAATTGGTGTATCCACTGTGGAAAACTGGCAATGTCTATACAAGCTAGACATATGTATATAAACTCTATCACCCAGCAAGTCTACTCTTAGTTATATTCCCAACAAAATGCCTATTTCCCAAATGACATGTACAAGAATGTACATAGCAATTTCACTCATAATATTAAAAAACTAAAAACCATCTAAAAGTCTGTGAATAACATAACATACTGTGATATTCACACAATTAAATACCACACAGCAATTAAAAGAACAAACTATTGATACATGCAACACAGTGGATAAATACGTATATTGTGTATTAGTTTACTAGGGCTGCCTTAGCAAAATACCACAGACTGGGTGGCTTAAACGACAGAAACTTAGTCTTCTAGTCCTGAAGACTAGAAGTCCAAGATCAAGGTGTCAGCAGGGTTGATTTCTTCTGAGAACTCTCTCCTAGACTTATAGATGGCTGTCTTCTTGCTGTGTCCTCACATGGTCATCCCTCTGTGCTTGCACATGCCCACATCTTCTGACAAGGACACCAGTCATTTTGGATTAGGGCCCATCCATACCATCCATATGACTTCATTTTACCTTAATTACCTCTTTAAAGGCCCCATCCCCAACTACAGTCACATTTCAAGGTACTAGGGGTTAGGACTTCAAACTATGAATTTGAGAGTAACACAATTCAGTCCATATATATATGGTAAGAGAAGTCAGAACAATTGTGGTTATCTTCTGGGGTTAACTAATTGGAAGAAACATGAATAGGTTTCTGGGTGTTAGCAATGTCCTATTTCTTAATATGGGTGGTAGCTATATAATTTGTTGACCTGTATCCTCATGATTTAATTTTTTGTCTATATCTATATTATAGGTAAATAAAAAGTTTATTTAAAATAAAAAACTCAAACCAAATCAACATAAAAGGAAGAACCAACTTCTAAACATGTGCTCACAATAAAAGCTCAAGGAAACAAATCAACACAAGCAAGTTCGGAAGCAGCAGGGCTAAGCCATTCAGCACGTCAAGTATTGTAATACTGAAAGCAGATAAAATAAGTTAAATAATATAACAGAGGGAATAAAGATATAATCAAAAAACAAAATTTGAGACTTCATTTTCCAAAACAATCACTGCAGGCTGTGAAAATGATTGATAAATGTACTCTTAAAGCTGAAACAGAATCTATTAGTCTTTACAAATAAAAAACCATCTTCAAAGAAACTTCTCAGATATTTATACTTTAGGTATCAGCAGTTTCTCTTCACGATTTTTGCCAGATCTCTGAATTTAATGATGATTTGTTATTACGCATAATGTATCCATGTGAAATACTACATTTTTAAAAATGACTTATCAAAATTTCCTATTCTTTCTCCAGCAAAAATAGATCCTCCAGTTATGAATATAACCCAAGTTAATGGATCCTTGTTGGTGATTCTCCATGCTCCAAATATACCATATAGAAACCAGAACGGAAAAAATGTATCCATGGAAAATTACTATGAGCTAGTATACCGAGTCTTTATAATTAACAATTCACTAGAAAAGGTAAGTTTAGATGAATAGATGTCTGGTATTTTTTTTCTGTTGTTCATTTGACTAACATTTTAGCCATAAAATGTGTCTTCTCTCTTGCTACTCTATCCCTTCTTATTTTTCCTTATATATATTTTTAGTTCCTTCTCACCTCCACCCTCACTGAAAAGGAAGTCATGCTTGGCATTACCTTCAGAATGTGTGTGTGTGTGTGTGTGTGTGTGTGTGTGTGTGTGTGTGTGTGTGTTTGCAGTCTCTCAGCTTGTCTCCACTGGATCATCCCTGCATATCTAAAAACTGGTATTAATAATAGTTAATTCCACTTGTCTTTACGGGCTTTCTACACCTTATTTTAAAGTGGCTTCTGAATCAGAGCATTACATATTTGTGCCCATTTGCTATGATATTTTCATTCATTGTCAGCACCTTTATCTAGATTTGGTGGTTAACTGAATCTTATTTTGGGTGGCGATCTAAGACAGGGTTCCTTAAGTTCTAAGGAAAAGAGCCCCATTCAAACCTGTTCAAGTAGAAAATAGATAAGCAGAGGGGAGGAGTTTAATTAGGAAATAACAAGCAATCTTGGGGACAGCCAGAAGCAAGAAGTAAAGCGCTCGCAGGCTTTGCAATGGCTGGGAAGGAGAAATGGAGAAATAAGTCTTCAAGAGCCCCACTCTGCCTCTCTGTGGTCACATGTTGCACATCTACAGCTGTCTCCAAATCTACTCAGTTCTCCTCGCTGCACAGTTCTAATTCTTGAAAAAGAGACTGACCACTGGATCAGTCAACCAGGGGCCCTCATGTACCTACACAGCCACTCGACCTGCCTCTTGATCAGGCCGCGTTCCAGGACTCTGGAGAACGATGTGTCTGGAAGAAACCCTACCGCCCATCTACTACTGTGACCACGAACAACTTTCTAATTCTATCAAAAATACAGCAAATCAGTGCATTACTGAAAACCACTTATCATCTCTTTTCTTTTCCCTTGTGTATAGGAGCAAAAGGTATATGAAGGAGCCCGCAGAGTGGTTGAAATCGAAGCTGTCACGCCTCACACTGGTTACTGCGCAGTGGCCGAAATCTACCAGCCCGTGCTGGGCAGGAGAAGTCAGAGGAGCCAAGAGCGATGCGTGCGAATTCCTTAACCCGCGCGGCTGCTCACCCCGAAAGCTCTCAGGATGGGGTGGCTCATGTTTGAAGGCTCTCACTGGAAATTGTTTCTGTTTTTCCTAAAGCAATGTTACACTTCTGGGACTTCTTTCTTCATCCATTCTTTCTTCCTTTATATTTCATTTGTAAACTAAATGTAAGCAACATGCCCCCCCCCGCCCCAAATAACACACTAGAATTTAAAGAAGAGGCAGAGAATAAGGGCTCTATGAAATACAGAGCTTTACTTCTGAATGTAACATCCCTCACAACAATCTCCACTCTTCTAAAAAATTTAAGAACCAAGGAATAGTAGGCATTTAACAAACTGTTGTTAAAGTAATTTTTGACAAATAGCATTACAGACCAGCAACCATGAAGCAATCTTTTTCACTCTTCATTGAGACAATTTGACATAGATATGCCAACTTTTATATGAATGGAATTTTTGCATGAATGAATATTTTCCCATATATTTCTTTTACATAAATATATTTTTTCATACATTTATTTTCTATATAAATTATTTCTACTTAATGAACCACTTTTTTAATCTATGTAAATAAGAACAGTATTTGCAAAGAACCTCGTGATCTCTGGATTAATATCTAGATTAAGATTATCCACAACAACATCTAAATACCAAAGGATACCTACTCAATATAATTTCCCTCATTTAGCACATACTCACATTAAGGTTTTCTTTTCTGTTTTTGTTTTGTTTCTTAATATTGCCTTAGAAGAATTTAACCATAGTCTCAAAATCAAGTATAATATATTTCAGCAACAAAGTAAAATAGAAATCTTAACTCCAATTTATACCATACTCACTACTCTACCCTCCCGAGGAAGGGTCTCTGGCCGGTCGCACATTCATAATTTCTATGTACAAGGATCTTATAAATGACAGTTTGACTGGGGACATGGGGAATGGTTGAGTACCAGGTAGAGAATTTGCCTGAAGCTTAAAGCACTCAGTGGGTGATAGGTTTACTTGGGAGAGGGCCTGATGTTAGCAGAGATTGTAGGGCCAGTTAAAGCCCTCCAACAACTTCCTAGAAGTTGCAGTGCCCCCCCACAAAGGTGTGTGACCTAAGGCTCGGTGTAATCAACAGAAAGCTGCCTTCTTCTCTTTGGGCTTAGTCTTACATATCTGTTTAAGGCTGTTTTTCTTGTGAGGAGGTATATATTAGAGAACATTTGCACAATTCCTCATGAAAATTGCTTCAAAATGTGGTAAAAATATAGTAAGTGCTTCTGGTTATATATAGTTATACACAGTAACAAATGGGTTAAAAATTATTTAGAAGTGCATGGAGGAAGAGAGCAAGAGGCACAAGAGCTGGAGAATTGGTTTCACTGCTTTCCCTTGTGGTCAGAAAAAATTTGAGCATAAATCTAGAGACAAAAAGAAATTACTTTAACCTATGTTTTTGAATTATGCTTTCCCCCCCTTACTATCTTTTTTGCCTTTTGTCCTTTTGAAGGGGAGTTGAGAGTAGTGAGATGGGTGAGCAGTAAGGATTGTGTGTGGCCGACGGCATTTATGTTTATGAAATTCAGCAGTTCTGAAGCCTGATTTAAAATCAGTCACGGCTGCCCGGCCAGGCGTGGCTCAGTGGTGACCTAGGATCCAGGCGTGACCTAGGATCCAGGAGATCACTGTTCGATTCCCCGTCAGGACGCATGCCCGGGTTGCGGGCTCGATCCCCAGTCGGGGGTGTGCAGGGGGCAGCCGATCAATGACTCTCTCATCGTTGATGTTTCTGTCTCTCTCTCTCCCTCTCCCTTCCTCTCTCTGAAATCAATAAAGATATATCTTTTTTAAAAAAATCAGTTACGGTTGCCTCATGAAAGTTCTTAGGTAGCACCAAGTTTGGGGGTTAGATTGTTTTGCTTTGTTTTTGCTTTCATGCTCAGGCAAGTCACTTAGGCGCGCGTAGGCAAGAATGAAATACTTTGTAAAAAATAATAATTGTCACATTCTTTATTGTGTTAGGCATATACTGTCATCCTATTTCAATAAATCTTTTAATTTTTTGCTTTGCAATTTGAAATATTTGTTATTTGGCGTATTTAAAAGAAAGGTAAAATTTATAAGCCTCTCAGATGGAATCCTAATTAGACTTCTGAGACCCACCGTAAGTCCCAGCCGGAAGGAACAGTGTTCAGCAGGACTCCAGGCATTCCCTGACTCTGTTCTATGATCGAATGGCAGTTCCACTGTGATAGTGTCTCAGGTCAAAAGCTCTGGGGCCATCTGTCTCCATCTTTTCCCTCATATCATATATTCAACCCACCAATAAATCCTACTGGATCTAGTTACAAAATATAACATTTCTCACAACTACCTTATTACTCCCAGCCGACATCATGTCTCATCTGGATAACAGTTATGGCAACCTTACAGGTATCACCGCTCTGCCCTTGCCTCCAATTTAGTCCAAGGAGGGTAGCCAGGGCAATCCTTTGAGCAGAAATTATATCATGACACTCCTGTGCTCCTAGCTTTCCAATGCTCCCCATCTCATAAGGTTAAAAACCGGAGTCTTTATTATGGCCTCCAAGGCCCTGCATGATCAGAATCCTTTTCTCATTATCTCTCAGACTGCATTCCCTAATTCTGGTCCCCTCACTTTGCTCCAGGACACTGACCCCGTTGCTTGGCTCTCAAATACAAATGCTCTGGCCTCTGGGCCTTTGTACCAGCTGCTTCCCGGAAATTTGTGCCCCAAGATATCCTTAGGCTCATTTTAAATTTGATTTAAAATTGCAAACTACCCCCTGCAACTCTCTAGCCCTCATTTTTCTTATTGTTTATCTTCTCATTCTCCATTAGAACGAAAGGCAGGCCTGCCCTTTCTCCCCACAGCTGTATCTTCATTATCTAGAGCAGTGCCTGCACTCAGCACACTCTCAACATTTGTTGTATCGATTAATGAATCAAGAGGTTTGGGAGGGGTGAATGAGGAGGACTGGGTGGGAGGTTTCTCTCATAATTTTGTACAACCTGCTGTCGTATCTTCCTCTGCAGATTAGTGTGGAGATGCAGAGATGGAGATGAGGTCCAACCATGCAGGACAAATACATATTGTTGGACACTGCTCCTATTTGTCCCTGAAAGCAGCCAGCCACCAACCAGCTGCCCAGCTGTCCTATCAGATCTCCCTGCCCTTATGTTCTCTTGTTTTAAAGGTCAACACTTGCCCTTCAATATCTTGAGTGACATTAAAGAAAAACAAAAGTCCTGAAGTTCTAAAAGACAAAATGGACATTTATGAAATGAATTTTAATCAAGGGACTGAAGGGAAATCCATATATACAAAAACCCAGAGGTATTTTGGGAGGGTCTGATAAAAAGTGCTTAAGCTGTGGCATTAGACAGAGGTGGTTCCCGACCTTGACAAATCACCACCTCTCAGGGGCTATCTAATAGAATAGGTGACTACCTTTCACAATATCCATGACGACTTTGTGGGCAAGTCTGAGAGTTAAAGAAATTAGGTCTGTGCAAGTGTAGACCTGGACAGGCTGAAGCCTGGACCTGCTGAGGGACGTGCCTGAAGAAATAACCGTCTCTTCATCCATTCTCATGGCCAGTTCCTGGGACTGGGCTGAGCTTATGTCACTATTTGCTTGTTCCTTGTGGTCAGCCAGAACTCTAGCCAGGCTTCTCAAAAGACAGATGAGAGGGGAACCCAGGAGGGTGTCATATCCCTGTGAAAACGGCAAAGGCCTCTCACCTGGGGGCCTCTTGCTCTGAGCAGCTGGCAGTAGCTACGATCCTATGTCCTTGCAGGGAAGTAAGGCTCTGGGAGTTAATGCCATTCTGGGAGCTGTGTGTTATCCTTCACTGTTTAACCATCTCCCAAAATTTCCTTATCTTTTGCCACTGAACTTTATACTTTGTGTGTCCATTGGAATTTTCCCTTTATTCTCATCACTATCATATGGACAATTCCTCACTGTGTGAATGTTGGCACATCTAGAAGCACAATGGAAGTTAGTTTCTTTCTGTAGCCCACTCTGTCAGGCACTATCCAAGCCAAAGCTCACCTGTGGATAGGGCATCCTACTTCCTCATGGTTCCTTTCACTTACCTCAACCTTGTCTTGAGAACACTCTCGAAAATTCCTTCTCATCAATGTGGATATATCTTTCCATATTCTCAATTTCAACCCCTCTCTCCTTTTAAAGAAAATCTGGGGCAGGACTTCTGGACTTGACCAGCAGCGAAGGAGAACAAATAATGCTTAGAAGTGACACTCATTTGGAGGAAGAAACAATTTTTCTAGAATAACTCTCAGCCATGGTGTCAGACTTTAGCAAAGAGGAATGTTTCCAGAACCAATTGCTTGTCAATTCCTTCATCAGCACAACAGCCTCCAAGTTCATTTTGTTCTTGTTTTTAATGTTGCAGCTATACCCCAGGGCACAGATCCTGGCCCATCAGTAGTTTTGCAACAGTGGCAAGAATGGAGCTGTGGAGGCAAGGCACTGCGAGTCTGCCAAGACCTCCACGAGCTGGAACTACTGCCATTAATGGGTATTCTGATGGTTCAAGTTCATTATTAAAGGTAATAAATCATTTTCTTATAAAACATAGGTAATTAAGATCATTAGTCTTGCTTTTCATAAACCTATAAAAGGAAAAGTGAACTCACCTTGGTCTGGAAAGATAAAAAAACTAATCTACTACTTAAGATCTGGACCTGATCTCTCAGCAGCTTTACCCTAAACGGACACAAATTTCTTCCCTTCCGGCACCTGAATGAGAAAATAGCAGTAACGATAATCTAATAGGAAAACCACCCAAGGATTTCCTTCAGTAGCACAGTGGCTTCCATACATGGACACACTGTAGGTATTAGTGGAAAAACTGAATTACCTACCTCGTGCAGACATGTGTTACGCTTTCAGGCTGCTTCATATTAAAATCCTCGTCTTATGTTTGAGGAATCCCCCAGTTTATGAGATAGTAGCAGGTTCTCTCTCTCCAAACTTCCCTTGCAACTAGGGAGGGGTAAGTCCCCAGGCCCTGCCAATCTGATATCCCTGCACCAGACTTTGAACTGCAAGCTTGGTCACAAATGGGCAGCCTTGTGCCTGATCCATTGTGGCCAGGGCACTGGCAAGGTGGTTGCAGTTTTGGTGGCAGTACCCCATGTCTAGTGTTAGAACTGTGAAAGACATAAGCTGAAGTGGCTGTGCCCAGTGGCAGCACAAGAATCTTGAATGGCCCAGTCTGTGACTCAACTGGGACACTGTTCCTGGCTTTACAGATTCCCATCTGGTTCTCTTCCCTGTCCCACCCCCAAGCCCCTGGAGAGCCTGTGAGTTACCCAGAATCCATTTATGTTTTTCTTTTAAAATTGTTATAACATATAGAAAAGTACACAAGTCTACGGATATAGGTCAACTTTTTTTTTATGTATGTATTCTGTATGTATTCCAGATCAAGACACAGAATAGTTCCAACACATTAAAGGCTTCTTTGGAGAGTCCTCCCTTTTAGTATCGCCCAGGGGTAACCACAGTCCTGATTTCTATCCCAGAGATGACAGTTTCCTGTCTTTGAACTTCATATAAATGATATCATACAGTGTGTAGTTTTCTGCAACTGGCTTCGTTCCTTGAATGTTAGGTCTATGTAGTGGCATGTATCAACTGTTCATTTTTAAAAATTAGTGTGTAGATTTCCAGAATAACCAATTTGTTTATATTTATCTATTCCATTCATGGGGACTGGGTTGCTTCCAGTTTGGGGCTATCACAAATAAAGTTTCTACAAACTTTTTAATGTATGTTTTTGGTAAACATACTCATGGATTGCTGTTGGATATATACCCAGGAGTAGATCATTTGGTTTAAGTATGTTTGCCAACAAACCCTGTAAAAAGTGATGAGGAAAGGAATAGAAAAGAAAGAAAATGTAAAAAATAAACATATGCATATGTATTTATACATAAATACTAATTTATACATAAATACTAAATTAGTAGATACTAATAAACCCATTTTTTAAAGTAATTGTTTCAATTTACATTTCTACCAGCAATATAAGAGAATTCTAATTGTTCTATATCCTTGTAAATATTTGGTATTGCTATTTTCAATTTTAGCCATAGTGGTGGGTATATAGTTGTAATTCATGGTGTGTGTTTAAGTGACCATGTATTAGAGATTTAACTCATGAATAAGTGAACCAAAAGAATGGTAAAGCTTATACAAAGGATTATAGGAGCAGGAGAAGCATTTAGAGTCATTGAAAAAGAGAATGCTAATTTAGATACGAATGCGATTAATGTCCTACAGGTCAATAAAACTATAACCTTTAGGGTTATCTTTTCTACTGGAAATCATTTTTATCTCTACAGGAAAAAAATTATTTGCCTTACTCTAAAGAGAATAATTTACATGTCATTCAAATTTCTAGAAGTTATTTAACCTATCTGGAGTTGTAAAATATCCTAAGTAGCAATTAATGCGCCAAGGATGAGCCTGTTTGACAATGAAAAGACTTGTAGTTTACCGCTCCTAAGCATTTACTAGAAAAACTGAAAAACTGCCAAGTTTGAGTTTGACCCAGAACAAGAGATGGCTTTCTAGCCAATCCACACAACAGGACAAGCAGCTCAGTTAATTGGCTATTATGACGCAATTCATTGCATGTTTGTAGACAAAGCTGAAAACTAACAATTGCCAACACACCCTATAGAAAGCAGTGAGGAAAGGTATAGAAGAAAAAAAGGAAATTTAAAAAACAAATATAGATGTATATATGTATATTTATGTATAAATACATATGCATATGTTTATTTTTTACATTTTCTTTCTTTTCTATTCCTTTCCTCATCACTTTTTACAGGGTTTGTTGGCAATTGTAACTTTTCAACTTTGATGGCACACAGAAGGCAAAACCCAGGGAAAGACTCCACAATCATCTTTCTGAAACTGGACATGAGACTATAGTAAGGAATCATGATTTCCCTCCTCTAATACCCATTCCATGTTCTCTCTCTTTATCTCCTGAAATTGTTGAGGATGCATAGCAGGTGACTGACCCAGACCTTCATTCCTGGGGCTTCTGAGCCCCACGGTAGTTTAATTCCAGTAGCTGTTCTTCAACATTTACTACTAAACATGGAAGTGCTGGGAGTAACTACAGAGAAAGTCTTGGTACCCCCCAAATATCAGGATGGGTCTGGAACATTTTTGTTATAAAACATCAGGGTCAGAGCTAGAAGAATGAAGTGGAAGGCAGCTTAGCATGGGGGTGGCGGGGGGAGGGTTCCCAACAGCCAAGTTATGCCTATTTGAGAATAACTTCAAAACAAAGCTCAAAAGAGAGAAGTCGGTATAAAAAACACACCAAAAAAAGTTGTAATACCAAAGAAAAATAAAAAGAATAGGGTATTTTCATTTTTGTTGACTTTTAAATGTAGGCCAATGTTGATATTCATGGACTTTTTTCTTCCATTAACATATATACGTTTCAAAGTATACATATGTATTTGTTTCTAGCTACAGAAACAGGAAATGGTGAACAAAAACATGTGAGTGAGCCAAACAGTCCCAGAAAAGCAGGAACTGAACTGAGAATAGGAAGGTCTGATCAGCGCTGCTGGTTTCACACAACACTCAAGGAGATGAGGGCCCCAGCAGTTATTAGCACCAATGGTTACCCAGGGAGCCCAATTACAAAGATGGCTGGAGAGAGGTTTCCAAAAGGATAAACTCGTGAAATGCTCTAAAGAGGAAAGCTGCTCACACCAACTCAATATCTCATTTTCTAGGAAGAAAAAACTACTAAGTATAGTTACTAATTTTAATAAAATACTAATAATAAACACATTTTTTAAAATATCAGTAGTCAATGTCTATATTCCAAAATGGACAGCTGTTGTCGCAAAACTTGAAGGCTACATTTGAAGAGCATCTCAAAGACTGAGGCTCTGCCTAAGAGGCAGGGATCTGAGTTCCACGATGAAACAAGTGAAAATGGTTTTATAAAGCGGCCTCAGCCTATGATCAAAAGTTATATTTTAATTGCTTTGGACTGTGCAACCCAAGAACTTGTGAGTTCTGCTCAAGAATATACAACATTCTTAACAGTGGCTTTTGTACCAGGAAAAATTTAGTCAGGGGATATGTTGTCATGTTTTTCAATTGAAACTTGATTTATGAAAAGTATAAATTCAAATTCATTGAGGTTTTTTAATTTAACTCATAAGCCTCATAACTGTGTTTATAAATCTGGAAACTTTAACAATCACTTTTAAGAGGGCTTTTATAATTTAATTGAAGTATTTTAAATATTTTATGAATTTAATATATTCCATATTATCTTTGAATGCTTTAGCTGTACAAGAAACAAGTTATTAAGACCCGTAAGAGATCTGGTATTTTACCCTACCTGAAGCTAACAAGTTAGCCTGTCAAAGTTATTCTGTCTTAGACCCTGGCAGAAGACATGAGACTCTTGGGTCAGAGACTCAAAAGACTCTTGGGCCTTTACCACCTACAGCAACAGCAGCAGCCAGAGTATCATCATTTTGCAGTGGTTCACTGTTCAATAGGTCTTAACACCCAAACATAATGTGATGATTAAATTTAACATGGTACCTTGGATGAGATCCAGAAACAGAAAACAAGACATTAGGTAAAAACTAAAGAAATCTGAATAAAGTATAGACTTCAGTTAATAATACGGTATCAATACTGGTTCATTAACTGTGACAAGTATACCCTACTAATGTAAAATGTTAATAATAGGAGAAAGTAGGTGTGGGGTATACGGGAAATCTCTGTACTATCCTCACAAAATTTTTGGTAAATTTAAAACCATTCTAATATAGAGAGTATTTTTTAAGTTGAGTAAATGAAAAATATTTAATAAATGATAGTACATATTGTACTTGAATACTGAAAACACTATGAAAATTGTAGACAATGACTGAAGTTTGGTAACACTGGTTTTGAGATGAGGAATGTCTGAACTATCTGCTGAGCACCCCTTCTTTCCCACCAGTTGGACAGCGAAGACATGCGATCACACCACAGTACTATCAACCGTAGGTTACAATTTCAGATGATCCTTATGCAGCTCTAATTAGAAGAGTCTTTCATCAACCACCCTGAGAAGCAGCAGAGACTGACCACCGAAAGCAGAGCTGAAACTTCCTCAAGAATGAAACGCCTTTCTCTGGAGGGAACTGGGGCTTCTTGGTGTCTGGGTTCTCAGGGGATTTCTTAGGCAGGGAGTCACTATAACACCCAGACTCTGGTTTACCACAGGGGTGTGACTCTTCAGAAGCCCTGCGTCTTTCAGAAGTCCCCTTGGCGAACTTGAGTCCTTGTCTGCACAGACAAGACCTCTCACTCTGGGAGCAGGGAGAAGGAATTGAGGACCATATCCACTGACGCCCCAACCTCACCAGCCCCCTACCGTTTGTCTTCCCAGCCTCTTTACAATCATCTAGGGATTATAGCACTTGGCCCTCCGTAACCTCAACACCCAAGGTCACAAAGTAAGAGATGAGAATGCCAACATTCCTCACCTATAAATGAAAGACAACAAGAAAGTGTTGGTCTAACTCAGTGATCTGGAACTTTAGTAGTCTACATGAGAATCACCTGGAGGGCTTGTTACAACACAGGTCACTGGACCCACCTCTTGAGTTTCTGTGCAATATAGGGTTAATAATTCACATGTGTAACAAGTCCCCAAATGCTGCTGATGCTGCTGATTGAGCACACCACCGGTTTAAGTGATATTGAGGGCATTTTTCTGCTTTCATATTTATTAAATCTATGTTAACTAACACTCATGTGATCATAAGAATTACCTGGGAATTTGGTTAAATATACAGATAAGAAGGCCCCACCCCAAGAATCAGGCTCCATTGACTCAGAATCACCAGGAGAGCACTTCATGTAATTCTTATGATCAGAGGAGTATGGGAAACTTTATTACATCAAAACCCAGGGCACCATCAGTGAATGTGGCCTCAGGTTGGAGCAGGACATGGTGGGGAGATATGGGCACTGATGGACAGCATGAAATCCCCAGGAGAAATGGGTAAATCTGATGGAGGGGGTGAGAAAGGACCATCAGGGTGACAGTGTTGTCTGACCCTTGTCCACGGTGTCCAAAGCACTGCATAAATCATCTCAAGAACTTGGCATGCTTCCTTATACATTATCAATACTATTGGATGGGGAAGGCAGGAGGCTCCAGGGAGTACAAATGGCAAGGTAAAGCTGAGTCAAAGGGAAGTATTAGAAGATCATCAAATTTATCACTCATTGAATGTTTTGAATGTGCTTGGCTTCCCTAAACACACAACAATGCATCAGTGGAAAGGCCTTTGTTTGCTTGTTTTTACACCCTCTCTCGCATGTATAGCACTCAGGGACAAAGCTGGTCTTATGAGTAACTGGAGCATATGGCTTCCAGAGCCTGTTATGGCCAAGGAGACCATATGTTGAGGTTTTCCCAGGACAATTCACTATTATCCCAGCTTCCTGCGCAGTCCTTAACCCCATCTCTCTCAGAAGTATCCTAGTTTGGATGATAAATTGTATTACTTACATAAATTAGATAAATTACTTACAGCTCTAATATGCCACATGTCCATGGATATATAATCATAGTCGCTTATATTTGTCTAATATCTTATACATTAAAAGGTATTTCTGTAAAATAAGTTGGACGTTATTATCCCCACTGAGAAGTTTTGGAAACACAGGCTCAGAGAGGCTAAGTAACATTACTAATATCAAAGCTCTTAGAGGCAGAATAAGAACTGAAGCCTCTTCTAAACTATAGTCCAATGAGTTTCTTCCAAAATAGTACTACTTGAAGGTAAAGTCATCCTTCTCTATCTACACGTCCCAGAAAAAATGTTGTCATTAAGATGTTCGTTCCTTTGAATCTTTTAATATCAGTGATATGAGTCCCTTTTAGAATAAAAATATTCTAAGCCTCTATCAACTAATACATCAGTGGGGTGAAACAAAGGGGTAGTAGAAAGCTGGGCCTAGTCTTGTAGATAACAAGGAACACGCCACCACCATAACCCATAACTTCCTGCCCTGCACAAAGTAAACAGAAAAATGGTACCGAAAGGAGAGACCGGTGAGTAGAGAGAGGGTCTCTCAAAGGCTTTGTTGTTGACGGGAGTTGGAGAGTGAGGAGGGCATCAGAGTTCCACCTCTCAATTTTGCCTGTGTGGTCCCCAGTGATGTCAGTTGATTTAAAATAAACAGAAACTAGTATTAACTCTGGCTGAAAGCAGTGAAAAATAAAACTTAAAAAAAGAAGAAAAAAAGGAAGCAAAGTGAAGGTTTATTTTGGCCTAAATTTGCCTCCGACAGATTAAGGAACAGAGAGAAACCTCTCCTCAAAGAGAAAGACCCGAGCCAGTGATGCCAGCCCAAGGTGCTCCGTTTAGAAGAGCATCCAATAAAGTTTATTCCGAATGAGACCAAGAATCTTCCTGGAGGTTTTTCTCTCTTTCTTCTCTGAAAGACAGGATTCTGGGCCATGTCATTGTCCCTGGTGGTGACCCCCCTTCTTTCCCACACCATGGGGTTGGGGCTGCTCGATTAAATAAGAAACTCAAGGAGAAGGCAGTTAAAAAATTGGAAAGAGTGGCAGCTAGAGAGCAGATGCTCCTGCCTTATAAATTAGTAGGAGATTATGCATGGCCAGCTGCACCATATAAATGCCCGGTTTTTATACCACACCATGACCCACTGTGTTTATCATATGGTCCAGCATCTGGTCAATTCTGTCCCCCACTTCCATATATCTATTCAAATCAAGCATCGGCTGGGGATTTATTTATGTATATGATTCAATCTCAATCAGAATACCCTCCTTCAGTCTTAACTTGCAGCATGGCAGAGAATTTAACCCAGCAAGTCCTTTGTGTCACAACTGTAAGTTCCTCATTTCCCTAGAGGATCATTTTATTTTCATAAGGCATAGGAAGTGAGTAGCGGCCAAGTGAGGAACGCGCGCGCACAGACAGACAGACACACACACACACACACACACACAGAGATAGATGATATAGATATAGATACAGATACAGAATTCTCAAAGTCTTTATATACCAAGAGAACCAGGTATGGGTACTCTAGAATAAGGTAAAAGTAATATTTGGTATGCCTTGTGAACTAAAAGAAAAAGAAAAGAGATTTCCCTGTGTTTTAAAAATCTTAGACTTAACCTGAGGATACATAAAAGTTTTCTAAGTTTCTTTCCTTTGTAAAGACATCTTCTCCAAGAAGAAAATCCATTAATTGATTTCTTGCCTGTGGGTGTTTTACTTTAGATGTCTTTACTCATTTCTTTTTAATGGGACCCAAGTTATGTGGTACAGTCAAAAGAATACTCTGACCTTCCTCTCACTACACACATCAAAACAAAGTTTAGGTTGACCAAAGAATTAAATTAAAAAACTTAGAAGGGAACACTTTACCAATTTTTTTCTGATCTCTGGAAGGTGAAAAGTTTTCAATTACAAAAACAATGGAAGAAGTTTAATAGAAAAAGATTGATAGAGTTTACCCCATAAAACTTTAAATTTTCTAAATCTTAAAATTTAGCATAAACTGAATTAAAAGACAAATAGCAACATGTGATTTTTTTTTTTTTTTTTTTTGCAACAGATAATGAACAGAGTTAATAACCTTAATAGATGAAGAGCTCTTAGGGACCAACAAGAAAAACACCAAAGCAATGGAAAAAGACATACACAGTTCTCAAAAGAGGAAATACAAATCATCAGTAAATTTCTTATTGTTCAATTAGTTAGAAATGATAAGATCTTAAATGAAAACAAAGTACCATTCTACACCCTTCGACTAGAAAACACTTAGAGGATAGGATGAGATCGGTAAGTTAGGACAACAAATTTAGAAAGCAAATTGGCTTTAAAGCGTTTGTATGTTTTGAATGAGTAATTGTTTTTCTGGGTTTCTATACTAAGTGTGAAAATTTCAAAACACAAATATAAATTCAGGCACAGTGATATTCACTGTAGTAATAACTAAAAAAAAAAAGTGGAAACAATCTAAATGCCTTTTCAACTATAGGGAAACGGTAAAGTATAGTAGGGTGTGTGCATTAGGCTATTATGTTTTCATTAAAGTTGTTCTTACAAGAATTTGTAATAACATAGGAAGGTGGAATAAATTCACATTTCTCTGACCTAATTAATGTGGCACCTTTTCCATACACTAGATTCGCATGAAGTGTCTGGTCTTTGTAAAGTTCTCAGCACAGTACTGAAAGGATCAGGAAATGCAACCCCCAAATGTGCCACTGTGGCAGAAAGATTACTTTGAGCTAAAGGCAATTAAGAATCGACAGATACAGGAAGGGCTCTCTGCCCTCCCTTTGTCTGCCCATATGCAGGGCATAAATTTCCCTCTGTGAAGGTGGTATTAAGTCTTCCCCGCTCTCTTGGACCAGGAGGAAGAAAGTGACCCTTATCACCAGACAGAGAGTGAGCACCAAGATGGGTGCATAAACGAACCTTACTCAAATAAGCTCCATCTTCCATTAGTTCTCACATATATTTCCTACTTACTTCCCCACAATTTATAGGCCCTTGAAGCCCAAATCCTCTTTCCTTTGCTAGAATGTTACATAAGCTCTCAAATCTAACCATTCTTTTGAGTTTCACTTCTTTTCTGTGAACCGCTATGCACGTAAAAATATGAATACATTTTTACTCCCTCACTCCTGTTAATCTGTCTTTTGTCAGATAAATTCACGGCCCCCAGACACTGAACATAAGAGGGTAGAGGAAAAGCTTTCCTCAACAGTTTCTGGCACAGAGAAATTCCTTCATCTTAGGAATTATCATCATTCTCACTTAATCCTTGAAACAACTCTGTGACGCTGGCATTGTTTGACCCGTTTCATCAAAGAATGAAGCTAGGCTCAGTGAGGTCAAGCCCCGAGCACCTAACCGAGCAGACTGGCCGGGCTCCACGGACCACGTTCCTCCCAACACACTATGCTCCAAAGACAGGAGAATTCAACAGGACTCATCATAAAATTAAACAATATTTCACATTAAAAAGCTGTTTTCAGTTGTTTGGAGGATTGCATTTTGGACTTTAGGGTAGGTATGGAAACTAAGTATGACTCTGACTGGTACGAAGGGGGGTAGTTTAAAATCTTCAGATTATTCAAAACAAAGCAATATAAGAAAGTACTATCATGCTAATAGTAATACTTTACTTGCAAAAAGAGAGTTTTCTTTTAAAAGACCAAAATATTTGCAGTAGAATGATATGCCTTCCTATGATTTTATCCAACTAAAAAGTCTTCTGATTTCTAGAGGCAGAGAGGCCTATAAATTGCACACCTGAAACTCTAAACCTGGACGCTGAAGCATGTCACTGAGTGGAATGCTGTAACTGTGGCCCAGCTGTCAACTCGCATGCTAAGAACAGAGGCGTCTCAAAATCGCTCACCCAGCAACTTATAAACGTCAGTGATGCAAGAAAAAGTAACTTGTTTGTTTCTACTACACGATGAGGATAAGCATTGTTCCTATTAGGTTTTGTTACTTCCCTTTTTCCTTTGTTTATTTTTGAAATACAACATCATCCCTTTCACCATACTGCAGACATAGGTCAGTTTGGAGGTTTTTACATCAGCTGGTAAACAGAGGGGCTGCTGCAAGGTGTGTCTCTGCTTGGTACAGAAGAGAGTCATTTAAGACTTCAAAGTGATCTGGAAAGTATTTAAGAATTAGAGGGAAAGGGCCATCACGTAAAGGCATTACATTCAAAGAGCTGGTTTTTAAAAGTGCAAAGGAGGTGAGGGAAATGAGCTGCCTCCGTTTTCCCATGATTTTATCCAATTTTAACTTAGGTACTCTGGATGCAAACAGGTCAGTAAACATGACAAACCTGAAGCATATTATTCAATGGAATACTCCGAATGCGCTCACAGCCGTTTCTTCACATTCGTCAAAACAGGTGCCAACACGCCCACCCAGCGGCTGTTCAACATTGATGATGCAAAAACCATTAACTTGGTGTTATGTAACTGGGCACCCCTGAGATTTGGCAAGGCTTCAGATTTTACTGCTAATAAAAGCTACAAATTGAGTCTTCCCTTACCATCCATTTCTTTACCTTGCACCTCCCCTAAACATAATAAACAGTTAAACCTGAGCTAAATAATTCACCAGTTTTTATAAGATGGTTTTCTCATCAACCTAGAACACAGATGAAACCAACATCTTCCGATATGATGGGGTGGCAAACCCATTTCCATCACATTTATAAGACCATTCTCTCTGACCTCTTCATTCCCAGGCAAAGGGGTTTGGGGTGGGTGGGTGCAGGGAACACAAAGAGAAAAAAATCCACCTTTCCAAGTGCTGGGTGCTTTTAAATCAAACATTATACACTTGCTACAAAAAAGAAAGAAAGATAGAAAGGGAGGGAAAATATGAAGTTCTCCTGTCAAGAAAATTGTCCCGATGACTGTGACATCAGGCAATAAGAGCAGTTGAAAGACACCAATAGCAGTGCTTGGGGTTTATTTAGTTTTGTTGATTTGTTTTTAGTTACTGGCCTTAAATCACAATGAAAATTTCAAAAATAGATGACATTTAACTTTAAAAACTGAAGAAATGATCCTTCTAATATCATCTGAAGAGAAAATACTACCTTCTGATACAATGGCTAGTGGCCATATGCTGTTATGTGATTTACACACAGGAATCTGGGGTTAATACTGAAGCATCTCTACATGCACATGCACACACGCACACATGCTCATACACACACATGTACAAGCATATGCAATGTTTCTGCTGTTCTCTTACCAGTGGATTTCAGAGGGATTTCCATTTAGTTTCATTTGAGGTCTGGTAGGGGTTGGGGAATTAGAGAGGAAGTCACTGGTCCCACGGGAAACTGAGCTTGGGTGCAACCTCTCAAATCGGAAGAAAGGGAAGCCACCAGGACCCAGTTAACTCACCCAGGCAACCCATAATGACGATTATCTGTAGTCTGCCTCAGACGATCTTCTTGGCTAACAACTACAATATGGCTGAAACCCTGCTTTCTGTGCCTAGAAAATGTTATTTATATTGTAATATCAAAAAAGCAGTCTTCGCTTGAATTAACCAGGTTTTCTTTCATAATCATTCATCGTATTGTGGAATAAAACTCAGAAGAAACTCAACCATCCACCAGCCAGAATCCTTTCACTAGTAATTTTGCACATTTACTATAAAATTAAAGTTGAAGTTTGTATACTCTTCAGTGTTTTTGGTTGCAGACAACAGCAGATTTTCTTGCTTATTTAAAGAAAATCTGAACTTGTTTGGAGGCTATACACTAGTTCCCAAAATTGTTGGGAGAACAGTGCTCAGGGAGATACAAAGGTCGGCAGAGCCCAGCCAGCTTTCTGCTGGACTCTGCTGATCCTGCGTCCTCACTGGTGTGCCAGTAGCCTCACAATCGCCTTTGCAAATAATACCTAAGTGGTCCTGAGCCTTTGAGATGCTCAGCCCCAGTGAGAGCATCTGACTGGTCACCCTTCAGCCACCCACTGATGCTCTAGCAGCCAGGGGTCCCACCTAGAGAAGGATCTGTCTCCCTCTGACTTTCCCTGGGGTACACAAGCCCTGTTTCCTATTCATCTTTAGATTCACCCCCAATAGGAGGAACACTGGGCATTCAGAGCCACAAAATGTTTACTGCTTTATGTTAGGCACTTGTCTCATTTAATTAAGACAATGACTGTATAACCCACCATTTTAATAATTAGAAATCGAGGCTCAAGAAAGATAAGCAATTATCCATAAAGACAAGATCCAAGATGCTGAAGTGCCATTCCAAATTGCAAAGAAGCATGAAATTATGCTTACTATAATCCTAATGATAGATGCGCTTGAGTGTATTTTCTTTGAAAAGCTGTGATCTAAAAATGAGGTCTAGCCGGGCCAGGCGTGGCTCAGCAGTTAAGCGTCGATCTGGGATCCAGTCGATCGGGGTTCGATTCCCGGTCAGGGCACATGCCCGGGTTGCGGGCTCGATCAATGACTCTCTCATCATTGATGCTTCTCTCTCTCTCTCCCTCTCCTTTCCTTTCTCTGAAATCAATAAAGATATATTTTTAAAAAAATAAATAAATAAATAAAATAAAAAAAATAAAAATAAAAATGAGGTCTAAATATGGTAACATAAGGGTGTTAGCCAAAACATAGGTTTAATAAAAATACCATTCCTTCAAACACAGTGGTATCATAGTACATGAATCTTTAAGGAGAGCTCAGTGCCTATTTTATTTTGTAAGCTGCAAACATACTTTCTTCCAGCTAACCTGTCAATGTACCTGAGTGTATGGGAGGAATCCAACACTTCTGGTTTAGAGTAAGGAATTTACAGATTGTACATGGCAGAGGGGGCTCAGTTTTTTGCCTATTTGTAGACACAGCACGCTACTGACCTCCTGTGGCTAGATGTCAAGGTGCCCTCTCAACGTAAAACCAGCTTCTTTTGAGAGCCAGTGACTGCAGGAGAGGTCCCTGAGTAGTATGGTCCCTGTGCTCCTGTGTCATCTTTGGGAAGCTGGTTGTCACTGTACTTGAATGTGGAATTACTGAGCTAATAAGCCCAGCTTTTCTCTGGTATATTTTCATTTTCATTGATCCTTAGCATTTTCTAATTTCCTTCATGATTATTTATTTGATCCATTGCTTTTTTAAGAGCATGTTGTTTAATTTCTGCACGTTTGAACTTTCCAGTTTTATTTCTGTTATTGGTTCTGACTTCATCCTGCTGGGCAGTGAGTCTGGAGGAAGCCTCTGAAGTTCTTCCCTTGCTCTCCCCACACTGGCCCATGGCAATCCCTGCCTCCCCCTCACTGCGTAACTATGGCCGGTCTCCAGTGTTAGACCCCAGGGTTCCATCTCAGCAGCACAGAAGTACAGTTCCAGTGAAATGCTGATGAAAACAGATGAAGACCACCCTCCAAACCCCTAATGTTGCTGATGATTCCTGGGGAGTTCGCCCCCTTCCAAGCCATCTTCTCCCTCAGGGTTAAAGAGGGAGACACCACACTGCCCTGTTCTGCCTGGGCTCCAGATCCTGTGCCCTGTCCACGCTCCTTTACCTCACAGGGCACCCACCCGACACCTGGCTCTTGGCCCTTCCCTAATCTACAGTACTGGACGAACTATACACAAATAAACTATCAAGTCATGACTCAAACTTTTGTGAGGCACTCTGCAATAAAAGACGGTGTTTGTAGGAAAATGGGGAAAAAATGAGTAACTCTTTTTAAAAAAGGAGACAATGCAGTCCCTGAGTCAAGGGAGCTGTGTCTTCTGTCCTCTGGATGTCTACTCCCTGTGAAGGGCTAGAACTGCAGGCTGCTCTCTGTCCCTTTAAGTGCCTGACCGGCCAATTTAGGAAGAATAACTAGACGTCCTCAGCCCTCCTCTGCCCGCCTTCCTCTTGGGAGTGAGCGGGTCTGAGAGCAGGAGCTCCGCCGTGTTCTGCCCCCACAAGTCTGCCGCAGTCCACAGCAAGCCCACTAGGCTCTGGTGCGATGCCACATGCTCCACTTCAGGCTCGTCAGTAACGAAGGTGTTACTTTTACTTCAATATTTGCCTTTCTGTTTCCTTTTCAACTAGTTTAGAACTTATGCAAAAAGAGGGGCATTATATCAACAACTAGCAGCCTCAATAGTCTGCAGCCAATCAGCAGAGGCTCAGTTTCCCTTCCTCCTGCTAAACAGCACGCAGGCCCGACTCGACGTGGGCTGCAGAAGAGCAGCGCGGCCGCCTGGGTGCCGGGGAAGCGCGCCTGCTGGGCCCCGGCCCGCAGTGCCTTCCAGAAGCCAGGCGGGCCCTAGACAGCTCGCAGCAAATACTAGCAAGAGTAAGCATTGCTTTCTCCCGAGTCAACGTTACAATGTAAGTTTAATTTATAGTTATTCCATTCTTTTAGAAATAATTTTAATGAATTTATGAATTATGTTTAAGATAGTATCTTACAACAAATTTCTCCACAAACCTTTGCAATACCAATGAAACTGTATAAACATAAGGCCATTTTATAAGTACATAGCACAACTGGCATTTTAAAAGGAGAGTAAAATATTTTACATAATAGAAAAATAAATGAACTATATTAAACGGATTTATGGTTTTTTCTATAGTATCTTGGTTTCCAGTCCATAGTTTGCCTCTGCTGTAACACAGAGGGCCATCTGTGTAACTCCAGGTGGAATAAACACTTTCTTGTGAGTCTCTATGAAAGTCTCATTTACATTTCTGGCAGTGATTTGCCATTTTTGACAGAAGAGGGTGAGAGGCCAAGGAAAATTTGACTCATTTATTTCTTCTTTTCAACAGAATGTGAGCCTGAGTCTTATCGCATACATCTCAAGACCACATTGCTGAAAGATAATAACACCTTATGTGTGTCGTGCTACATTAGCAAAGCACCTTCCCATTTATTATCTCATCTCATCCTCCCACTAAATGGCCAGGTGGGTGACATTAAGCTTTTTCTACAATGAGGAAAGCCGGGCACGCTGAGGTTGACTTGCCCAAGATGCAAAGTGGTAAAGGGCAGAATAAGGGTGGACAGTCCATTCTTCTGACTCCAAGCCCAAAGTTATCTCCAGGCGGGACCTAGATGGGATTTTTCTGAATGTGCCCTGTTCCGCAGAGCTGGAATCTGGGTATGGGTATACAAAGACTAACACTGGTAGAATAATTAGCACATTCGGGCACTGTTTTAAACATTTTACCTTTGAAAATTTACAAGCATTAAAATTCAGTTCTCACAACAACCCAATAATGTAGCTGATTTTATTATTTCCCCTTATATAGGTGATATGTATCCATATACGGCCCCTGGGATTTAGAAAATTTATCAATACCATGTCAAAAATTAGCTTCTATGAAATGACAAAACTTAATTCTCTTTATTACTATGGGTTAATTCCTGAGAGCTCTTCCTAAAGTATAATGTTTCAACAACCATAGGAAATGGTTAGCATTATCCTAAATTACCCATGAAGTACTGCAACTATAATCCCAGTTTAATTGAAAGTGTACCCAGAATAGAAAGTACCAGCTCTTTGAATGGAAGACCCAACAACAGAAGAGAACTGAAACAAGTTCAGGCCATTATTATAAACCCCTGTCTTTGTTCTAAGAAGCCCTGAGGCAACGTCCAGGCTTCCTGGCATTGAATAGCAATTTCAAACTCAGTTTGGCTTAGCACTGTTCAGGGCTCTGACCCTGCAAATACACTGCCTGGCATATAGCTGGTGCTCAGTCTATACTGAGTGAATGAAGAATGAATGAATGAATGAATGAATGAATGAATGAATGAATGAATATATCCAATATCTGAGTCCTCACCTTCTGTGAACCACAGCTCTCTCAAGCTACATTCATAAACCATCTGCTCAGTCAGCCACCTGCCTATCCCAGCACCAAGAGGTCATTCTCCTGATGTACAGAGATGTTTCCCTGGCTCAGTGCATAAGAAAAAAATGAAAACATTGTGTATATAAGATATCCAACCACCCAAAACTGTTGAATAAATGCCTGTCTTTCTTTACATTTTCAAAGTCAAAATATTATAATCATAACTATATTCTACTGATAATTATTTTTTTAAATAAATAAATAAAAGCAAGGAATCTCACTTTCAAACTGACTGTGAAGTCCAATCTGACAATAAGGAGGCTGGATTGATATGAGAACATCCTAGGACAGTGGTGATCTTAAGCTCTACTTCTCTCTCATTATTATTTAATGATCAGACAATGTGTCATTATTTGCAAATTCTTTATAATAATTTATTAATCCGCTGCACACTATGATCAATAATTTTAGAGTTTTAAATTCTAATGTCTAAATCAAAACCCATTCATTTCAATTCTACCATCTCAGAAACCCCCCACCTTTACTCTGGAGTGTGAGCTGGGACCCCCTTTTTAACTTCAAATAGGGACAGTTCTACCTACCTGAAATGCGTTTCTACATTATCTATTAAGTAAAGTTTCTTACTATACGGATGAGTTAAAATATGATAATGATAAATTTAAGAATCTAGTTTCAGAAAAAGCAAGCTTTTTTTTGTCAGATGCCAAAGAGAAAAGCTGTGATTTTTAGCTCTATCAATAAATTAGGAAATGGAATTTGGCACTGAATTACATGTGTTAGAATCCAACGAGACACCATAAAGTCCCACTGAACACAGGAGCTAGAATAATTAGGAAAGCTGGTATTGAAATAAATAGAAAGGGATCTTCACAGACCAATTCAAACTGGTCGATATATTTTTACAGAGTTATGAAATCATGCAGCATTCAGTTATATTTCACTTTTATTCATCTCCAGTGAAGCCATGTCCTAACCAGGAAATTCACTTCCAGTAAAAGAAGGATGGAAATACCACAAAATAGTGGTATTTAAATCAAATGAGTGGATCTAGAATTTCTGAAAATCAACTCTGGTGGATTGAAAGAAACAAAATAAAGATGCATCCAACCTTACATAATTGATCCTAAAATACCTAGCAACACACTGTTATTGCCAAATTTCACAATATATATAAAAACTATACTAGTCCCCACCATCATCATTCCATTGTGAAATTAAATAATAGTAACTGTCAGTTCTCAGTGATTCTTGTCCATATGAATTAGCCATTTTCTGAATTATCTACAGCAACACTTTACTAACAAACTCATTCTATTTTCTACTATTCTATATGTTATGAAACATCTTCCTTGCCATCCATTGGTATCCCCAAGAGAATAAATTAATTTAGAAATTAATCTAAGCCTGTGTTTCCCAAACTTCATTCTGAGCAATACTATTCCTATAAGATATTCTATAAAAAAAAGAAAAGAA
Source organism: Miniopterus schreibersii (assembly GCF_964146895.1). Classification (NCBI taxonomy): domain Eukaryota; kingdom Metazoa; phylum Chordata; class Mammalia; order Chiroptera; family Miniopteridae; genus Miniopterus; species Miniopterus schreibersii. The sequence continues at coordinate 73,676,774 of NC_138107.1, read as the reverse complement.
AAAAAAAAAAGAGGTTCAATGTCAAATACACTTGAATAATACACTGCCTGGTTCCTCTCTTGGTGATGCACAATGTGCCTTGGAGTTTAAAGTTTCTGAGAAGACTGGTAGTAAAGAAATGCATTTGACCATGGATGGTTTTGTGTGATTTTTTCCCCCCATGTAACATCCCAAGTTTACAGAATACTTTTTGGGGAAAGCTTCTGTAAATAAATTAGGAGGAAGAAAAGCCAACTGATAATAAATTCCACAGCTACACTTCAAAGTCAAACTTTGGAGTACCAGAATCTCACACACACAACCCTGGGCCCTGGGCTTTGTGCCAACTCATTCCCTACTGTGGCACACCTTGGCCCAGCACCATAAGGCCTCTCCTCCAGTTCTCCCTGCAGCCCGCCCTAGTTACCTATCAGCATTGTTTGAAGGGCAAAACACTGAAGTTCTTTGAGCTTCAGTAAAAAACAGACTTCTGTCTTCAGCTGGAAGTTAGTAGTACTTGTGCCTCAGCAGGACAATATTAAAAGTATGTCTGAGCAACATAAAATAAAAACATAAGAAGTAATATTTAAAATGTCATCTTTTGAGGGTGTATAATAATTTTTCAACTAGGCAAAGGCATTAGAACTATGACTATTTCCCCATAAAATTGCATTAGCTCAAAACACCAACAGGCAATTGTTGAAACGGATCAAAAAGTACAGAGAAGAATAGAAAAGAAAGTGATGAGAAATGGCCTCTGAATTCCACAGTTTCCTTCACACAGCAAAGTAACAATGAAAGTGACCGCATTTCAGAAAATACTGTGTGGCGATGGATGTTAATTAGACTTACTGTGGTGCTCATTTTGCAATACATACATATATTGAGTCAATATGTTGTACACCTGAACCTAATATGTTACATGTCAATTATATTTCAATTAAAAAATATTAATAAAAATTGTAACTTTCACACTTCCCCCCACAGCATCCAGGAATTTTCAAACAGCACTTACCATGATTACAGTCTTACAGTTCTTGAGAATTATCTGTTTAATGTCTATCTCACCTACTAGAGTCTGATCTTCCTAAGGAAAAGACTGTCTACTTGTTCATCTGTGTCCTTAAGCCCACTACAGTGCCAGCACTTAGAATGCATCAATGAAATATTTGTGGGAGTTAGGGAGAGAGGGAAGAAAGAAAGGGAACTTTTTGAGGTTTGGTTGTTTTTCCCGAGTGATGATGGATTTACACTACATTGCCTGGTTTTCCAGTGGCCCCATAGGTTAAGTGCATAATCTGGCCATGAACCAGGGGATAATTAACCCACACAGGCATTAGATCATGACATTACTTTCATGTGCACTGTATTCTAATCAGTCTCTGCAATAGTACACTCTTATTTTCAGAGGAGAAAAAAATGTAGTTCTTGTATTAAATGGACTCCACCTGGATTTTATATCTGGATAGAGTCACATGAGGAAAGGAATGGAATGAAAGGAGTTAAAATTTGGTATTTTTATATTATTTGCATACAACTAAGAAATTAATATTTGATCATTATGATTTCCTCAGAAAACACACTGGGATCATAACAGTCATGACATTCATGACAAGTGCTTTGCAGGACTTTGCTGAGTATTACCTGTCAGTTACCATTCAGTTACCAAGGTGCATTAAACATTAATTTGATTATCAGGGAAGGAGGAAAATAAAGGGAATCTGGTCATTCTGACTCACTCTTTCCCTTTCTGCCTTTAAAACATGACTAGGTGAACCAATAGGCTGCTGTATATTTTTTCCCTGTGATGTAACTAAATCTGCAAATAGTAGAAAACCTGACAGGACACAAGGCAGCAAACATTTAAATATCATTAACTTACAGGTATGCTGCATGAGATCACTGATATATTCTCACGGAACAAGAAGGGGGAAAAAGATAACTATTTCTTTTCCTACTCTGATCAATTTTGAAGCAAGAAAAGTCACAAATGAACATCCTTTTTATCATTATGCTGGGCAAGGCGTAAAAAAAAGTGTTGCTGCAACGAAACAGAAAAGGATTCAGGTGTTCTCATATTTCTTTTCTGAGCCTGGATTTGAGCAGGGCCATTCCATCTGATTGCAATTCCTGTAGGTAAGCAGATGCTCAGGCAGCACAACAAGAATTATAATAATCTATGTGGATGTTCCTAAGACGTGAGTTAATGCTTTCAAACCCATAAAGCTTGCGATTTTATGGCGATGAACCACATAACAGACCCACATGCAAGCATGTGCTCATCAAAATTACCTCAACGGAATCAACAGCTCAGCTCATTTGCACCTCCTGACCTTCTGGAACTGACCTGTGAGATGCATCCTCAAACCAATTTCTTCCTTCTAAGGATTAAAATTAGACATAGAAAAACATACACAACCAGCAGTGATAGCATGGGTTTTCAGGTTCAGATTTCTTGATCTAAAACAAATATGGGGGGGTGAAGGGATTAAGCATAAAAGAGAAAAAAAGAGAGGGAACTCATGGACATGGACAACAGTGTGGTGACTGTGGGGAGGTGAGGGGGTGGGAGAGGGCATAGAGGGGATAAATGGACCAAATAAAATAAAATAAAACAAATATGGTAAACAAGGTAAAGTGCACTGCCAAGAGGAAGAGATTTTAAATTATAATTCATTGCCTCCCTGTATTTCAAGGGACACTGCCAGAGATGACTAGGTAAGAGATAGGAGGAGGGCAAATGGAAAAATTCACAATAATAAACTGATATCCACAGACTGTATACAATTAATTGAGAGTTGGCTTTGGTCCTAGCAAGCAGACTCTAATGTGGGATTTTGAAGACAGTTTACTGACCAGCTGGCAATAAGGACCCCAAAAGGGTGCTAGGTGGAGAAGTGATATCCTGGCATGTTGTAGGAGACAACTGTCAAAACGTTCAGCAATGGTGAACTGGGATAGGACCACGTGAAAGGCAATGTGCAGGCTCAGGCATCTGAGAGGTGCAGTGGACATCACTGTTATCAGAGCTACGGGGTAGGGGTTAATTAATCAGGTGATTAATCTGGGGGAACTGGCCTCACTGTAGAAGTGACCAGAGTTCAAGCAGATGATAAAGGGTGAGTGTGTGTGTGTAGGGGGCGAAGGGATGGTTACAGGAGAGCCTTCCAGCCAAAGGAAGCAGCTCCGATGAGGAAAAGTGCCTGGCAATGAGAGGAGCTGAGAAATCGCCAATAAACCTCTGGAGAACAGAAAAGAAACAAGGTGAAGGATGGTGTCAGATGAGGCTGGAGAAGCAGGCAGGGGCCAAATCACAGCCATGGTGGAGATTTACCTTAAAAAATTCTCTTTGGCTAGTTGCAAACTGATCGGAGAGAGCCAAAATGGGTTTGCAGAAAACAGCCTCTTCAAGGAGGCTGCAGTAGCTGGTGTGGGGGTGCTCACTAGAGCCTTATTTACTCATTGAGCTGCCAAAACTATCTGGGTGATTCCCTTTAGTTTAAAATTTTAATTTCTGTTTAAACATTAGAATATAGGCTCCACAGTAAAAGGGACTTTATCTGTTGTGGCACTGCTGTGTCACCAGCTCCTAAAGCAGAGCTCGGTACTTAGAAGGTGGTACTCAACAATTAATTGTTGAATAATTGAATAAATGAGTTTTAAAGGAATTACTCCTAATGAGAGTGCAGGAAGTTCCTATGCATCATTCGTACCTTGATATGAATGATAAATGTGAGCACAGGCTCAAAGGAGGTGAGGGAGTAGCAATAGTTAAGGAGGCTGTGGCAACTTGCTTACTTCATTACATTTACATTTATAAGTATGGGAAACGAACACGTAATGCCTTAGGTTAAAATCTTAATGAGACTGGCTAAAGACATACTTCTGAGTCAAACTGTAATCTTGTGTGGTTAAGATGTTCTTTCAAAATGACAGCAACTTTTATGTTTTGACATGAATTGGTCATTAAACCTTGTTTTTCATTTCTTGGTTTCTCTCCCCCCTCCCCCAGTGGAAGGATTTTGGTGTTATCTTTGAATGTAATCTAAACTACCTGTGAAACCCCAATGATTTCCAGTCCTTGCTTCCAGGCCTGGGCCTGTAGAACAGTCACTCTTGACTGAAAGATAAATGGCATCTGTGTTCCTTCTCCTGAGCATTGCTTAGGGGCTGAGACTAAAACTAAGAGCGGCACTTGAGATCACTCATCTCTTCTAAAGCTTTCTGTGTTGCTCAGACCTGAAAATCAATTTTATGTAGGTAGAGTAAGAGATCCCATATTGAGGAGGCCTGTACAGGTGAGTCTACACCCTCTGTTATGCTTGTAAACTAGGACATTGCGTATTCATGGGTAGACAGACCCTGTAGGACATCCAGATTCAGGAACGTGAGAACAGTGACACTCAGTGGCTGGCAGGGTGCACTTCTGACGTGCTGGGCACACAGGTAAAGGATGCAGATCCTGACTTCAGCTTTTGCCTTCCCAAGCCTGGGAACCCTGTGAAACTCCAGGAAGATTCTGAGCTCAGACCAATTAGACTCTACCAATAATATTTATCCTTCCATAGTCTCTCCTGGGTTTTTACTTTCAGGGTAATCATCTCTCTCTAGAGTTGCAATGCTTTAAGTTGCATTGTAAGTGTTAATAAATGTTAATGTTCAACATTTGAGAAAATGCAAAATTCCAAAATTACATTTTAGTTTTAAAAATAAGGTTTGTCCTTCATTCAACAAATGTTTATTGTGTGCCTACTAGGTGACAGGCAGTGGGCAAAAGAGGAATTCTGACCTTCTTGGAGGTTACATTCTTACTGGAGAAGACAAGACAGTAATATGCACAAGCATATATATGCACACGCCTATAAACATCCCATAATGCCAGGTCACGGTAAATGCTCAAAAGAAAAGTAAAACAGGTAAAGACATAGAATTTGACAAGGGGATTAGTATTATTTTGAATTGTGACCTTATAAGGTCTCTCTGAGAACATCTGAGCAAAAACCTGAATTGAGGGCTCAGATCATGTATAAATCTGGGGAAGAGTATTCCAAACACAGAAAAAGGCAAGTGATTAAAATAACTGTTGTGTGAAATCAAGATTCCAGAGAAAATTAAAAATAAGATCGTCAGTAGTTACAGAAAAATAATTATACAAATAAGCAATTTAATTCTGTTTCTAAAGATGAAAAGAAGTTTTGAGCCTAAGCTCAACTTTCACACTTTAGGCAGAAGAGTGCATAAATTAATTACAGTCAACCTTTAAATTAGGAATTCAGAACCCAAAGTAAAAATAGTGTCAGATAATTACAAAATGCCACTATTTACAAACAATTTATTTCAACGTACAGGCCTAATGAGGAATGTGGATAGTCATATACTCTTCCCATCTAAATTCCTTATATTGCCCAGCAGAGGGAACTATGCTACAACAGAGTAAAGCCAACTACCTCTGGATTTGGAGCAAAGCAGATTAATGTTGTAGTGTTGTCTTTCCATATCAGAAAACAGGACTCTTTGGTTTCTTTTCACATACTCTGGCTAATTAGCATGCCTGGCAGGTACAACCACCAGCTGAATTATTATAGCGACAGTTGCTGCATTGAGAACTATTTTGGTGATCGTGTATGCCAAGGCCATTGAACATTTGCAAGGATTTTCATCTTCTTTATTATCACTATTCTTTATGGTACTGACTGAAGTCACTTCTGTAGCTACTTATAAACCTTTCCAGCACCACTGTTTCTATTAGGAGTACTGTTTTCATTTTCCATTGCAGTTCTCAGCCTCACATCAGAAATGACCAAAACAACATCACAAATCCCATACTTAAAAATGTTCTTCAAATTAAGTGAAAGTTGCCTAGAATCCAGAATATCTAGAGAGAATGTTCCATATATATAGTTTTCTAAAATTATTCTAGTTTTGCATTCACATTTAGTTCTTGAATTGGGCTGCCATAACAAAGGTGGCTTAAGTGACACAGATTTATTGTATCACAGTTCTGGAGGCTGGAAGTCTGAAATCAAGGTGTTGGCAGGGTTGATTCATTCTGAAGGCTGTGAGGGGGTATCTGTTCCATGCCTCTTCCCTAGCTCCTGGTGGTTTACTGCCAGCCTTTGGTGTTCCTGGGCATGACCCCAATCTCTGCCTTTCTGTTCACATGACATTCTCCCCATGTGCATGTTTGCATCCAAATTTCTCCTTTTTATAAGGATAGGAGTCATATGGATTTTAGGCCTACTCTACCTCATTCTAACTTAACTAATTACATCTGCAACAGCCCTATTTCCAAATAAGGTCACTTTCTAAGGAACTGGAAGTTAGGACCTCAATATATGAACTGGAGGGGGAGGGGATATCATTTAAACAGTAACAGCTCTTTAATGCACCTCAAGTTATGTTTGTATGTGGTGTGAAATAAGGTAAATGCCCAATTTTCCCATAATTCACTGAAAATCCCATTCTTTCCCCACTAATCTAAAATACCCCTATTGTCATTTACCTAATGTTCATAAATGTCAGACTCCATATACTGTTTCATTAATCTTTTAGTCTACCACATTGCCTTACTGTAACTTTATAATAAGTCTTCCCCGGGCTCATTTGCTCCTCACATTACAAGGGGTTAGACCTGGAGCCCTATGTTCCCATTCAAAGCGTAATAAAACTTACCTCCCCCAAAGCCAAAAGTTTGCAGTCCAGGGTAGGGACTTTCCCCTTTGCCTTCCTGAGATGAGAATTCATTGACTTTCCAAAGTACTTGTTGACATTAGGGAGACAGGGTTTCTCTCCGCCTCTCAGAAAGTGAGCGCAGCAGCTGAGCAGCGCGTAGCCGCACAAGCTTCCCAGGTCCTGCCTTGGAGCTTCCTCAGCTGTGCTGCGTGCACAGCACCCACCTGGCTCTCCTCACACCACCCAGAGAGAAGATCGGGCGTGGAGAACTGCTACAGTTATTGCTGTATGTCAGCGATTTTTAACTGGCGTGCCGCAAGAATTTTTTAAATATGCAACAACTGACTATTTAGTCAGGGGCACTGACCCCTTTTCCCTTAGGCTGTCAAATAAAAAATGACAACAGCCAACACAACAGTCATCCAGTGTGAATGAATCAAAATTATACCTATATTTTTGTCAGATTGCACAATTTTAGTAATTAGTTTCTGTGTGCCGTGAGATGAAAGAGGTATAACTCTGATCTCTGTTCTAGAAATTTCATGTTTGCTTTAGGCATAAAAATGAACAAATGTAGATACCGAAAACTTATCACCGAACACTCCCAGCAGTACAAATAAAACACGATAAAAACCATTGATACATGAATAAACCTCAAAGACATTCTGTAGAAAAAAGAAGCCAGACACAAAAGATACATACTGTACAGTTCCATTAATTGGAGGCTAAAGACGAGTCTAAATGAATCCAGTGGTCACGGAAGTCAAAACAGTGATCTCCGTGAGAGGGATCTGGGGAGGAGCATGAGGGACTCTTCTGGAGTGCTGGAAATATTCTATATGTTGATCTGAAGTTGGTAACATGGTTGTGTGTGTGCGAAAAACTTAAGATCAGTGTGCATTATGTACTTCAATTTAGATATGCTATGCCTTAATAAAAAACTAAAAAAAACCCTCAACACTTTAGCCTGTTATTTTATGGGAATTGGCAAGTGATTTTAAAATGTATATGGAAATGCAAAGGGCAAAAAATAGAAGATACGTGGATAAGAGCAAAATAAAGGGACTTGCTCTACCAGTGAAAAGATAAACTAACTAAAATAGTGTGATTTTGGAATAATAATAGGGCAAAGGAACAGAGTATAGTCTATAAACAGACCCATTCATGTATGACATTTAGTTTATGAAGAAGATGGAATTGAGGAGCTGCAGGGAAAGGATGATTTTTCAGCAAATAGTGCTGGGTCAATTGGACTCACATAAAAAATAAAACTTGAACCCCTATTTTACATCATATATAAAAATCAATTCTAGGCATATCATAATTTCAAATATGAGAAACAAAACAGTAAAGCTTCCAGGAGAGAGATAACTTAGAAGAACATCTTCATGGCTTTAGGGTGAGATAACATTTTTCAAAATGGGGCACAAGATATAACGACCATAAAAGAAATAATTGATAGGTTAGACTATCTTACATTTAAGAACTTTTATTACTCTAGTAAGAGTGTAGAAAGGCAAGCCACAACAAGAGGAAAAGTATTTGCAACATCTGTAACTGCTAAAGGCCTCATATGCAGCGTTACAAATTCCTTCACACAAATTAAAAATTTCTAAATGACAATCTAATAGACAAAATAGGCAAGAAACTAGATCAGATCACAACACAAATGGATAATAAACTTATGAAAAAGTTATAAATGTCATTAATCATCAGAAAAATGAAAATGAAAACCACAATGAGATACCACTAGATACCCTCTAAAGTGGCTAAAATTCTGAAGCTTGAAAATACCAAGTGTTGACAAGAATGTGGAAGACATACACTCATTATAGCTGATGGGCATGTACACTGTTGCAACTACTTTGACAAATAGGGTTGGGCATTATTAAGGTGAAATTATGTCTCTCCTATGATCCAGCAATGAGGCTTCTTGGTATGTGTCTGGCAGAAACATGTGCACCTAAGCAAGAAACACAATAAGCCATTCAAAGCAGCACTACTGTTAATAGCTCCAAACTAGAAACAATCTAAATTCATCAAAAATAGAATGAATAAATCAACTGTGGCATAGTCATACTTTATAGCATTACAATACAATTATAAGCAACAGTGTGGATGACTCTCATAGCATTATGTTGAGAGAGAGAAACCAGATAAAATGGAATACACACAGATTTGGAGAAGAAATGAAGGGGTAGGAGAGGGGCCTCGTAGGGTTAGCACTGTTCTTTTTCTTAACTTGGGCGGTGCTTATCAACGCTTTCACTTTGTGATAACTCACGAGCTGCAATATCCATCTTTGTGCATTTTTCTGTATGTGTATTATACTTCACAATTATAATATCTTTTAAAATGCATGAATTACTTCTCAAAAACTTGAAAAATGTTGAGAAACATATGCTGAGATAGCATTCCACAGAATTTTAAATATTAGATATTATTTGGATTTAAGCAGACAACATAATATAAAAATTACCTCAAATATCCACAGAGAATGGCAGAGTAGACTAAAGGAATTTTAGAAGTCTCGGTACTGGATGCTTATTATCTCCCAGAACTCTCTCCTTTTCTCAAATCTGACCCTACCTCAATCCTTTTCAGACTTTATCTTGCCAACTCTTTTCTTCTAACTGTCACCTGTCCCCTAAGTTTCAGGTTTACTTTTGGAGCAGTCACCTTAGCACATTCTGAACCTGCCCTTGCAATACTTAAGTGTCTAGCAATGGGTGTCGGTTCCCCTTCACAGCTGAGTTTACCATATGGAAATCACGCCAAGGCAGCATTTTCTTAAATTAATAATATACATCTCAATATGTCTGTTATTTTACAGTTCACCTCTCAAAAGTATTCGCTTTATTTTCTTAAGTGGAACACAGACTTTGGAATTAGATAACCAGGATTCAGAGTCCAGTTCTGTTGCTTATTAAGGGAACAACCTGTCCAAGCATGTTTCCTCGTTTTGTAACTCAGGGCAACATGACTAACAGAACTGTTGTAAGGATCTAAGGAGGCAGAAAATGTAAAATTCTTAGCATAATACCTGACTCAAAGTAAGCAATCAGTAACCTCATATGATGATGGTGGTGATGATGATGATGATGATGATGGAGGAGAAGAAGAAAACTTTGTCTTAATATGATTATTCCTGGAAACTATTTAGAGTTAAACTGGAATAGGAAAAGTTTGTATTTTTTGTTTGTGTTATTAGTGCTAGGATTTGGGGTGGGAGCCCATACATAGGGCTCCAAAAATTAATATCTCAGCATGGTAAATCATGGCAAGAAGCATTATAGTCTTTATGAGTAGGAGAAAATAAATATCCATTTAAATGTGTTGAGTCATTTCAAAAATCTCCTGAAGGATATACCAGGATTTATTTTTACTAGGAAGGTTTACACTGGGAGGGACTCCGACAGCCTCTTCCTAAAGTCACAGGGTGGGTAAGAATTTAAAAGTACAAAGAAAACTCCCTGAGGTGAGTTCTGGGTCACAGATAAAAACAAAAGAAAAGTCATAACTGCACTCTTTAATTTAATGCATGCAAAACATCAACCGAACACCTAGCAGTTGCTCAGGTCACACTCAATCCACAAAACCACGGGCATACTGAATGCAGAGTGGTGAGTTTGTTAACAGGTATGAGACTCGTGAAATTCTGACTTGCTGCCTGGCAAGTGGAAAAGGAAACCTGAGGAGGAAGGGACAGAGGGAAGTAGGGGCATAGAGAAGACTACTGGCTCACAAACAAGGGGTAGACCACTCATGGGGGAAGGGCTCCAAGTCCCAGGTACCCTACCCATTTCTACTTCCTAGTGGGAGGAACCAATGATGGAGCTAAACAGAATTTACAGTTAGTAAGACCGGCAGCTCAAGATAATGCTGATGATGTGCTAATAGGTTAGAGCCTTTCCTAAAATGTTCAATCCTTCCTAAACTCTTAGTGAATCAGTAAGAGTCCAGCCAGGAAAACAGAAACCACACCAGTTACTTTAACAGAAAGAATTTGCTCTGAGGAATTAATTGGCTAAACAGATGTTGGAGAACTAAAAAAGTAAACAGGAGATTCTGAAACAGAGTAACTACAGAAAGTAGTCTTAGGTCTGAAGGAACAATGGGAAGAGGTAGGGGTTACATCCTGGAAGAGGAAGCCAGGAAACTAGAACTCAGGCCTCTGGGAATGGGGCATGGCCAACCCATTGCTGGTACCTCTGAGGCAGTGCAACAAGGCTGATGCTGCTACACAGGAAGGAGCTGGAAACTAGCAGCTGTTCCCGGCAGAATACAGACCCTGGCAAGAACAGCAAATACGAGGCTGTTAAGTCTCTGAGCTCCCCCTCCAGCTTTGTATTCCTCCAGCGCCCCCTACTGGTGGAACCTACAGGAGCCGGCTGACAAGAAATGTAGTTTGCAGTCTTAGGTTCTGCATCGAGCCCAGGCCAATCCACCTGACAGTGGATTCATCCACTGTTTCCAAGTCTTGCTGGGGAGGGGAGGTAGCATATTTAGGTGACTCTGAAAATCTTAACCATCTTTCACTCCCTCCCACCAAAAATAAATAAAATCTTTTTTCCATTACTGAAGATTCTTTTTTCTGAGATAAAAGTAGTTGATTGAATTTTAGGGTCGTATCTTTTTATCTGTACACTTGAAAACAGGTATTTGTAAGAGAAAGACAGGTAGCATATCCGAAGTAAATTTATTCTATTTTCAAGCTGCGCCCAGTTTTTATAACTCCTTTCAAGGACTGGAGCTGAGACTGTCTCTCAGATTTTCCTTTTATTATTTCAACACGTTTTTTAATTGCAACCCCCGCCCTCCCACTGTGAAAAGCACGGGACCTAGAATCAGGCCTGTTTGCAAGTCCCCACGCCACTGCTCACAGCCTTGGGAGACTTCATGCAGGCTGACGCCGCACTTTCTAGTCTCCCTCGCCGGGTCTGTAAAGTAGGACAATACCTAATTGCAGGTGGCAAGGATTAAATGCAATAAAAGACAGGGTATGGCAGAGTGCCTAAGAGTATGTTGAGAAAGAAATAATCCATGCCATTCTTCTTCCAGCATGGAACTCTTGACATTTCAAAAGTTTCAGGGAGGCGACCATCAGGCCTGATTGCCAGGGTCGCTCTTCGACGTGCGGGCCTCTCCACCAGAGCGTGGTTTCACCTGCGGCAGCGGCCTCTGGCTGGGCCACAGAAACTTTCACACTCTCAGAACTGAAACGACGAGCGGCTGGGGACTAGAAGTCGCGGGGATCCTCCCCTCGCCCTGGCATCCAGCCGGGGCCGCGGCGGGACACGGGTGGGGCGCGGGCCTGGCCCCGCCTCCCGGGGCGCCCGGCCTCCGGGAGCTCCGCGCGCAGCGGGGAGGCCGCGCCGCCGCCGTCCAGGGCCCGCGGGGACGTCGGACGCTCCCGGCCGCCCGCGGAGATGTGACCGGGCCCGCCGCCCATGTCCGGCTCTCGGCCCCCCGCGAGGTCGGCGGCCGGGACGGCCCTGGCGCCCCGCTGCCGGGCCCTGCGGCTGCTGCTGCCGCCGCTGCTGCTGCTCGCGGCCCCGCCGTCGGGACGCGCAGGTAGGTGGGAGCCCCCCGGGCGCCGCCTGATGCGGGGCGCGGACGCAGCTGGGCCCACTCAGTCCCGCGCGCGGGGGTCGCTCTCCCGCGACCAGCGCGGGAGGCGCGGGGTCTGCTCGGGGAGCCCCAGGGAGAAACTCACCGCTGCCGCTCCCGCGCTGGGTTCTGGGTGAAGTTCGCACGACCCCGCGTCGCACACTTTCCCGTGCGGCCGTGGCGGTGGGTGGAGGACGCCTGCGGCGGTCCCGCACAGCTCCCAACCCGCAGGCGGTGGTGCGACCGCGCGACGCGCTCGGCTGCACGTCGGCGCCCCCGCGGCCGCGGAGCGGAGCAGCCCGGGCCCTGCTGCGCCTACAGCGAGCTCGGCGGCGCGGCGGCGCTGCCCGCGCCCAGCCACCCCGCAGGTTCAGGCGGGGAGGAGGAAGAAACACCCAAGCGGAGCCGAAGGAGCGGCTCTAGACAGGGCAGCGTTTTTAAAGTACGAGCCCCGCTCTTGGGCACGTCTTGTTTTCCCTTCTCAGGTATGACCGGGTACAGATAGGTTGTGCTCTTTGATTTTCCAGAAATAAGACATGGAATTGATCCATGACATAGGGTAACTGGAGTGTTTTCGGTTTTGTTTTTAAGTTTAAACTCTACCAGGTGGAACCCAGTAACCAGAATTCTGGATTCATTAACCGACTTTCTTTTTTCTTCTGTATTTCGGGTATAGAGAAAAGGCTTTTTTTTTTTTTCTGGGACGTTCCTTTTTATTGACATGGAATGTATTAGCTTTAGGTGTACAAAATTATGATTCCACATTTGTATACGTTGCTAAATGATCGCCACGTAAGCCTGTTACTATCACCATACAGCGTTAATACAATGTGATTAATTGTGGTCCCTATGCTGGACCCCCTGACTTGTTTTATAACTAGAAGTTTGCACCTCCATACTCCCCATTTATTTTGCCCCCCTCACCCCCCCAACTCTCCTCTCTTTGGCAACCACCAATCTGTTCTTTGTATCTATGAATCTGGTTTGGTTTTATTTGTTTTGCGTTTTAAAATTACACATATAAGTGAAATCATCAATTTTTGTCTTTCACTTAGCATGATACCATCAAGGTTCATCCCTGTTGTCACAAATAGCAAGACTTCGTTCTTTTTTTATGGCTGAGTAGTAGTCCATTACACAGACACACCCTGCGTCTTCTTTACCCATTTATCCATTGATGGACACTTAGGTTGTTTCCGTATCTTGGCTATTGTAAATAATTCTGCTGTGAACATAGGGGCAAATGTATCTTTTTGAATTAGTGTTTTGTTTTTTCCAATAAATACCCAGAAGTGGAATTGCTAGATCATACGGTAGCTCTATTTTTAATTTTTTGAAGAGCTTTTCTGCTGTTTTCCATAGTAGCTGCACTAATTTACATTTCCACCAACAGTGCACGAAGGTTCTATTTGTTATTTTTTGTCTTTTTGATAATAACCATTCTGACAGATATGAGGTGATATATCATTGTGGGTTTGATTTGCATTTCTATGATGATTAGTGATGTTGAGCATCGTTTCATACGCCTTTTGGCCAATCATATGTCTTCTCTGGAAAAATGTCTGTTCAGATCCTTTGCCCATTTTTTAATCAGATTGCTTGTTTTGTTTTTTGGTTAGTTGTTTGTTTTGTTATTGAGTTGTATGAGTTCTTTATATTTTTTTTGTATCAATACCTTATCGGATATTTGATTTGCAAATATTTTCCCCCATTCAGGTTGTCTTTTCACTTCAATGGTTTCTTTCACTGTGCAAAGTTTTTTTAGTTTGATGTAGTCCCACTTTATTACTTTTGCTTTTGTTTCCCATGCCTTTAGTGCCAGGTCTAAAAAGTTATCACCAAGATTGATGTCAAGAAGCTTACCTTGTGTTTTTTTGTAGGAGTTTTATGGTTTCAGGTCTTACATTCAAGTCTTTAATCCATTTTGAGTTAATTTTTGTGTACGGCATAAGATAGTGATCTAGTTTCTTTTCAATGTGGCTGTCTAATTTTCTCAACATCATTTATTGAAAAAACTATCCTTTCCCCCACTGTATGTTCTTGGCTCCTTTGTCATAAAATAATTGACCATATATTGTGGCTTTATTTCTGGGCTCTCCATTCTGTTTTATTGATCTATAAGTCTGTTTTTATGCCAATACCATACTGTTTGATTATTATAGCTTTGTAATATAATTTGAAATCAGGAAGCATGATACCTCTAGCCTTGCTCTTCTTTCTCAAGATTGCTTTGGCTATTTGGGATCTTTTGTGGTTTCATACAAATTTTAGAATTGTTTATTTCTGTGAAAATGCCATTGTGATTTTGATAGGGATTGTATTGAATCTGTAGATTGCTTTGGGTAATATGGACATTTAAACAATATTAATTTTTCCAGTCTATGAGCATGGAATATCTTTCCATTTATTTGTGTCCTCTTTAATTTCTTTCATTGAGGTCTTATAATTTTCAGTGTACAGGTGTTTCACCTCTTTGGTTAAATTTATTCCTAGGTTTGATCCAATTGGAAATAAATTGTTTTCCTAATTTCTCTTTCATTGTGTATAAAAACACAACAGATTTTGAATATTAATTTTGTACCCTGCAACTTTGTTTTTTGGTTCTAACAGGTTTTTTTCGTGGAATCTTTAGGGTTTTCTATATTTAAAATCATGTCATCCACAAATAATAAATTTTACTCTTCCTTTGCAATTTGGAAGCCTATTATTTCTTTTTCTGTCCAGTTGCTCTGGCTAGGATTTCCAATGATATGTTGAATAAAAGTCTCAAGAGAGATGCTCAATATTATATCAGTCTTCCTAAATTTACTGAGACTTGTTTTACAGCCTAACATAGGATCTATCCTGGAGAATGTTCCATGTGCACTTGAGAAGAATGTATATTCTGCAGCTTTGTGGTAGAATGTTCTGTAAAAGTCAATTAAATCCATCTGATCTAGTGTGTCATTTAGGGTCACTGTTTCCTTGTTGATTTTTTGTCTCAAAGACCTATCCAGTGAAGTCAGTGGGGTGTTAAAGTCTCCTAGTATGACTGTATTGCAGTCTATCTCTCCCTTAAAGTCCTCTGGAAGTTTCTTTATTGATTTTCCTGTCTGGATGATAAATCCATTCATGTGAGTGGGGTATTAAAGTCCCCTACTTTAATTTCTCCCTTTATGTCTCTTAATATTTGCTTTATATATTTAGGTGCTCCTATGTTGGTTGTATAAATACAGTTGACTTTTGAACAAAACCCCCCACATCTTTTCAGAATCCCCAAAGAGGAAAAAAGTATGGAGTTTATTATGTCTGTGAACAACTGAACCTAACTTAGTTTTGGAGCTTTAGAATACAGTCTAAATATTACTACTACATTTTTGCTTATTTGAACTAATATACTATAATAAACACAATGAGGGTATTTGTTGACTTGTCTCCTCTTTGATAGAAACAAAACAAAACAAAACAAAAAAAGAGTTGAGTATTTTACTTTACTGAGAAGTTATTCCAGGACATATTTCATACACATATGATTCCAGTGAAACTAATTAAACTTTTTTGATTATTTTTTTAAACTTTGTATTTTGAACTAATTTGAGTCTTATAGAAAAGTTGTAGAAATAGTATAGAGTTCCCATAAATCACTCACCTAGTTTCCTCCAATTTTCACATCTTACGTAACCATTGTACAATGTTCAAAACCAGCAAATTAACATTGGTATACTTACTAAACTCTAGACTTTGCTCGAATTTCACCAATGTTTTCAACCAATGCCCTTTTTCTGTTCCAGGATCCCACATTACATTAATTGTCATGTCTCCTTCATCTCCAGCTCAGCCTTTGTTTGCTTTCAGGTCCTTGACACCTTTGAAGACTTCTGGCCACCTCTTCCTTAGAATGTCCCTCAATTTGTGTTCATTTGGTGTTTCCTCATGATTAGAGTGGGGGAGGTTATTCCTTTTGAACAATAATACCATACATGTACATTTTCTTTCTCCGTGCAGCATACCAAAGCATTTATGGTATCAATATGTCTTTCTACTGGTGACATTAACCTTGATCACTTGGTTAAGGAGGTGTCTAGAGGGTTTCTCACTGTAGAGTTCATATTTTCCACTTTGTGATTGATAAATATCTTGTGGGAAGATACTTTGAGATCATGCAAATATCTTGTTTCTACTCAAACTTACACTCACTAATTTTAGTGTCCACCAATGGATATTGCCTGCAATAACTATTATGACTAATGGTGATATTTTTTACTTCTCTCTTTCCTTTTCCATATTAATTGAAATTCTATTGCAAGGAAGCTGTTAACTTCTCCCCCACTTATTTATTTATTTGATTGTTTAAATGTGTCAATAAGGACTCATAAACATTTACTTTACTCTTTGAGTTATAGTCCAATACAATTAGATTTGCTGCTCAAATTGTTCCAGCTTTGGCTATTAAAAGCTCTCTTAGTTTGGCTCCTCCTGCCTCAGCTTCTCTGAGGGGCGCTTTCACTGCAAAATCCTCACTCCTGCTCCAACAAGGACCATTTTCATACTTATGGATAACTGTCCATATAATCCCAAGCCAGCCCCCCTTCTCCATTTTAGATTAAAATATATAGGTTGAAAAAGGTCCACTAAACTATCTACTAAGTGTTCTACCTTGTTATTTGAAAAATTGGCTCATAGTTTTTAAGTGTAAAATAGAATATCATATGCTGTTCAGGAGCAAATAACGGAGAAATGAGGTGTTTGAGGATCAGATTCAATGAAAAAGAATTACCATAACACTCCATGCATCCATTCTAAGTTTTCAAAAGCTAAAATATAATGACACAATATGATTTTTAAATAATCTCACTTTGAGCACTTTTTAGTCATTCATTCAATGTCATTCATTCATATATTTCAGGCCTGTTCTAGGCATTGAATTGAACAAGAAAACAAGGTCCCTTTCTTCATGGAGCGTTTAGTCTCAGACAGGTTAATACATTCAAGTATGAATGCCAGAATTGAGGAAACCAAGCTTATCTAGAAGCACAGAACAGGGCAACTGATCTAATTTAGGGGTTACGCAGGGCTTCCTATAAAAAGGGTCCTTTAAACTGAGACTTATAAGAATTGCTGGTGTGTGTGTGTGTGTGTGTGTGTGTACATAAAAATATCACATCACATTCACTCTACTTGAGAAAATATGCGTTGAAAAGAAATATATATCCAAGTCAATGTCTTACTATGAATAAATACTTCAAAGGCTTTTAGGAAAACATATAAATTCAATTAATAGTCAGAGGTAGGCTGCCATCTATCCATATTATGTGAAATAATTATAATTCAGTATAAATACATGTCCTTTCATTTAAAATATTAGCAAGAAAATAAAGCTAAATTCTGTTTTAAGCATATTCTATCCATAAATTACTAGGTAGTAAATATTCCTTTTTACACATACATTTCTTTCTTATAAAACTACAGATCAGCAAACAAAGCCCAACAACAAATAGCAAAATACCATAAAAAGGATGATATTTCTGAGGGTGTTACCACGTAGATAGGAGTAAGGACCTTCGTAGCTGTAGGCGCCTGACCTCAATTCAAGGTCATTGGCAGCCTCAGAGAGTCACTGTGGTCTGTGGCTCTGCAATACTGAATCGAACCACAAATAATTATCAAGAAGCACAAATGTTACAGCTGTGGTTTTCTAAGGTATTGCTGGTGCTGTTTCCCGCTTCCTGAATCCGCGTGGCCTTTGAAGGCGCTGTTCGCTTTGGTGAGCATGGGCAAAGGCAATGTCGTCACGGATTCATTCTCCTGGTCGGTCCTGGAGAAGCTCCACTGTTGTCAGTCCCTTTGACTCTCCTTCGCGGGTGGCCTATCCATCGCTGCTCTGCTTTTATCCTGACCAGTGTGTTTGGGTTTTTTTACATCTATGTAGCAAGAAAGTACATCAAGAGCTGACCTTCAGCAAGGCCTATGTGGAAGCCCCATTCATTTTATTGCCTTTAGTTATGCAACTTTATCAAGGCATGATTCAACCCTGAAGAGGTCTGATCCTACTCCTGGTCACCCTCAAAACATCAAAGCATCTACTTGTCACTCCACAGGAAGGTTAGCCTATTGAAAACTATTTCGCCTTTCTGACGGTGTTTTTGATGGCTACTGTACATTTCCTTCATCTTGTTGATTGGCAAGTCTGAGATCAGACAGTCAGCCTCATTTGCCTCACAATTTCAATCAACAATGAACAGAAGCCAATACTCTTAATTACTTCCAAGTCTCTACTAGGCCATTTCTTCCAAGTCTCTACTAAACAATTATTTTTAAACCTCTTACTTTTTCTATTAATTTTTTTTCTCACATTTTTATCTTGTTGATTTTATCTTTAAAAATCTCAAGTGATGGAGATATTAATGGAAGTATTACATTACTTCTGTGATGCAAATGATTTGAAAAATAAACTGGATGATGTATGTTGATATTTAATAAATATCTATTGATTGAACGAGTTCCCAACTGCTCTTCTTTCCAATACCTTAGGAGTCTCAAATAGTTTGTCCCTGACTCTGTTCTTTCTTTTGTGTTTTTCCTTCTGAAGCAAGGTGTGGTAGTAGAGACTCCAACCCACATTGGAATTTGCTTTTCCACAGTTACTGTATGTATTGTTACCAATCAAGATACTTTGGAGATAGCAAAATGTGGAGAAAATCAAGTCCCTGCCCTCAAAAAGCTAATTTCCAAAAAAGGAAGGGAAGACACTCATATAAGAGAGGGCATAAAGTAGTAGGACTGGTTTTATAGCAAACAATGGGTCTGACATATGCAAATTAATAATGGCAACTTCAAAATAGGTATTTTAGGAGGCTATGCACAAAAATCTCACAACAATGTATTTCTTTCTTTTTTTAATCCTCACCTGAGGATATTTTTTCCATTGCTTTTTAGAGAGAGTGGAAGGGAGGGAGGGAGGGAGAGAGAGAGAGAGAGAGAGACAGACAGACAAACATCGATGTAAAAGAGACACATCAATTGCTTGCCTCCCACACATGCCCCAGCCTGGGGCCAGGGGTCAAGCCTGCAACCAAGGTACCTGCCCTTGGCCAGAATCAAACCCCAGCCTTTCAGTCCACAGGCTGATGCTCCAACTACTGGGCCAAACCAGCTAGGGCAACAGTGTATTTTTTTAAACTCCTTTTTTCAGAGTTCCAGGGAGAGCCTGGTACACCTTGGTCAGAATAGCCCATTAAGTGGCAAACCTTCATCTTCAATATATAGATTTAATTTCAAAAGCATTCAGAGGCACTTCCAACAAACTTGGGTAATCAAACTGGGAAATGCTATGTTGGGCAAAAATGAGGTGTGACTATAAAATAATGAGATGGAATTTTTTGCATGTTTGTTAGCTACCTCTGAAGATAATCGCAGCTGAAAGAAAGCATGCCTCCAATGCCATGAGCTGAGCAGTACCATGGAAGTAATCTTCAACACTCTTAAGGGAAGTGGGAGGTACATTCTCTTTGATGACATTTATTTTAAAAAGTAGTCTCTACTTTAAAGTCCTCCTTGCTATCAAGCACCATCAGCAATATTCAAAAACATGTTTAAGCACATAGATTTATTTATTAAGGTGTGGTTATAAAGAAATAACACCACTTTTTCTGTATGACTTATACATTGCTCATTCATGTAAACGTGCATATACCTGGCAGGGTACATCAGCATATATTGATGGATGGTGTCCCACATTCAGAAAAGATGTGCTCCGTGAGAGCAGGGCCTTCAGTGTGTTTCTGTCCTCGACTGCCCCACCCTAGTGCCTGTCAGTTTCTATTTCTAGCACAGAGTTGGTACCCAGTAACAGTTCGTTGAATGAAGGATGCGGCTATGTACAGTTCCACCACCAGGTAAAGCTTCAGTGAAGAAGAAATACTTAGGTTTTCCTCAGGGCATTTCTTACATCTCTTCTTAGAAGCAATCATCTGTAACATGCAAAGTGTATAATCTTTCGGTCCCTCTTCCCACAACACTGTTCTTTGGAGCATTTCCTGAAGGCAGCGGGCGAGCAGCTCAGTAGAGAGAATTCTGTCATAGTCAGAACACTTGGGTTCAAGCACCTGCCAAATGGCTGAACACCCATCGGCAAGTCATTCGGCCTCTCTGGGCCTCTGTCTGTGCAGCACTACAGTGGGAATGGTGACTATGGAAGGCAATGCCAAGCTAATAATTCCTGAGCTCTTTCTTTATGCCAGGCACTGTTCTAAGAGCTCTGTATCAAGAATCCTATTTAATCACCCCAATAATTGTATGAGGCAGAGAGTTTTATTGTTTCATTTTACAAATGAGTAAATTGAGGCACAAAGGTTAAATAAAATACTTAAAGGCACGCAGCTGGTAAGTGGTAGAGCAAGGAGTAGGCCCCAGTGTCGCTCTAGAACTCTTGTTGCTAGAACTTCTCTCTGACCTACTCGTATAAACAATTACTAAAAGCCAATGAGATAAGGCAGGGTGGCAGCGCCCTATATAAATGTATTATTTATGAATATGCAAATGTACATAAAAATTATAGAGAAACTGAGGCAGCATACACATACAGCAGTGAGTGGGCAGAGAAATAATAGTGGGGATGGTGGTCATGGGAAGATAACTGAGTCCCAAAGAGCTAATGTTAGCACCAAACCATGCTCTGTCCTTCATAGAAGATGGCTGTGTATCTTTTTTCAGGTAAATAGTTTCTGAATCACATTTTAAGAGCTACTTATATGACTTACATTTTAAGAGCACTTGCTATATAATTAGGGGGCAGAGGAGGAGAGTGGGGTTAATATTTTTCAAGAGAAATCATCTATAATTTGAGACAAAAGAAAATACACCTTTAGAACAATACTTAAGATCACCTGTTTTGGCTCTCCTTGGCTGAGTTCTTTGAAACTTTTGCTTCCTGAAATTGGTTAATCACCCTCTGGTGCTTTTTGTACATCAGCTCTCCTTAACCTCATTCCCCACAACAGAAAACTCATTCAGGAGGCCTCTGTTTTTTTCTTTTTTCGGGGGGGTAATTTTTCTGTTTCAAAAGACACTTGAAATATGTAGCAACCACTTGCCACAGGCTACTATTTCTTCATGAAAAAGCATCTGTTGTGCTAATCCCCTGTGTATAATGTAAGTTTACCAACGTGCTTTCAAGTTCAGGCTGTTCCACCTCATTTAGGTGCTCATGTGAATCTGGGTCCTACCCTAGTTCCAGGATTTGTGTGAGCCCCACCAGTCCTGGTCAGTTCTGGTCAAGAGCATGTATGTGTGCCGGGCAGTGGGGACACACAGACTAATCCGTGGTCCCCAGGCGCTCTCCCCGGAGCATGCCCGCCCCTTCCCTTCCTCCTCTATTCCCCACGGTCTTACCTTCCCCCTTCTCCTAAGCTCCAAGGGCTCTTCTTTCTCTCCTATAACTTGTTTCCTGAGCCTGTGCAGCCCAGCTGGCTCACTTCTACTACCTCTATAACTCTGTAAATAAACCTTCTCTTATAATTTGAGGGGCAAAACAAAAAAGACATGGTCTCCAACAACAAACAGCTCACAGCCTGGTGATTGCTTCACTGGCTCTAGCTTCAGAAGGACAGAGTGGGCGGGAGGCCGGAGGCTGGAGGCTTTCTCTGGACAAGGCTGGGCAGGGCTTCCTCAGTGCTGAGGCTTCTCTGCTTAGTCATGACCTTGAGATACTTCAGTAGCCCCAAGCGGGAAGTCCCACAGGCCTGGCTGTTATCCTCTCCACTGGGTGAACGTACTGTTTATAAGGGAAAAGTTGGAACGCCTTAGCCCAAAACGGAGAGGTTTGGGTAACCACAGACTGACCACCCTGGCTCTTTGTAAGTCCACTCTGAGAACCTCAAAACTTTTTATTGAAGTTCATCAGGCACTAATTTATTAAAAGCATTTGGGCTTTTCCCACAGTATAATGAAATGGAAATACATTTTACCGGCAGGCATATAATTAAAACTGCAACATACTTAGATGATGACCTTAATACTAGTTTTGAGGCCATTGGGAAAATGTCACACACCATTTCACTATACCTAGAGACCTACCTCGTACTTCTTGGAACCAGTGTAACAGCCATATTTTCTAAAACTCAGCTAATGACGTTGTCATAGATTTAGCCATTTCAAATGCCATGTATCTGGTCTCTTCCTACTAGAAGGACCCAAGAGTAGCACAGAAGGTTCTTCCTATGATGCTGTAACATGGGCCAGAAAGCTTTCTGAAAGGCCAAGCTATAAGAAAAGGAAAATAAACACCAAGTGGACGCAAATCTAAATGATGTGACTTACAAGATACAACTAACCATTCATTACTTGGAAGCTCATTAAGTGGATATGTCCTTGCAGACCCCTCGTAACTTTGTTATGGCAGAGGCCATCTTAAGTCCTCTGCCCAATTCAAGGGGACACCCTCAAGTATCCCTCTATTGCTCGGAGCCCACACTCTGGTCAGGAAAGCTCAAAGGGAGCCCAGAGGTCCTGCCCTTGTCTTTGTGAGGCCTTCTGAGTTCAAGTTTTCAAAGATCAGCCTGTTACCCAGATGACTGTTGTCAGAAATGCCTACTTTCTTTAGTGGAGACTGTGCATACCCTACACAACCTCCCAGCATCATCATATTTTAGTTGCTAAACTAATACAAGTCATTACTCATTAAATGGATGCACACATGGAGGAACAAGGGGTCTTTAGGTCCAAAAGATACTGTAGGAGGAGGGCGCCAACACAGTAAAGGCACACAACAGCAGAGCACGTAGGGCGCTGCAGGTAGTTTGGTGTGGCTGGTGAACGTGGCGCATTTGGCAGAATTGCAAAAGGAGAGGACAGACCAGACCATGAAGAATTTTGTGTTTCAAGCCAAAGCTGCAATGAATGGTACAGCTTTATTTGGGATGTGAAATCAATGGGCTATCAGAGAATCAAAGCTACATTTTCTGGGCCTGAATCTGTGTAGGGAAAAAATGCTTTTGTTACCCACAAATTGGCACCTGACTCCTGATATCAATGTGGGTGTGATGTATTTTCACATTGGAGTTAATTAAATTATCTTATCATTACAGGCAGGTTAGAAAAATGACTTACCTCAATTGGAATGTTTATTCTTTCTCTGTGTTTTCCAAGCTTGAAACAAATGCCTAAAAACTGCAAAGATTTAAAAACTACAAGGAAAATACTAGTTACCAATTCTTTTTCTGTCTTAAATGTGCTATTTCTCCCCTTTAAAAAAGTAGAAGTCATTACAGATATAGCACATGCACACACAAACACACTCCACTGCCTGTATTTTGGTTATTCTGCCACATGTTAAAGAGATTATTTAGGTTTAGCATCAGGGTCATATAAAAAGTTTAATTCTCAAGTAAAGAATTTGTTCCCTCTTTTCATTTGGCTTGTGAAATTACAGCACATTGTACAAAGCTGATCTTAGCCAAGGATTACCACGAGCATAAAGCTTATTCCATGCTCTGAGTCCCAGCTAATGTTCACAGGAACGACGGGACTCGAGCCAAGACTGGACCAGCCTCCAGTGACTTGGCTAAGTTTTATTTCCTAAGTTTGATTTTCAGTATCAAAAGTTGATATTTTCCTAGTTCATTGACTAGAATATGCATATTTGTGATGCAATAAGTTTCTCATAAAATGTGATTATTACTCAGTATATTTTGTGATCTCTCCAGTAGTTTAAATTAATATTTTGATTTGTACATATTACCACTGAATTTCTTCACTTATTTTAATTCAAGGTCATCCTTGTTTTCTTTTATAAGAAACTATTCTTCACTTTCCTTTTGTCCTTTTGTAATTGTTTGGTAGTTTCTCAATTCTTTATCATTTCTGTACAGAGGATTTTTACAAACTAACCCTCTAGATATAGTTTTTCTTAGATCACAGTTATGTGAGGTTATCAGTGTCTGATTAAATAAATTGTCTTCTTTGACTGGTTTCTTTTCTATTTCTTGCTTTATACATATTTGTTAGGAAAGTTAACCCCAACTCTAATCTCTAAAACTCTAGCCTTTCAGGGGCATCGATTCTAAATTTTATTTCTATGTCTAATAATGGGATTATTTAGTTTTCTGCTGGTGCATAACAAACTACTCCAAAATAGTGGTTTAAAACAATCATTTTATTATTTCTCACAATTCTGCGGGTTAACTGGCGCGCAAGTCGGATGGTTCTCCAGCTGGTGTCTTTCGGAGTCCCTGGTGCAGCTCCCGTCTGTGCCAGCTGGGCCGGGCGCCCCCCCGTGCCTCCTCCGGGCCCTTGACTGAAAGGCTGGGCTCAGCCGGGACAACCGAACCTCTCCCTCGTCACATGGCCTCCCCACATGGTGTTTCCAGCGGGTAGCCCTACTTTCACATGGCAGCTCGGGGCTTCCAAAGACAGAAGTGGAAGCTGCCAGGCCTCAAGGCTGAGCCCCAGAGTCACTTGTGCCACATTCTGTTGGTTGAAGTGAGCCAGTGTCAGCCCAGGTTCAGCTTGAGAGGAAGTCCACAGGGCACCGGTGCTGGAAGGCCACATCTGGGCACTGGCTCCTAGAGGCGCTATGTTTTCTATTTCCATTTCCTCCGCTAAGACCTTGATTTCTCTCTACTCCTTTTTCAGTTCCCTGTGTCCCTGGTGGTTTGCCTAAGCCTATAAATGTCACCTTCTTATCCATAAACATGAAGAATATCCTCCAGTGGAGTCCACCAGAGGACCTGCAAGGAGAAGTTACTTATACTGTGCAGTATTTCATGTAAGTTGGTTCATTTTCCGTTTGGCTAATTTATAAGCATAAGACTCAGGCTCCTATTAATTATGTGAAGATAAACCATCTTTTTGTATTAAATAAGTATTTGAAAAGAAAAATTTTTTTAGATGTTTCATGTTAAGTTTTCTTGTTATGTTTTGTTAGGTTAAATTAGGAAACAGATTCTCCATGGAGACAGGAGCATTGGGTGCTGAGGCAAGGGCAAGTTATTTAAATGGAGAAAAGAAGTTGGTCAAAAGATTATTCTGTGGCTGAGCAAACAAGGAAATCCATCATCTCTGAAAACTCTAAACTTACTGGAGTTATAGACATTTTTAAGTTAAACTGAGAGCAGAATTATGTGCAAGTAGCTGTTCCTATTAAAGACAGTAGTGAATGGACATTTTTACTTTTCACCTCTGCCTCAAAACTCATTGCAAGCAAGAAAGAATGCAAATCAGGTAGTGCTCATCTTCAAAACAACCAAGGAAATGGCCACAGCCCCCAAGCCACAAACTATGAGTTGTACAAGCCAAATACTGTGAAATCTGAAAGAAAACAACCACAGAAACTGGAAGTAAACCTACATCTTTTCGAACTCCAACAGCAGAAAATCATTTCACAAGAATAAATGTCACAGTGCTAAGAGGTTTACCTAACAGTCTAAGGATGTGGAATCTAAGGATTTCCACCACCGGAAATTGAGGAAATGTCCCCTTGGAGCCCCAGGTTGGTGCCACAGAATATCCCAGAAGGGGGAGCTAAAAGAGAAATCAGGTTCAAGCGATACATCCATTGTAGAAACTCAGTAGCAGCCCAGGGAGAAACCCGGAGTGAGCGGGGCAGGAGAGAGGGGAGGCAGCCCAGGAAAGTGCTGTCAGCCACATGGGCCTCCTGCTGTTGAAAACCTGAGGGTGGTCAGGCTCCCAGTCAAAGGAAATGATATAACTCTGATCATGATGGGGGGGGGGGGCAGGCCCTCACTTCCGAACCCATTCACCTAATATTCTAAAAATAGATGGCCCCATTCAAAGAGCAATAGTCCCAAAGAAGCCAGCACGGCACCTGTCATAATTATTGGAAGGGAGAAAGAAGAAAAAACACACAAGTGAAAAGCTCCTGAAAGTGTTCTCATGGAAGCTGGAGAAAAATTCAGACGAATAATTGTCCGTAATTTGAGTCCATAAACAACGTTTCTAAAGGTAAAACTTAAAAAGGAAGTAGCAACCTCTTCTCAAAGAAGAGATTCTAAGACCACAGGAAGAACTTTTTTAAAAGCAAGCGTGCAGAGTTTTTGAAAAAGATGGAAAATAAAAAACGTTAAATAGACTTAAAAATCTATTATAGCTAACTGTTAGTTGACGAAGTAATAACAACTGTCTGGAATTGCATATCATAAATGCATGTTATGTGCAGCAAAATCTTAAAAAAACAATAACAAGACATACCCTGGTGAAGTTATTGAACTTTAGGAAACTGAAATGATTTCTGGGCCATCCTAGCAAAAGCAGGACTCAAGTTGGGTCAGGGGATGCAGTGATTTCTGCCTGGCAGCACTAAGCAGAAAACTGATACATCTTCATGGGGAAAACAGGTGAGGCCCAAGACTCTTACCCAGTTCAACCAGTGTATTTTCAAGTAGGTGGGAATTTGGGATATCACTCCCCAGGGACCTGAGGGGAAAGTAAATCAGTAACTAAAGATCATAGCCACCTGACCTAGAAAAAAGATGAACCTACATGAAGAACTTAGTAACAACAGCATGATGGTGTGAAAAAGACCAGCAGTTGCATTTAACAATCTAAATGTAGAACTGAGGCTAAATAGTGATGGGAAATATGGTTATTGAAATTTCTCATAAATAACGATAGAACAAATCAGAAGGTGGGGGAAGCCTATAAGTGTACTGCTTTTCATAGCAGGATACCATTAAATGTGACCTGAAATGAAATTACTTCACTTTAATAACTAACCCATATTCTTAATTTAAAAGAGCTTTTAAAAATGAATATCTCTTGTGGTAATGAAACATTTGAACTATAGCAATTCCTTTCATTTCACTTCAGTTTCTCTTTTATATTAAAGTTTGAGTCAAGTTAAAGTTACTACTTTTATTAAAACCACGTGTGTGGTGTAATCTAGTTTTTATCTAGTTACTCATCTATCTCACTGTCCTCTAGTTCTATGTAAGCATAACGAGATGTCCAGAATCATGTAGGCCAATATTCCAGAGTAATGGGTTTCAGAGTGATTTACTTTTCAGATTGTTTGAGTTTTTAAAAGAATAGTCATTTTTGTCTTTCAAAAAGACAAAAGACCGTGGAAGACTTCAGCTGCTAGTCATGACCTCATTCATCTAGAACCTCATTCTCATTTCTGAAGAGTTGCCCAGGAGCTGTGTTTAGGAAAGAAGACATCACTGTGCAAAGGGAAATGGCTCATGAGCATGCCCTTGCCTCCCTTTCCATTAGGTGGAGCAAAGAGCCTGCTCTGTCCTTCATATGTCTCTGTAATTCAGAAAAGGATTTTTTTTAAATGAGCAGATTCATCACTGCTCTGACAGCAGATAATTTAGATTGTGCAACTTCTGAAAAAGAATATTTAAAAACAAACTTAGGAGATGGAGAGGAATACAGGGCGGTGTATGTCACTGACAGGGCTCCAGGCTCATCTCGAGTCTGACAGTCCTGGGTTCATAGCCAGGCTATGAACCTAGCTGGGTAACCTTGGGCACGTTACATATTATACTTCTGAGTGAAGTTTGTTTCCAAGTAAAAGATGAAATTTGAACAAAAGTTTAAATTATATCTGCCAAAATAATTTAATACAAAAAAATACATATAGCATAGCACTGAAAGCTGAAGCTTTGGCATCAGGGGAAAGTGGTACAATTCCCAGATATGCCTTTTACTAGTGATATGGACTTGAACAGTTGGTTCCCTTAATCTTGCTGAGCCTCCATTCCCTCATCTGTAAAGCGGGATAAAAATAATGGCACCTGCCACCTAGGGAAATTATGATAATTGAGTGAGATAAAGCGTGCAAATACTAAACACCATCTGGCACTCAATCAGCACCTGGTAAATGTTTCCTGCCAGTACCAGAAAGCAACCAGAGACCATTGAGGACCCCTCATGATGTTTTACCTTGCACCAACATCATTACTGGGGTATTTATTAAATGATCCATGTCTATCAGCTTGTCATACTTACAAAGCATTTTGTCCAGAACCCTCTAACGAGCCTTTCGCCTTCATCAACATCTGTCATGGGAAGCTGCCCTGCCCTTGGCCAAGTGAGGAAGTTTGAGAATGGAGGGTCCAGTATTTCTCAAAACACAAATTGAGACCTGTTGGTGGGACATGAAACCAATTTTGAGAGACATAACTAACATTATTTTCAATGGAAAGGATTGGAATGATATGGAGTAGATTGGAATGGAAAATAACAATGCATAGCACGCGGTAAAGTTTAGGTATTATAAAAGCTGTGTTTCAGTATATTAGATATATGTATGTTTTGTGAGCTGGGTCACAGTGTAAAATGTATTTCTTTATGTGGCTGACAGTCAGAATAAGTTTTAAAGTCCCTAGGCAATGGTGATCACTTGGATGGAGAAGTTAGTCAACAAGATCTGACGATAGCATTTCTAATGCCTCCTGAGAGGTATGAAACAGGAGACATTTACTTTTAGGAATCTTGCCATATTCGGAAGAGGGAAGATACCCTTAATCTTTGACACTTGATAAAATTGACATTTTCTCCTTCTCAAGACATGATTTTTCCTTGCTTTTGTTATGTCTGTTTTTCCTTCTTTCTCTTTAGCTACTATTTCTTTTTCTAGTAACACATCATCTGTATATTGTACTGTGTGTTCACCACCCCAAGTCAAGTCTCCTTCCATCACCATTTATCCCCCCTTTACCCTCTGCTACCTGCCCCACCTTTCCCTCTGGTGATCAGCACACTGTCGTCTGTTTCTACGTGTACTTTGTATCCAACCTTTGAATGTTGATGCTCCTGAAATTTTATCCTAGGCTTTGCTTTGTCTCCGTGGGTGACTTCATTCGCTCCTGTACCTTCAGGGAGCAGCTTTATGCCGTCGATTTCAAAGTCACTGCCTCCCACTCACGCCTCTCCTGAGCCCCAGGGTCTGTGGGTATCTGCATTTGGGTATCTTCTACATACCTCAAGCTCAGCATGTCAGCCGAACTCATTACCTTTCCTTCCTTCTACTCCCCACTCCCCATTTCCCAAACCCACTTTTCTTCAGTCTTCCTCATCTTGGTAAATGTTACCACTCTTTTGTCCCAGACAGAAAAAGACACCATCCTTAACTCATCTCTTGCATGCACTCAGTCACCAAGTCCTGTGTCCTGATATTTCTTCCTTTTGTCCTATCCTTAGTTCCACTGCCACCATCCTTGTCTAAGCCACCTACATCTTCCACCTGGACTACTGCAGTGTCCCCTCAGCTCCCCTCCAGGCTGCCACTCCTAACTTATTACATTCTCCATGCTACCACCAGAGTTGTCTTGCTAAAATCCTTACAGCCTGCTTGAACCCTTTCAGTAGCCACCCACGCAACCCTGTCTCTTTCCCCGGCGTATCTCCTGTCACCTAAACTCTCTATACCTCGGTCTCTCCCACCTAAAAATATTTCCCCCTCCCTCTTTACTATGGTGATTTGTGTTTTTAATAAAAGAACAACCTAGTTAATATCAATCATTACCATCATCGCTATAATTATTGAAAATGCGGGTTTGGGCATGCACTTCAACCTTGTGAATTTTTTACCCAACCCCTTGATGATAAGTAGATTTTTAAATTTTATGAGAATGTCAAGGTAATTTTTCTTCCAAGAAAAAAAGATTACTAATTTTTCTTAAAACAACCCATCAAACTGGCCTTAGTATGCATGGTGGACTAGAAAATTACACAGATATAATTACTAGAAGAATTGATCACACAATATGTAAAGCTTTTACTGTAGCCCAAGAATAATAATAAAATAGATGCTTGCAAAATGAACTATCCACATTATAATTCACAGAAAAGAAAGGTGATTACAGAAACCCTGACTCATGTTCCTGACAGCTAATGAAAAAAATTGCCAGCAGCAAAGCAGATTCATTTTTATCTCAATGACAGGCACTTCTGTTGTTCTGAAGAGAAGGTCTTAAGTTCCATTCAATTTTATATAATGACTGTTTTCTTTCCTATTGTAAAGCATAGAGTGCACCTCATTATTAATTCACAGTTTCCTTCTCGGCAGATATGGGCAAAAAAAATGGCTGAATAAATCCGAATGCAGAAATATCAATAGGACCTACTGTGATCTTTCTGCTGAAACCTCTGACTATGAGCATCAATATTATGCCAAAGTTAAGGCCATTTGGGGAACTAATTGTTCCAAATGGGCCGAAACTGGACGATTCTATCCTTTCTTAGAAAGTAAGTAATGCAATTGTCTGTTAAATACATATTACTGTCACACTCATCTGACCTCCTAGTGTTAAGTTTCAGCCTCACAGACAGCTTTGGCTGAGAAACCAGTGCTCTGCTTGGCTCTGTTCTGCACTCTGCCCATCAGCTGGTGGAGTGAACAGCCCACAGTGCTCCTCCCTGCTGCATCCAGAGTCTCATCTTTAGAACGAAAGCTTTGGCCAAGTGACCTCTAAGATCTCTCCCAGATCCCAAATTGACGCTAGATGCCGATATCAAATTTTTATTTTACTTTATTATTTAGTGGAGACTATGTAATTTGAGGAACAACTGACAGATTTTTTTAAATGTTGTGGGTTTGTAAACCATTGAATATGTCCACGAGATTGATTGAAGGTTATTCTGATCACCAAACTAAGTCTTCTTGTTATAAACTTGGTGGTATGATGATGTAATTTCTAGGTGTAACTCGGAATTAAGGCAACATCTCCCTGGTATTTGCTTTTTCATTATTCCGTGCCCTGCTCTGTAGCTGGCTCTGGTAGAGGACTCACTCAGAGCCACCATGGTGAAATGTACAAGTTCTCCTTAGGTCCTGAAGCTGGAGCCTTTCCCCTGGTGCCCTTCTAGCTCAGAAGCCAGCAAACTATGCCTCAGCCAAATGCAGCACACCACCCCTCTTTCTGTTTCTCTACAGGCCAGGAGCTAAGAATGGATTTTACATTTATATAAATAGTAGTTGCAACAGAGATCATCATATCTGGACCATATGGTAAAATGTTGCTAACCTCTGGTCTAGACCATTCCACTCACATCTCCAAAGGTCTTTAGCAGTGCTTAATTTCTCCATGTCTGCTTTTTGCCATGTATCAAGTCATATTCATGTTGTTTATCACCAATTTTCCAAGTCACAGCAGTGTCATAAACAGTTTTCATTGCATTTACCATCATCAAGTACTATTTATCCATGTGACTGGGAAGTGAGTAAATGCAACTCCTCAATTGACTGTTTTAACCTTGTGTCAGGACACATGATGAAATGCTTGCTTCAAGCTTTCACATGCCTTGGGCCCACCTTAGAGCATTCTGAGGCATCTCAAATAAGAGGGTGGACTTTGATCCCAGTAGGATTAGACTATAGTTTTATCCAAGGCGATTTCTACATATGAACATAACTCCCTCTCCTCTCCCCTTTAAGCACAAATTGGCCCACCAGAGGTTGCTTTGACTGCTGATGAGAAATCCATTTCTGTTGTTCTGACGGCACCAGAGAAGTGGAAGACAAATCCAGAAGAAAGTTCCATTTCCATGCAACAAATATACTCTAATCTGAAGTATAATGTGTCCATATATAACACTAGATCAAACAGAACGGTAAGCCCAAAATGGAACGGGGCACATCATCTGTGTCACTTTTTGCTGGACCAAGCATCCCTGGTGCTTTACTTCTCTGCATGTGAAAATAGGAAGATGTGATATTAAAAACAAACACCATCCAAGATGCAGTTAGAGCTATGTAGAAACTTAAAGACCTGTCTTCAGATTTTCTTTACAAAAACCCTGTTAATGGGGTTTGATGTTGCTGCTGGAGTAGTTGTCCACCTCAGTTGGATGGACAGCTTTTACTTGCATGACATCTGTCAGTCACTCTCCAAGAAAGAATAACTGTTAGCAAGAACACAGCACAAAGCTGAATAAGAAATCCGTCCTTACGTTATCATTTAGCATTGTTCTCTGGATTATTCCATTTTCTGACCATGCTCTCCAGAGCTAAAGGAAAGGGGTATTTTAAAGCTGTTGTTGAAGAGAAAGTTTGTAGTCAGAGTAAAAGATTTCATGGTATCTCGGTCTTTTATTTCCTTGTAGAGTTATTTTTCTGGGGTGGTACTGGAAATCTTTGCCTGTAACTGATGTTCACAATTCCCTAACCTAGTGGTCTCAGTGGGTGACCAACGACACGCTGCTGCTCAGCTGGCTGGAGCCGGACACTCTGTACTGCGTCCGCGTGGAGTCCTTCATCCCAGCACCTCCTCGCCTCGCTCAGCCTTCCGAGGAGCAGTGTGTCAGTACTTTGAAAGGTAAGCTTCAGACCATCTTTGCTGCTCTGAGGAAGGAAGTCTGATGAAACTAGAAGGAATTATGGCAGCGTGGACAAAGTATTGGCAGGTCCATTTCTACCAGAAACAGGTTGAGGCAAAGGCAGAAACAGCCGTCACCAGAAATGCATTGAGCAGCCTGGGACACTGCCACTGAACTTGGCCAACGTCGGGGAGTGTTTTCACCCCCGTGGGGAACTCTCAGCACTAGTCCTAGTATTTGCTGCCAACAAGCCTCTGCCTTGGAAAATAACAATCAGAAATTTTTACACATATCTTTTTTCTTTTTTAAAATTATACTCACTCCGGTCAGTAGAAGTTCTCTGGTCTTCAAGAACGTCAGACAGTTGTATTCCTAGAAACAAAGCATTATCTTAAAAACACTTTTTAAGACCAGAATCCTTTGCTCCCCCTCAGGAATACAAATTACGGATTCTGCGAGTTGTATTCATATACCACTGGCAGGCTAGCCCGGGATCCACAAATCAGCACTGACCGCCCCACTCTTACAGTTGCTTCTCTCTCCTTTCCTTGATTTGTCTCATGTCTTCTGCACTCGGCTGCCAAGGAACTGTGAGCGAAGGCTCCTTCCTGTTAGGACACAGAGAGTTAGGAGCTTGGCATTTCTATAATCATTCTTCCCCCCAAGGTGAGAGGACCTTGTACCCCAAACCTGAAAATTGAAAATAAATCCTGAAGTTGATCTTCACTGAATGGCTCTTTATCCATTCTTCTTCTTTTTCTCTCTTTCAAACTTGCTGGCCTAACACAAATGTCACAACCCTTTCCCCAAGCCTTGGTTCCATCCCCAGCTATGGGATAGGAACGGTGACAGACGCCTGCTCTCCTCTTCCCTCCTGCCTCCCACATTTCACGATGAAAATGTCCCGAGGAATAAAAAGGGAATTTGGGGAGTACAAATAAAAAGTGAAAAGCTTTATTTTTGAATCTGTATTCTTATCAGAACCTTTCTCTTTTAAAATGAAGGGTTCTCTACCACATGTCACATAAAACTAAAATGCTAAGCAAGCAAAAGCCAAAACAACACAGATGAAGAAATCATTTTTGTATTTGGATAAAGTGCTCTGTTTATTAATAGCTTGATCAGTGGCCAAATGGTAGGAGTACACTTCCAGTGGCAGTCATTAAGCAGTTGGCAGAGTTAAGCAACTAGAGTACAGATTAAATTAAACACTTCCCCGTAAGAAGATGGAGTGACTTTCTAACCAGTTTAGGAAAGGTAACAAGTGAGGAGGCACCATTTCAGGTCCTGACCCTTTCCTTGGTACCCCAGCTGCTAAATCACCCCAGATACCTTTTCAAGACACTACAATGATGACCTACTTTAAAAAATAATCAGTATTCTCTCTTTTGGGACTACTTTTTGAAAAATATTTCTTCTCTCACAGTTCCCCAACCCCTGTAACACAGGTATGGTCTCTTAGGTTTATTGTAGCCAACATGTGCTAGTTGACACTAAGTGCCACCAGTCACTGGTCCCCTGGCTCCTTTTAATTAGGGCAAGTTCTGTCCAGAGACCAGGGATTGTATCAAGAGGGCTGGACTGAGTTGTAGCCTAAAGTAGGAGCAGGTGATCCCCAGCCACCTGCAACATCTGCATTGTGGTGTGGGCGCCTTTCTCTGTGGAACCTGATGACAGGTGTGCTCTTCAGGAATTGGTCAGGGTAGAAGAACCTGCAGTTGGACCCCCGTACCTAGTCACCTGCTTTACTCAAGTTACTAACTCAAATGCTAATCTCATCTAAAACATGCCTTCACAGAAATATCTAGAATAATGTTTGACCAGATATCTGGGTACCATGGTTCAACCAAATTGACTCATAAAATTAACCATCACAACTTCCAAGTACCCCTTAGGAGCTTAACAAATCGAAGTTAGTCACAGTGATCCCTGTTCACCAACTGTATGCTCTGATCATTGGTGGGCTAGGACTACTTTTCTTAAAACTATTTACCAGGTCTTTTCATTCCCTATAAGCTTTTACTCATCATGAGCCCAAAGCACAAAACCTGGAAAGGAGTTACTGCCGTTCTCAGCACACATCAGCTCAGCCACCTCCCTACACACATCCCCAAGCTCCAGACATACCCAGGAAGTCTGGTCAACGAGCATGAGGGTAGTTCTGATGGTCAGACAGAGGGTGACACCGTATATTCCTGTCCTCTACTGAATATATGAAAAAGATTGAGTCAAATGAGTGACATGGAAAAGTAGAGCTGCCTAGTGGGATCTTTACAAGAGGCTTTTGTCATTTGGTTTGGAGAGCTGTGAGTTGACTGAATTTCGGGCACATTTACATTCAAGTATAAAAATCAACATGAAACTTATAGTCAGACATAAACTGTTAGAATATATGCTGACTTGAGTGGTTAATGCATCCTTACTGTAAAGATTTGAGACAGTCCAGATGATTTCTTAAGACCACCTATTGTCAGAGGCAGTAAGAATTCGGAGACCCCTTCTAACATTATTTATAAAAGAAAAAACTGAATTCTTAAATGTAAGTGATCTGCCCAAAGCCTCTTGACATTGCCAATGGTTTACCACCACACCAAATTACAACTATCTAACCCCTTACCCCCCCCCCCTTTTTTTTTTTAACAGATCAAACAGCAGCATTGAAAATTAAAATCATCTTCTGGTATGTTTTGCCCATATCTGTTACTGTGTTTCTCTTTTCTGTGATGGGCTTCTCCGTGTACAGATACATCCATGTTGGCAAAGAGAAACACCCAGCAAATCTGGTGAGTACTTAGTGTGGCAGGACTCATTATAAAACACACCTCCAGGAGGTGGAAAGGAGGCTCCAGAACAGATGCCATTTCTTTTAAGGACAGAGTGAGAGTGTAAGGTTAAAGAGCTGATGAATTAAAAAGCACTTTCTTTACTAGACTAATTCACTAACATAATCAAAGAGAAAGAGTCCTTAGTGTTGACAAAGATTTTAGGTTTAATGACCAGACTAGACTAGGTCTTGAGGTACGAGACAAATTAAGTCACAATCCATGCCCTTCCAGAGGTTCAAGTCTAGTTGGGGACAAGAATTTCAAAATGATCTGTTATGGCTAAGATGAAAGCAGGCACTGAGGGTGCCAGGGGTACAGGGAGGGCACTGAAACTCAAATGGGGGATCAGGAGAAGTTTCTTTCCTGGGCTTGGTTATGAAAGATGAATAAGAGTTAGGGACCTACTGCTGGCAGAAGGAACATCAGGGGCAAGGTGGATAACTGGGAAACCACACAGTATTGCTAAATCATAAGGTTCCTGATGAGGAGGTGTGGAAGGTGAGACTGGAGAGTGGCTGGTAAGGCGCAGGTGATGAGAGAATTGGGCTGTTATTATAAGGAGGTTGGACTCTATTGTGGCAAAGAAATCTCTGTAGGGTTTTGCCTTGGGAGTGTCATAGTCAATGTTGTGTTTTAGATTCAACTGCATATTGGGTCTAAGACAACATTAGAGGGCGTGAGACTAGAAGAAACAAGTAAAGCGACTAGGAGACTGCCAGTTTTCTAAAGGAAAGAAGATGAGAGTCTGAAAGAGTAGAGTGGGATGTAGGGCTGGAGGCAAAGATATTGACTGGAAGCACATTTAGGAGGAAAATGGCCAGGACCTCATCATTCACAGTAAGCTTAGAACCAAGAATATAAAAGGAATAAACTTTATGCTTCTGGCCCATGCACTGAAGGGGTTTGAAAGGTTGAGCATATTTTAACAGTAAAATAATTTCTTTGGGAGTTATAAAATATATATTCGCATGTACATGATGCATACATGTATTCCTGTTAATTCAGTTTAAAAATGGTTCTATGAATCTGCCTGCATTTAGGGTTTGGAGATAACATTTTAATGGCATAGAGAGCCCATTCCCGGGAGGAAAATTCACAGAATTGACCACAAGTGATTTTTTGAAAACGAAAGTTTTGTAAAAGAATGAAGCTGAAGGACCTGTTTCATAATGTTAAATGAAATCACATCATAGATTAGACAATGAGGATTGTAACATAACTCCTCATTGGCTATCTGAGCAGGCACCTCCCACATATCCCCAGCAACATTTCATCTGATACAAGTTTTCCTGACATGATTTAGAATTTCTCTATCTGCCATAAAATGGCAAATGGACTTCCCTTTTTGGCTTTATTATAGCATGATTCGATTGGCGTGTGGGGCAGTAAGTAACACCGTCCCTGCTCATGTCCTTATCTCCCTTTTCACATCCAGTTTTCATGCCCACCCATATGTCATGTCCAGACTGTATCCAAAAAAGGGCTGGGAGCCAGGGGAACCACAGCTTATTAACAAATACACAGGAAACTGTCATTAACAAAGCAATTTCAAAACCTCTCTCTCAGTTCTCACCACTTTTTATGTGGCAAAAGTTCTGATTTTGTAAGGCTCGAGAAATCAAATAACTCCCTGAGTTTCCTCAGCCAGTTAGAGGAGAGGGCAGGCACACCCTTGCCTTTGACCTGGACAGACATCCACCCGGTGAACCACTTTTCACGTCCATATACTTTTTGTGTCTTGTCTCCATGTGACTGAGGTTTCCTCTGTATTCCAAGCATACTTTCACTTCCATGAGTTGGTAAGAATAGATCTTTAAAACTCTCTGATGACAGTATAAGTTCTACTTAACAGCTGTTTTTAATGTCTCTCTAAAGTGAAAAGGTGAAAACCATTCTCTTCTCTCTTTATAGATTTTGATTTATGGAAATGAACTTGACAAAAGATTCTTTGTACCTGCTGAAAAAATTGTGATTAACTTTATCACCCTCAATATTTTGGAGGATTCTAAAATTTCTCATAAGGATATAAATATCATGGAGAAAAGCAATGATGTATCGGACCTGCCTGAGCCCAGCAGGGACCAGGAGCCCCATCAGGAGGAAATGGAGGTGAAGCACTTAGGGTATGCTTCACATTTGATGGACTTTTTCTGTGACTCTGAGGAAAGCTCCAAGGAGACTTCCCTGACCCAGCAAGAGCCACTCAGCAGAACAATACCCACAGATAAAATAGTCATTGAATATGAATATAATGTGAGAACTACCGACATTTCTGTGAGGCCTGGAGATCAAGAGCTCAGTTTGCAGGAGGAGCTGTTCCCACAAGGAAAATTATTTGAGCAACAGGCAGCTTTGGCAGACTCGGGTCCACAAACACTACTGTATTCATATATCCCTCAACTCAGAGACTTGGGCCACCTCCCAAAGGAGCATGTGGACCCAGAAGAGGGGCCAGAAGAAGACCCATCGACCACACTGGTCGATTGGGACCCTCAGACTGGCAGGCTGCGTATACCTTCATTATCCAGCTTTGAACATGACTCAGAAGGATGTGAGCACCCTGAGTACAAGGAGCTCGCAGATGAGGGCCTTTTGTCTAGACTCTACGACGAGCAGGCTCCAGACAAGCCACTGGAAGAAGACAAAACCTATCTGATGCAATTCTTGGAGGAATGGGAATTATATGTACAAATGGAAGACTAACACCCACACTTCCCTCTCTGCCTGACCCCTACTGTTACTAGGCATGTGAGTGTGAACATCTGAGTGACCAAACAATAAAGTGCCTGGGATAAAGTTTACCTATATTTTTCTGTGTCAGTGAGAACTACTTATTTCTTCTCTCTCTTCTCATAGCACTTGTTTCATTCTGCCTTGTATGGGTGGTTGGTTCATGCCTGTGGTTCATACAGCGATGGCAGGCAGCTGGAGTGCAGTGGCTGACCCATTGCTTTGCCCCAGTAAGTATTTGAAAATGTTTGCCCAATGGGATGCAGAATGTATTTAGGTGGGTGTACTATGGCCCCTTTGTTATTTTCTAACAAGCACACTTGCACAGTTATTTTCTGGGCACTTAAGTCTATAACACTGTAAAAAATATTTCATGTTAGAAGAATGAGATATTTAAAGCCGACAGATATCACTAAGTAGGTCACACTTAAGGACCCCAACCTGCCATTAAACCATAATTTTATATGTTCAAAGTGAACAAATCAAGGTCTTCTTGATACCACATACTTTATGAGAAGTTCTGTAGTGTGGACGTAAGTTGTTATTTTGTAGTCAGAAAATGTCCTCTCAATAACTTAGTAGGGGCTTTTTAGTAGGGGACTAGCCTGAAAGAAAATACCACATTTTATAATAGAATATTACATTTATTTCTGGAAGGGTTTTTTTGTTTTTTTTAAAATATATCTTTATTGATTTGAGAGAGAGGAAAGGAGAGGGAGAGAGAGATAGAAACATCAATGATGAGAGGGTCATTGATCGGCTGCCTCCTGCATTCCTCCAACTGGGGATGGAGCCCACAACCCGGGCATGTGCCCTGACCGGGAATCGAACCCTGATCGCCTGGATCCTGGTCAACGCTCAACCCCTGAACCACGCCTGGCCAGGCTGGAAGAATTTTTTTAATTAAATTTATTGAGGTGATATTGGTTAATAAGACCATATAGGTTTCAAGTGTACATTTCTATGATACATGATCTGTATATTGCATTGTGTACTCACCACCCAAGGTCAACTCATCTTCCATCACCATATATTTGGCCCTCTTTACCCTTTACTGTCCCCCACCCCTTACCCTCTGGTAACCACCACACTGTTGTTTGTGTCTAAGAGTTTCCGTTATATCCACGTATGAGTGAAATCATATGATTCTTAACTTTTCCTCACTGACTTATTTTGCTTAGCATAATATTCCCAAGGTCTACCTATGTTGTTGCAAATGGCATATTTCCTCCTTCCTCATGGCTGAGAGTGTTCCAAGTGTACATGCACCACCTCTTCTTTATCCAGTCCTCTATCGAAGGACACTTTGGTTGTCTGCATGTCTTGGCCACCGTGAATAATGCTGCAGTGAACATAGGGCTGCATATATCTTTGCGAATAAATGTTTTCCAGTTTTTCGGTAGACACCCAGCAGAGGGGTTGCTGGGTCACATGGTAACTCTACTCTTAATCTTCTGAGGAAGCTCCATACTGTTTTCCACAATGGCTGTGCCAGTTTACATTCCCAGCAGCAGTGAATGAGGGTTCCTTTTTCTCCACAACCTATCTAACCCTTTTTACTACCTGCCTTGTTGATAATAGCCATTTTAACAGGTTTGAGGTGGTATCTCATTGTAGTTTTGTTTTGTATTTCACTAACAGCTAGTGAAGTTGAACATCTTTTCACATATCTGCGGGCCATTTGTATGTTTTCTTGGGAGAGGTGTCTGTTCAAGTCCTCTGCCCATTTTTTAATTGGATTGTTTGTTTGGTGTTGAGCTACAATGTTCAAAACAGCATGGTATTAGCAGAAAAATACACAAACAGACCAATGGAACAGAATTGAGAGCCCAGAAATAAAACCACATGTATGTGGGCAAATAATTTTTTATAAAGGAGCCAAAAACACACAATGGAGAAAAGAACACCTCTTCAATAAATGGTGCTGAGAAAATTGGGAAGCCATAGGTGAAAGAATGAAACTAGATTACAGTTTGTCCCCATATACAAAAATTACTTCAAAATGGATCAAAGACCCGCCTGGCTGGTGTGGCTGAGCAGTTGAGCATCGACCTAGGATCCAGGAGACCTCGTTCAATTCCCAGTCAGGGCACATGCCCGGGTTGCGGGCTCAATTCCCACTCGGGGCCCTGCAGGAGGCAGCCGATCAATGACTCTCATCATTGACGTGTCTATCTCTCTCTCCCTTCCTCTCTCTGAAATCAATAAAAATATTTTTTTAATGTGACATAATTTACTGTGGAAACTAAAGTGTACCATAAAACAATACCTTCCTAGTTAAATTCCAGTAACTATTCCAATCTCCTTCACCACTCCCTTAGAAAATTCAATTGTACAATCACACTGCATTCAAGTATGACAGAATCAATTAAGTTGAACTATATGAAATTATTGCTATTTGACTGTTTTTGACCTGCAGAAACAGCAATTTCATATGATTTACCTTAATATATATTTGTCTTAATCGCAAACCCATAGTCCATTGAGGCTCTTTCAGGAAAACAGATATCCATATTTCCTTATTTATATTTTTGGCACAGGCAGACAACCCTGGTAGGAGAGATGGATTCTGGAGTCATGGTCTTTTGAGATTGTCCACAAATCCAAACAGTTTCTAATCTAATGGTTTAATTTAGAGCATAATTGTATTAACTAGAGTGTTCTGTTCTTCTCAATCTTTGTAAAAATGATTCTGCCAGTTTTGAAGAACAGATTTATAATACTGACTGTAAAAGAAGATCAGGAGTGGGAAAGAATAAGTTGTTACTAAGAGCAAAAGAGAAAGCGATCGATGATAGTTTGGCTTATTTATTTCATTCACAAAATGTGAATAGCACCTACTGTGTCTTA
Organism: Miniopterus schreibersii; assembly: GCF_964146895.1. Classification (NCBI taxonomy): domain Eukaryota; kingdom Metazoa; phylum Chordata; class Mammalia; order Chiroptera; family Miniopteridae; genus Miniopterus; species Miniopterus schreibersii. Next base: position 73,635,849 of record NC_138107.1, on the reverse strand, counting down.
CGGTTCCCTCACCTGTGAAATAGGGGTGACAACTCCCTCAGGGTTGTTCTCAGGATGAAAGAGTTAGAATATGGAAGGCACTTAGAACAGTGCCTGGCACATAGCGAGTGCTATGTAGTGTTTGTTGTCACCATTATCAAAGCCAGAGCATGTGCCCTTTAGACACAGGACTATTTCACTTCGGAGGCAGACTTTGCCTCACTGTTTTTCTTACCTGAAAGTACAATAGTAATTTGCTTCCCACTTTATGCCTTCAGATTGAAATCCATCAGCGGTTTTGTAAAAGGGAATCTAATTCTGAGATGCTTTTACCTCTCTTGTCAGTCTAAGCATGTCAGAAGTATTGAGCATTTTTAAAATTCTTTTGCTTCAGTACTTTGCCACATATGTACATGTGCGCACACACACACATGCATATTGAAACATGAGCATACAATAGGCATTTCTGTAACACATTCTTAGACGCGGTGGATCTGTGGGTGGTAGCTGCCTGTTACCCTAAAACTGTCTCTGGTACTTTGCTAAATTTGGAAGTAGATGAGGTGTTTTCTCCCTTACTTCCCCAGCATATTTCTTTTGATTTCTCAATCTATCATTCTCTGGACTCGGTGGTACTTGGAGGCTTCCCACCATCTCAGAAGGTGGACATATGGCTCATGTTTATGTTTTCACTCACAGGCCACGGAGACAAACACTGATGGGGATGAAAACCATCCACTGTTTGCCTGTCTGTGGAACTGACTTCTGTGGGACATATGGATTAGCCACTGCTCATATAGTTAAACTGGTTTATATATTATTTTGTCTTCAGAGAGAGTGAATTTTTCCCCAATCTGAAACTGATTTGAAATACAGACACTTCAGAGTATTTGATGGGGGAGGAGGGAGCAATGGGAATTTTAACCCCAGGTCCAAAAAAGAAGGCATGGGATATTGGATCTTTACTAAATTTGTTGATTCAATAAATTAAATTTAAAAAAAGAAAAAAGAAAAGGATTTGGCAGCATTTGACTTAACAAAAGTTATGTGGACAAAGGAAAACAAACCTTAGAATTTTTCAAATTGATCGAGTGATCGGTTAGCAAAAGGGTCAGTGTTCTTCCATATGACTGAAAGTATAGACTCTGAAGAAAGAAGCTTTGGTCAAAGTCCAGCTCAGCCACTTCTTAGGCTTGCACCTTAGGATATTTGCTTAACCTCCTGGGACTAAATTCCCTTATCTATGAGATGGGATAATAATTGTACCTACCTCCCAGCATTACAGGAGGTTTAAATGAATCAGTACATTTAAAGTGCTTAGAAGAGTGCCTGACTCAAAACAAGTGCTCAACCAGCGACAGCAATAAAATTAAACACTATGATGCATGTAGAAGAATTTTCATAGAAGCCTTACTCATTTTTTAAAAACCTTGAAAAAACACTAATATTTATGAGCTGGAGAAAGCTGTAAAAATGAATGAAGTACACCTGTAGAGGTCAACACAAGTGAATCTCTCAAACATGTTGAGCAAAAAGAGATCCCTGGAAGAATAATCCATTTATCTAAAACCTCAAAACATATAGACATGCAACTATAAGTCCCAGAACATACAAAATTAAACACTATTCATACACATGTGGTAAAAGTATAAAGAAAGCAAGGAAATGATTAACATGAAGTTCAGGATCATGGTTCCCCGTGGCCTTGAAGGAGATGGAAACACACACAGCTCACGGGCTGCAGTGGGACTGGTAACAGTCTCCTTAAACATAGAGACAGGTTGTTTGACTACTCTTGTTCAAAGTGGCATTACACATGCTCCAATGAATGTATTTAATTAAGAAAAACAATAACTGAACCTCAAAGCCCCTGGGTTTTGTGTCATCCTCACAGGTCCCATAGTCGGTGTCAGCTTTGTACCATCGGTCAAGGCGTTTAGAATGATGAGAGTTGCTACACATTTCCCCTTGGAAGTCAGAAGCGAGTATATTTCTGGTTATATTCTGTTTACAACACTGCTTAGTTTCCAAAGTTTTGCGTCAAATTCTGATGCGGAAGAACCGCCAGCAGGTTGGTTCGTTGGGTTTCGAGGGTGAAGGGCATGTGCTGGAAGCCTTGGCCTTGCTGAGCGTGGCCAGTGTCCACAGAGGGAATACCCCAGGGCGGGCGGGAGTGGGGAGGCCACGCGACTCATAGAGACCCCTGAAACGCAAGCACCATCTCCTCATAAGCAGCACGAATTAATCAATAATAAGCTCATGCCCCTCTGGGCGTGGCTCAGCGGTTGAGCGTCGACCTAGGATCCAGGCGATCGAGGTTCGATTCCCGGTCAGGGCACAGGCCCGGGTTGCAGGCTCGATCAATGACTCTCTCATCACTGATGTTTCTCTCTCTCTCTCTCCCTCTCCTTTCCTCTCTCTGAAATCAGTAAAGATATACTTTAAAGTAACAATAATAAATAATAATAATAATAAGCTCGTAAGCAGGCAGGCAGGCATCCCCACTGACAAAAATTACAGTGTGAGCAAGTCCCTTCCCTACGAAGCCGCTAACAGCTGAGCTCTGCCAGCTGATCCCAGTAGCAAGGAAGAAGGATTCGGAGTGTTCAATGCTCGGCCCTTGCACGTCAGCTAACTGTCCCGTCTGAAACAAGCTCGCCGTGGTTGCAAATGGCCAGTGGCCATTAGCAAACGGAATGCTTGCTTTTCCTAAATCCCATGGTTCCTGCCCGCGTGTTGCGACTGGCTTCCAAAATGAAAGGTTTGTGGAATTACAGATGAAGACACTTTCAGGTGGCAACACCTTTCCTCTGGCCATGGTGGTGAACTTTAAACATTTAACTGTAACAAAGGAAATATGAACAGAAGTATAATTAAGAGGTTTGCTAATAGTTCTTCTTAGCAACCCACATTATCTAAATCCTAATCTCAGGAATCTGGAGCCTATGTTCGTTCTGAGCGTCCCAATTTAACAAAGTCTCCAACCAACGAGAAAACATCTCAAAGAGGGTCTGCAGCCAGGACAGAAGGGGAAGTGTGGAGGGAACCCAGGATTTAGTAAAGCTCTGGGAGCTGCCACGTGCAAAGGACGTTCCTATGAATGAGGGCATTACATGTGTTTGTTGCTTCGGAGAATGGAATTAGGACACTATTTGGGAATAGCTGGAAGGCCGAGTTCAGTCCAAGGCAGGAAGGCCTTTCTATAACTAAGTGGTAGCTCAGGTCTTACCCAGGTGAGGCCCTGAGTTCCCTGCCCCGGGGAGAGTTCAGGCGTAGGCTGCTTTCTGCTGGAGCTTTTACAGAGAGGCCCCTCCTCGGTGGGGCTGGGGGTGGGAATAGGTTGTCTCTAAGGTCTCTTACATCTCTCAGCACCTACCATGTAAAAACAATATTTGAAACCATCTTTATTTCCCCCTTTTTTCCTTCTTTCCTTCGGGCAGTTCACTGGCTAGAAACTCATGCTTTGTTTTTTTATAAATTGCTGCAGAGCTACCCTTCGTGAATAGCTAAGGGGAGCCGAGTGGTGCTCTCCCTTGACTGTGATACACAGGAGCTTAGAAATTCTCACCTGAAGCTCTTGGCACAAGATAGACAGTTCTGAGCTCTCGCCTTTACGAGAAAGTCACTTGAAGCCTAGAAACATCATCTTTTTTAAAAATTTCCCCTTTTCATTGATATCTTGCTTAAGCAAGTCCCTTTCATTATCTTTTACCTTAATTAAGTTTTGGGGTTGTCAGAAAAGGGAATACTGCAGACAAATAGGCTCAAAGGCCACCTCATTTCCATAAATCTCTTGGGACTCAGAGCAGAACTAGACGTTACTGGAACAACTGTGTATCCGAGAAGTACAAATACGTAATAGATCAATAGCAGTTTACATTTGAAAACATTGCCCATATCACCCTTCAATGTAAATGAATATTGTTTGTTTTCATCCCAATTATCCAGAAAACCCCCAGACAGCTAACATTAGAATGGAGGTTTCTTTGCTGGCGGTACCAGAGTAAGCTGTTAAGTATAACTTAGCCAGTACCTCATTTCTTACTGCACTCAAGGTCTCAGGTATGCAGCACTCAGCTTGAATTCGTGATGAACAAACAAATGCATTGAAAAGCATGAGCAAAGACATAGGCATTTAAGTGCACACTATACTTAAGGAATGTAAATAAACATTTTCAATGTATAATCAACATATTACTTGATTTTTAGAATGTGAACTCCTTGAAGCCAGGGATTTTTATTTTTTATTTTTTCACTGTCATGTTCCTAGCACCTAAAACAGTGTCTACCATATAGTAGTTCCTCAATAAATATTTGCTAATGATATGTATGAATTAATGAATCTTAAAAATTATATAAATTAGTGCCCAGAAATAAACCCACACAAATACATTTAACTGATCTTTGATCAAGCACAAAGGCAATTCAACAATCTAATGGAGAAAGGATAATATATTCAACAAATGGTTTTGGAACAACTGGCTATCCATATGCAAAAAAAAAAAAAAAGATTCTAGAAAAAGACCTTCCTCCTTTCACAAACATTTATTTAAAATGAATCATAGACCTAAATTTAAAATGCAAAACTATAAAACTTACAGAAAAAAAACATATGTGACCTTGGGTTTGACAATGAGGTTTTAGTTACACCACCAACAGCACAATGCAGAAAGGGGTTCTTGGCCAAGGACAGGGCAAATGCTAAGTCTCTGAGATGTACATGCACTTGCACTTTGAAGAGAAGGTCAGAAAGGAGGTGGCTGGGAAAGAGTTAACCAGGAGGAGCCTACAAGGAGAGATGGGCAGGGAGCAGGTAAAGACCAGGAGCCTTGTAGCAGCTATAAGGCAGTTGAGTTACACTTTAATGACAATGGGAAGCCATTAGAGTTTTATGCAGATGACTGATATGATTTGATGCAGTCAATAAATGTCAGTTAACTCTGAATCTGAACGACTTTTTGATGGTAGATAATGGGCACCTTCACCTTAAAAAAGAGCACAGAAGGAGAAAATGAGTTGTTTGGTTTTGGGGGAGGTGCTTTTGTTTTTTATTTTTGCATTTGTTTTATTTTGCTGGGAGTTTGGAGTAAAGCATAAATTTATTCTGAGGAATACTAACTTGGAGATACCTGCACATGTGGAGATAGATGCCAAGGTGGTGTTTGGGAATATTTGTTGAAGGATTGGGGGAAAGGCTGAACTCAGGAATTCATCACTCTCATAAATTAGAATCGGAGGGAGAATTAGCTGAGGGAGAGTACAGACTATAAGGAAGGCAAGTCAAACACAGTCATGGGAAATGCAGAGGAACAATGTTGAGAGATAGGAGGGAATGGGGAAATTATAACTTTGGTCAAGCAAAGGAATAGAAAACCCAAAGTGAGCAATTACTGCAGATACAGCAACTAAAATGAAGATTCAGGATGACAGGAACTAATATGAAGAATTCAGTAGAAGCAATACAATACTGTGTCTTCTGTGTTGACAAAATCAGGTCCCACTGAAGGGGCCAGTTGAAGCCAGGGGCAGAGCTATGGTCAAAAAGAAATTGGGTTCCAGAGACTTTATCTTACAAAAATCCTTGAGCAAATGCCCAAGAATATAACTATAAGACGTCCATCACTGCATTTCCAACAATAAAAGATTATTAAATTAATTTTATTTTACCCATACAAGGCACAATTTGGCAGCCATTAAAATAAAGGAACATGTTCACGTTACTATGTTAAGCAGGAAAATGTTAAAAAGTGATCAAATGTATCCATGTTTACAAATATACATGTACATATTTATAAGTATATACATATAAATGCATAATTTTTCTTTCTGCTTTCATGTTTTCTCATTTTCATCATGGACTTATATTACCTGTGACATTTTATAAAGAAAAGTGTGGAAATTCTATTATAAGCACATTCACTCTCTCTGTTATCAGCACCATCCTCAGGAACAGAGAGGCCTCTAGGCTATGGCATCTGTAGAAACCAAAGCCTCATAGAAAAAATAGTTAGGCTGGAATGGTGAGAATTAAATGAATAATATCTCTCTGATAATGTTATAAGGACAGGCACAGTGGATAAGCTCACACAGGAACACTCAAAAATGTATTTGAAATAAGAAAGCAAAGCCAGATGAATACAGGTGAAGATGGGTAGACCCACAGGATGTCTATCAGGCTGAAAGGAGGGAACAGCAGAGTCTATGACCCTAAGAATAATAACAGCTCTTCGACTCGGTCGTAGAAGAAGGAACTCATCAACCTTGTAAACCTTTACACTGTAATTCTGAATGTTTAAAAGAACCAAACTAAATTCTGTAGTTGTAAGTGGGATGAATTTCCTGAATATTTTAATACTGCTAGGTATAGAATAGATGTGCCCTTACGGAAGCCATGCTCGGCTTGTATAGAATCTGAAATACGAAAATGTATTTGTATAAGAGAGTATCCTAACCTTCAATAGTCTGCCTTTCAAATACCATTTGAGGCGAGGTGGAAGGTATGATAGAGAAGAATTATTAAAGTTTCCAAGTGTACAAGGATTTAGTGAAGACCCTTCATGTCCGACAGGGGTAGTTGGTAAACATAAATATCTCTGTGTCACATCTGTGTTTCCAGGGAAAGCACAGAAGGCAGTTCCTGAGCATTCTATTCCGAGACCCCCAGCAAAATTTCCGAAAGGCCCAGAATGAACCTCAGAATGCATAGACGCCGCACGTGTTTGACAGAGAAGGCCCCTGGGTCCAGTTCATCCCCTGCCCTCCTTCCGGAGCTGCTGGAGTCGCAGCGGGCTCCCAGGTCAGGATTCTGAGCAGTCAGAGATGCCGCTGGGAGTGGGGAGAATCCCGAGCAGGCGCACCCCCAGCCCTGTGGGTCTGCTTCAAGGGGGGGGCGGTTCAGTGCAGGGAAGGGGTGGAGGGAGGCAGCGCATGGCAATTACGTCTTCTTTAAACTGCCGCAGGCAAAGCCACTGACATTTGTATCCAAAAATGGCTCATTCGGATCCCACAGTCTTCCCAGAGGGAAGTCTGTCATGTCTCCATCACCTTCCCCTAAGGGCAAGGATCTGTCCTTAACAGGAGATAACATCAGTGGCCTGCCTTGCATTCAGAAACAGGGTAGGTCACTGTGCCTGGCACTGCCCCCCAGATCCCGCCGCCCCCACATGCCTCCTCTGCCGCCTCTCTTTAGTGCACACCTGCTCCCAGGGTCGGCTTTGGGTGACCAAGTCTTCTTATGGCTTCATGACACCTGGGTGGGGCCAGCAAGTCCAGGGAACGGTGATGAGTGCCCCATCCCTCCATGGCCCCCCGCTGCCCCCGGGGGGTAGGCTATGCACCCTTTCCTTGATGGTCCCCCTTCCGGCTAAATGCTTCCAGAATGATCTCCCCACAAAGAGGTGGCTGAAATAGGATCCATTCACCTCAGGGTTAGCACTGTAGGCAACTAGCCAGCAACACTTCAGGTTGCTGATAACTTATAGATGCTTCGGGAGCATTCAAAGGAAATAAAAAACATGGTTCCTCCAACCAGGAGACACACACCCGGACCAAGAACACCCAGTGTAGGTTTAGCTCAAATACTCTTCCCCTTGCCGCATGATGTCCATCAAACCAGAGATTTCGTAACGACAAAGTCTGCTATTTAAACTCACGACTTTGGCAATCTGACTAAGTCATGTTTCATATGCAAGACGAACATTCTTGGGAGTGTTTTTGGAAGTTGGTTTTTCTTGTGCGATTTGATTCTTGTTTTATTTTGTCTTTTTGTTCCTACTTCAAAGCCAACTGAGATTTTATTGCTGATTTTCTTCAGACACATCAACCATGACTCACAGCAATTTGATAAAGGGTAAAATACTTCTATTTCTCAGGCCAGCTTTCAAAATTAAGCATTCAAATGAAAAAAGTTATATTATTCCAGGAGAAGTCAGTGATTAAATTCATGAAAATTGTTCTTTTCAGAGCTGCTCCATAAGGCTAGACTGTTTTCTCCCTTTGTCCAACTCTGACCTAATTCCCTGCTTTTCTTTTAAGTGCGTCTTGATTTAATTAATTGTTTACAAGTTGCCTCTGAGAGACGAGCTTCCTTACTGAATAGAAACCCCTAGGAAACTTCTGAGGGTCAGAAAGGTTTCGGGAGACACTCTGCCCCCTGAGGCTGACCGAATGAGGCCTCCTTCCCTTCAAGGGCTGACAGGCTGCTACAGGCACCGTCCCGGACCTGACAGCAGGCCCAGGGCCTGTGAGTACACAGGGCGCTCCAGGTGCCCGAGGGGCGCTGCCCGCCTCCCTCCACACCCTGCGGATTCAGGGAGTGAACTGGCATCTGTGACTTCTAGAAAATCCATGGGAAACCTGAGGAGATGGAAAGGCTGCTTGTCAGGATCTTTAGAAGATCTGACCCAATAAGGCAGCATGGACTTTTCAGTTGCCTTAAGAAAAATTCTGTTTGAAAGGGAAATGTATCTGGAGCCAATAGCTATCTGCTCGAGGACAAGGGGCACCCATAAATTTCCTCGGCCGTGTCTTACCCCCGAAGGGAGATGACTAGAGAAGGTCAATGTGATTTTAATTGGTTTCTATAAGTCGAATAAATCAATTATTCTTAAGGAGCCACCATATTTGGGCACTGGGGACACAAGGACAAATGATGTGTGCCCTGCCCTCAAGGAACTTCCAAGGACTTCTCCGTACACCATTCATTTAGAACGAGGTGTTTTATGCCCCAACAGAGAAAATCACTGCTAAGTGCATTTCACACTTCTGTGCCCTTTTGTCAGTAATTCCAAGTGTTCATTTAAAATGTCAGCTGGCAAAAGACGATGCCCCCTCAAGAGACCAGAGCCTCCAACTCTTTCTTCACGCCAGTGGGAAACCCGAGAGAAGCCTGTGGCTTTTCCTTCCCCCGCCCTTCACCTCCCATCGCATTTCTCCATTTCTCCGTTCCCACTGCCACGGCCTCCGTTAGGGCTCATCGCACCCGCCTGGAAGATTCTGGATGCATTCTGGTTCAACACTGGCTTCAGTCTTATCTAGCACTTAACCCCTCTCCTGCTACATCATTGCTGCCTTTTCCTGTGTCGGCCTTTATGCTAGATCATAGCCCTGGGAGGCAGGCACTGAGTTTTTAGCCTCTGTTCCCTGGGCGCCTGGCACAGCGAAGGCTAACGGCGGGCATTCAGCGCATGTTTGTTAAATGAACGCGAGAAAGGTAGAGAGATACCTGTGTGCACCGAACGTCTCCAGACTACTGACTTCACAGTTCCTCCCTTCAGTTTCCTCTCCAATGTCAATAATCACTTTATATGTTTTAGCAGCATTACTGCCTCTTACTCATTTATTCTCACTACCCGAGTAAACTGTTAGTTTTGATCTACTTCGGGCTGGCAAACCAGATAATCAGCATTTTCAGAGAGCGTCTGAAGGGCGACTAGGCTCTGACTGGGCCCCTCTTCTGCAGTTAAAGCAGATGAGCTTTGGCGCACTGGTTTTGCGAGAGCTGTTTCGGCACCTAGGGGGACTGTTCCACTGCTGGGTTCCAGACTGCAGAAGTTGTCAATAAGCCTGAATTAATTTTTTTAGTACTCAGTGATTTTAACTTTTACTTTTATTTCAACAGGAATCTTTCAAGTTTGCTTCTGGAAATGCATAGCTAGTCTCTTGATTTTACTACATTTTAAAAACGAGAATACAAATGTTAGTACATCTAGGGCTGATGATTCTTGAAGAACAATTTTTCTAAAGAAAATTTTTAACCCTTTATACAAATCAGTTTCACGTAAGCCTAAATTTAATTTTAAATATAAATTTATACGATGATATTTTAATATTTCCTCTTACATTTCTTGCACGTTATGGAGGTTATACAAGAAACTGACTTCATGATTTATATATAACTCAAACACCTGCTTACACATTCTATCACTGTATCTTCAATTATAAGAGAAAATTAATTTTAAAATTATGTTCATTAATAATTGGTTCATCCAATGCTTCATATGAAAATACTGTTCTTTTCCATAAAATGTGATGATCTTTAAATTTAATTTCTATTTGTAAGCTTGTGGATATTTGTTTTACAATGTGGTGGCAGTTTTCAAAACCAGAGATTTTCATCTATGAAGAATTCTACTAACTCCCTGATAGGCTTTCTTACAATGTCCATGTGTACATTTTTATTTTGTAATAATTTACTGACAAAGATTTACCACCTGTGCACTGACAGTTCCTGGTCAAAGATTTCAGATTTGTACTGATACCCCAGAGATGGACTCCAGGGACAGACTAATACACTGGCCTCCTGCCATGGGTTGTTGTCCTCACATGGGGACCCTCCTCTCTCACCAGGGCTATGGCTGCTGCTGTCCCTGCTGCCATCTATCATCACCACCAATCTGGCCCAGGTACCAGCCTTGGCATGTGCAGCCAAGCTGACTGATCCGTGAACATTGCCCACTGCTCATTGTGCCACAAGACTAAGCCAATCTGTGTGTGTCTGCGCTGCACATATCTCCTCTGCTCTGATACATGTTCTAACCAGACTTAGTTTACAACACACAAGCTCCTCATCTGCCAGTCCTGGCATCATCCCTCAGGAATCCAAGCCATGCTTGTATCATGTTCTCGGATGCCCATAAGATAGCCCTTTGTATATATAGCTAAAAATACCCCATCCAGTAGACACTACTGGATGCCCAGTCATTGCCCATTCTCTCTTCTTTATTAAAAGAAAGTTATTGTTTTCAGGGGCACTATGTGCCACCTCCCTAGAACTCCTTACAACTAAAATAATTAGGTAACTCAGAATCAGTGAAAAATAATCAGAAGTGTTCTAGAGATTTCTGGGAAATGTTTGCTTTCCTGATACACATACAGCCTTCTTCCTGCCAGGAATGCAGACATAAGGCTGAATGAAGATAAAAGAGCCATCCTCCAATCATGAAGCAACAAGCAAGACGCTAGGGTGGGAACACCGTTCTCTGATAACATCAAGAGGCAGCTACGCCATCCTGGACTGCCAACCTCTGAACTTCTTGTTATATTAGAAGCACAAACTCTTTTGGTTAGACGCTGAATCTGGTTTCTCCTACATGCAGCCAAATGCACTCTTAATTGAGATGCCCCTTTACTTATGTTAGCTTGGGTAGATAATTGTTTCTTGGAACTTGATTTTGTGTTCCAACCATATCCTATGAGATCCGTTCTGTGCACAAAGGCCTTCTCTTAAAGTGTTTTCACTCTTACCAACCAGTATCTGTAGCTCTTTGTTAGAGGGCTGCCTCGGGCCTGTTGGCCAGAAGAGTCATGAGTGCATGGGAGTTACCCGCAGCTCTTCCCCTAATTGGGTTATGGGTAGCTCCCAATTAGGATTGAGCAAGAGTTATGTTCTATGGGACTTCAGTATAATCCTCTTGAATGTCTGCACTCACCCACCAGTGTCTTCTGGGGACATTTCCTAATAAATTACTTTTACATGGATCTTAATCTCGGTGTTCACTTCTGGGAAACCCAACCTAAGATGCAGTCCAAAATCTCTGAATAGAATAGGTGTTGCCAGGTGGTAGGGACGGAATGTTTGCGTCCCCTCAAAACTCCTTTGTTGAAGCCCTGCTTTCAATTTGATGGAATTTGGAGGTGGGCGTCTTTGAGGGGTAATTAGGTAACAGGGTGGACTACCATAATGGGATTAGTGCCCTTCTAAAAGGAGGAAGTGAAACAAAACCTCTCTTTTTTGTGAGCATGTGCCAAGGAAAAGCCATGTGAGGACCTAACCAGGAAGAGGGACCCTCATCGAGAATCTGAGCATTCTGACCCCTGCTCTCAGACTCCTAGCCCCCAGGCCATGAGAAAGAAATGTTTGTTGTGTAAGTCACCCAGTCTATGGTGATTTGTTATAGCCTCCCAAACTAACCAAGATACTAGGGATTTCAAAGTAATTAAAAAGCCAATCCGTTTTGACATTTGTTGTATACTCAAGGCTTCAGTAGAAATAAGGGCATCCTTCTTTGTATCATGTATAAGCTCCAAAAAAACTTCCTATCCCTCTTCCCATAACCCATCTGATAGCAGCCCAGGAATTTTTTGATAATTGAACTATAATGTAATACTTCAAATAAACATATATTTGTTTAAATATGACACAAATATAATCACCATAAGAAGCGAATGCCACTATCTTGATACCAAAAAGATGAACAAAATACAAATACATGTCAGCCAGAGTGTGGTTTAGGGCTGTTTCCACCCCTCACAGCAACTTTCATGAGAGGAGCACCTCATGCTGCGCTGGCAGCAGGGGGACCGCAGTGTGTCACTCCCCGCCTCCTCATCACCTCCCAACACTGCTTTCCTTAGCCTAAAGTCCTAATTATCTTGCTACTTTTTTCTGTTGGCCAATAACACATGCATTTCAGAGTTTTGAGTGTGTGTGTTAAAAGAAAATGTAACAGCTTTATTCACAGCATGAATGTCTTCTATCTTGATGCTATGGGTCGTCCCCTTGATGCCAGCAGGGCTGGGAATTATTTTTAAAGGCCTAAATCAGTGCTTTCATTGAGAAAATTGGACCGTGCTGGCTTGTGAGCTCCAGATGAAAAGCTGAAACACTTTCTGACAGCTCACTTCTGAGGGCTGAGATCAGGGCAGATGGCTCAGTGTTCCTTGATATGATTCAATTACCTGTCACTGCCAGATGCCCAGTCTGAGGTACGTGAAGAGAAGCACAGCCAGACAGCCGTAACTACAGAGTTTAGGAAACAGAGGTGCCCTTTCAATTCAATGACCGAAAAGCAAAACACTCCTGCAGATTTTAAGGAAACACAATTTCTCGAAAATGGGAAATGTATTGCTGTCTTAAGAGGTCTGCCTAAACACATTCCCTTCTGGCTCTTAGTTTTCACTGAACCTTTGTTGTCATACTGAAGTTCTACAAAGTTAGGTTTAGGAAATGTTCCAGTGAAAAAGCACCATTGATTTCAGAGACTCATAGAACTATAGGGCTGGAAGGAAACTTCCAGATCAGTTAGTGCTGAGTTCAACCAATTTGATTTTCAGAAAGTGACCAGTGACCTCCTGTCATTCTGATAGGCCACCCAGCAAGGTGGCGTGTGCATATCAATTTTGGGTTGCATAAATGAGAAACCTCCACTTAAATAAAGGAGAAAAAGGCATGTGACTAAAGAACCCTGGAAGTTCTCACAGAATCCTGGGGCAGAGAGTCCTCTGAGACTCAGTAGAAATCTGAGAAACTCAAGAGTCCTCAGAACCTACCCTGAGCCTTCCACCTCTCAGGAACCACAGGGTGTCCTGCACATCTTCTCACTCATCTTGCATATGGCCCAACACACCTGCAGCTCAGGTGTCCTCCACCGACTGACTCAAAGTGCCAGGTCTCCAAGAGGAAAACCTAGTTGACACCATTCACAGTCATGCCAGCCTGGTCACTGAGGAGTCTACTGAGAGAATCCTCTGGCCAGGTGTCCAATTCTAGTGCAGTTTCCTGATGCTTGAAGTTGAAAGGTAGGGTCACTTGCTCAGCTGTGGAGGAATTCCCAAGGCAGGAAACAATCGGCATCTTTAATAACATGAAATGATTTGTTCTCCTGAGAAGGACTGTCAAATTGAAACAAAATTGTATCATGTCTAGGCACAGTTTATGGAATACAAAGATATGGTTTATCTTCATTGCTGCAATATATCACACCTATATATTTAAAAATATATCAATAGATATCAATAAGACATTTGGTAAAATTCAATAACCATCATTTATAAATTCAAAAAAATTGTTAAGCCACCATTAAAAAGGCAATTTATATTATGTAATAGACAAGAGGTTAATACCTTTAGTGTAGAAAGAGTTCTTACAACATAGTAATTTTTTAAAAATTACCTCCTCAATTTAAAAATGGGCAAAGAATTTGAAAAGGTAATTTATGCACAGAGAAATACTCAGCCTAATGAAAAATTGTTTTCTTGGTATTTATGTAATAGATGTTTCTCCTGATATCTCTTAAAATATAGGAAAATTATAAACATTAAAAAGGTATAACAATTAGGAATTTTTAATAATTTATGATACTATACAAATAGAGATGACACAAGAAGCTGGAAAAAATATACACAAAACAGTTATAGGTTTATTTCTAGGTGGAATTTTCTAATATTAACTTTGATTTTTATTTTCTTCTTTGTGCTTTTTTATATTTTCCAAAATTTTTATAACGATATTAATTTTGCTATTGAGAAAGAAAAAAGTAAACATTCACAAAGACACAAAAAGAAAATAAAATTTCAAAAGAGGAAAGATGGGGAAATATTGAAGCCAATCTCTTTAAAATCAGTACCAATAAAAAAAAGTCAAATGTAAAACTATTATATAATATTTTTATATCCTGTAAACCCAAGAAATAAGAAAGAATAAGACAGAGGTTAATTCATGGAAAACAGTTCAGAAAAACTAACCAGATACAGAAGATAGCGTTCTTGAATATAGCAGTCACAGGCCAGAAACTGCAAAAGAGTAATACTAAAAGTACACAAACTTGTCACTCACAGAGGATAATCATATCTAATTTACCTTCCTAAAAATTGTTGTGAGGATCAGGTAGAATAATTGATTTGAAAGCCCTCTCAAATCAAAAAAATGTTTGATGTAATTATAGTGATAACTGTGTGGACATGTTGTTTAAAAGAAAAGATAAATATATGTAAAATGATGTGATTCCTTCCAAGCAATAGTCACTATTCTCCCACTTGCCAAAATATACATTTTATAATATTAGTGCATACTTGTTGCTGATATCCAAGAGAAGAGACGTAAAAGCAATGTCTTATAGAAGAAATATGGTTTTCATCCCTGGCTCTCACCACCCTGTACCTTCTGGGCTTGGCACCTACAAAAGCCAAGATATGAAGAGAAGACATTAGGGAGCACAGATCCAGAGAGAGGGCATAAGAACCACACATACACTAGGGGTGTATGTGCTGATTGTCTTGCAGGTGCCCCATAGGAAATATCCAAGGTCATTTTCGGCCCATCCCCACCCAGATTGGGTGAGTGGCTTTCTTCTCTAGAGGCAGCAGAGGTCAGATGGGGCTAGAAGGCATAACAGGGAGGAGGCAGAGGGTTCAAGGAGACATTGCAAATAGAAAGGGGTGTCCAAGAGGGTAGTGGGGCCCTGGCCCTAAGCGCCAAGACTGAAGGACCAAACCTCATTTAGGAACTGGGGAATGAGTCGGCTCCCTAATCACTACTCCCCCTCCCCACCCCGACTTCGTTCTTGGGTTCTGAATTGGTTGGAAGACAAACTCAAATCTGAAGTCAAGAACTGTTTTGTGCTGAACTGGCTCACTTACCAAATACAAAGCAATTCTAAAATAAAGAATCATTCATAAATTAATAGAACAGGTTCTGAGTACTTATTCCCAGATGTATTTTACCTATCTAATACTCTCTCCTGCTTCTCCACCAACATCTAGTTCAAAACTTAATGTCCTCATCCCTCCTTAGATGTATGCATGTGTCACAGTAAAAACCAAACCACTAGGTTCGAATGGCAGCTTCACCACTTGCTAGCTGTGCGATTTCCAACAGATTGCTTAACCTCTCTGTGACTCACTTCTTCATCTGAATAATTGGGAGTGAAGCACTTACTTTAAAGAGTTGCCAGAAGGGTTAGTAAGATAAGGCAAGGAAATCAATTGCAGAGCGCTCAATACGTAATGAATGCAGCATCAACGGTGGTGGTCTTTTTTAAGGAAAATAATGTGTTTTTAACATTATACTTTGCAAGTTCTATAACATCACTGCTATTAATGAAATGAGATAAAGAAACTTTTATTCACTGGCATTCCTCTAAGGAAGTGTACATTTATTTGGAGGAAATAATTTAATAAACTGATTGCGATGGATGGTAAGACCTCAAAATCATGCTTCAAGTGACGAAAATGCTAAATTGAGATTCAAGAGGCAAGTTGAGAAATTTGTTTTGCTCCTGAGGTCGAGGGAAGAGAAGAAAAGCCAGATGGGAAGTAGGAAGAGAGAGTGAAAGGAGAGAGCAACTCCCAAAGTTCATGCCCAGGTTAGCTCGCCAGGCAGACACACAGAAGAGGGTACGAAAGCGAGACCGCCTGGCCTAGGAGAAAGCCGTCCCCTTGGGAATTTTAGAAAGGCTTTTTATATAGTTTTGTGCAGTTCGCTCATTTTGCAGAGGGACAAATGCGAGGACTGGATGAGCCATTTCTTCTAGTCTGCAAGCTGGACAACCCACAAGATCACGTCTCCAGAAATACTGATAGGGCAACGTGAGCTGTGAAACTATAGGCACAGGAGGGGTACTGGCTTAACATAGCCACTTCCAAATAGAGATGGACAATATATTCTGACTCAGTACTTTCCTACTCTTTTTATTTTGAGCCTCCCAGAGACGTATCACTTCAGGGAGGTTAAGGCAACTTAACACGTGCACACCCCCCATTAGTCTGGAGTACTCCTGGACTGTGTCCTCCTGTATCAATTTCTTCACCTCATAATATTTACTTGATTTCTGAACACAGGCTTAGCTTTTGGCATTTAATTCTCTTGCCATATCAGGAGGGCCAACTGGGAAAAATGAGCCTCCGTTATCAATTTGTATCTAATAGTTTATACGTGGCCAACAAGTCTGGTGATGCCACTTGGCTATATTAATTATATTCCATCAAGGCAAGAACCATAAAACTCATGAGACAAATATTAAGTAGGCTGTTTGCAAATGAAATTAAGACCTGCCCCAACTCAATCACAAATCAGAGACTGTAGATAAGACATTGAAGCCCAGAGGGTATTTTATTTTACATATTAGAAGGCGTGGTGGTAAAGTTAGTCCAAACTTGTTATCTGCAACGCACAGGCATAGATCATTTACTACCCTTGGTCATTCCCCAAGTGTTAAGCACTGTGAACTGAGGCAACTTTATTCAAAGAATTATTTACCTTATTTTTTTTTAGGAGTCAAGAGAAATTAGTACAATAGTGATGAAGATTACCAGAAATTTTTTTTAACCTCAAAATTTTTAAAAATCCTCTCCCCACCCTCTATACACCCTACTCACACACAGCTTCACACAGCCAGAATTTTCCTTAGGTGTGCATTGGAGATACTATCAGCGATCCTACCAGCAATTAGGTGACTGATCGCGTGGCTTTTACATACCTGGAAAGGCAGGACTGGAAATTGTTGAAGAGCGGGGAAGAAGAGCCGGTTAGCATGCAGAAAAGGCACCCACACTGGGGGAAGTAGCCTCAAGGAGAGATGGAGGTTGGAAAGGCTTCGTTCAGTCTGCCCCGCGTCCCTGTCTGCATCTGTCTTCCTGACCCTCACTCCTATCAGCTGAGAATCTCAAAGGGAAACTTTCCTGGGGAGCTGAGCCACTTAAAGGGCCCAGTTAAGACACCCAAACAAATGCTGGTGCGTCCTGTCTGTTCTGAAAGGGAAATTCAGAACATTCAGTTATGCAATAAAGCCAGAAATGACACACGTATCACCAACAGGTAAACAGTCTCTTGAGCTAACTTTGTGCATTTTTGGACTTCTATTACACCGGTTTTGAAAACAAATTTAGCATTCTAGGGGTATAAAGCTACATTAAGCAAATTCAATTTTAGCCATCTACATTTGAACAAAAATAAATCGAAATGAGTAGGCTTTTAATTTTTTTCTCATTTATAAAAATAATACATGTGCATTGGGTAAAATACAGAAAATATAAAGAAGAAAATGAAAAGTCAACATTAATTTCAACACCAACGGAAAACCCCTGTTAACATTTGAGGTATTTATCCTCAAGTTTTTTTCTATTCATATATTTAGAAATAATTTTTATTGTTATCCTATATTATATGCAGGTTTTACATTTAAAATTATTTTGATAAAACATACATCTGGAATTAAATTCAAAAGGCCATTCAATGAAAATAAGACTCTAGCTACCAAACTGCATTTTCCAGAGGCAATGAGTTAACAGTTTATTTTTTAATTTATTTTTTAAAATAAAAATAAAGAATTCATTTTTAAATTCTTTAAAAGAATAATACATATGTAAATATATATATATAATTTTAGTACAAACTATAGCATATGATATACTCTGTTCTGTACCATTTTATTTGGTTACTATCTCTGCCCTATCTGAGAAGCTCTGCCCTATCTCTGCATAAAGATTCTTCATTATTTGTAAAGGCTATAATATTCCATTGCTTAGATATTGCATGTTATTTAATCAGTCCCCTACTAATGAATGTTTATTCTAATTCCAAACTTTTTACGTCTTTATATTTTTTCCTAGTATTATAGCTTTCAGTTTTTCTTTTTTTAATATATCTTGATTGATTTCAGAGAGAGGAAGGGAGAGGGAGAGAGAGAGAAACATCAATGATGAGAGAGTCATTGATCGGCTGCCTCCTGCACGCCCCTGACTGGGGATCGCACCCCCAACCCGGGCATGTGCCCTGACCAGGAATCGAACCCCGATCGCCTGGATCCTAGGTCGACGCTCAACCACTGAGCCACAGCTGGCCAGGCTAGCTTTTAATTTTTCAATGTCACTATTTATTCTTTATATATAAGATGTTAATAAGTTGCATACTATTTAATTTTATGTATTTATAATAATTTATTTAATGAATCCCTAGCAGTCAATGATCATTCTTCTGTACAACTTTTGTTCCCATCTCAGTCAAAAAGTTTCCTCGTGACATATTCCTGGATGTGAGCCCAAAGGACACATACCTATTAATGTTCTTAACACACATTTCAAATTATTTTTCAGGTAAAAAATGATGCCATTTTATAATCCTACCAGGAGCCCATATCAGCACTGAATATGGTCAATTTTTTTAAACTTTAAATTTTGCCAGTTTCATATGCAAAAACATCTTGTTTTCATTGTTCGGTTCAGCTGCTATTTATGAGGGGACTAGTCACCAGGCTTAGCCACATGCCCTGGGCGTACAGCAGTGAGCAAAGTACCTACCCTCATGGAGCTTACATTCTAGGTGAGGAAACAAATAATAAACTATAGTTTGAAATAATAGCATTGTATTATTGATAATAATGAACGTTTCTTTGACTTCTGCACTATTTAAAATGTTTAAAAACTCTTTCGCATCATGTATTTCAAGTAAATGGTATAACAGACATTCTGCCTAAAGGATGTGTCCATTCACCACCCATCTAGCCCAGTGCCCCGGTTTCAATCATAAATGTTTTCCCAAAATCCTTCCCCACCTTCCCTAAAGTCTTCCTATGCCTACATCATGAGTGTCTGGACCTTACCAATCCTTCAAAGCCCCCTCAGGAGTCATCGATACCTTGAAGCCTTCAAGCCACCCCAGGTAGAAGTAATATCTTCCCCCCTGATGAACTTGTCTATAGTTCATCTTGTACTATTACTTGTGTAATAATGTTATCTTTTATCAATGTTTAGGGTTTGAACTGTGATTTATTAAGTCACATTTGTTTGAGCAATGTATCATGTTACATTGTGTACTAAAACGTTTTTAAAAATCAGACTGGCAAATCTCACCTGCTCCTCCTAAATTTGTGCTGCCAAATTACCTGTTCTTTTTGTAGAACTGGCCTCACCCTAGACATGTCTGTAAAGGGCAACGCCCAGCATTTAAACGCGCACCTTTATGTAGGTCAGGGTTGGTCCCTACAGCTGTTTCTCTGCATAATAGCTGCAGTCATTAGTCCCATATGCTGTTTTCCAAAGTGCTGCAAACATAACTTTGTCGGTCTGATGAAATATGCACTGAGCAAAGGGTCAGAAAGGCTGGATTCAAGTTCTGACTTTGTTCAATTCTGTCACTTCTCTGGGCCCATTTCATCATCTGTAAAATAACGCCACTGCACTAGAGCACTGGGACGATTTCAGTTTTTTCTTTGCTTTGTTTCATTTTTGTTTTGCTTTCATCGCAGCAGCAGTAAAGACTTCTTTAAAAATTAAAGTGGAAGGAGGGGCAATAATAGATAACAGGGAAGGTTCTCTGGTAGAAGCTGGGAGAAAGGGCTGGAAGCCTGCCTCTTGACCTCCCCCCACAGCAGCCAGGGAAGCTCTTCTGTGGCCTGAATCCCAGGGTAGTTCCTGAGAACGCACTTTGAAACCATTAAACTAGGTCAGGGTTTTCTAAGCTTTAGGCATCCATATACCAACTTATGATTTTTGCCAGAATCAGCATCTACTATGTGCTATTTATTCATTCATTCATCCAATCAACAAAGATTTATTGAGGCCCTGTTCTGTACTGGAGACTCAGCAGAAACAGAGCTCCTTTCTTGGCAAGGAGGATTACATTCTACAGAGCTGTATCTCATGGTGTTGGGAGTCCAAACTCTAAGTTTGGACAGACCTGGTTTGTCTGGATTCAGACAGTTCTGTCCCTTATGCCTGTGTGAATTTGGGCAAGTTACGCAACTTTCCTTTGCTTCAATTTGGTTTCCTGTAAAATGGAATTCAACTCATAGGGTGGTTGTGAAGATGAAGTGAGGAACTACATACAAAGCACTTAGCATAACACTAGGCACACAGCACTTAATAAAAACAGCTGTTATTTTTCTAATCTACTTACTTTTTAATTGAAGTAATTTCTTTAGCTTCATTCTAAGCAAATACATTTAATATACTAACTAGGTATTTCTAACACACTTAGAGATATATACACAACAATTCCATTTCAAAATGTTCTTCACGCCGAAAGTCAGCTCGCTCCCCAGCAGTAGGTGTGACACATTTGGAAGGCGTGACCGCCCTCCTTTCTCCTCGCATGAGCAGCCCATGCTCCTCCGGTCAAATGCCACAGAAGGACTTCATTTTCCTTTGTGTATGACTGTCCTATCCATCTTAAGAAAACAATCATTAGGTGCTTAATTACTGCATGGATCCTATCTAGGAAACAGCCGGCACCCTTTCATCATCCAGGTAAAGATCAAAGCCACACTAAGGTGTGATGAAACCATATGCCAGGTCATGCAGGCACCTCGACAAAGATAATAAACCAATACATGGAAAGGCGATCAAACATTTCTATCATATATTGCTTAAGAAGGATTTTTCAGAGACAGAGACAAGAGTTAAGTCCTGAGAGTGAAGTTGGCAATGGGAGCTCCACGGTCAGATGACATGTTCGCCCATCTTCCCAGTGGCTCCGCTCCCTCCCCAAGGGCCTGGCTGCTGTCTTTGGGGAGCCTGCAGTGTTCCTTTCTTCTCTATTTCCCCAGAGACAGAGCCTGGACTCTGCAAGGGCCAGGTCACTAGGAAACCCCAGGCCAGGAACCTTGTTATGCCACCACTTAAACACAGCCTCTTCTAATCACCAGGCTTTTCCTAGGGCCTGCCTTTCCAGCCCCCATTGCATCCAGCTGCACACAAACGTCCTGTTACCAGGAGTTACCTGCCAGTTACTGAAAGAGTTCTGCGGCAACCACACCAAGGCAGAGAATCTTGGAAGTGAATGCCGAAGTTTTCGGGTGACTGGGCTGTGGCCAGACCTCTGTGCAATTCAGGAACTCTCTCTATGGACATGCAGATGGACATCCAGTTTCTACTTCAACCCTAAACAGAGGCCACCAGCCTCCAGGTACAGCTTGCAACCTGATTGGTGACCACAGTCATGTATAGTCAAAGATCTGCATCCTAGCCCCAGCTCTGTATGCTACCTGTCAGTTGTGTGACACTGAGCACGTGTCACCCCTCTTGGCCTTATTTTCCCCTTTTGCAAACTGAGGAGCATGTTTGATGGGATTTCTAAGGTCCCTCCCATAATAACTAGCATTTACCCAGTCTGATTCCAACCATCTCTCTCCTTCATGGCAGCCCTCAAATATTTAGCTGCAGTGTTCACGCAATCTCTTCCTCAGCAAATGTCCCCCCTTCTTTTCCAACATCCTCGTCATGACTGGTTTCCAGATCCTGCTCTGCTCTGGTCACCCTCTTCTGGAAGGGGGCCAGCTCATCAGCTCGGTTCAGATAAGGGGCACAGCAGAGCTTGCCTGGGACTTCTTCCAGAGCACCTGCTCATTGCCAGAACCGAGACTGTCTGCCTCAATTAGAACATCTGGTCACCTTCCCTTGTCCCCCTAATCCTATTGCAAAACCACTGGCTACCCAGATACACGGGGTTAGATTTATAATAATGGCTATTAGGAAAAGACAAAGAAGGAACCTGCTAATGCATAACCTCATGTTTTCCAATACATTAATTTTAAAAAGAAACACTAATAAAACTACTTGTAATAAATACTGTGACACTCCCCAG
Source organism: Miniopterus schreibersii (assembly GCF_964146895.1). Taxonomy (NCBI): domain Eukaryota; kingdom Metazoa; phylum Chordata; class Mammalia; order Chiroptera; family Miniopteridae; genus Miniopterus; species Miniopterus schreibersii. The sequence goes on along the minus strand of NC_138107.1, from coordinate 73,613,573 downwards.
CTTCTCAAACAGCAACTTATTTCTGAAAGTACTAGCTGGGAGATAAAACCATTTCTTCCGCAGGTACAGAAAAAGTGCTCACCAGGCCACTGAACTCAGCCAAGAAGATACTGCCGCCACCTGGTGGTGACAGCTGTTACCTAGCCCCTATCCATCAGCAGGACTTCCTGATGAATCGCTGAGTAAAATATGTATTGGCTGGTTTTCATAGTAGAAGCCCCCAGACAAAGAAAATTAATGGAGACAGCACAATTGACCAAGACTTCAGCCAGATTCATTCCCTTCTGTTTATTTTTCTCACCTCTCAGACCACTGACCTTTCCCCAGCCCCCTTCCTATCAGGAACCGAATGTGCTTGACAAGCCCCAGCAGAACGGTGTCCACTCCTATGGCAGAGGCCACAGCATCTGTGACTGTCCACCTCCGAGTCCCAGAGTGTCGAGCAACTTCTGAACCACAGCAGCTTGCTCTCCCTTTCATCTCCTTGCCTCTACCCAAAAGAGATGTAGGCGGTGGCAGATTTCTCCATCATTCTCCGAATTCCTTCATGCTAGTTTCACCCCCTGGTCTGGTGCCCCAAATAACGCCGTGTAGAGTAAATGTCTTTGTCCACAGCCTGTTAGGTGTGGCGCGGAAGCCCCGAGGTCTGACTTCCATCTCTGCGGCGAAGACGAGCCACCTCCCCTCTTAGCGTTATGGCCGTAGGATTGGTGTCATCTATGGTGTCCACCCAGAACTCTACACAGAGGTCTGCAGGCCTGATGGGGGCTCTGGGGTACGCGGCCAGGGCTCCAGGGTGGATGGAGGCCCCGGGGTACACGGTCAGAGATTCTGACGGTTGGTTCCTCTGGATTCCAAGCCCCATGTGCCTGTCTTGATGAGCATCTACAACACCAGCTTCTCCCCCTTGTAAATGTGTCCCTTCCTCCCAAGAGTCCTATTGCAGGGCCATGGGGGGGGGGGGGAGAAGCAACATCCAGGGAGCAGGGATGACTGTGTGTATCTAGTCCAGTGATAATCCCAGAGGCTGATTTGAGGAAGTTTGTCAACCTGAAAATAACTTATTTTCCTCATCACTAGCTCACAAGTGCTACGAACTGAAGAAAGCGGTGCGGAGGAGGTAGTGAGTTCATCCATGGTAGGAAAGCGCTATATTAAGCTTATTTTGCAGCACGAACCGGTGTTTACCTAAGTGCCTTCCCGGCAGCCACGGAAGGAGCTGCTGTCTGAAGACGGACACAAGGACCCCAGCGCTCAGGTCACAGGGCGGTGAGGAATCAGGGAAGGGGCAGGGCAGGAGGTGGCAAAGGCGACGGGAAAGGGGAGGACGGGGGAACATCTCGGAAACGTGACGGAAAATAAGATGACTGGCCAGCAGCGCCGAGGCTTCGGGCCGAGCCCCCTCCCTGCGCCCCTCACCCGGCCGTCCTTTTGTTCTGCTGCTGTCCTCTCAGGGGGCCAGTGTGTCGCTGTCATATGAGAATATGAAGGGAAAGGAGAGAAAAGATTACGGAAGTCCTGCCATCCCTAAGGCTCTATGTCTTGGAACGTATTTCTACCATGTTATAGGTTATAGAGGTCTGTGGGATTTTACTTATGTAGTTGCTTTTCCTAAATATTTTGGATCCTGTTTATAATTTTTCTGATATTTTGAACAGAAGCAAGCTCTTAATTATAATGCTGGGGTTTTTTTCATAATGCTGTTTTGATAGGAAATTATAACCCATTTAACCATACACCATGACACATCATAGTTTCCAAAGGGACTGTAGGTACCAACGGAAGAAGCCTGTTGTATACAGTTTTAAACAATCACACCCAACCTTATGGGTGGATGGGTAGATGGATGGATGGATGGACGAATAGATAACTAAATGAATAAATGGTCTTGCTATCTAATATTCTGTATAATTCACAGGTGACACCGAGGAAATTAAGTGGCAGGTGTATGTCTTTCAGCAATTAAGGATGTTGGACATTGTCCCTATGCTAATAACAGGCCTGTGGCTGCAGCTCGTGTTCACATTTGCAGCACTCTCTACCTGCCACCTTCCCCCAGGGCTCACCTACGCTTCCATTAGACTCTAAGCTTGCTTTCTAGTGAGACGTCTGAACAATATGGTGCCCTCACTGAAAGAGGCTGGTGACCACGCGAACAGGTTTTCCTGTAATGACAGGAAAAACCTCTCTGGTGGTAGATACGTTTCCATGGTCCCTTTTCCCTTTAGATTATGACATTTATAGGCTGCTACTCAAGAGTCAGAGTGTGTTTTCTTTTTTTCACAATATCCCATAGGTGATGATAGATAGATAGATGATAGATGATAGATAGATAGATAGATAGATAGATAGATAGATAGATAGATAGATAGATAGATAGACAGATAGATCCAGAAGTGCAGACACCACACACACCTTGTACCACTTACAAAGTCAGTAAAAATTTTAAGGTGTCAAGAGCAGCAACAAATTGTCAATGATTCTAAGGGGGGAATTTCAATCCAGAATAACGATTTTAAAAGCAATGTTCTATTTTACCCTAATAAATTAATCTAACCAAATAGCTGTTGTTTTAGTATTTAAGTATTGCCCATTGATATATAAAGCCCAACTCACAAAAGGGAATTCTAATATCCAGGCCGAGAAACTCCAGAGCATATGCGTCCTCGAGTTCCCCATTTGGTTGAAGGATCTCCACTGTCAACACTAAGCTGTGACTGTCGCTTTATTGGCTGGCCACTTCCTGCAGCTGTCACAGGGCTGCTTAGAAGGGGTCAAGGCCTGTTGTGACAAGCCCCAAGGGTATGACTCCAAGCCTTTGGGAAACAAAAGGAAACTCTTGGGACTCTAGTTAAAGACCAGGCAACCACTAACAAATAGTTCCAGCAGCCTTAAAGAGAAGAGGGTGTGGGTCTGGGAGCAGGTCTTCCCTTAAGAACTTTCACGGCACAGTGGGCCTGTTATGCACCAGGTTGGAGTTAAATTCTGGGAATTCAAGACAAATAAGATAAAATCTTGTCCCCAAAGTATTTAAAACGGGCAATTTGATACTCCCTCCCCACTGTTCCATCTCTTTTCCTTCCTTCCTTCCTTCCTTCCTTCCTTCCTTCCTTCCTTCCTTCCTTCCTTCCTCCCTTCCTCCCTCCCTCCCTCCCTCCCTCCCTCCCTCCCTCCCTCCCTCCCTCCCTTCCTTCTTTCCCTCCTTCCTTCCTTCCTTCCTTCCTTCCTTCCTTCCTTCCTTCCTTCCTTCCTTCCTTCCTTCCTTTTGAATTTCTCACCAATACAGCTCAGGGGTTCAGAATGCAGGCTCTGCACCCACACTAGATTGAAATCCCAACTCTACATTTTTTAGTCACTGAGACAAGTTACTTAACATCTCTGGGCCTCAGTTTCCTTCTCTGCAAGTAGGGAAAATGGTAGCTCTTGCTTTGGGGAGATGCTTAGGAGATGTTAAGTGAATAGGACATGTTAGCTACTGTTAATGATACATCATTCTCTCCTGTACTGTCAACAATGGCATTATCTTGTCTTTTATCTCCATAAAAAATTATAACTGAGATCAGAAAGGCAACATTGGAACTGTCAATCAGTGTCAGAAGGTAGCTGAAACACATTAATTAGAGCTCTGATTGTTGCTTTAATTAATAGAGAAGTTGAATGTTTCTCTACACATTTATTACCCCTTGTGTTAAGGGAAGGTATTCAGAGTCCCTGGATGTGGGCGTTTCTTATCATACATTTGGGGACATCCAGGCAACTTCATTTTGTCTGTTTCAGAGAAGAGGAGGTTTGTGTTTTCTTTAAAAATGGAATTAACTTCACTGTTCCCTCTGATTATAAGGGCTAGTCATGTTCATTACAAAATTTTTGGAAAATACAATAAAGTATAGCCAAGAAAAAAAAAAAATCTCTCAAAACCTCAACTGAAATAACAACTGGGAGCATTTTCATATATATCCCTCCATGAATTTTTATGCACATATATTTAATAAAATAGTAAAAATAAAAGTTAATAGTGAGAACTTATCACATGCCAAACACTATTCTAAGTGCTCTACATGTACTACCTTAATTTTCACAGCAACCCTGTGAGATAGGCTACCAGCAGAAGAGACCAAGCCACAGAAGTGAACACTGTAAGTGAAACGCCAGATCAGAGTACTTACTTTTTTAAACTTTTAATGTTTGGTGCCAAGTTGCCCTCCAGAGACCTCTGTCCATTAGAGTATGAGAGTGTTTCCCCCACACTTTTGCCAACACTGATAAAATTTTCATTAGTCTGAGAAGTGAAAATATCATTGTTTTTTTCAAATTTCTATCTCTTTGATTAATAGTTGAATATTTCCTTATTACTTAATTACCATTTATAATACTTTTAACATTTGCCTTATTCTGCTTTTTTTCTAATGGAGTTTTAAATTTTTTTATTGATTATAATTTTGATTTGTGTATTAACATTAACCCTTTTTGTCTGATATTAGATGTTGAATAGTTTCCTTAACACTTAATGAACTTGCAAAGGAGGTTTTTTTCTCCATAAAAGTTATATATATATATATATATCCTTCTCAATGCCAAGATTACACATATATTCACTTATATTTCCTTTTAAAAATTAAGATTTCCATACAACTATCACAGGCAGGTATCAATAAAGAAGACACTCCTTAACCAAATCAAAAAGAAAAAAAAATACTAGCAAGCTGAAAGCCCCAGTTTATAATAGTTTCAAGAAAGGGGAAAGGCAAGCTACCAGGCTAATAGAGAAATGATTTCACAGATGAGGAGAGGGAGGTTAAGCCACTGCATGACTTGGCCAGAGTCACAGTAGAGGCAGGGAAGTTGCGGGAGGCTCCAGGCTCCCAACCCATGCTCCGCTGTCCCTTCGGACTTCCCTTAAAACACACAGATTTAAAGATAAATCAGAACTGCAAGAGAGTGACCAAAGAAATTGGAGTGTGGGGTGGCCTTCTGGGCGCGGGCCGGGTGACAGCACTGGTGGCGGCCCTGGCTCCTCTTCTCAACCGGAGCGCCTCCTCCGTCCCGAGCGTCGGCCTGCGCGCACCGGGCCTCAGTTACCTTCCCTCCTCCTCGCCTCCCCACCTAAGCTGGTGGAGATGAGCACAGGCAGCCCCCAGGAAAGACCCGGTGCCCTGCGTGAGGTCGGCGAGGGCACCAGAAGCGCATTCCACTTAATTACCCGGAGACATTCTCTAGGATTGCTTTTGATGCCATTCCCAGATCCAATTAGCCAAAACCTTTCATTTGGATGCAACGTGAAGATGCAAAAACAAATAACTGTGGTACTGTATTTGCACAGCTTAAACGGCTCCATTTGTTTAGTTTAAACAGATGAATAGCTTTCCAGAAATACACAGAAGAGCACTTCAGGGCCTGACGAATGCACAACAATGACAGCTGCAAAGTCACAAAGTACCATGTAGGTGGCATTTGCTAATGAGTTGTATTTTGGGAGAGAGAAAAAAGTTGTTCAAATGATGAAAGTCAAAGCCAAAATAGAAACCTTCTCCCCATCTAATTTATTTTATGAATTAACAGCTGGATTAATTGTTTGGAATATGATCTAGTTGGCATCAGTAAGGAGCAGGTTATACCATTTAATAAGGGAAGGCTCTGTCTCACTATTTTTTTGACTTCACTAAATAGAAATAATATACACAAGATACTTTCATAATTGTGTGAATATAACGCTTGCTTTTTCTTTCATAAACATATGTGTTAACAATGAGATAAGTACATATGCCTAAGAGTCAGAAAGGAGAATTTCTACAAATGGGCAGGTGAGTTTTGCAATTCCAGGGAGTACAGTTAAAAGTAGTACTAAAAATATATGAAACTAATTTTCAAATATTTTCAACTTTAAAGTTATTCAAAATAAGTTAACAAAAGAGTTTCATGAACTTTTAATTCAAGCAAAATTAATTTTTTAAAATTAATTTTTTAAAATTAATTTTGTTACTTTCTTTTCTGTTCATTCAAGGATGGTTTTTAAAAATTAGATTAATTGCTTTTCCACCTAAACAGCCTAATCTTAACATGGGGGATTTTTAATTATGTTGATAACAGTGTATGCCTAATAGCAAGCATTCTCTGAATTTATACAGACCTTTCAAATTAATCTGTCTGATCAGATTAATAGACTGAACAGAGAAATGGCCTGTTTCTGAATGACACTCAAAACGTTCATGTTTATTGCACATAAAATAAAGACCCTTAGTAGTTTTGAAAGTGCTGAGAGATAGTATACTCCGGTTGAAAGATGACTGAACTGTATTATTCCAGGTCTGAGGACATTTTTATTTAATTCGAGGAGAGTAAGCAACATCTGCTGCGAAAACAGTGCTAATGACAGAAACCAGTGACACAGAATCAACCTGCCCAGTATTTATCTTTAATCCTCTCTTCTTTCGAATTGTGTCCTTTCTATCTTCACATCTTAACCTGTTTTATAAACCTCACATTCTAATCTTTATTCCTTTCTTAACTGAAACCCTGAATAAAAATCAGCTCATCCAATACACACAAGACAGAAACCCTGGGTTCTAAACCCTGTGCTTGTGACGCTGAGTCAGTGGCCAATTTTTAGCGCCGAGGGGCCGGCCGCAGTCACACCTGAGTTAACTCCTTTGTGCCCTTCCAGGTCTCTCTTTCCCACTTGGCGGGTGCTGCCTTCCTTCCCACTGCCCTCTCTACACCCTACTCCCACCCTTGTCCATCCCAAACCTTCAAAAGAGTTTTTACCAACTTTTTCATTCTGAGGACCCATCCAAATGGTCCTCAGAGTGGGCACAGGTAGTTTTATGGGAATCAGCTCCCAGATCCTCAGCATCTAAAGGGTTTGTTTTTTTACTAAAACCATTTTACCTGAGAAGGAGCCTGTGGCCCGGGTGTTCTGCTGGTTTTCTGTTTCCATCTCTCCTTTCACATGTGCCCTTCTCTCACCTAAAAAAATGAAGGCACATCTGTTAGGACTCACTGCAGTACATTGCCTTAGGGCTTAAAACCCTCTGAGGCATCCAAGACACAATCAATTTAAAATAGGGGTGTTGGTGTTGGTGTTGGTATTGAGACCATGAATGATTCTAACGACTGGCTAACAAATCCTTCTGCAAGTCAAGTGGCTTCTGATTCTTTTTTTTTTTTTTTTTTTTCTAAAGAGCTGGTAAAACATTAAAAATATTTTTTCATGATAGATTACTATGTAACTTTGTTCAGATATGTCTTGGAGAAGTGAATGGCTTTCCTACACCAAAACTTTTTCCGTTAATTACCATCTACTTAATTAGTGAACGAAATTTCTCAACACATCTATAAAAAGGTCAAATATAATGAGAACTGGATCTGAACCTTGTCCTTTCTAACCATAAGTAATATTCATCCATGAAAACATAAAATAACTGTTAAATACCTCATCTATCTCATTCAGAAGTGCAGTTCTAATATAATGTTATATTTATATTTAGTAACCATTAACATTTGTAGCATAATGATGCTGAGGACTTCTTGAGTACTAATAATTGTAATGGTAACTCAATTCCAGAAGACAATCTTTAAACACTTAGGGTCCTGTGGTCAAAAACTTAATTTCAATTTATATGCATATTTTTGTTTCAGAAAAATATTTAAAACTTTCAAGCATGGGAAACACTAGAATAAAATTTCTATCAGGGAATGGAACAGACATATGATTTCAAAGAGGTTAAGGAAAAAAAATTTCCTTATATAAAATTTCCCCTCATGTTTACCCAAGTCTTTCCTATCCCTATGGGATTTAGGCTCTGTTGAATACATTGATAAATACCTTTCCATTTTATTTTAAATAAAATAAAAGTGGAAATTACATCCTTTGCAACTACATAAATTCAGCTTAAAGTTTTTAGATATCAGCCTAAACATGTGCAAAGAACCAAAGAATACATAGCTTTTGAAAATGCTCTTTGAGGAGATATAAGCAAAAAAGTTTGAAGACTACTGGTCTACCACATTCTACTCTACAACTCTTACCTCCCCAGCATTACCATCCAGAATGTTCTGCTTTCAGTTATGGTGCAGTGGTCAAGAATATATGCTTTGGAGTCAGGAGGACCTATGCATAATTACTGGGGCTAGGGTGAGGCAGGCCAGGAGGCCAGGGTACAAAACTTGAGACACTCCCAGGTTCATGCAAGCATCAACCTACCCTTGCCTAAACCTGAGAGTTTGCCTCCTTAAATTTTGCCTCTAGGAGCCTCTCTTGCCTCACCCTAGTATTTTCCACTTATTACTGAGTGATCTCAAGAAATTATTTAGCTTCTCTGAGCCTCAGTGTCCCCAATCATAAATAGGGAAAATAATAGTGCTTTACAGAGTTGCACCATAGGATTAGAGAACAGGCAGAGTACTTAGCAAAGTGCTGCCTGTTGTCACCAATCAATAAATGTCCACTATTTTCTGACACTGATAAACCAATTCATAATGAGGCGATAATCACTGAAAGACTTAAAGGATTATTGTTCCCAGATGGCTTGATTTTAGAAGGCCCTTGGAGAGGCAATATTTTCACACATGTGCACACACACACACTGCACAACCAGGGTGGCTGATAGGTGGAGGCTTCCCCCCTTTCCTCTCTTCTGTCCTCTCCCACCATCCTCTCACTTCAGTTTAGACTGATATGTGCCCTCTCTGTGCTCAGGACTGTCTCTGTTTTTCAAAATAAACCTGAAAAGGACTTGGACCTCAAGTTCCGTTTGCAATAAGCATAGATACAAGCACTTAATCTGCACAGTACTTTAAGCATAACACAATATAACCTAACAGCATAGTCTCCAAAGAGTCATTATTAGTGAAAATATTAAAATGTGCATGGAGGGTTAGTTTCCACATGGGTGCGATGGATAATTTTGTGAGAAGCCCGGTGAAGATTTGATAAGTCTTCTTTCATTCCCTGCCTGTCTTAGTCCATTGAGGCTGCCTTAACAAAAATACCACACACTGGGTGGCTTATAAGCAGTAGACATTTATTTCTCACAGTTCTGGAGGCTGGGAAGTCCAGGATCAAAGCACCACCAGATTCAGTGTCCTGGGAAAGCCTGCTTCCTTGCTCATAGACTGCATCTTCTTGGTGTCACCTTGCCTGGTGGAAGGGCATGCCCCTCATGACATAAACCCCTCCCAAAGCCCCACCTCCTAATACCATCACATCAGGCATTAGGCTTCAACATATAAATTCTGGGGGGACACAAACTTTCAGACCACAGGACTGCCCACCGTTAGGGTCTGCCTGCAGGGCCTAGTTCCTCCCTCAACATCCGGTTACCAACACTGAGTGTGGATTACGTAGGGCACAGTTCTGGGTCTGGACAGGATGCAGAGATGAGTCAACACAATGCTCATTTTGATTAGCTTAAAATTGAAAGGATATATTTGATTTCTTCTCTTTGCTGATTATTTTCTAGCCTCACAACACCAAAACTGATATTTTTATTTGTTCGCAAACAAACAATAATATACTGAGTCATGCCCAGAGTCACAGAGATACTAAATGTTCACTCAAATATTTATTCATCAACAAATATCTTGAAATGCCTGGTGTATGCCAGGCAACTGTGTGGACACAGCAGAAACAAAGTATTTTTTAAAAATCCCTGCTCTCAAGATTTTTTTGAGAGAAGCAGGATAAAGGAGGTGTCTCTCTTAATAAATTAAAACCCAAACCCTCAAGGTTCAGGCATCCAGGGAGAGCCCAGCCTCTCAGCTAGCTGCACCTTATGCTCCGTTTATATTATTGTTTACAGATGGTTCTGTATATATTCTCCTAGAGAATATATAAACTACCCGAGGAAATCATACCAATCGATCGACAATAATCTGAGGAAGTCCATAAAGAAGCATAGATATGAATGTAGCTGCTGAGAGCTGTGGAACCAAAGCGAGGCCAGAGGAGCAGGAGGGAGAGGCAGGGAAGGCCCCTTTGAAGGAGTGGGACTTGGATAAACGTGGGATGAGAAGTGACAGGGAAGACCCTGCAACTAAGAGAACCTGCGCTACCCCTGTCCCCACCCCCAGCTTCTCCCTCTCCCCTGGTAAATTATCTCAACGTCAGCGCCACAGCAGCAGGTGCCTGGGGGCCTGGCACAGCCGCTCAGGCATTGACGGTTGTGTTTACTGAAGAAGAAAAAAAAAGAATTTGAAGAGATCTTAACTCTGTAGAGAAAATTAGGCTTTAGGTGATCAGCTGTGATCAGCAGCCTGCTCACATAATCACCCTTTCCCTCTCATTTTATTAGTAACACACCCACTAAAAACGAAGCAATAGTAAACAGTAACTCTAAGAGGCTTTCTTTCACCTACGCAAAATGAATTTTTGTAATTGGAAGGTAGCTGTTTACAGATACTGATTTCCACAGAAGGTACAAAATTTCCTCGGTATTGCGTGCTCCCCCCCAACCGCCCAATGGCTGTTTTTTAACTCAATCATTTTCCTTCATCACAAGGTCATGGAATAAATATTCTTTTTCTTTTAAGTTGATCGAGGCTTTGATGTAAAATAACAATGAAGAGGCTTATTAATAAAGATAAGATTAAGTTTCACCATTTGCCTTTTGGTTTTTTCCTTCTATTCTCTACTTTTATTTCTGAGGGAAAAGAGATCAGGTCAAAAACATAACTAGCACTTGCTTGACTTCAAAGGAACAAAATTTCTGTTGCTGTGGGATTGTTGGGCCCCTGCTCAGCATCGATTTCATTCTAATGGACTCTGTTTTCTGTTTCGAATTCATATGTAAATTCCAAACATTTTGCTTTGATGCAATTCCCAAGAAAGGTTCAGACAAGCTGTCTTTTTTCTTCTTTTAAGTGTAATATTAAAACCTCATTCTATACCCCTCCTCTAGCTGCCTCATTACAATCTTAAAGTCATCACCTTTGTTCTCTCCCTGGAGGTTTATTGGAGGAGGGGGGGTTAGAACAGGATGAGATGGAGACATTTTCATCAGAGGATTGTTCCAGGATGAAAACGCTCGCAGGAATACATAATGTGCTTCAGAGGAACTAAGGAGGGAAAAGCAAAGGTGGGGAGCCATCTGCTGCTGTGGGTGTCAGACCCACCGGAGAGACTGTGCACGCGTGACGTGCTTCAGATTAGTTGACACGGTCATGCAAGCAACAGAAAGTTATATGGTTTTTAGTCTTCAGGTAGCAGTGAAATGATAATGTGGGTGGATCAGGAGAAAAATGAACTCATTTTTTATTTAAATTACCTTGGAGCTAGCTCCATCTAGGCCGTGGAGGAGTTGATAAGCCACCGAGTTCACACACTCACACCTCCCTTCACAGCCACACCAGAGTTTTCCGCAGACTTGCTCTGGCCAACTCATCACTCACTCAGATTGCATTTATGGAGCGACTGGCACATGTGGGCATCGTGTTGGGCCCTGGGAAACCAGATGAAAGAACATATTTCCTGCCTCTAATGTAAACGTCAGACAAGCAGACAATCACAACACGGAGTGGGAAGGCTGCCGGAATGAGCAGAATGCTATCGATAAGCCAGGCCCCCAGCCCAGCTGTGGGTGGGCGTGGAGGGTAAGGGAGGCCTTCCCAGAGGATCTGACAGCTGGTTGTGTTTTGAAAGATGGACAGAAATTGTTTAGAAAGGGGGAGAGACATTCCTGACAACCCCAGGCACGTAATCCCACGACATAAGATGTGGAATGAAAAGTTAAGTTTGGAACAGAAAGCAGGGGCAATCACAAGAGGTTCTGAGGCTGCAGTGAGAGTTTGAACTTCCTTCTGAAGTAGATGGGGTTACTGGGATTTTCAAGGAGGGGATATTCAGATTCACGTGCACAGCGTCAGTATTGGGCTTAGGGTGTCACGTCCTCTCTAAATGACTCAGATCAGGAAAACCAACCAGGATAAAAGGCAAGGCTAGAGCAGTGAGCACCAGGACAAGACATGCATGGGATTCAAGAGTATCTGTAAGAAAGAGTTGTACCAGCTGTGTTGATGGATTTGGGGCAGGTTAGAGTGAGAGCTGAGGCACCGGCATAGACAATGGTGTAACTCAGGGCTCGGGAACAAGGGGGGGGAGGGGGGGGAAAGGCTTGGGCGCAGCTGATTGAGATGAGCTTACTCAATGGACACACCCCATCGGCAATTGATATGGAGATCTAGAGCTCAGGAGACAGGGAAGGTAGAAAGATACATTGGGGTACCACTCAGGGGGTGGGACAAGTCACAGGCGGGGATGAGACGGTCGAGGAGAGACAGGGAAACCTGGAGGGCACCTGCATTTAAGGGACAGTCACAACTCGCTTCCACTCTGGTGCACCAGGCAGCCCAGACCCCAGTGTTCCAACAAAGAAGCAAACTGTTTGGTAAGCAAACCATGTGAAAATCCACCTATTTATTTTCCTTCCACCTTAACGCACGCCAGCAACACACGTGAGCACACAATTCTATTATTTTCAAACTCTAATTTAAGTATAGGAGGAATTGGGTTAGTTTTAGCACCTTAATGGCTGGTTCAGCATGATGAAGGCCCATTACACTAAACACAAATGCCCTTCCCAGGTAATTTCAGAAGAGCTAGTCTGGTAAGGAGATCTTTCTTCTTTATACCAGGTTGCTTAATATATATTTTTAAACTTTAACTTTAAATTGATATGGAATATACATTCACAATAGTGCACACACCCTAAATATTTAGCTTGACGAATTTGCACAAGATGAACACATCCATGTAACAGGCGCCCAGATGGCTGGCTCTTTTTGAAAATTATTTGTTCTTTGTTTTCAGTTATAAAGCTGACTTGGTAATTCAGCTCTACCTCACAGCGAATTTAGAAGGGCTAGCTAATTATAGCTTTAACTGTAAAACGCTTTGACGAACTTGAAGTAGTTAGAGAGCTGCTTAAATTGATTATACTGTCACATGGTTTCTACTTGAATTATTTCACCTGAGAGAATGTCAAACTGTCCTCATTAACAGATCATGAGAGAGAGATGTTTGAAATTCAATTTAATGGAAGCTTTGAAACTATTGACAGATTGTAACCTGAAATTTTCCTGTTAAGTTCTCTGAGCCAGCCTCCTTTCCTTCCCATACCCCTTTCCACGTTCCTTTTTCTGTGGCCATGGGAAATGCTGTATCTGAATGTGACGGCGCTCACCGAAATCCCTTGAATTACAGGTTGGTCCCATGATTGACTATCGCGGCTTCTCAGCCTCAATTGCTGGTTCTCGAGGGTTGCTAATGACGGTTTGTACAGAGCCACAGTCAGATTCTAACCTTCTCCAGGCCTTTCAGAGTCTCATCTATTCTGGGCCATTTCTAATCTGGGGGGCTCGGTCTGAAACAGTTCAAGTGGACTCATCTCAGTGCAGCGAGCAGACAGCAGGGGAGCCACTGGCCTCTTCCCAGGACTGTTCCCACCTCCGCCAGGGGGAGGGAGGAGGAAGGACCCTTTATGTGACAAGGACTCTGCTGGTGAAATCTAGAGAAGCCCAGAGTGAACAGCACGGAAAAAGGCTGACTAAACTGTGCAAGACTTTGATCCCAGAAAGTCTATCTGTTATTCCACAATGGCATGAACCAAGGAGTAAAAATGCCCCTTGTTGCATGTGAAAAGAGATCTCACTGATAGGACTTGTATCTACTCATGCTGTGTGTCCAATCATTCCAGCATGACTGGGAATTGCCAGAATCACTGGTCTCCTTTCCAATAATTATTTTGATAAATCTAGTCACTTTATATCATCTCTGGGAAATGAGTTTTTTCTACTGACTACCTGTCTGAAAGATCTAGCTCACAATCTAGATTTGTACTAGCTGTATGTAGACAGTTCTCATTCCCGAGTTACATGCTTTCAATCTTCCAAGCTTACAGTCTTACCAAGGGAGTAAAATTTACCCCAGATTTGGTGGTTACTAACTTTATTCTGCCTTAGAGAAAACATCTATAGTTTGCAAATTAAAGATCTGTTTTGGGTTTTTGTTTGTTTGTTTGTTTGTTTTTTGCTTGTGATACTGGCTTGTGTACTATTTTAGATTATTAGGTGATTTACTACATACATATGTCTTATCTTCCCAAGGAGAACGTAAGCTCCTTGAGAGCAGGAACTGTCTTATATTTCTATGCATCCCCAAAGTGACTTACATAACATAATACATAATAAATATGTGTTATTTGGATGGTTGACCAAGGAAAAAGAAAAAGCCTAACTGATTGTATTTAAATTTAGGAATATACTACCTAATTTTGACTTATCATAATAATTGTATAAATTCAAAAAATCTTTTTTGAAACCTAAACCAATGTTGCAGACAATAAACAAACCAGCCATATGATAAGGTTGAGCATCACTCAGAGAGATTAACACCTTTTCTTTGATAATTCTAATAATGGATCAGATGAGGACCAGTCATAGTCCATCTTAGAAAAGGCAGGACTTTTTCCCCATGAGCCACTAACAAAACCATCACAAATGCTTCCCTACAAAATGTTTCAAATTATATTCTTATCTTATCTTTGCCAATTTGTACAGTTTCAGGAAAACATCATTTTACATATCTGACAATGAAAATTATTCTCTCAGCAAAGGGCAGCACCCCTCTCAAGCAAAGCCACAAGGATGACATGAATAGAAGAGAAATGAAAAGTTTCTGGGGATGACTGTAAATGAGCAATGTAGGGATTCTGTTGACCTCAGAGAAGACAGCCTTTATACTACTTGAATAGTGTTATTATTAAGTATTTCATATGCAAAATGTGAATATATCTGCTTTACTAATTAAGATGTCTGTTCAACACAAGTATCTGGCACCTCATTTAAATAATTATCTAGTAGGGTATATTGCACTTCTGTGTTGTATATTAAGAGTGTTCAATCAGGAGCAATTTTAGTCTGCTTAGGAATTTTGTTAATTAAAAGATTTGGAGATTCAAATGGAGTATGCCCAGCTTTGGGAAAATCCTCAGAGTTAAGCCAATAAAAATTACAGCTCTTATTGTTCATCCAGAACTAATAGCATGTTCTGGCAGGCATCTGAATGCAACCTCGGCCACACAGGAGTAGCTCCATCGCACAGGCCACTTTTAGAAAACCGTCTTTACTGCCCTCCCATAGCTCCACCCTTCCTACTTGTCCAGCTTTGCTAGTCTCCTCAAGGATCTTTTTCTATTCCTGAACCTGAAAACAAAACAAAGTTGGGTGTGTTGTTGTTGTTGTTTTACGAAGGGGGAGGCCTCCCTGTTTTCTGCTCATTCACTCTCTGCTATGGCTCCTTCTTTCCCCACTCACTTGGTTCACTTTCTTGCTGCCTCTTTTGCTTAGTGTTCTCTTTGGATGCTGACCAGCTTCTCTAAGATAACTCAGTGCAAATCTAGTAGCTTCTAACTGTTCTGTTCAGACCCATGTTTCTCCAAGCTCTGCATGACTGGCAACCCAGGATGTCCTATATTACGGGGCCCCATTAGGGAGATTGCTGGCCTCCACTGGGCTCAGTCTAGTCATTTCCTATTTATTAGTTATATTGATTACCACGCCCAGAGGGATGACAGAAATCCTGGCTTAGATATTAACTCCACAATACAGAACAAATCTGCTCATCTGCCAGGAGCTCTTTCAAACGCTGTTCAAAAGATTAAAGAAAGGCCAGGACAACTTCACCCTTTATTTTTTGTCTGACCTATTTTCTCCCTTCCCTGTCTGAATTGTTAACAATGTTCTATGTTATTTTTCAAGACAAGCATCCTAGCCAAAAAAAAAAAAAGTTTCTTTATGAACATTTTTATTGCATTGAGCCAGAGCAAGTCTCCTAAAATCTGACTGCACTGAGCCTTGGGGCACCAAGTGTGCTCTCCTTGCCCAGTAGACTCCCTAACAGCCTGCACCCAGCCATCCTGCCTCCCTGCCTTTGCAGAGACTACACAGCTGATCCCCTATCCAGCAGATTCAATTTATAGCATTTTATTTTCCAAGAATGGCTCTATAGGGAAATCAGGCTAACTTATCAGGCCATCTTAAAAGGAGTTTATAATCCAATGTAGTTGCCAATTGAATGAGAAAACTGAAGTTGTGCTTTGATTACATGACTTGGATTTCTTTTGTCAGTCAATCAGTAAAATATTTATTGAGTGGTAAGCCATGCTCAAGGCACAGTGTTGGGCAGCAGGAAGCTAGAAGTGCAGATAAGACAGAGGAATGCCTGCGTTTGTGTGGTGAACTGTCCAGCCTATTATCTCCCTGTCTGCAATCCCCTCTCCATATGGTTATGGAATTAAAGGGGATGGTATTTGCTTACAAAGTCATTCATCAAATGCAAAAGGTAGTGCCATCCTATGATTACGCAGTGCTCTGGAAGGCTTAAGTAATACTAGGCAAAGTGAATTTCCCTTTATACCATTGCAATGACAGTAAGTGCCTACAGAAATGGCTGCTACCAAGTCGGTAATAAGATTTATAAAATATATTGCAGATTTTGGAAGACAGCCACTTAGATGAATTGCAAATGTAAACCTCTTCCCTGTTTGCCTACCCAATTCATTTGAAAATTGAACACTAGTCCTTAAAAATAGGGAACTAACAATTTGAACTGGGTTGCTTATTATGGGCTGCTTTAGGGGTAACAGGGCCCAGAAATTATTGATGAGAAAGAGTGGTAGCCCTCCGGGGAATTGGGCAATCATTGTGAAAGCTCTCCACATACAGCCAGGAATTTTGAATTTCAGTCATGACCCGGGTTAACTCCTACTCATCCGAGGCAAGGGTGCTCTCCAGCAGAGATTTATAACTGGTGGCATTTTATTTAATCACACAATAGATTAACACCCTCGACTCATCATAACTGTATGGAAAGTCAGCCCCTAGACCAACAGTACCTCTCATTTATGAAGAGATCTTGGCATAAGGAAACATGCGTGTGCACACACCCACCCACACACACACTGGTTGTATGAATGAAGCCAAATAGCCAAACATAAAGCAAGAAATGTAGTCCACTGTCAACATACCCCTAAGTTAGGTACTCTGCACTGAGGTATGAAAACATCAAGATGATCAGAGGCTTACCTGCTGTTTTGGCATGAAATGTTTAGAATCAAAGTTTCTCTCTTCTATCACATCAAAGGAAAAGGCTGATCCAGAGACAGGAGCGGATCAAACACATTTGGAATTACATCACACGGAGGGGCAAAATCAAAGGCATGCCCTTTGCTAATAAGTATTTATGCTTTCTGCCGCATCAAGCGTACTTTATGGGTTATTTTCAGAACATATCACCAAGGTGAATCTATTGTTACATTCTTGCAAGCTTCGAAGGTCTACCAAATCAGTTTACGGTAAAGGAGGGACTTGAGAACAACGATGGTTTCTACCCTTCTGTCTTTGTGTTCTAAAATCTTTCTGCAGGGAAGTGAAAGGAACAAATGACAAATAGACATTATTAAGGTAGCGAGGGAGTTTATCGATTCTGACCTTTTTGATATAGTTGATATAATCAATTGACTCTCAGCATAAACCATGAACCAGTTTCTGAGTTCTGCTATAGAATGTTGCAACACATCGAAACTCTACCAGCTGTTCATGAAATCAGTGAAAAAACTGAATGGTCATAGCTTACTCTTATGTATAGTACTGGGCTTTCAGCTGTTCTGTAAATTAAAGGTAAAATTATGCAGCAATACAGGGAGTACGGAGTCCTGGACATTGCTGGCCGCAAGCTGAGTGTCGGGCAGGATGGGGGAGGGAAGAAAGGGGGCAGGAAGGAGCCCTCAACCCCCTGTCTTGTGTTTCTCAA
This sequence comes from Miniopterus schreibersii, assembly GCF_964146895.1. NCBI lineage: Eukaryota > Metazoa > Chordata > Mammalia > Chiroptera > Miniopteridae > Miniopterus > Miniopterus schreibersii. The sequence goes on along the minus strand of NC_138107.1, from coordinate 73,595,770 downwards.
AATCACTTTTTCTCAGGTGGATGTTTTGGTCTGAATACTGGCTAAGCTACTGAAATACAAAGAACCCCCGAGTACAACAGTTCAACACACAAAGCGCGGTCTCTCTTACAGCGGCCTGGGAGCAGGGGTGGGGCTGGCACGGTAGGAAGCCTCGCCCACAGAACTGTCCAGGGCCCTGGCTTCCTTCTGTATGTGCTCTCACACTCCCGAGTTCTGTCCCAGCTGGTCAGTGCCACACCCACAGTGGAGCCCTGGGACTGGACAGGCAGGGAGGAAAGAACAACATGTTCCTTTTACTTTTTAAAAACAGTTTTACTGAGATATAATTTACATACTACACAATTCATCCATTTAAAGTGTACAATTTGATGATTTGTGGTGCATTATCTGTTGTTTTTTAATTGGGGTAAAATATATTGCTACAGACTGAATGTGTCCCCCTGAATTTCTTATGTTGAGGTCTAATCCCCAATGTGGTGGTGTTTGGAAGTGGGGCTTTGGGGAGGGGACTGGATTTGAACAAGGAGATAGCAGTGGAGGCCCAAATGGGATTGGTGCCCATATAAGGGGAGGAAGAGCCCAGAGGTCTCTCTTGGCCACATCAGGACACAGTGAGAAGATAACTGTCCATAAGACAGGAAGCAGGTCCTCACCAGACCCAACTATGCTGGCATCTGATCTCTGACTCGTGTCCAGGCCTATGAGAAACAGATGTTTGTTGTTTAAACCACCTTTATAGAATTTAGTTTTGGTAGCCTGAGCAGACTAAGACGTATATACAACATAAAATTTGCCATTTCTAACCATTTTAAGTGTACAACTCAATAGCACTAATTATATTCACAATGTTCGGCAACTATCACTACCATTTACAGAACTGTTTCATCAACAAGCAAGTTTCTTTTAAGCAGGCGATATGGGCATTGTCCACATCTGTTGCATTCCTCGCCCACTGGCTGCAGCCACCTGCAAGGAGACTTGGGAGTATAGCCCAAGGTCAGCAGCCAGGTGCCCGGCTGCAGAACACGCACTCCAGTGCTGAAAGGGGGAAGGGGGAAGGAATGCCTGGGGAAAACGGCAGTGCCCACCAAAGATATGTATCTAAAAATCATTGTCTTAGTCTCTTTGGGCTGCCATAACAAAACACCAAAGACTTTGCGGCTCAAAAATAGCAGATATTTCTTTCTCACAATTCTGGAGGCTGAAAATCTCAGATCAAGGTGCCAGCAGATGCTGGAGCTGGCGAGGGCCAGCTGCCTGGTTTTCAGATGACCGTCTTCTTTTTGTACCTTCCCATAGCGGAGAGCAGAGAGAAAAGGCAAGCTCACAGTTTTCTTCACATAAAGGCACTAATCCCATTTATGGAGGCTTCACCCTAATGACCTAATTACCTCCCCAAAACCCCATCTCCAAATACCATCACATTGGGGGTTAGGATTTCAACATACGGATTTTGGGGGAACACAAACAGTCTAGGAAATGGTTACGACGACTGCTCTTTTGTTTTAGAGAACAGTGTTAGAGCCCCTCTAGTTACTTCTTGAGTAAAATACTGAAAAATAAGGAACTGGGGGCGGGGGGGACTTACATCTACAGTAAGAGTGACTACAGGAAAGGGGACTGTTCTGAGTAGGAGAGGGCCCCACCTCATAGCAGCAGCCAGGGTCCAAGGAGAGAGAGGAATGCTCAGATCCTCCAAGAGCAGGGACTTCTGATATGGATTTTCAAGTTTCCCTTTCCTACACTGAAATGCCTGTGTAGTAGGTAGGTTCAGGCATTCAGTAAATCTCATCAACTGCATCCCAATGCCAACTGTATATCAGCAATACTTGCATAGCAGAGAGAGTGCAGGAGCAGGTTAGGAAGAACAGTCTGAAAAAGCAGTTTCAGGATAGCAAGAAGCATCAGTTCAGAACAGGCAAACCCACAGAGGCTGAAAGTAGATTAGTGATTGCCAGGGATGGGGGTTTGGGGAGAAATGGGTAGTGATTTCTCATGGGTACAAGGTTTCCTTTTGAGATGGTGAAAAGATTCTAAAATTAGACAGTGGTAATGGTTGCAACATCCTGTAACTATACTAAGTATAATAAAGATTATTGTGCACTTAAAATGAGTGAATTTTATGGTATGTAAATTATATTTCAGTAAAGCTGTTTTTTTAAGTGATCAGCACAATGGCTGGGAGCAAGAAGTAATCAGCAGCACCGAGCATGCTCAATGAATCCTCAGAAACACTGGGAAAGTTCTGTACTTTCCAAGGTTATATAAGGAGGAGTAGCAAGCTATTTTATTTGGATACTAAAAGAGATATTGATTCAAAAGACTGGATAGCTTGGGGATACTTGGTTATAATAGCCATTGTGCTCCTTTCTCTACTCTGCTGTTCCTGGTAGCTCAGCTGCTCTCTGGGTCCCTGACTGCTCACAAACAGAAAACTATTCATACATACGCACATGTATAGGTGTTCCTAGAAATAGAGCCATAGCCTTTTCCTTTTTGAGAACAGCAGAAAGGAACGATGGCCAGAGCCTGGGGCCTCATTGAGCTAGAGCTGCCCACTACCACTCCATCGTCTCCAGCTTGTGTCAGACTGAACGCTGCTCACCAGGGGGCAGAGCAGCAGAGCTGGGAACCTGGGCACTGGAGGAGACCACCTGGGCTCAAACCAGATCCCAGATCTACAGGTCACCAGCTATGAAACCAGGGCAAGTTACTCAGCCTCTCCATACTCCACTTTACCCCTTGTATGATTGGTATACTCTTAATGCCAACCTATAGGAATGTTGTGGTACACATCTCTCAGGGAATTTTTTTTAGTAGATGTGGGACAGGATGAGCTGGCTGATCCATCTTGAAGTTACTGAGTGAAATTCCTGTTTTCTAGTCTCTGAAAAGATGAGTTTGTATGTTCTGAGAATAAATACATGAGTATTAAAAAAAATATTCATGAATTACTGCATGTAGAAAACACTTAGAATTGCACATAGCAAGCACTATAATAATCAGCTCTGGGTGTTATTATTTATAATAGTGTGTGATACACAGCATTCCTTCCATACCTAGTGAATTGGTGAAACATGAATGTAGGAATCAACTGAATTGTAAATGGAAGAAAAAGCCAACAAGTAAAACCATGGGCTGTTTGAAACAATGGGTGATACATGCTAGATGGTTATTTGCAAGAGACCAGGGAGGCATATCTAATCCCTAGTTGGGTGCAGGGGACAACAGTTTATGTGGTTAAAAAATCAAAATAAAAAACAAACAAAAACCCTCTTTTGGTCCTTCACCCCACCCTGCTGGCTGAGAACCGTTTATTTATGTCTGTGCCACTTATGACTCTTTGGGTTACAATCAGCAGACATCCCAACTCAAAACACCTTAAACAAATAACAGAAGACTTTATGTAACTGATAATCTGGGGGGGGGGGGGATGCTAAAGTCGTAAAAATCAGCTTAATACCAGGGCCATGTGAGCTCACCAGGACTCAATTTCTCCCCCCCCCCCCCCCCCCCGGTCCACTTGTCTGCTCCACTCGGCCCCCAGCCTCCTAAGTTCAAGTCCAGTAAGAAAAAAAAATGCACCTTAAATCTTGCCAAAAGTATCTTTGCACCTCATTGGCTATGACCAGGGCCCATGACCATGCCTGAACTAATCAAGTTTCCAAGTGGAGGAGATGCTTTGATTGGGTTGACGGAGGCCAAACACCAAGGGCAAAGGAGGGAGCCAACACCATCTGAACACCTGAACTCAGAAATGGGGAGCAGACGGTGCCCCAAGGGGGGTCTGGGACTCCATTTTACTAGCTGTGCACCTGCTATTCCACGTTCTACTTTATTCTGTTCACAGGCTCTTTTCTGAACCCTGCGGTTTTATCTCAGGAGCAGGACGAAGCAGATGCGGAGAGGAATATATGCAGAATCAGACATACTTGTTATGTGTGTAAGGGGCAGAGAGTGGCGAGAGGGTACCGGTTCAGCAGATGCTGTAATGAAGCCCAGCCTGGCTGACCTCAAACGGTATCTAGGGACGGAGGCAACAGGTAAGTCAGGTCAGCAGTCACCGCTGGAGGTTAACATGAAACTTATGGGTGTCATAGCAGGTAGTTGGAACATGGTTTAAAAAAAAAATCTGGAAGTAGAAGAGATTTCTATTATGCAGAAGTGAAGCACCCCAAGACAGAGAAGGGGGACTGATACTGCTGACAACCACCGTGACACACCAATCTCAGTGTGCACTGACTCCTGCTCACAATGCACTTGGGCTCAAATGCTGCCCACACTCACGTGCACATATCACCATCCTAGAGTGCAGGAGTGGCCAACACTCCACATGAGGTGTGGGAGGGCGGGAGTTACAAGAAGGGCCAGTAGCTTTGGGTGTTTGTATTTTCTTTTGGAAACTTCCTTAGGAATGTCCAGCATCCCTTCTCAACTTCTGTTCTTACAGAAATCGAGCTGGTTTTTCAAAAGTTCAGCCACGACTTCTAGTTCCAGTTTCAACATATAAAGAGCTTGGAAGTTGTTACTCCCATACTTACAAGAAGAAAAAGATAAATTAACTGAAAATGAGCAACTTTTCTAGGACCCATCAGGGAAAAGGGCAACATCCCACGCCCTCCTACTCCCATCCTCACCAAATCTGGATGGACAGGTGAATCCAGAAAGTTACAGCAAAGACCTCCTTACCTGGAACAGCAGCCACCGGAGCCATACATTGTCATAAACACTTAAATAGTGAATTTGATAAATGTCTGGAGGCTGAATGTGGACTATTGTGAGAGTGAAAACCTCCTGGGGGAGGCCGCATTATCACAGGTTGACGTCCAGGAAACCTTGGCACTATGGGAAAGAGTAATCATTGTAAAATATACCCAGAGGATTCCCCAGAAGACCTCCTCTCCAGGGGGAAAGCCTTCCCAGGGCCTTATCCCACCCTGGGGAAAGGGCATTCCTCCCACTCCAGCCCCTTCTGGCCTTCCTGTCTCATCTAAGGGGGAGGGGGGGGAGAAAGGCTAAGAAACACTCGTGAAAGTCACAGCTCAGGGACACAGGCCACTAAAAGACTGAGAAGTAATAATAAGATGGCAGAACCCTTCTCACCTACTCCAGCACACCAACAAACTCCAATGGAATAAGGGTGGGTTACAGCTGAAAGAGATGCCGTGTGATGAACTCTAAGCAAGAGTTCTTAAAGAGGCCCAATCGTGTTGGTCTCTTTCTCTGGGAAACTCTTAACTGATACAGTGCCTGCGCACGTTTGTTGACAGGAAGGAGTTAATCTTTTTGCAATAAATACAAACCCACAGTTTTAACCAAAAGGGATTTTTTTCAGTGAAAAACAATCATTCTATCCACTTACCTGACAGTGGTATTAACAAAAATATATATACTTCATTCAACTTTGCTGCTTCTCATTAATTCTCAATTAATTTCATTAATTGACATAAATGCTTATTCTTAAAGAAGTCATTATACTCCTAGCCAACCATTTCTAACTGCAGTCATATGAGGGCTCCTACATCTTAAATGTCTTATAGAGGTACCTATGGAAATGATCAATTGCCCACGAGAACCAGTAAACCAGGACGAATCACAAACCACAATTACACTTGCCCACCGCCTTGAGTCAAACTGATGAACTAAAACTTCATTTCTACCTCTGCTTCTTGTTTTGTTTTGATTTTTGGAAAATAAAGAAAAATACAGGACACTACCACCTGAGAGTCTCAGGTACATACTGGCAAATAATAAGAAGTGCTTTTATTGCCAAAGTACCTCTCCTGGATGGTGTTGACCAGAAGACTCTACTATTACTTCTCAAACATCACATTAACTGAAGCCAGCTGTGGATGGCTTTCATACTGCAAAATGAGGCAGTATTTTATTTTACTTTATAACAGTTTCCTTGGCTGGAAAATGACAGTGTTTTTGTTGTATTAAACTAGACCACCATGCTAATTTTGGAAGTTCCCAAGGGGGTGGCCCCTACATATCAGACGCTAGACACCACACATTGAGGGCAAACACAAGCTACAGAGCAACAACAGAACATAAATGTGTCTCAAACAAATTTCTATCAATATGCCTTTCAGCAGATAGACTCATACTTTATTTTGACAAATTTAAAATAGAAAAATATCAAGTGAATATAGCAGTTGCTCTTTTTGTAACATGGTTTGGGATGTGCAATGCGATTTGCAAGGACTAGCTCCACAGGAAGGTTTCACTTCTGTTTGGGCTTCTTAATGCTGAATTCTATTTCAGCCATTGCATTTGCTTAAAAGAATATTGGACACAGTAAAACTGGTTTTTAAAAAGGTCATGGCATTCAATAATAAATATTATAAAGCAGTGAACCAAAACAACTTTTAAAATATTTTTATAGTAATTACTAAAAGCCAAAGTTAAACTTCATGATTAAAGCTAAGAACACATATTTTCAAAATAGCTTTGACATTTCTTACCAATATATAATAGATTAGTAGAACACTTATTTTTTTTAAAAAACAAGTGAAGAAAAATTAGAGTAAACATGATATTTCAGATGACTATAAACAGTAAACATCAATTCAGTGTATTTATATATCTTTTCAATAATATACTCTTTGCCCAGCTGGCCATAAAAAACTGTAGTTCTATCATCAAAAATGTGCCCCTGGCTGTAACCTTTGAGCTTATTACCTGCTGCCATCATTGCTACAATCCATCTTTGGAGGAGGTGGTTGAGGGACTCGGGACATGCAGATATTTGGTTATAGTTACAATGTAAAAAAAATGTGCCAGGAGTCTGCAGCTGAAACCACTGCCTTATTTTGTTAAGCAACTTCACATTCGGTTGTCTTTGTCTAAATAATTCACACCGGTGCTAATTTAGTTGTTGTCAGTCCCGTTCAGATTCTTTCTTTTCTTCCCTGCCCCACTCCTCAAAGAATAAAATTGGGCGGCCCCTCATTAAAATATGTTGTCTCTAACATACAAAATAAGTATATATGTACATATACACATACATACGTCTCCTTTTCAAGGACTGGGCAACTCCTCATTTTCTATCAAATAATCTTTCTTCGTATACTTGGCTCCCCTGACTAAGCGCCACACCACCAGGTAGGCATCCTTTAGTGACCTCTTGCTGGCCTCCTCGGGGCTGTCTGAAATCCGCCAGCTGCCCGCCGCCAGGGGGGCTCCTCTGGGGCTGCCCCGGGCCTCTCGCCCCCTCTGCTGAGCGGAGCCACCTGCCGCCCTCCCGCCTGCTGACCCCCCATCTCCGCCCTCCTCCGGCGGCTCCTCTATGACAAACGGCAGCTGGTCTCCACCCGCCTGCGCTTCCTCTCCCCTGGGCTGCGCCTCCAGGTCCTCGTAGTTGCTTTGCTTCCTGGTCTCCAAGAATTTGGCCACACAGTAAATGACGGAGCCCAGGGTGTTCACCACGACGCCGGCGATGAACAGAGAGGTGGGCTCCACGTCGCTGAAGGCCACCATGCCCACCGTGATGGTGGCGATGCTCTTCACCACGCCCACGAAGCTGGTGGTCACCGCCGAGTTGATGTAGGTGCAGTGCAGGGTGGTGAAGTTCATGGCGCAGCCGATCAGGACGCAGGCCACGAAGATGCAGACCATGGCCGGGTCCTTCCAGCCGGGGAAGGCCCAGGCTTGGACCGAGTCGGTGCTGGCGACCGAGAGCACGACCAGCAGCGGGGTGGCGGAGACGGCGATGACGTACTGCGCGGTGAGCGGCCCGTGCTCCGTGTCGGCGCTCGCCTTCTGGATGAGCACCAGGTAGGCGGCGTGCACCAGCACCGCCAGCACTCCCGCGACGTACCCCAGGGGGTCGCCCGTCAGGTCGCCGGCTCCTGGGGCGCGGGCGGCACAGAGGGAAAGAGAGGAGACACCCGGTTGGCGCGCGTGGCTATCTATCCACTGGGGAGGCGCGTCGGGCCGGAAAGTAGACGGGCTCCTGCCCCAGCTCTGCCCGCGGGTGTAAAACGGCCGGTCAGTGCCCCCCGCGAGGCACGCGGGGAGGCGCCCTCCCGGCCACCTCTCCAGGGCGCTGTCTGTCTCTGTCCGCGACAGAGGCCGGGGAGAGCGCAGACGCCCTCGGGGTAGGCACAGTGGCTCTCGGATGGCACGGAGGTTACCTGGCCGTTGGTATCCCTGCCTCCTCCGTGGGGGTGCCAGAAAGGAAAGGGATCCCCAACTTCTAACCCCGGCGGGCTAGGCGCGGGGAGAAGAATGACCCCCCGTCACCCCAAAGCTTTCCCGCCCCCGCCGGCTCCCATCTCTCTCTGTCGGCCCAGCCCACGTGGGTTTCCACCCGCCCTCTCCGCTTCGCGCCCGCAGCCCCCCGCGCGGCGCCGGGGACCTCAAACTGGCGGGGCCGCCAAGTTTCGCTCCCACCGCCCCCGCCCCCACCCCCGCCGCGTGACCCCGGGACGTTCACGGTGCCCTCCTTCCGGCTGGTCTGGGATCCCAGCTCCCGGCTCCCGCGCTCTCCCACCCCTCCCGGGGGAAGGAAGGGGTGAAGGGGAGCCGGGGTGGCGGGAAGGGCGATAAGGGGCGCGGCAGGGGCGGGGGTCCAAAACCCGGACTGGGGGAGGGGGCCCCGAAAGGGGAGGCCGGAGCGCCGGGGAGGTCCCACTGGGTCCCAGAAGTCGCGCTTCGGAGCCGAGCGACCGCACTCAGCGCTCCCGCCGGCCTCAGGCTCCCCGGCTGGAAGCGAGGACGGCGCTCCAGGCACCCCGCGGCCCCTGCCCGCGGGCCGGAGGGACGGGGTGGGCGCGGGCCCCGCTCACCTGCCAGAGCGGCGCCGCAGGTGGTGATGAGCACGGCGGCCAGCACCCCCGGCGAGGGCGCGCCGTTCTTGAGCACCAGGACGCCGATGAGCATGGTGACCAGCGGCAGGCAGCGCTTGAAGACCACGTACATGGGCAGGCTGAGGCCGCGCAGGGACCAGAGCGTGAGGCTGGACTGCAGCGTGGACAGCACCGCGACCCCCGCGAAGGAGCGCGCCAGGCTCAGGCCGAAGGGGGGCACGGCGATGAGCCCGAGGCGCCGCAGCAGCTCCAGGCTCAGCGCCGCCGTGGAGCTGGTCAGACACTGCACCAGGGTCAGGAAGGAGAACTGGTAGCGGCTGATGAGGAACTTGAGCAGGATGTTGAGGGAGCCCGAGAAGACCCCGTGCGCGATGGCCACCGAGATGCCCAGCAAGCGGCCCCGGCACAGCCGCCGCATCGTGCCGGCGCCGCCGCACCCGGCGCTGGCGGAGCTGCGGGACCTGCGGGAGGAGAGCGGGGAGGAGAGCGGCGAGCGGCGGGGGGCGGGCGGCGCGGGCGCCGGCCCCGCGCGTGGGCGGGGGGCAGGGGGCGCCGGCTCCGCCACGGGGCAGCTCCAGCCGGGCGTCCTCGCGGCTCCGCGGCCCCGCGTCCGACTGCCCCGCGGCTCGGCAGTGACGGGGGCGGGAGACTCCGAAAAGTGGCAGCGGTGGGGGGCTGGTCTGAGAGGAGTGGCGGGAATCCTAGCGACAGCAGTCTGTAAGTAGGCGACGAGCCGCGATGGGCTGTGTCCCGCGCGGTCTGGCCGTCAGGGAGAGCACTGTGGCTTGGAAACGCGGCAGCTGCCGCAAGCGGACCCGACCCGCGACCCCCGGCACCCAGCGCCCCCACCCCCGGGCGGGCTCTCGGGGCGCGCCCCCGCTCCCCCGCAGTGCCGGCTGCTCCGGTTGTCCCTTCTTTCGGGCTCCGAGTCAGGGGCTCAGGATGGGGGTCCCGGGCACAGCTAAAGATTTTAGAAACAACAGCGCCCCAGGGTCGAACACCGTTTATTAGCCGCAACAAGTGACAGCGCCCAGCCGCCTTCCCCCAGCGCTGCAGTGGCTCTTCCACCCACCGCCCTGCGGGCGCAGCCCCGGGACCTCCTCCAGCTGCCCACGGGGGCGGGGGCAATGCCCGTGCCAGCGGGCTGCGGAGCTCCCTCGATCCGGGCGCTGACGCCCCGACGAGGAAGGAAACCCCGGCCCCAGGACGCCGCCCGGGGCACCGCGCACCAGGTCCGCGCCTCGCAGGGAGGGCCCTGGAATTACGCGCGCGGCTCCGGGGGAGCTTCGGGGGTGCAGCGGCCTCGCGCGGCGGGGAGCCTGGGGAGGGGGCAGGGGCGGATGTTCCAAGTGAGGCAAAGACGTGAAATGAGCGAAAGGGCAGAAACTCAGTCTTTGGAGAGAGTAGCCTCTACCTGTTCTAGAGGAGCACCCGGGCGACGGTGCCCCGGGATGGACGACCAGCGACTGACCGGGCTGGGAAGACGGGTGCTGGGGGGGAGGGCGTGGCGGGGGCGGGAACTGGGACTGCGACCAGGCGGAGACGGGGGCAGCTTCCTCGGGCGCCCGGAAACCTACTGCGGCCCGCGGGTCCGCGGAGCGCCGCTCTGGAGAGGCCACCCGTCTCCCACCTCCGGGCAGGCACCTCGGCGCCCCGCAGGACTTGTGAACTGTGCACTTCCCATTCGGCTAGAAGGAAAGGAAAATTCTTATTTTTTTTGCAGCGCAAGACTTTTGTGACCCTTTTATCTGAATTTTGATCCCTGGAAAGTGACGCCCAGACCCGTAAACTTAGCCTAGCAAAGTCCGCTCAGCCGAGGTCACCGTTAAGAGCCAAACACAGTTTAGTTTTCTCGATGCGTTAGAAGGATGGACTTGGTCAGGGTTTGGGTGCGAGGGAAAGAGCTCGAGATCCCTGCGCTCCACCTCTCGTATCCTTCATGTCCCTTATCCAGCCACACTGCACCCCCTCCCCCCCACCCCCTCGGAACCCCAACCTCCTAACCTTTAAATGCTGCGCCACGCTGCCCGAAAGCAGACGACCCCTTTCTCTAGTGGTTCTTTCTTTGTCCTGCTCATTCCCACCTCTGTGCCCAGGCGGAAGCCGTGATTATTAGGGCAGCAGGAAAGTAAGTTTAGATCTGGGATTGGCAGCATCAGTGCTGTCCTTCATCTGGGCCAGCTTTGTTTGTGCCGGGAGCTCACTTTGGTGAGAGGAGCCTGGTCTCAAACCAGCCTCCAGCGCCCTTGCTGAGCACCGAGTAGGAAACCTCCCTGCCTCCCACAGGTGGGCCCTCAAGAAAATGTTTGCCAATGACCCACTACTATGCCAGCTTTCCAGGAATAACACTGGAAAGCATGATACTGAAACCGGTGCTTCTGGTGCCCTGGGGAACTCTTGCTAAAAGCTCTGGTTACACACTGTTGGCTATTTCAAGGACTCTTTTCCAAGTGTTGATGTTCGTTCTTTAGGAAAGAGTGAAATCTGAAGCAACAGTTCAAATGATGTGTGTGTGTGGTATAAGCATATATTCAAAGTACACTCAGATAAGAAAAAAACCTCTCTGAAAATTAACTTTTAAAGCCATCAGCAAATAACAGATCTCTACTTCTGGGGACCAGTGCAATTACAGGATGGTTGCTTTCAGCCATCTTAAGTGAATATAATAAAGAACTGCCTGCACAGACCTAGTTTTGGAATGATTCATTTCTGCCAGCAATTATAATTGCTTCCATTTGTGATACGAACATTAGGTAAAAGATTTGGGGCTGATTCAGCTAATCTTTACTCTTCTCATTTAGGCAAGAGTATTTAGCTTAATATTTGAAACCTACATTGGCATGAAACAAAGTACATTTTCTCTACTTTACTGCATATAATTCTTTTTCATTAGGGCTCTCATTTTTTAAAAATTTAACACTATCTCCCACACCAGTTACTAGATAAGCTCCCAAGGAAAAATGAGAGAAATAAGAATACTGTGTTAAGCAAGGATAATTCAACAAGAATGTAGACTGGAAAGTCAAAAAGCCCTTTGACCTATTGGTATCAAGGGTCTAGATTGAAGCTCGATTATCTCTGGTGCTGTTCAATAAATATTGATGGCTTTACATAAATTCACTCAACAAACATACAGAGCAAGTATTCTGTGCTACGCAGTGTTAGTCACAGAGGATTCAAAGATGAGCACTCATCTTAGTCCTGAGGATTCACAGGTGGAGGGAGACGGCACAGAGATGCTCACACAACAGAGGGGTCATGTGGCAGAAACAGGAGAGCACTGGGGAGGGCAATAAAATCAGCTTGACCAGGGTATCAGAGAGGGCTTCCTGCAGAAGGAAATACAGTCTTATTTCATTATTTTTTATTAGAAAAATAACACATGCTCATTATAGTATATAAAAGGAAAACGAGCTATAAATAGCTGAACATGCTATTTTCAATATTCCCCACCCCCAACCCCATACCAAGCCCACTACACAGAGCTGGCTAATGTTAAGAGTTTGGTGTGAGCCATTCCATTTTTCTTGTATATATATTTATACATACATAAATCCACTTAAAAAATAAAATATAGCCCGGCCGGGTTTGGCTCAGCAGTTGAGCATCAACCTAGGATCCAGGTGATCCGGGTTCGATTCCCAGTCAGGGCACATGCCCGGGTTGCGGGCTCCATCCCCAGTCGGGGGTGTGCAGCAGGCAGCTGATCAATGACTCTCTCATCATTGATGTTTCTATCTCTCTCTCTCTCCCTCTCCTCTCCTTTCTGTGAAATCAATAAAGATACATTTTAAAAATAATAAAAATACACATTTGTCGATAATTTGCTATTTTTAAAAGCATATTGTGGTAACAAGTCTCAGAGTCCCCAAAGGTCTCCCGCTTGCTGGTATTCACACCCGCGGTTAACCCCTCGCACACTGTACCAGGGTTGGTCTGTGTAACCAACAGAATACAGAAGAGATGTGTCACTCCTGCGATTCGGTTATAGAAGACCGAGGCTTCCATTTTGGGTGTCCTTTTTCTCTTGTATCAGTCTGGGAGAAGCCAGGTACCATGTTGCAGGGACACTTGGCCTATGGAGGGTCCCACATGGTATTTGAGGCCTGCTGACAACCATGTGAGTGACTCTGGAAGCTGATCCTTTAGCCCAGTTGAGCTTCGGATGTCCGTAGACCCAGGTGACAGCTTATCTGCAATGTCATGAGAAAACCTTAGCCAGTACAACTCAGCTAAGCCACTACTGGATTCCTGACCTATAGAAACTGTATGAGAAATAGATGTTTAAGCTGCTAAATTTCACAGTGATTTGTTATACAGAAATAGATAATATACGTATCAATAGAAACTTTGGCTATGTCAGGCCACATAGTTCTCCCTTATTCTTTAAGTGACTGCTCTACAGTATAACCTTCCTTCTGTAGACAGGTATCTAGGTTTTACCAAGCAACAATGTAGTGAATATCTTTGGACATTTGTACTTAAGTATTTCTGTAATTATTTGGGGGGGGGGGTCAGAGGGGAGGGGAGCACAGCACACGCAGGGAATCCTAAATGGAACTGTTGAGTCAACTGGTAATTTTAACTCTTATGTGTCAAATTGCCTTTTGAAAAAGTATATAACGGTGGTTTTACTTTAACCACTATTGGATTTTATCAATATTTTATGCTTGCCAAACAGATACGCAAAAATGGGATTTCATTTTAATTTGCATTTCTTTGTCATCAATAAGACAAAGTCTGGGTATCTTTTTGAAGTGTATTATTTGCATTTCTACATCTGTGAATCATCGTGAATAATGGTGTTGATAAAAGTGGACAAACTTTTACGTTTGGTTGTCTTCTTAGTGACTTTGAAGAGCTCTTTATCAATTCTGGGTAACCATTTATTAGATATGCTGCAAATATATCCTTCCAATATGTCTTCTTTCAGATTTGCTAATGGTGTATTTTGTTTTAATTTTTGTATGTTGTCAATCTTTTTCTTTAGATATTTCACATGACTTTCAAATAATGCATAAGACTTAGCCAAGCCAAGAACAGGACAATCCAGGCTCATGGACGAGCTTGAGCAAAGACAGAAATGAAAACTTGCATTATTTACACGGGGAGTTTGTGGGCACACTGGTGTTGCTGAAGCACAAAGTGTGTGACAACGTGGAGAGGAGCCATGCTGCAGAGAGGGGCAGGGGCTCGCCCCGAAGGACCTTGGCTGTCTGCTTTAGTGAGCTTGAACTTTTTCTTGTAGGAAGTCCTATAAGCAGAGAAAGGCTTGACACCAAAATTGGGGTAATCAGATTGCATTTTAGATCCATCTCCAGCAGCTCTGTTGAAGAGGATGGCTCTGAGGAGACAGAACAAGAAACAGATGCATCACTTAGGAAGCGACTGCGATCATCTAGATTCTAGAGAAAAGCTAATGATGACGTGAACTGGGCAGTGGTGGTTGGATGGAGGGGAAGAGACAGAATGGAGAAGTATTTAGGGGTAAAAGGGACAGGCCTTAGTGACCTATTTGATGTGTCTTGGAGTGGAGAAGTGGGGAGAAAGGGAAGGAACAAGGATGGCATTTTGGTCTTTAGCTGAGCACCCTGTGGGCAGTATGGGCAACAAAGGAAAAGCATGTGCAGGAAGAACATGAATGCAAAGGCCTGCAGGGAACCAGGTGGAGAAGGCAGGAGGCACAGATTTGGAAGTATCCAGTAACATGTGGAAGTAAAAAACATTTCAGTAGATTATCTCTTCCAAGAAGAGCCCTGTTAAGTAAGAAATTAATGAGTTCATTTTTGGAACAGCCAAATCAGAGCTAAGATATGCAGTTTTTAAAGTGCCAAAGCAGGTGACAGACCTTGGGAGAGTCATTCCAGACCCAGGGTCAGCTTCTCTCTTCCTGACTCGGAAACTCAAATTTGTCAGTTCTCTTGGGAATGATCACGATCTGGTCACCAGGGAGTCCCACATCTTTACTATTTCTCAGTGGGCCAATTTCTGTTATTCTGAGGAAAAGGCCATGTGGCAGAAACATGGGTTTGGATCCAGTCATAGCAGATTTCAAATTCCAGCTCCACATTTCCTGGGTATTATGACTCCTGAGAGTTTCTTTGTTTCCTTGTCTGGAAAACTGGGAGGGACATTATAAAGATGAAAAGGGAAAACATACAGAAAGCATCTCACAGAGCGCCCCGATCACAGAAGACGCTCAGTGACCCGGGTCGCCTTCTCCTGCACTCACTCTTCAGTGCTGTGCTGTCACTGCAGGTGCAGGAGGAGCCTGGGGAGGCAGACGGGGTGAAAGCTAAGAGCTCAGTAGCCAGGAGACAAATGCATTTTCCCAGGCTAGAGGGAATGACCCTTGTCCTCTTAAAATTCAGAGGCTGCTTGGCTTGTGAACTACCAAAAATTCAAAAATCTTGCTCAGTCTCTTTTCGGAGAGAATCCAGCTCCTTTCCTTCTAATTTTCCAATCTAGTTTTTCCAGTCCTATCTCTAGGGAACCCACTGGACAAATGTTCATCCACACATGTTTATACTGAGAGACTCCCAAGAACCTGAGTGAAGTATTATGAAGTTAATATTCTAAACATCTCTAACATCCCCAAAACAAAGAGGAAAAATAAATCAAGATGTTTCTAGATCACAAATACTTGTCTCAAAAGATACACAGGTTATTTTAATAAAACCTCTTGCATTCTAAAAGGAAAATAAGTCACTTCAATTAATTATAAGTATGTGGGCTAGGTATCTTTACAGGTCTATTATAAATTCTGCTGATACAGAGAACACCCACTGTGAACCGCGTTTATTGAACTGCACTTGGTGTGATGCCATTAGTTCCTGGAGAGAAGCAACAAGCAGCAGCTCTATGAATCTCAGTCATGACAGCTCTGAGGATATGTTTGAGTTCCTGTTCCTTACAATACATTCATGTTAAGCAGTGTCCTCTTGATGGGGCTTCTCGAAAACAATTAGTATTGATTTGTCTAAGCACTGAAAAGAGCTGTACTTTCCCTGAGTCCTTTCATTCATTTAATGAATATTTATTGAGCACCTTCTATGTGCTAGGTATGATATTAGGGCAGAGCCCAGGACTTGGACAAAGTTCTTGACCTCAGGCCTTTGGTATTAAATTGTGTACTTAACCAGGCTTCTTATTTATGCTGCCTGTAGCAACTTTCTAGGACTCTGAGGCGTATATTTTCAAGTCGTACTCCTGGCTCCACTTTTTCTCCTTTTATTCTGTCTTTTATGTGGTCTTGTTTTTTCTTTATTTTGCAATATAAGCTGTCTTAATTTTTTTCTGGAATAAGTAAACAAAGTAATACATAAATTATACAATATGCATATAATTAATTTTTCTTCTGAGTACTACATTGTTCTCTTGAAAAATTCTCAAAAAATTATTAAAAACTTAATGACAATTTTTGCCATTTATAACACATTTTATTTTAATATTATATAAAAATATAAATGTTATGAAAAGTTGTTTGTTTTACTAAGTCTTCCCTTTAACCTACTTTTTTTCCAGGTCATCAACACCTAAGGAAGGTTTGGAGCATTATTTAGGGCTTGTTTCCAGGGTAATTGCTTGAAACCATAGTAGGACTAAGACTTTTTGCCCAGTAATCTGTTTTGTTTTGTTTTAACATTGATAGTAGAGAAGCAGGAAGAGAGAAATATAGGGTCATGAATACAATATCTAAAAAGATTTGCAGAGAGAAAAAAAGGCTCAGCTCATAGCATTCCATGTTTTTAAAGCATGGAAACGGTCCTTGAGAGAACCATTCATTCTATGTGTCAAGCACATAGTAGATGCACAATAAATAACTGCTAAATAAATTAAATCTATATTAGAGCCCTGTTACTAAATCAAAGATATATCTACATTACATATAGTATTGTGTTCATATATATACTATATTAGAGAAAGCAATCTTGCTGAGATCATGTCATAAAATGATCAAGAGGTGCAATTTATTTTCATTTTTATGAACAACAGTAATTATATTTCACATCAAAAATGACAAATTAAAAATAAAATATATCCCTACCTCTATAATCTATGAATCGCCCATATTTTCATCCATTTTATAACACACAGGTTAGATTTTAATAGATACTGTAAGATATACCATAACATCAATTATTCCTTAGAATTTTAAGAAATATGGCTTATGTGTCAGGGTTAAATGGTGAGCCAAAGTCTTTATCAGCTGTCTCAAAACAAGTTCAGGGTAAATTTTTAGAATTTGAAATCTGAATAGCACATAAAAGCATAATGACTATGTTATCAATAGTTAATTTATTTCCTGTTAAGTAGTTCTTCAGCCAATGTTCTTTGTTTCTGACCAGAGTAGTGTGTTTCAAGCAGGCACAGTAAGACAGACAGGATCGTATATCTTTATTGTTTCATCCCAAGCACAGTCAACCACCTAGAAAACAAGAAGGAAATAAGAGGAAACATAATTTACAGAAATTCAAAAATGACAGCAAAAGCCTAAGTCATTTAGAGTATAGCAGATCATCCACGAGTAAACATATCTTTAAGTAGCAGGAATACACGGTATGTTTTTGATACAGTCCATTTCCCTTTCTAAGACACACTTCAGGGCTTGTTTCCAGCTGACTAAAGTTGCCTGTAAGCATTTTCCCCTACCCCACTCTACCCCACCCCAGAGCTACATAATTTCCTATACCTCCTGAGATAAATGTTAGCAAGATATACTCAACTGTGAACAAAGGCACTGTGCTAGATGTTGTGGGGGTGGAATGGAGATAAAGCACAGCTCTTGACTTCAAAGAATGGCTCATTCAAGACTGAAAGTGAAAAATGCTCTAATAGAGACTTTCCTAGAAGGAACTATTTGAATCCAACTGTGAAGTCAGAAGACTTCACAAATGCTGAGGCATTCACACTGGCCCTCTTTTGGGCCAGACATGAGACACAAGGGCATTCAAGTCTAAAAAGCCATATGAAAACATGAATGGAAGAAAGTCCATGGTGCTCAGGAACTGTGTTAAAAATTTGGTGAGTGTAGCAATGTCTCAGGGTATAAGATTAATATATAAAAATATCAATTTTGTATTTCTATATACTAGCAAAACAACATTTTTTTAATAAATTTTAAAATCTATGTACAATAGCACCAAATAACAAAATACTTAGTAATACATTTAACAAAAGATATGCAAAATGTCTACGCTAAAAACGAAAACATTGCTGAGAGAAATTTTAAAAGGCCTAAATAAATGGGGAAGTATATATACCATACTCTTGGGTTCAATTTTGTTACAAACTTAATTCTCCCCAAAATAATTTATAATTCATAATCCTAGTAGGCCTTTTAATAAAAATGAACAAGGTGATTTTTAAAGTTTATGTAGAAATGCAGAAGACTTAGAATAGCCAAAAGAATCTTGAAAAATAACAAGAAAGTTGTACTGCTTACACTACCTAACTCAAGTCTTACTACAGTAACCAAGACAGTGCAATACTGATATAAGGACATATAAGTAGATCAAAGGAACTGAACAGAATTCAGAAATAAACCCAAACTTGGACAACGGCTTTCAACAAAGTGTACCAAAACAATTCAATAGGGCAAAAAAAGTCTTTTCAACAAAGGGTGCTAGAATTGGAGATCCATATGGGAAAAAATGAACCTCAACTCCAACTTCAAACCATAGACAAAAATTAATTTGAGGTGGATGGGCCATAGTCCCAAATATATAAGCTAAAGGTACAAAGCTTTTAGAAGAACATGAGAGAATATATTCTCAATCTGAAAGTATGTAAAGTTTTCTTAAGACACAGAAAGCTATAACCAAAAAGTTTGGTAACTTAGACTCAATCAAAAATAAAACTTTTGCTCATTAAGACACTATTATGAAAATGAATAGGCAAGCCACAGAGTGGAGAAAATATTCAAGAGCATCTGACAAAGAACTTGTATCTAGAATATATGATGAACTATAACTCAGTAATCAAAAGACAACCCTATCAGAAATGGGCAAAAGACTTCATAGTCCCTGTAATACTCAGCTGTACTTATTTACCGGCACGTGTGTCTCTGCTCTTTGAGGGCATGGACTATGTCTTCCTATGACATAACAATGTCTCAATAAATACTAGTTCACAGAATGTACTTTACAGATTAAGACCTCAGAGATTACCTTTTTTCTCATGTTCACACTAGAGTAGCAAAGCTGGAACCAGAGCCTAAATCTGTTGAATCTGTCTCCTAAAAATAGAGCCTCCTAAAAGGCAAACTAACATTCATTATTTGCCTAATCCTGCAGTTAGGATTATATCCTGAAGTTTTAAGTTTCTATACCATGGGCCACAAAGATCATTATATTAATTTCCCCATTTCATATATGTGTGTTTTTTCAAGTGCTGGTCTTTCTGTATATTAAGTGTCAAGTCTTATGGAGAAGAGAATCAGAGAAGACAGACTTAGGCTTCTAACATAAAGTTTTCATAAACTTATGTTTCTGAATCCTTACTCAGCACTCTTCAATCCAGCTTCTTATTTACTCAGAACTTGTAACTAACAAATGTGAAGGCCACTGAATCAGTAAACATTCATAAACCTGTATTTAAATTAACTGGTAAAACTGCAATGACAGAGAACTGTGAAGTGATTCAAATGAATGTAAATAATATTTCCCCATTAACTAACTTAATTATTTCTGAATGCAAATATTATTAAATGTTATTGAATGCAAATAATATTTCTCCATTAACTAACTTACTATTTCTCCATTAACTAACTCCATTAATTAAACTCCATCAAATTCTAGAAGTTTTTAAAAGCTTACAATAAAAATGCTAATAAGGTAAGAAAAAAAAGCACTTTACTAAACAAAGAGGTTCCAGGTTCTCCAAGGAAGGCACCATACAGACCACCAGATAAGAAAAGATGGCTGTGTGATCCCCAGGGGGAGGGGAGGGCTCTCATTAATTACCATCACTCCCAGTGGCCTCTGGAGGCACTGCTTCCCCCTTCATTCTATGACTGAGTAAACACAGGGCCCCTTCTGGTCCCCTTCTACGCATCTGAGACCACACTGAAATGCATTAGAAAAAGACTTTGCTAAAATTAAGGGTTAACAAAAAACAAAGATAAATAAATAAGGAAAGTGACTGACATGGAAATAAATAATCTGCTTTACAGGATGAGATCCACTCATTCTTTAGCTTGTCAAATAAAGAAAGGAATCTTGCTCAGCTCCCATCCTGCTTCTTCCAGACAAAAGCCATCTTTCCCTCCCATCCCCAGGAACACACTCCTGGCCAGAAGACTCCTTCAAGGCCAGACTCAGGATAGCGATAATAGGATATCTCCTTTCTCATCTACTGAAGATCCTCTTTCTCAGTTTCAGTCACCTACATAAGGACTCACTTCTTTGCCCATTACCTTGCTGTCAGGAAAAACTGTAAAAGATTGCAATCAGCAAAAAAGATTGGGAGGTGTTCTTTCAGTGGCATGCTGGCATTGTCCTAGGGCCCCACAGGGTTACCTGATTCTATAGGGGTCTGTGCCTTTCACTGTCTCTGACTGGATTATTTTACAACTCCCAAAGCTATAGAAAACTGATAGTAATCAAATGATTCTCATCCATTAAAGTTGCAAATGAATGTCCCATGAAGATGCAGTTGATGTCTCCCTCGTTCCCCAAGAGATGATTCCAAACACTGAATTTTATTGCGCTGTGGATATTGACTAGTTTTTTACCTATTGCTAAATTCATTCCAGCATTCAGTGACTACCTATATGTGTCTATTCCTTGGTTCCTTTGACCTGGTTATAAAATCTTTCACGAGTTACATAAAATCTTTGACACATGCTCACACTATATGAGTCATGTTTGCCATTTTGAAAATTATCCTTTAACATGGCCACATGCAGGGATACAGCTTATTTGCCTCAACAGGGTAACAATTATTTCTATGAAGCATAATAACCCTTGCTTCCTCATAGGAGATAGCATAGTAACAGAAAAGCCATTTCATTAAAAGAACAAACACAAAATGCGGAGAAGGGGCAGGTAATTATACTGGAAAAAGAGACTAAGAAGAATGGCTAAAATTAGACATGAAATTGAGCTTTGCACCTCCTGGCAGCAAAGGTAAAAACATCAAACAATTAGAGAAGATATGCACATATCATAATTTATCATTTCATCAGGGGAGATAAAGCTTTGCCCAGTACTTGACTATAGGAGAAATATACAATATTCTTCCATTACAAAAATCATTCATTGCCAAAAGAATGGTTTTACAGGAGATACAAAGTCATTCTTCAGATGGCAGAATTTCTACTTAAACACATGAGAAATTTTTATTAATCATATTTAAGTTATAGTTAATAACAATATTTTTATTTTATTGGCGATTTCAATCTTGTTTCGTTCTAAATGGGCTGAAGCGGTCTATAGATGAACCCACAGGACCAAATAAAGTAAATATAGAATTTTTTAAAAAAATCTGTCCTAAAGGGAGCAAAAACTTTCAGGCATCAGAGCTGAGCATATTACAACATTTGCACAATAAGTTAGGCTCTGTGCTGTATGAAAACAAAGGGGAAAATGAAAGTATGCTGGGTAATACAACTTCTGTTTTCTAACAACATTCACATATGGAATGTAAACACTTTTGTACAACTAAACCTGGATAGAACTTTTTTATAAAGTCAGCAATTATATATCTTGATCAAATCTGTATTGGTTGTGACTTGCATATAGTAAACTTTTAGTAAATGCTTGTTGAATGAATAAATTAATGAAACCATGTATGAGCAGTGGTTTCCTCCTCCAAAGATTTTGTTGAGTAGAGCCTCACACATAGTAAAGAGCACGTAACCAGGTGTGAGGTCAAAAATCCAGGTAAAGGCAACAAGTTTCATGGGATTTGGGGGATATATGGGATTTTTGAGTGTCATGAATATTATTTAGATAATTTTCATAGGGAGTTTCTTTTATGTCTCAGGAGCTGTTCGTCAAATATTTCTCTGCACTACAAAGCTACCTAAAACATAATTCATATATACATACATACTTATATTCACCCATTTATTCAACAGATATTTATTGAGCTCCTCCTCTGTGTCAGAAGTATGCTGAGGATACTACAGTAAACAAGATGGTCCAGGTCTCTGTCCCCACAGATCTGGAGTCCAGCAGAGGGATAGGTAAGTAAACAGACTCCTACAATGTAGATGATATGGACAATGACTGGGGAATTATGAGGTCCAGTAGATGTGTAACCAAATGTGAGGAAAGTGCATGCTTTCAAGAGGAAGTATGACCTAAACTGTGGTTCAAAAGAGAACATGCCTTAGCCAGAGAGTGTTTATTGTTGTTATTGTTGGTGGGGTGGAGACATGATTGAGAGAAGGAAAGTGTTCTAGGCAGTGGAATAAATAAGAATAAATGCAGAACTAAAAGTTCTAGCTTTAAGGTAACTAAATTGCATTATACCTCCTCTGATAAAATTTTTAATCTTTTGAGAGAGGCTTTTTTTTTATTCCTGTCTGACTCCCATCTATGGTTTCTTGAAGGCTGGCTGCCAAAACCTATGTTGTTTGACCCACTTCCTTAAGGTGAGTGTGCATGTAGACATCACAGGATGGGAGCCTCCAGGCTCTACCTTTTCTGCCCAAGGATATTCCAGTAGAAAATTTGTTTCTTAACCTGCAAGCCCCTACTGTAATACATTTCATCCCTATGCCCTCTGAACTTCCTTTAATCTGAGATCAAAATGCAAATCTTTTCATTAAAACTAAGAATCAAAATTACTGACATTATAGGAAAATTTATTTGTCAATATGTTATATTTCTTTACTTAATTAAAAACTTGAAGATAGAATCAATCTTCATTATATTTTTAAAAGTTGCTATCTTCTCAGGTAGTGAAAAACAGCTAAACTAATAGGGTAAGATTTCATGTAAATTCTACTTTTAGTTATTTCATTTTAGCTTTTAACAGCAAAATAGGTATTTCTAAGTTTTCATAATAAGCACACTAATTTTTTTCTACTGTCCTAATATGTCAATATCTTGAAAATATATGACTCATTCTTGAAAACGGAATATTTATTATCTATCAGATTAGCCTATTAATTTCTAAAGAGTTACAGCACATGCATCATGACATTGTCACACGTGGAATGCTTGAGAGCAACTATTTCAATGTGCAAAGTACTAGACTCAACTCCACAGTAGACCCAAGGATATTAAAGAAACAAATCCAGTCAATAAGTGGTTTATAATAAAAATTTATCATTGGTGGATCAGATAAGACTTACTATAGAACATCCATCATAATAATGGTCCTAAAAATGCAAATTTTGAAAAGGAAACATAATGAAAGTACCAGATTTTAAATACATGTGTAACTTAGAAAATGAATTTATATTCATTAATTCTATCAATTCTCTCCATTTTATTAAAATGTTTACACATGCCTCTAATAAGGGAATTTATTTCAAATTATTTAATATGGTTGTTAATATAACAAAGAATTCCTATTGACTCATTAAGAGATTTACTTTATTGACAAGTTTTCTATTTCCTATTTATCATTATATTTTTTTCTCTCCATTTTGTGGGCAACTGCTTTTGCCCTTGAGAAACGTATTTAATCCACTGTAATTATCTATGACATATGGCCTCTTTAATAAAAATGAACCAGAGAAATAGGCATAAAGATGTAGAGAGAATGAAAAAGCCCATTCATAGCCAACTCTAAATTCTGAAAAAGCAGCTCGGTCGTTATGCTGCATTGTATTACATCAAGGCTAAAGGAAGAACATGCTTCACTTACTCAGCCAGCTTACCGAGAAGAACATGGCTTATTATGTCAATCATTACTTTTACTAAGTAAAAGGAAAGAGTTGACTAATTCTACTAAAATCCTTTTCATTTACTCATTTAATATTGTGTGCATGTTAATATTTCTGAGATGACATGAAGACAACAATGTACTTGTATCGATTTGTAAATTAAAAGTTTTATGTAACTAGTATGGTTAATGGTCACAGTAAGTAAAGAGCATCACAGGAGTGGCTGACAATGAGTTTGTAATATTTGTATTAGATGAGAAAGACCTAAAAAAGTGGTAGCAATAAGGAAAAAAATTGTATTCTATTGCAGGAACATGATATGTCTGTTCATTAATTCCAGTCTTTTTTAAAGGTCCCTTTGTAAAGTTATATAATGTTCTTTATCTGTATCTGAACATTTTTAAAATTTTTATTCCTCTTTGTATCCTACACACACACAGACATACAGTTATTGTTGCCATGTAAGGTAATTTTTCTAATTGATGATTGCTAGTATCTCCACAGTATTCATTTCTGTATATTATTTTTACTGACCTTATTTAACTCTCTTTTTATTTTTAATAGGTTTAAAGTTGATGTTCTTGGATTAGAACATTTTACAATCACATGAAGAACAAATAATCATAAATTTTCCTACATTTAAAAATATTTATATTCTATTATTTTCTTTTGTTACTAATTGGCTACAATTTTTAGAACCATATTGATGAACAGTGGTGATGGAAGTAATTCTCATCTTGTTCCTGATGTCTTTAATGAGGCCACTGATATATTTCAGGTCAATGACTAACAAAATCAGATTTGCATTATGAAAAGCTCTCCCCCAAACAGTGTTGAACATCAATGGAATGATGTAAAGAGCTTAGAGATCAGTTAGGATATTACTGCAGTAATCAATGGCAGAGGTACTAAATAAATGCTTAATTAAGGTCGTGGAGCTAGAAGGACATGGTCCAGATTTCAGAGGCACTGGGAAGAAAGAATTCATAAACTTAATGTCCAGTGAATTTAGGGGTACAGAAAGACAAGAAAACCAGGATGACTTTCCAGGTCTCTGGTCAGGCCTCAGCATGCAATCAACTGACCAAGTCAGAAATACCGGAATAAAAGTCAGACAACTATTCAGATCACATAGTAAAGGCAATTCGATAAATAGGTCAAACATCATTAGCATATAATTCAATGACAGCTTCATGGGGAAGTTGTAGTATCTAATAAGAGAAAACAACAGAACTTCAAGGGGAAGTTCTAGATGACTAATAATAGAAGAGAAACAGAAATTACTGGTTGGTAGATAAGATGACGCCGTCAAATGAGCTTTGAAAATAGAAAAAGAACTAGCTGAAGATCTAAAACACAGTGGGTAATTGTGGAAACAAAGACCTGGATGAGGAAGCCATTGAGAAAATTAGGAATCCACTGGAAAGAGGGAAAAATAGAAATAGAATATAAATATTTTGAGGGAATAGAGATGGAGGAAGATTTTCATTCTTGGCTATTTTTACAGTAAAGTAGGAGGTAAGGTCAAATGTCCAGAGTGTTAATGATCCTATAGAAGACTGAGAAAAGACACTGTGGAGAATGGGCTAGGAAATCAAAAAGACTTTAAAGGTAAGTTGAGTAGGATCAAGAGCCCAAATATAGTTTTTTGAACAGTAGTTCATAGTGTGCCAAGTCAACATTTTTGCTTGGTTTTTAGAACCAATGCTCATAGTCTAGAACAAGGGAAGTGAGTAAGACAGTGGGTGATTCAGGAATGGGAGCTCAGAGGCAGAGGGACCAGAGGCTCAGGCATCAGTCATTCTGGAAGCTTACTGCAAGGGCTCTCCATGAAGTGCAGAGGGCTGTAGACACAGGCTAAACACACCCATAGTAGGAGCACACCAACATCCTACAGAGCTGGGTCTGGGGGATGTTTCATGGCTAGGGGAAAGCAAGCACTTGTTATATAATTTTGAGCTAAATATTATACAATTATGAAAGCATCAGAGAGGAAACAGCAGAGACTGCTGCCTGAGGACAGTGGATGCTTCTGGCACATGTTCTTTCCAACACTGAAACTAATTTATGTGACACATGCAGAAAATGCCACCTCAGAACAAAAGTACACAGGACACAGATATCTTACCTACCAATAATGCTAGTCCTCACTCTTATACTGAGAAATTTAAAATATTTTGCCCATTGTCAACCTCTAAACCTGGTATCTAAGATTGTGAAAATAGGGATTTGAATCAAAACATGAGCTGAATTTTAAATAACAAATACTTTTTACTAAAGTATCAACAAAGCCAAATATACTTTTAAAAATACATCTAAAGAACTTGTTTAAATCAGAATCAAATCTGAGCATCTGCCACCAAACAAAACAAAAACATACAAAATTTATTCTACCCCATTTTAAGGGTACTATAAAGATACTTACATGTTCCTAGCATGGGTAGACTAGGATATTCATTCGTCAAAGATTATGTTTACCAAGTATTTGGGGAGTCCCAGAAGAAAAATTCTTATGTGTAGTATAACTACAACTATGAAAAATATACACACATACAGAGTAGTTACCTTTGGGGAGAAGAGGGGGGGTAAGATTTGGGAGGAATATTGAGAGGGCTCCTGGGATGCTGGTGGTGGTCTATATCTTAACCTGAGTGATGGGTACATGGGCATGGGGATTCTTGATAACATATTGAGCTGCACACTTAAAATCTGTGTATTTTCCAGTATGAATGTTACACTTTAATTAAAAATTTTCTTTAAAAAGGACTGAAAAGAAACATTAATATGGTATAACATTCTTTATGGAGTGGTGGGAATCTTTTTTCTTTATTTTTATATTTCTTTCCATCATGAGAAAAAAGATAAATTTTATTGAACATAGAGAAGTGATATCTTGGAATGAACTAATAATTTCTACTTTAAAAGAGAAATAATCACCTCCCAAAAGGAATGTATAACGATATGTAACCCTGTCCCCAGCTTAGAAATAGTAGACTGAATATCAATGAGCATCTGAAAGAGCAGACTTGATGCTGCAGAGCACACAGTCAAGAATCCTAAAAATACATTAATAGAGGAAATCCTAATTATATAAACGGGTATTACAGGTCTAGAATCATAACGCTAAAAAATAGAAAAAGAGTGTCCAATTTAGAACTAATAAGGACGAGAGAAAAAAAGGAAAATCCCAGGACTGTACAAATCATGATCAGAGGGGGGAAAAAATCAAAGAAAAAATTTTTGAAGTGAGAGAGAACATCAGCCCGGCTAACAAGAGAGGGCACAGAGAATTTCTCAGCAATTATTCTTAAAGGGTGACCCCAGACACTTATTTGTCAAGTCTTAAACCTTTAAAGATAAGACCTTACATTCTGCCAAGAAGAAAGGAGGTATAATACAAGAATGCTTTGGAGCTCATCTTTCAGATCTCCAAGAAGGGAGAAGCTAAAAAGAAAAAAAGAATTATAAATACAAGAACTCAGATAAATCTCCTTTTAAGACAGATAATATATTAAGACACAGAAGCCCTAAGGTAACGTCAGCAAAGTCCTACAGCTGTTAAGATAACCACAAGAAACAACACATTTTTGAAAGCAGATTGAAAAGTACTTACTTTCTAAAAGGTGAAAGATACTTTTCAAAGTAATAAACCATGAAGAAAGAGTGAAATAAATTAAAATGCAACCAGTACACCTGACCACATACTGTGAGAATAAAGGATAAATATGTAAAAAATAAATTAAACTATTAACTATACCAACAAAAAATTAATGTGGCAAGATTTTTAAATGGCTACAAATTCTTTGTGGCTACTCCCATCAAGACATGGAGTCTCTTTCTCACTCTGTGA
Organism: Miniopterus schreibersii; assembly: GCF_964146895.1. NCBI lineage: Eukaryota > Metazoa > Chordata > Mammalia > Chiroptera > Miniopteridae > Miniopterus > Miniopterus schreibersii. Next base: position 73,568,265 of record NC_138107.1, on the reverse strand, counting down.
ATCTGAATGGCCTTGTGACTTGCTTTGCAACAGAAGGGATGCTGTGTGACTCACAAATCTAGCCCTGAAGATACCTTGAGGCTTTTACTCTCACCCTCTTGGAAATGAACAGCAGCTAAGTGAAGCCTGGGCTCATCTAGAGGCACATGGCTCAGAAGACAACCAGCACTACACCTTAGATATGTGAGTGAGGCCATCTCAGACCACCCAGCCCGAGTTAGCCACCAGATGACAGGAGCCACATGAGTGTCCCCAGGTGAGAACGAAGAGAAGTGCTCGGCTTAGCCCAGCCCAAATTACTGACTCACAGGACTGTGGATAAAGGAAATTGTTGTTTAAGCCACTAACTTGTGGGGGAGTTTATTACACAGCAATAGATAACAAATAAAATAAGTGAGAGAAAAACAGGGAGATGCACCAAGAAATTGATTCTTATCTCCACTAGGAAGGAGGTTAATGTTTCTTGGTAAAAACACAAATTATTAACATAAACAATACAAATGTTTGTGTTAAAATGTGTTAATGTTAAGTATGTAGAAAAAAATCTTGATTGAAATCACCATCTTAGTTAGAAAGGAAAGAAAGCTTAAGGTCCGAAACCGAACATAAATAAAATGGGGGGGGGGGGAGAAACATTGAAACAAACATAAAATTTAATCAATAATCTCAACACTCCATTTTTTAAAACATGACAAGTCAACAAATATATTTCCTTACATTCAAATGTTGAGTAATATCCCATAAAGAAGGAATAAATAATTTCTTTCATTTTCAAGTACTATCCATGCTCCCTCCCATCACAGGGTCTGTAATATAGTTACTTTTGCCTGTTTACAATCTATCTTCCTCTGTCTCTTCATATAGTTAAAGCCTACTCTTCAGATCTCAGGTGATCCTCACTTCCTTACAGATTTCTTAAATAGGTCAAATAGCTATCCTGATTATGAACTCTTGAGGAACAATGTAGTTCTCCTTCATAGGCTTGTCACAACTATTTACACTCATTTGTGAGATTATCTCATACAACAGTGGACTAACTGCTTTATGAAGCATTCCCCACTGAATCCCAGTGCCTAGCACAAGGTCCAGCATATGAAAATATCGGTGGAAAGAATAAGGAATGAGAGGGAGAGGTCTTACTTCTGAGGTCCCCTCTAATCCCAAGATTCTGTCCCACTATGAATTAACTCCGCAGAGACTTCTAGCACAGGGGAACTGTACGTTATGCCAGTGAACTTGCTGCTTCTCCACTCCTATTTGCTCTCAGTAGCAACTATTTCCTTAGTATAGATGGAATTTAGTTGAACTGGAAGAGATGGGTAGCAGTCACCAGCCTACACACAAAATTAATGACCTGTAATAAATTCTCTTATTATTTAAGATACATAAAATCCAATTAATAAATCCTCTAAAAACAGAATTGTTTTCAATAAGGCGGTCCCATGTGTGGAGATTTAGAAAACATCTGGCACTTCTCAGACCCTGGTGAGGACCTGCCAGGACCGAGGAAGTCGAGGAGGCATACGTGCTGCCTCAGGCCACAGTTTGGGACTCATGGAACATAGGTTAACAAATAAATATAGGAGAGGAAAATATTTATTTAGGGTTCTTTGTTTGGTATGGCCATATTTCAATAGGTACAGCTTTTTTCTTAACTAGGAGAGCAAACAGATATGAATATTTTATTAAAAAATCATCTATAATAGATTTATTTCTCAGAAAAGAAATGAGTTCTTTTGAAACACATTGTATTTACATTAAAGATAATGCCATTTTGTCCATCACTCTTTCAGCTTCTTCTCTTCTTCGTTGCTATTAAGTCATTTTTCAACAATTATTCTAATGAGGCCATTCTAATGTCTAGTGAGAATATTTTAAACTCAGAATTATGTTTTAAATTCCTAAAATTAAAAAAAGCCTGTGTATTCATTTAAATTTAAGGACACAGTAATGAGAAATGGGATTTGGTTTTGTTTAATTTCTAAAATTTGTCATAAAAACATAATTTCTTAGTCATACTCTACAATTTCCACGTATTATATTGTTTTACTGATTTCTTAGTGTTTTCACACAGTCTGTTATAAAGTGCCTTATCATTCAACATATTCTAGTGTTTCTGATCCTGAGTTTCCAAAACTCACACAGCTTTAAAAACACCTCTAAATGTTTAAACACTCAAGTCCTCAACAGAACAAAAAGTGGGAAATATAAAGGTTATTAATTAAAACATTCTCCTTTACTTCGTTCTCCATCTGAAGCCTCTCTTTCAACATGGGGCATCGAGATGAGGGTGACAGTCCTGAGGGGGAAGTAACCTGCCCATCATCTCAACTGCTTGTGGGACAGCTGAATCGAGGACCACACACTCTGGTGACAAGCCTTCCCCATTCCATTCTTCTCTTGTCACCCTTTCCACTGGGAGAGGTCTACTCCAAGCCTTCAATATGTAAGGCACAGTACTTTAGGGCAAGGTTCCTTTTCCTCTCAGAAAAGGCAGTCTTTCAAGAGGAAAGAGGTATGTCAAGTTTCTGGATACCTCTCCTTCCCTAGTATTTCAAATGCTCCAGTTTTACAGCAAAAGAGATCCGGATGATTAAGTATATGTACCTTGCTCTTCCCTAAAGGCAACAATTTTGTTCATAAAAGCAACACATGCCACACATAGAGCTATCTATTTGTGAACTGTATAGGAAGAAAAAACCTCAAGAGATCGTAGCCATTACCTGAGTAGGGCTCTGAAGACTTAAATCTAAACCACAGGTAAACTCTGTATGATGGTCCACTATTTCAAGAAGAGGGTCAGGCTTTGAAAAGTTCCAGAATCTGTGAATATAAACAAAAAAAGGTATTTAAGTGCTAAAACTACCAAAAAATTTACCTAAGAAAAACAGATATTTAATAAAGATTTTATTAGAAAAAGTTAAATTAATTCATAAGTGCAGAGCTCTATTACTGACCTACATTAAAAATCAAACAGAAAAAATGCACTCCATTCTAGTATATCACAAATGGAATTAGTAATCAATCTACCCTTGTAAACAATTACTATATTCCCATTAGTACACCGTGTAGGGTGAAACTTAAGTTTCAGTTAAATTTTTTTTTTTATATTGCACACGGACATTTGAGATGAGAGACACTAGGCTTTTGTAGCAATTTCTAAAAGCATTCATTGCTATAAAATAAGGATATTGGAATACTTGCATTCTAACATTTCGTGATTTTAAATACTACATTTCTCAATGACTGACATGAAAAGATCTTGGGTTTAATTTACATTTCAACAGCAACTCATATTCTTTGAAAAGAATCTGTTCTCTTATGAAAATATCTCTATAATTCTGAAACTATCTCTTTTTTTTTTTGAGGCACAGCCTTTCTTACAGATTCCATATGAATGCAATTTCTAGAGTCAAGAAAAACTGAAACGTGTTTTCCTGGGCCAATATTAAGTATTCTATTTATCCTCTATAGACCGGAAGTGGTAATATTTACCATAATATATCTGATTTCTACTGTTCAGAGAAGAATTTGGCCCTATTTTCAATACACAAAATAGTACTTTATTTGTAAAGCTTTATTCGTTCATCATCTTTCTTATTCTAAACACACCATAAAACGGCACATTCAGAATCACAGTCATACTCCAATTCAGCCTCCCTAATGATGTACAACACAGAACACACTGAAGGTTTAACAGATCTCTTTGAAAGAGAGTAAATACACAAAACCAACAGTCAGTTTGTTTAACCTGGTGGTATTATTTTCCTAATAAATACGGTGTTGGTCTTATTAAGTCTGAAAAGGATTGTTGCTATGGGTAATCTACTGTATGGTACCAGAGAGACAAAGAATAAATAGCTCATTTATCAGATTACTGAAATCTACAAAATATTTAGGGAGAATAATTTTACTTTTGAAAATCTGCCTATTCAAACAAATGAGGGAACAAGCTGCAGTCCTTCTCAGAAATCACAATAATGGTTTCCACTGTCTTTGCATATTTATTCCTTTGGGTCTAGAAACAAGCGAATTTTACAGCAATCTAATTTCCTAGATCTTGATAATGTTTATATAAGCAAAAGTAAATATGTAATTGTGTAATTTCATTTCTAAAACATGGTTATACACTGATTTGTAATATATGAAACAGTAATCAAATGATTTTGTATATACCCACTATATTCCAAAAAATATTCAAAGTGGTTTTAGAAATATGTATTTATAATATGGAAAAAAATGAGTTAAAGGAAAAGTAAGGTTAGGAGAGTAAGTTCAAGCCTGCAATATTTATAAACAAAATTATATTCCATAAAGTTGTGTACACTTGACAGGGGAGCGGAATATCTCTCAAGATGCTAAGCTTTCCAGTAGCCACAGGAGAAAGGGAGATACAATCGAGCCCTGAATTCATAGTGTCTACAACCAGCCTGCTCTTGGAACTCAGAAGGAAATTCACCATTGGGAGTCCATGGAGCAGAAACGCAATGCTTATGTAACGAACATCCTGAACATTTCTTAGGGAAACACAGAGATGCTGTTTCATGGGCTGCTACTCATGAGTCGATGGCATCACCCCAAAGAGCAGTTTGGTAGAATCATTCTATGGGAAGGTCAATTAAATCCAGGTATTCAGCTCTCTGATTTCATTTGGGATTTAGATTTTATTTTGGTCAAATGGATAGTCTAAGTGCTCTTTAGACAAACCATAAAAATTGGTTTCCTTCAGAACTATTTAAGGATAATAAAAAGCAACAAGGATTCGTTTATACCCTCCTGACTTCAGGAATGAAGTTTTGCTGTTATTTTCTCATTTAAGCCAATTAAGGATAAGGCCGCACTGAGTACAAGTGCAGCCAGTTAAGGATAAGGCGGGCCTTATGAAAATTAGGATGCCTAGTAAGGGCACCTGTGTGAAACCATCCAATTTTAGCTTGAAAGTGTGGTAAGAGAGTTGTACATGCAGGAGGGCAAAGAGTGGATTCAAAAAGTCAATTTAAATTTGCTCTGATACGTAGCTTCATGGGCAGTCAAGGCCCCACACAGTTCCACACCATAGGCACACCAGTCATAATTTTTCCTGGGAAAAACTATAATATTTATTTGCATTTTGCAAAGAACTCATCAAATCAAATACATGCTAAAAGTCTAAGGATACTACTTGGTGAAGGGAAGGTTGCTCTAGTGAATGGCATACCAGCACTAATGGCATACACCATTTCATAGTTCTGACAAATAACAAAATACACAAAGTATATATATGGTGCGAAAATTATGAGAGGTTCGTTTCCAGCACAATGGCTGACTGGGTACCTAGACGAACATTCTTCCTGAAAACAACTAAACTTGCTAGATAGATTAGGAAAACAACTACCACAGAAACTGACATCTGAAACCCATAGTAGTAAATGGAACAATGAAGGCAGCTTTTGCCCTGAGAGGATCTGCTAAATAGGGGGAATCCAGGCTTCAATTTTCTTAACCTCAAGGGGATCAGGAGCCAGTAAAATAAGAAATATTAATAATTTTAAAATATTTTTCAGTAAACTAAAATAACATAAAAAATATCAAGTCAAATACAATAAATTTCACAAGCTAAACAGTTGAGAAAACCAAGTTAATATGTCTATAAACTATGTTTTTAAAACACTAATGGCTTTTTTAATAACAAAAGAAATGTATGTATTTCTTTCATTTCCACTCTCTAATGGCAACCACTGTTAACAGTTTGATGTGTATAGTTCCAGATTTTTCTATGTATCACCATTCAAGTTCCACCAGGAAGGGGTGATTTGCAAGGGGGCAGTGACAGGAGGAAAGAGCGTTTCACCAGGTTTTCTCACGTTTGCTGTTAGGGAATTGGCAAGGCCTTTCTTTGCGATCTTCTCCTGGACTCAAGGGTCCCATAAGTTCTATATATCTGAGGGCCTTCCTGTGCCTATCACACAAGTAAAATGAGCTCCCTTTTACTGGGAGAAGTCAGGCTACATATATCATTAAGTAGTCAAATAAGGCCATTATTTTTAAGTGATGGGTTTTTGGTCCAGCATATATACTACTTGGTGCCTTTTTGTCTCTTTGCTGATGAAATCACTGACTATTTAAGCTCTATCATGGGAAGTAAATATACTGGACAGGCTTCCAATGATTAAAAATATTACAGAACTGTAGGAACATTTTTCATTTAAATGGAGAGGGAGAGAGAGAAATTCATCATAGTACAACGTCTTGGTTGAATCCCTTTTTGCCTTCTGACTCACAATTCTTTTAGCAAAGCAAGTATGTCACACCATGTTAAATAAAGCACTGTCTTTCAAAAGTTAAGCTAAAATTACTTTTTTACTTTACTAAATGTAATTTGAAATGTCTATACTAGCACTTTTAAAATTTAGTCAACAGATGAATTCAGTAGAAGGTTTAAAATATTTTTCAGAGTTCTTCCTTTTCCTTTCCTGTTCTCAACTTAGAGTTAGTCAGTAATTCTTCATGAGTCTTTCCTAACTATAAGAAGATGGGGAAAAGTTCTGGCAACTTTTCAATGCCTTACATGTACATAAATTTTAGTTGTGTTTTTAAAATTTTTAAGCCAATTGCAACATTATAATTCCTTCTATTTGGATTGCTTGGGTGTGTAGCATTCTCTAGTGATGAACAAAACAGTTTATTTTCTCCTCATTTAATTACTCATTCATTCAACAATTTATGAGTCCTAAAATGTGCCAGGTACTGTGCTAAGCAACAGAAGCAAGCAACCCCATGGCCTCAGCTCTCCTGAAGCATCTAGTTTGGTGGGATAGACATTTTTTTAAAAACACACACACACATAAACACAAATGTAATTGCAATTGACAAATGTCCCCCAAACAACACAGGATGGTGTAAGAATGTTGTCGGTCCTGAGGAAGTGACACTGAGCTAAAATCTGAAGGTTGAGGAGTTTGCCAGGTGGAGAGTAAAGACAGCAGCTTGGCCCTTGTCGGCAAGGAGCCTCAGGGTGTGTGACATAGAGGATCCATGATACTGGGGCAGGGGAAGGGGAGCGCGTTACACAAGGCAAACAGGACCAGATCACATAGGTCTTGTAGGCTATGGGAAGAATTTGGAATTTTTCTCTAAGTGTAAACACACATACATGCACCAGTGACAGTTTTAAGCAGGTTTATACACTCAGTTTTGCCTTCTTTAAAAAAAACTTTTAATAACCTTTTTAAATTTTAGAATAATTTCAAATTTTCCAAAAAAATTGTGAAGATAGTACAGAGAGTTCCCATACAGTATGACCCCGTGCAGTACGGTCAGCTTTGCCTTTCAAAGTTATCTCTGGCCACTGAGAGAACAATGGACTTGAGGACTCAAGAGTGGATATGGGGATACCAGTGGTCTAAAAAGAGATGATAGCAGCTTGGATTTAAGGTGGAAACAGTGATGATGAGGAAAGGTTGATGGATTAGAGATATATGTAGGCAGAAAAATTAATAGGACAAAAGAAATCAAGATGATTAATGGAACAGAAAATACCAAGAATGATACATTAATTTACTCACAGTTTATTTACTTATTTATTTATTTATCGATTTTCCTCTAAAAGCCACCAAGTTCCTTAAATTCAGGGAGAGTATTCTATTCTTTGTATCTCTTGCATGTATAAAAGTATCTGACACATGAACAACCCAAGAATGTTTCATAAATGAATGAATGAACAAAAATAAATTAAATAAGTATATTAAGGACAAGATAAACAATAAACAAAGGTCAAGCTCACAAGTAAGATAACTTTTAAATCACCTATAGACATGGTTTTCAAATGATGGACCAAGGATCATTATATCAGATATTTAGAAAATACATATTTCTCAGCTTTGCTGAGGAATTTTTTCCTAAAAAATTCCCATTGAGTAGATCAGTATGGAATCCAGAAATCTCTTCCCAGAAAATGTTGATACTCAACTATCTAGGTTTGGGATAACCGTGGACAGCAGTACTTCTCAATGTTGTATCACCATACGTACAGATTAGCCAAATTCCCATTAGAAACAATAGTGATTTCAGGAAGAAGGGGAAAAGATGGAAAAAGGCAGTGTTTCTCAACCTTGACTGCACTGCACTCAGCTGAGACACTTTAAAAAATACTGATGTGTGAATGCTCCCTGAGAAATTCTAATTGGCCTGGAGTACATCGTGGGAATTGGGAGGTGCACACATTCTCCAGGTGACTGTAATGTGCAGTCAAGGTTGAGAAGCTCTGACCTGGGTGGGGGGCATTACCCATTTATTGAGAATCACTGATCTAGATCAGCAGTTTTCAAACTTAAGTTTGTATCAGAATCACCTGGAGAGCATGCTGAGAATGAATACAGACGTCTCGAGTGTGGCTCGAGAACTTATTTTAGAAACAAGTTCCCAGGTGATGCTCTTGTTGCTGATTCTAGGGCCACACTTTCAGGACCATGGATGCAGACAGTCCTTACTGGTAAGAATTATTGCTACACTGTGGCTCTAACCACTAGTGAAGGCAAAACTTTGGGAAGAGACAAATACATTAGATGCAAAATATAGGCAAATATCTTCACAGGAAAAGTAACACTATTATAATTTCGTATAACTTGATTAGCTTAGCAGACTGGGATAAAAGGCTGCTAAACAAAAAACAGAACAGTATCAATGTTAGCTCCAGCTTCCCAATAACGAAGAAGATGATCCAATACTGAGGTTCTCACTTTACCCAACCCATCTCAAAAAGAAAGAGTTCGACAGTTTGCATAGTTTTTCCCATTACCTTATACTGCATTTGATCAGCACAAAAACTTTTCAAGGTAGATACAAAGGGTATACGGTAGTCCACGCCCATCTGCAATTTTGCTTTCAGTGGTTTCAGTTACCCCCGCCCAACTGTGGTCAGAAAATATTAAATGGAAAATTCCAGAAATAATTCATGTTTTAAATTGTGCACCCTTCTGAGCAGTGTGATGAAATCTCACATCTTTTCCACTCCATCCCACTCAGATGTGAATCATCCCTTTGTGCAGTGTATCCACACAGTATATGCTCCCTGCCATAGTAGCCCTCTGGGTTATCAGATCAACTGTCGCTGAATCACACAGTTACTTATATTCAACTAACCCTTATTTTACTTAAAGACCCCAAAGTATAAGAGTAATAATGCTGGCAATTCAGATGTGCCAAAAAGAAGCTATAAAGTGCTTTCTTTAAGTAAAAATATATGTATGCATGGGGGAAAAACAGTTATATATAGGGTTTGGTACTATTCTCAGTTTCAGGCATCCACTGGGGGTCTTGAAATGTATTTCCAATGGCTGGGAGGGGACTACTGTAATCATTCTCATTTCAGAGATGAGCAGAATATACTCATGAAATTAAGCAATCCATGGTGACACAACTAATAAGTGGCAGCCCCAAAGCACACTCTACTGGCATCATGTCCAGTGCTTTTTCTACTAAAACATGCTGCCTTTCTCTTTTTCTCTAGACCTGGGCCATGCCAGGGACTCTGGAATATAGACAGGCAGGATCTGGTATTCCTCAGAAAGTTCTGATTAACAACCTGAAAGTTCAAATGGACCCGAACCAAGTCAGGCTTCCCCCACACTCCTCAAACTATATAGAAAATTCCATAAGCCAAAGTTCATGCCAAGATTCCATTAGTCTGCCAACTTACATTCAAAACTAATACCCTAAGGAAATTATGAATAGAATAAATCTGCACTCCTGTGGCAAGGAGTTCAGAAATTGTCCCCTCTCTGTACTAACATTTTTAATATGTACTTACTTCATCCTTTCATCTACTTTACTGCCTCCTGACTTAGGTATCACCCAACTGGTCAGCTTTTTTTGTAACCTCAGATATTGCCAATGTGAATCACCCCCGGGCCGGGTGTGGCTTAGCGGTTGACTGTTGACCTAGGATCTAGGCAGTTGGGGTTCGATTCTCAGTCAGGGCACATGCCCGGGTTGCGGGCTCAACCCCCAGTCGGGGGCCTGCAGGAGGCAGCCGATCAATGACTCTCTCATCACTGATGTTTCTCTCTCTCTCCCTCTCCCCTCCGCTCTCTGAAATCAATAAAAAATATACACATACACACACACACACACACATATCACATATATATATATGCATACACACACATACATATATATAAATGTGAATCACCTCTGAGTAGGATATATGGAATCATGGGCTTATTACTTTATCATCTGTATTACTTTTTAGAGCTAAACTTTCATTCATTAACTCAAAGATATTTAGTGAGTGCTAATGCTCATTTATTTGCATGATTTGGTTGGAGAATTGTTTGGTTTTGGTTTTGGAACTGGTAATAACAAACAAAGTTTAAAACAGAAAAACACTAATTGCCTGCTAAATGAAGAATATATGATTACTTTTGAAGAATTGCTAACAATTTTCAAAGATGACTTTTAGAACATTCAATCTCAATCGCAAATATCCAGAAATCATACCATACTGACAAAATTTCAAGGTTAAATATAAAATTCTACACTTAAGCTTCTATAGCAAAATGAATTATTTATAATATTTCAATTAAAATTTTAATTATATCAGTATTGTAAAGGGGCTGACTCCACTTCATCATAATAAACATTAAGTCCAGGAACCACATACTACAAAGCCTAGAGTACTTTGACAAATTAAAGAAAACCATTAGCTGATGGAAGGCTTGTTCTGGGGGAATTTATGGCTGCGATTCACAGGGATGCAGGATGACCTTCTGAAGTATGTCACATCTCAACAAAAAGAGAGGAAAAGAAAAAAAAACCTCCCATTGAGTTTGTTTACCGCTTATTGGCACAAAATGAAGAACCATGAAAAGATTTTGCAATAAAGCTTCAAACAAATATCTGACAATAACCAAAATGGTAAGAACTCTACTCATGAAATAGTATCATTATCTCAGGGATAAGACAGTCTAGATACATCTGAACTGTAACTGGCACCAAAACGTGGCCACCTAGAGCAAAAGATCATTTCTCAGAAGTTCAGATGATAATGGGATCAGATGAGGCTGCAGTAGAACTTCATTCCATACCTAAATGTTGAAGCACATTAAACTTGTAGCAGCCACCTGCCTGTGCTTTGGTCTTGATTAGCGATGTCACCATGAAATACTTAATGTTCTCATCTCTGCAGCTGAGCATTTATGAATAAACCCACTCAGGGTGTCAGGATGTAGAATGTCCGCACAGCACCCAAGGACCTCTTATTTAACAACTCTGTTCCCATCGGACGACAGGTAAGTGGTGGGGTCCAGGGGAGAAGAAGGCAGACATCAACAAAGGTGCAGAAAGGAAAACAGACACAGAGCAGAATAAGTAAGTGTTTACTTTCTGGTGACTGGACATGAAAGCTTGGGGAGAAAAAAGATCAGTGTGCAGAAAGAAGAAGACAGATGAAGCAGGAACTTAAAGTACTTTCAGTACCTTGCTCAGGCCCTGCTGCACTACTGCCCTGGAGCGGAGGGAGCCCAGATCCTGACAAACATGTTCCCTTTCTTATTTAAGCTAGCTCAAGCTGATTTCTGTTTCACATGTCAGTGTGCACACATGCGCTCACACACACGTCCTAATAGGTATATGGAGATAGGTAAGAAACTCTGCTGAATTTTATTTAAGATGAAAATATATTAATAATTATTGTTTTTATTCTCTGTATGGTTCATTCCATTAGGTCAAATCTTGAAGAATTCATTATTAGAATATTTATTGAGTGTTGCCACATCTTAGGTTGGGGTTTCAGGACAGACTTCAAAGGTGAATTATTTATCCCTGAGTTCTTAAGAGACACAGTAAACTAATAACTGACAGGTAATACCCAACTGATCAGAAGAAATAGCATCATTATGCGTACAAATAACTAGGAGAGGGAAACACTGAGGTTCTGCTGAATTACCTTCTTAAAAACTTTATCTGCACAGACCTGAGTCCACTAACTCTACAAGGCTTGTAACAAAAAAAGCAGCTTTGTGCCGCACCACCTCGATCATTCACCTTAGAGGCAATCACTTTAAATTCTTTTAGATGTTTCTTCTGATTTTTAACTCTGTATTTTGAAATTATATGCTCAGAGAATTCATTGATTATGTTCATTTTCAGACATTATCTTTTTACTTCCTACTATGGAAGATGAGGCAAAGCAATATCCATATTTGAAAATACATACAACAAAATCCAGTTGCCTTATTGAAACTGTACAACCAAATTTTAAAAAAATTATAATGCAAATTAACTGACAAACTCCATAAATTTTCTGTTGGGACTAATCAGCACAATTCAAAGTTCAAAGCAGTGACTTATACTGCATTAACCTCAGGCTTAACATTCCTCACTCCTTTTAGATCTATTTCTTCATGTGCTTGCATTAGGATGTGAATTAGACAGAGATTTGGTTTGATTCTTAAAGAACACTCTTAGTACTAAATAATTCTGAAAATGTTCTGCAGTTATAAATCAAAGTACTTAAAATCAAAAGTCTTACAAGTTTCTTTCTAATTAATGTGTGTTGTTTCATTTTATAGGAAATTATTTTCATTTTTCACCTGGCATTTAACTTGAAAAATTATGCTTCACTACATCAAAAGATCTTTCCAGTATGACAATAATCATCACAAGAATTTTCTAATTTAAACAAGTCAAATGGAAAAATTCTTTTGGAACATATGAAAAAACCCCCAACATATCAACAAACTCGGGAGTTACTGCTTCATACGTACAAATATCTTAACTGTTAGGCATATGAGACTCATAGAGAATTATCAGTAAATCACATATTACAATTAGTTGTAGAAAAAAATAATAATCTATCTGTAACTTTAGTTAACAATCAGGATACCAAAACAATGGTTCCAAATTTGTTAAATAGTAAAATGTTGCAATCCAGTCAGTACTGACTTAAACAACAGAACCACAAGTCTTCTCCTTGAAAAATACCGTTTTCTTATCCCAACAGGACTTTCCATTTTAAATTCAGTTTATTAATGACTGCTTTAAACACAATTAAAGTGAAAACCATATTAAAATATAATCATTTGCAGGCTTTTACAGCCAGTGACCAAAGGATACCATAATTCTTCAAATAATTTAAATTCACTTCATTTATAAACAAATGTGTTTAGTATATTCATGTCCCAGGTGCTAAGGAAAAAACAATGAAACAGACAAGTCCTACCCTGTAATCAGACAAGTGCTTTATTAACACAAAATATATTCACTACTAAAATATCCTTATAAGAATTAAACGAATATGTGAGTGCAAATATTCTAATTCTTATAAAGAAAACTAAAGATAGCTATAGTAAGATGCTTCCTAGTATCAGTGGTAAAGTCTGGTGAACCTCTGCTGCAACCACAAAGCAAAATCTGTGATAGGACTTACAAAGACATTTCTATCTAAGATACCTGAAAGGCACAGAATAGTAAATATCTGATCATTTTAAGAATTCACAGTTCCTGCAAATGTTAATTAGCATCAGATCATTAGCCGCATAATTTCTTGTGATTTGATGAACAACTGTAAAGGAATTAAAAACAACTATGTCAAAAAAATGAAGTAAAATGATCATTTGAGCTGCATATGAGCTCACCTTCGGCCACATTCCTTATCTATTTACCTAGACTGACCTTTTTTTGTGGGTAAGGGGGACTAGGTAAAGTTGAAATGAAAGGCTTGAGACAGAGTACATATTCAGCTATACTATCTGTTTACTTTGCCTGACCTTTTTTTATGGGGAAGGGGAAGAAAGAGAAGTATGTGCTCGTGGAAATCTCTGGGCTAATAAACATAAGGATCAGAAAAGTCCATCAGCCACACCAAGTTAAGACACTTGCTGTATAAAGGCCAATCCCAGGAGAGTCAATGTGTCAAGGATAAAAGGTATTTCTGTATCTGCCGCTTTGTTAAGATTCTACGCTTACTACAATCCAAGTAAAGACTATTTTCCTGCTTATGCAATATAATAAAGTTATTTATCTTACTTTACAATTAGAAAAACTATTACCTCACCCTTGAAGACTATAGCTGAAATGGGGCTCAACCACAAAGAGATGGTCTTCTATCAGTAATATTAATGACTACAGTAGCAAACACTTAGATAGCACCTACTATGTGCCAGCATTTGTGTTTATTAACCCAACTAATCCTCACAACAACCCTATGTGGTAGGTACTATTATTATCTCCATTTTACAGATGAGAACACTGAGCCATAAACCATTTTAAAATGGTTTGTTCAAGTTTATACAGCTAGTAAAAGGCACTCTGGCTCCTTGGTCTGTAGTCCTAACTCCTATGTTACCCGGGAATGCACCAACCCACAATTAGTCCACTGAACATGTATTTTCCACTACCCCATATCTATATTGTGACATGTCTCCCACCACACCAACACAACTGACACGCTTGGGACTCCCTTAAGTGTGGTTCTACTTCTCTCCAAGTCTTCGTGTTGATCGTTTCCTCAGCAAGATATTCCAAAGTGACTATTACAATGGCTTGCAGATAACAAATATTTTATAAATATGCCTAAATTTTAAAGCAGAGTACAGCTGTACTGTTTTGTAACCCAAAACTAGCTAATAGCTGAGCTGGAAACAGTATGTTGCTGGTATAGGCAGAGGAAGTTTCACATCATAGAAGCTGTGGCTGAGCAGTTTGATAACACTGGAATTCAAGTTCACTTTACTTTTGGCTTACCAAAAAATCTGTAAGTCTGAAGAAACCCCGGTTGTTTGGTTTACTATTACGAAAGACCATCAATAAAAAAAATGTTTTAAAGGTTAGAATATTTACAGAAGTGTCGTGAAACTGAAGTATTTGAGGCTAAACTGACCATTTTCTTCATCAATTTATGAAAGCTGTATCTTTAAATATCTGCCAAGTATTCACTGCAATGTGGAAGAGACAAAATGTTGCTCTTCCTAATGAAAAAACATAATTAAAGCACCTTTCCTCTTCTTTGGCTGTCATACATAGCTGGTTTGTTGATTTCTGACTGTGTTTATGTAATGATCTACTTGGTAGGAAACCAAAAACACGAATTCAGAACTAAAATCATGCTTATGTATGGTTGGCATAGTAAATGTGGCTCAGCAGGAAAAAAAAAAAGTAACCTAATGGAGAGTATATCAGGAGAATATGCTAAAATTTATGGTGAAATACTCATGGAAGAATAGAAATAATCCTCTGTGATATATTTTAGATTTAGTATAGCTGAGTGAAGTTTAGAAAGAATCAATGTGTATTTTTATAGAGTATTTTGCCTATCAGCTGAAGAGAATTCTGATATTTTTAGAAAGATTGGAGTTTTTATTTAATTTAAACCATACTAAATAATTTCAAATACTATGTTACATATTACTTTTAAGATCTGTATTACTTATTCAATGAAACATAATGAGCTACACACAGGTAAAGAACTTAAGGCTTTTTCTCTATTAAATGATAATATATCCACATAAAAAAAATATTAAACTTATATTTTATAATACTAAACTATCCATCATATCATCTGTTTTGATATAATTCCCACCATATGATGTATATTAAAACAAAATTGTAAAAGCTTAGAAAACAAAATAAAATATAAAAATGGGCAAGTAAATGAAAATATACTTGAAGAGCTATGGAGGTGGGTAAGGGGGCGGGAGGGGGACCATCTGTAATAGTGTCAACAATAAATAATAATAATAAGCCATCCAAAATCTAGGGGCAATATCTGTATAATTATCAATGTTAAAAATTAAACAGGTTACTGCTGGTCTTATGTCATAAATCTTTTTCTTTTTGTTAAAATGGTTTTTCTGGCACTAAAAATATCATCAATCCAATGAGATTTAAATTTCTTCAGAGGATTCATTTAACTCATACCACATGGGTTAAAAATCTAATAAAAATGCACCTTTTCTGACCTTTCCAATGAATGGTCACCACACACAAATAATGCGAGACTAACACAGGCATTAGTACAATTAAAGTCATATTCTCAACATATCTTGAGAGTTACAAATATGCAAACATATAATACATATATTCATATATATATATATATATATATATATATATATATATAAAGCTTTTTAAATGATTTTGTTTTCCTTTTCTATTTACTTTTCATAAGAACGTCTTTGATAATTCTATACTGAAATACACAATTATTTTGCCTATGAAGCAATTTAAGTTTTTTACTCCACTTTATACTGGGAAAATGTTTACCAATTTTTCAGAAATAAGAATTCCAAGTTTCAGGCTTGACCAGGGATAATATTCCAATTAACTGAGACAAACAGTGTAGATAAATATGCAAGTCTAGCAGAGGGAAGAAAGGGAAGAGTCAGAGAGCTCAGTGTGAGATGACTATTTGGACACTCAGGGGCCTATGGCAGCACACAGCTGAATATGCAGGCCTAAAGTTCCCAGGAGGGGTCAGAGCCAGAAAAAGGAGGTTGGGAATTATCATTTAGAATGGATATGTCAAAGAGTACTACGCCAAAGACTGCCAAGGTTAAGGGGAAGAGAAGGAGATTCCATGGTAAAGCATAAAGTCAGAAGAGAATGAGAATAACAAAGAAGAAAAAGATGGAATCCCTGGGACAGGGAGTTTCAAGAAGGAAGGTTTGATCTACAGTGTGAAATATACAACAGCAAGGCTGGATTTGCTATTACTGAGGTCACTGGTGGCTTTTGCCAGAGCAGTTTCAGTAAAGAAGTTGGAGCTGAAGCCAGTTGTGCATTTAGGAATAAATGGACCTGGAGCCTCAAGTACTTAGGGTTTAAGTTTCTGGGGGCTACAAAATGCCTAAGAGTTGAAAATCAAAATTAATTCTTCATTAAATATATATAAATTAACAATATTAGTTGACATATTTTGTATTAAACATTTAATTTCATCTGAAAACAATGTCTAGGTTAGATATTTCAATTTCACAAAAATTCCTAAGTAAGCATGATGATTGCCAAGAAACTATAATCAATCATAAGTGAGTCGCTCATTGCCAGATCACTTCAAAAGAAAAAGTATAAAAATCTTGTCAACATAATTAGCCCTACTTAATCACTGATGTGGATCCATTTTATAATTCAGATGATATGAGCTAAGGCTTCCCAAGTAGAGCACCCTGGGACTATAATGGACTTAAAATAGCCTTGGTGA
Organism: Miniopterus schreibersii; assembly: GCF_964146895.1. Lineage (NCBI taxonomy): Eukaryota > Metazoa > Chordata > Mammalia > Chiroptera > Miniopteridae > Miniopterus > Miniopterus schreibersii. Next base: position 73,551,089 of record NC_138107.1, on the reverse strand, counting down.
ATGGAAGCTGAGGGGGACAACTAAAAGCTTAGCTAGGAAGGAAAAGAGATGTGTAAGAGAGTAGTTAAAGGAAAATACAGGATAAAGGAAAAAGTTACAGGCTGAAAGTCAACAGAGACTTGGAGACTGATGATATGAGGAAGAAGAGAGGTAATTCTGTAAAGGAAACAGGAGTGCATGGGATGAAGCATTCATGTCCAAGGGTAGCAAAGGAGAAATGGATATAGATACAGAGGTATAGATTTAGATAAATTTTCAGGCCTGCAGAAGAAACTGAGATAATTTGAGCATGAGCCCTACTTTTTTTTTTTTTAAAGAAAGAAATAAGGTCTCCAGTCCTGCTCAGGAGTCAGGAAAGAAGCAAAGAGTAATACTTAAAAGTAGAGAGAAAAACAAGACTGTGAGCCACAAATTGTGATGATTTCTGAGCATAGTTAGGTACCTATAAGATTTTAGAGTAGTCTAGTCCAGATTCAAAAGCCCAGTCTTAACAAATTTTCCTGAGACAAATATACATTTACAAAAGTAAGGCATTACCCAACTTGGTGTTAAGGGATACTATAGTATATAGATAAAACAGGGAGTGATCAGTAGGATTAAGATAATAATGACAATTCTGAAAAGAAAGTATACAGTAGTCACTAGGTCTCCTCCTTTAATCAGAAACAGAACAGCAATATGGATTTAAGATGTCCTTTGATTGATGAGCTCCAAAAATAGAAAGACCCGATTAAAACTGTTGAGGATCAAATGATGATCATCAAATGCGATCATCAAATTATCAATGCCCCATCTAAGTTGGTCAAGTCTCCAGTGATCACCAGAAGGTCTTTGAAATCCAAGGACTAGATTCTGTATCTGGAAATCCCTTTTGAGCCCACAAGTGACACTTTGTAAGAGAAGATTCGAAGTTCCCTCTTCATCCTGTTCAGCCTACGTGGAGGATCTGCTATCTGGAGGATCTGACATTACTGGCACATTAAAATCCCTTCCTCCAGTTTCTGTGGCACCATGCATGCTCTGAGGCTCCTCCTGTTTTCCATGGGCTGTTCCCCTCTTCCTTCCAACATTAATTCTTTCCTGAAGATACTGTCTTTTTGCTCTTCCTTCTCTAAACCCATCTCCCTTTGGTTTATTCACTCTTACAGACTGAATTATCAGTAAGTTAATGGCCTTCAAATCCACATTTTCAGGCCTATCCTCCAGCCAATGATCTAGCTCCACAGTTTCAGCCTGGAAACATTTAGGGTGGATGGTGAACAACTGATAATTTTTCTTCTTTTCTGCCAATATTTGACTCCCATGCTAAAAATTCTATAACCACTCTTTACTATTTTATATAGACTATTAAAACAAAACAAAACCTGGTTATGATATCATTTTAATTGAGAGCTGGAATCCTCAGTGTGATTATGTTTCCTGATTTGTCTCCCTGCTTCTATTAGATCAGCCAAAAAATAAATAAATAAATGTTAAGGCATGTAATTTCTCTCAAGGCATTGTAATTTATTCTATTGGAAGTACAGTCTACACAAACAAAGTTATATAACTTCTCCAAAACTGGCTCAGAAGGAGAGAGGAATTCTGGGTAACTGAGGCAATGAGGTAATGTAAATCTAAAATTCTGAGTGTATCCTCACAAAAGCCAACACAGAACAACATAAAGAACAATTAAAACTACACAAAACTCAGGCCTTCAACACATCCAAACTTCTAATTACACGTAAAAAGAAAAACAGAATACCAATGAGCTATCTCCCATGTTCCAGCTGCAAGCCTCTGTGGACAGCGGAGGACAGTTTAGGAAAAACTGAACTGAACAGAAAAGAGAGAAGCAGGGACACACAAAGTCTTCATCTTTTAAAAAATAAAAAAATACTATAAAAATAAAATGGATACAATAATTCAAACAATTCACCTGACAAAAATTCACTTCAAGAAAACAAACAGCAAAGTAGAAGAAAACTAGAATATAACATTCTAAACTGAATTAAATATCTTTAAACAAGCATTTGGGGACATTAAAAAACCACCTTGATCAATATGATATAAGAATAGATTTCATCTTTGTCCCTGGTTCCTGGTACCAGGCTCCTAAAACCCTCGGAATTTTCTGAATGATAGAAGAGTTTTTTGTTATTCATAAGGAGCCCCCTTGGAGTATACCAGAGTATATGCTAATGAAGTGATCTAGGATGGAGCCCCTACATAACTTCAGGATGCAGCTGGTCACCAGAAAGACCAAGGGATTAGAGGGTTGGAACTTTCAACCCCAACCACTAACCTCCGGGGAACGAGGCAGGGGCTGAAGATTAAGCTCTATAAAAACTCTTGAACAGTAAGGTTTGATGAGTTTCAAGGATGGTGAACACATCCACGTGCTGGGAGGGTGGTTCACCCCAGTTCCATGGGGACAGAAGCTCCTGCACTTGGGACCTTTACTGACCTCTCCCTATGTACCTCTTCATCTGTCTATCTTTATCCTTTATAACATCTTTTAAAATAAACTGGTAGCCTGGTCAGGCATGGCTCAGAGGTTGAGTGTCAACCTAGGATCCAGGCGATCGGGGTTCGATTCCCGGTGAGGGCACATTCCCGGGTTGTGGGCTAGCCGATCAATGACTATCTCATCATTGATGTTTCTCTCTCTCTCTCTCCCTTTCCTTTCCTCTCTCTGAAATCAGTAAAGATATATTTTAAAATAATAATGATAAAATAAAATAAACTGGTAAACTTAAAAACTATTTTAAAATATTATCAAATCTGAGGAGGGGCTCATGGGAACCTCCAATTTATAGTTGGTAGGTCAGAACTTGCAATTGGCATCTGAAGTGGGGCAGTCTTATAGAATTGAGCACTTAACCTGTAGGATCTGATGTTATCTCCAGATAGGTATTATCAGAACTGAGTTAAATTTGATACCCAGTTGGTGTCTGCTGGGAACTGGAGAATTGCTTGGTATGGGAAAACCCCACGCACATCTGGTCTCAGAAATACTGACAGTAGAGGAGAAAAATAGAGTTTTCCCCTTATAATCAGGAATTCAAAAACAAAGAAAAGAAGTGGGGAAAAGCAGAAAGACGTGAAATAGAGCTGACTGAACACGAGAATCCTATCAGAAATGAAGACAAAATTACATGGTGCCCAAAGAATACATTTACATGAAAACATAAGGACACTGAAGACAGCAGAAAAACAACCAAGAGAATGAAAATGAGATTTGAAAAAAAAGGGAAAAGGTATCAGAGAGAAAGTGTTTGATATAGAAGACAGGTGAAAGAGACTCAATTTGTGTATAATTAGAGTCCCTATAAAAGATAAAACAATGGATCAGAACTAATATTTCAAATTATAATCCAAAAAAACTTTCTGGAAATAAAAGAAGTCCTGAAACTACATTATTTAAAGAACTCACTGAACTCATGCAAATGGAACTGTAACAATCAGAGTCCCCAGGAAAAAGAATCAAATAACTTACAAGGACAAGGGCATCAACTGCCATCGAAATTCTCAAAAACAACATAAAACAAGGCCAAAATGAGGTAGCATGTTCAAAAAGCTGCAGGAAAGAAATGTAAATTTAGGAGTTTATGCTCAGTTAAGCTTCAGTATGAAGGATATAGAGAAACAGTTTTAAACATACAAGGGCTCCTAATCATTAGCCCTTCTTAAGGAATCTACTAGAAGAAAAATTCACCAAACCAAGATGATGGGAAATTTCAGCAAAAAAATTGATGGTGGGCATTTAATATACTTAGTTATGTATCTAAAAGCAAAACAAAGATGGAAATAAGAGTAGAAGAATAATAAGTCATATGCAGTGCTGTATGTTATAAGTTGCATGTTCTGATAAAGTATCAACAGAAGTTAAAATAAATACCATTAAAAACACAAACCAGTGGCAAATTTTCAAATGTGCCCAGCTCACATTTTTTCATATTAGTAAGATAAATACATTATCTTCCTAAAAATTGTAAAGATGCAAATGCTACTTGGTATTTCACAACAAAACTTGATAAAAAACTACTGTACCTTACAGTAAAGTCATAGGAGCAAGAGGCTAGTACGGAAGCATGAAATGGTGAAAACTACAAAACAAAACAAAAAAATATTTTGAAGTTAGCTGTAATTATAACATGCTTAATAAATTAAAGTCTAGCCAGGACTGTCACTAAAAATTATGCTTTCCTGAACCTTATATGATTTAATTCAAGGCGAAAATACTTTGGCCTTTTATGTATCATCTACAGGAAAAACATTTATTTTTTACATTGCCCAAAGAAAGTCATCACTCAAGCTTTCTAGAGCTTATTTAGAATAAAACATTCCCAAAGTGTGGCTATTTTGGAAAAATTAAATACAATTTCATGTTCCCTATCTAAAAATGACTCCTAGAAATACAGGGGATTTAAGTATGTGACAGTTACAAATATAAATTTATTATATCTTAACAATTTTATGAATACATATTATGATTGCTATAAACACACGTATGGAATAAACATTTAAATGTTAAGTAAAATATCTTTAATATATCACAGCTAATGAGAAATGATATGAAGGACAAATCTGAAAATTTAAAGACAGTATCTTTTAGATAAGTAATAACTACCATACTTTCATAAGCTGCCCTCTGCAATGACATTTCTTTAGTGTATTTCTTACCAGTATGTTAATAGTTATAGATACATAATAACTACATTTGCAAACTTTCTAGTTTGTAAAATTCTTTCCCTACATTACCCTATTTCATTCTCAGAAGCACTATAAACAAAAATAGAAAATATCTTCAACTACTAAAACCTGTGTGCCATTAGAAACAAAACAAAACAAAAAAAAACCAGGGCACTGTGTCTCATATGTTAAGTAGCAGCCAATAAAATTTAAAATATTAATTTAATTGAAATTTTAAATTTTGAAATAGGAATAACATAATTATCTTATTGAAAAGATCAATAAGGTACTTTTTACCCTTAATGTAAAAGACAAAGAATGAAATTCAAAGATGTGACTTAATATCCACAGTGACTTAGCAAAACGTACCTAAATAAAAGCTGGAAAACTAAATTACAGCTCTTATAAGCAGGCAAATTTCTTAGGAGCAGCAGAAAAAAAGTTATCTCATCCTCTGCTGTTTACAGAGTGGAAAATTTTCTATATCCCAAATGTTTGTGAACATTCATTCATACATTATCATGTTAGGGAAAAGAAAGAATTAACCATTTCCCTGTATGAGTTTCAACAAAGTAAATAGACCTTCCCACTGGATGAAAAATTATAAAGAATATAATACTAAAAGTAATTACTATAGTTAAAATTTTTTAAAGGAATAGTAGATTGGGGATGACAGAATAAAAAAAAAATTATTTAACTCTAAGTACGAATTGGCTACATTGACCCAATTCATTCAATAATTATTCAAAAATTTTACCTAATTTTAGTTTTCAATGTTCACTATCATTAGTTGGGTAATAAAAACATGCATAAAAAAGAATCAATAACCCCAACCCATAAGCACCTTTTATATATACTTCACTGATTATATTTATATTTTATTCTCTGTATAAAAAGAAAAGATAAAAACTTACTTTCACTCTCCTGATAGCATAGGTGTGACCAAGGAGTTCAAACACTGGTTGTCGAACATTCCTCAAGTCCCAGCCTCTCAAACTACAATCAACTGCCCCCGTCACCAACAAATTCTGAAAGCAATGCAGAGAAAAGTAAACTGTGACATCTTTTAATTAAGTAGTGTCCAGGCTTTCCTACTAGAAACAATATCTATTTTCTGATCATTATTTAATCAGAACTTAGGAGTCATTCTTAAGAAGTTATATGACAAGTCTTAGAAAGAAATCAAAATATACATCAGAAAAGCAAAAATTGTATGACTTGAGAGAAAAGGAACTTCATATGTTTTATGTATGTGATGGAACACTACACACAACGGAAAAAGGCAGAGTCCCAAAAAGCACTGTGGATTTTCCAATCCACCTTTAGTAATATTAATAAGTGCATAATGCATTAAAAATTATATCTGACAATGAGTCAACATTTCTCTTCAGCATGCCCTGCAGATTTACCAGGCATCGAAAGGCAAAAAGCCTGTTAATTTAGGAATATTTAAAAGAGCAAAGGGTATAAATTAAATTTTTATATATTTTCCCAAATCTAAATCATCGTTCCCAATTCCCATAGGCCATGTCTTAATGTGATAGCTAATCATATCTGAAAATCTATGCACATAATGGTAAATCTCCTTATCTAGTGGGTTTTACAACTTCTGCTTTCTATAGACCCAAGTTCCTCCAGAGTTCCTGGCTGAATAGGCCAAGTGTTGGGTTCACACTCAGCCCCATACCACATCAACCAGAGCAATAATTCACTGTTTGAATGTGTTGGGCTTCAGTATAAGCTCATTTAAAGATAAGTTTTAATGATTTTTTAAAAAATTTTAAACCATTCTCAAGTGTATATTGGCATCTTTTTTAGAATTCCTAAATAGATAGTCCACAATTTCATTTTCTTATATGAAAAGTGTATTACGATGAGATTTGACTGTAGTTATCAGCATTGAAATTTTTATTTTGATCAAGTATTACTACTGAATAAGTACTATATTTTCTTTGAATATATTCTATTTCTTTTTATTTAAAAAACTGCCAATATAATGTTTCCTTTTTTATTCATTAATTTAAAACTGGAGAGCCGGCCGGGCGTGGCTCAGTGGTTGAGCGTCGACCTAGGATCCAGGGGATGGGGGTTCGATTCCCGGTCAGGGCACATGCCCGGGTTGAGGGCTCAATCAATGACTCTCTCATCATTGATGTTTCTATCTCTCTCTCTCTCCCTCTCCTTTCCTCTCTCTGAAATCAATAAAGATATATTTAAAAATAAATAAATAAATAAATTGAGAAAAAATAAGGCATATGTCACAGTCAAGAGACCGCTTGAGGTACATAGATAGATAGATAGATAGATAGATAGATAGATAGACAGAGATATACACACACACACAGTATATCAATCAACATATTTGATCCACTGCTATTTCTAATTCATATGTTTCTGTGGTTAACTGAAGAGATGCAAAAAGTTACAAATAGACACTGCTATCTTACAGAGCATGAAGTCTGGTTAGGCTTATAAGGGAAGATAAAACAGAAAATATTAAAAACTGATGGATCGTTAAATTAAAAATCAATCTACAAACAGTTCAGCAGTCTGATTAGCAAAGTGAACATGAATGGAAAGCAGAAGATAACACAAATTGGCAGGATTAAGAGCAATAAAGAAAAAAAATCACATAAATTGTAAAGCATTTTCCCAAACAAACAAGTAAGGCTTGCACTGTTGAACTTTGAGAATTTCTGTTTCTTATTCTTCCTGTTTTATGTGCACTTAAATCCAATTAATGCTAATGCAGGTCACTCACAATCATCAATTAGAAATGAAAGGGACTGAATTTAACTTAATGGTCCATAAACACTACCAAAGTCCGCATAAACAAAGACAAAATAAAATCCAGAACATTTCAACATTAGGAAGGGCTCCACAGATCAGAACAGAGCCAGACTGTGTACCTCATTGTATTTACACCAGTCACAACTCAAAATTTCTGCCTGATGTGCTGGCACCACAGTTCTGACTCCTGCTGCCTTCACGTCCCAAATTCTCAGAGTCTGATCACCTGTTGAAAGAGAAAGACTCGATCACTTCCCATCACACCACCTGGATGCTCAGTGACATGTGCTCATGATGATAAATCATGGGAAACACACTGCTTTCACTGAAAGAGTACTGCCATCTGTATATCACATATACATACTAACTGTTCTTAACTGTAACAATGCATACGAAAAATGATGAACTACAACAAGTAATGCACCATGACAATGTTTTTCAGATCTATTCAAATTGGGAAAATCTGAATCTCACATTGAGAAAAGTACAGTGCTGACTAAACACACATCTGTGCATTTCTCTTCAAGAAAAGGCCCCCAAAATCCTCACTTCTAATAAATAAAGTTAGCCCCCTGTACCAGTATATTCTACAAGAACCAAAACAGTAACAATTTTACTAATAAATGTAAGCCAAGTCTAATAAGCCAAAACGGAGAATTTTTAAATCTAGCTTTTATGTTTACCACATTTTAATCAGCCAGCCACAGGGAATTTTTCTCCTTGGAAAAAAAGCAAGTTGAAAAAATTTAAGAATTATACTTTGTATTATTACAAAAATGGTTTACATTGCTTTCCTGCACAAAGTCACCCCTGATTAAATGTTTTATATGCTATTTACCTTGAATTTTTGTAAACTATGAGAAAACAACAAAATGACCAGATGAATAAAACCCAGAATAAATAAATATATATAGCTACATCAAAAGTAAGTTACAAACAATAACTGATCATGGGAAAAAGCCAGTTCATCTTGTTGATAAGAATGTGATCTATGGCGTGGTGACAGTCATGGTCTTGAATTCCATTAGTGGTTGTATGACTCTGTGCAAGTTATATAATATCTTCAGAATGATTCCTCTTTGCTAAAAAAGAAACAGAATGCCTACTTGCATGGTTGTACAAGAAATTAGTGTAATAAAATTTCTGCGAAGCACCTAGCATGGCTGCTAGCACAAAGTAGATATTTTAATATATGGTATATAAAAGTGCTACATTTTACGTTATTCTTTACTTAACTACATATAATTCCCTATATTTCAAATTCTAAATGAGGTCATTTAGCTAAATTTAGCTATTTTAGACAATTTTTTTTCTGATTTCCTTGGATGTTGCTTAAGAAAGATAAGAATTAAATTGTTTATGGTGATGAAATGTAGAGGTTAAGAATGGGGACTTTGGAGTCCCAAAGCTTGGTTCTAATCTAGTTCAATCATATGGTGGCTGTTGATGTTTAATCAAGTTACTTAACTTCCCTGATTCTCCTTTTAGTTACTATGATAAAATATCTTCCTTATAAAGCTGAAATAAGATAAGGTTTTAAAATATAAAATAAGAAAACAAACCCATGATTAGAAGCCATTCCTACCCCTATTAATAATAACATGAATAACAAGCTAGTATTTATTGAGTGCTTACTATGTGCCAGATGCTGGTCTGAAATTTTAGTTGTTCGTATGGAAAATAATTCAACGATAATTAATAAATAAGTTGACCAGACAGGTTCAAGCAAGGCTAGTCATAATATCTTATTCTCTGCCCTGACCACAGTTGACAGATGAAAGATAGGTACTTGAAATTTTTCTGAACTATAACAGAAAAATAATGTCAGTTCCTGTCTAATGATAAAATTTACAAGTTATAAAACTGAGGAGCCGCTGGTGGCCACACCTAAGTGTAAAGCCAGCCTGCAGAGTCAAGCCAATAAGCAAAGAAAAGTCCAAGTTAGAAACAGAAAATGTGTCCTCAGGACATTCAAGCATCCCTTCCCCTTCTGGAGTTGCCTTTCAATAAGTTCTACAAAGACCTAAAATATTTCAAGTTCTGTTGCCTGTAGGCAAAGGAGATCCCCGATCATCTTGGAGGGAGTGATGAAGTTCACTTGGAGCTTCAGTCTCTACAAAGCCCCAGCCCCAGACAAAAACATGTGATTCAGCATGAGGCTTCCACTCAAACAGAGAAAGTACCTAAATGGTGCACACCAGCTTTCAAAAATTTATATTTAATATTAAGGCTGAAACTATAAAGTCTGCTATAGCTATGATTAAAAGATCGTTTAAAGTTCAGTGAGCTTGTGTTCACCCTAAAATTACATTCTATGGGTATGTGGATGATTTAAAGTGCCAAAACACAACAATGACTGTTGACTAGGAGATTAAGAAGTAACTGTTATTCTAGCAACAATATGGATGAATCCCACAAATTATGTTGAGCAAAAGAAACCGGACACAAAAGTATAAAAACAGGCAACATTAATCTCTGCTATTAGAAGGCAGCACAGTGGTCACCCTGGGGCGTGGGGGCAGTAATGACTGGAGGATGTGAGGAGGGCCTCTGGAAACATTCTGTTTCTTGATCTGGTTGCTGGAACACAGATGTGTTCACTGTGAAAATGCATTGCTTTGCACACTTAAGATTATGCACTGTTCTGTATGGCTATTATACTCTAATAAAAGACCAAAGAAACCAACAAAGGTTGGTTATTCTAAAGTTCTTTGGGACAATATTTTGGTTCCTCACTATCATATTCAAGCAATATTTTTTAAAAATGGGCCATAGCTTGTCCCCTCTTACAGTTAGTTTAAAGGGCACAAAAAGGTGAGAACTGCTCTGTAGGAGCTAAGAACTCCACTTCCTTGACAGTCGCTCCTGCCGCACACATTCGGCACTTCATACTCACCACTCTGTTTTCCAGGCAGGAGAGAGGGACTTTCGGGCCGAATGGCACAATGACTCACTCAACTCTTTGAGCCACCAGGACATTTGTATTTGCTGTTTTTGGAATCATATTTTCCAGACAAATGTCCTTTCATTGTCAGCCAGACGTTCATCAGGGCCCTGTGATGGTGCCGCAGACCCACCTGAATTACCAGCTTCTCTTATCAGTTGCAGACTTGCAGAAGCAATGAATTTAAATGCACACTGTGGAACACGAGGTGCTGGCTGCTACTGTGTCTAAATTTCAAATTGCAGCAGGTAAGAGGAAGTCGGGTAAAAAGAATGAGTGTAAACGTTGAATCTGAAACGGTGAAGTGAACTGAGTAGCAAAAGGATGCATACTGGGCCCAAATAATTTAATTGAATTGAAATACCAGATGCCTATCAGATGTCATATGACTTTTTCTTAGAGTAGATGAGGTTTTCTTAACTACTGGACCCAACATATTCACACATGGCTATCATTTATGAAATTATATGGGGTCTGTAAAAGTAGTAACTTAGTTTTCATGGTTCACAAGAAAGTTTACTTCACGTTAATCCTCTTTCTATAAAGACCTCAAAAATTCTTCCCTTCTAGCTCATATAATTTAGAAATATGAATTTTGTACAAACATGACTACCATGAACTAGACAAAATGCAATGTCCTTAGAGAACTCTGCTATGGAACATAAATCGAGATCTAAATCTCTAACAACTCCCCCTTTTTCGCCTGTCTTAGCTTAGCTAATGATACATTTGGTTCTAGATTTGCAAATACCATACAACTTTGAAGGTAACTAAATTCTTGGAGTGATTTTTTTAAAGGAACATATTTCATAGCACACAGGTGCAATGCTTGATTTTTATCAAATCCCCTCAGATTTATGTTAAGCCTTGAATGAGCAGCCATTTTAGTGACTATTGGCCCCCTAGAATGGATCCATCTACTTCCACCTAATCAGGATTCACTCTTTCTATTCTCAGTGTATGTAGTTTGGAGACCACTCTCTTCCATTTCTCATTCCCAACTGCAGGAGCTAAGCCTGGCCAAAGCCAACCAACACATAACACACCCCTCTCCAGGCACAGTGATTAGTTTAGGAACATCCACAGAGACTCTTCAGAGTCAATGAGAGAAAATGAAACTTTCCTAGATGTCTGAGAACCTCTCACTTTTTCCTACCACACAGAAGCCAGAAAGGATGTGGGGGTTAAAGCTACTGCCATCTTGCTATCACGTGGCACCTGATACTACAACCAACTCAATATCCAGCCATGTCTCTATAAAGCCAGTTTTAATTCTGGACTTTTAAACTATATGATCAAATAAATTATCTTCTTCCTTAAAGCAGTTTGGGTCAGAATTTTTTTCAAGTTCAACTAAACAAGTCCTGGTTGATATGACCACTATTTATATTCATTTCTAATATAACACATGAAAATAATGTCATTAAACAGATGGTCTTTTATTCCATTAAAGCAAATGATCACTCTGTTGATAAAAGATTGTTTTTATACACTGCCTATTTACAACATACAGATAGTTTTAAATGTTAAATTTTATGATTATACAGTTAACTCTCTACACACAACTAATCTTTTTCTCTTATTCAGTCTCACACAGAACACTCTACATGTAACATCCAGAGCCAATATTACGTATACCACACTATAACAAAAGGCCAATGAAAGAATCAGTGTGTGTGACTCAGTCCAAATAAAGGGCTAATATACACAACTCTGGCTGACATTTAAATAGATGCAGCTGTATTAGTTCATGATTTTATCACTGTCAAATTTTGTATTTGGTCATGGATATAAGAAGAACGATGGTTAAAATCAAAGGAATACAATTTTAGAACTTAAATAATATAAATTAACAATATTATATACAATAGTAAGGTAAAGAAACTTTTAAAAAATCTATCAGTAGTTCAGGGAGCTTTACTTATACTTTTCCAAATATGTAAAATTATACTCATTATTAATTCTAGTTTATTATGAATTATGCCAATCAGAGCTCCCAGCAGACATGTCTTCACTGTTTCACTAGAAGAGAAGCATGTTTCAGTTCATTGAAGGCGGATCTATCTATTCCACTAATTCCATCCAGGGTCTAAAATGTCTCCTTTGAAACTGTAGGATATAAGGCCAAAGGCATGCATGCCTACTTGAAGAAAATGATGCTAATGTCAATCTGATTCACATCTTCATAAGAATCTTAATTTAACTGTACTACTAATCTCTGTGTTAGGGCCCTTCACTAATAGTAAAATTATAAAATTACATATGACCATTACACTGAACTGTGGTCATTTTACAGATGTGATTCACTATAAACATGAAATCATTAGAATTTACAGTAAATTAAAGTATAAAAGATGATCAACTCAAGAGTTAATTCAAATTAAATGTATCAGTATTGCTATCATTTATTTAATACACACCTGGCCTTATGGCTAGCTGCACAACAGAAAAACAAAAGATAGAAGAAATTTAGGCTTGGAAAAGGAAATGTGACAAGAAAAAATATATTTTCGTCCCATCCCAAAAGCCTTATTGTACCTCTTTTTCTATTTCAAAATTTTTTTAATTTAATAAATTTAAATATATAATGTAAATGTAGATGTAATTTTTAGTACATAATTGATGGATATTCTTTTCCATCAAGTTTATTCAAAACTATAGTCTAAAAACTCTTTCTGAATGATGGTATGATTTGCTCAATACAGCTATAATACTGGATTAAGGTTTCTAAGAAATCTCCACAATCAAAAACTGTTTTATAGAATGTTTTCAATGGGGAAAAAGAATTTGGGAATTTGGGACAGGAGAATTCCTGACTCATAGTTACAAAGTTATTTTCCTACACAATTTCAACAACGAAGGTTTTATAGCTATAAGCATATAAAACCTAACGTCACTAAACAAATTAGCCTTTATAAGTATCTGAGTTTTTCCTCAAGAATATTCCCTATAAATATTAAAAATTTTTTGTACCATATATTCTGGGATGAGCCAAAGAATTTTTATAGAAAAATACAAGAAAATGTTAACAATGGTTAAATAGGGGAGAGGGGCTTTTAGTTTTTATTTGGCATGCTTCTGTGTTGTTTGAATTTCCTTACTATAGGTACATGGTTAGAATAGGAATTATCTGGAATACTATTTTTGTTTTTGCTTTATAAATTTATTTTTGAAAGTTATACAAGTAAAAAATAAAAAGTGATGATCTTACTTTGTCAATCACCACAAATATTTATGATTAATTAGCACACATTACACATTCTTATAGCTGTCACTCCAACTTAGCAACCTTTGTTCTAATAAACAAATCAAAGATAAAACCATTTAAGCAAAGCAGCTCAGGGGCTAGTAAAAACAGCTATACTGGTTCCCAATTTTGAAAGATTTATAACCAGTTGTAATCTGCCTAAGACAAACTATATTTGTTCATTAATAGTTGTGTTCTGTCTAATTCACATTATGAAAAGTCATGGTGTAGCAGATATTACAATATCACTAAGAACTGATATTCCATATTCCTAACCACAGGAACTCTAACTCCAAAAGCCTTTCAATGCACTGCCTGCTCACTGTGGAGAACATTCTCTCATCTGACTCGTGGGCAGAAGGGAGCATTGCTCTTGCTGTCTCAGTTTCTTCTCCTGTCACCCTCTGGGAGGACTCTGTCACAGAAATTGTCCATGTAAAATCAGGACAGCAGAAGAGAGACAGGCTAGACTGGTGGAAAGAAAAGGTAAAAGATGAAAGAACAAGAGCTGTGAGGGCAGAGTGGAAGGCGTATGGGAAGAATGAGGCACGTGCCAGGGGAAAGGACCTCCAGAGCAGAAACGAGGGAAGACAGGGACAGTTACTGAAACGACCACTGGGCAGGCAGACTGTGCTGCTTTAAATGGCACCACAGAGAGGCTGGGCAGTGCGTCTCTATAACTTATTTATAAGTTAGACTGTTCGGGTTTATGATTTATGAATTGGCCCACAAAATAAATTTGTAAATCTTTATGCAAATAGGACAAAGCATAATTATTAAACTTGATAAAATGACCTTTCTCTATTAAAAAAAATACAGACATAAATATAAGTATCTACTTTACCTTAGAATTGCTGATATAAATCAAAAGAAAACAGTCAGAAAAAAAATCATACCAAAACCATCTTTGCTTTAGCTTACTAGCAATGAATTATAAAGAATATCCCTAAAAGGAGGGTAAACATCAAGGAGAGACTGATGCCCAAGCCCTCACTTGCTTTGTCCCACACCTCTTACCTCACCAAAAACGGAACATATAAGTCAAATGGTCAGAATCATTAAAAAGTAATCCAGGTTGGTAAAGAATATCTAGAGGTTGGTAAAGAATAAAACAGTCTAAAGAGCAAAAAGAATTGGGGTTTTTTGGTGTGTTTTTTCTCAGACTCTAAGGTACACAGCACCACCTACTGGTTAAAGTGAGACTACCATTCACTATAAGGAAGACGTAAATATGGATTTACCTGAGGCTGAAGCAAAGCAACCAGGGATGTGGGGAGACCAGATTGTGCTGTAAATGACACTTTCATGGCCTCTAAAGGTGCACAACGACTTTCCAACAGTTGGATCCCACTACAAATAAATGAATAGATCAATCACTTAACAGGTGTCAATTCAAATGTATGCTTTTACATATACAATATATAAAATATATATGTATTTTTATATACACAGGATATACATACATGTCTCAAGGCCTTTTTTAAAGCCTATTTTTACATAAAGCAAGACGGTATTTAAGGGTCCAAAATAACCAATGCTGAGCTAATTGTTAGTTTACAGCCAAAAGATTAGAAAATTTTAAATTCTAATAAATGCTTTAAAATATTTTTTGAAAATAAAATTAACTACCTAATTAAAAAGCTACAGAAGAATGTCCTAGGAGAGAAAAAAAATCAGTGGTAGCTTTTGGGAAGGGAATATTTGTTTTTAAATACAGTAAAGTCAACATACCAGTTTGATGGTTTGATCCCATGAACCAGACACCACAAGCTGTTCGCCTCTGGTTTGGCTCCAATCAACACTATATACCTAAAAACATTTTAAAATGTCATTTAGAAGGCAAAAGAGCATCAAGTTCAATATTATATTTTATCTCTTTATAACAGTGATAGCTAGTTAAAACAACTAATTTACTTCATTGAAACATCAAGTCCTACAAATCTTAACATGGTGTCTGGGAAATGAAAAGTTACCTTGTCCACTCCTCCAGACTGATTCCTTACATATTCTACTTGAATAGAATTCTACAGAATACTTCCAAATCTTCTCCACTAAAACAAAGTATACATATTTTTAAACCTACCAACAAATCACTGTTTGCTGCACCCTGAAGAAGAAATGTCAAAGCAGATTAGAAAGTCATCTAAAAAAGCTTGCCAAGTCAATGTTTATCAGAAAGCATTAAAATTCAATTCCTATCACTATCTAGCCTTTCTTAGAAAAAGCTTATAGAAACCAGGTGATCCTTTCAGATCTCTTGGTAAACAGCCTTAGTTATCCAATGCTGCCATTCTAATCTATGCTTCACTGCTCTCAGTGGACCATCTCAAATAAACTATTTGGAAACTTACGGAATATTTTTCATTCTGTCATTTTATACAACATATTATATAGAGATCACTACTACAAGCTAAGTTCAACAAAATATGTGCATAAATTATAATTTATGAAAGTAGTCCTGACATGGGTCTGAGTATATGTCATTAAAATGGATCAGCAGGTTACTTTGAGTCTAAAAACTCTACCATATTTATGTAAGAAGTAAGAGTGTCTGGGGTTTGTAGTGGTTTAAGTATGGGTTACCTGTTCTCAGCTGCCTAGAGCTAAGCTGAGCCATGTTGGAGTCTGAGTAAAAAAATCAGTAATACTGATTCTGTCCTTATTTAAAACTGATATTTTGTTAATCATAGATTTTTGCCTTAATTTTTATTTTTTTAAATGATTGCACTAAGAGATTATTTATTTTGACTACTAAGTTTTTGGGGGGCTCCCTTAAATTATGGACTAAAGGCGAGTGCCTCACCCAGCTTGCCCTAGTCCTGGACCTGCTGTAGCCCATACCCATGTGAAAGAGAAAAGAGCAGGTGGAACACTAAAGAAACCATAATGTAGTAACAAAGAGCAGCTCATAAAGTATGCAGAAGGGGCAGCAGAAACCAAAGACTGCTATAGACATCTGTTAGTTATGGGTAGAAAAGACAGGTTTGGAAGCAACCACTAATGATTTTGAGAGCTGAAGAATTTGATTTTATATTCTAGTCCAGGGCTCAGCAAATTTCTTCTGTCAAGGGCAAAATAAATATTTTAGGCTTTCTAGACCATTTGATCTCCGTCACAACTACTAAACTCACAAAAGTAGCCATAGACAATATTTAATGAGCGGGCATGGCTGTGTTCCAGTAAAACTTTATTTCAAATCAGACAGTGGGCTGGGTTTGGCCTTGGCCCAGGCATAGTAGTTTGTCAACTCGTGTGCTCTGGGCTGATGTGAAAACGCAAAAATAACCACAAAAGCAAATCTTTATTGAGTACTACTGCGTGCAAGATATTTCCATAAACACTTTGTGTATTTTATTTCATTTAACCTTCACTTTTATGAAGTAGATACTATGCCGAGGCCCAAGGAGGTTCAATTCCCAAAGATGGAGCTGAAATCTGAACCTGGGTGGCCTAATTGCAGAGTCCACACTTAATGACTTTGCTAGGCTGTCTCTACAGCAAGCTGCTCCAGGGCACTGTTGAACTGGAACTTCTTGCTGCCCTTATTGATATCACCTTTCATTGGAGCTACATTTGGGCCCAGTCTTATTTCATTTTATTTTTATGAATTATACATATTCAAGAACTTAAAGTCCCTGTCTACCTGGTGAACTCCTGCTCAAATGTCAAGTCTTGGCCCTATTATGTCCTTTATGAAATAAGCCTCCGCTGACAGATTCCTCAGTGACTTAGATTCTTCCTCCTGTGCATTCCAACAGCATCTTGTACTTACTTCTGATTCAGCATTTACTATCTTTTACTAAAATTCATGTTAAATAACTGCCATACCTGCTAGATTTTAGAAGACCTCTCTAGGCAAAATCATAAGATGTACATCTTGTACATCTATGCTCATTGAAACATAACTCAATAAATGTGAATTAAGATAATTAAACCAACAAAATTTATCTTCATAACCTGTAACTCTGCTAAGTAGTTATAAAGAGCTATTATTTTCATTTTAAAAGATAACTGAATACAACTAAAAACTAACATTATGAGCTCACACTCCACTGCCTCTATCCATTTCCAGCATGATGCAGGACTTGAAACCTTATGAGATCTCACCTTTTAAAACTGCAAGAGCCTCCACAGGCTCAGAGAGAACCCAGCCCTAATGAGAACAAAAGACAGGAGGTAAAAAAAAACTATGCTCATGGCAGTGTCCTGCCTGCTGTCTTATCTGACACACAACACCATGGCAACTATTATGGTTCTAGGACAAAACAAGGATAGGACACACATGATGAGGTTAAAAATGGAATAATAAAGAAGGAAATAAAGGTGACTCAGTCAATCAATAGTTTGCTTCACTGTGTTTAAAATATTAGGACATGGGGAAGTAACAGTACAAGTCAGGATATTGTGTTTTAAAAAACAACACCATAGACATAGTACAAAAGGGGTGCTGGGATGGAAACTTCAGCTTGATGGCCAAAAGAAAAGGATTCAAGCAGGGCCTTGAGGGCTGGCTACAACGTTAATAGCAGGAAACAGAGTTGCAAACACTAACCAGAAACTCCCCCAAAGACATATGTGGGCACAGAAAGCACCAAGAGATTAGGGTTAGTGAATGCCGCAAGATAACACCAAGGTTTTGTGTCTGAGGACTGTCAGTGATGGTGGCATTAACAAACTGGAAGACTGGAGGAAGGAAGATAAGGTATAATTTTAGACACACTAAATTTGAGGTGACAGCAAGATAGTCAAGTGGAAATGTCTAGTTAGAACTGGGTTTTTGTATTAACCTCAAACTCTGGAAAAAGTTTATAGCCATAAGGATACTTGGGAGACAGTCAGAAAGGGATGTCTGGACTCCATTATCCCAACCTTAAGTCAATTCACTCACCTATTCAACAAATATTTATCAAGCATCTACTATATACAAGGCATGAATTGAGGGGTAGGGAGGTACAGTGTAAGACAAGACAGATGAACTTCCAGCCCTCGTGGATGTTATATTTTAGCAGGGGGAAACAGGCTGTAAATAAATAGATATATACTTTCATGTTGTGATTTTTTTAAATTACAAAGCAAAATAAAGCAAGGTAGGGAAACTAGAAAGCAATAACAAGGGCAAGAGGTCACTTCTCAATAGTGACCAGGGAAGACCTCTCTAAGCAAAGAACTCTGCGCAGTAAAAAAGAGAATGCTGCAGATTTGAGAAGAAAGCCTTTCAGTAGAATAGGGGAAGACCCTGAAGCAGGAAACAAGTGTGTCATGTTTGAGGAACAGCAAGGTCAAATAGTTAGGAGGGGCAAGATCTCAAAGGGCCACGGTTATGAGTTTGTACATAATCTCTCTTAATTAGGCAACAACCATCAACCATAAACTACCAGCTAGATTACTGCATCCTTCTAACTGCTCTCCCCATCCATTCGTGCTCACATCCAATCCATTATCTACATTGCATAAAAAATAACCTTTATAAGACACAAATTAATGTTGCCCCCCTGCAGAAATCACTTCAGTCACTTCATACTATATAGTTGCTGCAATTTATAATCCTCACTCAACACTGAGATTCATCCATGCTGTTGCTTACCACCAAAAGATCAAAATTATGCAAACCTATGCAGGACTCAGGGATGCAACATACGTAGTGAAACTAAAAGGAAAAATGACAACTATATAAACAGAAAATTCAGGATAGATGCTGCTCCTGGGAAGAAGGGAGGAAGGAAAAAAGGAGGGAAAAGAATAAGATCAGGCCCGGCCGGGCGTGGCTCAGCCGTTAAGTGTCAACCTAGGATCCAGGCGATCAGGGTTCAATTCCCGGTCAGGGCACATGCCCGGGTTGCCGGCTGCAGCCGATCAATGACTCTCTCATCATTGATGTTTCTATCTCTCTCTCTCCCTCTCATTTCCTCTCTCTGGAATCAATAAAGATATATTTAAAAAAAAAAAAAAAAAGAATAAAATCAGAAAAAAGGAGATAGAAGGACAAAATCAGTCACCAGGGGCTCCACGGTATCCATAAGGTGTTATTTCTTCGGCTAGATGATGAATACACAAGTGTTCATTAGACATTTTTTTACACTTTATGTATTTTTATATGTATCAAATATTTCACAGTTAATTATTTTAAACCTTCAATGTCTTTCCACTGATCTTAGCATAAGAGCCAAAATGCTCACCGCTCTGGGCACACAGGCTCAGTCCTTCCCCTTGGAGCATGCACTTTCCATTGCCGCTAACCAACTCCTGTGACCTCTCCACCTGAGCAGGCTGTTCCTACTCTCCCGTCAGACTCAAGGATGCCCTCCGGGTCCCTTCCCCAGGCAAGATCCTCTCCTCCAGTAGCACTCTGTACATTCACAGTACTGACCACATTACAAATTAGATAACCTGCAGCTTAAAGCCTTTCTCCCTAGAGGAGGCAAGGGCTCCAGAAGGGCAAGGACCCTGCCTGGCTTGTTCATCTTCCCCCCAGGACTAGTTACAGTCCTTTGCAGAGAGCAGAGCTCATCCAAGTTTTTGGAATGAACAAAAGGGCAGAGAAACAAATCTAAGCGGAAAGCACATCTCCCACTCTTCCATCTTTTCCCTGTTCCTAACTCCCCCTCCTATACCACTCATACAGTGGACATGGCAAACGGTCAGATTAAGTATAAAAAAGAAATATGCAGTTATGCTTTAAAAGCAGGGTCCTCCAAACGCCTATCTTATGACAGTACTCTTGGCAGCGGTGAAGAAAATTAATTTAAAAAACGCAAAACCAAAAAAACCCAATGAACAATATTTTGTGCTGCTTTATGAAATCTAAACCTCATCCAAACCACAGTTTGAGAGGACAAATTTTATTACTGAAACTAATTCCCAAAGAGCTCATTTTTAATCTACTGTGCAGTATTGCCCTTTTTTAAGTTGGTCTATTTAATTAAAAATCATCAAAGAAAAATTGTGTCTGGAATGTTCATACTCATCTGTATCAATACAAAGGAAAGGAACACTGACTTTTAATTACTGAGCGATTAGAAAGGGCTACATGCTTCTTTTAACAAGAAATGATTTTAATTTTTTAATGACAAAATTTTTAATGTGCATAAAAGTAAAGAAAAGAGCATAATAAGTATCCATCATACACCTTCTATAATTATCAACATTTCGCCTATCTTGTTTTATCCCATTAGTGACTGATTGCTGGAGTATTTTAACATCAGACAATTTCACTCATAAATATTTCAGTAGATAAGGACAGTTTTCTTTTTTACATAAGCACAAGGCCATTTTCACACCTAACAAGATTAACAAAAGTTCCTTAATATCATCTAATATCATCCATATTCGTATTTCCCAATTGTCTCAAAAATGTCTTTTTATAGTTAATTTGAATCAGGATCCAAACAAAATCCATATTTTACACTTAGGTGCTATGTCTCTGAAGTCTCTTCTAATCTAGGAAAGTCCTCTTCTCCACCTTGCTTTTCCTGGCCCCCTCCTCTTCCCATGACATTTGTTTCTTAAAGAAACAAAGTTAATGGTCCTGTGGAATCTTCTCCATTCTGGACTTGGCTAATTGTTTCCTCATGACAGTGTTTAACTTTTCTTCTACCCTTCCTATTTCCTTTCAATTGAAGTTAGATAATAGAGGCTTGATTAAAGTTAGTTCAATCAATCTTGTTTTAGCTTCCCATTGTATTAGAAGGTGTATAATTTCTGGTTGACCCACTTTCAGTGATCCTAAAATTGTTCAGAAGATGTATCAGTCTTAAATAAATGGTTTTAACATCTATGCATAACCCTTGCCTAGAGTCATTATTTCATTAGGGCTATTTAATGATGACTTTTCTAATTCTGTTATTCCTTCTGCATTTATTAGCTAGGATTCTGTAATAAGAAATTTTCCACATCAACTGTTTAATTACCCCTCGATAAAATTCATACAGGAAAGGCAGGATAAATGCCTTGATTTATCAATATTCAGAATGAGTCAGTTATCATAGTAATCTTCAACGGTGACAAGCTGGGGTTTTTTTATGAGTGAAAATATACATATAACTAACTGTGTCTGTGTGTGTAGAATATTTCAATCCATTGCTGTCATTCCTTTTGATGTTCAAATTGTCCCTTCATTGGCCAATGACAGTCTCTTCAGGTTGTCTCTCCTAAGCTTTTGACAGGATCCCCATGGCCTTTCATAGCTATCTGACACAAGATGATGTCTGAGGTTCATCTTCTATGTTTTCTTCCTGGTCCTGGAATCGACTATTTCTTCAAAGATCCCTGATCCTTTTAGTGCAAAACAGTATTTAGAGGCCATAATGTGGACACTAAGGATATTCTCTGGGACTGAGTTGTCATTGCTCATAGGTCTTTACTGACCAGAGAACTAAGAAATGCATACATTTTTTTAGACAGAGAAAAATAAATCATGAGCCTATATGGATATTTCCTATTCCATTTTAAGATTAAATGTTTCTACTTAACTTGTTTATTCTCATGTCACCATTCTCTTACACTGAAACTTCTGCTTCCTAATGACACAATTACTCTCAATAGTACAGTGTTGTTAAGTCATGAAGCAGAGAAAGAAAACTCCTAATTCATCCTTTCTCTTTTCTCCTTCTTGCTGAACCTTTTAAAAATGTTCCTATTCTTTTGCTCCTCCTATATATTCAGCAGCAGTCTAAGCTAAAGGCATTTTATGGAAATCAAAAGACATAATGGCCTCTGCAGCTACCCGTTAATATAGAGAAGAATCTGATTTCTGCTTTGATGCTAAATTTAGAAGCCATGCAAAGGAGTAATGTCCATGATTTTCTTTCATTTCACCAAGGCCTTCATTCCTCAAGGCCTAAACTATATTGAGGTCTTGGATTTCTCCCTTTTGCTTCAGTACCCACTTATCTGACTATCTGAAAATTGATTGTTGGACATTTTTCAGACAGTCATTGAGTGGTGAAATGAGTAACTGGGGGATTCCTAACTTGTTTCATGCTTTTCTAACCCTTTTACAGAGCAAATAATAATAGCTCATATTTATTCAGTGCTGGCTCTGAATACAAGCAGCACAGTTGTTCTTGTATTATTTATTAATTATTGTATTATTTTCCATACAAACAACTGTAAACCTACTTTTGCCCCACCCTGTAGTACACACACCACTGGTTATATGAGATTATTTTAACTGGTACATACACTTTATTTTATTCATTATATGCTTATCTTAACATACATTAAAAATTAATAAATATACATACTAAGTTAGTCATCAATCCCATGGTTTCATGAATATAACTGTTTTAAGATGAGTGAAATAACATAAAGCTCATTTAAAGAAAAACATTAAATTGATATATCCTTTTAACATAACTAGATATTTTATGAGTCGTTAGTTATAGCCCTAGAATTCATATAGATAAGCAATACATGGCACCAAAGATTTAATAAAAAGAAAAGAAAAAAACCTTTTGAGAGGAAAAACATTTTTTTTAAAAAGAAAAAACATTAAATTAATTATAGTATAAGTAGTATAAGAATATGGCAAAGATCATGAAGGTACCACAAAAATGTCTGAATTTTGGACATCCTGCTCTGTAGAAATTCTTGCATTGAACATCCTGAAACTATAGTTCCTTCTTTGTCAAAGTTGTCTTAATTTTCAGCGATTCTATAAAAATATGATCATTTATAACTACACTTATCAAAGAGCCTTTACAATAAAACAGAGGAACTAAAATTTTCCATTATTTCTAGTCACAATCTTAAAAATACTGATTTTACTAGCTGTAGCTATAAAACGATATCTGGAATCCTCATAAAACTAATCTTTTATCACAAAAGACTAATATTCTTGCATCTGATAAGCATTTACTAAAGGCTTCCATGGACTAGGTCCTGTGGTAGACACATTTTTGAAAGTAAATTTGCAAGTTTTCATTTGAAGGATCTATTGCTACCTCAAGAAAATATTTCAAACATTTAAAGTAAAACACCAAAAGAGAATATCTTTACCATCATGTTCATTAAAAATATAGATGTATTTTAATAGGACTTAAGGTCAAACTATTTTTATGCCACACACACACACTCACACATGCACACATACACACACACACACAATCTAGACACACGAACCAGATGTAGATTTAAAATGTCTTCAGTAAGCTCTGCCTCACATTCACTGTTTGATGCTCTTGCTCCAATATACTCTGAAAATCCTCAGGAATCCTACTGACGACCTAAGGGCAATCTTGTGGTGTCTTTGTGAAAAGCCTGCCTACCTCTATCTTGAGGCAGAGAATGGCAGGCATATTCCTACAGCATAAGGACAGCCATGGGCCTCTCTGGAGGAATTGGTGCCACAGTGTGCTTACTACTGGCAGCGTTTTTACTGACTAATGAGAGGCATGACCTTTTCTTCTTTCCCAGCTCCTTAGGCCAAGAGGTATTTTATATCTGAGTAATCAAATAGTAAGTGACATAACATATAAGACAAACACTAAAGCTCAACTTCTTGTTCCCTAAAGACATTTCCCCATGTTTCCATCCCCAAATGTGTTTCATCCAAAGAAAAACCATAAGCCCAGGAAGATTCCCTTCCTACCTCCTGAGTGTGTTCTTTGTAGACCTGCAGTGGCCCTGTGGCTTTGGCAGTGTCCCAGAGCTGCAGCGAGCCATCCCCACTACAGGTGACCAGGATATGTTCATTGTTCTCACTCCAGGTCACGTCAAACAAACCATCGTTCCAGTCAAAGCTATACCAGGAAAAATTAAAACAACAACAACAAAACTAATTATATAGGCAGTTGAAAGTAAAATAACAAAAATAACTTTATATTTTTTTTAAGTTTATCACATTTTAACACACATTTAGCTCACCTGATCTTCAAGACTATGAGAAATAAGTAGAACAGGAACTTGTTATATGCAGAAACAAGTTCAGAGAGGTTCAAAAAATAGCCAGTTCATACAGCTAGAAAACTGCAAAGCTAGATTAAAATTAGGTCTCCCCACTAGCAATACAGCACTATTTACATGAGGGCATGCTGCCATAACTGGGTGCTCACTGGTTTTTGTGGTTCAGAGGTGGGACCAACAAGCACTTTAAAATAGTAATTTAGAGCAATAATTTCAACGTTTCCCATAAATCTTTCACCTGAGCTAGGAGCAGGCAGTTATTTTCTGACAGCATTTCCTTTCCTTTCTCTACCTTTGACTGCTCTGAAGGAGGTGTTAAATCCAACAGTCTTACAGACAAGACATGCATGCAAAGAAAGGAAAGATAATCTACAAAATGGGTAATCAGCTCCTGCATAAGTGAAGCTAAACTACATTAAGAAGACAGCAAAGATAGAAATATCACACAGCAGTATACTAACTAGTTCATATGTTAAGTTTTATAATTTCTAAATGGACACTAAGAGACAAGAGCTTTAGAAGGAAAATGATGATCAAACTTAATAGCAAAAATAAATTCTATACTATGCAAATGCTGAAGTTTCTTTTATATAGCAAATTTAAAAATTAAAACTTTGTGGATAAAAAAGATTCAAAACCTAATTCTTTTCTTTTTTTCTAATATATCTTTATTGATTTCAGAGAAAGGAAAGGAGGGGGAGAGAGAGAGATAGAAATATCAATGATGAGAGAGTCATTGATCGGCTGCCTAGCCTGCAACCCGGGCATGTGCCCTAGCCGGGAATCGAACCCCGATCGCCTGGATCCTAGGTCGATGCTCAACTGCTGAGCCATGCCCGGCTGGGCTCAAAAACTAAATCTATTAAGGCTTTAATAGCAAAAGAGAATACATATAAGTTAATAAATAAAGAACCACCTTACCTTCTAAAAATCCTAAGCCCAGATTCATTTTGATCCAATATTAGCAGGGTTCCACAGCCTAAGAAGAAAAAAAATAGAGGTCATGCTGTTGAACCTGCCAGGGGACCAGGTCAAGGAGGGATCAAGCACTGAGTACCTAATTTTACTGCCACTGGTTTCTCCCTAAAATTATTGAGACCATGTATACAAAATGATCAGATTGTGTTCTCCATTTCTATCTTTCTATACTGTGCTTCGATCATTAAATATTAAACTTATCATCTCAACTATGCTTGGAAACTGGACAGTCCTAACAGAGGAGATATTTCAGTTCATATCCTGTAGCAAGGCAGGTGCGAGGCACACAAACCTTCCAGACAGGTGTTATCATCCCTATTTACAGGTGACAAACTTCTGGTTTACAGACCCAGGGGAATCTGTGCCTACTACATCACACTGCCTCACCAATAAACCTAAAAGGCATTCAACATGGGATTTTAAAACAAAATACCTGGTGGAATGGTGGAATTTACCACAAACTTTGTGGTAAAGTGCTGAACAGAATAAATCAGTTATCTACCAAAGATAAATTATTTTACTAAGGGACCAGCATATCTTAAAAGTTACGTTGTTATAGAAACTGGGGGGGGGGGCTCTTTTATTTAAACATGACTGGGTTTTTTTTAATACCAACTCTTTTCAAGTTTTTGTAAAGGTTTTAATTCAAAATTAACGACCACAAATTCATAGGTCTTCAACCTAACTGGTGGGCAATTATTGTAAATCTAAATGTGCAAGCACGAAGAGTTTTAATGGTGAAAATATAAGCAAGCAAATATTTTACTCCCTCTGAGTTTTAGAAATCACATCATTTTTTCAGCTGTAGGACCAAACAAAAACTACTACTGGAAGCTGACATTATGTAGTGACTTGTTTCATAGATCGTCAGTATGTAAATAATAGCTAGGATATGACTTAAAAGAAGAAAAATTATGAATGGAACCCTGCATTTCAATCTAGTCCATGAGAGACAATGAATTTAAACCCCGAATAAGTGCTTGCATATAAATGTATGTTCCTCCTGAGACGACGGTGAGGGCAGAACTTGGTAACTTTCATAACGGAAATTGCGAGGAAACTCCAGGCGCCGGTTCAGGGGCACTGGATGTGCCACTGACAGCCGAGCGCTGACTGCGGGGGCCGCGGCCCAATTAACAGGTACTGGGGCGACCCTACCTGGTCCGGTCGGACCGGTCACACAGGCCAAACACTCTCTGCAGGGCCGCGCGAGCCTGGGGACGTGGGGGTGTCAGGTGGCAGCGGCGTCCGCGCGCTTAAGGAAGGACTCGGGCCAGGAGGCAACTTCCAGGTGCTACATCCCCTCGGGAACTCGGGGGAGGGCGGACGGACACCGTCTCCAGACCAACTCCACACACGGGACGGACAAGGAAGAGGGACCGATCGGTTCCTCGCTCCCCCTAGCGTTCAGCGGCGGCGCAGTCCACTGTCGGAAGCGCTTTCGGGCGACCGCGAGAGGCCCGACGAGGCTGGAGCCCGCCCCGCCCCGCCCCGCCCGGCGGCGCCGGCCTCACCCGCGATGCCGTAGTGCTGCGCGGCGGCGCAGGCCAGGCGGCCCGGCAGGTACGGGGAGAACTCGGCGGCGTAGCCGTGGCGGCCCGGCACCCGCAGCGTCCGCACCGCGCCGCTGTGCGCCGCGTCCATGCCGCCGGCCGCCTCCGGGCCTCGCTGTCCGGGCCGCCAGCCCCCACGGGCGGTCGCTAGCGGAGGCGGACGAGCCCAGAGAAGTTGAGAGACCCAGAAGACGAGGCGGAAGTAAGGGCGCCCCGGTGGCCTGGATGCTGCATTTCTATTGGTCGGCGAGGGAAAGGGCAGTGACTCCAAAGGAGTTCATTTTTGTTTCGGGCAAAACAAACTAATTCGGGCCACATGTGATGAACTGGATAAAACAGGGCAGTGTGACTTAGGTGGTGATTCTCACAACTTTCGTTTTAGCACATCAGCCTCCATTGCGGGACTATCTGGTTTTAATTAATTCATTGGGCTTTTGAAAGGCTGGCATCAGGAAATGTCCCTAATGATTACAAAACGAGACAAGCTACAGCAAACTGAAACCGTGCAGCTAGTCCAACAGGCAATTGTGCTGCCTAAATCAAGTGGGAGTGAAGCTAAAGAAAAAAGACATAATAAGCAACTAACTTAAAAAAAAAAAATCTCACTACATATATTGTACAGTAAGTGCTCAGATGTAGGGCTAATTAAGGAAAACTAAGGCTTATTCATTCATTCAAACATTTATTAACCATGTATTATTTGGAGGGTGACCATATGTAATTTATCTTCCAAACAAGACACTTTGAGAGTGAAAGAGGGTGCAGTTAATAAATAAGCCAGGCGAACAAGCACACACCTAGTTGTATGGTCAGCTTAACTATATATACATCAAGTACAGTGCTAGGCACTTGGGATTCAAAAGCAGTAACATATGCTCTATGCCTTCAAGAGGTAAGTCTAGTAGACATGTCACCAGTTAAGTGTAATCAAAATAATATAGGTGCTATGAAAAATATACATGGGGTAGAGTAATAGGTGGGGTATTTAAGAAAAGGAAATTGTCAGGGGTATTTAAGAAAAGGAAATTGTCAGTGCTGGAGGATAGGGGATGGGAGGAAAAGCATCAGAATGGAGGTAATGTTTGTGGTGTAAATGATGATGATATTTTCTTTAAATAGACAAGGAGATGGAGGTCACTGCAGGAGCAGGAATAACATGAACAACCCAAGAAACCTAAAACAGCATGATCGTGGTTGCCAGGACTCAGCCTAACCAGATGAAAGGGGCATGGTGAAGAGTATTGGGTGGAGGGATTAGAGTGTTGTATTGGGGCTGGATCATGAAGAGTCTGTGTGCCATACCAACGGAATTGGATTTCTACTGTAATTTAAACAATATGGAACCATTGGGGTTTTTTAACATGAGAAATTAAATTACCAAGTTTTTTTGTTTTTTTTTAAATGTATCTTTATTGATTTCAGAGAGAGGGAGAGACAGAGATAGAAACATCAACGATGAGAGAGTCATTGATTGAGCCCGCAACCCAGGCATGTGCCCCGACAGGGAGTCGAACCCCGATCGCCTGGATCTTAGGTCAACGCTCAACTGCTGAGCCACACCCGGCCGGGCCCAAGTTTTCATTTTAAAAGATCTGGACAACACTAATCTGGAGGACAGAGATTAGAAATGGGAGGCCGATTAAAAGACTTTAGCAACTGTTCAAGCAAAAGATAAGATTTTAAACAAAGATAAAGGTAATGGGAATGGTAAGTAAGAGTCAGATGAGATTTTAAGGCAATAATTCATAATATATGGCATGTAAGGAACAGGGAGGAGTCGAAATGACTCCCAGGTTTTTTACTTACGTGCCTGGGTGGATGTAGGGTCTGTTCACGGAAATCAGGACTATGAGAGGAGGAACAGGTTTGGGGAGAAAATGAGCTCCAGTATTAACAGGTTGAGTGTGAATTTCATATTGGACATACCAGTCAGGAGCTAAGGGAGTTCTTATTTGCATGTAAAATATATGTAAGTCATGGAAAGAATTGCCCTCACTCAGGAAGAGTGGTATGAAAAGAGAAAAGGGTCAAAAACAGAACCTTGGAAAAAACACCAGATGTAGGACTTGGGCAGAGAAAGAGGAGCTCGGGAAGGGTTTGGAGGAGACCCACAAGATGGATCCTATTAATTAATTAATGTGTTCAATAATACAGCTCAAGTTCGGAGAGTTTGCATACTACTCTTTGATACATATTTAGATGGACAGGTTGAGAGTGGGTCCTATATTAAGAAAATGACTCAACAGAGTTCTTAAGAGTATCAAAGAAAATAAGATAAAAGATATATTACAGTGCCTGGCACATAATAGGCATGCAAAAAGTATGACCACTGCTGTTATAATAGGCAAGAATTTGCTAGCACAGACCTAAGTATTCAAGAAATAGAGCATTTCTTTATTTTCTTGAATCAACTTAAATCTCCATCTCCTAGGCTATTAGAAGATTCAAGCTCATCATATTTGGGGTTTCCTGGCACTCCCTAGGGTCACACCAGAATCTGACACTAGAATGTAAAGTTTACAACAGGATCATCAGCACCAGAAACAGTGTCCTGCAAATGGTGAAGAGTCTCTCTCATTTTCTGTCTGTTAGGGTCACCAGGGATAGCTCCCAGTGCCAGCCTGAATTATCATATGAATGTGCATTTCCATGCCTTGCTTGAAGCCAAGCAAGGCCCAGGTCTCTTTACTGAGATAGACTCCCACTTACCTGGGGGGGCCCATGAAACCATTCCCACCAGGGAGCAGGGCCAGCTTGCTGGCCCTTCTCCAGACTGGAGAATCTTTTCCTCTTTCCCTCTACTCCTTCACTGCCATCGCATGGTCATCTCTTGCCTCCCTCTTCTCAAGGATACATCAAAAGTCTATTTAGTGAGTTTAAAGATTGTAAGCAGCTTCTATGCCAGCCCTTCAAGTGCTCTGAGGCCCCAGGGATCACGGAGGAGCTGGCTCTCTAATCAGAATAGGAGAAGGAAAAACACTACAGCAAGACACAAATTGATACCAAATCAATTGTCCTGGTATACTGCTAATGAAGAGAATGAATAAGGCATCGATCATTAACTAATAACACTTGACAGTAAAAACATAGATGTGTAGAAGCAAACAGAATGCTACATATACCTCCTCTCGCCCCTAACACACGAAAGCCCCGAATTCTTAGCCCACCCCCTCCCATGAACCTGAGATGGGACATAGGTGCCTCATCACCCAGGCAGTATTCCTCACATTTCAGATCCCTGCCTCCGAATCTCACTGAGTAGTTTTTATAATGTAGCTTCCTAGGACACACCATGGACCTATTTATTCAAAATCCCGGGGCCTGGAAATCTGCATTTTAACAAGCTCTTCTAGGTGATTCTCATTTGTTGACTAAAGCATAGGAAGAAAGACACTTTTGAGAAGTGCTCAGCACTGGAAGAGATTTGGACAATGAAAGCAAATGCTGGCAGCAAAGCAGGCTGGAGTTCGTAAGATATGCAGGGAGGGAGATCATTCGTGAAATATTGACACCGTATGTGAAGATCCAAGAATTACACAGAATCTTCCTCCTGAACCTAGAGGAGACACCAGAACTGAATTACTCCCATGGCAAAGTGGTTGCCAGGGAAGGATCTGGAAGCAGGCTCATGTTTAATTCTCACCATGGACTATATCTGAGAATTGGATTTCAGTTATATACTTCATTTGTATTAAAACATAAATATGCAAAGTGTCAGACTTACCTCAACCATCTCAGGAGTTTCTATTTGAGGGAAACACTTTATATGTTTGTTTTCATGTCCTTGGCACTTGCATGAACCTGAGATCCGAATGCCCTTGATGTCTCTTCCTTTACATCCCCCAGGTGCTGGGTTTTCAAAGGTGGCACAAGATGGCTTGTGAGCTCCTGAGTCAGTCAGTGTCAGCATGAAGGCTGCCGTCACTTTATTTTGCAGACACAGAAACTTAAATTCCAATTTAAACTGCATTGTCCTAACTGAATAAACACAGAATAGGAGCCCTAAGGTTCTTTAAATGCACAATAACAGGGAGACACCGAAAAGCATTAAAAACAAAATTTAGTGGCCATTGTGCCTAAGTAAATTGAAAAGTTTTAGAGTTTCGTTTTATTCTCCTCTACCCTTCGGAGAGAAAACTTTCAAGAAGCTGAAAAAGAAAGTGCAGCGTCCCCTCCCCCATCTCTCTGACACGGGTTGCCCACAGATTTCTCCTGAAAGATTCTTTTGTTCCCTACGCCCACCGACTTTTCTGGGTGTTCTTAATGCTGCCCCTACGCAGGCAAGGCCTCCCGCTGCTCTCACAAGCCACCCCTGTCTTTCAGATGCTCGCTCAGGGTGGAACACTTCCAGAAATTTCCCCTCGCCTCTAAAATGGAACTTCCAAATTTGAAACGAGCACGCGTCTAATAAAGTTTGTAAGAATTGCAATCGCTCCATCCCTTTTCTTATTTTCCTCCTTTTCGGGGGTTGTAGAGGTCACATCCTTTTTGGGACAAATTTAGTGAATAAAATATTTATAAGGTAATAATGAGTAGGCTTTTTTAGAAAATAGAGCAGTGGACTGAATGTCAGGGGAGGGGTCTGCTTTGTGTTTTTGGGGGTGTTGCTTGACCATTTTGATACTTTATACTCTGTGCAAAATAAGGACGATATATTCTGGTCCTTTTCATCTCTTAACATCATGACCCCAAGACTTGTTATAAAGACATATAATTATAATTGAAGCTTATTTTTATTCACACTAAGACCACCAGCTGGTAGCCACACTTCATCCCAAATCCTGGATTCTGTTTCATAGACAGGAGAATAATGTTTCCTTATAGTGGTAAGTTGACTTTGGGTAGCAGCACAGCCCAAAGCTTAATTCAGAAAGTAAATGTTGCTAAAAATTATGCTCCTTAAGAAGGAGGAAGTTCATGAAGCCCCAAAATTAAAAGAGAAGTAAAATGACCTTGAATTGGCTTTCTTTAAAATTTTGCTATTTGTTTTTAAGATCTTCATCCAACTATTAAGAATATGCAGCCCGGCCGGGCATAGCTCAGCGGTTGAGTGTTGACCTAGGATCCAGGCGATCGGGGTTCGATTCCCGGTCAGGGCACATGCCCGGGTTGTGGGCTCGATCAATGACTCTCTCATCATTGATGTTTCTATCTCTCTCTCCCTCTCCCTTCCTCTCTCTGAAATCAATAAAGATATATTTTAATTAATAAATAAAGAAAGAAAGAATATGCAGAAGCTATTTCATATGTATGTTTTATAATTTAAAAAAATGATTCATGCACATGGTTAAAAAATTATTCAAAGAATATACAGTCAGAAGTAGTCTTCTTCTCACTCTAGACCCTTAATTTTTCAGTCTGCCTCCTCAGAGAGAAGTATATTGTTTACTGAAAAAAAAAAGCAAAGTGCAGAACAGTGCTTATAATATGCCACCATTTTTATTTTCAAATGTGTGTACAGTAGTGCCCCTTAGCTAAGAGGGTTGTGTTTCAAGACCCCCAGTGGATGCCTAAAAGTGCAGATGATACCAAACCCTATATATACTGTGTTTTTTCCCATACATACATAACTATGATGAAGTTTAATTTATAAATTAGGCACAGTAAGAGATTAACAACTAATAATAAAATAGAACAATTATAACAGTATACTATAATAAAAGTTATGTGAATGTAGTCTCTCTCAGGACAGCTGAAAAAGGTGCCACTGCTTTTGTTGATATATAGGCCTGTCTTCAATCAAAACTGTTTCTAAGACAAAAATAAAAGGATATAAACAGTATGAATTCAGAAACCTTTCAAGAAATTAGTGATTAATCTAGCAGTTAAATAAACTGCCATGACAGTAATTGAACTTAATCACCTTCCTTTTACAAATTAGGAAACTCAGTCCAAAAGAATGGAAGTCAACCCCCTCATGACTGAGCCAGAACTGAGTTTAGTCCAGGTGCCCACTGCTTTAGAGGCACAGGCCTTTCCCTGGGACCACGGGACATGGTATCTCGCCCAAGGATTTACGGACATACACGATCTTTCCTGAACCAAAAACAGGACCTCTCAGAGAAGACTTTTTTCTCTCTTATGTAAGAGTTCAGTGGAGATCTTTTTAATTCAGATTATAAATACATTAAAAAACTTGCAGATTATTTTGAGAACCAAGAAGGGATTTCACTAAATGAAATGAGTGACAGCACATTAACCCACACTCCTTAGACACTAACTGTCTAGGTGGGATAATCAGCATTCTAAAAATTTTAAGATGGGCAGAAGTCTAATACTTAAAGTTAGAATTTATAGATATGATTTTTTAAAAGAGCCCATACATGGAAAACAGTATGGAAGTTCCTCAAAAAATTAAAAATGGAGCTGCCTTTTGACCCAGTGATCCCACTTCCAGGAATGTATCCTAAGAATCCTGAAACACTAATCCAAAAGAATAGATGCACCCCTATGTTCATAGCAGCACAGTTTACAATAGCTAAGATCTGGAAACAGCCCAAGTGCCCATCAGTAGATGAGTGGATAAAAAGCTGTGGGACATTCACACCATGGAATACTACGCAGCTGTAAAGAAGAAGAATCTCGTATCCTTTGGGACAGTATGGATGGACCTGGAGAGTATTATGCTAAGCGAAATAAGCCAGGCAGAGAAAGACAAACATCACATGATCTCGCTTATATGTGGAATTTAAAGAACTTAATAAACTGATGAACAGAATAGATTCAATGACATGGAAGCATAGATGAGACTGAAGAATGTTAGAGGGATGGAGGAGGGTGGATGGGTGGAGGGGGGAGAGATTAACCAAAGAATTTATATGCATACATGCACAACCCAAGGACATGGACAATGGTGGGGAGAGGGACTGGGGAGGTGTGTGGGATGAGGTGGAATGGGTCATTGGGGAGAAAAAGGAACATCTGTAATATTTTAAACAAAAAATTTTTTAAAAAGATTCAAAAAAAACTTTGCATTCCTGAAATCACTCCACTTGGTCATGGTATATAATTCTTTATATATTATTGAATTTGGTTTGCTAATATTTTGTATTTTTCTTGTGATATCTTTGTCTGACTTTGGTATCAGGGTAACATTGGCCCTGAGAAATCTTTGTGACCTTGGATTAGGCAGCGTTCTTAGCTATGACACCAAAAGCATGATGGGTAAAAGAAAATGAGCTGGGAACTGTTTCTTCCTATTCTGTTTCCTGGATATTTGTAAAATGTTGGTATTCATTCTCTCAATGTTAGGTAGAACTAACTAGCAAAGTCAGCTAGCCTGAAAAAAATAAAAAATAAATAAATAAATAAATAAACAATAAAAATAAAAGAGCCCATACAACAACCCCAAAAGTACTACATGTATATGACAACTCCCCACGTGATGCTCTAAAATTTCTTCTAATACATCTTTCTATCTATCTGTCATCTATCATCTGTCGATACACACGTGCACACAAGCACATCGTGTGGTGATTAAGATACCTGTGACAGAGACTGCTGCGTATCCAGGATCCATTCTCCCCTTCTCCCCTGGTGACAAAACTCCTAAACTTAGGTTGCATATATGTGCCCAGGGTTAAAGCTTGTTTCCCTTCTCCCTGGCAGATGTCCCTTCCCTAAGGAGACACAGTTGGGTGAGACTTCTAGGACAGCTATTTTAAAAGAGCTGACTAGCACGCTGGCATGCCCCTTTGCCTACACTCCTATTTTTCCAGCTCCCTGGAATCTGGACATGATGGCTGGACCACAACAGCCATTTTCTGATCATGAGGTGACCCTGAGAATGGAAGCTATGAGATAAGGCTGAGAAAGAAGAAATGATTGAAGGGTCAAGATCCTTAATGACGATGGAGCCACCAATAGAGCCCTGAACTGACTAAATCCGCACTTTATATATGAGACAAAAATTTGTATCTTTCCTAAGCCTCAATGATTTGGAATTTTTATTATGTAGAGTAGCTAGAATAACATTCCATTGAGCCAGGAATCTTTGCCTGTTATGTTCACTGATATGTCCTAAGGATATAGGCATTCAGGAAATATTGTCATTGAGCGAATGCAACATGATACAAGCCTAAACTCTCACTTTATTTTTTGTAGTACTACAAAGGTTAAACTGAAAAGATTCTTAAGTTTCTTTGCAATGCTAAAGAGAGGTTAATATAATATTGAAGTGAGCAAACACAAAGCAGCTGGATCCTTGGCAAAGAGTAGCGCAGAAGGATTTATAGAATCTAAGCTAAAAATAGCGTGGTTTCTCTCTGGGAAGGACAGAGGCTGGTTTCAGCTGGGTAAACTGTTTATGGTGATTCTGACCACAGAAAAAAATTCCGAGGGGCTCTGAGATAGTAGCCACTCCTTACCCAGCAATACATGACTCTAGCATTGTAAAATATTTCATTCCACTGGCGAGATTTTCTAGAATTAAAACGATTAAACATATAAATAAATCAGTCACATTCCTGTACTGGATTGGGGCACCCTGAAGTGAAGTCCAGGTCTAACTTGTTTGTGTCTCCAGAATCTTAAATAATGCTCAATATATAGTAAACCTTCCATAAATGTTTAACTTGAGTTGAATTGGAAAATTAAAGAACAGGAGACATGAAATCTATCTTATCTTCTCCTATCCCTCCTTGCCTTCCCTTCACACCCCTTCCCACACCTAGCTTTCCAAGTGGAGTCCAGGCTTGCTAGGGGTGTGGACTGAAGTCAAGTTAAGGACTGTATGAAATTCCATTACAGGTACTAGAAATTTATTCTCTGTGAGTTTTTGAATTGATTACTTGAAGAGTCTGCTTTTAAATGCAATTAGGCTATAGGACAAAGAATACTGAGCTTTTATCTCAATTTGCCCTTTACTTCTCAATTCCATACTACCCCCTCATACACAGGCCTGGGGTTAAGACCAAGACTGAGCCTCTCATCATATCTTGATCTAGATACAGGGTGGGTTCCAGAACTGCACATAACCCAAGCCACACTAGTCAAAGTTATTCCCTGGCACTCTTTTCATTGCCTTCCACTTAGAAGAGAAGCTGGCTGAATGTCCTGGTGAATATTTTTAAAATAATGGATTTAGAATTACCAGGATCTGTGACTTATAAAAGTGCTGTGCTCCAATGGACTTTGTCCTACCTATCTAAGATGGACTAAAGACACCTCCCCAGGAGAGGTCAGGAGAAATTAATTTCCCCATATTCTAAACCTTAGTACTTTGGAAATTGGCAATCAGAATAAGCATGGACTATAATGGCAAAGAACTGTCTGTGTTTGAAATAAAGAATCCCAGTGAAACAGAAGGCAGTGAGCAGTTGCTGGATTTAAAATATTCGCAAATGTTAAGACCCTGGTTTACAGGGTGAGGTAATCTGTTTTACAGATAAAAGTTTTTGTTCTTCCCAGGAAGAGCTTGGAGCTCTGTGAACCATACAAACAGAAGTCTATTAAAATACAAATGGCACTCCAAGATCTCAGGGCTCAGGAACGATTATCTAAGATTGGTGTAGTCCAAACATGATTTAGTTGAATTTAGGTGGCTTTGATTGGTAAAATACATAGAACATCAAGAACTGGAAGTTGACTATTTTCCTTGAAAATACTTTTATTCAGAAAAGGTGACTATGAATGTATTTTTATGAAGTTAAAAGTGGTGTAAATTAAAATTTTAAGAATAGTATATTATTCCAAAATCAGTTGTAAGCTCAAAAAAAATTTTTTTTTTAAGTTCAATAGGCACAGAAGAAGAATAAAGACTTCAAAGCAACTTCAGAGATAGGAAATAGGCAAAGAACTTCAAATAAAGGAGAAAAAATGAGTTTCATATATTGTCTAGTTTTAAATAAAGTCTCTGGTTTGACAAAGATGGGGATCAAACTAACTATCCCCTCATTTTTGGTAGAAAAATGATTTATGAATTTCAGGTTTATTTTAAACATTCCAAATTAGGGTATTTTGTATTAAATATATTTTAAATATCTGAAAGGATAAAATATTCTACAATGAATCTGGGAGATTTAAATTTTTATCTTAATTTTTAAAGGATATACTTTTATTAGTTTCCTCATAAGTGGTAACTATAGTTACTAAAGAATACAAAATTGGAAATTGGGACATGGTGTATTTGATTTCATGCACAAATTTGGAATTATGTACCAAAATTAGTTAAGTTTATGTAAATGTAATTAAACGCATGGGTTCCAAATGCAATTATTGTGCTTAAAGTGTGTAAACACATGTGTATATTTTGTGAATTAGTTTTAGCACGAGTTAGGAAAATTGAAAATCTTCTGAATTATAAAGAAGTTTCCACTTTGAAATTCTGGGTAAAGTTTAAATGTTTAGCATTTAACTCATTGTTTGATATAAGTGATTGTATCAGTTAGTGTGTGTGTGTGTGTGTGTGTGTGTGTGTGTGTGTGTGTGTGTGTAAGAGAGAAAAAGATTTCGAGAGACTGGCTAGTGTGATTGTAGGGCACACTAGAAACTCAGGCAGTTTTTCTCTGTTACAGCCTCGAGGCAGAATTTCATTTCCAGGAAACCTAAATCTTTCCTCTTCAGGCCTTCAACTGATTGAATGAGGCCCACCAACATTATGGAGAGTTATCTATGTAAAGTTAACTATTGTAATTGTTAATCATTCTACAAAATACTTTCACAGCAACATTTGGACTAGTGTTTTCTTAAACAACTAGGCACTACAGCCAAGTTAACATATACCATTAATCATCATAGTGATCAATTTAATTAAATGTTATTATCTAGATAAAAAATAAAATACGATTTAAAATTTTTTCTAGGTTGACTTTTGGAGGTTTTAGTTCACAAACCATTAAGACAATATTTTGTATTTATTCAAAGCCTCTTACAAATTAGATTTCTGTTCTAGAGATTAAAGTTATCTGTAATTAAAATAAAGGTAATAGAAATATTACCTGGGTGTTTAGGTGTTTTGTTTTGTTTTTAAATGTATGTTGGGCCCTTACATCAGAAGATTTCAGACAATCTTGAGGGCAGCCTATATTTACACGTGTCAATCTCTGCTATTCATATGGAATTCCAGATATCAAGATAATTTTTTATCATCCTCCTGGAAAATGAAAGACTGTAACTGGTATTGAGTCAGGATAGTACTAATTGGGAGAATAATTTGGGTTTATACAAAACATACTTTTAAAGTATAATAATACATAACATAGTATAAGCTTGATATGGGAATGCTTGTCTTTTGAAAACCAAAAGAAACTTGTAGCTCAGAAAACGGAGCAAAGTAAATTTGAGAGCTTTCACCAGAAGAATCTCCTTTAACATTTCTGAGTCTCAAATTACATGTATTTTAGACCACTTAATATTGTCCCACAGTTCTCTAGGCGCTGCTATTTCTTTTTCTAGTCTTTTTTCTTTGTGGTTAATTTCAGATAAATTCTGTTTCTATTACTTCAAGTTCGCTGACCTGAAGTGTCTACTTCTGTAGTGTCTAATCTGCTATTTACCAGTCAATTAAATTTTAATTTTAAATACTGCATTTTCACATCCAGGAATTCCATTTGGTTCTTTGTTATATCTTTCATTTCTCTCCTCATTATGTCCATGTGTTCTTTTCAACTTTGAGCATTTGTGCATATTCATCATGACTGTTTTAATGTCTTCATCTGTTAGACATCATCTCTGTCATTTCTGGATCTATTTCTACAACTGATTTTTCTCCTTGCTAAGAGTCACTTTTTTTTAATCCTTTAAGTTTTGATAGGATGCCAGATGTTATGGGTTTTACTTTATTGAATGTTATATTTTTGTTATACTTCTTTAAAGGATATCATTTTTTTTTTTTTTTTAATTTATGGGTAAACTTTCTTGTTTGTAAGCTTCTTTTTAAGGCAGGCCTAAATGGCCTTTTTTCTAGGGATAATCTAGCTCACTTTTAAATTGTAACTTTTCTAGGACCTCTTCTAAGTTGTGATTTTTCTAGGATCTCTTCTAAATGCTCCATGTATTCAATGAGGTCTCTCTGCACTGGCTGAAGGGAACCTAAATTATTACCAGCGTTGTGTAAGTTCTTGAAATTGTTCATGTTCTAGCTCCCTGATACTTTCCTCAGAAGTTGTTCTTTCTGACCTTACAAGGTTTTAGCCTATACATGTGCAGAATGGTATTCAAAGACTCTAAGGATTTTGTATGCAGATTTCTGGAATTCTCTGCAGGCTCTGCATAACTTCTTCCTCTTGAATATTCTGTCCTTCGCATTCTAACCACTAAGTATTCTCGAATTCCAATCTTTTTATCCTCAACTGAAGGCATCTGGCCTCTGTTGCTGTTCTCCCTCCCTACACCACTATCCAGTAATTGCCTCCTGACAAAATGGTCACCTCACTCATTTACCATTTTTCAAGGTTCCCCACCATGCACTGCCTTTTGTCTAATACATAAAAATACAGAAAGTAGGGAATTATATATAGTATGTTGCCATTTTATTAAGAAATTGAGACACGTTTGTGTATGTGTATATATTACAGAATTCAATTGCAATGTAACACATTACTTTAAAAAAAATAGTTACTTGGATTTTTGATTCTAGCCATGAAAGAGAAATAGGGCCTAGAATTATCCTTCCAGTGTAAATAACCAGAAAAGCAAACAACATGGTTATGTATAGAGATAGTCAACATTCCTTTTTAAATAGTTGCATAGTACTCCATTTAGTGACTATATCACAGTTTATTAAACCAGTAAAATAACCACAAGCCACATATGGCCACTGAGTACTTGAAATGTAGCTACTGTGACTAGAAAGCTAAATTTTATTTTTATTTAATTTTAATTACTTTAAAATTAAATGGCCACGTTTTCCTTTCTTACTTTTTACTTTTACTTTAACCATTTCCTGAACACTCTTGGCATTTATATTTAGACTTAAATACTTGCTAGATTATGGTGATTCAAAAAAGAAGGTAGATGGTAAGTTTGTGGTGAAAAACCCAGGTAAAAATTTTTTTGTCTTAATATCTTAACAGATTGGATTCTATCATAGCTTTTATAGTGGTCATTCAATATAACATATACTTAATTCAAAAAAGTCACTTATTCTTTATATTTTAAGTCCTTTATAAATAATGCATGATTTTAAAATGGTTTATAATAAAATTCAAGGTAAGCTTTTATGCTAAAAATTTGGGGGTGTCATTACCCACTAATAGGGTTTCTGCAAGAGGAACAGTAGGACAGATGTCTATGCTTGCCTGAGGAGGATCATTTTACTCACCTTTAGAGTTTATTTTAATCTCTTTAGGCACTGAAGTTCCTAGTAGTACCTTTGTAGCTAAGCTCTAGTAAGTCTGTTCATTTTAAAGCATTTACTGAATTGCTTAAGATGAAAAGAACTGCAAGAAGAAGATCTCTATATGGTAAAGTTGCTTTATTAAGTCCTATAGGCATATTGAAGGAGTCCCATATTTAAACTTAGTTAAGTCACAAATCTGCCGGATTTCGGGGGTCAGTGTAAAGTTCCTTGTGTGAATCTGATCTTTGCCCATGGCTGAGAACCATCACTCAGAAGTTTGCTGAAGTGGACGAAG
This sequence comes from Miniopterus schreibersii, assembly GCF_964146895.1. Taxonomy (NCBI): domain Eukaryota; kingdom Metazoa; phylum Chordata; class Mammalia; order Chiroptera; family Miniopteridae; genus Miniopterus; species Miniopterus schreibersii. The sequence continues at coordinate 73,510,427 of NC_138107.1, read as the reverse complement.
AAAGAATTTGAAGCTACTGCATATCCAAAGAAACAAGTTTCATTTTGCAGACTTTTCTTGGAGAATTAAGAAATTCAAAATGGCCCTGCTGGGCATGGCTCAGCGGTTGAGCATCGACCTAGGATCCAGGAGATTGCAGTTCGATTCCTGGTCAGGGCCCATGCCCGGGTTGCAGGCTCGATCCCCGGTGGGGGGCGTGCAGGAGGCAGCTGATCAATGATGACTCTCTCATCATTGATGTTTCTACCTCTCTCTCCATTCCTCTCTCTGAAATCAATAAAGATTAAAAAAATCCAAAACATGATTTTGTATATTAAAAATAGCATAAATTATGAAACATGTCAATCTTCAAGACAAAACGGAGGCATCAAACAACATCCAGCCTTGTTGACTTCAGCCTCAGATGATTCCCCAAGACTTCACTCTCCCCGGCTTCCAATGGGAGAGTTTGGAAACACAGCCACTGTATATAGCTGCCAGAATAAGAAGTGAAAATGGTCTTTCGAGATGATATTTTAATTCCAAATTTGGCAAATAGACTCTGTCTCAAGTTCTCATCTCCCTTCTTTTAAACTTTATATGGCTGTTAGGTGAACTGGGTTCATGTCCAGAACAAAAATGCAGGCTGACCCGATAATCTTATCACTTCATTACAATTAGGGGCAATGGATAATAGCACAGGCTCTGGATTGAAACCCTGCTCTTGTCACTAATTTCTTGTCTGGCACTGGGTAACCATTTACCCCCAAGGGCTCCTCATCTATAAGGATGGAAGATTTGAGATACACATATAAAGCAGTTAGCATGGTGGTGGGCACTTATTGTTATTATTTTTCAACTGGAAATGAATCCCATTGGACCATGTTATTACTAGAAAATGAACATGGCATCAGTTACAATGGTAGAAACTTAATTGTGCATGAAAATTAGCTATTTGTCTTGTAGAGTTTAGTTTCCCACAGTCTAGATTCTAATTGATGCATCTCCAGAGTATTTTAGTCTCTATTCCCTGGAATCAGTCATTGACTCTCAGACTTGGATTTAAGGCTTTGATGAGATTCATGCCCACTGTTTTTGGTATGCCTACCTCATAATTAGTGGTGTGTTTTCAACAAGAGTCATATGATATCGGGTTATCTCTCTCTTAGAGCTACTAGTGGCTATTGATGGTCCATACCTGGATCCAAATCCCCTAAGAGTTGCAAAATGATGATATTCTAACTACCTTAGACTTTTTATATGTATTAGCTGAAATATTTCTGTAAAGAGAAAGTTCCCTCATCTACTATTTGGTTTTCCAGTGGCATTTTCATTTTTTACACATTTTAATCAGTATGATAACTGGTATCTCAACTGAATACTTAAACATAGCACATCAGAGCTTCAAAGGATTTTCAGTTTAATTCAACATTTTATTTTATGGATGAAGAAACAGGCCCAAAGAGGTTAAATTAGTCTAATTTCTAAAAGCTCATTGGTAGTTATCAGAGTCTCAACAGGAAACAGGATAGTTCGAGATGGTTTTATTTACAAAAAGACTAATTACAAAGGTATGGAAAGGGTTTAGGAAAGCTTCAAGGGATTGTGCAAGAACTTGGGGCTAACAACTTCAGAGCTATCATTATTTCCAGGTGCCAAAGGACACAGTGAGGGACAGTTATGAGACCCTGTAAGAAAGTGAGTCCTATAGTATCTGCCACTTGAGAAAAGCAATGAGTTCCTATTGAGGAACAGAGTCAGCCTCAGGCAACTCACAGGGTCCCAATATCCTTCCTTCCTCAGATCCCCTGCCAGGGATCTGCATTGACCAAACCCAATTGGAGAACAGAAAGTAAGGGAACCCACTAATTTGATTCATACAAAGACTGTGGGGATATGAATAGAGAGTGGACCCAGAGGGGGAAAATTCAGGAACAGATGGCAAAGTCAGGATTACAATTCATATTCTTGCTCCTAGTCACACCATTCTACAACACACTCAAATGTTGGCTTACATCCACAGATCTTATATTTGTAGAAATAACCCATGGCCCAGGATGATGTCAGCTTCATCTGGAATGAATTTTGATGATCAGATCCTGGCATTACCTCAGTCCAATTTCAGGGTTTGAGACTTTTTTCATGGCTTACTCAGATGTCTGGAGGTAGGGCTGCTATCTGGATTGTTTTACTTCTAGTTCACCCTGACTTATAGGCTGTATCATCCTTACTTTTGTCCTTCCAGGTGTTGTAAAAAATATAGGTCAACCTCTCAGCTGCCTAATTCAGGTCCAAAAAAGTTGCCATACCTGGAGCAGCACTGGCTGTAGGCACATCCTCTGGGCCATTGTCCTCTCTTCTAGAATCTGGCCAAATAGTTCCTGACTATCTCATTCGTTCTTTGATGCCTTCAGTGAGAGGGTATATCAAATTACCTAACCTGTCATAATCAGAAGCAGAAATCTCTCCCTTATATTTCTTCACTTCTTTATTAGGAAAATTCTCTTTGTCATATCTGCAGGTGTTCTCAAAGTGTCCCAAGGCCCATCTCTAAGTGGATGTGATATTGACTCTGAGAATACAGTTCTGATCAGTAAACTTCACTTGTGATGTCTTGTCTTTTTAATATGTAAAGATGTCATAGAATCTTTATATGTAATTCTATCATTCACTGATGTGATTTAATTCTTGTCAAAAGCTTCTAGGAAAGCTGCTATTTGTGGTAAGATCTAAGCAATATGTTGTCTCTCTATTTTCTTGGGTTTCTTTTTTCCCTAATGTAGAATGCCAAGTTGTGAGCTTACAGTGAGAAATATAATCCCATCGGTTTCTCACATTAAGGTAATATAACCAGAAAGCATTATATCTGATTTGTATTATTTTAGATTCCTCTGAAATGCCTTCATTTTGTTAATATTTAATATAATGTTCTTGGCTTTTAAATATATTAAACAAATTTGAGGAACATATAATTTTTTACAAATCCATATTCAATTACATTCTATTGTCCCATGTCCTCTCTATCTGATTCTATGTAATAAAGTCTTTATAGAATTTAATGCCAGAAAAAGAATTGACTCTTCACATGAATATTCGTATCCTCATGTGGATAGCAACCAAAACACACAGAGCTAAATTTAGCAATCAATTAAATTATGAATATTTCCCAGGTGCTTGATACTTTTACTGGTTGCTTTGTCGGTTTCTAATAATTTAAAGTTATATTTATGTTGTTTTGCATGTAGCCTTAAATACTTTTTAGAATTAAGAGTACAGTATATTGTATTCTCACTTATCTGAGGATACAGAGAAAGAGGCAAACTACTTACCTAAAATAAAAGCTAGCTACCTAGGAGATCCTTGCCTGTTTCAGGCTTAAAAGTCACCATCTTGGCCCGGCCGGGCGTGGCTCAGCGGTTGAGCATCGACCTGGGATCCAGGCGATTGGGGTTCCTATTCCCAGCCAGGGCACATGCCCGGGTTGCAGGCTCGATCAATGACTCTCTCATCATTGGTGTTCCTATCTCTCTCTCTACCTCGCCTTTCCTCTCTCTGAAATCAATAAAGATATATCTAAAAAAAAAAAAGTCACCATTTTGCCTCTTTAAAAACAAATCTGAGAGACCAAAATAGGCAATGATTTTGCTTGTGCCTTTTTGGATTAGGAAAAAGTACTCCTTTTATATAGACAAATTGCAAAAATGCACAGCCTCTGGGTGATTCAGTTAGAAAAAACGCTTTCATTTCTCTAGATGGACACCCTGAGCCAAGCTTGCAAGCTGAGGGCACACTGGGTACCGGCATCACACCTGTCTCCTCTGTCTGCTCGCATTCTGCACATTTGAGTTGAAGGTTGAACTATTTGAATTTATGCATATTTGACTATTTACCAGCTATAAAAATGGAAGTTTCATATGGTTCAACCTAGCACATGCCATGTAAGTTTAATTAGCTAAACCATGCCATTTACTTAGTGAGAGAGCCTTAGGACCGGCTACAGTCTTTCAGCATTGCACTGGGGTTTGGGTGTCAGTAATCAACAACATCTTTAAAGTTATTAAATCAATTCAAAGTGAAACAAAGTGATCAAAAATAAAAATTGTGTATAAAAATGACTGAAAAGATGTGGAAGGGAAGCAAAGGTGAAATGGTCTAAAAGGTTATGGTTTTTGGAAAATACCTTTATGTATATAATCTTCTTTGCATAGTAAAATGCTATTTGAGAATTTAGGCATTTTAGTTTTCTGGAAAAGATCCTAAAGAATTTCCAGTGTTTATTGTTTTAGGCCAGAATGGGGTACACGATGATCTCCCACAGGAGTCTGCAGGTTTGACAAGTTGTTATTAAAGAGTATGAAGTTTCCTTACTATAAATTTCCTATCATCCTACAGACATTTAGAAAGAGCTAAGGCCTCTGCTTCCTGGAGGCACAATCGTGTAGCTGCGAGGTTTTTTCTTCTTCCTCATTACTATTTTCTCCCTCCTTTTAACTCATTATTGCTCCACTCTTTCATCCTCCCCCCCAGGCTTGAATGTAATTTGCATTATTCTTGTACCTTTTTCATAGAATTCAATTTCAGTTCCTGGATATGGGAAGCCCCAAACCTGTAACTTTATTTCCTTGCAACTCTCACTGGTTTCCCTAAAGTTACAGCATTGTGGAGAAGCTTTCTGAGAATTTCCACATGTTTTTGCTCTTTAAATAAGTAGATGCTGTCTGAATGCTCTTAAGCCATCCAAGCATTCCCCCCACCCCACCCCGGGGCGCAGTTTAAAGAATAGAGTAAGTCACTTAATTCCCATCTTTCAACTGGCGGCGATGATTTGCCAAATCCGGCATAGACCTGGTCTTCTACCCCAAGTACATGGCACAGGTGTGTGTGTGGGGGGGGGGGGGGCGACTGTTAAGATCCTAAGTAAGAATGCTAACTCGGCCAGGAGTTGGAACTAATCAATCACTCATTAATGATAACACAGCTATTGGAAATTTTTAAGTGAAATGTGCCAAGGGAAGACCTGATAAATCTGACCTGCTACTTCCAGAGCGCCACGGTCACGGCTAAGCCACCGTCGGGTTTGGGAGCTGGTGGAAACCCTCCCGCCTTCAGCAACGCCGGCCTCCGGGGCCGCCCGAGTCCTTCCCACCGGCGCCGTCGAGCGAGCCCGGCAGGGGCCAGAAGGGGGCGCCGTGGGCACGGGAAACGCTGCGAACGCCTCTGGAGCAAGCTCCGGGGGCCCCAGCATTGGCGAGAGAGACTTTTTGCGCCGCCCCGTTGTCGCGTGCGCTTTGGGCTGTGCCTGCTCCAGGTCCTCTTAGGTGGAGGCCGGGTCGCTGGCGGAGAACCTTGGCCCCGCGCCGCGCTGGGGCTGAGGTCCGGGAGCCGGGGCGCGATCAGTTTCGTTCGGGCTCCAGCTTCCCAGCAGCGCCTCCTCTGGGGCGGGCCCTGCCGCTCGGTGCCGCGACGAGTGGGCGGCAAGAAGCCCGTGGCCCGCAGGGCGAGCGGCTGCGAGGAGCGCCGAGACTCCGGCGGCGAGGCTGGCGCGGGGACTAAGCGGCCGCAGCGCTCTGGAGAAAAAGGAGGCCGGGGAGTCGGAGGCACAGAAGCGAGGAAGGGGAGCTGCCGCCGAGGACGGAGGCGGATCTGTCCCGACGCGCCGCCCAGGGAGCCCGCCCGCGCGTAAGGTGCTGCCCAGGTAGCTCCGCTCCCCGCCCAGGGGGCGCTCTCCCCGGCCGGGCCCGGCCCCGCCCCGCCCCGCGCGCCCGGCGCGGAAGGAGCTGGGCCGCGATCTGACCGAGCCGGACGCTCCGTGCGGGCAGGGAGGACGCTCGGCGCTCTGACGGACCCGGACGCTCCGCGCCCCCAACGCGGCGCCCTTGAGCTGCACGGCCGCGCACGTTTGCCCGCTGATCTGCCCGCCCGCCCAGGAAAGGAAGCGCTGTCCCACCCCCTGTACCCTACCCCCTGCGGCGGGCGAGCGGCGCGGCCACGGAGGCGCCGAGGAGGGGCGAGACGCCCCCGGGCAGCGGCGTCCCTTCGGGGGAAAGGGCGCCGGAGAGGAGGCGTCGGCGCGGCGCGGAGGGCGCGACTCGCGATGGCAGCTGCCTAGCCCGGCGCGCGCGGAGCAGCCCCGAGCTGTGGCTGCCCAGACGGAGCGGCTGCGCGGGGGACGCCGCCGCCGCTGCAGCCCGGCCGGGAAAGATGAGCGCGGAGGCGGGCGAGGGCATCACTTTCTCCGTGCCACCCTTAGCTCCCTCGGGCGTCTTCGCCTTCGCCGAGGGCGGCGGCTGCCGGAGGGGAGGAGCGGCGGCGGCGGCCGAGGGCGAGGAGAACCAGCTACCGCCGCCGCCACCGGGCAGCTTCTGGAACGTGGAGAGTGCCGCCGCCCCTGCCACCGGGTGTCCCGCGGCCACCTCCGGGAGCGGCGCCACCCGTTGCCGGGGCAACTCTGGCGGCGGAGGCGGCCGACGGACCACTGTGGCATACGTGATCAACGAAGAGAGCCAGGGGCAGCAGGTGGTGGCCGAGACCGAGGCCCTGCAGAGCCTGCGGGAGGCGTGTGAGTCGGTGGGCGCCTCTCTGGAGACCCTCCATTTCGGAAAACTGGACTTCGGGGAGACCACGGTGCTGGACCGCTTTTACAATGCAGGTGCGTATGCACGCCTTGGCCGCCCTCCCCGGCGAGGGGTCGCGGCGTGGGGGAAATGGGTTCCTGAGGGCGGCGGGCGTGCTTCCTCCTGGCTCCGTGCCCCACCTGCGGGGCAGCGAGCGGCGCCCGCGGGGGGCGGTGCGAGAGCCCGCGTGTCTGCCAGGGACCGACCCGCTCACCGGCGCCCGCGCTGGAGCCCTGGGCTCCGCGGGGTCCTCGGAAAGAACTGCTGTTCATTAGCCCTCATCAGCCCTTCTCCGTTCAGGGTCTCGGTTTCCCTTCGGTCAGGTGTGACCCGTGCTGCCCTCCTGCATCTACCTGTGATTGTTGCAGGTGACGGTCTCCTTTCTTTCTGTGTGGTTCTGGGAGCACAGAAACCATGACGTGCCGCGAAGCCAGCCGCACGCAGTGTGTCGCTATCAATGTGCATGTCTTGTCACGATCTTCCCGACTCATTGTACCTAAACAAGTTTACTGGCTTGAATTTCCCATCTCTTATCAATCTGAACTTTCAAGTAATTGTTTCCGAGAGTAGTAACCTTGTCACTTACACTAAACTTGTGTGGCATCTTCTTAGGATTTCAGTGAAAGAACTAGGATCTGTTTTTATTACCCCATATACCAGGATGGGCTGTAAAGTGTGTAATTTAACGTTGTTTAAAACGCTGATATGTTATCTTAATAACTAAGACTAAACCGGCCATGAAAGGGATTGCTAGCATAATCCATGAAAAAATAAGTATGTTCTGAGCCTATCACAGATTTCAGTGTTATTGCAGTTCTAGTGACTGAAGCAATCAGCTATGTGTTAGCAAATATTAGAAATAATAACGTTATTGAAATTAACCTTTAGTACCCTGTGCAACCAATGTTGAGAATATATACTTATTTTTATAAGTGTGGGCGGACAATGGTGGTTTCAGACAGTAAGGTTCTTGCATTTGTGATCACATAAAAGGTTTTATATTCCAATCTTATTTTGAGTTCTAATTCTCTTCAATTTCTTCAAAACACCTGAAGTAGGCTTATGTTAGTTTTGGAATTCATCCAAAATTGACTATTTTAAGAACAAGAACTTCATGTTAAGGAAGTCAGACTAAATAAACTAGGACTTTCTGGGTTTTTTACAGCCTTGGTCTTCATAACTGAACATGAGTATAATATAGTGTAGCTTGGTTCTTTGGGTTGCTTGCTATAAAAATTATATAATCATAACTTTTCTAAAAATTACAGCACTCTTATTTTGGGATTATAATGTGGAAGAAGCTTCAGAGAACTGAAAGATATGTGAGGGAAACACCCAACCAAATAGTTTATTTTTATTGCACTGATAGCTTTTCTTATGTGGCTCTATTAAAAAATCTTAAATTGTGAGCTAATCTGAAATTTTTCTAACAAGGCTCACTTACTGTTTATTCTCCAAATACTGTCCCTGGGAAAGGGAGATAGATTAGACCTGACATTTGAATTGTATTTCATTTAATCCAAACAAGCCTATGAAGGAAGTACCGTCTTGTCCTTCTTAGGTGAGAAGACCTAAGGGATCCATGACTGGCTCCACGATTCAGGTAGCAACTGGTCAGTGCCAGATTCCACTTCCCGTGGCTGACTAAAAGGGCATGCTTTGCCCTGGCTGCCTCCATTTAGCTGGGCTGATTTACCCTCAAAGTCAAGAGAAGCTCTCTCTCTCTCAGAATCATGTGACGGGGGCTGGCAGGGAACTTCTGAGCCATTTGGGTGCAGTGTGGAATAGCTGGGAAGACTCACTCTAGGAAGACCAGTGTTTGCAGGCCACCTCTCACAGCTTAACCCCTGCCTGTGCGAGTGACATGAACTTTGAACCCTCTCATTCAGTGTGAAGATGTGACAGAATGAAGATGGGTATCAGTTTTGTCCAAACCCTTTGTATTTCTAAACTGAGGATTGCTGAGTTTGATGGTAGTCCAACTTTTCTTCTGATTTCTAAGAAAGCAAATGTTCCTCCTCCACCAGGATTTGGCAGAGTTTTGTGTGAAGGGCCAGATGGTAAATATTTTAAACTTTGCAGGAGGTCTCTCTCACTTTTCAACTCTGCAGTTGTTACGTAAGAGCAGCCATAAACGATACCTAAACAAATGATCATGGCATTAGTCCAATAAACTATTAATGGACACTGAAATTGGAATTTTATATATTTCACAAAATATAATTCTTTTCAAATTTTTCCTCCAACCATTAAAAAATTTTTGGCTTGTAAGCTGTACAAAAACAGGCCTGGCAGGATTTTGGTCCCTAGGCCATGCTGACCTTTGCTCTACATCCAACACCTTCATTTGAAAGCTGAATCATTATGATATAGTGGGAAGAGCACTGCCTCTCAGCTTAGATCTGAGTTTCCATCTTGGCTCTGCTCTGAACCATGTAATTGTGAGCAAGGCCTTTCATCTTCTCCAAAAGGCTTGTAAAATTGACCAGGAATGGAAGTGGAGGATTGAACTAAATTTCTGATTTCCTTCATTTAATCTTGTAAGTTTGCAAAGGCAAGGCAGAGTAGTGTGAGCACTGGAACCGGAGTTTCAAGATCTGGACTCTGGTCCTTGGTTCTCTGATTGGGAGCAAGTCATTTAAAATCTCAGAAAAGAGTGGAGGGTTGGCCTGCTACTTCTAGACCTCCAGTGTCATGATTAAACCACCCTCCCTTCAGCTCTCAATTTCTGTACTTTAAAATTATAACATTATTAATACAAAATGAATTATTTTAGTCTATAGACTTGTATATATCATGTTCCCTAAGGAGTTGAGAGTTGGTGGGGAAGGCAGATTGAAAGCCTGGCTGTAGCTGGGCCTCTGAGAAGGTCCACAGAGGAAACACATTCTGGAATCAGGCCAAGAAACACATTCTGGAATCAGACTGGTGGGTGCGGTGGGTTCAGTGGGTTCAGAGGTGACACCTGAACTGAGATGGAAGGGTAAGCAAGGACAACTTAATGAGGGCCTCAACATTTAAAAGGAATGTTAGTGTTCAAATAGCTCAACTTAATGAATGAGTAAGAACTTAAAACTTGGTTACATTTTCACAAGCTTCCTCTCTATGTGTACTGGTGTCTTTTTAAAGAATAGATTGCAGTTAAAGGTTTTCACTGATTCTCCCTGTTTGATCATTAAACTGTAATCTAATTTGTTCTTTACATTTGTCATTCTGTCTTTCATTCCTGTTCTGAGGGGAAACTAATGTTCAATCAAAGCTTTTACAAAAATACATCGTATTTATATATACAAGACTATCACTCATATGGCAAATGCCAAGCTAACATTCCCAGTCCCCTGCATTGTAGGCAGTAAATCTCTATGAAAACCAAGAGATGTCCATGATACAAATATTAGTGAAAATAGAGCTATTCCTTTCAGACACACAGACCCCCTACTGTCAGGGTCTCAAAAAAACCCCCCCAAAAACACCCCTTTATTGATTTCAGAGAAAGGGAGGGAGGGAGGGAGGGAGGAAGGGGGAGAGAGAGAGAGAGAGAGAGAGAGAACCATCAATGATGAGAGAGTCATTGATCGAGCCCACAACCCGGGCATGTGCCCTGACCGGGAATCGAACCCTGATTGCCTGGATCCTAGGTTGATGCTCAACCACCGAGCCACGCCTGGCCGGGCCCCATTCACTATTTTAAACATTCAGGAAAATTATGTTACTGAAACCTAAAACTGGGACTTTAAATGCACCTGTGCTTGTTTTAGAATCAGTAACTTTTGCTTTCCTTTATGTTTTGTTATCATCTTGGCCAGGAACCTACCTCACTTTGGATTGGTGGTGATGAGAGGAGGGGCTGTGGTGCATTCTGGGACTGGCATAACCTTAGAGTAAAGGCTAGCTTTTTGCATATAGTAAATGTATGGAAAAACTCATTTATTATTTTTTTCCTATTTCACCATGGATGAGTGAAAAGTATCATGGCAATCAACAGAGCAGTATTTGAGAGCGTCTGATCTAAACTACCTACAGTCTCTTCTCACCTTTCAGTCACTGTTTCTTCATGGAAGAAACAAGCCTTAGCACAATTATCAAGGGAGCAAACTTGGTCAGACTCATAAAGGAAAGCTGTGGTTAGGAGGGGATGAAAAAAAAAGTATCCCAGTGATGCTCCGCACATGTTTTTTCTCTGACCTTTTGACTTTTTGCTGGCACACCATTACCCACCCTTTATGAACCCAAAACACTGTGTTTCCTTTTGCTTTCTTGAAGGCAAAATTACAATTTGCCAAAAAGAGTTTTACTAGAAAATTGGGGGGAAAAGCAAAACTAAGAGGAAAACTCCAAAGGACAAAAGTAAATTTGTTTTTAGATCATTCATTTCTTATCCTGAATAGTCAACTGCAGATTGTGACTGACCCTGCTTTCCAGGCTCCAGGGGTCCTGGTTTCTTTCCTCAACTCCATCGCCTGTGGTGTGTTTAAGACATTCATCATTTGGTAGTTCAAGTTGGTTCCACTTGTAGGTGAAGCCTAATTATGAGAGCACAGTGTGGCGTTGTCTCACCTGTGGCCTTGGCTGGTGCCAGCCTTCTGAGAGTTCTGTGCAACAGGTCAGTTCCTCTCTTGTGGCGACAGGGACTGTCCCCTGCTTCCTGTTTTGGAGGCCTGGTTAGAGGCCCATTCAGTTCCTGTTTCTGGTTTGCTGGATCAAATTGGTTCACATCTTCTTTGTGGAGCACTGAGAGATTGGTAAGCCCAAAGCCCAGAGAATGTGCAAGTCTCCACTGAAAGGTCCCAGCTATTTGCTTGCCAAATAAGCTGCCCCAGGGAGTCCCTTCAAACACCACCCCAGCCCACAGGGGACAAGATGAAAGTTGAGACTGTGGTAAATGAAGTGGAAGTAGTCGCAGGAACCCACAGCTATGTGGATATCAGGAAAAAGGCAGAAACCCACTGCTTTGGGAAAGTTATACCTTTTGTTATGTTTAATTGCTGTAAGTGCCTTTATCTTTCTTTTATTTTCTTAATGAAGATTCATGAAGTTGCTCAGACATAAATTTAGCAAGTGACCTTAAATTAGTGGGGAAAGCGGAACATTTGTGGAATCAAGTGGGTAACTAAGATAGTTCTTTCTTCTCAAAATCTTGTCTTGAAAACAGCCTTGCCATCCCATAATTTGGATACAGGTAAGTGGGGAAACTGGCTGTATTTAAGAAAGACAGGGAACAAAATTAATTTTGGAAATTTTATTATGGCATAAAAGAAAAATAGGAAAGCAAAACAAAATTATAAATTATTTAAAAATCCACTGGTGATTCTAATAAATTGTTGTTTTTTTGGTTGCTTTAATATTTAAGCTTTCTCTCTGGCTGGAGATACTGCGTAAAGATGTTGATCAAAATATGTATCAAATTTTTGGAGAGGGAGAAAGGGTATGAGACAAAGCTGATTTTTTTTTTTTTTTTTATAATCCTCACCCGAGGATATATTTTGTTGATTTTTAGAGAGAGAGGGTGAGTGAGAGAAACATTGATTGGTTGCCTCCCATACATGCCCTGACAGGGATCGAACCTGCAACCTTTTTTTGGTGTTCAGGACAGTGCTCCAACCAACTGAGCCACTCAGCCAGGGCAAAGCTGATTTTTAAAGTTTTGTCTAATCCAAAAAATTTTTAAAGTGAGTACTTACATCTATGTGAGTTTTATTTTGTAGTTTGTTGTGGTTTTTTCCCCTAAAGAAAACATAGAAGAACTAAAAGATGCACAGCCTAGGCTAATTGTGGCAATTTTCTTAGGGGAGGCAGAGGGAGGAGAGACTAGGCAAATGTTAACAGACTTTTCTAAAAAGCATAACAGAACAGATCTCTGTAACTTAAATGCCATAGAAGTTGTACAGGGTAATAGTAAACATTCCATTACAAGCAAACCTTTTCTGTTATAGTAGGTAATCAACAATGAAGACAGCAGCTGCCTTTGGTATATGATTCATACAGGAAGGAAGTTATAATCCTTTGTACAGCAAATCTCTAAAAATGGTTAAGACCAATTCTATTAGTATTTTGCAACACTTTCAGTCTCTTCTTAGAACTCTTAAGAAACACAAACGTGGGGAGAGCTGCGCTAGTGAATGTCAGGCTGTCAGTTCATTCGCTCCAAAATATGTAAGACCCAAGTATTTGCCTAAGCCAGAGAATTCATCATCCTTGGAAAATCTTGGTTACTTCTATTTCTTACTTAAAAACCACCCAATGAAAATAAGTAAGCCCAGGGTATTACATGTCAAATACTCCTTAATGCCACATTCTAATGTTTTCTAATATGTTTATTGTGACAAATACTGTCTTAGACCTGAGGCAGCCAGGATCAGGAAGGGGGTTCCTTCTGTCCAGGACTATGCTTTTACCTCCAGCTAGGTATTTCCCAATTTATAGTTTGGTGAAACTCGGGTGCAGGTGATTTTATGTGGCTGTATCAGAATGATAATATAAATGTATGTTGTTCTGTGCAGTGTTAGTACTCTTTTGATCATCTTATTACCTCCATATAGTAAATAAATGTGGCCATATAATTATCTGTGTTTGACAGTTGAGGAAACTCCTCCTGGAAAGGGTATGTGACTTGGCCAGAGTAAAAGTAGTTGAGTAGGAGTCCAACTCAGGTCTTCTGACTTCCAAAGCATGTGTTTTTCCCACCATACCACACTTTCCCCCATAGTGAAAAAAATTTTGAAGCACATATGCTGTTCAAGAGGAGCAGTTCTAACATCTTAGTCCAGGTACCATTATTATGAGGAAGAGTCACAGTAGTGATACTTAAGTTCTGGTTCCCTCTTGCTAACAAATTTCAGTGATTTCTTAACAGTCTTGCAAAATAATCCATCAATAAACTGACGTTATTATTTCTTTGTCAATACCAAAGAGGGAGCCTATAGCCTAGACTGAGTCCTGGTTGCCAGTTTATTGCCTGGAGCTATAAACTGAGCTTCTTCCAGGTAAGTCTTAGGCTGTTTTCTGGGCATGGTAGTAGGATGGGCTGCCAGGTGACAGACCAAGCCTTTCTCTGGAGTGAGCCAGAGAGCTGGGTTGACAACACAACCTGGGGACACATCCTTTCCTTGGTTCCCTGAGAAATTCTGCCTCTTGAGTCTGATTTGCTTTCCTCTAGTGTTAGAGTATATTCCCAGTAATTCAGTTCTACAAGCACTTATTCATTGCCTGTGATGTGCCTCTTACTATGATAGATGCACCGAAGAATGATAAAAGAGAAGCAGGCATAAACCTGCAGGATAATAGAGGCTTATGACATATCTGTTTCCATGGGAAAAATTGATGCTAAGAAGAAGTCAGGAGGAACTACCTGTACTCCCCATTTCCCCTACTCAACTAATTCTTTTTTAAAAATCATTTAAAAAAATTTAAGTTACAAAGCATTTCAGTTAGAAAGTAGATAAAATAGTATATAACATTCATGCATTCATTACCTAACTATAATAACTGTTAAGCATTTTGACATTTGTTTCCCTTCATCTCCCTGTCTCTTTTAGAGAAATAAATAATTCTGGACAAAACTAAAAACCTCTTTCTACCATATCAGTTTTCCTTCCTGGGAAAGTGTTCCTTCATCAGAAGTACTAAATTATAATTTTAAAAAATCTAAAATCATGGCTCTCTGCAAATGTGAATAAATGGCAAAAATTTAATTTTATTAACTATTATTTAATGAGAAAGCCACTAAGATAATAAAATTGGTTCAAAAGAAAATTTGACGAGTCAATATCATACACACACACAATCAGGAATGCTGAAATATATTTGCAAATAGATGTAAAACTGACTAATGCCTTTAAGGCAATTCTGTAAAAATATATGTTGGAGTCTAAATCAGTTGTATCTCTCCCAACTAATATTCATTTGTATTGCTGTGGACGAGTTATTTCCATTGCTATAAGTTTTGCAGAACTTAGGCTTATCCCAACAGCATTGTAAAATGGCCTTGTCACTAGGACAGTCAAAGGTGCACATCCTTTTAAAAGTAGGTAGTCCCCAGAGGATGTGCTGAAAGGGAGGGCTCTTTTTTGTCCATTTCCAAGTCTTTGACAACTTTTCTTCATAATCAGTCATTCTCAGCAGGCTCTATGTCTGTGTGTGGCTCAAATGTTCTTACCCAGCCTGACTTAAAGGGCCTGTTTTCTTTTTGGAGCTACCCTGCCATCCGAAGCTGGGATCACCCTAAGAGGTTCCCAGATTAACTTGTTTTGACCAAGTATCCTAATCATGATTGTTTCAGGTCAGGAAACATGTACAAATTGGATATTGGGATGTCTGTCACCTAGGTTTTGGATATGATATGAAGGTACAAGAACCAAGGTGCACATATTTTTAAAATCAGAGGTGGATTAACCAGAACCAAGTCAGAAATATGCCAGGGGGATGCCTGCAGTGTCTTCATTTTTATACTAGGAAATCATTATCATTATTAATGGAAACTTCAGTAGTCTAGACTGCTCCAAATAGGCTTATCTTTTGGAGAAAAAAAATCCGTATTATATAGAGGGCTGGCAAATTGCTGTGAAATTCTATATGCTAGATAGTATATTACTTTGGTCTTGTAATCTAGGCAGGTCATACCCAGCTGAACAAGATGCAGCACCATGTGCTGTACCATTCACTGTACATGTCTGATTTTATTCAGTCTTTAAAACAGCTCTGTGAGGCAGATAGCAGCCATGGATCAGTTTTACTTATGGGGGAACTGTGACTCTGCAAGGATTATCTTTTCAAGTCACTTGGCTATAAGGGGCAGTGCCAACTTTTGATCCTTAAACTAAGTTAGTAGTCTGTTCATTTATAACTATGCTCTCCTATCTCCCAGAAATAAATTTTCTGTTTGAAAACATTTAAATTGTCATTAATACCAGGATCACAGTCTTATCAGTAGACATTTATTGACTCTTTAGAATATTTTTTTCTAAGGCCTGTACCGAATTAAAAGAGTGCAATTTCTCCATTTTATGATCTTAAAGTCTACCCATTGAGATCAATTTAATAAATAATTATTGGGAGCCTACTACATGCAAGGTGAATGAATGCTCTAAGTAGTGTATAAGTAACAAATCCAAGGGACTTTTTAAAGGACTTCATAATCTAAGTCATTTCATTGAACTGTACGGTTGAGAACATTTATTATTGCTATAATGGAACATGCATTGAAAATAAAAATCTTATACACCTATAAATG
This sequence comes from Miniopterus schreibersii, assembly GCF_964146895.1. Classification (NCBI taxonomy): domain Eukaryota; kingdom Metazoa; phylum Chordata; class Mammalia; order Chiroptera; family Miniopteridae; genus Miniopterus; species Miniopterus schreibersii. The sequence continues at coordinate 73,494,605 of NC_138107.1, read as the reverse complement.
CATTAGGCTCCCCACTTTATTTTTATATGAAATCAGTATTATATTGAAACTTATTTAAATAAATTGCCAGATTTTATTAAAATCCTTTAAGATCTTTTATAAATATTGATAAGATCTCATTAAGTCAAATTTCAGGGGGGTATTATAATTCTTTAATGAAGAAGAATTTTTTTATAGTGACTCTTATGGAAGCAAATGGAGTTACAGCCTGAGACTTGAACCTTTTTTCTTATGTTTTGTTTCTCTAGGACTAGAATTTGATCTGTATTTAAATTCCCTCGTATTAATATTTTCAGTTTGTAAAAAAAATCTACACTGTTTTAGATCATTGAAATGTGCCAACAATGTCATTTCAACTTTGTGTTCTTTAGGTCTGTAGTCCATAATTGTGTGCTTGCTTGTTGCTAATGTTTGGGGTATATGGTCTTTGGCTGACAGCAAAGTCAAGCTGAATGCCAAGTTATTGAATGTCTGGGCGAGAATGAGAATAGTAAACAAACAAAATTTCGTTTAGATAGTGGAATGTAGGTGGCAGATATGCATTGGATACATTATAGATGCCGAACCATATCTATTATGGTACACACATAGACTAAGGCTAAAATGTGGGCTATCTTTGAAAGTTTTAAGTAATATTTATGAATTATACTGTATTTCCCATAATATGTCTAATTATTTTGAGTCATATATGTATATAATTGATGTACATCAGCTCTGTCAAAATGTTTCCTCAATTTTTAGCATTTTGTCTTGGGAAGCTGGTTTTGGTTGACCCCAGTAAAAACTCAGACATTCATATCTGGACAGTAGGCTTTTAGTTTTTCAAAATTAACTTCTGGTTGTTTTCCCAGAGATGCATACTGGCCTAGTGTATACTGTTAATATATTATCAGAGTAAGAAAAGGTTTGTAGGCAACCTAGAGGGGACAGGGAGTCTAGCTTTAAAACTTAATATATCTCTGTGTGTGTGTTATTAGTTGCAACGCACAGTTGAGGTATAAGTTAGTTGGTTTGACCTAGTGGAATTAGAGAACAATGTTACAGCTTGCGTGTGAGTTATGACAAGAATGGTTGGCTTGATGTTTCTTGCCAAGCAATTTAGTGCTGCCTATGTTTTAAGTGCTTAAGTTACACTTGGCAGTTGGTAAATCTGAAATAAAATTGGGAAGGAAATGCTAGCCTAGACTTTTAGCAGAGTCCTAGACTCTTCTTTCCTTTATAAAATCAGTAGTGTAGAAAAATTTATGTAATGGTTAAACATAACACGTGACCGGAGTATCCACGGACCAATCCTGCTATGTTTATTAGAATGAATGTGGACCTGCATGTCTACATTCTTTGTTTCCAAAGTCTGAAATTAAGAGTTGTCAGCATTATGAAATCTTTGCACAGTCAGTTGTGCTTTTTATTTAACATTTAAGTTCGAGGAGTATTTTGTTAGTGTTTGCTAGGCAATTTAGTGTGTATTCAAATGAGTGGCATACCTGTGGCACAGGGATTACTTTTTTTTTTTAAATATGTCTTTATAGATTTCAGAGAGAGGAAGAGGGGGAAAGAGAGAGAGAGAGAGAAACAGTGATGAGAGAGTCATTGATCAGATGCCTCCTGCACACCCCCTACTGGGAATCGAGCCTGCACCCCGGGCATGTGCCCTGACCAGTAATCAAACTGCCATCTCCTGGATCATAGAGCTATGCTCAACCACTGAGCCACACTGGCTGGGCTTGATTCTTTGTTTAAGGCCACAGAAGTCAGAAGAAAGGCAGATAATTCCCAGCAAGAATTTGTAGATGACAGAGCTTGAATAACCTTCATAGAGTTTTATGATTACATTTATAACTCTCATTACCTGTGGTTCATTTGATGCCCATTTATGAAATCTTTGAGCGGATAAAACCTTGATATCCTAAGAATGATATTCTTCTATTTTAGACAAATCTCTTTACATTTGGAACCAAAAATCAAGATCTTTCCCTGGTTGGCCTCCAACATTAAGATGTATTTTTACTGTTTGGTGAAATGTGGATAAGTCATGGAAAAGTGATGTCTCACAATTTCCAAACTTCATGGAGCTCAGGACTCTGCATTTACTTAGATTGTAGTAACAAAGCAGGTTTCATCTTGTCAAACATACAGCAAGTATTCTTGATTATCCAGGATTATAGCTTCTCATTACCTGTTTTCATTCATTTAAAATCTGAAATAGCCCAAGGGCTGGGCTCCATCCTCAAGTGGTTCCAGAAGCAAGTAAGTTTTTCACACAAAGGCTGTTGCCACTGTATTGTGATTTGGAAATTTTGAAGCAAAACCGTACTATGGCATTTATATGTTGCTCTTTTTTTTTTTTTTAAATCCTCACCCAAGGATATGTTTCTATTGATTTGAGAGAGCGAGAGTGCACGCTAGAGAGAGGAGAAACAGTGATGTGAGAGTGAAACACTGAGCTGTTGCCTCCCATATGTGCCCCACCAGGGGATTGAACCCGCAACCTAGGTAATGTGCCCCGACTGGGAATCGAACCCACAACCTTTTGTTGTACAGTACAGTGCTCCACCTGACTGAGCCACTGGGCCAGGGCATGTTGCTGTTTCTTAATTTTCCTAGACGACTGCTCTTTGTTTAATAGGTTTGTGCTTTCCTCTGAAAATACCATTACACATATTGAAATAATTTTGTAGAGGCAGATGTATGAAGCAACCGTGATTTTTCTGTTTTCAAATTCTATTTTGGGGGGTTTGTTCTGTTTGGTTCATTTGTCAGGATAGTAAGAGCATGTTACCTAAACAGAGTTCTGTACCAGAGCCACACTTAATTTGAGAAGATTTTCTGAGGGCATTAAAGGAGAAATAGGCTATGATTGGAGACTCCTAATTTGCTTTCAGTTTCTGGTTATCTGGTCTACATGCTGAATGCTCAGTTTATGGCTGGATTGGGTTATAAGCTTCTGTTGACTTTATATTTAGTCTATGAGAATTTTCAAGACTTGTAATTGTCCCCTTTAGCCACAGAAGACAATGTTACCCAACTTTTAAGCCATAATATGTACCTAATATGTGATCACTAGGAAATTTTTTCCTGAATCCACCATATTGCATAGTTATTTATAAGCTTAAGGTTAGCATTCATTTTCATTTACGCTAAGAATAATCATGTAACTATTTATTAATTTTTATTCTCTAAGATCTGTGTAATTTTTTATTGCATGTTTCTTAGTTACCTCTTTTATCTATTACTTCTTAAAATAGTCCTTTAAAAGCTATTAAATAAATCTCGATTTGTTTTAAGATTCAGTTTTTCAATGCATACTTTTTTTTAAAAAAAATATATCTTTATTGATTTCAGAGAGAGGAAAGGAGAGGGAGAGAGAGAGAGAGAAACATCAGTGATGAGAGAGTCATTGAGTGGCTGCTTCCTGCGCACCCCGGACTGGGGATGGAGCCTGCAACCCAGGCATGTGCCCTGACTGGGAATCGAACCCGGATCACCTGGATCCTAGGTCGATGCTCAACCGCTGAGCCACGCCCAGCCAGGCTCAATACATACTTTCTTTGGAGGATATAAAAAAGCTGTTGCTCCGTAAATCTTGCATCATATGTGATATTACTAAAAAGGAACAACTGAAAAAGCCAAGTCCAGAAATCCTTTATTAGAAGGGTCTGACATACAAGGAGCAGTTTTAGGTTCTTTAAAGGATTGTTAAAATATAATGTAATGTCTCTTTTCCTTGTCTGTCTTGTTTATCCTATATTTCTAGTTCCTAATTTAGTGCTTGGTACATAATAGGTACTTGATACATGTTGATGGACTGAAGACATGAATATGGCACTTTGCCCTCCTAGTATTTTCTTTAATTAAAAAAAAATTTTTTTTTCAATTACAGTTGGAATTAAATACTACTTTATATTAGTTTCAGGTGTACAGCATAGTGGTTAGACATTTATGTACTTTATGAAGTGATCCCCCTGATAATTCTAGTACTCACCTGGCACCATACATAGTTATTACTGTATTATTGATTACGTTCCCTACGCTGTACTTTAGATCCTTGTAACTACAAATTTGTACTTCTTAATCCTTTTACCTTTTTCTCCACCCCCAACCCCTCTCCTCTCTGGCAACCATCAGTCTGTTTTCTATATCTGTGAGTCTGTTTCTGTTTTGTTTGTTCATTTATTTTGTTCTTTAGATTCCACATATAAGTGAAATCATATAGTATTTGTCTTTCTCTGTCTGACTTATTTAACTTAGTATAATACCCCCTAGGTCCATCCATGTTGTCACAAATGATAAGATTCCATTACTTTTTATGACTAAGTAATACTCCATTGTATATAGTACCACAGCCTTTTCGCCACTTGTCTACAGGTGGGCACCTGGGTTGCTTCCATTTCTTGGTTGTTGTACATAAGGCTGCAGTGTACATAGGGGTGCTCTGTAAATTTTTTAATGACCTCTGTCCCCAACCACAAATTCCTACCTGTCTAGTTTTGTTGAGTCAGATGTCCTACTGCCCAGTACCCTAAAACCCAGTTGTTGGCTGCTGTGTCTGGTAATGAAGGGAATGAGTCAAAACTCCAGATAATCATCTGGTCTGTTCATCACCACGAGTGAATTGAGGTAAAGTTTAGAACAGCAAGAACAAAGCTTTGACCCACTTGGCAATGAGATCAGTAGTGCCCAGCTATTTTTGTTTTTAAATTGTGAAGTGATCCCAGAGGTCATTCTTATGGGCAGTTCTTTGCTGAGTTATTGCTTGGCCTTGTTCTGAAAGGGAAACTAGAGCTTCAACTCAGAAATTTATTCTGTAGAACAGTTGGTATGGATTTACAGGTGAGGTGTTTATGCAGCCAGTCTCTGACTGCAAGCCGGGGTGGGGGTTGGCTTGAGTCCTGTCTTTACCTGCAGCTTCCGTGATTTTCTGCTGTACCTGGATGATTCTTGCCTACCTCAGGACCATTTCTTGGAATGTGGATAATCTGAGCATGTTCTCAATGAGGATTTCTATCTCCAGTGATCGGAGGACTAGGAAAAAAGGTCACGTCGTCTTAGCAGTGGAAGGACAACCATACATAGTGATCAAAATGGTCTCTGTATCTGACAGATCTCTGTGTTTGAATGTTGGCCCTGTCACTTACTGGTTTTGTGTTCTTCTATAAGCCCTAGTTTTCTCATCTATAAGATGGGGGTCAAGCAGTTACTGCCTTACAGGCCTATTAAGAAGGTTAGACAGGATTGCACATGTAAGGAGCTTTGTACAGTGCCTGACAGGCCATAAACTGTTGGAATAAAAAGGACTTTAGCCTGGATGGCGTGGCTCAGCGGTTGAGCATCAACCTATGATCCAGGAGATCGCAGTTCGATTCCCAGTCAGGGCACATGTCTGGGTTTCGGGCTCGATCCCCGGCAGGGGGTGTGCAGGAGGCAGCCAATCAATGACACTCATCATTGATGTTTCTCTCTTTCTCTCTCCCTCCCTCCCTCTCTCTGAAATCAGTAAAAATATATTTTTAAAAAAGAAGACTTTAAAAAAGGTGAAGAGATTAAGCAGTACAAATTGGTAATTACAGGATAGTCATGAGAATGTAAATAGGAAATATAGTTAATAATATCATGATAACTATATATGGGGCTACTTGAAGCAGCAGAGGGGCCACTCTGTAGAGTACATTATTTTTTAATCACTTTGCTGTATATCGAAACTAAGACAGAATAATATTAAATGTAAACTGTAATTGAAAAATTTTTTTGAAGTGTAAAAAAAGGACTGTCTAATTCAGTATCTTATCTGATGCATGAATGTACCAAAAGGCTTTTAGATGGACTTTTTTTTTTTTTTTGGTGGGCATGGGGGAATCTAACAGTGACTTCCAAATTTTTGTTAAGACACTATTTAAAAAGTTCTCCACTGCCTGGGTATTTAGCGGTGGAATGGTAGAGGGACAAGATCCTGCAAGCAGATGTGTGGCAAAATGACAGATTTGCAGAGAGCTGCGATGTGACCCTACAGCATTCATATGTCCCAGCTTCAGAAATATGGTGGGAAGAACACATGCTTTAGTTATAAAGTTTGCTTTGAGTTTCAGTTCTGCCTTTTACATATCCTTTTTGCAACAAGAAAGTCTGTGTTTTCACATTGTTTTGAGGATTAAGTGAGAATATGTATTATTTACATACACACACACATATATATGAAAGGAGCAGGCACGTGGTAGGTCCTTGGCCAAAATTTACATATTGACAGTGTTTATTATTGTGGGAGGTGTGGGTTTCATTTTCCTTTTGCCGCATAATAGGCCACACAAAACTCAGTGGCTCCAAACAACAACCTGATATTATCTCTCATAGCTTAGTGGGTTGACTAGGTTCAGCTGTGTGGTTCTTCTGTTTCACATGAAGTTGGTTGAGTCTACAGTCATCTGGGTGCTGGACTGGGTTGGAATGTCCAAGAAGGCTCATTCTCATGACTGGATGTTGAGACGGGCTATCTGCACGAACCTCAGTTTCTGTGGCCTCTCTGCATGGCCAGGTTGGACTTCTCACATGGTGTTTGCATTCTGAGATGAGGTGTCCTATGAATGGGAGTTTCAAGAAGGAGGAGGTGGAAGCTGTCAGTTCTTTTATATTTTGGTCTCAAAATTCTTAGGACATGACTTTTGCTGCATTCTCTTGATCAAAGCAGACACAGTGCCAACCCAAGGAGAGGGAGGATAACTCAGTGGTGAAGTGGGTACATGCATACTGGGGGTAAGGGATTGGTAGTGGTCATCTTTGGAAATTTCTTTGTCACAGACTGATTGCTCTTGCATGCTTCTGTACATCATGCAGGTGTGCACACGTGGGCAGGGCTCATCAACAGGTCAGTAACTCTCTGCCTGCTCCCTTCCAGCTGATAACTAAGTCATGGAGAGGAACAGGCCATGATTAGTCATTAGATTTCCAGAAAACAACTAAAACTCAAAATGGAGGGTACTTGAATAGATTCAGCAAGAATGTGCTTTACATGGAAGAATTTTTTTCCTCTATAAATTTTTAGTTTCAACATTAGGACTGGTAGAAAATTTACTGTCATGAAACTGCTCCCCACCGGAACATCTGCCTGAAAGCTGACCTGTTTCCCCACATATTTGGGTCAAATGGGATTAGATGGTTGAAGAGAGACAGGAAAGCTAAAGATTTACAATAGCAGGTGCTTGAAGTGGAGAGGCAATGAGTAATTTTGTGAAGATGCTGTTTATACATCAAAGACTTCATCTTTTCTGACTAATTATGCAAAAAAGTAGAGATGGTTGTCTTTTTAAAAGCTGTGCAGATTAACCTGCACCCAAGACTCCCTACCCCATCTCAGCCTTGGGGATGGACAGAATTTGTCATTTTTATCCTCTAGCAGAGGGCGAGGCAGTGAAGGAGTGGGGCCACGGAGAGGACCAGGTGGTTGCAATGGTCATTAACCCAGAGACCTTGGAGGCCGGGTTGAGAGACGGGGGAATGGCCTTCCCTGAGGGTGAAATGCAGATGTGAGTATGTGGTTCATGGACTGGGTTAATCTGCAGGCAACCTGCTTATCCGTAGAGGAGTTTGCAGCCAGCATGAAAGTTTCCAGAGAGATAAAGATGGAGTACAGAAGGTACTTTATCTTGTTTAATTTTCCTTGGTGCTTCCCCCTTGCTTAATTCTACTAGGCTTTAGAAACTCAGCCAGCAGTTTACTTTTCTGTTTGTGCTTTTCCTGATCTAAGCCCTCCTCCTGCCTTGTCCTCACACACCTCTCTGTCTTATATCTGGTGCTGTCCATGGATGGCTGAACCATGAGAAGCATGAGCCACACTCTCTCCCTAATCTTTGCCCACAGGACACCTGAGAGTCATGTGCAAACATCAGCAGACAGTTCTTGGCTGGGTATCCTATCAAATGTACTATTTATGCTTGGAAAAAGTATTGGTTCTGCTTGGTGAAACACGTTTCCAGCCTTAACCGTACAAAGTCAGGAACGCTGTTCTGTTTGCTCAGCCCCATACCCACTCCCGTCACTTCATACTTTTCTCTGCCTGGGCCATCGGTATTGATTTTCTTTACTGATTTTTGTGCCATGCTCCAAACTGAGAGTGTTTTCTCTGCTACAAGTAGAAACAAAAAGTATATGCATGACTTTCTTGAAGGTCATGGGTTTTAAATTGGAAGAAGCTGAAGAGCTGATTTTTAAATTGTTTGGTTTCCTTTTTCTAACATTTTGTTGGTGAACAAGGACACCGTGGAATTGCTGGCTGAGCCAGTCTTCCCTAAATGCATTCCTTGTATCTGCCTTGGTGCTCAAAAGGTCCACCCTTCTTACTTTTCTTCATCATTTCTCCTTGGGATGAGTAGCTGCTAAGAAATGGCTTTTTAATTAGTGCAGTTTCTTGCCTAGGAGTCCTGACCAACTACAAGGGGAAACAACTTGTTAGCACTACATGCAGTCTGCTGAGGCTTGGCATCCATCTGCCTCATTGGCAACCACCTCTTACAAGCCCTGTGATTGGCCTGCTTGCCTTTTCCCTAATAAATCCAGCTTAGGATTCTCCAGTTTTGTGCACAAATGTCATTCTACGTTCCTTTTTCCATTTCCCCGTTTCAAGTTCTCTAGTTTTCCTGTGATGATAGATCCTGGGGAGAAAGAGTTGGGAAATAGGATTGATTCTTCTATGTTCCTTCCTGCCTGGAATTAATTCCCCTCACCCCTCGGGGAACTCCTTTGCCTCATCCTGGATAGCTCTATGAACCTTCTCTTCTCAAAAGCATCCCCTCCCAAGCCCTAGTAACTGACTCCTTTCTCTGTCTGCCAGCTGCTTGCTGCTTCTGCATTTGAGTGACTGACCTCCCTGCTGAGGCTGTTGGTTTTGTTGGTCAGGTTAAGGTCTGTTTTCTTCATCTTTGTGTCCCCATGGCTCACATGTAATAGGTGCTCGATCAGTATTTCTTGAATAAATTAATTTTAACAAATGACATTAACTAAAATTCCTTGACCATGTGTGAGTTAATGGTTTGATCAGTTTTATAAGCAATACCTCATGTAAGAGCTTTATTCTTTTGCCTTTTGTTCCAGGTTTTGCTGGTGGCCAGAAAGGAAAGCTAAGCAGTATGTTAAAATGACATGTGCCTTGAAATTTAAGATTTACTAGTCTTTACTGCCTTTGAGTCCTTTGTTGTTTTTGGAAGAAGAAAAAAAGTTGGTTGGTGACAAATATATATGTATATATTATTGACTGTTGACTATTCTTTGCTGTTCAGGCATGAGATTGCATGTTCATGCCATCTTGTGGAAATTGGAATATCCTAGGATGATAATTTTAAAACATTATCAGTACTGAAATAGCTCCTTTTCCTTTATTTCTCCATGTTATGACTCCTTCATGAGGTGACAGAACTAACTGAATAGTCCCATATTCATTCTATCCTGCTGTCCCTGGTGTCTGTCAGAGCAGAATTCAAAAGTTAGTCATTGCCCAGCTGGGCGTGGCTCAGCGGTTGAGCATCGACCTAGGATCCGGGAGATCGTGGTTCAATTCCTGGTCAGGGCACATGCCCGGGTTGCGGGCTCGATCCCCAGTCGGGGGCCTGCAGGAGGCAGTCGATCAATGACAACTTTCTCATCGTTGATATTTCTGCCTCTCTCTCCCTTCTCCCTTCCTGATTCTGAAATCAATGAAGATATATTTTAAAAAGGAAAAAAAAGTCAATGATGGTAGCCTCCCTCCTGGTTTACAGTATTTCTTGGCACTTTTAAATATATTAAAAATTATGCAAGAACTTAAAAATGTATTCCCTCCCTCAGTAACTAAAATATATATAAAATGTTATTTTAGCTTATTTTCATTTCCCCTTTATAGTTCTGTGGACTTTTCCTGTGATTATAGTAGATAGAACCTTTTCTTTGAAAATAGGGGATAGTTTATGTATGGGTAATTTTTTACTTACCCAAACTTTATGTATAGTTTTAATATAAAGGCTATTTTAGGAAACTTTCTTCTTTAAATATCTTCTCAGGACCATATATTCTTTAGGTACAACATAGATTTTTGTTGCTGATTCTTGCCTATTATAAGCACATTTGTGAATCAACTTCTTACTCATCTTTGCCCCTATAGTTCAGCCTAGTGGCTAGTATATAATACTTATTCAATAAATATTTATTGAGTGAAGGAGTAAATAAGGCTGTATAGAGAACAGTTTATTTTCAAAAGCCTATACTTAATAAATGTTTGGCACATAGAAACATAGGTAAAAACAGGATCACGATTGTGAATGTAAGGTGTGCAAAAACTCAAAACTAATTCTCAGAGGGAGTAACAGTTTTAATCAAGACAGAATACACTTCATTCTAATTATTGATTACAAATTATTAAAGTATAAACAAAGCCTTAACTTATGAATTTGCCAAATACTTCCTGCTAGTCTCTTTATTGTATTGATTTCTCTAAAGCTCAGGTAAGGGAGGGGCAAAAATTATTTGCTTCTAAAATCTAAACATGTAGATTGACTCTCCAAACAACAAAAACTATTTGATACACCAATTGAAAATGGTTGTTAAAATGGGAAACAAAAAGGTATTGTTATTATTCTTTGGAATCTTGAAAGAATGTCTTAGAGAGCATAAATTCAGAAACTAATTTTGGTTCAGTTTTCAACATCTATAACATTAAAAGACTTGTTAAACATCATGGGAACATTATAAAGGATAAAAATCAAAATAATGAAAACAATTGCAAGGCTTTGTTATGTGCTGACTTTTTATAGTGCTATAAAATATTATGTAAGAATAAACTTTCTAGGGGCAAAGAAGCTTACTTTTAAAATGCATAAAGATTATTTAATTTTAAATTTTAGTATAATGTAGTGACACTGATTTGCATTGTATTTAAGTGAAAGAAAAATGGAAATAGTATTTGCTCCTAAATTACTAAAGAACCTAATGCACTAAAATATTTATATAAAAGTCTTACATTGGGGTGCCTGTATTAAAATAAGCTTCAGCTATTTACACAAATACTATTACTTTAGTTCTAATACTTTTATATAACACCACTTTACTACTTTGAATGGTTTCACTTTTATGTTCTCTATTTTATATCTAAAATATATTCAGATATTTCAAGGTATGAAAAGAAGTCTCTATAAAATGAGTTCTCTGATTACTATGTCTAATGAACTTTTAATTTTTCTAATAGGCAAACACAGTAGCAAAAAAGGAATCTTGTTCATAGTTAATATATGAACATTTCTTAAATCTGTGGTGGTATCTGACTAGACAGATGACATTTTTATAAAGTATTGCTTCTCAGTACTGAAACAGCTCCTTTTCCCTTATTTCTCCATACCCAGTCTTGCCTGTTTTTCCTGTAAGTTGTGTTGAAATTGAGATGCTGTGGTAGTTGTATTTGGCTGGGTTCCTAAGGAATACTACAATTCTGCCTTGGAACTTATTTTCTTAAGAAGTCCTAGAGGTAGGTATGTGGTCAGAGAATAAAGCAAGGCAAAGCATTACCTTGATTATTACATGGGGCTCTGGCCCAAGATCCCAGTATAAAATTCTGGTAAGCAAGGCTGGAGCCCTGGAAGATCTCCTTCTCTAGGCTAGGTGGCTCGAATGGTCTAGAACCAGTTTATATCACAGCACTGAAACCTGAGTTTCTCAGGTCTTGTCACTGATTCAGTGGAAGAACTCTGAGATGCTTGAGAATCAGGAAGGAGTTTTGTTTTGCTTCAAGACCTAGACTGGATCTGAAGAGAAAGCACATGTATACACTTGAGAGTCTCTTGGGGAGTCTTGAGGTAACTCTTCCTGACAGAGTGGAAGAGGAAAGGAGACTTTATCCATGCACTGGACCATCAGCTCCCTTGAGGCTGACATTTCTCTGATAAAATTCTTGAAAAAGGAGTTGTTCTCCAACTTATGTTCTTCACTTAAGTCTTACAGTTGTCTTTTCTCCTATCATAGAAACTGTCTTCTAATGAATCAACAGGGACTTTAAGCATCAAATAATATGGCCTTTGGTCTTCATTCTCCTTAACAAGAAAGTACATAGGACTGATAACTTCTTTTTTCTTGATGTACTGTTTTCTCAATGGAGGGTACCTGGGGTAAAAAGATGGTGCCTTAGTCATTTTTGGCTGCTATAACAGCATACCATAGATTGGGTGGCTTAAACAAAAACATTTATTACTCAAAGTTCTGGAGGCTGCGGAAGCCAAGATCAAGGTGCAGGTAGATTTGGTGTCTGGTGAAGGCCCGCTTCCTGGTTCATAGATGTTGGAAGGGGTGAAGGAGCTCTTTGAGATCTCCTTTGTAAGGGTACTAAGCCTATTCATGAGGGCTCCATCCTTATGACCTAATCACTTCCTAAAGGCCCTGTCTTTAAATACTATCACATTGGGGGGTAGGTTTCAACATAGCAATTTTGGGGGGACACAAATATTCAGTCTGTAGTAGATGGGTACATCATGGGTAGTACCCTTAAGGAGCTTGTAGTCTACCTGAAAAGAGAGACATTCCAAAGATCATTTCAGTGCACTCTGACTGAGCCATGCTATTCATGTCCAGCTCCATTAAAATTACCTTCAAATGTGTGTATTCATCCCATTCGTCCTGCCTTAGCTTCATTTCCATATATCCAACAATATACTGAATGAACATCTCTTTCAACCTCATATTTTAAGGCCATCTTCTTCCCTCTGAAACCCACGTCTCTTTGCTTATCAGTGGTAGTATTTTCTCTTCAGCCACCCTGACTAGAAGCTTCAGTGTCATCTTTAATTCCTTGTTCCTTTTTCACCTGTTCATCTAATGAGCGCCTAATGCTAGTCCCTATGGATACAATATAAGCCATACAGTCCCAGCTTTTGGGTGGGGGCGGGTTTATCCAAGGAGACAGTCATTAAAAAATATCTTTTCAGCTATTTAATAACAAGTTGAGTGCTCAAAGGAAAGTATAAAGGGCTATAAGAGGGGGCTGCGCTAGACTGAGAACCTAGGTGACAGGGTGAGGGGAGGGGGCTTTGAGGCAGGGAAGAGCAGAGCTGTGCATGAGGACCTAGGAGGAAGCCAAGGGCAGAGAGGAGCTACATGAGGCTGGGGAAGGAGGCAGGAGCAAAATGAAACGGCATGAGAGACTGAAGTTAAGGGTTTTCAACCTTTTCCTAAGCCATTAAAGGATTTTCCAGGTAGGAGAATGCCATTATCAACCTAGCCATTTTTTTAAAAAGAGCAACATGAATATCATGTGGCAAGTGGAGATGAAAAGGATGCGTTAGGAGACTAGATGGGCAGTATAGATGGAGAGAAGTAAATTGACTCATCAGGAAGTAGAATTGACTGGACTTCACAATTGAGTGGATTGAGGAGGAAAGGGAGATAGATTTCAAGGATAACCCTTAGATTTCTGGAATAAGCAACTAAGTGAGTAGAATAATGGTTTCCCTAATAGCCAGAGAGTTCTGGGTCTTACAAATGGACCTTAAGGAATGTCTTAACCCTGTTCCTTTTTTTACATTTCCACTGCCATCATTAATCCTATGCCATTTATGACCTTCCTTGAGGTTTCTCCACTGTGGATTTGCTTTCCTTCAGTTCGTTGCGTGAGTATTCTGCCGAAGCACTACTCTGAGCATGTTACTACTATGAGCATGTTACTCTGCTAATGAAATAACTTTGGTGGGTCCCCATTTTCTGCCATTTAAGCATGGGTAGGGGAGTGCTAAGATCTACCCCCAAACTGAAAAAAAAATTTTAAATTTCTGTTTATTGTTGAAAGTATTACAGATATCCCCTTCTTTCCCCATTGATCCCTTCCACCCTCACTGGACCCCTCCTCCAGGCCTTCACCACACTACATTGTCTGTATCCATGGGTTATGCATATATGCATATAAATTCTTTGGTTAATCTCTTCCCACCCACCCACTCACCCCTGCCTTCCCTCTGAGATTTGTCAGGCTGTTCCACGCTTCTATGTCTCCAGATCATTTTTGTTCGCCGGTTTATTTTGTTCATTAGGTTCCACATATGAGTGAGATCATGTGATACTTGTCTTTCTCTGATTGGCTTATTTTGCTTAGCAAGATACTCTCCAGGTCCCTCCATGCTGTCTCATCCTTCTTCTTTACAGCTGCATAATATTCCATGGTGTAAATGTACCACAGTGTTTTTATCCACTCATGTACTGATGGGCACTTGGGCTGTTTCCAGATCTTAACTATTGTAAATTGCCCTGCTACGAACATCAGGGTGCATATATTCTTTCTGATTGGTGTTTCGGGCTTCTTAGGATATATTCCTAGAAGTGGGATCACTGGACCAAGTGGCAGTTCCATATTTAATCTTTTCAGGTCACTCCATACTTTTTTTCCACCAAATTGATCTCTTTGCCACTGCTGCTCCCTGCATCTCTACCCCTGCTCCCTTGGTTTCATCCTTCTGAAACAGCCTCCCTACCTCCCCTGGGCCACATTCTCCTTTTACTTCAAAACCTACTCAAGCACTCCTGATCGATGCTAAAGGACCATCTACCTGCAAATGGGTTTTCTTTGCCTCTCTTGTGGTGTTTCAGACTAGTCTCAGCATTATAAGTTCCTGAGGTCTGATTCATTTTTGTATTTCACTCAGACCTAGCACATATGCCTGAACAAAACAAAAGAGAATATTTGTGGAAGAGTGAATAAGCATTTAGTGCATTCTTTTTTGACTTGACTCAAGAATAATTAATGTTCACATAATTTACATCATTTAATATGATGCCTTGCTTTTTATAATAGTTTAAAAGGTTATCAAAATGCTTTTTAATCTTTTTAGATTCAGGGGAAGTAATATTTTTGTGGTGATGTTCCTTCGTTAGTGATGTTCCTTTGTTGCCACAGAATTTCTGTGCTTTATAACCCAGGAAGGCCAAGAAAGATCTATGTCCTGTTGCCTTTACCATCTTACATGCTGGACCAGGATGTTTTTACCAACATGATGGTGACCCATCTCTCCAGAGTAAACACGGTTGCTACCTAACTCTAGATTCATATAATTTCACAGGAAGAGAAGAGAGAGAGCTCCAGCGTTCACAGGAAAAAAGCAATAAAGACCTCTATTATTGTTTTAATGGGTTGATGACTCAGATTTGTTTAAATATAGGCTTCCCACATAAGAAAAATATTTAAAAAGTAGATGTTTTCATGTATAGTATTTGTGGGTCCTGCAGTGTGTCTTAGAAAAATGTCACTCAATAAGCAAGTGGACAGTAAACAAATAATGACTCCCTGTTGGGATAAGTATGAAGTAAAATAAGACATCCCATGGCAGAAGTGGGCTAGAGCGAGGGACTATAGATGGAGAGGCTAGAATTAGGAGGAGGTGGTGCTGAAACAGGGCCTGAATGATGTGAAAGAACCATGCAGAGATCTGGGAGGAGAGTGTTCCAGGCAGAGGGAGCAGAACCCGTCTAAAACCCTACATTGACACTTGAACCCTTGAACCCCAGCCTGACCTCTGCCTCTCTCACCTCCAGCCACTGTCCCAGCCACATTGAACTTCTCCTCTTTCATAACTGTGTGCCTTTGCATTATTTCCTCTGTCTCTAGTGCCCTTCCTCTTCTTCCTTGGGTGAAATCACATTTCGGAACCCAGTTGAAATGTCATATACGATCCAGCTACCCATCCTCAACCTCCCGATTTCTCTTCCCCAGAAGAGCTGATCTGTCTCACCTCATTGCTTGCTCTTCACCATCCCTTTTTCTAATACAGCCCTTGTCAATGTGAACTGTAATTGACTTGTTTAAAATCCTCCTCCCCCTCTAGACTATAAACTTTTGAGAGAAGAGACTATGACTTAATTATCTCAGTAGCACCAGTGCCTGGAACCATGCCTAGAAGTTGATAGGTGCTAAATAATTGTGGAATGCTTGAATGAATGAGGGAGAGAGGGAATGGGAGCTGGTGAGATGGAATAAGGGAGGGGATGAATGTACAAATCTTTCTTTGAAGGTATGAAGCTCATTGAGAAAAAGACAAACTAAAAGTAAATGAAGATGACTTTAAAATAATACCAGATTTTTAAAATTATACCATAAACTTGGTCATTGGGCTTCCATGGAGGCATAATCAAGTTGAAAGTTCACCTATATTTCTAGGGTGGTAACCTTCTGAAAGTACAAGTAGCTTAGCTTTATTCTTTTAAGTCAGTGTGCTTTTGATATTTTGCATGCTTAGTGGGTTTACAAGAATGCAAGCCTAAAATCTACTTTCTGTATAACCACATCCCTTCTTTAGCAGCCTGGGTTGGGAAATAATACTTGTGCCAGAAAACAAGAAGCATAACAACACTCTGTCTTCTTTCCAAGCAGTGTTCACAATCTTTCTGAGCCGAGGTCACATTTTTAAACTTCATAAAACAGTGTTGTCTACTGTTGAGTGGGGTGGGGAAGGAGTGTTTAATTCAGCACCTGTGGGCTATAACTGCCAGCAGATTTCTACATTCAGAGGCATGTTGGTATTTTTATGTTCATTGTACAGAAGGAAGAAATAAGGAAAGTCTTTATCTACCAATATGTTCCTTTGCAAAAATCATTACTATATTTGGCCAAAGTCCTCATAACTATATTTAACGTTCTGTTAGTGTATGCTTTGGTGTTTCTTTAATGCTAGTAAATTCCACTTCTCTCAGATTCCCATGGGCTATAGTAGTACAATATGGAATTCAGTTTCTTTTACTGAAATCTGTACTTTAAACTACAGAAAGATATTTCTGTAATCCCCAAATAAATGCTTGACATGTGTGAGGGGCCTTTGGGTGACCTAATCCAAAATGAAAGTATTAAAATCATAAGCCAAAGGAGCAGCCAGAGCCCAAGGAGAAGCAAAGATTTCAGCAGATTTCTGCAGAGCATTTGATTTAGAGCTGTGGAATGCTGCTTTGGTTTGGAAAGACTAAGCAGGGAAGAAGAGGGAAACAAAACAGAAAAAGAATGAAATGCACTCACTGGGGTTAGAAGTCATGAGAAAATTTGACCCAACAAGGGTCCCCAAAGAGAGGAATAAATTCTCAGTTTAGTCATTTTGACAAGCAAAGTTGGAAAGTTACATTAGAAAATCCAGAACTTTTAACATCCTTGAAATACTAAGATTAGTTGAATATTTTGCATTTCGTAGTTAATCCCTAGAGGCAGGAGACAGTTGTGTAAACACACTGGAGAACTAGTGTTACTGTTGTAATTAGCTAGTTATTAATAATAGGAAAGGAACAAAAGGGAGGCCAGATATTATAAGCGTGGCCATCTGGGCAGCTTTACCAAGAAGCTGCAATTTCACATTCCCTAGGGATCCACAGGTCCATTCCCTGCAGACCACTGGGGGAAGGGGGTCCAACAAAGGGGAGATGGGCACATGTGCAGTCAAGTTGGGATGGTGTCAGTCTGACCTGGAACAGAGATCATTGGCCAGGGGTTGGTGCCACTGCAAACATGCGATATCTTAGAAAGTTAAAATCCTGAGACAAAGGAATTCCTATGCTCTGGTTTCTCTCTTCTAGTTTTGCGCCTGCTCTCTTGCATTTGTCTGTGTTCCTAGGAGCCACATGGCCCACGGCCATGCAGACACCACATGCAGTGGACTGATGGACTATAACTGGGAACACGAGCTAAACTAACCTGATGCTGGATTGGACCGTGTAAATATGCAATGGAAACTGTAGGCAGCAGCTTTAATCCCAGCTCTACTAAGGACATAGCTACACTTCTTCCATCGTCGGACGGAGGGGGCGGGGATCTTGGATTTTATTTCACTCAAATAAATGCCACTCATTCTCCACTGTGAGTCTCAGAAAGTTCCTTTTCTCATGACATTGCAAGAATCCCACTTCCCCGAGCCACTAATAGGGACATGGAGAGCTCCCCACCGATAACACTAGGGCTTTAACTACTTTCTTTAGAAAGAGGAAGAAAAGGAAATGTGTGAGAATGACAGATATTAACAAGTTTTAAGACAACCCCCCATCAATTGAAACCAAAGATAAATCAGGGTGAGGGGAAAGGTCTAATTTTTTAGCCTAAATTCAGAAATAGCTTTTAAGAGCAACATATTCTAAATCTAAAGATGCCATATTATCTTGTTAAAGAGGTAACTTGACAAATTGTTTTTAACAACAAAAATACTTAAGTGCATCATGAACTCTTAACAACTCACCCTTCTGTTATTGAGGAGAACTATTGGTCCTTGGCAGTTCTTTGCAACACCTAACCAGCGTGAAAAGAAGTGTTCCTTGCCTTTCAGAGGCCTGTAGGACAGCTTTTTGACCCATTCTGTGTTGGTTAATGAAAAACTGAAGGGATAGCAGGCTATGACTTTCCTCAGAGCCAATGAGGTATAGAGAGAAGGTGACCATACTGTGTCTCTGATTTCTGTTTTGATGAGTATGTTGGGGCAGGGCATTTGTATGATGACTGGTTGCTCGCATGGTTATAAGGTGGGAGAGGATAAGTTTAAAAGGAGCATCAGTAAGTAGGTGGGTTACTAATTCAGCCACTCACTTTGAGCAGCATCAGACAGCTCCTTGAGCCCTAGATGGAGGAGTGCTTCACAGGGCAGCCTCCATCAGCCACCTTCACCCCTGGACTCTGCCTTCCAGCCTTGCTCACTCTGTTACTCAGTCAACATCCACGTATGATGAATTCAACTTGTTCTCTGCCTGAAAGCTCACATCCCATTGGACAAGACTGATAAATGACAGATTCTAAGTTGACGGTAATTACATACTAGACTTTGTGCTGCTGCTCACAGAAGATCTAATAGGAGGTCATGTTTGAGCGCATTCGTTTGGAAGATGAATGAGCATTCTGTAGGTGACAAAGAGAGTCACCTAGCTGTGGGTCTGACAGTGCTCCTGAGACATGAAAGTCTAGATTCATGTTCAACAGCAATACCTGCCAACCAGGTGTCATGGAGTGATTGTATTTTCACTGATGACCTTAACGTGTACTGCAGTAGGGTTCCAGTAATTATTAAGTCAATTTTAATATTTTATAACTTTTCAGCCATATCATATAATTTTCTTTATTGTTTTACTTTTATTTCTTAACAAAAGTCAGTAATTGGCCTATGACTAGGTATGAAAGACACTGAGTAAAACCTCTTCTACTGGCTGAATTTTTCCACCTTAATTATAAATAAACAGATAGATAGATACATTTAGATCATATATAGGTGTTCCCCAAAAATGTACACAAGCACTTTGAGTGATTATAAAGTTAGTGTTTGTTAACATACAGTTCATTTTCGAAATTTTAAAGATATCTACAGAAATGAATAATTTTTTTTTGTCAGTGCCTGTTTTCAAACTGATGACTGTTCTGGTCCAGGCACTGCTGATAACATGAAGCAATGGAATCACAAACATCAAGAATCATTTCACTTGGTATTTGTGTGGCTTCAGTTTGTTGACTGTTGCCAGTTTTGTACCCTAAACTTTATCTTTTATGTATCCCCATCAAAAAATGTCTAGTGGCACTTTAGGATAGCTTTTCTCTGTTCAAAGCTTAGCCTGGCTTCACCCATTATTTCAAATCAGTTAAACCTGAAAAGGAGTGAAAATTAAGTGAGTTATCAGATGTTAAAGTGTGTATACATTTTTTTAGGCCATCCAATACCAATTTAGGCACTTGAACACCTGCATGTGTATGCATATATGTATATGAACCTAAATTGGTATTGATCTACTTAAAGTGGTTTTAAAGTATTCTATACCCTTTTCTTGGAAGTATCTTTGATGAGAGTTGCTACAGAATAACTGCTTCAACTTTTAACTTCCTTAAATTTGTCTTAATTTTTAAGTTCTTAATCTCAAGGGTATTTTTTATTTTACTATGCCAAGTTTTAAATTGTGAAATTTAATTTCACCTTCATTAAAAAACACACACAACCTTATTGATATCATGTAGCCTGTTACATGTTTCTCAGATTGTCTTTTCCCTATGCCTTTTCTTTTGCATATGTTTTATAAAGAACGCCTCCCCATTTTTTCAAAGAAAAAAATTTTCTTCCATTTCCCCCCCAAATACATATTTGTTTAAATGCATATAGACATATTTGGACTTTGTTGTAGATAGTTACAAGATCCAGATATGGGTATATAGTGGTAAATATTAACGTTTTTCCAAGTGCCTCCTTCCTCTGAATACGTTTTAGGAGGCTTATAAGCTAAGATATTCATTCCTGATACAGAATGGCGGGGTAAAGACAGTTGGGTAAAGATGTGAAAAGGATAACATTGCATACACTATGCCTACGTGGACATATTCACAGCTCTGCAAATGACTCAAGAAATGCTGCTTTATTTAGGATTCTCAGTTTGAGACAGAAAAATGGAATTGTGCTTTTTTCAGTGACTTCACATTTTGTAATCTATCTCTTAGATTGTGGTAATAGATGGGATCACCCCAAAAGAGCCACCATATATCTGATAGACCTGGGTTTTTTAATCTAGCAATATTTGTTATGTTGATAAAGTTTATCTCACTGTATGCTTAAAACATTCCCTTTATCCTGTTATGGATTTTCAAGGTGGTGGTTGCCATTTTGTAAACCATAACCTCCAACCCCTAATCTTAATCCTAACCTTAACCTGGGTGTCACGGGGTGCTTGTGAAAAAGGCAATCTCGTTACTTACTCCTCCCACAGCTGGATCAGAGTCTGTGTTTTAGCAAGATCTCCTGATGATTTGTGTACACATTAAATTCAAGAACGCTGGTCTGCACTCACTGTTTTTACTTCATAACCTCCCACTTACTCTCCAATTCATTGCTTTTAATCTGCCAATCTTATGAAAGACACTAATGAACTATTAATAGCCAACCATGCACACCGCTTCTTAGCCTTTGTCATACATTTTCATCATGTACAATCTTGATAATTCTATAAGGCCCATCAGGAGTTACACTATGGAAAGTAGTTTTACCTCATTTCACCCCAGAAAGCCTTTTTGTTGGTCCTTAGCTCCCCCTGTATTCCTTGGTCAGAGCAAACGTGCTAACAGAACTGGAAATCCTGTTGCCATAAGAAGGGACTACGGATGTATAACCTGGGAATAATGTCAGGGATGCCAAGGTGGTTGTTCTTAAATGTCTGAAAGCTTTTGGAGGCAAAGGAATTTTTTTTAGTGTAGCTTTAGGAAAGCAGAAGTACAAACAATGAGCAGATGCTAAAGAGAGACAGATTTTGCACTTATATAAAGAATATTTTTAAAAAGAATTTGAATACTTTAACAATGGAGTGTAGTTCTTCCAACTACATGTGTTTAGCAAGCTGAACGTCCTTGAGCATCAGCTCAAGCCAAGGTTCTCAAGCCAAGGCCTCCTGGAGTACTGAAGGGTACACTGGGGAGAGAAACAACTGTGTGTGGTTCCTGCAGATTCTTCTAATCCTCATTTTTTTGTTGTTGCAAAAAAGAAAGAATACTATTGTGCATACTCAAATTATTATTTTTTCCTCTTAAACAGTGATTATATTTTGATTTTTCTCTCCCTTTCTTGGGAAATAGAACCCTGTACGGGTTTCTCTGTATTGGGCCACAGTTTTCTACGAGGATAGTGATTAGAACGCATACTACTTTCAATTTTATATCAGTATTCTTTCTGTGATGTTCAGTGATTTGCTGGTCATTTTATTTGAAGGAGACAATTGGGCCAAATCTCCAGGAAAGAGTAGTTGGAAACTCCTAGATCTCTAAGTTATAATTATGTGTTTTAACTAATAGGTCATAGTCAGATATAGTATCATAATTTTGATTATCTCCTGTGTTTATCATTTTCACAGACCTACAAACGAACATATTTGTATTTTTGTGCCCATTCAAAATTTTATAATTTTGCATTGATTCCCTTTTATTTAGTTTTTATAACATAGACATAGGGAAACCTTATTAAGTTCAATGTTAGGCTGTACACCTACTGTATTTACCGTGGAAGATATGTGTTCTATTGGGGAAGTCAAGAATTTAAATACTAATCATTTTAAATATCTAATGATCCTCCAAAATCATTTGGAGCCTGTTTCTATCTTTCCGTCATTACTGCTACCTCTCTAGTTCATCCTCATCTGACACCTGGAGCTATGCAGGGGCTTCCCAACTTGTTTCCCTGCTTCTACCCACCCCCGGATATGCTTCCCACAGTAGCGAGCTGATCCTTTACAAACTTAAGTCCCATAAGTAGACATCCCAGAATCAATCAGGGTTTAAGCCAGAAGAAACTTTAGAGATCAGCCTGATTTTAAGTTATTAACTTGGAATGTGATTAAGGAATCACTGGATTACATTGACCAGTCTTGATGTTATCTGGATTAAATTACCTGCTACAGAAAAGGACATGCCTGTATTGAAAATATCATTGCGAAATAGCACACACAGATATGAAGTTTTTGTCATGTGTGCCTGCCCTTTTTCTCTGTGTGTAGTTGGAAAGCAGTGAGTAAACAAGCAATGGAAACATGCAGAATACCTGCAGAAAAACAGGCAGAGGCAGTGGCAAGAGCCAAGATCATAAATAAAAGGATTCTATTTTCAAAGTCCACTTTGTGAATAGGGCTTTGTGATTTGCATGGTCAAGATTGTAGGTGTGCTTGGATCATGGCATCCCTGTACCCCCAGCTCAAGAGTAGTGGGGGAGAAAAAGCCATTCAGTGGGAGTGTTACCAGCTCCTTCCCCACAGCAGGCAGAAGCAGAGAGCTGGTTAGCCTTTCATTTAACTCTGTGTGCCCTGATAAAAACCCCATTTCTAGGCCACAGCAGTGTTACTTCATTATTGAAAAGTGTGTTCATGTGTTGAGGGTGGGGAATTGAAAATGCAGGTAACTAGTTATCTTCCCCCAAATTTGTTTATTGATGACATATATGATTGTAATTATGTTTATCCATTTTTAATAATTTGTATAGGAAAAGGGAAAAGTAGTCATCTATTCAACCAATTTAAAGAAACTTTTCCAAACGGGATACATAACAGATGCACGAGATCCAATTAAATTGCCCCCCAAAAGAAAATATTTAATAACTGCCAAGTGTATGTCAGCTACTGCCCTGTTAGCATTCTGAACAGGAAAAATTGAGTTCCATCCAAACAGGCTTACACTGGTCTTCATTAAAAGAGCCATTTATTTCCATTAGTATGCAAATGAATATTTGTAGCCAAAATTTCTAAGGAGCACAATAATGGGTCAAAATGCTGACATGAGCAGCCTGTGCTTTGCTTCAAAACAAGCTGCATAGTTGATGGATGAGTGAGCATCCTTAGATCAGCTTCCTTATTGAAAATTATAGTCACCTGATTCTAAAGTTCCTGCTGCTCATGCCACACCCCTGTCCAAGTAATCAGGATTTCTGGAGTGTTTTTCAAAGCTCCTAAGTGATTACAGCATGCAGCCAAGGCTGTGGATCCTTCTGTAAGTGACTAGGCCTGCAGCTGTGCTTCATGTAACCAAGACTCCCAAGTGCACGGTTAGTGAGGGCCATGCAGGGAGGGTGTGGATGCCACTGCACACTGAGGCAGATGGGGCCCAAGGTACCTTTCTGCTATCACAGTGGAGCTGCCCCGTTCCAAACTGGTGACATGGACTAGCTCCTACTTCCAGCACAAGCTTAGGAAGGGGTGGGGGCTCTGTAGCTTCTGCCAGAGGAGCTCTCTTTATAAACCCTGGGACCATGAACACAGCCTGTTTTGGGGGGAGGGGTGTCCAGGAGTCTTTTTGTTGTTAATAGACTATTGTTTAGAGCAGTGTTCCATGAAAAGGCAGTAGTATATGTAAAGCGGCCCCCAGACATCAAAGGAGCCAAGGCACCAAGGAACAGAGGAGACAAGTCCAGCTTGTCTGTTAATGAGTCAGATGCAGTCCTGAGCAGCAGCAGGATGGGCATATTTCTCTGCATCTTTAATCCCCTGGACCACTTGCCGATATCCGTCCATAGAAATGAACCTATATGATAGGAAAAAAGAATGTGTGGGTGATCAGAGGGAACAAGGGGACCAGATACCAGGAGGCCCTAGCATCAAGGTGAGCTAAGAGATAGATAACATTGAGGGTGCCTTGCCCCAGAGGAAGGATTAATGGGAATGTCATGATTAGCCCAGAGCCTCTGTACACATTCCTGAATCCACCTCAGGGGCAGGGGAGGGATTCAGGGGTCCCCATTCAGTTAAGATGATGGATTAGCTTCCAGATGGAGTTCACTTATGTACGTTTTCAAATGCCCTGTTTTGTCATCATTATACTTTGTACAGTTTGGATTTGTTTTTGTCTGTTTAATTGTTCTCCCACTAGATCGTAAGCTTTCTGAGGGCAGGGACTCGTGTGTGTGTGTGTGTGTGTGTGTGTGTGTGTGTGTGTGTGTGTGTGTTTGTATGTATAACTTCTTATCCCCTGGGCTTGGCACGTAATAGGGGTCTAATGAACATGGGTTGACCTGGCCATTGCTTTGTCAGAGTTGATGTAGATACAGGTTACTCTCAGTACAGATTGCTCCAAGTACAGGTATATGTGCTGCCTGAAATCTACTCTTTTAATTTTAGTTTTTTTACTCTGTTTGATTGTTACTATACATATGGAAACAAATGCTGAGAATTCAGGAGATATATAGCTCTCCTTGAAATGAATTAATTTTGTTAATGCCTTTCGCAAATGTATACATTTTATGCTCCTCACTGCCTCTAAATACTTGGTGGCAGTAGTGATGTTTTGTTAACTTGCCTTTTGGGCCAAGGGCTACCTGGGAGGCTCTTCTATTATTCAGAAGCCTTTTCTGTAGGTTGGTTTTTGTTTGTTTGTCTCTTCTTGCTTTAGCAATGTGAATTAAAAGTTGTCCCCTTACTATCAAATACCTTTTCTCCAGGGTTTTCTGTTCAACTCTTAGGCATCTCCTGCCTTCTAGTGCAAACAACAAAGTACAGCTATGGGATTGCAAGTGAACGGAGCTATGAAAGGAAAGAGACATGAAACTCCCCTTGGGCCAAGGAGTAGGGAATGTGGATAGCATGTGCATCCCAGTGACATGTAAGGGAAGGAGATGTATTTAATGTGTAAAGGCACAAGCAAATTGTTGTATCTCTCTTCCTAGTAAGAAAAAAGTTGTTACTGAAAAGAATCCCCAAAAAAGCATTGTGCAATTTGTTTCACTGCCTGTAAACTTCCTGCAAGAGACCAGGTAGACAGAGTGATAAACCTTCCCTCATTCCATGGGTGTTGTGCACATGTCCTTTAGGTGGTGGAGCATATGTTCTGGCAGAGAGAAACTCCTGTGTTATGCAATCACAGAGCAGCCAGAAAGGCCCGTTCTTCCCAGTCCCTGTGTACTGGAATGTTACCATTTCCCAAGGCTTATTTTGAAGCTGTTGCCCCTGGAGTGCCTCCCGAGACCCCCATCAGAATTAATCACTCCTTGTTCTGTGCTCCCATGGAACATTGAATATTTCATTTGACCTTGGACTTGTGTAGCTCCCATGCACTTGAAGGTTATAAGCTCATTGAAGAGCTGATGCTGATTTCTTTGACCCTTTCATGGTACCTTGCACAGAAGATTGACAATAAATGATTGTTAAAATAAACAAGCCTGGGAGCAGAGTAAAGGGAGCATTTCCAGAGTGCTGTGATGACTGGGATTGAAGTAAAGTTAAGAAACTGGAGTCTCCTCTGTTGTTTGGTAAGAAGCCATTAGAAGGCTGTAAGGAGAGCATAACTTAGTAGGTAATGCAAGGAAAAGGGGCTGCCATGTCATTTTCTCCCTCATCTATAGCTGTCTGTAGAACTGGCTGATCCCATTTTCCCCACTGGAGGGCTGGTGAAGGGGTCTTTTCTTCCCTGCCTTCATCCTAGCATGGTTGGTCTTTTAGATATACTAACAGCTTCCTTTTAAAATGACATTTGTATAATCACATTAATATGTCATATTAAAACAAGGAAACCTTAACTAGAGAGGATGTGAACTCCTTAAGACTGACATTTAATTTTAGTTGGAAGGATAAAAAAAGACCCAGACTGTTTCATTAGGGTCAGTTAAGGTCAGCCGCCTGAGTCTGTCAGCAGCAAAAGGATTATGTAGCAATGAAGACTTTTAATTCTACGCACTCTCTCTAATAAATCATTCTCAAGAATGAAGCTTTAACCCCTCCACCAAAAGTGAATCATTATCCTCAAATGGGATGTCAACACATAAGCTGTGGAGTGAAGTCATTGGCAGAATCATATTTACACATCTGTTGTGTTAACAGAATTACAGATACTCCTAGAAGACAAATAAATTTGAGCAAAAATGTACGCATTTTGACTAGATGCTGATTATTTATTAGGTGTCGAAAGTGATTTTGACAAAGGAAGGAAAAGCATGGCATTTGCTGGAGATGTAGAAGAATCCTGACTTAGAGAGGTTTCTACTTGTTGACAGGTTAGGAATCCTAAAGCATTGTGGAGCTCTCCCGGGCACTCGCCACACTGCTTAGGTCCAGTTGGCTTTATGAGTACAACAGATGACAATTATAAATGCAAGATGGAAAAAAAGCCCTTCCAAACTGGCCTACTCACCAGGGCGAGTATTTCTCACAAGTAATCTGCAAGCTGGGATTCTTTCATTTTACTACCTATATGCTTTCTATAGCAGGAATAGCCTGGTGCTTATTACTTGCAATTAAACTTCTTATTGCATGACAAATAACACTCTTTGATAAAGAATACATACACTGCCTGGCCGGGCGTGGCTCAGCGGTTGAGCGTCGACCTAGGATCCAGGTGATCGGGGTTCGATTCCCAGTCAGGGCACATGCCCAGGTTGCGGCTGTAGCCGATCGATGACTCTCTCATCATTGATGTTTCTCTCTCTCTCTCTCTCCCCCTCTCCTTTCCTCTCTCTGAAATCAATAAAGATATATTTTAAATTAAAAAAGAAAAGAAAAAAAGAATACATACACTTAACATTTCACTTTTTTCTTGGTTTTATATAGGAATTAAATTCCCATACTGCATTTTTAATCTCTAAAAGAAAGAGCTCCTACCACAGTCTCTTATCACACAAAATAGTTTCATCAAACATCCTGTCCTCTGTCAAATATTCTCATAAATGTCATGATTTTTAAAAGTTTGTTTTAGTATAATTCAAATAAGGTCCATATTGTTGCAATTGATAATGCCCCTTAAGTTTCTTTTACTATTTAATTTCTCCACCATCTCTCTCCCACATCTCCACTAATGTCTTTGTTGAGGAAACTATGTCAGTTTTCTTGTAGAATTTTTCGTAGTCTGCATTTTGTTGATTGTGTCCCTGCTTTAATAACTATTATTGTTTACGTAATACAGCACACATACACTGCAGCTATTTCCCTAGACAGAATGAGAAAAATACCTTCTTAATCAGAACCACCTCAAACATGAAAAAGTACCACAGCCAATTTTGCTAGAGCATGCCATCGGGTAACATTCAAGTGTTTCCTGGCCACTTTCTGCTGTTTCTGTGTGAATAAGTTATAAAGGTATAAAACAGGGGAGAATGTCGCCAGTATGCATATCTATGAGAAACAATCATATTTTCTTCAAAAATTATCACAAGTCAACTCTTATAACCTTACATAACTCAAGTGCCAATTAAAGCTGAAGATTGATTCCAGTTGGCAGGGAGGACTCGTGTAAGATTCTTACAGTTACAAAGAGCTATTCTGTGTGCTTGGGAACTTCACTGAGGCATAAACGCAGACAGCTTTGATGGCTTAATTAAAACTAAATATGAGAAAATGAAAAATAGCATGCACCACAGTCACAGTAAACACTACAATAAACTCTAAAAAAGCCTCTTCAAAATTCTCATGAGTAGCTCTTTTAGTATCTAATGAAAACATATTGATTACTTAAATACTGAAATGTATTATATAAAATGAGTTTATTGAGATCAAAATTTATTTTAGACTCTTAAACCCAGCATACCTTTGGGAAATATTATTATTTCAAGAAGAAAAATAGTTTTCTATGGTGCTATAGAAATGTTTAGCATCAAAGCAGCTTCATATCCCATTTCTGCTTATAATATGCAGCATAGCTCTGTCATAATAAACCTTAGAATTCATTTTTACTTATACTTTTTTTTAAAACAATTTTATATTAGTAATGTACTTTTTTTTTTTTTTTTTTAAATCTTTATTGATTTCAGAGAGAGGAAAGGAGAGGGAGAGAGATAGAAACACCAATTATGAGAGAGTCAGGGATCAAGCCCGAAACCTGGGCATGTGCCCTGACCGGGAATCGAACCCCAATTGCCTGGATCCTACGTTGATGCTCAACCGTTGAGCCACGCCCGGCTGGGCTACTTATACTTTTCTTATATTACATACTCTGTAGATCGCTTGACCAGGTCTATTGTTATTGGCATAATATTAAAAAATAAATTCTTAAGGTATAAACTAGACCCTATATTAACTTGGAATGAGAATAACACTTTTTGATATAGAACCTATTTGTATTTCTTTAATCAGCAAAATTATGTAGGGGATGGTTGTGTTTGTGGCCAGGGAAATATATCACTTTATAAAGTACTTGGTATGCATCGAAGATATAAATTGTGGTTTATCAACTTTCCTGTGTCCTGATATGAAGGATTCACTGAAAGAATGAATTTAGTTAGAGTATTTACAGAGCTCCCCTAATGACACTAAACCACCATCAAAATCCTGTGTGCTTGAAATTCTTCTCTAATAGGAGGGAAGGATTCTTTATTAGCCTAGTCTTCCGTGTGACCAAAAATATTCATTGGTAAGATTGAGATTTTAATGTCTGATAAAGATTTTGTCTGTGGCCCATAACCAGAATAAAACTGAAATTTATTCTCTGCCTTCTCTCTTTTTATCATATGCTCCTTTCATTTTTTAGGCAGATAGAAGTAATGAAAAAGTAGAGGCTTTCGTTCCTATAAAGCTTGGGTTCTCATCTTGCTTCTGTTACTCGAATAGTTAGCATTCTTACTATTGCAAGTGATAGAAACGTTAGCATAAATTCCGCTAAAGTAATAAAAGAAATGTATTGGGGTCATGACTTCCCAGAGCAGAGGTAGTGTTGCTTTCAGCCGTGTTTCGGGTGATGTCCGTGGATGCAGGTCTGTCCCTGCCGTCCCTCGGCTGGGCTTTCTTCTCTGCTGGCCACCAGCACCCAGGTTGTAAAAGTCACCACCTAAATTGAACGAGAGATCTCCACATTCTTCCTTTTACTTCATTATTTCTTGGTCTTTGCCTTTTATTACTTCCCTGCTTGCCTTTAAAATAACCCTCCTATTTTCCAAGGTTGACTTTCCCTCGCCACCTTAGATCCCACCCCATCTGTTTCATCTGAGGCTGTAGAACTCATCTCCATTAATTAGCCCCCCCCTTTAGAATCATAATCTTCCTATTAAGGTTCTTAAAACAAAAACCGTTAGCTCTTTCTATTCCATTCAGGTATTGTCTGAGCTCTTGCTTTCCTTATTGAATGTAAAAGTCCCTACTGTGGACCTTGGTAAATGTTAACCCTCTTTCCTTTTTTGCCAGTCTTCTGGAAAATTGTCTGTACTTATTATCTCTATTTCTTCACCTCTTATTTAGCAGCTTTAGTTCTGCTGTATTCACCTTCATTATCATGTGGCGTTTTTATAATCCTTGTGGGAGTTGGAAAAAAGTGACTCTTACTCCTATAGCTATGTCAAAACCCTGGAAGCTGTGAATGCTGACTTTTTGGAAAAAAAGTCTTTGCAGATCTAATTAAATTAAGGGTCTTGAGATGTGATGATCCTGGATTATCTAGATGAGTCCTAAATACCATCACAACTGTCTTTATAAAAGAGAAACAAAGACTAATTTGACATCACAAGCCAAGGAATGTCCCAAACTACTAGATTCTGGAAGAGGCAAGGAACACACTCTTCCCTAGAGCCCCTGGGGGTAGTATGGCCCTGATCCTGCTGAACTGTGAAAAAAAATAAATTTCTGTTGTTTTAAGGGAGCAAGTTTGTGGTAATAACTGCCACAGGAAATGAAATTTTAACATTCTTGGCAAAATTATTGACCAGAGATGAGGTAATTTTCAGTGTACATACCTGAGTAACCAGCACACAGATCAAGAAGTAAAACCTTACCAGCTCTCTGGAAGACCCCACTAAGTCCCCTTCCTGCCATTACCCTCCACGAAAGTATCTACTGTTTAGATTTTAATACCATGTTTTTTAACCTAATGAAAACACAATCACAAGTACCTATTCTAGATTCTTTATCTTAAATCTCTTTGTGAGATTCATCCATGTCGTTGTGTGTTATTGTAGATTTCTTATTCTCATTGCTGTATATTTATCTATTGTCTGTATATAGCACTGATTATTTCTTCCACTGTTGAAGGTTTACAAATGCTGCTGTTATGAACATTCATTACATGTCTTTTGGTGAACATATATCTGTGTTTCTAGTCGGTTATAATGAGGAAGGGATTACCTGAGTCTTAGATGCCCTCTCATTTCTTTCTATACTCTCTAAGTTGACAATTTCATCTATACTTGCTGCTTCAGCTATCACCTATCACTATGGCTCTTAAATCTCTGTCTTATTCTGATTGCTCTGTTGAGATTCAGTATGTCGTCTCTCTCACACACACACACACACACACACACAGACACACACACACACACACACACACACACACACACACACACACACACACACACACGATGGTTAGGGGCTCCTGATCCAAACTCAAGCTCCTACCCAAAAAGTGGAGTTCTTCCTCTTGTGTTGCTTATTGTGGTAATGGAATGTCATCAATCGTACTCATTCAAGTGGGAAACGAATCATCTTTCTTTCTTTGATTATCTTGCATCCACCAAATTCCTAAAGCCTCTTGATTTCCCTGACTGCCGTGTTGTCTCTATATTAGTTTAGGGGCACACACACCCTTTAATGACTTCTAACTGGTTTCTCAGCTTCCAGTCTGTTTCATCTGCCATCCATTTACAAAATAGAGGTATATCTTCCCAAAACTTTGATCCTGCCACATCCCTTTTCAAAACTCATGGACATGGATGAATCACCACTTATTGTAGAATCATGTCAAAATTCTGTATGTTGGCTTTCTATGCTTTCAAATTTGATTTCAACATCATTTCTATGAGTAATTATTCATATGAGGCTTCATCAGGTGGTATTGAGTTATATATTAGCATTATGTTTAATAACAGATAAATTGTTCAGAGGGCTTTCTATGAACATTTCTTGTAATGGCTCCATATAATAACCATATATTGAGACTTTACGCTACCTAGCGCACATGTAATCCTTATAACAGTTTTTTGTGGTAATTTACTTATGTTATTACCCTCAATTTACAGTTGGGGAAATCAAAGCTCAGAGAATTTAAGGTATTGTCCAAGGTCATCCATCCAGAAACTTAGTAGGATTCAAACACTGGAAGTCATGAAATAGTTTTTTGTTTGCATGTTCATTATTTCTCTCAAGGGCACTGGACTGGGGTGGTGTTTCTTCCAGCTTGTCACCTTTGTAGTGTGGTTTTCTCAGGGTTCATTTCTCCCTGGCAGAGAGCTGGGTTCTAGGTCCTGCTGTTGTGGGATGGGGCACCTCCTACGGATGTGTGCTCTTTCTCCCTCATATTCTCTAAAGCTGGAGCATCATGACCTGAACTCTGGCAGCTATTGCCTAGGCAAGGGGACTATAGTTCCTCTAACACTAGTCTTGTTTGGTTCCACTCTCTTCTTCTCTCCCTGATCCCCCCCCCCTTCTCTTTGATCTCTTTCTCTCCTCTAGAGTTCTCCCTTTTCTTCTACCTCCTCCTTTTGGAAGTTTCTCTTTTTAAAGGCCAATCTCTGGAGGTGAAAAATGTCCCTCTGATCACCTGCCTCCCAGGCTTCACTTTTCAGGTTAGAAAAGCCCACGCCAGTGTAATAATCAAACAAGCACCAAACAAGCAAACTAGGGCTGGAGCAGGGACATTATGTTTACATTAGCTTTAGCAATATAAGATGATTCATGTTTGAATCACTGTGCATACATTTATTGGTGTTTAGTGATGAGGAAATTATGGGCCAAAATATACTGTTGACACAAATATGTATCATTAAACCAAATAATATACAAGAAAATGAAGTGATGCTGAGGAAGCTAAATGAGTAGTAATTTATAGCAGAAATTACCAAACTATGACCAATTCAGGACAACAGTGATAGATTATTATTCTTTCCTTCCTGAAAATTTCAACAATTCTAGCTGTACAATAGGAGTTTTGCAATTTCCCAACATTGTATACCTACCAGACTTTAGAACTGACTAATTTTTTTAACTTTCATAACAGATAGCAGATAACAGAAAAACTTTTATATAGTAGGTGCTCAAGATTCTTGAGGATTAATTGATCATGACTGGATGTTCTATGTGATAACTTGGGAAATTTCTATGGAATTTTGGAGGACCTTGTAGGCTAATTCAACCTAAATCACTACTGGGCACTTGCTTTGTCGTCAGTGATCTGCTGCCTAAGAAGGACATTTGAATAGATAAAAAGGAACTAAAGATGAATGTCTTCCTTCAGTTGTGCTTTTCACAAGCAGTAGCAGCTCATGTGAGATATTTAACAGATATGGTATTGTGAAGGGAAAATTAAATAAGAAAAAGAGAAACACACCACGAACCACTGTCTTTTGATGACCCAAAATGCAATTAGGCAAAACAGTTTTATATTATTACCTTAAAAATGTATTATGCTTTAATAACCCTGGTAAACCTGATTTGTCCTCCACTTTACATGAACTCTTTTTGAGAAACTGCACCTCAGGTAAAAATGTAAGAGATTTTTGTGTCTTTGCTTGTACTTTTATTAATTTATTTTTAAAAATTTATCTTTATTGTTGAAAGTATTACAGATATCCTCCTTTTTCCCCCATTGGTCCCCTCCACCCCGCATCCCCCCCCCCCGCATCCCCCCCCCACACTATCGTCTATGTCCATGAGTTGTGCATATATGCATATAAGTTCTTTGATTAATCTCTCCCCACCCACTCCCCCACCCCTGCCTTCCCACTGAGAGTCATCAGTCTGTTCCATGCTTCTTTGTCTCTGGATCTATTTTGTTCCTCAGTCTGTTTTGTTTATTAGAGTCCACATATGAGTGAGATCTTGTAAAACTGAATCAGGAAGAATCAGAAAACCTGAATAGGCTAATAACAACTGATGAAATCGAAGCAGCAATAAAAAAAACTCCCAGCAAACAAAAGCCCTGGTCCAGATGGTTTCACAGGGGAGCTTTCAATTCTTCAAGTCCAGCTGGACCTTCAGCTGCTGCCTGTGGGAGCCCAGCCAGCCCTCTTGTGCCTCTGCACTTCCTACCTGTCTCTATGTGGTCTCCACTTTTCCTCCTTGGTTATGAGGGTGCTCTCCAGCTCCTCTTTAGTTGCAGTTGATTATTCAGGATGGTATTTCTATATTTTAGTTGTAATTCCAGTTTGGTCCCAGGAGAGTGTCAGTGTAGCTTCCACTTAGTCCACCGCATCTTTAATCTCTTCTCTTGTACTTTTAAATGATTGACTTAGTCTTAAATTTTTAAATGTGGCAGTTATACTCACACTGTTATCACAAAACCCAATTAGACTGTTATTAAGTGCATTTACTCATGAAATACATTGCAAGAATTTATGCTTTGATTCCCAAATCTATTTTTGCACCTCATTTGTATTCTGATCTTTGGAACCTCCATATTCTATAATTGTAAGGTGTGGCTTAGTTAAGAAGTAAGAGCATGGACTCTCAAAGCAGACTGCCTGAGTTCAAATCTTGGTGCCATCCCTTTCTAGCTGATTTTGGACAGATTATTTATACCTTCTCTTCCTCAGGATTCTGAAATACTATTACCTACCACAAAAGGATATTATAAGGATTAACTTAATATTTGAAAAGCATATAGTACCTAACACATAGTAATATCTGAGTATGTGTTTGTGACATAAAGTAGATAAACTATTCCTCATTTAAGTGAGTTTCAGTAATTGTGGAATATTTTGTTCAATTTGTTATAATTATATCACCTTTTGCCTTTTTAGCATGTTGTAGGATCGTTTCACAAGGAAGATAATTTTTGCCAGTTTATTATACTACTGTTGAGAAGTCAGGTTTCTGCAAATAACCAAATTCCACCCCCCCACCTTGTTGCTGCTTTAATTTAGCTAGTGTTTTTCTCTGCATATCTCTCACTTATTTTTCATCAGCTACTGTTTTATTTGGTTTCTTTCTACCCCATTTACACTGCCTCTTGTTTTTAAAGCGTTGTGACTGACTGTGAGTGGCTGGCATCTGTGGGAGGAGGAAGCAGTGAGGCTGTGGGAGGCAGATGGGGGATGTGGGTGAGTCGAAATGACTCATCTTTTTAATGTGTTGATTTTTGATGTAGAAATGTTGAGAACCCTTAAAGAAAATTCTTTATTTCAATTAAAGAGCCCTTAAGTCATTTTCAACCTTGGAAAAATGTTTTGAAGCTCCTTTGGCCTTTCTTTTAAATCTTCTATGTATTTAGCTTCCATTTCATTCGACTGACTTCTCTTTCACAGAATGTGAATTCTAATTTCACATTCATTAGTTAAGATTGACTCTGCACCAAACAGCTTCTCAAGAGTCTGCAATATTTTTCTGTGCTGCACTTTGGTTTTACATTCAGTTGCCTAGGTTTTCAATGTTGTTCTTTTTACATTTTGGTAAATTACTAGATTATAAAAGTAATCAATAGAAACTATAAAAAAAAGTCAAAGGCATAAAGAAGAAAAAATAATTCATAATTCCATTATATAGCTATTATTACAGTTTACATTTTGTTGTATAACTTTCTAGGTGTTTTTTTATTCATGTACATATATACACACAATATATTATAATATATACATTATATTTTAATGCATATTCTACACATGATAATGTATATATTTTAATATTTTTACTTAATATAGCTTTAATTTACCCCCATTGCTAAATAGTCTTTTGCAATATAGTTTTCAGTGGTCATGTAATATGCCATTATTTGAATCTGTTTAACCATTTTATAATTGATTGATATTTTTAAGCATTTTCCATTTCTATTGTAAAAAAAAAATACATCATTGGACATACTTATAAATAAATCTGCCACATTTATAGGAATTTTCTCAGTGTAAATTTTTAGGAATGGAGTTATTGGGTCAAAAGTATCCATAACCTTAAGGATTTAAGTTTCCTAGAAAGTTTACTCTTCCCCTGGATTTGTAAGAAAGAGTGTCATCTCTCTACACGTTCACTGGGAATATTGAAATATCTTTGGCCACTTGTTAATAAAAAACTTGGCACTTTATAGTTGGTATAATGTGCATTTATTTATTTATCATTTTAGTTATAGTTTTGTGAATTTTTCTGCCTATGTCTATTGCCCAATTTTCTATTGTAATGTTTTTATGGTTGCTTGTTTGTTTTAAATGAACCAATAAGAGATGGTTTATAAAGATACTAAGCTTTCATCTGTGACATTGCACATATTTTTTAACAAATTAGCATCATCTGTTAAATTTGTTAGAAGGTATATTAACATTTTCATTTTAATTAAGAATAGGATCTATTTTACTCTCATATTTTCCAAGTGCTTGTTATGATTATAAAGGAAACTTTTGGTTCTCATAATATGTTTGCATTTTGACACCTTATCAAATTATATTATTACTTACAACAGTTATTTAGTTGATTTTTTTGAGGTTTTTTGTTTGACAGCCATAACTTCTGCAAGTAATGACAATAGTGTATTTTACTTTATAGAATTATACCTCCTTACTTTGTGAAATCTTTTTGCATTAATAAGGATTTTTAGAAAGTCAACTAGTACTGGGAATAGTTGATAACCTTGTCTTTTTCCTGATTTTCACAGGAATGCCTATATGCACAAAGTTGGCAGGTCTTGTGAAATATGTATTATTCTTTATGTTAAAGAAGTGCTCTAATATTTTTATTTTGCAATTATTTTTAATGAGAAATGGATTTTGAATTTTTTTCAAAGCACTTGGGGCATCTGTGGAAATGCTGATTCTTCCCCCAATAAACCATCCTTATAGTTTCAAAATGAATTTTAAACTAATGATTTAAGTGTTCTTATAGTATATGGCTCGGTGAGTTTTGTTCATTTTCCTTTCCTATTTTTGTCTATATTTAAATAAATTTAAGACTAATCTGAACTTCATTTTTGTGACATTATTGTCAATTTTTGGTATCAGGTTTATACTGCCTTGGTGTTAGGCATCTCTGAGCTTTTGATGAATTTTTATCTGTGGTTGTATCCTCTTTCTTAGGCATAATTTTCTGTACCTTTGTTTCCCATTTTTCTTGATTTATACCTGCTATGGACATGCTAGGTATTAAAATACAGCTCTGCATTAGTTCCCAGTCTTACCTATTTGCTTTTTAAAATCTCATTTTGTAGTTATTGCTTGTTGCTGCTTCTTATGGCTCTGCTTCTGCAACCTTAGTTAACTTGTTTTAATGTTGAAATTTAACAAAGAGCATTAGCCCCACTCTCCACCATTTCAGACTCTCCTTAGCTTCCAGTAATTATATGATTCCTTTCTTGTTTAAAAAAACATGCAGTTTGGCTGCTTTTTGTAAAAACCACTTCCGGGTAGAGCTACAAATTCAAAATTCAGTGGTAAATGCAGAGGGAAAATCCCTATCATTTCTTCATTTACTAAGTTATTGAAACCAAAATGTGCTTACTGGGCATTACTTAGGTGTCATCTTTTGGGGGACTTTGTTTTCTGTTTGCAGATATCGCTGTGGTGGAGATGAGTGACGCCTTCCGGCAGCCCTCCTTGTTTTACCACCTTGGCGTGAGAGAAAGTTTCAGCATGGCCAACAACATCATCCTCTACTGTGATACTAACTCAACCTCTCTGCAGTCATTGAAGGTACTTCCTTTGTTTACTAAGTAGTTACTTTAGGCACCAGAGTTTTAGGGGTACCTATCATCCTAAAAAATTTTAAGTACCTTACGTTTGTGAAGGATGTTTTTGTCTGTCAGATAATTGTGCAACAATTACTAGTTGTGAAGTTTATCTAGGATTCAGTGTAGAAATTTGATAGTACACAGGTAGGAAAGAACTTAATGTTGGGTTCTGAGCTGCAGTTAGAGTCACACCTGAAGAGCTGTGTTAATAGGAAGCCGATACACACACTAGAGAAAGAAGAAGAGATTGCGTAAGGTATGGTCAAGCCTCATGCTTGTCACCATTGGGGCATACCTGTCTCCGACTAGAAATACTATGCTACCTACAGAAAGTACTCTAAGTAGAAATTCTCTGAGTATCACTAGAAAATTGTCATCCTCTTTCACAGAGATATGACTTCATTTAAGATGGGAAAGGGGGAATAAAAACTCACTGTATTTGTCTACAAAATTCAGTGTATCCCATGTCATTCTCTCCATTATAGGAACTTAATGATATGAGGGTATTTTCTATATCCAAAAAAAATTGCCTAAAATGCTTTTGCAAGGCCAAGTGATTTTACACTGTGTGATTCTCTGAGAAGCATCTAATGGTTCAGTGAAACTCCTGCTGAGCCTCCTATGACCATTTCCTTTGTGTAGCTTTATGTGCGTTTCCTCATCTCTGTCTTCCAGTTCCCAGATCAAAGCCAGCCTTGGGATGTGGAGCCCTGAAACCCAGAGCCAGTTCTAATGTGGCTTAATAATTGTTATATGAATATCTCTAACCCCAAATCCATGCAAAAAAATTTTAATAGTATTTTGCTCTTATCTGAGTATCTAAAGCTTGTATGTCTTTCTCTAAAAAATCTGCAGTTTCTTTTAGCAAATCATTTACTAGATAGATGCCAAGCATTGTGCTGGACATTGATAGGCTGTCCCTTTTCAGAATACTCTGAATAGTCCTATGAGATTTGCCCCTACTCTGCCTAAATTTCCGTTTTACCTGGAACAATTCTTTAAGAACCTCCGATTTAATTTTACCCCAATTTTACTCCTTTAATTAATGCATTATAAGGTTTTGTGATGGTTTATTTTGAATTAGACATTTTGACTTGCTACTGTTTACAACATATATGAGCAGTTGATAAGAGTGAGATTTTTTTTTAATTCTAGTATTTTTTGCATTCAGTTTATTTTAAGCAGGCAGTATTGTGTTGGGCATTTTTCACTCTACACTATTTTTATTCTTGCCCTACTGATATCTGGTGATTTAATGTTATGACCATCCTTTCCTAGGGAAATTTTTTAAAAGTGAATTAAAATTACACTTGAGAGAGAGATAAAGCTAGTCTTATCAGAAGTTTGTATGGGACAATTGAACTGATTTATTACTTTGCTTTCAGCTAGACTTTGTATAGAAGTGTTATTGCTGTTTGAGTTAAATAGTTCTTTTAAAAGGCTAATCTATCTAAAATATACTTATTTATCTTGTACATAATAGCTGCTTGTTATTGAGCACTTAGTATAGGTTAAATACTAAGTGCTTTACCTCATACATTTTCACATTAAATTCTTAAAAAATGTCTGTGAGGTATATATTCTGTCACAATTCTATAGAATTGCAAACTGAGGCTCAAGCAAATTCAGTCATTTGACCAAGGTGATATAGCTAGTAAAATTAGGGACCAGGTCTGTGTGGCTCCAAAGCCATCCTCCTAACCACTCAACTTTATTGCAGTCACCTCTAGTTAGAAGGGTATCAGACATTCCTGCTAAGTGTGTTTATTTTGAAAAGCCCATCAACCCTGTCTCCTGAACTTAAGCTTCTACCATTTTCTTATTTAGCTTGTTCCTAGCCCAAATGTGAGGACAGAGGTCTTTGGGACAGAAAGTATTTTTTTCAGCCTAACAATTTCTTCTGAGCCCTAGAAATTCCTCCAGTCCTCTGCTACTGAGAAAAGTCTGTGTGTGTGTGTGTGTGTGTGTAATTTTATTTATTTCCGTTGTAGTTAGTTATAGGTGTAACTGTTATCTCTGCCATCTACCAATAAAGAGGAAAACTGCTGTGGAAGAAGGCAGAACAAGAGATATTTGTAAATAATATGTTATGTATGGATTTGCCAAATAAAAATGAAGCATCTCCAGCTGTTTTCACAGGGCAAAGATAGAATGAGAATGCTGTTCTTGTCATATACCTAGCTTCACTTGAGTTGCTTCCTTGGACATCTATAAAGTACAGCCACACCAGTTTTATTTTCATCTAATGCTCTTTGTTGAAGAGAGCAGTTTCTCTTTGG
Source organism: Miniopterus schreibersii (assembly GCF_964146895.1). Taxonomy (NCBI): domain Eukaryota; kingdom Metazoa; phylum Chordata; class Mammalia; order Chiroptera; family Miniopteridae; genus Miniopterus; species Miniopterus schreibersii. Next base: position 73,455,335 of record NC_138107.1, on the reverse strand, counting down.
CAGCAAATTCTCAGGAAGAAATCATTGGGGAAAAATTTTTTTTTAAGTTTTAGCTCCTAAAAAATAATTGATGGGAACCATAAAAGTACTTAAAATTTATGTCTGAGTTTATATGAAAAGATAATTTAGAATGTAATCATGCGTCACTTAATGACAGGAAATGTTCTGAGAAATGTGTTGTTAGGCGATTTCATTGTTGTGTGGACATGTACTGAATATTGTAGACAATTCACAATGCTAAGTATTTGTGTATTTAAACATCTAAACATAAAAAGGTACAGTAAAAATATGGTATAAAAGATATAAATGGCACACTTGTATAGGAGTTTGCAGAACTGGAAGTTGCTCTGGGTGAGTCAGTGAGTGAGTAGTGACTGAATGTGAAGGCCTAGGACATTACTGTACACCACTGTAGATTTTATAAACACTGTAGACTTTATAAAAAATTTCTTCAATAATAAATTAATCTTAGCTTACTGTAAACATTTTTACTTTATAAACTTTATTTTTTTTTACCTTTTCAACTCTTCTGAAATAACAGCTTAAAACACACATTTTGTACATAGCTGTACATAAATGTTTTCTTTATGTTCTTATTTTATAAGCTTTTTTCTTTTTCTTTTCTTTTTTTAAAAAATATATCTTTATTGGTTTCAGAGAGAGGAAAGGAGAGGGGGAGAGAGAGAGAGAGAGATAGAAACATCAGTGATGAGAGTTATTGATCGGCTGCCTCCTGCACGCCCCCGATTGGGGATCGAGCCCACAACCCGGGCATGTGCCCTGACCGGGAATCGAACCCTGATCGCCTGGATCCTAGGTCGACACTCAGCCGCTGAGCTACACCCGGCCAGGCTATAAGCTTTTTTCTATAAAATTTTTTTAAACTTTTTTGTTAAAAACTCTGACACAGGCACACACATTAGCCGACATCTGCAGATCTGCATTGGGTCAGGATCATCAATATCACTGGCTTCCACCTCCATATCTTGTCCCACTGGAAGGTCTACAGGGGTAATAACAGGCATGGAGCTGTCATCTCCTATGACAACAATGCCTTTTTCTGGAATATCCCCTGAAGGACCTGCCTGAGACTCTCCTTGAGAAAGTGAATCTCATTTCCTTATAAGCAGATAATGCACCATGAAAATTTCTCTCTATTAAGGAAAACCTTCTAGTGTTGAGGTCTGTATTTTTAAACTTTGAAGGAGCCTGTTGAGGTCTGCATAAGCTTTTGCCAAACCCTTCACTGAATTTTCTTGGGTTTTCTCCTATTTCTTCTGCAGTTTCCTTTTCTCTTGCCTCTGTTCAGCTATGCATTCCTGATTAGTTCTAACAATTCATTAGTTAGTTCCTCAGGAACCACCCGTAGCAGCTCCTCAGTGTCATCTTCATCCACACCCAGGTTAAAATTGTGTGCCATTTCAACCACAACCTTGTTGATTTTTGCAACTTTAGTGCTATAACATCATGACGGCTATGACATCACTAGGGGATATGAATTTTTCAATCTTATGGAACCCTTTTTGATACGTGGTCCATAAATTCCTGAAACATTGTTATGCAGTGCATGACTGTAATATAATCATGTACTTGCAGTAAGATTTGTATCTGGTCCTGCCCAGTGTTGGCCAGTGGTTAGAGCCTGTGCACTGAAGGATCACAGGTTCAATTTCTGGTCAAGGTCATCTACCTGTGTTGTATGTTTGATCCCTGGCCCTAGTCAGGGTGCATGCAGGAGGCAACCAATCGATGATTCTCTCTCTCTCCCTCTCTCTCCCCCTTCCCTCCCTCCCTCCTTCCCACTCTCTCAAAAAATCAGTGGAAAAATTATCCTCGGGTGAGAATTAACAGCAACAAAAAGATTTGTATCCATTTTAAATCACAAGTACTATCTCACAATAGTAAGAGTAAAATATTTAATTTTTTTTTCAAAAAAAGATTATCATTGCCCTTCAAGAAAGGGAAGTTGATGTTCTGTTTTTTCCTTAGCATTGTAATGACACAGTTTTTACAATTTTCTTTAAATAAATATCATGAGAACTTCTTATGTGCCTGTAAATCAGACTATGCTAAGATTTACATTTCCTTAAAAATAAGAAATTGCTGTGACAATTGTTTTATGATTTATTTCATGCATAATAGAAATTATCAGACCTTCACATGTGGTCTCTCAGTGAATGGGAAAGGAAGTCTGAAGACCATTGACCAATGAGCTGTGGAGCAGATACACGAAATGCATCTGACATTAGAAAGAAAGGGCATGGTAGAAATGAATAGTTGTGTAGAGTGAAGTTATTTTAATGAACTATTTCTTCTGTCATCAGAAATTCCTTCCTATAGCTCTTTTCTCTAATGCTTGTGATTCTTCCCCCTTTTCTTTTGCTCCCTCTCTCTCTTTTAGGTCACTCTCCATTCACTATAAACAGTGCTTCTAAAAACAAAGCAAAACAAAACAAGGAAATACCACTGCACACCATTAGATGGTCAACAACTAAAAGCCCTTATAATACAAATGGCAGGGCTGTGGAGAGTGGGAAACTTACACACTGCTGGTGGGAGAACACTGTATATTATTGGCACTACCTTTTGAGGAATAATTTAGCAATATCTAATAATATCAAATCAGCATATCGCCAAGACTCAGCAATTCTCTCTCTAGGTGTGTACTGTAAAAGAGTCTCTGGCATGCATAAGGAGATATAATCAAGAATGTTTATGCTGACGTGGTTTATAATAACCCACCTCCAAAGGAATTGGTAAATATCTGTCAACAGGAGAATGAATAAATACCTTTGGGTATAGTCATATGATGGAATATTATAGAGCAGTTAAAATGAGTTTTATGTATCACTATCAATGTATCTCAAAAACTGTTGAGGGGAAAAAACAAATTATAGAAGCATGTGTACCATATGATATTATTTATACAAAGTGTAATCACATGCAAGACAATGCTTTTATACACATTTGTGTTATAAAATTATAAGTGTGCATGGGAGTTATGAGCAACAAATTCGGGATAGTTCTATCTTTAAGGGGATATTTGTGGAATAGAATTGGGGTAGGAAGACAGGAGTCTTCAACTATATTTGTAATATTATAGTTATAAGTTTAGGTGGTATATGGATGTGTGATAATTTTTATATGTTTGATATACTTGAAATAGTTAATAATTAAGCTTTTTTTAAAAACAAAAACAAAAAGGTTGCTGTAGTCTGTAATTTTCTGTATCCATCAGGATAATTTACATACACTTTGAACATTTGAATTCCAGAATATTTTGTTTCTTTTTCCCAGCTGCAATTAGAAAAGCGTCAGGTGTATTTGGATCTTTCTGCACTAAGATAGTCTTTATTCTCATTTTATCCATTAGAGAATAAATGTTTCTCTAGAGATTGAAGTGCATGTCAGTTAATGCTGACACAGTTTGTGTTGAAATATAATGATTATGTAAGATTATTCCTTGTTTAATAAATTTAGTTGTATTTTTCTCTTTAATCATTGCTTGAAAAATTGCTTTACGGATGGATTTTCCAGAAACCTGTTAACATGCTTACTCTTTCACTGTCTCACTGAATACATACATATATGATGACTGAAACTCTGACTCTGACTCAGTGCATCAAGTATTTTTTAGATTGGGATCAACTAGCATGAAATTATAGGTGCACAAACCCAAATCTGTAACACTATCACTCATATTGCATATGGCTTTAAAATGCCTGAAGTACTTTCATATACTTATTTCATTTGGTCTTTAAAAACAACCCAATGAAACAAACAAGTTAGGTACTTACAGAATAGATAGACAGGTAGAAGATATTTTCTTAACAGGTGAGAAATAAACCCAGAGAGATAGAGTAACTTAGGGGCACACACAGCTAATCCATATCAGAGCAGGTCAAACCCCATGTTCTTGGATTCGTCATCAGGTACATTTTCATCTGAGTCTGTCCATAAATTTCGTATGTCCTGTAGAAATATGAATTCCTAGCTGCTTGTTAGATTATTGAGTTGTGTTTTTAACCTCGAGCTTTTACATAAGCATAACATGTAAGCACATGTGTAATTAGTTTCCTAACATAAAAGGTGGGCCAGTTCTGGGAGATCTGTGTGGGAGTGTTCGTCCTGGGCCTTCTCAGCTTTATTTTAGCAGGGTGGGGAACAGTAAGGTGAGTCCCATCTTCTCAGTGAGGCTGAGGGTGTTCACAACAGCCAGTCTGGTGTTTCCCCGTCCAGCTTCGAAGCCTTGAAATCAGAAAGGGGATGGAGCTGGAGAGTACAGGAAATCTCTCTCTTTCCCCCAACTTCAGTGGAAAATTTGCCAGGCTCCACTGGGCAGAAGGGCATCAGAGGGCAGACCCAGAAGGTGACCAGCTGGGGGCTTTGGCTTTCCCTGGCCAAGAACGCCCGTCTTCTTTCCTTTCCTTCTGAAACCGAGATCCTGGTTGCTCGTTCCGCTGCTGCTCCCACCCTGAGTGGATTTGACTTAGCAGCCCCGCACCAGCTGTTCCCACTTCCTTCCTTGGCTGTAATTACCCAAATTTTAGGCATGAACACTTTCCAATTTTGGAGATACTCCATTATTTATCCTTAAAATGACCTCTTCAGAGTTACATTGTCCCAAATAGCTATGAAAAGTTGTCTTTGTCTTCTCTTGGACTGAGACCTAGACTAGATTTTCTCTTTGTCTTACTTCCCTATTTGGTTATTAAAGGGTACTGGAAAATGGAAAAAACAGTTTTTGGTTATTTCTGGTACAGTGAAGGAGAACACTGACCAGAAGCCCCCTGAAGATTTCAGACAATGCTGAAGCTGTAGTAGGGTAATGCATCTCCAAAAACATAATCTGATAAGGAACTGAACTTTATATTTATTTTATCTTTGTATTTCTAGGCACCTAGGTGAGACGCTTCCATGAAGTGATATGAAATGTAGCAGTTGTATCTCAAATTTATTCCCCTTCCTCCTTTTATTTCTTTTAATGGTTTTAGTGCAAATGAAACATTAAATCTTACATACTGCTCTAAGCCGGAGCCCTCATTGGTTCCCCTTCGCCCCATGTTGATACTGGGATGAAGAATGATGCCCGGCCCCCTGAGCTTTGCATGGCTCCTCCCTTACCTGCCAGAGCTGGCTCCCCTTCTTAGCCTGATGGACCCGCCCTTGAGACTCCACAAGGGCCTTACATTTCCTGTTTCCATGACAACATACACACCATCTTTTCCCATAGACTGTTCTGTTTCTTTTTTTCTTAATTATGATTCCCCATCCTCAGTGAAGCCTTTATACTATAGGCTTTTCTAGATTCTCCTCCATGTTTCTAGTTACTTTAACATCTAGGAATAATAATTATGATAGCTAGCTTTATGAAGAGCTTTCTATGCACCACATTATGTTTATGATCTCACTCCTCACAACCTAGAAGATAGGGATACTGCCTGTAACATGTTTAGTGCATTCTGCTTCCTATTGAATAATACTTAATTATATTTATGACTGTTTATTGACAGATGGCCTTATTATCTATGTGTGGATATGCCCATTGTGATAAGTGGCCAATACCTTTAATTTCTAGCTGCCCGGGAGGCAGCATGCTGCTTGGTCTCCTCCCAGGACATGAGTGAGGTTGTACTTAGGAAAACAAACTTATTTTAACATTTTCCAAAACAATCATGGCTGATAAGATAACCCTGCACATACAAAGTCTACCAAAATGATTTTCAGATGATTAAGTTTTGGGATTTTACATGTTTGTGCTGTTTTTGTGCCCTCCTGACTCCTCTGTCAGATTGTAAACTTCTCAGATACAGAAACTTGTTCCACACTCCCTGAAATTTCTAATTGTTGATAAAATTGTTAATACAAAATTTCCCACAAAGTATAGTTTAGTTAATTAATTGAGTTAATTATTGAGTTAATTAGTTTTGTATTGACTTCTACTTTACTTTTTCTTTTTTTTTCCAGGAAATCATTTGCCAGAAGAATACTGTGAGTATTTTACTTGACCCTTCTAGAAACTTTTTTATCTCTTCTTTTCCATCAATTAATTTATTTTTTTCACCTCCACAAATTTTTAATTTCTGTCTCTTTAGAGTTTCTGACATATCAATATAAATACGGTTATTTTATCTAAATATTCCTTTATAGTAAAATTTCATTTATAAGAATGGGAGGTGACACTGATACTTGCTTTTTAAAAAATATATAATTACATTTTGGAAAAATTTGCGAAGTATACCCAATTTTATGGAATTATGAGTGACACTAAAGCAGCATACATGCATACAGATACACACATGTGTATATATGTATGTATGTATGTATATCTACACATATGTATCTATAATACACATACTATATATACACAAATTAAGAGATATACATATATACATATATACATGCACATGTATAGATATATGTATATATGCATATTTCTATCTACCACCTATTTATCTATAGATATTGATTTAAGTTCTTAAGTCTTATATCAGTTTTTGAGATCACACTGCAAACTGCCTCCCTCTGCACAAAATTAAACAAAAGTTAAAAAGTGATAGAAATAAATTTAAAAATATTTTAAATGCCTGAAGAAAAATAACATCTAGGTGAATCACCTTGTTATACCAATGTTTGTATTTTTCATTTTGGAAAGTAAGCCAGTATTTGAAAACTTTTAAGAATTTATCTCTGCAACTTAGAGTAGAAATAATATACTACAATGATCTGTATGATTCAATTTAAGATGTTAGCATTAAAAGTACAATTGATAACTTTTCCTTAGATCAGAAATTTAAAAACCTATGGTTAAGATTTTACCAAGAGACTCACTGCAGCATAAATAATATTGCCATTATAAACTCATCCTATACCTCTCAACAGGAACTGAACAATTATTGCTTCACGCATCAATTCAGTGTAACAGATTTTCATTAAATATTGATTAAACATGTACCATGTGCCAGACTTTGGGCTGGTCCCACAGGGATTCACTAAGGAGCTTGAAAATGACAACAACTACATTTCATAACTCTTCTATGAGACAACAAATGAGAAGTGCCAGAGTCTAGTTAGGGGGAAAAGCCAGTAAACAAATAAGCAAACAAACCAATTAGAAAATTAACCTAAGGCAACATGCTAAAGAGTGGGTGACCATTACATCAAGTGGTCATGGAAGATCTTTCAGAGGAGGTAGCAAATGCTACCTGAGACCTGACTGGTAGGAAAGAGCTAATCATGCCCCATGATGATTTGGATATGTGGAGAAGCAGGTTTATAAGATGACCGAAGACTGCACATTATTACCAAGTTGCCATTGACTTGAGGAAGCTGCTGTTCCACGTGCTGGGTGTCCTTATTAAAAGTTGAGACTGCTGAGAACATTTCTTCCCAGAAGCTTAATTCATTTTCCACACATACTTATGTTCATTTTTCATGTTTTTAGAAATTAAAATACAGAATTGGCATTATTTTAATTAAAACAGTGACGATAATTAGATAGAATAAGACTAAATTTTGAGCTTTGGATTTTTATAGCCATGGAAACAAGCATGGGTCCAAGGGATTGGTGGTGTTATTTTATGACCATGCCTTAGTGTTTTGAAATTTAAGGAAATGTGGTCTTGGTTGGATTACTTATTGTATGCACCCCGACTGGGGATCGAACCTGCAACCTATGTATGTGCCCTGACTGGGAATCGTACCTGCAACCCTTTGGTGCAGGGGACGACACTCCAGCCAACTGTGCCACCCAGCTAGGGCACACAGTGATTGTTTTATTTTGCGTTGGATTATTAGTGACTTCAAACTCTGGGTTTGGTAGCAATCTTATAAACTGAAATTGCGGTAATAATATTTCTAAGTTATATTTCTGAGCCCACTTGGGAAATAAATGTTTCCATATTACTAGCCTTCATGATTTTGAAAAAGTGCTTTTCTCAGCAAGTTATATCTTTTTTAAAAACACAACATCCCACAACCACCCCTCACACCTTTTCCCCGCCACACGCCTGCTGAGCTCTCTCTTGGCTCAGGCCTAGTAGCATGCATATGCCTCCTGTAGCTTCTCAGCCTCCCCTGTTTTTTAACATCAACAATGGGAAATTGAAAAAAAAATTATTGCCTCAGAAACATAGGCAATAAAGTGCTGTGAGGCCAGGAATTTAGGAAAACCTTAGGATGTGGGGGGTTTTCAACAAGGATTCTGAAGCCTTATTCCTTGGGGTTTGAAGAAGACAATTTCAGGAGTCTGTTTTTCTCTGCTGTTTGCATGACTCTCATTTGTCTCTCTTTGCCCCGAAACTGCTCAATACACACCCAGACATCTGATAGTCATTCTTTCCCAGAATTCATTTTGCACAGATGCATTATTCCTCAATGCCCAGTATTGCAACAACAATGTATTATATTTCACGTCTTATATAAATACACAGGAGATTAAGGCTTCTGAGGATACAGAACTTGACTCATCAACAGAAGAATAATATTCTGAAACTCTAATATCACTTTTCTAGTTTATTGTCTTTTCATCTTTTTTTTTCCTACTTTTGTGACTTAGAAGATTCAGAACATTTTCTTTTGTGATTTTGTTATAGTGCTTATCTAAAACAGGAGCATTTGATTAGGTTGCTCTTTTATAAACTATTCATAGTTTAAACTCTGGAAGCTTTGGAAAGCGGCCTCTTAATATATATGCCTTTTTTTCCTGCCTAAGCAGTAGCTTGGGTGAAAGGATTAAATTGGTGGACATGCTGTGGAATCTGGCAACATTTTAAAAACAGGATATGTTTATTTTTCCTCTTTCTGACTAGTCTCCCAATTATTGTTGCATGAAGGAGAACTTGAGAAAGGAACAATTTCATGTTCTTGATTTAAGAATCAAACTTCAACCTCTGGAAGTTCTTCTCATACTTTAAATGGAAGCCAGGTCCAGTTTCTGCTTCATTGCCTGACATACAAGAAGTGCCTCAAAGAATAAAATGTTCATAAATAATTAAGTCTGGCCACAAGGGCATTTGGCACTTCTTGTCTGTTTGCTATGTGGCAGTAACTTGGCTCATGCCGGGTTCATGGAAGGTGACCTGAGGCAAAGGGTTGGTGTGCCAGCATGTAAACGCCACTGGGGAAGGTGCCCAACCCTCTAGTGAGAATGGCATACCCTCTAGGGAAAGAATTCCTGGGCTGGAGTCCCAAACAGCCCAGACCAGCTGTAACTTTTCAGAGCCTTACCTGTTTTCTCACCTGTAAAATGGAGACAGTAGCAGCTTCTCCAGTGGGTTGTTATGAATTATGACCATTCATTCCCTGGCACATGCAAGTGGTAAGTAAATGTTTCTTCTCATTAGCTTATTCCTAAGGGTCAGAGAAGTGATGTGTTGTTCTCCATAATGCTGATATGGCTGGGAACTCCTCATGTCTCTTGGAACGGTATTAAATTGAATTTTCCACGTATCTCATTCTAATTTTCAATCCTTTATTTTTTCCTTTCTTTATGGTTTTTCTCTTAGAGGTCTCTCCCATTTTCTTAGATTCAACCGTATAAAATAATTCCTGAATCTGTATCTTGGCTTGAAACTCTTTATGTTCTAATCATGTATTTCCAACTTTCTTTTGGATATTTTCACTTTGGGTATCCTGCTCCCCTGAAATCCTAACCTCTCTAAAAGTGAACATTTCACCTTACCACCCCAAATCAAACCTCCTGATGTTTTTTCTCATATATTAACTGGAAGTCAGGTTCTGTTTGATTAATTGCCTAATGTATTACAAGTGCCCCAGAGTGCAGTATGTTCATAAATAATTAAGTCTGGTTCTGCTTTCTGAATTCTTGCTTACTGTTGAGTCACCTTTGACTCCTTTTTCCTCTCTCAATATCTGTAACCAGTTGGCAGGTCTAGATGATTCTTTCTTTTTGACATTGAGGGCTTATGTCTATCGCTACTACTGCTGGTCTTGTCATGCTTTGTAGTTTCCTACCTAATTTTCTGCCCAGAATGTCAGAATACACATCCTTGATGATGTTTTCTTTCCCGCTCTGAATTCTCCATGATTTCCACTCTCCCGCGTATGTAATTTAAAATCCTTAGCTTTGCATTCACTTCCCTCCCCTGAGCCCTAAGTTCTGGTCAGACTTGCATGTCGAGTGTGATTTTGCCTTTCTTCTTCCCAGCTCCACTTTTGTTTGCACTAGTGTACCCTCACTTAGGAACCAACAGAAGGTTGCAATGAGTGAGTGGAGAGCAGCATGGACGAGGGTTAGAGAGAGGCAGAATTTGGATAGTCAGACCCTTGTAATATAGTGATATGTTTTATCTTCACCTCGGGAGCAAGGGAGGGGGCTTTAAGCAACTGAGGGAAGTGATCTGAAATGGGTTGTTAAAGGATCACTTTGACAACTGGGTAGGGAATAGATTGGAGGGCAAGAATGGAAGCAGGGACACCAGCTGAAAGTCAGTTGCAGTGGTTCAGGCCAGGTATGTTGGTGGCATGGTTTATAGTGCTGGTGAGAAGATGGAGGGAAATGGACAAATATGAGATCTGTTTTGGAGCTAGAATAGGCAGGACTTTGATAGGATATGGGAAGTAAAGGAAATGGAAGCATCAAGGATAACTTCTAGGTCTCTAGTGGTAACTAAGAGATTAATGGAGCCATTACTGACACACAGTGACCTGGAGGGGAGCGGCTTTGTTCTGGCATCAGTCACAGCATAGCCTGTCACATGGGCAGCCCTTAAATGTTAGCTCTTACTATTTTCATCTATTTACATTGTATCTCTCTGATTATTTTTAAGTTCCCTGAAGGCCAAAGGTAATTTTTAAATTACTCTGTTTTTCCTACAGCATATATCATATGCTTTAGCCATGAGAGATGGTGAATAAATATTTAAATTGATTGATAGAAACTGTGCCATACTGTTTTTTGTATCATCTGTAAGTCCTAATTACTTGAAGTAAGCAATTAAAGAAATTGGAGGAAATTTCCAATTGCATAGGTCATAAGAAGTGAGGTATTTCTGTTCCCCTTCACATTCAGGATTATTATTGAAAATTCTCACTTAAGTAAGATTTGGGATTACGCTAGTGTGGAGTCCGCAGGCTGGCTCACCGCCTCCTGGTGCCTCCCTCCACAGATGTGCACTGGGAACTACACGTTCGTTCCTTACATGGTAACTCCACACAACAAGGTCTACTGCTGTGACTGCAGCTTGATGAAGGGCTTGTCAGAGCTCATGCAGTCCAACTTTGAGCTGTTTCTTGGACCCATCTGCTTACCTCTTGTGGATCGTTTCATTCAACTTCTGAACGTGGCACAAGCAGGTTCCAGGTAAGTTTAACAAATGAAGTGTTATTCTATTTTATTTATTTGTGCATCTAATCAGATGTTTCTTAGATATAGTACACAACAGCCAAGAAGCAGGAAAAAATGTATAATATCCCCTAAGTGGAAAAAATAGTGCCCCATATTCCACATTCATAAGTGAATTTTTTTCACTTATTCACAGACTAACTTGAAATCAGAAATAAAAAAGACTGCTAACTGTGTTATAGTGATACTAGAGCTAAAAATAAATTTAAAGTACAGAAACATTATCCAAGTAAATGTCCAGGGACTTTTAGTGTAAGAGCAAGAACTCTGCAAAAATTGCTGAAAGCATTATTATATTTTATTTAAATATATTACATGCTTTCTTATTTATTTTTATTTAAGAGTCATTATTTATATTATTAAATGATGATGCTGAGTCAGAAAATAAAGATTAGCCCGGCTGGCATGGCTCAGCTTTTGAGCATTGACTTATGATCCAGGAGATCATGGTTCAATTCCCAGTGGGGGCACATGCCTGGGTTGTGTGCTCAGTCCCCAGTGGGGTTGTGTGGGAGGCAGCCAATCGATGACTCTCTCATCATTGCTGTTTCCCTTCCCCTCCCTGAGATCAATAAAGACATATTTAAAAGAAAAAAGAAAGTAAAAGTTATATTATGTTCAAATCATAGGCACACCTAATTTATTTAGAACAATTTATACTCAAAACCATAAAATAAGAAATAAAGTTTGGGCCTTTTAAGTTTGGGCCTTTTCACAGGTTCTTAGAAAATTCATTACCATAGAATATCTACCTTTAATTCTTCCTGAAGCAAAACAGTGTTAATAGAAATACAGGACTTCCAAGTTTCTTAATAATGCTACTTATGCCCGGCTGGGTGTGGCTTAGCGGTTGAGCGTCGACCTAGGATCCAGGCGATCGGGGTTCGATTCCTGGTCAGGGCACATGCCCAGGATGCGGGCTCAATCAATGACTCGCTCATCATTGATGTTTCTCTCTCTCTTTCTCTCCCTCTCCTTTCCTCTCTCTGAAATCAATAAAGATATATTTTAAAAATAATAATAATAATGCTACTTATATGAGGTGTTCATTCTGTGCATCTTTTTAAAAAATATATTTTTATTGATTTTAGAGAGAGAGGAAGGGAGAGTTATAGAGAGATAGAACCATCAATGAGAGAGAAACATTGATCGGCTGCCTCCCTCCACCTGGGCATGTGCCCTGACTGGGAATCGAACCTGTGACTTCCTGGTTCATGGTTCGATGCTCAGCTGCTGTGCCACACCAGCTGGGCCATTCTGTGCATTTTAATGGATTGAAAGCTTCTAATGCTGCAGATGTCATTCTTTGCCTTATAAAAATATTACTTTCCATTGAAATTTTTTCTAGTATTAACTTTTTAAAATGTGTTTTCCCACCAGCCAGTATTTCCGGGAATCTATACTCAATGATATCAGGAAAGCTCGTAATTTACACACTGGTAAAGAACTGGCAGCTGAATTGGCAAGAATTCGGCAGCGAGTAGATAATATTGAAGTCTTGACAGCAGATATTGTCATAAATCTGTTACTTTCCTACAGAGATATCCAGGTAAGAAGATGCTTAAAATGTTTTTCATATAGTATAGTATATAGTATATAAAATCTTTTTCATATAGTATATTTCGTATAGTATATATATATACTATATATAGTATATAGTATATGGGAGTGTTAACATCAAATTTCAGTTAACTAACAAGTCATTCACCTTAGTACATGTAATTTTTTTTATTGACTCGCTCGTATGCTTTCTGTCCCAAGATTTTATGATGAATGAGATAGACTCACGTGAGTAACAGTCAGTGATTGTGAAAGACTTGTATGGTAAAGGTCTTTTTCGTCCAAAAGAACAAAAAGAAAAATCTGCATGCATAGCTGACCCTGGGACAGTCTGTTCTATTCTGTTAGCCTCAGGTACACCTGTCAATAAGTAAAAGCTTTGTTTTGACAAATAGCCAAAATTTTTAGAGTTTTGTGGACATATCTCCATTGAAATTATGTTGCTTAAAATTGATAGTGCAAGATCCGGCTAGCCAAAAGCAAGAATATGCAGTTGACCAAGTATAAAAATAACTTTATAATCTTTTTAATTTTTTAATTACAGTTGACATACAATATTAGTTTCAGCTATACAACATAATGATTAGACATTTTTATAACTTAGGATGTGATCACCCCACATAGTTATCACAATATTGTTCACTCTGTTCCCTATGCTGTACTTTTACATCCCTGTAAAAAAACCTTTTAAAATATATAATATAAAACACACTCATATGCCATATTATTTTTATTGACATGTCCTAAAATTGTAAAAATCTGGTAAGTAGAGTGAAACCCTCTCTGGGGTTGGGATTTGCCATTAGATTTTTACAGTAAAATTTAAGTGAGTTCTGGTTTCTTATTTTCAGCCTTTCAGGCCTGAGTAAACCTCCGTGTGAACAGCAGAGATTCACACATGTGAAGAGATGTGGCACTTAGGATCCTATGACTAGAGTAGCTTATTCATGTTGAAATGAAATAGTTTTGTTGCTTATAACAGAAGTTCATTCACGCACTCCATATTCTTGATATTTTGGAAATTATTTCCCTGAAAGTAATTGATAGGGCACTAATACCAGGAATCTGGTCCCATGGAGAAGTATAACCGCCTCATTAAGTCAGTATAGCATTATCATGTTAGATGGTTTATTGTTTTTGCTAGTTAGATGTGGTAACTCTGTATTTCTAATGTTTTAATCTATATAATCAAAACCCTTATTATTTTTTTTAAGTTTCATCTTGGCTTTAGCTTTTTCAATGTATCCCTTGGATTTCAGTTCTTTTTTTAATGCCCTACTCAGATTCAGATATCTGGTTGTCAAAAAGCATGTCATTGTCAGAACTTTCTCCTAGTGGTTTAATTCTCTGCTGTTCTCCTCTTGTTTAAAAGGAATATGATTCTATTGTGAAGCTGGTAGAGACTTTAGAAAAGCTGCCAACCTTTGATTTGGCCTCCCATCATCATGTGAGGTTTCATTATGCATTTGCACTGAATAGGTAAGAAGAAATATGTTCACAATGTGTTAACATATTATTTTTTAACCTGCATGTTCTTTCTAGGGTATGTTTTTGCCTTAGCCCTGCAACCACTCCCTATTAGAATGCAATATTAATATTTCCACTTCGACCATATAAAACATAGAAAGTGTGCATTCTGACTTTTTGGTCAGTAATCAAAGGTTCTCACTGTTTTTATATTAAAATCCTTAAAATTCTTCTCTGTCAAAGTTTGTATGTGCTATTTATATATTTTTAGAATTTTTAATTACATGAATATGATGTTATCTTTAAGCAAATATACTCAACGCCGAATGGTTATTCACGCAAAAATTGACTAAAGTAGGGTAAGGGTAGTTATATCTAGGTGAACATATTCCAAATCTAAGAATATTTTCACTGGGCCTGCTCTGAATACACCTAATTATAATCAGAACTCTACTGGCTACATTATAGGTTATGTGTCCATGAATCTTCTAAGTCTAGGACTAACACTGCTGCTTCTAGTCCTGCCTCTATCCCTTCTGTCCACATCATGGCACACACCTCAGTGCCACTTTCTCCCCAGAGTCCCCATGGAGGGCCATCCCTGCTCTGGCTGTGCAGAGGCCTAACACACTGAACTCTCCAAAGCTTAGTTAGATGTGCTTTTTTTTTCCAAGGTGGAGAGTTGAATATATATGTGATTACCACAACTCAAGAGAATGATAAAAAGAAAACTGGAGGGGACATCCCATCTTTTGAGCACTTGCCATGTATCACTTAAGGCTTGATTATTTTACAGATGAGGAAACTGAAGCCTGAAAAGGTTGAGTAACTTTTCTTCAAGGCTCATAGTTAGTGTGTCATAAAAATGAGGCTCAGACCCAGATCTGTTTGATGCTGATGTCTGTGTTTTACATCACTAGGTTCTCCTGCTTCTATCTACAAAGAAAAAAGTCAGCATGCTATTTAATCAGAGATTGTTTCTTTCCTTTTTTATCCACCCAAGCTGTAGAACTTGCTAACTTTATTGATAAATGTATAATAAAAGTATATTTTATACCCCCATTTATTAAATATATTTCTCTTTATATTTGACAGAATTAGGTGAGACCTCCAGAGATTACCTGCCCAACTGGTTTTCAAATAAGTCTTTCTTTTTTTAATGGGAATTTTATTTTTTTCAGGGTGAAACTTTTTAAATATTTTATTCTTAATATCAGAACTAAATGGAGATATACAAATTGTAAAAAGTATCTCAATAAGCATCAATATTGTGTCAAAGTTCAAATCCCTAGGACATAAGAAAAAAACTATGCTTTTGTTTTGTATTACTAGATTTTTCAATCCACACTTAAATCTTAACTCTTAAGTTCTTTTTAGGAAAATTTGTTGAAATTATCAGAAAGATTTTACAGTCACCGTTTGAATTCTCTGGCATTTGGAAGATCACTGAACCCTAATCATTAAAACTAAAACTGCTCTAATTCTATTGCATCCCAAAGGCTCAAGCTTGCCAGTCCTTTTTGAAAGATGGAATAGACTATGTTCTATTTTGAAATGAAAAATGAAAGTCCATAAGAGCCTCTTACATTTTTCTTTATGTTTTATCTTTACCTTTTAAAAAATAGGATATAATGAATTGATAAGAATATTTTGTATGAAGAGCTTTTCTAAACTCAAGGTCTTTAGGACAGAGTAAAAGGATTTTATAGACAGAAAGAATTAAAGTAGTAGTTGAGAATAGAAATTACTTTTTTGATAACAACTTTATTGAAATATAGCTCATATCACATAATTTATCCATATAAGATGTACAATTCAGTGGTTTTTAATATATTAATAGAGTTGTATAAGACCATTGACATAATAAATTTTAGAACATGTTCATTACCCCAAAGAAACCCCTACGCATTAGCAGTCACTCTGCTTTCCCCCCCCCCAAATTCCCCAGACCTAGGCAACTACTAATCTTTTGATCTCTATAGATTTCATATAAGTGGAATCATATAATCTGTAGTCTTTTGTGACTGGCTTCTTTCACTTAGCATATTGTTTTCAAGATCCAAGAAATAAGTTAAAAGAATTTTTTATCTCATTTTAAGAATGTTCTATACATACTTGCTATTTTAAAATGAGTACATAAAGCAGCTTCCTTTAGTTAATTAATTGGTCACACATAGAAATTAGGCAATCTTTGGGTTAAAGTTGATTTGTTGGTATTGTCTGTGAATTATTTGCTCAGTGTTTTGGAGCAAAAGCTATTAAAACCTAAAGTCATGGTTTTGTTCCTGTTTGGATTAGTTGACTCTGCCCCATTTAGGGTCACAAATTGCATTCCTAGCCTCACTTCACCAACTTGAACCTGCATATAGACTGCAGGGAATTTGGAAGGTCTGTGGATATATAAGAACAAACCATCACTGTTATCAGAAAGGTAATTCAAGAGAGATCCTTGTTAGACCCAGGAGACGTGCAGTAGGATTAAAAAAACAAAAAGGCTTGGGACAGAGGTTTACAGAGGACTCTCAAAATTTAATTGTTTTTATCCTGCTAAACTTCACTAATGTGAATCAATATATTAGAGTTTTAAAAAGATAATTGACCTGTATTGCTTCTGTATTGAAACAAGGATGTTTTCTTCCCCTACCTTAGGAGGAATCTCCCTGGAGATAGAGCAAAAGCTCTTGATATTATGATTCCCCTGGTGCAAAGTGAAGGGCAAGTAGCTTCAGATATGTATTGCCTAGTTGGTCGAATCTACAAAGACATGTTTTTGGACTCTAATTTCATGGACACTGAAAGTAGAGATAATGGAGCTTTTTGGTGAGTATGTAGGATAAGATGCCTGATAAACCTAAGACATAAAAAAACTGTTTGCAAATTAAAGTGTTAAATTACTGTTATTATAATTTAGATTATGTATTTTGAAATAAACCTTAGAATTTATAGCTTTAGGAAACAAGTTTGACTAAATTCATTTAATATACCAGAGGAAACAGGTAAGTTAGATGAAAAGATATTTTTTAGAAATACAGTTTTGTGTAACGTTTATATAAAGACATGAAAGAAGAGCTGAATGAACAGGAAAATATACCAAGTTTGTGGATGAGAAGACTTGGTATTTTAAAGATGTAAATTATCCTCAGAAGGGCTTTTTATGTAATTTGACAAATTGATTCTAAAATATATTTGAAAAATAAAGGACCAAAATAGGCAAAGCAATTTTGGAGAACAAGGTGGAGGGACTTGCTCTACCAGATAACAAGACTTACTATATAGATGTAATCATTAACACATTGCAGTATTAGTGTCGGCATAGACAAGTAAAACACTGGAACAGAAGAAATAGCCTGGAACAGACTGAGATATTTATGAGACTAGACTTATATGTCAGAGTAGGAAAACTATGACCAGAGGGGAAAAGATGAACTCTTCAGTAATGCTACTGGAAAATTGGTTTATCAGCTTGTAAAAATAAAATCGGGTCCCAAAAAAATAAAAATAAAATCTAAGTGAATTAAAGACTACAATATAAAAAAATACTTTTAGAATAAAATGTACAAATTGTACTTATGACTTTGGGGTAAGGATGAATTTCTTAAACAAGGTTTAAAAATACCATAAACCATAAAAAGAAAACATTCGAAAACTGAGTACATTAAAACTTGCTTCTGCTCATCAAGGTTCTGGCTTTTGGAAATGGAAGAGTAGGTTCTATTGCATTGATTCTCTGGAAAATAACAATAAATACTCGGAAAACACTTTTTAAAAACATTTGAGAGCATTCAAGAGTGACTAAAAGTAGTCATAAACTAGAGAGGTTTTGATTCTTGGATGAAGGACACCACATTGGTTAAGATCCATATTTAAATGACTTTTCCCCTGACACATTCCCTAGTCTGGAGGGCATAGGACACATAGAACTCAAAAAAAAAAAATCAGTCTTACTGGCCTAAGGAGTCAGTTTGATGCTGCCAGAGTGGCTGGAAATTGAGTGCGATACCCCCAAGTGAAGGAACCAGTGAGAAAGAGCCCCACAATCTGTATATAAATTCCCCTTCAGTTCTTGGCTGACCCCTGATGTGTGCAAAGGAGCCTGAGCAGAAAATAGCCGCTAGAGGCTAAATGAACTGAACAGGATTTCATAAGCTGCTCAGTGTAGAAGAGACAATTTGGAGTTTAACCCTCACCAAGTTAAGAGGGGATGAATAAACAGTTTGAGCTTTCCACTGAAACTTCGGAAGGGCCAAGGCTTAGGAATTAAGAACTTCATTCCAGGACTAAGGAAGTGCACTGAAATTGAGAGCAAAACCAAAACAGAGACACTCTAATAAAACCTAATACCAAACCTCCACATGATCAATAATTTATTTGCCTGTTGTAACAAAACTCATACTCTTAAGAGGAGGATAACAGAATCCAAACTCTCTACAACATATCTTCCAAAATGCTTAATACACCATCAGAAACTACTAGATTGTGAAGAAATAGTAAAGTGTGTTCCATAATCAAGAACAAATCGGTCAATAGACCCACAGACAACACAGATTTTGGAATTATCGGAAAAGGATATAAAAATAATAATATATTAAGGAGACTACTGGAAAAGATGGATATTGTGGATGAAAATATGAAGAATTATAGGACATATATGTAAATGAGAAGAACCAAATGGAAATTTTAGCACTGAAGTAAAAATTTCATCAGAAGAGGTTAACAGCAGGTAGGACACAATATAAAAAAGAAGCAAAAAACTTGAAAACAAATTATTAGAAAGCATTCAAATTCAAGCAGAGGAAAGAAAATAATTGAGAAATTAAATCTCAGTGACTTGTGGAATAGCATTGAACAGTCTAACATACTGTCGATTGGAGTCTGAAGAGAGAAGAGAGGTGGTATAGTAGGAAAAATACTTGAAAAATTAGTGGCCAAGTATTATCCAAATCTGACAAAACAGACAATAAAACAGCCCACAGATCTAGGAACCTGGGCAAAATCCAAGCAGGATAAATTCAAGGAAAACCATGCCTTAGCACATCATAGAGTTGCTGAAGAAAATCAAAGGAAATATCATAAATGTAACCTAGGTAAAAAGATACATTATTTTCAGGGTAAAGAGTGTGTGCTGACTTCTCATCAGAGGGAAGCCAAAAGACAGTGGAATAGCTTATTTAAAGTGCTTAAAGAAGAAAACAGCCAGCCAATAGTTCAGTGGTAATGTCTTTAAAAAATGAGGTGAAATAAAGACTTTTCTAAAATAAAAAAATAAAAAACTGAGATAGTTTGTTACCAGCAGGTCTTTACTACAAGAAATGTTAAAGGGACATCTTTAGATTGAAGAAGTGATACCAGATGGAAAGTTGGATGTGTAGGTAGAAATACAGAGCACTGGAAATGGTAAATATAGGAATAAAAATCAAAGATATCAACAAAGTGAAAAAATAAACCACAGACAGGGAGCAATACACATTACCAATGTAGAATTTGTATTCAATATATGTAAATAATTCCTAAAATATTTAAGAAAAAATATTATAAATGGGCATAGGCTATGAACAGGCCATTTACAAAAGTGGAATCACAAATGGCCAATAAACATTTTTAAAACATATAAAAAGATGCTTTACCTGCAAGCTAAAACAACGATATACCATTTTATACTATTTATATTAACAAAAAATTTTAAGCCTCCCAATATCAATTGTTGGCAAGGATGTTAGAGAAATGAGTCCTAATTCCCTCCTGGTCGTGGTAGAAATTTTTATGACCACTAAAAGATTTTGGCATTATCAAGGAATGTTGATAGCTAGCCTACCCTAGATCTAGCAGATCTACTCCTAGTTATATACCCTTAGGGAACTCTTCAAGTTTCTCTCCATAGACGTGTCATCATTATATATATATTATGTTGAGCAAAATAAGCTAATGGCAGATAGACAACAATATCGTTTATAGAAACTTTGAAAACAATCATACACATCTAAGAAAGGTGTAGATGCATGAATTCACATCCTAAATTCCCAGTTCAGTATGTTAGTTATCAGTGGGAAGGGAGTAGAAAGGGATCGTGCAGTGATTTACATGTAGCTGCAAGAATATTTAAAACATTTTATTTCTTAAGCTGAGTGATGGGTATGTGAGGGTGTTGCTTATATTATTATTGTACTTCTTAGTATTCCTAAAGCATTCCTAAAATATCCCCTGATTAAAAAAATATATTAAAGGAGGTTGATATACTTCAGGAGTTCCTCCAAGATAGTCATAAAATTTTTTAAGTTACAGAACAGAAATCTTAACTTTTAAAATCTTTTATTTCAGCAGTTTAACAGGGAACTGAAATTCGGATAATGGATTATAATCAGGGAGGACAATTTAGGGACAGTGTTTTCTTAGATCCTTATGGAAAGCTTCAGTTTGGACTTTGACATTCATATTATAAATTTTTGTTACAACCCCAAGAGTTTCACATTTTCTCTTAACTAAGTTTTCTTGCAAAAGAGGAATATAACTGTGCAGTCTATTACTAGAAGATTTACACTTTACGAAAATTCTTAATTGTAAGAGGATTAGAATCTTATATTTGAAGCATTATGGCAGTATAAATACTTTAATATGGTAGTGATAATGAAATTCAGAGGTAATCTTTAAAGGCCTGATTTTCATGGTCAGTGAATTTAAATGGAAAACATTTCCTATGAAGTTAGTGAGCATTGTGCACAGGAATAAAAAAGCAAACAATTTAGACTTACAGAGAGCTTTCAAGGTCACATAAAGTTTAGTTATGAAAGTTTTTTTCTGGTTGTATTTTTGTTTTAACTTTCTGTATTTCCAGATTCTGGCTTCTTTTTTTGGTTCCCATTTAGCTTAGGAACATTAATTGTCTCTCAGAGGAGCTTTGTGTTCATGGTCTTCGGGTCAAATTGAAGATGTCAGATTTCTATGATTTCATTTTAAGGTATCCACTAATTTTCTAGGAAGAACAGGGAAGGCTGTTAGAGCTCAACGCCTTTTAATGCGGAGTCCGTAGGAGTTGATCTTGTGTTGATCTTGTGTGTGTCACTCACTGATTTATTTAGTAATATAAGAATGTCACTTTTACTGTAGATTACTTATCTCTAACCTTCCATTATTGTCATTATATCCTTTTGCCCTAACAGTTGCTAAGAAGGCTCCCCCCCATTTTAACGGGGTGTTTTTTTCATGTCCTCACCCTGTAAAGCTCCGTCCGTCTTTCTTAGTGTTTTGATCCAGCTCCCACAGGACTGCAAACCCATTCATTTGTGTTGGTGTATTGGCATTGTCTTTAACCTTCATTTCTGTTAGAGCTGAGACTAAAAGCACCTTGTCAAAGTGCTCACACAAAGGCTATCACCGAGGTTATTAGGCTTCCCGCCAGACTTACCCTGGATTCCATATTTCCTGAGTCATGGGTCCCCAAAGAGATGATTCAGCTGACCTTTTTTAAGCCTCTGGGTTTTCACCTGTCAGATACTGGTGCTGGGATAAGAAGTGGGATGTCAAGGCAGGTAGTGAGTCCCACAGGCTCCTTTCCATTGACACTTTCCATGGCCTGACTCATTTTCTGTTGGCTTGAATAGACAGTGATCTACTGACCATGGGTAGTTTAAGGATGAGAGCTTCAGCATAGTAGAAAAACAGTCCCAAGCAGTTGTGATCACAGTGTCTCATAGACTCTGGCAGTTCCCCTTTCTAACATCATTACAGAGTTCAGTGTTCTTGCCCATTATTAGAGGGAGAAAGTTTTACACACTGAGCATTATATTTGGCACAAGTACTGTACCTAGGCACCCTTTTACTTCTAGGTGACCCTCTAATGCAAGTCTGTCTTCTGATAGGTTTCCTTGCTGGGCTCAGAGTGCAAAAACAGAAAATAAGAAAAATGTTTATAGCTTAGATATTTTAAGTTTGCAGAATTGTAGTATGTAAGAACAAACTTTCATTGTTGAGTCTTACCTGGAAGAGAGGATGAATTGTGCAAAAATAGAAAATATAAAAGTTTATGGTTTAGATTTTTCTGAAGTTTGCATGGATGGAGGGTGAGTGGTTTGAATCAACATGTCCTGCTGATTTAAGTATTAAGAAACAGTAGTTCTCTAACATTTGGTTTTTCATTGTTACTTTCTTAGTTATTTTTCACTGAAGCTCTTGCAGATAGCTAAAATAATTCCATTTTTCTCTGTTTATATTTCTATAATCCAAGTTAAGATATGAAAAATGCCTTTTTGATCTATAGATAAACAGATTAACTTTCAGTTACTAAAATATGTAGCTTTTTATCATAGCTGTTCAACATCAAGTTAAGTATATGTTAAAGAAAGCAGTGATGCCCGTCACGAGTCTTAGAGGATATTGGGGCTGATACAGGAGAAAGAACAAGAGGAGACATTGAACCCGGGAGGATATTCAGCTTTCAGAGTATGAAATATTGTGACCAAGAGCCTAGAGTCACACCCTAAACAAAGGCCACGGAATTTCTGAAGTGATAGACTTAACTGGAATGACCCCAGGAAATATTATGGACCATGATTTAGAGGGCCATGGAAAGTTCACTGCCAAGATTTTGTCCAAAGTTTTTTAACCTAATTTTAAAAAAGAAATAACTATGAAATAATTATGCTGAATTTATATGCAGATGACTTAGAACATTTTGTTATATTGGAGGCTTAGGCAAGATGGACATTTTTCTTCCTATTTTACATCTGAGGCATTTGAAATGCAAAGAACTTAAGTCAATTTCTTGATGTCCTGTGACTGATAAAATTCCAAATCTAGTTTTTTTTTCAGATCGTGTTGTTTTTACTACATTGCAGGGACACACATTTCCTGGAATGTCTATACTGTTTTGTTGAAGAGCATGGACTTTTGGGAAACTGACAGGAGAAAAAAGTTGACTTAGTGTAATCTCAAGCAAATTACTTAACCTTTAGGAAATTTTTTTATTTAAAAATAATAATATCAACCTAGGTGAGTTAGACTGTTCTTAGCATCCTACAAGTAGCAGAATGCTCCAGTGGGTTTAAACAATAAGGAAATGTATCTTTCAAACCCTGAAGTGCAGAAATAGGGCTTCATCTGGCATACGTTGAGTTGGCAGCTTAAAAAGGTGAGGCGGGGTCTGTTCCATCATTATTGCCCTGGGTGGCTACAGCTGTTTCAGGCATCAATCTAATTTAGCTACACCAAGGTCTGGAGATGAATGAGGCCATCTTTTTCTGTATTTTTGTCATAGGACTGAGAAAACACATTCATAAAAATCTACCCCATACTGGAAATATCAGGGGACACTTTGTAAAGTATATGATTGTCTAACTACTATACTGTACACCTGAAACTAATACAAAATAATATTGAATATAAACTGTAATTGAAAAATAAAATTAATAAGTAGGGGGGAAAACCCTACCCCAGACTTTCCTTACGTTTCTTTATGCTTCTAGTATTTCATTATCAATCCAATACTACACAAATCACTGGCAAGATTATTACAGCTGGTTTAGACTGATCACTTTAGGAGGAATGAATGCTCTTTTGTGAGAATTAAGAATAGTAGGCATTTGGTGTTATGTCCTTAGTATATAATATGTGAAAATGTTTTGTATTTCTTTATATATTGTTATAATTATCCCTGTTCAAAATGAATATTAACGAGATTAAATTTCCCTTTTCCTAAAATATTCATAAGTTTTCTTTCTGTTTCTGGATGTAGCTGAAGCTAATGAAGGAAAATTATAGGGTCTTTGTATACTTTTTGCATAAGCTTTGTTTTAACTTCATATGCCATGGCTGTTATGGGGTCACATGGAATAGGCAGAGATTGGACTCATATTTGATGTTAGAGATGATGCTATTCTTTCTTAAGGGGAGATATGAAGTCTTTTTTAGAACTTTGAAAGCAAAATAGGTGTCCCTACTGTATTAGCATAATCATGTCTCTCCTGTTGTAATGCCAAAAAAAGATCTATAGGCAGGAAATTAAAAGCATTAAAGTATTTATTAGCATTACTGTGTTCATTTTTCCATAGTAACTTGGGAAAGAACAGACGGCCTTGCTTTATCAACTAATTTTATTTTACGTCAGTGACAGTGTTGTTCAAACAGTAGTGTGTGCCTAATAACACTTCAGTTTTTATATTATTAATGGGGTTGGCTTCACTTTGGAAGAGTTATGTAACAAACCAATCAACCTACAAATAAAGACTAATGTCTATTTTCCATTTGCCAGATTAGTCCTTTATTCTTTTTCTTGGCTTTAAGATATCTTTCTCTGTGTTATCTCTATTTTCACTGCCCTCCATACCCCCCAGAGTTTTATCTCACCATTTTTCCATTGACATCATTTTTTGTTTAGTTTTTTATTTTGTCTATTAGGTGAGTTTCCCATTTTTGGATGATTTTTATTTTTAGAACACATAGCCTGAAGAGTTTAATGACTCAGCATGACACCCAGCTCATTGGTATGCAGACGTAGATGGCTCCTAAGGAGCCAGCAATTCCAGGATGACCTGGAGACTTGGGTAAAACACACTGTATGTCCACTGTTGCTTTGTAAACAAGCTTCATGGTACATTGATGCCTTGACCTTGATTTAATACTGCACTCATCAGATGATAGATTGGATGAAGCTCTGTTATGGCATGATCATGTTAAATTTCAAGAATGATGATGTTTAATATGTCACTGTGGAGGTTTCCTGATTGTGGCTAACAAGTATTGAGCACCTAAAGAGAGCAGCTAAAGCTTGTTTTATGTAACGTAGTTGTCATAGAGATGAGTGAGAGAACTAGATGTTTGCCAGTGTTAGGTTGAAACAAGAGAATATGGAAGAATAGGGGTGATTTCACTCCATAAACCAAAGCAGTCATTTCCGAGCCTGGCTGAACATCCTGTCAGTGGGGCACTTTTTCACAATATTGAGTTCATTGCCCCTGGAGATTCTCTCAGGGGTCCATTTTATTCAATAGTTAACCATAATTGATAGTATGACTATTCCCTTTTATTAAGTGTTTAGATTTTTCCCATATTTTTGCTGTTTCTCCTTCCTCCTAAATCTTTACTGTTGTTCACACCCTTAAAGATTTAATTAAGTTTAACCTCCTGGCCCCACCTCTATCTGCTCCTCTTCGGAGCATTCCAAAAAGTGTCTCCACCCATCTTCCCAGCCTTCTTAGAATGTGAGCTCTGCATTTTAATTTGTTGTAAAATTATTGGCAGTTACTGTAAAGATAGTTTAGATTGATCATAAACATATGAAAACTGTTCATTCTCAGAAGCAGTCAAGTGCACCTTAAAACCCTGAGCTATGCTTTCTTGTGATCAGTTGGCAAAGGTGAAAAGAGATGAGAATACTTTATTTTGGCATGGGTGCAGTGGAAAAGTGTCTCTCCTACACTGCTCTTGGGAATATGAATTGGTAAGACCTTTCTGGAAATCAGTTTGGCATTGTGCATCAAGAGTTTTGAAATAATTCCTGTTCTTTAGTCTACTTACATCCTTTGGAAACCATCCTAAAGAAATAGCACATACAGAAAAAAAGATAATGTATACAACAGTGTTCACTACACTGAATTTTATGTTAACAAAAAATTAAAAGAAACCTAAATGTCCAATAGAAGGGAAAATTTTAAATGAATGATAACATCCCCATGCGATAGAATATCATTAATTCAAAATTGGAGGGGGTTGGTGGTAAAACAGCAGGGTAGGGCAAAAGTAGGTTTACAGTTTTGAGTACATGAAACAGTTCATTTTTTGTATTATTTATTAATTATTGTATTATTTTCCATACAAACTACGTTAAACTTACTATTGCCTTTACCCTGTATACATGTCATGAAACTTACCATTTTAACCATTTTTAAGCATGCAGTTAATTCAGTGGCATTAAGTACATTTGCATTGCTGTGCAACCACATCGCAATCCATCTACAGCCTTTCTCCTCTTGCGTAACTCAAACTCTATTCCTGTTAAACAATTTCCTGTTCTCTCCTCCCCCAGCCCCTGGCAGCCGCCATTCTATTTTCTGTCTTATGAATTTGACTACTCTAGTACTTCATGTAAGTGGAATCATATGGTATTTGTCTTTTTGTGTGTGTGACTGGCTTATTTCACTCATCATGATGTTCTCCAAGTTCATCCATGCTGTAGCGTGTGTCAGAATTTTCTCTTTTAAGGCTAAATAATCATATTTATACACCACATTTTGTTTACCCATTTACTTGTCAGTGGACATTTGGGTTGTTTCCACATTTCGGCTATTGTGAATCATGCTGCCGTGAACAGTGGCGCACAAATACCTGTTTGCGTTCCCTGCTTTCAAGTCTTTTGACTATATACCCAGGAGGAAATTGTGGTTTAAAAAAATCCTTAATATCATATCAAATTTTAAAAGATTATAAAAATAGCATGATTCTCTTTTTTTGGGGGGGGGGAAGTATGCATATAGTAAAAGGAATGGAAGAACATAGCTAGAGTTTGGGGCTCTTTATTTTCTTTCTGACTTTTCTGTTATAAGGAATATATACAAATACATAGTTTGAATTAAATAGAGCCCCCCCATTTCCAGATGAAGTCAACAGTGATTTGGCAATAGTTTTCTAATGCTGTCCTGCTTTGCTTCTGAATTACATAAGTGATAATTTCAGAAATATACCTTAAGATGTAATGCACCATGAAATTCAGTGTAATTACTTGTATGTCTCACACAAAGAATCACAGCTGTTTATATCACAGAGAAGGAAAAATGACAGCTAAACAGAAAGAACTTGACTTGAGCTTAATTTTTTCTTTGACGGCAAGTGCATGTTCTTCAGATAGAAGTAATCAGTTCAAGAGTATTTCCTTTATTCTTGACTTTGTTGAACATCTCAGTGCAGATGCAAAAAGTGAACTAAGGCTTTCTTATAAAGACTTCATCGCTCACTTCTAATCAAGTACTTAGAGCTAGCTTGCAGTCAGCTAACAGATAACAGTGCTAGTAAGGCCACCCTGGAACAAAACCAATTGTTTTGAAAGCTTAATGAGAAGTTTGCATCTTTTAAATCTAATAATGAATTGAAGAATACAAATTACCCTCTTTCTACAAATATTTAGTACTAAAAGAGAAGAAGATGAACAGTAGTTGGAAATACCTTCGTGCAGTTACTCAAAGTCACTAGACTTCCCTTAAGGTGTGAATGTCTGGTTCCATCCTTAAGATTTGTTTTCTTCATGAAGTCTTTAATTTAGCTTCACTCACATATAATCATTTTATTTATCTTTATAGATAGGTTTAAAGTATTAATCATTTTTTAGAGATTTCTTTATGTAAGGACTAACATTGTTCATGTTCTTTTATCCTCTTGCTAGTTAATCTATGAAGTTTTCAATGACAAAATTTCTTCTTCGGTGCATTTTTATGGGCACATTAAGCAGTCTTGTCATATCAGTCTTTTACAAATGTTAGTCTTCAGTCTAATAAGATTGATTAAATATGTTTTGTGACAAACACCATTCTTTCCAAGAATTCATTACTAGCTATTTCTGCTGTAGATAGAGTACAAACTTTATCCTTAATATAAAAGCAGTTCTCTCTGTTTTTCTTTCCTATTGTTATCTTTCCTTTTTCACCCACCTCCCTTTTACTTTAAAAAAAAAGTAGTGAAAAAGCACTAAAAAAACCCCCAACTTTTAACAGACACCAAAGGGTAGGCAAAGTAATACAGAGAAGAGGGCTCAGGCCTTGGAATCCAGCAGAACTGGGTAAAATTCCTGTTTGACCACTTCTAAACTGCATGGCTTAGTGTTTCCATGCTTCAGTTTCCTGGTCAGCAAACCTGAGGAAATCCTTCCTGTCTTCAAGATTTGTCATAATTAGAAGTATTAGGCCTGACGGGTCCAGTATAATGCCTTATACCTAGTAGGTGCTCAGTAATCTGGGCCAGCTAAAATTATTGTTTCTTTTACCATTTGGTGTTAATCACAGCTTTTTGAACGTCATCTGTGCTATATTGTATTTCTGTTAGAAATACACTGTCCCTGTTTGTAGAAAGAGCGTATATTCCCACCCCATGGCACGAGGTTTGGGTGTGTGTCTTGATCGATGCTCATTATGAACATAAGTTTAAGAGCCATGTTGTGGTTGTGCTATGTGTACTTTTCCTTAGCTAATTCCCAGAGGAAGCTGTTCCTACACGCTAGATCCCAGAGGGAAAACAGTGTGGAGCAGAGCTGAACCAATATAACGCAGAAAGGTGGCATGAACAGCATTTCAAGCCTCTGGGGTTTGCTGTTGTTTAATATATGGAAAATGAGCACCAAGGAACTAAAGAATAGAAGTGTGCCAATAATAAGGCTCAACATGCTTGGTATAACAGCTTCAAGCTTTTTAGTAGTTGCATGAAAAAAAGATCATGTATCAGTTCTTCAGAGGAAATTGAACTCTCCCTAGCAATAAATGAAAGGAATCTCTCATGTAAGGCCCTATGTAGGCAACAAAGAAAGCTGTATAAACTGTCACTATTTTTATCAAGTAGTGAATTCCAAAAACAATAAAATGTAATGCAATAAAGGTGATACGCAATTCACTCATTTAATGTGGCCTAAGGATGTAGCTTTTTGATCGTATGGTTTTTATCAAGGTCAGGATTTAGACTACTGAAAGAAGTGTATAGATTACTTTTATCTTATGTGAACTGCTGTGTTTATCACTTGTCTCAGCCCAGTTCTTGGTAAGAAGTGTTTGCGTTCTTTGATAAAGCAAATATTTTGTAATCACCTGCAATGTGTCAGGCAGTCTGGTGATTCAGGCACTAGAGATTCAGTGCTCAATATTACTGACAAGTTCCCTGCTCTCATGAGGCATGCATTCTATTGGGGGAGATAGACGACAAAATCTCAGGTGGTTATAAATTCTGTAATAGATAAGAACTGTTTTTTTTTCTTGTGTTATGCTAATATGTGATTTTTAAGAAAATTTTAAAATTTCACGTAAATTGCCATATTTATTGGCATAAAGTTGTTTGGAATATTCTTTTACTTCTTTTTAAGTGCTAGTAGGACCTTTAATTTGTATTTTCTCTCTTTTCCCCTCCTCCCACTCCTCTCTCTCAGACTGCTGGCTAGGAGTTTATTAATTTTACTGATTTTCTTGTCGAACTCACTTTTGGCACTGCCGATAATCTTTGGTGCACAGATGTTTTCTATTTCATTGATTTCAGCTCTTTATTAATGTCCTTTCTATTCTGTTTGAAGCTAATGTGCTGTTATCTTTTTAGATGTGAGCTTAGAACATTGATTATTCAGCTCACTTTTTTCCAACATATGCATTTAAAGGTATAAATTGTTCTGCATCCCAGAAATTTTGACATATTGAATTTTCAATACTGTTCAGCTCAAATACCTTTTAATATTATGGAGTAGATTGCTCTCGTGTTTATTGGTCACATTTTCCTGGCTCTTTGCATGTCTCATTAATTCCTTATTGTATCCCATACATTTTGTATTTAAGAATTATTATTGAGACTGAAGATGATTTTATTTTCTCTAAAACAAGTCTCTCACTGTCCTCTGTTAGCAGGATTGTGTAAGAAGTTGCTTATCTCAACAAATGTAATTGAGTTGAGTTGGGTCTGGGTTTCAGTTTTAGTTGACCAATTCTCTCTCTCTTTTGTCCTTGCTTCTTAGCTGTGACACCCCTTCAGTTTTTAATAAAAAAACAAAGATGCATCTATTTCTTTATCCCTTAAATACTGTGGGAGATTTCATATCTGCCCTTTGGAGTTTTCAGTGTAACCTTTTATTCTCTGACATCATACAGCTCCAAAATTTGGTAAATTTCTTAAGACTGTCATATATTTGCTGCAGCCTCCTCCTTCTTGTGGCGCTTCACTCCTGAGTAGTGCCAGACTTCCGGAGATTTCACTCTCCCTTCCCCGCCCTGCATCCCACAGCCTCCATACAACCCAGCATTCAGTGAATGTCCTGTGGAGAACACTGGTCACATGTTGGGCGTTCCTCCAGGTTTCACTCTCAAGCCAACCCATGCAAGTCTCAAGAAATCCACTAGTTTTTCTTTTCCCTGTTAGAGTTTCAGATAGGTAGAGTTGCTGTGCCTATGCCAAACCTAAGCTTAATCTTACGGTCTGAATCAGCAAATGCCCCTAAAGAAAACAAAAGCAATCAGCTCATCTTGGAAGGGACTTCCCTATCTGGAGTTTCATTGTAATGCTTTTGTTGTTATTGTTGCTTCCATAGATTTTCAGTATCTTCCGAATATTTTTTTGATATATATATTTTTTACCTCCCAGTTGTAACAAGAATGATAGCTTCTGCCTGGCCAGGCATGGCTCAGCAGTTGAGCATGGACCTAAGATCCAGGAGATCGCGGTTCGTTTCCAGGTCAGGGCACATGCCCTGGTTGTGGGTTCGTGCAGGAGGCAGCTGGTCAATGATGACTCTCTCATTATTGATGTTTCTCTTTCTCCCTCTCTCTCCCTCTCTCTGAAGTCAATAAAGTTATATTTAAAAAAAAAAAAAGACATTAAAAAAAAAAGAATGATAGCTTCCAAGTAGACTGCTACATCTTGCTCAAAAACAAGTTTTCTCCCAAAGGGGAACCCTAGTACACTGCTGGTAGGAATGCAGACTGGTGCAACCACTATGGAAAGCAGTATGGAGGTTCCTCAAAAAATTAAAAATAGAGCTGCCTTTTGACCCAGTGATCTCACTTCAAGAAATATATCCTAAGAATCCTGAAACACTAATGCGAAAGAATAAATGCACCCCTATGTTCACAGCAGCACAGTTTACAATAGCTAAGATCTGGAAACAGCCCAAGTGCCCATCAGTAGATGAGTGGATAAAAAAGCTGTGGAACATTCACACCATGGAATACTACGCAGCTGTAAAGAAGAAGAATCTAGTACCCTTTGGGACAGTATGGATGGACCTTGGAGAATATTATGCTAAGTGAAATAAGCCAGGCAGAGAAAGACAAACATCACACGATCTCACTTATATGTGGAATCTAAAGAACTTAATAAACTGATGAACAGAATAGATTCAGTGACATGGAAGCATGGATCAGACTGACGGATCTCAGAGGGATGGAGGAGGGCGGGTGGGTTGAAGGGGAGAGAGTAACCAAAGAATTTGTGTGCATATATGCACAACCCAAGGGCAATAGTGTGGAGAGGGACTGGAGAGGGGAATGGGACGGGGTGGAATGGGTCATTGGGGAGAAAAGGGACACCTGTGATACTTTAAACAAAAATAAACAAAAACAAAAAGTTTTTTCCCACACAGTGAATAGTCTTCTACAATTTAAATGGCCACATAGCTTTCCAACATTTGGAATATATTTTATTCCCTTTTATGCTTTATAATATCATTGCAAATTTAGAGTATTTTCTTATCTTGCAACAAATATCCTTGTAACTAAATTTCTGAGCACATATTTAATACTAAAATTTTTAGTATAAATTTATAGATTTGTAATTGTTGTGTCAATAGGCATGCATAGACATTTTTGTTTTTGTTTTACTTTTACAATTTTGATAGATATTGGCAAATTTGTACAAGAAATACTGTACTAATTTACTTCGACAGTGTGGGAGAATTCCTGCTTCCTGTGGGTAGTATATTAATAATACATGACAGAATTTTATTTCTTTTTAAATATACCTACATGTTATTTTTTATTTTTAGTGGTCAAGTAGTATAATATACTTTATTAATACCACCTACATATTATTTTAATCTCTAGAAAATGTTAAGACTACTTTCTCCTCAATATCCAATTATTGTCATGGAGTCCTATGAGCCCTAGGAAAATATGAATAAGTTATTTTATTGGTATTTATATTTTGGTTAAAATATATGTTGTTTATGGTAACAAAAAAAAATGTAAGCCTAACTTTTCATTTTGGTTAGTTTTGACACATAGGAAGCAGTCATTATTTATTGATTGCTTTGGGCCATGTCTTGCTTTGTGCATCTTTTTTTTAGTATCTTTAAAAGAAGTACTCCATGTTCTTTGGTTTCAGGAGAAATGAAAGAATTTATTTGATGAAAAATATTGCATATCTTGATATGACTTGGTAGAAAGGGAAGTGTATAACTTCTTTCTTCTCCTATACTCTTTTTTACTGGAACCTTCTTCTGGATTCTGACTTATATGAGTCTTATAAATCCTGTTTGTCCTTGATATGACTGGCGTTGAATATCAGTAGTCTGGGTACATGCTTCTTCCGTTTTAGAATTGGGAATTCTGGAGAGATAAAAATGCTTTTTAATCACGAACAGTGATGCAGTTGGAAATATTATTTTTCTTATTTCACACACATAACTATTTCAACCAAGTAGTTAAGATTAATAGGTAAGTAGTTGAGATTAATATGTATTTGATTTTTGTTTCCATTCATATGCTTGTTCTACTTAAAAAGTAAGACCCTTAAAAAGGGCACATGTTCCTAAATATTCAGAAAAGTGTACATTTTCTTTCCTTTTGAAGTTCCACTTATTTTAAATTATGGAAAATTTCTAGTATATATAAAAGGCAGGAATATACTATAATGTACACTATTGTGCCTGCCACCACTTTTGCTATTCCCATCTTTCATTTTTACTGTAAACAGTTTAAATAGGAATACCTTTATCTTGAAATTGTAATGTGTTTTTTATGCATAACCTTTTTTTGTATCAAGTATTCATTCAGGAGGTGTTTAATCCTTATATTTTCCTCAGTCTGATTCTTTTAAAAAAAGATTTCATTTCATGTTTGTCTTAGGCAGTTTCTGTTAGTCACTAGAGCATTTATTTTACTTTTTTTCTTCATGCACCGAAATGAAATAATACTGAATATTGTTGCCTGTTGAATGATATATGTGAAGAAACTCTAGAATGGATCCTAGGAAGTGTTACCTTGAAAATACAGTGGATATGCAAACACTGAAGTCTTTTGAAATGTTGAAGTATTTTCAAAGGTTGATATTCAGTTTCATGCATATTCAGAAAAGTCTTTTTATTCTCTTTGAGCTAAAATTAGTATGCATAGTACAATCTCTGTTTTTCTTAATTTCTTAGTGCAATTAACATTTTTAATTTTATTTCTGTATCACTGTTATGGAACTGTTTCAGTATGTTACCCAGATGATCCTCCTCGTTGCTCTGTGTATTTTTAGGGCTTTTTATAAAACCTCTTTTAAAAATATGTGCACAGTTCTCATTTTGAAATTTTCACTGTGCACACATGCACACACTATCACATTTCTGGTAAACTATTGAAGAGAAGACTTTTTCAAAGACTGGGCTGCTATGGTGAGGGTGGGTTAAGTGGGGGCGTGCAGTGGATCTGAGGGTGAGGATATGCAGTCACTTAAGCATTAAATCCTAACAGCACACTAGATTCTGGGGTGACGGCCAATAGAATATTTTTACTTCTCAGGCATTGGGGTTATGCAAACAGAAGCTATTGCACACCTAGAGTTTCATGATTGAGAAAGTAAACTTGTACATTTGTGTGTGTTTTTTATAGGTTCAAAAAGGCATTTGAAAGTGAACCTACACTACAGTCAGGAATTAATTATGCAGTTCTTCTTCTGGCAGCTGGGCACCAGTTTGAATCTTCCTTTGAGCTCCGGAAAGTTGGTAATGACAGCTTGATATTTTACACGTGAATCCGTAAACTGGAGCCAACTTGGTACAAAGAAAAAGAATCATTGCTAGATAGACCTTTGCTTTCTATCTCATCTGACTTCCTGAAAAAAATTTTTTTTATTATATCTCCTTGTTTAGTGTTTCATACTATTGTGCAGAATATTGATAATTAGGATGTAAATCACTTTTTAGTTTATTTTACCTGTTTTGAAGAACACCCTGGTTAATATTTATTGTTCCAGTGCAAACTAATATAGAAAATATAGGCTCCATTTTCGGTGGAATTTTTAAATTACATAGCACGTTATAGGAGAGAGTTAAGAATTACAGGTTTGGGTCTCCATCAGTAATGGTGATGTAATAAAAGAACAGTGTGATTGGAATTGAGACAAACTACTATTTGAGTCTCATTTTCAGGGAGCAATAAAAATAAAATTTGTATTACTGAATATTAAAATCTGTGAATCTATAAAGATAACCAAGAAAAAGAAATCAAAACAAAATTCATCACTAAGCACAAATCAACTTATTTGTTATCTATGGAGGTGACTAACTTCTCAGAAAGTTGGATATTGTAGGGAAAAAATTAAGTACTTTCCATTTCTTTTAAAGACTACAGTTCATCCAGTTGAGATAAATCTCTTCTTAAGGCTGCTACATACGAAATGTATTTTGTTCAGGAGAATATATTCTTCAAAAGAGTGCTACCTAATAGAGTAGAGCGCGTGATAAAACTGATAATGATAGTGATGTTGAAATAATGGTTCTGGCAAAGATCAATGAAAATGTTTATTTGTAAAAAATTTATATTTGCCATATTTACATGGTACCAAAGCTCACTCACAGATTGCTTGTTAGTCACAAAGGAACAAATGTACCTATTTATCCCCTCCAGAGATCAGGCTGTTGGTGATCCAACTAGCACCCTTAGTGGGATGGCTGCACGCGGCCCTCCTGATGTGGTGTGGGGAATGTGGAGCAGACAGCACCTGATGTGAAATAGTCTCGCCAAAAATGTTTAGCCTGAATCTTAAGATCTGACATCTAGTTAATAGGAATCACAGTGTCTAGAGAAATCGGACACCACCATGAAGCGCCACCACACAGATCCAGAGGACATTCTACAAGACAGTCCTCCTTGTCTCTTTTTTTTAAACCTTCACTCGAGGATATTTTTTCCATTGCTTTTCAGAGAGAGTGGGAGGGAGGGGGAGAGAGAGAGAAATATCGATGTGAGAGAGACACATCGATTGGTTGCCTCCCATATGAGTCCCTACCAGGGCCGAGGATCGAGCCTGCAACTGAGGTAGCTGCCCTTGGCTGGAATTGAACCCAGGACCCTTCAATATGCAGCCTGATGCTCTAACCACGGAGCCAAACCAGCCAGGGCATTTAATGATTCTTGATTGGATTCTGGTTTGGGGAAAAAAAGCTATAGGAGACACTTGGGGAACAGTTAGAGATTTTGAATTAGGACCTGATACTAGATAATATTAAGGAATTATTTCTGTTAGGCGCAATAATTGAATAAGAGAATTTTTTAGGTGTATGCCACAACACTTAAGACTGAAATGTCATGATTTCTGTAATTTAATTTGAAATGGTGTGACAAAAATATTCAGGGAGATGAAGCAATAGCAAAATATTAACAATAATAGAAAATATGGCCATTCATTGTTATATTTTTTCTCATTTCATGTACATTTGAAGTTCTCTGTAATAGAAAATTGAAATGGAAAGAATTTAATCTCCACTATTTATGGAGGCTGTATGACCTTAGACAAGTTGTTAAAGGTCTTTGAGCTCTTTTTTCCTTCCTTCAAAAAGGAGATAATCTCTAATTCATTGTGTGGTTGTGTGGATTGAAAGAATTACATTTCCAGTGTACTTTGCACAGTGCTAGGCATCTAATGAGTAGTCAATAAAGTCTGTTTCCTACATTCTCCATTAAAGTACACTTGAATCTAATAGTAGCTCCAAGTTGTAAATCTATGATAAAACTAAACTATTTTTAAAAAATCTTCAATTTTTAGTAGCCAACCACTTCTAATTAGAGCATTGTTTATTTAAATTGCCTAAACAGACAATTGAACCAAATAATTGATATTTGAAACAGTAGTGACATACTGTTCATTGCTTATAAATTTAGCCAGAATTTTTTTAAAGAAAAATATCCAGCTGATAAGGCATGGTACAAAGGTATAAAAAGGTACTTCAGTAATAGTGCTTTAGCTGTTTGGCCCTATGGATCAAGAGCCTTAAAAATATTGTAGCCTAGCACCAAGTATAACACTACTTCTGAGACTCATTGCTATGGAAATGATCTCTAAATATGGGGGGAAATGTTATGTAGTAAGATGTTTATTCCTGTATCCCTTGAGGGGGGAGCTCCTAAATATAAAAATTAAAGACATATTCTTAACTCCATAGCTAAAAGATTACTATCTTCATGTAGAAACAGGTTTCATACATCATGTGGAAAGAACATAAAAGCTAATTCACAAAAGAAATACAAACATGAAAAGACAGCCAATTTCAATGGTAAAAAAAAGGCAGTGTTTTTTTTCCTTTCTCCATTAAATTGATAAAGATGAAAGGACATGATAGTATCCATAATTGGGAAAGGTGTGGGCAAGAGATTATTGTCACGTGTCACTAGTGAAAATGTAAATTGGTGCAGAATTTCTAAGGACAATTTGGCAAAATGTATCAAAACGTAAAATGGGTACATCTGCACCAAATAAGGTCAGGGTTAAGACTTTATTATAAAGAAACGATTGAATAAGTATATAAAACTATGTGTACAAGAATGTAGTAATCAAAAAAGTCTTTAGCAGCGTTTGAGTAAATGTGACATCCATATGCTAAAGTATTATTTGCCACAAAAACATTTTTGTCCAAATGCTGAGTGGCTTGGTGTCATGATCATGTGACAGATTTATGCCAAGGCCAGAACTAAATGGCACCCTCACAGAATGAACTTCTGGTGTGCAAGAATGAATCTAAAATTTTATTTAAAACTATTATTGTACCCCCTTTATTATTATACATTTTCTTAGTTCCTATTTAAATGTTTGACATGGTTTGGTGCTAGATCAGCCCGGGGTTCATTGCTCTGCACGTAATAGACAATAAAGAGATGCTCATTTTCAGCTGAGGCTGGTGGAGACATGTTTTTCGCATCTCATTTTCCCCACACACTTTCTTCTTTCCTTTGCATGCATTATATTTTTTATTATGTCCAGATAGGAGACCATGGATGTTGTTGCATATACTTGTGTAATTTTTTTATCCTCATAAAATTTTAAGGTGACAAAGCCATTCTTTTTTTAACTTATCGCAAAATGTGAAGAATGGACTTTTTTCTGAAATACACATGGTTTAAATGGAATTATATAATAAGTAGCATAAAGGTTTTTTTAAAGATTATTTGTTTTGTTTTATTTTCAAAAAATATAAATTCATAACTCAGGAACCATAAAATGGACACATGTAAGACATTTTAGTTAACTCAGTTGATACCAAAACCAGCAAGAGGATATGTCCAGTTCAAAGAGCATTTAAGAGTAGGGTATTTACAGATAATTTAACAAAGAAATGTTAGGATAAGATTTCTGAGTTCAGTTAAAAACAAAACACCTACTTTATGTTCAACAGGTCATAATCTTAGGGATTATCTGTTTTACTAGACATCTCTGTTGAACAAAAACCCACAAGTTAACAAGTAAACTTCTCTAAGTCTGAGATCTTTAATAAATAGTAAATAGTGAGATGAACTAACTACACTTTTCCTAGACAGTCCTTGAGTAGATATGCACCTATATGATATTGAAATGATGCATCCCACCCCTTTTTATCTACTCCCAAATCTCATAATTATATTGACAATTATGGATGTTAGTGGCACTAAACAATTCTGCAAGAATATATTCTTTTTAAGCAAAATAATTACAAATGCAAAAATAATATAAGGCAGAGTAGAGATGAAAATTCTAATGAAATGCAGAGAATCTAGAAGAACCAAAACAATATAGAAAAGAACAAAGCTGGAGGATTTACATTACTTGATTTCAAGTGTTGTTACAAAGCACCAGTAATCAAGAGAGTATTATCTGTCAGCTTCCTTATTTTTAACTTTGTAAGTGTATAATTGTTTTCGCATGTAAAATTATTAATAATTGTAGCATTTTACTCTTGCAAAATATATATACTGTACACATTTATACTTCAACTGACTGATAGGATGTCATCATATTTCCCTTTGAAGTAACTAAAGAATCCATGATACAGTAAGGGAATGAGGGAGGTTACACAACAAGGCATTTGGTGTTACCAGTTTTTAATTTTTGCGTATACAGACATATATGGAAATTCTGGAATGATGTACTTCAAAGTGACAGTGGCAGTTATCTTTGAGTTTTTAAGTTAATGGGTAAGTTTCACTTTCTTCTGTGTACCTTTATGATTAGTCTGACATATTTTTACAATGAGTTCAACCCCTTTTATAATCAGAAACTTAACAAAGCTTTTTTAATCTGAAAGGAAGAATGGAAGCTTCATTTTGTTTTTTAATAAAAAGTCAGCTCTGCCTAGCTGCTGTGTGTTTTTAACATTGTATTTCCTGTCCATCTTCTAGGAGTGAAGCTTAGTAGCCTTCTCGGTAAAAAGGGAAACTTGGAAAAACTCCAGAGTTACTGGGAAGTGGGATTTTTTCTGGGGGCCAGTGTTCTGGCCAATGACCACTTGAGAGTCATTCAGGCATCTGAAAAGCTTTTTAAACTGAAGACACCAGCATGGTAATAAACTGTTATGTGTTCATACAATTGATTTTCATAAACAGCTCCTATCGCTTCTGTCGAAGTATTTATATTTTGCACTGACAATCAGATTATTTTATTTGCTTATAGAATAAAATGCAGAATCTAGAGGGAAAAAGTGATGTCTATAAATAAAATATGTTGAATATAGGTTCTGATAATTTTGGACATAGATGATGTGTGCTGGCTGCTGGCTTATCCTTTTTCTCACATTGACCAAACCACGAACCCAGTGTTACCTACATAAATCATGCAGAAGCCTCAACCTTTATACCAACAAATCTAATCAACAGGTTTACAGTTTCCACCTCAGCCTCCCAGGCCTCTGCTCCAAACACATGCCCTTTGTTTCCTTTATGATCTAATCTCAGTTTTGGAATTGCCGTTCTTTTAACTTAGGGTTTACTGACATATTTTGGTGTTTTCTCTCTTTTTATATAAATGTGTGTTTTTCTAATTTCAAATTGTTCTTGGCATGCACCCAAGTCTCATCATTATATATGTGATAATTGGAGAGATGAAAACAAAATTCCATCTGCATTTAGGACTGTTTTTGAAAACAGTGCTAATTTTATTATGCATCACATGTAATGACAGACCATTAGCTATAAAGACTTTTTAAAGGTTAACAGTGATACTGAGAAAGGCTTAGAGCAGCTCAGAGCCCAGGCCACTGACCTATTTTCCACAGAGGAAATGACCCCCATGGTATGTCCTCATACCTTCCTAAAGGATTTTCTCGTTTTCAGCAAATCCTCCCCAGCATCACTCCCATTATGATCTTTCTGAAATTTATGTTGACCTTTCCCCTCCACTGAAACCCTTAAATCAATATAGTTCAATGATGCCTCACAGCCTAGGGATAAAGCCCATCTCCTTGGCTTGGCAAACAAGGTTTGCCCTTAGTCATCCCAGCCTCAGCTTTCCTTACGTCCCATGGTTACCCTGCTGTCGGAACACGCCGTGCTGTGGCTTCGTGTGCTGTCTCAGTGCTGCTGAGAGGGCCTCTTCCAGCGCCCTTCTCCACCTGGGAACGCTCATAAGTCACATCTCAAAAACCCCTCCCCGCATCCAGGGTACAAGTTCATGGATATTGCAGCATGCACGTGTGATGATTTCATCTCGTGAAGTTTTCTTCTTTCATGTTTCTGCATTTTATAGTTATCTCTATTGATATTGACAGAATGCCTTCTGTTAGTCGTATCTGTTTAGCTGCATCGATATTGATCACATGGTGCTATAGCACCGTTTCCCTTCTGTCTCCTCAGCACTGTGCACGACTTGAGAACAAGGCTGTACTGTCAGTAGTATGTTTACAGTGGGCATTCAGCAAATGACATGAAATACATGAACCAATAAATGCATGCATTAAATGTAGCCAAATTTGTTATTTCTTTATAATAACCATCAGATGGTAGAGGAGGTTGAGACTGAAGCACGGGTACAAAGAGATTTGGTTTTAGGTATCCTGGCTTCTGTTGACAAGAAAACAGACATTATTTTATGCAGTAGTAATAACCACGAAACAATGCCTTAAATTTCCATTAACTTAATGTTAGCTTTCCTGTTTATAGTTTACAGTGTGCTTGCACACCCATTGTCTCATAATTATCTTGCTTCTCATTTTTGCTAACTCTTCTTGGAGGCACCAGCAGTCTTGTCAGATTTGGGGATATTTGTGTGATATATAAGCTGAGTTGCTTCAGGCAAAATAATGATCTCTTATGAAGGGTCTGTGTAGAAAAACTTTCTTAAGGAAGTAAATTTTAAAACAAACGCATTAACCACTTTCTTGAACAGAATATAGACATTATTTTAAAGGTCATATTTTAAGGAGATATAAAGTCCAAGTTATTTAAGCCCTCTAAGCCTTAGTTTCCTCATCTTTAAAATGAGTATAAACCTGCCTGCTTTACTGAATTTTTGTGAGATTTAAATGAGATAATGTGTGAAAGTCCATGATGTGTAAGAAATAATGAATGATGTTTGGTGAATCTGAGTGCATAATTTTTAATACCGTATTTATACTTACAGAGTAAGACTGGGATACATGGGAACAGGTGGTTCTAAATTTGCCTCTTATGTGTTTACTATCTTTTAATGTTTAGGTACCTCAAGTCTATTGTAGAGACAATTTTGATATATAAACATTTTGTGAAACTGACTACAGAGCAGCCTGTGGCTATTCAGGAACTCGTGGACTTCTGGATGGATTTCCTAGTCGAGGCCACAAAGACAGATGTTACTGTAGTTAGGTTTCCAGTGAGTACTCTTCATTTAACTTAACTCTAATTATAGTTCTATTTTGTTTCTTTTATTTAAAGTATATCTTGCGCTGTGATTGTAACAGCTCTATATGCTGATTTTCATGCCCTAAAACAACAGTCATATAGTTAATACATTTATTTTCTGCACATTGGTTTGCTTTAGCTTACTTGTTAAAATAACTTCTCAAATTCAGAGAAATGAGATACATTTTTATGTTTTGCCATGGAATTTGGTGGTTTCTTTTCATAAGTTGAAAAGTGCACTTTCCCAAGAAAATATTGTTTCTTAGTTCAGTAAGTCAAGACATCTCTTCAGTCCAAACAGGTGGGTACTTATAATTCAGACTACAGTTTTGTTGACATTGTCATCAATATCAATTGCTATTATTGTGGTAAAATTTTGTTAGGCTCACCTGTGTTGTTATTACATCTCCATCACTCATTACCCATGTGAGTCAGAGTTAGATGTAGTATCCACAATCACTCTTTTTTTTTTAAAAAATATATCTTTATTGACTTCAGAGAGAGGAAGAGAGAGGGAGAGAGAGAGAGAAACATCAATGATGAGAGAGTCATTGATTGGCTGCAACCCGCAACGTGGGTATGTGCCCTGACCGGGAATCGAACCCCATCTCCTGGATCCCAGGTCGATGCTCAACTGCTGAACCACTCCTGGCTGGGCCACAATCACTCTTAACAATGCTTTAGATCATGGGAAATGATGACTTGTAGGTTTTTGTCTGCAACTCATTTTGGCTGGTCTCTGTCAAACTTTAGATATATATATTTAAATATATAATAGACCCACACACAAATACACAAACACTTCAAAAAATATATTACTCATCTTCCCAGCTGATGCCATCCCCATCCTTATAGCTCTAGGAATACCATCTAAAGCCAGTATAGCTTTAGCATCCAGTGCAAGAATTACTGGCTGCATATCAAAGTGATGCCATTCTTCTCCCTGTTTGAGCTCCTAGTCTCAATCTTCCATATCCAGAGGTGGTGACAACTCAGTTCTTTTCACAAAATCTTGTTTTGCAGTTCTTGTTGATAGTATCATCTGTTTGATTTAATTAAATCAATTGCTGGCATTAACAGACTTTCTTTACTCTTGCTTCCAGATGAAGCTTTAAACTCAGCAGGATCTTTAGTTGAAAAGCCTTTCAAACTAAAACACTTTATTTTCTAGCCTAGATTATGTATAGCTAGGAAAACA
This sequence comes from Miniopterus schreibersii, assembly GCF_964146895.1. Taxonomy (NCBI): domain Eukaryota; kingdom Metazoa; phylum Chordata; class Mammalia; order Chiroptera; family Miniopteridae; genus Miniopterus; species Miniopterus schreibersii. The sequence goes on along the minus strand of NC_138107.1, from coordinate 73,412,986 downwards.
CTTATCTCAGAGTGAGCTGGCAGCTTTCCTTGAGCTGTAGCGCTGATGCTAGTAAACGTAGTGGGGAGAGAACACAGCACAGACCTGAATTATTTAATTGACTGTTGACTTGATTGACTAGAAAATTAGCTATGAGAGGAAAGCACTCATAATAGCTATTCTGAACTGATTTAAATTAGCTTAATGTGAATTTAGCCTGTTATAATGTGAATGTAAAAAAAAATAAAACCAGAAAACATGAAGAGAAGTTAGCAGAATATAGGTATATAGTCTAAGTGAAAGACGCCTTTTTAAGCAAGAAAGGGACCTATAAGCCCAAACAGCAAATATTGACCGATTTGATTTCATTAAAAATTCAAATTTTTGTTTAGTAAAAAACACCATTTATCTTTGATAGTGGGCACACAGTGCAGCGTATAGATCTTGTAACACAGAAACCCACACTTGAAATCTATATGATCATATTTTAACCAGTGTCACCCCAATAAATTTAATTTAAAAAACACCATAAGCATGGCAAATGCTAGACAGGGAGACAATACTTAATACTAAGGCTGCAAAATGATTAATTTACCTAATATGCAAAAAACCCCAACCAACTCTTAATTTATAAGCAAAAGAAAAAGAAAAATGGACAAATCATGTGAAGAGAAAATATCACTGAGTAGTCAAAAAAAGGAAATTAAAATGAGATGCCATTTTACGTGTGCCATTTTACACGAGTGCAAATATATCTGTAGGGTAAATTCCCAGAAGTGGGCTTGATTCAGATTGCCATGCTGCCCTCCACCATTTGACATCCCCACCATCAGCATACGAAGCTGACTGTTTTCCCAAAGTCTCTCCAAAAAGTGTATTATCAGAGTTGTACTTCTGCTAAACTTACAGATGAAAAATGGTATATTGGGGCAGTTTTAATTAATGTTTCTCTTATTATGTGTGAGGATATGCGTATGATTAAGTTCATGTGTTTAAAAGACCACTTAGTGATTTAAAAGAAAAGAAGAATCTGTTGCCACCATTTAAAAATAAAGAGTTGGACCTTCGTTGCTGGCTATGATGGAGTAAATGGTATTGGTATTGCTACAAAAACCTATAAAATCTGCACAAAATATACAAAACAACTGTGTGGAGACATGAAACAACAATTATCACAATACTGCAATACTTGGGGGGAGGTACTTGAGTTGAGTCCCACCTTCATCCACTAGTTTTCCCCCAAGGTCATTTTTCTGGCTGCAGCCCAAGGAGGTGGAGCCTTGGTTGGGAGTGACATTTTCACTTGCTAGAGCAGACACATATCAGTGTTCGGGGCTCTAAGGCAGCTAGAATTTGAGGGGCAGGCAGTTGGAAAAGAGGGAGCCTTGAAGAATGAAACCCAGGATTCTGCCTGGCTATTTCAGATAGTGTGAACAAGGGGTAAGCACATTGTAAATAAATGCAATTATAGATCCCAATCTTGGACTAAAATTGGGTTTTGGATGAGACCTATGTGGCTTAAATAAACCTTATCAAGGTAAGTTTCCATGCTATTTAGGAGATCATCACCAGAAGTGGCAGAGAACATCTTTTGAATGGCTGAAAGCTGAGGAGATACTCCAGATCTTAAACCATGCAGGGATAAGATGTTGAATTTTGGGCCAAGCTAGAATGATGAGACCTTGGTGAATACCCCAAGCCCTCAGTTGATATATAGAAACCCATGCCCCAGGAGTAATGGCAAAACTAAAACCGACCCACCCTAACAAAACCAGAATAAAACTAAGCCGTGATAGGATCAAGATGATACACTGATGCTAACTAGGGGGAAAAAGGCTCTGGAAAGATATAATTCAGAGCATCTGCAGTGTAATTCAGATGTAATCAAAGATTACTGGACATGTTAAGAAGCAGGAAAAAGTCACTGATAATGAAGAGCTAAGACAGCCGGTAGAGGCAGACCCAGAAGTGATTCACATGTTGGAAATACCAGATAGGGACTTCAAATAACATAATTACCATGTAAAAGAAGAGGAAAAGATAGACAAAATGGGTGAAAGGTAGAGTATTTCAACTGAAAAATGAAGTTTATAAAAAATTCAAGTGAAAAGTCAGGAGAATTCACATAAAACTCCAGATTTTCAACTGCTCTTAAATGAAAGGGACACTAGGCCAGTGTGGTTCAGAGGCTGAGCATCGACCTATGAACCGAAAGGTCCCTGGTTTGATTCCCTGTCAGAGCACATGCTTGGGTTGCGGACTGGATCCCCAAAAGGGGACATGCAGGAGGCAGCCAATAGATGTTTCTATCTATCCCTCTTCCTTCCTCTCTAGAATGAATAAAAAAATATTTTTTTAAAAGTGCAAGGGACTGGCAGTTCGTGACTGCATACTCCGAAAGCAACAACATACTGAGCCAGCTAGCTGCTACCATTTAAGATGTTGATTTCAGTCCCATTCATCCTGCTTCACTCACTTACCTATCCCACCAGGCCCCCACTCCCTGCAGTCACTGGAGTTTCCTACCCATGTTCTACTACATAGAGAAAGGCAAGCTTCTGGTTCCTGTGGGACTATATCAGTCATTTTAACTTGTCCTGACCTTAGAGCACCTTCTGTGGCTCACACTTATTAAGGCTGCAATAGGTCTTCATTGGGCTGATAACATTATCCTTCTTTTGAAGTAGATCTTTCTAAAACCAGGATGACTTATATTCAAAAATAATTTAATTTGTTTGTCTCCATTTATCTCACTACCATATTCATTCTCATTCCTTCAAGAAAAACCGTCACCCTGGGAAATGATTTGAATGGTTCCATCATTTATTATTATTTAGGTTCATTTCAGGTATTTTTTCACCTCTTTTCTGTGTATATTTTCTTTCCTTCCTACATTAAAAAGTCAGGTGACCATCAACCCATTACCTAATGTCAGTTGAGAGGAAATGGAGTGTGGTAATTCAGTTAATGTCTACTTTTTATAGTTTATAGGCCTTGTTTTTCTTCCCGCTTCAGATATATGAAGGTAGCAATTGATTGTAGTGTTAACCAACATAAAAGACTAGAAATTAAAAGCAAGAATGTGTATACTCTCAAGTGAGTTGAATCGTGAGTTGGTTTTATCAATTGCCTCTTTTTTTTTTCCCTTTGGTCTTTGCTCAGCTTTTCTGTGACCTCCAAAATGCATGCTACAAATTCCTCATATTTTGTAATTTCAAGGGCAGATCATAGGGCTCAGCAAATGTTAGACAATGATAATTGCAACCAGTGTTTATTCCCTATCTCAAGGCAGGAACACATAATTCAGATTTTATCTATTAGAAATATGTGAGATAACAATAAACACATAATTTAAGAAGACAGGAGAGAACCTGGTGCTGTGCATTTCTAATGTTAAATACTGTGCCCATGTAATTAGGGAACAAGGTATATTCTCATTTTTCAATGCAATGACTTGGATGCTATTTTGAGATGGGAAACCACCTTTTATTCCCTATTATTCATTTTAATTTCACAAGCACTGAGATACTCAGATTTGAGAATACTATTTCTGCAAAGTTTAGATTGAAAATTTATTTTCATTATTAACCAGTACCACTTAACTGGAATTTGGACCTTGATTCACCTGGTATGTTCCTGAATCAGAATATGTTCCCCTCTGGGCTCTTACTATATGTCTATTTATGGTATATTCTATCTTATTTTCATAGCTAGAGCCTAACCAAGAATTCTTTATGCCTTTACAGTTTTTATAGTAAAGCATAAAGAAAAATTTGTTTCTCTAATCCCCTTTCTCTAGTTCCCTGTACTTAAATACTGTTATAAGTTTATCGTAAAATAAATACATTGGGTTTGCAGTGTATGGCTGAGTTACTTTCTAACCCAGATTTCTGTTTCGGCTGCACTTTAGGTTATAATGCATTGGGAATTCTTTTTTGACACAGCCTTCTGAAGGAGTTTTCTTCCACTTTTATTTGGTAAACCTTGCTTGATACAAGATCATTTCTAAAAAGACAATTCTCTTGAGTTCTAAGCAGTGGAGCAGGAAGAACGATTCCAGTTCCTATGCTAGTTAAGCATTAGCTTTATTGTTGTTGTTGTTATTTTGTTAATCCTCACCCAAGGATATTTTTTCCATTGATTTTTTAGAGAGAATGGAAGGGAGGGGGAGAGGCAGAGAGAGAGAAACATCAATTTGAGAGGCACATCAATTGGTTGCCTCCCACGTGCACCCTACCGAGGCAGGGATCGAGCCTGCATTCGAGTACATGCCCTTGACTGGAATTGAACTGCGACCCTTCAGTCTTTCAGTCTGCAGGCCAGCGCTCTAACCACTGGACGGAACTGGCTAGGGCTATTTTTTATTATTTTTAACATGCCTACTTAAGTCTACATAGGAAATTTGAGCTAGGCAGGTGCCTTTAAACATTTGTATAAAATAGGTAATAGTTGCAGCACCTTTGAAATAAGGGCATGTATAATTTTTTAATGTTATTTGCTCCTAAAATGAGATATTGGTAATAATATATCATGTAGTCCTTAGATGAGATTCTCATCTCACAACACAAACCCCTCATATATCTCCAAAACAGGAGCAAGTTTATTTTTCTCTTTTTTTTATCACAAGGCTAAATACATTATTATCAAAGATATCAATTGTATCATGAAGGCAGTGTGAAAATATTTTTATTTCATATAGCTATGTCCATTTCTTTGGTTTTTATATAAACTCTTTCAATAATAACCAAAATCATTTCTCAGTCCATTTACATGGACATGAATACCATATATCTTTATCATAGGTGTGACAGCAGAAAACCTAAAAAGTATGTTACATTGAGTCTTTTTCTTTCCTCGTACAGAATTATTTGTTTTGCCATATTTCTGCCTTTCTTTGATACATTTATATTTATAGAAATAGAGTATATTGCCTGATAAATGTATTGCCTGATAAAATAAAAGCTTTTTAAATAGCCAAACCAATATGTGCACTTCAAAAATTTATTTCCAATAAATTTCAGCAATAAAAGATGATGTATTATTGGAACTTATGATACTTATATAATACCACAAAATATTCAAAGGACCCATAAAATGGCAATAGTCAGAATTTTAAGGGTTTTACTCCAGCAGTGGACCCAGAACCTCATCCGATAATCAGTGCCGTGTTGTTACGTCAGCTCTACGTGGTTTGAATCCTAAGTCACTAATATTAATGTCTTTGTTTTATATTTTCAAGGTATTAATATTAGAACCAACCAAAGTCTATCAACCTTCGTATTTGTCTATCAACAATGAAGTTGAGGAAAAGACAATATCTATTTGGCACGTGCTTCCTGATGACGAGGTAAATTGTGCATTTATTAACACGAGTATTAATAATGAAGTTCTTTACACCCTTTCAGCATTTATATATTCCAGCAAATATCTGCATTAGTTAAAAAGAAATAGCTTGATTATGTATTAATCCTGGCATAAATATATTCTCTAATATAAAATTTATTAAATTTGGGTTATGGATTTCAGTTCATTTAATAAAATATAATTGAGCTATGTGGATTTTTGTTATAGATGACATAAGTATCCAGAGTGTACTTTAAATTGGCATATTTCTTTGTTTTGTAAATTTATTCTGTAAATTAAATTATGAACTAAAGAACTGATACTTAAAATATATGATTAAAAGATGCATGTCTTAATTCTAGAAAGCCTGTTGGAATAACGCTACTTCTAGTCTTACACTGGTGTGATTGTAGTTATCATTACATCTCAGCAGTTTGCTTATCCAAGTAGCTGCTAACTCTCAGATTAGCCACTGGCTCTGTATGGGCTGTGCTGCCACTGGTGTTCAGAAGGATCTTAAACACTCTCATTTCTACTCATAGCAATTGTTTGAATAACCCTTTCCACTTACGTATTTCATCAGGTTTAATGCATGTACAAATCACCCCATTATTTTTAAAATAGAAACTTTTCAAGACCTGATTCTAGTCCACAGGATAAACCACAGACATGAAAGCAGTCTTGTGGCAAAGTAATTTTGTGGGGTTCTTTCGTAATTATTTCCCCAAATACCCTTATAATTTTCCTTAAATATCTATGTACTCAACACATATTTATTGAGCACTTACTCTGTGACTGGCACTCCCAAACTCTGTTAGGCATGAGGAAAACAGATGTGTACAAAATAAGCAAAATTCCTGCCCTTGTGGTGTTGCTGATGAAAATGGATTCTTGCAGTGTTGCGAGAAAGGAATTTCAAAGGGCACACGTGTGGGAGAAGTTTAAGCATAGTGGCAAGATTTTTTGGGGTGAAGGAAAAGAATATACCCTCGGGGATGTAGAGGGTGGGTAGGCTCTAGTAGCCACTGCTCTGAGATCCTTGATAATCCTGCATATATTTTCTTGGTTTTCAAGAACAGGCAGGCTTTTTTTTCAAACTATCCAACCTACTTCCTGGGTTTTCCTGGGCATGTGCTGGGTCCTCCCCCTAACCAATCCCTTTCCTGGACCTTCTGTAGTTCCACACCTTTATTCAGTCTGATTCTTTTCCCAGGCTAGACTGCCCCTTTATGTCACCCTTTGGCTCCTTCTGCAAATGCCCCAAAGTTCTGCTTCACATCTGGTTTTTACTGTGCATGTGCTTACCTCCCCCTGCACCATCTTGGTTTCTACTGTACATGAGCCTAGCAAAGGAACTTCCCCTGATATTTTATCCCTCCCCCTTAGTAATTCTGGGGGGACTAGTTGCCCCCCCACTCCAGGGAGATGGGAAAGTGATTTCTTCCTGCCCACTTGGGGATTGCTTGGGGATTAAGTCCCTTCAGCAGAAGATATGGTCCCCTGGGGGGCCAGTGAATGTTGCAGCTTCCTAGTGAATGAGGCTTAATGTCTGATTCAGCTCCCTAGTTTATTAGGTGTAATGTTTGATTCCATTTGCTCCCGTCCTTTATTAATACTATCTATGTACCTATGCTAACAGTAGTGCTTACCTTCTACTCAAGGAGACAAACAATGAACAAATAAATAAAATATGTAGGTATATTAAATGATGAAAAGGAGGAAATAAAGCAGAAAAAGTAATCAGGAAGTAAACTTGGAGGCATGGGACTGCAATTTTGGATTCAAATCCTATCACTGCTCTTGTGCACCATGGCTTCTCCAAGCTGTAGTGTTCTTATCTGTTGAATGGGGTAATAATAATACCCACCTCAAAAGGTTGTTGCTAACATTAAATGCAGTAATGTAGGTTGAGTGTATTGCATGGAGCCTGGCATATAATAAATGCTCAATGTATTTTAATAATAGTAACAACAATAGCAATAATAAAATCACAGCAGTACACATGGACTAAACCCCAGAATTTAACCCCGTTTAGATGACATGGCAGCAGTCATTTGGTTGGTTGTTCGTGTTATATTAGGGAACTGTGATGTGATTCATAGTAAGGAATATATATTTTATTCTAGTCCCTGTTTCTGGCACAGAGCTCCTGAAACCCTTGGAATTTCCTAAGTGTTGAGAGCCGGAGGGTATCTTCTGCTATGTTAATGAGGTGACTTTTGGATGCACCTTGTTGCTGGGGGGAACCAAGACTGTGATTAGAGGGCAGGAACTTTCAGTCCCACCCTCTGACCCTTAGGGAGGGGAGAGGGGCTGGTGGTTGAATCAGCCACCAGTGGTCACTGATTTAATCAGTAATGCCTAAGTAATAAAGCGTCTGTAATAACCCATAAGGACATGGTTCAGAGAGCTTCTGTGTTGGGGAACACATGGAGATGTGGACAGAGGGGCCACCTAGAGAGGGCACGGAAGCTCCATGACCCTTCCCACATGCCGTGCCCTATTCATCTCTTCCATCTGGCTGTTCCTGAGTTATATCCTGTTATAATAATCAAGTAATCTAGTAAATAAAAGGTGTTGAGTTTTTTTAATTCTGTAATTTGCTCTAGCATATTAATCAAACCCAGGGAAGGAGTTACTGAAGTTCAGATCTATAGCTGCCCTGACGGCATTACCAGAAACAAATTACCAGTTTAATTGACCAGTAACAAAATTAGTAATAACTAATAAAACTATCAGTTTACATGTTAATATTGTTTTAAAGTGCACAGTGTTTTATTTACAATATTTTAAAGTATATGCATACATGTTCTCACAAGCAGAAGTAGAGTAGTCACCCAGTTGAAACTATAAAAACTAAAAGAGGTTAGGAGAGGTAAACATTATTATCTGGGAGAGGAGATTTTTCAAAGGCTTGATTGGAAAGAGCAAGGTTGGCCAAGGACACTTGGAAACAGGATGGAGCTAAAGGAATTAGCAATTAGCAAGGCCCCAGAAAATGAGTGGAGAGCCAGAAGTATTTGGAAGACAGAAAAAGAACAGAAAGTAAGCCAGAGATTTTTGGAAAATGAGTAATGTTGTCATTATTTTTCCTTTCTAGAGGTTCTTCACTCAGTAAAGTTAGCCTTGTATTGATTCTAGAGAAAATTTTTATACTATGCTAAGAAATAAATACATTAGGGTATAAGTGAGTGCATGAAGGGTTAACGATTTTGCTGTAAATTGTCTTTTCTTACCATCTTTTAAGATCAAGAAGAATTTCTGCATTTGCGAATTGCTCATTCCTTATTACTTATTCCTTATTAGTGCTAAAAATTCTCCTTGTTCAAAAATTTAAGCTTTCTTAAATCATTTAGTTTCTGTTTTGAATCTGTCAACTTTGCAAACACTAGTTTTACCCATAGTGTATTCATTACCACTGCCATTTTCTCTGTTTTTTAAAAAAACAGAAGTGATACAGTTGGAATGAAGACAAGCAATAAAACTATCACTTTGTTATTATTGTTAGTTTAAAGCAACTGTAGTAACTATAATTAAATAACAGATAAGCAACAGATTTAATACATCTTATGTTAAACAGGAAATGGATTGTTTTTGTCATCGAATGTTTAAAAATTTTTTTTCTAAAAGTAGAATAACAGAGAATGTTGCTTTTCATCTATCATATTTATTTCTTTACTCACTTCCTCTTGATGTTTTCATTCTGTGGAATGAACAGTTACATGAGCTATTATATAGTTCATTTTGCAACTTTCAAAACTTTAAGATCATTACACCAATTCCCAAGAGTACAAGGGACTCTTAAAGAGTTATTCTACATTCAGGGGCAAAATGAAATAAAATCCCAATCTTTTAACTGCTCTCCCTTTGTTCAGTAGATGGTTACTGCTTAAAACAAGTTAGTACTTCAAGAAGGTCTACATGTGCTCATGAAAGAAAAACCTAGATTGAGGAACCAGAGAAGTTATTTGCAAGATATTTTAAATGGTTGTTATTTAGAATTTCCCTCCTTTTAGGTTTGACATTTAAGCACTCCTGACCTGTCTGGTGGCTTCTTGGGCAAAGGTAACAGACAACAGGGACCCAGCGGAGTACTATGTGCTAACCTTCGCTCCAGCTCCAGCTCCAGCCTGTGGCCATTTGGAGAAGACCCAAGAAATTTATTAGGGGAATATGTTTAACCTCAGACTGTAGATTTTGATGATATGATGTTCTCATCCTTCAAGGATACTTTTAGCCACAAAACCCCCAACTAAAAGTGGCTTAAATAATAAGGAATTGTTATCACATATAAGAATTTCTGAGGTGGGTTCATTCTGCGGCTGATTTCAGTGGCTTGACAGTGTCCGAATTCTGAGTTGGCTTCTCTGTATGCTCTTGGTTTTTCACTCATCGTCTTAAATAGCAGCTCCAAGCATCACTTCACACAGACCACATCCAGATGAGGAGAGTCAGGACCTTTCCTTACATAAAAAGTTGTATCAGGTGATTATGCTAAACCACCCACCAGCAAGGAAAATGTACTTACCATGGTTGATTTAGACTAATCAGTTTCACTATCCTTAAGCATTGCCACCTGAACAAAAATTCATATTTTATTAGCAAAGAAGGGAGGAAGGGCCATTGCCTAGGGAACCAATAATGTCTGCACAGTATATAATTTCTGCCACCTTACCTCAGCATTAACTCCTGGTTCCTGTTCTTGCCCTAGCTGGGGCACAGGGTCTGAGGCCAACCAGTTCCTAGAAAACGGTGCTTGTGCTGATTAAATAAGGTTGAGTGTTTGTTGGTTTGGGGTTTGTTGGGGTTAAATATTATTCCAGCTCTGCCTCTGGCGTCCCTTTCCCCCTGATTCCCAGACAGGCCAAGGAGCCTTTTACCTCACCTGTTGGCTTTCTAGCTCACCAGCTCCTCCATGTGGAGAGTCCACTAGCAAGGTTGGTGGGGAGAGGCCTTATTCCAGATCACTTCATCTCACTCAGTCCTGGGCTTTACACCACTGAAATGGAATGTTTCCTGGCAGTACTTGAACCTTTCAGGAACCTAACATTCTGAAAATGCTTTACACCTTTCCTACAAAACCAGCCCAATCAACCTGGGAAATCTCGCCTTGGCTGCTCCCAGAACAGGGCGGATGGAAGACAGATTTTACTAGTGCTGTCTTGTTGGTATTTGTCAGTTGCTGTGTTCAATTGCAGGTTTGCACGCTGCCCTATCAGCTTGCACTCAACCTCCACCTCCTGATCCTGGCGGTAGCCTTAGAAAGAAACTGAGTTGCAGGCTCTGCGTCTAAGGCTGCCTTGTATGCAAGTAATGTGCAGGTTAACAGCTGCAGCTCCTGGGTCACATATACTTAGAAGGACACCTGAGGCCAACAGGATTTAGAAGCAACTTTCAAATTACCAGCTGAAGCTGCAGGCTGCTATTTTATTTTAATTCCCTGTGCACTCTGGTTAAGAGAACCACATTCCCGGAGTACCTTTCTATGGTCTCTGCCTTTTCTGGGCTTCATGTACAACATTTGCTCTGTGGTAATTCAGTTCACATCCCCATGGCCTGATTGATGTGCATTGAAACTAGTAAATCTGCTTCAGGCTTGACAGGGTTTATTTTAAGTCGAATGGCCCTGGCAGAGAACTAGTTGCTGTGAATATAAATTGTGGATTTTTTAGTTGCTTTGGCCAAAAGGACAGTTCTGGGCCACATCAGAGCCATAGCCTCATTACCCATTTCACTAGCTCAGCCAAGACCTCAACCCTCTGGCAGTATTTTAAGTAGGTGGGTAAGAGCTTGTTTTCCTGGTTGGTCTACATTTAAAGAATTGACGTGCAATGCGAATTGACTGCAGTACTTGCTAAACTTGAACACATGTAGCAACTACTTTATTTCTACAAAAATATTTGTCATTAATTCAATATTGTTGTCAGACATATTTTTGTAGGGAATGTGATCCATCTTGTAATTTATTTAATTTAAAGGCATATGCATTTAATACTAATTTAAACTTAGCTTTAGTAGTAAATTCAAGAAATCCCACAGTTTTTTTCATCTTGACCCTAGAGATCACCCATGCTTATCATATGGTAATCAAAGATTTTATGTTGTCCCTAGCTGATTTGGCTCAGTGGTTAAAGCATCGGCCTGCGGACTGAAGGGTCCCAGGTTCGATTCTAGCCAAAGGCACGTACATCAGTTGCAGGCTCGATCCCTGGCCCCAGTCTGGGTACATGTGGGAGGCAGCCAATCAGTGTGTCTCTCACATTGATGTTTCTTTCCTCTTCCACTCTCTCTGAAAAGCAATGGAAAAAATATCCTTGGGTAAGGATTTAAAAAAACAACAATTTCCATGTTCAAACTTTATTGAATCTCGCATAAATTAGGTAACAACACATTGTAGCTATGCTGGACATTATATACATGTGTGTACACACATGCATACTTGTACCGTTTTCTGAAGAAATAGAACCACCCACTTAGTTAAAAAAATTTAAAGATAATTCAGAAATAGTTACCTTCAAAATCTTGCAGAGATTTTATTCATTAATGTTTTTCTTTTTTTAAAAAAAAATATTGCTTGACTATAATAATTAAATTACCTTGATCATTGGCTTTTTTACTTTAAAAATTAATGCACAACAGTTATTAGGTTAATCTGCTAAAAATAAAATTTTAGAAATTAATGAGACTAATTCTCCTAGCTCTATTGGAGCTGAATTATTGAAATACAGAAATTATTAAGTAAATATCACCCTTGTGGCTTCAGAATAAATTGCAGTTTCCGTCCAGATACAGTCAAGCCTCAGTTCTCAAATGTCTCCCATCTTGAACAGTTCATTTCTTGAACAAGTTGTTCACAGAAATATGTCTTGGTTGTTGAACAAAACTTTGGTTCTTGACCCAACGACCCTTTCATGCTGATACCTCAGCATGACAAAAAGCATCTCTCAGGTAACAAACAGAGGAGAGAATGACCACGGATGAGTCAGTTTACCATTAAACCTTGCATTGTTAACATCTCAGGAAATTGTGCTGTGAATATTTTTCTGTTTTTTTTGCTTTTGTTGCTGGCAAAATGGACAATTAGCACTATTTTAAAACATAAGGAGGCCATTGAGATGCTGATGTTGCTAAGGGTGTCAAAGTGCTCACGAAACAGCAATCATAGGAAATTGAAGAGGTAGAAAAATTGTTGTTGACTTGGATAAATGAAAAGCAGTTAGCCAGTGATAGCATTTCGGGGGCAATGATATGTGAAAAAGCAAAGGTTCAGCATACTGACTTCCTAAGAGACATGCCTGGAATGAGTCTAAAAGCTATTCCTTTAAGGCTAGGAGGGGTAGTTCAATAAATTTGAGAAGTGTTTACTTGTAGACTAAACAGTACTTTACACATGTACTGTATATGAGAAAGGTTAAAATGGAATCATTTGGGGGTCTGAAACATTAATTCAGCCTACATTATTTCTAATGGGAAAAAATGATTTGGTTTTCTAACCAGTCACTTCAAGAATAGACTTCCGGAACGAATTAAGTTCAAGAACCAAGGTTCCACTATAATTTGTTTATAAAGAATTGTACATGAGGGAAAATTACTCTTGTGTATCTTATTAAAAAATAATAAAATTATTGTTGTGTTATTTTAATTTGGATTACTGAACATTTTTGTTGTTCTTTCCTTGTGTTCTAGAATGGTATACATGAGTGGAACTTCAGTGCTTCTTCCATCAGGGGAGTGAGGTAAGTTTCCTTGGGCATTTCATTTTCTTGGAAGACATTTTTCTAGAATACGAATGTCTTGGAGAAGACTTCTAGTCATGATTTAAAAATGCAAAGACCTCAACAATCCTTCTATTGATGAAATGCTCAGCCTTCTTTAGTCTCACTGTCTCCCTTTTAAAAAGATTTGCAACCAAGCTTTCAGTTAGTTGAAATAACTCTGTGTTTGTCACTCACTTAAAATATGGTGAATGAGGGGTAAATATGATCTGTGGGTCAGAATCAAGGTATGGATAAAAGTGAGCTATGTGTTTTCTCTCTAGGTGGTAAAGCTATTGGTTTATGTTATAGGATGGTTTTCTGGTCTTTAGATATACAAGGAACTAATCTCTTCTTAGATGGATCCAGAACATCTTCTACCAGATTGTGTCCTGTGGCTAATATTAATGGGGTGTGATTATAGGGAATTCATTTTTTTAAAAACTTTTCCTGAGGTCACTATTAATGAAGTGTTCTGAGATGAGAGTGACTCCGTTTGGTTCAGTTCTTACATTACCATCATTAATGCCATTGGCTCAGGAAATGCCATTTGTGTTGTCTTTTTTTTTGTGTGGTGTTTTTTGTTGTTTGTTTGTTTTTTGTTGTTTTTTTAGAATAAAGAGCCACCAATTAAATGTTTAAATACTTGTTCTATTTAAAAACTCATGCTAGACCAACTCTTGCAAATTTTAAACCAAATTAGTTGTGATTATTACTTTTTATCCCCACATAATAGAAATGAGAAAAGAACATATCTGAAGGCCAGATACGCAATACCCTATTGCTTTTGGCATAATAGTAATTGGTTTTGTTAGAGCATGAACTGGTAGAGCTGTCTGAGTCACTGATAATTGGAGTTTGCCTGGTAATACCACCTGTTACCTTATGAATAATCTGAAGAGAAACAAGCACGGTTATGGACTGATTTATGACATATACATAGAATGCTTACATGAGGCTATTGCTGGTTTATATGTTGGGAAATTGAGTTCCAGTTGTGTGACTTAAAAGACAGCTTACTTTTCTGGGCTTTTTCCTCTATAAAGAGATGACAAGGTAGAGCAGAAAATCTGACTATGTCAGCAGATTGTGTTACATCACCTCAGAACTTTCTCAGCTCAGTAAACAGGCATTTACTGAGCACCAGTTGTATGTCGAATGTTGAGTCCTATTCCATAAGAATACAAAAAATTTAAGACCTCAACTGTGCTCTCTAAGAGCTCTAGCTCCGGCAGGGGAACAGACATTTAACAACTAATGATGATGCAGTGTGGGATGAGCAACGGTAGGACTATGTTCGAAGAAAAGAGGTGCAAAAGGAAGTGTTGCTATTTAAGATAGAAGTAGGCAAGGGAGTAAGGTCCAAGCTTGGCCTTAAATGATGAGTAGAGTTTCTTTTAAAAAGTCAAAAGTAATGTGCATTCTAAACTGAAGGAATAGCAAATGCAAAGTCATAAAACAGAGATTGGCAAACTACACCCCCTGGCCAAATAGGGCCCATTGCTTGTTTTTGTAAATAAAGTTTTATTGGAACTCAGTCTTGTTCATTGTGTATTGTCTAAGGCTGTTCTAACAGCAAAATTGAATAATTTGGCCCACGAAGCCTGAAATATTTACTCTCTGGCCCGTTACAGAATGTATTTACCAACCCGTGGCATAAAATAGCATGGCCTGACTGGTAATCTCAAAATTGTTCTAATTGCTATAAAGTAAACCACTTGCTGAGTCCAAACCAAGTGCTGCTCCACATTCCTATAAAATTTCTACAATTAATGAGGTGCTTTTCCTATCTCCACACATTGCTTTTCTAACTTTGGAAGCATTTTGTTGTTCTATAGATCTCAGAAAACCAGAATCACCAAGGTCAGTCAGCCAGTCGATACTTAGACTTGTCCTGTCAGCACAGAGGTCAGTGCTGTGGAAGGCAGGACACCTTTCCCATGCTGAGGTGGAGGGACACATAGCTTCTGTGTGCATACCAAACTGTAGAGCAGCTCTATCTACAGATATGAATAGGAAGACAATTCCAAGAAAATTAAATAATTTTAGTATTGTGGTACAGGAAATACTACTTTTTAAAGTACTATTTTTTAACTTTTTGTCATAAACAACATTGATTTCGTAATTGGGATCAGATATAAAAAATATTTATTTTTCATGACAGTGCTTGGAAGTATTGGGATTACCCTGAATAATTCTCTTTTTTGTTTGTTTCAGCATTTCTAAATTTGAAGAACGATGCTGTTTTCTTTATGTGCTTCATAATTCTGATGATTTCCAAATCTATTTCTGTACAGAACTTCATTGTAAAAAGTACGTATTAGTCATGGTTTGTATAAAAAAGATTGTTCTTAACAGATCATTATTTTTAATTAATGAGTGAGCAGATAGCTCCTACAAAGAATTCATGGCTATGTGGTTATATTAGTATTTCATTTGGGCTAATATTTTCTAATTATGTTGTGTGTTTATCAGAAAATTTTGGGGGCTCCCTTTAATAAATCATTTCTGACATTTCTGATCACTAAGTGTGTGGCAGTTTTCCCCCACAACAAGCTATTCTCTCTGACACCAGCTGGGTGTCCTACAATTTAACTCATTTCTAATAAAATCTATCTGGAGATAGTGTCAATCCACGAGACTTTCTTCCCCCACTTTAAATGCCAGTCGTAAGCCCAGGTTATCTCATCTGTGCTTTTGACCAACTGGCTGTAGATTGGAGGTTCCAGTGGCCCCTCCTTGCATTTGATTAATTTTCTAGAGCAGAGCACAGAACTCAGGGAAATACTTATGTTTACCAGTTTAATCAAAGGATATGATATAGGGTACAGATGAATAGCTAGATGAAGAGATACTTAGGGCAACGTCTGGGAGGGTCCCAAAGAGCAGGAACATCTGTCCTCGTGGAGTTGTGGTGTGTTACCCTCCTGGTGTCAATGTGTTTGTCAGTCTGGAAGCTCCTTGAATCCTGTACTATTGGAGTTTTATGGAGGCTTTATCACATAAACATGATCAATTATTATATTTTGCCCCTTTTCCCCTCTATGGAGGATGGGGGAGTGAGGCAGAAAAGTCCAAGCTCCTAATTATGGCTTGGGCTTTCTTGTGACCAGCCCTCATTCAGGTGCCCACCCAGAGTCTCATTAGAACAAAAGATGCTCCTGGTCTTCTTATCGCTTAGAGATTTTTCAAGGGTTTTAGGAACCCTGTGCCAGGGCTGGAGGTCAAAGACCAAATATTAGAACAAGAGATGCTTGCAGTGTTCTTATCACTTAGAAAATTACAAGGATTTTAGGAGCCCTGTGCCCAGAACTGGGAGCAGACCAATATATATTTCTATCATCTCATTGGTACAGAGATGGAAGAAAGGTTCTGAGTTGTGGTAGGTAACCTTTCTTCCTTTGGGCTGGAAATATGCAGCATGACCTGCCTGCGAGATCATCAGCCCCTATTTGTAGAGCCTCCCTTACTTTATGTCTGGAGACCTTAGCATCCCCTCTGAATGGATAGCACAGCTAGTGTTCCAAGGGGCAAATCTATTTCTTGTTGTAATTATTTTTCTTAGCTCTGAAATGGTCTCCAGAAAAAAGAAAACTTTATAGGAAGACTTCCTAAAGAAAACGTTTGTCACCAAAAAAGAAGTGGCTTCTGTCACAAACATATAAGCTAGCTGCTCCTGGTTTGTACTAGTATTTCGCAGACTGTATTTATAGGGCCCCATGTGTATGATATTGAGGTGCTCAGGCAGAAGATTTTAGTCACTAAGATCAAATGTTGTGGCCAACACTGTATCAAATAGTCACCTCAGAAGTTGGAGACACTATTCTAGAATGTGGGTAGTATTTTGTGTCCCATTGAAATAAAATAGCAGCAGCAAAACAATAATAGCTAATATTTAATGAGTGCACTGTGCTAAGTAAGCACTTTACAGGTATACCTCAAGTCATCTTCACAACAACCTATGAGACAGATAAGTGTATTCCTCATTTTATAATTAAGGGGTGAGCCTTAGGGATGGAGGAGCTTTAATCACACAAATACTGACAATCTTAGTCTGATATCCAAGTCCACTTTCCTAACATTTCTATGACTTTGTCTAGCCTCATGTTCTGATTCTATACTATATGTGTTATTCTATACATGAAGTGAGGCATGAGGTCGGAAATTTCTGGAGAAGCCTACCAACCTGTGTTTTCTTTTTGAAAAATCATATTTTTCACACTGATACTGATGGTTTATTTATTGCCTGACTTTCTTAGCTCCTATTTTTTTGCTCTGAAATCACTTTGGAACATATGTGTGTATGTTTAGTGTTTTATGTATTATGAGTGACCACATGCCACCTTTCATCATAGGTTTTTTGAAATGGTGAACACCATTACTGAAGAGAAGGGGAGAGGCACGGAGGAAGGAGACTGTGAAGGTGACTCCCTGGAGGTGATGACTTAGGTTTCCATGTTCATTTTACAAAGTTTCTCCATGGCTGATTTTTAAAAGTGAACTATTTAAAGCTTTACTGAGGGAGGGAGGGTGTCAGGGAGCATATGACTTCTGTCCTTTGCATTCCATCAGAATAATTTAAAATCTGTGATGTGAGAATGGCTTCTGCAGTATTCCCAATGGACTGGATAGTCAATACAGTGAATTCACACATACTTATTTTAAGTATTTTGGCTTAGTTTGCCATAATGCCACAACTCTTAATATTGCTGGTGTTTTTTTTCCTGGGTGTTCTATCAGCATAACGTTAATGAAAGGATCCAGTGATGTTCTGGGCTGTGAAGACCATGAAATCCACCTTGGCCCTCCCTCTCACTATGTATCCCTTCATGGCCAGAACACCTTTATGGGTTATTAAATAGCTTTAACTTATATTTTTGCATAATTTATGATAACTCCATTGTATCTTTGATTACATTTCTTAGCTATTTTCAACCTTCTTAATTACAATTTGCTTTTCACTATTCGAAATATTTGATTAAAATGAGTTATTTTCATTACTGCAAACTGAACTCGAACTTCAGCCCATGAATGACATACCAAAAATAATTCCTCCACTTCCTATTCCTTACAGTGTGAACAGGAAAGATTACTTTGGTGATTAAGATTTCTATGCCGAATAATTATTTTCTGATCTTTATCTCAATTTGAGATAGAATTAACATTGTTTCAATACAACTTCTGAAGCCTTTTAGGTGCCTTGGCCCAAAATAAAATTAAAATGTTGGAAAGGTCAGACATTCTTTAATGTTTTTAACTTCATTTAGAGTGGTGTCAACATTCAGCAAACATTAGCTATTAATGTGGTCCTATAAACTACAAATTTGAAGCTAATCCTTAGAATTCTTGGTGTTTAAAAACTTTTTATTCAAAACCCAAGTTAAGATTTGCTTTTCTTTCTGATTTGAATAGTAAGCTTTCTTTGAATAGGCACAATTGTGGGAGAGATTCAGCCTCCTTTGGGTCATGGTCATACCTGGCTCCCTGTCCTGGGGTCAGGATCCTTGAGTTCTGGTTCTAACTTTTCCAACAGCCAGTTTTATAACTTTGGACAAAATTTATACTCCCACTGGGCGGAGGTGATTTCATTCCTTAAATGAGAGTTGAACAAGAAGATCTTTAATGTCCTTTCCTAGCTCAAGTATTTTATAATTTTCAACATTAGTACAAACTGTACAAGGTTTTTCAAATATAGCTCAATACCACTTTCAGAGGACTTTTCTATTTTTAAACAGAAAGAGAAACAACTTCTTTTGATTCCAAGCCATGTTTCTCGACTCAAGGCTGTATTTTGACATAAAAGGGTTATGAACCCCTATCATAAATAATTTAATGTATTCATAAGTTTATATTAAAATCATTGAACAACTGATTACAGTTAATATTGAAAAATTGATTATAGCTCATCATTAGAGTTCTAACACTTATCAACTGTGGTCCCTATTTTTGTTCTCCCAGCCTTTCATAGCTTCACTAAGAGCAGGGCATCTACCCAGTAACCCAAGCCAGATATCTCCGAGAAAAGATCTGAGGGAGGAGAGATCAGTCAAACCTGATATGTGTGTACCTGCAGCATTTTTATCATTCTGTTGAGGTTATTAACAGTTATGTTTTTTACATTTATATATTAAGAAGGCAATACTGAAAATTAACAAAGCTACATTTGAGTCTTTGAGGTGACCACTTAATGTAATTAAGTACAGAGAAAAGTGCGTGACTTTTTAGAAGACTGCTTTACTGTCCGACCCTTGGGTGCAAGGACTAAGTGAATCACTGTTTTGTCATTTGCCTTCCTATGCTGATTCTATTTCCAACACCAGTATAGATTGTTCTGGGCAGGCAACAATAGAGGGATGATTCTAGAAGTATTCCCATTGTTGCTTCAAAATGCAGTCGTTTCCCCTAGCAACAACCTGATTTGCTAGCCTATTGCCATAGAAATAGAATGCAAAATGTAATCCTACCTTTTATTTTTTAAAACATTCTTTCCCCCACTCCTCTGTTTCTCCATTTTTGTCGTTTAACATACCCTGCCTTCCCTTGGCTCTTGACTCAGCTCTGTTCTACTTTTTCTGGCCACCACATAGATAATTCTCTGTCCTTTATGGGCTAAGCCTCCTCAAACCCTGCCTTTTCAATTTATATCTGTCTTGGAAGAACAAAAGGAAGAGATAAAAAAGAAACCAAGCAGCAATTACTCATTGGAATGGTTTCAATTACATTTGTCTTATTAAAAGTCCTCTTTTTTTAAATTTAATATATTTTTATTGATTTCAGAGAGAGGAAGGGAGAGGGAAAGAGAGATAGAAACATCAATGATGAGAGAGTCGTCATTGATCAGCTGCCTCCTGCACACGCCCGACTGGGGATCGAGGCCTCAACCTGGCCGAGCATGTGCCCTGACCAGGAATCGTACCACGATCTCCTGGATCCTAGGTCAGTGCTCAACTGCTGAGCCACACCCGGCCAGGGTAAAAATCCTTTTAATTTTTACTATGACCACTTCTAACAGGAGTCTATACCTTCTAACAGATAATCTCTTTAAAAAGAATATTCTTTTGATGTTTTACATTCCTGAGGGAAATGAAAACTTGAGCACGTTCATCTAGGCTTATATATTCTTCACCATGCTATATAAATATCCCTATGGCAAAACTACTTTAACCAAAAATAAATGTTTTGTTTGGGCACCTGATTGAAAAAGTTCTTATCAATTTTTCTATAGCCTGATTAATTAATTAAGCAAATAATTACATTGCTAAGACTAGGGCCGGAGCAATTGAAGATAAAGTCTTAGTTCTAAGAGCTCAGAGTCCAGACTGGGCTGCAGACTGGGCAAGGGAAAGAGGAGTGATAAATGCATGGGAGAGTAAGTGCAGATGGCCTTGGAAACATATTGGACCAGAACCTAACCTGAATTTTGACGGTCAAGTGGATGGTTCAGAAAAGCTTCTTGGAGCTTGGTTTTGAAGGATGAGGCAGAATTACCTAGGTAGAAAACACAGCATGTGTAAAAGGCAGAAAGATCTTAGGAACCTCACTGAGAGTTTTTGGAGGAGATTGATGAGAGTGAAGGTTGGACATGGAGGCAGCAATAAGAACCCTCAGGCTATTTATGCTGTGCTAAGGAGTTTGTCTTTGATCCTGAGAGTAGTGAGGAGCCAATAAAACAGACAATGGTACGAACATGGAGAGCTTACTTTGGAACTTTGGAAAGTTTACTGTCAACTCAGTGGAGAATAAATTGGAGAACAGGGCAACAAGAGAGGAGAGGGAAGGGAGACCAGTTAAAATAAGTCATGGGATATAGTGTACAGCACAGGGAATATAGTCAATAATATCGTAATAATTTTGCACGTGACAAATAGTTACTAGACATACCAGTGATCACAATGTAAGGTATATAAATGTTGAATCACTATGTTGTATACCTGAAATTAATATAATATTGTATGCCAACTATGCTTTAATAAAAAATAAAAAATTTAAGGATCTGTAGAATTAGTACAGAGAAAAGTAAGAAGGGCCTGATCCAAGCAATAGCAATGAGGATAAACCTGACAGCATTTGGCAATCAGTTTGATATGGGGAGCAAGGGAAATGAAAGAATGGAATCTGAGGTGGCCACCATAGGTCAACCAACTGTCTGCTTGAAAGAGCAAATGGATGTCTAGTGGATATTAAAAGTATGCTGGAACAGCTTTACAGTACAGGCATTTGGAAACATAACTAATATTCACCTTATAAGCTCTTATGCTGTAAAAAATTTCCCCATAGCAGAAAGAACACAAAATCTGAAATCTTACGACCTGAGTTTAAACCACATATTTTCACTGGAAAAGATATTTCTGATCATTCGTAAATTGGAGCTAATTATAGACCTTCCCTACTATGACACAGGCTTGCTATGACCATCAAATGAAGTAGGTTATTGAAAGTTAATTTTTTTCTTTTAAATTATAGAGCATTATAATGTAAGGTGATGGTAGTACTAGCTTCAGTGTATAGATTTTTATTCCTTTCAGAGTACACACTGGCAAAGATGAACTACTTTGGTGATGGTCCCTGCCCTGCCTCCTGCTGGCCTGACTCTTGGCTGGTAGATTTCCAGTATGCATGGCACAGAAATTCAGACCACAGGAATTGGATATGGAGAAGTGGGCTCCTTCAGGTGGCATTTTTGCACTATGTTTACTGCCACTTTGCTAGAGTCCAGTTTTAATTTTAGTCTATGGAAATTGCTAAATGATTCCTGCTCCCTGTTTTTTCACCTGGAAACATACCTGGTCTTCTGCTCTGGAGTAGGATAATATTTAGCCTTACATTAGCAGCCAGAGTAACAGTATTCTCTAATGTACCCCCTGGTTACCTACCAATGGATGCCAAGGATTGCCACTGGGAAAGTAGACATCTCCCTTCCAGAGGTTGGCTTCGGTCCTCAGCCAGAGAAGGGTCCATGGTAAGGGAGATCAGTGCTCACCCAGTCCTGGCATGGTATTGGCTATAGTTTTCCAGAAGAGAGTACAACCTGGTTGCCTTCTATAAGACTTGGAAACTGTCTGGCCCATGTGGCTCAGTGGTTGAGCGTCAACCCATGGACCTAGAGGTTAGGGTTTGATTCCCAGTTAGGACACATCCCTAGTAGGTTGCAGGCCTGATCCCTACTAGGGGGCGTGCAGGAGGCAACCGATCAGTGACTCTCTTATAATTGATGTTTCTATCTCTCTCCCCCTCTCCCTACCTCTCTCTAAAATAAAAACATTTTTTAAAAGACTTGGGAATCCGTTGGAAACATATAGACTGGAGCTGGTAACAATGCACCCCCACATCTTCATCCTCTACAGCACTGGTCTCTCAAGTGGAGGCTGTGTACCCCAGAGAGTCTGCAAAGTGATCTGGTTACCTACTTCTGTAGGTAATTTGTTCTTTTTCATCTCTGCTTCCTTTTATGATCTTCTCTTTGCTTTCCATATTTTGTAGTTTGCTATAATATATCTGAGTGTGGATTTATTCTTATTCTTTCTATTTAGGGCTCAATTTCTGGAAGGTTTTTGTTGTTTTTGTTTGTTTTTTTAAATATGTTTTTATTGATTTCAGAGAGAAGAAGGGAGAGGGAAAGAGAGAGAGAAACATCAGTGATGAGAGAGTCATTGATAGGCTGCCTCCTGCAGGCCCCTGCTGGGGATCGAGCCTGAAACCTGGGCATGTGCCCGACTGGGAATTGAACCCTGATCTCTTGGATCATAGGTTGATGCTCAGTCACTGAGCCATGCTGGCTGGGCATGGAAGTTTTATTTGATTCTGTCTCAAATCTGTGTGACCTTTTTTAGAGCATCTTTTATCCTTTTGCCATGTTTTTTATTTCTTACTTTATATCCTTATGTTAAATGCACTTAATATACAGTTTCTTTTATGAAGTTTTAGAGATTGATATTCATCGGATCAGCTAATCTCACTAGTGAATTATTTCCTAATATATTTTAAATTTTTGGATTGTGAGTTCAATTTCAGTGGTCTATTATCAGTGAGAATCCTGTGTAGCCTATACTAAAGGGATCTCCCTTTAAAATATTTTTGCTTTGTTTCTGCTAGAATTTCCAGGATGTTCCACACTCAAGACCAATTATGGTTATTATGATAAGTGTAAATTTGAACTCCAAACAGCATGAGGAACAGCCTATGTTGAAAGTATTCAGAGGAGACTCATTTAGTCCACTCAGAGCTCAGTCTGAGACAGACAAGCTTAGTTTTTGTTTCTCAGTACAGTGGGCTGACTTTATTCTAATCTACCTTTTCACCAAGTTGAAGTTTTTCAAGGACCCTGATTTTATGTGTTCTAGCACTTCACTTAGTGTAGGCACAAGGCCTCATTTCCTATTTCCTCATGAGCATTAAGACTAATGGTCCTCCTTTCCTCTCTCTGCCCCCCTCCCTTCCTTCCTCTCGTTAAAAATCAATGGAAAAAAATATCTTCAGGTGAGGATTAACAAAAAGTAAATAAAGAAATAAATAAGTAAATAAATGTTAGAAATTAATATTTTTAAATGGCCAACTCAAACCCTTCTGTGAGTTAAATCTAGCTATGGGCTGCCAGTTTTATGGTCCAGCAAAATGTAGACAATGAAGGGAACTTTTCTTGTAATCTCTCCTACTGGCTTGTGGTTTTATACTGGATTTCTGCAGCGACATGGCTTGATCACTTGATGGCCCTGCAGCCTGTAAGTACAGTCTGAGACAAAGGGTATGCCTTTCTGAATGACCTTCAGGTCTGAGGAGGTCTACCAGATGCTCTCTAAACCCTTTTAATTTTGATCCAGTTTTCCATATTTGACTGACATGCTTGACAGTTTGGAGTATAGAGCTGTAGATAGTTCCCTTTTACATCAAAGATGAAATTTTCCCTCTATTTTTTGTTTTTAAAATGCTTTTTAGTCTTGAGGAATTGGGGTGATATAAAAATAATCCTTACTTTATCATTGTCAACTAGTAAGACCTCAAATTTTTTTCCTTACCCAAAGTCTTTCAGTGGTTTTATTTTCCTGGTAAAATGTGAAATATTTTAACAGCACCAGCAGCTGAAAAACAAAAGAAAGATTAATCAGATGTGATAGATATTGTTAGATATTGATACTGATCATACCTATCTCTAGAATCAATGAAAAACAATGGGTAAAAGAATCCAAGCGGGCTTTTGAAAAAACTCTTAACAGATTTAAATACGTAGTCGCCACTGTATTCATAACAGTTGTGAAAATATGAGCGCATTATCTGGTTTATGTTGAGAGTGTCTATGATTTGGTTCTTGAAACTGCTTTTTTAGAATTTCATCTTATTGTTTCCCTTGTTAAAGCCATCTGCTAAAATAAGGAAAAATGCTCTTGCAAAAAGTTGATGTTCAAAATACAGAATGCAATTAATGTTTCAATCTTCTCTCCCCATTTTTCCTTTTGTAGTATGACTATGAATATGATGAAAATGGTGACAGAGTCGTTTTAGGAAAAGGCACTTACGGGATAGTCTATGCAGGTCGAGACCTGAGCAACCAAGTCAGAATTGCTATTAAGGAAATCCCAGAGAGAGACAGCAGGTATAGTAATTGTGGTTAATAAAGAGCTGTTTTCTAAGATATTTTGGGTTGTTTGGAGCCTTTTCAAAAATATTTTTGTGAAACCCTGTCTGAAAACTCCGGTGTTTTAATTAGCTCCCTGTGAGGTTAAGCTGCCGCATCTTTCAGTGATTCAATTATAAGACTCCAGTGGAAAAGGACAGCATCTCTGAGGTAACAGGGACAGGACTCTTAGAGTAGAGAAAAGAATGGCCCTGTGTGTTGGGCCCAGGATAGTGGTTGGTTTATTATATGGGTACATAAGGAATCAGCACTATCTGAAACAGTTTCAACCAGAGGTTCCAGTTTCCAGTCCAGCACGTAAGGAGGTTGGAAGTCATCACTTCATCTTGACAACAAATAGAAAGCTAAACACTGAGAAATCAACAGCTCTTCTTCAACAGTTATTTGTCAGCATTAATATTAAACTTGCTGGCTTATAAATGTTAGAAATCAGTTTTTTTTAAATGGCTAACTTAAACCATTCTGTGAGTTGAATTCATCAAAGAAGTAAGGTCACAGGGCAGGCCACTGCCCCTCCCCCCCCCAAATCGGAGAGACATTCATAGGGGAGTCCCACACTTTTGTGAGTTTTGCTTCCAGGAGCCCACTAGGTCCTCACAGTCAATACAGGAGAAAAATCCCTTCACACTTTTGAGGTAAGGAAGGGAGAAAGGAACCATTTTGAAATATGCCAGAGCATTCTGTTTTTAACAAGGCCTACCCTCAGGAGAAACTGTTTTTTACCAGGGCCTAGCCTGTTGGGGTGTTATCAGAGCCTAATCAACCTGGGAAACAGGAAATACACAACTGCAGCCCTTTCTGGCCATCCTGTTCCACCTGAGGGGTTTGGAGGGTGGACTTAGAAGCACTGAAGTTCACAACCCAGTGGCACAGACTCACTAAAAGACTAGGATGCTTCCCCTCCAAGAGTTCCTTTACTTATTACACCATGTCTGGCTTTCAACAAAGATTAGAAAGCATAATAAAAGGCAAAAGACACAGTTTAAAGAGAGAGCAAGGATCAGGATCGTCTCAGATATGGCTGGGATGTTGGAATAATCAGACCAGGAATTTAAAACAGTTATGATGAATATGCTGAGGGCTCTGCTGGATAAAGTAGGCAGAATGTAAGAACTGTCAGTGTCAGCGTCAGCAGAGAGGTGGAAATCCTAAGAAAGAACCAAGTAGACATGCTAGCGATCAAAAACCTGTAACAGAAATGAAGAATGCCTTTGATGGGCTGGACACCTGGCTCAGTCTCTGTGCTTGAGACTATATCAGTAGAATCTTCAAAACTGAAAAGCAAGGAGAACAGACTGAGAAAAAGAGAACAGAATATCCAAGAGCTGGGAGACAACTGGAAGAGGTGTAATATACACCTAGTGGGAATACCAGAAGGGAAAAAGAGAAAAAACCACACAGAAATATTTGAAGAAATGTTATAAACCACACATAGGGGGGACTTTTTGGAAACAAGAAAGTTTTTCAGGGGAGAAACAGCTCTGGTAACAGGATTTTCTGTTGCTCCAGGCTCTAGTGTTCTGTCCTATCATTTGCTTCTCCAATCAATAATTGTCTCTTTTCCTAATCTCATGATTTCTGCTGCCTTGTGACTTTTGTTGTATCTTCTTTCTGTAAGATACTGCTTCTACATTCAGCTATGTACATGTTCTATGTGTTGAACATTCACACTCTGAGAAAGGAGTGGATTGAGTCCACTGTTACTATAATCCTTATTTGGCCAGACTACATCATGGACTGACTTAGGCTGCCCTCGAGTTCACTTTTCTATCTGTGGTAGTAGGGTCACATGTAAGTCTAAACGGCATCTCAAGGTTAACACGGCCAAAACTGAATCATAGGTTTTTACCAAACCCAGTTATACTCTATCTGAAGTATTCTCTGTCTCAGTTAAGGTTACCCCGTCTATCCAACTGTTCAGGCTAAAACCTAGGATTCATTGGGATTCCTTTCTCTTTCACGTCGCATCTATTCCATCAGCAAGTTGTACCATTGTCTCAGCCTCTGCAGTCTATTCTGAATTTTTTCATTCCCATCACAACTCTAGTCTAAGTCTTCAGGTCTCTCACTCAGACTCCCTACTGCAAGTACCTCATAACTAGTCTCTGCTTTCACTCTTTCTTCCACCCCAACTCCATTCCTCCTCAGAGAAACCAAAGAGATCTTTCTGAAGTTGAAGTCACATCTTGTCACTACCACTTAAAACCCTTCAATGGATTCTTATTGTAACCAGCATAAAACCCAGAACCGTCAGCATAGACACCCCCCTTCCTCTGTGGCCTCACCTCCTCTGCAACAGCCACACTGACCCGTCCATCAGGCACACCAAGGTTCATTCCCCAGAGCTCGTTTTTATCATTTAGTTCTTAGTTCATTAGAGAGGCCTTCTCTAACTACCCCAACCTGAAAAAGACACTCTCTCCCATGCAACCTGTGTCCCAGGTCCTGGATCTCTTTCTGCCTCTTCATCCTTAGCGAGTGACTTTCACAGGTGACCTCTCTGCCTCCAGCCTCCAGATCTGCATTCCAGTTAGGAAGAAGAAAAAGGAATACAAACTTCTCCAGAAATATCCAGCATACTTTACCAAAAGTAACCACCCAGAACTACAAGGGAGGCTTAGGAACTCAATAACTTTTTATCTGACCATTTGTTTCTCCAAACAAAATAATAGAAAGAGGAAGAACAGATACTTGGTAGGCACACAGCTGTTGCTGTCTGCCACATGTATGGTTTCATGTTTTTATGCTATTGTTGCAGTTTCCTCTTCCTTAATTCATGGGACATATTTATGAGTTCTTATGGAATGGTGATAGAACCTATCCATTAAATACCTAGAATAATATATATCAATTTGTCACATTAAAATTTTTGTTAAATATTCCTAAAGGTTCTTAAGTAATATATACATAGAGTAGATTTTGAAACAGTATAAAATTTAAAGGGGTTGTCACTATCAAATTACTGCAGCAAGATAACTAATCTTTAGCAACAGCCCCTCCCCTTCCACCACCAGTTGAATATAAGTTGGTACTTGGAAGAAAGCTACTTTTAAAATCATCTTTGTAACTTAAGTTTATTCAGCTGCCACTGTGCACACAAAGCACACCAGCAACCACAAGGTCGTTTTCTGTAACAATGCATTTGGCATGACCAGCCTGTCTCTTGAGCAGCTGGTGCAAGGCATCTTGTTAACTATAAAAAGATTACAATAAAGCCTATCATGTTACTGTGAGATACAACACACAAGGGTGTTTCCTTCTCTTTACCCTGCAGAGGTTTTGATGTAGCATTTTAAAAGATAGCAGTTAGAAAGGATAATTACTAAAGTGGTAGGATGGGTGTGAATAATGCATGATGCAGCACACACTAAACATTGCCATCTGTAACGAAGGCTCATAGCAACAAAAAAGTATCTTGTGTGTTTCCTGCACACTCTGAAAACACTGTTAGAGAATCAGAGTGGAGTAAGAGAGAGGTAGAGTAAGTACACCATCATAATCCCAACTAGTTGTTAATCTCAGGTTGGCTTCCTCCTCTAACAGTCTACACACCCCTGAGCTTTTTATTTAGATCAGTTATTCTCTACCTAGCTGCAGATTAGAGCTAGTTGGGGAACTTGTAAAAATACTGATACTCGGGCCCTACCTCAAAAATTCTGGGATAGGCCTGTGATAATTTTTTAAAGCCCTTCCAAGAGATGCAAATGTCCATCTGATGTCAGAACCACTGGTTTAGGTAGTTGTATTGGGAGTTTGAGAGTAGGTGCCCTGGAGACAATATAGATTATTAACTTTTCAAAGAAGAATATATGTAAGCATCTGTGATTATCTGTATCATTTCTTCTTTCTGTTATAGTTAATTGAGAAGAAATAGGATTTTCTTATAATTCCCATAGATAAGCATAGCTTATTGACCTGAACAAATACAATTTCATGCTCACGCAGTGCTTCGCACTTACTTTCACTTACACTGAGGGAGAATTGCTGGGTGTTACTAACCATTTCCATATTGGAGGAGAATTCTTATTCTTAGCTAGGATGAATCCTGATTATTGTAATTTTTGAGCTATCCTTTGGCTACCTAATGTGGGGGTGAGAGGGTGGCGTATATTTGCTTCTCCAGGATCTTATATTTAAATAGTCATGATTGATTTTCAGTAGAGGGTCAGGAGGTGGGAACCCTTTGATTCGTCACAAACTGAGTTAGTCACTTGATTAAAGTTATTTACTCATCTTGAGAAATCTATACAGTAAGGCCTAGTATTTGCCACTAATTTATCTCATGCATATCAAGAGCAGTCTTGTCAACTAGTGTTATTAAAATGTTTTACACCTCATGGAAAAAAAGAACTTGCAAATGTCTTCATAGTTGAGAGCCATTACCTAAGTATTTTATTGGTCACATTCTATACTAGTATTTCTCATGTTACCTCATTCAAGCAATTATCAAAATGGTGGTGTTGTCTTTGATTGATACCCTGTTAAAGGGTTCAGGTTAATAGTCGCCTTCATAGTTCCTAGAACTATTCTAAAGGAAGATAAAATGAGTAAAAATCAATTTTTTGTTGTTGGCAGCTTTCTGGGTAGTAGGTCACAGTTTATAAAAGTTTGTTTAAATTAAACAAATTTGAATTTTTGTAATCTGAGATTTATTTGGTTTATAGCTTATCCTGAAAAGTTTTATGAAAATAGTATTATTCAGTACTAACCAATTCTAGTATTTGTTACTGGCATTCAGAAAAATCCATCCTGCTTGTACAGATTTGCCTTTGTAAGATCTGAGCATTGCTTGCTTGTAGGACTGAAGCAAGTTACGAGACATCAGATTTGTACTTAATATGTCATAGTAGTTAATGCCTTTCACACGTGTAGCCTTCATTGTACAGCAGGAAAAAAAATTAGGGAATAGTTTTGGTATTCTGTTTATCATTGTTGACATCCTGCCATAGCTAGTTATACAATAATATATTAGAGCTACAATGGATTCAAGATTAAGAGTCTGCAAGTTTTATAATACTTCAAATAGTCACCAAAGTATTGTTCTGTCCCAGAAATGTGAAATACTTTCACTTTATAATTTGATAAAACAGCATATACCAAGTACATGATTTTGAAGTCTGGTTTAAAGCTGATCTTTCAGGGCATAGTCTTGGTTAGGACTGAATTTGTTTTTAAGCCTGATATAATAAAATTGGCGGACACAGTAGTGTGAGGATTTCAACGCAAGGAGCTCAAGGAAACTTGGCATATAAATGGTTTTATGTTTTTCATTGAAGAGTTGACGGGTCTTTCAGTAAGTTCTGGAATGAACACTAAAGTTACTTATAATTTTTATCTTCCTGAGCAAGAGTCTCCTGGAATAGTAAAGTCATTTTAAGTTATGAGACAGCAAGCTATGTGGATCACTTACTAGCTTTGAGATCTTGGATGGGTTTAGTCATCCTCTTTGTGAATCAGTTTCCTCATCTGTAAAATGGTTATCTTAATAGTCTTCTCATGGGGTGGTTGTGAGAAATGAGTTAATATATACAAAAGGCTCAGAAAAGTGCTCAGCACATTTTCCCTCAGACCCTAACATGCCTCCAACTTCACAGGATTTATGTTATTAGAAATAAAGGCCTTAGGTGGTCATATTTGATTTTATACTTGGATATAATAGCTGACAGTTTCACTTTACCTTATGTAAACTTATATGCTAAAGTCTGGCTGCACAATTAGCTTATCGACATTTACATGCCTTTTAGATACTCCCAGCCCCTACATGAAGAAATAGCATTGCATAAGCATCTGAAGCACAAGAATATTGTCCAGTATCTGGGTTCTTTCAGTGAGAATGGTTTCATTAAAATCTTCATGGAGCAGGTTCCAGGAGGTAAGGGATGTTTTTCTTTAAAAACTACTAATTTCTAGGGCCTTGAAGGGGAGTAAAATTGAATGGGATTTATAAGTTTACAGGTCTTAATTTGTCTAAGTTAAAAAAAAGTTAGCCATATGACATTACTTTCCACTTTATTAGAAGACAGTAAATAAATATCTGAACCATTTTAATATTAATCATTGTGACTTGGATTAAGGTTAGCAGATGAGATGCTTTTTACTACTTATTATTTGATCACGAGCATCTGCAGAGCAGGGACACTTGTCTCTTCATATCTGAGCCTATGTATCTAGGTCAGTTCCTGGCCCACTGTAAATAACCAATAAATGTTACCTTAAATTAGTGTGACATTAATGTACTTGAAAGAACTCATTTGAATTAAGATTGTATCTTCTGTTTTTCCTACTTTACAGGGAGTCTTTCTGCTCTCCTTCGTTCCAAATGGGGCCCACTGAAAGACAATGAACAAACAATCGGGTTTTACACAAAGCAAATACTCGAAGGATTGAAATACCTCCACGACAATCAGATCGTTCACCGGGATATAAAGGTAGGATGAACTAGGACTCTTCTCTTAAGTTCTTTGGTAGGTAATTGTTTTATTTGCAAAAGCCATGTTGTGCTATGGGTATTAACTTAGAATGGTGAATAAATAAATCTTAGAAATAGGAATATAAGATATTGCTCTACCCTGAATCAGTTATTGATGTTCCTTTCTTATCTACTTAAGGAATAAACTCCTTAACCATGTTCAACCACCAAAGATTGAACTTCCACTACATGCCTGGCACTGTTCTGTGTGAGTGTTGGCACAGCAGAACAAAGTTGAACAGGATATGGTCTCTGCTTCTGGGAACTTAGAGGCTGGTTAATCTTTGTATTCTTGCCCATACTAGCTACTCAGTAAATATTTATTGAACCAATGAATAAATGATTAGAAGGAAAAAAGAAATCATCTCTTCTCGCAACTATCATATGTTTATGGATTGAACTAAAATTAGATAACTTAATAGATTCTCTTTAAAAAGAGAATATTCATAGCTAATCAATTTCTGACAAAGGCTGGACTGTGGAAAAGTAAGTTAATATTACTACGCTAAAATCAGCCCAAATGCCTATTTATTTGTGATATCCCTTATTCCAGAAAAAGAAGTAAAACAACATAGAAAGAAAGTAAAGTGACTAGGAAATTATGACTATCAAGTTCTTACCACTCCACTTAGCCTTATTATACGTGCTATCTATAGACTATAGCAAGCTCTAACTAGGAACCATGTTTGACTTTGTGACCCACGTAGTAGGTTGTGGACAAGTGGTAACATATAAACAAAAACGATGTCAAGAATTCACTGTTGAGATTATTAATGAAGAGTATAGAATTAGTGTCCTTGTTTGCTCTAAGGACACCTTTTCTTTTTGGATTTGCCAACCAGCAATACACAGTACTGGAAGAAAGATAACATTTTTGATGAAAGTCCTCTGTTCCTAGGGTGACAATGTGTTGATTAATACCTATAGTGGTGTTCTCAAGATCTCTGACTTTGGGACATCAAAGAGGCTTGCTGGCATAAACCCAAGTACTGAAACTTTTACAGGTATGTTTTTGCAATGATGATACCGATCTTATATAATTAAAGAAATAATTGCTGCGTTTGAGCATACTGTAGGAGATAAATTTAGTTGTTTTCAGAAACAGTAATGTTGATATCTTTTGATGATTGCTAAAAAATGATACACAGAATTGGATCTGGCCTTTTTCTCGTCTTGTATTTACATGACTTGTTCAGTCTCCTTGCTTAATGCTGCTGAAGGTTTTTATTAAGCTCTCCATTTGTTATTTGTTTTTCTTTTCATGTCATTCCTTCTCTCCTGGTTGGCCTACAATCACTATAACCCTGACAAGATTTTTTTTTAAACATTTTTTAGCCTAACCTCCCTGTGATTCTTACTCATACCTTAATCACTTCCCCTGTAGACTATGAATTCCCTATTTTCTAACCTGTTTACTCCCTGTGGTGTATTCCCCTGCTCACAACATAAATAACTGCAGGATTTCAATCCCGAAAGAGGAAGTGACTCACCACCTCAGAAGTGGGGTGTGGAGAGAGCTTTCCTCTGAAGTCAGGCAATGTAACCACTGAGCTGCTTCTAGAGCAAAGTCCTGAGAAGGTGGAGACACAGGGGTTTCCAAAAGGGTAACAGTGGCCAAGAGGAAGCTGAGGCTCAGAGCCATTAATGACTGACCAGCAGTCACCGCGAGGGCATCTGGAACTTCAACCCTGGTCTCCGTTCCAAGTTCTTACCACTCCGTTCTGCTGTGTCTCATGGGGTGTTAAGTTATTATTATTATGAAAGAAAGATTTAGAGAAGAATAAAGGGATAATGAATAATCTTTGGTCTATTATAAAGCAAAACGGCCAGTTGTCCCCCTTTCTGAGTTCTGTGAGGCAGGCCGTAGTACCTCCATTTGCAGATGAAGAAATTAAGAGAAAGGGGACACTGAAGTCACAACAGTTTGTGAATAATAGAACTCAGATTTTTTTATTTTTATCGGCCCTTTGCTCTTTGCTTTCACCTTGCTTCAGTCAGTATTTCTCTCCACCTTGCTGAAGTATCTGTTCTGGAAGCCTGGAAGGGGGAAAAGAGGAGAGAGAAATTCCATCAGTTTTCCCCTCAGAACATTCTATCAGCAACACCGCTGGCCTGGTTCCTACTCTCACAGCAATGGGAATTTCAGGGTAAAGAATTAAACATATTTAGAATACACTTTTTTGAACAAAATAAATTCTAATTTATCAGTGACTTTAAATGTCTACATCTCTTTTCTCGTACTATCTTCATTTGGCAAGAGACATTTTAGATGTTTCCAAGACTCGATAACTTCTGAGAGGAAACCCCCTACTTTCAGACACTTTATTTGGGCAAGGTGTTAATTTAATGTCTTCTGCTAATCTTGAGAACAGTTTTTTGGTTAGTTCCCAAAGGAGTTACAGTAAAGCAGTCATCCCAGAGCCATGTGCTTGTGCATCTGTCAGTGGCCTCACATGAGAGTAACAAGTGCTGCTCGTGTGCTGAGCCTGCCTCCAGCGCGAGCCTCGAGGCCTGTGTGCGCAGACCTCGGCTCGCCCGGCGCCTCGCGGCCCTCGCCCGCGGCTCCCCCGGCGCCTCGCGGCCCTCGCCCGCGGCTCCCCCGGCGCCTCGCGGCCCTCGCCCGCGGCTCCCCCGGCGCCTCGCGGCCCTCGCCCGCGGCTCCCCCGGCGCCTCGCGGCCTGGTCGGCCGCTGCTGAGCTGCGCGCGAAGCCCTGGGTCCGTTTCCCCTCTCAGGGATGCGATGAGAGGGAAGGCAGCAGCGAGCACCATTTATGGGGTGTTTACCAACTGTGTTGTGCTTTGCATGTTATTTCACCGAAACTCACAGATCAGCCCTAATCCTTAGGTATCATTACACCAGTTTATGGTGAGAAAATGAAGGCTCAAAGAGGTTAAATAGCTTGCCCAAGGTCACAAAGCTAGTAACTAATAGAGCTACAAGTCAAACTAGACTTAACATGCCAAGTCGAATTAACTTCTTCCCAGACCTGTTCCACCCACACTTTTCCCCATCTCAGTTGATGGCCACTCCAAACTTAGAATGATCCGTGGCGCCTCTTTTCTCACGCTCCAACCCAGTCCACCAGGGAAACCTACTGGCTGTCCCTGCGAAGAGTGCCCCGGATGGAATAGCTCCTCGCTGCCTCCACTGCTGCCACCCTCATTTCTCACCTGCATTACCTCAATAGCCTGTTTCCCCTGCTTCCTCTCTTACCCCAGGTCTATTCTCAACCACAACCGCATCACTCAGAGACATCAGTGGCTTTCTACTTCTTTCAGAGCAAACAGACGCCAAAGTCCTTACACTGGTGGGCAAGGCTCTGAGCTGATTTGGAGTTCGTTGCCTTTTAGACCTCATTTTAGACCTCATTTCCTACTCTTCCCCACCCCCACTTGTTCACTCTGTCCCAGAAACATAGGCCTTCCTACATTTCCTTCATTATGCTGCAGGGCCTTTGCACATGCTTTTCCTTCTGCTAGTAACGCCCTTCTCCCAGCTATTTGCATGGCTAAGTCCCTCTCCTCCTTCAAGACTTAACTCAGATGTCGTCTCAGTGAGGCCCTCCCTATTTACATGGCAGCCCTCCCTGGGCACTCCTGCTACACTTTTCTTGCTCTTGTTTTTTTGTAATAACACATAACTTTCTAACATACTATACAATTTACTTATTCATTATGATGTAGTTTATTGTCTGTCTCCCACTGCAAAAATGTCAGCTCCATGAGCCCAGAGATTTCTGTCTGTCTACTCTGCAGCTATATTCTAAATGCCTGGAACAGTGCCCTGCTCATAGTGGACCCCCAATAAAGAACTGCCAGATGAACAAATGGACACAATGTGATGTCAAAATTTAAGCTTTTAGCTACTAAGCTGTAGTAGCTCCCCAGATTGGCTTGCAGCCTCATTATCCAGTTCTGTAAATCTCTTTATATAAAATATTATGTGTCATGTGTTTGTAGAGTACAGAAAGCAGATATGAACACATGACTAAACCTGTTTTTATTGCCACTTGCTCAGTGGGGGATAATTAAACACAGTTGGCAGCACTCTTTGAAATATCTGATGAATAAAAACTGCATAATTTATTGGTAAGATATTACTTGAATTGTCCAATATTTTTTTCAGTTCACTATATTGTTAATCAGTTCTAGGCTCCAACACATTTTCTAAAGACCACTTGATTTTATTTACATCATAAAAAATGATCACTTTGAGGGGAAGGTATGAATGAAGATGAAGCACAGTACTTTTCTTCCAAGCGTAGGTGACTTGAGGAGTGTGGTTAGCTTCTCCTTAGCCAGGTGAGATGCTCCCGTCCAATAATTTTGCTGGTTTAAGCTGAGAGCAGACATGTGCAGTCGTATGTGAACGCTGAACATGAGCTGCTGTCACGTGATGAGGAGGTCTGGAGGACAAACCTGCCAAGGTGACAATACTTGACAAAATGAGTAGAGTTTATTTATTTTTATGACAACAGCTAGTTTCCAGCTCGTGACAGTGGCTTTCTTAGGAACAACTTGGGGGAATTCTACATAGCAGTTTTCACCGGCAAATCATGCACACGGCATTCATAAAGGGTGGTGTCTGTATTTATCGAAATGTCTCTCACTGGTTATGAATCAGAAAACACTGAAGTCGGTCTTTTGGCAAATGCCTCAGGATTTGAAATCAAGATGGCATCTTGGATGAGTTCCTGTTTGCTGATTATATCATTTGAATGAGTATATCAAAAGCAGGGAATGTGGCAATAATCTGTTTCTGTTCGTACTGTGTTCTCATTGCTAGACTTCAGGGAATCACTGCAGCAGGTGTTAGAAATGAAAACCCAGCCTCCCGTTTGAGCCAGTGATACAACTGCAGTTCAGTGTTTATCTGAGACATAACAGATCAGAACTAGAACCATGGGATCTTGGCTCCCCACTTCATACTTTTTCCGTCATACTGCATTCTTCAGCTCTGATTCCACACAGCCTTTTAAATCTGCTTTCTTTTTCATTTTATTCTTCTTCATTCTGTGTCTGGTGATTTGTCTGTACTGATGGCTCGTGGCTGTCTTTGACGTATTAAACCTGTTATTCCCTGGACCACAGGCATACAGCAGAAGCCATATATATTTGATTTATAGATTTGCATTATTTTTAACAATGGCTTTTAGAATCTGCATGCTTTAATGATTTAGAAATAAGAATGAAAACAGAAGAATTCAGCATTCAAATCAGGAATTAAGACATAAATTTAAGGAAATGGATGAATGACCTAGACTTTTCTTGAAAAAGATTAGAAATATATATAATAACAGTTTTCATGTGCTTGAAAAACTGATTTTAGAAAATGTGTGTTGATGTACTTACTCTCTGTTGTTCTCAAATGATCAGTTGTTAGAAGTTCCTAAGAGGTCCCAATGAAATGATGCCTTAATTATACTATTTAAGAAATGAGAGAGTATCTGTTCATAACCAGATATTATTGGTAAACTACTTTTACATCACTTATAAAATCCATTATAAAAACTGCTATTTTCTCTTACATGAATAGCAGAGAAAACTGGAACTCAAAAAAGATGAGATATTAAGGCCTGAATCATGCTTTTAAAGTTGTCTTATTTATGTAGAGAAATTGAAACTCATTAGATATTGGCTTTTTTCTCTTTTAAAGTGGAACTGTTTGAATTATTTCCAGGTACCCTTCAGTATATGGCACCAGAAATAATAGATAAAGGACCAAGAGGTTATGGGAAAGCAGCAGACATTTGGTCTTTGGGCTGCACCATCATTGAAATGGCCACAGGAAAACCACCCTTTTATGAGCTGGGAGAACCTCAAGCAGCTATGTTCAAGGTCACATTTCATATGTCCTAAATATCTTAAAAACCAATGGATAAAGCTACTGGATGTTCCATGTGTGTATCTCATCTATTTTTAGGCAAAAGGAAAGGAGCCTATGTGAGCACTATTTGAAAGCATATTAAAGTTCAAGAAGATTCACTCCCCTCAGTCAATGCATGTGCCTCACACTGACGATCTCTCCACCTTAGCTTTCTCAGCTGTAAAGTGACATTCAGTTTAACTTCCATTGACTACATTTTCACAATACGGTGTAAATAACACACTGCTCCATGGAAAATGATTTAAGCTCTTTGGGAAACACAGAAAAAGATATTTCACGGAGGGAGATATAAGAACATTTTTTATCCATTTAAGTATTAAATCAAAGGAATATTTTCCTTTACTTTTTTATCACAAGAGTTTGAACGCTTCATTGAAAAAAGGCATGGTTGCTATTTTAAGTACACGTCTTATTCTTATATACCTACTCTTCTAGCTTATTAATTTTCCCATTAGTAACTCTTTTGGGAGTGGGAAGTAGCCCCACCTCCAAAAGTCTGATATCAAAATAGAGCTGAGAGAGCCCTGGGCCACAACTTCCAAATCTTGGGACTGGGCAAAGCAGTGACCTGTGGCTGAATTCCTGCAGTTCTCATCTGCCACACCACCGAGAGTGAAGTTTAAACTGAGAACTTGTTTCCTGAGAAGTAAAACTCACATGTTTTCTATTCTCTAAGAGAGAGGACTTTTGATAAGTTATTTTTTCTCCCTGCCGCTGACCATGTCTCTAGCACTTATTCCATTTGTGAAAAGCTTCTCATGAGGGCCCATGTGCTACATACCTTCTACTTCTGTACAAAGCTTGTTTTAGTTTAAGCTTGAAGATGATGTGATGGGATGCTGCTGATACAGATATGACTAGTGTAACCAAACCTGAAGAGCAATGAAAACTGCCTTTTTTGACATGAATGAATGTCTTTCTTTTCTTGGCCAGGTATAATATTTAACCCACTGGGTTGTTGGGAGGATTCAATGAGATTCATTGAATGAAAATGGAAAAAGCCAGCCACAGTTCCTGGCACGTAGCTATCGTGACCAACACAATGGTCCCAATTAAAAGTACATTTTTTTCTTGCCAGTGTGCTAATGTGTCCTAAAGCTTTGAGGACTGAATTACTACTTTATAGGGCTATCTACTGTCTTAAGCTAATTACTCTGCCTACGTCATTGATAAAGTTAGAAAAGCACTCTGGAAACTTTCTGTAACCTACAGAAAAAATGTCCTACCCCCCTTTGAGAAAACCCATGAGTTTGTAGTATGTGATAAAGATTTGTTGCAGTAGGAGACCAAGTTATGAAACCGGGAGCTCATGATATGAGATGTCACTCAAAAGTCCCATTATGCTGTGTCTTTAGGTGGGAATGTTTAAAGTCCACCCTGAGATCCCGGAGTCCATGTCAGCAGAGGCCAAGGCATTCATATTGAAGTGTTTTGAACCAGACCCTGACAAGAGAACCTGTGCTAACGACTTGCTTATTGATGAGTTCTTAAAAGTGTCAAGCAAAAAGAAAAAGGCACAGCCTAAGCTTTCAGGTATGTGGTTGCATTGAAGAAGACACAGGCCAGAGTCACTAAATCCTAAGCCTTTAAGGTGAATGACTTCCGGAAGTAAGCTAATCTGTCTATAGAGGTATCATTGGCATAAACATTGGCACAGTGTTCTCAGGTATTCAGTTTCAGTATCGGGAAGCTGTGTTACCGTCGCCCTCACAAATGCCAACACCTCATGCATAATAGTCTTTCATCACCTGGTTAGTAGGTATTTACTGTGTCAGTATCTGTAGCATTCTAGCATTGCTGATACAAAGGTTAAAGTGTAAAAGGGGTGAAACACAGTCTTTTAGAACTGAAACTCCAAATTACCGCTAATGGGCTACAGGGCTATTACAGAGCTGAGCAGTTAAACTTTCCATCCATCTAGATAATATGTTCTTTTAATTTTAGGCAGTAGAAAATACCTATTGCCTCTTAGAGAATATCTTCTGAAGAATTAACTGCCCCCCCCCCCAAAGAAACATTACCGGTTATAAGTAAAATAGCAGTGTAAAAATATAAATTGTATTTTTGCAATAATTTCCATAACTCATTTCTGAAAGGAAAAAATAAGTAAATGATCTATTCGTTGTTGGCATTTCTGGTGTTTATATGGGGTGAGGACTGGCAGAGTGAATGCTCGGAGAGGACATTGACTCCCATGCCAAGTCCTCACTTTGTGTTGACTTCTCAGTTTAACAGCAAACCCACTTGTGTTTATGTTGTTTGCTTCTCTTCCCACAGCTCTTTCACCTGGATCAAATGGTGAGTTTATTGCTATATTTTCCATTGAGCTGAAGCTGAGTGCATCAGGTGATCAGCCCATCAAACAGACTCACCCTCCACTCCGCGCTTACGGGGCGGCTGCTGGTACTAGGGATGTATGCAGCTGCAAGCCTGGCTGGGTTATTGTCAGAAACCCCTCACCTTTCTGTTTCACAAGGGAAGCGTCCAGTGTTCCTCCCTAAATGCAAGATGGTGTTTATATTTTTCAAATCTTCAATTTGAGTCGAGTCTACACTTGCTTACCTTGCAGTCAGTTGGCCACCTAATGATTTCTTGTGGGAAATTTCAATGCCAGACACATTCCATTGTCATCTTTGGGGTTGTGCGTTATCTCTAGTTTTAGTTAGTCAGGAGTAACTGTGTTTTTTTGTGAGTGGTGTTTTTTTTTAAATTTTTATTGATTTCAGAGAGAGGAAGGGAGAGGTAGAAAGAAATAGAAACATAAGTGACGAGAGAGAGTCATTGATCAGCTGCCTCCTGCACCCCCTGCTCTGGGGATCGAGCCCGCAACCAGGCATGTGCCACAATCGGGATTTTAACTGCGATCTCCTGGATCATAGGTTGATGCTCAACCACTGGGCCACGCCGGCTGGGCAGTAATTATGCTTTTGTTTTGTTCTTTAATGTTGGCTTTTGCAGATCATAACTAGGAAGGTAAACTTACCCTAGGAAGATCAACTAGTTTATTTCAGGGAATAATAAAGGAATGATCATGGTTTTGGATTTTCTTAAGTTGGATGAGTTGTTGATCAAATAGTGTGGTGGGGGTGGGGAGGTTACTGTGCACTGTGAGATTAATGTGCATTGTTCTCCAGGCCAGGCTGGGTTTTTGCAGGTTCCTCAGGTGCCTCAAAGCCAGTCAGCCTGGACTAGAGGCCCAGTAATTATTGTTTCTTGGCCACAGTCTCTATTTTCCATCTTCACTTCTGAGAGTCAGGGAGAGCTCTGAGGAGAGCCCCTTCCCATTCCTCTTTTCTCCACAGGCAGCCTAGACTCTGGAAGGCAGTCATTGCATTTTCACAGGGTAGACCCTGGAGTGCTCCACAGCCTTCTGACCAACCTGTTTTTGGTGTCATAAAGTGGGCACTGACTTTGGAGTTATGCAGAAGTCAGTTCTGATCCTGACTGATTGCACTTTCTAAATAGGTGACATGTAGCGGTTTACCTTTTTCATCTGGCATTCTGTGTTGGTAATAAATCCTACTTCATATTGTGTTTTGAGAACAGAACTTTTAAAAATATACCAAAAGAGCCTGGAGTCGTGCCCGGAAGCTCAACCTATGACAGTTTTATCCTTTCCACGGGGGTAGGTTTATGTGGTAGGAAACAGATTCCCATCTCTCTCTCTCTCTCTCTCTCTCACACACACACACACACACACACACTCTTAAATGATGTGTACTCAGCTATACACACTTGATGAGAGAGAGGGAGAGAGAATTTAAGCTGATAGCTCTGCCACAGCCCCCTCAGTGAACATGTATGTGCCTTAAAATGAGCATGAGGTAGAAGGTATAAATCTGCTGAGCTCAGAGTCAGTCATGTTTCCCACGAGCCCACTCACCTGTCGGGCTCAGGGTAACTCAAGAGTATTTTGGACTCTGCTCTGGCTTGAGAGTCTAACTTAACTTAAGATAGTATAGAATCTTAAGATTTTATGGAGTCAGAATTAAGAAGATGGGCATTGGGGTCAGAGCTGAGTTCACTCCTTGACTGGGTGGCCCTGGAAAAATGGCTTCTTCTCAGTCACCTCCTCACTGTAAATAATTCCTGATTTGCAGTCACAGTGAACAGAGCTAGGAGTCCACTGCTGAGCTACTATCCCACATCTCTGGGGCAGTTGTTGATTCCGCCCAGTCCAAAAAGAATTCAGTAAAAAAAGGGGGATTCCAGGCAACAGGGTGCTCCTTTTCTACAATTTTACTTCTGCCTTGTTTGGTAAAGGACTTTTGTAGTATTGAGACACTTGTTTGGTAAAGATGCTTCTGGCAAAAGTACTTTCTTTAAAACCACGGTTTGATAAAATGTAGCCAACTCCTCTTGTACCAACTCAGTCTCCATCAAAATAAATGAAAAGCCCATGTTTGCCATGGAATCATAGAACTGGGAAAGAGATCATCTAGTCTGTTGGTTTCTGAAATTGTGTTTATCAGAGAACCCTTTTTTTTTAATCCTTAGACAGAGCCTTGATGTATAAGACTAACAGCATATTTGTTTTAGGTAAAACAGGGCTGGAACCTGAGTACTAGAATCACAGAATCCTACTCACCCCATCCAAGGCAGCCCCAAAATGATAAGGTGGACCCTTAAGCCTCCGAGGAACATGGTTGAAAAATTATGAATCTTGTCCTTTGCTTTATAGGTATGAAAACAGACTTGTAAATGACCTGCCTATAGTCTGACAGGTGGGCAATAAAAACAAAGGATTGGAACTCAAGGCACTCATGCCCTTAAGATATTCCCCACAGGGCCCAGGCTGCCCTTTCCTCACCAACCCCTGGGCATGGGTCCCATCTTGAGCCAGAAGCAATCAGAATATTATCACCAGCCTCTCACAATGGAAAGACACTTGACAACT
The DNA here is from genome assembly GCF_964146895.1 of Miniopterus schreibersii. Taxonomy (NCBI): domain Eukaryota; kingdom Metazoa; phylum Chordata; class Mammalia; order Chiroptera; family Miniopteridae; genus Miniopterus; species Miniopterus schreibersii. The sequence continues at coordinate 73,371,028 of NC_138107.1, read as the reverse complement.
GATGTTGCTCTATTTCAGTAGGTATTTTTGTATGCGTACGTTTTTTCAAAGCATCAATTCTCCTTCCCCTCCCGACGAGCAGAGTATCTCAGGAGCATATCCCTGCCAGTGCCCGTCCTGGTGGAGGACACGAGCAGCAGCAGTGAGTACGGCTCGGTTTCTCCCGACGCGGAGCTCAAGGTGGACCCCTTCTCCTTCAAGACACGAGCCAAATCCTGCGGAGAAAAAGATGTGAAAGGAATACGGACCCTCTTTCTGGGGTAAGCCCTTGAATTATTTCGGGTGAAAGACGTCTGTTGTGTGTCATTTTATAAAGGAAAATGTTATTTATGCTGTATAAATTATTACAGCATTCCAGATGAAAATTTCGAAGATCATAGCGCTCCACCTTCTCCTGAGGAAAAAGACTCCGGATTCTTTATGCTGAGGAAGGACAGTGAAAGACGGGCCACCCTTTACAGGATCCTGAAGGAAGACCAAGACAAAGTTGTGAGAAACTTAATGGAATCTTTGGCTCAGGTAAACCTGTTCGTAGATGCTTCATGCTTTCAGAGTGTACGTATTTTAACTTTCAAAATCAGTGGGAATTGTTGCAGGCGATGTGGAGACATGAGGAAGCTGCAGCGCTCGTGAGGACACCGAAGACCTACCCCAGAGCGGGGGAAGGGCACATCCCTAATGTGGAAAACACATTCTTTAGCATAAGCTATCTTTAAGTCAAAAGCAAAGTTTTCCTGTTGGTGAAGCTCCCACTAGTCCCTACAAGCCTTTTTTACCCTTCATTTATTCATATATTCAATCAATCGATAAACACACGTTGAGCAACGAGAATTGCTAATTCTGACAATAGCTCAAGACTACCTCTGAGTCACTCCTCTGAGCATTTAGGAAACATTGCAAATAGAGCAGAGACCCTGGTGATGGTGAGGCTACATTCAAATGGAAGGTGATAGGCGATAATCAGTAAATTATATAGTGGGCTAGAAGCCATTTGTGCTATGAAAAAACAAAGCTGGCTAGGGTTGCCATAACATAGCACAGACAGTGCAGCTTAAATGACAGAAATTTATTTCTCACAGGACTGGAGGCTGAAAGTCAAAGAGCAAGGTGTGGGCAGGTTTAATTTTTTTCAGCGCCTCTCTTCTTGGCCTGCAGTTGGCGCCTTCTTGCTGTATCCCCACCTAGTCTTTTTTTCCCTATGCACCCCGGTGTCTCTTCCTCTTCTTATGAAAACATTAGTCCAGTTGGGCTAGGGCCCCATCCTTATGATCTTATTTAACCTTAATTACCTCGTAAAGAACCTGTGCCCAAATACAGTCCATTGGAGGTTAGGGCTTCAACATTTGAACTTGGGCTGGGTAGGATGCAGTTAAGCCTATAATACCTAGGACTTTGTTCCCTGGGGTTCTGCTTACAGATATGCTTACAGAAGGAATGCCCTGGCCTGCTCTACAGCAGTGGAAACAGGCTTCCCCAACTCCAAGCCTCTGATGATGTCCCCTGTGGATATGTGCCTCCACAGACATGCTTTGTCCCAAACTTGTTCTATTTTAGTTGTATGGACACCAGGGACTTTTCTATGCGCTTCAGCTCCTATGTCTGTGACCTGTCCTCCTTGATCAATGTGGACTGCATATACCTTTTCCCCTTCCTTCTGTCCTGGAAAAAAAGCTGCAAAAAGGGAAGAGGTGGGGGAGTTAATCAAGTGTTTAGTTTCTCAGTCCAGCAGTTTACCTGTTCTCAGCTTGGATTGGAGTGTACATGGAGCCAGGCTCATGCGCACACGCGAGAACCCCACTGTCTCACTCACCCGCCTAAAAATCAATAAAAACATGTCCCTGGGTGAGGATTTAAAAAAAAGAGTAAATATGTATTTAAATATACAGGGCTGGACAAAAGTAGGTTTACAGTTGTTTGTATGGAAAATAATACAGTAATTAATAATACAAGAATAAACTGTTTGCATACTCACAGCTGTAACTTTTTGCCCCACCATATATAGTAATATATATAGTTAAATATATAGTTATAATATGTAATAATAATAATAAATATTATTGTAAAAGTAATAACTTTTAAACATAGTAATAGCAAGCAGTTTTGGTGGGCCAGCTTTTGCTGTTGGTATTTCATAGGTATTAGCTCATTTAATCTACATGAGAATAGCACTATATTAATAGTTCTGTTAGCATTCTTAATTTGCACAGAGGAGGTGAGTAACCTGCCTAGGCCATGCAGGCCTAAGTGATAGAGCCAGGCAGTCTGGCTCCCAGGTCTATACTCTTCACCACCACACTGCTCTCCCTGGAGTGACAGATGGTGACACATGATGAGAGAAACATAAAGCAGGGGAAGGGATGGTGTTTGGGGTGAGGGGGCAGAGGAAATCACTTTTAGCCACTGTGGAGTGAAGGGTTCTATGGCCATTAGTGTAAGATGTCTGTTTTAGGCCAGAAACACAGAACTCAGGGATTATTTAAATCTCATATTCATCCCCAAAGGGTATGCTGTTCCAGTATAGAAAATGTCTGTTTGGAGTTTTTCTGTGTCTTTCTCCTGGACCATAGGTCCATCGGGGCAATGACAGCTTTGATCACTGTCATTGTCCCAGTTCTCAGCACAGAGTCTAGCAAGAGACTTCACTTTCATGACTGTGCTGAAATTCTTAAATTTTGATGTTGGTTAATCCTATTCAGTTTTTGTGTGACTTCCTAGTTTTTGAAGCACAATTGAATGTTCTCTGTAAAGGGAGAAATGAAAGAAAACCTTAATAAAAGTTAGTGCATCAATGGGAGGGACCAGTGAGGACCAGAAACTGCTGGTCAGAATCACATGCTAAATTCAAGTGACAGTGAGGGTCCTTTGTAGTGCCGAGGCCACTGTGAATCCTTCCCTGTGGTATCACCTGATGATCTAGCGGGAGAGCAGGTCCTTACCCAGGTTTACTGCTGCCTCCTCCAGCTAATTGGGGTAGAAGAATGTAATGATTGGGAGCTTGGGCTCAGCCTCAACTTGCCTCTCTTTCAGACCTGGTTCCACCATTTACAGGCTATGTGATTTAGGCAAGTTATTTAACTTCACTGAGGCTGAATGTTCTCATCTGTAAGAGAGGAAATGCTATAAGGAATAACTAAGATCATGAGCAGTTGAGATAATAATAGAAAGTGTTCCACAAATGTTAACTATTATTGTTGTTATCATCAAACCGGCCAATAATAATATTCAATATTTTAAAATTTTTTTCTTCAAACAGAAACAGTTCTTTTCATTATAGTAAGTATTTCTAGGTATATCTTTACATTTAAGCCTACCCTTTATAACAAGACTGAAATGTAGATGTTGGTCAAGTCCTCACACCAGCCCACGAAAGCCCTTTGAATCTGTAGCATCCTTCTGAAATCCACCATCGTTTTTAAGGAAGTTTAAAGTATAAAAAATAGAGAGCACCTTTGCAGAAGATTCTGTGATGGTACCAGGAATGCTTAGAAAAAGGCACCCTGTCAAGTACTACCTTCTGATAGTGAATCATACTTACCTGATAACTAAGGTGCTCATTTATGAATGCACAGGGAGACAGGAGAAAACAGAAATAACGATTATGTAAGGGGCCGAAATACTCTAGAGAGACTACATTTCCTAAAGTGGACAGTGTTCCTTTGTAGGACAGTGGCACTCACATCCAGAAACCAGAAGCAACATGTTTTTCTGTTGTGTAAACAATGCTGATGTCAAAAAAATGTTTGCTATTTGAACTGCTGACAAACACGCAACTAATTTTTCACTAAGCTATTCCAGTTCCGGAATAACTCACATTTTTCTTCTTGAACATATTTTCATGTTATTATGATACTTTCTGTGAACCTTTACTTTGGGTGTAATGTAGTTCGTGGTAAGAAAATAAACAGTTTATAATTGTTCCCAGTCTGATTTTAAAATATTGCCTTAATGACAGCTTTCAAGATTTCTAATATAATCTTTTCTCATGCAAACATAAATATGAGAGAGAACTTACAGATGAAAATATATTGAGAGGAAGAACTTGATGGTGCATTTCTTTCATAGAATCCTAGAAATTGTGATTTTCACAGCCCAATTGAGGAATTTAATTTCAATCATTCAGTAACAAAATGTACAATATGAGATAGAGATGAGCATAATAAAAATTCTGTTGTTTCTTAAAGTTAAAAGAAAATAAATAACATCCTGCTATGTTACCTTTAAGGAAGCAATGTTCCTTGAGCAAAGTAAAAAAAAAAAATTCAGCTTGAGAGAGGAAATTTCTTTAAACTGTATTTTATTTTTAACATATAAAATAGTCATTTGGTCAGTTCTTTTTCTTTTTTTTTAATCCTCACCTGAGGATATTTTTTCCATTCCTTTTCAGAGAGAGTGGGGGTGGGGGAAGAGATACATCGATGTGAGAGAGACAAAGTGATTGGTTGCCTCCTGCACGAGCCCCAACCAGGACTGAGGATCGAGCCTACAACCAAAGTACATGCCCTTGGCTGGAATTGAACCCGGGACCCTTCAGCCCTAGGGCCGATGCTCTAATCACTGAGCCAAGCCACCCTGCGCAGTTGGTCAGTTCTTATAAATAATTGCCTCATTGATGGGTAAGGAATTGTTTTAAGGATAAAGTTTGAAGCAGGCGCCTTTCAGTTGCAAGGAATTTATATACTTCAAGGGCAGTTAAAGTATTGGGGACATGTAGGTAGACACAAGCAATGAGAGAAATGGATTCCTAAGGAATTTCCAGTCCTAGTGCCTAGCTAAGCCTAGAGTGTGAGTCCCAGGGACTTTAAGTTCCAGGAGCTTGTACATCTTTTTTCTGGCTTGGTGTGGCTATCAGCCCTTTTGATGTGCCATTTCTGTGTGTGTCCGCTTCTCTCTCTGTCGATTGTCATTTTCAATTCCATTGCTTCAGCTTCCTTCCTTATGACTGGATGTACTCTTGCCCTGTTTTATGACTTCTCTCTGGGCAGACTTTGAGCTTGAGATCCTTACTGCTTGAATGAATCTCTCCTTAGTTCCTGATTAAAATTTCTGAAACAAGAATCTTTTTGTTGTTGTTGTTAATCCTTACCCGAGTATACTTTTTCCATTGATTTTAGAGAAACATTGATTTGAGAGAGACACATTGACTGGTTGTCCGCTGCATGTACCCCAGCTGAGGGTGGGGAGCGAACCCATAACCCGAGTACGTGCCCTTGACTGGGAATCCAACCCGTGATCCTTCGATGCCAGGGCTGATGCTCCAACCACTGAGCAACACTGACCAGGGCAAGAGAGCAAGAATCTTTTTGCCTCTGCCTGTCCCTGCTTGGACAAAGCTTTGTATATCTGACTGTATCATAGCTATTGGCCAATGTATGGGGTATGTGCCCTTCCTCCCAAAGTCTGATTATTTCTTGAGCAGGGAGTGAGGAGGGGGAGGAGCCATATTGTTCAAATATGATCTTTTTTCCTTAGCAAGGAGCATTTGGAAGTCGAGTCATTCTGAGGAGGGGCTGTGGGAATGGCCGGCCCATGTTCATATGTCCAGCACCGATCGACTGACAGGTTACTGGTTTTTATTCACAGGGGCCTGAAGAACCTAAACTAAAATGGGAGCACATCACAACCCTCATCATAAGCCTCAGAGAATTTGTGAGATCCACTGACCGAAAAATCATAGCCACCACACTGTCAAAGCTGAAGCTAGAGCTCGACTTCGACAGCCACGGCATCAGCCAAGTCCAGGTGGTGCTCTTCAGTTTTCAAGATGCTGTAAGTATGAAATTGTGCCAATGTTTTCCCACAGACTTTGGCTAAAATTAGTCAGAAAATAGGATGAAACTTAAGTTATGTTTTCTTTCTTTAATAATTTCAATGAACTCTCTTCTCTTTGGATAAGTGAGATGGTTGCCCTTTTGGGTGCTTGTCAGTGTGAGATTTGTATTTTCTGTGTTTGAATCCCCAAAAGTGAGATACACATAAAATTGAAAACCATGTAAAATAGCAAAACGCATAAACATCTCCATGGCTGAACTTTGTTCTTACGAAATCATGTAGTGGGTCACTATTTCGGTGAGTTTAGCAACAGAACACACTTTGGTCGTGCACTCTCTAATTCTGTATGAGAGATGCCATCTAGTGGCCATTGAGAAAATGACCGAACAAATTGAAATGGCCACTACGGAATAAAACCAATCATTTTTTTCCAGTTTTTCTCTGGTTTCCATTTAGAACATTTTAAACATGTTTGTTTAATAAATATCCACTGTTTCCTAGCCAGCAATATACTTCAAAGTAACAGGGCATCACCAAACGAAAATTAATACACATGATCTAATAAGACACTGCTGAGGGTTCCTCTCTCTTAAACGGAGTTGCTTTGCAACACAAACTAGAAGTCAGTCTTCCAAAAGCCTGATTCAAAACCTTATATGCTATTCTTGAGTGAGACTTATATGTGGAACTCTACCAAAAAAGTCTGAAGCTACTTCCGAAAGGCCCTTACAAAGTGTAGATTAAAATGTGAGAGTTCTTGACACTGTCTGTGGTGTGAATTTGGAAGCGCTTTGCATAATTTTATTTAAATTTCAAAAATTAATTCACTCCTAATGTATTTATTGCTCTTATGTAGAAATTATCTTGACAATTGTAATTGGAGCATCAAATGATTCTTGATTTAAAACCAAATTATAATCCTCCAACATCCACTGATGTTCTTTGAGACTCTGTGTAAGCCACCTGGTCTTTGGTCTATATTGTGGGTGGGGACAAGATTCCTCACTTGATTGAGGTCATGGGAAATGAAAGCAGCTGGCAAAGCCTGCCATTAATATTAAATGCTAAAGGCACACTTACACTACAAATAGGGACACCCAACCATCTGCAAATAGAATGAAATAATTCAGTGAATTTGCATTTGCCCACACATTTGGCTTCCAGACTAGAGGTTGGAAAGCAAATTGGCCTGTAGAATTCAGGTTGAGTCTGGTTTAGTTATAATCCTGGGCCTCAGGCCCAGGACATGCACACATGGCACATGCGTGCACACACACACACCCTACTCTTGTTCACTCACTGTCCAAAATTGGAATAATCCAGAGAATGGGCCCTGTGTAATGTACTATTTAATGAAATACTATGAGGAGTAGGTCATGGTTATAGAGGCTCCCTCTTCCATCTTCTGTGTGTGACTCTTGGGAGAAATATTCTAGTTTATCAGGTGCTACACCCAGTGTTAAATCAAATCAGCAGGAAAATCCTTTAAGAGATGAAGGTACTGGAACAAACTCATTTTGATAGGATTTCCTAGAGCAGGTAAGAACTGAGCAATGACTCATGTCCTTGGGAGCAACCACTAGGAGCAGCTCCTCAGACCCACGCTCTTCTAACTGAGGGACGTTGATGAAGATGGCGCACCGGTAGGAGTAAGGAACTGGGACTCCAGCCGTTAGTACAGGTTGCAGCTGGTTACCTCCCCGCTTCCTCGAAGATCTCTAGTCAGACACCTGTTAGAAAAATAGCCTCTTTTCTTAGAGGCCGGTGTCAACCAGCAATTAATGGAGTTCATTCAAATTTTAAGTAATCCTCTCTTAGCCTTATGATAAAGGTTATTTTTAAAAAGGTAATGCATATGGTTTGAGCATACAATGGAATATTGTTCACCCTTAAAAAGTAAGTTCTGACACATTACACTAAGTGAAATAAGCCATTCACAAAAACACTGTATGGTTCCACTTACGTGAGATACCTGGAGTAGTCATATTCATGGAGACGGGAAGTACAGTGGTGGCTGCCAGGGGCTGTGGGGAGAGGGCCACGTGGAGTTATTGTTGATGGGTACAGAGTTTCCGTTTTGCAAGATGAAGAGAGTTCTGGGGATGGACAGTGTTGATGGTAACACAACAGTGTCAGTGTACTCAATGCCACTGAACCGAACACTTAGAAATGGTTAAGCTGGTAAATTTTATGTTATGTCTATTTTACCACAATTTTTAAAAAGAAAAGTAATGTGTATATCTATTTCAGTGTCTATTTAAATGTGTAAAATATGACTAATCACTTTCAAAAGGTACCCTTACAGCGAAGTGTTTTAATGTGAACAGCTTTTCTGGAGTATTTTAACAGATCATTCCCATTTACAGAGATGTAAAGAACTGTGGGAAGAAATCCAGGCATGCGCTGTGACAAATACACACTCATTTCCCCCCCCTTACCTGCTTTTCCAAGTCACGAGAGTATGACAAAGAACTTGGCTGGGTTAAATGCCAGAGTCATAACATTTAAGTAAAGGGTTTAAAGTCCCTCAGACTCTTTTTCCCCCTTTACCTCCTCCACCATCCAATATGCAGACGTCATGAAAAGTGGAAGCTACATTTCTGAGTCCCAATAGAGCAACCTTCCCATTTAACCAGATAGCCTTTCATTTAAGTAATGTATCTCATTTGCTTACGTGGGCTTCACTGAACTTTAAATTGAAGTGACTTTTTTTCACTTGTATTCCAGTGACATAAAGAAATTATTCAGAACTCAAGGTGAAGAAATCTTTTTGTTATTTTGTTGATAAATGGTCATCCCAATGCTTGCATCAGCTAGGTTATTTGCAGTTAAAAATTAAACAAAATGTCACTCTCTTTCTCCAGGTCAATAAAGTTCTTCGAAATCACAACATCAAGCCACACTGGATGTTTGCCTTAGACAGTATCATCCGAAAGGCAGTGCAGACAGCCATTACCATTCTGGTTCCAGGTCAGGAATATTTAATTACTTTGTAAATATTTAGTGTTTGATGTTCTATATTACTGTTCATCTATCATTTATGGTGTCTCCGTACTGCTTTTAAGACCAGGTTAACGAGGTTAGCCTTCTTTTTTATTAATCTTTTCAGAGTCAGCAAATAGCATTTATCTAGGACATGCAGTCTGAGCAGTGGTCCGGCAAGCAAAATGTTTACTGTGAGTGAGGACTACTTGCTTCCTTGTCTTTAAAAAGCATATTTGGATATGAAGAGAAAGAAAACTATACAAGTAACCCAAATACACATGCATTTCAATATAAAGATATCTGTGCCCACAAAACACATGTCCTGTGACATCTTTTACCAGTGGTTCCCAAACCTGCTAGTGCCTTGAATGATATAAAGAGCTCTTTAGTATTACAGCTTTCAGAGCTCCATCCCAGGCTGAGTGAGAATCTGCTAGGGAGAAAGCCTGGGAATCTGATTTTAATCCAATTTCCAGATCGTTCTGATGCACATCCAGGTTTGGAAATCACTGGTCTGTGTTTTCGGTTAGATACAAAAGGGGCAGTGTGTTGATGAAACAAGGTTTCACGGAGTGAGGGATGTATTTATTATACTCTAATGTAAATTTCCAAAGTGTTTCGATAATCTACCCAATAATAAAAGATTTTAAGCGAAGCTCTTTCACCCTGTATATAGGGTGTTCCCCCAAAAATGTATATACACACTTTGAATAATTATAAAGGCAGTATTTATTAAGTACATTTCATTTTCAAAATTAAGCTATCAGTGTTAAAGTGTGTATACATTTTTTTGAGACACCCTGTATATAATATATGTATATTTGTATGTGGATAGATTTAGATACATAAATTAGAAACATTTTCTATTGTACAAGTTGTTACATATAAAGCATTCTAAAGTAGGAATTTTAAAAGATAAATATAAACTATTTTAAAATTTAGGTTACTTATAAATGGTTCTTTGAACTTTTAAGTCACCATCAATCCTTCCAAGTCATGGAAGTCCCTCTCTTCTCCCAGAATGCCTGTTTGACTTGTGAGGGCACCAGTGTCAATCCTTGTATTAAACATCAGTTTCTTTCTATGTAAGAAACATCCCTTGTACCTTTGCGTCCTTCAGGTCCTGGTTTAAAAGGCAACTCCTCAGACACTCCTGACCTACCACAAAATCTAAAGTAGGCTCCCTGTTATTCTCCCTCCTTGGAAATGGTTTCCCCCTTGTGACACTTGCCGCAATCAGAAACTGTTATTTTATTGTCTACTGGCTGATTTCTTCACCAGAGAGCAGTTGTGTCTGTTTTGTTCTATTCTGTGGTGAGCATATTGTCCAGCACAGTGCCTAGGAAATAGGAGACCCCTGAACAATAAGTTGAAACAATAAATAAATGAGTTTCACATGATTATAACAAATTAGAGTGAAAATTTTGCATAACTTAGGAAAAACCTAGAGAGGCTTTGAAATACATGACTAGCAGTTGGATGTGAACCTAAGGAATGTAAAGCTAACGCAAACCTAATGTAATGCTCTATCTAAGACAGTTAACAAACACTTATATTTAGATGGTTTAATTGGGTTAAGCTTGGATGTAGGGGATATATTGTAAAGGAATTACATACTCAAAAGAGAATAGGTGTGTATCAGTGAAAGGGTAGGTATAGGCCACGAGGGAAACGCACTAGTAACCTAAAGTAAGAATGCCCAAGTGAGGCAAGGAGAGATGGATTGCACTTGAGAATAATTTAAATAGCATATAAAGGATCCGTTCACCTAGGTTTTTTTTAAACTTTCTTTAAAATGGATTATCTAAATGTAATTAGATTGTACTTGGAACTGAAAAAGAACATCAGTGTAAAAGCAGTAGAATCTCAGTGAGGTCTGTGGTTTAGCTAATGGTATTGTGCCAGTGTTAGTTTAGTTTTGACAAATATATCCTAGTGATATAAGGTGTATGAAAGGAGCTGGGTGGAAGGGATATGGGAATTCTTTGAATTATCTTTGCAACTGTTCTGTAAATCTAAAATTCTTCCAAAAGAGCAAGTTTAAAAAGCACACTGATTATCACACTATATATAGGTAAAATGCTGTTAAGTTTAGGGAGGGGACAGGGTGGGTGCTGAGAGGCACATCTCCCCCCATGGGTGTCCCAGTGCTGGGCACTGCTTTAACCCAACCCACATGTGGAACAAGGCACTTTCTTTATAAAAATGGTTTGCTAAGGAAAGTTATTTGTTTTTCCACTGTGAAATTGGTTTCTTTGAGACCACTAGGAGTCTCACATGACAAGTGAAATTACTGCTTGAAAGGATTTTTTTAAAAGTGGAAATTTTAAAGGAGAATTACATAGAGAAAGTATTTTTTATATTCTCAGATAGGGGAAGATAATTTGTACTGTATACTATATAGCATTATATAAATGATGGATCTATATGACAAGATGAACTGATTTCAAGCATTTGACAGTTAAATCAACTTTCCAAATGTCCCTACAGATTTTGTTACACAGTTAAAATTCAAAGGAGCTACATTAAAAATGCCTGTCCTCATATTCTCCTAATAAAAATTTCTTTTAGATGACAAATTATTACAATTAACCTACCAAATTTTAAAAGACATGCCAAAGAAAACAGACTTAAAAGTATGCCATCACGAGCACATACATTTCCTAGACCTGTGTATGGAGAGGACCCAGATCTTGGTTTCTAAACACCATTTTTTAAATAAAAGGAATCATAGCTCCTTGGAGAAATGTTTGATTCCAGACCTGGAGCAGGAGAAATACAAGATGAACCTGGAACACCTTGTGATGCCAAAAAGTAAGGACGTACCCCCAAAAGGAAGGAAGGAGACTTATTTAAACCCCACTAGAGATGGCTTGAGGGGTTCCCAAAAGTCTAAGCCAGAGCAATTTGAGTAATAAAATAAAATAATGATAGCATTGGATTATAGCCCATAGACCAAACTAAATATCCATGAGTCCATACTGCTGTGAGTGAGTGAGTGAGTGAGTGAGTGAGTGAGTGAGTGAATGAATGAATGAATGAATGAGAAGGGCTAGGCCAAGTAGAAGGAATGAGGGAAATAGAAAAATCACCATTAGGCAAACACCACAGCAATAATGATTACAGGCAAGAACCATCACTGGCTGCTAAGATTAGCAGGCAAAAGAGTGATGAGAAACAGGACATTTGACTGATCTCAGAGTATCTCCCCACAAAATATTTGCTAATTCCAAAGGGAAAACAGTGACAAGGAACCTGGCAGATAACCTTTTTTACCAAACGATCAGAGTAAACATCACAGTAGTGAGATACATCAGCATCATATACCTCCTGATATGATGCACTCAGAAGGTCGCAGCATCACCTTTGTGCTATTCTTGCTAAAAATGCACGTCCTCAACCGAATCATGACAAGACATTGGTGAACTAAAAATGACAGTACAAAATAACTGACCAGCACTCCTCTGAAGAGTGGAGGTCATGGGAGCTAAAGAAATATGAGGGAACTGTCACAGATTGGAAAAGACTGAGGAAACATGCCCACGAAATATAGTGTGGGATCCTGGATCAGAAAAAGGACATCAGTGGGAGAGCTGGTGAAGTTCAAATAAGGTCTGTAGATTAGTTCATAGTATTGTATCAATGTTGCTTTCCTAGTTTGGGTGATTAGGTCAAAGCCAGGTAAGATGTCAAGTTTAGGGCGAGCTGCTAAAGGGGATACGGGAAGTCTCTGTACTATTTTTGCAACTTTTCTGTTATTCCTATTTGGAAAAAAAGTGGGGGGAAAGTGCTCAATCTTTTTCTTCCAAAAAGAGCACACGGAACAGGGAGTACAGTGCAGGCCCCTTAAGAGTTTTTCCTCACTCATCGTGAATCAGCCTTTAGATGATGGACATTAAGTACCTGTTGTTAATCCTCAAGTACGGGCTGGTGGTGGGTGATCAGATGGAGAAATGCTGTGCGTAGAGACCGTGTTGGCAGTGCTTCGGCAGAGAGGGCTATAACATACGCATACTTCCTGTATTACTGATAATTTTTAAAAACTGCTAAAACCCTTGATAGTACTACCAGTTGTTAAGCTGAATCAGTCATGTGCCCCATGTCCACATTCATGGGAAACAACCAGCATTCTGTGTACCATATGAGGATCTTAATGAAGTTATCGTACCCTGTGCACTGACAGGTGTTGTGATTTTATTTGGCATCAGAAATATCCTGTGTTAAAGCAGGTTGGTCTAGTTATTTTCCTCTGGGGCAATAACCCGTTGGGTTGGGGTGGGGCAGGGAGGTGGGAATAGTGTTGTTTAGTCCCGCCTTGCTGTTCCGGAATCACACTGGCTCTGGTTTCCCACACGTGGGTTTAATCACTGACCACTCCGCACAGGCCCTCCTGAGCCCCTGCCTTTCTCCTGCCACTTGGCGTTCCCCTGGCAGTCCACCCTGCTTTCCATTCTTCTCAGAGTCCTCTGGGCTCCCACTCAAGCTCCCTTCTCTCAAATGCCTCTCCCTCTCTCTCCACCAAGCCAAGGCTTTCCCCTCCTCCAGACCCTGCTTAGGCCCGTCTTCCTCTGGGAGTCCGTCAGGGAGTAAACCACCACTGGCTTTAATTATTGCAAATGTGCTTTATTTACTCCTTAGCACTCTTAATACATGCACACGTGAATTATATATGTAGCTAGGTCTAGACCTGAGGCCATCTAAGATATTTTTGGCTATATTAATGAGTACTGACAATTTCATGTTATCTTTGTGCATGCTCATAAGGCTCTCTTGTGTATTCACCCTAGTTTTCCTTTAGATTGTTATTTCTGGGGACAAGAACCAGATGCTCTATCTCATTTGGATATTTTACAATGTGTGATTTGATGATGGGTACTCAGGGAGCCACCATGAAAGACCAAAATAACAAATTATTGTATTTGCTTACAACTTTCTACTTTCTTTAAATTGAGAGAATTTTTTAGTCATACATAAAATGATAATTTATGATAATTTAAAGTGTACAGAATTAGGGAAGTATAAGGGGATACTTAAATATAATAATAAATATCAGAAATTTTCCCTCCTAAAAGGTTAGATTATTAGTCAACAGGATAATAAAACTTTGTTTTAAATTTTCACTTAGAGAACATAAAAGGAATTTAAGAATAATTTTAGAAAAATTAAAAAGGCCTAATCTTATGTTCTAATTTAACCTAGAATTCTACTTTTTACAATTATTTTTAAAGTAAAATATTTTTTCATTATTTTGTTCCCTTCTAAATACAAATAATCCTAGTAGGATAACTCTTCCATTCTTCCAACATTTCTTAAGAGACTAATATGCCTTAGCCCCCAGACTAGATGCTGGGTTTACAAAGCAAAACACTTGATTTTGAGTCACTCCTATTATAGAGGAATTAGGAAATGGAATTTTGGAAAGAGAAAGTTGATACTGCAGGAAGCAAAGTAGAGGTGGAGTTTGGTAAACCTTAAAAGATAAAGGGCAAGGATGTGGGGAAATTGGAACCTTCATGTGGCATTGTAGGATGGCGCAGCCACTATGGAAAACAGTAGTAGCTCCTCAAAAAATTAAAAATAGAATTACCATATGATCCAGCAATTACTTTTCTGGGTATATATCCAAAAGAATTGAAAGCAGGATCTCAGAGTTATTTGTACACCCAAGTTCATAGCAGCATTATACGCAGTAGCCAAGAGGTGGACGCAATGTAAGTGTCCACTGACAGATGAGTGGATAAAGAAGACGTGGTGCGAACATGCAGTGGAATGTTACTCCGCCTTAGAAGGAAGGAAGTTCCGACACACGCTACGACGTGGATGAACCTTACCGACATTATCCTAAGTGAAATAACCCCATCTCAAAAAGACAAATACTGTATGATTCTACCTATATGAGGTATCTATAGTAGTCAGATTCATAGAAACAAAGTAGAATGGTGGTGCCAAGGAGATGGGGGAGGGAGAAATGGGGAGTTGTTTAATGGGTATAGAGTTTCAGTTTTGTAAGATAAAAAACTTCTGGAGATTGGTTGAACAACAGTACGCATATACCTAAAACTACAATCTGTACACTTAGAAATGGTGAAAATGGAAAAATTTATGTCATGTTCTTTTTTATTCAAAAAAGTAAATAAGTAAATAGAGATAAAGGAAGTCAGGGCTACGTAAACTTGGCCCTAAGAAGGGCACTCTGGCTTTTGTTACGAAAAAAGATGAGTTCCTTTTCTGATTGTTGAATTGAAGTGCCTGCCTGACAGGAATATCTAGGAGGTATTGGATGTAACAGGATCGGGGCTAGAAGTATAGTTTGTTATCCCCATATTACAAGTATTTAACCTTCTTAGATTTTAATTAGCTCACCCATATAGAATAAGTAGAAACATAAAAAAGTGAAGGGTAGAATTCCAGGTTCCAGCTTCTAAAGGCAGGTGGTAGGCAAAAAGGCTCTGAAGAAGAGAAGCAGCAGCCAAAGATTTGGAGGAAGATATACTATACACAGGGTCCAGTAAGGTAAGGAAAGGAAGTTACCTAGAGGATTTGGCAACTGCTGGGCCTCTGGTTGGCTTACCAGAGTGGCTGTGTTGGAGTGATGGGATGGGGTCTTCATCACTCCCTCTGGAGCCCTTTCCCCAATGCATGGGCCCTTTGTCTGTGGTTCATGGACTCTTGGGACAGGTTTCAGGGTGTCTGTGAGCCCTCAGGAAATCTAGGCAAAATGTTGTATGAATGTGCTTTTCTTTTGGGGAGAATCTCCTTGGCTTTCATCAGATTCTCAATAGATTCTGTGATCCAATAAAAGTTCCATGTGCCATAGCATATGGACGCATGATCCAGTATTTCTGCTACCCTGATTTCACTTAAATTATGAATATAGTCGTTCCTTTTTCTGGGCCATTTTGAGAATGTTTCACAATTTATAATTTTATTTCCTATGGGAAGATCTCATCCAAGTTCTGAAGTGACAATGCAAATGAACTCATATCATACAGTGTGTTTAAGTTGAAGAGTTGTAACTTTTGCATTTTAAATTTCAATGGTTAGTCAACAGGTAGGACACACTCTAAAAATCAACCCAGTAGTCAAAAACAGATAGTCTTACTAAAGTGAATATAAGCATGTGGCATTTTCAGTAGCCCCCTCCCATCCCCTTACATTTTGACTTATACAGGCAAAAAGCATTCTTTGTACTTACTTTTGTTTAGGTAATCTCTCTATATCTGTTTCCTCATTTCTGATTTAATAATTGCCAGATATCATATAATCTAAAAAATAATTTCTACTTGTATAAATAATTTTTTTAAATTTTTAAGTTTTTATATAAGTGCCTTTCAGACTAACATTTATCCTATGTGCAGTGTGAACATTTCTTCTGTTTGAATTGGATCATTGAGTTCATATATCTTGTGAATTTTGCAATTCACTGGCACAACAAACGAGTTAATGCATGGAAATCCATCACTTTTAGAGTAGTTTGGAATACAAATCTTATTGACAGCTGGGGAGATGACATCCTGTCTTAAGAAAATTAAGGCAGTCAGTCATGTTTTATTAACACTGTTGGTACTGTGTTTGACAGAACTGAGGCCACATTTTAGCCTTGCATCTGAGAGTGATACCGCAGATCAAGAAGACTTGGATGCAGAAGATGACCATGAGGAACAGCCTCCAAATCGGATTGTCCGAAGACCTCACGTCATTGTCGAAGATGCGGTGGCTACCTCAGGAGTGAGCACGCTCAGTTCTACTGTATCTCACAATTCCCAGAATGCTCACCGATCACTGAATGTACAGCTTGGAAGGATGAAAATAGAAACTAATAGGTAAGTCCTATTCTGACATGGGTAGTTTTTTTTTTTCTGTCTTTAAGTGCATGTGTTTTGGGTCTACTTTAAACTTTGGTCCACAGAAAATACAAAATACGATTCCTTTATCCCATTCATATAAACTTGATTTAAAGCCTTTCTTTGTAAGAAAAAGAGACGTTTATTTTAGTCTCTTTAGTCAAATACATTTTCTGTTTCTACCATTTCAAGCCTTCAGCTCCGTTTCCTTTATCACTGCTTTATCTCCAAGTACACTG
This sequence comes from Miniopterus schreibersii, assembly GCF_964146895.1. Classification (NCBI taxonomy): domain Eukaryota; kingdom Metazoa; phylum Chordata; class Mammalia; order Chiroptera; family Miniopteridae; genus Miniopterus; species Miniopterus schreibersii. The sequence continues at coordinate 73,354,191 of NC_138107.1, read as the reverse complement.
AGCCTTTTGGAGTCACTTTGTTGTAACCTCATAGACTGTCTTGGACACAGACTCAGAGCAGCATGTACCATCCGACAGAAAGCTGAAAGGCAGAAAGAAAGCCTGTCTTCTTCATAGCCCCGTGATTTGGAATATCAAGTTCTTTCAGGAGAGGAAGGTCTCTGTTCTTGAGATAAAACTAATGGTGCTAAAGCTTTGCATTTTAGAATCTTAAAAGGATGATCAGTTGAACACATGTGTGATTCTATTTTATTTTTAATATGCTATGTCATATTTGGAGGTTAATTTTTCTTTAGGGTTTGGTAGCATAGAACCTACACGATCAGGTTATTAAGTGAACAGTAAATATTTCCTGTTCTTCACGGATGTTGGCACAGTTCAAGGTCTGAATCTTTATGATTTATAGCTTCCTGTGCTGGCTACAGTTGACATGTGGGCAACTGACTTTATGACTCTGGGTTTATAGTGAAAACTTTTTTTTCAGAGTAAATCAGTAAAAGTTGTTCAAATATTTAGAAACCTTAGTGGAAAATTCTAATTGTTCACTAGGGAGGTAAAACATTTATTTCTGGTCATAAGTTTGTGTTTCTAAGGTTAAGCTTGAATAGCAAGCTTATTACAAGTAGTACAAAGCTCATCCTATATTCAGAAACATGAATTTTGGTTGCATGATTAAGTAAATCCATATATATCTTCTATGGTATGTATGCAGAAATCTATCCGAATAAAGGGAAAGTGGCTTTCTGTCTTCCATATCCCAATCTTGTGCTTTGAAATTTCCTCCAGCTCTTTCCTTGCCACCTCGACTACTTTGTGGAAAAGAGTTTGAGTCTTTTCTTCTCTGAGACATCAGCCTAAATCCCTGTGTCCCTCATTTCCTCCTTTTCTCAGGTAATAAATAGTCTAATTAGGATACTCCACCCATTACAGTAGGTGTTACCTTTCGTCACCTCTACCTTAGTTGACTCTCTGTCATCTGATCCTGAGTGGAGTTGTGTGGTTTTTTTGTTTTTAAAAATATATCTTTAATGATTTCAGAGAGAGGAAGGGAGAGGGAGAGAGAGAAACATCGGTGATGAGAGAGTCGCCACTGATCGGCTGCCTCCCGCCCCCGAATGGGCATGGAGCCCGCAACCGGGCGCGATCTCCTGGATCGCTGGACCCCGCCGGGCTGGGCTTGTTTTTCTACCCCTTTCTGACCGCTGAAGGGGAAAATTCGCTCATTACTGTTTGGGTCCAGCCACCCACCCCACTGTGCCCATGGCTTCCAGTCAGAATTAGACAGACAGTACAGCTACTTTATTTCCCAACAAGCTGGTATATCTGCCTCTCTCGCCCTAAAACCTTCTGTCCGCATACCCTGGCTGATGTCACCAGAACCCGCCTCTCCTAAATTAGACGTCGCCCTTCCTTCTCCCCTTGGCCCACTGAGCTACCTGTCCTACCGCCCTGCCCACGCTCTGTCCGCCGGTGCTCGTGCCACCCGCGTCCTCCAGGGCTGCCCCGCAGCCCACAGCCGCGCTCCAGGTCCTCAGGCCACCTCCTGGCGGCGCCGGTAGCTGAGGGCCTGCCGCCCGCGTCTGTCTGTTTCTGTTGAAAAGACTAGGATTTGCCGCATTTCTTTATTACATTAGTAGGTACTGCATTTTTCACAAAAGCCCACACCTTTGTGCTGCTTCTTTACATATTTACACTTAAACTGTGAAGTCTACAGGATTATCACCCCCCTTTTCCTTTCTCTAGGAATCTCTCCCACAGCTTCTCCATCACTCCCAGAAAAGTGAGACGAGGCACAGCATTCACTCCGCCCGATCTAAAGAAAGGGCAGCTGCTGGTGTACAGTTACTAAGCAAGAGAAATAAGGGACTGGTCATGTCTGTACCGGTCCTTGTAATTTTCAGCTGAATATTACTTGATATATTGAAGTACATTTACTACAAAATAAGCTTAGAAAAAGTGTTAGTGTGTTTTTAGGAAAGGTTGTAGCCCTCATGTTAGAAATCTTAAGCTTATATTTAGGACAGCGATTTTCAACTGTTTTCATTACATGGCACATATATAAACTAATTACTAAATTCTGCGGCACACCCAAAAAATACATTCTATGCTGATCTGACCAAAAAAAATAGTTATAATTTTGACTCATTCACACTGAAGGCTATCGCTGTGTTGGCTGTTCTCATTTTTTAATTTGACAATCTAAGGGAAAACAGGTCAGTGCCCCTGACTGTTCAGTCAGGTATTGCATGTGTTAAAAATTTTCACAGCACACCAGTTGAAAATCGCTGCTTTAGGATAATCACTGATGAAAATAAACCAGGTTTATCCAGCTCTTGATTATTAGATCATCAATAATACTAAATGGGGAAAGTAACAAAATGGCTTTAGAATGCATGTTTTACTTACAATTAAGTATATGCTTTACATAAAATGTTCTGAAGATAATTCACTTCACACAGAGAGGTGAGGTGGGACCGTAATGCAGTTAGTTAAAATCTAACTCAGGAGAAGCTGAACAGTTATCTAAGTTTCCTATCCTACAATTCTGGAATTCCCAAGTTAAAAAATTGACAGATCCTTGCCAGACTTCTGGAACAGAGAGGCAGCAAGTGCCTTGGTTTCTAAGGATTTTCCTACTAATAGTACTGAAGACAAAGTAAAAATAAAACTAATGGACTGCATATGTCCTGGAAATAAATAATTTTGAGAGATGGATTTGGGACAAATGAGGTGGCCTGTCAATACTTTGCTTCCAATGTTAGGTTCTGGTCTTAAAGATAAAAAGGAAATAATATAGATGGATAAGCGTAGATTAAATTCTAGAAAGTTTCACTGTGCTCTTTGAGAAAACATTAAGAATATCACTAGTCCATACATGTAGATGAGCAAGAAAGACAAAAATTGCCAAGTTAAAAATTCGTACTGAGCGTGCTGTCCTTTTCTTTGAATATCATTCCTGCTGGAGTAGATGAAAAACTCCCTTAACACCTCCACTCCCTCTTGCTTTCAGTTCATTATTCCGCATAACCTGTCACCACTTACTGTAGTTGTCTTGAAATAGCCCATCTCCCCCTAATGCCTCATTTGTTTTCCTTTTATCTTACCTCTGCTGCCCATTCTACAGTGATCCTTGGGGTGGGGGGGAGGCACAGGTCTCTATGTCCTGTTGGGACTTGGGGGTGGGGTGGAGCCTGGTGGTCAGGAAGGAACCCTTCCTGAGCCCTGGGAGGGCTCTTTTCTAGGGCCTGAGGCTGCAGCAGGGAACAAAATCGCCATTATTAAAGGCCAAGCATTTTAGCTACATTGTCTCATTTAATGCTCAGAGTAATTCTTTCAGGAAATTTTCCTTTTACCTTTTTACAAATGAGAAAACTGAAGCCCAGAGGCGTGAAGTAATTTGTCACAGTTAGTGTAGGAGGGACAAGGCTGAGCCAGAACATCCCAGAGCTTTCGGTTGCCCTCCATGCTGCCTTTCAGAATATGAGAGCTGATGCAGAAACAAAAGAATCTAGTCCTGAGTTAAATCTGTCAGTACTCAGAAAATGAAACAAGTACAGTTTTCTAAAAGCTGTAGTGTATGCAACAATTTATCTTGATAATCTTATGAATAATTATATATCTTAAATGATAATTCCAAACCCAAATTACTCAAAGATAGTTTTCTAAAAAAATCAGAGCATCTATCTTCATAACTTGGAATGTTTTTACAGAGAACAGTGTTAGAAAAGGCAAGTAGGTTATCAGCTGGCTCTCAGTTGCATGGTGAACCTCTCATGGGTAAGGACCATGGTATAAATGATACCTTAGTTTCTCCTTGTTTCTTTGGAAAATGCATCAGATGCCAACTAAGAACTGAATGTACCAGGAACACAGCTATCCTTTTACTTATTTCACTGCCCCCTTAGAAGGGAGAGGAATAATAGTAACAGTAACATTTATTGAATCATGTGCCAGATACTATAGGCGACCTCACCTATAGTTACTTCTCAAATATTCATAGTTTTAAAAAATGACCACCTTTCTGCTTTGCATTATTATATTACCCATATTAACCATTTTTTGACAAAGAGCCATACATGTAAAATATAGGTTTATTAATCTAAACATATGCATATATAATTTTTTTGCCATTTATGGTCATAAAAAGAAATGGTAGACCACCAACTCTGAAGATTTGGCAGACAGTTGGGGAAGGAGGTTTTGAATTCTTTTCTGGATGCATACTCTTCGAGAGCTTTGTTACTCAACAAGGAGTCTGTGGACCAGCAACTGGAGTATCACCTGAGAGAGCTCCTTAGAAATGCAGAATCCCAGACCTCCCCCAGAGCTGCAGGATCATAATCTGCATTTCACTGAAACACCAGGGTGTCTGCTCTCAGTAGCTTTAGAAGCCTTCATCTAGAAGGTCACTCTGGCTGCACCAGCTTTACTATCTTGTCAACCAATATCATTTTCTTCTGCAGATTACTGGAAGCACTGGTTCAGAAAGAGAAAGAATTGCAAGCACTCCTTCATTATGCTATTGAAGAAAAAGACCAAGAAATTAAACGCCTGAAGCTTAAGTCCCAACCAATAGGTGAATAAGCAGAAAATTTTAAAGTAAAACTGTTCAACAAGGCTGCCAGAGGACGCTGAGGGAGCCAGCAGGCGGTTTCATGTTGTGGCGTTGTCAGCACCTGTGACTTGCCCAACTACACAGACTGCTTTTAATTCTTAATTGTAGCAAATGATCATTTCTTATAAGTGCAGTAAAAATAAGATAACTCATAGTCATCTGTTCTTGAGATTATATATTATTGAGTAAATAAGGCTCTCCGATTCTTTGTCTCTATTTCTTTTTAAAGACTTCACAATGAGATTACTGGAAGGAAATAATACTGTTTTGTCATGTGTGCATCTGTATGCTGTGTATTCTAGTTTTTTTCACATTATTGCAAATAGCAGAGAACGATTATTATAATTATCTGGTTCTCTGGTAATTATACTCGTCTTTGATGCATGAAAAGCACATAGTACAATTTTGATACACCAAGTGTATTCTAAGAAACTATAAAATTGATGTGAAAGTTAAAGGTGGGAGTATCATTACATCATTGCTTCTGGCTCTCCATTTCTTAGTAGATTAAGTACTCTTTAAACACTTTATTTACAGTTCATACTGCCAGACTTGATTGTTTCTGTTAATTATTTAGAGCGAAATCTTACAAAGTATTAATGACCTTTCTTAGGTAAAGCTAAGAATCTCCGTACCTTCCCCCAATTCTCTTCTAGATATTCCTGGATCGCCTGCGCATCCCTCAACTTCTGGCACAAATACTGGAGACTCTGAACTTACTGACTGGCTAAGAGAAAATGGAGCCGATGAAGACACTATAAGTCAGGTAAGGAAAGCTATCTGTGGAACGAGCTCTCTCACGTCGTTTCATAGTGTTGAGTGCCCACTGCACGCTAGGCACAGGGAATGCACCGGCGAGCAACTCCGACCCCGTCCTGCCCTCCAAGGCTTACATACCAGGGTGGGCAGGCAATAATCAGATCATTCCACCGGTAAAAGTACGATGACGCTCTGATAAATTCTGTGAAGGAAAGGTTATCAGGTGTTGTGAGACAGGAAGCGGGGCGAGCATGGGGAAGGTTCTTTGAGAAGGCGGTGAATGAGCTGAACCTAAAGGAATACACAGGGATAAACGGGGCCATCCGTGTGCATGTTTGGGGCGGCAGACAAGAAGGGGAATCACTGAAGCGGGGGGTGTCGAATGTGCAGACAAGCATCTTTGTGGTCCCGGACCCCTAAGGAATTTGATATTTTTGAATTGAAAATAATGAAGAGTGGAACAATCAAGACAGAACTAAAATAAAAAGGTTTTGTTTCTAATTCTTTCTTTTGTTTGTTAACTTTTTAATTCTCTTGTGACATTATTAGACTCCACTGGGCGTTGGCTCTTTATTGAAACTTAATAAAATAGATCTAGTTCGTGAACTTACATCAGGAACACTTCCTATATAAACCATATTATTATGTCTGTAATCTAATTCTTCTCCGCTCCTTATAGACTTTTGTAATCAACATGAATAGTATTTATTTATGTTTAAAATTACATATATGTATACACATATACACACAATAAGAGGTTATGTTTTTGTTATTTTATAGAAAGGGCCTCTTAATACAGTATTACATTGATTTCAGTTTTATATTTAAATTTTAAAAATAAAATAAAGATGTGTTTTCTTTTTACTTGATAATTTATTGGACCACTAAAATGTAGGGTCTTAGAAATCTGCATTTAACAAGCTACTGCTACATACATTTAAACAACTCTCTTGCCTGTGGAAAGTAATGCATGCAATCAAGTTCTCCAAAATATCCCTCCAACTGAGACTCAAATCTCAATTAAGGAGTAGCAACTGATGAATCCTCTAAATTATTGCCCCCCCCCTTTTTTAGAATTACAATTAAAAGCTTCAGTTTAAATTCAGGACTTTGATTTTCTAATAATAATTTGACAGTACCTTTTATGAGACATGAAAAGTAAGTTCAGAATTAAGTGTAAGCACTACCTTTTCAGGAACACTTCTTACCTGCCTGAGAAAAGCAAAGCTACCCAGCGCCAAACCTCATGAAAACAAACATTGTCTTATGAGCAGCAGGTGGTGTAATTAGACAACAATTAAGAAATCCTGTGTTGTTTATACTCTATGCATTTGGAAGTCATGGATGTATCTCTTTGTAATTATTTTGTAATAGGGGGAACTTTCCCCTAATAATTCCCGAAGATTATATTTTTAGTGGATTTGCTTTTAGATTCATTTTTAACTATTGCCAATGTTTACATTATGGATAGAGTTTGCTATTAAAGGTGTGCAAAACTTCTAACTTCTGTGCATATTTTACTTTATCCACAGTTTTTGGCTGAAGATTATTCACTAGAGGATGTTCTATACTATGTTACACGTGATGACCTAAAATGCCTGAGACTAAGGTACCACTTTTTTTTCTATTCAGTTGTCATGATGGCAAGAGCACTGAGGTCCGGAAGTCTGGGTCCCTGAGTAGCTCTCACCAGCTCTGCAATCCTGGGCTGTCTTCCTTGGTTCTCAGTTGCTCTGAATAAGCTGAGTTGGTTGAACTAGACTATACTGAAAACTCTAATAACCAATATTTCCATATTAGTAAATGCAAATCAACTGGAAGAATATTTTTGACAATGTATCAGACTAAGACCATGCAGTTATTCTAAAGCTGCCTTAAACAAATGCCCCAGTTTCGTTCATGATTGTGCCATACTTGGAAATACTAGGATGGAGTGCTGATTTGCCATCCAGCTACCTTGTATAATCTGATATGGTTTCCTATATAATTTTTTTTTTCCTATCTGGCCAATCACATACATAACTTTCTCACACCGGCCTCTGAAAAAGACATTTCAGAAGTGCTGAAAATCCTTTTTGCTTTGGGACCTGGTAGATTATGGGAGTGGAAAGGAAAGGCGTAGAGAGATAGTGAGGGAAATATATACAAAAAGAACACATAATGACTAACAAGACTTTGGGATCTTCATGTTCCGATCAGAGCAGTTAAAGGCTAAGCAGTCACTTTTCTTTTTCAAGGGCAATGTTTCAAATGAAGTGTTCTCTTTACTGTGTTCTTGTGTCTTTAAACAGGGGAGGGATGCTGTGCACACTGTGGAAGGCCATCACTGACTTCCGAGACAAACAGAGGGACAAGCCGACTTGACTGTTGCTCACTTTGTTTCCAGCCTTCCCTGGAGATTTTAACAATTAGCAGAACTGATCTTCTTAAGGGAGGGAGAATCCAAGGGAGAGGAGGAAGAAGCTGCACTTTAAATCCAGTATTTGTTTACTCGTGTTAAAAAAAAAAAAGAATACACTGAAATTTCCTAAATGCTTCTATTTCTAAAATTCATAAGGACTCTTTGTAAGGACTCTCAAAATAATCCTAAATACCCAGATGTTTAGGATGTTTACTCTAAACATTTTAATGGAAATATTTTGAACTCAGCAGCTACTGACTATACTTCAGCCAAATGTTTATTTCACACGAAACGGATATAACATTTCATGTCATTGTGCATCACTGGAACAAAACCAAAATGTGACCACAACTTTTTAGGCTTATGTATATTTGTAATATGCCCTATTAATCTGAGTAGAAATGCATAATTTCAATTATTGCATAAAGTTTGTTTTTTTAAATATGCAGAATCTAAGCAATGGTTTCTACTTATCTGTGTTAATTGTAATATTGACTATATTTTGTAACTTAAGTTTCTGGCCTATAGTACATTGGTTTGAGTCATTTTTGTTACTACTGAACTGTACCAGTTGCACATGCCTGAATCATAGTAAAATTAGCTTGTTCTAAAGCTATCCATTGTGTCATACTTACTCTAAAAAGTAAAAAAAGACTCTCAACATACTGTTTTGATAAATTCTAAAGAATTCTCATTTTGTTTTGAAAAACTAGACAAACTACTGTGTCAAATTTCCAGTTGTTTCTTCAGCTATAACATTAAATAGAACCTGCCTTCTACTCAAGTAATCGAAGAACAACTGATATCCAAGTTCTTCCTTAGGGCAACAGAGTGGTAAGAAAGAGGTCAAAGAAAAAAGAAAATAAAAGAAAGTTAATGTATTTTTCTCAAGGCCCTGAGTTATCTTGAATGACTACTGTGTATCTCAAAGGACCTACAGATAAGCATCCCAGTGGAGAACACTGCATTTTCTGTCTCCTTAATTTTAGTCCTCATATGGAGAGAAATATTTTATTTTAAGCTGAATATTATATTTTCTAAGCCTGCTCATATTAATAGAATGAAGCCTGAAGTTCCTAGATGGATCAATGAGAAACAAATTTCTTGAGTACAGAGGAAACTATTTATTGAGATAAAAATAATACAGAGCTGTTCACTTGGCCCATATGTAACAATCTTTGATAAAATAGGAGTCATCTTTATTTCTATGTGAAAATCCAGGTACAATTTATTTTATTTTTATTTTTTTACCTTCATTTTTATTGTTGATACTATTACAGATGTCCCCATTTAGGCATTAGATTATCCAGAAAGTTCTCACCAGTACTTTCTCATTTGATATTTGCAACTGCATAGCTGCATCTTCTTTGTTTTGTTTTACTTCCCAATCCTGAGGACAGATAGCTGCCCCTTGCATCCTGTAGGGAAATTTTGAAGAAGGTGAAGTGTAAATTAAATGACATGTCTCTCATTTCACTCATACCAAAATACAGCGTAACTTCTTTATGAAGCCACAGTTCATCTGCCCAAACTAATGGTTAAGTGCTGCTTTTAAACTGTATATAGGATCCAGCTGCCCACGTTCAACCAACTCTTTAATGATACTCTTTTGGGGGGGATCTTCACTAACCTATCTTCATGATCAAATGTTCCTCTGTCCCTAGGTGGTTCATAATACCTTCCCAGACATCATTTTGGGTCTTAGTCACAAAAGAAGGCAGTTCCATTGTGGCCTAAGTTTCATGAAAGGTTTCACTTGAAAGGCCTTTGTCATCAATCTAGGCCAGTGATTTTATACCCAACTTCACATTAAAGTTACCTGGATGCTTTTTAAAAATACTGATGCCACCACCTTAGGGAAACTTTTTAGTGGTCTGGGATAGGGCCCAGAGATCCTTTTTAAAAGCTCTACAGATGAGTTAACACTATGAAGTCCCACCTCCTTATTCCAAGTGGTACCCAGAGAGATAAATGGAAAGCCCCTTTCCATAGGGATGGTAGTGAGATGGTTACCATTCATTATTCATTTAGTGTAGCAAGAGTCTAAACACAAAGGCCTGGAGCAAAACTGTGACTTACCTTTTGACCTTTGGCAGATTAATTAACCTCTCCAAGTCTGTCTCCTCATCTGAAATGGGGAAAACAGCCTACCTTCTTCAAAGGGTTGTTTTAAGATTTAAATAAAACAATGCAGGTGAGGTCCTTAATGCAATGCTTAGCAGATACTAAGCACTCAGCTCTTGCCTGCTATTGTTATTTCATCATTCATTCAAAAGTAGTTATTAAATACTTCCTGGGTGCTATATATTATGGTGCACAAACAAGACATAGTTCTTGGCCTTGAAGTTCACTGTCTGGTGAAATCAAGACAAAGCGGAAACTACAATACATGCAGTAAGTGCTGCACTTAAGCTGACTGCCAGAGGGAATCAAGAAAAACTTCCCAGAGAAGCGATGGTCCAGAGCTGAGCCTGGAAAAATGGTAACAGAACAGTTACACACATGGGTGCTGGTGGCAGTCTTGTAATAGAAACAACCGGAATTTGCTGGGAAAAGTAGATGCAGTGTTTCTTTTAACCACATTTTGGTTCTTTCTCTGAATCCTGTCATTGCATATTTTGTTTCATTCTTTCCTAAACCACTACAAAAAAATGGTTTGGCAATGAGGAATTGTTGTTAACCCACCAGAACACCTACTATGTGTCAGGCACTGTATCATACACATGATACCGATTAAATTCAGAATGCAGGCAACACATTATGTCATCGAGAACATCTATTTGTAAACCAAGCCATTGATGGCCCCAGACTTTATAGACACCCTATAGAGAAACAGAAGACAAAGTCCCTGCCACCAAAAATTCATGTCAGATTGAAGAGACAAATTTGCAATAACGAATCACACCTAATCGACATTAAAGGCTGGATGAGGGGTGAGCCCAGAAGCCCCTAGAGGGGTTCAGAGGACAAGCTTGCTGGGAGCCTAGGCAGGTGGACCTTACCCTGGGCCTTAGAGGGAAAGAATTGTTAAGTCAGAACCAGGGAAGTCAATCAGGGCACAAAGCACCAAGAACAAAGCAGGGATTTGCAAAGTGTTCTGGAGAAAATGAACAATTTTTAATATTACATTAACCCCCTCAAATTGACTCATTTAATTCATGTTTGGCTGGAAATACAAAGGTGAAAAGTGGAAAATGGGGTAGAGCTCAGTGTGATTAGGAGGTGGCCAGTCAGGAAAGTGGAGTGCAATAATGTAGAAATGAGGAATCTATTAGGGCTTTGAGCAGGGTGTGTGTGTGTAAAGTGGCGTGTGAGATTAATCTGGCGAAACTGTTGGTAAATTAGGGAACAGTGGACAAGGCAGTGCAGAGAGCGTTTCAGATGTGAAGGAGGGTCTAGTAGGAAGGACTTAGAGCAACAGGAATTGAGAGGGTGAGATTAAAACAAATTGACAAGATTTGGGAGCTATGATTTGGGCCGTGATGACGGGAGGAAAGGCTAGATGTTGAGCTTATGTTAGAGAAGAATTAAAAAAAAACAGGCAAGTTAGGAAGGGGAGCTGGTTTGGACATGATGAATTAATGGCAGTTTGAACCAAGAGGAATGTGCAGAGGCCATTGAGAACTTACTGTGGAAGTTAGGACTGAGGTCAAGGGTATATATTCTGGAGATAATAGAGTTGTGAGAGAAAGGGTGTGACCTAAAATTTTGGGAGGAAGAAGGTTTTGGGAATTTTAAGTCAGCAGAGGAGAAAAATGACCACAGAGAAATTAGGAAAACCAGGCCAGTGGTGTAAGCCAAGAGGAAGACAATCACAGGATGGAGTGCTGAAGAAAATCTAGGGGAATGACAGGTTAAAAATTAATAATAGATAATTTGATTTCACACCCTGGGACGTTTTCATAGGCAAGAAAGACTACAGCTGGTTAAACAAAGATGAGAAGACAGCCATGGCACCAGAGTCCACACATTTATTAGCTTTGGTGGACAAAATGTGTGACAGTCATTTGAGGAAGATGGGAAGTCTCGGGAAGAAACTTTCAGAATCAGAGTCCTGAATGTATGTGTTGGGGTGGCGTCCCTGATGGAGAGGCATTTGGGGAGCAGGGCGGAGAAAGGGTGAGGTCTCAAAGGAGGCAGGCGGGGAGCAGATGGCGTTAGGAGGTGGGCTCCCCCCCAGAAAGGGAAACTGATGAGTCAGAGAGATCTGAGATGGAGGCGGGAGCTCCAGACAGATGGCTTCCGTGTCCCGAGTCAAGCACAGCACAGCACAAGCCGGCGCACGACATTTAACAGATGTCGCCCATTCCTGCATTTTCATGGAACAGTCCATGTTGTTACAGAAGCCGAATTAAATTTGGAACGGTCTCTACGGGGCCTAAGGGCTGGATTTCGGTGTGTTTCTTACTGCACTTACTTCTGTGTAACTGGTGACAGACTAAAGTGTAAGTTAGCAAAAGAATGGGAGAAGGGATGAGCACACCCGAAAACCAAAAACACGCACACGGAAGAATAAACACAAGTAGGTCTTAATTGGGGGGGGGGGGTGTGTGTCAAAGACAGTACCCATGGTTTACTCAGGGAGTAAATCAGGTTGGAAACAAATCACTTCCCTTCCCCAAGGCTCTTCCAGAGTTCGCCTCTCTACATTCAGCTAAGAGCCTGACAGTCAAGTTCACAGTAAAGTGTCTTACAATCCGATGACTTAATGTTAGTAAAAAAATATCTTTGCTTGGGCCCAAGCGAAGGTTTAAAACTATCTTCCCGCATCTGGTGCTTAATTTTTCTGATAAGAGTGATCTGAATGCGGTCAGTCTGCCTAACCCACAGTCGAAATGGCGCTAAGGGGAAATCCCTAAGTACACCAAAGTGAAGTGTCTTTTAATCAAAACCTCCACCCAGCCAGCCAGTGAACCAGGAAACCAAATAAAAACAATCCACCCCTGGGCTCAGATGGCAGGCTTCTCATGAAGGGATGGTGGGAGCTGCCACCCTAGCCAGAAACCCAGCCCTTCTCAGGCGCCCTAGGGCATCCCACGGGTTCCGCGGAGGCCCCCGCGGGGTTTGCGAGCCTCGGGTCGCCTCCGGCCGCCCCCGGCGGGGGCGTGCGCTCCCGCGCGGCCGGGGAGCTCAGTTTTGCTCCCTGTGTTTCCATTTATGCGGCTGCCTTCCCCCCTCAGCTGTTTGTTGCTTATCCTTGACTTGTCCGTTGGAGCAGAAATTGGTATCTCCTCAGCTAGTAATCTGTTTCTTTAAAAAAAGAAAAGCAATTGTTGCTTATTGCCTTTTTCCTGTTCTTCCTGAGCAGTCCGGACGGAAGTCACAGGGTAGTTACTAATGGGAAACCAAGAATAAGAAAAGCCGCAGACTGCGCACAAGTTTCACTCCCTGGTGTGCCCCGGGGCTCACCAGGTACACAGGCCTGGAGGAACGGCTGTCACCAGCCCCGGGCCCTAAGCTGCAGGTGGAGACCGTCCCGCCCGATCCCGCCCGCGAACTTCGGCTTTCCACGTGGCGTCGCACGCCTTTCGCCCTGCCGTGAACTTCAAAACTGACCCGGCTGCTCCAGAGCTCACAGCGGAACGGAGCATCCCGAAGTCCTCGTCTCATCGGGGTTGATCTACCCTCCCCAGTCCCAGGCCCTACAGCCACCAAGAGTCGTCGACCCCGCTCCAGACCTCCAGGAGCGAGGAGCGGTCCGCGGCGGCGGCCCGAGGCTCGGGCAGGTCCGGGCTCCTCCCGAGGCTCCGCAGCCCAGACCCCGAGGCGTCCGTCGGGGCGGCTGCCACGCCGCACCTGCCCGCCAGGGGGCGCGCTGCCCCAGGCTCCCCGCCCCGGCTGGCGCGCCCTCCTCCCTCCCCGGCCGGCGCTCACCTGTCTGGGCCGCGGGCCCCAGGGGCGGGGGCCGCGGGAGCGGAGCCGAGGAAGAGGGCGGAGCGGCTCTCCGGACGCGTCATCGGAGCACCATGGCGGAGCTAGGAGCTGGCGGCGACAGCCACAGGGGCAGCGATGGCGCCGTGCAGAGCGAAACAGGTGACTGCGCGGCGCGGGCAGGCGGGTCCCCGCGGGCACGAGCGGGGGGCGGCGAACCGGGTTGGTGGGCTCGCGCGGGGCGCCGGCGATCCCGTCCTCCGCGCCCGCGGCCGTGGCGGGGAACGGCCGCCCCGAGCCCCGCGCACTCGGGCTCGGAGCGCGCGGTCCCTCCGCCCTCCGCCCCCGCCGCTGCCCGGCCCGGCCCGGCGGTGTCCGGGCGCTGCGGCCCCGGCTCCCGTCGCCCCTTTGCGCTCCGCCTCGACTTTCCCACAACAGGTGGAAAGTCGCCAGGGAGCGCGGGCGGGAGGAGGAAATGGAGAAGCGGCGGCCGCTGCCCTCCCACCTGCCGAGTCGAGTGGGAAGATCGTATCCCCCAAACCAAACCGCCGGCCGGAAAGTCCGCGGCCCGGCGCGGCGGCCGGGATTCTCCGCGTCTGGGCGCCCCGCCCCCGCCCCGCGCGCCGGGGTCGCGTCCGCTCGTCGGGGCTCCGGTGGGGGGACCCCGCTCTGCTGTCCACAGTTACGACCCGCTTGCGGGAAAGCCTGAGGTCGGGGCTCTGGGGGCAGGGCCGGTGGCCGGGTGGTGGGGACCTGCGAGGGGCCCGGCGTGCTCAGAGTCGGTGACTTGAAAGGGTCCCGAGTTCATGTTTCTTGTCCTTGCAGCAGCCCGAGGTGGGAAGGGGGGTGCAGCCCACCGGGGCCCCCGCCGACCCCCGCAGCCGCCGCAGCACTCCCAGGGGCGGCGCTCACGTCTCCCAGACAGGCAGCAGCCTCCCCCGCACCCACATCTTGTGTGTGGACGAATTTTCCGCTCGCGATAGGTTTTTCTGGAGACACTGCCTCGCAGATCCGCCGGTCTCCTGGTCCTCTCTCTTTTATTCTGTTCTTGCCGGGTAAACTCGGGTATCTTCCTACGCTTGAAATGGGGGCGCTGAGGCAGTTTCTTATTTTTAAAAGAAATTCCAGTTGCAATGGATTTTCTGCTTACGTGCACACATAATCGGAAACAAGTGTCTCCTAAATGTAAGACTCACCCCCTCCCCACAAAAAGGTGTTATTGATTTAGGGGATATGCTTATTTTAACGTGAAAGGTCCGGAAAAGCTGTAACAGTATTTGCAGATTATGCATCTGCTCTGCCAGGAGGAGTTGGGACACCCAAAGTCTAATGACTGAATCCCTGCAGCCAAAATACCCGCGGTTCAGTCTGACAAGGTGTCTTGAACTTGTTTACTGTGAAGTCTTGCTCCTTCCAGTAGTGATTTATTTTGTCTTTGTGTGTTTGAAAGATCTGTAGATCGGCATTTTGGTTTGGGGCGGGGAGAGGGTGGCTAAGTGGAGATGCCTTTGTAGTTGCTTTAGGGAACCTGATGGACTGGGTGCCCTGGGTTAGACTCACCCAGGCCAGGGCAGCGGGAGGGCATCCTCCTCCTCGGGAATGTAAATGGTTCCGTGCCTAACCCCCACCCAGTTCTGCTTCTGAAACAGAATTGTTCGAGGTATTTAATACACATCAACCTGTGGTAAACAAACAAACAAAAGAACACTTTTTAGAATCTGCCCATGAACAACTTGCTCAGATATAAGTGAACTGCAAACTAGCCTCCTCGGTGCCTGGGTAGGTTAGCTAGTGAACCAAGGCTTCTAACATTTAACATACAAATCAGCCGTGTGGCTGTCAGCGAAGTATTTTCTTTTATGAAAATGGGAATGTAATTGGCTACCATCTCCTTCACAGAAAACAGTTCCTCACCTTTGCCTAGACACTTCAGTTTCCAAGGGGCAATTTCATATATGTTTTTTGAATAATCATACTTCATAATTTAACTAAAACTTACTTCTGGCTGACATCTTTTTCTTGTTTTTTTTCCTAGCCCTTGGTGACTATTAGTGTTTTTAGTGCCCAGGAGCACCTGTGTGAGCAGGTGCGCCAAAGAAAGAGCAAAGGTGAAAATGTATTTTTAAAAATCTGGGTAGCAATATTTTGAGCAAACAAGTGCAGATTTCTTGAATGTTAACAACTTAAGCTTTTCATATATTTAAAACATGTTACCTATACCTGAACATAGGACTTCAATGTAGTACTTGATTCTTATGAACATACTTCACCTTCTACACATCCAAATGCTGCAGGTGTTTTTGTGTTTTTTTTTAACCTGTTTGTATAGAGGTGGTTTGGGGGAGGGAGGTGTGGGGACTTCTGAATTTTATTACCATCAAGAGGAGAAAATTGCCACCTCAAATGGCAACATTTGTTGAGGGATCTATTTTATTCCCTTTTTAGATCTGGTTATTATGAGGTAGAGCCCATTCTTAAATGTTTTAGTTTTTGTGTCCCTGTGCAAAGACTGTGGTTTAATTTTAGAGCAATTTAGATTAGAATCTCAGATAATTATTAAAATAACACCTGTAAGGCGTTCATAATTACACACATTTGTATGTGTGTATCAGAGATGGGTTGAAAATTAATGGTATACTTCCTGTGAAAGAAGACATTTGTTAAGAATATTGAAAGGTTACTATATAAATCCAACATTTAAAAAACCATATTTCTGTCAACATATATTTATCTTATACTCAAAGGTAGTCAAATAACATGCCTTGTGGTGAAATTTTTTTTTCTAGGGGATGAACAGTTCTTTCCAATATATTTTCAATATCCAAAGGTAAGCGAGAACTGAAAAAAAGACTTGGAAATAAGTTTCAATTTCACCACTAGAGGACGTTAGGTCCTTTTCAGGTTATTATTTTGAGTTGTCCCATTGATTGATATTCACAAAGCTGCCTCTGCTGAAGCTTTGTATATTTACTTTTATGCTCATGCCCCAAAACTGGAGAGTGGGTGTGCAGAGCTAATTTCCCAATTCGATACCTAATTTTTATAAAGCCTACTGCTAAGACTAAAGTTCAAGCTGCTTTTGACTAATTCATGGGACTGCGTACTCATGCGCAGGGAATAGTTAATGCCTGCAATTGGTGCATTTTGCCGTTCCTGTGGGGGAAATGACTTAGTACCTGGGGTTATTGGGCTTTTTCTCTCTCTAGCGAGATGTGTAGTAGAAAAACATGGGCTTTATTTATGATCTTGGTCATGACCTTTCACTGCATTTTTCCAAATTAAAAAAGTAATCTTTGAGGTCACACTTAGCTCTAAGGGTCTACAAATATCTGCAAATAAAAATTTTAAGAGGCTCAGACTACAACTTGGTGTTAAACTCGTCCCTTTTGAATTCAGGTCCCAGACCTAGTAATGCTTCGTTGGGTTATCTAGCTAACTTTATTCCCATTGTTTTGTGGCCGACTCTTACCTTTACATCTCGCTAAGGAGGAGGGAAGTGTTATTATTAGACTAGGCAGTTGTACTCAGGAGCATGCATTTATTTGATATCATTAGTTAGGAATGTGTGTGAAACACTAATTTACATTGGCATGTTTTCTAAAAGTAAATTCTAACATCTTTCCCACCTGGTGCATGAAAAATAATGATTTGAAAGGGGTTATTTTTAAAAAACTCAAGTCTTGTATTGATGTAAGAATTGGAAATATTGAAGCTTCGAATAATTTAACCAAGAAATATGTGCCTTCTGTACATTTAGCATTATGGTGGCTGGAAGTTTGATGAAGACATGATCCTTGGATTTAGCAAGGAAAACAAAACCTACAAACAAATCATCAGGTTATGAGGAGTTTAGTGAAGAGGGAATTACTTCTAGCTGCAGTCATTCATTAAGAAGGACATACTGGGTATAGTAATTAATTTAAAAGTGGGTAAATGATATGTAAAATTGAACGGTGGCAAGAGAGAGAAATAAGGTGCTGGTGTGGAAAAGGGCAAGGTTTTGATCATACTGACTCATGAGGCTCAACATGAAAGAGTTCTAGATGATCAATCAGGAATGATGGTACATTGAGGCCAAATTGTGTAGTGATTAAAGGTCAAGCTAAGAGGTTCATACATGATTCTGTGGCGAGTGGTGGGATACTGTTGATGATTCTCAAGAATAACATATCTTGATTAAAGCATGATTAAGCAGGTAATTCTGTGCCCACGAATCTTGAAAGCTCAGCTGTGCCTTTCATGAATGCCTAGTCCCTCCATCTAGGAAAGTGATTCTCTTGCATTGATTTTTTGCTGCTTTGGGAAGATAGTATGGGGGTGGTGAGAGTGCGTGAGGAACATCTTCATAGCCAGCCAGATCAGCCAGATCTCTGGAGATGAAGGATGTGATAGAGGTTCTACCTAGGTGGCCCTCATTTTGAAGTGGCAGCATAGACTAGAGGGGATGGATTGTAAGAAGGAAGAGTTCAGCAACATACAGACCAGCTTTGAAGTTCCTGCAGAAATTTCGGCAACCATTGGGTCTGCACTGTGGCATAGCAGTGGAAATGGGACAAGAACTATTAATTCAAGATGCTACAAAGACGTGTCAAAGGATGCAGGTAAAAAGGTGACATATAAGTTTATACTTCAGGTTTGAATTTTGCTCATTGGCTTAAGGGTGGCATGAAAATATTCATGAAGAGGACCTGATTTTGGTGGGAGAAATAGAAAAATCTCTACTTTAAACACGGACATTTGAAGTACAAGAGAGACAGGTAGCAGAAATGTCTGATGGGCATGAAGGAGAAAAATGAAGGTTAGGACTCTGCTGTTCATTCCATAAAGGAATGATGATTGAAGCCATGAGAGTGAGGAGAGCTTATAAATAAAAACTGCCAAGGGGTGAAACAACATTTAAAGTATTGGAGGTGGAAGAGCCAGCCAAGAAGATGGGCGGAGAATCCAGAAAGGGTATAATTGAGCAATGCCATACCTGCCAGTGGAGAGGCACAAAGAGGTCAAGGATTCAAAGAGTAAAGAGTGGGAGGGAAAAGCCATCGGTTTGGTTACCAGGTAGTCCCTGACCACCTTTGGAAGAGGAATTTGAGTAGGTGGTTCAAGAGTGGGGCATGTGCCAGATTTTAAGTGATTAATAGATGAGCAGTTGGAAAGTAGAGACAGCCAACTTAAAAGACACTCCATAGTTTGCTGAAAAACGGGAAAATTTTCTAATCCTTGACTAGGCAGAAGGATTTTTCTCTCTATTTAGAATTTACCTATTAATTTGTGTACAAGAAGTTTACTGGTGTTTCAGGTATACAATTATTGAGTTTTGTTGAATATATAGTCATGTAACCATCACTATAATCTTGGTCTGGAAGAGTCACTCACCCCAAAGAATTCCTTTATGCTGCCCCTTTGTGGTCAGGCTCTCCTCCTGCCCTGGGCAGCCGCTGAGCTGTTCGCCAATCATTTGGTTTAGCCTTTTCCAAAATGTCGTAAAAATGGAATCATACTCTGTGTAACCTTTTGAGTCTGAATTTTTTCACTTAACATAATGCATTTGAGATTCAAATGTGTTGTATCAATAGTGTTTATTGATGAGTAGTTTGCCATTGTACTGGAGTACACAGCTTGTTAATTCATCCGCCCATTGATCCAGGATTTGACAATTCTGAATAATGCTGCTGTAATATTTACATACATGGTTTTTTTATTTATCTAAGGAAATACCTAGGAGTAGAATTTCTGACTCATATTAAATACATGTTTTTAAGAAACTACCAAACTGTTTTCCAGAGTGGCTGTACAATTCTGCATTCCTGCAAGCAATGTATGTAAGTTCTAGTTGCTCCGCATTCTTGTCAACACTTAATGTTGTTCGGTTTCTTGTTTTTAGCTTTTTGCCATTCTACCAAGTTCTCTTAAATAAAGCCATATAAACACCTCAAAGTAAAATAGTGGCCTTTGATGCTAAGTGATGCTCCCTTGAATTAGGAAAACCTGTGAAGGCAGTGTTGCATCCAGAGCTGAGATATAATGTGTAGTTTTTATTTGGCTCCAATATCATTGGCTCCTTTATTCTTTTCCATAGTATTTCTTATTTCCTGTGGAGTCTGTATTCTGAAGTTGTTATGAACAGAGTGCCTCTGTACAGCACATCTTATGCCGACCCAAGTCTCTTCTCCCCCTTAATGTCTGTCTGCTAGTCCCTTGAAATATGGCTTTCTAGAATTTGAAAATAACTTTTTTTTTTTCAATTAGAAAGCTGGAAATATTGGTCAGATAGCTTGTTTTATGGTCCTGATTATTAATCCCTTGTTGACAGAATTTATATTGTCCAACTGAATACTTAGCATCAGTCCTCAGTTTCTAAAGTGGACTTGCAAGTGCTTTGTCCAAGTCTTGATTCATCTGTCATTGGACATTTAAGCACTGAGCATGGTCTGAGCTTCTGCATGATAAATGTATATGGGAGTTAGGCTTATTATTTTCTAGAAAATAAGGTTCCAAAGTTTGTCTAGCTCCTCAGTGGGTTGGTGCCTTCTGTCTCATTACTGTCTTGGCTCTCGCAGTGCTCTGAATTATACGTGTTCGGAAGCTTAAATGGTGTTGGGTAGTTTTTCTCTGTTCCGTGAGTACTATTCTCCTTAGCAGTGTTTTCTATTTGAGGAATTACCAGTTAAGAAAGAATCTATAAAATTTTCTTTTCTTAGGTGCCACTTTGAATTTTGATTTAAAGAACAATATATTTTTCACAGCAAGAACTCGTTGCATTTAACAGCTTCTCATCCTTGAGGCTCCTACAGAAATAGTTGTGAAAGAATTGTGCAAAAATGCCAACAATTGACACACTTGACCAGATAACCCAGATAAATATGGGGGTACAAACCTGCCCGGAGAGGAAGCTGGGAAAGTGCATTTGGTGTATGTGAACTGGGCCATGCAAGTGTTATTAGTAAAATCATGTGTATTTAACTTCAGAGAATTGAGGTTTGGGGTATGTTAAAATTTCTTCTGTAACTTTTTTTTTTTTTTTTTAATGCTATGAAAGCCTTTTTTTTAATGCTATGGCATTGTTTTTCTGGTAAAGAGAACCATCCTTTAAAATTTGTATCCCTGACACTGTGTTGGAAGTAGAAAAGTTTATATTCTAGAAAAAGTTTAAATTCCAAGGTGAAATTCTAGGAAGAACCCTTTGTTCTAGTGCCCTCAGTCCCCAGCGCAAGGCCTATTCGGGTAGCAGTAATGTGCATGGTAATTGGCTGTTGCAAGAACACTTGGCTGGTTCTCAAGATTTTCATTCAGGCTCTGGTTCTCAGAAGCTCCTGACCTGACTCTTTAGTGTGGCAGACACACCAAACAGGACCTGGCTGCCTGCTTCCTGCATTCCAGCTCCATTGGTAGATGCTCTAAATTAACCACAGCACTGGTGGGTTCATTTAAATATAGCTCACTCCTTGGGCATAAGGTTAAGTTGTTGAAATGATTATTGAGCTCATGTAACAGAGTGTCATTGGTTCAGATCTATGGTTCTCAATCTTGGCAGTGAGTTAAAATCACCTGGAGACCTTTTAAATATCTGGATGCGCAGGCTGCTCCCTGGGTAATTATCTGAGAATCTCTGGGGGTGGGAGCCAGGTGGCAGTAGTTTTTTTAACTCCCCAGGAGGTTCCATTGTGCCATCTAGGCTGAGAACTGGTTTCTGTCCATTTCCTATCTAGTGCTTTTCCAGTTGACCTTCTCCGTAGGTTTAATTTGGAGGTGGAAGTGTACCTTGCTTATGGAAACCACCTGGAAAACATAACAGCGGCTGCCCTCAATCTAGTGAGTTTATGGAGTTTATATCTTATTTTACTCCCAGTAATTTTTGGAAGAAAATAGAGATGTGAATATGAGTATGGGTATACTTGGATGGGCACATGCATGTGCACATATATTCAGGCATATATTTATGCACTTTTATGTAGAAATATGTGCAGTTAGACAAAATGGTGGGTAATTAGCTTTCTTTTTGTCTACTTTGCTTAGCTGCCACGCTGCCTTCCTGTCCCATCTCCCCCTCAAAACAAGCCATGGTCAACTTTGGGTAGCTAATTAAGAATTAAGTTTTTTGTAGAAGATTATACACTTTCCCCATAGATTTTCGGGTGACCCGTGAACTCTCATCACCAGCTCCTGGCTCCGTGACCAGCCTTTGTTTCCTCTGTGAGCTCCTGGCACAAGGAAGACCTTCTCCGTGATGCTCTCCCCTCCGCCTCGCTGACCGATCTGCCGCCATCCCTTTGGGTTAATCTTTCCTTCCCCTCTTTTTTCCCTTCTCATTAGAAGTTACTCCACTGATGGCTCAGTCCAGTAACTTCTGCTCTTTCCACTCAAATTGATACCTCGGGCTCTATGTGTCAGAACTGCCTGAGGCACTCCTGAGCTGCTTTTGTGTGTGCTTGTGAGGCTTTGTGGTGCCATCGGTTGCAACTTGAAGCCTTTGCAGTGAGGGCTCACCTCTGGCAGAACTGATTTCCCATTTTCTTTCTCCCCTGCAGCTGGCATCTGTCTAGCCGCAAAATCCAGGACCTAAGTGAAAAGGGCAGGAGGGGACATTGAATGGGACTGGTTCCTAAGGAAGAGGAAGACTCTCTTTGATTCCCCCCCCCTCAAGATTATACTGAAACTAGCCCGGCTGGGGTGGCTCAGCGGTTGGGCATCGACCTGGGATCCAGGTGATCAGGGCTCGATTCCCCTGTCAGGGCACATGCCCGGGTTACGGGCTCGATCAGTGACTCTCATCATTGATGTTTCTCTCTCTCTCTCCCTCTCCTTTCTTCTCTCTGAAATCAATAAAGATATATTAAAAAAAAAGAAAAAGAAAAAAAAAAAGATTATACTGAAACTAAATATGTGGGAAGGCATTTGGCTGTGAGCTTATATTGACTACCCAGTCACTTAGGGACAATGCTAAACTATTACTTTGTCCTAGGCCCCTGGCTGCCAGGGATCCACAACCCACTACCTGAGGGATTAGGGGCAAGGGCTGTTCTCTTCCTTGGTTTCTTCCTTTTTGAAACAGGGGTCATCATACCGTCACAGGGTTGCTGTAAGGATTGAGTGAGTTAATACTTAGAACAGTGCCTGACATGCATAAGGGCGGAGTGTTGTTATAATTACTGTGGCCATGGTTACTAAGGATTGGTACTGCATCACTGTGAAAATACGGACCTACCCTGGCATGCTAAATCGTTCCCTTCAGCACATTTTTATTTATAAGTGTAAAGCCTCCATCATGAGAGAATCAGAATGTGAGGCTGATTCAGACATAATTGCAGCGGTGTGTTCGCATCACCATGGGCCCTGCTCAGATGTAGGGAGCCTCATCCAGGCACATCGGATGGTGCTTTTGACAAATGTACAGAGTGTTCCAGAAGGCGGTTATGTGCTGGCCCGGGAGAGAGGCACTTAGATTGTGTTGTGATGGAGTTGGACACCCATGCCAGCCCATCTTGAGTGACTTTGATTTCTGTGGTGCTCAAGAGTGTTTTTATTACTATGTCATAGTTCCAAATTTTAAGTTCTTCCCTAAAATATTATTGCTATAGGCTTATTACACTTTAAATCATAAAGGTGGACTTTCATTCCCTTTAAACCACAAAGATGGACGTCCCAGACCTGTTTTGACTTGAAACCAGTTGCTGTCACGTCATTGAGTATGTTTCTCTACAAGGAAAATAGAGGAAGCATATGCAGCTTGCATTTGCATGGCTTTCATGAGAAGCAAGCAGTTTGGGTTTCTTCGAACAAAGTACGTAAACGGAAAAGAAAATAGCAGTAAGCCATCTTACTCGTTAGCCGCAAATTTTAGAAGAGACTCTCAAATTGCAGAGGCTCATTTATAGCCTATCCTGTATTTGTGTGTGTGTGTGGTGTGCATGAGAGACTTTTCTCCCTAAGAAAATAATATCTTGTTCAATTTTTAATTTAGATTTTTATCTTTTTAATAATTTAATAATTTAATGAGAGTAAATCTTAAAATATATCACTTTCTTAGGTGGGTTGTGGGTTTAGATGCTCTGAGGAATGCCCTCCAATTTCCTGTATGTATACAATAGTCACTGTGGTAATTTATTAAACAAATATGCCCTAAGCCATTCTTAAAATATTAAAATTATATCATTCTTCAATAAAAAAATTATTTTTGAAAACAAGATAGTATTATTATATATCATTACACTTAACACTGGAATAAACCCAGGCATTTCTTTTGCAACAGTGGCTTTCTACCTCCTACCATCCTGTGAAGATGCACTTGTGTATATAAAATGGTATATCCATATGCTTTGTAAAGTGGTTTTCGCATAAGTCCCAGTATCAGGAGCTAACATAGAAGCAGACGAGATGGCTCTAGAGTAGAAAGAAAGCATTAAAATGAATTGAGAAATATGGGTGGGGGTGGGAACTATTTGTAGTCTAGAGAGCTGTGGGAGGGCACGTGCCTTTGAATAGGAAGACCCCATGGTCTGATAACCCAGTGAGACCTCACAGGGAAGAACGCCAGTTTGGCATTTCGGATCCAATCATTGGTGGGCCGGCTGTACCTAAAGTAGTCAACTTTGAGAGTGTCATTCCGTTTATTTACAAATTGATCGGGTTCGACATTGGCCTGCTATTAGCTGAAAAATCATGGAGAAAAAAATTGTCCCAATCGTTAACCAACTTGTGCAACAGGAACCTACACCGTTACCCGAGAGAGCCGCGTGTCATTGTGACAGCGCTGGAGATTCAGTGAGGCACCCTCCAGAGAGGGCGAGCCTTCAGGGTTCTGGAGAGAGGAAGGAGCCCAGGGGGTCAGGAGGAGCAGAAGGCCCTTCTGTTCTAAAGCTGGCCACTGGTTCACAGACAGTCCTTTAGCCACCCTTGAAATATTTAAGTTGATACCGTTTTTCAGTAAAAATAACTCGCTATTGAACATAAGATAGTATTACTATGTACAGACACACTTAACACTAGGATAAACCCAGGTGGATGGAGTTCAGACTCGGGAGCTGGGCCTTCCCAGCCGTTGTGAAGTGTGCAGTGACTGCTTTATAAAGCACGTTGTTGTTTTGTGTTACAGATGAACCTACTAGGAGACACGTTCATAGAACAATTTGCAGTTTATCTAAAACACACGTCCTTTGGTTTTATAAACCTCCCTCTTTCTGTTGGTGAACAGGGAGCTGGATAAAGCCTGCATCTGGGCCCTAAAGGGACATGGGTGCTGCTTGTTTCGGGGGTTCCGGGACGAGTCTCTTCCTCCATGCCCGTGTGGATACAGGAGCCAGGTAGTAGTATGTCCAGGAAAAAAATGAGTTTTTATCATGGTTTTGATTCCTTCACTACAATAGCGCATGTGTCTAGAACAGCTCTTTTTTTAATACATCAAAGATTTTAGTGCCTTTAACAATGGAAGTGTAGCAGTTTTGCCTTATGATAAAAGGCAAAATGATCCATTTGTGGTGTTTTAGGAAGTTTGCCCAAAGGCTCCTTTGTGATAATTCTTCCTCAATTGCTTGTCTAAAGTTCACGTGAGTTTTAAGGCAGGGCCTTAACACTTGGATGTGAAAGGTGAAAAGGTTTTAGAGACGAGGTTCGGGGTGCCCTAAGTGTGCTTGTCAACCTGTTCATCCTTCTGAATTGTTATTTCTATATAGAACCCCCTAAAATCTCAATGGCCCGAGGTCAGGCAAAACTAAAACAAGTCCTGTTATCAAAAAACATACTGGATATCTAGTTCTCAGAAATTAATGCTTCATATCTTTTTTTGAAAGCAATTATTGATGCACTAGGAATCTTTTTGGCTTAGCAGTTGCAAATTTCAAAAGCTTCTGGGCTTGCTATGTAATCCTAAATATATTTGTCTCTAATCTGTATAATTTAGCTTAAGGCTTTGGGTGTTCTGGTTGGTTGCTGACAATTATAGTGGATATGCTAATCCTGTTCAGTGTGGGCCTTAACAGAATGAAAATGACCAAACCTCAGACTTAACCACTATGATTATATAATTTGGCATTTCTAGTAGGCACTTCCTTTCTCTAGGTTGGTTTCAGAACTGTGTCAGAGAATTGTATATACTTTTTTGGTCAACATTGGTGTTATCAAATAAACCAGTAACTGTGTAAAGCTTCATAATTCAAACCTTCATACACACTTTATTTTTCATGAAAAGCACGTCTTATTCCACCCCATGCACATGTCTACATACTGAGTGGGTTTATTCTGTGACAACTACGAAGGGGTTTTATTTTTTTAAGTCCTCCTGTCTGTACTTTCTAACCCATTTAACATTGAGACAGCCAGACTGCTTGGTTTTTATGATAAGAAGGATTTATTTGGTAATGCTTTGAAGCTGACCTGTGTTGGATTCTCAGTAAGAGATCATTGATGAAAACAAAGCGGGGTTTAATAGGCCCATTCTGCGGTGTCCTAACGCCAGTTTGTGAATGTTGTTTTGATAGAGCATTGCAATATTGGGCCATGATTTGAATGAGTAGTTTTTAGTGAAGAATATGATCATTGACACATAGACCTTAGATTTGAGAATGGTCTGCTTTTATCTGCAGCATGTTGATTTCAGTGTGGGAACGGGGCCGACGTCTTAATCTCTCTGGGGTCACTGACCATGGTGGTGATGGTTACTTTGATGTCATCGTGGCTAGGCCACAGTGTCCAGTTCTTTAGGCAAACGCTAGTCTAGAAGTTGTTACGAAGGCATTTTGCAGATAAGATTAACATTTACAGTCGGTTGACTTTAAGTAAAGGAGATTACCCCTGGTAATATAGAGAGCCCAATCCAATCAGCCGAAGGTCTCAGAGCAAAACCTGAGGTTTCCCAGGGAGGACTGTTGCCTCAAGGCCATAACACAGAAATCCCTCCTGAGTTCCCGGCCTGCCGCCTTCCCTTCAAATTCTGGGCTTGCCAGCCTGTAGTCCCAGCAGCCATTACTCCTTAATATAAATCTCCTTACAAGTATGTAATGCGTATATTATCTTTTTCTCCAGAGAAACAGAACCCAAAAAAAGCTGTTGGAGAACCTGACTGAAACATTGACCCTCAGAAAGAAAATCAAGGGTTTACCCCCAGAATTATGCAATAACGTCTTAATTACTTTTTAAGAGAGAACATTTTAAATTAATTTAATTTTCAGGTCAAAACAGAGGATATTAAACCTTCCTAAACTGAAAAAAAAATCTTTATTGATGTCAGTTTTAATTTCAGGGAGTTTTAGGAGAAAGAATTGGAAAGAGCAGCAAAGCAGCAAAGGATAGGACTGGGGAAGCATCTCTGTGCAGATGCCTAGTGGCCTGAAGACTCCGGGCTGCCACGCTCCTAATGTGCCCATAAAGTAATAGACTGAATTGATTTACTGTTCTTTAGCATTGCTTTTGTCTCACACACCTTGAGATGTCATCTCTCAAGTCACATAGCCATAGTGATCCATCCATAAAAAGTTGTGTCATTGAGGGCAAGCCTGTATATCTTATTAATCTTTATCTCCCCTTCCCTAGAGTTTTTCACATAGTTGGTTTCCATTCAGTTGCAGGTAGGTGAGAGAGAGAGGGAAGTCTGCACGCCGCAGGTGCAGGAACCATAGTGTGGCCCCCCTTCTAACCAGAACTCCCAGTGAGGCTTCCATTGTCATTTAGCTTTAAGTGCGAAACCTCTGGGGGGCGTCAGTCGAATGAGTAAAACAGTACAACAGAGCAGCCTTCAAATGAACCCCTGTACGGTCTGAGCACATGCAGAGGGACAATGACAGCAAGGGGGGGGGGCTGTTTGATCTCTCTCGGGCTTTTTCTCTCTGCTCGACTATTTCCCCCTGGATATATAGCTTGAGTTTCCATCTTCATCAGGTCATGAATCACAGGATCAGAAGAGACTCGAGAGATCTAAAAATCCAACCTGCCCACAATGCATTAATGCAACCCATCATCCCAGATCCGTGTATGTGCAAGCTGTCTTCAGGGACGGAAAGCACAGCTTGTTATATTCTGGTACCTTCCAATCATCAGCCCCTAGGTCTGTCTTCCAGAACTACATGAAAAGTAGAAAGCCTTCCATGCATTAACCTCTAATTCAATTATTTTAATCTTTCAGAGTCTTGTCTTATTTTCTCCAGAGGAAAATGTCTCTTCTTTCAAATGCTCCTCCTGTAGTGGGCTGCTCTCTTCTGAATGTGTTCTGACTTATCCCATTTGAAATATCTAGATCAGACCCTGTGACCTGAGGACCAGAAACGACAGAAGGCTGTTCCCCTTGTTCAGCATGCGGGGCGTCTGCTGAGAGCGCCCGTGATGCTGTTAGGATTTTACTGCCTCCTCACGCTGCCAGGTGTAGCGAGCTTGCTGTCCAGGGACCCTCCTTCCTTGTACCTGCTGAAGGTTGGGGAGGTCTTCATGTTCTACCTGTGCAGTTGTACTTTTGTAATATAAAAAGAGGTGTTCATATGTGTTGCTACTAAATATAATCTTTTTAGCTATAGCCCATTTATTTGCATCTGTTGAAATCATCTTGGACCATCTCTCAGCTTTACTTGATCTACAGATATAAATCCCTCGTTCTCATCTAAATCTACAATAAGAACATTAACCGCCTTTCCTTTCCATCGCCCCCTTCTCCAGCTTTCAACTGGACTGTTGCAGGAACTTGGTATCCCTGATCCCCCCTCCCCCCAAATAAGCCTTCCACACGGCCAGGGGGTGCCTGTTAAAAACAACAACTTGAGGGATTCTTGTACTCTTGTCCTTGCCATCTAGCCCCTTGACCACCACTTGAGATCTCTTTTCCCCACCTGGACAAAGTAGTTATGTAACTGGTTCTTGTTTCTCAAGTGTCACTCCTTCTCCCTGCCACCCCCGCCTCTGCCAGCTGCTAGACTGGCCTGCTTGGACCACACATTTAGTCATCAACACCCCTGAATGGCTCCCTTGCTTTGTTTAGTGGGAGAACATTATATGCTTTGGCTGCTGCCTTCCCTCCGATGTCATCCCCAGAGCACCTCATTTTGCATCCTTAACATGACTTGGTGACTCCTAAAGCAAGACAAGGAACCACCTTTTCTTAGTATTTTTAATCTTTATAATGGTGTGGCTCAAAAATAAAGCTAAACACGGAACTGCTCACAGACCAGTGATGAATTCGATAACTTTTAGAAAGACAGTCCTGGCTCTCTGTCTGATGATCCCGTTGAACCCAGTGATTGATTTCTTTGCCTCATTTTGAATCTTACTGTAAAGTTGGATTTCTAACCTAATGAGGGTGTTCTGTTAGAGAAGAGGACTTATGGGGCACATTTCAACTTTTGTCAAGTTCAGAAGTCCATGTAATAATAGACATTAATAAACTGTTATCAATGAGAATAATGAACAGGAGGGCCTACGGGCATTCTAACTTACGTTTATTGGGTTAAAGTTTAATGTGGCATTTTATAATATTTGCAACTCAGCTACTGCTACCTAACATTTAGGAAAGGGTTTTAAAGAAAGCTTAGTATGCACACCGTATATTCTGATAAATGAACCCTCAGGGTTTAAAATTTGTTGATGGTGGAGCAGACATGGGGAAATGGGTTTTGCTGGCACTGCCAAGTGTTCACCATGCAGCAAAGATTTACAGAAATGCAATAAAAGGCACAGCAGGGACCTAGTACCTCTTCGTTGATGGCATGTCACTACTACAGTAGTATTTACTGTTTTTCTTATATGCCTGTTAACAGAAGGTGGTAAAGTGAAGATCAAAGCAAACCTGCCTTTTTATTTTCCTTTCAAAGGGTCAGTCTTCCTTTGTGCAGGATTTCTTTGTCCCGCAGCCTGCTGGAAACTCTGCACAGTGCTTTAAGGTGGCAGAATGTGGTGCCTTTATCACCACAGAAGCCATCAGGAAGTGGCACCGTTCTAGGAAACCCTTTCACTATAAGAATGGGGACAACAGACGACCAGCTGGGACCCTTTTTATTCCCCAGGGCTTGTTCGATTCCATGTCAACCTGCGCTGGCTTCGTCATTTCAAGTCATATAAGGGAGGGTTGTTTTTTTTAAGTTGCATTAAACCATGGATTTCAAAAACTCCTGCTAGAAGTAAATTGCAGCTTATCTTAGGGAGATGCATTAAATATTTACGAGATTGCTGAAGTGCAGTAGTTTTGAAGACTTAATCATCTCTGCTAATGTAGAAACGTGCAAAAATGTTTTGGCATTTCTGGGCCCCACTGACAAGTCATTAACTTACATGTATCTAGAACTGTAATTTATCAGCACCTGGCCATTGGATGCAGCAGTAATAATTTCTGTTTTCAACTGTGGTCCTCAATTAGTACAAATCATGCTCTTTCCCATTTCAGTCTTGTTTTTGTACAGCTCACTAGGCTTTTACAAGGGAAAAAAATCTAGGTATGCTTCTGACTGGTTAAGCAATTTCTCTTTGCAAGAGGATATTCTTGGATTCACTCATGGGCAATGCTATTTTCCAATTTTATTGTCAGAATGTAAGGGCTTAGGAAGCAGAAGTGTGAGCGGAAGCCCGAAGGTGTATGTGTGCATGCGTGTGCCTACATGTGTCTAGTCATTTATGTAACACTGGCAGCCAGGCCCGTCATGAGTCGCCGTCCCCTGCATGTCAGCGAGTTTGACTCTGCTTCATGTTTACCCACCTCACAGGTTGGAGCTGGGCCAGAGGTACCAGGCAGCCGGGGTAGACGGACAGACATAAATCATTGTGTACTAAGGGAGTGGGGCTGGGGGTGGGGGTGGGGAGTAAGGTGGGAACAGCAGTTGTTCAAGGGCCTGTCCTCCTGTTTCATTCACAGCGGTGAAAAGGAGTGCCATTTTCACCTGTGATTGGGAGTACATTTTAGGATGATACTATAAACATTTTTTTCTCTGTATGAAGCCAATCTAGTTGTAAAATCTACCCTTCTGCACTAGGCAGTATCTCATTTCTCTCAAGTTTGTACGAAGTCTCCATTAATACATCATTTATCATTTTAACAATGTTAACAAAACATTTGCAAAACCCAGCTGACTCTTGGGAGTCTGCATACACCAGTTCCCATGGGGACTGGATTAAGGTTCTGTATCTGCAGGTGACACGCATGGTCAGTTGTACGACATCAAACTGAAAATGCTTATTAGTGTTGGGAATAGAAGAATAGAAGTATTTCTTTTTCTTCTGGGGATATTTAAATTTAAGACTTCACTGCCTGCCTTTCCATATTTGCTTTTGTTTTGGGACTTTTGTAGCTCCATGCCCCTACAGGGGCAAGCCACAGTATTCCCGAAATTAAATAAGAATTAACTCCTAAATCCATTAAAGACTGGGTTTGAGCATTTATGAAACTAATCTCAAATGTATTTATATGTCTTAAATGAGCTGAAAAATGTGTAGTTCATGGGTAGGGGGGAAAAATCCTTCCTTCATTAAGACTGTTTGATCTTGGACTGTTTGCTTCCCGGTCACTGGTTACAGCTGTGCCTGGGACTCAGCCAGTTGGTGCTGGAGTCAGAATTTACAGGGCTGTAGGATGGGCCTGGGTATAATCCTGACTCAGTGACTTAACTAGCTATGTGACTTCAACCTCTCTGAGCCTCAGTTTCCTGATCTGTTGGGATATAATAACTGACAAAGATGACATTTCTAATGTACCCAGCACAGCATCTGACATAAAGTTGAGCATTTCCCAGGTGGTGGGCTGTTATTATATTCCTTTACTTGACCCCACTCTACCTCATGGGGTGTATGATGGTGGCGACTTTTGGGTCAAGATTAAACCCAGGGCCATCTGCCAAAAGGTAGTTTAGACAATACGTGTGTGTGTGTATATGTGTGTTTTGCTAGTGTAAATCCTCACCTGATCTCTGGAATTAGAAGAAAGAAACCAAAGTGGATTTGAAAATATTTTAATTTCACAGATATGTATGTGTTTAATACTGGTCTATGTTTATTGGTCATCTGATTTTAAAAAATAGTAAATTTAAAAATCATGTTTAATTCAGAAAAAAGGATGAGTTTACCAAACAGAGAATTATGGAAGTATTTAGCCAATTTGTAGCCACTGTTCATTTCTTAAACAACAAGATCTGGAATATTTGAGGCATGGATCCTCCCTCCCCTCCCCTCTCCACATCTTGCCATTTCCATAAAAGCTGTAGAGCAGGATCTGGGATTCTAAACTATGTAGGTCAAATATTTGTCCTAAGGAGAAGCCCTGGACTAGGAAGAAGGAGATCTAAATTTTCATTGTAGAGCTGCTGCCAGCTGACATTGGCCTGGGCAGAGAATTTTGGTCCATGGTCCTCAGTTTCCTTATGTGTAAAATAACCTTGATTCAGAAGTTTTCTCACACCCATTCAGTTCTGAAACTCCATTTTATTCTATTGCAAATCTCTGTTTCATGCATTAGTGTGATTTTAAATAAACTCCATGTCTGAAATTTCCTGCATTTCTCTAAGCCACAGATCTAAACACGTGTTAACTTAAATGCCCAGCCTTTGGAGGGTAAATGATGTCATCACCCCAATATTACAGAGAAAACCAAGGGACCAGGAGGAAGGCGAGTTGTTCACAGTTGCTCTTCCACACAAAGGATTTAGAGAGGATATTTTACTTGCCCTAGAGTCCTGAGATCCCCCCTGGATCTGGAGGTTTAACTATTGAGAAAAAGTAAGAGAGTGGCTTGATGCGGGAGGATTTGGACTTTTTAAGCAGACATGAACTTGATTAAAAGGCAAAAAAAAATACTATTTTCTGAATTTGGCAGTTGGCATCTCCTAATGTCGTTTATTGTAAATTTAATTTTTTTTCATAGGCAACATAAATTTTAGGCAGCCTAGAAACGAAGAGTTTTAAAGTGAGAAAGCTTTTATTTCAGAAGAAAACAATCATCACATGATTGTGTGCTTTGGAAAAACAGTCCAACAAAGGACTGGAATTGGGTCAAGTGTTGGGAATGGCTCGGCACTGCTGGTAGTGACTTTTCCCGAAGCCACAGGGGTTGGGGGAGTTTGCTGGATAGAATGGAGGCGGTTGTTTCTCCCTTTGAGGATTGTAGTGTCTCACTTGTGTCTGCTTGCCTGTAGAAGGGGCATTCTAAATTGTCATCTCTGAGAGTAGGCACAGTTCTCCCCGTTCCCGTCTTCACTGGAGGGTCTCAGGTACGTGGCCATGCTCGCCCCCCTGACAGGTATGGCCAGACCTGTGTTTATACAGACTCTGGGGTGGTAAGAATGTCTGGAAAGTTGGGATGTGTTACTGAGTGTGAAATGAGCTGTGGGGTTACCAGCATGCCTTCATTCATCCAGGGACTTGCAGACATTGTTATGATAGAAAATCTAGAAAACCTGGCCCCCCGAAGAAGAAAAGTCCTTCTTTCCTTGAGCCCCTTTCCCCCGCCTGGGGAGTCCGCTGCTGCTTGTGCAAAGGAAACCACATTTCTCCTCCCATCCTGCCGCCGCCGCCTGGGAAGGGAGCTGCCCAGCAGACTGGCTGCCTCGCCTCGCCTCGCCTCGCCCGCACTGCAACCCTCTGCTGGTGGGTTCCCAGGACCCGCAGCTTCTCCCGGCGTGGAGCCGCCCCCAGGCCTCCTGGATTAGGATATGTCAGGGTTGTCAGGGCAACTCTGAAGGGCAGCGGATCAGATTTTCCCCTCTGCTGTGTGCTGAATATTTTCCTGTGCCGTAGCAGGAAGAAGACTGGGGAAAGGTACTGCAGCAGGAAGGAGAAGCTGGGATGTGATTAAACAGGTTAGGCAGCGGACGGAGGCATCTGAACCTGCGTTCCTTTACTAGGGTGTTTCTGGAAGGAGTGTGTGTGTGTGTGTGTGTGTGTGTGTGTGTGTGTGTGAGAGAGAGAGAGAGTCTGTAAGAGAGCCAGAGCCAGCACATGTGCCTGTGGGGAGTAAGTGGGAGGGGGCTGGTAGGGGAGGGGGGGTTGCTGCTAGGTGAGGGGGAACCGCAGGGCCTTAGTTGCCAAGTGGCTGGTAGTATCTGTCAGCTGTCTGCACACTGTTTACCCATCGGGGATCCATTACAAGCGCTCAAATGAACAGGCAGCTTAGAAACTAGCAGCTTCCTGGGAGCTGCAATTACATAAGCATATATATTTAATATAATAATAATTAAAAAGCAAGTAGCAGCGGTATGCCTGGATCAGCTACAGTTCTCCGGCAAGAGAGACTGAAGAAGACCAATGCAAGGCCAGTTCCCCTTGGTTTATTCACCATTAATGAGGAAGATGAACAGCAAAAGAATGGAAATTCCAGAAGACCGAAAGGTATGCACTAGCTCTCTACCCTTTGGTCGGAGCCAGCCCATTTCCCACGCTGCCTGTAGCACATTTTACAAACTCGGTTCGTGGTGCATGCTGTGTGGAGTGCTCCTGACCTCCCAGCACAGTTTGATGGTGGTGTTTACGCACTCGAGGGCTGTGTATGCATGAAACAGGGAAGGGATTTTGCATATTTGGTAGGTTTCAGATCAGCTGCCTTTTTGACCGAAGCTACTTTCTTGGCCTAAAGAGCTTTAATTTTCACATGCTCACTTAAATAGTTACCCGTGACTCTGTCCGCCTCAGGAGGAGATACGAGTTACCAAGGTTGAAGTGAACCTCTCCCCACCTTCCTTAGGTGCATCTAGTGATTCTCTTTAATGAAGTGAGTTTCTCCTTGAAAGGGGTGAGTTAGATCAAGTGACCTAGGACTGCAGCCTTTCCATGGGCGGAGGGTCAAGATGTTCCTTTTCTAGTCTGAAATGCCAAGAGCCTGAAGAGGAGGAAAACCAACCAGGGGTGGGACTGTAGGGGGCAAAGCCAGGGACCAGGGAGGGGACCAGGAGCCTTTATCACTTCTGATGATAACTCTGCTACTGAACAGAATGGAGAGCTCTGCTGCTTGTACTGTTTTTGTTTGTTTGTTTGTTGTTTTTTTTGTTTTTCATAATGATGAAATGGAGCAGCAGCTTGCCTGGCTTCTCAAGTCCCGGGTGCTGCATCATCTTTAGCTTTGTCTCATTCCCACCCAGGCTCTGAACCACCAGGGCTGTACTTATCAGAGGTGGCAATATCATGCATTTTCGAAGAAGGGCTCCAAGTCTTGCATTTTAAGTTTTCCAGTATCCTGATTCTTGCAGCCCCCTTCCCCAAAAATATATAAGCTGTCCTCTTAAGTGAATAGGTTATATGCTTGGTTGTTTCTATGTGCTGATTAAATTTAGCTTGCATCCAGATTTTTCTGTCACTCATACCAAATTTTCCTCTGTGTGGTACAAAGCAGTAGCATGGCAAAGTAGCAAGTAAATATTTAAGCAATGGTAGAATGAGGTTTAAATAGAATCCAGCATCTGAAGACTAGTAGCTTTCTTTTTCCTGGTCCTTGACAGAATCTTGGTTTTCTTTCATTAAGTATAATTGAAGCTATCTACTTTAAATCCAAAAGTATATTTTTGCTTCACTTTAAAAAGAAGGTATACAGGGAAGTTTTAATAAGTAGAAATCTTAGTACCGTAGTTGATTTTTGCTTTGCCATCAGATATAGCTACTCTCCGAGGACCAGATGACCTCAGGAATCTAATATGCTATGAATGGAAGGTGACTTAGCTGATTGTTTTATTTGTGCAGGAATTAGTTGAACCAGAGTGCGCTCTTGATGAAAACACAGTACTTTGAATTGCGAATAGCAAACCATTTGGCCCCTTGGCAGTAGCAGTGTTCACTTTCAAGTCTAGCTCTGTCCATCAATAAAACAGTGATGGAAATCTTCTATGTAGCATTTTTAACATGAAAACCACTAGCCACATGTGGCTAGGAGCACTTGAACTATGGCTATTACAACTGAAAAGGTGATTTTTAAATTTTGACTAATTTTGGTTGATTTAAACGCAGTCACATGTGGCTCGTGGCTGCCTTATTGGGCAGCGCTGTTCTAGACTGTAGAGCGTTGACCATGTGAATTTGCATCTTCTTCTTATGTCCATCCTTCATTGCTTCCTGGAGCCAGGTACAGTGGAGTCCTGAAATGAAGGCGCTTACTAGGAAGGGCACCCCGGGGCAGCTCGCCTCTTCCCATCAGGGGAGCACAGCAACCTCGACTTAGGGACAGTTTCTTCCCTTTTTTATTTGTCAGAGATAATTTCATTTTTCCTTTCCCACTTAAATGTTGTTACCTGCTCTGAATTTCATTCTTACCAGTCACTAGTTTCCTGTACCATCTTTTACAACTTTTAATATACTTATATTTTCTAAGTTATTATTTCCAAAGCATCATAGCAAATTGACATACAGATTGTCTTTCATGCGTGACTGTTAAGCAGTCAGAAACTTTATTTTCTTTCCTGCCTGTGCTCCACGGTCTAATCAGCCAACCATGTCCAAACCTGTTCTTTATGCTTGGTATGTTTCTTTTTTGTCATTACTGGGAATAAGGATGCTTGCTCTTTAAATTCAGTAAGCTAAGTGCTCTGTCCAGGATTGCCTGGGTTAATGACAAGTAGCATCTTTCTAGGTGCTCTACTGTTGGGTAACCATCATAATGAACTCAGTAGGAATGAACATGCTGATTACCATCTGGACTTCCAATAATGGCCTTACAATTACCTGATGGGGCAAGACAGTAGTTTGGTTAGCTGGTAGACTGGATCAATTCTTGAAGGAGATATTTCTCTCCCATGTAATCAATAGAAATGTAAATGTTTTACTTGCCTTGGCCTTCTGCTGTTGCTCTTATGCCTCAGAACCCATGCTTCAGAGTAATGCTGACCTTAAGGCCGGCTTAGGAGAAGCTGTTCAGGTACTGCAATGCCCAAATACCCTTGGATGCATTTCGAGACAAGCCTGTCTCATGGTGAATTTTGCTGAGTACAGTTGTGATTATTAAGTAGTCAGACATTTTCTCCCTAAACCCACATTTGTTAAATGCTCACTCTGTGTAGATTACTCTGCTAGGGCATGTGACAGTGATGCAGAGATAATTGGCATGGTTTCTGCTTTCAGAATATTTAACTGCCTAGTGGAAGAAGACAAGTATGTACAAATAATTAGAGACTATAAATGGAACCAGGGAAGGGCTGATAGGGTTAATGAAATTGTCTACACACACATCGGT
Organism: Miniopterus schreibersii; assembly: GCF_964146895.1. Classification (NCBI taxonomy): domain Eukaryota; kingdom Metazoa; phylum Chordata; class Mammalia; order Chiroptera; family Miniopteridae; genus Miniopterus; species Miniopterus schreibersii. The sequence goes on along the minus strand of NC_138107.1, from coordinate 73,317,444 downwards.
GCCCTTCTCTAGACTGTAAGCTTCTTATGGGCCAGCACTGACTGGAACATGACTGAATGTAGGTAAACTTAACATTCAAATGTAATTTTCACAGGCTCTGAAGGTCTTTGTAACGTAGGAATTCTAAGAAATTTTGATAGTATTAGAGTTGTCCTTCCAAGGTAACTCCTTTGAAGGAGACAGTAGGGACTATGTTTGGATGTGTCTGATACATTAACTGCATCACTCTCTGCCACACTGCATTTATCTAATAGTATATCAGGAATCTACTGTGTTCTGTAGTTTTCCATCCTACTATTCATCATTGTCTTTGGTGGAAAGTGAAGGTATATGTTTACAGGGTGTTATTAATTGACTACTTTATTAATGTCTAAGTTAATGTCTTCTGCCCCTTTTGCTAGCTAATTGCAGGTTAGATTGTAAGGGAATAAAATTTCTCCTTGAAATCTGGACACAGTAGTTCTGAGAAACTGTGTTCTCCTTCTCCTCTACCCCTCCCTTTTGGTTAAAATGTGTATTTATGGAGACTGCAGTGGCTTCTCCTCTTTTGGCTTGTCCCCTGCAAAGGTAGAATTTCTGCCAGTTAAGGTTTCCAAAGGAAATATAATCTTCCGTTTATCATTTATGTTCCTGTTGGATAGGTGATGATCTAGCAACTGAAATGCCCTCTTTGTAAATCATGAGTCTTTTTCTTTTCAAAGAGGAGTGTTATGTGAAGAAGCGTGACTGTCACTCTAGAATCATTATCACACACTTCCTTGTTTCTGTTCCTCTTTTGTCCTGTAAGACTTGCCCATTTTTGTGCGATTTCAGGACTAGGCAAAAGGTTTTAGCAGTAGAACTTTACAGCTAATGAGGCAAAAGTATAGTTTAGAAGAGCAATAATAACAAGATTGCTGTTATGAAGAGAAAATCTTAAAGTCAAATTAATTGGTTCAACTTGTATTTGCTAAAGAGACCCTATGTGTAATGTTTTATTCAAAGCATTTATATAAAAATAAGAAGAATAGTGATGTGAAGAACACAGATCATGATATCTGATGTATGGCTCGTACTCAGTGGGTTCTCTGTAAATATATCTGTTGAATGAGTATAACCATCTCCCGGGCAATCTGTGTTACAGAAGTAGAAATTACCATACTTAACACTGTATACAAGGTGAATGTGATTTAACCTGTACATAACCATATTTTTTGTATAGTGAGGTACTACATATAATGGAAATTGCTTGCTATGTAAAACTAAAAGGCTTAAAAATTGTGTGCCTGTTTTAAGAGCTGTAATTGATGGGGGCTAACATAGCTGACTGTTCCAATAGTAGGAACCCAACACAAGTATTTGGTGAGAATCTCCCAACTGATAAATCTTAGGCATTATTTTTGGAAGGTTAAATTGAGTATCCATTTCTACTAACATCAGCTTGTCTCTAGGAGCAACTTTAAATTTAATTCATTGTTACCTAAGATTTTCCAGACGATTTTATAGGTACCTCGATATTGTCTTTAGCAGAAACTAATACCTTTAGAGCAACAAACATAATTTTATTAAGAGAGTCCATCTTAATTCTCAGATCTTCTAGGCATTTAAAAAGAGCCCAGTTTATGTTGGACCATCTATATGTTAGGTTTATGTTCTAGATTTGCCAAATTCAAAAGGCTCAGCTCCAGGTGCAAAGGCCCAGAGATTATCACAGATGGACATAAGACATTATGTTTGAAATACTTAGCAGAACACCCTATATTTTGCTGACTATATAATGCAAGTTCTATTTTTAGGCTATCTTCCCAGCAATGATTTTGTTAGAGAATTCTAATAGATTCTGTCCAGATTCCAAAGAATTTTCCATGCCAGGTCCAGCGTGGAGTGTGAAATGAGGATGGAGCTTAGAAGTATAAACCAAGGAAAATTTTTCACAGTTTTGGTCTTGAATATATACAGCTCTTGGGGCTAGAGTCTTCCTTACATTAAGTGTGCTAAGTGCTTATATATCATTTCTAATCCTTAATTTATTAGGCACAGGCCTAGTAAATTAGTAGCAGGATATTCAGTGGAACCTGTCATCCTAAATCATCACTGGGAACAAAAGTGTAGAGGCTGATGCCACGTCTCTAGTCCGCATAGGATTACTTTCAAGGTCAGGAATCAAGTGTATTTGTCAAGGGGTGACTTGGAGAAGGAGTGAAGTGTTAGAATCTCTGCGGGCCCCTTTTAAAATTTTCGCAAACAATCCCGGCCAGGCTTGGCTCAGCACTTGAGCGTCGACCTGGGATCCAGGCGATCAGGGTTCAATTCCTGGTCAGGGCACATGCCTGGTTGTGGGCTTGATTGATGACTCTCATCATTGGTGTTTCTGTCTCTCTCTCTCCCTCTCCTTTCCTCTCTCTGAAATCAATAAAGATATATTTTTAAAAAAAAAAATTAAAAAAAAAATTAAAATTTTCCCAAACAAGGTAGCACAAAATTTAAATAAAAATGCAACTTCAAGAGAAGTTTTTCCCTTCCAAACAAATTGTTGTTGCTTCTTAGCCCCTAAACTATAGACCTATGGAAATTCAGGACCTGCCACTATCGGGGATGTCAATTCATATGGTGGGAAAAGTTTAAGGAGGTTGACTGGCAATGAGTGGCCACAGTCCAAGTTTGCCAATGTTTATTAGAAATTCAGACTAAAGCTGAAAGACTGTTCGATGTGACAGAAAAAGCACTGCCTGTGCTAACAGGCCAGTTACTGTTTAACCTTTCCAAGCCCCAGGTTCTCAGCTGTAAAGTGAGATTAATGGGGGAGTGGAGGCAGGGTGGAGGGGATCAATGGGGGAAAAATAGGGGACATCCGCCATACTTTCAACAATAAAAATTTTAAAAAATAATAAAATAAAATCATGCTCACAGGTGGTGGTGAGGATTAGAGATGATATATAAGCAGTTAGCACACTCTCTGGAAAACATTTGGGGCTCGTTCAATGATAGTTTTAAAAATCGTCATTTGTAATCAGATGTCCGCATTTTCTGGTAACTTCTGCCAACATGTTCTCTTTGTCTGTTTCAGCCCCATAATCAGTTTAGTTTCTACAGAGATACTTTCTCTGGTCTCATCCCCTACCTTTTGCCTTAACTTGCTTGTGAGTGAGAATTTCCAGGAAGGCTTCCTCTTGTCTCAGGCCTGTGCAGTCCCGTCCCCGCGAGAGGCCTGTGCGACTGGACCCTTGTCCTGTGCGTTCACGCGGGTCAGGTGTGCTAGGTGACAGGCGGATACGCATTGCAGTGCCCTGTACTTCAGCCCTGAGAAGTGGAGATGCACTGCACTGTGGCAGATCACCTCGCTTGTTATTTTAAATACAATTAAGGGGGTGGACCTTTTATTCCTTGGGATTGATGGGGACTGCCTGGTCGTCTGCTGTCTTAGAAACCAATCAAAAGGAATATTTTTTTCTTTATGTTCTGTGCTTTGTGTTTTGTTTTTGCCTCTGTGTGTGTGTGTGTGTGTATGCGCACACGCGCGTGCAAATTGCTTGATGAAATGACCGAGGCTTGTGGGCCGAGGCGATCGAACCCTGATCGCCTGGATCCTAGGTCGACACTTAACCACCGAGCCACGCCCGGCCGGGCCAGATGACGATTTTTAAAACTATCATTGAACGAGCCCCAAATGTTTTGCAGAGAGTGTGCTAACTGCTGGTGACTCAGGTTGTAGGAGCCACGTTTGGGGCTGCCAGCTTTCCGCGGGCCATTTTTCCTGTCTCATGCTATTTTTAGCTCCAGGACTTCTTGCTCTACCTTTCCCTCCGTTTTGTTTCTGTCGTCTCGTTTCTTTCAGCAGCCAGCGCCCACCTGGCCGAAGCGCTGCAGTGGCTGTCGCGCCGGGGCTGTTCAGTGCAGGTGCAAGTGCATCTTTTTATCCGACGCAGGGCTCCTCCTGCTGCCTGGTGCGCACTTCAGCTCCTTCTCCCTGCGCTGCACTGTTCCTGCTCAGCTTCACTTATCTTTCCCTTTAAGTGTCCTTTCCTCAAGACTGTCCCAGATCAGGTTAGGTCCCCATCATCTAGGCTCTCATAGGATCACGAACTTATCTTTTCTTGCTCCAACCAAATTGTAGATTGTTTGAGTAGTTGTATATTGTGTGTCTCCCCAACTAGACTAAGCTCTGAGAGTGCAATGTGACTGTTTCATTCACACTATGTCCTCAGCCCCTAATATAGGGCCTAGTACATAGTTGAGGCTCCTTAAATATTTGTTACATGACTGATGAGATGACACACTGGCACTGCCAGCGCAAGGAAATGATGGAGCACAGCTGGCCAGGCCTTAGAACATTCCAGGGTCCAGGACTTTGGTCTGAATCTGGGAAAGGCCTAGAGATACCAGATCAGTCATCATCCTGCCTGGTGATGGGACAAGGACTTTTGTATTAAAGACCTTTGCCCACTAGTCTTCATGCAGAGAGGACACGTTGATAGTTTTCTGCTAGGACATTATATCTGGGGTGTCTACTGATTCTGCGATGACTTGGACCAAATTCCAAGCTAGACCATTCCAGAAACACTTTCTACCATCTTTCCTTGAACTGCCAGAGCACATTATGAAATGTTCATTTTGAGTTTGTGGTAGATACGTATCACAGCCACATTTGAAGTATTATAAGCATTTACCTCCCTCTTGAACAATCGAAATTCACTATCATGACTAGAAAGCATAAGTTGTAAGCCAGTGGGAATTTATACGAGAGACAAATCCTCATTGACTTAAACTCTCCCAGAGCTCTTTGACAAGTGTCCCCTATTCGGCCCACTCCCCTGTGGATCCAGAAACATCTGGGAGCAAGAACCAAGCTGCTATGAACTTGGCTGACCTGCTTATTCCTAGTCAGTTCCCTCGGGTTCCCCACCCATTCCAGTGCATCTCATTAAGCCACCCTCGGAACTTTCCTTTCATGCCTCCCTTTTATAACACCATCTCTGCATCCGCCTTTTTTCCAGGGCCCAGAAAAACAGGTTCTTTGTAGGTAGACAGTTTCTGGTGCAGGCCTTTCAGGCAGCAGTGTGGAAAGAGGAGCAACCGAGACTTTAGGATTCAAAAAGCTCAACACTCTGGGTTTTCCCCTAGGCTTCCTTCAGGAATCACGCTTCCTTTTTGTAAGCTTGTTAACCCCTGATTCTCCTGACACTGCAGGTTAGAGTGCCTTAGAAATGGAACTCCAAGCTGGCCACTTGGTCAAAACTTCTGATCATCAACCAACTTGACAACGTTTTCTCACAATCCAAGTGACTTCAGAATCATCTTTACTCCACTGCCACAGGTTGCAGTAACACTGACATTTACTTTGATGTTACATGGCCTTCACTTCAACTCCATTTAGCCAGCCAGCCAGCCAGCAGTGTAGGTCTATGTTGGGACTTGTTATCACTCCTCCTACAGTATCATGAACTCAGAAATCCCCCAAGACACTCACAAACTTCAGATGCAGCAAACACTGCTTTTTGTGTCCACCCTGGGTTGACAGTGTGCTCGGTATTACCAGGTATGTGAGCTCATCCTCCTACCTGCACCGCGGCCTCACACCTCCCGGACCCTGCATCCTCTGCATGGCCCCTGGGCTGGTGAACCCTCTGTGTTCTTGCAGCTGTTAGTGCCCTTCCAGCTCACTTGTCCTTTTTTCAGGCCTGGAACTCATGGATGACCATTTCAACGCCTGGAATGATGCCTGGGCTTCCTTGCAGGCTCTGAGTATGCCCACATGGCCTCTTCTTTCTTCTTTAGGGCTGCTGAGTGTTACTGTGAGAGTGCGTGGGTCTGTTCCACTGTCCTGGTCTCCGACCCTCAGATGAGCCGTTCCTGCTGCTGCTGGCCAGTTGTTTTAGTCAGATCGCATCGCAGCTGGTATCCACCCCGTCTCATGCACTCTACCTCACTCTTAACTTCTAACATTTTCTGCCACTTTGCTATGGATATTGAGGATGTATTAATTTAGCTTCTAGGTCATAATTTACTTGCTTGAATTGAGGGAGAAAATAAAGCCTGTATTATTCTAAGTAAAACTCAACAACAGATAAGAGAAGAACTTCAGTTTTTATTTTATGTGATTTTGGAGAAGGAAGAGGGTAAGATTTTAAGTGACAGTTGGCCTCCAGCATTGGATTTAACTAAATCCCAGTGCCAAAGGATGATTACGGTTATGTGGGCAAAATCAATTTCCTTTTCCTGGTGCTTATGAAGATCTCCTTCTTAGAATACTTCAGGACGTCTAATGATGTGACATGATTTTGTGTGAAGCATTATAGGTAAGAGAAAAGGAAATTGAATGCTCCAGGCAACATTGGAGAATGTCTTGATCATTTCTTGTGGATCCTGACTACTGTAGATGCTTCATAGGCAAATTAATATAATTACTAGTCTATATCTTATTGCTTTGGGAGAATAAGATTAAAGAATGAGGCCATCCTACTTTTAGGTGATGCATTAAAAAGCAGAGCTTTAATTCAGGACGCGGGGGTTTCGCAAATTCCTTTCTTCTGATAGTGCTGTCATAATCATTACAGTGGAGGCGACCTAGTCATTCCTGTTGCCCTAGACTTGGTTCTTCCAAGATTAAGGACTCTTAATGACTCTAGGTAATAGGAAGTTTTTTGGCTGAATATGGGGCTATTTCCACTTTCCTCTAGGGTATTTTATCTTAAAACTTTACTGTTTTAGTGGGAAAGTTAAAACAGAAAAAGAAAAAAAAAGAAACCATCTTGGGTTATGATTGATGGTTCATCCTGGACAAGCCTGTAGCATTTTTCATTATCTGTTTCCTCACCCTGTGGCCCTGACACTTAGAGTTCATTCTTCTAAGATGTTGACTGACAAAGAGCTGACATCCCTGTGTGAAGCCATAGCAAATATACTAGATCAACATATAGCTTAGGACAATTAGGATGGCAGAATGTATTGATGCCAAAATTCAGAATCTCTGATATGTTAAAAGACTGAGAAAAATCAATTTCCTTTTCCTAGTGCTTATGAAGATCTCCTTCTTAGAATACTTCAGGACGTCTAATGATGTGACAGGTCTTTGATAGGGTAGTCCCTTGTGAAAACCAAGTTTTCTAACTGGTAAAATGATTGAGTCAAGTTTTAATGTGTTAGAAGTATATCTGAAATTTAAAATCGAGGATTGTATGTCAAAGTAAATGTTGAATTAAAGCCACTTGCATCTGAGCAGTGCTGTCATGGTCTCCTGGAGGCACTATGGTAGAGGAATTAATAACTTGGATTCTAGAGCCAGTTTTACCAACCTCCTAACTGTATGCTTTAGGCAAGACACTCAATATTTCTTTGTCTATTTGCTTCATCTATAAGTCAGGGATAATAGCAACACCTATCTCACAGGGTTGTTAAGGATTAGGTGGGACATTATGTGAAACGTGCTGGTAACTGTGCCTGGCACTCACAAGCTAATATGTAAGTTTAGTGAAGGTTATTTGGAAATTTTCCTTAGTTCAGTAGCTTTATTGTAGTAGTTCTGAAAAAATAGCATTTCTGCTAAGACTTCTAAATTTTAGAAAACTTGAAACCAGTTAAAAGAAAGTTGTACCTGCTTGATGAGACTCAATTAAATAAAGATTATTTTCCTTCTACATTTGACTTTTTATAACTTGAAAATAATCTCAGATGCCTAGTGATTGTATAACTATAGCAAATATTTTTATTAAAACTCATTATCCTTGACAATTACTTTCATAATAGTATTGTGAGCCAAATAGCACTTTTATATCAGCCACACAAATATGAAGACACTCAAGTGTGTTTGAAATTGTAAGTTATTGTGTTCTTAAGGCAATATTCCAGAAGATACTACTTTATAGCTTGATAACTCATTTTCACCTTACACATTGTTGTAAGATTATATAATTTTCCGGTCTACTGTTTTATCCTTCATTTTGACCTTTATTTTTTAATTTTTATTAATTAAATTTATTGGGCGGACATTGGTTAATAAAATTATATAGGTTTCAGATATACAATTCTATGATACAGCATCTGTATATTGCCTTGTGTACCCACCACCCAAAGTCACATCTTCTTCCATCACCATATATTTGATCCCCTTTACCCTTTACCATTCCCCCTCCCGTCTTCCCATCGGTAACCGCTATACTATTGTCTGTGTCTATAAGTTTTTGCTTGTTTGTTTTTCTTGTTTGTTCATTTGTTTGTTGCTTTCAGTTGTATATCCCACATATGAGTGAAATCATTGTTCTTTACTTTTTTTACTTATTTCGCTTAGCGTGATATTCTCAGGCTCCATCCATGTTGTTGTAAATGGCAGTATTTCATCTTTTCTTACAGCTGAGTAGTATTCCATTGTCTATATGTACCACATCTTCTTTATCCAATCATCTGTTGAAGGATACTTCTGTTGTTTCCATGTGTTGGCCACTGTGAATAATGCTGCAGTAAACGTAGAGGGTGCATATATATTTGCCAATAAACATTTTCAATTTCTTTTGGTACATCTCCCCCAAAAGTAACTTGAAGACGTTTATTCACAAAGATACATGTGCCCCTATGTTAGAAAACCAGACACACAGACCAATGGAACAGAATTGAAAGCCCAGAAATAAACCCACATGCATATGGGCAAATAATTTTTGACAAAGGAGCCAAAAACAAAGAATGGAGAAAAGAAAGCCTCTTCAATAAATAGTTCTGGGAAAATTGGAAAACTATGTGCAAAAGAGTGAAACTAGACTACTATTTATCCCCATATACAAAAATTAACATTTTGTCTTTTAAAAGGGAGTTATAATTTATAACATTTCAAGAATCATGATTTTAAGAAAAAGCATAAAAGGCATAGCGCTAACATAATAAATACCCATATACCTGGATCCAGACCATTTTTAAAAATATTAAGATACTTTGTATTAAATATATATGATATTTATGGGAAATATAAATAAAATATTATGGCTGATGTCATAGTTTCCTAAGTATTCTCCCATGGTTTGTCTCATTCTGTCCCTCCCTCCCTTTTTCCTTCCCAGGGAGATAAATGCATTCTTCCCATCAGCTCCTGCACTTTTACTACAGGTGTAGACCTATAAATAATACCATTTGTGTGTTTAAGTTTGATATAAATTATATCATATTAATGCGTCACTTTACTATTTTGTACTTTTTTCTCACGTTTTGAGATACCTATCCAAAGTGATCAATATAGTTTATTTGTTTTAACTGATGCCTAGAATTCTGCAATGTGAGTTTACCACAGTTTAATTCTTTAATGTGACTTGACCACAGTTGACTTTTACTATTTTCCCAGTTGAAGGATGGGAAAGTTGATTAGTGTTATTTTGTTTTGCCTTGTTGCTGCTACAAATCATGCTGCAATAACCACTTATAGACTTCTCCTTGGATGTATGTGCAAGTTTCTCTGTGTATTCCTAAAAGTGGTGTGTGCCCTCTCACATGCCAAACTGCTTTCCCCTTGTATTATATGTCCACACTTCCCTATCTCCTCCCTTAGACCAAATTTAGTAAGATTTTGATTTTTGCCAGTTAGATTGGTATGAAATGACAGTTGGTTTTAATTAGCAAAATTGGACTCTGGCTAAAGTAGGTTTTTTAAAATAATGGGAACACCAGCATTTTTTAGGTGTGTCCCCCCCCCCCCAGGGGAGGGCAGGGAAAGTCTGGTTTAAAGCTCATTGTTCTTGGCAGCTATGTTGATTCACTGGGGGAAGAAACAGGTGGTAGGTACCACCACCATGCAGAACTGAGGGGAGGGCCCTTCTCATCTCCGCTGACATGGTGCCTGGCGGTCCAGCCAGTTTCAGATTCCCCTTCTTGGACACTGCATCTAGTTTATGGGCCTGAGCTTTTTGGGTTTTCTCTTCTTATTGCTTCTTCCTTGTGGTCATTCAGCATCACTACTATTGGGCTGCCAGAGAAAAATCAGAGGGTATAAAAGTTAAGTTGGCCTTCTTGATAAAACAAATTATACGAAGATTTCTTTTAGAATGAAGAATATAAGTGGAGGGGAAGCGAGAGGCAGTGTTTGGGAAGATTTCTGGGGAGAGCCTGTGTTGAAAACATTGCTTAAAATCCGTGGCTTTCCATTATTCATGTAATCCTTGGGTCTGATTAGCATTTGTAAAGTATAAAGTCTACCCATGCAGAGCATTAACATGAATAATTAAAAGGTAGGGAGTGCGCTACACCTGACTGTGGGTTTTCCTTTATTGTTGTGGAGGCTATTTTTGTAGCAAGAGGAAGCTTAGGCTTGCAGACTGCTTGTCTGGAGGCTGCAGTTACGCTCTCAGCTCAACCATGTGTCACGACACATTGTATGGTTGCCTTATTTTCCTGGAAAAAGAAAGTTTCTTTTCTGGGGGGAGGAAGTATTCTTTGTTCTCTATATCAATTATAAAGGTACCATCTGAATTCCTGGGAGGAGAGCTGTACTTAGCGTAATCATACTAAGTTGTCTAATTATTATTATAATTTAAAAGTACTTTGGTCATTGCTCTAACTTACTGATTCAGGACCCCTAGCCCCCCCCACAGAGTAGCCCTCCCCAAAGTTTGGGCATTTCCCAGGGGTTGTCTGATGTGCTCACAAACAGGGCCCCCTGCACTGGTGCCACCTCCGTGCCTAAGGCACCTTCCCTGCTGGTGCTCTGCCCAGCACTGCTTCCCCATGTACTCGGTAAAGTCAGGTTTCCCAAACTGGTGTTCCACAGGCCACCTACAGTGTGTTAACGGGTGTCCAACAGAAGAGTGATTCTAATTCAGATCAGTTTAGGAAATTTGTTTCTTTACTGTTGGACTTGTAAGGGCATTTAATATGCTATTCTGACTCACCACAAAAGGAATTTAGTGGATTTATTTGACCAGGGAATAATTTTGTGTAAGGGGGGCGTCAGCTGCATACAGAGCACCACTTTAGGAAGTTCCGTAGGGTTTGCGTGTTCGCATATCTTTCTCTCATTTAGGAAATTCTTCATTTGCTGCCACGTGGTACCAAAGCTCTGACCTGGTCTGTTGCAAATGGATGAGTTAGATTTTTTTTTTTAATGGCTTCTCGTAGATTCTCTGACAAACCCTGACGCTTCTGAAAGTCACACTTGGACCCCTGCTACATAACAGAAGTCTATAGTGTTTCAGCCTTTCCTGGTTCTTGCTGTGGAAATTGGAAGCAGATACTACCTCAGCGAATGCCTGACCCTGGTCCATGAAGCTGTGGCTGCCTCTGCCCCTCTGAATTCATGGGAGAGGTCTCAGTTCTGCAGCCTCATGTACAAACTATGATCCCCCCTTCATTCGGATGTTCTAGCGAGTATAGAAGAGAAACTTGTGATGGGGACTTAAGTGTTCCCACTCGGGCCTCATCCGAGAGCTGCGTGGGAACCAGCCATGTTTATTTTCTGTATTTGGAAAGAATAAATGCAGTGGAAGTTAGGCCATGCTATGGTTTGATGGTTCTGTTAGTTACTTGTTTGACACGTATATGGTAAAAGACAGTTGGAAAGAGAATTTAGATAAATAACAGGGGTAAAATAAATGATGTGTAAGATTAAAGAGAAAGGAATGGAAAGGAAGGTCTGGAAATGTTTCCTTCCAGCTTTATAGTATTCGGTTAGTAGTAGAAATGAGAACCACCACTTTGAATGGAGCACTTTCCACGGGAGAGGCCCTGAGGGGCACTTTTCCATGTGTTCTCTCTCATTTAATCCTTATAACATCCTCTTAAGGAAGATATTTAGCTCCCTTTTGTCACAGTAGAATACTGAAGCTCCAGGGTGAAATAAGAAGCCAAAAGTAATGCAGCCAGTAAGTGGTGGACCAGCATTCAGACAGCTCTGTCAGACTCCAAGCCACCTTCTGTTCTACTCACGGTGATAGGGTAAGAGCTGGAAGGGAAGCCAGCTCCTTTAACCCACATCCTTCAGAATCTACAGTGAGGAGACAGCCTTAGAGGGGCCCATGGCCCAAAGCCTCACAGTGATGGTCACTGTTCTGCTCCTTCTGGCACTAAATTAGCGTGACTTAAAATAAACGGAATATCAGGCATGGTAAACTATTTCAACATGCAAAAGAATAAGGGAAAATTGTGCTTTATCACTTCTGCTTTGGAAATTATATTCTCTTATTTTTCCCCACTCATTATAAAAGTAGCATGTGAGCCTGACCAGCATGGCTCAGAGGTTGAGCATCGACCTATGATCCAGGAGATTGCAGTTCGATTCCTGATCAGGGCACATGCCGTGGTTTCTGGCTCAGTCCCCAGCAGGGAGCGTGCAGGAGGCAGCCGATCAATGACTCTCTCATCACTGATGTTTCTATCTCTCCCTCTCCCTTCCTCTCTCTGAAATCAATAAACACACACACACACACACACACATATATGTAAAAGTAGCATGTAATTATTTTCAGCAAATATGTAAAATACAAAATTTATATTAAGAAGAGACTCAAATTCTACTAAATATTACTGAGTCGGTTAACTATTGCTGTGTAACATACTACTCCAGAACTTACGGCTTAAACCAACACAGTTCACTATTTCTAATGATTCTGTGGGCTAGCTTGGTGATTCTTCTGCCGGCTTGGCCTGGGCTCGCTCATGGGCTACACTGAGCTAGAGTGTCGGCTGGGCACGATGGCCCGTGATGGCCTCACTCACTTGCCTGACAGTTCATGGTGACTGTCCACTGAGGTACCTGGGTTCTCCTCCCCATGGCTTCTCATTAGACCTATTAGGTGATCTCAGGGAAGCAGCCCAAGAGAGTGAAAACAGAACTGGCAAGTCGTCTTATGCCTAGCTTTGAAAGTCACACAAGGTCACTTCTGTCATGTGCAGAACATGATCAGAGCATGTCACAAGTGCAGATTCAAGTGGTAAGGAAAGGGACCCCAGCTCCTGGGGCAAGGCGTAGCAAAGTCAGATTGCAGAGGAACCAGACAGGAGGCCTGGCCCTCCAGGTGCTGTTACTGTGAGGCTGCCACAGCTGTTGGGGTTTACTGACCTCGGATGCATCTGTGATGGGATGTGTGTGGAATACTGGTGGGAAAGTATGCCCAGCTGGTATGCAAATGCATATTCTATTTTTTCTCTGAATGAATTTATGAGTGTGCCTATGTGCACATTACATTTTAAAGTATGTACTAAATGTCAGGTTTGTATTTTATACTTTCCACCTGGGGGGTTGTAATTCAGAAATTCCTTTCTACATCATTACAGCCAACTTAGCGAGGTTCTTCAACTGGGCTATGCAATTAAATGACTGAAAAGATTAATATTTACATTTGCCAGAAGTTGCAAAATAAACCTTTCCTAAGCCAATTATAATATTACCTTTGATAATCTAGATGATTTCAAACATGTCTTATCTTTATTTGAATGCGTTTTCATTAACATATGTAATAGATGAGGTTCTTTGATCAAAGAAGAGGTCACATCCTAGCACATTCATATATTTGGATACAATGTACACTCATGCATAGTTGTATATAAAGCTCTGGATTTCAAAGACATTTATCCTTTATATATACGTATACCTTGTAGGTACAGCCACCCAAGCCAAGTGACCAGGTGGTTTGTGGGATCTCTCTGCTCACACAGTTTGCATCTCTTTCATCACCAATCTGTTCCCTCTTAACTGATGTCTGGACTCTCCGTTTCTTCTCCCTCCGACCTCCAAGCCTTCTCAGTGCGTTCCCTCTGTCCAGACAAGCACTCTCATGTAGCTGCAGACACTTGTGAGCACCCTGAGACACACAGAGCCTTCTGGCTTTCATTTCATTCTAGAACCAGGGGATATACCATATTGACCAAAACCGGTGGGAAAGAAAAGTGCATAAATCTCGTAACTGTTTCTCCTTCCCATCTCCCTGTCCCTGCAGCAAGCAGCTCCCTGTGTTCCCAGTGTCCCCAGTTGCGTCGGTTGCCCCACATACAGGCCCTGTTGACTCTGTCCATTCTGCCAGTTCTTAGGCGTTCCTCTGCAAGGCCAATGGATTTAACTTTAGAATCCAAGAATCTAAATAGAGAATAATTCTTTCTCTGTGGCCAAGTATCTTAAGAGGGATTCTCTAAAACTGCCGGGGTCGACAAGACTCAAGGATCTGTGCAGTTCAGTACAGAGTGTGTGTGTCCTCGTGCTTTTTCCCCCGAGAAAGTCTGTAGTTCATTAGATTCTTAAGAGGACATGAGACCTAAGAGAAGGTTAAAAACCCTCACCCTGAGCAGTCTCAGGGAATAAAAGGAGGAGAAAGGATATAGGAGAAAAGAACTGTAATCCATTTCGCGCCATCACCTCCTGGGTTCTTCTGCCAAGTACATGGTACTGGGCAGGAACGCAGGGAAGAAGCCAGGAAGAGAAACCATTGGTAGCAGCGGAAAGTGAATCACTCCAGCCAGTCCCCAAGAGAAGGGGAAAAAGGGACACATTTAGCAACTTCCATGTGCCACAGTTTGGGCTACATGCTCTAATTTTTTCATTTAATCCTCTCTAACAGTGACTGATTTGATGGAATCGCTCAGGCTTTGGAACTAGTGACAAACAGCTAGATCCAGATTTACATTTTGGCCATTGCTTAACTGAGTGACATCTGCCATGCTCATCACCCTCTGAACCCCTGTTTTCTTAATTGTAAAATGAGGTTCAGAGCAGCACATACTAAATTTGCATGAAGATGAATATTAATAATGGAAATTTTAGGCACTCAGTAAATAGTAACTACTATTATCATATTTTAGAGATGATGAAGCTGATGTTCAGGGATTCGTTGCAAGACAAGAAAGGGGCTGGCCCTGAGAGAGGTTCCAGGGGCTACTTGGCCAAGATGCTTAGCCCCCATGGTTTCACTGTTCCTTCCAGAAACCAGGTCCTCCCATCTTACCCCCTAGATTCTAACAGTCATCACCGTGGCTTTGGAATTAGGGAATGCTCTGTCCTCATACCACAGGGAATGTGTTCCTGGCAGTTCAGGTTGACACTCTGGCCCATAGAAATATTGCTATGTGTTCTCACTGAAGGCAGTACTCAGCTTTGGATTATAGATTAGATTGTGGGTCAGACGTGCTTTAGTGGGTCAGCCTAGGAGCTGAGTCAACATACATAACATTGTTTCTATGGGGGAACTATTTTCTAAATTCCAGTTAAGTGCCCTGTTTATATATTGGATAGTATTAATACGAAAATCGATAAGGCCTTGAGGAATTATAGTCTTGGGCAAAAAGAAAAGGATACCCAGAGAAACATGACATGGACAGATATTTACACTTTTTCCCATTGTTTATTGAGTGTTTATGCCAGATAGTTTGGATATAAAACTTGTCCTACCCATTCATTAATTGTATGACATAATGGAATGAAGGACACATAAAGAGGACACTCATTGACTCTCCTTTTGCAACAACTCAGCTTCCCTTCCAACCATAGGTAATTAGGAGCTGCGCCTAGGAGTGAGCTTCAACAGTGCCCCACCCTGCCAAGGCCTGAGTCATGAACCCATCATGGACATTTCTTCTTCTTTTAAGGAGAAAAAAGGCAACTTTTTCATGAATTTCCTTTTGGCCCCACCTCTGGGATAGAGAGAGATGGGTCCAGTATGTTCCTGTGACAAAAGAAGCATGTCTGTCTATAATACATGGTTTGGGGATGTAAGGGATGCCCTTTATAATTTGTAGCATAAGAAACATTTAAACCATTATAACTTATTCCCACTGGTCATGAAAATAAGCCTATATGTTTAA
This sequence comes from Miniopterus schreibersii, assembly GCF_964146895.1. Lineage (NCBI taxonomy): Eukaryota > Metazoa > Chordata > Mammalia > Chiroptera > Miniopteridae > Miniopterus > Miniopterus schreibersii. The sequence continues at coordinate 73,301,706 of NC_138107.1, read as the reverse complement.
ACTGAGGATCTGGAGGATAGGAGCCCATGAATGAGTTTAGATGGGCTATGACCGAATTGGAACAGTCCCCACACAATTGTTTGGGTATACATTTTTCTAAGAGGATTCAGAGTTCATTGACTTCTCTTAGAGAAAGCTGTCGACACAAAGTTTAGAAACTCCTTTTCTGGAGTAAGGCAGTTAGTGGACCTAAATAATGTCTTTCTCCAGTCCTTGAACGAATCTTTAATTTTCTACATGTTGAGAGGATGAGCAATAGTGTTAAATAGAAAGGGAATCAATGCAATTTAGAGGGCCAAATAGAGCTTTTACTAGGCCAATGACTGTTTTTTGATCAGGTTGAAGCTGCTGTATATGAAGCTTCAGAGATGATCTTAGCTTTATAAAATGAACTAGTTATTCTTTCTACTCTGTGTGTGTGTGTGTGCGTGCGTGCGTGTGCGTGTGTGTGTGTGTGTGTGTATGCATGCATGAGATGAATCAGGTACGTGTGTGAGGTGATCTTGCATCCTGGTCTCAGTGGACACCAGTGCAACCCTGATCTTGAGCTGCTTGTGTCCCCTGTTAACTGAATCCTGAGGCTCTTCAAGGAAATACTGTGTCACTGATTTAACAGTGTAAAACTGTCAATCAGCTCACGTTCTGTTTCATAGGACCGCTCTTAAAGTGAGAAACATCTCTCGTGATTGACCATTTTCTTTCTAGTTTGTCTCCTCTTGATACAACTTTTATCTCATGTAACCATGACTCAGTAATAAAGGGGACCCTTTGAATTAGTTGTAGCCCCTCAGTATTCCATGAAACTACTGGAAAGAAGATAGTGACTCTTTAAGGATTTTTAAAATTGTGGTAAAATACACATAACATTTCCCATCTTAACCATTTTAAGTGTATAGTTCAGTGGCGTTAAATACAATCACCCTGTTGCTCAACCGTAGGATATTTTTAGCAATGGGTTTCTCTGTGAAAATATTTCTCCCCAGAAAACCATATGCCTTATCCCAAGGACAATAAAGTAAAATGTGTCAATTTTTACAATAAAAAATTATTACAACTGCCGCCAAATCTGTTACTAAATCTGTCAGAATTCTAATTTTCGACTGCATATCGCCCTGCGGCTGCAGCCTTTCTTGTGCGAATCCTCATGTTCCCTCTCTGTTTCCTGAGTAACAGCCTCTTTGAAGGTAGGCTGCGAGACGGAGGGCACCCCCTCGGCCTGCCCCGCTCTGCCAGCTCAGCCCGGCAGATCCCCATTGCCTGTTACGCAGCCAGGCTGTCTCCAAGTTATCCGCATGTGCAGGAATTCAGCGTTTAAAAAAGACGAGTGGTTTTATATCTTACAAATTAAAAATGGTAAGATAATTAAGAAGTCTAAAGATTTTCGTTAGTTATAACCTGCGAGGTAGGTGGTGTGTCATCCCTGTTGTATAGATGTGGCATCCGAAGCTCGAAGGTTAAGTAATAGCCTCGCAGCGGTGGAGCTGGGTGTCACCCTGTGCTGCCCCGCTGTGAAATGCTGTGGATGCCGGCTGGCTGGAGTCGGATGCCATTCTCACACTTACGGGGGCATGGAGACCAGCACGCTTCTGCAGCAAAGCACTCATGTCACGTATTTCAGAGTTTTGAAAAGTAATTGAATCCTGATAAGACAGAGACAGTGCTCTCAGTGGGGGGTTGGAGTATGTTTCATAGAAATAACTTTGCAAAACTTTATTGAGATACTAATTATGAAAGTGTGGCTTTTAAGGGTGAAGGTTCTACTGACAGAAAGTTCCTTAGTCTCCCTTATTCAAATATTTATTTTTAAGACTTGAAGACAGAGACCGCATTCAGGATGCTTCTTAGCATTATTAAGTGTAACAGTGTGAAGCTTTGTATGGTTTTATTCAAAAGGCTTTTTCAATCTGTAACAAAATTTTTGATTCTAGAGCAATAAGATCCATGAATTTTACATAACAAAATATGTAAATGTATGCACACTATTTTTTGTTCAGTGGCGTTTCATCCTTTCAAGTAGACAGATGTGAAGTAATTGATTTGCTACTGTAAGCCACTGGCTTTGCTCTCATCTGAGAATATTTTTAATGAAAACATCACTTGACATTTCCTCTTTATCTCTTTTGGTTTTCTAAAAAATGTCTTGGGTTCATCTAGCCAGATTAAGATGTATAATTTTATTTTCACTAAATTTTGCTGTATTATATACTTGTATGGAGATAATACCTATTATACTGTAATTTTGAAATGAGCTAAGTTCATTATTCATCATATCTTTACAATCCTGATACAACTGAGTAATCAGAATGAATCCTCCATTTTTCAAGTGAAAAACTCAGACCAGAGAGAAGTGTAAATGCCTTTTCCCAAACTCTCAAAGAAAGGGAACTGGTAGAGCAACGGTTGTGTATATTTTTAAATCTTATGTGCTAATTTGCAACAAACCATGCCTATTTGAGAGAAACTTTCCCATTTTTATTCATTCATCAGAAGCTTGGGTGGTGCAGTACATTGTTCCCAGAGTTTAAAGTAAGATGGATGAATGTAAGTCTCAAGTCCAAGCATGCTTACAAGCATGTAGAGACACTGGGCGTAATTCCTCAGCTAGAGAGACTGTTTCGTATTACCGAATCCAGACACTAAAGGAAATGATCGCATGTGTTATATTTATGCCAATAGTATATTAATTTCACAATGTCTTGCATTACAGCTCTTTGTTTACATATCCTAACCATGTCCTGTGGAATAGAAACTCATGGATGGGGGAGCCGGAAAGAGAACATGGTTTTTGTTATTGTTATTTTCCAGTTTTCCTAGCAACTTGTTAAATGTTGAGAATATAGATGATAAATAACAGGAGCTCTCAGTGGTGATTATTGTACAAAATGACTGTACTCACAACATGAGCATTCTGCTGTTTTCCCATTCAAGCCATTCTTTCAAATCAGAATGTGAAGCCAAACAGAGCCAGCCAGTCTTGGGAAGACTGCAGGAGCGTCATTTTCATGCATTTGCCTTTTGGTTCATTTCAGTGTTTAAACCTAGGATTTCATTCATTATAACCCACTGAAAGGATGGTCCATTCGTATTATAAAAATGATTTTGAAAATAAAATTAAGACAGGAGAGAGACGTTAAGTCTCGACTTTTATGATTTGTTTATCCTTAGGCTTTGGCCCTTGCCATTGGTGATGCAGCCTTGTACAGGGGATACACAGCTTGTTTTTCTTCATCTGCGCTGTCGTGTGAGAAATGGCTGCCCATGGTCGGAAGTAGTTGTCATGATAAACTGAGTGATGCCATTCAGTAGACTGGGTTCAGGCACCACCAGGTGTGAAATCTAGGTCACTAATCCTAGTGACCTTGTCCCAAGAACAAGAAGCTCACTGGTTGTCACCTATCTTGCACAAATGGCTCATCTTGGCACTTGAAATTCGTGGCATAAATTGGGTCAGGTATTAAGTTGAACTATGTGAAACTGCCGTACTTGACCATTCTTTACCTAAAACGACAATGTTGTGTTGTTCAGCGTAACACAAAGTACAATGAAAGAAATCTGTTGAAATGTTAGACTTTGCACTATAATTTTTAAGCCTTTTTATTAAAAAATACTACCTGTAAAAACACGTTCAGTAGTCTGAGAATTTATAGTGAATACCTTTCACTTACAGAAACATCATAATTAATGGCAAAAATGACATATGAGGAAAGAGTCGGATTCTAGGACTTCAGAAAATTACTAAGGTACAAAAACATCACAAAGCCCTAACTACAGTAATGCCAGAAGACTGTGCAGCATAAAATACTCATCGGAAGGAGTGGTGATGGGGAGAAGGGAGGAGGGATGCTTAGTGTTAGGGTAAAATGAATGCCCCCAGGGCTGGAGAAGGAGGGTCTGCAGGCTCTGGCCTGTCAGGGAGACCTGTAGTTGGGAGGATGGGACTCCACCCCTTAAACGCAGTGGAGATAGGGATATGCCTTGGCTCCATGGTCAGCTCACCTCCAAGCAGCACAGGTAGGTATCTGGGGAGAGAGTGGGGCACATGAATAGTCTCTGCTTCCCATTTATGCCGAAAGGATGAGTTCAGGCTCAGCCCCGGAAAGAACATGTTTGCTGATACCCCAAATCACATACCTGTGAGATGCACTTTTTGCATAGCTATTAGAAAAGTAAAATACAACTATCCAAAAGAAAAATCCTTGCCATGCTTGATAGCATTGAAATATAATCTACTCCATAATGGTTAACAAGAACAAACAAACCACTGCATCAGATTCTTTGGTGGTTTGGATGTGGGGGGATTATTGAGAAACAAGGGTGCTGAAGATCTAAAAACAGGATGCGGTGTGCGAATGATGCTGGGCCAGTATCATGGACTTTCCAGTGTTCTTGGAACTGGCTGTTTGCTGTTCACAATATACAAAGGTAACATTTAATTCATTGAGGTCATAGGGTATCTGAATGTCATCATTTTAGCATATTTGTATTATTAAAACAAACGTAAGAATAATCAAAGCTTTCCCCTGGGTCTTTTATTTCACATACCTAAATTTCATTGTTAGAATTTTATCCAGCTACTTAAGAAGTCTTCCTGATGGCTTTTAAGTAGGATGTTCTTGAATTTTCTTGGCTATTTTCCTTTCTTGGCTCTTCGGGTTGCTTGTGCCACTTCTGTTTCGAAGGCAGGACTTAATAACCATAGGATTAATAATTACAGCAGGGGGTTGCTGAAGGCTTAGTGGCTCCTGCACTTTACTGTTTGTGACTTTGCATTTGGATATAGAAGCATTTTTACTCTCCACTAGCTTTCCAAAGTGTTTCTTGTGCCAGCTTATGAGGACAGTTACATGTGGAAGTGGATTGGGATGTCTCTGTTGGCTGTGCCTTGTGGACTCAGTGGCGTAACTGAGGCTTCCCCAAGTTTGGTGTCCTGAGCTTGCTGTTCTCATTTTTTCAAAGGACTGTGGTGTTGCCTTGGCAACTCTGACTAGGTTTTCACAACCGGAATATGGAAAACAGATTTTAAATCTTCAGATTAGACAGCCGTATTGGCAGGGGGAACTACACTTTACATGGCTTTTGGTTAAGAGCACACCCTTTTAGTTGAGGGTAGCATTTATTTAGTTTTAAATCATGTTATTCTGAAATAAATGTGAAACTCCTGAGATTTCAGGTTTGACTAAATATTACCGTGTTGCTTTAATCACAGCTCAGCTTGTCTAATATCCATAGCTCTCTTAATAATCCTGTAAGTTCTTCACAGTCTTCTATTTCAGTGTTTTTTCATTTTTCCCACCTCTCCAGATGCTGCTTCACCACTACCCATTGCTTATTTTCCTCATAATGTTAAAACCACAAAGTGCTCAAAAAGTTCTGTGGGGATGCCGTCAGCACTCCCAGTCTGCCTTTGTGTTCCCAGCGTGCTGGCACTTTTCTAAGTTGGTCACCCTGCAGCGTGTGCATCCATCTGTGGTAGAAAACAGGAGAATGCCATGGGGTTGGCCTGCAGGGTCATCTAAGTCCTCAGTGAAGAAGTCTGGTGTTACTGAGCATCCTAAGGGCCCAGGAATTCCACAGAGTAATAAATAAAATTAATTACCATGAAGAGGTAAAATGAGATTATACACTTAGTCAGGAATGGAAAAGAAAAAGACAGAATCGTTAGTGTTGGGGATAAAAGGGCAGATGTTAATCAGGTATTTCCTGGTGAATAGCAACTTAAAGAGACCTACCTGTTTCTAGTTAAAGGTGCCTGAGTTGCTTTTCAGGAAATAAGTAAATGTGTGCATTGATTTTTTTTTTCATGAGTGGGAGATGAATTCTGAAATCTCATGAAAAATCCAAACAGTTTCATCTTGAAAGTAGAGGAATGACCTTAATTTGGAACCACTTCTGATGCTGACCAGGGACATTAGAACCTATTAGAGCCCGTCTGGACGTGGCTCAGTGGTTGAGCATCGACCTAGGATCCAGACGATCGGGGTTCGATTCCCGGTCAGGGCACATGCCCGGGTTGCGGGCTCGATCCCCAGTCGGTGGCGTGCAGGAGGCAGCCGATCAGTGACTCTCTCATCATTGATGTTTCTGTCTCTCTCCCTCTCACTTCCTCTCTCTGAAATCAATAAAGATATATTAAAAAAAAAAAAAAGAGCCTATTAGAGATTTGTTCCTATTCACATCAGAAATCTGAAGAAAATTGCAAAAAGAGAGTAGCAGTGAAGGTAAGCATGGTCTTTGTGGGGATTGACACAAATCATTCCTAAACTTTAAAAATTCCTAACTAGATATTGTGTATGTCTTCTATAATGTATTATAGTTATTTCTTATAGCATATGAAAACTTAGGAAGTGCCTAGCATGGCCCATAGCAAGAATCAAATATTTGTTGCTTGACAGGAAGAGACACTATTTTCTGTTTTTTAGCAAAGCAGGATTTTATGTTAGTGATCATTTGCGGAGGGAGCACATCCTATTTATAAAATAAATGTAGAATCACATTTATTTTCACTACATTTGATGGTACACAAAAAAAAAAAAAGAGAAAATCTTTCTTAAAAAACAACAGCCAAAGTAGTGTCACCACCATCTCCAGACTTTAAAAAGTGAATAAAATGTGAGATAAGTTAATATTTAGCATATGTTTTTTCCCTCTCAAAACTGGTAAAGCTTATACAGGAATATTACCTAGAAGCTACTTGAAACTTTTTAAAAGAATTTTGAAAATTAAATCAGTTATAGAAATTTGCCTTCTCTGAAATGTCAGAATTTTCTAAATATGAAAATAATGTGAAAGTAAATAAAATGTAAGTTACCCATTTCTCTTAAGGGTAGTCTGTTTTGCCAGGTGTTTTTCTGAGAATCCTTTTTCCAGAGTAAGTATGTCTCTTACCAGGACTGTCAGCTCCCACATCAGCCTAAGCAGTGAGCACTCCATGTTAGTGATCCAACCTCAAGCATCTTTTCTGCCATCGCTAACAAGAGGAGCGCAGAAAGTGATGAACAGAAATAGTCTCCAGGCATCTCTTACTAGTTCCTGCCTAAGTATTTTAAATGTAATGTACATTTTTCTGGAAGGAGAAGAAATAAATATTGAAACATTTAGAAAATGCCGAAAAGGATTAACATTGTCTATAAATTATTCATGATCCCACCATCTGCCTATAGCTGTGTTAACATTTTGGTATATATCCTTGCCTTTGTAAACTCTACGTGTTTGTATTTACAAACTTGTATAATTGCATATTGTGGTTTTACAACCTGTTTCTTTGTACTTAGTGTCAGAAGCATTTTTGAAACATTCTTCTAAAACAGTTAAGATTGATAGCCTATTATTTGAGATTTCTGTCAATTTTATGGACAAATAAATGATGGTTTATTGTTTTAAATGGCATTTCTGTGATTACTGATGTTAAATATTTCTTACATGCTTGCTAGCATTTCCTTCCTTTTGTGAATTACACGTCTATTTTTCTGCCATTTTCTATTGGGGTGTTTAATCTTTTTCTTTTTATAAATAAAGGCTACTTACCTTTTATGGTCACATGTGTTACAGATACTTTGCCCGTTTTAGCATTTGCAATTTAATATTGCTAGGGATTTTTGTTGTTTGTTTGTTTAAATCTTTGTTGTCGTTTTGAAATCTCTGTATTTCAGAGTTGAATTGGAGATGCTGGTAGGGAGTTCAGTCCGATCCACACTAGAATGGTTTCAAAGACACAAGTGTGACCCCTCAGCTATAACCGCTTACACTGTGAAGACCCGGTGAACCCTGGGGCCCGGGCTCTGGGGCACTGCAGCCTCCAAGCTGGGCAGGATCAACCAGCTCAGATGCACTCAGCCTGCTGCATCTAACTAGGTCAGTCTACAGTGGCTCTGACAGGCTGTGGGGCTATTTTTGTCCATGTTTCTTTTGCCTATGAAAATTAGAATTGAGAAAAGCGGCAGATGCTTCCCATATGGTTGCTATTAGCAAAATGATGTACAGAGGACTTAATTTGAAAAAAGCAGAATAGGTACATTCAAATGACCTGTTAGAGATTTTAAGGGCTGTGAGGGAGACCACAACTGTGACACTGGCACTGCTTCTGTTTCTGGGGAGGCTGCTTCATCCTCTGGTGGCCTCTGCCCTGGTGATTGCTGAGCAGGGAGCCTCTTTGCTGGTGTTCATGATTTTGCCGGCATCATAATATAGCACTTTATATGAGGATCTGAATGCAATGTTTTCCCTTTTCTCCCCCCTCCCCACAGAATTTTTTTTTCCAAATAGACACCTCTTAGGCTTTTGTATACTTTTTTGATTTCCCATTGACTTTGGTGCACTGAGCAGATAAGATAGCTGCCCAGTTTTTCCTACATCGGGCTTAGGGAGAGAATTTTCATTGGCAATCAGTTGTCCTTGCTCTGTGAACGGTTTTTTTAGCTGTTGCAGTGAGCGGGCTGTGAGGGTTTATCACTCTCATTGGTCCGTTAGGTGCATTTGGCGTTTCACAGGCTCATAAGGAAGAAGGAAAATGTGCACCCACAACAGACTTGTGGAGCCTCCTAATGGAGTTTCATATCTGCTTTTGCCATCTGTAAAAATGCATTATGGATTCATATTTTAAAGAATAAAAAGAGTCTGTGGGATTGAGCATTAACTCATCAAATTTAGTTACCTTCTATTAAGGCAATCTGATGACTTCTAAATTTGATTTCCCCTAAATTTCCCATCAATGTGCTTATCCCAGTACATTTGATCTACAAAGAGAATTTACTGCTACATTTGTGTCCATCTTATGAGCAATGTCATGTTGAAACAATACCATTTAAGTGTGTTTTTTACAGAGAAGCCTGCAATAGCATAACTTGTAAACATACTGTAATGACATTTGTAAAGTATATCCCAGAACTACCCCAGGTTAATAAGCAAAAAAAAGTCCTCAGTCAAGTGAGTTTGGGAAACCCTTATTAAATTGCTTACTTTACTATAGGATTCCCAAAAACATTTAATATATAATTAATGTGTTCTAATTCCTCAAGCCTCTTTGATCCTCAGTCAGCTCTGTCTCAGATGTTCAACCAGATGTCTAAGTGCCATGTTTGATTCATGCCCCCCTCTCCCCCCACATCCAATCCATCAACAAGCCCTGTTGGCACTACATTCAAAGTATATCACATCCATCTACTCTGTCCGTCTCCAGTACCATTCCTGGTCCAAACCATGTCTGCTGTCCCCAGATTATAACATCAGCGTCTGAACTGGTCCCTGCGTCTACAGATGGTTCCTCCCTGTGCACCTCATTCTCAGCCAGTCTCTACCAGCAGCCAGAGTGAGCTTTTAACATTGTAGATCAGATCCTGGCCCTTCTCAGCTTACAACGTTTCACTTTCCAGGGGCTTCCCATTGATTTTAGTATGAAGTCCTGACTATAGACTACAATTCCTTCAATTATCTTAATACTCACTGCTTACTCTGGCCTCAGGATCTTTGCACTTACTATTCACTCAGTCCACTTCTGGAACACTCTCTCCTTGGTCTTTGGAATGACTGGGTCCTCCTTAACCGGCACTGCTGTTTTCTCCTACCCCAAACCCCAGTATTGTTTTTCTTCATAACAGTGGCATTATTATTAGTCTATTCTCTCATATATTATCTGTCTGCATCTACTGGATGGCAGGGTCTTGAAGAACAGCACCTGTCACACAATAGGCACTTGGTAAATAAATGTGAACTAGTGATAGATCATTACTATTAATGAACAGTGCAAAAGGCTCTCTATGGGGAAATAGATCATTTATAAATTTAAGAGCATTTGAAGTGTCTCTAACCTAAGACTTAGCAGTTCTACTCTAGGAACTTATCCTTTAGATATTGATAAGATTTATAAAACTCTATAGGCAGCCTTGTTTATAATATTGAAAAATGGTAACCCTAAAGTTTGGGAATCTTCCACATAAATTATGGCGTCTCCAGACAATTCAGTATTACACAGCCATTAATAAAGACGTTTCAGAAACATATTCTTAACTTCAAAAGATATCCAGAATATAAAATAGATTCCAAAATACTATTACATGAAGATCTCATTTTTTGTGTTATATATAGAGACATAGGTAATTTGAAAGAATTTATAAGAATAGACACTAAAATGTTTGGGTGATTATGTCTGAATTTTGACATTGCAGCTTATTTTAAATATTTTGTGCTTATATTTTCTATTGTCTCCGCTTAATTTTATTGTCTAATTTATAATCTTTTGAAATATATACCCCAATACTACTGAAAATTGACCCAAATACTAGAGGCTAGGTCATTGCAATTTATTGTTTCCTGAGCTTCAACTATACCCATAGCCATTCAGGAGATAGACAGATGAGTCTGATAACTCTCCCTCCAATGCTGATGCTGCTAGAAAAGCGTAACTGATGTTTTTGTGGTGTAGAAGGAGGACAGTCACTTCTGTTTGGGAGAATCGAGATAGAATTTAGGGAAGATGGAGGACATTTGCCTTGGTTCTTGAACTATTTGGAAGACTTGACAGATGATTAAAGAGACAGTCCACACGGAAAGAAGAGCAGATATAAAAGAAAGGAAGGAAAGAATGAAGGGCAGGGGAGAAAAAGGAAAGGCAGTCATGAGGCAGATTTAAGGAATAGCAAATGCGTCCGTTCTGTAAAAACCTGGGATAATTGGGGGCGTAGCGGGAAGGACATCTCACAGTAGTTGGAAACACCTTACAGAGGCCTTAATTGGGCAGGTAATTAGGAAACGTGGTAGGTGTCTGAGCAGGGGATTGATGAGCACTGGAGCTGGTTTTTAAGGCTGACAGACCCCTAGGATTGAAGGGAAAAGACTGGCAGCGGTGAAGCCAGTTTGAAGACTAAAGGTAGAAACAAAGTGGTGGTGCTGGTTTGAGCCTCGGCTGTTTGCACAGGATGTCAGGTAGGCTGCTCAGCCCTACTCTGTTAAACAGGAAACCCTACAGTACGTGAATGCTCTCGTTTCCTAGTAATAGGTCACACTGCCATCAATCTCTTACAGTTGGTCACACTTGTAAATTATAGATTATAGATAAGAATTTGTACTCTGGATGTACTGCACTTGATGTTCTTACTTCCTTTCATTCCCTAACTTCATTATGGCATTACTGGCTGCTACTCACTGAGGACATTGTAATGTATAGGGCTAGTCAGCGGGACAGAGAAGAGTGAATTTCTGTAGCCTGGGATTTACAGAAAAGGAAACATCACGCCGTGCTTAGGTCAAAGATGTAAGATGTTTCGTACAAGAGTTTCTTACATATATAGATAATATACTTGGGTTCCATGCATTAACCTAAACATTTTAGCTGAAAGTAAATACCTGAAAGAGTGCATTGATTTGGTGAGGAAATTAACAAATATCCCTTTTGAAACTAGGTCAAGTTCCTTATTTTAATTTCTGATCTAACATAAAATTCCAGCTGTCAGGCTCTCCCTTTAATCCTTCATGTTAGGGAAATCCTTTCTCAAATACATTGTGATCAACTTGCAGGAATTGACAACAAAAGATGGAGAGTTCACATGATATTTGGTTATAAGTTTCCCTTGTGGAAGTGGACATTTAAACCTTTGAGAAGTGCCCTGCCAGGCGTGGCTCAGCGGTTGAGCGTCGACCTGGGATCCAGGTGATCAGGGTTCGATTCCCAGTCAGGGCACATGCCCAGGTTGCGGGCTTGATCAATGACTCTCATCATTGATGTTTCTGTCTCTCTCTCTCCCTCTCCTTTCCTCTCTCTGAAATCAATAAAGATATAAATAAATAAATAAATAAATAAATAAATAAATAAATAAATAAATAAATAAAAATAAACCTTTGAGAAGTAAAAAAATGCATGTAGAGAGTATTTTGACAGAAATTCTTGCCTTTGAAAGAAGCCATTGATCCTTTTTAGCAGTTTTATCCCCAGTAATCTACCCTGGACAACTTGACTTTGCTGAAATGTTTAGTAAGAAATGTTGCTTCAAGCATAAAAACTTTTTAGTAACTTCACTGTAATGATCCCTAAACTAGTGTGCCTCACAAGTGCCACCGGAAAGCTGGTTATAGCTGGTGATATGCAAATAGTAGCATAAGAAGACTGAGGAGTTTCGATTATAGGTATAGTGAAAAGGTATCAGGGTAGAATAAAAGGACCTCTTATTGCTTGGTAAAAAGTCTAGTTTGGGGCCATTCCTGTGAAGTTCATACATGAAGGAAAATTGTTTCTACAATTTGAGATCAGCGTGAAAAATTCAGGGTAGTGTAAATGTGGATTTTGAAAAACAGACAAGTGTGTTGTACTTAGTCTCCTAAAGAAAACTGTCATCTGTGGAGTACATTTTTTAAAGATATTTTTATTGATTATTAGAGAGGAAGGGAGAGGACAGAGAGAGAGAAACATCAATGTGAAAGCAGAACATGGACCAGCTGCCTCCTGCATGACCCCTACCGGGGGATCAAGGCCATAACCCGGGCATGTGGCCTGACCAGGAATCGACCCAGCGACCTTTCTGGTGCACGGGATGACGCCCAACCCACTGAGCCACTCTGGCCAGGTCTGTGGAGTACACTTTTAACTGAGTTTGTCATAAACAATCAGTATTTGTTCCTTTTGTCACTGTCCAAGGTGCTATAAAATGGGGCTGAAAAGCAGTGTCTTCATTTTCCAGTATCTTAAAGAGTGTGGCCTCTGGGGACTAGCCAAAGGAAACAGAGAGTAGATTAAGGTAATTATTGGGAAGGTAAGTAAAAGACAGTGTTGGGTGCATTGTAAAGGATGAACATAAACAAATACCCTCCCAAAGCTGTGTTCACAGCTTTTTGAACACAGAGGAAATGGAAAGATCAAGAATAAGATTAGGAAGGGGTCGGGAGAAAGTGGTATACTGCAGGCTTCCTGACTGACACTGGGGGTCAGAGGCAGTTCACTTGTCGTCAGGTCAGACCCACCATGACCAAAACCAGCTTGCAGCAGGTAAAAAGCTGGGTGAATTGGGTCTTTTAACTCATCATGTATGCCAAATCTGTATGTTTTATAGCTTTTAAACTTTTCAGCAAAAATATGTTCCTTTATGAAATGAACCTCTGCTTTTACTTTTCCATAACTATAAATAAAACATAAGCGAAACCTATTTCTCAGCATTTTCCTTTTAAAATAGCAATAGACGTGGTCCCAGCATTTTATATCATTAGCTAAACACTAAATTCTACCAAACACCAAGACTTTAAACGGTACCATTTTTATAATTGTGGTAATCAAACCCTAGTATATGTGATTCTTTTTGTGTAAAATAGTTGAAAGCCTGCAGGAAAACATTTTAAATTCCTATAAATGACGAGACGACACAGTAAATGTAATATCTTTTCTAGTCTAAGGACTAAGCCTGTCCGCGGTCTTTCATTATTTGTAGAACAGCTTTGCCTCCTCCTGTGCACCTATGTACGCGGGCGTGTATTTATCACAGACACGCCCCCCCCCCCCCCCCCCCGTGTTCCGAGGCGTGCCAAACCATGCTAGATCACGCAGTTTTCTGTGGAACCAAGAAAGCTTTGTTAAAAAACGACCAAAACCACCAGCAGATATCTCACAACCTCACAGAATTCTTGCTGCAGCTCAAGAGCTCCCGTTTGCTAAGAACTGGTTTCTCTGTTAGTAGCCAAAGGTGAAGAGGGAACAGTAGGAAAGAAGAAAGAAAAGGCAAGGAAGAGGCTGGGGACAAGTCAGCGATCTGATGAGAGAGAAGATGCCAAGGGACTTGAGCCTGTGTCACGGGTTCCCGTGTCAAGACGGGGCGCCCTGCAGATTTCAGGGGAACAGTGGAGACTCAGGCTGGAGCACAGCCGCTGAGGCAGCTGATGGCCTCGCCCTCAGAGCAGCTCGAGGGGCCTCTGGGGAAGGCGGGCGCACAGAGAGGTGGACAAGCTGGAAGGGAGGAGGCCGGCTCCTCAGAGCCCCCCTAAGACGGCTCTGCAGCCGCCTCCGCGACTCACCAGGTCCCCTTCCCCGGTGTCTGCCACATTTTATATTTATTGGAGATTATTATGTAAGATAGACTTTAAAAATTCTTATTTACCTTAATTTCTCAGGATTTATGTGTTTAGTACTTTTTTAAAACTTACAGTGTTTTTAGAGTGGTTTCCGTTTCCTTAAATCAGAATTATAAACTGTCCTTTCTGCCTTCATCCATCTGCCCGTTGTCTTCATTGATACCGTTTTGCTATATATTGAAAATGAAACCAAAATTGGACTGGCACACGGAGGCTTTAGTCCTGAGGAAAGAACCACAGTGGTGGGTGGTGGTGGAGATGTGGCTCTTCCTAAGATGGTTACTGGGCAGATACAGTGTCAGATGGTGCGTCACTGATGGCACCCGCTGCTCCGAGCCCCGAACATAGACATCTCCTCGAGCCACTTGTCGTAGACAAAACCCTTTATTCTCGTTCCTCTCTTGTTAGCATTCAGCTGTTCTTCTGGATGAATTCACCCCCAGTTCGTTACAAATTGTTGTCCCGAAGGGAAGAGTGGTGCACTGTCTTCACACAATGTCACCTCCTGTCTCTCCCCGCCTGTCGCCTCTCCTTGCGGTACCAGCCATTTCTCATCAGCGGGCGACTGTGGCCTGTTGCTTCCTGGGCGCTCGGAGGTGGGAGGCTACCCAGGTAGAGGGCAGAGATGGAGTCTGCCACTTACTAGCTTCAACAAATTATTCTACCCTGCATTCCTGAGTCTTCTCATCTGTAAAACTGGCATGATCATAGGGTCCCTGTGAGATTAGACCAGTTCTTATGTGTATAGGCCCTTAGAATAATGTCTGGCACGTAACGGGCAATCAGTAAGTTTAATTATATTATTTCTATTATTTCCGATGGCACGGGAGGAGGAATCTACACTTCAGAAGGCAGAATTTTCTTCCATTAGCCCTTCTCTTTCCAATCTCTAAATCTCAGCTGTGCACAGTGGATGGATGAGCCCAGCAGCAGGGGAGGTGCTGTGGAGGCTTCCTGAGGAGCTGATGCAAAGTAGAGATAATACGGCTCATGGAAGTTAGCCAGACGAAGGGAGATGGCTCTTCAAGTGGCAGCATGTACAAACTGATGGTGAGAGGAAAATCGAGGTCAGGGAGACGCAGCCGAATGCAGTCGGCTGCGGGGTAGACAGGAGAATGGAGCAGACAGGCAGTGGTGGTGTCGCTGAGGTGGTGAGAGAAGCCACTGCGAAGAGCAGGTATTTTATCCTAAGGGGGCTGGAGTGTGTCCCAAGGAAAACTGAGGCATCCAAAGGAGTTCTATGATCAGATGCATTTTAGAAACATTATAGAGTTTGGGTAACTGTTTTTGGAGGTCAAGGTCTGGGAGACTATAGACCAGTTAGGAGCCTCTCATAACTTTCTATCCCCCCAAAACTGGGTGCTTCTAATCTGCAATGAACTGGAAAGTAGACAACTGAGCTAGTTACATTTGAGTCTGAGAATATATAGATTCTGAAGGAGGGAATGAAAGATTTTTGTTTTTTAATTTGCTAATAGGAGTTACTTTTTGTTTGCTTGAATTTTCATGGCTCCTGTCTTTGTTGTATTTAAATGAGCTATCAGATAATCTAAAGTACCAGTCCTAACATTTTGGTGCCCAACTGAATATCTGGGTATGGAATTATGGGAATAAGTTCATATTTTAATAACATGCCTCAAAAATTCCCGATTGGGGAGAATTGGATAATTCTTCCACTTTTGCAGACGTTTAGGCAGTATTTAAGTACATCCCAGCTGTTATACAAAACATGAGCACAGGGACATAGGTCAGGCATGGTGTATGACCTCCAGTCCCAGCTTTGAGAACACTGACCAGCCAGCCTTTCCTGCAGAGTCAGTCTCACATCCCTCTTAGCAACATTAAGGTCTGCTGGGAAAAACAATAGAACAGTGCAACAGCTGGAAGCACTTGTATTCTGTGTGTCTGTGTTTATCTCCCCCACTCTTGCCCTGCTTGGAGGGGAAGCAAGGGGAAAAGGTCACCATGGATTTGGAGACACTAGAGCTGTGATTTTTTTTTTTCTTGACCAGGAGTAATTTTGTCTCCCAGGGGACATTTGGCAATGTCTGAAGACATTTTTTGATGAACTCATTTCTAAGGAGAAGTGTGTGTGGCTGTGGTGCTATTAGATATGGCAGGTGAGGCCAAGGATGCTGCTAACTTCCTACAATGCCCAGGAAAGCCTCCTCTTCCTCCCCTGCCACCTGCAGTAAAGAATCATCCCGCCTAAAATTCAGTAGTACGGGTTGGAAATCCTGCACTGGAGGAACTGTCTATATTTATACAGGCTGCTTTTAAGAATGAAAGCAACTGGTTAAGGGGAGTGATGGTACATAGGCAGCTATGATGCTGAGACCCTGGAGGTGTTGGGATGGTGCTGGACTACACCTGGCATTCCACCAGCTCCTACTAATAGCCTGTAGTTCCCAGGGCATTAAAAATGTTCATTGCCAAGTCCAGTGGGTGCTTGACCCTCCTACATCTTAAATATCCTGTGTGTCCAGTTTCTTTATTGGCTCAAGTCCTACCACTCAGAGAGGCTTGAAAGGATTTTCGCCTGAACACCAAATTTCTGTTTCCAAAGCGGGCCCATTGCTCACCCAAACTCATTAAGTTAATTGGTTTTAATCAAAGCACTCTGGCCCCCATGTCACATGTTTTTAAAGTTGATAAGGACACAGTGAGGACTTGGCATTGTTCTTTTTTGTTCCCTCTCTATGCTTGTCCTTTTCAAGACAAGCCTGAGGTAAAGTTGTGATAGAAATGTTGAATTCAGAGTTTACAATGCAATTTATCATGGGCTGAAAAAAGATAAATTCTGAGGACCTATCCTTAATTAATCTAGAACTAATTTCTGAATCTTTCACGTTTATATTCATTGATTCTTTCTCTCCTCTTTGAAGAGCCTTGGAATTTTTAACCCTTGCTAAAGCAAGTTAATCTTTTGGGCCTTTTGAAGGGCAGTGACACTTCATTCCGTGCACTTTTTTCTACAGCTCCCTGTCCGTTCTCAGTGAGGGGAGGAAAAGAACAGAGGTCTCTCTGCTTGACTGGTTCTCAATGATCGCCTTTTACGGATGCTTTTGGTGTGGGAACAAAATCAGCCATAATCTTCAGCATTTTAAGTGTCATTTTTAATACATCAGGAAACCAAAAGGCAGAAGAGTCCAGGAACAGGGCAAATAACATTTAGATGATTTTGGTAAGCAATTACGGTTTTAATGTAGGTGTAATGCACATCCTGTGTGGGGCTCCAGCTGCGTTTGAATCCCGGAGACTGAACTGGTGTTCAGCAACCATTTCTTAACCAGGAAAGGCCTTCCCTACTCCCAGCCCACACCCATTTGGGCTTCACTGTCTCTTTTGAACAGAAGCCTTTCTCAGTTTTTGCTTGGTTCAGTGAACAAGGTTACTGTTTAAAAAACAGTGGCTGCAGAGTGATGTGTCTGGTCACCCTTTGCCTGTCTCCAGAGTGCACCTCGAGCTGTGGGAGAGATAATACTCAGATGATTAAACAGCCCTTTCCCTGATTCTTTGGTCTTTGCCTGTCTGAGGAGCCCAGAGCAAGAGGGAGACATGCAGATATGTTTCAGCATAACCAAGAAAGAAGGATTTTAGGATGGAAGACACTAAGCTGGACTGTAAGTTCTTGGGCTCAGAATGTGTTTTGAAACCTTAATAAGGAAATACAGGAATCAGGCACTCTTTAAACCAGTTTTGACAAATTAACACTTTCAACAGGTTTGAAAGTATAGAGTAGGAAATCTTTTAAAAAACCCTTTTGTGTGTGTTTTTTTGGGGGGGGGGGGGCTTGTCGGTTTTAATGTTCTTAGAAAAGGAGTGGGAATTTTAATTAAATGAAACATTCTTTGATGTGTTGTATAGGTAATGGATTTATACTTCTGCCTTCACTGTCCTTGGCCTCTATGAAAGTTAAAGGCAAACCATTGTTACTGTTCATTTTCCATGTTCCCATATTTTTTCTTTTGGCAAAAAAAACAAAATGAAAATTCTTAAAAAGGCCTTAAAAGAAAGTTCCTGGATCGAGGCAGTAGAAGCTGCACACACAGTTATACTGCCATCCAAAGAAAGTTTTAGTGCATGATTTATTGATGATTTTTTAATGCTCCTAGTATTGGTATCTGGATCAGATCAGGAAGATTTTGAAAAATGATTGCTTTTCTATTTAGAGGGGTATTTGTGGGGAGCTCTGGTTTTCTTCTCATTAAAAAGAAAGATAGTGTTTATTTTGCCTACCTCTTGGTTTTTTATTTAGTTTTGGTTTTTTTATCAGAAATATTCTTTCATCTTTCATTTTTCTCTTATAACTTTGCTCACCAGAATACTTCCACTCTCATGGCATGGAAACACCCAATCACATGTGGGCTTTTACCAAGAAAACTGTGATCAGTGGAATCTTATGTACTTCATTAATCACCTTTTAACAATAATAAAGATGCTTTATTCACTAACTTACTTGCCCTTTTAAAATATTATATATCTTCATTTTCATAGATAATATTTTCCAATTTTATAATAAAAATACATCTGATCTAGGAAAGAAACATGTGTCATACATAATATCAGTATCCAGTAACCCATTAGGAGATGGATTTTAGTGTCAATAAGTGGGTTGACTTTGGTACAATTATAAAATGTAAAGCCAGAGTGGCACGTTAGAAACATCTCTGGAACTGGATCCGAGTTTGCCTTTTAGCCCCGACACTAGTTCTGTGACTTTAGACAAGTTATTTATACTCTATAAGTGTGCTGGTGTTATTGCTGTACAATGGGATTAACCTCTAATTTGCAGGGTTGTGTATACATTAGAGAAGAAGTGAAGTGTCTCACCTAATGTCTGGTTTTCTAGGAAAATATCGGTGTTGTTACTACATGTGTTTGTTCAGTTATGTGACTCTCAGATTCATTTTGTACTTAATGAGTCTTTTTTATAGAGATGGATCTTTCTATGCAGAAGCCATATTGACATATAGTATTTAAGTATTAGCATAAGACATAGTTGATGCCTCATAAGCTCTGGGTTCATAATGACTTAATTAAATGTGATAAAATAAGATTGCTTGAGTTGACTAAAATATGGGTCACTCAGTAAGAAAATTGGATAACTGTCCAATAGGTAAATTTTAAATAGAGGGGGGAATATTTTTTATAAACCCAGATAATTGGTCAAAAAAAAAAAATCTTAGATAAGTGGTTTAAAATTACTAAATTTTTCTAAGATGCTGGATTTTGGCTTACTTGTCCAGTTTCCATCTTTTAATTTGATATATGGTAGACCTTGGAAAAGTAGGAAACGCAGAAGCTTGTTGTTTCCCTAAACTAAATTTTCAATGTAAAAACCATAACTTTGGGGGATGGAGATGAAAGAGGGAGCTTCGCTCTGTACACTTCACGTGGCAGCCCCTTGCTCACTCATGAAAGTCCACAGAGCTGTGGGCGTTGCTCTGGAATGACTGTAATAAGGTTTAAGAATAACCACCCCCGCACACCCCACCCCCAGCCCCAGGAGAACTGCTTTCTGTCCTTATTTGGCCTCCTCTCACCCTAGCACTTAGCACTGGCTTACGCGGTAGTTTCATTGTCTGTTTTCCCACACTAGAGTATACGCTTAATGAGGCCAAGAATTTTGGCTCTTTTGTTCACTGCTGTATCCCAAGGGCCTACAATAGTGCCTGGCGACCAGTAGGCACCTCATCAATTTATCAAATTAATGAATCAATCCCTAGTTTTCAATAGTGCGGCAAAGTAGGAAATGCCACACCCACTCTCTTTATAAAACACAAAATAACAGGAACAAGGATACAGTTTTATATAAAAATCAAGAGGCTCACTGCACTAGAACATGCTGATTTTTTTTACTGTTGACAAAGCACTAGTGGTTTGTTCCAACTTTGGGGAATAGAAAAAGTCAGCAGGAAATGTTACTATCTCCTGTTATAGATGATTGACCATGTGCCTAGCAGAACAGAAAACCAAAAAGTGTATTTCCTTGGTGAAAACAGTTACATTAAGGACTCTAGAAAACATAATTTTGTGATAAAATGTTAGGTCCCAGGCCACATAAGATCCGTCCTCTGAGCCCTGGACAAGGTCAGACTCTGCTCAGGAGGGGCAGCCCCTTCCACACACTCCGTGAAAATCACACAGCCGGCAAACTCAAGCTCCTTTACCAGGAATTTTATGTTGGCATATTTTTCTAGAAGCTAAACATTTTGTTAAAGCACCCACAAAACACTAGCCGTGTTTTGAGAAACCTATACCTTTATCAAGAAAGCAAAATGTTGTAGGGTCAAAATGCAGGTCTCACCACTCAGCTCTAACACTGTGTGGCCTCAAGCAAATCCTTGAACCTCTCTGAATTCCATCCCCTCCCCTATAAATGGCAACAGTCATATCTGCACATCAAGTTAAGGAGATGGTCAGGTGAGCTTACACACACGAAAGAGACTTTTAACCATACAACAAATTATAGTCTTACTTGAAACCAAAAAATAATGCAAGTTCTTTTCGTAAATGATCATTTAAAAGCTTTACGACTTTACATACATTCTGTATTTGTCAAAATATTCTTAATGGGGGGAACCAAAACAGTAAAAAGACTAACTTACAATTTTAATGCCATATTTAGGGGGAAAAAATGTTTAAGAAAATACTGTAGCATGGTGGTTAAGATGCTAGTAGGTTTTAAAGTCAAATCAATGTGGATTTTATTCACAATTGAGACATTTCCCTTGATAAATTGCTTAACTTTTTAAGCCTTGGCTTTCTTCTCCGTACAGTGGGGAAAGTACTGTTTCCCATGCGGGCTTACTGTGAAGACAAATGAATGAGACGAAGCATTTAGCCCATCTGTACAGTCTGGAACATAACAGATACTCCATAGATGACCACCAGGGTTGTGGTCATTAGTTCTTTGTAAATATCATTCAGTATATGATTTGCCTTTTAAATGATATGGGATCAAACTTTTTAAAAATATATTAATTGGCTGCTATTACTAATTATAAAAATCTGGTAGAAATTTCTCCAGAGAAAAATGCTTCTCTCATTTTCCATAACTTACTTTTCTGAGCCTGATGCTGTTTAGATTAGGTACCTGGTCTTTTGAAACAAGCATCAATGCAATTAAAGTTTTTCAGTACCATCCTTCACTTACCTAACCCTTCTGAGAGCTCAAAGTGTCTTAGGTTAAATGGAGTAACTTCCTCCTCTATAACAAAACACACATATTCATAAGGAAAGAGCACTGGCAAGGGCCTATCAAGGACAGGAATTAAAAATTCTCTTTCTAGGAGATGTGTGTTGTGAGTAAATCTTCTATGCTGTCCAGCCAGAGCTGCTCAAGTTCAAAGATAAAAATCTGCTGGATATGTTCTAGAAATAAAATGAAAGAACAGGGGAAAACTTAAATTAATAAGAAGGGCATTAAGGTAGTAACACATATTGTAACACAAATTTTATAATTGAAATTTTAGTACAAAATTGCAAGTGTTGGCTATACTATCTTGACATTATATTCTGTTTTTCTTATCAGAACCTCAAGGTGACACGAATAAATAACTTGCAATTGAACTATAGGCCAATTTCAAAACTTATGTTAAGTTTTTAATACACGAGAACCATTCTTAACTATAAGGCACTATTCTACAAGACCTGTTATATTTTAAAAGATAGTACCATAATCCATTTCTGGATCATAATCTGTTAGGTTATATAAATTGTTCTTGGTATCTTATCACAGACAGAATGAAATAACTTTGCCTGAATGGCAAGTAACATGTGACAAAGAACCAAGAAGGTAAAAGTTAATATTTAAGCTTTCCTCTTACTTGATCTAATATTAACAATTCCAAGTTTTCATGTGTTTTTTTGTAACACACAGTTACAAAAGTACTCAAAGTTTAACATTTTTATATAACATTTTATTAAGACTTCTTGCTTTGAATATTTGAATTTTATATTTTACTTCCTATAATCAAAATACATAATTTAAATATGGAAGCATTAAGTATGATGTTTTTATAATTCAGGGCTATCAATACCAGTCAACAGTCATGGTCAAGGTAAGAAATAAAAGAAGTGTGTCATTCAGGAATTTCAGTTGGATTCAAATTAGGTGAAAACGTCAAGAACTAAGCGAAAGCCGTTTACATACATGAGTATATCCATACATATGTGAGAGTTCTCAGTTATCAAATACATGGAGTTTGGCATAGTTTTAAAACATTCTGAAGTATATTCTTAAATATTTATGTATTTTCTTAAATATTCTTAAAGGTATGCAGTAAGTGTTAGGAGTAAGACGGGTCCTTTGGACTGAGGTAGCTCTCAGCTGTGTCGGTTTTGGATAGTGTTTGGAACTTTTTGCAGACATCGTTCCAGCTATAGCAACTGAGTTGATTGAAGAAATGCTGTTCTGGGAACCTAAGAGTTGCACACACTTTAGAAAACGTGAAATGGAAATGATGTGTTTTTATTGGGCCTGGAGAAGGGCTGTGTTCTTCAGGAAATCAATTGTGCTGTCGTATTAAAGCAGTTAATATTTTTAAGTTCTGAGATCTTGGACTTTGCTTTGGTGTGGTGTGGTAAAGACCTCGCAGCGAGGGATGAGCTCAGTGGTTCCGTGATGCTGGACGAGGCCAGGTTCTACAGGTCACCACCCAGGAAATGTAAATTTGCTTGTACCGAGAGTGGGACTGTGACGAAGGACCCTTCCTACCTGGAAGATATCAGACGGTCTTTGAAATGAGAAACAGCAGGATAGACTTGTCTCCTTTTGTTTTCTGTGATATGTAAATGTTCTTTGGTGAAGAATTAGGGATAAACCCATTTCTAGTGACAAAAAATATCTGTGTGTTTTTCAGTCATCTTTTTGTAAACATGCTTCTTAAATTTTTCTATATTTGAAATTCTCAGTGTGTAACATAGCATTACAGAAAGTTTGGCAAAAACAGGAAAGGAAAATCATCCATAATCCCGACATTTCTAAGGTAGCTTTAGCACTTTTCATGTATTCCCTTTCAGTATCAATGTGTATATTTATAATCAAATAATTTTTATTGAGTTATATTATGAGCAATTATTCAAGGTACTACCTTACTTTTAGTATTTTTACTGGTTAGATAATAATCCATGGAAGAATTTCCCCCCATTAATATTGTTGCTTTTGATTTTTTTACAGTTATAAGTGGTTGCTGGGGAGAAAAATCTTTTCTCTCTTTGGTTAAGTCCCTGGCAGTCTGTGAATTAAATTAACAAAGGACAGATGAACAAGGGAAAAGGCACACGATTTTTATTCATTTTTATGTGCCCAGAAGTTCACAGAAAAGAAGTGAATTTTAACAAAGGAAATAGGGGTTAGGGCTTCAGGAACAACAAATTGTGGAGAAGTGACTAGGAACTACAGAGAGACAACGAACAGAAGCTGAGGGTTAAGGTAATAAGGTTTCTCCCTGTGAGTACTTACTATTGAAATTAAAGTGGTCTGTCTTCATTGATATAAGTGCCAATAATAAATGGTTCAGGCTGAATGCTCTGAAACTGTTTCTTCACTGAGTTGCCTTTTTTTTTAAAATGTTCGTTGTTTTACCAAATGCAGTCAAAATTTTTGACCATATGCTCCACATGGACATAAGGAATAAGAAAAACAGCCCTGGCAGGTGTGCTCAGTGGTTAGAGCGTCTGCCCCTTGCACCAAAGGGTCACAGGTTTGATTTTTGGTCACCGTCACATCCCCGGGTTGGAGGTTCGATCCCAGCCTTGGTCAGGGCGCATGTGATAGGCAACCAGTCCATTTTCTCTCTCTCTCCCTTCCCGCCCTCCCCTCTCTCTCTTCCACTCTCTCTAAAAAGCAGTGGGAAAAATATCCTCAGGTGAGGATTAACCAAAAAAATAAAAAGAATAAGAAAATCAAATTAATTCACCAGAATTTATCCTATAGGAGAGAGGTTAGAATCCCAATGGCTAAAATAATCATAATCATAAAAACTTTCTCCTGTTTATGGCTAATGGAAGGATATCTCTTTATTTCAGCATCTACCTAGTTGCAGGAAGAGCCTCTCACTAATTACGGAAAGTAACTAGGGAGCCGGACCTCTTCCAGAATCCTCACATTCACTCCTTGAACGTTGACTGGATTTTTCAGAAGGCATATTATGACACATTCAGATCAAGGAATTTTAGGGCGGTCACCATCAGCTAGTTTACCTTGGGGTAGAATCTTAAGCAGTGCATTTCAAAACTCTGAGGCAGCTTTGATTTATTATAAATTAATGACATAGGATGTTCATTAATTATTAAGCTTTGCTGAAATTTGCTGAATGTTGTATACAGGTCTTACAGCCAATAGCTGTCATCAGAATGGTTTGAAATTATACCCATGAGAAAAATGAAAAGGTTTTTGCCTCCATGCATTTGCAGTTGTTTGTTAGTTCTGTAGTAACCTTCAAAAAATGGGATATTGATTTAATGTTACTTAGCCTCTCCTCTTCCGAGAAAATTTAGCCACTTTGAAAAAAAAGTTGTACATCCCCAAAAAGCCCCTCTTAAAAATAAGAATTTAATAGCTAAAATACTGATTTTACACTGAACTAGTAAATTCTTAATATTTTAGCAAGATAGGTAAAGTATTTCTATGGTGGGAATTACATTCCATTTAGAAGTCTGCATTTATGATGTGGTAGGGATAAAATTGTTATTTAAAAACAGATTAAATGAAGAAATCTCTATGGAAATAAATACTGGATTCTAAGTTATTTTAGTTATACTGTTTCTCTTCCTAGAGTTGTGCCCTGAATTGTGTTAGTGAGAAGGACCAAAGGCTTACCAGAAGTCCCATTGAATTTTAAATAGCATTTATTACGGTTGCTTCGCTATATTTCTCCACAGAACCGTGCTGTTTGCTTTCAGAGCCCTTATCCCAGTTTATAATGTAACTTTCATCAGTGTAATCATTTGGCGGATGCCTCTGCCTTGCAGCCTGTAAGTTCCATACGAGCGGGACCACGGCTGCTTCCACCCACCATTGTATCCCCAGGGCCGAGCACATTGGACATAAGCACTCAGTACGGTGGGTGGCTGGAAAGGATGGATGGAGAAGGATTCTTCTTTTATATTCTTTTTAAACCTCACCCAAGGATATGTTTTTTATTGATTTTTTAGAGAGAGAGGAAGGGAGAGAGAGAGAGAGATAGAAACATTGATGTGAGAGAAACATCGATTGATTGCCTCGGATACACAACCCTACTGGGGATTGAACCCCCAACCTAGGGATGTACCCTGACCAGGAATCGAACTCACAGCCTTTTGGTGGTGTATGGAAGGACACTCCAACTGAGCCACCCAGCCAGGGCGAGAAGGATTCTTTTGGTCATTCTAACATTCCATGAAACCTCTTTAAAGGTAATGAAATATTAATAGTTGTGTTTTTCTTTCTCAGCAACTGATGAAAATATCATTTTGTTACTTTTCCTTCTGTATCTTGGATCTGTCAGGCATTGCTACAACTCCATTTTGTACAATGGGAATGCTTTATAAGAATTCATTGTTCTTTAACAATCACAGCCTTTGAGAGGGCTTGACTCTCATCAGACAAAGGTTTAAGTAATAGTGTTGTCAGATGGACCTTATTGCAGCTAAGCTCATAGATATTTCCCAGTGTAGGGGAGGAAAACATTTCCTTTCTTCCCTTCCAGGTTCGTTTAGCTTGTCTAATAATTAAATTGACACAAGACAGGTTAACAGGAGAAAAAAAAGACAAATTTAATTTTATACGTATGTTTTTACAGAGGTCTCATAGGTGTGGGACCTAAGAAGTGACTAGTGCAGGCTGTCTGTATACCTTTTAAACAAATGTACTGTATAAAGAACTGACAGGACAAAGAAACTAAGGCTTGGGTACTACTTAGCAAAGAAACTAAACAGTTTGTTTATGCAGCCTTCTCAGCCCTGAATTTCCTATCTCTGGCTATAAGGATGCCTCTCTACTGCCTGGAGCAGGGAGGGTACCTTTCACACGGGAGATTTATTTCCTGCTTTCAGGCAGACAAAAGAGGGTCAGGGTGTCCTTACACCAGCTGTTTCTTGAGTAACTTAAATTCAAAATAATCAGTATACCAAAGTGGGACATTTTGGGGTGGCCTGCCTTTAGCCCATCACCAGCACAGACCTCAGAGCGTGGTTATATAATTCCCAGAATCTGCTTATTCTTTCAGAAGTCTTGCAGCTTCTTATTTCTAATTGCTTGGACTTCCTTGCTTTTTTTGTCTTTTGTTTTGTATTTTAGCACAGCAACATATGAAGGTTATTGCTTAAAAAATGGTTTGAGTGATAACTTCCAGTAAAAATTAAATTAAAAGAACAATTTTATTTTTTTCAGTTTTCTTAAAGCACCAAGTACATAAATATTTTTTAAAAATAAAGATGCTTATTCATCCAACCTTTGAGGCTTTATTTTGCCTTAGGTATTACAGTTTAAAGACATAAAGTATATGTCTTAGTTGAAATAATATTAAAATACATCTTTCTATATCTTGCTTCTTCTGTATTGAAAAAAGGAAAGAGAAGTTCCAAAAAAGAAACAAATATTTAGTTTTAATTTATGTTTGTGGGATGTATATGTGAGAGAGTGTGTGCATTTTAACTTAAAATATGATTATGGTATAAGTACGTAAGATGTTTTGTTTTTTTAGCCATGGCTATTATTCAGTGTAGAAATAAGTATTGAAATATTAAAAACAGGTTGAACACCCAATGCATACAATGCAAATTAAATTTATAGAGTCTGTGTGTCTAATATGCTAAAGTTGGGGACTGACCTTAAAAGGAGGTTTTACAGAAAACTGTGGCTCATTACACAGCTCTTTGTTTGACTTATTACAGGGTTAGATTTTAGAATGCACAGCCACAAGAGTTAGTCAACTGTATATTCTCCATAAATACAGTTTCTTGAAACTGAGCATGCGCTAGCTATTGAATAACAGTGCCTACAAGATCTTGTACTCTGTGGCGCGTTTCTGGCATACATTCTATGTTGACAGTTAGTAGTAGAATCATATGACTTAACTAATTGACATTAGGGTAGATTGATTTGGTCACATTAAAAACTGAGAGACCTAACGTATGCTTAATCACTGATCATATCTTGCCTCTAGAGTGTACCAGAGGGCAGGGCCAAACTTCTTCAAGAATAATTTTAAAATGAGTCATTTGCTGAATTTTTATTTGATAAAGTCCCAAAATGGAAACTCCAAGTAGCATGATTAATATTATTTTAGCCTAAGAAATTTATTAGAAATCTTAAATAAGCACCCATGGAATGCCAGACACCTTGGGCTTTAACCCATCTTTCTGACAATAATTAGATAGTAGACCTATTGTTTAAGTCTATTTTTAAGATCATATGGTAGGATCATGCCTGCATAAAAGGGAATACTTATGTTTCTGTTCTATGTTGGGCCTGTTTACAGCTTATCCAGAAATAGTATCAAATTTTTAAAGAACATACTAAAGAAAACATCACTATTCTATATCACTGAAAATTATTAAGTGATGCGTAAAGAGATGGTTCCCACTCACATTGACTCTACCATATAAATTTTGAATAGATATCAGCAGCCTGTGTTGAGTTTGTATAATTTTGCTTATAATAAACGTTTCCCTTTGTAGAAAGTCAAAGGATAAATGAGTCCAAAAAATGATTCAAACTTTATTATACTGATCCTGGAAGATATCACCACAAAGCAACAGAGTATAAAGTAGCGTAAAGTACAGTGGTTCTCAACTTTGGTGTACATCTAATTCAAACAGGTAAAGATTCCCAGGCCCCACCCCTACAGATTCAAATAGGTCTGAGGCGGGGCATACAAATCTCCATTTTGAACAAGTACCCAGGTGTTTCTGATGAAGGAGGCTCGGATTATACTCTAAGAAACATTGTTCAGCCTTCAAACATCTTTAATTGCATGAATACTAGAAGAAATTTTAAAAACCATGTATCCCTTTATAGACTTAGAAGTTGAAATACAAATTTTTTTTTTGTTTAAAATAGTTTAAGTGAATTTGAAGGATATAATTTTGGAAAATTGCATAGTATAAACATGCTTTAAATACATTTTTATCAAAACCTTGAAGGTACAGATTTAACTCATTCATTTTATTTCCCCCCAAATTGATTGATTTAACAATCAGCCATATCATTCTTGTGACTTCGTGACAGGAAAAGGCTGACTTCATTTTTTTCTTTTTTAATGTTTCTTGATTTCAGAGAGAGGAAGGGAGACAGAAAAACATCAATGATGAGAAAGAGTCATCGATCAGCTGCCTCCTGCACACCCCCTACTGGGGGATCGAGCCCACAACCCGGGCATGTGCCCTGACAGGGAATCAAACTGTGACCTCCCGGTTCATAGGTCGATGCTCAACCACTGAACAGCACCAGCCGGGCTCATTTTTAATGCAAATAAGTATATTAATCTGTGCTCTATGACAATGACACAGGCAAAGCAAACCTTTTTACTTGTGTAGGGGTAGAAGAACTTTTCCTGTACCCTCTTAGATATATTAACTGGGTCCTGCAAATTAAACTTTCAAAAGACATTAATAGGTGAAAAGGCATATGTTTCCTTATTGATGTTCATATTTTTACATGCATGGGTGCCGCACAGAAAAGAAGTAAAAACCCGAAGAGGCTGTTAAACCAAAGGGTGGAGCAGTGACTAAACAAAGGAAAGGGGGTTTAGGCATGCAAGGTAGGTAAATTGTGGGGAGGCAAATATATGGGAGAAACTAATGGTCGATAAGGGTTATTTAATAAAGTTTGTAATGCAGACTCAGGTTGTCTCTGATGAAGAGTCATTCTTCTCTTACTGGTATGGGAAAGGAGAACATCTTTACAAATGGAAATTTGTCACTTGCACAAAGGGAAATTGATGCCCTGCTCATTTGCCTGCAGCTCAAAATAATCAATATGCCAAAGTGGCACATTTTGGGGTGGCACACCCTCAGCCCCTTCACTTACATAAAACAAGGCTCTGCTCCCATAGTATTTCTTACTGGCTCTCAGGAGAATCCGCCTCAGGAGCATAGCGTTTTCTCATGGCTCTGGTGGTATTTTAGAGGTTTTACACCCTGAACCGTGAACCTCATAACACTCGGGATGCCTAAGTGGTGTGCCGTTCTTATCATAGTAGGACAAGGGGAATAGGAAAAGTGAGGCAGATTCCCTTAGAACCTTCCATGTACATGTATTCCCTTAGCAAGGGTTCTTAACCCCGAGTTTGTGAATTTGGATGAGGAAAATAATTGCATCTTTATTTCCAGTAACCTCTCCTGGAAGCTGAACATTTCCTTTCATTATGAATGTGAACAACAAATCTAGAGTAATATTAGTATCAATAGAAGTCAGATATTTTCATATCACATTACAGTTGTTTCAGATCTCTCAAAAGGAAGTTTAAACTGCTTTGAAATCATGGTAGTTATTAGGCATGTCTCTAGATTTTGTTATTTAATGTGTTAAATAAGCACATATATTTTTATAGTATAAACATTTTAATATCTTGATAACCTTGTAAATATAATTTAAAATTTTTTTCAATGCTGTGTATTTTAATTTATGCATTTAAAAATTCTATACTGACAAAAGAGATTCAGCCTGACCTTTGCCAAAGGTGTCCAAAACAGAAAAATGGTTAAAATCCTTTTGTGGAAAGGCTACAGGTACTCTTAGAAGCATGCTTATCCGAGTTTGAAGGCTGCTGGGCTAGGGGAGGTTTGAAGCCACCAATTCCTCTTAAACTATTACCGCAAAAAATCCAGACTTGCCTTCTTTGCCAAGGAACAAAAAGTGTGAAAAATCACTTAAGCCTGTGGTAGACAAATCCTGTTTTAAATAATGTAATCCATTGGTTCTAAACCAGGAATGTACATCAAACTCCTCTAGGGAGCTATTTAAAAATACACAGCCAAGCTTTATGCCTCAGGATTGCAGTTCAGCAGGTTGGGGTGGGACTCGGCCATGTCTGTATTAAAGGCCCATAGGTACTTTTCATACAAACCCTCATATGAGAACTACTGCTTTAAACAAAAGTGCTTTGAAAGCTTGTTCTACAAGAACTGTTTTAAGTGTCACATATTTGAAGATTTATTTTGATTGGAAAAATCCATGGCAAAAAATGAGGAAGATTCACTCTATAGTTTGGAGCCTGTAACTACTTAGAACAGCAGTAATATATAAAATGTGTAGTTTCCTCCTTGCATCAAGTGAGAGAAAATTCTTATCTTTTAGCAAAGTATTTTTAAATGCAGTCTTTCATTTATAAAAAATAGTTGAAAGGTTTTCTAGTTGGCATGATTAAAGGTTGGTGCATTATCTCTGCCCTTTTTCCTTTGACGATAAATTCCTTTCTGTTTTAGGTTATCATGCCTTCTCCTTGGCCAGAAGTGCCACACACACCTCCCTCCCTGCCCCCATGCTTACTCACTCTCTAGGGTCAGCTCAGGTGTCCCCTACTCCAGGAAGCCTCCCTTACCTTTCTCTATGCTTCCATAGGATCTTGTACATAAACTCCATCACAGTACTTACCACATTATGTTTTATCTGTTTCTCTGTCTGTCTCCCTTGGGTGACTTTAACCTCAGTACCAATATCTTTGTGGTGTTATGCCTGGAATGGTGCCTGCTCATTAAATATTTTGCTGAGTAATTATGTATATAACCACCCAGCTCACACCTCTCACCCATTATTCATTGTACTTGTCTGTGACCCACACACTGCCAAGGCAGCAAAGGGGTCATGCTTTGGCCTTGAAGCTCCTGCTCTAGCCAGCCAAGCTAACCTGCCCAGCCAGACCAACAGGTCATTAAAATAAACTAAGTCCAAACTGAATCTGACAATATTAGACTGGCTATCAGTCCAAGATTACCCTTCATAGCAGAGTGAGACCAGGCATGAAGCTGACTGCTAAGCCAGCTACTCCCTATTTGTGTCTATATGTCAGCTCCTGACTCTCAAATTTGCCATTTCATTACTTGTCTTACCAAGATTTCCTTTTTTCCAGGCCTACACTGTTTTAAAAAAAAGTTACTTATGTCTACTTAGCTATTACTATAATCCTAGCTTAATTCTGTGCTTGAAAAAAATCAACTTCTTATGATAGCCCAGTAAATGTGGAGGCAAGTGAAATATGGAATCTGAAAATGTGGTGTTTTACTTTGAAAAGAGATAAAAATGAGGCGTGGCCATGGACTCGTGTTAGGTTTATTTATAGAAAATAAGAGCACAGGCCTGAGGCTTCGGTGCATCCTGAAGATTTTATGCATCCTGTACATTAAGTCCTCCTCACTTTACGTCATCAGTAGGTTCTGGGACTTTAAGTGAAATGACATAAGGAAACCAATTTTACCATAGGCTAATTGATACAAACAAGACTTAAGTTCCTAGGGTGTCGTATCAGTGTTATAAAGAAAGGACTTTATTTGAGGACCTGCTGTATAGTTTTAGGTGTTAACTTATCAATAGTGCAGTTGAACATAAAATTAATGTCTGGCTCTGATGAAATACAAATTAGTACAGTTTAAGACTGAGCTGCATTTATCAGCTGTGCCCTATTGCCTGAATTTTGGCAGAGAAAGTGCTTGAAACATTTATCTTGTATCTACTATCAGATTACTATGAGAATTGCTTATTGTTCTCTCCATTTTATACCTTTTAATTAAGCTGGGAGGGGGAGATGTAAGAAAAAGAGAAAGACACAGTTTCCATCCCAAGTGGGTTTTCTCTAATTTCACCGAAGGGCCTGCTTCTAACTCTGTAGTCTTGGAGACCTCTCAGTTTCTCTTTAAAACTAACTGTAACTCTATTATGAATTTACTAGTATTATGAAATATTGTGAAACAGTAAAACTCCTGTGGCTTCAGGTGTGTTTGGACATGCATGGCTGAGCTTGCGCAGGGCAGACATAGAAGTTCTCCTTAGGGTCAGGACGGGCCAGCAGAGGTTCCAGACCTCTAGTTGCTTTCTCTCATCAGATAAGAAAACAAACAAAAGAAAAAAGCCTCTGGTTTACCCCTGGGCCCCTGGACCAGGTCTCAGCTATTCTCTAGGTGGTCCAGCAGGTGAGTTTTCTAACCCTTTCCTCCAAGATCTGCATGGTGAATGGGAACCACACAAATTCTGGAATCAAACAAAGCTAGATTAATACCCCGTCTGACCACTTCTTATTCTCTGCCTCTGTGTTCTCAGTGAACATGGGGACGCAGCTTGCCTATTTTGCAAGGTGGCTGTAGGAATTAGATGTGATATATGTAAAGCCTCTAGCACAGTGCTTGTTATATATACTAGATGGCGCTTGGAAAATCGCTCTCACATTAATGCTTTTGTTACTAATGTATGTTTCCCTATACAGTGGTTCTGCCGTCCTATTTCTTCTTTAAAGCTTGGATTTTATAACGAGCAGTTGGTGTTTCTCCCATTTTACAGTGTCAGTTCTGAGTGTTTTCAGTGGTTTTGGGGGTTGTAGAGTTATGCCTTTTCCTTTGTTATTGAGTTAATCTGATACTAGATAGAAACTCAAAGCCTGCTGAACAAGAGCTGAATGAGTAGAAGTAGCACATACTGAATTGGAACTTATCTAATTAGAATTTGAAACATGCTTTTAAATAATCAAAAAAGGTTTATAATAATCTAAAACCAAAATATAAAGATTTATAATCAACATGTTGAACATTTCATAGTATCAAGATAGTTTTCTAGCTTTTATATTTAGCCTAAACTTTTTGTTAAAGTTAAGTTTTATAAAAGGGCTTAGATTTAGATTTTTTTTTTACTAGTGAAATGAAAATCAACAAGCTTTTAAAGCTGGTTTAGAATAATAAAGTTAAGTTTTATAAAAGGGCTTAGATTTAGATTTTTTTTTTACTAGTGAAATGAAAATCAACAAGCTTTTAAAGCTGGTTTAGAATAATTACCAGATCAATGGAAACTAACGTGTTGTCAGCGGATGTTTTGTAGGCCCCTCTGAAGTAGCTGTGAATTGTCTGTATCCATAAAAATTTAGATGAAATTGTCATTTTTATATGCAGTCTTAGCTAAATGACCTCAAATTGATGTAAGTCAGTTCAATATCAGTATTTTTATAACCCCCGCATAAGTTGATTGCTGTAAGTAGCAGCAAGTTTTAGGGACGTGCTCACAGAGATGGTGCTGGCTGGATCCCAGGGGAAGAATTATGCAGCTTGGTGATATGGCAAAGCTAGTTGGCATCTCTGTGAAGTGGCCAAGGACTCTGGGATGAGGGCAGGAAGGAACTTCCCCCTCTGTACTGGATGAGTGCTGAGATGCTGAGCTATTTATAAATGGGTGTTTGAAAGCTGGAACACATATCCACATACATACAGCCTCTTGATAGTGGGCTCCAGACCTTACCCAGTTCAACTACCAAGGAGTCCAAGGAGGCTAATTATGCTCTCATCATGGAAGTGTCACTGATCTGAAGCAGCACCTCCAGCATAGATCGGACAGGTTGGCAGTCAGTCAGTGAAGGAGGGAGGAAAGGGGCAAAGAGGCAATTCTTTGCTGAAGCGGAAGAAAATAGAGTGTACTTTCTGCGTTATTTCTGCTGTAGGCAGTAGTGTTTCTGACAGCAATACATGCCATTGCAAAATATTTTTGTTGTAGAGCTATTACTCTACCAGATACAAAGTAGAATTTCAGGTATCCAGGAGGTCTCAGATGTTTACCTGTCTAACCTGTGGGACCCTCTTAGTATTGTAGCCTTAAATTGCTCATACTCTTTCGAAAGCTGGCTGTCTCTCCTAATTCCTTCCCCTACCCCGTCCTCATGGACCCATAATTTTCCTCCTTTCTCAGCCTACGTGGAGATCAAGCTCAGTGTCACACCCTCTTCCTACCTCACTGTTTACAGAAAGCATACACTCCTATGAAAATTTTCTTAGGTTTTTCACTTCTATGAAACAAGGAGGTAGAAGCAACCAGTGAATGCATCAGTAAGTGGAACAACAAATCGATGTGTTTCTCTCTCTTTCTCCCTCCCACTCTCTCTCTTCCCTTCTCCCTTTCTCTCTCTCAAATCAGTAAATAAATAAAAAATATAAAACAAAGGAGGTAGAATAACAGAAAGTTTGAGGAAGTTGTGAGCTTGGGCTTCATTTGTAAACTAAAAAGAAACCATATTTCTGTGTCATTCATAGACTTCTCTGAAGTATCCAAGAAAGGTGGCAGATTTGAGGGGACCCTCAAAGACTGCAGTGAGATTCATTTACATTTCATTAGAAAACCAGACAGTTCTTTAAATATTGTCCTTTCTGACGGTAACTCTATAGGGATTTTGAAAACAGAACTGGTAGTCCCGGAGCAGATTCTTGAAGAAAGTACAGGGTAGGGAGACAGGCCAGGCCAGTGATCAGTACAGTGCTCCCTGGGATGGAAGGACAGCAATCTGACTAACAGCTGGGTTCCTCCTCACCTCTTCTTAGTAATTGTTTATTCTTTTTAAAATTTTAAAAATATATTTTTATTGATTTCAGAGAGAGGAAGGGAGAGGGAGAGAGAGATGGAAACATCAGTGATGAGAGAGAGTCATGGATCTGCTGCTTTGAGCACGCCCCCTGCTGGGATCGAGCCCACAACCCCTGGTCATGTGCCCTGACCTGGAATCGAACCAGGATTTCCTGGATCATAGGTCGATGCTCAACCACTGAACCACGCCGGCTGGGCTCTTCTTAGTAATTGTGGACTTTCTTCCGTCTTCCAGGAGGAGCTGTCTCTACAGGTTTGCCCTCTCAGTCTCCCTTACCCTCCTTCTGGCTTCTCTGACTATTCTAGCTACCAACTCCCAGGTGGAGGTTGTCAAGTAAAAAATGGTCACATAAAATGCATTCTAGAAGCACTGAGAAGAAGGGAGTCAGATTATCAGCTTAGTTTTGGTTTAGCCCTTCGTGACCCCGAAGGTGCTATAGCTTAGGCAGATTTAGACTTTGTAATTGGATTCTCTCGTTTGAAATGGATGTCACATACTTCAAGTGAATGTACATATTGGAAAATAAGCATATAAGTTGTAGTCTATAAACCAAATAGCCATTCATGCTCTGTCCTTTCGCAGAGAGCCTTTCCGTCTGGCCCAATACTGTGTGCCAGGCTGTGACGCCTGCCACACTGTCGTCTTTGTGCCTTTGAGAGTTGGCAGAGCTCTGTAAAACTGCTCTTTTGTTTTTCTGACTGGAATCTTTTTCTTTTGTTTGTTTTGTTTTCACTTGTTACTACATTTAGATATTCAACAGGTTCCAAAATTTGAGATCCTCCATTTGGAGTGTGGCAAATTAGAGAAATCGAGTGACTAAAATGCCATGTCTAGTAGAAAGATAATAAAAAAGAGAACAGAACATGTGTTAAATTGCACTTTTATTTTTCCTGTATAAGACTGGAGGAACACTTTATGACTTAAATGCCTTTTCCTGGACTGATACTGAGTCTCTGGTTGTCACTCTGAGCACACCAAAGTCCGGACTTAGTCACATTTCTTTGCACTCCAGGATGATCTTAATTATTTAAAGCAACGTAGTTTCAGGCCACAAACTGTATAACCCTTGAAAGTCACTAGCACTGTGAGTCCTAAGACAGCATTTGCGTGGAGTTCCTAAGGTGGGAGTCAGCACTGTCCGTCCATGTGGGTGTCATCAGCCTTTTTCCCGATTTTTCACCACCAGCTTCAGCATTCTGCCCCTCTCCTCCCTCCCTGGCTTAACAGCCTGTGATTATGGCTTTGGAGGGTCACAGGGGTGGCTGGGAAGCGAGCTACCCTTTCGCTCCACTGCTCCATTTCCTAAGCCGAGAGGTGCCAGGGCGGCGATGCATCCCCAGCCCGGCCCACAGCGTCCCCATCAGTCGGCAGAAGCCACAGCTTGACCCGATGCGTACAGGGTTGGCTTGCGGGATGGAGAAAGGAAGAAGTGGCAACGTATCCACGGGGGACACACCTAGTTCCTAAGCTTCTGATTCAGTTCTGCCGCTGCGGCTCCTGGAGGACCCGCGCCTGCCTCAGTTCCCGGGACAGTCCCGCAGGGCGGTAAGGCCTCGGCGTGTCATCTTCCTCGGAAGGGGCCGCCTTGCCCGTGGACTGCAGACTGGCGGAGGCAGGGGGGCCTCCACTGCGGAGCCGATGCACCGCCTGCGGGCCGGGGGCTCGGTGCGGGCTCGGTGCGGGGAGGGCAATCGCTCGGTCGGCCGAGGTCCCTTCTCACACGTCCACGAAGACTCAGGAACTTAAAGTCGCAGAGAAGGCGAGATAGGGGCTCTCCGATTACTGCGGACATGCATTGGAAATGCTGAAATGCAGTGTAATTAAAGAAGGAACTTGAAAAGCAGGCCAAGTCGGATCACCAAGTGAGAAGGAAAAGGGACAGAAGATAAGTGGCATGATATTTTGAATAAACAGAAGGCAAATGTATATGTACGTAGAAACTTCTTTTCCAGAAAGAAGGAGGGAGGGAGGGGACTTTCTATCTTACAACTTTATGTACTATTTGAATTTCCTAACCAGATGATAGACATTTCTTCTTTAAGATAAAAAGAATAAATAGGTTATCTGGGTGATGGGATTCTGGATCTTTCAAATTTTTATCTTCATAATCTCTAGTATAAAAAATCTAATGAATGTTATTTTTTTACATAAAATTAAGCAAAATTGAAAATTTTTATCTTTTTACAGGCATGCGCATTAATATATGCTCTGATGACACATTTATAGACTAGCTGAGAGACAGGTTAGTTTAGTCCTTTTGTAGCTAACCCATGAGTCCTTTGCAGTTAATAAGCAGTCATATACAGGGCTTTAGGGTACTAGCTGCTTAGAAAGAAGAATTGTGGCCTGGGACTTGTCAAGAGCTATCCTAGGTGACCAGGTTTGCCCTGGGAACCCTGCACATTCTTTTCAGAAACCCACACTGTTTTCAGAAAATTTAAAGTTAGGTACTTCTACTATATTTTCTGCAGAGGAATGATTGATTATTGCTATTCTGCAGCTGTGCTTATGTGCATTTATTTCATAGATTAAACCATTCAGTCAACTATTACAGGATTAAAGTTAGTCACATTTCTTTGCAAAACTGATATTTAAAACTGACTCCACTGCTTATTTGGGATTCTTTCTAAAAACTGTGCATTTCCTACCTTGATAATTTTATTTTGCATTTAAGTACGAAAACTTTTCTATTTTGTGGCCTATAGTAGTCATTTTGTAAAACACTGGCATTACCATTTTAGTTTTCTTTAAAGTAAAATATTATCCTGTTAAAAGTAAAAACAACTTCTTTTAGTTGGTTACTTCATTAGGCTGAATATAATAAAGTTGAATTCTAATTATTTTTCTTCTCCAAGTTATTTAAATAGTTGCTTTTAATTATACATTGAATTTAATTGAATTGGGTCTCATTTGATAAACTCCCTATCCAGCTGTTGAAATTTAGACATTAACTACATCTCTGTAATTTACCATTTTTCAGTGTAACTGGAAAACTTCTAGTATGGTTAGTTAGGTTTTTCCCTCTTTTGCGTACTTTGCCCTGTGCTTTGCTTAGTCATAAACCCGTTCACCTTCTGGCGCAGAGATAATTTGTGGAGCAGCTGGCATCGAGACTGCCCGGGAATCACCAGGAGGGTGCATCACCCACGGGGACCCTTTTAATCTGGGGCTTGCCTTTTAATCTGGTTTACATTAATGCGGGTGGAAAATACAGCATTTTCTATTCTATTTATAGTGTTGCCATCTGGCTGAAGGAAGGGTTTTTTTGTTGGTTGTATTTAATTTTTGTTTGCTTTTAGATAAAAGCCGTTGTGGTTGAATTTAAAGTGTGTAATGTTTATTCCTGTCAGCTCAACATATCAGCTTAAGAAGTGATTCCCAATAGTTCCCTCAAAATATATGGAACATGTGTTTTTCTGAAATATGCTTTTCTTTATTGCAGTAAAGATGGCTGTTTCTTTGTCTTTTGAACAAACAGATTATCAAAACAAATCTATTAAATTGCTTTGGGAAAAGGTTGGGGTGTACACATCTCTCAAAGCTGACACGCCTGTTTTGTAGCCTTTCTAATGTTTACAGCAGAGGCTGTAATGTCCTCATGCTTTTCCCTATAAGTCAAACACTGTTGTATTTGGAGTTTATCACTCGAATTCCTGCAGTACTGTAAGTCACACTGGGCGACCTTCCTATTATGTGGCTGCAAAAAGAGTCATTTGATTTTAAGTCTTGCCTGATATAATGTCAAAACCATCTTAGAATTACATTAATCACTTTCTTTCTATTCTGACATGGAGTAAATATAACTATAATCTGAAAATTATTTTGGTTACCTTTTCTCTACAATCTTAGCATCCATCAAGAAATGAGCAAATTTATACTTTTTGTTTATCATATCGTCATGCATACTTTTTCTTTCCTGGCTTTTGCCACAGTTTGCTCAGGTGCACACCATTCTTCCTCTCTCCCTCTCTCATTTCCTTCTTCAAGCATTTATTCAGGTTTACTATGTGCCAGATAGTGGGCTAAACACTAAAGACAGAGAGGAGTAATGAAAGGCATGATTCCTGCCCTCAAGTTGCTCTGGTCAAGTGGTACATTGTCATAGATCTGTACCTGGCCAAGTGGCCAAGCATTTAGCTCCATTTACTTGGAGACCATCTATGGTTCTTTAAGCTTAAAACGTGATGGCTGTGATTAAACTGCAGCTCTTTGGAGGCAAATAAGTAGACCACTCCTTGCCCCTTAAAAATATTCTAGTAACTGTGTCAACCTTAAAAATAAAACAGCCAATTCTTTTACCAGCAAAATGTGTTTATTTGGGAATAGCAGAGAAACTATAGGCAAGTCCAACAAACAAAGGGAAGGAAAGTTACTTTATAGAGAAATAGGAGGAAGTCTGGAGGGATGATTTGAATGAAAGTTTATTGGAGGAAAGTGAGAGTTCGTGGTGGTTATGGCTTCTCATTGACTGAGTTATGAGGTTCCCATTGGTTGGGCTTGTTGCTGGACACGGAGAAAACTTTCCTCCTGCTGAGGTAATAGAGATACTTCTTGATGGGAATGCAATGTATGTCTCTTCCCGTTAGGGTATGTATTGATCCTTTCCCTGTTGGGGGGTGTGATTGATGTAGAGTCGTAATGCATGAGAACACCTCCTCACTGTATTTTAAATGATGTTTCCTTCATTGATTTTTACACTTGTTTTGATAGAATTATCTTTTGCTGTTATTTAAGTAATATTTATACCTTTCCTATCATGTGTAATTTAGCAAATAAAAATTGGATTTTTTTTTTTTTTTTTTAGAAAAGTAATGGTTATGTCAATATTTTTTTCATTTCAAAGTCATACATAGACTTTGAGAATTTAGTGCAACTGCCTCAACTTCTTTTTGGAAGTTGATGGATTATAAATTATTAATAAACACCTACGTGTGTCTGTTCCATTCTTTATGCCTTAGGGTGAAGTTTTGAAGATGAACAGTGGTGTTTCTGGTGGCTTCTGTTCCCTTTATCACATAACTGTACACAATGTTGGTGTATTCATAAAATCAGTATCTTTGTGTTCAGTTTATATTATCTCAGTATTGAACAAATTTCTTTGTCTTTTGGGTGAATATCATTTTCCATCACTGTCAGAAATTTTTTCATTTTTCATTATGAAGAAATGAAGTAATCAGAAAGTGACTTTCAGTCACTGTTCCTTGTTGCTGAATGAGCTCCCCCTAAATTTTAAAACCTCCACATGGTCTTAGAAGCCTCTAATGCAATCTACTGCAGCCATGAAGTCATAATTTTTTGTTCTATAAGGAAAGCATAAAGCGCAAAGAAAAAGTAAACCTTCATTGAATTGTTTGTCAGGAGAATGAATAAGGAACATGTGATATATGACTTAGATATATGTTATTATTTAATGTTCTTATTTAATTGCATTTGGTTTTGCAACACAAAATGAGCCATAGAGTGTTGAATAAATGGCTCATCGTTCTTGTTGCTGTGTCAGACTAAATGTGGCTAGATTTTACACCATACCTCAGAGCGGGTTTATTCTGGTGTAGAAGGTCAAGTCCGACTCGCACTACTTTTCGGCACCTGTAGCCCCATGCATTGCCATGACACAATACCTGTAAGTTTGCATGGTGAAGTGGCTTTTTCCCCATTCTGTGGCAGTCTCCAAAAAATTAAAGACACCAATCAGCCTCTGCCCACCTCTTATTTCCTTGACCTGCCTGCAAAATGACCTTCAAAAACACCCCACCTGTTTCCCAGCCAGGCACATTTCCTCCATTCCATATTTCCTCACTCCCCCACTGCTCTTGCTCCTGGAGTTCATGGCTGGGCTCCCATTTCCTGTAGGATTGGAAGCAGAGGAGGCCTGAGGGCCTACGGAGGGTCCCTGTGTGGTGCTACCTAGCTGCCCTTGGCCCCTCTAGGATGGCTACACTGACCGTACTCCTCCCCTGCTCCTTGCTGCTTCAGCTACAGGCATTTTCTTTTAATGGTCAAATAGTAATCCCTTGCTATATGTTAAGGGTAAGTGGAGAAATCTGAATAATTACTTAGTTATACAGAAAGCAGGGTTCTTAAGATGTCTGGTTTTAGTCTGATCTCCTTCTGTTGTTTCAGATGATAACCTTTTTTTTTATACATTTCTAGTGGCTTGTTAGGCTTCACTCTTCATTTACCCAGAATCCACTGAAGCGAAAGCAGTTCACAGCTAGAAGTTCCGTATGACATGCTTTAGTGACTTTCATCACCTTGATGATAAAGTTCCAACTCTTGGAATTCAAGGAGGCACTGACCTCAGCCTTGTCTTATTTCCAACTGCAACTGCCTGACTTCCTAACCCACTGTTCTTACTGCATGATCCCAGTTACCTTTTTTTTTTCTTTTTTTTTTGCCTTCATAGTTTTGCTTATGCCATACCCCAGCCACGAATATTTTCCGCTTTACTCTTTACTTAGGTAGTACAGATTCTCTCCATTCTTCAACATCTTTATCCAATGAAGTTTTCCATTACTACAACCTCCTCTAGCACCTTCTCCCATCTCTGAGTCCCTATAACACTATCTATATCATTTATTTGGTTAATCCTCTGTGGTATATTGATTTTTTTTAAAACGGAATTGGTCTGTTGTTGCAGTTTCATGTATTTGCATATTGTTTCCTCCAAAGAATGATATGCATTATGCAAGTAGATGCCACGTCCTATGATCTTTGTATTCCTAGTGCATAGCAAAGTGTCTGGCCTGTGGGAGTGTCTGTAAATTCTTAATGGGGAAAAAAATCACTTAACATTTCTGAGCCTGGGAAATAGTGGTTCCATTGACAGTAACAGAGACTGACAACAGGGATTGGCTGATTTTGTGAGGACAGTTAGTTCAGCTTTTGACATAGTTTCAAGTAATAGCAGAAATATATCAGGATATATTCCATACGAGCAGAAGACTATATTGAGAGAGCATGTTTCTAAATGCAGACTTTAAAGTGGCTGACAGAGATCGTGCTTCAGGCCATAAGAGGAGATAACTTTACTGAAGAGAAGAGAAATTGCTGGGGGATTCAGAAGCTCCAAAGCACAGCTTGAAAAAGTAACCTAGAATTAGGAAAGGAGTGGTAGAATTATTCACTTAATATTATTTTCTCAGTACTGAGCTCAAGGTGTCCCACCAAATAGGGTACTGTCTGAATAAATGAGAGTGGGGGGAAAACTGAGGTAAAGCAGGAAATTAAACCCAAGTTTGTCTGATGCTAACTCTCCTGAGGTTTGCTCATTACTACACAACTTCACATATAACAATGAAGAATTTAAGGGGAAGCTCTCCATCACATGGAGTAATCAGAAAAGTCATTAGGAGTTACAAGATTGAGTTATATCTTCCTTGTTCTAATGCAAATTTCATAAATAACTTTGGAAAAAATATTCACTATCTATGATTCATGTTACAATACTCCTGGCAGCTGTATCAGAATAAAATTTAAATGTCAAGTAAGCTAGCAAAAGGATTATAAAATAGAAACTTTTAGATGAAACACCCTGAATTACCTGAAAGTTACTCCAGTTTTTCTAATGTTATGATTTTAAACTGGTACCATTCTTCAATTGCCAGAACAGTGTTCTGTAGCTAAATTTTCGAATAAGCTATTTGTTAGGGTGTTAGCGATCTCCCAAGACCACCCCAGATTCTGTGATTCACTAAGAAGACTCAGAACTCAGCAGATGGTCATGCTTGTGGCTAAGGTTTATTGTAGCAATATCAAGCATTTCTAAGGATAGCACCCTCAAGTCCTACTATGATAACTCTTTTCTGCACAGATAAATCGAAACTATGGGATTGAAACATATAAAGTTGCAATATTCAACCATTTTTTCCACTACCAAAAATGGCAATTGCATGTGGTTCAAAGTCTAGTTCTGTCTTCTCATTTACTTTCCCAGAGCTGTGTGTGTAGCCTGGGGGCAGTATGTCAGCAGAGTCCAATCAAACAATACAGCAGAGAAGGACCCGTAATACGAGCTGGGGGCTGAAGCTTCGCTGTTTCCCAGCCCGCATTCCACATTTTGTTAAAAAGAGTGACA
Source organism: Miniopterus schreibersii (assembly GCF_964146895.1). Classification (NCBI taxonomy): domain Eukaryota; kingdom Metazoa; phylum Chordata; class Mammalia; order Chiroptera; family Miniopteridae; genus Miniopterus; species Miniopterus schreibersii. Next base: position 73,259,046 of record NC_138107.1, on the reverse strand, counting down.
GAGATACACTATTAACCTTGTGAATGTCAAGACCACACATCAGTGAGATATAAACTTAGGATGGCCTCTGAGGTTGTAGTCACAAATGTCTTATTAGAGTAATAAGCATTTTCACTAAAATAAGCATGTGTTGGACTAGTTATTTTGATCAATTGATAGAAGCCTCTTCAGACCGTACAGCCAGAAATAGAAACTAAGCAGTGAGAACCCCATGACTTTTATAGGAAGACATCGCAGGAATGCTGTGAATTGTAGAGGATGTGGATCATAGAGGCACATTTGTGGCACTTGCCGGAGCTGCAGAATTTTTACTGGATGAAAGACCTGTGTGTCTGCTGCCTCTGTGTTTTGTTTCAGAGTGATTTAGAGAGAGAGAGTCCCAGACCACAAGGGTGCTTCTCTGTATCCTTCCTCTTGTCGTTACTCTAGCACGCACATGTGACACTAATGGAATAAAGCTTTCAAGCTAACAGGAAGATCAATAAAGATTTTATACAGCAGGCGAAGACTTATTGAGCATCATAGTATGTGGCTCAGTTCTCTGTTTTTAGAAAATGAAGGAAAGAGATTCAAATACTGGAAAGTCACCTTATTTTTTTGAGTCATTTATTTTTTAATGGCAAATTTGAAAATGGTATATGTGATCCTATCTGCTAGTTACCTAGGATTCCCAGATATTTAAATGTTGGAGATTATACAATGAGTAAATTCCTGTTCCCATGTTCTCAAGCCATGAAAGTCCCTGCACTTTGTAAAAAAAGGAAGGGAGGGAGGGAGGGAGGGAGGGAGGGAGGGAGGGAGGGAAGAAAGACAGAAAGAGAGAAAGAAAGAAACTCTCACAAGGTTTTATTTTCTCATTGTTATGATTGAGGATTTTTTTAAAGGCTTATATTTACTTAATGTGATGATAACTTGAAGGGCGTTAAACCTCAGAAAACTGGCATCTTGCTAAGCCTCAGAAAGACTGATGAATATCTCTTCCCAAACCAGGCTGTACCCTGAAAACCCTCCCAATAAGTCCAGCCTACCTGAGGGTTCCCAGGAGGCATGACTATGGCTGAGCTGAAAACCTCTGAGTCCAGCAGCTGAGCCAGACCTTCCTGCCACATTGGTCACCTTGCTCCCCAGGACCACTGTCACCAAGTTGACGTAGGTTTGCTCTCCCTGTTTGTACTGGGGAGCAAAGCCCTGAGGAAACAGGAACCCATTTTCCCATTGTTGCGTAGGGAATAAATAGGGAGAGAGCCAAAAACACATCCTACCATTTATTGAGCCTGCAGTGGGTGTGGCAGTCTCCTTTAATTTTCACAACTCTGAAAGTAAGTGTTTTCCCTATTTACAGATGGGGATTAGGACTGAGAGGGTAAGTGATACACTGAGGATTCACAGTTTGTAAACGGCAGAGCCAGGTTGGCTGACTTGAAGGCACATGCACCCCTACCAACCTCCAAACACAGCTACACGCACAGGAGCTGTGGGTGTGGGAGGCAGGACCCTCCCTGGAAGAGCATAGAAGGTGAAAGGGGCTGACGGCTGTTAAACACCTGCTGCGTGCCAAGCCCTATGGTAGACTCCTAACATAGCCAATCGCCCTGTGAGGTAGGCAGGCTCACCCCTTTATTACCTGCTGAGAGAAGTCAAGAAACTTTCTGAAGGTCATTCAGTTAGTAAGTAACAGGGCTCACACTTCAATGCAGGTCTGGTTGAGTTGGTATCTTCCCTCTGACCAAGATGAGGGGGTTAGCCAGAGAGGCTTTTAGAGAAATAAGGACTCTTACAGTAGAAGAGAAAGAAAAACTCATCAAAAGTGGTAAGATAGTTTGAAAACTCGACAAATATCCAGCCGAATGGTTAGAAATTAGCAGTATGTAATCTCGGACTAAATAGCCTGACGGTTTTTTAATCACCTTTATTTTACTAAATTTAACCCATCAGTTTTACATGAACGTAAAACATTTTAAGATAGATGTCAAATTTGTCTTGAGTAGGACTCCGAAGGTGTTCTGGGATAGAAATGAATTCCTGAGATCCAGATGATAATAAATGAGCAGATAGATGTTCAGTTAGAGTGGATCCAGTAAAAGTCAGATATAAATAAATTGAAATTCAAGTAGCCAGACCTCTAGTTTAACTGCAATTTATTTTTAACATTTGAGGTTCAAGACAATAAAGCAAATTTCAACAAAAAAATACCCAACAACTTTTATCAGGGATTATTTAGAAGTCACTTGTACTGAACCTGTGTTGTGGCCTTTTTAATCTCCTTTGCATTCCACTGTTACATAATGTTCAGTTCAGGTCATGTTTGTCGTCAGGACCTGGGGGCACTGCAGATACTCAGTCACCAGAGAAAGAGTAAATTATGTCAAGTACGCCAGGGCAAGAAAGAAGTGAATACATTTGAAATATTGCCTAAACAAATAGTCCCAATTATCTTTCCATTAACTAAAACTAATAAGTAGAAGATCCCTAAACCGCTTACTGTTTAAGGCTTTGCATGCTGTGTGCTGGAGGTGGCTGCACAGTAAAAAGAATGTTACCATCAAAGCCCTCCGAATTGCGTGGCACTCCTTTCTGTTTATCTTTCTTAATTATTAACTTCTTTATGAGCAGTTTTAAGAAGATTAACTTTTGCAGAATAAGGGCAAAGTTTCCAAGTACAGTCAGTTTTTGATCCTTAGGAGCTGCCTGTAAAGTTGTGAGACCAGAGCCAAGACTAACTGGGATGGGCTTCACCTGCTGCGTGGTGATAACTGGCAACTTGTTTTTGGCAAGTGGGATGAGGTCACATGTGACAGCATCACAGAGCCCACCGCACTTTCTGATTTCCGTTCGAGGTCCGTGCCGGGGCCAAGGCTGCCTCCACGCATACTCATCTCGAGGTGTCGCAGTCCCCCAGCGTTGAGTATGCACACACAGAGGACAGCCTTTTCCACTGGCGAATCGCCTGGCAAAATTCCCTCAAGTGGCAAAATCCTATCAGAAACCACTGATTTGAGACATTTTGCTGTTTAATTTGTTAGCAGTCTGCCCACTCTCTTACTGTATCTTTACAGACCTTTCTCTGCAAATAAGGCAGAGAAAGCTCAAGTAGATAAAACTTCAACCAATCACTGTTTGAGTATTTAAAACAAATCAATTGTTTGAAACTGAGCAATATCCAAAGTTGCGTAAGATACTTTTTACTATTAGTTTGATTTTCCAACCTGGCTAATAGTATATTGTAATTGAGAGAAAGCCGTAAAAATTCAGTATATTCCCCCCATTCAGAGGTCAAGGATAAACGTAGTAAATTTAGTAATTTTTTTTTACACCTTGGGTAACATTTTAAAATTTAGTCTTCTTGAAGCACAATTATTATCACACCCTTTTGGGTTCAGAAACCTTGAGCAAATGATTCCTGTTTTCTAGGCAATACCCAGTTCCCTCAGGAGGAAGTCGTCAGGAGTTAAGGAGCTATAAACAGCAAGGCAAGGAGAAGTGGGAGTGATGAGTAATGGGGGTGCCATTTTAAACAGGTCGAGGGGACTCTAATGTCACCTGTGAGCAGAGACCCAAAGGGAAGGAAAGACCCATGTTGATAACTGGGAGAACATTTCAGATGCTTGCAAAGGCTCTGAGATGGACTAAGCCAGTCAGTCAGTATGAGTAGGAAAGATGAGAGGGAAAGTGGTACAAGGGGAAGGCTGAACCAGGCCGTGGTAGAGACCTTGTTGTGTTTTACTCTGATGGGATGGGAGCTGCTGGAGGGTTTGAGCAGAGGAATGACGTGACTTATGTTTTAACGGGATCACTCTGGCTGCTGAGATGAAAATAGGGAGATCAGTGGTAGGATCAGGTAGACTAGTTAAGAGGATACTGCAGTCACAGAGGGGAGAGATGATCAGAAAGGTAGAGGTACAGGTGCTAAGATGTTTTTAAGGTAGAGCTGAAAGAACTTGCTCATGGAAAGAGGTCAAGGATGACATCAGGGCTTTGAGCCTGATCACCGAGAAGAACAGAATTGCCTTAATGGACGGGAAAGACTGGACAGAGTTGGTTTTATGGCAGCGGGTAGGATGAAGGGAAATTCAAGGGCTTGGTTTTTGTCGTGATTTCTATTAGTGTAGCAAACATCCTTTAAATACCCTTCGAAAATATGTTAAAGTAATGCACATAAAGAAAAATTGTCCGGTCCTGGAGAACCCTATACTTTATGTGACCAGAGAACTGCCTGGTATTACTGCCTTCATTCCTTTCCTAGAATACACTTCCCTTAGTTTCTTTAATAATCTCTGTCATTGAACTTTTGTCAGAAGCTTTTTTAAGATCCTAGTAAATGATATCTCCCGGTTCCCTTTTGGTGGCCTACTTGGTTATGTTCTTGGAATTTTTTGCTACCTAACACATGAACTTTGTAAGAGCTAAGATCAGAGGTTTTAGATTCCAATCATGTTTCCACACGATTGTTTTATGTGTAAACTGGGACAGCAGGGTAAATAGCTTCAGGGACCTGTGAACACGCCACTACTACAGCATTGGGCCCTACGCTGAGACTTGCTTTTTGGATGTGTCCTTCCCAATGAACAGTATGTACCTTGAGGGCAGGGTTTATAACTGCGTGGTTTTTTTTCCTTTCCTAAATCTAGCTTAGTACCTGATACAAAGGTTAACAGTAAATATTGAATAGGTGAAAGTTTCTGAATAAATTTTAAGCAACTAAATATGTCTTTTGTCTTTTCTCTTGTCTCACCTGTGTAGCACCTGACACCTACAAAGTGCACGAGAAGAAAACTGCTGCCTCCAACCGGCCCGCCTCTGCTATTTCAGGACAAAATAGCAACCACTCAGGAAATAAGCCAGGTATGATGCATTGCACTCGCTGTGGAAAAGGGAGACTATCCCAAAAGCCTTGAAGGCATGCTAGGATTTAGGAGAGCATGGTTCCATACTGACTTGTACAAATTTGTTAGAGAACCTCTCAAAGCCTTGATTTTCTCTTTTTAAAATGGACGTTCAAAGACTTTCCCTGTGTACCTCTCAGGATCATTTTGACAATCAATGAGATGGTGTGTGTGTATGCATTGTTTACTGTCAAGCAGTGTATTAGAGGTAATAATTTTACTATCCTATTTGAAATGATAGATATGACATAATTTTTTGTACTGGTATGCCCAACATTATTGCCTGTCACTTTTGTGACTCTTTTAAGGACCATTTAAGAAAACCTGTACACATAACAAAGCTGGTGTAGAATTATGTTTTTGTTCACCATTCCCTGCAATGATTGTACAGCTACACACTAATTTAATTTAATAGCCTATGATTCATGGTCTGTCCCATTCAGCGATACAAAGCAAACAGTCTGTAAACATAATACAAAAGTTGGATAGACAATGCAGTTGCTTCCAGGTATCCAACAACCATTGTGTGGCCCTTGGAAGAGGCTAATGTACAGTGTGATGATGAGAGATGGAAGGTAAAGGCAAATTGAACCCTCCATGAGGGTCTTGGAAGTCCACTGCAGGCTGCATCCAAGGCCAAAGTCAAGAACAAGGAATCAGTGAGATAGTATCCTCAACAATAAAGATAAATAAATTAAAATAATAATAATAAATAGAAATAATTGCATCTAGCCTCATAGGAAACATTCCTCCTTATACCTACGTTTGTGGAGCTTTTTCCCATATGGAAAAGGTCTTACATAAGACGCTTTAAGTAAGACCTAAATCAGACTGGTCACTTAGAAGAGAGTAAGTAGTACTGTTGCAAATATTGCATGAGCAGCCTTCAGTGGAGTTTCAGTTCGCAGGCTGAGATTTCCCCATTTAGTCATTTTGCCTTTTCATTCATTTGTTCATCCATCCATCTATCCACCCACCACCTGGTTATATTTATTGATCATCCATCCATCTATCCACCCACCACCTAGTTATATTTATTGATCATCCATCCATCTATCCACCCACCACCTAGTTATATTTATTGATCATCCATCCATCTATCTACCCACCACCTGGTTATATTTATTGAGTAGTTGTTCTATGCCTGGGACGATGAGAGGGGTGTATGAGCAAAACAATGGGACGGCCATCCTCCCAGAGCTTAGTATGGAGGGCTTTTGTTCCTTACACTCAAGCGAGCATCCTTGTGGAAGCAGACGTTCTTTAGCATGAAAACCCCATTTGTTTTACCATGAGAACTGAACATAGCTAAATGGTTTACACTGTTTTTCCCTTGTCTTCCCTATCAACAATCACTTCAAATGATTTTTTTCTACCATTCAATTAATTCTAATCAATTTTCCTACCATTCTGAAATTTTCGATCAAAATTTCTACCATTCTTGACTGTGCAATTTATACTTCTATGTCCTGAGGACTCATTTATTCATCTGCTATTAGCACTGTGTAGGTACTACAGGTATATTATTAAAAGACATAATCCCTACCCTCTAGTTGACATTATGGTGGAGTAAACTAATATATGAATAGATGCTTCTAACACAGAATTTCCAGTGTGATAAGACATTTGCATAGAGAGCACAAAAGTCAAAAACTCTCCACCCCAATTGTCCATCTATTTATAGAGCCTTTTGATTTAAGTTACTAAAGTCAGGTTAAATGAGGAGACATTTCATTTCAGATTAATTGTGTATTTTGAGCATTCTTGTGTCTGCTTTCTTGTATATAGAGATAAGCAAAGGTACATAAAAGGCTATTATTTTAAAAACCATCATGTCATTTTCCTGCGTATCTCCAAAAGATAATATTAGAGGTTCCATGTCGGAGGACTAGGCTTGAGTAAAACCTTTTGATTTTATCAGATATGAGTCATGAGAATGTCTGTCTAGAGTAGGTTGTTAATTTTCATTCTCTAGAACTTGAAAAGAAAAGAAAAAATACTTACTAAATTTGGGGGTATTTTGAGTATTGCCCTAACCAGACATGGGCATCCTGACCAAATGATTTCTCAGGGGCCCTTTTAACCCAGTAAAATTTTAGTTTCCTTCCCTCTTTTACCTTGTGCTAATTTAAATCCATTAGAAAACTCCAGAACATCTCTTTGATTTAGAAAGCATCTGGTCACATTCAGGTTGTTAATCTTTCATCTTTGAAGCATGTATAGCAGGCCCTCATGGTGTTTTATAAGTATGGGCGCACAACTCTCGGGTTATCCAGAAGGACCAGTGCTCTCAGCTGTGAATGCTTGAACCCAAACATTATATATATTGTTTGATGAAAATAGCCAAAAGGCTACGGTTACACTATGTTTTTACATAATTTTTGCCATTCGTCTTTATCAAATTTACTGAACAAAAAGATATTTATCTGTGTATATCAGTAGTTTGTTTTTTTTTAAAAAAAATATGCTTTTCCTCCCATGTTTTTTATCATTTTCAGACCCTCCGCCTGTGCTACGGGTCGATGACCGCCAGCGACTGGCCCGGGAGCGCCGTGAGGAGCGGGAAAAGCAGCTAGGTATCTCTAGCCCGCATTTGGTCTTTAGGCAACACTTTGTTGAAATGGTACTTTCCCCTCTAGGATAATGGACACTTAGCGTTGAGCAAATGGACATCACTATAATAATTGTGCTCTCTAGCATGCCTTTATGAGTTTTGCAAATGAATTTGGAAACAGAATTTAGTATGTGATACAAACACGGGACTAAATTTTAAGCGACAATAAAGCCTGGCCCCTGATTAAGGTCATTTTCACTTCTTCTTACATTGTAATCACAGTTTTATGTGGCCCTGGAGGGAATGGATATATGAGAGGCGTGATGGCTCAGCTTACATTTTACAGCTTAAAAAATACAAGGACAGTAAGCATATGGTTCTTTTTTATGGGAACAGTTATGAGACGAGACACTGCTAGAGGCATTTACCGCTTTCCATGTTAAAGTAATGCTGCTGTTGAATTTATAGACAGATGCTAAAACTTTGCTGCCAGGAAAAGCATAAGACCTTGTGCTGAGAGGTCTGATTTTTCTCTTGTTACATGAGGCCCTTGTGAAAGGTTAGCAACTGGAGTATTTGCCATATAATCACCTGGAGAGCTGGGTCACAGGACTGGCTTACCAGGAAGCTGCAATCAGAGCTCTCATCGGTCATTGTCTTCCAGAACATTGAGCAAGCATGCTGGTGCCAACTCCTCCTTTACTTTGCAGTTCATTTATGCAAAGTTGCTAAAACAGGGTACTCTCTTTATGTACGTTGAAAAGATGAATTGCCTGGTCAGTATGTCTGTATTCCTGGAGCATCTCAGTATTTTAAGACTAGGGCTGACTCAGGTTGCCAAAATCTTTCCAGTGGATGACCCATAAATTTTATAAAGTTCTGCTGCATTTTTAAAAGTTCATGTTTCAATTGGGGAACCCAGCCATTGTATCCCATCTTTTTTAAAATTCTTATTTAAGAACCCAAATTTGTGAAATTCCCTGGAATATGTTTTTCAAAAGTCTATTAGCATTATTTACACTCTTTTAACTTTCTCTGCCTTGCCATAATGATCATATAAAGTCATTTCTTTTGCTGGCACGGTTTTTTCTACAGAAATTTCAATGACTTGCTGAAAGTGAGCAAGCTCTCCTGTTTTCCTGTGCCTAGAGTTTCCACCCAGTCCTGAAGTTCCCTGTCTCTGACAGATTTCCTGCAGTTTGGTAGGTTCCTGGAGAGGAGGGCTGTCTGTGGACTGTGCCCACTGCTCCCTAGTCAAGTTTGGTTTGACAAGTGGACCAGACCTGAGAAAGAGGGAAAAGGCCAGAGTTACTGAAGCAGGAAGAGACTCCAGATGAGCAAAAAGAGCAAACTGACTGCTGCCCTAGGATGGCTGTTATTGGCACTCTGGCTTTGGGGCCATCGGAGTATTAGCACTTGTGTTCTTCACCTCCCCTTTCCACCCCGTCCCAGTGGGTCAGGTCCTACACTATTAAATGTCTCCTTAGAATTGCAGCATGGATTCATGTATGCTTGAGTGGAGGTAGCTCCATAGCATCGGCCTACTTTTTTATGATTTAAATCCCATTGTGAATTGGCTTTTACACATTAACGCATGCCTTTCCGTTTGGCTTCTTTGTCCTTCAAAGCCAAGCTTTATTAATTCTTTTGTGGGAAAAGTAAATATGCTGGACAAACAAAAATTATTTCCCTTATTCTGCTATAAAGTCATCAGACTCATAGCTTCAAGCCTGCAAATTCTCCCTGCAAGTTGCCTAGCTTTGTATGTTAAGTGGCTAGATATTTTTTTCTTAAAATGTAGTCCCATATTTCAATTCATATCAGTGGTGCAGAACATGACTCATTAATTTATATATTCAGAAATTTTATTTGACAGGTACTGTGTTAAAAAGATGAATTAAGGTGGAAACCCAGCCCTCAAGGGCTAGCTGCAGTCCCTTGAGGAAACAGATGAGCACAAAGCAATTATAATACAGGATGGTACCGGAGAGGTGTGCACAAGGGGTGTTGAGAACCACAGAAACACCTAACCCAGTCTGGGGATGTCAGTGTCACCTGGGCTTCCAACTAGAGGGTGAAGAAGAGTCGTGCAGGGAAACAAGAGGCGGGACTGCAGGGCAGATGCAAGGACAGGTGGGAAGAAGGCATTTGGTAACAGACCCGACGTGCTCCTCGGATTAGTACATGGGTCAGAGTAATTTTCAGATTATTGTATTATCCTATTGTATTTTACTTTTTTGATGAACCAGTATTTAATATACAGTGTTTCTCTTTCTTCATAACCCTGCCCTGTTAAATATCATAGTTTTCTTTAAATTTGGTATCATCTCTTTTGTTATTGTTGAGAATCATAATTTTAATGAAATACATCAATTCTTATTTTTCATTTGTGTGAGTTCTATTGCATTTTTAAATTTTAATTTTCTCGTTGCTAATTCTTTTCCATTTAAGCCATCATAGTAGAAACTAAGTCTTGAGAGGCTCCCTGGAATCTTCATAAATATACAAATAAACATTCTTGCAAATGCACATGCATACATCTTTAAAGAGTCATCTAAAGTCTAGCATTGAATTTAAGCTGTGCCTTTGAATACATAAGGGTGATTTCTAAAAATTCTTTAGTATTAACAGAAAATCAAAGGGCACACTTGACGAACTACCCATACACTGTGCTTTGCAGAAGCTATGGTAGCAGTTGAATATTTTTTTAAAAGGGGCTAGGGGACTGTCACTTAATAACAGATATTTGGACTGTGCTTTTTTGAAAGCAAAAAACATTGGTAACATCAGTATTACAAAGCTTTCAAACTTTACAGCTTTCCAAGTTAAAGGAGAAAAAAACCAGGAATCCATTCCAGAAATTCCAACAAAGCAAAATCTAAAGTGATTGGTCAGTGAGACTGATTATTCACTGTTGGATGTAGGTTTAAATTAACATTGAAAGATTCTTTTTAATCCACATTTTAAAAAAATCAAGGTAGAGAGAATAAAGGTCTTTTTGTTTTGTTTGTTTTTTTGGTGGCATATCGTGTTTGTACTGATTGCAAATGGAGGTCCTATTAATAACTTTCTGTGGGTTAACCCTCTGAGTCATGCTTTAATGCTTTTATGGCAGGATTATGTCATGTGGCCTGCTGTTTCTACGTTATCTTTCAATTTATTACATAAAATCAGGCATAATTCTTCATGTTTGGGATTGTTCTGTCTGGTTGAGCATTAAAAGCTTTATACATGAAGGAATCTGCTCAACTACTCCATTTCATCTGATTCTTTTCAGGCCATTTCTTCAAACTGCTCTCTCTTGACTTCTACATCTTTTTTGCCATTTCTCTTCTAAACTTTAATTTTGTTTTTTACTGGGGGGGGGGGTTAGGATCTTATTTGTTCTCATGGTTTCAACTCCCCTTTTCTGATGATACGGGTTTTGCATTTCCAGCTACTCATAAAGCAGTGGATGCATTCCCATTATCTGAAACTCAGCTTCAATACAAATAAATTGTACATCAGCTTTCACTCCAAAATTTACTCCTCTGGGTAATTTCTGTGTTCCGATCAGTTGCACCAATATTTTTTTGGCCTCAAGAAATTATTCCGTGTAGCTATTTTTGATACCTCTGGTGCTGCTAGAGGAACTGGTATCTTTCTGACTACCAGTGTTAGCACTGGGTCTTTTGCAGGATAAAACATTCTCTCTTCCTTGGTTGCTCAATGCTGTGCACTGGCCAGTCCCCACCCTGGCCTGTTGAGCCACTTGTAGCTACCAGTGGTCAGTCTGGACTCAGCCGAGTCCTCTAGCTGGGGATTCAGCTCTCTCTAGCCCAGTATGTGAGTGGAAGTTGCTGCTCTCTCTTTATCCTAAATCCATTTAGTCATAAGACTAGCTGACCTCTGTCTTCGGCATAAATCTCAGTCCCATGACTACATTTGCTGCCCCTGCTATGGTCCTAGTCCAGGCCATAATGCGCTTACGTCTCAGTCACTGGTTCAGTCTCGTTGATGTCCTGCACTAGCCCAGCTCTGTCATAGTTAGTGCCAGTCTTTCTTTTTGAAGCCTTTTTAGCCCTCATTATCTTTCTCCTTTTGGAAATTCTATCATTTTCTCATTATATCTTATGTAACTATCATATTTTAGTTCACATCATAATGCCATTTTACACTCTACTAAACTTTCTCTGGTTGGATTTTATATTATGCCCTGGTTGTGTATATTTTAAGCTTTTGAAGCGTATGACCGTTGTTTTCCAATTCTTTGTATACTAATACATGGCATAGCACTAAGTTTAAATAGATGTATAATAAATATTTACTGATTTTTACTGATTTTACCCTAGTTTTTAATTAAGTAATAATATTAAATTACCTTAATGTTATTAATAAACAGTAATAACAGTGTTTATTAAGCAGTAACTATGGGCCAAGCAGTGTTCTAAACACTTCACTATGTATTATCACATTTAGTAGCAAATTAAGACAGTGGTTGTACTTTTTATTGCGTGGGCCTGCCATAGTTGCGAATGTAATTTATTTAATAGAAGGTCATTTATTTTATTTTTAAAACACTGAGTGATAATTTAGCTTAAGGAAGGAACCGAGAGAATCTAGAAAAACCGAGTAGATAATAGACCCTCTTTTCTTTCTGTCATATCAGCTATTTAGACATGCTTTTAATTGGTACAGTCACCAAGATCCATGTGAAAAGTCCTCAACAAGTGGTGACACTGCCATGTTAAAGGTCCTCAACAAGTGGTGATGCTGTTAAGTAAGAGCGATCCCTACCTCTATGCTGCTGTGGACTTTCTGAAGTTAGCCAGGCACGGAGCAAACTCTCGTGTGAATGAAGGGTTAGGCTACTTCCTCGTACCAGTGAGGTGCAGGAGTGCCGAGTGCCTGCTCCATTTGACACACAACAAGAGGGTGAAATGCAAGTGCTGAAGCAGTTTCTGACATCTTTTTGAGAACTGTTTGTGGCATTGATCATTTGTTAGCCTTGGAGTCCACTGAGTATGTCATTTTGTCTATATGCACTTGAAATGGATCCTGGTTATCAACTGTTCTTCAAAAACACAAGGATCAGAGCACATAGAATTTCTGGAACAGTCTAACTTTTTATACTAGGTAGCTTAAAGTAAAACTAACCACCACTACCTTTTTTTTTAAGTTATTTTATGCCATTTTAGTTTACTCGATCATTCAATTAATATTTAATGTGTGGTTGCTATTGAGCCAGGACGAGGGATATTGAAGTGGAAAGATCAGCCTCCTGTAGCTTTCATTGCTATGTGTCCCACCCGGAATGCTCCTCCGGAGATACCTGCGGAGCTCCTTCTCTCTCCTTCAGGCGTGGTTTAAATGCCATCTTTGCAGTGAGACCTTCCCTGACCACCTCACTCAAATTTCAAACTAGCACTTTATCTTTTTCTCCATATCACTGACAACATCTAAATGTACATATTGCACCTAAGTCGGTCTCCCCACTGGACCATAAGCCCCATAAGAGAAAGGACTGTGTCATTATTTTACTTCTATAGCCCAGGACCGAGGACAGTGCCTGACACAGTGTCTAACAATTGTCTTTTGAATGTTAAATGAATAGTGAGTCTATGCATTTTAATATAAGTAGAGGTGAATGCCGAGGGCATACAGCAAATTAGTTAAAACATTACCAAATTATCATGTAATACCTGCCCTTATAACTGTTAAGTCAAACAAGTCTTGAATTCTTGCTCCTAAGCATTTTCTCAGAGGAAAAATATACGAAGGTAATCTGTCGAACAGTTGTGCCGTAAAGCCGCTCGTTCTTCATGTATGTCATAAAACTAATAGTCCTATAGTATGTTGACAAAATTCAAGAAAATAAACTTAAGGAATGTTTACCAGACAAATTGTGTTTCATGTTTAGGGAGATTCAGGGTTTCCCTTTTTGAAGATTGATGTGATTGGAGCCACATTCCCCACTGGGACTGTCTGGGATTCTATAAATTTATGAAAGATTCTCAAAGAATTGTATGATTAACTCATATAGCTGGTGAAGAAAACTTTGAGCTAATAAAATCTGTCATGCAATTCATTTATATTGGATTTCGTAGCTAAGTTCAAAGCTGTAAAAGGTTTATCATAATATAATATATTAGAAACAACAATAAGATAATAGGCAAAGGATTTTGACCTTCAAACATACGTCAATTAAATTACATTGGAGTTTTTTTTTCTCAGATAATTTCATCAGACTTCCTTGCCTTCCAGTCATAGCTTTTTTATTTTGCCTTTTTTTCTCCCTAATGTCAATGTGTCATCAACTCAGCAACAGTAGTATTAATAAGAGTGTAGTCAAGCAATAAATGATCATTTCAATCTGACTTAGAATGTTTATCTCAAAAATGTTGATAGAGAGGTTAGGGTTAATTAGTAAATAAGCAGGAATGCTGTACCTCTGATTACAGTCATAAGTGAAACTGCCCCTGATTTCATACTTCACATTATTTGATTAGGACAGTCATTGGTTTTGACAGAACTACCCACAAAAAAAAAGTGGGTTTTGGGAAGGAGTGTTTCTAATCCACATTTCTATTGGATAAAACTTGGGCAGATCTGTGGTCAATCTTGGCATCTCCTGAAGTTGTCACTTAATGAATGTACTGCACAGAAGCTCCTAAGGCTGTCAGGCAGGTTATGAGCATCTAAGGACCTGAATACACATTAGTGGGAGGGATATGGGCATCAGCACATACCAAAGGCGCTGTATCATGAGGCAGGCTCAGGACTGGAAAGAATAAATGCTTGTTATGGGGTGAATTAAGCAACTCAGAGGCTGAAGCTCTAAGATGAAATGAATCATTGTGACTCAGCAGCCATTATTTGTTTCTTTCAAATTTACTTTGCCTTTAAGGCTGAAGATTGAAAGATCTTAAAACCTGAAAAGTAAAGGGTCTTATAAACAGATGACAAGAAAGACTGAGAGTGACATTAGAAGATCAGGATCTTCACAATGGATGACCAACTTGCCCCAATTTAGAGGAACGTTAGTCATAGGGAGGTGTTCCAAATGATGTCTTTTAGCAATAGTGGTTCATTGTTTGCCTCTTGAGTCAGTCCAGAGTTTGAATTCCAGTTCCACCACTGACTTATTGTGAGATGTCAGGCAGGTTACTTCACCTCTCTGTGTCCTAGACTCCTCATAATAAAATGCTTAATAGCAGTGTCTACCTCACTGAGTGGCTTCGAAGATAATACCTGTAAATCATGTGGGTGTCAGAGCAAAGTGAGAGGTGAAGACATCTCACCGGGATGATGATGGTGATGAGACGAGGGCGGAAGGTCATGTGATTCCACAGACGCTGGCTTAGATGTGTGGAACGGGGGAAGCCTAATGTTTCTGAGCTCGGGGGAGGCAGAGAGAGGGGTGTTTGTGCCTCCGGGTCTGACAGCAGGGCTCAGTGAGAGCCGGGTGGAGAGGGGGGCAGGTTCTGAGGAGTGAGAGTGAATTAGGGTGAGGCAGTAACCAAAGGATTCCAAGGACACCATGGCTTTGTTTCCTTTGGTAAAACTGTTTATTTCAGGGTAGGTGAAACATTCTTTGAAGCCTGGCCCTGAAGATAAGAGGTTTCTTATCTCAGTCCTTCAGCCCATTGTGTGAGGAAGGTCTTCCACAGGTCTAAACCCCCATCCCAGCACCTCAGTCCCAATAGCCTCCAGGAGAGGAGATTGAGAGCAGATAAAAAAAATTGTAGAGATAGTTCTGATGTAAAATGATAGGGTCATTTGTTTAGATGTGGGAGACATTTTTTTGAAAAACTGCTTTGTTGAGATAAAATTGATTTTATGAGGGAGAAATTGAGGAGGACCCTGAGGCCTAACTTTGTAGAGCATTTGGGGGTTAAATGAATCTGGTTTCTAAGCATAGAAAACAGAGTAGGTTCTGGTTTGAGGTAGGGACAGATATGCAAATAATCAGTAAGGTGATGTGACGGATCTGACTGGGAAATTCAAGCTGAAACTTCAGGCAGGCGGCTGTGCCTGTGGAGGAAGGATTGTGTAGTACCTCAGAGTACAGGCTTTGGAATCGGAGCTGAATTAAAATCTCAATTACTTCTTTTAGATCACATGGTCTTGGGAGAACTACTTAACTCCTTTGGGTGCCCCCCCCCCCATTTGATCTTCAATTCCATTTTGTCTGGTAGTAATATTCCCACATTTATTTCAGGAGATTGAGGTTCAATTCCTGGTGAGGGCACCTGTCAGGGTGGTGGGCTCAGTCCCTAGTAGGGGGCGTAAAGGAGGCAGCCAATCAATGACTCTCATCATTGATGTTTCTATCTCTCTCTCCCTCTCCCTTCCTCTCTCTGCAATCAATAAAGATATATTTTTAAATAAATTTTTTAACATAAAAATCAAGTCAAAAAGAAACCTAATTATAATCCCACACATGTCCTCAGAGGCAAAAACAACAAATTGAGTCATGGGAGTTAAATGGAAAAGAGCTTGCAGGTAGATCATTTTGTGTACACTCTCTAATTTAGCACTCAGATAGGTTAGGTAATTTTCCCAAGGTCACAGAATAATTGACAGAATCAGTACCCGAACTCAGATATTATCACTTGTCACTTTCTGACCCTTCTTGACATTAATGGCTCTTCTGGTACCCAGTGTTAGCAGTAACCGATTCATATCCTTGCTTATCTTAATATGAAACTAAGACAACGGCTGTGTATGTGTCAGAGATTAAGTGATAATATTACAGTATTCTCTGTCACGTTTTTCTTTCCTTCATTTGGTGGTGAAATTTGTACTCCACCTACACAGATGTAAGCCTGTTCAGAAGGACCAGACCAGGCAGTGGCTTGTTGAGTGTGACTGGAATAGGGAGCCCACCCAATCCATGAGTGCACCACTTCAGTTTTCTGTCCGACCTGTGTTCTTCCTGTTGGCTGAATTTTCTCTCTAGCAGGACAGGAATTAATATGATCGTCAAAGAGATTCACTCACTGTAATTATCTAGATGTGCTGAGTCCCTGTGACATATATGGCACTGTGCTAAAGTGCTTTATAATGTTACCGTGAGCCCGCCTGCCACTCTGTCAGGAAGATGATGCCATAGCAGTTTGAGGGGACAGGACCACAGAAGTCATTACTTGTTCAGTGGCAGGATAGGGGGTGGACTCAGGTTCCTGTGTTCTATCCACTACAATGCCCTGCTTTTCATTTTTAATTCTTTTGAGTAGAAGAGTGGATGTACGTTTCTAAATGGAGTCCAGATTGATAGTGCATCTCCCCTTTGTGTGGCACTGACATACTGTCCCAGCATCATTAGAATATAATCCTGGTGGCAGCAGCTCAGGGATGGGACTGACTGGTTAATGTCCAGTATTTTAGGGGCTACAGTGGGTTTTCATTTCATTTGATGTTATGATCCCAGAGTCCAGGGGAAATTTTAACTTCACACGAATAAACGTTAATAATATTCATCACAGCTCCTTTTTCAGACATGCTATTATACTTTTAGAGTGCTGCCTCTATGAAGTTAGTGGTTGTTAATGATTTAAATACTGAATGAGTTATCTGCTCAGGTTGCCATAACAAAATAGCATAGACTAGGTGGCTTAAACAGAAATTTATTTTCTCACAGTTCCAGAGGTTGGAAAGTTCGAGGTCAGGGTTCCAACAGGGTTCAGTTTCTGATGAGAGCTCTCTTCCTGGCTTGCAGAAGGCTGCTTTGTTCTCGCATGAGCATCTGAGCTTGCAGAGTGGGAAGTAGAGAGCTCTCTGGTGTCTCTTCTTATAAGGACTGCAATCCTATTGGATTAGGGCCCTACTCTTGTGACCTCATTTTACCATGATTACCTCCTAAAGGCCCTGACTCCAAATACAGTCATATTGAGTAGTAAGGCTTCAACATATGAATGGGGGGTTGGAGGGAGTTGGTCACAATTCAGTGCACAGCAGTTGTTGATTTTTTCTTGTGTTCAAGACGCATTTCTTAATAATTTAACTTTCACATTATCTGGCACATTCTTTAGGAAATATTTTAAATAACTAAATCTCTTAAATCATTTAATTCTTATTAAAATATTGAAATATCTCATGTGCTCTCCTTTAATTTAAAAGGTTGCATGATCTGTCCTTGGTAATGGTTCCAGCACTCACCAGCATGCTCTTCAATAATATGAAAGTGTTATTTGCTTATTTCACCATTGTTTGCCTGTTCTCGGTATGACTGTTTTTAAAAAGACAGTTGTTTAAAGAAGGTTCTGCAATAGGATCTTGACTTCCGGGTAGAAAAAATGGAATTGGCACTCAATAAGAGTTTGATGGATAAAGATATGTTATTCCTTTAGAAGATTATTTGGGGTAAAAGTAATTATCTTTGTAGTAATGTCCAGCCCTGTTGAGATAGAACCACCTTTAAGAACTACAGTGGAACCTCGGTTCTCGAACTTAATTCTTTCTGGAATTTCATGGCTCAAGGAAGCATCATATTAAAAAATTAATTTTTTATATTTTCCCCTAAACGGAGGAAGGAGCATTTCAAAGAACACTATTTTTTGAATTGAGTGTTTTCGTTCAGCTTGTGATGCTTTCTTATCTGACTAGGTCAGGAGCTCTTCACACACCAGATCAGCTGCACATTTGGCCCCTCGAATTGTTGACCTGACTCAGTAGGATGTGCTTGTGAGGCATGGAATCTGCCTTTGGCCAACTATCAATCTTTGGGGTTTTCTCCCAAGTCCTTTTCATTCTGTCAGAGAACCAGTGTTGTGTCGCATCACGTTTTTAAAAAAGGGAGAGAGAGGTAGCACTGTTGGTTTGCAGAGCATCCCATCAGTATCAGAACTGGGCGCAGAGCAGGCGATCTGTGCATTACTCCGCGTAATACTGTATCAAACTAGAGGGCGGCAGGGATTCCCCAGGAGCAGAATTTAGTGCCTCTTCGTCAGCCTCACTGTCAGCGTAGGAAATCGTGCTCCAAATGAGCCGGGGCGCATTCTTGTTGAAAACCTGAGGGAGGCGAGGGCGGGCCTGCCCCGCAGCCTAACCGTGCGCCCGCCTCCCCTCCCCTCCCCTCCCCGCCCTCCCCTGCCAGCCGCCAGAGAGACGCTGTGGCTGGAGAAGGAAGAGCGCGCCCGGCAGCACTACGAGAAGCACCTGGAAGAGCGCAGGAAGAAGCTGGAAGAGCAGAGGCTGCGGGAGGAGCGGCGCAGGGCCGCGGTGGAGGAGAAGCGGCGGCAGAGGCTGGAGGAAGACCGAGTAAGGCGCCCCGGGGCGGGGGCGCGGCGCTGCGGGAGGAGCCGCGGCCGGACGGTGGTTCCGAGGAAGCCGCGGGCAGGCAGGCCCCGCGTGGAGGGAGGTTGGGGTGTGGGGTGTGGAAGCCACGGAGAGAGGGGCGTGAGTGCTTTTGCGACAGAAGCTTTGCAAGCCCCTTTCCCCTGGTCTGGGCCTATAGCTTATGGTCAGTTCATCTGTACTGACGTCTAAGACCACTGGGTTTCTGTAGGGCTCTACCACAGACAAGCATTTTTACATACTAGGTTGTCTCCTTGAATCTTGGCAAAAATGGAAATTTAGACTCAGAATGGGTAAGTTACAAGGCCATGCAACTCAGCGCGTTGTGGAATCAGGATTACCTGTATCCTCAGATTCTAAATTCCATTTTTCAGGTGTGGGACCACGTGTATTCGCAGTAGAAATAATAAGGATCATTTCTTTAGGTTCCTACTGTATGCAACAGGCTTTTTCAACTGGGTCCTAATGATTTCAATAACTGACCCAGGCTGATATTATTCTCACCTTAAGATAAGGTGTAGATGTTAGGAACTAGATTAGGAGTACTGAGGTCAAGTGCTCCCACTCACTCCACTCTGCCTTAAGTTAAAGAAGCCTTGGCCTGGCCAGGTAACTCAGTTGGTCAGAGCGTTGTCCTGATACCCCAAGATTGCAGGTCCGATCTCCAATCAGGGCACTTATAAGAAGCAACCAATGAAGGCATCAATGGGTGGAACAACAGATCGATGTTTCTCTCCCCATGCCCCCACCTCTCTCTCCCATTCTCTCCCTCTCCAAATCAGTTTTTTTAAAAACTCTTTTTAAGAAGAAGCCTCAAACAACCAGGTCAAAATCTAATATTCAGCTGCTCTATTCCATTTAAGGAGCGCCATGAAGCTGTTGTACGACGTACCATGGAAAGGAGCCAGAAGCCAAAACAGAAGCATAACCGTTGGTCATGGGGAGGCCCTCTCCACGCGAGCCCCGGCATTCACAGTACAGGTAACCAGGCAGGGACCACTTTCACGACCCCCTTTTTTTTTCCTGGACAGTAAAAGTGCAGTTGCTTCTTTTTTCTAAGTCTTATCAAAACAAAAATCCTGCTGAAATAATTACACTACAATTAAATGATGATGATGCTTCTACTGTTTGAGGATAAGAGGGTGATGGAGGTAAGAAGATACGGTTCTCCCCCTTAACACAGATTGCTTTTCTCATTTGTTACAAAAGTCCTTGAGGAGAGAGACATCTATGCAATGCTTCCAAATAAACATACTAGTTTCAACTCTACATTATTTTAATTAATTTGCATAGGGTTTCAGGATTATGAAATTGGTTCACCTGTCTTATCTTTTATTCTAGAAGAAGCATAGTCATATTGACTAATTAAAATCAATACTATGAGCTTATGTAACCTGACCCTACAGTGTATGTAACACCATCTCTGTAAGAGAAAGTGCAGGGTTTGAAGCTACAAATAGTAGTAGATATCTGAGCTATTCCCTCGTTCTTAAATGAACATGAAAATACTGAAATTTGGAATTAGCGAAAGGCTTTATTTTTGTACTGTAAATTCAATACGCCTTGAATTTTATAGAGTGTGTCAGTTCTTTTTCATTTGTGTGAGTCTACTAGCCTCTTTTTTTAAATTACTTTGAAAAATCATTGTTTTACATTCTGTCCCCAGGTGGTTTTGTTGAATCATCACTCACCTTTCTCGATTTAGCAGGCCTGGACCACCACTTCACAACTTTGGGTGGTACTAGAAAATCTGGTACAGACCTCCCCGTGATTGCTGATTGCCTGACCTGTAGCTAGCACCTCAGACCTAGGGCCAGAGGTCATCAATAGCTGAACCATCACCACCTTAGTCATAACGCTTGCTTCATATCCTGTGCATAGGCCTAGATCTGGGATATAGCACAGTGTTTCTTAAGTGTGATAATGTAACTCGGGTGACTTAAAGCTGTTGAAATAATAATATGCGACTAGGTTTACTTTCTCCTGAAGTGAACATTTTTAGATAAAACTTTTAAAAACTGTTTTTTAGCAAATAAATTACCTGGGATCAAAGTACACCCAGTTTGTACTCCCCTCCCCCTCCCCCCTCCCCCACTCCTGTTCGGTGCTGCCACTTTTTGTTTCAATCTACATGTTACAGATTTTTGTTTGCTCTCTCTCTTTCACTCCTAACATCCACTGGATCTTCTATAACCCCTTCATTTAAAAAAATCTACCATCAGATTACCACAGTCTACTTTCCTGACAGTGAACCAAAATTGACAGCATTTTCCTTTCTTGGCTCTTATTTGGTGGGGCACATATCAAATCTGCAATCATTAGGGTCACTTATGGAGGATGTTTTATTCTAGGGATAGTTTTACATATATACTCCATGAAGGAAAGGAAAGCTCTCATGGTATATATTTTTATAACCTTACTGATTTTTTTTTTATATGGCTTTGTTTTACATGCCTATGGCAGAAGTAGATGCTGTTACAGATTTTCTTTGAGGGGAAATAACGTTACTTAGCTGTAATTCTTGCTCTCACACTCAGAGTTCAATAATGACCGTTAGCACTGCCACTCAGAGCAAGAGAGTGTAAACTGTTGGATAAAACCCATTTTTATAAGGGCTGTGACTGAGAGGAAAATGCTGCTATACCAGAACAGAGAAGCTTGGAAATAATGGGAACATGCCAAAATCCTCAAAGGTCAAAATGATCTGTTGTGACCTTGAGAGCAGCAATCAGATCTTACTCATTTTGAATACCTCTTACTACACAGCAATGTCTGACTCGTGGTGGGTACTCGATCAGTTTACTGACCAACAAACAGGTCCTAGAAATTAAATTTAAACCAGATTAAATCAGTGTGTTGTCTGACTGCTCGGACATCAACTAGCACTGGCTTGTAAAAGTTTATACTGTTTAAGCCAGTTCTTCACAGAATATTTCATGAATTTGTGTTTGGTTCAGTGAGAAAAAGAAATGATTAAAAATTGTCTTATGTATAGCATAATGTAATAAATATATTTTTTTTACCTCCATAACCACGCAGAATAGGCCTGCATGTACACACAATTTTCCCCTAATTAGAGCTTAACATATAAGGCAATATCATAGAATGTAGTACTACAAAATCACCTGGAAATGGCTTTCATTATCCTTCCTCATGCCCTTGAACCTCAAATTTCATGATTAAGGTGTTCATTTTGAAATGTTCACTGTAAAATTTTTTTTACCAAGGTTAGTTAGACCAGTGGCAACTAGGTTTTGAAAGCTTAAGAAGTGAACAATAGAAAATAAAACAAGATACAGCAAAACCCTGGCTATTACCTCTGGCTATTATAGGTCAGAACATCTACCTGCCTCCTCCATAAATATGAGATTTTCAGACTTTCAATATATACAGTTTTATTCAGGGAACATGATGTATGCCAATGAGTATTGTTACAACTTGGTTCCACTGTTTTAACAGACTTGATTTTTGCCTTGTAAATGGCTGCTATTTCTCTTTTGACTTGAACTTTAAGAATTGCTATAAAGTTACTCGACAGCAGGATGAGCAATATTGTTAATAAACTTAAAGAAAACAAATTCCAATTTTCTTTACATTACTGTCGGTTTTTTCAGGCAGCTTCGTGGGCTGTTTCTAACCTTAAACTCTATGTTATAGGCTTAGCGATGTGGTTATTAGTAGACTTTGAAAAAAGAAATGCAATAGCAGCCATCCTTGCCACACCGAGAGTGTTTCCTCTTCTTTCTTTCTTGTTAATCTGCTTTCCTGTAAAGAATTTTCACGCCCTGGGTGAAGGTGACCCTGTGTGCCAGCAAAGGCTCCAGCAAATGCGCAGAGCCCGCTGTCCTTTGTCTTCTGGTGTTTTGCATTCTGTTTCACCAGCACTATTTCTTCCCCATTGTTCCTGCTTCGGGGAATTATGAAGGCTGTCACCTTTATAGTCCTCTCTACTTCACAGTCTGCCTCCATTGTTTTAGTGGCCTCCACTTGCCGTCATTTGTCATATCATAACAATATGCTTAAATTTCCCTGCCTGACAAACTGGTGAACTGAATATTTATTTTATCCTATAAGACAAATGAATTTTATTTCTACCCTTTAAGTTACCTTTAAAATGTCCACTTAGAAAACTGTGCTATTATGAAAGATCTAGTGATAGAGCTGAAAGCATCCAGTCCTAGTTTTTCCTTGCATCAGCGAACTAGGAAATTGCAATCCTGCATGCTGGCTGTCAATTAGCATTATCTCCATTTGTTTTAGATCCAGACAGGCGGTCAGTTTCCACCATGAATCTTTCGAAACATGTTGATCCCGTCATTAGCAAGCGGCTCTCCTCTTCATCTGCAACTTTACTAAATTCTCCAGATAGAGGTACAGTCAAAAGGAAAACAAAAAAAGTGTTCTGTTATTTACTTAATGCTTTTTTTTCTGAATGTTTACAGATAAAAATAAGCATCTGAAGTTGCTTTCCCTACGTTTCTTAAATAGGAAGAAAAAAACTTCAGAGTAAAAAAGCAATAAACGGCTGAGCAGCATTTTCCTTGCGACAAGAACATTTCTCATTTTAGAACTTGGCTGAATGATTGCATTTAGCAGTGATGAAAGCGGTGCTTCTCTCAACTCTTTAGTAACTGAGTTTACAGCTCCAGAAATCACCCACTTATCCACCAACATGCAAATAATCTTTGTTACGAACATTTATTTTACTTCAATCATGCTGTCTTTGACTTTTCATCTGTACTTTGGAAATTCCAGGCTTTGACTTTCTAAAAAAAATACTTTTTAATTGATTCATGTTGGTAGATTTCATTTTGCTAATTTATTTCTCATTTAACCAAACCTTTCTTGCCACATTTCTTGTGTGTGTGACTGGTTTTTTGGTTTCCATTCATTTACTCTTAAGGGATTTGGCCTAACTGCAAGAATATCATCAGTGAAGCCTTCTAAAAATTTTAATAATCATAGTTTTCCAATTAACATTTTATTTTAATTTTGAGCTTTATTCATCTCGTGGATTTACAGTACATGAATGTTGTTATTTATTAAAACAAAGTTTTATCTTACATATTTATATATTATGGTAGGAAAAAACAAGCTTTTAAGATAAGCTACTTGTTTTACATAATTAAAATTATTTAAAGTTTAAAAAATTATTGTGCAATATAAAAGTAAATACTCTTTAAAAGTAACAAGTTGTGGTTACTTTAAGTGTTTTATTAAGAAACTGATCAGGAAAGGTTCAGTGTTTATAGTCTTGAAAAAGAATGTAATGTGTGCATGTTCTGTATGTGTGTATGTGTATTTGTATATTTTATATTGTATAAAAATTATGTACAATATTATATGGGCTGATGTTTTATAACTCATCTCCTAATGCAGTAAATGTTTCAACAACGTCCTATTCTTGCCTTTTAACTTAAACCATTCTTTTTCTTTTTAACCTGATTTGCCTAAATCAGTATTAGACATGTAGTCAAATTAGAGGCCTTTTATATGTTAAAGAAACACATTATGAATTAAAATTCCTTCATAAATAGCCTTTCTTTTCAAACTCATTCCCCTAATATAATGTAAAATATAGCATGTGGATGCTATTCTCACAGTTGTCCATCTTTTCTTTGGAACTGGTCACTTAGCTCTCTGATTTTATACTTTTGTAAACCTGGATCTCAGACAAGCTGCAATTGGGATTTTACAGTACTTTTAAGTTAAGCCTTGTGTCCTGCCTCCTGCCCTCCCACGGCTGAAATTGGGGTAAGGTCGGGAGTGCGGGATGGGCAGTAAGCCAGACAGCAACCCGTCTACACGTCATCAGGAGGACGATACTGTGTCACCTAGAAATAAGGTGTTTTATAGATTTTGCATGATTGTAGCTGATTGGATGTTCTTAAGAAACAGGATCTTAGAACTGCAGAAAATGTATTGGATGGCTCGTCTACTGCAGTTGGGGTAAGAGGCCCGAAGGTGAAGGGCCTGAATTGGTGTGGTACAGACTGTTAGAGGGACTAGAACTGAGATCACCAGCTTCTCACCGTGTCGTTGCTACACTGCCTCTTCAGGTTTTACCTTCATGGATACCCTTCCTTAGATCACCCCTGACCCTGTGCATTCTTCCTTTGGGTAAGGTTAAGGGTCCAGGGAAGTTCAATAACCAATTCAAAGCCGGGGCCAGGAAAACTGCCCTTGAATTGTGGTACAGGCTTATAAAATTGAACACTAAGCTGACCAAGGACAGGAGGGAGAGCGCTAAATTGGGCAGTTCTGCTTTTCTTCCCGTTCATCAAAATGTTTCTGGGTCTAACAGACAAGGTTGGCCTGGAGGGAAGATTTGGGACATCAGGGGTCCCTGTAGATTTAGGAAGCAGTTTTTTTTAAGTGAAGCAAAACCCTCAGGAAGACAGTGAGAGAAGCCGGGTCTTTTAAAGAGAATAAAAATTCTGAATTTGAACTTCTCTGATCTGGAAATTTAAGTAATTGAGCTAGTTTATTTTATTTTCTGCTATTTTTAAAAGTTGGTTATACTTTATCAGCAAATTTTAAAAAGCATTTTTATTAAATTACTAAAGCAGAGCCTTTTCCAGACTAATCTGTTAAGGGTTATATACCATTACTAGATTGAGCTTTCTCAGCCTCACAGCACAGGCCTTGGAGCTGGTGTTAAACTGAGGCTCTGATACTTTCAAGGTTGACATTCAGCTGGAATGCTCTACTGGTTATTAAAAATAGAAATATTTCCACACCACTTGGTAAATATCCACTTCCCCAAGTTGTGCTTCCCCAGGCCCTGCAGAGCTAATGAGTGGCATCCACCTATGTCCTACCAGTTTTTAAATATTTTAATTATCACACCTGAATATAGTCACATAGACTGATAAAATGACCTGAGTTAAAAGGAAACCCCTGACTACCAAAGATTTCTATAATTGCTGCAATAGAGAGAATATTGCCACTGGAAATTTTTGCATTAAAATGTGTATATCTTACTAGCTTAAGCTACCTGCTTAACCAGCTTTTTTCTCAAGGACAAATGAGTTTGAAAAAAGTAAGAATTAAGTCACCTATGCTTTACTTAAAATTAGTCCATACATTCTTTTCTTAGAATCTAGGGCAGGGGACATGGTGTGGTAGACCTCAAACTGAATTCTGCCCATAGGCATGTTCTGCTTGACCTGAGCAGGGGTCTTTGTTCTTTTTTTAATTTGAATTAATTGCCATCATTTTTTAGATGGAAGATTTCATATACCATTTAGGTTTCTATTTCTAATGAAAAATCAGGGCCTGGCAATACTTGCCTGGTTTCTCCATCAACTGGAACTGAATAGTGGTTTCCTGCTGATGGAGAACATACTAGTGCAAATATCTAACATGATTGTTTGCTTCCCGTGGTCCGGACGGTCTCTTATGGGAACTGTCAATATCTCATTTTTAACTGCTTAGACAGGATCGATATTTTAGAGTTGTTTCATGAGAATTAATATCCATTCCTTCCGGAGCTTATCATCTTAAAATCAGGTCCCTCTAGATGAAAAAATAAATAAACTAACTCTCCTGTCCTAAGCTTTACTAAAAAGTTACCTCATGGAAAAGGTCTGTCTCTTTTGCTCAAGGCATAGTTATGAAGATGGTAGAAGTGGAAACGTGTTTGTCTTAGCAAAATCTTTCATTCACAGGTCAGAGCTTTAAAACATATCTCTTTGGATATGCTTTAAACGCAGGTCAAAGAGGGTTTTTAATTATTTTCATTTGAGGCAAATTCTTTGGTTGATGCCTTAAAGATGCACAGAAATAAAGTAATTGAACTCCTTAACAAAGGAGGAGACATGTCTTTTCAATGATAAACCACCTCTGCCAATCAGCCTACAGAGTTTATTTTACCTAAAAAAGGAAGCATTCATCTCTTCTTCCCTTTCTCATCTATTAAAAATAGAGTTCTGTTGAAGATTTTCATTTAATCCTAATCACTTTTCCCCATGCATTGATCTTCTTCTGTGAATGTTTTGTAATTTTAGATTACAGTATTTTTGTTGTTGATACACAAAACACACCCATCTGCACACTGCCATACTATAGTTTATGATTAGCACTTTTCCCAGTGTACACTATACTATCTCTGTAACTATTACATTGATTTTTATAACAGATCTTTTTGTTAACATCTTGCTGTCAGATAAGATTTAATTTAACCATGAAAGCCCTCCTAATAACCAGAAAAATCTAATAAACAATTCACTGATTCTTAAATTCACCAGAGCCTTGATCAAAAAACTACTCTTTTAAAGTCAAGTCAGATAATTAAGGTTCTTATTGGAAGTTGGTACCTCTTCCAAATAGAAGCAAATATTTTCTATAACACATTTAACACTGGATGGCTTCAATTAAAACTACTTTCCTAGAATATAAATGTCATTCATTTAAAATATGGCATATGAAAGATTGTTATAAGAACAATTGCTCCAGAGGCAAAGGGATTTGCGCCTACTGTTTACGGTGAGGAACAGTGGCCTGGTCAGGTTTAGATGGTTTTGAAGTCTTTTATAAGTGACTTGGAAATGTGTTCTAAAATAGATATATGATCACTTCTGTGATATTTGCAAACTTCTTTCCTGGTAATTTTGAAAAGTATCTTCTGTATTTTCATGGATCATCACTGGAAGCTGACATAAAGTAATTGATGACTGGCATGCATTTCCTAACAGTGGACTTGCCAAGCCCCAGTATAACTTGGGACCGTCCTTCACTGCATTATCTTAAATTTGCTTTCCAGATTCTTCACACACCAACTAGTAATCTCTAATTTATGTTTATATTGGATTTTCGCTTTTCTGTTTATTTTTGTCTTGCTTCAACTTTACCCTTATCTTCCCCCCAAATTTTTATGTTGCTGCCAAGCGGGAACCTGAAAAAACCTGGCTTGCTGAATGGAAAAGTCAAAAGGAAATTCTGTGCAGAACTGTGCATGAGCCCTCATTCATTTTATTATGTCTGATTTTCCCCCAATGGCCCAAGTAACAATTCATGGGGATCTGTCAAAATGTAGTGGAGACCCTTTCTGTCTTTATTTACTTATAAATCCAGGCTTGCACTAAGCTGCCATAGACCCTGGTGGAGTTGATTATTCAGGGTGCTTAGGAAGCCCCTTGGCTGAGGTGTGTGCCACCAGTCCACTGCCATCCCGACGAGGGCAGACCGCAGATAAGTATGACTGGAGTCAGTGATACACACCAAACGTGTAGTGGAAATAGCATTTCTGTTGTGTTACCTGTTGACTGCTAAAGGAGGGTGGTTAGCAAACTCTGCATCCATAAAACTAATACAGATAGCCTGCCGCCAAACTGGCATTTGCAGAAAGGCAGTGCTATACCATAGCTGCTCCTTGGGGCAGGGTTCCTGTCGCCCTGACTCTTCAGCTGTCCTCGACCGAGAGCCTGGCCTCTCTCGAAGGCCCGGCGTGTGGGAGCGATGGGTGTGAAGCTCTGCACCCTCTTGGCCCTGGAAAGAATGCCTCTAACATCTTGCTTATGTGGTGACGTTTAGCTCGCCGCCTGCAGCTCAGCCCCTGGGAGAGCAGCGTTGTTAGCAGACTGCTGACGCCCACACACTCGTTCCTGGCCAGAAGTAAAAGCACAGCTGCCTTGTCTGGAGATACAGGTAAAACTGTCCAGGTGCAACTTTCATGGGGCCGGAAAGTCCTCCTTTTGAAGCATCTCTGAGCCTCCAGCATCTAACCACATCTCTGTTTTCCCCACTGTGCTTCTCTCTGCTCCGGGTGGAATGGCTCTGGAAATGTGTCTGTTGGTGTTGGTTTCATGCCCCTGGCATTGTTTTCTCTTAGTGTCCATCATAGCCTCTTATCTGGACACCAGATGCCAGGCAGACAAAGGATGCCGCTCCCTGTGGTCAGAGGCTTCAGATACTTATCTGTTCGTAGCATTCCCAGAAAGACTTGTCCTTTCCCTACCTTTCTTTCTGTCCCTGCATCTAAGCAGATGATCAGAGGCAGAAATAATTTAATATACTAATATGTGGACTTGGGGATAAAATCGAAGCACAAGCCAGTTGAAGCACAGAGTTTCATAATGTGGCTGTAGGCTCCTACTTACCCTCCCTGTGCCAGTCTTTTATACTTCATCTCGGGAGACTACCCTTCCAAAACTCTAAGGCTTGTGGAGATGGCTAATTATAGTGTTCTTATTGGTTACATAATTTGAAAATACAGTATGTAAAATGTGCCAAGTACTGGTTATTATAATTAGTTATGACTCCTCTATTTTTTTGAAATGCAAAATGTGCTTGAATGAGCCAATTAATTTAAAGTATGTAACTGGAAAGAAAGATACATATTAAGCTTTTGGCAACATCTCATGGTGAGTTGATTTGGATTTTCCCAGATATCTTTGGACACAACTGGTATGTGGATATAACCAGTCTACTGGTCCTCATTTTTGGCACTTAAGAAATTGCGTAGCCTCTTCACAAAGTTCCCTTTAAAAAACACGTTGCCTCTGCAAGCCTCTTCATGTTCACTAGCCCTCTTTACAAATAACAATTCTTAGTTTTATGATGTCTTTCATCTGCGGTGCACAATGACCTAATATCAACACTGCTTCTCACAGTATCCCTGGGAGGTAGTCAAGAAAGCACATTCAGCGTTCCCACCACCTGCCTGTGGAACCTCGGGGCAAAGTGACTTACCAGAGCCACTTAGAAAATCAGTGGACTAGACCTTGAAAGAGTTTACCCTCCATCCTTGGCACCCTATGTGATGCTGTGTACAGTTGTGCCTTCAACTAGCTGGACCACAATGTTCTGTTTTCTGTAGAGTAAGTCTTGTCAGCTGTCATGTTGCATCTGATTTTTCTGGAGAAAAAAGTACAGCTTATTTCAAGATAGTTTATTTTTTATGCCTATGAACTGCATAGTTTTATACAAGTCATGGAAGTTTTTCTTTATGTCCAGCTAATTGAAGAACCTCTAAAACTGCTTTTCAGTTCTGTATCGTAGGATCTAGGTAATAGCTTATGGCTGTCATGCTTATGAATCTCCATATTGTATGTTTTCATACTTAAAAGGACTGCCTCACAGCTAGAAAATTGCCTTTCTTTGCTATTTCTGTCATCACTAACTTTTGTCAATTCTTTCACTCTTCCTCTAGTCTTTTCCAACACCATGTCCTCATTTTCCACCCATTCTACCCGCCCATCTTCCCACCTTCCTTCTTCATTGTTATGCTCAATCAGGTGCCTTTTACCTCCTAACTGGCTCTTCTTTACAACTTTTCCATTCTCCTTGTCACAAATGGATACATTTCTTTAATTAACTTTAGAGTGAGGCAATGCATAGTGTTTCCTTGGGTGACCTGTTTTATTAATACATTCCTTAGATCATTGTTACCTGTTATTGCCTTGATACAGCTTATGTCTAATGAACCAAAACTGTTGGTTTTTAAATTTTTCCATTTGAAATTATATATGTAAACATCTCTTCCATTTATCTTATCAAAAACACTTTTTCCATCTCCTCGTTGATTTTTCTTTCTTGTCTTCCCATTTTAGTGTTGTCCCTTGAGTTCATCTTATATCCAATTGCCATTGGCAAGAGGATGACCTACATCCAGAGCTAGGGTTCTAATAGCAGATCAAAACAGTCATCCCTAAGATGTTCAGTGATTGCAAACTTCCAGAAAAGCAATAGGAACAGTTGAGAATTGGAAATCAGAGTCTCATTTGTGCCTACTACTTTGGATTGACTTTTCCATGCCCATTTTTAAAAATATATTTAAAATACATGTGATCATTAGAACTCAGGATTAAATGACTTAATACATGTAAAATGCTTAGAATAGTGATGCACATAGTAGGAACTCAATAAATGTTAATATTATTATTCTATTATGTAATTTTTCTATTCTCTATGCCACACTCCAGCCACTTGAACTGCAGTGTCTTTTCTCTGCACCCATTATTTCATATAGAAAATCTTGAATGAATTGAATTAATGCACACTTGCTACCAAGAATAGAGGAAATCAGATATTGTGGAAGACTTTCTCAAAGACATTTCCATACAAGAATTTTCATGTTTAATACATCTGCTTTGACTGAAGGACAGCATTTGAGGGGAAACAAAACCAACTATATATACTGCTCTATTTCTTCAGAAGGGCAAGAATATTAGAAAAATGGACTTAAAGCTTTCAGGTTTTTCAGTAGTTGCTGTTCAGAACAACAATGAAGCTCATGAAATGTAATATCCTTTAGAGGAATTTATAGTGTTTATTTTAGCCAGGCAATGTTCCTTGAACAATTAAATTTGAGGATTTTAGTATAGACTACCCTGATAGGTATAAGATAGTTTCATCCTTTTATTAGTGTTGCCTCGGCACCGTAATCAGGAATGAACCAGAGGCATGATGAGATTGGCTTACGTCCAGGATGGTCTCAGAAATGCCCAACAGATACCCCCTGAACTTACTGTTTTTCACTAGAGGAAAAAGAAATCATATTTCTGTGCTTTTTTCCTTTTTCAGTGTCAGACCCATGGCCTCGGAGCAGGGCTGTTGTCTAGAGTTTCTTGATCCCCCAGCAAGGTTAACGGCCTCTGGTTGTGCTCTGGGCAGTGTGCACCTCTCATGGTCATTAATCCCACAGAAGTGTCAGGATATTTTCTAAATATATTTGATGGGCTTGGAAGAATTTGGCATTAATGAGCTCTTTCCTTGTCTAGGAAATGCAAATGCTTTGCTGTGGCACTTGAGAAAAGATTATTTTCAAATTATTTCCCCTGTGATCACAACACGCCAAATGAGAGAAGGTCTTCCTTTCTCAGGATACAAAGGAATCTTCCCTCACTACTAAGGTCTGAAAAGGAGGTCTGTGTCAGCTCCCAAGCAAGACACACATATTCTGTTCAGGAGAACTGAGGGAATGCAAAATGTTTTGTTTATCCTGAAGAAGTAGAGTTCTGTTTTCAGATGATTTGAAAAGAAAATACAGTTTCCAGCCTATCGACTGCCTTAACCGTTGACAACCAGAAGATCCTGCCAGGCAGCTGATGAAAGGGAGCATGTGAATAAAGATTCAGTCTGGTCAACTTTCTATCTATAGATTAAACCAAAATAACAGATATCTTTAATCTCTAATTCTGAAATTAAGATTATCCCAGATTTGTCCTGTAAACTTTCGAGTTTTTAATTTATTAACACTGTTATATTCAGCTGACATAATGATCTCTTTAAAGGGTTGCTGCTATGGCTGGAGTTGGTTGCATCATTTACATGATTCTCCTCGGTACTCATGTTTAACTGTCCTATTTTTTGCTGGAGAACAAGATTTCTGGATGAAATCTGGAAATGGGCCTTGGAGCCTTAGTACCCACGCCTTAGATGCCTCTGCAGTATTTGTTGTAAGAATGAATGTCTTTAAACCATCATTGCTCAGAATCACTTGGTTAATGACGGTATTCCCTTGAAGGTGAACGGTCAGAAACTTTGTGGTCTTTCAAAAAATGTTCCATCTTGAGTAAAACTAAAAGCTATTCATGATTCCACTTTATTTTTGGCAATTCCAACATCTTTGTTTCCTGTTCACCATTTTAAATGATCACATCCTGTGTCCCCATACGTTCTGCTGCTGCTTGCTCTGGACCTTGATGCTTTGGCTTTTGGGAAAACCCAGAAGCATGCATTTGATTTGCCTTTAAACAGATAAAACATTTACAGAATTCTTTCTAGAAATTATTAGTTATCCTTGTAACAAGTCTTAACACCCGGTAAGACTTGGTTATTTATCATTTGAAAACTTCTGTTGTCGTTTGTGCGTTTTTCCCCCCTGGCTGTTGAACTTTACTCCTGAAATAGTTGCTTGCTTGCTCGCTTCCTGTCTTTGCACCTTTTGTTCAGTCGTAAAGCTAATTAGGGAAAAATGTGATTATAAAGCAGTCTTTATATAAAAATTATCTACCACTGATGTAGCATTTTACCAGAACCATCAGTTTATAGGAACATAAGGCCACCGCTTTCCATAGTTACTGGATTACATCTGCATCTTCAATCAGTATTTAAGTAGCCAACGAGCTTGTACGTTCCAGATGTTTCATTTGGACATGCCTTCCTCTTGGACACCCTGCAGCTGACAGGACTGTGAGGAGAGTTGAGAATGAGGTTCTGGACTCCTGTAGGTAATAACACCTTCTCCCTGCTTTTCTCTCTGTCTCCGCTTTGCTCTTTTTCCTGAACCTGCTTTTGGCTCTCCTTCAACTGCTCCTCTGGCACTCTTGCGTGTAAAACAGTCACCTGCACCCTAGTTACCCCCATTTGTCCTCGTGCAGCATCTTGCAGCCCCATCAACATCATGCCCTACAAAGCTGCACACTCTAGAAATCCAATGGATCGCACGAAATTCTCAGTGACACCGCCCAGCGGCTCTGCGCGGAGGAGGACCGGGCCCGGCACAGCGGTGAGTAGGTCAGGCCTCAGCCACTGAGCCAGACCGGTCGGGCAGTTTCCTTCTCGATTTTCATTTTCTTTCATTTAGAACTAAATTCAAATGGCTACTATTGAGCACTTGAAATATGTTTTGTGAGACTGAATTTAATTTTTAATTTTATTTCATTTTAATCTAAGTTCAGTGTAGATCTAAATCCAGATAGCCAAGTGTGGCTAGCGGCTATCCTATTGGACATCATAAACTTAGAACATTCCTGTCATCACAAAAGATTCTATTGGACAGTGCTACCTTGGACTGTCTGTCAGTATTGTTTCTCTTGGCAGTTATTTGTACTCTAAACCTAATCAATTGTAAAATCAAAGTCTTTGTCTTGCTGATAAGTTGTCCAGACAAGTGATGTGAGCAGCTTACTGCAAGAGCTCCACCTTAGCCTTGTGGAAAGTGTTAACGAGCAAGATTATTGTACGGATCTCTGGTTATTTACTCAGATCAGGATGAGAATCAGTAGCACCTTGGCCTTTGTGGTACCCAAACAAGTGACTGGATACAAGATCAATGAAAGGGTAAAAACACCTATCTGCGTGAGAGGGTATTATCTCAAGTACTGAGCATTTTTCCAAACTGCTTTCCCCCTGTTCCCCCTACCCCTTTAAGGTGATTTAAAAGGAGGTCAGTTTTAGGAAAGAAAAAATTGGTTCAGTGCTACTTTTTAAGAAAAGAAGACGATCTGAATATTATACACTTGTATATGTATGTTTATTCCCTGATATGTCTTATCAAGATACAGATGATGAAATTCATCCCCAAACCCTCTACATCACAAATCAACCTTCCTTATTTTTCCATTCAGATCTCTCCTTGGTCTGACTGAAGACAAATAAAAATGTTTTGAGTAAAAGGGAAAAAAACTACTTGAAATGTTTAACCCCTGCCTCCCTTTTGAAGAGCCCTGAGCCTTCCTCTCCAGGGACTGACCCACCAGAGGCGTAATTACCACCCTGCACACCTGCCAGGAGGGTCCCATATGGTGGCTGCTGCTTCTGCTACCCAAGGACTGCAGTGGGTCTCCGAGGCCCCACCTCCCACCTTCTGAGACCAGAGATGGGGGACAGAGTGGTGATGCAGCCTCCAGTGTTATAGAGGTGCCATGCATCTTATGACCCCACTCCGCATCTGTCTTATTCCGGAAGACACTGAGTATTATTTGACACTTAGATGCACCCCCCCCCCCACCAGATTGCCCAGCCCATCAGCTAGGATGCTACTAAGGAAAATGGAGAGAAGCAATTTGAAGGGGCAGTGAAGGGAACGAAAAGGGGAGGAAGACAGGAGTTGATGCTTGAACCAGGCTAAAAACGGAGAGAGGAGAAGGTACACTGCCAACTTACTGCCCTGAGACTAGACCATATGCCACCCCTTTCCTTGCGCACTCGCAGTCTGCTTTCCTGAAAGGGTCCCACAGGGTGAAGGACTGCCAGGTGCTCACAGGTGCCTCCAGCAAGCATCCATTTCCATCCCAGAACACTTGTTGACGAGTCTCAGATACTGAAAATGAGTCTTCTATACCCTATTAACTTTAGACTGTTTAGAACACTTCTCTGGGTTTCCCTTTGCCCATTTCAGTTTAGGAAAGGTGTCATCTCTCTGCCTGAATTCCTGGTTGGCAGTCAGAGGAGGGCTGATGTTTTGGCCCACTCTCAGATTACAATTTCATCCCTAGTTAAAAAGACTAAAAATAGCTAAAATTTCTCACCTTGAACCTGACTTTTCCTTTAAAAGCAGGATAGTAGGTGAGGAAGAACTTGTTAGTATAGCATCAATATAAAGAGAAAAAATGAATTAAAGTCTGATATAGCTGACATGTAAATTTTAAGAAAATGGGGAGGGTTCTGAGCTACAGTACATTCCAGAAAAGTGCTAAAGAACTTAAAGATATAAAGGTGTGTTTTAATTAAAAATTGTGGAGAAAAAGCTGGAAGTATTTTGACATTTGTGTAGGCTAAGCCAGATTATGAGAGATTTTGCTCCCAGTAATTTTAGACACAAAGTATAGGTACTTTTTAAAAGTATAAGTGTATTTTTTTCTTACAAATATAATTCCAAATCACACATCCAGAACCTTTTTATTAGTGTCACATTGTGTAAATTTAGTATAATGGTTTGGTTTAAAACTAATGTGGGCCTTCTGTTGGGATGGAAGGGAGATACATAAGGAAGGTTAGAAATATCTAAAAAGTCATTTGATGTATTGCAGCTCCATTGTTGAACACCCTGAATGGGGTTGTCCAACACATAGGAAAAATCTAATTATGGTGTTTCTCTGAACTAGGGCCATAAAAGAGAGAGGGAGAGGGAAAACGTACCCTTCCACCGCATACCCGGCATCCGAAGGGCTTTGTCTCCATCTCATCCCAAAGCCAGATCACCAGCTTCCCCCCGACTGTGGTAAGTTATATATAAGAGGCTGGCTGGGTGGCTTCATGCTGGAGAAGTAGTAGCCTCTGTCCTCTAAAAGGAAGCTATTCCTCCTACACGATTTGGCCTTAACTTAGGGAGTAACATTTTTCCTTAAAGAAAACAGAAAACTGGAATGGGTCATTAAAGTGAATGTTTCTGCATTTGTCACATAAAAGACAAATAGACAAATAGTACCTTCATTTTTTTTCCATATTGGTGTTCTGAGACTATTGCATGGCAAGGGGCTCAGGGAAAGAAGATTCTGGCAAGCCTGTTCTGACATGTTCCCTTCTCTTTATGCTGTGTGTGTGTTTCCCAGGCTCCCATCCAAGTCCCTTCCTCATTTGCCTGGCACACCCAGACCTACATCTTCCTTGCCTCCCGGATCAGTCAAAGCTACCCCTGCTCAGATCCGGCCCCCATCCCCTGGCAACATCCGCCCTGTCAAGAAAGAAGTCAGAGTGGAACCTGAGAGAAAAGACCCCGAGAAGGAACCTCAGATAGTTGCCAATGAACCCCCACTAAAGGGCAGAGCACCTTTAGTGAAGGTAGAAGAAACCACAGTTGAAGAGGGGACACCTGGTGAACCTGAGGCTGCCTCTGGTAAGAATCAGCTGACTTGTGATGGAATGTGGGTTGCTTCCACTCTCTTCATTTTTCCCTCCCCCCCCCCTTATTGGGGAATTGGAAATTCTATTCTGAGGCTAATTTTGGGACCTCTTCTTACATATAAAGAAAGTAGAATTGTATATCCAAAAAACTTACTGTTGGAGCTATAGCATATTATTAACTCAGTTGTGTTCAGAGCACTTGTATCAGAATCACTTGTATTATCTATTGCTGTTTTACAAATTATCCTAAAACTCTGCAGCTTGAAACAACAACAAGCAGTTATTATATCACAGCATCTCGGATCAGGAATTTGGGAGCAGCCTAGCTGGGTTGTTGGAGGATGGCTCATGCACATGGCTGTTGGCAGGTGGCCTCAGTTGCATGACATGTGAACCTCTCCATAGGGCTGCTTGGTGTCCTCACATTCTGTCTGCTTGCTCTGCTGGCTTCGCCCAGAGTGAGTGATCTAAGAGAGAGAACCAGGAGGAATCTGCAGTATCTTTTATGCCTAGTCTTAGAAGACACGCAAGTCACAATTTCTCTCATATTCTGTTCATTGGAAGGAAGTCCCTAGGTTCAACTCACACTCAAGTGGAAGGGATTCGTCTCTACCGTTTAAAGGGAGAATTGTCAAAGAATTTGTGCAAATATTTTTAAACCACCAAACCTACTGAATCAGAATATATGGTGGGTCCAAGGACTCGGAAAGATACTGAGCTCTCCAGGCAACTCCTGTGCAGGATTGACAGATAAAATACAGAGTGGCCAGTTATCACCCTATTCCCGTGCATCCTGGGGTCAAAGGACCACTGGCTTAGCCTATGTGCTAGACAGAGGTCAGAACTTTTTCCAGAAGACCCAGTGGATCTCATCTCTTCCCAGCTAACCAAATGTTATTTAGAAGTTTGAAATCACCGGGAACTAGGAATTCAGTGTTTCTTGTTGAAAATTGTGTTTGTTCAAAAGTTTTCTCCTTAAGACTTAATTTGAAGATAGAGGGTAGGGGCAAAGAAAGAACTGATGACTCAAAACAAATGGGGTTGTTAGAGAACGGAGGAGCCCAATGTTTGTCTGCATGCAAAGGAGAGGAGGAGAGAGGCCAAAGAGCATCCTGAGCATAAAGAAAAATCTGTGGGAGCGGAAGGAGAAATGTAAATCTTGACAAGAGGGTCTGGAATGGTCAGGTGCCAGAGATCGCACCTGGCTGTGGTGCCGTTGTGTGGCGCTCCCTGCTGGGCCAGCTCTCTAGGCCATTTTCGTGAATCGGAGTAAGGTCGGAGAACTTTTGCTCCCATCCTGCATCTTGGCATCAGGACTGTGGAGACCGGAGATGTATAAGGTGTACAAGTGCCAGCTCCTGAAGTGGACCTTGGCTCCTGCCACCTCAGACCCGGGACACAGCTTCGGGTAGACAAAAGGGATGTCTTCATTGGGTGTCATCTTCCCACCCTGAGTCTGGACTCGTGGCATGGACACTAAGGATGGTCAGCTTTAGCCCTCAAGCAATGAAGTCACCAAAGAGAAGGATTTTTACATTCTGATCAAAGGCAACTGGAAGATCTCACCTTCTTTTTGTTCAGGGTATAACTTCCCACAGAACCTAACGTGAGGCTCTGTGCTCAGTACACATTTGACATATGTTCTTAACTGATTTAACTTGTATAAAAATAAGACTTGTTGAAAAGCGTCAGCTTTGTTGGATGTCTCGCTTACACATGCAGCTTCCTGTTATCTGTTGCTTGGTTACAGACAGAATACAGTGAAACCGTGAGAACACACAGTAATAAACATTCCCTTTTCTTTTATAATGATGAATTCTAGGCCTGGGGTGTGGGGAATGCTAGTTTTTGTTTTGTTTTTTGGGTTTTGTTTCCAATTGGTTTTCTCCTTGTACCTATTTCTGCAGCTGCTCCAGCCCCAGCCCCAGCTCCAGTCCCAGCCTCAGTCCCAGTCCCAGTCCCAGCGCCGGTCCCAATGCCAGTCCCAGTGCCGTCATCCACTGTGACTGCCAGTGCTTCTCCTAAGACCTCGGCAGGCACCACCGACCCCGAAGAGGCCACGAGGCTGCTGGCTGAGAAGAGGCGGCTGGCGCGAGAGCAGCGGGAGAAGGAGGAGAGGGAGAAGAGGGAGCGGGAGGAGCTCGAAAGGTAAAGGAGCCACGTCGCTAAGTAAAGGTAAAGGGGTGACATTGCCAAGTGGTGTCATGCTGCCTTGGATTCGGCCTTCAGTCTGAGAGAGGAGAGGTAGTAGCCGCGAGAAAGGTGAATGGGACTGATTGTTTCCAAATTACTCTTATTTGGTGTTCCTGTGACCACTGAGTGATTTTTTTAAAATCACGTTTTCTTATTATAATGACAATACAACATTAATGGAGAAAGATTTAAAGAAAAAAATCTATAATCTTACGAGTTTTCAGTAATCGTGTAGATTTTGAATAACCCTTTTCCAGTCTCCAGTGTGCAGTAACGTGTACAAACATAAATATATACACACATATTTACATAATTATAACTACTGTCGAGGTACAGTTGTACAGGCTGGGGGTTTTTACCTAACACACTTCTTTTTTTCTTTTTTAAATATATCTTTATTGATTTCAGAGAGAGGAAAGGAGGGGGAGAGAGAGAGAGATAGAAACATCAATGATGAGAGTCATTGATCGAGCCTGCAACCCGGGCATGTGCCCTGACCGGGAATCGAACCCCGATCACCTGGATCCTAGGTTGACGCTCAGCCGCTGAGCCACGCCCACCCGGGCCCTAACACACTTCTAATCTCCATGTTTCCTCACTTTCTAATGGTTGTTTTAAAGCGGAATAGGAAAGGTTCTGTTTCCTTCCTTCCTCCAGATAGGAGGCCTCTCAGAGTAGTTAAGTGCCCGGGATTGTGTGCCAGGCAGTATTGCCAGGGCCTGTCTGCTTGCTTGGGCTCCTCCTGGGGCTAATAAGGCTAATGGCAACATAATTGCTCCTCAAATCGGGAACTGCACCCTGGGGAGGGTGGGTCATCTTGGAGGTCGGTCCCAGCAGGGACTGACCGGGCCTGGCCGTGCTCCTCCTGTCCTGTGCCAGAACATCGCGACCTTTGCTTATTGACAGCCCTTGAAGACAGTTAAATTGCAGATTCTTTTCCAAAACAAGCTCTCTCCCAGACAGAAACAGTTACATTGTCACAAGGCGACAGGAGCCTGGGAGGTGAGGGGGAGGAGTGGAAGGCGGCTTCACAGTTTGTCCCCGAAGGGCATGGAATTTGTCCAGCGGAGACCTTTCAGCCAGACCCCGGACAAACTGCCCAGGCGGTACCCACGACCTGCGCCTCTGTCCCTGAGGTCTTCTCACGTATCTTTGTTTCGCTCTCTTTCTCCAGACAGAAGAGGGAGGAATTGGCTCAAAAGGTGGCAGAAGAGAGAAGTCGGAGGGAGGAAGAATCCCGGCGGCTGGAGGCAGAGCAGGCCCGGGAGCGGGAAGAGCAGCTGCGGCGCCAGGCTGAGGAGCGGGCACGGCGGGAGCGCGAGGAGGTGGAGCGGCTGCAGAAACAGGTGGGCCCCGATGGAGGCCGCAGAAACAGGCGGGCCCCGATGGAGGCCGCAGAAACAGGCGGGCCCCGATGGAGGCCGCAGAAACAGGCGGGCCCCGATGGAGGCCGCAGAAACAGGCGGGCCCCGATGGAGGCCGCAGAAACAGGCGGGCCCCGATGGAGGCCGCAGAAACAGGTGGGCCCCGATGGAGGCCGCAGAAACAGGTGGGCCCCGATGGAGGCCGCAGAAACAGGTGGGCCCCGATGGAGGCTGCAGAAACAGGTGGGCCCCGATGGAGCCGCTGCAGAAACAGGTGGGGCCCAATGGAGGCTGCAGAAACAGGTGGGCCCCGATGGAGCGGCCGCAGAAACAGGTGGGCCCCGATGGAGCGGCCGCAGAAACAGGTGGGCCCTGGTGGAGGCAGCAGAAACAGGCGGGGTCCCATTGGAGCTGCTGCAGAAACAGGCAGGGCCCCCGGGCGCCCCTGCGGAGCTCGGGGCTGCCCTTGGCTCGGACGGTAGGGGTCATCTGCGGTGAGCGAGGAAGATGGGCAGCGGGTCCCTAGAATGGCCCGTTTCCCCATGCTCTCCACCGCTGGCCTCCACCCGGGCGCGCTGGGATCGGGGCAGCAGGCCCGCCAGCCTGCACGAAGCACATGCCAACCTCTCGTTTTCAGAAAGAAGAAGAAGCTCGTGTTCGCGAAGAAGCAGAGAGGGCCCGGCAGGAGCGGGAGAAGCACTTCCAGAGAGAAGAGCAGGAGCGCCTGGAGAGGAAGAAGGTAGCGGTGTCTGACCCAGAGGCCCCGACAAACTGTTCCGATTCTCTCTAGACCCGAAGCCGTCTAAAGACCAAGAGACTAGCTCATTGCCTTCAGAAAGCCAACTGCTCTGCCCATTCCAGATAAACTAAAGTAGCTCTCGGTATTGATAATCTCCTCCAAAGATATCACTACATTTCAACCTTCACCAAAAGGTTACTTCCAACCCATGGGCTTTTTAAGGCAGTTCTAACTTTTTGGAATAACTACAGTTAAGACAGAGCCGTGGGTATTATATTTTCCCAAAATAACAGACATGTTTGAATCACCTGCTGTTTGCTTAGTCAGGAAATTGTGCCACGCCAGCTTTTTCCTATATCTGATCTGTTCGTTCAATTCTTCCCTTCCAATAGCGACTTGAGGAGATTATGAAAAGAACCAGGAGAACAGAAGCTACAGATAAGGTATTGAGATGGCCATTGTTAGCCATTCTTAATGGCTTTTATTTTTCTTTACTTCACTTGTAACTAAGTCTTTTACCTTTTTTTCTTTGGTAGAAAACTGTTGATCAAAGAAATGGAGATATAGCCAAGGGAGCTCTCACTGGAGAAACAGGTATTTATTTCAGAGAACTCAATTCAAATATAGAATTTTTTAATTGACTTTCTAGAGATTAAGATATTCATCGATTGATTACAAAAACAAAAAGATATGATTGACTCACAGAAGTTAGGTGTGTATCATCTAGTCCACAGGTTTTCCCCTGTGTAAAACTCTCTCTGGCATTTCTGGAAGATTTTTTTCACATTTGTTTATACACAAGTGGAGTGCCTAATATCTTAAATCATTTTATTCTTATATGTATCTGTGTGTGTGTATATATATTTGTAAATATCTATATATGGCTATAGAGAAATATTCCATATACATGTGTACACACAAAATTAA
This sequence comes from Miniopterus schreibersii, assembly GCF_964146895.1. NCBI lineage: Eukaryota > Metazoa > Chordata > Mammalia > Chiroptera > Miniopteridae > Miniopterus > Miniopterus schreibersii. The sequence goes on along the minus strand of NC_138107.1, from coordinate 73,217,598 downwards.
AATTTTTCTTTGCATTTACAAAATTAACTTTCATTTTAATGTACATATTTTGACAACTTGTACTTATGGCAGTTCTCAAAAAAGGATTTAAATGTTATTTCTTTCAGTTCTGACTTCAGAATAGAGTTAAAATTTAAAATCTGTTGAAATTTCATTAGAAAGTTGTTTATATTCTGTAGGCAGTGATTATTAATTTCTTGGTGATTTTAAACCAGAGTTGGTTTAAGTAAAAATAACCTTAGTGTTTTAGTACTCGGGTTTAGTTAGTATTTACTAAATGCCCTTTTTGTGTCAGGTACACCCTGCATGCATCTTCTTGTTTAATTTCCACTGAGCCTTGTGAGAGAGAAGGTGCTTTATCTTGGAGTCAACAAGCGTTTTCAGAGACCTGCTGTGTGCCGGGCCCTGTTGTAGGTGCTAGGATTCAGTGTGACCAAGACAGGCAGGTCCCTACCTCCGAGGGGCACTCACATGAGTGACAGGCCCAGTTTGCACAGCTGGAGTCCAAGTAACCAGCTGCTAATTCTGTTCCTTCTGTGATTCCACGTGGTCTTCATGACTGTACATACAGGTGGTTGTAGGTAGCTCCTCCTCGCTCAAGTCTTCCTCTTTCCTCACCTGCAATATCAATATGAAAAGAAAGGACCACAGATACCGCAGCTTCTTTTTCTGTTTATTTTTAAAGATTAAAGATCAAATGAAATGATTTATGTGAAAGAACATTCTCTGTCAGCTCTGGGGGTTTTCAAATGTAAAATATTTGTATGGTGGGATTTGTTTTTATTTCAATAGAGACTATCCTAGTTTCTCTGTGTCATGATTGCTTATTGTGAGGTTTTCATGCTCTGTTAAAGATGCCCTAATTGTATTTGTTTAGAGAGTAGCCCTAGTGGTTGCATATTAACCCCGTTGCATTTTTAGCAGGTGTCTCCAAGAATGTTGTACTGGGTAGGTTGTCAGCAGGCATAGCACCCAGTGAGCCATCAGAATGAGCATATCAGGATGTAAATTGTACCAGCTCAGGATTATTTGAGGGGCTGATGCTGCAGTGTGTGCATGGCCTGGCTTCTTGTTCTTTATTTTCCCCTCCCTGCTGTTCTCCTATCAGTTCTTTCAGTATTCTTTGTACCTCAATCCGAGATAGAACCAAAGGCAAGAGGGAAGGTTACACTTGTCAGTTGCCATACCATTATTTATCAATACTCAAAAAATTGGTTTGAGTTATCACTAAAAAGAGGCCCAAGATTATGTGGCTAACAGGTATTTCTCCTCTCTTGGCCCCACGTCTGGTTGAGGGCTGACTGGTGTTACCAGTGCTCCAATGAGAATTCTAGGGCAGGCAGGCAGGTAGGCGAGTGTACACACCCATCAGAAGTCTTCTCAGAAGCTGCCTGTTTCCAGCTTTGCAAATGTTGGCAGCTTTCAAATGATCAATCTCTTCTTTACTTCAGTTATCAGTCTCTTTGTACCTCTGACATTTTATCAAATTTGTGTCAGCTGTTGAAATAACACTTCGTTGGAATTATTTCAGCTATTCTCACATCAAATAAAACCATAAACTGCCACAGATTTCCCTGCAACTTTGACCTATATGAAGGTTTATAAGACTTTAAGTAACCCTGGCCCAAATTTTAGAGTCAGTCATCAATATTGTTGGCTTAAGCTGGACTCTGACATTGAGTGTTGAACAGCAAGGTGCCACAGTTAAGTACAGCTCATGAAATCCCTGACATTCCAAGTGTGACTAGGACTAAACTGAGTTTTAAAAAATATTTTTTATCACTAAAGCTATTTCATGGTGATTTGTTACAAATCCTTCAGTAAAGATGTTCAGCCACGTTCTGATCAAGTCAGCTTACTGCTATCTTCATCAATTGTTTTCCTTTAAGTATTACATACTTTTTGTCCAGAGTCAACTTAGTACAAACAAAAATAATAACACTGGTTTTCACCCTTAAAATGTTCTGGGCACCATTCTAAGTACTTTGTATGTGTTAATACATTTACTTCTCACAGTAGCCTATGAGGTAGGTACCATCTGTGAGGAAACTGAGGCACGGAGAGTTTGTCACTTGCCCAAGGTCACGCAGCTGATAACCAGCAGAGGCAGGACAGAATCAGGCGTTCTAGCTCCTGGGGCTTAGGTTTGACAGGAGAGTGGTAATAACCCTCTGTTCCATCTTCTTTGCCCCTTCCAGTGGTATCTGCACTTCCATGTATGATGAACTCTCCAGGCAACGGAGACCCGGCGGCCAGCCCACATGTGGTTACCTCACACCAATCAAAAGCGACTGTGGACAGGTGAGTTAAGCAGCTGGGGCCTTTTTCACTGGCATGCACTGGAGCAGACACTCCTGTTTTCACACCACCAGTCCCGCCAGAATTTCCTGGGCCTCATGGAATTTCAGAGTTTTCATATTAGGATTTATGTTTATCTAGGTTCATTAAATTTTGGTGGATCTAGTAATTCTGTACTGTGAGAAAGGGAAAATATTTTTTTTCTTGAGTCTGTAAATATGATGGTGAAGGTTTTGTGTGACTATTAAAGAAAATTGCAAAAAATAATTTTACCTTTCTCTCTCTCTATATATAGCGTGATCTAGACCATATGCACACCCATTAGTGGTCTATAACAACTGTATTTTTGCTATAATATTTAGTGAGTCAGTATTTGTTCCACAGTAAAATCAATTTAGATATCAATAATTCTTATGACATATTAATAGTAGTAGTAGGGCTTGTTGAAGAATCACACAGTTGCTAACAGTCAAGAAAGGAGCATGTGTTGAAAGATTGCCTTTCTCTTTCCTTGCATTTATATCGACAACATCGTAAGAGCACTTTCAAAAATGAAAAATGAGAGCAATCATAGCTGTGCCTAATAATACAGTCATGAAGAACTTGTAGAAATAGTTATAATAATGTTGAAAATTTCAGCTATGATTTATTTTAGTTTTCAGAATTTAATTAATTACTTAATGAGTTTTCCAGTTTCTGATGCCAGAGCCTCTGCTACCATCAGAAAATTGATGGTCCTCAAATTAATTTTTTTAAGTCTAAAATTGCACACTACACATCACCTTACAGCATAATTGGCAACAATGAAAGAGTGTCATCCTAAAATGTTCATAAATCATATCTAATGACATCTTTCTGGGACAGTGAAACTTTTTATATTTTGCCAACCAAAGAGAATAATTTTCCTGAGAGAGATCTTAATAATAAGCTTTCAGTTTTGTTGAGTAAATTTACTGTCATAATTACCTAAGATGTATATTAGGGGATGTTTTATTCTTTTAGTTACAGGTTGATTTTCAAATAAAATATTTGTTCCCAACTGCTATAATTTATGATGTTCAACTCATTAATTTCAGAGTTTTTTAGGAAGAAATAAAAAGCGCCACAGAGCGAACCCCATTATTATGAGGAGGAATAGGTTTATTAAGCCACTGATAATTCTATCTGATCAATGAAATTAATTTATACGTTAGCTGACTCTCTTCAGTGGTAAAATCACCAAGTTATTAATCAATATATAAGAAACTGAAACATAAATTTACTATATAAAATGATATAAGTAATAAAATTCTGTTTTTGGTTAGTCTCCTCCACACACAGAGCACAATAGTTTATAATGTAAAATGTACAGCACTGTGAACTTACTGGTGTCATCCATATTTACCCAAGTAACAAATTGTCCTTTGTCGTGCATGTAAGATGATCCCTGTCAAACAACTAGGAGAAATGTAAGCAGAGACATTTTCTACTCTTTCACCTCACAATACAGGAAAATCCAGATTAGTTTCAATATAAACATTAGGATATAATACAGGAATCACCCTAATAGATTTAATCCTCTGGCTCCAGTGTGTCTCCCTTTAGAGGAAAAAAGAAAATCTGGCAGATTCCCAGACTTATCCAAGAGTTACTTTTATTATTTTTACAAATATAAACTTAGGTTTAAAATTTTGATAGCTCCTATTTATCTGGAAAGTCAAAACAACAAATCACAAATTAAAGTTAAAAATAACACTGCTTGGCCCTGGCTGGTGTGGCTCAGGTTGGAATCCTAGTTTTATTTCTGAGAAGACCATAGACTCTGGAATTAACCTACTTAAGTAAGACATAGTTTTCTCATCTGGACAGGGACATGTCTTTCCCACAAGGTATTGGGGCTCCAGTGAAATAGTGTCTGTGAGGGAGGTCTGAAAACTATGTTGAACCATCTAACAAATGTTAGATGTTATTTATTTTCGTCCTTCTAAGTGCAGTGTCCAAAAGACACACAGTACACTGGGTGTAGCTACAGTGTGATATTGTAGAAAAATGCTTTTGTGTTGTATCTGGTGTCCCAACTTTATGCCTTGAATTTTATTGGTCTTGTTTTCACCATCAAAACCTAAGGAATCAGTGTCACCAGGAAACAGTTTACAGTGATTCCAAGATCTGTTACCTCCATTGTAACTGACGGCTCTCCATCTTTTAAGGATAGTTCATCAGAGAGTTCTTTAAAATCACTGTTTTTACCTTGCCTACATTTAATGATTTTTCCATATTATCCTCAAGGGGTTATTCTTATGACTAGCATTTCCCGGAATAAACTATTTGCATACTTAAATTTTTCATCCTGCACGCCTCTAGATTATAATTAACCTAGTCTTAGCACTGATCCCTCAGGCTCTCTGCCACTCATACTCCTCCATCTAGAGAAGGACCTGCTGATACCTCCCTTTAATACCCTTCCCTGAGATAGTCTCCTATTCTTGAGTACACATTTCCTTTGATTCAGTGGGAACTCAAGTTTGTAAACAGTTTTGCATCTGAAAACCTGTTAAAGACTTTAAAATTACAAATAAATTACATCCATTGATGTTCTTTTTTTATTCCCAATTTCAAGTTGACCTTGAAATTTACCAAAGTCATTCTTTCTCACCTCCTCGCACATTGTTTAACGAAGCATTCCATAATCCTCATAAGGAGTCAGCATGTTGATTAAATACCCTACCATGCACCCAATGTAGAGTTATAGATGCCTCCCGCTTGCCCACCATGAATTAAATCACAGATTGGAGATTCCCAGGGTCCCTTCCAAAGAACCTGATGTGGTTGGTACCCTGTGGAAATCCACAGTCCTCCTTATGTTGCTTTTCTAGCAGCGGGAAAGAACAGCAGTTCCTGGAGCAGAAAAACTCCCTGAACCTTGCTCCTGACCTGGAGGGCCTGAGTGGCATGGCCGCCTCTGTGGTTTCTTTGGCTCTCAGCTTTTGGTGTGCAATCCTTTTAAAGTCTGAAAGCCATTATCCTTGCCCAACAGGCTCCCACTAACAATAGGTAGAATTGAAGAAGATTGGAGTCATCAAAATTCTGGCCAGCTTTCAGAGAAATACAGAAACCTGAGCAAGGATGATTCTTACTCCAGAAGCCCTTTCTGGTTCTTGAGAGAGTTTTTGTAGAGGGAAGTGCCCATTGATGGAGGAGAATGTTTTCTCATGAACAGGAAACTTGCTTTGGAACAGGAAACAAAGGATAAATGTGTGAACACAAAGGATGGGGCAGGAAATTCTTTTCAATTTCTCAAATCATTCTAATAGTTCTCCCACACCCAGCTGAGAATCTCTATTCTAGAAGCTAAAAAAACTCAGGAGTATTCAGGCTATCTTACCCTCCTAGTACCCCAGAGGACATTTTATGCTTGTTCTTAGCCCCAGGGGGCTGTCTCTTCCATAGAATGTTTCTCCTGTCAGATAAGGGATTTGTAGTAATTTTGGTGTTTGACCTAGTGGTTTTCCTCCAAATCTTAGGAGTATATCATTGTACTTAGTTTTTTTGCCTAATGGAGAAGTAACAGTCCCAAGCCCCTGTTATTCAAACAAAAAGAGATATGTCACTTTTAAAATTAATTGTTATGACATGATAATAAACATTAGGAAAAAACAAGGTCCTGGCTACAATAAGCAGTATGGACTGTCAGATTCCTGCCATAGTCCCAGTCCCCTTTTCTGGATTTTGTACCGACCAAGAGAAGTACATAGGCTTCAAGAGCCTTGCATCCAACTCCACCCTCCAGAGTGTAGCCAAAGAAGGAATTCACACGCTGGTGCCCCTCCTCTGAGAATACACACTCAGTGATTTCAGTTACAGTTCTATAGCTTCTGCCGTTCTCAGTGTCCCCTGAACATTTAATGATTAGTTATTTATCCAAAGCATATGGTACAATTATTCCCCTAATGGCTGACAAATAAGAATGGGTGGGGTTGCCAGGTAGGGTTGGGAGGAGGGAAGGAAGTCAGCTGTCGACGCAAGTCTAGGGTTGGCATCGCCGTCGCAGCTTGTTAGCACATGCAGCCTCCAAGGACGGGGCAGCTGAGGTGGCTGAGGGATGAGGGCTTTGCACATGCATCCTTCTGCTTTATCTTTTGCCAAAACTTCTTAAAATTTCTTTGGGATGAGAACCAGGACTGTTCCCCTGGTTACAGAAAGCCCACTGGTGTTGGGTAAGACCAGGAGGAGGGGTGTGGCAGCCCAAGCGCTCGGAAGGGCAGATGTTGAGCGTGTATGCATGCGTGTGCGTGCTCGTGCAGGCTGCCGTGATGCCAAGCCTCTTCTTCCCTCCTTGGTGAAATACCAGAAAGGCACCATTATGCTCTGAGCCTGCGTAATACTTTTATGTTTTTCTTTCATAGCACTTTTGTAAATAATGTTTTCAGTGTTACCTTGCAGGGCCTTGTGAGGTACTTAGGGCAGGCATCTTTATTTTTTTTCTAGGGGAAAACATTTGATACTTTAAAATATACCAAAATAGTATTCAAATCAGAAATGTTTTAGAATGTGTTTCACAAAATCAGTACTTATCATTGATTAGGAAAAGCAAATATTTCCCTAGTATGGGGGGAAAAGCAAAGACACCTCAAAAAAAAAAGCAATGGAAAGATTGCTTTATTTTATCATTTGGGAAGGAGATGGAAAAAGACAAATTGACTTGCTAAAGCTCAAGCATTTGGCATTACTGACACTAGAGACCTGATTTTCTGATCCCAAGCCTGTCTCTTTCCATAGACCTCTTTTTATAACTAGACATTCCATCTATGGTCAGTATGTATGAGAAGTCAAAACCTTCACAATTTTTGCTTTATATTTTTAGTCTTTTTCATTTTCCATTTGGAATTTGAAGTCTAGAATTTTATCAGATGTGGTCATTTTTCATACATGAGTTGAGCACTGAACAAATAGGAAGCTTGCAAATACATGTTTACTGCTGCAGTCAGATGAAGTGAACGGTGAAATTAGTCTAGCATTCATTTGCTGCATAGGCATGGTTTTACTTCATTGTAAAGCTTACTAATGAGCATATAGCATAAATGACCACCAATTTAGTTATGGAGCTTGTGAAGAGGGTGAAACACCTAAGAGAAACTGTAGGTAGAAAATTAAGAATTTGATGGCCAGTTAAAGGTACCTCAAAAATAAATCCAAGATACTAGACATGAATTAATCAATGAAAATCAAGGTGGGGTCAGAGGAAGACAAGTAGCAAAGATGAGAAGGTCGATCTTGAACAATTTACCTATAAAATTATGCATGTGTTTTAGGAAGCCAGAGATATCCAGGAAGGGCTAGAATTTGAATAGCCAGGGAGTGTAGAGAACGCACAATGAGAAAAGCACAGGACCAGAGATCAAGAGATCATGCAGACAGTCTGGACTGTCTGCCAGTAGTTGTGTGACTTTGTGCAGATCATTCCCCTGATCCCCAAACATAATCCTCTCGTCTTTGAAGTGAAGATCCTAATGACTCTTTATCAGACAAAGGAATGTAGAAATGCCTATAGTAGAAATTGTTAAATGTATGTAGGATTGTTCATGATGATGATGATGATAATGATGATCTATTCTAGTGAATAAATTATTCCATTTAATAAGTTTTATATCAAAATTAATTTTGATTTTTTTACATTTCCCAGTACTCCCAATTTGGAAAAGCAACCAAATGAAAACGGAGTATCTCTTGAGAATGAAAATTTTGAAGAAATCATAAACTTACCCGTTGGATCTAAACCATCCAGATTAGATGTCACCAATAGTGAGAACCCAGAGATTCCTTTGAATCCAATTTTGGCCTTTGAAGATGAAGGGACGCTTGGGCCCCTGCCTCAGGTAGATGGTGTTCAGACACAACAGACAGCAGGTAAGCTTGCTGCGAATTCCCTTCAGTAATTATCAAGATATATGTGACACCCAAGAGGGAATGAACCTTCTTCAGTGTGACTGTGGCACGCTTTGTCCTCTAATGGACCAAATAAGCCACAGGGACAAGATTATTCAGGCATCAAAGAAATTGAATTTTGAGTTGGGTTGGACAATTACTAGGGCCCCTCCTATTCTACCCAGTGTGGCAGTTCAGCGTGCAGCACCCTTTGGGGGTCCATGGGCCTGTTCTCATGGAACAGCACTCACTGCCCAGTGTGCGTCAGAGAGAGACAAGCACTTAATACCTCGACACAAGTTGGGGACCATTGGGCTGGTTCTGCCCACTGGAGAAAAGGTGTTTGGTTTTTATTCCATCTTTCTCAGCTCTTCAGAAGTTTGAAGACTGCCGTCGTGTTCTGCCGTCCTTTTCCTCCTGTTTGGGTTAAGCAACCTGGACCGTATACTATTGTCCTTTTTCATGTCACGAGGTAGTTACGATTTCAGTAATGGAACCATCTTCCCAACTAGGAGCTCGCTGAGCCCAAGGGCCTTCCATCCCAACTTGAGTAACTATAGCTGCTGTTGAAACTGCCAGTGACTCTCCTGTACTCTGTCTCTGGGACTCACACTTAATCTGAAGTCTGTACCAGAAGAACAGTCGCTTTACAGCGCCCAAAGATACAAGGAGTACATCAAAAGTTACCAACTTAGTGGCCATAGCAGCTCACCAGCCAGGTCCCGTTAGTCTCAAGGACTAGTAGGATAACCCCGGCTCCATCTTTTATCAAATCTCTGAATTCTATCAATGTCTCTTCCCAGCAGATCACTTTCATGTATTGACCAGCATATCTTTATTACACTGTTACGAACTGAACTGGCCAAATTCAGCATGTTTAAATGGAGTCAGTAAAGAATTATTTGTGATCAAATTGTTTTTTCTTTTACATTCCATCAGTGAACTTGTAACATATATTTCCCACTTTAAATTGTCGAAAAAGCCAATGTTGAACCACCTATCCAAATAAGTCTTTTTCACTTCTCTAGTGTACTGACTTTGGGAGTATAGCTTCACTGTAGTGACCCACTTTTCGAGACTGTAAAGGAAGCTGTAAGGCCCATCCCAGCTGGAAACACTGCTGGTCAGCTTGCTGCTTTGTCATATCACAGATTCACAGAGGGCAGGAACATCCAAGATGACTTTCTGCTTCACTTGTCAGGCCTTCAGTCACCTCTCGATTTATCCACATTCCATTCTCACTGTGCCCACCCTCCAGACCTTCTATAGGAAAGTAGTCCAATGTCTGTGATCTTAAGTGATGTAAGGGTTCTTTTGGGGGCATGACTATTTATTCACAAACAGTTATTTAATCTCCAACATATATTTGGAGACAGAAGCATCAGGTACTGAGGATACAAAGACGTATGTAATTCCCTAACCTCAAAGAAAAGTACAATCGTGGTATGCAGTTTAGAAAAGTAAATGAGATAGCCAAACTTGAAGTGAAGGACATGTGTTTTACTATTAGTGGTAGAATTCACTTAAATATGTGATCATGAATCCTGATAAAACTGCCTATTCTTAAAAGCATGGTGAAGTTTTAGAAATGTAAGATATTACTATAGCATTCTTTAAATAAGATTTTAGGTAAGTATATTAATCTGTTCTTTTTTTCTGTCTCCTAATATAGAAGTTATATGAGAATTTCTTCTGAAGAACCAAAGCAGGAATTTAATAAGAATTTCTACAATTAATGGAATTCCTTCCATGCCGTAAAGGAGCATCCCCCATCCTCCAGTTTTCTAAAGATTCCTTGACCATCATTTTGAAAAGACTTTATTAAAACCAGCTAAAGACAACAGACTGGAAAGCTTTTCTAATAATTTCGCCAATAGAAAAAAAGAAATGCTCCACGTTCTCCAGTACTTTAAAATGGCTTTTTCCAGTGAACTTCTTTTAGCAAATTTTTTTTTTTAATTCTCTGAAAGATGAGAGCATTTGGCTGTAAAAGAAATTGGCTGACTTGGCATGACTTTTCACATAGATATTCAGTCTTTAAAAGCTAACAGGTAAAATTGGCACACAAAAATTTACCTTTTACGATGCAATACTTGAAAAATAAGTACCTCTTTGCTCTACAAGTAGAGTGAATAGGAGAGGTGTTTAAATTAAGCCTGTTTGTTTAAATAATATTGCAAAGAGCTCTATTTGTAGAGGCAAATTATTGGCAGATCACCAGGTTCTTGTAAATGTAACTTGTACATGGACATTCTGCAAACCCAGCAGTCACATCCTTGCATCTCGTTTTCCAAAAGCCTACTAAACTGTTTTTAAATGTGAAGAAAAAAAACATTATTTTTTCAGAGCAAGAAAATAATTTACTGTCCTCTTAAATAATGTATTTATAAAGTCTTTCTAGATAAACTAATCAAATAAATTAGAATAATATGACTACAGTGCAGATTTCATTTATTAGATTCATTCCTTATGTTACCATGAGAGAATGTTACTGATGATTCAGGGTTATTTCCAAAGTCTGTGTATTGCTGCTGTCCCCAGTGATGGTGGGACTTATCTTTGCCTTACCTGATGACAAATTATGCTGGGGGGAGGGGGGATAAATATTTCTTTAAATAAAACAAAGAATTTGGTTTTGCTCGTTTAAGAGCAATGAAAAAACGATGGGACGCTGACTGTGTTTGGCACGCAGGACACAGTCACGAATGTCCTCGTTCTGCGTGGCACCCATCAGCTCTCACTTTGCTTTCTTCTTTACTTTTGCTGCTGAACTTAGCTGTACAAACTTGCACTTTCATCTCCTCATATAAATTCCATTTTATTTTACCATTTGAGAGGCTACAGGTGACTAAATATTGAAGGAGAGTGAGCACATGTGTATATGTGGAGTTATAAAAAGGTAAACTTCTAGCACTGTAGTGTATTGGTTTTTATTAAAAGAGAGATTGGTTAATCTACTCCATTGAATGAGAGACTATTCATTTATTGGACTATTTCCTTAAAATCCAAGCATATCGTCTTTAGTAATAGCTGTAATTTGTTAAAACGTTAATTTGGAGGTTTTCCCAATAACCAGTTGTCCATGTACACATAATCATATTAAAAATGTCTGTTCAACAAAGTTGTTTTATTTACTTAAATCAACCTAGCATGAAACATTAAATGTGTCTGACATAGTTTTACTTTTAGGTTTCTCATATGTTACAATTTTACTCATGTTAATTCTTGAGTTTTCCAATTGCCCTTCATTTGTCCTCAATGACATTTTCTCAGCTTCCTCTGAACAGGTATATAGAATATATTTATTTAAAATTAGAGCAATAGTTCTATTTTGACTTTTTTTTTAATTTATATTTTTAAACTTGAGCAATCATTAGCAAACTGAAAGCCTTTTAAGTAATCAAGTTTTAATTAGAAGTGGTATAAAATTGTTAACTTTGTCTTAAGAATGATACTGCCAAAGGATGACTTTGACCCAAATGGCTGAATTGCTTTCTGTCCAGCTCTTGAAGTTCAGTTAAGAGGTCTACAGAGGTCTTCTGTAGGCACCACGTTAATGGCAGTGCTCAGGGATCAAATAACGCTCACCATGGAATGAGGGTGGATGGACTTGCAGTTCCCCTCCACCTCACTGCAGATTCTCTAGGCCAGTTCCGTCACCAATCACAGATTCATTTGGTAGATAATCACCAGCTTTTACTGGACGGTAAAGTTATATGTCCCTTGCATAACCTCACTACCTGGTGGTATATTACAGTAAAAGCAAAACAGTTCTTTCACATGAACAAATATTAGCAAGCAAGGCCATGGAAAGCTTGGCGAAGATTCTTCCCTGCTCATAATCACGCAGACACCTTGACTGAAAGATTCACAGTGAAGCAGAAGCAATAATATTCTGAAGGCAGGATTAAGTAACCTAATTGGATCAGCAACAGTCTTAAATGTGTGGGGTTCAGGGGAAGGTGGCACAGGGGCAAACAGAGCTCTAGACTCGAGCTAATAAAAGTCATGAGCTTGCAGGATCTGCCATATTCTTATACCTCATTTCATGCATTTTTGCCTCTCAAAATTTTCCTAGGCAACCTTCAAGCTCCTTTTGTTAATGAAATATTACTAATATCCCTTATGCTGATTAACACTGGTGTAGATTTAGGTGACTTATTTAAAGCACCCACCTAGCCACCAGATTGTGGTCCTTCAAATGCTACCTGGCCTACTCCAGGGTGAGATTGAAGTTCAATTATATATGCACACAAAGTTTATATTAAAGCATTTTTTAATAAATTGTATATGTTAAAAGAAATTTTAAAAGTACCAATAAATTCTGCCTATTGCATTTAAAAAAAACCTGATGGACAGTATTCAATTATTGGCCTACAGCCTGGCTGGACATGGCTCAGCGGTTGAGCGTCAACCTAGGATCCAGGCGATCGGGGTTCGATTCCCGGTCAGGGCACATGCCCGGGTTGTGGGCTCGATCCCCAGTTAGGGGCATGCAAGAGGCAGCCGATCAATGACTCTCTCATCATTGATGTTTCTATGTCTCCCTCTTCTTTCCTCTCTCTGAAATCAATAGATATATTAAAAAAAAAATTTATTGGCCTACATCTATACTGTGCATAGAACATTAAAAGGCGTGATGAAATAGCTATTGGATCAGGTTGCAAAAAGCAACTTTTTAAAATGACCTTACTGTCAAGAAACACCATGCCCCCGCCACCACCCCCTCCACATGCTGTTTTTACTAAGCACTCTCAGAAATGCTCCGGGCTGTCATTTTCTCACGCCCTTTGGCATGTCATTGGTTTGGAGTAGGAGCTATAAACGCCAGGAAGAGGAAGGGAGAAGGGCCTGCTTGTGGACAGAAGGGGCAATTTGAAATGTGCTGCAAATAAAATGTTGTGCTAGTGACTGTTTCCTTGGTGACTACTCCTTGGGTTGTTATGTTGGTAGGTATGATTACAATTTTCGAGGTTAAAAGTAATTTTGGTAATTAGTGCCAAGATTGGTAAAGGTCAAAAGAAAAAAATTTAAATTGCTGTTTAAAAACATACACATAGCCCTGCCGGGCGTTGCTCAGCAGTTGAGCATCGACCTAGGATCTGGGAGATCGTGGTTCGATTCCCGGTCAGGGCACACGCCGGGGTTGTGGGCTCGATCCCCAGTCGGGGGCGTGCAGGAGGCAGCCGATCAATGACTCATCATTGATGTTTCTCTCTCTCTCTCTCTCTCTCTCCCTCCCCCTCCCTCTCTCAGAAATCAATAAAGATTAAAAAATAAAAGTGTACACATGAATTATTAGGACTGACAATCACTTTTGAGTTTCTGGATCTCTGAGACCTTGCAGAAGACTAAAGGGAGAGGGTTAAACAAGGCTAATGTTGGAAGCAACAGAAAAATGGTGAAGAGCTGGTGTCTGGTGTCAGACAGGTTTGAATACCAGGCCTAACACCTGTGAGCCGCCTGAGGCTTGGTAAATTAACCGGGGTTCCCCAGGTCTCAATTTCTTCATCCGTACATGCGAGAATAATGCCCATCGCATTGGGCTGTCATAGTCATTATAAAGTTGAATCAAATGAGAGTAAGTGTAAGTTTCTAACGCAGAATAATTGTTCACTAAATGTTAACATTTTCTGTCTTCAGTTTGAGGGCCTCTGGCAAGGCCAGCAGGACACTGCTCCAGAGGTGGGAACTTCACTGCTATTTTTCAACTGTGGCCTTAAATTCCACTTAAAAAAAATACAAGTTCCCCATTCTAAGTATTATACCAAGCAAGCTAAACAGATGTGAACTCATTTCTCTAGAACAATTTAACAAGTTGAGTCTCTAATCATTTTTGAGCGTTACCATATTACTATTTAAATTCGTAATTACTCCTCCTTCCACTCGTCCCAATATGTTCCTTTCAAAAACAGAGTTGCTTTATATTTTTATGTATTGACATTGAGAATTACCTTGTTGGCCACAGGCGCGGTCATAAGCGTTTGTGCAGAAGCTGCTGTGACCGTGGGCCGGCCCTCAGGAAGGCTGGGTGGCGCCGCAGGAGTCCCCGAAGCCCTGCTGAGCGGGGAGCTCAGCAAACCTTGCTCAGACCGCATCCAACGGCTCCTCCTCTCCAAACCGAGTCGTCTTTCCAAAGGATGTCGGGGAAGAGGGGCTCAGGAAGGCAAGCATCGGGGCCGCTGCTGGGCTTGAGGGCCAGCAAGGGCACCCCTCGGTCGGTTCCGTTGCTGCCGCGAGTCGCCCTGCGCAGAGTGGCCGCAGGAACCTGCCCCTTCCCCCGGAGCTGCCCTGCCAGCTGCTGCCGAGTGACACGGCCTCGGGCTGCAGGTCAGTGTCCCAGGCTTTTGGATGCTTGGATTTCACTGGGGGAGGGTTGGAAAGGGTAAGTGGGGAACCAACACCGACTGACATTATTTTGCCAAGGTGAGAACAGTAAAAATAAATAAAATTACTCTCATGGTCAGTCTCCGTGGCCCGTTCCTTCAGGCCGTGCATCTATGCTGACATGTCAGGAAACTGGGGAAGGGTACAGAGTATCCCTTTTCCTCACTGGATTCAGCTCCCGCCCCTGTGACAGCTGGCTTGGCAACACTCCGCTCTGGTCGCCTTTCTCCTTGTCTGACCCCCGTTGCCTTAGAGGTGTTCCCTTCACCAGCCAGCCCAACCGCTTGTACTCACATCCTTGCTGTCGGGTTGGCTTCCAGGAAAAATAACATTATTCTAAGGCCTATCAGCATAATTTTATAAGACATTTTCACCCCTAAAAAGTTAAAAACACAGCTCTTGTTCTTGAAGAAATGAATAAATTCAACTTGGAAAACTCAGTCTAGTGCTCTCATTCTCTTTTTGTCACACAAACACGCCAGTCAGTTGACGAATGTTTTCAGCATAATTCAGTGCTTGCTGGGTATAAATTAACAACAGTGAACATGCTTTAACTTCTGTGCAGATATAGGCCTGTGATCATCTGTGATCACACAAATGTTTCCATCATTATTTTTACTCTATCGTCAGGCCAGTGGTTCCCAGCTGTTGAACTCATGTCTTCTCAGTTGTGTACTGATGTCCCAAATCATTTTTGCTGAGATCGCTACATTTTTTAAAACCCTACTCCTCTTCATAGTCCCTGAAGTCTCTTATGGGGTGACCACTCCTAATCCCCAAAGCGCTGTGTCTGTGCTGCTTTTGCCAAGTTTGGGGAGAGTTGGAGTCTTGAGTTTGTAGCATTTTCTGAAAGAAAGAATCAAAAGGAAAAAAAAATCTGACAACCTTTCTAACAACATGCTAAATTCAGAAAATTGTCAAGAACTTAAAAAAATTGCTACCGCTACTTACAGAAATTGCTAGTCAGGGGAGGGATGTATTTTTTTTTTTTCCCCCAGATTTCTTTATAGGGACCAAGTGGAAGTGGTATGGAAATATGAATAGCTAATGAAATAAGTGTTGTGTTTTGTAAAGAAACATGAAAGCAAAAATAAAACCAGACACTAGGTAAAGTGGTAAGGACAGGTGTTAATCAGTAATATACAGTTGCAATAGGGAAAAGAATCCAGGATGAACTGCAAACTTCAATTTGCACAGGGGTGATTGGGTATCTTTAAAGGGAATAGGGAGGGAGGGGGCTGAGCAGGGACTCGGTAGAGTCAGAGGAGTGAAAAGTCACACAATGTGGAAAGGTATGTTCCAAGTGAGCCCCTTCAGGGTTTGTTGACTGGCTCATCCAAGTTAGGCTGCTGCCCTCCCACAGAGCTTTATTTCTGTGGAATTAAACCCCTGAGGTTCCAAGGTCCCATTTCCCTTGTCCCACCAAGGAAGAAGTCCAGCTGTGCCTTTAGCGGGGCTGGGCTTAAAGCTGTTGCCCAGAGTTTCCGTTCGATGTTGGAGCAGTCTC
Organism: Miniopterus schreibersii; assembly: GCF_964146895.1. Taxonomy (NCBI): domain Eukaryota; kingdom Metazoa; phylum Chordata; class Mammalia; order Chiroptera; family Miniopteridae; genus Miniopterus; species Miniopterus schreibersii. The sequence goes on along the minus strand of NC_138107.1, from coordinate 73,201,502 downwards.
CAATCCAGCATCAGGCTAGCTTAGTTTGTGTTCCCAGCTGCAGCCTATCAGTCCATTGTGTGTGGGGCCTGAATGCCAGGGGCTGTGCACCTTTTATGAACACCGGCGAATGCAAGGAAGCAGGAGCAATACCAGGGGAACAAGAGAGGCACAAGAGCCAAGAGTGACAAGAGAGAGCAAACTCCTTTGGGGGATTATGTGTTCCCAAATTTTTGCAGGTTTGTATTGGCTCCACCCCCTCTAGTCAGTGATCTCTGTTCCCAGGTTTGACTGGCAGCAAGCACCTTCCCTACCTCACCCCAACTCACTGCACAATGCACCCATCTTCCCTTTTGTTAGACCCCTTCCCCCAGCGGTCTGCAGGAAATGGACCAGTGGTTCCCTGGGGAGTGTAAAGTTGCAGCTTCCTGGTGAAACTGCGCAGATGGCCATGCTTATAATGTCTGGCCTTCCTTTTTCTCCTTTCCTATTATTAATAACTAGCTAATTACAATGGTAGTATATATATGTATATGCATGCATTTATTTCTTAGCTCTGCCTACTAACAGGGCCAAAAATGCATAAGCTAAATTTAATGATGATGAAACCTCAGGCAATGCCAAAATAAAGAGCATTTTACAAAGTAATAGGCCTGTACTCTTCAAAATGTTAAGGTCATGAAAGATAAGGAAAGACAAAAACATCTCCAGATCAAAGGAGACTAAAAAGAAAACCTAAAAACTAAATACAACATATACTCCCGGATTGCCTTCTTTGTCTGTAAAAGACAATATTAGAACAATAGGGAAAACAAAAGGGGGGAGGGCATCCTGGTAATGTATCAATGCTAATTTTCAATTTTCGTAGTTCTACTTTCCTTAGGTAGGAGAGTACTCCTGTTAGGAACTACATGATGAAGTGTTAAAGGGTACTAGGGCACATGTCTGCCATCCTCAAATAGCTTGAGAGGAAATGTAGATAATATATACATAAGAGATAAATTGTATGTGTGGAGGGTGTAGATAGAGAAAGGACCAGTGATGAGGCAAATGTAAAAAGTTAACAACTAGGAATCTGTGTGAAGAGTAGATGGAAGTTCTTTGTGTTGTTCCTATTTTTCTACTGTATAAAATTATTCCAAAATAAAAGCTAAAAAAATATATGTACACAAGTTTGGAATACTCCCTGTTCCTTCTGCCTGCCGTTAGCACATAAAATAGAACAACAATTATGACCTAGGTTAGGATTCCTGCCACAGCTGTGCTGTAAACCAGCACTACGATCTCAAACAAGTCGACCAGCAGCAATGGTTTACGTCTATCAAGGTTTTATTCTATACAGAGACAGTGCCAAACCACTTTATGCCTGTTATGCCACCCCCCCAACAAAGCCATGAGGCTCAGGGAGCTAAGCACCTTGCCCAGGACCACACAGCTATTAAGGGACAAGAGCAGGCTGTGAATTCAGGCCTAACTCATGCACAGCTCAGGCTAACTATGGCCCTGCTACATGAATTTGTAAAAAGACACAATTGCAGCCCTGGCCGGTGTGGCTCAGGTGGTTGGAGCATTAACCCAAACACCAAAAGGTGGCAGGTTTGATTTCGAGTCAGGGCACATACCCAGGTTTTGGGTTCAACCCCCGGTCAGGAGGAAACCAATTGATGTTTCTCTCTCTCTCTCTCAAATCAGTTTTTTTTTTAAAAAGACAATTGCATTAGATGACTGCTAAGCTTTCTCTTAGAACTAAGATTCTATTAGACATATTTCCAGGTTTGTTTGTTGTTGTTTTTTAAATATGTCTTTATTGATTTCAGAGAGAAGAAGAGAGAGAGAGAAAGATAAATGATGAGAGAGTCATTGGTCAGCTGCCTCCTCCATGGCCCCTACCGGGAATCGAGCCCCCAACCCGGGCATGTGCCCTAACTGGGAATCTAACCGCAATCTCCTGGATCATAGGTTGATGCTCAACTGCTGAGCCACGCCAGCCGGGCTCCAGGTTTCTTTTCTGAGGATTATCATCCATTTAATGTGGTAGGGAGGGTGTTCCAGGTGACTCTTACAGCCCAAACCCCTTTATCAATTCTTCATAAGTAATTGTTTCTTTAAAAAGTATAAAAGCAGTCTGCTTCAGTAACTTCTTTGAGCCTCATATTTCTATTAGCTCCCATATGACATGCAAAATTAATTTTTTCTCCTGTTAATCTGTCTTATGTCAACTTAATTAGTAGGCCAGCCAAAGAAGCTAGAAGGAAATAAGGAAAAAACTCCCTCTCCCCTACAGTATTTTCTCTTGACCTGCAGGTAGGTGGCCAGCATCTCCCCCTCAGGTGTGTTTTGCTGTATGGTAGCACTTACTTCTAGTACTAAAACATCAGAGCTGCTCTCTTAAGAGGACACCAGGTCCTGGCCATGATTTATGTGCCATGACCACACAGTCTGGTTTGCCCGGGAAAGTCCCCATTATGCCGGCTGTCCAGGGATGAATGCTAATAGCACTCTCTTTCACTCTTCAAACAGTCTGTTTGGTCACTGATTCTATCATCAGGTAGCCAGAGCCCTCCTTCCAGGTTCTAGCTGTCAGATTCCCATGTAGGCCGTCTGTTTCCTATGCACCCCCAGTTTGTCCCATCTCTAGGCAGCAGATCTTGGACCAGACCTCATCGCACTCTGTCCCCAAGACATAAAAAGAACCACCAGACAGTGACAAAGATTTATAGTTTCACTGAACACCAGCACAGATCTGCCTGCCAACTGAAGGAGCTTCATGCATTCTGTCTTTAAATCACACGCACACAGGTATTACTCTTAATGTCAAATTTGCAAACCCAATTCTTTCCTTGTCAAAGCACGTGTTGTTTATATAAGCCCTAAGTGCCTTGTGCTGATGGTTTCTCTTTGTATCCTGATCGTTTGACTCCGAGATATAATTCTCTCTAATGCTGCAGCTCAGACTGGGTTCCCAGCCTGCATCCTGGTCCTCTCTTGATAATGACATCATCACTCATTCTCCAGCTGGAAGTGACAAGGGTTGCCATGACAGAACAAATAGGCTTTGCTGGCAGAGGCTTTTGTAGGTGGGGGTGTGGATCCTCTACATCTTTGGCTTTCAGGGCTAATGAAATTGGCCTGTCTGACAGCTTGGAAATAACAGTAAAATAGAGAAGCCGAAGGCAACTGACAAGATATTTTAAAACATGTCAGCCCTGGCCGGTGTTGCTCAGTGGTTAGTGTCGGCTCACCAGTTCGATTCCCCGTTAAGGGCACATACCTGGGGTTCGGATTTGCTCCCTGCCCCTGGTCCATATGTCTCTCACATATCCTGTCTCCCTCGCTCTCTCTTTCTCTTTCTCTCTCTCTCCCTCCCTCCCCCTCCCTCCCACTCTCTGAAAAACAATGAAAAAAATATCCTCATGTGAGGATTAAAAATAAATAAATAAGACCTCAAAAAACAAAGTCATTATTTATGCTCCTTAGGCCTGAAGAATCCCAATGTTTAACTATAAAATGTTCTCTTCCTATTCTAGATACAAGCTCTAATGTGACAAGAACCATTTAAGTGAGCAGAGAGTCAACAATGTGAATAATAGCAGCCGTTTGTTAAGGGCTACTTTGCAGCAGACTCAGGGACTTGGCATCATTTCGAGCCCTCCAGCCGCCAGTGGAGGTAAGTATCGTTATTCCTGTATTCGAGCTGGGATTTGAACCCAAGTTACACTGGCTCCAAAGCCTGTGATCTGTCCACCAAATGCCGCCCAAGGAGAGGTCCACAGATAAACTCTACAGGTGGTACTCACTGCTTGCGCTTGACATTTTAGGGGTGGGTTAGAAAAGGAATGAAAAATTAGATTTGGGAACCAAGGCAGTCCTAAGACGTACCTTCCTGTACTCAACACAGCCCTAAGATAACTTAATGAATAAAGCCAGCGCATAAAATCAACAGCCATGGGCTATAAATATTAACTTTATTCCCCATTTTGCTCTCTCCACGCTGTTCCCATGGAGACATAGCTCCTCAATTCATCCGGAATCCACCTCGCCCAGGGGATATGATTGTTAAGAGCTTTGCAAGAGGCCCAAGGAGACACAGACACTGCAAAGCTTTGGCCTCTGAACAGATTCATTCCTTTTTCTTCTCGCTCTCTTTCTCCCTCTCCCACTTCATTAGAAACTGATGATGAGATGGATTTTGTAATGAGATATGGACTCAACAGAATACTCCATTTGCAAACATTCTCAGGAAGAAAAAAAAATCTCTATGGTGACGGCCACTTGCAGACGAGTGACAGCAGCCACTGCTTTTGGAGAAGCTATTCTCTCAGGGCAAGGAACCTCCCCTAGATCGGGTAGATATCACTCATACCCGCGGGTCTAATTAAACATTCCTCACCCATTCTGAGCTCTAGCTTAATTAAAGCATTTATGCTGCCGTTTTAACATTGAGATATATTCCATTTCCTGCAAACAACAGGGATTCTTGAAACCAGAAATCACCTTTAGATAAAATGTTGTGATCTAACGTGGAACCAAATGCTGCCTCCTGTTTTATCTCAAATAGATTTCTAATTTGGCCATTCTGGCACTATTTACTTCCTTGTTTCTCAAAATAGGTATGGGGGGGCTTAGGTCAAAAAATAAACTCAGCTGTCCCTCAAAGGGTCAATCCTCAGTATATGAAAAACATCTTGATAGAAAAGTTACTGACTAAGATTCTTAGTATCCAAAGACAAAACCTAATAATAATGACAAATAAAAGTGAAATTGAATTATCTTGAAAAACAAAGTGGAACAAGAAAAAAAAATTAGCCCTGCTGGTGTGGCGGCTCAGGGATTGAGCATCAACCTATGATCCCCTGGTTTTGGGCTCGATCCTCAGCAGGGGGCATGCAGGAGGCAACTGATCAATGAATCTCATCATTGATGTTTCTCTCTCTCTCTCTGAAAGAAAAACATATTTAGAAAAGAAAATGTGAACTTCTTCTGGTCTTTATTATTCATTTTGGTTTCTCTTTTCCCCCCCTTGTTATCCTAAGCCTACGAAGAAGACTTTTATGAGTCTTTGAGGTTCCTACCCTTCTTTGCCTTGCCAATAGGATAAATTACCTTAAACTCAGAAAAGGAGTGGGAGTCAAAGTGCAGTCCTCACCTACATGTGAATATATACGTGAATGCTGTGTCCACCACAAGCCAGGCTCTGGAGCTGTTCAATTGCATTTCTCATTCAGTGAGGCTTCAGGCTGTCACTCAACTGTTCTGCTCGGGCACCAGAAGTATCAGAACAAGCACGGCAGTTAAAGTGTGGAAATGTTTCTTCTATACCCTAACGCTAGGTAGGTTAAAAGGAAACCGGTTGAGAAGATTTCCTGCTAATACAATAAAGTGCTTGGCATAAAACAGGAGTGAAGCAAAACTTAGCTCCCCTTTCCATCCGGGGGAGTGACTTAACTTGTACTAGAAAGTTCCACCGACATAGCGATGTTTTCACATTGCAGCTCATAAGCTTGAAAGTGTCCTCACTAAAGGCTGGCAGAGCAGCTCTGGAAAGTGTTGGCATATCCTGTCCACGCCCTGCTTCCCCCTCGGTCCCATACCGACTTCTCTCCTTCCCGGAGCCCTAATCCACTCAAGGCCACAGAAAATGCGATTAAAGCGTTTGGATGCTGGGCACTGTCTGAACCCAATCTTTATTAAGTGCTGTGTGTCGGGTCCTGGCTCCTCCTACGCTAGGATTTGTCCCCTCAGGAGGTGAATGACAAAAGGCAGGATGACAGAGAAAGAATGTAAGTGGGCTAAACGTGTCAGTCAAGCTTTCGGCCTAAATGAGAAACGGCCGAGCCCCCACAACTACATCAGGTAATGCGGGCTGTTTCAAATCACCCGCTATGTCAATGTGTCTGTTTTACAAAGACCCGCTCTGTACCGTTCAGGGGACCCATAAGCTTTGTAAATAAGCACAATTTTGTTCTAGTCGTTAATAGGACCCAAGAGTACCAAAAGCCAGTGTGACATGGGCTCTGATATTTCTCAGCAGTTCGGCGAGGGGGCTTCTCGTTGGAAATGTGTGTTGCTGTCAGAGGGTCGTTTCAAACAGAATCTGTGCCCATGGCCACATCAAAATCATCTTTTTTCTCTTTCCTCCCCCCCCCCTTCTCATTTTTTCTCTTCTACCTCACATTTTATTAAACTCCTTTCTGCCATGTAGTGGTTAATGCTTATTGATTGTATTCTGTGGAGTTGTACCATTTGCCTACTATTTATCCCTCCATTTTCATACCTTCTCACAAATTAGGATCTTGTTAAGACTTTTTTCAGGCTAACTAAAAACAATATTTTTAATTAAGTTAAATGCTAAATCTCATTTCAGAGAGGAAAAAGTCCTGCTTCATGACATCTAGCACAATGCTAAACATTTTCAGAATTTACTGCAAGGGCAGTTTTTGAAAATCCGCAAAGAAAATGAGCCTCACTATGGAGTGATTAAGATTCAGTGCATTTCACCTCAAGAGAAAATCCAAGCTGTTGCTCACTAAAGACTTATAAATCTTACAAATCTGAAATGTTTTGTTCTGTGCTTGCCAGGGTATGATCTTATTAGGACATGAAAAGCCTCTTGCTTTTAATTCTCACTAGCAGATATCACTCCATCTGGGGCCAGTAACTCGGATCTAAATGGGGCCAAAGTAGCTCAGCAGAGTAACCTCAGAGCCTTCTCTCCCCTTAATGCTGCAAATCTGAAAGATCCCTAAAGTTAGACTCAAACTAGCAGGGATGTGCATCCTGTTGGATTTGGGGGCAATGGGGGGGCTGAGGCTGCCATGCTGTGACTGAGAGTGCAAGGTCTGGAGTTCCAACCCTTGTTTCAGTTCTGACTGTGCTATTCCCTAGCTGCCTGGAAACTTCTCTGTTCCTGTATTCCCATTTGTAAAATGGGTGTAACAATAGTACCTACCTCCTAGAGTGGATAGTGACTAAATGAAATAAGATGTGGAAAGCATTTACAATAGTGCTTGACATAAATATTAGCTATTACTATTATTGCTACTTGAATTTGTAGGAGTATTTTGCAAAGAACATTAGCTTGGACCAAGAGCACTTGTCTGATTGTTTTGCCTAAGATTTTAAAAGAAAATATAGTTTTAACTGTTTTGTGTTGTGTGACATGCAGAAACCCTGGTAAAATATAAAAATTACAGTTTAAGGAATTATTTTAAATCTAACATCCTTGTAAATATCTCCCAGGTCAGAGAGAACCTTACCAGAACCCCAGAAAGCCTCTGCAAACCCTTTCCAAAACACAAACTCCTCCCTCCTCAGAAGTAACCACTATTTTTATTTAAATATAATCACTTTCTCTCCTCTCTTTTTTTTTTTTCACTCTCTTTATGCTTTTAACCTAAGCATAGCTAAACACTATGTTGTGGTTTTGCTGTCTTTTTACAACAAATATAAATGGAATTGTTCAGTATATATTCTTTTGTGTCTGGTTTCTTTTGTTCAGCATTACATTTTTAAGAATTCCACATTTATTTATTATTGTTTTCCACTGTATGAATATGTCACAAGGTGTATATTGTTCCTGCTCTTGATAGACATGTGTGTTGTTTCCAATTTGAGCTATTAAATTGCTGCTATACATTCTGTTGAACACGCGTCTTGGAGGACACACACGCGCATTTTATATTCCCGGAGTGGACTTGCTTGATGACAGGAATGCAAATGTTCAAATTTAGTTGATGATGCCAATGTGTTTTCTGAGATAAGTGTGCCAACAATGATGAGAGCTCCTGTTGCCCCATATTCTTGCTCCAAATTGGTCTTGTTACACTTTTTAGTTTTAGACATTCTCGTGGGCATAGAGCGGTATCTCATTGCATTTCCTGGATTACTAATGATGTTGAGCACTTTTTCCATTTTTATTGGCCATTTGGATATGCAACTCTCTTGCCTGTTTCTCTTTTTTTATTATTGATTTGCAGGACTTCTTAATATAGTCTGCATGCAATTTTTTGTTGTTTATTGGTATTGATTGCAAATGTCTTCTCCAAGTTTTTAGCTTGCATTTTCACTCTCTCTCTCTCTCTTTTTTAATATATATCTTTATTGATTTCAGAGGGAAGAAGGGAGAGGAAGAGAGAGAGAAAAACAAACATCAATGATGAGAGAGTCATTGACCGGCTGCCTCCTGCATGCCCTCGACTGGGGATCGAGCCTGGGCATGTGCCCTGACTGGAACTGAACTTCGCTCTCCTGGATCATAGGTAGATAGATGCTCAACCACTTAGCCACACTGGCCGGGCCATTTTCACTCTCTTAATGGTGTCTTTTGCTGAGCAAAAGTTCTTAATTTTAATATAGTTGAAATTATCAATCCATTTCTTTATGGTCATTCCTTTCTGTGTCCTATTTTTAAATTTTTCCTAACCCTGAGGTCATGAAGATATCTGATATTGTCTTTGAAGATCTTTATTGTTTAACGGTTCTCAAGTAGGTCTTTGTCTTAGTCAGCTCCGGCTGCCCTAACAAAACACCTGGACTAGGTGGCTTAATCTACACCCCCCCCCCCCAGCTTCCCAATGAGATTCCTCAGTCTGTCCCATGCCTCCATGTCTCTGGATCTATTTTGTTTGTCAGTATATTTTGTTCATTAGATTCAGTTTACTATCTAAAGGAAGTTCTCTCTACTACTAGTCTACTAAAGTTTTTATCATGAATGGATGGTACATTATTTTAAAAGTATCTGGAAGACACAATCCTTGTTCTCCAAAAGACCTATGAAAGTAAAAAGTCCTCTACATATGAGAAAGAAGGTGCCTTTTATTTGATCCTTGGTGAAAAATGGAATGGACTATTGATCACAAAATACCTATTCTAAACGGACAAGCAGTGTGAGCAGGAAGAATCTCTAGGTGCAAGTTGTCTGTTTTCCTAGATATATACATACATATATATATATATGTAGATAGATGATAGATAGATAGATAGATATAGATAGATAGATATAGATATAGATATAGATATATAGATATATATAGATATATATAGATATATAGATAATATTAAAATGGAATGTGGAATATTTTTAAGTCTTCAAGTTACAAGATTTTGAAATGGTAAGATTTTGGTTGGGTTCCCGACCCCCCATATTAATTTTTTGTAATAAGCGTAGTGATAAAGGAATTACAAAGGGGAAAAAAAAACCACCTAACAGCCCTGTTATGTCTCCAAACTTCCAGGAGGTGGAGGCAGCGAGCCACTAAGATTTCAGCCTAACAGGTTTCCAGCCTTGGAACACCTTTTACCAACTTGAATTGTGCAAAGAAGCTGGCCTTTCTAGCTCTTTTATTCTTCTTTTGTTTAACCGGTAGCACTCCTAGGAGGAGATCACCCTCACTGTGGCAGAATTATGTAAGGGGTGCTGCTTCCCTGGTTTGACCTCACTGGGCCACACTACTCAGGTCCCTGTAAATATAAAAATACCTGGAGGAGCTCCTTAGCTTGGACTAATGACAACAGGATTCATTTGAAATGACTGAACTCACACCCTAAAATGCGTAAACAGATGTAAGTGTACGCTACTCACTGTCTTAGTTTACTTGGGCTGCCCTGAGAAAAGGCCATACACAGAGAAAAAAGCAAGTCCTGTGGCACTAAACACTGTTACTGGAAATTCCCTTTCAATCTTGTGAAATAATCAAGTGTTTTTCTCAGATATATGAGTCAACAAATTACCCTCCTATTTAAGCTAGTTTCAGATGTTTTCCTGTTACTTGCAGTAAAAGCTGTCCTGATAAATAGATTCTACATAAAACCTTTTGCATGGTGCCTAGGACTTTAAATGCTTAAGGATTACTATATAATTTAGACTAGAAAAAATAGAACTGATTATAAAATTCTATTTATAAAATAGCCCTTACAATTTAGTTTGAAAAATCTTGATAGCTTCATTTTGTTTTTTGAGAGAATGAATCATTTGTATAGAGGATATAGTGTTGTTGTTTTTTTAAGCTTTTGAAATAAGTTCCAAGTTACAGTAAAGTTAAAAGAATTGTACAAAGGACTTTTGTATGTCTGTCTCCCAGATTCAGCAACTCAACATTTTATAGTCGTTCCATTTAGTTACCATTTCCTTTCCCTCTTGCCTTGTGCTAAGCCACTTAAGGCTACCGAGCACTTAAAATATGACCAATGTGATTGAAGAACTGAATTTCTAATTTAAATATAAATTTTTATAGTGACAATCAATTCAGTTATTGGAAAAAATTTTAAGTATGCTTGCAGCAACTTCATTATGTAAATCTACTTTTTACAAGATATTAATTTTATGACATCTGAATACAGACCAAGTATTTCTGGTAAAAATTTAGCATCCAAATTGAGATGTGCTGTTAGTATAAAATATACACCTGGATTTCAAAGACCTAGTATGAAGAAAGGAATGTAAAACATTTCAATGTTAATTTTTCAGTATGATTACCTGCTGTAATTAAAATATTTTGAGTATACTGGGTTAAATAAGGATATTATTTAAATTAATTTTACCTGTTTTTACTTTTAAAATGTGGCTACTAGTGTATTTAAAATCACATTTGCCTTGCATTATATTTCTATAGACTGTGCTGCTTAGTCCATTTGAGAGTGAGCTGCAAATATCCTACTCCTTTATTCCTAAATCTTTTTTAGCATCCATTACTAAGCAAAGGACATTGCTTATATAACCAGTATAATATAGGTTTTCTTTTTGTGCTATTGATCTTGATGTAGAAAAGATGAATGAAACTGCCATTTCATAATGACTTTTTTTCATCAAGAATTTGACTAGAAGCAAAAATGGCCTCTGTAGAATCTCAATTACATTAAATTTTATCAAAGTATAAAGTATTTTCAGAGATTCAGTAGAGAGCTGTAGGCTTATTGCAAAAACAAAAGAAAATGTAGAAATAGTTCTCCTGGATCTAAAATCCTCAAGGAAGACAATGATCTGGAATTTTCCACATGAACATTGTCAACGTAAGAAACATTCAAACCTGTAGAGGATATTTATGAGTTTGAGACAATTGCTGGAAAGCAAAATCTCAACAGATTGAGAAAATGCTCTGGAAAATGACAGTTTTACCACTTATTTTATACTTTAGAATCAAAGGGGAAGACCTAAGGGGCTTACATGAAATGCATTGGTGATAGATTAGGGAGGCAGGAGAAGGCAAAGCAGGGAGATCTCTGGAATTGTATAAAAAGTAAAACAAATAAAAACATACTTCTTTTACATAAATATAGGATAGTTAGGTCAACAATTAACATGATAATAATAACAGTGTGGGGATGTGTGGTTTCTGCTTTGGTGCAGTGTTTGTACTCTGAGGGTTCCATCCAAAAAGACAACAGACAGGCTCAGTTACGGTAAAGACTGACCTTTCTCATGGAAATACCAGCCTAGGACTTGACTACCCTCCGTAAACTGCTTTTAGTTAGAAAGTTTTAATTTCAGGCCATCCTATGTGGTTACTTTCAGTCTATGAGTTTTTAAGGTCACCATGTAGGCTTCTCCTGAGTTTGTCAGGTTTGATATGCCCTCTCCCCACCTTTATTTATTTATTTTTTTGTGCACAACAATTTTCCATATTGTCTAAAAAAATAGTCATTCTAAAAAGTAGTGCATTCTTATGCGCAAGTTTCTATCAGTAGATGAGTGTATAAAAAAGCTGTGGTACATTTACACAATAGAATACTTCTGGGCCATAAAAAAGGAAATCTTACCCTTTGGCACAGCATAGATGGTCCTGGAGAGTACTATGCTAAGTGAAATAAGCCAGTCAGAGAAAGACAAATACCGCACGATTTCACTTATGTGTGGAATCTAATGAACAAAATAAACTAATAAACAAAATAGAAACAGGCTCGTAGATACAGAGGACAGACTGACAGCTGTTAGAGGGGAGGGGGGAAGAGCACTGGGTGGAAAAGGTGAAGGGAGTAAGCAAAAAAACCCCAAAACCCAAAAACTTCATAGACAGTGATTATCAGAGGGAAAGGAGGGTAGGAGGAGGTAGGAGAGGGTAAAGGAGGGATAAATGGTGATGGAAGGGGACCTGAGCTGGTGTAGTGAACACAAATACAATATACAGATGATGTGTTATGGAATTGTACTCCTGAAACCTATATAATTTTATTAACCAATGTCACCTCAATAAATTCAATGAAAAAGATCATGAAGAAGAAATTACTTAATGTGAAGTTACTTGTGTTCAATGATACAATTCCTTTCCTATCATTTATTTGTCATAAATGTATAATACTTCATTTCTTCACCCAAGGCACAATTTATTAATAAATAGTTGTTGAATGAAGAATGAATATTCAACGTTGTGAAACTGAATATAACTCTTGTGTAATCCTGTCAGCTATGTAGGGAAAGTAGACGAGGTGCTGGAAACTCCAAGTTGCTGTGGGAGGGTAGCAAAGGGACAGGTGTTCAGAAGGAAGAGTGCAGAGGGGAAAGGTGCTATTTGGCCAAGGACCTTCCAGCAGGGCCTCTGCTTGTGACTAAATGTGCAGCCTAGGGATCAAATGGGACTGAGATCCAGCTCACGCTCTATTGACCTGCCCCTCAAGCCATGTACCAGAGCATGGGGCTGCTGCCACCGTCCAAGGAAAGAATAAGTTTGCCTAATCTTCTCAAAGACATCTGATGAGCTATTGGCAGCCCAGCTTCCCTGTGTCCTGATTTTTCTCCAGAAGTCATCAGTCACTATCAGTTTATAAACATTGGAGGAAACATAGGATAGCTAATTTTTTCATATGTCACTACATCTATGGGACCACACGGTGGACTTCCAAGAATTTTTTCTTATCATTTCCCCATCAGCAGAGGACTGGAATCTTTTCTGAAAGCTTTCTGTGAACACTTTAAGACAGCTTTATTTGTGGATTAAGGGGTCCTGGGATTAAATTATCCCCATAGGAATCTTACCCTATTTAACAACTGGAGTCTGACATTCCAATTTAATTTTAGCCCAAGGCATGTTGAAATAAAAAAAGTAATTGTGATTTAGAATTTTGCTTTAGCACGCTGTGATTATGTATGTCACAGTACTTAGCAGAGAGCACTATAGATTTACTTAGCTGAGCTGTTTCCCTCATGATAAGCTTTTTGAGAACATAAATCTTGTCTTATTTTTGGCAATCTCATTTTCCAGGTATTTAGCATAGTCTCTATTACACAGTAGGCCTCAGCAAATGTTCATTGAATGAATGAATAACACCAATGAACCTGTTCCATTCTTTGTTCAGTCACTCTAAAAAAAATTAAGATTCTATGTTCATGACCTCACAAAATTCATTCTTATGAAAGACCAAAGAAAAATTTTATTTTTGATTTCATGATCTAGATGGGGGCTCCAAATTAATTTTCTACATCTTCAGATCTACAGATGTCTTATCACTTGGAATAAAAATCACTTCACAGAAAATGTTTTATGTCATCACCATCTGCTTCTTTCATTTGACTCTGTGTTTATTTTCCAAGTGAACTTTAAGATTCTATTCTAGCAGATATTTTCATTGCTTTTCTTAATATTTTGAGCATTTGCTCTGACACTAGCCATTAAATTATATACTTCCCTTATATGAAGCGATGGCTAGCAAAAGACTGTTCAGCAAAGAACTACATTTCCCAGCCCCCACTGCATTGAGTTGTGTCTGTGTAACTAGTTCACACAAATAAAATGTCATCAGAAATAATGTTTGCTTTTCCTGAGCCAAGGATGTAAATGACAGGTATGCCTCCTTCATGCTATTTTCTTCTTTTACCAGCTAGCACTAGGCAACAATGAGGCCACACATAGAAGTTATCTGTTTTGTACCATGGGCTGGCAAACTAAAGAAACCTTTGGATCCCTTCTCAGAATGTTTTTAAATGTATACAAATAAAGTGCTAGAATTATAAAGGAAGCCAGTTATATTAAAAACAATTATCAAATTATTTAGACAATTAGTGATATGTTAATATCTAAATGTATATTAATGACCTATTGCTATGTACCACATTACCCCAAAACTTAACAGCTTAAATATTTATTATTGCATGGCTTCTGTGGGTCAGGAGAAGCTTAGCTGGATGGCTCTGGCTCAGAGTCTTTTCCAAGGCTAAAATCGAGGTGACCTCTCGGGATACAACCATCCGAAACCTTGACCGGGGAAAGACCCACTTCTAAGCTCAGATGGCTGCTGGCAGGCTTTAGTTCTATGTCACATTGACCATTCCAAAAATCTGCCTTATGTCATGTAGCATCACGTCTCCCAGAGCAAGTGCTCCAAATGAGGGTACCAAAGCCACCAAATTTTGTAACCGACTCTCGGAAATGACGGCGAATCATTTTTGCCGTGTTCTGTTCACTAGAAGAGGATTTCCCAAAGGCAGGAGCATGGCGTGGGGTGGGGTGTGGAGATCCTAAACGCTGCCCTATGACATTGTGCTTTTGTTTGTTTTGATTTTTAGTATTAAAATACAAGATCAAGAGGCAGGTCTAATAACTACTATCATTTTGAAAGAGTGCTGAGAATAAATGATTCTTTGAAAGATCTGCAACAATAGAGATAATAAATATCTGTGATTTCTATTTGCTACAAAGTCATGAGTACTTTTAATACTTCCATATTTTTTCCCTATATTAAAATTATGAATTTTGGTTCAAAGTTAACAGTAATGTAGTTTTTCCCATACATCTATACTGACAGCGCTTGAATTCTATCCACGGATCCTCTGGGTATTGGTGGAATTCTCTCCAGGGGTCCTAGGAGATGGGGTATCCACAATATAGCTCAGGTCCCTGAATCACTGCTTGAGAACATATTTACCAACCTAATACAATTGCCTAGCATTGCTGGGAGAAAAAAGCTTCTATTGCACATAAGCCATTATCCATTTCAGAGCCTAATTTGTTACTCTGGCCTAGCCTGTACTACCTAGTGCATTGCCGGTTAATTACTGTAGTTACCACTTCCTTCATTTTGCCCTTAAGCGTGCACTTCGACTAAAATTTTGACATACCTTTGTGTTAAATCCCATATATGTACCTGCATCCATCTTGTACAGCATCCATCTTATTCCACTAACAGCTAATTAACTAAACTTAATATGCATCGAAGACATATGGAGACTAAATTATATTTTTCCCGTGACTTTTATTTTATTTTTTTCCCTTCAATTTTTAGTTTTATGCACCAGATGGTTGCCAGCTGGATCCCTAAGAATAAATTGTAAATGACTGATAATGGTGAACATTTTTGTAGCTCCCACTCCTGAATGATGTTTAAGCATGTTAACGAATTTGCTTGCAAACAGTGAGCATCCCACGGTGGGAGCAGTGGATCATCTCACATGCCATCGCCAGAGACATCTCCCCCGAATATGTAGTGGAGTGAACATGTCCAGGCAAATCTATTGGATGGGTTTGTGTTGGCAGATATCAGTCTAGTTATAGTACTATGTTCAGCTTTTCTTTCTTTCTTTCTTTCTTTCTTTCTTTCTTTCTTTCTTTCTTTCTTTCTTTCTTTCTTTCTTTCTTTCTTTCTTTCTTTCTTTCTTCTTTCTTTCTCTCTCTTTCTCTCTCTCTCTCTCTCTCTCTCTCTCTCTCTTTCTTCTTTCTTTCTCTCTCTCTCTCTCCCTCCCTTTCTTTTTCTTTCTTTTTTTGTCATGAACACAAAACAAATAATGGCACAAACACTAGAAAAACAAAATCTGGTCCATGATTCTCCAAATCTTTCTAAAACAGAATTTTAAAGAATGAGCCAGTGGTATTAACTTTTAACTTATCTAGCCAGATCCTGATATAACAAAAGGAATTTTGAAAATAACTAACTTGCAAAGGGTCAAGCTGTTTTTAGGCCTATCTGTCATGGTTTATTGGAATTCGGTATATAGGTTCCTTTTAAATGGAAGCAAACAATGTAACTCATTGTTTCCTCACTGGACTACAGCACTCCCCTTTAATTGCTCAGGAAGATTCATGAAACAAAGAGAGGGCTATAGGGCACACCAAGGACAAAGAAGAAAAAGAGAAACAAATCCAAAGATTCTGCCTGGAAGAAAACATCTCCCTAACAGTACTTTAGATTTAGGTTTATCAAGAATGTGATTTAGTTATGGATATTTTATTCTTCTTTGTTAAATTATAGTTTTGACACTTAGTTTTTAAGAACCACATACAACAAACATCTTTCCTTAGTTCTTAGCTCCTCATCGTCTTATACAGTTCAAATAAAATTAAATCGTCTAAACTATTTAAAGTTCTTTTGTATTATAAGAGTAATGCTTATTATAGAAATGTTAGAAAATACAGAAAATCAAAGGAAAAAACTGTTTAAAAAATCACCTATCATGTGGCCATCCAAACAAAAATACAGCATCATTTTGAGGTTTAGTCTTATCTATTTCTATACAAATATATATATAATTTTTTAAGTGAGATTTTCTTTTAGTATTTTTTTTAGCAATCCTTACTTGGATTAACTAATAAATAAAATAAAAGAGACAACCTTGTTTTCATAGAGTTTTTCAAAGAAGCTTTGCTATTACTGTATTTTATTTGTCATTTCACTGGGACCAAGCCTATACGCATATGCATTATTTTTGCTCTAAAGTTTAGTGATTGTGTTCCTGAAAAGCTAGCAGCTGAGCAGTCATAAAACTTTTGCCTTTTTACTTTATTTTAATTTTTTAAATTTGAATTTACTGGGATGACACTGGTTAATAAAACCATACAGGTTTCAAGTGTACAACTCTATAATGCATCATCTGCACAGTGCATTGTGTGCTCACCAGCCAGAGTAAAGTCTCTTTCCAGCACCATTTATCCCCCTTTGCCCTCTCACCTCCTCCCACCTAAAACTTTTGTCTTTTTAGAGCCAAGCTCACACCATCGGTCCAGTGTATTACATCAGCATGTTGGAGTTGGAGAGGACTAGGGGTTAAAAAAACCAACATGATGAAAGCCCCTACCTAACAACTCACAAATACTGACCTCACAAAAGATAAGTGAGCAGGTGAGCTTCAGCCACAAGGGAAAATCCAGGCCTTTTGGGCTCAGCCTATCTTCCCCTAAACTACTTAAATATAGGTACAATTATGCTGTAGTTTTCCAAGAGGTTAGAGTTGCATTAATTTGAAAGGCAGCCATTCAGACTGCTTCCAAACATGATTATTCACCAAATACTCCCCCAAAGTGTTTCCTGACCTAATCTCAAACACATCTATAAGGACAGAGTTTACGTACTCCCAGTCCAATGTTGCAAATTCTCAACCAAAAAGTAGTAGAAAGAACAGAACTTAACTTTGTTTGACTTTAGTTGATTTGTATAGTTCTCATGCCCCTCTAGGCCTAGATCATAGTGCATTTTACAATTGGCTTTTTAGATTTGGTGAAATATGTTATAAACAATTCTTTTCTAGAACAAAGTATAACATTTTGTTTCTGTGGCAAGTAAATATATGTTGAACATGAGACTTAAAATTATTAGAAATAAGATAAAGTAGTTAAGGGAAAGCCTTGTCATTTTCATGGGGGGGGGGAATTGTGCTGCATTGAAATCAGTTGCAGAATGATTGTATGTGCATATTCTCATTATATAATTTTTACTAGTTCATTATAAAAGAAAATTCTAATGCAGTTTTCTTTATGAATGGCTACAGGATGGAGAGTCAAACTGTTGGGTCTCTACAAATGCTTGTAGAACATCCAAAGTAACCTTCAAGGTAAAATTAGATGACCCTGTGTAAGATAATATAACTTATACTGGAAAGGACAAGCCATTTGCAAAGATGGATAGAATTTTGCTCATGACCTGGATTTATCTCAAAACTCCTAGTAACTTTACAGCCTAGACTAAGATTTATTCCCTTCCCATACATTTGCTCTTTA
The DNA here is from genome assembly GCF_964146895.1 of Miniopterus schreibersii. NCBI lineage: Eukaryota > Metazoa > Chordata > Mammalia > Chiroptera > Miniopteridae > Miniopterus > Miniopterus schreibersii. The sequence goes on along the minus strand of NC_138107.1, from coordinate 73,183,608 downwards.
AATCCTTTTAGTTTCATGAGGCAAGAGTCGGGCATTTTAATAGAGCATGACCAAATGTCTGGAGGAGCACAGAAAGTTCAGGTGTGGCGCTGATAACTTATTTTTCATCTTGATGAAAAATGTGCTGAACAACAGATTAAAATATGGCATCGTGATTCATCTAGCTGATTTCTCTACTTCCCAAAATTTAATCATCTTTTGACATTAACATAATTGTTTATCTCTGGAAAGCTGGAGGGCATATGCATTCCCTGAAGGTGATCCATTTCTTTATAACTGAGCCAGCCTCTCAGAGAAATTAGGGTATCTGATCCTGCTTTCTCTCCCTCACCTCTCATTCTATTGTATATATACCCTTAGCACCTCATTTTTCTAACCCTTTAAACGTTCAGTTTCCAGTTAATGTGCACTGTAAATCCACCCTTAGCTGTCTAGACTAGAACAGGTATAGCATACCGAATGGTCCCTTGGAGCGTGAGTTCACAGTATCTGCCCATTTTGCTAGCCGCCCCTCTATCTTTTGCTTTCTTACAGCACTAGCAAATATACTGGCCTGAATGCCCAACCCCCAGATTTTCATTTCCCATATATCCTTTTGCATACCCTTGTGCAGCACACCGTTGTTGTCCAGACCTGGGACCTACTCAGCCTTCTCTCATGTAAGTAGTTTTGTGGTACATGCAATGAGCAGTTTAGGTAAGACCTATTGGTGGATAATCCCCAACACTGTCTTGGCTGAGAAAGCATGTTAGGTCAGGGAGAAGTGGTCATATTAACTTATCTTGTGCCTTACTTGCATAAGTGAAAAAGGAAATTTGAAATAAAGCATAAATATTTAAAATATGCCAAGAATAATAATATCGTGCATTATTCATCTAGCAAAACCATTTAATCATTACTCGGACACTATGAAATTTCTAAATTTGCATCTTTATGCGTAATAGAGACCTATTCAGATAAATAAATATATACAAACATATGTACAAATGCTAGATTATATATGCTAGATTATATATAGCATATGTACATATGCTAGATTATATATGCTAGAATAAGACATATGGGAACTATTAACCAAGTTACGTGTAACAGGAACAACATGAGCTCAGGTTGATCTAATATTACCTCCAGTATAAGTGTTTATGTGGGTACATACCACTGTGGAAAGAAAGTGGTCTCTAATTTAGAGCCAGATGGACCTTTGATAAAATCTTAGTTCCTCACTTAACAGCCTCACTTAACTTTTGGCAAGATACTCCACCTCTTCAAGCTTCAATTTCCTTACTGTTAAAATTGGGACTGCATATTGAGTTTTATACAGTCAGTTCTGCTATAATGTGTCCATAAAAATCACTGTGCTATGCAAAACTGCACAATAAAAACTACAGAGCTTATGGGAAAAATAGGGTTGGGCATGCCTTCACTAGAGCTTTCTTCCCTTGGTATGGAGTAGCTGAATTGAAAGTCTATCAGAAATCTTTTACAAACACTGAATGCCACTGCAACTGCTCTTGAAGAACAGCAAGGCATGCCTGTCGGTCTTACTGAGGTAGTCCAACAAAACCATACCGCTCTGGATGTGTTAGTATCCAGCAAGCTGGTACTTGTGCCCGATTGGGAAAGGGATGCTGTTACTTTTTTTTTTTAAATATCTATATTGATTTCAGAGAGAGGAAGGGAGAGGGAGAGAGAGACAGAAACATTAATGATGAGTCATTGATCGACTGCCTCCTGCATGGTCCCTGCCGGGGATCAAGCCCTCAACCCAGGTATGTGCCCTGACCGGGAATCAAAGCGCCATCTCCTGTACCGTAGGTCAATGTTCAATGGCTGATCCATGCCCGCCGGGCAGAGCTTCCCTCTTTTCAAACTGTCTCTTTCCCCACCAAAACACAGTCGGGATTCTACCCAAATCTGTTTCTTGGATTTGCAATGCCTAAAATGATCCCCAAATAAAGCTTTTGTTTGCCTTACAGTTCTGGATTAAAATTGATTGACAATGTTCACTACTATGTTTTCTGTTCCAGAAACATAGGGAGGTCTTATCTGCTCCAGGGATTTTGCACAGGTCAGTCTCTCTACCTGGAATATTCTTCCTCCTGTTTTCCCTACCCCTTATTTTGTAGGTTTTCCCCTAAATCTCATCTCACCAGTACTTTCCCTGATGATGCATCCTCTCTAAAGTAGGATTCCCTTTTTTATTCTTTTATTCTCCATCACTTCCTTATCGGTGTCAGACTTTGTATTACATGAGTTCTGTTTTCCTCAGCTACAGTGACAGCCTCCCTGAGAGCAGTGTCAGTGTTAGCCTTTATTACTGGCCCGTTCCAAGCACCTGCCTCAGTACCTGTACATTGCACATACTTCATGTACAGTTGTTGAGTGACTGACTGAATAAGTGTGAAATTCCACTACTTTAAAAGCTAGGCCTTCCCTTTTTCACCATTGGCACTTGTTCCTATGAAATCTTTTTGCTCCCTTGGTTATGGGAATTGCACCCTCTCTGCTAAATTCTGAGTTCCAACACAGAGGCATCAAAAATATCTTGTTCTGCTTTGTAGTCCCATAATATTGGGAGTATTATAAGTACTCAATAAGTTACTGGTTCTCAAACTTTCATGGGTATGCCTACCCCCACAGATTTACTCAGTAAGTACGACATGAGACTAAGTGTGTGTTGTTCCCACAAGGTGGATTTTACATATCACACTGAGAAAAAACCAGTACTAGGGTTAGTCAATACCAATGGTGACCACTTCTCTACACCAGGCTTAATTTTTAGTTCAAAATAAGCAATGAGGCTGAAATTTCAACACCCCAAGAAGTCTGGAGAGCAAAGGGTTATTGCCTCCCTTTTCTCCCCACAATGTATTATTTTACCACTTTTGTTTGGGTAATGTTTATTTCAGCCCCTTGCCTATGTGATTTTGGCCCTCTGCTTGTGAGAGAAATTGTTTATTTAATTGTGTAGTCAGAATTGAGCACTTAGACTTTTTAGGGGGCAGGCACAGAGATATTTGTCTCCAACTGGGTAACTGCTTTAAAAGAGGGAGGTGCTCTGTTCCTCTTATAACCTCTCTTAAGTAAAAAATGATTTTTGGTGACAAATCTAATCATAATCCTATAACCTCATTTTAGGTCTTTTAGTAGTTACATTAAATAGCAAGCTGGCATAACTTTTAGGCAAAGATTTCTCATGAAAACTTTGAAAGTATTTCATGTTCTATTTGTTGCAATAATTTTCATGAGAAAGATGTACATTAATCTTAGTGAGACTTAGGAGCAACAGTTAATGGTTACATTTTGATATTTTAATTATTTTTTGTAATGGAGAGTTGACAATTAGGGAATAATAAATAATTTTGGTAATTATAAACCTTGAAAAAACCCCTCTGCCTTCTTTTTTTTAATATATATATCTTTATTGATTTCAGAGAGGAAGGGAGAGGGAGATAGAAACATCAACGATGAGAGCCATTGATCCCCAGCCTGCTGCACGCCTACTGGGGATTGAGCCCGCAACCCGGGCATATGCCCTGACCGGGAATCGAAGCAGGATCTTTTGGATCATAGGTCAACGCTCAACCACTGAGCCATGCAGGCTGGGCACTCTCTGCCTTCTTAGTAGGCAAAAGAGAATAGAAAGAGTGGGAGGGGAACCCCAATCACCAGTAAGAAATGAAATAGGTTAGGCAAGAGAACCATTAATTTCATTGGTGCAGATATGGAAAAATGCCAGATCATTTGGGGAGTATTCTGATAAATAGGAACTATTTCTACTCAGTTCTCATTTGGGAGCAACAGAAACCAACTCTGGTTAACTCACCAGAAAAGAATTTACTGAAATTTATCAGCTAGCTAAAAGTGTCAATGCATGTTTTACCAGAATTAAAAAAAAAAAAAAAAAAAAGGAATCAATGCATCAATGCAAAGGCTGGGGAAGGATAGGAACAGAGGAGGCAGCAGTAATTACAGCCAACTCCCTCCCCAAAACTGTCTCGTTTGGGAACCTCTGTTGTCACCATCTCCTCAGTTTCCTGTTTCTCACTACAATTGTTGGGGTCCCAACGTCACTCTTCTCAGGGAGTGGGAACACGGAGATTCCATATCCTTGCTCCACTTCAGTTGCCCCAAATAGGAAAACAGTTTAGAGTTGTTCAGTCTGAAAGGACAAAACAAAACAAACAAAACCAGTAAAATGAGGGAGTTAGCCTTAGTGGTCTAGCTTTCCAACTCTATTTTCATTTCTGTCTTGTCTTTGCCCCTTTCAGATACCCAGTCTTTTCCTGGTTCTCTCCTTCAATTATCTTAAACAAACCAAAACGAAACAAAATACCTTTAAGAGTTTAGAAACATATTTACAGTAAATTTATCAATGACCTATAAATTAGAACTCATTTACTAATTTATTAAATGTAAAATACTATTTCAGTATTCCTTTTGTATTTATCTTATTAATAAGGTTGGTCATTTGTTTACAATTTATACTTCTTGGGATAATTTTTTATTTTGTTAAGTGGGCTCTTGATTTTTGCTCTATGTTCTTTTTGACATTATTTATATTTTCAACAGGAAACAAAAGTTTTATTACAAAGGATGGAGCTGTAATGGTGGAATTTCAGGTTAAAGTAACATACAACTCAGTGAATGTGCATGAAATATTATCTAAATTCAAGACTCTCCAATTCCAGAGGTTGATAAAATCAAGTATCATATGTCAAATGGCCCTAGTTCAAAAGAAATTTGTTCCAACATGTCTCCTTTGTTACTACCTCAGGTTATTTAAAATCAGTTAAACTGCCTCTGAAGGGTGACTTTACTTTCAATACGTTTCCAACGGAATTGCAGAGAAAGGTTTTAAAGGTAATATTCTAGGCCGCAAAGCACTCTAGTAAAGATTTTGGTGTATTTTGAAAAAATGGATAAGCACTGTTAGCCCTAAGGGGGGTCCCCCCCAACCCCACCCCTCACCCAAATACATGCATATTAGTAGAGCTGTATTGAGCCATCAATGATTAGTTTTTATTCTTTTAATATAGGTTCATCCACTGAACATTTACTGAGCACCTACTAAATGCTTGGGACTTACGAGTGCACCACACAGGCCAAAGGTTCCTGCTCCCAGGTTCTGGCGGTGGTGGGCGCTGAGGGGCAGCCTGCGATTCATCCCGTGAAAATGTGGTTTTTCTAGCTGAGTTGGTAAAACTGGATTGTGAGGAGAGCGCCCTAAGCACAGTGTTAAACTTGCGACTAGGGCCAGAGACTGGATTTCACTGACGGAAGACTGGTTGCTAATTACAACTTTGAAATCCCTTAAGGTACTTTACGTCCATAAACATCAAAGGAATAACGGTTATAGGCCCTAACTAGAAAAGTGCAGCCCCGAGAAATATTAGTAGAAAATGTGCTATGACTCTCATTTGCTATTCTATCCAATTCAAACGGGGCTTGCCTATTTACAATCTTATATTTCTGGCAGACCAAGCTGTGCTGGGTTGTTTTCCGACCAGCGCACAGGATCGTTATGCTTCGTGCTTTGCTTTATTTTTTACGCCTAAGCCAGAGCTCCGAGCTGCCAGGGCGGTCAAGCTGCCACCACGGCCCGGGAGAAGCACCGGCAACGAAACCCGCCGGACGGCCTGCGCTCCGCGCCCCGCGGCCGAGCTCCGTTCGGGACGGCACAGTGGGTCACGCGCCACTCCACTCGGGAAAAGGACTTGGATCGTGGCCATTTTCCTACCATCGAAGTGCGTTTGGCGCTTTACGGATCGGAGCGAAAGCGACACTTCCAGTTTTCGGTTAAGCATCCTAGAAGAAACTCGGCGTAGGGAGACGAGATGCGCTAACACTTCCTCCTCTCCCAGTCCTTTCCTCGGTGTAACACTGCCCTTTGGTTTCTGCCTTAGTCTGAGTGAGTCGGCTCCACAAAAGGAGATGAGCAAAAAAATGGGGGCAAAAGATAGGTTCGGAGGGACCCCTCAAACCGAGGACAGGCGACAGCGTGGGTCGAAACCCCCTCACGCCCGGCTCCAGCAAATCACCCCGCCCACTATCTGCCTCCATTCGCGCGGAAGCGGCCGCTGCCGGCCTGAGGGCGGGGCACCGGGACATCGCGCGAGACCAGCCACGAGACTTCCCAGAAAGCCTCAGGCACCACCCTAACAGTGGCCCGGGAGCCGGTTTAAGGCGGAAGGGTAGGCGGGGCTTGCTCAGATATTTAGCGGCACCACAGGCCACGCCCCAAATCGGAAGTGACGGAAACCAGCTCGCGCGTCGAAGATAGCTCTATGGTTTTCCTCCCGTTCTTGAGTCGGGTAATGGCCGCTGTGTAGTTACAGCGAAGATAAGTCCCGGGAGCCGTGCTTCGGCGTGTCAGGTAGGCCTCATGTTGCATTCAGGGTAGCAAGTTCACTCAAGGGTAGTGAATACTGAGGACGAATTAATAATGTTGCGTCTTTTGTGGGTGGTGGCGGGTTGGCGGCGACAGAAGAACCCAGGAGACGTTGTGCCGTTATTTATGGGTTTCTCCGTCAGTTTCCCTCAGGTTTTCGAGGTACTGCGAGCCAAAAGGTGGGGGGGGGGTTGAGCGAGAACGGGGTGCGCGCGTCTAGCTGAAAACCTGGTTGAGACCCAGAGACCGCGCGGCCTTGCCGTGCGCGTGCGCATATCATCCTCTTCAACCCTTCCCCCATTTCTTCGGCCCGGACCCCAGCGCGCGCCCGACTAAACGCTAAGGCCCGCGCACGCGCGTCTCCTCCTTTCTCAGTTCCCCGCCTATGGCTCCCGAGGCCTCAAGTGGTGCTACTTGGGTCCTCCTTATTGGCTGGGATCGCCACCTTTCTCCTGGGCCTTTAGGGCTTTGGTAAAATAATTGTGATCTGCAGCAAAGTGCATTGGGTAGTTGACCTCCCACGTCGTCTGTAAACTCTTTTTCCCTCGCTTCACGCTACCCGTCGGTTTACGTCTCATTTTTGTTTTTCTGCTCTGTATAGGATGCTTTTCTGTCTCTTGTAACCCCGCGTTCACCTCGGGCGCTTTGGTGTTGCGGGAAAATTTTCTCCGGGGTTGATCTTCTCGGGTCCCCTTGGCAACCCACTCTGTTTTGGAGGAACGGTGCACTGTTGACTAGGAGTTGGTGCCTAGTTACCGGTTCCTAGCGTGGGGAGCGGGCCTTAGCCGATCGATCTAAGCGAGGTCCTACGACTCCCGGGCCGAAAGGGCAGTTAGTTTTCCAGCAGTACAAGTGAAGCCACGTCCTTTCAGCGGCCGATTCAGCCCATTATATCGTGTCAGAAGTGTTGCAGTCGTGATTGGTTGTTGGTGGGGTAAATGGGTGGGAGTGGTGAGTTGAGGTTAGTGACTTTGCCCCAGTTTAAATTAAAGTCCATAAATTGGCGTTCTTTACTTTTAAGATTTATTTCATCAGAATCAAGCTGCAGTACTGGCAACTATTATACATCAGACTATTTTTTAAAGCGTTTCAGAATTGAAAAAAATTAAGACCAGAGTTGAAGGCAAATATGACCTAAACTGATGTAAAAAGATTAGCTACCTCAGACATCTTTTTGCAGCAGAACCTTTTAAATTTGGGGGGGGGGGGGGAGTTAAAAAGCAGAACAATTACTTATTCCTCATGTGAATTCTCTTTCCAAGTGGAGTCTAGTTGGAATGGTTGGGCTGTTGTTTAGACAAGAACCTTTACATAGGAAAAACCACTACAAGTTTATTTGCATTTTTATGTGATCCTAGTCAATTCAGGATAAATAATTTGATGGGAAGGATTGTGTGTAAAATAACTCAAGGTGAATCAATTTAAAGTCTGTCTACTGATGACTTGTAGCATCTTGTTTTAAGGGTACCATGCTTTCAGTGTTACATTGTGGTAAACACTGGAATTCCCCTTAATTCAGGTAGCTAAAATGGTGGCAAAGGAGATTTAGCTAGAGCTGATTCTTTATTTGGAAGAACAGCATTTTAGGACTTGGAGACAGACTTGTAAAAACTTATCAGCTGATAGGCTCAATTCTAACTTAATATATTGACTGACTTATGTGGATAGCTAGTTGTACTAGATGTGTGGTGAGAAGGTTTGTAGAACTGGAGAAGGCTTTTCAGTTCTACATAGAGCTTTGGACTGGGAGTTTACAGAAACATCATTAAAAACTATTAGTTGAACACTAGCTGAATTCTGTGTAATTTACAGTGATTAACAAAGAAGTGGATAGGGAATCAAAATGTCCAACCTGTCTCTCAGTGCTCTGTTTCTAACCCTAGAATACTAGTGCCTGGCATGTAATAGGCACCTTATAAATTCCAAGAAATTCTGAAAGCTTGGAGTTCTCTTCATTTGAAAGATGGAGTTGATGTGTAGCTCATGAGATCATGAGGATTAAATAAGGTGATTTTAAAGTCAGCACAGTTCTTGGCACATGTTTGGTATTTAGATACTCAGTTTGCTATATGTTTATTTCTTTTCCTATAGTTGACTTTTGGAGGGCAGAGATCTTTTACATAGACATGTCTCCATAATACCTAGCACAGTGCTTTGTACACAGACTTGTATTAAAAAAAATTAGCTGAGTTGATGACAGTTTGTACTGCCTCTGCTAGATATGATTAATATAAAATATTAAATAACTTACATTTAATATTAAATGTATTGTGTGTCATTTTACATATGATCATTGAGTTCTTAGTATGGATACTTATATATTTATAGATTGTGCACAAGAATATATATCTAGTCTAACAGCCTACAGTCGTTCTCCCCCTTACTTTGCTATTTCTAGTGTATATTTTCTTGGAACTTCAAAATCATGACAGAGTAGAAATTTGGCAGTTGGTTCTTGTCTGGATATATAGAAATTAAAATTAGCCTTTTAGATTTGTTAACTGAAATGAACCTTGTATCGCTTCCAGCAGTGAATCTCAATAGTATTGGACTTCTAGGTCAGAATAAAGTTTCATAACACACCAATTTAGAAGATTAGTTTTTCTCTGCCTACCTGGGGGAGTTAATATTTTTAAAACTATAAATATGCGTGCACTTTAGAAATCCTTTTCTGATCTGGCCTTTTATTTTTACTACTTTTTACTTCAGTGTGTTTCCTTCAGTCACTAGGTTCCTATTCCTCCTTCCTAGTTTGAACCCCAACTCTCTTAATCTCCCCTGGCAGTAGGGGCATGGGTATTTAGGGAACAGTGTTCTTGGTTTGCCAGTTTGTCTTATCATTCTGTTTTGTATTTCTAATTTTATTGCACTTTTATTGCACTTTATTGGATCAGTTATTTGGTAAGGTTCACAGATTTTCTTATTAATGTGTGTGTTTTTCCTTTAGGCTGGTTTATGAATTCCTTGAGTGTAGGCATGTATCATATCAATCTGTATTCCTTAGTTTAGTTTTTGCTCCCTTAGTGTCTTTTGACTATCCTTTGCATGTAATTGATAATCACTGAATGTTACTCACAAGGCTAACCTTTTCAGTATTGATAACTGCTTAATATTTTGTGCAAAATTTAAATTTATTTGAATAATAGTATTGAATTAGTTTAGAAAGAGTATTGGCTTCCAGTAGATATTTGTTTAATTTACTGGCTGTTCCTCTACTGGAATGTCTGCTATATACATGTATCAAAATGCTTTTAGGCACAAGTCTTTAGGGTTATTGTGATGGCTGTTGTATGAATTGTAAAAAATCATTTTTTTTTTTTTTCTTTTTAAATATATCTTTATTGATTTCAGAGAGAGGAAAGGAGAGGGAGAGAGGGAGATAGAAACATCAATGATGAGAGAGCCATTGATCGAGCCCGCATACCTGGGCATGTGCCCCGACCGGGAATCGAACCCCGATCGCCTGGATGCCAGGTCAACGCTCAACTGCTGAGCCACGCCCAGCTGGGCAAAGAAAATCAGTTTCAAGTGAAGCTGAATTCGCCAAGAGAGAATAAAATAAGTTAGCAGAGCATTAAAATAAACTCATATTTTAGATAAGTTATAAACTATAGCATTAAGACTGCTAACTACATGTATGTGACAAGACGGCATCATTAGCCTCTTTGGAATGCATTTTCTGATAGGATGACAGCATAGATTGTTTCAGAAAGCCCACATTGTTGAAATTAGAATTTAAGTATTTAAATTAAAAAGTAAAGGTGCTCTCAGTTTCATGATACACTGCTGCATTCTGATTAAAACAAAAAAGTTAAGTTCTTAAAGCTTTTATGGTTAAAACTTTATTTCCTAAGTCTGTTTCCCCTTCCCTGTAGTCATTAGTTCCTTTATTAAGAGTTTATTGAAGCGCTGAGTATGAGGCATTGTAAACACTATGTATGTATTTAATTTACTGTAAATCAAACTCATATTTTTTATTTTTTGCCAGGAATTTGAATTTAGCGTTTACTATCTCAGAACATTCTCTCCAGGAAGAATTTTACAGTATCTCAAAGACTTCACTTGATTTCTTGATTCTGCATAAAACCCAAGGTATATAGTACTCATTTTTCTAGTTTTTAGTTTGACTTGAGAAAACATGACTTCTAAACTCATGGTTCAGACTGAATGATTAAAAGTGATGTGGTCTGAAGCTCTTTTTGTTTTTGTTTTGGTGGCTTGTACGAAGTAAGCCATATTTTAAAAGTTAGTTTTAGGAAAAAGATTCTCTTTATCTCTCCTGCTTCTAAATTGTGTGTCTGCTTCTATTTCTATAAACACATTTATTTAAAGACTCAGAACACACAAAGCTATTAAAAAATAAAGCAAGACAAAAATAAATCCTGCTTGTTTAATTGATCTTCCCTTATACATACAAGAGGAGTTCCATAACTTTGCTTTTTCCCCTTCACATTGCTGCTAATGTAATTAAAGTTGATTATTATACTAAATCTTTTATTGTGTTGCATGTGTTACCTCATTTAGTCCTCACTACAATTCTGAGGAGCATACTGTCTATGTATTTCTTTCTTTCTTAGAATAAAGAGCGAGAGAAGACAAAGCTTATATTTGTGTATTTAAGGATAGTTATGTTTTATTTTGAAATAAGTATTTATTGGAAACCTTGAATTGTGTCATTTATGTTTTATGAGGAAGTATGCAGACATTGTCATTACCTCTTCTATATTTCAACTCATCTTAGTACTTTTAAATACAATTTCATAATACTGAGCAAAGTCAAGGTAGGTAAAATAAATGCCTTAAAAAATATTTGGTCATAGGAGAAATGATTTATATGTATGGCAATTGCAGACTGTTAGACGTTTAGTAAGTCACTTTTAGAGAAACAATTACTAATTCTGAGTAATAAGTGGAAATTTGGAAATTATAGCAGAAATAAACTTGGGAGATATAGATGTAAATAAAATTTTGTGAAGAGTAGATCTTACAAATCAGTTAGTAGTGTTAGTGATTCCTGCGGTCTAATTAGATATTGATTACATTAGATACCAAATATTGTTTAGAAAAGTTAGAATACTGTACCCATTTCTCTTTTTCTTCTAGCTTCAGTCTCTTTCTTACAGCATTCTCTCCAGTTTCTTTATCTTTTATTCTTTTTCATCTTCTTACCAGCAAGCTACAAGGTAGACTAGGCATTGTCATATAAGTCCATTTTTTTATTCCACAGTCATGACTATTGAGAGTAGAGCCATGACTCCAGCTCTTCAGAGATTTAGTGGCTTTTATTCTATTAGGAGACTATCCACTATTCCAAACAGTAGTGCATATATGAAGTGGTCAATTTAGTCCCATTTCAAGGCCATAAAGCATTGTGATGACATTCTGGTAGGTTTATTTTTCTTTAGTATTATGCCACTTGTATTTTCTTTGTCTCATGTTCCTTATCTGTAATACTCATATTTTTTATGGGAGAGGTAGGCATTTGTATTGGGCATGGAATAATATCTGACATACTGCCACAGTCTGATGCCATTGCTCTTTCTGACTTCCGCAGCTGCTGCCTTTTGGATTGAGGTATATAGGTGGGGCAGTCCATAGAAATTTTCTGTTGTCTTTACTATATACAATGCCTTTCATGCAAGTAAAAATACAGTTTTTAGTTTGGAATAATTGACTTAGTACTCATTTGAAAATGATAATAATTTCCTTTGAGAAACTTATTTCTTGTAAAATTCAATTTGTATCTGAAAATAAGTTAAATAATGTATAAAACTTTTTCAATTATATTGTGATTTTTTTAACCTGTTTTGGTCTCTCATTTTACTAGGAGTAAAGAAATGGGTCGCTCCAATTCTAGATCACATTCTTCAAGATCAAAGTCTAGATCACAGTCTAGTTCTCGATCAAGATCAAGGTCACACTCTAGAAAGAAGAGATACAGGTGAATTATTGTGCTTTTCTAGTCTTTTAATGATAATCATATCAACTAATATTTATGGAGTGCTTACTATATACAACAACAGTGCTAAATTAATTAATATATTTTATTCTCAAAGAGCCATGTCAAATTGATCTGTTGTTACTCTCATTTTACAGTTAGAAAAATTGAGAATTGTGCAAGTTGTAAGCTAGTAAATGGCAGAGCTTAGATTAGAATCCAGCTAGTCTGACTCTGTATCTCAGATTCTTACTGTTCTATGCACTGTATGGTGAATTTCTTGTATTTATATGTTAAGAGATGAATTAGGTAAGGTAACAGTTATTTGGCAGTAAATAATCTATATGTTATTTCATAGTTTCTTATTATTTCTGACGAAGGTCTCCATACATTTATTCCTTTGTAACTTAATTTGTCTTTCTATAAGTAGTAATACATAGTTAGCATAGAAAGTAGAAACCATAAGTTGAAAATAAAAGTGACCATAATCTCATTAAGAGTTAATGCTAGTTTATTACTTTTTTTTCTGTATTAGTTTTCTAGGCCTAACTTTATATTATGTATGCATTTGGCCAGTGGTATTTCACTGATGAGTGTTCTTCTGTGCCATTAAAAATTGTTTTACACTATCTCTTCAAGTGCTTGAATAAATGTATTATAATTTGTTAATATGTTCTGTTGGATATGTCTTTTTCCCCCCATTTTCTGTGCCTTCATTTCTAAGGCCTTTAATTCTCTCAATATTTACCTTTGAAATGAGACTTTCTTCATTGAAAACAGTAAACTTTTATTTTTGTATACATGAGTTATTTTTTAATGAACATATTTAGCTTTGACAATTGATTTACATGTTATATTCAATCAGGACTATATAGAATGGTAGGAAGGAATAGTTTATTTTTATTGCATTGATATTTATTTCATTTTTAGTTCTAGGTCTCGTTCCAGAACGTATTCAAGATCTCGTAGTAGAGATCGTATTTATTCTAGAGATTATCGGCGAGATTACAGAAATAATAGAGGAATGAGACGACCTTATGGATACAGAGGAAGGGGCAGAGGGTATTATCAAGGTGGAGGAGGTAGATATCATCGAGGTGGCTATAGACCTGTCTGGAACAGAAGACACTCTAGGAGTCCTAGACGAGGTCGTTCACGTTCTAGGAGTCCAAAAAGAAGATCTGTTTCCTCTCAAAGATCCCGAAGCAGATCTCGCCGGTCATATAGATCCTCTAGGTCTCCAAGATCATCTTCTTCTCGTTCTTCATCCCCATATAGCAAATCTCCTGTCTCTAAAAGACGAGGGTCTCAGGAAAAACAAACCAAAAAATCAGAAGGGGAGCCCCAAGAAGAGAGTCCTTTGAAAAATAAGTCACAGGAGGAACCGAAAGATACGTTTGAACATGACCCATCTGAATCTATTGATGAGTTTAATAAATCATCAGCCACATCTGGAGATATTTGGCCTGGCCTTTCAGCTTATGATAATAGTCCTAGATCGCCCCATAGTCCCTCACCGATTGCTACGCCACCTAGTCAGAGTTCATCTTGTTCTGATGCACCCATGCTCAGTACAGTCCACTCTGCAAAAAACACCCCCTCTCAGCATTCACATTCCATTCAGCATAGTCCTGAAAGGTCTGGGTCTGGTTCTGTTGGAAATGGATCTAGTCGATATAGTCCTTCTCAGAATAGTCCAATTCATCACATCCCTTCACGAAGAAGCCCTGCAAAGACAATCACACCACAGAATGCTCCACGAGATGAGGCTAGGGGACGTTCCTCATTTTATCCTGATGGTGGAGATCAGGAAACTGCAAAGACAGGAAAATTCTTAAAAAGGTAAGAACTGAAGTAGAGTATTTAGGTTAAAGTATTAATAGTTTTGCTCTTTGAATTCTGTTTGGATTTATAAGACTTAAATTGCATTATGATGTATATTTAACTATTTTTACCCATGATTTCCTTTATAAGTTAATTCTAGATTGTTTTTACTCACATCTCTAACTTTGGAAGTGAACTGTTTTAATAGAAACCAATTTTATATTCCTACTTTTAATTTGCTCCATTTTTAGTAAGTTCAGAATTAAGAATGTAGACAAGGAAAAATAGAGTAGTGTAAAGCATAGCTGATAATGTAAAAAAAATTTTTAGAGGTTGATTTTGTAACGTTAGAGCATTGAAAGATTATTTCATTCTCTTCAGCGTTATAATGTGACCTACATAAATAATGCAGTTCTATTTCTTGTTCTTGACTTGTATGGTATTAAACAGTTCAGCTGCCATTTTTAAATAAATCTGCCTGACCATAGAAAAGGTATTATTTCTTACTGACTTTAGTGATATTTTAAACATACTTGATTTAAATTCTAATTTCAAGTGTTGCTGATGATCTTAATTGAAACTTGTTTGCTAATGTAGTGTCGACTTCAAATTAAGGAAATAGAGCAAGCATGCTATTTATGGTATACAGTGCTGTACAATCTAGAATTAATTTTCTTATTGAATCTGATATGTAGTTTGTACTTAACATTGCCAGAAATAATTTTCTACAGCAGAGTATATATGAACTACTTTATGATTCAGATAGAGTATTTAATATCAATTATATTAAAGTCCGCTTTTGTGAGTTCTTTTATGTTAGTGGATAAGTAACGATATCTGAAATTTAGTGTTTAATCATAAGTAGGATACTAATAAATATGTTGTTTACTGGTGGTTCTTAGCCTCAGAAATTAAACCTAACCTGTGTTATAGAATCTCTGGAAATTTGAATTTGTTAGTGCAGAATTGTGGTCTATGACAAATAGAACTGGTTTTTGGGAATGGTTTTGCTTTTTAAAACTTCAGGAAGTCTATTACATAAATTTATTTAAAAAATCAGTACATAAGTCTATATGGATGCCTTTACTGTTTTAAAAGTGGAATTTGAAAACACTTTCAGTAGGGTTTTTCCCTCTCATCTTACTGGTCCTGTGGTATTGGGCAGCACATTTAAATATGCAAGTTACACACAGTGAATGCAATCCAGAGTTACCATCCTCTTCTTTGCTTATTCACAGGTTCACAGATGAAGAGTCTAGAGTATTCCTGCTTGATAGGGGTAATACCAGGGATAAAGAGGCTCCAAAGGAAAAAGGATCAGAGAAAGGGAGGGCAGAGGGAGAATGGGAAGATCAGGAAGCTCTAGATTACTTCAGTGATAAAGAGTCTGGAAAACAAAAGTTTAATGATTCAGAAGGGGATGACACAGAGGAGACAGAAGATTATAGACAGTTCAGGAAGTCAGTCCTTGCAGATCAGGGTAAAAATTTTGCTACTACATCTCACCGGAATACTGAGGAGGAAGGAACCAAGTACAAGTCCAAAGTTTCACTGAAAGGCAATAGAGAAAGTGATGGATTTAGAGAAGAAAAAAGTTACAAACTTAAAGAGACTGGATATGTAGTGGAAAGGCCTAGCACTACAAAAGATAAGCACAAGGAAGACGACAAAAATTCTGAGAGAATAACAGTAAAGAAAGAAACTCAGTCACCTGAGCAGGTAAAGTCTGAAAAGCTCAAAGACCTCTTTGATTACAGTCCCCCTCTACACAAGAATCTGGATGCACGAGAAAAGTCTACGTTCAGAGAGGAGAGCCCACTTAGGATTAAAATGATAGCCAGTGATTCTCATCGTCCTGAAGTCAAACTCAAAATGGCCCCTGTTCCTCTTGATGATTCTAACAGGTAATTCCACATTAATAAAATGACTTTTAAAATGTGTGTGGTTAGTTAATATTCCAGTTAATTACTTCATTTTCTGAACATATTTCTCATTTTCATATTCAAACCAATGGTATGTTTTGTTTGTATGTGTGTGTTTGTACCTGTATGTTCCAGACCTGCTTCCTTGACTAAAGACAGGCTACTTGCTAGTACACTTGTCCATTCTGTCAAGAAGGAGCAAGAATTCCGATCCATCTTTGACCACATTAAGTTGCCACAGGCCAGCAAAAGCACTTCAGAGTCATTTATTCAGCACATTGTGTCCTTGGTTCATCATGTTAAAGGTATGTTTAGTATGTTTAGTATTGTGAATTGAATTTCTCCTACAAATAGAAGAAAATGAACAACTATGCTTAATAATTAATGTAGCCCAGAGATAGCAAGTATATAGACACCATTACAAATTTGGAAAAAGGAGTGTTTCATGAAGAGAGATGCCAGTCTTGCTAGAGTGAAGATATTTAATAAAAAGTGATTGAAATGTTAAGAGTTAAAGCATACTCTAAAAATTTATATCATAGTAAAACATGATGTAGATTTTTTAAATCCCAAAAGTTTTTGAAATGTGCCATTATACTGTATTTGGAGTGTAAAATGCTTTCAGATTATCTTCGATTACCTGCATGTGTATGTCTTATAATGTACTCTTGGCATAGATTTATAACAAAGTCAAGCAGCATTGTTACTGAATATTAGTTATCAAGAATTTTTTTCAACTTTTAAAACCTGAAACCAGTGGGAAACAGTATTAATTTCCTACCTTGTTTTTGTGTTACTTAGTTTGTTATAATTCTTAGCTTTTTTACATAAGTAAACCAGAAAAAATTATTAGGATTTTTAAAGGGGAAACAAGTTGAAGAAATTTAAAAGTATATTAGATTAGTAGTGATTACATGAATAATGACTAATTAGGATAATAATGATGAGATTTTTTTCAGGTACTAAAGATGATAAAGATGTTCATTTCAACTAAAGTTATGATGTGCTGTTTTCATCAGTATGTAATTCTAGTTTCAAAATTAATTATTTTCAGAGGTTTAGGGTATGACTTTTTGGGCAGCTAGGTTAAGTTTTGTTTGTTGTGTTTAAAAGGCAGCATACTATGAAATAGGTTTTTACTTGGGAATCTTCATGGCTGTTGGTCTTAAAAGCCATTTTTAAAAAAACTGTCTTTTGACATGAGAACAACTCATTGCAGTAGCTGAAACTTATCACTAGCAATTCTGTATGCACTTGATATTTTAAAACTGAACAATTAATGAATTTCTTTTTTGACTGTAATTAAACATGGTAATAAAAGAGTTTTGTTATTTGGCTGTAACTAGGTTTGTGAACCAGTTTACTACCATATTACTGTGGTACATAAAATAGGAAACATTAACATTTTTATTTTTTCACCTTTTTCCGACCTGTCTCCACATTTTACAATTTATTGCTGAATTTTGAGATCAGATTTTGATAAAATTTTTGCTTTTTCATTTTCTTTTTTTTTTTTTTTTTAAGAACTGTAGTTATGTTTTATTATTGGTATTGTGCAACCGATCTAAACAGCTCTTACTTAATCTAGAGCTGAAAATGCCCAGTGATGTTTTCTTTTTCATTGTAACTAGGTCCTGGAATATGTTTTGAAATGGCAAAATCCATGTTTCAAAGTAAAATAGCTGTTGAAAGATACAGGCAAAGTTGAATCTTCTGTCTTCCTGGCAAAAATGGCATAAAAACTGAGTTGCTAGCTCAAATTCCTGGGTTTCATGGAATTAAGATTGAGGCACTACCCTTGTAGTGGCCGTTTCAAGTTTTAATTGGTTATGAGACATGTGCTGGATATTGGGCGGTAAGTTGACACAGATGTATGTTGACCTGTTAAGCAGATAGCTTGCTTCGTAATGTAACATTTCATGACTTTATTCGTCTTTTGTATTTTCCATTTACAGCATATCTTGAACTAGTTTAAAAATTAGTATTGGTATCACTAATTTAAAAATTGTTAAAAGAAAGACAAGGCATTAATACCAAATGTGCTGTCAGATTTGCCAAGATGCCAGGTTTTTGGAGTAATTATGAATGTTAATTGAAAAAATATTTTCTAATTGAAATAGCAGTGTTAAGTTTTTTCTTAAATCCAATTTTTGTTGTCAGTATAGTTCTTGATGAAATCATTTTATTTTATTAAACCCAGCTCTGTAGTTATTTCAGTATTTTTGTTTTCTGCTAAAGATTACTTGAAGTAACTTCATTTGTTCATATTGTCAAGGTATAAGGATATTCACACATTGTTTTTGTTCTGTTCGAGGAAGTAGTGCATTATTGAAATGGAATTAGACTCTATTTATTGTTTTTGGGTTATATGTAGTACTGACAGGGACCTGTGAGAAACTTTGTATCAGTTTCCCATGAGGTACAAGAGTTATAAAAGGGACAGGGTAGGAGGAACTCTTTGTAACACTTGATTCCTTTCTATTAGGTTTCTTGAGTATTTTTATTTTCTTTTCACCTGCTACATGCCCTCTGTCACAAATGAATATGCCTCTTAAAGTAAAGATAACTAAATGGGCAGTATTTCTCCTAAATCAACAGAGCAATACTTCAAATCTCCTGCGATGACCCTAAACGAGAGGTTCACTTCGTATCAGAAAGCCACTGAAGAACATAGTACCCGGCAAAAGAGCCCTGAAATACATAGGTATGTGTACTATTGGATAGGCATATAAAAGTGCTATTTTGATATGAAGACAGTGTTTAAACAAGACTATATTGGAACTGTGTTGTCATTATACAAATGAACTTTGGTTTTATTTCTGATTTATCCTTGAATAAATATATTTCCAGTCTTGAAAAGGTTGCAATTTATTGTTTGTTCTTAATTTTCAGTTTATTTGGTTTAAACTGGCTTGTTAGAATTTAAAATACTCTTTTTATCACTCCCCAGTATGGAATTAAAATAGTTAATCACATTTGTTTTTTGGGAGGGGTTCGAATGCCTAAAGTAACCCTTTAATTTAATTTAATTCCAGTAAGTTTGTAAAATAAAAATGCTTGGTGGAGAGGCAGAACTGTTTTCCACGAAAAGACCATGAATGTTGGAGTCAGATAAGTATAAGTATGTTCAAATTCTGGCTCTGTCACTTCATTGCTTTGTGATGAACAAGTTATTTAATCTCTGAACATCAGTTTTTTCCATCTTATAAATACAAAATAAAAATAACAATGCCTATTTTGTAGGGTGGTGGCAACAATTAGTGTTATTGATTATTATAACTTAGTATTTACTGTTACATAGTAGGTGTGGTTTTGGTGGTGACTACTGAAAAAGCACTGGGAAGTTGCAACTGACACTAGCTTAAAAAGGCAAGGAGAGATGCAGAATAAAACAAGATCCACTGAATATTTAAAAATATTCGGGACACTTACGAATAAATAATCCTATTGATGTTTTCATTGAGGATGTTAATTATATTTGTATCGTTGTATGAAGATCTACATTTAAAATGATAATATTTAATCAAAACAGGTTTTTCTTTTTTGATTTAAAATAAGTGTTTTAAAAGGGTAGACTTCAATTATATATAAAAATAATCTGGTTGAAACCTTTTAATTGACTTAACAGAAGTAGTTTTATTTCTTAATTGTCAGTAATGAAGTTAATAACTTTACTAATCGATCGAGATAGAAATAACTGTCTAGTATTTTCTTAACAGAAATGAAAAATTCTGAGGGTTGTTTGGAACCATTAAGTTAATGTGACTACAAATAGACTTTATCTTACTTTTAAGGAGAATTGACATCTCTCCAAGTGCCCTGAGGAAGCATACCCGTTTAGCAGGGGAGGAGAGAGTTTTTAAAGAAGAAATTCAAAAGGTATGTTTTGAAGGGACATTTTTTTTTATGTTACGTTTAGCTTTGTTAATGATATTGTACGGAGCATAGTTTGTCCAGGCAAAATGTTTACAAATACCTTCTATTTTTAACTTGTAAATATACTATACACACATAGTGTTCCTTCCTAGAAAAAATTAAACTGACTTATACCATGTATCTAAGTCAAGAGTAATTTTTTTTGGAGAATTTTTCAAGTTTGAGCCAAACTGTTGACAGATGCCAGAGAGCAAGGTCTCAAATGCTCCCTAAGTCAAGAGTAATAAAATAAAATAAAAAATGCTAGTGAAAGGAAGAAATTCCAAGAAAAGAGTAAAGAATCAATGGGCAGACGGGGAATTTTTAAAGTAATGATACAGATTATATTAGGGTTTCTAAAAAGTTTTGTGGTGAAATGGATGAGCTGGAATAAATATTTCTTGATTTATGTGTGCCTAAATTAATAGCTCAAGGTTATTCGCGGAAGTAATCCCAATGCTGCTTAGCATTTTTGATCTGGACTGAGAAGCATTATAAGAACAGATTTACAAATTAATGTTTGAAACAAAAACTTTATGTCACTATTAAATATTTGTGGATTTGGGGGGATGAATGTTTTTAAACTTGAGAGAGGAGCCTGTGAATAACTGGCTTGGTGGGGCTCTGTGATAATGGAATTCAGTTATTATGGGGGGGGGTTCTGATATATTCTGATAATTCTCAAGTTGACATTTTCTATGTAGGCCAGTCATGTGACAGGCCATAAAAGTCTAGTAGAAGTGTGAGGGGAAAAGTAGAAAGGGAGCAACTGTTGCAATGAAAAGGTTAGGTGACTTGGAAGTACTGCTTTGTTGAAATCCTGGCTGTCACCAAATACTATCTCTGATATTTGGAAAACATTTAGCTTCTTGGACGTTGGTTTTCCACTCAGAAAATTGAGAATACATCTGTTTTGGAGAGTTGTTGAAATATGGGGCTATTATGGAAACATTGGCACTTTTATTACCAGAAGCTTTTAACAGTTGTGTACAAATTTTTAAATATAACTTACTAGATATGGAATTTAGAGATTAGAAAGAAAATGGTTTCTTTGCATGGGGTACATTGATCTTGGAAAAGCCAATTCTGAGAAGTGAATACTAATTTTGGTTTTTACTTTCAATACCTTGGATTCAGTGTATTGGTTTTGTTTTGCCAACAATTTAGTCTACCCTTTCGCTGTGACACTGAGTATTTTGCTTCTCTAGTTATTCAGACCAGATTTTGATCTGGAGGAGAAAAAATAGTGATTACTGATTGATGGACAAGAGGATATGATATTGCTTTTTATCTTTCATCTTCCTGTCTGAATGAATAAATACATATGTATTAATGTGTAATATACATATAGTTCAGAGTTGACAAACTATTTTCACTTTCCTTAGCTTGGTCCTTGTGCGCTTAGTAATACCTAGGTGAATAGGGAGGTTTTGCTTTTGATTAGGTTTTTCTTGGTTAGCCTGGGAGCAAATAGGTGAGTAGTTTGATATTTCTTGGAGATATATTTATACTTTCAGGTATATGAATGCTTATGAATATTCTAGCTAGACTTCCCAGTACTACTTATTGTTGAATACTAGCAAGGATGTCCACATTATTAGCATCTTACTGATGTGTAATTTTTCTTCATTCCTAGATTCCTCTTTCCATCTTCCTAAATTATATAGTATTTGAAAAAGCAATGGAACAAGAAGGAGGTGAATTGTGACCCAGTTAAACTAATGTCCGTTGCAATACCTGAAATGAGAAAGGGCAGTATATGGCCCAAAATACTGAGTACAGGATTGGGAATAATGTCTTTTTTGGCTTTGTTTCTACCCTTGTTTAACTTCAATTGGTTTTATTAATCATATTCCAGTTGCATGTTATGGAAATTACAGAATTCTTTAAGTGGTTTTTATTGGGTTGGTCAACTTCTTTGGAAAGAGCTTGATGATAATGAGGTTTAAGTAATTAGAACCGTTATTTTAGGATGCCTTAACTTTATAGGCAGATGGCTACACCACAACTATAGATTATAACCTTTGCCAGTGTTCAACTATTTTTAAAACAATGCTATTTGGAATGATGAGGGATGATAATTAATGAGGATTGCTGAATGGAAAAATAATTATATCATTTTATTGTACAAAAATTTGTGTATTGCTTTGCGCAAAAACTTAGGTTATTTTCAAGCTAATTAGACAACCAACTACATTTTAAAACAAAAACTTAAGTATGGAAGTAGTTTGTGATCCATTTTTTTCTGTTCCTAAAATGTCACTTTAGAAACTGGCACAAAATTTGGCTATATATTTATTTATTTATTTATTTATTTGTTTAATTTTTCTTTACCTCCCTTGAAATTTATTTTATATCTGTCTTTTATAGGGAGATAAAAAATTAAGGTGTGATTCTGCTGATCTTCGGCATGACATTGATCGTCGGAGAAAAGAAAGAAGTAAAGAACGGGGGGATTCCAAGGGCTCCAGGGAATCCAGTGGGTCAAGAAAGCAGGAAAAAACTCCAAAAGATTACAAGGAATACAAATCTTACAAAGATGACAGGTAATTGTTGTAACTGTCTGAATTAGGTTTTAGCTTCTAATTAGCCTTTAATAATTGTCAGCTTAATTGCTTTCAATTTTGACTGTGTAATCGAATGTTTAAATTTAAACAATTAAAATTATTTGTTTTACAGCAAAAATGTATTTGTCTTTTACTCGGCTTATGGTGGATGAGGACAAAAACTTTGGAATAGCAAGCTAACACTGAAAAAAAAAATGACAAATTAATGTGTCCTATTATCCAGGCTACATCAGGAGGTTGGACTTCAATGCAGTGCATTTCTAGAAACAGTTTGTGTAAGAACTTTGGTTCGTTATGCTTGATTCCGCACTTTTTCAACTCATAACACCCAGAGTACAAGAATTTTAAACTGATACCTAGTGGTTTAACATGGGAGAGATGGGGGGAGGAAGAACTAGTTTTTATGAAATAGCAATGCCTATTAGTCTTTCAAAGTAGTGTTTCCATGGATACTGTTAGCAGTGGTAAGAGTTACTGCAGGTATGGCCTTTTCGGGTGTTGCATTAGAATCATGTAATACTGATCACCATAGAGTCAAAATAAATAATAGGAATACTAAGTATTATAGATAATTGTTTTTTTTTTATTTTTTACTTTTGGTATTCATTAGGTAAATGGTGGATTTTACTTGTGTTTTTTTATTGTAATGTCATATGTTTTTTATTTCTATAATGGAGTTATGGCCCAAACCATACCAACTGTTCTCACCCATGGTATATAAACTGCAGTCATTTTGAAACTTGGCCTTTTAAGAACATTCTTACCTTTTCCTACTCTTCTTTTTCTTTCCTTAAATTAACAAAAAAATAATTTAAAACTATAGAAGAACTGAACCTCATACTTGAAGTTTTCCAGACTGCTCGTTTCTAACTGGCAGGCCATAGCATGTTTTTCAGTAGTGATGTAAAACACTGAAGGAGAACGGAAACAATGTCCAAGTTTAACACCCAATCACTTTAGTTATGTAATCTTTGTAATAGGGGATAGTTTTTTGACTTGAAAAATATCCCTCTTATTATAAGATTCAACAGGGTCTTCATCTTTTTTAAAAGATAGCACATATATATTTTTTGTTTTCTTTATTTTGCAGTAAACATAAAAGTAGAGAGCAAGATCATTCTCGATCTTCATCCTCTTCAGCATCACCTTCTTCTCCCAGTTCTCGAGAAGAAAAGGAGAGTAAGAAGGAAAGAGAAGAAGAATTTAAAACTCACCATGAACTGAAAGAATATTCAGGCTTTGCAGGAGTTAGTCGACCACGAGGAACCTTTGTAAGTAATATTATCTTTGGTCATGTGATAGGAGTTTTCCTTAGAAGACTGTATGTAAGGAAAGTTAAGTTAACATGATTTGGACTTTGTCTGTTATGTGAGTCATTAGTCCTACAGTTAGAATTAGTCTTGAAAAATGAAATGGTATTTAAAGTATTTTCATTAAGAAATGCCATTTAGAGGAAGGAAGGAAGGAATGGAGTGGGATGTTTTCTTTGTACATGGAGTAATAAATGTTTTTGCCTTATTAAAAATAAATGTCATTTTGAGATCTAGAAGCATCTATATAAGCCAGATACATTTCTTAACTTTAGAATCAATAACTATACATAGTGCTTAAAGGCCCAAGAGTCAAGGAAAGTTATGGATTGAGATCATTTTTTTAAATCACTTAGTTTCGGAAAGCGATCTAAAAACATTTTTTAAAAGCCATATGTTCATCTCTGTATTACAACATTTTTATTTTTCCCTGTTTTCTTTAAATCCTTATTTATGTGTATCCGTTATAGAAATATTAACTTTTCTTTTTATTCTACGTAGCATACATATTACCCTCATGTTTTAATAAGTTTGTTTTAATTATTTAATGACATCATAGTAGTGCGGTTTCTTCTTGACTTTAATTTTTCGATTCAGATTCCTACCTCGATCGAGTTCCAGTTGGTTATCGTAGAGTTCATTGATTAGATCATTTGGGGAAGAGAGAGTATTGTTTATGTAGTGATAGGTATAGTTGGGGCTCCTATGATAATTCAGAGGAATTAGACAACTCTTTTGGCTAGTCGAAGGGAAAAGAACCAACTTGATTATTTTAAAATACTAGTTCAGGCCATGAAAGTGTAGTATTCTAACACTTAGTTTTTGTGCATTTCTTCTTAACCCACTCACTTTCAGAAGGCAGAGTTTTTTGCCTATGATATAAAATGGCCATCCTTTCCATCCTCAGTGGCTATGAATTGGGATTTAGGAAGGAAATTAGGGAATGTGTTTTTCGTTACTGCAGTAAAATTAGAGTTTGCATGTAACTTAAATACCTTTGATTGCATTACTAAACAACTTTGTTAATGTTAATCAGTTTCGAATTAGAGGCAGAGGAAGAGCCAGAGGAGTTTTTGCTGGGACAAATACTGGTCCAAACAACTCAAATACTACTTTTCAAAAGAGACCGAAGGAAGAGGAATGGGATCCAGAATATACCCCAAAGAGCAAGAAGTACTTCTTGGTGGGTGTTAGAAATCTGTGTTTATTTGGTTTGCATTAATTTTCAAAGTATACTGGGTGCACACATTTGAATACAGATATTCACTACTGTGATAAGATTTCACCATAATGTGGGAACTCTTAAAAAGTTCATTACCCAGATAATTTTAAGTTCTGAAAATGCGGATTCCTTTAGTCCTGTCTGTACTTTATTGACATCACATATGGGCTGATCAGGATATCTAAAAATATACCTGATTTGATAGCCACATTCAGAGAATGTTAATATGTTTTATCTGTCTAAAAGACAGCGGCACTTGTAGAAACTTCTCATTAAGATTTACCATCTCCCATCACAGCCAGTTGCTTAAATGAAAGATGAGAAGACTTCCGTGTAATTAAGGACTTCAGGGGCTGGTTAACTCATTGGAATAAGAGGAGGGTGAAAAATTCCATGGAGAGGTTGCTAGATACTCATTTGGTGCTTCCTTGTGATGCTTCTCTCTCGAAGTTTGCTAAGGGGTGAAACGAGGGGCTGTGGGTCATGAAAGCTTCTCTAGGTAGTAGTCATGGAAATTTTCTGCAGTTCGGCATGGTATGGAGGAAAAGGGTCTGTCCTGCATTTTATAGACACAGACTTAAGGAAACACTGAAACTATTACCAGAAGTATTCATTTTTGTCATAGCTTCTCAGGGAAGTCATGTTTTATAGATTAGTTATGAAAACCTAATTGCTTTGTTAAAGCAAGTAGGAAAATAGTACTGGATTTACAGAATTGTATCTTTCGCTTGACTTTTATGAATGCACTATTTGAATAAACCTGAATGAATGTCCACGGTACATCTGCTAAGTTAGAGGATAGAGCTGTATTCTAAAGTACATTGATATTTTGTTTGGAGATTGGGCAATATAATTGTTTTAGAAATTAGTTCCCATTTGCTTCTTTTTTGGGTACACTAATGACCAAGAGTCCAAAAATGTTAAATTTTTACACAGTGCATTATACATGATGTTTGCTCAACATACCCTCCTATGGGGAGAAATTTATGTTTGAGTTGTATGAATTGGCAATCTGGAAAGTGAAAGGCATTTTAGTCAGTTATAGATAGTATGGAACAATTTAAAAGATCCATCTCTTTTTTGATTTAAGATTTTATGTATTAACAGACTGCTATTTATGCTAGGTCTGAAGGATGAGAAGAGAAATATTCCAATTTTTGACTTAGAAACTAGTAATGGAGAAGCAAGCATTCTAAATATGTATTATAGATTTTCCCCAAAGGAGGAAATGATGGATTATTGCAAAGGAAAGAGTGATTAAGAGAAACTTTGTAAAGGACCTTGGCTTGAATCTTGAACTTAATGATGGTCAGGTGTACTGTAGATAGCAGAGGTACTGAAACATCCTGATACAGGGAATTCCAGAACTCAGATGGCTAGATGATTGGTATAAGTTTGGGAAGATTAAGCAAAAGCAAGAGCTAAGTTGTGGAAGGCCATAATACTTTGGTAAGTTTGGATTTTAAGCAAGCAGTTTTAGAAGAATCATGGTTGTGAGCAGATACATCTGAGTGATAGTGAGCTAAGGGGCTAGATATGAGAAAAGTTAAAGTGAAAAAAGAAAGTGACCATGAGGACTTAATTCAGGGACCCGCTAGTTGGATATTGGTACTGAGAAGAAGAAATTCTCTAAAATATAGGGGATACAAGGGAAAGAAACTCGTTTGAGGATATTAAGTTCTGTTCATGAAATGCCCGGGAGAAATCAAGTAGAGATGTGCAATGGATAGTTGCAAATAGAGATCTAGAAAGAGAAAAATACCTAGGAACTGTCATTTTACAGGTCACAACTAAACTCATTATAAGATCTCTCAGTGAGAAGGGAGAGATTGAAAGGCCAATCTTTGAAAGTTGGGGTAAGGAATGAGTGATGGTAAAAATGCTAGAGAATAATAGATCAAATGTGAAAGATCAAAAAGGGAAATGAGAGGTAAATTAGTAGATTTTGAAAACTACTTGTAACATTGTACAAATATTTAATTTAGGCCAGACCTTTATTTTTCTATGGCATTATTTCATAACCTTGGTATCAAATTGGGACATAATCATTTTAGGTTGGCCTGAAATTAGACAGCAGTTTGACTAATCAAGAAGAATGTGTTATTTTAAGAAGTAGTGGTAACATTTTATATGTTGCTGTTCTGGGTTATATTTAAAATTTTTAATTTCTATATTAAGCATACATGTGCATTTGGCACAGACTGATGTTCACTAGAAGTAAAAACTACATTTTTTTCTTATAAATCAATTCCCAAAGTTAAGTATTTTGCTTCTTTATTAAAAAAATATTTTACTGATTTTAGAGGGAGAGGAAGGGAGAGGGAAGGAGAGAGAGAGAAACATTGATGTGAGAGAGAAACATTGACTGGTTGTGTGCCCACCCCTCCCCCCCCCCAATATACACTGGTGACCTTTTGGTGCATGGGAAGATGGTTAACCAACTGAGCCACACCTGCCAGGGCTTATTTTGGTTCTTAATTAATGAGCCATTGAAGGGACAACTGGTTTTTACATGGATATTTAAATTTAAAAGATTTTGCATCTTCTGTAAAGATAACTTGACTTTTCAGACAGCTAGCATTGAGAATAGAAATATAAACAAAAATTAATTCAGAAGAAATGAGGTTGAAAACTATAGCTATTCCCCTTGGTTCTTTCAAAATAATATACCAGCATGGAAGGTTTGTCCATATTAATGAAACATAATACTTAGTAATATTGGTAATGAGAATATGTACTACGCTGGCATAATTCTGTGTTTTACATATATTATTTCATGCTTATAAAATCCTTTTGAGGTAGGGCCATTATTTTACTTTTACATATGAAAAACATTTAGGTATAGAAATTGAGCAGCATGGCCAAAGTTTAAATTACATGGCTAGTAGAAGTGGCGTCAGAATTTGAACCCCATGAGCCTGGGTTCTGCAAGCATGGTATCATCCTTCCAGTACTGAGTAATAGTAACTTTTTTGCATTATTTTCCGAAATTTCCCATCTTAAAACTGATTTATACAAATATGGTAATATTTTCAATAATAAGTACTCCAGGAGATAGAATCTGAAATTCTGTGGAGGGACCAGTATATGAAGTTGGAGCAAGTGGAAAAGTGCTAGATTGGGCAATTTTTCAGTGGCAAGTTGAGGTATCCTGAGGAAGAGAAAACCCCTGGTGGGAAAAAGGGTGTTCAAGATTGGAGTTTAAATAAATTTAACCCTTTGAATCTTGATTGTTCTATGGAGAATAGATAAGGAGATCGGAAGATCTTGGTTGTAATATGGCTTCCTTTTATATTTTTGGTTGTGTATTGTACATATCTGACTTCTCTGGCCCTTTATCATTTGTGAAATAATTTTTAAAAGTTGTAATAAGATTAAATTGTGGGTGTTAGAACTTGAGGATTAAGAGTATGCTTAGCATTAAAATGTTACTTAACCTCTGAAGTACACAGCATAATGTTCTAGCCAGTTTATTTTGCTTTTTTACCCAGTTTCAGATGATTATAAATTTAAAAGTACTGGTTAGTTTAACCTCATGTCTAGCTTTCCCACTGCTTTTTCTGTTTTCTACTCTTAGCTGCCTTGTATGTATGGTAATGATTCACCAAGATTCCTGGGAAATGTATTCTGTGGGTATGTGATATAAGGGGTAGTAGAAAGGATTACTGCTGTGGCCTTGGGCAAGTTACTCAATTTCTCTGTGCCTCAACTTTTTCATATCTAAAGTGGGATTAGTAACTATTTTATGGCTTTGTTGTGAGGATTAGATGAGTAAATACAAGGAAAGTGCTCAGAGCAGTGCCTTCCCTTAGTAAACACTATAATACATTATTATCACAGTTGATTGAGTCCTTTCTTGTCACACACTGGGCTGGACACTTTTTACAGATCATCTGTGTTTCCTCAAGGCTCTCTCTTTGTTAAAATGAGGAAATAAGGCCACACAGTTTCTGTTAAGATATAAATCTATGCCTCTGACCGTAAAACCTGTTTGCTGCTTCCCACAAATTTATGTAAATACCACAAACAGAAAACCACAAACTCTGGAGTTGGGTGTGCTGATACCAAAAGGTAGCCTGAAATTATGTAATTGCGTGGGCATTATTTTTAGTGGCAGACTATTTTAAAATAGTTTATTTCCAGTTTACAATTAAAATTTATGACACAAATTTACATTTTGATAGCTGTTAAATTTGTTCTTTATGGAGTCTTGCACACCTCTAGCTAGTGATGTTTCATTGTTTTGGTAAAGATTATTAGAAATTGGTAAGTGCTTTTTTATATAGTCTGTTAATTATATGTGTAGTTGAGCTTTTTAAGTCACATGGGAGGGTGTTCTGTATTACATGAATGCACAGAGGTACATTCTGTTTTGAAAAAGTGCTCATATCACATAATTGAAAAAAGTTTTAGTGACTTGGGCAGTTGATCAATACCAGTAACCCATAGGTTATGCAACATTGTACTTATGCCTGTTGTCTCATACAGGGGCATCATTTTGCCTTATTCCTATTTGTGTAGGTGGGCAGCAGTTAATTAAATTACATTACAGGAGAACTTTGGTTTTTTGTTTTGTATTTTGGGATGTAATATTCATCTACTTGTCCACAAAGTCAAGTACTTTTCAGTTTTGCAGATTGTTTTGATTAATGGGATAATTTGTAATTAGAGAAACATCTCTATTTGGATACAGTTAATGAAAAATTAAGGTTGGAATGTAATAGCTACAGTACTTTAGATTGGTGAAGAAGTAAGTTGAGGTATTTCTCTAGGGACCATGCCATCATGCTTTGAGATGTGAAATTACTTAGCACAGAAGATTGATGTGTAATATCCATAGATTTAGATTTAAATCTCAGTAGGATTTTAAAATCTGTTACTATATGTAAGGTATAATCCATACCACTTGTTTTATTTAATGTTGTTGATCATATTATAATGATGTTTTTATGATTTTGTCACATCTTTATGACTAAGGTAAAAATTTTTTGGAAAAATGGTGGTTTTATCTCATTTACATCAGTATAATTAGTAACAAGTCGACTGAGATTAAAATAATAATGATGGGAAGGGGAAAAGTAAAAAATCTGAAACTTGGCAGTAATTTAGCAGTTGAGATTCTCCAAAAAATTGGGCAGCTCTCAATGCTTTGGTTACTGGCAGTAAAATGTAATTATTTGTTTCAACTATTTTTGTTGAAAAGTGTTTTAGAACATTACTGATCTCATTAACAAAATCTTCAGAAAATTTATACCATCACTTATGAATTGGGGATATAATAATTTTCTTTACAAGAAAGACATTTCACTGATGATTGTTTTTAACCTTTCTGTAGCACGATGACAGAGATGATGGTGTGGATTATTGGGCCAAAAGAGGAAGAGGTCGTGGGACTTTTCAACGTGGCAGAGGGCGCTTTAACTTCAAAAAGTCAGGTAGCAGTCCAAAATGGACTCATGACAAATACCAAGGGGATGGGATTGTTGAAGATGAAGAAGAGAACATGGAAAATAATGAAGAAAAGAAGGACAGACGCAAAGAAGAAAAGGTAGAAAATTTCAAGTTGTTAGTGATTGTAACAGATTTACTTGGGTGTGGTGGGCCAGTTAATTTTTAGGAACAATGATTTTTATGGACCATTTTCATATTCTACATCTTTGCTAATCTTTATGTTTCTCTCTTTTCAGGAATAGTAAATCTGAAGTGAGATTGCAACAGAGAGCAGAACTTGCACCCACCATTTTTTTTTACCTGATTTTTGTTTTCAAATAAGAATGTAAGCATTTTACTTAAATTTTACTGTTTGCAAGTAGTCTATAGAAATTTTGTTTTAAGTCTTCAAATATCTTGAAAAATAGTAGACTGTATGTTGAAAATTGTACTGAAATAAAGTAGAAAATTGTTAACGTACCCTATTTGTAACTATCAACTTTTAAAAAGAATACTTTTACTGTTTTTGTTACATGCATTGTAATTCTGCTTTGTCTATAAGATATGGTAAAGTGCAACTCTGTGAAAGTTCTGATTCTCTTCCTTCCCTGTTTGTTAATGTTTATTCTGAAGTAAACGTTAGCTCTACATACAGATTTCTGAACAGAAGTTGTTTATAGAGACCACACTAATTATTTTAACTGTATACATCTGTTTTAACATTTTCCTTAATTCAAACACACTACATTGTAGGGTGACTAATTTTTGAAGTGTACCACAGAAAAAGTTGTTACTTTGGTAAACTAAGCTAATTTAACACTTCAGCAAATGTTTAAGAAGAAAAAAAGCTTTGCCAAGAACTAAGAAATACAAGCTAGTAAAAGTTAGATTGCAAAGTATGAGGTTTTTTTTTTTCTTTACTGAAAGCAAGCCGTGGCCTATACAAACCACTCTTAGGAGCCTTTACTATTTGGATTCAAAATTCAGTATTCTCTTTCTATTTTTATTGGAAAGTTTGAGTCATGGTCTTAGATAGCAGCTATTCTTTGAGAGAGGAAACTGATTTGTAATAATACTGCAAATAAAAACCCCATTCCTACCAAACATCTTATTTTTACAAAACCTGTAATCCTGATGAGTTGGTATGGAAGAGGATTATCCTGCAGAATAACTTGATACATTAAAAAGATGTATCTGATTTTATATCTTACATATTTATTTGAGCCTTTGGACAGCTGAAATATTAGTTTGTAGTCTATCCATAAGAAAAAATAGGCAAACAACATACTGTTCATAAGTAGTATGTTAAGTAACTTGTTTTTCAAATGTCAACAATAAAAAGTTTTGAGAGGAAGTTCGTTGCAGCATTGATCTAACTTGTTTTTTACTTTTTCCCCTGTTTCAGTTGCAGTTTGTAAAATGGCCTTTTCTTTTTCTTCCCTAGGGTTCTATTTTTTTGGTAGATAATCTTGAAAATGTGAATTACCTTTATGCTTATGCTGATTGCTCTTAAAGGAATGAAAATCCGAAATAGTAAATTTTAATGTTAAGTATGTCTGCTTCATGAGCATATATAAAAGTAGTCAAATTTCATTAATTCAGCATTTGAATTAGTTGTATATGTTTGCATTAAAAGGAGATACTGCTTATCTGATGTAATCTTTTAAAGATCTTAAGTGTATTGCCCTTTCATTCAAATTTGATTATTTGCAATTCTAGCACCTTGATTGCAGCCAGGGTAATTTGAATTTGCTGCGAACGATTGGGATGGGGAAAACCAAACTTCAATATGCGATGTTTATGGCCCTAAGATCTTTAGTATTGCATGATTTCCCCTGTTAATTTTGTCTTTCTGAAATTGTTACAGCAGAGGAATTACTGTCAAAGCAAGTGTGTGTGTTGGATTGATCAGGACATAACTAATATTCTTCCAGTTAGAATAATTACATGCTAAAGCAATGTGGATTTGATCTCCAACACAGGAGAATTTTTACAACCATTTTATTTTATACAAATAAATTTAGCTTTTATTTTAACAGTTATTTTGTTAAATACTAAATCTCTATGCATGACTTTAAATGTGCAGTTTTTCTTTTGCACTTAAGACAATAGGAAAAAGGGAATTTGCTTAGAAATTATTTAATAGGGAGTGGGAATAAAGCTACCTAAGTCCTATCAGTCCTATCAGCAGGTTATATTTTAAGTGCAGGTGCATTGCTTTAACCAGATATGTATAGGATTCCGTTCCTTTATTCTCTTAAAATTGAGGAAAGAGCATGCTACCATAATATAGTAGGAAGGATGATTGTGGCTGTTGTCTTTTTCAGAGCCAAGCATATAAAAAGTAGTCTGTGTATTTTTTTTTAATTGATTTAGAGAGAGGAAGGAGGGATAGAGAGAAACATCGATGTGAGAAACATCGATTGGTTGCCTTCTGCATGTGCCCTGACCGGGGATCGAACCCGTAGTTCTTTGGTGTACCCGACAACGCTCCAACCAGCTGAGCCACATCGGCCAGGGCTGTGTGTATTTTTTTAAACCACATTTTAATTCTACACTTCTTGACATTTATAAAAGTCAGTGGTGTCTCTTGGTAAGGATATTTGTTTACAAGTGCCAGAAAATAATAACTCTTGATACCTGCATTAACAGATTTCCTTTTGCCTAGAGAAGGAAAATATAAGTGAACCAAAGGGTATTTCCAGAACAGATAGCTGTTTAAGAAGGCCATGACTCAGTCTTTAGGTGTGTATACCTTTCAACATCTTAGAATTTTAATATAAAAAGCAAAATGTTTTTTTCCAATTACAGCCTACTTGAAGGAATTACTATTGTTCCCTTTGTCACATCAAGTGTTGGGAATTATAATTTGAGACAAAATATTACCCAATAAGAATGAATGTAGATGGCTCAACAGTTCTAACTCAGTGTGATGTATAATGCAACAGGGACCCTTGTAAATTGTCATATGCCAATAAAAATGTCATAAGTGGTAATAGTTGTTTGTTTACCTGATTTTGAGATTATATCTGTGTCCATTTTATACAACTGATTTCTATGGCCAATTTCTAGATTTTTAGAATACCAATTAATCTCTTAGGCAAATTACTGGTGTGGTATGGCTTTTTGGGTGGGGGTTGATAAGTACTTCATAAAACTCCTCAAACCCCTATATACTGTTTTTTCTTGTTTCCCCTTGGAAAATGGGAAATTTTACAGGGGATAATTCCAAGTCATTACTAGAGAATGCAGGAATTCTGGATTTTCAGTCCAGCCTCTCCTGTCTGTAATAATACAGGTACTCATCAGCCATAATATTATAATGTAGAGTCAGCGTTACTTCTCTTTCTAAAAACATAAATAACTAAAAAGTGTGTTTTTTTTTTAAGTTCGTGTTTGAGTAAAATCTGTTATATTTCTTACAATGCCCCTTTTACAAGGTATTTGAAATAAAAAATGGGCCATTCTGTCAACTTTAAACAAAAGCATTTTCACAGAAATGTGTCTACTAAGACACATTTGTAAATGTGTATCCTGGTAAACCTCCCAGCATAGTGGTTTACTTGCTATATTTATCTAGTTCTTGACTACGGGAGGTCGTAATGTTTATGTCTTACTTGTACTAGAAAGGGAAAACTACAAACTTTATTAAGCTTCCAGGGCACTTCTAAGACTGCCATGAGGGGAATGTGAAATACACTTAGAATTTTTGTGAACGCAGTTGAATATCATCACCAATGTATGCATATAAAGATAGTTATTATAAAGCCCAGAGTTTATGTTTGTCAGTGTATAACTGCTCTGATGCATCATTTGGTGGTGGTAGCTTTCAAAATCAGTGTTTCCTTCTCCTCTCCCTCCGTGATACTGTGAGAGATGCTCATCACAGCCCTGGCTGGTTCGCTCACTGCTTAGAGCACTGGCCTGAGGACTGAAGGGTCTCCAGTTCAATTCCGGTCAAGGGTGCAGATCTCAGTTGCAGGCTTGAACCCTAGCCCCTATCTGGCTGCACACGGGAGGCAACCAGTTGTGTCTCTCACATCAATGTTTCTCTCTCTCCTACTCTGAAAAGCAATGGAAAAGTATCCTCAGGTGAGGATTAAAAAAAAAAAAAAATGCTCATCACTTACCCCAACTTCTGCAGTAGTCTCCCTACTTGGACTTTTTGACCCTTAAATTTCGTCCTATAATTGTCTTCTGTGTGATGTTTTTCAATTATATAATTGTCATTTTTAAGCTAAAAACCTTTTGATGTTATTCTGCCTAAACCTTGCTTAAGATGAACTAAAGGAATTCCCTGTAAATTGCTTTTTGCCTTGCCTTATCCCTCTGCTTGTTCACTTATTTTAAAATCTTACACTCCGGCAAAAAATTACCAATTTCTCTTGTCCTGACTGAATGCAGCACATTCTTTTAGGCTAGCAACTCATTCTGCTTAAACATGTCCTCCGCCAAAGCAAATGTTTAGCATTTTGCATTGTGTATCGTATACATAGTATAGGTATGTAATACATGCTCCTTAAATGTGTAAATGAAAGCTGATGACTGCATATGTCTAGAGATCTGATTGGTATAAGCCAGTTTATTTTATGGCTGCTGCTGAAACCTAATTTAGTCTGAGCTGCCTTAAAAATGTGCTGAACAGAAGACAGTTCAGATTGAATGAACAGAAGAGTGAGATTGTTAATCTTTTTACACATTGCTCAAATCGCCTTTTGTGTGTTTTGGAGTACCATGATTTTCATTTTTTGAATCCTCACTTGAGGATGTTTTTATTTAATTGATTTTAGAGAGACATCAGTTGATGTGAGAGAGAGACGTTGATTGGTTGCCTCCCATACTGTGCCTGCCGGGATTGAACCAGCAACCTGGGTATGTTTCCTGACGGGGAATTGAACCTGTGACCCTTCAGTGTATGGGATGACACTCCAACTGAGCTTCACTGGCCAGGGCTGGAGTACAATGTTTTTAAGATAAAATAAATAATAAAGGTAAGGGAACCAGGAGCTGGAGGGTTGAAATAGTGTTATGTGAATAAGGTATGTTTCCTGTAGAAAATGATGACTAAGATGGGTCCTTGATAGTAGTTTTCAAGTAAAGGGCTTTTTCTTCGAATAGGAGATAGAGACAAATTCAAATCATAGGATTAAGGAAGAGCATTTGATAGCACTTTGTCTAACCTCATCATTTTAACATGTTCCTATTTAGAGGATAAAACCAGAACCATTAGATAGAAATCATAGGTACACAGACTTTTATAACTCATTTATTTAATATTTGACTACTAGGTATTTAAAAAGTAGAGTAGACAGCTTGTGAATAACAAATTTTCTGCTTATAGAAGTATGGAGAATCTGGATATCTCCCTGTCTGGAATGCTGTACTGCCTGAAGCTTAACATTCTGCTAGTTCTCTGCATTACATATTATGCAAGATTAAGAGCTACAGTTTAAGGTGCTTGCTTTTTTAAATTGGAATTTACCAACTGAGAGTACCAGTGATAATTAAAAAAAACATTGAATTTCATATCAGAACGTTGGAAAAATGTAGCATTTTTTGTGTTATGCCATATCCCTTATATGCCAATTCTTTGGATGACAAGTAATTTGCTGTTAGTTGTAAGTCAAAGTAAGTTATTTGGCATTTTTATGAAGTAGAATTTTTAAAAATATATGTATTTTTAATTGATTTCAGAGAGAGGAAGGGAGAGGGAGAGAGAAACATTGATGATGAGAGTCATTGATCGGCTGCCTCCTGCATGCCCCCTACTGGGGATCAAGCCCACAACCCGGGCAAGTGCCCTGACCAGGAATCAAATGATGACCTTCTGGTTAATGGTCAACTCTCAACCATGCTCAACCACTGAGCAAAACTGGCCAGGCTGAAGTAGAATTTTTTTTATTCCTGTTAAGAAAAGCATGAATTATTGCTAAAAATGAAAAGGATTAAATGGAAACATTAGGATGTACTCTTTGGATGATCCAGAAGACTGGCAGGACATATTTTGACTATTTTTGCTGTGTTCTAGGCGTGTCGTTTTGTTTTTAATTTCAGAGAGAGGAAGGGAGAGGGGGAGAGAGAAACATCAATGATGAGAGTGTCATTGATCGGCTGCCTCCTGCAACACTCCCCACTTGGGATGGAGCCCGCAACCCAGGCATGTGCCCTGACCGGGAATCGAACCTTGACCTCTTGGATCATAGGTCGATGCTCAACGACTGAGTGACGCTGGTTGGGCTTGTGTTCTAGTGATTTACAGGAGTCAAGGCATTCCTACTTGTGAGCATATGATTATATCAGAAAACATGACAGTCTATCAAGTCAATTCTAAAAGAAATGGGACCAGATAAATGAAGCAACAGTTAACGTTTCTGCTTTTGAGAGGTCTAGCTATAGTATAATTTTTTTGTTTAAAAATTGCAAGTAGTTATAAACATTTAAGAACTTTGGATTAAAACACTAAGGCTTTCTTTTATATAAATTATTTAAAGTTTCAAATAAAGAATTCGGCCTTTAGACTAAACATTTAACTTCGTTTTGTAATTTTCATATTACATCAACAAGTAAATAGCAATTTAGCTCTGTTTTTCATTACTTAATCATTTTTATTGTCAATAGAAAAAAGCAGAGGAAATTTTCAGGAGAATTTAACTTGAAACATGGTTTTAATGTCAAGGAAAATCTTGGTCTTAATTAGTCTTTTAAATTTTTGAATAAATGTTACGTTTTAATGACCCTTTAAGAGGTGTGCAATCTTAAATAGCACTGGTCTGCTTAAGTTTACTGTTACTACTCTGAGAGGCTTCAAGCATAGGCAGGACAAGGAAAAATCCTAAGTATTTTTCTGTTTGAAATATAAAACTTAAATGAACTTCATGGGCATGTACATCCCAGCCTGGAGGTCACATTTTCATGAGTTCCTCCGTTAAGGTTGGGGAGGCTATTGCATACTTTGAGAGTATGTTGTATTCTGCCCTATTATTTAAGATGATTGCAGTAATTTGAGTTTATCTAAAACTTAGGCTTACATCACAAGGCTAATGGAGTTCTAGGCGGTTTGCAAGACTGAATACACATCTTTCTAGTCTTTGTCCAAGCCAGCCCTGTGTCTCCATTAATTCACTGAAAAAGTATACCTGGCAATGGGTATGTATAGGCGAATTAAAAATTCTTGGTTTTGGGGATCCATAACATAGTATGATTATAATACTATGATTAATGATTATAATAACGATTCTGCATTAATGATTCTGGAAAAAATACACCTACATACCAAAACCGAATACAGAGGGCATTTGCAGTTAAGTTAAGCTAGGTGAAGCTTTTCTTAACCCCCAAATATCAGCGGATGGGGCCAAACCACCAAGAATCCCACATCAGCCAGCTGGAAACGGGATTTTTTTCCTCACCAATAATGAGTGCAAGGTAAGCTCAATAAGGGATGGATAGACGAGCAGTTTACCCCAGTGAAAGCTCAAAACAAATCTTCCAAGACAAGACTGGCTTTTAGGGACCAGACTGCACAGAGGAGAAAATGTGGAATAAAATAAAGCAGGAGAGAGAACAGACAGGAGGGGGCCTAGATCAAACTGGTGTAGAGAATATAGCCAGGAAAATCTTAGAAAGCAAGCCACCATATTTCTGAACACTACTCAAAAACGGGAAAAGGCGGCTATGTAAATAAAGTCTGAAGCTTTTCTGAATCCTGCATCCTCAAAGTTCAGAAAAATAATTCCACGTAAAATGAGCAATAGAAAAATGTCAAATCTCAAAATATTATCAAGATGTAGTATGTATGAATGCTTTAGTAAACAATGGAGAAAGGATCTCTGAAAAATTAATTTTAGGGGAAAGTTGTCAGCCAAGCATTCATGAGGGGCTGTGGCATTGGACTTGGGCCCACCTTGCTAACTCAGCTGAATGTCCAGTTCTGTTAGTGCAGCCCGAAGGAGGCTTTAGTACTGGTTCCCAAGGGATGCTTTTGTTCTGGCCACTATTATGTGCTGTTTGATATCACACTGAAATGGGAGAAGGTTTTAAGATCGTTACGACGGCAAAAGAGAAGGACAAGGAATATTGAGAATGTTGTGGTTTACTAATTTCATGCAGGACTGCTGATCTATTTGCCTTATATTTATTTGTATATTGTCCGACACTCTTCTACTTTTATCCTGATCTAGTTTAGACTACTGGGCCTGTCAACTACGGTCACTCGTGTTCTGCCGGTTGCTTAGTCCGAATCATTCTTGGTGTTTGTTTTCTCTCCATATCCAATTATTTTACTCAACAAATTGGTTAAATACCTATTACATATACCAGGCACTCTTCTAAAGCACTGGAGATACAGCATGGGTCAAAACAAAGTTCTTTTTCTGGAGTTCACAGTTTAGTTTGGCTGCATGGGGAGCAGAAATACAAGATCTGGCAAAAGTAGGGTTACAGTTCGAATGGAAAATAATACAATAATAAATAATACAAGGATAAACTTTCTCGTACAACTGTAAATCTACTTTTGCTTCACTATATGGTGACAAGTGCTATAAAGAAAAATAGGTCAGTGGAGAGCTGCTATTTACAAACGGTGCTGAGAAAGCCTCTTGCAGGTCTTCACTGGAAGGTAGGTCCAGGACGGCGAGGACCCTACCGGTCTTGCCCATTATTGCATTTCCCCGCGCACAATTGATCTTAAATTGTCATATAACTCGAACGCATCCCTCCCTCGCTAAAATATGAAAGAGAAAGCTGTTGTCTCTTACGAAGCCAGTAACCTCACATCAAAATCGCAAATTGGAGTATCACCTGTCATGATTTAGTGGTCACTTTGCCGTCCGCGGCTAGACCAGGTCAGTGTCCGGCCCATATTTGGTAGCCTGGTAACCAGGAGCGTTTCGTGAACGAACACTGTAAGTACTGTAAAGCTGCAGATTTCCTCGAGGACAGTGCTCGGCTTCTGCTAGTCCCATAAGCATGTTTACTCATTGAACGAATAAGTGATCAAACAAAAAAAGGCGACTTCCCCCGGCAAGCGGTCACGGGAGAGTGGCCCTGCTTCCGGTCTGAGGGTAGGGGCGACAGATTTTTTTCTGAGAAGATCTGTGTGGGGCAGGAACTCCGGACCGCGGGCCTGGCTCAAGGCGGCCGCACGGCCCCCCACGGCCCCGCATCGCCCAGCTTCAGACGCCCTTGCACGAGAGCACCCGGAAACTAAAAACCGCGTCACGCCAGTGCGTCTCCGTCCCGAACGGCCCGCCCCGCCCCGCCCCGCCCCGCCCCGCCCGCCAGCTGCCTATTGGTTTCTATTGGCTGGCTCGCGGAAAGCCCGCCCTCTTAAAGGAGAAGGAGAACCCCAGTAGTCCGTCCAAATAACAGTAACTAACCTGACGTTACCGCACAGCCAATCACAAGCAGCGATCTTCAGCCCTGTCCAATGAGATCGGGCACAGGCCGCGGCCGCGGAGTTTGATTTTCGTCCAGGAACGCGGAAGTAGTGAACCTGTCCAGGAAAAGCGCGGCAGGTGGGACTGGACGCAGGAGAAGGCGGCCGCGCCTTGGGTGAAGCGACCCTGGCTGAGCGAGGGCTGCAGGGCCCAGGCCCGAGTCGGTGGGGGCGTCGTGGCCGCATGTGGCCTGCAGGCCGAGGCTCGCGGACGGACACGGGCCTGGGCGTTCCTGAACCGGGACAAGCGCCGGCCGTGCTTCTAGACTGAGGGTTCCGAGGCGGCGCTCCGTAACCCCCGCCTCTCCAGGTCCCGGGTTTACCTGGAGGCTCGGCTTCGGGGGAAGGTGAGCCCCCAAGGAATCGTGCGCTAAGGCCAGGGACACCGGTTACATGCTAGTTGGGTGACTAAGTTAAGTCAACCGATCTGGGGTTCACGTTCCTTATCTTTAAAAAGAGGGAGGAGGGGCTAAGCCTTGAGTCTGCCCCCCGCCTGCTTTGAAGGGTGGGCTGGACTCTTCCCTCTCCCGAGTCCTTCCAAAGCATTCAGGGCAGAGGGAGCTCCTCTGTCCAGCTACCTCGAAGGCTTCTCAGCTAAGTGTCGAACTTTTAATGCAGTTTAACTGATACATTGAAGTTTTCCTTTACCAGGCCGCCCTTCCCCGCTCCCCGTGCTTCTCTTTCTCTTTGACCACCTTCAAAATAATGCTGCCCAGAAGGCAGTAGCTGATGGTGTAATGTGTAAGGAGAGGACTTCCAGTTTATTTAATAGAATTTATGCCGCAACTGTTTGTCACGGGTAACATTCTCTAAATTTTTTTTCCTGAAGGTATCAAGAAACTGATAATGTTTCCTTGAATTTGCTTCCCTGTTTGCTTCATCAATGTCTCTCCTATTGAATATCTTAAGAGAGATACTGGAATATTTCGGCGTTCCCATGGACCAGGTAAACGTTGTTTTAATGGATTTGAGTGAACCTGTTGTATTTCTTCTTGGGTCTCATTTTGAAAATGACTTATATGTAAACATTTAAGGTGAAATTGTTTTTTCTCTTTAGGTGAGGCAAGGTGAGTTTGCAATAGTTTGGCTATGATAGTTTTATTTTTTTTAATCCTCACCCGAGGATATTTTTTCCATTTCTTTTCAGAGAGTGGAAGGGGGAAGAAGGGGGAGAGGGAGAGAAAACAAAAATCGAGGTGAGAGAGACACATCGATTGGTAGCCTCCTGCACTCACCCCCGACTGCGACCCGGGATTGAGCTGCAACCGAGGTACATGCCCTTGGCTGCAATCAAACCTGGGACCCCTCAATCAGTCCACAGGCTGACAGTCTAGTCACTGAGCCAAACCGGCTGGTAGTTTGATTTTAAAAAGGAATAAGATTTTTAGAAAGCTATTTACCTGATGGGTCAAATGCCAGCAAAGGGTGCAAACAAACAAAATGTATGCATGGCCTTCATAAAATCCAGTTTATTGCATAGGTAAGTTAAATTGTATTTTTAATTCTCTAATGGTTTTATTAAGGTATCTGCGGTTTAATATTTGGGTATAGAATGGCAAGTTACAGCTCAAAATATTCAGAATAAGTCTTTTTTAAAAAAAATATAGCTTTATTGATTTCAGAGAGAGGAAAGGAGAGGGAGAGAGAGAGATAGAAACATCAATGATGAGAGAGTCATGGATCGGCTGCCTCCTGCATGCCCCCGACTGGGGATCGAGCCCGCAACCCCCGGCATGTGCCCTAACCAGAATCGAACCCTGATCACCTGGATCCTAGGTCAATACTCAACCACTGAGTCACGCCCAACTGGGCCAGAATAAGTCTTAAGGAGAGAGGATTACTTAAGTCTGAGAATTAAAAGCAAATTCGATTTTATCTACTTACTTAGCATCTACTACGTTGATCTAAGACAGTATGCATGGTTCTTGTATTTATGGTGCTAGAAATATGAAGACTAGCCAACATATACAGATAACTATAATACAAGAGTGAATGTAAGACACAAAATAGTAGCGTTACCAGCCATATGAGAAGACCTCAGTTCTTGTCTTCTTGAAGGAAAGTTTCAATCAAAAGACAGAGTGTAGAAAAGCAAGCAAGAATTTATTGACCGCAGCAAAAACATACTTAGGACAGTGAAACAAGGAAGGGCATAGAAGAAGCAACAGAAGAGCCTCGGCTCGGGTTCTTTGTCTCACTGGGAAGTCAGAGAAAAGGGGAGCCTTGTAGACAGGTTCAGGGGGTAAGCCCGGGACCAGCTGCTGCTGCCCATTGCTCCTTTGGTTGCAAGTCTCATGGGGTCCCTTAGAGGTTAGGGGATACATGCCTGTGGGGGAAGGAGAGAGGGAAGGGAATGGCAGGGGCGTCAGCACACTGGGACCTTTGTTTTCAGGGGTTTTAAAATCTGGGTGTTTAGGGGCAGTCTTGGGGGGAAATCACTAGAATATTCATCAGCTTTATGCTGATTTACCAAAATAAGATTTTCTTAATTTGTCCTTGAGTGTAGTTGGCAAATGGCACTAATTGGATTTCTGTTATCTGTCTTGAGTAGGGTGATTTAAGCTATATACCCCCTGATTGGGGGGGTAGAAGTGCGATCCATCTACTCTTAAGTGTCCTTGTGTCCTTTGTTTAGGAAAGATGGGATTTACTAGGTGGCTGCAAACTGCCGTCTGTCTTAGTTTCCCTATTCCGCTTGTCCTAGAATTTCCCTAGCTTCTTACTATTCTGTAACAGTGGGGGTAGGGGGAGGGTTATAGAATAGACATGTCATCACTATTTGGTGAAGTGAATTAGAAGAATAGTCAAGGATAATTCCAAGATTTTAAACAAAAGTAAGCTGAAGAATGATACCGTTGTTTTAAATAGGCAACTCAGTGTGAGGAACTAGTTTGAGTAGGTGAGCCAGGTGTGCTGTTAGAATATACAAGTACAGATATCCTGCAGATAATGGGATAAAAGGTTCTAGAATGTAGGAAAGACTTGGTTCAGATTTGGAGTTATCTGTGTTGTTTTGAGATTTGAACTGATGGACTTGATAACAGAATGGAAGATGTCATTGAAGCAATTTGAGTTTCCGAAATAGTGAGGTTGAAGATAACGAGGACTGAGTAATAGTTGAAGATTTGCTTATCATATTGTTGGTGCCTTTAGAGATTTCTGTAGGTGGAGAGTGGCATCCATTTCATAGTAGTTTGATGTTTGACTGAGGAAGGGAGGTAGCATCAACAATCTTCTTTGGAAAAGTTGTGAAAAGAAATTGAAAGAGGTCATCAACTTGAAGGGGCAGCAGGAATAAATTTTTTTCCTTTCAGTTTTAGAAGTAACTTCATCAGGTTTGCAAGCACTGGGGAGGACTCTTATAGACAGGAAAATATTTAAGGTACAAATGAGAGTGACTGTACAATGCCCTAAAGAAGGTAGCTGGGCAGGGGATATAAATAAACAAGCCTTTGTAAATTTTGAAAGACAAGTACCACATGATCTCACTCATGTGGAGTATAATAAATGAAATAAACTGATGAACAAAATAGATCCAGAGACATAGAAGCATGTAACAGACTGAGGGAAGCATGGAACAGAGGGTGGGTGGGGGTGGGGGCGTGGGGGGGGAGAGATTAATCAAAGAACTTATGTGCTTATATGCATAACCTATGGACACAGACATTGGTATGGGGAAGGCCTGGGGGTGGAGTAGATGTGGGGTGGGGGGGATCAATGAGGGGAAAAGGGGGACATCTGTAATACTTTCAACAATAAAGATAAATTTAAAACAAAACAAAATAAGTCTTAGAAAGAAGCTGGACAGTCAAGGGTATAATAAAAGTGAGAAATGGCGGGGAGATTTTGAATGGAGAGGAATGAAAACGGAGGTATATCAAATCATAGTCCTCAATTTTCTCAGTAATAGTTGAGGTGAGACCACTTGTAGGTAAGAGTAGTTGGGATAGCTTATCCATTAGTAATATGAGAACACATACTATCAAAAGGAACCATTTTTGAGAGCATATCATTGAAACAACTTGAAAGTCCCTGCTTGGTAGGAAAGTCAAAATGAGGGTTGGAATGTCATCCCGTACACCAAAAAGTTGCTGGTTTGATCCCGGGTCTGGGCCCGTATGAGAGGCAACCATCGATGTTTTGTACGTCGGTGTTTCTCCATCTCCCTGCCTCCCTCTCTAAAATCAATAAACAGATCCTTGGGTCCGGATGAAAAAAAAAAAAGTGAGGGTCCTAGACCAGGAATTTCACCAGGAGATGAAATCATAAAAATGATGAAGGTGGTCAATGGCAATGAAGGAA
Organism: Miniopterus schreibersii; assembly: GCF_964146895.1. Classification (NCBI taxonomy): domain Eukaryota; kingdom Metazoa; phylum Chordata; class Mammalia; order Chiroptera; family Miniopteridae; genus Miniopterus; species Miniopterus schreibersii. Next base: position 73,139,351 of record NC_138107.1, on the reverse strand, counting down.
TGAGAGAGTGATAAGGATAGGAGTTCGTCAGAATGGAAATTGCAGAGCAAGATATGAAGGTACCATCCAAGTTAACCAAGAACAGGGTGACTACTTACGTAGAGTACATAGCTCTGACTGTCGCCAGGCCTCCAGGCCTGTGGTTCTTAGCAAGGGTACACATATGAGTGGTAGTAGGACACTTTAAATGCACTTGCTCAGGCTGGCAGAGATCTAGTGTTAATAGGTCTGGGATCTATATCCTCTAGGCCGCACTGTTCAATGTGGACGCCACTGGCCAGATAGCACCTTTAATTATTTGAAATATCTGATTTGAGATCCGGTATAGGTGTAAAATTTAATTCTTTGAGAAGAGACTTTTGGGTACTCAATTCTGTATTTTCTTTATTTTTATTTATTATTTATTTATTTAATGTTTTTATTGATTTCAGAGAGAGGAAGGGAGAGGGAGAGAGAAACATCAATGATGAGAGAGTCATTGATCAGCTGCCTTCTGCACGCCTCCTACTAGGGATCCAGCCCGAAACCCAAGCATGTGCCCTGATGGGGAATCAAACCCATGACCTCCTGGTTCATGGGTTGGTGCTCAACTACACATCTGCTTTTTAAAAAATAGATTTATAAATAAGCTTAATAGAATACTTCTTAAAACAATGCTTATATTTCAATAGGTTTTGCAGACTTGGGGAAATAAAGGCTATGGATCAGCTCGGAGTATTGTTCGTATTATTGGGAAAATTCTTCCTTTAGAACCTTGTCACAGGCCTGATTTTGAGGTAAGTCAGCCAACAGGCATTGTTTAATCACTATGTGTAAAATAATCATAGGTAGCCCTAGGAATGTATGGTAGAACAAAAGAAGAAATATTTCCTGCCAAACCTTTTTCCCTGGAAACAAGTCATTTCGCGTATGTTTTTGTGTTTATTTTTTTAAATAATTACATTCAAAGGTGGGCAGGTGCAAAGCAATACCTGAGAAGCTTTTTTTAATTCTAGTTTGTGACTTATGGTAGATGACATTAACCAGGGGAGAGAATATTGCCACACATTTATACTTTAGAATAATATTTTCTTCAGTATTTTTTCTTACTAATAGGTGCATGGTTTTCTATTGAATATCCTTTTTCCTTTTCCCTCTTGGATTTTTAACTTATTTTATTTCCATGGCATGTGTCTTCCCCCACTTCCTGCAGAGCTCTGACTTTTTTTCCCTTTTTTCCTTTAGTTGATCCCACTCTTGAACTCTGTAGACTCTGGTAACTGTGGATCTGTAGTTCCATCTTTTGCTGATATCTTGTGTGTGGCAAATGATGAAGAAGCCAGTTATCTCAGATTTCGGTAATTTTACATACTTATCTTGGAAAATGGGATGTGGGCTGTAATCTGAATTCTTGGATGTATTCTTGGACATGTTGGAGTTTGTTCAGACTCACTGGGCCTTTTTGTTTTGTCTATCTCTGCTGCGCTGTGTCCTACTAATACTTTCCTAATAAGGATGGCTTCTTGTTCCTTGTTTTTAGCCAGTTTTTCTTAATGAACATTTAAACCTAACGCCAGGCTAGGACGTAAAACAATAATACAATTACTGTGTTTATATTTATGAGAAAGCTGTTTCCTATACTAGATAACTAGATTTATTTTATTTCATATATTTCTTCAAAACTTACATAGTTCTTACAGGCAATAATGTTAAACATATTTCAGAATTTGAATGTTTTTCTCCTAGGGAGTACTAACTTATGTGTTAGCATATTCAGATACAGTCTGTAAGCACAATCAGGGTCAATTATTGAAATATTATGATTAAATTTTTTACGTGTGAAACTGATTTATTAATTTTCAAAAAATTATAATACCGTAAATTTACCCTTAACATTATACTGAATATAAGGCCTTTCAGTGTAACAACTTTATTTCTCAATAAACTTGTGCGTTTAAAGTGAATGGCAGGACAGTTACAGGATAATTATTTTTATTGTACAATCTAAAAGCAGGGCTGTTCCTTCATCTACTGACCACTTACTGGTCACCTATTAAGGGTTCTGTTCTGTTCTCTATACTGAGAATGGAGTCACGTAAGAGGCTGCACTGTGCTCAGTGAGTCGCGATAAATCCTGGGATGAAGAGAGCTACTCCGATTCTGGTTGGTGCCTGTGTTCCCCTTTGACGGAATTAATTTATTCCTCTTGGAAACTTTCCCTCCCTCCCTTCCCCTCCTCCTCCTCTTCCTCATCTCTCTCTCCCTCCTCACTCCCCCTTCCCGTTCTTTTCACCCACAGAAATTGTATATGGAAAAATGAGGAAGAGGAGAAGAGTGAAGTTTTCCATCCTTTGCAATTAGTTTGGGATCCACTGTCACCTGCTCCAAGATATAACAAACCAGTGAAAAATCCTCAGCCTGTAAATGAAGCTGCAATTAAAAAAATAGCTGCCCTTGAAGATGAGCTAACTTTTCTTCGCTCTCAGATTGCTGCAATTGTGCAAATGCAGGAGCTGAAAAACAGCACAAGTTCTGGTGAGTAACATACTGGATTTTTGCTTCAGGCAGATGATCCTCACCTAGTATTTAAGTCAGTACAGTTCTGAATAAGAATGCTTGATGTTCATGTATCTTGCGAATGACATTAAATATGAAAGGATGTCGGATATATGAAAATTTTTTGTCTAATGTTTATTTAGAATAAATCAAGACACATTTGGCCCTGGCTGGGTAGCTCAATTGGTTGGAGCACCATCCTGTGCACCAAAAGGCTATGGGTTCCTTTTATGATCAGGGCACATACCTTGGTTGGGGGTTCTATCCCCCGTCAGGGCTTGTATGGGAGGCAACAGATTGATGTTTCTCACATTGATGTTTCTCTCTTTCCCTTCCCCTTCCTCTCTCTAAAATCAGTAAAAACATACCCTTGGGTGAGAATTAAAAAAAATTTTTAAGAAGACATTTGTTTTGAGGGAGTTAGCTTTGGTTTCAAGAAGAGCTAACTCTACTGCTCTGCTGCAGAAGATAGTTTTGTACTGAAAATCCTGTTTTCTAACTCTTCAGAAAAGCATTGGAAATTTAAGAGGAAGAATGCATTAATTTGAAAGAAAAGTATAGGTTTGAGGCTCCATGTATGTATTTGTAGTTTGGAGTTACTGCTGCTAGTGTTCCACCAAGTTAGGCGAATAATGTTCTCCAGGTAACCCTTTTCTAAATCTTCAGAGACAAAACTTGCTTTAACCTATAGACATACACACATAAAATATATAGGTATATATGCACACACAGACAATTTATACATAACATAATATATATAAAGTATATACTATATACAATATATAAGTAATATATAGATATTATGTAATGGATAATAATAATAAAGATATAAATACACGTTGTTTTTAGCAATGATATGACAGCCTTTTAGGAGCAAATCGGTTATGCAAAAGTTAAGTACAATAGTCCCTCCTTTTCCAAGGGTAATATGTTCCAAGACCCTCAGTGGGCACCTGAAACCATGGTTAGTGCTGACCTATATATACTCTGCTTTTTTTCCCCTTACATACATACCTTTCACTTAAAGGAAACACTTCCTGGCTTCCCTTTGGCATATCTGAACTGCCAGAATCATTATTGTTTCGCTTTGGGGCCAATATTAAGTAAATTAAGGGTTTCTTGAACATAAGCACTGTGACACTTGGAAAGTTGATCTGATAACCCAGATGGCTACTAAGTTACTGCTGGGTGTGGAGTGTGTACAGTGTGGAGACGCCGGACAGAGGGATGATGATTCGTGTCCCGAGTGGGACAGCACGAGATTTCATCAGGCTACTCAGAATGGCATGCAATTTAAAACTTAAGAATTGTTTATTTCTGGAATTTCCATTTGATATTTTTGGACCGAGGTTGACTGCAGGTAACTGAAACCATGGAAAGAGAAATGGGATAAAGGAGACTACTGTACTCTACTCATCCTTAGGCTCTTGCCTAAAATATGTGCTCGGGTGTTTCTACAGTGTTACCATACACTATACCATTTTGAGTGTTTCTAACTACAAGTTATTAATCATGCTTTAGCTTTTTAAAATAGGGATGAAATTTAGATTGTGTGCGAATTACTGAAAAAGGACTTTTTATTTCCTCTTTAAAATGTTTCTCCCCCTTCTCACTTTTAAGGGCCTACACAGAGAATCCTAACTGGATTAAGGGTAATTTTACTCTTTGGCTTGCCTCTTACAAAAATGACTAAGCGGATGGGATTGCTTCTCCTTCCTGGCCACATCATTTTAGTAGCATTACAGAAATTGTTCCTGTTTTGGTTTTAATTAGTGTTATGTTGAGAACTTTGTATGATCTTTCAACAGACTGCTTTGTTTTTTAGGATCCTTTGACTCGACTGATGGGCCTGGTGGTCTGGGACAAGTGCCATCATCAGGGACTGCTCGACTGAGTGTCAGACCAGATCCATTTTCAAGTGCAGTGCTTCCCGCTCCTCCTCCTCCGCCCCCGCTGCCCCCTCAGCTTTCTTCTCTGCGGCCTCCGTGTTCTCTTGTGCAGCCAGGATACAGTGTTATTTGTGACTCAGATAATTCAGCAACTGAAATGAAAAAACAGCATCCAGGTGCTAGTAAGACCAGTAATAGTCATTCAAAAAGCCAGAAAAGCAGAGATGTTCCCCACATGTTGGATGTTCTGAAGGATATGAATAATGTTAAACTTCGTGCTATTGAACGGTATGTCGTCCTAATTTGAGAAGTGAACCAAAATTATATCAAGGATATTTTTAAAAATTATATTTATCAAAGTAAACATATACATTTTTTCTCTTTTATTCCTCTTCACCCCAGATGCCCCTCCCAGAGAATCATTTTCAATTTTTTGACTCTTTCTTCTAGTGTATTATCTCCATGTTTTTGAAACAACATACTTCTTTTGCTATTTCTTAATTTTTTGTTTTTATTTTGTTAATCTCACCCCAGGACATTTTTCCATTGACTTTTTTTTTTAGATAGAGTGGAGGGAGGGAGAGAGAGATACACACATCAATTGGTTGCCTCCCACACTTACCCGGACCAGGGCGGGGATTGAACCTGCAACCCTGGTATGTGCCCTTGACCGGGAATTGAACCCACGACTCTGCAGTGCTCGGGCTGATGCTCTAACCGTTGAACCACACCGGCCAGGGCTGTTTCTTAATATTTTAATTATATTTGCTTCCCACTGTTAAAGATTAGGTATATATTCTCGTAAGCATTCTACCCTCTCACACACAGGCACACATATATTCATTAAATCTTCCCATATCGTTAAATCAGCCTTAAGTCAGTGTGTAGAATGTACATTTTTATTATAATAGTAAACATTATAGGTAAGCCATTTTATATACTATGATTACATGTTTGCTGAATGATTTTTTTTTTGGTTGGAGTTAATAATTGCCTCTCTGAGTTCCATTTTTTTAAAAAACTTCCCCTGTAGGAGCCCTCTGTCCTGTTCCAGTGTCACTTGCTCTTGCAGCCTGCTGCATTGCTGTCTTCGTAAGGATTTCATCGGGCATTCTCTCCCCTTTCTCCTGTGTGGCAGCACCCACCTCTTGGGTGTCATATCTTCCTGTAGCTTTCTGAAAAAGTGCATATAAAGTAGATTATTTTAAGACATTGCATATCTGAAAATGTTATTATCTTATCGTCACACTTAATTGCTAGTTTGGCTGGGGTATAATAGGCAGAAAATCATTTTCTCAGAACTGTGAAGACATTGTTCCATTGATGACTAGCTTGCAGTGTTCCTGTTGAGAAGTTGATGCCGTTCTGATTCCTGGTATGAAATATTTCTCTGACAATTTTTTCCCATTCTTTCCCTCTGTTTTCTTTTCCTGGAACTCCATTAGAAGTTTGATGGCAGGATTATTTCTCTTCATATCTTTCCCTTTACTATTTTCTTTCTCTTTGCTTTTTTATTGTATTTTCTAAGAAATTCTTTAATTTACCTTTCAACTCTTCTACTGGATTTTTGCCTGCTGTCATATTTTTAATTTGTAAGAGCCATTTCCCTTTCTCTCAGTACTCCATTTTTGATCTTCCTGCCTCTGTTTGTTTCATTCCACTGAAGAGAGTAACTATAGTTTTAAATTGTTTTGCTCTTGAATTATCTCTATTTTCCTGAGTTCCTTGTTTCCTCTCATTGATTTTGTTTCTAGCTGTAGTTTTGCAGCCTTAAGTCTCTGGAATTCTTGGCTCTACATTCATATTTAAACGTGAGACAGTGAAAAGCTGATTGAAGGTCCATTGTGCGAGGTGGATTGTTAGCTGTGGGCTTTATGACCTGGTGAAGGAGTAGAGAACCTGACCATTTTGTTGCCAGACCCCATATTTCAGTAGTTGTTCGTCTTTTCTTTGGGGCTAGAATTTTCCTAAAAAGTTCTTCAGTTTCCTTCTTGGTCAGGAGAGATGGGAATTACGTAGGGAGTACAAGCCAGGTATTTTGAGAGCTGAGTGGGGAAAGACAACAAGTAAGGAGTTTATCATTCAGTTTGCAGACTTTTTCTTAATCCCTCCTTTTGGGATGGCAGTTGACCCCCACTCTCTTCATTTTCATTAGCTTTCCAGCTTTCTACATTTTATTACAATTCTTATCTACCCTCTCTCTTGTAATCTCTTTGTCTTTTGGGGCCTACATTTTTTTGTTTCTTTACTCTCATATTAGTAGGATTTCCATGTTCATATGGAAATTCCTCAGCGAGGTTTCTGGTGAGAAAATAAATTTATTTTCTATATCATAGTGTAACATGGAGCCTGGTATAGGCATTAAGTGAAGATTGAGTGAAAAATTAGCCTAATGGTTTTCTTTTCATGAACTCTATAGTCCTTTTAAAAGTTCTTAAATATTTTTTAAAGTTTACCATTGAAAAATTAGGTAATTTAAAATAAAGATCTTCAGCACAGAGATACTGGTAAATCCTAGGTCATAACAAGGTTGTGGTAGAGCCCCATTTGGTTTCTTGGTTTTCTGATTTCTATTTCATTCATGGCAAAAAATTTCAATCTCTTAACCAATTAGATTGTCATACATTATGCTTGTATTTCTGCTATGTTTGTCCACAAGGAGCTTTAATTACACAAAGTTTTAATTAATTTATGCATTTTTTTAAAAGGTCACCTGGAGGCAGACCCATTCACAAGAGGAAAAGACACAGTTCACAGTGGGATCCAGTGTCTTTAATATCCCAGGCTCTTAAGCAGAAATTTGCGTTCCAAGAAGATGATTCCTTTGACAAAGAAAATAGGTCTTGGGAGTCTTCTCCATTTTCTAGTCCGGAAACTTCAAGGATGAGCTCTAATAATGTAAAGTTAATTTTTCAATTTTTAAAGTATTATTTATGACATATCTTTGCCTTCAAGCTCTCTCAAAGTAATTATGCAGAATTTGGGCTGTACAATTATTTGTTGATGCTGCTCATATTTCTGTTTTTGTTAATTTTTACATGCTCATTTTAGCTTTTAGCCTTCTGTGAAGTTTTTGAAATAAAACACTTGATTTGAAAAATACTGCGCATAAGTTTATAATTGTTCATCCTGGGCAGGTGCTTGCTTGATGTTGCTGTTTGCAGTATGAACTTGGTGTCCAAAACTTTGAGAGGACAAGAGAAAACTGGTGCTATAGATTCACACTAACCATAGTTACATGAGAATACTCCATTGTTTTTCAGTCAAATGTAGACTTTGAATTATTTAGTCAAATAGAATGTTAACTGTGCTTTTATTTATTTAATTTAATTAATTTATTTTTAAATATGTCTATTTCAGAGAGAGGAAAGGAGAGGGGGAGAGAGAGAGAGAGAAACATCAGTGACGAGAGAGTCATTGATCGGTTGCCTCCTGCATGCCCCTTATTGGGTGGATATTGAGCCTGCAACCCAGGCATGTGCCCTGACTGGAAATCAAACCTTGATCTCCTGGATCATAGGTCAACTGCTGAGCCACACTGGCCAGATGTTAACTGTGCTTTTTAAAAACAAATGGGATCATAATTAACTTCAGTGACGATGCTTCTTGGTTGCTTAAAAGGACACACTATGTTTCAAACACTTGATTAACCTTTACGATTGCTGCTTACTTGAAGTCTCTTTTTTAAATTTAGGCATAATCCTAATTTTTCCCATTTTATAATTTAGCTGAGATGGTACATAAGAATAAGCCTTGGAAACGAGAAGACTGTGGAAGAGGGATGTAGTCTGAAGTAGGGTAGTAGCTGTCAGCAGGGGAGGAGGTAGAAAACTAAAAAGCAGATAGCAACTCAGAGCATAACAGAGTGGGGGGAAATTGTCCTACCCGTGCTCTAGAGTGAGTGGTCTCTGAGCAACTGGTATGTGTACAGTACCTGATGTTTATCATGTTGACTCAGAAAACTATATCCTTAACTCTAAGAAAACAAAAAAGTACATAGTTTAGAACTATTATAATAATGCAAATGTGCCTACAAATAAAAGCTTAACATTTGTATATAAATTTAGAACTTGCAGAGTACTTTTTTACTCATGCGATCTTTACAGCAATATCCTAAAAAACAAACAAAGAATACCCCAGGCCAATATTAGCTGCTTTACACATGAGGAGAGTGAACCTCCTAGTGCTTAAGTAATCTGCTTGTAACCCCACATCTGATTGGCAAAGCAGTGACTAGAACTTGGTTAATTAAAATTGTAGGATGTTCGAAATCTTCATTACTAAGAAATTCACTTGGGTAACTGAATATATGGAATAGGACATGCTATTTCCCAATGACAGTGGATCAGTGTATTACGGAGCTGTCTTATAGTGTTCACTGTTCCTTGCGTTTTCTCTCCAACTACAAGCATCTCAGGGAGAGAACATCTTTGAGTAGTTTCAGGCTCAGAGCCTAACACATAGCCCTCTCTCAAATAACTTTATTGTTCAATAAATTAAACCTCAAGGGGTCATTTGGTGTTTGTGTTGACATTTAAAAAAAAAAAAAATTTTTTTTTTTACATAAGAATAATTTCTGTTAAACATTTGCTTCATTTCAGTTTGGACATCACATTTCACAGTTGGAAGGACAGTGACCTAAAGGAAGAACTGATAAACACAAAAGGTGTTGTGACCAAGGTGTGAACAGCACAAGCTGTGTCCGCACTTACAAGGAGAGACTGCAGAGATATACCAGCATGCCTTTCGCTACATGTTAATCTTCTGTTGATGAAATTAAAGGAAGCCTGTGCACCAGGATATATTAGTGCAGAAGTCTGAAAAGCCTTGACCCTTAAGAATACCCATTTCTGGTTTTGGACATTCCAGCCTTTGAATCTTTTAAAAATTGGTAGTGACCTGGTTTACTTGGCCTCCAGGACCTTGGAGATTTTTAAAGAACATAATTGTTTCATTAAGATAGTCATAGCTTGAATCAATAGGTTGAGCCTCCCAAATATTCTTCCTGAAGGTGATAATTATTCTTAGAAACTGATTTGATAAAGGCTAGTATTTAAAGAATTTTCATAAGTTTTGCCTATACTTGCTATGTAAATACATATGCCTATCATTTTATTTCCTTTGTTCCTTATTAGTTGTACTCTGTTTCTTTGTATATAAAATGTAAAAAAATGTACTTTTGTAACTTGGGTGTGTTTTGTAGCAATTCAAATTCATTTTTTTTTCTTACTACTTGGTTTATAAAGTATGAACTTGTTTTTTGAAAGAGTTCTTTAGGTAGAGTTTCTTGGGTAATGCAAATGAAACATAAGTTTGAAGTAGATATTTTGTGCCTCTGCCCATTTACTAATGTGATATGGAAATTTACATGTTTCCGTAGACCTCCAGCCTGTGCACCAGCCAGAGAGCTTAGGTTCCATTTGAGTGGACTCAGCACCTACCCTTTTGCCAGGCTCCCCTCTCAGAAAAGCCCAGTCTTCCCACAGTTTTCTTGTTAACGTGGTAGAGTGGGTGCCTAGCCCTCCTCTCCAGCCCCTTTCTCCTGGTTCCTTCCAGTTAGGAGCTGCCATGCAATAGCTGTCTGACCATGAGGAATGGGCTTCGGATTACAGAGATGTGAACCCTGATATTGCTGAGCTGTTGAACCAACACCAGCAGTCGCTGTCTTCAACTTCCTGTTATATGAGAAAGACTAACAAGAAAAATGTGCCTTGTGGGTTTTCTGTTACTTGCAGCTGGAAGCATTCGTAATTCTAGGGCAGGTATGGCAGTGTGGCTTTGAGCCTGCCTGCTATTCTGTGTCCTTTTGTGAGGATTCTCCCTGCTGTTCCTGCCCCTCCTGTACACTTCTCACCCTGCCTTTTGTCCTTTCACTGTCCTTGTAATTAGAGGTCCCCCCGCCCCATGATGTAACTGCTTTTTATCTCCCAAGGTAGCTTAAATGTTCAGTTTTATAGTTTCCTTATTAAAAAATGTATAATGAACAGCTCCTCCCCAACAACCAGCAGGGACCTTTGGAAGATACCACCCCCTGCCAAGTGAAGTATATTTCCTGAGATAGCTCAAGTTGATTTTTTTTTTTTTTTGGACGGGGTGCTTTTCTGTCCATTTCAGAATGTATTTCCTGCCCGTGCAAAACTACATTTCAGTACCACGATACCACCAGGATCGAGTTGACCATGGGCTCACCTCTGTTGAGAAGTTTGACTTCTGGTGTCCTGGGATATGTGAGCACAGGCCTTGAAATTCTGTAATGGCCCAGACTTGGGCTCCTGGTGACTGTTGTGTCTGCCTTAGAGTTCCTCAGGGTTAGGGATTCAGTGTAGGCCTTCACCATGAATCTGTCCATAAATTAGCTAATACCTCACTATTTATAAAATCATATTTGATTGCATTTTAACTTTATCCAAATACACTATTGTTTTGGTGGAAGTGGAATTCTTGGGGGATGCAAGGAAAAGACCATGCTTTTAAAGTCTGGCCTTCCCTTTGCTCTCTTCCAATTATTAATATTAATAACTAGCTGATTATGATGATAACTATGAATGCTGAAATAGTTTCTGTTCTTGTAAGTTATATAAATGCTAGCTGCCTTTCCTGACATTAAAACAATTCTCTCACTTGCCTGGAAGTGTTCCTCTCTCCTTCTTCTTTCCCAGATGCCTTAAACTCTTACATTCTTTCTCCATTGGCAGTTAATCCTGATAAACTAAGGTGTTTGAGCAAGGGCATTTGACAAAGCATTCTAATACTGTTTTATATTTGGAAAATGAAAAAAATTGGTTTATAAAATAGACTTGTAAGTCTATTTCTTTTCCCAGGTAGGGGAAGTTTTCTGTAAGGAAATGAAGGCTGTTCAGAGTCCTGACTGGTTGAGATATGCAGATAGTGACAACAGTGGTGGTCAAGGCAGCGAGGGGAGGGGAGGGGAGACTTCCTGGGAGCAGGAAGCAGAATTCAGAGGGCCTGGGGCTGGTAGGGAGAAAGGGAATCAAAGGCCTTGCTTTTACAGTGAGAACATATTTGTGCCTTAATTATAAATTTTAAATAGAAATTAGCTTGGGAGAGAAGCAGCCATTTATATGGTAACAATGGAGAAAGAATTTGAAATAGGTTTTGCTGGATATTAAGCACAGACTCCAGGTTGGAGAGGTTAAGTATGCAGTTGGATTTGTTTTAAATTAAAAAATCATACACCAACGTGGTTGACATTTCAGTTTCTGTGCTCTGTGCCAAATCTTCTTACCAAGGAGCTGTGGGCTTGGCCAGTGGTCTGTGGGTATCTGAGGATTTCTGTCATGCTGTACTTGGGAATGAGCTGTAACTTACTTAACTTTTAGCTCTCATTTTAAGTGGTGCTTATCATGTGTCGGCTCCTGTTCTTAGTCCTTTCCCTGTAATGACTCACTAATCTCATAATAACACTAAGTACTATTATCTTCGTTTTATAGATGAGGAACTGGTGTAGGGAGCCTAAGTAATTCTCCCAAGTTTTCATAAGTGGCCGAGCTGGGATTTGAACCCAGGCAGACTGGTTTTCAAACACTTATTTTTAACTTTAGGCAACATTGCCCATCTTACAGTGTTTTACTTGTTTAGATTTTGCTTTATTCCAGAAAGTATTTAAGGCAATTCACAAGGGTATGTAAAACATGGCAAAAAAAGCATTAACAGGAAACTGAAAGAGAAAAAAACAACCTTCAGGCTGCAATTTTTCATATTCACCACAAGAGAGCAGTGTAGCACCAGAGAGCGCCTAGGCTGATGTTAAAATGGCTAACCTGTTATCTATCACATTTGAATCTCAAATTTTTAGAAGTTACACAGGGGTTAGATTTAGTATTGCTTGCAAAAGCAGCCTGTTTTTAATGACATTCGTGGGTTGCAAGTGGCTGTGTCCTTGGCAGATCTCAGATTACTCATGTCAGACTAATTCAACTCTTCCCAACAAATGCTAAATAGTCCATAAAATTCAGGGATACAAGAAAAGGATAGCACTGCTTAATTGCTAAACTTAAAAGATTGCAGTAATCTTATAAGTTCTTCGGTTTGAATATCGCTATTTATTTCACCACTAGGGAAAAGCACATGCTATGAATAGATTTATAGTTTTTGCTTCGATCCCAGTAAGACTGGTATATCAAAGTGGGGAATTCTTATTAGGTATTCTATAACACACACATGCAAATATCTGCTTTCAAAAATATGGCAATTGTTCTGCTACAATAAGTGAAATGATATGGCCTTTAAAAATATACATGTTTTTGTTGTTGGTACAACTCAATGTTTTATTATTATTATTTTTTATTGTTGAAAGTATTACAGTTGTCCCATTTTTCCCCCCCAATTGACCCCCTCCACCTCGCTCCCACCCCCTCCCCAGGCCTTCACCCCGTTATTGTCTGTGTCCGTGGGTTATGCATATATGCATATAACTTCTTTGGTTAATCTCTTCCCACCCTCCACCCCCCTTCCCTCTTCCCTCTGAAATATGATTGTCTGTTGCCTGCGTCAATGTCTCTGGGCCTATTTAGTTCGTTAGATTCTTTTGTTCATTAGCTTCTTGTTAAAGAAAACCCTTCAACATTTCCTGTAGTGCTGATTTGGTGGTGATGAACTGCTTTAGCTTTTCATTGTCTGAGAAGCTCTTTATCTGACCTTCAATTCTAGATGATAGCTTTACTGGGTAGAGCAATCTTGGTTGTAGGTTCTTGTTTTTCATTACTTTGAATATTTCTTGCCACTCCCTTCTGGCCTGCAAGGTTTCTGAGGAGAAATCAGCTGACAGTCGTATGGGTGCTCCCTTGTAGGTAACTGATTGCTTTTCTCTTGCTGCTTTTAAGATTCTCTCTTTGTCTTTAACCTTTGGCATTTTAATTATGATGTTTCTTGCTGTGGGCCTCTTTGGGTTCCTCTTGTTTGGGACCCTCTGTGCTTCCTTTACTTGTAAGTCTCTTTTTCTCCCCAGGTAGGGGAAGTTTTCTGTCATTATTTTTTCAAATAGGTTTTCAATTTCTTGCTCTCTTTCATCTCCTTCTGGCACCCCAATAATATGAATGTTGGGCCTCTTGAAGTTGTCCCAGAGGCTCCATATACTATCTTCATATTTCTGGATTCTTTTTTCTTTTTGCTCTTCTAGTTGGGCGTTTTTTGTTTCCTCATGTTCCAAATTGCTGATTTGATTCTCAGCGTCCTCTACTCTACTGTTGATTCCCTGTAAATTATTCTTCATTTCAGTTTGTGTAGGCTTCATTTCTGATAGGTATTTTATTAATTCATCGATGGTCTTACTTGTTTTCTTAATAGTCTTACTAATATCCTTGAGCATACTTATAACCATAATTCTGAACTCTGTGTCTAATAGCTTGTTTGGTTCTATTTTGTTTAGTTCCGTTTCTTGAAATTTCTTCTGTTCTTTTCTTTGTGACATGTTTCTTTGCCTCCACATTTTGGCTGCTCCCAGGTGTTTGTTTCTATATATTAGATAGAGCAGCTATGTCTCCTGGAGTTTGTAGAGTGGCTTTGTGTAGTAGGTGTCCTGTAGGGTCCAGTGGCTCAGTCACCTGAGCTGGGCCTTCTAGGTGCTCCTCTGTGTGGGCTGTGTACACTGTCCTATTGTAGTTGAGCCTTGGTTGCTGTTGGCATCACTGGGAGGAATTGGCCCCCAGCCCAATGGGCTGTGAGGACCTGCTGCAACTACAGCCAAAGAGCTGCTGTGATGGAGACACCCCTATGGAGCAGGATTTACTTCAGTGGAGCTTTGGTGTTCATCAGGTGTGCCCCTTGAGTGTGTCACTCGTGGATGTGGTAGGGTTGTAATCCAGCATGGTCGAGTCTGACCACCAGGTGCACTGTCTCTGGGGCCTCCCGGGAGGTGCACAGTCAGCCTGTGCCAGTGCCTTGCCCAGGGCCACCCAGCATGAGCTACACAGCAAACCGTAGTTGGCTGCTGCTTGTGCTGGGTGTGGAGGTGCCCAGGAGAGGCCAAGCTATGAGCCAATGCAGCTGCCGCTAGTGCCAGGCCTGGAGCCACTGATCAAGCCGTATGGGGCAGCTGCTGCTTGTTTGAGAGATTTTAGGAAAGTCCTAAGCATGAAGCTCGAGAGGCCCCTTGCACAGAAAAGCCCCTGGAAATGGCCTGGATGAGCTGCAGGTGGGAGGGGCGGGGCCTCTGGGAATCACGGGGCGGGGCCAAAGGTGTGAGTCAGGTGCTGGCGATTCAAACATGGCGCCTGCCTGCCGGCTGTGCGGGGAGGACTCGCCAAAGGAGCCATGGCCTCCGCCAGCCCTTCTGCCTGGGAGGAAGCCGCCCCTCCGCCTCTCACCCGGATCTCAGGCAGGTTGGTTCCTCCCCGAGTGTCCCAGGTCCTTTCAGGCTGCTGCCCGGCGCTGGGCTCAGAGGGAGCGTCCGAGTGAGTCCGTGCCCGGGCCCTTTAGAGGAGCTGCTGGGGCTCCCACAGCCTCCACGACCCTCAGGGACAGTCCCAGCTGGTTTCACAGCCCGAAGTTGTGGGGACATCTCTGCCCGACCCTGGAGCCCTGGGCTGGGGGCCCGATGTGGCTGGGACCCCTCACTCTTCCAGGAAACCTCCACCGCCAAGATTCCCTCCCGGATGTGGGCCCACGGCCGCGTCTCTACAATTCAGCCCCGATTCTCCCACGTTTCCGCCCCTCCTACCCGTCTCGGTGCTGCTTCAGGTCCCTGGTTGTGGGATTTCTGTTCACCTGGATTTCAGGAGGCTCTGAGTGATGGTGGTTCTGTGTTTTAGTTGTAATTCTGATGTGGTTGTGGGAGGCAGCGGGGACGCCATTACCTGCGCCGCCATCTTGTTTCTCCTCCATACATTTCTTTTAGTCATCATTTTATAGAGAAGGAAATGGAGGCTTGAAGAAGTTAAATGACTTGGCTAATACTATGCAATAAATTAGGACCACAGCAGTGATTAGCTCGCTGGTCTCCCAGTGTCTGCTCTGTGCACTTTCTCTTCATCACAACTTCTCCCTGTCGCTCTGGACGGAGGGAAAGGAGGTGAGCAATTATAACAGAATGCACAGGAGCCCGTTTTCATGTGCTTTCCTAAAACTATAGATCTGAAATCAGGTTGGAAGAGGCTAGCACTGGAACTATTACAAAATAAAGCTTGCACTCAAAACTATGAAACTAAGACTCCACACAGCATATACTAGGTGAAATGCTCCAGGAGTGGCAGAATTCAGCGAAACAGTGTTTTCATACAACGTTCAGTGTGGGGAAGCCAGCCTCAAGACTTTGTAGTTATGTGCTCTATGGAACAGATATAATCAGGATATCCTGTTGTTTTCTCTCGTGCTGTGTGTGTGTGTGTGTGTGTGTGTGTGTGTGTGTGTTACATGCTTTTGAGTTGGCTCTGACTCCTGGTGACCCTCTGAACAAGTGGTGTCCGCCATGTCCTGTCGTCAGCAGCCCTGCTCAGCTCCTGTAGACTCCTGCCTTTGGCTTCTTTTATGGAGTCAATCCAGCTCATATTTGGTCTTCTTCTTTTCCTGCTGCCTTCTATTTTTTTAGCATTAGTGTCTTTTCCAAGGAGCCCTGCCTTCTTATGATGAGAGCAAAGTAGGACAGTTTCAGTTTTGTCATTTTTGCCTCCAGCCATGTTTCAGACTTCATTTGCTGTAGAACTCACCTGTTTGTTTGTTCCCTGTAATGAACCTTATTTTCTCTATCAGCATCGGTTATCTATCTGAGATGCATTCCCAGGGTAAGGTGTTTTTAAAAATGTAGAGAAAATATCAGTTGTTTTTGCCTCTAATGTGCTCCTTCCCCCTCTTGCTCCTCAACCCCCCCCTCCCCCTCTGCTCCGGTTCCCTTCTGGATACAAGGGCAGAAAGAACCGAAAACCCTGAGGATCTGAGAAAGATGGAGGTTTCATTACTAAGACTTCCATTAATCTTTCTGCAAGACTCCTATCTGCCATTTACAGCTGAGGGTTTCTCATTGCTCTTCTTATAGACATCTGCACATAGATTTCTAAAAGTTTACAGGCAATAAAATCACATTTCCTAAATTAGAAAAAAAATTGAAGGAATCCCTTGCGAACATGACTGCTCAGCAATTTATTGTACTTTATTTCTGCCATTCTTTCCTTTTCTGTACTTTGTGGGATAATCCAGGGTTGGCTCCCTTCTATCTTTCCATGTGGTCTTTATGGAAAGAATCCATTCACGTTAAAGTGTCATTGGGAGCAAAGTAGAAATTACTGACCCTCTCCCTGGGGACCCGGAGGAGAAGCTCTAATGCTCAGCTCCTGCCCCAAAGGGATTATTGAACTATCTTCCCAACAAAGGTAGGTTCCCATCCCCACCTTTAGGAGAAATATTCATTCCACCTAAGAAAAGACATTTTTCTTCCTGTGATTGCAATAACGCTGCATGCACAGAATGGTATTTTGCTCTTTCATTAACATCATCTGAACATTTTCCCTCTGCTACATGACTTCTACATCCTCAACTTTTAATAATCGTACAGTATTTCACTGAAGATGTATCCTCTCATGTACTTATCCATTCCTGAATTGTTGGACATTTAGATTGTTGTTGTTTTTCTTATTTGTTGTTTGTGATTGATCAGTAATGAATATTTTATTTCCATTGGTTTATCCATTTACATTTTTTAATCTAATTTTTTTTAAAGGTATGCTTTATTTATATGCACATGTAGAAATGCAAATATGACCAAAGGACTTACAAGAAAAAGTGCATCTCCCTACCCCCTCCCTCTTCAGGGGCAACTGTGGTCATCATGTCCCATGTGTCCTTCCAGTGGTGGTCTACGTATGCTCTTCATATGGACATGTGTGTGCCTCCCTTCAAAGCTGCATGGCAATTTATTGTGAGGCTATAAGGCTGTGCATACAGTGCCTGGTTTGTGTATGTGCCCTGCCCTGGGCTGCTTCCACTTGGAGGAGAGGGTATGGTTTACTTCCCACCAAGGTGCCATCCACTTGCTAAGCCATGTGTCTGCAGGACTAAAGGGGGACCGAACACTGGAGCCAACTTTACAAACTAGAGCCCTGGTGGCTATACCAGACGTAATGTATTTAACTAGTTATCTCTTGATGGAAATTTGGGCTATTTCCTGTACAAACAACAACCATGCCCCAATAACTGCCTGTGTGCATGTTTGTGTAGTAATTCCTGAAGTGCAATTGCTGATGAAAAGGTCATGTGCTGAGCATGAAACCAATGAATTTAATGACCAGAGCTGGCTGGTGATGTAGAGTTGCCTGCTTTGGTGGTTTCAGGCAGAGGGGAATCTTCAGAGAGCATGGGCTGTCCAACTAGTCAGGATCGGGAGCTGGCTGGCCTGGTTTCACTGACGCTGGACAATGATTTCACCCACTGGTCCTCAGTTTTCTCATATAGAAACTGAAAAAAATCATAGGCCTCACTTCCTAGAGTTGTGAGTTAATTCATACAAAGCTCTTAGAACCATGCCTGGATAAGTGCTTAATAAATGGGAGCTGTCATCACCATCATCATCATCATGTTACTGGACTTCTGGGTGGGCAGGTCCTTTTGGTTTAGGAAGCATCTCAGGTCATGGGTTTCAGTTGGGACTCACATTTGTGATGAGTTCTCGCTGTTCCCCCCTATAAGTGTCTACTGATTAGCTGCCAAAATTTGAGACTTCCTTGGGCTTATGCTGTTTCCTCTCTCTGGACTGGAGTTTTTCTCTGCCTCTTAGTAAGATCCCAGCAGTACGGAGAGGGCCAGCCCTGTGGCGCATGCCCAGTCCAGCTGGGTGGATTGCAGTTTCTGCCTGGTTCCCTGCACTGTCCATCGCTAAGGCCCAGCTGCAGGGATCTTGCCAGCGAACTGCCACCGGCAAGCAGGCAGCGGGAAGGGAGGAGCAGGTGTCCCCACTAACTGACTAACTGGCCTGGCTCTAGACCTCACTTTCCATGTTCTGAAAGGGCTTTGGCAGCAGTAATAACTCCCAAAGTTGGTTGACTGCCGCCTGTGTATAAAACCGTTGTTAGTCTGTCAAGGCTTGAGAAAAATTACTTTTCCTAAAGGGGATAACAATTTTCAGCATTACAAAGGAAACAAAAGCATTATTTGCAAATTAACACATAGCCCTGAGTCCTATAAATGCAATTCGAATAGCAGGAACCGGCCACAGGAGTATGGTCAATCCTCTTTCCACAGGGAGACGGTGGCTGTGCTCATTGCATTCTCATTACGGGTGGCTGAGAGCACTACTCAGAGCCCTGGGCTTCTGTGGCTAGCTTTTATGTCATTCTTGCAAAGCCAGTGTGGGTGCTTGAAGCAATCAGATTTTCTAGAAGCTCTGCACTGTTATAGATGTCCTGTGAGTGTTCTGTGAAGTCAGAGAAGGGTCACAGGGCTGCCTTTAGCCAAAGGGGCCTGTTTCAATGGCTCTAAATCACTCTCCCTGTCTGAGCTCACGTCTGGCCCAGGAGACAGATCCGGCCCTTTCTATAGAGCTTTCGTTTCTTACACCTTCCTTCTCCTTTTTCTGTTAAGGAACAGGGCTGGGTGTTCTTTGTTTCCACATGTCCCTGAGATGTGTATGTGATTGAAGCAGTGCATTTCCAACTCAATGAATTACACAAATATTTCTGGGTGGCACAAAGTTAACCCAGGCTCCAGCAACCAGGGGCCTCATTTCTTCATATTTCCCAGTGAGCTAAGTAGGGTCATTTCTGTGGTTTGCTTTTGGTTCATGAGTCTTCATGAATGCATTTATTTAGTTCCATTTCTAAAATTGCATTAGAAATGTATTGTAATACATTAGAAATGAATGTATTGTTGTTTTAGGAGCAAACTCGATGTTAAAACCCTTTGGCTTTGTTGGTTTGCTCTCCAATTATTTGGTAAACATCAGAATGACCATTAATCTTGGGCAGGAACAAATTTTACATGAGAAAATTTAAAAGGGTAGTAATTTTCTTGGAAGCTTAAAAAAAATGTTACAGAATAAGGGGTTCCTCACTGAGGATTTTTGTCACTCCAGGCCTGTGTCCACTTTGCTATTGACAATAAAGGATCATTTTATAATAACAATAATAATAGTAATTTATATTTGTAAGCTCGCTATTGTCTGCCAAGTACTCTCATAGACACACCTTTAACCTACTAATTGCACTATGAAGTATTAGGTAGAACCATAATCATGTGTGGCCCTTTTTGACCAAAAAAAAAAAAAAGGCTCAGCTAAACAGAAAAGGCAGGTACTAATGACCAACTCCAACTTGACACTGCAATTTAGAAAATTAAATGGCGTACCAAAGCCAAGCAGGCTGTTACGCGACCGAACTTAGTCTGAACCCCAGGCCTTCTTCTGATGCCAGAGTTTCTGCTCTCCCAAGGGCTGCTAGCATCTAGGTCTGCTGGATAGTAAGGAGGTTCTCGGATCCAGGGATTTTCCATTGTAATACAAGGACGGATCTGGGCCAAACAGAATGAGTTGGTCACCTTGCCATTCCCTGTCACCCCCAGGGACACCTGGTGATGGGGGTTGCCAGTCTTCCTCCAGGGCTCTCTGTCGATCACAGTGCCTTCCTGACCCCAGCTTCTCATGCAGGGCACTGAGTTCCAGCCTTGTAAGGCCTCCTGCCCACTCACCACTCCAGGGTGAGGTCCCTGTTACAGGAGAAAGAGCAGTAAACTCAAAATTAGAAGTCTAGAGCCAGCTCCATATTTTACTCTCTGGAACCTTGGGCAAGTAATTTATTAATGTCGGGTCCCAGTGTCCTTGGTCATAAAATAGGGACAATAATTCTTACCCCATCTACGTGACAGGGTCATTTTGAGACTCCAGTGAAATACTGTACGTGAAGGCAAACATGTAAAGAAACATGAACTTAGCATTCACACTTTGAAATAAACTTTCTGCGTGACTGAACTTAGGACACCTGCCTGAGCTTTCTGGTCTCATCTCTGTCTCTGTGGCTTTGCCCTTATGTCTCTCAGGCCTTTCTGGTTTGTCAGATGCTCTGTGAGCCCATCTGCTAGTCCCCCGTCATGGCAGTGAAGCCGTCATCTGTTCTATCCAGAGAGCTCAGCTCTGTATCCGTCTTGATATAGTGTCTGTGATCTTATTATTAACTGGGTCTAGTTTTATTGATTATATGGTAATGAATTATCTCTTTTACAAGAATGTGTTCATTACTGTAGACCTTCCTCATGGAGAATTTGGATTTCCTCTGCTTGGAGGTTTCCTCTGCCCTGCTATCCCATCCTTTGCATGCTGGTCACTGTTCTGGACTCTCAGATTCGTAACCTGACCACGTCATATGCGGCGTCTGAGACTTCCTGGTCAACAAGGACTCCTAGAACACCGGCCTTCCAATTTCCCCGGCAGTTCTTACATTATTATAGTAACAAAAATATCTTGATTTCTCCGTTTTCTTTATCTTTCAGTAGTTTTGGTGACCACTTAATTAATCAGCACCATTTCCTTCATCACCCAACCACTCCAAGGGGATCTTTGTCCTTTGACCACCCTTAAACATTCGAGGTGCAGCACAGTTGGGACTACTGTGGCTTTTTGACGGCCCTGTAGCCCTAATCATTCTAATTCTCAGCCTCATCTGGCCGATGGCCTTGTCACCAGGTGAGCAGGATGGTGAATTTGGCCCTTACTGTGGTAAGGCCATTTTCCACACTTTGCAGTATATTTCTAATTCTTTCTCACTGTCAGTCTCATTTAGATTCTCCCTCAAAGTCAATTCCAAGGTTCTCATCCTCTGTGACGTTCTCTCTGACTCAGACCAAGGCAAGAAATCTCTCTTCTGTGGGGTCCCTATTGAATGCCACCTTGCACGTCTCGTCTCCCAACCAGATGGCGAGCCCTCGGAAGGTAGGGGTCATGTCTTGTCCCTTGTCTGCAGAACATTTCCTGGTGTGCGCCAACTTCCTCAGAGAACAAAGCTCAAACACAATTTTACAATGATTGCTTATTTATTGAACAGTTGTTTGCAAAAATCCTTCTCACAACACATTTATAAATTCATAGATGTTTTAAATGAACACCCTCACATACCTTTTATTATGGTGTTTCTATTCCCGAATTATTTCTGTTCATGTTTTGGTAAGATACGATTCCCTAAGGGAACATTTTAAAATGACTGGGCCTTGAACCCGTGGCTGGGTTAGGGAGTGATTCTCCCTCATGGTCCCTTCCGTAAATTGTGCAGGCCTCTGAGGATTAGTCTTCCTCCACCCGTTTCCCACAGGACTGGGACAGAAGTTATTGCAGCGTTGAGATGTCAGAGTTCTTGGGATGAAAAAACACACAGGCATTTAAACGTCTTAGGAAATGGAGAAATCAGAGAAGAGAAAGAGGTGAGAACTGGAGCGGGGATTAGAGAACTTGCCTGGGAACTGCAGGAAGGGCGAGTGAGCCCCTGCAAGCAGAGTCTGCAGGGAGGCGGAGAGGGCTGCCTTCTCCTGTGCAGCTGCTCCCTGTGTCTTGTTTGGGGCTCTTCCAAATGCTGTGCTTTTATTCGAATCTCACCAAGACATGGCGAGTTTGCCGTATTTATTCCTAGTAACTTTTATGGCTCTGTTCTAAGCAGCTTGGTGGGGGCATGTTTTCCCAGGGTGGACTGGCTGGGATGGAGAGAGCACGATTGAGTAGGGGATACTTGAAAGAGGTGCTGGGGTTGCCCTTTACTCCCAGGCATTGGTTTACAGGCCACTCTGGCCATACCTTGGTTTGTCACTCTTGGATAGTCCCATTCTTTGCACTCTGTCCCCTTTTGATGTCCTTAACTTCAGGGTTCTAGAACTATTTTGACTGAGGTTCCATGTCGTTGAACAATCAGTTTTGGAGGACCTATTATCTGCTAGATATTATGATACTTTCTGGGCTGGAAGAGATGGATCAGACAGTCCCAGAGAAGATCTTGTGTTGGGAGCATCAACTCCAAAGTTATGACAATAATCTTTCAGCACCTACCACGGAAGCAAAAACATTTCTGAGCATACATGGGCCCATACTGAAATACGTACTGAAAATATGCATACGGCAACCCTCCTTCCTTGAGCACTGAGCAAGGTGAGAAGGTCAAGAGAGCATGTTTTCTGTCCAAATAACCATTTTAAAATTTAAAAACTTATCAGGCTGTTAGTATGTGACTGGCATTGTTCTAATTCATTTGATCCTTGTAACAACCCCATGAGAGGTACTATTATTACTCCATTGATATAACAGAGACAAAAGAGATTAAAAAACCAGCCAAGGGATAAACAGCTAGCAAGTGGCTGAGCCAGAATTCCAGTTCAGGCAATCTGCTTGCAACCACTCCTCTACACTGCCTCTCCGTGGATTCCCACTGGAAATCACTGGCTTGGGAGACAGCTGCGGGTTAATTGTATTAGAGTTGGGGCCATGGTAGGGGGAAGAGTAACATCTCAAATGTTGAATTCTTTTGGTTAAAACTTTGAGAAGTTTTAGTAACCATCTAAACCAAGCCAAGCTCTATTTTTCTTCCAAATCTTTCTTTGACTAACCCAATGGACTAGTATAACTTCTATACATTGTGTTTCTATATAATGATTGCTGATTTGGGTCTCAATATGCAAATTATGCTCTGGTTGAAATTGGGACTTGTTTTGGTAATAGAATTACCATGTAACCCTTTTATTTCAAGAGACTATTGGATTATATATCCTGTGATTCTAGGAGAAAGGCCTCTGAATGTAATGTTAGAGAAGATCTGGTTGCATTTGAAAATCTTTACTGAACTCTCTGGAATTCTAAATAAATATTCCAGGAGGCTTGGAGGCTTTTAGACCTGAAGGTCGCATTCAGGGAAAAACAGATATTTTCTAGCAAGTTCTCAAGTTCTAAGAATGATTTCTTTCTTAGGTTAAGTGTTAATAAGAAATAGCTGTACAGTGGGGATGCTGTTCTAAGTGGTCTCTTTTTCTTCATGTTCTTTGGGTTTTTGAGAGTCAACTCTGATTAAATGTGGAGAGCTTGAGAGGAGCCTTTTTCTAGCTGCTTTCTTGGCCTCTTTTTCTCTTTGAGTGTAACTGGGCACAGGATTCTGAACTTAGATTAAAATCTGGATGTTGCTTGATTTATACCTTACAAAGTGATCACATTCATTTCCAATGTGTAATTGAAAGTATTTATGAAAAATCATTTACCTTTCGGTACCTACTTTTTGTTTTTGGTGCTACATGATGTTCTCCGTCACTGAAGAGTGGCCTTTGGTTGGTCAGGGGTAGATTCCTTTCTGTTTTAAAAATTTATTATGCTTCTCAATTTCACCCAAAAAACTGGCAGGTCTGATGCCCCTTCCTGCCTCAGCAAGCTGCTTGGGCTCTCAGTTAACCTCTGGGGACTCAATACAAAGGAGATTTGAAAAGTGTTAGCTATAGACCTATTACTGCCTCCAGACTACACACAGAATCTATAACAGAGCTATTGCTGGACTTAGAGTCCCAAGAGGAAAAGCAGAGCAGGTTGTATGCCAAGATCTGGTCATTACTGCTCCCTTAAAGAGCCTGTTCCCATCACCACCTCCCAGCCCAGGCTTTTTGGGTTCAATACCGCAACCTTTCTCTGGGTACCTACGTGCAAGTTGCACATGACCAGAACCTCCCTGGGACCATCACAATCAATCTAGACCATAGGTCACATCTAAGAGCTCAGCATTTTCCTGAGGCTTGGAAGTGGATCTAGGAGGATTCTGTAAATCCCCAAGTCTCCTCCCAGCTACAGAGAGCATGTTGGGACTAATTCTCTGGGTAATCTAATGTCCAGCTTAACCAGCACCCCCTCACCTGGTTCAACTTTTAAAAATAATGCTTCATTCATCTTTTCTCATGTTTTTCTGACCCAACCTTCTCTTGCCACAGTCCTCCTTTCTGATCCTTCTACTACATTCTCTGAAGCTCCCAGACCAGGGTAAACACACTCTTACATCTCTTCTCTCTGCACCATACATTCCTTTATCTTTCATGCTTCAATCAAAAACTGTCCCTTAAAGACACTGATTTCTGGAAGCCTCTCCAGAGGACTTGAAGAACTTGTTACCAACTGTTCTTCATGTCGGTGTTAGGAAATGGGGTGTCACCTGACACCTTACTGTCACTTCACCATTAGTCTTCCACCCTCACTGGGGGATCAAAAACTCTAAAACTCTCCTTCTTGGGGTTCTTGCTGTGAGCGATACTGCCTCCTGTCGCTGTCATTTGACATTCCATATCTTCTACTTCAGTTACTGGAGGGGCTCCAGGCTTGTCACCCCACGTCCTGCCATCATCCTGCATGATGTGACTTCAGCAATGGAGGAGATGACTCATCTCACCAGGGCCTTTCTGCTCCTTATCGGCAATAGCTTTGTCCTGCACACTTCTGAAGCTCCCCACTCCCTTAGCCAAACCTCCAGGGCCTGTCCTCACATCAAACTGCTTTGCTTCTAAAATAATGAATGAGTAGATAGAAACATCTGGAACCATAATGATGACGAGATGTGAGAAAGTTGAAATGTCGGGCGAGATTTTCACATCATATCCAGATGGCTGGTGCCAGGGGGACTTTTGAAGACTTTTTTCCCTCTGAGGCAGATCTGAATTAGTAAGGAAAGAATACAGAAGAAAGAAACAGATGTGCTTTTAACCCCCCTTCCTTTGAGATGCTACCTCCAAATATGCAAAATCGACCTTGTCGCAAACCTGAAGCAATCGTCCTAATAGCCTCATTCCGGGGAATCTGGATGATGTGACTGTGGTGTATGCAGCGGAGGATGGGAGGTAAAGCCTGGGGCGGGTAAGGGGAGTGTCGGGTGTACTGGGCTGAAGAGTGCCTCTGTCCCCAACACTCATGTCCACCCAGAACTTCAGGATGTGACATCGTTTGGAAATAAGGTGTTTGTAGATGTAATTAGTTATCAAACTGAATTAGGGTGGGCCCTAATCCCATCACTGGTTTCTTTATAAGGAGAGAAAACAGACACAGACACACAGGGGAGAAGGCCATGTGAAGGCCGAGGTAGAGACTGGAGGGATGCTGCTACAATCAAGGGACACCAAAGGTGACTGGCAACCACCAGAAACTAAAAGTGGTGAGAAAGGACTCTTCCTGCAGAGTTGGGGGTGGGAGATGGGAACATTTGGAGTAGTGTCAACAATAAAAAAAATATATATATATTTTTTAAAGAAAGGATTTTTCCCTAGAGCCTTCGGAGGGAGCATGGCTCTGCTGGCACCTTGGTTGCTGACTTCTGACCTCCAGAGCTGTGAGAGAATGCATCTGTGTTGTCGTGAGCAACCCAGTTTGTGGTAATTTGTTACAGCAGCCCTAGGAAACATACACAAGGGGAGCAGTGATTTTGTTTCATCTTGGTCATTCTGCCTTAAGTGCTTATTTTCCCTGCGTGTTAATGAAAATCATTACTCCCCCTGTCATCTCTCCTCCTTGCCTCCTCTCTCCATGGACAGTCTCATTTGAGTTAGAAGAAGAATGGGATAGTCTCCTGCAGCAAGCAGAACACAGGCGGCACCACCATTGCTTTGGGAGGAGGAAAGCGGCTGTTTACCAAGCGTCAATACAACGCAAAACACGGCAGTCACTCCCCGGACGCTATTAGCTCTAATGCTCACTACAAATTTGCAGGCCGGGCTGTATCATTACTGTTTCTGAAATGAATCGAAGCCTCGGAGATCACTTCCTACAAGCGATTTGATTTATACGGACAGTTCAATGACACACTCGGCATCCAGTCAGAGCCTTTACCAGCTGTGCCTGAACAAAACGCGGGTCCCTGGACACTTAGCTCTGAACATGACGGAGAAACGACCGCGCCCAGCCGTTGCTTGCTCCGTGGTCTGTGAGCTAGCCCGAATAAAACTTAATTAACATGCAGCAGACGTGCTAGATCTTCAATCCAGTTTTCCTCCCTTTCCCCCTCAAACCATAGCACTTTCCATGACCCTCACACGTACCCAAACTCTCAAAGAATGAGGCCCTGGCTCCGGCCCGCCCGCCCCGTCCTGTCCTTCCCACCTCGTCCGGCTCAGGGTTTGGCACAGGTGCCCAGACTTCACTGTGTGGCCATCGACTGAACAAGTGAGTCAGTTTAACGCTTAAAATTTTATCTGTAATTAGAGAATATACTTCTCACTTTTGCTAGTATGTGACACTATATTTTTTCATTTATAAATTATTTTTCTTCAAATGGGGATGAAAGTCCATGGACATGTAAAGTCTGACTCCCTTGTTAGAAAGGTTCAAACACAAACACAACATTGGGAAGTAGGAAGACCCCCCCACTGACCCTGCATTTTGGTCCATTAGGCTCACTTTGCCAATGCCTTTGAAAATGCACGTGTAAGTACCTCCTGGGAAGAAGGAAGAACCGGGTCGGTGCTGTGTAATCACAAGGGCCTGTAAACAGGGACTCATCTGCTACGACCATGTTTCTTTTTAAAGATGAGGATTGGAATTTGTCTCTGTCTTTTCTTGGCTTGCATATTAAAATGGGACTTTTATTTGCCCGGTAAAAGAAAGCATTTGGTGGACCTCCTGTAGGCTTATTTTCCAGTAGATGGGAGAGGACCTAGAGCCTTTGGACATCGAGCCCTTCAGGGGAATATCTCAGTCCTCACCACTCGGAGGAGCAGGCTTGTAAACTGGGAAGAGAAACCTCCTGTCTTCCTAAACCGTGTTCCAGAAACAAATAAAGCGACCAGAGAGAAAAACAGCACCTGCATTCAAATTCTTGGGACATTTATTGTTACAATCGGAACTTATGTTGTTTGTACTTAAATGTTAACATATTCTGATACGATTTTCAATCAATCAAAAATATGTTCTTTCATTTAAATATTTTAGGGCCTTCTGTGCTACACTGTGGAGACTATATTTAAAAAGGTCGTTATTCCTGTTATCACGGAGCTTACAGATTGGGCTACGTATGCACCGGAGAAGAAGATGGCTTTTGCCAGCGCTTGCTGAGTGCCTTTGTGGTGTCAGGCACCATTCACAGTGATTTACATGCACAGACTCTTGAAATCTTCAGCAACTCTATGAACAAGGTGATATTTTTATCATCATTTCACCAATGAAGAGACTGAGGCACAAAATGTTTGGATACTTGCCCAAGGTCAGACACCTAGTAAATGGTAAAATCAAGCCCAAGACTCAGGCAAATTAACCACAATTGTTATATTACATCTCACATTGGGTAGAACACACATATGTCAGTCATAATAACTAATAATCACTAACAATACTTGACAAATGGGGAGATAATATGATAAATGGTAAATGGTAAAATCATTCTGGGATGAGGGCAAGGAAGACTTTGCGATGTAACCATGATTAGATCCAAACCAGCGGTATTACTCGCATCACCTTGTTGGAGTCGCCCGTCCGTCAGCGCGTGGAGACTGAGGAGCTGCAGGAGAGGACCTGTGTGGTTAATCTGTTGTTTCTCAAACTCTGGGTATGAAGCTATCTTTTTTCCCCCAGAGAATACTAAAGAATATCTTTAGCTCAAACATTTTAAAGCAATTTTGAAAATTTAGTTTAGAAGAGTGAAATAGATTTTAGGGTCATCTATTTACAGAGACTACCCTGCATTTCTCTGCCAGTAGCCAGAGAGGATCTGAAGTTACAAGAGGAAGGGCCACTGGAAACGTCTATGGACAGGATTTGTAGGATATAAGTGGAATTCATGACCATCAAGTGTTATTTATTAAGTAAACCTTCTTTCTAGCTGGGTTGTATTATCATGAACTCTAGGGAAGGCATAGATTAAACAGATTGGTTTGCTCTGGCTGGCTGAGGAGTATTTACTTTAAAATAAAAAAAGACAGTTCCTTATTTTCTCTGGTCTTATCCATGTGTCTTTAGTTCCACAGGAACACTGTCTTCTTCTATGATAAAATTTTATAATATTTTCTCCATATTATAAGGATTATTTTACAGTCAAGCTGTAGGTATAATCATGCTCAATGTCTATTAATGGGTCTTGTGTTTCCTTTTGCACAGAACCTGTACAACCTAGAAAAAACACAAACCTATCCCAACTCCCACTTTTTGGATTTTTTTCTTTAAAATATATAGGCATTTGCATTTGTTGAGTGCCCCCCTTCTGCTAGAAACCTTTATGTTTTATGTATGTGCTACATCTTTGTGTATGTTCTCAAATGTTCACAACCACTCTGGGAGGTGTCACTCTCACTTTATACAGGAGGAAATGGAGGCTCAGAAACATTAAGTTAACTACTTAGGGTTAAACAGCAAGTATAACAGTGATTTGAATTCTGCTCAGCCTGACTCCAAAGCCCACACTTTTAAAACTCTACCACATTGCTTCCTTAAAAGGGAAAAAAATTACTGAAGGATAAACCAGCCCTTGAAATACTAGAATTTAAAACATTTCAGGCAATTGAATCAAAGATACATCATTGCTTAGATGACCAAGACAAGGCAATCTTCAAACCATACCAGCTAAAACTTAAAATGTTTTCAATAATCTCTTTGGCTTAATTGAAGGAAAAAAAAAAAAAAAGCAAGCCCATCATGGACTGTTTCATAGCAAAAAACTCCTTGTTTAGGCATCCCTCAAATGTTTGTCCAGCACATTCCCATGGAGACAGGGCTGAGTCTTCACTCTTCTTCGACGGGATGTTAAGTGCCTCAACTCTGTCCTGCCCTAGCACAGACTGGAAGCAGTAGCTGAGAACATTTTGGAAAGTGTGTGCGTGGTGTGTGGTGTGAGCCATGTGCATCCTGGAGGCACCGATCCACCTGCTCCTGGAGCCTGTGAAAGCCCAGAAAAGTTCCAGGGCCTGACACAGAGGACCAGAGTCATCATCCCCAGCCAGAATTAGGGCTGGGGTGGCATAGAAGCAAGGGAGAGAAATGATTCTCTCTCTTTGTTTAGGCACTGTTTCCTTCCCAGGAATTTCTGCAGAACTGCAAGCAAAAGAGACACTATCTATCTTTTTTACTCCGGAACGTAGAGGACTCTAAACAGAAAAGTGGGCTGTAGATGGCCGAGAACAAAAATATGAAGGGCTAATTCTTTTACCCAGTCTTGCAAATAAATATGTAAATTAACCAATCTGTTTAAAAAAATGTAAAAATGAGTTTGATTTCCTAATGTAAAATCATGAGCATTTCTTCACCACATTTTCCCTCATATATTCTCCATGTTCTCACCCACGTGCCAATAACTACTTGCCAAGCTTCTGGTAACTTCAGAGGAGAGAACTTGCATCTCTCAAAGGCCCACCATGTCCCAGACAGTGCTTGGTGCTTTTTGTGTGCAATCTCTTTTATTTGCCACGATATGATAAAAATATTATTGTCTGGAAATAATTGTATATAGGTTCAGTAACTTTCCTGAAGCCACAGAGTAAGTTAGTGACAGAGTCAAGATGGGGACCCACGTTACTCCCCAAAGCTTACCTGTGTTCTATGATGTTGTTCTTCAGGGGAGGAGCTTTAGATGCAGCTGAGCCCTCCCAGACAGACTATGAATCCTGTAAGAAGCGTTTACTGGCAATGCCAGTCTCTGAACAAGTCTGAATGCATTTTTATATCCCAAGTATCTAGCACAATCTCCAGCACATAGCAGATCCTCCATCAATATCTGTTGCATTGAAATTCAACTGTTCACGTGGATGTGGACTGTCTGACAGTCTTTCAGCTAAGTTCCCAGGTGCATTTAAGTCATGCCGGATCTTTACTTGGGATACTACTGGGGTCTTGCTTTTGCTTTTGCGAAATAGAAGGCGCATAAAGGAAAAAGGGCTTTCCCTTCAGAACTGGGAGGCATTAAGAAATCAGTGAGATTCTGAATACCAATCTTACTATAATGGATACGGGGATAGAAAGGGACAAGGGTGTTTCTGGGAAACAAGGGTCGTGTTTTGCTCTTCTCTTTTATTTCTAGATAAATCTGGGACATTCGATTGTCCTGCCTGAACTGTTCTATTGTTCTTGGTGGCTTCCATTCCTGATATGAAAGACCATATTTTTAACATAATTCTTGAACTGAGTCTGTTATGTTTTCACAACCTAAAACACTGAACCTCATTCTCTTTCATAGATAAGTTTTACAAATGTGAAAAATTAGAAAAATATCAGGGCTTATGGGAAAAGTAAGGCTGAACGGTGGCCCTCTCTTCCTAGCTTGGGACACACTGGCAAGTGATGGCTTTATGGTCATGGCTATTTCTGCAGCCCCCAGTGGAAGGAGTCACCTGGCCCATATCTGCATCTGTGCTCTTTTTCTTGAAAGTTTCCTCTCCTGAGCAGGGGGTCCTTTTTGATTGGATAGCTGTTAACTTTACCTGGTGAGAATCAGGATATCTTCATAGTTACATTTTTAAGAAATTATCTTTATTTTAATTGTTTATCTGGACATGCCAATGGATATTTAGGCCACATTTTGAGCAAAAACTCACAAGGTGTTTTGTTTTTTTTCAAACCTCACATGTGTACACAAAACAACACAATTTTAAGGGTTTGCTTAAAAGAACAAAGCATAAGAAATACAGTGAGATACAAGCTCATAACCAATTTTCAAATCAATGAGCAGATCTGATTCTACTTGAGAAAAGGTTACAAAACAGGTCTGTGTTTTGCAGGAAGCGCTATATGAAGACGGTGTTGCAGGACGAACTTTGAACTCCGAGTCCCTTGGTGGGAGGCCTAAGCTGGCAGAGAGAGCGGGATGTTTGCTCAGCCTAGCAGGGGGTTGGGGGTGGGCCAGGGCTTCATGAACAAAGTTCTGACTACTCACCGATGCTGTTAAAATGAGAAGCGGGCTTTGCCTATCAGGCCTGGCAGTGTTATATATTCTCGCTCTAATTTGATTTCAGCTTTACCTTGTTTACTGAAAATAGCCCTTTGATCTCTTTCTTCTCAAGCAATGAAATAATTAAACTCAGTAAGTCAGCTATTGATGGTCCATGGACCAGGAGAAGAAGAATGTGAAGACAAAGTCCATGGATGACCCACCAGCCATCGTAACTAGTAACTGGACTCCCTCTACTGAAATATTGTAAGAGAGCCACTGGTAGGCAAGAAAAAAACATTTTCACATTCTCTCTTTTTTTGCCTAAAAATAAGGAACTCAAGAAATCTCCAGATGGTTGAGCGGAGGCCACAAGTGCATGTAATTTATGCATCATGTCTCATTGGACTTCCGATTTTTATTGTACCAGTAGCTGCTTCATAGTCTTAACCATTGGATATTTGGTAGTTTTCTCTGCGAGTTCTTCAAGACCTAATTGTAACATAAACACTTTTGCCCTATAGACTTGGAACTCCTAAAAATGCCCCAATATTATTTTATTTAAGTTACAATATAAATATAATTTAAACAAAGTCCCTTTCCTAAAGTCAAGGTAGAGCTAAAATAGCATTTTCTTTCTAATCTCTGCTGTATCGTCCCCAGTAATTGCTTTCCTTGGTTTGATCTCATGTACATTAAAAATAGACGATTCAAAAGCCCTTTCTGCATCACCAAACCAAAATTAGTGAGGTTTGGAAGCAGGAATACATTCAACATCTTCTCTTTTGGGGCCCTACCAAGCTGAGAGCTTCAGAGTATTAAAGCAATAAAGAATCACCTGTCAGTTCATAGTTATTACAGAAAAAAATAGTTAGTGTTGTTTTCACAACTTCCCTTCTTACCCCTACCAACAATTTCAACTTATCAAATCCATCCATTTCATGAGGTTTTTACACTTTCTTTAATACCATCTGACAATCTCTCCATATTTAATGGAACTATAACCAATGTTCCAAAATTTCCCCTAAACCTTAACTCTGCAAGCCTCGGTCTCACTGTGGGAACTTATTACAGTCCAGTCACGTTTCTAACATTTTTTGTATGTTAGGAGAAAAAAGAGTTGCACTTCGGAGATGAGAGTTAGCTGGTATTCCATCTTCCATCAGCTTGTGGAACAGCTCGATAGTGGCAGAAACGATCCTATTGCCACCTCCCACCACCACATCATTTAAGGTAAAAGGAAAGGGGCAGTGCCAACTTTCACCTAACATTAGTTATGCTGGGACTTCTCAAGGAAAGGTTCAATGCGCAAGGATTAGCCGACCCGAGAGGGATGCTGTCACGGATCAATTTTACAGCCAAGTGTCTGCGGGGAAAAAAATGGAACCAAAATTCAAAATTCCCAGGTGATTCTGCTAGCGACAGCCATGATTAAGCAGAATGACCTGCCAGGAAGGTGAATTCTGTCAGAAAACGTAAATATTTTCTTTACTTAAATAATGTTACCTTCAGCAAAACAGGCGGGTAGTTGTTCATATGAAATTAAGGAAAAAGAAACATCCAGTTAAGATGAACAGCAAAGAAACGCGCGCCGACCATAAGCCAAAGGCGCTTTGGTCCTGCGGCCAGGACAGACGAAGGCGCTGGGGGCGCAGGGAGCTCTGGGCTGGGTGACAGCTCACGGAAGGCCTGCGGCACCTGCTAGTCTCCTGCAAGGCGGACACACTGCCCTGTTCCGCGACGAGTCCCAGGCCACAGGCTCATCAGCCGGCTGTGGAAACAAACGTGCGACATGGCTGCGCAGAGAGGCGGCTTCGGCTGCTGAAGGGCCTCGTCACCCGGAGGAGGCGATGCCTGGTGCCACGGGGAACGCTATGGTCTCAAGCGGAATGCATGTGAAGTTTCCAGAATGTTTCCTCCAAGACGTTACCGGTTTCGGGTTGCGACCGCAGCTGGAACGCGTCGAGATGGACACGGGAAGGCAGTTCAGGAGGGCTCTGGGAGGGTTTAAGTTGGGCAGCTTTCAGAGGATGAAGGATGTGTAAAGTTAAGGCCTTTATCTGCAAACAACAGTGTATTAATAAACTCTATACCATATTTACAAATGCAGTCTCTTGTATTAAAACTAACGGGATCTGTTCACAGTGCCATTGTTTATACAGGTAGCAATCCCATAATACTCATGTATTTTGGCATGGGAGTCAGTAGCTCGGTATTTACAGGAAATGTACATGTGTGAATATGAACACGTCGCTGAAACAGTCTCTGCGAGAAGACAGGCCGGCCGCCGGCGCGGGGGGTGAGCCGCACAGCACCTTGCCCGGGGCCGGCGCGGGGGGTGAGCCGCACAGCACCTTGCCCGGGGCCGGCGCGGGGGGTGAGCCGCACAGCACCTTCCCCGGGGCCGGCGCGGGGGGTGAGCCGCACAGCACCTTCCCCGGGGCCGGGGCGGGGGGTGAGCCGCACAGCACCTTCCCCGGGGCCGGCGCGGGCTGGCCGCGGGGCCGCACCTCGGGCCGAGGCGCGGAAGGTCAGTAACAGGACAGCGACCCCGTCCAAGTTCGGGGACACTGGGTAACCTTAGTCCAGAGTTTTAGATCCACGGTCTAGTGCAGATAATAGAAAAGTTAAAAAGGTTTATTATTACTTTATAATAACAATTATTATTAAAACAGAAGGTCCGTTCGCTCCGCTGTGCTCCCGTCGCAGGCGGCGTCCGCGGAGCCCCGGCTGTGCTGGTGTCTGTCCCGCGATCCATCGGCGTCGGGCGGCCCCGCTCGCGGCTCGGGCTCAGGAGCTGCTGCGTGTCCCCAGCGCGTGGCCGGGCCGCGGGACAGGGCCGAGGCGCCTCCTTTCTCGTCCTCTCCCCGGGGCGCCGCCTGCCCGGACCCGCGGTCGCTCGCGGGGCAGCCAATGCGGCGGCGACGGGCGGCTCTGCACACGGGGGGGGGCGCGCCGCGGAGCCCAGGGCGGAGCCCCGCGCGGCGGGCTGGGGGGAGCCCCGGGCCCTAGGGCGCCGCCCCCGCCCCCGCCCCCGCCGGCGGCTCGCCGTCCGCCCCGCGCGCCCCGCGGTCCGGGCCCCCGGCGCCGCCGCGCGGCCTGGGCAGCAGGCGCGTCCACTGGGCCTTGTTGCGCGCGAGGTGGCCCAGCATGTTCTCCGACAGCGCGCTGTTGCCGGTGAAGCGGGCCCACTCGCGGAAGAGCGGCTCCACGATGTAGGTCATGAAACCTGCAACGGGGCAGAGCGTCACCGCGGGCCCGCCACGCGCGCTCCTGCCCACGCGGCCGCGGGCGCCGGGCGCTCCGCCTGCGCGGGTTCCCAGCGTGGCCTGACCTAGCCCCGCGCCCCCAGCCCGAGCCCGCGCCCCCAGCCCCGAGCCCGCGCCCCCAGCCCCCAGCCCGCGCCCCCAGCCCCGAGCCCGCGCCCCCAGCCCCGAGCCCGCGCCCCCAGCCCCGAGCCCGCACCCCGAGCCCGCACCCCCAGCCCGAGCCCGCGCCCCCAGCCCGAGCCCGCACCCCGAGCCCGCACCCCCAGCCCGAGCCCGCACCCCGAGCCCGCACCCCCAGCCCCGAGCCCGCACCCCGAGCCCGCGCCCCCAGCCCGAGCCCGCACCCCGAGCCCGCACCCCCAGCCCGAGCCCGCACCCCGAGCCCGCACCCCCAGTCCCGAGCCCGCGCCCCCAGCCCCGAGCCCGCACCCGGAGCCAGCCGCAGGGAGGGGAGACGGTGGGCTGTAGCCGCCTGGCTCCGGTTGGGGGGCTCGGGCGGCATCCGCGGGGTTTCCTGGTCACTTAGTGCCCACCCCGGTTTAAGAACAGGTATCTATGGTAACCACAGTTTCCTGAGCTGAAAAATCAGGACATATGATCTGAAAAAATAAATGCGTTCTCATGACAACAGGACAGAATCTCTGAAACCAGGTTCCCCGTGAAAACCCGGGTTGTGCGCTTAGCAACGCGAATGGTTTTCTCTGGCGGTTCAGTGTCTGTAACGGTGGGGGCCTGGCACGTGTCCTTCCAGCCGGAGCTCCACGGGCGGGTCCCGGGCCTCGGGCTGGTCAGGGTGTGCTGCTTCGGAATCACTTCGGGGAACCTGGACAGCTAGAGCAGTCCAGGGGAGCTGGATCCAGGGGGCCCAGGCTGCATCTCTGTTAATGTCGCTCCCTTTTCGGGTGCCCCCTTCCCTCCCAAGGTCAAGGCATTAAGCTTTGAGCCTTGCAGGGGTCTGCAGCACTGTGAGTGCATTAAGCTGCCTGAGGTCTGTGAAAACTGGTGAAAACATGAACTGGTACGTGTCAGGGCCATAGCTTATAAGTAAAAGAGTTAAAGTTCTGAGTGGTTTTAATCGGAGGGAACTGTAAGGAAAAGAAAGATTTGCTTTATACCTAGATGGAATTGGTAGAGTGTTTAAGGAGTGATAGAAATTCTTACTGGGTCAAAAATATTTCCCCCCACTAAGATGTCTAAAATTCCCAGATTTGCTTAATAATTTTATATTTAACTTACTAAAATAATACTTATTTTAGATTCATTAACATCAAAGTTTAACAGGTTAGTGCAATGGACCTTGAGAGTGTGGTCCTAGGAGAGTGAGACCGAAGGCACGTTTTGAAGGCGAGCAGAGAAGCATAGGACCCCTGCCACAGGGAACAGCATGGCTGGCAGGGCCTAGGTCTGGTCTGGGCTCTGGGGATTGAATGCTGGGCATGGAGCATAGTCATCCAAATTGGAAGGGTCCTAAAGGCTGGTTCCCCTGACGTCTCACCCTCTAAGTCCTAAAGAGAATGAGCTCATCTAGTCTTCAGCAGCCAATAGCCCATTCTTACTACTTTCCTTCTACTCTATTTGGTTTTGATTTAATTCTGAAATATGATGTTAATAAAGGTTAGTTAAGGGTCCATAACAAAGCTTTATCCTATTTTTCATAACTTCTCAATTGGTAATTACCTAGTAGATTAGTCATGGTTAGAGTGTTTATTTGGACTCAGCCATTCACGGGGACATTGATTCAAGTCCCAGGTTGGGTCTTTCAAAAGCTTTGCATAGATTGTCTTGCCTTTGTGACTCTTGGCAGAGGTGCCGAAAATATTCCTTTAAAATTAAAACCGAATTCAACTCACCAATTTGTATACTAGGGATTGAATCTTTCTGTTGATTACAGAGTGGACTGATTTCCAGTTCAAATTTCTGTTCAAGGTCACCTGAGAAGAAAGAAGAAGAAACACATTGGTGATATAGAATTTATGGAAATGAGTGTTGATAGTTTTAACAACCTAGCTGGAAGAAGCCATCCTGGGAATTACTGTTCTTTGCCTTGTTATCATTATGAAGCCTTTTGCTTCAACTTGCTCTGGTAGCTTCTGTGAAAACTTAAACTATCAGAGTGTCAATGACCATTTATAATAGGAGTGTTGTAAACAGCCATGTGCTGGGACTAAAATAAACTTTTGAACAAGCGCTATAAAAACAAGGACACAACTAATGGGTAATTTCCTAACCTGAAATGCAAGTTCTGGCCTTAAGTTACAGGGTAAAAAAACCAGATTTTATGCTTCTCTCCCTCCTTTCACTCTTCATGACCCTTGTCTGGTTTCACCTGAACAACCAGAAATAAGTAGGTGGGAAATGGGGGTCAGGGACCAGGAGGTCTCGTATGAAGTGCATCTCAGTGTGCAGCTACAAAATTAATCAGAAATAAGGGTCTGTATCTTTCATCCTAACTCCTTAGAGTTTGACCTAATGTAACTGAAGGTTGAAAAAAGTATAAAAGTCAGAATGATAGTTTTTTACTTTTTTTTTTTAGAATGATAGTTCTTTTTAATCCCTATGTCACCTAGAAAACCAAAGGAGAAATGAATCATGCGAAGCTTTATCAAAATACTTTTATTGGTTCTTCTTGAGGGTAAAAAATTGTGGGTAATTGCTGTATTGGGAAAAACAATCTGATGAATTAGTAGATAAGCTGGTCCTTGGAGACATTAGCTGGGTCTGCAGCTGTGAATGTACCCTCCAAACTAGAGGAGGTAAAAATAGAACATTTATATTGTGCTCGCAGTGCCAGGCCCTGTTCTAAACATTTACCTATGTAATTAATTTAATTATTTTTACCTATGTAATTAATTACAATTAATTATTTAAATCCTCATAATAATCTTATTCTAATCCCCATTTTACAGATAAGGAAATTGAGATAAAGGGAAAGGAAGTATGTTGACCCCAGGTTACGCTGATAGTAACGAGGGAGCCTGGATTCCAAGCGAGGAAGTCAGGCTCCAGGGTGTCTGCGCTTCACCACTGAGGTGGAACCTCGGAGATGCCACATTTCTCATTTTCTCTAAGACTGTAGCCGTGCCTCCCCCGGTGTCTGTGCCCTGGTGATTCTCGGGAATGATGTCGGAAGTCACCCTGGTTTAACCTGAGGGGCTGAGGGCAGCTCCATGACGATAGCCTCCTGAGGGTTTAATATTGAAATGAGTTCCCTAAAGCTCACTCTACTCACCTTCACGCTGCTGTTAACTATGGTTTTTCAATCGATCTTGACACTTTGGACGAATCACCTTCGATTTTCCCCTTTCCTTCACCCTCCGCACTGAGGCATCAAATCCTATTTAGTCCTCTCTTGGAATATCTTTTCCCTACTTTCAGTTATATATGTTGCGCTAAGTGCACTGTCTGTGAGAAAGTGCCATGTTTGATTGCTTGGTCTGTACTCCACAAATCCTCTCATTTCTCACCTTCAGCGGACAAGCTGGTCTATGAGGCAGGGATATGGCCCCGCCTCAGTGCCTTTGTCCATTCCCACTCCTCTCTATGTAGACTGGTGCTGTCTAGTTGGATTTTCTGCAATGACGAACATGTTCTCTGCACTGCCCACTACAGTAGCCCCCTTGAAATACAATTAAAAATACTAAGGAACTAAATTTTTAACTTTATGTAATTTTAATTAATTTAAATTTAACTAGCCACATGTGCCTCATGGCTATCCTATTGGGAGGTACAGTACACCACTCATCCTTCAACACCCAGCTCAGATTCTACCTTCCTCAGCATTAGGTCTTCTCCTGACCTCTTCCATTAGAGGGCCTTAAGTTAGATCATTTATTCATTTACTCATTCAACATATATTTATAAAGCACTATATATTTTAAATACTTTGTTAATCAATGTAGAGAATCCAAAGTGGAAAATTGGAGTTTCTTTCCTCCAGGAACTTTACCACTTAGTATTTTGAGATTATGAAATGTTAACTCTACTTCCTTGCATCATCCATGACGTTGTCCCCAGTGGGGCTTGGGACAAAGGGAAAGTCACAGTTTTACCGAGGATTAGACAAGGCTGGAAGCAGATGCTCAATAAAAACCTCTGGGATCTTGGTGATTGAGAAGATACCAATGTGTAGTTACAACAGGACAGAGATTCTACCTCCTTAAGGCATCAAGAGGAGGGCAGAATCCTAATCCCCATTCTCAGAATCTAGCACGGTTTTCCTGATTCATGAGATCTCATCTTTCTTTCTCCCTCTGTTCTCAACCTTGACTTCAGGAGGTTTCCTTTGCTCAACATCATGAATCAATAAAGATACTTTGGCTGGAACTGTTAGCAAACTGAAAATCCTAAACCAAAAGCCAGAATAAGATTAATAAAATGATAAAAGTCATGCTCACAGAATGTTTAAAATATCAATTCAGTATGGAGTACATACAGTTGGATGACAAGAATATGGTCTCTCCTCTTAAACAGGCTGAACTTCCACTAGACCAAAGTGCAATTAAATAACAAGGACCCAACATGCCCTCTGTATTCCCCTTTCTCTGCCAGGAGATGTGCCAGAGCAAAGGGCATGGAAGCTCCCCTTTAGTGATCAGAGGTACAGGTGTTCTAGTTATGCCATCTTATGAGGCTGCGTATGCATATACTCTGAGGACAGCAGCCAGTTTTTTGCAGAGATCTTACAGCTTATTTTTCTTGGTTGATCCCATTCACTCCGCTTAGTTAACAACTTGGATTCACCAACTGTGTGGACCTTACAATCTGCTCAAGTGACATGGTCCCTGAGTTGTTCATAGTCTAAATAAGGGTGCAAACTAAGAAAATGAAGGGGTTAAACTGCAATCATTGCCAACAGGAGCATATGATTGTGTCAAAACCAAGAGGGGCAGAGTGGAATCTTCTCTTTCCCATTGTTTGATTTCCAAGAATGAAAAACCTAGCCTTTCTCTCACTGTGAATATTTTCTATATCATACAGTAAAGAAAGTATTTATCTTATCTAATCTGAAACCTCTCTGCTCCAGTTTCATCCTATTTTCCTTTGTTTTCCCCTCAGTGGAGATTTTACATCATGGGCAACTAGAACTGACCTCTTGATTTGTAACCACTTACGCCCCAACTGAAGTGAAATACCAGAGAGCTGTGGGAGCTACGTGAGCACTTTTCCTCTGAGCGGGAGATGGTGAGTGGAGCCTTTTGTCCGCACATGAACCCAATCCCTTCTGCTTTGTCTTCTGTCTTTGGGACCATTACAATGTCACTGACACATCTTTGGATGGAGGCTTCTCCAAAAGGCTCACTGTTGCTACTTGAGCTCCCCACAGAGCTGGTATGTGGGACACTTCAGGCTTTATTTGTTCTCAGCCTCCCACACCTGATCCCGTCACTAACATCAGGCACTGTTGTGCCTGAGCAAACATCCCGAGCGCTGAAACCGGGCCCGGAGAAACAAGGCTGTGTTTAAAGGCGACCTCCCACCCAACGGCAAGATCCTGCTCAAATTCAGCGCCTTATTTCTGAATAAGGTTGATCTCTTAAAAATTACACCCTAACTTGGGGCCATTTGACTTTCCACGTATCTGAGAGGATTAAATCAATCCCTGGTCAGCTGTGCTCTATTTCATTATTAGCTTTATTTGAGAAAGTGAGGGGAAGGAACACAAAAGGAGCTAAGCCCTCTGTCAGAGTGGAAAACATTGACCGCAAACGGCATTTAGCCTTTAGGCTGCGCTCAGCTCATTAAAATGAAGGTCAGGCTAAAAATCAAACTGTCCCTCACATTTTTATATCCACCGAGGAAAACCGTTAAAAAAAAAAAAAAAGTATATATATCCCGTTCTCACTCACTTTTATTGCACCTCATTACTACCTGTTTCTGTAATAAGTCAATGTTATTTATTTTGAAACTATTTCCAAAAAAGGGATGGATGGTTTGCAAGAGAGTTAAAGAGAAAGGTTAGGATAATAAGAGCTGATGAAAGAACAAATGTCAGGATAGATCACCCACTTCCTGTTTTATTAGGATACATGCCTGAAGGAGGAGGGCCGTGAAAACGCAGCTGTCGGGTTGCACTAACCTTGCCTGTAGAACTCTTCACAGACCCTTTCACTCCACTGCTTGCTCATCTCCCAGATTCTGCAGGGATTGCAAATGTCAGCACACTTCAAGGCAATCTGAGAAGTGACAGGGCAGGGAGAGACTGTCAGAGGGTGATCTTTCAGCAGCAAATGCACCCCAAGCCCAAGGGGCTGTCCAACCTGCCAGCGCGCCTCGTGGTGCCAGGCCCGTGCCCACACAGGGCCTCCCTGACGTGTCTCTGCAGGAAACGACACTTCGTCACTAGCACACAAACCCTTCATTCAGAGCTCCCACTTTATAGCGGTGAGAAGGAGAGAAGAGCCACCGTCCAAGGACACGGAGCTTTCTGGAGGAGATGTGGGGTGTGCTGGCCAAGGAAAGCCATGGCCTGGTTCCTCCTGCTGCCCCACCTCCCACGGCCAGGGAGGCCGCTGGGGTCCCAGCCAGGCTCAAGTGAGATCATTTGGACCTCACTTCCACAGTGGCCAAAACGACCAACTACATACATCACCTAAATGATGTGTGCTTGAGTTTATGTGCCCATGTCTGTGTGTGTGAACAAGCTCAGACTGCCAGCCAGGGAGCTAGGTCATATCAAAGCTACGAGTGTTTTGTTTGTAGAACTAAATCAAGGCCTCTTGGCTTGCCTCACACTGACCTGGATCTGGGGTGCCCACTTTCTCACTGACCCTAGGAGGGTTACCTTGAATTCCAAGAGAAGTAGATTCTGCCCCTTACCACCAGCTGCATAGAGACCGCTGCCCAGGTGGGCTCCTGTGGTGTGTCCTGCCCACCAGCAAGGTCTGTTTGTTTTGACCCAGTTCCCTGGGGCCACAGAACTGCTAACAGGGCTGGGGGCTGGGAGAGCCTGGGTCACATTAAGTGGCAAATTTGGTTGCTTCTTTACTTCCTGGTTAATGGGGGCACCAGGACGTGTTGGAGTAGGTAAGGGGCAGAAGTCCCCTCCAAGTTCTGACACAAAATTCACTGTGTCAGCCGGCTTTTCTTTTGAAATGCAAGTGTTCAGACCAAATCTTCCAGCTACCCTGGTTGATCTTTGTGGCTTGCAGGGAAAAGAAGACTAATTTGGGAGAAAGAAGGAAGAAGATACAGAGCTGCAGC
Organism: Miniopterus schreibersii; assembly: GCF_964146895.1. Lineage (NCBI taxonomy): Eukaryota > Metazoa > Chordata > Mammalia > Chiroptera > Miniopteridae > Miniopterus > Miniopterus schreibersii. The sequence continues at coordinate 73,097,687 of NC_138107.1, read as the reverse complement.
TGGAAGGAGAGCATTTCCTGGGAAGGATGGGGCACTCTGGACAGCTAGGGGGAAGAATGGAGGCATGGAGCCGAAAAAACTGCACAGTTCAGTCTGCCACGTGCAGCTCTGTCTCCTGGGTAAAGTTGGTCTATTTGGACGAGTCCAGGGTTCATCCATTCAGTCTTTTGCGTCAAAAGGAAGACAGCAGAAAATGGAAGACAAGAAAAAGGCTCTGGTTTGGATACCAAGTCAGAGTTCTAGTTCTGAGGTCCACTTCTGCTCTTTTTCTCATGTTGAAAATGGCTTCTTGCCATAGAATGATGAAGAAAGGATTGGGCTTGATATGATTCAATTCATTCAGTTAAAACAATTTATTTATTGGTGCCTAAAAATGCTAAGACTAGGTAAACATGTTTGAGCCTCAGATGAAAATGTGAGTTTAGGTAGTGAAAGGAAGTAAAAGAGGGTTTGATTAGACAGGTTTTAGGTAAAGGAAGGCTACTCTCTTCTCAGTTTTGGGGGGTACCAGAGTTAACATAATATACTTTTGTCTTATAGAAACAGCACAGATGTCACAGTGGTCAATTTTACATCAAGGCGCAAAACGTGGTAGATTCTTACTGCGTGCAACTGCCCAGCAGGGCGGCTACTTTGTGGTGAAGCAGTTACCAAACAAGAAAAAATGAGATATTATCAACCTACTGACACGAAACCCACACTTTGCTTGCTTGGAAACCACTTGAAAATTTCACGTGTCTCAAAGCTCTTAATAAAGTAGGTCACTGCTCTAATTTAGACCATGGGAGATACTCCTCAAACCTGCTAAACTTATTGATCATGCCCCTACGTGTTTTCCCCCAGCAAGAATAACGGCTTTGTGGTGGTTGCTTACCTGAAGCAGAAAGTGCCTGTCGTGGACATCCTCCAGCCTTAAGTCTTTATTTTGGAGGTGAGCTTTCAATCTGGTCAAAAATTCATTCTGTCTGTTGATGTCTGTTGCCAAGATCAAGGAGCCCAGCTGCTGTTCAATATCCTGTCTGCATCCACAAGAATGGAAGAGAAAACACACACACAGAGCAAATCCTTGTGAGGAGGGTGACTGACTGTCATCAACAGGTGGCTTGCAATCTCATGCCTGCCTTCGATGTTGCTTATTACAGAGTCCCAGTCCCTTACGGCAGGAGCGGTTCTCTCACCCCCCATCACTCCTGCCCTCGGGCAGAAGGCATACCAAGAACTGTAGAGAGGGGTTGAAACCTGGGGGGGACAAAGTTGTGGTAGTTTATGTGCCCCCACGGTTCCTGTGGGCGGCAAAACTGAAAGCCGAGTAGAAATGTATGCTCTAAGGAGGGCACAGAAAGCCCCGCAGAGTCGCAGGAGCTGGAGCCATCAAATGCGCTCAGACATTAAGATTTTCATGGAGAAAGAAAAGAGCGTAGCAACAGTAATAATAATGAAAACAGTAGTGATTGATACCGTGGGATGGAAAGACCCATCAGTGGGAAGAAACAGGCTGGAAAGAGGTACTGGAACTCAAAAAGGATAGTTGGTTGATTAAGACAAAAAAAAAAAAAAAAAAAAGACACCATTACAAACCAGTGGGGAAGCAATATATTAGTCAAAAATGGTATAGAGAAAATGGGATATTTTGGGAAAATAAAACCAATTAGAGCTTTAAGTAACAAGTATCAATTTGTGACTTGCTTCTTTAGCTTAACATTATGCTTCTGAACATGGTCCATGTTGCTGTATGAGCTTGTAGTTCATTCATTTTCATTATTACATTGTAGTAATCTTCTGCAATGTTTTTAATCCATTCCACTTTTTTTTTTTTTGCAATTAAAAAAAATATGTTTATTCAAGATGTTAAACAATTTCACTTCAATGATCTCCTTTGGAAAATATTCATTCCATTTTTGATGGTTACTTGAGTTGTTTCGAATTGTTGACTACTAAGAAAAAAATGCCACAGTAAACATCCTTAGAGACCTCCACTTATACATGTACAAAAAGTTTCTCTAAAACAATCGTAGTAACAGAATGAGATTCTCATTGCTTTATGTTCCTAGTCTTTACATGTTTTGTCCATCTGAGGAGTATGTCATGAACTCTTTATGGTTTTCAGATGAATTTCCTTGATTACTAATGAGGTTGGACATATTTTCATGTGTCTATTGGCCGTTGATAGTTCCTCTTCTATAAAGTTTCTATTCCAGTCTTTACCTATTATCTATTGTGTTGTCTCTCTTTCGCTTACTGATTCTAAGAGTTTTTTAAAATATTTTTTCAATAGTGGTCCTTTGTCAATTATCCATTGCAGATATCGTCTTCCGTAACATGGCTTGTCTTTCTGCTTTTAAAAATGATGTCTTTTGATAAAAGGAAGTTTTTAGTATAGCTTAATCTATAATTTAAAAAATTTATGGTTAAGCTAATTCTTTTCTGAATTTTCCTTAGTATGTACAGTTAACCCTTTTAAATCTTTACTTTTAAAATCAGAAAAATTACTTAAAGCATTTACATGAAGATAGAAGGAATAATCATGATGATTATGGCAATGACAACTTTCATTATAAAGTCCTTTCACATATATTATTGCATACCAAGTATTCTTGTAGCAAAAGCAATTTATAACACTGCCTCCCACAAAGACATAAACATATGGCACTTTTATTCGGAATCTTAGGAGCGTCTTAGGAAATGAATACCTATTGATCTACAAGTGGATAATGCGGGCGCTATGGGGACAAGTCCTCTGCTTTTCCTTTCTTTGCGTTTCTTCCGGCCCCCTCTCCCCCCTCCCTCCCTCCCTCCCTCCCTGCCTCCCTGCCTTCCTGCCTTCCTTCGCTGACCCTGCCACTAACCTCCTCTTCTCAGCGCCTTCTTACTTGACTTCTTGTCTAGTTTTTGGTTCTTTTTGCATTTCTTTTGGTCTTTGCAATGTATTGTTTTAGTGAAAGGCACTGAGTTTTGAGTCCATGCACCATTGGCTTTTAGTTCCTGGGAGTAAAAAGTTATCAGAACTCAAGTTCTTCCTGCAAATTCAACCTGCCTCTGGGTGCTAGGAAACGGCACGAGATAGCATCAGATGGCCAGGAATAAACCAGCGAGCCTGGGGCACAGGGCCTGGTCTATGGAGAGACATAACTGGCCACTGACCTGAAGCTATGTGCCCTTCAGATGGAAGGCTACAGAGGTCTATTTATTTACTGCTCTCCTATCTACCTCGGGTTCTGTGCATTTTAATTAAACAGATCAGAATCTGTGCTGGCCTTGGGAGACAGTACAGCAGCTACCTTGGGGCCATGTAGACAAATGAGGCAATGGCCTTGGATTTAGTAGGACTCGGCCTAAATACTCGGGCTAGCAGACAGCAGACCAGGAAACTAGCATTTCCCATTCTGTTTAAAATACAAGACACATAGGTAAGTGAATGGTGAAAAAATTGTTGGGGCCAATTCAGGTACTTAACAAAAGACATTTTAGAAAAAAATCCTAACTTCTGTTTTCGCGGAGACTGGCAGTTATGAAACCAACTTCACTGAACCAGTCTTAAAACTAGCTTGAGAACTCCTTTGTTCTTTTTTGATAAATATTTATTATTTGGGTCTACACAGAAGGACAATGCTGTTAACGTAGAAGACAGGAATCTGGCAGAGCAGAGCGCTAGTGCTGAAGAAAGCAAAAGAGGAAGCTTTCATTCCCCCCCGACGTGAGCTCCCAGGAGATCCAAGGCCCGTTCGGAGCTCCCAGAGCGATTCTGGTTTCTGGGCTGCAGGAACGACACCGAATCTCCGACAGACAACGCCGAGGGCAGGCAGGAGGCATGGCAAGCCGGCTCCCTACCATTAACCGCGGGGGTCTCAAGCGTGGCCCGGGAGAAAGCGGCTTATCTCTAAGGCGCGGGCATCAGTGTGCTTCATCTCTACGCTACTTACGTCATTTCCTTTGGCAAGTGAGCAAGAAGCCTGGATTCTCGAAGCATGCCAATTGTAGATCGCCAGTGGTGATTCTCCAGCACAGACATATTCTAGAAAGAAAATTAAAGCTGTACACGAGAGGGAAGCTAGATACTGATCTCTCAGGCTGAACGCAGCTTCCCTGAGGCCGGTATTTTCCCTCGTTGCTGACAAAGAGGCAGACCGAAAAAAAAACACGAAATAAAACCACCCAGAGCCTAGTCTCAAGGCTGTAATGATGGCAGGATAGTGGCCCTTGCTGACCCTACAGTGGAGGCCTGCATGAGGGTCTGTTTCTAGCGTGTCCACTCCTGCCTCGGCCCATTTTTCACAGCTCGGTCAGGCAACACTCAAAGGCGAAGAAAGTGAAGCAGATGCAGACAGGCAGCAATGGAGGCCATGGGGCGATGTCGGGATGTAGGCCAAGATTATACTATCAACCAGGCAGGCCGCACAGCCGCTCTGACCTGCTGCACTCACCGCTGTTTCCAAACACGCATAAGAAACCTTCTCTGTAAACCGCCTGGGCAGCGGGGGACACAGTCAGACTCCTGAGTCCCAGTCAATAGTTTTAATTTTTTTAAATTTTAAAATTTTAATTTTTAAAATTCTCACCCCAGGATATTTCGTCCATTGTTTTTCAGAGAGAGAGGGAGAGAGAGAGAGAGAAACATAGATGTGAGACAGCCACACCGATTGGTTGCCGCCCGCATGTGCCTGGACTAGGGCCGGGGATCGAGCCTGCAACCAAGGCACATGCCCTTGTCCGGAACTGAACCCGGGACCCTTCAGTCTGCAGGCCGATGCTCTAACCACTGAGCCAAACCAGCCAGGGCAATAGTTTTGATTTGGTGGGTTTGTGCTGATTAATTTTTATGTACACTGAAGCTTGGGAACCACTGCAATGGAAGCGGCTCTGTCAGTAACTAGGCTGGTGACCTAGGATATTGGCATTTAGCCCATTCGGTCTCAGTTTGAATCTACAATTGCTTCCTTGTTCAATTATCTTGATGTTTCTTTCCTTGTAGGAAACTCTACTATGTTCAGTCTTTCCTTTGACCTTACTGTTACCTTAAATATGCTGCTTGTCTGAACATGAACTATTTAGATAATGACTGTTTCTTACAGTGTTTTATCCTAGTTAGCAAACATTGTGGCCTCGCCACCAACTTGATCCGTATAGAATGGAGCGCGTCTGGGCCCTGGAACGCGTCTTACTCTCTTCTTTCTTTATTCATTCATTCTCTATTTTGTTTCAAGCAGGGTTATAAACAGAAAAAACGCAGGAAGATAGCATCCATTCAAAGTGAGGAGAAATGACATGCTTCTGCTTATCGCGAGGTACCTCGGACAGTGAAATTCGCGGAGTTAGGAAGAACGGCGATGCCTGGGCTAGGGAAAGGGGGCTACTATCTAATGGCTACGCAGCTTCAGTTTTGCAAGATAAAAAGGGTCCAGAGAGAGACGGTGGTGGTGATTGCACAGCAGTGTAAATCTGCACTTAGAATGGTGAACATGGTAAACGTTATGCTGTGTTATTGGGCCACAGTGAAATGAAAAGGTGAGGGGAAGAAGCAAAGGAAACAATGTGGAGCTAACTGGAGCCTGGAGTGAGACTGAAAACATCCCACCATTGTGCCCCTACTCCTGTAACTGAGCCTCCCGTGCAATGCTCAGCTTTTTCAGGAAGTGAGGAGAGAGCCTCTGTGAGTAACACAACCAAGGATCTACGAGGAAAGAGCGAGTTCAGAAAACTGCCACTATTTTTGGTCCTGAACCCAGACAGCGGTTTCTCTCCAGGCCTTTGTGGAGCTGAGTTTCACGAGGCAGAGTTTTACACTGGCCCTCCTACGGGCGGTTTTATTGCTAGTCATTCCTCTCCTCGCCGGGAAGTTACCATTCGTTATTTACCACTTGACCACGTTGGAACTGCTGATGAGATTTTGCTACTTTTATCACCTGGTTTATTATCTCCTTTTGGGCATGAGCCACGTACAACAAAAGAGAATGTTTATTAGAAATAGCATGCTAGACTAATTTGTTTTGACTGTCGAGATTTATGAGAGCAGAGAGTGATAGGTTAGTGTGATGTAACAGATCTTCTACCTTGTGGTGACATATAATTCAGTAACTCCTGAGCGTTCACTTGCAAGACTAATTCGAGGAGATATGGAAATGAGTGTCTTCATGGGAGTTTTTCAAGGGGCTGGAAAACGATAGCAAGACCTAATGATAAATGACACCGTGTCTCTGATGAGTGGAACAAAAGCATGCGGAGGACTGCGTTAAGCATTGTTATTTATGTCAGCCTGATTTAACATCTTCATTAATAATCTTCCCAAAGACAGAATAAAAGGATACTTGGGAAATTTGCTGGCAAAACCATGTTTGGATTCGAGCACCAGGGAAATGGAAAGAAAGTGAGTGAGCCTGGAAGCTGGCACAGAATAAAAGACAATAGAGTACACGATTATAAACACAACCTTTCTTGGGGCAGTCACTATAAATAAAAGTATGTTTTGGCTAGAACTGTGCTGGAATTAGGGGCACGTCAGTGGATTCCAGAGAATAAGAAAGAAGGGCAGCACAGGGAGGAGGAGCTAACATTTATGAAGCACCCTGTTTACATGATCGCATCTAATCTTTACATAACTCTCTGCTATTTTCATCATTAACTGATAGGTAATAAAGTTTCAGGTTTCTCTGAGAGGCCATGCACACACACGCACACGTGCACACACTTCTTTTTTTTGAGATAAACCATTACCATCTGTTAGGAAAGACCTTCCTGGTTCTCCAAACAGACCTGACAGCTCCTCCTTCTAGCTCCACAGTCCAACTCAAGCTTCTGTCCCAGTGCCCAAAATACCTTATAACGACTTTGCTCACTGGTCTTGCTCTCGTGTACTGGTGGTCTTCACAGGTTTGTTCATTTACTCTTGAAAATAGTTTTGAAAAACTGTGCTCTCCCTATACTTTTTAGAATTGAGGCCTAAAATCACAAATTTCAATGGTAACAAAAGATGTAACGTCCTGCAAATTTGTGAATATTGAATTTTAGTGTAAAGCCATTATAACATTCTTTTATGCATTAAATGCATCTAAGGGAATCTAAATACCAATGGCATTTAATGTCCACTCATCACCTGTTGAGAAAAACACGAATAATTTATTCTTTAAGATGAAAATTTTAAATTGATTCTTTCCCCTCTAGAACCTATATTTCCGTTCTCTTTCCCCACAGAATTTTATTTTATGTAGTAATATATATTATGTGTGAAATTCTTTTATTGTCATCCTATCGCATTTGTCTGCAACAAAAATAAGTATATACATTGAAATTTTAAGTGAACAAAATTTCCTAACATCAGTCTCTAAGTAGTAAATGTTTTTCCAGCTTGCGTTTTTATGCTACAATTATTTTTAGTAACTAACAGATCAAAACACACTTATATTACAAATTTAATAATTTGTAATATAAAAATAATTTGCTTAATAAAAATTTATTGGAGATGCATCTATTTATGAGATGTCTGGAAGAGTTACAGCACCTCCCTCATAGGAGATTACCTTTAATATTTTCAGTTGTTCCTTCAGTATTTTTTCACATGGAGGTAGTATGGCTACTGGCACAGCTGGAACAACATGCAACATACCTAATGGGTAAGAGCTGAGTCTTTCTTTGTAAAGTGGGGCAGGGTGGTTGTGAAAGACGAGTGGAAAAGGAGCACTGGCCTGACTGCCTGCAAGCACATTCCTGGCAGGGCAGTTTAAGGACCTGAGCGTGGATTCTGTTAGCACTATTCATGCCCACGTCCCCCTTGGAAAGTCCGTGCGTATCCCCACGGGCACGCATGCCTGGTCTGACGACTGCTGCCATATGTGACGGCCATCGAGAGCAGGGAGCATATCTTATCCATCTTTGTGCCCCAGCATGTGGCGCAGTGCCAGTCAAAAAGTAAATATTTGTTGAGTGGATACTGAATAAATAATATCCGAAACCTAAAAGTTCCGTAGCTGTAAAAGTTTCAGTAACTGCTAAAAGAAAAAGGGTCCTGTTAAATTTTTGGTCAATAGCTGATGAAGCCAGGCGTGGGATCTTCTGTTGTGAAACCCTTAGACTTAGGCAAAGAGATTTAAAAATTAAAGCAATCAGCTGTCTCCTACTACTCATCCACAGACAGCTAGGACCAGGTAAATGACTCTGGAAGTAACGTGTATCATAGAGAATTTGTCAATTACAAGATAAAAGTAAGAAAATCATTATAAGGAATTTTTCAATCAATGCTTCTCCTTTTTCATGGTGTCCTCTTGATGCAGGGTAGCAAGAATGTAACCAGCAGCAGGAGCAGCTGGCAAGCGGACAGTGGGGGTGCCTGCCTTGGTGTGGTGGTCTCCCCGGTCTGCGTGCTGTTCTCTCTGCTTGTCAGATTTCCACCCTGGTCCGTGTGTACTTGCTGTTGCCAATAGTCCTGATCTCTCAGTGTTTCTCAGGTTCTGTCTTTTTTGCTGCTTGTGTCCAGTGTGTTTATTGATCGATCGATCGATCCATCCACCCACCCACTTACTCAACCAGCAAACCTCCCACCACCCGACAGTATTCACTTCACTGGACACCAGAACCGTGCCGGATGCTGAGGATCCAACAGTGAATGAGGTGGGTGGCCAGGGGCTTGCGTACTATGGGGAATGTGAACATCTAGGCAGGCAGTGGCAAGTTAGAGAACACTGTGATAGAGGAAGCTGTGAAATCATATAGGAGGGGCATGGGAGATGGGTACTGAAAGAAAAAGAAGGCTTTTAGGAGGAAGATATGTCCAAGTTGAGATCAAAAGGCTAAGTGAGCTAGAGAGGGATCAGAGAGTTCAGGCCACGTAGAGGAAATATATTTCATTAAAACAGGTGGAAGGAAGAGCGTGTGCTGAAGACTGTAAGCAAGAGGAACACTGTATCTTCCTTCCCTGTTTCTTTTTTTAGCATTAGAAATGCTCACTTTCTAATATACTACATATTTTACTGAGTTATTTTGTTTCCCGCAGTAGAAAGCAGGAATTTTACTTGTTCTGTCCATCTCCTATATTCCCAGCACCTGGCATGTGTCAAGCACTCGATGAATATTTGTTGAATGAATAAAGGAATGAGTGATATTCTTGGGACCTGGAGAGCAGTTCAGACGGGAATGCATAGAGGCCTAGCTGAGTGATGATGGGAAGCGAAGCTGGAAAGTGTAGCAGGGTCAGGTCAAAACAGGGTTTGTAAATTGTGTTAAGACATTTGGACTCAATCCTGAGGGCACTGGGATTTTAAGCAGGTACCTATGGGTCAGATACGCGTTTCAGCAGAGGAAAGGCTGGAGCCGGGTCAGCCTGAATGTAGACAAGACATGAAGATGTTGGTGCCTTGGGCTAGGGGAGAGGCTGGAACCTGCTGGTATCTCACAGGGAGTGTCTAGGGTTACCTGTGCCCCACTCACAGGGAGATGGCTCTGCTCCTACAGGCTCACCTGGCTTCACCTTGGCTCAGAGAACAAGATCAGTAAGAGGTAGGTTTGAAAAAAAGAAGAAAATCATCAGAAATGCTCACGGATATCTGAACATGGGATGAGATGATATGGTTTTACTATGCGTTGAAACCCGGGCCTGCTTTGGAATCCCACCGTGGGTACCATGTCTTGTACCTTTAAGAGCAGCAGCTCAGCAATTTCATATTATCCCAGTGACAATTTGTTCTAGTGTTGCAAATGCTTCATATTTGTAAGCATAATCTTTATTTTAAAGCTGAAACAGTAAATATCCACTTTTGTGTCAACAAAACCTATTAGAATTTTAATTTGGAAAAAATAAAACCCTTAAAACCCTTACAACAAAACCTTTATTTTTCTTTGTTTCTGAATTATCAAGTACTATCCACCCTAAGAACAAAACAATCCTTTTGTTCCTGAATAACAACACATCTGGCATTTAATAAACCACCAACACAGGTTTTCAAATTAAATCAAGAATCTATTTGTCAAAGGAAATCTGGCAGAGCAGGTTTGCTATCATACAAGGCAGCTTTAAACTGCCTCCCATTTATTTGATACTTTCTTTGATTAAAATACTCAGGATGATGTTGATAAACTGAGTCTGGTGTTCAACAGGAGTCAGAGTTAATTACTCTTTTAAACCAGAGGATACAGGGAGAAAAACAATAGAAACATAGCCTGTGTTTTCATTTTTAATTGCTCATGAAACAGAGAAGCAAGAGTCTAGGAGATAATGGAGTGGCTGAGTTTTCCCCCAACAAACCAAGTGGTTTCCTTGGTAATGTTGCAAGATCCCAGTCCAGGAGGTCCCAGAGGAACTGAAGTTCCTTGAGTCCTAAACAAGACCTTGGCCTTTGGAGAAGCTACAGCACTGCCATGTTTATTGTCTGTTTGAATATATCTGTCTTTTGTCCAATCTACACCTGCCCAAATCACTGCTCTGAGAGCAAGGAGCATGGACATCAAATGTTGTCCAGGGGTCAGGCCTGTGTTCAGATTAGGGTCACGGACATGCTACATAGCAGCCACCTCACCATGAACAGCAGAAACTCTATAAAGCAGAAAAGCAAATTTGAGTCTCTTTTTTATAATTTTTATACCTTTCCTGTTGCATAAATCATGAAGTTATGTATAATCTTTGTGGTTGCTTGAGTAGAGGCCATAGGACCATGTAGAAGGAATACTTCTCCTGGCCCTGTCAAATTCATATTTGTGGTTCAGAGCCATTAGAATAAAAAATGGTTAAATATGCTGGCCTCCTTGCACCAGCCAGGTGTGGCTCTGCGGTTGGGCATCGACCTAGGATCTAGGAGATCGCAGTTCGATTCCCGGTCGGGGCACGTGCCTGTGTTGTGGGCTCCATCCCAGTTGGGGGCATGCAGGAGGCAGCTGATCAATGACGACTCTTATCGCTGATGTTTCTATCTCTCTCTCCCTCTCCATTCCTCTCTCTGAAATCAATAAAGATATATTAACAACAACAAAAAAAGCTGACTTCCTTTAAGTGTTTGTGATAAGTGACTAAGAAACGATAATAACCTTCTGCAAGATAGCATAAAATGTAATAAATAGGATGCTTTATGGAGCAATTAACTATTAATTATTCATTAGTCACTAGTTAATACATAGTTGGACTCTATCAAAAAGAATTACATTTTAAATTGGACTGAAAGTGATTTCTTTTGCAATTGTAATAACCAATATCATAGCTGATTTAATGCTTACTTTGCTCAATTGCCGAGCCCACGAGTGTGTGGGGTTGCAGGGTGGAGGGACAGAAGATAAATTTTGAGTTTTATCTTTCACATGCTCTTTTCCCTCTTGGTCCACCATAGACACCTGAACCATTTCCAGTCTGATGAGAGAGTGCCAGGTGGAAGTGCTCTGATGGCCTTCACGGTGAACTTGGGTTGGCAGTTCAGTTCGTGAGTCCGGCCCAGATAGCAGACAATGCGAGGCGGCCCCTGACCCAGCCTTCGCTCTAGCTGCCCTGGCTTTCTCTTCATCTCAGGGCAGAAGCACAGGCTGGGCGTTAGGCAATGATCTTATTTATCCAAATTAAAAGAACACAGCCAACAAAAGGAGGGAGGGGAAGCTCTCTTCCATTTTATCTCATTTATAGAAACTCTGGATTGTAGTAGTCAAGCACAGTGTGTTCTCAAAGCCACATAATTCCTGTCATATCCTCTCTATTGTATTTTCTTTAACCAAATGTGTGTGTGTGTTCCTGTATAATTTGTGTGTGTGCGTGTGTATATATTCACAATATAGTGTATAGTATATGTATGTACATACATTTATATATATATTCACTTATTTCCATAGTTCTTAATATTTTCTGAATCTGTAACCCATTTTAAAATATGAGTCTAAGTGATGGATCATCTCCCTAGAAAAATGTGCGTAAGTACATACTCAAAATCTGCGTGTAATTTCCTGAAAGCTCATTCATGTCTCAACCAACAGGCCCATGGTACGCTAAAAGGCTAAGCTTCCAAAACATTTTAAATATCATGTGTTGTTAATGGGCTTGCTCGGCTTATATGTAATGTACCACAATTTTCCCCCTGAAACTGAAAACCTGAAGGGTTATGCCAGTTGCTCATCTACAGCCTGACGCAGCTTGAGGATTTTCTGACCCAGGTCCTTTCGGTACAGCTAATCTACGGGGAATTTATCAGACACTGATTTGAGAGCAGGGTTTGTTCATGGCAGGACCAGCCAAAGGCCATAGGGACAGTCCACTTTCAGTTATTACGGCATTGTGGGTTTTAATCCCAAAAGTACACCAGCTTGTGTTGCCGCTAGTGCCCTCAGAAATGCTACTCAAAGCGCTACGCACGCTCCAAGGCCCAGTGTGCACCATTCTGTCGTGAGTTTTTCTTTCAGAAGCCATCTGCAGAATCAGTTACTGTCTTCCCGTTGCCCTTTGTTTGTAAGTACTCTGCTATAGAGTACTTAGCAAAGTCCCTTCCACTTTAGGCCACTTGTCTCTAATCCCTTTGTCTCCCTCCCTGCGACAGGATGACCTGGAAGAGCGCTCTTCCGTCCCTGCACACAGTAGGTGATTAACATGGGTTTAGAGGCAGTATGTATAGTGCTTAGGCACTTCAGCTCTGGAGACAAAAGACTTGGGTTCCAATTCCAGCTTTGCCATTAATTCTCTGTGGTTTTTTTTTTTTTTTTTTTTTTTAGGAAAAACACTTGATCTTTCCTAAGTATCAATTTTTATCTTTCTATAAAATAGCTATGATAATAATACCCACCTAACTGGGCTATTGTGAAGATTAAATAATAGAATACATGAAAAGCATTTAGCACAGTATTTGAATCACAGTGAGTGTTGAATAAAAGTTAGTTACATAATTTGTTAAACTAATCTTACAGGGAGTTTATCTTATTGGAGTTCATTCAGATAGTCAACAGTGGTATACAGCCAGATATTAAAGGCAGCATAACTTTTTGGGGCAGAACTGAAATCTCATTTGGCTGATACAAGTTTCATCTTTTATCCTAGCCAGCTCCAGGGCATTGGAAGTAACTTTATGATACTGTTTGATACTGGTTTGCCTTCAACATTGTTTCTATAACATAAAGACATGGATCGCTAGCCTCCAAGAAATCCTAAGACCAGTTGCAGGAGACTGATGAAGACAGTATCTTGAATCTGGTTTTTGAATCCTTTATTCCAATTTCTTTCTAGTCATTATCAAAAGGATCCTTTTCTTTCCTATCAAAGATTAGGTCATACAGATCAGATGCTGATAAATTCACTGCTAGAAAAAATAAGCTCACTTTATTGTGGTAACATCTTTGGATACAAAGAACACCACACATATTTACTCTTCAAAGACTTTTTTTAAAAGTTGCATCTATATGCATATCTTTAGCTAACTCCTCAAGCCTTTTTCAAACTGAGATTAAGTTGTTCTTGGAGTTTGTACATCTGAGTTTGAACAAATGTTTGAGGGCAGAGATTATATGTTATTCATGTTTGTACTTCTAGTTCATAGTATATCATCCAATATATGCAGTAAATAGTTGCTGATTAAAAATACATAAAGCGATATGTTGCATTGAAAAAGCTGGAGAATTTTTTTGTATTGGAATGTTTATTTTAAATAAACAGATTAAAATAAAAATTATTAAAAACTATTTGCACTTTGAAAGTTTGAGTAAGGAATCCATTTTTGAGAACATTTTTAGTATCTAAAAAATAAATTAGAGTATCTTGCTTTTGGGAATAAATTTTTGTTAATTAGCAGTCAGTACTCAATTCTTCATTATTGATGAAATTCTACACTTATTTTCTTGGTTTTATGTCTTTAACATCTGGCACATTTCTTTCTGACTTCTGTCTAAATGTGAATTTACTATGTGTTTTATGTATACGACACGGCAAAGTACAGTTTTATGGTCCTTACCTTTCTGTACAAATCACCCAGTAGATACTCACAAACTCCACTGATGTGATTCATTTGATGATGCAAAATTAGAATTATGTAAGAATTTACATTATTTGGGAATGGATTAAGTAGCCAATTGTGTTGATTGATTTCCTTTGTCTAATAAGATATTTGAAAAAAGTCAGAATTGACAGGAATACAAAATCTACTTGGGGGCTCTCAGTGCAGTCACTCATTTTGTTTTTCCCTAGTCAAGTATCTATGTTTCTCCAAGCACTAAATTTAGCTTGTAATATGGTTTAGAAAGTTTACTTTTAGTCCTTCCTTCCTTCCTCCCTCCCTCCCTCCCTCCCTCCCTCCCTCCCTCCCTCCCTCCCTCCCTCCCTCCCTCCCTCCCTCCCTCCCTCCCTTCCTCTTTCTTTCTTCTTTCTTTCTTTCTTTCTTTCTTTCTTTCTTTCTTTCTTTCTTTCTTTCTTTCTTTCTTTCTCTCTTTTTCTTTTTTTTAGTTTTTAGCTCATCATCAAAAGACTTTCTTAGGTCTGTCATTCTGTCGTCTCTATGTGTCCACATCTATCCTAGCTCCGGGTGCTGGCTGACAGCCCAGGAAGCCCAGGGCCAAAATACCTACCAGGTGGTGCCATAAACCTTGGAATAGCAGTTTCTACCTATGCCAAGAGCTAATCAACTGGATGGAGAAAGGCTTTTGAAAATGTTCCAGTTGTGCTTTGTTGGAAACCAATGCATCCTCAAGCTGCAACATCTTGCGTAAGATAGCTGTTTTATGGGGATCTGTCAGGAATTCTTTCAGCACTAATTTTTTTTCAAAATCTCTACTAAGATTGAGATCAGTAATTTCCTTGTATGTTATGATTTTGTGAATGACAACCAAAGGTCTCCAAAGAATCCTGTTGAAAATTCTGGGGGTAATTGATTTATGACTTAGGGCTTAATAGCTGAAACAATATCATGGGTGGGAGTTCTCCTGTTCAAAGTACTCATGCTGTTGAACTATTTTTTAATAACAATGGCCATTGTCTTTCATAAACTACCTCTGACTCAGAGGCCAATAAAGTTCAGAAATAGCCCTAGAGACATAAGTGTGAATTAGGATTGCACCTGAGTAGTATCATTTATAGAAGTCCTACAAGGACTACCTTCAACCGGCCATTATATATGAGATAATTTCCAGGGACACATATTCTCATACCATCAGACAGTAGGGTTCCGGGATGCTTGACTTCCAATAATTTCAAATCTGCTTTGGAGCAAATTGAATTCCTTGGATATCCTTGTGAACTAATGTAATCTTTCCCAGCCGATATCCCGGACCTATTTCAAACCCGTGCTCTTTGGCTGTGGTCATCACTGAGGCTGAGCCTGAAGGAAGCCACCTCCAAGGATGAGATTCAGGCATCAGGCCTGGGCCTGGCTCAACGCTGAGTTCCCTTACCTGATATAGGTTGGCGAGGTGGTGGTTAGTTTTGATCAAAAAGGGCTGGTTCACCCCTGGGTGGTCAACATCGTGCGCTGCTGCAGCCAGCAGCCCAAGCATGATGTCCAGAGGTGTGAGGAAGCTGGCGAGCTGTTAAAAAAGTCAGATCGGGAGGTCAGTGGGTGTGTCTCGCAAGCAGGTTAGCATTTGTTTTGACTAAATCGAATCGAATGAAGTGTCACAATATTGTTCAGGCCTCGCATCCTTCAGACCTCTACCCTCTGAAGCAATCAGTGAGGCGAGAGTCACATGGAATCGCAAGAAAAAAGGAAGGCCTGCGTGGGAAGTAACTGAGCAGGTCAAACTGTGTGGACTGTTCAGGGCCCTCCCTCTCCGCTGCCACCCTGTTCCCTTTTGCTGCCTGTCTGTGCCCAGGGAGAAGGCGGAGCCTGCGATCAGCCTTGCCCCCGGAGAAGGCTGTAAATGAAGTAAAAAGTTAAAACCAAGGCGATAAAAAATCATTTGTCTATGTCAACCACCCACTATATCGTTGCCACTTATTTGACTATGAAATCAAGAGCGGGCTGAACTGCAAAATTTGCGTATTTCTTCAATGTGTAGTCAATAAAGGGGGGTGGGTTATGTGTGAGAATCTGTCTTGTGGTGTTGTTGTTAGCTGGAAAACAAGCAGGGGGATGGGAATCCATTACTAACTTTAAATATACACCTTTCAGGCTACCTAGAGATTAAATAAACACACAAAACCTTTAATATCTTTGGGTTATTTTATATAGATGAGGCATCTTCCCAGTTTTGTCTTGGGAATGCTTGTCTGGCGTCTGCATAGTCAGTGGTTGATGTTAAAACGGATTGAACCGAAGTCTTAGACTGGGTTTGTTTTTTTCTAAAACCTTAAGAAAAATTCATCCTGTATGTTATACCAACTGTTAAACGGCTAAGAAACGCCTCGGTTTTGAGCAGCGAGCACTATTATCATGCTTTTAATTTAGGATTGGTTGATAACATCAGAGCACGCTTGCTAAGAGGTCTGCGATGTCCACACATTTTCTTGGGCCCGAGTCAGGATACTCAGTTGCCTTAGTAGGAAGTGGAGTTTGAGTTTTGAGGAGTTTTTATTCTATTTGTGGGAGACTTTAGAGGTGGGAGACTTTTCCCAGAAAATTTCAGTGCTGGTACCATCTGTAGCAAAGATTCAAGGCAAAACAGCTAGTTCCCGGGACTGCTGAAGATATCTTAGATGTAGTTTGTCATGGGGAGGGTTGTTTTTGCCCAATCACAGGCTTTCATACAAATTCTGAAAGGAAACTTCAGAAAATTTACAGCCTCTTTCATGAATATTGCATGATTTTCAGAGCTGACACTGGAATAAAAACAATTTGTATTCACATTGTGAATGACCCATAACAGTTATTCTGATCTGTTGGGTGAGTTGGGGCCCAGCAGGTAGTTTACTTGGCATTTCCAGATGGCTGAGGAGGCAGTGGGTCTGGCCTTACCTTTGGCTCCTTCAGGTAGCAGTGCATGGCCTGGGTGACATCGGCTGCGTGGACAGCATTGTGATATGGGTTCTGGCTGTGGTAATCTTCTTGAACCATGACTAGGAGGTAAACAGATAACTCAGTCAGCTAAAACCCAAACAGGAAGGGCATACGACCTAGATTTATTGAGGGTCCCTTTTGCTTAAAAATACTAGTGTCTCCAAAATGTGCACCCTGGGGATTCTTTAAAAATGAACGTGGCTTGGAAGTTTCGCAGTTCTACTGAGCTGTTTTTAGTGGAGAGGAGGGGGCGGGCAGATGGGAAAATGGTTAAAAGGATTTGTGAGGCCCTTGGGAATCCTCACCACCTTCATAAATCACCCTTTTCTGGCATTCATGAAGACTTTCATTCACAGGAAAAATAAATATGTAGGAAAAGGACACCTTTATTTCACACCATAGCTTAATTATTTAAGCTTGCTGCCATTTATGAATAATATGTCATAAAGGAGGTTTCCTTTTAAACAGCCCTGGTAGGTAGCATCAGCCTCCTGATATCCAAAGATGGGTCTACCACTTGAGTAACAAATACGGACCAAAGCAAATCTGGGGCTTCTTCAGGCAGATTTTCAATTTACTGTGTTGATCCAATGGAGGGCTCCTTGGCTTTATTTCTACCTCATTCAGATTAAGTTATCATCTTTCATGCCCTTCTAGTCTAAGGACCAGAGAGCTCTTGGAACGGAGTAGAGACATAAGCAAGGCACTTTTGGTTTGTTATTTACAGAAGCCACTAACTAATCTTCTTCAGCTAATAACCAAGGCAATGCTTAGGATGCACTATAACCAGTGTGGATAGAATGTCCAGATTTGCAAGTGCGGCCATATTTCGCCAGCCCATGCTGTGAGTTTGGCTCTGGATTCTGGTGTTATTTTTGTCATCAAATCTTCTCATTTTTTACTTGTGCTCCGGGTGTATGCACATGTCCAAAGCATCTGCATTCTCCCCCTCTACATGAATCAAAACTATTTGGCCTTATCCATGGCCACTGCTTTGCTCAAGCAATCTACATTCAGTTAGCTTGAGGTTATTTGTGTTTTTGAAACTGAGCCATGTTGTGGCTGGTTTCAAAAATTTCTTCTGTGCCATGTGTATCTTTTATTCAGTAAGTTTATTTTACAATGATATTTGAATTCTGGCTCTGCCATTATTATTTGTATCGGGAAAGTTACTTAACCACAAGGATCCTCAGTTTCCTTCTCTATAAAATGGGAATAACAATAGCTCCAAAGGGCTATGGTAAGGATTTAATGTGTTAACGTATGAAAGTCCTTACAAGGGTTGCCAGCATATGTAAGCACCGTATAAGCCTGGTTGTTGCTACTGTTGCTGCTGTAATTGTCACTGTTATTTTACTCTTGATGGCATCAAATCAACTTTCCAATTCAAAGGACAGCCATGGGGTAAGTCAAAGAGGCCAGAAACATGCTAAGTGGCAGCAGAAGGTTATGTGGTGATTAAAAATGTGCCCTGGATAATTCCTGGCAGTCAAATAAAAACTGGGGTTGCTCTTGATAGAGAGTGATGGTGGAGTTAAGTGGAAAGATGGTGGTCTTTCAAATCACAGAGACCCAGGTTTGGACCGAGGCTCTGCCAGTTATAAGTTGTTGACCTTGAGCAAGTTACAAAACCACTTTGTACTTCTCCTTAACTGTGGGCCAAATGGTGGTAATAATGCCCAACTTGCAGGTTGTTGAAATGATTAGAAATAGCATACCAACAGAATCCTGCATATAGTGGGCACTCCATAAATGGTAGTTCTTATTATTTAAAAAAATCTACTGAAGATATTTAATAACTTATGTCCCGATTAAGAGTCTTTTTTTTTTTTTTTTTTTTTTTAACATATCTTTATTGATTTCAGAGATAGGAAAGGAGGGAAAGAGAGAGAGATAGAAACATCAATGATGAGAGAGTCATTGATTGGCTGCCTAGCCCGCAACCCGGGCATGTGCCCCGACGGGGAATCGAACCCCTATCTCCTGGATCCTAGGCCGATGCTCACTCACTGAGCCATGCCCGGCCGGGCCCGATTAAGATTCTTTGAGACATGCCTTGCTGGAGTTTTATTGATATATAAAGAGATCAGTAACTTCTTTGACAGTACCTGCTCTTGTTGGTTTTCTTTATATAGCCTTTATCTACTCTAAACATAATTAATCAAATAAATAATTTTTCAGTGACTTAAATGGGTAAATCATATTTTAAAATTAAAATAAGATAATTTAAGATTAATTTAAAGTCTTTATCTACCATGCTATGATTCCTTACAGTTTATATTAAAGAATATTGTGGACTGCCATTATTCATGGGAAAGGAGGTAGGAATAAGGGGAAAAAAAAAAAAAAAGACTTACCTAAAAACCTGTGTAAGGTCACCATATCTAACTTGAAATGGTGAATGAGTCCATGGGTGTTGAAGAGGTGGCATAGCAGTGTTACCAGGCTGTTTCCTGGAGGAAAACAGTCAGCAGTTTTAACTCATTTTCGTTACCATTAAATTATCAAGATTGACAACAGGATCCATAGTTTCTGTAATAAAAGGTCTCTAATAGGATCTTCCTATTATCATCCCCTTTAAATTTGAAATTATCAAGTATAAAGGATATTATCACTATGATCTGATCCTAAGTTTTCTCATACTGTACAAGTAAAATTAGTTCATACCTTCTTCCTACACCAAAGTCAATGAATTATTAGCAACATTAAGAGTTATAAGGAGTTATATAAGGAGTCTGCCAATTTAGGTATCAATCAAGATGATAACTTAACCGTACGATATTTTATAACTCAAGCTGGCAGAGATGAAAAATTGAAGCTACAATAACATGTAAACATTTAAGAAATATTGTTTATTAAAGAATAATGATCTTGAATTTTAAATGCATTATGGAGTTTATGAAAGAATGTGAAATGGACCAAGAAGATGACTGGATGTCTTAAATAAAAAACAAGGTGTTGCCTAAGTATACTCTTCCACAGTACCTGATTCTAAGAGTTTTCAGCAACTTGCATTGTCTTTGGGCTATTTCACAACAATCAAAGTTATAGATAACTAATAGCATTTCAAGCGACTCTTGTCCATATACATACAAATAAAATTACTCAGATGAAAATACAATTGCTTTCCTCTTCCCAGTTTTACAACTATTTATAAATTCATGTGTTTCTTACTGCTTATATATATGTGGTTCTTTGAATTCTCCTTTGAAAGAGTTGTAGCATCTTACCGAATTGCTGAGTTAAATAAACCTTTGACATGTGCTCATTTCATATTTCTATGAGAGTCATGATTATACTCTCTTTTGAACAAACACCATTGAACATATTCTTTGGTTCACAGTTAGTTTCATTTACTGGTCCCAATTTCTCAGTTGATTTGAGCAGAAGGAAGATACCAAATTATGGAATCCATCCCTAGTTAGCTTTCCACAGTGCAAAGTTCAGTGTCCTGGTCTTAGGCTGTACTCTTTCCACTGTATGTTGTTTGTGAAGTTATAGAATGATGGGAAAACAATCTGGAATGACATAAAGCCCAAACTTGGTAGATGGCGGGCCATGTGAAGGTTGGCATTAAATATGTCTTTCATTGGCTCCCTAAGCTTATCGGCATTTGTTGAACGGGCACATGAAAAATATAATAGGATTTTATTATTTTCTGAAAGGAAGCCTTTATAGGCACAAAAATTTAAAAAATGAAATCAATGAGAATATCTACTTTCCTTTCACCTGCAGCCTAAGCTTTTACACTCTATCCTCAGCAATTGTTTTCTTCTGATGATGCCAAACATAACTGAACAATACCTGCAACTGGCAGGTTTAGCTCATTTAATGAAAGTGCACCAACACCTGTCCTGGAAGAGTCAGGGCTGATCAGATAAGCTTTTGTGTTTCTAATTTTCATTGGCTGACAATGAACTTCCTTCTTTTGGATGTGGCCAAAGTGTTCTGCAAGGACAGAATCTATTCTGTGGTTTCCAAATTCCTTTGGGATCCTCAAGGCCAGAAGGAAACTGTTTTAAGATTCTAAGGTGGAATTCAGTCCTTAACTCTTCCTCTGAATGAATTTTCCCTGCCCTGGTCCTTCTTGAATGGCTGCAGGCTTATGAAAGTGGGGAAAGAGGGAAAAAGGAATAACAATGTTTAAAAATAAATAGTTTTTCATAAAATTAATCCAATTTTATGTTGTATATTTTAGTGTGAATTCTTTTGGGTGACTTACCATTTGTCAAGCGATCAAACAAGAAAATGTCAAAATCCCACATTCCCACTTTGGAGAGCATATGCTGAAAAGGCAAACAAAAAAACCACTCAAATAAATCACAGCAGAGACAAATATTTGCTTTGACACAGAGCAAGTAAAACAATTAAAAAGTTGAAAATACAGTAGCATTCTCCTGTCTATGCACGACTGGTTTGTAGTAAAATAAATCCTACTCTACTAGCTAATAACAATAGTGTTAGAGGGACAGGCGCAGGGATCAGTCGGCCTGGTCTGATGGCAACCACATCTCTGACTGGCTGTGGTACTTTGGGCAAGTTCCTTAACCTCTCTGTACCTCAGGTTCCTAATTGGAAAAATGTGGTGATATTATTACTTCAGAGGGTTGTTGTGAGGTTTAAATAAGGTAGTATATGTAATCATAAATGCATGTAATATAAGTGCTTAGAACAGTGCTTGTATATAGAAGCACACACACATTAGAAATCTGTTAAAACTACAGTTCCGCGAAGTCTCTATATCTTAAACTACTATTCACTTAATGCAGATTTACAACAAATTTTAATAAAATGAAATTAAATGATGGCTGAGCACGTTATTCTGTTCAATGTGAGACTAACTGTAAAATTAACCACTGTAACAGGAAACTGAAGGGTGAACAATTGAAAATATTGGGGTAATCTACAGACCTATGTTAAATAGGCTTATTATTCTATTTTTATTTTTTAAAATACCCCCTGCTTAGAATTAGATGGTGTTAGCTCCCAGTGAGACACAGTGTTCCAGCTGCTGATTCTCCCCTCACTGTAGGCCCTGTGGCGAGCCCTCCTCTTTTCTCATGGCCACCGCTCCTCTACCTGCCCCCGAATGGCTTCTTTGTATGTTAAGAAAAATCCAAAGGCCTCATCATGGCCCACAAAGACCTTCACGACACCATTAGAAAAGTGAAGGGTTGAGGGTGTTTGTGAGGTCTAGATGGAGTGAGCATTTTACCCAAGTCATACAAATCCAAGGGCAGAGAGCCAGGACGTGCTCTCTGATGCCCTGAGTTCTGGCCTCTGTTCTTTGTGTGTCTCAGCGTTGCCTTTCCTGAGAGGTGGCTGCTTAGAGGGGAGGCACCACTGAGAGCGTCTGTCACTCTGCTCCAGTGCTGAGAGCTCAGTCTCGCTCTCCTCTAACCAAACAAATGAACAAGCAAACATTCACTCAATCTCAGGCCTTGGGTTGTTAGAAGGAGTGATTCCCACCCCCCTTTTGTAGATCTAATATTGGGAATTAGTTCTTCTGGTATTACTTGCTATTTATTTCTTAACAGTATATATACAGTATAATATTACTTCACATGTAAACTATAAGATACTACCTTTGATTTCTTTTAAACTGAGGCAGTTTATTTCTGAACTTTAAATTCCTTTGGCAGTTTGGGTTAGAGATAGTCTGCGAGCTTTTTTTTTAGATTGTCACACATTAATTTCTACCTTCAGTTGGACCAATGAATTGCAAAAATAACTGTAAAATTAGTAAAAATTATTTGAATGAATTAAAAATTATAAAAAAGATAATGCACCATGTTGCTAGCCTAAAATGGAATTAAGAGTTGGCAATTATTGGGTTAATTTCACTGTAGCTATTACAAATGAGATAATCCAATGGGTTAAAAATTTGTTGTTCTCTCATTAGTAATCAATTAGTTAAAAAATTTACTTTATGTAGTGTTCTGCAAATGTTTTGCACAGAAATGAAAATAGCTAGGTATGAATATATTAAGCATGTAAACATGTTTTACCTCATTTAATCTCTGCTCACCCCTATGAGGTATGTATTTCTATTAACTTCATTTTGCATTAGAGGAAAAAGTCCAGAGATGCTGAGCAACCAGCCAGAGTCCCAGAGCATCTCAGTGTCCGAAGCAGGGCTCAGGCCTACTACCAGTGGAGGCACCTGCTCTCGGCCACTGCCTGCTGTGAGGCGGCAGAGGGGTAGCTAGCTCACCCTTGCTTGTCCAAGGTAGTCTTCATCCAGCAGGTGGAGAGGGGCCTGTGGTATAATTCCACGAAGCAGCCTTGACGCATGGAAGTATCTTTGAAAGCTTAACAGTCTTTTCACCTTTTTCTTGGTGCCGATTTCCCCTGAGTGTGTTGTATCTGTGGAAAGTAATCAAATTCAGAAATTATATATATTAAAAAGCCCCATTTTCTCCACTATGTAAAAATACCATGTATTATAAAGGAGAGACATTTTAAAGATGTTCTTGATGCTTTCTTAAATATAGTCAATTTAATTCTGCTTTTGAAATTCTTCTAGAACCAAAAGAATATTTCTTAAATATTACATTTATTAAAATAGTGAGATATTTTTAGCCCTGCCCGGGTAGCTTACTTGGTGAGAACATCATCTCGATACACCAAGGTTGCGGGTCTAATCCTTGGTCAGGGCATATACAAGAGTAAGTCAATGAACGTGTGAATATGTGGAACAAATCTATCTCTCTCTCAAAGTCAATAAGTTAAAATATTAAAAAGTGATTTAAAAATATTGAAATATTTTAACATGTAATTTTGGAAGACAAAGTATATGAATTAAAAACTGCATTTTCTTATTAATGATGCTATGCTTAGTAAGTGAAATCCATACACCTCTGCATGCATTTAAAGAACCAGTTAAGCTTTTTTCTGCTACATTGGAACTGACATTCCAGTATTTGGATCAGGTTCTCATCCTACACTCTAGTCTGATCAAATCCTTCACCTGAATTAGAAGAGTTGAGAATACACTTGCCTAGAACTGAGGAAATGTTTCCTAGTGTTCCAAGGACATCAGTGACAAAGGAATCAACAATCTTAGCCTAAAAGCCACTTACATTCCCCTGACATGAAGCAGAGAGGGTGTTTACTTTCTAGTGGAGCACATTCTCTTTTGCTGGTGGCCATAAAAGTCTGATCCTGTCAGTAGAGATATTTTAATACTCATGTCAATGTACCTTTCAAAACTTGACTATTGACATTGTGGCCACTGTCCAGAAATACCCCAAGCCCATTATTTGAATGCCTGTCAAGGTGTGTCTTGTCTTAGCTGGAATTCTGTGAATCACTCTAGGGCCACGTAAGAGCCATCTGCTGACAATTTTGGATCTGAGTTAACTGAACAGTCTAGTGGGAAAAGGTACTGTTCATATATAAAGAAACTTTGGTTTCTCTCACGCCTCCTCCCACCTCCCTTTTCCTCTGTGGAACTCAGAGATCATAGTGGACGCCAGAAGCACAGGAATCAGTGGTCAGGGGCCTCCTTAGCAATGTGGCGCTCCCCACCGACGGTGAGTCAGTGACCAACATCAGTTTGTTACTTAGGCTGTATTATGCATACAAAGGAATAATTCAGGGCAGAGAAAACCTACTGTTCTCTGGAAATGCTACCTGATTAAAATTAAAAAAAAAATCTAGATTTCATGTGTGGAAAGAGGCAAACAAGTACGTGCGGAGATAAGAGGAATACAACGGAAGCTGGGTGTTTCGGTGCACAGCAATATAAAGATGGCACAGGTGGACTCAGTTCTACTAGTGGGTTCCTACTCATTTATATCAGTTTATCAAGTCAAAGTACAGGATAAAGTGGTTGATTCATTTATTTAAAAACATTTTGAGTGTTACTAGGGGCAGGCACTGTTCTAGATATTTGATGAGATCCTTCGGATCTAGATCCCCCAGTGAGCAAAACAAAGACCCCCGTCCTCCTAAAGCTTATATTCTAGCATAAAGAGACAGACAACAGACAATAAACATAAAGGAGAAGTAATTTATAAAAATGTGATAAGTGCAATGGGTAAAAAAAAGTAAGCAGAGACTGAGGGAGCAGAAGTTCTGTGTTGGGGTAGTTATGGTTGGCCTCATTAGAGGGTACAATTTAATCAAAAGCTGAAGTAGATGGAAGAGCTGGCCAAACAGGTATCTGGGGAAATGCCTTCCACACAGAGGGACCAAGGCCGATAACCCTAGAGCGGGAAGCATCCCTAGCTGCGGGCCTGCAGGCGGGGAGGACGGCAGGAGGCCCACGCAGACGGGGCGGGAGCGAAAGGGGGAGGAAGAGACGAGGGCTTGGAGCGAGGGGGCCTGAGACTCGCACGGGGCCTTGCAGGCCCCTGCAACAGCTTGGGCTCGAATCTGTGTGGAACATGGAACCACTTCAAAGTTTCGAGCGCAAGGGGAGTACAGTCATGTTACGCTTAAAATGGGCCGCCCGGGCTTCTGCGCTCCCCGGGAGCAGGTTCTGACGTGGCGAGGCCTGGTGAGCCGCTGAAACAATCCGGGCCGAGGCCATGGCCGCTGACACCACGGGCGCGCAGTGGAGAGGTGGGGAAAGGGTATATTTGGGGTACCGCCAAGTTTGGGGCCCGAATAACCAGGTCGATGGAGCTGCCTCCGCCAAAGATGGGAAAGTCTGCGGGTGGAGCCGGTGTGGGTGGATTTCAGTCTTGCACACGCGGAATTTGGAAGTCTGTCGGGAAATCAGGTGACAATGGCAGGGAGAAACAAGCGGCTATAAAATCCAGGGCTTGGGAGGAGGCTGGGTTGGAAACATGAATTTAGGGGTTGTCAGATGAGATTATCTAGGGAGTATAGATACAGATGAGAAAAGCATCCAAGTCACATCTTTGGAGCATAAGCTCAGATAATGTAAAAATAATTCAATAATAAATTAAATCTAAACAATAAAACCATGTCATAGTTAATTGGTTATGGTAGCTTGTAGGTTAAAAAATAGCATTTGCTATTATATACACACCAATATTTTCTAAGCTACCAAGGCAAGCCATGACAACGCTGTTCAGCACCTCCATCTGGGTGTTCTTTAGACAACAAGAAAGTCATTCAGAAGTGATGCTAGATAGCTATTTATGAAAACAATAGGGTTTAATTTTCTTATTTGAGAAAATACATAAAGCTAAATGGAAAAAAAAAGCCTCAAGGTAGCTCTCAAAACAGGAAGGACATTTAATAATAAAAAGATAAATTTATTTAAGACAATATTAATAACTTATTTATCAACTTTTATTTAGGGAGTACTTTGTGCTATGTGAAAAAGTGAAAAACTAGCATATCAGAAGCAGGAGGTACAGCTGGGAGAAAAAAATCCATATAAAGAACAATCTGTGAATAATAGTCATAACATTTTGAAGTGTTGAAATGTGTTGTACAATTACTGAATAAATCTGACACATTTGTTTCCAAAGGACTTTCAGTGAATAGCTAGTATATTTACTTCTACAATTAGATATATTATAATATGTATCTCTGAATAGATAGTTAAATGATTAGCTAAACTAAATTTTACAGATACCTCAACTAAATTCAGCTTATGAAAATTCAGTCTTAACAATGTCTCTAATAATAAAATACTGGGTTGATGCCTTTATATAATTAAAAATATCATTATTTAAAGGCATTCAAAGTTATCCTAATGGTGCTTTTTATTTGGCTTTTATTGTTCTATGGGCTATGGGTCCCCAAATCCTCTTTTGACGTAGTTATAAAATGCTGCTCCAGAATGTTTTGTTGCCTGGTCCATGTGTGCATTGACCTGACTGTAAAATTCAATTTCTGCTTACTTGTTGTTTTATGAATTTCACAAATATGTGCATATTAACACGTTTCTGTACTATTTAGTCACTAATTTTAGGGTTATAAAGTTTAAATTGGCATGACCAATATGGTAATTAAAAAATTCACAAGTTGGGGTTGGCTTAAATGCAAAAAATGCTAATAAAAATTATTTTCATTTTGAGTACCTTCTCTATGACATATTCTCTTTATAAGGGCTAATGAATTTTGGCAGCAGGAGGAACTTTAAACCTAGAATAAATACCTGGGATTAAAAAAAGCTATAAGCCCACCTATGTGATGAGGCTCTTTTTGTCAACTGTATACCTGGTTCCTTCAGCAAGTTCTGTATCCATTGTTTCCAGAATTTCAATAGTTAGCAATTGGTGCAGAAGCAGCTCAGGTGATGCCGAGAACAAAGAGAACCTTTCTGTTTAAGTGGGCAGAACTTGCCCTAAGCAAACATGAAGCTCCAACTCCATAAATTTAATATCAATACTTTCAGAGCATTAATCCAACAAAATCTCAAAATAATGTGTTATTAAAAAATGACCTACTCTGATAATTATCGTACTAATAATTATAATACTTACATATTATATAGTTATTGTTATATGCTATACTAATTATATGATAACTATAATAAAATTCCTTGCTAGGTTAATGGTTATTCATACGCTTTGTTAGTTTACAGAAATATTATAATCAAACTCCATTTTAAAAGAATAATCCCATTTATAAAGCAAGATGCTAATACTTTTTGGAATCATTTTCTCAATCCCCCAGATGGAGGTTCAGGGCCCAGGCCCTCCCGCCACCACCATTCGCTGTGATTAACCTCCACTACGACACTCAGTTGTGCCTGAATGATTGGAAATCCACTCTTATTTACAAGTCGGACTTTCCTATTAGACTGCAAGGTCTTGGAGGCCAGATTCCTGCTAGCTTTCTTTGAATTTCCACAATATCCTGCAGGTTGTAGGTGTTAAATACATGATGACAGAATTAAATAACTTTCCTACGTGTGAGCTCTGGTTCTAACTTCAAGAATGATGAACCTTGGAGAAATCAAGATAAAATTCTAGTTTTAAAGATGCAGTTTTAAAAAAGATGAGAAAAATTAATTAGTTTGATTTTAGGTGTAATGACTTCAGTACTCAAGTCTCACCTTTCACTGTCTAACCTCTCTAGATATTAAAGTCTCCATTTATTCATAAAAAGAGCCAGTTGCCACAAATCCTTTTAAAATTTAGAAATGATATTATAATATTTAGAAATGATATTATAATATTGATACATAATGTTATATATAGAAAACCCTATCAAAAAACTGTTAGAACTAATAAACAAGTTAAGTAAAACTGCAGGATACAAAATCAATACGTAAAATCTGTTGCATTTCTATACACTAATAATGAACTATTAGAAAGAGAAATTAAGAAAACAATCTCATTTATAATTGCATCCAGAAGAATAAAATACATAGGAATAAATTTAACCAAGGAGGTGAAAAATCTGTGTACTGAAAACTATACGACTAATAAAAGAAATTAAAGAACACACATATAAATGGAAAGCAAATCTGTGCTCATGGACTGGAAGAAATAATATTGTTAAAAGTCCATAGCACCAAAAGCAATCTACAGATTCAATGCAATCCCCATAAATATTCCGATGCCATTTTTCATAGAAATAGAACAAACAATCCTAAAATTAGTATGGAACCACAAAGGATCCCAGACAGTCAAAGTGACCTTGAAAAATAAAAGTAAAGATGGAGACATCATGCTCCCTGATTTCAAACTATATTTTGAAGCTATAGTAATTAAAATAGTATAGTATTGGCATAAAAACAGACACATAGAATAAAGAGCCCAGATATAAACCAACACATATATGTTCAATTCATTTATGACAAAAAAGCCAAGAATATACAATGGAGAAAGGACAGCTTCTTCAATAAATGGTGCTGAGAAAACTGGACAGACACATGAAAAAGACTGAAACTAGACCGCTGTCTTACACCACACACTACATTTAATTCAACATAGATTAAAGACTTGAACATAAGACCTGAAACCATAAAACTCTTAGAAGAAAACGTAGGTGGTAAGCTGCAGGATATAGGTCTTAGTGATGATTTTCTGACTTTATCACCAACAGCAAAGGCAACAAAGACAAATATAAACAAGTGAGACTACATCCAACTAAAAAGCTTCTCCCCAGCGAAGGAACCTATCAACAAGATGAAAAGGTAACCTACTGAATGGGAGAAAATATTTGCAAATCATATGTCTGATGAGTTAAAAGGAGCTGAGAAGCTAAGTTCTCGAAATCGAGGCCTTGAATAGAGACGTATTACGCCCCGTGTCATTAGCTCTTCCATGCACGGCACTCACGGCTTCTTGATGGCTGTCACTAGAAGAAGAGCTTTGCCTCGACGCCACTCTCGAGTGGGAGGAGGGGGAGGGAAGGAGGCTCTTCTTTAAGGCAGAGCATATTGTTTCTCTAGTTCCACCTTTTAACGTGTTTACTTTCCCAGTTGCCATTTCTCTTTTATGTTCTTGACAGTGAAGAGAGAACTGACACGGCCGGTGTGAGTCACAGGAGAGAATGAGCCCCCCCCAGGGCGCCCCACCCGCTGCATCTGCGCCAGGCACGTGCCCAGATGTGTCCTAGAGGGTCAGGGTCTTGTCCTCACCAGCCGCCCAGTGCGCTGCTTTTTGGCAAAATGTGCCGTTTTTAGCCTATTGTTTCTGCCTAACATAAAACCCATTCCAACTCATGGATTATGAATCTCTAAATTCTGGGGTTCAGGGATAGTTGAAAAGCGATTTCCTTTTTGTAAGGAGGGAAAAGGGCTTTAAAAATAAGCTCTTAAGACTTCTCTGGGCAATAGAGAGGCTTTTCAAAATCCCAGTTTGAATGAAATTTAAATGAATTAGCAAGAAGCAGATCAAATTCCCTCAGTCCTAAAGAGGAAATATACGCCAGGCACAATGTGGTTTTATTGAACCCTCCGCTTCTCAGCGTTTGAAATGTTTAGCAAATCCCCAGTTTTGAGGGCAATGGTTTGTGGTGAGCAAATTGAGATGACCAAACTTTCAGTTGATTCTAAGTCTCCAGAGGTTAAAAACTGCTGCATTAACTCCCTAGTTCTCAGCATATATTTAAAATAAGTGTGGTCTTTTATCTGGAGATGTGTTTGGATTGTTAGATTTCAGTACAAAAATTCCAGATGTGTGTTGTAATATACATGATCTCCTTCCACTCTGTCTGCTGATCGCCTACCCCAGGATCATGGACTAACCCTTTGATTGCCTCCAGTTGTCCCTTCCAATCTATCTCACCTACCACTGACAGATTTATTCCTTAAACAGCTTCCACCATGTCAGCTCTCTGCTCCAAATTCTTCAATGGCTCCTCAGTGTCTACTTAGCTACATTGATATTATTAATTCTGGTATTCACGGCCCTCCACATTGTGATGCCAACTTACTTTTCCATTTTTATCTCCCAGCAGTTCCCTTGCAGATAAGTAGGTCTCTGTTCTTGCTGTTTTTCCTGCCCATGTCCCCCATGTTTTTCTGTGTGTGTGCTGAGTCCCACATTCCTTTTCAACTGAATACTGTCTCTACCTGTTGAAATGCCACCCACCCTTCAATCGCCCACCACGAGTATTTCCCCCTCACCTCCCAAGCAGATCTTCTGTGAGTTCTCCTAACACTTTGTGGTTGGTATCATAGTCCCTGGTATTCTCCGCTCTCCTACTATTCAGCACACTATTGTATACCATGTTGGGGTCGAACCATTTTCATACGTATGATGCCCGGTTTAAAAGGTGTTTATTGAATACAAAAATGAAGGCATGAGGTGATTACTGAGTGAGATATATAGCTTTTTATTTTTCCTACCTACTGTAGCACATTACTTCCTTCGGGTAGGTACCACCATGGAATTGTTGAATTGAATGAATTGTCCAGAACAGGGAAGATTCATTCATCTAACACAATAGATAAGAGCATGACCCCCTAAGGAGAAGAATTTGAACTTTGATTTCTTTTCTGAATATAATGATTTTTCTGAAATGATTATAAGTGCACCTTTAGCATGGGCATAGACTAGTACAAAGTTTATCCATTGGTAGAGGTATGGGTAGGAACATGTAGCTCCAAAAACTTTTAGAAAGACTCCTTTATGTTTTATTATTTGGAAAGGAAATACATTGTAAGTGGGCTCCTTTCTCTTTGTAGGTTACAAAGGCTACTTGAATTATATTTCACTTGAGTGAATCCTCTGATTTGATGGATTGAAACAAGTGGGTATCTACATGTAGTTGGAGTATAACACTTAAAATGTATATATCCACCCAAGTTCATCAGAGAACTTGAGATGTTTAATTGTACATCCAGGTTTGTCTCTTATGGCCTATGGTTCTCTACGGGTTATAGTGGCACCTTAGGTGTAATCACAACTACAACTCTTGGTATAGGACACTCGTGAAGCAAAAGCTTCCATTAAGACTCATACCATTAATGGGCATGAAAAGCTATATGTTTTCACATTGAGCTAGATCATAGAGAGGAAAGAATTGTTTTAATGACTATTACAGTATCCACCTGAATGGGTACCTGAACTGTCCCCAAAGATATAACTGATATACTTAATCTAGAACAAAAGTAAGTGGCCTCTCCATCCACTTATTTCATCTATAGCAAGAATAGTGCTTGGAACTAGGAGGATGGAACTAAGAAATATTGAGGACCTACTAGGTATGTTTACATTTGTCATCCCATTTAATTTTCATAAAAGTGGGTATTAGGAAGTTGGTATTAATAGGTACATTTTACAGATGAAGCAATGGATTTGAAAGGTTTAGTAATTTATCCAAAATTACACAACCGATCAGTAGCAGAGCAGGGACTGGAACTCAGGTCTATCTGATCTTGAAGATGATGTTCTGTTAATTATATCCTGCTTTTTATGGGAAGCATAGGGGAATGTGAGAGTCCAACACAGAATCCTATTTTCCCTGGGGAACAGTGATATGTCAATACTCAAGGAATCTCAGGTTCTCTCCCTTTAAAAAAATATGGTAAAACTAAAACAATAAAAGAAAAGTTTAATAGAATTCATAAATACAAGTTTT
Source organism: Miniopterus schreibersii (assembly GCF_964146895.1). NCBI lineage: Eukaryota > Metazoa > Chordata > Mammalia > Chiroptera > Miniopteridae > Miniopterus > Miniopterus schreibersii. The sequence continues at coordinate 73,065,861 of NC_138107.1, read as the reverse complement.
TTAAAATCAATAAAGATTTAACTAGAAAAACCCCCCAGAGAAATAACTTCATAATAAAATCTGGAAGTGATTCTATGTATGTAACTTTCCCGTTTCTCTCGCTAAATATACGAATGGAATATTAAGAGGTGAATAAAAAATCGCTTGTGGGTTTCGAAATGGAAAACACATGTATTACTGACACTTACTTAATGTGATTTGATTGTTAGGTTGTTATACAAAGACATTCTCAGACATTGGTTAGCATCTCAAGCTCTGGAAGAGACAAACATTTTTGTTGTGTACATAGAGTGGAGCAGCAGTTTCAGGGGAAGGGAAAGAGTGGGAGGTATCTGGGCAAACAGGCTGCCCAAAATAAAACTGTGGCAGGATGCACACAGGCCTAGCGTTTAACCAAGACTTCAAGTCACTTAAGATTTTACCTGAAGCGCTGCTGACTGAGGGGGGGTCTGAGAGCATACTCTTACCTGTCTAACACAGGCATTTTTTCTTCTTCTTTTCTCTCTCTTTCTTAAAAGATAGAATTTCTAATTATCTTTATAATGCTAAATAACATTCCAATCAGGAATGGTTAATAAATATGAAATATTTGGTAGCTGTCAATGACTGAAACTGAAGCCCTTTTGGCATGACTTGGCTATTTGTTCTTTCTGAGTCTTTCTTGGTGCTTAGATTTAAGTAGTGTGGTAAACACCAGGAAGGGTCTGCTTGCAAGTATTCATTAAGTACCTACTCTGTGCAAGGTCCTGTGGTACTTGAATATACAGAATTTTTAAGATGGAGTTTCTGACCTCAGCTATCTAGAGGAAGGTTGTGGAATGGGCTCTATTTCCTTTACTACTTTTAGTTCTACTTCAGCGTGATGGGTAAAGAATATTTTCGTATAAAAATGTTTAGAAATTATCATGCAAAGTGGAAAATGTGAGCAAGAGGAAGATTATTGGCCTAGTGGGCTCTACTCTCAAGGATGTGATGATTCACTTTGCCTCTTGCCCTTGACACTGTCTGGTATGTCTGTAGGGGCTGTGGCAGGGTGGAGAGGGTGAGCGAACAGGATAGGAGAAAGGCATGAAGAAGGGAAACCAAAAAAGAAGGGGCATGCAAGCATCCGTCAGAGGTGACCTCTGTCTCAGCGAAAGCCAGTCTGAAAGGAAATGTAAGAATTTTTGCACCACCCTGAATCCCACATGGGCTTGAGATTTGCTATCAGTGTGTTGTGCTCTTTCTGGTAACGGCCTGGGCTCTACATGCCCTTCCAGTGAGGCGAAGCCGAGCTACTGCGGGGGTGGAGTGGGCAGTTGAAAATATATTCCTATTCTTAGGACTATGGAGACCACAGATAACTAAAGACAATCTTATAGAAGCCCATTTGGGGGAAATGTGAATATACACTTAACCTGCTAATGCTGCAGAGGCCTGCTCAAGCAGGAGTTGTGGAAATGCAAATGCAAAGGGGTGAAAGCAGGTGGCATAGAAATGCACCAAGAGCAGGTCAAGTATTTGTGTCGAACTTTCTCTTGCCTCTTTCATCCTTGTTCGTTAGCACTGGATTTCTCTGAATGCAGAGTTTAATTGCTGTGTCTGAAGCAGGTGACAGAGAAGGGAAGGCAGAGACATGGTAGCTACAGAATCAGTTCAGCTAAGGACTTTTGGAACAACCAAAAAGAACTGTCCTCGATTATTTCAATAGCTCATCCTTGCTTTCCCTTTCCCCTTTCTTTTCCTTTCTCCTTCCCCTTTCCCTTCTCTTCTCTTCCCTTTCTTCCCTCCTTCATTCCTTTCCTTCTCAAAATATTAACTAAGGGTTTACTTTGGTCCAGTCTCTGGGTGGGCTGGGGGTGCAAAGATGATGAAGGCACAGCCTCTTCCTCCAGAGAGTTCTCTGTCAAGAAGGGAGCTCACTCCTGTCCCTTCTTGGCAGTTAACAGCTGAAAACAGTGGTCCGGGGTTGGGGGTGGGGTATCTAAACTTTTCTGGGACCTCCAGCTGTCCTTCTAGCAGTCAGCTAGTGTGCTGGATAACTAAGCAGTGCCCTCATGGGTTCTGGATCTTCAGGAGCCGCTATGATGCCATGATAGTGCTACTGTTCTCCCCGATGTTTCAAGCATTTCCACTTAGGTGCACCATGTTTAGCACCATCCTCCTGTGTTACCTGAAATCTCAGCCAATGGGGCTGTCTACCTAGGCAGAGCCTACAGGTGGTGTGATGGGGTGGAGTAGGAAGTGTTACTTCCAAGGAAATGAGCCCTTAGTCTAGAATGAGATGACCAGGTTCAAGTCTCGGTTCTTCTACTCATCTGTGTTTTGTGTAAAAGAATTGAAATTAACCTACGCAGTACACGCTCAATAAAGATTTCGTGGAATATGTGAAGACAGACCGTGTCAGGATACAACTATCATCTGGAAAGAGCTGCTGGACCAATCAGTGACTACCTGAGCTTGAATTAGCCCGCAGTTAGGCAGGCAGTATTGGACAGACCCTGATGGGAGGGGGCAGAAGGAGCAGCCTAAAGCTTGAGGTGCTATCTCAGAATGGGGGAGGCTCTGTTTGGGGAAGAGATGGAAGTTGGGGTGGAGAGGCAGAGAGAGTAAAACAAAGGTGGTGTGTGGAAAGTCTTCCTTGCCCATCCAGCGGTTGCTGGTATTCTGTGCTGGCCTCCTAGCACAACCCTACCCCAATTTATATTCAGCAAAGCACTTATTCATGCATATCGGAACTGTCATGTTCACTTGTCTTTCTTACCCACTAAACTGTTAGTTCACCTAATTTAATGTTTAATCCCTAGTACTGATATTCTTGGTTGCACACAGTAGAATTACTAATTTAAAAAAAGTAGGTTCCATCTTAAGCTGAGGCAAGTGTTTTCAACTTTCCATTTTTGAAAATAAAACCCTGTTAGTTATTTTCAATAATCAGTTTTGTGATAAGAATTAAGGGGACAGATGTCAAATCATTGCTTTGGTAATTTGTGTAGGCCATATTTGATTCAAGCATACATGCTAAGCTAGCTTTCCAAAAGAACGGAAATTAGCCATCTCAAATGCCAGGCCCCAGCGCTTGGTAAAAAGCAAAATCTGCCCAGCTTCTTCAGTGTCCTAGAGAATATCCCTCTCCGTAATGACAAATCACAGTCTGCCCCCCTGGTGACCTGGTTGGGTTGACAGATTTCACACTGTTTAAGAATGAACAGTGAGGAGTGTTCTATTTGGAGAGTCTCCAGAACCATTCTTCAAAGTGTCAGAAAGATTACAACAGGGCGCAAAGTTCAGAAGTTCAGTTAAGTTTAAGGTCCTTTACCCTGGAAAGTTTCGTTAATTTTTTTCCTTTTTCTTGTATACCTCAGTAAATGCTGCAGTTGCAAATTTCTCAGCATGACTTGGTCAAAACCCACTTAAATTTATGCCAAGAATCTGCTTTTAAAGCTATGCTGTCAAAATTTGCAGCTCTGGGAGGCTTAGATAATTCAAAAAGTATCTGATTTTCAGTAACCAGATTTCTAGTTATATCGAATTTCGGATTCTTTCAGGAGCCCCAACTCGAAATGTTTTTCTTAAAAGCAACTAAGTTTTCTGACTTTAAGTATTCCTTATTATTATTTTTTAAACCAATTTTAAGCCAACAGAGAAACTTTATAGTTAACAAGCTGAAAACAAAAAACTTCTGTTATAATAATAAAATAGAATACTGTTATCATAGTTTTAGAAGCCATAGAGCTAATAATCTTTATTTAAGATGTTTTAGAACCCAAAACTGTCACTGATAAATAAAAATCCCACAGAAGATTAATAACTACACATTAGAAGTAATGAGGGATTTAAAAAACAAACAAGGCTGAGAGTGCTATTAGATTTATGAGATCAAATTTTGGGGGGCCTTTTTGGTTCTCACAATGATGGAAAGGACCTGAGTGAAATTTAGAGGAAGAGTCTCAGAGAAGCTAGATGTCCCGAAGTGTCTGGGACAGTTCTACACATCAAACAGCTGTCTATATCTTGTTCAACTTTTCAATGGCTGTCCAGGTATTCACGTCGGTGAAAAGCCTGTTTGTTATTATGTGAGACTGAAACCTTACCCTGTTTCCTGGTTTTACATATACACACAAAGTATTCTCTTGCAGTTTTAATACTCCTTTTTCAGGAATGCAACTACTATGCAAATTAAGGGAGGAGTGTAATTTTGGCAGGGAGGGGCGGTGGGCCAGAAATCACCAGTGGCAAGACTGCTTATGACGTCGGATTGTGTTACTAACATTGCAACGTGTGTCAGTCCGCACTAGTTGCTGTAATATTCTCCATGATTCTGCATGATCTGCAATATACGACATCATTAAGCTTTTCAGGTGGTTATGCCCGAGCATTTACATATGTAAGTCACATATAGTCTTTCTTGTAATTCTGCTTTATAATATAGCTAGGAGCTTATAATAATTTTTTGAGCGTATGTGAATAAATAGGCTATGGATTTCCTTTCAAGATAGTAAAGGAAGACATTAAAAATATGTGCTGCAAAAAGGAGGCACTGGGTCTGAGAGGGTCAGAAGCATTCACTAGGCAAAAGGCACTTACCGGCCACTCCCCAGCCTTCAGCTGGGAAAGCCGGCGCAGCAGCGGGCTCCAGGCTGCAGCTCGGGAAGAGCCTCACGAGGGCACAGCGTCCACCCTGCCTGGGCCTCACCATCCGAGCGGGAGCCACGTTCAGTTTCCCCACACCCCGTCATTCACATACTCTCCTTTTCCTAAAATAGGCCTTGAATATTGATTTCAATGATTAATTCTTTATAAAGATACAAATAACTTAAAAGGAGTATGAAATATGTGTAATATATTACCTATACATATAATATTGATAATCTTCACAAAGATACCCTTTCCTGAACTCTGACGTGGAAAAGTTCTTGTAACAGGACAAACTCTCCTGTGGTTAACATGTTATGTAGGGTTTAACTTTAGAAAAAATAAAACATGCCATCCACAGCAACAAGTCTTGAATAAACAGCTTAAATAATTTATTTAACGTGTCTAGTCAAGCCCCTACTATGTGAAAATCATTGTTCTGGGCACTAGACTATAGCAATGAATGAAACAAAGATCCTCGCCTTCTGGAGCTTATATTTCGATAGCATAAGGTGAGAGCAAGAGCAAGACTGATTTTCATTAGTCCCAAGAAGGGCACAGGTGGAGACACAGCGTACTCCATACCGGTCAGGGATGTGTGCACACGATACTGTCATTTAGCATTTAATTTTATGTAGCAAAGTGATTTCAACGTTCTTTTTTTGTATAGCTTTTCTAACAGCATAATATTTTGTTGATGCTTTGCACATATTTCTCAGCCCGATTTAAAATTCCACTCCACAATTTAAGGAGCAGAATTTAAGAATTTTCTAATACTTCAGCCCAAGTTTTCATTTTTTAAATGTAATTTAAATTGTCCTTAAATCACCTTGAGTCACCCTTTCCTTTTATTCAGCCCATTAATGTCATTGGTAAATGGTTACCAGAGCTTCTTAATGATCTTTTAAAGGAGTTAAAGTGTTTCTTCTCTTAATCTTCTTTTATTGAAGACAGTTAAAAATAATACCAAGGGTGAGAGCTGTTAAATACCGAGTTCGAAAATACTCCAAGAGAACATTCCTGTCATCAGACTATGGTGACATTACTTATTATTAATTTCCATATAGTGGGTGTTTCTTACTTATCTAGCTATTAATGTTAGATGAAAGTCATCAATCATATTACTCTATTAGTCATTTTCAAACAACTAAAAGAAAAAACCATTACTTTAGATGATTTTCAAAGGATCAGGTATCATCACTGGCCTTTATAGGTTCAGCAAATGGAAATTTTAAAAATAAGAAAGCTAAACTTTTCACCAAGATTGTTTTGAAGTTCCAGTTAATAACTGCTATTGAAAATAAGTGACTCTGAAGCATTGTAAGATTCTGAGAAGTCATGAGTCACAGAAGAAAAACTAAGTTATGCCCCAAATAGCTTTTGTGTTAGGAGTTCTTGGTTATAATTTTTTCAAAGCAAGTTATCCACATTTGGCAAGTCCCAATTAAGAGTGTTTGAATAACTAGAACATGCTTGTCTTTCAATATATTATCTTATCATTTGAGACGTTTAAGACACCCTTATCTTTTGAGACATTTCTCTCTGAGGTATTACAATCTATTTGCCTGTGAAGATGATTTTTTACATGAATATTAAGATACTTTGGCAGTGGTATCAAGAATAATGTTGACATTTTGTAGACCTAATATTGCCCCTTAAAGAATAATTATTGTTATAATCAAAGGGATAAATGTGAGGGAGAAAACACTTTGAGAGAAGAGATCTTTCAGGAGAAGGAAGTTTACTCGTTTGTTTCCTTTACACTGCTGGAGCTAAGCAATTAGGACAGTGCCTAGCACATAGTAGGTGATCAATAACTATCTATTGAGTGAACAAATGAATAAAAAGAGTATCCCAGCAGCCTTGGGGGGTCCGGAGGCCTGCCTGAGAAGAAAGCATCATCAGCAGGGAGGGTGGTGGGGGGTCCTCCAGCGCAGGGCATAGCGGATGATCTATAAACCCCTGTGTGGCTCTGCAATCTGACCGTGTCCCGTGTGGACTTCTCCATCCTGTCAGGCCTCTGACATCTCTTGTGTAAATAGAGCATAATAATAATTAATGGAGCCTACCACATTGCTGAGAGGAAAAAATAAGGTTATAAGTATAAAGTGTTTAGCACGCGGAACATGTTCAATAAATATCAGCTAATTTTAGAGTTACAACTGTAGATTGTATATTGATATTAGATTGAGATCCTGGACTCTCTGTGTAATGAATTTGGATAAGAATTGAACACTGAGACCAGTATATGCTATTTTTATAAAGCATGCTGATAAAGAGGTCTTGATATTAGGTATAGCAGGTTGGACTAAAGGTGTTGAAATGATCCAGAATGCATTTTCATTGTACATCCAGGAATAACTGGCATTTCTTTGTAACTTAGTTTTAATATTTAGAAGAAACCACTTTCTATGTAAGATATGAGGGAGAAAAAATGTGTTGTTCTTTACTTACGAGCCTTTAGTGATTCTCCATTTTATTTTTTATAGACTAAATGACACTGGCAATCAAGATGGTCCTTGGCTTGGTTCTAACCAATCCTTATCATTGAGTAAGAGTTTCAGCCTAGTTTTATGTAAATTCCGATTACCTTTCCTCCAACCATGCAAATCCCACCTCTCAAAACTACACATTCACTCTAGTATCCCAACACACTCACCCTTTGAATGAACACAGAAGTTCCCTACCCTTGGTCTTTATTTTGAGTGAACTTAAAAAAAATCTCCACTTATAAAAATCCAATTGTTGTCCAAGTTCACTGCCAACCTCTCCGAGAGGTTCTTTGCTAGGATGTCCATGCTGTCTCCATTGGCGCCTCCTTGGTGCCTGTCAATTTATCTGGTGGTGTCAAATCACCTGCTGTTTCTCTCAGTTGTGTACCAGGTTCTCCCGAAATGTTTTGTTCGCCCTTTCTCTTCTATAGCTGCTAGTTTCGCATACAGTAGTTGCTCAATAAATATAAATCATTTAACCTAGTTTACCTTTTCTTCTTTAAAAAGGGGGGATTTATTCCAGGTCTTACAGGAGTATTTTTTTTGGATAGATTTTTAACTTTCTGGTCTTTATCAAGAATTGTCTCCAAAACAGAAAATAAATGGAGTGTGGTAAGGTACAAAATAAAAGATTGAGAAAAGAAGAAAATAGGGGCTTTTCCTTCCTCACCTGGCAAGGATTGTAACAAAAATGGTGGATGGGAGAGGGAAGGGGGATATTGGGACTTGCAATTTATGCTAAGGTGAGTACATTGTACTTGACTAAATTCTTGGCAACTCTTGGGAGTGAAGGTGCTAGAAAACATTGCCATAGAATCCAGAGTCACTGGGGGCAGGAGAGCAAGGAGGGAACATCTCCCAGCCAGCCCCGGCCTAGAAATAACCCAGCTGCAGCCACAGCTGTCTTCTTGTGATGGATTGCCCCCTGTGGGTGGTAGTGGGGTGAGTGTGCAGGGCTGAGACACCAGAGACAGAAGTAAAACTTGTGTTTATGACTGGACATTCCTTATAGATTACATTAGCCACAGAGCACAAATAAGCACGAGAGGGGAGTCTTTGAGGTGAAGTTATCCCTCTCTTTGTTTTTCAGTTTTGTGTCGCTGGGGAGATGTAGTGTGGGGCGAGGGCAGGCATAGTGACAGGCTTATCTACAATGGCCCACACTGTGAGAAAGAGGGACAGCAATGGCATAGACTCAGCTGACAAAGGTGAGACCAGGCCACCATGCCATTGCTGGGATTTCCCTTTTAGTGGGGCCACAGCTATGACCCTTCTGATGCTGAGAGCTGGTGGCCAGGCGGAGCACAGAACTCTGTCTGGGTCACAAATGCTTGAGAGGCCAGCTCAGAGGGTCCTCCAAAGCCCTGTTTTCACTACCCCCCCACCGAGCTTCCCACTTCAGAGAGAAACTGGGAGTCATCATACAGGAAATCCCTTATTTTCTGTTTTAAAACCTACCAAACTTCCCACTCTGTAGCCATTCTTTCCTTCTTTCTAGCTGTTCTATCAGAAGAGCTGCCTCCGCTGCTGAGCCTCCTCCCACCTCTTCGGGACCCTTTACCGTCGGTGCTGACTTTCCCTCTCATCTCGCCCGTTGCTGTTTCTCAGGGGGTCATTCTCACCGCAGCCTCAGTAAGCGTCTTGCAAACACTTTCCCGAGTCCCACGTTTCCAGCTATCACTTTTCTCTCATTCTATTTACAATCATACTTCTGAAAGAAATGTGTCTGGCACTGTAGGCGGAGCTCAATAAATATTTGTTGAAAGAATGAATAAGTGAAAGAATGGGAAACTGGAAAGGCGTAATGAAACACTCTCTTCTTTAATATAAGCCACATATGCTGTACCGTTACGTAGTATACACTCTTCACAAGCACTTCTACGTAGGAATTCAAATAGCAGTAATAATAGAAACCCACATTTATTGAGAATTTATACTGTGATAGGCACTATCTAGCGCCTTGCACATGTGCTCACTACCTCCCACAATAACCCTGCGGGATGCACCCTTGTCCCCTTCGATCCTTCTGCAGCCCGGGAACCTCAGGGACGGGACTGGAGGAACCCCAATCCAGGCAGTGGGCCCCAGGGCCAGCTCCAGCGCCAGGCAGGGGAATCCTTGTCTTATCTTTTCTCTCGTTGCAAGTGGTAAATTTATTTTATATCTTTAGGGCAAAGTTTAAATAAGGAAGGCCATGTGGTCAAGTGTAAAAACAGATTGTCCAAAGGCCTGAAGCCTGGGTTTTAACTCTTCTGTTACCGTGGGGTGGGCCACTTGGCTGCTCTGATTTTCTGTTTGTTTTTTGTCCTTGTGGGGCTTTTCTTGCCTGTAAAATGAAGAAACTGGGCTGAAAGATCTCTTGGAGTGGCTTCATTTCAAAGCTTTGCCATGTAAGGTACTGTTTCAACGTGAATTACAGCTTTGACTTCATGCTCTTTGGAATAAATTTCAGCTTTGAATGAGGAGCCGTCACCGTGGAGTCCCATACGTAGCTTTGATTGTTCAGCCTCATAGTTTCCAATCACTTTTCCAAGTTGGCCTAGTAAATAATGTGTTTTTTTTGGCCCATGACTGCAACTTCATTTTCTGTATCTTGATATTAATTTATTTAGAAAAGAAGAAAAGATTCTATTTCTAGTCAACACTGAATTGTTTTTCTTTTTAATAAAATCTTATTTTTTTGTGATTATAAGAGGGATATATGCCTATGGTAGGACGAAAAAGAAAAATTGAAAGAAGGAAATAATAATCATCTAGAAATAATCCCTGTTAAAATTTTGGTATATTTAAAAAAATGTAACTGAGATCTTTTAAGATATATAATTTTGTATCCTACTTCTTTTTACTTAATATACATGTAGGGTGGGGCAGAAGCAGGTTTACAAATTTTCTTGTGGGAAATAATACAGTGGTTAATGAATAAGTATACAAGAAGAAACTGCTTCGTGTACTTACAACTGTAAACCTACTTTTGCCCTGCCCTGTATTATAAACAGCTTGAGAAACTGTCTTTCAACGAAGCACAGTTTGCATGACAGGAAATAACCAACTCCCCTTGAGAAAAATGAAAGCAACCGGCGGCAGCCCCCAATCTGACTTTAATTTGCCACAATAGCGATTCCATTTCCTCCTTTGGAGACGGCTGACAAGTGTCCTGGGCTGTCGCCACCACACCCTTCTCCTTCTTATCGAAGGACACAAGGTCAGTGATGAGGTGAGCAATTTCTCGTCTGGCACCTTCTGCCAGGGCAGGGGGAATGTTACAAAGTACATGTGAAAAGTTGCAAAATCTAATATTCACATAGATGTATAATTATGTATTTTCTAATTAATTATAGAACTATTTGTCCAATGACATCGAACCAGTTTCACACCATAAAAGAGACAGTCTAAATGCACTATAAAAGGAAAATTACTATTAAATGTAAGAAAAATATTTAATGTGTTTAATTGTCATATATATGTCACATAAAAGGAATACACTGCATACATGCATTGACTTTGAACGTTAAAATTCATATGTGAAGAAGAATTATAGTTTGTTATGGTTAAGAGCTTGAGCTCTGGCCTTGTATTTTTGGGGTTTGAATTCTGGTTAACAAGTTTTTTTGGAGTGAGTTATTTCTCCTCTTCGGGCCTCAGTTTGAGTAGTAGTGTCTACTTCATAGGGATCTTGTGGGGATAAAATGAGTTGATTTGTGCAAAGCACGTAAAGCTATGTCTAGAACGCAAGAGCTCCATGCATATTAACTATTATCAGTAGTCTTGTTTGATATGATATGCGTATGGCATAACTAAACTATATCAGTGATTTCCAAGTACTCATGATTCCCAAATACTCATGGAAGGTCCAGAGCCAGGCTGGCTGCATCAGATCACCCCAGGACACTTTGAAAAATATACTCTCCAGAGGTTCAGGTTCAGTGAGTTTGCAGCTACAATGTGATGGATGCTTTCTTGGGGATGGGGTGGGAGCACAGAGGAGGGAATGACTACCAGGAGGTAGTCCCCTGGGGAGGTTGGGGAAGGCTTCGAAAAGGTCATAATGTTGGGCCAGGGCTTCCTAAGAGAAGAGGTGGCTGGAGAGGGTGTATTCAGCAGAGGAAGGGACATCTCAAGTTCAACTACATTTATTGAAGACCTATTGTGAGCAAGACAGGCTGCTGGACACATTGATCTCATCTGCTTCTCACCTCGACCCAATGACGCTGGTGTTACTTTCTCCTTCCATATGTGTGGACTTGAAGTAGTTTGGGTGTCTTTCCCAAGCTCACAAAAGAAGTAGGATTGAAACCCTGGTCTGACTTCGAAGCTCATTATCTTTCTGTCAGCTTCCTCTGTTGACCATGTTTTAGAAAGTGCACAGGGCAGCGGGAGTTCAGTGTGCGGGGAGCTCTTGGGGGGCAAGCACGGCAGGCGAGGCAGACGGGCAGCGTGTGGTTGGGTGTTAATGGACTCTGCTGCTTCCAGTGTTCACAGCAGCCCTTCTGTGTTTCTAGACCTTCTGGAAGTGACAGCTTTGGGGAGCCTTGCCTAAGAGGGACCCACACCTGAGCTCCTGCATCCTATGCCTGGGATGAAGCACCTCCCATCTTAATGCTGCTGTGGTGGCTGTTGTCAGGTGCAGTGACATGAGCCACCTTCCCCTTGGGACTTTCTCCCTAATTGCTGCCACTTTCCTCAGGCATCTGTTCCACTGCTCTTCCTCCTAAGGTTACTTATAAGTAATAAACCACACAGGAGCCCCAAGGCAATTTGGTCTGCTAGTTAGAGAGAAAACAAGATCTTAATCTTATGTGTTAACCCTGAGATCTCGGCTAGGAAACACACAAAAGATTCTAAAAAGGGAACACTCTCTTTAAAAAAAAAAAAAAAAAATATATATATATATATATATATATATATATATAGTCAAATGGGGATCATGGCGAGTCTTTTAGATTTTCTGAAACTTTGAAGGTAGGTGGCAACAAGAGGCCATAACCCCTTATTTTATTTATTAATGAACATATAAGAGATAGGCCATGCCTGCTTCTGGGTAGGAGGTTACTTTAATTCTATTTAATAAACAAGTCATTCTAGCTCAGTGACTCATAGGGTAGCTTTAATCAAAAGAAAATTTACTCCTGCTTTTCTCTACATTTTAAAGTCTTCAGAAATCCAAAGAAGTCACTAAGAAAGGAAGCCACTAGAAATACTCCTACTGGGTTAGGGTTTTACTCAAGGAAGTGCTGCAGTGGAAAATTGCCATTTATCTGTCCTGCATTCAGGTGAGTTGGCAAACCCACTGGGCCATGACACAAGCAGCCACGTTTGTACCGAACAGAATCCACAATGGTGGTGGTGGTGGGCAGTAAGGACAGTGTCTAAATAGTTTCTCACAGAGGAGAATAAATTGCTGGTGAGACTTCTTTGTGGGCTTTATCGTCAACTGTCTTGTGCTTTGTTAAATTAAGCTTATTGTAAACTAAAATTATAGGGGCAAAATAGTTGAACAAAGTAGCTGTTGATTTCGTGATACCTGTCCTGGCCATGGCTCATGGGTGATTGTGATTCCGAAGTGAAACTTCCAAATCCGGCCTCTCTCACCGCACAGCAGGCCCTTGTTTCCAGCTCTCTCTTGGATATTTCCACTTGACTCTACTTGCAAACACATTGTCCCAAATGAGTTCACCATCTTTCCCCCAATTCACCCTTCAACTTTCTTCGTCATTGACCTCATCTCCAGTTTTTCAGACGGCCAGAGTAACCCTTGGAGCTTTTGGTATCACTGAGTTTTATTTCTTCTCCACATCATCTCTGGCTTTAGACCATTATTTCTATTGCTACCATAGTCTTGCCTTTCTCTTGACTCACTGAGTCTGTCTCTCCTACGTATGGGTGTCAGTTAATGTTCTTAAACACTATGTTGTCCTGACCATCTTTTTCTCAGAATTCTCTAGTGATCTTCTTTGTGTAATGAATCAAGTTCAGATTCTTTATCTTGGCATTCCAAGACTTTCACTTTCTCTCTAGCCAACATACTTTACTGCTTTCTGGACCTTCTTCCCCCTTAGTGACTTAATGTCTCCCATATGTCAGCTCAGTCTCACTCTAGGCAATTTGTTAACCAGTCAACACTCTACCTTATCTTTCAGAGTTCAGCACAAAACCATAAAGCCCTCTTCTGCTCAGGGCACCTCAAAAAATCTATATCTATGCCTTCCCTGGTCTCTGATTTACTGTTGGTGTCAATTATTTTAGAACTAGATAATTTATGCTCTTGTATGGTTCTTGGTTTAGTGTATGCTTGTATTGTCCACATAATGAAGTTGTTAGGTCTTTGAGGCTGGAGGAATATCTGAAAGTTTCCTTTTGAGCACTCAGTCCATGGATAGGATGTATTAGGTACCACCCTGCTACCCCCTAATCATTGTTGACTTAAAAAAAATTGTTCAGATATTTGCATTTGGTGTCTCAGGAAGACTGCAGTCATACTGCTGTTTGGGACGGGAGCTAGGCATCATTTAAAAAATTACCTCAGTCCAGTGGTTATTGATGTGGCTCAGGGCACCTTGGCTTCATGTCCTGTTTAGCGTAGAGTGGGTGTTCTATTTGTTGAATGAATGAATGAATGAATGAATGAATGAATGAATGAATAAATAATAACCTAAAGGGAATATTGGACTCCCTGATTCCATTTTTTATTTTCATCATTCAGATAAAAAAATAAATCTGTTAAATGATGTCAGCCAGGTTAAAAAAAGTCAATGGTTGTTTTCAGTTCTAGCTTTCTAAGGTTAAAACTCTTTTTTGTGTGTGTGAACATGGTCTTTTCCAGACAGTTAGATATATTGAATGATCTCTCCTGACTTCTCTGTTCCCTACTTGAAAATCTCATCTTGCAGTAGAATTATATCCCATTGAATAGGACTGCTGACAACTCTTTTCTGGTTCCTTAGGTCCTGAAGCCTGAAGGTTGGCTTTAGCACTCAGCTGTCCTTTACTTTGTCGTTGCTTCAGAAAGAGCTCATGTTTTAATATCTCCAGTTTTCCAGGACAAAATGAATTATTCACTTCCTCAGTGTTCCCAAAGTCAATGATTCTCTCCTTTGAATCCTGTATACGTATACATGCCTCTCATCTTATGTACACCCTTGTTGTACATGCGTGTATTATTAGATGCATCACGTGCATTAAAATAGAGTTGCCTATGTCTCTGTAAATTCCTCCAAGGCAGTGGCTATGTCTCATTCATCTTCGTATCTCCTGGAACACCACCTACCCCAGGCACTGCTCCACGGATGGCCACCAATGAGTAGTGACAAGGAATGAGCCAAATAGTGAGGACACCATCAACTCTGTCTTCTGCAATGTAGTGGCATTTGGGTGGCTAACCATCCTACTGGTCTGGCACTTCTGCATCTGAAGTGCTGGGGAGCTTGCAGCCAGAAACCCTGAGTGCACGTCATGCAACATGGTCCAGGTGAGTCAGAATGGCACCACAACCACCACCAGTGCCTGACCTTTCTTCTAGAGGAAGGCAAATATTGAAGTTTGAAACCGTGAGGTGTTACCTTGGCATTTATGAGAAGTCTCAGTCCCAACTGGTACCTCCCTTGTCTGCTTGAGGAGGACAGGGTGGGGGGTCAGGGCTTTGGGGGAGGTGGGATATCATCCCCTCAGCACAACTTCTTTCAAAACACCCTGTAATATTTTTTTAAGGATGTTTTTATCTTCTCTTTTTCCTTTTACTTTTTTATTGAGATATAATTGACATACAGCATTGTGTAAGTTTAAGGTGTAGGACGTGTTGATTTGATACGTTTATATATATATATATAGCAATGTGATGAACACTGTACCATTAGCTAATACCCCTATCAGGTCATATAATTGTCATTTCACTTTTGTGGTAAGAACAGTGATGATCTCTTAGCAACTCTAAAGTTCATAATACAGTATTGTTGACTATAATCACCATGCTGTGCATTGGATCTCCAGCACTTACTTTTCTACTAGTTGCAAGTTTGTACCCTTAGACAACATCTCACCCACAACATTTTAGTTTAGGTTCTTTACATTTTGTGTGGTTCTCAAAGGTAACGTGAAAAGTTATCTTTAAGAAGATTACCAAAAGGTTGTCATCATTGATCGGCTGCCTCCTGCACGCCCCCGACTGGGGGTCGAGCCCGCAACCCGGGCATGTGCCCTGACTGGGAATCAAACCACTATCTTCTGGATTCTAGGTCGATGCTCAACCACTGAGCCAGGCCCGGCCAGGAGGGTGTCATATATTTTAGATGGCAGCTTTTAAAAAGCATTTGAGTCTTTGGGTCACTTATACTTTTTATGAAGGAGAAGTGACCCAGAGACTCAAATACATATATGTGTGCATATGTGTTTGTAAATATTAGTTCTATTTCAGAAATTTTAAGCAAGGGAAAATATTTTGTAGCTATACTGAGATTACCTCATGCTTGTGTAGTAAAAGGCCCCGCCTGGGCAGGCAGATCTGTAGGAATAGAACTTTAAAGATCAATATTAGCAAAACCAAGTCGCCAGTTAGGCCACCGCTGCAGAGCCCGGGGCTGCAGGTGCCCAGGGCCCGGGAGCCCGCAGCGAAGCGGCTCCATCCTCGGCCGTAGTCGCGGGGAATACCGGCTTTGTGCGTCCCTTCCTTTGCTCAGCGAGTGTGGAAATCGTGTTGGTTGCCACGGGAACATCCCCACCTAGTCATTAGCTACTCAGGCTGCTGATTATATGAAACCCGGAGACACAGATGTGGACGGGGCCCCTGTAGCTACTGGTTCTGCAGAGAATTGTAATTGCTTTTGCCACGTTCATCTCTGGCCGCGCGTCTCCCTGACCGCTCGTCTCTACATGTCCCCTCTTGTCACCCTCTCCCCCCGACAGAGTCAGTGAAAGAAGCCCATAGGAAGTCGGCATTGGTACAATAGAGCCATTATGTTCCCGCGCCTCCTGCCCTCCTCCAGTTCTCTTGTATGGAATAAAAATATTTCTCACCCCTCCTCTCACCCTGCTCTGCCCCTCCATCCTCAGGGGGGGCATAACTGTCCTCTTAAAGGTCTGTCGTTCCTGTGTCCCTCACAGTGGTGCCGAAGCCACGGTTTCCTGTTACTTATCCAGAGTAGCTTCTAAAAACTCATATAGATGCCCCTTTTCTAAGTTGGTTGAAATATTAACAGGAGATGCAACTGGCTATTAACAGTAACTTTATCTTACATATTTATCAATAGACAAATGGATGGATCTGGATAGATCTCTCATTAGGAAGACTCAGGGAATACAGGCCGTGGCAATTCAGTTTTTCTTATAAATGGTTTAAAAAATAAGTCTAACAAATGCTAGCAAAACTGAAAGTACCAGAGAAAAAGAAGTCTTGGACCTCTGCCTATATTGGGAAAAACATAACTCAAAATTTTGGTAAATGACATTTAAAACTCACTTTAAATTAGTTAGGTACTTGCTGTGTAAAATTTGAATCATGTTTGTAAAAGAAAAGTTTTAGGAGAAAATGTTCCTCAGGGATTTATTTTTAAATTTTTATAAAGTTACGTTTAAAATATTTCCCTTTGGGCAAAAGCACACACTAACAACCCAGGCAAACTGCAACAAGAACATGAATGAGAGTTAAACAGAGTGCCCATTAAGAAGCAGGAGATATGACATCTATTATATTTTACTAAGCGACTGAGCATAACACAGATCTCCGCATACCTTCTGCTACCTGGTGACAAGCTGTTTAACTGCAGACTAAGTGAGGAAATTGTGGAGAGTGACCATAGTGATGTTACTGGTTCTAGTCTCACTAGCAAGGTAGTTGGGACACTAGACAATGAAATGGATAATACTAAAGAAAGGAAAAATCTCAGGGGGCTTCAGTCCTATCTGAGCCGTTCAGCTAAATATAAGGGGTGATTGACATTTGTAATTATTTAATGTAATCTTTTTGAGGGGACTCTTTAATTGGTAAGTTAATAATAAATATTGGGAGCTCAGTAACTATAAAGAAAAGGTCCTTTAAGATCCTAAAGTCTATTTAGGGATGTGTTTTATACAATGAGGGAGTAAAAATTGAGATCATTTATAAAGCAAAATACAATAAAGGCTAATTAATATTCCTTTGCATGTGTTACTGGTAAAGAGCCATGAGTGAAAGAGTTTTTCAGAGGGGAGTGCTGAGCAGAGGAGAAGTTTTAGGATGGCTGGACAACACTGTCACTCAGCAGGTAGAGAGGCATGAGCAACAGGATGTACAGCAGAGAGGTGCCTGGATGGCACCTGCTTGCACATGATATGTTATATGGCGAATAACAGTGAAATATTATCTGCACTGAGTTTCTGTTTACATTTTTTTCTATATTTTTTCAGCTTACAAAATTAAAACATGCTAATTGTAAAAAATAAAAAATCCAAGGTTACAGAAACCAATGACGTAGAAGTGAAATATTCCATAATCCCATTGGCAAACGTGACCACCATTAGCAGTTACTTATTAACACTAAGATAAATAAATTTTAAAAGATTTTTATCATTTTGGAACCTTGGAATTGTAAAAAGAAATATCTCCCATTTTCCTAGTTTGTTTATATTACAAAACACGATATAATATCTTATCTAATATTGAAAAGAAGCTTTTGGGTTATTTTCTCTCTGACATTCAGTATGTGATGCCGTTGAGAGTTCTGGTCTCTGTGGGACAGTGAACTGAACCCCTTTCTCATCCCCACCCTGCTTGGTGGAACTATATGCCTGGGACCTGCAAATTCATACAGTGTAGAGGCTGTCAAAGGGTTAACTTTCTTGGGTAGCGGGAACAGCCCATTCAGGGTCACAGGAGAGGTGGGAGGAACTGTCAGAGCTCCCCACAGGTTGTGTTCAATATTGCATTGGTCAGTGACTCAGGTCTTCTAAAATGCAGAGTCTGGGTGGGGGAGGTTGTCTCTAGTATGGAAAGATTACTCCCAGTCTCTGTGTCCCTGAAACACTGAGAAAACAGATAATGCACATTGATATGGGAGGTTAACAAGCCAGAAATACAAACATGTCCATCTCCTGTTGGCCTTTTGAGGATCTAAGGATCAGAAATAGCCAGTTCTAATTTCTCCTAGAAATTTCCAAGGGTTGAGGTAAATCAAATTATCTCTTTAGTTGAACTTGTTTATGCCAAAGGAAAGTAATACTCTGCGGGTGCAATCCAGCACTTTGAAATTTATAGATTGGAAGTGATATGAGAACCAAACACTGAAAACCTTGGCACAAATTGTGAGATTTATCCACTTTCTACCACCACCCTCAAATCCAAAGGGAAGGAGGATTATGATAGTTAGGAGATATGAAAACTGGAGGGGTGACTGGGCACTGGTTTGGATTGCCAAAGGAACTTGAGGTTAAGGGAATTATGAACCTGAGGTTGAGCAAAACTCCAAATGAGGAATGATACATGAAGGGGAAAGAGAAATGAATGAACTTCCGAGGTAGTCATAATGGAGGAAGCGGCAAGTGTGGACTAAAAGGACCTCACAGTAGTGAAGATTTTTTTTCCAGGAATGCAAGAACGAACCTCAGACAAAGAAGGGAGAATTCAATAATGGACAGGTTACCAAGGGCAGCTCTAGAACAGGTTTCTCTGTGAGGTTTTAAAAATAAAATAGAATTTTATCTAGTCTAATGGCTGAAGGTGGAGAGAATATGCTGACTAATGAAATAAGAGTTTCCTTGTATGGGGCTTCAATTTAAGATTTACACTTTTAAAACTGACATGATGATCTCATTTGACACCCCCCCCCCCCCAAATCTCTGAGAGGGCAGGGCCAACATTACATCACTAGTGAGGAAATCTAAAGACAAAGGGTTAAGTTCCACTTGGGAGGGGAGAGATGGAGGAAGGAAGGCAGATCTTGGAGGGTTTTGAATTCAGAGGGAAGTGAGATTTTTTTTTTTTTTTTTTAAGAAAACGTTTGTTCCTTTCCAGGTACACTTGATTACTCACTGTTAAGTAGGTGGAAGTCGATGAATGGGTAGGAGCCGCGGCGTTCAGCAGGAACCCCCGTCTGACCCCTTAGTCGTACATCTCCTGGAAAACAGAAGATCCAAACAAATGTTTGAAAACGTTGCCAAGTGTATTCACTTTTCCTCTGTAAATCCTCTTACCCACTTATGTCACGGGAACCAACAGCAAATAGCAAGGGAAAAATGATTTCCATTCACCTTGCTCAAGAGAGTGCCATGTAGGAAGGGCTATTTAATGAGTGCTGAGCCTAATGAACTTGGCAAAATCTAGAAATGAAGCAGCGCTCTCTTTTAGATTTGCCTGGATGATGGGTCTGTGAAAATGTTAGTAATTTACAGAGTTTCACAGCCTTTGTGTATTTCCAAGGGCCATAAAGATGAAACATCTTAATGTGGAAGGAAAAATGGTGTGCTGAGATGAGAGCTTTTATTCTTACTAGAAGTTTAATCACCCACAGCGTCGTTTCTCTTGGATTTAGCACACTTGTTCTCTTTCTTTCTTTTTCTTTTTTTTAAATATATCTTTATTGATTTCAGAGAGAGGAAAGGAGGGAGAGAGAGAGATAGAAACATCAATGATGAGAGAGTCACTGATCGGCTGCCTAGCTCGCACCCCGGGCATGTGCCCTGACCGGGAATCGAACCCCGATCGCTTGGATCCTGGGTGGATGCTCAACCGCTGAGCCACGCCCAGCCGGGCCTTAGCACGCTTGTTTTCTGACTGACGACCACTTTCCTGGTTCCCCAGGTTGTGTCACTGACATGCTTCAGAACCTGCCGAGAGGAAGGCCAGCCTAGCTCCAGGTACTTGACACTTCGCCTCCCTTGGACATACGCTAGTCTGGAGAGTTTGTATTGCTTATTTGTAGGTTTCTTTTAATGCCTGTGTTACTTTCCTTTTTGGTGTGTCCCGCCTTCCTGATCAAGGGGGGAAATGAAGTATAGTGGAGGGAGCCTGGACTTTAGAATAACATAGACCTTGAATAAAGCAGGTCTTGCCTCACTTCAAGGTGTAATTGGTTGGAGAATATAAAATAACACTTGCTGCCTGGCAATAAATGCTGGATTTATTGCCTTCTACATTCCTGCAAAGTAGGAATCATGTGAATTGCATGTTCTGAATTTTTTCATAGTGCTTTGTGTGTTGTCTGCTACTTAGCAGATTCTAAGTGACAAAGATAAATGGAAATACCGAATTCCCAATTAGTACATACAACATGAAATCAGAAGAGAGATAAAAATACATAACACCTAATATAATATATTTCTGAATATCTGAATCAGGAACCGTTTCTTCCATGACTAATGGGTCTACTCCCATAATCCACTACTTCCCAGACATAAGGTGACACTGTGACCTCAGCCTGAGAGTGGAGAGGAGGAACAAGTCTTTTTAACTCCTGGGGTTAACCAGGGCCTGGCTGAGATCCTCATTGACCGTAACCCATGCAATTGACAGTGTTGAAAATATCCCTCATAGGTGAGCCTTGTGTGCACTTGGGCATATAAACTGCAAGCTCTGAGCCCTTGGGCTATTCTCTACTTAGAATTTTATATTGGTGCCTTATTTAGTGCTTTGTATAATCTAATGTTGTAGTGATATATTGATATTAAAGAATGTTACAATTTATGGACTATAGTGAAGTGGGAGGAGGAGGGAAGAGATGGAAAAGTATATTTAAAATATGAATATAATCTGACATCAAAGAAGGGAATGCTGTTAGCATTTGATAAGTTTGTGGGGTGGGTGGTCAATAGTTAGAGGAAAGCCACTGGGAAGAGTTGAAGGGTTTACCTCTCTTCAGCTGCTGTCTTGAGCACCCTCTATTTGTAAATCTCTAAAGAGTTGATGAAGCACATTCACAAAGTTCACAGTATGTTCATTTTCTTGTTTATCTCATTAGATCCTCACAATAGCCTCATGAAGAGAGGCACTATTCTTCTTACTTTATAGGTGAGAAAGTAGAGACCCAGAGAAGAAAGCGAGGGACTGCTGTTCACCCTGCTAGCCCCAGCTCAGGGCTCAGGTCCCCTAAAGGCACTCAGTAGATGCCTATTGACTTTAATTGACTGCCTGAGTTTATGGTGCTTTAAACTTATAATTAGCAGAGCTAGTCCTTAAATCTAGGTTGTTAAACTTCACAGGCTGAGCTCTTTCCTCAATACCATTGGTTTCTAACCTTATAGAGTGTGCACAGCTGGTTTTTAAAATGAAAACAAAAATTACAGACCGCAGATGACAGAAGCTGTACTATGAGATAGTACAGCCAGTGAGATAGTACAGCATGGTAAAATGATATAAGAAATTCAGCACTACCTATAAACGAATTTACATTTTATAAATGATAGAAAGCTAGACATATACTTGAAAAATCATGCAGATGAGACCATGTTAATTTGGTTTACAAAGCCTGCTGGGCTTGTGGATTTGCTGACCTGTTTTGTCATCCTTTTGGGCTTCTCCTAGGGGTTTCAGGCTCACCAACTAGAAAGCATTTCTCCACTAGTATTTTTTTCTTAGTATTACCAAAGAGTTCCTCTTAGTTTTGTAGTCCTGAGAGCACGGTGCTCCCAGAAAACTTCTGTATAATATCAATGTAAGTTTTAAAGCCTCTGTCAGAATTTATTCCATTTGTCCATCTGAGAGTAAAAAGAGAGTGATATGCCAGGAATCAGGGAACTCCTGTTACTGAGAGGATCAGTATGTCACCATCTTGGGTGACCTTGGGCAAATTAATAACCATTTTGAGGTCCAGTTTTCTAATATTTAATTATCATAATTATAGCAGTTTTGCCTACTCCAAGGGGCTGTTGTGAGGAAATTATAAGGTGCATGAAAATAACACGATAGTTTACATTTATTGAATATTTATACTCTGCTCAGCATTTTACATGCCTTTTCTCATATCATCTACCCAACAACCCAGTGAAGGAGGTATTATTATTAGACTATTTTACAGGCAAGGAAACTGAAGCCAGTGAAAATTTGATAATTTGTCTGAGATCATAGAGTAAGTGTGGAGCTTGAGCTCAAACTCAGCATTGTCTCCAGTCTCTATGTTCTTACCCATCCTCCCAGATTATCAGGATAAAAAGTACATAACCAGTTTAAGTATTCCTTTTTTTGAAAAAAATAAAATAAAAAAAATCTTTATCGATTTCAGAGAGAGGAAGGGAGAGAGAAAGAGAGAGACAGAAACATCAATGAGAAAGTCATTGATCAAGCCCGCTACCCGGGCATGTGCCCTGACCAGGAATCAAACCTCGATCGCCTGGATCCTAGGTCGATGCTCAACCCCTGAGCCCCGCCCAGCTGGGCTAAGTACTATCTTTTGATTACCCAAAGGTATCCTTTGATTGCGCTTTGCCAATAAACCAAACATATATTCATCATGGACCCTGGAAACTGAATCCCGGGGGAATCTACCCCCTTGGTGGATCAAAAGTCAATCAGACGGATGTTGTTTACTCAAACAGCAGGGAAATGGGCTGTAAAATCAGGCAACCAGATCCTGCTCGGGATCAACAAGGCATCTGTTATTTTCAAATAAGAAATGGGAAGCAATTATTAAAAACAGTATTTAGCAAAACTGAAATTACCTGGCAACAAATTTACTCAAACTCTTAATTAAGTAGAGATTTCATAATACAACCCTACTTTTTGGAAAAAGAGACAAATAGCAACAATAGCAAAGATACCTAAACAAACAAACAAACAAAAAGCAGCAGCAGCAACTACAAATCCCATACCCGAAAGCTTCCTTTCAGTGCTTACGCTATAACTACAATTACAGTCTCAAAGCGGATTACTCATAACCCTAATGATGGCCTGTAGATGTAGTAAATAGTTGTTTTAGAAAAGGGTTAAATCACGTTAACAACTAGTAAAGCAGCAGGCAGGGCATTTTAAGTGGGCTAACAATGCATTTTAGAAAATTTCCAATGAACCAAACATTCCCTATCTTGAGTATTCTATTTCACTGAAGCTCTACTATGGTAAAATTAACAATTTCAGTATATATTTATAATATAGAAAGATCCTGCTCCTTCTCCTTGCTTTCGTGAAGCTAAATTGCTTCAATATGCTTGTGGGAAGAGAGAAATAATTCAGTTAACTACAGTCCCCGGAGGAGCGGAGGCCACTGGCTGATGTCCGAAGAACAGAACAAGTGGCGTCCTGCTGAACTGCTTTTACTGGCTGTGGTCTCAGGCAATCATCTGTTTACCTAAGGCCTTATATCCAAGCTAAACAATTATTTTGACTATTCATTAGGCCCTCGTTTGACTTAAGCGACTTTCTTTCTGGCAAATGAAAGGCGCCGTGGAAGCGGGTGGGAAGCGTTGACAGCTCCACCGTGTCCTCAGTCTGTTCTCATTGTGTTCCAAACCGAAACAAACTGCAGGGGAACTCTTAGTTTTGAAAGGGCTGCTCCTCGTTTGCGCCTTCGGGCTGAAAACATAACATGCCGTCCTTGAGTATGTATTTAAGGCTGCAAACACAGGCAGCGAGCTGAGCTCCTTGGCTCCAGGCGCCGAGACCTGGCGACAGCCGCTCGCCCTCCCAGGGGACGTGGGTCCGGGATGGACCTCTTGCCCACTTGGCCTCTCGAGCCGTCTCTGTTTAATCAAAGCTTGTGCTCGGGAGCAGACGTTATGTGGCCTCTTATGTAACTGGCAACGAGAGCGGAGACTCTGATGGTGATGACAACTTACAGTGGCTGAGACATGGGCCACATGACAAGAACCAGGCTCGGGCCCCATCGTGGTGTCAAGGTCACTTCAGGGTGGGGGCAGGGGGGAGGAAAGGGACAGAGCAGTAGCTTCTATGTTCCCATCACCTCTGAGACGGATGAACTGGATAATGGCAATGACTGCAGAGGACATGGCCTGGGGATGCCCAGCAGGGGTGTCACGGGGACTATGAGACGGTGGCAGTGTGAGAAAGATTCAAGTCCAAATACAGTGGGAGAGAAGAAGCTCTCAGAAAGGTCCCCCTCGAACTTTCTTAGGCATGGCTAATTCACGTCACTGTTGCAAACTTGCACAATGAAGGCAGAGAGAACCCAGATCCCCAAATCTCAGACAAGGACATTGACCAGGCCGCACCTCCTGAGCCGCACGCAGCTCTGCATACTTCAGATGACTACTCTCAATTAGCAAATGAATTATTTCTCCCAAGATGTTTATCTAGTCTAACAAAACAGAGGAAGTTTGTGCAATTTAATCACTCCATAGATTTATGGGCCAGTCCAGGCAGCCGGTGGAGATAACTCAGGCAGAGGTGACTGCTCCCAGTGCTGGGAGCTCGCACGGGGTCCAAGGAGGCTGACTGGAACCAAGTCTCTCCTCCCGAGGTTCAGATCTGCTTTCCTTTCTCGAGTGAGCCTGGGCCTGCCTGGTCACTAAGGGCTACGTGCTGACCGGGCTGAGCAGGAGGCTTCCTGTCCATTGATCTCTTGCACTAACTGTGTATTCCTGGGCTGTCCCTGAGAGAGCTTTGCATGTAGAAAAGAGAAAAACCAGGAGTTAGTTGTCCAGAACCACACTTTTGGCAAAAGAGAAAAAATAGTTTTCCGTGTGTGTGAAAGAAAGGTCTTTCTTCTCTTCGTAAAAACCTTGATCTTTATATAAAAGTAGGAGAAAAAGGAAGTTTCCTCAAGTCAGACTCTCTAAACAATAGTATGACGTTGCAACTTTAGCTTAGAATTATTAAATCCTTGGGACAAATGTGCATTTTGGGACTCGAGTGCTGTAAAAGTGAATATTAGACAGCAGGTAAGGAAGGTTTTAACTCAGATTAGACATTCTTCAGCTTGATGGTTTTTCAGAGGGAAAATGAGGAAAAAAAGTTTTCATCACCAGGAAGACAGGCATCTAATAAAAAAAGGTACAGAACAAGATGCAGCAGGAACGCCTGCAGAGAATTCCACGGAGCTGTACAGGAACGCGAGAGAACACAAAGAACATGCCTCCTTCCGAAGCCCGAGAAGGTGAGGAGTAGCCCGGGGGTGTTGGAGGGAAGATGTGAGCTGGGTCTGCCTTAAGTAATGCAAATGCCGCTGCAGCTTGTACGCCACTCACTGACTTCTGGGGCAGCGCTTTTTATCATCAGACTCTTACCAAAGCAAAGTCTGTTGTTTTTTTATAAATGTACCACACACACACACACACACAATGTAGGCACTCAAAAACTAGTAGCTAGTATTCATATGTTTTTAGTGTTCTTCTGAGATTCCTACCCCTCCTCAACCTCCCTCTGCCAAGATAGTCAGTATTACTTAGGAGGATTTCTAAGTGAGGGGCTGTTTAAAGAACTGTATGTGTATAATCTGGTTATTTAGTCTACTCTCATGACAGTCCGCCTGAGGGAGGTGTGCGGATCATCCCCATTGCACTGGGGAACACACAGAGCTTGTGACTGAATTGGGTTCAGAAGCCAGGTGGCCTCCGGAGCCCTTGCTCTCTAAACCATTGCTGCTCTGGGCACGTCTCCATTCTCCACAACAGTGACAGGGAAAGATCACCCATGATGTTATTTATCATTTCCTCATCATCCCACGCTGTGTTTCTCCTCTCTCTGCTGGGGAGGCCTGGGCTAATGGCAGTGAGCACTATGTGCGAGGAAAGCTGAATGTCTATCCAAGGGCTTCTTCACAGCAGCTTTAGAAGCCCAGCGAACGGGGGTGCAGTGGACCATGACTCAGGGATGAATGAGTCCCTGATGGGTCAGGTTAGGCCACAGGGAGTCTAGACTCCACTAGAGATCTAGGTATCTTGCAGGTCAGTAGAACTTTTGGGTAAGGGGATCAGCAAAAGATCCAGTTCTAGGGCAGGCTCGGAGGGGACCCTAGATTAATTCAGTTCATTTAAACAATGCTCATTCAGTTCATTAAACAAAACATTATACAAAGTGTTAGAAAGTAGATGGGGGAAAAGGAAAATAGAAAATCTGTAAGATGCCTTGACACTCAGAGAGTTAATGATCTAGAAGAGAATCACAGAAATGAGCAAATATGGCATAAGCCGGAAGGAGTCTAAGTTTTAATGATATTGAGATACTTGGGTTTGCGTCTCTCAGAAGTGTTGTGAGGTTTTATGATTTTATATGGATAAGTAACTTGGAGATTTCCAGATCCTAACAATTCTTTAAAATGTTTCACTTAATATTGTATACCTGAAACCTATATAATATCATTAACCAGTGTCACCCAATAAAATAAATATAAAAAATAAAAAGTCTCAGTGGAATTTAAAAAGAATCACTTAATGTTAAATTTAAAAAGTTAACATAATTTTACATTTGAAAGGCCTTCACATTTTAGAACTATAGTTGAAGGCAAGACTTAGACGCTCACATCAGGTCTCTAGTAAACAAATTTCTATGGATACAGGCAAACAATTTAAATCAACAAGGCTCTTTTCAGAAACCACTTTCTATTAGGAAGAGATGTCCTTTGTACCTAATGAGTGTGTTAGCTTTCTGGGAAAATAATCTATACAGCAGAGGAGGTGGGGGAGGAGAGAGAAGAATAAGGCATAGAGGGAGAAGGGAGGAGAGGAAGGGAGAGGAGAGAGAGGAGGCGACAAAGAAAATGGACATGGGGAAGAACTGAATACTGGGTCTGAGGAAGAAAAAGGTACCGGGGATAATTCTTAGATTCCTGTCTTGCATAACTAGATGGCTGGCTGTGACAGTCAAGAAAAAGGGAAATCTCAAAGAGAAGTTATCTCATGTCTTTCATTTGATAAATGATATTCAATATAAAGGATATTTATGATACATGATATTTTTAGTAGGCAATACAAAGGTGAGAAACCTTTGGAAGAGTTTTGGCCTCATGGAGCCTGAAGTCTACCGGAGGAAACAGTACAGAACAATTATATGCATAAAAGTAAACTTGGAACTTAGGATAGTGGAACAAAAGAGATGTAATTGGGTCAATACATTTATAGTGAACTTCACCTTGCCAGGGAGATTGTTTTGAACTTCCCTGAGGAGGTGACATTTGATCTTAGATCTGGTGAATGAACAGGAGTTAATTTAAAATGAACATATGTCCCAATTTGCCCTGAAAAGTCTTGATTTATGCTTGTTGCCTTGCCTGGTGTAATTAGCAATAGTGTCCCTTTCACTCTCAAAAGTATTCTGGTTGGATCCACATTACACAATCACCCTTAGTGCAGCAATCCAGGCAGCAGGAGTGCAAGGGCAAAGGTGCTATGGGAGGAGGATGGCATATAGAGGGCACCACAGCAAGGCCAAGTGCATCACACCGAAGAGCACAAAGCAGATGTGGTGGAGCTTGGGGTGAAATGAGGTTGGAGTGGTGTCAGGGTTTTGTAGGTCAGGCCGAGGAGTTTGACTTTATTCTGAGAGAATTAGCATTTTATGGGAATGTTATCAGATTTGGATATTGAAAAACAACATTGGGTGTAGTATGAAGAATGGATTGGAGGGGGGCAAGAATGACTAGTTAAGAGACCACTCTAATAGTCTAGGTGAGAAAAGATGGTAGCTTGGAAAGGGTGATGGCACTGGTAGAGAGGTGAATCGATTTTAGAGATATTTAGTAGGTAGAATTGACATGTGGTGAGGAATTGCATATGAAGGCCGAGGGAGGGGGAATTATCAAGGATAATTTCTAGATTTCTGGCTTGCATAACTGGATGATTGATTATGCTAATCACAGAAGTGGAAAATGTAGAAGAACCAGATTTTGGGGAAAAGTTTGTGTGCTCAACTTTGGCCACACTCAGTTTAGGTGTTTCTGAGATTTCAAAGCAAAAATGTCAAGTAGGCAGTAAGACATACGGGTCTGGGACCCAGAGGGAATGTCTGAGATGGAGATATAAATTTGTAAATCAAATACAACTATGAGCATGTATGAAGTTGTCTGGGGAATGAGGTTAGAAGTGAATAGGCTCTAACATCCAGCCCTGAGCAGCTGAAGCATTGAGTGCCTTGCTGGAGGAGGGGTCTCTAAAGGGGAAAGGACCATCATGGAGGGGGAGGACATCCAGAAGCTTATGTCGTGGAAGAGAGTAGCTGAAGAGGGAGGCAATGGTTTTCTCATAGAGCTTGCTGAAGGGGTAAGTGAAACAATAGCTGAAAAAAGTCCTTTGGATTTAGTTGAGCGAGTGTAGTGAGAAATAGAAGCAGAGACCTTTGGACATCATGTAGAGCTGGGAAGTTGGGAGGGTTTTATTAAGGAGCTGATATTTAGATGGATCTTAAGTGATAGGTAAATTTTTGAAAAGTAGCACTTTATAGTGTTGGCTTCCAGTTGATCCAAATATGGTCACTGAAATGAAGGGAAGGGATTTTTAGGAAAAAATCGTGCTGATCTTAAGCTCAGTAGTAATCCTTGAGCTCAATAATAATAAAACATAATTAGAAAATTGCACAGATGATAAAACATTCCAGCTCATGAAAATACTTATACATTTTTGTAAAATATAGTGATGCCCTGTCCAATCACTTCCTATACTTAAATGCACTTCAAGAAAATAAAAAAAGCCTAGTGGAAATCACTGCCAAGAAAAGTATTTGTTTGGACAAATAGGATGGGCACATTAATGAAAATCAATATAATTAATAAGATAAAATACCGACCAAGTCCCAATATCACTGAATAATTTTTTGTGTGTTTTTTGAACTTTGAATAATTTGAGAGAAGTGTTTTAATGTATTGTTTGTTTTCATGTGCTTCTGAACTTCCTGATTCTGGCTGGGAACAAGGACAAACCTGCCAAAATACTGCAAGAAAATATGTTGCTGATCACGGGCAGGAAATACTCCAAGTCCCACGAGATAGCCTGTTCTTAGGAGACTTCCACACCAAGTCTGCTGACCTCAGGAGGAGCATCAGGCCACCGTCCTCACTGCTGGGGCCTGCTCAGAGCCAGGAGGTATTTGGGACTTCATTCCCGGGATGTGTGCCAACATGGCACTTGGGATTCTTTTAAGATCTAAGTGTTGTTCATTTTTTGATTGTCTTTCAGAAGGGAAACAGATGGCAAAGACCAGACTCGGTAGGGAAATGGTTGAATTGATTGTATAATATTCATGTTATAGGATGTTATTTTGCCATTAAAACCAGTTACTCATATTTCTTCCGTAATAGCTAAGATTTATTGAGCACTTAGTATGTGCTAGGTATTGGTGGAAGGACTTTTCATGAATTAACTCATTTAGTCCTGTCAATAAGTCCCTTAGCCATAAGTGCTGTTGTTAATATCATACCTGAGAGACAGGGGTGTTCAGTTACTTTTTCAAGATGATATGGCAAGTGAGCATGAAGGCAGGTTGGCAACCAGGATGCCTGGCTCCTCAGCCTGTGCTCCTAACTAATATGGTACAGTCCCTGTTACAATATGTCTTGATCTGAAGTGAGAGCCATGGTATAATGCTAAGGGAGGGGAGGTATTATATAGGGTTTAAAAACTGTTTCCCCATGCAAAGAAATCAATAGCATGAGAAGCCACTGACCACCTCTATGAACTTGGTAAGTCTTAAGCATTCTGGGCTTCATTCAGTCTTCTGTGTTCTAAGGAGGGATAATGGCATCTGCCGGTACACCTCACAGAAGGAAGGGGTCGCATGAAGTCACGTGGATAGAAGTGCTCTGTCAATCACTTTGCAATAAAGTTTTACTATTAAGAATATTCTTACTGATATTGCTACATAAACATTAAGCATTTGTAATATGCTTTATATTTTATAAATTCTACATTGTATTATCCCTTATATGTTTTATAAATAATATTGCTATTGCTATATACATCTAGATCAGTGTTAAAGTGTACTCAAAGAGAGGAACATTATTTTTTGAAATGTAATTAAACATGTGAGTTAAGGGTGCTATTGTCAGATGTTCTTGGGAAACAGAAGTTTAACAAAATTAAACTTAAAAAAATCGCAAGCTATTGGTTACATTGATTTTCTTACCCCCTACCCGCTGCCCACATTCACATGTTGAAGCCCTAACACTTGGTTCCTCAGAATATGTCTCTGTTTAGAGATAGGTCCTCCAAAGAGGTGATTAAGCTGAAATGAGGCTGTTAGCGTGGGTCCTAATCCGGTCTGACTGGTACTTTTACAAGAAGAGAGAATGTGGACACATGAGGAGGGCCAGAGATGCACACGCAGAGAGGAAAGACCATGTGAGGGCACAGCAGGAAGGTGGCCACCTGCAAGCCGAGGAGAGAGGCCTCAGAAGAAACCAAATATGCCGCTACCCTGGTCTTGCACTTCTAACCCCTAGAACAGTGAGAAAACAAATGTCTGATGCTTAAGACCCTGCCAGTCTGCGGTGTTTTCTTATGACAGGGGAAGGAGCTGCTTCTACTGGAAAAGAAGCCTCATCAGAATCGAGGGTTGAACACTCCCAGCTTCATCAGGGGCTTTCTATAAGTCCTCATTCCACTTTTCCGGACCCCATTCCTTGCAATCAATGCCCTCACTTTAACAGGAGACACCTTACCATGCTGGGCATTCAGTTTGTGTTGTAAATCAGCCACTAGCACGATGAGATTCGGGGCTTGGTTTTTAGGAATCTTAGCTCTGCAGCTGGACGGAACGAGTCTCTTTCAGGGCAGGATAGAAGGTTTCAGGTCATTTATGCAGCGCTCGAGGTAGGGTTTGACTCCCTTAGCCCATCCTTTCCTTCCTCTACTCTCTTCAGCAACATTAGGAGCCATCAGTCAACTTCATCATACTTGTTAGTTTGACAGAAATGTTCAAAGGAAACATCTACATGGTTACCCAGAAACTTGCCTCTTACAAGTGTTTGATTAGTACCCAATGTTGATATTTTGTTTATCTCTACCGCTGCAACACACCGTGTACTATCAGCACTCTCTTTACTGTGGGAAATGGAGCAATTAGCACCTTTAAACCTAATCAGATTAGAGAGTCAATTCTAGAAAACCTGAAACCAATTCAGAAAACTCATCCTTAAGATTCTATTACTCTAGAGCCACTCTTGGTACCAGAATCCTCATTAGTCAGCGTTTATTTGGAGGACCCTGACCTATACATGTGAGATCCTTCGGACCCTTCAGTATATTAACACCCACTGTGAATATTCCAAGAAAGTGAGACCATCCAGCCCTTCCCAACCACAGTTGTCCACAAAACATGTTTTTCAAGTATTTTCTAAGATGACTATTTTGGGGAAAATAATTAAATATATCCTGCTCTACATGGAGATTTTGTGTGAGTGGGTGAGTATGAGTGTGAGTGTGTGTGTGTGTGTAATATGTAGGTTAAAATCTTAGCACTGGAGGGAGCTTAGAGGTCCTCTGCCTTCTCTTCTCTGGTACCATCGCTCTGTGCATTCTTGTCTTATATCACTAAGTCTACAGCTCTGGATTGAATTTCATTTTGGGGCTCCAGACCAACTGGATATTTATTCATTTATTCCTCAGATATGTGTTTGAATACCTACTATGTGCCAGTCCCTGTTCTTGGTCCTGGGAATATAGCAGTGAACAAAACAGACAAGATGTGACTGCTCCTATGAGGCTCAGATTCTAGTAGGGAGAGACATAAAATAAACAAAATCAACAGATAAATTGCCTATAGGGACATGAGGTGGGTGCTATGGGGTGAAATAAAGCAGGGCTGGATGGCCTGGATGGGGATGGGAATGCCGTTTAAATAAAGGAAGGCCTATTTATTTAAAGACTGCTCTAAGGTGACATGGAGCAGACTTGAATAAAATGTGGGAGGTGCCATGAGACCATCTGGGAGGAGCATTTCAGGCTCAGGGAACAGCAAGCACAAGACCACAAGGAACATGCAGGTATGTTCTAGAAACAGCAGGGAAGCCAGCACCCTGGAGCTGAGGGAGTGTAGGGCAAGTGGGAAGAGATAAGGGCAGAGAGATGACAAATGGTGGACAAGGAGGGAAGTAGTGGATAGTTTAGGGACTCAGAGAGAAACAGGGAGTCATAAGAAGGTTTTAAATGAGAGAGTGACATGATCTGACTAATGTTCTTAAAGGGTCTGCTGACTTCTCTGTTGCGAATACAGCGTTGGGGAACTTTATACATTTAATAGATCCCAAAATGAATGTGCTTTCTTTTCCTCTAAGCCAGGTCCTGTCTTGTGTCCTAGTTATGGTAAGTCTAGTCAGTCACCAAGGCCTGTTACTGTGTGACCTCTCCCCCCACTGCCCCACAGGTGGTTTTGTCACTCAGCAGGGTAGGCACTCTCTTAGGGCCTGAGTGTGCAGGCCCCTCTCTAGAAAAGGGTGCTAAGCCACAATAAATATTCTCCTGGCTTCACAGAGATGACAGAAAATGGATCATGGCACATGGCCGTATGGCTACTTCATTCTCCAAGTTAACATCAATATTATAAGTAAGTATATAAAGTACAAATACATATATTTTGGGGAGAGGTGCATTTTGGAGTATTTAATGTTATCTGTAAAATTAATTAAACTTTTTTTTTCAGGATACATATGGAAGAAAGACCTTGTAGGATATTAACTTGGAATAGGACTATTTAGGAAGCAGATAAAATATAAAACTTAAGATGCACTGGCTACTGTAGAAAGTGTCCCTGAGACCTGCACTTGTGTGACTGGACCTTGCTCGTGATAGGATCCACTGGATCATACATTAATTTGCCCAATCCGAACTCCGCTGGGCTCTGAATACACTCCTCCTCTGTTTGTTTACACAGCCATCATAACTAAACTTGGTGGTTAGTAAAGGGGAGCTACTCTATAAACAGAGGTCATTTGATGTTGTTATTTTAACCAAATAAAATTCAGACAACTTTTGCCTTTTTCTAGTTTTCTTACACTTTTCCTGTTCTCCATAATTCCACCAGGATTATTGACAGGAGTTTAGCAAATATATGTGGAAATAGTTGGGAGTATAACTCACTAGACCCAGAAGCTTGAATTTTTGCAAAATTGCCCTTGTTTTTATTTTGTCTGTTTTTCACTTTCTTTGGCTTCCATTCCAATCCTCCACATTGACCCTTTTAAAAACAAAGATGTACCTTTCCTTTTGAATTTATTCTTCTTAACAAGGAGAAAGACAAGAAATGGGTACTGAGCTTTTACTGCCTTCTCTTAGTCTTCTGCTGCTCTTAACGCTTTGCCACGATCCTAGACCATGGGCCAGTCCTTTTCCATCCTGTTCTTTAAAGAGCATCTTAATAAATCTATTTAAAATCCTCTTTATTACTGATTTGCATCACACATTTATGTTTGCTTTTGGCTAGATGAAAACCCTCCTCTGTCTTTTGCGCATGTTATTAATATTTTAAAAATATTCAAACATCAGAGAACCTTCTGTTCACTTTCATTGGCGTCTTTAGGTAAATCTCTCTATTCTTTCTTTTTGTTGTTAATCTTCACCCGAGGATATTTTCCCCATTGATTCTAGAGAGAGTGGAAGGGATGGGGAGAGGGAGAGAGAGAGAAGCACCGATGTGAGAGAGCTACATCAATCGGTTGCCTCCCACACTCGCCCTGCCCGGGGCAGGGAACCTGCAACCCAGGCACATGCCCTTGACAGGGAATCGAACCCACGACCCTTCGGTGCGTGGGCCAATGCTCCAGCCACTGAGCCACACCGGCCAGGGCAACCTCTCTATTCTTGATTATTGAGATATTTTGTGAGCTTAATATAATGAGATTTCTATGTTTCATATCTATAAACCCCAAATCTGAGAATATGTCTTAGCCGTCACTGGGAAAACAATGCCTGAATTAACTGAATGAATATACACTAAAATAAATTTGTCTGAGTTTTGTGTCCTTATCAAGTCTTATAGTCTTTCAGAATCTATTTTGATGACAACATAAATATCTCACTTTTTGGAATTCAAGTCTAATTAGCCCAGAATTCCCTGTTTCATGAATTGCCCTATACCACTTTCCTTTTGTGATGATTAAACCCAGGGAAGTAGTTCTTCATGCCCAAACCCATGGTTTTAATCTGAGAACAGGGACTGAAAAACCGATCCAAATGTACTGAAATGATTATTTTGGAGATAATAAATGAACAATAATCTTCCTTCTCAATCAGTGTTCACTGAGTACCTATTATAAGTCTATTATACTCATGTATTATTATAGTAAGTATTACTATGACTGTGAGCAATATAACAATGATAATAACTTTTATGCTACCAGGTGATATCAGGGGGACAATTTCTCTCAGTAAAAGTTGCTCAGTTTTTCACATCTAGTATGCTGCTTATGGCTTTACTCCTCCATCACTGTAACTGATGGGTGGGTTTATGTGCAATGTATAATTTCTTCTATACTGAGTACAAACTTGGTGCCTCGTATTGCTTATCATTGCAGACACTCGAGATTCTACCATCTGTATTTTTCTAAGACTTCCCTGCCTTTTCACTTCATAACATACATAGAAAATAACATTTGATTCCCGTTGGGTTAAATGTATTTGGTTGCTCCAGGCCACAGTATTTTGGACTTGGATCTTGGTTGTCTCAGGCTTGCCTGGCCTCCCTAGGGGTTGAAGGGGACCAATGTCTCAGCACACTAAAAACCCATTCATAGCACATCGGTTGGAAAACTCTGACCACTATAAATAAGACAACACTACCTGAAAACAACCCTCAAACATAGCTTATCATATGTTTGAGATCATAGAATCAATCTACAAAGAATCTTACTACTACTCATCAGCAGGGGTTGGGTAGGGTGGAGTGTGGGTCATGGAAACTTGGAGTACAAGAGAGGGACCATCATTTAAAGCAAATGTTTTTATTTCCCTGGACTGACATGGCTATGTCCTGGAAAAAGATAAGCTCTTGCTCACCTTTAACCTTCTAGTCATGATTCAGTATGACATTTTCCCTTTTTTTTTCCACTGTTTTTCCAGACTGGTCAGGATTTTCCCTCTTCACCCCAGGATGGGAAGGAAAACAAAATTAGACTAACATTCTACTGTTTTACAACCATCTTAGGTCAGTTGTTTTCAATCAGATATTCTGATTTAAGGGGCCTGGAGTGAGTCTAGGCTTACGTATTTTATGAAGATTCCCAGTGACTTCAGTGGGGAGACATTGCTGAGAACCACTCTTGGGAATCAGTGGCATAACGGGAATTTTGCAACTGAGCACACATATGAAAGAACCAGCAAAGTAGAGAGGAGACATGAGGTAAAAGCAAATAGTACAGGGAGGGAATATTTATAATATGCATCATCTTTGGTCATTTCTGAGTGTGTCTTGCTGGGATTTGGACACTTCAGTAGGGGGAATGGGTTATTACTGCTCTGATGAGCTGGGAGAAACTTTGTGGAACAAATCAACTTGTGAAACATTTTGAAAAGATGAAGGTAGTAAAAACTGTGGAGTGTAAATACATAGATCGGCAAAAAGAAGTGTCAGAGCAGCAAGTGGAGAAATAGATGGAGGAGTGGTTTGATTGGGGAAAGAGAACTGGCCGGAGGGGGGGAACAAGGAGAGCTGAGGAAGGAGAGATAAAGACTCTTGGCCCAATGAGAACCCTGGCCATTGAACAAAAATCAGGGCACTCTGCATAAGGCCTGGCTCAAACTTAGAAGAGTAATTGGCACATTTTTTCTTGGATTGGACAATCAGAGCTAAGAAAGAACTTTGTCAACAACAATCCATACTCACACTTCAAAGCAAAATTATAACAGAAATAATTCAATGTAGTACCACTAAAAACTCTTTACTGATGAGACTAAGAGCACAATAAGATACAGGTACGTTTCATATTATTTAGTATATGGAACTAACAATTGAAATTCTGAAGAAAAGTAGAGGCAACTATACAAAGCCTGTTTTATGGTATGGCACTGTGAAGCCATCTCTTACCCCTGCAACCTCTTCAACTAGAAGCACAGATCTCCAAATCTCTAAACAAGGACCTTTAGGTTTGTAGTGTACCTTCAGCAATAACTTATCACCAAATTTAGTGAGGACTCCTGGGTATTTCCTAGAATTCTCAGCATAGCTTCTTTCTCCAAGGTTCTCCATGCTTCACACAGGTTCACGCGTCATCACAGCTGGATGAAGGGACCCACACTACCCTGTCAATGGAAGGGTACTATTTCTGATGGTTCAAAATGAACAGTCCTTGATGGGTTGTTCAAGGTTAATGTTAATATAGGACTGTTTGGGTTAGTTTAAAAATCTCCTTTGGTGTCTTACAGGATCTCAGAGAGCCTGCACAATCACTAATAGTCACTGTGTATCACTAAGATAGACTGTTTGGAAAAACGGAGGGTTCCAGGGGGATTATATGCCTGTGGTTGAGCAGAATATATGTAACTCCTACCAAAGAGCTAAGCGTGCCTTCTGAGCACTAGAGAGAGAAAATAAGGACGAGAGAAAAAGACACATGCAAAGAAGTAAATATTTAGAATGTAAGTCCTTGAGTATAAGTGTTCTACCTAAATGTGACAAATATATGTCATAAATTAAAAATGTCCAATAAATATTTTGTTATTTTATTTTATCCAAGTACATTTTGTTCCACTTGGGAAAATGCCCTATATAAAGATGCACAAAATGTTCACTTTGGCAAACTCATTTCCATTCATTTCTTGTTTTTCGGCATTCGGAAAATCTACAACGGTGTCAATATAACATTCTGATTATGTTTTTCAACTTCCCCATTCATTTACTTGGCTTTATACAAAAATAATATTCAAAAGATGGCCCCAAAGAAAATACGCTGGGTACCAGGGTCATCAAGTGAACAATTGCATCTTTCTCTGAGCCGGGAGCCGGGGAAATGGACCAAATTGCAGGAGGTAGAAGCACATGTTTGTAGTCGTCTCTTTTCTCCATTTTTAATAGCATGGAACCATTTATTTATTGACTGCTTGAAATAAATTCAAATAGAAGAACTCGTAAATGCTGTAGTCTCTGGTAAGACCTACCTGGTGCCAATCTTTTTTGTTATTTATGAGAGGGCCCCAGACAGCTTGAATGTCTACTCCGTTTTATCCAAGCATTTGTTTGTTGTGTGAGCTAAAGCCCCTTTGTCTGGAAAAGAAGCTGAATGATAATTCGCAGACTCGCAGTCCCCCTAGGGCTGAACTGGGGTCCTGTCGAGCCTCACAGTGAAGTAGGCTCCAAATGCGGTAGGAAATGAGGCACCTGTGTCCTCTGAAGGGTTTTACTTGTGCTTCAGTGTCTCTCGGTTAGTAAAAATATTTCACAGCTCCCTCTTTGTCCTGTGGGTAGTGGGAAAGGAGCAGAGGCTAGGGAGTGGGGGGCCTGAGGCAGAAGACCCCATTCTTGGAGTATTTATTGCTCCTTCCATTTACTTGGCTTTTCTTTTTCCAAAAAATTTTTTTGATTATCTTAGTTTTTAAATAATGGCTCTATTGAGATATAATTTACATACTACACAATGCACGCATTTAAAATGTATAGTTCAATAGTTTTTAGGCTATTCACAGACATGGGCGACCATCACCACAGTCACCTTCAGGACATTTTCATTACCTCAGAAAGAAACCCAATACCCTTTAGTTGTAACTCTTCCAGGCTCCCATTCATACCTCCCTGGGCCCTAAACAGTCACTAATCTACATTCTGTCTCCGAAGATTTCCCTCTTCCGGACCTTTCATATAAATGGAATCATAATATATGGACTTTTGTTCACTTGGCTTTTAATCCCACTTTGCCTTAAGACGTTTTTGGTAATGTTGTTTTGTATTGCGCTTTGATAACTTTTTTGTTTTTAATCTTTGTCCAAGGGTATGTTTTTATTGGTTTCAAAGAGAGAGAGGGAGGGAGGGATGAGAGAAAGAGAGAGAGGGGGAGAGGGGGAGAGAGAGGGAGAAAGAAACACTGATGTGAGAAGCATCGATCGGTTGCCTCCCGCATGCTCCCTGGCCGGAATCGAACCTGCACAATTTTGGTTACCAACCAACTGAGCCACCCTGCCAGCGCTGTTTCGATAACTTTTAATGTGTCCCTGCCTCTTCTCCTCACATGGCTTATGCTCTCCCTGAGTAAGGGGCACTCAGCATACCCTCAATTAGTGTTTGTGAATTTTTAAACCAATTTCTGGTTTTCTCTCCTACTATCCAGAGAAGCTGTCTGTCACGTTCCTCTAAAACGGGCCACACTGCTTCACTCCCATATTACGGAGCAGCCTTTCTCTCTCTCTCCCCACCAGCATGACAACATGTTGTAACACAGACAGCACGTGTGTAGCTCGTGCTGTAACGTGTTACCAAGTCCGGTCTTCGTTTCCCGCACAGAGCCTTGACTGCACCCAGCTCCACCTGCTCCTCTCTCTATCCTGGCCAATGCTCAGGAATGCTCCTTAGCAGCCTCCTTGCTGCCAGGTAAAGAAATCAGAGCTACAGCCCCTCCTGGGCACTGGCGCACTGGCAATGGGGTGCATCGCCCCAAAGAATCGCCCAATTGCTCTTCCTTACGTGACTTAGAGAAGAGACTTGCCCCCACCAGGACTGACTTGCTGAAACCAAGGAAAGTTTCATCATTTTGCTTAGTTATTTATCTAAATTTCTGGGGTAGTTCTAAGAGCAAGAGATTTACCAATTTCAGATGTAAAACATCACTCTGCTTGCTTTATGTCTATGTTGCATTACAATCTCTAAGCAAGTATATGAGAACAAATTGCCCTCCAGCTAGGAATAGGTATACACAAGAAGGATTCTTTTATATCCCCTTTCGGAGAAGACTTTGCTGTCTAATTAGGAAGCATTGCATGCTGAAGACATTGAAAAGTAGGGACATGAAATTATGGCTTTTTAATTGTCTAACTTGATGCTTGAGGATCTCAAAAAACTGTTTATTTTCAGCTAGAGTGAAAGTTAACCAGGCCTTATTTTAACAGAATTGACTTAAATTCCAAGTCAGAATAAATTTTGGGGAAAATGTCTTTTGCTTTTCCTACTTTGTGGTAAACAAACTTAGAGGAAAATGTACTTTCGCTCTCTGCTTGGAGGTAAAAAAGTCTCTTAAGGAAATTTTGAAGTACTGTTTTTTGTAAGCCAAAATTTCTGGTTCCCAGTTAGGGAGCTTGAGAAAATGGACTGATGCATATGGGATGGTACATTAGCCACCGTCTGAAATTCACTTGGATTTGTTTATGTCTGCATTATTAATCAACATAAGATGCCCAGCCATGGTATAATCCACATTGAAATCACAAAATTATTTATTATAACAATGTAAAATGAAAGAGAACTCTGTTTCCCTTCTCAATATCCTTTCTTTCCCATTCCAATATATGAAGTGAGAATGGGTGGTTAAAGAGAGAAAAGTACATAAAGAACTGTGGGTATAATTTTGACACATAGAAACAAGAGGCCCTTTTCTAGTTGGCATGTGAAGGCCTCTTTCCCCCAGAATCTGGCCCAGGCTTCCTGCAGTTTGGGTGGTGATTGGCACATTCCTGTGCCAATGGGAATAACAGCTGGCTTCTCAATATTCTTCCGAAGCAGCTGCTCCATCCACCGTGGCGCTGTTTGCTCACGGCTTTAGTTGCTGACATTCTCAAGCTGTTGCTGAGTGTCTCTAATAACAGTCCTTTCCTTTTTACGTGTTTTTTTTTTTTTTTTTTTTTTTAATTCTGAGTAAAATACCAGCATCTTTAATCCTTTGTCAAAGGAGATGCAATGAAAATTCACCCTAGGATGAAATGCACACTCGTAGTCAGATTGGGGTCAAGGTTTTGTAAATTACTGTAGATGTGTTGGTCAGGAAAAAGAGAAACTGGATTCCAGCATATACCAATATTCTAATATGTGCCTTTTCGAAAACTTTCAATACGGGGCCAACGTGGACTAAAAGAAGGAGGTGAAGGGAAATAGGCATATGGGAATATTTAAAAGCCATTCAGAAGTGAGCTAGAATGCTGCAAGCATTCGTAGTATCATATGAAACCTGGAAAGGAGCACTAACAGAGGAGTAGATGCCAGAGAAAGGTACAGACTAGTATTCAGACTAGAGTGTATGCTAGAATATTCCCAAAGCACGGGAGTTATAACGCCAGTCACCCAGATTCACAAGCCAAACACGGAAAACAAAATGGGAAAATTTCTCTTTGACAAAGACCCATTTTTGTGGGGCCTGTAGTAACTGATGCAGATTAACTATCTGTTAGACAGATGTTAAAAATACTACGTAAGGAAAAAGCAAGCACAGCCTGGCAGAAGAGTGTGAAACTTGGTTGGTAAAGCAAAACTGAAAGGGTACTATGGGCAAACGTTCCGAGGATGGGTAATCCAAAAAACTCACAAAGCTGAGAGCTTAATAATCACTGGTGCTGAGTCGGCAGGGTGGCCTCTCCAGCTCAGTCCCCTCTGTCATCTCAGTGTCGCCCAGTGAGATGGAGTACTGCAAGGCCAGGGATTAAAGTGGGGGGAAGGACACGCATAGGTGTGACACCTGACATTTACTCCCCTGTGTTACAAGTGGAGTTGTTCTCGAAAGATGGTGGGAGCTTCATGAATTCCTTTTACTTTTTGGTTTTGACTTTTCTTTCCACTATTTTGCTTCAGCCCTGCGCCTGTCCCTCTGCATCTCCTGGATAGCCAGCATCCTGCTGACGAAAGTCAAGATTTCCATGCCTGCCTGGAGATGCTAACTGACTGAACGAGCCTTTGGCAGAGGGGGGTTCTCTGAACCCCCAGCCTCCCGGTGCCTTACAAACACAAGGCGAACTGCGCTACCACCTCAGAGGCTTTTGGCTTTGTTTTTTACAAATCCTCCTACATTTCAAAACAAACTAGTACGGGACAGCACTTCTGGCGTCAGTATTCAAAGTCAAGACATAAGAAAACAAAAGACAATTTCCTGACTCGTTCTGCCGTGTAGTTTCTATGAAGAGACCCCTTTTTCCTCCTGCTTCTGAGAAGTGGGTGATGCAGCAGAAAAGGGTGCTAACCCTAAGCTTCCTTTCCCGTTTCAGAACCGGGGAGCTAAGGCAGGCCACGGAGGGAAAGACTGACCAACAAAAAAGTCCTATATTTTTGGTGCATCAGTTACTGCTTCAAGACTCCAAAATGCGGCTAGTACAAGAGTACATCTTAGGGAAAGATTTCTTGTGGGACTCAGCTGGGTGGGAAAAACACTGGGACGCTCATCTCCAGGATGTGCCCTGCCCGCTCCGCCCGGCGGCACTGCAAAGGCCAGAATGGAGCCCTAGGGCCGGCCCCGCCCGCCCGAGCCCCGGAGGGAAAGGGGGGCGCAGAGAAGGGGTGGCAGTGGCGGGTGTCTGCAGAAAAGAAGAAGCCGTGGAGAATTTGTGGAGTGTTTTTTCCATCTCCATGAACTG
This sequence comes from Miniopterus schreibersii, assembly GCF_964146895.1. Lineage (NCBI taxonomy): Eukaryota > Metazoa > Chordata > Mammalia > Chiroptera > Miniopteridae > Miniopterus > Miniopterus schreibersii. The sequence continues at coordinate 73,024,447 of NC_138107.1, read as the reverse complement.
AAAAAAAATCACCCCACCCCCACCCCCACACACACTTATTTGGAACCAGCTCCACTGCTAAGCTTTGATTTACTAAAGCACAACAAAAATTTCTCCCTGGAGGGAGAACGTAAATACTTGTACGTTTTAGACGACCTGGCCTACGACGAGATTCCCTTATCCAGCTGAAACACAATCGTATTTCACAGTTGGGAGGTGGTGTCTGGCAATTACTTTTTACAGCTACTACCTATGGAGCACCTTATGCTCACAAAATGTTTATTAACTAAGCCATAATTAACCCTTCTGTCAGAGTCTACTGATGTTTATCTTAAATCACAGAAACATGAAATTGCCCCCAAATATATGATGTATTAATCATTGAGAATCATTGAAGTAATAAATAGTATTGATCTGTCTCTACTGCTTTCAGCCTGTGTGAAATTTCTCTCCCCTACTCTCCCCCACTCCCTACCCCCTTTCCTTCTTTGCACCCCTTCCTGATAGCTTATCCCGAGAGTTCAATCTGAAAATACATTTCTGGTACAGTTGTCTAGATACTTCAGATGAAAGTATATTTCAATCCACATTAAATAATTTCTCATAATATCAACGGATTTGAGCTAGCATAGATTTGGCCAGTAAAAGCTTCTATGTCAGAGAAAGCCACTCAGTTTCATTGAGGTTTCATCTAACTTTCAATGAACTTGGATATTTGGGTTTGGACCCCTTTCTCAGTGGGTTGTGAGGCTTCATAACTTTATATAAATAAATAACTTGGAAATTTATGGATCTAAGTGGTTTCCTAAGGTTCTATAAAATGTCCCAGTTAGTAGTATTGAAAGAGGAATATTTTAATGTTTCATTTTTAAGTAAAATAAAATTATTACATAAAAAAGTCCTTCACATTAAGAACTATGATTGAAGGTGTGATTCAGAAACTCTCACACCAGGTTTCCAGTAAGCACATTTTTGTGAGTACATGCAAACAATTTAAATTAACAATTCTATTTTCAGAAACCATTTGATATTTGGGGCCTACGTCTCCTGTACCTGATGAGCTTATGGCTGTCTGAAAACAAAAACCAGATAGAGCAGGAGGGCTGGGGGAGGAGAGAGGGAGAGAGGCAGAGGAGGGGGAAAGAAGGAGGTGAGGGGGCTCCAAAGAAAATGGTTAGTGAGGGAGAGCCAATCACAGTCCAGCTGTTCCAAGCCAACCAAAGCATCTGGTTTCTTTAATTTAGTACACTTCATACTAAAAGGCCAGTTTGTTTACACTGTATATTTTCAGTTATTTGAAATCTCTCTTTCAAACCACTGGGTTTGTGACTTCAAGGGAGGCTTTTCAAATGGGGCTGGAGGGTATCCCACATCAGTATCCCATGGCATGAATGATACGGAATAAAAGGAGGAAAGTTACAGACATTTTAGTAGTAGTTAGCTTGCCATTTCAGACTCTTTTATTATGCCTTTCTGAGAGAACTGAAAATGCCCCCAGTTCAACTTCTATACCATGCAAACTGAGCCACGCTTTCTATACAGGTGGGCACACATGCAAGTGGATATGTGCACACCCTCAGCACATGCGGTATCTCTTTACTGTGTTCCAGAAATGCTACTTACATTTTAACCAAAGCACTAACTGAAAATACACAAAACCACCAAATTCAAGAAGAACTTATTTGGAACCCTTCTGGAAGGACTATTAAGGTTCAGCCCTCAGCGCCCTGACTGCTCCTTCACAGACCCTCTCTCAGTGAGCTCACCATTGCCAGGGATTCAGTTTCACTTCTAAGTACGGGGTGTCCCAATGCTTCAAGCCACTGTTCTCATCTGAACTCCAGTCATGGGTTTCCAAATATTTCAAAACACTTCCATTTTGCAGCCTTACTATCACCTGGATGTGCAAAACAAAACCCAACATTTTATCTAAACAAATCCCTCTTCAATCTCCATGTTTATATAATCGATGCCATCCTTCTCTTGGTCAAAAGAGTTGGAGGCCTGGCAGTTAACTTCAACTACCTCTTCTCCTCCCTGTTGGAGAAGCCAAGTCTTTTACTATTTGCTCTATAATATTTTTTTAAATTTGTCTTTCTTTTCACTCCTGTTGCTCTCTTCACCTGATACCAGAATTACTCAACTGTTTCCTGCTTGATTTTCCTCTATGTGAGACCGAAAAATATATATCCAAACGCAAAGACAGGAACAACTTCTGAATATTATAAACACAAGGGACTTAACTCCACCTAGAAAGGATTCACAATTTGAAATCATTCACAAAAAAACATAATTGTAGCCGAGGTAATTGACAAGCCATTATATTCACCGTGAGGGGCAGGTTCTTACCCATTTATCTTTTTTGTGGTCCAGGCTAACTGCATGACTGGACCTGAGCTGACCATCACAGCCTTTCCAGTGTCCGGTAATATTTGGCAAGTCTCTCCACCTTCTCAAGGTGTTGAGGCGATCGGTTTATTAATCTTTGACTTTTAAATTCAGCTAGGGTAAAAGAAGTTCAGACAGAGGAAACTTTGCTCCCATTTCTCAAGTCTCTCCATCTGGGACTGTTTGACCTCATCAAGAGCCGTAACTGCAGCAACATACAGACCAATAGCAACAGCGATGCCCGATGGGAAATGCAGCTGGAAAACAGGAGGCGAGAGTTAGGCAGCGAGGGCTTGGTCATAAACAATTAAGGCCTCACTGTGACACCTTTGTGCCTGTGTAATTCCCACTGACGTCAATTCCATGTTATGGGTGCTTTAGGACCGCAGGAAAGAATCTCACATTGCTTCACAGATCAGAGTTGCTCTCATGCAAAGCTGTAAACAAGCAGTTCTCAGAGTGTGGCCCTCAGATCAGAGTGTGGCCCACATCTCTCTCGTGCATTTTGCAGTGGCTACTGCTCCTCTGTGTAGCTCTTCATCCTGGCATTTATCACGGCCTGCTTCTCTCTTCCATGGAGCTTCTTTAGGACAGGAGCCATTTTTTAGTAATGTTTGTAAAAATAACACTTGGCTCTTTCCCTAGTACATAGAAGTGGCTCAATAAATGTTTACTAAGCAAAGGAATGAATGAGTTAATGAATAAAGACAATGGTTGTTCCTTAGGACAGAGATTTGAGAAAGAGCTTCCCGTCAAATGGGTAGCCACTGAACAGAAATGGCTCATCAGCAGAGATACGACAGTTCATAACAAATGAAAAATGGCTGCAAATCTTCCTATGGACCTCAAACTGAACCATTTTGAACCACTCCAAAGAAACTGGAAATTTCTTTTCATGCTGTTATTTTCATCTCATATTTCCATACTCCTATTAGGACTAGGGGAAGACATGTGGAAATGAAACCCTGAAGGCCATTTTTGAAGAAGTTAAAATTTAAATGGAAGGAGGAAAGATAAGAAATCTTCTGTGAGAATGTTTGTTCTGACTGCCAAACTTTCAGCCTCCAGAGACTTAAGGGCGGGGGTGAGGGGGCGGGGTGACGTATTTTGTGTGAGATTGGAGAGCATGTAACTTTAGGTGCTTCTTCAGTCTGAACATAAATTCTGAAAACTAGGAAGTTGATCTCAAAGAACTGGAACAAGCCTGGAATTTCATTTTGTATCATGTTCTCTAGAGACACAGGGACCGAAAAAGGGGGAGGGGTTATTTGCTCAGCTTGAGAACATGACACCGAACACAATTTTTTTTTCATTCCTTTTCTCATCATTCTAGCATATGATCTAGAGGAACTGCAGGTGGGTGGTTGGTTTGGATCCAGTTCCCAGACCCTACTGCTCATTAATTGTCCTTGTTTTATTTATATTCTGATATTTGGAGTGATTTTCCCACACTGAAGTAGGATGGAACCCAATCTACCAGGGAGCACCTACTCTCAAGCTCTCACACTCATTCTGAGTGAACAAGAGCCATGATGTCTCAATGGAACAAGGTGTTAAGAAAGTGTCACCAGAACAGCTGGGAGCCATGATCTTTGCGAAATCATTGGAAATGATAGAAAAGTCTTTCTCTTTGCCTTCATCCAAATGGCTGGTCTCTGAGTCGTGACTTCTGGCTTCTATAATTGGGATTTAACCCTAAATTATGTTGGCAAGAGTCAAAAGTCAAAGCACTTGGAAAATTCAGGTGTACAAATAAAACACCAGCCCTTAAGTGGTCTGTGTCTGAAGAATGTCTGCTTCTAACACAGAAAGTCCAACAGAATTTTCTGCAATGATGAAACTATTCTGCCCTGTGAAAGAGTGTAGCCACCAGCCATGTGCAGCTATTGAAACCCAGGAACTGAACTTAGTGAAACTCAGAAATGGAATTTTTAATTTTACTAAATTTTCATTAATTTAAATTTAAATAGTCACACATGGTTAGTGATTATGGTATTGAACAATACAGTTTCAAGATTGGGTCTTAGTGTGTAAAACAAACATATTGAACATACATAGTGATGGTTTTAAAAATGGAGACAAAGTCAGGGTACTGCTATGCCTGATGAAAGTGTATTTACTCTTTAAGAGTGCAGAGTTCTCCAAATCAGACAACAGTATGAAGGGAATGATCCCGTTTATAGAAAATGGCATGTGTGTCCATACAGAGATGTCTGGAAAGGTCTTCACAAAATGGGTTTTCCCTGGGCGATAGGATTTGGGCTACTTTTTACTTTGTACTTTTCTTGTGTGTTTTTTTTTTTTAAATATCTTTATTGATTTCAGAGAGAGGAAAGGAGAGGGAGAGAGAGAGAGAAACATCAATGATGAGAGAGTCATTGATCGGCTGCCTCCTGCACGCCCCCGACTGGGGATCGAGCCCGCAACCGGGCTTGTGCCCTGATCGGGAATCGAACCCCGATCTCCTGGATCTTAGGTCCATGCTCAACCGCTGAGCCACGCCCGGCCGGGCTGTGTTTTGTTTTGTTTTTGTTTTTGTTTTAATTTGCAATAAGCATGCATAGATTTTTTAAAAAATTATAAGGCTTTTTTATGAGACTGTACAGTGTATACTTTTCAACATTAAATTCAGCCACCTCTTATGATATAAACTACAGAGCCCAAAAGACGAATATTTGGAAGTTGAACACGGAGTTGTGTGCATCTTTTGCTCACCCAGGAATCCAAAGAGATTCTATTTCTTTTTGTCTTCTTCAGACACCAGCACTTTTTTTCAGGCTATTTAAAATGTTTTATCACCTTTGGCATTCTGAGGTACCCTGCGGTATGATCACCCATCTGGAACTAGGATGCTCAGATATCCAAGCCTACTTTAACACTGACTTTTTCCAGGGAAGCAACTGGGTGCGGCGGACTAGAGTGGGTCTTGCAGGGGTAGGTGGGGAAGGGGCAATGCTCCTGAAAGTGGTCATAAAAGTGCCCACTCATACATTTTTCTTAAGTCAGATATGTTGTGAAGGATGAGTGCTTAGCTAAATGTTGGAAAGGCACTCCAAGAATACAATTATTTATCAAACACCTATCCAAAGATGAGTAGCTCACATTTTGCCCTCACTGGCATAGGTTTTATTTGCAGATGAGTTAGTCCTTTGAACGCTGCCTTTTGGTGCAAAGCCACATCCTCTTTGTACCTGGCCTACAACTCTGCTCAGTGTTCTTGCAGAAGAGGACCCTGTGCCTGTGCAAAAACATCCTTCTCATGTGATTGCTCTTTCCTCGATTTATCACCTGGCACCCTGGAGCACTCAGCTCACATGTAGCTTGGCAGTAGCTTCACATTCAACTGAACTGAACATTTTATTTAGTAGCTAACCTCAGTTCACCCTGGAATGAGATTAGAATCAGGAAGTCTGGCCAGGTTTGAATTAGCAATGATGACTCCTTAGGATTTCAAATAATCATGGAAACCTATGTGCACCTATGTGAGCCAGACTAGACCTCCAAACACATTCATGTGCATTATCAAGTAGCTCAGCATTTCAATAAACAACAAAAGAAAGTATGCCAGACTTTTGAAAAATAAAAAAATTCAGGATTGATGAAACTGCTTTCACAAACATAATTGTAGGAATATTATACAGTGCAATAATAATGATAAGGACTTACATTTATAATATTCTGCTTTTTGAAAGCTCTCTGAAAAGCCTTGAGGATTAATATTCATTAAAAATATGTTTTATTTAAAAATATACATTGAGATATGTATTTCACATGGGCCAATTAACCTAATATTTTAAATGAATTTTAACCTTTATACAACTAATACCACATGTAGCTTAAAAAGTCAACTAATACTATGACATTTACAACACCCAAAAAGCAATTCTTTCTCTCACCGCCACCCCAATCACACACCCCACTGGTAGTTATTTTCAACAGTTTCATATTTTTTTATTATGGTATTTACCTCCATATTTCTAAATAATATATTATTTTGCTATATCTTAATATTCAGTTTTAGACATCTAGAGACAATTAGGAATTAGCACTCTGACATGTCCCCCTCCCTCATTCCCACACTGTCCATTTCCTAATCATTCCAACTTGAGTTAAATCATATCCATTATTATAGTTTTAATATTTCACAGCTGAGCCACATTGGGCACTATGTTTCTGTTTTCTTTAGTGTATGCCATTTTAAAAAAAGTTTGCTTAGTGTTTTGTGTATCCAAAATAATGGTAAAACACATGAATATTATCCAGCGCAACAGGTGTGAGTTTGTTATCTTGTGCATTCTGCTTGCAGACCTCCTTTCTGCAGCTATTTGTCACTGTCCTCCTGGACATTCTCTTTCCTTTTCTTCTGTGTTGAATGTTCTATTTTTATTTTTTCCTTCCCTCTCTTTCTCTCTCTCCATTCTCTTAAAGCTTCCTGACACTCTGTAATCCTAGTACATTAGTAATAAGTTGCATGATATTTTGGCTCTCTTGAGACCACCAAGACACTTTCCTGATTCCTTCTCTCCTTTAATGCTTTGGACAATTCAGGTTTAAAAGAGTCTAAAACATGCTTCTGTTATGGCTAAAGAGAAATGCTCAAGACAGAGTTAGAGATACAGAGTGAGACTGTGGCTTGAAAACATTTTACTCATTAACAAAACTGTTGCCCAGTCTTTGATTTTGATTTTCCTTTATCAGAATTAACAACTGAATGATCTCGTGTAAAGGAAAAATATCTAGTTTCCCCAAATTCCTTTTTGTCCTAAGAACGGTGGGAATGAATTCTCCAACAGGGAATTAGACCTACTTGGTAGCTGTGGGAACTAAAATTTTTCATTTGATTCAGATATGGGACTTTGGTGAAATTTTATTTTTTGTATTTGCATTTTACCCTCATAACAAGTTTTATAAAGTATGTTGAGATTCTCAGCTGGGAAGGTACAAATTGTTATCATCCATGGCCACTTATTCTCTAATTCGCTTTGGTGATGTGGTTCTAGATTTACACTATATGCAGCTATCAAGCTGCTCCATAGGCTGAATTACATCCCGCCCTCCAAGCCCTAAATCCATATGTTAAAGTCCAAATCCCCAGCTCCTGACTTAACCCCCAGTACCTCAGCATGTGGTAGGAAACAGGGGCTTTAAAAAGGTAATTAGGTTAAAGTGAGGACATTAGGGTAGGCCCTTATCTAATGTGATTGGTGTCATCTACAAGCCAAGGAAAGAGGCCTCAGCAGAAACCAACTCTGCCGACACCTTGACTTTTAGGCTCGAGAACTGTGAGGCAATAAACTGTGGCTTTCGCCACCCAGTCTACAGTACTTCGTTATGGCAGCCCTAGCAAAGTAATACAGTTGCCCTTAATTTTGTCACTCAGGAAAGAAAATTTTCACCTTTATTTAACCCAATCACATGCTCCACACAAAAGGGGGCACCTTTCATATTTGCTGCCCCAAACCTCTCTCAGTGCCTGGCACCCAGGGCTCAGCAGTGTGTGCCGAGCTATGTACGCTCGCCTTGACGTTACTCAGATGCAGGCCTCAGTGTGGCCCTAGTCATGTGATGCTGTGGTACAGAAACGGAGCCTGTGAAAGAGAAGGCAGGTTTCAGAGCAGTCACCCCTGTTGACATTGCCACCTCAGATATTCCATCAACACACTTTAACCAGGAGAGTTGGCCAAACGACGCAAGAACCAACCATGTTCTCAGAGGAGAGCGGCCACGAGCGATCCTACTCACTGGGGCTTCTCCAAAAACAGAAGGGCGTGCTGAGTGGTTCTTAGCTGTTCCTTCCAGAACGTATAGGTGAGCCAATAAAAACCACTTGAGCAGCTTCATCAAGCCTGCTGACAAGCCGGAAAGGTCCAGAATGGACACCTGACCCACGTCTGTTGTCAGGACATTACCCACCATGGCAACCAGGCAGTTTCCAGCCTGCAGGCTGGTCTGCAGCTCCCCTGAGAGGGACCCGGCCGGGCAGGGCTCTCAGTACCAACAGCAGCATCCTGTCAAAGCCTCTCCCGCGACCTTTCTCAGGAGGGAAAGAGAACGACAAGATGACAGGCACCAGACCATCCATACTCAGGAGGTCTTAGTGGCATAGCGTCGGTCGGAAACACGCCGTCTAACAAGGGTCACGGGCTCTTGAGAGCAATGCGGCCCCGTGAAGCTTACGGCGAAACTGGGAAAGGGAAAACACAGTCACCGGGAGGCCTTTTTCTCTTCCCTGAGATCAACAGAAAAATGAAGACACCAAATTCAAGCATCCATCTAATCAGGTGCCCCTCCCCCCATTTCCTATCAGGGAAACTTGTTCAGTCCCTCACAGCGCTGGTGACAATTTCCGTCCGTCTGTCTAGCCCTCCCCGATTTCCTCCCACCCTCCTTATGTTCTGTCTTCCCCGTTGGATCGTAGCCTCCACGAGGGCAGCAGCTAGGTTTGTAGTGTTCACCAAATGCTTGCCACATAATAGATGTTCAACAAATATTTGCTGAACGACTTAATTAATGACATATGTCAATGGAAACCAAAAGAAGAAGCTAACATCTATTTAGTTCTTACTGTGCTGTGCACCTTATAAGGTGCTCTCAAAGGCTCATCTCATTTAATTCTTAAATATTAAATGATGCACTCTGAACGCGTTTTTAAATGAGGAAGCTGATTCCCAGAGAAGTATCACTTCTTAGTGTTTCTGTAATTATTGTAGGAGGGACTATCTCTCTTTCCTCTTTTTCAGCACTTTGAAAATAAAATTCCCAATATTTTGAAATTCAACTTTTATATATTTTACTTTCCCTCATCCAACCTTTCTGATGTATTAGCAATCCCAAGCTTTGAGTAATGCTGAGGTGAAGGCTGAGGTTGGCTGCAGAGACTATGGCAGCTCAGTTACAAGACAGTCTCTGTAATTTTGTTTTCATTGGTTATTTTCAATATATTTATTAGGTTGTTAAATTGAACCATGTTGACTGTCTCCAGCCAAGTTTCTTACAGTGCAAATGGCACATTAACTATGCAGCTATAGTGAAAGGAGTCAGTACTCCTAGGTGAGTGCCTAAAACAGAAATACTGATGGGCAAGTCATGAGTGGGTCGAAGGTTCAATGTGATCTTTTCCAAACCTCTCTGGTTTGGAAATCTAACTAGAAACCTCCTGGGGTCAAGGCTTCTGATGAGATTCCTGGAGCTTCTTGGTCCAGGCGTGGGTTTGCAACACTTGGGAAAGAGTCGACCACAGGGATCTCAGCACTCCTCATTCTGGCTCAGCTGCGAAGTGCTGAGCTGCGTGAAAAGCAGTACGTTTGGGGGAGGTTGTGGAGACTTTTTCAAACCTCAACAGGAATTTCAATTGTTCACTTTGAGCAAAAGTTTGGGTTTGGTTCCCATGTAAGCCCAAATAACTTGTTTGCTACTGACTTTAGCTTTTGGATTAGAATTATAGGTGTTCAAGTAATATGATAATGTAAGAAAATTAATCTGTTATAGTACTTTAGTTTGTTAATAATAAAAAGTCAATGTGTTGCAAGTTAAAAAAAAGTCAAGGAGCACCATTCTAATTGATCAGAGTGGATTTTTTTTTTCTTTTTTTTTTTTAGCACTTTAAAGTATACGAAAAAATAGTGTTTTTTAAATTAAATGAATTATGGCATAAATGAAAGTCTAAAATGCTATCCCATCTGAATCAATGCTGACTTAAAAAGAAAAAGTAAATTCGAGTACACACATTTTTTTTCTTTGAACAATATTGTCATCAATGAGGCCTGAATATGCGAATATTAATGATATGAGAGCCACATATTAATATAATACGTTGTGAAAAATAAAGGTTTGAAAGCAAATTGAGTGGATTTTCATAAAGCTTAATAAATATTCTACCTGGATATCACTGTGAAATTATAAAAATTTGCCTTAATCTATTGATTCTAATCCAAAAGGAATTGAAATGTGATGGACTTTTTCTCTGGTTCAATTGGAATTTAAAGACTCGATTCATTTCTTTATAAACTCTTTTGGATGTCACATCAAAATGACATGTTATCAACTATTTTTGAGTTTAAGTAGTTGTTTCTTAAAACTGGTTTTAAATCCTTTCTTTTGCTTTTTTGAGGCTGTGATTCTTTAAAATATAGTGTAGCATATTCAACTGATAGCTCAGTTGACTGCAACTTAATATGTATACTGAGAAAGAGTTGACCAGTGGGAGGATTTTTAACTTTTGATATTTATCAGTTTAATATTTTTTAAATTTTGGGATTTTTTTGTGCTCATTTTAGCTCAGATTTGCTGTTTGAGTAACACTTTTTATTTGACGGCAACAGAGGGGAGAGAGAGAGAGTGAGATAGGCTCCCTCTTAACTGAACCTTTGCACATTTATATTTACCAATCTGAATTTTTTTTTGACATTTAGTTTTGTGATATTCTTACAAGGCAAGTCACCTCTGAGTTATTTCTGATGAAGACATTGTGATTTTAACACAGCAACAAAACCAAAAAAAGAGCAAACAAAAATTTAAGATTTAAAAAAATATAATTGTATATCATAGAACTAAATTTTCAAAAATGAGGGAAATGATTCATTGAAAAGACTCATCTTATTTCAATTGGTTAGATATGAATTTAAAACATTTCAAAGAGTCTATTACTAACTGCCTTCCTGAATGCCTTCAAAGCTCTGCACATTTATACAATAAAATGCTTTTAAAATAGCAGCTTCGCATTTCTGAGATGGCCTTAAACCGTACTATTTCAAAGGCTAAAGTTGAGGGACAAAAATCATGACTTTCTTCCTGAGGACACGCTCACTGCTGAGTGTTCTCGAATCCCCCAGTGCGGCTGAGCGCGCGGCCTGCGGCCGTGTTCACACCTGCGAGTGCTGTCGCCCGGTCTTCCAAGTGGCCTGGAGACTGCTTGCTGCATGCACAGCGCGTTTGCCCTCTCTAATTTGTCCCTGCCTGCTTACTGCTTCCAGCTCCTTTGCCTTTGAAGTTTCCTAGAGAGGACATTTTCAAGTTGTTTCAAAGTTGTTTTTCCTTTGCTATGCAGATGAATGCGATGTGGGCAGCTAGCTGCTGAACTGCTTTTAGGATTAAGCCACGAAGCACAAATTCTCCTTTCAGATTGCACTTCCATTTTTTCCCTTCTCCTGAAGAAAACCAAGAACCAGAAACTCAGTTCCTTCTAAATTAATTGGAAGATCATTGTTTGCCGCTTTCCCCCTTCCTGACTTCCCTTTTCATTGACTCTGAAAGGGAAGTGTGTGTCACACTCATTTCAGAGGAATGCTCGCAATTTGGCGGTAGATTCTGCAAACTCCAATTAGTGATCCACAAGGTGTTGGGAAAACAGAGCCCGATGTGTGGGAAATGCTGGGCGGCTCGCTTCCAGCAACTGGAAAAACACCTTCCTTGCTTAGATGGGAAGCCACATCTATATCAACATGAAACGCTGGTCAGAGTCACATCTACAACAGTCAAAATGCAAAACAAAACAAAACAAAACAAGGAAAACACCTTAATTCTAGCTCTGCTTTGTGCACAGTTCTACACCTTGCTATTCTAGCCTTAATTAGAATCTCTTATATAGTTTTAGTTTTTACAATTTAAATACTGTTTACTTTTCATTCGGTCACTTCAATAAAAAATATTTATGCTGAGCTTTGGGTGTACAGTTCTTCACAGAGTATATCTAGGGGTGGTGGTGAAAGTTGATGGCAGAGTAGGCGGTCAGAGTTGAGCAATAGCAATAAATTTAGTGCAGGCTCACTTAGAACTGGGATTATTTAGTCTGAAGAAAAATGGGTAAACTGTGACAGTGAAGACATTTGGAGCTGAAAATTTTTATATGCCTACCTCATCTTATCTAGAATGTTTATGTGAATGAGGGAGAAAGACAAATTATGCATTTCCATCGTGTGGAGGAATCCCTACGGAGATAAGAAGCAGTTGTCCAGGAGAACACTCAGGCAGGCAGTGACAAAGAGGCAGCCAGGATTCACCTTTCTCTGTCTTCAGATTTGTGCTCTATTTCCCCACCTCTTCTGCTTCAGGTGCTAAGTGATGTTGTCCAACTTTTTTTTTCTTTTAAAAATTATATTTATCACTGTACTTGATGAAACAGAATATATACTGTGTACCTGACAGTTTTTTGAAAAAAACTCCCTTTTACTTTAGATATCTGTTCCCATAACTGGTTTGCATCTACATAGCGAGAGAGCTGAATGGATCTTCTTTTTCTTGTCGAAAGAGTCACATTCTCTAAGGGCTTTGCATTTTTCTTAATTTATGGATGTTTTAATAGGAAAATGATAGCTTTATAAATGAGCATCAACAAGGTTTCATTTCTGTATAGGACTTAGTTCAGAATCATCCCACCATGTCTTCTAGAAGGATCAGACCAGGCCCAAACAGCACACAAGGAGTCCAGGGACAGCCCTGCTCTCAGGGCTTGCCGAGGCATCCTGGGTGAGCCAAATTTCCCTGCCTCAGGGGCACAGCGCTCACGCTGTTGTGCAGCGGGGACAGGGGATGACTGCGTTGCATTGCAGTCACTTCCTTCTGGATTGCAACAAGACTGACTAAAAATACAGAGCCACATGTGGACATGCCTGGATAAAATGTAAAAAAACAAAACAAAACACAACAACTTTTATGGAAACCATTGGAGTGTGACAAGCTTTGAGGAAGTCCTGTGGCAGTGGTGAAATTGTTGACCTGATTGTAAACCACTGGTTAGAACTCTGAAAATCATAGGAGGAAATACTATTTTCATACTATTACTAAGAACTGATAAAATTAAAAGCATAACTTAGTGCTTAAAATCTGAATTAACTGTTCAATGACAGCTACTATTCTAGAAAACAGATCCTTCTGAAATCTATGTCTAATCAGGCATTTTTAAAAATCCCAGAACACAATATTTAGATGAAAATATCATATAACTACCATTCCTGATTAGATATACTAAATTTCATAATTTATAATATTATTGAATCTACAAATGTGCACCCTGCATTCCTTGTTTGCTGTTTGGATTTGGTTTGGTTCTTTTGGAAGGCAACACCTATGTCCTCAGGGTATGAGGAAGGGGTGGTAAGATATTGAACAGAATACTGCAGAGCCTCCTCAACTGGAGTTAAAGGAGCAACGTCCCTGCACCCTGGGATTCAGACAGATGCTCGAAGACCACCAGGGTACTATTAACTATAGTAGAGGCAATGGACTTACAGAATTGTAAAATCGAGCCCAAATTCTCTTTTTAAATTAGCATGGCACTCATAAGCATTAGCACAATTTCTCATATGAGAGAAAAAAGATGACTTTCTCAAACGTAATTTTGGAAGACAAATGCTTAACTTGATAAGCTTTTTTTTGCAAATAATTGTGTAGGAGACATGGTTATTAACATGATTACATAACATCTTCAACATAAACTGAGAAAACCCTGCAAGCCCAGGTTTTAGCAGCATTCCCAGGTAGCTGCTGTCAAAGTGCTCTGCCCCAGATAAGTCCAAGCGGGTATCTCCTCCACTGACTGTTAGGCACATGTCTGTTCTGTAGTACTGGAGCTACAGGTTGTCTGTAAGGACAGGGCATAAACGTAGTTGCACGCACACAAACGCATGCCACACTTACAAGCCTACAAACGGTTGGACTCTGTTACTTGCACTTGTGTGCTCACTTATTCACAGCAAATACTTATTGAGCATCTACTAAGTGCCAGGCATAAAGCAGTGACAAATACTGTTTCTGTTCCTAAGAGCTTACAGTGTTTTGGGGAAAGGTGGAAATAAATAATTACAAGTGTCATGAAGAAGAATGAAAGAGGCAATAGGAGCATGTACTAGGGGCCTAAGCTATCAGAGGCATCAGGAGGGGCCTTCCTGAAAGAGTGACAATTAAGCTAACGACAATGAAAACAATGCTGTTATGGGCCATGAGACTGACTCCCTTTTAGAAGGAAGGGAAATGAATGGAGTTGGTCGTCCTACCTCCATTATAAAGATTTTGGTGAAGGTTCCAGATGTGATGGTGAAGAGAACTATATGACGTAGCTGAGAAGGGGGTCGGACCAGGCAAGGGAACAAAACAGAACTCAACCTGAGGCGTTCAGAGCTACAAGGCAAGAGTGGTCTCCATTACGGCCCACACTCGAGGGAACAAGTGGTCTGTTGCTGGTTCCTTCTTTCGAGACGCTTCTTCCCAGTGTAGTAATCAATGAACTTGCCACCAACAGAGCAGCAGGTGAGTAGCTTTTGCATTTATGAGATAGAAAGCTGAAGTTTTCATTTGCCTGCTGTTTGGTGATTTTTGGCTTCTCATGCACAGACAAGAAAAAGTAATTTGGTTTGTTTTTGTTCTTTTAAAGCATTTGTTCGACCTGTTTGTGCTTCTTCTTTACAGCTTCAATGCTAATACAGCTGCACTTTCAGATACATTGCAGCTACTAATAGTTTTCTGTTTCACACTGAAACGAATCCCAGAGTGAAACGATGTACAATTAAGAAACTGCGAATATTTTGATAGTTTTATCACGTTAATAGAATCCTAAGCCAGATGCTGTTCTACACATTGTATTAAAAATTATGTTTTTTCATTCAACATTATTAATTAAATGAACTGTAATGAGTATCTACCCTGCCCTGGGCAAATGGGTATGTGCTGGAGGGAAATTTATTATGTATCCAGGGAGATATGAAATATATAATAATAACTAGGGCACAAGCTAGGAGATGAAAAAGATGCTATGGGTTACAATCATGGGGGTGTTTATTACTGAGATATTAGGGAAGGCTACGTAAAGGTGGGGACTGGGCTGATTCTTGAGGGATAAGGGAGTTTGGAAATGAGAGAGTTGGATACAAGGTATGAATGTCCAAGCGAGACAAGAGTAAATGTTCAGAGGCAGGAAGGAACAGTGGGGAAGTGAAACATGAGCTGTCACGTTTTGTTGGCACCGAGGGAAGGTGAGGCAGAGAAGTGGAAAGTAAAGAGTGGGGCCAGCTCATGGTTTGCCCTGGATGCCAGATCAGTGGGGAGCCACTGGAAGATTCTGAAGAGAATGGCATAAGCAGAGCTATGCCTTGGAAAGAGTGCCCTGTGTTTAGGATGGATTCGTCTTTAGGACACGTTGAAAGCAGGAAACTCGGGGGACTACTGCAGAAGCCTAGGTAAGCAATAAGGAGGCCTGGCTTCCCAGGGTGGTGGGAGAAATAGGCAGGAGGATATGGCTGGGAAGGAGATTAAAAGGCATATATAGTTCCTTTGATTTTGTGAGATATTTCTGGTTTATTTTTAATCTCAAAATATCCAATTATGGTTTTAAAGTGGTATCTGTGAGATTTATCAGCCACTGAGCCAGATTCTCCATGTGCCTAGGTTAATCATCCACTGTTAGCGCAAACGCTGCTTACTCTTCCAGGCCACTGGCTCCAAACTGGCGAGTCCCTGCTTGCAGTATTTCCCATATCTGCTGAAAATTCATTTTCTTCTATATTGTCCCTCATAGAACCTTCTTCTTACAGGCAGGGTAATTCATATTAGTCTCATTTTACTGAAAACCTGCCCAAGATCATAACAAATATTTTATTACAGGTTCTTTTCACTATCTTTTATTGTCTCTCAATTTGCCTCAATTTTAAGGGTGCAAGCCCATACTAAGGTCTTGATAATCTAGAAGAGTAAGAGGAAATCTAATCCAGACCCAGGTCAGTGTGATCAGTTTCTGCTCCCCTTGCTTCCCCTCCCTGTCTTCCTGCCCCACGAGAGTTCCCAATGGCCTAGAGTCAACTGGTAGATTCCAGTGCCTTCCTAGGACAACTTCAGGCTTCATTCAGTTCAATCTGGGGCCTTGGGAAGGACTTCAGAACCTCTCTAGAAGGGGATTTGGACTTTTACGTCGGGTCAGAGACTACCTGGGTATTGGTGGTGGAGAGGATGGTGGCAGGAGGGAAGGGAGCTGTTGTTCTCAGGCCTGAAATGGTCTTCTGCCATTTTGTTTACTTGGCAATTACCTGACCTTCTGAAAAACCTCCATGGAAAGAGGCTGTGTATTATCCTAGTTAACAGTGTGAGTTCTGGGGATCCCCAATGTGAGTTGAAATTCTGCCTCATTAGCTGTGTGGCCTTAGACAACTATCCTAACCTTTCGGTGCCTTCATTCTCCTATACACAAAACAGAATAATAGGATTTACCTCGTGAGGGAGATGAGAGGACTGCATGTGAGGCATTAGAACCCAGCTCAGTCCATAAGCTCCGCATACTGTCAGGTGCGGTGAGGCCTCCGCTCCTCCATGCTCTCACGCACCTTTGCCCTACTCTGTCATAGCAAGCACCACACAGTATTTTATTGTTTCCGTTTTTGACTTGTCACTAAACCGAGTTTCTTGAGGGCTGAAACAGTAATGTTAATATCCAACCTTTGTGGTCTGACGATGTACCAGAACTATGTTAACTTACAAATGAGAAGACTGTGTCTGAGAGGTTAGTTTGCCCAGAATCACAAATGCAGTAAAGCGACAGCCCAGGATTCAGAGCTGGCTATGTTACTTGCATTTTCAATCACCACCTTGTAGTATCTCAGTCTTTAGTCACCTTTGTACACGCCTTGAGCCCGATGCAATGCCTGGCATGCGTTAGATGCTCATTTAATGCTTGATGAATGGGTTTGATGGATTTTACCCTATGGGTGGTTGAGTCTGAACACATCTCATGGGACCTGTGTTGGGTAGTGTTAAGTAACTGAAAGCACTGAGAGAGACTGTTGTCCCAATTTGACTTTTATATTTGGCAAGTAATGCTACCCTTTGTTCTTATATGGGGGAGGGAGAAAGATGAGTCATTAAAGGTTAAGTTAATTGCCCAAGAGTTCCTGATCCCAGACTAGTTCTCAGGCCTCTCTACCCAAAACAACTATTTTTGAATTGGGGCAGAATTTCTTAACATCCTTTATTAGACTCCTCCGTAAACAATACTGTTGACATTAAATTGATTCATTTGGAAATAAAGTTGTTTGTTATGCTACTAGCTAATAACTGAATTTAAGAGTAAAATAAAACAGAAGGTGGCAGTCAACTTCGTAGCGTTTGTCTCTTTCATTTACATTCACGTATTCAAGAAATCATGATTGTGAGCTACTCCCCAGCCACCACCACGCACAGCCCCACGTTCTGGGAAGCAGCATGACAATCCTGCTGGGGTTTGCTCTGAAACAGCAACCAAGACCACTCAAAGGGCTCTTCGCTTTTCAAGAAGCACAAAGTATCAAAGGATGTGTATAAAGTGAAAAGATGCCCAGACTCGAAATCAGAAGCCAAGATTACAATCTCAGCTGTCACATGGTGATAACACCTGGAGTTCACTGAGTACATACTCAGTGGTAGGTACTGTGCAAAGCCTTCTCATTCACTATATTATTATTTTAAAAATTTAAAAACATTTCATTAAGATTTCACTGACATATAAAAATTGTATATGTTTAACATGTACAGCATAATGTTTTGATATCTGTATAACAGTGTAAAATGATTACCGCAATCAAGTTAATTAACATATCCAAGGCCTCTACCTAGCTATCACTGCCTGTGTGTTGAGGAGATTTGAGATCTACCCTCTCAGCAAATCACAAGTACACTATTCAGTATCTTTAACTATCACCCCATACTGTACATTAGGTCTCCAGAATGGAAACTTGGTACCCTGACCAGCATCAATCTATTTCCTTCTCCCCCCAACCCCTGGCAACCACCATCCTGCTCTCTGCTTTTATGAACTTACCCATTTTAAATTCCACATATGAGTGATATCATGCAGTATTTCTCTTTTTTGTTTTGCTTAGCATAATGTCCTCCAGTTTCATCCATGTTGTTGTGAATGGAAGGCTTTCCTTTTTAAGGCTGAATAATTTCATGTATATGTACATGGATGTATCTATCCATCATTTGTCAAAGGACATTTTAGGTTGTTTCCAAATCCAAAGGCTTCTCATTTAATAATTTATTAGCTATATTATTTGGGAGAAATCTTTTATGCAACTTGAGCCTCAGTTTCCCATTTGTGGAGTAATAATTCTGTATCTCTCAGCCTCACGAGATTGTTATGAGGATCAAAGAAGGTGATATGAATGTGAAAGCTCCTTATAAAAAGCTTGTTTCTATTATCACAATTTCGATTTTCTTGTAATTTATACATTTTCTCTGATTTATTGCATTTTTATTCGGCTAATAAAATAATTTTAGGTTCCTGTTTGTATGCTTCTTCTGTAAAACCAATATCTATACTATTGG
This sequence comes from Miniopterus schreibersii, assembly GCF_964146895.1. Lineage (NCBI taxonomy): Eukaryota > Metazoa > Chordata > Mammalia > Chiroptera > Miniopteridae > Miniopterus > Miniopterus schreibersii. Next base: position 73,005,796 of record NC_138107.1, on the reverse strand, counting down.
CTATTTATAAATATAAATTTTAATATATTAAGTTTTCTTAAAGCGGGCAGCAAAGAAAAGAGGGTGGAGAAAACAGAGCTGGGAAAAAACATAGGGAGAGGAAAAATGACATAAATCAAATGGAAGCAAAAAGAATCAGTTCGCTCCTTCAAAGTCAGGGACAGGGTGAAGGTCTGGGGTTCTGACCCAGATGTAGAAACAATCCTTATTCAGAAAAAAACTCTGCAAAATAATGTTTAGCTAAGGAAGAAGGGGGGATAAATTAGATATTCATTTTTATCAACTAGATTTAAAATAATTATCCACTTTGATTCTGCTGTAACCTAACTTTTCAGACTAATATTCTACATCAGAACACAAGTGTTGGAAGTTTTACTTAATGTTTCATGCTTGATTTCTTGATTCCAAACTGGATTGTAAATTCCCAAGAGGAGGGGTCATAGATCGTATTTCTTCCTTCGTGTCCCTCTCCAAGCCTGGCAGAGGCCTGAGTGCTGGTGGGAGCAGAATGCTCAGTTGATGGCAGGTACCTTTGTAGGGTGACACTGATGTTCCTACAATCATCAGCATGAGCTTCTTAATTAAAATGTAGGACCATTGCCTTTTATTTATGGAAGCAGCTTATATCAACTGTGAGGAGGTGAGAGCTAAACTGTTAAATGTGAAATAACTATGAAAACTGAATGGCATGAGTTTGGGGGAATTAATCAAGTGGACTTTAGGATAGTATTCAAACAGCCACTATGTTCTTGGAGTTTGCATAATTAAAACTTAGAAATTTATGCCCAGTATCTAGGCTTTTCCTGCTCAAATGCAGGAAAGCCATCACCCACCCTTGCCAAAGTTGTCATTCTGAGCTTAAATCAAATGTGGGCTCTGTTTCAAGTGACTGTGCCCTCCTGGCATGGCTCAGGCCTCCACGGCTCACACACTGGCTGGTGCAGAGAGAGGAAAGTTTACATCTGCATAGCAAGTAGGAATGTGTCTTTTGATCCTATGTCCAGGGGTTTGATTAATTCTGTATAATTGCATTGAGGAGCTATTGAGAGATCAGAGCTAGAGATGGAATCTGCATTCATTCTTCCACCTGTCTCAGCCTGAAAATTTAGTCACCTTTAATTCTTACCCTGTAAAGTTGCTATTACACAGCTCTTGGTCCAAAGCACAGGTCAACTTTATGTGTCAGCACTGTTCATGCTGAGAAACTGCTCAGAGTGGCTCATTCATAATTCATGCATCTGAAAAGTGGATTATGTGCATTTAGGTTGCTGACTTCCCAATCCTATTTCTGATATTTTCGTAGCAGAACCTAAAAGCCTTACACTATTTCTTATATAAATTACTATTTATATAAGGCTATTTCTTATATAAATTACTTTTTTTCTTTCACATCAGTGTCCTCATTGGAATTCCCTTAGTCTAATAGCACAAGTAAATGAATATGGTATAGTTGTTTTTCCTTGACTTCTATAAGATACCACCTATGAAAATCTCTCCTCCCTCTGCCCCCCCTTTCATCTTTCCCAAATCCACATTTTACAGCATAAGCGGATACCAATCAACACCTGAGTTGATAACAATTAAGGTATGTAAGCGTCCTGACTCTACCATTGCTTGAAACACTGGACTATCATATACCTGGACTGCTAATGACCAGTAGTACCTCCCAAGGTGAAATCCTTTTCACTAGTCCTATTCCTCTAAAATCAATTAAACATATATTCTTCTTCTTAATTCTTTTTGACTGTTATTTCTACCTTTTAGCTGAGTTCCCAGGAACTAGACCTTGGAAGTGGGATGGAGCTAAGGGGTGGGATGAACAGTCTTTTTTCAACAAACATGCTGTTGTTCCGAATATTTTCAGGTTTCTTTGGAGACTTTGGCGTGAGCAGATGTTATATGTTCTCCGGGTGTCCTTTGTCTCCAATTGAAGATCATCCAAACTCTGAAATCTCATAAGGAAATCTAATGGTTTTTCTTAAACAAAACTAGGAGACATTGACCCCTGCCAGCACCATTAAGAAATGAACTATTATGTTGATCTCTTTACAAAACCCTGGTTTTTTAAGGAGTTTCTCTCTGTGGTGCTTTGGAAAGTTCTGCTGCTTGTCAAGAATGATCAATCTCGATTCCTAAAAAGCTGTGGCTGGAATTCTAACGGCAACATGTTGTGAATTGGCTTCTTGCATTCATACGTCTTAAGCAGATATCGTCCCAACAAAATGACAATCCAGAGACTAGGCTCAAGTAAAATACTTTGTAATTACATAGGGTTTTGACATTAATTGGCCATTCATACCATAAATGATTGACTACTCAAAAATGAGAACACAAGCCTCTTATACTTTAACGTATTTTAGCTAAGGATCTGGTTGACAACCAAATACTGGCAAATTCAACATGCTTTTAGAAATGACTTTCACATGAACTCTGACCCAAGCCAAATTTAAACTCCCTACCCACCCAAATCAATCAGAACATTTTGGCAATTGTATGATCAGAGGTATGAGGCTTTCATTGTACACACTGATGTATAATGGGTGAAAGTGGGATGCAAGGATCCTTTCAAGATTGTACCACCGGAACTGCAAATATAATTAATACAATTAAGCCAAAATTCTATTATGACTTCTTCCCATTTTACTTATGATTCAGAGCAATGAACCTTGGAAGAGTAATATCAGTAAGTAATTCCTGCTACTCAAGCATAAGCTAAAAAGGCAACTGAATATTTCTGGGTAGTTATTCAATTTAAGGAGAAGTGGGATAATAGTCATTAATACTTGTAAGTGCTCTAGAGAGTGCTTACTATGTACTAGCAGCATGTTAGGTTTTTTTATGTGGATTATTTGACTTGTCAAAGCAGCATCATAATGCAATCTCTGCTGTTATTTCCATTTTACAGGTGAGAAAACTGAGGTCCAAAGAGTTTATTAAGGATGCAAAGCAGTCTGACTCCAGAGTCCATCTTTTATTCATGATAATGAATTAAAGAGAAGTCTCCCTAGTGATAGGGCTAAAAAGGGGGCGGGTAGGGAAGTAGGAGATTATTAATTTTTTCATAAAAAATCACAACCTAAAAATGGAGTCTATTTCCAACGGAGTTAGAGTTGAAGGCTTCCTGAGAAGTGCAGCTATTTATATCCCTTAACTCTTTTGTTTTGCAGGGCAACAGCAAACAGCAGTGCCCATAGAACGAGCTCAACAACCCTTAAGGTGGCCCCAGAAGTCTGTAACGTGATCTAAAGTACTCTCCCAGCAGTGAGTTCAGCACATCTCTGTCTGCGTGCATCTTGGTTGGCCCTTAATTCACGCTTGGTTTCTAGTTAAAGGGCAGAGTTATTCAACTTGGTTGTTGTGGCAAAGACTGATGATATGAAGGTATAGCCACTGTTGATAGTTAAGGGCTCACCTTGACCTTGCTTAGCTGTGAGGAGGAGCAGCTCAGTTCTAAGTCAGCAGGCACAGTACGTACCAAGCCTTTCTGGTGCACCCAGACTCGGGCTTCTCCTCTCTGCGCCACTGTTGGCATCATCTGACTCAAGCCCCTCTTCCTTTCTAAACTCCACTGTTCTTTTTAGAAAGCAGGGTTACTTCACCCAATTATGCTTCCTTTCATCTTTTAGTTTTCCACTCTATTCCTTCCTTATTTTACAAGATCTTTGTCCAGCATGTTATACTTAGACAAAGCAAGAACCTGTTTTCTTTCTGACATTAATCTGCTTCCTTTAGCTCCCCACCTCCTCATACCCCCAAAACACACACGCTGGTAACTCTCCTTGGTAAGTTTATTTGGAAGCTGTCTCAGAAAAGATGTCTTTTCTGCAGCTCTCAATACACTTAACAGCCATCTGCTCACCACTTTTTGTACTGCATAGGAATAAATCCACTTGTTTTCATACTTACTGCACTTCCCTGAATATAATATTTATCTTTTAATCTAAAGACATATGTTCTCGCCAACTTCCTGAATCGTTGGGAAATATTATTAAGAGGGTATTTTACTGAGCGGAATATTAGATGAAGTGTGGGAAATAGAAAATTTCTGATAAAATGGAAAACACATTCAGATACTATTTATTCTGAACTTTAATACAACATGTATTTCTTGAGTGCTCCTACATGTGTTCATACATTGAGGGAACAACGATAAAGGGCCTAGCTGTGGTCCTCAAGGTAAAGAGTGTCAGGTAAGAACCCAGGTGAAGACTCGAGAGTCATCTCTAATGTAGTTAAGACACCTCACCAAATGTCTGTTTGGCACAACCAAAGGCAGATATAAAAACATTTCTACTGTCTAAGGGGAGGCATTTGCTTCTTAATTTTTCTCTCTCCATTTTAAAGATGATAATGGCAGGTATGCCCTTTACGAGGATAGTGGAGCAGTGTGAGTTCAGTGTTCCAGGGGCTGAAACTTCGCTTCATACATTCACAAGAGCTGAACTCTTTGCTGAGGCTTGCACTTCTCTCGCAAGGCTACACTCTTCCACTCTCACTCCACACAGTTATGTACATGTTCTTGACCCCTTATATCAAACACCCAAAGCCACAAGCTGGGGCCATCCCACCTTTGGCTGCTCCTTGAATGGCCTCTCCATAGAGACCCTGGAAAACTCTCCCTGGTGGCACACCTCTGCACAGCTGCTTCAGCTCCCAGGGAGACATCCTCCTTTATCATACACAGAGCCTCATCAATGCTCCACGTAGCCAGGAAAAACAGTTTTCTTCCCAGCAAATTTTTCTGGAGATAATGAATGCTACAATTATTCTATTTCCCCTTTGACCTGTCTGCCAAGAAGGTCAGATCTCAGTTTTGCTCAATTACTTCTCATAGTTGTTCTCCATCCCTCCTACTTTACTACATGGATTTTTAAAACAAACACTTTTTAAAAATTGATTTTTAGAGAGGGAGGAAAGAAGAGGGAGAGAGAGAGAGAGAAACATTGATGCGAGAGCCAAACATTGATCAGCTGCCATCTGCAAGCCCCCCACCAGGGATCGAGCCCACAATCTGGGTATGTGCCCTGACCGGGAATTGAACTAGTAACCCTTTGGTGCCCGGGATGACACCTAACAACTGAGCCACACCAGCCATGTTGTACCATATGGTTTTTGTTTTACAGAATGGTTTTGTCTTTGAGTATTTATGTTTTATTGTAAATTTATAAGCTTACAAATCTTTTTACAAATAGGTAGATGTTGTATAAAGTTTTTATCCTCAACTCTTAAAAAAATTTAATTTATGTGTATTGTAGTATCAGTTTAAACCTTGACTTAAACTCTTACCTCATCCTCTGACCAGCCCATACATGTGCCTCTGTTTATTATTTAACAGTCGAGTTCCACAGTTCTGGTTCTGAAATTCTGAAAACTTCTCAGAGAGGAGTGTATTCCCCGTGCCACTGATGTTTAGCCAGCCCATCCATATTTTGCTGTGGTGGGCAATGGCAGTGGCGGTGGCCGAGCAACAGTGATAACAATGGTGATCGGTGTCACTGAAGACTTCGGCACACTTTGATATGTTAATGTATCTTTTCATATATTATCAATGTTTCATTGCTATAGCTCAGTTGTCAAAATTCGAGGAAACTTTAGGAAGCAAACTTCTTTTGAGACAAACCAGAGTTAGTTTTCTTTGTCTTATTAACTGTCAGCTTCATCCAGGGTTTATAATGCAGCAAGCAAGCTGAAATGGCTGGCTATAGGACCAATTTAGAAGCTCTGTGTAATGCCTTTGAATACCTTAATGTTGACATGAAATCCATAATTCACAATTTCAGGATATGCTTTTTGGGGGAAGAGAGGAGGGCAGGGGCAAAACAACAATGCAAGAGTTCAAAAGGGTTGAAGATGCACTTGGGGGTATTTGGATTGGCACTCAGAGCTCACGGATGCTTGTGATTGCTTATCTGACTTATCTAAACTGCTGACGTCAAAAGAATTAGGCTAGAAATCTTATGATTACAGCTTTTCTTGTGATCTTTTCTGGTATTTCCTGTTTCCTGTCAGGCCAAATATACTTTGAGGGAGGGTTATTTTATGGCAGTTCACTGTTTCTGCCTCAGCTAGAGCCAGAGGTACAGGGAACATGAAGTAAAAATAATTAAGAACAACATCAGAAAGCTCTGTCCAACCCTGTCCCCCCTCACAGTAACTTACATTTCTTTTTAAACATCAAAAAATGTTTCTGTAATGGTTCAGAGTAGGGTGTTATTTTTAATGGAACATGGTCTATTGTTCATTGAAAAGAAGAAGCCACTTCAATTGTACTTCTAACTATTCCCTTATTTGGGTGGTAATAAGCGGGCAGGCTGTGAATGGCATCATGTAGGCAGCCAAGAAGGCTTCTGAGAGGAGGGAGAGAGAGTTTTGGAGGAAAAAAAGAGGAAAAATGGCCACCAAGGTTACACTTTTCCTTTTGGGGCACAAAAACCTTGTAGAAGCAGCATATTTAAAAAAATGTGGAGTCTGGCCAGGCATGGCTCAGTGGTTGAGCATTGGCCTAGGATCCAGGAGATTGCGGCTTAATTCCCGGTCAGGGCACATGCCCGGGCTCGATCCCCGGCAGGGGGCGTGCAGGAGGCAGCTGATCAATGACTCTCATCATTGATGTTTCTGTCTCTCTCTCCCTTTCCCTTCCTCTCTCTGAAATCAATAAAGATATATTTAAAAAAAAAAAAGTGGGTGTGGATAAGCTTTACAAAATTTTGTCTAAATGTTGCAACTTGCTTTCTGAGCTCAGCCCTGTTTGCAAAGAGAGCCTGAGGGACTTAGTGGTTTATGGGCCAATGTACTATAGACTCAAGCTTCCAACAGCCACATGCACTGCCTCTGTCTGGCCCACCCTCCTGAAACTCTACCTCCAGGCAACAATGCAGATAGAAACAGAGCTACTGAACAGAATCACGGTAGCATTTCATTTATGATGGTTACAGCAACCAGCAGTTACCACTGCCTTACATATAACTTCCTTTAGCCTCACAATCACGTTTAAATTCTCACCTTCGCTATTCTTTTCTGGTGAACTACCCTTTTAGTACATTGCAGGCACTCTAGATGGGGAAATTCATAAAGAGAGGACTTGGGACTTGCCCAGAGCAAATTCTAATCTAAGTTTGAAAACAAGAGAAATACGAGCACACATATGCATTTATGAGTAAACATATAATTCCTGCTTGTGTAGATGCACATCACACACTTATGTGATACAATCAGAGATGTTAATGCTTGGGAGTAAAAAGGGCAGAAAATTAGATTTAGAGAGATTATTGCATAGAGAGGAAGTTTTGGGGTTGAGGAGTTTAAGGGATTGACCATGGCAGGCAGCAAGGCTGGGCATCAAGGGACTTCAAATTGGTTCCAAGGACATTGTGTAACCTCTGTGGGGCCTCAGTTTTCTCATCTAAAAAATAGGGTGATTCAACTATTTGATTATAAAGGCACTTTCCATTATAAAATGCAAAGATCTCTACTTCTCCACTTAAAATTTTTCAGTGGTTCTATAAAATTAAGATTTCTTGTCCATACGTAACCTTGTCCCATTCGTGTCTTTCTCTCTGTTTCCCAGTATTCTTTATGCCAAACTTCATACCAAGCTACCTTGACTAATCTCCAGTTCTCAATAATTTTTTGTGCTTTTCTGCCTTTGTACCTACTATATTCATGTTAATTCCTCACCAAGAGGGTCACCTTGTCACTTGTTTTTGAAACCTTAACCATCTTAAAGACATAGCTATAATGACCAGTCCACACAAAGCCTCCTTGATCACTCTAGAAAGGGGTGAGTTAACGCCCAGCCCACATGGAGTATCTATGCCACTTGGTTTGTACTGAGTATGTAGTTTTATCTAAATCATTACATTGTAAACTATATAGAAAATTATGTTTTCCTTATACAGTTTCTCATCCATTCTGTGGCACCTAGCCTTGAAAGAATTGTTTGCTTAAAGAAACACGGCAACCTGAAGACAGGAAGAAATATGACTTGGCAAAGACAGACTCTTCTGGGACTGTGCCAGGTCTTGAATCTGGGGAAGAGATGAGCATGGCTGGAATGGGAGACCTGGATGGAAGAACATTCAGAATATAAATCCTTCAGGACAGAGTGGTGTCGAGTGGTAAATTGCTTTGACTTGATGATTTGTGTATTATTTCTTGTGGTTCTGTGTAAAATGCTACAGGACTTGGGAAAGATGTTTTGTACATTAAAGGAAAAGTAGTCATCATCTCAAAATTCTCAATATCTACTAAATATGGTCAATAAACACCATACTGATGGTTAGAAATACATTAGTATCCTTACCCTAAATCCAATTCTAGCCACTATTGCTAGAGAATGATCTTTCTAAAATGTAAAATATATCATGTCACTTGCCAATAAAATTATTTGAAGCCTCTCATTATCCAGAAGATACACTCCTTACAAAGACAAATGAGGCACTTGGTAATCTGGCTCCAGCCTACCTTTCTAGTCTCAACTCTAGCCTTCCTCCTAATATGCTCCATATCCCATGACCGGGCATTCTCTAGAATTTTTTGAATTTTGTCCCACTGTTTCTTTTTCTTGCAGTGTCCTCCATCTCTTTTTCATATGGAGAAATGTAACTTACCTTGAAATGTACCTAAAAAATCACCTCCTCCCTGAAAACTCCTTTAACACCCCTCATACAGACAGAATTAACCACTTCCTTGTGTTTTAGCACAGGCTTTGTGTATGTACTTCTAGTATAACATGTCACTTACCTACCTCACTCTATCATCTATCATCTATCTATCTATCTATCTATCTATCTATCTATCTATCTATCTATCTATCTATCATCTATCTATCTATCTATCTATCTATCATCTATCTATCTATCTATCTATCTATCTATCTATCTATCTATCTATCATCTATCTATCTATCATCTATCTATCTATCTATCTATCTATCTATCTATCTATCTATCTATCTATCATCTATCTATCTATCTATCTATCTATCTATCTATCATCTATCTATCATCTATCTATCTATCTATCTATCTATCTATCTATCTATCTATCTATCTATCATCTATCTATCTATCTATCTATCTATCTATCTATCTATCTATTTATCATCTATCATCTATATCATCTATCGTCTATCTATCTAATCTATTCATCTACCTCAATTTTCTTGGTTTATGAATTTTTATTTTCTACAGAACCAGACAGTGTCTGGCACATGAAAATCACTAAATAAACTTAGTTGAATAAGCCGTCACAGTCCTTCCTCACTGTTCCCATAGGGCATTATTTCTATTGGATGTTAAAACATATGCCATTCTGCCTTAAAGTCAGTGAGCTGTTTATATATTTGTCTTTTCCAACAGCTCATGACCTCTTTCCTTCCGTTTTCCTCCCAGGTACAGAGCATAATGCTATGCATTGAGTAGACACTCAAAAGAATTACTCAATTGGTATTTCAAATTGTTTTGAAAGAGAAACCTAAAAATTTGAATTACATATTTATTTCCCTTTTTGAATATTTTGAAGAAGTAAATATAGGCCTCAATTTCTATTTCTAAGTTGGGAATAGATCCCTATTCAATTAATACATATTGTAGAGCAGAAGGTGCTAAATATTTTTATGTAACATTAAAACATCATTTCCCATTCTTTGACCTCCTAGAGTGTTTCTAATTAATTCTGGAGTGCTTGAGAGAATTAAAAATTTTTTTTTCAAAACAAAGTTTACGATCATTCAGTTTTGTCTATTCATATTCTACAGTGCAATTATCGCAAAATGAAACAACAGGGTGATAGGACTGAAGAGGGTAGAAACACTTTGTTTTAGAGTTCATAAATCTGGTGAATTCACAGTTCTTAATTTTATTGATCAATTTAACTGACGAGGAAACCTTTTCTTTAGTTCTCTAGAATTAGGGGCTGATCCAAGAAAAGCAGTGTGGAACTCAATGAATATTTAAGGAAGATAATGAAGGCAAAAAGACAGGTGTACCTAACCTTGGGGGGGTTATAGAGAGGACAGGGAGGGGGCGGCTGTTTCTCAGGATCGGCTGCCACGAAAGAGGCTATAATGGTTCCGGTGAAAACGCTAGGAGAAAATAATGATCCTGTTAACAATGCTGGCACCTTTACCTCTCCCAGTGTCTACCACCCCATCTCCCTCGGGGCCAGAGAAGAAGGGGAAAAGGAACTCTCAGATATTTCCAATTAGCACATTCGAGCAATGAAAATGTCTCAGGCCCGATCACAGTACCATGCACTGCATGAGGACGACAATTCCAATTTGTATTGGATATAAAACCCCCGCTTTCAATGTGGAACCTTCCCAGAAAGGTGTGACTTGTCCGCATCCTGTTTCACACAGTCATTCAGTTAAACTTTTCAGTGTCCGAGGCCTGAGATGGTTGCAGAAATTCATGCACATATTTAAAGGGACAGAGAAGTAATAGAAAGGGTAGAACACTTAGGCTCAGCATATACATAGGAATGTACCTAAAAGAAATATTATTGAGTATGCAATACTCAAGTACAGGGCCCAGCACCTCGTGGCTCAACCAGTGTGTAATGGAGGTAATGCTTTTTGAAATATAGCTATGTGCTTTTACTTTTGTACTGCCCTGTGTGTATCTTTCCCTTCGGCCCCACCAGAGGCATCCGTTGGGGTGATTAGCAATGCTCTAGCAAGAAGGGAAAGAGGGAGAGAGTTAATATTCATCATTTGATCTTTATAGTAAGAGGGTTTTTGTTTATTTGGTTTGTTTCTTGCTTTTTGTGTGTGAGTTCGCAATGGAACAATAAATATGAGAACTGGTCTTTGTGGAAAGATAAAGACACTCTCTACATTTTTTATTACATCCCATTAACATTGAGAGTTAGGCCTATAGATACGGTTTCTTGCTCCTTGCACACTGAGGCTCCCTTCTCCTTGGAAGAAGGATATGGCCCAGGGTAAGGCCATCTACTCCTGACACCTGGGGAGTTATGGGGAATACAGTCCAAGGCAGAACCCAGTGGCCCGGTGAACATGCCTTTGTTTCCCCACCTCAGGTTGACCCTGTGTTGCATGCAGTAGAAACATGTGTGGAGCCCAAGACACACATTTGCCCAGATACCACCTTGGAGAGAAGCAAGGGGAAGGAAAGTATCCAGAAGAAGCAATTTAATCTGGAAGAGACTGCCCACCACCTTGTTAATTAGCAGCTATAGATTATCTTATCCCCCATTAGGGTGGGCTCAAGAGGAAGGTTTGATTAGTTGAAGAAGAGAAACAGGCTTACATTGTATTGCACATTCGAATGTGGAAATGCGTGACTTATTACAAATCTTTTCAACAGTGACTGTTTGTCTTGATTTCTGCATGTGTTTCTGATTACACTTGCACTTGGCTCAGCTTCTGTGCAGAGCCTTCACCCCATTTCTGCCCCCTTGCTCTATGCTCGGCTCTCTACCTGTCCCTTTCTCTTTTCTTTCTGCACCACTTTCTTCAGCAAATTCTATCTACTTTTTTGAATGAATTTTTGTCACAGACCCTCTAAACGAATGTCTTTGCGTTTTCGTAAGTCCTCATCAAGTCTATAGGTTTATGTGGGATATTTGGGGGCCATCCAAAAAGAGATGGAGAAGGAAGCGAAAGAGAACGTGGACATTGCCTTTCATTCCAGAGGTCGGGGAGCCCTGAGGATTCAATGGGAAAGGTTCTAAATATTGTATTAGATGTGACTTACTACCTTTGGCTATTTAATTTTCCTTTTCAATACCTTTATTAAAGTTTACATTCATTCCCATTGTCTCTCATCTTGATTTTATTTTACAATTTTCCGGCTTTTTCACCTTTCAATTTCTACTACCAAGTACACGCAACTGCTACTCAATCTCTCTTGAATTTGTCCTTTGCTCTCTAGGGATTTTACTTTTCTGCATTATGCTTGGCCCTTGGACTCACTTTTAAGGCCATACACTTTCAAGGACTCACTTTTAAGCCCTGGCTTGTCTTTGGCATCTATGCCAGGTAATTGCACACGAGGCGGATTTTTAAGGTTTATCTTGTTCCTAATGATAAGAAGCGTGACCTTCAGGCCCTTCTTTAGCACTTCCTCTGCGCATGTACGAGAGAGCTGATGAAATGACAAAACGCTCAGGACAGGGGCTTGATTTATAATCTATAAAATATCATGTCATGTTTTTTTCTGTGAGAATTACTCTGAAGGAAGGCTATCTGATAATTTTGAAATCTGAAGAAATTGAAGACAAAAGTGTGAAAGTATAAAACTGATCTCATGGGGAGGTCTCTTAGCCTTTTAGAGATTGAAGTCAATTTTATAGAGAAATTTATGAAAAGGTAGAGAGAAATAAATAAAAAAAGAAAAAATAAGGTCTACACTGTGCATCATCTTGGCTGGGGCGTTACATTAAATCACAAGTACTGTGAGCTTTGCTTACTATTTTGATATAGTGCATGTGCCTACTATATACTACGAAGTGGACTGATAGTTAAAGAGTGAACATTATCAGGTGGTAGAAAGGAGCACACACTTTCAGCTGCTTCTATACGTTAAAAAAATAACTTGGAGCTCTTGGTCTTTTTACAATAACGCTTCTAATGTTTTCCTTTTAGAAATTAATCAGATGCGAAAGTCAATGCTTTGCTGTCCAGTTAAACCAGTCTTGTTAAAAAAAAAAAAAAGGAAAAAGAAACTGCTTCCAAGCAGAGAGCAAAGGACGTGGGAATAACATCCTCCATTCAGCTCTGTCCCCTCAAAAGCTCATTTGTAGGGCCGAGTAAACACACACCTTCCGCATTCTATTTTTGAAATTACGTTGAGAAATATACAGACTGTTATCTGTAAAAGAAGCAACCTCTGAAACTTCAGTTGATGTAAAATGTCTCAAGATGCATGAACAGAGCAATTATTTTAAAAGTATATAAAAGCAGGCGTAATTTGTATGCATTTTGCTCTAAAATTTTTTATTTATCAGTAAATCGCTACTTTTCCATGTGAAAAGCGAACTGTCTCATATTAGTTTAGCACATACTTTAGATATTTTTAATAGTTCTGAAAATCACTCTTGTGTAGTCTTTTATTTTAAAAGCTATAATGACTAATCCTGATCTTCTGGCAGAAAATGTTAAAAAATGATTCCATTAAAAGGAAGAACTAGGATTCTATTTCTTGAGTAATCTGTGCCTAGAAAAAAATGTTCATTCATGCATTTAATGGTCACTTGGAAGCTATTGTATTATTTTTGATAATTCCTCTTATCAAAATGTATTGAGTAGCTGACGTGTGAACGAATCTAGGGAGAACACGAAAAGAATAGAATGTTCTCCAGATTTTAAAAAAGCTGGAAATCTAGGCAGTGAGGAAGAACACGTGCATTAATTATACTAAAATAAAGTGATTTTCCAGTGAAATGAATACAAAGAAAGTTCTGTGAGCCCTCAGAAGAGACATGCTTTTCCTCAGTACTCTCAGGAAGGCTTTGCGCAGGAAGGGGCATATGAGGATCTTAAGGAAGAACAGAAGTTGGGCACACAGAAGAAAGTCAATTTAGGCACTGGGAACAATGAGTAGACAGCAAGTAGGAAGCTGTGGGATGCCTGTCCTGTCTGGCTGGGACATAAGAGATTAGAGGGCAGAAATGACAAATAAGATGGGAAAAGTGAGCTTTCCCATCCAGAGACTGGAGAGCTTTGAGTTCAGCATTAAAAAAAAAAATTAGATTTTTTTCTGCAGACCATGAAAATCATTGAAAGATTTTGAAAAAGGGCGAGACATATTCTGATTTTTCTTTTGATGTTATCGACCTGAATCACAAAAGAGAAAGAAGAGGGGTAGAGAGAGTACTATAGCTAGAGGCTATTTCAAAACGTGAGTTTTGACTAAGGGCCACATAACCCAATAGAAAGAAGGCACTAAGATGTTGAAAAATACCACCAATATCAATAATTATGATAGTTAACATTTACTGAGAAGAAAGCAGGGCTTAGGCTCTTTTCTAGGCACTTTTTGCATTATCTTATTTAATCCTTCCCTTTTGTGAAGGTGCTATTGCTATTCCCTTTTTACATAAGAGGAAACTGAGGCAGAGAGAGATGGAGTAATTTTCCCAGGTTCACACTGTTCAGTAAAAGAGAGGCAGGATTTAAAATTTTAAAAATCTCAACACTGCAACAACACTGTATTACTCTTAACCAGCCTTACGTACTTAGAGCCAACTGGAATTGGAGACCTGGAGAGAAGTTGTGAACCTGGGCTTCTGCAGGGGTGATGTCGTTTATGAAAACAAGCAAGTCAGGTGAAGGAACAGGTTTGGTTCAAGGTGAGATGAGGTCTTACAGTTTTGACTCAATTTTGCATTCGCATGGAAAGGATGGATTAAATCATCAATGGTTATTATCCAGTATAGCTACAGATTGAATGTAGGCTAACACCTATAAGAAGTAGTTTTAGAAAAAATGTTATGAATTAATGTCAAGTTATCTACTATTAAGACTAATTGATTCTTTGATCGTGGCAATTTGTCCTGCTTTGAATGAAATCGTTAATATCAATGTGTATTTGAAAGTGTTTGAATTTTTACAAGTGTTTTTTTATTTCACTAGTTTTATAGCCAGTACTTTCAGTTGACACAGAGGTTTAAACTAACAAGTGCTTGTTTTCACGCTGCAGTTGTAGATGGGATTCTGATTCACAAATTCATAATTGTCCTTCTCTCATTAAGCCTTTGATTCATCTCTGAATCCCTGGTATACATTAAGCATCCAATAAATGCTTTTTTAATTACAATGATCAGTGTGTTCAGTCTTCAACATATTTAATTTATATTATGCTTGATATTTGAGATATTTTAACATAGCACTTTGTCAATGTGAATTGTGGAGTGCTGGAATCAGAGAATTCTTTTGGAGATTTTCTCATCTGAAGTTGTTTGATTTTAAGGACTGAGCTATAATAAAGCTAATTTATATTTGTATACTCCTTGAAAGGCAGGACAAGTACAATGGCCACAGAGGAAAAAATTTAGTTTTTTGAGGGAGCTGTGTGTTTTTTATATTTTTCTGAAACCAAAGGATATTGAAATGGGAACAAGCTCAATAAATAAGTAAAATGTAATGCAAAATTTAGACCAAGGACACCAAAATGAAGGGTAAGTTCCATAGCTGCACAGTTTGCAGTTATTTGGTTGAATTCCGAAATCAAATTATTTATTCAGCTAAGAACAAGGCCTGCTAGGGGATGTCTTGTCTTACACAGATTGCTGACTAGACTCTCAATTAGAGTACTATTTGTACTCATGGCATTTGAGAAACCACGTATTTATTTCCCATTCTTTTTCCCTCTCCCAACTCTCCAACTTCTGGGCGGGCTTTCACCACCACGCACGAAAGCTTACTTTCTATGGATTTAGATGGGGGTCTTTCTCTGGGCCTTCCCAGCGCTTGAAGCTAGGATCTAAAATGAAAGCCCACAGCCTTGGCCGGGTAGCTCCGTTGGTTAGAGCATCGTCCCAATACACCAACGTGGCGGGTTCCATCCCGGGCAGGGCACATAAATAATCAACCAATGAATGCATGACTGAGTGGAACAACAAATCCATGTTTCTCTCTCCCCCCCCTTCCTCTCTCTAAGTTCAATAAAAAAATAAAAATAAAATATAAGTAAAATGAAAGCCTACAAAGTAAGTAGAAAAATGTAAAAGAGGTACAATCTTTCGATTATTTTTCATGGCAATGTTATTTTTCTGGTTTGAATCCCCATGTTTGCCCATCTACATATAATCGATAAAGCCATATCTTGGTTTAAATTTAAATCACTTAGAATTTGCCTTCATTATGTAAGTTTTGTGGACTAGATATGGGCAATGGAGATGCAAATCTGGTTGTGTCACAGTGTCAGTGTGTGACCCTGGACAAGTTAATTAGTCTCTCTGAACTAGCCCCTTGAGCTAGTGTTAACTAGATAGACCATCCTTAGGTGTCTTCACGAAGGGGAAATGATGTGACTATTAATAACATCCAGCAACTGGGGGCGAGTCAATGAACTGAACTGAAGCTCGACTTTGGCCACGCTGATCTAACCTCCAGAGCCCCTCTCCGTGGTGACAGCCTCAGCCCATGCCCAGCTCTGGGGGCACACCCAGATGCACACACCCTGCCAGGTAACGACGCGGAGCCTCTCTTCCTCCTGTCACCCCCATTTCTTCCTCCAGCCTTTTGCTTTGAATAGTCACCAACAGTCTCCAGTGAATGCCCATCTGATGGTGACAGGATGGGTCATAGGGGTCACGTCATCCTCTGTAACTTTCTTGCTCTCTTCAGGGGACACTGTTCCCGTCTGCCTCCATCACTCACAATTCAGTGTATTTCATCTTAAAATCCCTCACGGATACCTTTTTATGCATTTATTTCCCCATAAATCCTTTTGCTCTCCCCTTTTATTACTTAAGCAAATCTCAGAATACTTTTCTATTTCACTTGTGAGAAACATTCCAGTCTTGTCTAGAAATATGAGCAAAAATAACGATGCCCTTCACTAAGGAAAAGAAAAGCTGAAAACTTTAAGGTTAAATCCAACTTATTAAGAAACAGTGACATCTGTCTCTAAAGTCCTTTAGACTGTTGATTCTATTCAGAATTTCTACAATTTTGTGGTTTTAAAAAAACGTAAACCTATTTATCCATTGTGGACAACAGTCAAAATATACATAGACTGTCACAGGACTTAATTTTCCTGTTTTTGGTTCCTAACATGGCAAAAATATCATGTGCTATAAATGTAATAGGTTGAGTTCCCACAGGTAAAGAGGTAAAGAGAAGGGAATATATGACTGGGGGGAGGGTGAGGCGGGAGTGGAGATCAGGAAAGTCCCTCCAAGGCAAGGACGCTTGAGCTGCTGGAACTGGACTTTGTGGTTTGGACAGAACATGTTCAATTGCCCGAGTCAAAGAAAGACATCCCGGGCACAAGGCAGGGCTCACAGGCAGGCACCACTGGATTGTTTTGAGAAACAACAAGTTGTTAAGTATTGTTAAAGAAGAAATTGTTTGAGGGTTCTGAGGTAAGGGGGAGGGGGGGAGAGATTACCATTTGGTTTGATGTTTTTTTGAGGTGCTTTCTACCAAAAACCCCAGCCTAAGAACGAAAAACAGCTTCAACAATCACTTTCTAAAAATGGAAAGATGCCAGATTTTTGGAAGTATTTTACCAGCGTCCCTGCCTCCCCCGCGGGCAGGCCATTAGGATGAAGATGGCTCAGTTGAAGAGCCGCTGATGGGAGGAGAGCAGGCGGCAACAGGGACAGGTGAGAGAGGACGCGTGAGCCAAGCGACCTGACTTTGGGGGCTTCACCACATGGCGCCATGCTGCTAATATGGATGAGAAAGCTTTATGCTCACAGCAGAAAGTGTGAGCCTTGGGAGCGGGAAGGCAGGGGAAGAAGGAGAGGAGGCCAGCAGACACCCTGGGGGGTGTTGAAATGGGGCCTGCCTGGGAAGTGAAGTGGCCACTGAGAGATTCAATTAAAGTGAGGCAGTGGTCCAGGGCATGTTAACACTCAACTAGCTCAATTTTATAACATCCCCCAAAATGCACCTTTTAACTGATAAAGTTTCAGGAATTCTGTTTTCTCGCTGTAGTATTGGTTTTCTCAGGAATTAGAGAAATTCCTACTAACATATAACATAAGTAACAACAATATATACCTAGCCCCGCAGACATGTTAATACTCACTGATGAGACAGTTTTGTCAAAGGTGGAACTTGAATTATGCATCTTAATTATTGAATATACTGCAATAAACCAGGAGTGGTAAGAGCTTAGGTGTCACAGGAACTTTTGTGCCCAGGTGGGTTTTTCCATTTTTCTTGTACTACTCACATGAAATTTGGGATTCCTTTAGCATGACCTCATTTCTTCTAAGACCCATTTCTTTGGGCACTCATCTCCTAATTGCCACACAAGCCTCGGTCCTATTGGTTTTCTTCTCTTTCCTAAGTACTCATTGTTTACTAAAGACTAACACTGTTGTGTTTTTCTTCCTTTGAAATCTTTTTTCCCCCCAGAGCACTATTTTTTAGTAATATCCTTTTTGTATTTTTAGGCAACTTAAAACAATTTCTGTGTAAATGCTTCAAAACAAAATTAGTTGAGTTTTGAATTCCTAGTCTCTTCCCATGAGAAACAGAGAGGTAATTTTTGGTATATCTTTTCCACCTAGCCTCCATCTCTCACTACCCATATTATGTCAGGGCTAGCCAAGACTTCAAATGCATAAACACATGGCAGTGAACCACACTTTCCAAAAGTCTACCAACATATTCCCTGAGGAAGACGGCACCCGGCATACATTCTTAGTATATGACACTGTTAGAGCCCCTTGGGGTCCTCCACAGGGTTCCTGGGTGTCCTTGTGGTTGTACTGCCTACTGTCAGAAAGGCAGCAAAATTCTCCACAACTGTCCCAACACAGCACATTCTTATAACATGACAAAACCCCACTGAATCATTTCCACATTTGTGAGTGAGTTAATTTTCCCTGACATCAATGTGGGAATTTGTATTGCTGTCATCTGTCAAAAGGGGAAACTGAGGCAGGGAAGTTTACCAACTTTCCCGTGACCTAGAAAGCTTCCAGGCCAAACTCAGGCCTGGGATCATTCATGCAGGCTGCAGTTTCATAGATCAACACTGGAAACTCTATTTTACTTTGTAAAAAGCAACCCAGGAAGAATATTCTCTCGGAGATAACTCTGACTTGTCAATAAGAGATTGCAGAGGCAGTAATGGACATTAAAGAGCATCCAATTCCACCCCCTCCTTCTGGGGACTGAAACTCAGAAAATATCACTTGTTTAAGCCGTGGGGCAAGCAAGTGGCAAGCTGAGCCCACGACCCAGGTTTCTTGATTTTCAGGCTATTAACGCTCCTCCTACCACATCACTCTTAATTTTAAGATGCAATTCTATAACAGAGCAAACATTCATTAGTCACAGCCCTCGGACCCTCTGCTGCACAGCCCGTCTTCCTTCCTTTTCTCATTTTTATGGCTTGGGCTCTTCAAGAAAGGGGCCGAAAGGACTCCGATCTGGCCCTGCTCCCTTCACACCTCAGTCCGTTTACCTGGGAAGCTGTGGAGAGCATCTTCGTTCTCCAGAATGCCCCTCTGTCTGGTCGCCTGCAGCTCACTTTTGGATTTCCAAACCAGCTTGACCATCCTGATCATCTCCGGCAGGTCCCAGGGCAGCAGCCCCTGCCCGCAGCCCGGGGCGGAGGGCAGCGCGCCCTCGGGGGCCGTCCAGCCTGCGGCGCGCTCGGCCGCGGGGAAGCAGCGCTCCAGCACCGGCATCCCGCCCGGGCGCCCCGCGGGGGACGCAGGGCCGCGGCCGCCGGGGGGCAGGTTCTTCCCGGGCGCGGGAAGGAGAAGCCCCGGGAAGTCCGCGCCCGCCGCGGACAGGCAGGCCCCCTCCAGCGCGGCGCGGCCGCCGCGTCCCTCCAGCCCCTGCGCGGCCACTGCCGGCGACCGCGACTCACTCCCCGAGCTTTCTCGCCGGTGAGAACCGGCCCCGCGCGCCTTCCTTGGAGAGGGGGCGCATGTTCCCTCTCTCCCCGGCGCGGGCTTCGCGGCGCTTAATTAATCCCAGGCTACGGCTGGGGCTGAGCGACGGCCGGGGGGAAAGCCATCGAGGCTTTAGCATTTGCTTTTCCTCTTCTGATTTATTTGTTCCCAGTTCTCTTTGGGTGCTTGTCAAAGTTGGCCGAGTGGCCTGTTTAGCTCCTAAGGACTCCAGGCAAAGAAGTGGGTTGCCCTTTGCTGGCTTCTCGCAGGGGTCCCCCAGAGGCCAGCTATGGGGAGGTGTCAGGTAAGGAGTCACCCCTGCGGCGCAGGAAGCGTCAAAGCTTCCCGGCTCCTGCCCCGCGGGCCTCAAGAAAGCAGGGAAGCTGAGCCCCGCAGGGCCATCCGCAGCCGCCTCTCTCCGGAAGGGCTGCGGGGGCCGCCCGCCTGCCCCCGGCCTGCCCGGAGCGGGGTTTCCAGAAGGCTCCGGGATCGAGCCTCGGCCCCGCGGTTCACATGCCAGCCCCCTCCCCCTCCTCCCCCTTTGCTGTCATTCGGTTCTCAGCAAACCTAACTGGGTTTTGGCTTATTAGTCAAATCTGTTTGTAACCTCAGCTGCCCTCCGTTGGAAGGGAAATAACACTGAATCGCTCTCCAAAGCTAACTCCGAAAGAAGTGAATTAGGGAAGCATCAGGATGCTCCTGCGAACCTGCCCTGGGGTTGCCTAGTCCCAACGCGTAGTTTGGGATTGTTAAAAGCCCAATTCGTAGGAAAGTAATACTAATTTTAAAGGATATTTGTAGGAGGCATAAACGGCAGTGAAAAGAACAGGAAAGAAAGTATCGAAGGCTTGCTTTCCCGAGACAGAGCACTGTGGACTTAATATATGGGCCACTAACTGCTGTGCCCCATTGAGAGTGGTTCAGTTGAGGACAATCATGGGTCCCGCGCCTTGGGGCCCACAGCTCAAAGACAGAGGCAGTAACCTCGGGAATCAGAATCCATACAACAAAGGGGATGCCCCCTGTAGCTTGTGTGAAAAGCCCTGGACATAAACGAAAGTGGGGTGGTTATTGTATTTGGCATTTTTGCCAGCAAATTGGGTTGGTGGGAACAATTTGAACTTGAACATTCACGCAGATAGCTCCTGTTTTCTTGGAGGCCACTGCAACAATCCTGTCTTTCTCTGCATTGCAAAGTGCTTTATTTTGCTGATGTGCAATCTGTTGCTCCTGCTCTATATTTCTGTCCGGGCTGGTTTATCACACAATTATTCGATGTTTCTTTAGGGGAGGGAAGAGGAGACTTGGGGGAGAGGAGGGAGACCATTGTAGGGTGTGTTTTATTTCTACAGCCCTCATCTCATTTTTCAAAAGCTGAAACCAGCAAAGGCTACTGTAATTTTGTTGTTGTTATTAGTCCTCTAAACCCTTGGTTAATAAGTTTAGTTTTCCATACAGAATTAAGTGGCCTTTCTTTTTTCTGGATAGAAAAGTACGCTGTGGCAAACCTACTCTCTTCCTAATAGACCAAGAAGGGTCAACATCCTCTGAGGGTATAAAACGGCAATAAATGACATTGAAGGCACTACTGCTTATGAATTTATTTATTAAAATATTAACCAGACAGCTCATCCTATAACAACTATATATTCATACAACCCAATTAGGGAATATTCAGTGATCCATTTATGAGAAAGATGTGCCTTTTTAAATTTCCTTCTTTGTTAAGAGTTGAAAGGATTTAAGCATCTGTCTGACACTTCTAACACTTTTGACAACCCTTCCAGTTCTTATCTTTTCTTTCCATCAGAGTGAGGGCATTAAGCCTCTCTAGAATCCAGACTGTTTTATTTAATAGGCACATGTAGGCTGTTGTACTCTATTAGCATATTTCCTGAATAATGTCTTAAACTCACTCCTCAGTCACACACTTCCTTGACATAACAACTGAAGAGTTTCCTAAGTGTTTGACTATTTTTATTTTTGTTCAATTTTTTTGCAACAGTACTTAGCATCAGGATATCCTGACCCTCAGAACAAAGGGGTTAAGAACAAAGAAAACAGATATATGATATGTCCCATACACTAAAGTATTAAGCATACAACTCCATTACACATTTCTTCAAGAATGACATTTTTTAAAAACCCAAGGATATGTTTCCACTGTAGTTTCTATATTGCTTTACATATTTCCTTGCAAAAATATCTTAGAGAAGTTACACAATGTTGGATCATTGAACACGAATACTTCCTAGTGGATGAATTAGGGCCAAGCAAACACCACCTCGAATTTTCATTCCCAAGGAGGAAGCTACTTCATTTGAAGGTTTGAAAATTGAAAATGCTGCACAATTTAAAAAAATTTTCCCCAATATGGGATTCTCTTTATCCCAGGGTAGAAGTGCAAAAATACCACAAGAAAGGTCATTCTCATGGTATTTCTGGCTCACACAGAAACAGGAAGTACAGGAAATCTTGCGAGAAAGCTTGGCTCAGGAGATTTTTGGCTCAACTGCAGGCTCAGGAGATTGGGACAAACTGACAAAATGCTAGCCTTTGTTGGACTAAAATCAGTAAACCACACAAAGTCTCTAAAAGGTGATTTTGTTACATTTCATAGCTAGAATCGCAGAGGCTATGATCTCTTGTCTTTTAGGAAGTTACTTTAGAAGAGCAAGCCTGTAAACCTAGGATTTAAACCTTGCTTAGTGCGTATCATTCACCTGGAGATAGTATCTATCTGCAGCCAGAAGTGTGAACCACTGGGGCTGGGGAAAAGGGGCTGGGAGGAGGTTCTGTACCCAGATGGGTCAGGAAGCAAAGAGGACTCATCTATGTGGCAGGTAAAAATTCTTACAAATCTTAATAGCCACAATGAATGTGCTACAGATAGGAAGTTTTAAGACAGACTTTCAAAATAACCTCGTTTTCCCCCAGGCATTGTGAGTCAACCTAACATCCCATTAAGAGGAAAGAGATTAGTTCTGGTGTAAAATAAATAAATAAATGTAATGAGAACTAGTAAAGTCAAAACAGCTTGTTCCAGTGGACACCTAATTTTATCAAAAATACTTTGCTGTGTGTTTGTAGTTATCAAGGAAAGAATTGATAACCACAATACTAAAGTATATGGTCAAGAAAAAAAATAGTCAAAGACATACAGAAGTTCTTCGGAATAATGTCATTTAGTTCAATGTCATTTCCTTGTAATGGTGATGAGATTCCCTAAGATCTTAACTCTTGTTTATATCAATTAACCTATGGTAAAATTGGTTTTGTTACACCTAAGTTTGCATAAAGTTGCAGGACATACTGACATTAAGTGAGGACTTACTGTAATTGCTTTAGAACCTGGGTTATTTTGAAGAATTTCTAGTGTTCAGGGGGCTATGTAAAAATCATGTAGACTTATGGGTGTTCTAGTCACTAGGCAAATAAGCCCTTATCATATATGATTTAAAAATAAAATATTTACAATACTAAATATTTCTAACCATTCTAGAGAATGTACATTTAATAAATAAAAACTTAGAAACATATACTAATTTTAATTTCCTATTATTTTGAGTCTGTCAATAGATTCTTTCAAAACTTCATTTTTTTAAAAAAAATATATCTTTATTGATTTCAGAGAGAGGAAGGGAGAGGGAGAGAGAGAGATAGAAACATTAATGATGAGAGAGTCATTGATGGGCTGCCTGCAACCCAGGCACGTGCCCTGACTGGGAATCGAACCCTGATCACCTGGATCCTAGGTCGATGCTCAACCGCTGAGCCACGCCCGGCTGGGCAAAACTTCATTTTAATGAAAGTCTCTCACACATATTTTGGAAGCACTTTATACTCTTACTATTTCCCACCTCTTCTCTATCTTTAAAGAAAAATGTCAAACTATTGAGGGAATTTATTCATTTCATCCTGGCCTTTCCTCTCCATCATATGGATGTGTAAACACACACACACACACACACACACACACACACACACACACACACACACACACACAGGCACTCACACACACAGGCACTTAAGACCACTCCGGTTTCACAAAGGCAATGCAAATGAAATTCAAAACGAGCAAGAAAGGAAAAACAGGTCTTTCAACTTTGTTTAATGTAGTCTAAGTAGCAGAAGCTCAAACAATTTACACTGTCCTTCAGGAGAAATAGAAATGTAATAACTCGGCCTTAACTAATCTCAGGGAACAATACCAGCGGGTGGGAAAGGGACTCGTCCTCGCGCTGACCGTAGGAGGCGGCGCACGTTTGCACTGTCGCGGGGAAGGGCGGACAGAGGGCGGGCAGGGCGAGGGAAGCCGGGATGGGAGCAGGAGAGGGGCTGCCCGGCAGAGTCACCGTGTGATTTTAGGACAGGTGCCTGGACTATAACCAAGCATTCCCCGATTCTCTGCACATCCGCATGAGCAGCGAGGGCAGCCGCCGAGGGAGAACCTCCTGGGAGCCTGTGGGGCCTGCTCAGGCCCTGCGCCCTGCTGGGCCCCCCACCTACATTCTGGTTTGCATGGTGAAGTGGCAACTTCTTGTTTTACTTTTTTTGTACGTTAAAAGAGAGAGAGACCAGGGTTTTCGTTGGCAGGAGACCTCCGTCTTGGCTCTTACATATGTTAACAAGTGCCGAGCTCACCGTCCCTGACAGTTAACCCACAACAAACAAGTCCAATAAGAAAGGGGTTGAAACAAAATGGCTGGACACTGGATTTTCTCCACTTTGCTGCTCCTCCCTGATGATGAAAACCCATACATAAGAAAAAGACACTGTATGGTAAAACAAAACAAAACAAAACCAGCCAACCAGGCTGCCCGCCCTTCCCCACCCGCTGCTATTCCGTGTTACTGAGCTGATGCTTTGCTGTGTGATGACGGCATTCTCTGGCTAAAACTTTTCTTAGGCTTCAGAAGTTATTTCTGATTGTGAAAGATTGTAAGTGGTGTTCGAGTACACTTTTCATAATTTCATATTTGGGTGTGTCAACTTCTGAAAAAAATAGCTACCAAAATGAAATCTCCAAAGTAGCCCTCTGAAACTACTTATCTTAAGGTTATAAAAACTATGAACTCACCCCTCTGCTTTGCCTCAAACTTAGTGTCTTGGTTATTGCCATCACAGCATTTTGGGTATGATGGTAATAACCACCTTATCCATCACTCTGGGATCTTGTAAGAATAAAATAAAATTAAAATGTGAGTTATTTGTAAACTTGTAATGTGCTTTAAAATTTTTTAATTATTACTTTTAAGCTATAAGAAACCATAATCGATAACTTATTTAAACTCAAAATTTGGCTATACTTTCCTAGGATCTATTAGAAAGCTGAAAATTCAAATCCTTCCACCTTCCAAATAGGCCCCACTTTGGAAATTTGTGGTCCCCATGAGGACGCAGGAGTAGAAGAAACCAATGACAGGCGTACTGGAGAGTGAGAGCATATTGCAGAACGGCCCAATGGGAGAGAGAGGGAGGGCTCTGATGGGACAGAGATGGGGTAGGTAAGGCAGAAAAAAATAATTGAAGTGTGAATGACAATAGATACGTAAAGGACAAAGTATGTGCTGAAGGAGTGGCTCGACAGGGTAAGTATTTATTGTAACTGGGTTTTGGAGGTGTGGAAACAGCCCAGGAATTGTGTCTAGGGCGTAAGCCTGAATGATCTTTACCATGGTTATTTAGTGATTTGGTTAATACAGGACGGGTTCCCTTGACTGGGAATTTCAGTTTCAGTCCACAACCACTGATGGGCTATGTTTGATGTTCGTGAGCTGTACAGCTTGTGTCATATGCTGCGGGAGAGAACACATTTGTCTTCAGGCTTCCCGCTGGACTCATTTCCCTAGACAAACTTACATGGGCCTCAAAGTTTTTGCTTGGGGGTGATCTGTATTCCTCAAACATTCTTATAAATTTGAGTGCTACTAGGTGATTTTCATTTACTTGATGTGTTTTTAAAAGAAGTGTAGTGTGTAAAACCAATTATGATGTTTAGAAAGTGGCCTAAACGAAGTCTGAAATATGTTTCTACTTTTCTCTTTTGCAAGCGAGATGTATGAATTTTGGAAGCTCTCGAGAATTAGTCTGGGTGGGCTGAGAAGAACTCAGGATGCTGGAGGGGAGATTGTCCAGACATCCTCAGAAAGTGCTGGAAATGCCAAGTGGTTTTCCCTCTTAATATAATCAAAATAAACTGGACAACTAATATGATATAGAAAGATTATCAATGAAAACAACATAAAAGCGGGAAGATGGTAAGGAATGGAACCTTCTAACAACACCTGTCTTTTTCCTTGGCATTCATTTTGTTTATGTTTTAGGAGTTCAAAGTCAATTTGGAAGAAGGAAATTTCAACTGCTACATGTGTAGGGAGTATATCCTACCACCTCTTCAAAATATTCTTTATTTTCCCTTGTTTCTTTCACTTACTACTTTCTGGCGCTTACAGATTACATAAAATATCTATGCCTAAAGGTGTCTCTCAGATGCTATTCTGAGAGCAACACTTCTCAAATGTTAATGTGCATATAAATCCCCTGGAGATCCTATTACAAGGCAGAGTCTGGGCAGGTCTGAGTGGGGACCTGAGACTCTGCACTTCCATCAACCTCCCTGGGGATGACAAGGTTGCTGGTGGTGGTGGACCATCCTCTGAGGAGCAAAGCTAGAGAACTACTATGCAGCAGGTATTTTCTGCCTCTTCCATATTAGTTATTTATGAAAGAAAATGCAGCAAAAGTCTTAATCTTTATAGATACACATATTAGGACTCTTGAAAGCAATCAATACTGGCTCAGGTCAAATACTCTCAACTGTAAATAACCAGAACCACCATGTAAGAGCAAGGGCTGTGTCCAGGGACATTTATGATATTGAACCACTGTTGGCTTTTGAATTTTGTTCCATTCATTTCTTTCCCTTATGAATTAACTTGAAGATAAGGTTGAATTTCAAATAAAGGCCTCTGTGATGAGTAATATAGATGAGACGGAGTTTTAACTTCAAAACCAAATGGCTAGTTTTGAAAATCTTTTCTCACCAAATGTCAAACAAAATGTACCTAGACCAATTTTTCCATTCCTCCTTCTTTCCAGCATTTGTTGTGCTCCTTTTGCTATTTCCAGAATGACTGGAACACAGGCAAGTCTTTGATCTCCACCATCAGGAATACTCTCACTGAGATCTGCTCCTTCATTTGATTTATTAAAGTTCTATGTGAAGTGGTCTTTGGATGAAGCCTGGTAATCTTTCCCACTGTACTATTCCAGGCCCGAATGAATGGTGACCAGATGACTCCACAAAGCGAAGATGGAAAAGGAAGAATGTAGGCATTCATGATGCTTTAGCCAGCAGCCAATGGTGCTTGCTGCTGACTCAGAGATATTTATTGCAATGTCACCGCCTCAGGGAAACACAGCATAAAACACAGAAGATAAATTAAATAAACTCTTTATCAGGTACTGTCTGGGATTCATGCAGCTCCAGATAGAGTATTTGTGTGAAAGTGATGCCAGAAGCAAGAGGCACGTGAAATCAGCTGGAAGACGAGGGTAATCAAGAGCATGAGGCTGGAACATCACCACATTTATACGATTAAAAATTTGTACAGTTAAGTAAATAGGAACGCTTAGAGTAAACGGGAGCATCTGCTGGTAATTGAAAACACAGTTTGCGGGGTTTTGTTTTTTTCTGTTGTCTTTCTGGTTCTTTCTGAGGCTAAGTGCTTTGCTACGGTTACAGACACCTATATTTCCTGTCATCCTCGGGAGTAACTAAAAAAACATAGATGAGAAAGCTGGAAGCTCCTGGGTTAAAAACTAATATAGAGCATGGTTATCACTTTCGATAATCTTAGAGCCTGTTTCCTCTGTGACGGCAGGAGAATCAAGGGTGAAAAGTAAAGGCGAGGCCGTTTAATGGGTAGCGTAGGAACAACATACAACACTCTGTACAGTACGGCACAGGGGTTCCCACTGCAGTCCTCCCCGATTTTTTTGATGTGTAGTGTTTCTAGAAGAATCATAGCACCATCACCAAGGAAAGAAAGCCTACACACTAGAATATCTGACATTGATACTTGCATAAGACCTTCATCAAAAAGACTTTTAAAGAGTTTCTTTTTGCTAACTTTTGTTTCCATCCCATATTAAAGTTCTAACTAAATTTCGTTCCTTTTATTCCTTAAGTCAGCTAAAATGGTTGTTTATCTTTCTGCCTACAGGATCTGGTTAGTAACTGGTCCTGCTCTATTTTTTTTTTTTAATCTAGCCCTGAGTCTTCCTACTCTGTGTCCTCCATGACCTTCTTCCTAAACGCATTCTGCATCTGATGAGGCTCCTTGCATTGTCTGTTTTCTGATGTATCTTTGCTTTCAACATTAATGTTCTGTTTCCTATTTAAGTGAAGGTGAAATATATACCTACCTTTGACTTGCATATGTTTAGATATCTTGCTGCTCTTCTGTGTCAACTCCAGAACTACCTATAACTAGGCTTTTAAATGTTGTTATTACTTTCTTTTCTGTGTTCAGCTTGTGACTGGAGCTATTCTGGGTAGTGATGGAAGGTTATCAAAGTAGTTTCTATGTTATTTACACACATTTACAGCAGCAATCTGCTGTCTCTGACCTAAATTTTGGGGTCTGAAGAACCAGAGAATGTGGACATGGAATTGGTGAATGGAACCCATAAGATTTATTCAAGACACTGGACAGATATTTTGTTTTTGGAGCCATTTAGCAAGGCTGCTTACAATATCACAATGCCAGCTGCATCTGTGTTTTCTAAACAGCTTGGCCAGAAATGAAACACACACACACAGAAGAGTCTTCAGTGTTTCTTAGTGTTAAGTAAATAAGTTGGGTCACTATTTGCATGGGCGACAGGACATGTGGGAAATTCAAATCTGGCTCCCGGCTGATTTCTGTCCTGGGGAAGCAGATCAGAGACGCAGCTGAGGACAGCCACATTTCCAGGGGACCAGGCATCTCCTGTTTCCTGCCTCTGTGCCTTTCTTTGGTTTGATCTCCTCAAGGTAAATCTGGTTACCTAGTCATTTACGGTCAGTCTTTCTACTAAGGAAATGTAACCTACACATTTCACATCACCTTTATCTAGTATTCTCTTTTTAAAAGGTGTCACAAAGTGACAGGGGCTTTGTTTTTCAGAAATGTCCTCAAGGAAAGAAAAATACAAACCCTGAACCAATCATTCTGATTACAGAAGCCCAACTGCTTTTGGCATTCCCCAACTCCTGCCCCCAGTGATAACTCATTAATAAATTCATTCACTTATATGAAATAACAGTAACTATTCTAAATCTCTGCCTGACTAAATCCAATTAAGTCTAATTATTCCATTTGTCCTTCTACACATATAAGACACGTAATTGATGGCTTCTTTTATTTAGCATTTGTCTTTAAGTTCATTTTGCATGTAAATTCTATACTTCATTTTTATGATATTAGATCATAAGAAAACAGGTATTTGTGTCTTTGGTGGCTTCCTCAGAGCACCTCCCAACGTGGTCTAGATGACAATGAATGCTGAAATGGCACTATTGTTTCTGCGGTAAAAACATGGAGAGAGTTCTGTGTGGGAGAGCCACAGCATTTTTGAGAAACCTCAGAAGGGATAGCTGGCATTGCAAAATCAAGTACTCCTTTTGACCTAAACCATATACTGGTTTTCTTGAAATTATTGAAGGGTTAGAACTTTTCCCCCATTAACATGGTTGGTAAAGTCACGTTTTCCTCCAAGAGCACAAACGTGCAAATAAGAGAGATTGGTTATAAAAATCTACCTGAGGTTTCACTTGGGATTTAGCCAGTTGTTGCATCTTTCTTATCTCTCACCGACTGGTCAAATGCCCCTTACTTATATCTATTTAATTTAGGTTGGCATTTCTTGGTGGGGGATTCCCTTCAGAAGTTTTGGAGACAGTTTTCAGAAGCAAAACAAAAAACAAAAAAACCCAACATTTATTCCTCAATAGAACCAGGATGTTAGAAAAATTAGACTGAGCTCTTGGGACAATTGAGAGAATTAAATGAGAGCATTAATGAAAAATATACAGAAAAAGGCAAGCACGAAGTAGGCATTCAATAAAAGCCAGCTATTACCATCTCCTCCAAATGATCTGCTCTCTTCTCCATGGAGCTGGCACCAGTAACCCCTTAGCCCTGGGTGCCATCAGTAGAACCAGAAAGTAGTATATGGAGGGGAAAAGACAAAAGGTGTAAAAGTAAAAAAAATAAAATAAAGGGGATGCATTTGGTGTGCAGTGGTCAAGGAAATGGGAAAAAAGGTAGACAAAGATTTAAAGAAAACTAAAGAGGAAACAAAAAAAAAGTGTGGATTTTCACTAACAATGATCTTAAAGGCCAAGCCAAGACCCTGCAGGTCATCAGCCGTTGGGCTCTTTACTTCAATATTGGCCTGCTGCCATCTCTTTTCTTCGTGTTCTAACTTCCAATGTGTTTCAGAGAGTCTAGAAGATTCTCCAGATCAAATTCTATAAAAAATAGGTTAAATTTTTTCTAGTCTGATCTAAATAGATAGTCATAAACATTAAACACTGCACTAGTTTCTCCCTAAATCTTTAGAAACACATTATAACATAATTATTTTTGTGGGAGAATTTTAAAAAATGCTATTCTTTCTTCACATTCCATCAAAGGATGTCGTTATTGAATTATCAGAGGCTTTCTTGGTAAGCATTGTCAACTGTAAGGCAGTTCCTTAGGACATTGCAAGAAGCATGCTCCTGGCTGGTAAATAAAACACTCTGGGAAACAACTTTACCTCTTCAGGTTTAGGAACATCATTTAGGGCATTAAAGTAACGATTTTAGAATTGTTTCAGGTCATCCTCATGACCTGAAAGAAGTAAAACAAGTTCAAAAAGTCTTCTATTTTTTGGCTATGGGATGGTTCCCATAATGAGAGAACAGAGGTTTCCTATGAGTGTGTGAACTGACTGTGGTATTGAAAGGTTGCAGAAGCTGAAACTGCATTAAGGTGAGAGAATGGCCTTCTTCTCCACCATTAGAGGATCGAGATGGTGAAGGAAAGGTGCTCTGTTCAAGGTGCAGCTGGGAGTCACTGCTGTGCAGCCAGTCTGAGCTACCCATTCCTCAGTCCCTCTGCTGAAGAGTGGAGAAGGGGCCTTGGTGAGGTTAGTGTGGTGTGGGGCTGGGGGACAACTTAGGAGTTTTGAAGGCCTCTGTCCTGCATCAGGGTGTAGACACAATGGTTCTAAGCATTGACTTCTTTTAGTATTCTGCTCAGTACATGCAGGCAAGATTCCAGGTTGGGGACTGTAAAATGTCTCTGAGATGATCAGACCTGGCAAGATCCTGCTCACCCTGGTATCTTCTACACTGAGAGATGAGCCTAGACCAAGAGTGACGTTACCACCATACCATTGCTTAGAGTGGATTATGCATCTCCTGTTCAGTGAATGAATGACCATGCGCCCCTGATGGCATGTAAAAGCAGATCTATAATTAGGAAAAAAGCAGGAGTCTCATAGTGGCCTGATGGAAACTCAGCCAGGGTGGAACTGTACTAGCAAATATCTAGTTTGATAAAAAGGTTTCAGAGTCCCTTGGCAGAGGGGTGAAATGGGTAAGTGAGCTGATTTGTTTTTGATACCATCCTGTTTCTCTCTTTCTCCCTTTTTTCTCTTTCTGGTTTCCATCTCTAATAACTTAGCTATTAAGTTTCCACCTCTGAAACTTAATAGGAATAGTGTCCTGTAGTTTCTCCCACCCTCTCAGCCGGTGCTTCCTCATGGGGCAAGTAAATCTGATCCCCAAAGGAGCTCAGTTACTCCCACCCACCCAAGGCTTAGGCCAAGTCTGGGGGAAGGGTCACCATTTCGTATGCAGCCCCCACCACACTGCTCGGTCAGGGCAGGTAGGTCACCCCTTGTGATACCTGAAGAGCGGTGGCTTCCACCTCCTGCACAGCGGGTATCACTGCACATGGTCAGGGCAATGGGACAAAAGGGATCACTCTGGCTCTTCAGGTGCCAAGATGAGGAAAATCAACATCAGGGCTCAAAGGATGGAACTGCTGGGGACAAAAGGTTACTACACATTAACAACCGGTCTTTGAAGAAACAATAAGTAGATGCTCAAGAATGAAAGAGAGATGAGATCTCTTGACTCTTAGACGACAAATGTTTTTCAGGTAGACTCAGAGACACAGGACTTCATTCTCCTTGCACTTGTCAATAGCCAAAGCAGGACAATGAATTTAGCATCACTGAATTTAGCAACACTTATCAAGCACCTTCTGTGAGTCAGGCACTGGCCTAAGCACGAAGCGAAGCTTTGAAAAGTCAGACTTTACATTTCAGTGAGGAGAGCCAGAAAGCAAACACATAAATAAGCACACAAATACATCACCGGGTAAATACTCAGCAGTTCTAAGTGTTATAACAAAAATAATTAATTAATTAAGAAAATCGTGGCTAATGGGCTATTTTAATTGTATGGTCTTGTATAGTCAGGAGAGGCCTCTTGAACTAAGAGATGTTCAAACTGAAAATTATTAACAAGGAGAAGCCAGCCAGGCAGAGATTTGGGGAAGAGGGTTTCAGGCAGAAGGAACAAATGAGGGAAAGACCCTAAAGCTTGATGTGTCTGAGAAATGGAGAGCAGAGTGATGGAGTCAGTGAACAAGAAAGAGGGTGACATGAGATGAGATTCTGGGCAGACAATGTTGGGCTCCTGTGTAGACTAGAGATGATTTTGGATGCCTTCCAAGTGTAATGATAAGCCAAGGGAAGGTTTTCAGAGAGTGACATGACCTAATGTAATTTTTATAAGATCGTGCTGGTAGCTCTGCAGAGAAGGGATTGTGTAGGAGCAAGAGTAGATGCAGAAATTAGCTCACAGGCTAATAAAATTCAAGAAAAGAACGATGGCTTGGCTAGGGAAGTAGCAGTAAGACTGAAGGAAAAAGAAACAGTTTCAGAAGATATTTTGGAGATAGGCTCTCTAGGACATACCCATGAATTGGCATATGAAAAAAAAGAGAGAAGCTGGCTTTCAGTATCTCAATTATATGTTTAGATGGGTGCTAATCAAGTATTCATTTGGATATTGGAAGTTTGGGATGCCTTTCTGATATTCAAGTAGATGTCAAGTAGGTAGTCTGAATATAGTACATAGGGGAAAAGTCAGTCTTTAGATATCAATTTGGGGATTACTGGCATATAGAGGTATTTAAACAAAAGAAAACTGTGTCCAGTTCAGTTCGATTGCATGCATCCCAGATCATCACTTAGGGAATTAAGAGTAGAAAGAGCTAATAAGAATAAAGAAATCAGAAAGACATAAACCCCAGAGGGAGAGACAGACCAAACTACTATTGTTCGAATGGAATGGTAAAGTGAAGGTAGGTACAAATAAAAAAATAAACTAGCTCAGCAGGAGTGGCTCAACAGTTGAGCACTGGTCTATGATCCAGGAGATCGCGGTTCAATTCCCCATCAGGGCACATGCCCAGGTTGCGGGCTCAATCCCCAGCAGGGAGTGTGCAGGAGGCAGCCGATCAATGACTCTCTCATATTGATGTTTCTATCTCTCTCTCTCCCTCTCCCCTCCTCTCTTTCAAATCAATAAAGATATATTTAAAAAATAAAAATAAAAAATTAAACTATATTATGGAATAAGTAGTTATGCCTGTAATGGTCAGGGTCAGCAGAGACAAGAGGTGATCTGAAAAATAGTCATTTGATAGGAACAATTTTCTTGCGAGTCTCTTGCTTTTAGTATGGGTGCTTCCTTATTTAGAGACTAAGAAAGCAGATGGAATTAGTTGCAGAAGTTTTATATGGATGAAGGAAAATTCCATTTTTAATGGCTGTTTGATCTTTGGAGTATGGCAATCATCACTCTAGCACATAACATCCTCCTCTGTGAAAAGGGAAGATTGAGTTTGATCAGTAGTTTCCTGCCTTAGAGAAATGGCGAGATAATGAATCAAGAACTGTAAATTATTTTTCAATATATTTAAAGTCTATAATATATTATCATAGATATTTCAGTACACTAAGTGGCTTAATATATTCAGATATAAAGATATAAGCATAAATATATACATAAAAGGCTAGTAGAAAGTAGAAATAAAATATTTAGCCGTGATAAGATTATGTAGACTACCAAAAATGTCAAATTCTTAGTTTTAACTTTAGTCATATCAATTTAGTGAAGTAAAATTGTTAATGCCTTATTGAGCACAAGTTCTAATTGATTGTGGTTAATAAAGAAGGAAAGAAAAAACAAAATAATTACTGGCAAATTAATATGGTTTCATAGACAAATTATTTCAAACTGTAGAGTACATCAGGGAAGTGATAAAAAGCAGATTTGGTGGTGCACATCTTGTGCATCTCTGGCCGGGCGAACAATAGGGTCAGTGCCAGCTCTGACAGGTGTGCCTCTACAAGGTGAGGGCTTGCCTTCTTCCTTTTTTGTTAGACTAGCTGCTCAACTTCTTTATCACTTACATTCACTCATTATAAAATTTAAAAAATGTGCCTTCTGGAAATTAATTCTTATGAAATTCATCATAAGAGACAATGCAATTCTTGCAACTCGCCCTGTCATTTACTAGAACATTGGCTAAATAGTTCTGGAATGTCCTTAATTTTATTTATCTTACTTGGTTGAACCATTTATTGCCAGAGAATCATTTATTAACCTCAGAAGCATGCCAGTTTTAAGAACAATATTTTGCCTTTCTGTATTATTTCTTTTCAGGGTTTTATTTTAAAGAATACACTTAGTAATGTGCATACTGACTTCATGAAGTGGATACAAACAGAAACTACATTTTATAAAAATAGAGGCTAAGCTGGGTGGGTGGCCTGAGATATTTTTGGGCCTATGGAGGTGGCCGGGAAGGGGGCACAGACATATACTACTGAAGGTGAGTGATGTTTGGCCACAAAAACCAGTTAATACACAGGCTAAACCTATATTTAGGAGTTGAATGAAGCAGAGTCACACAAAAATTTATAATAAGGATTTGTTTTAGATATACCCTTTTTAAAATATGGAAATAAATATCAAGAAACATCAGAGCTGTGCTGGACTTCTTTAAGGTAATTTAAGATTTTGCATTGTTTAGTTCTGAATTACTTATGGTGAGGCGGTGCCATAGTCTTTTCACTGCTTAGAGTGTTCAAAGGCTTCCATCAGGCTTTAAACACCATGCTGGTCTAGATACATGCCACGTGTTGGCCTCCGTGTTCTTGACTGAGTTGGGTTGGTTATTATTTGTGGCGTTGAGGAGTTGATTGCTTTTAGTCAGTTTGGTCATAATACCCCTGTGCTAAGTCCACTGTATTGTATTCGTGTGTCTGCCCACGACCACGAAGGTGGACCAAAAGCCTTCAGGTGAAGAGCAAAGTCACAGAGCGATCATGCATTGATTGATCTGCACGGGCTACCATGGAACAGGCATGTACAACAGGCGCCTGAGACTAAACTGGAAATGCAGTGCAGTAATGCCCGAAAGGAAGAAATAGGCTCTCCCTGAAAGTGGCCAGGGGTGACCTCTGAAAATGGTTCACTATTCACTTGACACAGAAACCCCCACAAAATCATACAAATCGAGAGGTTCAAGTCTTCATGTTCACTCTAAGAACACTCATGAGGCTGCCCAGGCCATCAAGGGCATGCATCTCTGAAGGATGTCACTTTACAGAAGCAGTGTGCCAGTCTGTCGTTACAATGGCGGAGTTGGCAGGTGTGCCCAGGCCAAACAGTGGGGCTGGACACAGGGTCGGTGGCCCAAAAAGAGTGCTGAATTTTTGCTGCATATGCTTAAAAATGCAGAGAGCAATGCTGAACTTAAGAATTTAGATATAGATTCTCTGGTCACTGAGCACATCTAGGTGAATAAAACTCCCAAGACACGGCGCAGAAAATACAGAGCTCTCGGGCGGATTAACCCCGCAGGAGCTCCCCGGCCCCGTGGAGATGGTCCTGCTGACAAAGAGCAGGTTGGTGCTGAACCAGAAGAGGCGGGTGCACAGAGAAGAAGAGATCCCAGGAGAAACTGGAGAAACAAAAGCTAATGTTTTTAATTAGTAAATTCGGCATCAAGTAAATACTAATAAAAGTAAAAGCAGAAAAAATTAAAAATAAAGAGTAGGGAGAGGAAAACGAGCCCACCTCTCGGTGGGTTCCGTCTGGCCTTCCTTTGCGGGCCGCCCCAGGACTCTGACTCCCGACTTCCTGGGATTCAGTGACCTGCACCCCGGGGCTGAAGGTATTGTCCTCCCGGTCACGCTCAGATTGGGATTCTTCTGGGGATCAATGATTTGCCCCAAGATACATGAAAAGCCACAGGTAAAAGTGACAACCGTGCCTTTTACAATCGTAGGGCACTATTTCACACTGTTGAAATCTCCCCTGGCTACTTTACCCTCTGCGCCCGAGTCCCGAATTCCCCAGGGCTATGAAACCAATGTTGTCAGGGTATGCTGAAATACAGCGTGTTTAGTCAAAAGTGCTTAAGGTAGGAATATTTAGGAGTCTGTGTGTTTCCAGAAAATGCGTTCATTTTCCTTCTGACCATACTTTTTGTTAAAATTTCAGTGGTAAATTAAAAGTTGCCAGCTTCTTCTTAAACCGTGAAAGAGCCATTTCTGTACCAGCCAGCACTGTACGATTACTGCCTGATGTAAAACTTGCCTTTGGTAGAACTTTGTTGATCCAGTTCAAAAACTTATATATGGTGGAAGGAAGTCCAGCAAAGCCAAAGATTAAAGTTTATGTGCTTAAGTCTTTAGGATTATTGATGAAAAAATTAATTTTGTCATAAACCATTAGCTAATACTATCAACAAAGGAGATATTTAAGCTATTTTTCTTTTTCAATGATACTTCTTATATAAGTCCCTGAATCTAAAAAAAGTAATATTTGTATGAAATTTTTTTATATGAAATATGTAATACATCACTGTTTTGTTTTAACAAATTAACAATTTAAGTGGAATATTAATTTTACTTCAAGGAATGTTTGGGTGTTTTCAGGTTATTTGCTCCTATGCTAAATGTCTCTAGGCTATAATGGTTTTTAAAAGTTATGGGTCAGCATTGGGCTGGTTTCCAGTAGTTGTTTTTATTGTTTTCAAGGCAATTGGCTGTAGCAACCTGGCCTAACCTTCAATTCTATTGCTTCAAATCTTCTAGAGGATGTGAAACCATATAACCAAGCTGGTTAAGTGTCCTAGGTAAACTTATAGTTAGCTACTGGGAATTTCTCTTAGAATGTACGGATGAGCAATGCCAGCTACTTTGTCATTTTCAGAGGTCCTTTCAGCTTACTTCTGGTTCTCCCGTTCTGTTCCAGATGACTGAATTATCTCAAGGCTTGTCTGCCCAATACTTTGGTCAGTGAGACCAGGAGCTCTGGAGCAAATCTCAGCTGAAATTCTGTCTTTGTCATCATCCTGCTGTGTGACATTGGGCAAGTGACTTTACCTCGCAAACCTTAGTTCCATCAGCTACAAAATGAGAATGAAAGTAAACACTCTCCAGACTTATTGTGAGGGTAAAATGAAGTGTGTGGTAAGATACTAGCTAATATTTACAAGCATTTATTATGTGCCAGGTATGTAGTTAGCACTCATAAATGATAAGTCCTTTATAAGTGCCCTTATTAGTTGCACTTCGTACAATTAATCAACTGAAGTCTTCACAGACTTATTTCAAATGCCACAGAAAATAACAAGAAGGCAGACAGGAATGAATCAGAAAGAATCCACTAATGTACAGCCACGGGGTTAATTTGACTTATATTGTATTATTTAATCATCTCAGCAAGCCTTTGAAATAGAACCTATTTTCCTCATTGTACAGATGAGAAAAATAAAGGCCCACGGAGTTTGCTTTATACTTTTCTACATATCAGGGAAAACAGAAATATAAATAGAACAAATGTAGGGCAATTGAGGACTTAATTCTACAAGAGTAAATTACGACCCTAACATTAATAACCAAATTAACTCCTCCTGGTTTGTGAGAAAACCATCAATCATGTATTTCTTTTATAGCGTTAAAATAATATCGAGTAAATCATCTTTTTCACATATTAAAAAATAGAAATATCGAATTCATTTTATTCTGCTTAACACTGATATTCTCATAGATCCTTGCATGAGTAAAAAGCTAAATTACTTTGTTTCAATCATAATACATACTGAGGCTTGTTTTGCTGCCAAAACTGTTCTTTGGTTTAGAAAATTTCCCCTAGGTCATTTAGAAGTATTCCCAGAAAAGATGAAAATGCCAAAAACCTGGTCAAAAAAATGTTCAAGTATTGCACCAAGAATGGAAAGAATCCGGGAATCAAGAACGTTTGGTCACAAGGAGAACAGGGGCTATCAGACCGCCACGGACTCGGCTTTTGTCACTGCTTCATAGTTAACAATTTCCAACTCGTTCTCTTGCTAACTTCATGTATTGTGCGGCCAGTCATCCTACCTACCTCTCTCTCATTTTCAATTTTATTACTTATTCTCAGGAGAGGAGGCATTTGAGAAAAATTTCTTTTAGGGCTCCACCTTTTCAAAGGAAGTTGCAATTTAGATGTAGTAAATCTGTGACTCTTTCCATCTTTAAAAAGTATCAGTCAGGCATTAGTCTGGTCTGTCACCTTGAGTTAGAAAATGACTCCATCTGTTTTGTTTTTTTTCTGATAGCTCACACTTCAAAGAAAGGCAAGGGTTATATCCTCTGACAATTGTGCAAGCCTGCACAAGCATACACACACAAAATGTTCCCTGCCCCCTGCAGTGATCAGTATGTGTATCCTGAAGCACCAGAGATCTGACGACTTCTGTTGTGGTTT
This sequence comes from Miniopterus schreibersii, assembly GCF_964146895.1. Classification (NCBI taxonomy): domain Eukaryota; kingdom Metazoa; phylum Chordata; class Mammalia; order Chiroptera; family Miniopteridae; genus Miniopterus; species Miniopterus schreibersii. The sequence continues at coordinate 72,967,365 of NC_138107.1, read as the reverse complement.
GCTGACTCCCAACAGGCTTGGTTCTGCAGGCTTGACTCAGGAAAAAGAATCCCACCAGCTTCAAGTGAAATTGTGCCCAAGAAAGGGTTGCTAGTAAAAATATTGTGGAATTGGCTCTGGTGCTACTTTTGGTCTTAAAATTCTGTGTGTGGGTCTGTGTGTTTGCACATGCACTCATTTATGTGTATCTTAACTTCAACATCCATATTCAACTTCATCTTTTAGAATTCCTTAGAGCTCTAATATGGTGTTTAAGCTTTCACGCAAGATTCTGGCAGCAAGTCTTCATATGCAACTAGTTTAACTTTCCATTGACATCATGTGGACTCCCGAAGGTCAGATTTGGTTCTTAATTCATGGCAAAATAACAGAGGGCCATTATGTTTTATGCATTATCACTGCAAAGAGATGAGGCTTTTGAAAAGAAAAAGAAATCACCAATTTTTAATTTCACCCATAATTTATACTCTACCTACTTTCAAAATAACCTCTATTTATTTCTAGCCCTGCCTTGGTTATGCAACTGCTGTCTGCTTTGGATGCCCCATCTGCAATACAGCCATAATAAGACTTGCAACCTTTGTCATTTCACAGTGGTGTTTTAAAACTAATGAACAGAGTCCTGCAAATTATTCTCAACAGGGATAAAAGGTACACTAGATCTAGTTAAACTAGATAGAGTTTTACAAAGACTTGCACAATCAGAATGTATTCATAAATTATCTAATTAAAATTAATTTTAAAATGAATGAAATATATATCAGATGTACATGAGTACACAAAAAGAAGGAATGCATCCAAACCGTTAAAAAGTTTATTATGAAATGCTTTTATAGAAAAGATCAGAAAAAATATGTCTACTCTATACAAGTTAATATTGACAATGGTTATCATAATTGGTATTGCGGGTGATTTTATTTTCTTCTACTTAGCTTTCCTATGTATTGCAAGTTTCCTAAAATGAATATGTAGTTCTTCCAAAATCAGGGAAATAATTCCAATAAGTATCTTCATAAAAACTAACAGAATAGGGGGAAATAACTCAGTTGGAATGCAAACTTTAGAGCTTTTAAGAAAAAATTTATTTGAACTCTTAAGGAGTGAGTTTGGGGTCAGACATGAATGAAATTAATGAGTTGGTCAAATTTCATATCAGTCCTATAGTACTTGAACTTAAGCCCAATTAGTAGTAGGAAGAACAATTCAAGTGAAAACCTATCTTTTAAGGAAAATATTCAAAGTCTTTGTTCATGTCCAAAGTTTTTCTATTTATCCACAAGTTTGTATGGTATGTCAGCTGTTAAACCTAGTCTTACCTATTCAACCTAGCACACTACTGAGTGTCCATAACTTAAATGTATCAAAAGATAAAAGAAAGATTCCAACAGGGAAGTTACCTTACTCCCTATCACTCCTGCCACAATGGATTTCTTTGGGTTCTTCTAACATGCTGCAAGCTCTCTCTCCTCCAGGTCTTCTCACATCAGTTCCATCTTTCTGGAATATTACCTACTCTCCTTCACCAGGCTAATTCCTACATATATATTTTTAAATTTATTTATTATTTATTTATTTGTTCAAAATATTACAGATGTCCCTTTTTCTCCCCAATGACCCATTCCACCCCATCCCAACCCTTCCCCAGTCCCTCTCCACACTATTGTCCGTGTCCTTGGGTTGTGCACATATGCATATAAGTTCTTTGGTTAATCTCTCCCCCTCCACCCACTCACCCTCTTCCATCCATCTGAGATTCGTCAGTCTGATCCATGCATGATGTGAACCTACACATATTTTAGATAATTGTCTGGCTCTCACCTCTTCCACAGATCATACCTTGTTCCCCAGGCCAAGTCTGATGGCTTTCTATGTGCTCCTGTGACTGTCCATGTTCGTTGCGAAGAACATGGCTTATCTTATCTACTACTTCTGGCCTGAAAGCCACCTGAAGGCAGAATCTTCTGTGCCTGGCACACACTAAGTGTGACACTAGATAAGGATTGCTGTGACTTCCCTAGTTCAACAACCATTTCAGTCGACTGGATTTGGGAAGAAAGAGAAAGGCCTTAGCCATGGCCATTGTCATCCTGCCTGTGTTTTTGTCCCAGAATAGAACTGGTCAAGAGAGGAAGAAAATCTAAAGATTTATTACAAGGGAATTTTAACTTAACTTGTTGCATTATTTATTTAGCAAATTTGTTATTCATAAAAGAATACCTTGGCCTGGTATTAGAGCAATGACTACGTACAAAGAGGAATTTTAAAATAAAAAAGATGAAAAAGATCCCCCCCCCCGACTATTGTGAGTCTCAAAGGCAAACATTTGTGTTAGTTCTACACATGTTACATCAAAGATAATATGATTTGTGCTTCTTCTTTGAAAAATATCCTACATCTGTAAGCCATTGCCTTTTTTCTGGCTCTTTTGTTATATTGGATGAGATCCTTGAAGGTTTTGTGTCTCCATTTTTCTAACTGTAGAATGGGGGTAATTTTACTTTCTATAGTGAAAACTAATGTTGGGGAAAAGCCCATGCTAGAATATATGTTAACTAGCTAATAAAATGGAAAAATTGTTTCATTTTATATTTTATTATCAGAGTATTCTCTTTAATGAAAGGAATTATATCTTTATTTTTGTTATATCTTTAACTACATCTTTCTCTATACAGGTTTTCACACTTTCTGTTTCCAGCTAAAATCACCCATTGCTGAAACCCATGGTATTGTTGAAAGGTAGCTCCATAAGCATACGGAAATGGAACACATTAAACACACATTCCTCACTCCCTAACTTTTCCATATCATTACTCTGAAATTAGTTGTGAATAGACATATTAATAAGATATGTAAGTTAGGATGAAGTAAGCAGTTATTTAAACCAGTCTGGTCCCTCACTCTAGGCTTAGTCTGCATGTCAGTCTTTGAAGGAATCTTGATTTCTCCCATTGTCTGGACATTTCTGATAATGAGTAGGAGCTACAGCTTAGAGTGTGAAGGCCATAACCAGATGAAGGGAGAGCAAAGAGAGTTCTAGGAAAAAGTGAGCCCCAAAGGCCTAATTTTTCTGACAGTGGTTACACCTGTGCAATCAGAAGGTGGAAAGGTGATCAGTGGTCTGGGAAAGAAGTGGGCACCCTGTGGGAAGTGGAATATTTATTTTATTTTCTAATTTTATTGAGATATAATTGACATATAATATTGTATAAGTTTAAGGTATACAACACAATAGTTTGCTATATGTATATATGGTGAAATGGTTATCTTAATAAATATAGCTAACATCCATTAACTCACATAGATAAACTTCCAGTTATAAGACAACTAAGTCCTGGGAATATAATGTACATCAGAAGGAAGTAGCATATTTTAAGTCAAGGCTGGTAAAACAATGAAGTAAAAGGGGTTGCTCAAATGTTTTTCTGGTTTATTTTTTCTTTATTAAATTGTCACAAATGTGTTATTGACTTGGAATTGGATCTGCCACATCATGAGAGAGGCATACACAAAACAAAGGCCCTCGAGTCTCACCCAAAGGAGATACATAAACCATATTTTAAATCGTTATCATTTTCCAAGAAGTTTAATTCCCCCAATCCAGTAAAACTTACACTCTTTAAGGTTTTTTTTTATTGAAGCAAGAATCTGATAATAGATGCCTGCACCTCTTATGATTCCTCTTATGATTCCAAGCCTAATCATCCTGGATAATGAAGACTTAATTGAGGCTATTTCATTATGTTAGCCACTCTCACAGTGCTTGTCCTAGGTTAGTCCAGGCACTTAGAAAAATATAGGGTGTCCCAAAAATTGTATACACACACTTTGAATAATTATAAAGGCAGTGTTTATTAAAATACATTTCATTTTCAAATTTGAGCTATCAGCTGTTAAAGTGTGTGTACATTTTTTTTGGGAAACCCTGTATATACACACTCTAATGCTGCCCTACTCTGATCAGTCCACAGTAAGCCTTTGGTTAGCCAAGGTAGTAAAGTTTGAGTAAAGAAGCAGAATATTATACAAAAGGCCAAGATCCACATTGGACACAGGGATATTGCAATCCTGTAAAAGAGTGATTCCAAGGTCAGGCAGCACAAGCAGCCATCAATAATAAAGGATCTATTATGAAATGATAATTATATGTTTCCATTCTCCAGTTATGTGATTCAGATCCTGTAATATTTCACATAAATAGTGATAAATGGGCCCAAGGTGATCCAAAGCCAGTCTTCCGTTAAGAAGCAAGATGCTCCATGTATAATATTCACTAGAGAAGGGAGGCGACTACATCCTGGGCGCCATTGAGTATTGCCATCTGGGTAACAGCAGTCTGATACTCCAGGGCAAATTCTATACATAGAATTTACATCCTGCTGTAAAGAAAGGAAAGGGGAAATAAAAACCTTTGGGCCCGGCTGGGCGTGGCTCAGCGGTTGAGCATCGACCTAGGATCCAGGCGATCAGGGTTCGATTCCCGGTCAGGGCACATGCCCGGGTTGGGGGCTCGATCAATGACTCTCTCATCATTGATGTTTCTCTCTCTCTCTCCCTCTCTCCTTTCCTCTCTCTGAAATCAATAAAGATATATTAAAAACAAAAAACAAAAACAAAAAAACAAAAACCAAAAAAAACCTTTGGGTTGTGTGATTTATATTTTTTGGCTGTTAGAAATGAAAAGTTGCTGTTAGGATGAATCTCTCCATCAACTTTCTGAGAAAGTAAAACAAGCAAACAAGCCCCAGCTTGTGATTAGGTCTGAGATGTGAATAAAGCACAGATCTCCAAGGCTAAGGGCCTTGGTGATGCTAACATGTGACTGGAAGGTGGGCTGTCCAGAAAATGGCATGGACTAGAATTCCGGTGAACAAATCTCCCTTGCAGGAAATCTGGAAGCTCACAGGCTGTTAGGGGCCCGCCTCTCTGCTGTTTCTCTGGCCTGACCCTGACCTTGTTCTAGGCCTAGAACCAGGGCTGTGATGTTTCCCCCTAGCACCCTGACCCTGACCTCCTGTTCCTGCTGCCCCAGTATGGCATCTAAGTCTCATCCCTGCGTTTATGACCTTCTCTTTCTTTAACAGCTTCTTGCTTTCTTTGATTTGGTTACAAGCTGGAAACTGACATCTCATTAACTTTGTCAAAGTATCTGCTAAGCCTAACATGTTCCTTCTAGGAGAGGAAAAAAAGCTAGAATGTGAACTTAAAGAACGCCAGGGTCTAGGAACGGGGTTATGTCGATGCCCAGCCATGCTCCTGTGGGTTACAAGTCCCTAAACCCTGGCACAAACGAAGTGCTGAGTTTAGAAGGCAAACAAAGTCTCTATAGTTTATGAACCCGATGATTTTTTTATATCACCTGATGGGTTGTGAAAGTTACCAGAAACATCTCTCAGGACATACACTGCCTACAACCTTCTCAAACTAGACTGGATCACAGGTGACCTAACTGGCCAAATCCCTCTGTCCCCCAGGTCTGAGGAGTCGCCACTTAAGTCTCCACTTAGGAGTCTGTGGTGGGAAAAAGGTGATACGCTCACCATTCTCCGTGCTCTTCTTCAGCACATCGGAAAATTCCGTCTCCCAGCCTCCCTTGCACTGAATTTGGGGCCACATTTCTGGTTCTCATTCCTCCCTCCTCACTCCTTCCTTCCGTCTCTTCCTCCCTCCTCCCTCCCTTACAGTAAGGAGGGGATAAAAAGAGAGTAACAGAAAGGAAAGAATCATGTATAACCCCCCCACTCACCACTGTGAACCTTTCCTGTCACCTTCCAGTCTTATCTTGATACATATATTGCATATATTATATATTATGCATACATAACAGTTGCTATTATATCATCTATACACTTTGGATTCTTTTTTTCACTTAACACTGTAAGAAAAGCAGTTCTCGTCATTAAAACTTTCTGCAGTGTTTAATGGCTGCCTGGCGTTTCAGCCTATGCTTTTATGATAATTAAATTCATCCCTTTATTCTTACACATGTAGGTTGTTATTAAATTTTTAGTTCTCATAAGTCATGCTGTAGAAATAGCTCTGTACAAGAAGCTTTTTCTGTATTTTAGATGATTTTCTTAGGATAGATTCTTAGTAGAGGAATTACAGAAAAAGAACCAATGCGTACATGTTACCTTTATCATATGAACGACTTTCTTAGCTTCTTGAAATTATCACATGGTCAGTAAGCAACAAGAGACTAGCTCAGAAATAAACTTGCAGGCTTGAAGGGAGGATGAGGAGGGGCTGACGGCCGAGTGTTTATCAGCCTTAAGAGGTGGCCATGGTATCCTGTTCCCAAAGAACTGTAATTGGAATTTAATGTGACCAATACTCATAACACCCTTGTGCTCTGAGTGGGGATTGTTATTTCACAGAGACGAAAACACCAAACAATGTATTTACTGTACTCTGCCTTGGGCTCTTCAGATTTATTCACCCAAGTGTTGTGCTGGGAGAGAATTGGGTAGGGTAACTAGATGGATTTTTCTCCTCGGTATTGGATCAAAACAACCAGGCCTAGATAAAAGGCTACATTTTGGGTCAAATGGGTATATTTCTGCTGTTTAGCATTCCACAATGGGACAGAGAATGAGTTAAAAAGAGGAGAGGACTCATCTCCTCTCTGCAACAAAGCTAGATTGTTTAAATGAGTTAAATCCACAGAACAAAGTTACAAAACACTCTTCCTTGTCCTATATTGATAAAAATCTGCACTTTTGTCTGTCATTTTCCTGCCCTTTGTAGTGGTAGAAAACTAATATGATATGATTTTCTTTCTTAGTTTTGGGGAGTCTATATAATACACAATTTAAAGGAAATATAAATTGTAAAATAGCTGTTTGCCAGATCATTTGATAAATCAAGGGGTTTCTGAATAAGGCTAATTTTTTGCTAAAAAATATTTATGACTTCATTGAGAGCAAGTAGCATTGCTTGATTTATTTGAATAAATAAATCTAGAAAAATCAGTTAGAAAGACATGCTTGCTTATAAATGAGCCAATAATCATGCCAAAATGTAAAGTTATGGTTTTGCAATTAGAAAATTCTATGTGATTATTCTCAATATATTTATTTAGGTTTGCATATAATCTATGTCCTCTTGGAAAAGTTCCTGTATCTAAGCATATATTGCCATCCAGTAAAGATGTTTTTCTCAGTGAAGGGTGCACTTTAAATCAGATTTAATTAAATTGGAGGAATAGTTTTTAAAAATCTTTCTTTCTTTGTGTGTATGCATGTATTCCTTTATTTAAAGAAAGTGCAGAAATTACATGTTAATTAACCAGTAAATTAAAAACAATTCCTGTATAACAAGCTCTTAAAAAAATAAACCCAAACTTCTAGGTTTATTTTAACTCCCCTTTCACTAACTTTTATTTTCTTGTGCCTCAATTATATCCCTGAAAAATACGCTAACTAGAATATTTCTTTATAACTCACTAAAATTGTTTTATAGTAGAAAGCCTTTACATGCAATATATATAGCAACCGGTGTCGCTAGGCTGGCAAGATTGTCTTTCTCAGGCCAATCTGCTAATCAGAACAGAAGGTACCTGTTTTGTACATCACAGAGACTAAGCTTTGTTAGCCACCTTTAAGAACTTCACTATGGCTATCTTTTCCTAATAGCAGGGGATTTTCTGTTCTCCTCAGAAAAGACTGAATTTCCATTGGCACACACGGTGTTCCTTTCCCACAGTCTCCCCTGAACCGGCTGGCTCATTAGCAGTATCTTTTCTGGCTGATTAAGCGAGAGTTAGAGACTAGTTCTGACCAAACCAAACCAAACATATATATATTATTTGTATCTCTTCCAGAAGTGAACCTTAAAAAAAAAATCTCTTTTAGAATCTTTACTACACATTTCTATTGATGCAAACTGCTTCCTTTTCCAGGACTTGTCCAAGGACGTTTCACGTCTTTGGCTGCATTCTGGTGGCCATGTAGACCTGAGTAAATGTGAGCGTGGGGCCGAGAGGAGGGGTGAGGGAGACGGCTAACACTTGGGAGGTGGCATGGGGTGGCCAGAGGGTCAGAGGCTGGAAGGACCGGTGTGGTCAAGGGCCAGGGCAGAGGGTTGTAAAGCAGTGTGAAGGAACTTGGTCTGACTGACTACAGAATACACAGTTGGGGGGCAGGCACAGGAAAAATCAGGATGGATGGGTCTACTTCTGAATGAGTTATTTTGGGGTAAGGAAGCTAGACCTGATTTGATGGCAATACGCAGCCAATATTTACTACTGAGGAAAGTGCTGTTTTATGAAGATTGTTAGAATTAGGAAGGAGTTGGCTCTGACCAACTTTGTTTTATATCCTTCCAACTGCTGACAGTACTTGCCCTTTCTATCCCACATTTTCCCCCAGTAATAGCATACATTTAAATGAAACATTTAATATGTGCTGTCTTATATAATAATTCTATTACATTGAGTAGCATTCTCTATTCATTTAGTATGTGTTTTGTAGTTATGAAGAGATACTATATTAATTTTTACTCTTAACAATGCCAAAATAAAACTGGATAAATGAGATTCTTTACCCTTTTAATATAAAAAAGGCAAGTTCTTGACCTTAAACGATCTCCTCCAATTGCCTGTTTTTGGTGTATTATGGGTTCATTTGTATCCATAATTTTTACAAATTGTGGTGACATTTCAATTGGCATTGGGTGACTTAATGGTTTTCTGATTCTACATGTGCATAGCTACAAAAGATTAATTAATAATTAGATATCCCCTTACTCCAGGTAGATATATCTTTGATGAAATAGAAACTTAAGATGTAGATGTAGATTGTAAATTCAACCTTGTTAAGGAACACCATCTAATTTTTTCCTCTGGTAACATAACTTTATATGACACAGTCATCTCATTTTTATATAAATATATAAATAAATAATAAATAATTATTTATTATTAACTCATCCACTTTAGCAAATTTATTTATTCTTAAGTATTTCCTTAATGGTAGTCAAACACACATGCACATGCAATCAGATCCAACACCAGGAGAGGAAACTTTAAGTATTAATGTAATTTCTAGGACTTTTCTTATGCAGGAGAGTATTAAGGGAAGGGGTAGTTTAAGGACAGACCCTAGGTCCCTCTTAGATTTCTAGAAGTTGTTTTTCAGCCTGCTGTTTGTTACTTTGCTTACCCAAGTTAATTATAGCACTCGCCCTATGTCTATCTGGATCGACCCAAGTTTTTACAAGGGTTGGTCCATGCACACTTGACTGGGAAAGGAAAGAAAGCATCCTTTTTATTACCACCAGTGCTTGTCTTGTGAGAGATAGGAAACTCAAAGTTAAACCTGAAATCTGTACCTTCACATTGGTCACTTTGTTAATCTGCCCAAATGTTGAGGTTCAATCTGCCTTAATGCTCACCATTAATTCAGCCCATCAGTTAACCATAAGCCCTTTAATAATAGCCCACAGGAATTCCCCGGTAGACACAGCTTTCTGGCTTGTTTGGAAATTATACAAGGCCTCCACATAGAAATGGTTGGGCCTGTCAACAGACATGCTCTTTTTAACTGGTTTGAGGAGAAAAAAAGCTGCTTCTGTGCCAGTGTCTAACAGTCTTGTTTCCATTTCAGCTATATCAATGGATCTCAATCCTGGCTGCAAATTAGTCACCTGGGGAACTTTAAAAAATATTAGTTCTTGAGCCCCATCTTAGATTTACAGGGGGTGAAGATAAAGCATCTGAATTTTTAAAAATCAAGATTCTAAGAGTTAGCCAGGATTGAAAACCACTAAGCTTAGGACCAAGAAGATACATTCCTCTGAAAGGGGACGTTCATCTCTGCTGTGTTGGGCTGAGATGTTGACCAAGGCTAACTTCTTATGTCTATCGTTCGAGTCAGACTCAGGTTAGCTTCTACCTCTCTCCAATCAAGAGTCCACCTATCAAAGAGCTTTCTCCTTTCCTTTTATGCTGCCTACTGAAATGTGGCCTGGCCCAATGCAGCACATGTTGACCAGACTCAGAGGAGGGCTGATCAGGAAAGTAAGCTCACGTCTAGTTGCCTCCATTCCATACACCACAGTGACAGACAGAATGCACCTGTACCTAATGTTTGAGCTCAAGATGAACTGTGCCAGGAAATCCCCTATTAATCAAATGCAGAAGCCACACCATTCCTCTTACAAGTTGACCATTCAAAGGCCTGGGACCAGAGGAGCATGCACACTCAATAGAGGCTCCAGAGGGGTCAGCCCCTAGTTCCTATAAATTGGCACCACCTTATTCTTGCTATCACGCAGAGGCACTCTCTACAATTCCAACCAACTTTCACCTGAGCCGCGCCTATGATCCTGAATCATTTGAATTCAATCCATTATTGTTTGTTCCTCTAGACCTGTCATCCATTATAGATCTAGTACAAGGTTAAGGATCACTTTTTCTCTCTGGGGGAAAGTTTCAGCTACTTTTAGAGAGTATTTCTTCTGGATACACATATTGCTTTACATATATTAGGTCTACACTCCCCCCCCCCCCTTAATAATGTTGAGCAGAAAGTTTTATAAGATTGTCATCGCTCTCTCTTAGGAGAAGCTTCAAGAGTATTGGGAAGTGAATAGACTAACAACAATCACGTTTCCTCTTCTCACTCCTGCTCCACATGTAACAAGACTGTATCTAAGATGGGGCCGGCTATACAATGGGAATATTTTAATCTCTTCTCCCTAAAGCAACGTGATCAGCCTCATCAGATTCTTGGTCTAGGACAGATGGAAGCTTTGGGAGGAAAAAAAATAGATTACCCTAATAATTAGAATTTTGGCAAATAATATATAATATCATTTACTGGAACATCAACAATCAGAATTTGGTTCCATAAATATCTCTCCCTGAAAGAACCTTCTTGAAGAAAGTGACACGAATACAGGTCCATCACTATCATAAAAGAGATTGAGAAAAAAGCAGCAACAGAGAATTGGACTTGTCAAGCTCTCTTTTCTCTCACTCCTGTGTTCTTCGGATCTGGCACATGGGGCTATGCAGACAGATCCAGCATGAAAATGTGAACAGCGTGCCTGTGTCATCCTGCTGTGAGCCATCCAGGTAGGATGCCCACACTCGACACGCAACCGTGCTCACTTTCTAACCACTGCCTTTTCCTGTTCTTTAGTATCCAGTTTATGAAAAGTCTGCCTAAGGAGGTGGCTATTACGCGTTCCTAAATGTTTTCCTTTAAATAAACAATTTTGATAAGTTGTTGCACTGCCCACCATTCTGCAAGACTCAGGAAGCACAGTTCTGTTTGTTTAGGCTTTTTCACACCACGCACCCAGAGGGGAGGCTGAAGGGAAAGTGCCATCGCCGCAGTTACTGAAATCACTCATTCCGGAGACTTCGGGAAGCAAGTTAGGCGGCTCCCGCGCCATCAGCGTGGCCATCCACCCGTATCCAAGAGGCTGCGTTGGTGTTCTTTCCAGATTCAGCGACGGGAAGGCTCCGGCGAACACGAGCAGACTCCGAACAGAGCTTTGATTCTCGGGTCTCCAGCGAGCAGTGTGTAGCTTCTCTAAAACGCAGGGCCGAGATCCCCGCTAGAGAAGGAGCCGCATTCTAATTGGGTCCCGGGAGGCTTGTTAGCAGTGGGACGGGAGGGAGCCGAGAGCATCACCTGGGTGCCTGAGCAACGAGTCGCACAACACCCTGCTGTACAGGGTCTGGAGAGAAAAGCTGTTCTCAAGGGCTCAGTGGCCGCTGCATGCTGCCACCCTGATCAGGGCCATCAAAGCTCCCACTTCTTGGACCCATAAACTTGCAAGAGCATCGGGGAAGGTTCCAGTGTTGGTGAATATAAAATGCTTGACAGCAAGCCAGGCTTCAGCTAGCTAGAAGCCGGTTCTCCTTTTCCTGTACTCCACATCCTCTCAGGGATAGAAATACTTTTTGGTACTCCGAACTGTCTTATCTTCTGTGTGCAAGAAACGTACTTAGATGAACTAAGTTGTCCGCAGCAGCTTTAGTTTTGATTTTGATGCAGCAACTTTGCCTAAGTGGAGTTTATGTCCAAACTATTCCCTTTTAAGATGAGAAAGATAATCCTTAGACTGATCTTCCTGCTCCTTCCCAGCCTGTTTCCATCCATTTTCATCTCCATCTAGCTAGAAAGAAACGGGAGAGAACAGTGATGGAGAACATTGGGCCCCAGACAACTGCCGTTTCGGGGATGGCTGGAAGGCTCCTTGTCATCTTCTCCTAGCCAACCACAGAAAGCTGCAGCCCAGGGAACCTTGGGGCTCCTGGCAGCTCAGGTCAGCTCAGCCATGAGGGTGGATGACACTACAGGACAGTTGTGGCTAAATAGAGGAAACCGAGCGATTTGGAGAGTTTGTTCTTTTCCCACTGGGGTTTTCCTCTGAATTCGTACAAAACACAGTAACATGACACTTTCTTTCCATTCGAGAACAGTCATGGGAAGAGGAATGCAAGTAATCAAAGTGTAAAGTCTGATGCTTAAATAGGATTAGCCTGGTAGAAAAAGGGGAGGTGAAAGAGGTTGTGGTGCCCAGTTCACTTACGTAAGGCTTCATTTTCATTTCATTACTTTTAAGGGGATAGATAGCAGCAGTTCTAGAAAGTTCTCCAAAGCTCCTCCCATGTAACCTTTGCATTTTGTTTGTTTCTGTTCTCTTTTCCTTACAATGGACGAAGAATGGGTGGAGCTGGGCAGGTGGCATCAGAGATGTGGAGCCCCGGCCCCAGAGGCCCTGCTCTCTCCCCAGGTGCAGACTCTGTATGTCACACACATGACCCCACTGCACCCTCACAGTGACTTTCCTCAATTGCAGGGAGGAACCCAGATCATTACAAGTAAAGAGCTTCTGTGATCAGAATTCAACTTCATGGCTGATTCCAGAACCAGGTTTGTAACTACCACAACGAGGAATTATCTTCAGTCTTTTCACTTTTCTCATTTTAAATCCCAGTCAAAATCGTATTTTCTATATGAATCAAATCAGTTTTGTTTTTGGCTTGGAAGAGCCCCGCCACTACTGTAGAACACTGCTGGTCAGTTATCCAATTGACCCCATTAATTGGCAAATTAATATAAGCACTTGTAATCCAATTTCTGTCCTTAGGGGAATTAACTGCTCACACTGAAAATGTCTCTATCTCTCAGACTAGATAAAAATATTTTGAAGGATGAATAAACACATGGTCTGAAAGGTTCTGAGCCAGCAGTGGCCAGGAGCGACCATTCCCGAATGTGTGCTAGTATCTGAATGACATCAGTCCCCCACCTTCCCTTTTTTTAATTTTTTTTTTATTGGGAGACTACAGTTTACTTTCAGGTCCTCTGATGAATAACCTTGATGTCTCAGGCAGGGACTCCAATATGCGTCACTCCTTACCTCAAGCTGACTGTTTTATCAACAACCCTGGCTGATAAAAAAAATCTTCCTGCAATTGTATTTTCACTCAAAGCATGCCTCTTTCACCCGTCCCAGCTGGTCTAATAGGTGGGGGAAAGAACCGCCAGAAACACACTGTGGGAGCAACTGGGCAGGAAGAAAAGTAAACCACGCTTACTCGCTTCATTCCTATTCCTTCAGAATTTGTAGCATACTGAGAAAGTCTCTTTTGCAAGAGGTTACTGATGATGGGAGTAAATGTTCCTGGCTTGGTGTGCAAGCACACACTTATGGGAAATGAAGAACTCTGAGTAAACATAGTGCCTTGCTGGCAGCAACTAACATCTTCCAAGATTTTCAGGCCCCTGGGTGTAAGAGGCAAAAACTCCTATAGAATTTTGCAATGGATTAATTCAAAACATCAGTACACTTTGATCTTTAGGAATCAATAAAATGTTGCATAGTCTTCAGAGACTTTCTTGCTTGGGAAGGCTCAGCGAAGTGCCTATAGGCTATTTGAGAAGTATTTTCAACATGCTCTAACAGAGGAAAAAGAAAGCAGTTTCTTCTACCTAGAAAACTTTAGTACTATGACCCACTTACTTGAGTTTGGATTTAAAAAAAAAAAACTACCAGGTTCAGATAAATTCAATGACTGGTTAGGACACTAAGAGTTCAGGTGCACAGCGCTGCCCCCCCTTCCTCTTCTGCTGGCAGAATGTTTATATAATGTAGGTAGTTTTCCTTATGAAAATGCTCACCTGATACTATGCACGCCAAAATGTAATTCTGAATGTAGAAAATAAATTCTGAGTAAATTACTGGATAATTTTAGCTGAGCCATAGCCAGGTCTCTTTGGCCACCACCACCAGTTATGAAGCCAGGTCAGACCACTATAGATATTGCTGAGCCAGCAATCGCCCAGCATTCGGTCAGAATCCATAGCTTGTGCAGACTCCAACGGATGTGTATGCACTTTCATCTCTAATATTTTAAGACAATGGATAGCCTTGTGCCTATCCTCTCTTAAAATTTTTACTCTATCTACTTGCCATAGTGATTGAAAGTCCTCCATTAGATATTCATTCCTTTAGAGATACAGCATATTTTTTTAAAGAAAAAGGCAAATACGTATTTCATAAATACTTTTGGATTTAATGAATATTTGCCAATTAAACTACCATTGATGATGTGAATTTTCTCATTGGATCACTTTTCTTTCTGAAAACTAGCTGAGAATAAACACTTAGGGAAGAGGAGTTTTAATGAGGTTAGTTGTTAAAGGAGTGTGAGAAAAAAAATATTTAGAGGACATAAGGGTCTTCTTTGAGAGAACAAGCATATCTGAATGAACCTCACTTCATGACAAGGGGCAATGAGCATCCAGGGGTAAAGGCATAAAATAGTATGTGCTGTGTTTTGCTCAGGGAAAAAAAAAAAAAAGGTCTAACTGTATTGGGAATCACCCCAGCCCATCTTCTATAACTTTTTACATGTGATTCACAGACCAGCAAGAGTGGTATCATTTGGGGGCTTGTTAAATATTCAGAATCTCAGGCCCCAACTCAGACTTAATCAGAATTTACATTTAAACAAGATGGCCATGTGTTCATAAGCACATTGAGAAGCACAGTTCTCTAAGACTGGATTCCGCTGTCTGGTGTAATAAAAGAAGCAGCCCTTAGTGGCTCCTGATTGGACAAGAGATGTACACAGGATTCAAGTTGGGCCAATCAGATTCTGTCTCAGTATTTGTTAGTTGAGACAGAGAGAAGAAAAGGAGAGAAAGGGGGGGGAGAGGGGGGAGAGAGAGAGAGAGACAGACAGACAGACATGTGGACCTCAGAGTCAGAGAAAGCTTGTCTAAATTTCTCTGGAAGGAAAAACGAAGCAGTGTTCAGAGAAGCAGACACAGACTCTAGTTCCTATAACCAGTTCCTTCCCAGGTCTGGGCAAGTTTATTGAACCCAGGTTCTCCAAAGCAACCCTGGGTCCTTATAAAAATCTCTCCCCACTGTGTGCTTAAGCCAGTTTGGCATTGTGTTTGCTATTTAGGACCAAGAGTCCTAACAAAAATAGGTGGGATGAGTCTGAGATGGGTCTAGAAAGAGACGGCAGGTAAGGTGCAAAATATAATGACACGTTTGCCTGGTTTAGCTCAGAAAGGCACAAGTGAAAATATACTCATTATGTGTGAACATTCCACAGACCTTCTGAACTAATGAACCTTGGCATTGTTCCTAGTCATCTGAAATGCACTTTCATGCTAGTCTCGTGCAATCCCACTTCAAAATGGGAGCACATGGGAGATGGTCATCTGAGTTGGCCAGTGTTTTTTATCCTACTCACCACTTCCCCTTCTCTTCCCTCCTTTCTAACCTCATCTTATTTCACTGCTCCTATTCCTGCTCTGACCAGCTCTTAGTGATAAACTGGTCTCTGTCCCCCCTTTGGCCCAGTGAGAACTAAGTCTATCAGGTTAGAAGACCCTTCTACACCTTTCACTAGGGTCAGGGAGCTACTCTTCTATTACCTTTAAGCCCTCTTAGAATACACAGATTTCAGAGGATGGATTTTTCTTTCCCCATATGTGGACACACTAGTAGAGGTCTAATGCTAAGAAAAAAAAGATGCCTTTTGACAGAGTAATCCAGAGAAGTGTTTAAAAAATAAATCTCAGAGATCTCAAAAGAAGAATGAAAAGCTTTCTTGCATCTTCTTTGAGTTCTGTTGTTCTTGCTCCTTCCCTGCCCTGCTAACAAGAGTCTTATCACTGCAGTGCCTCCCCGGTGAAAGGTATGGAACAAAACTCCCAGAAGTGGTCATTGGGGAAACAGTGAAATTGGCTCCCGAGGGCCATTATGAGAGATGAGAGCCTACTGTGACGACTAGAGGACCCTCATAGCTCCCTCTGCTCCCTCTGCTCCCTCTTCTCCCTCAAGTGGCCCAGGAAAGCAAAAGTTAAACTGTGGAGACTACTAGTTGATGAATAAAGAGTAAAAGTTCAGAAGGAATTCATTTTAAGTTTAATCATTCTTGATAAAAGTCATTCTAAGGGATTATATAGTTCCCTGCCTTCTACTAGTATGCCAAACTCATTTTTAACGAGGTTGATTATCTAATATCTAATAAATGGGCTGTTTTTAGGGGTCTACTATAAATAGATTTCTCTGGTATCTTCTGTGGTCTGGATCCTGGAACACCACCATTTCTGGCTTCCCTCAGCCTTGCTTTTCTGTAAGGAATCTTCATATAAGAGTTCCCAAGGTTACCAAATCCTTCTTTCTGTTGTAATTCATTCCTTGTTATGGTTGAAGACATCCTTTGTAGCTCACTGTATAATCTCACTCCTGTGAGTAGGTCTAATTCAGGTCCATTTCTTAACCCTCTTGGTCTTGACCATGGTGTCCTATTTGGTAACCTCACTGGGAATTATATCAGTTCTCATGCTTTATTTGTTCTCTTTCTTCTCATAGCTCCAAATCTATAATTTTTAGTTTTGCATCTCATTTAAAATCTACCCTAAATCTCTTAAGCTGTGTTAGTTTGGAAGTCTTGCTGTTCCCTTGAACCCAATACATTGAATATAGAGACCTCTTCCTCACTCTTTTGACTCCCTTGTCTCAGAGAGACACTCACAATGATCTGTAAGGCATGTGAACACTGTAAGGCTCTCCTTCCTGTAGACGTTTAAACATGTACCCATTCTTGCCTGTGATGGTGTTACATTACACATGGCTCTTTCCAAAGATAGGTGGGAAGGGGCTCAATTTGAAAGTGCAAGCTTTTCTTTGAAGGACATACTTTTGACTTTCCCCAAAGCTCATACCCTTCTCTGTAGAAGGGAGATGCTACTTGTGTTGTCCCTCTGGGTGTGAGAGGGCAGAGAGGAAAAGCTGCCCAGGGGAGTGGGGTAGGAACATTTGGCACATCTCTTTCCTACTGAGGTTGCAAAATGATGGCCCAGTGAACTTGGCTGCATTGTATTTAAAAGAAAGGAAAATTACACTAGCTGCCAACATTTACAAAGCAGCTATTTACACAGATAACTGAATTTCCAGATTTTCTTGGAAAAGTCATGGAGCTGGCTACATGGAGCCTGCATCCCCTCATGGCAGGGGTGGCAGGAGCTGAACAGCAGCTGCCTGCTTTTTGTGGGGTACTTGCTGTCCAGGTGGCCTCAATGCCACCACTGTGTCTTGTATTGAACCCCGTCAGCTTCACTCTCACACATGATCCGCCTGGCTCCTGGGGGCACCTGAGTGTGTGATCTCCGGGAGAATCCCTGGAAAGGTGCCTTTGAAGTTTTGCAAATTCATTCATAGAATCACCAGCACCATGTCTTAGAAACAACTAGAACTTGACATATGCTTATTGCATTGGTGTGCTTTTGAATCTTTGGATTAGAAAGGTTACACGAGGAGGACTCTAGCCTTGCATGACAACAGTGATTGTATATCTGTAAAGATAGCTATAAACCTTGATTCAGTTCGAGAAGTGGCTGTCACATATTCCTGACATATTGAGAATACTCTTTCTGGGACTTAAGTGCCTGGTTATTTTATCAGGTATGCTGTTAAGGAGTGCCATGTGCTTCACAGTCACCCAGTGTGCAAAAGAGAGCCAGAGAGTTACATCTACGGTGTGGACTGTTCCCGGTTTGTTCAGTATGAGCCATTTGGGGATAAATAGTCTACTTTCTTTGCTTTCATCTTAACCTGCTCCATATAATAACATTTCATCTATGAATGTAAATCACTAAAATTCTCAGCTGTAATTGCCTGGTAATCTCAGAGTCGGTGTCTCAGGGAACAGAGCAAACATCCATAAGATGAAAATAAGAAAAGCTTAGTATTTTGAAGATAAAAGGAATGAAATAAAATATATGTACATTTGGTTAAATTTGAATGAGAGGAAATTTGTAGCATTTAAATGTTGTAGGGTTTTTTGAGGATTAATGAAATAATGAATGGAAAGCACATAGCATAGTCTGGCAACAAAAGTGTCAAGTAAAAGTCAGCTATTAATTATAGATAATCAGTTAATAGTGGATAGCAGGTGATTAGCTTTGCTCTAGGTATCTGCAAAGAACATATTTTGAACACTATATTACTAAGGTACTAGGATGACTTAGTCTTGTCCATTGATTAGGTCACTCTCTAGTTTTTAATTTTCTTAGTCTCAGCAGGACATGGAGACTGAATAGTCTTCCTGCTAGTGGGACCCAAACAGCCAGGACAGCATGGTGGTGCCTCAGTTTGGTAATTGTTTTCCACGAGGCAACTAAACTGGGCATCTACTAACACATGATTTATTACAGAAAATAAAGGACAATATTAAATGGATTAAAATAAACCCCAAGACTTTTGGTGGGCGGGTGGAGGATTATTTTAAAAGTACTTTCTGCACGTTCCTCCCCCCATAGGCATTCCCATCCCACTTTAACTGTGCCAAGAACATACCGTCATCTCTCTAAATGGGTTTCCTTTCTACTTAGTCCACCACTAATGCTCGGGGAGACCATTTATTTCAATGAGCTGCAAAATTTGATGCAACAGCAGTAGGGGTTCTCTTTCAACAAACTGAGTACTGATTTATAGCATAGACACAGAACTTATTATTTTTAAAATAAAAATTCCTGCAAAAATTACTTCTCATCCAAACATTTCTGAGAAACATAATGTGATTTGCTTTGTTTGGTTTTGAGCAGTGGATTAACAAATAAACACAGTGACTTCAAAGATTCCCATCCTCTCCATATAACCTAAAGGAGATTCGATGATTTGTGATTTATGCTACCATAACCTTCTGTTGCTTCCCACTTTAAATAAAAATATGGTTATAATTAAAATCACATGAACTTGGCTTTTTTAGCTTTTACAGAATAGGATGGGATGGCTTGATGGCTGCAAGGAGAGACTCTCAAGCATTCCTCACAACGTCACAGCCCATGGTCCTTGAGTTGCGGACTGGAGGTATAATTATGGCATTCTAGCATATTTTCTAATAGGGTGGAAACAATAACAACAGTAGCAGCAACAACAAAATGACCACCACAGCTAACACTTACATAAAGTTTTGTACTTTGTGAGCTACTTTCACTTGTATTTTCATTTTACTGGACCTCACAGCAGCCTGGTGGGGTAGGTGCCATGGGTACTATTATTTCCATTTACTCTATCATCTGTCATCTACCTATCTGTCTATCTATCTATCTATCCATCCATCCATCCATCCATCCACCCATCATCCATCCATCCATCCATCCATCCATCCATCCATCCATCCATCTATCTACCTACTACCTACCGACCTACCTATCATCTATTTATCTGGACTGTTTTATTTTATTTAATTTTTAAATTTTTATTTTTTATTACAGTTTACATTCAATATTATTTTGTGTTAGTTTCAGGTATGTAGCATAGTGGTTAGACAGTCATATACTTTACAGTGTTCCCCCTATTCCAGTACCCACCTGGCCCCATACAGAAACAGACTTATTTCCATTTATGTTGAGGAAACTAAGGTTCAGAGAGTTGAAGGGGCTTGCTTTAATTGTGCAACTAATAAGTGTCAGAGTTAGGACGCACACCATGTCTTTTGAATTCTAATCCAGTGACCTTTTACTCTAACACTCTAACTCAACAATGTCACTACTTTCAGGGGTCCAAAATAAAATTTTGATTTTTGACACCACCTGATCCTATATCAGGGTTTTTACACAGGCTCATGTGATGCTTTCTCTTCCTGGAATACTCCTTCCCAAGATCATTCGATGACTCCACTTTAACTTGGTTACTCTGTAAAGACCTTATCTCCAAATAAGATCACATTCTGAAATACTGAGGATCTGGATTTTAAAATATTAATTTTGAGGAGACACCTGCATCCTCAAAACCATGTCACTCTCTCCCCCTTATTCTCTTGTTCCCCATCTCAGTTGATGGTATCACCACTTATTCAGCTGCTTGGCCAACTATTCATGATTCTCTCTTTTCTTCTGTTTCCAACATCCAGTTCATCTGGAAGTTTCATCAGCCTTACCTTCAAAATATTACCTGGTTTCAAACTTCTCACTACCCCACCACAGTCTTACTAGTCCAAACCACTAATCTCCCGCTGGGACTCATGTCACTGTTCATGCCCACTGCCCATGGGGAATCCACTTTTCACACAGAAGCCAGTGTGAACTCTTTAAAATATGTTATATCAGGCTGTTTCCTGTTCAAACACTGCCTTTAGAGTAAAATCTGAACTTGTTATCGTGGATTAAGAACCTGATATTTAAAATGTATTTAGGAGTCAGCAGTATCAGCGTCACGTGGGAACTTGTTAGATATACAGATCTTGGGTCCCACTGCAGAGCTACTGAACCAAAGTCAGCATTTAACAATATCCCTCTGTGATTTGTGTGCGTTTTAAAATTTGAGAAGCACTTGCCTAGAGAACTCTATAAGATCTCCTCCCACCGTGTCTTTGAACTCCTCTCCTTCCACTCTTACTCTTGCTTGTCCCATTCCAGACACTGGCCGTTTTGCCACTCCCACAGCTTTGTGGCTCTCCCTCTGCCTGGAATGTCCCCTCAGAGGCTGCTCAACCTGAAAACACCACCCCGGGGGGAGTGGGCGGGGAGAGAGCAATCAAAGAACGTCTATGCTTATATGCATAACCCATGGTCACGGACTGGTATGGGGAAGGCTGGGGGGGGGGATGCGGGGTGGAGAGGATCAGTGGGGGAAAAGGGGACATCTGTAATACTTTCAACAATAAAGATAAATTTAAAAAATAAAAAATAAAAAAATACCCCCCCTTCCACCATGTCACTTGTACCCACCTTATTCTGCTTGCTTTCTGCACAGTCTTTATCACTACCTGAAACTGTATATGTTCATCTAATTTTTATTTATCTCCACCAGTAACACATAAACTTCCTAAGATCGGAGAGCATATTCACTGCTGTTTCCTCCTAGGCAGGGAAGAGAGGCAGACACATAGCAGATGCTCAATAAATGTTTGCCGAAACAATAGATGGCTGGGCTTTGGTACAAGATAGGTTATTTTTTTGTGCCGATTCAACTAATTATTCTCTCTAGTAAAATACTCCCAGGCGCTACTGTGGCTGACACCATGGCATTTTACTAATGCACCGCCTTTTGTAATTTCCCCGTTGGGTTGCCCTTCTTCCCGTCGCCCCATTTCCCTCTCCCAGGGGAGCGGCCGTGGGGCTCCTCCCCAGAGCGCAGACGTTAGGGAGGCGGGAGCGGGGCGGGCAGCTCCCACTAAGCTCTCCGAAGCAACAGAAAGCAGTGCAGGCTTGACAGTGATTTTATTGTACGGCAGTTACTCGCTAGAACCTCTGGACTTGAAGTTTCTGGAATCAAAGGCACATTTTAAACTGGCCAACCGTTAAGCTCCGCACAGGTGGCAGCAACATTGCAAACTCTGCTTACAAACTAGGAAACGTATCTCTTCATCTGCGAGGCCCTTTTGCTCTCTAGTGAACCAAGGAAGACTCTGAAATATGACTAAGTGCCAATGAGCTTTGATTAGTTCTTCATTAAAGAGAAGGTTCTATTCAAAGTATTCCTAGAAAAATACATACATACATATATAATGCATATAAAAAAACTATTTTAAATGGAGAGAATGAGTCATTTGTTTCAATATGAATTTAGATCTGCTTTAGTGTGGTCAAAAAACAGGCCTTTCTTCAAAAGCCACAGTATTCCTGACAAATCTCCTGAAGAGAACACTTCCTCAGGAGTCACTGGCTTTCTCTTTCTCAGAGGCCTTGGTTTGGGGATTTGCAGTCTCCACGGGCCAAGTAGCGTTGGCTCCCTTTTGGTTACCAGGTCTGTCCTTTCTCCCAGGACCCCTTGTCACCTCCTTTTAATCTTAGTCTTCATATTGCCACAAACTTCCCTGTAGTGTCAGTATGTGATTTAGCAAATGCAGATAAACCAAACAATTCAGTCTGATATAAAATTAAGCATCACTGAATTTTTTTTTTTTTTTTAAATATGGACATAGACCCTAGTAATTCAGGGGATTTATTCCAGGGATATTTTCTGTGCAAGACTTCTATTGGTACCCAATAAGAGTTAGATTGTTACACTGGATCTCAGGTCACAGGTTTCAAGACTCCATCAAAGCATTATTGTAGCTTTTGAATGTTGAAATTTTAGGGATGGCAATTTTGTTCAATTAGTTGTTTCACTAAAGGTAAACTAAAGCAAAAGTTAGTTCATTCAGCTACCATGGTTTCCAGATGAAAAGTCTTTATTCACCTTACACTGGCCTAGATAATTGTTTTTATTCCCATGTACTTTACTTATACTGCCTTATTTTGTCTTCAAACTTATAAGCAATATAGTTAAAGTAGGAGTTAGTGAGGGGGTTCTTGGATACATCTAAAGGATGAAGTATTTGAGATGGCGAGAGATTGTGACATAGGTATTAGAGGAAGAGGCATGACTTGAAACCAGGCCTGTAGACTCTCAGTGGAATCTATTATGAAGTCTTCTGGTCCTATCAATGTTTTCACCAGGATTAGCATGAAACAACTCAGAGGGGATAGTCAGGTCCCAGGCTGGTGTGTCTGTGAATATCCGTAAACTTTTAAGAGAGTTGCTATTGTAGGGAAGGGACCAGTCAGGCCCCATTCTCTGCTACCACAGCTTTTGGAATGTACAGCTGAAGGGGCTGACTGCATAATGCTAGAAATGGGAACATTGAGGGATGGGTTATCACTAATTTTTTTCTATCTCTACCATCAAGCACTAGTTCTAGGATTACAGTAGATGCTCCAAATCGTTGGCTAAACTGAATGGACAATTATATATTGTGGCTTGGGACCCTTCCACCGAGTTACCTTACAAATTCTATAGAGATTTGTCTGATGAAATTATCACACATTTTTTCTTTTGAAATAAAATTAAGAATAGGAGAAGAGAAATGTCTCATTTTCTGAGTAAGTCAAAGAAAGGGCATTTAGATCAGTCCATATCTCTCACACAAAATGAGTTTCAGAGAGGCCAAACCTCAAGTCTCAGAACTACTGCACCTCGGGTCCTCAGGGCCCCACGTTGCAACTGCAAAGGGAGCTATTCTAGTCTACATCAATGGCACGGTGGGCGTTGTGGGTGCACATCCTTCCAAGAATCCAGTGTCCCTGCTCTTTGCCATAATGAGACTCTCTGGTCCCACTTAATTCAGTTAAGATTTGCAAATACTTATTTTTAAAGATAATAGAAAAAGGAGAAGTTTTCTTTCTTTGGTTTTTAGTGAAACTAGTAGGTCATTTACTATGATTCTAAGCTACTATTTAGGAAAGGAGGAGTCTAAGAGGAAAACAGAAATAGAGATAGGCCCCTCCATTAAAAAAAAAAAGGGGCCACTCTAAACACAAATCAAGTAAAGAAAGAACTCCCTAAGGAGGGCAAGTTTTCTAGAGATAAGTTTGCCGATCACCTTTCCTTGCTAAATCCCAAGCATTTTAAAATTATACTTCTTCTGGGTGAACTTTTTAAGTTAGATTAACATTAACCATATAATTTATATGGAACATATATAACAAATGGCACTAAGTCTGTTTCTTGTTATTTCCCTGAATACATCCCTTCAGTGCTCATTTCAGAACAATGGCAGATACCAAAGCCGTACCACAAACACTTTTTTCCTTATTTTGTTAATTTTTAATATGTACATACTAAAAAAATTTCCATTTTCATCTCCAGCAGAATAAACCCAGACCCACAATGGCTCATGTGCTCTGGCTCCCAGGACCTCGCAGTCCCGGGTCTCATTCCGGGACCTGGGGCACGTGTGCCCCTCTGCTCCTTGTGTTCTCCAGGCTCCCTCTGCTCCAGGTCTTTGGAAAGTGCTGAGCTTTCTACCCAGGGTACTCTGTGCTCACTTCCCAGGGAGGGCTTTGGCTGTTCTAGTTAAACTCCGCATCACCACGTCCGGCCCTGCCATCATTCCTTTACCTCTCATAGGCACCCTGCCTTATTTTTTCCACAGAAGAGTTTCTTTTATTGTAGCCTTAAAAATAATGTATATGAGTTATATTGTTTACTGCCCATTTCCCCGCCCTCATGAATGATTAGAATCTAAGCTCCACTAGGGCAGGAATTTTGTCTGTTTTGTTCACTGGTGTTTTTCTGGTGCCTAGAAGAGTGTATACAGTTGGGAGTTACTCAATAGCCATTTTTGTTGGACAAATCAGCAATATTAAATCATGCAGCTATAGAATATTATATGATATGAGCTCTGGATTAAGCAGGCTCAGACTATGAGCATATAAAACAATATTTCTCCCCTTAAATTAATTTATAATTGTAGATTGGACATCTTAGTAGAGCACTACCATCCAACTGCTCTTTGCAATGACAACGGTAATGATTGTAATTTAAAAGCTAGATATTTTAGGGAAGCCACTGAATTTCCTTCCAGCGGATGGTTTACTTTAAAAATGGACCCAGAAAAAACATTTTTATTTGAAAAACAGATGGATTGCTAAAAGGGTCACAACACATTTTAATTTTCCTGTGAGAAAACAATAAACTAGATGATAGAGCCTGAACAAAGACTCGCCTGTCTCTCAGTTCTCAGAAAAGTTCTACTGCAGGGCCCTGTCCCTGAACAACCTTTCAGAACTTCTCCACAACGCACGGGACCACAACTGTACGCTGCTTTCAGCTTTTCCCTCGGTTCTTTTTATCTCCCTTTCTTTGGTTTGTTTCGTTACCAGCAGGTCTTTTCTTATTTTTAAACAAATCGACTTAATTTTTTTTTCCAGAGCAGCGTTAGGTTCACAGCAAAATTGAGCAGAATGTACAGAGATTTCCTGTACACCCCCTGCCCTGACACAGGCACAACTCCCTTACTATCAACACCCCCGAGAGCGGTCCATTTGTTGCAATCGATGCACTTGCACTGACGCATCATCTCCCAGGTGAAAGTGTATATTAGGATTTGCTTATGGTGTCGCATGTTCTATGAGTCTGAACAAATTTATAATAACATATAGTCACCATTATAGTATCATGCAGAGTAGTGTGACTGCCCCAAGGTCCTTTCTTTTTTATGTTTATTTTTCTACTATAAAAGTAATATGTGCTGATGATTAGAAAGCTATCAGATGTGGAAAAAATATTATGAATTAAATAAGGTTAATTTTTTCCTATCACTAAAAATTATATATTTACATACACATATATACAAACTTACAAATTTGCAAAAAAAGTACACGTGTAGTTCTTTATATAGCTTTACATCAGCAGTATCTCCCTGTATCTGAGACAGACTTTAGGACATGCTGAGCCATTAAACATGTCTCCTGTTTGTTCTCTGAATAGTGCAAGAAAACTAACTGGTTGTGCAAAATAACTGTATACATGCCTCATTCTCTTGACAAAAACTCCATGCTTTTAGGTTTTGGCTAAGAAGAAAGGAACAAAATGAAGATCTTGAATTTGGAAATGTGCAATTGCTGGGTGTGTGCATGTTCATGTATGCTTGTGGGGGTGTATATGTGTCTTTGGGTGCACCCATGTGTGTTACGTGCTACAATTCTGAGAACCTAAGGAAGTCCACAGTGTTTTGTTTTATATTGTTTTGTAGCACTTGTGCAATGAGCCCTCAGCCATCCCTGATGCAATAGACTCTTAGCATGTTTGTTCTGGAAGGCTTCCATTTGCCACAGAACCACAAACCTCAGTTACTTGACTTTCATATTATTTGGCAACTTCTGTGCTATTTCATGGGCTGTTTGTCAATGGGTGGCACTTTTATCTATGACACAAGGCACAGGATTGCTGGGATTATGTGCACTCTGCAAAGGGAATGTCCAGTCTCAGAATGGACATTTGTTTGGAAGGTGATTTTGTGACCAGAAATTCAACAACAGCCACAACTCATTTCCAACATGTAGCAACCAGAGTAGTGATTACCCCAAAGTGCAGTTCATGCTCCAAACGCCTGTCCAATTATGTCTAGTTCACTGCTGGAATAAGTTACCCAAGTTTTGGCATGGGTCCGGTGTAAGTTTTAGTAATGCAAAGAAACAATAAGAAACAATCTTTGTGTCCTCAGAAATCAGAAAACAACTTAAAATCTGTCTTATTATGAAACTAGTAATTACTCTTTGTTGAACACTTGGAAAATAGAGAGAGACAAAAAGAAAGAAATATAAATTGTGCATGATCCCACCATCTGAAAAGCCTTCCTGAGTACTGGGAAATTACAATCTTCTCCCTAGACTAGATTCTGATATTGACTAATGGTGACGTCCCTATCTCCACCTGGACATTCCCAACACTGAAAGAAACAGATAAAAAGGCAAATGGAAGTACCTTGCTGCTTCATTCCTAGAGCAAGTGTGAATAAAATTCATGAAAGCAACACATGAGGCTTCAAGTTGCTATCCTTGTGCCATGTGATTTCATAGTAAGGGACTAGACTATTGATTTTTCAGAATTAGATGCCTTAACTATACTGCTCATATTATAAATTCATACATATAACTTCCATTCTGTAAAAATTTGTTAATTGTATATTTTGTAGTAAAAGAAAAAATGGAAATTAATGATCTCAACAGTAAAGAGCTTTTATTATGAATCAATGTTTTGTTTATAGTTCCACTGTGGGTGGGGAAGCACTTATTGGATCATTTATAGGACATATATTTCCAAGTGTTCAACAAAGAATAACTATTAATTTGGTTTATGCAAGAAACTCCATCAACTCATTAGTGTTCACTGATAATCAACAAATAAAATATACCTGTTTTATTACTGACATTATCAACCTAACGACTTATTTACATAAATAATAATCATGATCTTCATTAGAGACTATTACACAAAATGCTGTTTGTATTGAGTTAAATGATGAAGTATGTATTCTAACTTTTACTCAAAGATGATTATAGTGTTAAATAATTTATGGGACTTTAATGCATAGCTGGTGAGAGGGTAAACTGGTATAGCCACTCTGAAAAATGATTTGACAGAGTCAGTTGACTGTGAATATATATGTATACCCTATGACTCATCAATTACAATTCTAGGTAAATACTCAAGAGGGAATGTGTAATTTTGTGCACAAAAAGATATGTACAAGAATGTTCCTAGCAGTACCCTTTGATTATTTATTACCTGATTATTTTACATTATAAGTGACCAAGGCCTTCCCCTGCCTCTATTTATCTTGCTGTCTGCTTTTGAGTCATTTCAGCGATATGACTCAACACAGGGCTGCCAACATATGAGGTAGCCAGCGAAATGGAAGAAGCAAAAATGAATCATTTTGTCCTTTGTTCATGAGTATGGTTCAAGGTTGGAATGGATGAGGGTAGGTTTTGGTGAAAGTTAGATTCAAAGATTATTTCTATTTATCCAAGCCACTATTTTGCTCTATTACTATAACTAATTGAAAATTCATTGGACATAGTCTAGTGGCTTAAATAAGATCTAAACACTAGACCTAAAATTTTACAGTTTAGAAGCTTTCATATCTTGATCTGGACCGTTTCTCACTTTGAGATTAAGTACATCACTTATATTCTCTATAGTTTTCTAATCTATATAATGAGGAAGCTAATATAAACTTCATTTCTTAGGAGAATAGTGTAACTTAAAGAGTTTGTGAAAGGCACTGGTGATATATCGTCCCATAAGTACAAATAATTATTCATTACAATGCTGCAATTTCATTACAAATTCAGTGTGGGTAATTGTTGTGCTGGCTTCAGATTAGTTCAAATATACATTTCTCCCAGGCACTGTGAGTAAGGGCTTTGTGCTGTGATGTAAATTCTTAACAGTTTCCTTACAAAACTTATCATCTCTAGTTTAAGGATTACAGTGTGATTCTTTTTGCTTTTCTCATCACAGTCTCCTGAATGAAAAGCACCCAATTCTATGCTATGCTGATGATCCAAGAAAAAATCTGAAAGACTCAGAAGCACGGTTCATGACTTACTGACAGTTATTAAAATCAAAACCTTTTGCTCATCAAGTGTTCCAAATGTGTTCAAGACGTCTTTAAACCCATAAAAAGCCTATAAGCCTCTGCGATATGGAACAAGGGACAGTCAAGAAGGCAACAGAACAACAATACGTCACATGACATCAACATGCTTAATATATCTAAAAGGAAAATCCTTCTTACCTAGCATGCAAACACATTTGACATTCTGATCAGGGTTTTCAAACAAGAGTTCACCACACCTCTGAAAGACAAAAGAAAAGAGCTACATTATTTTCAGATTTCATACCAGGACTTTCAAGTCAACATGTCCGTGCACCCTGACATTGCCACGACATTATTCTACCCCTTATGTTCTCCTGGGCTACTGAGTCTAGGAACTTATGTCGTGAGCAGAGACTTCCCTGGCAGTAAAATGTTTGAGAGGTAAGTTGGAATCGATTTTTCCTGACTGCTTCATGCGCCTGCCTAGGAGTGATTCTGTGTGTTCCTCTGAGGAGTGATGGCCACAGTGGAAGATATGCAATCTATTAGACCTAATGATATGAGATTAATCCTCAAAATTGGTACTTATACAGCACCAAAGTTATTCTAAACTCCCCACTCTGAAATCAAGCACAGACATTATCAAGCACAAAGTCAGTAGCCTATACTTAACACTCTGAACTTGGGAGGAAAAACAAATGAGAAAATGATGAAAAAGTGGCACTTATTCATAAGTGCTTCTTCTAAACCCAGAGACTTAAGAAAATAACAACTTTCTTGTCTATGTCTTAGTTTTAACTTGCTAGTTAAAAGTTTTGTATAAGGCAAACTCCAAAGACACATCAGTTATTTAATACTAGACCACATTTATGTATATGATTGACAAATAGTAAGTACTTAAATATATTTTAAAAATCCTCCAAATAAATAAGAAAATAACAAATAGAGAAATGGATAAAGGACACGAACAAGCAATTCATGGAAGAGGAGATTTGAATGGTCACTAAACAAAGAATGTATTCAATCAGTCATAGTAATAATTAGGAACCAGCAAATTAAAGGTGAAATGAGGCCTATTTTGAACTCTCTGGTGTGGCAAAACTTAGAAATTTGGAGATAACAAGTGTTATCAAAAATGTACAGTGATGAATACTTTTACACTTTGTGGGTTAGAATATAAAATGATAGAACCATTTTGGAGAAAAATTGGCAAAATTTTATTTGATTCTACTTCTTAATTACTAGATTTCAACCTAAGTAGAAATGTGCGTACCCTATAACATAGCAAGTCATCTTCTAAACTGATAACCAGAAAAAATTTCACATATAACTTTAATGTCCAGCTACAAAATAAATAAATAACATATTATTTAAACCTTAGAATACTACATGGTGTTTAAAATAACTGAATTAGGACTACATATACTGTAAAAACATACACATAATTGGCATACATAAATATTCAAATTATAGAATGTTCAAGTCTTATAAAATATATGTTAAAATCATATAAGATATGTACACTTTTCAAATCATATAATACATATCTAGTGTTTAAATAATATAAAAATAAAAGGTTAAGCAAAAAGCTATCTTCATTTTTTATTTTATTGAAAATATCTAAAAACAGTAATATTGTTTATGTACACATTAATTTACAGAAAAAACATAAAAACAGGCAATGAGTAGTGAACATCAAATCAGGGAGAGGGAAATATACGGAGCAATGAATGCTGAAGAGCATTCAGGGGTTATCAACTTTTTCTATGGCGTAGTTTCCCTTATCCCTGGGGATGCGTTTCAAGAACCCCGCTGGATATACTTGAAACCATAGATAGCACTGAACCCAATATATACTATATACTATGTTTTTTCTACACATATTTACCGATGATAAAGTTTAATTTATAAATTAGGCACAGTAAGAGATTAACAATAACGAAAAAATAGAATTACAACAATATACTGTAATACAAGTTATATGAATGTTGGTTTCTCTCTTTCTCCATCTCAGCAAACTAGCATGAATTTCATTCTTATGGTACATCTTAGCAATCTCAGCATACAATTTTTTTTCTTTAAGTAGAAAAATCTCATCTTTGTTCTTAAAGGAAGCATTTTACGACTCCTTTTTGGCATATCCGAATTGCCACAGCATCATTGCTCTGGTGATTTGGAGCCATTATTAAGTAAAATAAAGGTGACTTGAACACAAGCACTGAGATAGCACGACAGCCATTTAATCATCAGGATGGCTACTAAGTGACTAACTGGCGGGAGCATATAAAGCATGGACATGTTGGACAACAGGATGATTCACATCCCTGGTGAGAGGGCACGAAATTTTATCATGCTTACTCAGAATGGCAGGCAATTTAAAACTTATGAATTGTTTATTTCTAGAATTTTCCATCTAATATTTTCAAACCACGGTTGACAGTGGGTAACTGAAACCACAGAAAGCAAAATTGCAGATGGGTGGGGTGGGGGGAGAACTACTGGAATGGTTTGTTCCTTAAATTATTCTTTAAACTGTTTTCTATGTTTGAAATATTTCTTAATAGGAAAGAACTGCCCGCATGTGCAACACTCCCAATATAAAATGGCCCTTTGCATACTGCTTCTTGGCACCCATCTTCCCTGGGCTTGCAGAGGCCCCTTAGTACCAGGCTGAACTTGTTCTTACTACAGATTTTTTAGGAAGACTGAGGACATGCTACTTTGTCCATTTTCCTCTTTCTTTCATTGTTCACAACTTGTTCACCCCCATTAATCTTTATTGTAGTATTTTCCATCTTAGGTTGGAAACTTATGCTCAGGGCAGACTTGTTACATGCAGATTTTTGAATGGGCGGGGCATCAGCACCCCTAACCCCCACTTGGTCAAGGGTTAACTGCATCTACATTTCATATAAGACAAAGAAACTTCTGGAGAAAACAGTTCCTGGTTGTGAGAATTCACGTTCTTCATCCATAACTAAGAAATCCTCTGGCACAACGAGGGGCAGGTTGAGAGGGGAACGAATAACTCAATTACATTCAAATCAACCATTTTCTGGAATGGTCTACATTGTGCACAAAGAGATGGGCAACTGGCTCTGGGCCATGAAAAGGGAGCAAATTGCTTGGGTGAGTCATGAGAATGGCCTGCAGAAGAGGGAGACAGGGTGAGCCTGAAGGTTGCAAGAGGGTATTAGATACCAAACAAAGAGTATTGTGAACTCTTTCCTGGTTACTCTGCTCACCTAAATATCAAGTGACACTACCATGCCACTTAATCTCTTCATGCTACATTTCTTTGTATGTAACCTGGGATGCTAAAATATGCCACAAAGTGATATCAGAAAGCAAGTGTGAGGATTAATGACCCTGGAGTCTGATCCGACTGTTGGTTCCTGTTTTGTCTGTGTTTTGGCAGAGATTAACTGTTTTTAAATTGCTAACATCCATTTCCTGCATTGCCTGCTTTTTTTATGACCTGAAAGAGTTAATAACTATTTTTAAATGAAAGATCAGAGATTTCTAAAATGTTTTCAACTTCTTGGCAAAACAAAGTGTTAGCTAGCAAGTTCTATCAAGTCATGTTCTGGGCCCTATAAAGAAATAACTCTGGAGTGGTCCCTTACCCCTTGTTAGTGACAAAGCCCACACATGTGCTAGGACTGAAGGGCTTTCATTCTTTTAGTTGCAGGGACTTGCTGTGAAAGATGGGCGGAGGTTGCATAACTTCTCACTGTTATCCAAAGCCCAAGGGCAGCCTTACGTATGTCCCTCAAGAGGCAAATGGGTGTGAGCTGGGGTGCATGGGGGTCTTGCTTGCTTCCCTGGACACAAAACCAGGAGTTTCTGAGACTCCCTTGAAACATGAATTCCTTAACAGTCATGGCCTGCCAGGATTCACTGACCACACAAACTAATGAGTGCACAGCAAGGGCAGGCACACTGGCCTTTCTGAATGCCCTGAGGCAGCCCTCTTCCTTGACTTCATTTCTCTGGCTGCCTGGGAAATGCCTGAGGCATTTCTGACTAGTTCTTTAATTGCCCTGCTTTGTAAAGTTACCTGATAATGGTAATAGTTTTAAAGCAATGCCCACAGGGGAATGTGATTGTTCTCATGACTTGGGAAAAAAACACATTCTTTTCAGTGTTTTTTTGCCATTGATACTAGTATTTAAGGGGCTTTATCTGACAGGTGTCTGCTTGCTGTGCAACCAAGGGTGATGACCCAGTTTAGGAGATTAATTGGGTTAAGCCATTGGGTCCAAGTCTCAGAAAAACTGCAGGATCTGCTCTAGAGGAAGGTCTCATGCCATGTTGAGTTCTCGGGTGCTGCAGCCTTTCTCTCTTGCTGCTCTGCCTGGTCATGGCAGACTCCCTGTCCCAGCACCCTGTTGTGACGACCCTGACTTTGATCTGGTTCTGATCACCAGGCTTCTACCTAATCCTCAGATTCTCATCTCTCCATAGGATCGCCATCTTTGTTTTGTCTTCTGTGCCTGAAATATGGAGACCAACTCTCCTTGTTTATGTCCATTTCTCTCATCCAACACTGCCCCCAAATAGTAGGGCATAGTTTTCAAAATACCCATCCAAGAGGTTGGAGCCCTGCCAGGGACAGATCCTCCCGGATCATGCTCTCCTTGCATGGCACACAGGATATGCTGCACATGGACTCAGGTGTATAATGCTTATCGCCCTCTCGGGCCATGAAGAAGCAAACCACTTTCATTGTTGGTGTTGCTAACATGCCTCATTATTGCAACTCTGGTGCTTTATACATACAAGGCCCATAATACATACTTGTGGACTAGTTAACATATATTTAGCCTATACTATGGGCTAAGCCCTGTTCTAAGTGCCGTACATCTACCATCTCATACTGTCGTTAGTCTCTTTTAAGAGAGTAGGAAATTGAGGCGCAGAGAGCACCACACACTATAGAATACTTCCCTCCAGTGAGTGAGAGAATGAAGGCTGACTGCTTGCCTGACGCTTGACCACTATAAGTAGATCCCAAATACTGGCTGCCTTTGACTTCCTCATTGCCTTGGCCAAGGAGACTGTGTTTATTTGCATCCCTTCCTCTCATTCATTAGCCAGTAGCTGTTTGCATGAATTGTCACCTATTAGAGTGTAGGCTCTGGATTAGACTGATCCAAATTCAAATCCTGATGCTGCCTCCACTTACCTATTGTACTCATGGACAACTTATTTAGTTTTGCAAAACTTGCTTTTTCACTTGTAAAATGAGGTAATGTTATTTGCATCACAATAGCATGCAAGATTAGTTTTTAATCTATTAAGGACAAGAATGTACCGATTTAAATGACGAGATAAGATTGCAACACAAAAATACAAATTAATAAATCTAACTCATTTGTTAAAATTCTATTTTAATTTTCATACTAGTATTTAGAATTAAAAATGAAGAAATACCTCTCTAATTTTAAAAGTCAGACTATTTCACAGCTGGTAGCTAATTCTCATTTATTAAGATTTTTCTATATTAAATCTAAAATTCGCCTTTTAGTCAAGAACAAGTACCACATCTATTTTATTTTGAATTTAAAATATTTAATTTCCATGAACTAAATCATTTGTTACAGCAAAAGTGCAATAAGATACATTTCTCTCAAATGAACTGTATTTTTTCATTACTTTCATCACAAAATAGTTGTGAAAAATTGATATTAGGTATAATTTTTAAAATCACACTATTCAGCAAACCTCTTTTTGTTAAGGAAAAATATCTTAAATGACAATAATATTCAAATATCAATAAAAATACCTGAAAGCAGTACTTCTGGCTTTCTTAAACCAGTTAATGTTTTTCTGCTTCAAAAAAACTTTCATAGTCTTTATTTTTATGAATATTTGCTACCACCCACATGTACTGGTCTCTCAGCAGGCCTCCAGTAGCTAATCTTTTTAGGGCAGGTGTCTTGATATCTTTGGATGGGAGGAAACATTAGCAAACAAAACCCAAAACAGAAATCCTTGTTCCTTAGAGGTTTCCCCCATGTCAGCTAAGGCAACAACTGTTTTTCTGCAAGTAGTTAATGTCAAATGTTATCAGCAAATAATTAATAGACTGTGATTCTTTAGTTATTTCCTTCCCATCCTTATAGCTTTCTTTCAAAGCAGAAAGAAATTTAATACATGGAATTAGATGCTCATAAAATCATTGGAGGAGTAGGCTAAAGGAGGGGCCTCTCAGAAAAAATGCAAAACTGGCTTATGAGGGAAGCTGTGGTGGGCCACAATTGGGAAAGTGGAGAAGCAGGAGGCATCACTGAAGTTGTTGGCTTCAAGGACACACCACCATGGCAGTGATCCAAGGATTAGAAAGCTATTGGCACAGTTGCCTCTTGAAACCCATGTTGCCAGTGACTAAATGTTGGATGCTACTGCAAAAATGCAGAAAACTCCAACACCTCTATGACTGCGCTTAATAGATCATTAAAGCAAATCAAAACAACAAGAGCCTTGGCCATATAGGCTCATTTTGGAAAAAAACTGACTTTGCTAAGTTGAAGAAGTGTTAACTACGGCCACTATTTGGGGGAAAGTGAAGTACATCTCATCTGTGCCAGGAGTAACAAGGACAACCTGGAGTGGGCCGGGCTTCAGTACAAGCAGCCTTCACCAACCCCTTCACTCCATCTCTAGGTACTTAAATTCAGCAAGTTTGCCATACAAGAATTTTTCTAGTGAGGTCTTTAGCAAACAAGACAAACGCTTGTATGGTGATGCATCTGTTTTATTTAAGCACCCCTGAACCCCTAAGCATCTAACATGACTATTAATGCATAATGGGCACTCCCAATGTTAATGAAATGAATGAATAAATAATTCTTTACTGCAATTCTGTGAGATATACTTGGGATTTGAGATTATCTGGGGGAGCAGGAGAAGAGACTTCTTTTTCTGGAGATTTATGTATGTACACTGGTAAACGCTGCCCTTAGATGTAGCCATGGAATATGAAGCTGCAATGAGGAGATGAAAGGGGAAACCTAACATTGAGAAGACAGTTTAAAACATCTGCCTTACCTCCCATCTCACATTTTCCCCCAACAAAGAACTGAATGATACTAATCAAAGCCAGACCCCCAGGAGATAGAAAAAACGGTTTAGGTCTGTAGATCACAAAAAGATAGCCTCTGTTAGGAGACCAAACTCCCTAAAGGGTCTGGGAGCTTGCAACTCCATTAATACCTATCAAAAGAGTGAATGAATACAGGATCATTCAAAATTAAATCATTACTGAGTACCTCCTCTGCACAGGCACTGTACCGTCAGTATGGATACAAAATCAAATGAAATTTAGGTTAGATACTGTCTCAGGAAGTTTATAGGCTGGTCTGAAGTCAGAACATAGAGGCTATGGGCACCCAGATGGTGGGCCCTGTCTGCCCAGGGCTATCAGACATAGCCTCCAAAAAGAGATGACCATGGGCCTGTCTGAAGAATAGAAAGAAGTTGGCTGGCAAAAGAGGGGGCCCATCCAGGCAGAGACAGCTGCCTGTGAAAGCTCAGAAACCCTTTTAAGATCTTTCAAGTAGCCGCCGAGTATGGGAGCGAAACTGGTAGGTCAGGGTAGAGAGCTTAATCAAAGCCGCAGGCACAGGTGAGATTGGAGGAAACTAGAGACTAACAGCGATTTAAAAAAAAAATCTATATGGGATTAGAGAGGCTAGGTTTGTTTTTGAAGAGCAAACATGCTTAATGAATTCTTTTAGCTTTGTAACAAATAAGTACAATACAATGGTAACCGACAGCTCTCAGCACAGTGCTGGCGGCAGTCTTTTTGTCTGTTTCTACCTTAGAATGGGCACCAAGCCTGACGTGTTCCTGTTTCTTCTTCTTGGATTATCACACAGAATGGCTATGAGCAAAAGAACAACCCCTAACCACACAGTGAAACCTCACGGAGGACAACTTCTGCTACTGCCGAAGCCATTAGCACCTAATGCTGAGTCCATCACAGTGTCCCCAGCTCCCGCAGGGTGTTCACAGTGGCCCGGGGCTGTCTGCCGTGTGGGTGGCATAGCAAGACCTTAATCTCTAAGCACCGTGGCAGCCTTTGGCACTTGATGCCAGAGGAGGGCATATTTGGAACTGGGGCTGATTTCAGCTCGAGCTCATGTTTTCCTTTCTAAGTTTTTCCAGTGGAAGAGCAGATTTCCATCCCGTTTCAGGCTGTTAAAACGTCAGACTAATAAGTTTTCAACAACCTGTCACTGCGGATCTCCAGCAACAACCTGGCACCGCCTTTGAATTGGAGCCTCATCATCCAACCCAACCTCCGCCAGTCAAAATAAGAGACACAGCAGCAAAAGAGAGAGAGAGAGAGAAAAAGATAATCACCTCGAGCTGAAATTCTTAACAAATCCATTGTCGCCAACAGTCAATGGTACATCTGTGGGCTACATAACCCGAGGTGACCCTTCAGGAAGGGCCATCCCTCATAAACCTCTAATTAGCTATGGTTAGGAGGGACTTGAAAGATATTAATGCTATTGCTGTTGGAAAGGAGCCTACCAGCTTTTAACAGCTTTGTTTTCTTCTTCAGTCAAAGAACAAAATGTGAGCTCAATGGCGTATGCTTTCTATTAGAGAAGTGCCAGCAGCAGCAATCTCCAGAGAGTCTCTCAGCATTTTATTACACACCCCTATTTTTAAATGTTTAAAAACTACTTATTATGAACCAAAACTTGGAAAACCTGGTTTCAGCCCAAGTGTAAAGCTTTTTTTTTAAGTTACTAAGCAAACGTCCAGAATGCTGAACCGCGTTTTCAGTCATTTGGGGCCGGGACAGTAGAGGGCACTAGCAAGGCCACAGTACTGTCTACATAGTCGGGTTGGACCCCCTCAGGGAGACGTTGGGGTCAGATGGCGCGCAGGTTCAGAGTCACTGTGATGTGCTGCATTCTCCAGGTCATGAAGCATTTCTTCATGCAATACCTTCACTTTTATTACACACATTGGAAACCACATTTTCATTGTGCAAAAACAGTGACTATAGCCTCCAGGCAAGCACAGTTTTAGTAGAATCCGTGCCTGTGAAGGCTGATGGCACGTGGAATGTAACTGGGATATCTCCCTAACGCACCCAGGTAGCGGGACTGAGTAGGCACGTTGGGAATAATTCTGGTATGGGCTCTGAGCCTTCCCTTGTATCAGACATAAAGACGTATGCCACAAATCTTGATAGACAGAGAAGAAAATTATGTCAAAATTTTGCAATACAATTTTATCTTCTATTTACCTTCTTGGAACTCCAAGTATTGGTAACTAGCTGCAGCTACTTTTCAGAGAGACAGAGACACTTCTGTGAAAGCAAACAACTAAAGCCATAAGCTTTCAGCTCATACAGAGTGAGTTTTAAGAGGAAGTCCGTAGCCACTTTGCGTTAAGAGAAAACAGGAAGCAGCAGAGAAAGGGAACAGATTGGTGCATGGAGTGGAAAGAGCTTAGACTATCCGGGTTTGAAATCCTCACTTAGCTGGGTGATCTTGGGCATATTATTGCTTATCTTTTTTAAATTTACTTGTAGACCAGAGGGAGTAGCAATGTTCACCCTTCTAGTGAAATAATGTAACATATATGAAAGCATCTTGAGTACTCTGAAACCCACAATGGGACCTGCTGTGTGTGTTGTTTTGTGGAAGGAGGTAGAAGTAGGAGAGAGCCATCTGGCAGGACTGCGTACAAGACAGAAAACACAGTTCTACTGTTTAAGTCATGGCATTTTACGAGGGGAAAATTTTGCTTCTCCCATGTTGGAGAGTGCTAGTCCCTCAGAGGGCAACCTGCAAAACCAAAGGTCTAAAGAACAGAGGTTGGGAGGGCGGGATCAGGCAATAAACTCAGAGCTGATTAGAGCAGTAGCCTTTAAGGGGGAAAGAGAGAGCAGAGTCTAACGCAAGGTGCGGGTCTGAAAGGATGCAGGGAAAGGAAGATGGACTGTGTGCGGATCTGCAGCTTGGGCAGGGAACCTCCAGCACCAGAAACATACTGTTAATCTGGGAGGGATCTAGGAGGCCACTGTGGCCAACTAAGTCATTTACAGATGTAGCAAATGAATAAGTCTCCATGGACTTAGGAGACTTTCCATTCTGGGGTTTTATGATGATCCCAATATGGGCTCTTGTGTCCAAATAAAGACTCTGGCATTTACTAGATGTGTCACCGTGGGCAAGTTACCCAGTAATTCTTTGTCTCTATTTCCTCACCTGTAAAATGAAGATAATATTACTGCCTACATCATGGGTTTATCATGAGGATTAAATGAGGGTTAATATGTGTCAAGCACTTAGAATAGTACCTGGTAAGACTAAGTACTCAATAGTCATTATTTTTAAGAATATACAATTATTTGGAAGAAGA
The DNA here is from genome assembly GCF_964146895.1 of Miniopterus schreibersii. NCBI lineage: Eukaryota > Metazoa > Chordata > Mammalia > Chiroptera > Miniopteridae > Miniopterus > Miniopterus schreibersii. Next base: position 72,928,616 of record NC_138107.1, on the reverse strand, counting down.
GAAGCCAGGAAAACTTTGGCTTTTCCAGCTGCCACCCAGTATTACTCCATGTCATCTCCTTAATCTGGACCTGGAGCCATTGCCCTGGGCAGCCTCAAGTCCCCTGGAACATGCATAATGGGACAGAAGTCTGCAATACTTGTCAGATGAAGTGCCCAACAAATACTTGTCTAAAAAATAAATGGAAAATTAGGAGGAAAAGAGCAGATTGAAAACTGGACCAATTCTTACTAGACAACTATTTTCATTTCCTGTAAGGGAAAAGCTTGATGCTCTAAAGTCTCACTTTTATTGAACATTTCATTCAAAATATTAATTCAGCAAACCTTCATTGGGGGCTTTCCAATGCAGCAGTGGTGCTGACATATCTGTGATTAGCTGCTTATGCTGAATTTATTAAGTAAATTGAGAAGAACCTATCTCTATTTTGATTACATTACTCTCAAATAATTTGAGTGTGTCTGAAGTCCTAATTAGGAAGGATTAAGCTGACATTTTGTGTAGTGGAAATGTTGATGCTAGGAGGTTCCTATAGATCATTTGGTTACTGGACTTAGGCCCAGAGACTGTCTAACCCTGCTTGATGAACAATTATCTTTGGCACTGAGGAAGGAGAGAGAACCCAAAGGGGTTTGGGAAAGAGCAGTTGCTCACATACACTGGCCATGTCCTTGATGGGTATTGAGGACTTTCTGAATAACGTATTTTGATTGGATAGGGGAGAGAGAAACGAATATTCAACAAGTCCTCAGTGGGAGTTGAAGACACGAGATAAAGGTGTTTGTTCTGGGGATGCAAAAGCCTAAAGGTAATTGAGGAAGGTAATTACAAATGACTAGAAGAAGGTAGGGTTCAGATAACTGGGAGAACTGGGTAGTGGGAAGACGCTAGGCTGGGAGAGCTGGCAGGGACCAGATCATGCATGGCCCTGTTGGGCTCCATTTAGTGATTGGACATGAGCCTGGATTCCACAGGCCATGGACCTGAATGAAGTCACTGCAGATCACAGACCATCTGTTCAAGACAGTAGAAAAATCCCTAAAGTGTTTAGAAAGCGTTTATAATGTGAATACTGTGCAGCAGCCACGTTTGCTGGCCCACGTTACCTCTCACCACACCTGGTAGTATCCTCGGTGGGAAAAGGGTTCTGCTACGTGAGGCACTACCTCATGATAGAGGGTTCAATGACACTTTCTATATTTTCCCTAATACTCATAGTTCTGAAAATCAGTGACGTTGGGGAATACCTCCAGAACGTTCATCCGTTTAGGCTTGCCAGTATTAATTAGCTCACATGGGGTTCACAATTAGATAGGTTTCTTTGAATTGAGTGTAATCTACATGGCCCTTATGAATAGTAGACCACCGAAATGAGAATGTGATTTGTCAACTTTCTAAGTCTGGCAAGAATGTATTATGAAGACCATGGCCTCTCAAATGATGCCTGGAGCGAAGACAGAACACGCTGAAAGGGGTGATGAGCAGTCAGGTTCCTGGGTTCCAGAAGATGGAGGAGCTGGTATACAAAACAAAAGTCCTTCCCGGACCCTTGGAAAGGAATCTCAGAAACTACAGTGTGAGCATGTTGTACTTCAAGAAAATCAGTCCTTTACTTGACTCTCACTGTCAGAGTGAAATGTGAGCCTGCCCTTTAGGCCCACATACCATGAAGCAATGCCTCCATCTGTCCCCCAGCCACCCCGGAACACTGACACTGTGAGCGCTCGCAACAGCTGCTTTTTTTTTTTTTTTGGTCTGATCTCTGTGTTGCCAGTAATTTGTACTCACAATTACTAAACTGCAGCCATCTGGCCGAAGTGTCCAAGCTTTAGACATTGGTTTTCTCAATTTACACTGCAATTGCAAAGCTACTTTATATGACCCTATAGGCAGCGAAAGCTTAATAGATAATATCAGCAGTATCTCCAAATCATTATACAGACATCACATTCAGAGATTCGTGGGCCCTCATCCAGCCTGTAACTGAATGAATATTTACTCAGGACAAAGGAGTACTTATAATGTGCTCCTTGCAGCTCACTGCAGTAATGCTCCTGTACATAAACCAACAATTAAATGTAATCCTATACACTTATAGTTTTGAAAGAAATTCAAACCAGTCCTTGGAATTAAATAACCCCAGTGCTAGAGAAAATGACTTCCAGAACATCAAGCCTCACATGCAAACACAGGGCCTCTGAGCCACAAAAGAACAAACACTTTTCCACAGGGATAAGGGCTTGTTGTTGTACTGCTACTTGTGAGGTCAAAGATCCAGATGTTCCCATAGACAATCAAATAACTATTACTGGTCAAACTGTATTGACCATCTCCACATGGACAGCTCGGAGACATGGACTTGGCTGCAGAAAGGATATTTTGTAAATTCTGCTGGCAATCAATAGCAACCCCAGGTGAGAGCTGGAAAATTCAATATCTTACAGAAATGACTGACAGCTTTCATAAGCTGCAAGTAAATGAAAATCCATGAAAACAAGTGTATATTTTCTAGTAGTTATATTCTGCTTTGGTGTAGCTCATAAGCCCCACGACATATTTTGACAAGTACTGTATTTGAAAGTCACCTCCTCTTTGGGTCTGTCTCATTTCAGGAAAGTAGGAACCTTCTTGTCTAGTTCACTGTTGCTCCCTAGATTAACTTAGATCAATATCTGTCACATTATAGGCTCTCAATAAATACTGCTTGAAACAAAGAATGAATAAATGATTTGGGACAAAAATATACCCAATTCATTCATTACTATATGGCAGTCAAGTTAAAAGTCTTTGAGATGGTGAAAACTCAAAAGAGAGGAACAAGAGAATAAAGTTATATTTAAAATTTAAATAAGCTTAAATTATAAGTTTTAATGCCATTACTCCCTCAAGAAGTTGGCATCTGAAGTTGTGCAGTGGATCTACTATGAATTAAATAGAGTCCAATCCAAAGGCAAATATTTTTCAGGTATTACATATTGGAAAGCAAGAATCATCAACTCTTTCCATGGACAAATATCACTAAAGTTAGACAAAGAAACAAACAAAGAAAATTTGTTTTAAATTTTCTTGGTCAGAGTCCATATATCAGGAAAATAGAAGTAATACCTATATTCTGTCTCATTAGTATATGCTTAAAGGATTAAACCAGCAAAGTGTTTCAAATGATTGAGAAGAAAAATTGTATAAAGGGTCACTTGGGGATTACTTGGGGGTAGTAGGTACTGTGTTGTTAATGGTTTGTAATTCTCATTTTAATCACTCTATTTCCTTTAGACCCTCTGTCGCCTTCTTGGAAATAGATTTGAGATTTAATTCTAATTAAGTGTCAGTAAAACTGAGGAATCCTTAAGATCATGTTTCACTAGCTTCCCAGGAAAGCTGCCTGTGAAACTGACATTGCAGTATGACATATATTTATCAACTAATAATTCTCATTATCAGATGCTCAGCAAACTAGCAGATTTTTTCTTATATTGAATCTTTTTACCTAATGACATAAAACTATTTTCTCTATGCATTCCTAGCAAAGCAAGAAAGAAAATGAACACAATAAGAGCAATCTTAAAAATAATGGATATAGACCCACTGTATTAATTTACCAGTCTTAAATTTCCAAAGGCTAAGGTATTTAAGGATAGGGGCTGTGTCTAAGCTTTGAATCATGGTATCTAGCAGAATGCCTGGCATAAAACAAGTACCCAATAAATGCTCTTTAATGCATGGCTGAATGAAGAAAATATCACATGCCAAGGAATGCAACCATCAGTTAAACAAATTCTGCTAAACTCAGACGTGTCAACAAAAGCATTTCTGGAAATTACTGTTAGGTATGAAATGTGTGTGTGTGTTCACATGTATGATAACGGAAAATATTTAACAAGCACCTATTTTTAAAATCTTGTTACTACTCTTCCTTATTCTACAAAGATTTTGAGGTAGATTTACATTTCTCTTTGTGTGCATATATGCATGTTTATATACAGATCACCCCATACACACAGCTACGTACATATATATTACAAAAGGTATTACACCTAATGAAAGTCTGGAGTTAAAACCTCAAAATGTTCCCCCAAAATAATATATAGTACACAGTGTTAAACTCATTCTGGAATTATGTTCTTCATGTTGAAATTTATTTTGAAGTTATTAAGAAAGGAGACATTCTCTTGTAACACTTCCCATAATATATTTTGTAGATATTTTTCCAGGAAATATTTTAACCACTGTTACTCCTTTATTACAAATGAAAATATTAAACTTTTGGAATCAAGGAAGTAATATTCAGTTGCTTTCTTGGCCTGCCACCATTCATACCTTTTACTTTTACCATTGCCAGCATTCTTTTAGAACCCTTTGTTATTGAAACATTTCTTCATCTAAACCCCAAGAGTAATTTTTTTTCTTTTAAACAAATGATCTTGTTGTTGGATAACACGCACAATGTCACCTCTATAAACAGGTCATCAGTACTTTGTACACTCTCACCCAGATCAGATAATCAAAGGATATTCTTTTAAGGAGACCACTTAGTTGAAATTTATAAATAAGGGAGTAAAAGTATGGAATAAAGTTCTAAAATCAAAATCTGATTTTGAGTATCTTTAAGCTGGCTACTCATTGGGCATGTGTGTTAGTTATGTGAAATAATTACTAGTCTTTATTTCATTTTAAGATTTTAGAATTGCATGTGGCTTTTACTTCCTAAAAAAGAGTAATATAACCTTTACATTTTTAATGTCAGGCTAATTTTAAGGAATATAAAATATCAGCGAAGCTATTGATAATTCATGGTTCAAATATGTGGTTAGTTGAGTTGGCAACATGTTTCCTCATAAAGAAACTATTTTGATGATCAGAATAACAAAGCCAAAGAGCTTTATCATTTATTAAGTGAAATACAACACAAATTTTCAGTTACACATGTAACTCCAAGTAGCCTCAGAAATCTCATGGTGAACAATGAGGTAAATGTGCATTAAGGCCTTGGTCAGGTATGTGTCTTAAAATGTCTGGAAGCTGAATAACACAAAAAGTATTTTTATAGCATTTTTATTTCTCCCTTACTTTCTAACTCAGTTGCACAAGCCAGAACCCTAGGTGTCTAACTTGATTTTTTCCCTTTATCTCGCTGCCTCCCACACTTACCTCCCTCAGTCTCAAAACAAGTTAATGAATTCTCAAGTCCTTTTGCTTCTACTTCTCAAACCCATCTACCTTCCCTACCTCACTGCCAGCACCTCGGTTTCAATAGCACTCTCTCCCGGTACTTAGATGATTTTTGTACAGCTGCCCAATAAATACTCTTTTCCTCATATCGCCCACTCCACTCTAATTGCTGTAGAGCCCCTGGAATGGTCTACTACCATCTGAGTAGGTCATTTCCCTGCTCCAAAGCCTTCAATTGCTATACTTTCTCCTCAAAATAACCCCAAGTTCTTAGTGTGGCACACAAGGCCCTTCATCCCCTCACTCTTGCACCCCAACCGTACACTGCTCTAGGCTCACTGAACTACCTTTCCAAACCCTCACTATTCTTCTGCCTCACCTGTAGGCCCCTGCACCTCCACCAATAAGCTCCTCCTTATCCTCAGGTTGCAGCTTTGACATCGCCTGCTCTTTCTGGAGGCCTTCTTCAACCCTACAAGTTCTGTCAAGTGCCCCTTCTGAATGCCGTGGTACACCGAGGATAGACATCTATGGAAGCATTCATCACAAAGATATAATTTCCTAAAGTAAAAAACAGATAAGGTCCCTTCCTTATTTTCAGTTACTTTCCAGTGTTTCACACTTAACTGGCACTTAATAAATGTTTGTCAAATGAAGGAAGGAAGGAAGTAGCGGTAGAGGGCATGAGATACAAAAGGAAACACTCACAAAAGTCTACCTAGTGATCCAAGAGTAGTCAAACAGTTCTGGGTGTCCAAAGTGCCAGAAAACCTGCATTCAAAACAGCAGCCAAACAAACAATACAATCCCTGACACTCTTCTGAGAGCAGAGTTTTTGTCTTGGAGGACAAATTTCTGGAGCTCAGAGTAAAGGAAGCCAGATGTATCGCATACTTATGGTTTGTTATTAGCACCAAAAAGGATCACTGAAAAAGAGCGGAATCTAATGAAGGGGGATTGGCTGCAGTCTTGGACTTCTGCTTTTTATGTAAATACAGAAACATAATTTACATAGTCTGCTGGCATTTTGAAGTTTAGATTTATTTTTAAAAAAGAACCTTTTAATCAGGAATTTCAAGACGCAATACCTTCTTTCTCTGCATCAGCCCACACTAATATATTTTGGGACCAATATTATATATGGCTAAACAGACAGCTAAAAAAATAGGATAGTACAGTTTTTATGAAACGCAAAGATCTGATCCTTTAAAAAAATTGTTAGAGCTTATAATTACAAGTTAATTTTATGGTTTCTCCACTTTTAGTTTTTGAACAAAAAAATTTTTTTTTTGGCTTACTCCCAACACAAGAGATAAAAAAATTTTACTTGTTTTTGAAAAATAAATTCAATTAAGAAAAACATACACTTTCTATTTGAGGCAACTTCATTAAAAATGGCTGAAATTTAAAACCCAAATTCAATTTTAAGCAGTGACAGTAGCCTTTTTAGGTGACCAAAACCAATAGATCATTGCATGTGAACAAATTCCACCTGCACACCCAGATCCAGCTTGAAGACCTTCTTTCCTATCTATTATTCCCACCCCCCGTGTCGCACTGCTACATTAGCCATATGTGATTTCTCCCTTCTTCAAATGCCAATTTTCATCTTTCTATGGTTTGCATTGTCTGCCTCATGAACAGTATTTTTTACGTTAGGATTCATTATTCCTATTTAGATTTTAAGTTCTTTAAAGAATGGAAATATGTCTCCTCTTTGGCTCCTCAACATGATCTAGATAACACAAATAATTATTGAATTACATCTCTGACAAATAGAAATAACAAACATGCATTTGCTTTTGCTATTGTGTCTTTCATCTCATTACCAATAACATTTGTAAAATTCCAAGGCTTCTAGTAGCATCAAACCTTGGCAGTTACATGATAACATTTATCTCATGAGAATCCCTTCCCATGCAATCTTATTTTTCCTCACCTTCCAGAATGATTCTTAGATCTCGCTGACAGAATATTCTCCACATGTATATGTGACTTACTCATGTCCGCTTCTGTGCATTCATCCAAGATGCATGTGCTCTTACTTCACCTAGCCTCGATAATGTAGGACCACCACACATTTCATCAGCTCACCTGCCTTCCTCCAAGAAGACTCATAATTAATCTCTCTTAATTTCAACCACCTTACCAAACTGCCCTTCTCAATATAATTTATTTTATGTACTTTTTGTATATAAAGATAATATTTTGCATTTTTCTTTAAAAATGTGATATGCAAGATGCATTGATTCTTATACTCTGGTTGGCATAAAAGTTATGCTATGTGTTTTCTAAAATGGGTATTCCTGGGCCCTACAATGAGAGAAGAAAAGAACAGGACCCAGGAATTTAAGCATCTAAGAAGCACCCCTGGTTGATTCTGATGCTAGTGTCCTTTGATGGTACCTTGGGAAATGCTGGCAAAAGGGAACACATTTACTAAAAGTGAGGACATCTGGGTTCTAGAACCAATTCTGACCTTGGGTAAATTCCTTAGCTTTTGTCAGCCTCAGTTTCCTTACTGAGAGAATTAGACTAGGTGCTTCTCAACTCCCTTTGATACTCATGTTCTTTTCTTCTGTTTTCTATGTTTTCTTTCAAACATAGTCTAGTAATGATCAAAGACTATACCTTCAAACTGCCCCAAGTCCCAGGAAGATAAGAAACCTGAGCCTCACGTCCAGCTCTGTGACCTTAGAGAGGCTTCTTACCACTCATGGTCTTTCAATCTCAAAAATTACTTGAATTTATTCTAATAGTTCTTGTTTGTCTCATTTTATAGAGTTGGCCATGAGCAAGATAAATCGAGTATACCATAAAGTCAGCCACACTAGAAGGATACTATTCTCTAAGACATAAGTACATTAGTGACTACAAATTCTGATCCCTCCCCCAAAATAATTCTTCATTCAAGAAAACTAATTGAAATTAGTTAAGAAAATGAATTTAAGTACTACATTGAAATGACCAGATTTATAATCTGCAGAGTTCATATATCTTTAAGAGAAAGGGACTTTCCCAGCATTCTGTAAAATATTACTTATCTTGCTAGCTTTCATACTTCAGAAAAATAGTAAAAATATAGTATCAACTAAAATTTCTCCTCCCAAGATCAGCATAAACAAACATAACTAATCTAATGGACCATAGGGATTACTATACTTTTATAAATGTACTGAAAGGTGTTGTTTAAAAATATAATATGCCCGGCCGGGCGTGGCTCAGTGGTTGAGCGTCGACCTAGGATCCAGGAGATCTCGGTTCGATTCCAGGTCAGGGCACATGCCTGGGTTGAGGGCTCGATCCCCAGTCAGGGCCGTGCAGAAGGCAGCCAATCAGTGATGACTATCATCGCTGATGTTTCTATCTCTCTCTCTCCCTCTCCCTTCCTCTCTCTGAAATCAATTAAGATATATTTTAAAAAATAAAAATAAAAATATAATGTGACCCATAATAGCACACTGTATTACAGATTGTAGCCTAGAGAAATAGTCTAGCACTAAAAACTCATTCTGATAGGATCTTTTAAAAAATATACTCTGTTTAAAATTGATGGACACACACAAACCACTGAAGTAAAGAAAAGTCTAAGTAAGGCCAGTCTTTCCATCTGGATGTAATATAATTCAATGGAATGATAACAAAATGTTGGTTTGGGTTTGTATTTTTTTGTGTTTTATGTGATATTTCACTGCCCTATGGGGACTCTTCTGTTAGTTTATTAAGAAATACCCAATGTTGACATTCAATTCACTATTTCAAAAAACATCTTACTAACAGTTTGCTTCTTGCAAATAGAAATATGCTTCTTTTGGCAATTTGGTTTTTAGTCATTGAGAGAAGTTAAATGGCACATAGCAACAGGATTTGGAAACCCCAGAAGGACAAAAATATTATTTTGATATTCATATTTAAAAAACCATAACTTGTGTGCCTGATTAAACAACTTCTTAGTTTCTAAGAAGTTAGTCTACATATATGGTAGACCATATATGGTAGACCAGCACTATTGGTAAGGACTCTCTCTTCTGAACACACACACACACACACACACACACACACACACACACACACACACAGGATATATATGTGTGTGTGTGTGTATATATATATATACACACACACACACATATGGGAAAAGGGAAAAGGCAGTACTTTCTTCCATGACAGATACTGTTCTGCACTTTTCATGCATTATCTCACAATGACTGTATGTTTACACATGCAGTAGGATTTATGATTTGTGCACTCAACTCCAAAATTCACAAGTAAATTCACAAACCTACATATTTACTCTGAACAGTAGCAATTAGAATGTTAGTTGCTCTTCTTGTAGGAATCATCGGGCCATCATTTTTCAGACCTTGCAGTTTATCGCAGGATCCAGCTTAATCACCTCAAAGGCAGCATTTCAAGAAATATTTACGATGAACAAGACTTTGATCTCTATGATGGCTGGTAACATTGGCCCTCAATGGGTTCCTCTCACTGAGCCATGGTGGGAGCTTATTAACATTTCAGATCCCAGGGCCCTCCCCTCATCTGACAGACCTACTGAATCCGTCTGTGTTGGTAATAAGTGCCCAGGTCACTGTCATGCACACAAGAGCTTGAAAACCACTAGCCGAAGTCAAAGAGAGAGGGATCACAGCTAAAGTCAGATTGATACATATGTTTGGACAGTAAACCAAACCATGTGTGAAGATTTTTCTAAAAGCAGTAATTTTCAAACAGGTTTTGCGGAACCATGTGGATTTTCAGATGCATTTTTCTGGGAGGGTACCAAATATTTGATGAAAATTTTAATTAAAATATTTTAAGTGCTTTAAAATGTAATAAAAATATCATGCATAATTAAATGGGTTTTTAACAATTTTGATTAAACATCGACCACTGTAGAGCTACTTGTGAAGTTAGGAATAGAGTGAATCCTGCTATGTCTGTCCTTGTGTTTGAACTTCTCATGTGTGTGTCCCTGACTGGAAAAATTCTAATGCTATCATTCTGTGTGTATCTGCTCACATGAAATTAACCCAGTGGGTACATTACTACTGCTTCATGTGTCCCTCACTCAATTTAATGCCAGGGGTATTCAAGTGCATTTGTACAACACATGCTCTTGGCATGACAGAATAAATTACTATTAATTACATATCAGAGACAAGGGGTGTCCATTAGAAGTACAATGTGAGCCACATAAAATTTAAAAATTTAAAATTTTTAGTAGCCAGTTTATAAAAAGAAAAAAGAAACAGGAAAAAACAAAAACTAAAACAGAAAAAGAGAAAAAACCCCAGTGAAGTTAATTTGTTAGTATAGGGTGTCCCCGAAAATGTATGCATACTTTAACAGCTGATAGCTCAATTTTGAAAATGAAATGCATTTTAATAAACACTGCCTTTATAATTATTCACAATGTGTGTATATATTTTTTAGGACACTATATATATTACATTTAACCCACTGTATCTCAAATATTATAATTTCAGCATTAAATTAAAAATGAGATATTTTTACATTTTTGTACTAAATCTTCATATTTTACATTCACAGCAAACCTCAGTTTGGAACAGGTACATTTCAAGTGCTCAACTGCCACATGTGGATGGTGTAGTTGCAGATAAATCTCTTACATGAACTACCAGGTGCTTTTTTGTCTTAATTTATACTTTTTATAATTCTACCATAAGTTTTAAGTACTCTTGAATCAACTTTTATACTTATAATTCTAAAAAATATGATGGAACAAGAGCACTTAACTTAGAGCTAGGCCACTTTTTAAAATCAGAAATTTGTGAGAGAAATAATAATGGATTGGAAAGAACACAGAGATAAAACAATAACTTGATTTATTGGTACCAGTGGATTCTTTCACCCCTGCCCACCATTCTGTGAGCAAAATGAAAGCAACGTGCAGAAGAATCTGCCAGAGAGCCGCTTGGAAATTACACGAGTGTTATTAGCTACAGGATTCACTTTTTTATGGTGATAAAAATTACCCAAGTCCTCATGGTATTTTAGGCTATAAAATTTTGCCTGATAGTTCTATACTTTCTGCCCACTTACAATGTCATTTTAAAACAAAAACAGTGTGAGCATAAAAATAAGATTCATCTTAAATTAGCATAAACATTACAGAAAAAGTTGGAGTAATGACAAAAAGTATTATACAGTATGTGGGGAAGAAACGCTTTTTTCTCCAGAAAAAGCTCAGTAAACTGTGTGCTAACAAGTATATTAGATGTGTAGTCTGCTATTGAAAACAACAATTAGAACCATGATGTATAACCCAGAGAATAAGCTAAGGACACGAATTCAACAGAAGTGATAAACTTATGTAAAGACTAAGATTATGTGTAATTTGTAATTGCTGATTTTCACTTTCCTTGTTTGTTTAGTAGGTTTATTCAGGAAAACCTGATAAAACTTTATGAAATGCTTGTGACACACAGTAGAAATGTTTAGCTAGAGTAGGTAGACTGGTTTTCAACACATCAGCAAACAAAATAACAAAAAAGTAAAATAGTACCTTTTTTTTTTTTTTTAAAAAGAAAAGCTATGCAGGTGGTGCAAAATGAGTGTCAGGATTAAAATACAGCTAGTCCAGTGCCTTGTATAAAAGCTATTTCTGAAAAGCTATTTATGTGTCATATAAGAACATAAGCTGCTAAGAAGACCTTTCAAGGCAATGCTTTAATCATTCTAATTATAAATGTTATTAAAACATTGCCTTCATATTGCAGGGTTCTTTTGGGGGGGGGATCAATATATTCAGTGTTAGCTTCAGAACTGATTTTTTCATGTTGAAATTCCTTGGGGGTTTTGCGACAAAGTGCTGGTAAGAATTCATTTTTAAAAAATTTCCTCTAGTGAAATATCTCTCAAAAAATTAGTTTCACTGGTTTGCATGCCTTGCTGATGTTTGGCGGTAAATAGAACACGCTCAATTTGGCAATGCAAGATGACATTGTAGTCATGGTTAAAACCATAGAGAAAGTGTCATCAATGAAATAAATTTGACTGAAAACTCATGCAAATATCCAGCTGAGGCAGCGAGTGAGATATTATTCTCTTACTGGATAATCTGAGGTTTTTAAAAATGACATACTGAACTCCCCATAATGTTACAGATAACATTTTCTATAGACTCAATGTATGTGTACCTCCAAAAAGTCATATGTTGAAACTTAACCCCCAAAGTTGATGGTATTTAGAGGTGGGACCTTTGGGAGGTGTTTGGTTCATGAGGGTGGAGCCCTCATGAATGTGATTAGTGCCCTTATAGAAGATACCTCCAAAGCTCTCCTGTCCCCTCTGCCATTCGAGGATACAGCAAGAAGATAGCCGTCTATGAACCCAGGAGTGGGCCCTTACGAGACTTCACATCTGTGGGAGCCTCGATCTCGGACTCCCAGCTTCCAGAACTGAGAAAGAATTTTGTCGTTTAAGCCACCCAATCTAAGATTACATTCACCAGGGTTCACTGAAGGTCTGAATTGAGTGAGGGGTCTGTCATTGACTCTCTCCAAGCTGAATTCGACAATTAAGGAATATAATATTTGCTAGTATGTGTAATAAATTTATTTTTAAGATATAAAACTTTCTACTATTCTTTCCGTTTCTGTTTCAATTTAATTGAACTAACCTAAGATTGCCACACAGACTATTAAAACTGTCACCATTTGCCCTGGCAGTTGTCCCTCAGTTGGCTGGAGCATTGCCCTGTACACTGAAAGGTGGCGGGTTTGATTCTGGGTCAGGGCACATACCCACGTTGTGGGTTCTATCCCAGGCTGGGGTGCATAAGGGAGGCACCGATCAATGCTTCTCTCTCACATCCCCCCCCTCCCTCTCTCTAAAATCAATACAAACATATCCTCAGGTGAGGACAGAAACCCAAACTGTTACCATTGCAGTTATTTATTCAATTGGAACAAGATACTCCCCATATTACAGAAAAAAACAAAATACAGAAATACACTGTATGCTGAGTTTGATATAAAACCACCCAAATATCATCCATCACCCAGACTTCAAATTTTTGTTATTAAAACAACTTCACTCTTCTCACTGATTGACTTTATAATTAAACTATACTTTGAAATAAAAAAACTATATTTATATTACTACAGTGTTTTGATCTCTTTCATTTATTGGAAATTTTGCATAAGATTCTGTCACTCAAAATGTTTGAAAACTACTGTTCTAAGCAAACATAATGTGGTGGAACAACTCCTGGTCCTACAACCAGAAGACTTGAGTTTGATTTCAGACTATCACCCAGTAAACAGCGCGACCTTGGGCAAGTCCCCTGGCCTCGCAGCTCTCCGACTGCTCACCTACAAAGCGTCTGTTGGGCCGCACAGAAACGCCCTTCAGCTTGTCTCGCATCACATCCTCTCCATTCTAGCTTCATGCGCCCTCCCAGCAGAAGGCTTTCGCACATGCTGTTCCCTCTTCTCCATACATGCTTCTCCGTACATGAACTCCTACTCTTGCGTAAGTTGACCAGCTCAGTCACTGTCCCTTGAAGCAAGGACTCCTTCATCTCTCAGACTAGCTCAGTCCCTCTTGGATGGACCTCTACTTCATGATTATTGTCACTGCTATAATTTTACACTTATTTTGGTAGTTCCTTGATTAATGGCTTTCTCTTCTTTCAGCTTGCAAACTGTATAAGAATAGGGACCTTTTTTGCTCTAACAATGATGATCTTAGGTGAGTTTTTAAGCAAGTGCCTCAGTTTTCCCCTCTTTAAATGAGGATACAAGTAGTACAACCTCATAGGATTTTTGTGAATTTTAAAAGAGATGAAGTGCATAAAACACTTAGAACATTGCCTGTCATGTAGTAAATGTTTAATTAATTTTAATTGATGAATGATACATGTATTTAAAAATATTGTTTAATGTTTCTAAAATTTTGCACTTCTCAATATCTTAACAGCTTTCCTTCCAATCATTGTCATTTTTGAAAAAAAAATAATTCTATCTATTAAATAAGTTAAAGTATGTTAGGTTAAAGTTGTTTCCAATTTTTAAAATGAAAAAGAGCACTGTGATGAATATGTTTTCACCTAAGTGTTTCATTTTTAGTTGGACACTTTTTTAGAACTGGCATTATTAGATCAAATAATAATATCATTTATTTTTTTCTTAGTATTTACTGTCAAAAAATTTTCCAGAAAATTTGTTCTAGTATCAACCATAATTGAATGAGGTTGCCTGTGCACCTTCATAGCATTAATCATTATTATATTTAAAATATTTGTTAATTTGGTGAGTAAAATTTATTTATTGTTTTTATTAGATTTCTTTGATCACTAATGAAGTTTAGTATATGTTCATATCCATCACTTCTTCAAGTTTCTTTCATTGTATATTTCTAGGCATTTCACCTACTATTTTTCTACTGTAAGGTTAGTAATATTTGTTAATTGTTATTGGTTCTTTGATTATTAAGGATATCAATTTGTTGTCATATTTTGCAAGTACTGCATCAAGTTGTCATGTGTCTTAATTTACATTTCTATACATAACTTCTATATTTTTATGTTGTCAAGTCTGACATTTGTTCTCTCCTCCATGACTTATACTTAGAAATTCCTTCTTTATCCTAAGACCATCACATATATACAATAACATTTCCTTCTACTTTATTTGGTTTTTAACATAATTAACTATTAATCTGGTTTTTTTTGGTGTTCTGTTTGAACTAGGTACAACTTACACTTTTTTCTAGTCCGTTTTCCCTATAGCATTTATTGAATGATCCAATCAGTTTTCCATTGCTTATCTCATATTATGTTATTTCATCTATAATAAGGTCACCTAACTTCAATTTTATATACTTTTAAATATTCTAGCAAATATGACATTATACAAATATTTCCACATATCTTACCTATTACTTTTTATTATCTGATTCATCTTTTAATGAAGTCATATTGTGTAGCTCATCCAGGACAGGTCAAGTATCTTCTTGGCGTCTACCACGCCTAGAGCAGAGTTCAACACACAGCAAGGCATTCAACACACAGTTGTGGAATTGCATAAACCTTTTTTAGGAGAAATTTCTATTTTGTGCAGTAAAAGAAGGAACACAAAGCAGGCTACATAGACTGTTCATAGTTTAGTTTCTTTTCTTTCTTTTTAAAATAAGCACTAATAAAACAGGATTGAAATCTCCTAAAAGTTCTAGTAAACAAGGAGCTTTTCCAGAAGGTGGCTGCATCCCTTTATTAAAAGCATCTGTGTCATAGCCAGTGGCAGAGACCCAAACACCCTGCAGTGGTTGGCTCTGGGAAGCCACAGAGATAGAACACAGCCAGATTCTGAGATGGAACAACGTGTAAAATCATACCACATCTTAATTTGATGACCAACAGGGAAGATCTTTTTGCCCCATCAAATCTTATAAAGCAAGGTGATTTATGATGTCCTTGTGAGCTCAGTAGGTAATGAAAGAAATATAAAATAATGCTATTTCATAGTCTTGACATAAGGCTCTGCTTGTTAAAATATTTTGTAATTAATTTTTCCTACTTTTTCTCTCTGTCACTGGTTTCACACTCAGTGTTTTATTAAATAGCTGTCTGCTGTGAAACATTCCGAACGCAGAAAAAGAAATCCCCTGGCAATATTATCTTAGTGAATATTCACAATAATGAAGTTACATATCTCAAAAGATGAAAAATGCCATATTCTTCCTCTCTGACATGGTAAAGAATCACTGAGAGTCAAATCTACATAGTGGGGTGGTAGAGGGCATTTGAAATCACAGATGAACTCTGACTGATTTTTGTTTTGGAATGGTTCCTGTACTTACATATGAATAAGAGAGTGACTTATCCCTTTGGGAATTCACAGTATATCAAACCAAATTAGGAAGCCAGGCAGCTGTGACCTGGTTTTGTAAGAGCCAAGAAAGCTATAGAGTTTCACTAGTGAACCTTGCAACTCAAAATGATTCCCTGGTTCCCATGCCATTAGGGACACGGGAGTACCTCACTGACTCATATAAAACGCCACTCTGGGCTTGTATTTTCTCTTACATTATCCAGAGCTGTATATAAGGAAATAAAGACTTTAAATTTGAGAGATCTTGAGAGTGGCAGATTGCAGAAGAGAAAACAGAAACAGAAATAGAATGAACAATGTTAATCAGTAAAAAGTTAGATTCAAGATTTAACATATATAAACTAGACTGAAAAAACCCCTCGTGGAGTGAGTTTTAGTGTTAATGCTCATTTCATGGATGTCGAATGGTAGGAGGGAGAAAGTTGTATGTTGGCTGTGCTCAGTCTGACTCAGTAAATGCTATTTTCATTGCTTTGGGGATGCTTTTAGAAATGATAGGAGAGGGAATATGTATTGAAAATAGAGGTTGGGATGGGAATATAAGGAGGATTTGAAGCTTTATATTATTTTTTGTAACAGGAATGACTGTGGAGAATAGGTTAGAAAGAGACCCTGGTTGTTGTTTGGGGTTCAATAATATTCCTCCAGATTCTGAAGCCTTCACAATGTATAAATAAGTGTGGCTTTGGAACCTAGTTTAACATTCTCTAAAGGCGTTAGAATAAAATCGTGAGCTATATTTTATTTATTTTTATTGGCATTTGGCCTTGATTCTTGAAGAAAATGAAAATCCTTCTCTACAAAGAAGAATTACTTAAGTTGATTCCCTTGAAAAAATAAAAACCTTCAGAGTATCCAGATGATGGGATACATTCTGCTATGAAAATTTTAATGTAAGAGAACATATCATAATGAAAACAGCTGAATAATCAGGGAATTTTGGTGCTCATTTCTGTAAAAACTCTAGTATTATTTTTATTCCTAGTTTGGTGACAAGCAATATGTTCTCTTGGCTTTCATTCAGGGGTAGAGCTTGCAAAACCGCCTGCTGGGTTCTTTCATTGTTATTGTTGCCACTGGAGGAGCTTTTGCCACCACTATGTCACCCGACCAGCCTCCCAAACACATCCATTCATCTAAGAAAAGCATTAATTCCAAGATAACCTTTGCCATCTGGATTCTGCCACAGAGGGTTAGGTTGGGGACTGAAATAGGAGACAAGTGATGGTTAGTTGGAATTAGCTTATTTTCCAAGAAACTCCATTTATTTATTTATGTTGTACTCAAAGAGGAGGGTATCTAAACCCAAATATGGTCCTCAGCACTCGCTGATTTTCATAGGTGGTCCTCCTGGGCATTGATCATTCCCAAGCTTTTTCTGTTTTCCTTCTGTTGCTCTTTAAACAAAGCTTGAAAGTGAATAAGGAGCTTTGCTGGCTCCTCCCAAGAGAAAAAGAATTCACCAGTGGCAACTACCAGCACCACATTGTTTATCAGAACATAAAGTTCGGTAGAAATCCCACAGTGACATCATCCCCCAGCTCTCGCTGACGGAGCTGGAGACATTTCCAAGACATTTTTAACTGGACTGGATACCCTTTCCAGGAAATGGTCAACCAGCTCTCGCTTCAAAGACCTTTCCTTTACTAGGTTGTGTTTTACTAGGAAGTGGAAAGTAACCTAAATCACAGACTCAGGCTAACTCAATACTTAAAAGGATTCCAAGAGAACTTCATGTGCTGTGATATTTTTCTATGGGTTGATAAGTTAATTATAACTACTGATATTTAGGTGAATCTCCTTCTGAATCATGGTTAGAGTAGTGAAGCCTTGCTATGGGAATAAAAAAAAAAAAGGTTTGAGGAATCTATTCTATGGCTAACAAACAAAAATAGTCCTAGACAGACTGACTAGTCCTTCAGGAGGTCAAGTGCAAATGGTTGAAAAGAAAATTGCCTACATTGGTAGAGGGAATGTTGTGTACCTGGGAGTTAAAAACTGGTATCAAAGAAATAAATTCCTAAAAGATTAAGAGATAAAAAATTTAGAATACATTTCTTTAGAAAGAGAAAGGAGCACGGAGGGGAATTGACATTCCATGTGCCAGCCACGGTGCCGTACCTTTCACCTGTTTTTCATCTATTACAGTAAACAGCTCGTGTTCTAATTGTAAACAATATTAGAGGGCACTAAACGACACAGCCACATTTTCTATTGGTAAAAATACATCACAGTCTTGAACTCTCTTTTGTCAATGAAATTTTGGGATGACACTAAAAATATCCTTATGAAATTAATATTTCATTTAAGCAGGTGACCAAGCTAAAGTTAGCAAAGGCTGATCATCAAGTAAAAAAGCTGAATGTTTTAGTGCTACTAGGAAAAATGATACAGCAATACAGCCTTTCAGAGTTAGCAGACCTATATCTAAGTTTGGTTTCCTTATTATAAAATGGTGATGACAATATTTACTTTAAAGATTTGATGTGAAGACTAAATGAGCTGGCTAATTTTAAAGAGCTTTGTAACAGTAATGATGATGATAACAGAGAAGGTTTACCGAGGGCTTGCAGTGCACCAGACACTGTTCTGACCTGTACTAACTCCTCTAATTTTCACAACTCTCTTGTGAAGCAAGTACTATCCTAATAACCATTTAACATATAACGTGAGTCATAGAAAGGTTAAATAGTTTGTTCAAGGTCATTTAGCTATTAAGTAGCAGAGTGTGAATTTAAATTGGGTATTCTGTTTCTGGAGTTACTTCTCACTGTAAAGTGCATACTGAAATACTAGGAAAAACAAAATACAGTGTGTTTCTCCTAAAGGCTGCCTGGGCTACTGTCAAGTTGAGAAGAAGAAAAACACCCATAAACTGTTGAAGGGAGTGATAGAGCAATTCACAGCAAGGACATAATAACTTAAGTGTATCAATTAGATATGTTTTAATAGTATTTTATTATGTGGCTGTATCTTAGATTTTTTTTTTTTTCTTAGTAAGATTCAGAAAGTCACAATAAGCCAGAGAGTTACAGACATAACATCTGGAAGGCTGGATCCTTAGGTGAGCCTCCCAAAAGGCTCCTTGTCAGGTCAAAATGAACAAAGCATTCATTATCTGTTGTCCTTAATTTTCAATTGAAACTGAAGTAAGAGACTTTCAAAAAAAGGAGGCGTTCAGTAGCACAAGTGGAAAGATTGGCTGGGATTGTTATCCTCTCAGATTATAGCCAGAGGAGTTCTTTTATTTTGAGAAGTTGTTTTATTTTTATTTGTGATTCTTTCCACAAGTTGACACACATTTACCCTGGAGAATGACTCCCATATGCAGTTGACCTGAAAAAATGATATGATATCTTGATGCTTTCATACTTCACCCTATTAGGAATAATAATTTGGGGAGTGTTTTAAATCAGAACACAAGGCGGTTAGCTTTAAAAAGTTCCCATAAGATCATGGAAGAAATAAACACAACACAAAACAATCCCCATGGTAAAACATACCAGTAGATTTATAGAAATAATCTGATTCAGAACATTTCATTCATTATAAAATGTTAGACACTATATTTCAATCATGATAGGAATCTGTACTCACTCTCTGCCCAAGCAGAAATGGAATGCCTTAAATGCCATAGATACTGTACTCTACCTTAAACAAATACCTTTATGGCACCTCTATAAATCATACACAGGAACTGTTTATGATAAAAAAGTAAACTTGCTTTGAATAAAATTGAAATTTCAAATATTATTCAAATTCCCCTATAAAATACATTTGAACATAGAAATGCATTTAGAGAAACATAATACTTTAGTAGGACTTATGTTGTTCTTTTGCAGATACTTTTACTCTGTTTCAGAGCAGCACATATATTAGTAGCAGTAAAGAAACAAAACTAGAATTCTGGTTTCAGAGATGACAACAAATGTGAAAGATGAAGAAACTGTCTGAGGCTTAAGGCTTAATATAGTTTTTTATAATATTCATAAAAAATGATATGAGTAGCTTCCATTCCCACCCACAGTAGTGACAGGTAATGATGAGCTCATCCAGCCATAAACAATTGAAAAATGGGAAAATATTTGATGCAACTGCTTTCAGATATTGGAAAAACAGTTAGCATAGAATCGTGGACTCTAAGAGAGAGAAATCACATGATAAGAGCTCCCTGATTATCCCAGATCTCTGCCTAGGCAAAGGGAGGTGGAGCCAAAGCAGTGCACAGTGGTCTTGCTGAGCTAAGGAGGCAGATGCTTAAGTTTGAGGCAGATGGAGTGGCTAGAATTTTGGAGCAAGCTCCTAGAGAGAAGAGAACTGGAAACTGCATAGAGAAGAAACTAGAGAAATCTGCATAAGGGTCCCTTTAGGACTCTGGCCAAATACTAACTTGTTCATGCTCAGGCAAAGACTCTTTGAGGTAGAGCAGAGTGGAGCAACTACGGGGCTGAAGTGGAATGAAGACGCCAGAGTGCCCAGAGCTGGGGGGCAGAGTTCTGACCAGGAAGAGTGGAGAGCCTCACCGACAAGCTGGGCGTGCAAAAGAGGTCTGAAAATCACCACCACATGAGGAGAAAGGCCACTCTAGTCCTAGAGTGCGACTACACAAAAGCTGTTCTAACAAATCTTAGAAACAAGCCTTGAGTCAACTGGTTCATAAGCAAATTAACTTAACTGCCAGAACAAAATTTAACAATTGCTAAAAGAAGACAACAAAATCTTAACTCTTAACTTTTTAGGATTCACAATATCCAGCATACCAAAAATTATTACTAGATGTGTAAAGGAATAGAAAAATTTAACCTGCAACCAGAGAAAAAGTGAATAGAGGGGGACCTGAAATGGCAAAAATGTTGTAATTAGCAGACAAGCTACTATCCTGATCACTTAAATCTTACTCAGCCTTGAATTCAGGCTTTGGCTTTGAAGAGGTGGTTTGCACAATAAACTTCCCATCTTGGTACAGTAGTTTTAGGCACTTAAATAAACAGTAAGTTTTTTGTATGCAGGGGCCAAAATAGTCTCCAGCAAAGAGAAGACAATCTATTTCCAGTAGCCTGTTGAGCAGAAGCCGTCAAGAGCTCAAGGTTAAGCCTCTGCAGCATAACAGTTTACCACGTAAAAAAAGGAAATGAATAAAATGGCTATTAACAACACATTTAAGGATTCAAAAGAAAAAGATCAATGTAATGAGTAAACAGATGACAAATCTCAATGGAAAACCAGAAACTGTCAACGACAACAGAATGAAACTTTTAGGAATGAAAAACACAGTACCCAAAATTAAAAATTTGTTGCGTGGAGTTTAACAACACATTTGACACAGAAAAAAAAACTAAGTGCCATTGAAAATTGGAAAATAAAAATAATACAGAAGTGAAGCACAGAAAGAAAAAGGGTAAAAAATCCTTGCAGACTTTTGTAAAAATTTACAAGTTAATTCTAAGGTGTATAGGAAAATGCAAAGACCAAGCAAGCACAGTCAAAACAATTTTCAAAAAGAATGATGTTGGAGGATTATTTGATTTTAAGATTTGCTTTATAGCTGTAATAATCACGATAGCACAGTATTACTATTCCATGCACACGCACAAAATAATTTTGTGTATCTCAGACCTAAATGTAAAAGCGAAAACTAAAGTTTCTGGAAGAGAATTTAGAATACTTTTGCAGCCTTAGGGTAGGCAAAGATTTCTTACATAAAATACAGAAAGAATTAAAAATAAAAGCATTTTTGATAAATTAGGCTTCATCAAATTAAAGCATTTATTTAACAATTAAATGTATCAAAATTAGATTAAATATATATTATAAATGCATTATGAGGATATTATGTACATAATATATAATGCAGTATTATATATTTTTATTATACTTCTCCCAAGCCATACACACAGATAAACATATATCTGACAAAAGAATTACATGAGAAATGTATTAAAAAACCTACAATTCAATTGGCTACAGTTCACTAATAAACAAATAACCCAATAAAAAAGGGCATAAGTCTAGAGCTTCACAAAGGAAGATATATAAATGGGCAATAATCACATGATTAGTCATCAGGGAAATGCCGTATCACCACATGAGATATCAGCACAATGAGATACCACCACACACCTACTAGAATGGCTAAACTTAAAAAACAAAACTGGAAAAATTTAGCAGGGATGTGAAACAATTGGAACTCATGTTTTGTGAGTGGAAATGCAAAATGAGAAAGCCACTTTGGAAAACAGCTTGGCAACTTCTTATAAAGGTTATCATACACCTACTCCGTGACCCAGCAATTCCATTCCTGGCTATCCACTCAAGAGAAATAAAAACATGCTTTCACAAATATACATGAACAAAAATATTTACAGGAACTTTACTCATGGTAGAAACAACTGGAAATGGCTAAAAAGTCTATGGACAGGGGAACGAATAAACAAACTGTGGTTTATCCATACAGTGGAACGCTACTCAGCAATAAAAGGGTTGCCCAACAGATTCATGCTCAACTTGCATGACCTTCAAGACACATCAGGCTGGATGAGAGAAGCCAGCCGCAAAAAAGTACATTCTCTGCAATTCCATACATACGAAGTTCTGCAAGAGGCAAAAGTAATCTATGGTGGGAAAAAATCATAACACTGGTTGTTTGTGGTGGTAGAAGACTGACTGGATGGGGCACGGGAATTTCTAGGGGACTGGCAACGGGCTATACCTTAATCTGCTGTGGGCTCCAGAAGGCACATGCATTTGTCACACTCATCCAACTCTAACAAGTGAGATCACTGTCCCATATACAAATTATACCAGAATAAGAGATCTATTAGTGGCATTTCCAGGAAAATGGACATTAAAACCACAGTGAGATACACCAATTAGACATATCTACAAGAATGGCTAAAATTAAAAGGACTGATGATAACAAGTTTTGGCAAGTATGTGGAGCACCAAGAACTCTCAGACATTGCTAACAGGAATGCAAAGTGTTACAACAACTTTGGAAGACAGTCTGGCAGTTTATTACAAAGGTAAACAGCCACCCACCCTTTCACCACTCCTAGGTTTTTATCCAAGAGAAATGAAAACACACTTCCACACCAAAACCTATATGCTGTTTTTAGCGGCATTCTTCCTAGCAGACATAATTGCAAGTGTCCGTGAACTTGGGAATAGACAGCTAAATTTTGGTACATCCATACATTGGAATAACAATCAGCAACAAAAAGGAGCAAATGCTGATGCACACAGCTAGAGAGATGAAGCTTAAAAGCATCACACAAAGCGAAAGAAGCTATTCGAAAAAAGGTACCTGCTACATGGTAGCTGGGGACAGAAAGCATATCGCTGGGGCCGGGGCTCCCAGTGGGGAATGGCACTGACGACAAAGGAGCCCAGGGAGTTTTTCGGAGTGACGGAAATGTTATATTCTGATTGTGTTCTATACACAGCTGTACACATTTTTCAAATCCCAATGAATTCGAAGGGCAAATTTTAGGTTATATAAATTATACCTCAATAAAAAGATAAATAATTAAAATAGCCAACATCAGTTTTTCCTTTTGAAGTGGCACCCGTATACCAACACTGTTTAGGGTGGGTAACTGTGGAAAGCTGAGGTATGAGAAGTGATGTACAACCCACAGGCAATAAGAATCGAATAAACACTCTGACCTCAGCTCTGGGCCAGTAAGATGCCTGGCTAATAGCAGATTCCACTCAATTCTATATTTCTGAGAAACCTTTATGTCAATCACCGGGCCAATGATGGGTGAGTTACAGAGAAAAGAAAGTGACACAGTCATTGTCATCCAGGAATTTACAGTCATAGGAAGCTGACAAGCTTGTTACTCGCACAATGAGCATATAGGATCATGAAGTAAACTTGCATAGCTGGTTTCGTGCCTTAAGTGGTGGCATTAAGTTCTTCATATGTAAATAATATATATTCTCTCAAGAAATATGTTTTTAAAAAAGCAAACTATATCAGAGATAACACAAAGGAGGATTTTATTAAAGCAAATGTAATTGCTTATAATTTTAAGGACGAGTTGTCTGGCAACCCTTACTGGTACATGTCTAATGAGAAAGGGAACTTTTTTGTTTCGTTTTTAACTCCTACGAACTCTTCTTGAATTAAGACACCTACTAGAAGGTGGAATAGGATTTCAGTAAGAGAGGTTATTTCAAATGGAGACTGCCAGGGTACGAGCCAGGAGGAATGTGCTCTGAAGCAGAGTGGCTGTGGTAGAATTTGGGTATTGGAGATAAAACCTATGGATTCCAGTTAAGCTACATTTTCATACTAACATGACTGAAAAGTAAATGAGTGGGGCAAAAGACCCAACAGGGCAGTGGTCCTGATCGAGCGTGCTGAGGCAGCTCAGGCTGGGCAGCTTGGTGGTGGGTGGCAGAGTGGGCCCTGGACTGAGATGGCCTGAGTTTGAATCCGGACACTGACTGGCTGTGTGAATTTTAATTTTTCTTAAAATCTGGACTACATGGAGAGAAAAATCAATTTAACTCACAGGGTTGTTTTGCAGTTTTAAAGATAATTATGTAAGGTTCTTATTATACAGTGCCTGGCACATAGAAAGTATTCAACAAATGCTTGTCATTATTACCAATGCCAAGACAAAGGGATTTAGAGGCAGAAGATATGGATTCAAGTGTAGGGTGACCAGCAGCCCTGGTTTGCCTAGGACATTCCTGCTTCTAGCACTCAAGGTTGCGTATGATGGGAAACCCCAGGCCTGGGCAAACTGGGCCATTGGTCCAAGTTCTGTCCCCACCAGTGACTAACTGTGATCTTGAGCAAGTTTATTAAATTTGGGCCTCAATCCCTTATCTTCAAAATGGGAATGATAAGAATAGATTTCTATGATGATAAAATAAAGCAATGCCTGAGAAGAGATCTTTGTAAACTAAAAGCTATTTAAAGATGTTAATTATTGTTACCAATAGCACATCTGTCACTTCTCTCCTAGACACCCATGGCTATTATTTCCTTGCAGCTTTCGTTCATGCTCTTTCTTTTCCAGGATGCCCTTCTGCTTTCCCTTCTATTCTCTGCCAATGATCTCTCCTTCCTGTTATTTCAGGGTTTTTTGTTTTTTTTCCATTAATATTCCTTCTCTAACTCCCCAGTTACACACTAACAGAACATTTAGAAATACTAAAGATCCTCCCAGTGATGTCAAACTCTTGTATAACAGCTCTCCACGTGTACCAGTCACAGCTTAGATGCACGGATACTTGTTAGTGGGAGTGTGCATGGTGGGAAGGGGGTTATGCCGGGAACGTATAAACATTTCTCTATCATTCACTTTTGAAAGTCTCTTCTAGTGAGGAAATTCTCTAACTTTAGGATCCCAACTTCTTTTCAAAATATTCCCAGGTGTGCTTTTGGCCTACAAATCCAAGGGCCACTTGTACCAGTGCCACTCAATATAAATATATAAATTACAAATGTGAGCCCACATATGAAATTTTAAAATTTCTAGTAGCCAAATATTTGTAGTAGTCAGCAAATTATCATTTCAACATATAATTGATATAAAATTATTTATGAAATATTTTACTCTTTAAAATACCAACTCTTGATATGCATACGCATGACCTATGGTGGACAAGGCCATCCAATCAGCCACTAGAAAATTCGCCACCCAGACTAGATCAGGGCATAGGCTGGGTTTGCTTTTATTTTTCTGTGAATAGCTGTGGGTATGGAGATTTAACAGGCCACCTAGAATTTTCCTGCCACAGTTAATTACTCATAGGGACAGCTTATGACTTAATTAGAGTTTTCCAGCCTTCTTGCAAATAAAGAGTATGTTTAATGAGATGTTCACTGTAATTACTGAATCCTTTTTCATAGTCAAATGTTTTTGCTTTTCCCTTTTATTCTAATATTTCAAATAGTTTCCTCCCGTGGAAGATTTATATCTACAAAGTAGAGCTTTGTGTCATCAACTGTATGATTATTATAATATAATTCTATAATAACCTATTGGTTGATAACCTAGTTTTAACTCTTTCTGGGCCATGCTTCTGACACCAGGATGTAGGTTAATTATACAAAGTAAAGCTCTGATATGTTTTAACAGTATGGGGTCACTCTTAGAGAAATGTGTTCATGTCATGAAATAATATCCTTGGTTGTGTGGAAGTCATGTAATTAAATGAAGTTTAAACATCCACTTAGTATTCAGGTGCATCCAACATAGTACCTGTTTGTAAAGTAGTGACTGTAATCTTGGTTTATAGAGGAGAGGGCCCATGGATGCCAAGACTGCCCAACATCATTTCAGCACAGGATACGGCAAATGAAGGGCTGAATCCCTGATGGAGGCTGTAGTAGGTCCCCCTTGGGGGTTTAGGCCTCATATCCTCCCTGATGAACTCATCTGTAGTCACAGTTTCGCTATATGTTGGTAATATCTATGCATCAAGTTCAGGCATCATTCCTAAATCCCAAACTCATATTTTTAATGGCCACCTTGAACATCCCCACCTGTTCCCACAGGTACCTCAAGAGCAACGCGCCAGGCAGGGGTTTGGGTGATGGAGGGCTAGTTTTGGGCTATCAGCCTAGAACCACCCCCAAGATCACAGCTACATGTTCACCGAGGATTCCAACGCTGCAGGTGTTGGCCTGTAAATGCTGCACCTTGTAGTCTCATCCCCCCCAGACCCGGGCTCTGTGCCCGGCCCTACCACTGGGCCCCTGTTGCCCAGACACTTTATCTTCCATAGCAACTCCAGAGAGCAGTTTTTAAACATCTATAGGGCATCCCAAAAATGAATATACACACTTTGAATAATTATAAAGGCAGTGTTTATTCAAATACATTTCAATTTTAAAATTGAGCTAGCAACTGTTAACGTGTGTATACATTTTGGGGGACACCCTGTATATAGGTAAAGTAAAAAACAAATCTGTAAAAATAATTTATATTATTGTGAAATATTGTACACAGGGAAGAGTGCAGTATAAGAGGGCACAGTTTAAGAAGTGAAAATAGAGCGCTCATGTGCCCACCATCAGCATGGGAAAGAGAACATCGCGGCGCCACACCTTTGAGATCCTTTTGTTTCTCTCCACACTCACGCCCTCCCGTCCATCCGCAGGAAATGCCCGTTCTGAAATGTATGGCGTAATTCCTTTCCTTCCCCCCTCACCGGGTTCACCTACGGAAGTACCCCCCAAACAATACATTATTTCATGTGCCCTGGTTTTGAACTTATGAAAACGGAAACAAATGGGTACTTGTTTTTCCTTCCTTCAAACTTATATTTTCAAGCCTTCAGAATGCTGACAGATGGACCTGCGTTTTATTCACTTTACTGTGGGGTGGTACTTATGTCTAATGCTGCAGTTATCCTTTCTGCCGTTGATAGGCATTGGGTTGCGTCCAGGTTTTTGCTTGCTTGTTTTTACCCTGTTATAATAGGGTTATGAATATTTTTATACACAGATGTGTAAAAGTTTCTCCAGGTACATATCTAGGAGTAAAATTGCCAGCATGTGAAATAGAGGATGACTTAATATTTTCTAAGGAAGTTGGACCAATTTACACTCCTACAAGCTCTTGACAGTCTTTCTTGTCAAGATTTGATTTTTAAAATTTTGCCAATTTGGTAAGTATTAAAACAATGTCTCCTAGAAGCTTAATTTTGCATGTCCTGAATTTCCAGTGAGAGTGAGCATTTTTCAAATGTTTGTGGGTCATTTCCTTTGCTGTGACATGCCTTTCCAATCTTTTCCTATTTTCCTCTCATGGGGGGTGAGGAATTAATAGTTTTTCATATTGAGTCTATCTGATAACGTGGTACATATGTCTTTATGAAGGTAGCAGAGAGAATCTTTCAAAACTTTTTATTCAATAATTTTTATAATTTTCTGTATAAAAGTCTTGCACATCTTTTGTGGGAGTATTAGGTGCTTTGTATCCTTCTATGAAATTGTAAATATAAATTAAATTAAAATTACATTGTCTAACTGCTTTTTCCAGGTGCATAAAAATGCAGTTGACTTTACATGTTCAATTTTAAGTGAGCATATATGCTCATACTCTCTTATTAATTATAGTAATCCATGACTTCAGGCCTGAGCGTGGCAGAGTAGCTTGTACTGGACAGACCCTCCTTCTGATAACAAGCTGGGTAAAACCTAAACAAACAACTGACTGAAGACACTGCACAGCAACCAACCCAAACAGAAAATGGAAGGCGAATGACTCTTGAAAGAAAGGTGAGCTCCATATTTCTTTGGGGTGCTAGGGATCAGTGGAAAGGCACACTTTTTGTTGGTTTAAGGAACCAGGAATCTGAGTTCAGGGCTGCAAGAAGAGCTGAAAATAGAAAGGAACTCCAAAAGAAGAAAATCTACATAGGAAGAACCCTAAAATCTCTGTACAAATTCCTCTTAAATCATTGACTTACTCCCAAATCACGCACGTTCAGGAAGATCTCCAAGAATCCTACGGAAGCAGCAGGAAGGCAGGAGCTAAATTAGAATTGAGCTGAGCTTTCAGCTGAGATCTCCTGGTGTGGGGAGACAGAGTTTGCAGCTCACCACATGCGAGGAGACTACATCAGTGAGTTTCCTCTTATTTTACCAAGTCATTCCACAGCTTTGCGTGAGCTGGGAAGAACAAGTGGGGTGAGCAAGTAGGAACCAACTGATGGGTTCAGCTGGGTTACTCCACCAACCCTGCAAAAATGCATATGGGCTCAAGTGCAATATCATTAACCACGTCTCCAAAATGACATCCTGGAAAAACCTAGAGGACTGGAAAAAAAGGCTTCATTTAAATCTAAGTCAAAATAAGAAATGTAAGTATTCATGTTATTTGAAACTGTTTGTGTGCGAGGACACTGTATGTTCATGCCATTTTTTCCAGTATGTACTTGCAGAGAAAATTATACATAATCTGCAACTTGACCTCTCTTTTTGTTTAAGTTGAAGAATAAAATCCAACAAAAACAGCAAAACCTCTTATAAGGTTTTATAGATAATATGTATTCTCAGTAGATGAGACGAGGGAGCAGGAGCTGTGAGATTTGGTGTCGGGTGGGGTTTTTTCTAAGTTTGTAAAACTGTACAGATGTATAAGTAATAGGTAAAAATGACTTCGGTTACTATTTTGTAAAGAAGTTTAAAAATTTCTTTGATAAACTTTAAAATATATTGAAAAAAATTCGTTTTTTTTTCTCTTATTCTCTACAAGAAGTTCCTTAAAATGCTCTTTGCTGCAGTCCTTTTACTGTCCCACTCCAGGCCTCATCCACAGACCTTCACTAAAATGTCCTGTGAGTCTCCAGCACCGGCCTTTCTGCCGGGTTCCCTATCTCGTGTCATTCTGAGCACACCTTCTAAACAGTCTATTCCAAGCAGCCTGAGACGGGGGGTTGCACTTTGGGAACATCGGCATCCAATTGAGAAAACAGGGTTGAAGAATTCTGAATGTATGGGGTTGCTCTTTAAAATCTAAACAGAGAAGAGGAGGAAAATTACAGGGCGACAGAAGTACAGCGAAGGAGCCTTGCCCTCTGCCCTTGTTCCGCGGCCACTCCTAGAACAATCCAGCAAAATGATGCCTGCTAGCACCGCTCCAGAAAGTGACCGGCGTGCATTCCAGCTGCCTGCCACACAATCAGTCCTTTCTGTGCACAAGAAGGCCCGGGATTCATGCTGGCTTCTGCGTCGTGCATTTAGCATCATGTTGGCCCACTCCCCACGCCCTTGCGCCCACACAGAGAAAGAAAAAGAGCAACATGGTAGACTGGTTGTGCTCACTGACTGCTGGAAAGACACCAGGCCCTGGGCTTCCAGGCTGTCTGCCTGGACATATTCAGTCTCAGCTCGGGTGACATTCTGCACATCTGCAATATTTTTATAAACAATAGTAATTCAAAAATAAATAAGAGAGGATTATGGCTTCTCTGAAAGAGGAGGCAATGTAATGAGTATAGTGAAAGATGACAGTCTTGAATGTTTTTAGTGGTTAGTCATAACTGCTTAAAAAGATTTTGCTTTTCTCTCCTGCTCTGTTTACTTATCAACTGCTAAAAAAAAGGATTCATTTCTCAAAGACTATGTATATACATAGACATACATGGGTGCACATATCACATAATATGTTAGAGAATTAAATCAGTTTAAAAATTAGTATTATTTTGCAGCAAAAAAAATCTAGGTATATTTCCTAAATGGAACATCTGACTTGGAGAAAAACCTTGAATATGTTACTGGCACTCTGGTAACACTAACAGTTTTCATTTTAGTTCTTACACTTTAAATCAACTTTTTATATTTGTTACATACATGAACATTACAGTGTAACGAGGACTGGCCAGATAATTTGCAGATCCTAGTGTAAAATGAAAATGCCAAAGTCCCTTGTCTATTTTGGAGCTTCAAGGGTTAAGGATTTCAAGATAATGACAAGGGAGCATTAAACTGCATGTGGCACTTTGGAGCACAGGGCTCTGGGCCACTGCACAGGCCATACGCTCATGAACCTGCCCCAAACATGACTTCATGCAGCTCAAAGTTCTGTAACCAGACTGTGAGGAGCAAATTTATCTTCTGTATTCACAGAAGATAAATTAACTCTGAGGTTAACAGTAATGAGTCATATCTTATGTGACATAGGATGGATAGGAACAGCCAGTCTCTGATCTTTGGTGTATTCACAGATCTCTTCCCAAGAAAGAGAAGTTAAAAAATGCATTAAAGCTGTGATTAAAAGTAATACTATGTTCCTGCACATGTCAAAGTTTCTTTACATCATAGTATTTGATGTAGTATTATTAGAATATCATAACATAGTTGAGAAGAAAGTTTACGGAGACCTTTTTGGATGAAGGTAGTTAGAAATGTTCTCTTATCGGAATGTCCATTTAATATGGTGAAAGTGTGAACCAAGATGACCTGTTGTCTCTAAGTGTTTCTGGGTTTTCAAGAACTTGTGGTGGCCTGGAAGGTCCTGAAATTTGCAAGAGCAAGTACATAAGTGATGTGGGCTGTGTACAGGGAGTGAGATTCACCCTGAGAGCCACACTCTCAACATGAATAATGAAGCTGAGCCACCAACAGGCGAGCAGCTGTCACCAGGGTAATCGATGGGGCTCTGGGGTCTTGAGAGCATTAGTTTCCATTTCCAGGTGGAGATATTTACTTATCCTGACTCACCACAAGATCAGGTGCTTGCTCCACTTTGCAATAATTTGGTCTTTGGCAAAGCAAATATTCTGGCCTTAAAAGTCTTGAAAAAGTCCAGTTTAAACATACAATTTCTTGCCCATTCCCTGTGGTATTTAAATATAAATAAGACATTTGGTGTGATGTGAACAAACTCTAAAAGGAGGACAATTTAAACCCAAACTGCCTCATTTAATTGGTACTATTTTTGAGGAGAAGTGTTCTATTCAAATAAAGGAGGGCATAATAAAATAACTTTCAATTTATGTTATACTTTCATTTTCAAGAACTCAAAGTACTTTCTTAACTATTTCTCATATATTTCACCTTTTTAGTATTTGTAGAATGGCCCTTCTAAGTTAATCATCACAAGATGTCAATTTTCATTACTGCACATACTCATACAAAACTGCATTTTCATTTAAAATTTCTCTATTAATTACTATAAAAATACTAGAGTTTATACATAAAAAACAGAATTCAGTTAAAATTGCTTTAAAATGCAATTTTATGTTTTGATGCTGTTTTAGGTCAAACATACATTAATAAATTATGGTGTTTGGGTTTTTGGTTTTTTTTGTCCATGGACCTCTATGGGCCTAGATTTGAACACCAACATTGTTTGGGTCATACAGACTGGAGTGGCGTATAGTAATAGAAGTTCTTAAATCTAGAAATTCCCTTTGGTCATCATTACCTCTAAAAATACTCTGAGGTATTCCCAGATATTAGGGGCACCCCTGTGTGTCCCCTATTCTAGCTAAGATACTAACCTAAGTTTTTCATTCACACATGGAGGCAGCATGTTCCAGAAAGAGAAGTGCAGGTAGTGGAAACACACAGACGTGGGTTGGAATTCAAGCCTTTACCACCCACGTGATTTCTGGCAAATGGCAACCTCCCCAAAACTCAACTTCATTATCAGTGAAATATCACGGATACAGCTTTGCTCAAACTGTTTTTGCAAAGATTAAATAGATGTGAGTTGTCGAGTACAGTGTCTGGTCCTATGTGTGGGTGCAAAAAACATGAATTCCCTCCCCTATCTTTTCACTTTGTTTCTACTTCATTATTCCACATTACTTAGTAACAAACTATGCTCAGAATCTAAAATAGTTAGGTACCATTAGATGCTTTTGAATGGAAAAATAAACAGATTATTATCTGGATAACATAGTACTTAGATTTTGAAGCCAGACTGCCTGGTTTGGAATCCAAACGCCACTTGCTCAGCTGTGTGACCTGGGGCAAATTACTCAATGTCTCTGATCTTGTTTCCTAATCAGTAAAACCAGGCAAATAACCACCAACCTTACAGGATTTCTGTGAACACTGAAATATTAAGAGCTACAGAATTATTACCTATTCTTCTCCTTATAATCATATTTATATTAAGTAGAATACAATTACCAGATCTATTAGACTTTATCACATAAAACTGAGTTGAAAGTAAAACACACATCATATTTTCTTGCCAGAGAATTCCTTCAAAATATTTCTGAGGGGCCCTGGTCGGTGTGCTCAGTGATTAGAGCATCGGCCCACGCACTGAAGGTTTGCAGGTTTGATACCGATCAGGGGCATGTATCTGGGTTGCAGGTTCAATCCCCAGCCCTGGTCAGGGCACGTGCAGGAGGCAACCAATCGATATGTCTCTCTCACACTGATGTTCCTCTCTCTCTTTCTCTCTCTCTCTCTCCCTCCTTCCGTCCCTCCTTTCCACACTCTCTAAAAATCAATGGAAAAATATCCTCATGTGAAGATTAACAAAAAAATATATTTCTGAGAGTTAAGCCATAAGCCCAAGATATACATCATCAATAGCAGGACTGGAAATCAAATCTAAGGCCAAAGTGAGAATAATTAGGTATTTTTTCCTCTTTTCCATCTGATAACTATTTATCAGCTTTCTATGTTGAAGTTAGGAGGAGGCCATGGTAAGAGAAATATTGCTTAGGGAGTGCTCTAGAATCTTAAACATTCCCTGGTTCATAGAACTGTGTCCTGCTTTACTTGATGTGTAAAAAGGAGATCTTGCTTTATTTTCCACATTAGGTCTACTGCTGACTCAGGGCACAAAGAAGAACAAATTGTGTAACTTGAGTTGAGAGAAATCATTTTTGCAGTTGTTCTTTAAAAAAAGAAAAAAAAAAAAACCCTCACATAATGAGCCAAAACTTGCCTAGAGATCTGTGTGCTCTGCTTCCATTGACGTCACTTGGAAGTTGTGTGGGCAGAAGCTGGCTGACTTCCTCCAGCATGTCTTTTGCAAACTGAACATACTGGAAAAAAAGCACCCTTTTAATCTCAGACTACAGTAGGGAGAGGCGCATTATAAGCAATTTTCCTGTTTACATCTAAACAAACACCTATAGGGCTCTGAGAGCCACATTCTCAGAATAAACCACCTTAAGAGTCTAATAAAGGGAACAGCGTCCTATCTGAAAGGGAAACTGCAGGGTGTTACAGCCAAAGTGTCTTTAGAGATGGTCTTGTTCAATTCCTCCACTTTTCAGATATGGAAACTAAAACTCAGATTCAGAGGCGTTCCCAAGGTCAGACAGGGTCCAAGACAGGATTAAAACCCAGACAGCCTGCTTTCTAGTTCCGTGCTCATTTCAGGACAATTGGATGTGTAATAATCAATGTTTCTCCACAAATACCCCTTATTATCGAAATCCCAAACACTGAAGTGGCTGTCCTAGAAAACTTGGGGTTTTGTGTACTGCAGGAGTTAACCAACTGGTGAAATACAAAAACCTGAGCACGGTCTGTTGTATTGAAAGGACTGTGGAGAAAATGAAGGCTCATAAAGTGCTGCTGGGTAGCAGCTTGGAGCTTAAACTGTCCACCTGTGGCCTTCTCGGTTCCATGTGCCCTAGTCCCATAACTCAGAGAAGCTACCTCTTGGGAACAGGAAGAGAGTAATCCCACCTCCACCTCAGCTTCTCAGCCTTTTCAGGTTTATCTTACCAAAGGGCCGGTCTCTGCTCAATGACCCGTTCATTGAAAACTTTATTGAACATCTGCTCTGAA
Organism: Miniopterus schreibersii; assembly: GCF_964146895.1. Classification (NCBI taxonomy): domain Eukaryota; kingdom Metazoa; phylum Chordata; class Mammalia; order Chiroptera; family Miniopteridae; genus Miniopterus; species Miniopterus schreibersii. The sequence goes on along the minus strand of NC_138107.1, from coordinate 72,894,353 downwards.
CCAGGCTGTGAACTTTCAGCTACTGAAAACATTTTTGAATTCAAACTTTAAAGAACCACGATTAAAATGTATAATTACTATTTTCCCCACCACATGAAAGATCATATATAAACCACAATTTCGGTGATCATCCATTTTATACACAGGAGAACACACAGATTTAGTTTGCCCCTGAGTGTGGGTTATTCCTTATTATTTAGTTAGCCTTGTAAATTTAAATTCACTGGAGTAGCTCTGTATGAATGTAGATTTTTCCCCATTTCTGCTTTGCCTCATCCTGCTACTTCCTAGAGAGAAGAATCCTTCATTGGAAGTAGGTCACCTCCTCTGTGGCCGTCTGGTTTGAAGACCCTGGCAATGATTGCCACTTAGTTTCTTTGATAAATGTCTGCAGTGGCCACTTTCCTAGCAGTCCTGTAAATGAAGGTCTGATGTCTTATTTTCCCCCACTCTAGCCATTGGTGCTGTATGGACGGCAGCATCCAAAAATCCTTGAGAAAAAGACTTGGTAAAGTCTTTGGAAGGGCCAACAGCATTCAGATTCAGGGTGTCAGAGAACTAGACATTGAGAACAAAGAAGAAATTGCATCAATCTAATATAAATACTTCCAGTTGAATGCTACCCAGACACTGGAAATGAAGTCAAGAAAAAAATCTGCCACTATCATCAACAATGAAATAACTGTGAGAAGGTCCAAGGTCAGTCAAATATCCTATCAATTGTAAATACTGAGTATGGAAGGCTATTATATATGTAAGGACTCTGAAAATATTGCAGAATAAGGTAATTATCCTAAAGATACGTTAAAAAAAAATTATTGTTATAGCTCAAAGGAAATATTTAAGAATTTGGCTCCTAAAACATCTCATGGAAGAGACGCCTTCCATGGAATAGGAGCAGCAAGGTATGAGGAGACAGAAAAGGGAAAAAAAAAAGTCAGGATGAAAACCAAAGACAACAAGCTGAATTAAAGATAACTGGGTGAAATACGGTAGAGCTGAAAGAAAAACTGTAAGTGCAATAAACATATCTGCATTCTCACTGGAATGAATAAAGATCAGAATTAATACTGTAGAAAATTGAATCAGAGACAGGAAAAACATAAGAAACTCTTTAAGAATGTAGCTAAAAAACCCCACAAAGAATTGAGAACAAAGATGGCAAATATATAGATATGGAGGACAATATCATAAAAATCCAACGTACAGTTTGTTGTTCCTAAAGAAGAAATAAAAGGGAGAAATGATGAGGACATTGCTAAAGAAATGTTTTTGTCCTAAAAAGATCCATTCATATTGAACATGCTCACTCTGCCCTAAGAAGTTAAATTTAAAAAAATAAGAGAAGTATTTATGCTAACAAACTACCTGGCAGAGGTTTTTCTCGTATTAAAAGATAAATAAAATATTTTTATAAATTCCAGGAGACACGAGGGAAAAGTTAGCTACAAAGAAACCATCTTAGACTAACTTTAGACAGCTTGTGGGCAACATTAAATTCTCAAAGTCAATAGGGAAACAGAGCTGGAGGTTTAAGTGTGTTAACAAAGAATTGCATGCAACATTAAATTCCAGAAGTCATGTAAGGAAATAACTAGTTTTGAGATGAAAAGGACATTAACAAAGCATCGGAGACTCAGAGAGTTGCCATTCACAGATGTATGTGAAAACGACAGATGAACTTTGTCCTACTTGCAAGTGGTTTCGAAAATATACTACCCATCTCATGACTATTTCTTTAAAAATTTGCAAAAGGCCTTTCTTTAAAGTGGAAGAGGGAGGAATCGAAGACTACTATAAACAACACTAAAAGTCCAAAAATGGTCATAGGTGGTTATATTCTTGCTCATAAGAATATTCTTATTTTATAAACAAGAATGTAGAAAGAACTTTTATAAATCAATACCAAAAACATCAATATCCCAATGGAAAGTGGGCAAGGGTTATAAACAGGAAATATGGTCAAAAAGACATTCTAATAAGCCATTTTAGAATATGTTCACTCATACAAGTATATCAAAGCAAACCTAATAAAAGCAAAATGATTAAATATCAGTTTTTAACTTATTCAATTACAAAGTAGGTTTTATATGTTGGCAAGGATGCATTAAAAATGTCATTCTTATTTACTTTACTACTGGTGAGCTGTAAGTTGTAGAATTCTTAAAGGGTAATTTGGCAGTATGTATCAAAAACCTTGAAACTGTTTATAACATCTGTCACCAGAATTTTACTTTTATGACTTTTTCCCTAGGAAATAATAATAATATACTCCTAACTATATTTATAACAATATTAATTCTCTGGCTCTTTATCATGGAAATAGCCTAAATGTCCAATAATAGGAAATTAATGAAATACATTTTGTACACAAATTTCTGGCCATGACAAATGATGTTTTGTAGAAAATTTTAGTCAAGATATATGGCTAAATTTCAATTTTGTTAAAAAGTTAGTTATCTCTCTCATCAAAATGGTCAAATTGATCTATTTTTATGGATTGTGGCTCCTTTCTTCCAAATAAGTCAGTTAAGAGACCAAATATATGTTTGCTAGTTCATCAAATTATTTTTGATACTTGTGAAATTTCTATGATATTTATTGGCAAACAATGAAAACTGCAGACTGCAACCACTGTGAGCTGACCTTCCAATAACATTGCTGTTTTCCTCCTTGTAAACAGGATGCCAGTCTTGCTCTGGGTAGCAATGCATTTGCCACATTAGAACATATGCTTTTAAAACTCCCTTCCTGCTAGAAGTGACCGTTTGACACAGTTCTGATCAATAAAATGGTAAGAAAGAGTCCATAAAGGCTTTGCTTTTCTTGATATAAGCAAAGATATGGTTTGTTCAGTCTCCCCCCCTTCCTCCTGCCTTAAACCTGGATGTGATGTCTGAACAGAAGCACAACTCCTGGAACCATCCTAGGTGAGAAGCCTGAAGGAAAGACCAAGAGTCTTGCAGAGATGCTGGTGCCGACACAATCCAGCCATTGAGCCGAGGCTGGCAGCCACTTCAGACCTCCGTGAGAGGAATACACTCTGTGTGTGAGCCGCCGTAAGCCAGGTTTTCCATTGTTGGGAGGCAAAGGAATACTCATCAGCCATGGAACTGAATGGTTCCTGAGTTTGTTTCAGTTGCCAGGAGGCACTGCCATAAGTGCCCAAATTGAAGTGAACAGTTCATTTGAAGTGTCGCTTCTCTCTTCCTTTTATGGTGTCTGAGGTCAATATTTATTCTTAATTACCTAGCTTTATATTGTTTAATTTTGTTAGAATCTTGAGTTCTTTAGCAAGTAGGTGAGATACACATACTTAGTAAATGCTCACATTTTTCAGTTGCCATCTGTTCCCCACTGCCTTTCTCTTCTGCATGGTTCACCTTCAAGGATCTATTCAACACTGATAGGAAAATGGGGCCATGATTCACTCTGTTGTCTTCAGCAGACAAGGGGTTTTGAAAGAGAACAATAATGAAAGTAGAAGACATAAAATCAAATTGTAAACATTAAAACTCACAATTGTTTTCCTTGTCTCTGTCTCTATGTATCTCTCTCTCTCCCCCACACACATGCGCGCGCGCACACACACACACACACACACCAAAGGGAAAGCACTACTAAAGATTCAAATACATTACCAGGCATATAGTGGGTACCCAATAAATGGTAGCAATGATTATCACTGAAGATCTTAAAGCAGATTGACTTGGTGAGATAGGAAGAGGTACACAATAAGAGGTTAGGGCTGTGGATTTGGGTGCTGAAGTTACAAGGGCTAAAAAAATACTCAGAATGACATTGGTTGGGCCAGTGCTCAGGGAGCAGTGGCCTGTAGCCATCTTGGGGTCCAAAGGAGGTTTTTCTGGCAGTGACCCAGGGGACTGGGCCCATCTGTTTACATATGAACAGGTTCATGTGAACCAAGACTCGTATGTGTTAGTTCTGCCTCCAGCTCTAATGTACTCACTACTCCTGTTCTTCACCAGTCATGAATTCCTCAGCTGTCCTCTCCCCACTTTCCCAGATTGCTCTCGCTTGGCACAACCGATGCCCAACCTCTCTAGGAATTGAACTCTATTTGTTCAATTGTTAAACTTGTAAGTGGCACTAAATTTTGAAGCTAGTCACACAGAAATATATCAGATGCAGAGAAAGAAGCGTGGAAAGGGTGAGACTTTCTCAAGATGTCTGTTTCATAGGAAATAAGAAGGTAAGTACAACTGATTCGAGCAGAAGGAGCACTCAGGGCAGGCTCAGGAGCCCTGGGGTGAACTCAGGAAGGTGAAGGAGCAGCAGCTAGTTGGAGGGAGTAGTTGAAGGAGAAGTATAAAGTATAAGACTGTGTCTTCTCTGCCAAAATCCCACTTGTATTCTTTTTGCTTTCTACCTTTTTACCTTAGCCCCTCCAGGAACACTAAAGCTAATGACTTAGCAAGCCTGTCAGTATGCAACAGAAGACTTTAGTTACAAGTAGAAAGCTCTGCCTGGTCCCAAGGCTTTAAGTGTTTTCAGAATGCATTATTTTTCACTCCCAGCTACAATGAGTGTACTTTTTAGCCAATATTCCCAATCTGTTCTTGCACATAACTGCCGTGGAGGAGCCTACAACTGCATTTAATTCTGATCTCTGTTAAAACTCTTACAGGCAGGCCAGCACTGAACTTAAGGTATACTGGACAAAGGACTTCTTTCTAGGTCAAGAATGGCCATACTAGTGTAACTGAATTACCCATGAGCCCAGCAATGTTGGCAGCTATCAGAGGAAGGTCATAGGGTACCAGGTCTCTCTCTCATCCACAAGCAGGCCTTTCTCTCCTTGTTCCAGATTATCACGGCATCTCCCATTTGGCACTGACTTCATCTTGTGCGTGAGAAGTAAACGTGAGTCTATTTTTCAGGGCTTGATGAAACAGCATCAACTTTGGACATGAAATCCTTAGCTTTTACTACTCATCATTATTAAGGAATTTCTAATAACTTATTGGTTTCTTTCTGGATGATATAAAGTTTTTTATTGCATGTGTGCCTTCTAAAAGCTGAAGGGCAACCTTCATGTCATTAAGAACCTAAATCTCCAAATAAGATTTATCTAATTCCTTTTTTATTTCATCACATAATTGACTTTATTGAACCAAGAGAATTTGTCTGTCTTATCTGATTTGACTGCTTACACATATTTTTAATGCAAATTCATTAATACATTTTTTATTGTAATCCTATCTCAAATAGAAAGACATTAAATCAAATTGTCCAGTATTTAAAGTTGAACTATAGTTCTTTTTCTGAGAAAATTTCCTTAAAAAACCCCCAAAAACAAACCTCTAAAATCAATTTTTATGTTTTGCCAGCTAGAGTGAAATTTTATTTCACAGAATAGAAATTACGATCAAACCCACCTGGGTAAACATGTTCCCATATTCAGTGGGATCCATATTATACTGGCTTGTCCAAATGTTTCATTTTCAATTCAAATGACAAGTTCAAGATATACTGTACATGTCAACATAGCTGGGTAGAAAGTTCAATGTGTGCCACACAACCTCTTTGGACAGGATAACTGTGCAGAGCTCATTGGAATCATGCAATTTGGGTAAGTGCACTTTGGATGAAGGGAATATGGAAGGGTTTGGTCCTTGGGGCCTCCTCTCTCCTTGTGCCTCCATTTGCCTTATGTTTCTCTCATAGAATAGAGCTCTTTTGCTCCCTTGGAGTCCTCCTCTCAAATCACCTTTTAAGGAAAATGGGAACAGGTTATAATTCTCATCGTTGTGACTTTGCTGAGAACTTAGAGTGTTCAACTGGTTTCCCACTCCTTGGAATTCTTTATATTTAAACTCATTCAAAACCAGGAGTTAAGGTATTTTTCACCTGTGTGTGTGTGTATATATATATATATATATATATGTGTGTGTGTGTGTGTGTATATATATATATGCATATATATATGTATATATATATATGCATATATATTTAACTCATGCTATAGTTCATAACATATAAAATAGTGTAAATTAATGGTGTAGATTAAAAGAAAAATAATATAAAATGCTATAATGAAATAGAATCATACGATAAACTAGTAACTAGCTTAAAATATGTGACAAACCTCCCAAAATTGGTGTAGATAATAATTTTGATTTATATATATATATTTAAAAATACCAAGGTGAGTTTGGGAATAAGACTTTTTGTGATTGACTTTGTTACTGATATTTCAGTAGTCCCCATATTGGCATCATCTGAACGGTGCCTTCAATTAATTTTTGGAAGTAGGTAGGATATAAATTATGCATGAATATATAAATAGATCAGGTTTTTAACTAGAATAAATGTCTTTGGTGACAGCTTAAAAGATCTACTTTAAATCAACTTATATCATCTATTTTTAAAAGACTTCAAAATTTGAAGTTAAACGTTCTCATTTTACTTCCGTGACAGTGGTGTAATTATTCTTGGGATTAAGAAGACACTGTCATTATGAATTTCTGGATAACAGATTATCAATTCAAAGAGTCTATACTTGTGTACCTGCTATATGCTTGTCATAGCAGGAGACACAGGATGACTAAGAACGAAGCCCATCCCTACAGGGGTTTACAATTTGGTAAAAAGTTTAAAAGAAGACAGAACAAGGTAAGTTCATAAGTGAACTGCAGAATCAATTTACATGAATTTGAAGAGAAGCACGACCATAGGTAGAGGGGGAATATGAAAGATTGGATGGAATAAAGTTCAATAGTGAAGTTAGACACAAAGTACATGTTCCACTTATAGATCTACTGTACCTAAAGCACAGGCATCTGTAATAGAGATTTTGAGAAATATACAGCTCACTGTAACTCACACAAAGGTGGCCAGCTGAACATTCCAATCACGTCTTCTATACGTGAGCTTGGATGATGGCCTATAACAACAAGTCACGTTTGATACCAATCAATTTGATCATTCCTGTTTTTTTTCCACTTATCAGTGAGTGGAATTCAAATAACATGGAAGAAGTGGGATGTTATAATATACTCTCTTACCTGATACTATGCCAGTATTGACTGCAATGATTATTTAACGACTAGAAATGCTTTTATTTCCTTTCATGTGCCTTACTTGAACATATAAGAAGGATCTCTTTATAATAGAATTAGGATGACAGGACCTTAGAAGTCATATGGGTCAAATAGTTTTGTGATATATCAGTTATAAAAATAAAGTGTTATGATAGTCCTGTGAGGCAAGATCCATTAACAATGCCATTTGGAATGGTACTTGAAATCATGGTATCAACTGTATCTGCTCCTTTTGTTATTTCAGATTAGTTATTTAATTTTCATGTTTCTGAAAACTGGTACAATTGAGCTGCTCTCATCAAGTCTTATATAAACTAAAGATATATTTTACAGAAGCCCCCAAAGAGAACATGAATATAAAGTAATGAGACTGATTTCTACAAATGCTACTCAAAATCCCCTTAAAATAACTTGTTTAACCTTCATTGTGTCCATTCAGCAAACATTTGAGAACCCACTAGGTAAATAATAAACAATAACAACAGAAAAGGGAAAAATCAATTGACATTCATATGTATATAATTAAATATCTAGTGTTAATTTTTTTAAATTCAATTTCTTGGGCACCAACCATAGACCAAGTCCTCCTCTAGCTAAGGCTGAAAAGGGAAGGTGGGGAGGGCGGGAGGAATTTCAATAATGAACAAAACTAGTACACACTCTCTCCTTCTGAAGCTTACAGTCTAGCTGTGCTAAGCATAGCAAAAGGCAAGGTAAATATGGCAGGCTCCTTTCAAAGGAGTTGGCAATCTAGTGGGTAAGGTGGCAGATACATAATTACAAGGTGGAAAATGCTTTCTTTCCTTAACCAAGATGATCATCAATACCACTTGGGGGAGTTTTTCAAAATTCACATGCATGAGTTTCCTTAAGTCCTAAATGAATAAAAGTGAGTGGCAGTGGAATCCCCGCAATGAACATTTGAATGTTCTCTCCTGATAATACTGGCATGGACTTCTCTGGTTAAGAATTCCTAATAGAAGTCCTTTGAATCTCTTGCCTCAGTTTTGTTCTGACTTCATTATAATGCATTCATAATGTTCATAATTCTCTGAAGGTTGCCTTGTTTTTTCCAGCATTACTGATGAGACACATAGATAGAATTCTTAACCCATAGCAGGGAAAGATAAAACCAACTGGCCATTTCCATGTCTAGCATACACATTCTTCCTTTGGTGTTAATAATCTATGACTGTATGTGCACTCATCTCCACTTAAGACTTCCATTTTAACGAGTTCGCTCTTTCAGATTCTCTTCATCCATCATTTTAAAAATTATTCTCTGGGTTCTCATCTGGAAATCATAATACTTTGAAATCTAGTTGTCCGAACATAGCACAATATTAGAGTTAAGGTCTTGTTAGAAAGATTAGCGTTGTCTTTGTTCTATGGCCTGGACTGGGAGAAAAGATACTGCACCTATAAATGCAGCATTACCTGTGAAACGTGTCCTGGTAAAGCCAAGGTGCAAGGCATTTTGTGCAGACCTGCAGCCCAAGCCTGTTTGCAGCAAAAACCCTTTGAATCCTGGGAGCAGGTGAAACAGGAGCTTTGTTGGCATGGAGCTTACAGTCACCAGGAATAAAAATATACCTTTCCTTTGTAGTACTGATTCTTAAAAATATATGAGTAAACATTTCAACTTTAAGTAGTTTTCTTGGATAATGCATTGCATGTGAATAGAGAAGTATGAGTAGAGCCAGAGTATCCAAAATGTCATAGTACTAAGCTGACCAGCGTGATTTCCACATTAGCAATTTCTACAGTTTGCTCCATGGACCTTAAAAAGTGTGTATTTGCTGTCCTGGACTTGGTGCAACTTATCTCACACCAACAAGAAAGGGTGAGGTTGTACTTGCTGCCTCTTTCGATCCTTCATGTTCTGTCCCTTTACTCATTTTTTGTACATATATAACAATATCAGCTAAGACGGTGCTGAGTCCTTGGATAGTTTATGATGGGTACTTAAAAAGGCCAGGTTTACTGATTGTCATGCTGGGTTACCAGTGGAGTCAGGCTGCACCTTGCAAGCTGTGCAATTTTCTTCCTCTGGTTTTAACTCTAGTAGAACAAGACCCACTGAGCAGAAATCACTGACACTCACCAGAGTGAAACAAATTAATAGCAGTGCTCTGATCTGCTACTTTGGCCTGTTTGGTTATACAAAAGATGTACAGCTCCAAACACCATAGGGAATGCCTAGAACCCAATAAACTTACTATGTTAACCAATCAGAGAGTAAATAACAGTTTTCTAAGAAACTCTTGACTTGTCCACCAAATCCCAACATTATGTGCCATTTTTAAGATACACATTAATATTTTAATGGTGGTCATAAATTATGTCTGACCAATACATTCCCCAAAATCAATGACAAAGTTTAGAGAGGACACTTGACAAATTAGAGTGTATCAGTTAAAGGAAACTATGAACACAAGAGGCATGGACTCCTTGATGTTTGAGGAATGCCTGGAGTCATTAAAGATGCTTAGTCTGAATTGTGGGAGATTTGTCTTTTAATGTTTGAATGTCTGCCTGTGAAAGGGATAGTGTGTTTGTTCTTTCTTGTACTAACAGTGAAATATAGACATAGATTTCAGTTCAGTATAATGGAAAACTATAATGACTGTAAACACCAAACTACTGGGCATCTTGTGACATATTGGGGTCTCCATCAGTCATTGGAAGTTTCAAATAGACCTAGAGGATAATCTTCATTCCCACTATAGAACAGATCTAAGTCACAAAATAAAAACTACAGATCAAGAGTGGTAAAGAACTTGTCCCCTGAAGTTGCATGGCACACACATTGCAAAAACTGCTTTAAAAATTTGCACAGGCACCTTGCAAGAATAGAACATTTTAATCATCATCATCACCATTTTTTTGTTTGAGAATTAAAACTTGCCGCATAAGGAAATCTTAAGGAAAAAAGTCCTGTAACCCATCTATTCAGTCTGTGAAGTATATTTATTATTAAATAAGGTTTAAATTGAGGAAATACTTAAGGGAAAATGGCAGAGGGACTGATGAATGAAAAGGGAGAAACTGAGAATGTTCAAGCAGAAAGTCAGTGTGGAACATGATTTGATATTGAAGGGAAACTAACAAACCAAAAAAAGGGGGGCTAGGACACAGGAGAAACACAGAAAGTTACAATCTTTTCTCAGCTGAAGGCTTTTTTTTTTACATGAAGTACATAGACATTTTAGCACTGAGGAACTCAAGGAAGCAGAAGATAATTTAACAAAAGATTTTGTTCCCAGGTGGTCAGGCTGCGTGCTAATAAACAAGAACTCGGAGTGCTGTGTCTCCAATAGAAGTAGTAGCTACAAATCTTACATTTAACAGGCTTTTGAGTGGTTTCCCTAGACAAATCAGGCAGCTGTGCCTTCGGGCTTTACTTCTCATCCCAAATCTAATCACTTCTTGCAAATTTAAATCTGACTTGTGGAATGGTACCAAAGCATATAATTAAAAATACAGCAAAAGAATTTTACCTCTGCATAATAAAGAGCACACTTATTCTAAACCTGATCTAAAATTAAAGCATGTGGGAAGATGGGAGAGGTTAAGGTAGACAAGTCTTCCTTAAATTTGCTCTCAAAAATTTTTCAAACATTTTTGAACAATGTGTAACAGAAAAATCCACAATGCAATTATTACAACTGTATTCTAGAATATTTTGAGTTCCTCTGAAGTAAAATCCCTTTCAACATGGAGAAAGAGAGGAAAAAATTCCAAAGATGTTAGTGACTTGCAAATAGATTTGATTTCACTGTTTGCACAAGTTGTCTTATTTATAGTAAACTTTGGCTTTATTAATTTATGGCCCCTTGCTGTGTTTAGGCCCATGGCTGCTCGAGACTTACAGGTCATTGTGGTAGGTCCTTATTATGAAAACATGGATGATTTGAATATTAGCATGCGGACCCCAGTACTGAATTTACTGTTTCTTTTACACAACACTGTAATTCCAACACAGACCCTCTCAAAGATATGCCTCCCATGTAGCCTGACAAAACAGCACGGGCCACTCGCATGTTCCAAAACGTAAATGCAGTGAAAGCAAAGGATGTATACTTTCTGTGGGGGGCCTCTGAAATACAGTGAGGGAAATGTGCAAACACCAAACCTGGGCTGAGATTTACCCTGTGATGACTCTTGCCTGGGAAAAAATTCCTCTTCAGCATCTCTCGCATTGTTTCTATTAGCAAACATACAGTTTTGTTTATTCATTTTCTGAGCTCTTGGATTATCCAGATTGCAGAGAAAGCATCCAGACAGTTGCCTTCTTCCTGCTTGCCTCATTCCCTGAAAGCAACTCTCCCTCTCTTCACCAGCCCCAAATGGAAATTATCCAGCTAAAGTCTTTGAAATCCCTTTTGCTGTAGGATTTCTTTTCTGTAGGAGTCTTGGCTTCAGCTCCCTCTGCCTTCCTCACCTTCAAGGCCCAATGGAAGATCAGCTCCATACTCCTTTTTTAAAGGTCCAGGACAGAAGAATAAAGACAAATTTACATCTTTGCACCCATGATGGTGCTCTCGAGCACTGCTTCCAATCCTGTTTTGCTTTCGTTTTTCCCACTTCCAATCCAAAGCCTCTTCCTAGCAACCAGACTATGTATGTCTGCAGTGTTTTTCTTGGTCCTACATTCAACTCATTATCCCAATTTATCATACCCTTGTCTGAGATTTTCCTCCCTTAACTGGTTAAAAAGTGACTAAACTCCATACCTCATAGTGTGTATTCAATAAGTGTTTGCTAGATGAACAAACTCATGAGACCTTAAATTATACACCAACATTTCTGCTTCCAAAATCTGTGGCCCAGAGCAGAGACTTCCCTGAGTAGATTTTCTGTTTGGTAGATTATCTGTAATCCACTGTATTCTCCTTTTGATCTTTCCTCTGAATCTGATTTTGGTGACAGGCAACTCTAGCTAAACAAGGTCAAGCCTGCCATGTACAGGAGTGGTGAGTGTCAGCAATGTTGGTATGTGAATTGTGGGGTGACATTTTACTATGTAAATGAAAACAGTGATTTTTCTAAAGCATCTGCCTTCATGGCTTTCAATCACACTAACATAAATAATCAAGACTTTTGGATTGTTCTTATTTCTTTAAATTTTTGGTAGATATTTATGTTTTTATATATTTTGAACATATAAAATTTAATTTGTATTTATATCTTTCCCACTTTCCAAAAGTCCTTAATGTCAGCAAATGTCAATATGATCTGCAAGGTTACAACCTAAAGACTCTCTACATTGAGTTAGTTAGTGTGAATACTTGCTGATTGCTCCAGAGCCACTGAGTGCTCTTTTCCTAAGCTGTCAGTGTGTGTGCATACACAGGCTCTGTCCCACATGATCTGCCTTCAGATTATTCTTTGTTGCATTTATGCATATTTTGCCTCTCCAGCTATATTTCCTTAAGGGAAGGGATTGTGTCTTAAACAGTATTCTCTTGCATCAACATTTAGGAAAATCTGGTCATTATAGTAGGTGTCTAAAAATGCTACTGAGATGCGTTTTGGTTAAACATTAAAAAAAGTGCATTAATAAAACCCTTCATTTTGTAGATCCTGCAGAATTTACCTCAGCTAATAAAGAAGCGGTACTGTCTGACAGTCTCACAGTATCAGTATATAAACAGACCTTGAGTTCTAGGCCTGGTTTTCTTGCTGATCAGTTCTAAATATTATTATTTACTATATGTGTTGATATTTTGACTGGTTTAAGTTTTTCTTTAAAAAAAGATACACAAGTTTAGAGAATTGTTATCTGTTCCCTTGTTTGTTTGTAGAGGGGAAAGGTCTATTTACTTCATTCCTGCTACAGAACAAAATATTTTATATTTAACATGATATGTGTTGAAGCAATAAAAGGCTTCCTATTCATCTTTGTCCCTTGCCCTCATGCTCCGGTACCCAGTTCACAGTAAGCATTCAATAACTGCTTAAATTTTTTTATAATTAATAATTATAGAAGGCTTTTTAAAAGCATGATATGAAAATGAGAAACCACAAAGTCAAAAATGGATGAAATTGGTTACATAAAATTTTACATGGGTAATAAAACACAATAAACAAATTCAAAATATGAAATATAAACTTCAAAAATATATTCAAGATATATGACAAAGGGCTACTGTTCATAACATAAAAAAGCTCTTATGAATCAAATTTAAAAAATAAGCAAGCCAATAAAAATAGCAAAAGTCATACCAGTAATACCAAAGACCAGAGCATATAAAATCATTTTCCTCTACTATAATTATAATAAAATAAATTGAGCAACCTATTACTTTTCATTCATCAGACCATCAAATAATCAAATGATTGCTATTATACATTTTGGTAAAGATAACAGAAAAAGATACCCTCATTTGCTATGGGTGAGAATAAAAATGTTTTAAAAATTAAGATGGATTAGGTAATATATTGTAAAATTTAACTGTGCTAAAAATTTTGACACATAAGTTCTAGTACTAGAAACTTATTCCAGAGATAAACTAGCATTAAATATTTAAGAATATAGGTGAAATAATATTTGTTACATTCTTTGTAATAATGACATCCTGTAAACACATATTTATAAGAATTTGGAGAAATACATTTAAAATAATGAAATAGACCTACTTACAAGTCTGGTTATGGCAGAAATTTCAAAGTTATTTTAATTATAAGAGCAAGTTATATTGGCATATTTAGTACTATTTTATAAAATTAAAGTGTACATTAAAATATCTTGGAATACTAGTTCCAGCAATAAGAGGACTGATCTAGGTAGACCTCTTTCCAACTATATACACACATTAAAAATAAATGTTTGACAAAATATGTAAAAAAGTTGCAAATATCTTGCTAAACATAAAACAAAGAAAAGAAAGTCCCTAAGAACCAGAATGAAGAGGGAATTAAGATCCTGGTGTTTTGATCATGAGAGCAGTGACAACCAACAGGATGTAGCAGATGCTGACATCCCTTGGGCCTTTTAGGGTGCTGCTGCTGCTCTTCAATGGCCAGGCTCTGCATCTCTGTAACTTAGGGCTTTCTTTCCCCAGAACTCTAGAAGACTGCTCTGATTGCACGCAGGAATGTTGGAAATGTCAGAATAATATCTCTTCTTCCCCCAGCACTAGTAATCTTCAACCATGGGTCCGAAGATATGGTGTGTAAATATACCTGCTCCCTCACGCTTTGTGGTGGGTTAATTATGAGTCATGTATTTTGCACCATTTCCCAGAGTTTCCCACCTTAATTGTCCACTGACATAGCTGGCTGACAAACATTCTATTGGTTTCCTTCACCTCCCTTCTACTCACTTCCCCTCTGTCTTACTGGGGTTCTGTGTTAGCCCCCAAAGAATCTATATGCCCTTGAGATGTTTGCCTCAGGATCTGCTTTTGGAGAAACCAGAATTAAGAAAGATGTTAATGACTTTAAAGGCCTAGGGTATAGGATTGGGGTTATAATGTCCATTCAGAAGCCAAAGTGAAGAAAATGAACCAACAGCCTTACATTAACATGACCCTGGGCAGTCCTCAGGGAAAGGAGAAATAAAGGTCTTTGTTTATTTCAGGGAAATAACAAGTCAGTTTCTCTTTCTGTTATATAGGGCAAAACAAAAACAAAAGCAACCTCACATGAGAAATTGAAAACCAAGACCTGAGCCTGGCATTTGAATGATATAGGAATATAAATGATAAAAAATAAATGTGTGAACTCGTTCTAGAATGGAAAAATTCCTAGGACACTATTTGGGGAAAAAATGCAAAACAGATAAGACATGAAAGAAGTATATTTCTGCTTAATATAAGCTAAACAATTAAGAAATGCAACAATAAAAGCAAAGTCATCAAGAAAGAGTCAGTGGACAAGAGAATTAGAACACAAGTTAATGGAACACTTTGAAGGAATCCACAAAACAAGGAGGCTGAACATTACTGGAGAAAGATGAAAGAGCAAAATTAAAGGGAAGAAACAGGACACTGACACAGGAATGGGCAACTTTTAAAAATATATCTTGTAGAAATTAAATAAGATAATCAAAGATGAAAACTTGACGATGGGTCTTTTAGATGCAGCTCAAAAAATTACGAAGCTGAAAGAGGCATCTAAGGAAAATTTTCTCAGTGAAGCACAGTAAAACAAGCATATGGTAAATATGGAAGTGCTTAAGAAAAAGGGATGAACTGAGAATGCCGAGCACATATGTGTAATAGATGTTCAAGAAAGTGAGGAAGGGTCGTAGGTGCAATTTTCAAAGAAAGTGTGGCTGAAATTTTACCAGATTTGATGAAATGTCTGAAACGTAAGATAGAAGAACTACAAGACCGTAAAGCAGTATGAGGAGAAGTGAAGCTAGATGTGTCAGTGAGCTGCAGAACGTAAAAGACAGAGGGTGGCAGCCCTTACTGTCCTCTCAAGAGACAACCTGTTGCAAGAAGCGCAGTTGCCGTGAATAATGCTGCAATGAACATAGGGGTACATGTATCTTTGCGAATAGATATTTTCAAATTCATCAGGTAGATACCCAGAAGAGCAGTTGCTGAGTCATATGGTAACTCTATTCTTAATTTTGTGAACACAACGCATCAAATTTAATAAAAGGGAACAATCTCCTTTTCACCTCCCACACTTAGAACCTCCATACTGTTCTCCACAGTGGCTGTGCCAGTTTATATTCCCACCAGCAGTGAATGAGGGTTCCTTTGGAAACAACCAAAGTGTCTTTCAAGAGAGGATTGAATAAAAAAAATATGGAACATATATACAATGGAATACTACTCAG
Source organism: Miniopterus schreibersii (assembly GCF_964146895.1). NCBI lineage: Eukaryota > Metazoa > Chordata > Mammalia > Chiroptera > Miniopteridae > Miniopterus > Miniopterus schreibersii. The sequence continues at coordinate 72,878,492 of NC_138107.1, read as the reverse complement.
CCATAAGAAAAGATGAAATATGCCATTTGTGACAGCATGGATGGATCTCGAGCATATTATGTTAAATGCACTAAGTCAGAGAGAAAAAGTCAAGAACCATATGATTTCATTCATATATGGGATATAAAACTGAAAGGAACAAACGAACAAAGAAGATAAACAAATACAGACATAGACAACACTATTGTGGTTACTGGGGGAAGGGCTGTAGGGGGGAGGTAGCAAAGGGTAAAGGGGGTCAAATATATGGTGACAAAAGACTTGATTTTGGGTGGTGGGCACACAATGCAATATATTGATGATGTATCATAGAATTGTATGCTTGAAACCTATATAATTTTATTAACCAATGTCACCCCAATAACTAATTAAAAAAAGAAGTATAGTTGCTAATAGTCTCCAGGTGCTGCACCTTTGAGATCTACTACAGTGTTAACGCAGAGGCCACTCTCTCCCCGGACTGCTCCTGGCCAATGTGGGCATGATGTGGGTACAGGAGCCCAGCCCTTCAGGCCAAACTCTGCTAATAGGCAGTTCTACTCAGGAGACCCATGAGCCCGGCTGAGGCTCCCGGGGCGGGGCTGCAGGCTAAGCTTCCTCCGCCAAACCCTTTCTCTCCCTCTCCGTTCACAGTCAGACGACCTGCGCTGTGGTCTGAAGGCTCTCCCTGTCTACTCCTGCCCCTCTGCCCTGTAGTCACAGGTCACTTCCCACAGAACTCTTCTGTATTTCTAATTTTGTCTTGAAGTGTGCTTTGCAGAAGTCCAGAAAAGACAGCACACCACAAAGTAGCAACAGTTAGACTCACAGAAACATTTTTTATTAGCAACAACAGAGACTAAAAGTGCAAGTGACTATTATCCTTAAATTATTGAGATAAAAGGACAAAGGACAAAACAGAGTATTCTGTATCCTGTTAGATCATCATTTAAGAGTGAGAGTTAAAGGGGATGTTTTTTAGTCTAAACATTGAAAGTATTCACCACTTACAGACCCTCAAAGAAAGAATGTGAACCTAAAAAGAATAAGATATGGGAAACAATGCTGAATGATGTCAAAAGCTACAGGTAAACTTAAATAAGCATTTACCATAAAAAATTTAAAAAGATAACAGCTCAGGGTTTAAAAATAAGGTAGAGCTCAAATATAGACAGTAACAACATAGTTCGGGGTGGACATAATCTGATTAATCTTATTTAAATAAGTATATTATTCTGGGGTGTGATAGAGATATTAAGTACACATACGCTTATTTATATTTTAACTCCAGTATTTTAAGAATAATCACTGAAAACATAAAAAATGAAATATTTAATCTCCAAGCCAATGGAGAGAAAATAAATGTAAAAACTCAAATCCATCCAGTAGAAAGCATAAGCAACATCCCCTCATCCCCTTGGACACAATGCATCAAATTTAGAAATCAATAATAAAAGAAAAAAAATCTCCTTTTCACCTCCCACACTTAGAAATTGAAAATAACCATTCCTAAGTAATTATTGAATAGAAAAAAATCATGGAATTTACAAAATATTTGGAAATGAACCACAATGAATATACCATGTATCAAAGATTATAATATTCAGCTAAAATGGTACCTGGAGAGAAATTTATAGTTTAAAATACATACATTAGAAAGGAAAAAAATTAAAACTCAGCATTAAAGTAATTCAAAAGTAAGTAGGAAAAAGAAAACCATTGGATTAAGAAGAGAAACAAATGAGGCAGTAAAAAAAGGTAAAAGAGAGGCTCCACCCATCAGGCACACTCCCACCTCTGGGCATTTGCACTTGCTGTGCCCTCTGCCTTGGACATTATTTCCCCAGGTATCTGCATGGTTGATCCTCTCAACTCCTTCAAGTCTTTTCTAAAATGTCATCTGCTCACTGAGGCCTCCCAAGCACCCTGTTCAAAATGTCATATCCAGCCCCCCAATATTCTTTAACCACCTCCCCTGGTCTCCTTTACTGTATAGCAATTCACACTATCATCTTTTATACATGCATTAAATTTATTGTGTCTCCCACTCCATTATCTATTTTGCTCACTGCTGAATGTGCAGGTGCGTAGAATAATGTCTAGCTTAGCAGGTTTCAAATATGTGTTGAATGAATGATTTTACAGTTATCTAGGCTAAGTGTACATAGATTCTGTCATATCATTTTCTCTAATTTTCTGTATATTTCAAACACTTGCAATTAAAAATGTAAATTTTTTAATAAAAGAAAAATATCTATGCCTTGAATATAAACCAGAGTATTAACAATGAGTATCAATTTCTACATTTTTATGTTTTCTAATAATGCAAGATATATTTATGTTACTTTTGCAATCATAACAAAGACAAAAATAATGTCCACCAAAATAAATTTCATATGCCTAGTTCATATATTCAGTTAATTCTATTATTGTTTTAGAATTAGTGAAAATACAAGAATTACACTAAAAGATTATCAAAGAATCCTTTAAAAAAATTGGGGGGGGAAATCCTCCATAGTAAAAATACTCACAGGAAACTATTATTTCAATGAAAAAACTGAGAATATTCTTGGACTTAAATGTCGAGTCTAAAAAACCGGAGACAAAGGGAACTTGAAGGTGTATGGCAGACATCTTTACTCCAGTTCTTAGATATTTTGTCTATCATGTCATTTTGTGTTTGTGGATGGTCTAGGAATTCAGGTCTGTTTCTAACGGGAAATTTAGAACTCTGTGGTAGAGAAGAGTGAAGGAAGTTAAACAATGGTTGCCACTTGTTGATAGATCACTAGATCCGTTTTGCTCTCAGCTCTGTCTCTATCTCCCATAATCAGATACCTTCATTTTAGAAAGTAATTGTGTACATGACTGTTACCAGAGTGAATTTCTTTTCTTGCTTGTAAAATTAAGTCATTAATACAAGAGTAATTATAGAAAATTAATTGACATGAGATGATCAAAACACTAATGCATTAGACAAAATACTAAAACACAAAAATTGCTCTGTTACATAACCCTTTCTACTTATAGAATAAAATATAAACTGAGAAAATCCTCACCAAGTCCAAGATAATTGTAGTCTGCTGGTGATAAGATTTTCAAAATCAGAATTTAAGTGAAAGATTTGGATATGAAGAAATGAGAAATATAACACATTTGTGCAATAATAGGATATATATGTATAGTGTTAAGTCAGGTTATGTATTCCAAAGTTCATGTGTATACTGCAATTTATTATGCATTAACTAATTAAAAATTTGATGAAACTGGCAGAAGAGTGAAATTCCAGGTGAACCTATTGTAGTAGACTTTAATTAATGTGTTTACACAGTTCTTGGTAGTCTTTATATAACAGACTCACTTCAAACCTAGAATGAATTTGCTTTGTTAGGTAGGAAGGATCCACGAAGTTGGATTTCCTTCCTTGTGTTATCTGGAAGCTAAGAGCTTTAATCAGACAGAACAAAAAGGGAACCTCTAATTTCTAACCATTTTTAATATTCTATGAATGCTTGCATTTGACAAATTGCATTCATCAGAGAAGCTATACCAACTGCATGCTATAAATATTTTTTTCTGTATGACTTTTGTTTGGCAGTTTCTTAAGTGAAATCGGAAGTATCCTTAAAGAGACAACAGCAGTGTTAGTGTGATGTGGACAATACTACATGAGAAAAATTTAAGCGATGCCATTGTTGGGAAGTCATTGATAAAATTTTAAGATCTTAAACAGCAATTTTTCCTGGCTTAGCCTACCGAGCAGCACTAAAATAGTAAATAACGATTTGTAATGAAATTCTAGACTGCTTTCTGATGGTAAGTTATAAGAATGCTGCTGGTTATATTTACATACTTAAGGCAATTGTACTCTACAAGCACTCAAGCCCTTAAAAAAGCTGGAATTAGATCATTTTTTTGACAACTCACTGAAGCATCTGTTAGGAAAAATATGAAGAGCTAATGAGGTGACATAATCACAATGTTATTATGAATAGAACTTATTCTGAATTGTTTGAATTAGTTGTTTTCTTTCAAGTTTCATTTCTGTTATTATTGCCCCACATTATTAAATTCCAGCCATTCATATTTTCCTAAGGATCATTAATTAAAATAAAAACCAAAGAGATGGCATGAGGCTATGAGACAATTGATGATGAACAGTAGTTAACAGTTACTCAGATCTTTCCACCATCCATACTGCCACACATAAACACATATTTTATACACACACACACATATATATCAACATATATGTGTACATATGTATGTATATAATTAACTTTTTCTTAAAATGACACTGAGAGGGGTTATTATAGCCAATATAGAATAAATGGGAGTTGAGCCACAGAACAGTTAGTGACCTTGTTGGGATCACATAGCATCGGTGAATGTTAAAGCCAAGACTAGATTTCTAGTTTCCTGTCTTTCTCCAGGATTCTTTTTCTCAATTCACATACCCATGTTTTCTGCAATCACTGGCTATTTTATATGTAAGTGACCGTGATCACAGGAGTGCCTTTCTCTCCCCCCGGCCACCCTATCCAGTAGGCAATTCTCCATCCTTGCTTTGCTAGGCTCAAGTAAGAGAATAAAATATGTTCCTGGTATCTTAAGATGTTGAAACAAATATTTCCATAAATCCTATTCCTTATGTTGCTTAGGGTGTATGTATTCTTGGCTCTTGGATTTCACATCCTGGGTTATGTAGGCTTTCGGGCTGACTGGAAATCAAACTATCACAAATAATATAGTGTCTATGGAACAATTCTCATCCAGTTCTAGACTTCTGTATCAAAAGTCTTCTCAATTGTATCTGTAAATTGAAGATGGCCATGTTTTCGAGTGAAGGGAAATACATAATAATGGCACAATTTAAAGCAACTGAGCTCTCATTAAGGGCCATATATAATTATGATTGTGCTAAAAACATCTAAGAGTACACACGGAGCAGCATATTTATACCACACTTTCTTTGTGCTACTCTTCAAGTATGAATGGAAAATTCCTGTTGTCAGGATATGAGTCGGAAGCCTCAGCGCCTCACCACCAGGAATGTCTAAAAAGGCTTTCATGTCTAGGGAGTCCTCTGAAGCATGAGCTCTGGCAAGACACCAGCAACATAGCCAGCACCATGTACAAACCAGATGCATATGCTTTGAATCATTTCCTGGCTCTTCCTCCTCTCCCGGCCTCTGGAAGCTGGTGGAAGGTTTGGTCTTCCACCCTCTTCCTATTTATGTTGTCTTCCTAGGTGATCTCATCTGCTGCCAAGGCTTTAAATAGCACGTGCTGATAAATCTAGGTTCAGTTCTGAACACTGCCTCCCAGACTTAATGTGTTCTAAACAGGACCCTACCTTCTTCTTGCATTTCCCTTCCCCCACTCATCCTTCCCCAATCTGCCCCGCACCAGTGACACCTGCAGTGGTAGAAGTCAAGAATCCAGAATTCACCAACTGTTCTCAAATTTATTTTATTCAACTGACATGTACGCAATATACTACTGAACTGAGTCCTAAGTGCGTGTGTGCGTGCGCGCGCGCGCACACACACACACACACACACAGTGAAGACAGATGTATGTAGCATTTATCTCTCTGGATTCGACAGGCTTCGGAGATGATCTCAGCACATTTTATAAATAACACATTACCTTCCAAGACACTGCAGCTTTGGGATTTATTATCTGCCTATGTATTCCCATATGTGTATTTGTATACACACATGTACATATATATGTATATACATGCTTGAACCATATGAAGTTACTGATATCTGACTGTTTTGGACTAAAAATACTCATTTCAGTGACATGGCTTGACCTAATATTTATATCTACCAACTTATCTATATCTGTATGTATATCTATATCCATATCTGTATGTATATCTATATCCATATCTATATGTATATCTATATCCATATCTACACCTATATCTATGTATGAGGACACACACATATGTATACAATCTTGTAAGGCAGGAAAAGCAGAATCATCTGATTATTTTTCTGAGGCTTTTATAGTAAAAAAAAAATTTAGCCAGCACATTTAAGGTATTGAGGCTAAACTAAACAAGAGAAAATGTAAACTATTGGGCCTAAAATTCAATTTCAGTTAAGCATGTATAAGAATTCACTTGGATTACATACTGAACACAGGTGTAATGTTGCTCAGGCACTATGGAGAAAGTCAGAGAAGCCACATCATATTACAATTCTGGTGCCACAAGAGCGCCTACCAACAATATTCTTTTAAAATTGTTTCCACATATTGACTTGTCATACCATTCTCTTGATAAAATATTGGCACCAAAAGGAGTGAAAACAAAAATATTTCACTGCTAGCTTGACCAGGGGTAAATGATTGGTATTGCCATGCTGGCATCAAGCAATGGAACAATGGCCCAGGACAAGGTCAAGGACTCAGAGAAATGTGGAACCTGAAACTCATCTTGGCCACACTGAAAAACTCCTAGACTGAAACCCTAACTCAGGCTATAGAGATAGCTGACATAATTTCTCTGGAGATAGCTGACATAATTTTAGGCCCATTTCACAGTTAGAAAATAATTTAAGTCATCCTGCTTACTTTAGATGTCATGAATAAATTAAAGGTGGGTCAAAACTACCAGATTTGTAAATTTTTATAATTTAAATTCAACCCATGAAATTAGCTCAATAATTCATTTATGGATTCATTTGTACATTTCTTTAAGGAGTAAACACTAAATATTTGTTGTGTTAAAAGCAGAACAAATAAAACTCATGTACCTTTTAGTAAGAATATGAGGGAGTGGCAATTAAATCTGTGCATAACTGCTGTTTAGTTACTTAATAGTTTGTAATAACTATTTGTTATTACTCTATAATGTGCTAAAGCTAAAAATGTCTTCTCAGTTTAAAAATGCATGAAGTAACACATAAAACTTAGTGTTTTGGCTTAAATATTAAGCCAACCTTATTTTTTAATATCTGTAAGGTATGATATTATCAATTGAAAATAGCAACAATTCATAAAACTTAACACTTAATAATATGTTTTAATTTAATATGTTTTAGCATACACTTAGTAATACATTTAAACATTACTGAAGACTGATTCTTTTTAAACTCTAATTTTTAAATTTCTAGTTTGAAAAGAAAAAGACCACATATTATATGAAAACTAAAAATATACATTTGTTTTAAAAAATCAATAGAGCAGTATATATCAAACACATTTTTCTTAAGTATTTAATATTTATCCTCTAAAAGTGTATTTTCAAGCTATTTGTAAATTGCTCATCAGTAATTTATGATTAGACTATAGGTTAAAGACAGCATATTTTGCATTTCTTAACTGTAACTTCAAGTTCACTTCTGCTCCAAAGTTACCCCAGGATTTAAAAATCTGGATAAAATATCAGAAAAACACAAAAACCCAAGGAAAGCCAACAATTGCCAGAGGCAATAGATAAACACAGAACACCAAAAACCTGGTTTTACTTAACTAGACCAGAATTTGACTATAGCATAGCTCAGCTTATGAATAAGTGTATTTTGTTTGCAGCTATTTAAATAATTAATTTGCTTATTCCACAGAACACAGCTACTATACTGAAAATAAAAAATTTTGAGTGTTAACTGCACACAGAGGCTACCATTTTCATTCAGAGACATTAGATTTGTTTGTATGAAACTATAAATTATGAAGCAATGAGGATAATGAAGAAAGTTGCTAATAGCTCATTGTAACTAATATATATTAGCTATTATATAAGACAACAAAGCTATAAATCAAGAATTAAATGATACATTTTGGTAGGTATCCTTGTTTGGAAATGTGAAGTGCAAAATGCAAATTTGTTTATTACAAGTAGTCCTTTGACCCAAGATCTCTTTAGGATATTAGCAATCTCCAAAATGATATTGTTTGTCAAAGTACTACTGGCAAATAATAATTATAAAATAAGTAATTACTGATGACATTGTAATCACTATTTTTTAAAAAATATGTTTTTTTTAAAATTGCCTTCAGAGAATAGAAGGGAGAGGGAGAGAAGAGATAGAAACATCAATGATGAGAAAGAGTTATTGATTTGCTGCCTCCTGTATGCCCCCGACTGGGGATCGAGCCCACAACCCGGGCATGTGCCCTGACTGGGAATCGAACTGGGATCTCCCGGGTCATAGGCTGTAATTACTTTAAAAATTTTACATAATAGTTATAATGGCTATAGTGAAATATGGAAGGGAAACACATACTTATTTTTATCTACTTAGTACATGATTTTGATGAGTACAACTTCCCATTTTTAAGTTTATTTCAATATAAAAGTAAATACAACTAAAAAAATTGAGAATTTTACTTTTGGTGCATACTGAAGTTTTTAAATGCCATATATGTTATTCTTAATACTTTCTTCCCCTTTTCTCTTTCCACATCCCTTAAAGAAAACAACAAAAGAAAAAAAATAGCCCAGTGGGGCGTGGCTCAGTGGTTGAATGTCGACCTAGAATCCAGGCAACTGGGGTTTGATTCCCGGTAAGGGCAAATGCCTGGGTTGTGGGCTTGATCAATGACTCATCATTGATGTTTCTATCTCTCTCTCACTCTCCTTTCCTCTCTCTGAAATCAATAAAGATATATTTTTTAAAAATAGATAGTTATACAGTACTTATTATGTACTCGCCACTGTTTAAAGCACATCATATATATTCATGTTTTATGTTGATAAAATGAGACTAAGACATTCATGATTATTATTACCACTGGTAACTTGGCAGGAACAAATGTCAATCTGTTCTACAGAAAGGTAATATCACACTAGGCCTCAAATTCCTTCCATATTTTTTATGTACAATGTCCAGTGTTCCATCAGAAGTAACCAGGTGTCACAAGAAAAAAACTGAAAAACATACAAACACATGGGGGCTAAAGAACATGTTACTAAACAATGAATGGGCTAACAATGAGATCAAAGAAGAAATCAAAAGATACCTTGAAACAAATGAAAATATGAATACAACAACCCAAAATATATGGACATGGTAAAAGCAGTCCTAAGAGGGGAATTTATAGCATTACAAGCATACCTCAAGACACAAGAAAAATCTGAAATAAACAATATAACTTTACACTTAAAGGAACTAGAAAAAGAACAACAAACAAAGCCCCAAATGAGTAGAAGAAAGGAAATAATAAAGAACAGAGTGGAAATAAATGACATAGAGACTTAAAAAAAAAATACAAAAGATCAATGAAATCAAGAGCTGGTTCTTTGAAAAGATAAGATTGATAAACCTTTAGCTAGACTCATCAAGAAACAAAGAGAGAGGACCCAAATAAATAAAATCAGAAATGAAAGAGGCAAAGAAACAAATGACATCACAGAAATACAAAGGATTGCAAGAAAATACTATGAACAACTATATGCTAACAAATTGGATAGCCTGGGTGAAATGGACAAATTCCTAAAAACATACAATCTTTCAAAACTCAATCAGAAATGATCAGAAAACTTGAATAAACTTCACAGGCGAATTTTACCAAACATTCAAAGAAGAACTAACAACTACCCTCCTCAAGCTATTCTAAAAAATTCAAGAGGAGAGAAGACTCCTAAGCTCATTTTATGAGGCCAGCATTATCCTTATTCCAAGACCAGATAAGGACAGTACAAAGAAAGAAAATTATAGGCCAATATCCTTGATGAACATAGATGCCAAAACCCTTAACAAAATATTAGCAATATATTAAAAAGATTATTCACCATGACCACGTGGAATTTATCCCAGGGATGCAAGGCTGGTACAGTATTTGCAAATCAATAAATGTTTCATTACATAAACAAAATGAAAGATAAAAATCATATGATTATATCAATAGATGCAGGGGGAAAAAGCCAGCACCCATTTTTGATTAAAACTCTCAGCAAAATGGGACTAGAGGGATGATACATCAACATAATAAAGGCCATATATGACAAACTTACAGCTAACATCATACTCAATGGGCAAAAACTAAAAGCGTTTTCCTTAACATCAGGAACAAGACAGGGATGTCCACTTTCACTACTCTTATTCAACATAGTACTAGAACTAGTAGCCACAGTGATCAGACAAGAAGAAAAAATAAAAGGCATCCAAATTGGAAAGGACATAAAACTTATTATTCACAAATGACATGATATTGTACATAGAAAACCCTAAAGACTTCACCAAAAAACTACTAGATTTAATAAATGAATTCAGCAAAGTAGCAGGATACAAAATTAACATCCAGAAATCTATGGCATTTTTATACACCAATAACGAGCTCTCAGAAAGAGAAACTAAAAAAAAAATACCATTTACCATTGCAAAAAATAAATAATAATATACCTTGGAATAAACTTAATCAAGGAGGTAAAAGACCTGTACTTGGAAAAATACAAGACACTGAAAAAAAAGGTAGGAAGATATAAACAAATGGAAGAATATACTGTGTTCATGGATTGGAAGAATTAACATCATTAGAATGTCCATACTACTCAAAGAAATCTATAGATTCAATGCAATCCCTATTAAAATACCAATGGCATACTTCACAGATCTATAACAAATACTCCAAAAATTTGTATTGAACCACAAAGACGCTGAATAGCCACAGCAGTCTTGAGAAAGAAGAACAAAGTAGAAGGGATAACAATGCTGGATATCAAACTATACTATGAAGCCATTGGGATCAAAAACAGCTTGAAACTGGCAGAACAGGCATATAGATCAAGGGAACAGAACAGAGAACCCAGAAATTGACCCACGCCATTACACTCAATTAGTGTTTGACAAAGAAGACAAGAGCATATAATGGAGTAAAGACAGTCTCTTCAATAAATGGTGCTGGGAAAATTAGACAAGTACATGCAAAAAAATGAAACTAGACCACCAACTTACACCATACACAAGAATAAACTCAAAATGGATAAAAGACTTAAATGTAAGACATGAAACCACAAAAATTCTAGAAGAAAATATAGGCAGCAAAATATCTAACATTTCACATAGCAGAATTTTCACCAATACATCACCTAGGGCAAGAGAAACAAAGGAAAAAATAAACAAATGGGACTACGTCAAACTAAAAAGCGTCTGCACAGCAAAAGAAACCAGCATCAAAATGAAAAGGGATCCCACTGTATAGGAGAACATATTTGCCAATAATGCATCTGATAAAGGGGTTAATTTCCAAAATATATAAAGAACTCATACAACTTAACAAAAGGAAGACAATCCAATTAAAAAATGGGCAAATGACCTAAACAGATAGTTCTCCAAAGAGGACATACAAATGGCCAAGAGACATACGAAAAAATGCTCAACATCATTAATCATCAGAGAGATGCAAATTAAAATGACAATGAGGTATCACTTCATACCTGTCAGAATGGCTACCATCAACAAATGAACAAACAACAAGTGCTGGCGAGGGTGTGGAAAAAAGGGCACCCTAGTACACTGCTGGGGGGAATGCAGACTGGTGCAACCACTATGGAAAACAGTATGGAGGTTCCTCAAAAAATTAAATATGGAACTGCCATTTGACCCAGTGATCCCACTTCTAGGAATATATCCTAAGAATCTCAAAATAACAATCAGAAAGAATATATGCACCCCTATGTTCATAGCAGCACAATTTACAATAGCTAAGATCTGGAAACAGCCCAAGTGCCCATCAGTAGATGAGTGGATAAAAAAGCTGTGGGACATTCACACCATGGAATACTATGCAGCTGTAAAAAAGAAGGATCTCTTATCCTTTGAGACAACATGGAGGGACCTGGAGAGTATCTTGCTAAGTGAAATAAACCAGTCAGAGAAAGACAAGTATCACATGATCTCACTTATATGTGGAATCTAATAAACAAAATAAACTGACCAACAAAACAGATCCAGAGACATGGAAGTATGGAACAGACTGACAAATCTCAGAGAGAAGGGGGCAGGTGGGGGGGGGGGAGCTGGAAGAAATTAACCAAAGAACTTATATGCATATATGCATAACCCATGAACACAGACAATAGTGTGGTGAAGGCCTGGAGCTGGGGACTGGTGCGGGGTGGAGGGGGTCAATGGGGGAAAAAGGGGACACCTGCAATACTTTCAACAATAAAGATAAATTAAAAATAAAGAATGGAGGAGATATGATGGTATTTCAGAGATGGCAATAATGTAATAATGTTCTATTTTTTGGCTTGGCTAATGGCTACACAGAGGCTCCCTTATTATAAGTTAACCATTCTGTACATTTGTATGCTGGGTATTTTTCTGTATGTATGATATAGTTTAATACAGAATGTCAAAAATAAATTAAAAACTGTATTTCTCTTAAATGTTTAAAGCACCCAATAGCACTACACACAAAATAGTTTTGACTCTATGAAATAATTTTTATAACTTGAAAGGAAATAGTTGATAAACATGTGATACTTACTATCTTTTATACACAGTTCTAAGCACTTCACAATAAAACTCATTTGATCTTCCCCAAAATCTTATGAGGCAGACATTATAAGCACCTTCTTCTTATAAATAAGTAGAGTGAGGCCCAGAAAGATTAAGCAACTTACTCAGGATCATAGAGCTGATAAGTGGACCATAATGAAGGATTCTACACTGTTCCTCTTTACACTATACTGCCTCTCAGAGCCAAATTGAAGTTTAAGGTGTCAGATTCATCCACGGTAAATGCATTTAAAATGAAATAATGTTGTTCCTCTATATATCAGAACCTCCTGTGTAGTACACATATCAAGTAGGTTGCTTTAACATTTTGAAACAGGTATTTTTATATTTTCTATAAATAGTTAAAAATGTATTTTTCTAACTCATGTTTAGAGTAATTAAAGATGAATTCTAAATATAATGTATTGTAAACATAAAAACAATAAAAATGTCATAAGAAAGGTGAGGTTGAATAATAATTTTATTAGCTGTAACTTCTATATATCTCAATTTCCTTGCCATTAAAATGGGTATAACTTAACCTTTCCTAACAGGACTGTTCTGAGAATGAAGTGACCAGACATTTGTGCTAGGCACTAAGTAATAAATTACACCCGAAAGCCAATCAGTCTGTGCAGTAAGTAAACCCTAGACATTTTACAAAGGAAAGCTACTTCACTTTAAATATACATCTCAGAGACTTGAAAGTCAAAAATGCAAAATCAATTGGTGAAAGTATTACTCTTAGTAAGACTAGCATCTGGAACTTGGATTCAGGGCTTTAGGCTACAAGTTCAGTGCTCCTTGAAAAGTGTTTGAGCCTCATTTTTTCTTCCTGTTTTCCCTTCTCTTCCTTCATATAAAATATATAAACTGAATTAAAAATTATGTAGTATTATTGTCATTTAATTCAATAATGCATTTGATTTATTTTTAAAAGATTTTCATTAAAGGAGACATTTTAAATAGGCTATGTTCTCAAACTCTCTGTTTTGGTTTTTAATTTTTGACATGAATACCACATAAAAAACTTTTATATACATTTGGTTTTTATATACATTTGGCTTTTATTTTTTATATACCACATAAAAAGCTTTTATATACATTTGTCTTCAAGTCTAAGAAGGACCTTGCCCTCAATTTCTCTCTAATGCACACACATGGGCACCTGATTAATTAAAAAGAGGACAATATTTCTCAGTTATTTTATTTATAAGTCATTGCACTGTTTGTAAATGACTAATAATTTTTTAATAATTAAAAGAGATTTATAAAGAAAAGTTTAGAATGTTGGTTCTGGTCATTGAAAACTGCTATAACACAAAATTCCTATCTGGTTTATATTTATCCTTTTGTTTTATTTTAACTTAAAGGTTATTCTTTACTCCAAACACAATAATAAAGGTCTAGAAAAATAGAAAATAAAAATCACCTGATAACTAAAATGACTAATACTTATATTTTCCAAATCAAACTAAAAACCAAATTGAAAAGTTTTCATTTAATTGAAAAAACAAGAATACTAGTCTCAAAGACATGGAAAAAATACATTTCAATCACATGGAAAACACTTTTTTCATAAATGTAATGACCTTTTCTAAATCAAGGCATTCTTTAGACCTCTGTATTACGGCAGCATCTCCTTTTATGAAAATGCATCTACACTTTTGTGAATGACTGAGTTCTTTCATCTGACTGGACACAGCTGGCAAGTGGCATAATGAGAAGGGGAAATGAAAGTCTTTTTCTTTTCCCTCCTGAAAAACCAAGAAATGCATAAATCATATTCAAACTGAAGCATTAGTTGCTTGTATTACCACACAACTACACATCTTAATACAAATAGTGTGTTCTGCTGTTTTGTGAATAACTGATAGCAGAGTATATTTAACATTTTTCTTTTAATCTTCACCCGAGGGTATTTTCCCCATTGTTTTTGGAGAGATGGAAGGGAGAGAGGGGAAGAGAAACATGGACGTGAGAGAGACGCATCCATTGGTTGCCTCCTGCACAAGCCCCAGCCGTGGCTGGGGATCGAGCTAATCGAACCAGAGACCTTTCAGTCCAAGGGTTGATGCTCTAACCACTGAGCAAAACCAGCTAGGGCAGTACATTTTAACCCTGAAAGTCCATCTATGAGGTGTGGTTTCCCTGAATACTATTTTTGCGTAATTTAAAATTTTGCATATTTAATGATATAAGAAATTTAACCAAATTGACCAATTCTTAAGCAGCAAATTTAGTTCAAATGCTTAAACCAATAAGATATGTACATTTAGTTTATGCAGAATGATCTCAACTAATTGGGCATGCAACAGGCCCAAAGTTTTCTTAGACACATAGGAAAGCTTGACCGAGCCTCTGATTTTGTACATGAGGAAACTGGTGCCCGGAGTGATTACTGGCCCAGAGTTACTCAAGCGGGAGTGATGGATGGGCTGATATCTCCTCATTGCCAGGACTCTTCCGTCCAGGTCCAGCTGTGCTGCCTAGCTGTGTCAGAGGCACATGGGAGAGTTTCCACAGGATTGGAGGCAGATGCTAATGAAGCAATCTGAAACCAATATAGAACTCTTTCTTCTTTTACTTTCTAATATTTTCCCTCAACTTTACATATCACACAATAATAAATAAATATCTGTAATTTTCTCCATTGTATATGTAATAATTTCATGGGGAGAAAAGTTGAACAATTCTAAAGTATGTACATGTAAAGGAAGTCTTCTCCTATCCCATGCTCAAAGTTCACCATACAAAGTTAAGTTTCTTATTTGAATTTCCAGAAATTTTCTCAGTGTGTGTGAATGTGTGTATGCAGTTATACAAATGTATTGTAACTTTTCCCCCCTACTTTTCCAGATTTGTGCATGTAGATCTACCTCATTCTTTAAAATAACTATATGGAATTTTATTGTATGGATTTAAAACAATGTATTCAACAATTCACCTGTTATTGGGTTCAGGTAGTTTCTGATTTTTTATATTAAAAACAGTGCAAAAATAAACATAATTTGATATTTCTTAGACTAAAATGTACTAGGTCAAACAGTATGTAAAACATTAACCAAATGGTATCTTTAGATATAAAATTTTGACCCATTCAGGAATATGTTAATCTCCTTGTGTCTACACCTGAACCCATGGAAATACCCATCGCATCAGACTAACCGTGGACTCCAGCACCCACACTTCAGTATATTTATCTCCTGTATAAACTCTTTTTTTTCCAGCAGAATCCTATTTTTGTGTGCCAGGTAAGGGTGATTTTCATCATGTAGAAAGGATATTTCATGTATTTCTTATATATGTTAATTATGACAATGTAAAGCACAAAAGGTATTAATAAGAATACAATTTGAGCAGGGATTTCAATAAAAAATTTACACAGCCCAGCTGGCGTGGCTCAGCGGTTGAGCATTGATCCAGGAGACTGCGGTTTGATTCTGGGTCAGGGCACATGCCCGGGATCCCCAGTCGGGGGCCTGCAGAAGGCAGCCGATCAATGAGGACTCTTTCATCATTGATGTTTCTCTCTCTCTCTCTCTCTCTCTCCCTCTTTCTGAAATCAATAAAGATATATTTATAAAAAATTATGCAAATTCATCAACTACTAGAAAGGAAAAACTAAAACAAACATTACTCCAAATTTCACAAAAGGAAACTCCATCAAAATCTCATCTTAATTTTTTTCATCTTCTCCTTAAAAATGCAAGAAAGAAAGAAGTAAGGAAAGAAGTAAGGAAAGGAGGGAAAGAAGGAAGGAAAGGAGGGAAAGGAGGGAGGGAGGGAGGAAGGGAGGGAGGGAGGGAGGAAGGTTAAATGTATGACATAAACTTGCTTTACTGGTATATTGGCTGAGGCTATTATTTTCATACTTCCATACTATACGCAAGCAAATGTATAAAGTATCCATGAAAGGATTTAAATTTTCAAATACTGGGATATATATACATTAGCATATTAAAAATTACATATTGATTTAATTGATTTCTGTGTTTTTGTGTCATGTTATTTTTAGGTTTACCCCAAACTACAAACACTGTTCTCTATTTTCCATGCTTGAGCTGCTACGTATAAAGCCTCACCCAGAGAAGACCCCAGCGGTAATGCTCTGGCCTACATAGGATCCCACCAGTGCCTGGATTCAGGTAGCTGAATTGCATCAAATCCCACCAGTAGGATGAGGCAGGGACTCTGTACCATGGGGTCAAGGTCTCAGAGCAGATACTCAATGAACAACCAATGCACCAAAATTTTTTCTTCTGAGGATTCCTCCAATTAACTTATCAACATGGTTTAAGTTAGTCTCTAAAGACACCAGAATTAGAGTTGAGGAGATATTAAATGAAATAATATACAAAATCTAGAACGCTGATTGGCACTTAGGAAGAAGACACTTGTCATGTAACATTCAAGTCCCAGCAACAATGAACACAGAGCATGTCCCCTCTACTGTCTGAAGGAAGTGCCACCGCCAGGGAGAAGCACATCAGCCTCACAGAAGAGTAACAGGGCAAGAACAGATGACCTCCACTGGGGAGCAACAGTCTGCCTGGAGAGAAATTTTGGAGGTGAAATTATGTAAATTTGGATGGCTGAATAAAGGTAAGCTACGAAGAAAAGTGAAAATAAAGGATGGGAGAGGTGGCAGTAAAAAAAAATTAATGCTATTATGTCAACATTAATCTTGCCAGGGTAAAGCACAGAAATTGGAAAGGAGAAAGGCATCCTAGAAACATTGGAACAGTATTTATATTAAAGATAAGGGAACCGAGGACTCCAAAGTTTAAGAAATTTGCCTGAATTCACACAGGTCATCTAGAAGTTTTGGGCCACTCTGTGAGGTTTCCTGATGTTGAGGGTATTTCCCAGAACACCACATTGCATCAACAATCAAGCCCACCACAGCTTGGGAAGCTTCCTGGCTTGTACCAAATGGCAGCTGGCATCTGGGGCTGCTGTCAAAGTTCTTGAAGGACTACTGCTTCTATAATCCCTAGTGGTTTCAAGTTCAAGCGGTGATGAAGATGACACCAATGCACTGATTTAATTCACCATGCCAGGCCTGTACAGTATCTTAACCACCGAGAAAACTTTCGCTCTCTTCAACATTATATTTGCTAAGGACACCATTACAAATATATTATTTCAGAAGAATAACAATGCCTTCAATTGATCATATTAAAACCACATTAACAGAAATAAATACCTATCTATATAGATAGAAAAGTTATTTTTCTTGAATTTCAATTTGTATAAAGCCACCTCTTCTATTTCATTTCTCTTTGTCACCACCTCCTTCCCAAACTCTTTTTTGTTCCTCCGTTTCTCTGCACAGACTCCACTATTTATTTATATGTTCAACCATAATATAGATTTCCTGAAGGTGCGAATCATTGTGCACCTCTCTATTTTATTCATTTCATCTCAAGAGGCACAACCATTGACATGTCAAAAGCGAGCAGAAATGTTTTTTGAATAAAGGTTTGACGCTTTCACATTTATTTATACATGGAATTTTTAAAGAACTCCAAGTTAAGAGTAAGAATATTATAAAAAGTTTTATCTAAAAAGGATTGTTGGAAATAACCCAATACAACCAATTTATTTTACAGATGATGACACTGAGGTCAAGTAAGCAAGTGGTTCATTCATCCAACTAGTTAGAGCCTGAATGAGAATGCCCACCTTGTCCCCTGTCTCTGTCTGCTGTTCTTTTTAGCACACTCCATGCAGTCACTCCCTAAATATACATTAAATCATTTAGATACCTACATGATTCTTGAGAAAGTATAAATGGCTTGATAATACATAGAATTTGAGACATTTCACTCTCTATATTCAAATCTCTAACAATGCCTGGTACACAGTAGACAGTCAGTCAGTCAGTTTGGGTTTCTCATTCCTTTTCCTCTTTTCTCTCCCAAATCTCCATATCAACCACTTCAACAACTGCTAATCTACCAAGTACACGACATCTCAAGAATCAAAGTCAGAATGTTGACAAAGCCACCTAGGATGCTTGCAAAAGCCATTGGTACTGACCCAAAGGCTGCTCCCATTGAGTGACGGAAGTACTCCCCAAGATGTATTCTCAGGTGAAATGGGGATACCACTGTGGGGAGGTGCTAATAGAGAGGGTCTCACCACATTTCCAAAAGCCAAATCCCTTCTTCTTGAGCCCAATGTGTCTCCTAGAAGAGGGATTCCTACTTGTCTGTAGACTTCTTTGGGATACATGAACTAAATCCATAGGGTGGTGGATTCTTTGGAGAAGAATTTTTGTACATTAAGGGTCTCCCAATAAATTACTCCCCAAAAGTCACCATGAGTTGAACCACTTAAAATACCTGTTAGCTTTTACATTTAGAAGTTCTGAAATCTATTCTGATTCTTAATTTTGACAGTTCTCTTTAATGTAATAAAGCCCTTTTAGTCTTGCTTGGCATTAATTTATCACTTAATAAATTTCTTCCAACACTATGTTCTGCTAGTCAACAAGTAGCTTCCCCTGTGAATTGAGCCTGGCTAAGAACAAATCAAATTAATTAATTAGCATTTTTTCAGATGGTACATTCTCACTTTGAGAAAACTTCGTCATTGTACTTCTGCATCTGTTTGGAGTAAGATGTATTTGGACTGAAAATAACAGCAAGTGAACATTGGGAATGCCCTCCTCTGTACCATTGATGTATTGATTCCTAGATTATATTTTAGGCTGGACTAAGACCAAAAAAATTTTTCAGACAGTTGAAAATGCCATATTTGAAAAATCATTTCAATAACTTACAATATATAAAGTGTAGTAAATTCTCAGCAAACATTTCAACTAGGTATTTATTGAGAGCTGACAATGGGTAGCTTTGTGCTGAACACCATATAAGGCATTAAAAGATGACCTGGTGGCCCGGCCAGCATGGCTCGGCAGTTGAGCATCAACCTATAATCCAGGAGAACGTGTTTGGATTTCAGGTCAGGGCACATGCCTGGGTTGTGGGCTTGATCCCCGGTGGGGGGGCTTGCAGGAGGCAGCCAATCAATGACTCTCTCATCATTGATGTTTCTCTCTCTCTCCTTCTCCCTTCCTCTCTCTGAAATGAATAAAGATATATTTTTTAAAAAGGACCTGGTGCAATTATTTCTCCTAAATTGATGTCTGTTCCTGATAAAGCTTGGATTTTCTACCCCTGACCTCAGCAATTTAATTCAAAAAAGAGTTTCTCAACTGATTTGCTGACTTATAGTCACCACTGATTTTTGTCTCATGTTGTCCAACTGAGTCAGTATACTCTGAAATGGGTCAGCTTACAGTGTCAGGTAAAAATCCTTGTAAAGAGGATACAGCCTTTGGAATTGCAACTAGTTACTCTGGGTGTCTACTTGAGACAAAAAGCAACTTGATTTTATTAGAGAAAATGTCAATCAAGACTTAACTACTGACACCCGCCTTTGTTTCACCAGCCAGTAATAAAAGATAAAGCAGAGGAAATGGAGGAGCTGCAGTTAGACTTTTGCAACACACAAGGTCCTTGTTTTCCCACTAGGCGCTGCAGAAAAGCAATTGTCCATTCACAGCACATCCTCTGCACTTTAGAGCTAATATTTTTGCAGTTCTTAATTTGGTACATTACAGTCTTATGCAGTTAATCTTGCTAACCCTTCGAAATGCACTGTGCATGTCATACCTTGCTTAATATCACTGCTAACACGACCCAGTTTTTAAAATTTCTGTTTCTCAATGTTGAGAATAGAAACCCTTTTTAAAAAAATCAAGTGAGAAATTCTGGAAACAGAGTAATGGTCTCACATAATCCTGTCTTACTTTCTACTGTATAACTTTGAGAAGGGTAATAAGGAAATCCATGTTAACCATCTATCACTTGAATTGCTTTTACAAAAATTGACTCTGGATAGGAATGCTTTTTAGCAGGGGTTCCCCTCAACACATAATAATAACATGCCATTGAGAACAACATTAGCCCTGTGTTTCATTGCCCTGCTTCCTGCAGCATTTAGTGTGCTCACTGTATATGAATGCATATGCCTGCCTTCTGGTGCAAAGATTCACTCGAACGTGTTAATAGTCAGTCTGGCTACAGCACATGAATCTATAGATGATGAATTTAGTCCCCAGGCTCAATCACTTAAGTTCCTAATTAAATATCTCACTCGGATTTTAACTATTAAAAAAAAGATAATTAGCAGTTTTTCAGTGCTAATAAAGAAGTTTCTATTTTCCTGTCTAAATAATAAGATTTAAATCATTGATCATATAACTCAGTGCCTGCATCTCTCCTATTGACTTCTACATCCAGAACATTTAAAAAAAAACGCAACAAGGTGGTAAAGTGCATTTTCCTCAGGAATTCATTTTTCTGACACACATTCTACAGATTTTTCTACCTTCAGTCTCATTACCAGCTTCCTCCTCTCTTCCTACTAATGTCTTCATCTTGAAGTCTGCTATCAACCAACATGACAAACTCAAGAGAAACACTGATTTGCTTTTTTCCTGTTCCGCAAACCCCACCAACCTCTTTACCAATATTTTTCAATCCTGACCCACCAAAACAAAAAAATGACCCAATGCTAACATTTACATTGGAAAGAAATATTGCATTCATAAAAAAAGGAAAGAAAAGAAAAGGAAGGAAAAGAATTGAAAAGAAAAGAAAGCAGCCCTCCTCAGTGGGGACTCTAAGTACAGTGAAAATGCCCGAGCCTCTCATCAGGCTGGTTGGAATGAAACAGTTAATTCAGGGTAAGTGATAATGTTTAGTCAGTTCGCCTAGAAAAAGGAAGGAAATTCAAAAGCTGATTGCTGTAGTAACAATCACAGACCAGAAAATACATATGTACAGGTTCACTTTAAATAAAACTCCTGCCAGCTCTCTGGGATTCTGTTCTCTCAAGAAAAATGAGCTTGCCGCTTAAATTTGTTGTACCTACCTCAACCATTAAACAAGACATTTAACCATAGTGGCAGTTCTGTGACCTTTGAATGCCGTGAAATCTCTGAGCGGTGCTGCTTGTTCATGAAGACTTGTGCTGCAGAATCCAGCAACTTCATCCAGGATTAGGAATATAATTAAGTAAAAAAAAAAAAAAAAAAAAAAAAGAAAGAAAGAAAAGAAACACAAACAGCACACAGAGAGATCGAGAAAGAAGGAAGGTGAAAGGGAGATTCTCTCTGGGTGAGTACACCACTTTCCTCCCAGACAAGTGCTGGGACAGAGCCGAGCCTGCTGCAGTGCCCAGACCCACCGACTGGCTGGGGGAGCAGGCAGCCGGCCTGCGAGGCTGGGAGGTGCTGTCAGTTGCCACAGGCAAGGGAAGGCAGAGACCAATCGGCTTCAACTCTGGCAGCTTACTGGAGTGGAGCCTTTTCTGTTTATGTTTCCTCATTTCAAGAGTGACGTCAAAGGGTTTAGTTCTTCCTCTGCATGTGCTATTAATTTTAAAGTACTGTACTATGGAAAGAATGTGTGTGTGCCTGTGGTTAGCCTGGGCACCCCACTCTCAGGAGAACCCAGGAAACATTTTCTATATTCAGGAATACATTTAGAAATTTTAAACTACCTTGTGATTAAGTATAACAAAAACACAAAAATAAAAACAAAGAAACAAAAAATAGACAAAAACCCCTGAGCTAAACAATAGCAGCAAGATTTACATATTTTTTCCAAATGTTAGTGCGTGTACATATGCCCATGTCACAGCTGTTGCTTATTTTGAACTAATTCATTTTTTTCCCTCACCTAAAAATGAATTATTGCTTAATCTTTTTAGCCATGGATGCAGAATTGCGCAAATGAGCTGATGAACAATATTCTCTGTGGTGAAAAATAGAAATCGTGTTTATGCTGCTGCTGATCTCTGCTTTTCTGTCTTTCCTCCAGTTTGTGTGGTGAACTGCCGGGATTATTCATGCTAGGGAGATCCCTCCCGCACTCCCCACAGCAGCCATTCGGGAAGCAGAGCACAATGATGCCATGCAGGCACGCCTAGGGTGTCAGCATGTTCTCCCCAGTGTGTGAAGCACAGTTATTTAAGGTACTTTCTCTACCAGGGGCCCCAGCTTATTCTTCCTCTTCCCACTCTGGAAAAGCTTGGTGGTGGTGGCCATCTGTTGTTTCTGCCTCCCCCATAGCCTCTCCCTTCTCCCCCACCCCATTCTGCTAACAGAACCTCTTTTTTTTCTTTTGGAAACTTTCCTTCCTATATCTATGGATTGCACAGCCCTCTCCACAACCCCCACTCCCACAGCAGAACTGTAAGGGGCATGTGACCCAGACTGGCCAATCAGGTTTCTCCACTGCTATAGACACAAAAAATGTTTCAGGGGTAGGCATAACACTGGAGAAAGCCAGAGTCCTTTTGCAAATATGAATATTGATTCTTGGAGAAAGAAGGTATTAATATATCTCTAAGATCTTATGTGCTGGGGTTAAGCAAACCTGTCACTGTGGGAGTTGATCTTTGATGCTGAAGATACAGCAGAGAACAAAACAGATAGTATCTGCTTTTACGTAGGTTATCTTTTGGGTGAGAGGGAAAATGGGCAATATAAGTAAGTAAATATATAATGTCAGTTTGTAATAAGGGCTTCAAAATAAAAAACGGCACAGACTAGAGTACGTGTGTGCGTGGTGTGCGTGGTGTGTGTGTGTGTGTGTGTTTGCTGTTCTAGGTATGATGACCAGAGAAGCGCTCTGATGAAGCAGCTTTGAGTGGAGGCCTGAATGACATGAAGAAGTAGGTCATGTGTGTCTCTGAATTCCAGAGGGAGTAGCACAAAAGCCTAAGACAGGTGAAATTTGGCATATTCAAAGGACAATAAGGGAAATAGAGCAGCTGGAAGAGAATGAACAAAGGGAAGAAATGGATTCGGGGAGGTATGTTTGGGACAATATCAGGAAATATCTTATAGGCTACGTACAGGTTTTAGACTTTATTCTGAGATGAAAAACCTATCAGAGTGTTTTGAACTAAGGAATGCCTATGATCTGACAAAAATCCAAAAGGGATTTCCTCTCTCTTCTGTTCGGAAAATAGACTCTAGGGCAGCAAGAGTAGAAGCATGGAGAGCAATAATGAGGCCATTGTAATAATGGCTTGAACTTGGGTGAAAGCAGTGGAGAAGGTAAGAGGGCCAGATTCTGGAGAGGAGTGTGTGTGTGTGTGTGTGTGTGTGTGTGTGTTTTCATATAGAATTGGCAGGATTTCAAGATGTGGGCTGTGAGAAACTGATTTTTTTTGGAGACAAACAGTAACAATAAATTAAAAATTTATATAGAATACTTAATAATGATAATATTGCGGGAAAAAAAAGCAACACAGGGAAGGGTTAATGGTGAGACTGGAGCTTACAATTTGAAATTGAGTATCAGGGAAAGTCTTGCTGTAAAGGTGACATGTGAACAAGACCAGAAGTGGATGAGGAAGGAGTAGGGCAGAGCAACCCTGGCTGGTCATCGAGAATATCAAGTGCAAGGAATCTGAGGTGGGAGTGGCTGGTGGGCAGTAGGAGAGGGCAGTGGGTCTAGAGGGGCAGCTCATGTAAGGCTTTTACTCTGAAAGACATAGGGTTTTAAGCAGAGGAGCGAGGTAATCTGTCTCACACTTTAGCCGCATCACTGTGTGGAAGGAGGAGTGGAAGAAGGGGGCCTAATACAAGGCATGTTGCAATAAAACAAGCCAGAAATCATAGTGGTGTTGACAAGGTTGGTTTTGGTGGTGGTGGCTAGAAGTGGGGGGGCTTCTCATTATGTTTTGGTGTTAGAAACAATAGGATTTGTTAAATGGATTGGATGTTAAGTATAAGGGAGGAAGACTAGTGAGAAGAGCCAATAACATTTCCAAAATTTTGGGCTCCATCAAACCAAAAAATGGAGCTGACCAAGAGACAGTGGGAAGGATAGGTTTTATGGGGAAGATGAAGAGTCTGACAGTGAACATATTACCTTTTCCTGTAAGATATTTTCATGGAGGTGTTGAGTAGGTAGTTGAATATACAAGCCTGAAGTTCAAGGGACAGTTTTGAACTATACATATAAATGTGGAAGCCATTGTATATGCATGATATTTAAAGCCATGAGACTAGATGAGATGATCAAAGGAATAAGTACCGATGGAAAAGCCCCAGGCAGTCCAAGATTAAGTAGTCAGAAGTATGAGAGAGAAAAACAATAGAGGAGACTGAAAAGAGCCTCCAAGAGGTGAGAAAAAAATCTGAGTGGGTGATATCTTGAAAGCCAAGTAAAATTTTCAATGATCAGCTTTGTAAAATGAAAGTTTAGATGAAGACTGATACCTGACTTGAATTTAGAACGAGCAATCATTCCTGCCTTTGTCAAAATCAGATTTGGTACAGTAGAAAGAGTGAAAAATCAACTAAGAATGAAGGGAGAAGAATTGGAAACAGACAGTGTGGGCAGCTCTTTCAAGGTGTTTTTCCCCAAAGACAGCAGAGAAATGGGGCACTAATTGGAAGGGACAGTGGAGTCAAGGGAGCATTGTTAACATGGGAGAAATATCAGCATTTCGTATGCTGATGAAATGATCCAGTCAGAGGAATAATTAGTGATGCAGAAGAGAGAGGGGAAGATCGTTGGAGTACAAATGGAGTGTGTGGTAGGCAGAATGGCCCTCCAAAGATGTCCACAGCCTGAACCCTGGAATCATATGTATAATATATGGTTTATGTATAATATATAAATCATATATTATATGACATGGCAAGAGGGAATTAGCAGATATAATTGAGGTTATGTATCTTAAGTGAGGGAGACTGGCCTGGTTTATCTGGGTATACACAATCTAATCATATCATACGAACCTTTAAAAGCAGAGAACTTTCTCTGGCTGGAAACAGAAGAGAGATGCAGCAGCATTAAATGTGAAAGAAATTCCAAATATCAGAAGGATACAACACACTGCTCCTGTCTCTGAGATGTAAGACCCATGCACAAGGACCACAGAGAGGCTTCTAGTAGCTAAGGGCTGCCCCCAGCTGGAAAAGAAACAGGCACCTTTCTCCTACAGCTGCAAGGAATTGGATTCTGCCAACAACCTGAATGAACTTGGAAATGGATTCTTCCCCGGAGCCTCAAGTAAGGGACATAGCCCTGCTGACACCATGTTTTCAGTCTTGTGAGACTCTAAGCAGAGTGCCTAGCCAAGCCCACCTACAGATCCGTGGGCTAATAAAGTCTGCGTAAACTTGTTACAACAGTGATAGGACAGTACCATAGAGGGATTGGCTTTAGGAAGCAGCATGGGTGATTCATCCATTGCAACACAAGAGAAGGCAGAATAAATGGTAGAGATACTACTAGGTGGGTTGTGATGGTGGCGCAGGATTGTGGAGGTTCTCTGTGACTCCTTACTTCTCAATGAAATAACCATTCGGAGTATTAGCTGGGAGGGAGGCTAGGAGAAGTGGTGGAGGTGTGAGGAGAGAAGACGTGAGTCACCCAGGACAGTAAAGGGCGGGAATTATTAGAGAAGTGTAATATGATGGCCAAGAGCACTCAGGGCCTATTTTTTTATCATTAGGAATTAAAGTGATATCAGGCAGCATGTTCCCTCTACAATATTTAATATTTATGAGGCATCCAAATAGAAATGTGATCCGGGCAGTTGGGATTCAATTCTGAAGAACCATGGGCAGATGAAACGGTATTGAAAGCTATGGGAGGGCATGAAATCACTTGGGGAATGAGAATAGACTTGAGGTCTAAACTTTTGGCTCTGTAATCTTTCAATGTTTAGATATTGGGAAATTCAGGATGATCCAGCAAAGGAGACCAAAAAGGAATAGCCACAGAGGTGGATGCAGAACTAAGATGGTAGTCTCTCAGAAGTCAAGTTCAAATAGTGCTATGAACAGAATTGTGTTTCCCCAATTCAAATGTTGAAGCCCTAATGCCTAATGTGACTGTATTTGGAGATGGGGTCCATTATGAGGTAATTAAGGTTAAATGAGGTCTTAAAGGTAGTACCCCAACCTGATAGGCCTTGTGCTCTTCTGAGAGGAGGAAGAGATACCAGAGTTCTTTCCACCATGTGAGGTATCACAAGCCAAGAGGAGAGTTCTCACCAGACACCCACTCTGC
This sequence comes from Miniopterus schreibersii, assembly GCF_964146895.1. Classification (NCBI taxonomy): domain Eukaryota; kingdom Metazoa; phylum Chordata; class Mammalia; order Chiroptera; family Miniopteridae; genus Miniopterus; species Miniopterus schreibersii. The sequence continues at coordinate 72,851,935 of NC_138107.1, read as the reverse complement.
TGACACTGTGATCTTGAACTTCCAGTCTCCAGAAGTGTGAGAAAATAATTTCTATTGTTTACGTATCAAGACTATGACACTTTATTATGCAACCCAATACAGTCAGTTATGTGAGTCAATAAATTCTCTTTGTTGCATGTGGCCATTTAAGTTGGCTTTCTATTACTTATAACAGAAAGAGTCCTAGCAAATTCAATATACAGTGTCAATGTTTCCTAGAGGTTACTGTCAACCCTCCTCTTCCTGATATAAAGCCTTACCACTCGCAGCTTGACAAAACTTTAAGGATAGATGTATATCTACATCTACAGCTATATCGATGTAATCATTTCCACAAAACTCTAATTTTCATCTAAGAGGACTTTAAAATGCTAACTGGTTTTCTGAGACACCATTATTTAATGCATTCTTTAGAGTGTTCTTTGAAACACAGCATTTGAAGTGACCACATTTTCTGTAATTTATTAGTTATAAAAATAATCTAATAGGAACCACCTTATTTCAGCCTTTTCATTTTCTCCCCAAATCCTCTTCTTAAATAGCCCATGACTCACGGAAATGACCACTCTTAGTCATTTTCTTTCCTTTACAATTCAACTCTATTTTCTCTATTAATGGAATAGAAAATATGATTCTTCTCTTTTGCAGCTCTAGGGAGATAAACTTCTTAATGACCTTACAGATATTACATTTGTTAAATAAATACTTACTGAGCATATATTATTGGCAGAATCCAATGGCATATGTTCAACATACTACTGGGGTTGACAGATGACTAAGATGTGATCTCTTCCTTTAAAAGTTATACACTTGGTTTCAAGTGTAAGACACGTGTTCTTATAATAGTAATAAAAGGAGAGGTCCAACAAGATCTCTAAAGATGAAAAAGATACAATGGAAATTCAAAGAAAGCTAAGATTACTTCCACAAGGAGAAATTTGGGAAGACTTTGCATAAATTCGAAGATTTCATTTGTCCTAAACCAGGAAGATACGTTATATTGAGAGACTGACCTGTAGGTTCAGTATAATGGGAGTATAGGATATGGGAAAGGAATGCCATATTATGATCCCAATGTAGCAGATTAGTATAAAATTATACAAAATTAAATCTGGAATTTGAACTTTACTCATTAGGGAATAAGTGATTATTAAAAGTTTGTGAGTAGGGAATTTAAATAGCAGTAGTGTATTCTTATTAGCAAATGGTCTAGTACTGAATATAGACAATTAAACATGTGATTACAATACATTGGAATGAGTAACATAACAGGGTAAACTCAGGGTGATTTGGGAGTATATAGGAGAGAAATCAACACCAGATTTATAACTCAGTAAAGGCTCCTTCCTGAAGGCAATGACGAACTGAGATGAGGTCTCAAGGATAAGTAAGAGGTATTCTGATAAAAGGGAAGGATACTTAAGATGAGTGGGAGATACTCCAATTAAAAGAGGGAGTACAGGGGATGCAAAAGTATTGTTGCATGCTGAGATGATAATACTTACAAAGGTAGACAGGTGAAAATGAGCATAATTTATTCCAGGGAGCAAAGCAAGTTCAGTTTGGTTGAAGTAATGAGTGAAGATAGTAAAGGGTCTTTTAATCATATTAAGAAATTTGGGCTTTGTTCCAAGAGAAATGGGAATAGACTGAAGAGTTTTAAATAATAAAGAGCATGATCAAATTTGCATTTTGAAATATTACTTTACAGTTGTATGGAGACCAGAAGAGGAAAGTCTAGAGACAGAAAGACCAGGAATGAAAGTATGGTGGCCTGGAATAAAGTGATGGTAATGTGAAAAGAGAGATATGAGTAGATTTAACAGTTGTTTAGAAAATGTCAAGGATTTGACAATATATTGAAGGAAAAAATGAGAGATTTACTGTGAGGTGAGAATAAAGAACGGATAGTTAAGGATGACATTCACCTTTCAGGCATGACAAATGTGTGCCACTTATTGAGTTCAGTCTGGCAGGGAAGATGATGAGTTCAGTTATGAACTTAACACCAAGTGGAGATGGATAGGTTGTTATGAAACTGAGCAGAAAAATCTAGGCTAAGAAAACAGTTTTGAGTATCATTCTATTGGTGAAATAAGCCATCTGAGCTAATGAGATCATTCAGTATGTGTGCCTGGCATGAGAATAGCAGACAGTCTGGGGGAAAAACCAAAAGGAACCCCAGTATTTAAGGGATAGATAAAGGAAGAGAAGCCTATAAGATATGGACACAGAGTGGCAACATAGAAATAAAAAAGAGAGTATGGTGTCACAGAATCAAAGGGAAATTATGTTTCAAGATGTACAATGTAGCCAATAATGTCAAATTTGCTGAGATGGAAACAGAACATCTTTTATAGCTACTGCATAGCTATAAAAACTAGAACATTATGGTGTTGGTGTAGGTATAAATAAATAGAAAAATAAATCAATACAACAGACTAAAGTTTAAAAGTGAATCAATGTATATACCAAAACTTAGTCTAAAGGTGATGTTTTAAATGAATGGAGAACTTAGTAAATGATGTTGAAACAAGGCTAACCACTTGCAAACTACAACATCCAAACAAGTTAAACTTAGATTCATTCCAAAGTCCATTTACAAATATAAACTGCAGTTAGATAAAAGCCTTAAACATGAAAACCAAAACTACAAAATTGTTGGAAAATATATGATTGGATATATGTGATCCCAAAGTAGAGAACTTCCTAAAAAGACACAAAAGCAAAGGCCACAAAGAAAGTTGATAAAGTATCTTACACCAAAATTAGTCTTCTAAAGATCAGAGACATTATACATAAAGTAAAAGATGAGGGGTAGATGGAAAGATATTTTCTACCTACATAAAACATAGAATATACAGTATAATAAATATATAATATACATTATTAACATTTACAAATCTCTATCAGATTTACAAACAAGAGAAGAGGGTCTGGTAAAAAAACAAAAGGAGCACAAATATTTAAGGTAAAGAAAGAGAAGCCTATAAAAACAGGGAGAAACGTGGCATTACATATAAGAAGGAAAAAAAGGAATGTTGTCATAGAATCCAAGAAAACTGTGTTTTGAAAAAGGTAAAACAGCCAGAGGTTCAAAATGCAGAAATTGTAACACTTTTGAAAGGAAAAGCAGGTATAATTTCTAACAGCCCCACTGGGGTCTGGGGCAGCTAGATTCTCATCCTCTCTCTCAGTCCCTCTCCTGGACAGAGCCCCCAAGCTTAGTGACTGCCTCACCCTAGACCTGGACGTGACCCTAGGGGAGCATGTCACCCTTCCAAATCTATCTACTTGCAATTTCTGTCAGTTGATACTCTATTTTATATTAACTTTTCCCTTCTGCTTCACTATAATCCTATCTGCCAATCTGAATTCTCCTTGTTGGGATTAGGATAGAGACGCAGTAAAAGCATATATTAATGCCTTTGAAAATGGAATATTTACTTCTGCACAGGAAGGTTATTAGTAAACATAAAGAAAACAGTATTTTAAAATGGTTATTGAGTGCCTTCTATGAGCCAAAAGTTGTATCATCAACAAAATACACTAAGAATGAATTACTTAAAATTCAATGGGAGAGAAATATCGACCCTCTTACTGAATTTTCCTCCTATGCATTTAAAATGCTTCACTTTTCGAATTATTTTTTTCTTTCCTTCTACCACTATTGTTCTTTCACCCAAACTGTTTCCTAAATTGATGGACTATCTTTGGAGACTGTCTCCAAAGTGCTAATTTAGCTCAGAACCATGGAAAAAGTATCAGCTAGAAAGGACAACAGGGAAGCAAGAAGCAAAAAAATTCTAAACTCTACCATTTAATGTTTATCATCAAACACTCTCCATCAGGGCAAATTTAAAAGTCACAGTGTAGCTTTGGTTAAGCCCTTTCTCATGGGTAACTGGACTCTCCCTCACCTGAAGGCATCAGGAACCCCTTTCTGCAGACCCACCCTCCCCAATTCCATGCAGATACCTGTGAGCACACCTTTGTGAAGGCAGCCCCTTTGCAGCGTTTCCTTCCAGTCATTTCCACCAATTTTCTGGGTCAATTTTCCATTCCTTTGCTCTCTGATGTCCAACACAGAAACTGTTATCATATCATCAACAGATTTTTAGAAAGTGCCTATTCTGAACATAGCAGTTATCTGATAACTTAATCCACACTAAAGTTTTTATAGGAGAAAAAAAAGATTGTGTCATGACTCCTATAGCTACTTAGTTGCAAAAATGGAATTTTTTAACCTACAGACATTATGGGCTGAATTGTGCCTCTCTAAATTATATGTTGAAGCCCTAACTCTCTAGTACCTCAGAATGTGACTGTATTTGAAGATAGGGCCTTTAAAGAGGGAATTAAGTTAAAATGAGGTCATAAGAATGGGACCTTAATCTAATATGACTAGTGTCCTCATAAAAAGAGAAGATTAGGACACAGACAGATACAGAAAGAAGAAATTGTGAATGAAGGAGAGAAGACATCTCTCTATGAGCCAGAATGAGAGGCCACAGAATAAAGCCAGCCCGGCTGACATTGACATCTTAATCTTGGACTCCTGGTGTCCAGAACTGTGAGGACACATATTTCTGTGGTTCCAGCCACCCAGTCTGTGGTGTTTTGTTATGGCAGCCCTAGCAAACTAATACATGCCAGAACACAGGTCCTAAGGGAAAGGCTCTGGGGAAAGTTGCCTCTTCAGAATGGAAGAGGTAAGGCGTCTGGAGTGCTGATGAGACTGCTTGTGTGTTTCTCTTCATTATGTCAACATATATTTTCCCATACTTTACATTTTGTTTTTGTTATCAATTAATTTTTTCTATTGCTAAAAGTTTTACTTTCTACAATATAGAAATTTAAAAGTCTTAATTTATTAAACATAAGCTAATTACTCTATAATGTTATATCAGGGTGCCTTTAAATAGCAATTTTCCTGAGTGCATTTAAAATAGAGATCGCATAGATTTACTTTTTGTGTACTTAAAAAATGCTTGAATTTTTTAGCTTTTATAAAAGTAATCAACATTAAGAAAATTATGATTGCCAAAGTTCAAATTCATTATAAAAACTAAAGTTTGTTTATTAACTTTATAGGATTACCCCAAATAGCAAGCTGCTTGAGGGCATTTAAAAACCTGAATTCCATCTAACAAAAGTTCAACTCACATGTATTTCTTAGGAGTCTTCTAGTGAGTCGAAAATCACTTTAGCTGTATTTTAGGGAAGCACACACATGTCTTTCTTAAATATTTAGTAATGTACCCCCGTTAGGTAGTAAGCTTTATGAGGTTTTTGGACCAAGTCTAATTAGCTGTGTAATGTGCTCCCACCACCTAGCACAGTAGTTGACATTTAGTAGGTCATCAACACAAATTGATGACTGTTTAATGACTGAATCGATGAACAATGAGAGTGGGTGGAGAAACTGTATATAGGTCAAAGGGTGTAATTCTAAGAAATTGAAAGGAGGTCCTAATAATAGCGTACCCAGTAAGCCAGGAGCAGTTTAACAGTCCAGACTATGTGAGCCCCGGGGAAAGAAATGGATACTTTACTGAATGATCAAGACATGGGGCTCTTATTTTGTAGGAAGACAAAGATTTTGGTGGCCAGGGGCAGGAGCCCATATTCCACCCGGCGTTAAAGAAGAGCTATAAGAAATTATGTCTCAGAGAAGGGTGCAAGCAGCAAGAAACTCCACCTTTACATTTATTTTGGGGGCCTCAGAAGAACAACAGAAATACATACAGAACTGGTACAGTGTGGGTGTAGACAGTAAGATGAGAAGATCTTCTAATGATAGCAAACCAGATATTTCCTGAGAAACAGATCCTCGTTTTAAAGAAGGGGCCAATTTATTCATCTCAGGTAGATTGTCTCAATGTCATTAAATGGCTTTGACCAATCACTTAAGAAACAGAACAAGTGTATGCATCTTGGAGCACCATGACCTGGCATCCACCTAGATATGGTTAAGTCTGTCCCACGTATACTACAGAATTGCTCTGTAAAAAGCCCCAGGGGCATTTGATGACTTTCTTCTTTAGATTTACAATCACGCTGTGGTGACATTGAACATGCATTTGAAGAAAGGGGCAAGTGAAGATACCTGAGTGCAGCGTAGATCTGCCCTGTTGCCTGCAACTGATGTGTTACATAAAATTTAAAAAATGTTTAGTCAAATTATGTTAAATAAATCACATGCAAAATTAATTGTAAAATGAAAACTATTTTAAATGCTTAGTTTGTAAACATCCATACATGTATATGTCTGTATATACAGGGTGGGGCAAATGTAGGTTTACAGCTGTTTTATGGAAAATAATACAATAATTAATAAGTAATAATACAAGAATAAACTCTGTGTTTCTCGTACTCATAACTGTAAACCTACTTTTGCCCCCCGTACAGCATTTAAGTGCCTCTCAGATGGCACTTTCACCGTATTTATTGAGGTAGACAAAGTGTCAACAAAAAAATATTTCTGATTCTCAGATTAAAGAATAGCTTTGGGACATGTTTCAGCAAGAGGCCAAAAGCATGGATGCATTTTTCTCTAGAGTGGCCGATATTTTGTCCCCGTTTTCTCCCATGCCTGCTTGTTGCCATGGCACAAGCCAACCCCACATTTTCTGTACTGCATGATCTTGAATCAATACAGACTTGACCACCTTCTCCATGTGTGCTGGAGATGGAAGCAGCACCCATATCACACACGTGGGCTGGCCAGTGAATAAGCAGCAGGTGCCAGTAACTTTCTGGTTTCTTAAAAAGCTACCAAATTCACCCAAATTTATCATTTCCGACCACCAAAGTCCTAGTCAATCACTGTTAAGCTTTTAATTCTTTCATTTTCATTAATCTCTAGACAGCCAGGCTTATTCCCCAAGGCTCTGCCAAAACTCTCTCTCCCAGTTCCATTGATTGTTAAGAAAGCGAAGTTCTTTCGAGCTGATCGCTCTACGATTTACCCTGAGTGCAGGCAGGATCACAGCCCAGTGAATTTTTATTACCCCAAGGGGTGCTTTTCCCCTGACTCGCACAGAAATCTCCAGGAGCTTCCTGTTCCCGGTCATAACCTACGTCACCTTCCTCGAATGGGGTCTTGTCTCCAGCTGCTCCTTCCTCTCTCCTCCTCTGAACACACCCTTTTCTTCTCGCAGTGGCAGCTCTTTCGGCCCTGATTAAATCATCGTGTGGTTGAGTGCTCATTTCTCTCAGTTATTTGTTTCCCTTTCCCCAGATCTGCCTCATTTCTGGTCACCAGCCTGTCAGGCTGTTATGATCTTACTCAATTTGGGGGAATCCTTTTTTCTTGCTTATCATTAAATTATAAAATAAGTCTCAAAAATATTTCATCTTCTATTTGACAACATTTTGCTTTCTCCCAAAGCAGGAAATAAAATGTAAATTCATGACAAGAACATTTTTTCATATTTTCTTAGGTAATAATATGAATTTAGGAAAAGCCAGAATGCTAAATGTTGCCAGGATTGCTACATGGAAATAAATGGCTCCATATTTATCATCATTTGTTGTATATTTTGTATCTTCATTGTGCAGTCATGGTCCCCTGCACCTGATAGGTGCTCAATTAATTATTTAACACTTTTCTCAAATGTTTTCCCACTGCTACTCCTAAATGTAGCATCAGATTGGATAGCTAGCCTGTTGTATCTGCAGAGAATATGTAACCTTAGCATGCACTGCACTTGTCTCCATGGATACCACATTTCTGTGAATGGCACTTTGAGTGAAAAAAATCTATAGGAGAGAAGCTAAATTTTGCACATTCTTTCAGTTCAGGTCTTTTTCTTCCTACATTTTCCATCCCAGGCTATGTATGGTAAGGATCCCAGAACATTTCATACAATGGATAATCTTGTATTAGGATCACAGGGCATCATGTTTGTATTGTTTTGACTGCTCCATGAGCATTGGCCCATGGAAATTGAAACTGTTTCAGGAAATGGGATAGTAATGGCCTAAGCCTATTTTTGACAAACTTTAACCAATGATCCCCAACTTGAGGATCCCAGAAAGCTGGGTTCAGTAAGAACAGTAATTGCAGAGGGACAGAAACACTAGAGCAGTTTTTACATCTTTAAAAAGCTAAGTCATAGCCCAACAAAATTGTTAAAGCTTATTTTTGGTTGGGAAATTATTAACTTAGAAAATCCTCCCCACCACCTCGTGCTGCTTATGGCTCTGGTGGATTGTCACTTTTGTCTTTAAAGAAATAAAAATGGAAGACATATTTATTGCCATAGTAAAAGAAGATAGCTTTAAGCGATATGAAGAGAAAAGAAACCTGAGTAAGAAGTCAAACTTAATTAATGTAGTATGCAGTCTGCTTTGGAGATGAAATATGTCCAAATTGTAGTATCCATAAACAAACAAACAAATAAACAAAAAGGATCCTTGATGAATAAAAAAGAAATTGAGAATAACTGTCCTACCAATTGCATTTCTTATCTGTTGGTATGTATGTTCCATTTTAAAAATATTTCTTTATTTTTCAATTACAGTTTACATTGTATGTTCCATTTTAATGCCTAAACTTCTTTAAGAGCAGAAGACATGCTAGAGTTAATTTCTGACATATTTTTATCTTGGCTATTTGCTTGTTCTGAACTTAAGAAGGGAAAGTAAATCTCAGACCATTAGGTAAGGAATCAAATATGACCGCCCTTGTTCAAAGACCACATGGTAAGACATTTAGGTGCTGGAGCATGGGTACCCAAGAGACTAAAGCTGGAGATGGCAAGGATATGAGTGCTCCACAGAGGTCAGCGGGACCATTCACAGTAGTGACCTTGAGCATGGTACAAAGGCTATTCTTCAGCACTCATGGCTCCCAGAGTGCAACCAGTTGGGACTTCCTGGAGGGACTCTAATGGCTTTCTAGGAAGGAAGGGCAACCTGCTGGGGACTGAGTGTTCTTTAGGGATCAGTAGGGATTGTACTGGGTCAAGAACAGGTTTCAACACCAACAATAGCCTTAATTATCAGACTTTCTTCTTTTCTCTCACTAAATTACACACTAAGTTTAGGCTATAGAGAATTTTTCTCCATTAAAAAGAACCCATCTCCATACTCCAAAAATCATGCTACCAACAGTGACAGATAACTACGGGTGAGAATGGCTGAAAGTTCCTCCCTGCAGACAGCTGTCAGGATCAAGCTCCCTCCCACTTTGTAGAATGAGAAAGCAGCACAAAAGCAGCCCGGGAAACGTGCTCCGACTTTCTCTCCAACATTCTGAGGCGAGTCTAATGAGTACCTCTTCCCCCTTCCTTCCAAGTCCGGCAAGACGAGAAGACCAAGTAGTTCTTATTCAGTAGTAGGTCAGGATCAGGCACCTGAGAGAGATGCAGGCCTCCTTCCTGATCTGAAATTTAAAGCTGGGAAACGAGATATTCCTCAAGGATAGCAAATGTTAAAGGGAACTGCAGAAGCAATCGCTCTGGGCACATCCTGGCTTCAATATTAACCCAACAAGTGTAAAGGACATGATGCTACTCGCCATGATGGGAAACATTTCTTGATGAGGAAGAGTTTATGAACTGGATGATATCAACTATTCATATCGCGGAAAATGCCTATCAACTCAAACAAGAACAATTCAAAGAAACAGTCAGAAAAAACAGGAAAATATGATTCACTTCAATGGAAACTTGCAAGTGCATTCCACAAACCGAAGGCTAACCTAGCTTTCCTTTACTCTTGCAAACAGAAGGTAACGCCACAATTTTCTCCGGTATACTATTACAGCCTAACTTGCTCTACTATTAATTTTTAAACAAATTCTTCATTTTTACACCAATCAGTGTTTAAAAATATAACAAAAACAAAATTTTCTCTTTGTTTTTACTCCCCCCAAACTTGAGTCTGCTCCTCCCTTCTCTCCACAGTTGAAAAGCAGAAGGATGGCAGTGAGGAGACTTGATCAGTTCCTCAGAGGAGGAAATCATGTCCTGATTACATTGTTGTTTTTTGTAAACCCCACTGCTTTATACCATCTTTGGCAGATTTAAGCACTCTGAGAGTGTTTATTGAATGGATAGCCCTGGCTGGTGTGGACCAGTGGATAGAGCACCAGCCTGCATATCAAAGAGTTGCAGTTTGATCCCAGCCCATGGGGGAGGCAGCCAATTGATGTATCTCTCTCACATCAATGTTTCTCTCCCCTCCCCCCCTTCTGCTCTCTCAAAAAAATCAATGGAAAAAATATATCTTTGGGTGAGGATTACCCGGTCCCCAACAGAAAAAAAAAGGGGGGGTGTTGAATGGATAGGCTGAGGAATGCATGAGTGAATAAATATATTTATGTTATCCCTGTACTGTAACTTAAGGAAAAGAACATATCGCCTCCACGTTTATTGTACTTCTTTTGATAACACCAAAAGGACAGGTCAACCAGGCCATGTAAAAGTGAAAAGAAGGGAATGGAATTTGCTACACACTCAGAACATGTTCTGTGCTGGTATTTTCATATGTGATCACTGTCAGTTCATAGAAACTCTGTGAAAAAGTGTCACTATATGCCTTCCACAGATAAGCAGATAGCATCCCAAAGAGAGTACTAACCTGTCCAAATCCATATGCCTAGAAGCTAGGATTTAAATTCAAGTGTTACTTTCACGAAACAGCATGTCTTTTCCTCTCTAAACACAAAAGCAAAGTATAAAAACCAAATCACTAACAAATCAGGTTGCAAGGCTCTTTAAAATTCTTGGCACTTTTAAGTGGCCTCTACCAATTTATTATTTATTGAGCAGTCACTGTGTCTAAAGTAAATTTGAAATATAAAGGGGCACAAGAAGATAAATTTCTACCACCTTTTATCAGGGGCAGCTGAGGCCCGATGTCAGTGGTCCCAATAGTACAACATTGCAAGTGTACAAGAAACCATAAAGATGATTAAAGAACTTCAAACATCTATTAAAGTAGTAAAAAATAATCTATACTGAGACTAGTGGTAATTTTCTCTCATTAGTATAAATTAGATTTAGTGCTAAAATATTACCTTTATAAGCATAATAATTGTTAAGCTAATTTTGTAACCAAATAATCTTTTCATGCTAAATTTGTCATCCAAATGATTAACTTTTTGGAGATTTTAAAGCATTGATTGGACATCTAAAAGTCTTTCCAGACATTAGAGATACCTGGATGCTGACATTTCTTTTCCCAGCATCCGTCTTACCTGGAATCCAATTAGAGACCATAAGGGTCACAGAATTTTGAGAAATGGTGTCCTTAGAGCTATTCCTGTTTGACCACAGAGTAGCCATAAAGAATGGAAAAGTCACAGAATCAAAATGATTTCTTAGAATACAATCCCCAAGAATGTTTTGACACTTATGAAAGGAGTGTATTTGTCAGGAATCCTACCCTTTCAAAACTCTGTCATTCTGAGAGATAAAATACTCATCTAAATTAAACAGCACATCTGGAAAAGAACTTGGCCCTCAATCTCTGCCTTATTGCTTCCTTTGTGTCCTGAGTGGAACCTAAAGCCTCCCTTCTCTACCTGGACAGGAACAGGCTTAAGGCTGTTTGGCAGCTAAGCTTGTAAGTCCAGCTCTAGTTGATGACAGAGCCTCAGCAGTCACCTCAGTGGGGCCTCCAGGGGCACACAGTGGTCAGATGCTCACGGTTCTGACGGAAGCGCACACACACTAGACAGATACAGGTCAGGGTAGAGAACAGTGGAAGGAGGCTAGTCCATCCTTTCACACTGGGCTGAGCAGGCCCTGGGGCTCGGGATGGCACTTCCCAGATGCTCCCCACAGAGTAAATGTGCTCCCCACCAGGACCATCCTGGCCTCTAGGTCGCCTGCTGCTCAGCCGAGGGCATGGGGGTGGAGGTGTCGGGGGAGAGGGGAGAGGCAAAGGGCTCCAGCTCCGCACATTCACCTGGCCATGTCTTGCCAGGCTGGGGAGCAGAGGTAGGAGGGAAATCCATTCCAGGCTCCTGTTGGGCCACCAACTCAGAAGGCCATGTGCCAAGCTACTAATTGTCAGGGCCCAGCAGGCTTTCCTGACAGGGCTCGCACAAGGCAGACATTGTTCCCAGTCAAACCTCGCCTCAAAGAAAAAATCCTGCAGCCTAACTGTGACCGGACTTTCTCCCTTTTCTGAGATGCTATACGGCAGTATCTGTGCCCTCCCTGTATCTGGGGAATCTTATATTCCTCTCAGTCCTGTCCAGAGAAAGTCCCAGCACAATATTAAATGCTTTGTTTCCTGGCTGAGAGTGAGGAGATGTCCTCTTTTCCACCTCCCTGAACTGAGAGAAATTATTCTAGGAAATTTTCTAATGAAAACCTAAGGGACACAAGAAGGAAACTTTAGTTTTTCATGATTTATTCTTAAATTTTAATTTTTCACAAGAAGCATGCAGTATTTTGCAATAATAATAAAAAATATGGCCTAGAATAAATGAATTTACTTCACCATCTCACATAAAATCACTATTATAAACGAGTTTAAAGATATTAAATATAATGCATGTGTTTTATTGAGTGCTGAGGGAAGTGGTACAATTTAATTGAGGATTTCCTGTGCTGTCTGGAGCTGGGAATAAGGGATTGTATTGTGGCCTCCCTGCCCCTGGTTTCCCTTTCCCCCAGAGCCTAATATATCAATCAAATAAAATTAGTGTAATTAGGACGTTGACTAAAAACAGAGTTGCTCTTCCTTGTAAATTTTTCAAATGAAAACCCAAGCGCCATTATAAAGCAAACAAATTCATCTGTTCATTGAAATTAAATGAGTATGATCATTGTAACTTTAAGGAGCTCAGATAATTTGAGATTCTGATCATTCAAAATACAAATGAATTTTCAGAGAATGAACACAGGCCTTGATTACAAATGATCAGTTTTCTTCGGAGCGGTACCTGTGTGACTCCTTGGCATGAGTCCTGTGTCTTTCTGACGATGCCTGTTCCCATCCTGTGGACCAGCCCAATTCACCCTGCTTCCCACCCCTGAGGGCAGGGCTGGTAACGATGTGACCACTGGCTGGGCCTGCAGACAGCTGTTCCCTTAACATCAGCCCAGAAGAGGGTATAGAACCCTCCCTACAGGGGCCACGGGAGGCTTCCCTCTCTCAAGTCTATAGTAACCTCCAAGCAGAGAGCAATTTCAAGAGTGGCAGGAATTACAGAAGGCTGAGCAGTAAATGGGAGTAGAAGAGATGGTCGGCTAGATGGGGTAAATGCTCTTGGCTGCGGAGGAGAGAGTGAGGCAGCGTCTTGAGGGGGAAGCTAAGTCACAATCAGGTTCCTTCAGGTTTGGATGCATTAGGCTGTTCATAGCCTAGGGAAAACAGCCAGAGAAGACGTGGAGTTCTAGTTTTATGTCTCTCCCAAATTTCTACCAAGTTACTTCAGATTACAAAACATTTGACCTGATATTTATGTAAGTTTATTTTTAAGTTAAACCAGAAATCTCTTGTGAGAATACGAATCCAACAGATGAGAGTGCCACACACACCTCATTATCAAGACTGCAGGTGCTGGGATCTCTATGGGCCAAATCAGAAGACAAACACTGGCAGCCACTCATTGGTAAAAGAACCACAAAACTTAGCTGTGGCTTGTAATAGGATTTAAAGTGTTTAAAAATAATAACACACTTTCCCCCTTTCAATATCCCGTGCATGTAAAGTACTTTCAAAAATGCTTGCGTTTTTCTAAGGACACCACTCGCATCCTTCACTGAAAAGAATAAAGCTGCTTCTTTCTTCTTACAAAATCTGAAGTTCTTTTTGAGTTTCAAACACTGCTCTAAACAGACCACCACTATGAAATATTTAATTGTGGAAGAATTAGTGGATAGTAACTACCTTAACTATATGCCAGTAGTGCTAATTTTAAGAGAGCTTGTAATGAATGCTAACCAGTTACTGAGGGATTTCTAACCTATGCTGCCAGTTGGTCTCGTTGGTTAAAGAAAAAGGGCTGGATGTCCCGCAGGAGATATTAGCTGGTAGGAATTGAATTCCTGCTTTGCAGCAAAGCCCTTTCTCTAAACTCACTCCACCCTGTGAAGTGCGCATCATCAGGCCCACTTTCTAAAGCAGAAATTGGAGGCACAGAAGCTATGAAACTCATACAGATTACACAGTTGGCTGATAAATGCCAGAGCAGGACGCCAATCCAGGCATGGCTGGCGACAGAGTGTGTGCCCTCACCCATTACGCTGTGGTTCTTGCCTTCTCAAGAAAGGAAGGGAAAGTTAGAGCACCAAAGGTCACGCTGTGCAGCAGCACAAATGGGCTTGTTCTGACAGGTCCCCTCTGGGATAATAATTCTGTACCAGTAAATCTAAGGACATTCTAGCCCAGCCTGGCCGGGATCACTTAGGTCTGCTGAAACCTGCTCTTCATGTAATCTGATCGCTGAAATTCTTTTCCTTTCCTCTAACGTTTCACCTCATATGCATCAAAATGCAGCTAATCCAGAAAGATGAGATCTATGTTCTTTCCCACATCTGACTGTTCACTCTATTACTTCAAAATCTTTGTAATCTTCCTAAGTCCTATTTTATATCCAAAACTGCTAACATGCAGCTTACCTAACTGATATAATAAAATGTCTCCTGCCTGTTCTTTCAGATTCAAATGAATAGTGTAATTAGAATTGGATAGGCTTCATTATGTTTCAATACTGAATTTATTTGATAAAGATAAAAATTTAAATCTGTGGGGGCAATGTACAGCATTGTGACTATAGTTAACAATATTGTATATTTGAAAGTTGCTAAGAAAGTAGATCTTAAAGGTTGTCATCACACAAAAATTGTAACTATGTGTAGGATAAATGTTAACAAAACATTGTGGTAATCATCTTGCAATATATTCATGTATTAAATCAAAGTGTTGTACACCTAAAAGTAGCACAATGTTATTTCAGTTATACCTCAATAAAAAAATTTAAATCTGCCTAATTTGACCATGGCTATCCTCCTTAATGAGAGTTTAATAAAGATTTGTTGAGTGAATGAACAAAAGTATATTAGGTAAGCTTTGATATGACAGTATACTTCCACTGCAATGATTATCTAAAACACTCATGCACTGGTATATGCCAGAACGCCACAAAATCTATTTTTCCCTCAGAGGAAACAGAAGCATCAGTTGACTTAAATCATTTTTAATTTCACAGAATAGATACGGACAAGAAAATTTTGCATATTCTGACAGAGCTGCGAAAATGCAACTTTTAGACTTTTGCTACAAAACCAGCTTTTGCTAGAAATGTTTTCAGTTTCCAGTCTTCATGAGCTTCTTTGTGCTGTTAGGCATGGGACAACTTTTCCATGAAAACAAAAACACTTACCAAGGAATGTTCTCAGAAATTCTAAAGAACTTTAATGGAGCATCCTAAATCCTAATGTTCTGATGGTTTCACAACTCTTACATTGCTTCCAAGTTTCCCTGTCCCTAATTTGTTTTGGGGAGTTTTTATTTGTTTTCACTCAGAGGGTTTTCTCAACTGGGCCCTCTCTATAGCTCATGTCAGCAAAGAGAGAGTCAAAAATATCCTTACTGGGTGCCAAGAGAGTGGTAACCACACACATACAAAATAGAACTGCTTTTTAAACTCCATGGACATCAAGGCAAATTACTTATAGGCTAGCTGCGGGAACTTGTAAAATAATCATATCCTAGGTAGGAGAGTATTATTTCAGTTATCTTGTCTTACCTAGATTAGCAAAGAGAGAAAGAAACAAAATAGGACTCGGTGGGTTTTACCTCTGGGGGCTCCAGGTCGTTTATATGAAACATGTCTTAGGAAAGTAGCACTGGCAAAAATGTACCCACAGGTATGTTTTGAGAAATAAACTATAGAGCATGTACACAATATGATACATAATTACTATGTAGGGAAGTCAAACTGCTGCTGGGAATGTCTTGCATTTACAGTGTCAGCGATTAGACTGGTATCTCTCCTCTGCTACGCAGCAACTGTATTAATTCCCTCAGGGTCTTCCCTTGGCTTAACTCCTTCATTCTAGCAATGCTTTTATGGAATCCATCCACCAATCAGATCAGCAGAAATTAGTCATATGATTCATTCTTTTACTAATTCAACAATTATTTATTGAAGGATTATCACTTGGGGATACTGCCTAATGCCATGCCCACTGAGAATAAGACCCTGTGTGAAGGTGCTCAGATACCTTGCAAACCTGAAAGGAACAAAACCAAGTAGAGCATGGTGCATGCAGAAGTGGATGCCTGGCAGAGTGCAGGGAGCTCTTTCTCAACTTAGAGAAACTGAATTTGGACCATGACTGTTATTATGACTCTTATGTTTGTGTGTCTGTTGTTTGTTTCTCATTTCTCTTCAATAATTAACATTAATTTTTTTTCTTTGTAAAAAGAGACACTGACTTGCCTTCAGAGCAGCAATGCTGGGGATCTGACCAAGTTCTATTCTGCAGCCAGATGTGAAGACATTCAGTCCGTCTTCACATCTGGCTCAGACATAGAAGGGTCTATTCATGTGTCTGACAGTTGAGCTTTACTTATGTATTCAGAATGACCCTTTATAAGGGTTTTTTCCCCCTTTTTTAAGCTAGATCTCTTGGAGAATGTGTCTTTAACTTTTGAGTCAATTGTTGAAAAAGAGAAAACTTCTTTTTCATATTGAAGTGAAATCAACATATCCTTTAAACAGTGTCAGGCACTGTATTAGATATGAAGGAACTGAATAAAGCATAGTCCCTGCTCTCAAGTAGCTGATATTCAAGATGAGAAGACAGGTGAGTAGCTGACATATATATATATATACACACATATGGCTGGCTTTATCTATGATTTAATTCTGATTTATTCCTTTTTTTTCTGTTCTGATTAGTTCTTAAGTTCAGGTTTTGAATATAAATTCCTTTATGTCATGAGGCAAAAAGAGATCATTTTTTAAAAAAAGATAGCTACATTGATAATTGTTATATTTAGCATATTTCTTGAATTATCATTTTTTTCTGAAAAATTCATGACCAATTGCTCAGATTTTCTTGGTGTGGGGCATGGTGGAGAAAGATCATTCATTTTAGAAGTTTTGTTTGCTAAAATATTGAGAAACTTCACACTGGTTTCTTAACTCATGACTGCAGCTTTTGAGGAGAGAAATGAGCTTGGACACACTCATTTGCATTGGGGAAAAACAGTCTGACACAGCAGGGAGAAAAGGAACCCAAGTGCCCTGGAATAAGTAGGACCTAGGAAAAGAGAAAGACAGAACAGGATACGTTGATATACTTTTTATGAAATGAATGAATGAATGAAGTGTAATGAATCTCAAATTGAGATTCCAGTAATTCATGAGAAAATTACTCATAGATATGGTATTAGAACTCATTTGTTTTTTCTTATATTATTTATGTTCTTAAGCTATGTCCTCTACTGTTAAAATGTTAGCATTTGGGGAAGCTGTGTTCAGGATACACCAGATCTCTTTCAATAATTCTTACATTTTAATAAGCCTAAAATTACCCTGAAATAAAACCTCCCCAAACACGAAAAAGTAATAAGTTCAAACAGAAACTAGTGGAGCCAAGATTTGAATCCAAATCTGTTTGACCTGAAAACTGCATTTTGACCATTATATTGTTTTATCTCTCTGTCTTTATACTAGGTGATTCCATTCTTACCTGTTCTTTGCTAACTATGTTTTCTACCTGTGACTCTAAATGAAGGAAACCTAACTTCTAAGTTATGACCTCCAGTTAGTTCTATGACTGGGTTGCCTATTTTGGAATCTCCTGCTATCACTTACGACTGAAGCTGTTTTACTAACCTCTTCAGAATAATTACCTACAACCTTGGACATAGTATTAGTTGTCTATTACTGTGTAACAAATTTTCCATACATGTAGTGGGTTAAAATAACAATAAACATTCTATTATCTATGCGGGTCAGGAATTCAAGAATGGCCTGGCTACGTGGTTTTAGCTCAGGGTCTCCCATGACATTGAAATCAAGATATTGACCTGAGCTGCAGTTATCTGAGGGTTTAACTGGGATGGCTCACTTACATGGTTGGCAAGTTGGTGCTGGCTGTGGGCAGCAGGCCTCAGTTCCTGTCCGTGGGGACCTCTCCCCAAGGCTGCATGAGTGTCTGCATGACATGGAGGCTAGATTCTCCCAGAGCACCCATTTTCAACCATCTTCATCTCATGGCACATAAACTAATTACTAAAATTCTGTGGCACACCAAAAAATATTTTTTGTCAATCTAAAAAAAAAAAATTGGCATAATTTTGATTTGTTCACACTGGACAGCTATTGTTGTGTTGACTGTTGTCATTTTTTTTTTTTTTTCATTTGACAACCTAAGGGATAAGAGGTCAGTGTCCCTGACTAAGTAGTAAGGTACTGCATGTTTTAAAAATTCCTGTGGCACATGGCACACCAGTTGAAAATTGCTGTCCCAGAGGAAGTGATCCAAGAGAGAGAAAGCTGGGTAGAAACTATCCATATTAAAATCTAGTTTCAGAAATCACATAATATTACTTCTTCCATACTTTATTTGTTAGAGGCAAGTCACAAAGTCGGGTCCATGTTCAAATAGAGGGGAAATTATATTCCACCTATAAAAAGAGGGTATATCAAAGAATTGATAACATATTTTAAAACTACCATATGTGAGTTGTGGCCAATGTTTCTTATCCCATCTATATTTCCTGCTATGGATACATCTGGTTATGGATTAATATTTCTAATTCCTTGAAATAAACTGCTTCAGATTTCTTTCCATAGCCATGCCTAGAACTTTGACAAAGCCTCCGAATAGAATTCTTTATGAAATGACCAAGCAAATTCACTTAGAACAAGTGGGCATTTGTTGGCTTAGGCAACCAAAGGAAGTGTTGAACTAACCAAATCCCAGGACAGGCAGTGATCCAGAGAAAAACGTGGAACCAAGAACTCAAGTACCAACAGGACTATCCCTCCATGCCCTGTCTTAAGCTCTTCTTGGAGTGTCAATATCAATCTTTCTCACTTAAGAGTTTTCCATACATGGCCACCTACACCTTCCAAAATTACATTCCACAACTTCCACATACTCTAAATGCAACACACTAAAGAAGAGCCAGGGTGGCCCACCTTGAGGCCAAAGGAGAGCCAGGATCCTGTGACTTGGTAGCTTTTGTGGTCACCAAAAGGTGGCCATAGAGGAACAAATGATCAGCTTTCAGAGGAAACGGTGCCCTGGAGCAATTGGGTAGGAGTAGTAGGGAGAGTGATGGAGAGGGGTCTTTAGAGAGATTCTAGAAAAAGTTCCTATACTGATAAGGATTAATGAAGATAAAAATAGCATTTTATTTTTTTATATATTCTGCATATCTCATTTAAGATTAAAAAAATGACAGAAAAAACATTTATGTGAGTCATTGGTGTGTATACTGACAGTCACAGTTGGCATTAATGTTAATATATTTTAATTAGGACAACATGGTCAATGAGCATGTTCTAAGTTTTCATTTGAACCCCCAAGCAAGCATTTAACAACTGGTTCTCATCTTTTGTCAGCTATAAAACACATTTCCTTCTTTGGGCCTTTAGCAATGTAAGAGACACTGCCGTTACTTTCATTGGTTTCCCAGAAGGGCAATGAGCATACTGGTAACACCCAACTTTTAAGAAGTAAAAAGCATCAAACTTTTACAAAACAGTAATTCTCCTACTAGTTCCATGTGTGTAATCGAGGGAGAGAATACTTACACATAAATATACCTATTTCCTTTTGAATTCTAAATAGTCAAATATGACAAGTCAGACAGTTTGAGTGCTAGATACATAAATAATAGTTTTTAAAGAAACAAATTCATAGCCCACATACTTTACACTTTCTTTATAAAATACATATATACTATGCATTTTCTTTATAAAATATATTTACTTTAGACATTTGACTTTGGGGCAGACACTTTCTTCAGTTATTGTTATGGCCAGTTTAAAAACATTGCCCCTCTAAGATAGTTATTGGTCACTCTTGAAAGGGTAGTAGCTGTTTTTAGGAATCTCCCTTTTGTCAGTTCATCAGAGGAATCAAATTTTTCTCACAGCTCCCAAACAAGCTTCCCAAAATCTCCTCTTTCATTCTGACCTCTCTACAGGCTCTACAGTGATTCCACTCACATACAAATGCTACCCTACGTTCATTCCACTTTGCATTGACATTTCAGCCTCCATTTCTGGCCAATGCTTCTGGTAAAGCAATAGTTCTCCCTTAAACATGTCCTGTCCGCAGCCTGGCTCCCTCCTCCAAGTAACTGCTGTGTACAAGACAGACAGAACTGCATTCCGCACTTCCCATTCCCCACTGTGGTCTAGCTCCCGCCACCCCCCATAGGACTTTACAGCTGCTGATGGCTCTTCCTTCCCGCACATGTTTACATTCCTGCCTTCCCCACCTCAACCAGAATCTTAAATAGTAAAGCTATTCATTGATCTGTAAGCCTGGAAATAGTAGACTAAAAGGGGAGGAACATTAACACATAACAGAAATATCCTGAATGTCCCCAAACTCCTCAGAAAGGTGACTTTTAGCCACCAGGCTACACCACGCTAATGTTTTAGTCATTGACATGGGAGGAACAAGTCCACTTTAAGAAAGGAGTCAGGGACCGTAGCTCTCCATTTTGATGGGTCTTACCTTCAGCAACATTACCTCTTAGAGCCTTTGAAGCCATTCAAGGCCTCTTTTATCACCCTCTGCTGAGATGGTCTTTCTCCAAAGAGCACAAGGCAAATCTAGCAATTGTGCAATAGGGGCAGTGCACTGAGAATGCTGGCCCTCAGCCAGAAGAGAAGATTCCTGTCTTCAAGACAGGGGCCCTTCATCTCACTAGGGAAAGCTTTGATTCAACCTGGGACCAAGCCCCCAAATGGCAGCACTCCTGACCAAGCTGTCTCTTGGGTATACTGTTTTTTCATGGGCAAAACAGGAAAGTCCTGCCTGTATCTTAGCTCACATTCAATTGCATTTAGGGCTTCAATTGCTGGCTTCTCCAGTGACTGCCTATGGTTGAATGGGCATGTACTTAATTGCATCACAAAACTGTCCTTGACCTGGTTAATGTACTGGGTGGGAGATAACTTTGCTGGTCACTTCCTGTAAATGCTGGTCAAACTCACAGAGATATCTGAAGACCTTGAACAGTGTGAGGTTGCTGGCTGCCAGATCCAGAACCTTCTTTCCCGGAGAGATTTAAAATTTCTCATTCAGCGACTGTTTATTTTTTTAAAAATGCACTGAAATCAATACCAAGTACTCTGCACAGTGCTTACAGATGTGCTCCAGGAAGACTTAACCATTGAGCTCAGACCTGCCCTCTGGGGTGGAAGGAACTCTGTTTGTCAACTCTCTCAATTTTTCCACCAATTCTTTCATACCAGGGGCTCCCTATGTTCTACTTCTTGGGTTTTCTGCCCATCATGCTGCTCAGGGTTTGTGGTCCCCATACCAGCAGCCACCTTGGATGTCAGCAAAGTGCAGTTTTTAAAGACAGTTTGAGGAAAAAACACACACACAAGAAATAATTTAAAAATGGCAAAGAGAGGTCCCTTTCAAAAATTATTTTTGGTCAGGTCAGATACCAGACAGGCTTACTTCCCACTCATATGACAAACCTGACCCTACTGCTCCCCCTACTCAACAGACCTGAGATACAGATCTATCTCTTTGGAAAATCGAGAAACTTTGTTGACTTGGGATTGACAATGAGGAAATGCAAGCCTATGTCCTTCCAAAAGCTAGCCCTGGGTGGCGAAAGCCTTTTTGTGGCCCTATCAAATATAAAACTTTTAAATCTGTAAGACTTTTTCACACGATGCTGCCTCAGTAACGTCATTCAAAGTCAGCCTCACCCATGTAGCCTTCAGGTTTTAGCATCCATGCTAATAATATGAGAAATTTCTCCCAAAGCCACCAAATAATACACATCAGAGAGATAGTTTAAAAGAAAACACGTTCATGGTTACTATCAACAATTCCATTTATGGAACTCTCCAGGACACTTAGATAAGATGAATCAAGGAAAAAAATGTGTTTTCGTGATCTCACAGAGGCCAGAATGCTGGACGGAACTTCCCCCGCAAGGACGCAAGTGTTTGATCCTGTCTCAAGGGCCTCGGGGCTCTGGCTAAGGGGGTGGAATCAGGTCAGGGAAGCCCTCCTAAAGCTGTGAAGACTGAGAACAGCCAAGACAGCAAGCCTGAACTGGAGTTCCCAGACAGTTACTGAGGATGGGACCAGCTTGCTGGTCAACCAATTAAATGGGCTCGGGGATCCCGTGGACGTTCATCTCTGACATGCTCTTTTACCCAAGGTGTTACTTCAGTGTAGTTTTGAAGACTATTAATAATGACAACTGAAATGTATAGCTTACAGACCACACATGTGAGACACTGTTTTGTTTTCCATGTATAAGTAATACAGGCATGAAGGTGGTGTCAGAAAGCTTCAGTGGGAGGAGGCATGGGACACAACCTAGGACACTTACAGGACCTAGACCTTTGGGGAACAGACACGAAAAGGAGAAACTCAGCAAGTGTGAAATTGTTTTGTTGTTATTGTTGCTTTGTTTGTTCTTGTTATTTCAGGTATGTTCAACTCAATGCCACAACAAGATTTTGACTTTCATGATGCTAAAGGGTGGTCTCAGTGGTGTGATACTGGCTATGGAATACCCGAAGCCCTGTAAGTCTATGTGAAATGACTAAGGACAAGTCTGAACCTTTCTGTTAGTTGATTCCCGATATTGATACAATCTAAGGCTGGATATAGATTTGGTGGTCAGGATCAAGCAATACTGCTTTTGCACTAACTCACAAATCCTCTTGAAAATGAAGAAATTGATACACACAAAAAAGGAGGAAGTACAGAAAAAAGACATAATTGGTAAGATAACTGTGTTGCAGGCAATACTAGAAGGTCTATTTTCCTCAGTGAGTTTTGTAATTTTCATATGCATAAGAATCACCTGGGGGGGGAGGGGTACTTATTTGAAATACATATTTGGAGGTCTCCTCGAGAATGTGATTCTGTTGGCATCGGGCAGGGAGTGGGATCCAGGAAGATTTTGAACAAGCACAAGTTGTGATAAAGACCACACTTGGAGAAGTGCTTTGGAAGTTTCAGAAAAAAATACAATAGAAAAAATAATCATCAAAAAACCTAGAAGGAAGAACAGAAGAAATACAGGTTCCAAAGTCAATAGGGGTTCAAAAGTCAAATAGGAATTATATTATGAAATCACACGATCACGGATAAAGCACAATGAGCAATTATTTCTTATTATGAGCAATTATTTCTTATATAATGAGCAATGATTTCTTATTCAGTTTTGTTTATTCTCCGCCTATTTTCACTATGTCTAGGAAGGAAAAGGTAATATAGATACTTGGTGGAATAAAACATATTCTCTGTTTTGAGAGAAGGCGTCTGGGGCAAGGGGAATGGGTGATGGTAAGTATACCACCTGTTGACTAGTGTGAATGCCACATGCTTCACAGGACTCCAAAGCCTGTTTTAATTGCTTACTTATAAGTCTGCCCTCCTGAGCAATTTCATAGCCACCAAGGGCCTAGGTTCATCTTGGGTGTGTGAATCTGACTGGGTCAAGCGTGGTAGGGTAAGAAACACACAAGGAAATGCATCAGTACTGATAAAATTTGATGTTTGAAGAAAAGGAAGGTAATAAAAAATTAACTTTAAAGAAAGTTGATGAGAGCATTTCTGTTTAAAGTTTTTTTTAAAGTTTTTATCACTGAAAATATTAGATCCAATAATTAAATTTAGTACTCTATAAACTAAAATAAATTATTAGCAGTTTGAAAAAAATTAAGTAGTGATGAAAATAATGGCATTATTATTTAATTACTATTAACTTTCTTTTCAAGGTACCTATAGCTTTTCAAGCCCTGAATCGAATGCATAATGAGATTCATTCACTGCATGGAGGAGACAGAAAATGTAATATAAATGACAGACTAATATGAACAAAAGGTTCAAGATAATATGCTTAATACATTTTAACTAAGCAAAACTTATTATTCCTTATGTTTTAATAAAGTTTTAAAAATTAACATCTTAAGTATCTATTCTATCACATGTTTTAGTGGAGAAAGCTGTGGATATATAATATTCTTTTAGTAGAGTCTTCTTGGATTATTTCACCAAGGCTCACTATAATGAAGTTCCTTAAGAAGTGCAACAAGCCATACTTGATTGAAATGAGGAACAAACTGTATGAAAATATCTTTGAGTGAAAAAAAGAAAAAAAACAGACATCAGTAAACTGTTGCCTTTTTAAGCATCACTTCTCCCTGTAATTCAAAATTCCTTTTCTTTTTTCTGACCCATGGGCCACTGAGCTGCCAGCAAGAGCCATAATCATGGGCAGCACAAGCTGGACAAAGGTCAGGGCAAGCACGTGGCCAGCACTGAATGATGAAGGGCTGGGCCTTTTCTCCCTGGAGGAGTGGCTGCCTCTACTCTGGAGATTAATAGAGATTTTATCTGAAAGTCAATTATATGGGGGTGGGGAAGGAAAGCAGATGTGAAGCATAGAGCTCAAAAGAACATGGAAATAGTAGCCATTTAATTTAATTTGTAATCCTTTTAATTTAAATAGTAAATGCTTAAAAAAGTAAAAATGGCACAATACCACCAACAGAAGGAACACGATGGGAATGTCCAAGATGGCCTGTGTCTTGGGTCAGCCTATTCTTCTAGAAAATGTTTTATGTAAATAAAATAATGATGAAAGTACCTGGATTGAGAACACTGGACACATATCATTTCTGATAGAACAAGCAGAGTAAAGTTGTGTGGGAGCTAAATACACCAAAACTTGCCCACCACTGATTTGAAATAACCAAGCGGAAGGGTTGGACGTGGGTTTAGGGTACAGAGAATAGTGCTCCAGGGTCCACTTACCCTCAACCTATTTTCAAAACCTACTATTAGTGGCAAGTGAAAGGGGCAGGGGGTGGACTGGAGCAACGTGAAGACTTTTCCCTTAACAGCATATTGGCAACTAATGTTATATAATTTCCTTTTACTGACCACAGAATAGCTGGTTATTACAGCTCTTAGGCACTATGCATTGTTGTTGTCATGTAATATCATACATAATAAAGTCTGCCACATATATTGCGATGAAACCTGAAACGGTAAAAGCCTAGGAAAATAACTGTGATTTGCAGAGCAATAGGTCAACAGGAAGAAAATGTGTGACTTTCTATGGGAATTTACAATAAGTGGGGGAGCATAATGATGATTCAGGGTGCTTGAAATGTAGCCTTGAGTAGAAAATTTCAAAATAAAGCATAATAAATAAAAATACTACACATTAACATTTTAAGCCACTTTATACAAAAGTACTTATTTATAGCAGTAATTTAACTCGGTTCTTACAATTCCGAGTACAAGTGTGAATTATGTGAAGGATTTCTTTCGTACTTCCCATCTTCCCTTTTCCCCTTAACTCCTTAAATATCCAGGTTGTATGAATTGCGCCATGCTGCCCTCAACACACACGGATTAAAATTTATCTCCTGAAAAGGGATCTAAAAAGCTGAACCAAACTAAAGTTGACCGACAACAATCTTGATATCCTATCTATTGCAAAATATTGGCAATTTAAGTTTTAGAAAGCTTAAATCAAAAGACTGAATAAAAAATTCTACAATGCAAAGAATTCCTGGACAATTTCTCCTTAAACCCTAGATAAAATTCTTATTGGTTTCTCCTTGCTGTCTCACTATAATCATTTTAGCTATAATTTGTCATTTTTCTTTATTAAAATGCCAATATACTCGGGAAGAAACATGCCTTTTAAACCAGTAATACGCAAGTTGAGTTTATACGATTTTTTCTTCTCTGAAAATTAATCAAAAGGGTTTGTTAGGAAACAAGATGGTGAGATGAGCTCCAAGAGGAAGAAGAGAGTTTGCTTACTGAGAGTATTAATATGGTACAATGCTATATATGCTATTTCATTTAGTCCTCACTTAAGTGACATGGTGTAGGTAGTTTCTCCATTTTATAAATAAGAACACTGAGGTTCAGAGAGGTAAATCTAATGGTTGAAGCTCCTGAGTGATACATATTCAATCCAAAAGAAGCGTGAACTCACAGGCCTTGTTTTTTAAGCAGTACTAAAATCTGAAGGCTGGAGGCGCACAAGCCCCACTGGAGTCCAACAAAGCTGGCCTTGCCAGTTGCCCTCAAAACTGGACCAGGAGCAAATCTCCAATTTCCTAACTCCCGGACTCATGTTCCCTCATGAGACCACACAGAAGGCTCTTATGAACAATCAGGATCGAGGCTTGGCTCTTTTTCCCAGCTGCCTAAGCCAAACTCCATGAGTTGAGCCAGACTTTTTACCCTGGTCTGGGGCAACCAGAGATAAAAGAGTCAACCTGTGCAATTCTTCTTCTGCAAAGGGTAGGGGAAAGGGAGCAACAGGAATTTGGCTCCCTCTTGAAATACCTTTTTAAAAAGTGCCCATTAATCCTTCAAGACAATTGTTATGTGTGATGTTGAGACATAGGGGTGTGCGCTGCACTTGTGAGAGGCAGAGCCCTCATCAGTCATGGAGTCACGGTCCTCAAAAGGACCACAGCTGATAAGACTATAACTCTCACCAAAAGCAAGGGGAAGGAGAATTAGGGCTGAAACATTTTAAACAAGCCATTGCACATAAGTTAGAACAACAGAAAAGCCTAGAAAATATCTACTTTTTATTTAGCGATGTTACAAATCTTCTTTAAAACGTACTCCCACAAATTGACTTCTTCAGCCCCATTCACTGTTACCAAACCATCTAGTCAAGTTCAGTTTTTATGAAGTACAAATGGGATAAACAAAGAGGCTTTCTTCTCTAACTGATCAATTTTCATAATTGGAAGTCAACCCTCTATTCTATTCAGGTGACTGGAGATTTAGCTGATTATAATTTTAATTTCATATTCCCAGGAATCCTATGTAAATTTCCATTATATTAAGTAACCTGTACTTCTTTCATCTTTCTGACTCCAAGGATGCTCAGAGATCAGTATAACACCTTTATCATTTTTTTCTACTGGGGTCTTAGATTGCTTTTATTAATTTGTACAAGCACATTGTATTTTAAATATACTAACCATTATGTGTTATATTTGTGTGGATATTCTTTCTTAATTAGTTATCGTAAACATTTGTGATTTTAATGTAATCAACATATTGATGTTTTATAAATTCTTTACTGCTATCTAAGCTAAGACAGTCCTTCTACCCAGAGATAAATTAAATATTTATCTATAGATTTTTATGGCTAAATCTATCTATTATCTCTTGTATTTTTTTGTGCACTTTCTTACATTTTATTTTTAAATCCAATTGGAATTTATTTTGCATTTGGAGTAAAGTGATGATATAAAGTGATTTTTAAACAGTAATTAAACAACTTTTATTAATGGTGTTTACTGAATAATTGACTCAATTTCCACAATGATTTGTGATAGCAAGTTTTAGCATATCATATCAGTATATATTAAGATCTATTTCTGGCCTACATATATTTTTCCATTGATTTGTCTGAAACCTCTTATATACTTACAAAATATATCACTATTTTTTTATGCATGAAAAGTCAAGTTAAACTTTATTACTTTCTTCCAAAACTTTAAAAGATATATATACATATATCTTTATATATACAGTAAGTTCTCACTTAATGTCATTAATGGGTTCTGTGACTTTAAGTGAAACATCATATAAGGAAACCAATTTTACCACAGGCTAATTGATAATATAAAAGAGTTAAGTTCCTACAGCATCTCATTATAAGGAAACAATGCTGAACAAGATAACATTATTTGAGGACCTGCTGAATATGTATATATACACTGTATAGTCTCATACATAAAGTCTCATATATATGTTTTGTTTTTTCTTTACAAAAATAAAATTTTTATGTATCAGTTGATTTTTCATACAATACTTAAAAACAATAAATTCAATGCAATACTAACAATACATAATAACTAACATTTGTTGAGTGTGTGCACATGCCAGGTAGTATTCAAAGTGCATTATTCTGGATGTTTCTGTGAGGGTGTTTTTGCATGAGATTAACATTTAAATTTGTGGACTTTGAGTAAAGCAGATTTCCCTCCATAATGTGGTTGGGTCTCGTCCAATCAATTCAAGGCCTGATTAAAACAAAAGACAGACCTCCTTTGAATAAAAGGGAATCCAGCTATCAGATGGCCTTTGGACTTGGTCTGCAACACTAGCTCTTCCTTGGGGCTCCAGCTTGCTGGTTCACCCTGTAGATTTTCCAGCCCCCATAACCATGTGAACCAATTCCTTAAAATAAAATAAAATAAATTTTCACTTCTCTCTTCCTCTCCCTCTCTGTCTGTCTACACACACACACACACACACACACACACACACACACACACACATGAGTATATACAGTATATTTTTATAATACAACATACATATATATTAATATTATATATGTGTGTATATATATGTACATTCTATTGGTTCTATTTCTCTGAGGAATTATGATTAATGCATATGTATAAAGTAATCTGTTTATCACAACTTGAAGGGGTAGGTATTTTTACCATCTTTATTTTACAGATGAGAACACTGAGTCTGGGAAGCTGAAATAACTTGTCCAACATCATTCACTCAGTAAGTGGAAGGATGGGGACTCAAGTTCATTGCCTACAATCTTAACAATGCAAATATACTCTTACAGATTAATGAAAATAACTTTCTTTAAAAATCAAAACAATACCTTGTAGTTCCTTATTTGGATTTTTGATACTTTTTTAGGGAGATCAAAATATTTTAGACTGTAAGTTCTCAAAGTGGTTATCAAAAAGCAAGTACTGTGGTATTACTTGCCTTTCTCATGCTCATTCCCTCATGAATGTACAATTGAGGTTTTCAGTAGCTAGATGACACATGATGATATTGCTCTGACGTTGAAAGGGAAAGGGTTTATTTTTGTTAGTTTTGAATGAATTAATAAATAAACATTTTTAAAACTTCTCAGGTTTAATTTTAATGCAGTAAATATTTATTGATATAATTCTCATAAACAAAAGTCCTTTGGGGTCCTAAATAATTTATTAATGTAAAGAGGTTCTAAGACCAAGAAATTTGAGTACTGCTGTTTTTGAGACGTTACAAAAACTAAAACATTTTTGTGAAGTAAATACTGTTTTTACCAGTTTAGCAGATGCGTGTTTTTTTTTTACAGCTTTTACAGAATTCTTTAATTCTTCTCATACTTAAATCTGGGTAAGAGAGGGGAAAAAACAAACCTAAAAGGAATCTTCACAAATATCTTAAATACTATTTTCATATTTTAATGTTTTAACTTGACCACAGTCAGAATAATTTTAGGTCCTGGGTCTATATTTCATTCCTAATTGCTACCAATTTTATCCAATTCCAATTGGATAAATGTTAGCTTACCTTCTTACAATAGTGAATAAAAGACTAATAAAACAGTTTCTCAAATTTCTCAAATATCAAAAAGTGGACATTTACAAGAGAGCCCGCTGAAAATGTATGTGGTGGAGAAAAGAGCTACGTGCTGGCTCTTGGGTGCACAGTGACTCTGCACTTTCTGGTCCAGCTTCCTGTGGGCTGCTTGGGGGCGGTCCACATCCCCTGGGCATTCTCCCAAGGGTGGGGCAACAGCCATAACAACTTAACATCACTTTGCTGAGCATTTCAGAGGAGCAGCAGCAAAAGCTGAGGCAGAATGAAGTAAACCTGGCTCTTCTTAGCTCAGTAACCCCCTCTGGCTTGGTCCAACTCCAGGGCAGAAACGAGAGGGAGTTCAGAAGGCTCACCCTCCCTTCCATATTTGGCAAATGTGTGTTCTCCCAGTCCACCAGGGAAAACACCAGAGTTGGCCCCTCCATGTTGTCAGACGAGTCAATGAGATGGAACAAAGAAATCCTGGGTAGACTCCTTTCTTACCACTGTTAGTGGAAAGTCTTGTTCTGTCAAAATTTACATTACCTTCATTCCTTATGTTGTGTTGAGCATCACAATTTACAAAGCATGTCTACATTCATTATCTCTCAAGGACACTGTGATGTAAACCAGGCAGGTACTGTTATCCATATTCTATATATCAGAAAACTTAGAATCCTGAAGGCCAAACAATGTACTCAAGGTCCAGGCTGGCAAGAGCCTTGACAGTCCTGGAGGCCAGCTCATCTGGTTTTAACCCACATCAGGTCCGGTAACTATGCAGATAGCACATATGGCAGGCTTCTTCATTATATCTGAAGCTGCCTAACTACAAGGGTGTTTTTTGCACACTTGTATTGGAGGGAAGGTAGAAAGACAAAAAGAGAAAAATGGAGATTGAGAAGGAGGAGAAGAGATAATCAGGGGGAAATGCACATCCTTTCATAATATTCGTGGCTACTCTCATTTCTTTACTCTCTACATATAGGAAGTCAGAGGTCATCATCAACTTCCAGAGTCATTATTTGGAATAGTACAAGAACACCTGCTGATTCAGGGATTTTTTTGGGGTGTCAGTGGCCAAAATGAATCAGGGTGTTAAGGAGATTCCAAGACTGGAACAGGTGTCCTTTGGCATTCACCAGCATTCTCTCTCTCTCTCCTATAAATGAAAAAATATATAAAGAGGCTTATTATAAGGAATAGGTTCATGTGATTATGGAGGGGGGAAGTCCCAATATCTGTGGAGTGAGTGAGCAAGGTGGAGACTCAGGAGATCTCATGGTATGATTCCCAGCTGAAGACTGGCAGGCTCACGATGCAGATGAGCTAGCATTTCAGTTCAAGTTCAAAGGCAAGAAGAAAGCTGATATCCCAGTTTGAAAGCCATCAGGCAGGAGGAATTCTCCCTTACTCAGGGGACAGTGAGTCTTTTTGTTCTACTCAGGCCTTCAAATGATTGGATGAGGCCCACCCACCTTAGGGAGGGCAAACTGCTTTACTCGGTCTACCATTTAAGTGTTAATCTCATCCAAAAATACCCTCATAGAAACCCCCCAGAATAAGGTTTGACCATACATTTGTGCACCCATGCCCACTCAAGTTGATAGATAGGATTGACCATCACAAACGAGCATGCTCTCTTGAGGTTTGTTAGCATGAAAGGGCAGCAGTGTTGGTTCCAGAGTGTGTGCTGAATGCAGAATGGCCTTCTGCAGGACGTGCTAGAGTTTCTTTAACCATTAATTACTTTTACAGCTGCTGCTCCAAAAACAGAAGGGATAAAAATTGCACTGTTTGTTCCACTAAAAGTGCAAAGAGGACCAGCAAAAAGAACACAGACATTGCCTTGCAAATGGATCAAATAAACTTTTCCTTCAATGTGTGTTGCTTATGAGAGAGTGTTAACAAATAACAAAACATAAACATAAAAAATGTGCACTAAATGAGGTAGGAAGTGGAATGCTGATTGCCCAGGTGAGTGTGAGGCCAGCAATACGCCACAAGCTCCTGCAGGATTCTAGGTATAGCATCTGGAACGTTCCTTATGCCTCTCAGAGCTCATAATAGAGATTAAAAGGTACTTGACAGAAAAGAAAAAATACATTTATATCAGCTTCACTTTATTTTGCAGGTTGAGATTGGTACTTGCTACACACATAAAGACTTGAATATTCACCTTGAGCACCACTGCAGCCATGTAGTCGCCTTTGGTAGTTATTTCTACCTTAATTCCCATTCTCTATCATCTAGTCTCTTTTTCCACTTAGCACCAGCTTTTCACAGCTGCAGTTTTAAGGCAAATCTCTCATTCTCTCCGAGGGATGTTTACTTATGCAATCATTGCAGCTCCCCATTACTCCCTAGACTAAGTGCCACTTAGAATCCTCATAGGCCTGCTGTTGACGCTGTTCCAAAGTAGCAGCAACTTCAAATGCCAGGTTTGAAAAGACGCGTTTGAAACTAGGAAAGGCCTTTTAGAAGAAATTAAATGTGAATAGCTATTCTTCCAACAATTTCCTTGTGTGGGTTTTTCCAAATAAAGAGATGATTAATGATAACATAAAAAATCATTAACCAAAGCCATCACCATACTTTTGAGATGGTGTCTTTAAATTAGTGACCTCTACACACTCTGGTTTCTGATATACGTGTTTTTTTCTTAAAGCCTCTTCTCTCTTTAATTGAGCATATAATCACTGTTTCATACAGACCTCTTTATGGGGTATGCCATAGCACACTGACCATTCTGTTTGTGAGTTAACACCTTGAAACTACTTTATGTTTACATCTGGGTTAAAAAAATAAATTACTGGGTAAGGTTCAAGATTTCCTAAATCACATCAAATCCTCTTTCACAGGAAGTATGTTACATCCATGTTCTAGTGCATTCATGTGGGCTAATCATCTTCCTCACATACAAGTCTGAAATAAGACCACAGCAACATTCCCAGTTGACAAGTAAATTATAGCAAAAAATAAGTCATTATGTGAAAGAGAATGTCCAACTTTTCCTCACTTCTCCTCTCAGTTAGAAGATTTGTTTCCAAATGAATTGATAATCAATTATTATATCTCATTATGAACAGTGGTTAAAAGTATGGGCTCTGTAGGGGACAGATAGGAGATATCATACTGGCTTCACCATTTTTGGCTCTTTAACCTTGAGGAAGTCATATATTCCTGCAAGCCTCAGCCTTCTCCCCTGTAAAATGGGATAACAGTAGTGCCTATAAAATGGAATAACAGTAGTGCCAAACAGAGTTGTCATGGGCATTACATAGATAATATATGTGAGAAGCTTGGCACAGAGATAGGTACATCATAAGAGTTTAACAAAGAAGAGATCTTATTGAAAACATTTTTTTTTTAAATCTCCAGAATCCCTTTTTGTGCTTCCCCTTATAGAGAGGTTGTAGAGAGTACAAGCATACTAATTCTGCCATCAATAAGCTTACATACATATATGCATTTGGGGTATGAGAGATGAGAAAAACAGTAACATCAGAATCATTTAGTCTAAAGTGTAAACAGCTAGTGGGGATTTAAACAGCAACGTTTAAGCTGAATTTAACACAAAAGAGTAAGTTTAAATTGAAGAATATAAAATTTAGGTTCAGATTAAATAATTTATTAACTACAACTTCTTAGTTACCTAAGGGGATTTTGTTGTTGTTTGCTTATTTGTTTGTTTGTTTTAACTAGTTCTCCTTATTATCGATCTTAAAAATCAGAGTTATTATTTTTACTGTCCACTCCAATCAGTCACCGGGTCGTGCCACTGTTTCCTAGCTCATATCCATCAGGTCTTTTAATTCCCATATTACCTCCCAGGCTGAGTTCCCATCCTCCCACCCCTACATTAATGTAATATCCTCCTAGACAGTCACTCAGGCTTTTACTATCTTCCTCTTTCTGTTAATTCTGCATTCTGCCATCAGATTAATTTTCCTTAAAAACTATATTTTATCTCCAACTTCTACTGCTTACATGGTAAGATTCTAATTCCTTGGTTTAGTTTTCAAGATTCTATACAACTTTAACCTACCCCTCTAGCTTCATTCCCTCTAACCCTCTCCATCCTCTCGGCTCCACACCATGAGAGGAGAATGGTGTAGCATGGGAATAAAAAAGCAGGTCCAGAGCAGTCTGGATGTGGAGCAAATTTTACATGTATCTGCTGGAGGTGGAAATGTGGGCCTTACCCATTAGTAAGGGGCCACCTTAAATCTGCAGAATGGGCAACTAACCTAATTTCCATGTTTAAAGTAATCATCTAGTTGGAGACTGCAACTGTTCCAACTCTAGAGACACAGAGAATGGTTGGCAGCCAAAGGAGGGATTCAGGGTGTCAGCAATGGGAACCTTTCATGAGTCCCTTAGGCAAACTCAGGGGCTTTGGAATGTCAGTGGGGGGTGCAGGGATGGAGAGAGCTAAAAATAATGGGACTGGGAGAGAGCTCAGCAGGAGGAGGAGCCTGCCTCTGCCCTCTGTACTGTACCCTCCCTATGCTATCACTTCTAGTGGGAAGATGCCCTAGAAACGCAAACCACAGGGTCCCAGTGGGAGAACAGCTTCCCAGGACTCCCTTAAAGCCCAAGACATCAATCATTCCCAGCTTCCCTTGGCTCTGTTGCAATTTGTTCATGAACAGGCTTTGGTGCTTAGGCCATAACCTACCCAGAATCCTTTATATTTCCTGGGTGATATTTATTATTATATTTTTACATTACCAAAAATTCTTTGGAATAATAATAGCAAATTTTTGAGCCCCTACCATATCCTAGAACGTAACCATATTGCCCCTAATCTTCACTCACTATCAGCTCCACTTCATAAATGAAGAAACTGAAGCTCATATAAGTTAAGTGGTAGAGCCAGGACCCTAACCCATGTCCCTCTGCCTCCAGAGCCCAAAGTCTTGTATCTTTCTTCACACAGATCTGTTCATCTCTTACCTTTCTGATCTGTTTCCCATAGCTGTGACCTTTCTCTCATCCCCAGCAAAGTTCTGAACATAGGTTCTGTCTCTGAACTGAGGGATACTTCATGAAATTTCCTGTTGCTCTTTCTCTACCCTCTTTTAACATAGGATGGGCTTAGAGGATGTGAACCGTAAGCATTACAGTCCCCATGCTGTTCCTCATAAAGATTTACAAGAAAATAGAGAAAGAAAAGCAAAGTGGTGCTAGTAACTCAGTGTTGTGTCTGTTAGTTATAACACAATAAAGAGAGAGAGCCAGTCCCAGAATATAGCAAAAGTTACATTTAGAAGATAAATGCAAGATATTTAGAAAGCACCTCATAAAAAATTTATGCTCTAGTATTATGGCCTTCAAGCAAAGCAGTCAATTTGTCAACAAATCTTTATAGGGAAACTGTTATGTGACAAGCACCGTGGAGGTGGCTGCAATGCGTCTGCCTTGCTTTATGAGTTTGATCTTTTCTATTGAGTTTCTTATAAACTTTGTAACTTTCCTATGGTCAGGCTAACTGTTTTAAAATTTTAAATAGATTGTGTTAAATGACATGTTAGCAGTGCTAGTGAACATTTTTTAAGACCGTACTTTATTAGATTCATTTATTTTTATGACATTCTGTCAGGAAAGATGAGACTCTTTCACATATGATGATATTCTTATTACTTATAATTTGGTTAATAATTACAGTATAGAACTTCATTTTTTACTTCAAGAACTGATATTTGCATGCTGAACAAATAACTAATGACTTTTCTACAGCTCTCATTTCTCCAGGTCTACCCACCTGAAGCTTTGTTTAAAAAAAAAAAAAAGCCAGACATCAGCACTGTCACTCAAGTTTTATCAGACTAGAATCCAAGTTATGGAAACGTCTCATCATGGGTTTTAGTAAAAAAAAATAAAAATCAATCTTAATATCACTTACGTATTAGAAAATATTTCATTACTGAGCAAATATCTCACTTTTTAAAACTCAACTTTAACCACTTTATCCTCATGATTTATGTCTCTCCAATGCCTAAATTACCCATCTAACTCATCTGTTAACCCACATGCCTGTGTCAATGTGACGTGTAGAGTACACTCCACATGCCTTGACTGAAGTTCTGCTTGTCTGGTAGTGTTTGCCTTCTCTTCCCTTTTATATTTTCTTGTTCCCACTTTCCCAGGGGCTCTGTATAAAATGCTCAGGTACAGAGCAGAGCTACACATAGAACATGCACACATATGAATGGGTGAGGGTCCACCAGGACTGAGAAGGCCTTTCTCTGTAGAACCTGAAGACAACTGGCCTCAGGGTTGAAAATCATCAGAACTTTTCCACTAAAAACCAGGCAGTGACCCAACTGTACCCAGTTGCTTTTTGTTTTTGTATCCACTCTAAGAAGTTATCATTTTCATGAAAATGAAGTACTTATTCAGCCACTGAAATTTTAACTTTGGAAAGCATCTCTTTTTAGTTCTACTTTTTCCAAGGACAGTATTTTTCAGGCTTGTTTTTGTCTTCCATGCTTGGACATCCAAATTCTCACGTTCTGAGGTTTATGGTTCCTCAGTATTCTAACCTATGGTAGCTAAGCCAGCACTCTGTAGCTAAAGTAAAAGTTGAAATAATTAGGAAGCTAATTCATGCCAAAACCTATTTTTTCTCACTTAACAAGCTTTCTTTTGTTATATCTATAAAATTGCTTCAAATCACTACTTCCTTTTGGAAATGTTAATTTTTCTATACAATGCTACATTTTTTGCTCTTCCTGTGGAACAGTGAGTGAAGTATGTCTATAATAATATGATTTATTGCTATCACATCATTATACCACCTTTTTTTAATTACTATTTTTTAAATATATCTTTTATTGATTTCAGAGAGAGGAAGGGAGAAGGAGAGAGAGATAGAAACATCAATGATGAGAGAGTCATTGATCGGCTGGCTGCCTCCTGCACGCCCCTGACTGGGGATTGAGCCCACAACCAGGGCATGTGCCGTGACAGGGAATTGAACTGCAGTCTCCTGGATCCTATGTCAATGCTCAACCACTGAGCCACGCCCAGCCAGCCTGCATATCCTTTAATAATCCTAGTATATAGGTATTGCACAAAAGGTACTAAAATATCTTTTTATAAGTCCTATTAACAAGTAAGCTTCTGTTGATAGATGATTCTGATATTCAGTTTGTATTATTTTTAGATATCATCTTGAACATGAAATAATTTCTGTTTGACCCAATGGCCTGCATTGCTGATGAGAACCCAAGCCTTGAGAATCATAGGTTGGTTCACTCTCATTGAATAAAGCAATGCCCTATTGATCTTGGAGTTAAACCAAACAGAAATTTTCATGACTATTAAGGACTGAATGTTTGTGTCCCCTCAAAATCATTAACTCCCAGTAGTCAGAGAACCTGAATAGATATTTGTCCAAAGAATACATATAGTTGGCCAACAGACACATGAAAAGATGCTCAATGTCATTAATCATCAGGGAAATGTGAATCAAAGCCACAGTGAAGTATCACTTTACACCTGTCAGAATGGCTACTATCAAAAAGACAACAAAGAATAAGTGTTGGTGAGGATGTGAAGAAAAGGGGGCCCTTGTGCACTGTCAGTGGGAGGGTAAACTGGCACAACCACTATGGAAAACAGTATGGAATTAAAAGCAGGCTCAATGAAGCAGAGGATAGAATAAGTGACTTAGAAGACAAAGTAGAAAAAATCACTCAAGCTGAGCAGCAAAAAGAAAACACTTAAAAAGCATGAGGACAGTCTAAGGGAGCTTTGGGATAACATGAAGTGAAACAACATTAGCGTTATAGGACTACCAGAGGGGGAGAAAAGACAGCAAGGGATAGAAAACTTGGTGGAGGAAATAATGATAGAAAACTTCCCTAGGCTGGCGAGGGAGAAAGCCACACAAGTTCAGGAAGCAAAGAGGGTTCCAAACAAGAGGGACCCAAAGAGACCCACTCCAAGACACATCATAATTAAAATGGCAAATGTCAAGGACAAAAAGAAAATATTAAGGGCTGCAAGAGAGAGACAAGCAGTGACCTACAAGGCTGACAGCTGATTTCTCAAAAGAGACTCTTCAGGCCAAAAGGGAGTGGCATGAAGTTCTCCAAGTAATGAAAAGCAAGAACATGCAACCAAGATTGCTTTATCCAGCAAGGTTATCATTTAAAACTGAAGGTGAAATAAAGAGCTTCCCAGACAAAAAAAGGCTAAAGGAGTTCAGTACCACCAAACCAGCATTGCAAGAAATGCTAAAAGGACTGCTTTAAGAAAAAGAAGAAATAGTGAGAGAAAGGTACATCAGCATAAAGGGGAAAAATGGCATTAAATAAGTTTATATCAATAGTAACCTTAAATGTAAATGGAATAAATGGTCCAATCAAAAGACATAGGGTAGCTGAATGGATAAGAAAACAGGACACAAATATATACTGTCTACAAGAGACCCACCTGAGAGCAAAAGACTCACACAGGCTAAAAGTGAAGGGATGGAGTAAAATATTCATGCAAATGGAAAGGAAAAGAAAGCTGGAGTAGCAATTCTTATTTCTGAAAAAATAGACTTCAAAATAAAGACCATAACAGGAGACAAAGATGGTCACTACATAATACTAAAGGGATCAATCCAAGAGGGGGAAATAACCCTTATAAACATTTATGCACCCAATATAGGAGCACCTAAATATATTAAAAATTTCTTGGGGGACTTTAAGGGGGAGATTGACAGCAACACAATCATAGTGGGGGACTTTAACACCCCACTGTAAGCATTGGACAGATCATCAAGACAAAAAAATCAACAGGGAAACACGGACCTTAAATGACTCACTAGATCTAATGGATCTAATTGACATTTACAAAACATTTTACCCCAAAGCAGCAGAATACACATTCTTCTCAAGTGCACATGGAACATTCTCAAAAACAGACCACATGTTAGGGAACAAGGCAAGTCTCTACAAATGTAAGAAGACTGAAATCATATCAAGCATCTTCTCAGATCACAATGCCATGAAACTAGAAATCAACCACTATAAAAAAACTCAAAAATATTCAAACACATGGAGGCTAAATAGCATGTTATTAAACAATGAATGGGTTACCAATGAGACCAAGGAAGAAATCAAACCCTTAATGAAAAGTAGTGAAAATGAACTGACAACAACCCAAAATCTATGGGACACGGCAAAAGCAGTCCTGAGAGGAAAATTCATAGCATTACAGGCCTATCTCAAGAAACAAGAAAAAGATCTAATGAACCATCTAACACAACAACTAAAGGAACTAGAACAAGAACAGCAAGAAAAGCCCCGAGGAAGTAGAAGGAAGGAAATAATAAAAATCAGAGCAGAAATTAATGACATAGACACTAAAAAAATACAAAAAATCAATGAAACCAAGAGCTGGTTCTTTGAAAAGATAAGTAAGATTGATGCACCTTTAGCCAGACTCACTAAGAAACAAAGAGAGAGGACCCAAATAAAATCAGAAATGAAAGAGGCAATATAACAACTGACCCAACAGAAATACAAAGGATTGTAAGAAAATACTATGAGCAACTATATGCCAACAAATTGGACAACATGGAGGAAATGGACAAATTCCTAGAAGCATACAACCTTCCAAAGCTGAATCAAGAAGAGGCGGAAAACCTGAATAGGCCGATAACAACTAATGAAATTGAAGCAGTAATCAAAAAACTCTCAGCAAACAAAAGTCTTGGACCAGATGGATTTACAGGTGACTTTACCAAACATTCAAAGAAGAATTAATAACTATTTTATTCAAAATATTCCAGAAAATTCAAGAGGAGGGAAAACTCCCAAACTCTTTTTATGAGGCCAGGATCATCCTAATCGCAAAACCAGATAAAGACACTACAAAGAAAGAAAATTACAGGCCAATATCCCTGATGAACATAGATGCTAAAATCCTCACTAAAATACTAGCAAACCCGATCCAGCAATACATTAAAAAGATCATACATCATGACCAAGTGGGATTTATTCCGGGGATGCAAGGCTGGTACAACATCCGCAAATCAATAACTGTGATACATCACATACACAAAATGAAGGACAAAAATCACATGATCATATCAATAGATGCAGAAAAAGCATTCGACAAAATCCAGCACCCATTTCTGATAAAAACTCTCAGCAAAGTGGGAATAGAGGGATCATACCTCAACATAATAAAAGCCACATAAGACAGACCTACAGCCATCATACTCAATGGGCAAGAAACTAAAACCATTTCCATTAGAAACAGGAAAAGACAGGGTTGTCCATGTTCGCAACTCTTATTCAACATAGTACTGGAAGTCCTTGCCATAGCCATCAGACAGGAAGAAAACATAAAAGGTATCCAGACTGGAAAAGAGGAAGTAAAACTGTCATTATTTGCAGATGACATGATACTGTACATAGAAAACCCTAAAGACTCCATCAAAGTACTACTAGATTTGATAAATGAATTTGGCAAGGTAGCTGGATACAAAATCAACATCCAGAAATCAATGGCATTCATATACACTAACAATGAACTTTCAGAGAGAGAAACTAAAAAAACAATACCATTTACCATTGCAACTAAAAAAATAAGATACCTAGGAATAAACTTAACCAAGGATGTAAAAGACCTGTACTCGGAAAACTATGTAACACTGAAAAAAGAAATAGAGGAAGATTTAAACAAGTGCAAGAGTATGCCATGCTCATGGATTGGAAGAATTAATATCATTAAAATGTCCATACTACCCAAAGCAATTTATAAATTCAATGCAATTCCTATTAAAATACCAACAGCATATTTCACAGACCTAGAACAAACATTTTGAAAATTTATATGGAACCAAAAAAGACCCCGAATAGCTGCAGCCATCTTGAGAAAAAAGAATAGAGTGGGAGGGATCACATTACCAGATTTCAAACTGTATTACAAAGCCATTGTAATCTAAATGGCCTGGTATTGGTAAAACAACAGGCATATAGATCAATGGAACATAACAGAGACCCCAGAAATAGACCCACGCCATAATGGTCAGTTATTATTTGACAAAGGAGGCAAGAGCATCCAATGGAGTAAAGACAGTCTCTTCAATAAGTGGTGCTGGGAAAACTGGACAGATACATGCAAAAAAATGAAACTAGACCACCAACTTTCACCATACACAAAAATAAACTCAAAATGGATAAAAGACTTAAATGTCTTTTAAAGCATAAAAATCCTGGAAGAAAACAGGCAGGAAAGTCACAGACATCCCATGTAGTGGAATTTTCACTGATACATCTCCTAGGGCAAGAGAAACGAAAGAAAAAATAAACATATGAGACTACATCAAACTAAAAAGCTCCTGCACAGCAAGAGAAAACAGCCTCAAAACACAAAGGAACCCCACGGTCTGGGAAAACATATTTGCCAAGGATGTATCTGATAAGGGGCTAATTTCCAAAGTGTACAAAGAACTCATATTACTCAGCAAGAGGAAGACAAACAACCCAATTAAGAAACGGGCAAAGGAACTGAACAGACACTTCTCCAAAGAGGACATACAGATGGCCAAGAGACACGTGAGAAAATGCTCAACGTTGCTAATTATCAGAGAGATGCAAATTAAAACCACAATGAGGTATCACTTCAGACCTGTCAGAATGGCTGCCATCAACAAATCAATAAATGACATGTGCTGGCGAGGGTGTGGAGAAAAGGGCACCCTAGAACACTGATGGTGGGAATGCAGACTGGTGCAACCACTATGGAAAACAGTATGGAAGTTCCTAAAAAACTTAAAAATGGAGCTGCCGTTTGACCCAGTGATTCCACTCCTAGGAATGTATCCTAAGAATCCTGAAACATTCATCAGAAAGAATATATGCACCCCGCTGTTCATAGCAGCACAATTTACAACAGCTAAGATCTGGAAATGGCCCAAGTGCCCATCAGTAGATGAGTAGATAAAAAAGCTGTGGGACATTTACACCATGGAATACTATGCAGCTGTAAAGAAGAAGAATCTCCTATCCTTTGGGACAGTATGGATGAACCTGGAGAAAATTATGCTAAGTGAAATAAGCCAGGCAGCGAAAGACAAACATCACACGATCTCGCTTATACGTGGAATCTAAAGAACTTAATAAAATAAAATGATGAACAGAATAGATTCAAAGACATGGAAGCATAGATCAGACTGACGAATGTCAGAGGGATGGAGGAGGGCGGGTGGGTGGAGGGGGAGAGAGTAACCAAAGAATTTATATGCATATATACCCAACCCGAGAACATGGACAATGGTGGGGAGAGGGACTGAAGAGGGGGAAGGGATGGGGTGGAACGGGTCATTGGGGAGAAAAAGGGACATCTGTAATATTTTAAACAAAAATAAAATTTAAAAATTAAAAAAAAAACATAGTATGGAGATTCCTCAAAAAATTAAAAGTAGAGCTCCAGTAATAATGCAGCAATTCCACTTTTGAGTATTTATCCAAAGAAAACAAAAATATTAATTTAAAAAGATACATGTACCCCATGTTCATTGCAGGATTATTTACAATAGTCAAGATATGGAAGTAAACTATGTGTCCATCAATAGAAGAACTGATAAAGAATACTACTCAGTCATAAAAAGAATTAAATCTTTCCATTTGTGACAATATGGATAGGTTTAGAGGGTATTAAGTTAAGTTAAATAAGTCCGAGAAAGACAAAAACCATATGATTTCATTTACACGTGGAATCTGAAAAACAAAACAAACAAGAAACAAAACAGAAACAAACTCACAGATACAGGAAAAAACTGATGGTTGCAGGGGGAGAGGGAGAGGATGGGCAGAAAAGGTAAAAGGAATTAAGGATGAACTGCCAGTTATAAAATATGTCATGGGGATGTAATGTACAGCATAGGGAATATAGTCAATAATATCGTAATAACTGCATAGTGTTAGACGGTTATAGACTTATCGTGGTCAGATGGCTTTTTAAGGTAAAGAAATGTCTAATCACTATATTGTACATCTGAAACAAATATAATATTGTATGTCAAGTATAATTAAAAGTAAAAACAAAAAGGAATGGAATAAACACAATTTTCATAAGGTCACAAAATACTATCTTTTAAGAATTAACATTTTAAAAATTATGTATTTTACCTGTGGTAGTTTTTTTGATTTAGAAATAAACATTAATTTTGTATTTAATTATTGGAGAAACAGACCTAAAAAATGCTAGATAAAATTTTAAATCAATTTGTAAATATAATCCAAACAGAGGGCATAGGGGGGACAAATGGTGATGGATGAAGAATTGACTTGGATTGGTGAACACACAATACAGTGCACAGATGATGTGTTGTGGAATTGTGTACTTGATATCTGTATAATTTTGATAATCAGTGTCACCCTAACAAATTCAAGAAAAGGGAAAATAAATAAATAAATTCTTTTTTTTTTAATTCTCACCCGAGGATATTTTTTCCATTACTTTTCAGAGAGTGGAAGGAAGGGAGGAAGTGGGAGAGGGAGAGAGAGGAATATTGATGTGAGAGAGACTCACTGATTGGTTGCCTCCTCTACTAGAGGTACATGCCCTTGGCTGGAATCGAACCTGGGACCCTTCAGTCCACTGGCCCATGCTCTAACCACTGAGAAAAACTTGCTAGGACAATAAATAAATTCTTAATCATGATTATTAAGAAACTTGATCCTTTGCAGAAAGATGTGTGTCACTAAGAGAAATTTCTGAATGAAAACACTTTAAAAAAAAGGAGGGTTTTGTGTGTTTTTTTAAATTTTTTATGTTAGTGGGTAATGATTTGAGGAGTCTACATCTCTAACACCCGATTGAAATAACCCAAATGAGTCTCCTTTAACCCATTAACTCCATAAATGCAGTGATCAGGAGTCTTCAAACACTGTTGTCCTTTAATGGGTCTACAGATATGGCAAAAGCTCCTGGGTGGCAGCTTTACTATAATAGGAAAGCAAAATAAAATCCCATTAACAATGAAGTGGTCACACTATATGGACAGGCCTGTTTTGTAGGAGTAATGAACAGCCCAAGTGTTATTAGTTGTCTATGCCACTGAAATATTGGCCTGTTTAGAACTGGTCCTTCTCAGTCAGTAACTACACAGCCAGATGCCAGGTCTCATTGCTTAGTCTAGAAAACAAAGTTTGGGGTATATGTTTGTAGAAACTCTGACATTTCTCTTTTTTTGAGGTGTTACTCTCCTGCTTTTTTCTTTTACTTTTCCACAAAGCTTTTCTGGAAAATAAATTCAAGGAGTAGATTACCATGCTTTGTATGGTTTTTCTAAACAAATGTTTTGAGGTTTAGGGGTACTATCTCTTTCCCTTCTTCCCCTCTGAGTTCAAACCAACTGAGAACTGAAACAAGGAGCCAGTGGAGATGAAGGACTCTAATCTTTCTAAAATTCATAATTTCATTGTTGGGATATCACTTAACCTATTTTTTTTCTCCCTCACATATTCCATTGGCTTTTATGTCTTTTCTGAATGGGCCTCCACGTGTTCATATCTGTTCATCCCTTAGCTCACGAACGATGAAGAAATCCATAATGTCCGAACCTCCTTGACCTTTGGGTTTGGCACGTTGACGTGCTGGATCCAGGCTGCACTGACGCTCAAAGTCAACATCAAGAATGAGGGACGGAAAGTTGGGATTCCGCGAGTTATTCTCTCAGCATCTATCACTCTCTGTGTGGTCCTCTGTATCCTCTGACTGTGAAAGGGTTCTTTGCCAGCGAGATTCAA
This sequence comes from Miniopterus schreibersii, assembly GCF_964146895.1. Classification (NCBI taxonomy): domain Eukaryota; kingdom Metazoa; phylum Chordata; class Mammalia; order Chiroptera; family Miniopteridae; genus Miniopterus; species Miniopterus schreibersii. Next base: position 72,807,645 of record NC_138107.1, on the reverse strand, counting down.
ACACAGATAACTCGTCTATGTAGAAGATGAGTGCCATTCTGGATTGGTTAGGATATAGATGGATCATTTCAGAACCTGCCTGAAATCCGGGGCGAGAGGTGGAGGGGCAGCTTCCTCCCAGGCAGAAGAGCTGGCAGAGGTGGTTGCTCCTTAGGCGAGTCCTCCCCGCACCAGGAGGTATTTTTTTAAAGACAAATTATTTCAGTATGGATAACAGTTATGTGCTTTAAAGAAGATTCAATGAAACTATTCAAAGGCATCCGCTTTAAAGAAAATTCAATGAAACTATTCAAAGGCATCCTGTAATGATAGAGATTAAAGGGAGGTTATGAACTTCACAATGCATGTGTGTGTATGTGTGTGTGTGTATATTTTTCTCATCTTCTTTCTCTTTGTTTTTTATTGCTTTGTGTTTTCCTTTACTTGCCTTTGTTCTTCTAAAATTTTTTGTTTGTTTTATTTATTTCTCTCTCTCTTATTGAAGCATTCCAGTTTTTGTTTATTGTCCTAGGCACTGATTCATTCATTGATTAAGAATGACAAAGTCACTCAGCAGACATTATGGGCCCCTGGGGGCAGCATTAGTGATGAGGCCAGACAGCTCTAAGAGTCCCTCCTGAACCAGTGATCCTTGGTTGCAGGCTAAGGAAGCAGCAGCACAGGAAGCTGGCCTCTGAATTGGCTTTTGGATGTCAAATACACAACCACAGCAAGAGGAATCTTACCATGCATAAAAGCTGTCCCACTGATAAGGATTAATGCTACATAATTCCCCCAGCTTCGCTTAGCTTTCTGCAACTAAACTTTATTGCTAAGTTAGAAATTCAGACTGGTAGCAGATAGTTTAGCCTGACAAACAGTTGAATTTGGGATTTTTTGGGCTTCTTGGATCTACTTGAAATTATGTCATAAATTACTGAAATGCAACTATTATTTTTTTTCCTATACTTCCATTTGGATAATTTCCATTGTCTCTCTCTTCAAATTTACTGATAGTTTCCTCTGCACTATCAAGTCTGCTTATAGATTTCATTCAGTGAGTTTTTAATTTTTAATATTGTATTTATCTCTACTTTTTCCTTTATAGTTTTCATTTCCCTGTTGAGATTTCTTATTTTTCTTTCTTTTTCTTCTTTTTTTCTTTAAATCATTGAGTATTTTTATAACTGCTCTTGTAAAGACATGGCCTTCTAATCTCATCATTTGTGTCATTTTGAGGTCTGTTTTATTGAATATTTTTTATTCTGGCCATGGGTCACATTTTTCTGTTTCTTCTCATGTGTAGTACTTTTTAAAATGATAGTCTGGATGTTATAAATGCTTTATTGCTGACTGTCAGGACTTTATTGTCTTCCTTATTAGAGTTTCCCGCCCCCATAAGCAGTTAATTTACTTGCAGTAAAACTTGATTCATTCAAGCCTTAGGTAAGGTAGGTCAAGAATAACCTTTGCTGTAGACTGGATAAGCCCTTCTTCTAAGGTATGGGCTTTCTGGAGTTTCTACTAAATCTGCATTGTTCAGAAGGTTTTTTCACTTTTGCAGGTCAGAAAACAAACATCCTCCTGTTCTGTCTAGTTCTGGGAATTCAAATTTCAGCTCTTCGGTTCTTTCCTAGTATTATAATATTCTTTGTCCCACTTCGGGTATTTTCACCCTGCATATATACTGTTTACTATTCAGCCAAGGATTCAAGGAATCTCCCTGCAGATTTCTGGAACTCCTTTGCACAGCCCACTTACCTCCAAAACCTTGCCATACCAATTCCAGACACTCACTGGCTCTGGATTCTGACCTCTGTCCCCTCAGCTCAGGGAGACTGCTGTGCTCTGTTTGGATTCTCTCCCGAGCTACAGTCTACAAAGTGACGTTAGGTAGAAAGCTGGTACAATTGCAGGGCCCATCTCATTTTTTGCCCTTCTTTCAGGAATCACAGTCTTGTGCTGCCTTTTGTTCAATGTCTAAAAGCAGTGATTTCATAATCCCCCCCTCCTGTTTTATAGTTATTTATGGTGGGAGGCCGACTGTGATACCAGTTCCTGTATTTTGGCTGTAAGTAGAATTTATTTGCTTTACTCTTGTTTAATCCTGATAATAAACAATATGTAGCTATATTATGTTTTTAGAGGCTTAACATTAAATCAAATGGAATAAACTCTACAGCAAGTAAAATTACTTAAAATTCTTCTCTCACCCCTGCCCTACCTCAGGTGCTCAGGATATGATGATCTTAAAAGCAGAATCATTTAACTGCTTAGACATTCACATGTAAATTTTTATTTTGTTCCTTTAGTTCAGAGCAGGGGTTGTCAAAATTTACGATGCATAAGAATAACTATACAAATCAATGATTCCCCTACTTCATGGGATATTTAAAAATTTCTCTAAGATAGTTTTGGCTATTATGTATGCAAGTTCAATTTTAGCCCCAATGTAAAATGTGGATCTATTGTACATTGCTCTTAGATATTGGAGTTATGTTATTGCATTCTGATTAGTTTATCTTGTAAAAACTTTCAAGGACAACTCAGTCCTGTGAAAAGGAGATGGCGTGAAGATACTTTGTGTAAAGAGTACCTAGAGGGGAAAAAAATCTACACGCAGAAAACTAGAATAGAGATACTAGGCCTTAGACAGGAAGTAAAATAGATATAAGCTGTGCCATGACTTTTCTTCCAATCTAGATTGTTAACAATCTATAGCTAACGGGTCTTCCGGAATAGTGGTGTTAAAGACAGCCTCCTCCATGTGGAGGAGAAATGAATGAAAAGGTTTTATCTTGCATGTGCCATTTCGAATATCTCTGTATCCTTAGTATTTGTCTTCCTGTTGTTCTTCACTAAAGTCTTTTTTATTATTTGAGCTTCCAAGAATCTTCCAGTTACTTTTTTTGTTTTAAAAAAAATTAGTTTAAAATAAATAATTTTAGCTCAGCTGGGCGTGGCTCTGTGGTTGAGCATCAACTTAGGATCCAGGTGATTGGGGTTTGATTCCCGGTCAGGGCACATCCCGGGTTGTGGGCTAGCCAATCAATGACTCTCTCATCATTAATGTTTCTATCTCTCTCTCTCCCTCTCCTTTCCTCTCTCTGAAATCAATAAAGATGTATTTTAAAAAAACTTTTAGACATAAAAAAATCACACAAGTATTAGAAAGAATTTCTCTATACTTTCAGACTCCCTAAGTTAATACTTTATCACATTTTGTTTCTCTGTGTATATGTGTATGTATAATTTTTCTGATTATTTTCAGAATAATAAACCTTTGCCCCTACATACTTTCAGCTATTTCTTAAAAACAAGCACATTCTTTTATACAGTCACCGTGTATGATCATGGATCCAATCCAGAATCACGATCTGCACTTAGTTGTCCTCTGTCTTTAATCAACTTAAACATTGTACAGTTCTTTAGTCTTTTTTGACTCTCATGATCTTGATGTTTTCAAACAGTATAGGTCACTTATTTTGTAGAATACCCCCCAATTTGGTTTTGTCTGATGTTTTCTCATGTTAGATTCAGGTTACACATTTTTAGCAGGAACAGCACAAAAGTGACCTTGGTGCATCACATCAGGAGGTTGCCAAGTGGTGATTTTCTTCAATTGATTTTTAGAAAAGAAGATCCTTATTATGATTTACATGGTACCACATGAACTGGCCTCTGCTTATCTGCAGACTTTGCTCACTATGCTATCCCCTCTCATTCTGTGATCCAACTCTGAACATATCCATTACTTAGAGGAAAATATTGCTGGAAAAGTTCAGGTTCCTACTATTTTACAATCTCTGATGAGATCTGACATATGTTGAAATTATGTTTTTATTTGGCACACATCATGCTCAATGATGGTTACTAGCCTAGTATGAGAAATGGAGGAGAAATCCTTGGACAAGGAGCAGATGACACCTCCTTTTGTTGTATAGTATATTCTTGTCATTTTCTGTGAATGTGGTCAGGTTGAGTTGTTGGATTTTGATTTTGATTTTGATTTTTTATTTTTTGTTTGGTTTTTTTTGGTTGATTGGGAGTCAGCTAAAGCCATAAGGAGAAAATGTGGTATGTGTTTTTAGTATGTACTATTTTATCTTTGTTTTCCAAAAAAAGCTGAACTAGTAAATGGTGGAACATGCTAAAAAATAGTCTCTTGAAATGTCATTTCTCTAAGTTTCTTTGTACCTATGGTCCATCTGAGATGCTTCTCTCCTCTCTCCTTCAGCCCCCTCCATTTCCTTTGGCCAGCTGCATTGTATGTCAGTTCTTTCTATCCTGGAATAGTTTCCCTGCCTTTATCTCCCCTACCGGCCCTAACCCTGTCTAACCACTTCACATTTTAAATTACTTGTTTTATGTGCTTCTCCCCTAGAAAGCTCTAAACTCAAAAAGAGTGATACTGATATATTCTTAGCACAGTACTTGGCCCATAAAACATGTTCAATTTAATTTTGAATAAATTTGTTTTAGGGTGTAATTCCTTGGGAAGTTTAGGAAGAGAAAGTTCAAGTGTAAAAATTAAGGACACAGGCATTGAATTAAAGCAAAGCCATTTGTACCCAGTTGTACCACTTCTCAGCTCAGTAATCTTGGACAATGTCATTGATGTTCCTGGACCTCCTTTTTTATCTGGAAAAATCAAAACAACAACTTCTATTCAAGATGAAATGCATCAATGTATGACAAATGCTCAGCACAAATGCAAATAATTCTAATAGTGTTCCATAAACAGTGGTTGGTCTTATGCTTGCTATAATATGAGTTCACTGTGCACTTTTCACATAGTGTGAAATGTAAAGTAAAAACCTGAGGCTACAGTGGAGGAAGCAGCATCTAACAGCCAGATATCTTAAGAAGAAAGGAATCTCAGGGAGGCAGGACAGTCTAATGGGCGGCTGTCTGTTTCTGCTTAGATGTTCTCCTGTTGGAGAAAACACTGAAGTTACAGGGTTTTGTTTATGGAAGTTGAGGAAGCCAGGAGATAAATTCCAACTCTAAGCACAGGGATGATAAGCAAAAGACAAAAAGTTCCGTGTGATAAAGGCACTCAATTCACTTTATGACATCAGGCTGGGGGGCCACTCCCTGAGTGATACACAGGGTGGGTGTGGCAAAAGTAGGTTTACAGTTGTGAATATGCGAAAGTTTATTCTTGTATTATTATTTATTAAGTATGTATTATTTTCCATACGAACAACTGTAAGCTACTTTTGCCCCACCGTGTATGCCTATTCTAATGCTAGGATTGCCTGGTTGGAATGTTTACTCTTTGCATCCAAACGTATGTGTACTTGAGATTGCACTCCATAACAGTGATTTAAAGTGTGGGCTCCAAAGCGGTTGAGCATCGACCTAGGATCCAGGACATGGCGATTCGATTCTGGGTCAGGGCACATGCCCGGGCTGTGGGCTCGATCTCCAGGATGGGGTGTGCAAGAGGCAACCAATTAATGATTCTCTCATCATTGGTGTCTCTCTCTCTCCCCCTCTCCATTTCTCTCTCTGAAATCAATAAAAACATTAAAAAAATAATAAAGTATGGGCTCACAGTCAGAGAAAGACAAGTACCATATGATCTTACTCATGCAGAATCGAATGAACTAAATAAACCAATGAACAAGATAGATACAGAGACATAGAACCGTAGAGCAGTCAGACAAATATTAGAGGGAAGGGGGAGGGGGGATTAATCAAAGAATTTAGATGTATATATACATGACCTATGGACACAGACAATAGTGTGGAGAAGACTGGGGGGGGGGGGCTGCAGGGGTGGATGCCTGGTGGAGGGGTTCAATGGGGGGGAAAATGGGACATCTATAATACTTTCAACTATAAAGAAAAAATAATAAAGTATGGGCTCATAAGTCAAAATGCCTTTGAGACCTTAGGCATATACTGTAACATCTAGTGCACCACTTTTTTTTGTTTCTAAAATGGTGATAAGAATCATTCCAGGTTTATAGGGTCCTGAGGATTAAATGAGCGACTCAATGTAAATCGCTTAGCCTATATAAAGAAAGCACTTGAAAATAATTTGCTATAATTATTGAGTATGTAAGTATATTGAGTTTGTATGTGTGCAATTCCAGCTCTCTGGTTTTTAATCATTCAGAGATGTCCTTTCTTTTCAGTTTTATGTTAACGTCCTGGTCTAATGGTTTCACATCAGTGTGTAGATTGCATATTTTTGAATATACTCATTTGGGTATTTAACATCCTTAGGCAGAGAAGTGCTGTATTTTTACATGCTCTGTTTTGGATACAGTACAGGCATCTGATTGGAAATATACCAAATCTTCTGTCATAGGCCTAAAATCAGCATCTGGCATTCTTGGCTAAATATTTGTGGTAATGTTAATGTGAAGTCTTTTACTGTTTAATAAACAAATAAAAAGACAAATTTAACTTATGGAAGTGGATTTTTCTAAATAATAAAAAAAAATATTTCAAAATTACTTTCTGAAAAACCCACTAACTTCTTTAGTTGACACATTGTATACTAATGTTTATAGGATGTAGCTTTATTTCATTCTCATCTGGAAAGAAAGCATTTGGATATGCTTATTCCTATGCTTTTGGGAAAATATTTGTCTTCAAACCCTCCAAGATTAGAACTTTTACATCCAGTAATTGTAATCTTGGCTAGTTTTATTTGCTTGTTAGTTCTGAGAAAAAAGTATGCTATTTTTAAAAAGTTTTGGTAGAATCATTTTTGTATACACAATCTTTTTTCAAACTGCTTTAAAAAGAATATATACCTTTTACAATTCCAAGAACTAAACTGCTGTAAAATACTATGCTCTGAAAGAGAAAAAACAAAGCATGTAAAGAGAGTTTCATACATTCGCTAATTTATATCATTTTTAAGGGAAATTGACCCATGTGGTTTTGAAATATTTAAAAAAGCATTTAAATCACCAGACAGAAAAAAAAGTCTTTGTCTTGCTACCATACTCATGGTTCTGGTTGAGTAAAGAAATAAAAGACAAATTTTCTAAAGCAAATCTCTCCTGTCTAGTGCTTGCAAAGTCTGTAGCTCTCAATCCTTGTTCTGTATGCTCAACAAGTGTTTATAGCATCTGGTATAATTTTAGAATTCATTGTTTTAATATATACAAAACATAAGGATATATTAATGTGAATATTTAGTGGAGTTTCATAGTCTGAGTTATTATACAATCAAGTTTTGTTGCCTTAAAATGCAAATACAAAAATTCTGCTTATACAGAATTTTCCATTAATGAATAATTGAGCTTTAGCTAGCAAGGTGATAGGTGTTCTTCAAAATACGTTATTTTGAGGGAATAAACATGCTAATTTATTATGATTCTATTTGCTATAATTCAGCACAGGTCAGCACAGCTAAATGAAATTCAAGTTCCTGGCTATAAATCTTATATTTAAATAATAAAGTACTGATTTGTAAAAATTTGTTATCTTAGTAACTCTCCTGTAAATACATACTTATGTGTTTTGAAAAAATTACTGTAGATTGAATTAAATTCCTGTCTTATAGAATAGAATTACAGTATTTTGTCTGTTTTTCTGGCCATAAATAGAAACAAATATTATAACCATATGGCCTAATGAGCCAAGCAACCTATTTACAATTGAGAAGTATGTTAACCATAAATTGAATTTCTCCGTGATGATAATGCATTGTGCAGAAATCCCTATTTGTTAGTAAAATAGATAATATTCCTTGAATACATAAGCTTCAGAGCATAGTATATACTTTTAACATTGGACTTTCAACACTGACATAGCTGACTTGTGGAAATCATTATTTCAACCTATGAAACTGATTTGACAGGGTGAATAAACTCTGCTTTTTACGAGATTCAAATGGGGGTGGTGAAAAAAACCCCTAAGCTTATTTCTTTAGCTATAGTTGAAAAAGGTCAATTTTTAAAACATACGATGAAAAGAAAAGAAGCAAGGTGAAAACACCGGGATAAAATGTATCTGCTTACTCTTTAAGTGAGGGGTTTGCAAAGGACCTGAGTAGATGCTTGAAAGACGACATACAGATGCCAGTGGACACATGAAAAAACACTCAACGTCACTGATCCCCAGAGAGATGCAAATTAAAACCACGAGACATCACCCCACACCTGCCGGAATGGCTGTCATCAATAAATCCACAAACGAGTGTGGATGAGGGTGTGGAGGAAAGGGAACCTTTGTGCCCTGTTGGTGGGAAGGCAGATTGGTGCAGCCACTGTGAAAAACAGTATGAAGTTTCCTCAAAAAATTAAAAACGGACCTTATAACCCAGCAATCCCACTTCTGAGTATATAGCCAAAGCAACCTGAAACACTAATTTGAAAATATATGCACCCCTATGTTCATTGCAGTGTTATTTCCAATAGCCAAGCTATGGAAGTATCCCAAGTGCCCATCAGTAGACAAGTGAGTAAAAAGCTGTGGTACATATAGACAATGGAATATTAGTTGGTCATAGAAAGAACGAAATCTTACCATTTGTGACAGCACTGGTAGACCTAGAGGGTATGGTAAGTGAAATAGAGAAAGACAAGTACTGTATTATTTCACTTACATGTGGAATCTAAAGAAGAATATAAATGAACAAAGAGAACTGAAACAGACTCATAGATACAGAGGACACACTGATGTTTGAGGGAGGTTGGGGACTGGGTGAAAAATATGAAGGGATTTGGAAGTACAGATTAATAGTAACAAAATAGTCACGGGGATGTAAAGTCCAGAATAGGAAATATAATCAATGATATTGTAATAATTATGTATGGTGCCAGGTAGGTACTGAAAATATCAGGGGAAACACTTTGTAAAGTATGATTGTCTAGCCACTATACTGTGTACCAGAAACTAATGCAAAATAATACTGAATGTACACTATAATTGATAAATAAAATTAAAATAAATAAAACAAAGGCGGTTATGAAATCTGCTATTATTTGCAACTCCCCCCCCCATGAAACCATAAAAATAATGTATGTTGCAGTGCCTAGCATTTAATATTCTGCATTTTTCAAGAGTTTTAAAATATGTAATTACACTTGATTTTTTTATCACAGCCTTTTGGAGTGAACCAGGAGAGATAATATTAGTCATGTTTTATAGATGAGTAAACCATTCTGATGTATATGTAATTTTCCTCCCTAACAGATGTGTGTGTGTATGTGTGTGTACAGTATACATATAAATGGCAATGTTTGTGCTACTGCAGAAATAACTGGAATTATATGAAAAGCAATCCTGGATTCTCCAAATTCCACCAACATTAAAAAGAAATGACTTCACCACATAACATTTAGGTTAAACATTTATTCTACAAACATTTATTATTGAGAGGTCAAAAGTACTTTTGTTTATATCTAGTGGGAATAAAAAAGAGCCATCAAAATCCTAACATTTATAAAAATAAAGAAATCTTTTGGAATCTTTAGGAAAAACTCATGCATGAAAACATGATTATAATCCATTCACATAGTCGACAAATATGTTTTGAACAGCAACCGTGTGCCAGACAGTATTCTAGGCTCCAGGCACATAGCACTGAACAAAACAGACAAAATTCCTGGTGGTCAAAGGACCTTGCTTTGTTTCCTGATCAAAGTTGGCCAAAGTTATTTTCTGGGAAGTGTGTCCATATAAGAGATCAATGTAAAATGTTTTAGATCGATGATTCCTACTTTCTCTAACTGGCAGGTTCTCTAGCATCTCTAGGAAGCAAATATTTAGGGGGAAAGAAAGAAACCAAATTTCACCCTATCTACATAAACATGCAGATTGATTCCTAACCAGGTAACAGAAATGGCAATATTTCAGGAATGTCACACCAAAACGTAAATCTTAAACACTAACAACTGATAAATGGTATTGAAGAAACATTTGTTCTTTCTACACAAAGAAAACGATGCCTGTCAATTGTCCCACATCCAGAAATACCAGAATGCAAGAGGCCTAATCTAAGTCCCATTTCCAGATGTAGGATCAGGTTAAATCTTGTCTCAATAAAAAGAGATAATAAACATGGACAGTCTGCAAGAATCTCAATTGGACACAGATATGAAAAACTGAAAGATCAAGATCTTTCCAGCTGACTCCAGCATTTGGCTCAATATTTGGGAATATTTTAAAGGTCCTTTCCCAGGAGGCTCCCTCTACAAGGAAAAAATTTGATTTAAAACACTGAATGAAAAGACATTGAAGATATATCTGGTTTGCTTAGAAATTATTTCTAATCACAAAGGACAAAAACGAAAGAAGAGAGCGCTTCTCTATGTTGTTTATTTGACCTGCTTTGGGGGCTTGAGACTCTGTTGTTTGTACTCATAAATGTTTCTTCTTTCCTCCTCTCCTCAGCTTAACCTGTTATCATCTTAGAGTAAGAACTGAACAGTCAGGGGGAAGTAAGGAAGTGATGAAGTCTAAATCAGGGCCACCCAAGCTCCTTGAGAAAGAGAAGAGTCCAGCCTTTATATCAAGATGTTCAGAAAGAGCCACATAAACTTGTCTTTGCTTCCTACAGTAATATGTAAGAATTCATTAAACTGGGAAAGTAAGCCTTATATTTAACTAAAATTTCCAATTCTATTTTTTGGAGTCAGAAAATGGCTGATTCTCAGTGCTTCCCATAAAAACTAAATCGCTTTTCTAGTTTCAAGCTGAATAATGTTGCTTTCTTTAAACTTTATCATGGAATATTTCAGAAATGCCGAAAGGTAAAAGAATACTCTAATAAATACCCCCAAATCTAGCACTTGGTGTAAAAAAAATAAACATTATCAATATAATTTAATATTTTGTGTCTTTCTCTTTCTGAATACTATTTTTTCTCCTTTCCCCAGTGTAAACATTATTCTATTTCATGTTGATAATTTACATGCATGTTTTATTCTTACATTTGTATATATCCAGTAAAATAAAAATATTATACCAAGTATATCTCCCTAAAACTTTTTTCTCTCAATATAATGCTTTGGAGATATTTGTTACTGAGCCAAATTGTTCTCCAAAGTGGTGGAACCATTTATACAACTATATCATTCTTTATGTATTTTAAAATTTTTCCTGTTATTTAATACTGTTCATATTAAATAGGAAAGGATCGGGAGTCAGTACTGAAAACTAATGAATCCTCTATCCCTTTTATCTTTTCTTACTTGACTTAACTTATTGAGGGAGAGGAATGGAAAAAAGATAACTAGGGAGTGAGACCATTCCTACTGACTACTTCATTTCCTGTCCATTTGGTGCTTATATGCCTTCTGAGTTGGTCTCAGTATCGAAACAAAACAAAATTAAGCAATGATAATGACCAAGAATCTTATAATCTTATAATTAAAAATGGACTGCTTTTGATATTACTTTTCTTCTGCTCTACATCACAATTTTACACAGTTAAAAAAGTGACATTGAGATGTCATCTGGTTCATTATTCCATATTTAGAGTACATATCTTAGGATAAAAAAATAATGATATTTGAGCCCACTGTACTGACTAGATGAATAGCTATGTGTTAGAGATGTAAAGACAAAGGTCAAACTGATTAAAAGAACAATACATTAGTGTCCATTTGGGACAAGCACTTGAGTCACCACAAAAATACAAATGATCAACACTTATTCCTAATTCCACATTTGACAATTAGCATTGTCATAATTTCTGATGTTTATCTTAATTCTTTTGTTCAATGGTTCTGCAACTTATTTTGAAAGGTTGCCATTTGAATTAGTGATTGGTGTAGATTCAAAATATGGTGAAATATTTTTTCTTATTTTCTAACATATCATTCATTATGTGTTCATTGAATAGTTCATTAGATGTCTTTATATTTTTACCGTCCTCGCATACGAGAACATCACCACCACCCTGTATCTTTAAAGAGAATTTTTGAACTGATGTTTTTATGATGATTAGAATTTTCACAAGAAAGTGTTAATCTATCCTTGGAAACTTTTATTCCTAGTGTAGGAACAGAATAAAATCAAAGTAGCTTTGTGTGAACTTACACATTTGGAATCATTTAACTATTTTAAAAAATCTTAAACTTGGAGGCTGACATATATCTAATTTTTGGCTTTTGGCTCTGTAGCCTCCATGAAAAATGTCCCTGCCCCATCACTAGCCATGAGAAGCATTATGTTCTCGTGTTTATATTGTATTTGGGTTGCTTCTGAGCTACTCATCAAAACCTTGACTTTGTGGTTTTAATATAATTTTCATAGAAACATTAAAAACAGATGTATGAGCCAATCAAAAGGCAGAAAATATGTAAATATGGCAATTAAATCAGCATAAATAAAAGAGTAACCTGCATTTTTTCTGATTACCACAAAGCAACATAAGATTATTATTTACTCACTGGTATAGAAATATGTTCCGAAGTAAAAATAAAAGTAACATACCTATATTATTTTAGAATCTTACATAATTCAATGATATTCTTGGAAATTATTATAACTTAACTATATGCTTTTTCCTTAAATGTAATCAATATCAATTTATTTAACACTTACTTCAATATAAAAATGATTTCAACTTCAAGGATCACATTTCAAATGTTAAAATTATCTCTCTATATTTTAAAGTGTCTGAGTATAATTTATTTAGATAATATAATAAATTACCTAAGTAATTTTGCATCAAATGTGCATGTTAGAAAATATTTCTGGATGCTCAATAAGGAGGCATTGCTTTTGATATTACTTTTTTTCTGCTCTACATAACAAATTTTACATAGAGTTTTAAAAGTGAAAGAGTCCTTCAAGATTAAGATCAACTACCCATTCTAAAGATCTGACAGTCAGACAATTGCGCAGTTAGGTGAGAAAGGAAAAATCAGATTTTAGCTAAGTAGTCTCTGGTTCTTTGGTACTTTCTACTTAGTACCTGTGAAATGGAACAAAATAAAATACTAAGGATTAAGTTTTACTCTTTGATCACAAGTGTAATAGCTTGTTTGTTTGGCAGTGGGGAGAGAAGTTACAATAATCAGCTACACTTTTTTATTGTTATCAAGTATCAATTCAGTCACTCCTTTACTTTCTATGTTTGCTGTTGGGATAGGTGATAGGAATGAAATGAAACCACAAGACTCAGTAGCTCAAAATAAGTATGGAAGGCAGAAATAAGAAATACTTGCAAATAGTTCTGTCGCCACCACCAACAAATTCTGTTTAGTTCCAAAAAGTTACACGCAAATCAAATTATGGTGTGTGTGTTGTTTCTAAATTTACTTTCAAACTAAACGTGGGCAGCCTCTTGATACCTGACTAATTCATGACATCTATCTTATTTCAAACTCAGCTGCCAAGCAATTTTAATACTTATTATATGCCATGAATCTGATCAGACTTATCTCAAGATGTAAAATTTCAGCAAATTTCATTGCCATCTCTCTAAAACCTAAGTTGTGCAACTGTAACTACAACTTCTTTATACCACACATGTATATAACTCTCACTATCTGAGACATGTGGGGAAATTTATAGCTTCATTTATAACTAACATGAAGTTTTGAAAGATAATTATTAATTGGTGTTTTGGTGAGGGAGTTCTAAGAGAAAAGGGAGTTAGAGGGACCACCTCAGATAAAAGTGGCATTCTTCCAGATTGGCAGTTTGTGACTCAAACAAGTGGGTAATATTAACTAATATATAATATTAGTTTGTATATACCTTAATTATTGAACTTATTCTACTGCATTATGATTTTTTTCATTTTAAAAAATCAAATTTATTGAGCTATAATTTACATCAATAAAATGTACCCATTTTATGTGTACAGTGTGATGAATTTGATAAGTGTAAGCATTTGTGTGACACGACTCAAATGAAGTTATAGAAAGTTTCCATCACACCACTAGGTTCCCTCCTGCCCCTTTCCAATCAATTCCATACCACCCCCTTCTCAGCCCTAGGTCACCACTGACATACTTTCTGCTGTAGATTGGGTTTGCTTGCTATAGAATCACATTTAAGTGGAAGGCACACTCTGAGTCTCACTTCTTTGGCTCATTGTCATGTTTTTCAGATTCAGTCATGTTTTTGCATGTATCGATAGTTTATTGTTTTTACTCACTGCACAAATATACCAGAAAATTTTTATTCATTTCCCTATTGAAAGGCATTTTAGTTGTTTCTGATTTGGCTACTGTGAATAAAGCTGTTATGAATATTCTCAAATAAGTTAGTGGACACGTGTTTTGGGTAAATACTTTGAAATGGTTGTACAGTAGGTATACATTTCACTTCATAAAAAACTGCCATAGAGTTCTCCAAGTGGTTGTAAAAGCTTATACTTGCAACCAGCAATAAATGAGAGTTCCAATTGCTCCATGTGTCTTAAACATTTGTACTGGCAATTAAAAAACATTGTTTTAGCCATTCTAGTGGGTGTGTGGTGGTATGCCACGGTGGTATTAATTTGCGTCCTCCCGATGGCTAAGGACGCAGAGTAGCTTTTCATGTACTTATTGGCCATTGGTCCCATTTGTTCTTTGTTCTCTCTTTCCTCATTTCCTATTTTTAGTATTTCCTTTGACTTTCTATTAATTAGCTCACTGTTTTGTTTTTTAGGTGGCTACTCAAGGGACTCCAATATTTAACTTTTCACAGTCTACCACCAAAGATTATACCAGTTATGTACAGTGTAAGATTGTAAAATATTTGTTTTCTTCCTCCTGTCCTTTGTAGTATTGTTTTCATATATTTAAACCTATAATACAGTCTTATTATTTTTTTGATGTAATGGGTCAATTTTATGCTGTCATGAACTGTTGGTAAGGGGCATCTGGGACAGACCAGAGAAGGCTGGGTGGGGAAGGGTTTTTTGGGTAATTATTGGTGATGGGATCAAACGTATCTGTGAAGCAGGTGGAGAAGGCATTGATCGGATGTGCCAGGCCCCACACGAGGCTCCTGTGCGCTACTGTAGAGCTCTAAGGCAGACTGGAGAATATTCCCAAAGAGGCCCAAACTTCACATCCTTGAAGTGTGGCTCCTTTTCTAGCTCAAGAGGAGGCTGGGGCAAGTTCCTATTTAGTATAAATTCCATAAACAGCAATAGTTCGACTCCTCATTCTGTCGCTGACTTGTTCATTTACCAAAATACCTTGTCTCTGAAAAGGCACTTTTTGTTGAGTAAAAAGATACATATTTACATGCATGTTTGTTTGTACTTCTCCCCTTTCCCAAAGTAATTTAAGGTAACTAACAATGAAAGACAGATTTGTAGTGCAGAAATAGAACTATAAAATTATGTCCAAGGAGAAGTGCTTAACATTAAAATAAAATTGGTGTGCATAAGTGAAAAATTGGCTTTGAAGGAATAAATTGCTTCTTCTCAGTCCTCCACATAGTTTCCTCTAAACCTGTTGTAGTAAGGGGACGGTATAGTCCATGGACACAGACAACAATGTAGCGAAGGCTTGGGGGTGGGGAGCAAAGGGAGGAAAATGGGGTACAACTGTAATAGTGTCAACAATTTAAAAAACCTTTAAAAAGATTAAAAACTTAGAAACGAGCTAAAGGATTCTCAAACTTTAAATTATAAACTTTTGCTACCTAAAGTTGTTCCACAACGACGTTTTATTTTTTCAAAATTTCCTCAGGTTTCCTAACCTACTATTATACATCAAAAGATGAAGTACAATCTTAAACTAACCTGTCTAACCCATACTTGAATAAATGCCACTAGAAAGATGGTTTAGAGAGGAACTCAAACTAGGGGAAAGACTCAGAGAGGTGGTGACTTAATGCGGTTATCTGTTGGACAAATGATGGAGTTTCTAATTTTTTAAAAAAATATGTCTTATTGATTTCAGAGAGAGGAAAGGTGAGGGAAAGAGATAGACACATCAGTGATGAAAGAGTCATTGATCCTCTGTCTCTTGCACACTGTTACTGGGGATTGAGCCTGCAACCCGGGCATGTGCCCTGACTGGGAATCAAACCGCAATCTCCTGGGTCAGCTGCTGAGCCACACCAGCCGAGCAAGTTTCTAATTTTTAAACATACTGAGTACAGTGAGTGGAAAGTTAAATATATAGGAAAAAATCCCACTAAGCTAACAGATATAGTACCAACTTTTTATATATTAATCAATAAATTTTTTAAGAAGTGAAGTTCCTAATATGTTACTCAGTTATCTAATAATGAGGTATATTGACTATATTTTCTTATTTTCTGTGATCTTGATTCTCTGGCATCTGGGGCCTTGCTGACTGGAGAGAGACTGTCCCTCCCAGGGTTAGCTAACACTTAGGGATAACAAATGTGAGCCTACCTGTGATATTAAAAACCAACCAATTCCAAGTCCATACCCCAACCTACTTTCTTTTATCAGGCTCCTGCAGTCTAGGCACTGTCCCTTCTGTTCTAAATCGTCCCAGGCAGGCACTAGACAACAACGGGCCACTCTATAGCCCAGATCTAGCCAATATTATTCCAACTGGTGAATCCTAAACCTGCTCAGCTTGTTTACTCTGCCTCACCCATTCCTTCCTGCAAAAACCACAATAAAGCTCTCATTCATACCTTCCGTAGCTCTTGCCTCCTCACAGACCCTGATGCTTCCCCATGGGGCTCTGCATGGTGTAGAGTATCCACTGCTCTAGGGAACTGTGAGTAACAAACTATCTTCTCAATGGCAATCTTGTCCAACACAGTTCCTTTCCCATATTGAATTTCCAATAAATTCAAAGACAAATCAGAACAACCTGCAGAAGCCAGGTAGGAAATTTGTAGAATTATTTGACACATGCTTAGGGCTGTTTTAGTATTAAGTGGCTGTTTACTATATATTTTCTTGTCCTGTAAATCAAGAATGCGCAGGCAGCCATGAAATTGAATTTTTTAAAAAGGTTAATGTTATAAAACTGCTGCTTTTCCACCGTTGCTGTCACAACTGAGACAGACTTTGCCCTCCTTCACGGAGGAACATCATCAGCCAGAGTCCCTCTAGAAGCCTGTGTTTACTATACTGTTAGTGGCAAGATTTCCCTTGACTCAGTTGAATTGAGTTCAGACCTTTTATTTCACAGGAACCCTCAACACAAGCACGAGAGAAAAATAAGCTGGAAAAGATCCTGAGAGTTACAATAAATCTGCTCATAGTTAGGTCAAACATCCCATCCTGACTAAGAGGTTTTAGTTCCATTCAAACCTAGAGCTGTAAAATACACAGAGACTGAGGCCAGCTTCTAGGTCTTCAAAAATATTTGTGTAGAGTATAAAATTGCTTTGTGTTTTGCAAATGTAGAAAGACTCTTGAATGCATAATAAAAGGCATTAGAGCATTTCTTTTTATTTTATCTCATATGATGATTTCTATCTACAATATTGAATCCTACATTAATTACATATAAAGATTATTCTTTAGGTAGAGGTTGGGGTAATTATTCCTATTTGTAACTCTGCCTCTTCCCCCAAATTTTCTTTTTCTTGACATCTGCAGTCCAATTTCAAAACTTAAAACTATTTTTGTGTTTTTCTTTAAAATACTTTGTTAGGAACACCTGTGTGATTCTGGTCCCTGTCCGTAGGCACTCCATATCTCTCTGTGAAAGGGCTGGCTGGGTGATGGAGAGGGCTCAGTGTAGAACTGCAGGTCTGCAGTCCTCCGTGGTCTGTGCTTGATCTCCCCAGCGGTGCTATGTAACAGAAAACCTCACTGCAGCACCAATGGACACATGCCCCAGAAATTTTCTGCTGGGCATCCCACCTTGAGATCTGGTACTAAGGTCTGGATGTAGGTGATGATAGAATCTATAGTACAAAATTTCTCCAAATCTTCTTGAGGCTTCTTGAAGCCAAAGTTATTTGTATGAAAAGAGCAGGTTAAACATTTCTTCCTTACACCAAGTAATATTTAAGAAAATATTTCTACTTTGAACCCATCATATAACATCCAATTTTTCCTTTGAATTCCACATCTTTCCACTGGCAGACTACATAAAACACTTCTGAAAACACTGATTTGCTGTGCATATTTTTCTTCTTGGTTTCAAATTGTCCATGAGAGTAGCTGAAGTGTTTCTTTAATTGCCTTTTCTGGTGTTCACCCATATCCCCTGTAATATTTTAATATGGATGGATGAGCAATGATTTATGAAGACTGACTATATCTGAGATGCATGTAAACTTGGAATCATAGAAAGCTGAGTTTAATTTGAAACTGTCCTGCTCAAATAATTGGCCTTGAATTGGATTCCATTTGACCAAGCAGCACTCCTCTAACAATCCTCCTTCTCTTCTCTTTCAATTTCCCAGTGCTCCTCTCACCTGGCTGGCAAACTGCAGGCTTTTGTAGATGTAAGAACATTCAAGCATGCTTCCCTGGCTTCCACCTTTGGTCTCTCTCTGAAATTCAGTTTGATACTCCCTCATTCTCTTTCCTTGATCCAAATATCTACAGCCACAGGACAGAGGCAATTCCTCTCTGTCCTAGGGCCGAGGGAACCCTGTTGCACGGACCAGCTTAATCCAGCCTCTCCATCTGGGGCAGAGAAGCCAACCAACACCTGCATAATGATGTACAGAAAATCATTAATGGCTGGACAGGTTTGGGGCACTAAAGGCAAGTGGTTCACTTAACTAATATTATCACAGAGTCAAAGTACATATTATCGTGGTTAGTTTATAGTATGACGGAATGGAGATTGGGAAGTTCTGAGAAACGTCTGCCAGCAATTTTATTCATAACTCAGAGTATTTCAAATAGCTGAGTTTATTTGTCGTGCAAGAGGGATGACTGCCTTTTGATTAAGTACTTATATAAGAGATGGCATCTTTATCTTATCATTTATTTCAACGGAAACATCATTAATGTTTCACAAGCAGGAAATACGTTGCCTGAGTCTTTCTGATGTTCATGATTTTCCTTCTTTAATAGTTTTCTAAGAGTTTTTTATTAAGTCAAGAATAATTATTGACTTATTCAATGTTTCATGCTTTTTTACATGTATTGAGATTGACATACAGTTTGGTAGAGGTAGTACTAGGTATAAGGACAGATATAAAAGATATTTTAAAAATAAAAGAATCTGGATTTATGAGAAACTGAGATAAAGCAGAAGTAAGAATGAGGGAGAGAGGGGTAATGATGATGTTATTCAATGTGTTCTTGTAATAGAAAAACAAAAAATTATTTGACAATACAGGTTACTGTATCATGGGACAAATAAATATCTTCATGAGGTCACAAATAAATTTAGTACTCACTATGGTCACACAGCTAGTTAGTGGAAGAGCAATACTTTAAACCCAGGAAATTTTGTCCCAGAGACTGTACCCTTAACCACTATATTACGCTACCTTCTGTCAAGAGAAAAGTATTCAACCAGTAAAGTTGCAAGTATATATTTAGCCATCTGGCTTAATGTTCACAAGATACTGTTAAACATAATAAAGATTTTCTTTAACTTATAATTTTTTAATAGTATTATATCATATAATAAAAATACACTAATATTTATATGGGAAATACATAGGACAAAAGTTTGTAATTGTCTACACCAATGAAGAACAGATAACAAGAATCAGGAATGCAGGCAGTTACTTGGGCTAGTCAACTTAAACTAAACATGGCACAATTAACTCCCAAATCTCAATTACACACAAAAGCACAGTTTTATACTGCACTCAATTATACAATTATAGATTGACTGAGGTTCTGCTCCAAGTTATGTAATTTTCAGACCAAGGCTGAATGCACAGCCCCTCTCTATGATGTGTTATTCTAGAGGAAAGATGACAAAAATGTTGATAGAATCAGGCAGTGATTCTTAAGAATTCTGCTTGAAAGTGCAACATGTTATTTACACACACATTTCACTGGCCTAAACAAGGTATGTTGCCAAGCCCGAAGTCAGTGGGGCAGGCTGTATAATTTTGGGGCTCAGAGAAGGGCCAGGTTAGAGAATGACCCAGTAGGAAAAAGCAGCACATTATTTTAGAGATAATGCCGTCAACGAAACAATTGCCAGGATCATCTGACTAATTTCCTGGACTGTGTCCCTTCGTCTTGGATTCAGTTCTAATAGGCTGGACACACAAAGATAGATAACATCTTAAAGAACATTAAGATTATTAAACCTCTTTTACTGAATAACTTATTGAAGATTAACTGGCAAAAAAAGATACATTATACACATTATAAATACATTATAATTGTTATAAACTACACATATAAACACTTTGAGAAAAAAACTTAAAATCATGATAGGAAGACATAAAATAAACTATTATAAAATATCTTAAAAAAAATTTTAACTCAATTCTAAACCATGAAAAAGACACCCTGTAATGGGTGTACCACCTCTTTAAAAGATGCCAAAAGGACTGGGCTAGATCTTGAAAAGTTCCAAGATTAACAACGGTTTAAATGTGATTAAAAGTACAAAAACATACAGACATACATGTAGAATATGATACCCTGAAATACTTGAGTAGAATGTTGCTATTAAAATCAAATGAGCTATTTGTCAGAAAGTACTAAATTCTGAAGCTGCAAATTTTTTGATATAATATAATGTGTGATACATAAAAAACTGCTACAAGATCTTCCATAGAATAACATGAAAGAAAAATATAACCTTTATATCTAAAAATACCTTCTTTTATTAGAATGCTACCATACTTAAAAGTCACTCAACTACTTATCCTACTTAAGAATCATTTCAAATTTGTATCAGTATTTGATAGAAATATTTGCTTATATTTTAGAAATAATAGCATGACCAATAAAAATAGTAAAAGAGGACCTGGACCACCACAGAGTTTTCAATACACTGACAAGAAGATTTACATGTTAACCAGCTGCCACAGCTTCAATACACACATATATTGTGGGAGATTATATATCATAAATGAGAACAATACTAACATATAATATTATATAACTTATTTTATATATATTAAATATATGTATCTCCTAATATATATATAATAAGCAGAAAACCAAACTGTGTGGAACTGATTATTACAATTGAAAAGTAGGAAAGAATATTATAAGCTGTACTTTTACAAAAACGCCCAAACTGTACATATCTTTTCTTTCTAACGTCCTCTCCTCCTATATCTGCTCTTATGATGAGGGGCACCTTCTCCATTGTTCAGGTTGCAAAATGTGAGACCGTCCCCTGTTTCTCCTTCCCACTTGTTCCCATAATAAATCATTTGTCAAAGGTTGTTGACCTTATTTCTGATACATTTTCTCTTTGGCAGAAGGCTCCCCACTTGCCTCCTGACTAGTTTTCTTCCCCAGCTATGACCTTCTCTCCAATTGATCTTATACTTTGCTGCTACAGAGAACATTCTAAACTTTATCTGATTATGTAATCCATGTCCTTAAAAATCTTTATTAGGTCCAGGCTGCATATAGAATGAATCTTCTCTGTTTAGCATTCAAGACTCTCTACAATCTGGCTACAGCCTATGTTTCTAAATTTATCTCTTTCTGAATCCTGCTTTCTTCCTACACCCTCAACTTCAGCCACATGGGAAACCTCACCTTTCACCCTCAACTGGCTTATCCTGCAGGCCTCTGCTTATGCTGTGCTATCTGCATGCCGTCCCAGTCTTTCTCAGACTGCAAAGAACAGTTCACATCTTATCTCCTTCAAATTCTTTCCAAGACTTACCATCAAATTCTTTTCTCCCACTAAATACAATGGAAAAATATTTTTAAATTAAAATATGTAGTAGCTTTATTTTTATTAGTTATGGTCATGCTTATCTCCTCAAATACTTTGTTGGTGGATATAGCTCTTAGTGTACAGGACACAGCATTTTGCATACATCATGATCTCAGTAAATGTTTGCCGGGGTGAAAGTGAGGGAAATAAGGCTGCAAACTCTACAGACAGAGCACCTGAATTCAAAGCTCAGCTCCACCATTAAGCAGGGTGACTTCATCCACAGTTCCTTATCTGTCAAGTGAGGGTGACAGTAATAGTACCTACATCATATATTGTTACCAGGACTGAATGAGTCCATGTATTTAAAGCCTTGGAACATGGTGTTATAGTGATTATTATAAGATAGGAAATATTTCAACAAGAGAGCTCTTCGTTTATTCATCTTTCCAAGCTTCACTCTTCTCTGCTGAGCACGAAGCTCAGCAATAACAGCCCTGCTTATAGACAGGGTTTGGGGAGGGTCAAATGTATATGAAAGTCAATTTTAAATGGCAAACTGAGGTTTTGCAAACTTCCATGGTTATTTCCCCTATATTAGATTTAAAAAGCCAGCATGGTTCAGGAGAAACGAGGGAATCAGCATCAGACCACTAGCTATTTGATCAGGACAGTTCAGAGCTCTAAGTGTCATGCTAATGCAATTCCACAAGCAAATGAAACCGGAGTTGAAAATTAAGTCAGATATGGCCTTGCCTGACATAAATGGTGCTAGGTCCTCTGCTGTCACAGGTCAGCTCCTGACCTACGAAGCGAACAGAACTTGCGATGTAGTTAGTTCAAAGGGAAACTGCTGCCTATCCATCTTCCAGCATATAAGAAGGGCCACTACGTAACAGCGGGAGAGCAGTTTAAAGCAACAATAACAAGTCACAGAACACGCGCTCAGTGCCTAACGATCACTAACTTCGAGAGGCAAACACGAATGCCAAGGTCACTGAGTTCTTAGATAGCGCCAGCGCCAGGACCGGTACTCAGACTTCCTGAGCCCCATTCAGCACGCGCCGATTTATCCTGCCCATGGGAAAAACGCAGACCCACAAGTGCATTTGCAGTACTCATTCTAAGAGAGTAATTTGATGTTACTAAAATGTGATATAGATCATGCTGAAGTTTATTGAACTTTAAAAAAACAATTATGCATTACTTATTGGGCCAACTGGAAGAATAATCATGTCACTTGAAGAGGATAAGAGAGGAGTCATTTATTCTCTTTAGCTATTGAGATAATAACCCTGGTGAGCCTTGCGTAAGTATTAGGAGACTCCTTGACCTATTCAAGAGTACTAGAAACATTTGATCTAGTGCCCTAAGAAGTAATCCAAAGGAAAATATCAAAGCTTTAAATGAATATTTTCCTTTTGGAACTTCACTCAAATCTAGAAAATTTTGTGGTCAAAATCTGTAATTTTTTTTTACCTACAATGTTGATTGTATAATTTTGGCAATTTTCAGGCATTCTTTGTTGCAAATTCTTTTTTTTTAATTGAATTAATTGCAGTGACATTGGTTAATAAAATTATATGGGGTTCAAGGAGGGGAAAGTACTAGAAACAGCCAACTTTTCAAAAAGCTATGTACAAATAAAGAAAATAAGATAAGAACAGTCCTCCTGCTTAAAGATGTTTTTAAGGACAAAGAAAAACTAAAGCCATTCAACTTTGATTTTGCTTCTTTCTTCTCTCACAAAGGCAATTGATCTTCAAATTGAAAAGGGAAGAACATATGTGGTCAGAAAGAGTTTGAAGCACATCAGAAGGAAGCTACAGTAAAAGAAAGTCTGATTGCTTCACAGATGTAAAGTTCTAGGGAAGTAGATTTCCATTAAAGGAAGGTAAAATGTCTAACAATTAGAACTGTCTAAAAGTGGAATGAACTATCTTTTTAGGATGCATGAATCCTGTCTATATAAATATTCAAGTGCAGGATGGGCAACTGGAAAAATGACATCCTATCAGATGTGGAGTGTGAGTTCTTGCTTTGAGAGCTATGTTGAAATAAATGAACCCTAGCGTTCTTTACATTTAAAATTCTACAATTTTATGCAGGAAGATAAAATAATTAGCACAGTGCTACTTGACAAATTACATGTGGCTTTTGTTAATAAGTTATTTTCCTGAATTTCCTCATCCAAACCAAGGATAGATACAGTAATTAAATAAGATACTATGGCTTGTTTCACGTTTCTTTGGTCTACTTTGACCAGCATAGCTCTCAAAAGAACATCCAAGTGCCACCTGGGTTCAGTTACATCCTAACCGTAGCCTTGGGAGAGTCAGACACTTGGGGCCTCCACAACCTCTGTTGTTTACACCTATAAGATTTTAAATGAAACCAAAAAAGTAATGCGTAATAGACTGTGATATAAACTGTATCCAATAAAAAGTGGCCTTCTCATTGCTAAATTTTAATCTAGTTATTGGTTCACAACATCAGTATAGTGGAGACGATCTTACTTTGGTCACTTGTTTATTTTAGAAGAAAATCCTACAAATGATCAGGGACGTCTGATGGTGCCTGGTTCTAACAGTAAGACAAAAATATGTTGAAGTTAAGTAACGTCAAAGTTAACCTAATTGTATTTATGAGAAAGTTTTCATGGAAGGGTTGTGCATCATTTGAAACTGGATTTCTGTTGCATTTTGATACTCATCTCGACATAGTTCTATTAAGAAGTGTACGCTGGGCTTATGTAGGCTCTAAAATGTATAATACTTCATACATTATGGAAAAATATTTATTTCTCTGGTTAATGCTCTGGCATCTTCAACATGTAGCTTCCAAAGTTTTTGTAGTTTTCTATATTAAGATTTCTTTCCTATAAAAATACTTGTCCAAAAAGTTTCATAGCATAATGAATCTTTATAATCATGATTAAAAGATAAAGAGTGATCTAAGTAAGAACAGTCATAGTAAAAGGGAAATCTAATAGCTAAAAGATGTTTCTCAGGCTAAGCATAAGATCTCATCAGATGAAAGCAGATACCTGTATCATATTTTATCAAAAAATAATTTTAATGTAATATCATAAAAATAATCTTCCTTATTTTATAGTTTAAATTACCAAATTTCTTTCCAACATGCAGTTTTTTTCATTTATTTTACATATGTGTTTCTGAATCCTGACTATAAAATTTAAAAATAATTTTTCTGACTTTAAAGAATTCTGTGTTGTTACTGACAATAGTATTTTATCGTGTAATTCTATGGAAGTTTTATTCATGAACTGTTCATAGACTAATCTTTGTTAGCCTCACATACATTTTATGAACTATTATGTAAGATATGGTTCCAATGAAAAATTTTAATACATATACAAAATCATTTTATCCTATGATAAAGAGAAAACAAAAAAGCTTACTCAAATTCTTATTTCTGATATCCTCTAAAATATCTGCACACACTAACTCTCCTTCCACTCTTGGTCCTATAGTTAGAATATAATTCCACCCTCTTGAAAATGTAACTTCATTCAGAAATAAATGATTACTGTTCAGGAGGCCAGGTTTTTATGTTTTCCTTCTTGTTGCCTGATTTACTCAGCCAATATGTTACATTAGTTTTTGTGTTTTAAAGGTATTTGTTACATATACTTTAAAAGCACCCAAAAAGAAAACAAAATATTCCCTCTTCTGAATAATGCAAAAATTACAAACTAGAAATAAGACAATATATTGCCTTCAGGAAGTTAGTCTATTTCTTAAAAATCAAAGACGACTGAATAAGCACAAGACTACCAGAGACCTAAAACTGGTGAGAGAACTCCTCAGAAAAATAAATAAGGGACCTTCAAACAGTGTTTCATTGAACATGAAGTCTTAAAGAACATAAAGACAGAAAGATTAATATAAAAAATCGCCGAGAAGCCAGCTAAAGAAAGGGGAGAGTCCAAGGTACAGAGTGACGCCAGCATTTTGTTTCCTAGGCTTTTCTCTGTCCTACTTTCTTTAGCTTCGTTTTTTTGCCAAGCAACATGTGTCATGATCTAATTCTCTCTCTTCTCTGTCTTATTTTCTTTGCCAAAAACCAGGGTGGAAAGTTTTCTTCGGAAGTGTCAGTTTCCATATGCTCCACAATGTCATGGTTAAGATTCTGAACCTCTTTGGACCAACCGTAAGCTCTGCCTGAAAACAACCTTGACAGAGCTTGTGCCAGGAAAGGAAGACGCCTACTGACTTTACTTGGTGTCATTCTAACGAAGTGAATGATTTCAGCAGGAAAAAATCCATCATTCTTATACACCAACCTCCCTAGAAAGATGCAGGGATGAGGAAACAAAGCGCAGAATTATCTTAGGGCAAACAATCTTCTACGAAAAGGGAAGAAAGGAGCTCTTTTATTGGAGGGGGGTGAGGGTAAAATTGACAAGTTCACCCAAAGGTTCAATGAACATAATATACATTTAAAAGTTCACAGGAGGCTGCCAAGTAGCTTTTCTGAGAGTGTTGAGCAATATTTTTATTGTTTCATCCTATTTTCTGTATGTTCATTGTGTGCTTTTTATCCCAAAATGCACATACATCATCGAAACTCAAAAAAAAAAAAAAAAAAGACACAATTTTAAATTGAGACAATATCTCCATGGCTACAAGTTTTATCCACTGAATAATTACTGACTATTTACCAGCCCACATCTCCCTTGTTGGCTGGCCCACCCTGCCACATGGGGACGTTCTGACTATAAAATGAGTGAGCTCATCATTCTTTTCTACTTGCTCAGTGGACAGCTACTTACAACATCTGATGGGCAGCTGACTTCTTTAGGAGGTGCCTCCTCCAGTTAAAACGGTGGCTGTGACTGTGTTTCTGATTTAGAAATCAATTTGCTGTAAAACACTTCCTGTTGATATCTGTAAAGACATCTTTTCTCAAAAGTGGGTACCATAAAAGCCAGCCAACCTGCGAAGACCAAAGAACCTATAATGCAGCTTATCTGCAATTCTTGTCAAAGTAGGCTTAGTTCAAGCCTCTTCTTGGTAGAAGGACGCTGGTCCTGCACAAGGTAGAAAGGGATGGGGGTAAAGCAGAAAACAAAGAGCAAGAAGAGACCGAAGCTGGACTTTCATCTTAATCAAAACTATCCAAGACAACACTGTGAAACGAAAAACGGGTCTGACCCACCTCTTCTTTTTCTGTCCTTCAGGCTGTCCTAGGAACTTCAAGCCAACACCTTTGTTACCATTCTCACCCTCCATGTTCTTTTTTCTCTCAAATTAAACATCTTACTCTTTCAGTGGATGATCTCAGGTAGGAATTAAAATAAACCAATTACTTAAAATAATTTATACTAAGTTAAAATGATTTATTAAAATGATACTTGACTGATGGTATTTGCAATCTTTGAAAAAGATGCTTATTAGTCTAAAGTTCATTAATTTGAGAAGTTTTAATTAATATAATAATATATAAATTTCTCAGCTTTATCAAGAAGGCACCAATTCTCATTTTCAAACTGAAAAGAAAGCCTCTAGCTTTCTGCACTTCACTCCAGTAAAAGGCAAATTTATATTAAAGAATGAATATTATCTTCTCAGGGAGATGTGTATTTTCATAGAAAACAAAGTAGTTGATTAAAGTGATAAATTTCTAACTGGCATTTTAGGACCCATGGTATTTGACCCACTCATAGGGGTGCTGGTACCTGAACTCATCCCATCTACATGGCTGTATAATTCACCTATGAGAACATCCAAGCTTTAGTATTGATCACTTTTATGCATATTTTGGGTCATTTATCAATAATGCACTCCATAGATTCACTATGCCTTTTGCCACAGCCTTACAGCATTAACAACTTTTAACTTAATTGACCCTTACTTGGTGTTAGAAACATCCTTTCACACTGAGTCTCTGGCAGTAGAAGAACAATAAAGCTCATTCAACAGAAAAACTTTCTCCACTGTGTGCCTTTTGTAGTTGGTTCTCAAATGTCCTTTTCCCCAAACCTAAAGCTGGATCTATTTATTCCTAACAACATAACCCATCATTGATACATTCATTTTATTAGTAATTTTACAATGATAAATCTGACATATTTTCTTTTTAAGCAAAATTCAACTTGTAATTGCAAATACTAATGGGTGCTGGAAACCCCATTCAGGCATTTCTGTCTATTGCCACAAAAACTTCCAATTCTGTTAATATATACTTTTAATTTTTATAATAGAAATGAACCATTCTTCCTGTTACATTTTTCTACTCTCAGATTTTTTTCTCAAATAACTTAGATTTCATAGATGTCTGATTCAGAGATAGAAGGTAAAAACCATGATATCTGCAATCAAGGTTCAATATAAGTTTACTACACCTCACTGATTTGCTTACTTTAATAATTAAGAGCAAAGTTCTGAAAATAGCATTTGTTATATAATATTAAGGAAGGAGAAAAAGAAAAGTTTCACCACCTTTTTATAGAAAATTATTTCATGAAACATAATTGAATTACAACTGCTATGTCTTACCATTGTGATTTTCTTCTCCTAGGGAATCCATTTTTTATGGAACAGAAGTAGAAATGCATTTTAAACCTTGACTAGTTCAAATCAATTTCACAAACATGGAGCACTTATTATGTGCAAGGTACCATGAAATACCCGACAGGGATTCAAAGATAAATAAGACAAAATCCCTGCAGCCAAAGAATTTGCCATCTACCAGAGAGAACAAAAAAAGCCCAAAAATAATAAAGCACAAGACTGAGAGGAGTTATTTGGCTTAATGCAAGAAGCATGGTCTTTATACCCAAACATGCCTGCTTTCAAACTTGGCTGGTATTTAGTATTAGTGTGACTCTGCACAAAATATACAAACATTTTTAACAATTTTTTCTCTTCTTCAAAATAAGGATGTCAGTAATTGCCTGAAATTCTCATTGCAGGACTTTTGGGGGAGTAGGTGATATAAAGTGCCCAGCAAACAGTACATGTTCCAGCTCAGTTTCCCTGAAAAGAGGCTCTGAAATGGAAAATTCCACCCAGGAAGTTTTTTATGGTGTGCCCTCAGAACTGACAGCTGTGGGGGTGTGAAGGAAGCAGGATTAAACACAGGGAGAAGGTGGGCTGCCGAGCAGTTTCAACAGAGACATTTGCTAACTGCACAGCGAGCTCTGGAGCTGGATGGTCCTATAGTATTCTCTCAAATTGCGATGAGAAAGTGAGGCCCTGAGAGCCCTATAACTACCGTCATTGGATGCAGACTGCAGCTGGGAGTGGTGAGCCTTCAGTACCCCCAGCAGCAGGGGAATGAGAGCTGGGTCCTGGGCGGATACCACACAGTCCCTTTTAAGTGTTAGCATCAATTTTTCTGTCACTTTAAAAGAATTATAAACATAATGCATGCACAAAAGTTTTTGGAAATTTTAAAATATTTATATCTGCCACAATCCCAATCATTGTTAACATTTGGGTTTATGTCTTTCTAACATATTCTAAGCACATTTATTTCCCTCTGAAATAACAGAAAAGTTGGTTTGTGTCCTTTTTTCCCCTCATATTTTGAACATTTTCTTATGTAAACAAGTATTCTTTTACAATATTATTTTGGTTTTATTGTCTTCTATTATACAGATATTCCAAAATTTCTGAACTAAAACTATGTTATTGGGCACTAGGTTTTTTACAATTTTTTTTTTTACTTTTACAGAAAAATGTTAAAATGAATAATACCACACTACACATATATTCTGACTATTTCCTTAGGAAAAATTCAGAGCAGTGGATACCGCTATGCGAAATACTATTTATATTTTTTTCACTTAAAAAAATTTTATTAGACTTATTAGAATAAAGTTGGTAATAATATTATATAATTTTTAAGTGTAAAAATTCTGTAATACATCATCTGTATATTGCACTGTGTGTTCACCACCCAAAGTCAAGTCTCCTTCCATCACCACTTATCCCCCTTTACCCTCTGCTACCTGCCCCACCTTTCCCTCTGGTGATCACCATACTGTTGTCTAAGAGTTTTTCTCTTTGTTTTGTTTGTTTATTTGCTGCTTTCTGTTTTATATCCTATATGTATTTGCATTTTAGGGTTCTGATACATTTTAACAAATTATCCTTTGAAAATTCCTACCAAAACTATTTCAGACTTTCTCTTCCTACACTTTTACCAAGGTTGGGAATTATCATTACTCTTAATTAATGCCAGCTTTAAAGATAGATTTTATTATTAATACACACAAATGCAAGAAGAGTGGCAGAAATAAAATAGTATCTATAAAGATTTAAAAGTGGAAGAGATTATATCAAATCAGGGGGAATGAGAATCAAGAAAAGGAGATAGATGACATGGGCCTTAAGTAATAGAGGATTTCAACAAATAAAAATGGAAGAGATCTCAGGTAGAGAAAACATCAGAAACAAAGACAAGATTAGGAAATAGTGAATACCTCAGTTTGATTAGAATGTAAGAGAGAAATAAGATTAAAGGTAGAATGAGACCATATGTGGTACAAAAATGATGAGTAGAGTTCAAATTTGCCTGACATTGGTGCTAATAACAATTTGGAAGCTTCGGTGAAAGTCATTCATGTGTTCAAGTGCTTATATCAGCGATGAAAGCACACAGAAATCCTGCCATTCTGCAACACGCAGGAAGAAAGCACATAGGAAGAGAGGGTTACAAAAGAATATTAAGTTTACAAAATGAGAGAATAAAAAGCCAGGTAAGAGGCAAAGGTTGTATAACAAAGGAAAACCAGGAGACTAAAATGCCGTGAGCACCAATGGAGGGGTGTTGAGACAGACACAGGAGTCAAGGGAGGGAAATTGAGGATGACCAAAACTGAGAAAAAAATTACTGGATTTGGCAATCCAGGGATCATTGGTAACATTTTAAAGAACAGATTTTTACAGTGATGGTAAAAGAGGCCAGATTGCATAGAAATAAAGTAAATGGTGTGGAAATGGGGAAAACAGAATCTCCAAACTGGTCATTAAAAAAATGGACAGTTTAGAGAATTAGTGTAGCAGAATGAGATCAGCAGAGAGGATCAATGTTAATGGAAAGTCTTTTTCAATTAAACCTTAAATATCTAGAAATAAATTTTAAAATAACAACAAAAAAAGTGTTAAATTTTTGTGGAGTCAATTATGTAACCTTTCTAATGAGCATAAAAGAAGACCTGAGTAAGTAGTGAGGTTACCATGTGCATGAATGAGAAGAAGCACCATTTTAAAAATTCATTTTCCTCCAAACTAAAACATTAATTCAATGCAATGTCCAACAAGATTTTTTGTGGAACTTGACAAGTCAATTCTAAAAGTCACACAATGAGTAAGTTGCAAGAATGAAATACAAGTAAATGAGGGGACTTGTTCTACCAGGTATCAAAACATATGAGCAATACTGTAGTATTGGTGCAATAACAGATAAAATGGCCAAACAGAATAAATTCATACATATGTATAATTGGTATTGATATATGAAAGGGATAGCATATCAAGTAAACAGTGAAAGGTGAACTATTAATAAGGAAAAATTAAAATTAAATACCTAATTATACCATATAAAAATTAATTTCAGAAAGTATAAAAAACAGAAAACATTTAAAACTTTTAAAAGCATTAAGAGAAGATCTAGTAGTATCAGTTCATGATGTCAGGATAGTAAAGGACTTATTATATAAGACACAAAAGCCAAAAATGACAGTGTAAAATATGTGTAACCTTGATTATATTAAAATGTAAAAAAACAACATATACATAATTGAAATACAAATAATAGACTATAATAAAAATTGTACTATAGAATAAAAACTGAAGAATTTGTACCTATAATGTAAAAAAATTCCTACCAATCACTGAGAAAGAGACAAATAGAAATGAGACTGATAGTCAATTCACACAAATATAAGACAAACAACCAATAAACATAAAAAATTTGATCATCTACACTGGTAATGATGGAAAAAATAATATGCCAATTTAAAATATGATACACCAGTTCTTACCCAATAGATTACCCAAATGTAAAATAATTTAAAATATCAAAAATTGATGAGATTGAATTTTAGCTTAAGCCTCTTTGATTCCAGAGTCCCTATTCTTTTTTTTTTTTTTTTTAATATATCTTTATTGATTTCAGAGAGAGGAAAGGAGAGGGAGAGAGAGAAAGAGAAACATCAATGCTGAGAGAGTCACTGATTAAGCCCACAACCCGGGCATGTGCCCTGACCGGGAATCGAACCCCGATCGCCTGGATCCCCAAAGGCCCTATTCTTAATTGCTTTTTTCTCTAATAGAATAGTTTTCTTACTGAAAAAGAACAATGGGTCAGAGGGAAGTTCCCAGACCAGAAGCATCAGCATCAGCATCATTTGGAACTTATTAGAAAGGCAAATTCTCAGGCCCATCTCAGACCTATGGAATCAGACACTCTTCAGGGGCAAGGCCCATAGCCTGTGTTTCAACAAGTGATTCTGATATATGATTAAGTTTGAGACCAACTGAACTAGAAGATCAGAGAATCATTCAGTAGAAAAGAGAGATAACCAATTGATTAATAGAAGTGAAGAAATGAATGGAGCAGAAAAATAAGACTTCGTGGGAGAAAGAAGGAAATGTTAGAGTGTGGGATATTAGCAATAAATTGCTTTTAAATAATTATTAGATTTCAGTTATGATTATAATAGAGTGACTAAATTGAATGGAGATAAAAATAATAGTGTCTGTAAAGATCACAGAGGTCAGACCAGAGAGCTGGAAGAAAAGCAAGACTAGTGTGAGGTCATTGTGTTAGCAAGAAGGAAGCATGTGCTTCCATATTGAAGCTATGGAGAAATGGCGGAGCTTTCCCTGGATTTCAGCTGATTGTGACAATGAAGGATGAGTATTCGCTTCTTAGATGGAATTCACTAAGAAAGCCTGGGATGTTTAATATATGTTATTAACATTTGTTATAATTATGATTATAACATGATATTGATTCCATGTTACCTTGAACATTATAAGAATTCTGTATCTATTGAACATGAGTAGCTGGAAACTACTTTTAACATATCATGAAACATGCTAACTGAATATATGCCTTCTCCCAGATATTGCTTCTGATTCCCTGTGTATCAGCCTTTCAAAATGTTAAAGCTTAGAAGAAAGTTGTTGTTTTTTTAAAGTTGAAAAGTTGAATTTTTTCTACTTTTAAATTTTATTCTGCCAAACATAGCAAAATTATCAGAGGTATCTTCAAGGAACCCTCTCCTTCCATGTGTCCTCAAATCCTTGGTTTCTGTCTCGCTATTCCTGTAAACAGTCAGTGGCCTCATCAGAATCCTCTGATTATGATTCTTATTATAGGCCTGAAGGATTTTTTAGAAAGCTGTCATTTAGAACTGAATTCTTAATCCTAAAGAGTTAAAGAGTTATAATGAACACTTCAGTAACGTATATGGTAGGACCTGGTCAATCACCAAATAGAAGTAAGAAATGATTGTGTCATACAGAAGGGTAGCACCATCCTCTCTCATCACTGGGTTAGTGACAGGGACATTGCAATGTGCAAAAATCCACAAAATGTGACAGTTTAGGCAAAATTCTTTAAAATTCAAACTGGCTGCTGTGGATTTGCCAAGAACTTTTCGAAAAGAAGAACCACCAAACAACTTCTTCCCCCAAAGACTATGGAGGCAAGCTTCCAATGCTCACCAAGAAACAGTGTGTGTAAAGACTGCAAGATCAACCCTGGAATTAAAAAGCAAATAAACAAAACACTGTACAGGGTCAATCTCAAAAGGGTTGTACTGTTCTCTGAACAGAAATGAGGCTGCAGGCTGGTATTTCAAAAGAGCCACAAATTCTCTATCTGTCCCAAGTGGGAAATAGTAATTTTATTGCATAATAAATTAAAAATGAATCCACTTCTTTCTCCTTATAACTCAGTAAGTACTTATGATGTGGTCTTTGTAGCCAGAGTGGAATTCTTCAGTTAATGCGCGAGAGAAGTGTGTGTGAATCTGTGTGTACCATTATCCAAAATGAAAGTGTTAGAACGAAGTGAAAAATATTTCAAGAAATTTAATTTTTGAATAAAAAACAAACTAATGTTATTCAGGGTTTCAAATATGCTGGTGGTATTGGCATTGCCCCCATCAGATTTTAGTCTACATGAGCAAAGAAGCACAGGGCAGTTTTCAGTACCTCTCTATCTCCATTCACGAGAGGAAAATATAAATACATTTAAAAGATCAGTTTAGTATTTTATCGCTTTCAGCCAAAGATCATTTGAAGACTTAAAAGGAGTCACTGTCAGATGATTATTTAAATAAGGATCAACAGGGAGAAAAGTTGAATGCTTTCTTAGTAGGTGATGCTTTAAAATGTAGTTAAGAAAAAAGATTTATTATAGAAACAAGTTATCATTTTATTTACTTGTAATATGAATTTTCATTCTTATTTTTAAAGCAGTTACGATGCCTTAGAGTTTTAATAGTAACAGTTCCTATCACACAATAAATAACTTACCTTTTCTGCTTTAGTTTCGAGTGGATGCTAATTTTATTTACTCCAGTGTTTCAAATACACATAGAAGACTAAAATCCAATGAAAGGCCCACTTGCCCAAAGACTTCATATACACAGAATATTTAAGATGAGGAGTCTAGAAACACCTTCTCTGAATTGTCAGCAAGAAGAGGATTTAGAACCACTGCTGGAAAGGCGCTTCCCGTAGGCCGTGGGAGTCACAGACCACTGGGAGAACTGGGTGAAAGGCAAGAATATTATTTTTAGAAGAAGAATGCTATGCACAATGGTGTGTGTGTGTGTGTGTGTGTGTGTGTGTGTGTGTGGTGAGGCAAAAGTAGGTTTACAGTTGTGAGTACGCAAAACAGTTTATTCTATATTATTATACATTAATTCTTGTATTATTTTCCATACAAACAACTGTAAACCTACATATATATAGCATTTATATACAGGGGTGGGCAAAAGTAGGTTAAATTACCAGCTGTCATTACCTAAAAGATAAATCATAAATAAGAATACAAAATAATAACAATAAGACAAATAATACAAACAACTAATACAATAATAAATAATAATACAAGAATAAACTCTGTGTTTCGTGTACTTGCAGCTGTAAACCTACTTTTTGCCAATCCCTGTATATAAATGCCACACATATAAATTATATGTATATGGCATTTCATGGCATTCACAGATTTTTGACACTTTTTCATGGACCCTCTGGGAGCCCAAATACTCCAGGTTCAAAATGTCAGATTGTCGAAATAGGTCATTCTACTGAAATATATATTTGCTGTAGAAATTTTGGGAAATACTAAAAAGCACAAATGAGCCCATGTGATCCCATGTGAATGATAAAATTACCATGATTTATTTCACCAAGTTTCTGTTATAAAACATTTTTGTTATTTCTAATTTTTTATTTTCATATGCACCTTGGCTATGAAAATATTCCTTGTATGATCCATGCTTATTTACCACAATCACTTTAAATTATATCTTCTAAAATCTCCTTGTCCCAAGTGGCCAACCTATTGAACACTGAGTCTTAATCAAAGTAGTTGTTGCTTGCTCATGACATATCATATAAATGTAAGAAAGGAATATAACTAAATTTGTCTGCAGTGCTTTTAACCTAAGGACTTACTAATTAAGATAAAGTATAAATTGAGCAGGTAATTCTTATGGATCACTTTGGTTGGGGTGGGGAGGGTGGGTGGGAAGTTCGGTTGGTGTGGTTTGGTCTGCTGTGATGTGGTTTTAATTGTGAATTCTGTAATCGCCAGTAGGTTCCAACTGAGAGGAGTGCAAACTCTAAACACATTCAAGTTTGTGATACTGAGAAATAAATGTTCAAGGGTTACTTTTTTCTTATCACTTTTTATTCTGTATTTCCAGCCTAGTTTATCTTCTGCACCTTGTACTTTCCTTCATTCTTTTCATAGGCGTGAAGTACCAGAAAGAACGCCAGGGAGACAGGAGACCTGACTTAGAGCGAGCCCTAGATGAATTCTAAGGGCTTCCTCAGTGCTAAAAATCTCTTATTCTAGACTGAAGGAAATTAATATGCCATAGATAAATACTAGTTGGTTCTAGATGGGGGGGGGGGCAGTATCTGTGATATTTTCTTCTTCTTTACATGTTATATTCTTTCTGTTTTTTCTAAATGAACCTGTATTAAGTTGATCATCAGAAAAAACAAACAAAATATTTAAGTGCATTCTATGATCCTACTTTAACAATGCAGATCTCATGTTCAGTTGGTCTTTTCGTCCTAATGATGTCTTATTGTTTGTCACCCCAAATAATAGGGCCATTTTCCAGAAAAAACAATGTTTTACACTCTTACAATTCGTGAACAGAATTCATGAGATCAAATATCTACCCTAGGCAGCAAAATCCCAGAACAGGTCTGTCTAAGACACAATGACAGAAACTGGGAATCATTAAGTAACTTCATTGTGTCCAGCCCTTTCTTCATTCCATGCACATTTTTGGTCTCAGTGAAGACATAAAAGATGTAAGTGATGAAACTGAAGGCTCATGATGAGAAAGTGAAAGATTTCATCTTACACAAATGGCCGAACCTAGGATTTCAGGTAGCTTCGTTCTAATCTTGGCTCATTCCTTCTTTCATTCATCAAATATTTATTGTGTCTTCTAGGTGCCAGGCAGTGTACTAGGTGCAAGATGTAAAGTAAGGAACAAAGCAGATTTATCACCTGCCTTCATGGTGATAAAATATTAAACAAACATGCATATAAGCACAAATTTATAAATTGTTACTATAGGAATGACTTACATTGCTTAAACGCTTACCATATACTATACCAAGTTCTTTGAATAAATGATCTCATGTATTTTTCTCAATTTCCCGTTGAGGTGGGTATTATAGATGAGAGATCTGAGGCCCAAAGAGTCAAGTACTTTGCCCAAAGTCACACAGGAGGACAGGATTTGAATGCAGGCTGCTTGACTTCCAAACCAGTTCTCTGCAGAAAAGAATAGAGTGCTGGAAGAGAGTGTGAGAAGAGAAAATACTCCTCTTGGGGGCGCGGGGCAGGGGTCAAAGGAGACTTTTTGGAGGAAATGGCATTCAAATGAGGCCTGAAGTAATGAGGAGTTAAGGTGGCTAGCTAGCTGGTGGCGAATGTTTATGCGGGTAGCATGCAAAGTGTTTCTGCCCTCAATTTGACCCAAATAAATTATTTATAAATAACTGAATAGTATGAAAACACACTATTCTTCATGGACCATAGAGAAGTCCATCATCACAAATAGTCAAATATTAAATAATCAAATGTTACTGTAAATGTCTTGTTGTTTTCTTCCACTAAATACTATTTCATAAGCATTTCCCTGTGTCACTAAGTAGTAGTCTAAAAATTCCATGATATGATTTCATAATGTACTTCTCAGTTATTCTAATTTTGTATATAATGATTTATTCCTAGTTTTCATTTATAAATAAAAAAGGATTTGGGAATGAGTACTGCTATACTTTTTAACTATTCCTTTGGGCTAGATTTATAGTGAGTCAAAATGTACAACTTTTTAAAAGCTTGCTTCTCAGAAGTGATGTACCAACTTCCACTTCTAGTGGCAATGTAAGAAATGGTCACATTACTAAAATCTTGCCTGAATTAGGCATTATTATAAGTATTTTCTATATTGAATGAGGAAAATAGCATTTTTGTGTGCATATTTTGCTTACTAGTGAGCTAGGATATTTTCTACTTCTTATTGGCTTTTGTGTTTCTTCTTTGAAATATCAAAATTTATCAGAGTGTTTGCTTTCTATCAATGTATAAAGCTTGCTCTACAAGGATAAGTCTGCAGTTATCAATTTTTAGGAAGGGATTTTAACCCACCCCAACCCCATGTGAAGACAAATAAGTCCATACTTTTTTTGTTTGAGGTTGTTTTGGTAAGCCATCATTTTACTGACTGAATATGTAGCTTTCAAAGGATTCTGGCTTTATGTGGGGATACACTTTTCTACCTTCCACAGGCTGAAAGCCTTGACTACAGTCACATGTGCACCCATTAAAACCCAAGACTCTGGGTACTGAGAGTGGTTTATTTTCCCAGCATAGCTTTATGTTGAGTGTCAGTTTATCATTCTGGTTTCAAACTTCCCCTTTAAATATTTGCTATTTGGAAATGTACCTTACTTTCATACATGATTAATTGTGTATTTAAAAAGATATTTGTCATATTTTATCCAGCTTTTCAGTATACTGTGTAGAAATCCATCCTATTTCTGAAACGGAGACACCAAAATGTGGTATATTTACCTTCTGTAATCTCCTATTATATGTTTTTGAATAGTTTTTATAGTTTTTCTTTATCACATTGTATCTTTCAAAAACCTTTACATCCCTATGCAGCGGTTAAGTTTCTTGAAAAGGAACAAAAATAAAAATCAACATTTTTCATTTATTTTCCTAATTTCAACTGTGAACATGAAGAAATGAGTGTTTGCATCTATTTCTGAAAAGTTGACATTTTCACACTTTATTACTTTATTCTTGGGGATTTTAAGCAGAACTGTTGTGCTCTGTAACTCAAATGATGCTAAAGTATAGTCCCCTAAAGATGAAATACTATCAAACACTAGATCAGGATGTGGGAGAAAGCCAGAAAAGGGAGAGCCCTTTATTCTTTTAAAATATTGAAATTTTGCATGATATAAAAATTTGACCATGAAAAACAAAGTTTGCACTGATAGCCTGGAGGTGGGTAGGGAAAAAACTCTATTATATATGCCACACAGCCAGACTACACTCCAAATGCTATTTTTGTTTCTCTCTTACATAGAAATTCAATCATTATTCCACATACACACACACACACACATGCACATTCATATGAAATGCATATGGAAGTAAATCACAGTCACTGTGTCTTGTGCTCAGAAGGGCTTTTGCTTCTATGACAGAGCTCTGCTTTCCAATACGATCTACAAGACAACTGTCAGCATTTTTTAAAGCTGAACCAGAAAATGGGCAGGCATTTGTTAAGGAACAAGACTACCTCAACTGACTGGGACTTAAGCCATTGACGTCAGTGCATATTATCCAAAATATTTTCCCCTCCTCTGTAGCCCCAAACTGTAAACACTCAGCTTGTATGCAACAAGCCTGGAGCAAGTGAACAAGAGGAACACTCTCCCAGCACTGCTGCTAGGTTGCCAGAAAAGCATCTTCATTCCCCTAACTAATGTGCAGAATTGTCCATGTCCACCTGGATGGAGCACAGCATGTAGCAGAGAGAAAACACATAAACAATACAATTCTGAACATATATGCAGAATGATCCTTGGAACCAAAATCCCAGTACAAACTGAAAAGAGTTCCTTTCCTTTATGAACAAGCATAATTCATTCATTTCAATGTTCCTGTATTTTTCTATCACCCTTTTGCTTTAACATTTAGGGACATACATTTAAACAATGAGATGAGTATATTTTACTGCTTTTATAAAGCCTGATCATGATCATTTATTTCTTATAGAATTCTTATTCACAGCATTACCTTTCCATAGGGAATCCACAGTAGGAAATTCTTGGATTGTCATTTCTTGCAGTACAACACAGGTTACAATAAAACTTGCAGATAATCTTACAAAAGAATGGATCACAAGAACTAAAACATGGAAGGAGCTGCTGGAAATCTAAAGGCATTACCCAGAAATGAGGAAGATCTCAACCCTCCAGCCAGTTTTCAAAGCTTTGCCTACTTGTGGAAAAGTCTGAGTGGTCATTACTGATGGGAGAATGACAGAACATTACCAGGGAGCTTTCTCCCCATGGCCAAGTGTAGCTCCTCCAGCCACCACCCTGTGGGAACAGACCAAAAGCTAGCCAGCCGGGAAGAGAAGGAAGCTCACTGCCGGGGCATTGCATTTAATACCAGGCTCCTAACACATACAATGTTTCTTCTCCCGTCCATATGAGAGAGAGCATCTGGCACATTTCCCGTTTTTCTCATCAAAATGCAAATCTCAAAAAATTTACTAGGATCATGAGAATCAGGCATAAAATTCTAGTACCATCTCACAATTCAAAATTCTCAACAGCACAGCAGAACAGGAATGATACTGAAATGGCATGCTGAAAACTCTCCTTACTAAGTATGCCAAGACCAAACCCAATACACACTGTCAGGACGTTGGACAGAAGATCAGAACATTATGCTATTCTGAGAGGCTAACCATCTCCGGAATTAGAAGCATGTCAGAATCCCACCTCTGACTCTTAACAACTGTGAGACCTCAGACAAACTACAGACCTGCTCTGCTATTTAACTCCTAATTTGAACAATGGGAAATAACGGCTCCTAGAAGCATTAGTGTGCAGATAGAGAAAGTACATGTTAATATTTGGTACATAGTACGTACAAAATGAATGGTAGATAGTATTGTTATGTCATACACCAAATGTTGATAAATTACTCAAAGCTCTGAACATTTGGATATCTGAACCACATCTTTATTCGCAAGAGTTCTTGAACACTTGGAGAGCTCATAAAAGCAAACCATATTCCCAATGTTCACCTTAGAGATTCTGAGTTAGTGCTCTGGGGTGGAGGCCATGAGTCTGGACCCTTTAAGTTCCAAAGTTATATCTGCTGATTAGCTAGTTTGAGAACACCGGGATAATGAACTCATGTGAAAACTAAGTTGCAAACTTTGGTTTTCAGAGAGACTCAGAGTTCTAGCAAGTGATCTGGGGGATTATATGTTAGAGTTCAACCTTAATTAATTCACTGAGGAAGGTAATTATATTAATCAAAGTGCCTTAATTCCGCTCAAAGCACTCATGTCTATTTAAGTCCCTGTCCATGAATACAATCCTCTTTCTAAGTTGATGGCCTGAGGACTAGTATATATGCCTCACACTTCATGAAAGCTATTCTCTTCCTTTGAAATTTCTAGGAGAATGGCACGTACCCCCGAGCCCATCACTGGTACCATATTATTAGTGTTTTGCATGATTTTCAAGTAAAATTATGACTAACAAGAATAAGAATTTTAAAATATTATCAGCTGCTGTTAGAAGTCCTGGACATGCCTGGGATCATGTCAGGCCCAGATCTCTGTTTCTATTCTGTTTCTACTTTCCATTATCTTCTTCGTCCCTGCTTAGTTAAAATGGGTTTTCTAATTCTATCTCCTGGTTCCCAATTGCCAGTCCCATTTAAAAGACCCCCATTTTTTGGTCACAAATCTGGAATTAATAAACTTTTTTTATTCTGAATATCACCAAGTGTGCTGCAGATGTTAAGATCCACAATATGCTAAATATGGTAAGCGATAGAGGAATGAGATGATCAGTCTCTTAGGAGAAGGTCCAGGCTGCCATTCCTAGTCACAGGCTCCAAGGCTGCATATAAGATCCAAGCAGGTCATATTTATAAAAATTACAAAATGTGACCATATGTACATCTATATGAGATGTAACTGACAAAAGCTAGTTCAATGCATAAAAGAGAAAATGTTTATTTTAAATACCTAAGTTCACTAAGTTCTTAAAATTTGGAAGAGCATTTTTGGGTCCAAACATTTATGTTTCTAATTCCTGGTTTTTTTCCAATAAAGAATTGTTTTGGAAAATATGAGTAAGATCTATTTCGCAGCTTTTGAATATACAGTGAGCCAAAACAAAATAAAAAAGTGAACAGGGAATGCAATAGGATGATTCAAAGCATATTTTTAAAAATGACATTTTGAGTGAAGATTCTTTCTCACAAGGGAATACTTTTTTATAAAGAGCAGAGAATTTTTTTTAAGGTGAGATTTTAAGAGAGAAAAACTCACATCTGAAAGCACAATATATGAAGCAGAATAACAAAGGTGCTCTTATTCTAAATTAGCATTCAAGAATATGTCAGGTTTTTCTTTTATCCAGTGGTATTAGCATAATGGCCATTTGCTACCAGAAACATATTGCTCCTTGTACAGAAGAGTAATGTTATCAGCAGCAGATAGATTATTGCATCCAATGGAAAACTTCAGGAAGATTTACAGCAAACAAATAAATGTACCAAATTTATACTTGAACAATTTTCACTTAATAAAAAGTTTGGATTACTTCTTGAACAAAGAGTTCAAAGTTTTTAATTTAAAGAAGCAACACACACACACACACACAACCATACAACCAATATAAGGCCTACTTGACAATCATATGTAAACATCCAAAGATACTTAAGTGCTTCTTTTGGCTTCAGTTCTCATTCACAGTAAATGCCATATGATGTGAATTGCATGGGGAGTCCTGTGGGTTTGAGTTCCTTCCAAGTTGGTGCTATCACAATTGATCAAGGGTTAGGGAAACAATTAGATATGATACTTTTTTAAAACTTTTATCCCAAGAGAGTACTTTTTAACAGATTGTAATGCATTATAAATGACAAGAAACAGTTATATATATATATATATATATATATATATATATATATATATATATATATACTGGTATTTACCCTGTTTTTAACATTTTTGATGCTACCAAATGAAGTATATAGGAAACAGACCTAAGCCACAGAAAAACTAGAGAAATTACTCCTACTTGTTTTTAAGTTTTTTTCTTTTTAAAAATAATTAGTATATTAAAATGACTGAAAAGTTTACAGAATAACAGAACACCCATGTTTTCATCAATAATTGGAAGTTAACATTTTCTCATATTTGTTTTCATCCTTCCAACAAAACCTACACACAAACTTGTGCTCTTTGACCACTGCCCTTTCCCCTCCCTTCCCCCAGAGGCAACCACTAGCCAGAGTTTGATGGGCCACAGTCTGGCCCTCTGGGTTTCATGGCTCCAAACTTGGCCTTAAATTAGAGCCTTGGAGATCCTGCTCCACACAAATTGTGAAATTTTAGACCCCATACAAGGGATGTGGGCCAGGCTGCAGTCTTCATGGTGATTCTTCCTTTTCATTGAGTGGAACTAATTCAGTACCACACTCTCTATAAAGATCCATTCCCTCTTGGTCTCCATCTGGTCCTCCACCTTAGTCAACACACATTCGAATCCTCCTAGGCAGGCATTGAAACTCCAGCTCCTTTTGCCCTAACTGGTCCAGGCTTGTTATTAGGCATGCAACTTTAGCTCCTATCTTGTACTTTCTCTCTCTTTTCTAGCCCCTGGCCATTTCCTCTCTTTTTTTTCTGAGCAGAATGGCTTGTTTTTGACATTTGTAAAACTAAGTCTCTATGAATATTTTGTTTTGAGGATGTGGCAAGGTGGTTTTAATACACCTTCCCACTCTATTCTTGACCTATAAGCTCTATGTTATCTAAATAATTAAAATGGGTTTTAAAAGAAATAAGCTTAGAAGGAAACAAAACATCTTAACTTTTAAAAAGAAAAAAATATATATTGTACAACTACTATAGATAACACCCTTCATTCGTCACATAATTACAGTGTATTTACCAAATGCCGAGGACTTAGCAATGAATACAGCAAGGACAAACAATTTCAGAGCTTTCCTTTTCGCGGAGAAATGTAGATTCCAGCTAGAGAGATGATGGATAGATGGATGGATAGACAGACAGACAGACAGATAGCTAGATAAAATATGTAAAAAACTTAAGTTGAGAAGGAAATTGAAGCGTGCTGGGGCTGGTGAGAGCTTTGCAATTTCAGATATATTGGTCAGAAAGGCTCATTCTGCACCAGGGGAATGAGCAAGCCTGGCATCCGTCTAATGGAAACTATCACAGACATAAGACAAAGGAAGTGCTAATGCCCTCAGACAGGAACTTGACTGGTGTGTTTCAAAAATAATAAGTACCAGCGTGACTGCAGTAGAGAGGCTTAGTAGGAAAGAATGGAAGATAAAATCTAAGAGTTAACGTGGACAGACTCTATCAAGCAATTTAGGCCACTGTAAAGACTGACTTTCACTCTAGATGAGATGGAAATCCAGTACAGAATTTTGGGCAAAGAAGACTTATATTTTACTATGATCAATCTGGTTACTCCTTTGAGAATAAGTGATAAGAGGGCAAGTACAGAAGCAGGAGACTGGTTGTGTGGTTATTGCATCATCTGGGCCAAAGATGATGCTCGACCACCCGGAAGCAGTGGAGATGATTAAAAAGATAGATTACAATGAATTTTGAAAATAGAACCAATAAGATTTGCTGACAGATGAAATGTAAAATATAAGAAAAAGAGAGATTGAGGGTAAATTTTTTGACCTTAGCACCTGAAAAAATGGAGTTGGCATTTAGTAAGTTGGGGAAGATGGCAACGGGATGAAGTGAGGTGATGGCAATCGGGAACTCAGTTTGCAATGTATTAATTTTGAAATCACAGACAATCATGTGGAGATTTTAAGTAACTAGTTGGATATAAGAGCTGGGGGTTGGGGAGAAGGTTTGGTCTGAACTGAAAGTCAAAATCTATAACTCAAAAGTCATCTCTATTAAAATACCATTTAAAAAAAATCTTAATGCAGAATAATAAAAAACAAGCATGTTCAAGGACTTGTCAATTTG
Organism: Miniopterus schreibersii; assembly: GCF_964146895.1. Classification (NCBI taxonomy): domain Eukaryota; kingdom Metazoa; phylum Chordata; class Mammalia; order Chiroptera; family Miniopteridae; genus Miniopterus; species Miniopterus schreibersii. Next base: position 72,763,485 of record NC_138107.1, on the reverse strand, counting down.
ACATTTTCAATAATGACTTTTGCATTTGAGAGGTTGTAAATTATAATTTGCTTCATTGAGACATCTTTCAGCAACTACAGAGTTCTATGGAATGAGAGGGTGATTTCCTGCAAAGAACTTGTTACTCTTCAGGATACCCTGAGGCTAATCCAGTGCCTGGTAAATAAGAAGCACTAGGTGATTAAATGGATGAGAAAATTGAAAAAGATTCTAGCCACTGGGTTTGGTGATAAGAAACCAAGGTTTTTATTCTTTTTCTGCCAATTACCTTTTTAAACTTTCTGTTATTTTGCTTTCTGTTATTTCTTTCCATCTCACCTTCTGCAAAATAAGGGTGACATGGACAGATGGTCCTTTCCAGTTCCAAAGTCCTGGTTGGATAATTAAGAAACTTAAAGACCCCTGGCCTAGACTTCAAAGATACAGAAGATGAAGACTTATTTGGTTGCAGGTTTATTGACACAAAAATCTTACTTATAACAGAAATTATATCCATCATTCTTGAGTTTAATTTGCAATCAAGATGTTTATCCAAAAGACTATTCAGGAGAATCTTTAAAAACTGGTGGTTTTTTCCTCCTATTTTAAGTTTTACCCCTACTTCAAGAGGGTAAAGTGAGATATATGAACACATAAAACCTAAAATGACTAAAATTTGATTCCAAAGTAATTTATTTCTACAGCATTTATAATTTTTCTCCCCACTGTGCTGCTTTGGTGATGTTGAATAGCTTTGTTTCACAACAATTATTTTGACTCATTACTGTCATGCTTTTCCACCTACCCCACCCCCAGAGAGGCCAGCTGGTCACACCTGCTAGTCTATTCTAGTCATTCACTATTTATTATTTCTTTATTTGTTCCTTCATTGAACACCATCTGCATTTATCTTTTTTATTTACCTGTTTATTGTTTTTTTGCCTCTCCCTTCACTTAAATGAAGCCTGTCAAAGCTCAAAGTCTCTGTGTGCTTTTATTCCCTGCTGCATTTCTACCACTAAGATAAGCACCTGCCTGTTAGTAGGTTCTAAATAAATATTTTACTCAGTGAATGAATCTCTCAACAGAAGCAGCTTTATTTATCTTTGGATTCTGGTGCTGAGCATAGTAACATGACACATGACACATGGTAGGTACCCAATAAATGCTTGTTACCTAGAAGTGCCATAATAGGAAATAATCTTCAGAGTAATTTTGGATAATGATAAGTATATATGTTCACCAAAGAAATAATAACATGTCATTTTGAAAGTTTTAAAAAATTCTTTTCTAGAAAAACACATAATTGATTTCTATTGAAGTAAAATACTTTTGAAGTGAGAAAGAGCTAAGAGAAAAAACTTAAGTCCAAGCGATTCTCTTTGCAATATAAATAATTTTGCATGGAGTAAAATGCAAATTGTATTTACAGCTTTTCTTGGGTGTCACTCTTCTAGCTTTTTTCATAATAATAACTTTTATTTATTGAGCACAAAGTATGTACTAGCTACCCTTAGGCGCCTTATATATATATACAAGGTGTCCCAAAAAATATATACATACTTTGAATAATTATTAATTCCAATGGGTTAAATATGAAAAGAAAGAAACATCAATTGAGCTATCAAAAAATACATTTTGGAGGGATACCCTATATTATATAGAACTGTGTCATTTAATCATAAAAACTCTTTAAGATGGATATAATTAACCTCAATACATGGTACAAAGAAGTGTCATGGTCAAGGTCACAGAAACAGGGTGAGCTTGGATTCCAACTTGGGTCCCCTTATGCCACAGGGTCATTCACCAACACAAAGTCCACAATTCAAAGAATTCAATCTTCAGAGTTCTATACAGTCCACACGACTTGATTTTTGCATTTTTTCTTAAAAAGTGATCTGTTTCATCTCCCTACCACTAAGTAGAAGAGCTAAACGGGCATAAAGCAATCTAAAGGGGAAAATTCCAAAGGAGCACAGGGACTGTTTTTTAGTTGGCAATCACTGCTGCTTCCTCTTCTATCTACTGTTTAAAATTCAGAGTATTCAAAGATTGAACACCCTTCCTTATCTTTCAAAAGTCTTTCTGACCAATCATCCCTTCTCATGATTCCAACTACTCTCTATGTGCTACCAGTAACCCCCAGGTCCCAGTCTCCACACCACATTGCCAAAACACCATTCCAACTTTATAAGCCCCAAAGACATGCTCAAAGTTGAACCTGACATCCTCACCTACCACAGTCCCTATTTTTCATGCTTTGGCTCATGGCATCAACATAGTTCTTGACTCTTTCTTTTTATGTTATAACATCCAATTAAGCCACCAAGCCCAATCCACTCCACTTCCTAGATGTGCCATTTATTGACTCAATAACATATTTATGGAGAACTCACTTTGTGTTTGAGATGCCACCCTGGTCATCTCTATCTGCCCTCTGTTCCATCCCCACTACCCCTGCTCAGATCAAGGCCTTCATCATCATTTCCTTCAATTTGTAAAATACCAACCTAGCTTTCGTGTAAGCTTCCAGTTTCCTGACATACCCTGTGCATATTTTCCACTGCCACAAGAATTATCTTCCTAAAACACAAATCTAGTATTATAACTATTGTCTTGAAAGTATTCCTTTCTCCCCTGGAGTCCATAAAGGTTATGTCAGAGCAGCATTCAAAGTCCATTGCACTTTGATTCCAACATTTTTTCCTGGCTCATCTTCTGTCCCCCACCCACCTATGCTCAGGCTTCACTAAAAGGTCACTGCTTCCCAAAAAAGACCATGCACTTGCCTGTGTGTTTCTTTGCAGATGTTGTAATCTCTGGTAGCATTTTCTTTTCCTCTTCTCTTTGCCTTAGACTTCAAGATTCATTTAAAATATTGCCTTCATTGTGAAGATTTCTCAGATGCTCTCAGGAGGACTGGATTCTCTTTGTTATACTGTCAAAATAAAGGGTGCATCGCTATATTATTTATTGCTGAAGGAGTGAATACATAAACAATGGCCAGACTATGCATAAAAATAGAACTCTGACCTGCAACCTGGCCAGAAAACCAACCCCCTTATATACAATAAATGGTCCAGCAAGCCAGCTGCTATACATCAGACTTGTAGGACATCAGACTGCAATCTCCAATAACAATCCAGAAAACAAAACAATTACTTCTTTAACAACCAGCCAAAAATGGCCCCAGGACTTAATAACTGTCAGCTTCCTTAATTTTTTTTTTTTAAATATATCTTTATTGATTTCAGAGAGAGGAAAGGAGGGGGAGAGAGAGAGGCAGAAACATCAATGATGAGAGAGTCACTGATCAAGCCCACAACCGGGCATGTGCCCTGACCGGGAATCGAACCCCGATCGCCTGGATCCTAGGTCGATGCTCAACCGCTGAGCCACGCCCAGCCGGGCAGCTTCCTTAATTTTTGTTCCCACTTCCAACTTAGGACCAACCAGAAAAAGCCAAAGCTGCAACACTAACCAATCACATAGGATGCTCTGTTGTTAGTTAGCCACCTACAGCTTACCTATGCAAATAGCCTCCAGTCAGGACGTGCTGGAAGCTGCCTCTTTTTCCATTATAAAGCTTTCTCACTCTTCTGCCTGTCTTTGAGTATCTGCCAAAATGCAATTGATTCCCTTTATATATAGCAAGCTCTGAATAAATAGCCATTGCTTTTCTCATTTGGTGGCTCTTCATTTGTTTCTACCTAGCTTAGCCAAGACCTGACACATAAAATTACTTAATAAATGATTTGATTTTTGTTGTTCTCATGCTGGTTCTTGTTTGATGGCTACTGCCACTATAGGATGCTTTCCACAATGATCCAAACTTACTGTCATACATTTTTTAGTAATATTTCCTTATTATCCAGTTAAAGTCTGTAGGATCTATAGTGATGTTCCCTCTTTAATTTCTGACAGTGATAATTTGTGTCTTCCCTCTTTTAGCCAATTGCCTATAAGTTGGATCACTCTATCTTCAAATTTTAAAAGTCCTTCCTACTTGGAAGGAGTCTGATGAACCTAATCAGTATGTGTATATGACTATATTAGTATTAAACTCCATGGTCTGATCATTAAAATCATTTGTATGATGGAAATTCCCAGTATTGATCCCTGTCTCTATCCCACTGTGAGATGGGTTTGACTAATAAAGCTCAAGGAACCAATTCCATTGACAGATGAACAAAGGGAAGTAAAACAAAATTTTTCTTTAAAAATTACTTTCTGACTATAAAATCAATGCATGTTTATTGTCGAAATTTTGAGACACAAAATATAAAGACCAAAATAGTATACATGCTATAATATTAATGTTTTGATATTCATCTATTGTGATGTACTTCCAACCCCAAATCTCTTTTGTAAATGTTGTTAAAATAACTTTAAAAAAAATCTTTCCATTATAAATGTCTTCCTTGACTCCAGCAAGTGACCTCAGTTTTTCCATGTTTAAGCCACGCTTTGCAATTTGCTTTTGGAAATGTGGTTAGGACTTAAGACTTTAAGTGTGTACTTGCTAATTCATTTTTTTAAAATGACTATTTCTGCAGTTCCTATTTGCAGGGACAGATGCTCCTGCAGTCTATCAATGTGTTTTTTTCCACTGATAACATTCTACTAACTTGTCCTCTGGTATGAAATGTATTCCAATTCTTCATCATTTTTTTGCAAATTCAAAATACCATATACTAACCAAGGAAGCAATTTACGGTTACAATTGAGATATTTATAACATTCTTATGTTGGCATTAAAAAAAATTAATTCTTGTTGCAGTTCAACTTGCATTTTTATTTCTTGTCATCACCCTTCCCACTTCCTAGTGGAGGTGTTAATGAGCAGTAAACAGGCAGAAAACAGAAAGAAAAGCAAAGAACATGGATAGTGTGCACAGTGTATCAAAGAGTAAGATGTAACTTGGTTGTCTTTGTTTTTTAAGTATATTGATTTCAGAGAGAGGAAAGGAGAGAGAGAGAAGCATCAACGATGGGAGTCATTGATCGGCTGCCTCCCACATGCCCCACACTGGGGACTGAGCTGGCAACCTGGGCATGTGCCCTGACTGGGAGTCGAACCGTGATCTCCTGGATCCTAGGTTGATGCTCAACCTCTGAGCCATGCTGGCCGGGCTATAATTTGGCTCTTATTCCAAGCTATTGTCATTTGTATTTGCAACAGGTGAACTTTATTCTCTTTTCAATTTGATTTGGCTCCCCGTAAATACCACTTAAAAATCTATTAGCCAACTTTTCCTAATGGTCATTACATTTATGACATCTGTGTCATTGAGAAATATAGATGACTGTGGTATGCCACATAGCCTAGGTGTGTAAGCTATACCATGTGAATTTGTGTAAGTGCACTCTATCACACTCACCCATTTCTCAGACCGTATCCCTTTCTTTAAGTGGCACGTGACTGTAGTCTTAGGCATCAGTCCTGACAACCAGATTTTTCCTTGTTCCTGAGCCCCAGTTCTTATCTTGTGCCCTAGGTAATAAGGTAGTTAAATGGCTACCTTATTTCTGTATGTGACTGAGCCCTTATCTTGGAGATCTGCCTCCTGCCTTATCTCCCCCAAAACCTTCTTTCTGTTGAACGCATGTTGGTGGCTGAGACCCTGTTTAATGCTTGCAAACTTCCCTAAAGCTGGTCACTTGCCTTTGTACATTTCTTAACCCCCTTTCTGCTCAATCCAACTTTTTAGAAAGATGACCCTGTCTCTTCATATTTCACTCCGAACACATTACTTTCTATAGTCTGCTAAGTGACTTCTAGTTTCTCATATTCCAAAGCTGGGTCCACCTTCCCCCCACATCCTCTCTACCTCCTTGTCCTGTGTGACCAACCAAGCTCCAGACCCCAGCCTCTCAGGCTACACTTAAGAAGGCTCCTTAGGACTATGTGCTGAGGGGGAAAAAGGATACTTCTGAAATTCTATACTGAAAACGTAATTTCTCTAGGTATCCTATTCAAGACACTGCCAAATATTAGGAAATTACTTTCCCTAATACAAATGTGAATATGTATTCTCCTGACCAGAATTTCCTTTCTGGACCACAACTACTTCCCAATGGCTCCTGCCTCTACCAAGGAGCCCTCCCTTCTGCTGCCAGGGCTGGAAGCACTTCCTGAGCTGACTCTCAGATATACATTACCAGAGAAACAGTGCTACAGAATATTATTATGTGTAGCTGACATAGCATCATTCCTCCTATCCTGAGTCATTAAACACGTAAATCTGAAATTTGTAACAAGGCCCAAGGACCTAATCATCATTTAAAATGTTGTGTCAGTGGAATATCATTTTGATTTCCAAATAACTGATTTAAAACTAACTTTGGTACCTAACATTCATGATATGAGAAACTTTCTAATTCTGCTTCATAGGTAGCCACAATTATTTCAACAGTAATAGCCATGCACATATATTGTTTTAAAATATATAATTAAGCATCACAAGTAAAAGCAAAGGCCCACATGTAGGCAGTCATGAAATGGTGAGTTTGAATTTTGCTTTTTCTTACTATAAGCAAGCTATCTTGTAATCCATGTTAGTTTTAATTCTCCCACTGGGGCAGAGAACATAATTATTGAATGAAGGCTTCTAACTAATGAAGGAAAAACTTCTGGCTTAGCTTTCAGTCTGGAAAATGGTGTCTTCCCACCAAAATCCAAGATGGTGCTCAGTAGTACTTATTATCCCTATTTCACAGATGAGAAAAAATGAGAATAAAATAGAAATATCTGAACCTGAAACAAAAAGGATACAAACAATGCTTCACACAGTATATATACCTTAATATAGTGTAAAGCACTAAAACGACCAATTCAATCAAAATTAAAATACAAAAAGAATCACACTACAATAGCACTAAAGGAAACCATAGGAGAATTCCTAATAACCTTAGAATGGGAAGGCCATCTAAGCATGACAAACCCAGAAGCTAAAAGAGAAAAAAAGTGATAAATGTGATCATATAAAAAATATATTTAAAAATTACTACCTGGCAATATAAGAGAAAGAAACATTAAAAGTCAAAAAATAAATGACACACCGGGAATAAATATGTGCCACTCACATTCCAGAAACTTCTGCTAACTAATAAGGAATAACAAAAAGACATCCTCAATAAAAAAGTGGGCAAACATTAAGAGCAAATAGTTCACAGTAAAGTAAATGTAGATGATTTCAAGCATATAAAAAAAAGGCCCAACCTCATTCACAATAAGAGAAATAGAAATAAAAAGTACAACTGCAAACCATTTTGTACCTACAAAATTGGCAAATACCAGAGTGGATAATCTATTGTACTCCCAAGGGTTTGGAGAAGCAGACACTCATATTTTTGTAGTGGGACCAGAGAGGTAAAGCCCTTTTGGAGGGGAATCTGTCAGTATCTATCAATATTTAACATATACAAGAATTCTACACCTAGGTGAGAAGCGATGAACATGCAGAGGTATTCACTGCAGCTTTGCCTGTAGTAACAAGAGACCGGAAACAACATAGGCAGGTAACTGCTTAAATACATATAATGCAGTACTAAGCATCATTAAAAAATGACACAGGTCTGCATGTGCTACTATAGAAGTACTTAAAGACATACTGTTAATTGAAAAGAGCAAAGTATATAGAAATATGCATATGGTCTCTTATTATATGTGGGAGAGAAAAAAAGTATCCATATCTGTTTTTAAATACACAGAATCTCTTTGGGAGACTACATAAGAAACCAGCGAATGTAATTTCATTCCAGGAATCATCAAGAAAAGAGAAAAAGGTGGGAATCTTATTTTTAACCACAAACCTTTGTACCTTTCAAAATTTAAATACATACCATGTGCATGTATTAACTATTGCAGAAATTGGATAAAATCTGTTCAGTTGTTAATGAGCAGGGGTATCTGAGTTATGTAGGACACACAATTTGAAACTATCATCCTGGGGCCTAGAGTAAACAGACAAGTGAAGTAACATCCTTGATAAGTTTCCTCCAACAAGCCCTTTTCTTATTTGGCTGTAATGATCCATGAACTCTAGGGCTTTTATTGCAGATGAAGCACTATTTGCAGAATTACATATCCATAATTTTGTCAGCCTATATATATTGTGGTAGTTTTAAAACATGCCCGTAAGTTCTTTGATAGCTTTTCTTTCAAGAGCTGCAGCTGAATTCCCCTCGCCTTGAGTGTGGCTGGACTCAGTGGCTGACTTATAATGAATAGAATATGGTGGGAATGATGGCGTGTCACTTCCAAGAATAGGTCATAATAAACATTATAGTTTCTGTCTTTCTCTTTTGGGTCATTTGCTCTCGACAAAGAAACTACAGAAAGACAGAAACTACAATGTGAAGTTCCATGGCATGAGGAGAGTTCCATGGGGTGAGGAACTGAGAACTCCCCCAGCCCCCAGTCCTATGGGAGCCACCTTAGAAATGGAGCCTGCAACCCCAGCTGAGCCCCAGTAGACACCTAGACTGCAACTCCATAAGGGCCAGAACCACCCAACTAAGCCATTCTCAGAGTCCTAACTCTCAGAAATTGTGAGATAATAAATTTTTGTTGTTTCAAGGTGCTAAGTTTTGGTATAATTTATTCTGCAGCAACGAATAGATAATAAACATATATTTTGATCCCTTCCACCCTGCACCTGCCCCCATGTGTCTTTAAGCTCGCCACACAGGCACTGCTTGCTCTTCCGCTTGGTCCATCTCTAGGGACAATGAACTCAGGTTGCCTCCTCGGCGACAGGTGAGAGAAGAGAGGAGGTCAAGAGAGGTGATAATAATCACTATAGGTTCTGCCCGAAGAGAGAGAAAACGTGAGAGAAAAAAACATGTCAGAACATTCCTTACACAATTCTCAACTACCACATAATAACTTTCCTCAAAACCTGCTGACTTGAACAGGTCTAGCTGGTTTCTTTCAGGACATCTCCCACCATTTACTTCCCCAATTTCGTTTTCATCTTTCTCCCAGACCAGGTGGTACATACTCTGGCTTTTAGACAAGAGCGGAAAATGTGGGATTTGGGGTTTATCCAAATAAACCCCAAATGATGCTTGCAACATCAACAAAGAAAAAAGATGGTAGCATAACTAGCTATTTTTTCTAAACCGCATGCTTTTTAAATATATGTAAATTTTGTTCAAGTAAATTTTACCATGAACCTGCTGGGGTTCCACAGTCAACAGAATATGTGGCATTCAACACTTTATCTTATATGACCTTCAAACCTCTCTCTCTGTCTCTCTATGTTTCTCTCCTTCTCTCCTCATCCTCACTCCATGATTTGGTAGTATTTACTTCTGAAATCATCTTAGTGTCTCAATGGAACTGCACTTTTAAAATAAGTTTTTGCAAAGGACAAGACTGATTTTCATCTCACACTAAGGGCCATTCTTAAACACACATGAAAGCATGGAACTGTAAAATCACTTCCTTTGACATTCACACATCTCTGCAATATATTTTTTGTTTGCTTACTACTGGAAAAACAACACTGCCTAGGCATTGTTTCTGCTGAGACACATCATAGTTTGTCCTTTGGCCCAGCTGCTATTTCACCTGACACAGGAAGGAAACCATTGCAACATCATTCCAACCGTCTAGCAACATTGGAGATCACACTTCCCTGCCAACAGAGCTCATATCTAGAGTGCCAGACACTGTACCCATATAGCCACCAAGCTGCCACTGCCTTTCGTCCACCATGTTTATTGGGCTCTTACCTAGATTCTGGATGGATGGATGGATGGATGGATGGATGGGTAGATGGTGAGGAGTAAGAATCTGTCAAAGTTTTGCAAGGTATCAGATACTGTGCTAGGTTCTATAAAAATGCTTTTTACATATATATTCTCAGCAAGAAGATAAGGAAACTGAGGCTCACATGTCATACAGTAACATGCTCAAGTTCACACATTAGTAGGTAGTGAAGTAGGAATAATTTAGATCTGGGTGTGTTTGACTACAAAGCCCATGGTCTTTTCATGGCACCATATTTTTTTATTCCACTATATAGTATAGCTATGACAGAAATAACACACATTTACAAGATATTTTTAAAACAGAAATATCCTGAGGAAACCACTTTGGGGGCTACCATAACTTAAAGGAAACGGTTGGTACTTAAAATCCTTTGCTTTGCATCTATTTACACCAATAACCTGGGAAACCACCAAGTGGCCTCCTAAAGGACTTACAGTCAGGAGGTCTCACCTGAAAATAATTGGCATCCAGTCTTATCTCTCTCTATAAATTAGTATGGGCCTGGTAGCCAAGCACACACAGGTGACCAGCTTTTAAACCAGGTTTGTTTGTTTTAACCAAACCGATGGCCTATAGGGCTCTGAACTCTGTATGGAGTGTGAACAGGATGATGCAGAAGAAACAGCTGCCTAGTTTTCAAGCCTGAAGGACTAAGATCTACAGTTCACTGGAAGCCAGGTCTGAGAAGTGAGCCAATGGGCACCATTCTCTCTCAGCTGTAAAAGCCTTTTAGCTATGACAAACTGGAGCGCCATGAAGCAGTGGTCAACTGCACTGCAATTTGTTTCTGAGATGACAAAGAACAGAAAGTACAAACAAGGCAAGGTTGGAGACCTCAGTAGGAGGCGCTGGGCGATCCTAGTGTTGCCGGGAGCCTGAACCGGGTCGTGTAACTTCTTTGCTTGAAAGCCCTCAATCAAGCAGGACCTCTGAGGCCTACAACTGTAATTTCAAACCACAAAAGAAAACAGAACCCTCTCAAACTTTTATTTTGCTGAGGAAGCGGATGATTTAAATAAGTCTGTTTGACACATGCCTATCTGACTTCCCAGTTCCCTTAGGTTTCCTGCAAGTCAGCCATAAAGCTATCCCCCCACTTGCTCTGACAGGATTTATGCATTCTACATCTGGTATTCAGCAAGCATATTTTTCTTCCTTTTTCATTGAACTTCTGCCCATACACACATACAGGGTCTCATTTTAATAGCGGGATTATTCCCTGTGTATTTAAATACACAGGAAACAGGAAATCATCTAAAAGAACACAGTGATCTCATGGTTATATCACTTTTCCCCACAAGCCCATTAGAGACAAAGACAAGATTCTGGAGCTTATAGCTGAAGAGTTTCTCAACCTGAGAGACTGGCTGACCTTAAGTTCCCTCTTCTGGTTCTTAACATAGTACAAATTAAGAAAATGAAATAGCACATTTATTCCAAAACACGAGAAAGAAAAGGATATTTTTTTCAAAATAAAAATGTATTTGGCTTTCAGAAATGTAAGAAGACACTCTCACATTTGGGTGGCTGACTAAGCAAGGAGCCAGAGGGTCTAGGGAAAGCCCTGGGAATGCAGGGAAGGTCTGCAGATATTCAAATGCAGCTTACAGTAGGCCAAGGGTTCTCTCAGAGATGTATCTGGAAGGTAGAATCCTGTATTTAATAAGTACTAACATATCTTGACCATGTTCCATTTAATCCTCACATAAACCATATGAGTTAAGTGTTACTAGCCTCATTTTACAGATAAGGAAACTGAGCTTGGACTCTTAAAGACTCAATGTATTGCAATGGAGAGTACTTCTCCCAGGTAGAAACTCTCTCCTTGGATTGATGTCTTATAGGTGCTCTGACACCCACCCTGGGGAAAAGCTTAAGAACACACTCTTCTTTACAGACACTGGGAACAGAATTTCCCAGGCTCGATCGCAACTCTGCTAGAATAGAGACTAGAGATGCTCAAAGAGATGCTTCTGAGAAATGGCAGCTCTAGAAGTCCTTTCTCCATCAAATAATAAAATAAATCAGGTTCTGTACACCTCAATGTATTCTGGTACTTTCAAAATTGCCATCTCTTCCTAGTACGTAGGTCAACTCTTGTTAACTCTAATGTTTGATTATTTTGATTATTTTATACCCCAAACATGCCAGAGATTAAACATTTGTGAGACTAGGACTCCTTTGTTTTGCCCCTTCAGCAACTCTCCTACTCCCAAATCTTTGATAACATCAAGGTTTTCCCTCACCTTGTTTGCCTCAGACATTTTGCTAGCTCTTACTCTAATTTTTTTTCTATGAATGTTCTCCTTTCCCACTTACCTAAAACCATCACCATCAAAACCTGGTTTAAATCTCACCAAAGGCTCCATTACTGGCCTTGTGGATTTTTAACTCCTTACACGTGCCCTCTAATAGTCTATGTAATCCATTCTATGGAACTATGTAACTTTGTACCTATTCTTAACACCTTGTAACTAATCGCTAGTCATTTTCCCTATAACATTCTTTGTCTACCTAACCTTACTAAAAGTTTTTGCAGAATGGCAGAGCATCACTGACTATTCTGAATCTTGAAATTGAGTGTGCATATAGTCATTTAGAACCAGTGGTGGGCTGGAGCTGGCTTGTGCCTACCGTGTTGTGCTGCACATTTCTTCCCAACACAGTCTTTAATTACATCATGTTGGTAGCCTGAACTTGGCCATTGTGAGGGTATTTATATCATGAATATCAGCAAATGCTACAAATCGAGGCTTTGTTTTCTGCCTTTAGAGAGCCGCTTTACCAGCAAGCACAGTGCCCTTGCTACTCAAAGTGTGGGTCACAGACCAGTAGCATCAACATCACTTGGGAGTTTGTTAGAAACACCAAGTCAGGCCCTAGTCAGTTTGGCTCATTGGTTAGAGCGTCAGCCTGCAGACTGAAGGGTCCTGGGTTCAATTCTGGCCAACGGCACGTACCTCGGTTGTGGGCTAGATCCCCCACTGGTGTGGGTGCATTTGGAAACCAACCAATTGATGTGCCTCTCTCACATTTCCCCCCCATCAGATTAACATGTAAGACAAAGAACTTCTAAAATCGCCTCTTAAAGTCTAGAGTTGATTCACTATACAAAGACTATGCTCAATGAGTGTTACATTGACTGAAATCCACAATGTAAAACTATTGCAATTCTCAAGGCTACTTGCCAAGGGCAAAGATATATTTGTCCCATTTACAGTTATTCCTGTAAAACTCTAAATAATTTGTTTTTTAAAGTTTGACATGGGACAATGTCCAATAGCTGGAAGAAATCAGGATTTTTAATATTAAATTAAGGACACATGAAACTAATAAGGGAGATTAAAAAGATTTTCAGACATGTAAAGTGGCAAAGCTTTGGGAAGAAGCATGGAAAATCTTTTCTTTTTATATGCAACTTTGATGGAGTTATGGTACCTAACATCTGCACAAATCAAATAAATTTTGAAACCATGGGCTAATAGTAAGAAAGCAGCTGTAGCATTTCTTTATTAATGGCTTATCCAGTGTAATAATATTAGAGCAAAAGATCCTGGGTAAAATTCTGGGTAAGATATTAAGAGTAAGCCCAGAAGTACACATGAATTTGCAATATGAAATTCCAATCTGCAGTAACAGGAGTTTCTGAAGAGCTGCATATTTGTGAAAGAATGCTAGATTATGAGAGCATAAACTTTAAGGTCAAATGGCTTGAGTTCAAATCCCAGCTCTGCCACTTACTAGCTGTATGATCCTAGGGAAATTACTATGTACCACAGTTCCTTACCTATGAAATGGAAGTGCAAAAGTATTACCTACGTCATTGCATCTGGTGGTTAAAACCACCACATATTACGCTCACCTGTAGCTAGGCATACTGACTCTGGAACCAGACTGTCCCATTTGAATCTTGACCCTACCACTAAGTGTGTGACCTTGGGCAAGTTCCCTCATTGTGAAATGGCAATAGAGTAAGTTAATCTATGTACAATGCCCTGGCCCAAAGTAAGGGCTCTGTGAGTATATTACCAGGGAGTTTGATTAAAAACAAAATTTTTTAGGAGTTTCTGGTCAAGACAGCAGCATAGGTAAAAGCAGTACTTGGAACCTACCACACCACATCAAAATTACAACTAATTTACAGAACAATCAGCATTCAGAACCACCTGAAATCTAGCTGAACAGAAGTCCTATAACTAAGCATATAAAGAAAAAGCCACTTCCAGACTGGTAAGAAGGGTGGAGATGAGAAGGATTGGTCCCACATCCATCTTTAGTGGATAATAATCAGGAGGGATATCTCAGCTGTGGAGGTCCCCCCTGAGGATCAAGAGGTCCCAGGCCCATACCAGGCCCCCAAGCCCAGGGTTCCAGTGCCAGGAAGAGAAGTTTCCCTAACTTCTGGCTGTGAAAACCAGCAGATATTGTGGCTGAGTGAGAGGAGGACTGCTGGAGTCCCAGGTGTTCCTCTTAAAGCCCCCCCCCCCCCACACACAGACTACTCAGACTCACTCACTCTGAGCTCCAGTGCTGGGGCAGCAGCTTGAAAGGTGCCAGGGACATGTGCAGAAAAACTGAATTGTCTGGCTTAAAGACAAGAGCTGGAAGGGCAGCTTTCTCTCAGACAAAAGGACTGGCAGAGGCCATTGTTCCTTTGCTGAGATCATCCCCCAAAGAGCAGACAGGTGGAACCATATCTGAGTTTCTATCAACCTGGCTAACACTGTTGGCCCCTCCCTGGAGATTCCCTGAGATCCCTTCCCAACCAACTTATGGGCCCACCAAGCCGTTTCCAGCGGCTTTTCCCTACAAACAGCTTCTTTTGGCTCACTTTGGACTTTCCTAAAATCTCTCAAACAAAGTGTCTGGCCTCTGCATACCCCATACCTCTTGCTAAGGGGTCCCAGGCCTGGCACTAGTAGTAGCCAGCCTCAGTTCACAGCTTGACCTCTCCCAGTCACCTCCAAGCCCAGCACAAGCAGCAAACATTTGCAGATCCTTCTGTAGCTCATGCTTGGTGATCCCAGGCAGGACACAGGCAGTGGCTAAACTTGGCCTGCACCTCCCAGAAGGCCTCAGAGCCAGTACACCAGGTGGACAACTTCAGACTATGCTGGATTACAACCCAACCACCTCCACGAGTGACACACTAAAGAGGAAAACTTGGCAGACACCAAAGCCCTGCTGAAGTGAGTCCTGCTCAGTGGGGTCAGCCCCTACACAGCAGCTCCTCTACTGTAGTCACAGCTGGTCCTCCCAGCCAATAGGTTTGGGGGTGAATCCCTCCCATTGACATGCCAACAGTAATAAAGGCTCAACTACAACAGGAGGATGCACACAGCTTACAAAGAGGGTGTACCTGGAATGCCTGGCTTAGGTGACTGGAGAGGCTGTGCTACTGGGCCCTACAGGATGCCTACTACATAAGGCAGCTTACCCAGACTGGAAGATGTAGCAGCTCTACCTAACACATAGAAACAAACACAAGGAAGCAGCCAAGATGAGGAGACAAGAAACAGGTCCAAAATGAAAGAACAGGAGAAATCTCTAGAAAAAATAAATGAAATAGAGGCAAGCAAACTACCAGATACAGAGTTCAAAACAAGAAACTGAGAATTTCAAAAGCATTATAAAAGGACATGGAAACCATAAAAAAGAACTAGTCAGAAATGAAGAATATACTAACTGAAATGAAGACTACATTATAGGGAATCAATAGTAGAGTAGATGAAACCGAGGATCAAATCAGTGATTTGGAAGATAAGGAAGCAGAAAACACCCCATCAGAAAAACAAAAAGAAAACATTTTTTTTAAATGAGCATAGTATAAGGAACCTCTGGTACAACTTCAAGCATATCAACATTTGCATCATGGTGGTGCTGAAAGGAGAAGAGAACAAGAAGTTGAAAGCTTATATGACAAAATAACAATAGAAAACTGCAAACTTGGTGAAGGAAACAGACATACAAGTCCAGAAAGCACAAAAAGCCCCACACAAGATGAACCCAAAGAGGTCCACACCAAGACACATCATAAATAAAATGTCAAAGGTTAAGGACAAAGAGAATTTTAAAAGCAGCAAGAGAAAAGCAATTCGTTTCCTACAAAGGAGCTCCCATAAGACAGTCGGCTGATTTCTCAACAGACAATTTGCAGGCCAGAGAGACTGGCACAAAATATTAAAGTGATGAAAAGCAAGGACCTACGAACAAGATTAATCTACCCAGCAAAGCTAACATTTAGGATCAAATGATAGATCATAAACATTTAGGATCAAAGAGGTTTCCAGAGAAGAAAAAGCTAAAGGAGTTCATCACCAAATCATATTACAAGAAATGTTAAAGGGTCTTCTTTAAGAAGAAGAAGGAAAAAAAAAAGATAAAAAGTATGAATAATAAAATAGCAATAAATACATCTATCTATCTATTAACAATTACTTTAAATGCAAATAGATGAAATGCTCCAATCAAAAGCTGTGGCACACTTACACAATGGAATACTGCTCAGCTGTTAAAATAAAAAAAATTTAAAAAAAAAGGGAAATTTTACCTTTTGCAACAGCCTGAATGGACCTGGAGATTACTATCCTAAGTGAAATAAGCTAGACAGAGAAAGACAAATATCACATGATCTCACTTATATGTGGAATCTAATGAACAAAATAAACTGACAAACAAAATAGAAACAGAGGCATGGATACATGGAACAGACTGATATCTGTCAGAGGGGAGGGGGTGTTAGGAGGCTGCATGAAAGAAGGTGAAGGGATTAGGCAAATATATATATATATATAAAATACATAGATACAGGCAATATTGTGGTGATAGCCAGAGGGAAAGGGGAATGGGGGCTATAAATTCAGTTAAATTCAATTAAAAAACATTTTTTTAAGACATATGGTGACTAAATGGGTAACAAGACTCTTATATATGCTGTCTATAAGAGACTACTTCAGATCAAAAGACACACACAGCCTGAAAGTAAAGGAATGAAAAAGGTAGTTCATAAAAATGGAAACAAAACAAAATAAAAGTGGGGTAGCAATACTTATACCAGAAAAACTAGACTTTAAAACGAAGGCTATAACAAGAGACAAATAAGGATCCAGTAACTCTTCTGGGTATTTATCTGAAGAAACCCAAAACACTACATTGAAAAGGCATATGCATCCATATGTTTATTGCAGCATTATATACAACAGTCAAGATGTAGAAGCAACATAAGTGTATCAATACGTGAATACATCAAGAAGGGGTGATCACTTCATAAGTTATATAAATGTCTAATCATGGGGTTGTACACCTGAAACTAATATTATATTGTACATCAACTGTAATTTTAAAATAAAATAAATACGTAACATTTTTTTAGATTTCCAATAATGTCCATCTGTCATTAATCAAATCAGCTGGAGTTGGAGTAATTAAAAAGCTATATCTATCCACAAATCTGCAACCCCAGACCATCAGCTTTAGAAACCACAGATTCAGGAATGTTTTCAGTAACTATGTAGGGGTATCATAGTCAAATGCAGTGCTTCTCAATGTCTTCTGGAGAGCTTTAAAAAACACTGATGACTGGGTTGCACCCTCAGGGATTCTGATGTAATGGGTCTCTGGTGTGGCCCTGGCATTAGGAATCCTGAAATCTCCCAAGTGGTTTTAATGTGAGGCAAGGATTGGGAACCACTGGCCCAAAGGCATAATTAAGCAGATATAAGAAACAAGCATGCAGTAATTTGGCATAAGCAGATTGACAAACTGGAATGGCCTCCATGTGGCTGTTGCCTGTTTTGTTTCTAGGGTTGGTCAGCTGACTCTGTAGATCTGGAATCTTGATAAGGGTATGCTTATGCAGGGCCCATCAGCTGGGGGTTACAGAGAAAAGGAGGTCACTCAGCAAAGACTGATTGGACTAGAAAGTCAATTAATCATTTACAAGAAGTACGATCACTTTCCAAAAGAAATAACTACTGTGGGAAACCAAGTTAACATCCCAACTACTTGACAAACCTATGAAATCAGGAAAAGGTCCAGAAGTCTGCAGGAACGGCAAGACCCTGAAGCAGTAATAAATTAGATTCTAGATTCTAGACTGATGGTTCTCAAACTTAGCTAAATATTAGCATCACTTGGCCTGGGCCATACTGCAGACCAGTTAAGTCAGAATCCCTGGGGTTTTTAAAAACTTTCCAAATGATCCCAAAGCGCAAACAAGTTTGAGAACTCATGAGATTATTATTCCCACAAGGTTCTCAACTTCCTGTTTTCCATGCTTCAGTTCATTTGATAATGCTTAAATTTACATTAAAAGTACTTGATTGATAGAAAACATGTTAACATGCTCTAACACTTCTCACACACAAAAACATCTACAAGCTTCCCTTTTGATACAGGTTCTTTTAAATAATGAGAACATAATTATTGAATTCTTATAACCAGTAAGCATGAGAAAAGTAATCCAAATATCAGAGTTGGGAAGAATTGGTTCATGCCTGATTTTAAAGGACAGGAGCTATTTATTTGAAGTTAATTTGCATTTATAGTATATATCTTATGTAACTACAGATAAAAAGTGAAGTAAGCCACAGGTTTTGTGACTCTTTTCATGACACCAGATTGCAACTACAATCACCAGTGAATCGGCATGCACAATAAGCAGTGAGTCTTGTCACCTAATTATAGCAGAAATGCTCTTTCCACTGAAGAATTAGTAGAGAAAAGAGAACTTCTGCATTTCCCTCCTGTTCATTACCAAGTGCAGTGAATTGCAAATAATAGGTACTCAGTAATGCTTTTAGAATTAAATCGCCTTGAAACCATTTCTTCTAAGTTGAGTTTAGACTACAACAAGGTAGTGATAAGTTAAACAACACTCCCATTTTTTTGGTCAAATACCAATAAAATATAAATTGTCTAAGAGAGCCCTGGTAGGAACATGAATAGGAGGCCGGCAGGAATTTCACAGTAGTTTAAGATCACTTTGTGACTTTGTAGGTTAATTAACCCTTCTGCATCTCAGTTTTCTCCATCCGCAAATAGGAAATAATACTAGTGATATCATAGGGTTATTTGGTATTGAGATATTTGTGAAATATATAAGAACATGACTTACAGCAATTACACAATAAATGTTATATGTTATTTTTATTAATGTAATATCATCCAATAGGTTATAAAAATCGGACTGGAAATAAAATATTGCACCATGTGTTTTACCCACAAAGTATGGGGGAAGAGGGTTTGGGAAATGCCCAAAGTATTTGAATTTCAAGTTGAAGGTCATTTACATACACTTATGACTGGAAAGGACTTAACCTTACCTGAATTTTATTTTCTTTATAGACTCAGTTACTATAAAAAAACATCCCTTAAATTTCAACCAAATTACACATCCAGGACTCTTTAGAACAGTGTGTTTATTTTTAATTTGAAGGTGCCCTTGGGTGTTCCCATGTTCACAGGCAAAACCAAAGACCTCAAAAGTGTTCAAGACTTGATTGGCCAGTTTGTGTTGGAATGTAATTTGCATCCCATACCTTCCTGAGCTCCCATGAACTGGAACTCAAACATTTCCTTGTGAAAGTAGCTCTGAGAATCAGCTGTTTGTTAGTTAATTTACTCAAGACCAAATTCTAAGCAGGCAACCACAAAAGTAGCTAATTTCCCCACTGGTTTAAGGAGGCTTCCTTTGTTGGCACAAACATATTCCTTTAAGATTTTATCTATAATAGTAATTCCATACTGCTTGAGATAAAATCTTTCTGTTCTCCTTCAGTCACCTAGGAGCTTGTATAAAATCTCTCTTAACTTTGTAAATTCATGAATCTTGAATTAAGCAGAATACAAAGGAAAACAAAATTTGAACAAATTCTGTTTTCTGGGTGCTTGGATTCTTTTAAATTAAATCTAAAATACTATAAAATTATTCTTATTCTAATGTATCTTCAATTTCTCAGTCATTCTTCCATTAGGATGTATTTACTTGAATGCCCAGTTCTGTGTATATCCCATGAAGAAATCTAAGAAGCTTAAGAAATAGCCACAAATCTCAAAAATTTTATAATTTCACAGGAAGACAAATAAAAGAAAGCAATTATAACAAAATATGATTAAGTATCAAACAGATTTCAAAGGAGTTCAGAAAAGGAACTGATTCGGGGTTAATTTGGTCCCTGCAGGAAAAAAAGCATAGAAAAGCTTACCTCATCAAACCCTCAAATCCTGTAAGGTTAGAGTAAATTTGCAACAGGCAGAGGTACTTTGAGAGATTATTCAAATTGAGAGAACAGTAGCAACTGTGGACTGTACATTTAGACCAGTGGTGGGGAACCTTTTGTCTGCCAAGGGTCATTTGGATATTTATAACATCATTCACTGGCCATACAAAATTATCAACTTAAAATTAGCTATGAAAAAGGCTGCTAGATTTATTGAATTTTGAGTCCCACCTGGTTGCTTGTCAGGGCCAGACAAATGATTTCACAGGCCATATATGGTCCACAGGCCACATGTTCCCCACCCGATTTATTTTTTAATTTTTGGTTCTTTTCATAGACAGAGGCTCAGTATGTTTTTGGATTTGATAATGGCCAAACCATGGCAGGGGCTGTGGCAGGGACAGAGGGTGGAGGGGGGATGGGGAGTGGAGGTGGACAGAATCTATGGCTATGGTTCTTCAGCTGCTCAGGTGTGAGGAGTGATCATGCTGGGCCTTCAGTGGCCCCTGGGAGTGGAAGCCTTTCCTAAACCCCAGTTGATGAAAAGAACCCACCCCTGCCCCTTCCTTAGTCTTTGAAGCTGGAGAGATCAGGCTTGGTCACTGTGGCTGGTGTTGATGACCATTTCTTGGCTGAGGTGCCTGCCAAAGCCGGTGGCCCTAGTTCTCGCCACCACAGATAGCCAGCAAGGCCTTCATGAATTCTCCGGAGGTGTCGCCTGCCCTCAATGACTTGGTGGAGAGACTTGTTGTATTTCCCAATGAACTCCTGCCAGATGTTGAGCAGGTTGATCTCATTCTGGGACACCATGATCCCGGTGAGGGTCTTCTCATCCATGCCAGCACCCTTCATGGGCTTGTAAAGTTTGTCGGCAAAGAAGAGAGGCTTGTTCTTGACACTTTGAACAATGGCCACAAATGTGTCCTTGACATCCCCAGACATCTCCTTCTTGATGACGTCCTCCACATCATAGTCAGTCATCTTGATGAACTCCTGGAAGAATTTCCGGAGGTGCGGATAGCTGTGGGTACATAGGATCATCATGCAACGTGTCTCCAGGGAAGTTTTGTCTCCACTGCTGGTCATGTCTGCTATTTCCAAGATCTCAGCAGCTACCTGGGCATCTTCCCGGGCCTTGTCCCGATCTTCTCCTCCCTCCTCACGGTTCCCTGTAGCCAGAGAAATCAGGATCCTTTTGAAGTGGCTGGATGTGTCTGAGCTCAGAGCAACCTCCAGGGACTTGTGATAGTCTTCCTTACAGGCCTCACTGATGGCCGGATTTCAGTGTTGGTTCGAGTAGCTAGGATTTTGATGAGAGCCTTTTCATATGTGCAGGCTCCCTCCATGGCCTTCTTTAACTGCTTGGCCATCATAATGGTCCAGTGGCATCATTAGCCCCAGAATCAGCCTCGCCAGGTCTCCAGAGAGCTCAGACTTTAGGTTAGCCATCAAGTTCCTGCCGAAGTGAGACATGAAGGTCTGCCAAATCTGTTGCTGCAGGGCATTGCTGCGGGGCATTGCTGCGGCGCGTGATGTCAATGATGGTGTCCTCATAAGTTCCAAGTCCCTTCTTGGCTTTCCTTAGCACTTCGGCATCTGCGTCAGGGTTGAAGTCGTTGATTGGACGCACAGTTCCATTCAGCTCTACTCAGGCCACTGCACTAAGCTCCCACATTTGATAGGCCACCTGCGCTGCCTCCAGGAAGAACTGGCCATCATCCTCATTATCTCCCCCACACAGCTTCAGCAGAGCCCTCTTGTATTCGCCAGAGGTGTCATTCTTGATCATGCTGTAAAGGGACTTCTCATACTTGGTCTGGAATATCTCCTGAATGTCGAGCATGTCCAGCTCACTACGGGAGACCATGATGTGGATCAGAGTGTTGTCCCGAGTCCCCAGGCCCTTCATGGCCTTAAACAGCCTTTCAGAAAAATAGTCAGTGGTGCTCTGGATACACTTTACCACAGCCAACATCAGCTTCTCAAAGTCCCCAGACAGCTCTGCTCTGATGCTGACTTCAATGGACTTCCCCATGGTCTTCAAATACTCATCAAACACCAATGGAAGATGCTGCTTGATGTGATTTCCCAAAACATAAATGAACTGGGCTTCATCTGTTCCCCATTTCAGTTCCCCTGCCTCATACAGGTCCTGGGCATCCTGTTGTACCAAATCCTTCCTCACTACATTGTCCTCTTCCCTGGTGCCCTGGAGCAGGACCACAAGCATCTTCTGGAAGTGGCCAGAGGTATCGCCAATGATGTCAGCCTCCAGGTCTGGCTGGTAGGCATCTTTGTATGCTGCCACCAGCTGGTGGATCTGCTAACTGGTCTGGGAAGCCAAGATCTCAATGAGGCACTTCTCATCAGTGCCAATGCCCGAGAGGGTGTCTTTAATTTCTTTTGCATCATAGTAGTCAAGCGGCCTCATTAGACCCACAATCAGTGATTCAAACTTGCCCATCAACTCATACTTCAGGTCTGCAATGAGGTCCTTGCCATAGAGGGACTTGTAGCACTGGCAGATCTCCTGCCTCTGCCTGTTGCTCCGGGAAGTGATCAGCTCCAGTATGGCCTCCCTGTCACTGCCGAAGCCCTTCATGGCATTATACAGAGCCTTGGCATCCTGGCCGGGGTTAAAGTCTGGGGAGTCATGAATGGAGCCATGGTACTTGGCACCCTGTGCTGGTCTGGCTATGGTCTCAGGTTCTGCAGCAGAAAACACGCTCGGCAGAGGCCTCTTGTCGAACACCAGTGGACCCGCAGACGAATGGGCAGACGCGAAGCTCGCTGGGTAGAAGCCTGTTATCGGAGCCTCCCCACCCAATTTAGACAGTCAGAAAATAGTAGGCAGTTTCCCAGGTAAGATGAATTGAATGCAACATTTCCAAACATATAGAAATAGGGACAAATAGTATTATTAGATATTACATATATAACGGAACTCAAAAGCAAAATCTCCACATAGGAGAGATTACAAGTCTCAAAGTCTGGGGTTTCTATGGTTATTCAAGGCCAGAATATGGCACAGGAAAATGTGTGCACAGCAGGAATCAGAACCGGACTCCCTGTGTAAAATCAGGAGAACTCCAGAAAGCACTGCACAAACCAGGGAGGAAGCAGAACACCTGCATACCCAAGGTAGCTGCTGGAAATGAGCCAGCAGCCCCACCCTGTGGGTGAAGAAGAAGTCTTCTAGGGATATTATAACCCCAAGACTGAGCTGCATGTGGCAGTAGGAACTGAATTCTCATTACCAATGCACTCTGAGATCACCAGGCTGAAAAACTAACACAAAAAATAATTCAGTGTCAGTGAGTCTTGAAGGTACTGACACACGCAGCAGTGGAAATCACCCCAGGGTAGTTATCTGAAGAAAACACAAAACCTAAAACAAAATAGGACACGCTCAGTATGAAAGACAGTTCATAGGACATGAGGGGCTAGCGATACAGAACAATGAGAAAGGGAGTTTAGAACAAGTATGTTTACAATGTTTGAAATATAAAAGAACTTGCATCTGTAAAATAAAAATTAGAGCTTTATTAAGCAAGCTCTAATAAAGCCAAGTCAAAGTACAGTCATTTTTTTAGTTTCAGCACATTGATTATACAGAAGACAAGTCATACTTAAAGATAAATTAGAAGACAAAACAGAACATCTCTGTAGCATGTTGGAGAAAGATAAAGCCATAGAGTATATTAAAAAGCTAGGAATCACAGAAACTCTAATAACTGCCTTAACAAAAATTCTAAAGATGTGAACAAAATGTGGATAGACAATATTCTAAGATGCCATGATGGAGAATTTTCCAGAAATTAGAAGATATAAGTCCTCAGGCTACAAATATCCACCAAGAGTCAAGAAGAGTAAGTAGAAATATGAGAGGAAAGACCCAAGTGAGCCAAAAAAAAATTGTATCAAAGATTAGCGAGTAATATAGTTGAGAAGGTCATCTGGGGTTGATTACAGAAACTCTGGACACCAGGCTAAGGACTGTATCTTGTAGAAAATGGGTGCTATTAACAAATCTGTCTGTGGTAGGGCCACTACAAGAAAGTGATGCTTTAGGACATTTGAAACAGGAAGACAGCAGTGGTACTTTCCATTAAAGAATAGTTTTCTATCCAAATTCTTGTCTTATATCTTTTCTATATTTTACATTTTTGTTAATATTCTAGAGTCAAAGTCTTTCCTAATATTCTGAAATGCTACTTTCAAATATTACAAGAGCTATTAAATTCTAAAGATATAAAAAACAAAAAAACAGACACTACAAATAAAACCTTAAGAAGCCATTTAGTTTATATTCATTGACCAAACCTTGTCAAATGAATTGAACAGATAAATATCTATTGCTTTTAATTATCTGCTCTCCAGAAAGGGAGATATTTATTCATGTACTTGTTAACAAGGTTGAAGGCCAAGTACAGGCCAATGCTTGAGGGAACTGGGTACTTGCTTAAAGTCTAGTGGGGAGATAATCAAAATATTCATTACTACAATAATGTGAGATATGTGTGGTCAGTGAAGTATGCATTTTGTTGCTACAGGAGCCTCAGAGGAAGAGGACTCATAACTAGTGGAGTGTTGGGAGACTGAAGAGGAGGAGGTTATAGTGATGCTGCATCCGAAAGGTTGAATTAGCTAAACAGAAGGCATCCTCGACCTCAGGACACAGGCAGTGCAAGTCTTTTGTTACGGCAGATGCACACAGAACAAATGAAGACATCCTGAAAATGGAGCTGGAGAGACAGATGTAAATAGAGGTCGATTATGAAGTGTTTTCTCAGTGCCATCCTATAAAGTGTAACTTTATAGGAAAGGTGATAGGAAGTCAATAAACACCCTGTAGCAGCAAACAGCAGGGTTGAATTTGCATTTGAGAATCATCACTTTGGGAGCAATGTGGAGGGCGGAGAGTGAAGACCAGGTAGGGAGACCAATGAGAAGAACACAATAATCTAAGCAAGAAATGATGAAAGTCTCAACTGAGGCTTCTTAACATCGCAGATGAAGAAGCAAACGTGTTTTTGTTTGTTTTGTTTGTGGCGTGGAACTCTTTTTCATAAATGAAATCTTATGTGAACCTACAATATAAAACAAACAACTGCAGAGCTGATGGATGTGGAATATTTGAGTCACTCTGCCTCCCCTTCCCCTTGCATCCTGCAGCCCCTCCTGAGGTCCCTCCGAGAAACCACTGCACTAGAGAGAGATGTTTAAGAAGTAGCATCAATGTTTCCGCCCACTTTATTTATTAACTTTCCTACTGTGTAATAATTGGTAGTGGCAAGTTATTCTTTACTTTCTAAAGTAAACCTCTGCAAGAGTTTATAAGACGCCTTTCCTTGTTTCTTTAGGCATCAAATAAATACTGCACTCGATAAACCTCTGTGTGTCTTTAGCTTCTGCAACCAACATGAAAACCTGGTTGATTATAGTCTTGTGTAAGCAGACATCCTGATCCTCTATTTCCTGAATCGGTCTGGGTGTGATGACTTTGGATTCTGTATGCATAAACAACACGTTTTTAGATCTCACCTATTCTCACTCTCTATTCTCTCCTTGAGAAGAATCATCCACCTGCATATTTTCAATCTCTAGCTATAACTGCATTATTGTGTACAAATATCAATAGCTAGCCCTGACTCAATTTTGAGCTCCATACTTGCAGTTATTACTGGACATATTTAATTAGGTTCTGCAGACACCAGCACTGGACAAAATGAACCTTATCATTCTTTACTCCTTAGTTTTACTCACTAACCTGAGTACATTGGCACCACTTAGTGCTTACCCAGTAATCATTCTTTTTAGCTCCTCTCTCACTCCCCACCAAATTATCTTGGTTATTTGTTGTTTCCAGCACTTTAAGACCACTCACTGCTGACTGCCTCCTTCCCTGAATTTATGTGACAGAGACTGTGATGCTTAGCAAGCATTCCATCTGCTTTCCCCCATTTTCCAGCTTCCTGTGGTTAGGCAGAGCCATGTAACTGGTTGTGACTGCAGGAAGAAATGGCATGGGTCACTTTCAACCTGATGCATAAAAGAGCCAGGGCACAACCCTGTAGTTGCCTCTTTCCCTGCTGCAGTGACTAAAAAAGCCATGTGTTCCAGATGGTGCAGCCAAAATGGTAGAGCCTGAGTCCCTGAGTGATGTTGTGGAACAGAGCCCTCGCTGACCTGTGAGGAGCATATAAAAAGAGGGGGAAATATCCTTTGGTTGCACTAAACCACCGACATTTAAGCATTGGTTGTTTCCACACCAGAACCTAGCTCATGCTAACACTTGCTGATTGGCCTCATCTTCAGGACAGCCCTGCTTCGATCCTCTAAACAACCTTAAAGGTGATCCTTTTAAAATGAGTGTATTATCATGTCATATACACTTCACCTCTATGTCCTGCACAAAACTCTTCCATGGCTTTTCCTATCACCTAGACCATATATTCCAAAGTCTCTGGCACAGTCTACGAAGGCTTTGTCTGGCACAACCCGCCTTACAGTTTCATTTCTCAATGGCCCTGAACACTCTCGCTGAGCCCACCTGCCTGTACATCCTCAGGTGAGCTTGTTCATGCGCTCTGGGCCTTGAAGAGTGCTGCTGACTACATGTAACATTCTCCCCACCCCCACCCTAGACTGCCTAGCGAACACTCCTGTCCCTCACTCAGAACTCATCTCAGACACATCTTTTCCGTGGATGCCATTCCTGACTATAAGAGGCAGAGGTAACCCTACAACAGTCTGAACTCAGCTACAAAACACATCCCACAGGAGCATAATTCTGTTTTTCTTGTTCCCTTTGTTCCCTGTCTGCCTGTCTTTGGTCTATTCCATCTCACCACTAATTCCCAGTTACACAAAATTCCTCATAATGAATGCCATGAAAACAACCAACCAAAAAATAATTAAACATGAAAATCAATACTAAAGCTTTCACTGAGTTTTACAAAATAATGTAACAGGTTGCTTTCCTTTCTTTTCAACTCGATTTATTGAAAATAGAGACTTTAGATACCACAGACTCTGTGTACATTTAGATATTTAAGTAGAAGAAGAGGACCTGAGGACAAGAGGAATTCAGTTGAGGTCTAATTTTATCTATCTGACTATAATTTGCTACTGATGTCCTGGTAAAGCCCAAGTAATTACCACTACCTACATCTAAAAGGAATGGATTTGTAGCTTTCATAACAACATTTTTGGCTTGGTAATGTGAAATATTTGCTTTTTAAAATCTTGACTGTTTCCTATTCTCTTAATCATTATGACTGTTTTTATTAAAGAAATAACAGTTTAAAAACACATTAATTTCATCAATTTTGACCCATCACAAAAGGTTTATGCTTTTTAATGAATATGCATAGAAATGTCTTAGGAAAATTATAAGAAATTGATTTTTGCCTTGTTTCTGACCACCAGTTATAGAAACTATATCCAAAAAATTAATTTTTTGCTTTAATTTTCTAACCTGGCACTTCTAAGGATTTTTATCTAAGGATCCTTAAAAATCACTTGCTTTCATCTGCAAAATGGGAAAGTCCAAAGGTTTTATGGCTTGAAAAGGTCAAAAGACTCAAAGAGCTATGACTTTTAAAATTTTTGTTTGATTCCAAAGCAACTGCATACAAAACAAAACTTTGAAAAACTACAAAAAGAGGGAAAAGACCAATTAGAAATTAAAATCAGTTGATGAATATTAATCAGTCAAGGGATCAACTGACACAGTGCTAGGACCAGTTGAAATTAAATAATATCAGCATGTGTGTAAAATTCTAAATTTAATAGAATTTTCCCTCTGTGGCTATGAGGCAAAGTATGAACTAGACTCAAATGGTAAAGCCATCTTTACGTCTCACTTCTGCAGTTTGATATCTGTCCATCTATTTACTTTTGCAGATACACATTCCTTCATGAAGTGGCTATTTATGGAACAATTATACTGTACAAAACATTGTGATAGTTCTCTTACCTTAAATAACACTTGACCTAGTTCCTGATTAAAATATGTAGGAATTGTTAAAACATTAACATATCAAGGCTTAAATTCTCAACAAAGATGATGCAGAAGCAATACCAGGGACAGACAGAGCCAGTGGCCCCAGAGATTCTATTTGCTGACTCTCCCTGATATTCGTTGTCATCCGCATCTCATCCATTTAACTGTAATTTACAAACCTTCTCATGAACTTGGACCATTTTGGCAAGGATTTGATTTGGCAGCTGTCCTTGAAATGCAATATAGTGCTCTGTAGCCATAATGTATAACCACCTTTCATGACCCATATGAAATACACGGGTACAAATGTAAAAAAGCTGGAAGGAGATGGAAGGGAAGGGGAGTGGATGTTGGAGAAAGAGAGCATATCCCCAGCTCTCCTCTCTCGTTCTAAAGTCCAGCACATGAAAGAGCCTTGGGCAGGTTGGGTGCCAGCTGGCCAGCAGCACTTGTGACTGCGGAGGCTGAGGCCACTCCACAAATCTGCATCCTCCTTAATCCCACAGCTCATTATGCAGTCGCCTCACTTGGCCTTCCTTATGCTCTGTTTTCCTCATTTCAGTACAGAAGAAACCAACACTAAAAATGTTTTGTGCATATCACATTAACTTCATTTCATCCTGATTTACTCTTCTCTCTCTCGGAGGAAAATGAAATGTGGTTTGGTTCTCCAATTTGTTTCCATTAACTCTGTTCTCTGTCGGGTCACTTAATCCCAGAAAGGTTCATGGTAGGTGTACATGTATGGCTTCATGTTATTCTGTACCTGTCACCTTTGCTTCCTTTTTGAATCATGTTTTGTTGGTTCTACTTCAAATTATGAAACAGATTGCTCCCCAGATGACATGACATCATGCATTTTTAATGGGTACAACATGGAAATTAAATGCTTTTAAACTCTTCTGAAACAGTAGTAAGATGGATCTGTTACCACGCTGATTTCATTTCTAGTCGAATATTTAATTTAAAAATTCATAGCAACATGTCAGTAAATGGCAGGCTTCCAGCTAGCACTTGTGGAAAAATGTGTGGACTGTAACACAAGATTCTCTTGTCAACCTGATCACCCTTTTGTTGTATATGACACAGAATGGCTCCTGAAGGACAGAAAACTACCTTTTCCTTTCCACAACTCCAAGATCTGGCTCAGGATAGAAAACAGAGTGGATGCCTACTAAATATTGACTGAAAGAATGAATAAATAAATGATGGAACATATAAACTTGAATACTTTCTATGGATGGTAGAAATGATGAAGAATCTCTTTTTTCGTCTTCTCAAGGTAAACACCTTAATGTAATAAAAAGGGTATTTTTCTTCAAAAAACGAGAATTCATAGTTGAATAGTTTCCATCTCTCTAAAGTTTCTGGATAAAGTGTCCTTTGGCTACCACTCTGACCTAATTCCCTACTGCACCCACCCCTACCCAAAATTAGTTCCAGGCCCTTAGCCTCTTTGTTGTTCCCTGCAAACATGCCAAGAACACTGACACTCCAGTGCCTTTGTTCTTCCTGTTCTCCTGTCTGGGACGCCCTTCCTTCCAATATCCCCCTGGCACGCTTCCATTCAGGTCTCTGACCAAGTGTAAACTCAGAAATGTCATCCCTAATTCCCTTACTTAAAAAGCACACTTTCTGATCACTTTCTCGCCAGTACTCATTGCCATGTGATATCCTGTGTATTAATTCGTTTATTTTCTGTCTCCCCCACTAGGACATGAACTCCATGAGAGCAAAAGCTTCTCTATTTTGCTCAGTGTATCTCCTCAGTGTCCAGAACAGTGCCTATCAATAAATATTTGGTAAATGAATAAATAAATTTAGGACTTTTTCAGTTAGCAAGATGTTTAATAAAGAGGTAGCACCTACGGTAGTGAGAAAAGTAGTTTGGGGTGAGAAGGATTCAGTTCTACCATTTACTAATCAAGACCTTGGACAAATAATTTAACTCCACTGGATCTCAGATTTCCTCTCAATAAAAAAGGTGTAAGAATTCCTACACCGAGAGAACATAAGAGAAGAGCAGTTTCAGGGACAGAGACAGAAATGGACACGTTTTCCAGAGCGTAAAGTCATGTGTAGCTGATGTTAAGGAATATTAGTTAGGAGTAGAGTGAGATTTCTAAAACTCTGTATCTTATCTATCTTTCTGAATTTTATTTCTCAGTTTTCTTCAAAACAATGAATTATTATAGCAAATTAATTCAATTTAATAATCACAATTTAAAAACTGAAAAGACACGCAGAAAACCTCAAAAGGTTCTTGATTCTATTTAGAAGCAAAAGGTCCTTGATTTCATTTAGGTGCAGGACAAGTTTTTCCTTGCTGCCTCCCCTGCACCCCTATAACAGCTCCTCTATGCCACTTCAGGAGATTCTGGAGGGGCTTCCAACCCGGGACTCCTCTTTTCCACTACGAGGTGGATATATGACCTGGGTTAGCATCCTTTAATCTGGGACTGATATTAGCATTGGCCAAAAAGCAAGCCTCTCTCCTTCTGAGAAGACTAGGTATGCTGGTTGCCCTACTTTGCATCACATAGAAAGAAAAGACCATTTAAAGTAGGAATGATGCCAACACAGTGAAAGTAGAGAGATGGAGTCCTGATGACATTAACCTGCCTGAAATCAACTCTACCTTTTATACCCAGGCCTTTCAAGTTATGTAAGCCAATAATCTTTTCTTTAAGCTCACTTGCGTTGTTAGAGGCTTAACACATACAGGAGGATATGGAGAAAACTGTGAGTTTGTGTTCTGCTCTGCAGAAAACAAGAAGACAAGACTTGACTCAAAGCCCAAAAACAATAGGGTGAAAAAACGTTTAACTAACTCCTGCATTTTATTAAAGGAAAGCCATTTTATCCCCAACACACACCAATTCCCTATTTTCAACATGTTCTTGCCTTCAGCCCCAGGCCAGAGGAGCCCTAGTAGTTGCTTGGAGCTGAAGAAATTCCTGATCTCACTGGCTGGTGTGGAGCATGTAAGGACAGAAGTCCCAACGCAACTGCTAGTCAGCAAGAAGGGAGTCATATTTCTGTCATCCAGGCTTGGGTTCTGAATACATTTCACACATGATCCTTAACGCACTAAACAGATTGATTCTGAAACACTATTAGTTCAAGTACGCTGAGTTCAACAAGTAATCAGGTTGCTTATAAGCAAGTGTTTGAAATATACTATATTCCTAAACTGGGGACTGTCAATAATTTTTACCACTGTAAATGTGTATGTGTGATATATATGATTCATTGTTCATTCTCAGTTACAAAAGAGTAACAGTTTTTAAAGTGTGGTACAGAAAACCTTAGAGGTCCCTAAGACCCCTTCAGAGTTCCTGAGGTCAAAAATACTTTCATAATAATTCTATGGCTTTATTTACCCTTTTCACTCTCATTCTTTTACAAGTGTACAGTGGAATTTTCCAGGGGTCTAATGACGTGATGTCATAACAGATTGAATAGAGAAACAGAGGAGAATCTTGCTGTTTACTTTTAAACTAGACATTAAAGAGATCTGTAAAAGAATAACAAACGTCTCTCTTTGAAGATTATATTTTCCATAAATATATGTTATTTACATTCATATAAAATGGGTTTATAGTTGTTTTCAAGTAAATAATACATACATTTTTTTCAATTTCTTGGTTTTAACTTCTAATCTGGTAAATATTGACAAATATAACTCACATAAATAAAAGATCCTTGAAGTCCTCAATAATTTTTCAAAGTATAACAGACCTCTCAGATAAAAAGTTCCAGGGCTGCTGTAATAGATGAACTGGTTGAAAATACACGCAGGTAAAATTTGTAAAAACTGGATATTGCATAAGTCTGCTATCAAATCTAAACCCTCTCTATTTTTTTATCCTCACCAGAGTATACGTTTATTGATTTTAGAGAGAGGAAAGGAGAGAGAGGCAGAAACATGATGTGAAAGAGAATCACTGATCACTTGCTTCCTGTACAGGTACCGCCTGGGGAGTGAACCCACAACCTAGGTACATGCCCTGGCTGGGGTCCACACCCACAACCTTTTGGTGCATGGGAGGACACTCCAACCAACTGAGCCATTTGCCTAGGGCTAAACTCTATATTTTTTAAATATAAAAGTTTCTTTGGCAAGCCTCAGAAAGAAATTCTTAATTAATAAAAGGGGTATTTTACATGGTGACATTGATTTTAAAGTGCCTCTATGAGACAGCAGTGATTTCTATGAAATGCTGTTATCTTTAGCACACCTGTACTCATCAAAAAAAGGTAGTACTTTTATGGATGAGGAGGCCAGGCCTTTTTATCAATATCATCTAAAGAAGGTGTTGGCAAATTTTTTGTGTAAAAGGTCAAGTTGTAAATATTTTCATCTTTGCAGGACATGTGATTTCTGTCTCAGTTGCTCCACTCTGTCACTGTAGAGTGAAAGCAGCCACAGGTAATACAAATGAGCATGGCTGTGTTCCAACAAACCTTTACTTAGGAACACAAATTGGAATTTCACATAATTTTCATGTGTCATGAAATACTATTCTTCTCTGGTTTTTAACAATTTAAATATCTAAATACTATTCTTAGCTCATGAGCAGTACAAAAACAGGCAGTGGGTTGAATTTAGGTACAGCCTACAGTTTGCCAACCCCTGGTCTAAAGTACATTCTGCAGAACTTTAATCCTTAGAGATCCTCTGTGACAAAGGGCTCCATGATATAATCAGAGAGGGTACAGTAATGGTGCTTTTGATTCTGCCATTACATAGCTAATTTTGTGTGATTTTCAGGATGTTTTCCAAACTTTAACATGCACACAAATAAATGATCTGTGATCTTGTTAAAATGTAGATTCTGATTCATGAGATCTGGGTGGTACCAAAAAGTCTGCATTTCTAACAAACTCTGGGTAATGCTAGTAATCCCTGGGTTCAGGGTTCAGGAAGGGACTTCTTGCATTGCACAAATTCAGTAAAATTCAATGAACACTGAAGAGAAGAATCTGTACGTTCACAAAATCCCCAGGCAATTCAAATGCACATTCAAATCTGAGAAGCACTGCTCTAGAGCCAATTTCCACAAACACATATCTTGGTGCATTGGAAAGTCAGCCCAGTCATACTAAATAATTTCTACCACTAGTGAATGTAGTCTGAGTGCTTTTGAATAAGGAAAGAAAAGAAAGGAATATTCTTCCCTTCTAAGACTCTGTTAAGGGAACACCACTACATCTTAAAAAATCAGAAATGATTTATGAGATGACCCTGGCCTAAAATCTATTCAT
The DNA here is from genome assembly GCF_964146895.1 of Miniopterus schreibersii. Lineage (NCBI taxonomy): Eukaryota > Metazoa > Chordata > Mammalia > Chiroptera > Miniopteridae > Miniopterus > Miniopterus schreibersii. The sequence goes on along the minus strand of NC_138107.1, from coordinate 72,730,226 downwards.
GAATCCACATTCATATCCAGGACCAAGAGCTCAGAGGCCAGTTATAAAAACTTCTGATATCAGGGAATAGCAAAAAGAACTACATCACAGAGCCACAAAATATCTTTCCAAGAATGCTAAAAAAAAATTTTAAAAAAATATATCTTTATTGATTTCAGAGAGAGGGAAGGAGAGGGAGAGACAGAGATAGAAACATCAATGATGAGAGAGTCATTGATTGAGTCCGCAGCCCAGGCATGTGCCCTGACTGGGAATCGAACCCTGATCGCCTGGATCCCAGGTCGATGCTCAACCGCTGAGCCACGCCCAGCTGGGCAGAATGCTAAAAATTTTGATAAAAATGTTGCCACTAATGAAAACTGGCAGGAACACAAGTAGTCAGTAATCAGTAAAGCCACACCCTACACCTTCAGCACATCATTTGGGGAGCTGGCCTGAGGTGGTAATCAAAAGCTTAGTGCTCTCTCTCCCAACCAAAGGTCACAGAACAGGTATACACACCCTGAAAGGCTTATAATTATTATAGAATGCACATGTACACAAAACAGAAACCATCTGAGGTTACTTGATAAATATCTGTTGAATTATATCAAGACTACCAGACTTACGTTGTGAATAAAAGAGTTGTCATTTGTATGATCAACTGTAACAGAGCCCTTGGACTCAAGAATGCTATATTTTGGCATTTTGAGTTGGGAGTGGTGAAAGGGGGCTTAGGAAGGGGCTTGTTTTTGTAAGCTAAGTATTAAAAATCAGCAAGAGATGTTTGGGACACCATGCTGGGGGCGGGGGTGCTGAGGGGAACCATGGTCTTGTTGATAAGAGTACTGAAAAAGTTCAAGAGCAGAACCAAGAACACTGAGCTCTTGAAAAGTGGTCACTTATGGTCAATAAACAAAGGCACCTAGTCAAATAAAAGAGAACAGCACAATTACATTAACTCAGTCTAGCAGAGTTGGACCTTTAGAGGCCACTTGAGTCCTGGAGAGCTTTCCCTGGGCACTGCATGAAGGAAGGGACTTGGTACATACCCTTTGTTGATAGACCTAGCTGCCTAAATCAACCAGGTCTTTTATTACCTTTCCCCTCATTTATTTTTTTCAACCCCTGGCTTCAGGCCTGACTTGTCCCTCCAAACCCCCATCATAATTATGTTTTTATCCTTAGTCTTAGAGCACATTCTATCTCTTCTGGCTATTGCCCTAGCCATTTATGACAATAGTTTTACTTTGTCATTTTTCCAATGAACAAGAACTTCTTTGAGTAATGTTTCTCTTTATTTCACAGTCCCAGAATCATTTGGTATTTATCACCTGATCCACCTTTGCATGCAGGGTCAACACATTCCATCCGATCAGAACAGATTACATTTAATAGTCTGACCATTATCTTTGGTTTACCCTGAGCTCTCGTTCTGTATCTTTTCATGTATATTTTCAGCTGTGCTTCTCTCTTGACTCCACCACTAGATAATTTCTTATTTGGGTAAAAATTTTCATTTACTTTTTAAACTTTTACAAAAAGTAAAGGCCTTACACACACCATATACTTCCCAAATTTTGATGATTGAGCGACTCTTAGGAAATATATATTGAATGCCAACAATATTCCCACACTGATAATAGTTGCATAGATCTTGGCTGATATGTTCTCTAAAACAGTAGAGATCATTCATTCATTAAGAAACAACATACATCCACAAATGGCCAATACATCTTGAACAGTTCTTACCTGGGTCAAAATTGGACAGGCAGCTAGCTACCTTTAGGCCAAGAGAAGTGTCAAGAGATATGCTTTATAGCACCTATATTCATTATATACAATAAAGCCACTGGAAAACCATTTGTAACTTAGTTGAACTAAAACTATTGAACCTTGTTCATAAAATAAAATAATGTCTGCAATTTTAAATAAATACCTTTTCTAAATACAGCTAATTGTTGGCATACACATATAAAAAATTTTAAATCTTTCAAGGTCAGAAGATTAAATTTTCCTCTTAAAATACAAAATTCTATATCCAAGAATTTTTTCTCTAATAGTCAATACATAATGAATCATGCAATCTCATATAACCTCAGCTTGATTTTAAGCTAAAGACAACATTAAATTTATTTTGTGTAAGATCAGAGCTTTATACACCTATTATCTGCTCTAAATATGTGACTTAATAAAGACAGGTTGATAAGGCATATTGCTCACTCATCAAAACTGAAGAAGTTTACTGATTGGGTAATTATATTCATAATTACAAAATAATTGAAAGGCATATTTAGGATGAAGAAAACATTCTAAGACTGCCTTTGAAGTCACTTGTTTTTCTTGTTAGTATTTAGTTTTAGTTGGTTGTTTATAGCTAGCTTGGAAGCTTTAGAACACTTGAAAATATTCTATGGCTTTTGAAGTATTTGCCCTGATATATATAAAAAGATTTTCATGGTGGAAGTTACCCCTCCCACCTCTCTAACTTGATCTTGCTCTGCTAGCACCTTCCATACTTTATCTTAGAGAAAATCACAGATATCAAAAAAATCAAAATAACAAAAATCCCCATCTTTTAAACATTTGCTATATTCAGAAATGTGCATTATCTTAGTGACAGTGAAATACAGCAGCTCTATGCAAGGTTTTCAGCACTGCACATAAAAAACAAAACCAAACCTGAGGCGCAGAGAAGTTAGCTGCTTTTATCCAAAATCACACAATTAGTAAGTGATGAAGTAAAGTGGGCTCATATCTGACTCTAAACTACAAGTACTAAATAATAAGAACAAGAACAACAAATATTTATGGAGTACTATCTGCCAGCTACCTAAGCATGTCTCAAGGTTATCTCAATCCTCACAACAGCAGCATGAGGTAGATTCATTTTAAATCTCAATTTTTGGATGAGAGGTTTAGGCATAGAGAAATTAAATAACTTGTGTAAGTCTACATTGTTGATGAGGGGTAGCATAGAGATTTGAATCAGGCTAGTCTGATTCAATGTCTACTTGCTTAATCATTATTACTCATGGACACTTATTTTAAGAATGTTATCTTAAACTATCTAGCCACCAATACTACTCTTATTCATACAATTCATATATATGTAATGTATTGCCAAAAAATTATTTGTGTTAGTGTTTATTTGCATTAATTTAGCTCCCACCATGTGTCAGGAGCGCTAGGTTTTATGGAAAAAGAAACAAAGAGACACTATCTCTGATTGAAAAGTTCCCAATAGAGTTGGAAAAGATACATGCTAATAAATGCTATCGGAGGAGATAAGAAAGAATGGCTCTCTCTACAGCAGCACAGAAATGCTTTATAGAAGAGATAAAGTTTAGGTAATAGGTAGAGAATGAAGTAAAATTGCCCAGCTATCATCCACTCTTGGTGTAGAGTACTCTATGCAGTGGAAACGCATGTGAGAAGATAACCTAGTTAGAGGAATATCAGTTGTCTCATTGTTACTACAGTGGAAAGTGTATATGACATTGACCCAAGAAATGATCAGGTAAGCAGCACCTGACCTCAAAATGGTGATCATTTTATTTATTAATGTATTATTTAATACAGTTAACAAATATTTATTCGTGTCTGCTACTGTTTTCACACTTCACAATACTTATTCCTGAGTAGTGATCTGTGTTGAAAATCGGGCAAAATTTTGAACAATTAATTATATATTTCATGATTTCTATCATTTTTATTTCTTTTCTCCTACTTAATTTCAGTATAATTTTATCTTCTTTGTCTAGTTTTTTCAGTAGGATAAAACATTTAGAAACCTTCCTTTTCTAACAAGCATAAAAACCTATAAATTTCTAAACTCTGCTTTAGCTGCATCTCACAAATTTATAATGTATTTTATTATTTTTCAGTATAAAATTATTATCATAATTTCTTATTTGACCTATGGGTTATTTAGAAGTGTGATAATTTCCAAATATTGGATATTTTCTAGTTATATTTCTATTATTGGTTTTTACTTTAATACAGTTTGGTCATATAAAAATAGTCTGTATGACTTTAATATTTGATATTTATTGAGGCTTATATTATCACCCAGCACATGTTAATTTTGATGAGTGTTTCATATGTATTTCAAAAAATTTATATCTGCATTTGTTGATTAGGTCAAGTTGGTTGACAGTGTTTTTCAAATCTTTTGTATCTTTACTGATTATTTTGTCTACTTGTTATATCAGTAACTGAGAAGTGATGTTAATGTCAACAACTTTATCATCCAGGTTTCTCCAGAGAAATAGAACCACTAAGAGATGAGTTATTTTAAGGATTTAGTTCATGCAATTATAGGGGCTGGCAAGTAAGAATTGTAAGGCAAGCCAGCAGGCTGGAAACTCAGACATGAGTTAATATCATAGTCTTGAGGCGCAATTTATTCTTCCCTGGAAAACTTGTTTTTAAGGTTTTCAACCCTTGAATGAGGTTCCACCCATATTGTCAGGAGTGAACTTTATTTAAAGGAAACTGACTATAGGTGTTAACTACACCTACAAAATAAATACTTTCACAGCAACACCTCAATTAGTGTTTGATTTAAAAACTGGATACTGCAGCCTGGCCAAATTGACATATAAATCTAACTACCACATAAACCGTGAATGAAAATTTGTCTATTTCTCTTTTTGTCCTGTCAAGTTTTGTTTCATGCATTTTGAAGCTATGTCATTAGATAAATACACACTTATGATTGATAGTTATGTCTTCATAATACATTGATCCATTTATCATTATGAAATGTCTTTCTTTATCTCTGATAATACTTCTTGTCTTAAAGTCTCCTTTGTCTAATATTTATGTAACCATGTCAACTTTGAAAATCTTAGTTTTTTTCATGGTATATTTTTTTCCACCCTTTGCTTCTGATCTGTCTGTGTCTTCCTATTTAGTAGTGTTTTTTCTAAAGGATATATAGATGGGTTTTTCTTTTTACAAAGTTTGGTTAACTCTGTCTTTTAGTTGGAGTATTTAGTCCATTTACATTTAATGTAACTACTAATATGGTTGGGTTTTAATCTCCTATCTTGTTTTTACTACTTATACCATTTGACCTATATTCCACTCCTATCTTCATGCCTGATTTTTAATGAATAAAGTAGTTTTAGTATTCAATTTATTCCTATCTATGGATATGTTTGATTTTCTTTTTATAGATTTCTCAGTTTAGAAATAATATCTTTGCATTCTCATAATTTAATTTCAAATAATATGCTACTTCACAAACAATGTAAGAAGCTTATAACTGTAAGGTTATAACTGTAACATTTATGACCCTTTTTTGGCCATTGTGCTCCTACTTTACTTGTACATATTGATAAGCCCAATACATTGTTATTATTTTATTTGGTCAATATACTTTTGAAGAAATTAAACTACATAGGTATGTATATATTATAAACAAAATTACTAAAACAGTCTTTAATATTTAATCAAATATTTATCTTTTATGGTGCTCTTCATTGCTTTCTGTGGAGCTAAGTTTCCATCTGGCATCATTTTTCTTCAGCCTGAAAACCTTCTCTCAGAATTTTGTGTAATGAAGATTTACTGAAGAATAATGTTCTCAGCATTTGCCTACTGAAAAATGTAGTTAATTTTTGCCTTCAATTTTTAGAATATATTTGTTAGAAATAGAATTCTAGATTAATATTTTTTTACTTTCAGTATACTTTGAAGATATTATTTGACAGTCTTCTGGCCTATAAAGTTGGCCAGCATTCATTATTTCCCTATGTAATGTATTTTTTCCTCTCGTCACTTTTAAAATTTGTTCTTTACCTTTGGTTTCCTGCTGTGTAAGCATGGTGTACCTAGAAGTGGTTTCCTTTATATTTGTCCTGCTTGGGGTTTGCATGAGTAATAGGTAGAATTATTCTAGAAAATGTATTGCATGAATTTAAATGTATTAAATAGAAGGTAGTATAGAAGGTTATCTGGTCCAGACACTTCTACAAATCTAAGCTTATTTTACTAGAGGGTAAAAGACTCCTATGCTCAATAAGCCTGTGATTGCCCCGAACTATAACTATCTTAAATCATGGTGGCTGGTAACTTCTGGAGAACAAACTCCCATTTTGGAAAGGATAAGACCAAACTCTAAAATTGTGTTGATCTCTTGTATTACTATCCAGAAATGTAAGGTCAACAACATATTCACTAATGATACATCTGATAAAGGGTAAGCTCAAAAATATACAAAGAACTTACACAACTCCACACCAGGAAGACAAACAATCCAATTACAAAATGGGCAAAGTACCTGAATAGACACTTCTCCAAAGAGGACATACAGATGGCCAATAAACATATGAAAAAATGCTCAAGGTCACTAATCATCAGAGAGATGCAAATAAAAACTACAATGAGGTATCATCTCACACTGTCAGAATGGCTACTATCAAATAAATCAGTACTGGCAATGATGTGGAGAAAAGGGAACCCTTGTGACTAATGGTGGGAATGCAGACTGGTGCAGCCACTGTGAAAAACACTATGGAGTTTCGTCAAAAAATTAAAAATGGCACTGCCTTTTGACTCAGTGATCCCACTTCTGGGAATACATTCTAAGAATTCCAAAACACCAATCAGAAAGAATATATGCATCCCTATGTTTATAGCAGCATTATTTACAATAGCCAAGATCTGGAAACAGCCCAAGTGCCCATCAGCAGATGAGTGGGTAAAAAAGCTATGGTACATTTACACAATGGAACACTACACAGCTTTAAAAAAAGAAGGAACTCTTACCCTTTGCAACAGCATGGACGTACCTGGAAAGTATTATGCTAAGCAAAATAAGCCAGTCAGAGAAAGACAAATACCATACCATCTCACTAATATGTAAAATCTAATGAACAAAATAGACTGATGAACAAAATGGAACTGGAAGCATAAACACATGGAACAGACTGGCCGGTGCCCAAGGAGATGGGGGTGGGGTGACTGGATAAAAAAGGTGAAAGGATTAGCTAAAGAACATATATGCAAACCCTATGGACACGGACAATAGCTTGGTGAAGACCAAGGGAGGGAGAAAGAAGGGTTGGTGGATGTAGGCAAAGGTGGAGAGAAGGTGGTACACCTGCAATAATGTTAATATTAAAATTTTTAAGAAAAAAATTGTGTTGATTTCTTGAATTACCATCTAGAAATGTGAGGTCAGACAAGTAATTTACATAAATAATTTGCATATGTGACATTCTTTACAGGGTTTTGTTTGTTTGGGTTGTCACATGTTCATCCCTTGGAGCTGGTAAGTACAAAGCATAACACTTTCCATAATCGTAGTAGATTGTTGCGATCAAAATATCCAACAACTGGTGCAGTCATGTCCATGCAGCCAGCAAGGAGTTAGCTGTCAGCAGTGAACAGTCATAGTGCATCAGCCTGGATCTGTAGTATGTGGAAAGAAAGGCGTATACTTTTCCACTTCTGATTTCGGATTCTTCTCTGATAAACACCTACCCTGGTTTTCAAAAATATAATGGGAAAATAAACTCATAGACCACTATCAGAAGTTTAATTTTTAATCTTCATACTATACATAATTACTGATCAAATCTCAACAACTTCTCTCTTAGGATTACTAGTCAACCTAAGTGATTTCAAGCTGAATTAACAATATTCTTTAATTTTGCCAGAACTGCTAATTAATATTTTTTAAAGTTTTGACATGGATCCAGTCTGGACGGATTGAAGCTAAAGTGAACATCCTGTGAATTTAGTTTAAGAGTTCATTTACATCCGGATGTTCTAACTGAACTTGAATAGTGTTCTTGTATCTCAGGAGCAAAGAGCTAAGTTCATGTCTATGCTAGTTTGTATACAAACAAAGAAGAAGAAAATAAATATTAATTTTGGCATGTAAATTTATTAAAATTATATATTTAGATATTTTTCTTTATAGGAAATACTAATTTCAAAATGTCATTTTCTAAATAATAGTAAGAAAAATAAAACTATAGAATGATCTTTGTATTTTTCATCTACATTTTAGAACTATGCCCTGTAATAATTAATGAGTGCTGAAATACTCAACAGCTGCAATGCTAATCTCAAAACAATATTTATATTTGCTCTTGCAAATAAATGGAATGGCTTTATGCCAATAAATTCAAGCCACTGATCATTATTTTTATAACAAAATTTCATGTTGTTTGTTACTTTGCTGTGTATAGAAACTATATTTATCATGTCAAACAACACACATAAGATGGTGGGGTATGCATAATTTTTTTAAAAGTATTTTGAATGTTAAGCATTTTACTGTAAAAAGATTAATTTAAAAACTAAAATAGAAATTCAGTTTCTTTTATATAATTATTATGGTCATTCTATTCCTAAAGTTGAGAGCTATAGCAAGAAAGAAGCAAAGTAGTGAATCTAAGCATTCGTTCATTTACTCATTTATCCCACCAATTGTTTTTTATCATGTTTTAATGCTGGAGATAAGGTGGTAAACACAACAAACACATTCTCTGCCTTCCTGGAGCAATCAGAGTTGCTTCAGGAATAGATGATAACCAACAAGTTGTGCAATTAATTGTTTAATTAAAATTGCAGCAAGTGAAGTTAGGCAGAAGTACACAGTACTGAGGAACTTCCAGCTTCTCTAGAAAATTACATTTCAACTCAGATCTAAAGGATGAGTAAGAGCAATGAACAGAGTGGGAAGTATATTAGGCAGCGGGAAGACGGTGTGAGCAACACTGCAGAAGCTAAGAGGAGCCACTTAGAATATGGGATTTACAGGTCTGCAAGAATAGAATACAATGAGGGAAAGGCAAATGTCAGAGGTGAGGCTGGTGAGGTTATCAGGGGCCAGATCACACATGTCACTGTCTTACTAGAGATTTTGGTCTTCATCTTAGGAGCAATGCATTGGTAGTTAAGAAATCTCAAGCAGGGACAGGCATGATATGATTTTGCATTTTAAAAATCATCCAATTTCAACATATTGGAGAATATATTGGGATGGCTAATGGTAGATCAGGAAGGCCACTTAAGAGTCTTTTCTAGAATTTCAGCCCCCAAATAGGAGTGGTGGGGATGGTCATGGTCAAGTATGGTGATTTCTGAAGACAAGGTATAGATGGAAAAGGGGGGTGCCAGAGTAAGGCCTGTGAGCAGCTTTGCTAAGGTTATTGAAGATTGGTTGGTTGATCATTTTAAAAAGAAAACTGTCCAATTTAGTGATATTTAGGAAGAGGAAGCAACAGGAATTGGAGACTAAGTATGGCGGCTGAGGAGGTTGGGTAGAGAATGACCTCCAGGCTGCTGGGGTGTGCCATTAGTGGATATTGGTGTATTCACTGAGGTAGGCAACACTAGAAGTTGCTCACGATTTTCTTTTTCAAGTGGTGGGGGAAGAAGAGACACAAACAGAAATTTAGATTTGGCATAAAAACTTTGATGTACCTATGAAACATTCAAGTAGAGACAGCGAGTAAACAATTTTACATGCCCAGAAATAAGAGGAGACATACATTTGAAAGAAGTGAAGCCATGAGATTCGGTGAGATTGTCTCAGCAGGAATTCTCAATAGAAGTTCTGCAGAGTTCTAGGGCCTGTGAGATATCACGAGGACTCCTATTCGAAAGAATGATTGAAAAAAAATATTATAAAATCAACTTTTGAACTTCGTGTGCTACACCATGTGATGGGCTGTGATTGAGCACTCCCATTAGTAATTTTGTTAGAGGATTTTTGTCCCACACAGCCGTGGGCAGCGGAGCAGTGTTTATTGGGATGAATCCATTCTCAGATTTTGATGCCAGGTAGGGGAGGCCTTTGAGGTATGATGAGTGCTGTTGTTGCACAAAGCAGGGGAAAGTAGGTGAACAGTGTCAACCTCTCCCCCTCAAATTACCTTCCCTGTCTCCCTTTATGCACAGCCAACTGACTTAAGGAAGCAAATAAGCTTTACTGATATAGTATAAAATCGGGAGAAAATTTTCATGCTAAAGAAGACATTTACACACACTAACAATAACTTGCCCCTACCACTATTACAGTAAATGCTGCAAAATGTGGATTATGTAGGTTAACAGTAAATTGTATTGTGAGGTTTTCACATTTCTCGAGATTTTCTCAGTTACTGTGTCTTCCTGTTTTATATTTTATTTGTATTTGTGTTTCACAAGTATGCCTCATGGTCAAGTATGGTGATTTCTGAAGACGAGGTATAGATGGAAAAGGAGGGTGCCAGAGTAAGGCCTGTGACCAGCTTTGCTAAGGTTATTGAAGATTGGTTACCATCTTCCAAGTCAATTCACTGCACCAGCACAGCAAGGAACCCAAAGGAAGTTTGCCTTTACAACAAAAGCTACTTAAGGAGTTTTACATCCCAGCTGTCCTATCCACCATGCACAGTCTGTGGCAAACAACTAACAAGGCAGTAATAATTCTAGCAAAGTTGAAAAGGCACCTATAAATTATTGTCATTGAACAAGAAAAGATGTTGATCATTTTAAAAAGAAATTTGAATCTCAAACAGGATAAAAATTTTTATTTTTAAAGTCACATTCAGGAAAAAGGTTCAGAAAGCAAGTTGTAAAGGAGTTATTAGAAGCATGACTGATAACCTAGAAAAGGGAAATTTTGCATAGTTGGTGAGAACTTAATAATAATAGCAGGTAAAATTATAGTTAGTAAAATAGTTAGTAAAATGTGAGGGTGAGATTCCATACAAGAAATTTAAAAATTTCCACTCTCAACCAGTATATTTTGACATAATGATTACATGCCACATGACACAATGTCATATAGCATGACATTATGAATGCATAATAAACTGGACATTAACAGCTTCTCTCTTCAGCCTGATGAATAAACAAATTTCACCAATAAATGTCATGCTATAGAATTTATAAGATTTGTAAATGACAGTGAAATTCAAGAAAATGTTTTCTACTACAAAATGCTGCTCAAAACAAGGGACAAGATGCATCTGATATTTATGTTCATACATGAAAACAGAAGTTCTATTTTGTGAAAACTACATTGACATCCATGTTGATGGTGCCCCAAGAAAATCTGTATCCACATTGACATTGCAATACACTGTTTTCTCTCCAGAGAGCCACTGGTGTCAAAAACTCTTGAGTACAAAATAAAAAAAGATTGTCTAGATACTATAAAAATTATTATTAAACAAAGACAAGTACATTGAAGATAGTTTTAAGACAGCATGAAAATCTGGAAAAGGGCACCTACACCTCTTATATAGAGAAATCCAGTGGCTTAACAGAGAGACAATCCTCCACAGAGTGTTTGAACTAAAGAGAATTATAGGGGCACCTTCCAGATATTATTAGCAGGTTGGATTTTGCTAAAGGCTTTGAAGATGAAGAGTGCCTGAAGAAAGTGGCCTATTTAACAGAAATTTCTCCTCACATTATCCAGTTGAACAAGTCTTTGCAAGGTCCAGGAAAACTTTTTTACTTCAAGTCACAAGTTTCCTGAATTTAAAATAAATCAAATCTTTAGAAAAAGTACATTGCAAAAGGAAATTTTAAAATATTTCAATTGCTCCTTGGGTTTGAGAGGGAGCAAGTATCAAAAAACCCTATAAGAGAATTTCAGAATAACACCTAAAGTGTTTTCCCTTTCCATCCAAGTGTATGACTGTATGAGGGACTCTATATTTCTTTCTCAGCATGAGAACTTAACTTTGAGAGGAAAGGAATAACTTGCAGCTGAAGTTTGCTTATACACTCAGGATGACAATCAGTGCTCTGCCGCTCCATGAGTTCTGGATTTCTGTGAAGCACAGCATTCTGCCACATTCGGGGAAGCACTGAACATCTTGCTGTGGTTTCAACTTCTTTTGTTTATGAGTGTTTCTTATTTAACCATCATCAAAAACAAAGACAGAAATTACCTGATTACAATAGAAAATGAAGTACATATATGCTTATGTCATATATTTGACCCAGAATTGTATATTTTTGCAGCAAAAAATAAGCACAGGTCTACATTACACATGTGAATTTCATTCTTTATTTTTTGTTCAAAGAAATTTTAAAATCCAAATATAGGCCTATAAAAGAAAACTAGAGCCTGGCCAGGCGTGGCTCAGCGGTTGAGCATTGACCTAGGATACAGGCGATCAGGGTTCGATTCCCGGTCAGGGCACATGCCCGGGTTGTGGGCTGCAGCCAATCAATGACTCTCTTGTCGTTGATGTTTCTCTCTCTCTCTCTCCCTCTCCTTTCCTCTCTCTGAAATCAATAAAGATATATTTAAAAAAAAAGAGAGTACTAGAAACCAACACATCTGCATAATAATATTGTAAGTGCTACGCCCATATTTGAACTTAATCATGTCACTCAGCAAGAAAATATTTTGTCAAAGTCATATAAAAGACTTTGGCATATGTATAGTCCCTAAGCTATATTTTTATTATATTGCTTTGGCTTATGATTTTAGGTTTACTATTCAACACTGACAAATCTGTCTGTTGTAAGTAATAAAAGCAATTTACAAACTTTATTTAAATTAAATTGATCAAGTCTGCTATTAAAAAAGTCTCACTTTGAATTAAAGTGATTATTTTATAGAAATTCATTCTGTTTGCCTTACAAGTTTTGAAAATTTATGAAAATGAAACAAATTAATTTTTAAAGTATGCTAAGCTTAATTACCCTTCCTTTTTTAATAAAGGTAAACTTAAATAGTCATTTTTAGTCATAAGTAGGGGGAAACTATATCATATACAACATATATCACATCTCATTAGCATCTTATATAGTAGAAATTTGTAATAAATCTTTTAGGTCTTCTAGAATGAGGTTTCAAAAAATCAAGTAGGAAAGTTTAAAAAATAAAGAAAAAGAAAAAACTAAAGTTTCCACTATCACATTCAAATTGATATCCTTAGTGAAAAAGGGAACCACACAGAATGAACAGGCTGATAATAAATTGGCCAAAATAAACATATCCATAGAAAACTATCATTCCCTCTTCAAAAGAGCAATAACATTATTATTGGTTTATTATATCTACAATTTAATGGTCATACCAACATATCAGGAGCTGTAGAAATAATTTTTATGTAGAGATTCTCTAAGACCAAAAAACTATTGAATAAGGTTGGTCTAGGGAAACGACAAGAGGCGTAGGCTAGGAGAATGAAGTTCAATGTTTACAGATTAGCTGGAGGAGGATTCCTGGAAAAGGAGAAGCGGAGGGAGGAGCAATCTAAGAGGGTTTATTTAATCCCCACCCTGCCCAGCCCCTGCCCGAGCTGTCCGCCTGCTCTCTATCTGAGTCTGTCCCTATTTTGCTTGCTAGTTCATTTTGTTCATTAGATTCCACATAGGAGTGAAATCATATGGTACTCGTCTTCCTCTGCCTGGCTTATTTCACTTAGCATAATACTCTCCAGGTCCCTCCATGCTGTCTCAGAGGGTAAAATAAAGAGAAAAAAGTCATGGCCAGGGCCAATAAACAGTGTGGTGATTGCCCAGGGGAGGAGGGTTACAGGGGGAATAAATGGTGATGGATGGAGACTTGACTTGGGGTGGTGAACACACAATACAGTGTACGGATGATGTGTTGTAGAATTGTGCACCTGAAACCTATATAATTTTGTTAACCGGTGTTACCCCAATAAATTCAATTAAAAAGGGGGGGGAATCTAAGAGGATTTAGTATCCTGGGAACCAAGGCTGTATAAGTTTCTATTAGGATGGAATTATCAGCTTTATCATACTTTGATAAGAGCTCAAACGATATGCAATCTTAATAACGTGTGCTGGACTTAATGCCAATTGGAGAGTGACTGATGAATTTAGTTTACCCTCTCATAGAAAGGTTAATTAGTAAATGTGAGCTAAGGAAATGGAGACATTGAATAAAGAATGTTTCTTTCTATGCTATTTCCTGTGTACAGGTAAAGAAAAATTTGGGGTGGTAACAGGAGGGAATGAACAGACTTTTAAAATTAAAAAACACTATCTTTGCTTAAATGCTGATAGGAAGAGAGAAGGTGAAGACAGAAGAGGGAAGAAAAGATAAGAAGGGGATGGGATTCTGAGACTGGTGGAGGATTGGCCCTGTGGTGAGAAGGGTCACCTCCTCTACTGCAACGGGAAAGAAGGCAACAATGAGTACAGAAGCACGTAGGCTTGTAATGGGGAAGGAGTGCTGGGTTTAGCAGACTGGAATCCCATCTTTTAACTTCTAATTTGTGCTCTCTCCCTTACAAAACAATGCCTAAGTGAAAACTAAAACAAACCTGCAGGTTTTAAATAATGGCATTTTATAATATTCATATCCCTCACCTTGCCTTCCCTCATTATCCCACCCACTATCCTCCCCAGCTCCCCTAGCCCCCAAGGGACCAAGAACAATAAACTCTTTAAGGATGTTAAATAGGGTCAACACTTCAAAGTCCTTTGTGGACTTCTGAGGTGGTGAACATATCTGCTGTAAGTAAATCATAACTACAATCGGGCTTTGACTAGCAGAATCTATCCACCCCTACTCTTAGCAGGCATTAAATCATGAGAGGAAGGGGAAAAGATCTAAATTCAAGTACAGACAAGTTGCTCCCTGTTCTCCACCACTCCAATTTCCTGCTCCATGGCAGTGCACTGCGAATGCTTTGGGATTTAGGAGGTTTCTGGTAAGGGACGTTATTTGTGTTTTTGAAAGAAGGTTGGTAGCGAAAGAGGAAGATTAATTACCTCTTCCAAGCAGGAACAAAAACTGGGCTACTATTCAACTCTCACTTTAATTTTCTTTGATTTTAATTCTAAACTAGCTTTTAAAATCATAACAAAGTGAACAAATGTGCAATTCTTTATGGTACAGTATAAGGATTACCAAACCATTTATTACTCTGGGATGTTTATTACAGATAACAAATTCCACTAAATGAGACTGTGTATCAGGGAAACAGTTTCATTATACAGAAATATTTTTGACCTATAAGATTTTAGATTTCCATGGCCACAAAATTTTTAATTAGGTATAAATAAAACTTTAAAAGGCACTCATTTATTTATACATCTAAAACTTTATATTCAATTGAAAGCTCTTTAAAGAAGAAATTCTTTTTGAATAAGTTGAAGTGTACCAAATTTTTATTTTTCAGGCTAAAATTTTTCAGGCTAATATTAGCAGTTAGGATTCAACTTACTATCACTAACACTTAGCACGTCATAGGTCCTTGATAGATTCTTACTAAGTGAATGGATAAGCCTGAGAATTCAGGCATGGATCTCTCTCTGTCTGGGAGATGTATGATAAAAAGGGACCTCATCAACAAATCAACTTCAAATATTCAATAGAACAGTTTAAGATTGCAAATTAACTACTGTACAAACACAAAAAATTATGATCATGGAAAGAGTTGACAATTTCTGATAGTGTCAACGGAAGTCAACTGGGGAGAGTCCAGAATAATTACTTTGTTGGCATTCTAGAAATGCCAGGGTTGCAGAAGTCAGTCAAACATCAGCCAAAGGGAGAGAAAAATCCACACTTAAGAACTGACCTTCAATTACTGAAAGTACCTTTGGTTTTTTTTCCGCCAGTTTCATTTTCAACCAGAATGATTATAAAACCCCAGGGAAAGTCTGTGAACCCTAAATTAACAAAATTTAACTTTCCCCAAGGAAATGTTGAATTTAAAATTGAGTATTATTACACACCTTCTGGCAATTCGTAAGTTAGACATGCTTAATAGGAATTGTAGTTTTCAAGCAATTTTGGAATTTAGGCCTTGAATTAGCTCCCAATCTAAATTACAGAGCGCCACCCCTCCTACACACACACACACACACACACACACACACAGCCCACTCACTATCATATCACCCCTCTTTTATTTTAAACAGAATGTATCACTATTTAAAATAAATGTGTTGAATGGGTAGGTTTATTCATTTTAAAAATATTTATTAAGCTCCTACCCATGTAAAAATAATTCTCTGTTAAGAAACATAATCATAAAGCTTCCTTAGCAGGTGATAGCTCTAATTCAGGATTCAGAAAGTCTTTACATTCTTTTGATCTCATGCATTGAAAATATAAACTGCATTATGTAATAAAAGTTGATTATATCAGCCATGTATTTTGATGAAGCCATAATAAGTTACTAATTTTGAAGCAAAATTTTAAAAAGTAACGTGTGCCCAAGCAAGCAACACTGCACTGAGATGTCTCAGTGACCGCCCTAGTTAATCACTTTTGAATCTGGGTTCCCATAAAATATTCCTGGCACAGCACTAAATACTGTACATGTCGCATCTCATGTAATCCTCACAGACATCCTTGTGATGGGTACTACTGTTTACCCCATTTAACTCATGAGAAAATTGAAGCTCAAAAAGATTAACTTTCCCAAGGTGATGTGACAAGTAAATGATAGAGCTGTACTATAATTCACACCCACGCTGCATCCCAACCCCTTGCCTTTAATCTTTATATGGCTTCTCACTCATGAATAAAAAAGCCTCTTCCTTTTTCAAAAAGTTACTGCTGTCCTATCCTCACAAGAGGCCATCAGCACCAGAAGTGGTAGACCATCTCAGGGAGGCCATAGAAGTCGTGACCTTTCTCCTTGACCCTAAGAGAAACAAGTTTAAATATGTTTTCCTTATAGGTTTACTCTACTTCTTGAAATATGGAATTTTATACTGCGTTTAAGAATTTAAAGGTTTATCCCAGTTTCCTGGCCCCATTCACAAATCATTCTGTGCCTTGGAGCTATAGCCTTAACTAGAATGCCTGCACCCTTCTCTCCATCAAAAACATAACTTTGTACCTTAATCCTCACTCTCCTCAGGGCTATCCCTCTCAGGGAAGTGATTCCCCAGCAGCCGTCCCTCACTACAGGCTAAGTGTTTGCTTGTCACTGTTGAGAAAGGCGCCAAGCTCCAAGGCTGCTGGGGCTGAGTCTATCTGTTTCTCTCCCCTGACTGAGGTGGAATTTGTTCTCTCTACATTATCCAATTGCAGCCCTGAAAGTAAAGGTTCGGTGGTAAGTGTGTTCCCAGTAGTAATTGGGTCCAGACGGAAATTTGACAAGTGATTGTGTCATTCTGCTGAAAAGCAAAACTCAGTTGACAAGGTCACCAAATCCTTTCCCGCCTGGGGTGTTTGCTTTTACTGGCTGCCCCACAGCCCTGTGCCACCTCCAAAACCAGGAAGCACATGGTGTTTCCTGTCCCTCTGCTACCTTGCAGGAAATGCCTGGCTTTGGGTTATCCTGGATGTACTGGCTGGAAATGCCAGCAGAAGGGACAGAGGAGGAGCTCCCACCACATCCAGACAGTGGAGGCACCCTTGCCTGACCAGGTGACTATTATACTCCCCGCTGCTGCTCCTCATTATTAATGTGTAGACACATTAATAACGACCCTATAACACATTCATATAAATTATACTAGTCCATTTAGATGTAAAGCCTAAAATTAAGTGATATTAAATATTTCCACTTCAAATATTAATTTCTTTTTAAAATTCTTCAATTTTAAATCATTACTATCCTCCTAAAATAATGAATTTTTTTACAACAGAAAGATTATTTCCATTTTTTTCTATTAGAGAACAAATTAATTTAGGGCCATAAAGAATAAAATAACTAAAATTTAAATAAAATAGCTAATATTTATTGGATGTTTATTACTGCATCAGCTCAGACTACAAGAAACAAATGCCCAGGCAGGATCAGATGGGAAAGAGATGTGTTGGGGAAAGCACTGGTGAAGGATAAGGGGGCACAGGAATGGGTGAGAACTTACACTTATCTTATGTAGACCTAAACGGGTCTGAGTTTTGACAACTTTTTTAGTTCTGATTATCTTATTTTTGATTAATCAAAAAGTAGCTAGTTTGCCATAAAAATTCATCATATCAGACATTAATTAGCACATGAGTTTATTTTTATTATAATTTGAAAACTAACATTAGCACTCAGAAAATCATAGGATGGAAGCAACTTTGAGTGCTTGGGACCCTTGAGGTCATCAAATCCAGCTTTCCACCCAGAGATGGTTGTTCAGCTTTTCCTTGAATGTTACCCTTGGGAGGGTTTAAAATAGCTTCATCATAAAGCAGTCCAGTTTATTACTAGAGAACTTAAATTAGAAAATTCTTATTTTATTTATTTTTATGTAGCTTTTAGGAAAACTTTCTATACCCTTGCCCCTAGAGCTTCAAGAAGACATATTAGAAGAAAGTTTTGGGGAGATGCCTTCTCCTCTGGCCTGGGATAAAGGACCCTGGTGCATCTCATCATTTCTCCTACAATACTGTTTCCAGAATCAAACTATTACAGTCACCGTCCTCCAGATGTGCTATTCAATTTTCAATATCCTTCCACATATATGACAGTCAGAATTTGTCCAACTAAATAAAGTATCTAGTGCTGAATACCAGGGGATGTTCTAGTCTCCGTATTTCTCTTAATGAGTTAGATTTCGGCATTGTAGGCCACAGCATTGCTTCATGTTGAATCTGCACTTATTAAAAACGTTTAAACTATAGAACTATACGATTAAAGCCAGACAGAAACTCACAGATGATATCATTCCAGTGTCCTCTTTCTCAGATAAGAAAATTAGGAATCTAAAAGATTTTGTGCCCAAAGTCATTCAGTTAATTTGTGTGGCAGAATCAATGCTATATTTAAATGTTCTAATGCAATATTTCATTTTGTTTTTTATTTTATACTCAAGCAAAGTGGTATTGAACTTGTTCTCCCTTCCATCCTCCACTTAAGTAATTAGGCTCTTAAGCTAAGTGCAAAATTTACATTTATCCTTGTACATGTGATATTTATGGCTTTGTGGGCTCCATGAAATCTCTAGTCACTGGAGCCTTTTTAAACATGAAGTGAAGAAAACTGGAGAGTGATTTAGTGAAAAGCCCTGAATCACTGTATTAAAATATTTTCTGGTTCAAAACGCTGTTTAGTTCCACACACCTCTTGAGGGCAGGCCCTGTATACTGCTCTACTCAGGCCAGTCTTTTGCCTTGTCTAATTTCTTGATCCCAAGGCAAAACACCTGATCTATTAGATAACCTTCTCACCACTTCTTAAACTCTGACTATCCTTGTCTTCATCAGCAAACATGTCACCTTAGAAAGCACTTTGCTTCTGTTAATCTGAGTCCTTAAGTATTGTTCCCACCTGCTCACTCCAATTGGGATCTCAGCCTCTCCTAGCAATGACCGCTCTTACCATATTGTTTACTCTACCTTCCCACAGGGGTGAGGCTCAATACCTTCCATCTCACCCTCATAGAGTCTGAAAGTTTGGCACCATCGGTTCATCTGTTCATCTCCACCTATTCGTGTTCATCTACATTTTCTCAATTATTTGTAGCATGTCTACAATATGTAAAGCACATATTAGCTGTCACCTTATTAATTCAATACCTTGTTTGGGCTATTTAAACCTATTGTTAAAGCCTAGTAATGTCTTCCAATGATATACAAGTGTACATTAAATAAAAAACCTGCTGTTCTTAAGATAAGTGTAGCATGTATACATCTTAGATATATAAATTTTAGGCCTTTTGCATTCAACTGTAAGTAATGCCTTGAAAGTATTTAATAGTACTCTTGCTATATAGTTCCTTGCTCTAAGATGTTAACTGGAACTACCCTACAGTAACATGGCCTACAGAGTCTACATATTATGCTGTTATTACTTAGTTACTAATTCAGTAATTTCATTTTACCTTTTGTGTATTGTTATTGTCCTAGTTCCTGTTCCTCTTTATATTCCTGTCCCACCACTGAAATAATATGGAGATAGCCTGGCCGGGCGTGGCTCAGCAGTTGAGCGTCGACCTGGGGTCCAGGTGATTGGGGTTCGATTCCTGGTCAGGGCACATGCCCCGGTTGTGGGCTCGATCAATGACTTTCTCAGCATTGATGTTTCTATCTCTCTTTCTCCCTCTCTTTTCCTCTCTCTAAAATCAATAAAGATATATTTAATAAAAAAAAGAAATAATATGGAGATTAAATTGTTCCATATTTTGTGCCTATGGTCAAGAAGAGAAAAGGAAAGCTACTTGGATGGCACTCAATCCCTCTGCAGCTCTTCTTCCCTGCCTATCAAGGGTTAGGAGGGGCAAAGCTTTGAAAGAAGAGAAATGCATGTAAAGCTTGCCACTACTTCCAGGTAGACACAATAAACCAAGGCAAATTGAAATCTTATATACTTTAGTTCTCTTTCTTTTACTTATCCATTCATTCATCTATCCATACAAAAGCAAAGCAGCAAAAATATTTTGGGAGCCCCTTCTATAGGTTCAGCAGTTTGACCTAGTTAATTCAAGGAAATATCAAGTTAATAGAACCTTTGAATGCTCTGAAACGTAGCATAAACCCACATGAGAACGTATAAGAATTTTGTACTTGGTTTCAAAAAAAGGTGGTTCCCATGTAAACTTTGATTTACTGGAGCTTGATACAGTAATCCCAGCCCAAAGCACTCCACATTTGGTTGACATTGCCTGGTCTACTACGATATACTCTGATATGCTTTGCGTGAGTTCCTCATCTTGACTTAAATGATCCCATAGATAGAAGCTTTGCTACCCCAAATTAGTGCCCCACCCAGGAATCATGAAAAAGTGTTCAACCAGTTTGGGGCAAGTCAACCAAACATACAGGAATTATAGAGGTACCTGCGACTAAACTAATTCTGAAATCATGGATCCATTTCATTATTTACTCTTTGTAACAACTCAAGGCTGTCTAGTACAGGGCAAAGAGCTAGGCTGACAGCATTTAAATCCTGGCTCTGCCATTTACAAGTTGTATAATTATGTACAAGTCTCTTAACATTTCTCTGTCTCAATTTCTCTAGAAAGAATAGTAATAATACCTAATTATCAAGATCAATAAAGTAATACATGTAGAAAACATAAGTAGCACATGGAGTGTATTTTAAGTGTTAGTTATTATTACAATTTAACCTTACCCTTCTATCATAAAAATGATAAAATAAATGTAATTCATTATATTGAAATTCCATAACTTGTGAATCCTAAATACTGAGACTGTCCATATTTCCTTGGTTTACAACTCAATCTATCTGACCCAGACCATTCCCAATGTGACAAACCAAAGGATTTTCTCCTGTTGGTGAAACTCTGCTATTAAGCCAGTGAGGGCATAAGATGATTGCAGCTGCTATTACATGAGCACACTGTTTATTATTATGTGTAAATGTGTAGGCATATAAATGTCTCTGCTCTCAGGGATCATGTCTCCAATTCCAGTGCTAAATGGGAAACTGAGGCAATCATACATGCTTGGCAGAAGAGTGAAGAACAGATGAAAATAGTGAGAACATGGTTTTAATTAGCCTATTAATTCTTTCAATATTTTTCCTCACTTGAGCATGAAAGCCATTTCGTAGGCTTAAACAAATATTCACACACTCATAACAGCAATTAAGAAAAACATTTTAAATATGTTGGATTAAATTAAAAATCCAAAAACAAACAAAATCCCAACCACTACCTTGAATCTACAAGTATTATTCCACCCCCTACGATCTGAAATGATATATGAATTTTAAAGCAGAACACTCACAGAAGCACAATAGAAAGGAAACAGCTGGCCAGGAGCTGCACAGTAATAACACAGGCCAGTTTTCATGAAAATGAAAAATAGCACATTCAATTAGAGCCTATAAACTCAACTTCTCATCCCTGGTTATATCATGGCTAAATAGAAAGGTTCTCCCATGTTTCATTTCCTTCACATCTGGGCCCAACCCTGCAGTCCTAGATAAAAGGCACAGAAAAGACATGAATCTCAGGCATGCTATCTGCTTTCCAAATCTAAACTCAAAATTCATATTCATTCTAAGTCAATATGCACAGCATACCATGAGGGAGAATGTTCTGTTCAAGGAACCCAAAGAAAGCATCTTAATTATAGCTTGTATTTACATAACACCTAACTTAGGAGGAGTTCAAAGCAAATGCACGTGTGAGAAATGTCAAACCCACCAGCCAAACAGGAAAGCTGTGGAGCTTCTTTTCCATTCCAAGTCATCCATATAAGGTGGAGTTTCCTTTTATGTTTAAGTTTAGACATCATTAGAAAAGTCAAACCACAGAGAATGATGAAGGTTGTGCTAAAATGTGGTTGACGTTTATGTCTTGGGTGCCCAGCACAAACCTTTGGTGGAAAATCTGAATCAGCTCCTCTGAGAATTTTATTATGTCACATAATTAGAAGACTTTATTGCTAAAAAATAAAATAATAAAATAAAATAAATAAAAATTTAGCACTCCTGATGTGGCCCAGCTGGATACTTAAATGGCCACATATGATTTAAAAGGCTGCTAATGAAAATTCTTTAAATCCTGAAGCTGTCAATAGAATAATGAGCTAGAATTCATTCTTGTTTCTTTCTTATAAAGGACAGTAATAATATAAAAGTATTAGTTTATGAAAAATGATTGATTAACTGTTGAATTTTGCTATGCTCTTTTTGGATTAAAAAGGTGAATCTCAAAATTCAAGAAACTCTCAAGATATAGTAGAGAGATATAATTTGTGTGACCAGAATACAAGGTTACAGCATTATGTGAGTTTATCAAAAAAGAAACTTTGGTTCTGTAGTGGGAGAGGTCAATTAAATCCCTTGCTTTCAAGGGCAATTGTTATTTAACAGACAGAGATGGGGAAAAGAATTGGAAAATACATTCAAGGAGGGTACAGTGTCAGTGAGACAAGACCATGAAGTAGAAAAAGCGAACAGTGAGTCACACAATGTTTTGTGTCAAGTATAAAGCTGAGAGGAAAAGAAAGGAGTGAGTGGCCCAGTATAGTTAAAGATGGGTTAGGGTCAGAAAAATGACAGAGTGTAGTATTGAACTTGCAAGTGAGAATGTGAATCCCAGCTCTATCACTTAGTAATCCTGTGACATTGTGTAAAATATTACATAAACTCATCAAACCTTTATTTCCTCTTCAGTAAAATGGAGTTAATAATAATATATATCTCATACGATTTCTGTGAAAGTTAAGTGAGATCATCCCTGTGATGCTCACAAAGCAGAAAGCATGTTGACTTCATCTGAATATGACAAGAAGCAAGCACAGTGCTTGAAACATAGTAAACGCTCAATAAACGTTAGCTTCCATAACTATAATGAGTTTTTAGGTAATACAAGAAAGGCAGATCCAGAGCACCAAGGCCTTGACTATCCAATAAAGGGGCCCAGAGTAGATAGTGAAAAATAGGGAGATGCTGGGAGGTTTTGTGATCAAAACATTGCTTAATTTAACCTAGAAAATAAACTATAAGGAGACTAGAGTTAGGACTCTTAACTTTAATCTTAAGGAAGCTTAAGAGAGCCTAAACTAGAATGGTGGCTGTAAGCATGGAAAAGGAGAAAGCTAGGAGAGAGCTCCTGGAGGACTCAGGAGCAAACCCTAAGAAAGCCACAGAATGTTCTCTGTGTCTACTTAAAAACAAACAAGGAGATCCAAGATGGCGGTAGACTGAGCGGAAGCTACACTGACACTCTCCCGGGACCAATCTGGATTTACAACTAAAACATAGAAAAACCATCCTGAAAAACAACTGAAGAAGAGCTGGAGAGCACCCTCATAACCAAGGAGGAAAAGTGGTGACCACACAGAGACAGGCAGGAAGTGCAGACGTGAGAGGGCTGGCTGGGCTCCCACAGGCAGCAGCTGAGGGCCTGCAGGGAGGTCTCACCTGTGGGGAGTTCACACTGAGGACTCTGGGGCCTAAACCCCAGTCCCAGCCCAGAGCACCAGGACTGAGAAAGGTGCCCACATAACATCTGGCTGTGAAAAGCAACAGGGATTCTGTCTGCCAGGGAGAGGCAGCAGGAACTGCAGGCACCCTCTTAAAGAGCCAATGCACGTTTCTTGTGCAGCCACTCACCTTGGGCTCTGGCGGAGGGGGAGTGGAGTGGACTGGAGCTGTGTGGGGAGAGTCTGGGAAGTCATTCCCCCAGACTGTGGGGGACATCTTTCTCGAGAGGCGAATTTTTTGCTTTTGCCTGAGTGGGAAGGGAAATGCCCCATCCAGCTGGAGAGCCTCTGGCAGGTCCTGAGGAGTTTCTACAGCCTGAGGCTTCTTAAGAGACTGGTAACAACCAGTCGCCCCACCCTGTGGAGCTTTTATAGCCTGAGGCTCGTTAAGGGAATCAGATTAATCAGTCTGCCAGCAGAGGCAGACCTCAGAGTGCTTTGAGTCTTTGCCTGATCTGCTTTGGGACCCGGGCCTTAGAAAAGCAGACTTTGGTGTGCATCTTGGTCCTGTCCAAATGCACCCAGCCCCAGCAGTGGAAACGTCAAGCCTGGAGTTGTTGATACCCCCAAACAGGGCACTCAGGGGCCAGTCACAAACTGCATCTGACATTGGCCTGTGCCAGAGACCCTCCAAAAAGACTGAGAGTCCTGGTAGATCTACCTAACACGTAAAAACAAACCCAAAAAAGTAGACAAATGGGGACACCAAAAAACAAGCCCCAAATGAAAGAACAAGAGAAGTCTCCAGAAAAAGAGCCAAATGAAATGGAGATAAGCAATCTCTCAGATATAGAGTTCAGAATACTGATTGTAAGGATGCTCAACAGCATGAAAAAAAGACAGGAAATTATGAAAAATGACCAGAAATGAAGAATGACATAGCAGAAATAAAGAATACATTGGAAGGAATAAACAGCAGATTAGAGGAAGCTGAGGACTGGGTCAGTGAATTGGAAAACAGGGTAGAAAATATCACTCAATCAGAGACCCAAAAACAAAAAACAATTAAAAAACAGGAGGACAGTCTAAGGGAGCTGTGGGACAGCATAAACATGACAATATTTGTATTATAGGAGTGCCAGAGGAGGTCAAAAGTAAGAAAGGGTTAGAGAACCTGTTTGATGAAATAATGGCAGAAAACTTCCCTAACCTGGTCAAGGAAAAATTCACACAAATTCTGGAGGCACAGAGAGTCCCAAGCAAGAAAAATCCGAAGAGGCTCATGCCCACACACATCATAATTAAAATGCCAAGAATCCAAAACAAAGAGAGAATCTTAAAGGAAGCTAGAGAAAAGCAATCTGTTACCTACAAAGGAGTCCCCATAAGGCTGTCATCTGACTTCTCATCAGAAACTCTACAGGCCAGAAGGGAAAGGCATGAAGTATTCAAGGTAATGCAAAACAAGGATCTGAAACCAGACTACTCTATCCAGCAAGATTATGGATCAAGCTGGATGGTGAAATAAAGAGCTTCCCAGACAAAAAAAGGTTAAAAGACTTTATCACTACAAAACCAGCATTACAGGAAATGTTAAAGGGACTGCTATAATTAGAAGTAGAAACAAAGAGAATGAGAAACATAGGTATAAAGAAACAAAATGGCAGTAGATAAGTATCTTTCAATAATAACTTTAAGTGTAAATGGATTAAATGCCCCAATGAAAAGATATAGGGCGGCTGAATGGATGAGAAAACATGACCCAAATATATGCTGTCTACAAGAGACCCACCTCAGAACAAAAGACTCATACAGGATGAGAGTGAAGGGATGGAAAAAGTTTTCCATGCAAATGGAAATGAAAAAAAAAGCTGGGGTAGCAATACTCATATTGGACAAAATAGACTTCAAAATGAAGACCATAACAAGAGACAAGAAAGGTCATTACATAATACTAAAGAGATCAATCCAACAAGAGTATATAACTCTGATAAAAATATATGCACCCAATATAGGAGCACATAAATTTATAAAAAAACTTCTACAGGACTTTAAGGGAGAGATCAACAGCAATACAGTAATACTAGGGGACTTTAACACTCCACTGGATAGGTCTTCCAGACAAAAAATCATCAAGGAAACAGTGACCCTAAATGACACACTAGATCAGATGGATTTAACTGACATTTACAGAACCTCAAACCTGCAGAATATACATTCTTCTCAAGTGCACAAAGGACATTCTCCAAGACAGACCACACATTAGGACACAAAACAAGTGTCTACAAGTTCAAGAAGACTGAAATCATATCAAGCATCTTCTCAGACCACAGTGGCATGAAACTAGAAATCAACTACAATAAAAACACTGAAAGACATTTAAACATATGGAGGTTGAAAATCATGTTTTTAAACAATGAATGGGTTACCAAAGAGATCAAGAAAGAAATCAAAAACTTCCTGGAAACAAATGAAAATGAACACACAACAACTCCAAATCTATGGGACATAATGAAAGTACTCCTGGGAGGGAAGTTCATTGCACTACAAGCCTACCTCAAAAAACAAGAAAAACTTCTAATAGACTCTCTAACCCCACGACTTAAAAACTTACAAAGAGAACAAGAAAAGCCCAGAGTAAGCAGAAGGAAAGAAATAATAAAGATCAGAGCAGAAATAAATGACATAGAAACTAAAACAAAATACAAAAGATCAATGAAACCAAGAGCTGGTTCTTTGAAAAGATAAACAAGGTTGATGAACCTTTATCCAGACTCATCAAGAAACGAGAGAGGACCCAAATAAACAAAATCAGAAATGAAAGAGGTAAAATAACAACTGACCCAACAGAAATACAAAGGATTTTAAGAAAATGCTATGAACAACTATATGCGACCAAGCTGAACAACCTGGATGAAATGGATAAATTCCTAGAAAAATACAACTTTCCAAAACTCAATCAGGAAGAGTCAGAAAGTCTAAATAGGCCAATAACTGCTGATGAAGTTGAAGCAATAATCGAAGGGATCCCAGCACACAAAAGTCCTGGCCTGGATGGCTTCACAGGGGAGTTTTACCAAACATTCAAAGAAGAATTAAGACCTGTACTCCTCAAACTATTTCAAAAAATTCAAGAGGAAGGAACACTTCCAAACTCTTTTTACAAGGCTATCAAGAGCCTAATTCCAAAATCAAATAAGGACACTACAAAGAAAAAAATTACAGGCCAATATCCTTGATGAACATAGATGCTAAAATCCTCAACAAAATATTAACAAATCGGATCTAGTAATATATTAAAAAGATCATACACCAAATGGGATTTATTCCAGGGATGCAAGGCTGGTACAATACTAGCAAATCAATAAACGTGATACATCACATAAACAAATTCAAAGACAAAAATCACATGATCATATCAATAGATGCAGAAAAAGCATTTGATGAAATCCAACATCCATTTTTGATAAAAACTCTCAGCAGAGTGGGAATAGAGGGATCATACCTCAACATAATAAAGGCCATATATGACAAACCTACAGCCAACATCATACTCAATGGACAAAAACTAAAACCATTTCCCCTAAGAACAGGAACAAGACAGGGGTGTCCACTTTCACCACTCTTATTCAACATAGTACTGGAAGTCCTAGCCACAGTGATCAGACAAGAAGAAAACATAAAGGGCATCCAAATTGGAAAGGAGGAAACAAAACTGTCATTATTTGCAGATGACATGATACTGTACATAGAAAATCCTACAGATTCCACCAAAAAACTAATAGGTTTGATAAATGAATTCAGCAAAGTAGCAGAATACAAAATTAACACCCAGAAATTGATGGCATTTTTGAACTCTCAGGAAGAGAAACTAAAAAAAAATCCCATTTACCATTGCAACTAAAAAAATAAGATACCTAGGAATAAACTTAACCAAAGATGTAAAAGACCTTTACTCATAAAACTACAGGACACTGAAAAAAGAAATAGAGGAAGATATAAACAGGTGGAAAAATATACCATGTTCATGGAATGAAAGAATTAACATTATTAAAATGTCCATACTACCCAAAGCAATCCATAAATTCAATGCAATCCCTATTAAAATACCAGCAGCGTATTTCACAGATTTAGAACAAACACTTTGGCCCAGCCAGGTGTGGCTCAGCGGTTGAGCGTTGACGTAGGTTCCAGGCGATCGGGGTTTGATTCCCTGTCGGGGCACATGCCCGGGTTGAGGGCCGATCCCAAGTTGGGGGCGTGTGGGAGGCAGCCGATCAATGACTTTCTCATCATTGATGTTTCTATCTCTCTCCCTCTCTTTTCCTCTCTCTGAAGTCAATAAAGATATATTAAAAAAAAAATAGAAAACTTCGAAAATTTATATGGAACCAAAAAACACCCCGAATAGCCACAACAATCTTGAGAAAGAAGAACAAAGTTGGAGGGATCACAATACCTGATATCAAGTTATACTACAAAGCCATTGTAATCAAAACAGCCTGGTACTAGCACAAGAACAGACATATAGATCAGTGGAACAGAACAGAGAACCCAGAAATTGACCCATGCCATATGGTCAATTAATATTTGACAAAAGAGGCAAGAACATACAATGGAGTAAAGACAGTCTTTTCAATAAATGGTGTTGGGAAAATTGGACAGGTACATACAAAAAAATGAAACTAGACCTCCACCTCACACCATGCACAAAAGTAAACTCAAAATGGATAAAAGACTTAAATGTAAGACATGAAACCATAAAAATCCTAGAGGAAAACAGACAGCAAAATCTCAGACATCTCTTGTAGCAATATGTTTGCTAATACATCTCCTAGGGCAAGAGAAACTAAGGAGAAAATAAACAAATGGGACTGCATCAAAATAAAAAGCTTCTGCACAGCAAAAGAAACCATCAACAAAACAAAAAGGGAGCCCACTGAATGGGAGAACATATTTGCCAACCACACATCGGATAAAGGGTTAATATCCAAAATGTATAAGGAACTCATACAACTTAACAAAAGGAAGACAATCCAATTAAAAAATGGGCAAAGGACCTAAATAGACACTTCTCCAAGGAGGACATACAGATGGCTAAGAAACATATGAAAAAATGCTCAACATCACTAATCATCAGAGAGATGCAAATTAAAACCACAATGAGGTATCACTTCACACCTGTCAGAATGGCTACCATCAACAAGTCAACAAACAACAAGTGCTGGCGAGGGTGTGGAGAAAAGGTCACTCTAGTACACTGCTGGTGGGAATGCAGTCTGGTGCAGCCACTATGGAAAGCAGTATGGAGTTTCCTCAAAAGATTAAAAATTGACCTGCCATTTGACCCAGTAACCCCACTTCTAGGAATATATCCTAAGAATCCTAAAAACACTAACCAGAAAGAATATATGCACCCCTATGTTCACAGAAACGCAATTTACAATAGCTAAGATCTGGAAACAGCCCAAGTGCCCATCAGTAGATGAGTGGATAAAAATGTGGGACATTTACACCGTGGAATACTACACAGAAAAGAAAAAGGATCTCGTACCATTTGGGACAGTATGCATGGACCTGGAGAATATTATGCTAAGTGAAATAAGCCAGGCAGAGAAAGACAAACATCACATGATCTCACTTATACGTGAAATCTAAAGAACTTAATAAACTGATGAACAGAATAGATTCAAAGACATGGAAGCATAGATCAGACTGACGAATGTCAGAGGGATGGAGGAGGGCAGGTAGGTTGAAGGGGAGAAATTAACCAAAGAATTTATATGCATATATGCAGAACCCAAGGACACGGACAATGGTGGGGAGAGGGACTGGGGAGGGGGATGGGACGGGATGGAATGGGTCATTGGGGAGAAAAATGGGACATCTGTAATATTTTAAACAAAAATTAAATTAATTAATTAATTTTTTAAAAATCTATGGCATATTTATACCATGGAATACTATGCAGCTATAAAGAGGAAGGATCTTTTATCCTTTGGCACAGCATGGAGGGAACTAGAAAGTATTATGCTATGTGAAATAAGCCAGTCAGAGAAGACAAGCACCACATGATCTCACTTATTTGTGGAATATAATAAACAAAATAAACTGATGAACAAAGTGGATCCAGAGACGTAGAAGCATGGAATAGACTGAGGGATCTCAGAAGGAAGGCAAGGAGAGGGGAGTGGATGGGGAGAGATTAATCAAAGCACTTATATGTTTATAAGCATAAAAACAATTAAAAAATAAATAAAAATTAAAAAACAAAAAACAAAAACAAACAAACAAAAGGACTGAATTCAGAAATGACTTAAATTCACATTAGACTGACCACTAGGATAATAAAACAAACTCTAGGACTTGCCTATCCTTAAGATACTTTTTCCAGCTAAATTAGACATTTAGGGCAGGAAGTTTATATCTTAAGAAAAAGTCAAGAAAATAGGCTGTTTGTATGACTTAGATTTAAATCTAAGTCCTAAGGGAGACATTTATTTAATAAAAGAGTTAGCCAAACTACCAAGGTTCAATCCCAGCCACACCACTTTCTAGTTGTATAGCAAGTTACTTTATCATTCCATGCCTCAGTATGCTGTGTCTGCAAGATACTTGTATCTATCGGTGTCTAATTAATACCAGTACCTATTTCAGAAGGCTTTTGTGAAGATTAATGTTTTATACACCTTAAACACTTAGAACTGTGCCTGATACATAATTAGTGAATAATAAATGTTAGTTATCTTGAGTTATTCCTGAGTTATTCCTATTTGATATGGGAAGGGATTTACTGGTGGCATATGGATCAATCCCCAAAACTATGCCACTTTCCCTGCAACTTGCAATGATTGACCCATACATCATGATGCACCATTGCCCCAATAAAACTGATTAATTTTCCATTTCTCCTCACCTGCCATATACCAAAGATACAAGGTATGACAATTTTATGTACAATATAAAATATTCTTCCTTGCATGCATTATGGATGTCCACATACAATGGAAGGGTCCTGGGGACCAAGTATTTTGGCTTCAGATGACTGAGAACAAACATGAAAACAAATATCTTATTTGGGTTAAAAAATCTCAAATATTTTCAATATTTCTATAATTTTAAAAAGTAATATTTTCAAATATGTTATAGAAAAATGCATATTGAATGATTATCCTGTATAGGGATTTAAAGAAAATAAACCAATACAAAGTGTCCTATTGTTCGTTATCACACAGTAGACAATTACTACATAACCACTGTATACAAATATAAAATGTACATAAGCTCATAGATAATGAAATGTCATACTATTTATCACCATATAATTAGTATATAAAATATAAATGTATATTCTCAAGTATTTTATATTATCATTCTAATACACTTTCCATTGCTTGTTATGAGCCTTTTCAACTTTTGGTGATTAATTACTATTTAATGATGGACCAACCATTCCAAACAATGCCTTAGATTGAAAACGTCTCCTGGATTAATTCAGCATCTGCTGAAATTTTAGCTACCCTGAGTTATAAAGCTAGTGTCATTATAGACATACTAAATAAATTAATTCCTTCAGTCACTATTGGGCATAAGCTAAGTGCACTGAAAATCCCTATTTCTTAATACCTGAAAACACAAAGAAGGGAGAATGAGCTGCAGATTTTAAAGGCAGAATTCAAAAGGCATAAGAGTGAATTAATGCAAGTAACTACAACTCTAATATCCAAGCAACTATCTTATTCCACTAAACATTTTCCTTTACAGCAAAATAGAGATGAATACATCTCAAGCTACAGCCCACTAATCTGGAAGTGAAAATCACAAATGCCTAATGAGATCTATTGGAGGTGAAACTGACCTTTCCAGAAAGTAAACTCCAGTTGTGTGCATAATTATTCTTCAAGTGAACAAAAATAGACTAGTCATGATTATTCTATAAAACCACATCTGTCTAGATAAAGCAAGCCATGTTTTTATGTCACTCTATAATAATAAGCAACATGACTAAGTATTCACATCTGTTATACTCTTGTTTTTCTCTTTTATCAGCAAATAAAAAGAAAACAGGAAAGAAGTGAACTGATCTTTAACAAAAATAAAATACTCCACTTTTTGCTGATCAATACTGGCAAACATATTGCCAAGCTCTAGAAACAAGAGAATTTACAATTATCTGAAGACTAAAGTACAACAGCAACATTCAAATTCCTCCCAACAGAGCTTCTCAGATACAATGGATCTCTTTAGGTTTGCATTGTCAGTTCAACCCTCCTTGGTCTTCAATGGATGGAATGAGCACAAAGCAGTAAGGGTCATGGCTAAGAACTCTGAAAACTCAAGCTTGCAGTTAGAATGCCCTTAAGTGCAGGTCGCAGCAGCCCCACTTAACTGAATATATAACACTCGGCAAGCTACTTTTCCAAACCTCAACTCTTTCATCTATAAAATAGATGCATGTAAAGGGTTTAGCACACACCCTGGTACAACAGAGCCTCTCAATTAAGAGTAAACAGTAAGATTATCATTACAACTTATTTCCCCTGAGTAAAAAGAGAAGTTGCACATGGTCAAGAGTGGCAAATGCATTCAGCAGCAAAGACATGAGTGATGAGTATATTTGTGTGAGTGGATAAGGGCCTTTGGGTTAGTTACTTTCAGTTCATTAGAAGAGACAGCAGTAGAGAGGTAAGCAGAGCCAGGATTCAATTTTTAGGAGCACAGAATAAGACCTGTTGTTGTTGAGCAGCCATTATTTTTTAATCAAGCAAGTAAATGATCAAAATAATTCTAGCAGTGGGTGTAGAGGGTGACAGGATGAAGAAGGGATTGAATCCTAGTGCTCAACTGGTATAGAACCAGCACTCTTTTGTGATAAAAACTCGCAGGGAGCGAGGAATGAAAAGGAATGTCCTCAACCTGATAAAGGGTATTTATGAAAGCACTACAACACCATACTTTGTTAAAATACTGAATGTTCCTCCCACCCATCCCAGCACCTAACTGGGAAATGATGTCCTCTTTCACCATTTCTATCCAGTGTTGTACTGGAGGTCAAAACCAGATCAACAAGGGAAGAAAGAAAAGGAAATAAAAGGCATGCATGTTAGAAAGAGAAAAGGAAAATTAAAACGTCTTTGTTCACATTTGACATGATCAGGAGTGCAGAAAATTGTAAGGAATCTACAAAAACGTACTAGAATTAATAAATACATTTATCAAGGCAGCAGGATATAAAGTCAATATAGATGACAAAATCATACTGGTAAGTATACTGAAAAAGTTTTAGCTGAAATAAAATGAAAAGTACACAAATCAACATACTGAGATACCATTTTTTCATCAGTAATGTTAATAAAATAATGTGTGATTTCATATTAGTGAAATTTGGCAGTACAAGGATTATTTTAAATTTGTAAATGGGAAATTAGTGCAATAATATCATTATAGGAGTCTCTCCTATGAAAATTATTAACAATGTATGCAAAGATACATGTACTAAGGTGTTCATTTCAATACTATTTTAAACAATAGCAAAACTCCAGAAACGTTTTAAGTATCTTAAATGTTTATTAACAAAGGAGTAATTAAATAAAATCTAGTGTGTGTATACATATATATGAATATAATATGGTCTTTATTATTTATTTCATTTTTTGAAATATGATGAAATCCTCACAAAACAAATTTTGAATGAGGAGTCTGTTTTTAAAATGTGTGCTTTTCAATAGACTCCCTGGCCCTTGAAGGTCCAATGAAGTTTTCTAGCCATTTCTCAGTCTACAGGGAGAATACACCACAGGGAAGGCTCAAATACATGTTTCCCCACCCACTTCACCCACTCCTAAGAGTTGTAACTAAATTAAGCAAATGTGTTTAATGAACATCTAGAATCTATAGAAATTTAGTTCACTTGAAACGAATACAATACACACCCAAAGACCAATTAAAAATCAGGAATATCATTAAGATATATTGTGAAAATAAAGAGCCTTTATGCCTACAATGCTACAGTGTTCAAATTATAAGTCTTTAACATCACTTTCAAAGTTACAAGTATACCATTTATTAAAACCTGCTATAGAAGAAAAACACATAAAGCAATTTGCACACATACACACACACACCTCACACCAATCTTGTAAAATTACTATGTAAAACTTCCATAACATTCTGAGTACTTACTCATTAGAGTTTGTCATTATTGAGTATATTCATATACAGAAATGCTGTTTTGAGATCAATCATTTCCAATAACAGCAGTTTCTTTTGTTATTGCTGTTAATCCTCACTGAGGATATTTTTGCAATAGAACTAATTTTTCAGAGTCAATCTCAAACAGAACTTTGAAATGCAGAACCTATGGGACACTGGTCTCAAACCTGCAAAATCTGTGACTTAAATTATGAATCTTTCAATAAAACTAAAATAATTCTTCATTACTCGCATGCCTACCCAACCCCAATAGTATCTTATTGCTTCAAAAAATAAAAATTACTGCTGCTGCTTTTCTTTAAAAAAAATATTATGGCTAAACTCTAAAGTAATTTTCTTACTTTGTACTCAAAAGTAGAAAATATTCATTGGATCTTCAAAGTATATAATAAACAAAATGATTCTTAGAGTTTTATTTTTAACTAGTATTCATTAGTTTAGTTTAGTACTAAATGTCTGCATTAAAAAGGAAATGTTCTACATATCTTGGTTGATTAATGACTCTCCTACTAAGGGGAGGGTCCTTCATTAAAGTCATGTGACAAATGAAAAGCATAATGAGAAACATGAATGTTTTCTGACTTCTAACAATGTTCCATTCATCAGATCAGACTCATTTTTTTATTAAGCATGAAAGAAAGCATGACAAATGTGGAATCCTTTCCAAACCAGCCTTCTCTACCTCCAAAATGACTTTACCATAAACCCTGAAATATTTCCTCTTATTACTGAACCAAGCAAGCACTATTTTTATGAAAATCATGGCTGGGTGTATATGTGTATATAAAAAAAAGTATCCATGCCTTCCTTATTAACACTCTACTTTCTATACACTTGAATTTCTCCTATTAATTTTATTGAGCCAGGTCCTTTGCTTAAAAGGGAACAAGCTATATTTGTGATGTGACTGGACAAGTCATTTCTTTAAAAACTGTAGCTATTTTCCATGGAATGTTTGGATTTCACGACATAAAGTATTATTACCCATATATTTCCCTCAATTACAATGAAATACAAAATATAACTTTTAAAAAATAGAAATAGATTTTTAGTCTTATTATGGTTATAAAATACCTGTAAATATATGAAACTACAAATAAAAACTATTTTAAAACAGTAAAAAAATAAAACCACCCATAATCCTCTACTTAGAAAAACCTTGATAAATACCTTTTCATACATTTAATGCACATATAACTATATGTATTATTAGAGCAGGCCCCTACTTTTCACTTTGTCGATAGAACATGAATTTCTTTCATGACAATAGATATAAGCATCATTATCTTAATGGTTCTCTAGTAACTTATTGTGTGACCATACCAACATATATTTTTACAAATTTTATACCAACAGAATTTAGAACATTTCCAAATATTTACTATTATAAGCAATTTAGTGATTAATATTCTTGTACTCAGGGATGATATTCAAAATATATAACAAGCCCAAGCATCAATCAATCAGAAGTGATGCCAACTACAAAAAAATGTATAGCCTTACATGTGCAACTGACTCTACATTAGCCTGGTTTATACTTATACAACTTTCCATGTTTGACTAATTATTTCCCTAAAGTAATTTTTAACAAATGTAACTGTGAGGTCAAAAAATCCACCTTTAAAAAGGATTTTGAAGTATACTCTCAAATGTCCCTCCAAATATCTTATTATTCATTTACACTCCCACCAGCAGCAGTGCATGGGAGTACCCATTTTCTAACACTATTGCCAGCACTAAACATTATAATCTCTACAAAAAACGTCTACTAACAGATGTGCAACAGATGATATCTAATAGGTTATAGTAATGACCCCCAATTTTTGCTCCAGAATATATCCAAGTCCTTTATCCTATAACTTTGCAATACCTCCTTTTAAAGGGTAAAATGAATATCCTTGTCCCTTGATTCTGAATTTGGTTATATCTTTTGCTTTGTTCAATGGTATGTTGGTAGACAGGACACAACAGAGACTTGATAAACACTTGCCCAACTGAGCTTATTACTCTTGTACTTTTGCTCTTACCACAAGAAGGACATGCTGAGCTAGCCCATTAGTACCAAGAAAAGGATGAGTCCTAGCAGAGTATGAAAGACACGTGGAGCAGAATAGCCTCAGCTAAACTATCCCAGGCAACCCCTGCCTAGAGACAGGCCCCAGCTACACACACAAACAAAGCAAGCCTAGCAAAACTCATCCGAAAGCAGGCAACACCCAGCCAACCAAAAGACGTGCAAGTTATGATAACAAGTGATTGTTATTTCAGCTATTGAGTTTGGAGAATGTCTGTTACACAGAAATGACTAAGATA
Source organism: Miniopterus schreibersii (assembly GCF_964146895.1). Classification (NCBI taxonomy): domain Eukaryota; kingdom Metazoa; phylum Chordata; class Mammalia; order Chiroptera; family Miniopteridae; genus Miniopterus; species Miniopterus schreibersii. Next base: position 72,693,979 of record NC_138107.1, on the reverse strand, counting down.
CAATATCTATTTTAATTTCACCTTATTTAATTAATTTTTACATTTGTTGTGTCTTTACATTTCTTCCTTTATGGCTTCCCTGTTCATGTCACTCATCATTTTGTTTAGGATAGTTAACTTTTATTAGTTATTTGTAGTAGCTCCTTAAATATTAAAGATATTTATCATCTATTACATATGCTGTAATATTTTCTTAGCTTATTATCCATCTTTTATTCTTCATTATGCTGCTTTTAGCATACAAAAATTACAAATTCATGCAGTTAAATCTATCAATATTTTTCTTTATTAATTTTATCTTTGGTGACCTACTTGGAGAGATCTTCATCACACCTGTCATAATGGCTATCATCAATAAATCAACAAACAAGTGTTGTCGAGGGTGTGGAGAAAGGGACCCTAGTGCACTGTTGGTGAGAATGCAGATTGGTGCAATCACTGTGGAAAGCAGTATGGAGTTATTCCAAAAAATTCAAAATGGAACTGCTTTATGACCCAGTGACTACTTCTGGGAATTTATCCAAAGAAACCCGAAACATTAATTCGAAAGAATATATGCACCCCTTTGTTCATTGCAACGTTATTTACAATAGCCAAGATTTGGAAGCAACCCAGGTGTCCATCAGTAGACAAGTGGATAAAAAAGCTGTGGTACTGCCCTGGCTGGTGTGACTCCATTGGTTGGAGTGTTATCCCGGGCACCAAAAGGTTGTGAGTTCAATTCCTGGTCAGGGCACATACCTAGGTTGTGGGTTTGATCCCTGGTTGGGGTACATATAGGAGGCAATCAATCAATGTTTCTCTCTCTCTCCCTTCCTTTCTCTAAAAATAAATAAAAACATATCCTCAGGTGAAGATTTTTTTAAAAATTAGACTTTAGACCTCTAACAAACTAAAGTTAAATAATAAAATAGAACAGAAAGGAGATTCACCTTGCTCCCTTAGAGAGAATTTACCATAAAGAGACAAATGAAGGAAGAGGAAGTCCCCAAAAGGAGAACATTTCTCATTAAAATCTTAATTTCTCTTAAAATATTAAAAGGAGACTTTAGGTCGGAATCAACTAATTTACTACATCTACTAGGCTACTCCCTTAATTAAGTTCAGAAGGAACTATTTCTAAAAATTCTTGAATTACCAATAGATTTACAACCTGGATCAGTTATCCTTGCTGAGTTATAAAAACTCAATTATCTTTCTCTTTCTCTACCAGTTACTATGAATTAAAGACCTATAGTGTATTTTATTATCCTTTCTCCCTTCAAAGCAACCATAAAATGTTCTCACTCTTTAGGACAAGCACAGTTAAGACATACTATAAAAAGAAATAGATAAGAGCAACTGGCATAATTGAGGGATTGTGTGTATGTGTGTGTTTTCCAGAGCCTCAAGAGCAGTATTCTGTGCTAATGATCTCTAATTTTCTTTTCAAGTTTTTTTGTTTGTTTACTTTGTTTTTACTCATGGAAAGGCAAACTAAACTTATATTACTCTGCTAAGCACCAGCATTTTAGAGGACTTTTACTTTGTTCTATATCTGGAAAGGCAAACTGACCTACAACCCTTGCTACCATCTATAACTCCGGAACCTGTAAGAAAACCACAGAAAAAAACCCATTTATGCACATTAGCATCATAATAACACCACATAAGCTACAAGGTGTAAATAATAGGCTTGGGTCAGTGCTGCTGGAATATATTTGTGATGGAAAACATCCAAAAGAGTGGCCCTCCATATAAAGCCCCATGAACAGCAAACAGCATTTAACCTGTGTGTTAGCTAGCATGTTTTCTCAGCAACAAGTGGTAACAAAAAGCTAGGCTTCCTGTCATCTTTACTGTATTTTTTTCTCCTTCAGGGTTTTAATAGAGGATTAACTACGAACTCTTAACAGAAATTAATAGAATTAACCCATTAACTAGCAAACTGGACACATCTATATTGCGAAGCTTCTCCAGGTCACCCATAGACTCATCTGTTCACTGCAAGAATGGCAATTTTGTTGTTTCTGCCATCTTTGTGAGTGGTTAATAAAAACCAGTGTTACCAAGCAGTGTGTAGTTGACCCATATTGAGGATGGAATTGGGGCCTGAACTAGAAGGGTTATTTCCTGGTTATTTTGTCTAGATAAAGCAATCTGTTTTGTACAATCTCTTTAGTGAACAGCCTGCTTCTTGGTTCTTGGATGGGCAGATCTGCCAGTTCCCTCACCTAGGATCCTCTTTCACTGATTTTTCACAGGTGGTTGCTGCTGGCCCTTCGGGTCTTCCCTGACTGCCGGGGGCTTCCAAAGGAGCCCCAGGTCCCTCCCTATCATAGGACTTGGCTTTATTTATTTCAAAGTATTCATCATTATCATATATATATAATTTTGACTATTGGCTAGTCTTCCCCATGAGAGTGTTTGCAACAAAAGGACAGAGGCCTTGTCTGTCTTGTAACCAACTACATTCCTAGAACCAAAAGAGACCTTGGCCCATCAAAGGCTTTGTATTATTATTCAAAGAATGCACCATGACAGCCAAAGGAATAAACTGTTAGGAATATCTAATAATCTTATGTGTCGGATATCAAAATTATTCTGCAATGAGAAAGCTGTACTCAGGTAGAATAACTTGTTTAAAATTAAAACCTAGGCATTTATAAAATCTGCTGCATTAGCTCTATTTAGATTAGAACAGGTTTATTTATATTTTATTGCTCTTTTTCATCTATTTCTCACAGGAGGAAAGGAGTGTCTCAGCCACAACTATTAAAACTTGACCCTGTGGTTCTTATGCCTCAGGCTAAGCCAGGGAGAAATATACCAATTAAAAATGCTGGAGATGTTCTTATTCTTGGCAAACAGTAGTTACTCACTGATTTCCGAACGGATTTTCAAGTGAAATTTTAAAAAGCATTCTCTTATTTGGGGTGCTTACTTTATTATTTTATAATCCTCTATAAGCATATCCATTTCCAAACTTAAGTAATACTTATTTGATTCCAAAACAAATTTATTCGCTGCACAGCCTTTCAATCTATGAGGTCTACCACTGTCAACTGTTGAGTATCTGTGGCAGCATTTTATGTTGCATAAGTGTGAAATGTAGCCTCCCCAGAAGAAATGAACCTTGCTAAGACATAATTCTGTTTCAATTACCTTTCCTGCACAGTCAAGGCACCAGAACATCTCATTTAATACTTGGTACAGTCCATATGATACAGCTATCCACAAATATTAGTACTTGAAAGTGTTCTACACCTGATACTTTGCAAGTAACAACACAAAATTAGTTGCAAGATGCTGAATCCACACTCTAAAAGTTTCTCTACCTGGTCACTCTCCAGACTCCAAGGAAAGTACAGTAGGTTCTAATGAGTTTCTAGTTGCTCGTCACAAAAGATTTGATGATGACCTTCAGTCAGTTTGGAAAGACAGTCTCCATAGTGATTAAGAATGCAGATTCTGAAGTCAGACATCTGGGTCTGAATCCAGCCCTGCCAAAAGTTTGCTGTGGGACCATAAATGAATCATTTGGTCCTTCTGAACATTATGTTCTCCAAATGAGATAAATAGTACCTAACCCCAAAGTGTTGTGAGAATTAAATGTACCAAGGCATGTAAACTGCTTAGCACAATACCAGGCATGTATTCAAAAGAAAGGTTAGATGTTTTGGACCAATATTTTCCCGATTTGTAGTTTTACCATTTTAATCATATTGATTACATTAGTAATATACTGAAAGTTTCATTTTGTGTAATCAAATCTATGCATGTGCTTCACAATTTCTAAGTAGCAGGTGGTTTCCAGATATCTATTAGTACCACCTGAAGGCTTAGTAGTGATGTCATCTGAGTCTTTTCTGTGCATTCTACCCCTTGTAACTCTTGTCCCATGCATTGTCCAATGCACTGTATTAGAATCTCTGTGCTTTTTCTCTCCATTTTAGTCTTTTTGATTGTTCACTTCCAGAATCATTAGGTAGTGAGCCTGTGTTAGCGATTACTGAGGAAGGTCCTAAATCCTGCCTATATGCTCTCCACCCAATAGTCTCACTCAATCAGTATCTGCCCATGGCCAATATGTCCTCTCATAGTGGACAGGCCCCTCTGCTTCAGCCACTGCATGAAACTGGCTTTCCCTATACTGTGGAAATAAAAAGGGAGTTTGGAAGAATGAGACTTCTTTTAGTAGAAAGTGACATTTTCTGGCTGAAGTTAGAGCTGGAAACAGATTCTCCCCGCCCCCACTGCCCACAAAAGTGAATGTCATAACATTTCCTGTATGACCTGTTTAAGTATCTATCTATCTGCCCCCAATAACTTAGGATATTGCCAGCAAATTGCTACTTGCTTCATGTCCTGTGATTTATTTGGTTACAAATAAGCATGGACTCATTAGTAGCTTCCATAACTACTGATGATATATATGGCCAAAAGACAGGAATTCTGTTTCTTCTTTTTAGGTGTTTGTAAGAAGATTCTCAGTTTTATAGTATGAGTTGGTATTATTAGCTGAGAAAAGACTATCAACAAACTAAATTAAGTGTTTACTAAACAACTGGATATCCATATGGAAAAAAGGTGGAATTTAATCCTTGCACCTTTTACAATATTAACTCAAAATGGATCATACATGTTAACATGAATGATAAAAATATAAAACTTCTAAAATGACTACAATTTTTAAAAACTGGCAACAGCAAGTACATCTTTCCTATATTGGTGATGGGACCATAAAATGACATAATCACTTTGGCAACCCAGTTTGGTAGTCTCCTAAAAAGTTAATATCATAATGAAATAGCAAATATGAGTATATTCTCTAGGATAATAGTAAAATACACTAAGTTACTCACATTGCCTTAAAGGTAGTGATTCATTTTTTTCATTCCTGAAATCAAGGGATAGAGAAATAGAAAAAAAGGTTCAAACACATTTATGAATATGAAAGTGATCACTACTAGAATTAGACATAAGATATACCAATGCCTCTAATTCAGTAAGCAATATAAAAGCAAACAAAATGTGTTCCATTTAGCAACAGCAATACACATGCATGTTCATAAACCAATTAATAGTGCCTAAAACTTAGAATACAAAAGTACTGGCATAGAAAATAAAGCCTCAGAAAATATAAAACAAAATGACAGGAGGAAGACTCAATATGTTTGTTGTAACTATAAATTCAAAAGTACTGGCATAGAAAATAAAGCCTCAGAAAATATAAAACAAAATGACAGGAGGAAGACTCAATATGTTTGTTATAACTATAAATTCAAATTGCCTGAAATTCAACTCAAAAAAAGGCAAACACTCCAGAATAATTTATAAAACAGCATTCAAACTATCCTTTTTGGAAAAGGTATGCCTTAATCATCTATTAGAAATACCATAAATAAAAAAGATGAAAGCAGATAATTTTGGCAAAAATAAACTAAAACTGGCAATATTGATTTCAAATAAAGTAAATTCCATGGTAAAATACATTAGATTAAAGGAAGAATGTCAACATTTATAAAGAGGCATAATCAATAAGAAAAATATAAAGTTATAAACCTTCTGCCTGAAGAATTCCCTTTAATATTTTTTTATGTAGAGGTGTACTGGTAACAAATTTTCTCAGCTCTGTGTGTGTGTGTGTGTGTGTGTGTGTGTGCGCGCGCGCGCACGCGTGTGCATGAGAAAAGTCTTCATTTGCCTTCGTTTTGAAACATATTGTCAATAGTGTAAAATTCAAGGTGTTTTTTTTCTTTCTTTCAGAACTTTAGTTATTTTTTAGTTCATACAGTTTCTGACAAGAAATCTGTGTTAATTCTTCTCTTTGTCACTCTACATAATGAGTCCTTTTTCCTCTGGTTTCTTTTTAAAATTTCTGTTTATAATCAAATTTGAAAACATATTTGGCCCTTTTTTGTTGAATATTTTTCTGCTTCCCCACATGCCTTCATCTAGAATGCCAACCAATTACTTGTATGTTAGACTATTTAATATTGTCCCACAGGTCACTAGCACTCTGTTATTTGTCTCAGTCATATTTTTCTCTCTCTGTGCTTCATTTTGGATAGATTTGATAGAACGTTCAACTGATCTTTTCTTCTACACTGTGTAATTTGCTGTTGACCCCATTCAACTGTACTTTACATCTCAGATCCTGTATTTTGCAGCTTCAGAAGTTCCATTAGAAAAGGGGGATAAATATATGGTGATGGAAGATGATTTGACTTTGGGTGGTGAACACACAATGCAATATATAGGCCATGTATCATAGAAACGTAGACTTGAAACCCATATAATCTTATTAAACAATGTCATCCCAATACATTTAGTTTAAAAAGGAAAAAAAAAAAAAAGAAGTTTCATTTGAGCTATTTCTCTCCTCATCATGTTAAGGTTTTCCTCTACCTTCTTTAACATATGGAGCACACTTATAATTACTGTTTTAACATTCTAGTCTGTTAGTTTCATCTAATTTCAGAGTGATTTTCTGGATCTGTTATTTTATTTTCATCTGATTATAATCACATTTTCTGCTTCTTTGCATGCCTGCCTAGTTTTGTGTTTGATGTAATCATTGTGAGTTTTATGTTGTTCTTTGCTGGGTTCTGTTGTATTCCATTAAACAGCATTGGATTTTGTTCTGGTATGCAGTTAAGTTACTTGGAATAAGGGAAATCATTTTGTGGCTTGTTTTCAGGTTTTACTGGGGTATGTCAAGAGCATCCTTTTGCATAGGGCAAATTTATCCCCACAACTAAGGTGAAACTCTTCTGAGCATACTACTTAATGCCCTTTGTATGACAAATTATTTCCACTTAGATGGTGGGAACGTGAACTATTACCAGCCAGTTTGAGCTCTGAGAATTTATTCTGCCAATTCTCAATGTGATATGTTCCCATCCTTTCCTCCCATCTCAGGTAGTGTCCTCTTATGCACTGTGGAGATCAGTATTCAACCAAAGACTTGTGGGAGATCTCTGCAGATCTCCAGAGCTCTGTCCCTATGCTGCTCCCTCTTCACTGGTACACTGTCCTACAAATTCTAGCTAACTTGGCCTTTCTTTCTCCTCAAGTCAGCAGGCCCCCTGGTCTCTGATTGTACCCCCCCACCCCCCCCAAGCTAGTTAGTAAACTATTCAATTGGAGACCTCATTTTATTTCTTTTCTTTAGGAGATCACAATCCTGTGTTAGCTTTTGTCCAATGTCTAAAAACCATTGTTTTATTAATATATTGCCTGTTTTTTTTATTTCCTTCAGGTGGTATATCCCTATTACTCCATCTTAGATGGAAGGGGAAGGAACACATAAAAAGCATTAGAATTGTGTTCAAAAATTTTGCATTTACATTAATTCTATTTCAATGGTGAAATGCAGGAATAGTAAAAGGCACACTATTTGAAGGTCAGGGAAGTGAAATACATTGAGAAACAAGGGACAGTGTTATGCTTTTTAAATCATCCCTTCAAACATCCCAGCATCTAGCAAAAACATACCTGGGTGTGTTGGATCTAATTTCAGTTGTTTAAGGGAATGAGGATATTTCATAATACTCTTTAGTCAAATGACACTTTTCCAAACTCAGAATCCCTACTAATTAGGGAAGTGTTTTTGAATCAGGAATAACAAATATTTCAGAAATATTTTAAATGAGAAATCTTGCTGTGATTGTATTTTCTTTCCTCCTAGAAAGAGAAAAAAATTTCTAGGAAGTCACTTTTGTTCCATCTTCCTCACGGAATCAATTAACTGTTCCACACTGACAAAAGAAAAATCATTGACATAATATTTCTACGTCCTGTCTAGTTTCCAGTGTTCCTCTCATCTCTCATATTAAAATTGCTTTCTAAAAGCATTGCATAATTTATGCCTCTTTTAACTACACTGGTAATTTCATACTTGTGAATTACCCAAATTTAGACCCCAGAGACTCTTAAGTGCCTACATGTTCCCAAAGAGTCATTAAACTCACCAGCATTTGCTCATAATAACTCATCCTTCTTGCCAAGCCCTTGATGAGTAAACCACTCTGCTGATCCATCTCTATATTTGTTAAATGATAAGAGATGCTTGGAGAGGTGCTCAGCCCTATAAGTCTATTGAGCAAAATAGTGCCACAACTGATGCTTTAGTAGTAACCACTGTGGGATATAAGAGTTTTTAAATCCTTGAAGAAGTTGCTTTTTTAAATATACAGAACGAATTTACATAAAAAGACAAGCTATTAATCTATCTTTCTAATTACAATAAAGAAATCATGTTGGAGTTGAACTTTTGGACTTACCGTTGATAAGCTGAATGCACTTAAAATACTTTAAATAGCAGTGAAATAATTTATTTGCACATGTTGTACAAAGCAGTTGCTCTCTGTCTCATCAGAAGAGGTGAACCCCGTCGGGGGTTTGATTACCAGTAGGGAGAGTGCAGGAGGCAGCCAATCAATGACTCTCATCATTGATGTTTCTCTCTCTCTCTCTGCCTCTCCCTTCCTCTCTCTGAAATTAATAAAAATATATTAAAAAAAAAAAAGAATAGGTGAACCCAGTAGAAGGCTCATAGGGCAAACATCTTTACATTGTTGGGCCATTTTTATTGACCTACTGTAAAGTGACTGGATTTTAAAATTAGACAGTCCTTGGTTTTTCATAACTGATATTGATTTACTTATGCTGAGAATGATGCTTGGCATGTAATTAGAGCTCAGTAAATGTATGTAAAATGAGTAAAGGAATGAACTGAGCAATTAACATACCATCCCTTTCTCATAAAATAGAGGCAATATTAACTAACTCAGTGCAAATATGAGAATAAAATTGTTTAGTGCCTCTTCTGTGGTGTATGCTTTCTGGTAGGCATTAGCATCGGATAGAAATTTCACTGTTTCCTTAGCCTTTGTATTCCTTCCTCTACTGTCTGCCATTTCCACTTCACTCAGTTGATTTCTCTAACTAGGGGTCTAAGACCCACCCAAGCAGCAAGCATGTTCCAGTGCCTGGAATGTTGCCAGAGTTTTATATTTTATGCTTCGAGAGAGCACCCCAAGTCAATAAGTTTTGTTTATATAGTCTACTTCTGGGACCCAATGATTAAGCTTTATCAAAATCCAATCACAAGTGTACTCCTCTGGGCTCCTACCCAGTACCTATTAATTCTCGCCACTCCTTAGGTGTGTTATTTCTCTCTTATCAGGCCCAGCAGCATATCCCCAGTAGGGTTATATTGGGATTTAACCTCAGTTACCAGCTTGACAACCTGGAGAGAGGGTAGGCACATTCTTGAAGGGGACACTCGTTGTCATGGGAGAGAGGCATTTGCAGCATCTTCCAACAGTAAGAAGGGATAGTCCTTGATGGGGAGAAAGGAGCAATCTCTGTAAGTTCTGAGCATTCTGAGACCCTGTAGACCTCAAATCCCCAGGGACATTCTTCCAGATGTCTCCATTCAATATAGCAGGGTCCCAGGCCCTACTTTGGATGAGCATTTAAATACCTCTGAAGCTCTGTGACTTTCCAAATTCTTGTGTCTACTCCTTGGCTGCATATGTTCCTCCACTATATAAGTTAATGGCTTATCTGTAAACTGCCAAAAAACCCCTCTGGTGCTCAGTCATTGGCTGGAAGCAACCTTGCGGAAGTGTGGCTAAGCACTCACAGGAACAGAAACTGAAGGCGATCCCCATGCTCCCTATAGCTAGTGTTCTCAAAGGAGATCAGAGCAGTGCATGTTTGTGGCCATCACACTTTGTGTGTCTGAACATACTGAGAGATGACAGGAGATCTGCAATCCTCTTGGGGAGTTTGAGAATAAATTAATGATGAGTGTATAGAAAACTAAATGTGACAAAGACAATTAGTAGGAAAAAATGAAAAGCTGTACAAGAAAGAAATATGATCATAATTTACTATGGTTCCGTGGTGGTTTATATTTGAATAATCATAATAAGAATGGAATTTAACCAAGAAAAATGTACCAAAACTATTTCACAAAAAACTATATTGGAAGATGGAAAAGTGGAAACAGAGAAGTGGGGACTGGAAGAGATCAAAATTCATATGTTCTATACAAAAAGTCACTAGACAATTCCTAGAAATGAACAATTAAGAAATAACAGTATAAGCAGTTACTTTAAAATAGTATGGTAAATAAGAGAAGTAACAGCTAAAATGATTGAAAGTGGGATTTCTCGGAAGCAGGAATCCATGGGGAAAAGAGGTTTAGCAGAGGACTGCTGTTTTTCTTTTTTTCTCTCTGCTGTTTTTCCTTTTAAGCCTATGACATCATTTCACTTTTTAAAACTCTATGTTTAACTTTGATTAAAATATTAAAATAAAATTTTAAAAGGAAAATACAGACTTCCAATACTTAACTGTAAATTCTAATGAATGATTCATGCATTTCTCAGATATTCTGCTATTGAAAAGTACATTAATTATGTTGTATACATAGCTCATTCATAAGTGCTTTTACTCTAATTTTGTATTTCATTTGAAGTGTTTTAGAATGCAGAATTTAAAATATCATCTACCATGTCATTAAGAGATTTTTTTAATAATGTTTTTAAGTCAGGCAGTGGGGAGTTCTATGGGATTTTTAGCTCGTTTTCTGATAATACACACTTGGCTTAAGATCTACATGTGTCAGCTGTTATCAGCTGCCTGTGTGCGTCACTGAGTTCGCTCTGTGGTATTATCTGTAGCCAAAGGAAACACAGAGGAAATCATCACAGCAGCTCCACACATTTTAATCAGTTTAAAAAAAAAACAACAAAAAACTGCTCCCTCACTGGTATTCTCACACAGAAAGCCTATTATAGCAAAATTTTAAAAGGCAAAACAAAAAAATTGTTTACGGATTCTAATTCAGCCTTAAAAAGAGAATCTGTATGAAGTCAATAATTCTGCAAAACTCTCTAGTCCCAAAGTTTGCATTGACCTTTTCCACAATAGTGTCACTTACACATTTGCTCAGAAACATTTCCACAATCCTTCCCTCCTTATTTCATACCTGATTCAGGGAAAGCCTCATCGTCCAGGAGGCAAAATCAAAATCCCTCTCCTCTCAAAAAACAGGTTTTTCAAAAATTAATTTTGAATAAAAATGGTAAGCAATATTCATGATTACATGTGCCATGTATAAATTGCTCCGTAACATGAGGTGCTAGAATTATTCAATTTATCTTCTATAGCAAATTATTCCTGGATCTGAGCCTTCACCCACCTAAGTAGGGAAGCAGTCGATCAGTATCAGTCATTGGTATTTTTCCCCACTCCTTTCAAGGGACCAAACAAAGACCCCAAGGCTGACAAGGTAAGAGGAAATGGGGAGGACCTAGGTTCTTATTCCACTGTGGCTGCCGTCTTACTGTTCTTTCTTTGAGCACAGCATTCTGTCATTCCATGCTTCTCCTTCCCCACCACCGCGGACTACTGATAGAGCAGCCTAGAAATGACAGACATTCCTTCCTGAGCCTCTCAATGTGCATCACCCCAGTCACAGGAACTCTGATGCTGCCCACAGGGCTGCAACTTCTAAGATTTCACCGTCACAAATGCCCTCATGACAATTCTCCATGGGACTACTCAGCTCCCATTTGTTTTTCCTTTTCTGGAGGTGGGGGTGGGGTAAGTCTGCTCCACTAAAGCAGGAAAGAGGTGGGGCATGGAGGAAATTGCTCCATTAAATTATTAATACCTTGTCCTGCCACAGTTATTAAAATGTTTCAGTTAGTTGTCCAATTTTCCTTAAGGTAATAAAGAGTGTGTGTATGAATACTTATTTTCATGCTTGAAATAATTACAGTAATCCCTTGCCAGCCATGCTTGTGAAAAGTTCTGGGACTGTCAAAATGGTTGGCAATACTTTTTCATAGAAAATAAAAGGTTGGACCAGAAAAAAAGTTTAAATGGCTAAATATATACAATATTTAAAGGCAAAGCAAAATAAAGTCTTGTCTAAAACAAATCATATCTGTCATTAAAAACATGTTCCAGTGGGATATCTTCCATGAGTATCTTTCAGTTGTTCTAGAACCACTGCTGCCCTGTGATCTGTTGAGGCCTATGTACTCAATAAGCCAGTTAAAAAAAAGCGAGAACCATCACCTACTTGCTTGAAAGTTAAGGTCTTGCATTGTATTCCTCCTATATGTAAACCCAAAGGCCCTGCTCTATGCAGGCATGAAAGGCAATTGAAAGAAGAAATAGTATATACATATAAAATCTATCATCTATCTATCTATCATCTATCATCTATCTATCTAAATTCAAAACCTTTGAGGTATTAGAACTGTCAAATTTCTTTATTTTTCTAAATGAAATAATGTCTGACTGAACCCCCGCTCACCAAGGATGGCAATGATTTCTATATTAGTTATTATTGCTGCTCACTCACTCCTTTTTACAAAATGCTTGTGCCTTTTTATGTTATCCAAGATGATTAAGAAGTATTCTTTTCCCAGATTAGTCTTCCATACATTTGTTGAAAGGATAAAGTTTTAAAGATCGTTTCTCTCTGCATACCCACATAGACCTACATGTCTGAAAGAGAAAAGAGAATTCTGAAGATTTAGTATTATTTTTCTGCATAAGGATCATTGAAGCACCTGTTAAAACACTAATTTTTGGCTGCAATTCCTGAAGATTATGATTCAATAGGTCTGGGGTAGGGCCCAGAAATTGGTATTTTATGAATTCATAAAGTTTAATAAGTGATTTTGATATCCAGATTTAGGAACATGTGTAAAGGACTGAACTAAACCTTACATATGTAAAAAATATCAGATATTAAAAAATTGTTATAAAAACTTAAATCACTATAAGTATACCCTAGAGTTCCAAAAACTATAGTTGGCAAGAGAGTACTGTAATTTTATGAGATATAATTTTATAGATATGGTGCTCTGCTTTTTGTTATAGTGGTAAAAGATACTAACAAAATTTACGATTTTAAGCATTTTTAAGTACACAGCTCAGGGACATTAAGTACATTCTCATCGTTGTGTGGCCATCCCCACCATCCCTTCCCAGAACTTTTCATCTACCCCAACTGAAGCTTGTTACCCATTAAATACTAACCTCTACATTCTCCCCCTCCTCCAGCCCCTGGCAACCACCATTCTACTTGCTGTCTCTATGAATTTGACTACTCATATAAGTGGAATCATACAGTATTTGTCCTTTTGGGACTGGTTTATTTCACTCAGCATTATGTCCTCAAGGGTCATTCATGTTGTAGCACATGTCAGAATTTCCTTCCTTTTTAAGGCAGGATAATATTCCATTGTATGTATCTACCACATTTTGTTTATCCATTAATCCACTGAAGGACACTTGGGTTGCTTCCACCTTTTGACTATTGTGAATTATAGTGCTATGGACATGGGTACACAAATATCTGCTCAGATTCCTGCTTCCAACTCTTTTGGATATATGGCCAGAAGTGAAATTGCTATAATTCTTAAAATACTCTTAATAAGATAAAGGAATGCCCATATGTATTTTATCTGAAAATTCCTGATATATAAATGTAACTTTGATTTTCTAAAGTGACAAATGTAAGACTGGTCTCACATTTGTGACTTTTCTATACTGGTTCTTTTCTTCCAGGGCTCTACATTTAAGTTTGTTTTTATTTTTTGCGTTGTCAACATGCTCTCCCATGACCATTACTTCAGTTATTTTCTCTTGCTCATAGTTTCCAAATTCACAGTCCAGCCCCAGACTATCTCCTCCAATTTCTGTTGCTTGATGAGCCGTATCTTTGTGAATGACTAAGCTATGTCCCAGGAGTATTGTTTCATTAGCCATTCCCTGTCTCCTCTGGATCTTCCACCTCTTTGGTACTATGAGCTCTTTCCCCAGAGGCTGTAACTCTGCTTAAAAACAGAAACTCCTGCTATCTTTGAAAGCAAAAGCACTGAAGTCCATGTTTTCCCTTTTAATGGTCCACCAAACCTATTTCAAATGCTAAACATAGACTCCTGCATGCACATACAAACACATACACACAGAAAGAGGCTTGGCCTTTGCTCTAATTAGTAAGTGGGATGGTGTGTTCACCTTACATTTTACTCTAATTAGTAGACCCAATAACCAGGGTAACAGTCCTAGTTTTCAACTGAGACAGAAAATAAGAGGTCTTTCAGCTAAAGATTAAAAACAAGGCTGTGTTATTTCCCTCACCCTATATTACTTAGATAACAAATACACCTCCAAACAAACACTTCCCTTGTCAGGGACACACACATGCATATATATGTGCATGTGCATGCGCAAGCACACACACACAAACACACACACACACCCCTTTCAAAGTAGCAGCCTGTCTCAGACTTTCACTCATGCCTAAAGCACAAGTCCCTGGCCAGGCCCCTTTGTCCTGCCTGCTGCCAATTGCAGAAGCAGTTGAATCACTTGCTCAAATTGACCAATGGCCAAATGGCTTGAGGCTGGTTGAAATCTCAGGCCTTCCAAGTACCAAAATGTATAAACCATACTTCAAAAAAATCCACCAGAGTCTCCAAAGTCAGACTTTCAAATCATTAGTTGCCTCCTCACCAGACAGTGCTCACAAATCATTTGCTGGACTCCCCAGGGCTGTAGAGCTGTGACAGTGGAGCATTCAGGTAAGTCCAGGTCGAGCTTCAAATGAGACCCTATCTCCAGCTACTGCACACAACCCAGTGTTTGGGGTCAAAAGGAATAAATCTCTTATTAAAGTGGCAGGTGGTAGAGATTGTTTCTTTACTTCCAACAAAACCATAATAAGAGACTTGAAGAACAAGCTGAATTTTAAAACCCAAATCCAAAAAGGAGGAGGAAGCCCCTGGGTTTTTGAATTAGAAATGCTTCCACACTCCACACCCTGCTGAAAGACCTTATGCCTCACACTCTCCTTACCTTTACTGCTAAACCTCACCCCCAAAGCCTTCAATCTCTCATTCCATTCTCTCTAACCACAACTGTATTTCCAGAACAGCACTGGAACTGTTCTGCCAAGGCCATTAATCTAAAACAAAATGCAGAAAAATACTATTAAGTCTATTAAATTAGTTTCTTTAGTAAATTATATTTTGGTGGTGGTTCAGTGAAACTGGCAATTTCATGCATTGCTAATTGCACTCTAAAAGTGTGTAATTATTTTCTAAAGCTATTTGGCTGTATATGTCAAGAACCACCAAAAAGTTACATACTTTAACTTAGTAATTATGCTTCCTAATAATATAATCCAAAATGCATAAAAAGTGAATATGTATATATAAACATATAAATATATGTATATATAAACATATATTTACAGTAGTAATATTTTAATAAAAAAATGAAAGACTATCCAACAAATGAGCAGTTTAAGCAAATTATAATACAAATACTTGGACTATTACTATGTCTATCATTATAAATAAGGTTGTAAAAACATAATGCAAAAATGCACTAGAAGAACTAAATACAGATAAATACAGCTATAACTATGTAAAAATTTGCGCATAGTACAAAACCTGTGAGGATGAATAGCAAAATTTACACAATGGTGTGTTAAGATAGTGGCACTGTGCTTTTGCCTACATTTGAGTAGTTTCTAACATTTTTGCATTATTTTTACAATAAGTGTCTACCATTTTTAAATGGTTAGCATCAAATGTCCATATAAAATCATTATTAAAACAGCTTTACAATGATTATGAGCACATATTCTGTAATATATAGTTGCTTTTTAATGCATGCATATGGATTATTTTTCTAATTTGTAACTCATCTAAGATGATTCTAAGCCATCTAAAAACCCAATGCTTTTACTCCATTTAGTCTGCTAAACTAGCCATTTTATAGTCTATTGCCCAAATAGATGTTTCAAATGTGTGCACATACAATGGGTTTTCAAGCTCATTCAATTTCTAACCATATCTCTTGAATGAGGCTTGAAGTTTACATTATTTTATCTCAGATACTAATGAAATGGTTCTGGCTGTGTAATTTTCAACAAGACCAAATGAAATCTTCACAAATTATATGGTTGAGATGCTTTTATCACTATGTATGTATGAGACTAAGTACCAAATAGCTGTAGAAAATATGAGAAAATAAAAGTTGTCTAGAGCAGAGGCGAGAGGTTTTGTTTCACTGATTATGTTCTGGACAAAGAAATGTGAAAGATGCCAGTTGGCTGAGAAGCACTTTTATTTTATTTAATAGTTATAAAAAAGTCAGTGTCCCCGCAAAAAAAAAAAAAAAAGTTAGTGTCATATCAGAACAAATGCATGCAATGTCTCATTCCTTGCAGATAATGCATCCTGATCATAGTAGTACAAAGGACCACATAGATAAAACGAACAAAAGTTGTATGGAGTGGCAAATTAGGGAGAAAGAGAGAGTTGCCAAAGCAGGGAACTCCCTTTTATCACCCACTCCTTCCCCATCTCCTGCCTGAGCTAAAGAGTAAGAAAGGAGTTCTTTACAGACTCCTCTGTGAGTTTCAGAGTTCTCCAATCACTTCCATATTTTCTAAATGAGCTGTCACTCTCAGAACAACAACAAAAAGAAACCAGAAGAAAATGTTTGTATTCAAAGCAAATTATAGGTGGAGTTTTGGCAGGTTCCCATCTGTTTCCTCTTTAGGCCAGTGAAAAACTTGGTGGAAACCAGTTTGACATTGGCCTCTTGAGTCCTATCTGCCACTGGAATAACCACTGCCTTGGAATTAGAGTGGAGACTGTCACCCTCATTTCTTGTCCCACATTGATTTTCATAGAGTACCTGCTTTTAACTGCACCAGTCCAGCTTTGCGAACTACAGCAATCTAGTATGTCACAAGGTATGCAAGAGATATTACTATCACGACATTTCCGTCAAGATTAAAAAATTCCCATGACATCTTGTGTTTGCTATAGTGCCCTGGGGTACTTCAGTGTACAGTTTGAAAGCCTCAGAGATAGCCATTGGGGGAAAAATGGGGGAGGTCACTGGTTTGATCCTTGGTAAGGGTGCATGCCTGGGTTGCATGCTTGATCCCCAGTAAAGGGTGTGCAGGAGACAGTCAATCGATGATTCTCCCTCATGGATGTTTCTCCCTCTCCCCTCCTCTCTCTCTCTAAAATCAATAAAAACATATTTTTTAAAAAATCAACCACTGAATGAATAAATGGAACCACAAATTAATGTTTCTCTCTAAGTCAATAAACTAAAAAATTTCAAGAAAGAATGAAAACAAAAATCATGAAATAGAAAACAGAATAAACAAAAAATAAAATTTATAAACTATTAGCTAAGCTAATAAAAAATCTGAGAAAAGGCACAAATACATAAACAGCAAATAAAATGGGTGGTAGGGTTTAGTGGAGGGTCTTCCACATAAAACTGCTCAGTAAAGATATGCTGAATGACTAAAGAAATTAAACTAACTCAGATAAAAAATGTTTAATTACAATATTTCATTCAGTTCTAAGATGTACTTTTTAGCATCTTTGAAGTTGAGACTTATCTTGCTATTAATGATATCTCACAAAAGCTGTGGATGAATTTGGTGGTTATTTCTGGTGACATGACTGGATGACAACCCCTCCACGTTTCCCTCAATGACAATTTCAGAACCATTTTGGAAGAAACGTAAGTTCTAATCATTGGCTGAGTACCTTCTAATAAGATAAAAACATGCCATCATCAAAACATACAGAATGGGTATTAGGTACAACTAAGAAGAAACTCCCAGAAACAATAGTAGAGTTTTATACTAGGAAGTACTCTACCATCATCTCTCAGTTGACACAGAAAACAGTGTTGTATGGAAAAACACATCAATGATGTTACCTCAAAAAGTAAATCAGAAAAAGTCAGACATTGTATGTGAAGTTTCATGAAATGTCTCTACAGCCTAAATCCTTTCCCTTGTCTCCCGTTCGTTTGGTTCCTGTTGTAAAGTTCCTGATGTGGTAACGGTAACTTGCCTCCCAGAACAAGAACCCAAACTGGCTCTTTATCCTCTGTCTTAAATTCTACATCCCTGCTCTGAGACTTAGGCCTGGGGCAGGCACTTTGTGTCCTCTGACTGGACCCCAGAAACTGAAAGCCAGACCTCAGGACTTGCTGGTGGAATATCCTAATAGGATGTTGATGTCCATATATCAACTGATTTCCAGAATTATGACTGGAAATGACAGTATCCTTGAGCACCAGTCCTAGCCAGACCTCATTCATGATCTGGACTCCTCAATATTATACAAGATTATATTCACTAGAAGTCCTTTGGCAAGACATGATACTTGGCTCCAGCAAAACAAAACACTAGGAAGGAGTTTATACTTGGCATGAAACTCACACATCATGTGGCTGAGAAAAAGGCCCAGAAAAATGTACTGAAAATATTTGAATTTTCAAGACCTATATGCTGACACTTAGGGGATCATACCTTTGAGCACTTTAAAGAGTTATCAAATGTTATTGGTTTAATATACAGTTTTATTCACTTTAAGAAGTTGAAACTAAAGTAGTGGGCTCTAAGAGCTGTAATTTTGATGGTAAACATTCAAACAGATGAATGAAACTGAACACTTTGATAGTGATGTAATCAGCATTTAATGACAAACTTCATTCTGGAGGAGGCCCAACTAAGATTTGTCGACAAAAGCTCTATGAAGGACAAATAAGTATATATTAATAAAGTAATGGTAACTATTCTTTTATTAATATAGGAATCATTACAAACAGTATCATTATAACTTTACTTTCTTCTATGTAGGATTACTAATTTGATTCTTATATATTTAGTGTAAAAAAATTTGAAACATTTTTGCATGGCCCTTAGAAATGTCTATTATAATTTAAAATGGTCATACCCTTTGCCTTTGGCTCAATAATCCTACCTCTAAAAATATTTTCAACAGGAAACACTTGCAGCAGTGTACAAAGATGCATACCCAATGACATTCACTGTGGCATTTCTTAAAAAACTAAAAATATGGATAAAACCCAAATGGTCCTCAATAAGGTGTGGTTAAACAAATATGGCATACTAATTCAGAGAATTCTAGGCAATCAATAAGAAAGAATAAGTAGCTCTTTATGTACTGATATAAAAAGATGTTCAAAATGTACTTAAAAGTAAAATGAAAACAGAGGCCTAATTGGAGAATAGTATAATAGAGTATGATTTCTATTTTTATTAAAAATACATATTCCTATATAGATATTTAAATAAAGATGTACCTATTACTACTAAAATAGGTTCTTTCTGTGGAGCAATATAAAAAGAATTCTGCTTTCTGTGTTTTGCCACGTTGTAGGCTTTTTACATTTATATTATCACTACAATAAGAGAAAAGTAAAGATTCATAAATATTTTAAGACTCTGTCCCATTCGCCCTTACTGCAGCATTTTTTATAACTGAGTTTCCTGGGAAAAAAGAAACCTGTGCAATGCTGCCAGTACAAAAACAATTCAGAAAATGTCACTCCTCTATTCAAACCTCCTGTTAAGCACTGTCTTCCAAAATTTTCTATGTTGAAGTCCTAACCTCCAATACTACACAATGTGAACTTATTTGGAAACGGGGTCATTACAGATGCAATTAGTTAAGTTAATATGAGGTCATTAAGGTGGGCTCTAATGCAATATGACTGGTGTCCTTCTAAAAAAGGGGGAGTTTGGACACAGACACACACACACAGGGAGTGGATTCAAACTCCATAACCCACCACTGAAGACCTTTCTCACCTGGCCAAGGACCACCCTTCCCCCTGGCATTCACTGACCTATGCAATCTAGCCAGATGGAAATATCCCATGCTTTCTCACTTATCACATTATCTTCACTCAGTACATGAAAACATTATAGTACGTGTCTGGCCGGGCATGTCCCAGTGGTTGAGCATCGACCTAGGATCCAGGAGACTGCGGTTCGATTCCGGGTCAGGGCACATGCCGGGGTTGCGGGCTCCTACAGGAGGCAGCCAACCAATGACGATTCTCTCACCATTTATGTTTCTATTTCTCTCCCTCTCCTTCCCTCTCTCTGAAGTCAATAAAGATATATTTTTAAAAAACAAAACAAAACATTATAGTACATAAAATTAGCAAGACAAATTGTAAAACATAATCATGGTCTTGTTTTTGTTATTATAAAAACCATAATATTGATTTCATGGAATTTTATGCTTTCCTTAAAAAGTTGGTAACAACACACTTTGTTAAAACAGTCTGCTTTTAAAATTTACCTCAAATATAAAAGAATTATCCAACTCTTCAGGTACGTCCCTCTTTTTTCCTCCGTTTTTAAAGAATGTCCACATATCTCTTCTCAATCTGTAAAAACTGTGCCCATCCCCCTAAGTTGCTCAAATCTTACAACCTCTCCTAATTATCTTAATACTCGGGTTTCTCAACCTTGGTATTATTACTGACACTTCGGGCCAGATAATTACTTGCTGGGGGAGGGGGAATGAAGATGCTCTTCTGCATTATAAGATGTTTAGCAGCACATCTGGCCTCTTCCCATTAGATTCCAGTAGCATGCCTTTCCCCTTATCCCACTCCACCAATTATGAGAGTCAAAATGTTTCCAGAAAGTTCCAAATATCCCCTAGTGTGCAAAATAGCCCCTGGTTGAGAAGCACTGACCTATATAGCACTCACACCTTCCCTTGGGCCATAAAAATATCAAGGGCCTCATTCTGTGCTGACAGTGAGAAGCTTTTATCATAGTTCACTTTCTCCAGTTTCCCACCTCGCTCCCCCCCTCCCCACCTTGTGAAGGATGAGAGAAACAGTATCAGAAAAATGGAGAATTTAGAAATAGAATAATCATATTGTGCTTTGTTTGGTTGACAGAGAATTATTCAGTACAGCTATTATGTTAATATTTCTACAAAACGTGCTATATATTAGAGGAGGGAAACAACTATAAAAGATAAATGTGTTCTTGCTCTATTATTTCATTGGTTATATGCTAAAGAAACTGAAAATCTCTCTCAAGGGCTTCCTAAGGAAATCCAGTGATTCACCATTTCTCAAGAATAGACTTCATAGTCAAATGAAGAAAAAGCATTTCTTCCAAATGAACAACAATACATTGCAATGAAGCAAAATCTAGCAACATGAAGCACAAATAACCTGTTCTAATACTTGCCTGCCATTGGCTGCTGGTGTGCAGCCAAGCTTTAGCTGTCGCACTTGGAATGACTGAGGAGTGAAGTCAACTCTTGATTTTCCACACTAATGGAGACAAATATATCTGACCTAGAAGGTCATCAATCTCTATCCATAAATTCAAGTGTATGAGACACTTATTTTTATGACTCAAGCTAGTTTCTGTGTCAAGCCCTATGCTGAAGCAGGGGTAGGAGGCTGTGAAAATTCTATTCAATAAATTTAGGACTCTCCTCTCTCCCAACACTATCTGGGAACTTTGCCATTTCCCTGGGTTTCTGCCAAGGAAGGGCCCTCAGGCTAGTCTGTAACACTGAGAGAGGGAGGGAAGGGTACAAATGGAGGCATGCGGGCTGCAGTCTATCTCCTCTCTCAACACCCTCACTCCAGTTGTCCTAGTCTGCTCCCATAGCCCAGCCAGCAGGGATTCTGGGTGGGATGGGGTGGGCCCCGCAGAGTCCAAATCTAGCGAGGCCTCCAGGGGTTCAGAGGTCTGAGGCAGGCCTGCGGCCCACCCATTAGTCTTGTCATCGCACCCTCTCTGTTTCCTTTTACTCTTCTTTCCTACATATACTTGGGGGAATTTTTCCTCTCCAGAAGGGAAAACCAACACTCACACATGTTATTTCTCTCAAATAGTTTATCTCACTTAGAGATTCTCCATTGTCTTAAAGGTGTGAGCTTTTGCCAGAAAGTTTCCTGGATTTGGGGTTTTTTTGTTTGTTTCATTTTTTTCCTGTTTTCTTCCATGTTACATCCTTTCCTTGAGATGAGAAGCAGAAAGCGACTTCGCACTTTAAATGTCTGGGGGTGAGATTAATCAATAGGAGGGGAGAATAGATTTATATTCCTAAAAATATTATAATCAAAATATTACATTTATTTATATTCTTATTTGATAATGAGTTTATATTTGATAATGTCTGATGTTTTGGAAACTCAATCCAAATAGAATAATGAAACATATCATGATGCTTTTCCCTCCTGAACACCTTTGTGTATTTCATTTAGATTAAAACATTCATTAGCACTGCTACTGTGTACACAGATATTGAAGACTCTGTTAGAGATTAATCACATATTATATGGATAATTCCAAAAAGAGGATATAAAAACATAAGTCCTGAAGTCTCCCAGTATTTATACCTAAAGAAAACACAGACATGTGTGTAAAGTTAGTTCTTAAGATACAAATTACATCTCTGAATTTCTAAGATTTCTCCCCAGACAGGTCAAATTTGGGTCATAGAGGGTGCTATTAAGGCAAATTTCCTGTCTCCTGCCAGAAGGTTCCTTTTTCCATCAAAAGGCCAAAATCTTGGGAACTAATTAATCCTGTTCTCCACACCTGGAGTAGGATTTCTTCCAAACAACTTTAACAGTGAGGTTTCTTTGGCCACAAGCAACAAAAAACAATTCTAGCTCATTTTAAGATCACAAAGAATGTACTGATTCCCATAGCGGGAAATTCCAGAGCTAGGATGGCTTCAGACAAACTTGATTAGGACCTCCTCTTTAGGGGCTATGAGATGGTTCTTGACATCACAGGTTCTCAACCTGAGGCAGCAGAGGGAACTGCCAGCTTCCTCAATTGCTCATAGGTCCAGACATTTAATCCTGGGTCTCGTACTGAACTACACACTACAGTCATGGGAATAGAATCATACACTGATAGTCTAGGGCAGGCATCAACAAACTTTTTCTGTAAAGAGCCAGAGTAAATATTTCTGACTTTGCCAGCCATGTGGCCTCTATCGCAACTACTTAACTCTGCCATGGTAGCACAAAAGCAGCCATATATAAATGAATGAGGGTAGCTATGTTATCATAAAAATTTATTTATGGATGCTGAAATTGAAATTTTATATAATTTTCACATATCATGAGGTACTATTCTTCTTTGGATTTTTTTGGCAACCATTTAATGATGTAAAATCCATTCTTAGCTTCCAGACTTTATGAAACAGGTAGCATGTAGGATTTGGCCCATGGGCAGGAGTTTGCCAACCCCTACTAGAGGGGACCCACTTGAAACACATAGACTGAGACTGAGGAAGAAGTGGGTCCCTCAAAGCAAATTAGGGCAATGAGTTCTGAGCAACAAACACAATAAATGGTCACCCCAGCACTGTGATGCTTCACTATTTTAGGCCATGAAGGTTTGAGAGGGTATAGCCCAGTGAACCCACAGATCTCATCCCGAAACTAGAAATATAATGAATGGCCTACCTCCAGCTCTTCATTGCTGTTCCTAACCCCCTACCACTCACCACTAGAGTTGCACAAGAGATAGAGCCCATATAGCTGTCTATTTTCTGTGGCATCAGCCACACAACAAGCCCCCAGTCAGGATAGCTCTGCACATCTGAACATGGACCATTTGGTCAGTTTCAGTGTTATTGACACCAAGTAATTATATGGTTTGGGGATAATTTATGTATTCTTCCAACTATTCAACGAAGAACTAGTTATTGATTACTACCTATCATTCTAGGGTCTGGGGATACAGCAGAGAACAAAAGAGGGTGGGCGAACCCTGCTGTCATGGAGCTTATTAATTAAAAGTAAATGGAGAAAACAGAAATATAAAGCAGAGAAAGGAGTTAGGGAGTGTTGGGTGTAATTTTTAAATAGGTGCTTAAGCAAAGCCTTACTGCAAAGACGGCACTGACGCAAAGATTTGAAGAAGAGGGAGTGAGCTCTTCAAATATCTACGGTAAGAGTATTTTAAGCAAAGAGACTAGCAAGTGCAAAGGCCTTGAGGCAGGAGGGTGACTTGTATTTAAGGAAGTGAGGCTGGCTGGAGAACAGCGAGGGAGCAAACAAGAAAGAGGAGATGAAGACAGAGAAGTAGCAGGGGAGGGAGCACAAATCACAAAGAGCTTTAGAAGCCATGGTACCAACTCTGATTTTTACTCCTAGTAGAGGTACCATCAAAAGTTTTTGAGTAGAGAAGACATGATTGGCTCAGTCTCTTAAGTGATCATTTTTACTGTTGTTTTGAGAATAGAGTTTTGAAAAGCAATGGTTGAAGACAGGGAGACCAGCTAGGAGCTGCTATAAAAATCTGGGTGCCTTGGCCTCCACTTTTTTTTTTTTTTAAATATATCTTTATTGATTTCAGAGAGAGCAAAGGAGAGGGAGAGAGAGAGATAGAAACATCAATGATGAGAGAGTCATTGATTGGCTGCCTCCTGCACGCCCCTGGCAGGGGATCGAGCCCACAACCTGGGCATGTGCCCTGATGGGGAATCAAACCCTGATTCCCTGAATCCTAGGTCGACGCTCAACCGCTGAGGCACACCCGGCCAGGCTCCACACTTAAGCAGAGAACATTTCACTAGCTGAACTACAAATCTGTCTTCAAAACAACAAGCCTCCAAGTACAGCCTATAATAAACCAAGGCATCAAATAGCTTTGCAGAACAAATGCAAGTATGGTTAGTCTACATATCCACTGCTCCAAGCTGACTCCTGTAAGAGGAGACATCATCAGGGGGGTCAGCTGACACGTCCTAGCACTGCACAAAAGTTGAGAGAACAGTGCGGTCTGTGACCTGTGGCCTAATGTTACCTTCTGCCTCTGCAAACCTATTACTTCTTTTATTCTAGAACATGTCCACCCTACCCTTTGGCCCAAATATCTACTGCCAGCACTGTGGACATTCACTCAAGTTCCCCATGCAACTGCCTTTCTCACTGCTGGGACTGAGCAAAGTCAGCCAATAGGGATAATATTTGTGCTGAGAGGTAGCAGAGATGTCACCAGACACCAACTTTAGGCTATTTTCTTTGGCCCCATACTCTTTGTCAAAGACAGCACCAGGGCCTCTACCTGTCTGTCCAAACTTTGATAAATCACCAATTCAAAGCACCACCTCAGGGCTGCCCCAAGAAATGCATGCCTGAGAGCCTGCATGTGAAGTTTTTACATCCCAAACAATCATGTGATGCCAGAAAGAGATCGGGTGTTCTAGAATGAAAGGGTTCCAAGATGATCAAAGATGTCCGGCCAATCCTGGGGCTCAGAGATAATGGCAGAAAGTCATCCCCCATCTCCCCCACATTATCTGCCCAAATAACTACCTTCACCTAAACAGGGCAAGGGCGTGAATGATGCTTCCTCCTCTGTGACCTATGGACGCTGAAGTTCATGCTTACAGCTGACCAGCTGCTCATCTACCCTAGCTCACTCTGACCCTGAACCCATGTTCTTAAAATAAGCTCCACAGTAGTATCATGGAGGAGAAGGGTTAAAAAATTACCAATGCCTGTGCTTCTCCCCAAAGAGTTAACATGAAATTTCTTTGAGGAGGGTTCAGGCATTGCTTGGGGTGATTATAATGTGCAGACAAGGATGAGAACCTCATCCTTCATTATCAAAACTAATGTTCCTGTTTCTTAAGTGGGAGCTGCACTTATTCAAGAAAATTCAAGGTCAGAGCAACCTCTGTTTCTGAACTTAACAGAAAGCTGGTCCCAGGTAAGGCCAGTTCTCCCTCTGGGAATGGGAGCTGTCACCAAAGCCCCCTTGGAGATATGGAGGTGCTTCCCTTTGCCTTTGCAACACTACAGCTAAAGCAAAGCAAAGCAATCAATCCAGCATCCCAGCCTGCTCCTAGCCACGCCCCCCCACAAAAAAACCCCAAACTGCTTTAGTTTCTCTGTCTGCTTCTTGACATTTGTCACCTTTGCCCTTGTAATTCCTCCTCCTTGGAATGCTCCCCTCTCTGCACTGCACTTTCTTCCCTTCTTTACCTTACTAACTTTTGCTCAAGGCAATAAACCTTCCCTGATTACAAGAAATGACCACTTATTTGCTCTACAGCTTTTTACTATTCCCTGCTTTTTTGTGATTATAGCACTTAGTACATGATGTGATACTATTTTACATCAAGTCTAAGACACCATCAATGATGAGATACACTATTATTTCGTGGAATGCTAGGAACAAAAAAAAAACCTGTCAGTAAAATTATAGCAATGCTTTCTTAAGACAAAACTTTTCCTTTCATACCTATTGAAAGAATTCTTTTAGTGCAGTTTTGAGATATATCAAAGAGCCCACAGTTTTGTTAGCATTTCTTATTTAACCAACTAATAGTCTCAATTTTTCTTCAATTGAATCACCTGTCACAAAAAGTTAAGCAACTGCTGTTCAAACTGAGCAGGAAATTTCTGATATCGGTGATTGACATCCAAATGATAGTCCTGGGTGATGAATTGAATGGGTCACATCAACTTCTTGTTGTTTTGAAATGTCTTTTATCTCTTCAGAAGGATTAGGTAATTTCTCCTGCCTTTAGTTGAATTGCTTGGCATGTGATAAGAGTATTTCTCAGACTTTAATGTGCATTTGAGTCACCAGGGCATCTTCTTAAAATGCAGATTCTGATTTTGTAAGTCTGGGATGGAGCCTGAGATTCTGCATTTCTAATAAGCTCCCAGGCGATGCTGATGCTCTTGGTCCAGAGACCACATATAGTGTAGCAAGGTGAGAGCCAATCCTTTGCATAAACCAACACCTTACGCAACTTATTCACCTTGTAGGTATTATCCTTTCCTAAGACTCATCAAGCATTTTGTTGTTGTTAAACCTCACCCTAGGATATGTTTCCATTGATTTTCAGAGAGAGTGGAAGGGAGGGGAGAAGGGGGAGAGAGAGGGAGAGAGAGACAGGAACATCCATGTGAGAGAGACGCATTGATCGACTGCCTCCTGAATGAGCCCTGACCAGGGCCGGGGATTGAACTTGCAAACCATGTATGTGTCCTCGACTGGGAATTGAACTCATAACCCTTTGGTGCACTGGCTGACACTCTACTGAGCCACACCAGCCAGGTGAGGCATTAATTTTCAAGAAAAAAGAAATGGGGGTCAACCCTCCAACTATAAATACTAACCACACTGATAGTAGAGAGATGCCCCACTGCATTCCTTCTAGCCTTTCTGCATGCACAATAACTTTTCATTTTAATGCTAAATTATAGTGTGATTTTAAATGGCAATTAGCTCAACTCACTCAATATCAACAATGTATATATCAGTGAAGGAAAGACAACATGAACAGCTGTGACCAAGTCTGCACCCACACAAACCAAGACTATTTATAACTGCCACCTTGCCAACAGCATTTGTAAGATACCCTCAATTGGAGCATGCAACCTGATTTCAGAGATGTAATACTGCGAAGAAAAAGAATTGTATGACTTAGTATCAATGCAACACTGTAGAGGTGTTCTTGCCTCTTTTCAAAACTGTACTGTGAGTTACTCAAGTACAAGGACCAGGAAAGCCTTTGTCCTAAGCACAGACATCAGCAGCAGGCAGGAGGTGAATGCATAAGGCACTGATGCAGTCCTCACACTCTTGACAGCACTGTCTCAGCAGGGCTAGGAGTTAGTGGCTCCTGCTTATTTGAAATGCTCTCTGGCTGCGCCTACCCAGGGCTCACTGTGAATAAACTGGGGACAACTAAGCGCCTTGCCAGTTAACACCAGCCCAAGGTGGTGGAATAGGCTGTAATTGTACCAGAAAGGCTTGCTGTGTGCTTCTTTGAGGTTCTGGAAGTGTCATTTGCCTTTCATACATTGTGACTGGTTTACTCCTTCACTCCCACATGAGTAACCTATGTTTCATTTCTCCTTTTTCTGGGTGATGGTTCAAGTCAAATAGAAATTCAGTGTCCCTGTATTATATTATTCATTTGGGTCTTTTAATTCATGAGTGTCTCTGATACAAGTATTCAGTCTCCCACCTCCAAAAGGAAAAGACGGAAGGATTATATGAAGCATATTACAAAAGCATTTCATGAAACAGCATGTTCATTAACACAGAAGTTGGAAATATGCATGAAATAGTGCTGAGGAAATCATGCCAAACCCGGGTAAGTGCAGAAAATTAGATTTTCATGATCTGACTTTTAACTCCCAAATTATGGTGCATAACAAAACAGACATTCAAATAAGAAAAGCCTTCCACCCAAAGCAATCTCACTGAGAGAGAAATGGATGTTTTAGGGTCCAAAAGCATGAGAATTTAAATAGAGTCATTATGTTTTGGGGCTGGAAAGAACCTTAGAAATCATCTTGCTGAAATCCCTACATGTTCATAGGGTTGGGATCTTTACAGGTCTTTCCATCCTTACAATTCTAATTTTCTTAATAATTTTAACACTATTCATAGGAAAATGTAAGCATATTCAAACACCTGATTCACAACAATAAAACTTTTCTTTTTATATATGTTTAAATTCACAATATTTTAAGTTAAATATTCCCCATTTAGAGAAGGGAAGTGAAAAGATCATTAGAGAAGGTTCTGCCTGCACCCTCTGCCCCTATATAATAGATCCCATTAAAAAATGCAACCAATGACCGTGGCTAGGAAGATATACATCCAATAATGTTACTATTCCAGGGTACTAAAAGTAACATTATTTCTTTTAGCATCTAGGGAATGAGAAATCAAGAAAAATTCCATTTTTATATTCAGGTAATATATTCATAGGGGTGAGGGAAATGCTTGTAAAGGTGTGGGAAATATCCTCAAATTTTAAGCTACCTTTTTTCTAAAACAATTTAAGTTATTTTTCTTTTAAAATTCACATTTACAGTAAAGAAAATACAGGTTGTTCCTTAAAGAAAACTGTTTCAAACCCAGTTCTTTATAGGTATCTGACTGCTTGAGTCTAAAAATTCTCCCAAGAAATTGATTGAGCAGCATTTTCCATCCCTGAGAGTACTTTTGGTATTTCTTTCTTCAGCCTTCCCCAAGCAGATAGTTATTGAGTGCAGGCCTCTTTTAGGTCCGTTCTATTATTATGGTATGTGCGAGAACCTGGAATGTCACTCGAGGGCCTAAAAAGTGTTATATGCCTTTAGAAGGTCTAATTTCTGGCTGAAGGAGCTTAATTACTGAGGTCAGAAGGTGCCCGTGTCCCCATTCTTTTCATTAAGGCCATACAATGGATACTTCTCTACATGTGGGTGGCCCATACAACAGATGGCTACAGACTTCCATGCTTCCTTGGCTCTAACGAAACTCCTTTCGGTTACTTACCTTCATGTCTAGCTGGGGCAGACTGGCAGGTCTTCCTACTGAGCAGGCAAAACTATCAGGAAACAAAACCTTTTTCAATTCCTTTGCAAGAAGGAGGAAAAGTCAGCAAATCACACTCCCAAAATATTGGAATTTTGGTGACCTCTTGTGGGGTAATTTACTAGTAGTTCATAATAAAACAGTTCCAGAATGGAATCTGAGACAAGTTTTCTTTGTAGGTCCATTAGGTATACTAATGGGCCTGCTGAGACCTAGAAATACCTATACTACATAAAGTTATCCTAAAGTGTTAATAATTGCATCGGGTTATATATTCAAAAGAGCTTATCTATATATAAGCACATCAGGAGTGATGTAAATAAAGTATTAAGTATATTAAGACATCTTAGAATCTTCTGTCCATAGGATAGGAAGGGACCTTCCAACCACCCATCAAATATTTGATAATCTTCTGCAAGGGATCCAATCACAAGGGAGTTTGGGAAGAGATTATTGATAAATCAAAGCTAAACTCTTAACTACAGTCTAAGTGCTCAATAAATGAATTCATAGAAAAAGTAAATAAGAATTATGTTCATACTTAATAGTTAACATTAATATCATTAATGTTAATATAATGAGTAATAAAATAAATTGGGACATCTTCCAGCTAGATTCCTGATTGATCAGAAGAACAAATTTACTCATCAAGAAGCTGTCCATTGGCATCTCTCTCTCTCTCTCTCACACACACACACACACACACACACACACACACACACACACACAGGCGCACAGAAGGATAGGACCCTAACCCGATGAACCAGGGTTCTAGCAGTAGGGCAATCACTACGGCAGTGTTTTTGTCTGTTGTGATTAGCAAACTCTTCACACGCGCACGCGCACAAATTTAAAGAGTAAGTCAAACTTGGTTTTCCTGCCAGTTACGACTTAATCTGTTTGTTACCTTCATGAGGCGGCCACGTTAAAAACGACTGTTAATAAGGAAGTCGGTTTTCAGAATTTCAGAATTCTGCTTTTCTTCTGAGGTTAGTTTTTAGATTTCTGTGAATAAATTATTTTTCTTATTTTTCATGCTAGAGATTTTAATGTAACATGACAGGCAAGGAAGCATCACTGTTATTTTATTGTCCTATTCTATATATTCTGCTTCATTCATATAGATTTGTATGTTGTAATTTGGTGTCTAGTAAAAAACCCACAGAGATACATGGTATTGACCAATATGAGTGAACAATTTTACATTAAAAAAAACTGAACTAGATTTGCATTCAGAGAAATTTGTTCAAATTAGGTAGTTTGGGGGAAAATGTAATTTCAGTAAAAAATGCATCTTGCTTATTTGGTAAGAGTTGTTAACTAGGAGAGTTTGTGCCCACCTGAAGAGCGGGCAGGAGAATAAGTAAGCTTGCTAAAAACACCAGAAAATACGAGCAGAAAAAGAACTTACTGTTCAGTTCTGTAGCACTGGTGACCCTGTTTAACCCTTGAAAAGAAATAACTATTACTATATATCATAGCATTATTCTACATTTTTAATTGATGTTTCTTTCACCAAACCTTTGTAGACCCCTACTGTGCCCAAGGCAATTGTTGAACATAAAGATTTAACAGGGGATGGTCTTTCCCTTCAGTGAGCTTATGAGTTAACAATGAAGATGTACCTGTGTAAGAGACAAGCAAAATGCCATTGGAGCTGAGGAAGTTGAGTCAAATTACCTGGATCAGATTCCTGATTCTGCCCCTAACACCTGTTGTCCTTAGGTACACTACTTTGCCTTGCAGCTCAACTTTAGCAACATTAAAATAAGACTACTAATAGCAAATACTTTACAGGGATATTGTGAGAATGAAATGAAATAAAGTATATAATGTGCTTAGCAAAATACAAAACATATAGCAAGGACTCACTAAATGCCAATCGCTAGTCTTACAGTTCCTACTAAAGGATTCTTTGATTTAATTAACTGCTATAAAGTTTGTTTTACATAAAGTTGAAAAATATATTTGCTGTTATGACCTCTGATATTATAACCCGTTCTTATTTAACTAGTTTTATTAGACAAAGAGCAACCTGCCTCTGAACTTCATGCCATATGACTCAACAAAAAGTACATTATTGTTTATAAATTAACAATGTTGAATAAAAAGTGATTATATGGGAATGAGCAACTTTCTCAATGAATTTCTCATTTGCCGAATTATGGGGAAGGTAAAGCTTTTAATAAAAATGGAGAATTATTAATGAAACTAGGAACATTTGTTAATCTGTGAGATTTATCTTTAAGCATGAAAGTTGAGCTCTATAATTTGCAAAAATGTCTATTATGTAATATTATTTACCATTTACTTGCTTCTGGCACTATTCAAGACCAAATGCCTTCCTTCACAAGGCAACTATGATTGAATTTATAAAATATTGTC
This sequence comes from Miniopterus schreibersii, assembly GCF_964146895.1. Classification (NCBI taxonomy): domain Eukaryota; kingdom Metazoa; phylum Chordata; class Mammalia; order Chiroptera; family Miniopteridae; genus Miniopterus; species Miniopterus schreibersii. Next base: position 72,662,376 of record NC_138107.1, on the reverse strand, counting down.
TTTAACCATATATGTCTGGGTTAGAAAGCCTGAGAGCAAAATACTGAAGAAAATACATTGGAATGGTGTCAGAATTATCTAAAACTTGGGTAATTTATTAGTACTTGAACAAGATTCTTTCCTGTACAGCTATAGCCATGTAGGCTTTTTTTATGTTCACAGATGTAACATTTGCAGTATAAAATCAAAAGATTGATATTTCTACTTCAAATATTACACAGAAACATAAAATTATTAAAGAGACTTATCTGGTGCATCCTATATTTCAATCTGTTTTCCACTAATAAGTATTTGAAAACAAAAACCAAAACATCCTAATTATTCAAGCATTTAATTAAAATTCAACATTAGAAGCCTTCTGAAAGAAGTTTTATAGTGATGCGATTGGCCTGATTTTTTATCCTATACACACACAAAAATGTTGTCTCTTCAATTGTCTTCATTATTGTAAGGGTATAAGAAAATATAAATATGTATTACAACCACTAAAACTCTGAAACAGCATTTTTAACCTGAGAAGTCAAAGCTGATTTATTCCAGACATCATTTGATGGAAACAGCATATCAAAAAAAGATAAAATATTATGAGATTTTTATTGCAAATAAGGTTCATATGTAGGAAGAGTAGGAAAAGTGAGTATTTTTAAATGTCTTCAAGATGAATGGTAAGAGACTATGAGTTGACCATGTCCCAGAACAGCTGAGGAACATATAACTTAATTACCATCATCACAATGCTATGGTTTTTAGAGACACTTTTCATGTTGGCTATTTATTCAGATGGTATTATATTCCCAACAATAATAATGTTTTATTTCATCATCCTGTTGGAATCAGGTTTAAGCACACAGCTGTAGCATGTTGAATTTTTAAGAAGCAAAGTCAGTCCAGGTCTGTGAGTTTGGGCTCCTTATTCCATATTTGAATATATTTTTCCTGGAAAGGAAAAATAGTTATAGCAGCACCTGGTATGGTGCCATGAGCATAGTGGAGGCTTAATAAATATTTATCTCTGTTGAAGTTAGAAGAAACACTGATCTGTACTCTGCACGATATATTGGATTAGGACCACATGCTTGTAAAAAAGCATAAAGATTTGGTGCAGTATCTGAATCTCAGACAATTTTTGAAAATGATTATTTTGCAGGAGGACTAATGTGCTTCAGAAAGGATAAAATGTTACTTATAACTATAATTTAGATGCACTAAAATCTAAAGAACTGCTTAGAAAAGCAGACTACAGAATGCTGAGAATTCTTGCTCTTTAGTATTGTGATCTGATTAGCCCTGGCAGCAGATCCAGAAGAAATCCCAGCCTTAGAGCTATAGGAGAAAGGGAAACCAAGACTGGCAGGACAGGGCCAGCCTGATGGCTAGGGCTGCACCCAATTTCAGCTTCTAAGCAGACATACCAAACTTCAATCCTGTTCAGCTTAATGTTGATAGACATCATCTCAAACATGCCAGGGGGGAGCATGGCACCAGAAATTGGTTATGTGGGAAATGTTAATATCCCATGGATGACAGTTTTATGTTTTGAGTGGGAGAGGTAATCTGGGTTGTGAGAGGGCCTTAGCCAGTGGGCTACAGAAGGAGGAACATTGGGACAGTATCCAGATCCCCCAGAGGCTGGTCTGGCAAGATTAGTGAGCTTCCGAGGCCCAGACAAGTTGGCTGGGGTTCAGGACTGGAATCTGTTAACGGCAGAGAATGAAGTGCAAATGCAGAACAGAGGCAAGAGTCTAGGTACCTAGTAGGATTGGGGTCGGGACCAAGGAGTTTAATATTGGTGGCCACATAGATGTTTACACAGGCTCACTCAACAGTAGTCTTAGGGCAATAGATGAATTCCAGACACTGTTTATTGATCGGAATGGAACTCCTGACATCCTGCCAAGCTTGAGTCTCATTTGAGTAACAACTTGACTCTGTTGTGTCTACAGGTTGATGTCATGTAGTGTCTGCTAGTTGGGCATGACTATGCAAGAGCTATCAGTTTAGGCATTAATTTTTTACTCTGAAATAAACTTAAATAAACCCCAAACTATACTTAAGTTGACCATTCACTTATAAACTACAATGTCAGCTCCAAAAAAGGGATCTTTGTCTTTTTGTTCACTGAAGTGTATCACATGCCTAGCTGGCACATAGTTAGCATTCGACAAGTATTGGTCAAATTAAACAATATATTAAGCAAATATTAAGTGTCACACAAATGACCTAAAAGCTTCTATGGATGCGCTGAAGGAGACTCTTTTCTCTTTGAAGCCACAAGGCTAAAATTGCTGAAAATCAAACCAGAACCTCATTCTGCAACTGGCCAAATTACAATGCAAGTTCAACTACCAGCCTCCAAGGGTGTCTGTTAAAGGGAGGGCATTGATTGGGAAGGAATGGGCTCCTGAAAGTTGGAATGGGGATATGTGGGAACACTCTCAAGACATTAGCGACGCTGAATCCCTAAATTCCGATGAATCTTCTTTGTCAGTGGAAGGCGCCTTTCTACCCCCAATGGATGGAGCCTCTCTACCTCTATCTGAGGGGGTTAACCCTGCATTGCCTGAGAAAACTGTAATGGCCTCCCCTGAGGCAGTTGCCTTGCAAGACAATGTTTATTTTCCTCAGGAACAACCACTACCCACCCCTCTTTGCTTCTAGACCTATACCTACACTCAAGTCTCAGAAGGATAATTATATCATCCTAGGTGAAATTATGACCTTGTTATTGTCTCCATTTGGAGATGAAGTATGGTTTAAGGAGATGCAGATGGGTGTACAGTTAACATGGGGTGAACTAGTGATGGTTAATGGTGTTAGTACCCTGATAAAAGAGGCCCCAGGAACCTTTCTTGCCCTATTCTGTCATGTGTTAACACAGCAAGAAGATGGCAGTCTGCAACCAGGAGGCAGGGCCTCACCAGACACCAAATCTGCCAGTGCCTTGATCTTGAAATGCCAGCCTCCAGACTGTGAAAAATAAATAAATGTATGTTGTTTATGAACCACTCAGTCTCTGCTTTTGCTGTTGTTATAGCAGCCAAAACTAAGACAGTACTTATTATACAGGAAGGGGTAAAGAGATACTGGCATTCATTGTATATACAAATGCAATGTGGTATGAATGTTCAAAAGTATTAGAACATAGCATAAATATTCTTGTCTACCCTGGGGAATCAGGGACCATGTCAAGAGATAGGAGGCATTTGCAGGGAGACTTGAAAGAGAAATAGGGCTTTGTCAGGCAGACAAAATACTATGCAAAATTATGAGAGCATATGCTATGCCCCTCCTTTAAACAAGGGGGACCCCAGACAGCATGGCTCAGCAGTTGAGCATCGACCTATGATCCAGGAGACAGGTTCGATTCCTGGTCAGGGTACATTCCTGGGTTTCAGGCTTGATCCCCAGCAAGGGGCATGCAGGAGGCAGCCAATCAATGACTCTCTCATTTATATTTCTCTCTCTCTCTCTCTCTCCTTCTCCCTTCCTCTCTTTGAAATCAATAAAAACAAAACAAAACAAACCAACAATAACAACAAAACAAGGGAGAAACTGGCATCTTCCAGGAACTATATAAAGTATAGTGTTTCTGGGAAGGGGATGAAAGAGGAAGGATAGAGCTAGGAAGGCTCAATGTAGGCTATATATATCAGGTAGTTGAGGCAAACCACTGAAAAATTCTATTATTCTATCCCTGTCTTAAATGAGAGGTGTTATATAAACTGTTGAATACCTATTGGAACTATGAAGGATTTAAATATATGGGGAGTCATGATGGAAGAGGTTGAAAGAGATTAAGAGGAGAGAGGAAAAAAGGCATCCAAAATGCAAAGGAGGAAGTAAAACTGTCATTATTCACAGATGACATGATATTGTACATAGAAAACCCTAAAGATTCAACCAAAAAACTACTAGATCTAATGTAGCAGAATACAAAATTAATATTCAGAAATCGGTGGCATTTTTATACATCAATAATGAACTATCAGAAAGAGAAATTAGGAAAACAATCCCATTTACTGTTGTAACAACAACAACAAAATAAGCTACCTAGGAATAAATTTAACCAACGAGGTAAAAGACCTATACTTGGAAAATTACAAGATACTGAAGAAAGAAATTGAGAAAGATACAAATAAGTGGAAGCATATACCATGTTCAAGGATAGGAAAAATCAACATCATTAAAATGCCCATACTATCCAAAGCAATCTAAAGATTCAATACAATTCCTATTAAAATACAAATGGCATATCTCACAGATCTAGAACAAATATTCCAAAAATGTAATATTTTGTAATATGGAACCACAAAAGACCCCAAATAGCCTCAGCAACCTGGAAAAAGAAGGGCAAAGTTGGAGGCATCACAATACCTGATATCAAACTATACTACAAGGCCATAGTAATCAAAAAAGCATGGTACTGGTACAAAAACAGGCATATAGATCAATGGAACATAATAGAAAACACAGAAACAACCCACACCTTTATGGTCAATTAATATTTGACAAAGGAGGCAAGAACATACAATGGGGCAAAGACAGTCTCTTAAATAAATGATGTTGGGAAAATTGGACAGATGCATGCAAAAAAAAAAAAAAAGAAAGAAAGAAAGGAAACTAGACTACCAACTTATAGGATACACAACAATAAACTCAAAATGGATTGAAGACTTAAATGTAGCCTGGCTGGCGTGGCTCAGAGATTGAGCATCGACCTATGATCCAGGAGATTGAGGTTCAATTCCCAGTCAGGGCACATGCCTGGGTTTTGGGCTTGATCCCCAGTAGGGGGCATGCAGGAGGCAGCCAATCAATGACTCTCCCACCATTGATGTTTCTCTCTCTCTCTCTCTCTCTCCCTCTCCTTTAATCTCTCTGAAATCAATAAGGACATATTAAAAAAACAAAAGACTTAAATGTAAGTCATGAAATCACAAAAATCCTAGTAGAAAACATAGGCAGTAAAATCTCAGACATCTCATGTAGCAATATTTTCACTGATATATCTCTTCAGGCAAGGAAAACAAAGGGAAAAAATAAACAAATGGGACTGTATCAAACTAAAAAGGTTTGCAGAGCAAAAGAAACTATCAACAAAATGAAAAGGGAACCCACTGAATGGGAGAACATATTTGTCAATGATACATCTGGTATGATCTCACTTACATGAGGAATCTAACGAACAAAATAAAATGAGGAACAAAACAGAACCAAAGGCATGGTTACATGGAAGAGACAGACAGCTGTCAGAGTGGAGGGGGCTTGGGGGGCTGGGTGAAAGAAGGTGAAAGGGTTAAGCATAAAACATATCGACACAGACAACACTGTGGTGATAGCCAGAGAGAAAGGGAGGTAGGGATAGGAAGAATGGGCAAAGGGCAGATATTTAGGGATAGAAAGACACTTTGCTTTGGGTGGTGGACACATGATGCAGTGTGCAGATGACGTTTTGTTGAGTTGTACACTTGAAACCTGTATGATTTTGTGAAGCAATTTCACCCCAATAAATTCAATTAAAAATACCAAAATATAATTTTTAAAGAGAGAAACTATTAATTGAGCTCTTTTATATAACTTGGCTTATTTGTTCTGTACTTTCCACAACTTTAGCTTAATTTGATTTTATTCAGACTACCTAGTAAAAATTCTTCCAAAAAAAATTATAAATGCCTAAGTCAAGATTGTGGACTGACCACACACATTTATTTCCTCTTCTTCCTAATATCCCAGTAAATGGTTTTAAAGTAAACATCTGTCCCACACACATATACATACGTACATGTATATAATATATATTATACATATGAATATATACACAAAATAAAGATAGAAAGTAGAGGATCAGCAGACAAGAAATGTCATCAAAATTCTTAAAGAGAGTAGCAGTTATATGAGCAGTATAGTGAGTTGAATGGTGGTATCCAAAAAGATATGTCCACATCCTAATCCCAAGAACCCATGAATGTTACCTTATTTGGAAAAATTCTTTGCAGATGTAATTAAGTTAAGAACCTTTGATAAGATCATCCTGGGTTTTCTGAGTGGGTCCTACCTAAATCCAGTGACAAGCATCCTTATAAGAGTGAGGCAAGGGGAGATTACACAAACTGAAGAGAAGAAGCTGTAAAGAGAAGACAGAGGCAGAGATTGGGGTGATATTGTTACAAACCAAGGAATGCCAACAGCCACAAGAAACTAGACAAGGCAAGGAACATAACTTTCCAAGAGAGTTCAGCTAACATCTTGATTTTTGACTTCTGGTCTCTAGAACTGTGAATAAACAAATGTATGTTGTTTTAAGCTACCAACTTTGTGTTCATTTGTCATGGAAGCCACAGAAATTAATGCAACTGGTTTCTAAAGAAGCTGAAAAAACTGGCCTTGCAGAAATACAGAGAAGCTCAGAAAATACCAAATGGCAGCAGGGAGTGAAATGTGGAGTTGAAAATGGCGGACTTTGTACACTTTGGAAATTAGCCCCTTATCAGATTCATCCTTGGCAAATATGTTTTCCCAGATCGTGGGGTTCCTTTGTATTTTGAAGCTGTTTTCTTTTGCTATGCAGAAGCTTTTTAGTTTGATGTAGTCCCATATGTTTATTTTTTCCTTTGTTTCTCTTGCCCTAGGAGATGTATCAGTGAAAAGTCCACTACGTGGGACGTCTGTGACTTTACTGCCTATGTTTTCTTCCAGGATTTTTATGGTTTCGTGGAATCTAACAAACTTAATAAACTGATGAACAGAATAGATTCAATGACATGGAAGCATAAATGAGACTGATGAATGTCAGAGGGATGGAGGAGGGTGGGTGGGTGGAGGGGGAGAGAGTAACCAAAGAATTTATGTGCATATATACACAACCCAAGGACATGGACAATGGTGGGGAAAGGGACTGGGGAGGGGGAAGGAACGGGGTGGAATGGGTCATTGGGGAGAAAAAGGGACATCTGTAATATTTTAAACAATAATAAAATTAAAAAAAAAAAAATGGCGGACTTAATTGAAAGTGAGTGTAAATTCTAATCATTCTCTTACCACTCCCTCATTCCAACACGGGGAATGCCCAGCAATCAGGTATTTCCCACTCTAGCAAAAAAGTTGGAAGATTTTTCTCTATAGAAACTAAGCTGCCCAGCCTACTACCACAGAACTCTGAATCAACTTTTCATTGCCTTATATTTAACAAATAACAAATAAGGAATTAATTCCAGACATTTTTAAAAGGCTCTAGAATTATAGAGAGGTCAGAGATAAATAGAAAAAAAATTCACAAGGAAAGCTGAAATTATTCAAGGAAACGAAGAGAACCAAGAAAAGGAAGGCCGCCTATGTACTAAGTAAACTTAGAGACAGTTATGTCAGTTATTAGTTTATTGCCTCACTTCAAAATTCGTCCCTCTTTTCCCTGCTCGTGATGCCGAAAGTGAACTCTGCCATCAACCTTGCTGGCTGGCTAGATGTAGGCTCTGCTGACAGAGGACCCTGAGAGGCAGCGCAAGTTTGGAAGGGGCGGAGGCCCGTTTTGTTCTGGGGGTGTTTTTCTCCTATGCTCCTGCAAGGGTCCTGCCGGTGGTTACCTCAGCAGCAGCACTTTGTGCTCCTGTGGCAATCAAGCCCACTCCTTGGATGTCTGAATTTCTGCCTCTGGGCACCCTCCTTGGGAGGTTCTAAGTTTCTTATTCACTTTTCCCTCAACTCTGCACTTACTGCCTCTGTATACCTTAGATTTGTCTTTTACCCGTTTTAGTAGCTAATACATCTTTTACTGAGATCACAATTATTTTCTCTATTCAAATTACTGGTGTGATAATTTTTGTCCCCGACCAAACCCTGAATAACACAATAGTTCACTAAAATTTTGAACCTTTAAAATCCTATAAAAATAAACACTAGACATCAGGTAAAACTCTCAGATTTCTGAAGTAAAATTTTTAATGGCTAGTTAGAAGACAAATTTGAAAAAATCTCCCAGAAAATGGAACAACCGGTTAAGGGATAGAAAATATAGGGGGTGAGACTGAGGTGTGAAAAAGGGGTAGAGTGAAAGGGAAGTGTAAGATTGCCAATATCTTTATCTTAAAAAGTGGGGTGACAAGAGATGAATATATAGTTGATCAGTAATGAAGGGGTGAGTGTATTACCTAAACTTACAAGGATAACCAAAAGAGGAATTAACCACAGTAAATGTAATACTTTAGTGCTTTAAATATATTGACCCACTGATCTTCATAATAATCCTCTAAAGAATGGGCTACTACTATCTCCATTTTACAGATTACAAAAAAAGTTCAGAGAGATTGAGTAACTTGCCTAAGGTCACACAGCTAGTAAATGCAGAAGTAGGATTCTAGAGCATATGTGCTTATTTATTATACTCTATTGCCTCTTTATAAGACTTCGCAGGGAAGAGATGGGTAAAGAAAGTAGAAGGGGACGCAAATGAGTTAAACTCTCTCTTAGCAGTAGACTAAGGCAGTATTTAAGCAACAAATTAAGAAATAGTGATAAGAGGTAGACAGGTGTTAAAAAACAAAATTCAACTGAGTAAATTTGAAGATCTAATTGATTTTATTAGGTGGTTCATGAACCAGGCAGCATCCTATCAAGCAAGAAGAAGGGAACTCTGAGGGGTTGTACAAAATGTAAAGATTTTATAGGAATAAGGGTGGGGCAAGGGAGCTATTAACAAAAGAAGAGAATGGATTATTTTTAGACCAGGACTTCACGTTTTTCCTGGGGCAGGGGAGAAGGCGGCAAGGTTTTTTATCATGCAGAGTACCTCTTCTTTCTATGAGGAATGGAGCGGGCCCAAGTGACTAATTACCTTACTGGTGCTTGACCAGAAAATTCCAGATTGGTCGATTGAGATTATGTTTCTAAGAAAGGTTAATACAACAGTTAGGTCAGGTATTAAATCTAGATTTGGTATCATGGGCACTGGTACAATTGACAGCATTTTGGACCTGTGGTTTTCTCTTTAACAGAAATAATCACCAGAAGAAACAAAAGCAGAAACTGTTTAAAGGAGATTACTCTCAGGAGCAGCACTTTGGGAAGGAAGTGGTGAACCAGGGATTTGTCATTTTCCCCTTACAAGTCTTTCTGTACTGTTAATGTCTCACTTTAATAATAATTTATTCTAAACACTTTCAAAGGCATAAAATTATAAATTATCCCAGGTTAGGAGAGGAAACAATGGAATCATGAAGCTAAATTATATACAAAATTTATGTATTTTTTATTTTAAATACTAATTATATAATCTTAAATGTGAAAACAAGGAAAGTCCCTTCTCACTTGTGGTAGAGACATCTAATCTGTGTGCCTCAGGCCTGGTAGTTACTCATAGCATGCTTGGGAAACCCCTCTTTTCAAACTTCATAAGAGAGATGAAGCTGATTCTCAAGCTACTAAATACATAACATTTGAACAATAAGATGAAAATTTAAGCATTAACAGCCACAAAAGGCCTTATAACTCAGGACCAGAATGAGTATCTGAAATGTGTCTTTTGTTCATTCAGAGGGCCTCTCATCACAGATGGCAGATGAGCTGTCTAGAGAGTAGTCTTTATGATAGAAAAGGGCTCTAGATTCTTGTGAGTGTTCTATACAGACTTTGGTGGTACAGGAATCATTCTGTGCTATATTTATTCATCTAGAAACTATATTTTTCAGCCCTGGGGTTTAATGCATCTCATCAACTATTATAAACTGGAACTAGTAGATTAAGCATCAGTAAATTAAATGGTTTGGATAGCAAATGAGTAAATAATAAGATGTAATAATAAGGACTTACATAACTTTAAAGTGTGATCTTTTAGGCACCCATAATGATATATATTGGTTTGCTGCCATCTAGTGCTCATTGCTTTAGATCTAGAATGAGCATAGTTAACGAAAATTTTTTAATTCTTTTCCTAGTCTTTGCAGCAGTGCCTGTTTTTTTATGGAGCCCTTTGAGACCTAAATAAAAACATTTTCCTAATAAAATGGTATTCATGTAGACAACAAATTTATAAATAGCTTTATAGTCTGTGGGATGTTCAGTGAATTCTGACCTAACCCATATCTATAGGCTCAAGTTATCTTAGCATGTCTTCCCATAGGAAGTTTATAAGGAAGGTTCAATTATTCAGTGAGTCATCTGCTAAATTTGAATGAGAAGGAAATTACTCTTAACTCATAAAATTCCCAGCAACATGTATTAAGACTTGAAAGAGAACGAATTCCTTTTTATGCAATATGTCAAAGAAATACTTTGCAGAAAAAAATTTTTTTTCTGAAAATCAGCTAATAATGCTGACTAATTTGCATCATTGAGCTCACTGAAAAAGTAAAAGAAATATTCAGGAACCCAAAGACAAGAGAGAACTTAAACAAGAGTGATAAGCAAGGACTGAAGGCATTCCTACCCCTTGGGGCATTCACTGATACCCTATATATAATCCTAGAATGTAATGGCCTTCCAAATCATAGGATATGAGGCCTTATTCAGTGTGGGAACTAAAATCTTCACATAAAACTGGAATCTTCAAAAGACTACACCAGCAAAAGGATACCAGAAGGCCTGAATGTCTGGGTTAAAGTTGGAGTAGAGAGAAAAAAACACTCCCCTCCGAATTATAAACATAGCCTCACTTACGTGGGATTTGCGTTCAAATCTAGACAAACCTGGGGTATAAGAAAGGAGAAAGGGCAAAGATTACTCCAAGGTGTTTGATGTTTGGTTTGAGTTACTCGAAAAATGGAATTGTCACTATGTGAGAAAGAAAGCTGCAAGTGGGTTTGTCTGAGGAGGCCAAGATCGAGAGTTCAGTGCCAGAAAAGCTAAGCTTGAGATGCCCATCAGACACCTAAGTGGAGATGTCTAGCAAGCAGTTGAAGTTCAATGTGAAGTCTGAAGTTCAGGAAAGAAGAAGGGGCTGGGGAGATACTTTGGGAGTAGTCTATATGTCAATGGGACTACAGGTACTGGAAGAGATCACCAACCAAGTAAGTGTAGATAGAGAAGAGGTCCAAAAAGTTAGCTCTAGGATACTCTTATATCAAGAGGTCAAGTAGTTTAGCAAAAACTAGCAAATGAGACCTAGAAGAAGGAAAATCAGGAAAATGTGCAATTTTCCTGATTTATTAAATATAAATGTGCAATTAAAAATGTGCAATTTTCCTGATTTAGAAAATATAATAAGTTACTGTGTTCCAAGTAGTACCAAAATTATATAAAATACTGAGGAATAAATTTAATAATGAGAGACTTATAGAAAAGCTCTAAATTTTTTTTAAAAACCACCATCATAATACCTTTTGGCATTTTTATTATAATTGATTAAGAAGCTCTGGAATAGAAATGCTGTAGTATGAAGCCATTAAAATGATTAAGATAGATACATATCACTGACATAAAAAGCCTTCTAAGATAATTATACTTGACAAAGACAAAAAAAGGTGGTGGAACAAAACTGTAGTGTGCAACTGCCTTTCTAATTTAGTATGTTTAGTATATATACATGAAATGAAGTCTGGAAGAATGTATAAAAGACTCCTATCAGTGATTAACATACGACAGGCTTTCAGCGTCTACATTATGAACATCTGGATGACTGAATTTTTACTATGAGCACAGATGAACATTATTAACAAAGTTAGAATTTTTAATGAAGTTTATATGGCATACATAATAGCATGGAAATAAAATTATAACATAATGTTAATTCAAGAATGCAGAAATAAACATCTTACATAGGGAATGACCAAAATTAGAATATGCATGAAAAGCAGACTGAAAAGAAGTTCAACAAAAAAAGCTGATTGAGCCCGGCCAGGCGTGGCTCAGCGGTTGAGCGTCAACCTGGGATCCAGACGATCGGGGTTTGATTCCCGGTCAGGGCACATACCCGGGTTGTGGGCTCGATCAATGACTCTCTCATCATTGATGTTTCTCTCTCTCTCTCCCTCTCCTTTCCTCTCTCTGAAATCAATAAAGATATATTAAAAAAAAAAAAAAAAAAAAAGCTGATTAAAATTCTCTTTGGGTAGTGGTACTAAGTACTTTTTCCTTTTTTCCTGGTGCTATATCTTTCAATTCTCCATAATATGAGTTTTCCTACTTTTATTATTCCTGTTTAGTATGAAGATTTCTAAACACACAAAGAAAAAGTATAATAAAATACCAGATATCTATCAACCAAGGAGGGATTTTCAGAGAAAGGGAACAATGCTTCAACAACCACCACATTTTAGATATACATGTATCATCTTTCCACAAACTGTTTTTTTTGGGGGGGGTGGGGGGTGGCAAGGGGATATTTTAAAGAAAATCTCAGACATCTTGCCAATCTAGTCTATGTACTTTAAAAAAAATCATAATCTTACATAACCATAATATGATTATATCATCTATTAAGAAATTAACAAAGATTCCTTAATATCTACTACGTAGTCCATATTGAAAAACCTGAGTGTCTAGAACATGTCTTGCTATATAGTTGGTTTGTGCATAATGAGAATCAAAACAACCACTCATTACATTTTGTTTTGCCTTCAGAACCTTACTCCAGCAGGGTTATGGGCTGAGCTGTTCCTGCAAAATTAGTATGTTGAAATCCTAATCTCCAGTACTTCAGAAGGTAATTAAGTTAAAATTAGGTTATTAGGGTAGGCCCTAATCCAATATGACTGACGTCCTTCTAAGAAGAGATTAGGACACAGGCAAGTCCAGAGGAAAGACTATGCAAAGACAGAGGGAGAAGGCAGCCATCTAAAAGCCAAGGAGGGAGACCTCAGAAGAGACCAACCCTGCTGACACCTCGATCTTGGATTTCTCTTATATGACTTACAATATCAGCATCTTACCTCATATCCCTGTATCTAGACTTGCTTTCTTCCCATCCATTTTCCACACTGCAGCCAGAATTTCTTTCTGAAATTAAAATGTGACCATTTCACTCCATGATTAAAACCTTTTAGTGGTACTTCATTGACCCTATAATGCTGTCCGAGTCTCTTCATATCTTGCTTTCCTCTCGTCTTACTTTCTCCCATACCACCTAGCTTCCTTTTTTTACTTTTCATCATGCTGACTTTACTTCAGTCCTTGGATTATGTCAAGCTTTCTTTTAGTCAACATGATACCCCACCTTTTTTTACCCAGAAACCCCAGCCTGGGCAATTCTATATATTTTTAAATGCCACTCCTGCTATGTGTTATGAAAATAATACTTGACTAAGAATGCACAGCCAGAGTTGTAACCTCTCTTTGTAAAAGTAGGTACTTACATCACAGTTGTAATGACAGATGGAAAGTACATTACACATCTATAATGCATAGCTCCTAAAAAGAGCTTATTACAGGGGTGGGCAAACATAGGTTCACAGTTGTAATACAAATAAATAATACAATAATTAATAAATAATAATACAAAAATAGACGGTGTTTCACGTAATCACAACTGTAAACCTACTTTTGCTCCCCCTATATATGTCATATATTACTCAAATGTTTATGTACCGACTATTTGATAGACACTATAGTTGGTGCTGGGGCTAGAAAAATTAAAGTACGATGCAAACAATTAAAATATTTTATGGAATGAGTGTCGAAAGCATAACAATATATATATATATGTGTATATGTGTATATATATATATATATAGCAGGAGTGTTTAGAGGAATTAGTCAACCTCATTAAAACTCAAAGGATGGCCAACATTTGGGCTGAGACATGCAGAAGTTTACAAGGAGGGATTTTTCAGAGAAAGGGGACAATGTGTGCAAGAACTCGGGCGTGAAAAGATACCGTTGTGTGCCTACTTCAACATTGCTGAAGCATAAAACTGAAACGAGGCAATGAGAAACGAAACGAGTCAGGGAGCTGGACTAGGCAAAATAGCTAGCGTTTTCGCCTACAGATCATTGAAGAATTTTCAGGAGAGTGGCATTATCAGATTCACATTTTTAGTGAGGTCATTCTGGTAAGCGATGTGGAGACTGGAATTCAGGGGTCAGAGCCTGAGTCAGGGGACTGCAGAAGAGGCCCTCCTAGAATAATCCCCGCGAGAAGCCACGAAGGCGGGCATCAGGCAGGGCGCGTTAAGACGGATAAGCTATACACTGGGGATGTTACAAAGGTAGGATGGACATGGTTTGGCGTAAGAGGTATTTAGGACACTCTACGGGTATCTTAACTACAATACTGGTTGGATGGTGGTGGCTTAAACCAAGAGAAACACAGAAAGGTTTTGAGCGGAGGGGTGACCGCGTTAGATTGGTAAGTTTCCGCCTTCCAGGGCTTGGAAAAACAAATGAGAGACGCTTTGTGAGGCACGGTGATGAGACTGGGAATGGAAAAGCTGGCCTCCAAAGCAATCCGCCTGCCGTTCTCACTACACAAAAGCAGCAACAGGTCGCAGCGCAGGCCCACAACTGCAGGAAACTGACGTGCGTGCGGGTGACCGGTCTGGTATTTTCCATCCCGGGTGACTCAGAACTAAAGATGGCGCCTGCGGCAGAAATTAGAAAGTGGGAGGGAGAACGGGCGCAGAAAAAGATGACCCTTTTCTCAGCGTCGTACTTTAAACACATACGGAGGGAACTTAGAGCCAAACGATTGGTGGGTCATTTTTCCCTTAAGATTCGGTCTGTAGCACAGCTCTTCGTTCTGCAGCTTACAGGATGTTTCCCTCTGCGGGCGCGATCGAGCGACGGGTGACGAGTCTGTTTCTTTCCCTCGTTCATGGTTCTTATCTTCGGCGGGTTCCGAGGCAGCCTGCCGGCCCGCTCGGCCCCGTCCCGTTTTTCCCAACACTGGCTACCGTCCTGAGGTGCAGAGGAGCTTTTTCAGGGGCGAGCTCAGGCTCTCGGGGCACCTGCGCGTTGCTGGGGTCCCTTCCGGCTCCAGGGGCGGCGGGCTTTCCCGTCGCAGGACCTTCCTCGCGGGCTCGCGGAGTGCGGCGCGCGGCCCCGGAGCGCGTACCACAGCCAGTCTGAGGACGCGCGGGCCGGCGGGCGCGCGCGCCCCTTCCGCAGGCCCAGCACTGCGGTACCTCCGGGCTCGGGCGCGGGCGCGGGCGGGGGCGGGGGCGGGGCCGCGAGGGGAGCCCGAGCCCCCCAGCGGTCCAGACACGGCCCAGTCGGTTGTCAAGGGAACGGCGGCGCAGGTAGGTGCTGACGTCAGCGGGCGGCGCGCTGCCCGCAGTGCGGCACCAGGCCCACCCTAGACGCCGGGGGTTGTGGCGGCCCAGTGGGCTGGTTGAGCGCTGAGCTGCCAGCCCGCCCCTCCCGCGCGGGGAGCCGCTTCGCACAGGCCCGGCGTCGGGTCGGGTCGGGTCGGGTCGGACCGGGTCGGACCGGGTCGGACCGGGTCGGACGGCTGCCCGCCGCGCTGCGCCTCCTCCGGGTGAGTACGCGGCGGGCGCGCTGGGGTCGCAGCCCCGGCCCGCGCACTCGGCCTGCCCCGGCCGGCCCCGAGGGCGGCCGCGCGGGCGCTGCTCCGGCTGGTGGGCGCGGGGGCTGCCGGGCGCCACCGTAGACGACGGGCCGGGCGCCGCCGAGCGGAGGGACGTGGTTTTGGGAAACTAGACCTACTTTTCCGCTCCTTCCTGCCCTGGGCTCCTCGGATCCGGGGAGGTGTTTTATTAAGAAAAAAGTCGAATGGCGTTGGTAGGGCCTTTTCGATATTATAAATATAGGAAAAAAAGTAGACTATTTAAGAGTCTATAACTGTGAAACATCTGCTGATTGAAGTATATGGCTTTTTTTTTTTCTTTAGGAAAGGATACTGACAATTTTTCCACCTGTTGCATTAATGATTGCTGTCACTACTTGGGCTTTCAAGAAGAAGGTTATATATTTTTAACTATGGGGAAAATTTTTTAAATATTTGAAATAGATTCTAATACCAAGAGTATTTTTAACCACATTTAGAATCTTGGTTATTTATGTAGACTATCTTTGATTTATTACTTGAATTTTTGTATGAAGGGTTTTTGTTTCTTTTTTCCCTGTGCTGTAAAATTCTGTTAAAGAGTTATCCAAACCTCACAGCTTTCTCTCCCCTTGATCTTTAGTCATGTATTGGCTGATAATCAGGTGGTTAGAGAAAAAGTAAAGTGAGATGAAACGGAATGCAGTTAATTTTCCTATATAGTATCTCCTAACAGCACCTGTGAAAGGGGTTATGCGGGAGAAGATTTAAAATAATGGCATATGTGAGGTTACTAACCAAATATTGGTCATTCTATAATGTATTTGCTGTAGTATATGTTAACATTTAGAGATGACTGTTTCGGTAATGTATTTGCTGTATTGTTAACTAGTGTTTACTAGTTGTGCATTAAAATACTAAATAGCAAATGTAAATGCATAATTAATGTATTTTTTTTTAATATACCTTTTATTGATTTCAGAGAGAGGAAGGGAGAGAGAGAGATAGAAACATCAATGATGAGAGAGTCATTGATCGGCTGCCTCCTGCACGCCCCCCGACTGGGGATTGAGCCCACAACCCGGGCATGTGCCCTGACTGGAATCGAACCCCAGTCGCCTGGATCCTAGGTCAATGGTCAACTGCTGAGCCACGCCTGGCCGGGCTACTTAATGTATTTTAACTGTCTTTAACACTGTAGTAATGGACATAAAGTAATTTTCTTGAGCACTTACAGTGTGCCAGCTACTGTGCTGATCTCTTTGCTTTTCAGTATTTCCTTTTCTCCTTACAATACAGTAGGCGCCATTTTAATTTCTCAGGCAAAAACCCCTCAAGAAACTAGCTTTAGTGATATTAAGTAGCTTGCCCAAGGCATGTTCTATAAGTGGCAGAACAAGAGTATAAGCCTGAGTCTTTGACCCTGGAACCATTCTTACTGACACCTCCCCTCTTTTTAAAGTGGGAATTCATAGATGAAGAGAACATAGGCTTAGCCCTCCAAAAAGCTAGCAGTTCAGTGGGGGTCACAGAACATTTTACCAGCTGGAGGAAGGTATGAAGATCAAGGCACTGTGGGAGCACAGAGAAGTATTTAACTGCCCCTCAAAATTAGAGTGCTCTCTGTAGGAGATACCAATTGCATTTAATGTAAAAGGATACTTAGACATTTGTTAGAGGGACAAGGGAGGAGAAGGGCATTTCTCAAGAGAGAGAGGTGTATATGTAATGATACAAAAGCAAGAGTTCCGCACATTTAAGGGCTCTAAGAACTCAGTGATGTGAAAATAACCCAATGAAAATGGGCAAGAGATTTGAACACATCCAAAAAGGAGATGCAGGTAGCAAATAACCCATGTAAAGATTAATATCATTAGCAATTAGGGAAGTGATATTTAAAACAATAGTGAGATACCATCATACACTTATTAAAACAACTGAAAAATGAAAATTGACAATGCTAAGTGCTCACAGGGGTGTTAAAACTAGAACTCATACATTTGGGAATGCAAAATGGTATAGCGACTTCGGGAAGCAGTTTGGCAGTTAGTTAAGTTAAATATCTATTTACCATATAGCTCAGCATTTCTACTTTTGGGTATTTACCAAGAGAAATGAAAACAGCTGGGCCAGGCATGGCTCAATGGTTGAGCATTGACCTAGGATCCAAGAGATCAAGGCTTGATTCCCGGTCAGGGCACATGCCAGGTTTGTAGACTCCATCCCCCAGTCTGGGGAGCACAGGAGGCAGCCAATCAGTGACGACTCTCTCATCTATGATGTTTCTATCTCTCTCTCTCCCTCTCCCTCCTTCTCTCTAAAATCAATAAAGAGGCCCGGCCGGGCGTAGCTCAGCGGTTGAGCATCGACCTAGGATCCAGGAGATTGGGGTTCGATTCCCGGCCAGGGCACATGCCCAGGTTGCGGGCTCGATCAATGACTGTCTCATCATTGATGTTTCTGTCTCTCTCTCTCCCTCTCCTTTCCTCTCTCTGAAATCAATAAAGATATATTTTTTAAAAAATCAATGAAGATATTTTTTTTTTTATAAAAAGAGAAATGAAAACATAATAGTGCAGAACTGGAAATAACTCAGATGTCCAGTATAAAATAAAACACAGTATGTGTCAACACAATGGAATACTGCTCAGCAATAAGGAGGAATAAACTATACATGCAACAGCACGGATGAATCTCAAAGCTTTATGCTGAGTGAAGGAAACCAGACACAAAAGGGTATATACTGGATGATTTTATTTACGTAACTGAAATTCTAGACAAGACAGTACTATAATAATAGCAGGCTAGTGGGGTCAGGGCATGGGGTCGGGGTGTAGGAGTTAACTTGGTGAAAGATCATGTTGGGTGATGAAAATGTTTAACATCAGGATATGGTGATGGCCACATAACTGTAAACATTTGCCAAAATTCATTTAATTATACACTTGAAATTGGTGAATTTTATTGTAAGTTATATTTCACTATAGCTGATACTAAAAAAAGAAAATTAAGCCAAAATCCTAAGTGATGTACAGAAGGTAAAGATAAAAGTATGGGTAAAGATATAATAGAACATGAACAAAATGTATTTGGGACACTTCAAAATTCAGTCATAGTCCGTGAAAGTCTTAAATTCCATAATGTAGACCTTTTTTGTTTTGTTTATGATAGTACAATGAACTGGAAATTAGTAACAAAATTAAATATTTACGTACTATTTGGAAATTTAAAAACTATCCCGTAAAGCTATTATTAAGAAAAAAAAAAAATCAAAACCACGAAAACAGGATTTTTTAAAAGTAAGTATCAGTGCTACAGAACATATGGGATGCTACCAAAGATATTTTGGGAATTCTATTTATTGCAGTGGTTTTAAAAAATTAATTGAATAAAGCAAAAGCAGATAAATAAGGAATATAAAGTCACACTATAAAATTAAGATGATGTTATTAGTACAAAAGTTGAGACATCAGTGGGAGAGAGTAATTAAAAAACTGAACCTCATCTGATTAACTTTCCAGGGGTTTCATTTTTTAAATCTTTTCTTCTAGAAATTTTTTTTCTATTTCTAATGCTTGGCTGTCCTTTTCCAGCTACTTTTTTCATTACTTTCCTCACAGTTTGTGTAATATTGCCACTACATTTTTGGTACTCACTGAGAAAGTAGAAAGAAATATTTACATATGCTCCATTTTACCATAATGGAAATTCAAGGTTATTAGATATGACTGTATTCATAGAAAAGACAAAAATAAGGTTCTAAAAAGATTAGCAATGATTTTCCTTGTGTGAGGCAAACGGGGTTGAGCTTTGGGTCTTCTTTTTCTCTGTATTATCTGTTGTTTTGTATTTTAAATTTTTTGTTTCTCACTGTTTTAACTGAAGCATATATTGCTTCTTTAAAAGAACATGTGAAAATAAACTTTTAAAAGAAGAATTATTTTTCTTAGATTTGATTAGAGAAGAAGTTTTTGAGGTTTCAGCTTCATAATTCATCCTTGAACAATAGAATTGGGAAATATATTTTAGGTAATCAAAAGAGTCTTAGAGATGGTAAAATAGATATACAGGGTGTGGCAAAAGTAGGTTTATAATTGGGAGTACTCGAAACAGAGCTTATTCTTGTATTATTTATTAATTATTGTATTTTCCATATGAACAACTGTAAACCTACTTTTGCCCTACCTTGTATATTGGAATACTAGTTCTTTTAGCATTTTCCTGTCTTTTCACATATATTAGATATTTTCTAACTACTTTTAAACATGGGGATTTTCAAAAGTTGAACAATTATTATTGATAAGCTCATGCATTTCTGGGAGCATTCTTCATTTTGATACTGGCTTCCATCTTTAGCACTTTGGTTTTGTCTGTTTGGTTTTTCAAACACATACCTTAAACTTTTATTTCTATAACTCAAAATTTAATTCTAACATCTGCAGTGTTTTTGTTTGTTTGTTTTTACATCCAATGTGCTTTGGAATTTTTTTTATTGATGTTAATCACATTTATCTTAAATTCTTACTTTGTTTATGCTATTCATTTTCCTTCATTGTTAATATTTCTGTTTTATTGGATTTGGTGACTTTTTCTTAATTGTGCTACTTTCCTTCCATGTTTGTTAGTTTTTAGTTGTCTAATCATCTTTCCAAGTAAGAATCTCTCTCGCCTGCCTGCTGGTTGTGTTAAACCTAGTCAGCTTCTGCTGTTGGTGAATGAAGCATGCTGCCATCTCTCTCTCTGCTCAGCTGCTTTATCCTCTGAATGAAAGTCTCCATCTAACACTAATGCAGGTGGGGGACAGAGTTGTCCTCCCAAATCCTCAGGCTTATCTCCTCCGTAACTTTGTATTTCTGAATGTATGGCCTCTCCAGAAGCACCCTTATCTCTGGAGAAGTCTTTCCCTATGGGCTCTGGTTTTCTCTGGGAGTTTCTTAATAGATTTAATCCTGCCTATTTTTTATGCTTTGGAAATTTCTCAAAATATTTATTTTATTACTAGTAACATTCCTTTTTGATTTCTACTTTTTAAAAAAAAAAAAAAAGTCTTTTTATTGATTTCAGAGAGAGGAAGGAAGAGGTAGAGAGAGAAGCATCAATGATGAGAGAGTCATTAATTGACTGCCTCCTGCATGCCCCCTACTAGGGATCCAGCCTGCAACCCCAGGCATGTGCCCTGACCTGGAATCCAACTGTGATCTCCTGGATCATAGATTGATGCTCAACCGCTGAGCCATGCTGGCCGAGCAGATTTCTAGCCTTTTTTATATTAAAAATATCTCTTATTTTAAATAATTTTGATTGGGGAGAGAGGTACAGATGTGTACTTAGTCTGTCATTTGATTTAACTCCATAATATTTAATCTTAGCAGTATTTTCAGTGATACATTTGGGCTAACTGCAGGGTGATCCTAGAGCTGTAGACTGTTGGTTTTAGAATGTGATTATGAAGCAAGATAAATGACCTGTGTGTGTTTTCTGATGGGGTAATCTGAAGTGCTTTAGCTCAGTGGCTCATTTACCAACGTCTGTTCATTAGGGGATGGATCATTCTGCCAAAGAGGAAATAGCACTTGAAATTTGAGCAATTAACTTCTTAAAAGTCATTGAGTACTTTTTCACATGTTAACTCATTTTATCGGAAGTTACCCTCAGAGGTTACTAATCTAATGCTGGGAGAATGAACTAGGAGAGTGCGTATCAGGTGCTCTAGAATATCACACTGTCCAAGTAAAAAAATGAAATAATTTTTGCAGTGTTACACATTGCTGAACATCATTGTGTTTTATCTTTATGTAACTAAACTATGCTTAGCTGAAACTTTGTTATTGTGTCTTCTCCCAGCTTGACACCATTAGAAGCAATCTTTGGAAAATTAAAGAAACTAAAAGTGATAAAGTAATTGCTGCCAACACTAATAACCCAAAGAAGAGCATGCGAGTCATTGAAAACCCAAGTTGGCAGCTGAAAATCCAGATGATGATGGGAGTGTAGAGGAAGATAAGCCAGAAAAGGCAAATAAGAAGGTTACAAAAGCAGTGTGCCGGGTGACTACACAAGAAATGGAACAGGAAACTCGCGAGAGGAAGGTGGACCCTTCGCATCAGAAAGTACAGGCGAGGGTACAGCCAGGCTTCGCTCACCAGCCACCTGAGAAGGCAAGTGAGGAGGAAGGAAATCATTTAGATGAGGAAGAGCAGCTGAAGCAAGTGCGCCAGCTCCGGGGAGGTGAAGAAATGGCAAAGGAGATTAAGAGGCAGATAAGAAGGAAACTCAGAGAGCAGCTGGCTTCCTTCCCCTCAGGTACTTACTTGCATGATGACAAATTGAGCAGTGAAAAACAGAAAAAGAAAAAAAAGAAAGCTCAAGGCCTGTCTAATGCTGAAACAAGGTACTTCACGTTGATAAATATAAAATGTTCTCTTTAAAGAAAACTATTATTTTCAGCTTTTAAGTGACATCTGTAGTTTCACAAAGAAAATTTTTAAGACTTTCATTTGGACACATTGCCAGTACAGTTAAAACAGCTGATATTAGTATGTGCTAAATGCTTAACTCATCTATTCCTTAAAACAACGCTGTGGGGAATAGTAATATTATTTTTCGTAGATGATAGAGCTAAAGGGTTTATGTCACAGAACCGGTAAGAAGCTGAGCCCAGACCTGGGCAGTGTTGCTCCAAAGACTTTACCCTTAACTACTCACTTACATCTGCTTTTTAAATAATAGAAACAGAATTACTCCCCCTTTTTTGAGTTATAAGTGCCCATTTGGATATGTGAATGTAGCATTTTCTCCTTATTATACAAATAGCATTTGCTCATTTTAGGATGTACAGAAAAAGAAGAAGAAAATAAAAGCAATCCAGTCATAGAAAGATGATCACTATTAGCAGTTCTGTTTAGTATTCTACTCTTTATCTGTATATGATGCTTATATATGTATACTTGCATATACAGTGTGAACTGTGCCTGTATTCATATAAATATGTCTCTGCTTGGGGAAGACAAAATAAAAAAATGTCCTTTAACTACCATGATTTGTTTTTTGTAACCCATATTTAGGTAAACAACTTGAGGTGGGAACATTCAGTATGTGACTATTTCCTGGCATGCAAGGGCAATTTTCCCTAATGTCCTTGTCTGAAAATAATTCCCCTTATCAAAAGCTACATAACCAGTGGTGACAGAGAGAGGCCAAATAGAGTTGCTACAGGGACATGTTAGTATATTTATTAGTTACCTGTTGCTGCATTATCTGTTGCTATATCTGTTACTCCAGAATTTAGCAGCTTAAAACATCAAGCATTTATTGTCTCATAATTTTTGTGAATTAGGAATCTGGGTGTGGCTTAACTGGTGTCTCTGACTCAGCTGCAGTCATCTCAAGACTTAGCTGGGTAGGGGAGGATCTGCCAAGTGACACTGCTGTTGGAAGGCTTGGAAGATCCACTTCTAAGCTCACACATGTGACTGCTGGCAGGCGTCAGGTCCCGACTAGTTTTTGGCCAGGGATATCAGTTCCTTGCTATACATACCTATTAATGTGGGCTGCTCAAAAGATTGGGCACTTGCTTCTCCAGAGCGAGGACTGAAAGAGAGAGAGAGAATTCATAGTGTTTTTGGAACCTGATCTTATTCATAGCATCTGTTGCTTTTGTCATGCTCTTCTCTATTAGAAGTATCAAGGGAAGAGGCTTACTCCAAGCTATGAATATTAGGAGGCAGGGGTTATTGGGAGCCATCTTATTGGCTGTTTCCACAGTATATTATAAATTTTATTTTCATAGCTACCATATGAATTGGAAATCCGTACTCACTATTAGATAAATTTAGTTCATGACCCTGGCTGGTGTTGCCCTGCACACTGAGAGGTTGCTGGTTCGATCCCCAGTATGGGGCGTACAGGAGGCAGCCAATTGGTGTTTGCTCTCACATTGGTGTTTCTCTCTCTCCCTCTCTTCCTCTCTCTTTAGGAGTCAAAATATTTTTAAAATTAGTAAAATAAATAGATTTAGTTCATGAATTTTAAATAAAACCATGGCTTACATGACAGTGACATGCAAAGGATGTTATCTTTAAGCAGTAGTATTTGATGATGTGATAAAATATCATGGCTTTCTGAAATGACTAATTTGAAATATTTCTCTAATTTTTTTTTATTTCTCAACCTCTTTGATTACTTACAGATTTTTTTTACTTGATATATTACAAAGAAGCTAGTCTGCTGGTTTCTCACTACAACTGTTTGCTTCTGGGATGCTATCTCTTTACTATTTATTAGTTAATATGATGCAAATTTTAATTTTACTAATAGCCTTCTGAAAATGTAGTGGCACACCAGCAACTGGAACACATAAGCAATTAATTTTTAACTAGAAATCAAAGGTTGACTATCCGAAGCCTTTTGAAAACAGAACAAACTTAGAAAATTTTTTGCTTTTAAAGAGAGTAATTTAGAAATGTGGTCATTAATCATTTACTTGACAACAGGGTGAGGATGCTTTGATCAGTCCTATGTAAAAACAGATCCATTGCTCATAAAATACAGTTTCATTCTTCCCTGGAGTTGAGAGCTCAGTTTAATTTGACTCATGGGGTATATAACTCATCACCAACTATAAAATAATACCCGTAATGCCGAGTTTGACAGCTAACCATTTTAGTGCAAAAGAAAACATATATATCTCCTAGCTGGAAGTAATACTGATTTTAGGATTATCCTTGCCTCTATTCACTGTTCACTTTGCTGCACTATAAATAATAATATATAGGTAATGATGTATCCTTGGGTTATATTTGCAGTGCATTGCCTTTTGATGACACAGCTCAAGGTGAACAAAAGGAGGAGAGACTAGTTGGAACAGTTACTTCAGAGAATCATCAAGATGATGAAATAACCACTGTGAAACAAAACATAGAAGAGAGCATGCAAGATGACACAAAATTCAAACCAAACAAAAAGAAAAAGAAGCCGAAAGCAGGTTTGTTGTTCAAATTAAATGAAAAATGTGTTTCTTGGTAGAAATAACTTGATTTTAGGACTTTCAGTTCTTAAAACTAAAGAAAATTTTGTCCCAAAGGATATAATTAAAAAAAAATTCAATATAGAATATTTAGTACTTGTTCTTAGATTCATCTAGATTAAAACAGTTAATTAATTGTGACTGTGAGTCTCTGTGATAAGTTAGTATTACTTGAATCACCCCTAATTCTTGATTTTAGTTCAACTCTAGAATAACGTTAACTTTGTAGTTGCTATTATAGCAAAGGAGACTTCTTTCTGCCACTGAGTTTAGAACCCTAAATAATTTAGACTCATAGTAGTTGAAAGCTATAAATAGCCAATAAACATTTCAGATGCTGAGGCTGCATGCCTCTGAAACGTGGAGGCCTCCCAATTCCTCAGCCTAAGTCGGCTCATGTCTGCCTCACTTTTCCTTTCCCCTCTTGCTTTTAATCTTCCTCTTTATTCATATCTTTCCTCTTATTTTTCTTTACTCTTTCCTTTTTCCTTCTTCTTATACCTTTTTTCTTTTTGTTTTCAGTTTCTATTTAATTGGCAAAAAATTGGGACTAAAATGGGCAATTTTAGAATTTGTGGTACTTATTCATTGGATTATGCAGTTGATGTTCTGTGGTTGCTGCAATTAAATTTTGGAAAAGTATACATATTAGAAGTATACCATGTAATTTTCACAAACTGAACATGCCTATAAAATCATCATCCAAATAAAAAAACAGAACATCATTAGTACCCAGAAGTCCCCTCAAGTTCCTTTCTAGTTCATTGCCCTTCAGGAGTAAACTCTATCTTAACATCTAACACATAGTTTATTTTTGACTTCTTTTCTACTTTCATATAAATAGATTCATAAATACTATGTTCTTTTGTGTATGGCTTTTTTCACTCAAAATTATTTTTGTGAGATTTATACTATTGTTACATGCATTTAAGCTTCTTCGTCATCAGTTCTGTTTTTGTACTGTATAGATATCCATTGTATAAATATGCCACAATTAATTTACCTACTGTATTGATGGACATTTGAGTTTCTAGTTTTAGGTGATTACAAATAAAGCTGTAATGAATATTCTCATCATGTCTTTTGGCAAGCATATGTGTACATTTTTATTGGGCGTATTCTTAGGAGTAGAGTTACTATGTCATAGAATATGTGGATTTTTCACTTTAATAGGTATGCCCCTTTTTTCCAGAGTTGGTTTACCAATTGATACTAGCAGTATTTGAGAGCCTCCATTGCTCTACATCTTCACTAACATTTATATTGTTAGTATTTTGAAATGTTAGCCATTTTTAGTTGTGTATATTTCATTTTGACTTTAATTTGATTTCCATGATAACTAGTGAAGTTGAGCATCTTCTTCATGTTTAACTACTTGGATTTCTTCATTGGTAAATTTGTTCAAGTCTTCAGTGTATTTTTTAAAGAAATGGAATTGTCTGTCTTTTAGATTAATTTGTGAGAATATTTTATATATCTAGACATCAGTCTTTTCTCACATATAAATATATACACATATATATTGCAAGTATTATTCTACTCTGCACTGTTTTATTTTTCTCATATTGGTATCATTTGAAATATTATGTAGCTCATTTTATCCATGTTTTTCTTTTGATGGTAAGTGCTTTCTCTGATTTATGAAATCTCCCAAGTTCTGAAGATGTTTTTGTATATATTATTTCTGCAAGTTAGAAGTCCTTTTTTGCTAATTCAGTCTGAATTATCTGTGGGTCTGCTTCTGTTTTCTGGTTTTGGTTTTTCTCTTGGTTATTGGTCATATAGTCTTGCCTTTTTTATTGTATGTTGTACACTGTGTATAGTATCCTAGAGGCTCCAGATTATTTTATCTTCCACTAGACAGTGTTTCCTCTCTGTTCTCTTAGACAGATAGGGTAGGCAACTGATTTCAACCAGTAAGGAATAGAGCTAGCTTAGGGCTGTGTTGTAGTTTTGGTAAGATTCTATCTCTGATTTGTCCTGTTCCTAAGCTGTGGCTTTTTCTTTCTTTTTCCTTGTAGTTTCTTTATTAACAAAGACAAATAACTATAAATCATGAAAATTAGATTATATGAAAATTCAGCTTACATTGTTGAGTATATTGTTGTGGGAACAATTAATTATAATGTTGATTTTCTTCCATGCTTGTAGTTTCAGATAATAATGAAGACACTGATGGTGATGATGGTGTTCATGAAATAACAAGTCGAGATGGTCTAGTTTATCCAAAATGTTTGCTTGATGATGACCTTGTCTTGGGAGTTTACATTCACCGAACTGATCGACTTAAGTCAGATTTTATGATTTCTCACCCGATGGTAAAAATTCATGTGGTTGATGAGATTACTGGTCAGTATGTCAAGAAAGATGATAGGTAATTTTTTTTTATTGCACAGCCAACCCTTGAATTGAAAATGTCTACAGCAGAAGTCCTCTTTTCTGTCATTGAAAGTCAGTGCCAGTAGGGCTATGAATTTGTATTGGAGAATAGTTTATTAGTTGCAGGTGTTCACCAACAATTGACACTGATCAGTATGTTTTATAGAAGAAATGGAGAGCGTCTGTTTAGTGATTCATTTTAAGTGGAGGAGAGTTGAGAGAGTTTCTCCTAAGCTTAATGACTAATTTATGGCATTAAACTAGCATTGTAAATCATCTTATGTTGCACTGTAAATGCATTAGTTTTCTAACTTCACATTTTTGTTTTGAAATTAATATGTTACCTGGGTATCAGGTGAGGTAAATGAATCTTGAATTTAATTTTTTTCCTACTATTACTTCTATACATTCTTGAAGGCTCAAATAAAAAGTAAATGATTATACATGAATTTTAAAAAGCTATCTTCTTAGAAAGATGGCAAGGATGAGAAACATGAGGATTATCAAAAAGGTCATTCATTTATTCAGTTGTCTTAGGGCGTACAAAGAAGAAATGATTCACCTTGAAAGGTTTAAAATCCTATTGTGTGTATTTTTTAATTTAAGTGTACTATTTTATGACAAACTCATTTAAGATTCTGAAGTTTATTCAAGCTTTGCATGCTGAAGGTATAATCGTACCTCTCACTTTGTATTTCTATAATAAAATAATTCTGTGAAACCAACCTATAGTATGTAAATGCAAAATGAAGTACTACTACTTTTAAGTCTCATAAAATTTATAATATTCTAGATGTACAAAGTAATTTTTTCTTATGTATCATGGCTATTCATTATTTCTAGTTGCCTCACTTTAAATACCATATTTTTTTTCTCACACTCTCAAATTTATAAAGAATTGTGTTAATAGAAATATCTCTTTTTGAACAGTAAACGACCTGTTTCATCTTACTTTGAAAAAGACAATGTGGATTATATTCTTCCTATTATGACCCAGCCATATGATTTTAAACAGTTAAAATCAAGGCTTCCAGAGTGGGAAGAACAAATTATATTTAATGAAAACTTTCCCTATTTGCTTCGCGATTTTGATGAGAGCCCTAAAGTCATCCTGTTCTTCGAGGTATGAATTGAATAGAGCAATTTAAACTAAATTTTAGTTATTACAGTTGTCCCTTGGTATCCACAGGAGATTGGTTCCAGGACCCTCTGCAAATAACAACATCTGTGGGTGCTGAAGTCCATTACATAAAATGGTGCAGCATTTGCATATAAACTATATTTACACATAGGCTGCAACAGGGTATGTCTACACATCACTTCATTCACATTGATTCAGCATAGTGCTCAGTGCATGGCAAATTCAAGCTTTGCTTTTAGGAACTTTCTGGGATTTTTTTTTTTTTTTAGTTTTTTCATCTGCAGTTAGTTGAATCTTCAGATGTGGAACCCACAGATAGGGGCAATTGCAAAGCACAAATGTAAGCTGTTGTATTTAGTAGTTCAGTATACAACCAAGTAATGTGAGAATTTAATTTCTATTATTTAATGTTTGTAATATGCAGTAGAGATACAAGTAATAGCATATTCGTTGAGCATTTACTAGTTACAAGTAGTTATCCTTTGGATTTACTCTATTGTTTAATCCTTACAACAGTGTCATGACTATTAACTGAAGTGTTGAATCTAATCTGTATCTATGTGATCCTCCATTCTTAACCCATTTCACAGAGTATAAACTCATTTAACAATGTCAGAATCCCTAAGAATTTGTATACTACTAAGAGAAATAAAGGTGAATATACACAGACCACTTGACTAATACAATGTACTATGTAACCAGATGAAGTAGAACTTCTTAGGTGTGAAGGTTAGTGGAGGGTCTGAGCATTAGGGAAAGCTTTGTGGAGTAGATGGCCTTCGAGTTGACACGCTCTTCTAATTTTTTACTGCAAAGGAAATCGAGGAGTGTAAAGTGATTTTTTGAAGTGTAATTAAAGAGATTTATCTCATTTACTTTAATTTTAAGTGCAGGTAATTTGTATTTGAAGCTAGTATAAACTAAATACCACATTTCTTTTAACTAATTCATGTAATCTCACCATAAGCAAAGGGAAGTAGAGAAAGCCTGTTTTCCAGTTTAAGCAAGATGAAAATTAGGTGAATTTAAGCATGGGAAGAGCAAGGCCTGACCAGAACCAATGATTGATTTTTGTAGAATTACTTGTTTTATGATTCTTAACTTTTAGGTGATCTGTGTGTGTTGATGAAACAAATACTCCACCATTGACATCTGATTATGTTGTATGATTTATGCAAAGCTATGATTTTTTTAAAGTGATATAATTTGTATGTCAAGGAATTTTTCCTTTTTACAGAAATTTGTTCCTATAATATTCTTTTATATTCACTTTACTAATGTTATGAAATTTAAGAAAGATTGTTGGATTATAAACATTTTTGGTTGCTTCTTAAGCTTTAGCACAATGTGTTATTGTCTACAAAGCTAATTTTTTATTTCACCTTTTCAAGGGTTTATTAAGGACAACTTGATAATATCTACCAGAAGTCTTTAAAATTTATTGCACTTACAGGTGTTTCTCCTAAGGTTATTTGCTTAAGCACTGTTTAAGCAAACATTTTTTAGAGACAAGTCTTTTTAATCAGTAAGGTTTGGCTAAAAAATTATGTTTTTAAAATTAAATTTATGGTATTTGTAATGCAGAAGAATACGAGGTAACCATTACCATGGAAATATCTATATGTATGTATTGGCTTGAAGAGATATCCACTATAAAGCGCATCAAAATAGTTTTTGAAATAGCATTGGATTTGTAGAAATATACAAGTATTTAGGAAGGCACAGAAAAAGGTTTAGATACAGGTAAACCTGTAAATGTGTAGATGTTATGTTGATCACCCCTGGGTCTGGTTTACAGGTTGTTTTTACTTTGTAATATATTTTTCTTATATTGTCAGTGATTTTTCATTGAGCATGTATTATATCTGAAGACGGATTTAAGAATATAAAGAGCAGGGATGAGTGGAGTCCATATTGTTTTTTAAAGCATTATTCTATAAAGATTTGTTATCTCATCTGAACTTTTGATAAATACAGTAAGTTCAAAGTGATAGTCTTTGATAAGTACCTAGGATATAGATAGTCCTGTGGCAGGTTGGTTGCAAATCCATGAGCTTTGACATACAGACAAGATGGAGATGTGTAAGAAATTTTCTTGAGAAGCCTAATTACAACTATATACAAAGAGAAAAAAAACCAACTTCAGGAAGATGATCCAAGGAAGAACCCAGAGATAAAGAAGACAATGAGTCTTTTAAACAGTCCTTCAAAGTCCACTCTCATACAGTAAAAAGTGAACAAAGTTTAAGTATTCTATGCCTTGTGTATTTCTGCCTAGACTGTATTTCAGGTAATTATTTTGTCTTGGATTTGAAATAAATCTTAATAAAAGATTTATTAATAAAAGAAAGTGGTCAAAAAATGAACCCTCACTAACAGTATGAATTAACTTAAAGGTTAATGAAATTAGATAAAAATATTTTTCCTTACTATAAGGAAAACTTTTAAAGTAAGCATGATTTTTTTCATTTTCATAATATATTAGTAGAAAATATTAAATTTTAGGTAGCCTAGTATTCTACGATGTAAATTTTAAATATTTATTTACAGATTCTTGATTTCTTAAGCATGGATGAAATTAGGAATAACTCTGGAATTCAAAACCAAGAATGTGGCTTTCGGAAAATTGCCTGGGCATTTCTCAAGGTATGTTTTTCATCCATTTTAAACACTTTAAAAGTAATCTTCAAATCTGATTGGCTGCTTTTTCCCAAATTACTTTGATTTCATATAAGGAGTTATGATCTAAGGTAAGATTGCAGCGGTAGAGAGTTATTAATTCAAGCTTGGGTGATGCTCATTCAGATTCTTAAACATTTATTGAGTGCCTAGTTTGTGCCAGATACACAATTTGGCTCCAAGGGTACAGCATTGAAAAAGACACACACAGCCCTGCTGTCATTTAGTCAACTTAACAAATATTTATTAAACCCCTTCTATACACCAGTCACTGTTCTAGTCATTGAACAAAGAAGACAGATTCCTTGGCCTCATGGACCTCATATTCTGGCAAGAAAAACAGTCATAAACCCGGCCAGCGTGTTGCAGCAGTTGAGCATCCACCTATGACCTAGGTGATTGCAGTTCGATTCCCAGTCAGGGCACATGCCCGGGTGGCAGGTTCGATCCCCAATAGGGGACATGCAGGAGGCAGCCAATCAATGACTCTCTCATCATTGATGTTTCTGTCTCTCTCCCTTTCCCTTCCTCTCTCTGAAATCAATAAAAAAGATATATTTAAATTAAAAAAACAGACATAA
Source organism: Miniopterus schreibersii (assembly GCF_964146895.1). Taxonomy (NCBI): domain Eukaryota; kingdom Metazoa; phylum Chordata; class Mammalia; order Chiroptera; family Miniopteridae; genus Miniopterus; species Miniopterus schreibersii. The sequence continues at coordinate 72,631,144 of NC_138107.1, read as the reverse complement.
AACAATTGATTACACAGTTTTAAATTTATTATTTTTATGCTAACTATGAGAAGAGGTATGGGGTGAATGATGAAAAACATCCTGTGGAGTCAGAACCTCAAGAAGGGACATTGAACCTGCATAGTAGCTAGATGGTAGCAGTGGGGAAAAGACAGTCTAAGTAGAGGGTACAGTATATTCAGAGACCCTGATGTTGTAAGTAGTAAAGTATACAGTAAGTCCTCAATGTCTGTAGGCTCTGCAAATTTAAGCTAAATGACGTGTAACGAAATTTATTTTATTATAGACTAATTGATATAAACAAAAGTTAAGTTTCTATGGCATCTCACCATGTTATAACAAAAGGATGTTTAATGAAATGTTATTTGAAGACCTGCTTTACTCAGCCAAAAGGAGGCCACTGAGATTGAAGGACAGAGACTGATGGGGAAATTGGTGCCTGAGGAGATTGCTGATGGTAGACAGGGGCTTGATTATACAAGGTCTTCTAGGCCATTATAGCCACAGAAAGCCATTATAGAATTTTAAAGAACAATGGGAAGCTTTATAGAATTTTAAACAAAGGATAAAATAAACTGATGTATGTTTAGAAAGGTTACTTTGCTGGGTGGAGAATGGATTAGAGAGGGTGAAGATCAATGCAGAAAATTGTTGCAGTAGTCTATATAAAATGATGGTGTCTTTAGACTATTTCAGCAGAGATAAAAGGCATGGATAGAGTAATGTATTAAAGAGAGGAAATTTTAATTTTATAATTCTTTTATTTCTGGTATTTTTAAATTTCTGACTTCAAACATAAATTTAAGTTATAAAAAGTCTTGAGTAATTAACCTGTTTTGTACTATCTTATAAAACTTTTCCTTTTTTACATCCATGTATTCAACAAATATTTGTGTATATGAAATGGCAGGCACTGCCAAATACAGGGCGTTCATAGATAAATTAAACATTCTTGCCCTGCAGTTCAGTTTCTATGTAAACATACTACTTGCATTACTGTGCTATAGAGTAAATGCTCTGAAAACCCAGGTAAGTCACCTAATCCATGTTGGAGGTTAGAGAGAGGCTTTAGGAGAGGTGCAGTCTGACTGAAATGGCAGCCAGGTTGGGCAGTGGAGGAAGTAATTCTACAGTGGACTTAAAAATCACTTGGCCCGGTGTACCTTTTAAAATCACCCTTTTGTAACCCATTACACTCTACACTGAACTAGACCAAAAAAAAAAAAGCTAAAACAAAAAACCTAAAGGGTCACTTCCACATAGTAAGCATTGCCTCCTTGTGGTCTTTTTAAAAACTTCTTTCATTCCTTCTAATGCTAAGGTTTGTGCAAAACTTCAGTATTGCCTGTAAGTTGCACTTGGGAAACAATAATGTATCTCATAGCATTTTTACCTTTACATGTCATATGGATTTTTATTTCAAAGTCAGCAGTGACTTCTTTTTGGGAAATTTGTTGAACATTTTTAGTTTTTATTTTACCAGATCTCTTTGCATTTAAAATATCACTCTCTTGAAACTCTGCATTCCTAATATAATCAGCTCCCAGGATATTAGTGCTCCCAGTGCAGAAAGTGCTCAGTGAATATCTATTGAGAGAATTAATAAATGTATGGAAACAGTGGCTAAGAAAAAAATCCATCTTTGGGAAAGTGGAATGAATCAAATTAAAATTTTAATGTTTTAATACCTATACCTTTGGTTCCAGGAATGTCCTAGATAGTTGTAAAGTTATTATAATGGTTCATATGAATCCCAGAGGAACCTTGTTCAGATATAAATGAGACTTTATCATAATTCTCAGCTAGAGGCACTTTCAGTTCTTTTAGCACATATGTGTATGTCCTTTCAAACCATAAAATAATACAGCCTTATTTAAGTTCTACATTATACAGAGTGGGTCAAAAGTAGGTTTATAGTTGTTCATATTTAAAATAATACAATAATTAATAAATAATAAAATAAACTCTGTGTTTCACGTACACTGTAAACCTACTTTTGCCCCACCTGTGTAATTTGTAACTATATGCCAGGATTTTAGCTGGATCTCTAGTAAGTAGCATACTAGATTGCCTGCTGAATATTATAACAACTTGTGGAAAGTATGATTTAGAAGCTGGGGACTAATATCTCCTTAAAATGATACTCCCTTATGATAAGCTACAGGCAGATAGTAGTAGGGTCTATGAAGAGACTCTTGTGCGCTTAATGTTTAAGGCCTGAACGTTTCTATAACTCAATTTGAAAGTGTTCTTTACCCCTCTGTATCATATCATTATCCCTCAGCTTACGATCTCCATTGACTTTACAACCTTCCCTAAAGGGTTAGGGGAAAATGGGCTATTTTTTTTGCCAACTCTGTATCTTTATTGATGTTCATTATTTCTGAATACACTGAAATCTGTGTTTAGTGGCCTTAGCTACTAAAGCGTTTTCTGACATCACTAATGATTTGCCAAATTATTGAACATTTTTTCAGTTCTTTTATCTCACCTGTGCTCATGTAATACATCACTCTTGAAACTCTGTTATCTTGATTCTCTTGACATCATTCTTTCCTGATTTCCTTTAGTTTCCTTCATGGCTTTCCATTTACCCTTTTCATATCAATCCTACTGAGGGTTTCATCTTTAATCCACTTTCCTTAGACTCATTTTTCTTGCCTCTGCTAAAGATTTCAGACATTTCAAGTTGTATGACGCATAGATATCTCTGACTCTCCCCAAACTGAACATCCTAAATCATTACCTTTTCTTTGTCTGCTACACTAGTTGGTTTCACCACCGTCAGCCCTGGCTCCCAAGTTTACAGCCATAGAGCTGCAGTGTGCATTTTGGTAGCCACAGTCACATGTGACTATTTGACTTCAAATTAATTAATTAAAATTAAATGTAATTAAGAAATTCAGTTCCACAGTTGCACTAGCCACACCTCAAGTGCTCAATAGCCATATGTGATAAGTGGATACTGTATTGTATAGCACAAATATAGAACATCGCCATCATCACAGAAAGTTCTGTTAGCACTACCTTAGAATCTTTCTTGACTACCCTTGTTTTACTTTCCAAACTGCATTCATCAGTAACAGTTACTGAATTTGTTTCCTGCACTCAATTCCTAGTCTTTTAGTTGTCAATTCATGTTCTACCTCAATTGCTACAAAAGCTCCCAACTGTGTCTGCTACTTTGTAGGGCCACAAAGGTTAACAAAGGCATTTTCTACTTAAAAAGGACCTGCTTTAATTTGATTTCATAAGATTTTTTTTCCTCAAAAGAATCTCCATTTACTTAGCTTAAATGTAAGTTATTTAATATTTTTTATTAAATAGACCTTCTGAGAAGGTAGACTAAAATATTTTTTAAATGTAATGAATGGATTGAATATGTTTAATCATGTTAATTACTATTTGAAAATGATTTTGACTTTTTAAAAATTAAAACCATAAAATTTTACCATTAAAAATACTGATACTAAACAAATGGAAAGTTTGTCTCTGTGTTTAACTAATATGCATTTGATCTTTATCATCATTATCTCAAACAAAGGTATATTGGTCACCTTCTGTATGCAAGAAATGTACATGCTTTACCAACCATCTAAAGTTGTATAGTCAAAAAGACAACTTCAGGAAAATATTTAAAAAGTCATTTGGGTTACCTTTTGTCAAAGTGATTTGGAACTGTGGTTAGCCAATGTCAATGTTTTTTGCTTTGTAATCTAAGGAATTTCAGCATGCCATATTGATCTTTTTAAAATGAGTTTTTGACTATATACTATTGCTTTATTGAATGTATTTATTTTCAGTGAAGATAAAATTTTATTTGAATTCTTATTTTAAGCTTTTAGGAGCCAATGGAAATGTAAACATCAATTCAAAACTTCGCTTGCAGCTGTATTACCCACCTAGTAAGCCTCGATCTCAAGTAAATGTCGTTGAGGTTTTTGAATGGTGGTCAAAATGTCCAAGAAATCATTATCCATCAACGTTGTATGTGACTGTAAGAGGCTTGAAAGTTCCAGAATGTGTAAGTTATTAGCACATATAACTATATGTCCTTTGTTGTTGAGATTAAATGGTAAGTTGTTTTCCATTTCTAAAAAGATAAAATCTTTAGAATTATTTTAATGGATTTGTAGAATAGAAAGTTACCTTCAGAAAAAAAAAAAAAAAAAAGCTACCTTCAGAGATTATGTATTGATCCTGTAATAGCTGATACTTAAAAGATACTTAAATAAATTTTAAGTAATAAATACAGTTTTCATTGTTAGGGAAAATTTTTTTTAAATAGTACTGTTTTATTTGTTTGCTTTCTTGTTTGTTTTTAATCCTTACCTGAGGATATAGTTTTTGTTGTTGTTTGTTGTTTTTTATTGATTTTAGAGAGAGAAGAAGGGAGAGAGCGAGAGAGAGAAACATTGATGTGAGAGAGAACCATCTGTGGTTTGCCTCCTGTAAACTCCCCAACTGGGGATCAAACCCACAATCTTTTGGTGTACAGGACGACACTCCAACCAACTGAGCCGCCTGGCCAGGGTAATAATACTGATTTTTAAAAATTAAAGATGATAAAATGATGTAAAGCAGGAGTTAATAAATATTGTTCATAAAGGATGAGATAGTTAACATTTGAAGCTATTCAGTCTATATACTCTGTGTTGCAGTTATTGGACTTTGCCTTTGTAGTGTGAAGGTAGCTACATAGACATATATAGGTGATAACAAAACAGTTTGAAATTATGTCCCAATAAAACTTTATTTACAAAAACAGCAGACTAGATTTGGCCTGGGCCATAGTTTGCAGACATGATTTACAGTCATATTTTTTACAATATTATTTAAATAGTAAATAATATTTCTACTGCTGTTTTCCATAGATTAAAATTATAATAATCTTAGCAAAGAATATGTCCTAAAATGAGCAGAAATTTTTGCTTTCATCTTGCTATAATTCATTTCAGGTCAGTTGCATATTCTATAGTTGATATACTAACTGCTACTACAGAGTTGGTTTGCATTGATTTGAGTGGAGTTAAATGTTTTTTTAAGAAATGAAAGATTTAAAAGACTTTAGCTCTTAATGATATCAGTTTTGTGTTATTAAAGCCAGAGATACCGTAGTATATCAGAGCCATGACATGACATCGGTAGGTGTTGGTGAAGAGACAGAAACAAAGGGACAGATATTAAAACAATTTCATGTTACCATTCAAGTTCTGTTTTTTTCTCCCAACTTCTAAGGCTTTTTGGTTATAGGACAATAATTTCAAGCAACTTTAATTTTATTTAGAATAATGAACAAATAAAAGTAGAATTTTTTCTAGATTACATTTTGAAAACATCTCCATTATTGTTTGTTTCAATATTTTAAAAACCATCTGTGCTAGAAAAGAGAAAAAAAATTAACAAGGTATCTATTTTTCTCATTTTTCTATACATATTTAGATAAAGCCATCTTACCGATCTGTGATGGCTCTTCAGGAGGAAAAAGGTAAACCAGCATATTGTGAACAACACCAGGAATCGAGTTCAGTAGATACAGAACCTGGATTAGAAGATTCAAAGGAAGTAGTAAAGTGGAAACGACTACCTGGGCAGGTGAATTCATTTAGATATTTACTTATTTAAACACTCCAACAACTCCGAGGGTAACTAGATTGCTATTTAAAACTTGCAGATTATTCTTGTTTTTAATCACAATATTGTCTTTCCAATAATTCGTTTGACAAGTAATGATAGAGTGCTTCTCATTCGCTGCCTCCTCATAATGCTGCTAAATCTCGATGCTACTTTTGAAAAACCTGGTACCTATCTAGAATGTAGGCCCTTGAACTAATAGTCTTTGATCAGGTTCATTAAGCTGGCCTTGACCTTCTGAATAATCCTTATTAGCTATATATAGTAATAATGGTTACTCATAGAGTTGCTTCGATGAATATATGAAAACATAAAATAAAGTACCACATCCTTGGCAAAATAGTAAGGGCCCAATATGTTTAATTGAACTTTTAGAATAGTAAGAAACACAGGAACTAAGGCTCACTGAAGTTTGGAAGAGGTACAATTAGAACAAATAAAAGTAATGTTTTCTACAGTAGATATGAATACATGAAAAATTTCAGTTTCATCTGGTAATAGGGAATGAAAACATAAAAATTAATGAAGAAATTTTAATAAAATTAGTGAATCAGAAACCAATAAGAAGTGGTTCATTACTTTGAAAATACATTTTGGAAGGTAGCCACCAATGATGGTTATTTTAAGAGAGAAATGGAGAGAATGAATAGTTATACATCCTGGGCTTAAGCTAGGCCCTGAAGGGTGCTTATGGTCTCAGAACAAGTTTATGGCTCAGCAAATAATCACGTATTAGAAGCTGTCATGGAATAAGGGAGGGTGTGACATACATTTTTTTTGTGGTCATATAAAAGTTTATGGTAGTGACAGCTTTGGAGTATCAGATATTGAAATGTTCTGCTCATATTTTAGGTGAATTAAGTATTAGTCAGATATGGAGTATAAATTCACTTAATTTTATGGAGAACTGATTTTCTCTTTAGAAAGTAAAATAAATTACTATGATTTTTCATCATTCTGCTCACCTGCTTTTTTCTTCCTCTCATCACTGTAAAGAGACTTCAAAATAACCAACTACAGTAATGGAAATTAACAACTAGCCTTCATATTTTTATGTTTCTTAATTTGTTTTTAAAATGTTGTTCCTTTAGGCTTGCCGCATCCCAAACAAGCACCTATTCTCACTGAATGCCGGAGAAAGAGGATGTTTTTGTCTGTCTTTCTCTCACAATGGAAGAATATTAGCAGCAGCTTGTGCCAGCCGAGATGGATATCCAGTTATTTGTGAGTAATAATCCTCTTTGTTTAATTTGATTGAAGTCTTTATGGAAGACATTCTTTGGTTTTTAACATTCATTGAAATTTTAATTTGAATAATCCCCCAGCAATACTAACTTAAATAGATTTCTTCAGGTAAAGAGTTCTTTTTAATAATGTTACACTTTTCTATACCATATGTTTTCATAATTTTACACTTTTCTATACAATATGTAGACTGAAGGATGGTAAATTATTATTAAAACATGCAGGAGGATTTTTGTAAGCATTTTTTATCACAGACAATAGTGTGGTGAAAGCCTGGGGCGGGGGATGGGTGCAGGGTAGAAGGGGTCAATGGGGAAAAAGGGGGAACATCTGTAATACTTTCAACAAATAAAGGTAAATTAAATAATAAATAAATAAGTAAGTAAGTAAGTAAATAATAGAAATTGAGAACCGGAAGGGTAATAAATCTCAGGAGGAATTTCAGTCCACTGCGGTCGGTAAATAGCAGTGATAATTTATGAAAGCCCACACATTTGTTGTGCATTAGAACAATAATAACTGGCTCCGGAGGACCTGAATTAAGACTTCTATTATGATAGAGAAGTCAGCAGAGAGGCCAAAAACCCCTCTCAGTCTGCCTTTAAAAAACATAGGAAACTGTGTTAAAAAGAAAAATTATTTCTGTATCTCTTCAGAGACTTTTTAAAAATAAATGAGTATTATCATACTCTTCTAGACTTGGAGGCATTACTGCCTTCCCTTCTTGCTTAGTAATGGAAACCAGCTTGCCTCAGCTCCTCTTGGGCATCCGTCCTAAGCACTAGAACCTCTTGAACTTTCCTCAGCTTCGCACAGTTATCTTCATTGATTTGCTTTTTTTCAGCAGGTACTTAGAGTTGGCTTGATTAGCATTTACTAAATAAATATTCTTCCTTATGAAGTAATTTTAGCTTTAAAAAGTACAGAATTATTTGTATAGCTTGATTTACAGCCATACTATTTTTAAAAGTCACCAAAACCTGTGTATAGGGGGAGAAAAAGATTCTTAGAAAACATACTCCAGAATATTAATAGTGATTTCATTCTTTGTGGTGAAAGAATTATTTTCATTTTGATTTACATGTTTTTAACATTTCTCTGGTAAATATGTGCCACTTTATGCTTTTAAAATCTTGTTCAAAGTGCTCTATAAATTTAGCTTCACTTATGCTTAAATCTTAAAATACAGAAGAAGAATCTTTTTTATTTTTGTTGATTATAATGTGTCTACTTGGAATTTGTTAGCTTGTAGGATGTGCAGATTAATGTTTTTCACAAATTTAGGAAGATTTTTGCTTTTATTTCTTCAAATGTTCTTTCTGCCTTTTTCTATTTCTTCTCTTCTTCCAGGGACTCCTGTCATTTCTGGGTTGGTACACTTGATGGTGTCCACAGGTCTCTGCAGCTTTATTCATTTTTCTTCACGTCTTTTCTTTCCCTTAAACTGCATAATCTCGATTGACTTGTCCTCAAGTCCTTTTTCTTCTGCCAGTTCAAATCCGTTGAGCCCCTCTTCGTAAACTGTTTATTTTAGTTATTGTACGTTTCTATTCTAGAATTCCTGTTCTTTTTCTTTATAATTTTTGCCGCTTTATTGGTGAGAAATTTTCACACCTTAATTCTTTAGACATGTTTTCTTTAGATCTTTGAACATATTTTTAAGAGTGGATTTAAAGTCTTTGTCTAGGAATACTAATGTTAGGCTTCCTCATGAACAGTTTCTATTGACTGCTTTTTTCGCTGTGTATGGTCATACTTTTCTGTTTTGTTTTGTTTTGTTTTGTTTTGTTTTGTTTTGTTTTGTTTTGTTTTTTCAGGTCTCCATAATTTTAAGTTCAAAACTAGGTATTTGAAATATTGAAATGTGCAGCTCTGGAAATCCGGTTCCCCTTCTTCCCCACACTCTGCCTAGCCAATCAGGATATGTGGTGGTTTTGTTTGTTTAGTGGCTTTCCTGGACTAATTCTGTAGTCTTTTGCCTTTGTCATGTGTTGCCACTGAAGTCTTTGCTTGGTTGGTTTAGTAGTCAACTAATGGTTAAAGAGAGATTTTTTAAAATGCCTTGAGTGAATAGGGCTGGGAGCAGCGTTTGCTGAGGGGCTGTGTAAGTGTCGTACTGGGATACATTTCTGTGCTTCAGCCTTAGCCTCCACCTTCTGTTTGCACAGAGCACCCTCAGGTCAGCCAGAGTGAGAGATAGGATCTCTAGGTCTTTATTGGGCACTCACACAGCCTTTCAGGAGCATATGTCCTAGATTCCCAGGAATATGTTGGAGTTGACATGTACCTGGGGTTAGGGCAGTTCAGATGAAGCCAGTCCTGAGAAAGGAGATTTTCAGGGAGCTGCCAGAATGTCTAATAGTAACATCTCGGGGTTGGGGCTTTTGGGACTTCAGACCTCTTCTACCCCATCCCATGACTGCTAGGCTGCTGGTTTTCATTGCAATTGCAAGGCAGTTGGTTTTTAAGGATACTTTGGTGCTTGGGAGAGGGGAATGGGAGGAAACAAGGCAAGTTAAAATACCACAGAACTCAATGTTCTTACCGAGATTCAGCTATTTTTCTTGACTAAATCCCCTTCAGACTGTTGCATACCTTTGTTTAATTTACAGAGCTCTGATAAGTTAATTTTTCCAGTTTTTTCCAGTGGTCTCATTGCTTTTATGAGGGAGCAGATTTTTTGAGGTTCTTATTTTGCTTATGTCAGGAGTACTTCTGTACCGCTTAGTACAGGTATTTTAAAGGCAATTAGTTTGACCACTAGGTGGAAGTAGAGACTTGGAAACTTTGTTCTGTTAAGTCATTATCTTAGATCAGTGATTTTTAACTGGTGTGCTGCAAGAGGCACACTGGTGTACCACAAGAATTTTTAAAACATGCAGTACCTGACTGTTTAGTCAAGGGCACTGACCTCTTTTTTCTTAGATTGTCAAAGTGAAAAATGACAGCAGTCATTTGTTAATAGCAGTCCAGTGTGAATGAATCAAAATTATACCTTGTTTTTTTGTTAGATCGACAAAAATATGTCTTTTTGGTGTGCTGCGGAATTTTAGTAATTAGTTTCTGGGTACCATGAGATGAAAAAGGTTGAAAATCGCTGTCTTAGATGATTTTATTGTATACAATAATATAGCAATACTGTACTGTATCAGATTGGGTCTCTGTTAATTCCTTTACTAAATCTATAATTTTTAGTATTAGAAATTTTTTCTGAAAGTAGTGAAGTTTCAATTTCTTGTTACTGCAAATAAAATTTTGGTTAGAATTTAATCAGTTTTCAGGTGAAATAATACCTCTTTAATGAAAGCCCAAATTATAGAATCTTTGAACTGAACAGCAATTTAAATGTTATTTATTATTTGATTAATTAATTGACTATCAAAGATTATTAGGAAAATTGCTTTGAAGAAATTAGAATAATTGTTAATTGTAGTATATTATAAAATTTTATGTGTGTAAATTTTTTTGTCTAAGGCAATTGAAAAACAATTTAAGTAGATTTTGAAATTTTTTATACTGAAAATCTTTGGTGGTATTCTTATAGACAGTGCTTACTTCATGTACACATTATTATAAATTGTTAATTTGTGTCTTACTGTATTAAGGATCCTCTGTCTGGAAACCTACTAATTTTTTAATATTTTCATTAGTATACGAAATTCCTTCTGGACGTTTCATGAGAGAATTGTGTGGCCACCTCAATATTATTTATGATCTTTGCTGGTCGAAAGATGATCGCTATATCCTTACTGCATCGTCTGATGGCACTGCCAGGTTGGTATATTGGAGAAGTACGCTGTTTGCCATCAAGGAAAGCAAAGAGACTATGAAGTGATAGCACTACTCTTATGCCTCAGTTCTGTTCTGCTTATCAAGGGACTGGCATAAATAGCATCAGACTGACTGATTAAATAGGTCGTCGTGAAAAAATTTTCTTGAAGACATATATGTAAAATATATTTTATTTATGTAATATATAATATTTCGAGTCCTCACTGTCTTATGTACACTGTTTGATTAATACTTTGAGATGAGGTTTTTCCTAGAATATGAGCTTTTGCTGGCAGGGATTCCATCTTCACTCTTAGCTGGATGCAGAGGCCAGGACACAGTACATAGTGTAGGGTAAATAAATGGATATGAACCTATGTTTTAAGAGCTTTATAGATTGTCAGATATTTGTATTTTTCCAAATGTGAGTCCTAACCCCTTTCAGTTTAATAAGTGTCACAATAAAATATTTTAAGAGCTACTTTTTAAAATTTCATTTACGTTTTTTGTAGCTGCTTGATCTACCTTGCATGTATTCTAAAAATATTATTAGGCAGTTGTTTAAGATGCTTTTATATAGGTCCTTTAAGTTTGATTCCAACAAATGGTTTTTATTATCTCTACAGCCTAGGATGCTGACATTTAGAGCAGTTTGAGATCCACTGTGATTTCATTCTTTCTTATGTTTCCTGTTCTTTTAAACACAGTTTTTTATAGATATTTCTGTTGTCTGGGTCCCTTTTTCTCTTAATCTTATCAGCTTCCTTTTCAATATTAACATGACTAATTGATTAGGTTGTTATTACTGTTTAGTTTATATATAAATGAAAGAGACAACAACTGGTGACAATTGATTTACCTCTGTATCTAGCTGGGAATCTACTATTAGTCCCTCATAACAGTATCCTCGCCCAACTGGCATGGCTCAACAATTGAGCATTGACCTATGATCCAGGAGATTGTGGTTTGATTCCTGGTCAGGGCATATGCCCAGCTTTTGGGCTTCATCCCCAGCAGGGGGCGTGCAGGAGGCAGTGGATCAATGACTCTCATCATTGATGTTTCTCTCTCCCTCTCCCTCTCCCTCTCCCTCTCCCCCTCCCCCTCCCCCTCTCCCTCTCTGAAATCAATACAAAAATAAATAAATAAAGTAAAAAAGTCATGATTCATCTTTAAAAAAAACACACCAAAACCCCCAATATTCTCAAGAATGGAATAGCAATTCTGTTGGATGCCAGGTTATGCTAGAGTAAAATACATAACCTTTCTAAGACCTGACTATGGATTTGTCAGTATGAAAATCTCCTGAGTTCTCATCTCTGCTGATCAGTCCTTCTAATCAACTTTGTTCAGCTATCCTTTCTCATCCCTCTGGCAGCAAATCTAAGCCTTACCATGCTTCAAGTTCTCTGCACTAAATCATAACCTTCCCACTTTCATTAGATGATTGCCTTCAATTTAGAGTGAAATTTAGCCAGACATGAACTTCCTATATTTCTGTCTAGTTTCTCACCTAATATCTGTAAATTTACCCATCTTTATCTCTGTCCATCTTTCTTAACAAAGAGGTATGGGTACAGACACCTTTAACGCTAATCTTTGACCTGTGCCTTTAATCTCATTCCTTCAATCTACAATTCTGTTAATTTCTATTTCCTATACCTCTTGACTCTTTAATATCTTTCTCTGTTGATTTTGTGCTCTCATCTTAGAAATACAGCATATGTGCTTTCCAGCCATGGATTGAAAATAGTTTCAAAATACAGTTTAAAAATGCACATTGAAGTGGACCATCGCAGTTCAAACTCATTTTGTTCAAGGGTCAACTGTGTGCTCAAATCTTATCTTTAAAAAATCTTTTTCTCTTTCTGCCTTCCAACTAGCACATCACTTTTCTTTCTACATCATCAAGAGCATCCTGGACCCAACTGTCTTTGCTTAAACCCAGCTAGTCTGGTTTTTGCTCCCACCATGCTATATAAACATTCTTCAAGAGGTCAGCAGTTGCTTGCTAATTTTCAGATTCATTGGCCGGTTTTAGTTCTTACCCTGTTTGCCTTCACCTGCAGTATTTAATTATTGACCAGTCTTGAAATATTTTCAGTTTATGGTTTTTATTGACACCTTTCTTTTTCTTTTTAGGACTCTCTCACTCTCTTTCTTTCGTTCCTTTCCTCTGTCTATTCTCTGTAGATGTTTATCGTCAAGATTCTTTACTCGATTGTCTTCCCTGGTTTGATGTGCTTATCCTGGGTCTTTTCATCTTCCCTGACTTTGAATCTCACTTGTATACTACTGACTTCTAGCTCCCACTTTTTTCTGAGTTTGACTTTATTACACACTTCTTTCTGGATTGTCTAGTCTAATGGCACCTCAAGTCCAAAACCAAACTTACCGAAGTTACCAAACTCTGTCCTCCTCTTTTAATCCTCTTGTACTGTGTTTTTTGATGACAGACTTATCCACCCTATCTCCCAGGCTGGGGCTCACAAATCATACTCATCTTTCCTTTCCACCATTTATTTCTACATCTAAGTAGTACTAAAGTCTCTCAATTCTCTCTCCTAAAAGGCTCACCATTCTATCATCACTGCTATTGCCTTAATTCAAGCCCTTGTTAGCTCTAGCCTCCTCCGAAACCATCTTTCATAATGCCTTGATTTCAAACAGTCTTTGATTACCACTGCCCTTTGGAGTATGTTCCAGTTCCTTAGCGTGGCATGACAGGCTGTCCCTCAGTGGCGTTACATTCCTCTCAGTGCACTTCCATGTACCCCTGCCTCATCCGCACGATCTTGTGAAATACCATTAACATCTTCTTTGGCATCTCCGTGCCCTGTTACTTTACCTGTTCTTCCTGTGCTTCAGTGCCCTTCCTGCCCAACTCATTCACTCAGTAAACATTTCAATGCCTTTGTGAGCCATGGTGGGCTCCTAGTCATTCAAAACCCAGCTTAGATTTCAGCATTTCTTGAAGCCATCTTGGATTTCCACATACAACATATAATATATTGTAGTAAAGTAAGCCTTTTCCTTTAAAGTAAGCTTTTTTCTTTATGTATCTTTGAAATTGATACTAATTGAGGACTCTTTACATCATGAAAATATTATAGTGAAGGATTAACTGAGTGAAGAAAGAAACATGGTGGCTAGAACCAGGAGGCAGTGGAGTTTTGAAAGAGGGAAGGGATACTTACAATGAATAGACCAAGGTCAAAGGGAAGAGAATTAGAGTTGCTGATGCTTGAAAGTGGCAGATGTGTGGGTTTCTGCCCTCTCTTCTTCTGTCGTCTTCGGGATCACTGTCACATGGTATCAGTCGTGCTTCCCAAGTAACTGTGTCCTACTGGTTAGCTCTCTGCCATAAGAATTTAACCTAAATCTCCTTTTTAAGTTATCTTCAGTGTAATCTGTATTTTTCTCAAATCAGCACCTCTTCAATATAATAATAAAGATTTTTCCATGTGTAATGGCTCCCAAGTAGGCTCACCTCCTCTTCACATCCTGTTTTAACTTCGGTATGGTTTTCCTTGTCCAGTTCTGGTAAGGTGTTTGTGCAGATATCTGGTCTTTACGGATTTGTGTGTCCTCCTTTTCTGTCTGTGATGAGCCTTTTCTACCAAAACCCATTAATAGATCTGTTTTCATCCTGGATTCTACCATTGGTTGGGTTACTGAAGCTGCTATTGATACCAGCTTTGTTTTCACTTTTATAAAAAGCTTCATTTTTATTTTAAAATGTTGTGTCTTTTAATTTATTGAGCTGTTTTTAAAATATGACAGCTTCATTTGTGCCTATATTTCAAATAATGTTGCTAAGATTTATTAGCAAGCAACTGAAGTTTTTATCTTTTAACAATCCTATTAAAATAGCCCCTAAGTAAATTAGTGATTTTATTCTTTCAATAAATACTATATTTCATGTGACATGTGTTCATTGAAAGTATTACTATGGTTAAATGTTTATGCTTGGACACACATTCTTTATTTTTACTTGAAAACATGTTCTTTCACTTCCTTCATTATTAGTTTGGATTCTTAGTAATTGAAGGTCATACTTTGTATTTTAAGCAGCTGCTAAGAAAACTCATACAATGTTATTCTTGAGTAGCAACTGTATTTTTTCCTTTTATTGATAATTTTTTAAAGGGCTTAATTTTCTTTAGTTCTTAGGCAGTAATTAAAAGGATGAATTATAAATCCCCATATTAAAAGATTAATGTATTCTTCAAATTTTAATACTTAAACTTTGAAAAATCCAACATTCCGTACTCATACAACACCTGTTTATTCCTAGATTTTACCTGTTTTTACACATTGACTAGAAACATAACAGTTTAATCCTTATGGGGTTGACTCTTTTTTCAAGACTATAGCAATGACAATATTACTAATTTTTTAAAATCATCCATTATTTAGAGGTAGAGATAATGAGAGTGTTAAACACAAAGCCAGTGCTTAATATTGGATTGTCTGTTTTCTAACAAAATATAATAATTATTTTAATCTTATTTTACTCAAGTATTTATATAGTAATTTCATTATGGCTTTTCTTTAAGTCTTTGAGATCTTCATGTTTATTATCTAGGCTTTGAAGTTACTAATAGGAATTTAATAAAGTATCCTATCCTTTAACCCTCCACTCGTAAGTACTTTGCAAAAGCCGTATACACAGCTTAAATGGGAAATCATTAAAGTTTCTCCTGCACCTTATTTTTATGTATATTGTACTAAATGCAATATTTTACCAACCATTTGATGTGTGTTTGTTTAATCAATGTCAAAAGTAGGTAAATTTAAAAATGACAGACATATACAAATACAGTATTTCATTTGATGGTATAGGTTATAATTAGTAAACAAATTAACCATTATGCTTGATAATAATTGTAAGAAAATAGCTTTGACAAATGTAAAGAACCCTAGCCATCGAATATGTGATTAGATTAATTTTAGTTATAAAATTTAAATTTAGTTTACCATTTCACTTGCTTACTTACATTCAGTTGGCTGTATTGGTTCTTAGAGAACCTTTTGAGAAACTTGTGCCTTTCGTAAGCAATGTGTAATTTTTTATCCTTTCCAGGATATGGAAAAATGAAATAAACAATACACATACTTTCAGAGTTTTACCTCATCCTTGTTTTGTTTACACGGCTAAATTCCATCCAGCTGTGAAAGAGCTGGTGGTTACAGGATGCTATGATTCTGTGATCCGGATATGGAAAGTTGATATGAAAGAGGACCCTGCCATATTGATCCGACAGTTTGACACTCACAAGAGTTTCATCAACTCTCTCTGTTTTGATACTGAAGGTATGTCAGAGAACATATTCCAAATTAAGGATAGTTGAAGAATTAAATTTTTTTTTAATCTTACTAGGAAAATAAATATTTAAGCTTGAAAGGGAGTTTATGTACCGATGGTGGTTTGTACATATTGAGATTTATGCACATTTTTCAGGTTATGTGATAGACCTGGGCATAGATTTGGCACTGAGGAGTTCTGTTTGTTCCTAAACATTTAGATTTCACTAATGTTTGCTGTAACAACCAGTCATGTTCCAGATTTCATAAACATATTTCATTGAATTGGTGATTATCCCCTTAGTACTTTTTTTTAAGGGCCTTTTAAGTTAAAGGGTAAAAATGAGGAAGATGAAGAGAAAAAGCCCTAAAGAATATTGAAAATATATTTTTTAAATGTAGCAACAGTATCACTTTTTAAAAAATACAGAAGCATATAGAAGGGAAATTTGCAATTACTTAAAGGTTTATCTTAGTATATGAGTAATATAGATGGTGTTTTAAAGATATAAAAAATAGATTATTTTATCAACTGAAAGAATAAAGAAATTATCATATCTATTAAATAGTCACTTTTTACATTATTTCAGACACTTGATATATAGACTTTGGCTATAATTAATTAGCATGGGATCAAGATTAAGATTATACTGCTAATGTACTCTGTTCAACTCTGAGGATGTTAATATATTGGAACACATTCAGAAAAGGTCAGCCAACACCAATGATAGGAAGGTACCTGAAAACTGTCATTATAGAAGTAGCTCAGATTATAAAAGAGAAATGAAGAATTTCTTCATTTGGCTAAGTTGTGTTGCTCCAGTGGGTAAAGATAGGTCCAAAACTACAGAAGACGGATTTTCTTTGCTCAGAATTGGAAAAAATATCCTTATATGTAGAGCAGTTTATCATATGAATAACCTATTTTTTAAAATATGAAATTCACAGTTTCTGAATGACCATCCTGAGTGGGTGTGAAGTTGAATTTGATGGTCTCTTGATAAACTTTAAGATGGATTGACTTTAAGAATTAATGTTGCCCTGGATGGGTAGCTCAGTTACTTGGTGTGTCATCCTGGTACGCCAGTGTTGTGGGTTTGATCCCCTGTCAGGGCAAATGCAAGAATCAACCAATGAATGCATGAATAAGTGGAACAACTCTCTCTCCCCCTCTCCCCCGCCTCTTCTCCTCTCCCCCTTCCCTTTTCCCCCTCCCCCTCTCCTTCCCTCTCCTTTCCCTCCCTTCCTCTCTCTAAAATCAATCAATAAAAAATAAAAAAAGAATTAATGTTAAACTGAAACACCTGTTATTTATTATTTTATTCATTCCCTGATCATTGAGTTCCTGCTGGATCTCAAGTATTATGTAACAGTATGAATTAGAATATAGGTGTTTTTCTAGGAACATAAAACAGATTATATAAGTTGATAAAGGTGAGCAATACAGATACATATTGGATAATCCAGATAGTTTGTTTGGCTTTGGAATTTGATCCCTATACATATGCACTTGATGCTCATTTCTTTTTGTATTAAAATCAGGGAAGTCCAAAGGGAAATAGTCATCAAAAATAATTCAAGTGAAAAATTCATTTAAAGATAGTTGGGATTTGATTGTTAAGTTGTTTTTTTTTGGCTCTTTAACTGAAATACCGTTTAATAAATAGCCCTAGGATTCTTTGACTGTTTTACTGCAATGCATTTTTCCCAGTTTCATTTTATTTATTTCTACCCCTCTGTATAACATTAATCAGTGAGTGATTTTATTTTTTCACATAGGTCATCACATGTATTCAGGAGACTGCACGGGGGTGATTGTTGTTTGGAACACCTATGTCAAAGTTAATGATGTGCAGCATTCGGTGCGCCACTGGAGTGTAAATAAGGTAGAAAACCTTATTTCATGGGATTTAATGAAAGAAATTGGAAAAAGCATTGAACCCACATTGCCTTAAAATAAGGAATCAGGGCATTCTGGTCTCTTAACAAAAAAATTTAAGTTTTTCTCTGTCCCTGAAGAGTCTGTTATCATTGATTAATTATCATGCCTTTCTGATGGCTAATTGATGATACAGTAACTTAGTGAAAATTTCTTCATTTTGGTCAGGCTTTCCTTTAATTTTCTTGAGCTCTAATTTGCGCTATGGCATTCAGTTATCCATTACTGAAATTTACACTTAAATGAAGTATATGTTATATTACATTACCACCTATAAATAGTAACTTATGTTTCACTTTATTATTCCTCATAATAGATTGTAACAACTGTCCTTATTTAAAATGTAAAAGAATTTTCATGAACTTTAGTTAAGTCTGTTGAGTCAATCAGATCTGTTTAAGGAACAGTGTATTCTGTTTTTAGTCATTCTCTTCTCACTATCAGATTAACGAACAGTGGCTTGGGATTCATGTTGTAGCTAATTTCATACACTTTGAAATAATGCTAATTACTTATATACCTGAGGGATTGGCAAGCCTCAAAGTCTCCAGTCCCAATCACCTGAGTCTACAATGCAGAGTATTATTTGTGTTGAAAAACATGTGCTTTTTACCTTCATATTCTAACCAGAAGTCAAATTTACCTTGAAAATCTGCAGCCTGGTGTCGTTACTTGAGACAGTCAAAAATAAAAAGATAGGAAATGAGCTGGAATATTTTTGTAGTTAATGCCCTAGGACAAACCAGAGACTGCAGTTTCTTACTGGTTTTCTTCAACCAGGGCTGTGGGGAATGCTAAGTTGTTCTCATCTGTCCTTTAAGACGAAGTGTCTGAGTATTGCCTTGATACAGAACCTGGGCTTCAAAATTAGAGCTTTTCTAGTTTAAGCATGAGTGTGATCAAGAGAAATACGGAAGAAATTATTAACAGATACTACAGACTCTAAGTCTGCCAGCACTTTCCTCAGATTTGTACCTAACACTTGTTACACAGTTGTTTTTATTTTGCACATTTGCATCTGTGTAAGTGTTACTCCTGTTGCTGAAACCTCCAGCAGTGCATCTCCACCCTCAAATGGTTGTTCTTCAGCTCAGTCAGGTCCCCATCTGTGGTGTCAGTGTTTGACTTTTTATGTATCTTTTAAAAAATAGCTGACAGCAGGTCTTAGCATCAGACAGCAGTAGCAGAGGCTTGACTGCTGGTCTTAGGTTGTAGCAGTTTGTACCCTGTCTCTGCCGATGCCAGCCCCCCTCTAAAGAGGATACACTCTAGGAGAAAAGGGCAAAAAATAGTACAGGGTCCCCCGGGAGGAAGAAGGGTAGTTTGCCATTCTGCCTGCAGATTAAAGCAGACTTCTTTTGGACTCTGTGGACTTTAGGCTGAGCAGTTTCGCATTTGTAATTTTTTTCCTTTTCCTGGTAATCCAAACAAGAAGGACCTTTGGTAATTATTCTAAATGGCTTGTTCAGGCAAATTCTCCATCAGTGTTTATGTATTTCTTGACATCATTAATCAGGCATCTTTTCTTGTATAGCTGCTTTAAATAACTATTAAAAAAAACACCTAAAATTATAGTCTAAATTAAATGATTTCAGAATATTCTGCTGATGATATACCTTTTTCAAGACGAGTGGAAGTAAGTGTATGAAGAAATAATATGAGACTGAAACAGAACTTGAAAGTTAATTCTGCACTTTGAATTTATAAAAATGGAAGCTTTCTTACATGATAGACAGAAAATGCGATGTTAGAAGATGTGTCGTAGGAAGTGCTTCTTGTTTGGAAATATACTACAAAGACAGACACTAATGTGGTATTAGATAACAACCAGAAAATACATTTCATCAGCTTTATTTTCAACCTCAAACTGAAATTACTGGGAATCCTTTTAAACATTTTAAAGCATCCTGTATAGTACAATTGAAAATATCTTAAAATTATTTTTCTACTTTTGTGCTCTAAGAAAGGCTTAATATTAGACAAACTTTATAGTGGGAATATTATATAGTCTTTTTTTTTTTTTATCAATTTAGGAAATTAAAGAGAGTGAGTTTAAGGGAATTCCAATAAGTTATTTGGAGGTTCATCCCAATGGAAAACGTTTGCTAATCCATACTAAAGACAGTACTTTGAGAATTATGGATCTCCGAATGTAAGTATATATTTCACTGTTGACAGGTTAAGCACTCATAGAATAAGTAATGAATTAATTTATATTTATTAAATGCAGCTGTGGTTCTCACCTAGACAATTTTGCCCCTCAGGGGACATCTGGTAGTGTCTGGAGACATTTTTGAATGTTGCTTCTATATCTAGTGGACAGAGACCAGAGATACTGCTAAGCATCTTGTAGGTTCTTAAGACGGCCCCCAATTACAAAGAATTATCTGGCCCAAAATGTGAATAATTTTGAGACTGAAATGTAGTCAATTACTTTATTTAAAAACACTTTTGTCATGGAATATCTTTATCTCTATGATACTGAAGGAGAGGGCTTTTGACTAATTCATCCTTGTGTTTTTGTTATTTTATTTCTGAATAACGCCAATGAAGGAAAATACCCTTAATTTAAAAGGCAGAAGTACAGTTCTGGGGAAGTCAGCATGGACTTCTGGTGTGCTTTTGTTTTGGTGCTGAGTTCCAGGAAAACAAAAGAGGGGAAGCTGTGTTATTAGATTTCATTATTGTTTTTAGAAGGGCAGATGTGACAATCTGTATTAGTTTATTCTGCAGTTCTCTTTTTAGGACTAACCATTAAGCCCTTAAATATTTATGTGGAACTGTTCAAGACACTGGCATGGGTGCTGTGGGAACATGGTGAGCAGAAGTAGCTCATCAGGAGTTTATAATCCAGGTGTGCTGCCTCTGAAACGACACACAAAATGTTTAATTAGGTTAAACTATGAGATCTTCTAGAACTGGAATCTGCTTGTTTTTTTTCTATACATAGTGCCCATGCTATGCCTGGCAGACAGCAAGTACTCAGTATGTGTTTTTAATGAATATAAATGTATAATATAAGGATTATATTTTTCATGGCAACAAAGGTGATAACTCTAATAGTCTTTCTGTTAAAGGCTTTATGGAGAGGCTGGCCTTTGAGCTCAATCTTGAAGAATTTTGCTAAGATGGAAGGAAGTGTATTCTGTAGGGTAGAAACATAAAAGCCTGGAATAAAGTTCAGAGGTGGGATAACAGAAGTGTATTCTAGGCAGAGGGAGTTAGTCTGTATGACGTGGTTGTTCTCTTTTTAAGCAATATAGTTTTCAGCTTCAGATCATGCTTGGTCTTAGAGGCAAACTGCTTAGAATGAAATACGGCCTTTTCTACCCGTTACTGGCTGATTTAACTCTGTGCCTCTCTTTTCTCATCACGGAAATGGGAGAAATAATATATATACTCATAAGGGTTTGGGAGGAGTAAACTATTTTATACATGTAAAGTACTTAAAATATTACAGCATTTGGCGAGGACTGCAGAAATGTTTGACTCCGCAACCTCATGTCTGAGAATTTATGTTAAGGTAATATAAAACAGTGCACGCCCGGCCGGTCATGGCTCAGCGGTTGAGCGTCGACCTAGGATCCAGGTGATCGGGGTTCGATTCCCGGTCAGGGCACATGCCCAGGTTGTGGGCTCGATCAATGACTCTCTCATCATTGATGTTTCTATCTCTCTCTCTCCCTCTCCTTTCCTCTCTCTGAAATCAATAAGGATATATTAAAAAAAAAAAAAAGATAATATAAAACAGTGCAAAAAATGAGACAACAGCATACAAAGGTTACCAGAGAGGAAGGGGGTGGGGGATGAAGAAGCCCAGTATGTGGTTACGAGCACACGTGGAATATGCAGGTGATCTGTTACAGAATTGTACACTCGAAAGATGTAGTGTTATTAACCAGTGTCACTCCAACAAATTTAATAAATCTAAATAAAACACTGCCAATATACATATACAAGATTGTTGATAGCAATCACATTCACGGTAGAGGCAAGCTGGAAACATTGTGTGTTGTCCAACAATAGAAAATTTCTTAAGATACACTTAGACAATGATATAACATACACCTATTAAAATGATAATGCATAATCTATACATTCTGACATAGAGGGCCATTACTTGTGATATTTTTGCTGACTGAAAAAGCAGATAATAGAGCACTGTATATAATATCCTCTCTGTAAACCAGAGATGGTAATAGTACCTACTGGCACATTGTAAGCATTAAAACAGTGTTAGTATTTTCCATAAGCAAGAAAGCCTAGAAATCTGTATATCATATTAAATAGATGATTTAATAATATGCTCTAATATTTCTGCAAGGATCAAGTGTGATTTAAAAAATTCATCACATGGGAAAAAATATAAAAATTCAGTTCCTTTTTAAGTAACCAATTCAAATACTATTGCTAGAAATAATTTTTCTTACCCACATCTGCAAAGTACATTCTTTTCTTCTCTTGTGGCACTTTCTACATGCACTTACTGTTTTACATTGATTCATTCATTCTCCTAATTCTAAACTCGTTGAGCTCTGGTGCAATCTCTTCTTTATTCTGCACACATCATAGAATGTTTCCCACTTAACAGATTTTCAAAAATTGTTTGTAAAATACAAATGAAGTATTTAAAAGTTTTTACCACCTAGATTTTACGTTTGTAAAATCTTTTTTGTTTATAGATTAGCAGCAAGGAAATTTGTAGGAGCAGCAAATTATCGGGAGAAGATTCATAGTGCTTTGTCACCATGTGGGACTTTTCTCTTTGCTGGAAGTGAGGATGGTATAGCATATGTTTGGAACCCAGAAACAGGTAAATATTTCATTAACCTTCAAGTAAATTTTTTTTGTCGTTTTTGAAGAAGTGTGAAAACTATCATTTTAAGGAAGAATTTTCAAGGAAATTCTGATTGCAGGTTCTCGATTGTTTTTCAGAATTGGAATGCTGATAATGGAAATCAGCTGCACTCCAAATTTATACTAAATTCTGCTCTTTATTGCTTTGATATATTCATGGATTTTGAATTCCACATTATAATTTAAAGTTTATTCTTTCCTTGTTTGTAATGAGATATTGTAGATCTTAGAAAAGTATTTAATGACGACTGTAATGTAAAATACAAGTGTTACAAGCTGGATTTGGAATATAAGTAGGTATAGAATTAGTGAAACATTTACAGTGTATTTTCAATAGAAACATTCCCGTCAAAGGTTTTGATGTGTGAAACTTAATAGAAATTTACCTGAACTACTATAATTCATTTCTTTTCCAATAAAATAAACTGTTACATTGGGAAATTAATTTGTGTCTTAACCTTTGCTTTTCAAAAAAAAAGCTAAAACTACATAAAAATTTTTAGCAATAAATTGAGATAATTTTATAAAATTCACTGTATAATTTCTTATGAACAGAATTTAATTACCCCTTGTTTATTCTCTTGGTCTTTCCTTTAGGCATTTTTGACTAGTCAGTTCACAGAAGTTTTTTTCTTTGTTTCTTACTGCATTTTGATACTTTAGCATCAACCCAAAATTGTTAAATCTCTTTTCCCCTTAAATAAATGGATCTAGAGTTTTTGCTTTTTGGGTCTGCTTTTCATAGGTTTCTTAGACCTCTGCTGTAGGCCTCTTAGCCATTAGTAATCATATGTGTATTTTTAAAGCCGATGGTACCTCAAACAACCTCTGGGACAAAATTAATCCCCCACCAAGCCTTCCCCAGCGAGAGAGTTTCTTCAGTTTTAGAGTCCTGCAGTTCCTCCCCTCGTCTCTGGAGTTCTTTGTTAGCTGGCATGTGCTCAGCCTGTCAGATCTCAGAGTCAGGTACCTCTCTACTTCTGAACTCTGTTTTTGTTTTGCCTTGAAAACCTTGTTAAAGAGTTTGCATTGAAAAGTAGAAAGAGGAGGGCCAACAGAATGAAAAATAAAGATAATGGCATGGCTCAGCGGTTGAGCATCGACCTAAGATCCAGGAGATTGTAGTTCGATTCCCAGTCAGGGCACCTGCCCACGTTGGGGGCTAGATCCCCAGTCGGGGGTGTGCAGGAGGCAGCCTATCAATGCCTCCTTCATCATTGGTGTTTGTATCTCTCTCTCTTCCCCTCTCCCTCTTTCTGAATTCAATAAATATATATTTTAAAAATAAATAAAAATAAAGATAATTATTCAATACAGTAATACTCAAATATTTATAAATATTTGAGGTTTTCATGTAAATAGTGTGAGCTTTATCATTACTATCTATAAATATTTTGATAAATTGCAGAATAATCTTCTAATAAGAAATGACAATACAAATCATTGAATGTCTTTTCTTGTTTAGGTGAACAAGTAGCAATGTATTCTGACCTGCCATTCAAGTCACCCATTCGAGACATTTCTTACCATCCACTTGAAAATATGGTTGCATTTTGTGCATTTGGACAGAATGAGCCAATTCTTCTGTATATTTATGATTTTCATGGTAAGTCCACTGCTTGATAAGTAAAGAATACTTAGAGTAACTTTTATATTTAGACTGAACCAGGAATCATGAGCTCTGTGAAAACTATCATCTTTTGTATTAACAAAGCTCTCTTGAATATATTGTAAGAGCCAAGCAGATTATGTTATTGTTACATTTTATTTTTTCATAAGCACTACTATTCTGGAGGTTAAATATCAGCAAAAGTACACGTACTAGTTGTGCCCTTATGTTGGAATCGCAGAAGGGTAGTTATCACTTTCTTCCTAAATCAATTTAAATAAAATGCACCTAAAAATTATTTGGGAATGTTAACTAAATTTAAAAGGTAGCCGTGGCTGGTGTCTCTTGGTTGGTTGGAGCTTTGTCCCATACACTGAAAGGTCACAGGTTTGATTCCTGGTCAGGGCACATACCCAGGTTGCAGATTCAATCCCCAGTCGGGGTACAGGAGGCAACGGACTGATGTTTCTCTCTCTTTTTCTCCCCCCTTCCTCTCTATAAATTCTCAGGTGAGAATTTAAATAAATAACATTTAGTAAATATGGATCTTTAATGTGTTCAGCTGACTATTGAGTTAATATTCTATGTGTTTTTTTTACTAAAGCACATAGTATTAATAAGTTGTAGTCTTGAGAGTGTCTTAACTTGAAAAGAAGTCAAAAAACTAATGTGAGTGAAAGAAAGACCCAGAATTAGAAATCTAATGTCTTTTTTACTCTAAAATTATACTGTTTTATCATTCTGAGAGATAAGGAAATAAAGACTGGACACATTTTTGAGGAAGAGCATGGCATTCTTAGATATATGGATTTATGCTATTTTTCATATATTTCTTTAATTTTTGTCCTGCTATTAGGATTTCATTGTTTTGCATTGTACTGATAGCGCTGTCATACTCAATATTGCAATTCATTTTTTTCATATATTAAAAACTTTATTCATTTCTTTGATTTGTTTAGGATGTCATGTTCACGGTTTTTGCTAAACCAGGATAGCTTACACACAATGTCATAAACACAAAAATATATAAATATGTATATGTAGGTAACATTAATGTGGAACTATTGGGACAAAGTATTTTAAAGTAATGAACTGTGAATGGTTAAGTTTATTGCATTAATACAGATCGAATTGGTAATGGTTGTAATGAGTGCTAAATTATTAAACAATTGAGTTAAGTTCTAAACCTGAAGTTCTTGATCATGGTATGGATTTTGTTTTGTCTTCTCAGGCAAATTATATTAGAAAATAATGTGTAAAATTGAGACTTACCTTGTTTTAAAGAACTTTACAGACAAGAAATAATTTCTCTAGCGGATTAAAATTTATGGAAAACAATATATTACTAATGGTAGAATTGTTAAACAACACAATACCATTTACTATTGCAAGCAGATATTAGCAAAAATAAGCACTGCCTGATTATAGGAAAAGACAAATGGTTTTCTCAAGTCATGCAGTGTCCAAATCTGGTGTGTAGTTAAAACATGTATCCTGAAACAGTCTGTCTTTGTACTCAAGTCTGTCTTTATACAGTTCTCATAAAGGAGAATTGTACCTAAGGACTTTATAAAATTAGAGCTGTTGTATAGGAAATGGGCAGCACACTTATTTCCTCAGACTTGAGGTTTCACAACAGTCTTCATTCAATTTCTAATTTGCTTTTTTTAGGCTTTTGAAACTTTCACTACAAATGCAAGTTAATGTTTCACTCTTACCTTTTTTTCTTCAGTTATTTTTATTTATTTTTTTGTCATTGATAGCGTGATTTCATCATTAGATTAGCCCAGTCAGGTTTGCCCACATGGCCTTTAGACAATAGGTTTTCAACTAAGAGTTCATTCTAGAAGTGTGGAAGAGCGGGATTTCAGACTCAGTTCTGTTTCTTTGGTGACCTTGAACAAGGCTCTTGCCTTCCTAAAGCTCCATTCTCATCTGGTAAATGGTACTACTGTTACTAATAGTTATTTGTGAGGATACTAGGAGAGGGACTGTGAAAGTACTTTGTAAATTAATAGCGCTAGATTAAAACAAACAAAGAAGGGTAGAATGGGTCGTTATCATGCTCCTCCAATCAGTACATACTTGACTTTATGGGAACTTACGTTTTTGTATGCTGATAAGCATCTGTATATTGAGCAGAACTGAAAAAGGTTTTTTCTCTCTTATTCTTTCTTTTGGCAACCTTTTCCTTTTACTTATTAGAGTGAGTAACTTTTTAGGTCAGTTGTATTAGAAAATAAATGCATAAAGTTAAGAACATTATGTTATATCCATGCTATCTTAACATGGAAAAGTAAGGAGTTCTAAGTGTTCTAGAAATGATCAGATGATAACATATGAAATTAAAATTACTTTGTGTAGTGTCTTTAGAACATAATTTTTTATATTCTAACACACCTTTAAAAACAAATGAAAACTTAAAATGTTTTTAACACATTTTCCTAACTCTTTACTGCTTATTTTTAAAAAGAGGAAGCTTAGGAAGAAGTTACATAATCTCAAGCAATCCAAGATTTAGCACAGTTCTTCTGCATGGTATCTATCCATAAGAAAATGAAAAGTTGTTTCAGACTTTGAAGTATTTTACTCACTGAATACAGACCAGAATCATCAAGTCAGAGTCTTTAAATATTTTATTGAAAATTATAATATGTATATTGATGTATTATAATTTTACCTTATATTTTTATTTATTTTTTATATAGGAATATTTTGCCCAGGCTTTCTGATTTGAAAATAAAGTTTACATGTAGCTTTACATAAATGTTTTAATGTTATAAAATTTGAAAGATATAGAAAGGTTTTTAAATAGTATTTATCAGAGCTGCTGATACGTTTAGATAATTTTCAAGGAAAATGGAGCAAGGTTGTTTTTTAATAAGTGAAATAAGCTGCAAATGAGACCACAGTGGTAGCTAAATGTATCATCCGTTTTTCAGTTCTAGCAAAATCTGTGAAGAGTCAGCAGGCATCTTGCCCTGTTAAGCGTATGTTCAGGTTGTGGTCTTTTGGGTCTTTCATTCTACTGACTTTTTGCTTTTTTTGGTAAGAAATATGATTTTTACTTTCAAAAGGCAGTTTTATTTGCCTGAAGTTGAAAGGGTTAATCATCTAGTAATACAAAACTTAGTCACAGAGTACCACAAATAATGTACTTTAAGGATTCCCATAACAACAGAGTACTAGTCAGAAAAACGGCTTCTACTGAATTAAAATTTACAAGGCTAGACTTTAGCAATAATGTTCTGTTATTAATCAGTATTTATCTACCTCAATCTCTAGGACCCTGCCCTATATTTAATCATAATTATAGGTAATACTTATGAAGCACTTTCTATATTTCTGGTACTGTTTTAAGCACTTTACACATACTTAATTTGTCACAATAATCTTATGAGAGAGGTTCTATAATTACCCCATTTTATAGGAGCCAGGACGTGGATCCATACAGTCTGGAATTAGAACTCATGATCTTATTTGCTACACTGAACTGCCTTTTTAGCAGATTTTCTGCTTATCTATTAAGTAAATCTTTTTTTCCCTACAATACCACTTACTCTGTGCCTCACTGTGGAGTGTGTGATTTCTTTGTATCTATAGCTTGTAGGAAGCTGATATAGCAGCTTATTTATCTTTTTATTACCAGTACAGTACCTAGTCTGAATATTGACATGTGATAATGTACATGTATGTATTTTAAGTAGGATCAAATTTGGGAAGTTCTCAGCATTATTTGATAATTTCAGGTAATGAACCTAATATTTCACTAGGTGGCAATATCTCCTCTGAGTCAGCATTAACTCTGGAATGCTTTTCTGTTCTGATCTTGGGCCAGACAAGTCTGTATTGGTGCCAGGTTGAACAGGGCTATGAAACCCAGGAATCACACTCAGATTATCATGCTCTATTCCAGTCCTTTGTGTTTCCTAAGTAGTTGATTAAACCTCTGGAAGAACTTTAATTAAACTGAGAAGCAGTCTCTACACTAAAATTATTTTATTTATAGAATTCATATTCATTAATGGCCACCTATGTTGTCATTATCAATAGCTTTATTTTTCATATTGTGGCATGTTTTACTAGATTTTAGGGCACTGTATTCCTTTAGACTCCTATAAAAAAGTTTGTTGTATAACTTACTCTTTTACCAAAAGTCCATGGGGTTTATAATGCCCTATGTATAACACAGTACCTGGTGTACTACTGATGTGCAATAAATGTTTGAAATAAGAATTCCAGATTCTATAAAATAGCATTTTTTCCTTAAATTTTATAAAAATACAGGATGAAAGGCATGAGCAGTTATTCAATTCGGGGCTAATAGTAATAGTGGTAGTATTGGCTAACATCTATCAAGCATTTATTATATATCCCCTACTCCTTATGAGTGTTTCACATATATTATCTCATACAGAACTCCCCAAATCCCATGAGGTAGATACTGTTATTGTCTTCATTTTGCTGATGATGAAACTGAAGTACAGGGAGAATGAAGTAATTTGCCTAAGGCCACACAGTTGGTGATTGGTGAAGCTACCATTTGATTCTAGGCTACCCAACTCCAGAGCCCATGCTCTTAAACCATTAGGCTGTTTTCACATCTGCATTTCCTATATCATACAGTAACTTAAGGATGTAGCGAAATATTCCTCTGGTGAAATGTGTTTTCAATTTTAATATTTAAGGGAACCCCTTAAGATTAAAAGGAACTTTGCTTATCTAGTATTGTTATTATCAATAGTTTACTCCTTTATAAATTTGCAATGTAATTATAATGCATTAAGCCATTTTCAATGTAGTCCAAAATATGAATTTTCTTTCAGTAAGTTTTAATGTAACTACTTTTATAATATTTTTGCAATAAGATAATGTCTAGTTGAAATAAATTTGATATACATAGTTTTATGTATAACAATGGTATTCTTGAAGTACTAACGATGAAGGATTGGAAAGCAAACGCCAATATTATAATCTTCATACTTGTATAAGATCATGCAGTAATAAAAGTAACTGATTGTAGGTCAGAGTTTTAAATATCTATTATTAGCCTAGTAGGATAAATTAAATAAAATGCCACATTTGACGACATGCTGCAACTACCTATTTCTTGATCATATCCTGAAGCATCTATTTTAATATTCTTCACTGATGGATACTTTGATTTGAAAGCTTATGTCATTTAAGGATTCAAGACATGGAAAACTTAGTCAGTGTAAAGGCTTTGAGCGTAAACCAAAGCCCTTAATTCTTCATCCAGGCCTTTTTTAATGCTTTCATAGGTGCTTTTTAAAGTGCACCAAGAAAGAAGACTGGTGTGGTGCAGAATAAACAATAGCGTGATGGGAAAGGCTGGGGTTGTACACAAAATGCCATCACATTTTGTTTGATCCTGGTCAAATAATTTAGCGTTTCTACATCTGTTTCTTCACCTGTAGAATTTAAATAATACCTGTTCTACTTGATCTTAATGTTTTGTCAAAGGATAAAATGAACCAGGGTGCAGTTGAGAAATTCTAGCTATTCTCTGTAGAATAGATACGTTATACACTTGGAGTGGAATGGCATGATGTTTGATCATGGATTCATCATGGATTCATCATGGAAAAGAAAACCAACAGAGGGACAATAGCATCTACTTCAAGGAATCTGGAAATAATTTACTGTATTTTGATTTTCAGCTAGTAGGTTTGCCAAATGATGGTAGCTGTTGTCCCATTGGGTTGGCTATGAA
The DNA here is from genome assembly GCF_964146895.1 of Miniopterus schreibersii. Taxonomy (NCBI): domain Eukaryota; kingdom Metazoa; phylum Chordata; class Mammalia; order Chiroptera; family Miniopteridae; genus Miniopterus; species Miniopterus schreibersii. The sequence continues at coordinate 72,601,048 of NC_138107.1, read as the reverse complement.
ACATGAATCTGTTACACATTCTTTTATAGGTTTTTGAAGTTTTTTTAGGGACATTATTTCTACTTGACATGTAAACTGTGTCAAGGAAATACAAGATTACTAACAGGCTCTGAAATATACCCAGGGTACTAAAATTGAAGTGCTACTCAGTATAACTTCCTGGATTCATCCATGTAGTATTTTAAAATTAGCTAAATCAGGAATAAGTCAGGCCCAGTAAAATACAATAAAAACATTATAAGCCCTTGACCATTCTTATTTTAGTTCATTCGGATAGTGTACAGACAACAGAATTTTATTTCTTATAGTTCTGAAGGCTTGGAAGTCCAAGATCAAGGCACCACCAGATTCAGTGTCCAGGGAGAGTCCACTTTCTAGTTCATAGACTGCATCTTCTAGCTGTAACTTGACATAGTGGAAAGGGCAAGGGCGCTCTCTGGGGCCTCTTTTATATGGTACTAATCCCATTCATGAAGGCTCTGCTCTCATGATCTAGTCACCTCTCAAAGGACCCACTTCCTAATACCATCACCTTGGCAGTTAGGATTTCAACTTATGAATTTTGGAGGGAGACAAACATTTAAACAACAGAAATTCTCTACACATAGCAAATGTTAGAGGAGGAGAAGGAAGGTGCTGCAGAACTACTGAATGCTAGGAAACTAGAGAAATAGGCCTGCCAGCTTACACTAATCATTTTGTAATTAGAAATAGAATAACTTATAAGTAAAGCAATTAGATATCCAGTAAGATGACTGTATATAGTAGCAGGGCTATATGTCATAACAGATCTTGACCAAGGAATTAAATGTTGAACTAAAAGGAAATCATACTGTTAATATAGTGTAAGTGGAAGAATGTGTTGTTTTTAGTTGTACTTTATTTTAAAGTTAATAACATAAGTACACATAGGTATTAATAATAACAAACCTTGGATTTGATCCAAATTCAAAGGGCATTGGATTAAAATATCTTATTTCCTCCATTCTTCCTCCTATAAAGATAAAAATTGCCTGAGAAAACCACGTTATTTTTTATAATTGTTTAAAGTCCAGAAGATACACAAAAGCATTGAACTCATATAAATCAAAGGATTGTCAGTTCTAGAAACATTTTAAGAATTTTTTTAATTTTGTAAAATTTAGAATCCCAAATTAGAGCTGATGGAGGTAATTTTAGAAGTATTTTGATTGATAAAACATTCCTGTAAGCAGATATAGTTGCCACCTCCATGTTCTCAGCACCATGTCCATTTCTTTGCTATTCTGCTAATAAGCACATAGCAGTAACTTCTTACTGACCTCCAAAAGAGCCAGACCCCCAGAGGGGGTTGGCATCCTTGTGTTCTCAGAGCCTGCTGTAGTGTACTCTTCATAAGTGGGGATGAGACTATTAAAATTGTGAGTTTTAAAGATATCAGGTTAGATTAGAGGTAAGTTTTAAATGTACAAAGTTAGCACAGAAAGGAGAAAATGGTGAAGAAATTCAGTTACAGTATTTAGTTGCAACATTGTACTCCAATCATGACCTATGTGAAAGTGTTTTTAGAAACCTTTGAAATGTTAGATGCATAGAGCTTGAAGGAATTTCCAAAATCATCTATTATAATCTATTTTTACAATGAAGTAATCTGTATGATCTTACACAAATAGATGAATAATTTTTGTAAGGTGGGGGAGGGGAAGAATGAAAAAACAGAAGCAAGCAGCTTCTTTCTGTTTCTAGTATCTGAGAAACTAGGTCTTTGTGAATATTTCTGCAGATTTTTTTATGGCTATCTTCACAGAACAAGAGGTGCTAGAGACAAAGTAGGGAGTTAATTTGACTCCTTTTAAATCCAGTCAGATGGCTTTTGTATATAAAATTCCCTTTAGACAACTGAAACAGGTATTCATAATTTGGGGTTTATTTTGTTTTCTATATCCACTTAGGCCATTTTAATCCTTTCTGAAAGGCATCTTAATGCCTGGAAAAATAAAGAAACAAAGATTTAGCCAAAGCCTTTTGTTATTTTTTACTAGTTATAGAAATCCTTTTTAAAAAAAGAATAATAAATCATTCTTAGCATAGAGAAAATACAGTTTGGCAAAAAGAATTGAGATAACTACCAAAATCCTGCTATCCTATATAACTTCCTTTTATCAGTATATATGCTTCTATGCATGCTTTCTCACTCAGAGCTTAAAGTGCAATCGTAGCTAATATGTATCTGGCAAATAGAAAAACATAGGGAGTTAGAAAATGCCACTAAGTAGTTAAACTCAGCTTTACTTTCCATTCATAGCAGCAAAAATCAGTGAAATGTTAAAAGGACAATTTGTAAAGCAAATAAGGCAAAGATCATGGAGCATAATTTTCATGTGTTGATTCATTCGTCCCCAACCCATCTACTAATGTTTTAAGCCTTCCAAAGTCCAACCCATAGGCCACTTTTATATCTGTAAAGTTTCTCTTGGTTTTTAAACTATCTTTGAATATTTGAGAATAAAATTAATGTTCTGAGTATTATGAAAAGAAGTCCAAAATATGTACTGAAAAATAGTCAAACCCACACAAATCTAAGTGTAGAAGCACCTACACCTCCATCTAAGAACAGTAATTGAATTAAGGAATCTGCATCACTGAAACAGTGATTATAAGCTGGTCTTCTCCCTCAATAATGTTTCCTCGTACTTACTACCACTGAGGTCTGCAGGGAGAAAACACTAATTATGCAGCTAGTCTTCATTTAGAGTGTGTGAATGAAGTAGTACATGAATATAAAAATACTTTAAGAATTAATGTTGCCCTGGCCGGATAGCTCAGTAGTTAGATCATCGTCCCCATATGCCAAGGTTGCGGGTTCAGTCCCCTGTCAGGGTACATACAAGACTCAAACAAGTGGAACAACAAATCAGTGTTTCTCTCTCTCTCTCTCTCTCTCCCCCCCCTCCCTCCCCCTCCCCCTACCTCTCTGCCTCCCCCTTCCTCTCTAAATAAATAAATAAATCAATAAATAAAATGATAATTACATTGTAGAAATATGAAAGGTGTTTGCATTTAAATTTTTTAAATGTTAAATTACATTTACACCATGGTATCTTACATAAAATGTATATATGTATAAAGATTAGGAGGAGTATATAAATGGTTTTTACCATTTGTTTTAGGGAGATTGATTTGTGAATTTTTTTTGCATTTTCTTTAATTCTATTATGCCTTTGATTTTTTTTTTTTATGATTTTTTCTATACACATATATTTCAGATTAGGCTCCCATCCAATTTGTTATATTTACCAGACCAAGATAATGCATGGCCTTAAAGGCTCAATTAAAATACTGCCTGACATGAAAGTATTTGTGAAATTATGATATTTTCTTCTTTATGGTTTTATAGTATTTAATAATTTTACATTTTGCCAGTCATGTCTAATTGTTACCCAGTATTTGAAATGTATTATGCATTTTTTTATTTATTTAAGACTACAGTTGGGTGGCTTAATTACTTCATTATGCTTTCGCTATTATGATTTAAACTAATATAGATTCATTTTTCTAGTTGCCCAGCAGGAGGCTGAAATGTTCAAACGCTACAGTGGAACATTCCCATTTCCTGGAATACACCAAAGTCAAGATGCTTTATGCCCCGGCCCTAAACTGCCTCAGCAAGGCTCTTTTCAGGTCCATGACGGTGTCCACACTGAAGATTCTTCCTTGACAATGCAGCAAGTGAAACAAAGACTTGATTCTGTCACAGTATGTTTATTTTATGCAGTTGGGAAGTTGGAATTTTTAAAACCATTTCTATCCTATTTTGCATTGTCGTGCCAATAAACAGTAATTGAATAAGTAAGTTAGTTTACTTAAAACTAGACTTTCTTATGGTTCCTTTTTAAGACTTATTCTAAAATAACTAACTTCAGTAAACAGACTGAACTTAGGATAATCTCTCATGCTTTCCTGACTCCATATCCCTGTAAAGAGCAGCACCGGACCTATTTCTTTATTTAAAAATATCAGTATGTGGCCCTGGCCGATGTGGCTCAGTTGGTTGGAGCCTCGTCCTGTGCACGAGATGCTCACCGGTTCAATTCCTAGTCAGGGCACATACCCAGTTGTGGGTTCTGTCTCTGGAGAGTGTGGGGAGGCAATCAATTGATGTATCTCTCTTATGTTGATGTTTCTCTCCCTTCCTCTCTTTCTAAAAATATATAATATATATAAAAATCTATAATACGTATATATCAATATGTGTATGTGTGCATATACACATCACATACACACATTCCCCAGCCACCATCAACTTGGGAAACTATATACATAAAATATATTAAAGGAACAGTTTTAGTATGTAAAAACCAAAAAATAAAGAAAAATAGACTTCAACAAAGAACTGTATAAAAGAAACATGTACTTCCAAAAAGAGTAGATATGAATGTGGCCTAGATGTTAAAAGTTCTTTCTCACTACTAAGAAAAGAAGTACTTCGAAACCAGGCACTGCCTATAAAACTGGAGAACAGACCATGAAGATGAGGACAACGATGCTTGGATAAAATCAGTGTCGTGGTCTGTTAGTGTGAGTGATGTAGAACCTTTCCCAAAGGTAAATGGTAAAATGTGTTGAGAAGCTTAAACATCCTTAAAAATATTTATGCTCTTTGACCATGATAGTTGTTAGTTAGGATTAGCTTGAGCTCCTTGAAGACCAGGACTGTGCAGGCTTGTGCCTTGCTGTGCTCTTACCTTTGAGCACGGTACCTGGCACTTAATAAATATTATCCCTTTCCCTCCTCCTCTGATGGGAATCTTGACCAGTTTATATTGGTGGGTTGTTTTTTTTACCAGTTTTAACTAAAAATACAAGGACCTACACTGAGACCCCTTTAGCTCTGACTATGTCTTTTTCCTCTCTCCTTTGCTTCTTTGACAGAGTTTAAGGTGAACCATAGCACAGACCTCACTCAGGCCCCGGGTGTGGGTTTAGTTAGGATATGGAGGAAATGCTTTCATCCTTCTCGGTGTAGATTTTTAGAGCATATGTCTATAAGTTAATAAATTTCGTTCAGTTTTGTAATTTATACTGTAACATTTTAAAATAACTGGAATAATGCATGCTGTTCCATTTTGAAAGGAAGTATGAACAGGTAAAATTGTGTTTTAAAAATTAGAAACATGTTTCTTCACAAGGAGAAAAAGTGCCCCTTGTCTAAAATCTTGCATGGCAACAGGATTTCATTTACAGACGTAAGAGCAACTCACAGATAAGTACATAAGAATGAGTTTTCTACGATCTGTCGGTTTTTACACTGTAAAACATCCTGGCATCACTCTGGTCTTGTAGCTTTCCTCCTGCATCATCTTATATAGCTGTCAACCTCAGGTGAATGAAAGAATGTAACAACAAAAGAAAGTAGATATAAAGGAAAAGTAAAATCAGATATTTTTTAAGATATGAAATCAAAGACGAGGAGGAAGAAGAATTGATAATTTATTATAAGAGAAAAACTGATTTCTCTTAGAGTCATTTATTTTGCGTTAACTAAATCTTGCCCTTTAAAAATTATTTAGGGAATGTGTTTGTTTGGGGATTGAGGTAGATCAAGGCTTTCTTTAGGAACGAAAGTTTTGTCTATTTGCTGTGGGCTTTGAAAAACCATTTTTCTCCTGTGTTGAAAAAATTCACTGAACTTTTCTTTCAAGTGTTATCAGCAGCATATTTTCTTTGAGAATGCATATAGTATGTATGGGAGTCATCTGTATTCCATGGCAGCTCCATTTTTTTAAAAAACTATATTCCACAAGCATTTAGATCAACTGGATTTCTACTTTTTTTCTTGTTTCCTATAATTGCCACATAGTATTATTTTTTGTTTGGTTGTTACTTAAAGTCTATTAGGAACTATATCTCTGGTCTTCTATATAGAAGTCTAATAGAGAAGACTGTATTACTTCTGTTATTATAAAAGACTGCACTATTGAAGATACTTTTTCCTTTGTAACCACAATTGGAATGTTCTTCTAATAAAACACATTTGCAGTTTAGGGTGTGATGTGTGTGTGTGTGTGTGTGTGTGTGTGTGTGTGTGTACGCGCGCGCGCACATTTGTGTGAATTGCATAATAAATTCAGTTCAGCAGGTACTTAATAGGTGTTTACTCATTGAGTAAAGGATACCAAAAATAAATAAATCTGTCTTAATAGCTTTACCATTTACTCATAAGTCATTTAACTATTTTATATTTAAAAGACTTTACTGTATGTTGCTGTTATAGCCATACCTAAAAGGCATAGTGCAACCCAGATAAACTTCACAGGTTGACAATATGTTGAGAGCATCGCAGAACTCATTCTAACTTCTTATCAGTGCATCCGGTGCTCAAAATTTGGGGTACCCTATTAAGAGTAATCAATCCCACAAAAAGTTGATTTATAAACTGAAAAAATATGTCATAATGAAAGGTATACCTTTCCAGCCACCTGGACACTCAAGACCACTCTTCTTTTCTAAAATTAACCAGAAACCCAGGTTAATGACCACAATGTTGATTGTTAAGCAGAGTCATAGGAATAGGGATTAGATGGGTTTAAAAATGTTGTATGCCAGTTTTGAAAAATGTTAATATTTTTTACCCCACAGGAGATTTCTCCTTATAATGATTGGTGATAACTAACATCTATTTAATGATGAGTAATAACTGACATAATGATGAGTAATAACTGACATAATTTTGGGTACTGTGCTAAGTGCTCTGCTCTACGTGCTCATTGTATTTAATCCTCAAACCCATCCTATAATGTGGGTGCTAGTATTACCCCATTTTATAGAAAACAGAGTTGAAGCTTACAGAAATAAAAGTAGTATCACCGAGGTTGGAGCTGAAATGCAGTCCAGGCAATCAGAGTCAGTTTTGCTGTCTCTTTTTAGTGATTGAATTACTAATTTTCTTTAGACATAGTATCTGGCCCTTAGAAATTTCTGGATAAAAAACTGATGTTCTTCTTTTCAGTTCTCTTTCATTTTCTTTCCTTTTTTTTTAAAGATGTTTTATTTTTTTATTTATTGACTTTTTAAAATATATCTTTATTGACTTCAGAGAGAGGAAGGGAGAAGGAGAGAGAAAGAGAAACATCAATGATGGGAGAGTCGTCATTGATCGGCTGCCTCCTGCATGCCCCCGACTGGGGATCAAGCCCACAACCTGGGCATCTGTCCTGACCAGGAATCAAACTGCAGTCTCTTGGATCCTAGGTCAATGCTCAACCACTGAGCCATGCCTGGCTGTGCAGTTCTCTTTCATTTTCCTAAGGTCAACATTAATTGTTATTTTTCTCCAGTTCTGTACTAGGCTGATGATATATGCTGGTTCACCTTAATTGACTTGAGTATTTTTTTGTTTCTCCTTAGTAGCAAATTTTCAAATCATCCAGTATATGTTGATTTTTACAAATTCCTGTTTCAAAAGTGATCTTTTCGTGGCCTGGTTCATGAATTGTAAGCAATTCTTTTTTGTAGCTCCTTCTGAACTGGTCAGATACATTACCATTCATTAGTGTTAGTATTAGATTTTCTCTAACGTATATTATTAATATGGGTATTATACTTATGGTGGTTAATTATGGAGATAATTATACAGTTCATTTAATTCAGGGTATGATTTTTAAGACATGTTAGTGTTCTATACAGAATTTTAGTATTTATGCTAAGTTTATTGAGGAGACAGGTTTTCCTCAAGGCAGTTACATGCCTCCAGAGTCTTTCTTTTCAGTGCCTGTTGTTTCGGCAAGTTAAATTTACCAAGAACATGTCAGTGAGTCTTTAACTTACACTTTTTTCAGCTCATTGGAAACAATAGAGAGTGCCAACTGCAGAGTAGTAAAGAAACTCTCCCAAATGTAGATTTTGGTTATTAAAACATTAATATCTGACTGGAAAAGAGTTGGATATTTTATTAAAATGAAATGATTAATTTTTTTTTGGTGTATTTCTTTTAGGAGGTGATACGAGCCAGTGCTGCAAAGGTAAGTAGTTTTTATTACCAAGAAGATAACTTTAAAACTAGTTTTCACTCTAGCCAGATAGCTCAGTTGGTTAGAGCATTGTCCTGATACACCATGGTTGCTGGTTCTATCTCCGGTCAGTGTACGTACAAGACTCAGCCAATGAATGAATAAATAAGTGGAACAACAAATCGATGTTTCTCTCTCTCGGTCTCTTCCTTCTTTTCTTCTCCTCTCTCTCTAAAAATAAACAAATAAAATTTTTTTAAAAACGATAGTTTTCATTGTGATGCACCAAAGAATTAAAATGTACCATTCATAGTTTTCAATAGAACTTTTACAAAAGTTAATTTGATATGAATTTTCCTTAATTTGAGCTTGAATTTATCAAGGAACTATAACACTGGTACCTGAGAATTTTGTAAGCCTCTTCATATTTTTTTAGACTTAAGAATACTAAGTGATTGGGATATACTTTCATTAAAGGACCAGCAAGGTCATTTCATTCTCTGAGAAAAATATTACACAATACTTAATAGATAAGAGAAATCAATACAGTTTTGGTGGTCATATGTTAAGTAAACTGTATAAGCCTTGAGTGCATACAAGCTGCACATAAAGAGTAATGGTATATTGTGGTAATAATGCTTTTGTTCATTTATAGTAGTGTTTCACACTTTTTTCATGTAACTGTAACAGTCCTGAGAGACAGATTAGAATTATTATTCCAGTTTTGGAAAGGAGGAATATGAGGGTTATTGAGGTTAAGTGATTTGCCTGAGACCCCAAACTTAGTCTAAACATAGTGGTATACAAAACGATCTTGATTTTAAACAATTTCAGCTAAATCGTATCGAGATGCTTTCAACAGAGCAGCTTTCTTCCTTTTACAAGCAAGTTTTTTTTATGTACAGCTTTTGATCAGTTGTTAAGAAAATAAATTTTAATTTATAAGAATTGGAATGGCACCATGTGTTCATCCTTCCCTCTTTTCTTCTGTCCATTCCCAAAATTCATTTGACTAATTAGACATCTTTTCACTTATCAAACTTAATTATATATGTCACAAAGTAAACAAGTGAGATATCCAGAAGGAAAATAATAAGAATGGTGTTGGCATGTTCAAAGACTACTTTATATAATGTTTATGCAGTGGGGATATTTTTTATTCAATAACCACCTACTACTATGTAGCAGGCACTGGGAAGACGAAAGTAAGTAGGCTACTGTCTCTTTCTACATGGTCATCCAATGGAGGAAACATAGCAGAAAACACTGGGTTTACCCTGTCACTGAGCTGTTCAGTATCAGTCAGAACCTATCACTTTTTTACCTAATTATCACAAGTCAACAGGATATGGAATATAGACAAGGGGAAGGAAGACAAAGGACAAAAGAGAACACACTCTATTCTGATTTGGGCTGCAGATGTTCAGGAAACTTATTCCTGATAGCAATGATGGGTATAATGATTGTAGCTCTAAGATTAATCTTTCTCAGTATGCATAGTATATAAAAATAGTTTATTCTCTGATTAGTAATTCAAAGCTGTTTCTTTATTTTAACAAATATGCTTTGTACCCTTCTTTTGTAATGCTATGTGACTATCCAGAGTAAAGCGTTCTGTGGGTATTGGGCAAGGCTTTATGGAGAGCATCCGCTGCCAGTCTGGAGACTCCTTGAGGGGAAGGGTCATGTTATTCATCTTGGCATCCCTGTTGCATGACAAAATTAGCATAAATGCCCATTGAAAATAGTATGTATTTTTTAAGATTTTTATGTTTTTTCCTCTTACATTTAGGTTCTGTGATTATTTTGAGTTAATTTTTTTAATGTGATGGGGTATCGAATTCTAATTTCATTCCATTACTGTGGCTGTATAGTCCTAGCACCATTTGTTGAAAAACTATTGAGTAGTCTTGGCACCATTGTTAGAAGTCTTTAATCTTAAAAGCAGGGTATATTTATGTAGTTTGTCATCTGTTACGTCCAGTATAATAAATTTTGACCCAGTACCTAAGATTTTTATTTCCTATATCCCAGCTAGATTTTTATGTTGTTGAAGATTCACTTTTTTAATTAAAATTCTTTAAACAAATATTTATTGAGTGCCTATCAAATAGTGTGTGTGTGCGTGTGGTGCGCTGAGAGAAACACTTGACAAGGAGCTAATGCTGTCCTATAAAAGTCCTCATCAAGAAAAGAACGTGGCAGAAAGGAGCAGAAAGACCACTGTGCTAAGTAGGATTGTGAGCAGGCAGGAGGGAAAGGGTGGCAAGGTGATCAGGAGATCATGGCAGCTTTGAAAGAGCAGTGTAGGAACGGTAGTGCGGGTGAGGAAGAAACTTCCCTCTGCCTTTTTGGTTCTGTGGCTGGTCTAAGAATTAAATAGACATAAACAGATTAACGGGAGAAAAATATTTTAATTACTTACATGCAAGACAAAGTAAAAGATTCCAAAGGCTGCCAAGAGTTGAGTCTTGTATATCATCCTGAGCAGAGGAAAGAAGGGATACGGGTCTGGGCTTCAAAGGGGGAAGGAAATACACGGGAAGGTGAGAAGAGGAAACATTTGGTAAGCAGAGGTTGCCGTGCCGGGCATTACGTGTCTCAGGTAAAAATGTTATCTCTGCTAGTAGCTCTTTTCCTAGTATAGACCCCTTCTAGGAAATTTCCCTTGCAAAAGGGTAACTTCAGGTTCTCAAAATAATCCTTATGCCAGAGAGGCACAATCTGGGTGCTGTGTTCTGCTGCCCTTTACCCTCTTCTACCTCCCCCCTTGCCTCTGGCAGTCACCACACTGTTGAAGACAGAGTGAGAGCCGATAAAGCAGAGGCTATAGGCATTCTTGTAAGAAATTTTGAGGAGCAGAGAAACAGGAACTGGGAGGGAGTATTAGGTGACAATACTAAAGCATATTTGTTTGCTGATGGGAATGATTCAGCGGTGGTGGAAAAGTTGATAATGTACGGTAGAGGTGGTAACTGCTGGACTCGAGTCCTTGAAAAGATGGGGGGGCTGTAATCCTGAATATTAATGGAGAAACTGGCCTAAGAGAAGGGATTTTTTATCATTTCTGATAGGCAAATAGGTAGAATCTGAGGTTTTTTGTTTTTTATTGAATTTATTGGGGTGACATTGGTTAAAAATATATATATAGGTTTCAGATATACAATTCTACAATAATCACTTGTATAATGTATTGCATGTTGACCACACCAAGTCAGACCTCCTTCCATAACCATTTATCCCTCCTCTAACTTCTACTGCCTCCCCCCATGCCCCTTCCCTCTGGCAGTCTCCACACTGTTGTCTGTGTCCATGAGTCTTTGTTTTCTTTCTTTGCTTAATCCCTTTGTTCAGAGATAGATTTGATGATGGGAAAATGAAAGAGTTCTCATCTGATTGCTTCCAAGACAGTAATTGGTATTAGAAGTCCTGTATTGCTCTGAATTGCAATAGCCCTAGAATACCTACATACGAATTTATAATTTACATATTTCTTTGGTCTTTCCTTGCTTTAAGGTTGGATCGAGGCATATCAGAAATGACACTTCCTGGAGTCTCTTTCCATTAAGCTTTTATGATGCCTCACAAATGGAATTAATCTGTTTTTCTCCTGTTCTCAGCCATATTTATTCATACCGGGCATATTATATAATGGGGCCTATTCTGCCTTAAATTATAATTAATTTTGCCTGTCTTTTCTAGAATTAAATATGAATTCTCTCAAGGACAAGCAAGTCTCTCACCTTCTTTCTTTCTTCCTCACCTCCCTCTCCTCCCTTTTTTTTTTTTGTCTCCTCCTCTTAAAATTTACATAGTATTGCCTCCACCTCTAATCTTTACATGTCTGAATTTCCACACTCTTCTGTAAGCCGCTTGAAGCTAGGATACTTTATCTTTCCCCCCCCAATTATTAATATCACACTAGATAAATATAAAGGCAGCCAAGCTAAAGTTTATTGACAAATGCTGTAAAGGTAGTCTACATTATAGTCTAATCTACCTTGGGACATATTCACAGAAAAATAAAAAGGTTAAAAGTTAGAGAATCCAGAGAAAATAATTTTTTAAATATCCTTTAATAATATTTGGATAGCCCTGGCCACTGTGACTTGGTTGGGCATCGTCCCATGCCCCAGAGGGTTGCTGGTTCCATTTCCGGTCAGGGCACATGCCCCAGTTTCGGTTTTGGGCTTGATCCCTGGTGGGGGGCAGGCAGGAAGCAGCCAGTCGATGTTCCTCTCTCATATCAATGTTTCTCTTTCTCTCCCTCTCCCTTCCTCTCTCTAAAATCAAATCAATAAAAAATCTTTTAAAAAAAGTTTGGATATTTTTATCATGAAGAGTGTAGACGAAAAGGGGCCATGTACTAAACCTGACAAGCTCAGGAAAGGCCTGCATGGTGGCCATGCAAACTCAGACACCTAAAATAACCACAAAGGATGGTCTGAAATTAAAACTTTTTAACTAAAAAACAGTTTATGGTGGGTAGTCATGTCCTAGGCTGGTATTGTCCCTAACAAAGGTTAATTTTCACCTTAACTACGCCTATGAAGAGAAAGAGAAAGAGGGATTATCTCTTTGCCTCCACAATAATATATCTTTGGAATGTCAAATAATTTTCCTTTTCCTGGACCCCTCAAAGCACAGGCACCACTCTGTGGAGACCACAAATCCCTTCATTTTTACTGAGTTAATTGTTTACTGTTACCTATCCTGCACCCACCTAAGTAAAAGAAGTGTATGTCCATCATTTTAATTTTTATCCAATCCCAGAGGTTTCCCCACTTTGCTTTCTCCTGTCTCCCTAGTCTATCACCAATGGATTTTCATGTAACCCACTCATGTCCCCTCTTTTAATTGTAATGTCTAAAACAGTGAAAAACTGCCATTTTCCAGAGCATTATCTCAATCCGTTGTTTTGGCTTCCCAGCAATTGTCGACAGTTTGGCTCAAATAAGCTCACAAAAATTCTTCACAGGTTTGAATGATCTCTTATGTTAATGAGGGGGAAAATTAAGGTGAGATTTGAGTAGAATAGTGGTTTTCAATTATTTGGAAAGTTTAAAAAAATTTTTTTTTGTAATGCTCACAATTTCTTCATGGCATTGCAAAAGGGCAAAATAATTTGTATTATTTTGACAGTATTTGGAAGACTGGCCTGACTGTAAGAAATAGTACTACTATACTCAACACTTCTGACATCAGACGTGTGCTTGAAATTGAACGGTTGAGGTATGTAGGTAGCCTTATACTCCCCAGGGAGCCACCAGTCTATTCCCCACAGAACGCTGGGGGAAGGGACTGGACGGGGGAAATAGATGCATGCCCAGTCAAGGTGGGGGGACTAGCAAAGCTGCTTCTGACAGTCACACCTGGGAATAGGTCATTGGCCAGAATAGGCATGGCCACTGCAAGGGCAAGAAATTCGGGGTATTTAATACCCTAAACAAAGGAGTTCGCTCCCTTGTTTGACTCCTGGCTTGCGGGGCTCTCATTCCTGCTTCCTGGCGTTCTTGCTTGTGGCCCACGGCCATGTGGACCCCCGCATACAATGGACTGATGGACTGCAACTAGCCTGATGCTGAACTGGACCCAGCTCCAACATGGAACAGAAACTGTGGACACTAGCTTTGTTTTTAGCTCTCCTGAAGCCCCAGTTACACTTCTTCTATGACTGGAATGGGTCTTTAGAAACACGGGGAAGTAATTCCACGCAAGTAAAAAGTACTCGTCCTCCCGTGCGAGTCTCAGAAAATTATTTTTCTCAAGATATCAAAAGGACTCCACCCCCAGCACTCAGTGGGAAAAGGGATACCCCAATTTCCCCGATAACATTAAGATACCTGACTTCGTGTACCTAGAATTTCATTTTGGCTCCAGTTTTCTGTTTAACTTGTACTTTAATTTTTTTATAGCAGAGGTATGATGCGCAACAAAACATTTCCTGAGTATTTGGTGGTTTTGCCACCAGAATTGTCTTCAGATTAAGTAGTATCTGCACTGTTGTTCAGACTTAGTGGAAAAAATGAAAAGCCATCTGGAGAGGGGGACAGATTTGTGGACATAAGTATATATACAGTATAAGCATCTTCGAAGTTTCTTTGCTGCTTGAAACTTTAAAACTTCTACTTCAGGTAAATGAAGCATTTAACCTTAACTCAGATAAAATGATTAGACTTGTAAGTGAAGGGGACCAAAGTTCGCCACCCAAAATGTGCCCTTTGGAATATTGATTTTAAACTGGTTATTAAGAAAAAATCTAAGAAAGAACCTTTGACCCTTCCCCCTTTTCTGCTTAAGTCTTATAGAAAGGCCTGCTCCAGGAAGGAAATGATAGATATTCACTGTAGTATTAGATAGGAGGGATCAAACCAGGCCTGTTATCCCACCTCCCCAGCTTCTTCTCATTGTTTCTGGGTTGCAAAGCAGGAATTTGCTTGCCAATGCGTTTTGCTTGTTTCAGCTACCTGTGAATTTCCTTTTTCCCCCATTTCCCTGCTTCCTTTCTCCTTTGTCTACAATGGCATATTCCTTGGGTCTCATTCTTATGGCACCCCTGAACATGCATTTCTATAATAAACTTGGGCTATTTTTCTCTTGTTAATTTGATTATTAGCTCAGTTAAAAGGTCTTAGAAGGTGGGAAGAAAATTACCTTTTTAGTCCCCACATAAGTATATATAAATGAATGTTATATCTCTCCCAAAGGTTTTAATCACCAAAAGAGAAACTAATTGTTAGCTTGTTTTAACTTTTTTAACATGAAAATTAACCTCCTCCTAGAGAAATAGCATTTTTGTATTTTGCACAAAGGTGCTTATAAGAGTAGACAAAACAGTTTTGTAATTAACTTGGCAGGAGTTCATGCGATTTTTTTTTCTTTTTCTCTATTAGGAATTTTATTAAATTTGTACGCTTTCAGTTTTCCCCAAGATGGAGGTAATAAACTGACTCTGGCAGACTGTGGTTTTTGCATGAAGCAAGCAGAAAAGTGTGTTGTGAAAAGAGGGTAGATTGGTGTAGGGTAGACTATCTTAGCCAACCTTTCTGTTGTTGTAAAATTATTAAGCAATTCTTTTCCACAGCATGCATTTCAAAAATAGATATTGCTTCACTCTATTTAATGGTTATTATTACTTTTCTTCCTCTAAATGAAGTAGTGAATGTGTGTAGGCTAATTTTGAAAATACTTTGAATTCTAATTTCAAACCACTATAATAATTTATCTCAAACCTTAAAAATTGAGTTATCTGGTTTATGTTGCCACTCACCACTTCATGAACATTTGATAGTCTCTAAAGAAATGTGTCAAGAAAGAGCAGAATTATAAAAAATGCTTTAGTAAGAACGTGTAATTGTAGATTATAGTTGGTTCTTTTTTTTAACAGCATTTTATTGAAAAAGAGTGGCAATTGCCCTGGCCAGTGTGGCTTAATTGATTGGGCATAGTACTGAGTGCCAAAAGATTGCTGGTTTGATCCCAGTCCAGGTACATGCCTGGGTTGTAGGCTTAATCCCCGCTGGGGGCATGCAGGACGCAGCCAATTAATGTTTCCCTCTCACATGGATGCTTCTTTCTTTCCCTCTCCTTTTCTCTCTCTCTAAAAATCAATAATAAAAATAATCTTTAAAAAAAGAAGAGTGACAAATCTTTCTGTTTGAGTGGAGGCATTTAAGTATCCTAGCTTTCCTGCTGGTTTTTTGGTTTGTTTGTTTGTTTGTACACAAGTAGACTTCTGAAGAGGAAGACTGAAGTGTGTGTGTGAGCATGTATGTGTGTGTCCCCAGAATACACCTGTTCTTTTGCACCAGATTTCAAAATGCATTGTTTGACATGTAAGATAAAAATTTTCAAGAACACAGAAGTAAAACTGAAAAATGATTCTAAAAAGAGAAGTGGACTAAAGAGTTAAGTGATAAATATATCATTTTGTATACAGTACTTCTATTTAAAAGTATGCCACTCTGAAAAATTTACTGCATCATCATATTGCATTACACATTTCTAATTACTCTTCTAGTAATGTTAATAACTAATATTTATAGAGCACTTTATGATTTCTCTTTGCCAACATACTCAATGTAATCTATTTCCTATTTAATGTTATTTAGTGCTCTATGGTTAGCATATGTGAATAACACTATCCAGTTTATCTTTATTGCTCCCACAGCACATTCCCATTGAAGCATACATACTTTTTTTTTTAAATTTACTGATTTTAGAAAGGAAGGAAGAGAAAAGAAACATCAATTTGTTGTTCCACTTATTTATGCATTCATTGGTTGCTTCTTGTATGTGACCTGACGAGGGATCGAACCCACAACATATTGGTGTACGGGACGAAGCTCCAACCAGCTGAGCCACCCAGCCTGATAGAATTTTTAAAGCTAGATAATGGTATTTAACCTCACTGATGTGGTATTTAACCTCATCTCATTACTTGGAAAAATACTTTTCTTTTTTATAAGGTATCATAACAGTTTAGGAACTTTAGGACTCTTATTATATGGCCTTAATTAATTGACTTTTTCACCAACTATCTAATAGCTCTTTGCCTCAAGAGAAAAATTTAATCTAAGAAATTTTACTACTCTCACTGTTTGAAAGAAAAGAAGTGTTTACAAACAATGAGTCAGATAAAGGGCATGTAACCACAATCTACTATTTAATAGAAAACATCAAAAGGAAATTTTTAAATGCTTATACAGTGAAGTCCTCTGTGTGGTTTGACTAATGTTATGGAAATTAGAGAGAAAAGGCAGCTATTTTCATATACAAATATTTATATACCATAAACTATCATTTAACATTTTGTTAATTCATAGATTTTTTTTTTTTTTTCAGGAAATGAGAAATTCAGACTTTCAGATTTTTTAAAAGTAGGTCACATTTTCTTGTGATCTAGAAAGTGATAAAAATAATAAAGATATAATAAATAATTTATTAACAGTGAACAAAACTAGATCATTGCTGAAATTCTAAGTTACAAGGTGAATTTACTAATAAACATTTAGTACATATTTGTGAGCTATTATTTTCCTATATGGTAGCTGTAGTTATAAATATATGCATTTTATGCATTTCATTCTGTGAGACCATTATACTCAGGAAATCATAGTAGGTTTATTGTTTCATAGAACATTGTATTTACTTGAAAAGTATTGCTTGATCATTTTTTAAAATGCTCTTTTTAAACAGTGTCTTAAGAATTAGGTTTTTCGATGCAGTGGAAATTGTTTCACTTGGCAGGTTAGGTTGCAGCTGTGTTATGTATGTCACCATCATGTATATAAACATGAATATTACAGGTGTCTTCTGTGCAGGCTTTTTAAAGGAGGTACCTGTTATTTCACAAAATCCTAGAGAAATGTGGGTCTGAAACATTTTCACGCTTTCCTAATTGAAAGCTGTCAAGGAGTTGCTTTTATTTTTTGCATTTCTTTGCATAACTTTAAAGACCAGTCTATTTTGCATTATTAATAATGTCAGATCTATGATAAGCTAACCTGTTTTATTTCATAAGGCTGGTTTACTTTAATATAGTTATGCTTTCATTAGCATTGTTTTACTTCCGTGGTAAAAAAACACACAAATTATTCTGTTTTGTAAACTTTGAAAACCAAGCATATAAATCATTACCACTCCCTTTGACCTACCATGTGTCATGGTTTGCATGTAAGCAAATCTTTCTCATTCCATTTTTGCATCAGTAACCCAGGAAATTACGCTTTTGTTTCTGATTTGCCTTTCCTATTACAGGTCAACAAAAATCTCTCGTTTACTTCAACATTAGCCTCCTCACAACGGTCTAAGTTAAAACAGTCAAACATGCTGGACACTCATCAGATCCCGCGTCAGTTTGGTTTCGCTCAGACTGGTGAGCCCCTTTCTTACTCTGACTATTCTTTTAAATGTTCACATGCTGTTATTTCACAAATGTCATTTATTTCATTTTAGAAATATAGCTCATAGCAATGTAATGGTCTGTTTTCACACTTGAATTATATATTCTAGCATCTTTTTTTCTTTGAAAATCACTGATTATTTCTAAAGCAAATTTGAACTTGGTAACTTTAATAGTAGATACTCTCAACCTCTGTTCCATTAAACAGATAATTTTAAAATAGCAAACCATGTGAGTTTTAAACATGTATACTAGTATATCTGATTCAGTTTCCCTTAGGTAAAAGAACCATCATTGATTTTTTTATATGTTATAACCTTTTTCAAGGAATCCAAGGTAAAACGTGTTTAGCAGAAACAAGTCCAACCTGCTAGTGATACCATGTTTTTTCAAAGTTGGCAAATTAATAAAATATGCAAAGAAGCTAGTTACAAAATCTGCATGAATCACTGAGTTGAAATGAACTGTACAATTGCAAATGTTTAGGGTAATGTTTTAAATTAATTTGAATAAATTAATTCAAAGGGCATCAAAGAAAAAGCATTTATGTGAGAATGTGATTTTGGGGATTAAAAGATGGCTGTTTCTGTTCATTAACTATATGTTTTTGATAGTATTTTGTGTATTATTGAATTCTTTTAAAAAATGAGACAACTGAGAACAACTAATTATCTTCGACAAGAAGATTATAATAAAAACTTTAGCTTAAAAAGATTGACATAATTTACTTAGAAATTTGGGGACAATATTTTCTACTTTGAAAGTGTTTATAGTTTACATTATGCAAATTATTTTAATATTGCTTTATAAGTTGCATATTATGGTGGGGAAATACTTGCATCAAGAATTTTTATGTTCACTCCTGGCTGTGCCTTTTATTATAGCTTATTACCTGTGAACCTAAGAATATTCATTTGGAAACTAGAAATGATGTTTACATTGTATTTCTGTTGAAGTTCAAATGACATTGCCTATATAGGCACTATGTGAATATAACATTGTAAACATGACTAGTATGTGTACTCTAGCTTTGAAAAAACTTTGAGTTCTAACTTCAAATCATTATGATGATTAAGTTATCCCAAACATTAGAAATTTAAATTTTCTAATGTTCCAGGTATCTGCCAGAAGTTGAAGCAAAGTGGTCGTTCTTATGTACAGTGGGGGGCACACCATGTGCTCTCCCTTCAGACTCTTCCTCTCTGCACCCTGACTAGATACTTGGTTTGCCTTCAGACCGTGTCATTTTAATGACTAGGAGGTAGAGAATCTGTCTCCACCACTTGATCCCTAGCCTCTTTCTCCTGAGATCTAAAACTCTTCTGGGAACAAATTTTTCATTCCCCACTTTAGGATTAAAGGCACAAAATGGAAATGTTTGGTTGAGTTAATATATTAAAATTCATTCAAGTAGTGTTTTAAGTTTGTCAGCCAACAAGCTGTAGATGATAGATATAAAATTCTTCCTTTTCTGTGAAGGGAAAGAGAACAGAGGATACATAGGAAGGCCTTTGAAATGGAAGAGGGATTACCAGTGAGACAGATAAAGAAAAAAGAAAAAGAATATAAGAGGAAAGCTGGGTATGATAAAGACAAGCCTTACAAACTTCACCGTTGTACATAGGATTGGCTCCATTTGCCTTCCACTTTCTCTGGCCAAATAGGCCTTGCTTTGGGTATTTATATCATGGGTGTCCCTCCATGTTTCCACTGTCTCAGAAGATTACCATTAAGCCATGTTATATACATGATAACACTGCTTCACTTGATTTTGTTTTAGTTATTAATATTCCTGATCTCACTTTAAGGAATATCCTCCCTATAAAATTTATTGAGATATCACTGTATAGAAAAGTTATAAAAGCAGAATATGTAGTTCGTTGCAAAATGGCCAAATTAATCCATTTTATTCGTTAAGAAGCCAATCTTTTTTGGGGGGAAATCCTACACTAGGAAACAGCTGAACTAGTTTCTACACGTGGCTCCATTTCTAAATGACTGTAGAGTGTTGTACAATTTCTTCAGGCTTCAGTTTTCTTATCCCTACAGGTAAATAACAGCTCTGGGTTTTGTGAGCTTGTGTCTTGGAAAATTCTGTGATTCTATTTAATATTCAAATCAGTTTTAAAAGGGGATAAATAGTTAAGTGTTCTTGACTCTACGAATAATCTATTAGAATCTAAAATGTAGGACTACAAAAACAAATAATGTAGGTAGGTTTTCAGTAAGATTTTTATTTTTGAACATCTCTAAATATTCAAGTCATGACTGTAGATGTTTGGCTTTGTACAGTATAAAGAAAAGCTGTTTACACAGAGCTGGTCAATATGGATCCACTGCCCTGGCTGGTGTGGCTCAGTTGGTTGAGTGTCATCCTGTGCACCGAAAGGTTGTCTGTTTGATTCCTGGTTAGGGCACATGCCCAGGTTTTGGGCTCTATGCCTGGTCAGCGTATATTCGGGAGGCAGCCAGCTGGTGTTTCTCTCTCACATTGATGTTTCTCTTTCTCTCTCTCTCTTTCTCTCTCTCTCTCTTCCTCTCCCTTCCCCTCTCTCTAAAATCAATATTTAAAAAAATACATGGCCCCACTGTCCATCTTGCTAGAGGTTTATGAGCAGGGGTTGATGTGTGTATATGTACGTGTGTGTACGTGTGTGTATATGCTAGAAGGAAGGTGGATTTATTGTCTGTGGTCTGTTGTAACTTCTGTTGACTTTATTCAGGGTGAGTTCTAGATAATGGAGACTACTAATAAAGTATTTTCTTCCTTCTTTGGTTTATATTCTTCAGTGTTTCTAGAATACTGCCTTTATTCACTCTAGAATTAGGTGGCTATTTTGTTCCAGGCCCTCATCCAAGCATGGGGACTAATACTACAATCTCTGCCCTCAGGGAGCTTACAGCCTGGCCGGGGGACAAGGGAGCATGCAGCAAATTATTTCAGAGAGAGAAATTCTAAAATCACAGTATAAACAAAGTGTCAACTAATAAAGAGGGACAGAGCAGCAAAGAGGTTTCTCTCAGACTTTACATATCCAAAGAGAATTCTTGATTTCCTGCCCCCAAAACCCTTCCTTCCACTTCCACTTCGCCTGCTACACACCAAGTCTTCCTAATCCCAGCCCATTTAGCCAGGTGTTTAGGTAAAACTAGGAGCCATTCCTGATTCCCCCTCTTCTCTCCACTTCCCCGCTTCCACTCTTGTCTCTTAGCTTATTCTTCCCATGACAGCCAGCATGATTCTTTGAAAAATAATTTAGATCATGTGACTATCATGCTTAAAACTCTTAAATGGTTATGACAATTAGAATGGGTTCCAGAGCCCTTACCCTGTCTTAGAAAACCTTCCATGACCTTGCCTTTGTCTTCATCAGAGGCCTCATCAGCAAGTGGGGCTTTAGGAGAGCCCACAGAGCCAAGAAGCAGGTAATCATACACGCACTCCTGGAAGAAAGCTTGGCATAGCTTGGGAATGGCTTGAGTCTTAGTTTATTTAGCTGGAGGCAATGGTGAGATGGATGTGTTAGGAAAAACTGAGTCTGCAAAGGTAGATTGAGGTCAAATTGTGCCCTACCAAGGAATTCACATTTTATTCTCTAATAAAATAAAGCTGTCCAGAGGTATAAGTCTGAAAGAGGTGATAAAATGTGTTTTTAAAAAATACAACTGGTGCCCGGCCTGGCATGGCTTGGCAGTTGAGCACTGACCTAGGATCCAGGAGATCACGGTTCGATTCCCAGTCAGGGCACAGGCCGAGGTTGCAGGCTCGATCCCCAGTGTAGGGCCTGCAGGAGGCAGCCAGTCAATGATGATTCTCTCATCATTGATGTTTCTGTCTCTCCCCTTCTCCCTTCCTCTCTGAAATCAATAAAGATATATTTTTAAAAAAGAAAAATACAGCTGGTGCCCTGGCCCAGTTGCTCAGTTGGTTGGAGTATTGTCCTGTACATCAAAAAAGTTGAGGGTTTGATTCCTGGTTAGGGCACATACCTAGGTTGCAGGTTTGATCCCTGGTCGGGGCACGTACAGGAGACAACCAGTCTATGTTTCTCTCGCACATCAATATTTCTCTCTCTCTCCCTCCCTCTCTCTCTAAAATCAATAAAAAATAACATTTTTGGGTGAGGATTAAAAATATATATACAGCTGGTGTCTAAATAAAGGATGGGTTAGAAAAAAATCTGGATACAACTCTTATGAGATATTACTTTAGGAACTGTTCATTAGGCTGTCACTCGATAATAAATCATTTAATCCTATTCAAACTATAAATCTTTTCTGAGCAATTTGTATAAGAAAGAAAATTATATAATTTTATTTTTCAAATATACTTGAATAAAGCTGGGGGAAAGAAAGAAAATTGTGATTTTAACATTTTACATTAAATTGTAGTTTATAGCTCATAATGCATCACTATATAGTGAACGTGTTATACTGCATCTTCAGTCAATTCAACAAGTTCTCTGCAGAGAAATTTTGTTCTGTGACAGTTTGTCAAAATCTCAGAATCCATTCAACCATCTCAGGATTTCTTATTATAGAAGTGAATTTTAAAATGTGAGTTATTCAGTAAAAAATAAAATTAATCAATGAGGGGCAGAGGGGGAACTAGCTGGCAGTGAAATAGTTATATTATCTTTGTGAGGTTGTATTTGAAGGACAGCATGTTTCATTTTTAAGAATATGTCTTTTCAAGCATTGTGCTAAATTCAGTTCACATTCAATAGATGAGTCATATAAAATGAAATGAATCATTTTATTACTATGAATTTATTAATATAATCTTCATGCTGTGTTTCTAAATTGTGGACTTAGAGTTTAATGGGGAGACAGAGTGTAACATGGTTTTTAAAAACAACCAGTAGCTTCTGTCTTCAATTTTTTTTTTTTTTTTTTGGCACGCTCCATTAGATCATATAAACACATATTAAATTTGATACCCAATCATTAAATCTAACTTTTTACCGTATCCTATACTTGATTTAAACAACATCATAATATCATTCTAATGACTTCAGTATTGGTTAAGAGATCTATCAAGTTCACTTTCATGCTTTTATATTTTGGATATTATTTAAAGAGCTGTTTTTGTTTTGTTTGTTTTTTTTCATTTACTTTGCATGTCTTTGTCAAGTATACACTTATTCCCTTGCTCAGGAGTAAAAATTAGTTAACTCTTAAAATTTGGAGCTATTTTTCCAGTTAAATTTTATTTTTATTGTTTTTAAGATTTCAGTATTTTTAAGGTTTAATTTTCTAAAATATATTTTTATTGATTTCAGAGAGAGGAAAGGGAGAAAATGAGAGAGAGATAGAAACATCAATGATGAGAGTCATTGAACTGCTGCCTCCTGCATGCCCCCCCACTGGGGATTGAGCCCAAAATCTGAGCATGCGCACTAATCAGGACTCTAACCGTTACCTCCTGGTTCACAGGACGATGCTCAACCACTGAGCAACACCAGCTGGGCTTAAGGTTTAATTTTTTTATAGGGAAGTGCAAAACTTTTAATAAAACTGAAATGTAAACTGAATCCTGCCTGGGTCATAATTTCACCAGAGATTCTGCGATTATAACCCATTGTAGAAGGTAGATTACAAGTAAGCTGGAAACAAGATGATTCTTGTATTTCAAAAGAAGAAAAAAAACCATTTTGGCAAAAATTAGGAATTAGAATAGCTCAATAAACACGGTTGATGTTAAAAGGGGGTTTCCATTTTAAGGAAGGTAAAGTGAACTTCAAAGGACGTTCTCATCCCATCAGAATTGGCAGAGTGTTATGTTAGTAATATTTAATGAACTTTAAACTGTTAATTGAAAAAGAATGTTTTACTGAATGCTGATTTCAAACCTCCAGAAATCCAGGGCGTGAGTTTAGGTGGTGGGATGTGTGAAAGGAATTAACTCATTACAATAAAAATAATCTATTTAATACAGAATTAACTTATTTTCTATAGATAAATCTCCTTAAATGTACTTTATGGTACTAAAAAGAATAATGTTTTTTGTTATGCAATTTTTAATAGCACGAATTTGTTGAATATGAATTCAGGACATGTGCATTCTTATGGAAAAAGCAGTCAACCTGGGGTCAGAAGGCCAGAAGAGTTGGGCCTGAGCCCTAGTCAGCAGCCACTTTCCAGCTGTTATCTTGGGCAGTTAGTTGACTTTATCTCTCCAGGCTAAATCTCGCTATTTTCTACTTTGTATGAATTTCCTTCTTCATAGAATCGTGAGGATCAGAAAAATATTTTAAATACTTTGAAATGTATAAGGTATTGTGAGGCTTAACAACATGAGATTTTATAGGAGATTCTTTCGATTTTTTTTTTTTAAGTTTGAAATTATGCAATTTGCATTATGCCCAAAGAAATGGAGGAAATCTTGTTTAAGACATGATTTAATAAAATGTGTTAAGTGATTATTACAGAAAAAAAGAACATTTTAGAGAGGCAAATAATGGACACAGAATATATAGAAGCATGCCAAAAAAAACATTAAGATGAAATAATTTTAAGAGGAAAGTTTTCAAACAAGCATCTTAAACTTTAAATAATCCACTTAACTTGTGAAACTTTTGCTTTCCACATAAATGCCATTCAACACAAAAACTTTCGAAGTGAGACTGTTTTCATATTTGGATTTTTCTGGACATTAAATGAAAGACCTTGATCATGTGGATTTGTTTCCTTTAACATATGACTGTCTCATATTCCCCTTCCACAAAGACTGAGATTTCATTTGTTGGACTCTTTTTGGAGGTGTCATTCGTAATTGGATTCTCTAAAATTGATACTTGTTAAATTAAAGGTATAAGGTATGATTTTAGTAACCAGTATCAGTATTTTACTAAGAATTCTTTAGTGATCTGAGTTCATTCACTTACTAGAGATTAAAACTTACTCTCACTTGGAATAAAAGCCCCTTTATTTACTGAATAATGTCATATGAATTAGTAAAGTATTTCTAGCCCTTTTAATAAAGTATATTCTGCATACTTCTTATTCCCTGATTTAAAAATCATTTTAACCAACTCAATTAAATGTTAATATACTTAATGGTTCTTCATGCACAAGGACATGCATTTAGTATTAATTAGTGTCCCCGTTGAGATACTAAATTTCTCCTAATGTTCTCTGAGGGAGAATATGAATGCAGACTTTTCTCATTTAAATCTCCTGATTTGAATGAGCTTAAATGTGCTATTTCCCAGACATTTTTTTTTTTTTTAATGTATCTTTATTGATTTCAGAGAGAGGACAGGAGGGGAGAGAGAGAGATAGAAACATCAATGATGAGGGAATCATTGATCGAGCCCGCAACCTGGGCATGTGCCCTGACCGGGAATGGAACCCAGATCGCCTGGATCCTAAGTCAACGCTCAACTGCTGAGCCATGCCCAGCGGGGCAACAGTTTTAAAAAAATATATCTTTATTGATTTCAGAGAGAGGAAGAGGGAGAGACTGAAACATCAAAGATGAGAGAGTCGTTGATCGGCTGCAGCCCGCAACCCGGGCATGTGCCCTGACCAGGAATCGAACCCTGATCTCCTGGATCCTAGGTCAATGCTCAACCGCTGAGCCATGCCCAGCTGGGCTCCCAGCCATTTATTTTATAGGAAGCTATTTTATATGATATTTATATGGTGTACATAGTTCCAACGTTACAGTTTTCAACCCTTTTCCCTGACCTGTTAAACATAGAAAACTTATTTGAAGCTGTTCTTTTTCAGTCACATTTCTGTGTGTGTGTCTCTGTGTGTGTGTGTTTAGTTTATGAACCTACTAAATTTAGTTGTCAAAGCATATTGTAACATTTGTGGAGGATTAATTTTAAAAGTGAAATAATTATATTCATATTCAGTGAAAGTAAGAAAAAAGCTGAAAACCATAATGAAAACTATACAATTTAATGCGAACATAGCCAAAGTACACGCCAGATTATTGAATTTGTATTTTATACATATTCTGATGTTCACCTATTCAACTGATGTATTAGCAACTCCTCAATTTGTCTTTTTTATATTTTGAAGATTTATAGAAATTATCTCATATAGCATATTATTTTAAAAGGTCAGATGTAAAATTTTTGAGAGTTCAGGCAAAATTTCATCCTCAAACTTGTGTAGCACAATAGGTAAGCTAACCACCTTTTGTCTTGTACGTGACAGAAATGTAATCATTGCCGTGAGGGAGCTTCAGTTTCCTGAAAGAAGCTTCCATGTTTTACTCTTCGGTCTCATTTCCAATGGTGGCAATACCATTCTTTCAGGTGGAAACTGGATGCACCTTGAACTCCTTCTCATTTCCTTTTTGGAACTGGTCATTCTCAGAGTTCTCATTTGTTATTTTGAATCTGTCTTCACCAGTCATCCTTTTAATCTTTCTTGTTTCTTTCTTGTCCTGTTTGTTCCTCTTTTCTAAGGGTTTTGTGGACGGCATTACATCTTTCTAAATCTCAAAGTGAAGTTCTTTTCTCTGAATCATGTTTCCTCTGTGTTCATTTTTCTCCTCTGTTTATGTATCCTGATTTTTTTCTTTCATGCCAGTGGATTTTTTCTTTGTTTCTGATGATCCTTGGCATCTTTTTTTTAAATGAAGGACTGGGTACAAATATGGTGTCTCTGTTTTGTTGTGTAAATAGCTCTATAATCTCACTACTTTGTTCACCTTACCAGGAAGTCTGTTGAGAACTTTGTATATACAGCTATGACTATTAACTGGCAGCTTATATTTAGGGTAAGCAGGCAAGATAAGTAAGTAAGGCTGTCAGACCACTTCTCAGAACGAGAAGTGGGACAACAGTGCTGGAAGTCTTGACTCTTCCCAAGTGCTTTGTTCAGTAGTATTTTTAGAGACACTTCCATGGATTTTCTCTTTAATCTGAGGTTAATGCTCAGCAGCATTCATTTTATGTGGAATCTGCATCTGGTTTGGCTTAAGTGTTTTTTACATATGAACCTTCCGTTATTTTTCCTGGGGTTTATTTTATTTTGCCATCTACCAAAAGTGCTGAATCTGTGTTCACGGGCCCTCTGAGTTTCACTGTCAGATAGATTCCGTGTCCACTGCAGCCTAACGTAATGTTCTCGGGATAGGTTTCTAATCACTCTCCATCTTCCATAAACATGTTGCAGTCTCTAAGGTGCTGGTTCCCAGCTCACCAGTGGCTTTCACCTGCGGAGCCCAGCGGGTGGCTCTCTGTCCTTATCTCACGGTACTTACTGCAGCATTTGACACATTCGGTCACCTCTTAATGCGCTGGTTTCCAGGGCACCACATTCTCAGTGTTCCTGTCTCCTGAACCACTACTCTTATTTGCTTTCAATATTGTTTTGTATTGGTTTCAGGTGTATAGCTTAATGATTAGACAATCATATTTAGATAGTGTTCCCCTCGATATTTCCAGCACCCCAACTGGCACCATGCATGGTTATAATATAATATTGAAGGTTTCATATTTCATCATCATAAATGTGCAGATGTATTAAAGAGCAATATTAACTTGAACAGGAACTCCAAAATCTTTTTTGTTGTTGTTGTTTTTTAATCAATACATGATGTTGTGTAGCACTTAGCCAAGCAATTGGAGATACCTGAATTTAGATTCAGGTTCTGTTACTTATGCTATGACCTGGGGCAAGTCATTTCGTCTTAGTGACATGTCATTTGAAAATAGAGGATAGGAAAGTGTTTACTGTGAGTGAAAGTTTTCAAATACCTACCTACGTTTGATTTGCAGTGCAATAAGAATTAAAGATAGTCTATAAAGATAGCTATATTCAGAGCTATTTTAAGTACTGAACCTTTTTTTTTTTAATTTACCCAATTTTCCACTAAATTTTAGAAGGAGAAATCACTGTTCTTAGAATTAAACTAAATAAAAGTCTTATGTTAATATCCATATTCCTCTTGTGTGTGTGTGTGTGTGTGTATATATTTTTTATTTTTTTATTTATTTTTTATTTTTTTAAATACAATTCCTAGGCATACTGACCAAACATTTCCATGGCAGTAGTGGTTTTTATAATATATTTCTAAAGTGGGAGACTTTGAAGGTTTCAACTTCTTTATCAGAACATTACTTATATCATGGTGAAAGTAGTGAATGTTTTGAATTTACTGCTGTGCCTCCAAGGGAAAATGAAACTCACTAATCAATTCATTCAGAGGTGCAGATTAAAGGAAGAATTACTATAACTCTACATGGCTGGCTGCATCAGGCAAGGGGGGAGAGCAGCTTATAAAACAGCTAAATTATTTTTCACCAGGCACTCCTTTATTGTTTGTTTTTATAGTCTGAGAATAAGACTACATTTAGTATTGATTAATATCAACCATATGATGCACTTTACTATTTTTATAATCCCAAATGGAAATTGCAACATTTTAATCTTTAAGACAATTGGGCATATAAAATATAGTGTAGGATATATTTCCAAATATGTAGTTTTTAAAGTAGATTTTTCCATAATTATTTTCTGATAATAAACTTAATAATACATGGTCTTGAAAAAACGAGTATTCCATAATTCTGAAGCCTTTCTTCAACTGCTAAATATTATGGTTACTTTTAGTTTATCAGTATTATAAGGAATATATCTGTATATCAAAATGGATCTATATACCACATCTCTGATAATGAAAAATATTTTAATTCATGTTTAAAATAAAAGGTCAAATTTACTCCATATTAATCACATATACTCATTCCTTCCCTTTATGTACCTGCACATGAACATTTTGCATATTTCAAGTCACTGTCCATTTCAGCCTTATATTCTATGATTCTGTGGAAAGTGATGAGTTTTAAAAACTAGAAATACTTTTTTATATACTAATTTTGCTTGTGGTAAGCACTGCTTAGAACCAAAGAAGTAGCTCTTCATGTTGCCTTCCTCGGTCAAGGGGAAAAATAAAATACCATTTATAACATAAAAATAGTAACTTTTGTTTTTTCTTTGTAAATTTTTATGTTCCAAAGTAACTTTTTAAAAATTAAATCTATGACAAGAAACACTTTAGTTTTTAAAGATTTTTATTTGTGTCTACTGAAGGCCCTGGGAATTCAGAAGGTCTTCCTCTAAATTGAGAGGAAAAGATCCATCTAAATTAAGTTCTCATTTACTCAGTTAGGTTATACTTTTCTGAAATTATACTTAGCATAGCCCTAAGGTTTCACTTAGCCTAAAGTGCATACTTTTGCATGTTGTGGCTTAGTCAGTTTGGGCTGGATAGTGAGCAGTCTGTAATATCATAGAACTTACTGGCAGTGTTTTCTGGAAATGAATATCCATCACTTATTGAAACTGTAAACTAATGATGGAAATTCAATTTAGGGACCAGACCTTGTGGTGATGATAGAGATATCTAGGTGATGTTGATTTGTACTTTCCAGAATTTTAAATGTGTTCTCAGGAAGCTCCCTTGAATGAAAAGTGAATGAAAATATAAAGAATCCATTTCTGTATTATTCTTAGCAACTTGCCTGTGAGTTTGAGAGCAAAACCAATGACAAAGATGGAAACTAAAAAAATGAGTAAATGGAGTGACTGGTCATTTTTAAAAATAATTTGAGGTTTTTGCATTGTAAATGTTCATTAAGTAAAAAGGAGAATATTGTTCTAATTTCAGGCAATTTACTTTTTTTTCCAACTTTCTACACTATAAAAACATTCAACTATAATTTTACATGGAGTAAAAGTTGAGAATGATTTTCAACTAATATCCAGCTTTTTTTTTTTTTTTTTTTTAGCAGAACCAAAAATACTGTGTTTTAGTAGAATCACCCTAACAAAAGCTATTACCCACTTTAAAAAATAAAAACCTCTTTATACTTTATTAAAAATTAATTCATACAGTTCATCATCCAGTGTTTATGTAGAGCTTAGTATGTGACAGGGACTAGGCCAAGCCCTGGAGAAATGGGAGATGAAAGACTACCCGCACAGGTCCTCCCAGGCTGGCTGAAGAATTTAGCAGGCAAAGAAATAGTTACAGTATAATGGGATTGAGTTCAACCAGAGATAAACATAAAACACGGAGCACAGAGAAAGGAATCAACCTGATTAAATGTATTATCCGTATAAAATGCACTGAGTTTCATGGCCCTGCTCAGAATTCTTTGTTGTCTGCATAATACAGAACAATATTGTCCATTTAGGGCTCCTCCAAATGATAGTTTAGGACTAGGAATCTGGATTTTGTTGCAAGATAATATGTCATAAGTCATGTAATAATCTTAGTTACTATGCTACATGCTTCAAACCTGCCTCCCAAGAGTGTTCTGATATTCTGGGAATGAGTGAATAATTATAAAGCACTCCGGTTTCTTTCATATTAATGTGTGTGGGACTGTATGTGTGTGTGTGTGTGTGTGTGTGTGTGTGTGTGTGTGTGTGTGTATTGGGTATACTTGTCCTGGTTTTGAAAGGAATCAAGTCTTACACATCTCCTAGCTGTTAAATTTAATCTGAGCAAAGTAGGTTTTTTATTTTGGCCAATTCAAAATCAGCAAAGTGCTAATTGGTATTGGGAGGTGGGGCTGGTTAGAGAGGTTGTCTCTGGTTTTTCTTCTTTATTTTTGTAGTAACATTGTGAGGCTTGATATTTAATGTCATCTCCATCTCTTTAATCTGTGTTTTAAGAGAAGATTTAACAGAGTTGAAAGTAGAATACTTTAAAAAGCAATGTTAACGGCAGTTATAAATGCACAGTATAGCAGTTAGGCAAATTAATGTACTTCAGTACTCATTGAACTTTTACAGGGAAAAAATTTATATAGAATGATTGGCATATTTTCTAAATGACCTTTGCTTTGAGTTATGGAAAAAATTTTCTAAATTATTATGCTTATATTCAAATTTAAATTTATTAGCTATCCCTAGAATTTAAATTATATCTTTTATGGATAGGACTGAGAAAATGATTTCTTACCTTCCTACATTCTCAATATTATACCAGTGTAATAAACAAAAATACTTTTTCCATTATTAAATCCTTTCTCATTTTAACTTTATCTTTTTTTGTTTTGTTTTCTGTTTTTAATTCTGAAGGATGTTTAATTCCTGCATAAGCAGATACTGGGAATGCAAGATTCATTCATACATTCAGTAAGTACCCAGTGAGTACTTACTTTGTCCCAGGCACTGTTGTAGGTGTTATATGAATGTATCTGTGAACAAAACAGGTAAAAGTCCATGCCCTTGTTCAGCTTACCATCCAGGGGAGACAGACAGACAGTAAGCAAACAAATATGGAATAAAGGGCAACCAAAGCAGGGAAACGGAATAGAATGAAATGGGGAATTGGGTTAGGTTGCTGCTTTAAGTGGGATGGTCAAGGAACACTTTACAAACAAGCTGACACGAATAGAATTTTGAAGAAAGAAAACCACATTGTCTGGGAGACATAGCATCCCCAGCCAAGATCCTGAGTCAGGAATGTGCTTATTATGCATTTTGAGCAGCAAAGAAGCCAGTAAGGCCAGAGTGAAGGGAATGAGGGGGCAAGTAGAAGACAGTGAGGCCAGAGGGATAGTGAGGGGCCAGATTGTACAGAACCTTGTATAAATGAAGTGCAGAACACCACCCCATCCCCAGCACTGGCAATATTCACTAGATGCATATTTTTAAAAGGGGGAGGTAGGTGGGATTGTACTGTTTAGTACTTGTTATATTAAGAAAAATGAACAAAGTGTTCTGCAGAGTATATATGATGTAGTGACAGATGATTCCTCATTGAGGAGGCTATTTAACTGTTATCAAATGTGAAGACTAATAATCGTAAGAGATGTTAGGGCATTCCAGCAAGGAAGACCAGTTAAAGATGATTTTAATAATTGAGGTGGGAGAGCAGGACTGAAGTAAGAAAGTAGAGATGATAAATCATTAACTATTGGAGATCTGAAATGTGAGTAGTTAGGAATAAAAAAATGGAATTTGAGAATCAACTAAAGCTTCTAATTTCAGTGAATGAGTGAATGGCAGTCTTTTAAAATAAGAAAATATAGGAATATTGGGGAAAGTTAATGAACTATATTTTGTAGATATGTTGAGTTTCAGATCCCTGGAAGACATCTGGAGTGAGATGTCTAATAGCTTGCTCATTTATTTGAGCCTCATTTATTAACTGTCCAACTGTGAGTTAGGCCCTGTGCTAGGAATTTGACTTTCAAATAAAGCTTGGATACAGTGACATATGTATGGTCTTTGAATTCACAGAAGTTAATGAGATAAGTTGGAAGAGGCTATTGAATGAAAAGAGGCCTAGAGACTAAGAAGCATTAGGATGACTGAGGTTGACAGCATGGATGTTTGCTATTCAAAAAGTAAAAAAAACAATTGAGCCCCTGGTTGGTGTGGCTCAGTTGGTTGGGTGTCGTCCTGTTTACTGAAAGATTGCCAGTTCAATTCCCGGCAGCCAATAAGTGTTTAGTTCTCATGTCGGTATTTCTCTCTCTCCCTCCCTCCCTCTCCCTTTTTCTCTCTCTGCCTCTCTAAAAATTAATAGATTTTTATTTTATTTTATTTTATTTTATTATTTTATTTTATTTTATTTTATTTTATTTTATTTTATTTTATTTTATTTTATTTTATTTTATTGTTGAAAGCATGGCTCTCTGCCAAGCACACTGATCCTCTAGTGCATGGTGGTTCTTGACAGGAAACAGACTGACTAATCTCAGAGGAAAGGTGGGGGCAGGAAGAAATTAACCAAAGAGCTTATATGGTATAGGCATAACCCATGGACACAGACAATAGTTCGGTGAAGGCCTGGGAGGGGGGGAGCGGGGTAGAGAGGGTCAATGCGGGTAAAAGGGGGGGGGGGATATCTATAATACTTTCAACAATAAAGATTTAAAAAAAGAAACAATGGAATAAAATAAAGTGCTGAAAGAAAACGGCTATCAACCTAGATTTCAGTACCCAGCAAAAATATTCTTCATAAACGATGCCTATTAAAGACTTTTCAGGAAAAAAATAAATAACATAGTCACCAGCAGATTTATATTACAAAAGATTTCATAGGGTATTCATCAGTCTCGAGGTAAATGATCACAAGTGAAAGCTTGGATCTGGAAGGAGGAATGAAAACACTGGAAAGGATAAATATATGTCTAAATATGAAAGGCTAATTTTTTAAAATTCTCAAAGATGCCTGGCCTGGCATCGCTCAGTGGTTGAGCATCAACCTAGGATCCAGGAGATCGTAGTTTGATTCCCAGGCAGGGCACATGCCCGGGTTACAACAGGCTCAATCCCCAGTCAGGGGTGTGCAGGAGGCAGCTGATCAATTATTCTCTCTCATCATTGATGTTTCTGTCTCTCTCCCTCTCCTTTCCTCTCTCTGAAATCAATAAAGATATATTTTTAAAAATAAAATTCTCAAAGATTACTAACTGTTTAAAACAAGTATACTGACAATATATTGTGGGGTTTATAACATGTAGAAGTAAAATATAAGATAACAGTAACATAAAGAGTGGTAGGATTAATGAAATAATACTGTTTTAAGGTGATTGTATTGTTTGTGAAATGGAAAATCCTAATCCAGTGTACACTGTAATAAATTAAAGATGTCTATTATATCTCTAGTTTAACCATTAAAAATATAAAGATACCCTGGCCGGTGTGGCTCAGTTGGTTGAACATCATCCTATGCACCTAAAGGTCACCAGTTTGATTCCCAGTAAGGGCACATGACCTGGTTGTGGTCTTGATCCCCAGTAGGGAGCGTGCAGGAAGCAGCCAATCATTGTTTCTCCCATTGATATTTCTCTCTCTCTCCCTCCCTATCTTCCTCTCTCTCTAAAATCAATAAAAACTATATATATGAATATCTAAAAACGGTATATATATGAATATCTAAAAATTTAGCAATCAGGGGGAATAAGAAAGATATTTTATTATTCCAAAAGAGTATAGAAAACGAGGAAGAAAGGAATAAAAGTAGATGCAATAAAGTATCAGACTTAAATACAGCCATACCAAAATTGCATTAAACATAAATAGTTCCAACATTAAAAAGCAGAGATTATCAGACTAGACAATCTAGCAGTAAATATTTATTGACACAACGACTTTTTAAAAAAAATTATTGATACATTGATTAACTCTGCAGATGTTATTTTGACATTCATTTTGAGGTATTCTAATTTTAAAATACTGCATGATGAATTGTACATTTTAAGTATATTTCTGCATTATTAATATATTCAATGAACAAAAATTTATTTTTATTTTTTATTTTTTTAAATATATCTTTATTGATTTCAGAGAGGAAGGGAGAGGGAGAGAGAGAGATAGAAATATCAATGATGAGAGAGTCATTGATCGGCTGCCTCCTGCATGCTCCCAACTGGGGATCGAGCCCGCAACCCGGGCATGTGCCCTGACCAGGAATCCAACCCTGATCACCTGGATCCTAGGCTGATGCTCAACCGCTGAGCCACACCCAGCTGGGCCAATGAACAAAAATTTAAATTAGATTATAAATGCAAGTAATTGTATTTTTATTTTATGTTTTCCATAAAGTAAGTATATTAATCAGTGTTCTGCAAAAAAAAGAGAACCAATAGGATATATTTATAGATTTATTTTAAGGAATAGGTTCACAGGATTATGGAGGCTGGGAAGTCCAAAATCTTCAGGTAGGCTGGCAGGCTGGAAACCCAGGGAAGAGTGACAGATCAAGTTCAAAAGCAGCCTAATGGCAAAATTCCCTGTTTTTCAGTGAGGTCATTGTTTTGTGTGTGTTTTTTGTTTTTTTACTTTTTAACTCCCTTTAATAATTATTATTTCAAAAGGAAATCACAGTATATCTGGGATACATCAGAACATAATAGAATTTCATGCAAATTGAAACAACGAATTACCACAGTGTTCTTATTAAAATGGCAGAAGTTGAAAGGACTGAACTTTCAAAATATTGTAAAGTATGTGGAGGAACTGAAACTCTTATACACTGCCGAGAGAAGGTTAAATAATTCAATCTCTTTGGGAATGACTTTGGCAGTTTCTTAAAAAGTTAACTCATTTTGACTGTGATAATTGTTTCACAGCATATCCACTTTTACAATTTTAATATTTATTGCTTGTCAATTATGCCTCAATAAAGCTGGTAAAATAAACCAAAGAATTTTATAAAAGTGCATTATTGTTACACAAAAAAATATGACTTAATCAGTTAGTTCAAGAGTTGGCAAATGAAGCAATAATTTAGACCTATTGAGGCAAAAGAAAAATAAATAAAAATGAGACCAAAATAAATGAATTATAAATTTTTGAAAATTAAAGTTGATAAATAAACCAGCAAAATATTCTTTATATAAATAAAAAATACATAAACTCCCAATGTGCATAGTAAAGAAAATGTTTAAAACTAAAAACACACAACTTTAAGAATTAACAAAAAGGAAGATTGCATAGCTTTAATAAGCTAGTTATAAGAAAGAAATATGTCAAACACTGTGAAAATAATGTTCTGGGGAAATGAAAATAACAAAATTGGCACCAAAAGTGATTTTTCACATTGAAAAGACAAAACTCAACCATGGAGGAAATGTAGAAATTTTTAATAAATTAGTCATTTTTTTAAAAAATGAGGCCTATGTAATTTGCTTTATTGGCGATTTCTTTCAAACCTTTATAAATATGCATTTCCTGTTACATTTATACTATTTATAAACAAATGGCAAAGCAATAATAATTTAAACTATTGGTCAGGATCAAATAGGCACATCAGTGGAAACATACTTAAGGTACTCCTATAGAAAGAGACAAATAAAATAAGGAAATGCTGCAAAAGGGAAAATATAAGTGGACACACTATAATTATAAGATTAAAGATTTCTACTCTTTGAGAAAACTATACACTATTATTTCATATTCACTCAATAAATAATAAAAAGATTGACCAAGTTTTGTATTGTGTTGCTACAGTACAGGGACACTGAGTGTGTTCTTACTGTATGTACTCTTCATGGGACAGTGAGTTGATTCAGCAATGCTAGAGGAAAATTTGCTGACTCAAATTTCGTGACTAGTAATTAGTCTTGAAATTATTGTTTAAAAGGGTACAAATATGAGTGTACACAGTTGTTCATGGTATCAGAGTGTATATCTGCAAAAGTTTGGCAAAAGACTAAAAACCTTCTAATGTGCATTAGTTAGATAAATTATAGCATATTCAGACACATTACTGTGCTATATAACCATTATTATGACGTGGATATATATTTATTGACATGGAGAGATATTTTTATTTTTTTATTTTTTTCGAGTTCATTACCCAGCTAGATTGCTAATGTCTTGCAGGAGAGAAAATGGTTTATGTTCTTGAAATATCTGACAAAAGTTACCATTCTATTTTATCTTTTCTGTGTGTTTGTGGTTATAATTTTTGCCTGTGTTAGCATAGGTTCTCTAACTAAAATTATCTTTTTTGTTTTTAAGTTTCTTTATCTTTATTGTTGAAAACATTACAGATATCCCCTTTTTACCCCCATTGATCCCCTCCACTCCGCATCCACCCCACCCTCAGACCTTCCCCAGACCAATGTCTATATCCATGGGTTATGCTTATAGACATGTAAGTTCTTTGACTAATCCCACCCCCCCCACTACTCCCTCCCCACCTTCCCTCTGAGATCCCTCAGTCTGTTCCATGCTTCTATGTCTCTGGACCCATTTTGCCCATTTTGTTTATTACATTCCACATATAAGTGAGATCATGTGGTACTTGTCTTTCTCTGACTGGCTTATTTCACTTAGCATAATACTTTCTAGTTCCCTCCATGCTGTGCCAAAGGATAAAAGATCCTTCCTCTTTGCAGCTGCATAGTATTCCATGGTGTAAATGTCCCACAGCTTTTCTATCCACTCATCTACTGATGGGCACTTGGGCTGTTTCCAGATCTTAGCTATTGTAAACTGCGCTGCTATGAACATAGGGGCGCGTAAGTTCTTTCTGATTAGTGTTTCAGGATTCTTAGGGTATATTCCTAGAAGTGGGATCACTGGGTCAAATGGCAGGTCAATTTTTAATCTTTTGAGGAAACTCCATACTGCTTTCCATAGTGGCTGCACCAGTCTGCATTCCCACCAGCAGTGTTCCCCTTTCTCCACACCCTCGCCTGCACTTGTCGTTTGTTGACTTGTCGATGGCAGCCATTCCGACAGGTGTGAGGTGATACCACATTGTGGTTTTAATTTGCATCTCTCTGATGATTAGTGACGTTGAGCATTTTCTCACGTGTGTCTTAGCCATTTGTATGTCCTCTTTGGAGAAGTGTCTATTTAGGTCCTTTGCCCATTTTTTAATTGGATTGTTTGTCTTCCTTTTGTTAAGTTGTATGAGTTCCTTATATATTTTGGATGTTAACCCTTTATCAGATATGTCATTGGCAAATATGTTCTCCCATACAGTGGGCTCCCTTTTCGTTTTGTTGATGGTTTCCTTTGCTGTGCAGAAGCTTTTTATTTTGATGCAGGCCCATTTGTTTCTTTTCTTCTCAGTTTTTCTTGCCCTAGGAGATGTATCAGCAAACATTGCTATGAGAGATGTCTGAGATTTTGCTGCCTATGTTTTCCTCTAGGATTTTTATGGTTTCATGTCTTATATTTAAGTCTTTTATCCACTTTGAGTTTACTTTTGTGTATGGTGTAAGGTGGTGATCTAGTTTCATTTTTTTGTATGTACCTGTCCAATTTTTCCAGCACCATTTATTGAAGAGACTGTCTTTACTCCATTGTATGTTCTTTCCTCCTCTGTTAAGTATTAATTGACCATAATGGCATGGGTCAGTTTCTGGGTTCTCAGTTATGTTCCACTGATTTATATGTCTTTTCTCGTTCCAGTACCAGGCTGTTTTGATTACAATGGCTTTGTAGTATAACTTGATATCTGGTATTGTGATCCCTCCAACTTTGTTCTTCTTTCTCAAGATTGTTGTGGCTATTCGGGGTGTTTTTTGGTTCCATATAAATTTTCGAAGTGTTTGTTTAGGTCATTGTTTCTTAAGGCCTTCAGCTGTTTGGATGAGACCCCCCACATTATGGAGCACAATCTACTTTATTCAAAATCTTCTGATTTAAATGTTAATACCATCACAAAATACCTTCACATTAATATCTGGAATGTTTGACCATATATCTGGGTACTCTAGCCAAGTTGGCACACAGAAATAGCCACAACAGCAAGCTACTTATTATGAGCTTTCACTTTAGTAAAAGTGAAATAAGGTATAAATATAGATTCTTTAGGTAAAATTTACATGAAACAGGGTGCTATTTGGGATATTTTTACTTAAACTTATACCTTTCTGTATATTCTTTGCTAAAAGTTAGAACAAACAAGTATGATTATATTTCCAAATGATATTATTTCAACAGGCAATCTAAATTTAAAACTAAGATTATATTTTTGGATAATCCACTTTTAAAAAAACTATTTTTAATACATCCCAAAATTGAAACTGTAAATTATGTAGTTTTTTCTTTCTGATTTTATAAACTGAAGATATAGATTTTGAGGTTTTTTTGTTTGTTTTTCCCCATAATTTTGAAGTTACTTTGTAATTAGATAAGAATTTTAAAATCAGTAGTCAGCCTAGGTCAATTGTATAGCAGATTACAATAATGAGAACACACATGTAAGATGTTGCTAATTCCTGAATGAACTGCTTAGTATGACCACTTTCATTTAAAAGCCAGCGTGTGACACCAGACTGTTCTCAGTGGTTGCAGCTAGAGAGAGATGTAGCACTGGGGAAGTGGGAATTTCACCATTTGTTCTATATACTAAAGAATTATTAAAATCTTGTGTTAAGAACTGGCATTATTTGAATATTTTACAATATATTTTACTCGGATTTTTAATTTTTTTTTAAATTCAAGGCCAGTGTATGAATTGTATGACTAGAAATGTGTCTGTTCATCAAAAGCATCTTAAAGACTGTTATTACACTTAAGACAAAATTGTTAACTTTCTCAGTGATATTTCTTCAAAAAGAGATATCTTTTTTTTTCTAGACTCTTGACGTCAGAAATCATAATTTATCCTTTATAATGTAACTTTTATTACTGAGTGCCCATAGCCACTCAATAAATATTACTTGATTGGATAAAGGTAGTATTGGCCTTTATACTTCACTGGCTAACAGTAGATGTTGAAAGAAGTTTTTAAATGAAACAAACTTTTTTAAAAAATCATGTTTTATGATACTTTGTTTATTTTGAATATGCTCTTGCATAGTGATAAAAATTTATTATTCTGTATTGCTCTCAATCATACTTTATGAAAAATTAGTTAAATGCCTGTAAATGAGAAAATCTAGTGTTTTGTTTCAACAAGGAA
This sequence comes from Miniopterus schreibersii, assembly GCF_964146895.1. Classification (NCBI taxonomy): domain Eukaryota; kingdom Metazoa; phylum Chordata; class Mammalia; order Chiroptera; family Miniopteridae; genus Miniopterus; species Miniopterus schreibersii. The sequence continues at coordinate 72,561,798 of NC_138107.1, read as the reverse complement.
TTTTGCTAATTGATACTAACAGTAAGTACATTGCAGTTCTCCCTTCTGACCAGCCCTGCATGTGACAGCCTTTAGAATTATTTGAACAAACTATTTTAAGATCCTAACTCATTAGTTTGCTGATGGGTAGAGATTATAAAATAAACGAGACCCACACCTGTGTTCATTTTTAACTTGAGCTTGACTTTGAAGCAGTATCTTTACAGATGAGATGCAATGTGTTTTATCCTTAGAAGCTGTTTATTACAAAGAAATGCAGTAAAGAACATTGGGAATAAAAAGATACATCCACACATGATAAAAGGGCTTTTCTCAGGTTCCTCAGTGAATCTTATCATTTTAAAGGAGAGACTCAAAGGGAATTTTAATTTTTCGTATATTCCATGGTGACTGAGTAGCACAATATGTCATAGTAGGACGTTAGATCAGAGAAATTCAAATAGATTTATTTATTTATTCTTTTTGAAAAAAATAAGGAAGTATTCCCTTCTAGCCTTGTGATAGTTCTTTTTGAAAACCTGATGACCTCAAGTCAGAAACAAAACTTTCAAGGAAGAAATGCAACGGAGCGGGGATGATGGTATATATAATTTTTGAGCCTAGACCAGGATATGAACACATCTTGCACTATTGCTAAAGGGCATTGGAATGGGAAAATTGGCTTAGCTCACCTTGAGTCAAGTCTCTTAACTAAACTCTCCAACTGTTTCTGACCATAGAATTCATGAAACAACTTTAAAGTATCCTGCCATAGAAGTGAGGCTTTTTTCTTGTAAGCTGTAGGAGTTGTATCTTACTGACATAAATGTCTTCAAAATAAAATGGATAGGTATAATCAGCAAATATTCACAGTCTTTTCTTTTCACAGGAATTGTCAGCATAGAAAGAATGCCTTGTAACCATCATGTAGATACAGCACCAATGGTAAGGCACCCTGTTTCTGCATTGTTAAAACTGTTAAGAAGCTACAAAGTGATACTGGTTATAATAATGCCATTGTAGAAAACTTATTACCTCTCTTTTGTCAGAAGTCATATCCCTTCAGGAAAATGAACTTCATGCTTTCTAATTAATGAAGAAAATTTACTAATTTTTTTGCCAAGATATAGGAAAATAAGATCTATATCATTTTTACAGGTATTTGTTTATATTAATGTTATAAATAGAATATTTTTTAATTTAAAGATACTTTATACTTTTAATAAAGTAATGCAAATCTATATGCAAATTGATTTACACCCTTTTTAAAATGAGTGTTATTTTGTGCACTAGCATCATTTAGAGTGAATGTTTTGTAGTAGTGGAAGAATTCCATTATGCTTCCATTTCCTCACACATCACTAGGCTTTGTTATTATCAAAGTAAAATCTTTGGTTTTAGCCCTCTTATATTACTACCAGGCAACAAAAGTCATTTAACAATTACAGTATCATTTACTATATTAAAAGTAATTATAGGACAGATGATTAAATTAAAGGAAGATGATTAAATTTTGTCTCTGCATATGATATTTATATGAACTACATATCAGTTCATAGTTCCCATTTAAAAGATTTATAAGATGACATAGACGAGAGTGTATCTTCCTCTTCTCAAAGCATAATCTTCTTATCCTTTCGAGTCAATGCAGCTCCTCATTTCCTGCTGTTAGAAAACTTTGGTAATGTCTAATATCTTTTTTAAGAAAATGAAGATAATATTCTACTATATTTGGATTTTATTGATAATATTTTCCTCCAGAGCAAATTGACTCCGTTTTCTGTTCGTAATAAATCCAAATGATTAATTCAGCATATTGGATGAACTTGCTATGTGGCACTCCAGAAAAGACCAGTGTTTGAGGAATTAATCATTAGTGTGATCATAAAAAAATAGTTGGCTATAGTGTGTGTTCCGATTATCTTGAGTAGCCATAACATTATGTAAATTTTATTCTTTAATATTTAAAAATTGAAGATTAGCAATTATGGGAAACAAATTAGTTTAATGTATTTGATTCATATACTCATTGGATTGTTTTGTATACTTTGAAATTTATGTTATTCCTTTAGGCCTTCCTGTGGCACCAGTGTTTACATTTCTGGGGAGTTTTTTGTACATTTGGGAACTCAGAAAAGTACAGCCTGGGAGAGTGTTTTGTCTTACCCTGCAGGCTGATTATAGATTGCCGTGTTAATTAAATGAGAAAATAATAGAACTGAATCCTCACGAATTCATGAAAAATAATAGTATTAACTTTTTCAGTAGTGAATTAAGAACAATATCTAATAGTGGTAGTTTAGGTACTGTTGGTCTTTTGATTATGTTTTCCTAGTTGGATTATTAAATGGCAGTTCCTATTATATTAATAACATTTCTACTCTCAGCAGTCAGTAAGTTATAACATACTTGGTTTATACAGGCACCCCACACACTCAGTCCTCCAGGTTTTGACTTGAGCCAAGCTTCCTTTTTGCATTTTTAAAGCTCTTCTCCTCTCTTCACTACTAACTGAGCATATTCTACTACCCCTCTGCCTCACAGCCCCCCTGCTTACTGACAGTTAACTTTGGCCCTTTTTTTATAACCTCTAAGTAGGATCACAAGTATGTTCATAACCCAATGTCCTGGAAGGTAAAGTCTGATTTTCACAGAAATATAATTGTACCTGATTTCCATCCTTTGCACAATATATGCTCTTATTTTCCTTAAAAGGATTAAGAGAAGAATATATTTAGAGATAGAAAAAAGAGGAAAAAGTCTGTCTAAAAATTTAAGGGAGGATATTTATAAGTACAAACCTTGTATTATATTGTCCCAAAAAGGAGAGATATTCCTGGGGTCTGAGAAAAAAATAGAAAGGGAATGTGCTAGGATTTCAGAATGGCTGAGGCTGGGGCCCTGAGTGACTTCTTGACCTCACACCTAACCAGCGTTTTCCAACTTATTGCCTGCACGTTACCACTCCCACGTCCCGCTTGTTCCAGGACCACACAAATGGCTTGGGTCTAGGAGAGTGTGAGATGCTAGCTACGACTCGTGCAGTGAGGGAAATGAGACTTTCTCAAGCCTCCATAGCAGGGAAAGATGCATGTCTCAACATTCCAAATTGGAATGAACTTGTCAGTGAATATATGGTTACAGAGGACTGTAATGTGATGTAGTGTTCTTTAAGAAAATATAAGTTATCCTGAGACAGAGCCACCTCTGTACCTTTGTTCTGTGTTCCCTATCACTCTCTTTTTAGTTTACTTTTAGTTTACTGGTTTCTTTTCATTTATTAAATGAACTTTAATATTTTTGTTGGAATTTTTTTCTTTCTGGCATAAATAATACCATATCTGTTTTTGAGATGCCTTCGATAGAAAGTAAAACAGGTATCTCCACATGACATTAACCCCTGCCACCAAAACCAAGCAGACCTTGCTTATTTACTAGCTATAATCACTACTCATTTTTTTTGCATTCCGAGCTCTTAATTTAGTTTATATCTGAGTATGTTTTCAAGTTATATTTTCAAGAAATATAAATTGAAAGAGATATATTATCTGAGTCTACGTATTTTAAAATACCTCTTAGTTGTCTTTGCATAAGACAGCTTGCCAGGATTTTGAATTATTTGAACATAGCCTTTTTCCCTGAGAGCACTGCAGAAATTGATCATCTTTTGCCTTCCAGCGTTTAGTATTTCAGGAGAGACACTGGACAGTTCTTCTTTGGTATAGGCGGCCTGTTTTGCCTGCTCATGTATTACAGATTTTCTTTTATTTTCTTTATACTTAATGTCCTAGTTCTGATATGATGGTTAAATGTATGGCTTCCTTTTACTGACTTGTCCTGAATATTACTATATTCACTCGGACATTTTAATATTATAGGAAAAGCAAATGAAACATTAGACAATCATAATATTAGATTATATGAAATTAATTAGAGCATTCCACTTTAAGAACTAGTTGCTGCACCTGCTTAGAGCCTACAGCAAATTAAGGATAATATAAGACTCAGATTAATCAGAGGTCATTGTCTGAACCCTGAAGGGTGGTGTAAAAGTTAGTTAATAGTTAAGTCGATACAGGCTTGAGTCCCATATTTACCTTAAATGAAGGACTTATTTCCAAATCAAGGAGAAATAGTAACTATCATAAGGAAGTCTTCCCTCATGTTTGATTTTTTCTTATTTGAGATGATTACATGAGGAATATAGTTAAAACATACCTGTCCTTTAATGTTCAACCATATGCACATCAGTTCCCACAGCTTTTCATATTGTCTGGTGGAATTAAACCATGGTAAGCCATGATGAATATATAAAGAATTATTTGTGATTTGAGGAGAATTGTTTTTGAATATCCTCCAGTGAAAACAAATAAGATAAAATTTAAATAGCATCAACGTGGCTTGTTGTAATCAGTCACTGATATTTGTAAAGCTTCTTTGATTCCAAGCCTGTAACACTAATTAATATTACCCCTTTCTTCTTATTTTATTCATTGATTCCACAGCCCCCATTAATGAGAACGGTTTTTCTTCTAACAAATGGACTTTTTGACAGTTTATAAAACTACAGCTTGCATTTTCACAGAAGCCTACACATCTACACAACAGGCTAAAACAAAATCCAGGCTATCTCTTGGAACACTGTTGCCATTCATCTAAGTATTGCATTAATTATTAGGAATTAAAATAGCCTAGCTGCATTGGGAATTTAAATGTTGATTTATTATTCTTTCTCATTGTAAGACCAAACTATTAATTCATTCATTCTGCAATTACACTTCTTCTGGGTTTTCCAAGGGTTTGATAAATTTGTATCACATAATTTTTCATCAGTAATAAACTTTCATGTGTTTTATTACTTTGAAAAGGTATCTGAGATGTTTGTGATGTTGCTTGCCCTTAACACTAATGTTATTCATAAGTGTATTTATCTGAATTCTACAAATTTAACTTTATTCTGAGACCCTTGAATTTATGATATCTGTATCTATTCTACCACATTTTGAGTTGTTAGGCTGTTACTGTTTAGCCTACTCTGTAGGTTCATAAGATTGCTGGATATTGCATTATTACACATTAGTATAAATACTTTATGCATGTATGTATGCAAAATACATCTTTCACATTTTAACATAATATTTGGGGCAGCTTGTTTATGGATAAATGCATGAGTTCAAATGAAATGTCTTTGATCCAAAGGAAGCACTTTATTTTCTCCAATCTGTCGAATTTTCCAGGAATTCATAGTATGTAAATTGGGGTGAATGTATCCCTATAAAACTCATAAAATAGAACCTATGGCCAATCTCTTCCTGTAGGTAATTGCAGGGTGGAGAGGGAACTGATAAACTATAAGTTTTTATAGCTTAAGTCATAAAAAAATTTGTTTTCACTTATCAATAAAGTAGCAATTCAGAGCAGTTCTATTGAAATTCAAACATAAATGCAAAATTGGTTCTCCTTTAAGACCACTGTGAGTTGCCCATACTATAATATTTTTCTTAAGTATCTATATGGCAGGTTTTTTATCCAGACATTGTAAATTATGAAGTTTATGTTGATTTTTTCCATCAGCATACTCCACTGACTTTTATGTTTTTCTTAGACTTTCCCCCTTAATTCTCTTTTGACTATTCTAAATTTTTCTACCTGGCAAACTTTTAAAATTATGAAAATTTTAGATTACTGGAGGACTATAACATAACAGTGGCATAATCTGAATTTATTTCCTAAATTATCAGTAAACATTAGGAATGTGCATGGAATAGTATAGTACTAAGCACTGGGTACATGTGAGAGTGGTATGGCAAAAGTAGAAATACAAAAAATGTAAAACATGCTTTGGGTCTTTGAATACCTCTTTGTCTCATTAGAAAAGTTAGCTGTAAAATGTGAAATCCCAGTACACAAAATTGATAAAAGTTCAGAGCCATAGGAATCAGATGTCATATCACCAAGGCAGCTTGTGCTCAAGTAGAAGAATGTTGGTTAGGCCTTGAGTGCTGTAGGAATTCCCGGGACTAGAGTGGTTTGGGAAGGCTGCTTAGAGAAGCTGTTTGGGAAGGTGCTACTGGATGGTAAAGAAGGTGGGGTAGAAAGGAAGACGATATTCTAGACCAGAGTAACAGTGCGACCAAAGACCCATAGAAGGAAAGCACACACAGTTGACCGATGGATAGACAGTTTTACTGTAGCATGTAGCAGAGCATTTAACATGAGCTAGAAGTTTAGAAAAGGTCATTTGGGCATGATTTATAAAGATCACTGGATGTTAGATAAAGAATTAAGACTTTCTCAGTATAAACAATCGTAAGGCATTTGAGCATGAGAATATGATCACAGTGGTAGTGTTTTTATTTTATTTTTCTATTACAGTTTGCATTCAACACTATTTTGTATTAGTTTCAGGTAAACAGCACAGTGAGTAGACATTCATATACTTTACAAAGTGTTCCTTCCGATAATTCACGTGTCCACCTGGCACCATCGACAGTCACCACATCATTGTTGACTGCATTTTCTATGCTTTACCTTATATCTCTGTATCAATTTTGTGACTACCAATTAGTACTTCTTAATCCCTTCACCTTTTTTTAACCCCGCCACCCAACACCTCTCTCCTCTGGCGTCCATCAGTCTGTTCTCTGTATCTATAAGTCTGTTTCGTTTTGTTTGTTTATTTGCTTATTTTGTTCTTTAGATTCTGTATGCAAGTGGTATTTGTCTTTCTGTGTCTGGCTTATTTCACTTAGCAAAATACCCTCTAAGCCCATCCATGCTGTTGCGAATGGTAAGATTTCATTCTTTTTTTATGGCCAACTAATGTTCCATTACATATATTACAAGGTGGTAATGATTTTATAAGGTTAAAATAAAAGCAGCTCATGAAATTGTAGATGGATGGAGATAGGAAGAATGTGAGTTGCGAAACTACTGTAATCCACATTTGAGGTGCTACAAGTCTGAGTAAGGAAAGAGCAATGGAAACGGAAAAAGAGGTAGGCTTGAGAGAAAGATTTGGAGATTAGTACTGATGATAGGGACTCAAAAGAAAAGTGGTAAAAGATGATTCCAAAACTGCAGACACAGGTTACTGAGAGAATGATGACTCCATTATCAGGTTATTTTTGAAAACAGGAATGAAGGCTGATTTTTAGAAAATAATAGGTTCAATTTTAGACATGTTAAATTTCAGGTAACCAAAGGCCATGAACAAATAGAACTGTTCAGCAGAGAACTGAGAATATAGGCTGTGATCTCAGAAAAGAGGATGAGTTTGAAGATCTACATCTGTTATGTTTGATAGAGCCACACTCTACAGCTGCGGGGTGCAGAAGAGAGACCCAGTAGTCAGAAGGCTCAGGCTTCAGCTGTGGGAAGTTATTTGTTTATCATGGGTGGGAGCAAGCAGATTCTTCACAAGACAGGTATCCAGGAAGGAGGCAGATGTCCAGCCCTTAGAAAAAGCTGAGTCAGGAACAAGCCTCCACCTACTCACCTCCCAGATCCATTCTCCACAAAGCTATGTATTTATCCAACATAAATATCATCATGCATTAAATATCCAGTGGTGCACCCTGTCTCCTACCTGTTTAAAGTAAGCTATTCAGCATGTCATTTGAAGCCCTTCTGCTCCCTTTCTAAACTACTGCCAGCTCTTCCCCATTATTCTCACTCTGGCCACTCGGAGCTACTTGCAGTTCCATGCATGGTTCACACTGAAAAGTAATATTAGAAGAAGGGTTAAGAATTTGAGTCCAGAACCAAATTATCAGGTTTCAAGTCTTGCTTCAGCCACTTTTGCTCCAGGAGACGTACCTTTTTGTGCTTCAGTTTCCTCGTCTGTAAGTGAAGATAATAATACCTACCTGAAGGATTGTTCCCAGGAATGAGTTAAGACACATTGCATCCCAGTCAGTATATTTCTGTGTACTAGATATTGAGTATTATTTAATCACAAGAGATGGCCAGATAATGACAAGAACATATCCCAAGCCTGAGAAGATTTCTTAGGTCAAGAATCAAAGGGAAGACCCCAGGGTCCCAGATAGGTCAGGGACATCAAGAACAAGGGAATCTGATGAAGGCTGCCACAACAGCCAGTGCTATGTGCTGTTGAGTTGGCTTCAGCTCCTGATGACCCTATGGACGAGGGATGTCCACAATGTCCTGTCCTCAACAGCTCTGCTCAGTTCCTGTAGATTCCTGCCTATGGCTGCTTTTATGGAGTTTATCCATCTCATATTTGGTCTTTCTTTTTTCCTGCTGCCTTCTATTTTTCCAGCATGATTGTCTTTTACAAAGAACCCTGACTTCTCATTGATGTACCTGAAGTAGGACAGCTTCAGTTTTGTCATTTTTTGCCTCCAGACACCTTTCAAACTTAATTTACTCTAGGACCCACTCATTCATGGGCCCAGGGTACTCATAAAGCTCTTCTCTAACACCATACTTCAAGTGGGTCCATTTTTTTTCCTATCAGTATTCTCCACTGCCCAGCTTTCACATTTACACATAGTAATTGTATGAGGATGTGGGTGATCTTTGCCTTGGTCTGTAATGACATATCTTTTCTGTTCGTGATCTATCCTAATTCTTTTTCTTTAGATCTCAGTAAACTTCTCCCTTAGTAAAATGTGTACTTGATCAAGAGAGGGAATTTGCATGCTCCTGTTCAGCATGATGATCTGAGCACCCTGCAGTGCATGCACATATTATTACTAGCTATTATTATATTCCCAGTCCTCATAAAGATCCTGAATAAGTTAATCATAATAATATAAAATTGTTATTTAACTTATTAATGCTCTGTTGTGAAGATTAATGATATACATGTATTGAATACTTGCTCTGTTACCAATATATCTGTATCTCTACTTTCTTTTCATCTGCATAATTCTTAGGTAGGTATTATTATTCCCATTTTATAAATTATGAAATTGAAAAGTGAAGAGGCTTGCCTAGGATCACATAGTTAGTAAACAGTCAGGAAGTTCTTTTCTTTTTTAATTAACATGCTACAGAGCCTCTGGAGTTCTTGATATTTGCATCAAGACTTTTCCAAAGACTACATTATCTGCTAATAATGGGATATTGTTAGAAGAGTTTGGGTACATTTCTAACCTCTAACACATTTCCAGTCATTCAGTTTCAACATATAAGAAAGATGTGTCAATGGTTACTAAAGAAAAAGTCCCTTTACTTGTGGGTACATTGTTTCCTGGAAAACAAAAATTAGCTCTACCTTAAAACACTGTTCTCATTAATTACTCAAGTTTTTTATTTTACTACAAATGATTAGTATCTTAGCTGTACTCTTTTTGTAGACCATTGTGGAACAAATCCATTTTCCATAAATGCAACACTTAAGGTGTTTGAGATATCTATATCATATCTATGACTTATCTTAATCTATGTTGATTTCATTCTAGTTTACTCATATTTTTTTTAAAAAAGGGCAACCGGAACTGGACTTAATATTCTGATTGTAATATGAAAAATGTAGTGGTATTATCGATTTCTATAATCTGGATACTGTGTTTGATATTGAACTTTGACCTACCATAACTCCTTGGTGTTTTAAAAGACGTGCTATCAAGACATAGCTTCCCAGTATTTATATAATGATGCCTTAGTATGCTCATCTCCAGAATGGAGATAATAATACCTACTTTTTAGTGTTGTTCTGTTATTTCGAGTACTGAGTGCATGTCTGACACTAACAGTAATCTCTCAGCTATTACTGTTTAACCCTAAGTGCAGAGTTGTCCATTTATCCTTGTTGAGTTTCGTCAACTTATTTTTGACTCATTACCTAGCCTGTAAAAATTCTTTTGAATCCTGATTTTTTCCCAGCAGTGGTAAATAGGTCTGTTCTAAACTCTGTAACATTGATAAATTTAATAATGCCCCTCATTGTCTTTATTCAGAACATTAGAAAAATATTAAACAGTAAATAAAATAAAAATAGTAAAAATTTCCTTACCTGTGGGTAATTTATGTTTTTATTTATGTCACTTTGGGGGGGGGGCTGTTATTTAAAAGTGCCCATTAATAGTGGATAAAAAAGCTGTGGGACATTTACACCGTGGAATTCTATGCAGCTGTAAAGAAGAAGGATCTCTTGCCCTTTGGGACAGCATGGAAGGACCTGGAGAATATTATGCTAAGTGAAATAAGCCAGAGAGAGAAAGACAAATATGACATGATTTCACTCGTATGTGGAATGTAATGAACAAAATAAACTGATGAACAAAATAAACTGATGAACAAAATAGTTACAGAGACATAGAAGCATGGAATAGTCTTGATGAATTTCAGAGGGAAGGGGGGAGTAGGGGAGTGGGGGCGGAGAGATTAATCAAAGAATTTACATGCATATATGCATACCCTATGGATGCAGACAATAGTGTGGAGAAGGCCTGGGGGGACAGTGGGGCAGATGCCAGGTGGAAGAGATCAAGGGGGGGGAAAGGGGGACATCTATAATGATTTCAACAATAAAGATAATTTTTAAATAAATAAAAGCAATTACAGTGTTACATGGCATTGTGCTTATCAAAGCATTTACTTGCATAATTTTTAAAATAAAATTTGATTACTTGAAGTTTTCCTGCCAGTCAGTATTAAATTTGACCCCTTTAAGGAAGCAGTAATATTGAAGAACCTAACACTTGAGTAGATTATGCCATAGAATGAAGAAAACAATTATTTAGAAAAGAAAAATTTTAACCCTCCTCATCCTATGAAATATTATTCTCCATTTTAGAAGAAATTTTATCAAAAGTTACTAAACTAGTGCTCTGTTTTTCCTGGCTAGATGAACATCTACCAACTGCCACTACTGATGCTCCATAGATCTCTTCTGCCCTGACAAACGTGTTTGAGTTTGCCCAGTTCCTTCTTCCTGTGATTCCCTTTATTCTGCCATCATCTCCGTGCCCCCAGAGATCAGTCTTTGGCAGAGATAGCAGCACAGCGTTCGGTAATGCAGACACCTCTTGGTGTAACCACATAATTGGGTCACAGATTAGTATGATGCATAAAGTTTGAGGAAAATTCCTGAAGAAAATAAAACCTCTTGTTCCGTTTTTAATGGAACTACATAAAGGTTTCTCGTCAGCATCTCTGCCTGGCAATATCTTATGGCAACATGAGCAGACTTTTCTGAGGGCACTTTTTGGATTCAGAGCCATGCCAAAATTAGAAATAAATTTTCATTTTCAGAAATAGAGTTGAATGTTAGTAGATCTATATTTGCTTTGGAAAATATGGTCACATTTATAGTGGTGGGTGTTCTACAGAAATATTTTACTGCAACACACCATTCCTCTATGATAACTCGAAGAACTTTAGGAATTGACTAATAATAATTATACCTAACATGTATTGGGCACTTACTCTGTGCCAGGGACTGTACTAAGTGTTTTTTATGTAGGTTATCTCACTTGAATGTCATAATAGTTCTCTAAGATCAAAGTGTTATCATCATTTCCCAGTAGGGAAACTGAAACACAAAAGGTCTTAAGGGTCTTCTAGACACATTTAAATTGAATATGTTAATGCATTATGGCAGATGAGCTAACAGTATTAACTCCCTAGAAGCAGAATCAGTTTATGTGAATAAACCATTAAGATAATGCTACTCAGTGATAAAAAGCAGATTCTGTGGAAAATGGGAGCAGTTCGGGTAATATTCATAGCAACTTACACTTACAAAGGCAATTTATCGTTTTAAAAGCTCTGCTGCATACTGTATAGTATCTCCTCTGACCTTTATGGCATCACTGTAACTTGTAATGGGATTAGGCAGGGGTGGTAATGAAGGGTGTAGACAACAACTACCACTGGAAAGGCTGACCAGATCGACAGAGAAAAAGGAGTATGAAGGTCTTGATTTCAGGAGGGACATTGCCCAACACGGATTCCTTCCTCTTAATAGATCTGCCATGGAAGTTATCTAAGAAAGCCAATTTAAAATTTTTTTTCTTGGAAATATCCCATTCACCCACCAAGAAATTTTAATCAGATATGATTTAAGTTAGTGGATAAAGTCGTAGTAGATTTCCTAGGAGTAATGGCACTTCGATTCTGATAGCTGTGGGGTGAGTTAAAGACATAAGTAGTAGAGAGTGCTCTGGATGTGAGAAGGGGATCTTGGGGCTTGGTGGGAAGAAAGGGGCCCAAAAGCTGTGGTTTTCTAGTGCACTGGCAGAGTCACCTGTGACCTTGAGAAAGGAAATTACAAACACCTGCTACACTTCAAACTATGCTACCCACATGCCACAGACAGCTGTTTAAAGAGCAGGAGTGAAGGAATGAGAAGGTAATTTTGAATATCACCCAAGAATGAGATGATTGGGCTTCCTCTCTTCTTCCTTGAGACCTACTTGTAAAGCTCATTGTGTACCCTTCAGTTTCAGCTGACACCGAAGTATGAATGACTCCTCAGTTGATGTTTCTCATCTTAATTATTCTTTCTTTTCTTTTCTTCTTTCCATTAGAAAAATCTTTATAATAAGCACTTAGGGTGTTAACCATTTGGTAACCCAAAGAACCTAAAAATGAAAACAGCTCAATAAAATTGCTGTCTTCCCCCACAACTTCATTGTGTCTTTCCAGTTTAATTTCCTGTCAGTGGTAATACCAGCAGCCTGGTTCCTACCAGCAAAACCTTGGTGATATCTGAAGCATATCTGTTTCCTATATATTGCTCTCTCGTCGTGTTATACTTCCATTTCCATAGCCAGAACCCAGGCTCTCCCCTCTGACATGGGGAGGGGTGGCCTCTTCTGTACTCTTGCTTGTATCTGTTGCTTAATCATCACAACTAACTTCACCTTCCATGGCCATAATTTCTATGATGTTCTTTTTTTTAATAGCTTCACTTAGATATAATTCACATAGCATACAATTTACACTTTTAAAGCCTACAATTCATTGTGTTTGAATTATACACAGAGTTTTGCAACCATCACCACTTTAATTTTAAAACATACTCAATATGATCCCCCCAAAGAAATCCCATACTCATTAGTAGTCACACACACCCCCCCTTCCATTGCTTTCTCTCCCTAGCCCCTGGCAAATACAAAACTTCTTTCTGTCTCTATGGATTTGCCTGTTCTGGATATTTTATATAAATGCAGTTATATCATATATGACTTTTTGTATCTGACTTCTTTCACTTAGCATAATGTTTTCAAAGTTCTTCCATGTTGTAGCATGCATCAAAATTTCATTCCTTTTTATGGCGGAATAATATTCTGTTACGTGGATATAACATTTTATGAATCCTTTAATCCATTGATGAGCATTTGAGTTGCTTCCGTTTTTAGCTGTTATGAATAATGCTGTATGAACATTCACATACAGGTTTTTGTGTGGCCATGCTTTCAGTTCCCTTGGGTACATATTTAGTACTAGAGTTGCTGCATCATGTTACCTGTATGTTTAACATTGTGAGGAACTGTCAGAATGTTCTCCAAAGTGGCTCTGAACCCTTTTACAATCCCCCGGCCATGTATGAGGGTTTCAGTTTCTCCACAGCTTCATCAACACTTGGTATTGTCTTTGTTATTATAGCCATCCTTCTGGGTAGGGAGTGGTACCTTCTGATTTAGATTTGTATTTCCTTAATTACTAAGGATGTGAGCATCTTTGGAAGTGCATCTTCTTTGGAAAATCTATTCATATCCTTAGCCCGTTTTCTAATTTGGCAAATTACTATATTTTACTATATAATTGTATAAGATATTTTTTCTAATATATGTCATATATATGTTTATGTATATATTGGACTCAGCTTATATCAAATGTAGAAATAAATTTTGTTTTTAGGAATGTAGTTGAAGTTAGCAGATCTATTAGGATGGAAATCAATGAAATAGCAAATAGAAAAAGAATAGAGAAATTAATTAAGCCAAAAATTGGTTTTTTGAAAGGTCAAAAAATTTAACAAAACCTTAGCTAGACTGACCCCGGGGGTGAAATAGGTAACACCCAAATTAATAAAATCAGGGATGATAGAGGAGATACCACTTCTGGCTTTGGAGAAATAAAAGTGCTAATATACTATGCAGCTATAAAAAAGAAGGATCTCTTACCCTTTGGGACAGCATGGATGGAACTGGAGAGTATTATGCTAAATGAAATAAGTCAGTGAAAGAAAGACAAGTACCACATGATCTCACTCATACGTGGAATTAATAAACTGATAAGCAAAATAGATCCAGAGACGTAGAAGCATGGAATAGACTAAGGGATCTGAGAGGGAAGGTGGGGGTGGGGAAGTGGGGGGGAGAGGTTAATCAAAGAATGCATATGCTTATATGCACAACCTATGGACAGACATTGGTATGGGGAAGGCCTGGGGGGGGGGTGGATGCGGGGTGGAGGGGATCAATGGGGGCGAAAAGGGGACATCTGTAATACTTTCAACAATAAAAATAAATTTGAAAACAACAAATTTTAAAATAAAATATTATCAACTGTGTGATGGCAAATCAAATAACCTAGATGAAAGGGACAAATTCATAAAAAGACACAACTTAAAACTGACTTGAAGAAGAAAAAAGAAATATGCATAGACTTGTAAGATTAAAGTGATTGAATTAGCAATCCAAAAACTTCCCACAAAGGAAATCTCAGGGACAGAATGCATCATTGGTGAATTATAAAAAGTCTTTTAAGGAGGACAAAATGTCAATCTTTTACAAACTCTTCCAAAAATTAAAAGAGGAATGAACATTTTCCAATTCATTTTATGGAGTCAGTATTACTCTGATCCCAAAACTAGACCAGAACACTGCAGACCAAAATATCTTATGAATATTAATATAAAAGCATCAGTAAAATACTAGTTAACAGAATCTACAATATATAAAAAAGATTATACACCATGACCAAGTAGGATTTGTTCCAGGAATGACAGGAAGATTTAACATGAAAATCAGTCAGTGTAATAGACATATTAATAGCATTAGGCACAAAAACCCACACAATAATGTCAATAGATATAGGAAAAGCACTTAACATGATCCACCACCCTTTGTATAGCCTTTATCAGGTTTAGGAAGTTCCATTGTATTCTTACTTTGTTGAGTATTTTTATGGGGAAAGGATGTTGGCCCCTGTCATTTTTTCATCATTCTTTTTTCTTTCTGTTTCTCAGACTAGATAATCTCAGTTTGCTTATCCCAAAACTTCACTGATTCTTTCCTCTGCCAATTCAAATCTCCTGTTGAGCCGGTCATTCTGTTGGAATATTGTACTTTTGAACTCCATACTTTCTATTTTTTAAAATAATTTCTAGCTTTCTATTGATATTTTTTATTTGCTGAGATACCATTCTCATACTTCCTCTTAATTCTTTAGTCACGATTTTCGTTAGGTCTTTTAACTATGTAAAATCTTTTTAAAATCTTTGTCTAGTAAATCTAATATCTGGGCTTTCTCAGGGACAATTTTTATTGACTTCTTTAATTCCTGTGTAGGGTTATACTTTACTGGGGTTTTTTATGTCTTGTAAATTTTTTATTGCTAACTGGGCCTTTGAGATAATATAATGTGGCAAACCTGGAAATCAGATTCTCTGTCCCACCCTTCTGTGGTCTTTTTTGTTGTTGTTACTCTTACTACTTATTTAGTTAGTGAATGTCCTGGAGTAATTCTATATAAAGTCTATATTTTTTGTGTTGTGCTACCACTGAAGTGTCCATTTAGTTAGCTTAGCGGTCAGCTAATGACTGGACAGTCATTTCCTTAAATGCCCAGAACCAAGTCCTATCGCCTTTCCAAGGGGCTCTGTGTGTTGGGACATGATTTTAGTTACTTCACTTGGAAGTTTATAACTGCCTTACAAAGATTTCACTCTCTGCTTACAGACTGTCAAGGTCAGCCACAGGTGAAGGATTAGAGCCTTCTCTGGTCTTCCCTGGGCACACACACAGTCCTGCCCTTGCACGTGGCCTTCTACATTTCCAGGAGTGCCTTGGAGCTTTTCAGAGTACCCTATAGAGATGTCATTTTCCTTTTAATTTTTTGGCCATCCCCTTATTTGTCCTAACTTGTACCACTACCTATGTTACAACTGATTGTTTTTGACAAATGCCCTAGGGCTGTGACTGTTCACACAACCGGCTCTGAGTCACATCAAATAAAGACAAGCCCTGAGAATGGAGCTTTTCAGGGGCTGCCACATAGGTCCTATAGTGTCACTTCTCTGGAGATGGAGCTTTGGAGGCACTCTGAACCTGTTCCACCCTCTCCTGTGACTGCTAGCCTGCTAGTTTTCAGAGTTACCATAGTTGGGAGTCTGTTGGTCTCTAAGGCAACCATGGAGCTGGCAAGAGGGTAATGAAAATAGGGCAGCTTAAAACTCCACAGAGCTTGCTATGTTTACCAAAATTTAACTGTTTTTCTTGAATTGCTGCTTGGATTGTTATAAACATTTGGCTTATTGTCAGAGTTCTTAAAAAGTTGAGTTTGACTATTTTTCCCAGTGTTCTTGCTTATGTGAAAGAGCCAATTTTCATTACTCCCCCATTCCAGAAGTACTTCCCCTCTACTCATTTGTCTCTAAGCTCAGAATATTATATTTGCTTCTTAAAAATTGCTGAATTCTATTTTGTCATTTGAATTATTGTTTGGTACGTTTTAGAGCCTCCTGTTCAACTGTCCATATCTCCATATGTGTCACAATTACAATTATATGCTAAAGAAGGGACATTTTCCATTAAGCTGCTTCATTAACCTTCTACTAATATATTCGTATCTTTAACCCACTAAACCAAATGCTCACATATGTATACATGAGCTTTTCCTAGAATATTTGGATTGATGTTAGAATTAGAAATAGACAAGCCTCAGTGTTTAAGTAGATGCCAATTAAATAGTAATGTCTGGCTGTCTGAATCATAAATTTAAATTTCTACTTAAATTTATTACTCAAGATTCCTTCACAAAGTCTTTCCATATTAGCTCTACCTATAGTCATTTCAGTAATTCCTTCTACCCTTAAATATAAAATGCAGTGATGAAGTGGCTACACATATTGATATACATAGATAAGCTGTTACCTTAGCCCGATTTCAATTTCCCAGTTTGGTGGCTTCAACAAGTTGTGACTGAGAAGCTGAAGAAAAGTGCTATGATGATCTTCAGGTGCCTTCTTTAATAGAATTACCAAGGTTTTAAGACCCTTCTTTTGGCATAATCTTAAGGAAAGCTACAGGCAGTGAACCAAGCATCCTTGTGTTTGCTTCTTTACACGAAGGCCTCTAACTTCAAACTTAAATATGTCAGTTTAATGATTAAAAGCATAGGCTTAAGAGAAGAGCAGACCTGCTAACACCTAGAATCTCCCAACTGTGTGATTTAGACAAATAATAATTCTTTTAGTTTATAATTAAGGAACCAAAGGTTGTACACAATTATGTATATATACATATATATATGAACTATATAGTGGAAAATGTATTTTGTACAATATATATGATATATATGCACTATATAATATATTATAAAATGTATCTAATATATAGTGTATATATATAATATATAATATATTATATATTATAAAATATATATAAATGCTTAGCAAATCCCTGGCACATAGTAAGCATTAAGTAAATGGTAGATACATGTATTTTCAGATATATCTAGACAGATATGCAGGCATATCCATAGCATAGCAGATTATTAAACAATAAGAGTAGATGTACATGATGCTGAGAAAAACCCAAACTAAGATTTATTTATTTGTTTTAGAACTAGTAAATTTTAAAACCTTGGTTGAATAAAACTAAAACATCTAAATGAGATATTTTTAAATAAGATATTTCATAAAACCAAGCAGATTATTATAAAGGTATTAATTTATGCTAAACTTTAAGAATAAATATTTTTTAAGCATATAATATTTGAAACAATTTTTCTTAATTATAATTATAATTTTTCTTAATTATATCCTGAGCATTTTCAGGTCAAAAACTGTATGCTTTATTTCTTTATTTCCCCTACTAATGTGTGTACAGTGCCATATGTGTAGCACACACTGGAGATATTTATTATAGGAATGAGATGTTAATTTATGTTTTTAGAAATTGTTTATAATTTTAATGAATTCTGTTAATAAATTTAACAAATGTCCTTAGGAGTGCTCTTTAGTAGTTCTTAAAAGTTTCTGTACAGATTGTCTTGATATATCAAGGACTACAACTCTGTTACTGGAGTTGGTACTCAGAAAATCTTGCAAGTGCCATTAACCGTCAAAAAGAGACTTGATTTCATTCTCAAAAGAGTTGTCTCCACACCTCATGTTATTTTTAAATAATAGGTCTGTTATATCTATTATGTATATATTTAAGCACAGAAAAATAGACCTATACCTCACTCTAAAGGACAGCAATGGAAATTATAACTCACTTAGACATTTTTGAGTTTCTATAAGTGCCTATTCAAGTTTAGAAGGGGCTTTTCTAAAGTAGTTTTGTAGCAGTTCACACAGGTCTGACTATTTGAAGATCCTTTTATAATTTACATGTTTATATTTGTTTATTTTTGTTTTTTAATATATATATATTCTAATTTATATCCATAACAAACTTTAATTAATAATTTTTTAATACTTACAAATTTGTATGTTTATATATTTTTAAAAAGTTTTTACTACCTCTCACAACACTGGTGGCTATGAAAAAGACCTGGCCAGAACAATAGCATCTACAGGTAAATAAAACCAAGTAATAAATGCAGTAGGATAAAAAAAAAGAATATTTCATTTGTTATAAGGGGCATATTTCTATACATAACCTCTCTAAATCACTGCTTTAAACTATGAATTATAAAATTTATAACTACTAAAACTGAGTATCTACAAATTACGGATAATATGTTATTTGCAAATATTTGAATTTATTTTCGTTTAAAAATATTGTCTGTGTCTAGTGGTGTTTTTTTACTAGTAATTTTAGATTTACTCACACTCATAGTTCATTAAGGTAATTTTTAAAAATTTATAATTTCCTGAAGTAATTTATAAATTATTTTAATATTAGTGTGCACCCTGTTACAATTTATTGTCATCTTCAAACTAGAGAGACACAAGAGTAACTAGTACAAATATTAAAGGTATCCCTCTTTTAAAAAGGGCCAACAGACCAAAAACAATGAAACACCCAATGAAATGGAAACTCCCTGAGGGCAGAGATTTTTGTCTGTGTTGTTCACTTTGTTCCCAGCTGTAAAAGCAGCTGAGACACAATAGGTACCTAATAATTATTGCTGGGTAGAGAAATTTAATCTTTCAATTTTGCTTATTTTTCTATTTTAAAAAGTTTGCTAATCCTTAAGAGGTTACTATGACTCTCAAATGATTACTATGACTCCTAGTTGCAGTTTGAGCATGACCTTGTTGAAAAAATGACGAAGTAGATGTCAAATTACTCAGATCTGAAGCAGGTCAGCATTTCAGTGAGAGGAGGGAAACTAAGAAAGAAGTAAAACTAATAGGAAAGGAGGAACGGGTTTACTTGTAAGCTTTGCCAGTAACAATTTGGTATAAGATTTGGCTTTGTATTTTAAATTGTTTCTCACCCATTCAGTTGCATCACTTGATATGTACAAAAGAATAATGTGCATGTTTTATAAAATAGGTCAAAATGAAGTATTAACTAAACTTTAGGTATATCAGAATCACCTGCAAGGCTTGTTAAAACTCAAACCAAATGATTTCAGCTTGTCTGGAATGGGGCCCAAGAATTTGCATCTCTAACAAGTTTCCGTGTAATGTGCCACCTGTGGTCTAGAGACCTCACTTTAATGTAAATGATCATAATTCTCTGTTTACTATCCCTCCCAAGAAAGAAAATTAAAGTGCACTATCATTTTCTTTGCTAATAACAAATATATAGTCTAGTCTATAAAGGTCTGCATCATTCTCTTGATTTTTTTTAAGGAAATAACCAATAAAAAGCTTTTGTCAATGAAGCACTAATAAAATTCACTGTAACAACGTATGCGAAGTGTGATTTCTGTAAGAAAAGGCTTAATTGATACTAATCACCTTATAAAATGAGTAGCTTATTTGTGAAATCCAAAGGTCAGGCCATTCCTATTTGTCCAAGAAGAAAGAAGTATTTCCACATGTTAAATTCAGAAGAAACACTTATCCTTATTGTTGTAATTGTTACTCAAGGTTTTCCTGTGTAGTGTTGCTGCAGTCAAACTAGCTTTTCCAATGTATTATTACAGGTAATACAGCCACACTATTATCCACCGGGTTAAAATGTTGAATTTACTTTAAAATTTATGAATGCTGTTTTTTTGGAATAGTTATTTGAGTACCTTGTATGATCAAATTTTAAAGCTGGAAAGTATACCAGATTATCACCTGCTTCCCTCCCCTAGTTTACAGACATTCAGTTTGAGTGTTCTGTAATATGTTAGGTTTGGAGGCCCGCACAGAACTAGAAACTCACTGTCTTGATTCCTAGTTTGCTATTCTTTCCATTTCCCTTGGTGTTTACTTTACCAAAAGGTATTTGTAATCAAATATTTTCAAATATTTGTTTGATGAAGTGTTTAAGATTCATATATACTAGCATTATATAGCAGGATAGGAACAGATAGTTTGTCTGGTACAGAGACAATAAACTTTGTGCAACTATTTACATTCTTTATCTCTGTTTTCTTAATCTATTATTATCCAGATAAGATCAATTAAAAATTATAGGGCCTTGGTTTCTTTTTTATAAATATGTTTAGGATCGTCTTACATAGTAGTATTCATGGAAATAATCATAAAGACTATATATATTTCTATCACATGATGCTAGAAATAGGGCTGTGTGTTTCTTTATTCCTCTGGTGAAATAAAATACAGTCCCCGTGTCTCTATAATAAAGGAGTCATTTGAATATTTAATAACATACTTCTGTAGAATTCAGGATTTATTGTTAAATTTTGTTTTCTAACTTTTTTTATCTGCTCTATTTTTCTATTTCTATTTTAATAGTAGAGACCAAATATTCCTTTATTGACATTATTGAGAAATAAGATCTTCTTAAAGATTATTTCACTTGTTACATAATTACTGGGGGGCGGTGGGCAGGCGCAGCTGGGGCAGGAGCTGGGACCATGCCCAGAGACTGTCCAGTAGCAGCATGACGCACTGCCAAGCACACTGATCCTCTAGTGCATGGTGGCTGGTGACAGGGCAGCGGGCAAGATGTGCTACTCATGAGCTATGCCAGTGACACCTAAACAGAGGAGTAGGTACCCACCGTCTTCCACTCCTACACAGTCAACATCACCATTTGGGTGCAAACGGTACCTCCTGGGACTCTGGGACACAGTAGACAGACAAATTATGATCACCCAGCAAGACCATAATCGCCTGAGGCCTCTATCTCATCCAGTGACTGATGTCTCCCTTATATGCTTCTCTGCGGTCAGTCTAGCCTCATTTCACAGTGTAAACGGAGCGGGTACCAGAGCCTAAGGGATACATACCAAATGCCCTCTTTCAGCAGCAGCTCACATCGATCTCTGAGGTGACCCAAAAACTTTGGCATGACTGAATAAGAAAGAAAAGCCTATATATGTGGAACAGAACCGAAACAGTTCCAAGATAGGAGCATGCTGCTTTGTTCGGGGTTCAGCTTTAACCCAGAAGGGCCTGAAGGCTGTATTTGATGAGGCTGTCAGAGCCGCTCTAACACTCAGGAAACACGCAGGGGAAGAAGAATAGGATCGGGATGTATAAACTGTTGAAATGGTCCATTTCTCAGATAGCATACGAAATGCTACATTATACCCAGACCACTTATAAATAGTGAAGCAGTTTAAAACTTGATGTGGGTGTGGGGGTTGGCGGGGTTGGAGGGGTTGGAGGGGTTGGAGGGCTGTCCTCGGAATTCTGTAAAATTCATTAAGAGTGTTTCCTAAATGTCCAGGAAGCAACAAACAGAATCTGAAGCCACAATTCATTATAAATACTTGATCTCAGCTGACTCTGATCTGCATATGCATGAGATAAAACTCCATAAGGGAAGAACCATTCGAAAGTAGTAGGCTGCACAGCAGGATGGGAATAATTCACATTCCTAACAGCCAGAATGGAAAAACCTCCTAATATATGGGGCGAGTAGAGTTATCAGGAGGATAATCTACACCCTGGAAATGGGGGTTTATTGAATCCTAGAGGAAAGTCTGTCTAAATCTACTCTAACAAGACTTAAAAGCAAACCTGGAAAGGGTCAAAATGATCTCAGATAACTACATGCCCAAAAAAAGGTCCAACACACTT
Organism: Miniopterus schreibersii; assembly: GCF_964146895.1. Taxonomy (NCBI): domain Eukaryota; kingdom Metazoa; phylum Chordata; class Mammalia; order Chiroptera; family Miniopteridae; genus Miniopterus; species Miniopterus schreibersii. The sequence continues at coordinate 72,539,510 of NC_138107.1, read as the reverse complement.
TAAAGGAATACAAGAAAATCCAGCACTCGCCACAGTAACATTCACGTGTATTAGTTTTCTAGGGATGTTGTAACAACTTACCACAACTTGGTGTGGCTTCAAACAGAAATGTATTCTCTCACTGTTCTGGAGGCCAGCGCCTCAAATTAAGTTAAGCAAGGAGAAAGCAGAGGGAGAGTGGTGTGATCCGGATGCCGCACTGGCTGCGGGTGGCGCAGAGAAGTTCCCCGACCTTGAGGGGCCAGCCGAAGCCGTGCTGGAGGAGGGCGAGCTCCAGCACAGGAGTCTGTTCAACGTGCCTCTCAGCTTGTCGAATGACTTGGGGCCCTTATGAATATTGATTTTTGGATGGTATTATGGTTGAAGTTGTAAGGAACATCTGCTGAACAATGCTGGTTAATGTTCTTTCAGTACACTAATTTCAAGAACCATTGAGAATTCTTCAGGGACAACTATAATAATGAAAAACCCCTCTGGGAAGGTAGTACAAAGAGGAACTCCCCTAAATGTCGTGTAACAGCCTGGCAGACTGCTTAACCCAAGACATGGTATCTGGCAAGCGCCGCTATGAAGACTGAAAAGTGTATGTCCAAGAAAATGGCACTTCCACCGTGATGAAGCCCAAGCAGCTCGGCAAGCGCTGAGAAAGAGAAGAAACTGTTTCACGTTTGTGAAGAGTGGGCAAAATCTGACCAAGTGGCTCTTGTGGAACATCTCATTTCCCAGACCTGTCATTACCAACATGGGCACATAAACTCATGTTTTTAAACTTCTATTGCAGAAAGATTTCTGGAACATACTGTGCAAAATATTCTGTCATATCTATAACACCAGACCACTGTGTGCAAAAAATGGTATGTTATAGAAGATACTCATCAAGAGAATGGTCAGGACAGATTTTCTAAGACAAGACCTAGCAGAATAAGAAGAAAATAGAAATAGTTGTGTCTCCCAAGTTTTTTTTTTTCTTTCAAATCATTTTAATAACCTGGCCGTGAGTAAAAATCATGATTGTCTCGCACAAGCGTGATAAAAGGTAGCGACACTGGATTCCAAAGAGCAAGGCTAGTAAGAAGGCTTCAGGACACAGATTGAAGAGCTTGGTTTAGGAAAGTCTCAGAGGGGTAGCAGGCGGCAGGGGCAAACATGAAATTTAAGGGGCCCTCAAAGGGCAGGGCATGGTTGCTGGGTCATCAGCACCAGTAAACACTTCTTGATGGTGATTCAATGTCAAGAGTGTTTGTCGTCTGGGGAGAGCCGAGCAGGATGGGCCGAGCAAGTCTTTTGTCCCATGGGGCAGACTTCCTCAGGGTATAGACCCAGTCTCCCTGTTCTTTGAGGTAATGGTAGAGAAATGTGACCGTGCTGAAGCCAGAGGGTCCAACTCCTTCTGCCGTTTCTTTTACAGAGCTTTCATTTATCCTGAAACAGTGAGATAAAAAAATCTTGATGGAGATCGGGGAGACATGATTTATGCAGAATCCACTGCCAAATTAAAACAAGCAAAGAAGTTATTGTGAATACAGTGATGCTCAGAAGAGAGTAAAGTGGTCTTCAAATGGGAAGATAAAACATTGGATAAAAACACACTGGAATACACGCAGATTCTCAGGAGCCACGTGGCTTTTGTCAGTATGTGAGAGAATGGTCATAACTCCACTGGCAGAATGTGGGCTGTTGGCATGTGAAATACACTGGGCTCCTCACTGTACAGCAATTTTGCACTTAAATGTGAGGAATGGTATGATGGTGCCATGCTCCCAAGACTGTCCCTTTGCTTTGGGGGATGTAATGTCCCCAGTTATCACCTTCCTGGATGTTGGTTGTGGAGTTCAGTAACAAAGGCATTGTTTCTACATCAGGAGGTAGCATTGTAAGTGATGAACACAGTAGTGTAAGCTGTCAGAACCTAAAGTGGTAAGAGTGTGGCATTGCCCACTTGCAATACCAGCATGGGCTGGTAATGAGTGATTCATCTGGCCCCATCGGGTTGTGGGACTGTAGTGTGCCAGGACAGCCATAACAAAATGCCATAGAACAGAGGACTTAAACAACAGACGTGTATTGACCACAGTTCTAGAGGCTGAAAGGTTAGTTTCGTCTGAGCCCTCCGTCCTCAGTTTTCTGACTCCTGTCTTCTCGCTGTGCTCTCACATGGCCTTTTCCTCTGTGCACGTGTGATCCTGGTCTCTCCTCCTCTTTTTATAAGGACAACAGCCCATTGGTTTAGGGGCCCACCCATATGACCTCATTTAATCACAAGTACCTTCTTAAAGGTCCTATCTTCAAATAGTTACATTGGGGTTAGGGCTTCAATTTATGAATTTGGGGGGCGACACACAATTCAGTCCATGGCAGGGACACAGAGTATGGAATGTATCCCAAGGACTAAAGGCCCATGCAGAATTGGTGTGCTGTATTTGATTGTGTAACGAGGAAAATCAGTGGGTACTTCAGTAGCAAAATTGAAATGTAGACTCTTACAGGTCTTTTGGACCCCTGTACCTCTGAAGGGACTTTTTTCAATAGAGCCTGGTAGAAAAATCAGGAAAAGTTTTCAGATTCCAGTTTGATAAGTTCCAGATTGTCAGTAGGCCGTACAAGTATATAAGCCTGAGGTGGGGCTTCCTAAATGACTCTGTTGCCTAAGCTGGACCTCTCCTGCTTTCCTTCCCAGCAGCCACTTCTGGCTCCAGATAAATAGGCATACCTTGACCTCATACTTGCTTAAGATCATCAAAGCCATGCTGTCTCAGTGTTACCAGAGCCAGGCCGAGGAACTAAAGGAACAAACCTCCAGTTTTCTGGTACTGGAATCCATCATGAAAGGAACACAGTGGGCCTGCAGCTGACTGAGGATAGTTGACCTTCTCAGCACTGCTGACTACTTGAGTACTATTACCCAAAAATGTGTCTTGTCTTTCATGAGTGTGTAGGATTTCCTGTTCCTCCTTTTTTCCTCTCTTCTGCTGCTTCCCCATGTTTGATTCTAGATAAATAAGCCAGTCAGAGAAAGACAAGTATCACACGATCTCACTCGTATGCAGAGTCTAAAGAACAAAATAAACTGATGAACAAAATAGATCCAGGGACACAGAAGCATGGAACAGACTGAGGGATCTCAGAGGGAAGGGGTGTGTATAGAGGGGTCAATGGGGGAAAAGGGGATCAGTGGGGAAAAGGAGTGAATGGAGGAAAAGGGGACATCTGTAATACTTTCAACAATAAAGATAAATTTAAGAAAAAGTAAAATCTCCTGGTTAATGTGTTAATAAATGCTGTATTGTAAATTAATTAAAAGAGTTGTGAACTGCTATAGAACCCTCTGCCTAAACTCTTCTGTCTTCCTGTTGCCCATATTATGCTGAACTCTCTCAACATGCGTGATCTGGCCACTTTTTTCTTCTGCAGCCTCAACTTTCCCCACCTTCCTGGGGTCTTACCTCTCCTTCCCGGTTCCCCATACTGAAATGTTTGGGGGTCTCTTTCCTGGACTCTTATACACGCTGTACAGTGTGCCTGAGACATACTTTTGATCTCTTCCCCGGCTCATTCCTGATTATCCTTTATTCTCCTGCAAAGCCTAAATGTAACCCCTTCCAAGAAAGTATCCTATTTATCATCGTATATTTAGCCCCCAGCACAGTACCAGGCACGTTAGGAATTCAGTAAATACTTGTTAGTGAATGAGTAGTATTCAACCTAAATGCAAAGGATTATAATAATTTTTGATTATATGTATAATTGTATAACTGGTAAATTTTCAAATCCCATTTAAATAGAAAAAAGCAGTAGTAGTTTATTCTTTAGTATTTATATTATATACCCCTTTATACAATGTTTCACATTTAAAATGGGTCATTGTCTGCCTCCTTATAATTGCTGTAAGGGATTTGTAAGCGCCCGTGTGGTCATTCATTTTGATTTGAGTTTAAAAAAAAAAAATCAAATATGGTGACTGTTGTAACAACACAGAGAAGAGGATTATCATGGAAAGGCTTTTCCTCTTAAATTCCTGTCTGGTGAAAATGAGCTTATCAGAGTATTTTAAAAGGTAGTCAGAAGATTTAGGTTGTTGATATAAAATATCAAAAGCATGTGTTTGTAGAGAAATATAATTCTAAAAGAGACATTAACAGTATACCAAGTGATCACAACAAAGTTATGTAATTGGGTTGTTCCATTGAGCTCTCCTTTTTGTAAAATTGGTGAGGTTCCGAAGGAATTTTTTTCAGATGCATCTGCTCGGCACAGAGAATGGGAACTAAAGGTAGTATCAGACAATTCTAAGAAAGTGAATGGTGTGTGACCCTTTTTTTTATTTGCTTCACAAGTAATTTACTTTAAAAAAAAATTAACATCTGCTATTTTGAAGCTAATCTTAGTGTATTGAATGCTCTTAACCATTTCTCAATCCCACAGTCTTTTTATCTTGCTTCTCCTGCTGTGTTCCCACCACCCCTGATCCCATTAGCAAACCTTGAGACCGCCTCAGACTTACCAAAGTACTGCTTTGGTTTCAGCTGCTCTTCTGCAAGAGGAAGTGAATGTTGGGGGTTTTCTCTGTGGTACAGTTGTGATAAAGCTGTGGTGGTCTTATCTCTCTCTTAGGTAGTGGCTCTTTATGACTACACAGCGAATCGATCAGATGAACTAACCATCCATCGCGGAGACATTATCCGAGTGTTTTTCAAAGATAATGAAGACTGGTGGTATGGCAGCGTAGGAAAGGGACAGGAAGGTTATTTTCCAGCTAATCATGTGGCTAATGAAAGTAAGTTTTATGCTCCCTTCCTGGTTTACTAATATGGCATAACTGATAGTAAAGATGGTATCATTTTCTACCCTTTAATTTACTGTCTTTGTAACTTTTGCATATGTTTACCAATGAGTATTGCTTTTCATTTTCATGCTGCAAAAAAAATAAAAGGGGGAGGCACTAGTACACCAGAAAGCTATTACATTCATCCCAGGCGACCTGCCCATCTACCTACAACCTAGTTCTCCAGCCCCTTTCCCCTGCCACCTGCTGCATGCACTTCACGCACAATTATGTCAGCTCTTCTCTTGCCACAGTGTCTCCTCGGTTGACAGGCACTTTAAGAACCTCTAGTTCCCCAACTTCCATTCCTTTCCTTCAGCTACCTCGGCCTAGCTGTTACCGATTACCTACCTGCAGTAGGTTATTTCATTCTTGAGTAAATTAAGCCTTCCTTTGTGAAAGGAAAAAGAAAGGAGCTGGAGGAGGAATTCTAAATACAGTTTCTGAATGTGGTAGATTTCCTACTAGCTGTAGATTTCACCTTGAGAGGTGAAAATCGAACACAGAGAGCCTGAAAATAAAGACTAGAAGAACAGGGAGAGAGACAGTAATGCTTCTTCAGAAGAATGCTTCCTATCGGCAGTTAAAGTCATAGTGTGGTAGGAAAAGCACAATTCTCAGGGGTCGGGAGCGCTGATTTCAAATCGAGCTTCTCCACAGCTGTTACTGATGTGCCTCAGTTTCCTCCTATAAAATAAGGAAGTTGAGCTCTGTCACCTCTAAGTTTTCTCCCAGAAATCCTAAAATCATTTGGTTCTGATTTCAAATGTAGTATAGGTAGCCTAGAGATTACTCTGTTTTGCATATTTACTTTTAAGTCTTTTGTTTCTGCAAAGAAGTAATTATTATAAATTATAGTTGCTTTTCAGACTAGCCTGTGAAACCCCATTTAACCTAAACAGTGGCTGAACAAAAGTACTATTGATTCCTAAACTAAATTCTGAATTTTTGAGAGCAAAGGAGATGGCAGAGGAAGAAGAATTCCTTCCATGAGTACTGAAGGAATTCCTTTCATGAGTGCTGAAGCCCAGATAAAATATTTTCTCTTTGGCACTTTCTACCACCTTGTCTTCACCCTGGTACTTCCCAGTGCTCCCCTGCCCCGTCTCTCAGGGGCTCCCAGTCTCATTGCAGCTTCCTTCCTCAGCTTATCTGCTGCTCTCAGCAAACTCCTCCCCTCAAAAGTTCCAAATGTCTCAAAAATTACCCACTTCTCTCTCACACAACAAAATTCTGTAGTTCCTCTGTGCCACTCTTCTAATTCTCTTCCCGAGTAATAAATGACTGATAGCTCTAAAACTCTATCGCATGTATATTTTTATGTTTAAAAGAAGATGCATAATGAAGAAAACATAAGGCAATGTGGAAGGAGGAAGTTTTAGGACAGGTTAATATCCAGTCATCTCCCAGAAGATCTGCACTTCTAACTTCCAGATTGTCTCAATATCCAAGTTTCTTCCCTCTCCTTCCCAGTGACGGCTTTCCCACAGGGTCAGCAGCTGGAATGCAGTTTCTGGTTTTAAATCACGAGCCGCCTGCACAATCATAGTCACTCTGGAGGATATCTGTCATTTTAACTAGATATTGCAATTCATTGTTAACCCAAATACAAATGAAAACATAAATTTTTTTAACTTGACAATGTGAAAAGATTGTGTATTTCCAGGCAGGGTGGTATTAGGTGCTTTAACTTTAGAATCTAGTTAGTTTGCAGAAATAACCTCTTAGGCTTCCAAACCTGGGGAGGCTATAGATATTTGATTACAGTGGGTTAAAAATCCAGTAAAATTTTTCTTCCACGGTATCCCAAGTGAGACTTCTGAAGTATACGGTAATGATGGTTAGTGGTTATATACAGAAATTAATGGTCTCAGGTAGTGACTATTCTTCAATTGCCATAATTCCTCATTGTATCCCAAAATAATTGATGTTTTGTCATCAGTTATTGCTTGTTGGAAAAGTCTTATAAAGTCCAGAACAAACAGAAAAAATCCTCAGATACCTGAGAGTATAATTGAATTCTCACTTCATCAGAGACTTTTTTTCTCCTTTCGTCCTACTTATTACCTGAATTTAAGAAAATGTTGCGTGCTCTGTTTTAACAGTAGAGAAAAAATGGCTGTCAACAGAATATTTCGCTCTAAAAATAGTAGAAGTTGTCCTTTATCTTTATCCAAAGCCAAGTATACAAAGCAAATGATCTAAGGAAGTACATATCTGAATAGAATCTGTAGCAACTGTTCAATGAGAGCCATATCCCCTAAAGAACTACACAATGGAAGATACTGGTACCCCATTATAAAGAACTTACTCCCTTTGTATCTTAAGCCACTGGAAAGAAAAACATGATCAGCTTCCCTTAATTACATTTAACATCTTTTCCAATAAGAGATAAAAAAAGCCAGTGATGAAATCGATCCATACACAAAGCCAGTTAATGCATCTCATAATCTTAGAATTTTGATTAGGTGAATTTTAACAATTTATCTCAATTCAGAGTTGCCCAAGTCATTTAACCAAAATAGATTTTCCTTTTAGCCCTTTAAAATTCCCAGCTGACTTTTTAGATTCAGCACTGTGTGTAGACTAAATAGATTATGTAGATTATAATTTTACATTATAAGAATCTCAGTTTCAACATTGTGAATAGATTCACTATCGTGTACAGTCCTTGCCTCATGCTTATTTCATACCACCTTCTCCACATTCCTGCCTGGCAAAATCCTACCTGCTCTTCAGAGTCCAACACAGCTACTGTTTCTGCCATTAGGCATCTGCCATCCCCACATCAGTTTGTCTTTGTTACTACCTCTCTTTCAAGGAATGTCACATTCTATTTCATATCACAGTTCCCTGTGAGCATATGTCTCTGCCCAGACTGTAAGCTCCTGAGAGCAGAGACTGCTTTGGTCATCTTCATGTCTCCTCCAGCAGTGCCTCGAAGGTACCACGCATATAGGAGGTTCCTGGTTAATGTACATGGAGATAAAATGAAACACCTGCATAACTACATAAGTGAAAATGACTCCTTCTGTGTTTCTGAAACCCTGCTGATCAAAACTTTACAGTTATAAGTTATGTTCTTTTGATAACTAATGTGTAAGACCACAAATCGCTTTAGCAGTAAGTGCAGGGAGCTTATTTTTACACCAACTGCTTTAGTGTCATGTCTGTCCCCCCTCCCCATGGTTGTTTTTCCCTGTTGAAACAGTGCTCCTCAATTTGATTACTGGAATTTCTTTTTCCAGCACTGTATCGAGAACTGCCTCCAGAGATAAAGGAGCGATCCCCTCCTTTAACCCCCAAGGAAAAAACCAGAATGGAAAAACCCTTTTCAACTTCTCAAAAGGTAATGTTTTCGAGACTATGTATAGCATTTGTACTTTGATTTTCACTCCCCCTGGAGAAAATATTACTTTATTTTTCATGCTTATATCCTTTATTTTTTACATTATTATTTCTCATGATATTGGCACCAACATTATAAAATATATAAGGCAAATATTATTATCGCCATTTTCCAGATCAGGAAACTGACGAGGCTCAGAGAGTAAAGTAGACCTCAAGTCAGAGCCCAAGTAATGGGGCAAGGACCCAGACTTTAAGTGTGATGCTATTTCTACCCTGTACTTGTTTCTGTAACGGTGATACTGACACTTATTTCCCCACCTGAGGGGTACACATGTATGCTGAACTTTGAAGCCAACAGAATAAAGATGTTCTATCTTCCTGGAGCATTCCTTTTACTTGCTGGTAATTTAAAATGTTTTCAGATTGAAATGAATATGGGTATATTATCAGTCAGAGAAATGTCATGTTTTTTAGCCTGGGCCTTCAGATCCCTCAGTCAGTGTTCTTCTGATGTTAGTAGTACTTTGGAACAAAGTTTAATAAGCAATGTGCCATCATGTATCTTACTTAGTGAACTTATTTTATTCTGTGACATTAGCTTTTGCCTTAGACTGAATAACTTCACTTCTTGATACCATGAACAGGTGTATAAAGTTTTTTGACTGTCGAACCTGTCATGTGTCATTAGTCATTCAGCCTATATCTATGGAGTGCTTACGCTGGCGCTGAGCATTCAGTGAGGAAACAAGACTGAGTAGGCAAAGCACTTGCTCTTGAGCTGGCAGGCTGGCGGGTGAGACACCTGCAAACGGGCAATTACAACGGACTATGGTAGGAACTATAATGGAGATACGTGCACAGTTTATTGAGAACACACAGAAAGAAACCCTCTAAATCTGCCCGGTGGAGTCCAGGAAGAGTTCCCCAAGGAGCTCATGCTTGAACTGAGGCTTATAGGATGAAAAAGTATGTGCTAGGTTAGATGATCTTAGGAAAAGCATTGTAACAAAGGGAACAACTTGAGTAAGGTGTGGTAAAGTGTAGTTATTTTGTGGAGTATAGGGCCTAATGGAGAGAAGGGGAGGAGAAATGCAGGAGTCAGACGGCAGATCACGGAGAGCGCCTAGTGTACTCTGCTAAGATGCTTAGATTGCATTCGTCAGACAAAGGGGATCCCCAGGAGAAGGGAATTCAGGAAGTGACATGTGCAGATCTGCATGTTAAAAGTATTCTAGTGGCAGCATAGTGATAAGGTTAGCGGTAGCTAAGACCTGGGACAGGGAAGTAAGTCAGGAATCCATCAAAATAAAATGTAGAAGCCTGCACTAGTGGGAATAGAGGGGAGGGTATAATTGACAGGATTTTATAACTGATTGGATGTGATCAGTGATGTTGGAATCGAGGAATTGTGCTAAGAGCCCTGGCTTATATAAGTGAATGGATAGTGGTACCACAGAAATAATAAAAGCATAAGGAAGATTTGGGGAGATAGAAACAAGGAATGTAGGGAGTAGGATGTGATGAGTTCAGTTTTAGATATCTTGATTTGTTAGTAGTGTTTATAGTGCTCCCAGGTACAGGGAGCTCTAGGGAGCCAGAAATACGGGACTGGAATTTGAAAGAAGGCAGGGCTTCAAAATAAAATGGGGAGGCTTGAGGGTGTTCATTGTATTATATCAGTAGAGTTGAAGCTTGTAATGAAGGAGCTGGAATAAACATTGTAGACTTCTGAGAGAAAAGTCTAAGGACAGAATTCCAGTTGAACACTGTTATTTAAGGGACAGTCAAAGGAAGAGAAGATTAAGAAAGAATTATCAAAGGGGAAGGAAAGATCCAGAAAAAAAAGAAGTCTCCTGGAAGCCAGGGAGAAGAGAGGTTCAAGGAGGGTATCTAGTCAGTAGTGTGAGAAATGGCCAGTCACTTGGGTTGTCTAATAAGCATTTGGTAATGCAGAGGACCTTGGCACCTTTGCACTGGTATCAAGGGTTGATGATAGTTCAATAAGGATTGAAGAGCAGAATGGGGCCTCAGCAAGTGAACTCATTGGAAATCATTCCCAGAGCTTCACTTGAAGAAAAAACGTGAAGGAGTGCCTGGAGGGAGACCCACTTCTAGCAATGACTTTTTAAATACTGGAATGACAGTATTTATTCTGAGAAGACAAAGCCAATGCACGGGTTCAGGTTCAAGATAGATAAAGAAAGCACACATGGATCTTGGAGAAAGCAGGTGTTTATTGGAAAAACAAGTTGATAGATTAGTATTGCCTTAGAGCAGTGGTTCTCAACGGAGGGTTATTTTGCCTCCAGGAAGGCATTTGGCAGTATCTGGAAATATTTTTGCAAATATCTGCAAGGAGGGTGACACTGCTACTATCTAGTGGGTAGAGGTCACAAATGTTAATAAACACCCTAGAATGCACAGGACAGCCCTCAACAAAAGATTATCTGGCCAAAAATGTCAACAGTGCTGAGCTTAGAGCAGTACCCCGCTGAGACAGATAAATATCAGTGAGGATGCAGATAAGTTAACAAAGTGGAAGTCTAGAAATTAAGGATGCCTACATGTTCTGAAAAACAAAGGAAGGTCCACTTCAAATGTGAGGGCGAAAGGCATGAGATAAGAAGAAGAATGGTGACGGTTAGAATACCTGAAAAACAGTAGGAGCAGGAGCCCATTGGGGACATAAAGAGAGGAGTTATGGGAGCTGCTGTTTGAGTTCCATAAAAACATAGGGGACGTAATTCTAGGTAGTTGGATTTTTTCTTCAGTAGTGCTCAGCATCTAGGACATAGCAGTGGAGAAGACAGAGTTGGTTTGATACATAATTGGAGCTGTGGGTATGATAGAAGCCAAGAGGATAAGAGACTGATAGCATTTGAGAGAGTCACTGGAGTGACACATTACGGAAGAGCAAGCCAGATTGGAATGGATGTGGGATCAGAAGCCTGGCCAACTTAGAAAGCAAGGTTCTCTGCAAGGCTGCCCTAAGCCGCCGGTGCCCGGGTGGAGGAGGAGTGTCATGCAGTAAGGGAGTTAACAGCTTGGAACTCTGGCCTGTAAATGAAGAAACTTGCTTAATTTAAATGTTAAGCAGCTCAAGGTTATGATAAATTCATGAAGCTATATGTAAGAGCTCAAGCCAAATTGAAGGATCTGTTACTTGAATTGAGCTGGCCAAGGAACTAGGACCAAATGTTGCATAGATTTTCTCTTACCTTGCTGACCGCTCATGAGTATACATGTGTTTCTGTGTCCAAGCGTTGCTGACCAGTGACGGGATAACTCATCTCTGCGCTTACATTAATTTAAGTAATTTTAAATACCTTGCTGACTGGTCACGACTGAAAAGTAACTGGCCACACGGGCGAGTTCTGCCTCTAGATAGCCGGTCAGCAAGGTGTTAAAATTCCAGATGATTGCAAGAGTTAGGGTGAAGGGGACACTGAACCGAGAGCTGAAATCCTTAATTCTTGTTGTAGAGCAGATGTCTCAACCATAGCTTTATATTGAAATCACCTAAGAAATTAAAAATATATATACTGATGCTTGTCCCCACACACACAGATGGACTTAAATGGTCTGGAATGGGACCTCAGCGTGGGTAGATTTCAGAGGCCTTCCAGGTGATTTTAATGTGCAGCCAACATTGAGAACCATTGTGTTAGAGTGACCACAACGTCCCAAGGTAACAGCTGCAAAGATAAATAGAGGGTGTTGGAGCCAGGTGTGACGGCACCCAAGGAGGAGTGCTTTGAATGTATAGTAGCCTAAAATCAGCAACAGAGAGCTGAGGCCAGTGCTAGCTCCAGGCCCCTTTGGTTCATGGTTGAGTTATGTGAGAATGAACAGCCTATACTGCAAGGAACGGAAAGAAAAGTGGTTTCTCAGTAAAACGCCAGTTTCACATACAGCAAGGATAAAAGGCAGTGGTTGCCCGTGGTGGCATGGGGACTGCAAGGGATACAGTTGAAAGGATTAGCAAGGAATTTGACTATGGGCAAATGCTACATGTGTAATATTATCCACGTTTGGAATTCACCAGCTTTAAGCATTTACGAAGATGATAATGTAAATTTTCAAAATATTTGTAACATTGGCATAGTCATCAGGACAGCTGATGATATTTGTAGTTTGTGTCAGGAACTGTGTAAGAGGCTACGATAGACACAGTCCTCAGTTGTAGTAGTTCACTGGTATCCCTGGTGCTGGCGTATGCTGAGCTTGGAAATTGGGGTTTCCTAACCCCCACCTCTGTGTGTTCCTGGCCGATAGCCTTGAACTAATTTGGACTCAGCCAGAGGAGATCTAAGGAGCTCTTGCTGGCTGCCTGTGACATTGGCATTGCCCCTTCCTCTTCCTGCTGCTCCTGTGTCACCATGGTACAGACCTCTCCCCTGCTGCCAAGACCCCCCAGCTCTCACTGCCTGTGCCACTCCTCTCCTGGGACTCACTGCATTGTAGCCTCAGTTTAGACTGTAGTTGATTTTCTGGTCTTCTGCACCTTCTCCTCTCTTAGGCTGATCTTCATGCTTAACATACAGCTTTGTATTCATATCACAGCAGACCCGTTCTTGAACCTTGAGGAGTACTTCAGGCTAACCCACTGCTGCCTAAACTCAGATTCTAATAGGTCTCAAGGAACTTGCAGGCATGCAAAGTAAAACGCTGAAAAACATAAAATAGGTGAAGCAAGGGGGTTGCAGAGGATGAGAATCCATTTGGACAGGGAGTAGAAAGGTCCTCATGGAGGAGATGGAACTTGAATTGGGCTTTAACGTTTAAGACACATAATTTCTTTTGTTGAAGAACATGATTTGTCTGCTTTGTCTGAATCCATGCATTAGAATAGACTCCTACATATATTTTTCTTCTTACGAATTTACCACTTGTATAGTTGGACAATGTTTTACTTCCCTGTGGGAGGAAGTGTAAAGAATGATCTACACTTGCGTAAAAAGAAGTCCCTGAGAGCCAGTAATGTTGTCCCAGGTAATCAAAATGTCTCAGGTGCACTCTGAGTCATGACGCAAAAACCCAGCCCTTGAGAAATGTGTAACTGGGCTTCCTCAGCACCTGGCATAGTTGCATGTCTTCAGTTTAGTTCCTTTATCAGAATATATATGGTTTTATTTTATCAAGATCCTGCCTTATAAACCTACCACAAGTTCTATCAGATGATTAATCTCATGTGCAAGTTTTATTTTTATTATCATATGTAAGATGTTTAAAAAAAGAAGAACATGAAAAATTGTCTCTGAAAAGTGACTAGAAGTGGGGGAGGATCCTAAGTCCATAGACTTAGAGAATTGGTGACATGGAAGGAACTTAGAGATCATCCCTGGCGATCCTAGTGAACTTCCTTCATTTGATAGGTGAGGAATCAAGATCCAGAAAGGGTGTAAGAGTCACACTCAGAACAGCTTGAGGAGCCCTGCCCCTGTTCTCGGGCCCGTGCCCTGTCCCCTCCACCACCGCGTCACCGACAGGCAGCTGTCACCTGCACAGCTGCCGCGGAGTGTCACACTGATTTTTTACATCCCTGTCTTATGTTTGTTTCATTGTGCCCTCCTTCATGGGCAAGTCTGTAGAACTGTACTCTTTATACTTTTTAAGGAAGAAAAGAAAGAAACCTCCTGACTTGTTTTCTTTCCTTTTAAATTATTTCTATTCAAACTACAGAATAAGAAGTAAAATTATACCTTTTAATAGCTTGGCAGCTGCTGGATCTTATTAAGTTCTTCCAAGTGGAACACACCTGTTCTGTTGCTAAATGTGCCAGGTCCCTTCCAACATTTCATCTGGTTCATTGAAATGTTAGTAGGTGATGGAAGCATTTGCGCCCCCGCTGCAGGGGGAGCAGGCTTGTGTTCGTGATCTCCACACAGGCTAGAGCCCCAAGGAGTCAGTAGTTGCCTGTACCGCAGGGGCTGAGAGCAGGAGACTGTTTTCCCCTAGCTCATTCCAGAACATTTCTAACACAGTGTGCTATAAATTTGCAGCTAATAGGAGGAAGAATATTGGTGCTTTCTGGGAGGAAAGAAACTCAGAAGCTTTAAAACAAAATAAAAGTCATGCTGACAACTTTGGTTTTTTTGTGGGTTTTGGGGGGACTTTTTTCTTAGGCTTTTTATTTTTGCTACCCTATATCATTTGCTATACTTATATCATGCATTCATTTGGGGAGCAAAGTTGTTAAGTTCCTTTTAAAATTTTTAAAATTATTTTAAGTGGTTCTGTTAAAGTACTATATGCTCAAAGTGGAAAAAAATCCAACCAGTAGGGAATAATGTAGATGAAAAATAAAACTGTCCTCCAAATATTCATGGTCATTCTAACGCACTTCCTGTTGAAAATGTTCTCTGCATATGTAAACATACATGTCTTTATTCATGTCTATGTTTTGATGAAACTAGGATCATCAGAATGTTTTTCTTTCACAATATATCTTGGACATCTCATCTTAATAGCACAGACTGTTTGTTTCAGTTTTAAGTACTAAAATGGCCAATTTTCTTTTTGTATTTTTTAATTCCTAAAATGCCCACTTTTTTTTAATTTCTGAAAATGCTTGGTTTCCTTTCTTCATTTTTAAAAAGACAGAACGCAGCTCTGGCTGGTATGGCACAGTTGGTTGAGCCATACACCTTGAGGTCGCTGGTTAGATTCCAATCGGCACATGACCGGGTTACAGGCTCGATGCCCGGTAGGGGCTTGCAGGAGGCAGCCAATCGGTGTTTCTCTCTCTCTCTCTCTCCCCCTCCCTCTCCCCCTCCCCTCCTCTCTCTCTAAAATCAATAAAAACATACTATTTTTAAAAACTCAAGGTAGAAAATCACCCTCTATCTTCTATAAAGTTTTAACCATTGATGAAACCAAGTATGTTTTTAATGCCAGCTGTTAGTAACAGTTATGCACAGGAATGTTAGATTGTATCTGTGAATGTGGAGAAGTTACTGTGATGTTTTGCTTATGTCTTTCTAAAAACCCACTAAATGATTAACAGTTACTAGTTTTGCTATTCTGAGGTAATTATAAAAATATCTCTTATAGCTCATCTCTTCATGTGACATGAGTTTGAACAATTTTCAGTTTTTTACTTAGTGAGAGCAGGGTCAATGCAAAAGAAAGCTGGCTCTGAAATCAAAGTGCATGTTCCACTCATATCACATTGTATGCGGGAAACGTATTTATACGTTTTACGTTGACTGGTAGTATAGAGCACGCGATAAAAACTACCCGCAAACAATGTGATATTAAGGGCCAGCTGCTTTTTTGTCTAGTACAAAACAAGAGGAGAGGACCCAGAAGGATCAGGTAACTCCATGGTGGTTCCTCTTCCAGCCAAACACACGCGCACATGAAATTTGACGTCAGCAATTCTGTCAGCCTCTCAGAGCAGCAGCAGGCAATGCATAAGTTGCCTTCAGTGTGCACGTATGTGTCTGTCGTAGTCCACAAAATACCTTTCATTTACCCTCTTCATCTCAAAAGTGGACAATTTATTAAAGCATGGATTAATTGTGCCATGTATCACTATTTTCAAAAATCACTTCATATAGGAAAAAATGTTTTCCCATTTACTGGTCCCTGTACCAGGAGTTCATCTAAATTATTTTTAACCATAGGAATAAAATAGTTTTATTACTGTGTTAAGTCCAACAATAAATTTATAAGACTGTGGTTATTTTTGATGTGGCAAAGCAGATTTTCCAAATACCTAGAAGTTAGTCGATGGACACTAGCTCGCTGAAAATACAATAATAATTATTAGTGCCTCTTTCCTCTTGCTAAGGAATAGTATCATTTTATATCTTTTTTACTTTAGTAATTTTGCTTACCAAAGAAAACACAGTTACATATTAAACAGATAAAAATTAATTTATGTTTGGATATGCTTTAAAATTTCGGGAATATTTGAATGTGTTTTTTATCTGAGGAGGAGAAAATCAAAATCTTGTAAGAAAATCTAAAGAACTTACTTCTGTCCCTTGAAGAGTCTCAGCGCAGGCAACACTGATGTGCATTTTTCCCCGTAACTTGTCTCAACAACAAATATTTTGAGGAAAAAATATTTATTTCAAAAATGGCATTTACATTTGAAAAATATCTGCGTCCCACAGAGAAAGTGAGTGGGACTCGCACTGACAGCAAAGCCAGTGCGAGTCCCCTCACGCCACAGATCCCACTCCCAACTCAGGCCTCTGACTGTTCCGCACAGAGGAGCTTGCGAGGCCTTCAGAGCTCTCACCCCGAGAGGAGCCTGTTAGGTCTTGACTTTCTTCCAGGTCAGGGGCCATGTCTTACTCTCCGCTTATCTCTCTGCCTCAGCCCCGGCTTCGTATCCCCCTAGCATCTGTGTTCCTTGCTACTTTGGGCAATTCCCCTCCAAGCTTCGAGGATCCCATTACCCTGAACAAACTGAACCCCCACACACTACTTTCTTTTCAGTTTACCTAACCTGGGGGTAGAAGCTAGGTGATTGCCAGTGGTTCTGAAATAAAGGAGCTGTGAGAGAATCCCTCTTTAATCTGCACCCCAAAATTAGGTTGGGGGTGGGGGATGTGTCATTTCCTTGATGTCTTTCTAACTTCAGTTATTTAATATTTATACAAAATAAAAGGGTGAGATTGTTTTCTGTTTTAGCAGCCCACTGATTATTCAGCTGACTTGAGTCTCTGTACCCAGCCTGTCTAATTTTCTTACACAGACCTTCATGAACACCTTGTTTAGAGGATAATACAAACTCTCAATAAAGGCCTCATAATTGTTCCAATAAGCCATTGAGAAGTATTTGTAGGGCATTCCTTCTGAGAAGTCAAGTATAGATTTTAATCTTTGAATAATGTGTGTACAAAAAGTATAAAATAAGTAATGTGCTGTGTCAAAACAATGTTCTCCTTGGCCCAGTACTGCTCTGACGGCGACTGTAAGGGTTGTTTGATAGAATGATACAGCATTTGCTCTTCGTGATTATATTCTCAAAGGTTAATCTAAATGTGAGTAACATCCTCTCATAGTCTATCACAGATCTCAAATGTGCAAGATGTTATTAGGAGAACTTCCAGCCAATCATTCCTACTTGTAAATTGTCCTTTAGATAGTGGCAGAACTGATGCTTATCAGTCGCCCTGTCTTCTGACTTGACAATCAGCATGACCTTTTTTCAAAAGTCCTTGGATACCCTAACTCTGCTGTCCTCTTGTTCCGTCAAGTACTCCAGGGTTTCTCACCCTTGGCACTGTTGGCATTTGGGGCTAGATAATTCTTTGTTTCAGGGGAATGTGTTGTGCGTTGTAGGATGTTTTGCAGCATCCCAGTTCCCTACCCACTAGATGCCAGAAGCAGTAACCCCTCCCGTTATAACAATCAAAAGTGTCCTCCATACATGGCCAAATTCTCCCTGGGAGTCGAAATATCTCTCCCTCTCTCTCTTTCCTTCTCTCTCTCTCACACACACCCCATTGAGAACTATTCTATTTCAGTTTTTAAAAGTATATAATTTTGTGTGTGTATATGTGTTTTGCCTTAAATAACCATTTTTCTTATTGTAAGATCCTGTTAATGAAATTTTGCTTTCATTTTTTCATTACAGGCAAATGTGTAAGTAGTAGTTGCAATTATAGACGGCCCTACTTAAAAACAATTTCACATTGAGATGTATCCAGCCAGCTGTCCAAGGCTCAATATGATGAGCTTATATAAAAATGTCTCTTAATCAAATATAGTTTCTGACTACCATTTATTTCCTTTGCTTGATAAGTTAACTGTATGCTATTCTTTCTATAAACCATTGAAAATGGACTGTATGCTAATAGTCTCGCTATCACTTGGCAGTCACAGCGACATTGTCATAATGGCCTCTAGCTCTAATGTGGTTCTCCTTTAGTTGAGGAGAAGAACCTTTTTTGAGAAGGAGAAGAACATAAAAAGGACATTTTTTATTTAAAAGTCTCTCTTATCCACACGTACCGTGCATACAACGAAAGATCTCTTTCAACATATTGCACCAGATTTGCTTTTATCACTCTTTTACTGAACTTCTTTGTATTCGATGAGTCTTTTCGTTCTTTGTACCCCTATTTCTGCTTCCCCATTACTGTGGGTGTGGGGAGCCTCTTACACACTTGTGTATCTCCCACAGAGGAGATAGAATGTTTGATAGGCCTCCAAGGTCAGTATCTCCTTTGTGAAAAAATGCTCTATGCCCTGTCCTGCCAGCTTCAGAGTCATTGACTAGAAAGCAGCCTCATTCCCAAGTTAACTGTAGAAAAACATTCCTGCAAGATCATGAAGGCTACAATATTGCCCCATTAGTTGTACCCATGCTTGTCCCCTTTCAAGTATCAGCTCCTGGAGCCCACTCGGCTCTGTATCCCTGGGTGTCTGACACAGCGCCTCGCCGGTAGAGTGGTGGTCCACAGTATGCGTTGGTTAACTGGCACAGTTAGTATCCAGAACTACAAATCATGAGTCACAATGAAGGCCTTCGCTTTTAGTATATTTGTAGAAACTACATCTCACTGTAGAGGAACATGTTACCCGTAAGGAAAAGCGTTATAACGGGAGGGTTTAGTATCAGTGCAGCTCACATAGAAGAAATTCTAAAATAGAAGAAGCAACTCAAACTTACATAGCTATTTAAAATCTTAAGATTGTGCTCTGGGAAACAGAATTTAGCAATAGAGGAAACCTGAGGAACTTGTCCTGCCCAGGTGTGAGCACTCCTCTGTCGAGCCCTGTTCCTCGGTCTGGGGGTGGGCTGGGGGGCAGGGTTTCCAGGTCCCCAACCTCGCTTCACCTCGTGTGCCCCTACCTTTAAGTGTTTATATGTGAGGCTTTCAGACAAAATTGTACTGAAAATTTGTTGTGCTGTTAAATCATTTTGAAAGACACGATGGTAACCTTCAGGCTACTTCTATAACCTGGGTGACTCTGGGCCTCCATTTCCTCATCTGTAAAATATGAGAATGGTGCTGTCATAGTTCATGCTTTCATTTCGAGCCCTTGCTGTCCATTGTCAAGTGAAAAACTGACTCCTAAGAGAAAGGGCTACTCCTGCCACATAGAGGCTTAATGACAGAACCAAGGCCAGAATTGAACCACCAGCCCTGATTGTTGTTCTCTCTCTCTCTCTCAAAAATTCCTACAAAATGGATATAAACAAATTATGGATATGAATTATGTGGAAAAGGTAGATATAGGGATTATATAAATAGCATGTAAAAATAGAGCTATACCATATCAAATGTGCCTTATTTAAAGCTGGCATGCTAGTTACAGCAAACATTAGTTGAACACTCACCTAATTTTACATTCATTCTTCAAGTTTATAAGAAATATTTGGGTGAGTTGTTTGCATGGCCCATTTCTCTTTTACAAAGCTATTTATGAGTTGTTTTCTTCTTGGCTGATCTCCATGTAACCAGTAGCAGCACTTAAACTCATTCCACTAATCGTTCTTTTCCTGTTTAAGTCTCAAGGCATGTAAATTTAAAGGCATCCGTAAGAAGGCATGAGGCTTTGGGAAGCAGGAGTCTCTAGATTCTGGTCCTTTATTCGTCTCTAGCTTTGTTCATCTTCCTCTCTCCATCCCCCCCTCTCCAAATCAGGGGTGTCCACGGAGAGTAAACGAAGCCACAAAACTGCCGTCCGAGAGGTGTGTGCCAACCCGAGGGAAAGAAGGGCAGGCATGCTCCTTGGCCTTGTTGATGGGGGTGGGGGTTGCTCATGGGCTGATGGTATTGTAGCCTTGGGGGCTTTTTTGTCTGAAGATAAAATAAAACTAACCGCTCACAGAAACACCTTCTTCCCCCTCCCTCCTCCGCCTCCATGAGTAGCTACCCATATGGCTGCTGCTGCTGAGCCCAAGGAATGAGTGAGTAAAGGTGTTTAGAAGTGAAGTACTGGTCCTAATTAAATCAGTGTCCTTTTACAAATAAGTGGTAAAACTTTATAATGTGGATACCCTACTAATTTGGGTTTCATAGGATTTGAACACAAGTTAAGCCACCCTTGCCTCGTGTACCTTTGGACATGCCAGGCACAGTAATGCAATAATACAGTAGGAAGATGGCAGGGACTGGGTCTAACCTTCCTAAGACAGACTTTCTGAGCATCGCAGCATCAATTCCACGTGAACAGACTACTACTATACTCGTGTCAAGGTCACAACAGCAATTAAAAGTCACGTTGTCTTAGTGATGTATATTTAGTCGGACTTCCCTCTTCTCAGCCTCTGGAGCAGTTCAAATTCTAATTAGAGCCATTATGTTAAGTAGTTTTTTTTAATCTAGTAGTTCTATAAAAGTTTCAAATATATATGTATACTTATGGTAAGATGCTTGTCTTGCTGTGGGCAAAGAGATAGAATACTTAGACCATGTAAAGAATAAAGCATCTTTAATTCGATGGCTGTTTGGAATTTATTTCCTAAGTCTGGAAAAAAACTGAAGAAATGCCGTTATAATTAATGCTTTTTGAGCTAGGTTTTGATGATTTTCTTAGCTTCTTGCTCTACTGGGTTGAAGGCAGGTAAAACAATTCTGCAATGTGAACTACTCCTTGAATTCGAATTTTTCATATTTTTGTACTTTTTCCCCCAAACACATTTTAACTGGGCCAGATCATCTTTGCTGGTAAAGAAAAATCAAGGTGTTTGTTATTGGTTCTTTTGTTGTTCTATGAAATTTCGTCACTTACTTCAGTCTTTCACCACTCAGCTGCTGCTTCTTTAATTCTTGTTTTTATTATATGCTTGATTTAATGCTATACCGTTAGCAGCGATATGGCATAATTATGGTCCAAAAAAGCACAATATCCTTTTGAAATCTTTTTGATAAGAAGAGTAATACTTGTTTAAAGATAGTATCCACTCCTGCTAAAGAATGATCTGAGAGAAATGTCATTGTGAATGAGGAAATCTGAAAAGGCAAAACAAGCTTCAGTGGAGATAAAACTGGGAAAGCAGTTATTTACTCAAACAAGTTAAGACGGAAAGAGAGGTTGTACTCCTTTCATTTTGGTTTTTGTTTTCTGAATTTTTTATTTAAATAAGTAGATATGGTATATCTCTTTTATCTCTTTGTATATAATTTAATCATATCTCTTTGTATATAATTTAATTTGTATGTAAGTCAAAACATTAACATAGTAACAATTTACATTTTTATGTGAATTTTAAATGAATTCTTCTCACATGTCATTTTATATAGAAAACATTTGCAGTCTATTTTATGGTAACATTGACATTGATTTACAAAAAAAACTGTCTCATATCAAACTGTTTTCCCACAATTTACTTGCATTTGGAATTAATACTCGTATTCTAGAGGAACCATCTAACCCTTGGTATAATTCTACACAACTGAGAGCACTTATGTATTTGTTTTACTCGCAGAGGTGCCATTAATAAAACAAGTACTCAGAACGAATTTTGTAGGATGTTTAAAGAGCTCTCAGATTCAGTATTTTACATATAGTTCAGTGAGTATACTGTGAAAATAAAGAGTATACTGAAAAGATTACAAAGTCAAGACGCAATGCCAAAACGTACACTTAAAACTTAAGTAATACACAGTATAGTATTACTAGGTTAATTTTGGCTGATCAAGTATGACTCTTTTTGCCACACACCTGAAAGCTGACTTTCTTTCCAGAGTGCTTAGACAGTCTAGAGAACTGTTGGTTTAGTTATGCTCAGAACGGGCATGCTCTCTCCTCATTGAGCAGGTTGGTGGGTTTTCAGCATGTAAGTATGACCTATGTTGTCTTCTCTGATTGTTGACTTCTGTGTATTTTCTTCTTCTTTCATAACAGTCAGTCAACAAGGACAAGTCTCAGGATTTCAGACGGGGCTCAGAATGTATGACACAGTAAGCAACTTCTCTTCCTAAATAATTTGCAGTGATAAATAGTTGGGTGATTGGGGGTTTTTTTTATTAAGGACAATTTCTCATCTTCCTTTTCAGAATATCACACTCTGAGTTAAATTCCAGATCATTGATTTTTAAAAGAGTTTAGCTAGTTTGAGGAGAATATTTTAATGGTTAGATGTTGAGGAAGTATATGAAAAGTTGTAAGAAATTAAATTAAAATATCACACTAAATTTTTTTTTTTGTGAACCCATTTTGTCATTTTGTTTGAGTAACTTTTAAAATGACATTAACTGAAAACAAGTATTTTATGTGGTAAAAAATTAAAAAATATATGAAATCCCTTTTTTTCAGGCACTAAAGAAAAAAAGCTAATACCCAGAACACTAGCATTGTATATTTTCTACAAATTCCTAATGTATTTGAGCAATTTATTTTGAGGTATTTATTTTAAAAGATCTGTAGGAAGTTTTGTGTTTTTATTTGGTACTTGCTGTATCACTTAATACATAAATAGAAAACCCTTTTACTTCCAAAAAATTACATCAGAACATTCCCAAAATATTTCTGTTTTTATCATTGCACAGCATTATGTACCCAATTTTAAGTCTAATCTTTATACTCACACATCACTAGCAAACTATCCCATGCCTTAAACATGCCTTGAATAGCTTAGGTGTCTGTCATGCCCTCCCATTCACCCCCAAAAACACACAAGTTCATGTACACGCGTGCACACAGATAATCCCTGCTGTGTTTCCTTCAGGGAAATATTTGTTCAACTTAACCTTGTTACACGCTTTGACATTTTGAAAAATAATGTCTTCCGGTTCAAAAATTCTGATTCAGATTATAGTCTAATTTACAGGAATTATCAAATGAAAGCATGCATTATTTCACAAGATAATATTTCAATCTACAGATAAGAGATAAGCATAATTTTTAAATGATATTTAAAAGAGTCACCGAATCATGACCTAGAAGATGCCTTAGAAATTATTGCTGTGTGTCCTGTTTTATAGTCACGAAAGCTAATAGGAAAGCCTTGTGCGAATTGCACAGGGCACATTTATGTCAGCTCTTGGACCAAGACCTATGTCTCCTGATTCCCAGACACGTGTGTGTGTGTGTGTGTGTGTGTGTGTGTGTGTGTGTGTGTGTGTGTTTTAAACTCTATTTAGTGTTGTCGGGCTCCTTGGTAAGATACTATTTTGCTGTAAGTTTAAAATCCTTCTTTCTGACAGAGAAAATCTATTAACTATCTAGCCCTGCACCGCTTCAGAGCACAGCTACTGACATTATCACACTTGATTCTCACCATTGCCCTGGGAGAGATGCAGACCAGTGTTCCGAACCCTCTTTTCCATGAGGAAAAACAAGATCTGAGAGGCGGTGACTTGTCTCAAGTTCCTGCAGATAGTGAGTGGCAGACCCAGCACCAGGTCACAGGCCCTCCCCTTCCTCATCTACTGTTCTTTCTGTGCTTTCCCTCCTATCTCTCAAAAGGTGCAATCACACGTCCCAGGTCTTTCCCTTTTTGTTTTTGTCATATCTGCCAGGTATGTTTTCAGTTCCAGTCTCTGAATATTTGAAATTTTATATAATGGTTGATAATACAGTCTTTGACTCTGAGGAGATTATACTCAATGAGGGATTACACATATGAAAAAATAGACTGTCTCTGGCTGGTGTGGCTCAGTTGGTTAGGTGTCTGCCTGTGCACCAAGAGGTTTCTAGTTTGATTCCTGGTCAGGGCACATGTCCAGGTTGTGGGCTTGATCCCCAGTAGAGGGTGTGCAGAGTCACAGGTGCTGCCTTCTTGTGTCCTCACGTGGCCTTTCCTGGGTGCAGGTGTGAAAAAAAAGATTTCTGGTGTCTCTTTCTCTATAAGGACACTGGTCCTATAGATTAGAGCCCCACCCGTATGACCTCATTTAAACTTAATTACCTCCATAAAGGCCCTATCTCCAAATATATTAACTTTGGGGGTTAAGGCTTCATCTTGTATATTGTAAGAGAGCACAATTCAGTCCATGGCAATCTCTGTTCAACTCTCCTTATTTCCTGATTTTGAAATGTTTGCAGTTTTTCAAGGTTTGTGTTGGTATCTCTCCTGGACCTCCTAGAAAGGAGATACTGTCTTCCATTCTTTGATATCCCCTGTTGACATTGTTTTTTGCATTCTTTCTCCTAACATAATTTGTACTACTACAGAATCATCCAGGATATATTTGATTTATACTTACTATTACTGTTGAACCATTTGAAAAGCTCTGTTTCCCATTCCACAGCTCAGAATATCACAGCTATCCTACGCATGGACTTCCTTCACCCTTCTTTGTCATTAAGGAGTACCTCTTGCTTTTACACACGCACACGTGCACACACATGCACATGCTTTTCCATCTAATCTGATAAAGACTTTCTGGTTTTCCCAGGTGTCTCTGAGAGCAGTGAGGCTGTTTGTCCTACCCCCTCCATCGTGGTTAAGGAGGAGCCCAGCCAGCTAAAGTTTTATGTCTTTGCATTATTTTGAGCAACTCCCTGTCTCCCGCCCCCACATATAATCACTCGTATAGTCTGGCAAGTGTTTGTCCCTCAGGTCCTCGCATTGATCCCCCTTCCCATTCCCACTGCCACTTTCTTAGATCAGAGACTCGTCTGAGCTGTTGCAGCAGCATTCTTACTGCTCCTTGATTCTGATCTTTCCCTCCTGTAGTTCTCGCGTCGGCAAAGAACAGAGCAGTGAGGACCGAGGACATGGGACAGATATGCAGGTGAGGAAGAGTGAGTGAGCTGGCCGAAAAGTCACCCTCACAGAGGTAAGAGGAGAACTTGGAGAAAGCTGTGTCATAGAGTCAATAGGAGAACATTAGGAAAGGCATGGTCAACAGTGACAGATGCCAAAGAGAGAAGTGAAGTCAGGACTAAAAAGCTCCCTTCGGGATTTGCAACCAAGAACCCTTTTGTGACTTTATAAAGGAAGGTGACCTCAGTGATTTACACGTATAGCCCAGGAAGAGAGTCCTGGAAGCATGAATCAGATTGTCTCCAGCCCAAAGGGATAGAACGTCAGAATAGACTGCTTCTCCGAGGAGCTGACTTCAAAGGAAAGAAAACGCTGGGCAGTAACTAGTGGAAAACACAGGATGCAGAGATCTTTATAAGGGGAATGACAAGAATATTCCCAAACAGTTCCTTGAGAGGAGCCATTGAAGGTAGAGGATAAGAGGGAAATCCAGGGCCCCTAAGGAAACAGGAGTAGAATGTGAAACGAGTGGGGCAAAACGTGTCTGCATGGTGATGCTTTCTGGCGAGGGGTGAGCCTGAGAAAGGCCTTGCAGAAGGCCTCTGTTTTCCCTCTTGGTACAAGTGACATTGCTCTGCTGAAAGTGAGATGGTGCGGCTCTAGCATGTCTACTGTTATGAAATCATCACTTCCCGAGAACTAGATTCAAAATTTTCATCAGTGTTTTCAGATTTTAATTGTAAAAAAATAAAATCTAATTGTACAGAAGGCATACAGATGAATAGTTACATTATCATGGGCTAGGGATGATTTTTTTAATCTTGATACCAGGATCAGAAAACATTTTGAAACAGATTTTTATTTTTATTTTTTTAAATATATCTTTATTGATTTCAGAGAGAAGAAAGGAGAGGGAGAGAGAGAGATAGAAACATCAATGATGAGAGAGTCATTGATCGGCTGCAGCCCGCAACCCGGGCATGTGCCCCGACCGGGAATCGAACCCCGATCACCTGGATCCTAGGTCGACGCTCAACCGCTGAGCCATGCCCGGCTGGGCTTGAAACAGATTTTTAGACTTAAATAATAGAAACTTTAAAATGATGTGCAGGCCTATCTCAGAGATACTGTGGCCTCGGTTCCAGACCTACACAATAAAGCAAATGTTGCAGTAAAGCAAGTGACATGAATTTTTGGTTTCTAGTGCATATGAAAGTTCTGTTTAGCCCTGGCTGTGTGGCTCAGGTAGCTGAGTGTTGTCCCATGCACTGAAAGGTTGCTGGTTCCATTCCTGGCTGAGGGCTGGCTCCCCAGTAGGGGGCGTGCAGAAGGCAGCCTGCTGATGCTGTGCTCTCACATTGATGTTTTATGTTTATACCGTACTGTAGTCTATGAAGTGTACAACAGCAGTATATCTATTGTATACTTAATTAAAAATACTTTATTGCTAAAAAATGCTGGCCATCATCTGAGCCCGTTGGGGACATGATGCCCATGGACTTGCTCACTCGAGGATGGCCACAAACCCTCAGTTTGTTGGTGAAGCACGATGAGACGAAGTGTGCCCGTGTGTCAGAAAGAAAAAACAGGCAGTAACCTAAGATGGGGAAGTTCATAAAATACATGACAGATAAAGTTAATGTAATACCATTAACATATAAAAAGGTCTAAAAAATCAACAAAGAGAAGGACACCAATAGAAAAACTGGCAAAGGGTGTGCACAGGACACCCTTAAAGAAACTCTTTAAGAAATATATATTCATGGCAGTGAACATAGAGAAACTGCCCCTTCCCAGTGATCAGAGTAATAGAAATTAAAACAATAAATGATATGGAATTTTTTTCTTCACAAATTGGCAACGAGTTTCAAACTTAAAATACCAAAATTGATACACTGTGATAATATAAGATTGATCCATTCTTTGTGGCGGGTATTTTGTTTTGTTTCTTCAATTTTCAAATTGCTCATGTCCTTTGACCTGACAGTTCTACTTCCAGGAATCTACTGTAGGAAAATATTCAAGAAATACATGCAGAGATTCAGTTAAAAGGATACTCCTTCAAGCAGTGTTTTTAAAAATAGAAGTAGCCTGACCAAGGCCACGCAGACAGTTAATGGCTAACTACCAAAACCTCTTGGCCCCTAACATTTATTATTATACCTACAGCTAATAAAGCTCTTTCCAATAAATGATATGGAATTTTTCCATATCAGCTTCTCAGCTACGCACAAACTCAATAAATATTTTATGACTAAGTAAATAAATAAATAGAAATAGAAGGAAAAATTCAATTTCTATGAATAAAGGGTTGATTAATTTATGAAACATTTATATAATAGAATAATATTGTATGACAATTATTCATTACAGAAGTATTTTCAAAGACATGAAAAGATATTTATGTTTGATTTTTAAGTAAAATGATGATTATAAGAGTTATATAAGGGAGATACATAAGGTATTGAATAGTATACATCAAGATAGAACAGTCATCTCTGAGTGGTGGAATTGTGATTTTTTTTCTTTCGTTGTAGTGTATTTTCTCATTTTTCTAGTCAACCTATTTGATATGTACTACTTGATCATTTATTTTAAAGTAAAAGTAATTTCAGAAATTTTTCATAGCCTGTTTTTTCTACACGTAAAGAAATCATGGTCTGAGTCACAGCTAAAAAGCACCTAAATTAGGATTAGATCTTCTGGCTCGGAGTTCAGGGTCACAGTGCTTTGTCTGCTAACTCTGATTAGATACCTGTAAGTGCTTGTAGGCTGGGACTCTAACATGCTCCCTCTTTTCCTCCCCAGTACTTAGCCTGGTGTCTGGCCACATAGTAGACCTTCAGGGAATATTTATTGCATTGAATTCCTTGTGGGGTAGAGCCCAGTATTTTTATGAATCTTCATTTTTTACATGTAACATACACCCAAACACTAACCTGGTTTCATATTCCTGTTCAAAATCTCGCTGTGCAGATTTTTCTTTTTCTTGGCACATGATTTCCCCTTGAAAAGGCCCTGACTTTGTCACTCTTCACCATTAGCTTACTGGGATACTTTAGGGGGAGATACCTCCGAGGAGAAGGGATCTGGATTCATCCTTTGTCTTTAGTTAGGTGGCACCCCTCCCTCTTGCAGCACATCTGTCTCTCAGCTCCTCAGTCCCTGTGCTGTCACCGCTCATCTCTATAAAATGCCACCCTTCTTTCCCTGGTTGTCAGGGGTGTACACTTCCCCGTCTCCTCTCCTTTTCCTTTGATTCCGTCGCTTTCTCCCTCCATGGGCAGCCTTTCTTGTCTTCTGCCCAGTCTTCCTTCCTCTTCTTAGTCTGATTCATTTCCCTTAAAGATGGTATCTGTACTGCCTACTTCAGTTTTTCTAGTTAAATTTTTCTCTGGGTTCCCTCTCCTGAGGGTCCTCCTGGCTTCTCGATTTACTAACCTCACAGTGCAGTCTCCACCTGATTAATTTAACTTGCCCTACACTTTGCACGTGCAGGATTCACTCGTTCCCAGCTGTCCCCCACCCCCTTTCCCTTTTCGATTCTGTCCTGCCACTGTCATAAACTTCCTCTCCCTCTGTTGTGCCTTGTTAGTCCTCTGAGATCTTCGCACCCTCCTCAGTGCCCCTTGCACATGTTTGTAAAGTCTCTGGGTGACTTGTGTCTGGCATCCACTTGAGCCTTTATACTTTCCCACTTTTATCAGACTCTTAATTTGTCGCAGGTTTCATGTACTTTACCTGTATCCACACAGGGACAAAAATGACTCTCATTTTTTTTTTTGCCCCTTTGAGATTGTACCTTGGCACACCACATTTGTACCATTTTATACTTGACTTCAGTTGCTTTTGTGAGCTTCACTTGAAACATTTTGGGGCTTCTCTGTACAATACCAGCTTATCTGTGGTAGCTCTGTTTAACAAATTTAAAATCAGGAAACAGGGACTCTCAGGATTTTTCCCCTCCTGTGTAAATGTTTTTCATATGAAACGATAGTGCAATCATTTGCTTAAGACTGGAATTGTCCCTAAAAGCACAGATGTTCCCTAACCCTCCTGTGCCACGAGGAAGGCCCTTTCTTGCCATATTGCTTTGGGCATTATGTTGGAATTGACCACCACCTTCACCAGAAGGCCATCATTTTGGGGCAGCAATTTGTTTTTTAAGTGCAACCAAGTGTTAAGCCCTTTCTGTTTAGAGAAAAGACAACGTTTTTGTGTAAGTCCAGATACTTCAGTTCATCACTAGTGTATGAATAATTGCATTAAAAATTTCAGGTTCAACCCCACCAGTTTGTCACCCTCAGATGTAGTGTGCTTACTGCGTTGTCTCTAAAGAAGCAACTTCTTGTTTCATCTGTGTATTGGTTCTTGGCTTTCATTTATAGTATAATTTGTTTTATTTCAAAGCTGCATCTAGATGCATAGTTAACCATCACTGTCTTTGCCCACCAAAAATGACACACAGTATTTTTTGGATTCATTTGAAAAAATATGTAATAATTTACCCACTTTTAAAACTAGACACAGCCATAGACTAAATGAAAGAATGCTATTTAATAAAAGTCTACGTGTTTTCTAGTCACTGACTCTAAAGCATGATCCATGACAATTTATTTTTTCCAATGAATGAAGGACTTCATAAATTCTGATTCCCTGCCCTTAGTTCCTGGAAGTTATCTGGAGTTGGAGTACTCACTGTCAGGTTTTGAGAAGTGTGTTTCTTTTTTGTGTGTATTAACTTGTTGATGCTGGAGCAGGCTTTAAGCAGCTGTTTATGATACTAAAAGATGTTAACAGTATGTTCACAAGGCAAACTGGAAGACAGGTAAATAATGTTTTGGTGGTTGTAATGTGTGTGTGCATTGTGCAGTGTGTTTTATTGCCTGTGCCATGTACCTGGGCATGCCAAGATTTAATTGTGGCCAAAAGACATTGAGTTTATTGAGTACATTTTGTGTGCTTTTCTCTAGTAAAGAGTTGCAGAAGAGTGAAGAGACAAAGAACCAAATACAGAGAAGTAAAATGACAAATTAAACCAAACGGAATTTCTCTTCAGAGTTCAGAATTTTCAGAAATTAAGGAAGAAAGGAAGGATCTACTGTTCTTGTCCTTATGAGAGAATCTAGAAAAATCAGAAGCAAGGAATGCTTGAAAAAATAAATGTGGCCTTTTGAGCTTGTTATAAACCAGTGTGATTGCTGTTGATCAAAGTATTGGTACTTGTATTTATTAGCAGTTGCCTCAAAATTATATAACTACTGTTCAAAACCAGTAAAAACCATAATTGCTACTCAGCAAATGTGAAGAAAAAGTGTTTGTGTTGTTAGGAAGTTCATCAGGTAATTATTTAATATTATTATATCTTTAATGTGGTTATATGTGTAATGTTATGCTCAAAATATGAAGTATCTGCTTTTCAAATTTAACTTTATTTAAAAATATAAGCAGTTTCAGAATATTGTATATTCAAAATGATTCCCATAAGAAAGGCATTAAAAAGGGAACAAATTTGTGGGGTTTTTTAATGAATCATGTATGTAGCTTGACACCTATAAACTAAAATGTTCTTTGGTTAGACTGGCAACAGTTTCCAGTTTCTTTACTTTAAAAAAAAGTATTTCATATTTAAACATATAAGTGATTTCTAGACTAACATTGTTTAATACGTATTTTAGTCTTAATATTTGTTTATAAGTTATTACTTTGCATTATTTATTTTTTAGTTCCAGAATAATGGTTGTCATTACTATGTTACTATATATTTTGAAATGTGATGTTATAATAGGAAAGTTCTGTGTGATTATAAGTCTGTCAATGAAATATTTAACCCCAAAAAGCTTAAAACTAATATAAAATTAGAAAACTTATTTACCAAATTAGACAATTGATTCCATTAAAATAAGAAGTGAGAAAAACAGAGCTGGGCATTGAGGTGTAAATTCTGCCCAGATGTATACCCGATGTGAGACATCTTCTAGTAAAAACATACTTGGCTCTCATCCTGCACATGTGGCGGCACGAACGTTGGTAAACAGGCCCCGCTGTGCAGAGCTTGAGGGAGGGGCCCACGGAAGTCTGTCCTGGTAGCGCTGCGTCCTCACTGTCCTGGCGCCTGTCTGTGCTTCAGGTGTGGCTGGGCCCACCAGCTTGAGCCTCCCTTGTGCAATCTTGGTCTTTATGTCTTGATAATTAAGAAATAAAAATATGCGTCTCCCTATGGTTTCAGCTCATAGGTTTGAAATATGTGTTGGTTCTTTGATTTTGGTTTTAATCACAAGGATTTTCAACACGTTGCAAAAATTTGTAAATCATGACAAGTAAAATAATATGTTGGGGGAGCTAAACATATGCTGAGATCTCAGTGTTCATAAGAAAAATAAAGGATTATTTTTATATTGCAACTACCAAAGACAAAAATAACAAATGAGGCGAACACCAGGGAAAGTTGGTTTCACTCAAAGCCCAGTCCTTTTTAGTCCTGTTGACAAAGCAAGACTGGGTTATGTTCACAAATAGATTAATAAAACATCTTCACCACATCCTCTGAGATGAGAGAGGATGGCAGAGATCATCAAACTGCCTTCTAGGTAATAATCCCAAATTATAATCAAGTAGAGGAATCAGACAAAAGAATCCATTTGAAGATTTATTACAGCCGTACATTTTCTTAGTAAAAATTTGCTGAGTTTTTTTTCAATCTTTATTCTGAAATTATTGAATTTTATCCTATTTTTGAAGTCCTTTCTCCTCCAAACAGGTAACAGTTTGACACTCTTTTTCTAGATCTAAATAATATTTTAAACCATTCTTGGAAATTTATTTCCCAGTTATTGATTCTATTCTATCTTGATGATTAAACATTATTCAGCATCAAAACTATCAATGAGTAGGATTTGCAAAACCAGAATAAAGATCACATTTTTTCAAAATTTAAAGTATGAAATATTTTATATCATAAATGCAATGTTATGTGTAAAATGCACATTTCAAAAATCTGTGTTTTTAAATGGCTAACACTTGGGTGCTTTTGAAATCCTGTGTAAGGTTTTCTCCATAAAAGCAGATACTCGACATGAATTATCCTTTTAAGCTGTAGATATTTTCTCCTTGAGAAGTTCAGCAAAACTATATCTGGGAAATAACTTCTCATTTTATAGCTTTATATGACGTCACTTGAGTCGTTTATTTAACTCACAAATATTTTAAGAGGGTTAGAAAATTCTAGAAACTATAACAAAAATATGTGACCTTACACTTTTATAAATATTTAAATTATTTCCATCTGAGGGCCATCTCTGTTAAGTAAATTATGGGAACATTTTTCAACAATCTAACTTTTCATTGAACTTAACTACAGAAAATATTCCACAAATCTTCAATTTATGTCCCTGACCTCATTTACTCTTCACATCAAACCCTCAAGGTAGATAAAATCTTTCCTGCCCTGCCAATAAGGAAACCAAGACTTTGAAGCCTAAGGCACTTGTCCAAGTACACATGGCCGGTGGACATCCGTGCTAGCTGTAAATGGAGGTTTGTCAGACCCATCCACTGGGAGGTCTCTGGAGGGCTGGATCTCAGTCGCTGTGTAGAGCGAGCCAGCAAATGATTGTAGTCGACACTCCAGCACATGCAAGAGTAACTAAAGAAGGAATTTGGATGTACCTCCAACCACATTCAAGGACTGGAAACATCTAATATGTCTTTAATGCAACAGCGACCTAAATAAAATGAAATACATCTGAGTAAAAAAAATTTGTTTTAACTGATAATTTGTTTATCCATAATTATTTTGATAAATCTTTACTGGATACTGTAATTCTTGCATTTTCTTAAGAAGTAGGTTCTGTGGAATCAAACTAATACAGTATATAGCATATTATTCAGGAAGCAGCAAAGGGCGCCATTCCAGTCATGTAAGATAATAAAAACATCAAGAGTCACATCAATCAAAAGGCTCTGTTGACTGGCAAACTCAATCTATGGATGGACCCAATTATCTGCAGGAGAATTGAATGTCAGCATCATTTAGGGTTAACAATGGACCAGTAGGCAAAAGCAGACGGCTACTCTCTGCAGAGACCCGGAAAGCAAACTTGGTAATGAGGCACTTCATTCATCATATATTTCTGCTCTAATTATTAAAGTGAATGGGAAATACTTTAAGTTAAGGCAGGAACTAAATGGTATAAAAACATTTGTTTTGTAAACACAAAGAATGCTTTTTTCCTAATGATTCTCTTCAAATCTACATCAAGCATATGTTGTGAGCCCTCTGTTTTCTAAAATTGCTCTTCTAACACCTCACATTCATCCTGATTATGGGTCATATTTATTGTCTCAAAAAGTTAGGATTATGCTGCTGAGAATCTACAATTTCAATTTCTGCTTTCAATCTAAAAAAATCTATAACCATACATGTTCCACCTCTATTACTCTGTCAGAATTGTCCAACTGTATATACTTGTGTCATTTCTAAAAGTACTG
Organism: Miniopterus schreibersii; assembly: GCF_964146895.1. NCBI lineage: Eukaryota > Metazoa > Chordata > Mammalia > Chiroptera > Miniopteridae > Miniopterus > Miniopterus schreibersii. The sequence goes on along the minus strand of NC_138107.1, from coordinate 72,506,223 downwards.
AACAATCTGATTTTTACTTAATGTAGTTTATTTCTTCTTAAATCATCACTTGATACTTTCAAGAACTTGAAAGAATATGGTAGCAGAAAATGTAGGAATGGGTTTGTTTCTACAACATTTATCTAAGTAAATATATATTGTCAATCATTTAAAATTGCTTGGGATAGAGATGATTTGCTTAATAAAGATAATGGGGGCGGGGAGGGGAGAGTCCAAAAGGAAATAAAAGCAAGCAGGTGAGGAAAGTAACTTGTTGCTGGAGCAAAAGTGAACTGAAGCTTGCAAAAAGCAGTCATGAGACCAAAGGAAGAAGTTTCCCTGGAGAAAAGCATGGTAGCTTCAGTTCGTTTTTTTCAGTGTTTTCAACTGAGAATTAGTATTTTTTTTTCCTTTTTGTTCATGGGACCATTTTATATCAACGCTCATATAATTTTTTCCTGAGCTACAGTTCTTTAGTTTAAAGTAAATGGAAGATGGCTGAACAGGGGTAATGTTTTTAACCATCCCTGCCTGTTACACAGAAGTTCATGTTCAGAAGTATCTGCAGATGCTACTTTTAGCAACTAAATATTTCCATCGTGGTAAAGAAATGTCAGTAAAATCTATGCGCCTTAAGAACATCAAATTCTTATTGTACTTATCATGTGTGCAGGCAGAGTACATAATAAACTAGTCTATAGCAGCTGTAAATTTCTGAGGATTTATCTAACCACAAATACATTGAAATGGGGAAATGAGGCTATATTAAACTATGCAAGATGCTGCTGGAGCCCTGCCATGTCTGCAACATCCTGTAATTAATTTATCCTGACAGGTCTGGCAAACTGAAACATCCAATACACTTGCGACAGACTTTCATACTAGACTCTGGAGATCCTGCAGTCACACAAAGTGAAGGCAGATTTTTCTTTCAAACATGAATATAGCACTATTGTATTTAGATTGCCCTACAGCCAAAGGCAGACCCATTGTCGCTTGAATTTCAGAATGAGAATATCTAGAATACAGAAAAGATCCTGGGCTGAGGTCATGAGTTTGGTCTGTTCCCCGCATTGTGTGGTCTTTTCCTTAGGAGGGTCGGACGGCCCTGGGTAGGGGGTCCTTTGAACCAGAAGCCTCTACTCTTCTACTGTTTCACCTTGAAATTGTCACATGGTTACAGTGACTTTCAGAGCACCTTCACATACAGTACCAAACTTAAGGCTTATAACAACCTTTGTTAAAAAGGCATATTCCCCCATTTTTCAAACCAATCACAAAAGGGATTAAATGACTTGCCCAACAACTGTTGAACAGAGTCCAGCTGTCCTCCCAGGGCTGTCTCCTTTCCACCCAAAAATACCCTTCTGATATGGGAAATGTAGAAATAAGTTATATGGGTTCCAATATACATTTCCTGTGCCAGAGACAACTAAAAGTTAATACTAATTTAGATGTGTGTCTTTTGGAATTTATGATCTTCTCCTGTAGTCGGCTAGCTATAAGGTATTTGTGTTTTTGCTGCCATCCTGTATTTAAATATATTTTTAAAATACAAGAAACTTAAATGTGGAGTTGTAGCAGAATCCAAATAACAACATATCAAAACTTTTCTTTGTATTTTCTAGTCAGAGGATGGAGGTGTGCAGAAAACGCCAGAGTCCCTTTTTAAAACCTTTTCGTAAACCAAGTAAAACAAAGTCATTTCATACATTGTATATTCAAGCCAAATGGCTATTGTTCAAGTTACCAAATTAATTGCATTTTCTATTAAAGGCAATAAATATCCATTTGACCTAGAACTTCATTAGATCAACTGACCATCTTGGAATTATCACAGAACGTTTCATAAAATGCAAACCTGACTAGTCACACCCTGCTCAGTACTACCCTGGTGCCCTCACCCACTATCATGAGTCCATTGAACTTAACTATTTGCCTAAGAATAATTCCTATACATCTAGTCCTGTGCTCTCTCATATCACAGGAAACTCATGAAATTCAGTCGCCTTGGGAGTGACAGCCAAAGTAAGAAACTTAGTTGATATCTGACAGGCCCAAACAACCGAGCATGATCGGTGCCCCGCTGCTGGTCCTGGCTCATGACTGCAGCGGTGTCCTCTGCTCACACCACAGCAAGAACGTGCTACACAACCCCCCCCCCCCCCAAGGACCATTGTTACTTAGCCCTTGACTTGAAAACACTTTTTTCCCAAATTCTTTGCTGAATACTGAGTCTCATCTCAAATGTCACATGCACTGAGGTTCCTTTCCTAATTATGATGGGCAGTTGTGTTCTCATTAAAAACACTTAGTACATGACATTGAAACTGACAATCAGTGTATTATTTAACATTAATACCCAATCTATTGGTCAGTGTGTTATTTAACATTTCTGGTGTGCCTAAGATGACTTTTATAAATCTGCTTGTGCCTAGTATCACAGGATGTTCTCAAGTGGAATATAATCTTTGTTAAAATTGTGTCTGGCAAGAACTGGGAACTTATGGAAGGAATCTAAGAAAATGTCCTTAGTCATTCTACCACACCTTCCACGGTCACCGGTCTTGTCTCTCTACCCTCTCTTCCCATTTGCACACTCTCCCCTTGTTCTCTTTTTCTCTGGCTCCCTATTATCTTTGCTGCCTGCCATCCGCCGGTGGCCTTCAGTGAATTAAGATTAATCCATTGAAACCGCTACTGACCTCATCTCAGCCTGCCCCTCACACTAAGGAATCTTGGATGGAGGCCCCTTCAGCAGTGATTTTAGATACCTCTAACGCCCCCAGTACAGTCTGAGCAACACTTTATTTACATAAAAAAACAATCTTAAAATGTGTGTGTAGTCTTCATTTTGTAGCTTTTAACTTTTTTTTTATTGAGGCAAATCATCCAGAAGATTAAATCTGATTTGCATAATATTTTGCATTCCCTTTTATCTGAGGGCTAAAATCCTTCAAAAGCCTTCTAAAATTTGTGTATCTGAATCCTGTTGTCTGTGAATTGAATATCTTGACTCTTTTCTTAAAATTTCAATAGTTTTCTGAGAGAAAAGATTCCTGGACTCATGTACAAAAGTCCACAGAATCACTCTTGCTGAGTCTGAGCACCTAATTTTAAAGATTAAGTTGCGTATTTTCATGCCGGTAAAGTGAATCCAGTCATTTTCATGACCCATATTTTTATCAACTAAAAAGAGTCTGAAAGCTTCAAACAACTCTTTGTTCAACAAGCAAGCCCCATATTGAGGAGCAGCGGTGTTTACGTAAGAAGTGTCAGCAGCCCCCTGGGGACCCCGAGGCAGAGGGTGGACTGGAGCAGGAGATGGGGCTCCCATCTCCTGGCATGGTTCCAGCTCCATCAGGTCTGCTTGTGGTCGTGACACTTTGCACTCAGACTTCTGTGCGACTGATGTTAGAGCTGCTGTTGAACACCTTTAACTCTTAGTCTTGATGTGCTTTCAAATTCTGATCTCGTAAGTCCCCTGAGGATTAGTGTAATTACCACTGAGTATAAACATTAGCCTGGTCAGCTTCTTGAGAATGGAGGCCATTGTGGGTAACCTCGCCGTGACACTCGCTGTCTGCACAGCCAGGGAAATGGGATGTTGACATTTATCCTGTTAAATAAGTTAGTCTTCAGCACTGCTGGGCCGTCCCACTCAAGAATGTATTTAACCTTAACACATACTGTATTTTCTTTTAAAATGCAAGGACTCTTTAAAATGCTTTTCTCTGTCACAGTTGACAAAAAGATGACTTTCTGTTATGAAAAACGAAGAAAGCTAAATATTTAGTATTTTCCAAATTTCAAATGCCTTTTGCAGAACAATCTTCAACAAAATAGGTTGTTCAAAAGTGAGTCTCGAAGTTGCACATTGCCCTAGAAATACGCACACCGACCTTGAGCGCTAAAGTAAAATGTATTTCCAAGTGATACACGCTGCAGAGACGCTGTCCTACGAAAAGGAAGGGCTAATCCACCCGTGCGTTTCATGGCTTCGTGGGAATCCTATCTACTGGGGTGGCTTTGGGGGCTGAAAGAAGAGGTCTGTGTAAGATCTCTCTCTTCGATGTGTTTCCCCTTCAGTCTCCCTTCACTGTCCTGAGGAGACAGAGGTTTTCTATGTCGTCCTGGCCCGTGGCACATCACCATAGCAGCCATCACATGATAGGTGTTAACTTGCTGCCTGACGATATCTTTTCATCATTTATTCCCAGTGTTTACCTTAGTGCCTGGTACATAGTAGGCACATTCAGTACTGAACAAGGCAGATCACAGGTCCAAGGGCTTATTTGCTATATATCAACAAATTGAGGGTGAGTCGTCTGCAGGGGTATTAACACATGGGAAATGTGTAGCAGTATCATACCATTACAAATGTCTGTATTTTCCTATTTCCTCTGATAAATCTATTTCCGCTCCCCTTTCTTCTCTCTCCTCCCTACCCCCCTCATTTCCTCCCCTTTCTTCCCTCCCTCCCCCCCCCTCCTTTCTCTCTCTCTCTCTCTCCAGGACTCAGGGCCACAGCAATGGCTTTTAAACTCTTATATTCTCTTTATTTACAGTCAAAATTTGTTTGCAATGCTCCACACCTTCTGGCTTCCACCTGGTACTTGCATTCAGGTGCAAACAAAAGCAAGACAAACACATATTGCATCTGTACCTTGAAACAGCCTCAATTCCAGGTGGTTGAAAGCACTCCCTGGGGCACCTGAAATTCAGGTGGGGCCACAGAAGTGTTTCAAGTCCAGCCTGCCTGTAATTCCCCTTGCCTCTTTGCTGCCAGCAGCTGAGCGCTGGGTGTGCAGAGCTGACTGCTCGAGATCTGTCAGGTGTCTGCCTCTGGCTTGTGCAGGAGTAAGGGGCAGGCTGATACTCTGAAATGCCTTCAGCCTCGGCTTCACCGAGGTCATGGCCAAGGGACTTCACGTGTCCACATGTGTATCCCAATGAGCATTTCCTCCTGGATTTAAAGGAAAAATCCAACTTGCTATAGTTTTTCTTCTGAGCAGCTGAGCTATAGATGATGTGTGGAGCCTGGGCTTTTGGGAACCAGTGCACTCAACCAGTCTAGGGCAAGGTGGGAAGTGTCAGTGGGTCCCTATTTTCCCTGTCACTGCCCATAGTTGCCTTGTCCTGCCCAGGGTCTCAAGGCATATCAACACTTCCATTACATGCTTTTCTTGTCACTGATTCATACCATTAGCACAAATAACCACCTGGCCCTAATCCTGGCAGGAAGAAAAAGATATAACAAAAAGGTAATGTTGTGTGAGCAGTTATTAGCTAATTACTTTCTGATGGAGAACCAGATACACTGTGGCAACACTTCTCCTAACCTCACAGCTTTAAAACTTTCCTAAGTGGACAATGGACATGAGTCGAAAGGAAGGTAGGGTGAAGTTCCTGACAAGTGACGTGGGCTTACAAAGCAAAGATGCCTTCTCTTTGGTGTTTTACTTGAGTTCCTTTCTGCCAAGAAATGAAGAAACTTCATAACACCTTACACAATATTTCCCGTTTTCTTAATTCTTCCAAAATTCTTTTATTTAATGTTCAGTTCTGAAAATTGGCAAATCAAGTAAGAAGGAAGTCCGTTTCCTTATGGCACAGCTTAATAAGAGACCCAAGATGAAAACCCAGAATCTTCATTCTCAGCACTATGAGGGGAAGGGGGGGGGAGCGGAATTACCAGATTTATGCAAAACTTCAAAGGAAGCCCCTCCCTCCACACCTCCCCCTTGCGTGGGTGTTTCCTCCATCCCACTACCACCAGTGCTGGTTTTTGTGTGAACATAATTGTGCTTTTGTCTGGGAGTTGGCTCACCTCACTACACTCTAGTCTGAGATCCCCTGGCCTGAAGCCCAGGGTGGGGCTTTGCCCTCAGCACTGTAAATAATGGTAATTACCTTTACAAACTTTAGGAAAGAAAGTTTTTTTTTCCCAAGGCCAAGAATATCCACAGTCTAGAGCATTCTCTCTCACCCCTTGTGCATAAGCGTGTTAGGATGCGTGTGGTGATTAGGAAGAGTTCGTCCCTCATGGAATGACCAAGGTGGAAAAAAATCACAGCACTCAGCTGCCCTGGGCCACTCTGGGCCTGAGAGTTCTCTGCGTCCAGATTGTGGCGGTGACGGAAGTCCAAAGGAGAGGAGTAAATATTGAAGTAGAATCTAGAATTTATTCTCACCACTCATGCGGAAGCGTGTTCCATATGCCCACTAGAAATGCAAATGGAGAGGAGCTGTGCTGCCCAGCTCTGGACTGTATTGTTTCCTACAGTATCCTGGTCTGGTTAACAGCACTATTATTTTGATTAAGTTGACGTGCATCCAAGCTTTCGCCTTATTAGATTATCACCATGGCACTGAGGCTATAATTTCTGCAAAATCTTGGTATTTTATTTCACACTATCACTAGTAGCTGTTATTTATGTCTGAGATCAAAACAGTTAGTGAAAATTCAAAAATTTTAAATTCGATAGCTTTTGGCCACGTCGATATATCAAGACTCATACAAAAGGCTTGATATATGAATGAGGTAGATTGGTTTCCAGGCCACAGCGTTCCTTTATTTTACTTCCAGATTAACTGGTCTGAGTGCGGAGACCTGAACATCTGAATGAACGCCTTCCATCTTGCATGGACTCCTTTCAAAGGCCGTGTCAGGCCCAACGATACAGAGAGGGAGGCTTCTTGGCACGGGTGGTAATTGGAAATTGACTGAGACTCTCAGAGGAGGTGTCAGACTTGTCTGCATGTCATTTTTCCATTCAGAAGTCAAACCATTGCTCCATGGCTTAGAGAGTTACTGAGGTCACGCTCTGTGCTCATGTTATGGTGTGTTCCAGGCATTTAAGTTATCAAGAGCGTTCATCTGTGAGGTTTCTTGTGCTCAGCCGAGGTGATTTATAATGCACCTACCAGAACATGAAACCATCCGATCCACAATACTACCACTTTATTAAAATCTCTCCCTTGGCTCGGGACCCTGCTGAGGATGCAGAGAACTGAGGGCTCCACCCAAGAAGGGCTCCGGGGCCTTCCCCTGAAGTGCTAACTTGTAACCAGCAGTAACCGGCTTCCCTTCTCGGTAGGAGGGCTCCCAGTTTAGGAGATAATGCTCTCTATGCACTTGACCTCTTTCCAACTGTCCAACTTTTGTGGAGGCTCTGAGAGCTATTCCTGCAACCCTCGCGATGTCTGCGCATTCATTCCTTAAAGATCGCCCTCATCCGCATGCAGGTCCCAGAGAAGGCCAGAGAGAGCCCCACGCCAACGGCCTGTCTGCCTGGACTTGTACAGCAATTCACCCCTCCAGGGGGGCTCCCCAAATGGCTCATGTCCTTGTGCCAACTATGAAAAGGAACCCCACGCGAGATACAGTGGGAGTCACTGGGGGAGAAACAGACAAATCCGCACAGAACCAGTGAGACGAGTGTGTTCCATTCACCGTCTTTGAAAGTTTTAAAACTGGGTGCATGACAGTGTCTCTGCGAGTCTCTGCTGCTTACCCTCCGACGTACTGTGTTTGATGGTAATGGAAAAAAGCTGAGGGCAAACAGGAATTGGTTTTCTAGGTCAGACACCTTAAGTCTTCCTGAACATCAAGCAAATCCAACCCACTCCCATTCCAGAGCAGCATCCCTCCTGCGCCATCTCTATGTGGGGGTGGCTCAGCCCGAGCAACAAAGCTGGAAGGGCCTAGTGGACATTTTTCAAAGGTTTTGCCTGACATCGTTTCATGGAGGGTAACACTGGTTTGCAGCACTGCTGCCATCTGTTTGGGTTAAATTTCTTTAGGACAGACTTGTTTTCTAAACCATGAAACTTGACTGTGGTTCTTCTGGGAGAAAAAAGGGTTAACTCCTCTGGGTAAAACATTGTCAATCACTAGTGACTGCCACCGAGATGAAAAACAAGCTGCACCTGTACGTGGGCAATTGAAGAGACTCTGGCCAGCTATTTTCTCTGGTGCTTTGTTCTGCCAGCTGCCTCTGTGCTTTGGATGCAGGTGGAAGCATGGACTTTGCTATCTATAAAAAAATTTAATGGTGAAGATCAACTTCCGCTTCACCTCCCCAGGGATCAAAGTTTTGGGGCTTATTTTTTCCCCCTGAAAGACTAGTAGAGCAAAGCTCAGATCAGACAATGGGTATGTTGTTGAGATGCCCAATCTCCCCTAGAAAAGGAGCAGGAGATCTTGGGGGGGGTCATATTTTTTCTTCCCCATGGGAAGGAAATAACGGAAGCAGGGAGATGCATGCCTCCACAGGGTGAGGTCAAGCATGTGCCGAAAGGAGGGCTGGAGAGTGACAGCTGGGGAGCCTCGTTACTGCCACTGTGCTCACAGTCTGCACATCCCCAGCCCGATGGGGAGCCGGTGGAGATGACATGGAAGTGACAATCTCTGGGCCTGGGAGCGGGAAGGATGCCCTGACATGCAGCCTCCTCTGTGGAAGCTCCGTGTCACAGTTTTTATATCTGGTCAGATTACTTTCCATCAGATTACTTTCCATTTATACGATCAATGACCAGTAAAATGTTCAGGTACAACAGAAGCTTAACAATCAGACACTGGATTAACCCATACAAGAAAGTCTTATGCCCCACCAATGACATTTCAGAGTTCTTGTATCCATTCAACAAGCATGTATTGCCTTCCATGTGCCAGCCACTAAATTAGTGATTGGACATAGAGTGGCCGTTTGGTGCTGGATTGTGGCTCCTCAAAATTTATGTGTTGAATTCCTGACTCCCAGCATATCAGAATCTGACTGTATCTGGAGATAGGGCCTTTAAAGAGGTAATAAAGATAAAACGAGGCCATTAGGGTGGATGCTAATCCAATTTAACTCTCTTCATAAGAAGAAATTTGGACAAAGAGACACCAGGGCTTGCACAGAGAAAGGCCATGTGAGGGCACAGCAAGAAGGCAGCTATCTGCAAGCGAAGGAGAGAGGCCTCAGAAGAAACCCAAACTGGCACCTCAACCTTGGATTTCCAGCCTCCAGAACTGTGAGAAAACAAACTTCTGCTGCGTGAGCCACTCAGTCTGTAGTGTTTTGTCGTGGTGGCCCTAGCAAAAGATTTCGGCAATGAACAAGAGAAAGTCCTGGCCCTCCCTGAATTTGCAGTCTCCTGAAGAACTCAGAGCCTCACGTCCGCTTAAGTCAAAGAGAAAAGGAGGTGACTGGTGCCCTTCTCAAGCATTGCTGGCACAGCCAGAGTTAGCCAAAGCACCAGGCCCAGGAATTCCAGCTAATTTCTGGAGTTTGTAACAGCCATGTGGCCATTAACCTTTGTATTTGAATTAAGGGTTAAACAGTTGTATCACTCTGCTTCAATATGAGAAAGCAAGAAATCCTGCCCTGATCATGCGGCGGGGGAGGGAGGAAATCTAACAGATCTGACCTAAAAGGTTAAATGGAAAAGAACTGTGTGGGTAAATGCACATCATGTGCCGGCGCATCGTAAACGTGGGCTTCAGCATTACCAGCAGAAGCAAAGGAAACCTGTATATTTTTATAATCACTACACAGGTGCTTAATTTAGATTGTTTTCTTGAAAGTTGTTAGTTATTTCTTTGCAACCTCACTGCCCTATACTTAATGCCTCAAGGGAAGCATAAACTAAGATAAAAATACAGAAGTTGCTATCCGGAGTTCAACAGGTTAAAACAGAGCTGAAAATAGCTGCTGGGCATGTCATATGGTTGGCTGACTATTTAATCCTCTGACATGTAAGAGAAATGGAAGTGTTCTGGTCTGATTATCTACCAACTGTCCACGAAGCTTTACTGTCCTCCGGATTTCTGAGCATGGCCCCTGGGGAACTGAGCTCAGTATCCCCAAAGAAAAGTACAGAGTTCTCGAATGCTGCCCGGGTAAAGGCACCACAGGATGCGTGATTCCTGTCGTGTGGATGACATGCTCATGGTATGTTCAGATACTGTGATTATGTCCAGACAGGCAGGACCCCCTGTGTGTGTAGAAAGTGGGCAGAGTCTCCCATAAAGAAACAAGTCACTTCCTGGGATTGTGTAAAAGCTGCACCGAGACCCCAGGCTGGAACCCAGAATAAAGACTGAGTGGAAAAGCCTTACGGAGGCGGCATGTTCAAATCTCTTTTGTTGTCTTAACTAGGGTTACCAGGTAAAACAGGAGCCTTCCAGTGAAATTCAAATTTCAGATAGACAAATCATTCTTAATATATGTTACATGCAACATTTGAAACATGCAATATTGGAGATGTACCTGTACTAAAAAAATCCTTGCTATTTATCTGAAATTCAGATTTAGCTGGGTGCCCTGTATTTTTTTTTTTTTTGCTAGATCTATCATTGCTATTGGATTCCACTTCAGTGTAGAGAGGGAGTAAGATTTGTTTCCTGTTTGTGGAGATGGGCCTACAGGTGAGTCTTGTCTTCTGTGTAACTGCCCATCTTTTGGGGCTAGATACGAGCAGTCTTTCTACATAGTATGTGGTACCAGAGCCAGTAGGTCTAGAAAGATCAGAGAACTCTACAGCATACATAAACCTAATAGCTTGTTCTTCCTGTGTTCGCTTGGCTCACTAGTCTTTTCTACTCCCTGAGCATTTAAAGTCTTCTAGAATTCCCAAGCTATCTTGGCTGCTAAAGAGATAAACATAAAGAAAGGATTTGGGGCCACACTACAGTCCCCCAGGTGGATAGCAAGTGCTGAAATCAGGGCACAAAATTAGAGTCATCTCTGGGACTTGTTATGGAGGGAGCCAAATGCTTCTCTCAAGTGTGAAGAAATCACACAATGCAAAGTCTCCCTGGTACTGTTACAGCTGCCCCCTCCATCTTCAGCCAAGGGATTCCAACCAGTATTTATAGGGGACCCACTATGTGCCAAGCACTGTGTCATCTGGGGGAATTTAATAACCCCAGCATTGCCTCCACCCCAGGGAGCCTCTGGTCGGAATCCAGATGCCGCTTTTAGTCTCAGCCCTGGACCTGGACTTGCCATCCACCTCGCCGTCTCTTGCTTTACACAGAATCATTCAGTTACCATCTACTCCTCTTCAGTCTGGGGAACCAAGGAAGGCATTACAGGCACTTGTAATGTGCTTGGGTTCCCTTCAGTAGCTCATCCCATAAGCCTGGAGTTCTTTATTTTTATTGAGCTGGGTCACACACAGGACAGCTCAGTGTTCCCCTCAGCCTAGGGTCCATACGGGGTCCAGGTGTATTCAAGTTGCATAGCCACGTCCCAGGTACCCCCCACTCCCTGTCTCTCTCCATCACATCGCCCTGTTTCCTGGTCCTCACTGCACATATCACTATCTGGAATTGTTTCCTTTGTTTATTTGTGTGTGTTTTTTATCATATCTCCCTAATATAGAATGAAAACATAGGAAAGAAACCAACTCATTTTTAATTCACCATATAACCTTCAAAGCTTAGAACAGAGACACCGAAATACAGGGGTGGGAAAAAGTAGGCTTAGAGTTGTGAGCACATGAAGTAGTTTATTCTTGTATTGTTATTTACTAATTATTGTAATATTTTCCATACAAACAGCTGTAACCTTACTTTTGCCCACCCATGTATTTATTTAATGGATGAGAAACTGAATGAATAAGTGAGTGAACAACCTAAACGCCTGTCCCAGGCAGCCTGTGACTTGTATGGGGCGGATCTCGCACACTGGAGCACGGCTGCACTTGGAAGGTGTTAACTGTGTCTTCTAAGGATGGTGGGCATGTGCTCTGTTTTCTCACGGGGACATCTGGTACTATATCTGTCATCCTTATTGCAGTCAGGGGCACCAGCTGGTCATCCACACTGGGAACCTGGGAATCAGCTTAGTCTCCTCTTTCTTTCACCCCTCCCTCTACATTGAAATGGTAACTGAGTATTGTTTCTTCTACCTCAATAACGGTAGATCTGCTGAACCTGCTCTCTACCTCCATCCCTACCTCTTCCAAGTGTATTAGCCAAGGTTCTCCAGGGAAACACAACTAATAAAATTAATAGGATGTGTATGTACATATGTGTAAGAGTCTGCTTCTCTTGCCCTTCCAGAAACATTTGAAAGAACCCAATTTCCTACAATATGTCCCTTTCTGGTTGAAATACCTAGGAGTTGCTGTTGTGTATGTGTATATGTACATATATATACTCACACACACATATGAGATTTATTTTAAGGAATTGGCTCACATAATTGTAGAGACAGAATTTCTTTCTCTTGTGGGAATCTCAGTCTTTTCTCTTAAAGCCTTCAACTGATTAGATGAGGGCACCCACATTATAGAGGGTAATCTGCTTTAGTCAGAGATTTAAATGTTTATCACATCTAAAAAAATACCTCCACAGCCACATCTAGACTTGGTGTTTGACCAAACAACTGGGCGCCATACCTTAGTCAAGTTGACACATATAACTGTGACAGATGCCTCTCTGCCTCCATCCCAACCTCCTCCAACATGCTTTTCTGTACTACAGAGGATGAAAAGCTAAAAGCTATATTTCTAAGACTCCCTTGCAGCTAGGGTTCTTAACAGGGCAGAGATTAGGGTGAGGCAAGTAAGGCACCTCAGACACAAAATTTAAGGGGGCCTCAAAAAACTCAAGAATCAAGATAAATATTGTTAATGGAGTATTTTTAAAAATTAAAATGTAATGTGATATAACTGGTGTCTCCAAAATGACTTGGCATGGCACTAGGTTCTTACTGTGATCAGTTTCCACCAATAAGATCATTGTGTGAAATCTGAAGGCAGAAATGAGGTGGAAGGTATCTTTCCGTGCTGGTTTCTGCTGACAAGCACAGTTGTTCTCCAGCATCCAGTCACTTGCTACAGTGAAGGCTGCAAACCATGGGCTGGGGCTTGCACATTTTGCTGTTGCAGGTGGAGCACAGTACAGCTCTAGAGCCACTATTTGTGGCATCAGCAGCTTCTGTCACCAAGTACAGTGGACCTTTCTTGAATTCTGCAGTACTAAAGTTGGCCTCTAGATTCCCCATTTTTCTTTTTGAGGTAGGGGTACATTCCCCAGATGGGCCACTCTGCACTGTTGTTGGTTCCTAGAGGTTGTCCTAGAATCTGCTTCTGTCCTTGCAAAAATGTTTGAAAGAACCCGATTTCTGACATTGTGTCCCTTTCTCATTAAAATACCCAGAGAAGTCACTGCTTCCTGCACCTGAACCTCAACCATTGGGATCATCTCTCATACTCATCCCATCCTTTCCAGCCCCACCATCCTACCTTGTTCAGGGCCCCTTTATGTCGTTTTTAAGATGGTTTTAAGATGAATGTTAACTCACCCTCTACGCATTTATTTTTTTCTACAGTCTTTACTCCCCACCCAGATGGAACTGTCCTCTCCCCTGTGGGCTCACACTTTACCATGGTGATTCACCCTATTCCCAAATATTTGCATAACATTAACACATCCTGCAGGAAGTCCAGTGTGAAACATCCAATATGGAAAGTCTACAGAATCTCCTTAAATTCTCAAGGAGCTTACATTCACTTTCTACCCTTCATCTCCACTGAATTCTTCATTTCTTGATTTCACACATTCTGCATAGTCTCACGAGGCCCTTTTAATGCATAGAAGACCTTATTGGACAGTGACATACGAAGCAAATTCTTTAAAAAAATTTAAAAGTCCTGTATCTTCTCTGCCATTCAGTTCAGCAAACCCTCATTTCATCCTTTCTTGTCTGTTTGCTGCCCCTCCCTCTCAGAAAATAAAGAAAAGTCTTCAATTTTCTCATTTCCTAATGCACTTAATTTCTTCCACCTTCATGGTATAGTCCTTGTCTTATCTTTCCACATCCAGTTGGCTTATCAAGGTTTTCTTCCTGTAAAATGACATCACTTTTTGAGGAAGACTTTTTCTAGGGCTCAGTTTGGGAATATGAGCTGGCAAGAGCTAATTTCTCTAAATAATTGTATCAAGGGACTGGAAGCCCACGGGAGCAACCTGAGAGAAGAGGTGAGAAAGACACCGGTGAAGTGAGGGGCCAGGAAAACGTCTGGAAGCCATGCTACTCCATGAGGTGGTCTGGCCAATGAGAATTCCCAGTAGGGTGGGAAAGGACTTTCAGGAACAAAAATGTGTGATGCTCACTCGAGGTGCTGGAGAACATGCAGTTTTCAGGAGCATAGGGTCTCTGTCACTGACTATTCAGCTCCATGACTAACCATCTCTGTGATTGACAAATTCCTTAATATCTTTCAGCTTCAAATTTTATTTATTTTTTTGTAAAATGGGATAATAATTGTTTTAAAAATAATATATTTCCAATGGTTATTGAAGGATTAAATAAAATATTATATGAAAAGTGACAGACAAGCCAGTTGTCTGGAAATGTTGTCTCTGATGTTGATGTAATCAACGATGCTATTTCTGCTGCCTTGTAAATCATCATCGTCTCCCCAAATCTTCAGCTAAAAGTCTGTGGGTTTAAAAAAATATTTAAAATATTAATAGCTGAATTCTGGTTGAAGTGGTTGGTAATGAAAATAAGGGCAAGCGAATCCATATACTGCCCTAATGCAGCAGAAGCAATTGCTCATGGACACAAGCTTGTAAGCTCCTTGTGTAATAACCCAAATCTTTGACTTTCCTGAAGCTGGGGATGGAGGACTGAGTCCATTTCTCCCAGATCTGAAAGGTAGAGGGAGAATCCAGCTGATCTCTGAGTTAACTTTTCTTTGAGTAGTTACTATGGAGTTGGCTACTGCATGGCAGGGAGGCTGCCCTTCCCCACTTCTTGTGGTTGTCACTGGCAGCACTGCTGTGTTCAGAAGGATTCTGAAGTCATGCCTAGACTCAACTTGAGCTTCTAGGGCCTTGACTGATTAAGGAACCCTATGGACAGTGAAATTTGAATTTCATATCATTTATCATTTTCATGTGCTACAAATTAGTATTCTTTTCAAAATGTTTTTAACCATTTGAAAATGTAAAAAGCATTCTTAGCTCTTGGGTCATACAAAAAAGAGGGGGTGGGCTAGATTTGCCCCTGGGCCCTCAAGGCCACACTTAGTGTTTTTAACTTGATTTTTATTCTATAAAAATTATGGGTGGGAACCCAAGAGGCCTATAGATTGATTTCCTTTCTTTTGGTAGAAAAAAATGTTTTTTTAATTACTTCTTGGTGACAAGCACATGGTTAGTCACTAACACAAGCTGCGTTGATTTTTTTTCTTTTATAAAATATTAAAAATGAGTCAGTAGCTCTCATTGTCCTCTGCTTTAATGACAAAAGTATAAGATAGACCCACGGCATTCTCATGGTACAATGTTTCTTAGAGTTTCTTCTATTTTCATGGTGACAGCCAGGTTTAATTTACTTTTTTTTTTCTTTTATTAAAAAAATATACATATTTCTTCTCTGCCCACCACCATCCACCTCTCCTCACTGACTAATTGTAGACTCTTGAAGAGGATTTGCTTTTTAGTGAGATGCAGACTTGGATACTGCACCTGCCAGGTGAGTATAGTGCTTTCACCTCTATGGCCTTGCCCACGTTCCCCACCCCAGGAAGTTAGGCACCTTCCCTTCTCCCTGAAGCACTGGGTGCCCTTTCTCCAGAAAAACTGTGTGACCTTTGAATTTTTCATGTAATAATTTCCCTGATAATTACATTCTAATATCAAGGCAGCTTATCTTCCTTTCTGATTGACCTCCTAAAAGTTTCTCTTTCACAGCCCCACCCGTCCCACCCCTCCGTCAAGCACTGCAGTTAATGATATGTTAACAAATGGGTAAGAGCCTTAATGGAATTGCCTTTTTCAAAAAAATGAGCCTGTGGAGATCTTTCAGAGGAGAGAAAAATCCTTTACAAAGCTAATAATCATACCCTAATTATATGTTTTAGGGGTTTTCATTTTCTTCTTCAAATTTTCTTAGGGTTTACACAACAGTAACAATATTCTCTCTTTTCTGAAGGTTATTTACTCATTAAATATTCACTTGATTTTAAAAATTGGCTTTACAAAGCAAGATAAGCTCTTTGTGACAAGTCAAACTTATATAACTATAAAGGAAATCACCCTTCCATACACCCCTCTCCTTCTTATAATCTTCTTTGCTGGGCAAACCAAGGATTACATTTAGAATTTCTTCCATCCACTTTGCCATATTCAGCTAGGCAAAAACAAATGTAAAGAGCTATTTTTCTACCTTTTACAAAAAATAGAGGTGTGCCATACATGTCACTCTGAGACTATAAGCAGTATGGATGAATCTCACTATTCTTAGTAGTTGCATGTTGTTCCATTGTAGAGCTCTTGATGTCTCTGTTGATAGACTTTCAATTCAACAAACATTTACTTTGCACAAAATAAACGCTAGACACTTCGATTAATGCTGGGGAGAGAAAAATGAATGACACATCACCTCTGATGAAGTCAAGTTCAAATTCCCATAGGGGAGATTAAACAAATAATTTAATGTGAACGCAAAGTGCTCCCATATAGGAGTGTACAGTTATACAGAGAAGGGATGGGGAACTTGGAGGGGGATTCAGATTCATTCATTTGGAGATGAAACCTTCAGACAAGGGGGGAAAGGCACAGGTTAAGGAAACAGCATGTGCAAAGCCAAGGAAGCTTGATGAAACATGGTGCCCTTAGGAAACTGGCTAATGCATGGTATGGAGCAGCTGGCAGAGGGCAAAATGCTAGGTTGGCACAGAAGTGAATCAACTTGTATACCAAGCTAGAGTCTGGATGTATCCAGTGGGATGAGAGTATCAGGGAGACATGCAAGGGCTTTAAACAGGAAAACAAGATCCTGTTTTTAGAAAGTTATCTGGAAGGAATCTGGAGGATGAACTTGTGAGGAAAGACCAGATATAATAGGAGATGACAAGAAGAAATTGAAATCATCTAATCAAGAGAAGATGATGGACTAAAGTAGGGCAGTGGCTGAAGAATGGACGGGAGAGGATTGGAATTAGCTGTTTGAGGTGAACCCAGTAGTAGGACCCATGAGTAGACTGCAGGAAGGCTTAGCTTGGGCAACCAGATGGACCCATTGAAGAAAATGCAAGAGAAGACAGGTCCATCCAGGAGAGGTGATAGCATCCATTTTGCACATACTGACTTTGAGATGCTTATGGAAACATCTTGGACTCTTGGAACATTTTCCAAGTATGTGGCAATAATGGCTCTCCTAAAGCACTTCAATTAACTTTGTGGTAGATTTTCCCCCTTCACAGAGAAAAAGAAATGAAATGACTCAGTAGGATTTCAACTGCTGACTTCAATCTCAGGATGTGGGAGCTAACGGCGGCCAGAACTCTACTAGCACACGCAGTGCTTCCAGCTGACAAGCAGCAAAAATGGGATGCTCCGGATAGATCAGTAAATGGCATCCTTCCACTGGGCTGAGGCACACAAGCCAGAGGGCATGGCTAGGAGAGTGGATGGTGGGTATGATTCCATAGTACAGCCCCATCAGTCAAGCATTTGTGTGTAGGTCCCAGTTTGCACAACCACAGGCAGAAGCCCCAAAGGCAGCCTGTCCCCAGTGAGTATTTCTTCTGGAGTGACCATGGTCACCAGTGAATTTCCTAATCCAGCCCATACTTATCATTCCATGTCTTACTTCATTCAGTAACCACAAAATGCTCCACTCTACACCAAGCATGTTGGATTCCGGAGACACCAGAATGAGCAAGACTTGCCCTCAGAGTACTCTGGGACCAGTAAGGGAGTCTGAAGTGACAATTCCCAAATGCTATTACTACTTGATGAATGCTTTCATACTGGGATGTACAAAGTATAAGAGTGTGGCAAAGGGAAAAGCTACTATAGGTGGAAAAACCGTCAGGGAGCAAAAAGCAGAGATTTTTCTGGGGTAAGCAGGACTTCCCAAGAGGGACAGGGTTCCCAAAAGGATGTCCCACAGAGGAGAAGGCCATGATTCTTGTCACGGTTAGGGGACTAGCTGCATCAGAATCATCTGGAAAGCTTTTTAGGGTTCCAGCAAGGTAGATATATGCAATTTTTAAAAATCTGACAGTGTAGGGGAAACTATAGACATTTATTAAACAACAAACATTTATTTCATATAGTTCTGGAGGCTGGGAAGTATAAATACAAGCTGTCTTGGATTAAGTTCCTGGTTTGTGGACAACTGTCTTCTAGCTGTGTGCTCACCTGGGGGGGGGGGGGGGAGAGAAAGAGAGAGAGAGATCTGGTCTCTCTTTTTCTTATAAGGGCTTTAATTCCTTCATGGGGACTTTATCCTCATAACCTCATTTAACCCTAATCACCTCCCAAGGCCCCACCTCCAAATACATATTCATTACATTGGGCGTTAGAGATTCAACATATGAATTTGGGGGAACAGAAACTTTCAGTTGACAGCAGGAAGGAACTTGAAACTGGGGGAGGGGAGGGGAGGGAAGAGAAGATGGGAAGAAGGGTCTCTGGGGCCGGGGGCAGGTAAGGTCAGGGCATAAGGACAGTGATAACCATCCAGTTGCGTCTCTAATGATGAGAAGTGCCAAGTCATTTTAGGAGCAGTGGTATCTGATATTGAATATTACCCTGTTTCCTATTTTGCACTGTCTTTAGTCTTCTCCACTTCATTAGCTGTGGTTTATTATCCACTAATTAGTGTCAGTCTGGTGATGGTGATGCCCTGGGAAAGAAGGTTGGGGTGAAGTGAGATGAAGACAGGACAGGGCGACTACCAAACTGATCAGAGGAAAGAGGGGAAGGCAGGAGTTCTGAGTTGAAGTAATGAGAAAAGGGAAAAACAAGGAAAACCTGAGAACCTGCTCCCTTTTAACCCAGGAAACCTCAGAAGAATTTAGGAGGGAAGTAAAATTCCTTTGAAAATATATATCATGGAAGCTTGAGGCCTTTCAGGTGGTCAGAGGCATAGTAATTCCTCATTTAACATTGTCCATTGGTTCTGCGACTTTGAGCGAAATGACAATGAAACCAAATTTTGCCACAGGCTAACTCATATAAACAAGACTTAAGTTTCTATAGCATCTTGATGTTGTCTTTGTTGTAATGAAATTTCTTTGAACAAAATGTTATTTGAAGACCTTCTGTATTTCTACGATTCCAGGAAGCTGGAGGAATTGAAAAGTAAAATATAAATACATATTTTTTTGCTATGTCTGTCTGTCCCTCTCTGAAGGGTTGGGGTGGAGTCAATGCCCAGACGACTCTGATGTGCCACCAGGCCTGGTGACCACTGCCATGGACTATAAGGACCAGGAACTTTTCAAGGAAGTGTTGTTGTTTTGCTTTAGAAAGTTCACCTTGGTGACAAGGTGGTGGTGGGCTGATGGGACAGACATTGGAGGGCAAGGCCAGACATGAGAACTGATGATGGCCTGAGCCAGGGGTCCTCCTGAGGCTTCCTGTGTGTGCACACCTGTCATCACGCTGCCATTGTGTGTTATGTTACCCTTGGAGTGACCATTCCTTGTAGCAGCAAGGTGTCTCTCTTTCACTTGTAATTCTCACTGCCAGTTATTGAAGGAAGATAAAAGCCAGGGTGTTTGTCTTTATCAGGACACCGTCTCTGGAAGGCAGGGCAGAGCCAGGGCCAACCGGACCTACTCCAGGCTCCTGCTAGCCTCTAGCTTCTAGGCCTTATCAGACAGTCAGGAGATTTTAAAGCAAATGCCCCCCTTATTTGCATCAGACAGATCACAGCTTGAGTTTTAAATGAAGAGCCTGGTTCCTTCCCAGTTGAAGGGCTCCAGTATTTCCCTACTTTATAGTAAAACACCAAAATGAAATTTGGATGCTGCTGTGTTAACAAAATATGTAAAATGTGTACTTAATTAAAGCTGAGAATAGGCAAACCCATTTAGTGGCTTTTCTCCCCTAGGAATTGCTTCCTGTGCTCTAAATTTGAGGGCCGAAATATAACAGTTACTAGGCATACTAAAAGGAATGCCTCTAAACTACCCAGCTACATCCCCTGCACCTCCCTTTTTAATGTAAATGTGGGCAATACCAGGAAATGAGCCGGGCACAATATTTGCTGTCTCCGTATCTCCACTCCGTCTATTTGGAGTCTTAGGTAAATATGCCCCCAGCCATGGAGCAAGACTGAATGTGAGCCCTGCCGCCTCTTCCATCCAGCGCCTCTTCTCTGAGTCTGATTAGCATCTCTCAAATCCTTTGTAAGCTTTTGGAGTCAAAGAACAAAAGACACTGTGCCGGAACTTAACACGGAAAGTGCTCTACACAGGAAAAGCTTTCAATACATCATTCTTTTCCAAACATTGGGAGAAAAGTTACACACCAAGGGTCATCTCATTCTGTTCATGGACATATTAACACTTTAATATATGTGTGTATGTTTGTATATAAATGAGGCTGTATACAGTATAGGTAATGCATATATAAATGTGGTATTATTAATAGTATATAGTTCTGCTATAGTATGGAGTAACATATGCATTACATATAAATGCATGCCCCAAATTTGGAGTATTACACATCATGCTAACATTTGTACTATTAATAGCCGTATAGCATCTAAAGTGCTAATTGTCCTTTTTCAGAGTCCAGGCGTTCTCGTTCTCGTTGAAAGAACAAGGCCACGGCTTATATTGTTCTAACAGTATGGCCAGCTGCAGGCTTTACCACAATAAGACCCATTGTTGGGTAAATGGAGCCCCTCAGGTGAATGTAATTATGCAAATCCTTCCCTAACTACCAGCACTCTCTTGGCCCTCTCCCCGGTGGCCTCCCACCAGTGGGAACACTGTCACATTTCATTAGGAGAAGCCTGGCTTGTTTGCTGGGAGTGCCCCCCCTCCACATCCTCAGGCCTGATGGCCAGAAAGAACCTGCTGCTGGTCCTGCGCCGGTAGGCCTGCTGGGCCCACTAAGGAGCTCACAAGAAAACCAAATCCTTTGTACCAGCTGACACATTTCTTCGCTATACATCAAACAGTAAAAATAGACCTTTAATTTCCTAAGGTGGTGTTTTACCCCCAGATTCAAGGCCGGTCTGCACACATGGAATTCTAATGCCAGAGGCCAGAGAGGTGGGAGGAAGTTCCTGTGCTCAAGATGCTGGAAGTTATATAGCCCCATGGTCAAATGTGATACACGAGCATGTGCGCGCACACACGCGCACACACACACACACACAGTCACTCTGCTTCATTCACTCCAGAGCAATCCTATGGGGTTCTTAAGCACTGGTGTTCCCCAATCCAGACATGAGAAAACTGAGGTACATCGCTTATTTAATGACACAGCTATAGACATACCTAGAAATAAGGAACCCAGGCAGCAAGATCTCCTAAAAGTCCCCACTTTTTTAATTTGCATGAGTCACTCAGTGTGCAGGGGTCATTTTTTCCACATTTTTGGTGATTTCCCACAGCCACCAAAATAGAACTCTGCTTACAAGTGGGTCCCACATAAATGTTGAGGGAACACGAACTTAAACTAACCTCTGTTTACTTTCTAGAACTACCTCAATGAAGAATACTAATTCAATTATGCTATATATAATAAATAATATTTCATTTCTCAACATTGTATACATTGCACTCTTTTCTAAGTATTAACTATTGATCATTTGAATATAAAGTAAAATGTAATGACCGTGAACCAAATAATACGTTTCTGGAAAAAATAAAATATCTAAAGGAGTTTAAAAACACAGAGTCACTGCCCTGGCCAGTGTGGCTCAGTTGGTTGGGTGTCATCCCATGCACGGAAAGATTCCTGTAGGATTCCCAGTTGGGGCACATGCTCAGGTTGTGGGCTTGATCCCCAGTAGGGGCGTGCAGGAGCAGCCAATCGATGTTATGTTCTCACATAGATGTTTCTCCTTCGCCCTTCCTCTCTCTCTAAAAATCAATTAACTATTTTTTAAAAATTAAAGAACACAGAATCACTACCTACAGAATTCATTTACTTAAAATCTAATTCAGCCTTGATATCAAAGTGATCCTCAAAAATGAGATATTTAAAAGCCCAGGGCTCTGTAGAATTTGTAAATTATCAGTGAGGGTATGAGACTGAGCTTTGGTTCACAGCAGCAGGAAAGGGTAGGAAAGAGGTCAAACTTACTGAACTCTCCCATTTCCAAGATGACACCAAACATGATGGAGATTATGAAGGAGGACACCTGTGTGTTTCTTTATTCACACAAAATCTGTGGGACTTCGTAGGATGGAATTTTTTTTTAAAAAGTGTGATTCATGGGAGTCAGTGAATAGAGTTCTGTGTATTTTGTTTCAAATATTACAGATGTCCCTTTTTCTCCCCACTGACCCATCCTACCCCATCCCACCCACCGAGTTCTGTGTGTTTTTAAGTCTTCCCTGGATTCTGAAGTTCCATTTTTAAAAAAGAAAAGGAGATCTGGACCCTGGTAATAAAATATAGTTTCGCATCAACTTCCATATCAATCCAAGGGATCCTAGGCTTAGGTAGATAACATAAGAATAAATGTATGTATTAGAACCTATTGCATCGATATTCAAGATTTGTAAAAGGGTATGCAGCTATCCCATGCAGAAAATTATTATAAAACAGGTTTCCTAACTAAACTAGTCAGTCACATCCAGATTATAATATTTTAATGTTTTCATTATTTTTAGCTTTCAGTTGTTTAGTCCCTTCCATTGGCAATAAACTGTGCCAGGTACTTTACCCACTTGAGCATCTTTATTTCTCAAAACCACCACATGAAATAGGAGTTAACATCATCATTTACAAAAGAGGAAACTGAGACCTGGCTACATCAGGAAGAAACATAAAGAAAAATAAGCCCTTCATGAAACAGGCCCTAACGCGAGGCAGGTCCTGGGGACTCCTGCTTCTCGGGGCCTCTTCCCTGATATTCTCTAATGGGGGGCCTGGCCTGAATACTCCAGGAACCGGCATTTGGAGCCTGGACAGGCAGAGTACCAGCTGTCAAGGTCCCAAGTGAAGGCAGGTACTCATGAGCCCTCATTGAAAAGGCCACCAGGAAAGGCTGCCAAGATGTCCTGTCATGGGCACATCCTGCAGTCACTCCCTGCAAACTAAACTTTTTTGTCTAAAATCGCAGTAAAATTTATGTGGATCTAAAGATTTCTTAAAACCAGTTTTAATTCTCCTTAGTGTCATGATTCCATTTGGAAATTTTTCTTGTTGCCTAAAAGTACCTGGTATGTTTTAAAATATTTACATAAACAATAAGGAAAGAAATCAACTGAGAAAAGCACTTCTATAAAATATATATATAAATATATAAATATATAAATATATATAGAAAAGCACTTCTATAAAATATGTAAGAAATTGCATGAAGCCCTGACTGGTGTGGCTCAGTTGGTTGGGTGTCATCCTGTGCACCAAAAGGTCATGGGTTCGATTCCCGGACAGGGCACATGCTCGAGCTGCAGGCTCAATCCCCTGTCAGGGGCATGCAGGAAGCTGCTGATAGATGTTTCGCTCTTGCATCGATGTTTCTCTCTCACCCTCTCCCTTTAAAAAATCAATTTAAAAAAAGAAATTGCATCTAATATCCTTTATTCTAAAACACGCTTTTTCATCTTTTTAATTGAATATGTACATGGATTTTAAACAGTCCTGGCCACAGCCTGTATTGAGACAGGACTCTTGCCCTATTCCAGTTATTGTCCATATCAGTTTCTATAAGGGAATGAATTCTTTACCAAGAACCAAATCCTATCAGCTTGACAATAGAGATCAGCAAATGATCCGTCAGTCAGAACTGTACTGGAAGTATTTTCAAGGCCTGCAATTACTTTTTACATAAAATTCTTTCTTTTTTTTTAATTCTCACCTGAGGATATTTTTTCCATTGCTTTTCAGAGAGAGTAGAAGGGAGAGAGAGAGAGCAAAACATCAATATGAGAGACACATCAATTGGTTGCCTCCCCCACTTGCCCCAACCAGGACAGGGATCGAGCCTGCAACCCAAGTACACACCCTTGGCCGAATCGAACTCAGGACTTTTCAGTCTGAGGGCCAATGCTCTAACCACTGAACAAACTGGCCAGAGCTATATAAAAATCTTATTGCATTAATACTTTGCTAACTAATAACCATCTCTTTCTCCAGGGCTCCTTTCTGGAATCTTCACCTCAGGTCCCAGTGGCATTCTGGGAAACCACAGCCAGAGCTATGTTACTGAATCCAGTCCTCAGAAAGCTAAATTGTTCCCCACTTTTCAAGATATTCTAAAACCATCAATGTGAGCGCTCAGAAAAAAAATCCAAGACACAACCCACATCTCAATTTTAAAGATTTTAATAACATGTCAAAAAAGACAGTTTTGTGACTATGGGAGTGGGGGGCAGGAAATAGGAAATCTTTTTCTTATGTTGTTGTACTGGGCTTAGGTGTTAAAAGGAAACAGGTACTTGTAGCTTTTCACAGTTGAGGAGGCAAAAAAGCAGGTATGGCTGTAAATCTGACATCTCTTCCACCTGAAGCTGTCAGTTCAGAAACACTGCAGCCCACTGATCCCCAGCCAGCGCAGTGGTTTCTGGGGTTGTTAGAGGGGGTTTTTTCCCCTCTTTCTTTTCTTTTTTTTTTTTTTTGGCTGCCAGGTTGACAGCAATGAAAAGCTTAGAAATGACAACTGAACAATAGAAAAATTCCACCATGTTGTTATTAATCATTAAAAAGGAAAACCTGTTCTCGTACCAGTAGGAAAAACCTACAGCAGGGCAGGCAATCTCTCTGCTCCCTCCTCTCTGACCAAACTGAGAACCCAAGTGTAAGATGGATGAGACAGACAGAAAGCCTGTCCAAAGGCCAGATTTCCCCACTTTCTTAGAAAAAGTATCTTCTGTTACTAGGGTGGATCACACTGTTGCCAGATAAAGGCCAGTGAGGCAGCATTTGCAACAGAGTGACTAATAAATAGTTTATTGATGGGATGATTAATACAACGGAGTGCCCAGAAGTGACTCAAAACTCAATCCCTGTCCTGAAGATTTTATCAAGAGCTTGTTTTGAAGTTTTTGTGGAAATACAAATAATTACTTACCTGCATAATGTTCTCTCTTGTGTATGTGGAAAGTCGATGCTCTTGGGCCTCTCTTGGCTTAAAGAAATAAGTAAATAAAGTGGTCTCTCTTTTTTCCCTACATTTTTTTTTCCTTTTTTACTCCTATTCCAGGAACTTCCAGGGTCAATTAAAAGCTGTTTTCACCTCTCTGATAAGAATAGGGCTGCCTCCTGGCCTAGAAGGGATGGTGACTGCGGGGGCTTTCTCCTCAGCATCGCTTGTGCTTTACTACTATTGTTATGGATATAAAGGAACAGTAAGGAACATTTGGAAGTCAGAGAGAGTAAATCCCACCTACTTTCACCTTTGAAAATTCCCTTCTTGTGTTAATGATATTCATGCTCACTTATTGCATGGTAGCTAATTTCATATGTGCAAAGGATATACCCTGCTTTCTTTTACTGAATATTAAATAGTAAGCGTTTACTTGCTTTTGTAGTTTATATATTATTTCAAATGGCTGCATTGAACCATAATTTAATTAATGCCCCATTGTTCTCTCCTTTCCTTCTTCTAACTTCTTAACTTCCTACCCTCCTTTCTTCCTGTCATAAATTCTACTGGCTTCTTATTTATTTTGGCTTTTTTACACCAAGTTTCTAGAAGTGAGGATCACTGTGCCCAGGCAAATGATAATTTGGGTGGTTCTACATAGGTAGGGCTAACTTGTTATCCAAAATATTTGTACCTATTCACACTGTAAACATTGTAGATGAGTTGAGGTATGTCCAAATTGACAAAAACCCATTCTTATTTTTATGTATATTTTTTATTTTTAAGGAGGTTCATGATTTTAAGTCTTTCTGTTTGCTAATTATGCTTCCTCTTGTTAGAATCATTCACTTATCTACTAGGATTTTGCTTGTTTATCTTACCAACTTGTATGAAAGAATTTGCTGTATTTATCATTTGCTGTATACGTCTTTTCACAGCCTTTTGTATGCTTTTTTACTTTAAAGATTTTTATTTTCTTTTATTTTGCAACAGCGTGGGTAGACCTGGAGAGCACTATGCTAAGTGAAATGAGCCAGTCAGAGAAAGACAAGACCATACGATTTCACTCATACGTGGAATCTAATGAACAAAATGAACTAACAAGCAAAACAGGGACAGACTCAGAGAGCAGGCGGACGCGTCGCGGGAGAGGGACTGAGCAAAAAAGAAAAAAGTTGCTTTCTTTAAATCAGAAAGACATAAACCCTCTTAACTGAAAACATTGTTTTCTAGGAAATACAATACTTTCAACAGCAACAGGTACAGTATATTCTATTTCCTGAAGCCTAGATCAAGATAACAGAGACTAATAGGCCAGAGCTGTGCCCCATAAATCTACCTTTACTCAAACATTGCTATGCGTTCAAATACATTTTATTTATGAGTGTTTTCTCAAATTCTCCAGAGCTTTTTTCCATTAGAAACTCTTTTTTTTTAAATAAATGGCTCCTCAGCCAGAGGAAACAAGATGGCGGGGCAGGTAACGCCATCCCGCCTCCCGCGACCAAACCAAAATCACAACTAAAACACAGAACCACCGTCACTCAACCTCCTGAGACCTGGCTGCACAGAAGCCCCACAACCAGGGACCTGAAGCAGCACCGAGAGCGGTAGGAGGGGCGGAGACGCGGGCGGATCGGGGCTGAATCAGGGAGACGCGGCCGCGGGCCCACACCCGGTGCGCGGTTGAAACCCGGGAGGGAATCTCGGCGGCGGGGGTTTCCTGGAGGAGGGAGGGGTCCCAGCCCCACGGCAGGCCCCAGCCCAGGGCTCCAGGCCGGGAAGAGAAGTCCCCACAACTCCGGGCTGTGAAACCAGCGGGGACTGTCCCTGAGGGTCTCGGAGGCTGCGGGAGCCCCAGCAGCTCCTCTAAAGGGCCCGGCACGGACTCACCCGGACGCTCCCTCTGAGCCCAGCGCCGGGCAGCAGCCGGAAAGGACCCGGGACACTCGGGGAGGAACTAACCTGCCTGAGATCCGGGCGAGAGGCGGAGGGCAGCTTCCTCCAGGGCAGAAGGGCTGGCGGAGGCCATGGCTCCTGTGGCGAGTCCTCCCCGCACAGCCGGCAGGCAGGCGCCATGTTTGAATCGCCAGCACCTGACTCTCACCTTTGGCCCCGCCCCGTGATTCCCGGAGGCCCCGCCCCTCCCCACCTGAGGCTCATCCAGGCCATTTCCAGGGGCTTTTCTGTGCAAGTGGCCTCTTGAGCCTCATGCTTAGGACTTTCCTAAAATCTCTCAAACAAGCAGCAGCGGGCCCCATACAGCTTGATAAGCGGCCCCAGGCCTGGCACTAGCGGCAGCTGCATTGGCTCATAGCTGGGCCCCTCCTGGACACCACCAAGCCCAGCACAAGTAGCAGCCAACTACGGTTTGCTGTGTAGCTCATGATGGGTGGCCCTGGGCAAGGCACTGGCAGAGGCTGACTTTGCACCTCCAGGGAGGCCCCAGAGACAGTGCACCTGGTGGTCAGACTTGACCACACTGGATTACAACCCTACCACATCCATGAGTGACACACTCAAGGGGCGCACTTATTGAACACCAAAGCTCCACTGAAGTAAATCCTGCTCCATAGGGGTGTCTCCAGCACAGCAGCTCTTTGGCTGTAGTTGCAGCTGGTCCTCACAGCTGATTGGCCTGGGGGTCAGTTCCTCCCAGTGATGCCAACAGCAACCAAGGCTCAACTACAACAGGTCAGTGCACACAGCCCACACAAGGGAGCACCTAGAAGGCCCAGCTCAGGTGACTGGGGAGGCTGAGCCACTGGACCCTACAGGACACCTACTACACAAAGCCACTCTACAAATTCCAGAAGACATGGCAGCTCTACCTAATACATAGAAACAAACACCAGGAAGCAGCCAAAATGTGGAGGCAAAGAAACATGTCACAAAGGAAAGAACAGAAGAAATCTCCAGAAAAGGAACCAAATGAAATAGATCCAAGCAAGCTAACAGATACAGAGTTCAGAATTTTGTTTATAAGGATGCTCAAGGATATTAGTAAGTTTTATGAAAATAACTGAGAAAATCGATGATATAATAAATTACCAATTTGAAATGAAGGTTACAGGAACTGAAATGAAGAATAATTTACAGGGAATCAACAGTAGAGTAGAGGCCGCTGAGAATCAAATCAGCAATTTGGAACATGAGGAAACAAAAAATACCCTACCAGAAGAGCAAAACAAATAAAGAATCCAGAAATATGAAAATAGTATAAGGAACCTCTGGGACAATTTTAAGAGGCCCAACATTCGGATTATTGGGGTGCCAGAGGGGAAGAAAGAGACCAAGGAATTGAAAACCTACTTGAAAGAATAATGACAGAAAACTTCCCCTGCCTGGGAAAAGAAATCGACTTACAAGTCCAGGAAGCACAGAGGGTCCCAAACAAGAGGAACCCAAAGAGGCCCGCAGCAAGACACATCATAATTAAAATGCCAAAGGTTAAAGACAAAGAGAGAATCTTAAAAGCAGCAAGAGAAAAGCAATTAGTGCCCTACAAGGGAGCAGCCATACGACTGTCAGCTGATTTCTCAACAGAAATCTTGCAGGCCAGAAGGGAGTGGCAAGAAATATTCAAAGTGATGAAAAACATGGAACTACAACCAAGATTGCTCTACCCAGCAAAGCTATCATTTAGAACTGAAGGTCAGATAAAGAGCTTCTCAGACAAGGGAAAGCTAAAGGAGTTCATCACCACCAGACCAGCACTACAGGAAAAGTCGAAGGGTCTTCTTTAAGAAGAAACTAATGAACAAAACAATCTGACGAACTAAATAGGTCCAGAGACATTGATGCAGGCAACAGACGATCATATTTCAGAAGAAAGAGGGAAGGGGGGGTAGAGGGTGGGAAGAGATTAACCAAAGAAGTTATATGCATATATGCATAACCCATGGACACAGACAATAATGGGGTGAAGGCCTGGGGAGGGGGTGGGAGCGAGGTGGAGGGGGTCAATTGGGGGGGGAAATGGGACACCTGTAATACTTTCAACAATAAAGATAAATATAAATAAATAAATAAATAAATAAATAAATAAATGGCTCCTCCATGAGTAAATATTATTTAAAGGAACAAGCATCATAAAAGACAGAAAGTTGCATCCTTTGTAATACTGTATTCCAGCGTTAGAACTCAGCACCAAGATTCTCTGAACCTTCGAAGTTATCTGCAGAATTCTGGTTAAAAATATTTTGTTGTTCTTAATCTTTGAGTAGTTATAGTAGACAATTATATTTTGTCTACCACATTCCTCTGGGTGAACTTCTCCTTCCCCTACCTCTAACCATGAGACCGACATGGGACCAGCCATCATGTATGGAACCTTAGATACTTGGCCAAGGTGACTAATCAAGAGGAAAGTCTCTCAATTCATTGAAGATGCATAGAATCCCAAGGCACTGACCATAATGCTTGATCCTGGAAACGCCACTTGTAACAGCCACGCTTGGATCTTTGAACTGGTTCCCTTAGGTGCCTGTTTTGTGTGCCTGTGTCCGAGCTTTGATTCTCTTTGCATCCAAGAGTTCACACCTGTGACTCTCTTCTGAGGCCTGTCTTGGGCTACTGGAGAGGCTTTGCTTTCACACAGCACCTGCCAGCAAGTGTGGAATGTCAGAGCATCAGGAACTTATGCTTTTCGGGTGGCCTGTGGCCAAGGACTAGCTGGTGTGGGAGTTTGAAAGTGCCACAAACTTGCCTTGTGTCTGGACAAACTCTGAGAACCATTTGCACTCCAAAGCTCCCCATAGGATTAGGCTGGAGCTGGAAACTGCCTGAAATAGCACCCTGGTTTGGTTTCTTTCCCCTTTCCTGTCCCACTCCCCTGTTCCCTTTCTCCTGAGAGCACTTTCGTTATGAATGCCATGAACATACAGCCTCTTCACAGGGTCTGCTCCTAGGGAACCTGACCCAAACTAGCACCTACTCTAGCTGGGTCAATGTCTCTGCCTGAGATTTTTGTACCTGGAGCTGGGAGGTAGACGGTTTGTGGGGGTGCACCTGCAGCTGCTTGTGCTTGGAGAGAATGAAGGTTACCCACAGAAATCAGCAGAGGTAACCTCGCTTCTAGCTGCCCTCAAGGCATCTCAGGACCCCTCCAAGGTGTGGTTGACAGAAAATGCGATTCAGGTCATTAAACTGGGTTCCTGTCATTCACATCCAAGAAAATCCCAGCTGATACCATGGAACTGAAGACTTCTCAGACGCTAAATACCCTCTCTATGGAAAGAAAATAGCACAGTTACTCAAAACTTTGCATATAACTTCTGGGGTTCACATTCATGGATTCTTTATTGCTCAGCCCCACCTGTGTTAGAATTACATGGGCATGTCTGATTTTCTGAGGATTAAGCACTCACAGTTTGGCTTTTACTCTTCCTCGTGAGTACTTTCCTTCCTGGGTAATCCCTTAAACATTTTTTGAGAAAAACAGTAACTAGGACTTTTGTTCTGGATTTTTCCCCAAATAAACACAGTTACCAATATAGAAATCAGAACTGATCAAGTCAATAAATAAGAAAGTAAAAAAAAAGTATGTGCCAAAGAGAGTTCGTATTCAAAGATGTGTAAATGCCCACGTGAACTGAAAGTTCATGAGTACAAGTGGGCCGAAGAGGGAGAGATGCGATCATCAAGCTTTCATCTTACACTGAGCCATACCGAAGTGAGAGCAGTATTTCTCTGATTAGGAAAAAAAGGTTTACCCTGATACAAGATCCATAGAATCATGATTTATGCTCCACAATTCACCTACCTGTGTTTATGTATTTTTGTATTTATGTATTTTTGTATTTATGTATTTTGTATTTATGTATTTTTATGTATTTATGTTTTCATATGTCTAAATGAAATCAAAACAAAACATTTCTCCTAGGAGAGTTAGAAGAGCTCCAGTCGTCTCCCTGCCCTGCGCCCCACAGCAGCCTTGCCCCCACCTCACGCCCAGTCTGTCATATCAGAAGGACTAAGTGACCTAACACCACCAGGCCCACAGTGGCGGCACCATGTACAGGACCCACGTTTCTTTTTCTAGTCCTAGACCTGTGCTCAGATGCACCTCAGACTGTCTCCTCAGAGCCCTCAGATGCTCCCCGTTTCATGAAGGGAGCCCTGTGGGGATCTCAGGTCAGCCTGCTGCTGGGCCTGCGAGGGGTGCTCTTGGGACACTTGCCTTCACATCCCTCCATCTCAGCAAACATTTAAGAATGTTCTGGGGTTGATTTACACTTTCCTCTTTAAACTTTGCACCTTCTCACTGCATAGTCAGATGCTGCTGCTTGACAAATTACCACAAGCGTAGCAACTTCAAACAACGTCCATTTATTAGTTCACAGTCCTGCGGGGCCTGGCTGGGTTCTCTGCTCAGGGCCTCACGGGCTGAAGTCAAGGTGTTGGCTGGACTGAGAGTTTCATCTGGAGGTTCTCCAAGCTCATCCAGGGTGTTGGCAGAACTCAGTTCCTTGTGGTTGGTTAGAACTAAGGTCCTCATTTTCTTGCTGGCTGTCAGGTGGGGACAACTCAGCTTCTAAAGGATTCTCTATGGTCCTTGCGTGAGGCCCCCTACATCTTCAGCACTGACAATGTGAGCCCTTCTCACTTTGAGTCTCCCTGACTTTCACTTCTGTTACTTTCTGGAGAAAATTCTCTGTTTCTAAAGACTTAGCTGTCTGGGTCAAGCCCACCAATAGAATCTCTATTAAGGTCCACTGACTTGGGACTTATATCTGCAAAATCCTTCCATAGCATCACCAAGATTAGCATTTGATTGAGCAACAAGGGTACAGAAATCTTGGAGGGAGGGGCATCTTCAGAATTCTGCCTGCCACAGCGCCAAACTTAGGAGCCCTTTAGTCCCCTATGTGGGTCTTGGATTCACATGGAAGCCTCCATATGCCAGAGCTGGTGTGAGTATATTCTCCTAGGGCAACTTCAGCTTTTGGATCTGCTTGCTGTTTACCATGTAGATGTTCTCTGCTCCATTTCTTCATCTCCTGTCTTCTTTGACTTGGGGTGTTGGGGGCTTAGAGATTCCTCCTACTTTCTTGGTAGACTAAAAATTATTTAAAACTATGGTTGTTGAAATTTATATAAGATCTAGTTATGTTGTAATAAGAAGGCACTTTGTAGTATATGGACCCCTATAATGATGGATTCAATGTCCACTGATTCTTTATGAATTACTCAAATTTGTAGTGTGTGTGTGTGTTTGCGTTTACCAATGGTACACCATGGCTACTGAGCAATCAGAATGGACACTAGCCATGGGTGTCCAGTGCTGATAAATAGTAGCTCTGCTATGTTCCAGTATCTAGGAGGCACTTTACAAAGTGCTATGGGAGATGCAAAGATAAATGCAGAAAAATCTGACATAACAATCTCATGAGGAAGATGAGCTACATATGTAAAGATAATGGAGACATTTATAAGTGTCAAAAGAGAGAGAAGAAAATACTTTGTGAAGTCAGAGGGTAGAACAGTCATTTCCAGCTAAGGAATCCAAAAGTCTGCGTGGGAGTGCAGCTCAGGAGGTGAGGCCTGTGGAGACCAGGCATCCCAGGCCTTTCACGATCTCAACTAAAGAAAAACTGTTTATCAAGATTCTGCCAGAGCTCCCGCTGTAACATGCATGTCAGTGTGCTAGCAAGCTGGAAAATGTTCTTTCACATCAAACACAGGAGTAACTATTTTTTGAGTTATATCTATTTGTGATTATTTAAAGACAAATCAAGACATCTGTTTCATGGCATTAAGAGACTCAGAGACTCGCCAACAGATTATCTGTTGCTGTATTATTCTCTGTCCCAAGTATTGTTATAAAATATTCAGGTATTATCACATTGGTTTTCCATAGCTCACAAAGTATCTTTGTTTCAGGCCTCTCACCATTTGCTGGATGATCCTGAAACAGGATTTGGTCCACAGCTGCACATCTGCTTTAATGAGGAAGATGTGAGGACCTTTTTAGTAGCATCTCCTGGGGTAAAAGTGAGTGATGTGGTGGTTGCTCTGATAGACTGTTTGCAAACATGGCTACAGTTATTTGGCTCCTTTTCTTTGTGACTTTGTAGCTCTTCTCATCAAGAGGTGGAGCCTACTTTCCCTCCCCTTGACTCTTGGCTGACCTTGAGGCTTGCTTTGACCAATAGAATGCAAAAGAGGTGACTGAGTGCCCTGGCTGTGTGGCTCAGTTGGTTGGAGTGCCGTCTTGTGCACTGAAGGGTCACGGGTTCAGTTCCTGGTCAGGGCACATATCCAGGTTCAGGTTCAATCCCCAGTCAGGGGGCTAATGGGAGGCAGCTGATCCATGTTTCTCTCTCACATGGATATTTCTCACATGAATATTTCTCTCTTTCCTTCTCCATTCCTCTCTCTCTGAAATCAATAATAAAAACATACCATCAGGTGAAAATTTAAAAATAAGAGGTGACTGAGCCCTGGTCTCCAGAGACTCTGCTCACCTGCCTGCTCTTCAGGAACTCTAGGGAGCCACCAGGTGAAAAGCCCAGCACCCATGCACCAAATCCAGAGGCAGAGCTGGACTTCAAGTGCTTGGGGAAACCCAGCTGAGAGCAGCAGAAGTGCGGGCTCACCAGTAATAATTCAGGGTGGTTATTTTAAGACACTAAGTCTGGGGTTGACTTATACTATCATAGTTCCATTTCTCTTCTGAGCAGGTTAAGAGGGCAAGTCCCACTCTGTTCTTCACTAGCAACATTAGTAGTGATCTGGGACAGACTTTTCACAGGAGCTTTGCCAGCATGACATATTTCATTTGTTTCAATAATGTGAAAATTATCTTTCCGTGATAGATACACACAAATTTTGTGTAATTTACTTAAGGAGTATAGTTAAAAGTCACAATATTTCCATCTTTTTCCCCCTAAGAGTGAAAAAGAAAACCATTAAATGTATGATGGGTTTTGGGGCTTCAGAAGAAAATAGGGGAATTTAATTGAGGATTTCCTGGACCTCCAACCTTTCAAAAGGCTCCAGCGGCTATTCACGTTGCACTGGCCAAATCTGGGGCTGGGGGAGGAGCCTGTGTGAAACATTTGGATTAAAAAACGTTGTTTTATTCTTTTTATAAGGTACTTTATTTTTTACAGAACATCTAAACCTTTTAACTTTAACTCCCTCTCCTCCCACTTTTTTCTACCCCCATTTTACACATGAGAAAACCAAGGCTCAGAGAGAACTTGGCTTCATGGAAGAGACACAGCATCTTCTTGTGACCATCTGACACCAACCCCATGCTTCCTCCACGTGTTAATACATGATCAGTGGCTTGATAGTATGTTTCATTTAAGGTCTTCAAAACATTAATCACTTCTCCTTTTGTATAACATTAATGTCTTTAATTTGGGAATTACTGAACAGGGAGATAATTAATGATAACAATGTCATTTAATTTAAAAAAACACACAAAAAAACCTCTACAGTTTTATCTGCATGCTCAGCTTTTAGTTGTTTGTAATCTGCTTAACCTCACTGCTGACTGCCCCCCAACATTCTGTAACTATTTTAAACATCCAGAAAAGTTGAAAGAATTTTAAAGCAAATACTTATATACTCACTGCTAGATTGTATCATTAATATTTTATAATACCCACTCCATCACATCACCCATCTGTCTACCTATTCCTATCCATCCACCAGTTCTTCTGTCTTCACCTTTAGTCAGACAGTTTGATAGCCCAGGACAAAGTACTGTCAAGAATATTGCTTTGTGAGCAAAGTTCTGTCACTTCACCCTGGCACCAGGGTCTGCAGACAAAACCACTGATGATCTGAAAGTCAACTTGGAAGGAAGGATGCCAATTAAAGCGCCAACTGCAGTCAGTTTCAAAATGACTTAGATGGTCTGAATGGAGGCACTGCCTGCCTGCTCATAGAAAGGGTTGGCAAGAATGCAACTCTTACCCGCTGGGCCAGAGAGCGTTCCTTTACTGCAGCTCCAATTCTGAGTCATATTTTCGGCCTTTTTTTGTTTCTTTCGTGCTCTCTCTCTCTCTTTTTTTTTTTTTTTTTTAACTCCTGGGACTTCCCTCTCAATAGTGATATAAATAAAAATAAGGCATGGAATCATGTGGTGTAGAGGGCAAGAGCCCACCTTGTGACACTGCCAAAGGGGCCCAGTGCCCAGATGAAGGGTAAAGTCACTGAGCACAGAAATGGAAAAGCATGTATAGCGATGGAAAAAAGAGGCAAGGCAACGCCGCAAGAGGGATACAGCTACATGTGAGAAGGAAGAGTGGTCAGCATGCGCCGTGGGGGATGGGGGAGAAGGGTTCTGGAAAAGGGGCCCTGGAAATGCTCCACTACTAGTTTCAAACCATAATGATCACCATATAGCCTGATCACTGATTTTCTGTTCCTGGAACATGCCACTTCATGCCTTATTACACTCATTTAATACAAGTATTGAGCCAAAGGATTTGAAACTTATGGGTTTGGGAGCCCCACAAGTTCCAGTGTTTGCTGACAGTTTCTGTAAATCGGGTGGGGGAAGTCCTGTGGTTGCTTGACTCTGGCTGCTGGGAGTTTCTCCAGTAAGTGAAGCCCAGCGACTCCTCCTTCCCCTGCTAAAACCACAGCCACTTTAGGGATAAATAGATGTTTACAGAATGTTACTGCCTTCCAAGAGAGCACTCCAAGGAGAGCAATCAAAGGACTGGAAAGAGGAAATTTTGTAGGAATTTAAGCAACTGTCTTGCAGTATGAAGAATAAGAAAAAATTCTACTTCACCTAAATCTATTATTGGTGTAATTCCTTATTTGTGATTTTCCTATGGACAAGATTACTTGGATCTTGGCTTGAAAAATAAGGGTCTGGGATAATAGTTTATAGAAAATAATTCAAAAGCTAAGCCCAGGATGAAGACAATCACGTCATCCTAAGTGGTTATGGAGATAGAGGATGAGGCTATGGCCATGGAGACACAGAAGGCCATTGGCGAGGGCTTGGAAAAGGCGCTCGTGGTGGGAAGGGCTGTGGAACCACAGTGGACAGGAGGGAACAGCAACTGAGTTGTGGGAATGGAAGACTACTTGGGGCGATGGACCATCACAACTGCTACAATATCCGAGACAACCCTCAGCACTCCACAAGACCTAAGTCTGATTATGTCTTTGGTCTTTGCAGCCTTAAGCAGCTCAGAGAACTGAAAATGGAGACCTTCTCTTATTCTAAGGTGCTCTGTGTGTGTGTGTAAGAGGAGCAGAGGGATGAGCTATATAATCTCTCACACTTCCATGTCTTTCCTCCTAGGAAGTTTAGGATCCTAGATATATTAGAGACAATATAAGTTTTTCAAATATGTTTTTTATTGATTTTAGAGAGAGGAAGGGAGAGGAAAAGAGAGACAGAAACATCAGTGATGAGAGAGCCACCGATCCACTGCAACCTGAGCCAGTAACCCAGGCATGTGCCCTGACTGGGAATCGAAGTGTGACTCCCTGGTTCATAGGTCTATGCTCAACCACTGAGCCATGCTGGCTGGGCGAGAGACAATATAACTTTATACTTGATTAACAGCCTATGCTTATAGTCATTGGTTGCTATAGACTGAATTGTAGCCCCTCAAAATTCATTTGTTGAAGCCCTAGCCCCCAATGTGACTGTATTTGGAGATAAGGTTTGTTAGAAGGTAATTAAGGTTAAATAAGGCCATAAGGATGAGGTCCTGATCTGATAGGATTGGTGGCCTTATAAGAAGAGGAAGAGAAAGACAGGTCTCTTGCTTTCATGTGCACACAACACAAAATGCCATGTGATGACAGAGTGAGAAGGTGGCCATCTGCCAGCTAGGAAGAGAAACTTCACCAGAACTGACCATGCTGGCACCTTGATCACAGACGTTCAGCCTCCAGAGTGTGAGAAAATAACTTTCTGTTAAGCCACTCGGTCTGTGGTATTTTGTTATGGCAGCCCAAGCTGACTAATACAGTGGTAATAAGACCAAAGTAGGAACCTCGATCTCACTCCTCGTCAAACACTTTTTGCCCTTCTTTTCATCTGTAACCAGCTCTCCTGCATCCCCTCCCTCTCTCTTTCTCATTTCTATCTCTACCTCTATTTTCCTGAGAGTGTTCTTGAATTCCAGCTGATCTAGTGATGATAGAACTTGACAACATGGAATTTAAAAGGGGTTTTTCAGAGGACTAGAAACCATTAGCCATTAGGCTAGGGGATTTCTATGTGC
Organism: Miniopterus schreibersii; assembly: GCF_964146895.1. NCBI lineage: Eukaryota > Metazoa > Chordata > Mammalia > Chiroptera > Miniopteridae > Miniopterus > Miniopterus schreibersii. The sequence continues at coordinate 72,469,010 of NC_138107.1, read as the reverse complement.
TGCTGAGCATTCCTTGTTTCCCTTTTACAGTATTAATATTCACCCCTGACGTTTTGTGTTTCTCCCTAGAGCGTAGCTCCATGAAGACAGAGGCTGTTTGTCTTGTCCACTGCTACACCCTTAGCATCTAACGTAGAGAAATCGCCAGCTGCTGTCACAGATCTCTCATTTATATGCTCAGCGAACATTCATGAAAGACATTATGTGCTAGGCACGTGCCCCTGGAAGATGGTAACAGTATAGTGTTTCTCAAAGTGTGGATGCTGAACCAGCTGCATCAACATCACCTTGTATGTTGTCACCTAATGTGTAGCCAGGATTGAGAACCACTGAGGTAGTAGGAAGACTTCAAAGGGAAAATGGGATTGAAACTGAGCACACTGAAGGAGATCAAAGTATTAGGCTGAGCGACATAAGGTTGCCATAGTTGTAGGTTAAAATTTGTCAAATGTTGGCAATTTTATATGGTTAAACCTAATAGATGTTCTCAACTCCCAAACAAAAACAGTCATGGTGTGTAGCCAACAAAGGGGCCTAGGATTTGGAAAAATCAATAAGCTCATTAGTCTGTTTAACTGAAGCAGAATCCATCATCTTCACCACTAATAATAGAACTGCTGTTGCCATTTTTGATTACTCTTTCTCCAGGGCTGGGTCAAAAACGTTTTCTGCAAAGGGCCCGATAATATATATTTTAGACCTTGCAGGCCACATGTCTTTCTTGCATCTGCTCAACTCTGCCATCATAGTGGGAAACCAGCCATAGACAATGTGAAAGGGTGTGACTGTGTTCCAATAAAACTATATTTGCTAAAACAGGCAGTGGGCCAGATTTGTCCAAAGTCCGTCATTTTCCAAGCCTGGCTCTGTGGTATGGATTTTCCATACCACAGAGAATAGAAGTAAGTCACCTAAGACTGTTGCATGATGAAACAGCTGGCTAGTCGAGTTAGGTAAAGTTATACGCAGTAGCTATCAGACACAGAGAGCTTCCATATGTTGAGCAGCTTTCAAGCGATACAATAGAGTATTGTGGAGTTCTTTGGACTAGAAGAACCCCCGTTTAAGCAGCAATTGTGAGGCTTGGGGACAGAGATGGAAGGAGCCCGGAAGAGTGGAAACCCCTTTTCCCTTCTTATACAATTGATGTTGAACAAATGTTATTGTGTTAGTTTGGTGGGGCTGCCATAACAAAGCACCGCAGACTGAGTGACTTAAACTACAGAAATTTATTTTCTTACACTTCTGAAGACTGGAAATCTGAGACCCAGGTGTTGGAAGGGTTAGTTTCTTCTAAGACCTCGCTCCTTGTCTAGTGGCTGGCTGGCTGCTTCTTGTGTCTTCACATTGTCTCTCTGTGTGGGTCAGTGTCCTGAACTATTCTCAAAAGACATTAGTCATGTTGGATTAGGGCCCACCTGCATGGCCTCATTTTTACTCAGTTACCCTTTTAAAGGCCCTGTTTTCAAATACAATCACATTCTGAGGTACTGGAGGTTAGGACTTCAACACATGAGTTTGGGGGGCAGGGGGAAGTCGTTCAGCCCATAACAATTATCAGACGCAAGACACATGTCAAATAAATTCTCTAAAATCACTATAGTTTCTTATTTGCCACATCTTAATAACTTCGCTTACTCAGAGATGGTTAGAGCTGGAAGGAGTCTGTAGCTGAGGTTAATCCAACTCATTTTATAGCTGAGCAAACACAGACCCAGAGATGAAGTGGTTGACCATATATATTCACACGGATAGGTGGAGGTGAAACATGTAGGGTTGCTGACTCACATTCTTTCATGGATTTTCCAAATATTTTTTGAGCACCTACCACATGTGGGCCATTGGGTTAGACATTGTATAAAAAAGGGGCTTCTCACCCTGAAATAGTTTAGACATGTACCAACCCACGCGCCATAATTAAGCATGTGGCTCTGATGTAACTGGGGAAAGTGGACAAAGTTTGTGGAGGGCTGAACACCTGTTGGTTTCATTACTAATAAAAAGCTAAGAGCACTTTCTGAAATTTCTGCTTATAAGTTTCAAGTCCTTCCTTTATTTTATGGTATCATCAATTATAAGGCTCTATGGATTTAATAGCAATTTAAATATATATACTTATTGATTTAGAGAGAGAGAAAGAGACATTGACTTGTTGTTCCACTTATTTATGCATTCATTGGTTGCTTCTAGTATGTGCCCTGACCGGAGATCAAGCCCTCAACCTTGGCATATTGGGATGATGCTCTAACCAACTGTACTACCCGGCCAGGCCCAACAATTTTCAATGAAAGAAAAATAAGGCTATGTTAAAGATATAGCCTGATGTCAGAAATGTTAAAACATGAAAAGGGACATGTTAGATTTGGAGAAATAGTTATTAAAATAGCAAATCTGAAACAGGCCATTTTGCTCTACCAGTAATTTGAAAATTATATGTATCAAATTATGTATAGTTTTGAATTCTGCCTTGCATGGGAAGTGTTCAATAAATATTTGTTGAATAAGTGAGTTAAGTTCTTCGCACACAATCTCTTAACTGTTGTTTTCTATTCTCTTTGATTTATATATTTATGCCCTTTATTTCCCCCTTCATTGTCAATTCATGGGCTTTCCTGATGGAGTGGCATTAATTCATGTCTTCAATGCACTAGGTTTAACCAGAATATGTTTCTAATGTCTTTCATTTTGGCTGATTTGAAATAGGGGAAGGAAATTGATTGGGGATGACCTGAGTAAAGCCAAGTGTACTACCCTACCCAACGACCACTTCCTAGTGTCCTTCAGGCTGTCCACTTGGCCACTGCTTGCACTGACTTAGAAACTGACCAAGGAAGGAACAGCGAGAGTCTTTCCATTTTTAGGTATTTGGCACCATTAAAGAATAGGTGGGTGGATTTATATTCTTTAGAAAAGTGACTGAATGAAAACATATCCTAGTTCTGCCCTTAACATCTAACTGACAAGCTAAGGATGATTAATTAACTTACAAATTTGTTTCTGAGGATATTTTCCAGCAGGAAAACCTCACTGTTCTAAGTATTCCAATGTCTTAAGGCTACTTTGAATTTTATCTTTGATCTGAGGACTTCTGTGTGCTTTGTAACTATATACAGGATTAAGTACTTCCTCAATTTAAATAGACATCCCAAAGCACAGAGGTGTAGAGTGAGTTGAATAAGGGTTTTTCTGCAAGTTGATTAGAGACTGGTTTTGAACCAGGGACTTCTGGATGAAAACATTGTTTTGTTTATGTGCTAAGCTTTTTGAGATATAAATTCCCTTTTGATAGGCCATGTGCAATAAAACCATATCATTAAAGAGATATGTTGTGTGTAAAATTATGCTTCCTTACACATTGTAAAAATCAAGAAAAAGATAGCTCTGAAGGCCAAGGTTAGCCTTAGTTAATACCTGTAACGGTGATTCTCTAGAGTTAAGAAACTCTACTTATAGTTACGGCCTTAATATTTTTCTAATATTCAATAGACCAGTGGGCATTATAATAAAGAATTATGGGCTCCACAGGAAATTGAAAGGCATGGATAGTGTTAGAAGAAGAGCACAGGGTTGGGGGGAGTAAAAGGTTTTTCCCAAGGCAGGATTTTTAGTGTGGTCCCTTCACACCTCCTGCATGAGAATCACCTGAAAACTTGTTAAAATATTCCTAAGCTGTCTGGCCACCATAGCTAAGGGGTTGAGCATCGACCTGTGATCCAGGAGATCGAAGTTTGATTCCTGGTCAGGGCACATGCCCGGGTTGCAGGCTCGATCCCCAGTGGGGGAGGCGTGCAGGAGGCAGCCGATCAATGACTCTCATCATTGATGCTTCTCTTTCTCTCTCTCCCTCTCCCTTCCTCTCTCTGAAATCAATAAAGACATATATTTTTTAAAAATGTTCCTAGGCCTACATCTGACTCATGAATTAGAATCCCCGAGGGTGAGGTCAGGACTCTCCATTTTAAACAAGTTCCTAGTATGCTTCTGATGACCCAAAAAGTCTGAAAACTACTGGGCTATAAGAATATGTTCTAGGTTAGAGAGTATAAAGAAAATAAATATAAAAGCTGAAGATACCTTCAAGGACAAATATTGGCAGGATCCCTTAATGGACAAGACAGGCAAGTCAAAGATTATACCACATTTTTAAAAGATTTGGTGTTTGAAAACAGGTAAGGTTTTAGATAAACTATTGGTTATTGGTTAAACTATTCTGCTCTTTAGGAGAAAGGTGTTTAATGCAAACAATTCTTCCTGTACTAATTTATATACTATAAAATGTGAAAACTCTCTTGCATACTTCAGCCCAAAAGATATTTTCAATAAGATTTTCTGGAATTAAAGCATATTCTTTTGAAATTGAGCAGCAGTAGGAAATGTACTATGTAAAATCTAATTGGGTATAAAATTCAGACTGCAATTATCTGGCCCTGCTAACCTGAGATTTAATTTTATATACTATCTATGAAAAAGGGATATGAATAAAATTATGTATATAAATCAGGTAAAAATTAATCATTTTATTTCCCTGCCTAAAATCATTTAATGGGTCCCCATATCTCTCAGGACAAAGCTCAAACTCTCAAAGAACATTTACAGGGCTTCCCTCTCCAGCCTCTTATCTTTCCCCTCCTCCCAGGTTTCCCTCTCAGCCATCACCATTGTTCATCTGAAACCTTCCCTCCCTCTCCCTTCGTCCCAGCATACAGTACGCACTTAACACATACTGTGTCATTACTAATAATATTATTCCTGACAATAAAGAAAAGTGGACATGTTTAAAGTGTATTTTCAAGGCAGAAGTACTCAGGTGTTTCTGAGCACTTGGATGTAAGAGAAGGTAATAAGGTAAAGGGAGAAATCAAAGATGACACATTTGTGGCTTGAGAAATGAAAAAAGTAATTAAGAAATTAGGGCTAATTACTATGAAGGAAAAGAGGAGCGTCAAGTGATTACACATTTTATTTTGTTTAGGCTAAATTTAAGATGCTTATGTGGGGAGGATGCTAGTAGGGAATAGGGCACAGGAGTCTGTAATTCCAGAAGGGGGTGGGAACTGAAGATAGGTGTGGTATCTAAAGTGAAAGCAACAGTGAAATCCCTTATGAAAAATGGTATCGAGAGAAGCAGAAATAGCCACTTCAAGGCCAAGGGGAGGGGGGAGGGGCACGCAGAGGAAACCAGTTACAAAGGAGGAAAACCAGGGGACAGTGGTGCTCTGAAAGTGGTTCAAGAAAGGGGAGTGTCCCTTCTGCTGAAGGCTGCCCATAGGCGGAGGCAAGTGAAGTCTAAGAAGTGACCGTGGGACCTGGCCACATGGAGGCCATTGGTGACCCTGACAAGGGCGAGCAAGGCGGAGTAGGGGCGGTGAAAGCTCAGGCGGCGTGGGCTGCAGGAGGAGGCCATGAGAGAGCGGTGGCCAGACCATAGACCCCTCGGCAGTTATACTGAGGAGCAGATCGACAGAGCAGTGTGATGGTGACATGGGATAAAGGGAGGGTTACACTGTGCTGCTGGGAGATGCAGACCAGGTTAACGTGGTAAGAATGATTCCAGAGAGAGGAAGACATTATGATGTCGGAGGAAGAGAGAGTGTCTGCAGGATGAGGTCCCGAGGATACAAGGGGATGGCTTTGCTGAGGCCAAATGGAAGGGATGGCCAGTGACTGCAGCTGGGGCTGCTCGTCCATGCTAACAGGAGGCAAGGCAAGGACTTCAGGACATGCGAGGCCTGTGGGTGGCTTTGGTGTGAGACGGTGAATACTTCTGTTTTCTTCTTGATGGGTGAGTCAAGGTTATCAGCTGGGAGTTGGGTGGAGATGGAGAGGTTTGAGAGGAAGGGGTGTGAAGTAGTTGTCCGGAGCACGGGGAAAGTATACTAGAGAACAGCCTCAGGCAGAACTGCCCGAGTGCCCATTTGCAATCCGTCATCATGAATTTGAAATAAGACAGGTTGTTATATTTGAGTGTTTTCCTCCAGCACATTTCAGATCTACCCTCACCCCGCTGTCCCCTCCAACTCCTACTCCTACTTTAGCTTGGCTTTATCTGTCAGTCCTGCTAGATGCCAGTTCTGTGGGAAACCCGTGTTGCTCCTCCAAGTCTAGATCTGACGCTCTCCTTGGTCTCTGTCACCTCTATTATGGCCAGCCTGTAATTATCCGCTTACTCACCTGTATCTGCCAGCAGAGCATAAGCTCATAGGAGGCAAGGACTTTTCTTAATCTCTGTTGTTCGAGTTCTACCCCAACTTCAAACATGGCACTTAGCACATAGTAGGTGCTGAACATATACTAATTGGATAAAAGAAATACAGTCCATAAGGCAAATATCAATGTCTCCAATATCCACATTAGCATCAAGAACATTTGCACTGAATGTTAATTTAAAAGAATTCTTACCTATTTATTACCTATGATAGTAAGTTCCTTGAGATTTATAGTTCAGCTTCTTCATGCTTCAGTTCCCAAAGTTGCTATGAATAATAGTGTGCAAGTCAACTTCATTTTAAAAAGTTTTGCCAAATGAACAAATAAGACAGACAACAGTGTGGTGGTTACCCGAGGGAAAGGGGGGTGGAGGGAGGTAGTAAAGGGTAAAGGGGGTCAGATAGATGGTGACAGAAGGAGATCTGACTGTGAGTGGTGAGCATACAGATGATGTGTTATAGAATCGTACACTTGAGACCTCTATAATTTTATTAACCAATATCACCTCAATTAATAAAAGAGGTTTGCATTTTAGCTGACTTCCTTTCTTCATCTCTACCCTCTAAAAATTGTGATAAGGAGAGTTTATTTTATAAAAGCAGTGGTTCAGGGAGAAAGGTAAGCACTGAAACTTGTATTTTAAATGCAGTGCAGTAGACCTGCACATCACATTTTATCTACTAGTTTTCTTTTTTGAATTAGAAACCGGTAAGTTTTAAAAAAACCTATACCCCATAGTCCCCACATATTTAAATACACGTTAGAAAGATTAGAAATACTTTGAGAAGCTATAACTTAGATTTAAAGTTAGTTTTCATACAAAGAATAATTTTAGCACACAGCCAGGGAGATGGGCCTCAGTGGTATTCGTCTCTCTGTTGATAGGTAACTGACGTGTTATTCTTTTGATTGTAAGTCATTACAGTAACTTGCCCAATCAACAGGCACTGCGACATTTTACAAAGATGTAAGAATGAATGTAGTAACTCATATATTATTCACAATACCCAACAACCTTGAGATGTACTTTTATCTCCAATATAAGTAAACTAAAGCTCAGAGAGAGTAAGTATAAGTCATACAGAGTCACAGAGCTCGTAAAGAGCAGAGTCTGAATTTAAACCCAGACTAGTTGGGCTAGCCCAGCTGGTGTTGCTCAGTGGTTGAGCATTGGCCCATGAACCAGGAGGTCATGGTTCAATTCCCTGTCAGGGCACATGCCTGGGTTGCAGGCTCCACCCCCAGTAGGGGCCGTGCAGGAGGCAACCAATTGATGATTCTCTCTCATCATTGATGTTTCTCTGCCCTTCTCCCTTCCTCTCTCTGAAATCAATAAAAACATATTTTTTTAAAAAAAAGACTGGCTGTGTTCCAAAATGGATTTTTTTTTCAGTAAAGCAATGTGGCAAGCCCCTTATCAGAAGTCCCTTCTGATGGCTAAGGTCCTTTCTGTTCTAATATTGTATAATTTCTAAAGAAACAAAAAGGTTCTTCACTGCATATATTTCTCTTCTTGGATTATCAGTCTCGCTAGTGGCTGGAGATACTTCACAATCTTCTCAGTGTCTCTCCTGTTCTCCAGATGTGCACATGTGGACACAAGCTTTACATATAGTAACTCAAAAGGACAACCTTTCTCTGACCAGTAATACTGTTTCAATTTATTTTACTACCAGAATCTCTGCTGTAGAAAGCAGGATTAAAAAAATGACCAGGACAAATAAATGTTTTAGAGATGCTTGTGAAGTTGATGTTATATGAATGCGAGTATTTGTACACAAAACCTAAACTTACACTACTTTTTCATTAGTTTAGGTTTTTAGTTTCTAGTTACTGGGTTACATACTTGTTGGAAAAGTAAATATTTACTTCAGTTCTGTGTAATGCTGAGTTCCCTCTTGCCATTAGTTTATTTTAATAGTGGTAATATGACTCCTGAGTTTAACTCTGTCATCGACAATGCACTTTATCAGCCAGATGATCATTTAGCATACGATGCGACTGACATGCATCACTTCATTATGGAAGGCATATATAATAACAAACATTTGTACAGTGCGTTATTTAACAAGAGTTCATTACAAGAATGAACTCATTTCACAGATGAAGAAAGAAGGCACAGAGAGATCAGTGACTTGTCCAAGGTCAAACTGCTAGTAAGTGGCAGAGTCAGCACCTGGAAAACACTTTGAAAGTGCATGACTATTACAACTTTCTTAACCCTGGGATGATGTGTTATGATCGATCAGAAATACGATATGTTTAGTATCAGAATACTAAACAGTCTTGAAGACTAGTAATGATGGGTAACAAATCTTTGGCTCTAGGAGGGCCAAGTGCATCATGTATATGAGAATTCAAAGTCTGAGCTGGAAAAGAGTGACTAAAGGAAACTCTAAGGAGCCCCTGTGAAAGGGATATTGTAGCACAGTGAGAAGAACACTGAGCTGAGAGATGGAAGCCAGTGGAATTTCATCTGTAAAACAGGGAGTTGGACTGGATGACTCGGCTGGGACGCTCTGTCCTTGCCCCAACAGATAACATCCTCTGGCTCTGCCCTCGCAGGTGGCCGGCTGTCTTACTTCAGGTGCTCCCGTCTAACTTCTGGTTGGTTCTGCCAACGAGGAGGCCCCTTGGCAGAGATGGGAGGCATAGGGGACGGAAAGTGAGCGGTTATGCTTGGCTCTCTCCCTGTAAGGTCTCCGAAGGTCAAGGCTCCTCTCAAGGACTCGTGCTCTCTGTGACCCCCTGCATGTGGCAGTGTCCTTCAGGCTGCACCACGAGCGCGCACGACTCCTGTGGCCCTCCCACCCCCGCTCACATCCGTGGTGTGACAAGTACCCTTGTAGGTGAGCTCTCCTCGGATTATCGCCATTCGAATGCTGCTGGAACCCTGACACACTGGAAGAGTCCTCCCCGCTGCCATCACGCACACGGCTATTTTGCGAACTACTGAATTTGGCTCTCTTGTTCTCTCTCCAAAGTCATGACTCTTGGCTGCTTCGAGTGCCATTCAGATGGTGTGCAAATTAACAGAAGAAAGAATTCTGAGCCCATTCCATTTTCTTAAAAGTATAATTAACCCCAAGTAAGAGAGAAGTCAGAAGTAAGAAAAACAAGGGAACAGCTTTATTTCACCACCAGGCAGTAAGTACACTGTCATATCCAAAGTTCAGTGCTAGTGATCTTGCACAAAACGTTGTTAAGGCAGCAACTGGCTACGGACCCCAGTCTCCCCGCCCCAGCTGCGAACACGGGTTCTGTGCGGCAGTCCTGAGACACACTTCAAAACCAGGGGGGATGCCGATCGAACAGGGAACATCTGAACTAAAGAACAGTCAGGTTCAACTCAGAACAAAACACAGGCCACTGACAACACAGATCTCCCAAAAAAGAAGTGCAATCCACGCTCTTGTGAACCAGAGTAACAACAACAAAAAACAGTAACACAAACAAATGCAAAAATCTCCCAAATAAGTTTTCCAATGTATTACAAAAGGAAAAAAAAAAAGTATACATATCAAAAATAAAAAAGTCTGAAATACTAGTGCATAGTCAATTACCTAACACCAAGTTTCTCTTCTTTCTGTCAAAGCTCTACTGCCCCTCTCATTCTAGCAGCATGTCTACAGGCTAAGACCGTAGCAGCAAGACACATTTTGTTTTTCATTTGGCATTTACAAAATTAAATTACTGAATAAAAATATAATTTGTTTTATAAAACTATTTCATACAGTAATAATTTTTAAAGCAAGCTAACAAAAAAAACTCATAAAATGGTTTTGTACAGTAAATGTACCTCCAACGTTATTAACCATAAATGAGCACTTACAACCTTATTAGTTATTCCCCGGTATTAAACCAACATTTATAGTAATGCATTGTGTTTAGTGATTGAGAAAAGTGAAATACTGGAGTACCATTTTTTCGCGTAAAATTTCAAAATCCTCATCGTGAAAAAATACTGGTCTTTTGGATCCCTCAAAATACAGATAAATCGCTTTATGTTTAAAAACATCTGCACTAAGATATTAACAACTGGCTACAATTCATTACCTAATAATTTAGGTAAGACTGTTATTTATTTTTTTAAAAATCCTTTTAGCTGGGTGAAATCCGATATGATTTCATCCACCTAAAATGCACTCGGTGCTGCTCTTTCTCCACTGTTGTACCACAACAAAAATAGGTTCTCCCATTCATGAAAAGTTTCATGTAGAGGGACGATACATCCCAAGGCGGCGTGAAGTGTTCTGAACCATAATGCTTGTCCGGGAAAGTCTCACATGACCAGAGTCCGGGTTGAGAAGGCGTTCACGTATTTCCGAGCCTGACCCGAAGCTGTCATCTGATCTTCCATCTTCCCACAGGACGCGGTCTCCCAGGCCCCGCTACAAGGCTAGTGGGGCAAAAGAGGGAACAGCGAGGTCAGACAGGGACCACATGCTTCAGCCCACAAAGGGGGGCCCCACCCCAGCAGGGCTGCAGAGGGGATTTCACCTCCAGGTGGCAAGTGGTGGACACCAGGGAGCCTTGGTGAGATAAAATCTTAACTCTCGGACACCCAGAAATCCAGCATTCTTAAGTGATATTAATGATCAGAAATTGTTTATCACCGAGAGGAAAAAAAAATCCACCAAAATCAGTATATTAAGAGACAGCCACGTCTTCATACTTGAGTGCCTGTTGCCTATTAGGTGATTTTACAAAGATAAGAATGGGGTTTCCCAGATACCAAAGGTGAGCCCTGGCTATCTAGGGTATCTACTCGTTAAGCGAACTTGTGGGTTCTTGAATCCTCCAAAAGAAGCAGCTCCCGTAAATGCTGGAATTGATCAACAACCACTAAACACAGCATACAGTTTTCAATATCAATTAAATAACAAGTAAGTTAGGAGTATCTGTTTACCAGGATAGCTTACTTTTTAAAGACATGCGGGAAGATGGAAGATAGGACTAATATCTAACTGGCAGCATCCGGACCCAGGTCCAGTGTCTGGCAACCTCACACCCGATCTCATTTGCACAGCACGACTACCCCATGAGGGAGGTTCTCTCCTCTGTCAGGGGGTGGGGGTGGGGGGTGGAGGAGGACCGGACACACGGACACTTGGAGAGGGGAGGTAACTTGCCCAAGGCTACTGCGAGGCTAAGCAGTGGCGTGGCTTTGAATCTAGGTCTGTCTTCCGCACAGCCCCAGCTCCTGCCTTCCCTCCATGTTGCTTCCAACTAAAATATGTATTCTCTGTGCCCTACTTTGTTCCCAAAAGCATGTAAGATGCTTATAAGATAAAGACAAGATAACAGGGTTTAAAAAGTGGACAAGGCAGGGTTACAGATAAATGTACGAAAAATTAATAATATGAAGATGGGTGAGATTTGTATACAAAAGATACTTCCAGTGGAGTACAATGCACCTGCTAAGTGCAAACCTCGGCCTTGGCCCTGAGCTCTCCAGCAGTCTATGCAAAGAGGGAAATAGAAACACAAGCAGATATCAGATTTGGTGTTTCTAAGCTCAAAACTAACCCAATGGTTTTTAAAAAGCACGGCTATTCCTGGTGTAGACATCAAAGAGATTTTCTTTTCCATGGGACAAGAGAAGAATAAAAGAAAGACCTCTGCTCTCTGGAGCCTCGAGTGTCCTTTAGGAGACAAAATGAACACACAGGAAACAGGTGGAGTAGCAACAGGCAGTGTGAATGGAGTGTGGTGCCAGCCCTGGGAGGAGGGGATGGGACGCTGAGGAATCGCCAAGGCAGGGCTCTAGGGCAGCGATTTCCAACCCTTTCCGTCTCATGGCACGCTTAAGTGAATACTAAAACTCTGCGACACACCCAAAAATACTCTGCTGATCTGATTTTTAAAAAGGAATAATTTTGATTCATTCACACGGGACAGCTGTTGTTGTGTTGTTGTTTTTTTTAAATTTGACCATCTAAGGGAAAAGAGGTCAGTGCCCCTGACTAAGGAGTCGGGTACTGCAAGTTTTAAAAACTGCGGCACACTAGCGTGCCTGCCGAGGCACACCAGTTGAAAACCACCGTTCTAGGGAAGGGGCAAGAATAGGCAGGATTTAGACAGACAAGCGAGAGAGAGTGTAACCCAGCTGGAGAAGTAGCATGAAAGAGTCAGGAAGCTGAAATCTGTGCCTTGTTTGTGGGAGGGCTCGGGAGAGAGGAAGAGATATAGTGGATTAAATAACAATTAACAAGTGCCTACTGTGTGCCTCCGGTGTTTCTAAGTGTTTTACATGTATCATCTCATTTAATTCTCATACAAAACACATGAAACACTGCACCTGTTTTACAGACCAAGCAATTTGAAAGGAAGAGAGAATTTAGGGAACATCCTCAAGGTCACCCAGCTAAGAAGTGATGCAGCGAGAATGTGAACCCAGGCCCTAGAGCGGGTAAGGAGCCGCTTCCATTAGAGTTCTCATCAGCGGACAACTGCGGGGTCCGGCCAGCGAGGCCTTGGACTGTGGAAAGAAGCGCTCAGGTGGGGTGTCGAAGTCAGCAGACTTCAGCAAAGAGGGGTGGTCATTCTAATGAACGTGGTATTTGTATAGTGATGGGGTTTCCGCACCTACTGGCTGGAACAAAGTTTCAGCGGCGTAAGGTTTACAGCGCTATGTGTCTAACTTGTAGACTTTCACAGGACACAAACTGGGTTCCCCCGCTCCTGCCCAGTCTGCCATCCATCTCATCACCAACGTCAAGGCACCGGCCACATTTCCATATGCTTACTCCGAAGGGTCCGAGGCCCCACCCGTAACCTGAACTACGACATAGCAAAGTGGATTATCGCAATATTTTCCTGGAACTGGGTCACAATGACGACAGGACAAGGATGACAGGAGGCGTGGGGGCTGACATCTGTCACCGTGTCACTTCAACGCTTTCCTAAACAAAAATCACCAGGGTAGTTATGGCATCCTCTGAAATAGTTCTGAATAACTGATGTTTCTCTAGGTTTGGACAAGTAGATCATTTCATACAAATTTCCAATTTTAGTTTAGTTGAGTGCTAAAATTTTTCAGTGTAGCAATGAAATACCAAATTGACACAAGAAACCCAATTTTTAAAAAATCAAGCCCTGGCCCATGTGCCTGCGGTGGTTAGAGTGTCTACCCTCACACCAAAGGGTCTTGGGTTTGATTCCCGGTCAAGGGTATGTACCTGGGTTGCAGGTTCGATCCCCAGCCCTGGTCGGGGCACATGCAGGAGGCAACCAATCGATGTGTCTCTCTCACATTCAGGTTTCTCTCCTCTCTCCCTCTCTCCCTCCCTTCCACTCTCTCCAAAAATCAATGGAAAAGATATCCTCAGTTGAGGATTAACAACAACAAAAAGTTATCATCTGAAATCTTGAGCCTGTGTTTGTAGTCACTGCAGCAGTGCGACATATAATAACTACCATTCGGGAGCCAACAGTTAGATATGGTGGGTGTCCATCTACCAGGAAGCACTGGGCAGGGCCTGAGGTATGTGGATCTTAAAAAACAAGTGACTAAAGCAGCAGCAGAATGAAGTATCTTAATATACTAATATCCTAAATGTAAATCTAAAATTACAGGAAGATACACACACAAAACAAGAATACATATTTTGAAAGAATACATGCATGCAAACAAGTGGAGGGAAAGGGGGAATCAAAGTGAGAATGGAGGTGAAAGTGGGGAGCAGAGCAGAATGTTTCTGTTTTTCTCTGGTTAAGGCTTTTCCTACTTAATTGTGGTTCAATTAATATACAGTTAATTTCCTGAAGGTGAAAACTAAGTATCTAAAATACTATGTTGAGACAGTCTTCGGCTTGCTTTTACTATGCCTCTTGGTAAAAGTCAAGTTCTAATCTTTGGCAATACAGTACTTAAGTTAATTCTGAATTCTCAAAATCCATTCAGGAGTATCTGATAACCAAGTATTGTCCGTTTACTATACTTTCAACCTGAAATGTGACTGTTCTTGCTGGATCTCCCACACGGCTTTGTCACTTAATTCACATTTGGCTCTCCTCCGTGACCATATATTTAAAGCGAGGTCAATATAAGGAAGGTACCATATATTTTAAGTTAGGACTTTGAGAAAACTTTTCAGCCTGCTTCTCTTAAGTCAGAATGGGATTTACCAAGAAATAAATCAAATCGACTGAAATAGTCAAATTCCAGAAAGCAGAGCATTTCAGGGGCATATAAGCCCTGAAGCTCAGGGCCTAAGAAGGGCAAGTCGACTACCAGGGCACAGGAGCCACGGCGTATGAGAGCCACTGTGTGCAGAACAAAAGGCCAACAGGTAAGTGTGCGGGCACCTCCTTTTCTGCACCAGGAGAGCACAAAGCAAACACTCCCTACAGCGACGCGTGAAGCAAACTGGTCGGAGCAGGCACACGCCCACGGCCACAGCGCGAAAGGCCGAGCAAAAGGCCAGGCACTTGGCTAGAGAAGAAACGCTCGGGTCCAACAGCCCAGTGGCAGCTGCCTCCTCTGCGTTTCCTTCTCCCTCCCTACCTGGAAGCCCTGGGGCCCTGGGCCAGCTTTCCACGGCAGACAGAATAGTTTTGACAAACAGGGATTAAGTGTCTTTGTGCTGGAAGAAGATTTTTTAACACTGTCCTGGAGATCTCTGTGCACCCTCCTTACCCGCTCTCCTTAAATTTTAGTTTCATTTACAATAAAGAATTGATAAGAATTTCAGATTTGTGCACGTGAATGCTTGTTAAATTACTAACCCAGGGTACTATTGCAGACATGTCACTCTCCCCAGATTCATTTCAACGTAAATAATCCCACCGCACATCCTGCTCCCGCCTGCAGTCACCTTGCTTATCCTGTAATCTGCCTTTACCTGCCCCTGGGCAGAAGTGAACTGTAAATAGACTGTCAGAGCCTTCACTGGGATATCCTGCTAAAGCACTTTAAATAAATACTCAGAGCCTTTGTAGAAAACAGAAGAAATAAAAGGAGACAAGACCATGTCCGCAGGTGGTTTTCTGTCAGATTATCTTCACATTTTTCATTCAGAGAATGAATAGTTTTTTCATCATGCTGAACAACAACTACTATTATCATTACATTCATATGGCAACTTCACACAATAGCTGCTGATGTCAAAAGCCTTGGCAGGATGCGTGCCCTGCAATTCGCAGGCCTACTAAGAAATTTGCATAAATCCTAAAAGACGATTTTGTAAAACCAAAGCAATTTGTGAGATGGTATTAGGCTTTTCTTTTCTTGCTTTGTTTTTAAAAAAATAATCAGCAGATATGAATGATGCCCCAGAGTCTAAGAATAAGAATGATCTGATTAATCTATTTAACCCATCTGAAAAAATACTTTCGACTAAAATTCTAAAAGTCAGAATTCCTTCCCAAAGGGGCATCTTTTAAAAATGTATCAGCTATAAGAGATAACATAGAAATCTTCAATTGTATCTTGAAAGTCAGAGATGGACCTGAGATGAACTGTCTGTCACTAAGGTAAGGTTAATTGGTCACCAAACTTTCCTCACACATAAATGCCACACTATGCATAAATGCACAAAACAGTTAAATGTCCCTAACTTTAGGGTTGTTAACTATTCATAGAAAAAAGCCCTAAAAGTTAGGGGATAGAAGGCCCAGGCAGTGAAGGGAGTTGCCCAATCCACCAGTGCCTCCACTTCCCACCCAAGCCTCAGTTAACAATTGCTAATATATGCAGCAACTTTGCCTAAATTTGGAGGTTGTCCCAGATAACTCTAAGGGTCTCTTCACCTTACATGTCTATAGACTTTCCAACAGTTTATATGGAATAGCCTAGGGTGTGACAAATTTGTGGAAGAATAGCTCTTTCCTCATGGCATACTGGTTCCAGACTATTAAAATTAAGACAAGTGCCAAGTTGCTCTAAAATAAGTCTACCTTTGCTGGCCCAAGGAAGATTTAATATCATAGTGTTTACCAGACCAAGCCAGACAAAAAGTCCACATCTCGTAATATCTGGGGCAGGGCACACTGAATTAGAGAGCTTGACATACCTTCCCACTCATTTAGCTGCTCCCAGATCAACCCCAAAACTGTACCCAGCAAACTTGCTTAATTTATTTATTTCTTAGAATTTTTATTGAATTTACTAGGATGACATTGGTTAATAAAATTATATAGGTTTCAGGTGTACAATTCTACAACACATCGTCTGTATGTTGCGTTGTGTGTTCACCACCCCAAGCCAAGTCTCCTTCCATCACCATTTATCCCCCCTGTACCCTCTTCTACACACCCCCACCTGCAAAACTTACTTATTTTATAACATATATTAAAAGGAGATTGCTGGAATACTACTGACAGCTATGTAAATTCTTGTCAAGACAAGTGGAAAAAAGCAGCCCAAAGGGAGAGCCAAATGAATATACACGTATCCAGGGGGGCAGGCCACCAAGAGCAAAGTGTACTGAAAAATGCCCGGAAAGCTCCATGCCACAGGTAGACAGTTTCTATATCTGTTGACACGCCAACACAAGTAGCAGACAAAATAGACAAAACCAGTAAATCAGTTGTTTCATTTCCATAACACCAGAGACCTGACTAGCTTTATTTCAGGAATCAGTTGAATCAGCTATCTCTTTTGGTGACCCACTGACACAGTTCTGCAAGAGTGGAACAGGGAATGAGACAGAGTATGCTAGAGGAAATAATACACCACAGTGCAAGCAGACTGGCCACTGGTGAGGCCTCCTTGCTGTGTTTCTAAGGACAGGGCTGCACACAGCCTTGGCCTAATAATAGACACCACCAATGTACACTGGCAAGTGGGCTGCCATTTCGAAAGCGTTATCATATGCATCTGAACTTCAGAGCAGCCTTGTATGATGAGTGAAGGGTATATTAATGGTCTTAATTTGGACAAGAACATTTTGATCTGAAGAGGTTAATGAATTAAAGAAATGCATACAATTAAAAAATGATGGCATCTAGACTAGAACTCAGGTTCCTGTTGCCTGCATGCTAACTTATTACACTCCTCAGCAATGCCGGTCATGCAAAAAGGTTTTGCCCTATTTAAAAAAAATTGTAAGTAATTCATATAAAAATAAGGGCAATCCAAAACAGGTAGAACTGAAAAAATGAGTTTCAATCACTTGCAATAATATTTTAAGATTCTTTGATGCTGTGCAAATGTGTTTCAGTAATAATGGCTTGAGAAATTGACTTAAACCCACTTTTTTAAAAAAGTAAGGCCATGACAAGGCAAGTCAGGAAATTAAAATTTAAGGCTGTCATTCTGTGGTTACCAAAAAGAGGAAAATGAGTGAGTAAAAAGCGTATGAACACATCTTTTACACTTGGGTTTTAAATAGGAATAAAAGGAAATTATAATTTAAGAGAAGACAGAAGTTCAGAAGGCTTATAACTTAAGTACAGTTTCAGATCTACTAATAAAAATGTCGATCTTAAGAAATGTTTGGCAGCAAAATGTATTTATTTCAAAATGTAAAGCAAATTGAGGAAAACAGGCACCTCTTTTCTCCTTGCTGAGGGGGCAGCTCGTGTGTGCACTCGCACGTGTGCGTGTGCGTGTGTGTGTGCGTGTGCACGCGTGCATGCCTGCCGCGGGCTCTCTCCATAGCTTTTGAACAGCATGAGCTTTCTAGGCTGAGTATTTATTTCCTCACTGTGATCATTTTTGAGCTTCCAGACTCCACCCTCAACCCCCACGCAACGGGGGGAAAATGGAATAATGGTCCAATGTGAAAACCTCACATATTCTGAGCTACACAAAAGACACAAATATTAAACGTCTCAACATTCCTATTATGAGTCCCTGTCTGCTTTTACAATTTAAATTTAAAGCACCTTAAAAAAACAAACAAGAAACCCAACAATCATAAGATTATGTAGCTGCCACAAATTACTTTTGGAAAAAAATTCAGCATAAATAATTTAAAAAACATTGTTAGCCACCGTGTACAAATACAATTGTATTTGTGCACAATGGCTACCAATCGCCTCTATTTAAGCTTTATTGCTTACGCAGTAGGGGATATATGGAAAGTTCTAATTTATTAAAATGTATTGCTTCTCAGTGACAACTCACGTAACCAACCATATTTAGCACCCTGACTTTGGTCTCCACATACATTTCCCACTAAAATGGTCAGAGCACCTCGGGGAAATGGCTGGTTCCCAGGAAGAGAGGAAGGAAATGTGGCTATTATATTAAAGCCATTTGAATGAAATAAAACTGAAAATGCTGCTCCTCCGTGGCACTAGCCCCATATGTCAGCAGCATGTGGAACATCTCCACCACGGCGCGGGTTCCACTGGACAGTGTGGGTCTAACTATTAAGAGAGATTTAAGAGACTCAAAAACCAAATGCCATGTGTGAAACTGTTTCAACTTTGATCAAACAAATAATGAAAAGGCTCTTTTCTGGATTAATGGAGAAAAATTTAAATATAGGCTAAGAATGAGAATATCGAGGAAGTACTGTCAATAATAATGTGTGGTAACAATATTACGGTATATATGAAAATGGCCTTACTTTTAGAGATACATAAGAATAAAATGTTGTATTGTCCAGAATTTTAGAATGCTTCATAAAAAATAGATGAAGTGAGTATGGTAAAATGTAAATAGTTAAATCTAAACCACAGAATATTTTCTATACTTCTATGTATGTTTTGAGATTTATCATAATGAAATGTTAAACTTGTAGCTTCTTGGAGTTCTAATCTTAAATATCAAATGTAGTTTGCACACATTTCTGTATAAGCGTGTGCATTTATATGTACGTGAAAAGCTGAACCATAAAGGCCCATTTTCCAATATTTATCATAAAAGTTTGAAACATTTTAGAAATCACAAATTTCTGTGGTATCAGAAACTAGAACTCCATGTCACAAAACAAAGGAGATGTTTGGTGTGTAGCATTCATTCATTTAATGAATAGTTCTTAAATGAATTAGTTATCTATTATAACAAGTTATTAAAATATATTTGAGCTGTGTAAGTCAATAAACCATATAGTGCAGATAGAAGCACTGACTCTAAAATTAACTTTCGGGTCTCAGTTATTCAGTTTAGTAGAACTGATAAATATCACCTTCACCATGAGATGTACACAGCAGTCTTAATTTCAGTACACGGATGTTAGAATCTGTAGAGTGCCAAATAGGACTCATTAACATGCTAGAAATGTAGATTAATAAAACAGAGCTACTACTTAATTTTGAGTTTCAAAGGTAAGTAATGTTTTCCTGAAATAAAATATATGTTGATAATACAGTTCCATAATGATTTTTTAAGAAATGCAATAGCATTAAAAACTTTAATGTAAAAATTGGGACAATCCATATTTTATAAATACAGCTGACCCTTTAACAATGTGGGGGTTAGGAGCACCAACCCCTGCATGGTCGAAAATCAGTGTATAACTTTTGACTCCTCCAAAACTCAGTCGTCCCTTGGTATCTATGGAGAATCGGTTCCAGGAACCCCATGGATACCAAGATCCACGGATGCTCAAGTCCTTTATATAAAATGGTGTAGGCCGATGCATTTGGTTAGCCTTTTGTACTAGCAGATTCAACCAATTGAAGATTAAAAATATTGTTTTTGATCCAAGGTTGGCTGAACCTGTGGGTGTGAAACCCGAGGATACAAAGAGCCTACTATTATATATTTATTGAAAAAAAAATCTGAGTTTAAGTCGACCTGAGCAGCTCAAACCCATATTGCTCAAGGGTCAACTGTA
Source organism: Miniopterus schreibersii (assembly GCF_964146895.1). Lineage (NCBI taxonomy): Eukaryota > Metazoa > Chordata > Mammalia > Chiroptera > Miniopteridae > Miniopterus > Miniopterus schreibersii. Next base: position 72,449,070 of record NC_138107.1, on the reverse strand, counting down.
CTGACAACTTGCCAATTTTATACAACATATATTTTCTATCAGTTCCATGTTCAGCTCAATGGTTTTGGCTAAGCACTATTTGCTTATGCCAAACACTTTTAGGATTCCATTTTAGGAAAATAACCAAGGGTTTTCACCTTAATCACGATAACTACTTAAGTAATGATAACTGTCCCCAAATATATTTACCCTGTTTGCTCTTTGAAACTTAGAATGTCCTTTTTATATACTGATGTAAATGTAGGTTGAGTCCCAGGCTAAGTTACAAAATATATATAAAACTTAATCTAATGTATGAATCACGCTTAGTCAAATTCTATGCTTTGGAAACCAGTGGCCAAGTCATTTAGGAAGGGAGAGGGAAAGAGAAAAACAGAGCAGGCACTTTCTGGAGCCAAGATGAGCGCTAGGTGAAGTTTTGAAGTAGCTCCTTTTACCCTGACATCCTTGTAACTTGCCTTCTGTGTGTCCCGGTGGAGTTTGTTCCCTTTGTCATCTCCCAGTTCTTTGTGATACTCTGAGTCCTCTGCACATGGGGCCTACCCAGGCCTGACTGACTCAGGAACCACTTAGATGCCCCACAAGTACCAACTCTGCCTATCCACATTCAGGTCAACAGTCACTTTTCACCAAAGCAGCTGGATCAGATAGAAGCCCCAGGAATCAATCTGATTGAATTAAGCATCAAAATGTGCCTACAGCCCTTCCAGCTGTATTATTTGCATTATATTATTTGTATCATTTAAAAAATAATGCTAACTATCACAAATCCTTAAAAGGGGGAAGTTTTAAGATACTCACAATTTGGAGAGACGCCTACAGCAAAGATGGGAAAGCCCTTTACAGAAAGGGCAAGCTCTCAAAGCACACACCCTATTCCAGTGCACTTAACTCACAACGCACAGATGACTGTCCCCTTCTGAATCCAGGTTCTTTTTATGCTGCAGGGTTTGTGAAGTTCCCCTCGGTGTAGCTCAGGGAGATGAGGGGAAGGCTCTGCAGGGGGCTGGGTACTGGGCTACTTAATGTTGGGAAATGCGTTAAATAATTTAGGGAAGTAAATCTGTATTCTTATTTACATTTGGCGCAGGATTAATTTGGAATTTGTTGTATTTCATTAAGATAGGCTGACTTCAGAGTTATAAGAGAAATCTCTTTTGATATGAAAACCCAGCAGCAGATGGTCAGCACCAGGTTAGCCACATGACATTGACACTTGACTTTCTTATTCTGATAGTCAAATATATTGTAATTACTTTCTAGCTAGCTCATTTCAAACTTCATTTAAAATCTAAACAGTGCCTTGAGTTTTGATGGATTAGTGATGGAGCATACAAAATTTTGGAACAAAAAGTAAACTATACCAATGAACTTCTATAGAATATTTAAAAGCAGGAGATACTGACATGTGTGTAATATATGATCTTCATCTCAGACACGGTAAGAAATATTTCAGCTCATCATGCATGGGGAACCTGCTCTAATAAAAATGTCCAGTGTGTCTCATATGAGTCGCAACAAGAAATGTAAGTTTTTTAGACATCAGGAGTTATTTAAAAGTACAACTCCTTTATGTCTAACATTTCTTTAAAAAAACAAAGATGACAATTTTTCAGTGAGTGACTTTGTTTTTTCAGTGAAAGCTGAATTGGAGACAAGATCGAAGGATTGATTATTGATCAATGGACAGGTTGACTCATCATCAACGTGGACAATACTTAAGTAGCTCATGGGGGTCCTGTGCACACCCCATAGAAAGGAGTCCTGATTGGGGGTTGGATGGTCCGTCTCAACTGTTGCCAGTTGCACCCAGCCCTGGGGCAGGCAGGGAGGGACAGGCTTCGCCCAGCCTTCACCCCTAGGGAACGATTTTTAAGATATCAACATTGAATAGTAATTACCTGCAAGGGACTTGCCAGGGACCTGCTTTTAGGTACAGTAAATGCTTTGAGAACATTGTCTTCATCTTCTGATACTGGCGTCATTAAAACGGAACTTGTAAGAATATTCTAAAGGGAAAGAGAATAATTTGAAATTCCAATGAGGCTGGATAAGATGAAAGCCAACACAATTCTGACACTACAGTGAGTAGATTGTATGAGGTGATACACATTAGTGGGGAAAAAATGCAGGTACCTGCCAGAAATTCTCCTCTCGATGAGCTAAAAGGAGAACTCAACTATGTACTAATCCTAATCCCACTGCGGCCAACACCAATAAGAAAAAAAGCGCCCAGCCTGGCGTGGCTCAGCGGTTGAGCGTCGACCTAGGATCCAGGCGATCAGGGTTTGATTCCCGGTCAGGGCACATGCCCGGGTTGTGGGCTCGATCAATGACTCTCTCATCATTGATGTTTCTCTCTCTCTCTCTCCCTCTCCTTTTCTCTCTCTGAAATCAATAAAGATATTAAAAAAAAAGAAGAAGAAAAAAGAAAAAAAGCTAAGCATGACATGAGCACTCAGAAAATATCTGCTAAATGAATTATTAAATACATGCTTTTAAAAATGAAAGCTTTACTAATCTCTAGTGAGAAAACTACTTATATCTTGGTACAAAAATATTTTAGAGCCACAAATCAGTGGCAGGATAGCATAACGGCTGAAAGTATGCAATTTAAAACTAGACTTTGAGTTCTAACGCAGAATCCCACTTATTAGCTCTGTGATCTTGAGCAAGTGACCAAGCCTCCCTGTGCTTCAATTTCTCTGCTGGTATCATGGAAATGATGTTACCAACCTTGTAAGGCTGCTGAGGAAAATGAGTTAATGTATCTAAAGCTCTTAGAATAGTACTTACCACTTAGTACACATTGAATAAATACTAGCAATTGTTTCTAGCTTTGATTCATCATAAAGGAAAATGACTTACAAATTACAAGGTTTAAAAATGGTGGTAACCACATGCTAAGAAGAAATGAGCCATCAAGCCATGAAAAGACTTGAAAGAAACAAAAGTACATACTATTAAGTGAAAGAAGGCTGCACACGGTATGATTTCCAACTATATGACATTTGGGAAAAGGCAAAACCATGGAGAAAGTAAAAAGATCAGTTGGCTGCCAAGGAGAAAGAAGGAATAAATAGGTGGGGCCCGGAGAAATTTTAGGGCAGTGAAACTACTCTGTATGATACTGTACCGGTGGACACATGTCATAAATTTATCCACACCCATAAAATTTACAACACCAAGAGTGAGCCCTCATATAAACTATGGACTTTGGGTGATAACTGTAACAAATATGCCACTCCAAAGGGGATGTCGATAGTGAGGAGGGCCGTAGGTGTGTGGGCAGTGTGCATGTGGGAAATCTCTGCGCTTTCTGCTCAGCTTTGCTGTGAACCCCAAACTACTCTAAAAAAATAAAGTCTATTAAAAATGGCGGTAGCCAAAACAATCCAATATAAGGCACAATAAAGGGCTAAGCCACCATGGTTAGCACTATGCTCCATGTTACATAGAACCAACCAGGTGTCAACTTAACAAGGAAACATTACATTTAGAAGAAAAATAAATAAAATAAAATGTAAAAATTAACATTCTGTTTTCATGGAAAACACCTATATTCATACAGTAGGTTTTTTAAGTGGCGAGGACTCTCAAATCCTAAGAAAACAAATAATGACAAAATATGCAATAGAACAATCAATTTCCAATACATAGACAAAATCTCAACTTTATATTCAACATTAATAACCGTGAGAAAACAGTCATGCAAGAGAATATTTCGGTGATGCACCAAGGGGTGCAGAAACCACAGTAGCCCACGTGCCACACAGAGAACTCTGTGTGGCACCCACATCGCATCACATGGGCGTGTACTTACCGGCACATCTGCCACGGGCGATGCCTGTGTGAACAGCTGAGTGTTCAGGCCCTCCCCTTCCCAGTGGCTGGAGCAGAAGAAGTTTCCTGCTTTATCAGTTGGAGATTCCACCTAAAAGCAAGCAGGAGCTTTATTCTTTCTAGAACCACGACTTCCCATGAAACATTTACACTCAAGTAAATTTCTGTAAGATGAATCGGGTCTAAGGAGCTCATGTATCACACGGTAACTATAGTTGATGGCACTGCGTTGTACAACTGAAATCTGCCAAGAGGGTAGAACTTGAATGTTCTCACCAAAAAAAAAAAAAGGCAAATAGGTGAGGTGGTGGATGTGTTTATTAACTCAATGGGGGAGAATCCTTTCACGATGTATACATATATCAAATCGTTGTACCCTTTAAATATTTTACAATTTTGTCAATTATATCTTAATTAGGCTTGGGGGGGGGGGAAGAGTCAATGTCTGGCCAGTCTCCTAAACACTTACTCCTGTATGAAAATAAATTCAAGGGGTACTGCATCTAACCTGTTAGAGACATTTCTTGCCGCCAAGCTAAAACTTTGATCCTTGCAAGTTAGATTCCCTTTCCTTCTTTCTTCCCTTTCTCTTATACTATGAATTAAAGATACTATTATTTTAATTTTAATTCTCCATGACACCTGAAAATTAAATATCTAGGTATCAAGCATCTGTCCATCTGCGCAGCAGCGATGAAGGTAAGGAAAAAGCTGCTCCCTTTCTTTCCCGGGTCCTCTCCAGCATGTTTTCTGTCCCAGCACGAAGGAGAGAGAAGCGGCTCGGCCCCCACGTGCCGGCAGCCTGGCAGCAGCTCTGAACTGCATCTCGTACGAAACCCTTGCAGGAAAGGTGGTGCTGTCCCACAGTGCTGCCCGCAGGCCCAAAGGGAGCAGGATTCTCTGCCTGTCCTCTCAGAGGATTGCGGATTTACCTCTTGTTTGATCTTCTTCAGCAAAGGTGGGCCACTTTCTTGAAACTCAGTAACCATTCCAGGTTCGTCAGATTCCTGCTTGATGACATCCTGCAGGTCTTCTACTAGGTGAGACGGTGTCTGAGGCTGAAGGGAAGAGGGGGCATGTTCGCATCAGAGGAACATTTCTGGCTGAACTAATAAACCAACAAAACCCAAGGACATTGCGAGCACTTACTAGCATCTTCAGGGGACCATACTTAATTTCTTGAGCTGCAAGTGCGTGTTTAAACGGTGTAGGGGTTCTTGGAGAGCTTTCTAGGATTGACCTTTTGATAGCTGGAGTTCTGAAACTTTAAAAAGGAAACAAGTATTGGTTCAATACACAGGAACATGTGTCCCTTACACTGCTCTCCCTATTACATTTAATATTTTTCTGCTGAATAAAATAGACTCTGTTATTGACATGGAATTAGGTATGCTGATTAATCATATATGTATTATTGAGAAAAAGATATCATGTACATCACATATTTTCACATTTCAAAATATTATAGCCCCTAAGACTAAGAGCATTCAAATATTTTTCATCTTTTTTTATTTCTTTTTTTTTTTTAATATATCTTTACTGATTTCAGAGAGAGGAAAGGAGAGGGAGAGAGAGATAGAAACATCAATGATGAGAGAGTCATTGATCGAGCCCACAACCCGGGCATGTGCCCTGACCGGGAATCGAACCCCGATCGCTTGGATCCTATGTTGACGCTCAACCGCTGAGCCACGCCTGGCTGGGCTTCATCTTTTTTTAATTGTTCTGAGGACACAGGTACAGCCGCAGGTCTCTATAATGACCACAGGCATTGTGAAGATGTGATGTCATTTACAAATCAATTTTACCTATTCATTAAAACAGGGCCCACAATAGAAAACATGCTAATCTTTTAAACTGTACTTACAGTACTTGGAAAGAATAAGATTAAAGGTTTATTATAACTCATATTGATGTTCTCTGCCACTTCTTTGAATTGGCTAAGGCTTATTGAATACAAATGACTGCCTAGTCAGTCCTAAGCTTCTAATCATATATTACTGGGGATGTCAGAAGAGGTCCTATCTATAGATAAATTTTAAAAGGAAAAAATAAGATTAAAAAAAAATGAACTGAAAAGAACCATACCCATTCTTATTCTGAAGTTTATAATCAAAGAGAAATGGAAGCTGAAAATCTTACTTTCAGTTAAGGGAAAAAAAGGCCTGATTGAAGCAATAAGAAAAACTGAATGGAAAAGTTATCTGAAAACCACCTCTGTGTACATGGGGGAATGTGAAGTGAATGACGAGAGCGGATTTAGTTTATTCTCCCACCTTCCACCTGCAGGTGGTTGTGACAGGCCCTGGACAGACATAGTCCATGTGGAATATACATGATTCTATACATACCAGTGGACCGGTAAAGTGACACACATACAAATGGATTGTACCTTTGGAGACTGAATTCTATTAATTAACTACAAGTAAATAAGATGAATAATTTTATTCTTGAACCAAGAACTTACATAGTATTTTCCTTTTGAGCTTTCACAGTCTGGTCTCTATGAAATGGTGTTGTAACAGTCAATTTGTGACCACTGAGAGGGGTGGAAGTTAAAGAAGGCATTTCCAAGTCTAAGTTTTCATGGTTACTGGAAGTGTTTAAGAACTAAATATGGGAAGAAAAAAAAAAGTTACTTAAACAGTCATTCTTTATTCAGCCAAATTTAAAAATCACACTGTGATCACAAGCAAATATGTTTTACTGACCCACCATATAAAATAATAAAGATGTTAACAACATGTAGTGTTGGACAGGGTATTGTTTTATTTTAACTGAGCACCAAGATTTGGAGTGTGGTTTCCAAAAAATAAAATCTAGGGTTAATGCTGGAAAACTTGCAAAATCCTAAGAAAATATTCTCAATAAATGACACTTGCCATTAAAGAAATGAGATGCACTCTTCATGAAGATTAAAAGTGGTACAGTGATTTTGGGGAAAGTAATGATTGTTTTTCTTTTATACTCTGTTTTCTCTCATTAATCATCTATGAGGCATTATTATAGAAGGTTTACATTAGGTAGAAAATTTTTGAATAATAAGCCGTCTCCCTCAGAACATTAACGTTCTAGGAAAAAAATAGGTGTTTTCTCAAACAGTTCCAAGGTAAAACAAGTTTGGAAAACCCACATATCATAATCTCCTCCTGGAAATTCACAGTGCGCATCAGAGTATTAAAAGCTCTGAGAGGTGCTGCAATAAAGAAATCAATTTTTGACTTAGCTTGAGTCAGTGTTTCCTAAATTTATATACTTATATATGTAGATGTTTACAGCTATTAAAAGCTTGCAGAATGAATATCATCCAGAACACAATTTGGGAAATACAAGCAAAAAGCAAGATAATTGTTTTGGTGAGCGCATCACATTTGTTCATACTTAAAGGTGTTCTTAACACAAACGCAAGAGACATAATTGGAAAAATGTTTTAAAGTGCCAAATTACCTATCAACTTCATTTTAATAATTAAGAAACACAAGTTTCTGATAAGAATGATAATTTCCATGCCTTTCAAAAATAGTATATGAAGAATATTAATTGGGAGAAAACTGTGCTAATAAAATACTGTGGCACAACTCAGGAACAGCCAATGTTGAGAAACTGAAATTACAACATAAATTGTTTTCCTTAAGCATTTGTTCCTCATCGTTTCCCCAAACTTTTCCACTTAAGGATGCAGCGGGACCTTTAACATTTCCAGTTGCAGCCCAAGCATAGTTTGCTTCCCTCCTCCCCTGGGTCAGTGAATCACATAACAAGTGAACAGACAGGCAGAAAATCTGTTAAAGTTTTTAAAGGGAGGGCGAGGGAGGAGAGAAAGAGAGAGAAATGTTAAACTCTAGTGTTGAAGGAAATAAAAGCACATCCCATGCAACGAACATCTTTCATATCACCCGAAAGAGAGAATTACGACAAAAATCATCCGCCGGCCTACAGGCGGCCTGAACCTCGGGAGGCAGCATAGCTGAGCAACAGCTAGATTCGACGACGGAACGAAATCAGTGGGGCAACAGTAATTAGTCATTTGTTCCAAAGGATTAGTTTCTAGATTATTAAGGCTCAATTTTCTGTTGAAAATTAGTGACAGCTGTGCAGAAACCGTGCTCTACCTGCGAGGGGGAGAAGGACAGGCTTTTGGCAGGGGACCGACTGGGAGTTGAACTGCTGACGTCAGCAACTACGAAGGCCCTAGAGTCGCCAGTGGCTAAGGGGCTGGCCTGGCGCCGCTTTGTTCGAAGGATGACCAGCGGAACTGTGCTTTGCCTCGCAGGCGGGACGGGCTTGCGCGGGCCAAGCGAACCCTCACTCAGCTTGCCTTTGCTAGGCTCTCTCGCGGGTCTATTCCCATTGCCCTCTCTCTGCTGGAGCTGTAGGGCTTTGCCTGCGTGCTGCTGGCTAGGTGAAAATGCTGCTTCTTCAAAGAGTTCAAAACTGCTGAGGTCACACCATGGTGAAGAATCCTGAAACAATGTGGGAGGCGCAGAGCTCTGAGACAGTGTGTGCATGATGTGAGCCATCACCTGAAACAGCACTGAGAAAGAGATGCTGAATGCAAAGAAAACACCTGCCTGGCCCCCTTGTTTGATTTCTTCAGCAACAGCTTCAGGGTTAACAACTGCTCTGATCCGCTGCAGGTCGGTCTGCATGCTGCCTCACGGCGGGTGCCACGTGAGTGATGCAGGGACCTCGGGGACTCTAGCATTTGCATGCAATCCAAAGCAAAAAGACACCCTTTCTAGATGCCCATTTGGCAGTGTTCATCCCCTATCTGATGGGTGTGCAATGAAGGCTTTCTGAACAACTGGGAAACAAGGGAAATCAACTGAGCGTCTGCTTTTGAGGGGCTGAACTCAAGTCTGTTTCACTGAAGGTGGTTTGTCTCAGTGAACCAATTGGTACTGGTGATCAATAATCCGTGTTCTGTGGAGAAAGCCATGCACCACCAATAAACTTATTACCACTTCAAATATATTGAAGTATTGCTTTAAGCTCTGAGCAAACATAATTCTTAATGTGCTATCCAAAAGCAAAGCACGAGTCTAGAGAAACACAAAGAAGGGAACAAATTAAAGATAAAAAAATAACTCAAAGATCATTCCCATAACCCAAGCTCTACTTACAGGTCATTAACTTCACTATTTTAAAGAAATATGCATTTTGAAGGAAATGTGTGAAAAGCTACCTTTTATCTGGGTAGCCTATGAAGTCAGATCTTTGAAAAAAACCTACACACAAAGACTAAAATCATACTTTTACTTTTACATTAATATATGCTAATAACACGGTAGTTGCTATAGAAAATGGCAATGATTTGAGAAACGGGTTTCCTCATTCCCCTTCCAAAAACATTAACATGCCTGAACAATTCTACTTACAGAATCTATAAATTGAAGTGTTTCTGCAAATTCTAAGAGGTTCTTAACATTATCCAGAATGGCTCCTTGGTGGACGATCATGCACCTTGCAGGAGAGGCGCTTTCTTCAGGTAAGGAGCCAGGATCCACAGGCAGAGATGGAGTGGAGTGGTGCTCTTCCAAACAGGAAACAGGTGCACTGTCTCCATGAGGTCTGGTGTGGTCGGCAATGGTGGTGCTGTGCCACCCGGGGTAGCTGCATGTGTGGTTCTGTGTCTAAGGAGGGGGGTGGGGGAGTAAAGAAAGAGCGGGGAGAAGAAAGGGAGAAGGAACTTAGCAATGAGGTTGCACAAGGTATCAGATGCTGTTGGAGGAAAGATAAAAGTAGTTGCATCATCCAGAACTTGCGCCTATAAAACAGTTGTCAAGATGTTTCCTTTTATCAATGCAAGACCCTGCTTTTTAATGGTGGTACAGTCTGTCATCTACGATTACCTTAATTGTCATCCTTCTGTTTAAAAATGCAAACGAGGGACTATGTTACAAAGCACGGCTCTCACATGGAGTTAAAAATCGACTTTAACATAATTTCTAGTAGGACCATTAATGTTTGCTGTGAATTAAGAATTCTATTCTCTTTCTAATCTACATAAAGGCTGGACAATGCAAGTGTTCGAGTTGCTCTTATCTGCATATATTCGTGCTGCTTCTATCCCTCCCTTCCTAATGTGAAGGGTTGCATTGATGCAGTGAAGGGCTGCCAAATCTACGTGGTTAGGAAAGCAGAAGAGCAAATTAACAGAAGTCTTCTTTCAGCATGACCATGCAACAGGAGAAATTGCAAAACGTTCAAGTTAAAAATTGGTCCAACTAACAAAAGCACATAATCATTTTATTATTTAACCAAAAAAAATTTTACTCCTAAGAACACCTACTCTGTATCACGTCTCTCATTCTCTTGGCTGGTTAACTACGTTTGTTACAAAGCACAAGCTGCTTTCCCTGTTTGCTGCCCAATCACTAAAAAAGATGTCAACATTTAGTAATGGTCTGCACAGCTTTCACACGCGCAAACAAAAGCGCGCAGCTAATGTCATTCTTGGAGAGAGCACACGCATCTTTTTCACACGTATACACTGAGCATGCGTCAAATCACGTGTGAAATCATAAAGCATGAATATCTAGGTTAAGGAAAATTATAAAGAAAAAGTTAAATGAACAGGCATCATATAGATACAAAGCTTTGTACAAAATGCCCATACTCATTCATTTTATCCCTAATAGTATTTGAATTGATTACAGTCCCTGTAAAGAAAAAAAACCAATGCTGACAATCACTAATAGATACTGAGTTTCTACTGAAACATAAAAAGACTACTTCCAATTTAGTTGACATTCTTATTCCAACTGTGTCTTATTTCATGCAACTTCCCATGTTTAAACATTGTTAATGGATATACAGAGTCTGGATTATGTAATATTGAGAAGAGAAGGGAAAGATACAGAAGAGCACTGAGGCAGAGCTGCTCTTCCCCCATTTCAGCCCACAGTGACGTCCTTACTGGTAGCGCCTGCTGTCCTTTGAGCTCATTCTCGGTCGACATCAGGAGCAACTCTAATTCCTTTATTCGCTTTTCTTTCTCAGGGTCTTCATCATTATAGTGTCTCTGAAATTGAAAGTTAAGGGAGAAAAAAAGAGCCTGATTGGAAGCTGTAAACACAATGGCTGTGGCCTGCAGTCACGAGGAAACACACGGCCCAAAGAGCCTAGGCCTGAACCCAATGCCAGCTGAACTGGGCCACAGTCGAAATCTTTGTGAATGCCATCCTAGATGTAAGGGAGCGATGTGACATCTGGGGCTAAAGTGGATGCTGACTGATGAACTGCTTATAACGTCAGATAATCCGAGAATCCCTAAGCAAACTCTCTGTACGAGTGAAGATTGCTAGGTGGCTGGCTGGAGTTCCCCCCACCCCTCCATGTGTCCCTGCTCTTTTTACTTCAGTTGGTCAGGTGACTGTAAGTGTTTAGAAGAAATAAATAAGGCATGTCTCTAAAATGGTACCTTAAACGCTAGGAGTTTCTCTATGAAATGACCGTAAAGGACTCCTACCTGAATGGCTGCAGCAGCGGGCTGCGGAACATTGACTATGTTGACGTGTAACGCGACAGGATATGGGACATGACTGGAGACCTAAACAAAAAGGCAAAACAAAGGATGAGCCGCTCATGGTTACACATGCCTCATGGGACTTGGCTTCTGACGGTTTGCTTTAGACTGAAAAAAAACAAAACTTCACTGATTAAATTCACTAAACATTAAAAAAAAAAAGGCTCTAATTTGAAATTTTAGCCAGGCCTTTAATAACGGCTGAATAGCTAAGGCATCAGAGTAAAAGAAACGTAAAGTGCTCATCGACCTGGCAGGAAGCACTCCTCAATTAGAGAAAAACACAATGAAAAATAAATCTAAAAAACATTCATGAATGCATAAAGGAGTTTTGGCGGGAAAAACTGATGGCGTTAGCTGTTTATAAATAAAAATGTTTCTCTGGGAATAATACGAGTTTTAATAAATAGCACAGAACCTCTTATGATAGTTCATTCACCTGAGACCTTTCTGGAAAGTCTGTAGTCAAATACATGTCAAAACTCTTTACAAATAGGTTTTGTATAGAATTTGCATATGAGTTCTCTATTCTTAGGTCAATTTCACTGTTTCTTACTGTTAATACAAAGATTAAAGTTTCTTGACTTTTTTTCTTTATTCTTTTCTGTCCACTCACTAAAAATATTTCTTTCCCTAAGTATAAATATCAGGAAATGAAGAAGGAGTCACACTGATCCAAGATGGATAAAAGGAGACACCAGAGAACAGTGTCACAAAACTGCTCCTGAGCCCTGGTCGGTAGCTCAGTGGGTTAGAGCATTGTCCCCATGCACCAAGGTTGCGGGTTCAATTCCCAATCAGGGCACATACAAGAATCAACCAATGGCTGCATAAGTAAGTGGAACAACAAATCAATGTCTCTCTCTCTCTCTCTCTCTCTCAAATCAATAAATAAAAATTAAACAGCAAACAAACAAACAAAACAACTGTTCCTGACTTGGAGTAAAAAGGTAAACACAGAATGAATAAATTAAGACCTTTCTGCTCAATCACTACCAGAATGGAACTTACACTGTCTGTTGAATTTCAATGTCAAACTATCTCCTCTTTAAATGTAATATTACATTCACTTTCATTTTGGGAGAGAAAAGTATTTGACTACAGCTGCATTCCCATTCCCCCATCCTTCTTCAGCAGGACCTGTTAAGTAAGTTTACACTCAAACACCAACTCCCAATTAGATTAGAAGCAGCATCAGAACTGAACAACTTGGACTCTAGTCTGCACTCCGTCTCTATGAGTTGCATAGCCCTGGACAAATCATTCAATACCCTTGATTCCAGAAACACGTCAGGAAGAGCAATACCTACACCATGGTCCTGTTTATGAAAGCTCTCTGGAAAGTATGCAACTGCAGGGAATTATTACCTGGAGCTAAAATAACCACTTCTCTTGTTAACCCAAATTCTCAGGAGTGGCTTACATTTTGTGCTTCAGAAATGTGGTAATAAGAATACTCGTTGTTCACTGAGGGCTGACCAGTTGGAGGGAGTTGAGCTGATGGTGGAGCATGAGCAAAACCCATCAAATGACTGTTCTTCTGGAAACTTGTGGCCACACTTGGCTGGCTGGCTTTGGAAGACTCCTGCAGATAACCTTCCTGTTCGACCTTCCGACGCATTGTAGAATTCCAGTGGTTCTTGATAGCATTATCAGTTCTGCACAGAAATATATCACATACAAATTTCACAAACAAAAATTTCAATTTTTGACAGAGAGTTAATGGACAGAAAACTGTTTCTAACAGAGACCTTTTCTTTTGGTCCACTAATAGTGTTATTTCTTCTTAATCGTTTCAGTCTTTTCTACCTCCTAAAATCATGCTTTCTCTATTATCTAATTTACAATCCATACATTTCTCTTAATTACCTAATATGGAGTTGTAGTTTCTATAAGTATTGAAATCTTTTAACCATTTCATTTCCTTGATAAGAGTGTTTTCAATACAGCAACCCTTCATGTTTATTCTGACTGTGGTACAAGGCTCCAATAAAACGTAAAGTTTCAGCAGTCGTAGGAAATTACTCCTTTGAGTTTGGCTTAGCGGGACCTACACGTACATCACAACAGATACTCAGTAAAGTTGGGTGAATGATGATATTGATGCTGCTGTCCTCTCTTTATCTCCAGTAGCATGAGCCAGAAATTCTGAGTGGAAAAAAACTCCCACCTTTTGAAAACCACCTCAAATGGTTCTGTTAACCAGACAGAAGTGAGAATGGAAAACGAGATCCAGAAGGGAAAGATGCTAACTCTCAGTATATTTTCAAACTGCAAAGCATTTTTACTAAAGTCTTTCGATTCTCAGGAAAACAGTTTCTCAATTCAAAGAAACCGTTTTAAGACTCCTTTTTACTATTTCGACGGGGGTGGGGAATGTATGCTAAAGAAAGAGGAAGTTCAATCGCCCCTTAAATTTTTAGAGGAATCAACAGCATATCCTCTCAGACCAAATGGGAGAAAAGGCGTCCTTTCATCAGCCTCCTGAATTCTCTAAGCGGGTCCTGACTCACCAGGAAGGAAATGCTTTGGAACATCACAGGAGGACACTACATAAGCCATCAGAGCCGTGGCCTTCTTCGAAATGACCCTTCCTCCACTTTTGGATTATAAAGCTCAAGAACAAACATATTTAAAATATTTTGTCTTACATATATTTTATGTAAGCTTTACCAAAAAATCTGTTATAACTGTTTAAGTGTGGAAGGGACAAAAATGAGCTTCCATACATAACCCTCATGAGGAGGTCATCTCTGTGCTTTGTTCATTAGAAAGAAGGCACAACACTGACATTATTTAAAAACCTGGAAGCGGTATGATAATTCTACAAGTATACTATTTCTTTCTTTAAAAGAAAAAAAATTAAGCTAAGTGGTATAACAAAAGGCTGGTATCACGAAAAAGGCAGCCGGGGTCCTCTGGTCACTTAACCAGCTATGTGAACTCAGACCAGAGACAAACCGTCTATCTAGGTTTCATTCTATATGTTTAGAGTTTTGTAGTTTACAATGGGCTTTGACATTTATTTTACTTGATCCTAACATGGGCCCTGTGAAGTGGGTTATTACTCATTTTTAAAATGGGAAAAGTGAGGCTGAGGGAAGTTCAATGACTTGGCCCAAGGCTCAGTGTTGGGTGGATTCTGGACGTATTCCCAGTTCTAAAAGCTAAGGATCTGGTTTAACTAGTGAAACATGATCAATGGAACATAATTCACTCACCATACATTTAAAACACACTGTTCAATACCCACTCCCTCATGCTTCCCAATGAATATATTTTTTGACATGTTATTACCGTCCAGGCAGTAGCTTTGCGATTTCTGCCCATCTGTTCCCCAGTCTCTTGTGTGCCTGGTAAATAATTCTGTCTTCCTCTTCTGTCCAGGAGGTTTTCTTAACTTCTGGATTCAAGTGGTTATGCCACCTCTCCCTACATTGTTTTCCAATTCTCCCTTTTAAGTGCTTGGCAATAACAGACCAACGTTTCGGACCGTATTTCTGTACAAGCTCTATCACCTTCAGATAAACACACAAAAATAACCTATGTTTTAACGTTATGTAATGAGTCAACGTAATCATTCTGTTACAAGAGCTTTAGAAAATTTCTAAAAACTTGCTTTCATTCATGGCAAATATGGGAATAGAGTCCTCTGCTTCCTGTTTGCACGCTTTACCTGTTTCTTCAAGTTGGGAAACATTCAACAAAGGTGTTTGGGGAATATTCTTAATTATGATTCACATGCCAATGAAGAAGGAACTTACTCTCTGGTCTTCTTCTTTGGTCCAGGGACCCTTGATGAGCTCAGGGTTTAGTACTTTCTGCCATCTGTGCTGGCACTGCACATCTGTTCGATTCTAGACAAATATGATCAAGTACACAGTCATACAGATATGATGTGACAAGTGCACATGAAGACTTTGTTACAATAGGAATCATACATAGAAAACATACAGTGAAAATGTTCAAGAACATTCTAGGGCATGCTTGGAGAGCCCACCTATCCCTCAATACTTACAGCTAAAGAACATACAAAGAGTATATCAAAGTTGCATCTAAAATTAGAAGTTCTTCCTCCTGAGGGCAACAGTCCTGCCATGTGAACAGGAAGGACCATCACATTGCACACCATCACGTTGCACATATGGCTCTGAATTGAACTTAACCTCAACCTCAGCCTGTTGCACGTGAAAGCACCTAGGACTGAGACTAAGCCTGCTTAGAGATTCCACATCAAGGTCAAGCTCTTACAGAAACCCACTCTAATGACTCCCATTCAGACTAAGACATGTGCTTCAATTTAGGGCCGCCAATATTAATATTTCAAAACAAAGATGAATAGAGACAGGCCCTCCCTTGTAAAAGCTTGTCATCTTATAAGAAGGGAAAGATAAATACATGATCAATAAAAGGCAGAATTTGATTCATATGCAAGAAGAAATCAAAGCAAAATGATATTGGGGTGGGAAAAGGAACGCCTCTTAGGAGGAGAAATGATGTTTCCTTAGGAGGAGTCCGGAAAAGCTCTTGATACGGACTTTGAAGGACATGAAGTAACTATGCAAAACATTCTAGGAGGTGGCATCACCAGGAACAAAAGCCCAGAGGAGGGAAAGCAGAAATGAATTCAACTAAATCTGCTTGCAGAGAGGAAGTCAGAAACAGAACTGGTGCTGTATGTTGGGGCCATATGGAAGGACTCTGTGCGCCAGGTCCAGGCAGTGCCCTTAATTTGTGAGACTGAGTCACTGTTGTTGGCTTTGAAAAGACAAGGTACAGCTAGCTGCATTTTAGGAAGCTCCCTCTGCCAATGCATACAAAACTGGAAAGCTACAAGTAGGGAAGCCAGTTATGAAGCCATTGTAATCACCCAGAGAAGAGGGAAAGAGGCCTGACCTGTGGAAGTGAGAGGAATGAAAAGAAAGGGCCTATGACAAAGGGAATCCAGAACCTTAAGTGAGTGCTCAGGTGTGGGGGTGGGGAGTGAAGCAAGTCTAGAAGGACTCCAAAATTTTAAACCGGGATACCAAAAGGATGGCTACTAAAAAAAGGAAATTTAAAAGAAGCTAACTTGGGAGAAATATCACAAGGTTAGTCAACTACCATATAACAAATCACCAAAGTGCTAATTTATATTATCCTAACAAATGAATTTAGAAACCCCAATTATATGTATGACAATATACACTACAAGTTATGGATGAGGCATTTCTCCCCCTACTTCCTATATATAGCAAATATGTAATGCCTTAATATACTCTCCTAAAATACTGTACTGTACTTAAATCTTTGGGAGATTCCCTTTTACAGAAAGAAAAAACTACTAACTTACCGGGAGATAATTGGCAATAACTTTCCAGTCATCTGTTCCATTCTGTTCCACCAGCTTCTTTAGTTTTTCATCCTAAGACATTTAAAGGTAATCTGAGGATATCAGTCATTTACTGTACAACTCTATTCAAGTTAGAGTAAAGGGAAATCAATTCAATAATCTAATTCAGAAAAAAAAAAACTCTCAAAAATATCCACATACAACAGATAATTCATGTAATATGCTGGTTTAGAGCATAGATTTATTTACAATCAGACAGACCAGAGACTGAACCTTGACTCAGTTATTGATTAGTTGTATAACCTTGGGTATATCGTTTTGCTTTTCTGAGCCTTAGTATTGTCATTTTTACAATGGGAATGTTGATGTCAACAGGGTTATTTGGGGGTAACATGAAGTAACTATGCAAAACATTTAGCATAATGCCTGGCTCCGTGAATGTTTAATTCATGGTTACTGCTAAAAGTTTTACTCTGTGGGGGGAAAAAAATGAACTCCAACGTTAGATTCAAGACATTTAACTATGGCAATAGATAGGATCTTGAGTAAGACATAGTTCCACCATTATTCTAACAGTTAGTTCAACCTCTTTCATATAAAAAAAAAGGAGGATCACTTTTCTTAATTAAATTTGAAGGCATGTATGATGAAAGAAAATCATTTAGTTTTTGTATCAAGATATGCATAATTTAAACTTATTAGAACACAGAACTTGAGAGAATAAACTCATTAGAACACAGAAGACACTAAACATCAGAGGGAAATCTTTCAGTCCACTCTTTCTAAACATGTTCTATCAAATGAAAGAGAACCCTCACATTTTTGCACAGGTGACTTCACCCACAATGTGGATCCCTGGTATGACACAGACATGGGAATTAGGAAACCAGAGTTAACAAAAGAACTTCTATATGTCTAAGGACCATCTAAGTCAAAATCTCCACAGGTAAGATATGCAATTCCTATGGACCTCACTGGAAGTCCTGCTTGCCTATCAAGAGGAGCTCTGGTTTAAGTGAAGTAGGGTGGAATGAAACTACAGAAGAGTCAATACCATTACTTCTAACATAAAATCTTTAAAAATCAGACGCAAACTTTTTGAAACTGTAAAGAAAAAGCAATTTTTCCCATATATTAATAATTTTTCTCCTTAGGTATTTTTTCATTCCTAACAGAAAAAGGTAAGAAGCAGATATACCCCCTTCCATTACTGACTGCTTTTAGAACAGACCTCCACGTGCATGGCTCTGTGTAATGCTAGATATTACACATCAAGAATGTTAAACGAATCCATGAAAACAAGACAAGTTCTATGAGTGTTTTGTTTTACTCTTTTGTTTGTTTCTGGAAATAGCAATTCATCCATTTGTGTTCAGGGAACATGTGTTGATATTCCACTTCGTGCCAAGCAATTCTGGGTTCAGGGAACACAAAAATGAACAGAAGTGCAGCCCGGCACTCGGAGTGGTCGCCTGCTGGAAGAGGGACGCATATATGCGACCGCAACAGTCAGTAAGAACACGTAGCCAGTGACTGGAGGATGCATCCAACCTGTCTGGGAAGCGAGGGACGGCCCACAGGAGAGGCGATATCTTCTCAGGTAATGAAGAAGTAGTAAGAAGTTGCAGGGCCTAAGGACAAGGGTGGAACAGGCAGCGGGAAACACAGATGGAGCGCAAAGTAAGAAGGAGACGACATTCAACAAACGACACCAAGGTTGGAAACTGCGGTACAGTGAATCTATGGGGGAGTGGCGAGGTAAGCATGAGTCTGCTGCACAGCCAGGCTAGGGTGATTTCAAAGAGCCTGATGATGGGTTTGAGCCCCTGTAGTTTAGCTGAAATTCTGTTTTTCAAAAATTGATACATTCTAGGTTCTTCCCCCCATGTTTTAAGAACATGATTAGTTACCTCTTCCCTGGTCCACCTAGTTTTCCCCAAGTGACGCTTTCCAGACTTGGGAAGCAGCCCATCATAGTCATGGTCACACATCTCAATGTCTTCATCATCTTCATCACTACTGTATATGCTGCAGAAATAAAAAATGGGCAGATGTGGACTGAAACGAGATTTAAACTACTGGATTGCAAAAATTACACAAAAACTCCTCCACAATCTTTGCAAAGGTTATGACGATAAAGCTTTGAACACTTGCACAGCAAGATTGTTTTCTGCATTCTGTTGCTCTAGCATTGTAAACTGGTTCTACTGTTACTGGTCTCCACAGATACGCCAAAGGACCTGGCACTTTCTTATTGCTCTGCATGTTTAAACCTGCTGTTACTGTTAGAACAGCGACAAGTTACACATCTGGCAACCTTCCAACCAATGAAGGTTTAAGTTTAAAACTTAATGTTAAGGACAATAGAAGGAACAAGAGCCCATGTCCTTTATCTAAGTATACACTCAAGATCTGTGGCATACGTCACAATATTTAAATAATATTTCCCAAATACAACAAACAACTCAGTTATGTTGTTCCAATGGGACTGGTGTTTTATTAAGAGAAAAAATTCATAAAGTAATATACCCAACAATATAATTATAGTCATCCCTTAAAGATTAGAAGATTAAGAGAATCTAAGAGGAAAGGATTTAAAAACCCGAGGAAGGATGAGACAATCAAGTGATCTGCTCTGTAAATAACATTCATGTCAAACAGCTCAAAACTCCAGGCCAGGCTGATCCAACTTGTGGCCACGTTTACAATACTCAGTTTCCACAGTAACTAAGTGAATTAATTAGGTCACTTGATAGTCAGAATCATACTTAACTACTTAACTCTTTTTTTTTTTTAACCTCTGACTGAATGGTAGTTGAAATATCTTAAAATGTACTTAATTCAAAATTGAGGGATTCCGCCAGGTGGCTTTTAAAAGAACCCATTACTGTTTTCAAAAGAGCTTTTCTTTTACCTAGTTGACCAAAACTATGAATTTTGATGAGTTTTGAAGTTACTCTATACTTAATGTTAATTAATCATATACTGAATAAATGAGAGTATAGTCAAGGTTTACTTTTACTTATAATTTTACTTATTAAATTAAGATATGAAGAAAAATTACACTATCTTATAAACTTCAATAACATTTATAGTAATACTGAGAAATCAATGAAGCTGAGACCAATAAAAATGATATAAAGCAATACCATAATGCACCTTATTCTTTCCTAAAAGGAAGTTTATATTTACACCAGGTTTATCTTCCCAAACTAACTTACAAGTGTACATTATCCACCCTGTATAAGTCAAACAAAAGTGCTTACCCAAAGTCCTGAACTTGAGGATCTTATAATTTAAAACTATTATTTTAGGAAACAATCTGAAGGTCCAGGATGCGTGGTGACAAGTAGGATGCGATCCAAACGTAAAATACCATCACACACACCAAACAAAGGCCATTAAACTATATTTATAATCTATAACCATTTCTTTCACTTAGCGTCTATCCCTTCAAGCAAGACTCTAGTCCTGTTCTGCAGTGTCAACAAGAGGCACTAAACTTTGAATCCGTAATTACAATAGTTTCCCTTTAATAAAAAACGCAAGCATCCTAAGTGAAAACATCATTAGAAACCCAGAGCTGTAGGTCAGCATCTTTTGAAAGCTTCGCAGGGAACTCCTTGGAAATCCCCCAAACGAAGTGGCACCCTTGTGAAATATCCGGGATACCAAGAAAATCAGAGTAATCTAAAAGCGGAGCCATAGGTTCGACTCAATTTAACTTTTTCGGTTTGGCGGGATCTGGAGATTACATTTTCAGAACTTCTCTCTTGAAAACAGCTCAACGCGCAGAAACGAGCAACATATTCAACCGCCCATAGGGGGCAGCCAACAGCAGCCGAGAGAGAACACGCATCAGTTGGGACCAGGGTTCGGGACGCAAGAGGTGCCAGGGCCAGTTTTGCCTCCACCTAGCTGCGTGACTGGGACAAATCACTTCCTCTCTCTCAGGACCTCAGTTCCTCGCGTACACATCAAGGGCTTGGATTCTATTTCTAAGGTACTTTCCAGTGCTAATAAATAATGGTTCCATGACTTCCGTGCCTTTTACAAAATAAGCACAGAAGCAGGGATGTGCCCCAGCAAAGTCTTGGGGAAACGTGGTGTCGCGCAGGGGCCGTGGGCGCGCAGGGCGAGCCGGGCGCCGCTCGCACGGCTCCCGGGTCCATCCGCAGGCTGGGCACGGGGGCTCGCCTCGGAGATTTGCATGTGATTTCCTTGCTCGAAGTTGTCCCGGTCGCCGAAGCGGCATGATTAATTTCTACTAAGGGCCTGAAATAACTTTTCCTTCATCTGCTCTGACAAGATCTCAGACCCAACAGTCAGAGAACTTTCAAAGGCTGATTTCAGGCTTGATGCACTCGACTCCCCCACCTGCTAGACCTGGTGTGGTTACAAGAGTACAACTATGAATGTTGCCTTCTGTCAAGGAAACAAACCGTGCAAAGAAACGAAAAAGAAGAGAGGTGTTGGGGGTTGGGAAGAGGGAGGGGAGCGGGAGGAAGTGCCTTGTGGCCGCTACTGTGATTCTAGAAAAGGGGTTCAGACTCATTTCGCTGACCTGGTTAATAATCCCTGCCCAGTTGACGCCGGCCCTGCAAGAAACGGCTTCGGGCCCGCAGCCGGGTTTCTCTTCCCCCTGAGGCAGGTTCAAGGCTCCCGCCCCTCCAAGGCCGCCTCCCCCTCCGATACCTGGGAGCCGCAGCCGGAGAGGCCCCGCCCCGCGGGGGACAAGCTAGAGCTGCCTGCGCCGAGCCTCCCCCGCGCCGCCTCCGAGCGCCCCCGCCTCGCTCTCTCCTTCACCTCTTCCCACTTTCTGCTCTCAGAAAAAACAGGTGACCTCGGCGCTCTACAGTTAAGTCCCCAAAGCGAAGGTGAAACCACTTAAGGCGCAGCACCCCCGCCCCGCTCGGCCGGGCCCAGGGCGAGGCGCAGGGAGCCGGCCCCCGCCCCAAGTCGCCTCCCTTCCCCGCCAGCGCGCAGCCACGCGCGCGGCCCGGCGGGGTCCGAGGTTGCCGCCGCAGGCCCCGCGCCCACGCGCTTTACAACTTCCCAGTGCCGCGCGGGGACCTGAGATCGCCGGTTCAAAAACAAATAAGGACAAGAAAGTCCCACCCCGAGCAAAAGAGGCCGGCTTGGCTTTGCCTCCAGGGACGTTTCCCCAGAACCTCGTCGCCAGGGTCCGTGCGGTCACCCCTCCCACGCCTTGGCGACCTAAGGCGGCGGGATCCGGGTGCCGCGACCTCAGCCGCGTCCACGTGTGCGCGCCTCCCTCGGACCTCTAGCCCGGGGGAAGAGCCCTAGGGGACTGCGTCCGGGTTGCGCGGCCGTGGCCTTGGGTGCTGCCCGCCTCCGTCCCTTTCAGTGGAGTGGCCACCTGGACGGCCGCCGAGCCAGCCCGCGAACCCCGCGGTTCCTAGGGGGCTCCGGCGCGCCCAGTCCGGGAAGTCCAGAGACGGCTGGAAGCGGGAGCGCCAGCGACTGACAGTTCGGACGAGTGTCTCCCCCCTTCTCTGTTCCCTTTCCCCCTCTCCGTCCGGCCAAAGCGTCGGGGGACTTCACCCGTCCACCCCAAGTGCGGTGACATGTGCGGTGAGGCGCGCGTGCAATGTTTGCATTAGAAATAATAGCCTCCCGGAGAAGAACGATTAGAACCTTCAAAGCCAGGGCTTAAAACAATTTTGCAAACGTAGAGACTCATTTCCTCCCCTAAAATCTTTTTTCCAGCCGCCTGTCAGCTGACGCTCTTCTTCGACTACATAAAGAATGAATGAAATTTAAATGAACTACCTGCAGCTACTAAACAATCCGGCATTTTCCCTATATCTGCCATATGCTCCGCATCTCCAGGTCCACATAAATAGTAATGCATCCAGCAATTACAGGCTGCGGCTCCCGCGCCGACACCCGCGGCATCCAGCCAGGGACCCAGGGGGCTCCCGGGGGCCGGTGGGCACCGCTCTGCCCCCGGCTGGAACGTGCTGCTTTTTCTCCCCCAGAGAGAAATGTATCCCCGTGCAACTTGCAAAACGAGCCGCAGGGCGTGCTTCCCGACGTCCTGATAGGTTTCCTGCAGAGACTCTTCCATTCGTCAGTCTCTCCAGCGGCTTCTGCTGCGGAGGCAGAGGCTCCAGGTACTCGCGGGATCTGACAGCCCCGCACAAGATCCGGGGTCTTATTCCCACCTGCTCTCCCGGAGCCTGGCGCCCCGCGCGCCCCCGCATGCGGCCGCCCTCCCGGGTCCCCCGTTACCTGTGCCGGGGTCTCCGGGCCATGGCGCGGCGGGCGCGGGGCTCCGTCGGGAGCCGGGGGAACCGCACGGGGCTGCCGCCTCCCGCTGCCCGCCGCCTGCCTGCGTCCCTCCCCGGCCGCGCAGCAGCGTTCCGCTCCGCCGGGGCGAAGTTTCTCAGGAGCGAGAGGAGGAGGAGGAGGTCGCGGAGGAGGAGGAGAAGGAGGAGGAGGAAACAGGTTGATATTAAAGTGTAAACTCTGTAAACAGAGATGCCATCAAACAAAGAGCTTTGGACACTCCCCCTCCCGCCAAATCTGGCGCCCCTGCAGTGCGCACGCGCCCTGCCCGCCGCCTCCGCGGTCGCCTTGGCTGCAGCCCGCGGGGCTCCGGAGCCGGCCGAGCCGCCGCTGCCGCTCGGTTCCCGCGCCGCCGCGAGGCCCGGGCGGGGAGCCCGGGGCCAGGAAGAGGTGGCCGGGGGCCGCGTCTGCGCCTTTCGCTGCCCCGACGCCGCTCCCGGCCCCGGCCGCCAGGGCCGGCCCCACGCCCGCGGGTGCAGCCCCGCTCCGCTCGGCGGCCACGCCGCGGTCTTCCCGCTCGGCACGCTCCCGGGCTCCAGAGCCGGAGCGCGCCCGCCTCTGACTCACTGCTGCGGGGGCGGCAATGGGCGCGCGGGGGGGAGGAGGGGGCGACTCCCGCACCGGGGATGGGGTTTTAGGCCGGGGTGAAAGCTCAGCTCTCTGGAAGTGGGGGTGGGGGGGGTAGTAGGGGTGGGAGCGTGTATTTTCATAGGAAGTTTGGCTAGGTCCTTTTTTTTTTTTTTAATGAAGAACATCTCTCATTAAACTCGTTCATGAGAAGGGACAGAAATTTCGAGCGGAGCCGGAGGGATCGCCGCTCACGTACCAGACCCTCGGGCGGAGCTCGCTCGCCACCTTCGCGCAGTCACATGCCCCGCACTCGCCCCGCGCGCACGCCCGGCCCCACCCACGCTGCCGGCCCGGCGGCGCCCGCCGCGCCTCGGCCTCGCTCGGCCCCGGAGCGCGGGCCCGCAGCGCGCACCTGCGGAGCCCGCCGAGCCCCCCGCAGCCGCCCCGGCGGCGCTCGGGAACCCGCGTCGCCAGGCGGCGTTTTAAAAGTTAAACCGTTTGTAACACGCAGGTCGGTGTCCGTGCTTAGGGCAGTTTGAGAACTGTTTTACTAGGTAAAAATCGTCCAGGACGTTCATGTTCACTTAACTAGGGGCTCCCGAAAAAGTATGGGGAGGAGATAAGTGCTGCATTTATAAGGATTGATGATTGGGGGATTTTAGGGGAGTTTTAGTTTTACTTCCGTTTATAGACTTGTACAATTGGGGATTTTTTTTTTTTTTTCATTCTCTGTACACACTAATTTATTTTTCCTTTAATCTTATAGGAGTTTGAGACTTCTGCTGACTGGGTTTGTGGGTGTCCCATGTGCCCCGGCAGTTCAAACTTAGCTCAGAAAGCATTTTTCTTACTAAAAAAGACTTTTTTTACTGAAATGAGTCATAATTTTATTAAATGGTGAAGCATGCTAGGTTTCAAGACTTTATCTGGTGTTTTAAACTTTGTTTCTTAAAAATTGAAATATAATCTAAATTCTTATCAAAAAATGTTAGTTTCTAGTAAGGTTTTAACATTCCTTTGTGAGAAAACAACACTGAAACAAAATTATTGTGAGATATTTCAGTTCACAATTCAGTCACTTGCAAGTTTATGTATTTTCAAAGCCAGTATTTATTTCTAGGTTCTATCATAAAGTTTCTCCACAAAAATAAACACATTTAAAAAGTATATAGAACAAACATCTAGAAACCACCCCTAAAGGAATTGCATTCTGTCTTTGGGATTACTTTATGAGTCTAACTGGCATGATTCCCAAACACTGAGCTCTTTGCCACAGTGAGAATATCTGAACCCTTCCAAAAGTGAGTTCATAGCTTATTTTTTTTATTTGAGGATAATATCTTGTTACTCATCCCACCATTTTAAAACACCATTTTATTCCCTTTACTTTCTTTCTCTTTGTCCTCTATTTTTAAAAATTTATCTTTATTGTTGAAGGTATTACAGATGTCCCCCCTGTTTTTCCCTCATTGACCCCCTCCACCCCACCTCTTTCCCAAGATTCTGAGTTAAAACTCCTCTACAATTCTTAAACTCCTTTTAAGTAGAAAGATACCAAATTCCTTTATTCCCCTTGTGCATCATTTTCCTCTGTTGTTTTGAGAATTTATAATATTTTCATTCCCCTCTCGTTTTGGGATATCAGGTCACATTTTTCCTCATATGTGTGACAAAAATATATTTGGGGACAAGCTTAGTCCAATAAAGAGTATACATGCAATGATTCTTACTAGGCTAATTGTGATATATAGCCACCTGATCAGTATATATATGGAACAATAGAATATAATGGAGTTACCATAAATTCTTGTGTATGTAAAAATATAGTTTCAAAAACATTGCAGAATGTTTACTGTAACTATGTACATTTCCTTTCTCCACTTACGTTACAAACACAGTTTTAGATGACTTTATATATTTTTCACTACTGTCAATTAAAAAATCTGCTGTATCAGTTATTTTAGCTGCGGCAGGGCTAGGATAGAGCTAACTTCAGACACAGGCTTTTATTTGCAATGCACTAAGCAGGGGTCAGCAAATTTTTCTGTAAAGGGTCATATGGATGTGTTGTATAATCCCTTCTCTCTATCTATCTATCTATCTATCTATCTATCTATCTATCTATCTATCTATCTATCTATCTATCTATCTATCTATCTATCTATCTATCTATCTATCTACCAATCCTTTACAAATGTAAAAACCATTTTGAGCTCAAAGGCCATATGCAGCTTGCAGGCCATAGTTGGCCAACACCAAAACAATGACCCTCAATTTCCAATGTGTATCGGAACCAATGGGTGTGGCCATGAAACATGCACAGTCCCTGGGAGTCACCCTAGAAACTATGATTCAGTAGGTCTGAGGCAGGGCCCAGGAATCTGCATTTTAGACAAATATCCAAGTGGTTATGGTGGAAGAAGTGTCCAGACCACTGACTGATAGTCTTGATATTGGTGTGAGGGCAGGCCGGTTCATTATACTTTTACCTTTGCCAGTCGTCTTTTACCACTGCCCCCTACTTCATTCTCTTTTACCTCCCCTGGGCTAAGGATTCAGGCTCTCAATAACCCAAATTAATTCAAGTCCGTGGGAAAGTTGGTAGCAAGTGACCCCAGGGCCGTGGCAGCTTATGCCTTCTTCCTTTACCAGTAAATGTCAGCCTCATAATGAAATTTGGAAGACAAGGAATCACTTGCTAATTATCATTATGATTCTCCTCAGGAAAGCAAGCACTTAAAGCATTTCATTTTATTCTAATCATTGGGGCAGAGTTGATGGAAGAAAGGTGTATAAAAGATACATATTCCAGCCTTTTTGGCTTCTGATTGTTGAGAAATCCTGAGCATGTGGTAGATCTTTAATACCTGCGATCTGTGTCCAAAAGATGAATGAGTTTTATCGATGATGGTGACCAACCAGGCTTTAGGGACTCTATGTCTCTAACCGCCCACCTTTCCCCACACCCTCAATGCAATTTGATTAAGAGCATTAAGAGGGAAATAATTACAATAAACGCCAAATGGTGAAAATACATAAAATTCTTGATCATTTCAGTTAATGAATGACAAACAACTGGATCATGTATAATTGAGATAAAACTCACATTGGCTCACAGTAAACCTTTTAGTAATAACCATGGGGGAAGTGCAATGTTTCCTAGAGCCTCCATCTAAGATAGTGACCAGATAAGTGATTCCTGGGTTTGGCATTTCCTTTGTGTTCCCACCCTCCTGATTCTCATAAACTTATATATTCCTATGACAACCATCCTGTGTATTTTCATCGCCATTTAAATGGAGTCTTGAATATCAAGTTTGAGTTTTTTCATGGTGAGGGAAGGACATTCTAGCGGAAGGGGAAAGTGTGAGCCAAAGCACACAATCAGGAACCACAGGCATATTCCAGGCTTGGGGAACAAGGAGCTGTCCAGATTGCTTGGAGCAAGGAGAGCTTTGAAGGCCAGATTACAGTATGTGTATGAGTGTGTGTGTTTGTGTGTGTGTGTAATGGAAGAGCTACATTTGAAAAATTAACAATATCATCGGTTAGATCAGAGTGAGAAGAAGGTGAAGGGGAAGATCAGTTCATTGACCTGGATTAGGACAGTGACCCCAACTGGGATGAAAAAGGAGGGAGCAGATAAGAAGAATATTACATAGTTAGAACCTTCAAGACTTAGAAACTGATTGGATGGCTTTTGGAGGCACCATTAATAGAAATAGGGAAGTCAAGAGGGGAAGAGAAGTGTGCGCTAAGGAGATTCAAAGAGGAAAGTGAGTTTAGATTTCGGTATGTTAAGTTTGTGGTTTCTTATGGAAGAGATCCGGGTAGAGTTGTTTAGCAGGTGGTAGGGTGTGGGATCAGAGCCTGCTGGAGAGGTTGAGCTAGAACAGTGTTTGCTGGAGTGAAATTTTGTGAGCCAGTCGTTAGACGCAGACATAATTAAAAATGAAATGATATAAACCCACAATTAAATGTATTTTTTAAGGTAATAAATATATAAAACTCGTCATTTCCTAATTATTTTGCTACACTTTACTACTAACTATGCTCCTGTAGTTGTCTCTGTCATATCTGCGTGGCAGAAGTCCTGTGTAATGTATGCTAATGTGCGTGTCTTTCCAATTCTGTGTTTGGTGAAGTCATGTGGGTAGCTTGCAATAGGCTAAGGTTGGAGTATTTACACCACAAACAGTAGCAAATGCTACAAATAGGTCCTTCTTCCAGAAAACTGGTTGTTAAACCTTGGCCAGGGCAACATTGAGGAAATGTTATATTTAAGAGTTATCTGCATGAAGGCAACAATTGCACTACGTCACAGACTTGCTAATGTACATTTGTTTGGAGAGATGACCGAGGGAAAGTCTTTGGAGAACACTTTAGAGGTTCCAAGATGAGACGGAGACCGGCTGGAGGGGCTAGGTGGAGAGATCTGTTGCAGAGCAAAGAAAATATTGTAAATATATAAATAAATGTTTTTGCCTTTTCTTCTTTTAAAAGAATTATGTATTTTGTCAACTAATTTTTTAAAGGTTTTCACTTAGAGAAAAAAGATTTGGGGGCAGTGGTTTTCAAATACTTTTGTGTGTGACTCACAATAAGAACCCATTTTTCATCCCATACAAACACACACACACACATTCATACAGAGCTAAAAAAATGTTTCACGAAACAGTACTCATCCTGTAGAACCAACCGTGTAATCTGACCTCTTCTCTTCTATTCTATTTACTCTAAATACCTCCTGGTCAGGAACCCTATATTGTTTTGTGCCTTGCTTATGGGTAGTGAACCACAGTTTGAAAAACACTGCTGAGAAGATGAAGCACTTACCTCTTTCTACGTTAGAAAATATGCTTTTTGGGATAGTTAACCTTTCCTCAAGTGATAGCCCTATCTTTTCAAAGCTTTGGGGGAAAGTTCTCAAACCAGTCGACAGAATTCATTTTTCTCCCATCTCTGCTCACAACTGCTTTAGCCAACTCCTCCTCCCTCTCTGCACTTCCTCACATATGTTATAAATGTAAGATGGCAGACTTCAAAGTCAGGCAACAAAATAGCAAGCTTTTATTAATAGAAATTCTAACACTTAGGGGCTTATGTAAGCAACAGGTCTATAAGGTGTCCAAGCCTGACAGCACTTTCATAGTTCCTTTTATCGACAAACACACACAGAGTTTTTGCTCAGTGTTGGGCACCGTGCTAGGCATGGGCTTGCAGAAAGAAAACCTGGGCCCTTCGCTAGATGGTTGTGCACATTCTGGGCCTCTTTTCCATTCCCATTGGCATCACCTTCTTCTAGATTGTCATTACTTCAGCATGAACTAACTTCACAGCCTCTAACTAGTTTTCCACTCTATGATCTCTTTCTCCCCGGCCCATTCTCACCCCACTGCTGAATCAGTCTCACTATAACCACGTTTGGCAGTTTAGTCATATGTTTAAAAACCCATAATTGGCCTCTTAATGTTAAAAAGATAAGATCTGAACTCCTTAACTTGGCATTCCCTGTCTTGAGCTAGCTCTGGCCTCTGTGCCCACACAACCTTACCCCCAGGGGTGATGGTATTTGATAATTGGTGGCTCATGTACTGACCAATCAGAATGGGCCTGGCTATCGACAACCTGTATAGCTTGACTGGAACACACTAGCTGGATGTTATTCTGCCCCACGATACAAGCTACCTTCCAACCTTATCTCCTGCCACCCTCTGTTCACTCCGTTTCCTCCCCGTAAAAAACCATTGGCAATCTCAGGGCCTTTGCTTACACCATGCCTCCTGCCTGCAATGCCTTCCTTCCTCCTCTCTGCTTACATAAGTGCCCCCCCACCCCATCCTTCATGCCCTGCTAAAGCCTAACCTTCCTCCTGAAGTTACAGACTTCCCTAATCCACAGTCATTGCTCCCACCTGTGAGTTGTGATAATGCCTACTTTCCTGGCCTTTATTGAGCGTATGACCTATATTACCTTCCATTGTTATTTATTTACTAGCCTATCTATTTATCTCTCTATATATCTATCACTTTATTTTTTATAATGTGCCTTATCTCATCTTGATTATTTATTACAAACTGGAGGAGAGGGATAGTATCTTCCACCTTTCTACATACTAAGTTCCTGGATCAGGGTCTTAAGCACAAGTATGCACATTAATGTTGGTAGAGCTGATGACAATTCATGAGGGATTAGTTGGAGCTGTTGTGTGTGTGTGTTTTAAATATACTTAATAATGCCTTACATTTGGGTTTTAGAGTTTACAATGAGCTTTGTCATATACCACCTCATTTAATCCCCATAGTAGTTCTTAGTCTTTCTGCCTATGGCCCCCCCAATATTATTTTTTCCATTTTTTAGGGGGGGTAACTAAGGTTGAGAGAGGTGAAGTGATTTGCCCAAAGTCACACACATAATAAATTGAAGAACTGGGATTGTTTAAACCCAGGTTTTTTATTCCAAATCCTGAGTTCTTTCCATTCCTCTATAGTAGCCTCCAACTTTTAATTCCTACATTTTTCTTGTAATTCTACTCAAATTGTGAATACTTTTCATGGATTCAACTCAGTCCTCAAGTAAAAGATGATAACCTTACAAATTATATCAAAACCATTGTTTAATCTTACTAACAATGCCTTCTTTCTAATATTTGCAAAGATTGCTGTTCTTTTGGCAATTTGACCCTGGAGCTATTTTCTTTCGAAGTGTGTTGTTTTCACACATTGTTTGTCTGAATCTTATTTAAATCTTCCCCTCCCACTTATCATTACATATTTATCTTCATTTATTTACTTTACCATATCTCTACAGAATATTGAATTCTACTTATTTACCTCAAGGAGCCATCCATTTTGAAACTAGTCATTAAATCAATGAGTGTTTAATTCCAGCAAATAGGAAAAGCTTTCTTAGTCTTTGTGAAATTCATTTGGTAAGAACTGGCATCTTTTCTAATCACTAGTAGGCCTTTCCTCTTTCTTTCTTTCCTTTGTCCTTTCAAAAAAATCTCACTGCATTATACTTAAAGGTACTTTTCAGAATGTGAATATCAGAATTTTCGTGATGATAATGTTGATCCAAACCTCCAAAGCATTTCCTAGTAAATAGATTTCTTTGTAAGTGTAATGTGGGAACAGATTTAATTAATGCAAAACCTGATGCAGTTCCTGTGGAGTGATATATAATCTTGTGCCATGTTATGACTTTATTGGTTCCTTTTGAAGACTGTCAACAGGTTTTGCATAGAATGACTCACTCAAAAGAACATGCCAAGCAAAGTTTTGAAATTAGAATAGGCTGAGTTGTTGGTGTTTCCTCTCAGTGAGTGGCATCACCACCCTTTCAGTTAGTCAGGCCAGCTTGGGGGTCGCTCTAAACTCTCTCTTGTTCCAACATTCAACTAAGCACAAATTCTGCTAAGTTCACTTCTTTAAAATTTATCCCATAGTTTCCCTCCTTTTAATCTCCTCTACGACCACCTCAGTTCAGACATTTGTTAACTCCTTGATTCTGGGCTAGCCTCCTTAAGGCTATTCTTGTCACAGGTTGTCAGACAGAAAATTTTGTAAACATAAACCTGGTCATAACAGTCCTTTGCTTAAAATCCTGCTGATTGCAGTGACTCTTGACAAGAATATCTGGGTCATCAGACTACATGTGCCTCCCTTACCACCTTGACCAATGTCCCCTTCACCCTAAAAAACAACTGACCTACAGGTTAAAGATCAAAATCCTTAGCATTGCATCTAAGACTCTTCATAGCCTCCTGTCATGCTTATGACCTAGTAAGAGTCCACTGCTTACACGTCACCACTTAAGCCATGGGGACCTGTGCCCAGGTACCCTGCTCATTCTGATCCTCTGCTTGCTGCTCTCCTCTCGTCCTGCTTTGGTGACTAATCCCTGCTTGTCATTTCAGCCTCAGTCAGGGGGCCTTCTGCTCGAGAAAGTCTTCCATAGCACACCGCGAATGCTTCAGTGCCTCTAGTGGAATGCTTACATTAAATCCAAACTTTGTTTCATGTTTCTCTCACCCTTTGGAACAATAGGTCTCATATTTTAGTGGCATAAGAATTGCCACTCAACACACGGCTTGCTAAGTAACCATATCCAGAGAGTTGAATTCAACAGGCCTGGCTGGGATTCAGGAATCAGCATTTTGCCTCCCGGAATCAGGACATGCTGATACAACAGTTTATGACAGGCACCTCAGAGGCCAGGATCTTGGGCTCTATTAACCTTCATGTAACAAGTTGTTTTTCACTTCGTAGAGACTCCATAAATGTTTGAGACACTGGGTTAGATTGAACATAGCTTTTAAATTAAGGGTTGTGTTTCAGGATTTTTTTAGGTCTTCTGCCTATCCCTCCACTTTTACCTCAACAAAACACCTCACACATCCTTGCCTTCTGTCTGGCTGTCTCAGAGGAAGTCCCATCCCTGAAAGATCGTAGCAATGAAGATTCTGAGCCTAAGGTGAGTCAAAAATTAAAATTTATAAATAAAATGAAAAGTGACATTATCTGTGATTTTGTCTAGTTGCACAGATAATTGGATTTGCTTTTGAGTGTTGCTGCCAAATGAATTTTATACCAGCTACACATTTACTTTAAATTGTTTTTGTGGCCATGTTTTTAAAAGTAAAAAGAAATTGATAGTGCTAATTGTAATAATTTTGCAATTTCATTTTATTTCACCTGTTATATCCAAAATATTATATTTCAATGCAAATCAACATTAAAAATGATTAAGAAAATATTTGGCATCCTTTTTTTTCTGGTAGTAAGTCTTTGAAATCTGGTGTGTATATTATACTTACAGAACGTCTCATCTTAGAAGTTAAATTATCATCAGAAATACTTGTTCTGTTATTAGAATTTATAAAATGTACAACTGAAAAAGTAAATTTACATACCCAAGTTGTTTCAAAACATACTTAAAAGTTTACCAGTAACCGAAGCAAGTATTAGGTTTTAAATATCATTAAATTAATTGGAAATATATAAAATTTAAAATTCACACCAGTCATACAGTTCAGTTGCTCAATGGCCATATGTACCTAACAGCTACTGTATTAGACAGTGTAGCTGTAGAACATGGAGCTGTTCAAGGTCAGATATTTATTAATCAGCTGTCTTCAAGTTGTTGACACTCACATTCATCATTTTCTTAAGAATAAGGTTTGCAGATTTCTTGAATGCTAAAATTAAGAAATTTTTTTCTGATAGATTTTGTTTAGATTACCTAACATTAGAATTTTACTTGAATAGTTAAGATTTTACCTTAAATGAATGAAAAGGCTGACTGGGTCAGTGAGAGGAGGCAGGGTACCATGAGGGCAGAAATATGTATGTGTTTGGAATCAGAGTCACTGAGTTGTCTTAGCACTACCCAAAACAATGTGTTACTTTAAGCAAAATGCCTAATATGTAAGCCTGTATCTTTATCTACATAATAGAGATGGTATCTATTCTGTGCACAAATCTATAGAATCAAAGTGAGGATCAAGTTGTAATACAGGAGGTCAAACTTTTATAAACTGTGGATAACTTACTATAAGAACACAAATATAATTTATAACTAATAAATGAAAACACTAGATTAATAGCTACCATTTATTAAGC
This sequence comes from Miniopterus schreibersii, assembly GCF_964146895.1. Taxonomy (NCBI): domain Eukaryota; kingdom Metazoa; phylum Chordata; class Mammalia; order Chiroptera; family Miniopteridae; genus Miniopterus; species Miniopterus schreibersii. The sequence goes on along the minus strand of NC_138107.1, from coordinate 72,415,862 downwards.
ATTTGCTACATGGCAGACACTTTGCAGCTAACTCAAATTCTTATTTTTGCCAGGTAAGTGATATGATCTCCACTTGACTGAGAAGGAAACAGACAGTTGAAAGTTTAAGTACATGTGCAAATTTACATGATCTTTCAAGTTTAGAGTCAGAGCAGGAACCTAAGCCTTTTTGACCCCAAGGCCTATGGGCTTTCCTAGGAACTTTGCCCCCCCCCCCAAAAAAGTTAAGGTTCCTAAATTTCTTTTCAATGATGGAATAAAATAATCCAATTATTATTTTTTTGAAATAATGAATGAGCTGAGAATGTAACTCAGTTTGAGAGGGATTGTGGAATTCCAGGCCTCTACAAGGTTTTACCCATTGCAGCAAACAGAATGAAGCATAACTCTGCAGGGATTTTGAGTGTGACTTACTCCAGATAGTTTCCCAAAGGAGTATGTGGCCTTCTGAGGTCAGCAATTATTGGCATTTCTGGCTGTGAGTCATGCTTGGAGCCATAGGAATTAGTTGGCAATAATTAGAGATACACTCATCAGAGAAAACAACTGGACTCTAGGAGTACTGTGATCAGGTTTCATGTACACCTAAAAGCTTTTCTTTTGTGGACAACATGACTTGATGTTCAGAGAAGAAAGGGAATCAGCCACCCAAATCAGCAGAGGTGACCAATGCTTCAGCTCAAAAATCAAAACGGCAAGGCTTTAATTATATTTACGTATTTAGATACCCTCTTGATCCCTGTTTTGTACCAAAAAGGATGTAAGGCAGCTCTAGCAATGTGGCTTACACATTTTATGTTGCTTTGGTATAGTAGAAAATAATTATATTTGCCTTCCTTTTTTTTCTGGGATTTAGAAAATAATTTTCAAGATTCACAGTTATTATGGTGTCGTGTTGGCAAAATTCACATAAATAGAGCATTTTATTACTTTTCGGGAGGCTAACAATCACTCAGGGCTTAATCTTTGAAGGCCATGGTAGGCTGGGACACCGCATCAATCTCCTCCTGAGAAAAGAGTCTGCCCGCAGCCCTCCCCAGGGCCTCATCTCCTGGGTTCTGGGTGGGCCAGGATCCCCTCAGCATGGTCAGGCAGCCAAGGGGCAGCACTGCTGGAAGACCTTGAGTGACTTTCTCAAGGTCAGCAGGAGCAGGATCAGCAGCAGAGTGATGCAGCTGAAGGTGACCATAGCAGCAAGTCCTGTAGCACTGGTGACAATGGCAAATGTGGTAAGTCCCTGCTCTGAAGGAGCTCAATAAGGGGACACCAGAGTGTAGCAATTACCACACAAAGTGCATAAAGTTCTGTGGGAGAGAGCTTAGGTTATTCATAATTATTAAACAATCAGAGAAGATGGTGAGGCTGTACCCTGGATAACCCAGTCTAATGTGTTTTAGGTAGACTGGCCTGTCCCAGGACACTTTCCCTGTCCACCTGACAGCAACTCTAGGGTGATATCAGACTCCTGTTCAAACTATTGTTTTGAATTAAGTGACCATATTGATCCATTTATAACTATTACATGTTAGTGTGCATTCACTTTTGAGTTGGGGTTTAGTTGAGAATTGGCCCGGATTAAACACTAGAATGAAAACCTTCATTTGGAAGGAGATAAGTCTTAATGAGTGTATCCCATTTGGTGGAAAAAACTTATAATTAACCTGGCTTTTTCAATTTTGCCCAGGTCTTACCTCTTTCTATAATAAATACAGTACCCATAATGTGTACATTATATTCAACAGGCTGTAAAACATTTTTTAAAAACTTTCTTTAAAAAAATATGCTTTTTTGGGTATTACTGAAGTCTGTAAAATTACATATTAGATTCTTGTTTTCCTTAATGTAAACAGTCATGCCGATGCCACTTGAATGACTGTGTGAGAGCAACTACCTACCTAAGTGAGGTGAGTTCATTCACTGATGGTATCAGGGACTCCATTTATAGTCAAATGTCTTGAGATGAACTCTGTGGCCAGGTGTATGGCCCTAAATTCTTATTTACTTTGGCTGGCCAAGAGATTAGCTCCTGCAATTACTTGCCCGAAGGAATAAAACTTCGGGTCAATATGAAAAATGCAGTTTTCACCTTGCTTTTCCTTCTCAATATAGAGAACCTTGATTTTTAAGGTAGCATCGCACAGCTTAACTGAGAGCTTTCAAATGAAAGCATGGTTTGCTTGTTACCAAGTAAAAGAGAAGCCGCAGAGATTTCCAGGAGACTCAGACCCCTTCTCTGAAACTGGTGTATTTTTGCTGCTGAGCTGCTCTGGTTAGCGAGTTACAACTCTAGGGAGGGTGGAAACTAGTAAAATCGCTCGAGTTTTCAGCTCCCCCAGCCCCAGCCTTCACGGGGGTTTATTGGGAAGGGAATTGGACTTCAGAGCCATGCTTCACCTTGAGACCAGGTGGCCCTGAAGGTAGGTGAGCCCCGAGGTCAAGGTGAAGGCTGCCCGCCCGGATCCCACTGCGGCTCAGATACGGCGACACTGCAGGACTGCAAGGCAGTGTTGCCTCAGGAATACGTGGGAAAAGAGTTTATACGTGTAAAATACTCTGAGCCTACATGAAAATCCACCAAAGGAAAAGAGGATGGGGGAGTGGAGCTGGCAGTGTTGGTAGGATTAGTATACTAAAGGCTGCTGTAATTCCTAAACCAGTGTTTACATTACACTATTGCCAGTATTCTGCATCACACGGTATCAGCCATGGTTGTCTTTCATTAAAGGACGTTTTGATGCATTTTCACTTTACTCCAGAGCTCCGAACAGAGAACACTCATAATCCAATAAATAATACAAATCTAAAGTATATTTTAGGAACTCCCAGCCTGGTCTGGGAGTAGACTTCAGGGGACACTTTAAATTGAATATAAATTATAATGAATATATTCATTTTATTTTTTAAGGGGAGAATTTTTATAGTAGTCATTAGATCATGAAGTCATTAGTGCACCCCAAAAGTGAGGTATATTATTATGTGTCATTTTGTAGACTGAGTTTATTTCTGCCTCAGGGAATGAAGTTGAGAGAAGGCAGAAGTCCTCATTTAAATCTAGTTTTTAAATAACTATTTAGTCCATAAATGTGAATCTGATGAAACCATGGTCAGGTATGTTATCCACTACATAAAAGATTAGCGACAAATGGAAGTATTATATTTTATAATTATTAAAAATAAAAGCAACTGCTTTCTTCCCAAACTTAGAAATGTCTACTTCAAAGAATTGCAACTTTATTTTTTTTTAATTTTATTAAACTTTTTGGGGTGACAATGGTTAATAAAATTATATAGGTTTCAAGTGTACAACTCTATAATATACCATCTGTATATTGATTGCATTGTGTGCTCATCACCCAAAGTCAAATAAGAATTGAAACTTTTAAAATGTAAATGTTGATTTCCAAAAAAACATGAAAACATATGTCAGATTTTGGTGTAAGAACAAAGTTAACCTTTTCCTCTCCCCATAAATAAACATTAAACTAAAGAGAATCGGAGTTATAGTCATAAGCTTTTATTTTTTGCCCTTGAAGAACTGAAAGCTTTCTCTGTTTGTTATTTTCTGAGGGAGGGGGTTTCCTGTGTGTCTTTGTGAAGCTCTGGGGATCCCCTCATCTTTTCAGTCCTAGCTAATTTTTCCTTTATGGCAAGCATCCTTTGAATCAATAGGGCTGCTGTGTCCACCGTTTGCCACCCCCTGGCAGAGCTATCTGCAATTTTTCTTGACTGAATCAGTGTCCTGTTTTCTGGTATAAGGCTTGAAGTACCTCCGAATGCTAACTGCAGGGTCCTGCCTCAGGGGGAGGCAGAAGATGTCTGATTTGAAGGGACAAAAGGCTGGATTCTCAGCCTCACAAATCATGCCCACAATGTATGAAATTCTATCTCTAGAAATGTAGTACTTTGAGATTCTCACTCCTCTGGTGTTTGTGTCCTTTAAAACACCATCTTACCTGGGAGTCCTACTATTATTAAACTAATGCTTTGGCTAGGGACTTTGGGACAGCTAAGTACACATTAACACTGAGAAAAGAGGACTGTTGGTAGGTACAGGAGAATCCAGGAGGCAACAGCTGGGGGCTGTCCTTCAGGATGGGCCTTGGCTGGGCCTCTTGCAAATAGCTCAGGGCTCGGGCTCCGCCCACCGCTGCTGCAATTCCAGGAATGACCGCTAGGGAACTGGGCCCACTTGCCAATTTGCATTCCACCCAGGTTGGTAACAAAGAAGTCTAAAACCTGTATCAGCTTTTCAAACCACATGGGTATGACAGATACATTTTTCTTTTATGCCTCAGATTTGAAACTTTAAAAATCACAAGTGGTGTCTTACACAGATTATTAGTGCAGAACACTTTATTGTAGTTCAATAAAGAATTCTATGTCTCCATTACACAGACTAATGACACCTCCAGACATATTTATAGTAATTCCCAGCTGATATAGTTTAATTAATGATATAAGGGCATAATTACATGTTTTAGTGATCTTTCACATATTTATAGGAACTGCTGTAACTAGCTTAATTAGAGTAATTATGTAAATAGCTGATAATGCACAACAAATTACAGAAAAAAAATCTCCTAGAGTCTAGTATGTTCAGTTTCTAAGCAAGTTTATAAAGGAAAACATTTACATCTGGGCATTAAAGTTAAGACTATATGGCTTCTAAATTTTGTTCTTCCTATACCAGGCAGAGCATAACTGTTGGGGGTTTAACAGCTAACTTTTCTTCCTTTTGTAGTTCTGTTGCAGACCTCATGTCAGTTGTTGTTCTATGAAATTGCTCTGAGTTTCATGATGAGTTTTCTGTCATGTTGGGGAGTTATACTGCACTCACTGTGAATTGGAGATGGTGCTCAGGGAAAAGGCTGACAAACCTCACACCTCTCTTTCATTTCCTTTCTTGTCCGTTCTTTAACTGAAAGCTTCTGTTTTCATCACACTCCTGCACAAAGAAGTTCTTTGGACTAGGCTCTGAGTGCTCTTTTTGTATTTAAACACATTTGTTGAGTCTGTAATTGATGTTCTACTGTGGATTTCTAATTCTTGTTTGCCCACCTCTCAATTCCTTTCCATGTTGCCTTTTCTACTGAAGTGATCAGACTTTTAGTCCATAGGAGGAAGCAAGAGGCTCCTTTTAAAGAGAAATAATGCCCCTCCTTAATCAGCTGGTATGTCTCCCTTGGTTGATTGACATCAGGCATGCCCTCTCCCTTCCTTTACTTTTGCAGACTGCTGGATCCATGTCACTGAGCTTCCTGTGTAAGAAGACCGAAGGCAATTCAACTGAGCCAAAAGAAATATCAATCTTAAGTAGAGTACAGGATCCCATTTTAATTATCATTTTCTCAAATTAATGACTCTTGAAGTCTCTCATTACTAATCTCAATGGGCATGGTCTACACCATGTAAATAAATTAATTCTGTACTATCATGTATTGTCATTCCCCTCTTTTCTCCAGCTAGATGGAAGGATTCTGGAGGAAGGAAGACTGTGCCTGATACCTCTTCATTCCTCACCAGTGCCCATCACGGTGTTGGTTACATGGCAGGCATTCAGTAAAGTCTCATTCATGACTTCAAGTGTTTTTAATGAGGGACTTTGCATGTGGCAGTGCAGGCTGTGTTTGTACTGCTCTAGGAGGCACCATCCAGTATCAACTTTGCAATGCTTCTTACTGTGACAAGATATCAGCCCCTTTCTTCTCAGTGCCACTTGCTGCAGTCACACATGTCTTTAGCAATTAGTCTCCATCTGCTGAAATCTGGAATTAGTTGATCACCTGCACAGTAAGATCCAGTGTCCTCCCTTAAGGCTAATAGGGAACACAGACATAGAAACACATAATTGCTAAAGCAGGGATTACAGGCATGGGATAAGGGAGGCAGTAACATTTAAGTTGTAGAATTAATAAAACTAACTGGATATTGGGTTGAGCAAGGGAATGGTGAAGGGGTGAAGGATCACTCTTAGGTTTCTGGCTCTGGAGACTTCATAAATGATGATGTGCCATGTGGAGAGGTAGTTCTGGATAAGAAGGAGAGGGCTTGGAGGGAAAAGAATAGTTTGGGATATGGGGCTTTTGAGATGCCTGTGAAAGATGGGAGATGCCCAGTGAAGTACTGTTTCCATTGGCCTGGTCCTGAGCAGTGGAAAACAAGGAGCTTCAGCACCATCAGCATGTGGGTGGTGGTTGTGTGGAGTGTTTGAGCTCCTTGAGAAGGTGTGTGCCAGATAAGATGGAGAAGAGGCCAAGAACAGAGCTCCTTGGGCGGCAGAGGAAAAGCCAGCTAAGAGCAGAGTGTGAGCAGAAAAGCGCAGGAGCTCTAGGTGTCATAGGCCATGTTGTGATACCTGAGAATAGCCCATTTCAAGACCCTGCGTTAATAAAGCGAGAGGAATGATTCCTAATAAGCACAACCAAATATCACAAAAGCATGACATGTTCTTTGCATATGAAGAAAACAGAGAAACGTTTCCTTTCTAAACTATTGAAATATTATTTATTTGTGTAGTATGTCCTTTAATAAGTTGTTATCCTTTCAGTTGAAAAATTAAGCTAGAATTAAATAATGAAGCAGGTGTTCCTTTAATGAACGTGGAGAGTAGGCTGAGGTGTAAGAACCAAGAGTAAGGTGAGAGCATCAGGGCCCATTGGGAGGCAAGAAGTAGGCAGAATTGCTCATGTTCATTCACAGCCCTGCCCAATGGCCAGTTTCCTGTTACACTGAGCTGTGCTTGACACCCGTGCCCCTGAAGCCCCTTGCAGCGAACCATCATAACGCGTCCTCTTACATTTTGATGCTCTTTTTCCCTGCTCTCCTCTGCTCTGCTGGCTCAGTCTGTTTTGGGTGCTATCCCCTTGTTGCTTTCGAGTTTCTTACACATACTTTATTCCATATACTCTATATACTTATGATTCTGAAATTTTCTCTCCAGTCTGGATCTGTCTCCTGAACTCCAGACTCATGTAGCTAAAAGCCTGGTCCTCATTTCCTGACCCTTCCAAGTCTTTCCTTTTTCAGTAAATGGCAGCTCCATTTTCCAATTATAAAACTTGGAGATTACAGTAGTCGCCCCCTTATCTGTGGTTTCACTTTCTGCAGTTTTAGTTACCTCTGATCAACCATGGTCCGAAAATATTACATGGAAAATTCCAGATATTTTTATTACAGTGTATTGTTTTAATTGTTCTATTTTATTGGTTATTGTTGTTTAAGCTCTTACTGTGCATAATTTACAAATTAAACTTTATTGTCTATATAAGAAAAAACGTAGTACATATAGGGTTCAGTACTATTTGTGATTTCAGGCACCCACTGGGTCTTGGAATGCATGGCCCTCAGATAAGGAGGTACTACTATATCCTTGATTTCTCTATAACCCATCAAGAAATCTTATTGGCTCTACCTTTAAAAAAGATCCAGGATGTAGCCACATTTCATCACCTCCACTGCTACCATTCAGTTATTAGCCACCATCATCTCTCACCTGTAATATTATACTGTTCTAACTGGCTGCCTTCGGCCTAGTTTCAACATAGCAGCCAGATCCTTTTGAAGAATAAATCAGTCCCTGTCACTCTTCTGCTCAAACCCTGATGGTTTCCCATTTTAGAGCAAAACCCTAAGTTCCTGTAAGACATATGTATGATTCACTATCCTCTTGTGCCCCTCCCAGTGTTCCTGCTACCAACTTTGTATCTTGAATCCTATTGTTCTTGCTCAGGCCACTGGATCTCTGCAACCTCTTAGCTGATCCTGGAAAATGCTAGGCATGCTCCTACTTCAGAGGCTGCCTTTTCTGCTGCCAGGATGTTCTTTCCTCTATCTTCATGACTGCTCCCTCCCTTCCTTTAGGTCTTCATTCAAATTTCCCTTTTCAGTGAGGCCTTCTCTTGTACTCTTATATCTCAGCTCCCTATCCTCACATCTCCAATGCCCCTTCCTTGACAAATTTTTCTCTTTAGCTCATAACCACCTTCTGATGTATAATTTGTCCAAGGTTACACAGTTAGTAAGTGGCAAAGTCTAAAGGTCTCAGACTGCTACTATCCCTAATGTCCCCAGATCTATATTTGGATACTTGATATATATATGCAAAATGGGGCCATTTGCAAATAGTTTGGACCACACGTGAACAGGCAATGTAATGAGCCCAAATACAGGAAAAAGCTACAAAAACAAAACAAAACATCCTTTTAAAAGCACATGCTTAGTAAAGTAAGTTGAGTTTTGGTAGGCACTATTGTATTTGGGAGGCTGTTTATTTCATTGGAAAATGATAGGTAAGATCTGATACTGACTAATTTATTGGGGAAAAAAACTTTGCATTTTTCTTAAAAGTCAAAGGTCATTTTTTCCTATGGTAAATAACAGAAATAAAACTATAACGAATGTCATTATGTCTTAAATATCCTGGTGAAATTTTAGTCAGTTTTCCAAAGGAAACAATTTAACTCCCCAGGATCAAGAAAATGGATTTGAGAAATTAGGTTTTTAAAAAACATATGCAGACTGTGAAGCTGATACTTGGTTGTTCATTCAAGTAAAATAAAACATTTAATTTAAAAAACTGGTGACAGGAAAGGATTTGACCATGATAATTGATGGTTTAGAATGATAACGTGGAGACATACTTTCTTCTTCCCAGAATAAGACATTTCAGTTCTTCCTCTTAACATTTCTCTTTCTTATTTGTTTATAGAGCAAAGGTTCGTGGGACATGGGATTGAGAACGAATGTTTGCCAGGCACTTTTCTAACGGCATAAACTGAAGTCGGAGATACTGAACACGGTGTTTAAAGAGGCTGTTATTTCATCATGAGTTTTGTAACTTCATAGGAGATACTTGAGGAAATTAGTATCTTATACTTAGATGTGTATGTTTTATTTCTTCAACAGGGTTTTGTAAGAGAAAGAACACTTTTAAAAAAAAAAATTAAGAGCACACCACAAACTTGCTGTTATACAAGAAAAATATGAGGTTCCTTGAAGTCACTCAAAATAACACTCTCACATAAACTTGTCACCTTATAGACACTACACTTCCTTTCCCTTATTTAAAAAATTGACAACTAGTCTTTCTAGGTCAATTACTATGATTCTTTCTTCTTTCTTTGTAAGTAACTAATATAGATTAGAGTAGATTAACAGTAGGTAATGTAAAAGATACATTTAAATGCATGTAAGCACACATGTTAGAGTACTTCAGTCAGAAGCTAAAGGAAGTGCTCTAGAATTATACCAGAGGGCAGGCACGTGTATCTCTTAGAGTAATAAAGAAGACTCCATTACACAAACCAGACTTTTGTTGTTTATTAGCTCAGGGCATTAGTTTTGTTGTTATGATGTGTGCAAATAATTTTTACTTTTCACATGCTTCATTCAGTCAACAACTGTTCAACTGTTTCCCTATATTTTTATTGCTTACTGGGATTAATTTAAGATGCAAGCATGAGAGATCTACAGACCACATAATGGTAATTTTTGCTTTGGAAAATATAATTGACCTCTGGTCTACCTACCAGCTAAAATATTAAGATGTTAATGAATTCAGTATTTTCTTCTTCTTTCTTTAGTGAAAGGTTCAGAAAAATTACTTACTTTCTCTTGGGTTTTGTTTTTTTTCCACAACAGACATTTGGAAGTTTCACCTCTTACCTCTGTGACATAAAAATGAATTTGTTTATAAACAATTCCAGAAATTGTCCTTCCTTAATTCTAAGAACAATATGATTACAGTTGAAAATATTTCAGCTAGAGACTATAAATATAAATACTATCTTCACAATTTTTCTCAAGTGTATATTATAATAATAATAATAATAATTATTTACCTATCTGTACTTGTAAGATATGTACAATGTGTCCTGCTTTATGAATTTGTTCTTAAGCAAGAATTCTGCTTGTGTTCTTAACTTTCTTGCTACCCTACTTTTTTGCCCCACTTTCAACCACTGTTGGTACAAATGATGCCTACCTCAGAAAAAAGTCACTCCTTTAATGTCATGGGAATTAGTTTACTCTTTTCTATATCATGACTCTCTTGGATATTTATTAATTAATTGGCACCTGTGCTAAATACTGGCAATGAAGAATAAATAGGTTCAGATTCCTGAACTTGGGGGAACAGGTAGTCAAGGAGTTGATGCTTACAACAAACTCTAAACTATTGTGATCAGTCCTGTGATAAGCATGTGCATAGGGATTGTAGATGAAGGGGACAAATGAAAGACTTCCACTGTGGAGGAGACATTGAGTTGGGACTGGTAGAAGTCTATCAGAAAAATACACAGAAGAACATTTCTCGAAGAGGAATTAGTTTGAGGGAATAACAGGAAGTGTAAAGTGCATGGACTTATAGGGACTAAGTGGGTAAAGAAGATGAATGACTAGTCTAGGAAAGGGGTGGGAGTTGCAGAGAATTAGAGACTCATGCCATATCTAAAGCAGAAAACCTTTTCTTAGCTTCAGCTGGTTGCTGCCATGAGGAAATATTGGCTCAGTGTTTGTGAATGTTCCATTTTTCACAAGAAGATATAGGTCCTGTGAAACGTCCATAGAAAAATCTTTTTAAACACTGTAAAGCCCAAACAAAATATGTCTTGTAGGATGGATGGGTCCACAGACCTCCAGCTGGCAATCATGGCCAATCACACATTTCAGAAATGGTTGGTTCTGGGTAGCAGGAGAAGGGGTATGTTCTGGGGGATGAGAGAGGAGACAGGGAATGGTAAAAGATAAAGATGGATACGTAGGTTGGAGATGGTTTATTAAACCTCCTATTCCTTATCTGGCACTCTAAAGCAGCAATTTTCAACCTTTATCATCTCATGGCACATAAACTAATTACTAAAATTCTGCGGCACACCAAAAAAAAATTTTTTTTGCCGATCTGACAAAATAACAGGCACAATTTTCATTCCTTCACACTGGACAGCTATTGTTGTGTTGGCTGCTGTCATTTTTTTAGTTTGACAATCTAAGGGAAAAGAAGTCGGTGCCTTTGACTAAATAGTGAAGGTATTATATGTTTTAAAATTTCTTGCAGTATACCAGTTTGCTTCTTGCAGCACACTGGTTGAAAATAGTTATTCTAGAGGTAATAGAGGACAATAAAACAATTTTATGTAGAAAAATGCTATGATAAATGGATTTATTAAAACTTCCTGAAAGTGTTCAGAATATATATTTTTTTAAGATTTAAAACAAATTCTGAATATGTATTTACATGATCTGTTCACAGATGTAGTATGCATAGGAATAAATTCAGTAGTACTTGTTCATAGTTAGAACTGGGACTAATCAAGTACTCAGAAATTAAATGAACCGTAGGACATCTGTATCCACCACCACCACCACATGTGTTTGCAGAAGCACTTGTGTAAATTGGCTGAAATTTTCTGTACTGTTAAAAAGGCTTGCCAGCCACCCCCCATCTGACCATCAGGAATGGGAATCAGCCTCAATAAAAATGACCCAAGCCCAGCTGCTGTGGCTCAGTGGTTGAGTGTTGACCTATGATTCAGGAGATCACGGTTCAATTCCCAGTCAGGGCACATTCCTGGGATTTGGGGTAGATCCCCAGTAGGGGGCGTGCAGGAGCAGCCAATCCATGACTCTCATCATTGATGTTTCTAGCTCTCTCTCACCCTCTCCCTTCCTCTTTCTGAACTCAATAAAGGCATATTTAAGGGGGGGGGGGAGACAAAAAAAAGACTTGACACACAGGCAAAATAAACAAATCAAGATGCATCCTTAGACCTTTGTATGCATAACAGAGCCAAAGTTGCAGTGACCTCATGCCAGAAGGATGTGGTTAAGTTGTAACCCACTGTTTACCTGCCCTCATGGCCATGGCTACTGGCATTGCTTTAGTCACAAGTGTCTACCCTTGGCCAACCCCATTACACCCTTCTCTCTGCTCACTGAGTCCTAGTAATGAATGGACTTGAAGAAAAAACTCTGTTTTCTCTCAGAGCTTCATGCAAGGGCAATTCATGGCTGTAACTGCACACACTGTCTTATTGTAGATCTAAATTAAAGGTCAGCACTTTTTTGGACATACTGAAGTGGAAATTGATGATGTACTATTGCGTGTATGGAAGAATCTTACTATTAGTGTGGTTTAGAGTTCAGTCCTGGGTTAGGTTATAAGCACTGTGGGAAAGATGTGTTCTCTCGCCCCCCCCCCCCAACAGCTTTAAGTGGGTCTCTGGGTTTACACAGGTCCAGAGTGAGTTTGGGGTCAAAAGTTGAAACTAATGACTAAAGTTGGACTCTGAGCTTTTAGTCATGATAGGTCCTAGAACTAAGACACAAATATCTTCAACAGTGAAAATGTAACCTCAAACCTCTATCAGCTAGAGGTAATAAAGTGAGAAAAGTCATTTTAGAGTAGAACTCTGGATTGGGAGTGATGACATTAGCTTCATTTAAAAATTTGGTCAAATCATTTTTTTCTCTGTCTCCCAGTTGGTACAGTTGTAAAACAGAAATAATAATCTGTTCTTTCTTATTTGATGAACATGAATGTCCCTTGAGTATGTATTGAGATCTGCAGGAAAAGAGTTTTTGAAGGAGTATATTATTATTCAGTTAAGAATTACACTTGTAGGAGATCCCAAGATGGCGGCAGATTGAGTGGAAGCTACACTGACACTCGCCTGGGACCAAACTGGAATTACAACTAAAATACAGAAAACCCACCCTGAATAATTAACTGCAACTGAAGACGAGCTGGAGAGCACCCTCATAACCAAGGAGGAAAAGTGGAGACCTCATAGAGACAGGTAGGAAGTGTGGATGCGAGAGGGCTGGCTGGGCTCCCACAGGCAGCAGCTGAAGGTCCACAGGGAGATCTCAGCTGTGGGGGTTCCCACTGAGGACTCTGGGGCCTAAACCCCAGCCCAGAGCATCAGAACTGAGAAAGGTGCCCATATAACATCTGCCTGTGAAAGCAGCTCTGTTACTGTCTGCCAGGGAGAGATGGCTGGAAATGCAGGCACCCTCTTAAAGGGCGAACACACAGTTTCGTGTGAAGCCACTCACCTTGGGCTCCTGCGGAGGGAGGACAGAATGGACTGGAGCTGTGTGGGGAGAATCTGGGGGGCGGCTTGGAGAGTGGATCTCAGAGGGCACCCATCTGGACCTTGGTACTGAGTCATTCCTCATATGGCAGAGAGCATTTTTCTCAGGCAGACATTTAGCTTCCAAGCAGCTTTAGCCTGGGAGGGGGAAGCAATTGCCCCATCCTGCTGGAAAACCTCTGGCCCCACCCTGTGGGGTTTCTACAGCCTGAGGCTCCTTAAGAGACTGATAACAATCAGCTGCCCCACTACGTGGAGTTTCTATAGCCTGAGGCTCATTAAGAGATTCAATAACAGCCTCTGGGGGCTTTGAGTTTTTGCCTGATTTGCTTCTGGACTCAGGATTTGGAAAAGCAGATCTTGGTGCACATCTTGATCCTGTCTAAACACACCCAGACCCAGCAGAGGGAACCAGAAGCTGTGGAGTGTGGAAAACTTCAAAAAGGGTACTCAAGGCCAGTCACAAACAGCATCTGACATTGCCCTGCACCAGAGACCATCCAAAAGACTGGGAGTTTTAGTGATTGACCTAATACATAGAAACAAATCTAAACAGGCAGCCAAAATGGAGATACAAAAACACAAGCCCCAAATGAAAGAACAAAAGAATTTTCCAGAAGAAGAGCTAAATGAAATAGAGATAAGCAATCTATCAGATATAGAGTTCAGAATACTCATCATAAAGATGCTCAACAGCATGAAAAATATAGAAACTATGAAGAAAATTACGAATGACATAGTAGAAATAAATAAAATAAAAAATTGGAAGGAATGAACCGCAGATTAGAGGAAGCTGAGGATCAGATTAGCAAATTAGAGGACAGGGTAGAAAAAAGTCACTTAATCAGAGACCCAAAAAGAAAAAAACAATTAAAAAACAGGAGTATAGTTTAAGGGAGCTGTGGGACAACATGAAATATAACAATATTTGCATCATAGGAGTGCCAGAAGAGGTCAAAAGTAAGCAAGGGTTAGAGAGCCTGTTTGAAGAAATAATGGCAGAAAACTTTCCTAACCTGGTCAAGGAAAAAGTCACACAAGTTCAGAAGGCACAGAGAGTCCCAAGCAAAAAGAACCCAAAGAGGCCCATGCCCAGACACATCAAAATTAAAATGCCAAAAAATCCAAGACAAAGAGAAAATCTTAAAGGCAGCAAGAGAAAAGCAATCTTTTACCTACAAAGGAGCTTCCATAAGGCTGTCAGCTGATTTCTCATCAGAAACACTATAGGCCAGAAGGGAATGGCATAAAGTATTCAAGGTAATGCAAAACAAGGATCTACTCTATCCAGCAAGATTATCAATCAAGATAGATGGTGAAATAAAGAGCTCCCCAGACAAAAAAAGGCTAATGGAATTTATCACCACCAAATCAGCATTGCAAGAAATGTTAAAGGGACTGCTATAATAAGAAGATGAAATAGAGAGAATGAGAAACAGAGGCATAAAGAAATAAAATGGCAATAAATAAGTATCTATCAATAATAACCTTAATCAAAAGACATAGGGTAGCTGAATGTATAAGAAAACAAGACCCAAATATACTGTCTACAAGAGACCCACCTCAGAACAAAAGACTCACACAGGCTGGGGAAAAAACCCCAAAAACAAATCAACTTCTGGAGGACTTTAAAGGAGGGATCAACAGCAATACAGTCATAGTAGGGGACTTTAACACCCCACTGACTTTACTGGAGAGATCTTCCAGACAGAAAATCAATAAGGAAACTGTGACTCTAAATGACACACTAGATCAGGTGGATTTAATTGACATTTACAGAACATTCCACTCCAAAGCTGCAGAATAAGCTTTCTCCTCAAGTGCACATGGGACATTCTCAAAGATAGTCCACACGTCAGGACACAAAACAAGTCTCTACAAGTTCAAGAAGACTGAAATCCTATCAAGCATCTTCTCGGACATTTACACAACGGGAATATTATGCGGCCGTAAAAACAAAAGATCCCTTACTGTTTGAGACAGCATGGTGGGACCTGGAGAATATTATGCTAAGTGAAATAAGCCTGTCAGAGAAAGACAAGTGTCACATATCTTACTCATATGTGGAATCTAATGAACAAAATAAACTGATGAACAAAATAGATCCAGAGACATAGAAGCATGGAACAGGCTGATGAATCTCAGAGGGAAGGGGTGGATGGGGAGAGTAACATAAGAATTTATATGCATATATGCATAACCCATGGATGCAGACAATAGTAGGGTGAAGGCCTGGGGGGAGGGGTAGTGAGGGGAAGGGGATCAATGGGGGGAAAAAGGGGGCATTTGTAATACTTTCAACAATAAAGATAAATAAATAATAAAAAAAAGAATTACACTTGTATAGGACAGTAAAGAAAGTCCCCTTACACTTTATTTCAATTATGACAAATACTTCATTTTAGAAGACTAACCACATAGAAATTAGCCTTTAGCTAGACTTTAATTTTCACTAATCTCTAATGAGCCGTCTATTTATTTTGTGTCTCTGAAGTTTAATATAAATGGTAAAAGTGAAAATGAAAACAATTTTAATAGATGATGCAGTGGAAAATTTCTGGCCTTTTTGGCCCTTCTGTTTGGTGCATATTGACAGTCAGGGGAAAGACATAAGCAAGTTTCCTCACAGATGTTGTCCATATAAAACCAATCTTCCATTCTCACTTTCACCCAAAAAGGGGAAAAAATATCCATGATTAGGGGGGACTTTGGGACTCAACTTTTATTTTTTGCCAACTTCCCTGTTCAAACTTTCACTACTTTCATTATCAGTATCAATCAAGACTATACGCTGGAATCACTTTTGCTCATTTCCATGCTAGCTTTTGTGTATGTGTGTGTGATTCTTTTAACTCAGTCTTCAATTATTCTTGGAAAGACTCTAAATTCTTATTTTCCTCATCATGTTTTTATCTTCTTAGTCACTCCTTACCTCAAGCAAACTTACAAGGAAAGATTTGTTCCTTCCATTCAGTACACAATTCTTTGATCTTTCTGAGAGAGGTGGGCCATCTACTGTTGCCTTTCGGTATAACTTTTAAAACTAGATAACTTTGGTTGCAGAGCTTAGGTAAGTTTATAAAATAAACAACAATTACAAGCAACCAACTTACAAATTAGGCCTATTAGCAAAAAGAATTTAAAAACATCAAAATTTTTTCCGTTATCTTTGTTATACAATGAACTATTTTTTTGTTTTGTGTGTTTTTATCTGCATGGTTGGGGTGGAGGAGGTTGAGAAGGCAGATGAGAGACTTAGAAAGCATTTAAAAATCCAAGCCCAGGCCCCACCCTAAGAAATTCTGGTTTAATTGGTCTGTGACAGGGCCCAAGTATCAGTACTTTATCTTATTTTTAATTTAATTTTTATTTCTCAATTCCAATTTACATTCAATATTATACTGTATTAGTTTCAGATGTACAGCTTAGTGGTTAGACAATTTTGTACTTTACAGAGTGGTTCCCCCAATATTTCAAGTACCTGCCTGGCCCAATACATAGTTATCACGATAATACTGAGATGTAATTTGCATCCCGGTGACTATTCTGTAACTACCGATCTGTACTTCTTAATCCCTTCACCTTTTTCAGCCAGTGCCCCACTCAGTATATTTTGAAAACTACCCAGATGATTTGACTATGTCAGAGTTGAAGACTACTGCTATGATTCTGCTGCTTTTTATTTCTTGGAGCTCCCCGCCTCCCCCCTCCCCCCAAGTAAGCAAAGTGGCTGCTTTACACGACTTCTGACAAAGCAGAAGTTCCTTCCTAGAATATGAATGGTCTGTCAAAGCTTCCAAATAAAAATTTCCTTTTTAACTTTTTATATTTTTTGATGAACTGTGCAGAGTAAATGAGATAGAAAGAATTTTGTTCAAAATTCTGCTCCTCCTTTCCCTGATGTGTCAACCTGAGCTGATTACTTCACTTTTTAACTCTAAAGTGAGGATAGTAATAAAAGGTAGATCACAGGGGGCTGTAATAATTAAATGAAATAATGCACAGCCCTCTCTAGCACTGAGCCTAGTGCCTGGCACACAGGAAGTCCTCAGTGGAAGTTAGAATCGTCAATAAAGGGAATTGTACTGTGGTGAGTGATGTATCTTTGTCTCTAAAAGTGTCCTTTACATTTTTGCTTAAGCCTGGCTTTATCCCCTAATGGATTTTTTACAGAAAGTTATATTAAACTGCCTACGAGCAGCTCTTGACTTTTGATGCATAGCTAAGCAGTTTAACTAAATTTAACTATGATTTTACTGCCCAAATATGCTTCTACTACTATGAGTAGGCAAGGGCACAGCTAATCTCATATGTCTACAGAGGAAAAAGCTGAAATCTACTTTTCCTCTTAGAATCCTTAGCAAGAGGCTAATGACAGCGTGTGGGTATGTTTCATAGGCCCAAAGATGCAAGCTGGGGTTTTAATCCTTTAAAAATTGCTATGTAACAATCTTAAATGAAATCTTAAAAGTAAAATAAAGTCTACCTATTTTCCCATCCTGTTAACACTAGCATGGTTATTTAAATTTCTGCTTGCTTTCTTCCAATTCTGTTTGAATGTCTTTGTCTATATTATGCCTTCCCTGACTAAAGGGCCACTGTACCTATTTTGCATTTGATTTTCCCCCCCTTGGCTGCAGAACTTAGTAATCAGAAGTGTGGGCTCCAGTGTCAGGGTGCTTACTTCTCAGGTCTCCCCCATTCCAGCTGCATGACCTTGAGCACTTCCTTTAACTGCTCTGTGGCTCACAGAGCTGTTATGAGGAGTTGGCACACAGATACTCCATACATTTTAGCTATTGCTTAACAGTTTTTGGGTAAAAACTTTCAACTTATTACATGATTTAAATATTCTATTATTTAAATGCTGATGTAAGTTTTACTGTGAAATGTTAATATTTTAAGGACTGGAAATTACTTATATCTAAAATTTCCAATCTCTCTTATTTTTCATATTAAAATAATTTTAATTGCATATATCCAAGTATTATTGAGCAGGTATGCATAGATATAAAAGAATGAAAAAAAATATGATCATTTGATGAGGGCACCATCAGGCAACCACACAAGACATTGCTATGCATCTACATAGCAATGATTTCTGAACTACATACAATGATTTCTGAACTCTGCCAGTTTACTGTGTGGTTCTTCAGCTGTGAAGAAGTTGCAGACTCTCACTCAAATGAGTCTAATTTAGTGAGTGTTTCTTGATCTGAAGCATCTCCAGTTATGGCATTGATGAGAAGAAAAATAAAATTAATTCTTTGTGCTCTATCTATGCTTTTTACCTGCAAATGAAAAGTGACCCGCTCATGACTTAGTAGGATTGGGGATTATCTGTGATGCTCATTCATTCAACAAATTGTAGTTGCACACCTGTTACTTGCCAGGCTGTGCAATGTGAACAAAAGCAGATGGGGCCTGACCTCTTGGAGTTCACCATCTAGGAGGGGAAACAAACATTAATCAAATGATCAATTGAATAAGTATAAAATTATACTTGTAACAGGCGCATGGCACTATGAGAGTCTAGGCTTAAGGGACATGACCTGGCCAGGGAGGTGAGAGAAAGCTTGCCTAAGGAAGTCACAGTTGTGCTGAAAACAGATAGACGAGTAGACACTGACTAGGTAAAAGGGAAGGAAGGTGCTTCCTAGGCAAACGGAACAGAAAGTACAAAAGTCCCAAGGCAGGAGGAAGCAGAGCAAGTAAAAGGAATTGAAAGAAGGGCAGGTGGTTGGTCCTGTGACAGAGTGGAATGCACTGTTGTCATATGGATTGAGCCAGTGGTGTGCGGAGCATACTTATACCAGGTTCTGAGACCTGCTTCCCTACATTTCTCCCCAAATTCATATTGAGTGGTGCAAACTTTATAGCTTAAAAGTGGCCAAGGTGGGTGAGTTTACACCATAAAAATCAGCAACTCTTCACTTCCCCCTCCCCCGGCAGGGAGCCAATTTGCTAGCACACCACTGGATTGTATTATATGAAGCTACGCAATCAGAATGCAACCATTTTATCATTATTTTTATTGTTATTATTTTTCTTTAGGGTGCCCTGACCAGGATGGAACCCACAACCTTGGTGTATAGGGACGACACTCTAACTAATTGAGCTACCTGGCCAGCACGAAGACCCAACCATTTTGGACGGCTCCTAATCTGAGAACTGAAGATGTGGAGAGACAGGTCTTGGGAGGGAAGGAGACTGTGATTTCCAGTGATTATCACACCTTTCAAGGCAAGAGCAAGGTAGGTATGAAGAATACCCTCTTGCATTATGGCTTTACCCTTTTATTTTATTTTCCTTTCTGTTTTTACAAATAAAGGGACTCAAACATGCATGCCAAATACTGAGGGAAACTTAGTATTCTCCCTGAGATTAGTAAGAATTCCCAGGATGGGTGCCTTTCTCCTCACGGCCACCTCTCGCCTTGTCCTGCTGCTGAATTCTCTGTCTGCTCTCTTCATCCTGTGGCCTCTGCCTGAGAGCATCTGTCCACACCACTTTACCTTCCCGAAGTCGTCACTCATCACCAGGCCACCACCCATCTTCTGTCATTCCCCAAAGCAGCACCAACACCAGGAACAGAAATCACCTTGCTTCAGGACCTCACCTTCCTGCCCTGAAGCACCTGCCTTGGGTGGTCTCCTTCTAGGGCTCCTGAGGCCCTAGTGTATCTCCTTCACGCCTCACCCTTCTTTCTATCATCCGCCCCAGCATTTTTGTAATATTATTTGGAAATTTTTAACTTGCAGACTTAGGCTCAATGTGTATCTTTGCTTTTCCAGAAAGCTCATCGTATTGTTTGCTAAAGCAAAGAACAGTCAACCAGAATGGCCCTCAGCAGTAGAAAGAGCTAGCAATATGGTCATTTTTCTTTACCTTAGGCAAGATCATATTTTTCCCTTTATTTTTACTGTTGACACTATTACAGATGCCCCATTTTCTCCACTTCTGCCCCCTCTCCACCCAGCCCCCACCACTCCTTCCCCCTGGCCATCACCCCACTGTTGGCTGTGTCCACGAGCTATGTATGTACATATGTTAGCTAATCCCTCCACCTTCTTTCATCCAGTCCCCACTCCCCTCTGAGGCAAGATCCTATTTTTAAGCACAGTTCACCTCTCTACCAACCAAGGTTTTTTTTGTCTTGGGTTTTTAATTCTTCATTTTATAAAACATAAATTTTCCTTCACAATCACAAGTTTGTTATAGCCGGAGAACTGGAAACACTATCTCTTCTGTAAACCTTAGCAGCCTCAGTTCCTTGTAGACTGTTACTGAGATTTTATTTCTTTAGTTCAGACTCCTTGGCACAATTAGAATGAAACACTCTGCCCCCTCCTCCTCCCTGGGTCTGGAATCCTGGACGCTGGCGTGTTGCTGCAGGTTTCATCGCCATCTCCACCAGCTTGCGAGCTATTAGCAGCATGCCCTTCTGGGCACGGAGGGAAAATTTACCTCTGGGTTGGTCTCCACCTCTTCACCTTCCTACTCTCCTAACACAGGATTCCTGTGCAGGCTTTAAAGAAAAGATTCTATGTGCCATTTCGGCCATAGAAGAAAGAATCTGTTTCAGGATGACAAAGTGAAGGCTACATATTATTGAGAAAAATACCTGTCCAGGTAAAATTTAGCGAAGTTTTTTCTCAGTCCTTCAGACCTCCTTTAGGCATTCTTTTCTAGTCCTGTCCCCAGGGCCATAGAATCTGTTCAATTCATTCACACTAAGGTGTAAATGACTGATAAGACATGCTGTTTTATGGCTCTTTGCATTCTTTCTATCAAGAGAAAAGCACTTACTTAGCCAAAAGGGCACACTCTGTGAGACATTCAAAATTATTTCCCTCACTTTAAGGATTACTCCTTGAGACTAATATGAGCAGAAATAGAAGGCTTATGTTTTCTGGATGTGGAAGTTTCCATTATACTTAATTCAGCGCTGATATATAAAGTCATCCTTCCTATTTAGAATTAGACTGAATGAGCCTTTTTTAAGGCAAAACTCTTGGAGGAGTCGAGAGAAAGGAGTTAGTGACTTCTCTTATTAATCTCTTATTAATGTGTATTGCCCATCAACACTGGCCCCAGTGTTCATCTCAGTAAACTGTAGAACGGGTCTAGAAAGGAAACATTGGAAGTCTATGTTAGTCTTGCCCTGGGAATAAGGGGTCCCTAGTACTTCTAACCCTTATTTTTTAATAGATCGAATTCAAACAAGAAATATGACAAAAGCTGAAACTCATCTTTTTATTGCCCAGTCCTTGTTTAAGGTTTTGATAGAATATTCAGGCAAAGCCAAACAGACATCAGGAGGTCATGGCTGGGTTGGATTTGGCAATTTGATCTACTAATTCCAGAAATGAGGACTGGAGGCCTGTTCAGATGGAAAGGAAGGCCAATTAGACGTGATTAACATGTAGATTCAAAAATAAGATAGCCCAGCATTTTACTCTGAGACTATGCCAGTAGAGTTTAATAAATTAAAATGAAATGCAGTCAAGTTGAGACATCAGAAAATGAGGTTAGGCAATATTATGCAAACATCTCAAGACCTGGTTAATAGATCCTGACACTTTGGGAAGATGGATTCCCTAAAGCCCAACAGTGGGTTCTTTTGTGGTTTGATGGTCTTATCTACTTTCTGAAGGAAAGGACCTGCACAACAAACAGGAGAGAAGATAGTACTTTTGGTTGAGGTAAATATTAAAGCTAAGGATTCATATAAAGTTTTAGAGTTGCCCAAAGCTTTTAAAAGTTACTACTATTTAGGAGTATTTGTTTTCCTTTATTTTTGCATAGGCTCTCCCTCCCTACGACCTTTTTGCAATGGCACTACTTACCTGCAACGAGTGGAAAATTAAAAAGTTAAATAAAAATTATATTATGTGGATACAGAGAGTAGGTGATTAGAAAATTGAACTAAGGATCTTAATTCCTGGATAATTTTTTTTTTTTAAGTACTGCCTTTACTCCACCTAAGCTTTCTTTTTCATAAAGCTTTAGGCTGTTCTAGTGCAAATTGCACCTTGCAGCAAGATTTACTTAATGACTACCTGCAGATCACTTTAGCATCTTGAGGGAGGAATGTTATTAGAGTGTAAAGCAGTAAATGTGCTCTGTGCAGGGGAAAGCTTCCCCAGCTCACCGCCCCAGGCTTTGATCTCATCAGCCCTGGTGAATTTCTGCCTTGAGTTTTATAGGAACTTTCTTTTAAGGAGAGAAAAACAGTGCAGACATTATCTAATTCTTCCTGCTAACATTCATGTAAGTTTGGGTGGGGCAGGTGTTATTATTACCCAACCCATTCTGCAGATGCCTGAAATAAAATAGAAAGTTAAGTGACTTTCCCAAGGTGAAGGAAAAGCTGAACAAGAGCCAGGATGATTCCATTTGGGGTTTCCCAATTGTCAGCCCCAGAGCTTTCACCTGCTGCCTCTGGAGTCACCAAGTAGCCTTGGGGGAACTGGCAGGTCATGCAGGGCTATGGAAGGAGTGCAGGATTATGAGCCGGCGGGCCTAAGTTTGCACCCTTATGCACCAACTGTGTGACGTTGGGCAAGTCTCTGGTCCTTCTCGAATTCGTTCCTCCACTTTAAAATAGGGCTAGATTAGAAGTATGTGCCCCAGCACTGGCCAGGTAGCTCAGTTGGTTAGAGCCTTGTTCTAATACACCAAGGTTTCGGGCTCCATCCCCAGTCAGGGCACATGCAAGAATCAACCAATGAGTGCATAAATAAATGGAACAGCAAATCGATGTTTCTCTCTCTCAAATCAATAAATAAAAATTTAAAAAAAGAAGTATGTGCCCAAAGCTGCTGGATTAGGTAAAATAATACATTTTCAGGTTATGGCACATGATGCAATAGGTCCAATCACATTAATGTACCAGAGGGTAAAGTCTATAACCGTGAAGTTGAAATTCATAAACACAAATGGGAAAGTTGATAAACCAATTGACTTTATTATCTAGATTTATTTCAAAATGTGCAATCAAAATAGCCTATCATTGTTTCCTGTAGGTTTTGTAAGGTTTTAATGCAGTAAATGTACACATAAATTCATGTCTTCAATACTTTCACTCATTATTTCATGACTCCTGGACAGTCTCGCCTGTTGCTCATAATAAAAGAAGTATTACTAGCTACCCTACGGTTCTGTCATTTTCTTCCTTTCCAAGCTTTCTCCTCACCCATTCGCGTCCCCCATAACTCTCTGTGGTGCCCACGAGAAGTCACCCCACCAGGCGCAGTCGATGTTCACTGGGCACCCTCCACTGTGCCAGGGTGCTGGGTTCCTCACTGAGCCGGAGGGGCACCGTGCTCTCTGGAGTTTTCTAATTACCACAGCAAAGCTGTGTCCCAAGCAGGGGTAGGGGCTTCTGTCCACCTTGGCTGGGTTACACCTTTCCCCATGGCGCTCCTTCCTGTGTCCCGTGTCACAAGGTTTTGAATATAACAGCTTCAAGACCAGTACAGCACTTGGGGGCTGGACTGGGGGAAAGTGTTGAGGTGCTGTACTTAGAATCCTCTCTCCTCTGACCGCTAAGCCTTAAAAAAGGAAAAGGGTTGGATCATAACTATCATGCTTGTCTGATTTTTGTTTTTTTTAAGGAAGGATAGCATAAGTCTTCCTTGGGAGACACCTCAGACACTTAGGTAAATGATCTGTGGTAGGCAACTAATCTAGAATAATAGACTTTTCTGAATACAGGGCTAAACACAGACATCATTAGTCATCATTCCCTATTTTCTCGTAGAGATATAACTGAAGTAAAAAAAAATGAGCCAAAGTTAATAAATATCGACATGATTTTAAGGTTAGCTTTTTACTCAATATATTTTTTTAATAAATCAGATAAATTCCTGAACTCAGTTGATTTTATTTAATAAATGAGTGTTATTTCAGGTTACAGTAGCTCTTCTTTCCCCTGACAACCAACGCAAATGAAAATAAAAAAGAAATATTTATTGATCACACATACTTAAAGTTGTGGAGATTATAGCACTTATTTGGCCAAACAATGTCCCTATTTATAGCTGGGAAGTCTGTGCTTCAATCATTTACAATCATTTTTGGAGGGGGAGGAGTGACAATGATCCTATATATCAACATTTATAGATCCTAAAGTGAGACTAATAGACAATTTGTTATTTTTAGAGTGTGAAAAACTCTCTTCTCTGGAGAAAAAAGGCTAACGACAGTGTTCAAAACAGGATTGTTCAGATTCTGCCGGGTATATAACATCTAAAAAGTTATTTCACTTTCTTTTTTTGGCTTGAAATACCTAGATTACTTATTTACTATCTAGATACTATAGTTTCTTTCTGGTTATGTTAAATTATATTCGACACTTTGCCCAGAGCAGAATTTTCATGGAGCTTGAACACAGGAGCGGAACACGCACCACGGCGCTCACCCTGGAAGCTGGACACTTGGCTCACCTGCAACTTCCAAAGGAATCTCTGTGTCCAAACCAGAGGCCCGAAGAACTGGAGACTTTATTCTATATCTAGACTAGGCTTTTACACATATCCTCATTAGAATATAAAGATTTATTATGATGTATTTTGTTGTTGTTGTTTGCAACATTCTGTTTCAGGAGGCTCAAAGTACTGAAACAAAAGCATTAAATTTTGGTCTCCTAAGTGTTTTCTAGGACCATGTTGATATGACTGCATCGGGGGTGGGGGGCATTGGAAGTTTTATAATTAAATCAATGCTTATGAAATTTCCAGTCTGTTCTACTTGGATTAAGAATGTTAGAGTACAATTAGGAAAACGTTTGTGTGTTTGTGTGTGTGTGTGCGAGCTTGCTTGCTTGCTTGAACTGACTTTTACCTAAGGGAATAGTTACACTGACTAAACTCCTAATTAGAGTCATAATAGCTAAAGGCACTGAAGCTCGTTTATCTTATTGTTTTGTGCTCCAGACTTGTGACTAGGAAACCTTCGCAGTATGCACACAGGAACCCAATACTAATCGAAATTTTACTGCTTGAGTAATTTTGAATGATGATTGAGAAATACTTGCCCCCAACTGTTATTTACTATGAGACGAGAGTTTATCTCTTTGGTACATTCAGGACTCCTATCAGTTACAGGGCATATAAATAAAGGGGTGAAGAAAAGCCAAAGGACTTCCAGAATGACTGCAGGCTACAGGAGCAGCAAGAAAGTACCAACAATGTGGCATATTTATAAAACTTGGCTGGATGGGATGGAGAGGGTAGTCCCTTTCTCTCCATTTGTCCCGGTGCAAAAGCTGTTAAATCAAGTCACAGCTTGACCTGTCTTGCAATTATCACTGTTGTTCGGTTGTAAAAGAAGAGAAGGGTTTTTTGTTGTTATTGCTCTATTTTGTTTTGATTTTAAGAAGTGTTTCAGCAAGTTTAGGAAGAGGAAGTTAAAGCTATGCCAAGTTATCACCGAGTTTGTGGATATTCCGTCTTGCTCTCCTCCAGAGCTGGGAATTTCCCTACTTTTCTCCAGATTTGCCCCCACCCCCATTGGTGGAGCAGCTTTCCCCTCGATCTGCTCCCTTGTAGGGAATCCGTGCCTAAACAGAAGTTTTTGATGTGTTTGGACACAGTACAAAAATTCAGGCACAATTTTATCTTTCAAAGGACCTTTTTTCTCCAACCCAGAAGACAATTCTTCATAGGCGCAGCTGATTATCTCAAAGCCAGCACAAAGACATCTAGCTTTGTAATTTAAATGAGAACCTCGTAGTTTTGTAAATTTAAATTAGTTTTGTAATTTTGAAGTTTAAATTATTGCATATTGACTGTTATCATTCATTATAACAGAATAGAATAAAATATAAACATAATAAACTAGTGCTTTTCAGTGTCATTTACTGAACATTACTGAATATTTACTGAATATTGACATTTTCTATCACCTGCAATTGTATTTTTTATTTGTGTCTAAGAGTAAAAAAGTCATCAATAAGAATATGGTGGTTGTTTTTTATTTTCAAAGATAGGGATAATTAAAGATAATTTTCATTGTGAATAATATTATTTTGTGCCTCTAGGCTGGCTTTAGGAGAGTACAAAGCTGG
Organism: Miniopterus schreibersii; assembly: GCF_964146895.1. Taxonomy (NCBI): domain Eukaryota; kingdom Metazoa; phylum Chordata; class Mammalia; order Chiroptera; family Miniopteridae; genus Miniopterus; species Miniopterus schreibersii. The sequence goes on along the minus strand of NC_138107.1, from coordinate 72,389,699 downwards.
GCACAGATTGTAATTGTTCATGTCAGTCTTTGTATAAAGCATTCAAATGTGTATATTAATTACATCTATACACTGAAGATAGTAGAAGAGTCTTGATTCTACTCTGGGGTTGAGTATGGCTCTGAGGGCCAAGGAAATGGACATATGCACCTTGAATTACTTATTCTTCTCTACAAGGTGGGACTAGGGAGAAGGATCGGTATTCCTGATTATGCCTTTTGCCACAGGCTCCAATATAGCTTGGTAGGGGACTGGTACTGAGCCCGTCTTCATTTAAAATTTCAATAATTTATTCATCACTACATTCTTTTGCATTAATTTAGATTTTTTAAATTATTGCATTAAAATATGATTTCTCTGGATTAATGAGTTTTTTGGAACCTCCTTAAATTTTGTGCCTGAGGCAAGTGCCTCACTCACTCACCTAGTCCCGGCTCTACTTTTCTGTTTTTGCTTTGTTTCTCTAACTCTGAAGAGAGAGTTCCTGGCCACTTCTGATTACTTGGAATACCTAGTAGCTGGAAAAGTGCTCAGCAGAGAATAGATGTTTGATAAGTGGTTAATGATATGCTGATAAAGACTAGCTAATTTTTCAGGCCTAGTCTCTTCCAATACAAAGAGTGCAGTGATATATGGACCATGAGACCCTAACAATGTGCTGCATGACCTCCCTCTCCTAGGAGGTGGGGAGAGAGGGGTAGCTCTTTCTGAGAATAGCAGCCTTATTGTTTTGAATTTCTTCAGATAAATACCAAGAAGTGGAATTGCTGGGTAATTTGAAAATCTCTACTTTCTTTGCCACATTATTTACTATAGCTAAGTTATGGAAGCAACTGGTGTCCAGCAACAGACAATTAGATAAAGAAGGTGTGGTACATACATATATACAACAACATACTACTCAGCCATAAAAAAAAAAGAAATCTTCTCATTTGCAACAACATGGATGAACCTAGAATGAATTAAGTCAGACAGAGAGACAAAGACAAATACTATATGATTTTACTTATATGTGGAATCTTAAAAACAAAATAAATGGAACAAAACAGAAACAAACTCATAGATGCAGAGAACAAACTGACCGTTGCCAGATGGGAGAGGTGTTGGGGGCTGGGTGAAAAAGGTGAAGGGATTACAAAGTACATATTAGCACTTACAAAATAATCGTGGGGGGTGTAAAGTACAGCATAGGAAACACAGTCAATAATATTGTAATAACTGTGTATGGTGTCAGATGGGTAGTAGGCCTATTGGGAGATTACTTTTTCAGATATAAATGTCTAACCACTATGCTGTATAGCTTAAACTAATATTAAATGTCAATTGTAATTTAAAAATTTTTAAAAAGAATAGTAGGTTCATTCACTGCATATAAGCAGTCGCAGGTCCGCCCATCTTCAATGCAGTTCCTGCCTGTGAACGTGGCCAGTGTCTACATGACCGTAGAGCAGGAAAGTTGTAGAACAAGATCACCTGGGTTCACAGGTCAGCTAGCCCACGCCCCAGCTGCATGACTCTGGGCAAATTACGTAGCTTCTGTGCTCAGTTTTAAATCTATGTCATGGGGATATTAATAGTACCTACCTCATGAGATTTCAGTGAGGATTAAACGAATTAATAGATGCATCTTAGAGTAGATTCTCTAGAAAACTGCCTGCCCAGCTGGGAATGGCTCAGAGGTTGAGCATTGACCTAAGATCCAGGAGCTCGAGGTTCAATTCCCGGTCAGGGCACATGCCCAGGTAGCGGGCTTGATCAATGACTCTCTCATCATTGATGTTTCTGTCTTTCTCTCTCTCTCTCTCTCTCCCTCTCTCTCCCCCTTCCTCTCTCTGAAATCAATAAAGATATATTTTTAAAATATATATTATTAGAAAACTGCCTGAGGGAAAGCTCATATACTACTCTGTTAGGAAGTGCGACTCCAGGACACTGGAGTGAGAGAAAAAGGCCTTTGGTAAGGCAGGAAAGGAGGGAGAGCAAATATGAGAGGATGTGTCACTGGGCTGGCCACAATTTATTGGTCTCACGGGACCTCTCCAAGAGGCTGGATGAAAACATCTAGAAACAGGTCCTTGGAGAAGAAACTAACAAGCAATTTATCTGCCAACCACTTCCTATCTCCTATCTCTGGTTGGTCAAAGTTGACTCATGGGGCTGTAACTTTCCCAGTTGTCTTAGCTGGCCCTCCAGCCAGCTGTTAGAAAAGCCAGAATCTCCATGGGTCCTGTCCAGCCAGTGTGCAGGTCTGTGGTCTCTCCCTGTTGGGCAGAGCCTAGCATGGTGGCTCCCTCACCTTTAGTGGCCACTGTGGCTCTGCCTTTACAACCACAGGGATGATATAAGCCATATTATCAAACTCTGGATTCTCCCCAGTATCCCCAACCCTGAAAACTGGCTGCTGCTCCCTCAGCCAAGTAATCTTTTTTGTATGTTTGAGGCGAGCACTTGTTTTTTGCACTGACTACTCCCTCTGCCTCTTAGGCAGTTCTCACGATCTTCAAATATCAGGATTTTTTTTTTTTTGTCCTTTTGAGCTCAATTCAAATGTTACCCCCTCAGAAAGGCCTCCCAATGACCAGCACAGCTTTCCTTATTCTCAGATAAACACATTGACACACTTCTTTTCTTAAACTTGTTGCCTTATTTTTTAAAAGCATGTACTTTTGCCCCACAAACGAGGGACATTTTATGTCATAAAAGGAAAGGGCGTGAATCTGAGCCCTCTGCTTGCTCTCACACCCTGCAGCCTGACAATTCACACAGCCAAACCACAAGTGGAACTAATGTCTCATTACGGCTTCCCATCACATCTGACCTATTGCGAATCAGCTCCCCCCCATCAATATCAAAATTGGCTTGTTCAAGATGTGAAGAGATGTCACTTCTCTTCCTGTTTCTTTTTTACTCTCTTTAGAACAGCTAATTTTGAGTTAGAATCTTGGCCTGCAGTAAATTTAAGGCTGGGAACTGAAATTTAGAAAGCCAAGTCAGTGACAGGCAAATATGAGAGATGCTTTTCACATTGTTTCCTTCTGCCTTCGTCTCTTTGCTCCTCTCTCCCCACGGAACAAGTGTCTGGTGGAGTCCCTGCTACCACATCCTCAGTTCTTTATTTCACATATTTGGGTCATGCAGGGTTTCTGATCATCTTTCGTCAACACATGCTAAATTACTCAACAGGCCCAGGAATTTGTCTTATGGCAAAGATAATGCATAATAAAAAATTAAAATAAAATATTCTAATATTTTCCCTGTAGTCATGGTTTAATTTAATTTAGAGTCCTTTGAGGAAAAAAGAAGTGCTCTGACCAGTTATCGTCCCTGCTTCAAAGTTAACAGGAGTCTTTATAAACTCTGCTTTCTTATTTGTCCCAAGTAACTTCTATACAAAAGATAATAATGATAAGAGCTGGCATCTTTATTTAACAAATTCAGAAATAAATATTCTCATTAGCAATTGATTTCTCAGCTTCCGTGTAGTATAACCATCTGGTTTTTGAACACTCATTTGTATGACTCCTTGATTGTGGTCACCCACATGTTAGCTACTCGTATGGAATCCAGCAATGATGGGAAAGTACAACCACATTTCTGTTAGAGACGCTCTAATCACTAGGAAGGTCTTTTGTGTATATTGAGCTGCAATGTATCTCCTCGTGACGTTGGCCCACTGGGTCTTGTTCACCCTACGAAGCAGTGCTTCACAAAGTGTGCTCTGTGGATCACCTGCATCAGAGTCACCTGTGGTTCTTGTTGAACTACAGGCTCCTCAACTCTCCTCCACACAGGACCATCTGAGTGGTAGCTCGTGGCTATGGAACTCAGATTCCTGTTTTCAGAAGCTTTAATAAGCTCCGCCTGTTTGTTTATGTTTGCAGACCACTGCTTTGAAGCCAAAGACAAGGTCATTGCTTTTTACACACCTAGCCATTCCGATATTTGGAGATAGATACCACTGTCTTAATTTCTCCATGTCTACTGTCCTCCAGACCAAATGCCCCATTTTTCAATTGTCCCTCATATGAAATGGTGCCAAATCTCACTCTCTTTGAACTGTTTTTTTTTTTTTTTTATTAGAGTTTTTCCAAAAATGTGATGCCCAGAACTGAAGATAAAGCTCCAGCTGTGTCCTGAGAGGGGTGGGATGTGGGGCACAATGAAGGAACCAACTCCTTAGCAGAGATAGTGTATTTCTTATCAAAGAAACCATTAATAAAATTAAATACATTTATTGCTTCTTATTGCTTCAAGAACTTCAGTTAGCCATTGAAAATTTGGTCTAGAGAGAAACAACTTGAATATAGCCATGGATTTTCAGAGAAAAATATTCATATGTTAGCTTGAGCACTATGTTTGGTAAAATCTCACTACTCCGGTTTGCTGATTTGAAATGTTTGGTAGTTGGCATGGGGTTAAAATAAAGATGACCTTTGGCTTCCCTATGCTAAGTGGATTTAATAGACAAAAAGTAGTACAAAAGGTTTCAAGAATGTAATTAACCTACTTGAGAGGGCACATTTTTCAAGTATGTAGTCTGATACCATCTATTTATATACTTTCAACTTATATATTAACAAAGTAATTCTTGTGTTTATGAAAGCAAGTCTATAGAAATATCTACTTGTCAGTACTCTTTTTGGACACCATTGTATAGATATCCTAGGACATCCATTGTTTAGATATAAAACTATAATACTGCATTTACTTTAAGTACTTTAAGTATAATATAATTCACAATTTTTATTAGTTAGACTGGTCTCCTCCTCAGTTTGCTTGAGTTGAATAAAAGTTGACTGCATGCAACACTTGGTAGACCAGCTAATGGTTGATAATTTTCTTGACTTAATTTAAGATGTTTACACCTTTGTCCTTCATATTGTAACCTGGTGGTTATTACTATCTGTGTGGCAAGTATTTCTAAGAACAAAACAAATATAAGACAATTTGTAAATCTTTCCCACAAAGTCATTTAATATTTAATAACAATAAACCCTGGTTTTCCCACTTCTTCTCTTACAAATTCTTAGTCTCCTTCCTATGGCTCCTCTCCCTCCTTCCCTAGAGCTGATTCTTAGATCCTTGATCCTTAGATTTCTCTTTTTAGCTCTCTCTCTTTTGGAGAATTCCTGCACTCTTATGGCGTTGCCTTCACTTAAGCTCTGTCACTGACTTCCTCTCCTCAGCACAAATGGATTATAAATCCCTTACAGGCCGGGAGAGTATCACAGAGTTTTTGTTTTTGTTGCTGTTAAGTGTAGTATCTAGCATAGTTCTGGGTGAATAGTACGTGTGTAATACTAATTTGTTCAAAGGATTTGAAAACAATTATATAATGTAATGATGCCTTTGAAATTCATGCTTATGAGTATGGAGTGATTTAGAAAAATAATAATGTAACTTGTCTTTACCTGAATCTATGTTACAATTCATAACACAGTTGACCCTTGAACAACATGGGTCCACTTATACATGGACTTCTTTACAATAAATACTGTAAACATATTTTGTCTTCCTTATAATTTTCTTGCCTTTCTCTAAACTTTATTGTAATGATACAATATATATAATATAGATACATAAAATATGTGTTAATCAACTATTTATATTATTTATTGGTAAGGCTTCTGGTTAGCAGTAGGCTATTAGTAGTTAAGTTTTTGGGGAGTCAAAAGTTATATGTGGATTTTCCACTGTCCTGGGGGTTGGCACCCCAAACCCCCACATTGTTTAAGGGCCAACTGTAATAGCAAATGTTTATGTAGTATATTTTATATGATAGACATTAATTCTAAATGTTCTGCTTCTATTGACTGATTTAATCCTCACAACAACCCTGTAAGATAGATACTAGCATTATTCCCATTTTATAGATGAGGACATTGAGGAAGTTAAGGACACTGTTTAACATTGCACTGCTAGTAAGTGTAAAGCTTGGATTTGAACCCAAGAAGTATGGCTTAAATGTATACTTACCTACCACATCATGTAGAGCATCTTAGAGATAACTCAGGATGCATTGATTATTACAGTTACGAGTTAAGTAGTTATCCCACTTATCAAAGTGCAATACCTGGTTAACAAATGCTATAAAATGTGATCAAAATCTATACTACTCTTGAGCGAATATATGTCCTTTCATTTATTTCATCATCTGATATGTTCATGTTTAGTATTACTAAAAATAATAAAGGTTTAAGTGGTTCTTTTGCATCTTTAACTCATTTGATTCTTAGAAGTCATGTGGTGGGTGGATAAACACTATTATCCTCCATTTTTAAGAGGAAGGAAATACAGCCAGTGCTGGAAGGGTAGAGATGCTGATCAGGGCTCCTGTTTCTAGTCCAGTGTTTCCATAGCACTAGTGATTGAGTGTCTGACCCAAACTCTTTCAACAAGAGCTCACCACATGTCTTAAGGGACAAACTATAGAATCCAGTGTTTTCATGCATGTAGGAAACATTGAATTTCAGGTTGAGATTTCCTAGGTCAGATGTACAAGTATAAACCATTGAAATTCAATAAGAATTCTTGCTAAAATGTCGTATTCAAAATAATCCCATATCCTGTTTTGAATTTCTGAAACAATTAACTGTTTATGACCTGACCTTTAGGAGCTATCTTTCTTTATTTCAGTTAGAGGAAAGTTTTGTAACTTAATAATCATACCTTTTTGCCACCTTGCTGAATTACCAATAGTTACTATTGATATCAGTTGTTGTGATTTGGTGGCCTGAATGATCTTCTCAGAGGAGCACTGCATTTTAGACAGTGGCAGCAAGAACTGTTTTATGGAAGAAGGTTGTCTATGCTGCCAATGATCTCTGGGAGCTCATCTGAGATCTCATTTATTATTTTCTCTTGTATCTGCTGAGTCCAGGCCAAAGGTAGGGCTGATAACATCCCTGACCTCACTCTCTGTTATATAAAAGTAGCATTCTTCCCCCCTAGGTGTATGTTCTGGGTGACATCTGGAAACTCAGTACCCTAAGTTCAAATATAATGAAAATAGGGATTTGTTTGTAGTATTAAAAACATTTTATTGTAACTGATGAGTTAACAATTTATTAGAGATGAAAATTTTAGATATCTTTATCAAGTGTAACCTGTAGAATTGATGCCCTATGTGGTTATAGTTTAAACTACTTTTCCATTTGTTATGTCACTCGACATTAATATTGTTTAACAAACCAAGAAACAAACTATTCAAAACAAAGCAATCCACAAGAAAAAGAGTGTGACTCATGAAAGGGGTATCCCTTATGTTTCCTTGCTGGGTAAAATGAATCATTACTGAGTAATGACCCCGGGACAAACTTTTTCAAACAAAACATAATGTTTTCATTTTCCTTTTTTATTTGAATTTCACTGGGTGACACCTGGAAACTCAGTACCCTAAGTTCAAATCTAATGAAAATAAGGATTTATTTGTAGTATAAATACAAATTATGGATTTGTGGTTAGAATGATACATCCCTCATATTTATTTCAGAGTTAGCTTCTGAGACTGGAGCCATTCCTGCTCCAAAGTTATAAACCTCAGAGATGCCTGGCCAGATACACTAGGAAATTGGTGTGAATGAATGAGCCAATGGACTGTGGTGTCTTCCCTAAGACCAGTAGGGATATAGTCAAGATTCCCCTCAATCTTTGGGAATTTCTTTCCTTTCCACCTTCTTGCCCTTGTCTTTTACCTTCATTTTTACCTTCCCTTGTCCATGTCTTTTTCCCTTCATTTTGTTATCTTCCTTTATAATAGTCTGTCCTAATCCACCGTTTTGCTTTCAGTAAACTGCTGTCAACTGCCGTCCTAAAACATTAAATGGAAAATTCCAAAAATAAACAATTCATACATTTTCAACCGTGTGCCATTCAGAGTAGCATGATAAAATATAACGCTGTTTCCCTCCATCCCACCCAGGACATGAGTCATTCCTTTGTCCAGCATATCTACACTGTATATGCTACCCACCAGGTAGTCACTTCGTAGTCATCTTGGGTATTAGGTTGACTGTCAAGGTATCTCAGTGTTCGTGTTTAAGTGCTTAATAATGGCCTCAGACTGCAAGACTAGTTTGAACTTGATCATAGGTATGTACATATAAGAAATATACATATAGTATATATAAGGTTTGGTATTAGTCATGGTTTCAGGCATCCACTGAACATATGCCTCTCAGATAACAGGGGGACCACGATACTTTCTCTTCTTCTCTTCTCCTATCATCTTTTAATTCCTCCTTTCCCTTCACACTTCCACTCTCACTTATTCCCTCAGTTATTTCTTTCCATCTAGGCAATTCTGTGGCAGCTTATAAATCCAAAATGCAAACTACTACTTGTAAGACTAAGGAATTAAAGCTAAAACATTTATTCGGGTAGGACATTTTGTTCTTGCTTGCTGTCCCTATTTCCATAAGGATTTAGTTCTAGCATAGCCTTTAGCTCTTGACGTACTCTCACTTTTACAATTCTGCTCCTTGCCCTACCCATTTATACTTTGCATCTGTATGAGATCTTTCTCTTTCTTATTTTTAGAATGCTGGGTTCTGTTCTGTATCACATTCTATGTCATGCTTCTATCTATCTAGCTGTCCTCTGCTGAGTCCCAACAGGGCCTCTTCAGCCTGCTTCAAGGTGGGGGAAGCCATCTTTTCAGGTCACTTCTTTCCTTCCCTGATATTTGCTAGGTCAGCCTCATCTTCTAGGCTGAATGGTTCAGCTATTAATTTATTATGATATTTATTAATTCAACAAATATTTATTAGGCCCTATACATGATAATAAAGTTAAAGGCAACAGACCTTTTCTCTTTTTATATATTGCATTTTTTTTCTTGAGTTTTCTACTATAAATTTTACTGAATCTAGGAAATAAAATATACATTTCATCTAGCCCCATTCAAACAATGCCAGATATTTTTATACAAAATTAAACCTAACAGATATTTTAAAATAAAGTATAATCCACATGGCACTAGATATTTATTCATCTTGTATGATGTCCTTATAAAACTAAGCAAAAGAAAACTAGATGCTTGATAGAATTCTTCATTTTTGATTATTTATTTTGGTCTTGCTTAGAGCCTAAGCTTTAGATAGATGCAATAAGAATGTAATATTAAGTATATTTCCCCCAATTATTATTATGTGTGTACCAAAATGGCCCCCCCCCCAAAAAAAAAGACCTGAAAGATACTGAGAAGTCCATGAGGAATCTGCCTTATCTCAAAGTAAAGACATTCACAGAAAAATAAAGTTTTAAAAGCTGTGTGTGGTGAAGTGAATGGACAAGAGATTAAGATCCTTGGTTAGTCAGAAAGAATAGCTTTCAATCTGACTCACAGTCAAAAACAATGTTCAACATTCCTTACTATGTATCTTTGTGACTTCCACCCTGAAGAACTGAGCCAAATTCTTTTAATTTTAATATTTGTATGTTGAAAATAACAATGTCATTGAATTGTTTACCTTTGTAAGCACTGTTAAGTTTTAATTTGGTTTTCTTTTTAGATAATATTTACCAATGAATGTTTTATTTGTGAAGCAATGTACAGATGTGAAGTATGAATATACCATTTTTAGTAAGATTTTCCTTAGCTAGACAAGTACTCTAAACTAAGCCGACAGCATGAAATCACCCTGGATCTAGCAAAATGAGCATTTTGGAATATGCATCCCAGATGAGAAAACAGAATTCTTTGCGTCTGGAGTTGTTTGTGCTTCAATGCAAAAACCACCACATTGCTTAGGACATTGAACAGAGAAATTACACCACATGAGAAGACTAGATACAATTTCCCACTAAACTATACTGGTTTAAGCCTAAGATGTGAGCTGCAGTATCTTCTCTTAAGGAACTATTAAGGGTAAAGAATTAACATGAACTGAGTGTCTACGATGTGCATTGTTTCATTTATTCCCTTAACATTCTGAGGCAGCTATTAGTGTCCCCATTACACTGGTGAGGGAACCAGAGCTCCAAAAGGTTAAGCCCACTGCCTAAGACCATCATGGCAGAGACGCTATTTAAACCTAGGTCGATTCGACTCCAAAATCCGTGCTTTTCCAACTCTATATTACTTTTCTTCCTCCTGCTTGTGTTTAGGTCTCTGTAATAAAGTCACTCGGTCAACCACAGTTGCTGCAACCTGTGACTCACTGGCAGGGCAGTTCACTGAGTGTTGTTCCCTGAGGACAGACTCACAACCACCCCTCTTTTTAATTTTACTTTTATTGATTTTACAGAGAGAGGAAGGGAGAGGGAGCGAGAAAGAAACATCGATGTGCGAGAAACACGGATGGGCGGCCTCCCGAATTCCCCCTACTGGGGATCCAGCCCGCAGCCTGGGTACGAGCCCCGACGGGCATGGAACCAGGGCCTCCTAGTGCACGGGAGGTGCCCAAGCAGCTGAGCCACACCAGCCAGGGCACAAGCTCCCCTCCTGCAGAGGCCCCAGCTCCGAGCACACGCAGCGCGGGGCGGGAGCAGGAATCCCAGCCCAGGACCCGGAAAGGAGACCAGACCCGTTTACAGCACTGTCGTAAAGCAGGCGTCCTCGAAAGCCGGGCGAGCAGCCCCGTGGGGAGGTTCGGCCAAGGGGCGGGGGCGGCCAGGAGGGGCAGGTGAGGCCAGCGAGCGGGGACAGTGGTGACCGATTAGAGGAGGCGGCGCGACGAGGGTTATCAGGAAGGCACAAGTAGGGCTTTGTGGTGAGAGGAGCGGGTGGAGGCGAGGCGGAGATGAGACGGGGCAGAAGCTTTGCCTAAGAGAACAAAGAAGAGTAAGTTGCAGTTTTATCTTCATGAGAAAAAGTGGAAGTTAGCCTCCTGCGACAGGGCGTTCCAACCCATTGTGTTGTGCCGAGATACTGGATTATCTCAACTGTTTGCCATCAGAAATGTGTAGGTTCCCGGGGTCACTTTTTAGGGGATGCTTAACGTGCCCGAGCGGGTGGGGCGTCTGTGCGCGCGGGCGGGGTGACAGCCACCGGCTTTCTCAGCAGGCAGCCACGGCCTTCCCTCCTGAACAGGGCAGACACGGAGGAGAAATAATTTTGCAAAGTAGGAATAACTCATCTCTTTGGGCAAATTATATGGGATTCGTAGATTTCCTGGAGGTTAATTATAGCTTAAAAATATAATATTCATCGCCAGGGCCTAAAAGTCCTGTTTAAGTTTGTTGGAAACTCGTAAACTTCCTTAGATACCCAAAGGTCGTACGAGGTTCACAGCCCATTTTATGGAAGTTGGCAGACCTTTCAGCAATGCTTGTGTTGGATTTCAGTTGAATTGCATGCAAACGTGGGTCGAGTTTCAAGGGAACATCGGGTTGTTCTTTCAGGTAGAAGCCAGGTGAAACTCTAAGGGTCTAAAGTGGGTTTTGCTTTGAGTTTCTTCTGGGTTCTGCTTGAACTTGACACTCAAAGTGAAACTCAGGAGATCTGAACGTCTTGCAAACTCCGGCTCAAAGGGAGGTTTTTGGAAACAAACTTGCATGTTGAAAATGCTGAGCTAACAGCTAATTGGTGCTTCAGTTTGCTTTACCCAAACCTCTGACTAGAGTTTCATCTGGAAAAAGGTTTCTCTTAGCATGTGTAGAGTTTAGTAAAGCTTTGCAAGAGGTCTTCCGTCTTGCTGACAGATAATCTGCAGTAGAATGCACAAATTGCCATAGTGCCAGATTGGCAAACACAGTCCCCAAAGCAGGCTTTGGAATGGATCAAGCAAGTTCTTATATCACATCCCCGAATTGGGATTATAGGCGTCTTGGACAGTCTATCTGGGCAATTCAAATGAAAGCTGAATGTGTTACCTGCGTTACTAGATAGTTGGTACTCTATAGATTTGACCACAGTGACATAAAAATATTCTCTTACTTGTTATAATGAATAACTAGAAAGAGAATCCTGGTGCCCCTCCCTATTAGACATATCCATAAAGACCAACATATAACGTCCTTTAAAAAAAGTAAAGCCACAATAAACATATAGGTGATTGGCTCATTAGGGGTTGGTGCTAGGGCAGAGGAGATTGAATTTACTTTTGGCAAACAACTCAAATACTAAATAAAACTTAACAGAAATGAGGGTTTTTTTAGAAAGGAAACAAGTTGGCAGAATTTTGGCATACCAACAAAAGGAAATCACACAAAGAAAAGGATTAGTCAAAATAAAGATCAAATGAAGATAAAAAATAAATTGGCTTCAACCCAGGAAACATTTGTTGCATTTTACAAGAGGTCTTTCCTTCCCCAGTATGAAGAACAGAGGAACCACCTGATCTTCCCTAAAGGTCATCACTGCGTGTTGGTGATGAAATACTCTGGAGCCCCTGAGAAAGCCCAATGCAGGTGCAGTATTGAAAAGAAATGAAAACCTCCTACTCCTAACACTAGAAATGACATGAAGGTAATGAATATTGGTGAGCAGACTCTAAGAAAGTGATGTACCAAACATTCATACTTTAGAAACACACAGTGGCTGCTTAAGCATGATGAAAAACAGTATCTGTCTCCCTGCCTATCTCTGCCTCTCTGTCTCTATCTATCTATCTATCTATCTATCTATCTATCTATCTATCTATCTATCTATCTATCATCTATCTATCTATCTATCTATCTATCTATCTATCTATCTATCTATCATCTATCTATATCTATCATCTATCTATCTATCTATCTATCTATCTATCTATCTATCTATCTATCTATCTATCTATCATCTATCCTCTATCTATCATCTATCTATCATCTATCTATCATCTATCTATCTATCTGTCTGTCTATCTATCATCTATCATCATCATCTATCATCTATCAATCATCTATCATCTATCTGTCATTATCTATCTATCATCTATCATCATCTATCTATCATCTATCTATCTATCTATCTATCTATCTATCTATCTATCTATCTATCTATCATCTATCTATCATCTATCTATCTATCATCTATATCTATCTATCTATCTATCTATCTATCTATCTATCTATCTATCTATCTATCATCTATCTATCATCTATCTATCTATCTATCTATCTATCTATCTATCTATCATCTATCTATCTATCTATCTATCTATCTATCTATCTATCATCTATCTATCTATATCATCTATCTATCTATCATCTATCAACAGAGTAGGCATTCTGGAAGATACTGAACTTTTTTAGACCTCAGAGGACCCTGTTTCATGCATCATTATGACCACACCATCTAATCTCTGTGGCCCAGCAAAAAATGAAAAGGTAGAAACCCTATTTCAAAAAGCAAGAAAAAATGCTGTTAAAGGTACTACATATAAGGCTTTTTCCTTTCTTTTACGGTTGCTCCACTTATGCTGTGTTGTGGGTTGTTTTTTTATAGATTTCTTATTTAATGTTATTTTAGGTAAAGAAAAATTAAAAATTGAAATTATTAGCATGAAATCTTAACACTTATCTTTATTTTGTGCACAGTCTAAGAACATTGACTTTGTATGTAGAATGACTAAAATCGCACTACAAGTATTTTGTAGTTCATACATATGCTTTCCATTCTTACCAGAACAGTGGAATGTTTCACAGAATTAACTCAACTGTTTTTATCACTTCTTGATATGCCCACCTTCTACCAACAGTCTACCTTTAGCTTACTGATGAAGAAGGACGGGCTGAAAGGAAGGGTAATGATGGGGTCACCCTATCTTTTCCTGAGCATAGAGGATTTATTGAAGGCTTGCTGGAGAAGATGACATCCAAAGATAGTAGGAGTAACTACAGACATGAGAATTTCAGGATAATATCATTCTGGTAAAGAGGCGATTACTACATGAGATTAAGTAAACTTTAACCCAATTGATGATTTTATTTTTGGCTTAGTTTTTTTTTTTTATTCTTGTATCTTTTGGATTCCTTGTAATCAAATGACACATTTTGTAAATGAGGTGTTCATATTCATCATGAGAATTAGATTGCCTCCAGCAAACGTCAGTGTCATTCAGAAACTTTCATCTTTAGGTCATAGATTATAAACCCAATCTTGACTAAACCATTCAGACAGATATTCAAGTTGTGTTAAAACTTGAATATATCTAAACTGAAATTGTACTAAGAATGCTAAATTCTAGACTCCGCAAAGGAGCTAAAAATGGACTGATGCTGGAAATTGAAACATTACTTAAATGTGATATGTGGCCTTTAGAGAAATTGAACTCCTTGATCCTTGTGATACTATAATCATTCTGCCTGTTTAAGGAACTAATTGAGGCTCCAATTTTAGGATTCTGTTAACTTTTGTGTTTATTGCACTTACTTATTTTTTAGGTGAAGAATACAAATAAGATTTTAATATACCCTTAAAAGATATGTTAATTTATGAGTTTGAAATGCATTTACTTGTTAGTTGTTTCATTATTTTATGAAAATAAACATACTCAGAGCCTAAATTACTCATACACACATGCACTCATTTTATTGATATATGTGAGTAAATAGTATATATAGACATATATAATTAAGGAGCTATTACACAAGAATAGGTAAGTTAGATGAATGTGACCAGGAAGGGGAAAACATTCTCAGGGCATACTGCAGTATCTCCTCAATTTTGTAGCCGTGGACAGTTGGGACATGCAAGTAGCTGATAGACTGGCTTCGCATGAAGAGATGAAGCGTAAGGCTATCTCTTGGGGAAAAGTCTGCAGAACCTGAAGAACTAATGGCCTATACACTTTTATTGGAGGCATAAGTCCAAGGGCCAGTATAGAAAGCACAGTTTTTCTTAACAACACAATTACAGTTAAATAGGTCATTTTTAAAAAACGAACTGAAAAAGAAAAGAGGAGAATGGAGGCTGGTCAGCCAGTTGTGTAGAGCATGTTTATAATCAGGGTATGAGTCCAGTCGTCACTGTGAACTCCTTGACCACAAATATTCCCCTAAATCATAACCTCAAAGCTATGCTTCATTAGTCATATGGAGAATCACAGAAGAAAATGTGGGTTAGTTTGTGTGAATGAAACACCACTCCAGGAAAAAACAGCTCAAAGTGTGTGCCCTGAAGACCATGGTTCAGAAACATTTCACACTAGGGAGAAACATTTTTATAAACAGCAAATACCATATGCTTTTCATTGTCAATAGTAGAGGTGGCTCTCCACCCTCATTCAGTTTCCTTTGTGACCAAGCATCTGGTCCCCAGCCACTACATAGCAATGACCACAAACCCAGTATTTAGTTGGTCTGTACTTAATTGTTAAACAGAAATAAATTGCCCACTTAAATTTTTATTTATCATGATCTAGAACTTACCTTGATTATATGCTTTACTTTTACCATTACAAGTCTGAAAAAGAAAGATAATTTTAATTTGACACACATTTTTGGAGTCAACTTCCGGGGCTATTTATTTTGTGCCTCTCTTTTTCACTTGGTAAATTTCTTCGTGAAAAGGACGAGCCTTCAGAAGCAAGTGGTCTGCTTCTGTGGTCTGTTTCCTTGGACCTGCCCGGCAGTGTCTGTTCGTTTCTTCACAGTCTGACCTAAATGCCACTGATAGTGGCACAGGTGTGACAGAGCAAGGGAAATGTCAACCACGTTAATTTGAATCAGTAAGTCCAACGCTGTTTTTATTCCTGGAGTTTTCACAAACTTTAGAAAGTGGCCAAAATTGAGCAAATAAATATTTAGTATTATTAAGAAAATAGTTTCACCTTATGGATTCCTGAAAGGATTTTGGGAAGACCACACTTTGAGAACCACTGCTGTGACAGCTATTATTTCCATAGATGATTAATAGCATTATAGAGAGCATCTTGTATACTTCCTCTTCACCTTGTTTGTTTTTCACTTAACAATGTATCTTGCAGATCTTTCCACACTGATACAAGGAAATTGTCTTCACTTGCTTTTATAATAGCCTAGTATTCCATTTTCTGGATTGATCATAATTTGTTTTAGCAGTTCTCTTTTGATAGACACTTGGGTCCCCTTTGCCCCATTACAAATTTTTTCTTTTTTCTTTTTTAAAATTTATCTTTATTGTTGACAGTATTACAGATATTCTCCCTTTTTTCCACCCCACATCTGCCCCCCCACAAGCCTTCACCACACTATCGTCTGTGTTCATGAGTTATGTATATATGCATATAAATTCTTTGATTAATCTCTCCCCACCCACTCCCCCACCCCCACCTTCCCACTGAGAGTCATCAGTCTGTTCCATGCTTCTTTGTCTCTGGATCTATTTTGTTCCTCAGTCTGTTTTGTTTATTAGATTCCACATATGAGTGAGATCATGTAAAACTGAATCGGGAAGAATCAGAAAACCTGAATAGGCCAATAACAACTGATGAAATGGAAGCAGCAATAAAAAAAAACTCCCAGCAAGCAAAAGCCCTGATCTGGACGGCTTCATAGGGGAGCTTTCTAATTCTTTAAGTTGTAGGGTTAGATAGTTTACTAAAAATTTTTCTTGCTCTTTGAGGTAGGCCTGTAGTGCTATGAACTTCCCTCTTAGGACTGCTTTCGCTGTGTCCCATAGATTTTGGGTTGTGTGTTCATTTTCATTTGTTTCCAGGAAGTTTTTTATTTATTTCTTGATCTTATTGGTAAGCCATTCATTGTTTAGTAACATGTTATTTAGCCTCCATGTGCTTGAATGTTTTTGAGTGTCTTTACTGTAGTTCACTTCTAGTTCATGCCATTGTGATCTGAGATGCTCGATATGATTTCAATCTTCTTGAACTTGTAGAGACTTGTTTTGTGTCCTAACATATGGTCTATCTTTGAGAATGACCCATTGTGCACTTGAAAGGAATGTATATTCTGCAGCTTTGGGGTGAAATGTTCTGTAAATGTCAATTAAATCCATCTGATCTAGTGTGTCATTTAGGGTCAGCTTCCTCTAATCTGCTGTTTATTCCTTCCAGTGTATTCTTTATTTCTGCTATGTCTTTCTTCATTTCTGACTGGTCGTTTTTCATAGTTTCCATATCTTTTTTCATGCTGTTGAGCATCCTTACAATCAGTATTCTGAACTCTGTATCCGATAGATTGCTTATCTCCATTTCATTTAGGTCTTTTTCTGGAGACTTCTCTTGTTCTTTCATTTTGAGCTTTTTTGTCTCCCCATTTTGGCTGCCTATTTGGGTTTGTTTCTATGTATTAGGTAGGCCTACTAGGACTCTCAGTCTTTTTGGAAGGCCTCTTGCGCAGGCTAATGTCAGACGCTGTTTGTGACTGGCATTGAGTACCCTGTTTGGAGCTATTAACAACCCATAGCTTGAGGTCCCCTCTGTTGGGGCTGGGTGCATTTGGACAGGACCAAGATGCATACCAAAGTCTGCTTTTCCTAGGCCTGGGTCCAGAGCAGATCAGTCAAAGACTCAAAGCACTCTGAGGTCTGCCTCTGCCTATAGACTGATTAATCTGATTCTCTTAATGAGCCTCAGGCTGTAGAAAATTCCACAGGGTGGGGGTGAGAGGTTTTCCAGCAGGGTGGGGCAATTGCTTCCCCCTCAGGGAAAACCTGCCTGGAAGGTAAATGTTTGCCTCTGAAAGATGTCCTCTGCAGTATGGGGGAATGACTCTGCACAGGAATCCAGAGGGGTGCCCTCTGAGATCTCTTCCCCCAGCCAGCGCCCCTGGACTCTCCTCACACAGCTCCAGTCCACTCTGCCCTCCCTCTGCTGGAGCCCAAGGTGAGTGGCTGCCCACGAAACTTTGTGTGTTGGTTCCTGCAGCTCCAGCCGCCTCTCCCTGGCAGACAGAAACCTGGCTGCTTTTCACAGCCAGATGTTATGTGAGCACCTTTCTCAGTTCTGGTGCTCTGGGCTGGGGTTTAGGCCCCAGAGTCCTCAGTGGGACCCCCACAGCTGAGATCTCCCTCCAGCCCTTCAGCTGCTGCCTGTGGGAGCCCAGCCGGCCCTCTCGCGTCTGCACTTCCTACCTGTCTCTGTGTGGTCTCCACTTTAGGTTCTTGATTATGAGGGTGCTCTCCAGCTCGTCTTCAGTTGCAGTTGATTATTCAGGATTGTTTTTCTGTATTTTAGTTGTAATTCCAGTTTGGTCCTGGGAGAGTGTCAGTGTAACTTCCAGTCAGTCCTCCGGCCATCTTTAATCTCCTCGAGAATTTTTATAAGGCTTTATTTGAGCAAATACTGATGACAGTTGCCAGGAAGCAAGATGTAAAATGCTCTCACAAATTTTTTCTATAATAAACATTACCAATGTAAATACAGAATTTTACATATAAGCAGGTATATTTCTAGGAAAAAATGGCAGAAGTGAAATCCAAATTGCAAGGTCTGGCCAAAGTGCACTTCGTGGAGTTTGCTCCGTTTTGCATGTCTACCCAAAATACATAGACTTTCTCCCCCAGCTTGCTGTTGGGACGTCTGCTAATCTAGTAGGTGAATAATATTATCTTAGCGTAGTTTTAATGTGCTTTTCTGTTGTTATGAGTAAGGTTGAACATCTCTTCATATGTTAGGACCCCTTGTATTTTCTATTCTGTGAACTGTAGGTTTTCTTTCAGATTGTTCATCTTTTTTCTTTCGGTTTCTAGGGGTTTTTAAAGGATTAGAGAAAGAATCTAGGGGCCTTTAAAATATTGCTCTGGCTGTGAATTTCAAATGCTGTATCTCAATTTGTCATTTGATTTTACATTTACTCATGATGTCTTTTGCCATGTAGAACTTTTCCATTTTTACGTAGTCAGCTTTATCAACCTTTTTCTTATCCTTGGTTTCTGCATTTTAAAACTTGGTTTAGAAAGGCTTTTTCTATTCCAAAGTTACAAAAAAAGAACTCACAGAAATTTTCTTCTTGTATCTTTACCTTTTATTTGATAGTTTATATTTAATCATTGGCACATTTATAGAGTAGCTTGGTGTATAGTATAAAAGATGAATCCAATTTAAGGTTTTTCTATTATAGGCCACTTTTCGCAACCCCACACATTGAAAAAGTCCTTATTTTCCACCCCAAATTGAGAAGTAACCTTTATCATGTAATAAATTCTTGAATATATGTGGCTCCAGTAGTATATGAAAAACTGAAATCTCATAAACTAGTTGGAATACATTGTAGCAATGCAAGAATCACTTAGTATTAGAAAATGTATTTATATAACTTATTAGATTAAAAGATCTCACACCCACCATGAGACCAGACAAGATACCTCCTGATAAATCAAGAAAATTTACTTATCTGGATGCTACAGAAGGAAGTCATTCCAATCAGGATATACAACAAAGAGGCCAGCCGCATTCTTTAACAACAGGACAGAACACTGGAAGTTGTACAGTTGCATACAGTAAGTCCAAAAGAGTGAGAGCTGCATGAGAACTCTTAGAAGTTCAACTGACACCCTCCAAACCCAGCCTTATATTTTTGAAGCTATGGCAGCTCTACAGAGTAGGGTAGATATTTGTGAGGGATCATGTCATCAAAGTTAGATGTATCATCAGTCTTGGTGGAACCCAATACACACTAGACTACTTGTGTATGGAGCAGGATAGTGTGGTTTATACAGTATGTTTATCCCCATCAGCCTCTTCAAGATGTACATCCTGTTTCAATTGTTTATTTGGAACTTAATGCTGTAGAAAAGGAAAAGCATCAGTTATAAACTTCTTTGGTGGTAATGATAACAACCTCTAAGCTGTTAAGACCCAACCTATAAAGAGAAAATACATATAATTATTTCAACAGGGATTAAAAACAATATTTACAGGTAAGTAAAAACTCATAAAAATAGAAGTGCTAATAAACTAGAACTTTACTGAGAATGTATAGCCAGCATTGTTATGGTAAAGAATTCCTACAAAGACAAGAATTTCTGGTAAGTTAGTCTGCTAGTCAATGTGTACCGAAGCCCCTAGAAAAAACTCTGAGAAAACAAAATCGAGAAGATAAATATGAAAAGGGAAGAGGTAAAATTGCCCCTTTCGGGAGATATGATTACCTACACAAGAAATTTTTAAAAAATCAATAGATGAACTATAATATCAAATATAAAAGTCCATTAAGGTGGCCAGATGCAAGATTTACAAACAAAAATAGTGTTTTATATACCAGCAATATCTGATAAAAATATAAAAGGAAAAAAGGCCCTATTCATGATAGCAACAACAAAATGATAAGATACTTAATAATAATTATCGTATTAAATGTGTGAGACTCATGAAGAATACGACCAAACTTTTCTTAAGGTTGTCAAAGAAGACTTTGCAAAAATGGAGAAATAAGCCATGTTCCTAGATGAGAAGACTCCATATTATATAAAAAATTAATTTTACCCAAATTAATGTATAAGGTTAATGCAATCTCAACTAAAATATTACTAGAATTTTAAATAAAATTTAACTCTAAAAATAATTCTAAAATTCAAAGGGAAAAATATGCAAAAATATTTTTAAAAGATTAAGGGAAAATTATAATTACTGGAGCTTGCATTACTCCCTATGAAAACATAAAGCTTTATTAATCAAAATAATATAATATTGCTATTAAAGTGACATAAAGATCAATGGATAGCACAGTAGTCAATCCTTGTTTATATCGTGAATACAGTAACTTAAATCTAAGGGGAAGGTTAATAAATATTATTGAAAAATTTAGTAAATGATTTAGAAAATTAAGGCTAGACTCCCTAACTTAATCCATACACACAGAGACATACCCAAGATTCAGATGGAATAGGGGCTATAGATAAACAAAAATAAATTAGAAGGTAGAAGTCAGATGATTTCTGGGATATGGGATGTGTTAAGAACCTGGCACATACTAGGCCCCCAATCAACAGGGCCTCTTTACCTTCTTCTTGCTGTCCAGCACAGGGTCATATTGTCTATAGAAATATGTTTAGAAAAGGTGATGATACCCTTTGCTCACCGTTTAATTTATCTTTTGCTGTGCTCTAGTCTCAGATCTAACCAAGAGCATCTCCATATGGTAGATTCTCTAACATATGGCTTATCTTGAAAAGAACAGCTTTTGCTTAGAACAGCACATTATGGATCAAGAATGGCCCTTTAGCATTGAATTTCTAATATTTAATTTGACTTTTTGTGCATGCCTCATATAGCCAGAGTGCCCATGTCTGGCACACAAACGGTTTGATCCATTTCTAAACAGTCTTAGTACTTTCTGTGAAACAGAGATGAGTAAAATGTTTGATGTCATTGAACCTGTAAGCAGTCTCAGACTGCTCTCCTACTGGGAAATGAAAATATTCAGTGATCCTAAAGAGTCTGTCTTCTTCAGAGTAAAGAGAAACTAGACGAACCATTGGGTGAAAGTAACCATAATAAAATGAAAGCATTCATTTGACTAGATGCTACTGGTTCTAAGACTAAGAGGTACAATCTATAGAAGAACTAGAAGAAAGTAGTTCTTTCTCTGTAGGCCCACATAATTTTAGCAGTGCTTTGTCATATTTCATGAATATATTTGTTGACATTGAAGTTTCAACATAAAACAGCTTTCAAAAGCTTAAGTCTTGAAATTTTTCACAGTCACTTCATATGTACCAACTTTCATAGACTAGTACATGTTCTGTGTCAGTGTGTGCTTAAGTATTTATTCCCTATTTGCTTGTTGTTGCTTGTTAATTTAACAGTTATTTACTGAGAACATTAAGGGGTTTTCTTTTTTCACTTTTGGTATGGGACCCTCCAAAGCAAGGAGTGTTGAATAGGGTTGCTGGAGTTATCAAAACCCAGTATGTTCTCTATGTACACCTGCTCCCCTTAAATCAGTGCAGATCTCTGTCACACCAACATTTTTGCTGATAAATTTCTCAAACACTATCTGGATGTTGTAAACATCTAATAATATGAATCAAACACAGTGCATATTGATTATGAAGTGAAATTGTAAATCTCACCATAAAGCCGATAAAATCAATGAAAGCAATGATAAAAAACAATTCTAATTTATAGACAAAGCTATTAACAAATGATGACCTACTAGAATTAGACCAATAACCAAAGAAGAAATAATCGACAAGAATGATAACATAATACTTTCTGTGTGTCAAGAACTATGGGGTATGCTGTGTGGGAACTCTTTATTATTCCAGAGAACTTTTTTTATTCCAAAAAAAGCAAAAGGAGAGAAAAGAAGGAACAAAGGGAAAAATGAAAAGCATCATGATGAGATTGGCCAACATTTTTGTCTTCTTTCTCAATCTGCCTTATTCTCCCTCCCATGTGCTGTCTCCTAGTTGCCGTGCCCCACAGCAGCTCGTCCCAGATGGCAGTGGGGGCCAGGCAGCAGGAATTACTCAACTTTGAAAGGTTTTCTCAATGTATGGATGAATGGATGGGTGATCATGTGTTTACTTTACTATTTTTAGGGGTTTGTTTTTGAAGCTAGATTATAGGCAGCATAAAAGAGCTAGGCAGCCTTTGGCCTACAGGTGTCTGTTACTACTATTGTATAATGAGACACAGAAACAATATGGCAAGTACCAATTCTGATTGGTGACACCACATATCAGATCACTTCTCTGCTCACAAGCCTCCATCTTCTTTCCACCTCACAACACAACATAACAAAGGAAAGTGAAATAAGTTCTTTTAGTGGTCTACGAGACCCTACATGATTTCACTCCTACTTACTATTCTGACTCTCCCACCTGCCATTATTTTCCTCTGTCTCTATAATCCAGCCAGCAACCTGCTGGTATACTCTTATCTCAGGACCTTTTCACCTACTCGTCCCTCTGCTTGGGTGTCCCTGCCCCTCAGACACCCACTAGGCTTTCTCCCTCATTTAGTCAGATTGCTGCTCAAACATCACCTTGCAGAGAGACTTTCCCTAACCATCCTTTCTAAGCAAGTTCCCTATTCCTATTCCCTAACTTTTTATTCCCATAACCAGAATTATTTTTTTTAATAGAACTTACCATCCTTTGTTATATGTTTGTTATTGTTTCTTTCTCCCAACCAGAATCTAAACTTCATGAGCTTGGATTTTGTCTGTGGCCTGTATTGCCAGTACTTAGCACAGTACCTGGGATAAAGTAGGTGTGCAAACCAGTGCCCCTCCCTTGGATTGTACTATTTAAGTGTACTCTGGCCCAATTTCAACCGCCAATGTGTGCATCTCTAAGCTTGAGGATGCTTTCCAGAGGCTGTAGAAGGCCATTTGGCCCACCTATGCATCAGGCTTGAGGATTTACAACCCTCTCCCTGCAAAGAACAACCCTTAATTGATGATTCTCAGCATTTGCTGCATAAACACTCTAGCTCCATTGCCCTTCCGTGAAAGGGTGGGAATAAGGAAATGGGGGAGTACTTCTAAGACTGAAATAGCTGTCTTCATAATGCCCTGTTTACTGACTGCCTTCCCTTCCCTCTATCATTTCTCTGCTCTTCTACAGTTTGCACCTCTCAAGTAAACTATTTACCTTCAGGTTCTGCTTGGGGTAACCAAAACCAGGACAATAAATATTGGTTATTGTTGAATGAATTATAGTCGATTCTAGATACACATTTAGAAAAAAAGGCAGAAGAGCAGCAAGATTCATCGAAGGTGGAAAGTTAGCTAAGCATCCAGGAGATGGGGCTACCAGCAGTAGGGAGGAGACAAGATGGTCATAGTATGGAAAAAAGGGAAAATGAATTCTTGGCAGCATCTGAGAATCTGTATCTGTAACTGAGTTCTCAGAAATCTACAAGGCTTAACACAGAAATAAGTACATATAATGCTGACTTCATGGGTGTGAAACCTGAGCAGTTGCACAGGGCTCCATGCTCAGAAGCACCCTCTACTTGGTTTAATGCTATGCTGTCGACACCTTGAAATTCTTAAGAATTTTTGAACAAAGAGTTCTGCATTTTCATTTTATTCTGGGCTCCACAAATTATGTAGCTAACCCTATGTGTACACCATAGTTTCTCATTACAGCCGAGGAAGAGGAACAGAGTATCAAGGATTTGGAATGAGAGAAATAGATTTTTTAGAAATAGGTGATAGGTCACTAAGAAATTCTCAGGATCTTCCAAATGTCTATTTTAATTGAGAGTGCTAATTTCTTGTTTCAATAATTATAGCAGTTCTGGTACCAGAAATAAGTAATTTAGCAATATTTAATGGCACTAATTATTTTGTATAAATCAGAAAACATTTTTGATCGGATGTAATGTATATTCTTAGTTTATAGTTTTGTTTTTTTCAGAGAAAAACAATACAGTTGGTACTAATTAGAAAAACTATGATGGAATACTTAACAGAAAGGTCATATTTGTCATCTTCATTGACCTGCAATATTTTATTTTTGTGGTATGTGCCCTATTTGCTGTTGCTGGCTGTTAAACTGATCACTCATTTGGCTTTCCAGTTGGAAGGGTGTCAAGAATTTTTGATATTTCCAGTTTGACAATTGGCAAGTAAGATGCTATTTTTAAAATATGCCATTTCGTTTATTTCCATTGAAAATAGTGGATATTTAAAATAGTACATTTAAATACTAAAACGATGCCTTTTGATATACAAAAAAAAGAATTACTGGAGAAAAAAAATGATCCCTTGTGGGAAATTTTGGTTTGTGGACTTTCAACCAGGGTGGCGAGTCAGTAAAGTATTGCAGCATTTTCCACTAGCTAAAAACAGATGCCATGTGATGATGGGTGTTACATCTGCAGATGACACCCACTTCAAAGAACAGGTGCCTCTAGATGTTTAAAAAAGAAAAAAGCAGCTCTTGTACCAGTCTATAGAGGCCTTCAGGAAATGATGAGTGGGAGCAATGGGAAGAGTGGCTCATTAGCAGCTCTGGGTCACTACATCTCAAAGGTAGATCAGGGCACTTAGGTTCTTGTTGCACTTTCTCCTGCATAAGCTGTCAATGTCAGGAGCTAAATTGCTAGATGTTAACTGTTATTAAAAAGTAATGACTTTAGCCCTGGCAGGGTAGCTCAATTGGGATAGGTTGTCCCTCTACCCCAAGGTTGTGGGTTCTATCCCTGGTCAGTTGCCATACAGGAGTCAACCAATGAATGCATCAATAAGTGGAACAACAAATTATCCCTCTCTCTCTCTCTCTCTCTCTCTCTCTCTCTCTCTCAAATCAATAGAAAAGTAATGACTTTAGATTCAAAAGAATGAAGTTGGACCCTTATCTTACATCATATACAAAAATTAACTAAAAATGGATGAACAACCTAAACAGAGCTAAAACTATAAAACTCTTAGAAGAAAACAAGGGAAAATATTCATGACATTGAACTTGATAATGATTACTTAGATAAGACAAAGGCACAGGCTACAAAAGAAAAAATAGATAAATTGGACTTTATTGAAGTTTAAAAGTTTTATGCATCAAAGGACATGGAGTGAAAAGGCAACACACAGAATGGAGAAAATATTTGCAAATCATGTATCTGATAAGGGATTAATATACAGAATAAAACTCTTCCAATTTAACACTAACAACAAGAAACCAAACAACTCAATCAAAAAATGAGCAAAGGATTTGAACAGACGTTTCTCCAAAGCAGATATATTAATGGCCAATAAAAAAATACTCAACATTACTAATCATTAGAGAAATTCAAATAAAAACCACAATGAGAAACTACTTCACACCCATTAGGATGACTATTACCCTAAAAACTAAAAAAAAAAATAGCAAGCGTTGGCAAGGAAGTAGAGAAATTAGAACCATTGTGCATTGCTGTGGGAATGTAAAATGGTGTAGCCACTGTGGAAAACATTATGGCAGTTCCTCAAATTAAATTATCATGTGATTCAGCAATTTCACTTCTAGGCATATGATCAAAAGAATTAAAAGCAGGGACCCTAACAGATATTTGTACACCAGTGTTCATAGTTGTATTATTGACAATTGCCCAAAGGAGGAAACAACCCAAATGCCCGTGATAAATAAACAAAATGTAATATACACATACAACAGAATATTTTTTGGCCTTAAAAAGAAATGAAGTTGACACATGTTACAACATGGATAAACTTTGAAAACATTATGCTAAGTGAAATAAGACAGATATAAAAGGACAAATATTGTATGATTCCACTTATATGAGGGACCTAGAACAGAAAGTAGATTAGTGGTAACTAGGAACTAGTGGAGTGTGGATTAGTTACTGTTTAATGAGTACAGAGTTTCCACTTGGGATCATGAAAGAGTTCTGGAGAAGAATAATATTGATGGTTGCACAACACTGTGAATGAGCTTAATGCCACAGAGCTGTACACTTAAGCACGATTAAAATGGTAAATTTTATGTTATGTATATTTTATACCAATTAAAAAAAGAAAAAACATCTTTTAATTGGTCAGAAAAAGATAATGACTTTATTAGTTTTTTTAATAGTAACATATGCATGTGAATTTTAGACATTAGAGAAAAGTACCAAGCAGGAAGCAACAAGTCTCCCAATTGCCTCACTTCATGATAAGCATAATTTCAGATTTCTCTCTTTGCATTTGTTTAAGATGGTTGAATGAATGGATAAATGGATTGGCAGTTGTATGGATGGAGAGATAGAACATAATGGGGTCATATTATACATACTACTTTTATATTAACTTTGTTGAGATGTTATTTCAAGGACAAATTTATACGTTGAATAAATTATCTCTGTCTTCTAATTACTTATCTCTGTCCCCTATTTTTCTAGTTATTTTAATTTATTTTTTTATCTTTTGGGTTCACAATGAACATTTCAAGCTTCTTATGGTTCAAGTATCAGGTAATTAACATTCATATATTTGAAAAAATATCTGCATACATATATAAATGCATTCATAAATACACTGTGATCTATAGATATTACAATCTAGAATGGTATAATTTTGGTTTTCAATTTATTTTATTTCTCAAGAGCAGGGGTTAGCATGCTTCTTCTGTAAAGGGTCAGAGAATAAATATTTTAATCTTGGTGAGCCACATATGGTCTCTGTCACCTATTCTTTGTTTTATGTTTTTTATAACTCTTTTAAAATGTAAAACAACAAAAACAAACCCAAAATACACACACACACCCATTGAAATAAAAACTTCAGTACATAAGGAAAACAGTAAATTAAAATGTAAAAAACAGTCTTAGGCTTCAGTCACAAGCCATACAAAAATGTTTTTGGACCCCTGCTCTAGAATCACTTTATCATCTCATTCTCTTGTTTATCAGCTTGATGTTTTGCTCTTTTTATTAAATCTTTACCCTTATTACATTGCTTTATACTCTTGAAAAATCTGCTTCTGTTGCTTTGTTATTTTTCTTTCAGACAAGGTACCTTGCCTACTTTTTCCCTCCTGCTCCCTCCCTCCCTCCCTCCCTCCCTCCCTCCCTCCCTCCCTCCCTCCCTCCCTCCCTCCCTCCCTCCCTCCTTCCCTCTCTCTCTCTCTCTCTCTCTCTCTCTCAGTTTGTTTCATTGCCATGACATTTCATTTCCTCTTGTTCATATTTTATTTAGACAGCTTAGTTCAAACACACTGCCTTGTATAACATAGTGTGGGTGTGTTCTCTCTCATTCTGATCTCCAGAGCCTATTTATTCTTTCCCCTCTGGGCTAATATTTGAGGGTATTTCTATTTTTCAGTTCACTTTTCCTGTAGCATAACAACAAAGAGATGAGGGGAGAGAAAAAGAGCCAGCTTAATCTGGACTGGTGCAGTCCTTGCTGGGAAATCTTGTTCTGCAGAATCTTTTTAGGGTGTTAAATGCCCTGTTCTATGGCCCATTCCAGCTAGCCAGAGGTTATCCCATCTGTGGGGCTTTGTCTCCACTCCAGTTAGCCAGAAATACAGCCCATCTATGGGCTTTGTCTTACTGCCCTGTAAGATGGTAAACCTTCTGCTCAGTCAAGCTTCTAAGTTAATTTTAGGTACTCTTGATTTTCTCTTGACTTTTCCCACAGCTCCAATAGGCAACTTAAGCCCACTCTATAAAAATTTTAGCTCATCTTTTTTACTCCTTACTGGTTATGTCTGGGAAATAATTAGAAGCTATACAATGTCATGTTGTGCCCATTTTTTCCTCCTATTCATGCTTTTTCTAATTTTATAGTCCAAGTTTATTCTCTTTTCCTAGTATGTTTGGAAGGGAGATTCTGTGATCCTGCTTTTTTCACAATTCTCCTCCAGAAATTAAAGAGAAAAAAAATCTTCACAGTAAAAATTCCTATGTGATCTACACCAACACAATGCCAATCAGTGTTGATTAATTATAAAAGCTATGGTAATTTAAATCAAATAAGTGTTATAGTACTTAAATACGAGTGCCAGATTACATTAAAATCAAATCATGACAACAATGAAATAGGAAGCATAATCTTGGGAAAATTACACACGTGCACATCTTCCCAACAATAAAAAGTAATATATACCAAGAGACAGTCTGATTTTAGTTCTCAGTGGAAGAAAGGACACCAAGGTCTAGAGAGAATGGTGAAGATTTCCTGTAGGAAAGGGAATGTGACCTTGAAGGACGCACAGAACTTATATATCTATTTCATGATTTTTAAGTTAAAAAAAATATTATTGGCCCACAAATTGCACTATTTTAAACATACCGTGATTCTGGGCCTGAATCAAATAGGTCAGGCTTTCAGATATACTGTGGGGAAAATCAACAAAATTTTATGACTAAGAAGAAATGAGTCTAACACCTTGTTTTCACTAAATGACTGCCCTAGAATTAAAGACATAGAGAAAATAATTCACAGCTTTTTCTAGTATCATTTTCCATAATCTACAATCTTAGTTTCTTCAATCAATCAAAAGTATTGCAGTTTTAAGGACTTTGTGGAATAAAAATATTTTACAAGGTCACTAATGGACAAATTATAGATCCTTAGCTTTATTTACTTATCAAATTTATTGGGATGACATTGGTTAATAACATTATATAAGTTTACATTCTATGATACATCATTTTTATATTGTATTGTGTGCTCATAATTCAAAGTCTAGTCTCCCTCCGTCACCACATATTTGAAATCCTTAGCTTTAAAAGTATGTTAAAATAACTTTTAAATTTATTTGGAAGAAAATCTGAGTGAGATTTGCTATGAAATTTTATAAAATGGAAAGCAGTGGGAGAGATTTGTCACATGAGATTTTAAAAAGTAATATAAAGCCACCATAATTAAAATAATATGGAATTAGTATAGGAATAAGCAAACAGCAATAGTACAAAAAGTACATAAACACAACTGAAAACAAGGGTGTAGTATGTAAATAAAGTGGTATTTTAAGTCAATAAATGGTCTTATAACAAAAGCCTAATCATTGAGGGAGAAGACATAAAATATATATTATATACATATCCTTTTATATAGGAATCTCTATGTATGTGTGTATTCCTACTTCAAGTAACGTTCAAAAATAGAAGATTCTAGAGATATTATGTTCTTAACTTTGGTTTCAGAGAGAGGAAGGAAGAGGGAGAGAGAGAAACATCAATGATGAGATGGAGTCATTGATTGGCTGCCCCCTGCATGCCCTCTACTGGGATGGAGCCTGAAACCTGAGCTGGGAATGGAACCATGTCCTCCTGGTTCATAAGTAACCCCTCAACCACTGAGCCACCCCAGCCAGGCTATGTTCTTAACTTTGGGATTAGCCCAAAAAACATATATGCATAATCCTGAGACACAGACAGCAGTGTAGTGATGGCCAGAGGGAAGGGGGTGTTAGGGCAGGGGGCGTGAGGGATGGTGGGTAAAGGGAGGAGGAAATGGGGACATCTGTAATAGTATAAACAAGAAAAATAAATTAGAAAATAAAAACTAAAATTTTTAAGTGCCAAAGAATAAGTGTTAATATTTTTATAATCTTTGGGTAGAGTGAGAACTTCTAAGTTTCGTGCTAAAGGTAACATTAAATTACATAAAAATGAATGAAAACCTTGAGGGTTTTTTAAATTTTTGATAAAAACATCAAAAATTAAAACTCAAAAGAAAAGAGACTGATGAAAAGATTGCTACATGTATAACAAAGAACTGCCTAGAGACTTCACAGAAATAAATAATTAAAAATGTCCAATATAAAAGTGATGAGGTACATTATTAGTTATTTCACACACAAAAAGAATATAAAATGAGAGATAAATATATTTTAAAATTTGAGTATCATTAGTAACCAAAAAATACAGGGCTTTAAAAACTAGAGAGGTATCATTTAAAAACCAATAGAATGGATAAAGATAGTTTTTAGTGATGTAATTTATTGTTGGCAAGGTTCATTCACTGCTGGAAGCCCTTTGAGAAGCATTAAAAACATTTAAAACCTTTGACCAAGTGACCCACTTCCAGAATTTTATCCTAAGAATTTGACTGTGTATCTGGGCATAGGAATTTTCATAGCAATGTTGCCTGTAAGTGAAAAAATTGTTAACAACCATATGTTCAGTTAACTAAATTACTGTGTATCCATGCAATAGAATTCCAAACAGCCTTTTAAAGTGATTTGTACAAGAATATTTAAAAACATAAAAAAACTATTATAGAAGTAAAATGCAAATTAGAAATATTGCATGTATTTTAAAACAGTTCCATCCCCACCCCCACCCCCTATTTCCCCCCAGGCCTGTGTTTTTCTCAGTGATGGCATTTCTGGAGATTTTTATTTTATTCTCTTTTCTTTGTAATTTCTAAAATTCTACCATGAGCTCTTATAAAGAGAAAAATGGTAAATTTTTGATAGTGTCTTAAGTTTTTGCCAGTAAGTGTCTTCTGAGGGAACCGCCCTGATAACATTTTGTGGTTTTGATATAATAATATCTGCTTTCCAGAGTGAATTTAACCCTGATGTAGTGTCAGGAGAATTCCTTAATCAGAAAGACCAAATTGCTTTGCTCTCTAAAACAACACAAAATTATTTTTGCAATCAGGCTTAAAGACAGAACTGAAAAATGGTGTGCACTGAAAGTATGATGCTGCTGTTAAGTAGATGTAACAGCTATTTAACTTCCCCTAATGACACAGAGAATAGCAATGAGTGTCTGCACGGGCCTTGCTGGTTGGAAATCTGAAGCCCTAGGTTGTAGTGCCATTTGTTCCATCAGCTAGAAGTATGCTCTACAGCTAATGAGAGTACTAATAATAATTACAGGCATTACTGTTGTGAACCACTTGATTATAATATATTACTTTCTGCAGTGCTTACTGTATTATCTCTAATCCTCACAACTTCTTTCTCAGGCTATTAAGTATTCCTACTTTAGTGATGAAGAAACTGAGCCTCAGAGAACTTGCTGACTGTTAACCCAGCTTCGAAGTTGCAGAGAAAGATATGATGGTATTTTTAGTTCGTTTCATTCACTAATATCCTAATTGTTCCAATAAACATCAGTTAACGGCAGTAGCTTTTACTTTGGTTGCAGTGGCTCACAAAGAAAGGCTCACTAAATTATGCAGACCAAAATACTTTCACTGATGTTAGAGTTTGCTTCAGCAGATACTTAATAAACATCTCTAAATATAAAAGTAGTACACATTAATTATGGCAGGAGTATATGATTGTTGAAAATGACCTTGCTCTGTAGAGGTTTAAAATCCAGAGTTGCCTTCGGACCTCAGGTCCTTCACTTATGAGCTGTGTGGACCTTGGGCTTTAGCTTCTCTGAGTCACAGTTTCTTTATCTGTAAAATGTGATAAATAATAATACCTATCTCAAAACTTGTGAGAAGGATTAAAAGAGTTATGTGTAATGTACTTAGAATAGTATTTGGCACTTATTAAAGTGCTAATATGTAGTTATTAAACAACATATAGATACTCATATAAATATATGTATAACCAGTCTAGTGGCTAATTATGTAATGTTGATAGTGTTTACCGAAGAACTGCATGTCTTCAAATTTTGTGTAATTCCTTCTAGTTGCATTCACATTTCTCTTGGCAAGGGCTCTGTGTATATACTGAACTAATTTATGCCTTTTTACTACTTGGTCCTCTGTTTGATCTGAAAAATTGGATCAGAAGATGTTACTGAACTCATCAGTCCATTGATTAGGTTAAATGATACAAGATATTTTTAAAACTTTTTCATTAAAAATATATATATTTTTAGTTCGGATCAGTTGTCTTCTCAGTAGCTTTCTTTGAATACAGTATTTTAAGGGAAAAATATAAGGGCTAAAAATCATAATTAGGGTCAAATCCAGAATTAGCTCTTATAACATGATCGTCCCGAAGTGTTTCTTTTAAATATGCTCCAGATACACAAGACAATGTGAATTGGTGTTTTCTATAATCTGGTGTAAGTTTGTTTTTGTCCTTTAAGATGCTTGAACACTAGCCTTTTTTAAAAAAATATGTCTTTATTGATTCCAGAGAGAGGAAGGGAGAGGGAGAGAGAGTGGTAGAAGCATCAACAATGAGAGTTTCATTGATCGGCTGCCTACCACACGTCCCACTGGGGACCAAGTTTGCAACCCCGGCATGTGCCCCGACTGGGAATCGAACCTCGATCTCCTGGATCCTAGGTCGATGCTCAGCCGCTGAGCCACGCCAGCTGGGTGAACACTAGCCTTTTAATGAGTTTGTGACATCATGCCAAGTTATGATTATATATCCTTGCCCAGCTTGGCAGGCACAAAGAATATATTTGTACATTTATAACACCAGAAAAGGCAGTCGTACTTCATAAATAATAAGAGTTATTAAACAAACATGAAAAAACAGAAGACTAGTGACTTGGTTAAGTACATGGTGTAAATGAGTAGCAGTGTTAATTAATTAATAAAAATCATGGCAAAGTACTGTTTTCTGCCCACTAAGTCAAATAATGTTAAAATACACATGCAGAAATGCACACTTTCTCTCTCAGTTTGGTTTATTTTCTATGATTTCATTATAATTCAAAAACCCCACATAGAACAACAAACTATGATGTTCCTAGTACTGGGGTAAATGTGTAGAATTATAAAAGGGAATGAGAACCACACTCAGGAGAGAATCTGGTCTTTGGAGGGTATGCTTTTGCTTTTCTTTAGAGTATTTCAGGTTATTTTCTTACTTATAAATAACCAGTCGTTAAAAAAAAAAAAAAAAAAAAAAGCTCAGTTACTTAGTGGAGAGTTCAATTGCATCCAATCTGCTATCAGATAAATTCACTCATTATGTAGTAGTGAGAATATCTGAAGTGGTTAGTCTTTCAGAAGATTGTCAGCCTCAGGCCAGGCCATTTTCACTTAAAATTTAACCATAATCATGCACATGTCAAAACTCATTTACTATGAAACCGATATTAGTTTTGAAATAGGTTAATACTTGTTTAGGTAAAGGCAGTGAAAATATTTCATAGACTTTTTCTCTCCCTCCCTCTCTCTCTTCCTTTGCTTATCTTTAAGGGCTCAATGTTTGAAATACATTGAAATATCACTTTTATAATATATCTTTAAAAATTCTAACTTTATAGCTAACCTGCTATTTTAAAAAAGTAGTTTTATTTTTTCCAAAAATGACCAAGAATGGCAATGCAAAATACTTCCAGTATTACGAAAGTGTAACCAAGTCTCGTGTTAGACTTGAAAGACTCAGAGTATTTAATCTTATTTATATTAAGCAACGGAATAAAAATCCAACAAAGCCTCAGGGTTTAAAAAAATTGTTTTTGGAAATAAAAAAAGCTTAATTTAAGCAGTAAAGATAATTATCATGCTTAAAAAATAAGTTGCAGTGAATCACCAAGGACCATTTTACTATGAGTCATAATGATATGTGGTCAGAATCTTGAGTAGGTACACTTTGCTTTTTTTTTAAAGAATACTCTTTGGTGGTTTTCTTCTGATTTCGGAGTTTTCATAATTTGGCATTGCTTTTTGGGACTGAGACTTTTCATCTCTAGAAGATTCACAACACTATAAATACAGTTCTTGTGGGTCACATGGTACAACAGAGTTGATCATACAGATGAGTCCCCTCCAATGTCACCTACTCAGCTCCTTTCTCCATCCCATCCTGTCTGTCTCATGTGCAGCTACGTACACTGTTCAGCTGATAAACAGGATGGTTTAAGGTGCAAGGTGAGAAGGAAAAAAGGATCATATGAAGTTTTTGAGGGTATTACATCTTTGTACAACCCCCTTGTGACTAGCATAGTTACTCTGCCCATAATAGGACATCAGTAAATACTTATTGACAAATAGAACGAATGGATAAATGAGTAATCTTTGAGAATGGCTCGTAGCCTCTTTTACTGCAATTGAGAAAGCAGTTTAATTAAAACAAAATTGTAAATAAATAAGGACATCAGAATAATAACATGTTAATAATACATTATAAAACATAAAAGACTTTCACATAATTTATCTCATTTAAACCTCAAAAAACTTTTATTAAGGAGGCAAGTGCTATTATAGGTAGGAAATATAAGGTTCAGGATCAAAAGATGACAATGCTTTTCTTCAATATCTCACTAACAAAATAGCAGCCTCTGGAGTGTCTGTCCCTGGATAGCATATCATTAGTTGTGGTCATTGTGGTGAGCAACAAACTATTCTAAAGATTAGAATCACACCAGTTTAGGGATGAAATAATTAGTTCAACAAGTAGCCTTTATGTGTATGTGGACAAAGTGGTGGGAATGGGATGGGATAGAAGATTATACACTAATATTACACAAACAATGAACATTTGATGAGGACTTACTATGTGCCAGGCAGTTTGATAGGTCTGTTGTCATACATTTTCTTCATTTTGCAAATGAAAAAAATTGAGCTCTTAGAAACCGAGTGACTTTCCCAAGGCCTCACAGCAAGTATGTGGCAGGGATGGAATTCTGATATTCAAAAAGTATGTTAAAGGTTCCTGTCTTGAAGTGCTTGAAATTTGACTGAAGAAAAAACCATGAGTTACGCACATCAACTAGATAAACAGAGACAAACTCGTGTCCAAATTAATGATTCAAACAGCAGATATGTATGGCATGAGCTAGAGTGGTTAAGTTCTTAGGAGAGGTGGAAAGCTTGAGCTGACCCTTGAAAGGCGAGTAGGATTTAAATAGTTTGCATGTAAGGGAAAGGTGTTTCAGGCAAAATGAAATGCATCAGTAAACTGCTGATACAGGGGTGAACGTGACAGAGTTAAGGGACAATAAAACACCTGGGAAGATATTGGTGATTATTAACTACTGCCATCTTACATGGTTTAGGGCATGGTGCTAGATAAGTCAGAAAATTCAGAGGCATTTGACATGTGATACAAGGGGTCAGAGAGGGCAATCAAGGCCTGAGTCGGTTGATGGGTTTCAAGGGTGAGTGGGATTTTTAGCTCAATTCTAACAAACTCCTAGAACTTAGTTATGCATAGAAGAGTGAAGAGAGAATGCTCGCAGTAAAGACACACAGTAGGTCTACTGTGTGTTTGTGGAGAACAACATTGCTAGGGGCCTTTAAAGGCATCTTTTTTCATTATCTTGCAGATTCCAGGCTAAGGGGTTTGTCCTATTCAGTCAAAATTTTGAACCATTAAAAGTTGAGACTTTGGCTCAGCTGGGCGTGGCTCAGCGGTTGAGTGTAGACCTGGGATCCAGGAAATCGGGGTTCGATTCCCGGTCAGGGCACATGCCCGGGTTGCGGGCTCAATCAATGACTCTCTCATCATTGATGTTTCTATCTCTGTCTCTCTCCCCCTCCTTTCCTCTCTGAAATCAATAAAGATATGTTTAAAAAAAAGTTAAGACTTTGTTTTTGTAAAACCAACACAAGAAAAGAAAGAGAAGCTAGAGTTAGAATCATTAGGAAGCTATTAAAATAATTAAGCATTAGCATGTGAATGGGCAGTGGAAAAAGGAAAGATAGATGGAAAGATCTAAAGCCCTATTGGGCAAGGATTGAGGAGGAGGGAAAAGAACCACAGGGTGCTAAAGGTTCTGGAAACTAGTAGTCTCAGGGCATGTTGGTCATCTGCATGATAATCTGTAATATTCACAGGTCTCCATATTTATGTTCTTTCACCCTTATTATGAACCTATGGAGTGGATGTCATATTTCCTGCCTACAAAAGAGGAAACTGTGAGAGTAACCCAGGGACCCCAGAGGCAGGCCAGTAATGCCAGTAAACATAGGAAATTATTGGTAGGGATTATGAAGAACTGGAAAGCACAATTCCTATCTTCCATATTTCATAGATTCTCTTTGTTTGTATTTTATCATTTCTGAAATTGGGGTGCATCTTACAATCCTGTAGTCACTGTCAGTGAGGTGACAGTTGTAATGTAGTTGTCATTGCCGGAGCATGCACGAACTTGTCATAGCTGTTTGTATTATGATTGATTCAATTTAATTACATGCATTGTTGACACTATATGTATTGAAGTTTAATTGTCATATAAAATGTCTTTTAAAAGAGTATAATGGTATTTTGCATTGAAAGTAAAGGTAAGTTTGTACAAAAGAAGGCATGTAAACAAAGCAGTGAAGCATACTTTTGATATTAGCTGCATTCATTTTTCTATTGCTTCTATAAAAAATTTAAACAACACAAATTTATTATCTATGGTTTTACAGATCAGGAGCCTAACACAGGTTTCACCAGGCTAAAATTAAGATGCTGGTAGGGCTGCCTTTCTTTCTAAAGATTCTAGGAGAAAACCTGTTTCCAGCTTCTAGGGGCCTCACATTCCTTGTGAGTCCCTTCCTCCGTGTTCAACACCAGCAACAGCGGATTGACTCCTCAAATCACCCTTCTCTAACCCTTCTTCTCTATTCTTATCTCTGTCTCACTCTGACTTTACTAGGAAATGTTTTCTGGTTTTAAGGACTTATATGATTAGGTTGGGTCTACCTGGTTAATCTGGGATAATCTATCTACCTTAAGGTCCTTAACCTTAACTTTTACATCTTAATCTTTATATCTGTAAAGTCTCTTTTTTCCATGTCAACTAAACATATTTACAGGTCCAGAGGATTAGGATTGAGACATCTCTGGAGGCCACTATTCTGTTTTACTACGTTCCATAAAGCAAATATTTATATTTTGAGAAATGACCACAGCTCCATATTTTCTTGCGAAACAACACCAATACTTTAGGGGACCCCAAAAAGTAAGTTATCACAAAGCAGATGCAACTATATTGTATTTGGTTACTGAGATACTTGCAGAAGATTTTGTCACAAGCAAAGCAGTGCAACTAAGTGAATGGGAAAGTGCCTAATCCCTCAGAATGTATATAAAATGTTTCAAAGCCAAGAGGCTATCCTAACAAGATTTAAAATATCAAAAGGATAATGCTTTTCTAGACCCTTTAATATCTGGGCCATATAACTTCTCACCGTTTTAGTGTCTGCATTTGTTTAGCATTTTTTGCCTAGTTAAGTTCTAACATATTTCATCCTGCCTTTATTAGAACTGTAAGTTGTCCTCTCTCTGTCCCTTGACCTCTTATTATAAAGAAGAAAAGAACCATCAAGTTTTACAAGTCAGAGTATGTGTTATTCCTGGGCAAGAATACGTTAGTGACAATTTCCAGTGTGGGTGGATTTGAGCTTCTGAAGGATGACTATTTTCCAGTTTGACTTTCTATCGACATCAAAGACTCTATTGTCATATCTGCCCCCATCTACTGCTTCAGCCTTATACCTATTATAAAATATGTTCTCAACCTTAAGATCTTTTACAGAGGTCTTGTTTCATATAGTTAAGTTTATAGTTCATCAAATAAAGGCTTTTTGAATACATGCCTGTGCTAGAGGCTTCAACATGGGTCAGTGTATGGTGTTAATTCTCAGAGTGTGTCCAGGACGTGTATATCCCATTACTGGGAGCTGGGTCTCATTTGTTCCCAGTAATGTCCACCAGGTTAACACTCACTCAAGGTATAGTCTAGACTTGACTCCATCTGTTATCAGCTGTACCAACGTCAGACTCAAAGATTTCCTAACATGGAGGCTACTGAAAGCTCCGAAGACTCTGGTAAATGTTAGAAATACTGTAACATGTAGAGCCTCCCAAGGCAACTGCTTTGAAGAAAACAGTAGTCACTTAGATAATTGGCTTCTGGTGCTTTTATTTACCAAAAATCAATGTTAATTTTTAGTCATATTTGTGTGAGAGTTGTGATTAAAACTAACCATGATTTACATCTAAATCTCTAGCTCCTATAGATTTTCTCAACAAATATGATTGCTCAGTAAATGGTAGCATAAATACATGACTGAAAAGTAAAATACTGTTAGGCATAGCAAAAATCTAAAGAGGAGCCGCTGGTTAGATTGCGAGGAAATAAATAGTTAAGTCTGAAGCAGATAACCTGCTTATGCAAATTTCCAGTTCCCCTTCCAGGACTTCTGCTCCCCTGTATTGGGACCCCCCGAGCCTGTTTCTGCCGGTTCTTATCCTTGCTTATAGTTAAAGGTGTTGGCTGATAAAGGATTAAAGTGCCAGTTTCTGGAGAGCTGGTTTACCAGCTCACCACTGGTGTGGGAAATTTCTATCTCCCAAAGGAATAAATATGCTCTGACCCTCAATTAATATTTACTCGCTTCATCTCAGCAGACTCCAAGCCAGGTCAGCTGCTCTGTCACTTAAGAGCATGTCAGATTGCAGATCAAGACCTGCACTTGTTAACAGCCATATGTTGAGTGCCTGCTACACACTGTGGGTACAGCGATGACCTAAGTCAGGCACAGGCCCTTGCTCTCATGGTGCTAACAACTTGGTAGAGGAGACTGGTGTTACTCAAAGAAGAACATAAATAATTGTAAAATTCAGCGTGGTAAGAGCTGTGAAGGAGAGATACACAGTATTACCAGCATGTATGAAATGACAATTTGACCTGGCCAAGAAAGGAAGGAAAGGCCTTCCTAAGTGATGATTCCCAGAGATTTAAAGAAATAACAGGATTTTAGTAGACAAAACTGAGGAGGTACACAGTACCTTGCACACAGTAGATGCTCAATTAAGATAAATGGTGGGTAAATTGTGTCCTGCTCATGTACTGGGACCTCTGTTCAACTTTGATAGCAGTTTTCTGGGAAACCTGGGTTTCTTTTGATTTCAAAAGCACATCGTTCTGGGACAAGAGCTAGAGGTGTCTTTTGGGCCCCTCTATTGTCTCTTTTAAAAACTGGTTTTCAGGGTCCGTTAGCACCTGCTCACTGGAAGTACTCCAGCTCTGTGTTAGATCATGTGATAGGAGAGACATGGCCTTTAGCTACACACCAACCACACAAGTAGCTGTGGTTTGCCTAGTTAAAAAAAAAAATCTACTTTAGAAGCCCAGAAACTGCCTGCCTCTGGAGTTGTTGTGACACTGTCTGTCTTTATGTCTGGCAGTTTGGCTGTTTGTTCTCATGTGTCCTGTGACTCCTGTTCTGTCTTGTCCCTTTGCCACATGGTTTACACAGGTAAAATTCTCTCAAGGAAAAAAACACAAAAACCACCACACGGCCATTATTAAAGTAGTGGAACTTAGGGTTTGTATGTAATTATATGTGGGATGTCAGAA
Organism: Miniopterus schreibersii; assembly: GCF_964146895.1. NCBI lineage: Eukaryota > Metazoa > Chordata > Mammalia > Chiroptera > Miniopteridae > Miniopterus > Miniopterus schreibersii. The sequence goes on along the minus strand of NC_138107.1, from coordinate 72,350,286 downwards.
TATTTTGCTTAAAGAAGTCAAACATAATTGTAATAAATAGTAAAGGTATTTATTATTGTTTAGTGAAAGGGCAGAATGTCTTGGAAAGGAGGCAGGACACAAGTGTTATTTGGTGAAAGTCATTGGTAGATATGCCAACTGGCACCTGTTATGGGTGATTCTAGCTTCCTCGTGAATGGACAAAGCTCATGCAAAGAGGCACAGGTTCCAAGGTTTACGGTTGGGAAGGGGAAGGAGATGGTTGTCCTCAACCATCTGGCCCAGCTGTGTAATTCAACCATCACTGCTCTGATGTTTAGCCCTCAGCACTCTCAGCTCTTTCTTTTTCATTGAGTCTCACAAAAGGATAGGAACATGTTATGTCTTAATTCCTATGACCATGACATTGCCATAGAACCCAAAGTCTTTCTACATAGCCATCATAAGTACTATGGTCTGCTTCTTAATAATTATCTATATAATGGGCAGAAAGAGGCCCTCCTAATATTAATAGCACCCATATATTGAATGTATGCTGTGTGCCAGGTATTAGGGTTCACCCATCATCCTGTTATTCTAACAGCAATGCCTTGAAGGAAGTATCATCTCCACTTTATAGATAAGGAAACTGAAGTGTAATGATAGTAAATAGCTTAAGAAAATGCACTCACCCAGGGATTTGTGTGTAGATGTGGCTCTAAAGCCTGCACTCTTCCTACTGTGCTAAAATGGTATTTTTGTTTCTTGGTTGTTTTGTTTGTCTTTTTCTTGGGGTAAGGGCATAGTCTAGTCATTGTGGATAAGAATTTGGAATCAATTATTAGTTGTTCTTTCCAAATCTCAGACTAATTTTCCCCAGTTTTAGCAATGAAGTAGCCACAGTAATATTCAAGTGATGGGTTGAGAATAAATTTCCTTATCTTCCAAATGTAGCTGAAGTAAAAATAAGTGTCATTTTTTTAACACATCATTTTAATATAAAGATATTTGAGGGTTTACAAGAGCCTGGCATGTACAAGTGAAAGTGATCTGTGCCGAGTTCCTGCTGATGGAATATTTTAAACAGAGTCACCGATACTGACTTACCGTGATTATCTTTGAGGCTTTAAAATCCAGAGTGTAGAACCACAACAATAGTAACAGACACAAGGTGTGTAATATAGAAACACAAAATTGAGAGACTTTATCAAGTTCATAATAAACTTAGAACCCAGCCAGCCTGGAGGAAATTATCTAAACAAAAAGAGAAAATGCAGTAAGAGAACTACCTTGGGGGAAAGCAAAGTAAAAGCAGTTGAATTTGCCTTCTTTTGGTATGATTGCACACGCAGAAACACATTGCAGCAGCATCCTGAATTAGGTGATCTTCATCAGGTGATCCTTAGAGTCAATCCATGGCAGCACATGGGTCTGTGTCTGTAGCCGTGGATCACACTGGCAGGAAATGTGCCAGGGATGTCAAATCAGCAGGTGCCATCCCAGACCCTCCTGCTGAGGGGCTCCCTGCTGGCCCCAAGGAACATAAAACAGATCTTCTGAATTGGTTATGGACCCCCAGGCCTAAACCAAGAGCTTAACTAGAAGTAATTTTAAAGCCGGGCTTATTTATTTGTGGGGAGGGGGAGTTCCAAGTTTGACTCAAAGACATATACCAATGTTGCTGTTTTAAAAAGTGCGTTGTAATCACCGTCCTTCACCTCTTATTTATCCTGGATAATCTTTGCTTTGACAACCCAAAGCCAATAATATAGATTGTTGTTCTTTCTTAGGGTTTTCTTGGTGAAATGTTTCCTATATATAATTTTTAGTAAAAGGCACCTCTAAGGTTATAGTGATTTTTATGCCTGCTTATTTTGATGATTACAGCATCTCCACCAAGTTTACAAGATTTTCCATTAATTTTGATGTTTTCTAGGAGACCGTGCTTTAAATTTGCAACATACATTCCATTCTCAACAGGTTAGGTAAAGATTGAATTTCAGAAACTATTTATTTATTCATTCATTTATTTTTTGTCACTCTTTACCAAATTATGGTTCTTATATTTGACCACTATAAACACCACTTCTAATTAGGTTGCTTTCATGACTATTACATCATAGACAAAATATGTTGATTTTAAGTAAATATTTATTTGGGACTTTTCTTCTGAATAGGTGAAAGGTTGAGAAGCTGTAAATAAAACCTACAAAATATTGAAGAAAATATTCATTTTTAAGCCATCATACTTACTGAAATTATATGATCAAATGTATGAAAACACTTAAAAATTATTCTCGTATGTTTCCTTCACAGCAGGAATCAAGCTAATATCTTCCGTGATTAGATTGAAAGGTTTCCTTGAGTGTTACCTCAGTGAATAGTTCTAAGAATTTTGAGTACTTATAAAAACGCCTTGTAGTCTGGGATTGCTGAAGCAGAAATTATTTATCTCTGAAGAATGTACTTAGCCTTAATTTTCAATTTATTCTTATATAAGCTCTTTGGTTCATAGCAAAAGATGAGGAAATAGAACATTTCTGAGAACTAGACACTAGAGCAGAATAAGGACATTTCAGGCAAGGGGATGTTAGATAAAGAAAAAAGTAAAGAGGAGTTTCATTATAAGTATAGAATTTTAAAACATAAAAAAGAAATAACCAGCCTGTTTCCACAGGCCATGCTGTGTGTCCCCCTCTAAGCCCTCAGTTGAGGTGTTTGTCACTGCATCTCACCTCTCTTCTTCATCAGATGTTTCAAATCACTTATTTTTAAGAACATAAACCATATTCTCTGCAGTTAATGACTATGCAAAAGTGGCTTATTTTTTGAGTTTCTTTATGTCTTTGTAATTTTTTTCTCTCTGCTAGGTCTTCCAGATAGTTGTTGTTCCAAGAATCTGCTATAAATCAGTATTCTCAGATGTCAAGCCTTAGGAAGATAACCACAGTGTGCTGTTGATGGCCCTGCAGACGATCTGACCATAACACCTCTTTATTTTTACTTTTATTAGGAAAGTATTCGTATATTTTTTCAAAGGGCAATAAAGTCTATAGAGCAACAAAAACAGACATTTTAAATGATACCCAGTGATATAATGAATACTTTTAGATTGCATCCAACACTGAAAGCATGCATGAAAGAATGAGATACAAGGAGATGTGTGGGTATCATGGTCATCTCATTCTTTTTGGAATAAAGTTTTCTTTGCTTTTGTTTGCTGTTTCTCTTTTTAAGGAATTATAACGGAGGAGAAATAGACACCAGAGGTGTTTTTTTTTAAAGTTAGTAATGGGTTAAATAAATACATTGCTGTATTTGAGTAAATCCTATTGGATAAGATATGAAAGTTTTCTGGCAATTGAATAAAAAATTGAGTAATCATAGTTGCTTGTCCATTATGAAAATTCAGAAGGGACAAACACTTGTCTTACATACTGTGGATACCTCTTCTCACAGCTTTAGAACAAATAAAAGACAAAGCTTCAAAAAGAGTAAAGGAGTTTCTACTGCACAGTAATAGATCTTTAAACTCTTTCAGTTTTCAACAAGTATATTATGAGATCTGGAAATGAAATATTATTGATGTACTATATATTCCTTTGCTGAAAGAGGTTTTTCCTATTACTCTGAGAAACCCATTCAAGCTAGCTTAAACAAAGGGTGGGTGTGCCACCAGTTCGCCACTCACCTATTGGTTACATACACTTCTTTCTTTCCCTTCCTTCCTTCCTTCCTTCCTTCCTTCCTTCCTTCCTTCCTTCCTTCCTTCCTTCCTTCCTTCCTTCCTTCCTTCCTTCCTTCCTTCCTTCCTTCCTTCCTTCCCCTCCCTCCCTCCCCTCCCTCCCTCCCTCCCTCCCTCCCTCCCTCCCTCCCTCCCTCCCTTCCTTCCTTCCTTCCTTCCTTCCTTCCTTCCTTCCTTCCTTTTTTAAAAAATATATCTTTATTGATTTCAGAGAGAGGAAAGGAGAGGGAGAGAGAGACAGAAACATCAATGATGAGAGAGTCATTGATCGAGCCCACAACCCGGGCATGTGCCCTGACGGGGAATCGAACCCTGATCGCCTGGATCCTAGGTCGATGCTCAACTGCTGAGTCACACCCGGCCCGGCCGTACATTTCATTTTATGCCATTACAAATGAGAGCTGTAATCAGCATCTTTGTACATATATCCTTATACTGGCTTTAAAATAGATTTCCAGTAGTAAGATTGTTCAGCTAAAAATATATGTATATTTAAATTTAAATTTTAATAGATCCTATCAAAATGCTTTCGAAAAATGTGTCAATCATTCACATTTCCAGATACAATTTCTCTGCATCCTCACCAGTAGTAAGCATTAGTACTTTTAAATTTCAGCCTTATCTGACAGGGTAATGTGAAATCTATAAAAATGACTAGAACTAATAGGGGAATTTATCAAGGTTGCAAAAGACAAGGTCAATATAAAAATTCAATTTTATATTTTTACATTAGAAATAAACAAGTTGAAAACAAACAGATTACAATAGCATGAAAAGCATGAAACACTTAGGGGCAAGCTTAACAATATATATGGAAGACCTGTATATTGAAAATTACAAAACAGTTCTCAAATTGATCTATAGAGCCAATACAACCCCAAACAAAATATTTACTTGGTGGTAGTGGCCATATTTGAATAATTAGAAGTAATTTCTCATAATCAGATCGTATCAGAATGTTAAAACATAATGCCTAATTTTCCCTAAGAGTTAGTAGTCAAATATGAAAACCAAACAATGTCTGATACAATACAAACATTTTAAATTTATTATTCAAAATACTTAAACATTTCTCTTAAAAGTCAGGTAATCTTATGTCCTGGTTAGCCAGAGAGAGTTCCAATGTATACCACTTGTCTTCACATAATTATTAATAATGTTCTCTGTCATTCTCAAAACTACTTTTGATGACAAATTATATGGTCATCTTACATAATAGGAGTAGTGGTTCATTTCACCACATTAAGCAAAAAAGTTGAATGAAATTTTATAATTACTACCAGTGTTTATGTTAACTTGCTATATTCTCATGTAACATTTTAATTCCCTTGTTTGTATATATACACTTTGGGGCAAAGGTAGGTTTACAGTTGTGAGTACGTGAAACACAGAGTTTATTCTTGTATTATTTATTAATTATTGTATTATTTTTCATATGAACTATAAACTTGCTTTTGCCCTACTGTGTGTGTGTACATGTGTGTGTGTTTTTGTTATTTTCTTAGTGCTTTCCTTGGGGATTATTATTAGTATGTAAATTTAAAACCTGTTTGTTTGTTTTTTGATTAAGAGTGATTTAATTTCAATAGTATATAAAAATTTTGCTGCAATATAGCTCTGTTCCCTCCACTTCCATTGTACTGTTATTGTATTAGATATTACATCTTTATAGATATAAGTGCCTAAACACAGTCATGTGATTGTTACTTATTCAGCTGTATTTTAAATCAAATAGGAGAAGAGTTACCAAATTAAATTCATGTATGCTGTCTTTTATATTCACCTATATATTTTCCTTTACTGGTGTTTTATTGCTTCATATGGATTATAATTACTGTCTAGTGTTCTTTCATTTTAGCTTGAAGGCCTATCTTTAGTATTTTTTCTGTTTTGTTTATTTTATGATGTCTTAATTTATTCTTCATTTTGAAGAATAATTTTGTTGGGTATAGAATTATTGGTTGACAGTCTTTATCTTTCCTCACCTTGAGTATGTTCTTACACTGCTTCTGGCCTTCATGGATTCTAGTTAGAAGTCGGGTGCTATTACTGAGGATCCCTTGTACATCTTGTCACTTTTCTTTCCTGCTTTCAAGATTCTTGTTTTATCTTTGGCTTTTGACCTTCTGATAATAATTTATCTAGGTCTTGATCTCTTTGAGTTTATACTTCTTGAGATTTATTGAGCTTCTTGAATGTGCAGATGGTTTTTCATCGGATTTGGAAAGTTTTAAACAATTACTTTTTAAAATATTCCTTCTGCTCCTTTCTATCTCCTTTCCTTCTGAAACTTTCATTATATTTATCTTAGTACAATTGATGTTTTCCCATGGGTCTCTAGGGCTCTGCTTATTTTTCTTCATTCTTTTTTCCTCTGTTCTTTAATCTGGGTAATCTCAACTGACTTACTTTCAAGTCCACTGATTCTTTATTCTGTTAATTCAAATTTGATACTGAGCCCTTCTAGTGAAATTTTCATTTCAGTTATTGTAGTTTTCAACTACAGAAGTTCTACTTGGTTCATTTTTCATAATTTCTACTTCTTTATTGATATTCTTTATTTGATGACACATCATTCTCATACTTTCCCTTAATTCTTTAACATGGTTTCCTTTAGCTCTTTAAACATATTCATAATATTTAAAGTCTGTCTGTGTTTCCTCAGTCAATTTTTATTGACTACTTTTGTCCTGTATATGAGCCATATATTCCTATTTTTTGTGTCTTGTAATTTTTTATGTTGAAAATTGGACATTTAAAATAATATAATGGGGCAACTATGGAAATCTTGAAACCCAAGAGTTTGTTGTTGTTGCTACTGCTGTTTGTGCCTTTAGTCACTTTCCAAACTCATTCTATGAAGTTTGTATAGTTTGTTGTGTGTGGCCACTAAAGCCCTTGCTCGGTTAACTTAGTGGTCAGCAAGTAATTGGTTACAGATTTTCTTAAATGCCCCAACTAGTGAATTTCTACCCTTTGCTGAGGGGCTCTGTGTATATGTATACATATGTGTATGTGTGTGTGGAAAGCCATACTTTCAACTCTAAGGCAGAATTTTTATTATGTAAAAAAGGAATTACTTTTATACCATATCATGTACCTTCTGTGTCTGAAGTTAAAAGCATGTAAAAATCCCTAAAACATTTTTAAATAACAAAACTCAATGCTACTTCTCTCTAGTTTATGCATTGCCTTTGTTTTCTAATTTTAAAAAAATGACTGTCTTACTGCACTCAGACATCAAGGACCATGTGGCAATGCTTACAAACACCTTCTTTCTACAGAAAAATACTTGCTGTTCACAGAAATAAATGTGTTATGCTTACATTAGACTAGAGTATAATAATTGAGCAGGCAGAAGTCTTGAACAGATTGTCTGTTTAAATATCATTATTAGTACAGTATAAAAAAACCTTACAGGGGAAACTATGCTTACAACAATTCACTATTATACTACAATATGCCCTCTGGCATATGGAGTGGCAATGTTTCAGGATGTTTTTAAATGTTCTGTTGCATTTGATGTCTTTTTGTGTATACCCCAAAGCATGATTAAACTTTAATGTTGCTTAAATTAATAAAAACTCTGAAGACACTAACTATGAAAAGCACCCATAAAGGCTTACTTCATGTAATTTAAGTTTAAAAGGTTTTAAGGGAAAAGCTCATGTTTAAAATTTGGTGGAACACTTCCATGGTTTTCTTTGGGTATTTTAGCACACCACTTTTTATAGTAAAACATATACTTAATGCATAGAAGCTGGCTTTTGTGGTTCCTTATGTGCGAGACTAAGTGGGAGAATGGGTTCCCCCAAACTAAGGCATATTGTAAATACAAACATGATATTAAATTAGCGTCAATATTTGTGATTTTAGTTTCCCATAATTATTAATTTAATTATCACATATTTTAACTGAATCAAAATTCCATACCAGGGATATGTATTATCAGTGGGAATCTACAAAGGTTTCTAAATCTCATCCAAGAGTTTGTGCTTTAAAAATTATTTTCTATTTTAATCAACCTATTTATTAAATAAATATACTTTATTCTTTATAAATGTTGAACTGCACCTATTCATTTGTTAATTCAAAAAGTATTTTTTGAGCACTTTTCATGGGCCTGTAAATGTGCAAGGTACTAGGGATATCATAGCCAAAAAAATCAACATGTTTTCTGCTTTTAATTTCTAAAGATAGACATAATAAAATTGTTGGATTTCAGTATAAGGTAGAATTGTGAGTTTTTAGCTGGTGTTCCTAACCAAGTTTATGGAGCTGGAAAAGGCCTTTCTGAAGGTGGGGTTCAAAGACCCCTCCCCTCCTAAAAAGAAATAATACATTGAGTCGTATTCAGTCAATAATAGAAAAATTTGAAATACTACTAGCATTTAGGATTCTCTGAGGCACTATAAGGTTAGGACTTCAAAGAGAAAATCAGATGTTGTCATGCTTAAGCATTACTTACCTAAAACTTTCAAATATAAAATATCAGTATTATTTCCTCACTTCTCTAAAATGGAATTAGAAAACATTGCACCTAACTCATTTAATATTTTTTGTTTGAATTTTAAATAGATATAGGAATGGAAAGCTATTTATTAGTCTATGTGAATTTTTCTACCATAAGTCTTAAAAATGTAAGCGATGGAGTGTTATTCCATGAACATAATAATAAAAATAACATGTGTTCTTTCACAGGCCTATATAATCAAATTTTTAACTAGACTAAACAAATAAGCACAAGCATATGACAACAAACCTAAGAAAAAATATTAAAAAGCAAAGCAAAACAAGTTAAATTCCTGACTTCTTAACTAAATTCCTAACTTCTTAACCAAAGTAAGTAACAAGAAAGAAAGAAGGAAGATGAGAGAAGGAAGGAAAGAAGGAAGGAAGGAAGGAAGGAAGGAAGGAAGGAAGGAAGGAAGGAAGGAAGGAAGGAAGGAAAGAAGGAAGGAAAGAAGGAAGGAAAGAAGGAAGGAAAGAAGGAAGGAAGGGAAGATTACTTCTTTTTCTGTCACCTAGTATCATAGTAAAATCAAGTCGAGGTCAAGCAGATGTAAGAAAAGTCGGGTGAAGAGCAATTAATTATACATTTACAAAGTAAGGATAGAGAGCCTAATGTACTATAATTTAAAAACATTTAAGTCCCTGGGAATAGTAGAGTACCTTGACCAATATAGCAAAAAATAATACTCTTGTTTGACTATGTATGTGTGGATCTGGTTTCTGAGGTAGGGAGGGGCTGGTTGAATTAATTAGGAAAATGTGGCTTTGGGGGGCTGGACTTTGCAAATTTTTAAATATGTTCTTATCTTAGAATTGTTTAATTAGCTTTCAGAGGAACAATTTCTTAAGTAAAATTAAATGAGAGTATCCTATTAAAGTATTAAAGAATGTATAGAAAATAACTTTTAGTTATAGGCTAATGGACTTGGCCAATAGTTTCTACAGGTAGAATTATAATATATTCACAAATAACTAAATTAAGATTCTGAAGCAAGAAAATAGAAGAAACTGGGAAATGTTGGGGAGATAGAATACATTTCTGCAAGTATAGTTAAGAGAAAGCCCTTCCTCCCCACCAGTGTACAAAATCTACTACAATGTTTGAAGCAAGGAAGAGTTATATTCCCAATTTCAAACACAGTATCTGAGTCAGGAAAATATGTATACGCTTAATTTTAAAATAATGATAAAGCCCAAAGTAAATAAAATCTTTCTTAAGTTTTACTAATTTTTCAGGCAAATTGACAGCTTGTCTCTTTGCACTCATGTCATAAAGTCTAAAAAAAATTAGACAATCTTTTGCCTGGATGTTTAAAAAAAATGTTTCTTCTTTTCATCTTGTGGCTAATGTTTTCCTATTATCAAGACTTTGCATGTTTTTAACACCCACCCATCCCCATCACATTATTTTTTAGGGGGTTGAGGTCTGAGTGACAAGTACATTGATACAACTGAATCATCCTTCTGCAGGCACGTCTTTGTTATCAGATTGGTTTTCAAGTAGATTTACATTTTAAAAGTGCATCCGTTGAACAAGATTAGTCTTTGCAAAATGTGACATTTATCCTAGCAAAGGGTGATAGAATTTTACACTTTAGACATGTGAACCAAACTAGATAGTAAGCTGACATGTTTTTAAGTAGTTCCTTTCTTTCTGGTTATCAGATGAAACCACCAAAATGAAGCTGAAAGGGTGTTATCATGAAAGTAAATTGGATTAGGGCCAAGTTTCCACCCTCCTATGATGCCAGGATTTTCCAACAACCAAGCCAAGTTAAGTCTTGCCTTAATATAATGGAGAATTCAGAAAAACTGACAACTGAGAAGTGAAGTAAAAAGCAAGCAGAAGCTGATGTTTTCTCGAATTTCTATGGTGAGCCTAAGAGGCAGTCCAAAGAGAGCCAAATAAAATCCAAGAGAAGTTGAAAGTTGCTTTCTGTCATTTTAGGAAGGATGGCACCTTGCTGTATAAAAAATATTCATATTATATTATATTCCCTAATCATGATGCCCCATGGACATATATTACTAACATAATAAAGATCCACAATGTTATTGCTGGGGAAAATGCTAACAACCGAAATATAAGGAGTGTTTTTTGAGGAATATAAAGAGCCTGTGGACTTTTAATAACCTAGGAATTACATCACACCACATAGTGAACAGCTCCAGCCATGTCTGATTAGCTTTTAAGGACGTCGAGTGAAGTGTGACCTCCCTCAAACAGCAGAGGATTTAGGCAGCGAGAAGAAAATTGGTCCACTTGAAATTTGCCCACGATGTGAGGGATTAGCACACCTTCCTCTTGCCGTGGTGTGTACTCTTTAACAAACAGAAATGTGTGAAGGGTTCAGATTTTACTTATTTTCCAGAAAAGTGCTTCCTTTTGCTTGATAGAGAAGTAACATCGTAAAAAAAAAAAAATGTGCAAAGTCTGCAGGCCTTTTGGAAAGTTCTCTCCCTTAACTTCACACACTCCTCACGCCTCTCTTTCCATTCGTTCTCCCAAATTCTCACCTTCCTACTCCCACAGCACATACCTCATTGACACAAATTATGCAAAAATATATGGTCAAGGATTTAGCCCACGTTCTGGTTTTCCCCCACCTAAACTGCTGTAATATCAAAGTCGCCGGATGCCTGACCTGTCACACTGGGCCTGCCTTGACAGTCATTAATATCTATGGTATCATATTGACTTTCTGATTTTTCTTCTTTCTCTTCTGCTTTCTCTTCTGTCAACTTACGGCTACAGTTTGGACCAAGGCCCCCGTCCTCAACCTGAAGGTAAAAATGCATTGTTACGTCTGGCTAAATCTCTTTACTAATCTTGTCTTTTCCTATTCCATTCTGTCTTTTCTGCTTAATTCCCTATTTAAACATATCCCTATTACTTTCCCAATGCCGAGCTTTCTTGCAGTTTCTACCTTTTGCTTAATGTTTTCATGCCTTAGCTTACTATTTAATTAAAAACAGAATAACAGACTGGAGTTGCATGAGCTCCTGAAAGAGCATATAGTCCAGTCTCTTTCCAAATGAAGAAATATTCTTAAAATATTCTCAACAAGATGCTTTCCATAATGGGACATTTACTATCTCTTAAGGCACTCCATTCCATTGCTGAAAAACTTTGTTAAAATTATCCTGATATTCGACTGAACGCGTCTTCCTTGTAAAACCCACCCTCCAAGGGCAACACAAAATAAATTGATTCCATAACTATAGGGAAGTTCTTAATATATTTAATTATAGCAGTCATACACTTGGTCTTCTTTTCTCTAGGCTAGTTAGCTCCAAGCCATTCACTCATTTTTTCTAAAGCATAGTACCCATCATTACCTTGGCCCCTAACTTTTTCTCAGTTTTCATGCCCTCTGCGTATAATCATATAATTTTTATGGTTTCCTTTCATCAATTTCCTAGAAAGCATTTATTTCATATTAGTATTTATTTGGTTATTTAATATAATTTTTTCATTTTGTCTAATATCCAAATTTGTACATATTGCTTATAAATAATTTTAGAACAGGGGCTATGCTGTTCCTTACATTATAATATATTAAAAGACAGAGAAATGGGTAAAACTTTGAATTCTAAAGTCATTATCAAGATAAATATCAAGATGGGACATTTCAGACAGTTTTCCATACATGGATATCAACATCTATAATATAGCTTATTATTTGCCATAATTTTTTGGAGAAGTAAAGGGCAGGAGGAGCATGGCAGGACATGAAACCCTAAAAGTAGGAACTGTGGCATAAAGTACCTCAGGTAGGGTCTTGGAGTGGTAGAGGTAAGATGGGAAACCAGGCAGGAGTGAACTCGCAATGGACTCCTGTGCCTTTCTAATGGTTTGGACTTACTTCGTAAGTAATGTGGCTCCACTGAAATTTTAAACTGCAACAGTGTGAACAAAGTGAACCTCTGAAAAGCGGATCTTATAAAGAACTCCTGAACCATATTTATTTTATTATTCTATTTCATGATAAAGTGCTTGAAAGTCAAATAGGCCTGGGTTGCTGGTTAAAAGGACCTCCTGTGGAGGAAGAAGGTTTTGCCCAGGCATTATTGCTTTGATGGTATTTCCATTTACTGTCACATCTAAATAGAAAACCCTTGACTTCTAGTTTTTTTGTTCTCAAGAATCATTCTGCTTTATGAAGTTCATGACCTTACCATTGCCTTTCCAAGTTTCTGATATGTTCTGCATTAAGCTCTATCATGCCACACAGAAATTAAAAATCACCCGCTGACTCTTCTTTGAAGATCCTGTTTCAGCTTCCCTGAATACCTTGTTTGTTTAGGTATGCCGTCATTGCTTCTGTTAAGCATGGGATCCCTGGACGGCCTCGAGCCCTTTGGGAGCAAAGTTTCGTCTTGATGAAGGACCCGTTCCCTGGATCTTGCCAATTTTCACTCAGCTAAATTTCTGCCTTAAATAAAAAAGGAGGAAAGGAAACAAATGAATAAGATGTGAAGAAAGCCAGGGGAAATTCCATAGAAGAGGGTAAGAATATCATTAGGTCAGACAGGGAGTTACAGAACTAATTTAGAAAATCGACAGGAAAATTAAGTCATTTGTTTATAGATTTTACAGATCTTTGGCAATAATAATTAGTATGAAAAGATTCGTTATTAATGTAGAATCACAATCACAAAACTGCAAAGGACCCCAAAAGGATCCTCCTACACACTTATGTCATTTTGTAGTTTGTAGTATATAGGTCATTCCTTCCTGGGCATTTCATTAGAAAACCCTAGCACTTTTCTTATATGATGTATTTAATATCACAATTACAACTATCCTCCCTCCTTCCCACTCTTCCTTTCCTAATGATTAAGATCAGTTTCTTTATTCTTTTTAAAAATTATTAAGTTCAGAAGTCACCATAATTTATTTACCAAAACTCTCATGAGTGTTTAAGTAGCTGCCGAGAGCAACAACAGAAAAATTTAAATTTAAGTCCAAATGGATCCGTAATGTTCAGTTTAAAACAGAAAATAAGAAACAGACTTCGCTTGTGGGAAATATTAATATATTGCTGAATGAATTCTAACCCAGATATATAAAAGTTCCTAGTTTTTATTCATATTTTTAAAACAGAACACTATGAAGGCATATTTCAATGAAGTTCAATTTGTAGATCTTTCTTTCTATGGTTAGTGCTTTTGTGCCCTGATTAAAAATCTTTGCCCACCTCATGGTCATACAGATATTTTCTTATTTTTTTCCTAGATTTGTGATTAAACAATTTACTGACAAGACCACCTCCTCCCCTCCTGCACTGCATTGGTGCCTTAGTTGTAAACTGGAGATCACATTTGTCCAGATCTGTTTCTGACTTCTGCACAGTGTTTCAATGTTATATTTGTCTATCCTTATAGTGATATAACACTGTCTTACTATTGCATCAAAGCAAGTCTTAGTGATAGTGTAAGTTCTCCAACTTGGTTCTTTTTTGATACTGTCTTAACTGTTCTAGGATCTTTGCTGCTCCATTTAAATTACAAAATCTGACTGTCAATTTCCTTAAAAAAACTGCTAGGATTTGATTAGGATAACAGTGAATATGGATTAAATGGGGAGTAATTGACATCTCTTCTACTTAACATATAATAGCGAGTCATCCAATCCATAAACGTGGTATCTGTCTCCATTTAATGTAAATTTCTCTATTTTTCTCAGAAATGTTTTCTAGTTTGGTTTAGGCCTATACATCTTTCTTTATATTTATTCTGAGTATTTGATAATTATTTTTATGCTAACATAGCTACTTATTTTTAACTTTTATTTTCCAACTGTTTGTGCCCATTCTATACAATTACAATTTTTTGTATATCGATGGTACTAATTAACTTAATTTTAATAGTTTAATTATATACTTTTACTTTGAAATTTTAAAAAATTATAATAGAATAAAAAACATATGGAATAATTAGAGTTAAATCTTTAGCCACTGAAAACTAGAAAGCATTAGTAAGAGAAATTAAAGAAAAAACATAAATGGAGAGACATGTGACGTGCATGTGTTGAAAGATTGTATGTTTGTAGCAATGTTAAATGTCAGTTTCCCCCAAATTATCCATAGATTCAACAAAATACAAGTCAAACTCCCAGCAAGAATATTTGTAGTAATGGGTAACCTAATTTTAAGAAATTCCAAGGACCTAAAGTAGCTAAAAGAACATTGAAAAAGAATAAAATTGGAAGAATGACACTACCTCCTTTTAAGATTTATGAAGCTATAATAATCATGACTGCATGCTATTGGTGTCAAGCTAGGTCAGTAAATCAGCAGGTCAATGAAACAGAATGCAGAGTCCAGAAATAGACCATACATGTATGGACAACTGATTTTTGATATGGATCCAATTCTCAGTGGAGAGAGGAACTTCTTTTCAGCAATGGTGCTGGGACACTTGAATATTTAAATATGTAAAACTGAACTTTGATTCAAACCTTATACCATATACAAAAATCAACTGAAAATGGATCATAAATCTAAATTTAGAATCCAAGACTGTGAAACTGATTTAAAAAAAGAAAATTTTTGTGATCTTGGGTTAGGCAAAGATTTCTTAGATACAAAATCAATAGCCCAATCCCATCATATAAAAATTAATAAATTGAACTTCGTCAAAACTAAAAACTTCTGCTATTTGAAGGACATTATTTTTAATAAATGAAAAGACCAGTTACAAATTGGGAGAAATATTTTCAAATTATATGTCAGATAAAGACATTATATCCAGGATATAAAAAGAACTTTCCAGTATAAAAAAAATAAGAAAACAAACACCCCATTTAAAAAGTGACAGAAAGACTCAGATATTACACCAAAAAAGATATAAAAATGTCAAATAAGCATAATATCTTTAGACCATACCAAGTGGAGAAAATAGAACTACACTGATGGTGGGAATAAAAAATGTTACTACCACTTTGAAAAACATTTTGGCAGTTTCTTAAAAAGCTAAAGATAACCTATCATGTCATGCAGCCATTCTGCTCCTAGGTATTTACCCAGGATAAATTAAAGCTTTTGTCCATACAAAGAGTTGTACATGAATGATCATAGCAGCCTTATTCATTGTAGCTAAAATAAAAACCCCAAATATCTATCCAATGGAAAACAAATGTGGTATACCATACAATGGAATTCCCCTCTGCAATAAAAAGGAATGAATATTGATTCATGTACCTACATGAATAAATATCAAAATTATTTTACTCTGTGAATGAAGTCAGATAAAAAACAATACAATTATATGATTTCCTCTATATAAATTTTCGAAAATACAAACTAATCTATAGTGACAGAGAGGTGACCAGTTGTTGCCAAGGGCCGCGGTGAGGAGACATTGAGGAGCAGGAGAGACAGATTATAAAAGTCCTTGAGGAAACTTTTGGGAATCTGGATTTGTTCATTGTCTTGATTGGGTTGATGGTCTCACTGGTGACGGCATATGTCAGAGTATATCAAATTGGATAATTTATGTGCAGTTTATTGTTTGTCAAGGATTCCACAATAAAAGTGTTAACATTTTTCAGTAATGTAGTTGTGTTGCTTTCATTTATAATTTTTAATAAATTGATACAAAAATTATTTGTTTAGTCATTTATGTTATTTGTTAAATATCTCATAGCCAGATACTACATTTGTCTCTTTTAGTTCAGCAATTCATTCAGCAAACATTCAAAGTGCCAGACATTAGGGTGTTGGAGAAACACAGGTGAAGCTTTCCAATAAGTGTGTGTGGAGAATTAGCACTTACTGAGTACTGAAGGAGTTCAGGGCAGGTCCCCCCAAAATATATTATTTTAGACTGAAGGAACTGAGAAACAGCAGATTCAAGAAGGGCTCTCTAACCTGCCCTTTTCTATATGAAACAGGCCACAAAATTTCCCATGAGAAAGGTTCCCTCTCTATGGGGAGGAAAGAGCATCCTTCTCATTAGAGACTGGGGATTAATGCTGAAATGGATCTGTACAAAGCTTACTGAAATAATCCTTATCTTCTAGCAGTTTTTCTACCACCATACCCTCACCATATATCTCCTAGTCACTTTCCCATAATTTGTTACCCATAGCCCAAACCCCATTATCTTGTCAATTCTTTTTTACTTACTTACTTAATTTTTTAATCCTTACTCAAGGATATTTTTTCCATTGCTTTTCAGAGAGAGAAAGAGAGAGAGAGAGAGAGAGAGAGAGATCATGTGAGAGAGACACATCCATTGGCTGCCTCACCCATGTCCCCCGACCAGTCAGGGGATCCAGCCTGCAACTGAGGTACATGCCCTTGACGGGACTCAAACCCAAGACCCTTTAGTCCTCGGGCCGACACTCTAACCACTGAGCCAAACAGGCTAGGGTAGTCTTGTCAATTCTTCATAAATTGATTGTTTCTTTGTCTAAGAGGTATAAGAGCTTTCTGCTCTGTTCACTTCTTCAGGTCTTCGTTCTCTTGTGAAGGCTCCCATATACCAGTAAAAATTTAAACTGGTATGCTTTTTTTCCTGTTAACTTGTCTTATGTCAGTTTAATTCTTAGACCCCATTGGAGACCTAAAGCAAGTAGATATTTTTTTCTCCCTTTTAGTACCTATTACATAATAACTACTGTTTTTACATCCATCACTTCATTTACTTTTCACAAAATAGAAGACATATCTTCTTATATCCATTTTACAGATGAAAAAATTGAGCCCAGAGATGTTACCATACAGAAGGTGGCAGAACAGGTACTGAAATCCAGGTGTGTGTTGACTCCAAAGTCATGGTACTTTCCATCAAACCACAATACAAAACTTATAAGCACATCTAAAGAGCTGTGGGGCAGGGGATAAAATCCCTAAAACTTTCTGAGGGAATCAGTGAAGGCTTTGCTACTGAAACCTTATTGCTTGAGATGCAGTCAAGGCTCTCGAGTATTTAGAATTTTAAGGGGTGTATTATTGATGACTCAGAAGTAATGTTTTCTTCTTTATTGCTCTTGTAGTTCTGTGTGTGTGGTCAATTTATCACTCTTCTACTGCATACCTCAGTGAGTTATACTGAAGTTTGTAATTGACAATTACAGTGGGCTGGAAGTTGCCATTTGTATTTTAATAACATCTGAAATTTTAAAGCACCTACTAAGATTTGAGTGACGCCATCTTACATAAATTTATTATTCACAACTTTATGAGTTATATATTATTACTATCTCTATTTTACTAATAAAGAAACAGGCTGTAACATAAAAATTATCTAAAAGTGTAAAGTAAAGAAAACAAGCTGTATAAAATTAACAACTATTTTCATGTAAAATTTTGTCTTGGAGCTACATTAAACAACGATAGTTCAGAACAAACATGTGGTAGTCAGACACATTCAAGTGCATTTATAAATTACATTTCAAGCTACTTACGAATTGAATTTGTATTCTTATTTTTTTCCTGTTATGGGTAATAAAAAGCAGATTAGCTTTTTATTTATTTGTAGAATTTGAGACTTATCTTTTATATAAAGTATCACCATTTCAAAAATACAAGCTAAAACTGAAGTGTAGTTTGTTCAGTAAGGTAATGAGGTTGTTTTTTACATAGTATCGTTTACTTTGTGTCCTAAGAAATGAGGACATTTAATAGTAGGTTATAGATTTACTCATCACCATTCATCACCATAAGTGGCCTTAGATGTGCTTTGCCTAAAAAGCTATATTTAATACTCTTAGCATGTCACACAGGAATATTTGTTAAATGAATGCTCAGTGAATCACTTATTTATGATGCTGATAATCATTTATATGGTCAAGGGCAGATAGTTGTTTACTGGAGGTATTAATGCAGGACTCATATACGTGAAACCATGAATTACATGAAAGCCTGGTGACTTATTGTAACCGGATGCTCAATTTAACCATATATGCCCATTTAAAAAGACTATTTATCTTCCCCTTAACCTTGGATTAATTCTTAAAATAATATACACAAGTTTGTTAGTGCTTATTATGGGCCTAAGTAGGCCTCGAAGATGAAAGTTGTATAAGACAAGGTGCTGTCTCTTAGCACACAGCCGACTTTTTCACTAGATTGTCAGAAACCAAATTTGGAAAATAATCTGAAAGGCGGGCGTAGGTCAGGATACTCCCTAGCAACTGCTGGTCCAAATCAACAACTTGCGAGCAGTGGAATTCCGCCTCCTTGGAACGCCTGTCAGTCAACCTGCCTGTGGGAGGGGCCGCGCAAAACCGAGCCTCCAGTCCGCGCGAGTGCGCATGCGTTCCCGTGAGGCGGGTGACCCTGAGAGGTCGCCGTCGCGCGGCGCGCCGACAAGACGTCCGACGTGCGCAGGCGCTCGGCGCGGAGCCTGTCGGAAGCCAAAATGGCGTTTAGGTGTTGTCCAGGCCGCGGTTGGCGCCTCCTCAGTTTCTGAGCGGGTGTTTTGTAAGGGGCTGTGGCGAACGCCCTCTTCGCCACCATGGCCCGGCATCGGAATGTTCGAGGCTATAACTACGACGAAGGTAGGTGGCAGGCTTATGCCGGGTTGTCATTTTCTCCGTGCCGGCCGGGATCCCAGCTTATGTAGGCAGCCGCCTGGATCTGTGAGTTCCTCGTCAGTGGTGCCAGCCTGGAATTCAGAGGAGGCTCAGTAGGGGAGAATAATAGGCCATCTGCGTGCCAGAGAGTGGCGTTGTTTTCCGTCGTGAGTTCTGCTCTCTAGGACTGATTTTATTTAGGGCAGGGGAGGTGCTGTACGGCGTCACATGGGAAGGACTGTGGCTTGGCTGGGACCCGGTGGTATTGACGCACCTAAGCATTGTCACCTCTCCCATTGTTTCCTCCCAGGTCGGGCACACACTGCCTGCTTCTGGCTCCTTTTCCCAACTCCCCAACCCTCTTTCAAAAATGCCCATGAAACGTTGCTTATTTGTAAAGCACGGATCGACTTAATGGTTACATTCAGCTGTTCTAACAGTGTTAGATTTACGTGGTAAATCTTGTGTTTTCATACGTATTTAGTGCAGAGTTAACTCTGGTTTGAGTTAACTGGTTAATTTATTTTATATGAATTTCAAGTTAAATTGGAAATTTAGGGGGCGTAGAAAAGGTATATATTAAAAAGGCCCAAAGAGTAAGTCGATTAGACGAACTTAGGTGTATACTTAATTCTTGGTTGGTAGTTAATTCTCAATATAAGTGCATTTTGGAATGGAAAAAAAAGCCGTAATAGAAGAAAAAGGGTTTCGGAAAGGACTTACTGATTTTAAAAAATGAAATGAAAGAAAATGTATATGAATGTTCTCTAAGGAGTTTAAAAGAAGTTAGAATTAATTTAGTACAAGGACATCTCAATGCAGCGGATAAGTATGGGCCGCACTAAATATCATACAAATTAAAATTATAGACAATTATGATGGCGTGCAGAAGAGGAATAAAGATCCATTACTTGGTAAAGTGCAGAGCATGTAGTGTGCTTAATATGTTGGTGGTTATTACTGGCACTCCCAGCAGATTATTGTGGGACATCAGTGTGCTCTAACCATGGTGGAGGGTAACCCTGTGCTGCGCTTGGGAGACTGTGACTCAGTCAGCCTGGCAAATGTTAGGTTCCTGGTGTTCACTTCTGAATGGAGGCAGTTTTAAGTATTGCAGTGGATGTAAGTATTGCATGTGGATCAGTTACCTGGAAATGACTTTAGCCTTGGAGGTATTTTTGCAGATAGGCTATAAAAGACATGAGTAGGCCTAATTAATACATATTTTTTCTTTAATAAACATCATTTTCTCAACCAACGTTAATTGGGTGCTTATTCTTCATTAATTGAATGTTTGCAGTACTGTACTAAGCTCTGGAAACCGATAGTAAGATATTTGAGGGAGTCTAAAGCAGGAGATACACAAGTAACAGATGATTAGATATGAGATGCTACAAAAAGTACTCACAGAGTTCCAAGGAAGCTATGTAAGAAAGAGCACCTTATTGAGAGTGGGTTGGAGGAGTTTGAGTAGGATTTCCATGTGAGGGAAAGCTTCCCGGAGAAGTGATTGGCCTGAGGGAGTGGGTGTTAAATATCCTTTTACCTTGGCAACTCTAGGTTGGATTGTCATGTTTCTTTGGAACAGTTGATGACATCATAAACAAGCTATTCCTATAGCATAGGAGGTTCATCTCCTTTTCCTGCTTATATAATTTTCTACTCATTTTAAGGGTCCAGTATATTTCTCTTCTTCCCAGTTAAGCATTCTCTTGCACTCTCAGAATAATAATTTAAAAATTCTCAACACTAATACAACTTCGTTAGACAGTTTATGCTCCAAAACCTATTGGTTCTTCTATTTAACTCTCACTGTGTTCTTTGTAAATTGAATAGCACTTTACATGACTGCTTTAGCTGCTAATACAAAAGTGCTGGGAAGGCGAAGTCCTCGCTTGATATTTACTTCAGTAGCTGCCACATTGCTTGCAGGAAGTAAATACTCCCAAAATTTTGTTGAAGAAAAGAACTGCTTTACAAAAATCCCAGGAAAGAATTCTCTTTATCTTTGTATATAGAGGTACTTTTGGGTCAATTTCAATATTGAAAAACTAATAAAAAAGATTCTTGTTTTTTATATCTAAAAGTATTTTGTGAATGGCTCTTTATTTGCTAATGATTTATTATTAACTCAGGATTATGATCTAATTTATTGACTTATGTATGTTAATCCTGTAGTAGCATTTATTTATTTTTTTCCTCCCCCATAAACATTTGGTTTCAGCTTTTGAACATGGGTTCCTGCTCATGAATACCCTCAGAAACTAGCAAACTCTCCTTTGGAATTGGTTTAAGTATTATATTCCTGGGATCTTTCCCTAGCCACTCCCAATTCTGTTTTTGTTGTTCATATGTGTTTTCCCCAATAACTCTGTATTTCTCATGTCAAACACTTGTCATATGGTTTTGTAAATTGCCCATTTTCTGGTCTGTTCTCTGTTAGATTTTAGGTTTGTAGAGACCTGGGAATGTGCTTGTCACTCACTGTTGTACCCCAAATGTCCCTCATATTCCCTGACATGGTGTTAGTATTTGTCGAATGAATAAATACTTTATGCAAACATATTTATGTTCTTTGTGGGTTTTTAGTTTTAAATTGTTTGATTCATTAATTTATCATAAAACAAGCATTAATTTAGTGCCAAACATGTGCCAGGTAGTTGGCTAGACAGAGTCTTGCCCTGAAGAAGCTCATGGTCTCATGGAGTGAAACAGGTATAGTGCTTTGAAGACTTTCAATTGGAGGAGTATGTTGGAAAGTAAAATTGGCAGGGGATCTTGCTGCTTTTTAGCCAGAGTGGTCAGGGAAGACATCTGCAAATCGGTGACATTTGAGTGAGAACCTTAACCAAGAGGAGGAAACAGCCTTAGGAAAATTTGATTAAAAAACATATTCTAGTTAGTACAAAAGGCCAGTTAGCCCAAGCAGAGTGACCTCAAGGGAGTTTAGCATAAGCCGGTTTTTATAGAGATGACCTTGAAGACAAACTGCTTTATATACCCTGTGCTAGTTAGTTGTATGAAAAATAAATGGTTTTGTTTTAAAGGGAATTCAGTGAAAAAAAAAAAGGGTGGATTTTATTTTGGATATTTGTCAGCACTGGAAAGACAGTTCAAGTATGTGGTCTGTGGGATTGTTATTTTTTGATCACATGAGGTGAAAAAATTGGAATGGCTTGATAAAACCCAATTGGCTTAAAAACTGAAGAACCATGTGTGTTTCTATAAGTGTATAAATATAGAAAGTCAGTAAAAACCTACTTCGTAGATAAAATTTTTGGAATTTTTTGGAAAGTGGACATTCCAAGTTCCTTTAATTTTGATGAACAATTTAATTTCTTTTGGAAAGAATTCAGATGCTTTCTCGTTAATAACTAAGAATATAAGAAGGACTTGTAAATGAATTGATCTCTTGTGGTTTTTTTTTTAGATTTCGAAGATGATGATCTGTATGGCCAGTCCGTAGAGGATGATTATTGTATTTCTCCATCAACAGGTGAATTTTAAAAAATAATTTGATTTTCATTATTTGAGTGTTTAAAAATGTTAAGTAAGGCCTAGCTGGTGTGGCACAGTGGTTGAGCATCAATCTGTCAACCAGGAGACTGCGGTTCAATTCCCAGTCAGGGCACATGCCCTGGTTGTGGTCTCGATCCCCGTTGGGGGGCGTGCAGGAGGCAGCCAATCAATGACTCTCATCATTGATGTTTCTATCTCTCTCTCCCTCTCCCTTCCTCTCTCTGAAATCAATACATATATATTTTTTTAAAAAAGTATTAGTGTCATTCTGTGACTAGAGTGTTCCATAAGACTTATATAACATTTAAAAAGATAATTATATGTTAATTTCTAAAGGTGTATAAAATAATTTCTTTACTGTGAATAGAATTTAAAGTTTTGATTTCATCATTTAGTTTTGAACAATTTGAAGAAAACTCTGTAAACTGGCTTTTCCACTGTTCTTTGCAACATGCAGTTAATCTAAATTGTACTAAAACGGTAGTTTTATCTAAAACTAAAATGTCTGAAGGCAGACAGCTGTTATATATTCTTAGGAATTTTTTGAATATTAGAAACATTCAGGTGTTGTACATAGAGTTCCCTTTGTATGATACTTTAGTTTATCTACTGTTACACACTTTGGTAAATAAACCAGATACATGTAGTTCTGACTTCTTATGGAGCCATAGAGTCATTTAGAGTTCACATTACTGTGGGATTCCACGTGAGAGCTTCATCTGTCTAATCTGCTGAAAGTTTTCTTCTTTGCCACTGTATAAAGAAAACATTCACGTGTTCTTTCCAGCAAATACTGAATCTTTGATCCAGACTCTCCTTTCACTAATTTCTCTATTAATACGTCTGTCTTCATATTTCAATCTACTCTGTAAACAGTTAAAATGTCCTGCTAATTTTACTATGCCATAAAAGGGGGTATAATTAAATATAGTTAGGTACAGAATAAATATAATTCATAAAACTAATTTTCCACAAGTTTAAAGGTTTAATGTGATTAACATTTTCATCAAAGTCTGCCTTTCCTTTAATACTGTGGTCTGATGAGGTGTTCTGTAAATCCTGAGCTTTCCCATAAACCTGAGCTGTCCTGTAAACCTGCACCACTTTTATTATTTGTTTACTTGTTTGTTTATTTATAAATTGAATTTATTGGGGTTACATTGTTTAATAAAATTATATAGGTTTAAGGTATACAATTCTATAATACATCATCTGTATATTATATTGTGTGTTCGCCACTCAAAGTCATGTCTCCTTCCATCACCATTTATCCCCCTTTTACCTCCTCCTGCCTTTCTCTACCCCTATTTAAACCTGTACCACTTTTAGACCAGAATGTCTCTTCTGTCTTTTTAGAATTCCCATTTCTTTTTTTTTCTTCTTTTTAAAATATATCTTTATTGATTTCAGAGAGAGGAAGAGAGAGGGAGAGAGATATAGAAACATCAGTGATGAGAGAGTCATTGATCGGCTGCAGCCCGCAACCCGGGCATGTGCCTGACCGGGAATCAAACCCTGATTGCCTGGATCCTAGGTCGATGCTCAACCACAGAGCCACGCCTGGCTGGGCAGAATTCCCATTTCTTTATAAAGCCATAAGTCCTCTAGAAGTTGTCTTAGTACTTCTATTCTTCCTACCATCGTTTTTTCTTGTTACTCTGAAATACATCTAGCTCTTTAAAATAAATTTTTTTTTTTTTAGAAAGGGAGGAGGAGGGAGGGAGAGGGAGAGGAAAGAGAAACATCCATGTGACAGATACATCGATCGGTTGCCTCCTATATGCGCCCCAACTGCGGATTGAATGGGAACCTAGGTATGTGCCCTGACCGGGAGTGGAACCTGAGACCTTATGGTGTATGGGAGGAAGTTCCAACCAACTGAGCCACCGCACCAGGATTGGCTTTTTATAATACTTTCCTCCTGTAGCCTAAGTAATCAGGGCCGTTTTTCTTTTCCTTTAATGTTAACACTGTTGCCATTCAGTATCCTGTTAGACAGAAATTGCATCAGTTATTTTTCCAGAGAGAATTTAATATAAGAAGTTGTTAACTAGGTATTGGAGAGCAAAAAAATGCAAAAAGGGCAACCAAAGTATTAAGGAGGTAGTAACTTCAGGAAGCATTTACCACCCTACTTCCTAGTGGAACCAATGGATGAGGTTGAAACCAACCTTCTAGAAGCTTGTGGAGAAGCTCCTGGGAGCTGGGACTTAGACATATGAGGGGGTTCTGCTTGGTTGCTTTGCCTTTGAAGTTCTGAGGAGGTACTGTGGAGCTGGGACTCAGACCTCTGAGGAGAGGGACATTGCATGGCTGGTATTGGTGTCTCCGAAGGTTACCTATGAAGCTGGGATGAGCCTTTGAAGAGGCAGCTCTAGCCAACTAGCTGATCATAGTGTCTGAGGATAAAGGTGGGGGTCATGTTGAGCTGGTTCTGGGAGTTCGGGAAAAGTGGAAACTGCTAGTAATTGTTGTTACGGAACAAACTGCTTCTTTAAGGTGAAGTGTTGCTGGGGTGACAGTGACTGGATAGGAAGCGAAAAGGAAAGGAGCATGTATGTATTCTCCTCCTCCAGCCTTCCAGTCTTCCTGTAGCATCTGCCTGTTGGCTTGTCCTAAAAGGGAGCCAGCTGTCAAAGAAATGTGCTTTGCATAGACTTCAACCCTAGCATCACAAAACAAAGAAAGGAGGCTGATTAGAAGTGGAGAGGTGGCTTAATCAGCATTTATTTAAAGCTCATTCAGGGGTTCAAAAGACCACATTTTGTAGAGATTAGGGATAATACTCTTGGACTCCTACAGTTCCTTATCACAGTTGACAGGTGACAGTGATGTCCGGTAGCACTGACTTGATCACTCATATTGTAAGTGCAGTAGAGAGCATGTCACATTCATGAAACTGGGAAGGTGATACAGCTTAATAATTAGATAGGAGATTAAGGAAAACAACGTCTTCTACATAGTAGAGACTGGATTGAAGGCAGTACATGAGTAAATGTAGGTAGATTAGTTAGGAGATTATTATACTGACCTAGAAGAGGTGAGGATATTTTAGCCAGTGTTCTCAAAATGTCCATGTACCATTAGCATCACTTGACTTGAGAATTTGTTAGAAAAATAATTCTTGGCCCCACCCCAGAATCAAAAACTGAGGGTAGAGTATAACTACTGTTTTAAGAAACCTCCAAGGTATTCTGAGACTTGCTTTGAGAACCATTTGTTTAGGACCAAAGTGACAGCATTGGATTTGGAAATAGGCTCAAGAGATCATTACAGGTGTTAAGGTCTATAGACCTTGGAAATTGGTTGAGTATAGCTGGCACAGGGGTGAAAACCTTCAGAGAGAGAGGGACTACTGACAAACGTCTTAATATTATAGGTTAATACATTCATTTAGCTATTCTTATCTGGATAAATCATGCTTAATCATGAGAAATGAGCTAAGAGCACACAAGGTTAGGCATTCTGAGAGTGTTTTTCTGAGATTTGCATTTATGGCCTAGTTTTCTTAAGGTAAGAATTTACTCTTATCTCTCACAGTCCTTGAAGTGTGTCTTGTTTGTGGTTCACATCCAGGACAATTGACTCTTTGAGAGTTACTTTTGTACACACCAAGAGGGCAACTGACTTTATCAAAGCAAGAGATAAATGGTTTTGAGTTTCTTCTCTGACAAATTGGTATATTAACTCAAGCATGTGGTTTTGGGTTTTTTTAATTTTTCAAAACATGTATAGTCATGCACCACATAACAACGTTTCAGTCAATGACCGACCGCAGATACGATGCTGGTATACCGTAAAGCTTAGGCGATATCATCTAGGTTTGTGTAAGTACACTCTGATGTTCGCATATGAAATCTCCTAATGAGCATTTCTCAGAATGTATCCCTGTTGTTAAGCATACCTGACTGTATAAAATAGCAATAACATATTAGAAACTTTTCTTTTTAGTGGTATATTTTCCAAGTGATTTTTAATGGAAAATGAATAGTTTCAGAAGGATACTTTTCTTAAAGAAGCAGCTAATGTCATTGAAGGGATAATCATATTCTGGGTCTAATGAGTTCTGATAGTTGAACTACTTTTTCAGTTAGTAGGAATTTGTAAAATGCATCAGCAAATGTTTTTTTTTTTTTTAAACTAAGAACAATTTTCCTGATGAAAGGGTGATTTCTGAATGTTACAGCTTTTTTCCCTTTTAGGAAGATTGATTTTTTTTTTTTTTTTTTTTAACCCTCACCCGAGGGTATGCTTATAGATTTTAGAGAGAGGGGAAGAGAGAGAGAAACAGAAACATCATGAGAGAGAATATCAATTGGTTGCCCTCCTTACGTGCCCTGACTGTGAAGCAACCTTTCACTGTACGGGACAGTGCTCCAGCCAACTGAGCCACATGCCGTTACATTTTTCTTTTTTGCCTTCCTGCTCATCTATAACGCTATCATTGATTTATACTACGAACAGATAGCATTTATGCCATGGCGTTCTGAGTATAAGTTTTACACATAAGCCATAATATTATCTATTGTCTACATATGCATTATGGGTATGTTTTGAATGTAGTTCGTTTTCATTATTTTCATAGATAGTGACTTCCTGAAAATATACACAAAAGTCAAGAGACTTACATGTCACATACTCTTCCAGAAAGCTCAATAATATAAAAGAATATTGTATTGATATTTCTATCCTTCTTTACTTATTCTTTAATTTTGTTCCTTTTGCAATTGAGCACAGTCTCCAAGAATTGAGTTCAGTGGGCATCCAGTCAAGGCAGAGGAGTCAACACTTCGGGCATGCATGCTGATTTTCTTCTTTGCTCACTTGTATTTTGTATGTGATACTCTGGCATATATCGGCACTTTGATGTTTTGTCTTTCCTCCTTTTAATGAAATATATAATATCCAGTTACATATTGAGTGATGACATTGTGCCAGTACTGCAGAGTAGTAGAGACTGATGTCTGAAAGTCAAAGCGAGGTATATGACAGTAGTATACAGTATCGGTGTATGATTGAAAGTCTGAGTTGTTCAAAAGTTAAGGCCTATGATTTTGGTCAACTCTTGGGTTCAAGCAAATTAGCAATTCTTGGAAATTGAAAACCTAGTCTGTTTGTAGTATTTTTAAATTATGCAAATAAGCAAGTTTGATAAGAGATTTGGAGTATTTGTACCAAAGAAGAGAAAGTTTTAAGGAAGATAGAGTAGTAGGCAAGGATGAGATTACTAGGAAAGGTAGAAAGGTAGGTTTTGAAAACTGTAGAGAAAGTAAGCTCAGGGGAATGGTTTTGGAGATAGGAGGAAAGAAGGAAAATGATTGTAAGAGGCTAATGAATAGTTAATAAGGACATTTGAGAAGGATTTGGGGTATGATATGTTTTTATCCATTATTACAGAATGTAGATAAATGGATATAGGTACTACACCAGAATCCTAATTTTTGCTTTAACTTTTGTAAAAAAATAAAAAGTTAATGAGAAATGACTGTATAAAAGCATTCTTTATTTTATATTCTAGCTGCTCAGTTTATTTATTCACGACGTGACAAACCTGTTGTTGAGCCTGTAGAAGAATATGATTATGAAGATCTGAAAGAATCCTCCAATTCTCTTTTGAACCATCAGCTAAGTGAACTTGATCAAGGTATAGTAGAAAGTAGTCTGTGTTTCTTATCTGAAAATTACTAATAATCAATATACCAGAACTTATCAGTTGTATTGTGATTGTTCATGATAGTGATTGTGGAAAGTAATGGTACAAATGTATCTTATATTTTCAAGGAAATTTACATTTTATTAAGTATATTTTATGCAGAGTATGGTTAAACTATATTTGAAAATTGATTGTGTAAATATTATTTAGTAACTGGAATTTTCTATTGAAATCTTCATCTCATCTTTTTAAGAGAAACTTCAGTGATTTATTTTCTTTTAGTAATACTTATTGTTCTATATGCTCTATGAAGAGCTTCTGATTAGATTATAGAAGTTCCATTTCCTTGCACAAAACATTAGATTCCAGGAGGCTGTTTTTTGTTTGTTTTTATTTTAAATTTTAAGTCCAAAGTAATACTGTACAAGTTCCTGATGGGTCATATCCATGTAAATTAAGTGTCAAGATAGAACTCATGAATGGTAATGACATTGGTTCTGAGTTTACATCTTTTCAATTCTCTTAAACATTTTAACAAAGATATTTGTATATTGGCTTTCAAACATATCAATCAAGGCGTAGATTGATGGAACAGAGTAGCAGAACTAAAATGGCAGGTATAATAGAAAGCCATCTGTTGGTAGTTAGCAAAGCTGAGATGATTTGCTCTTTCTCGAAAGTGTGACTTTTTTCCTATAAATGTTTGTAAATCGAAAATTGATAACAATTACTTTGAAAACAGAAAGAGGAAATGTAAGAATCTGATAGCTGATCATTGAATAAATCAGTAAAGTATATATCATTTGCTAACCAAACCAAGAAAAATGGACAGAAAGCACAAAAATATAAAATTAGAAAGCAGAAAGGGCAGCAACAGATAAAGAATAAAAATAAATTTCTTCATCAACTGCAAATACATTTAACAATCTGGATAAAAGTTTATAGAGGAGCTACTATATAAACTCTTTAATAGTATTTGCATAGATACATGTATTTTTAAGGTAAAGATACTTTAACAAATGTATATATATATTTTTATTGATTTTATTTTAGAGAGGGGAAGGGAGAGTAAGAGAGAGAGAAGAGAAACATTGATATGAGACAAAAACATTGGTTGCCTCCTGTAACATCCTGACCTGAGATCAAACCAAACTGGGTATGTGCCCTGACCAGGAATCCAATGGGCCACCTTTAGGTGCATAGGATGACGCTCAACCAACTGAGCCATACTGGCTAGGGCTGATTGTATATTTGAAGAAAGTGTTATAGTTGTCTTTGTGGGGTGAGAGGGTAGAAATAGAGTAGAAGTTTTATACTTTTTCTCCTGTGCCTCAGAATGATTAAGAGGGTACGAAATTCATAGTTATGTTTGAGAATGAAAGTTAATTAGACCCATTACTGACATATGTAAGTAATTGCATGATAATAATGATTATAGCTAACCTTTACTAAACGCTTTCCGGGTACTCTTCTAAATGTTCAGGTATTAACGTATTCAATCTTCACAGCAGCCTTATGAGGTGGGCCAGTTATTGTCTTCATTTTAGAGGTGAGGAAAATGAGACACGAGAAGTAAATTGGCTGAGGTTGCACTAGCTAGTAAGTGGCATTAGGATATAAACCCTAGCTGGTTTGCTCAGTGGTTAGAGTGTTGGCCATGGACCGAAAGGTCCTGGGTTTGATTCTGGCCAAGGGCATGTACCTTGGTTGCTGGCTCGATCCCTGGCCCCAGTTAGGGAGTGAGTGCGGGAGGCAACCAACTGATGGGTCTCTCTCACATTGATGTTTCTATCTCTCTCTCTCTTCCACTCTATCTGAAAAAGCAATGGAAAAAATATTGTCAGGTGAGGATTAAAACGAAACAAAAATAAATCATGACAGCCTGACTCCATATTTCTGTTCCTTGTGTATGTGTAGAAAATGGTTGCTATAATTAATTAGAAAGATTCTGTTGCTAGCTACAGTATGTATTCTGTTCCAGTTTTGATAATTCATGTACTTATGAAATAGGTATGGTATTTTCCAAGTATAGATTATTAGCCTAAAAGATTCAAGCAAAGCAGAATTACCCAGATATTTGAGGAATTATTTTTAATGCAGTCATGCGTTACTAAACAGTGGATTATGTTGTGAGGAATGCATTGTTAAGTAATTTCATTGGTGTGTGAACACCGTAGAGAGCACTTACACAAACCTAGATTGTAATTGCCTGCTATACACCTAGCCTGTATTGTATGCCTCTTGCTCTTAGGTTATAAGCCTTTTAGCATGTTACTGTGTAAAACACGAGATTAAATTAAGACTTGGTAAATGAGATGTATGAGGCTGCTGCCTGCATAACATGGCATACTGTTTTATAGCAACTTTTTTTTTTTTTTTAATAAGTAGAAAGAGCACACTCTAAAGCAGGGATTTTCAATCTTTTCCATCTCATGGCACACAAACCAATTACTAAAATTCTATGGCACACCAAAAAATAAGTTTTTCGCCAGTCGGACAAAAAAAATAGGTATACTTTTGATTGATTTACACCAGATGGCTATTGCTCTTTTGGCTGTTGTCATTTTTTTATTTGACAATCAATGTGCCCCTGACTAAATAGTCAGCTGTTGTATGTTTTAAAAATTCTTGTGGCACACTGGTTAAAAACCTACTCTAAAGTAAGGATAAAACGTAAATTAAATACATAAACCAGTAACATACTAGTTTATTGTCATTACCAAGTATCATGTACTGTACTTAGTTATTTGTGTTATACTATTATATGACTGGCAGCACAGTAGGTTTGTTTACACCAGCATCACCACAAACAAATGAATAACGCTTTGCTCTATAGGACATTACGATAGCTACGTCACTAGGCTATAGGAGTTTTCAGCTCCATTATAATCTTATGGGACCGCTATCATTTATCAGTTCGTTGTTGACCCATATGTCGTATGTGGCTCATGACTAATTAAAAAAAAGCAATGCCCATTTTTAAAGAGTTATTAAGGGTGATTTTAGTTGGCAGGGGAAAACTGAAGTTAGCCTAAAAGGAAACTTAAGGTAGGAGTAATTTAAGAAATTTTAGGAAATACACTTAGTGATGAACTGAGTTCACTAATAAGTTAGAAATATTTTCACACCTACCCCTCTCTTTGTACACATGTGAAACATCAGTGCAAACATCATCATCATTGAAAATAGATATTAATGTATACAATTCACATTTTTTCAAGCATTAGTCATTGTTATTTGGAAGACAATTACATTGATTTCTTAATGAAATTATTCCTTTCATAAGGGAAGATAGTTATGTTGTGGATAAAAATATAATCATTATAAATAAGTTTGGAGGAAAAAGGAGAGTTGAACATCCTATTATAGTTTCACATTCTTTCAGGTTTGAAAATTGAGGGTTCTTTCATGACACCATTTAATATAGCTTTTAATTATTGGTGTCTGTTCTAGCTCGTCTTTATTCATGCCTTGATCACATGAGAGGGGTATTTGGAGATGCTGTGCCAGATGACATATTGATTGAAGCAGTTCTGAAGAACAAGTTTGATGTGCAGAAGGCTTTATCAATGGTTCTAGAACAAGATAAAATGCATAATTTGAAGGTCAAGAGTGAGGGAGCAATATCTACAGGAAAGACAGCAAAAGGTATGCTTTTATTCTCTTTTAGTTTTACAGTTAATGCTTTAAAATAGGCTTTGATTTGCTTGAGCTGTTAAGGAAAATGGACAGAAAATTTTGCATTTTACAATAACTCTAGATTATTATGAGTTGGTTTTCTAGTTTGCAAATTTTTAAACTGATTGCTGTGTTCCCTCTGTCAAAGCCTGCTTTTTTTTTTTTCTTTCCCCTGCTACAGGATATAGGGGAAATAAAATCCTGTTAAAAACAAGACAACACACTTTTGCTTTTTGTTAGTAGCTTAGAGAGCTTCTAAATTACTGTTGTTGTTTTTTAACTCTAATGGGTCAGGAGATGGAAATTAATAGCCCAACAAAATGTAAAAATAAGAAATCTCTGTATGCTTATAGTATTTATAAATGTAATTTAGTTTTATTTATATATCTTAAGTATCATAATTATACTACTCTTGCATTTTATAGCCAGATGTTTAATTTTAAGTTTGTAGAGTTTGGGGTTAAATTTGGAATTTAATCAACATAAGAAGGGAACTGAGATACCTTCATAGTAATTGGTATGAGATCTGTCAGTTTGAACATGATGATTTGTTAACTGGATTGATATTTCCTGTAAGCTGAGGACTATATTTTTGCCACCACAAAGTTAAATGCAGTGTGCTACCATGAAATAAGAGTGGTTTTTATTTTCTTTAAAAAAACTTTTTTTTAATTTTGGGAGGATACACTTTTAATTGACCAAATATGGGAATGTGTCTGTAATATGTCATCTATATCAATAGCTTATTCCAGATCGTTGTAGAAGTTAAATTATAGGGTAGTGTTCACTTGTTTTTCATACATTAAAAATACAAAAGGTGAACCTAGTTCTTTCCATTTTTTTAGACATTTTAAATTTGAGACATTCCTGACTATAAGTATGTTAAAATTTCACATTATAAAATTTGTGGAAATTAGAACATTGATTAACTTGGTTCTTATATTTGTATATATCAATGAACAAAATATGAAGGTAGCTAAAGGACGATAAAATTCTTTTATTATTCATTTTTAGAGTGTTCATTTTTTATTATATAATGGCCAAGTGTCACTTTATTCATGTCATAAACAAAAGAAACATTTAGTAATTAAATGCCTCATTTCATGTTTCCTTTTGGTTGCTGTGACTGTCTTCTGCATATGTGAACCTATTCATCTGAAAATGAATGGCTCTTGTAAGGTAAGGAGTCTTATTATCTTATTCTGATGTTTTAACTGATAATATTCAAAGCTCTTGTCCTCAGTCTGCAAGCCATTTGGATTGCAGTAGCAAACCATTTGATTTGCCTGGTCCAGTAGCAAAATGTGGATTATATTGTAATTCCTCAGTTGTACCAAGTCACTTTTTACTCCATAAAAAAAAGAAACTTGACAGGCCTAGAAGTGAAAAGAAACTAGAATCATGTAAGTTAACAAAAGAGCTGTCACTAGCTGAACTAATTGATGATATGCCAAGAGATTCTTTTAAAAGTCAGCCATCCATCAGATTATCGTCCACAGATAGTCTGGAAAGTTTACTTTCAAAGAGTATAGATGCTGATGTAGTAAGACCTCATGCATCTGAACGTGTTTTCAAAGATGATTCTGTGTTTAAAGGAATACCAGATTTAAAATCCTTAATGATAAAGAACACGACACCGAGTAACTCTTTATTTATTCAAAATAATTCCCTACCTGATTTGCAAAACATTCCAGTACAAAGCAATTTAGAAAGTTTAAATAATCCTTTGCTCCTAACTAGCTCATTGGAAAACATGGCTCTTGACAATTCAAATGCTCATAAAATGACCGAAGTTGGAAACATTTCTTCAGTTGAACAAAGTGCGAAGAATTATGACAATTTGCAGTTTTCCCAATGTGGAACTTCATCCCTAGCTGAACTGCTTCAGGACCATAAAGAAAACAATCCGAGTCAGTGCTGTACTTTATCTGATCTTTGTAACCAGTCATCTGCCAGTTTTTCAGATCTAAGTTTGGGATCCTTTCCCCTCTCACAACTAGCAAATCGGTATCAGTCTTCGACTGGAGTATCAGAATTAACAGGATCTCTGTCATCTTTGGCATTTCGTAAAACTTCTCCTACACGAGACTTTGAGAATTTGTCACTTTCTGATTTGATTGCCGAAACAATTGATATAGACAACTCTCAGATTAAGAAAGATTCCTTTAAGCTCAGTTTATCTGAAATGAGGTCACCTGAAAGAGATTCAAATATTGACCTTAGCATTCTTATAAAAACCCCAAATTTTGTTCCAAAATCTGTAGTAGACCAATCAGTTGCTCCAACACCAGCAACTAAAGTTTTGAGTTCGAAGCTTGGGAAACATTCCATTTCTGCTAAGGATTGTAAGAAAAACAATAAAGGCTCTCTGACTAGGAAACCACCTTTTTCTTTGTCTTGGACCAAGGCCCTTGCTGCTAGACCTTCAGCTTTTGCTTCAACACTGTGTCTTCGTTACCCATTGAAAAACTGCAAGCGACGCACCCTTGACCTTTATAAGACTTTTCTTTATAGTAGACAAGTTCAAGACATAAAGGACAAAGAAATAAGTCCTCTTATAGCGATAACACCATTTGACTTCAAATCAGCATCTCCTGATGACATTGTAAAAGCTAATCAAAAGAAAGTTTTTACTAGAGAATAGTAACAAAAAGGAAAACTTGATAACTGTTGAAGAGCTTTTTATTTTAAACTGATTTAAAGTCTTAATAGGATGACTTTATATTATGAATTTAAGTTGTTATTTTTATATTAAAATTGTCTTAAGTCAATTAAGTTTAGTTGATATGTATTTTTGCACTGAAATTTCGTTTTTACTCTTTTTAAGTGATAAAATGACTTTATTTAAGTTGGTAGCCTATAATGGGTGAATGTTTACAAATTGCATATGAAAACTTGATATTGTGAAATCAAACCTCAGATACAGTATTTTTGTTTGAAGCATTGAACTTTTTTACAGTGAGATAGTTTCTTTTATAGATATTTTTGTGCTTTGTTCTTAAACAAAATGCATTTAGGATTATTATAGTTTAGTGATGAAGATTTTTCGTATAATTGGCATAGCATAGCTGAAACAGAATTACATTTTAAAATATTAGTGGTATCATTCCTAGTTCCGTTATTTTTCTGTAGGTGAAACTAAAATTTTTCTATTAGAAAAATCTTTAAGTTCCTGACTTTTAAGAGTACTGTGGATGTTGTTGAAATACAAAATGAAAATCCTTTAAGGGACCATGTAAATATTGAAGCTGGATTAATACATAAATTATTTTTATACATTTTCAAAATCATTTGTTCTAAATGCATACTTCAAAATAAATATATAGAAAGTTTTCAAGTATGGTTGCATGTTCTTTGAATAAATAATTTTATCAGATCTCTTTAACTTTTTTACTATAAATAATGAAATGTGGAGTTTTCCTCTTTGCTACTGACAGCTTTGTGTGCTACAATCTAAGTTTCAGCCATAGCAGACCAAATAAGAGCTCTTCAGTCAGTACAACTATGTAATTCTTCCCTTAAAGCAGTTCCTGCACCTAGCATTCAGAATCACTGGGAGAATCTTTTCAAAACAGATACTGTGCTTCCCTTGAGACATGGTCAACCAGTCCCTGAGGGCTGTGATTCTGATGTGTTACTTCTTCTGGAGAACTACTGCCTTAGAGAAAGAAATCAGTTGAATGAAAGTAATTACTGATGCTTAGGATAACATATCTGACCAACTTGAATTTATAATTCATATTTTCTACTCATCAGGAATACCATGGAAATTTGCTAAATAGAAATTATGGTTTTTTACATAAGAGGATGCTGATATTACATTACTATTTCTTGCAGGAAAAAATAGTATCTAAAATATTATTTTAAAAAAAAATAATGTTTTTAGAGAGAGAAAGGAAGGGAGAGGGGGAGAGAGAGAAACGTCAATGAGAGAGAAACATTGATCGGCTGCCTCCTGCACAGCCCCCAGTAGGGATCAAGCCCGAAACTCAGGCATGTGCCCTGACCAGGAATCAAACCGGCAACTTCTTGGTGCATGGGTTGACATTCAACCACTGAGTCACACCAGCTGGGCTAAAATACTATTAATGAAAATGAAATAGCTGGCCTTTTACCAGTAAAAAAATTATTTTTCTCTGGCAGCTATTTTGCTATGCTTTTGATAAATTCTTTTTTTTTGGTATTTCTAGTTTCTATTTGCACAATGACATTCCAGTCTTTTCAGCTATGTATGATGTTCTTATATTCACTGTTTTGGTGGGAAAACTTAAACCAGCATTATGTCTTTATTGTTCTTGACCAAACACTTTCGTGTGATGTCTTCAGGTTTTATTTTTAATTACATATTTCAGTGCACATCATACTGATGCTTAGGAGATCATATAAATCACATACTTTATGATGGATTTTAAAGTTTGAATTACCCTAACTGCTGATTTTTATTTTTCTAGTTTTGGCCCTTGATCAAACATTTTAGTAATTTTGAACTTTTAGTGTATGACTCATCAACTAGATTTATATATTGGCAGTCTCCAACTTATAGGTGAATTGTGTTCTAAGAGTTTGTTTGGAACTGACAATAATTCCTGCTAGAGTTAAGTGCTACATATGTGATCCATTTTGCACATGAATCCACAAATACTTAACCCATATTGAAGTTGAACTGTGTGGTACCTTCTTTTAAACAAACCAGTTTTCAAGTCACATAGTAGATCTTGCAGTGTGAACTAAATTTCCCTTTGTTGGCTGATGAGGATTATAACTACCATTTATGAGGTTATTTTAGGGGGAAATTTCTGTATTACAGAGTGTAGGGAAGATAATGATTTTTAAATGTCTCCCTATTTTGTTACTTGTCCTGGCTGCTGGTCTGTCAGGCATGTACATGGTATGCCC
Source organism: Miniopterus schreibersii (assembly GCF_964146895.1). Taxonomy (NCBI): domain Eukaryota; kingdom Metazoa; phylum Chordata; class Mammalia; order Chiroptera; family Miniopteridae; genus Miniopterus; species Miniopterus schreibersii. The sequence continues at coordinate 72,313,800 of NC_138107.1, read as the reverse complement.
TGTTGACTAGGGAAGTCTCACAGTCTTGAGAACCAAGAAAACCTCCTGCCCCTTCTTTCACTCTTCATTAGCCCTTGGAAAAGAGACCTGCTTATTAATGGATAAATTCCTAGTGATAATTATTACTCACACTAAATGCATATTCTACATCAGCTGCTGTTTATCACCTACTGCCTTGGTTGGTAGCTCAGATATGCCAATTGTTTTTGGTTTGCTTCTCAGTTCAAATATCAATTTTGAGGTGCAAAGCCATTTTCATTTGCATTATGATCAAGCGCATTAATATTTTACTTTAGGAATGGAAATAATATTATAATTACATTCTAAATGATATAAAATGCAAAAGACATTTACAATTGCCGTTTTACTTTTTTTTTATTTTTTTATTTAAAGATCTGATGTTCATAGATGTCCTTTTGCATTCTGAATCTTTGGTTGGCTTTTTTGGTTATGGTTCTTACCATTGATTGATTGCCAAGAACTAGTGTTTCACTTCTGTATGGAACACTTCGCTTAACTTCCTATTTTGTTTTACCTTTCTCCTATTTCCTGATTACTAAACTGGCATTCTAACCTCTTTTTCTCCGTTTGGCTTTTAATCCTTCTTTCTTGAACTTTTCCTTCACCCCTTTTCTTATCGTATAAGTAGTAAAAACTATTCCCAGTATTTAATATATTTAAATTTTAGTATTCAGTGGGAGGTCATGCAACTAATTGTCACACCAAGAAGAAGTTAATACAGTGCTTCTCTTTGTATGTAAAAGGAAGCACTACTAAGATAAAGAAAAATAATAGATTCTCGTATGATTATTTACTTTTTAAATCTCTGTGTGGACCATTGCAGATAAACAAGTACACATTGTATATTCAGGAAGGACTATGTGTCAGTTTTTTGCTTCATGCTACACAAGTATAAATTCAGTTTTGTAGTAGCCTAGAAATTGTTTTCTGTTACATCTATAAACACAGATAATATTGACTAGACAGGGATTGAGATGAATACCTTTTTTAGTTTTCTTTTATAATGATATAAGGCTCAGTCTGTGTAGGTGTATACTGTCATTTTTAGTTTTTAGGCTATAAAAAGATGTCACTTTTTGAGTATATGTGTACATTTTTGTATAAGCTACATTGAAATGATAATTCTGAGGTTTTCTTAAATCAGGCATGCAAACATACCACAATTTATCTATTAGAATTTTTATATAAGCTTGATATTTCAGAATGGTATTTTAATAATTTATACTGAAGGTACTTTATGTTTCTGTAAACATATTAGAAAACAAGCTACCTGGTTGTGCAGAATTCCTTGTAAGATATTTGTCATTTAGACTTCTTGCTTTCAAAAAGATAAAATTATATATATATATATTTTAAATTTATTTTTATTGTTGACAGTGTTACAGATGTTCCCCATTTCCCCCCCTTTACCCTCCTCCACCTGTCACCCACCCCACCCCAGGCCTTCACCGCACTATTGTCTGTGTCCATGGGCTTTGTGTGCATGTGTACAGATCTTTAGTTAATCTCTCACCCCCCTTCACCCTTCCTCCCCACTGCCCTTCCCTCTGAGATCTGTCAGTCTGTTCCATGCATCCATGTCTCTGGGCCTATTTTGACATTTTTACTTCTTAGGACTTACATAAAAACACTGTTATAGATTATGGTAAATATGAGTAATATACTTGCAAAGGTGGCAGTAAAGAAGGTAAAAGAATTGATGTAGTGCACATTTCTGGTGTTGACATGCCTAGTTTATATTATATGATTTAAAGGAAAGCATCATTTAGTTGCAGGAGATATGCCAAGATGAACAAAGATATGATTCTTTACTCTCTAAGGGTGGGGGACTTGAGTACTTAAACACATGCGTGTATTTATTACATACAGGGCATTACACTCTTCAAAGCTGATGTCTTTGCCCTCCTGGTTCAAGCTGCCCCAGCTCCTCTGTTTCCTATCTTTATTAAATTGTAACCATCTTCCAGTTGCTTAATCCTGAAACCTAGCTAACATAATCCTTGATTCTTCTCCTTCATTTACTTCTTATAACTGATTACCAGTCCCCTTCTTTCTGCTTTGCAAGTAAGTAAGTATATGTGTGTACATAAACAGTTGATTGTCATTGTGGTAGTTATATTTTATAAAGTTGTAAGTTAGCGAACACTGAATGAAATGTGTAAATACTGAACCGTTGCTCCTACACGAAGTACAGGGTTAGATTCTGTGATTCTCTCGTCACAACATTTTTGTTAACCAATTTAATACATAACCTTATTTTATGTATCTATTTAAAGATACTTTATTTTAATATATATTGTTTATATATTATTGATTCATTAATATTGACCTCATGGCCAATAGTACTGTAACTCTTGCCTGAACAAAGCTTATCTAACACATTTTGTATTTGTAAGGCACACTGCAGCTGCCTTGTTCTTGGGGACGCTAAATGGCACTTCAGCACTATTCTTGGAGGCCATTTGAAACAGCAAAATTACAAACTAAAATCACAGTGCAAAAATGTGGCACTAAACAGGTCATGAAAAGGACAGTTGTGTGCAGTATGAGAGCTGAAACAAGGCAGTGTGTTACTTTGTATGACCTCAGCTGAGAATGTCAAATATTTTGTTCCTCTACACTTGTCTGTGAAAGTGCCGCGGGTGATTTTGGGTTACAAATAAATTTTAGCGAGTAGGTGAATTAGCAAATTTGGAATCTGCGAGTAATGAGGATTTACTGTACGTTTTTTGACTCACTACTCTGTCCTTATTGCTGTGTCTTCTCATAAAGCCCCTTAGCTTTGGGCAAAGTTACTGAGACATTTAATTGGTTTCTTTTCTGTTTATTTCCGCCAAAACACTTTCTAAAATATAGCTTTAATTTTCTATTCCCCTGTATAAACCCTTTAAGCTATTTTATAAAACCTTTCATGAACTGGTTTCTGTTTGTGTACCCCCTTGCGCAAACCTGCCCAAGAATACCTACCTGAGTTTTGTGTGCTTTGCACCCCCTCTCGCCACCATTATTTCTCCCCCTAGCCAATTGCTTCTTAGGTTGTAGTTTATATATCACTTTACTTCCAGTCTTGTGGTAGGGAAACCTTCATATGCACCTGTATTTCACTGTATTCCTTTTAATACCACCCCACATAAAAATCATACATCCCCCATGCAAGGTAGTCCCTTTCCTTTGTAACCTTGCTTCATTGTTCCTCACGGCACTTACATCATCTATCATTGGGTGTGTGTGTGTACACAGTTGTTTTTGTTTATTATGCCTCCCTACTGCTCCTCATCCCCCACGCAATTTCTACAGAGGCAAGGGTTTTATGTGTTCTCTGCTATATCCCCAGCTTAGAATATGTCCGCATAAATGTAGGAAAGGATTTAAAGTAAAAAGTGAGTCTCACTTGTAATACAGGTCCACAGTCTTGTTCCCTATAGGAAGCTATAAACAAATCTGTAAGCAAATGATTTCTTTACTTTTCTAGAAACTTGACTTGCATATTGTACATATAAGAATATACATATATATGTTTACACAGATGGGAGGATACCAGACACTTCTGTATCTGTATCACTTATAATTTATTGCAAGTCTTTTTTTACCAGCATATGGAGATCAATCTCATTTTTCGTAAAAGCTATGTAGAATTCCATAATATGGTTGTACACTAAAAAGGCGCTGTTGATAAACATTTTAAGTGTTCTTAGTTGCTATTGCTAATGACCCCAAAATGAACATCCTACATTTCTAGAAAATGAGTTTCTAGGTCAAAAAGTATATACTTTGAAATTTTTGAAAGATACTGCCTTAATTGTCCTTAATAGAGGTAGTAGTACTACTAATTTCCTTCCCACAAGTTTATGAGTGTTTCTGTTCACATTCTCACAGATATGCTTATTCTTTTTGGTATTATGCTAACCTAATAATTAGAAAAATATTTTCTCATTTATAGCTCATTAATGAGTGAGGCTGTCTTATCATATACTTATATTATTTGTATTTCTTTATCTTGGAACTATCTGGTCCTAATCTTTGCCCATTTTTCTGCTGGTTTTATTTAATAATGATGTCTAGAAATGTGTGTGCATGTATGTATGTGTGTAGATTTAATGTATTTATATTTAATTTAGGTATTTAAATGCTAAGTCAATTAGTATTTTGTGATATGCATGGAAAATACCTTTTCTGGTTGTCATTTTTCAAGGTCATTAGAAGACAAATTGTTAATTTTAATATATTTTGAATTTATCAATCTTACGGGGGGGGGTTCCCCAAAGTTCCATTCCACTGCAGTATAATTTTTAAAAAATTATTTGTTTCTTCTAATGTGTTTAACAGGTTCATTTTTTGTTTTAAAAATACTTGTCTTTGATCAGCTGCTGCCATTAGGGGGTAAGTTAGGGATTCAGTTTCTCTGCTGCCATCCTTCCTTGTTCCAGTAGTTGGTTTTTTAACTGTACATTTTGTTCAGTGACACATTCGTTCTCTTTTTTAACCTGATTTGGAATGCCATCTCTCACATATACTAGATTCCCCTCTCTCTTTTGTCTGTTGGGAGATTCTTTTTTTGTTTTGTTCCATGCTAATAACGTATTTTTAATTACTGTAGCTTTTTATTACTGGTAGGTTTTTATTACTTTCTAGGCTATCTTATTTTCTCTTGTTATTTTATACTTTTCCCAAGTTATTTCACATGGTTCTTTTTCCCATATGAGCTTTAGAAAGAAGAGCTTGTTGAGTTACTGAAAAAATCCAATTGTAATTTTTATTGAGATGTTTAATGCTATCAGAAGATTTTTGGAGAAAAATATACTGTCTTCATAGATGCAAAAGGCTTTAGACATTACACTGTTAAATATTAAGCTATTATTTTAATAGATTTTCTAGTATTGATCTAGTCTTGTATATTGGATTAATTCTAATTGGTCATGATGGATTATTCTTTTAATATGATGGATCTTATTTGCTGTTAAACAAAAAAAAATTTTAACTTCCACAGCCAAAAGCCTTTTTTCTTTTTTTAAAAAGAAGTTTATTAGGCCATTGCTAGCAAATAAAGACCTGTCTTGGGAAATGGAGTCTACACCACCAGCAGCGTGGCTGGGTAGGAAAGACAACATGTCCATCATCCTGGAGTTTTGCAGCATTTTCAAACATCAAGAAGGGCAGGGGGACAATATAAGTAGTTCTGAAAGGATTTTACATTAGCCATAGACAAAGAGGATGGGAGAGGGTAAAGCAGTGCTAATCTGGGATAGGTCCAGCACAGCCTGCAAGGAAGACATGTCTGCTTGCCAGCTGCGGTCATTTTAATTTAGAACATCTCAGCAATTTTGTGTGTTTTTTGTCACAGCTAATGTTTTATTTAAGATTATATAAAATTAATTTATAGTTTTGAGAGTGTTCTTTGGTCCCTCTTTCCTTCCTAGAGGGCTTTGCAGACATTGCCGTACCATCTTCTATTATTGTATTGCTCCTAGTCCTATTCCGCTGTTTCTTTTTTTTCTTTTTTTCTTTTTTTCTTTTTAAAATATATCTTTATTGATTTCAGAGAGAGAAAAGAAGAGGGAGAGAGAGAGATAGAAACATCAATGATGAGAGAGTCATTGGAGATCGAGCCGGCAACCCGGGCATGTGCTCTGACCAGGAATCGAACCCCGATCGCCTGGATCCTAGGTTGATGCTCAACCGCTGAACCACGCCTGGCCGGGCCTATTCCGCTGTTTCTAGTGTGGCTTTTATTTCTGTAGTAGTACCCCTTCCCCTTCCATATTTCTCATGAGCTCTGCTGACACACTTTTGAACTTTTTTCTTCCTGTTTTTTTTTAAAAATATATCTTTATTGATTTCAGAGAGGAAAGGAGAAGGAGAGAGAGAGACAGAAACATCAATGATGAGAGAGTCATTGATCGAGCCCACAACCCAGGCATGTGCCCTGACCAGGAATTGAACCCCGATCGCCTTGTATCCTAGGTCGATGCTCAACCGCTGAGCCATGCCCGACCGGGCTCTTGTTGTTTTTATCGCCTTTTCTTTTATCCCCTCTCTCTCTCTGGGAGAAAAATAAGATAGAAACATAAAATAGGATAGAAACATCTTTACTTTGTCTCTTTCACTGGATATTCTTTTCCTAGGATACTTGATAAGACTAAATCCCTTTTTTACCCGTGAAACTAGATTGATTTGAGAGGCTTGTCATTTCTCTCTAGATATGGGATATGGCAGACCTTGTCTTAAAAGTTTAGATGCTTAGGTATAATGATTCCACTATCCATATCAATCTGACTTCATCAGGACATTGTACTGAACAGTCTAGAAGGAAATCTCTTATATTACTCATTTAGAGAATTTTCAATATTTTTATATTTTAGAAAGAACTTAATACTTATATAAAAATTAGCTTTTTATCATGGTAGTCAATTGGAACTCTAATTTCTAAAATAATATATTAAATGTTCGTATGTCTCCTTAACTTAGATAATGTTTTGGTTCATTTTGTTAACATACATAATATCGAAAGTCACCAGTAGCAAATACAGGTAAGCTTAGAATGGGTTATCGTATACTTTTGTCATACACTTATGTGAATGGACTGCTAAACAAATGAATATTTAGGGAGTAAAATTCTGGTACAGTCTTGCAGGTTTCTGATTATATTTTGTTTGCCACCTTAAATCAACCAAGGGGGAAAACACTCCCCAAACTAAAATTAAGTAACATAGAGTCTTATTTGTTATTCCACAAAAAACCCAGAGCTTGAACTATTATATAGTATATTGTTTGAAAGAAACATTCTTTGTAGAAAAGTCTTATACTATTTATAGTTTAAAATTTTATAATTAGTCAACATAAGTTGAAAGAGAAATAGTTTTGACAAAATGAATATTATTGTGAGAAGTGAGGTTTAACTTTCGATTGCTGTTGAGCCTTTTTCTAACATTGGGTTTATTTTGATTCTTTTAGAAAAGTAATTGATCTAAAATAAGTAAGAATTAAGAAAAAATAGTCTATAGATATGGCCAAGGAGTTATGTAATTTAAATTTAACGTTTCATACTGTTTTTCTAAAATTGGTATTTCCATTGCCTCACAAATGAATGTAGCCAATCAATTTTTATATTAACCAGACCATTAAGAGAATTGGTTATTTTAGTGTTGGAACCTTTGGAGAAATATACTTTAATACTGTACTGCACAATTGATCTATTTTTTAGAAGATTTGCCTTTACAATACTGGCTTGCTCATACTGTTTAGAAACCTATTGTGTATCATTTTCCTTTCCCTTTGAATTTCATCTGGTTTTCCCTTTAAGTAAACTTTCATTCAGAAAATAAAGCCTAATTTTACATAATGAGGATGTAGTTATTTGGTAGCATTATTATGCTAGTTGTATAGTGTCTGCAGTCTACTTCATGTAGTGTATTTGCATACTGTTTGAATATCTGTAAAATATTATTTACATCTATACTTAGATGTTGATTCTCATATTTTTGGGTCTTGATGGCAGGTGGTTGTTCCCTAGAGAAGAAGGTGCAAGAAATTTAAAAAGATCCAGCAGGCTATAGACACTTCCAGCAAGATCATTTTTTTCCTACTTGTTTATTGTTCTGTGTCTCTTTGACATCACCTGAGTAACTAAATGGAAGAGTGTGACATTAGATTTTTAGGAGGAGATGAACTTTCTTTCTCCGTTCCCAGGTCTAATGTGTTATTATCCGTATCCTGGAAATAAGTCCTGTGATTAATCTGAAAGTCTGTATTACATATCAGTTATAGGAGATGCTATGAATACTTCTAAGTCTATAGTAACCTTTTAGTAATGTGCTTACATATTTCATTTTACTAATGAATCCTTTTTTGTAGACCTATTTAACTGCAATTTTTGATGTCTTTTAAATATATTTTTCTTAGGTAAATTGGTGAAAAAAATTTCAATCACTAATTTTATTCAAGCAGTTAAAAGAATTTTATACATACAGAAAACTTGAACATCAATTGACTTTCTGCTTTAAAATTATGTGGGCTTTTGAAAGGAAGTGGTTTATTTGAGTGAAAAAAACTAGTTCAGAATGTTCTAAGATATGTCTTAAGATTCTCTTTGTATATACACCTACACTGGAAAAACTGAAACACTAATTGCTTAATTTAAAAATAATTTGCTACAGACTCAAAACACCTTATCTTCACAATAGCCAGAACCATGTAAGAATTGCGTGAATGTTAAATGCAGAGTTTTCTTTTAATCTTAATTATGGGTTGTTTTTTTTTTACCAAATTATAATCAGATTACATATATTTGCATGTACTTTCTTGTTTCATTCCAAGACAATTATAAATCCTTTTAATATTTTTTGAGTGGTTGGTATTTTATAGCAAGGGATGGAGAGTAGGGAAAAGACAAAATTCAGTTTAGCCAACATTTATTACAGAGAAATGTGGTCGCCATTGGGGACATAGATTTAAGTCACAGACTTTTTTCCCTAGAGCTTTATGGTGGTCCTTCAGGGGCTAAGTCTGATTTAAGAGCAGCACCAAATATAACTAAGTATTTTCTCTCTGAACGTGTTACCTGTTTCTTTTTATTGGCTATGTTTAAAGTATTCTGTCCTGGGAGCTGCTACCTCTCAAGGGAAGTGAAATAATATGTTGAATGTAAACTATATGTTAGGCTTTGTATGTATTTTATTTGGTCATTATGAGACTCTATGAGGAAGATTGAAGAAACAGGCTCATGTAAATAATTTGCTTCATTCCATATTACAAGAGCCACATTGTAACTCAAACTGAGTTCTTTTGAACTCCAGTGTCCTTTTCATTATGTATTACTTGCAACAAAATTTTTTATTATAATAATTTTACCTTGTTTGGTTTTTGTTGATAAGTATCTTAAGCATAAATCTGGTTTGTTAGGGAAACCAGCTTTATCATTAGAGAGGTATTTAAAAATTACTTCCAAGTATTTTTTCTGCTAGAATTACTCAAGAGGCTTTGATATTCATAGAGAATGGGTATCAGTTTCTGAATGCTTTCAAATTATTAGTCCTAAGAAATCCTTTTCTAGGTTATTTAATTTTATTCAGTTTGTAGTTTTTGATTCCTTACCTATGCAACAATTGTTTGATTTAAAATCCTGAGTGATTTATTTATTTTTTTTATAGTTGCTAGCATGGTGCCATTTTTAAGCACAAGGTTCAATAAATAATATTTTCATATTTATTGAGCTTATGTTTGTTGAATAAAACTGGAAAATTCAATTAAGCCAGTGGAAGAAAACCATAACTAATTTCATTATGAAGAATTTGTAACTTAGCGCTTTGATGCATTTAAGCAATAATAGTAGGCAATATTAGTGAACACTTAACTACACACCAAATATTGCACTAAACTTTTATATCTGTTATCTCATTTAATATTCACAATAATCATTTAAAGTAAGGGTTATTTTTATCCTAGTTTTACAGTTGGGGGCTTTGAAGCTCAAAAATGGATAAACATTTTGCCAAAGGCTACAAAACTAGTCAGTGGAGCCAACATTCAGAATAAATTGCTTCTAATATTAAGGCCCTCCTCTCTTTAATACTTTGTATATGTGTTTCTACATATAGTGAATATTAGTTCTTTTTTAAAAATATGGAGCCACACCACTTTTTAATTCCCTTTCAGCGTAATCATGTGCTATAGACCTACTTACAGTTTAAAAAAAAAAAAAGGTTAAATTTTATTTTTAATTGTAGTAAAGAGCACATAACATATATTTTACCATGCTAACCATTTTTAAGCATACACTTTAGCATTCTTACGTATATTCACATTGTTATGCAACCAGTCTCCAGGACTTTTTCATCTTGTAAAACTGAAACTCTGTACTCATTCAACAACTCTCCATTTTCCCCTTCCCCAGCCCCTAGCAGCCACTCATAGACCTTCTTCTGTCTCCCAATAAATTTAGGCTTCGTAGTGTTGTATTCCATTATTTCATTTAACCAAACACTGTAGTAGGAACTTAAGTTTTTCAATTTATTATTACAAAAAATGCTACAGTAAACATTTTTGTACACTTGTGCAGTTTTTCAGTAATTTTATAAAAGGTATTTCTAGAGTATTGCTGGAAAAAAGGTATGGTGGTTTTCAAGGGTTTTAGTACGTACTGTGAACTTACCTCTCAGAAAGATTGTAGTAATTCTTACAATTAATTGTTAATCATAAGAACATTGATAGTGTTATTTTGTAAAGGGTAATTATATTCCACAGCAGGACTTTATATTAGTACTAAAGTTTTTATTCATTAATAGGGTGGATAAGAGTCAAAGATGAATTAGGCCAAATGTGGGGGGACTTGTGATAACAGTCCCCTTTGTGTCCCTGAAAATTGTATCCATGTGCATTATACATTCTGTTACAGGTTGTCAGCGTCTAAAATACCATTTATGAGGAAATGGTATCTAATTTAGAAGATTCTGTGAGCAGCAAAATAATCCATGTGATGCAGTTAGCACAGTGTCTGGCACATAGAAAATGCTCAACAAGTGGCAGCTGAACTTAATTCAAAGAAATATTCTTTTATTACCACCCAAGGAACAAGTGCTGTTAAAAAGTGATTATATTAAAATCTAATGAATTGAGGTGCTTAAATGACTTCTAACTTTTTTGGGCTTTTAGGAAAATCATGATTCTATAAAAAAAATAATCCCCTGGGGATTACCTATCCTTTTTCTCTGCACGTAGTTAGCCATTTTTAACAGCCTGATGTAGATTCTTCCATATTACAGATACTAACCTTTTATTGGTAATATGCATTGTAAATAATTTTCCAAGTCTTTTTGTTTTCTTTATTTAGATCTTTTTCTATAGAAAAATTTATATCACTCTTTTATAATTTACCAGGTTAAAAAACAAACAAACTCCAACCTCTAAGTTATACCTATTCTAACTTTTCTTTTTAGATAATTATTATGTGCATTTTTGCCCTTTGGACTTTTAACTCCTCTAAAATTTACTTTTGTGTAGAGAAGTGTCAAACTTTTTTCAGATTTTCATTAGCATTTTAAAGATGCATAAGCTTGTATGCTGTGATAGGTAGTGTGTTACATAGTGGAAGGTGATGGTGGCTCTCAGATAGGTCAATATTGTTTTGCAGCCTAGCTCTGTCATTTACTGTCTGCATGATCTTGGTAAAATTGCTGGATTTCTCTGAGACTTGGTTTCTTCATCAAAATGGCAATAATGTCTACTTCAAAGTCTTGTGTGCTTTTTTTATTTCCAAGTTTTATGATGACTTATCCTTTAACCCAGCATCTATATAGTAGTCCTTTAATACAGTGTTAGTTTCCCTTTCCTTTTACTAATTGCTTTAAAATTCATTACATTCATTATTATGGGGTTATTTCTGGATGTTAAATAATATTGGATATTGCCAAGTCTTAAACCATTTAGGAATGACTCTTGGTTCCACATATGAATTCAACATGATGTCTAGAGATTAGTGTGTGACTTATTGTCTTTCTAAAACTTAAGTATGTTTGGATTATTCAAGTACAGTAGCCTCTCCCTGTCTTTAAGGTTATGTTCTGGAAAATCCCAAAGGCAGAATTTAGGAAAGAAATTCAGAACTAGGTTGAGATAGGATTAGGTTGAATCTGTGTAGGCCTTTGTATGTATGCATTTATGTGTATTTTATAGTCACTAAAATAGCAGTGTAAATGACACTTAAGTGATGAGACTATTAATGAAATTTAATGCTTTTTAGACTTGCTCAATACAGTTTAATTTTTATTTATCATTTATTGCTAGTTGGACCCTGTCTTAAAAGTTTCAACATTCTTGTAAAATTTTTTTCTTATTTTAGTTCATATGCATACTATGAGACTTTTATTTTCCCTTTACCTTTTCCTTTGTTGAATTCAGTGTTTTTCTGATTAGAGTTTGTTGATTCTCACTGCTAGTTTCCATTGGGATTTGGAGGATCACAGGTACTTGTGTAGACCGCTGGGATTTATATTCCAGCTGAACCACTTAGGATTTTACATAACACCTTGTATCACAGTTTCCTCATTTGCAAAGTTAGGGGGGTAATAGTTATTTTTAAGACCTGAAGGATTAACGTGATTTGTTAGGGAGATACTCAAGGGTAGATAATTCCAGGGATGGGGTTATAGATGAGATCTCTCAGGGAGAATTTATAGTAAGTGAAACAGAAGGCCTAAGGAAGAATGGTGAGCAACACTGATGTATTTGTGTAGTTTTTTTTTGAAGGGTTTGGATATATACAGTTTCATTCTGTAAAATAAAAAGGCTTTGTTTTGTAGACTGCCATCTTTCTGATGTAACAAATAAAAATTTTATCTCAGCACTAAATATTTATAAATAAGATGTAAATGGTTTCTCTTTTTTTAAGAAAAATTACTAATATAATAAATATCAGAATTAAAATTTATTGCATACATTAGATCATAAATTTTGTATATACTACCTCAAGGTATTAATCCAATCTAATGTATAGATTGAGATCTGTTCATCCAAAGTTTATTAATTTTAAAAAATTGCTGGCTTGGTTATATTTATAGAAAGTTGAACTCTGATCCCAGTGAATCTTTGGGGTAAAAATTTTCTTCTTCTGTGTGATAGGAGATGGATGCTGTATGATGGTTTTGATGAGGCAAGTTATGCAATAAAGGATGTTTTAAAGTGCAAAAATAATTCATACTGAATAAATCACAGAGCAGCTATAATATTGAAGGAAGTGGTTTATTCTCTGTAGCTCGTTGGTGCATTTTCTGAATGTTCATCTGGTAACTAGAATTTAAATGTGTAGTCAGATTCAGTGAAATTATTTTATATTTGAAGTCATTTTTCACTGAAAATTTAACAACGATTTCTTTGAATTTTTGAGAATCTTATTTTTCTTTGCATGTGCTAACATGTACTAGCATATTGAAACATTTATAGGAACTATATGATTGATAGCAAAAAGTGAACTTAGCTGGAAAACTTGTTTTTTTCTTTTTCTAAATAACCTTAAATGTTTTTTAAGCTCAAGGTGTTTTGATCTGAATGACTTTAAATTGTGAATTTGTTTTACATTGAATGTATTGTGAACTTACTTTGAATATTTCTCTTAATCATATAAATATAAAAAATTATTTCCTCCTTTTGAAATCTTTTAGGTCACCTATTAACTTACTATTTTCCTCAATGTCACGGTAATAGATTCTTAATGTAGGAAAGGGGGAAACAGTTACTCATGGTTTTCTTACCCCAAGACAGCAGTCTTATGTTTTGCAATACAAGGATTTTTTCTATGCATTTTTTATTCTTTATGTTATTGAGGTTTTTACATACAATTATTACATGTACCATTTTGTATCCTATATTTTTCCTCTTTTTAGTTTATACCTATGTCTGTTCATCTATCTTCCAATCTGTGCACACACAATTTTAAATGTGGAATCATTTTTTAGATCCCAGTTTGATTCAGAGAATACTGTTAAAACATTAAGAAATTATAGAAGACATTTTAAATTTAAAACAAAAACTAGTGTTCTGTGCTAGTATTTCACATCTTTATTGGTACCGTTTAAATTTGAAATTACTTAATGCCACCAGGTAAAAAAGCTTACTTTAAAAAAAACTCCCTAGTAATATTTCTCATGTTTAGTTATGGATTTTATATTTAAAAAAAACCCTCCAAACCTTGGTTGTTTTTTATTGGATTTAAGAATATTATTTCCTCAACAACAATTCCATTAACACCTTATTTGATGCGGATGATAGTATAAATATTCAAAAAAAGTTCAGCAGATGTCATTTAGTGATTAATGATACTTATGTGTGTGGGAGAGAGATTCTTACTGAATAGGCTAAGTGGTTATTTTTTTAAATAGGATTATGAAGGCAGGAACCTTAAAAGGTCATCTGAACTAGTTTCTGGATTTGTGGCAGATCTTCAAACATCTTTTTAGTTATGAACTTAAAACCAGTCAACAAATGGTAGATAGTTATAATTTTCAAAGAATGTTAAACTGGTTTGGACAAGTTTTCTAACATACATGAACCTCACTTCTTCATCCATAATACTAGTTTTATACAAGATTAAGTCATTCTCAGTCATTTTTTCTGTGCCAGAACATCTGAGAGATTTATCACTTACTTGTCAGCATCAATATCTTCCAGTGACAATGATTTTCAAAGGCGGGGAGGCAAGGATATCTTTGTTATTTTGCTCCAGGGTTTCCCAAGTTGAGAATCACTGGTTTAGGGAATATATTACTTTTTTTCATGTATAAAATTACATAATGTTATCAAATATTTGAGTGACTAGTACATACCTGGCACTGGATTGGATGTTGTGGGAAATACTGAAAGTTCCCTGCTGGTACTCATAGGTTAGTTGGAAAGGTAAGGCACATTCTTTATCTTGATATTTTTATAATACAGACTGTAACATGCTACGTGAGGATATACAATAAAGGTTTTTTATTTCAAGTCATGACATTTTGGAGTTACATTTTCCAGAATTTGAGGTTACGTGTGGCCTAAAATTGATAGAGTTATGCTAGATAAATGCTTCAGAGCCTAAATATCCCTACCTAAATTCCTCACCTAAAGTGAGCATAAGCAAAAGGTGAAAAGATAGTATCCAGGTGTCACTAGCCTAGCTTTCTGGTTTCCCATTGGAAATTAAAATTGTAGTAGACAGAAACTTGATTAAGCAGAGAATGATTTAACTGCTAAGCTTTAACTATATGTAGTTAGGAGATTTTGAAATGCAAATATTAAACCAAATCAGAATTATTGATTTTATTATTTACTATTATCAGAAGTATCTGAAATGATTATTAGCCTCACAGAATCAAAAAATCACAAAATCATGATCTGGACAAAGCATTAATATTTTATAGAGGTACTTGATTAAGCAGTTTTTATATACATTTAGCTTCAAAATAAACCTGGTTCAGTCATCTCAGGAAGATCATTTTCGTGAGGTCCTAAGGAGGTGCAACCAGAAACAGAGTGGAAAGGGGAGGGTGGGTGCCTTGGAAGAGCAAAATTTCCTGGTTGGGCAAGTGATCTTTAGAAATTCATTTAAATTTTCATCTGTAAAATAATGGTTTACACCAAAGGACCTCTTACAAAATATAGTGCAAAAATTTGTAGATTGTATGAATCTAAATTCATGTAAGGACTTTACAAGGAACGTGAATACTTATTTTCTGCCTTCCTCTCTTAGAGTTCCTTCATTGGCTGCCTTCTCACCCCTCCTGTCCTATAGGCTGTGTCATCCGTTCCCAGGTCTTAAGTTGCTCTACTTGTTTTAATGGTGCTCTCATTTCTTCTGCTCTGCAGACTTGATTACCCAGGTTTCTATCCAATTTCTGTTTGTATTGAAAGAATCTCAGAGCCATTGTGTTTTATATTCATATCTTAGAGTCCTAGGGATTTGAATCTAATTTTTTTTGCCTCCCTAACAATTTATTACCATGACCTATTAATGTATTGTCCCTCATGGCCGTCCCCTCTTACTCATTTTCTGTGCTCTTGTACTTGCTCAGCTACAGTCATAGCACTTGTGGTCTCCTGCAGATTTCTCATACTTTCCTTGTCTGTTTTCTTTCAGTCTTGTCTACCTACATGTCCATCACATCTAGAATGAAAGTTACCTGAAAATTGAGATGATTACTCATCTTTGTGTCCTCAGTGCCAAGAACATGTTACAATTTAACTTGAACAGTGGAAAGACCTGAGATAGTATCTCGGCAGTGTTTAAAAGAATAAAGTTTGATGGCAATCCCCATTTATTTAGGAGGAAGCATTTCCTCTGTGGACTGCTGTAATTTTGCACTTAATGAAAGGACCATCCAAGAGGAGTAAGATCCTGACCAGCGTTCTTCTCTTAGTTCTCTGGAACATACTCTCCATTTGGTGGTGACATAACCATCCACTCTTCCTTCCTTGCTAGGAAAATCTGGGCACTGTCTCTCACCTCCCTTCATATATTAGGGCCCCAAGTGTTGCTCATTTTACCTCATAATATCTTTAGATATCCCTTTCTCCATAGCATTTCTTGCATGTCTTAGTAAACAATTTACTGACTGCTCTTCCCTTAGTCTTGCCTGCACAATCCATTTTCCATACTATGGTCAGAGTAAGTTCTAAAAGCACAGTATGATACTCTAATGCTTAAATTCTTTCAGTGGCTCTTATATTTCAAAATCAAGTGCCTAAATGTTCATGGCCCTAAATGAGTTGCCCTCTTTTCTCTCCTTATGTCTCATCACTTAATCTCTTTCCCCGTGTCTCAGCCATGCTGATCTACTGGCCATAGTATGTATGCATTGTGTCGTGTTACCTGATCCCCTTCCTCCGAGGTTCATTGGGAAATCTTGCCTAATTTTTTCAGTGTGGTGGGTTAGTACCTTTTATGTGCACTCTCATTGTGCCTGCGTTACAGCAGTTCATGTTACAAGAATATGCTTGAGTAGTGTCTCTGCTAGACCAATGCCTCTTGAGGACAGGAATCACGTCTTATTCTTGGACCTGTTTATCCCAGTATCTAGCACAGTGTCACAGAGTTGGCATTCCCCTCCTTTCTGTCATGAATTAATATGTGATTGCCAGAAAGTAATTTGTGTCTGTAGATTCCCTGGTGTCAAATGAGGAAAAGGAAGTTGACATTTTGGTGATATCAGAGACCCACAGATTATGTTGCTTTCTGTCATGGTGTGAAGGGTGTAGTACTTAAAACATACCAGGCATTGCTCTAAGCTCTTTGCATATATTAACTCATTTAATTCTTTCACTATTAGGTAGGTTCTATTATTGTTATTTTATCACTGAGGAAACTAGGCATGGAGAGAAGTTAAGTGATTCCCTTGAAGTCACATTAGTGGTGGGTTTTGACATGTGGTTATTGGGGCTCTCTGGAGGGACCATAAAAGGATGCAAGTAAATTTACATGTCCTTTATTCAGTGTTTTTACGTTATAGGCTTGGTAAATCTTTGTAGAATGAATCCAAGGGTGTTTGGTCATATAATGCTGAAGTTGGCCTTTGTGATTCATGCATTATCAAGAAGCCTGGGCTTCCTTCTATTAATAATTTTCATGAAAATAATGGCATTTGCATGAACATGGAAATACCATGTACCATGACCACCGATGTGAGAAAATAAGAGTTTATGCCAGAGAATCCCAATTTGCTTATGGGAGTAGTCAGGAAGAGAAAGGACAACATAAAAGTAGATTTAAAAAAATTTTTTTTTGGTACAGGGCCACTGAAAATGTTTTAGCAGGTAGGTGAGATGATGACAAGCCTAGTGACAATAGCAGGACATGGTTTGACAAGTAAGAGAGAACAGAGAGACACCGTATCGAATACTACAGGCATGAGATCCTAAGGGCCTGACTTAGGAAGGTGGGAAAATAAGGGAAAGGACAAATCTGGGAAATATTTATGAAGGAGAGGTTAACAGAATTAATGTTAGTTGGA
The DNA here is from genome assembly GCF_964146895.1 of Miniopterus schreibersii. NCBI lineage: Eukaryota > Metazoa > Chordata > Mammalia > Chiroptera > Miniopteridae > Miniopterus > Miniopterus schreibersii. Next base: position 72,296,308 of record NC_138107.1, on the reverse strand, counting down.
TATAGAGGTTTCAAGAGAATGGGGAATCAGATCAGTAATTGAGGTTTCAGGCTTGGCTGGATGGGAAAAGACTTCAGAAGTGCTCGTTTTATTGGCAAGAGGATTTCGGATTATGTATATGAGGTGGTGTGTGTAGGGTTTGTAATATGTATTTAATTATTTTGCTAATAACTCTTTAGAGCAGTTCTCAACTGGAGGTGATTTTGCTCACAAACGGACATTTGGCTATACCCATAGACATTTTGGGATGCTGCTAAATAAATACCTTGTAATGCAGAGCACAGCCCTCAGCAAAATACAAATATCCTGCCCAAAATGTCAGTTCTAAGGTTGAGAAATCCTACTCCAGAGAATCCAAGAAGGGCAGGATAAATTTTTACCATGATTTTTTTTTTTTAACCTAGTACAAATACATATTCAAAGAAGTCACATTTTAAATTCCCTTTTAGTTTTCACCTTCATTTCTTTAGGAATTTATCAGAGCATTGAAGGAGCTATCAGGAAATGATTTTGTTTGTACAAGTATATCAAATACTTGGGTTGAAATAGAGAAATCCAAGGGACGCAGTCAGTCCCTGCTGTCAAGGAGCCTTGGAGTGTAAACAAAGGGATTGATTATTTAACACAAAAGAAAATTATGTAGAGCAGTGATTTTCAACCGGTGTGCCAAAAGAATTTTGAAAACATACAATAACTGACTATTTAGTCAGGGCACTGACCTCATTTCCCTTAGATGGTCAAATAAAAAATGACAACAGCCAACACAACAATGCGGTGTGAATAAATAAAAATGCTATCTATTTTTTTTGTGTCAGATTGGCAAAAAATAATTTTTTTTTTTTGGTGTGCTGCAGAATTTTAGTAATTAGTTTTTGTGTGCCATGAGATGAAAAAGGTTGAAATCATTGGTTTAGAGCATTACTTTCAACCTTATTAGAGCACTCTAAATACAAAGTTGTCATTGAATGATTGACTGGATGAACCTAGAACTTTGTTTCAAAACATGAACTTCCCAGTGGATGTTTTCAGTATTACGTTGTAATCAGGATCATTGATGGAAAGAGTTTGGGTTGTGGTACACTAATTCTAAACTTTAATGCTAAGTAGATTTTTACTTTATTCAAAGAAAAATCAAGAGAATACATTCCCAGAAATATAGTGTACATAGTAATAATTTTTATTTTTATCAGGTTTCTCCCTGCCAAAGGTGCTCCAGGCTGATCTCTGGCCAGCAGGGTCAGATAATGCTCTTCTCCCCGCTTCCTTTGGCAACACTGGATGCTAATAAAAAAGCAGACAGACTTTTACTCATCCCTCTCCCCTTTTCTCTCCCTCTGTGTGTCCTCTCCAGCTACCTCCTCTTTTCAGTCTTTCCCTCCTCCTGCTCCTGCTCCTGCTCCTCCCTTCTCCACCCATTCCTGAGGCACCTTTCTTTGAGTTGTGTATTTTGACCAGGTTTATTTATTGTTCACTTTTTCTGAGTTTTTTGTTATTGGTTTGTAGCAGCTCTTTTATTGTATAAACCCCTTGTATATATTTCCCCACGTACTTTATGTTCACTTGTGGTATCCTTGATCAGAGAATTTTAAAATTTTTATATAAGATTCATCAGTGTTACCTGAATATTTTGTATTTTTAATAATTTTCTTCTTTATGTTCATATCTTTAATCAACAAGACATTTATATGACAGCCCATGGACCTGATATAGAGCCCATAGACATGATATAGAGACATTTTCCTCAGATGAATAGCCAGTATTCCCAACACAGTAATGGACAACCCATCCTTTCCCACTGATTTGAAGCATCTCTTTGCATATACTGAACTTCTGTATGTAAGTGTACATAACATATATTCCTATATATTTTTCCATATACTCAAGTATCATTGCTATGTAGAACAAATAAAAATATATTCCTATTACTTGCTCCATTTGGATGTACTCTTCTAATTCATCAAGCTACTCTTGTGTCACTGCCACCTGTTACTTTACTCCAGCTTTAGAGGAAGCCTTGATACCTGGCAGTTCAGTGCCCTGTCATTCTTTATTTTACTCCTCACCTGAGGATATTTATTCCATTGCTTTTCGGGGGCCGGGGAGAAAGAAACATTGATGTGAGAGAGACACATCGATTGGTTGCCTTCAGTACACACCACGACTGGGCCAGGAATGGAGCCTGCAGCCAAGGTACGTGCCCTTGACCAGAACTGAACCCGAGACCCTTCAGGCCGTGGGCTGGCACTCTAACCACTGAGCCAAGTCAGCTAGGGCGCCCTGTCCTTCTTCATTTAAAATTTTACTGGTTATCCTCACATTTACTCTTCCAGATGAACTTCAACATCAACTTGGCTTGTTTCCCCCCCAAGTAGTCCCATTGAGTATATTTTACACTCAGTCCTTTCTTTTTTTCTTGTTTAAATGACACTTAAGTAAATTAAAAAAAGATGCTGGGTGCAAGCCAAGGTATGGCACACTTTTTATGTTACAGTATTTATTGGTAGGTGCATCTAGCATTTGTTGATCCAGTCATCTAAAATCACTTTTAAAAGAGAGGTTAATGGGTGCAGCAGTATTCAGTCAAACAAAAAGTAATTACAGTAAATGTGTACTGATCACAAACTTCCATTACTTTTTATTTAAGAGTTTTCTGGCAAGGGTATTATTATATGAGCAATGGTGAGATAATTCCATAGCAGGAAGGCCTTTCTCTTTTTTTATAGTTTTTGAGAATATTTTTTAAATTAATAGTTGAGTGCTTTCACATATATAGTATGTGTTACAGCATCTTTGTGAATGGTGGTGATACCCTCATTTTGCAGTGGGATTAAGTTGGAATATTTGATGACTAGGTCAAGGCTCAAGTTCTGGAATTTTCTGGTGACGGAACCTTAGATTTCTAGCCATACAGGACTAATTAGAATTGATTGCTTTGGGCTAGACAATATCTGTAGGATTTCAATAGCATCCTAGGACTGATGTGTGGGGGATGTCTCATTAGTGGCCTGGGAAAAGTAATTATGGGGTGATGAGACATGGTAGCATAATTTATGGAGAAAACACACATAAGTTTCCATAGTTTTTCTTTTACCTGGTCTTAATTTGGCCTTCCCCATTTCGAATTATCTTTCCTAATTTAATTTAGAATATTTAATACCACTTCTCAATTATACTTTTTTACTTATTAGAGGAGAAAAGTAGAATCCTTGAAAATAAGTCTGTAAAAGGTCTTTTTTTAAAAGAAGGCTTTTCCTTAAAGACTCAGTTATATAGTGTTACGATAAAAGTTTATTGATCATTGCCCAGTCTTTTTCAGAGTTTTTGCCCCATGGATATTAAAAATACCTACTCTCATGTGTTTTTTGTCTCTTTATTTTTCGGGGTCAGGTTAAATCTCATTCATTTAAGTCTTCCATAATCACTCAGGTACATCCTTTCAATTCTCTTGCTTATTAAGTCTCTGTAACTCGTCTCCAACTTTATAAATGTCTCTCAATAGTGTATACACTGGTTGATGGTAGCACCCATATAATTCTTTTTTGTTTAGTCTGGCTATGTCACAGGCTGTATAGCCCTTGGCGTATCTGGAATAGGGATAAAAACCTACCCTTATGGTTGCTACGAAGGTAAAGAGCATGTAAAAGCACTTGGCAAGAGAACACATGTGAGTGCCTGTAGCAAGTGCCAAGTTGGCTTTCTAGCACCCACCCAGATCTCTCAACATTAGGAGGTGGCTGGTATCATTAAGCAGAAGAAGTCAACAGAGCAGGTGAACTGTGAGGAGGTTATTGTCTGAAGAAGAGATCTAAGATAACTTGCAAAAGCAGTAAAGATCAACTCATGGTTTCAAAATTTAAACCATTGGGGGTTAATCATTAAACTCTATTTGTTGAATGCTCGTTGCGGCAGAGTGCTGTGTTGTGTCCTATGGAATAGGTGGACATACCTGTAAGGCAGTCCTACCCTCAAAGAGCTGATGGTTGAATATGGAATGTGCTTAAAAACCAAAGACGTGAGTCCGAAGAGGGTAAATTGTGGATGTGCAAGCAGAGGTTTTCATTTAAATTCAGCAGGAGTTTGAAATAAGAGGTTTAAGACTCGCTCTGTAGTGGGTGATGTTCAGATCCATAATACTAGACATTTTCCTGTAAAAAAAACTTTCACTTGCATAACCAAATGTTTGAAATGTGTCCTGTAAATAAGAATCACCAGAAATGAGAAATAATATGTTTATTGCATCCTGAGAAATATTACAGGATCATGTTGTCATTTTTCTCTATGCTTAGAGACCTTTTACGTCATTTTATGACCTACCTACTTTTTCAAGGAGCCAAACTTACAGTATTTCAATGTACTAAATGTGTAAGTGGGTGAAGAAATTTCCTTCATGCAAACTGATTGGAGGGTATTAAAATGAACCTTAGCAGAAGTGAGAATTAGTCTTGTAAAGCCCTGATTGAGACATTTTTGTGCCTTATGGTCCTGTTCGCCCATTCTTTTAAGAGGCCAGAGTCTACTATGCCTCTTTTTCTTGTCTTAATCAGTCAGCTTGTTCTACTCCTTCCCCCCAAACACACATACACAAAGCATTGGGACCATGCTCTCAGCTTCTTCCTTCCTAACCCTCACTCACCTTCACTCCTCTCTACATTTGTTATAATCCTAGGGACTGCTTTTTTCATGCAAAGCAAATCCCTTTATAATTTTCAATGTTTTCTTAGTATTTTCCCACTTCCTTGCCTTGCTTCATTTATATCCCCTCAAACCTCAGGGTCTGGAAGGTCAACTTTGTTCTTGGCTGCCTTTTCCAACATTGCTCTTCCTTCCTCCTTTTTATTTTTTTGAAATCCCTGTTCCCTTAAAGCTCCTGTCTTTTTGCCTGAACCAGCCTTCCTTAGTCCTCACTGCCGTCATCTACTGAACAACCTCATGGCCACTTTTTCTTACGCACTGAAGACTGGCAGCTGGCTCACAATTTTCTTCTCCACCCTAAGCTCCTCATGACCATAGCTTACCTGTGCATTGATGTAGAAAAACACCAAGTCTGACACTCTGGACTTCTAGTTCCTTGACCACCTCATTTCCAGTGACCTTCACGTCTCATCAGCAATTCACTAATGCCCCCTCCTTTAAATGACAAATGCACGCATTTCATTCTGACCATTACTGCCTGGTTTTGCTTCTCATATCATGACCTTTTCTTGACCAATGAACCCCTCTGCTTTCTCTCAGTGCATCAGTACTCTTCTATATTTAATTTTTTAAAATCTACTTTAGAGTTCATGATTTATAATTTCAACCCCTGCCCTTTTTTGCCAATCTTTCAGCTACTTACTTTTTCTGCTTTCTCCCTGGACCTGTTGGGTAGAAACTTAACCTTGAATGAAGCATGTAATGTCTTCTCTGTGCCTGTTCCTGAGCTGAACATTGCTAGAAAAAGTCACATAGAAAGATTGATTATTCCATTATAAAGTATTTATTACATATCTTAAGTGGGCTCTCAGTATCATCCAACAGTTCTCCTAATTTTTTTATGTTCAAATAATTCTCCTTTGTGCAACGACTGTTGAAAACTTTATTTACTTCGCCAGGCTTTTTACTTTCCTCATTCACCCCCAGCCTTAGCAGGTAACTAGCTGCTTGCTGTGTTATGGAGAAAATAGAAGCTCCTCAACATGCAAATCTGCCTTCATTACAGCGTAAGGGCCTGTCTTCTATCTTAGCTCAGTGTCTGCCTGTGCTTTGCATCCCATCCCTTTCTACCTTCTCAGAAATTCTAAAATATCTAAAATGATCTTTTTGCTTCCTGATACTTTCAAACAACCCCTTTCATTTTTATCTTTTCCATCAGCTGATCCCACATCCGCATTTTCTGACTTTCGACCACATTCCTCCCTTTCCAGCCAGACTTTTTAAAAGTCATTTATACACATCTCTAATCTCTTATGTAAAGCCTTTGAGAACAGATTTGATTCAGAATTTTTTGGATTTATAAAAGCATTAATATGTACATGCCATCTATGGCGTGAGCCTATAGTCATCACATTGTTATTTCTGCACTGAAGTGTGTAGCTTTTCACTTTATGTGGGACAAATAAGGGCTACAAATAGCCTCATGTCAGTTCAGGTTAGGTTTTGCTTCCAAAAGAGTTATTAAAACAAAACAAAAAACAAAACCTTAATTTTTCAGAAGTTTTTGGTTTTTGAAATAATGGGTAAGAAATCATGGGCATGTTTGCTACCTCTGTTTTCTCACCTTCCTCATATTTTTTTAACCCATTCTGGCTTGTACTTCCCTCACATGGTTTTTGCTAACTCTACCAATAACCTTTCTCTAAAAGGCTCATGTCAAACACTAGGTGTCTGCATGTTTTCAGTCCTCATTTCACTGGACTAATGATACCAAGCTCCATCAAGCACTCTCTCCCCTTAGCTTCCTTGGCACTACCCTCCCCTGGCTGTCCTCTGTCACTTCTGTGCAGGGTTATTGTCTTCTCTTGTCTTTCATTTAATTGCTGGATCATTCCAAGGCTTTGTTCTTGATCTCACTCATGTCTCTGCCTTCAGCTCCTAATTATGTGCACATAAATCATAAATACATGCTTTAGCCCCGACCCACCTCCCCTTTGAGCCTGAGCCTTTACTTTATCATCTTTCCCCTCCTCCCCCCACTGGTATACATCATTTTGGTGACTTTCAATTCTTTCAGAACAAACATCAGGGTCTTTGGTGTGGCCTTAAGGGCCTGCATTGCCTGGCCACTGCCACTTCCTCCCATTTAACTGTGTTCCCTCTGCCCCTGACGTGTCATGCTGCCTCTTACACCAGGGCCAGTATACAGGCTACTCCCGCTAGATGGAACACTTTCTTTCTATGCAGTTAATTCCATGTTTTTCATCTTCACTCAACTCTCACTTTTCTATAGAAGTGCCCTAATTCAGGTGCTCTATCACCAAATCTTATGGCGCCATATACGAATTGTAACACTAATAATAGTTTTTACTTTATTTTTTGAGATCACTTAATACCTTTTCTCCGCTAGACTGTAAGCTCTCTTAGCTCAAGGATTATGTCCACTTTTGTTCACTTATATTTCCAGGATAGTACTTGGCATACAGTAGGCAAATAAACATTTTTAGTGAGTTCTGTACATTAGTCTTTTCTAATTTATAAAAGTGAGTTCTGTATATGTATTTATCAGTGTAGCATGTGCAGTGTCTGTAGTTTTATGTGGATGCAGTCCTGATGGTCTCTTGAAAATGACAGACACGTTCTGAAGAATTCCATGAGTTACATAATCACACACAGAGCTAAAGGGCCAAGTACCTTGTCTTTCTTTGATCTCGTTCACAATTTCTCCTCCTCCTTGTTCTTAATTCGCTTTTTCTGCATTGACTTCCTGCCCCATGTTCTTTATAGATAGCAGGTGTCTTACTAAGTCTAGTGTTGTGTGCAAACAAAATAAATGCCGTGTTCCGCACAATTCAGCAGACTCAACTCTCTTGTCAGTGTGTAGGTATCACAGGATTAAAAATAGTGTAGCCATCTGTTAACTGACCAAACAGTTTTAGTATTGTGAAAGGGTGTGGTGGGAGAGGGAGACAGAGGGTCGTGCATATTGTCAGAACAAGGTGCAGTGCAGAAACCACCTTGTGACCTCTTAATACTGAAACTTAAGAGTCAATTCAAAATTAGGAAGAGATTTGGTGGAGGCCTGATATAGGGGATTTTCCAGAATAGGTGACAGAAGAATTTTTTTCAGCATTTTAATATTTCACTAAAATTTTTTAGAGAAGGGAATATGTGTTTATAAAGACATGAATTTATGAAATTTAATTAACATAATATATATTTATGTAATATATCATATGTTTCAAGAAATGAACTTTAATTAACCTTTTATATTTTACTCTTTAATTAGGAAAATCAATAGATTCCCAGTCATCCCGAAGTGAATGTGAAATTGTGCCAAAAGTCACTAAAATGACTGTATCTGGAAAGAAGCAAACCATGGGATTTGAAGTACCTGGGTAAGGTTTATAACCCTGTCCCCCTCCTTTTTTGAAATTAGTTTGTCTCCTGTTAGACTATAAGAAAATATGTCATTAACATTGAACTATGTCATAGCACAAAAAGAAAGGTATGAGAAATTAGACTTAACTCTAGACTTATCCATGTATGTTACTTAATCTCACTATTAACTTCCTCGTATAAATTAAATTATTTATAGCTACTTTAACAAAAACACCTAAGATTTTGTGAAATCTAACACTGTGAGATGGGACTCCTTGTGCCACTAGATGGCGTACGTAAGCAGCAATTGGGAATTACATTTACAGGGGTTGGCAAAAGTAGGTTTACAGTTGCAATACAAATAATGCAATAATTAATAAATAATAATAAAAGAATAAATTATGTTTCACACACTCACAACTGTAAACCTACTCTTGTCCACCCCTGTAGCTGGTGAATCATGGAATCATTAATTAAATTTTTTTTGTTAGTTATTATTTTTAAACTCTTATTAGATTTTCATGTAGAGTAAAATGGATCAGTGTAACAAGGACATAAAATATAAAATGAAACATAGCTCATATTTCAGATATATAGTGAAAAATGATAGTAAGTCATACATTAGTAACACTTATTTGTTCCTTCTCATCAGTCTCTAGAATTCTCCCAGGAGGTTTTATAGAAAAGGGATGTGGGTTGCTTGAACTCAACAGCACAGCTTGAAAACATACTTTTAACCCCTTTAAAATGTTTTAGATTTTTTTCATTATCCTCTAAATTTTTACTTCATGTATTTTCTCTGCCATTTAGATGGGAAACACTATTACCAAGTATAAACAATAGAGGATTTTTTTAACTTCCAAGATATATAAACTCAGTATACTTTCTTTCCCTTCCTTACAATGTTCTTCTAAGTCAATGGACATATCCTGCCTCTTGGTTGGGGAGAATCATTGATCACTTATTTCAATTTTTTATTTTTAAAAGCGAGACTTTATTTACAAGATTTCAGACTTAGTGAAGGAAAGAACTACATATCTAGGATAGAGTAGGTGTTCAGTATAAGCTAGTTGAATGACTGGATGAATGAGAAGTTAATTTTTGATTTGGATAACTTTAGCCCATTAAAAGAATTTTGAATCCTGATTCAGTCACAGAAAGTTTAACGTATGTCTTTTCTCTCTGAATTGGGATTGGGTTGTCTGAATCATAAACGCCTTTTTTACCCTTATGTCTTAAGTGCCATTTAATCTTCTTATGGGATTATTTCCAATGAGAGATAAATAAATACACACAATTTCTTGTCCTAAGGATTTTATAATCTCAATGCAAAAGGTTTCAGAAGTCTTAGAAAGCAACATGCAATAAGCCCAAATTAATGTATCATATTAGAAGTAAATGCATAGTTATCTATATGAATAATTATAAAAATAATGGGTATAAATGGTCAAGACATAAAAATAAATAGTAAGTATAAGTAAATAATTTTTGAAAACCCAGCTTTATACTTTGCCAGTGTAATGAAAGCCTTTCAGAATCTTCTAAGACTCCATGCTTCATGAGGACAGGAACTGTTAATGTTCATCATTGTACCCTCTGATAGAACAGTTGTTTAAATATTTATTGATCAGAGTCCTCGGGAAAATACATTTTACTTTAAAAATAAACTTGTAACCCGCCAGGCGTGGCTCAGCAGTTGAGCGTCGACCTAGGATCCGGGCGATCAGGGTTCGATTCCCGGTCAGGGCACATGCCCGGGTTGCAGGCTCGATCTCCAGTTGGGGGTGTGCAGGAGGCAGTAGATCAGTGACTCTCTTTCATCATTAATGTCTCTCTCTCTCCCTCTTCCTTCCTCTCTTTGAAATCAATAAAGATATATTAAAAAACAAACAAACAAAAAAACTTGCAAATGGCATAAAGGTAAAAAAAAAAAAAAAAAAAAGACAGGCTATGAATTAATATTCTCATGTGGCCCAGTGCAAAAGTCATCAGAATGTGAAAGTTCTGTAGGTACCGATTGAGATACTCAGAAATGCCTAACATTGCTCAAGGATCGCTCTATATTTGCATCAGATACTTTCATAGGATTTTGGGGAGGGGGGGCATTTATAATAGGGATAATACTTAGGCTGTTGTTTTGATTTGGTCTCAAGAAAGCACAAAGAAATATAATGAAATATTTTGAGCCAAAATTTCAGCATTGTAGATTTTTACATAGTGTGATTCCCAATGACAGCTTATAAAAAAGGATAATGCATTGCTCAGAAGAAATTCACACAGCAAACTTTTCCTTCACTAGTATTAAAGATACTAAATACCTCTCTAGAAAATTCATGTAAGTAAAAATGGTTAGAGCCTTGTATAGAGAACAAATACTCTGTGGTTAACTTCTTAAATCTAAATTATTAGCTTTCCAGTGTCATTTAAATAACTCAAGAAGAAAGATTAAGCCTCTAGATTTATGTAGAAATATTCCCACTTTTGGAAGGTGGTGTAGAAACAAAATAGGCTTGCTGTTTTATAATAATAATTAAGGTTACAAATTATATCAGAAAGCACCTGAATAAATGTTCAACCAACTTAATTCTTTTTTCATATTAGTCAGTAATTATAGCCTTGAACCCGGAATGGTTGTTTTTAGACCTCATCTTAAAAATTGTTCAAAGTTTTAAAACATTAACTTTTATTTCATAATATGCAGAATTTTTTACTAAGTACAGATTTACACAGAATGCTTTTCTAATTACTTTGGTCACGTCCCTCTAACTGTATATAATTTAGTGAATTAATTTTCAGTTTACCTAAGATCTCTTGAAAGGGAATGTTATCATGAAAGTGAGAGCAAAGCAAGCTTTTCATGCTGCCGACTTGTAAATGAAATAAACTCAGGCCCATGTTTTGTGAAGTCCTTCCTGTCCTGAGCAACCCCTCTGAGGGCTGCCTGCATTGGTGGGTGAGCTGAGCTTCAGGCCTCTACCTACTCTTGTTAACCATAGCTAATCTGCCTTTATCTGTTTTCCATGTTGGAGTCAGTGTAAGCATTCGGAAAGCTTCTGTAACTAAAAACAGAAAGATGTGAAACAAAAGATAGTGATTTCTCCCAGGTCTGATTAGAACCAAAGCCTATGTGTAGTCATGCCGGTTGAGTACTTTCATTGTTAAGTTGTAGTTTTTTTGTTTTTTGTTTTTTTACTCCTAAATACAGAGTTGTCATATTTTGATTTTAGAGCTAGCTCTGGGCAGTCAGGTAAATGTTTGCAAATTATAGTCTAAGTTTGATTTCACTTAATTTAGCCTCTTGGAATCGTTTAAAAGAATTGGAGCATTTTTCACATTAGTAAAATGTTTTCTCTAGCTCAAGATGAAGCTAGTCTAAGCACTGTTAAAAAATGAACACCCAAATTGGCTAGTGGAGATTTGCAAAGCGAAATAAAATGGGAATGGATATGAGGTTTTTAACAAAGTTGCAAATATAACAATCTGTCTCTTTCCTGGGGTATAGGATTAAGGGCCAGTGTTGAGCATATAAAAATGCCCTGAGAGGAAATGAATCTGTTTTTTGGTACAGTGGGTAAGAAGAAAGTAGGTTTACTATTCTTACACGTTTCCTTATGCTGCAATCTTAAGTGATTTTTATAAACTACTTTTTGTATGTAGTTCTCCGCCAATTCCATATTAAATTGGATATAATTGCTGTCATTCTTAAGAACTTGCAGTTTCCTGTTCTCGTCCTAACTCTATCTATAGTCACTGAAGGAACTGTAAAGCATACCACAGTCTGGTGGGTTAGATCACATTCTTTATAGCTGTCCACAGGATAGCACTGCTATAGTTTCTATGGAGAGTAGTCAAAGAGCTGATGAACTGAAATCAGTGTTTACTTTGGAGGCATCTTCATTGTCAAGGAGAGAATAAATTAAGCGAGGTGGTCTTATTTCTACCTTATGTGTCTGAGCCCCCCCCCCCCCACTAGAGTGTAAGCTTTTGGAAGTAGTAGATGACTTGCTCATTTCTGTATCACCCTTTCTTTTCAACATCAGTTCCTAATATGTGTTGTAGTTTTTAGTAAATCAAGTATTTTTTGAATTAATGAATTAAAGCTCCTTTGCCAAAAGTATTAAGGATATATAGACATTTAGAAATAGCTCCCTTAAAGATAGTTTGAACAAAAGAGATTGTAAGTCTCTCTCTTGTTAAGAGAATGAGTTAGGGATAAAACTATTTTTTTAATATTCATTTATCTCCAGGAACACATTTGGTGTCAATTTTTTAAAAATGTCTCCTTTATGCCATCTGTTTTGATAGGTTTATATGGCTAAGGCTATGGGCTTAGACTTTGAATTTCAGTTATTTTACAGGATATTTTCTTCTTATCGTAGTTTTGCTAGACTGTTTTTCTCCTGAGATCTTCCAACTCTGTATTTGTGTGGTTTGGGTCTAACTTCTTATCATTTCTACCTTAACAGACTCTAACCACTTAGCAGAGGTCTCTTTGGTTTGCAAGTGTAAGGAATATGAAGAGAGAACTTCTCTGCCCTTCTGACTTTATAAGACATCAGTCAAGTTGATTTTAACACTATTTTCCTATCTCTGCTTTCTTTAGAGTAACTGAAGAAAATGGTCATATTTTCCACACACCTCAAAAAGGACATCCTAGTGAAGATACCAGCATTGCTTCTTCTGATGTTCTAGAGACCGTTTCTAAATCAGCTCCTCCATCCCACAGCACTCAAGCATCAGAAGAGCAGTGTTCAACACAAACACCAGTGAAAAAGTCTAGCAAGCTGAGGCAACAAATAGATGTAAAAGCAGAGCTGGAGAAGCGGCAAGGAGGGAAGCAGCTCCTCAACTTAGTAGTCATTGGTAATGTCCCTTGCTCCTCTGGACTGTCACTCAACTCTGCTTGAGCCTGACAGCTTTCTAGTTGCAGCATGAAAACTCTTGTTCCACTGAGTTTCTCTATGGGAGTAATAGACATAAAGCAAGGGGGCATTGCATCATAATGCTTTCTAATCACATTGGGTGAAATAATGGCAGGTTACCAAGGTCATTAGACTTCATTGAGATGTTTTCATTTTGTGAGCAGTTTGAAAATGGCGTGTCTTGTTGACAATTTTAATTTCCAAAAACCAGGGAAATTCCCCTCCTCTCTAAAAAGACATGCTCTTTCCCCTCGACTTAGATGTTTTAAATATCGTTTAACAAAAATTGATATTACTCTAAACATTGCCATGAACTATTGAGTAACATATTCATGCAATGCCTCAATGTGAACAACATCTGGAAAATGTACCTAGTATTAATCCTGAATCAATTTTCCTTAGGTCATGTTGATGCTGGGAAAAGTACTCTGATGGGCCATATGCTTTATCTTCTGGGTAATGTAAACAAAAGAACTATGCATAAGTATGAACAGGAGTCTAAAAAGGCTGGCAAAGCTTCGTTTGCATATGCATGGGTCTTGGATGAGACTGGAGAAGAAAGGGAAAGGTAGTTGCTATATTTCAAGATTTTCAGTTTGAAATGATATATAATCTTTTAATTAAGTATGTAAAATGTGTTAAATATGTGTGAAACATACCATGAAATATTTTAGACTATCTTTAGAAAAAAGCTCTCAATTATTTGGGAAATATTTTTATTGTAGTTTTTGTTACTACATACATAATAAATCTACATATGTTTTTTACTCTTCCAAATTCTATAAGATAATTTAAAAGAATATTTATTAAAATTTTTTAAAAAAGCAGTGAAATAACTTAGCTAATTATTCAATGGAAGATGTTTCTGTTACTTCCCTAAGTAAAATTCAAATTGTCTTGATTTTAAAATTAAAATTATGAGTAAGACTCTTAATTTTATATTAGGTTATAAAGGAAAGGTAACTTTTTGTAATAAACTGTCTTCTGTCTGGAATCAAAATGACCAGTAAATGCAAATGACTGGACTTAATTTATTTTTATACTTTTTGTACTATGTTTTTGTGAGACGAAAGTCAACAGGTGATTAAACATTATCTCTTACCATGTAGATTTAATCCAGTCAGTTACTTCTTCTGTATTTGTAATGTGTTCAGTGCTAATATTAGGGAGGTTCTAGCAGGAGAGTGCAGCTACTCATATACCTCTTGCCAAAGAAAAGTATTTCTTTTGAAGTTCTTTTAGAATAGTGATATATATCACATTAGAATTGTTAGAGATAGGGAGGCAATGGCACCTTTGTGAAGAAAGGATGAGAACACCTTTGTAATTAAGTGAAATGGCAGATGTATCAACTGTGTCAAAGTAATTAAGGACTCTGAAGTCCTCTGAAAGTCCTAAGTCAACAAAGGTTATTCTCTGTTCCCTTTATCTTCATTCTGAATATGAATAGAGATTATAGTTGGATTTTCATACTTTTTAAAAATGTATATTTTTTTCTTACAGTCTTGGATAATCTATGTTATAATATATAAGGTAATTCTCAGTAAAGGGGGTCACAATATTCCTTAGCTCTTCTGATAAACAGGAATTTATATTATAGTGTTTTTTTCATAATAGTTGTCACCTTTATTCTATATAATATCACAAGCTTGTTTTCCAATCTAGTCAGAAAAGTTAGTGGGACAGTTGCAAATTTTTAGAAAACTGGTATTGGAAAACAGTGGAATTTTGTATGATGTCATATTAGAAGACTAAATAATTTTTTGTCTATCAGTTTACCATGCAGATTATTAAAGTATATGGCTTTTTTTCTTTGTGCCATCTATTAAGTAGGTAAACAGATTGAGAACACTATAATTTAACAAGTTAGAATAACTTGTTTGAATTTACTTAATATATGAGTTGAGCTGGCAAGTGACGCAATAATCTCATTCCTAGAATAATCAATACTTTTAGTGGCTTTTTTCAATAACACATCTGCTGGTTATCTGTCATATTTTTGCTGCTGCTAGTTCTCTATTGTTCAGCATGATGCAGTTTTTAGACTATTCCTTCATTCTGTAGAATGGAGAAGCTTCCAGATACATATTGAGAGTTTTAACTCACTGCTATATGTTTCTTAATAGCATTGTAAAAATATAATGTGTTGCTTATACCAGCATGTTAAATATTTATAAATCCTCTCTTCTGCTTGTGTGTTGAACACAAATTAGTAAAATGAGTGACATCTTCATATCCTTAGACTTACAAATCCAGACCAGAGCTGGGTCAAAAGAATATATTGTGGTCAAAGAAGTCTAGGGAACAGCTTGAAATGAGTTTTGATTTATCACTTATCTAAAAGCAATTATTTGGAGATTATTAAAGAAAATGAAGCATCATTTTCAGAAGCTCAAATGGGTCATGGTTTCAGATTAAACTAGAATGACTTGAGTAAGGAGACCTTACTGCTAAGGCGAACATGTAACTTACAATAATTGTTGGGATACTAGGTAGTAAAGGGAGTGTTCATTCATTACTCTGGACTATCCTGGGCAAACCAGATGAATAATTACCTAGTTCATTGCCCACCTGAATTCTCTTATAAATTCCTGAAGTCTAGAATGACTTAGTACCTTCGTAGACCCTCCCTGGGCTTTCTTATAATCTGAATCTACATTTTTGTTGCTATGAAGAGGTACTGCATTTGGTCTCCAAGAAAGATGAAATGGGATATGAAAAAAACTACTGTTCATCTTTCTCAATTTTTAAAAAATTGGGCATCTCCTTTGATATCTCCTCTTTTCTAAATGTGTAACATAATGACCACTCTGCAAATGAAAGTTTTATAAGTTTATTTCCATAATTAGTGAAACATAAATCTGAGATGAGGAAAACTACCCCCTGATAGTGGTCATTCATTTTACCTTTTCTCATGTGCAGTATTTATTGTTCCCTTTTTTGGAATTGTCCCCATATGCCATATATCCTTCTTTGTTTGCAATCTACATTGCTTACACCCGCCCCCCAAGCCTATTAATTTAATTAAGTTCTTGCTGTGTCCACAACTGTATTTTAAAGCAATATGGGTGTAATTCTGTCACAGCAGAAATTCCTGCCTAAATTGATAACTTAATTTCTCAAAGTAATAGACTATATAATAAAATTTCTGCTGTTACTTAAGAATTTAGACTGTCATTTAAGTTATATTATGAAATAATTTAATCCATAACACTGACTATTTATATAGTGCATTCTAACCATTTTATGTTTTCTTTAAGGGGAGTAACAATGGATGTTGGTATGACAAAGTTTGAGACCACAACCAAAGTTATTACATTAATGGATGCTCCAGGCCATAAGGATTTCATTCCAAATATGATTACGGGTGCGGCCCAGGTATCAGATATTTCCTTAACTGTAGTGTACTAAGCGTACATAAAATTTCCTGATGCTAAGGTTATAATTCTAGGGTTATAACTTTTAAAATATTTAAAATTTTTAACTTTTAAAAAATTTGAAAAAATAGAGAAATTTTTTTCATGATCTCTTTATCAGTACTTTATAAAACCTTTTCTTATTTATTACAAAGAAACAAATTTTTAAAAGCTATGAATTTCTTTATAGTAAAAATAATGGTAAAATGCTTGATGAGGTATATGTAGCCTTATATTTTATTTATTAAGTTGGAGCGATGATTTCAACACCTGCCTTTTACTCTATTCAGGTTTTATATATTTATTAGGAGTTAATTTATGCAGAAATAATGAGGCTTGAGAGTTTTCCCCCTGTGGTTTATTTACATTCTTTATAGGGTTAAAAACCAATCACAGTTTATAAACTTACGTGATTCTTAGTAAGGATACTGAAAAAAAATCAAAGTAACTAAAACAGTGAAAGTAATACTGCACATATAGGACACTGATTTCTTTTATAATAGATGGTTTTTGGAAATCATGGAGAGTTCAAAAATTTGCCTTTGTCACTTGAGAAAAGTGTGACTTCAGCAATTGACCATTTTCTGAGTTCTCCCACCCATTAAAAGTGAATGTTATTATGAGCCTTTGTCAATCTTAAAAGGATATTATATAAATAAATTAAAATATATTTGAAGATAAATGAGAAAGTATTTGATTCTTTAGAAAGTTGATATATAATTTCAGAATATTAATTTCAGGTTCATGGATTGAATGAGATGATGAGGATTGAAAAATAATAATCACTTGATTAAGTACCTAACATGAGCAAACACTATGCTAGTTTTTTTTTTATGCATTTAGTCTAATCCTTATAACAATTCTATGAAGTACAAATTATCCCCATTTTAAATTAGTACACTTCTCATTGCATTTACCAAATGATACAACATACTTTTCTCTTCTTTCCTTATATGTATGTGTCTCTGAGTGTGTATGTATGTATATGTGTATATATGCATGTATGTATTTTATGTTTTTTTCTTTGTTTAATTCTTACTGAACACCAGCTATATTCCAAACACTATGGTAGGAAGTGTGGGATATGATGGACTACAAAGCTCATTATAATCGTTTAATGGGAGAGACAAACATCAGAACAAGTATTTACAGTAAAATGTTTTTGAATCCTAGAACCAGAGTAATCATAAAGATCATTTATTCCAAATTCCTTATGGGAACTTTTTTATTCTTTGTCTCTTAAAAAAATTTTTTTTCATATGCTTTTATTGATTTCAGGGAGAGGGAGAGAGAGATAGAAACATCAATGATGAGAGAGGGAGTCATTGATTGGCTGCGTCCCTACTGGGGATCGAGCCCGAAACCTGCGCATTGAACCAAGTTTGACTGGGAATCGAACCATGACCTTGTTCATGGGTCGACACTTAACCACTGAGCCATGCAGCCTGGGCTATTCTTTGTCACTTTTTCCCTGCTGCATGCTAGTACTTTTTAATTTAAAAATTTTAATCCATCTATGTAACTCTTTTGTTTTATTTGCTTTGGTGTTTGGTATCTGGTTAGAGTATGCCTTTCAAATCTGACCAACACAGTTAATTGAATAATCTGTCCTTAAATTAAAATGCTGTGACACTATTTCGAGTTTTGATTGTTTTTTCTTCCTTAGGCGGATGTAGCTGTTTTAGTTGTAGATGCCAGCAGGGGAGAGTTTGAAGCTGGATTTGAGACTGGGGGACAGACACGAGAACACGGCCTCTTGGTTCGTTCTCTTGGAGTAACACAGCTTGCAGTTGCAGTCAATAAAATGGATCAGGTATTTAAAGACTTTATGAAGATTTGTTTTAGATGCTAATTAAGATGCCAGTCTGCTGTATTGATGACTTCAGATGTGACTAGTGAATTTTATTAGTTCAAGTCCCATATTTGAAAAAAATTCATGATTCTGATAATAAATAAATGACATGAGTAATTTTAAGCAAAAATGTCTTATTTTCAAAATTAATTAAAATATCTTAAAATTGTTTTTAGTTATAAAATACCCACACTTATGAATATTTCCAGTTTTGTGTGTATTTAGAAATAGTTTATTCTGTGGAGATTTCTGGGCATTTTTCAGATTTGCTAGACATGATTAAAATGCCTTTGAGAGAAGTTCTAGTTGTTTCCTCTTGACACATATGATATACTCACTTTCTCAAACTGTTATCAACACTGCTATTTTTAAAGGAGTGTTTTCCAATTTGACATGTAAAACATGATATTTCTTTTTTTAACGTACTTTTCAATATTTACAGTAATATGCAAATATACTTTGTATATTTATTGAGCACTTGTATTTTTTCTTTTGGAATTATTTATAGGTTTTCCATTTTTGAAACTTATCAATTTGTTAGCATTGTTTATTAAAGATGTTAATCTTTTATCTTGTCTTAGATATTTTTACCGATTTATTATTTTACTTTTCATTTTGTTTGTGGTGTGTTTTTGACATATATTCAAAGTTATAAATATTTCCTTTTGACTTCTTTCTTTATGCTTAGTGTTTTCTTACCCTGGAATCAGGTTCATATTCACCTACTTTTTTTTTTTACATAGTTCTTCTGTGATATCATTATCACATATACCTTTTATCTTTTCCTAGTATTTTAGTATGAAAATTTTCAAATTTAAAGAAGCTGAAAGAATTTTAAAGTAAACACCTATATTATACCCACTACTTAAGATTCTGCTACTTGCTTGATCACATTTTTGTCTATCTTCCCCTGTATCCATCCATAATCCATTTTATTTTGATATGAGTTTCCAAGTAAGTTATAGACATTGCTACACTTACCCCTAAATACTACAGCATGCATAATGTTATCTAGAGTTCATATTACATCTACATTTTTAGTCTGTTTGGCTTTGTTTTATTTCAGCAGTTGGTCCAAGCACAATTTAATACGTCACTCACTTTTTCTTCCCAAATTTGAAATCACTTTTAGCATATACAAAAGTGCCTGTATGTATTGGAGTTTGTTTCTAGGCTTTCTGTTCTAGAAGTTACTTTCAGATCATATTAATGGTAAGATCTTATATTCTGAATTTTAATTTTAAAGGATTTCATATTTAATAGATTTTATATTTATGCCTTATAGTCTTAATTATTTACAATTCATTGCATAAATTTAAAATTTAAATATAGCATGGTGTGAAGCATAGTTTTAAAAATAAATTGGATCCTTAACAGGTTAATTGGCAACAAGAAAGGTTTCAAGAGATTACTGGAAAACTTGGGCACTTTCTTAAGCAAGCAGGTTTTAAGGTAAGACCATTTTAAATTTATTTGGTTACATTCCTTAAGTCTCATTTTATTGTTATGTGAGAAAAATTAATACTTTGGTGTCCTTGCCTTGTTAAGTATCATTAATTCTTTTTGTTTTTATTTCTGCCAGTATCGTGTGTATATTATCTTAGGTCTCTGAGTTACTTCACCTTAAATTGCATATATTTTGTAAATTGGCTTGGATTTAATATAAGGAAAAGCCTTTTTTTTCACCTATTAAGTTAGGTGTATAGGTTTAGGGAAATCACAGAGAAAAATGGAAACTAATAGAGAGGAATTTCTCCAGCAAAAGTGTGAAATATATACCTGTGTTACTTGGTAAAAATGCTTGCATGTTTTGGCACATATTTGTAAATTTCCCACAAAAACAAAAAAGTTGAAAATGTTGGATGAGCCCAGCTGGGCGTGGCTCAGTGGTTGAGCGTCGACCTAGGATCCAGGCGATCGGGGTTCGATTCCCAGTCAGGGCACATGCCCGGTTGCGGGCTCGATCCCCAGTGACTCATCATTGATGTTTCTGTCTGTCTGTCTCTCTCCTTTCCTCTCTCTAAAATCAATAAAGACATATTTTAAAAAAAAAAAGAAAGAAAATGTTGGATGAGATAACTTGAGGATTGTAGTTCTGTGATTTCTATTACTTTTTAAAAAGTACATTGTTGTTTCTTTTGCTAACTTTGTGCAGTTATGGTAACGGTGAACCTTTTAGCTTTTAAAAACAATGTTGTATTAAGTTTCATATATTCAATCTTTTTTAATAGGAAAGTGATGTTGCTTTTATCCCTACAAGTGGACTCAGTGGTGAAAATCTAATCACAAGATCTCAGTCAAGTGAACTTACAAAATGGTATAAAGGACTATGTTTATTAGAGCAAATTGGTAAGAATACTGCCTTACTGTTATAAACTTGATATTAGTTATTGTTTAGAGTTCTTTATGGTAGACAGCGATGTGGGTGCAAAAGCATAGGATTTGTAGTCAGAGGAGCTAAGTTACCAGTTTTGAAATCACACACAATATTTAAACTAATACTCACTTTTCCTTATTGAATTAATGAGGCTCATACCTACCCTACCCACCTCACAGACTTGTTGACATTAAATGATTTAACATATGTGAAAACATTTTGTAAGCTACAAAGTATTATATGAATGACAGTCAATTTTCTGTTAATATTTATATTTATAAAAAATATTACTTTCTAAGAGACATGGGGCTTTAATGGCCTCTTTGGACATGAGTCAGAAATTACTTTTAAATTAAACCTTGCTTTTCTGCCATTTTTTCCAGATTCCTTCAAGCCTCCTCAAAGATCTATAGATAAGCCTTTTAGATTATGTGTATCTGATGTTTTCAAAGGTAAGTGCTACCTCAACAGTACTTTTTCAGTATGACCCCCTGCCTTTCCCTTCTCTCCTGACCTCTATTCTGGGACAAAATTATTATATTGTCTTTCAGATTCTCCCTTCTTTGTGCCAATGTGAGGATCACTGCCAAATTAATCTTAAAGGGCACAGTTCTAGATGCTTAACTCCCCTGCCCAGAAAAATCTTGAATTCACTCACCATTTCCCCATCTCATACTTATCTTTCAGGTATGGGCAAGCCTTATCCTTTATCTTTCTAGCTTCGTAGTTCTTTTCTCCCATTAGATCCCCTTAGTTTCTGTATTCTTCAACCAAACTGTACGGTTCACTATTTCTTCACCATACAGGAGGGTCTTTATTGCCATGATGTCTACCAATGTTTTGCTCTTCTCTCTCCCTATTCATTTCCTACCCTTCTGTAGGATCCTGGGTTCAATCAGGAGACAGATACCACACATAGGTGAAATGGGAAGTTTAATATAAAGAATTGTTAATATAATAAACAAGTGATATAAGATATTAGGAAACTAGATGGTACCCTAGGCCTGAGGAAGAGTACCCTAACATAGAGGGGTACAGACCTTGCTGGAGGAGGTGTTGTATTAAATACCTAAGAATACATCTCACTTAATGAGTACAAAATGCCCATACAGAAAACTATAAAATGGAAATGGAATAAAAGACCTCAGGCCCAGCCAATGTGGCTCAGCAGTTGAGCATTGACCTAGGATCCAGGAGATCGTGATTCAATTCCTGGTCAGGGCACATGCTTCGGTTGCGGGCTTATCCCCAGTCAGGGGTGTGCAGGGGGCAGCCAATCAATGACTTTCTCGTCATTGATGTTTCTGTCTCTCTCTCCCTCTCCCTTCCTCTCTCTGAAATCAATAAAGATATATATTTAAAAAAAAAAAAAGACCTCAGTAAGCAGAAGGATATAACATATTTATATATTAGAAAAATCTTTGTTATTCACAGAGCAGGCAGTAAAGAGTAGATTTAGAACCAAGAAGTAGTAAGTTGATAACTGGTGAGTTCACCAAACACATTCTCTGTATCCTCTGTTGTTGCATTTTTCATGCAGTATTATAATTGTCTTAGTGCTGTCTATTTCACTTAGATTGTGAACTCCCTTGTGGGCAAGGACTGTTTTTTCTGTGTCTGTATATGCAGGACCCAGCTCAGTGCCTGGCACCTAATACATGCTTAATAAGTGTTTAATAAATGAGTGAATGGAAGTGCCTCACAAAAATCATTTTAAAAAACTGAAATGTATTATTATTATTATTATTATTATTAGCTTCTAGTATTCTGGTAGTAGAGGAAATGTCGTAATGCTTTCCAAATTACTGTAATCTATTTGAAATACAAGAGGTGCTTAATTTTCTTTTTTGATTAACAATATTTGCTGACTACTTTTTCATTTCCCATTCTGTCTTCAGGCTACTGAGGTTACCAAGTGACCTCTTGGTTGTGAAAGTTAATAACATTTTTCAATTCTATCTTACTTGAATTTGGCATTACTTTTGAGGCCAGTATTCATATCTGCCTTAAACTTTTCTCTCTCGTTTTCTGTGACCCACTTTCTCCTGCTCTCCTGTCTATGTCTTTGGTCTCTATCTTCTCTGTGGGTTCCTCTTTGTCTGTCTCTTAACTGATGTTCTACTGCTACAGTCCTCTAACTCTACATACTCCTTTGTACTGATATCCATGAGTTCATCTGCCTCCTGTAGGAGTCTTGATACTTTCCAAGTCTATCTCCAACCCAAGCCTGTTCACATTCTCCAGATACATGTGCTGACTGCTCCTGGACATACCCACAGGGAGTGTGCTCCCAGGGTTCCATTCCCGTGCAATTTGGTGTGATCGGTGCCTCCTGGAATGTGTCTTCTCCACCTTTATGTCTTGTAGACACTTCACATTCACCAAGGCTAAAATGGATCTTACTGTTTAATTTCCTGTCTCACAGTTAATACATTATCATCTCTAATTTCTCCCCTTTTGCCATTATCCCCCACTTACCTTATCACCCTAAGTCTGTTTTACCTTCTCCCCAAATTCTTGAGTTTATTCCCTTTCTACAGTCAGTGTGTACATTTCAGTCAAAGTTCCTTCCTCTCTGACATGAAAATACCATCATGTCCCTTCTCTGTTCACAGTTCTTAACTGGATCCCATTACTTAACTGAGGATGAAATTCAAGCCTTCAGCGTGATTACAAGGCCCCTTTATCATTTGTCCCTTGCCTACCTCTGCTACCTCGTGTCTTGCTTTCCCTCATTATTTCATGTGGTCCCTATAAGTTCCATATAAGTGACACGTGGATCGTAGCATAACTCGGTGCCTTTGCACATGCGGTTTCCTGGGTCAGCAGCTTTTCCTCCTTCTCTACCCGTACCCACAAGCTACCCGGGTCTCCTGTTCCTTCTCCTAAGTGCCCAGCTAGAGTGTAACTGTCCCCCTCAACATGGATTATTCTGCACACCTTTTTCTGTTTCTAGTGTCCATTATAAATAACACTTGTCTTTGGACAATGTAATTGTTTTTGTCTTTTTCTTCACTAGTGTAAACTCTTGATGGGTAAGTGATTATATTTTCATCTCTTCCCAGAATGCCTGGAACTTAGTAAACATTCAATAAATATTTGAAAAAGAAATGAATTCCTACTTTTTGTAATATGAATATTTTTATTTGTAAGAAAATCAAGAGTAGAATGTGATATGCCATATTTAGCAGATATGTTAAAAATTCTGAAATGACCATTGATGTTCATTGAACTTACAGTTGTATATAACTACTAGGGAACCAAATAGAGCTAATAGTATTAATCATCAGGTAACATTGCTAGGTGAATCACTATAAACTTTGGGCATGTTTTGCAGATCAAGGATCTGGATTTTGTGTAACTGGGAAAATTGAAGCTGGTTATATCCAGACTGGTGACCGACTACTAGCAATGCCTCCTAATGAAACTTGTACTGCAAAAGGTATTCCTCTGTACAACTCTTTTGCTAAACAGCCCTTAAGTTGAGACAGCAGATTTTAAAAAGCAGTGAATTATTAACTCTGGAGTAAATAACCTCTTACTGAAATTGTAACTGACTGTCAAAATGATACTAACTGTTGAAGATAAAAATGTGAAAACATTAAACGATTTTTTTCTGTTGTGACTGTGTGTATATATGTACCTATAGCATTCTAACTGTGGTAGCTATTTTTTTTTTTTTTTTTGACACTGATTTGAGAAGGCTGGATAGGATTTAACCAGATGTAGAGACACCTGACAGATACATTTAAAATAGTATTCAGTAGCAGAAATTAAATCTGGGCACTAAACAGTCAGTGGCAAAGCAGACTGCTACGGTCTGTTGTTTTGAAATGTGTATTTCAGAATTACTATACAATAACAGCTTTGATCATGTTTATACCAAAAATATATATATATTTCACAGGAAGACCTAAGAAAAAAGATGTAAATGCAGAGAATCCCGATGCTGGAAAGAGAAAGTGCACCAGTTATTGCTTTTGCACATAATCTGACATACAACCTTTCATGATGGCTGATAACTATTTTCATCTTCTAACCATTTGATCTTACATGTATACATGTTACTCTTTTCTGAATTCTTCTTAGAAGCTTGTAGTTTTACACTTACCTTAAGATTAAGTCTTTCAACTAAGCCTCAGACTTCAACATAAAACTGAAGGTCTGTTTTATACTACAAAGTTATAGTGTTTGTAACAGTTTTCAGCTAAAGTATGATCTACTGGGAATGTTAAAATTTTTTAAAATTTCAGAACTTCTCCTTCTGTTACTCTTATTTATAATTTATATCCAGAGTTGTACCTGGCTAGTTAATAAATTTGAATGTACATTTTAAAATTTAATTTGCTTATTTTTAAAGCTGATTTCTTAAAGATTATAAGAAATTAATGAATATCTATTCAGGTAACAGTGTAACCTAAATTTAAAGATGAATAAGGGGATGAAAGCCAAAATAATTTCCATTTTACCTTTTTCTTCCTGCTTGCATAGGGATCATGAAAAATTCTGTTTAGATATAAAGTAATATACTTTTTTTTTTAAAGAAAGAATCATTTTACATAGATGTATTGTTTACAAGGTCAGATCTCTGTTTTTGTTTTTTAAAGTGATCAAGAGCTACAGTACTTTTGAAATACTGATTTATGCTAACAAGCTTTTTTGAGAATAGGAAGTTCTTATGTTTTTTAATAATCAGTAGACATTAATTAAAACCATGGTTTTAAAATTATCCATGGAACTTACAGATTGACTCCTTTGTGACAATTTGGTCACTTCTGAAAGTCCCACATACTTTCCCTCCCTCCTTTCTGTCACTTCCAGAAAAACTCTATCCATTTATCTTTAATCCAGTGGTTCTTAAAGGGAAGCCACATCAGAAGCACCTGAGAGCAGCACCTCTCTTCTTGAGAGCTCTGCTTCTAACCCAATGTAGAGGCTCTCAGTTCTCAATTTCTAACCCTGCTGCTTTGCTTCATTTACTTGGTTGTTTAATGCACAGTTCTGTCTGAACACTTTAGGTTCTACTGTGGCTCACTAACCAGTAGTGTCCTAAAAGAGAGAAGTGACTAAATCTGCAACCAACAAATGGAAATTCTTAATTATGTTTTTACTTTATTAACATACCAAGTGCATGGAGTGTTGAAAGACAACTTTTTGTGTGTAATGGCTGTCCAGTGAAGAAGGTCCTTCAGAAGACAGATGTCATATATAGGACAGTGTAACATGTTTGGGGAGGGGAAAATTAGGTTATATATTATCTTTAGATATTTTATATTGTTAATTGAACTTCTGGTATGAATGCTCTTCAATCTTAAGTTAAGGCAATCTCTATTGTATGTTAAGTAGCTATTTCCTGTCTTCATTTCCACATTTCAAAGTCAGATATGGTCATTCAAAATCTACGTTTAAAAACTAAATTTAATTAGTTGAAAATTTAACAAACATTCCTTAATATCATAATTGCTAACAATTTTGAAGTCAAAAACCTCTTTGTTATCTTAATGAAAGTTATGGCTTCTCTTCTCAGAGTAATTCAGATGTGCACATAAATGAAATTTTCAATAAAACTGTAGGTTGTCTCAGAGCCCTTAAAGCTCTCCTTAAATTTTCAAGAAGTCTTAAAGAATCTCGTTTTAAGTGTATGCTACATGGGAAAAATAAGTATTTTCAGAAATATGAAGGTAAACTGTAATTTACTAAAAACATGTCATTCAGCTATTCCACAGTTGTTGGCCTACATACTGTCTTTGCCACAAGGCCAAAGTTCCAGTGGAAAGGAGCTAACCCCCATGAACTTGCCCCGTAGAATCATAAACTAGGGGATTCCCTTTAACCTTTGGATAGGTAGCTGGGTATTCCCTTGGCAGGTGTCCTTCAGGACTATCCCTAGGTAATAAAGGCATATCGCAGCACCTGGATTGTTTAAATTAAAACAATCTTATACTATTCTCTTTCTTTTCGTATAACCAGTTTCACTGTATATCTCTCTGTCTCTGGGAAGCTGTTCTTTTGAGACAGGAATTAGTGAAAGGGGCTGCCAAGAACACATCTGACTGAGCACTAATGCCCGTGGGTTCCTCAGAGAACAAGGCTGTCATTTAGGTGGTTGTCTAATTAGAAGTAAAACAAGAATAGACCCCTTCCCCAGTCCCATTTTTTATGTTTTTAAAAATAATTTGAACTGTATTGTTATGCCTGCATCCATTAATAGAAGTATTTGAATGGGGTGTGTTTAACGAATATACTCAGTTGTGTAAATGAGCTTAAAATTCTTGATTGAAAAAGCAGAAATCAGCCTTTTATGGACAAATGCTAGCCACTTTATGTTTAGGGTGGTTTGCCAGAGGAGTCAAGTGTAGAGGGAAGTGCGTCTTCCTCCGTGTTCACAGTTACCTTCTCACTCTCAACCCATTCATATTGAAAATGATGAGTAGTGACTGATGAGGCACAAGTCAGCCAAACTCTCTTGGTTGTTATGGTTCGATATTGAGGTGTTTTACTGTATTCTTCGGTTCTTACTCATTTCCAGGAATCACTCTGCATGATGAACCTGTCGATTGGGCAGCAGCAGGCGATCATGTTAGTCTTACATTGGTTGGGATGGATATCATCAAAATTAAGTGAGTGAGAAAATGAGTTTAAGCAACCATTGTTTTAGATACAGGACCTCAAGACATGTACATTTTGCATTTGACCAGTTCAAATGAAGAATGCTACTTGTGCATAGCATTCTAAACACACACATTTATGGGAAGAGGACAATTTTATGCTGTAATTTTATACTTATCCAGAAAAGATGCTGCTACTTGTGCATAGCATGAATGCTTTGTTTTATGTGAGTTAATCAGAATTAATACTCATTTGGCCAAAACTAGGGACTGTGAAAGTATAAGAATAAGCAAAACCTCCTTAAAATTGAAATTAATACATGTCAGCACATGCACTTGTTCTTGAGTGAAAGCTGTTATGTGTGAAAATGATGTAAGGTTAATAATGGTATAAAGCCAGACTTTGACTCAGAAGGGAATATTTAGAAAAAGTCCCTCATTTGCTTGATTGTTTTACTTTGCAAATGGTTTTAGAGGTATTCCTATTGGATGTATATTTATTTGTCCTCCAACTACCTTTTCTCCTTTCTTTGTTACAGTGTTGGCTGCATATTTTGTGGCCCCAAAGAACCTATTAAAGCTTGCACTCGTTTCAGAGCCCGAATCCTCATCTTTAATATTGAAATTCCTATCACTAAAGGATTTCCTGTAAGTTTCAAAATGTTTTATTGTTACTATTTTTATAAATTCAAAGTCACTTTATCCTGAAAAGTAATAATTTTTTAAAAAGTGATGGTGCTATGATTATTTTCAGCTAACATCTGAATGAGAGTAAATCTAGAAAAACGTGAAATTAGAATCTGAAAATCATTTTTATTTTGCTTTTTATTTTTATCCTTGAGCCAGAATATTTTTCCCCCAAGAGTCATTGAGTAGACATTTCATAATCAATGGATACAAACCAATGGTAATAATACAGCTCATCTAGGGAAATTGGTAGGTCCTTTTTTTTTTTGCTGTGTTCTATAGGTTACCCGACTAATTGTAGATTGGGTTTTCCTGTTTTTTGTTTTAATATGCTTATTTGTAATTTTTTTTATTATAAAAATGATGCATAGTTACAGAAAATTTTGGAAAACACAGGAAAATAAAGTTAATACGAATGTTCTATAGTAGCATAATCCATTAAATACATACTGTTTACATTTCAGTGTATGTTTCTGTGTACATGTTGTCTACCCACTGGTATATGTGGGTATATTCTGGGGATACTTTGGGGGTAAACCTAATTGTACTGAAGCAACACCTTCAGACCTTGCATGCTGTGAGGGTGGTTTGCAGGTTATCATTGACCAGCTTCATTCCAAACATACACATTAATGGGAAGAGGGCAGTTTTATGCTGTAATGTTATACTTATCCAGAAAAGATACTGCTACTTGTGCATAGCATGAATTCCTTGTTTTATGTGTAATTTTTTTCAGATATTCAGGGCCATACTCTATAGGTTGGTACCTTGCTTTTACCACTTAACAAATGAGCATTAAACTCTTTTTTTTCTCAATCAGTTTATATAGTATAGATTCTGCAGGGCAATAAAAAACGTTTCTCGGTGTAATTAAATGGCTTGCATTTGAAAATATACACAGTTCGCCATTTGGTGCATCTTTGCAATGAAAGTAGGACAGTAATAGTAACAGACCTTTAAACTCTAAGTTAGTGATAGTGTTTCAGGGGTTGGAAATACATTTATTTAGCTCATTTAAATTTGTTTTATACTTACACGCTTTTGTTTGAGAGAATTATAGGCTTTGCTTATAATTCTTTGTAATTCTATGTAAATTTGATCATATAAAATTATGTCTATAATTTATGCCTATAAGATACTGTTTAAGTTTTTTAGCTTTATAATTTATTCCATTTCTCCCATAAGCTAAAAAAAAAGAAGCTTCTCTCCAAAAAAGTTGTTATAGTTGAAAATATTTAATTTGTAAATATTCAAAATTCATGTATTAATAGGCAAGAAACTACAATTTAATTGCTATAAACAAATGGCACTCATTCTTAGAAAGCAATATGTCCAATGGAGAGAAGCTGGAGAGGTTGGTTACTGCATGTTTTTACGCAGCAATAATTTTTGCCATTGGAGAGGTAGAGAGGTCAGGAGGTCAATAGTTACTTTGAATAGTAATTCTGTTTTCCTGTCTACTGTAGTTTCTTAAAAATAAGTATGAATTGAAAGTTTTTCAGTGCTGCTTAATGAGATTCCACTCCTGCATACTGATGCACGAATGTAGGATGAAATTTGTTTCAGAAAATATGGTTATGTTTTGTCATTGTCCACTTTCTGTGGGAAGAAACCTTCAAAAATGTATTTTTTTAACCAAGAAAATGATTCCTAAGTAATTAAAATTTTTTCAGTTTAGGGTCTAATTTCTTAATGCTACATAAATACAGGGCCGGGCAAAAGTAGGTTTACAGTTGTTCATATGAAAAATAATACAGTAATAATAATACAAGAATAAACTATTTCATGTACTCACAACTGTAAACCCACTTTGCCCCACCCTATATATTTTCTTCCCTTGGTTTTTATGGTAAACTTAAATATATTTAAGAAGAAAAATATAGAAGAATTTAATTAAATTCATGTTTGATTTTTTTATTATTATGGTAAAATATTTATAACATAAAACTTGCTATTTTAGCCATTTTTAAGTGTATAGTTTAGTGGCATAGATTACATTCACATTGTTATGCATCATCATTCATCAACACCATCCATTTCTAGAACCTTTCCCTTATCCCAAACTGAAACTCAATTCCCATTAAACATTAACTCCCATCCCCTCCCCCATCCCCTGGTTGCCACTATTCCACTTTCTGTCTCTGAATTTTACTACTCAAGATACCTCATATAAATAGAATCAAGTGCCATGTGCCCTCCTGCACCTTGCTTATTTTATTTCACATAATGTTTTCAAGGTTCATCCATATTGTATTAGAATTCAGTCCAGCGTGTATTAGAATTTCAGTCATTTTTAAGGCTGAATAATATTCCATTGTATGTAAATGCCACATTTTGTTTATTCATTTATCTTTTGATGGTGTCCTGAATTATGTTCCTCCTTCTTTGGGAAATAACCCTTCAATTTTCCTTTAAGAAATTACCTCTCCCTATGGATTTACTTTGCCACCTAACAGATTATGTAGCCCATTATAGTTCATAAAACACTAGACAATTTGATTCTTTGAACCCCAGATGAAGTACAGAGTCCCAACCCTTATCTGAAGCTCTTCAGGCTATTGCGCTTCAGAGAAAAGCAATGTGATGCATTCATGTTACATCCTAAGAGAGAATGGGGCAATACTCTGTAATCATACATTGTCCTTACCCCAGCTTATTAATATTAATGCTAAGTGAAATAAAGACAACAAATTGCATCACTTAAATGCAAGTTCCATTTTACTACTAAAATGTGTTTATAACAGAATTAGGACAAACAGGTTTTTGGTGTTTTGGGATTTTGAAATTGCAGGATTGTAAATTGTATTAGTATCATACCCATTTACAGATGAGGAATTAAGGACTCTTCAGAAGTTGTAACCCTCTGAATAATAAGTGCTTAAGCCATGACTCATACTCAGCACTTTTTACTTTGAAATTAAGTATTTTTTTAATTTCCTTTTACATTATGCTATGGATCACTGTGAATTACAGGTGACTTTGGTTATACATAATATGAATTAAAATGTTAAGATAGTATATAATTACTTCCCTTTTATTTATATGTAGATTTTTTTTCACTCATATGTTCAACAAGTATTTCGTTTGTGCTGCTGTCTGCAAGACACTGTGGAGATAGACAGAACCTAACCCCCTACTGCCACAACCCATTCTTCATCACCCTGATTTTACCCTAACTCACACATAGCTCACAAAGGTTAGAGGGAACTTGAGTTTATGTGCCTCTGTTTTTTCAAATTTGTCAAACCACGGAAACTAGTAACCAATTTCTCAATCACATCTGAGCCCAGTGAAGGGGAATCCTGCTTGTTTTCTTGATTGTTGCAGCAGAGATGCTTGTCAGTTATGTAGACCTACATTCACATTGTTACATTGGTGCTGTTTGTTACTTGACCACTAAAGGTACAAACATGGCTCTCACCACTCTACCCAGCATGCATTGTGGAAGTTGTTTTTTCCCCTAAGAGTCAGTTGTTAATTTGTTCTGGAACCTTTCCAGTTTATAATGGTCAAATGCCATTGAAAAAGAAAACTAAGTTTCCTTTGTAGAGGAACAGAGGATCAGATGTGCCTTAAAAAACCCACAACAAACAAAGTCCACGTGATTGATTTTCTCCACGTGATTTTCTCCACGTGTTTTGGGTGCTCTTTATTCCTTCATTCTTACATTCATTTCACAGATATTTACTGAGTGCCAATTAAATGTCTGGCATTGGTATACATACTTCCTTTTCTCACAGTCATATTTGCATGGAATGACAGACATTCAAACCAGCCATTGCAGCAAACGTGAGATGTGTTGTAGTGGGATTATAGGACGTAGAGGAGGGGTATCGTGCTCAGACTAGGGTTCAGGCTTCTTGCAGGAAGTGATGCACTGTCGGTACCAGGATGAGTAGGAGTTAGCTAAATGAAGCTGCAGGGATGGGAGGGTGTATTCCCAGAGGGCCAAGCACCTGCAAAGCCTACGTGTTAGAAAGGGCTTGGTGCGTGTAGGGAATGAAAGCCCCGATGTCAAGCATAGGATGGAAGAGAGGCTGGAGAAAGATGAGGCTGGAGAGGTTACCAAGGCTCAGATTGAGAAGGGGCTCAATGCCTTGTGGTGGAATTAAAGTTTCCATGGTTTTAAATAGCAAGAACATACCATTAAATTTGTATTTAGAATATCAATCTGATAGACTTAGGAAGAATGGGTTATACAAGGACAGGAGTGGTAGCAGGGAGACCAGGAAGGAGCCTGTTTTCATTCAGATGTGAGTTGATTGTCCTGGGCTTCTTTTATAACTGAGGTTAAGAGAAATCAGGTAGAACTAGAAAACAGAGTGCTGATTGAGTGATTCAGTTTTTAGAAAGTTCCCAAGTCCAAGAACATGCATCCACAAGTGCCCCTGTACCTATGTCTGTTTTCTGAATGTGCAAACTATTTTAGCCAGGAAATCTCGGGACAGAAGCGTCAGCATTTCTCCAGGAAAACAGCATAACATAGTATTTACAGACCAGTGAACTGTTTGATGGCTTTGCCCCTTCCCGGGTATTTGATCTTTCCACTAACCCGGACTACAGGCACGGTGCATACTCGGCCCTTATTATTTCAATAGAGGACAGTCAGTCTAACTCTGACTCCAGTTGACCTCAGCAGAATTTGTCTCTGGCACGTATCACTCCAACCACATTAAGTTACTTAGCCTTTTGACATTAAGTTTTCTTAAATATAAAACGTGAACCATAATAGTTAATATGTAAGGCCACCAATTAACTGAATGTTTACCATTTTCAAGCGGCTAGGCACCTCTTTAAAATAACATCCAATTTTCCTCATTTTAGTGATGAGGATCCCGAGGCTGAGGATGTTGGGGATAAAGGGTTGTTAAAGGACTTGTCCCAAATTGAACAGCTGGAAAGTGTGGAGTCAGGATTTGAACTCAGGTCTGTCTGACGACAAAGCTGGTCTGAACTCCCCTGTAATATTTTATTCTCATTATCCACCAATGAATACGTTAATTCCTGTTGAATGTCACGATTCCCCTTCCCTCATTTTTATGATGAAACAGTTCACATCTGTTGAACATCTTCTATACCAAGTAATGTCTCTGATCCCATTTAAGTCTCACCCCCACCGCGTAAGCAAGGTTATGTAATGTGCTGTTTACACAGCAAGTGGTGGAGGAGAGATTTGAACCACCTCCCATGACCTTTCCCCCTAGTAAGTTAAGGAACAACCTGATTAGAGTGGTAAGACTTAGAGGAGGCAACTGGAGATCCAGAAAGACTTCAGGCAATAGTTCTGTGTTTAATATCATTAAATGTGAGCAAATAATAGGCCAGAGATGCTGTGGTAAGCAGTTTTTAGTGTTATAATGTTTTGTTTTAGGTGCTGTTACACTACCAGACTGTCAGTGAGCCTGCTGTGATTAAGCGATTGATTAGCATCTTGAACAAAAGCACCGGCGAGGTGACCAAGAAGAAGCCTAAGTAAGTGTTTTAATGCATAAATAATACACACAAGCAATTTAAGCAAACTTCTTACAGTTTAACTTATTTGTGTAATATTTTTTTGGGTGGTAAGTGAAGTCTATTTTTTACTTATTCCAGAAATCTTTTTTTTTTTTTTTTTTTTTTAAGGACTAGATTAAAACAGACACAAAAATAAATATTTAAGCTCCTATATAGGTATGAATGCTAGATATAATTTCTGTTCTGTGTGGTGGTGATGGTAGGGTGTGAATTGTACATAAAAATGGAAATATAAATTTATATGTATGTAAATTTGCATCAAATGATGTAAAAATAAAGGCACTTTAAAAATCAGTACTACATTTTAAAAGATGAGTTTGAATTATGCTTAGCCACTGGTTCCAAATTCCAGCTGAGGATTCTGAACTTTCTTGTTATCTCCTTACTAAGAGTCATTC
Source organism: Miniopterus schreibersii (assembly GCF_964146895.1). Taxonomy (NCBI): domain Eukaryota; kingdom Metazoa; phylum Chordata; class Mammalia; order Chiroptera; family Miniopteridae; genus Miniopterus; species Miniopterus schreibersii. Next base: position 72,262,521 of record NC_138107.1, on the reverse strand, counting down.
CCTTTGCTAAGAACACCCAGGGAGAAAGCGAACTACACACGCTGTAGCTCCTAGTTTTTTCCACCCGGAAAGTATTTTCCTTTTGCTTGATGTCCGCCTGGAACCTTAGCTGAGCTCATCACCATCATGTTGGTCCCCTCTGCTTATCGTTAATATCTAGGCCTGGACCATTCTAGGTGTGGACCATTCTCCTTTGGCTGGACAAGATAGGGATTTTTCAAAGGAAGTACTTCCTGAGAAACTTAGTTTCTTACCCTAATTCAACTAAATGCTTACCACAGTTTGGCTTGGCTGCTTCAGCTTTGGGGTTTTCCTCCCTTCAACTCTATGGGGAATCCCACTCAAAAACCCCTTTTTTCAATCCTTGTGTGTTCTCCTCATCTGCACCTGTGTAAGAGGCTGAAGGTGGTTAGTGGGTTAATGGGTTGGCTGCAAGTGGAAGAGAGAATCTTCACACTGCTCTAAACCCATGCCTGTTCTCCATTAGTTATGAAGAAAGGGCTACTTAATCTTTTAAAGATAGTTCTTTATTTTTAACCCCGGCCTTTAGCTTCTAGCATGAGTGTCTGCCGTAATGTTCTGAGAAATGTGATATAACTAAAGGCTAACATTTCTTGAGGACCAGTGTTTTTAGGCACTGTCATGAATGCTTTCACATGGTTTATATTCTCAGGAACCATATGGAGCAGGTACTGTTATTTTCCCATTTTTCAGATGGGGAAACGCAAGCTTAGAGAGGTTGTATAACACGTTCAAGGTCACAGAGCTAGCAAGTAGCAGAGCCATAAATCCTATCCTTTTTCACGAGCCAGGTTGCTTGACCCAGACAAGTGATTTGGAGAATTCTCGGTCTGAAATTGGCTTATCAGATGTAACCCTGAGTTTTCCCCTTCCTGCTGTAAGTCCTAGCTCAGGGATGATATCTGGTCTTAACATATTCTCATGTCAGCGTTTCCTGTCATCTTATTGGTAACTTAGCCCTTTTCTCCCATTGACACCAATGCCATTGGCCTTTAATTTCCACCAAAGTCACTTTGTAGACTCGATTGCTTTATATGGAGTGGAATTGAACTTTAGAAACTAAGCACACATCATCAATATATTGGATCTTCTCCTTCATAAGGAATGAGACTTTGGGCTGAAATTGTCTAAAACCAGTATTTGGACATTTTGTAATACTTTTTTATAAATTTGTTTGGCTTATTCTATCAGTTTGCCCCTGAACGAATTTTTCAGAAGGTGAGTTTATGGTTGCTGTCCTCCGTCCTTCTAGAGCACATCAGCATTACAGGGGAGAGCAATATCAGAATGGCCCCTTTTGGGTTCTACTTGTAGTAAGTATGGGCATTGTGCCCATGTACAAAGATTTTTGTTTATTTGCTTATCTGTGTGAACCTGTTTATAATCAGGCCCATACCCCATCCCCCTTCATTTCCTACAGACATCATATTGTGGAAAAATCTTACGTGATTTTGTCCTGAACCTCTGTTAAAGAACCACTATTTCTGTGTTGGCACTAGGATATTATGCTCTTTAAAGATAACTTCCCAACGCATAATTAATTAATTAGCATTTTACCAGGATAGACATAGAGCATTGCATTCCTCTTTTAAAGTGCAAGGGCCTCAGTTGATTAAATCATGAACCTCTCGATTTCATTGAGGGGATGACAAGGAAGGCCTTGGTGGAGGAACCTTGAGCATACTTTACGTTAGAGAGAGAGAGATGAACTAATATTTTTAAAAATATGTATATATTATATATATGTGTGTGTGTGAAGTAGCTAATAATTCTTAAATCTAGAATTTGTTTGTTTGTTTTTTCAACTAACCCAGAAAAATTCAAAGGATACATTTTCATTTTAAGAAAATTTGTTTTTCCTTTTAAATTTTTGAAAGACTAAGTTGATTTGTTGATTGAGTTGATTTGTTGTTGAGTGTGAAATATTTATTTTTCAGGTTGTTTATTACATTTATTCACCTCTATTGGATATTCATTTGTTCCTTTTCTTTTCTTGATAGATTGTTGACTAAAGGCCAGAATGCGTTGGTAGAGCTACAGACACAAAGACCAGTGGCTCTTGAGCTCTACAAAGACTTTAAGGAGCTGGGGAGATTCATGCTACGCTACAGTGGCTCTACAGTAGCTGCTGGGGTTGTCACTGAGGTGCTGTAACGTGACTGGTTGTGTGTCTATGGTTATGATGGCTTTTTCTACGTTTTAAGAATGTTTACTGAGATTTTATGGCTTAAGGGGAACACAGTTATGGTGTTAGAACAATAAATTTTAAGATCTATATTAAAAAATTAAAAGAAAGATGGGAAGAAAATGTTTGGTCTTAGAACCTCCCACAGTGAGCCTTCCAAACCATTTCTCTACCAGTTACATTGCTCAAAATGAAAGGAAATCCATTGGAAAGTAAGTCTGTAAGTATGCAAGCCAAATTGTGAGAATACAGACTTTAAAAGTCAGATGAATTGGGGGTAGTAACTTTATTTAATAGAAGAGCCCACATTAAAATTTTTTCTTTAAATAACTGGCTTTCAGGGCATTTGAAATTATTCATTTAAAAAGTTCAATTAACATGTTAGTAATGTTTCTGAAACAAATGTATTATGTAATGTGAGGTGCACTTGAGTTTTGGAGAAAATAGCCAGAAATGAACCAGAAAATGTCAGTAATTTAAGTTTTCTTCTGCACTATCATGATTAATATAAATCATATAATTATTTTCAGCCTAAACTTATTCAAGTCATTTAATTGCATGTATACTTTGAACACAGGGCTTTAGGTTGTATCCAAATCCAGTTATATGTGTGTCATGTAAAAGGCTCTGGAGTTAACTGCCCAATTGTGTTTCACTGCTCCGGTGACTCCTAGCACAAGTACAACATTTCTCCCTCGGTTTATTCTTCTATAGAAATGGGTAGTGGGGCCTACTCCTGGAGTTGTGAATGTGAAATGAAATGATCAGTTGAAAGACTTGGCACAGTAATTGTCACATATAAAGCATCCCCTAAATGTTATCTGATATCATTGTCATCAGCATCACATGCACTCTGCCAAAGCTCTCTTTATAAAAGAGCATTCTAGAAGTAAGACACAGCCTCTTGTGGAAAATAATGGAGAGATTATAGTTAACCTCAGAAATAGTAAGAGTAGGGAAGGAAACAGTGGCAGGAGAAAGAAAAAAATTCATCTTGATAAATGATTTCACTGCCATTTGCCTTTTGTTGTTTGTTCTTTTAATGTGATTGATTAAATTTTAGTAAATATGTTTTCCTCTTTTACAGATAAAAGAATGAGTCAGAATTTCTCCGATGTTTCCAAATGCAAGGAAATAACTAAGCTTTGTTTTTAAGGAATCCAGTTACTCAGTTAAAGGAACAATGTGCAATTAATATTTTTTAAAATGAGAAAATTAAAGCTATAATCGGCTACAAAGAAGTATTATAAAAAAAGTATTCATCTTCACTCCTGCAAAAATTTCAAGTTGCCAAGGTGGTTTTTAAAAACCAGCTTTCCCTTTGAAATGTTAGCTAATGAATTTACTTTGCTGAGATTTATGGAAATTATCTGAAATATGTATTAGAAGAATTGCATCATCATGAAATGAAGTCTACTTCCAGCCAAACCACAGAATGTTTACAATTTCCTCTTGGTTTTCAACTCTACTGCATACATTTTACGGAAAAATAACTCAGTTGGGTGGTTGAGGTAGTTAATATTTGAGTAGTGCAAATTTTTTATTAGGTTTTGTTTTTTGTTTTTTTTGTTTTGGTTAACTCTAAGAAAAGACTTGCTGAAGGTTATAATAATAAAGGTATTTTGTGTTGAGCATAAGAATGCTCTTCCTCCTACAAGTAAACTTTTGAAAGATTAGGTTGGAATTAGTGGAAACTCCTCCTTTGTTACCCAAGCTATTATTTAAGGTGTAAAGCCAACTAATAAAATGTCTTAGTTTGAGCATAACAGCAAAATGTGTTTTGTTTCTTAAATGTATATGAGATTCTCTACCACTATCACTAAATATGATTTTGGGGCTTTATGGGATCTTTTTCACCTAAAAGTTTCCCAACTCACACAAATTCTTGCTTTTTATCCTAAAAATAGTCTCATCTATTTTTAACCATAACTTTATTTTTCCCATTCTCACTTTTAGTACTACATACGTGATAATTTTATCTTTATCTTGCATACCTTATAGACTTAAGTCCCCTGTGAGTAAGAGTCATGTTTTTCTTAAGGTGTCAACAACAAACTCCAAGGTATATTTAGATAGCAGGTGTTGTTGGGCTGCCTCCTGGGTAGGTGTTGCTTTAGAGCAGATTTTCTCCTCAGCTGAGCCTGGAATTCTGACCTGATGGACCTTATGACAAACTTTAAAGTTGGGTAATGGCGTAATCAGGCTTACCATTTACAACAGCATTGTTACTTCTTAATTGAAGAATATCATCCATGATAAAGTTCACAGACCCTGATGTATAGGAATTAGTCAAGATTATAGAGCTAAAAAAATAAAGAAAAAGAAACTTCCAGAAAAGAAGACTATGTGTAAAGGGGCTATTTTTATGGTGAAAGAAAAAAGAAAACCTGTTACAAGCAAACTTTAGAATTGCTTCTGTCTGTCCTCTTGGCTGGTGAACCACAGCCCTGGTTTGGAGTCTTTCCTGAACTGGGATGAGCCTCTTGAGCTTGAAGATTCAAGTGTTTTCAGAAAGGGAACCTGCAATGGACTGGCTGCCAGGGATTCTACTGGTGCCCAAGTGGACTGTGAGGTGGCTGAGGGTAATTGATACAATCTTACTTTCCCACACTGGGCTTGGATAGATTTCTTTTTATTTAAAGATGATTTAAAAGTACAATAACAGGGCTGTGGAAACATCTGCAGTACATGAAGAGTAGTTTTCTTGCACATGGAGGCAAAAACCCTTCAGGTATATTGCAGGAAACAAAAGTTGAACTGTTGTGTGGTGTCTGTAAGTGTAAGGGACGGTTGCAGAGTTGAGAAAAGAATCAGTGGAGGTTAGAAGTGACTACACGGGAACCTAAATCATAACAGCAAAATTCAGATATTCATGGAAGGCTGTAAAAATAGTTAATCACAGAAAGTGGAATTGATGATGGTGAAGTTATCCTTGGGAGCCTCCCAGAAAGTGCAGAGGGATGGAAATAAACTGGAAGACCCCGAGGGCACCGTATTTTATGTAAAACATCACAAAGGGATTACAGCCACTTTTTCTGTTAAAACATTTAAAATTTTAAGATTGAAACAAAGCTTGGGAACAAAATAAACTCCCCCAAAAGTCATCTTCAAGGAAACAAGAAGTTAACCTCAGCCTTTTCTGCAGGACTAAATTCTGAAACAAAGGGACATAGGAGCTTATAAGTATGTAGAACTTTAAGTTAGAGGGTTTGTAACTCACAAATTCATTACTCAGCTATGGCATCATTTATAGGTGAAGGCAAGGAGATCTCAGAAGATGTCCTGGGATGGGAGTGAAGGGAGTAGAGGCAGGATTTAAAATGCTCATCATAAAGATGTAGTTCAAAGCTTTAGGATTGAAGAGGTCATAGTAGAAGATTGTGCAGCAAGCATATGTTGATGCCTATCATTTGTTGATGTCATTAGTCAAAGACCACCAAGACACAACTGTAGTCAAAATTGTTTTTATTGAGGCTTGCTGCAGCAACAGAGACCACACACCTTGGTGCTTCTTAGTAAGAAGATGTTGGGGGGGGGGTTGTTAAAGAATTTGAGCATGTGTAGGTAATTTTGAGGAGCGCCCAAGTGAGTGAGGGCTTCTTCTGGATTAGGTGCTGTCCGGAAGTTGGAGGAATTCTGCAGCTGGGTATCAGTTTTTATCTAGGACGTAGGAAAGGAACCAGGTAAAGCAGCAGTAGTTGTGCATGTTCGCCACAAGGGGGTTGCCCGTCATTTTTGTGGTTTGCACAGTGCCTTATAGTCCCATCTCACTTCATCAAGACCACAGTGACCTCGTCTGACATAGATCTGGGGGCTGTTAATATTCAGCAGGAGAACAATACCATGACCTTGAATGCAGGCCAGCTCTTGGTTCACAGAAGCTCCTTTTTCTCTCTCACATTGAAACCATTGAAATGTGCAGAAGTAAATTAATAGTATGAAACAAAATAATGAAATAAGTAAAATTATATATCAAACATGGGGACATGAAGTAGGGGGAGAAGAGCATTAAGTTTAGGTTTTTCTCTTAAAAAGGTAGACTCAAACTGCAAAGCTAATGATATGCTATTTACAAAAGATATGCCTGTAATAAAATCAGAAATTGCAAGGAAAAAGAGGCACAGATGTATCAGAGAAGTAAAAATAAGTACTGTGGGGTGGGCGTCTACCATGTGCCAGGCAATTTTCATACAATAGTTCATTTAATATGATATTTTTACAATTAGATGAGGTAGGCATTATTAACCTTAGTCTGTAGGTAAGAAAACTAAAGTTTAATAAAAATGAATGAATAAATTAGAGAGCCATGGTTTGAATTTGTATTGAAGTCTGACTGGAAGGCATGTCCACTACACTACAATGCCTCTCCAGAAATCAGGAAAACCATCAATACTGGACTAAGAATTTAAAGCAAGCAAGCAAAGAGCCTTAACTACAATAAACAGAACCATTTCATATTGATAAGAGGTACAACCATGGGTACAAAAATGAAACGTGGACCAAATAGCATCAAAATGCTTAATGAAAATTTACTAGAAATACAAAAATTAAGGGATATAAATACAATCAATTATGAAGGGATTCTCAACAGTCCTGCCTATAAGGTCGTGGAAACAAAAAGTCACAAAGGACTTGAGTAACAAACAAAGTAGAAAGAATGTGCATATATGCAAAGAGAATACAGTTAATACAGTCAACAATTTGGTAATGAGGTAAATACTACTCTTGGAGGGTTATGTTTTAAAGGCAACTCTGTGGATCAGACCCAAAGTACGGAGTTGTCTTTCAGCTTTAGGATGTCTTAATCAGGTTAAACTCCCCTCCCAGTACTACAGATATTGGAATTATTGGTTACAGAATATGAAATAGCTGGGTGAAATACTTAAATCTTTAATATTTAAATAAAAGGTAGAAATGTGAATAAGAAAGAATAGACTATAAAAAATGACCACACAATTTTAAAATCAACCAAATATAACACTTAAAAAATATAATAATTGAAACTAAAAACTGGTACTCTATTTAAATAGATTAGGTACAACTAAAAAAAGAATTAGTGACAAATATGTAATACATATGCACAAATTTATAATGTATAAATATGTAATGTATAAACCACAGATAATGTATATATGTGTATTATATATAAAATGGAATCAGAATATAGCCTTAAATATTATTATCAACATATATTAAATAAATTACTAAACATTTAACTAAAAAACCTGGAAAAGATACAAAACAAATGTCCTCTTGGGGGAGGGCCCAGAGCTTATTTTTTCCTGTTGGGTTGTCCATTTTTCTTACCAGTTTTTAGAGATTGTTACATACACCATGGGTAGGTGTTTCCTGTATGTTCTGTCTCATGCATATTTTTGGTTTGTAGCTTCATCTCCATGGCACAGCTGGGAAGATGGGCACTGACTCTGCAGCCCTGGTGTCAGGATGGAGAGGAAGTTTAGAGAGAAGGCAGCCAAGGCAGAGAAGCCAGCCAATGAGCAATGGAAAAGAGAGTCTGTCTTTTTTATAGGTATTCTTTTTAAAACATTTGTTTTATTTTTTAAAATTTATTTTTCATCACCATTTATCCCCTATTCCACTCCACCCCCCAGTCACCACACTGTTGTCCACGTCCGTGAGGCCTCTCTCTGTCTTTTCTTTCTTATTTCCCTCCTCCCAACCCCACCCTCTCCCCCCAGCTGTCTGCCTGCGTGGTAAGGGCAGAGATGCACTAAGGAAAAAGCATGTGGTTTAGAGACAAAAGGATTAAAGTTCATCCTTTACTAGCTATGCATGAAATCTTGCACAAATTAACCTCTTTGAGGCTCAGTTTCTTCTACAAAATTGGGGAGGTAATGACATTTACTTTGTAGAAGATTGTGTGGAATAAATGAGTCCATTCCTGTGAAGGACTCGCCCCAGGGCCTGGCGCTGGGTCAGCGTTTGAGCGACACACAGCTTACAGTGTGAGCCCAGTACTGTGATACCCAGAAGCCGCCTGAGAATTTTCAAGGACCATGAACACGAAAGCTGATATTAGTTTCACAGATTATTATCCGCTTCTCAAAATGTCCTGGAAGCCTGTGACCTATCTGAGAACTCTCTTCATTCAGAGTTTGAAGACTGGATTGCTCTCTGAGTGGCAGGGCACCTCCCCTTTCGCTGATTAGCAAATGAAGACTTTGGGGCCTGGACTGAGGAGGAGACTAACTCAGGGGCAGGGGGGACGTGGTGGATGACCTAGCTGAGCAGCTGTCCAGGGGACAGGCAGGAGCTTCCTCACTATGGCTGGAACAAAGATACTTTTGATGCTGGAAAACTTCATAGGTGGAAAATTTCTACCTTGTAAGTCATATATAGATTCTTACGACCCGTCTACAGGGGAGGTGTACTGCAGAGTGCCAGACAGTGGAAAAGCAGAGGTGAGTGTGTTCGCTTAGAGAAGACCAGAATTGTTAAGTGTGTCGGTGAATTATCTGTAACTTCATTTTCTAGAAGCAAAAGACTGAAATAGTCTTAATATGTTAGTGAGTTGTGTGTAACTAATTTCCTAGAAGCAAAGAGGGTGGGAAAAGGTGTAGACTTGTTAAACATGAGCAGAAGGCAGATTTTAGTTCTGGAAAGGTTTACTTTGTAACTGGACACATACGGTACATGGAACAAATCTCAGGTTTATTATTTATAGAAGCAAATTGCTAATCTAGGCAACCTAAGACAGGGACACAATTCTCAGGCATTTCTTAATAGGTGTCTAGAAAAGTATTCACAAGAACTGTCTGTATTATGTGCTCCCTCTTCTCTACCGAGTGTTGCCTAAACTTGCCATTATATCCATGGATTTCTAAAAAATGTGTTACTTTACTAAAACACAAAATTTAAAAACCCAGGCATTTATTTTAGATTATCCTCTAATAACTCCTCACTTCTTCAGAATACCTAATAAAATAAAACTGATCAATGGTGAAATTCAATGGTGAATTTCAGTGGTAAAATTAAAAATCAAATTTCCATATATTTTTTGAGTTAAATTTAACAGCATCCTTTTTCTTACTCTATAGCTTACTGTCACACACATTAAAAATTTTTAGTGACGTAGAATTAATTTTATTGGAAGAGTTTTATAAAATATTTGAAATATATTTCATCAATTATCAGTTATTACACTGAGAATGCAAATATATCTGGGGTGACAAATATGGCTGGTGTATGTATACTCATCTAATGCCTATTGGGTTTTGATTAATTTTTTTTTCATTTTTCTTTTTTACTTTTTTTCCATTACCATTTATTCCCTCATCAATTTATTTTTTAAGATACAAAGAACTAGATTTTTTTTCTTTTTTCTACCCACTCATCTACTCATGGGCACTTGGGCTGTTTCCAGATCTTAGCTATTGTAAAGAACTAGATTATTTAAAAGATAACTGTAGCCTTAATATATAAGTATTATATGCAAGTTTTTGGGAAGAACTAACTGTTATTTTTCTTTTGTTAATAATATTTTAAATCTATCTTGCATTAGAAAGAACCTTACCTTGTGGACTAAAGTTTGGAAATTATTGGCTAATGTTGGTTAAACTGTACCCACACTCTTGTTTGCTTCTATTGATCTTGGATAGATGTGGGAAATCCACCTCTGTGTTTTCCAACCCTCCTCACCTCAGAGTGTTTTCCAAAGTGAAGTTAAAAATGAAAAATAAGACATTCGGTTGAAATATTTTTTGCAGCTAATGCTCATGCATTTTCAAGTTATGCCTGCACCTGGTAGTAGAGGATTAGGTATTTTGGATTTCCTAGCAACCTATTCATTCTGTTGGATCCCATAAATCCTATTGTTTTCTGGCTTGAAATATATGGTCACCATACAAACTGCATGCCCAATTTCCCCAGAAGTCACTCACCAGAAGTGCAACTGGTGCTGCTCACAGTGGTTCCCACTTTTTCAGTTCTTGCTACATACTTTACATTCACTTAAGCTCCTTAATACAAATTGTCCCAAGTACGAGTCATAACCTACAAATTAGACTCTGTCTTCTTCCTTATTTTACAGAGGACAGGATGTTAACACTCGTCTCCGATGCTTAGGCTTAGATGAGTGGTCACACACACACACACACACACACACACACACACACGGTAGCATTTACATTACAGCACTGCAGTCAGAAGCACAGACTGGAGTCAGATGGCCTGGCTTGGACCAGCTGCACCACTTGGTATCCATGGTCTTGACCTAGAGCTGCACCTCCTTGTGCCTCGGCTTCCTTATCTGTGAATTGGGGGTAATCATATCTACTTCATAGTGGTATTCTGAGGATTAAACAGACTGGCTTATGTAAAACCCTTAGTGTCTGGCATATAGTGAAAGCTTCTAAGTACTATGTTTTGCTAATATTGTATATAGTAGGTTAATATGTACTCTATATTAAAAGGACATAAGCCATGGGGCATAAAACAATTTAGAAAATATGACTGGAACTGAGTTTTCTGCTTATGCAAAAGGTTAGATTTTCACATTGACAGCTGCAGGAAGATTAGGTGTTGGCACTGACTGCTGTAGGAACAAACCCTCCTCTTTCGGCTGGCGTCGGGGTGTCCAGGGGGCTGCATCTCGTGGTGGAGATCACTAAGGCCTGCGTCTTCCTTCATCCTGTCTGCAGGTCCATACTGGAGGCTCAGTTTTTGAGGGGAAACCAACATCTTCCCAGACATTTCTAACTAAGACGAGAATCATTTTATACCCCACTTCAGCTCATCTGAAAGTGGCTCTGTCCACATAAAAACAGGAGAGAAGTGTAGATTAGCTCTGGGGTAAGAGGGTTAGCATAGCTTAGGTGGCTGAATTGTCAGACCTCGTGGTACAAGAAATAAGCTGCGGCTGCTGGAAGCCTTGGAACAGGATTCGGGGGCTGTCTGTGGGCCTGGTGATGGAAGAGGCTGTGATTATAAGGGTTCGTTGGGTCTGTAAGAGAGGAGAGGGTGAAACACAGCCTACAGACTTGCTCTCTGGAAGAGGCCTTGCTTAGACATCACCTGTGAGACGAGAAAGGCAGCAGGCAGCCTGAAAATTTATTCTGCCTGAATGAATTGGCCTTGCACACACCTTCCCATACGCTATTTCCTTTTGGATTTAGCTCTAAAACCCGGTTCCTGAGCTCTCTGTTCAACCACAGATACCCTTCTCTCCAACAGAGTCCTCTCCCCTGGTCAGAGAGAGGCAGGGAGCAAGGAGCAGGGACTGTGGTCATGCCATAGCAGGCCAGGTCTTGGCAGCCACGAAGACCTGGGTTGGAATCCTGATTCGGCCAGTTATCGGCTGTGTGACCTCTGGCAAGTTACTTGAGCTCTCTGTGCTTTCAGTTTATTTTAATCTGCAAATGGGCAAAGCAATACTCATGTTACAGAATTTTTAAAGGGGTTAAATGAAATAATTTGTCTGAAGTATTTAGTAGATTTCCTTATATATAAAAATCAATAAATGACCAATATGACCAGTCATTCCAAATGGGATGACAGTGATTTTGAACAAAGATTTAGACTTTATCAGACATGTCTGAGCTGGATTAAGAGTTTAGAGATTCTGTACATCTCAATGAAGTTTCCTCTCTCATATGATGTTTTTAAAAAATCTGTATTTTGAAATGATCGAAAATGTACATCTGTTGAAATTCAGTGACCTGACTGCCACATTCTAGATATGGTAGTCGAAATGGAGCGGTTTTGTTTGTTCTTGTGGTGCCTGGCTTTGCTGGTCACGTCAACACCACCTTGTGGGTGAGTCAGCACCGGGAAGCGCTAAATATTTGAAATTAGGCAGAGAAAAGATGCGGCTTGTATGGATTCTGGATTCATGCAGCCCCCTCTGGAGTAACAAGAGTCTTACTGTGACCGTCTCCCCTTCGCTCCTCAAAGGTCGAGGCTGCGGTGGAGGCCGCCAGAGCCGCCTTCCCGGGCTGGTCGTCGCGGAGCCCGCAGGAGCGCTCGCAGGTGCTGCACCGGCTGGCGGACCTGCTGGAGCAGTCCCTGGAGGAGCTGGCTCAGGCTGAATCTAAAGACCAAGGTGAGAGCGGGCGCCTGCAGAGCTGTCGCTGCCGGGCCTTTCCCGTCTTCCTGGCCCCCTCTGCAGCCGTCTCTTCCTAAATGCTTTATGGAAAGTACAATCCGTTACTCAGGTGCTGGCGGTTCATCTCCTCCTTCCAGCTTGTCAGCTGATCTCTTGCCTCTTAACTGTAGTGGGTGGACTGAGCAAAACCACTCAAGGCCTCTGAGGGCCAAAGCTAGTCACCCGTGAACCCAAGTTCAACGAGCAGGGAAATAAATACACTCTGGTGCAAGGAACTGCAAATATGTATGTCAAAGGGCATGGATCTGGGGAGAGAGGAAGAACTAGGGTTGATCGTGCGATCTTCCACCAATTCTAAGTGAAGAATTTCAAAGCAAAGGTATTCTGAAGAGCAGTTGTGCAGCAAAGTTACTTTGAAAATAGCTGAGATACCACTATTCTATTTCCAACACAGTTTCCCCATTTCTTAACTGCTTCCTAGAAGTCAGGTCAGGGAGTAAATGTCTGTAAATCCTTGCAATAGTATCTGTTAGGAAAAGCCAAGATTGTTTAAAATTATATGAGCGCTGTAAACCAGCCTGGAGTTAAGAAGGAGCCTGACTCCAAGCCCTTAAGAAGAAAATATCCTGGCAGGCAGTGTCCCTGCATCACTAAAGGTAACTAAGTAACAACCCAGGTAAGCTTAGGTTTCTGGTTTTGTTCAACCAGAAGCTAGGATGTGTGGGGCCCGTGATGGGTGATCAAGTGCCACACAGCGTGCTGTGCCAGGGCCTCCATCCGTTGTTCTGCCACGTGCCCATCTTAATGAGTCCACCATGCGTTGGGGGGACATTGAATAGACATCACGTGTTTATCAAAATGGATTTTTGTGATATGCAAACACAGCCGTCTTTACACCCATGATTTCAAACCCCTCTTTGTAGCACGTACAAAGCTTGTGATTTTGAAATGAGAGAGCTAGTGGGTGAAGCGGTAGCATCTGGAAAATTCATGACAGCTCTGAATTGTTCAGTCTACAAAGCAAAGATCATTTGACTCAACTTACCCCTCCCCCATCTTGTAACCTCACATCTAATTATTTCATGGTTTAATCAAACCATGATCAATGCTTTGTTTATTCAGTGAGTGTCCGTCCCAGGCTGGAAGGAATGGAGGCATCTTCAGTGTGGGTTGGGGTATGTGTGTGATACCCCATGGTGAAATACACTGACTGTGCTTTCTGTTGTTGACTTTTTGTACAGGGAAAACCATAACACTGGCAAGAAACATGGACATTCCCCGGTCTGTCCAGAACTTCCGGTTCTTTGCCTCCTCCATCCTGCACCACACGTCGGAGTGCACCCAGATGGACCACATGGGCTGTCTGCACTACACCGTGCGGGCCCCCGTGGGGATCGGTAGGTGCTGCTCCCCGAAAGCCTGGGCCACAAGTGCCCATAGAGGTGCTCAGTCAGTTCTGTAGAATTGATCTAAAGGAACAGACTAAGGCAAAGGAAGGAACTGATTTCTTCTACTGAGACCGAAATATAATTTTGGCTGTAACAATTGATTTCTAGTTTATTTCCTTTGTGTGAAATTCTCTACTTATTCCTGGAAGATTCCCAAGAAGTTGGGAAATCACAAGGGAAAGAATGATGCTGAGAGTAAATTCACAGACCAGGATTTTTTTCCCCTTGTAATAAAAAAATGTTGATTTCCAGAAAGTGTTGTGGTTAAGAGCACAGCTTCTGGATGTGTGGGGAGCAAGGCACATAACCTTTGGGTGCTGCAGCACTCTTGTCTGGAAATGTGGGAGAATAGTTTAATTTTGTTTTCATATTTTTTATATGAATTAAATAAATTAATAAATATGGAACATTTAGAACAGCGCCAGGTACGTGGTAAATAAGCCTTGAGTGAATTATATACTTTCCTCATTTCTTTGCTGTTTGTCCGTTGAGGACCCATAAATATAAATATCTGCAATGACTCAAAATATCCACTAGATGTCACTGTTTACTCTGAGAAAACCCTACTGTTTCTATTTTACTAGTTACGTTTTAAGACAGGATAAAAGAATGTAAGTTAAAAGGGAATGGGAACATCTTACCAGTTTGGTTATTTGAACCCTTTAGAAATGGTATTTTCAAGAAATTATGAGGAGCTCGAACATCCTCTAAGAAGTATGCTAATGCATTATGCTGCAAGAATATTGTTAGCCCTTAAAGAAAACATATTTCAATGGGAAATGTAATAATATAAACTATGTTTATATACTTGTATAGCACAGACTTGAAGGCAGATTATAAATAAGGTGATTCCACTTATTGTAAGGTAGATTTTATTTTTACATGTTTCATGGTTGGGGGGAGGCTGGGCTGTTTCATACTGTTACACAGAGACACGTCCTAGTTGTTGGTTCTGTTATTTATCCAGAAAACCTATCTGATCAGGATACAGGTGAGGACCTAGAGAGAATTTTTTTATGCAAAAATCCTCTGGTGCGCTAAAATGAATTTCACAGTCTCAGAACCTATTTGCTCTAATTTTACAAATAATTCTTAAAAAGTTTGAGAATTTATGTCTTAATCCAAGAAACTTTGAAGAAACAGTATCTGGACAGTTTAATTATGAGGAGGGAGAGGTTTAGATACAGGTAAAGATCAGTTCATAAATCTCAAAACTCATCACATTATGGAACTGTTTAGCTCCGAAACTTATACTACTATTGTTCATAAATATAAACGTCTATGTATAAATTTATAAATTTACTGTTGTTCATAAATATAAATATAAATAATATAAATATAAATATAAAACTGTAAGTCATCAAGAAAGAGTGAACTGTGTTGCTTTATAGTTTTAAAAGGCACAGTTGTTTGTAATACATTTTAGAATGATTTCCCTGACGTTGACTGCAAATGAGCAAAGCTGGGGCTGTTGGGAGCTTAGCTTCCCGCAGCATGAAGGGGCTGCGCGGCACCCCGTCTGCGGCCTGCTGAGGGGCGCGTCCCCGTGGCTCTGCTTCTGCCCTCCGCTAGCGGGTCTGATCAGCCCCTGGAATCTGCCGCTCTACTTGCTGACCTGGAAGATTGCGCCTGCGATCGCCGCCGGCAACACTGTGATCGCCAAGCCCAGCGAGCTGACCTCGGTGACGGCCTGGATGATGTGCGGGCTCCTGGATAAAGCAGGTAACGGGGTGTTCGAGTTTGAGGAGGGGTTGGCTTGGGGGCTGTGCATTTCGTAAGCTTCAGTCCCTTTCGGGCCACTGACGTTTGAAAAGTTATTTTGGATAGAAATCTGCTCAGCAACAAAACAGACCCCACTGACATCTTTGGCTCCAGTCTCCCTGTTTCTTTCCTGAGAAGTCCCTTCATCCGCGGGGTGCGCTCACAGGGCTGCCCCCGTTCAGCCCACGGCCGTGCCAGGGCAGGGCAGCTCCTCCTTGCAGCGCCGGCTGGCGGCAGTGGCAGACGCTGGGCACTGAAGACAGGCTCAGAGAGCCCCAGCAGCCAGGCACCAGCCTGCTCCAGAGGCTCAGTTTAAATCTGATGTTGGAACCACTGGTTAATCTTGGCGAAAATAAGAACATGACTAGATGCTTCTCTGCTTTGTATAGCTATAGAATACCTGGTAGAAATAGCCCATTTTGAGGAGATTTAAAATACAGCCCCCCGTTTTCCCTGCCTTTGGAATCACTACCCCGGTGCTGCTGTAATATGGCTTCTTGTCCCCTTTCTGCTAATGTTGTAATCGCCACATTCAGGTTGCATTCCTGGTTTAGCTCCGGGGTGTTTAGCCTGACACTGCACGAGGGCTGGGAGGAAACAGGCTGGAGGCCTTGTCTTGCACCCCGTGAGGAAGCCCCTAATTGTCGGGTCTCTCAGCTTGTGTTTCCACGGCCTGGGTGGGAATGATGGGTGGGTGACGGGGAGGGGGCTGTCTCTCTGGCTTTCCTCACGCCCACGGAGGAGGTACTGCTGGGCTCACCCGTGTCCACTGAGGGAGCTTTTGGGAAGAGCCCATCTCGCTCGCTCTCTACTGGATACCTTTTCTCTCTAAGCAAAAACGTGTACATTGGCTTTCAGGAGAGTTGAGCCAGTTCTTTAAGATTCAGATGACAGGTTAAGCCATGCCTGTTTAGGGAAGGGCACTGGGCCTTATGAAGACCCTGGGTTAGCTGCCGGTTCCCCTTGTATCCGATAGAGGTCTAAAGTGGGTAAATCCCTCACAGCAATGACTGACCCACAGTAAGCACCCAGTAAATGTGAATCAGCACTTGCTGGTATTAACTCTCTGTGGCAAACTAAGCAGTGTGCAGAGGATACATACAGTGGAGAGCAGAAGACAGATACTGTTTCTGCCCTTAGCTAATTACCTTCTAGTGGTGGATGGGGGACAAACAGGTAAGTCCAAAAACACATGAGTAAATATATGCAGACATAGGGCAGTAGGGTCTCATGATAGAAAAGACTGGGGCATCTGTTTTAGGGTGTTCTTGATACTTTAAGTCAGTCCTAGAGTGTAATGGTGCATCTATATCATGGGTCAACTCAAAACTTACCTTCCTGGGGCGGGGGGAGCCCTCCTTCACTCCTCTGGGCCAAGACAGTCAACCTCTTCTCTGGATTTTGCAGCATTTACACTCCCCTCTACTCGACATTTTCACACTGAATTGTGACTCCTGGATGCCAGCTTGGAGCAGTGCTCTCTTCCTTCTTAGGGCTTGACCTACCTGAGGATATCTCTGCATCCTCAGACCCTGAGGCCCACTCAGTTTTATGGAATGAATTATGTAGAATGTTGTACCCTGCATTTTCTGGGGCAAAGCACACGGAGAAATTACACCTAGGGTGTATGCTAGGCGGAGGTGACGCTGTAGTTTTTGCTTTACTATTACATTAGAGATGACCATAAGAGTTTACTCTCACCTATTGGACTTTCAAGGAGAATCTTCATGTAATCTAAAGTCCTCAGCATACTGAGAAGAATTACTGTAACTGTTTCCCATCCAGGTGTTCCCCCAGGTGTGGTCAACATTGTGTTCGGAACAGGGCCCAAGGTAGGCGAGGCCCTAGTGTCCCACCCAGAGGTGCCCCTCATCTCCTTCACTGGGAGCCAGCCCACAGCCGAGCGGATCACACAGCTGAGTGCTCCCCACTGCAAGAGGCTCTCCCTGGAGCTGGGGGGCAAGAACCCTGCCATCATCTTTGAGGATGCCAACCTGGAGGAGTGCATTCCGACCACCGTCAGGTCCAGCTTCGCCAACCAGGCATGTCCTCTGGGTGTTCGGTTTGCTTGTTTGCTTGTTTCTTGGCTTTGAACGCTGTTGCCCTGTCAAGCAGGGCCTGGCTCATCGCAGTGCAAAGCCAGGAGTGAGCAGGTCAATCCAGTGCTATTGCAGTGAACAGGGAATCACTACTTCCTGTTACTCCATTGACCATCTGTTCAATCTCAATGTCAGCCCGTGGCCTTGTAGAGTCGCAGCTTCTGTTCAAGCTCCTTTTCTGGAATTACACAGCTTTTATCAGGGAGCAGCCATGGGCAAAATGGCTGATTTTTGCTACTCCAGCTTCTCCACCCTTGTCTTCTTACAGTTGCCCCAGTTCTTCTTGCCGTCTAGATGTCCTGCCTCCAGGAAGCCTTATCCCCCTCCCCGAGGCACCCCAAAAGCATTCTCATGCTTAGACATAAGGACCAGAACCAGTCTAGAGCTGGTTTCTTGCCTTAGAAACATGGATGAGCTTCAGGGCAACTTTACATCTCTTGAAACTGTGTGGCAGATGTTTTCCCGGGATCCACAGTTCTCATCAGAGCCTTCAAGGCTGTAGCATTCCAGAGGGTGAAGAACATGGAATCAGATATCCTAGACTGTGGGCTTCATGCAGAGGGCAACTGTGCCTGCCTCTGTGCAGCATATTACCTTCAAAGCCCAGGACAGCGCCTAGGATGGCGCAAGTGCGCATAAATACTGAGTGATTTTCTCCAAAGGCTGTGCTTTTATTTTTTATTTTTTTTAAATAAAAAAACAAAGACTTAAGCCAAAGAGTTAGAACTTCCATAGAAGGAAAGATGAGTGGAATGACATGTCTTTATTCAACCTAACTTGAATAATTTGTATAATCTTTTGAACCTTCATGTTATTACCAGTAAATTATGGAAATGGCAATAATTATGCCTTCCAGTAGGTTTTTTGTGAGTGTAGAATGAAAAACATTCTTTACAATAATTGTTTTCATGATCATTATAATTGCAATTAGTTTTCTCACAGAAATTCCTAGAGAAAGTGGCTTAGCAATATGTATAATGCAGGTGCTCACTGCAGCGTGATCTCTCCACGAAGCGTGTGCCCTCCAGCCTTGTCATTTTCCTCATGTGCCATTCTCGGCAGGGTGAAATCTGCCTCTGTACCAGCAGGATTTTCGTCCAGAAGAACATCTATAGTGAATTTTTAAAGAGGTTTGTGGAAGCTGCCAGAATGTGGAAAGTAGGCGTTCCCTCTGATCCATCGGCCAGCATGGGAGCTCTGATAAGTAAAGCTCATTTGGAGAAAGTAAGTAAATCCCTGCCATGTAAGTTACAGGAAGAGTTCTTATTTGGCGAGAAGCTCCGGGAAAGGCATAGCACACATCCGTGCTTTCAGATACTGTTCATTACTACCTGATTTCTGAACAGTTTTGACCTATGGGGAATTGTCTCTGGATATAGATTCTAAAAACGGATATGAGTAAACAAATGTAGTCCAGATTTAAAACAGCATCTGCATGAAATAAATGCACTTGAGAAGTCAGCCTGGAGATACCACCAGAAGACTGCGAAAGGCAATTTTCAAAGCATAAAGGTCAAAATTTCCATAAGTAGCTGTTCCCAGTGGAAAGGGTGCTGCCTCTGGCTTACAGCAGGTGGCATTCTGTAAGTGCCGGAACACACAGCCCAGATGATTGGTCTTTAGTTAGTGGACTGACTAGTGGTGGCCTATGTGGGAGGAGCCAGTGATGGTTTTTGGGGGTCGGCTTATGGAATTTAGATCTCTAAGGTCATTTTAACTTATTACCTGCTGTGACTCCTCCCAAAATAAGTCATAGATTTTGGTACTAGAGGGATCTTGTCTTCAGCTGCAGTAACTAAGGCTCACCAAGGAAAATGTGCCTCCATCAGCAGCAGCTAAGGGGCAGAGCCTTTACTTAAGTTTATAGAAATCTTGACAATGTACTGATTGGGCAGACTTACCACCTTTTAACTTTGACCTTCACGATATTGCGAACCACAGATGCTCATAGGTGGGAAGGTACTGTCGCTTGATGGCCTCTTATTTTTCCTGTTTTCTCAGTGAAACAGGAAGCAGGTGAGGAGGAGAGAAGGTGTTGGGGGTTTGGGGAAGGAGGGAAAGGTGTGAAATAGTCTCGCCTGAGATCAGGAGAGAGGAGGGACTTTGCAATGACTGTGTTGTCGGCAGGCAGCTCCACGGGCCCATTGAGGCTTGTGGTCCCTTATTTGAAGTGAGGCTAGTCAGCATGGCCGTGTTTTCCTCCAGCCAGATCCGCCTGCCAAACTGCAGGTGCGCAGGTGCGCAGGCAGCAGGCCCAGGGTGCCCCTGGGACCTACAGTTGTGGATGTTGCCGCCTTGTGGGATGAAGAATTACCAGGTGCAAGATGCTTCTTTGTCCCCTCTTGTCCAGCTGTTCTGGACACCAGGCCTCCATGCCTGCCCACCCACACATGCAAATACCTGGTGAAAACAACTTAAGCACATTCCAAAGGCTTCCTGTGGAGCAAAAGTTAACTTCCAGATGCATTTCGCAGTAGGCTCAGGGGCATGGTGTGTTCTGGAGTCCCATTGGCAATTCACCACTCACCTGAGGTTCAAAGTTCTCTCTCTATCCAATCAGCAGAGAAAATATTTTTCTATTTCTCTTATGCTTATAGCACCCCTCAGGGGTAGACTCATATATCAAACATTTCCATATGTAAATGTATATATCATTATTATAATGAGTCGTTTCTGTAACCATTATTAATAAATATCTGTTGTTATCTTTGAGTCACTGGGTTAGCTTATTACATAATTTATTTCCCATTATAGTTACCTAGATATATTTCTGAATATAATCAGTAATGAGAATAGAAATTAGAAATTATTTGTTCTGGAAGCTCAGATATTTGAAGGGCATCCTGGCCTTTAATGAAATCTTTTTCACCATTCAACTTCACACTTTCTGCAATGGGCATAACCCCTTAAAAAGTGAGAAAATGGTCTTTTGTGTATTTAACTACTGAATATGCCTGAGTGTGAATTCTGGATTTCCTGTTTATTAGTTTTATGAAATGCTTACCCTTTCTGAGGCTCAGTTATATCATCAGCAAGTAGGGGATAACAATACATAGCTAGTGACTTTTGAGAGAATATAGTGAGGATATACGCAAAGCACTTATGCGAGGGACTGGCCCGGGGACATTAGCGCAGCACTTGCTCCTTTGCTGTGCGAGGCCTGAATGCCTGGTGGTGGGCACGTCTGCCCCTCAGGCTCAGCAGCTGAGCGGTAAGAGTCAACCTGTGATTTCTCGGCAATGACCTCATACGTCTTTCCTAGATGATTTCAAAATACTGAAGTTTTTGTTGCCTTGTGTGAAGGCAAATGGTAAGATGTTGCTAACCTTGGTTTTTACCCACCCAGGTCAGAGGCTACATCAAGAAAGCCCGTGCCGAAGGGGCCCAGATTCTGTGCGGTGAGGGAGTGGACAAGTTGAGCCTTCCCCCCGGGAATCAGGGAGGCTATTTTATGCTTCCCACCGTGATAACAGACATTAAGGATGACTCCTCCTGCATGAAGGAAGAGATATTTGGTCCCGTGACGTGTGTTGTCCCCTTCGATAGCGAAGAGGAAGTGATTAAAAGAGCCAACAGTGTTAAATATGGGCTGGCAGCGACTGTGTGGTCAAGCAACGTGGGGCGTGTCCACCGGGTAGCTAAGAAGCTGCAGTCGGGCTTGGTCTGGACCAACTGCTGGCTCATCAGGGAGCTGAACCTTCCTTTTGGGGGGATGAAGAGTTCTGGAATAGGTAGAGAAGGAGCCAAGGACTCTTATGAATTCTTCACTGAAATCAAAACCATCACCATTAAACACTGATCTTGGCTACTGGAGAAATTGTTAGGGTCAATGCCTGACTACACACAATCAGTGGTCCAATGTGGCAAATGGAAATACTGGTGTAAATTCCAGCCAGGTCTTGCTTGACTCAGCAGAAGGTTATCTCTAGCTTATCCTCAGCAGTTAATATTTTTACCTGCTGTCTATTTTCAAGGTGAAGACAAAGAAGAGAATACTTCTGCATAGGAAAACACAGAAAGGATGTCAAATAATTGTCAGGCTCCTCCTGTGTTGTGTCTTCATAGGATTAAAAAAATCATTTTGATTAGATTCTTGGAAATTCGCAGATAATCAGGCTGTTTTGATTTGTAAGCGAATGGTTAAAAAAAAATCTATAAAGCCAAAGAGAAACAAATCACCATAATTTCCTACCTTTGGGGAAATTGTCAAGATGGTCTCCCTGCCCATCAGCCAGCAGGATGGCTAATTGTTAACTGGCTGACCTCGTTATGCAAGGGGACCGTGAATGTCAATGATAAACACAACATGGAATTTGGCGGAGAAGGAATATATGGGAGCTCCCAATAAATACATCCATATAAGCACAAAGAAAAATAATGTAACTATTACTTTTGGAGGAAACTTAGAAGAAGAATTTGATCCACTCCTACTATAGAGTCTAATCAGTTCTCATTCTGAGTGTGTGTATCTAATGAGACTCACAATTTACTAACCCTAAAGGAAGCAATAAATGTTAAGCAATTTCAGTAACCAGTGTGGCATGTGCTTTCTTTTGAATTGTCCTTCATTCCTCCTTACCCCCCAGAACTGAAATGAAGAAAATCGGGGGAGATGGTCACAAGAGTTTCAATTATATTTGTAAAGTTTTATTTCTAAGCTCTATGATGGGCATTCGGGTGTTTACTATACTATTTTATAAGCAGAAAATACAGGAGGGTTTTTTTGTTGTTAAAAAATGAGTGATTAATCAAGGGTCATCAGATATTTGGTAAAAGAAAAATGCCAGAATGTGTGAAAGAGCAACTGACCATGGGAGAAACAAGTAAAAGAAAGAAGGCAGGCATTAAACACTGAATTACTCCTCAGAGAGATGTGAGGGGATAATATGTACTTGCAGAATAGGCTGCTGTGAAAGGGAGGGAGCAAGAGGAACATGAAGGAGCCCTCCAACTATTGAACATTGGTTCCCAAATAAATTTTAAAAACCAATAGACTTGCATCATTGGTATGGCTGAAAACTAAATTAGTACTATGGAAGATCAAGTTGAGAAAATAGCTCAGAACGTAGAGGATGACAGGAAGGAAAACTATCAGAAAGAAGTGGAGATGGAAGATTAGATCTAGAAAGCTCTTAACATGTAACTAATCCAAGGTGACAGAACAGAGAAGAATCCAGTAAATAAGAAGATAATTTTCCTGAACTGAAAAAAAGATTTTCAGATGGAAAATATTCACCATGTGCCAAGAACTATTCCTTTGAAATTTCAAAACTCCAAGTATAGCCCAGCTGGTGTGGCTCAGTGGTTGAGCATTGACCCATGAACCAGGAGGTCACGGTTCGATACCCGGTCAGGGCTCATGCTGGGGTTGTGGGCTCGATCCCCAGTAGGGGGCTTGCAGGAGGCAGCTGATCAATGACACTCTTATCGTTGATGTTTCTCTCTCTTCCTCTCTCTGAAATCAATTTTTAAAAAAATTCCAACTGTAAAGCTTGCAGAAAGAATTAACAGGATACCTGCAAAAACCCCCCATAAGATTGAAGCAATAATATTGGTGCTAGAAGGATGTCCCAGAGCCCTTCACTTCAGGCTTTGCAGGTGAGGGTCCCAGGGTTAGTGTTAGGAAGACATGTTCATGGGTGTCTAGAGCAAGCCTTCTGGAATGTGTCCCGGGGTTCATCAGCCTAACAGTCCTGAGCATTCGGCTTGTCAGTCCCTGTTACCACACTTGTCAGCACCCCAGTCAGTGCTGACTCACCCGGGACCTGTGCAAACCTTCGACGTCACTACTCTGAGGCTTCTGCCAAATAGATGATAGGCAGCTCTTCAGGGAAGAGTCATGTTTCCGATGGCAGCTGGTCATTCATCAACTGTCGGGACTCTGCCTACTCTTGCCTGTTGGCCAAGGACACGCCATCCATGTACTCTGATTACCTTTTCCACCCAGACCACATTGCATTCCTTATCCGCATTCCTCAGTCCAATCTTATTTCAGTAGATATGATTCTACTCCAGCCTCATCTTAAAACTGCCATCCCAGTGTGACTCAACAGTTCCCAACAAAGCAGTGAAAGCTACTCCTTGGGATATGGAGGACTGCTGGAGTCACTGAATCCTAACCGGGTAGAGTGGCCAGGGATCTTGAGGTGACCCTCGTAGCTCTCTCCCCACTCCCAGATGGACAGCCGAGGCACAAAGGGGTCTGCTGACTTGTCAAAGCCCTTACAGCAGATAGTGCCTCTAACTAAGGGGGATCGGAGGTCCAGAAGTGTGTATACTAGCATCAGAGAGGTAGAGGAAGCATGAGGACAGTGAACAGTAATTGCAAATTCTGGAGTTTTCTCCCACAGATAGCATCCGGCTGGTCTCTGTCTCTACCGAGAACAAGACAAGGGGGAAAACAGCTTCTTATTTACAGCTTGAGTTTATATGAAAACCCAGGAGTACTTTCTTCCTTTATTTCTTACTGCAGTACCGATATTTCTTGTATAAGTCACCCTCCTTCCAGAAATCTCTCTTGGCTACATAGTACACGCTCACGGAAGTGCTTTATTTTTATGTTTCAAGCTCAGAGAGAGTGAACTGTGGAAGAGGGTGGAAACCCCTTTTCTGGAGGACTCTGAGCACTGTGGTGCCCCTGTTTGGGGTAGCTGGGCTGCCGGGTGGGGTTGGGGGAGCAGTCTCTGATTTCAAGTGCTTTCTGTGACGGCATGAGCTGCGGGGCCCCATTGCACTGGGTGCCGATGGCCTATGTGGGAGCAAATTTCTTGTCTGTGACAAATGCTCTTGCCGCAGCATCTCATCACATATGTTCACATATGAGATCACAGGGTCTCCCACCGGGAAATAAGCAGCAGTAATTCAAAGAGGAGAAATCTGAGTTTTATGCAACTGCCTTGAGAAATCACAGCATGTGAGATAGGTTAAAACTGGAAGATCAGCATATCTATCTCTTCTGAGATATTTTGACTGTTTAATGTTTAAAGTTCAGCAAAAGGCATGCTTCCTTCCCGAGTTCTTTTTGCACTCATTTTAGGGATCTTCCGGGAAGTGCACACTCCCACTTGGTAGTAACAAGTCACCAGAAGGCAGTTCTAGGGGGCTATTTATAGCTCTCTGGCATCCCATGGACCTGGCTGGGACTTGGGCTGCGTTGGTGGTCTGCAGACAGACTGAGTTCCATCCCCAGGATGGCTATGGCCCTGTTGCAGGTGGAAGCAATAGAAAGCGCTTACTGCCGCGTCTGCTCTGAGCCGAGATGCCTGAACTCTCCTCCCCTCTCCTGCCCCTTCCTCTGATATCCTGAATAAAGGGGAGAGAGTTCATATCTGGACAGTGTTCTCAGAAAATGTACTGCACCCTTTCCTCCGGATGTATTTAGTGCATCCTAATCTTCAGAAGGACTAACCCTCTGAACTTTAAAGATTAGAAATTAATAAGACAAGAAAATTCCTTCTCTTGATTTCTTGTAACTGTCAAAAATGATAAGTAGTGGAAAAGTTGCTTCAGGTCAGACTTCTCACTCTCCCTGAACCTTTGCACCCGTATTGTTTATAGAAAGAATGTAACATCCTGTGGCATGAAGAGGTGAGCACTGCTGTTTCTGCCTTTGGACTGCTTTGCTCTCATAAGCAGAGGGTCAGATAACTGCAGAAACCTAAACAACTGCGATTACTTGGGACTGTCCAACACTCCCTCTCATTCACCTCTCCTTCACCGCGGAAAACACCTCCTCTTGTCTTGGCAAACCTGTTTTGGAAAAATGATTTAAATCTCAGCAGCAATAGATAGCTTTTTATGTCTTATTTTTATGGCCTTAGAGGTCAACCATACAGAAAGCAACATTTAATTCTCAAGCTCTGAAGGATCTTAAGGTGGCCCAGTCCTGTTTTTTCTTTTTTGATGATTTATATATTTTGAAATGTATAAGAGTTATCTCTGTGCTTCAGATGCAGTGCACTGAAAATTTTCCACAGAGTACAAACTCCTTAAAGCCAGGGAAAGTTTTTCCTATTAGATGCATGTCAACATTTCTTTAATTCCTATAGATTCTAGATCCATGTCTTTGACAGAGTAGAGACTGAATAAAAGTTTACTGTACTAAATGTAATAAAAATAGAAATCACTGTATGACTGTATGAACTGTCTGGTGTCCTGGAGAAATAATACACCTGTTTACAATGAGGCTTAAACCAAGTTGTAATAATTGTTAGTCTTTACTAATTTCTGAGTAGGCCCACTCATCCCAGAAGCAAGAATATAGAAGCCAGGTGTCCCGGCTCATCAGACAAGGCAAAACCTGGTGCCAGGTGCTTATTTCTTGTTCAAGAGTTGTGGCCCAAGAGGTTGGGAATGAAGCCAGGCCTCAGACCACCACTCAAGCAGGTGCGACCTGGCCTGGCCTGTTCTTCAAGAATATTGTGTTCAGAATTCATGAAATGTGACTCTGGGGACCTAGGCTTCCTGTGTGGCTGAAAAGCAGAGGTTGCCTCACCACTGCCTGACAGCTCCTAGAATGAATATTAGAATTTCTGTAATGCTCTTCACCATGGGTGCCTGGACTCTGAAGTAGAAAAGATGCTTTTCAGTTGAAAAACCTAAGAGAGAGAGATTAAGTACCAATAAATCAATCTAATAAGAAAAAAGATTAGGAGCATGAACTAACATTTTTGTAGGACTTTGAAATTAGGAAAGTACTGACTCAAGTATTTTGTATTAAACTCTCTAAAGCAATGAATTTATATTTTATAAAATGAAGCCTTCTAGTGGGATGATCTGGCCATTTAACAAGGAGGTGACATCATGGGCCAGAAAAGCCCCTGGAGCCAGAACATGGACATATCTTCTACTTTTAGCTCTTAAAAACCTCGAAGCCATTGTTTCCTCTTTCCTTTCCTTTATTCCTGTGTGTGTTCTGTTATCATGGCAAATGTAAACTTTTGAATTTGATCCATGCCTGAGAAACAAAAATTAGATGAACATATTTTTCATCTTTTGCAGGGGAAGAAAAACTTTTCCTCTACCTTCTTAGGATCTGGGCCTGGGGAAATGTAAATTAAACTGACAAAAAACAGGTTGACAAGAGAAAAGGCACAACATTTTTATTTTTAATTTTATTTGCACATGAGCTCCACAGAAGAGAAGTGAAAACAAAGAATCAGACTCAGGGAACTTATATACCGTTTTAACAAAGGCAATAAATTCTGGAGAAGTGACTAGACAAAATTGTATATGGAAAAATTAATGGTATCTAAGGGTTATTTATTAAGGTTTGTTTATGCAGACTTATTTAAGGGCTGTCTTCGTTTTTGGTGATCAGGGTTGTCCTCCTCTTCCTAGCATGGGAACGGGCAGGGGGTACCTTCGCAAGGGGAATTTATGCCCTCCTTTTTTCTATCTAAAAGGAGGGCAGAGCTCTTTTTGTGTCTGCTTTTTCTCAGTTGTTTTCAGTTCCCAATAGCCTTTATTCTGCACTTCCAGGTTCTAGACTTTAAGAATGGAAGTAAAGAAGGTGAGTTTCATTTTAAGATCTATGGAAAAGGAGATGAATTAACCCACAAGGACTTACCAAGTCTAACTCTTCAGAGTTGGCCTTGAGAAAGTAGACGGGAAGTTCAGGTCATGAGTGCAGAATGGAAGTGGACATTTTTTCAAGACTTTTGTAGCTGAAAGAAATCTTTTTAGTAATCATTTTTGCTGTGTTATACTTTCAGTGTTCAACGAGGACACATACAACGAAGTGCAACATTAAAAACAACAGATTCCAAGACTATCAATTCACAGAGTTTTAAGTGAGGGGGAATGACAAAGAGAGGGTTGGAGAATAGAAGCAAAATTAATACTGACTCCTATAAGTAAATGAAATATAAAGCAAGGTGGAAATGATCATAAAGTGGTATTTTCCTCATGGAAAAATGTCAGGAAGTTTTGAAAAAGCACAGGGCTTATTTGACTGCTGGGAAAGAGGTGGACTGGAATTCTAGAAAAGGAAACATATTTACGAGCATGGGGACAGTTTTAATAAAACATCACTGCGATTGTGTTATACTTGTCCGGAGGATAATTCCACTCTTCAGGAGCTGGTGAATTTACTGGCCCTTGTAAATTGCCAGGACTGCTTACACACAGGCGTATCTTTTATCCCCTCGCCCAGCCTGAGGTGACTGTGAGACTTGCGTGGGGTGTTTCCTTAAAGAAAGCCAAGGGCACTGAGGTAGGCAAACTGAAGCAATACACTCTGGTCCTGGGAGCCTCTGTCTAACTGGGGGACACTCACTGTCTTCTGTGGAGCCATTTGATTCCGGATGGATTCCAGGCCTCATTTCCTTTCCTTTCCTCCATGAATTTTTGCTCTTCCATTAACCTTTACTTAGCTTGTTAGATATTTATTTTTTAGTGTGGAGTTTCCCCATTTAAGTGTTTATTTTTGACCTGATTTTTTTATTTTTTAAATATATCTTTATTGATTTCAGAGAGGAGAAGGGAGAGGGAGAGAGAGAAGTAGAAACATCAGTGATGAGAGAGTCATTGATCGGCTGCCTCCCGCATGCCCCCGACTGGGGATCGAGCCCGCAACCCGGGCATGTGCCCTGACCGGGAATCAAACCGTGATCTCCTGGATCCTAGGCTGACGCTCAACAGCTGAGCGATGCCCGGCTGGGCTTGACCTGATTTTTAACTGAACGTATCTTTTCTGGATTAAATAATCACATCCCTGAAAGCGTATGTTTTGTAAGGAAAACTTCCTTTCCTTTAACAACTTCTCAAGTCCTTTATGGCCTAAGTGAGCAAACGGTTACATTTCTCTAGCAGGATTTCCCTTCAAAACATCAGCACAGGATTTAAAAATGCGCATATTTCCATACCTGCCACCCACTGTTTGAGCTGTGAAATGCTCTTCCTGCCTGAACTGGCCAGATGTAAGGGAGACCATGCCTGCTAAATCCTATTTGATCTCATTCGGTCATTGCACACCCACTTGGCTCTCGGCCTCTCTCTGCCGACCGTGGGTGGAAAATACCAGCAGCGCCGGCTGCCTGGGGGCGCCCTGGGCCGGCTCCCGGGGTGTTCAGTTACCGGTGCCGGAGGTTTGGGCAGTGCTCAAGCACCTGGGAAGCAGCTTTAAGCTGAAGGGAAAGCAGAACCCGGAGCTGAGCTAGTCACCCCCAGCCCCAAATCCTCCTCGGCAGGAATGACACCGATGAACTGCTTCTGGCAACTTCTCGGCACGGGGATCACAGCTCCCACTTTTGTCATTGCTTTTTGCTTTCCCCATCCTGGTGACACCTGCTTACCAAAGTTGAGGAGGTGAGGGTGGATCGCTTAGGAAACACGGGTAAACTGTCTCTCTCGAGGGGACCGAGGGCCTGCAGCAGCACCGGTGGCCATGCGGTGGGGCCTCCTGCTTTATCTCGTTTTGCTTTCCTTCCCCTCCTCCTACTGCTGCTTTCCCTTCTCCTCCCCCTCCTTTCTATTTTCCACTTTTGGGTGTGTTTTACACGGTAATTTTACTAGCGTGCCGTTCTCTAGATTTTTAAATTCCGCATCTGCGTCACCCCCCCCCACCCCTCCGCCTCCCCTGCCCTTAGGTTTTCCCAGATGCTGTGGGAACAGCCTGTGCTGGGCCCTGCATCGCAGGCTCCCCCGCGACCGGCACACGCTTTGCTGTCACCGAGTATTGCTAAACGAGACGAAGCGGCAAGATTATGGGGATTGGCATTAGGTTACAGATTCTGAGACGGCGTGTGAGATGGCGTGACAATGCCCGTTCCTGGGTGCGCTTTCTGAGCTTGGCCTTTCTGCAAAATGTACAGTTTCCAAGGAAATGGGTGAGCGGTTTTGTCCTGATCTGGTGGCAGGGAATGAGGGTGCACGAGGAGACACTCATCTCATCTGCTCCTCAACTTGTGTCAAAGAGCAGGAACAGAGAGGAGAAAAAGTCCAGCCTGTCTAGCCATCCTCTGCACTGACCCGGCACGGGGGCTCATGGCACCGAAACACCCTCCTGACACCACGATTGTGAGATGGCTGGGAAATCTGGGCTCCTTCTGAGCTGGGTGTTCCCTTACACAGGGCGGCTCAGCACTGGAAAGAGTTGATTCCTTGAGTGCCCTGAGGAGGGAGGGCCGTGGAGTGTGATAGCGGGACCTTGGGGAGCTGAGCAGAGAGACTGTAGCCATCTGTAGCCCTTCCCTGCAGGAATCCTGGCCGACCTCAGGGAGAAGTGCATGGGATCTGGTCAGATCTATTTGTAAACCCTGATCTAATCATCACGGATCCTGGCCACTTGGTTTGTGGCTCATGTTCTCTGTCAATCTGTCGGCAATAAGAGTTTCATTGACAGAAAATGGTTTCATTATAAATGTTTCTTGAGCAGCCGAGGAAATATATACCGAAGATGACAGTGCTCCTTAAATAATGGAAATAAAATCCCTCTCTAATCATGAATTATTTTTTACATCTGAGTCAGAGTGCGAAAACCCCCGTTACCAGGTAGTTTTATTTACTAGGTATAGGACTTGGATGGAGTGTGATGAGCCCTGGACCAGGAAGCCAGAAGACGTGGCTCAGCTGCAGTTCAGCCAAGGGTCTGGCCTGACTGGGATATGGCCTGGTTAGTTGTAGAAGACTAGAAAGAGCCGGGTCCCTGCACTGGATGTCCCCAAAGGAGTAGGGCAGGTGCTGAAGGGCCCAAAGCCTTGCAGAGCTGAGCTAGGAAGTGAGAGTACAACTGTGGCAATGACCACCAGGGGGCAGCCACTGCACGCAGCTGGAAGCAGAAGGGTGGCCTGTCCTGCTGAGGCCGACTTTACAGTGGGAAATACTGAGCAAGCAAAGTTCCCAAACTCCCGCAAGCAGAGTGTGGCCTCAGGGAATGTGGTGATAGACAGAAGGACTCTGCTAGAATCCAGGGTGGGGCTCTGATTCCCAGCAGGGAGATAGGAAAAAGCAAGGCCAAACCCTAGGGCTAAACAGAGATGGGAGGGCCGAGAAGGTTACCCAGAAACGGAGCTGTCACGAAGTTTAGAGTAAAATATTCTTATTTTAGCGACATGGTTATGAGAACTGAGACACGAGGTCAGGGTGAAACTAGCCATCACATGACTTGAGCCCAGAGCTCCTTTAATCCCTTCTTTCTCAGCCCACGAGAGGCTCAGCTTGCCTACGAAGTTCAAGTGGAGGCTGTGGGCGTGGAAGGGGAGGAGACATGGGCTGCAGAAGCTGGGACCCAGGCGAAACCTGAGTCTTGGTCTAATGGGGCTGTTGTGAGTTCAGCGTTAGATATGGTATATTAAAGCATTTTCCAAAAGAAAATCCATGTAAAATTATTAGATAAAATCAGGATAAAATTCTGAAAGTTTATGAGACAGAGATGCTAGGCCACCTTCAAACAGAACTTTGCCTGGGCTGTTTTTCTGCCAAAACCTTTCTCCCCTCAGACCCCACTATCCCACTTAGGCGGCTCCTGCTTATTCAACTTCTCTCTCAGAACTCATTTCAATCACCCTTTTTAAAATCATGTTTTTCGTTGATTTTTTTTTTTTTTTTTAAGAGAGAGGAAGGGGGAGAGAGAGAAACATTGATGTGAGAGAAGCATCGCTGGGGATCAAAGCTGCAACCTGGAACCCGCCACCTTTCTGTGTAAGGGACGATGCTCTAACCAACTGAGCCACACCAGCCAGGGCTCAGTCACCTTTTTTAGGGGAAGCCTTTTCTGCATCCCTGACCAGGTGACATCCTGCTTAATAGTTGCTCAGAGCACTTAGCTAAGTTAGAATTCCAGAGTTTCGCCTGATTGTTTAATTACCTTCGGTCTCTCCCACTGGAAGATAAGCTTCACAAAGGCCGAGAGCATGTCTGTCCTGTTTGCTGCTGTGTCCCCAGAACCTAGCCCAGTGGCTGGTATATTTCAGGTGTTCAATAATTATTTGTTGAATAAGTGAATATTTTGAGAGAAATAGGACTTTGTTTTGTAGGTGAAAACAAAAGTGTGATCACTTAAAAAAATCAGTGATCCTGAAAACACATTTCAAAGACCCCAAGGAATTTGGAGAGAGTTATAAAGCCTTTTAATACTGACAATTAAGTCCTTATACATTAGGCTCAGAATTGACCTAAAATAAGCGAGAGTGAAGGTAAATAGTTTTTTAAAGGAAATTCAAGTTCATCTATAGGGCAAATAGTTGGCAAAACTTCTACTTTTCCTTCTCCCTACCCTCCAACTCTCTGTATCCTGTCCCTGAAAATCTATGTAGGTAAATAATGTAAAAATAAACATTGAATTTATTCTTTAAGGGGAAAAGAAATCATGCTCATGGTCAGAATGGAGGCTGTGGAAGTGGGGTAGCCTTCATTTGCTTTTAATGAATGTTAGAGTTCTTTGGTTTCCAGCAACAGAATCTAATACTGGCTGTAGTGTAAGTCACATAATCCAAGGGAAGGCCTGAGAATGAATAAGAACAGGAACATCTCTATGTAGCCAAAACTACTGCCCAGTCTCGCCTAGTTATAGCTGTATTTATCTAAAGGCCTATTCCATTTATGTCCTGTTTATCATGTTGCTTGGTTTTCAGATTCTAAGAGAGAACAGCTGCTTGGATTGTTCTCAACCCAGAGCATCTTAATTAATACTTCCACCAGGCTTTATCCACTGGAAGAAGTAACTTCTTAAAGGAAAATTGAAGCGCTATTTCTCAAAGAAGGAGATAAGAGTTCAGGGCACCATCAACAGATGAGCAAAGAAATAAAAATGTAGAATATGCATACAGTGCAATATTACTCAGCCTTCAAAATGATTGCCCTTCTGATACATGCTACAATATGGATGAACCTTGAAAATATTATGCCAAGTAAAATAAGCCAGACTCAAAAGGGGAAATGGTGTATGATTCCACTTGTATGAGGTACCTAGAGTAGTCACATTCATAGAGGTAAAGTAGAACGGTGGTTACTAGGGGTTTGGGGGGAGGGGGGTGGGAAGTCATTGTTTAGTGGGTGCAGTTTCAGTTAGGGGTAAGGAAAAGGTTCTGGAGGTAGATGGCGTTGATGGTTGCAGAACCACGTGAATGTATTTAATGCCATTGAACTAGACACCTAAAAATGGTAAAACTTATGTTATGCATATTTTATCACTTTTTTTTTTTAAAAGAGTGCAGGATAGCCAAATCAACATCAAGATAGGGAGAATGGAAGGTCACAGTCATTGGAAGGAGGGGCCAATTGGTCACTTGGTATAGTGGACCGGAAACCTGGATTCAAGCCCCAGCTCTTCTGAGGAACTTTGGACCAGTTACCAAACCTCCCTGAACCTCTTTTTCACATCTGTACGTGGTCATGTTAACTCTTTTACCTACCTTGTAGGAACTGGGTTACCCTGTGTAAGTATTTTGTAAACTTAGGAAATTCTAGACAAGTGAAGGCATTACGATCAGAGGAAATGAAAAAGCTCATTGCAAATCCATATTTCAGTTATCTGGATGGCAGGTGGAGACCACCACTTCCTTAGGTGAGTATTCTGGAGGTGGCTCCCCAGGCGGATGGCAAAAGTTAGAATAAAAATAAGAGACAGGTGTTCACGTGCAAAATCTAAGTGGGCCTGAGTGGCCCTGCTGGGCTGCTACTTCATTAAGACTTTACAACCCTCAGCAAAGGCTCAGATAGATCTGTAACCAGAGTGATGCAGCTATTATTTCTAGCAGAGTGTCTCTAAATGGCCTAGCAACAATGGAGCTGTTAATTAACATCCATAAAAACCAATAAGGGGGAGGGGCTGTTGGATATATATGACTATGTCTGTAGGTTTTGGCAAATAAAAGCATGATTGATTCCAGGCAAAGTTCCAGAGATTCGGCTTTAGAAACCAGTGGCCTTATTTCTATGCTGACTGCTTATTTGCTAACATGAAATCCAACATCCAGGATGAAAGCAGGTTTCAATGCAAGATTCCTCTGAGTCTGTCATCTGCCAAGATGAAAACCTCCAAAGAGGGCCCATTATTAGAGTTATGGTTTGATCAGCCTCAAAGGTTATTGGAAGAAATGCTAGTAGCTTTACAACTTTGAGGTAGAATCTTCTGGTCACTCCTCAGGGATGGCACTTGGCTTTTTCACTCTTGGCTTTATGCAGGGTGTCTAGGTCCAACTGCCTGCCGAGTGGGGACTTGGGACTTCAGCTCTAGAGCTTTAGTTCTGAGGCGCCTGTCTCCTCCCGACACACCTGAGGACTACCTGGCTTCAATACCTGCTCATGGCTATGTTCTTCAAGGTCTTATTCTTAAGATTTTATTTCTTTCTTTTGAATTTGGCTGTTATATAGCATGCATACATATATTTATTTATATATGCATTTATAATAAATATATGCATACATATATTTATTTATTAATATGTATATATTTTAATATTTTATCTAGTATTTCTATCCATTCTGTATGTTGGGAGTGGGGGTATTTCCTATACATGTTCACTCTACCCTGTCACTGAGAATGGAGCTAGGAATCAGTATCATGAAATTCTGGTGATTCCGATGCTCAGACATCCAGGGAACCAGGGAGCCACGGTGATGTTCTTTCCTGGAGCTCGGCATGTCCTCCTCGAGCTGGTGATTTCACGGTGGCCAGCCCATGACCACTGGGACGCACTGCAGCCTTTTTGGAGGAAAGGACAGGTCCATTCATTACCACAGGACTAGTCTTTTTAAGGCATTGAAGTCGCTGACTTATATTGATTTAAAGTGACATCATTTCCATGTATCCAGTAATAGACCAGGGTTGGGGTTGAGCATTAAGGGGAAAAGGCAGGATAGAGGGGAAAATATGAAAGAGATCGAAAGAGGAGAGGGGATGAAATGACAAGAATGAACACAAAGAAAAGGGAAAGGAAGGGAAAGAGGGGAAAGAATGAGAGCGAAAGGGGCGAGAGCAGGGATGAGAGCATCCTGCCCTCCTCTCTGCTCTCCGGAGTGGGGAGCCCCCTGCCCCACAGCCGGCAGCTTCCAGCAGCAGCTGGGCCTGGTCTGGGATTGCAGCTGGAGGTGGCAGCTGCCAGGTGGCCTCGCCCTCAGGCATCTCCACTCTCGTCCCCTCCCTTCACCTGTCAGACGCACTCAGAGTCCAGCTCAGGCCCTGGAGCCTGCTTTGATTTGGTCGAAAGGGAGCTCGTTTTTGTGAACGCATCACCTGAGAAAGTGATGAGTTGTCCTTTTCCACAATTGCAGGGTATTGGCTTTAGGGCAAGGCTGCTGTCACCACATCTGTTTCCCTTTTGGAGCTGGGATGGGGGTATGTTGGGGGAAATTCTCAGGCAACTCAGTTGCCATGTAGCCCGGAGCACCAGTGAAGATCCAGCACGCAACCGTTTGTGATGAAAGGATTTTTGTCAGTGTTCTTGAATGTTCTTGAAGATCAGAAGACGCAGCCAGTCTGACTGATCTCCCTCAAATGGTCTGCCCTGGTGCACAAAATGTGAGACTGATGAATTCCAGTTAGTTTTCTCTTTAAATAGCAATGTTTGGTGTGTGGTGCTATTTAGAAACTTCCAGCACCCATTCTATTTATAAATTGCTTTTAGAAGCATAGGATTTAAGGCTGAAAAAGACATTAGAAATGCTGTAATGAAAAGAGTGCTTTCCAGTTCCAGCTCTGAAACCCAATCGCTCATGACCTTGAATAAACCACTTAACGTCTCTGTGTCTGATTTCCCTCCTCTGTACAATCAAATGCTTGGACTGACTGTGAGGTTACTTCAGTTCTCACATGCCTTTGTCATCCACTGTTGTTTCGCAGTGAGAAATAGGGGCTGTGAGGGTTAAGTGGCCAGCCAGGGCTGCACCCCTGGTTACAGACAGCCCGCTCCAGTCCCGGCTGCCCATCCTGCCTGCACTGTGGTCCACATACTCTGGGGTGCTGGGCTGTCTGGCTCACCCAGGGGCCCAGAGAGCCAGAGCAGACCCACATCAGCTCTAGAGAGTCAGCTCAGGATTGGGTGGGAAGTGGACCTAATTTCCAGAACTCACCCTGTTGGTTCTGGGTGTATTTCTACAGAAAGGCTAATGCCTCTGCCACAGAGTAGAGCCCCTCTTACCTTAGAGCAAATGAAGGCTTTCCAGTGTGAATACAGGCATTTAGTAAATGAATTTGCCATCTCTCAGGAATCACACACTTGTACCTCCAGGCTACTTTTGATTTTAGATTTTCCTTCTAAATGCAAAATAGGTGGACCCTGGGATGGTGATTTACGATGTCAGACACTGACCTCATTCTCCTGCCATGCCAAAACATCTTTAATTCCCCCCTCTTCTTTTTTTAAATATCTTTATTGATTTCAAAGAGAGGAAGGGGGGGGAGAGAGAGAGAGAGAGAGAGAAACATCAATGATGAGAGTCATTGATCGGCTGCCTCCTTCACGCCCCTGCCTGGGGATCGAGCCCGCAACCCGGGCCTGTGCCCTGACCGGGAATTGAACCGTGATCTCCTCGGGCCTAGGATGACGCCCAACCGCTGAGCCACGGCCGGCCGGGCAGCTCCCTTTTCTTGACCACTCATACCCACTGGTCTCTCTGTTAGCTTCCTGAGGCTGCTTTGAAGTACCATACACGTGTAGCTTACTACAAAAGAAATTTATTCTCTCACAGGTCTGGAGGCTAGGTGTCCACAATCAGATGTCTGCAGCGTCCCTCTCGGGAGGCTCTAGGGAAGAATCTGTTCCACGCTCTCTCTTAGTTTCTGGTAATCTTGGCATTTGTTGGCTTGTAGATGCACCACTCCAATCTCTGTTTCTGTCACCACATGACATTCTCCCCTGTGTCTCTGTGTCTCTTTTTTCTTATAAGGACACAAGTCATACTGGATTTAGGACTTACCCTGAGTGTGACCTTATCTTAATGATTACATCTACAAAGATCTATTTCCAGATGAAGCCACATTCATGGGTAGTTGGAACTGGGGCTTCAATATATCTTTTCGAGGGATAAAATTCAGTCCACGACAACCTCTAAAACTGTTAATCCTACCTGTTACCTATCTCTGGAGTCTAACGCCCCCTCTTCCTCACTGCCATTCTCTTAGTTTAAGTCTTTGTCTGGATGTGTTCAAAGGCTCCCAACAGCTCTGCCAGTGTTTCCCAAAACCTGGGGGGATGATTTTTTGTTTTGTTTTGTTTTGTTTTTAGATAGTACTGGAAGTAGAATTATTGGGTATAAAGGTAAATGTTTCTAAGATTTTGATAGGTACTGCCAGTTTTCTTCTAAAAACGATATTCAAATCTGGGGTCCTGTATGTATCTGAGAATGCTCTTTTCCACATAATCTTGCCAACGTGAGATTTTATCAGTCTTTCCATTTTGCCCGCGTCCCCGCCCCACCGAGTGGTGGGTGGGCCCCATTCTGCTGCCCCCTCCCCTTGCCCTGCACCGTAGGCGGCCCGGGTGCCTTCGGAAGAAAAAAAAGTGAGGGAGGGAAGGAAGGAAGGTAAGAAGGAAGAAAGGAAAGAAAACTGACTAATAAATGATAATGAAATCCTGAGGACTGCACTGAAGAGTTGGTCTGTTACATTCTTAAGGCTCCTCTTTAACTTCCCACAAAAGAGTTCATTGTTATTTAAATTTATCTCGCAAAGATCCTATTGCAGCCCGATTCTTAGTTCAGTGGGAAGTACTTATCTGATTACTGCCTCCAAGACCTCAGAGCTTGTCTGTCTGCTCAGAGATGGCACAGAGAACTCTTCCAGAGTCTTTCAATTACATTATGTGTTCAAGGGCTCTCTGTATCCAGGAAATCTGACTGTGCTTCAGAGTTGGTCAGGCACTTGAGAGCGGTGAGGGGAGATCCAGAGCTTCGTGGCTTCTGACCTGGACACAGCCTGGCTGACTCTTGAGTTCCAAACTTTTAGAAAAATAAATTTATTAGCTGATGCCACGTGCTGTGCTAGGTTTTGGTGGAATGGGCATGCACAAGCCATGATCGTTGCCCTAAACAAACAATCATTGCCCTCTATGCCCCCTCCCCGAAGCAATGGTTCTCAAAGTGATACCGGACACAAGGGGTTTGAGACCACCTGTCACGACTTGAGCCAAATTAAGCAGAGACAGGGGTGAATCATATGTGAGCATTTATCCCAATAATGCTGGCAATATGGGGAGAGCAGTTGGTCACCCTGGAAATTCTGCTCTGACCCCCTCGCCAATTGGTTGATTATATGCGAGTGAGGGAGATGACTGCGTGCAGCTGCGGCTACAAGTGTAACAGGGCAAGGGGAGGGAGGGTCTGCAGCCCGGCCTCCAGGAGCGCCAAGTCCGATAACCAGGTGGCTAATCTATGATGTTACAAACAGCTCGGCCGTTCCGGGGACAGGAGAATGGTCAGCGTTCCTGAGGCAAACTCCTGGAGGGGGTCAGGGCCTGGGCACGGCAACCAAATCAAAGCATGTCCTGTCCTAGGTCTGTTCTCAAAATGTACTTCTTTTCTGAGTAACGGACCCGCCGAGGCATCTTATCTTTTCACAGCCTTGTTTTCTTCTCTAGTTTCCCAGGGTCAGTAAGAAAACTTCTGATCTATAGTTAGTAAGGTGCATAATTATTAAACAGCTGTGGCTCTATTCTTATTACGTGCCCTTCCCCACCATCAAAAGCAGTTATGGTCCACTCCATCCTGGGACATATTTTATTTGTTGATTGGCATAATTATTTACTTTTTATAATTGCTATTTATGTTTGCATATTTTCATACCAGTTCTCCATAAGGAAAGATAAAGAATGTGTCTTACCCTTCTCTCTCTCTATCCCTCTGAATATAAAATATCCTGTGTTTAAAAGAACTCAACAAATACATGATTTTCCCCATGAGGCTGAATTCTAGAGCTGAAGAGAGACTGGGAGATCTGAAGGGTTGATTGTTTGACTCATAGAGTCTGGACTAAAGGACACTTTAGACCTTTGAACCTAGTTACATACTCAATAACAGATTTTGACTAAGTGGTTTTTATTTTAATTAATTTTGCTGCAAAAAGCTTTATTGTTTCCATTTGGTCCAGTGCAAGGGAGAGGGCTCCAGGGAGGTTAAAAGAATGGCTAGTGGTTCTGGGGAGAAAGCTAGACACCAGGGGAATGCAGAGGGGCCCCCCAAAGGCCTCTGGGCTCCAAAGGCTCCTAGCCTGCTTGAGGGTGAGCCTTTCGAGGAGATACTCGCCCAGCCCAGCCCGGGGCCCGGCCTGCCAGTGGAGGTGAGTCAGGTGTCGCCCATCTTCCTGATGAGTCTCACCTGCTTGCCCGGGAAGCCACAGAGCTGAGGGTCTGTGCAGGCGGAACCCAGGGCCTGCAGATCCAAAGGGCCTGGTTCAGGTTCCTCTCCAAGGCCATGGCAGCGTCCCTGGCGTCCTGAGTTTTGCCCCACTCGTCCTGGGAAGGCTTCAGCACGTCCTGGAAGAGAAGGTGGCCACCGCACCGCTTTTGCTTCTT
This sequence comes from Miniopterus schreibersii, assembly GCF_964146895.1. Lineage (NCBI taxonomy): Eukaryota > Metazoa > Chordata > Mammalia > Chiroptera > Miniopteridae > Miniopterus > Miniopterus schreibersii. The sequence goes on along the minus strand of NC_138107.1, from coordinate 72,223,495 downwards.
TGAGAGATGCTCAGCGCCCTCACATTTCTCCGCCGACTCACTGAATAAGTGGCCCAGGCCCTCCAGAGCCACATCGCCAAGTGCAAACAGAAGCCCCGAGAGAGGTAGGTGTAGGAGGCCTGCACATGCAGGCTGTCCAGGGGGTTGATGGCAGCCTCCGCCTCGGTGGTGTCATTCTGACGAATTTGGGTGCTCATGGTTGTTTGGCAATAAGGAGTTAAAGTCGAAAAATGGTGTTGGCTGGTCTTGGAGGCTCAGGATGCCTGAGGTGGTTGGGGAGATGGTGACTGGGTAAGATGGTGGAGGGGCACAGAGAAGGTCTGATGGGGCCAGAAGAACATTCTAATGGCTCACCAGGCACAGTTCTATCCCCTCCCAGGTGATCATCAGCCCTGAGGAACCGTTTGGTCGGCAATGCCCTATGGCCTGCTCAAAAGTTCTGTTTGCAGATGTTTGTAGATGACACATCAAGTGATGTTATTCTCTAACCACTGAGAAAGATGAGTGTCCTGGGAGCAGCACAACAGCCTGTTGTGAGCGCTGGCCCAGTGCTGGGTGATGCTGTTGGCAGGGGAAGGGTCCCACTGGACCTCTCTCATGTTTCCTGTGCCCTGGGTAAGATGGTGGAGGGTGGTCGGAGGCTGGAAGAAGGGGCATCCCTGGGTCTGTTCCGTCCAAACACTGCTGAAGCAAGAGAGATATCCAGGATTGCCGAGGGCGCTTGCCTAAGTGGTTTTTATTAGTACATATTATTGAGGCTGACTTGTAAAGAAAGATGGATAGCATGGGTGAACAGTTTGATGCAAAAGTAAACCAAAAACATGGCTAAAATTAACCTGTGGAGAACTCTTTCCACAGTCTGATGGTCATGTCAAAGTTTAAAGGCTCAGCTTCTGATTAAGACTAATGCTCCTGATTTGGGGTTCACTGAGCCCCAGACTGACGATTTGTCATCATTTATGTTGACCACATGCAGCACCACTGTGCTCCAGCAGGTGGCGCTGCCTCACTACAGAACATTTTTGTTATGTGCTCAGCCCCTCCCAAAGCTCCCTCTCATTGATCCTGCAAAGGCTGACCCAGAAAAGCAAGCTGAATATTTTACATTCGTGGGAAGAAGAATTGATTGCATTTATTATATATTCCCTAATAAACAAGAGTTTCAAAAGGTCAGTTTTGTGAGTGTGTGTGTGTGTGTGTTTTCATGGCTTTTATTTTCACGTTTCTGACCTTGGAAGACCAGTTTTTGCATTATTACCCCTGAGTCCTTCTTAACACATTGAGAGGACCTTTCACATCTTATCAGTTGAGACGGAGAGGACTTGAGTAGGCATCCAGGCCCACCCTTCCTTTCTTCAGGTGAGGATCTTTTACCCAGATCCCTGGTCAAGGTCATTCATAAAGTCAAAGGCGGAGCCAGGAGTGAATCCCAGATCTATCAGTCACTTCACTGTCCCATCCTGTCTTGGCCGTCAGCATGCCACTGAACAACAGGAAGGCCATGCCAATAACTGTCATGAGACAAAAGCTAACATCAATCTCAATCTGAGAAGCTGCTGAGTCCCACAGTGGGAGTGTGTGTGTGTGTGTGTAGAACAGGGATTTTGTACAGTGGTCTTTGTCTCATTCTTGCAGCATCTGACCTGTGGTAAGCCCTCAACAGGTACTTGTTGAATGAATAAAAGATGGAAGAAAATGAAGAAAGAAAGGAATAAAAGAAGGATGGGAGAAAAGAAGAAAGAAAGGGAAGGAAGGAAAGGAAAGGAAAGGAAAGAAAACAAAAAGGGAGAGGAGGGAGGGAGGGGCATAGGGAGGGAGGGAGGGAGCCCCTTGAACTTGCAGCAGCTCTAGTTATCAGCGACATCTGGTAGATCCTGAGATGGTTCAACCTGGTTTACAGCACTCTTAGAAATAGGATGTAGGACACTGTCTGGCCAACTGAATTATTTTATTAGCTCTCATTTCATCCTATTTTGACTCAGGCAGTAGATGAAAAGGTGAGCATACAGTCTGGCAGCGGTGAGCAGGCATCGGGCAGCTCCCTGGTCCCCTCTGCTGACATTGTAGAAGATGCTCATTCCCAAGGGCAGATGGAATGTGGAAGTTTTGGGGAACAAGTCCATATTCAGAATTAGAAAAATTCCAGGAAATTCAGACCCATGGTTTTATTAGATTCATGTCTAGAATGAGAATTATTCCTCTAAGTTGAAGTAGAGCACAGAGGCTATGGCCTGAGACAGGAGGCACAGCCTCTCCTATTTCTGACTCAAACATGAATGACTGGTTTTTCTTTCTTATGATATTTCTAATTTCAGGGGAAAAGCCTAAATACCCTGAGTTTTATTTCTGTGATTTTCCTTCAAACCTCGTCCCTCCTTCCGTGGAGCGACATCTTCTGCCATGGATCTCACTTGACCTAATCAGCTATCAAAACTCACCTGTCCTATATCCCACTCAGAACCTTGCTAACTGATAAAATAAATAGATCTGACATACTGATTCTTATCTTAGAGGACATGTTTGATTTTTTAACACAGGCCTCCTGGAAATGTAATGCTCAGGAGTTACTTCTGTTTTGGGAGTGGAGATACCTGGCATTATATCCTGTTGTGAGGGAGGTGGGTTTGAATCTCTTCTGTATGCCATTTGGTTGCCTGCCAGTCATAACACCTGGGCAGCCATATGTTCTTGCAAGTGCATGAGGAGGTTGTGTAAGAAAACCATTCATTTAGCAAACATGATTGAGGATCTGCTAGGTGCCAGGCATTGCTGTCGTTACCTAAGGCACAGAAATCATGTGATTGCAGATCAGTGTCTTTAGGGAATAGCCAGGCAAAGATTTGGGTGATTATAATGCCTAGTGCTGAGTGCTGGAGGCAGGGAGAGAAGGGGATGGAATTCAGGGCTGGAAAAGAGGTCGATTGTGCCAAATGGTAGGTAACCGTACAAGAGCTTCATTTATTTAATCTGACTTTTTCCTTAATTCAAGCTAGCTTTGTCCAGTCTAATAGCATCTTGACTAACTTGCCTCCTTTCAACCAAACCCCTCCACCTTTGCACAAACTGCATGTCCACTCCCTTCCCTTAGGACACCAGGTCCTAGTCTTCCTCAAACTGTTTCAAGAATAAAGCCTCAGGCCTGTTGATCAAAGAAACAGTTTTGGTCAAACTAAAGATAACATCTTGACCTCAGTTGTGTTTCAGCCCCGGCTCTAGAAACAAAGGACACCACCAACCACACTCTCATGAAAACCAGACAGATTGACTCCATGGCTGACATCAGGACATGATACAACAGTCAACGACTCCCCATCCTGGCTCCAACCAGTCGTAGAGCCCATGCCCCCAACTCCTTAGTCACCATGAGGAAAATTTGTTTTCTGTGTAATCTATCCCCTAGAGGCCATCTCAGAGTCAGGTCTTAGGATGCTAGCTCACCTGTGTCTCTGGGCCTGGCGCCATTCCCTTAAATGAACCTTTACTCTCTGTGTTGCAAACTCCTATTCACAGTTTTTGGATTTTGACGTGCACAGGCCAACAAACCCCTTCAGTTCATTAACAGTAGCTGTTCAATGCTGATGGAGAGGGAGAGGAAAGAATCCAGGATGACTTCCAGTTTTATTTTGAAAACCAGGCAGGTAGAATGAAGAGGACTAAGCAGGGTAGTCATAGGGGAGACCATAGTCACACAAAAATGGAGTGTGTGTTTGTATATATGAGAAAATGTGAGTGTTGGGAGATGGGAATAGTATGTTTTCAGTTCAGGAGATGAATGACCTTCAGCTTAAAGGAAGGCAGTCCTCAGGAGGCCTCACTGTTACCAACTGTGAATATAGCATACATCACAATCTGTACCATAGTTGTAACATTTCAATCGTTAAAAGGCCATGCTTGGTTTTCTCTTTACCCTATAGGAGTTCAAATATGCACAGTTCTTGCATTTCAAGCTCTTACGACTACGGAAAACCGCATAGATAAGGACCATAGGCCAACTGAGCACATAGGGAACCCAAACAGAGTAACAGGAAACATGAGAGAGGTCCAGTGGGACCCTTCCCCTGCCAACAGCATCACCCAGCACTGGGCCAGCGCTCACAACAGGCTGTTGTGCTGCTCCCAGGACACTCATCTTTCTCAGTGGTTAGAGAATAACATCACTTGATGTGTCATCTACAAACATCTGCAAACAGAACTTTTGAGCAGGCCATAGGGCATTGCCGACCAAACGGTTCCTCAGGGCTGATGATCACCTGGGAGGGGATAGAACTGTGCCTGGTGAGCCATTAGAATGTTCTTCTGGCCCCATCAGACCTTCTCTGTGCCATGTACCCAGAAGCCATAAACTTCTAAAATGGTCTGCTAGTGTTATGCCTCACTCTAAAACAAATAGGGAGCTAGAAAACTGAGGGAGTCCTCGGTAAGCCCCAAGTGGCTTTGTACTTGGCTTTGGGCAGTGGGAGTTTTTCCTGTAATGCTCTCGGTATGCAGGGCATTCAGCATGGAGCAGTGACAAGACTCATCACGGGTCTCTCTGGAATCTCGCTCTGGGACTTAATGATAATAAAGAAGCTGAAGTAAAATGCAAGGGTTGCTCACCTTCTTCAGAGGGCTTATACCTTTGGTGGAAGAATGCAATATACTCCTTAGAAGAATTTATAATGATGCGTATTTATAGTTGGATCAAATTTAGGAAAATCCCAGGCCTTTTAAGCTATTCCATGAAAAAGAGTTCAGTGATTTCGTAAGTTTGGGAAACCCTCAGTATTTTCTCTTCCTTCGGGAGCATCATTGACGTTAGAAGGGTTCTGAGAATTTCTGCGGCAGAAAACTCCCTGGAGGACTTCAGGCTAAATAAAAAAGTATCCACTGGTGACTATGTCAGTTACCCACTCTGAGAGTGCATATCATAATCTTTCTCTTCTATCAGGTTAGTAAACTGAAACTCATAGACACAGACAACACTACGGTGGTTTCCAGAGAAAAGGGGGCTAATTATATGGTCACTGAAGATGATTTGACTTTGGGTGGTCGGCACACAGTGCAACGTACACACAGAAATGTACACTTGAAACATATATAATCTTATTAGGCAATGTCACCCCAATACGTTTAATTAATAAAAAAGCAACAGTGCACTTAAATACTTTGAGGCAAAGAGGGTGAGTTAATGTTTTGGGGTGAAATGTGAAGAGTTACTGGAATACGTCAAAAGAAAAGGCTGGTTTTGGGGGCCAGCTGACGCATGGGCTCCATGCAGAGTGCAGAGTGAAAGCGGTGTAGCAGTGAGATGCCTGGACTCTCTGGCTCCATCTTAATTCTTGCCTACACGTTCCCTGTGGCCTTAAGGCTGATAGCTTCTGCTGTAGACATACTAATTATCAGAGGAATTCTGCTTAAGGCTTGAGTTTTTGGGAGAATAGTCCCTTTCCAGAAGTTGCCTCTCCTGAAAAGGTGGGGAAATATGTACAAAATAATGACTGTTTATCAAAGAGTTGCTGGAGCCTCAAGACTGACTCAGAACAGCCAGGTCAACAGACCTAGAATAAAGAGATTTAGAGATTTCATGCTCTTACTCAATCCCTGCTGGTGCCCAGATATGGGTCATCAATCACCTCTTGCCCCACCCATTTTCCTCCTTCCCTTGATTTAAAAGAAGCATGATCTTTGGGTTTAGGGAAGATGGATTTGAGGAACCTCTGTGGTCCCCATCTTCTGGATTGTATGCCTTCTCGATCAGTAAGCCTTCCCTTACTCCAAACTTTGACATTTTGAATATTGGCCATTTGAAGCATCTGGCACATGAACTTTTTGACCAGTAACAATGGGAGTTCAGAGGAGGGCCATGGAATGGAGGTTTGAGTAGGTCAAGGAAAGCCTCCTAGATTGACAGCTAAACTGAAACCTGAAGGGTGAATGGGAGCCATCCAAGTGTTCTAGTAACTATTGTTATGCAACAAATCACTTCAAAACAACAATTTCACTTCATTCGCAACTGAGACAGTCAGGAAATTGGCAGGGTCTTAGTGGGCAGTTGTCACTTGGAGTGTCTCAGGTATTTGCAGCCAGGTTATGACTGCGCTGCAGTCATCTGGGGACCGGTGTATTCGCTCTCTAGTGCTGCTGTGACAAAGGACAACAAACTGGGTGGTTTAAAACCACAGAAGAGTATTTCTCCCAGATCTGGAGACCAGAAGTCCAGCATCAAGGTACTGACAGGATCTTCATACACGCAGACCCAGGGAAAAGCCCCGAGATTAAAAATCTACCTCCGTAAATGGAAGGCAGGGACAGACAGAAGAAAGGGGCAGCCAGTCCAGTCTGGCTATTCGCAGAATGTGTTAAGGGAAACTTACATTTGCGGGGTGTCTTGGGCGGCTGCATGGCAAAGTGGGTATCCTCCATGCCACTGGGCAGGTGCCAAAAAAATTCTAAGAACAGGGCAGGATGGATAGGGGAACTGGTATGTGAGCCATCCCAGGTATGGGAAAATGCCTTACATGCTTGTCATTGTCAGGACAATTGCCTCTTTCAGGAACCAGCATGCCATGGGACAGGGGGAGAGATCCTAGTTCATGTCAGAAGGAAAGCATCCCTTATGACCAGACCATCTCTGAGGGGGCCTGTGGGAAGCAATGTCTGTTTTGGCCCAGGGTTTAGCTCAAGGATCCAGCAGTGGTCACACCGTGGAGCAGTCTCTCCTTCACACCAGGGCATACGTTTTCTGAAGACACAAGTGAGGATCTTTCCTTGACTTTTCCTAGTTTCTGGGGGTCCCTGACAATTCTTGGCTCATAGATGGACCCATTAATCTCTGCCTTCGTTGTTACCTGGCATTCTCGCTGTCTATCTCTTCACAGACTTATCTTCTTTTTGTATGTGTCACTGCAACCAAATTTTCCTCTTCTTGTAAGGACGCTGGTCTTTAGGTTAGGGAGCATTCTAATCTAGTATGACTTCATCTTATCTCTGCAAAGACCCTGTTTGCAAATAAGGTCACAGTCACAGGTTCCACAGGTTAGGACTTGAATGTGTCCTTTCGTGGATCACAATTCAATCCATGACTGCTAGTCAGGGCTGAATGTCCACGAGGGCTCACTCGCATGGTTGGCAGTTGAGGCTGGTCATCGGCTAGCAGCTCAGCTGGGCTGTTAGCAGAGTGCCTGTGTGGTGCCTGAGAGGAGCTGAACGTCTTATGTGATGATTCACTAACTCCCTGCCCAGTGAACATCCTGAGAGCTGGGAGGAAGCTTCCTGGCCTTTCCTGCCTTGTCTCAATCATCATGAAGCAACATTTCTGACGGCTTCTGTCAGTTGCACCTGTCACAGCCTCCTCAGAATTAAGGAGAAGCACAGGCCACACCTCCCAGTAGAAGGAGTGTCCACAACTTCGCAGACGTGTTTGACCGTGGCCACGCCAAGCAAAAGAGACTGGTGCTGCTGCTAGTGCTGGTGGGAAAGAGAAATGAAGGCCTGGGACAGGACCAGGTCAAGGGCATGTGGAATTTGTGTGCAGTTGTTTCCAAAATGTTTGCTCAAGGGCTACTTAGTATGAAACTTCAAAGAAAATACACAGAAATGAGATGGGCATGCAATTTATTGTAAAGATATAATTAAACTCAGGTTCTTATACTTTGGAATCTTCTAACATGTAGTGGAAGCATTAACATTTATACTTCATAATATAGAATCAAGTTTGGATACTATATATGTGTCCACCCATGATCCTTACTTATAATATAAATAAACAGTATCTTAATTCATGAATTCATGGAATCAATATTCTCTAGCATTTATTATAGCACCAAACAAACACATGCATTTTTTAGAGTTAAGCCAATTTAACCATAGGCTAGTTATGTTGCTTCAGTTTAATAACAAAGCTACACAGAAAGATCAGAGGCTATGCATTAAATATCAAAGGTGAAAGTCTGAGGGAGTTGGCATTCTGGAGTGGTTTTTTAATATCCTTTATATAGTTTATAGTTTCTAAAACCACCTCAATAGACACTTATAACTTTTAGAAGATAAACTATTAAGATGTTAGGACTCTCAATTTTGAATTTTTGCTTAAAAATGAGAGACAATATGTTATCTTAGTTTTCAACAACTAAAAAGTTAAAACTTTCTTAAATGCCTTGGTGTGATGAAGGTAAATGATTTAATTTCAAACAGAACATGGAAGGTAGTCTGGGGAGCTAGTTTACAACATCTTCAGGGAAAGCCTCTCAGAAGAAATAACATTTTTGCTGAGTCTTAAGGAAAAAGGGACCAGTTAGTAATGAGCTGGGCCAGAGCATTCCAGGCAGAGGAAACAGCAAGTTCAACGTCCTGGGGGTGCAAGACTGAAGCACAGTGAGTGGTTGGGTAGCACCGGAGATGAGAATGGGAAAGGAGTGGAATGACCCAGATTTTCGAAACGGGGGTTGACAATCTTTCTCTGTGGGCCTGCAATGCACACTGTTCGACTCTGTCATCATGTGAGAAGCAGCCACAGACAATCCGTAAATAAATGACTGCCGTGAGGTTTCATTAAACTTTATTTCTTGATCCTGTAATTTGAATTTTATGTCATAGTCATGTGTCAATTTTGAATTTTTTCAGCTATTTAAAAATGGAAAATTCATGATTGTGTTATGGGCTGGGCAGAAACAGGCAGCCAGCTCAAAGACCTTGATAAGCAAACATATTTTCGAGGAGCAATAGGAATTTGCTGAAGCACTTTAAGGGGTTGTGGAGAGGTGTCTGCGACACTATTTCATTCATACTCTTATAGATTCATATTAGGGACTATGGAGAGTGAGTGTAGGGGCAAGGAATGAAAATGGAGAGGCTGGAGCACTGGACCAGAGGATGACAGTGGCTGGATGAGGGGGCTGTCAGACATGCGGACATCTGCCTCTGTGCATAAGAGAAGTAACTGGGCACAGGGCCTTGCACTGGGACCTTCCCTGCATTTCTTCTTTATTTAAAGCCAAGTGCAAATCTTCACTTTTCCCCAAACATTCCTATTTCTAGCTTTAAAGATTCCTGAAATTCTTGCCATTCTAGGACTGATTTTCAAGAACAGCATTGTCCTCAGACAGTTCCTGTTGCCTGGGAGATTATGAATTGAAAGAATCAAATTTCTTATAATTTTCTAATTTGTCAGATAATTCTCCTATAATTCTTGAAAGTAGAAAGCATGGACTGAAAGATAGGAACCAAGAAATGATGCATTTTGAATGGGTGAAGTAAGGTAGGCCAGGGCAAAAATGCCCTTCCTGGAGAAAGCTATGGCATTGGTAGAGCAGTTCTGTCCCTTCCGAATTTATATGTTGACATTCTAATGCTAAGCACCTCAAAATGTAACTGTATTTGGAGATAGGGTTTTTAAAGAGGTAAGCAGGTTAAAATTAAGTCATTAGGGTGGGCCCTAATCCAATGTGATTGGTGTCTTTATAAGAAGAGATTAGAACACAGACAGGACAGAGGGGAGGCCCTGTGAAGACACAGGGAGAAGGCAGCCGTCTGCAAGCCAAGGAGAGAGGCCTCAGAAGAAACCAACCCTGCTGACCCCTCAGTCCTGGTCTTCTAACCTCCAGAACTGTGAGAAAAGAATTTCAGTGTTTCAGCCACCCAGACTGTGGTATTTTGCTGTGGCAGTTGAAGGAAACTCATACACTAACCAAAAAAGCATGTGTGGAAGCGTTGCATATTATGCAGAGAATCTTTGGGCCAGAGTTGGTTGTTATAATTTTACTGAGTATGATTAGGGCTAGGACACTGGAACGATGTTTATGATCTTAAGATGCATTTTCTTTATCATCGTGTCTATAAGAGCAAAGTGGAAGCTGAAGCCCCTGTTTGCTAAGTGCTGTGAAGTCCTGGATCAAATAAAGTAGTTTAACACCTTCAAGCCACGCGATTCAGACTTGCCTGGCTTAATTGCTGGTTTGTGGGTCCCTGCAAAATTGTTGAAATGACATTGCTGTTCTCTGTCAAAAGAAGGTTGTCTTAGCCTCATTTGACCTGTTAAAGATGATTCCAGAATGCATGTACACCCTCCTTCTAGTCTGCACTTTTAAATCTGTGTCTTTTCTAAGTAAAATAGGAAAAACACTTTGCAATTTGAGCTCTGTTTGAAATTACAGCCACAGTGTGCTAACGCCCTCCAAATTCTTTCTTTTCCTCTCACAGCCCTTCTTTTCATCAGAATTAAAATTAAAGTACCCCCCCCCCCCCCCCCCCCCCAATATGTGACTGCATAGCTAAGGGATTCAATTCCTTACCTGTTCTTGGGGCTACATGGAGGTGGAAGGAACACAGAATGGAGGGAAAGGAGAGCCCAGGAGCCTGGGTGGGTTAGTTTCCTTTGCCTCCTTTGTTCCTCAGCTCTGTCCTCCGCCCCTGTGTGCCCTGCTGTGCATGGGGAACTGACCAATGGAAGGCACTAGTAAGAGGGAGGGAGGCATAGAGAGAGGTCTGGGTATTTATCTCCTCCTGGCCTGAATGCCTTGCCACAGCCTGGAAGCTTCTCTTGCTGTGGCTAGAGCTCCTGTTCATTGGCTCTAGGAAGAGTATCCCTTCCTTTACCCCTTTAGGCTTTGGAGTAATAATGACCCTTGTCTCTTCTATTGCCAGTCCCTCCGTGCCTCACCATTCCTTCTCATTTCCTTCAACCCTGAGGATTGTCTTTTCACTAAACTGTTCTCAGTTAAACCTTTATGTATGCAAATGATGGGACCTTGATTGATACAGACTCTTGGCTCAGAGGATCCTTGCTTTTTATATTAGGCCATGTATTCTGGCAAACTTTGGCATCCTTTCTCCTCTCCAGACTTTATAGAGAGGGAATACAGTGTAGGTCCCCATCACTATCTCTAAGTAAACTCTTGACACCTTTTTAACCATTCATATATGTGCATTCTTGTGGCTTTTACCAGGCACACACCAGCCAGGACTGGAAGAAGTGGAGATGAAGTCCCCTGTGAGAAGTAATAACAAATGCATATATATCTAATAGTGAGCTGGTAAATGTTTAAATACTAGCTTTCTTGGGGCAGGGGGAGCCCTGATACATGGCATTTGCCATTTTCTGTAGTGTAAATATTTCCATCACAGCCAATGTTAAATCACCATAGTGATATCACCGAACAGAAATTGGGAAGAGATGCTACCTAAGCATCAGGTCTTGCTGGCTGCTACAAGCCGGCTCCTGCGCCCCCCTCTCTATATCCAGCTATAGACAGGTTGGATGGACACCTTTATGTTACAATGGGAATTTAATAGGTTAAAACCTTATAGTAAAGTGGTTTGTTGGGAAAGTCATTGTGCAAAACATGACGGTATTAATTAGCAGGTGACCGTCAATAGGAAGCACAGGTGTGTTTGTGTTCCCAGTGGAGGGTTCAGCTGCTGTCCAATCATTCCAAATTTCAAACGCAGATCGACGACAGCCTCCCGATTCTAGGAGCCTGGTACATTGTCGCTGTCTCTAAACTATTCACTGTGCTGCCGTATTATAGCAAATAAAGCTTAATTATTGTTTGAGGGTTTACTTTTCTCCTTTCTCAACTCAGGTTTATGCCTAATTAGCAACAAGGGTGGGGGAATGTAAAAATTATCTTAAAAAGATAGAACAGCCAACGCCGTTTTATTTGATGTTCTCTGAATGTATTCCTGAAATGTGACCAAGGTTATATAACCAAACCTTGGAATCCAGAAGCCAGGAGACAACCCATAAAGCTTGAAAGAACAAAGTTTAACGAGAACAATAAGTGGAAGAGAAAAGAGCAGGTATTAAAGGTGCAATACTTATAACCCCTAGTGTGGGCCATGATGAAAACAGAAATAGGTTCCAAGTGTTTAGAGAAATTCCGGGATGAAAGGAGTAGCATAAGCTATGAATAACTAGTTAAAGCTTAAGTAAATACCAAACCTCTTGAAGTGAACCAGGTGCCAGCCACGATCCACGCCATGTTATATTGTTAAATGACACTGTCACAAACCCAGTAGACGACTGGATAGAACATTGGAAATTTATTCCAGTGTTTTTCAATTTGCATACAAATTGAGTTTCTGCAGTTACCCGCTATTTCAAATCCATTAGTGAAACTGAGCGGTGTTCGGGTGAGGGCCGGGAGCAGGGGGCCCTGTGCGGCGGCAGGAAGCGCATTCATTGTCTGCAGGGAGTTCAAACGCCACAGCGCAGCTGCCCACAGGTCAGTCTGCCTTTAATCATCTCCGTGTGCTGGCAGCTCTAAACAGCGTCGGCGACGAAGCTGTCCTCGAAAAGAATCTGTTGTTGGTTTAAGTCCCAAACAATTTTTATAGTTACTACTAAGTTTTCATAATACACACACACATATAAATATATATATATCTGTATGTGTGTGTGTGTATATATATGTATGTATGTATGTATATGCTCCAAATTTGTAGGTATTTATTGCTTGTCTTTTAGTAAACATTGTATTCTACTTGGAAGTTAATTTGGAGAATTCCCAGCTCTCTCGTTGGCCCCTAACACATGTGGGTTTAGCTACACACACTTGTTTCTAGAGTAAGTTCATAACGCTTTGGAATTGTTCCAGTCACTTCTGACAAAGTCTGTGTTTCCATACCCCAGGGTATTACATACTCCTGCATTTAAGTAGTAGATTTGAGATAAACAATGGTAGCATGGAGATTACAAAGAGGAAGAAACAGAACTTGGGTTATTTTAATTCTTCAGTCTTTGTTTTTATTTGTGTTTAAATTAAAAACAGTAAAACAGTTTTAAATTTGTGTTTAAATTAAAAACAGTGAAACAGTGCTAGCTACAAGATATAACATTTTTGTTTGGTTTGTGCAAATTAAATCCCTATACGATATAATTCTCGGGATTTGACTAATACCTGCAACATAGAATTTTATTCTTATTAATTGTTAATTGTTTTAAAGCTAGAGAAAAAATGAAGACATAAAAACATTGCATTAGTAGTGTGATGTAAAAGGCCATGAAGTTTTAACTTTTGTGGATGTTTCAGCTTTATTATAATCACTTATTAATTTTTATTGGTATGATATATACATTCAAAGTTCAGTAAAATAAAATGTTAACTGTCTGCATTTATTTTCTATTATTATTTATTTTATTTCATATCTGTACTAAAAGCATTTTGTCATGTAGAGGAGGAGAGTGAAAGATGCCATGTTTTGAGGGTTAAATGCACTAGCTTTGTACACTAGGTAAATCTGGTAAGTGAGCATGAGAGACCCGTATAAGTTATATAAGAGCCGCCTGTTATGCTTGCCTTGTTACTTTCGTGTTTTATATATTCTTTAAAAAAATAATTCATAATAAGCATCTGTCAGAGGTTGGCAACTTCTCTTGAATGGTGGAGCTCCTTATAGAGTTTTGGTCAATTTTAACCCAAATTAACTCCCAGTGTCAGGCAAACCAAACTTGAAAAATGTCTTTCATTTGTATAGATATAAAATTTTTTAGCCTTGAAGACATTCTAGAAAACCATCCCATCCTCTTAACTGTAAGCATTATAAACAAGAAACTAGCTTTCTTTACCTCACAGCTTGCGTTTATCAACACCTACTGAGCAAGGGTGGGGGCGTCTGCTCGAGCAACCTCAAAACGAGCCAGTTTTGGGGTCCTCTCAGGTTTGTGTTGCAGTCACTGTGTGTCCCTTAGCATTCATGTGACTGGAAATTGACAATCTGCCAGCACTGTAAGCAGCTGCCATTTCACTTTTATTTACTAACCGTATTTTATTTATTGAGGGATTTTTTTTTCCTTTGTAAAACGCATATATCTTTTTTACTTGGGACTTGGTTTTATTTTAGGAGGGCATCTGCTACTTTGTTTAAATCTGGAAGTAATTTCAAGTTAGTTGTCAAAATTTGTCAGCAGCCCTCATTCTCGCTTCTGTTTTCCTGTCTTCCTCACCACTTTAGAAGCTGGTTAAGCCCTGAACCAGAATCTTCAGGTGGAGGATTCTGGGCCATTCAGCTAAATGTTCCTGTGCAGGAGGAAACTGACCAAGCAGTGAATGAAGCTTAAACCTCAGGGCCTGGCACTCTTTCCAAGGCTGTAAAATGTCTCCAAATAACATGCTTACCTGAATTTACATATTTCTGAATAATGTTCTGATTTTATAAGTATTTTTCTTCTTAAAAAGCAACCCCACCCTAGACACATACAGTGGTCTAAGCTTCAAATCCTACAAAGCTTGAGTCCATCTCTGCCCCTGTGCTTCTGTGGGAGACCCCCAGACCTATGTGTGACATCCCCGCCTGTACAATAGGCAGCCTGGCCGAGGAAGCTGAGGTGGTCATACATTGTCTCTGCTGCTCCTCTCTCAGGAGCTGGGTTAGACTGACAGACCTATCATGCTCACATAGGGCCCTGTAATAGTTATAAATAGGGTTTTATATGGCTGGCAACTCCAAAATCTGCTGAGTTAATGTCCCAGTTTAAAAGTCACCAGGCAGGAGAATTCTCCCTTACTTGGGGGTGGGTCAGGCTTTTATTCCATTCAGGCCTTCAACGGATTGGATGAGACCTACCCATGTTATGGAAGGCAATTGGGTCTATTCATTATACTGATTTAAGTGTTAATCTCATCTCAGCATCCTCAGAGAAACACCCAGAATAATGTCTGGCCAAATATCTGGGCACCCTGTGGCCTAGTCAAGTTGAAACATAAACTTAACCATTCCACTCTGTCAACTGAGTGAGCTGTTATTTTCATGACTGGCCTGTTAATATCTGGGTTCATAATAACTCACTTTTTAAAGCCTATATATGCAATTCTATTGTAGCAAGCATTATCTGAAAAGCTATTGTATGTCCTATAAACACAAGGTAGGGAATCAAGGGGAAAATTAGGGTCTTGTCTTTGAGGAATTTGTCCTTTAGATGTTACCTGTAACAAACCTGCCCATTGAAACAAATCAAGGAGAGGCAGTGATTTAGTTCAGCTCAATGCAGAGAGATCTGAGAGCTCTTTACAGAGAGAAATATTCAAGAAAGATTTTGGGTGATATTTGAAGCTAAATTAAAAACAAACATAGCCGTTGACTTGCCGGGGGCCGGGAAGTGGGAATTCCTGTTAGACATGCACGTCTGTAGAGATGTCTGAAGAACACTGTGATGGCCTGGTTAGTTGAAGAGGTAGGGTCATGTTGGGGCTGGAGAAGCTACTAAAAAACAGGTCAATGGGCTGTGATTTGGCAAATAGAAATTCTGTGTAGTTCCTGTGAAGTTTTGAATTGGCAGGTGGCTTCTCACAGCAGAGAAGTGATATTTAATGACTTCTACATAGAATAACAGCTTTGTACTATAAACAGAATTTTCATTGCAGTTTGTTTTGCTCTTTTAAAAAACCTAGGAGTTTTGTTCTTCCTTATAGTTAGCCTATGTCAGTCTTTGAAAACTATCAAATTTTTTCTGAGCTTAATGGAGAATTTGCCACATATAAAAGTCATCATTTTGATCTTAAAATGCTTATGAACCTTATTTATATTATTATGCGTCATGCTGTCTATAGTAACTATGGAATTAAAACTTTAATTCCCTGCCCTGTGTCAGGGGTTTCAAACTCTGCCTCAAGAACAGCTCCCAGGGGAGAGGAAGAGAAGGGTCTTGTTTCACAAGTTGGTTTCTGTTTAAAAAGTTGTTGGAAGAAAGAGATTTCCTAATTATTTCTAAAAGAAAACAACTGCCATAGGTTAAAGTTGATAGTTCCACAAAAAATCAAAACTAGATTAATAAAGCTCAAAAAAATGTGTGTGTGCCTGTGTGTTGAGGGGGGAGAGAGAAGGAGAGATTTGCCGAAATATTTGGATAATGAATCTTACCTATTTTACCGATAATATACAAAATGAAACACAGTAGTATATTTTATAAGTGGCAGTGATACTCAGAGAGTTACAAACCAGCTATCAACTTGGTGGGTTTAGAAACTGAAGAAATGAATGTTTTAATTTTTCTCATTTCTTTTGGTAATATGTTCTAGAACACAAAAAGCAAAAATTGGACCAAAAAAAAAATTGAAGCAAAAAAGCTTCATCATTTAGTCTAGAATCTAGTTTTTGTTATTATTAAGTTGATTATTGAGTATAGAAAACACTATACCTTAAAAAGAGTAATTATAATTTATTTCATTCTTTCAGATAAGTCAATTGCTCCCTCAGGAGCTTCCAAAACAAGACCGGGATTTATTAACAGATGCTCTAGGATGAAAACTCTAGCTTTCTACACAAATCTGTTGTTTTTATAACTTAGAATGTTATTTTGATTTCTAAAAATCCATTTCAGATTCTCTCGAAGACATAATTTCCACCCCATCTCACCTCCCCTGGACAAAATCCAAACCTTTTTTATCTAAATCAGTTGTCAACCAGAGGTAATTTTGTTCCCCAGGGACACTGGTAATGTCTGGAGACATTTCTGTGTGTGACAGCTGGGCGAGTGCTACTGGCATGTCGTGAATAGAGGCAGAAAAGTCATTCAATAGTCTACAATGCACAGGAGAGTTCTCTTTAACAAAGAATTACTTGGTTCCAAATGACAATAGTTCCAAGGTTGAGAAACCTTGGTCTCAAATGATCTATCAGGTCTTGTGTTGTATTGGGAGTCTGGCTGGTTGTCCATTTTTTAATGCCTTCTTTGCTTTAAAAAATGAAAGGCAGCACCCGTGATTTCAGCTGAAAAATATGCATGCAAGTATTTAGCCTAGTTTCGAATGATAAATACCGCCCCTCTTGCAAGCACTCTTAAAATAATGAAATCAAATCCCTCCAATGCTTGCAAGTAACAACAGAGGCCATTTTCCCCAAGAGGGAAAACACTGATTAAGGAATTTCCAAGTAGTGAGAACAGCGAATACCATGTTAAGAGGCAATTGGGGGCTTCACACTTTTCCTCTGCTGTCCTTTACTTTGGGATTGTTGACAATTTTCATCGAATACTTGGTAAAAAAAAAAAAAATCAATCTAATTCTTTGAAAAACAGGGACCAGTTTACATAAAATTCCACCACCTGCTCCAGTGTAAACAACAACACCTACCCACGTGCCATATCCTTACAGGATTCAAGGACTCGTGTTTTGTACTCTCAGTAGCCATGGCAGCAGCCTCCCCACAGATATAAAATTGGGTGTCAGTTAGTCAGTACTCAATAAATACTATTGAGGGGCCAACTTCCAATCTGGGGTGAATTTCTTTCCTGACTCCAATTCCTTTTACCTTGGCAGTGATCAACATTTTCTCCCAGTCCACCTGGGCTGTTCCAATAGAGATAAGCTTACATGCACAAACAAAGAGAGTGAGATGATCATTTTTGAGCATTTGCAGGAAGGAAGTGCTTAGAAAATTAAAAATTGTGTTCCTTATAATTAACAAGAAGGGATGTTCAAAACAGCCCACTGAGAACTATTTGTCTCATTTCAAGTTTGCTTGACCTGGTTTTGACATCATGTGCACCTTCTTATCTGCCTCATGATGAGAGTTTTTCGTCAGCTTCTGCAAAATATTTTGACTATAATGAAAGCTGATCTATCTTGTTTTGCTGAAATGGATTGGGAAACAAAACCATGTGAAAATCTCAGGGACAGAAAAGAAGCCTAAATGGATTAGAATTTGCTTTTAATTCATGAGTTCTATTGAAACAGGTCACCTTTTATAAACTGGAAATGCAAGCTGCATTTAATTCCAAAAGGTGGTCTAGGCACGTGTGGGATTTACAGACCTCTTCCTGAGTTTTTACAATGTGCTTTGGAGTCTTGGAGAAGTTATGAAACAGTGCAACTCCCAGCCTTAGGGGCAGGACAGTAGGTACAGCAGGCAGGCCTCGTATCCCTTTCAGACTGGGCCAGAGGGTAATGGGACCGCACTGCTATTGATAGCCTTGGTCCCGTACAGGGATGAATGTCCAGAGATCATCATTGGGTCCTTTGATAAAAACGGCTCATCTAGAAGAAAGAAATCCTAGTCAGCCCGAGGAATCACGTAATCAGAGAACCACACAGGCAATGGGACTCTTAGCTGTTGGCTCTAAAGGCAGAGTCCACTCAGGTGACAAGGCAGCCTTTTCCAGGTCACCCAAGAGGGAAGGGCAGTGAGTGACCCACAGCAATGGGCCCAGCACCAGGCTCATTATATAATCAGCTCTCTGTTCCTCAGGAACGAGTTCCGCAGCTTATGTGCCATGGTCCTTCCTGCTGCTGGACTGTTGGCCAGCCCGGAGACTAATGCCTTCAGAGGGACATCGATTTTCCTAAAGAGGTGTTAGAGCGCTCTACCCTGGTGACAGTTAATATGCAGGAGCGAGAGGTACACCTGTGTTCTTTATCCCCATAGTGACATTAAAACAGTGCTTTCTACTTTAATGATAAACCAGTGACATTTAACAAATACCAGAGACGTTTTGCAATTTTTATTTAATTCTTAAACCCTTACTGATCAGCAGGAGCTCAGCAGGCCGGAAATTTCCACTTACCTTTCCTTTCTTGGACCAGTCTGACTATGCAGAAGTGCTCGGCCCTGAGGGACGCCACACTGGTGTTACCTTCTCCGTTAGTGAAGTAGCAGAGAGAGACCTGGGGAGATTCTTAGAGCTGTAGGGGTCTCAGGGGTCACCACTGTTTTAATGCTTGAAGAATTCCAGGACAAAGACATAGAAGTAGTTAGTTAAAGGTCACAGGATGCTGAACGAATGAGTCAAGATTCTGCAGTTTAAAATATGTTATGAGGATAAATCTCTGGTTAAGTATTCTTACCACATGCAAAACAAAAACAAAACAAAACAAAAGCTCACACAAAGGACTCAGGGGGCTTTAGAGGTGATGGGTATGTTTAGCACCTTGACTGTGGTGATGGCATCAGGACTGTGGGCGTCATTCCAAACTCATCAAGATGTATATACATATGTAATGTGTGCAATTTTTGGCGTATCAACTACACCCCAGTAAAGCTTTTTTTCCTGTTTCTCTAAACAATGCTTTCTTTTTAAAAATCTTCCCTGCCCCTAGGTTTATGGAGATGTAATTGACATATAACATTGTGTAAGGTTAAGGTGTATATCAATAAAGCTTTAAAAAGAAAAGAAATAGAAAGATAAGCATAAACTGAGAGGCTATCTTAGCCATAAATATATTTGTCTAAAGCCTTGTATCCAAAACATATAAATAACTCCAATTCAAAAATAAAAAATAAAATATGCAAAAAAACACAGACTTTTCAAAAAAAGACAACTTGAAGAAAAAAAAAGATTCGCTCTAGGTGTTTGGGTCCAAGTTTACAGCTCTTTTTTACTACACTGTTTTGAACAAGGTTATCTAGTCCCACAGTTAGGCAATGAAAATAATGATCATGCTAGAGCAATAACTGACAGTAAGTTATAACCTAGGTGTCCAAAGGACTCAGCTATGAAATGCACATTTAGTTTGGCATGGTTCCTATGAACACATATCTTTAATGGCCTTTTCTAAAACTAGACCCTAATTGATTGTGATGCACAGATGGGTGGGTTGCTCCTGGTGGCTCTCGGTTCACCGGCCACTTGGAGGGCAGAGGCTGTTGCTTCCTTCTTCTGGGCACTCATGGCCGGACATGTAAATCCACTTCTAGCTACATGCAAGTCGGTCCTTCTCCTCCAGTCTGTGCTTCTCCATCAGCAGTGTTGTTACAACATCTCAGAAACCTGAGAAATGAGTAAAATGTTCCTTTGTTTTCTCCTCAAACTGGGAATGAGATGAGACAGAGTTTACTCTGCATTATCTGTGTCTGTAAGAGCAATGTTGGAATTTTCTTCCTCGTAAGCAATTAAATAGCACCCCTCCGGCCAAAATACCCTTTGGCTCAGTATATTTTAAAGCAAGAGCCACTGCCATGGACTTCAGCAACCCCCGGGGGGGGGGTGTCTTAGCCGGGGGCTTCTGTGAGCTCCAGGGAGAGTTTGTCATCTCACGGGGCTCCTGTCCTGAGTCTCCTCCTCTAGGTCAGGTCTGGGGGAGTAAGCCCCCTGTCAGGGGAGATAGTTGGTTGGTAACGGGACTTAGTCGTCAGTACTCTGCCCATCTTTGTGGACAAGAGGGAAGGACGATGGAACAATAGGCCTCCTGCTCTGTGTCTACTGTCTTGAGTGGGATGGAAACGGTGTTGAGTGGTGATGGACCTGCAAAGCTTAGGATATTTCAAAACCCCATCAGGCTAAGCCTCTGCCTGGCAGCCCCCCCCAGGCTGTCGGTGCCAGCGAATGCAGCTGACACTTGATTATTGGGGTGGGGAGGGTGCTGGGATCCTGTCATTTTGCTCATGAAAGTGTCAAAGCTTCTCTCCTAGTGTGTCATCTTCGCAAAAGGCCACAGATTTCAAGATTCGTTTACGCACATAAAGTGCCCCAAATAGGCAAATTCACAGAGACAGCAAGCGGATTAAGTGGGTGTGAGAGGATGGGGGAGGGGGAGTGGGGAGCAACTGCTATTGGGTAGGGTTTCTCTTTGGGGTGATAAAATACATTCTGGATTAGGTAGTGGTGATGATTGTACAGCATAGCAAATATGCTACAAAGACTGAATTGTCTACTTTGAGAGGGCGAGTTTTATGTTAATTATGTATCAACAGGGAGATTAATATATAGTTGTGTCATCTTGAGAGGAGGGCTGGCGAACAGTGGCATCGGAGGTGATGGGTCCTGCAGGGCTCTCGATGGTAATAATGGCAGCCTATGCCCATCGTGTACCAGCCATTGTGCCAAGGACCCGACATCTGTTCCTGCATTTAATCCTCACAACAGCTCCCAGAAGCGAGTCATTACCCCCATTGAACAGATGGGGGAACTGAGGCACAGGGAGGTCAGGTGACTTGTGTAAGGTCACACAGCTAGGGCATGGCAATGAGGTTCTCCACCAGGCAGCCTGGCCCCAGAATGTGCACCTGGGCCCTGGTGCTGTACTACTGTTTGGATTCTAGCACGGCCGCTGCAGGCAAGGTACGGAAAAGGCAGTCCTGGGAGGTCATGTGAGTGCAGGAGCTCAGGGTGGCCCAGGTCAATGTTGGCACAGGCTGAGCCTGCGGCAAAGGTTATCTGCACAAACAGATTAGCCCCCCTGGCTGCCATGCCAACCCTGAAGCTGACGTCAGTCCATTTGGCCCCTATTTGTTCAGATACGGGGCACACAGGCGTCCCTTGCTGCAGATTGGTCTGTGCAGACACGCCTCTGCCTCTCCCAGATCCCCTAAAAGGCGGGGCCAGAGAAAGCTTGGCACTAGCTTCTGATGCAGTGCTGGCAGCAGTCTTGGTGTTGTGACCTTGAGGGTTAATGTGTGCACATAACACCATTCAGTGTAGGTCTTCAGTAAGAAGTAAACTTTAAAGCAGTTTTGCATACTGTTTCATGCTTTCGAAATCAGGCGTACTGATCTCTGAATGAAGGAAAAATAAGTCACCTTGGATATCTTATAATGACTGTCAGTTAAAAAAAATCCTCGAGGATATGTTTTGTAGAGACAGAGGAAGGGAGAGAGAGAGAAACATCGATGTGAGAGAGAAACATTGATCAATTGCCTCCCTTATATGCCCGGACTGGGGATTGAACCCACAACCATTTGGTATATGGGATGATGCTCCCACCAACTGAGCCACCCAACCACGGCAAAATAATTCTCATTTTAAGTCAATAATACATGGAAGTAATAATCTAGCTCCTTTCCATTCTGTTGAATGTTTAACAAAATTACTTCCAGTGTTCTAGTTTATTTTTAGAATCTTTTTTCTCTCTAATAAGTGAAACAAAGGCAATATTTTGCACTTGGAGCTCTAAGCCATGCTGATTAAGAGGGGAGATAGAGCAGGGTAGGAGCCCCTCGTCTGGGTTGGAAGCCCTGCCTGGCCACATAGCAGCATTGTCCCCTTGGATAGGTTTCCTTAGCTTCTCTGTGCTTCTGTTTCTGAGTGTAAAAAGGGTCAGTCGTAACACCTACCCCACAGAGGTGGTCTGAAGTTTAAATGACCTAACAGGAGCAAAGCTCTTAGAGTGGAGCTGGCCCAAAGCATGCAGCATGCCTCTTATTCATATTAAGTTTGGATACTTCAGTCTTATACACTAACAATTAAAATGGCAATAGTAAGTCATATGTTTGTACCAACTCTTGCATGATTCAAAGTATATTTTCTTCATTATCCCATTAGATTCTAGTATGGTTCCCATTTGACACATGGACCAATGGAAAGAGTGACAGGTATCTGTCCAAGGTCACACGAGGAATTAATGTCTTAGCTGGATACAGAACTCAGTTCTCCATGTTCTTAAACCAGTTTTATTTATTTTTGAAAGTAATCATTCTATGTAACTTGTCACTAATTTCTTAATGAGATATTTATTAAAAAGAAAGATGTGTTTCAAGATTCAAAATATTTGAAGATCAAACAACAGAAATGCATTATTTGCAGGGCAGAACCTGAGTCCAGAATGTGGCTTCTTGTTAGTTCCACAGCTTCTAGAGGACACCCTGTTCTGTTTATTCATGGACTGTAGACTTTTCAGGTAGTAGTATACAATAGGTGGTACTATGATATTGTAATATATATTATATAGTATTATAATATTATGTTATAATACATAGTAGGTATTATGGATAATCAATATTAACCTTTCATTTTATGGATTAGGAACATTTCCAGAAAGCTGGCATGATTTTATTGAGATTGCTAAACAAGTAAATATGAAACCTGAGAATTCAACATACTGGTCTAGCTCCAAGTCTGGTTTCCATTCTGTTTTAATACATTCCCTCTCACGGGCAATGAAAGTCAGTTCAGCTGCATCAGAACCAGGCTATAGCCTCCTTCCCACATCCCTCTTCACGGCTGTCCCTCCTAAGCACCCCCCTGCAAAGGCTTCTCCGGGGAGGGGCTGTGGGAAGTAGGCCGTCTGCCCGTGATGCTCTGTAAAGCCTGAGGTTCCTGTTCGTTCAGCAGGTACACAAAACTGTCCTCTTTTCCTGGATTACAGAGAACTCCTCTTTTGTCTGCATTCAGTCCTTTCGTGGCGTCTTTTCTGCCATCTACTAGTGGATTTGGCAAATCATTAACTCCTCTGTGAATCAGTTTTCATTCTTGCAAAATAGGTACAACACTATCTATGTCATAAGGTTTTTAAGACGATGGAACGAGTTAATAAATATATATGAGTTAACACAGAGAATGTGTATGACTTATCAATATATATGGAAACACTTGCTGGTGGCAACGGAAACAAGGGATTTGCTTGGGGCTCCACATCTCTTTGGCTTGAGTCTCCAGAATTCCTCTCTGCTTTACCCAAAGTCCGGCTGTGGTATTCTCAAGGGAAGACTTCAGTAGCCCCATGTGGATGAATCTCTGAAATTATTGGTTTGGTTCCTTTTCTGATTAGAAGGTGTGATAAGAGACACAAATGATAGTCATCCAGAATGTTAAAAAGGATTGTGCCTGCCTCCTGCTGAAAGGAAACATCGCGCGTGGACGTGCGAGGGCAGGGTCTGCTCCCCTTGGCCACACCCTTCCAGGGCCTCCCGTTGGGCAGGGAGCTCACCCGCAGGGAGGCGTGTGCCAGCGTCTCTCTCAGGAGGCATGTGCGGGTCTTGGCTGAGTTCTCCACATTCTCTTGCCCAGCCTTCTATCATCAGCTGCATATGACTATTTAGCCTTCACAGTATTAGGGCTCGGCAGTCACAGGACTCCTCCCTCGCTGTGGAATGGCCTGCTTGCTTGTCTGTGTCTCCCGCAGACTGAAGGGCTCCTACCAGCAGATTGTCTTGTTTACCTTTGCACCTGCAGCTTTCAGCACAGTGCCCAGCACACAGTGGGTATTCAATAGATGCTTTACAAATAAATCACTGATTGACGAACTCCAAGCAAGGGAAGCATCTGTGAACATGAAACGAAGGGTGAACCTTATTAAACTTTCCTGGCTTAGGAAACACAGTTTGGCATGAACAGGCCCATCTTATCTTGCGTCACTGCCCTCTTTGCCTTCTGTGCAGTGACGACTCTGGTCTCCTGTCATTTCCCTGGGTACAGGCATGAGTTCCATTTCTGCCGTGCAGGGCACCCAGTGTTGTTTGCTGGCTGTGCGGTGCACAGGGCCACTCTGCCAAAAGGTGTGTCCGTAGGAATGTCACGTGAGCCACAAACACGGACCATACATGTACTTTGAAATTTTCTTGTAGCCACGTTTTTAAAAAAGTAAAAAGAAGCAAGTGAAATTAATAAAACATTTTATTTAACTCAGTATATCCAAATAGTACCATTTCTACATATAATCAATTTAAACATAATTGAGGTATTCTATGTATTTTTTCACACTAAATCTTTGAAATTCAGCCTGTATTTTATATTTACAGCACGTCTCAACTTGGACTGGCCACATTTTAAGTGCTCAGTGGCCAAATGCAACTAGTTGCTATAATATTGGGTGACATAGGGTTGAGCCATTGACATTCCAGATAATGCAGAACTGTATCACAAGTTTTCCGAAAATTGACAGTAAAAAGTCTTGTTCTTTCAAAATAAGTAAAATATAACAATTTTCCAACAGAAGCAAAGGGTCTTGGGGAGGTGGTGTGTTTTTTTCTAATTTGCACAAAAATGCTTCTGGGCCAGTTGTGGCCTTGTTATCAGAGGGCTTTTGCACATGCTGTTCCCTCTGCCTGGAAGTCCATTGCCTTTGACTGGTCAGTATCTGCTCATGTTTCCATTAAAGTCTCACTTCCATGAGGTCTTTGTTCCTCTCACAGAGCCCTGTTTCTTTGCCTCATAGGACTTATTTGGATTTGCAATGATATATTCATGTGTGAGATTTTTTTGATTAAATTCTGTCTCCAACACAAAATGGTAAATTCTAGAAGGGCAAGTTTTGTCCAGTTTTGCTCACCATGGAATCCCCAACTCTGAGCCCATTCCTCGGTGCATACAAGGGGCTCTGTAGAGATGCATTAAGGGACAGCCCAGCTGACTGCAAGTGTCAGTGTCAACTGACACATTCTTATGATCCCAGATATACCTTATTCTTTGCCACCAGGATCAGGTAGAGACTGAAATGTTGTTCAAGGTCTGTCCAAGGAAGAAAGCTGACTGTCCCCTCTCTCATAGCTCAAATGTGTTTTCCGTTCAAAAAGTATGTGAGTTCATCTCACCAATTTCCCCTGAACCTGTTCCAGGGCACAGCGCCTTAGGTCTTTATAGAGCTGGGTGACTTTGAGTTTTATCTTGGGCTCATTCAGGAGATTTAATCTTTAGTGGCCACTTTAAAACAAACACATTTTAAAAGTAGGTTAGTTGGAGAGCCAGCAACTCAGATGATAAAACACTCTGCGTTTTGAAACATATGGGATTGTGCAAGTTCTTATCTGAAATCCAGGAGATGATATGCTGGGAAATTCACTCCATTTGCTTCATATGCTGACTTCTCCCTTCCCATCCTCCTTGTATTACCGGCAATAAATAAAATCCACACATGGGACCATTATGAATAAAAGCCATACAATGAATTGTGAGCACAGCGTAAAATGATTGCTAATCAATTAGCATTAATAATGTATAGAATGTAAGTGTAGTGGTTAAGATTTGGAACTCTTATGTCATCGGACTGCTCTCTGGGTTTAAACCCTGAGCTTGCCATTCACTAGCTGTGTGACCCTGAGTAAGTTACTTAACTTCTCTGAGGTGCAGTTTCCTTATCTGTAAAATGAAAAATTAAAAAAAGAGAACCTACTTCATAAGTGTGTTGTGACAATCGAGAGAGTGACTAATGGTGTTTGAACAATGTTATCCTGAAAGTGATGTTTACTTCTTTTGGAAGGCATTTGCTCCTACATGATACTAAAGAGCTGGTTGTGAATGGACACTTCAGGTCATTATTGCACAGACACAGCCTTCACTTGAGAGGAAACAAACAAGGTCCAGCACCCACTATGTTTTTTATTGTGCCCTGAATCTTCTTGGAGTAGCTCTTACTGGAAAAAAATGTTTCAATGAAGCAAAACCCCCCTGAAATGAGGTAAAATAGAACTGATGGCTTTGGAGTGTAGGGCTAGATCTCACAGAGGCCTCTTCCTGCCTCTGAAATTTAGGAAGCAGTATCTTATGGCAAATAGAACAAATAGTTTAAAGGTATAAAAGTGGAAGCGTTTCATAATTGGGAAACGCTTAGTGCTCATATTAGCCAGCTGATTCTAACCAGACTCTCTTGAACCTAGAGGATAATTGGGCTCAGTCCAGGAGGTAGAGAAACACATCATTCATCAATTACTTCTGCTCTGTTTTCCCCCAGGCCTGGCAAGATGCGTGCAAGGTGGTTTCTCACGTGGGTGCCTGCATGGGTGTGTTTGTGTGATGGGGGAGAAGGCAGAGCATATGACAAGGGGAAAGGCCACTGAACACAAATGTTACCAACTCAAAGCCTCAGACTTATCATAAGGCCTGGATGATGTATGTGTCCTAGAATTAATAGAATGGGGATGCTAATGTTATTACTTCAATTGAAATTAAGACAGGATAAAAGTAATGGACTGCATATATGGAGAGAACTTGATATGTGGCATGGCTACAATGTGTAATCCAGGCATTAACTTAAATTCATCGACTTATATACTTCCTGAGAGCTTGCTCCATGCCAGGAACTGTTCTGAACACTGTTACATAGTTGTGATCACAGCCGGCTGCCGGTGAGCTCCCATGTTCATGGGGGAGATGGAGGAAAACCAATAAAGGCACACAAAATATATCAGGTGATGAATGTTAAGAGAGAAATAAAGTAGGTAAGGAGGGTTCTAGGGTTGTGGTTTAGATAGGGCCATCAGAGAAATCTTTTCTGATAACAATTGAGTATTTTAAAAAATCTCTCCTTTTATTCATTTCATTTTAAACATACCTTTATTGAGTACCTACTATGTGTTAGGTAGTTTGCTAAGAGATGGGAACATGATAGTGGACAAGATTGACAAATTCCCTCCCTTTCATGGAGCTTTCATTCCATGGGAAGGAGGAAAAATAAACATACAAACAAATAAATAAGATAATTTCACATAGTCTAAGTGTATCAAGGCAATAGTACGATAGGAAGGGATAGTCTGGCAGAAGTATAGGATAGGAGGAGTGGGTGACCAGTAGTGCGGTAGAATAAAAATCCCCGGAGAACTTTAACATGCAAATATGCACTAAAAATTATAACTTATTTATTATTATAATGCATGTTTATAGCCCTAAAACATCTTTAATACATCGGAATGTGTAAGAAAAACTTAGACACAATAAGTTTCTATGTGAGGGAGTATGAAAAAAATTGCTGGGTTATTTTGTATATTTCCCCTTTTCTTACCACCATCTCTCTATTGATGAACCCAGCGATTTCCCCTCTTCATTGTCCCCCACAACTTGAGTTTTTAGCACCCCTTTGAAGCACCCTAGAGGCCAACATTCTTCATACAATTTAACTATTTGAACCATTTCAGCACTCCGTCCCCACGACTTAGTCACCTAAAGATACAGTAATTTCCTGTCCCTTAAAAGTTCCTCTTGTTTCCTTTAATCTTCTCTTCAGGGGTTACTCGCTTTCCCAGATGGACAGATTTATTTCTATAGTTTCAAGTAACGATAAATAATGTCATTACTTTCCACATCCACAAGTCCAGCCCTCACCACATTAATCTATCAGTAGCTTATTGGGCAGCTCTATGGGGGTGTCCCGTGGCCTGGGAAACTCGCCGTCTAAAATGAAACTAATATTCCCTCCCACGTTGGTTCTGCCTCCTGTGTTTCTTTCCTTGGTTAATGGTTTGCACACTTCAGCACTTCAGCCAGAAACCTAAGGGTCATCTTCGACGCTATCTCCAACTGTAGATGACCACGTCCTGCCGCTTGGGCTTCTTTAACATCTCCTTGGTCTGTCCCCTTCTCACCACGCCCCCAGCTGCTCTTTCCGTCCAGCCCTCAGTGATCATTTTGTTCTACTTTTAATTGGATTCTTCACACAGAGATCTTAACATGCAAATCTGATTATTTAGCACTTTATTTCTTAAAATCCTGGTTTTCTATCAGCTACTACAGATCAAAGTCCAAACTCCATGGCTTGATGGAGAAGACCCTCCTCCAGCTGGGCCATGCCTCCCTGTTTAGACTCCTTTTTGCCTCTGTAGTGTGGCTCCGGCAATTGTTATCAACACCATCATGCCCCAGGGACTGTGCCAGAAACCTCCCAAGCATCATTTCGCTTACTTTTCACTTAATTTTACTTAATTTTCACAATACTCATGTCAGGCAGGTACTATTATTAGCTTCATTTTACTGTAGGTATAGTCTTCCCAAGGCCTCACAGGTAGAGAATTGAAATTTCAATACAGGGTTGCTTTCTAGAGCTTGGGTTTGTAACAATTTTGTCTTAAATGATGTCCATTCCACTTAACTGTAGCACACTTCTTTATCTCTGTGGTATTGCACAAGCCATCACCTTTGGTCAGCTGTGCCTCCCTCCGCCTTGTCCTCATGGTCATCTTTCAGAACACCCCTCCGGCAGCACTTCCACAAGGAAGCCTGCTCAGTGACATATACTGGTCCTGGCTTCTGTCCTCAATGTCCATCCTTCCCCACTTTGTCTTCCATTGTAGCTCCTACAGATCTTCATGCCACTTATATTTACACATCTGATACCCCCTCTGGGCTATGTAGTCCTTGATATCAGGAAGTATACTTTATTATTTGTGCAACTCCTGTGACTGGTACAGTCCTTGAAACATTGCAGGCACTCAAGAGATGTTTGTTAAATAAATGAGCAAGTAAACGAATGAACAAACCTAGAAGCACGGGAATAGGTCAGGGCTGAATTTACCTATCAGCTTCCCAAAAGTGAGTTGACGTAAGAGTTTACCTTCTACCTGGTAAACTCCCTTCCTGGATTTTCCCAGCAAGTGTATTCATTTATTCCCTCACTCATTGGTCCTGTAAACATGCATTGAGTGTTACTAAATCCCAACTAAGTTCTGTGGGTGGAAAGATGAATAACAGTAATTCCTATCCTTGAAGAGCTTGCAGTGCAGGGAAGTGAAGAAAACTAGCCAATAGATGATTATAATACAATGAGACGTATGCTATAAAAGAGGTTTTTAATAATGTATTAGCATAAAGGAGGGAACTTTCCACTCCATTTAAGGACATCAGGGAGGGAATTACAAGAGGACACAGGAGCTGAGCCTTGAAGGAAGTGTAGAGGCCAATCAGAAAAGTTGGAGGGAGAATGAATTCAAGGTTGTGGAAATGTTTAGAATGAAGGGCATGTGAAGCAGCAAGAACATAGATACTAAGGCACAGAGGCACACGGTTCACAGAGTGCTGCTGGGGATGGAGGGAGAACTGGGGAGGCAGCCGGGTCTGGGTCCAGGCAGATTTTGGATACTCCCAGAAGTATGGACTTGGCTCTGTAAATGCTGCAGTGTTAGTGGGGCTGTTGGAGCAGGTGAGAGAAGTGATCAATATCGTTGGCTTTTAAGATGATCACCTTAGAATCTAGGTGGGGAATTGGTAAGGATCTGAGTTAGGACAGCTGTTGGGTGAGTAGAAGAGGGTGGATTGAAAGATGCTCCAGAGGAGATCAAACTGAACCTGACAATTGGGTACATGTGGACAAGCCCTGCAGAGCGATGTGGGAGAGGGAAGTGAGACTGGTGCCACTCGCTGAGCTGGGGATTTGTGGTCCTGTCTCTTTAGGCAAAATCATAATCCAGATACTACAGTAGGCTAAAGGGTGTATTTTTTTCTGTTTTTTAGTACCCATTCCCTTAAACATTTATTTTATTTTTTATTTTTGCATATGTTGCCTTTTAAATATTTAAATACTTTGCTGTCCGGGATATGTTTCAATAGTTTTTTGATCAAGTCAATCTCTCTCAGTTAATGGTTCTTTGACCTACGGTCTTAGGCCCATGAGGCCTCCACTGGGAACAAGAAAGTCCTGTTCACCTCTTGGCTGCGTCACCCATAACACCTCCACCGTTATTTGTTCTAACGCTGGGCTGACATTAAGAATTTCAGAAAGAGCTCTGGAGCTTTCTTATCTCTGAAATTGCTAGTTTAAATCTCAGTAATTCAAGCGATATGTTTTCTTAAATGGAAGTGCTTGGCCACAATTCTGTGTTATACCAGTTCTTGTTGCTCTGTTGTTTTGTTTTTGTTTTGGTGTTTGTTTTTATCTTGGGAAATGTAGATCATGTCATGGGGCTCATTCATAAATCTAGTATATTGTGCTTAATTTTGGATGACTGTTTTAACTGCCACATACTTCTGTTTCCTCAGAAATGTAAATCGCATCTGCAATGGTGTGTGTTTATTTTAGTGATGGGATTAGAATAAAGCTTTGGGACCAGAGCAGGCCACAGGCCTGTGGTGATCTTTTGCCATCAGTCTTGCTGAGGTGAAAAGGGAAAGCCAGCCACAAATCAGCTGAGAATTAACACAAGCTGTTGTTTTTGAGTTTTCCAAATATTTTCCAACTCCCATTGTGTGTTTTTGTGTTTTGTACTCAAAAACCACTGCCAAAACCTCCCCCACCATCATTCCTGGGTTCATGAATCGTTTGGACAGCAAACCAGACTTCTTGTAGGTCATTAATCTCAAAGAGATATGTTTGTTAAATATGAGGAGATGACTGGAACACATATGTTTACCACTTTAGGGTTCACAAATTCATTAAAAAAATAAGATCTTGTCTAACTGAATTTCTAATCTACTTCTGATTCTCATTTTTAGGATAGTGTTCAGATACTCAAAAGTGTATCTAAAATGAGAATCATATCCCTCTGGAGTTACTAGGTACAGATGTTGAAGAGAGAATGGACAGAACAAGAGAGAATAGAAAGTTGAATAACATTAAAGAGAAAGTACAAATGTTAATGGATGGGAGAGGGCCTCGTCTCCTCCAGTTGTTGCTAATGGTGGAATTCTTGCAATATCCTGAGAAAAGGAATTTTTCTGAGACTCACACGAGGGAATGAATGATTTTTATTTGCATGGCATTAATTCCCTGAGTTTACAAATCCCATTTCCTTTGGTCCAGTCATAGAAGAAATGTAGGTGGGGCTTCAGTAGAGCTAAAGTCAGAGCCAATGTCCAGAGTTTTCTTTCCATGTTGGAGCTGGGTCCAATACAGCACCAGGCTAGCTTAGCTTGTGTTCCCCTCGGCAATCCGTCAGTCCATTGTGTGTGACCTGCAGGGCCACATGGCTTTGGAGGAAACATGGATGAACGCAAGGAAGACAAGCACAGAAGAGTAACAAGAGTAACGAGCAACAGGAGAAAACACGTCTTTGTTTAGGAGATTATGTATTCCCAAATTTTCATGTGCTTGCAGTGGCCATGCCCATTCTGGCCAACCATTTATGTCCCGAGGTCTGATTGACAGACAAGTACCTTCTCTATGTCACCCTGACTTTATTGGGCATATGTCTGTCTTTCCTTTGTGCAGTCCCTTTCCCCCAATGTTTTGCAGGGAATAGGTGCCCCAGGGAGTGCAAAGTTGCAGCTTTCTGGTGAAGCTGCCCAAATGACATGCCTATCATGCCTGGCCTTTCCTTTGCTCCTTTCCTCTTATTAATAACTAGCTAATTACAACAATATCACAAACATAGACACATTGCTAATTTTCTGGTGTGTGTGTGTATGTGTGTATTTTATCTTACTTTTTTTACTGCCCATGGGCAAACTATTCTTGGGAAAAGTCCTCTGCTTTATATCCCTTTTGTTGAATACTGTGAATTTTCAATATGTCTTTTCCCCCATGTAAAGATTATTAAGTTCTCCAAATAATAGCAAGACATTTTTCTATTTTCTACCCATGTTTATGGGCACTGTATTAAAACTGATTACAATGAATCATGTGTTAAGTATTAAGTACTAATCTAATTTTTCTCTCTTTCATTCCTGTGGGCAAGTGGAATGGCATAGATATGGATGCCTTTGTGCCCCAGGGAAACAGAAAACAGAGATTGTCCATCTCTGCCAAGGAGATTGATGTCTTAGTCGATATCACTGTAGGCACATGGGAAAAGCTGCCTGTCTGTGGCCCCACAGATCCTTCTTGGTTATCAGCTCATTGTGGCCCTGATCTCCTTTCTTTCATCTTTACAACAAGGGAATGTCAGGCTTTGCTAATGCCTTATTCAAAATGCCCTTGAAGAAGGGCAGTGAGGTATCAGAAAATAATAGATTCATGTCATAGTTCCTCCACAAGCCTCTTAATTGTCCTTGGAAAATGCTATTGTATTTGACTCAGTTTCCCTCTTGCTTGGGGATAGTAGGTGCTACAGACATCTGAGGTTTACCTACATAGCTAGATGCTTTTGATACCTTGAATAGTCAACACGATTGTAACATTTTTTATGTAATGGCCCTTTTATATTTCATATTTCATATTGCCTCACTGAATTTTAAAACATCTAATAAAAACCTCTAACACCATAATTTAATGTTAGCTTTCTGTTTTGCAAAAAGCCAGTTCCATCCTGCAAGGAAAAAAAACAAAGGGAGGGGAGGAGTTGTTTCAAACATTAGGCTGTTTATTTCTTATTATTTGAAATTTATGTTCCATTTTTTCTTTGTTGACTTTTAAACTTGAAATGTGTTTTGTGATGTAAAGAATATGAAAAGGTTTGAAAGGAAAAAGAGAAACATCTCCGAATACACTACTCCAAATATTTTAAATCCCTTTGGAATCCACAGATAAAATCTTTTGTAGTTAGTGTGTGGGATCTTGATTACGTAGCTATGAATTATTTAAACAAAGTTTATGCAACATAAAGAACAATTGTCTAAAAATATGAATAATCGGTTTTTTCCTTTTGCGTTGTAAATTCATTGGTGCTGTTGATTCAATGTGAAGGAATATTTTATTCTCTATAAGCCTAGTTTTCTGCCTTTTTCCTTAAAATTAGTGAAGATTGGCAGAGTCAACTAAGTGCAATTCCCCAGGTTCAATCTGTTGTTCATGGAAACAGTGTCACATGTGACAAAACAGTGACCCACATTCCACAAACTTCAGGTTGGCCTCTCTGACGTTTGGGCTGACTTATTTCCCCATGTCTCTAAAATTATAGCATCTAATTGATCACTTTCCCACAAGGGAAGCAGTATAGGAAAATAGCCCCAGGCTCTGAAAGGTGTTTGGTTGGCTATTTTATATTTTGGGTCCAGCTTAGCTCTGCGCTAATAGTAACTACCTTGTTTTGCTTTCCCTTCTAAAATTACTCATTATATCTGTTAGCTAACTAACAGGACATTTGAATTTTTCTACTATCCTTAGAAAAGATTTGGGGGGTGAAAGGAACACAGAGTAAAATACCTCTGTTTCTTTCTGTCTGTCTGCAGGCTTGAGGGGTCCGTTAATCACTGATAAATGTTAAATCCTCTGCTTGTGCTTAACAGGCTTTCTACACAAACAAAGTGGAGATGTACGTTATGGAGGCACTTGGCTCAGTGCTGGGGTTCTGGAACTAGGTTACCTAGGTTTACTGCTTCTGAAATGATATACTTAGCTTCTCAAGTTCCAATGTAGAATGCAGTAGAGCACATCTCATAGGGTTGTTGTAAGGACTAAACAAGGTTATATAGGCAAAGACATGAGGCCAGGGCCCGACACGATTAAACCTTCCATAGTGGTTCGCTGTTATTGTCATCTCATCTAAACTGAATTCAAGTAACCACATGTCAATATTGTGGATGCTAATGAATGAGGTTCTATTGGGAAGGCCGGTCCCAATGAACCCTCAGCTGTTTGGGACTGAATACATAATGCCTACCTAGAGAACTTTTTGTACCATTAGCGGACAGCGATTTTTCGGGCCAAAAATTCGAAATGCATGATACTTTCATTCAACTAATTGCCTTCAAAATGAGCCAATAAACAGTTTAGTTAACATTTCTAGGTCTTATCTAAAAGATCAAGTTTTCTATTCTCCCCATCTAGCTAAACTTCCAACTGTATTCTAATAACAAAACTGGGGCTAATCCAGGAAATCAGTGTGTAATGACACTCCTTGAATTTTAACATAAATAAATAAACAGTAGCTAATTTTATTTATTTATTTATTTATTTATTTATTTATTTATTTATTTATTTATTTATTTATTTATTTATTTTTCTTTTATTGGATTTATTGGGGTGACACTGGTTAACAAAATTATACATTTCAGCCGCACAGTTCCACAACACACTACCTGTACACTGTATTGTGTGTTCACCATCCCAAGTCAAGTCTCCTTCAAATAGTGCCCAATTTTAGAGGTAAATGAGTTAGGAAATGTATAGTACAAGCAGGCATGATTTAGCAGAGGGAGAAAGAGGTATTTTGGACCAAGGGAAAAAACAATAGCATGGGTGCTGCATTATTAACTCTACACATTTGCCCACTCCCTTGGCAATAGTTAACAAGGCTTATTGATCACAATAGTCTTGATTTGGGAACAGAAGATTACATTGTGGGCACCAGACCAATCTTTGTACACAGAGTCTGCAAGCCAAAGACTTCATTAATAATTGATTGTACAACTCCATATGGACCTGTCTTTTGCCAGCATGCATCACAGTATACAGTTTGGTTTATGAATAATTGTAGGGTATTAGTTCTGGAAGGGACCACAGATTAGAAATTGGAGGATCCAATCAGGTGCATAGCCAGAGTTAGGTTTCTGATTTTTACAAAGCCTTTTACACTAAACATATGTGGAATCTTTCATCAACAGAATCTGAACCTTGGATGCAGATGTAAAAAGCTGACAGCTCAATAATCAAAAACATTTCTCTGAGCAGCTCCCCACAGGTGCCCTTCAGACACTCTTGGCTGCATCTTCTATGAAGCTTCCCTGTGAGGCTGACTTTCTATGTCAGAGACCATGAAGATTGGGTTTAGAAATTGTTCAGTGAGACATACACAGTCCCTGGTAAGTAGAGAAACATCTGAGATCAGGCCACAGTCCACAATTCTATCCAACATCGCATAATAGACTCACCTGGAAACTATAGTTTTACTACTCACTAACACCCAGGATGTCAGGTAGGATTAGCAGATCATGATTCTCCTAGGTATATTTGGCCTGCT
Source organism: Miniopterus schreibersii (assembly GCF_964146895.1). Lineage (NCBI taxonomy): Eukaryota > Metazoa > Chordata > Mammalia > Chiroptera > Miniopteridae > Miniopterus > Miniopterus schreibersii. Next base: position 72,188,395 of record NC_138107.1, on the reverse strand, counting down.
CTGACAGCCTGCTCCGCTCACCTATGGAGAAGGCCACAGGTATGCACCAGCAGCCCTCGGGCTCTCTCCCAGCTCTGTCCTCTCGGATCTGGACTCTCTGATTTCCAATCACTTGCCTTGGATATTTAAGCATCAGGTTTCTACTTTGCCCGTCTCAGTTGCTGTTTCATGTGGATTGCCTGCTTGGTGTTCAGGTTGGCCTTGTTCATACTCAGCTCCATGATTTGTGGGGCAGCAGCAAATCACTCCTGACCCTATGTAGCTTGTGTCTGGCAACCCAGACTCTTGTTTGTCTAGATTCCCCAGGGCAGAGAACATGTCTGGAACATAGTAAGAGATTGGTAGGTGTTTGAGAACATGAACAATGAATGAATAGACGTACTCGTATGAAACTAGGCTGAACATTTGTTCACAGAACTGTCTTGGGCAATACTCAGAATTATTTGAAAGGCAACAAAAGTGTTCTAATTTGTTGGTAAGAGGAGAAAAGCAAATGTTACATCTGCATGACTAAATGAAAAGCATAATCTGGATCTTCATAAGAAAGGATGTCATTTCTTTGATTAAACACATCAATTGGCAAAAGGCCAGAAATCATGGTTAAGAGTGTTATTTTGCTGAAAACTTGAATTAAGAAGCATTCAAAGGACAACAGCATGATGGGTCTGACTCTTGAGGCAGATGATTCCTGATGCTGTGTTGAAAGTTTGGCATGAGAAGAGACTGGAAAATGTCAGTGGGAAAATGGGTCATTGGAGGGTATCCCACTGGAAATTGCTTTGGCTTTGGAAAACCTAGCGAAAGAAAGTTGGTCCAGAAATGTTATTTTGGGCAATCAGGGATAGCAGAGTTGGAAGTGAGATGTTTTTCATCTCCCCGTGTTTGGAGTGGAATCATAGCTCATCCAGGGAACTCTGATAAATTGCCACTAGATGACACTGTTTCCTCATTAGGCAAATATGACTTGTCAACCAGGAGGCCCCTGTCACACAGGCAAGAGCACTGGCCTTGGCCTGGAATCTGGTTCTAGCTCTGCCCCTCACTAAACCAAGGCCTGGGAGGAGCAGCCTCTGACTCTGGGGGAGGCCTCATTTTTAAAAAAAGAAATTCTGGACTGGGTGATTTCCGAAGCCTTGCCAATTACTTTTTAAAGTCTAAAAAAAAATTTAAATTCAAACCTTAGAGATGCCTTATATATAAACATAATCTTTTATAAATGCATCAGTTTTTATTTAACTAAATCTCATTTAGATACCTAAACTCTGTAAAAGATGTGGGGCAAGAGTGAAATGAACAATGGTACACATTGGTGTCCTTCCTGGGCCTGAACAACATTGCTCATGTCTTATTCATGCACTCAAAGAATTGTAGAGTTAGAGAGAATCTTAGAGCTTGTACAGTTCTATCCTTTACTTTTCATATATAATATCTAAGCCTAAGCTTCTCAAGAGGGATGGGAATCATTTTAACCCCCATTATCACTCCTTTTCAGAGGCTGTAGCTCTAGAACAATGTACTTGTGCTCCAGCTTAGCTCTGCACTGCATTTTTAAATGCAGGCTATTAGGTATGTTGCACAAGTCCTGAAGCTCTGTTGAAACCTACAGGATGGCTGAGTAAGTGAATGACACAGAACACCTAGCTAATAAACTCCAAGGTAAAAATATGGTGGTGGATCAAATGCTCTAACTGTGTCCATCTCATCCCTTCCCCAGCCCAGAGGACGTACCCAGCTCCATGTCTCAGTGGAGCCCGGATCATCCTAACATGCAGAAGGGCTCATTGCTTTTCCTGGTGAGTCCTGAGGGTCATTTCTGCTGTTTCTTACAGCAATTGTAACAAAAGTGTATCCCTTGTAATCAAAACAGCACACCCTTAACCTACATACACACCACTTTTAAAGCATTATCCTGGTAGGGTAAGGGAGCTGCTGACTGTTAAAGAGAATTGGTGAAATAGGGGAAAAAGAAACAAGGCTTGAAAACCTAAATATTTGAGTCTATATCTCACAAATGTGACGATGTATATTTCTATCTGAAAAAAGATGGCAGACTTCAATTTTGATCTTCTACTTTTTATGTACTGCGATGAGGACGTTTTTTAGTAAATATTTAAGTGCCCTTCCTTTAAGAGGGAAGACAAGAATGGCAATGATCCCTGATGCACTAATGACCCCCTGATGACCTCTCAATGACCCAGCAAGTTCTCTCACTACATCAGTTCAGCCCCAGTGTTCACAGCTAACAAGGTTTCATTAGGGCTGAAAAAAACCTTGCCTTTTGCTTCCAAACATGAGTTGAGCTCTGATCGGGCCTCAGCAGGGAACAGATTTCCCTTTTTTATCTTTTTGCTTCCCTGGTGTGTAATCTTGCCTTTTGAAATAGTTGCAATCAGAACAAATTACCTAAAGAGTGGGGAATGAAAAGATTTCACAGTCGTGGGTATTTTTTAGTTTTCTTTAACAATTGGTACCTTCCCTGAGTAATTGAAAATGATCCAAGAAATCTGTATGTACTTGGCAGTGCTTTCCTAAGCGTGTGAGCTAGAGAGAGCTCTTAAGGTGACAGAGATTGTTCCAGCCAGAGCTCAGGAGCTCCGGAAAACCAGCAGCCCGCCTTGTTGCCCAGTTCTCTCCCTTGACAGGGACTGTGTGTGGAGGGTTTAGGACAACTGCTGCTTTTATTGGAAGAGAGTCAGAGCCTAGTAGAGGAGAGAGGGTTTTGTGACTGGTCTTCAGTTCCCATTCCAGATGCAAAGTTTAGCTTCATGAGTGTGTCGCTCACAGTCTCGGGAAGAAGATAAAGAAGGGTGCTACTCAGAACCCCCCCCCCCTTGATGTTTTGGTTAGTGCCCCAGTCCCACTAGGACATTGTCCAAAAGGCGGCCTCCCCGTGCCTCTGAAACACAGTGGGTGTTCTGCGCTGGCTGTTGCATTCATCACACCCTACCCCTCTCATGAGTGTTGGAAAACATGTTCAGGGAGGTGAAGAATGTGTCTGAGTTCATGAGGACTGAGCAGCTGTCTGAGAGGAGAGATTGTAGAGTTGGGGTGGGGGGCGATAGCATTCTCCTGGGGCGTCCCTTAGAGAAAACACTTGCCATTTCAGGTGTCATTTCTGGAGTTTCACACTTGAACTTGATGAGTTAGAAATGTGCACAAATAGGAACAGCCAGCTATTTGAGAGGGTACCTTCTAGAAAAAGCAGTGCTACTCAGGCTTTACTCAGAAGGCCATCTGAAGAATGCTTGGAGATAGACAGGAAAGAGGCCATGTCACTGATGGAAAGTCAAGTAGAGAACAGCTAACATCTAGTGCCTTGAACTTATTACCATTAATTGAATGAATAAATGAGCAGAGGTTGGAAGGACCCTCACTAGGACCTAGAACGTTCTGAGCCACATGTTATCCAAGACTAAGGTGCTTATGGGATGGGCCATATGTGCAAAATCCAGGGAAATTCAAGAGGTGCTAAAGGCTTAGCTGTGTGTAGTAGTAAGGATTTAAACAAGAAATGTTTCCCCCAAGGAAGTGAATGCCAAATCAGCACTTGCTAATGGGTAAGGACGTGACTTCCTTCAGCAAAGTGACTATAACAGCCTGAAATCAAGATATGTCTAAGTGGAAATCAGTGCAGGTCATCTCTGCAGATGTATTTAATCAAAAGGAGATGTTAGAGGTTGGGAGAGAATAGGGTCTGAGGCACAACCCTCAGTCTTCAATAGCTGAGAGGCTGGGTGCCCACCAACAAGCTCAGTCATTTGGACACTGAGCATAGGGTACAAGCCCAGCTATTGGTGGCTCTGAACGCCACGATCGGAGCAGGACCAATTGTATCAGGACCAAGTCCAAGATACGGCCCAAGGACTTCTCTTCTCCCTTGGAACAGTGCATAAAATCTATATACTGGGTCGCTTTAATGCTGAGCCATTCAAATACTCATTTCTGTCTTCTTTAGTGAAGCCAGATTTTTCATGTGCTCAGCCAAAAGCTATTGAAAAATCAGGATACTAGCCAGGTTCAGAGTCATTTTTAAAATACAAGACAAAGTATAAAAATTATGAGACTGCTCCTTGAACATAAAAACAAGTAACATTTCCAACTTAAGTTCAAACCCAGCGTCATAAAAAAGAAGTATAATTGTAAATTTTAACAGCTGCAACTGAACTCCGTTTTGTGTGGATTTGTAAAGCAGCCTGGGCAGAAAGCGTGATCGTGAATCACGAGAGCGTCTGTGTCGGGCTCTGTCAGCGAGTGAGTTTCTAAAATTGATCTTGATGGTATTCATGTCAGTCATCTCAAGATGTGTCTGAGTCTTGTGCTATAGAGTAGGATTATTTTGGAGATTTAGCTAGGGGATCCTTTTGAGCAAGTCACTGAGAAGTCGTCTTCTATTTGCTGTGACTAAAAAGCAGTTAATAAGTTTGGTTGGGTCAGAGAAATCCTAGTGATGGAGATGAAGAAGAGTGATGAGGAGATTTTTTGGGTAACTACGCTGAACAACAGCTTGAATTTGACCTTATATTTCATCAGAGGAAAGAACGGTGGCAGAATATTGACAACTATTGAAGCTTGGTGGTAGGGACAAGAGGATCATTATACTATCTTTAGTTTTGTTTAAAAATTTACATAATAAAAGTCAAAATACTTCTCCAAAGTAGTTTCTAGAAATCTTTTTCTTTTTTTAATAAAAAGAAAACAATTTAAGGAATTCTTGTATTCTTATTTGTCTTCTTAATGGAAAACCAACTAAAAAAGATAAAAAGACATATTCTGTTACATATGCCTATTGTTTTGCTTATTTTACACATTTATATATGCTTATTACTTATATTTAATGTGTGTGAGAGAGAACATGACAAATGGGAGTTTTCCCTAAAGAAACTAGACTTTTTCTTACCACACTAATAGTCTGAAAAATTCCGTTAAGGTATGGACAGTAGACAACTAGAGTCTGCTTTCTACTTCATGGATGGGCTTAGGAAATGACTCCTAATGGGCTCTCTACACACAAATGCACACATTTGCCTTGCATTGTATTGGCTAACTGCAGTGAGCATTGCTTCCAGCCCCAAGGTACACTCTCAAATATTCAGTGCAGCAAGATTTCCAGATAACTCGTATTCAAGAGGGAATGCCTCTTGGCATAGCTACACATATAGCATTTTCATTTTAATAGTCAGGAATAGCTTACAAGTTACAAACCACAATCTGACTTGTCTGGTTATGGATTTCAAAGACCTGTGTGAAAACTCATTAAGTTGGCTGTGTATTTGATCATGCTCTTTTGGTGCAGAAAATAGAAGGAGAACCAAATTGGTTATATTTTATAGAATATTAAGTAAAACTCTAGAACCATGGATTTATTAATTTAATAAGTTAATTCAGTGAAGAAATATTTATGAAATGCTTTTATGAGTCAGGCCCTGTGGTAGGTGCTGCAAACACACTGAAGAGCAAAGCCATGTGTCCACCATCTTCACGGGCCTTCCAGACTAGACTGGGAGCAAACATTAATCTATGTAATTACAAATGCTACTAAGTGCTGTGAGAAAAGCGCAGGGCGCTTTGAAAGCGTGTGATGTCATTCCCATCGAGCTGGGGGCCAGGGAAGGCATCGCTGAGGAGGTGATGTTTGAATTCCTCTTTGAAGGGTCAGAAGTTTGCCGGACTGTGGGAAAGGACAAGAGAAGCCTCTGATTTCAGAGAGAAGCATGGCACTTTGGAAGTACAGAAGGGCCAGCGTAGCTGGAGTGTAAAGTGCAGAGGGAGGCTGGTGAGCAATGACACTAGAGAGGTGAGCTTAAGCTCAAGTCTGCAGGGCCCTATATGTCATGGAAAGAATTTGGTCTTTATCTTAAGAGCAATTGGAAAGTCTATGAAGGGTTCTAAGCGTGGGGATAACATGATTTGATTTACACTTTTAGGGAAGTCTCTTTGACTGGAGTCTGGAAAATGGATTAGAGTAGGGCTAGGGTGCCTACAGCCTCGCAGCCATAGGGAATGTGGTGGCGCATCGAGTACTATCCTAGCCTATTCAAAATCACAAGCTGTGGGGGAGGCAGCCTTGAGAACAGATAATGATGATACAAGGCGATGAGCTTCGTATGAAAGATGAGGAAAGGCATTGCGTGAGAACAGCAGACATTACGCGAGGCAATTACTTTTGCCTTGGAGGATCAGGGGAAGCTGCACCAGGAGGTAGCAATTGATCTGGGCCCCGAAAGGATGAGAGCCAAAGAGGATATTCAGAATTATTCCAACAAGAAGGAGTAGCAAGAGCAAATTTAAAGGAAGTTTAAAATGCCCTGGGTTTCTGGGAACGCGAGGCAGTCTGATATGCCTGCCTCATTGCCAGTCGCCACACTGCCTCCAGCCCAGGTCAGATGCTTCTAGATTGCTGCCTCTAATACCTTCAATATCTTTGATCACATCAGGGCCAGGAATACAGCAACCCCCCACCTTTTCATTGTGCCTCACTCCCCTAGTATCCTCAATTGCCTAAACTAAATCCCATGTACCACCATTAGAATCATTTCTTGGTATAAACCCTCAGTTCCCCTGCCCTTCTCTAACTTTGTCTTAAAGACCCAATAACCCCCAACCCTTGTTTGCGCCAATACTGTCTACTCCACCCTTCACTTGAGCAGCTGCCCTTGGCTGGAGAAAAACTCATGTCCATAGGCTCTGGCATCATATGGGACTACCGAACTCAAGGGAGATCTCAGTGTAGCCAGGCTGTCCTACTACAATTTCCTAATTTATTCACTCTCTCACACTTGTAAAAGGCCATTTTACACCTCTACTCTCTCCTCAAAATAGCACACCTTCATCCTCACTCTCAGTTGATAACTAGCCTCTTATTTCAATGGGAAAATAGAAGCAATCAGAAGAAACTTCCACATGCTCCCATATCACATCTACCTGGCCTCTGAGCCCATAGACTCTCTTCCTTCTTACTACTATGGATGAACTGTCAACCCTGCTCCTATCAAAAGCTAGCTCCCTTCATTACGCACACACCCCCCTCCCTTACCCCCATCAAGGACATGAATCCAACAATCCTTCTCTCCCTTTACTGCATCATTAACGTCCCCCTCTCTAACGAATCATCTCCATCAACATAAAATATATTGTAATATCTCTCATCTTGAAAGAAATCAACTCTCTCTTGACCCCACGTCTCTACAAACTGCCCCATTACTCAGCTCCTCTTTACAACAAACTTTCACTAAAGGTTTATCTTTATTTGTCGATTCTAGTTTCTCTTATTTCCATTATTTCTTAAACCCAATCACTTCCCTGAAATTGCTCTTATCATCACCAACCAACATCCTCATGTTGTCAAGTCCCATATGAAGATTCAGTCTTCATTTTATTTAAGTCTCAGCAATATTTGATATAATTAATTATCTCTCTTCCTTGAAACACTTTATTTACTTCGGAGACCCAAATTCTCCTGGTGTGTGTGTGTATGTGGAGAGAGATGCCACCCCCACCCCTCCTTTGATTCATTTTCTTCCCACCAACCTCCAAATGATGGAGGACCTTAGGACTCTTCTCTGTTTACATTCACTTCTTAGATGGCTTATCTAGTCTCACTGATTTAAATACCATAATACACTGATGATTTCCTTTCTTTTTTTTTTCCCCCCAGCCTGGACCTCTCCACTGAACTCTGGGCTCAAAAATCTGTCTACTTGATATTTTCACTTGGGTCACCAAGAGCTACCTGAAAGTTAGAACTGTTATTCCAAGCCTGTCCCTCACTTTTCCCTACACCTCATATCTAATTTATTACCAATTCCTCTTAACTGTATCCTCAATAAATAACCAAGATTTGGCCATTTCTTGTCACCTGCACTGTCATGACCCTAGGCTAAGCCACCAGTGTCTCTCACTTGGAGTTTTTCAATAACCTCCTAACTGCTTCCACTTTTGTTCTCTTGAACCCTGCACAGCATAATTTCAAGTCAACATCCAGAATGATTCTCTCACAATGTAAATAATACCTTGTCACTCCTCTGCCCCAAATTCCCAAATAACATTCCTGCTTATTCAGAATAACACCCAAAGACCTTATTATTGACTTCAAAATCCTTTATGATTGGGTCCCCTTTTCCTCTCTGACCTCAAGACCTATCAGTCACCCTATTGTATACTCCACTTCAGACATCCTGGCTCCCTTGATGTTCCTTGGACAGAGCAGGTAGACTCCCTTCTCAGAACTCTGTACTTACTGTTCCTTCTTTCTCCAAAGCTTTTTCCAAGAGCTTCACTATGTTCCAGTCTCTGCTCATGTCACTTTCTCAGTAAGATCTTCCTTGGCCACTCTGTTTAGATTATCAGCTTTTACCTGCTGGATTCCTCATTCCCCATCTGAGCATTATTTTTCTCAATAGTGCTATGGCTGCCTGGCATACTATATTAGTTAGCTTAATGATAGAGCCTGTACATATTAGTCCCAACATTTCTATAGTTTAACACATTTCAAGTATATCACAGATTTCCTTAACAGTTTGATGCTATTGTTCTTGGTTGGTGGGTGATTTTCCTTCACCTGGGATTCAGATACCGAGATCCTTTCATTCTGAGGCTCTGCTTTCAGGATCTCAGAGTCTTCTCTATCCAGCAGACACTGGAGAAAGAATAATAAGTGGAGAAGGCACACCAGGACCTTTATGAAAGTGATGAGCATCACTTCTGCTCACATTACATTAGCAAGAGTTAGTCATGTGAACACAGCTGAATGCAAGGGAGGCCAGGAAATGTAGTCCCTGTTTGGGCTGCTGCCTGCCAATGACAATTCAACTTTGGGAATACTGCTGGACAGAAGGCCATCTCTGCCACACACAATAAACACTTACTTGTCTGGTGACAGTGTTTCTTCATGAGAATGCAAGCTCCATGGAAAAGCGATCTTTTTGTCTCTATCCCATTTGTGACTCTAGGACATAGAATGGTTCCTGCTTCCTGGTAGATCCCCAACGAATATTTTTTTAAATTTATTTTTAAAAGGCCATGGATTGGATGAAGGAAGGGACTATTGTCACTGTGGGAATGGAGGCTAAAAAGAGAGTTAGACCATGAAAGACCATGGCTGTGTACACTGTAGCCAGCATGAGCACGGGCTTCCCTAAACCGTGAACATGCCCAGTTCACAGGAAATTGGACTAGAACCAAAGCACTTGGCCCCATTTTTTTTCCATAAAACCATTTGGACAGTATTTGCACACCAGGAATTTCTCTGTTGCCATCCTGTGGCTTTGTAGATAAGCAGCAGTGAATCAGCCAGAACCCAAAAATGTAATTCTGTTTGATTTAACTGCTCTTGTATACACATGGCCTATGTCCTTCCATGGGAAAGTTTTACTTTGTTCAGTGGACTACGTGTTAAATCTGTGGCATAATTCCAAATTATTCCTTTGGCTTTTTCCCTCTACATGTTCTCCTAATTTAGGCTTGATCTGTTATTACACAGGTACATGTAAAGCATGAAATACCATCAGTGCACTTTGGTTGGATGTTATGGGAGTGACTTCAGACTTCAAGACAAGCTCTGAGGCTCCTATGCAACCCACCCCTTCCTGCTCCAGTGCCACCACCGAGACCTAAGAGTGATTTGGGTGAACTGTGTTTTTGACTTAAGAATTCATGTCCATTATATTTCAAACTAAGAGAATGACCATTATGTTTCAAACTAAGAGAAGATACACTTGTATATTTGGCCAACATGTTGTCAAATATTCAGATGTTGAGAAATGTTACATAATTGATTGAATACTAATTATGCTGACATCTCCGTACACTTGTATTTTTAATTGGTGACATACCTTGTCTATGCATCACCAAAATCACCCATAAGATGCACCCTTCAAAACAGGTTATGTAATGGTAATGATAAAAATATGCATAAAGTACCCGTTTTATATCTTTTATTAACTATTGGAAAGTATGCTTATTTTTTACAGAGAAATCAATCCAAAGGACTTGTCAACCAAAACAGTGGTTGTGTGGTTGTAAGGATGCCACACAGAGCTATTTGAGAGAGAGAGAGAGAGAGAGGGAGAGAGAGAATTTAGCAAATACCTCACAAACCCCTCAAGCTTTTGCTGTGGAGTACTTTTGTTTGAAAAATCAAGGCGTGTTAGGTTCAATTTATTTTATTAAATAGTTTGCATCTTGAGCCAAAACTCTTTCTGAAACACCAACATGGACTTTGGGACCCATAATATGATGTTTATCATATAATGGAAGAGTAACTACTTCTACACCCCAGAGCAGGAGATGGGAAAAAAGTGAAGCCCCACCCCCCCATCCCTGAAGCCTGGGAGTTCCAGGATATAACATTGGGATTAAGTGGAAGGAAGCTTTGGTTCATGGTAATCTATATTTTACAACTCCCTTGATTATAATTAGAGACATACAAATAGATGTTTTTCTACTAAATAGTAGGGAGAAAAAGCCTAAGTGAGGATACATTTTCCCCACTTTTTCTTTTTTTCTTTTTTTTGGCTAGTATTTTTCTTCTCCAAAACACCAAAAATATTATTTAGATTGAGCAAGCTATTTCTGTGAGTTAATTCATTGTAGGGATATTTGTATCTCTTAAGAGCTATGACTATTAATAAGTAAACTCATTTATTTACCTTCTCTCTAATGGAAATGCTAACTAATAATTAGATCATCCAGGTGGGAGGTGTTTCCTATCTGTTGGTTTGCCAGGGTCACTGTAGCAAACTACCACAAACTGGGTGGAACTTCTGGTCTTGGAAAAATTCTACTTTAAGAACAAGCACTGTCAATAATGTTTGACTTTATTATTCACATGAAAGGGAAAATATTGATTGATGGTTCCAATAATGGCACTATCAATTGATTTTAGGAAGGCAGTAAGTATTTAGTGGGAAAGTTCTAGGTTGGGTGTTCCTAGGTTTGAATCCTGATACTCTATATAGCTTTTAATGCTTATATATGCATTTAGTAAATGTAAATTAGGCAAGTAACTTCTCTGAGCTTCAATTTCATTATCTGTAAAATGAAGATAATAATTCCTATCTTGCAGGTTTGTTAGAGGGATTAAATAGGATAGCTTTTGGAAAGTCATAGGAATTAAACATCTTCATTAAAAGATAATTTCTTTCCTACTCTTTTAGTGCTTTTATTTGCTTTAAGTCACTATCTCCAAATTTTTGGAAGTGGAAAGCAGAATAGATTAATTAGAACTATATACAATGCTCCCCTTTGCTCTAGCTTTTATACATTTTGATTAATATTTCTTGGATTCAGGTGTCTAAATGTGGAATTATGATTGCTGGATGTTTTCAGAGTACACCAGGTTCTAATAGTGTGATATTAATTTTGTGAAAGAGTAAAAATGTTGGCAGTAAATCCTGAATTCTAGGAGAGTGGGTGAGAAAAATCTAGTGTGATGAATGACCCATTAATTTGTGAGAAGCTTGGGTACATGCTGCAGGGCAGGACAGAACTGAAGGCACTGGACCATAATGTAGTTAGGTATTAATCTTTGAGTAGCATGTGGAAGAGGGCTCCATAGCATTCTGGTGGAATGTTTTAAGTAAGCATCTGTTTTTTTTAACAAGTCTCTATTATTAATGAATGGCCAACCTTTTCTTCATAGAATCTTCATGTTATTGGTATTCCAACAATGCCACTGGTGTACTAAGGGTTCTCAAAGTTGGAAAGAAAATAGTGGAAAACAGGAGAAAAGTGCAAAGCTTATTTGCAATTAGTTGGGTCTTAGAGACAGAGCATCAACTTATTTATTGCTGAAGCTAGTCTCTTTCCAAATTAGTTCTGGCACACTTTAAGGCACCCGATCTAAAATTTTAAGAAAATGTATTTAATGCACACTAATGGCAGATGTTATCACCTGTTTCTGTTCCAAAGCCTCTTCTAGAAGATTTCTCTGTATCTTGAGGTATTCTGCATTCTTGCAGAAGACCACACAAAACAAGCAGGAAGCCCACTCAGAACATAGAATAGCAAACTATAGTTGACCCTTGAACAATGTGGGTATGAACTGCACATGTCCACTTATACATGGATTATATTCAATAAATACTGTAGGTACTTCCTCTTCTTTATAATTTTCTTTATAACATTTTCTTTTCTCTAGCTTACTTCATTGTGAGAATACAGTATAAAATACATATAATGTACAAAATATGTGTTAATCAACTATTTGGGTTATTGCTAAGACTTCTGGTCAAGAGTAGGCTGTTAGTTGTTAAGTTTTGGGGAGTCAAGTTATATGCAGACTTTTGACTGCATGGGAGAGTGTTCCCCCTAAACCCCACATTGTTCAAGGGCCAACTGTATTTAATTATTCATCATGAATTAATTATAATTTGGCTACAAAACTTCAAATATTATAGACCCTTCCATTTTTATTGGGTGGTTCTAGCGTGCATTTCAGAAGTTAATGCTCCATCTTTTTATGTGTGATCCATAATAATAGATGTAGCAACACTATGTTGACGGATATTAAAATTGTCACCAGGTTTTTGTCCAGCTATACACAGCCTGTAATGGTGTTTCATTCTCACTGACTGGTAAGAGCAAAGGGAGAATTTTTGTAAAAGAAATGAAGAAAAAACAAACAGAAAAAGGAACAGATAATCTTTCTAAGAAGACTCTGAACTGAAGCAACTTATTTTTTTATCTAAATCCACAGGGGCAAGATAAGTAGCACCCCTAGATATGCTGAGAAAAGTTAAGTAGGTTATGGGGACCCAAAGTCTAAAGAAGGATCATACTAGTTACTGACAATGCCAACATCTGGAATTTTCAGACCAGAAAAAGGTAACAATCAATGTGAACCAAGTTCTGAGATGAAACAAATCAATGGATGGTATGTATGCATTTCAGCCAGAATATCTGGAGTGTCTCCAACAAGGGAGAGAAAGTTGATCGTTGAATATTGAGTGGGGTTCTTTGATTGACCAGGTGGCCTGACATTTGTCTTTAGGTGGGGAGAGGTCAGTCAGTGTTCCTCAGAGAGGTTACAAAGAAAAACCCAGGAGGGAGCCTGAGCCCGTCATAGGTAATAAAGTAAATGTTTGTTGAACTGAACTGTTGACCTGGCCAGTAGCCAGAGCAGCAGTAGCAGAGAGAGCTTTTCAGGTCAGGCTCAGACGTGAAAAGTGGAGAAGCTGGGACCCTTGCAGCTTACCCACATCCCAAAGGTCGACAGCATAGGTTGAAGGTAGAAGAAAATCGTATCTAAGAACAGGCTCTAGAGTTTTGCTTTTAGATACTCACTGGCTTAGAAAAGTCAGAGTTTAATTTTCTTGATTTCAGAAAAACAGAATTACTGATTAAACAAGACCATGGTTGTCCTACTTCTTGAAGTGAGCAAACACTGGGAATGCTGTAAATGCAACCCTTTGCAATGCAAATTGGTGCCATGGGTGCCTTTTGTTCAGATGTCTGCTATAAAATGTCTGTGAATGTCTGTAAAATTGTGCTATGGCTGTGGAGGGGAGAGCTTTTCCTGGCTTCATGTGTGGAAATAATAACTCTTAGGTTAAGCATTGTCTGGAAAATCATCTCTTATTATTCCCAAGTGAAATATGTTTTCTGCTACCACAGCTCATTGCTTCACTGTTGAACTGTTTCATTCATTCATTTATTCAACACTTCATTCAACATTTAATCTGGGCACTCACTGTCTAGTAGGCATGGTGGTTGCTTACAATACCATTTAGATGGATACAGAATTTAAATATGGGGGCCAGTTATGGATGAAGCCTCTTCTTCTTAGGATGAAGGATTCTAAAGATGTAACAACATCAATTATTTCTAAGAAAAACCACCACACAACAGGCTGTCTTCCAACAACATGAATTGAAGAAAGAGATTTATTTATAGGTCACTAGCCCTCGTGATCTAACTGGACAATTCATCTTTTCACAAAGAAATCTCAGAAGAACCTGCCTGATTTCTAGTCTCTTCACATCCACAGAGGGAGGTTCCATCCAACTTTATGTTTACTTTGTGAAAGTCTCTCAGCCATGCATAACTTTTCTGGAGCATAAACCTCAAAATACTCTCCATGACTCCAATGCAACATTAAATTCAAAGAGAACTTGAAAGCAATGACTGTTTAAATTCTGCTGCTTTTTTTTTTTTAATAATTTTTAAAGCAGCAAACTTTACTGGCTGAGATCAGATCTTGTCTCGCCTGGTGTAACAATAGCCAGTGCTTATTGTGGCTTATAATGTGCTAAATGCTTCACACATGTTAAGTCATGTAATCCTCATAACAAGCCTAAGAGATTGACACTATTTCTTTCTTTCTTTTACAGATTAGGATTTAGAGGTGCAGTGGCCAGATAAAGTGGCCAAGGGCTCAGTGCTAGCAAGTGCAATTTTGGGCTATGAACTTGGACAGCCTGGCTCCAGAGTCAGTGCTCCTGACTGCTGCCCTGTGCTCGGAGCAACAACAGGGGCAAAATGTGCTAGTTCACTTCCTACTCTCACATGCTGATTTATTTCCAGTCACAATCTCTGCCTTGTTGAAAATGAGAAGCAAGTTAAAGTTAAAATGTAAGAACTAAAATGATGCCCAGTGTTCTTGCTACTCTTCGGTTAAGGGCTCTAGTGTGAGTGTGTTGGGGGTTTGGATTAGAAAGATTGTAGAGGCAGGAAACAGGAAGCTCTTCTGACTAGCTGCCAGCCCAGAATATTCTAATATGAATGTGAGCCCTCTAAATTTAATAAATAACAGGCCTGGTTCTTAGCTCATTGACTTATCTCAAAGTTTACCCAGGTGGTGGTGGTGGTAATAGTGAGAGCGATGTAGTGAGGGGGGAAAGAGGGATGAGGGAGCAAGCTGGTGTGGGATGAATTCAGATCAGATCACCTGCAAGAACAGGGGGAATGGCAGAACTAAAGCATGTATTTTTTTTTTTTTCCAGACTTAGGGGAGTTGGAACTAATCATTGGTGCAGATTGAGATAATCCTTATTTCTGTAGGGTCAGAAATGTGTGTGAAGAGCATTAGGTCAGGGTGAAGGTCTTTGGTGGTGTAAAGGAGAGAGCAGGAAGTTGGGGAGTGTCTGGAGCCGGGCTCTCATCAGCACCCTGCTAACCATCAAAAGGGCCCTAGTAAGAAGTGGTTCCCCCAGTAGAGGACTTTGTGAGTTTTTCTGTGCAAAGAAGGGAAGAGAGCTGAGGAAGAAATAAGCCTTTCACGTGGCTTCCAGAAATATCCATGCCTGTTCAGCAGATATGTGAGTCTTGCACACATCACACACATTACATTAATCCCCTGGAAAGCAGAGTCTGCACCTTCCGGGGGCTTCATTGCCTTGTCTGGCCAGTGGAGCTATAAATGGACAATCTGGGCTAGGAGTGAAAAGTGGAGCATTAGATGTATAAATTTTTGTTACCTGCACAGCAAACAGACTTCAAATAAAGAGACTTCTCTACATCTATGTGTCCTGGATATGCGATCTACGTCTACCTCTATTTATGTAACAGGAAAGTTTTCATTGCCTGGAAAGGCCTTTGTGTGATCTGTAAGAAGTTAGCCTCAAGTCTGGCAAGCAGGCTTCCAAACAAGCTTGATATTCTTGAGTAAAGAAAAGAGCCCAGTGTTTGTTTTATTTCTTCATTAATATCTACAATGTTTGCCTTTTGCCATACAGGTTTCAAATAAATATACTTAGTTATGGACATTTACGTCACTTAATTTTCTCCTCTGAGTATGCATTTTGAGCCTACGAACAGGGCCAGAATAAAAGCAAACTGTTTTATCGTTTTTTTTTGGTTTTTTTTCCTTCTCTGTCTCTGACAGCCTCTTATCTCCTGAGATTTGCTATGCTATGAAAAGCCAGCTCCCAGTAATCCAGGTGTGCCTCATTTTAAGAGTTAGGAGATATTATAATGTTTATCAAAGGTTTTGCCTTGAAGGTACTCATGATAGGTCTGCTCTAAACAAAGTTTCTCTTTTGCTTTTAAAAATCATTTGCATGCACTTTTCCAGGAACAAGTTGACTTACTTTGTGTTGCTTGGAAGCTAGGATTTGTACTGAGGAGATAGAATGATCAGGAACTCTGAGGTGATTTGAAGGATCCCCTTGTCAGGCCCTTGCTGCTTAGTGATAAAATTCCCATGGGTCAGCATTGTCCTGACGTCCTTCCTGGCCAGACAGTTTCATCCTGTCAGGTGCTTCTCTGAAGGCTTAGAACAGGTAAAGAGGTGAGGTGTAGCCAGAGGCCTGGAGAAGCACAAGGAACCAGCCCAGCGTTGGGCTTTGGTTGTCCTGAGGACCAAGCTTGCCACTACCCCTGACTGGGTTTGAGACCTTGGGTAACTCTTGTAACTCCTACAAGGGTCGGTTATCTTACTGGGGAGGTAGAGCAGTCGCACATTTTTCCCAGGGTTGTGGTTAAGATTAAACTCTCTGCTTCTCTCCCAATTCTCACTTTTGTTTGGATAACTCCTGCCCAACTTTCAGTCCCCAGCTGAGATGTCACCTCCTCCAGAAGTCTTCCCTGGGTAAGATCCTCTTATGGGCCTTGCCTTCACTCCCCCCCCCCCATCGTAGCTCTTTTTCATGCCATGTTGCGTTGTCTTTTACCCCTTAGACTACAGACTCTGTGAGGACAGGAATCAGATATGTCTTGTATCTGGCATACATCATAGCACCTGGGCTCATGGTCTACTCTCCATATTTGTGGAATGGAATAAGTAGAATTAACACATGCAAAATACCTAGTGCATGTGTGGCCTATGGTGGCAATCCTCTTCCCATCCTTGCTCTTTCTTGAACACATCACAACTGTGGGCGGACTACAAATACTCTAATAGCTGTGTTTGCACACACAGCTGGGTTTCTCTTCTGCCCAAACTGATGCCTAAAGCTAAGACTTCTTCATTTCTCTGCCTCAATGGGCACATTTCTGTATAAAATTGCCTCCTGTTTGCATCAAATAGCCTTGTTTTAAAGATTTCTTGAAAATTTATTAAAAGCTTTTTAATGAGACCCTCTGAGAGAGATCCTCTTAGGAACCAAGCAGGATCTGGTGGTTAGATAATAAGACTCTGGACAAGGGAACCTCAATGGTGGGGAGAAAAGGGGACAGGGAACAGGAGAGAGAGAGTGGCTGCGTTAGATTTGAGTGGTAGGGAGGCCAAACCAGGGAGAGGGAAAGAGATTTAACACGAAGAACGCTGACCTCCCTAAATATTAGCAAGCTAAAATATTGAAAATAAGATGTGGCGGTTCACCACTGATGCTTTCTTCTGAGTAGAAAGCACAAGGGAGAGGAAGAGGCAGGTAGAGTTGTGGCAAAGAGGAAATAAAAGGCTGCTGCTATCCCCCCATTTAGCCTTGACACCAAATGGGCTCTGTCTTGGAACAAGGGTGGTGCTGATTTTTCCCATATTGCTTGGCCCATGGTTAGGTCATTGTGGTCTCACCTGAGCCTGCCCATTCCTGTCACCTGCCTCCCTCTGCTGAGTAAGGCGAAAGATTTTTCGGTGGCTGCAAAACTTGGCTAGGTTTGAAATGTTAGGATCTTTTGAGAAAAGTTGAGTTCTGTTGTCAATTCTAAGTTATGTTGACCATGTTTAATAGTAATGGTTAACTTCATGACAAAAATGACTGTGAGATGGTAATTCAAGTAATTCTCAGGCTATTTAAAGTAGCCGTGGATTTCTGGGAAATTCACTGAGGGAAGGGAAAGAGAAAAAGGAAGATAAGTCAGTATGCCCTCAGAGGATGGAAAATTAAGGAATTTTGCAGTCAGTTAAGTTAATAAACATAGTTAAACCACTTAAGCTAAGAGCTCAGTCTTAAGGAAAGGCATAAGTTGAGGAGAAATTTAAGGTTTCAATGACCTGGACTGAAGGGAGCTCCAGCTGAGGGGTTGAGTGGTGAGCACTCGGGTGCTGGGGTGAAGGAAATGGGTTCATTCAGTGGGGACATGAAGTGAAGGGAATGGACCAGCCAGAATGGACCAGCTGTCCTTCCCTTGCTTTAATCACATTTCCCAAATGCTTGTTTCTTTTTCTTTTTTGGTCTCACTAGTTTTATGTCTACTACCAAGTAAATCGACCTTCTTATATGTATTTGTGTGCTCCAAGGCCTGCGGCCCCCCAGTCCAATAGTCACCATTCTGCCCACCTTGCCCTGCACTTTTCACATGAAGAATTCCAGATTCCCAAATTGTTAGTCACCATTGTTAGCCACTGATATCTTCCCATTTTCCCTGACTCAGTGTACCTTCCTACCCTGCATTCCTTGAAATGCCACCTATGGAGATTCGCCTCCCTGTGCGTGCATAAGGCATTACATCTGGTTTCTAATACAAACACTTCCATTGACCAACTCCTTTAGCTTTATCAGCTTATCACCTCTGTAAATTAGCTTGCTGAATATTCCAGATCTAGGTACAGAGAGATGAGTGGGGACAAATGGGAAGGGATAGGTAATTTGGGAATCTGGAATTCTTCACATGAAAAGTGCAGGGCAAGGTGGGCAGAATGTGCTGTGATCAGCATAAGAACTGGGTGCCAGCTGTACCCTGGAGGTTGGCCAAGGACCACAGAAAGGAGACACATGGGCCTGCCAGAAAGGAATGGCCCTTCCTCTCGATCCACCCACCAGGACTGCCCTCCTCTTTAGATTAGGAACGGTCAAATGAGCTCGTCTGACTACCTAGCTGGATTGTTCATCCACCTACAGTGAGAAAAATGTTCTAATGCCTTGGACAACCTAATCACTTGAAGATATTCAAAAGATTGAAGTTTGAGGGGGATTCTTATTTATCTGTACTGGAAACAGAACTCAAAGGGAGAAAATGTCAAGGTTCCCTGTCGAGAGATGAAGGCAGGAAAATACAAGTTCTTCATCTAATGGAGTAGCCTCCTCAGTTTGAGGGGTGAGGAGGTGGATGTGAAAGAAAAGATTTAGGAGACGAGAGAGAAGGATTTCACTGCCTACGTCTGTGTCCTTGGCATCCTCCAGGTTGGGCAGCGTCCCGGGTGACAGTGCAGTTCTCCCAGTATTGGATAGAACCTGGCTGTGAGGCCCGCTGTCCTGTAAAGTCCCTCAGCTCCTCTAGGTCAGGCCCCTTGTCCCACTTCCTTGTTATTATTCTGAAGCTAACCACTCCTTAGTATTACACAGTCACTTGCTCATATTCATTGTTTACCAAACAATGGTAAACACACTAACATCTTATAAATGAAAGCATACTTTTCTAACTACAGTATTTTATAAAATGTAAATAATTTAATTAAAGTATAAATGAGAATCAGGACCCACTCTCTCTTCGTTTCCACCACTTGGATTAAGAGCGAGGGGACATAATAAGGCTTGCAATTCTGTTCCCAGCTTACATTTTCGTTTCCTTGGTCAACAGTTATTCAGTGGGTGCCGGGTGGGTGCCTGGCACAGTGCAGGGCACAGCAGTGTGCAAACTAAACACTGTACTCCCCCCGTGGGCACATAGGTTCTGTTGGAAAAGCAGAAATTGATCAGATAAGCACACCTCTTTATGATTACTATCTGTGATATGTGCTAAGAAGGGAAAACGCTGCTCACTCCCTTATTTTCCTGCAAAGTATAGAAACGGTGCTGATTTCAAAGCAATGCCAGACCTTGGATAGAACAGGCTGAGCTCCATGGAGGCCGCATCGAAAGGTTATTCTTCTGCTATAAAATTGGAAAGAGAAGAATGGGGATGAACTCAGTTGCTGAAGACTTGATTGGACAGTAAGAATTCTATTAGACTCAGGACAATATCCTTTTGCCTAATAAAGCGGCTAGTAATCCTCTTCTTGGGTCACTGAGCGTTCAGGTTAAACTGACAGGACCATGGCTCCAAATCTATGAGGCCGAGACATTTTTAAGATCCATCCTTGGAGAAAAATTAACTTTACAAAGGCTCCACTGAATTTCAGATGATATTAAACTGCTTTCCTTTCATCAGGAATAACTTTTAAATACACTAAAGTGAGTACTACTAGTAAAAAGAATTTAATTACAATAATAACTAGTGTAACAGTCAAAATAAAAAAAAATCTAATTAAAAGAATAATGGCTATAAAACATATTTTAATTCTTCAATGGGATTTTAAAAATGTATTTAATAAATTCTCAGGAAATTAGAGTTCCAAATTTTATGGCAAAATGATAAATTCTCAATACATATTAGGTGATGAGATTTTGTTTAAATTCCAGAGTTTATACAATAACTTTACTGTAAGTGGAGGTGGCCATTCAGTTCAAGTTCAAGTTGGGCGATGCCTACTGTCCTTTGGAATGGCTTGCTTTCCAAAAGATGGAAGAGGAAGATGGTTTTCAACCATACAAATAAGTAGCAGGTTTTAAGGACTTAGTCTTCATATGGGATCCTGTTTCTTTAGTCAGAGACCATGCCTATGACTTGCTATTGTCGCAGTTTGACAAAGTGTCAGATAACCAATCAGCAGTAGACCTGGTCTCCTCAAAGGACTTGTACCATACTTGGCAGCAAGTCCTATGTCTTAGACTTCTGTGTTCTCTACCCCTACCGATTATCAAGCCCAGCTTGATACTTTAAAGGATTAGTATATTGAAACGGTAAACTAATTCCATCTAAACGGCTAGCAAATGATTTAACATGTTACCATTTCTAGAAAAACACTGAGTTTTAACTGAACCTGTTTCCATTGCAATGTTCTATAAGTTTAGCTTAAACCAGCATCCCCGGGGGGCTTGTTAAAATGTGGAGCAGATTCCTGAATCCTGCCCCCAAAGTGTCCGACTCAGTCTCTCTGAGGTGGGGTGCCAGAATCTCAGGTCTAGCAAGTTCCAAAGTGATGTAAAAGCTGCTGGTATGGAATTCACACCATGAGAACAACTGTCCTGGCTCTCAGCCCTGGCTACATATCAGAATTGCCCCAGTAACTTCTAAAAAAATTATTGGGGAGTGACTGAGCCCCACTTCCTGAGATTGTAATTTAGTTGGTTTGGGATGGGGCTTGGGTAATGATATTATTAACAGCTCCTTGGTTGATATCATGCAGCAAGGTTGAGAATGAATGCCTTAATTCAGAAGCAGTAATAAGTGGGAATTATAGGCATTGGGGCTGGACTGAAGGAGAGCTGCTTTCCTTTTTTTCCCCCCTTTGGGAGCACAGAGGGCAAACCATATATTCAATCATCACCCTGACCTGATGGGACGTGTAGGTTGATTTGCATTATTTTAATATGATCAGCGATAAAGCTGAGGTTCAGGGAAATACATCGACTTGCCCACATTGCATGAGAAGATAACAGAAGCCTAGTGCTCCCTCTTCCTTACCTGGAGCATCTCGATTAGCCCCTGATGTGCTAGAAGGGCAGGACCTGGCATTTCAGGTTTCTCTCTTGTGTTGCCCTGTGTGGGATGACATCTCTCAGTGACTCAGTCTGTGCTGTGCAGAGATACTTGATTTACTTTGGAGAAGCTCGGCATCAAACGAAGTTACCATTTTCACTTGCAAGTCTGGTGTGTTTGTCAAGAAGATGCATTTAAGAAATAATTCAATCTCTCGTGTTTGCCTTCAAGTGATGGGAAAACATGCATATGAATTCAGCTTAATGATGAATCACCAGCTTAACATGGCCCCCGATTTGACTGACTCACTCAGTGTATGATTCATGAGTTGCTGGATTTGTATTGTTTGAAGATGGATTGCTCTGACTCCTGGAGGAGTTCAGTTTTCTTCTGAATTTTTTAAAACCACTGTTTACAGTTTATAAAAAATAAAACAAAAATACAAGTGATGAAAAATGAAGTTTTACACACTATGCACACATACACATACATCAAGGCTTTAGCAGGGAGAATGGTTGTGGCTTCTGAGATTATGGCTCTAAGGCAAAGTAGGTTATTTGTCCTGACTAGATAAATAATATGTTTTCTTTCTTGACAAATATGATTGATGTTTATGAGCAGCCATCCTCAGGGTATGTATTTTGAGTTGCTTCTCAGCAATTTGGATGAGTTCAAGTGATAGTTCACTCGTCCCTGCTTTTTTGGTCCCAGTGAGCAGTGGTAAAATTCACAAAGTGATTGTAAGCATTAACAATATAAGCAAACATAAGGATATCACGTACAACACATTAATGTATAGTAATAACACATTAATGTATGGTAATAATCATCTACAGTGACAGATGGTTACTAGAGTTACTGTGGTGATCACTTTATAAGGTATATAAATGTCAAATCACTATCTTGTACACCTGAAACTAATATAATATTGTATGTCAGCAATACTTTAATAAAAATAAATTTTAAAAAGTATATTAGCATTTTGAGTTCAAATTCCTTAGGCTTATATCTTGAATTTTGGCTTAGATAACAGGTTAATTATCAATACTTAAGGATATTTTTACTATTTTCTTTTCTCTCTGAGATGCACACAAATTAATTTCATGTTTTCTGGGTTCTGTTGTTCCCCATTCCTTCTAGCAGAGGTCAGGCATACACTTCAAACCTGGCTGCCTGCCCATGACTTTGTCCTTTGAAATAGTTACTATCTTTTACCTTGATGATCACTCGCACTGTGTTGAGAAGAAAATCTCTTTACAAACTAAATGGTAGGTTACTGGCTGGCCTGTGTAGCAGAAGGAAAGGAACTGAGGTGAAGCTGGAGTGTAGGTCAAAGCCCAGATCCTATAGTCATCAAGGCCATTGTAAGGAGCTTGGATAAACAAGCGGTCAGCAGACTTAGAAACTGTTTTGTTTGCTTGTTTTTTGTTAAAAAATATTTTACTTTGACATTTATTCTACCTTTTTTAAAGTAGGTAATTTAACTAAGAAAAAAAAAACCCTCAGAAATTTACAAAGCTATAATTTGATTCTTTCACTAAAACCAAAAGTGTAATATGAGTTACGTTGGATTCTCTGACTCAAATTTGGGCTGAGTACATCCATCAGTGCTTTCTGAATCCATTTAACTCCCACAAGTCCCTGTATTTGAACTCAGTGGGCTAATCCATTTCTTTGAAAACTGGGCAGAAACATCCCCCACATGACTCAGTAGATGCTCACTTCATGTCTACTTTCTTTCTTCTGGTTCGCCAGGAAGAATCACAAAAGAGATGAATCGACCGTAAATGGAGGAGTGTGAGTCTGTGCCCATTATCCTCAGGCGTCCATGGAAACACTTGTAGCTTAGAACTCTTATCCAAAGGCCTTTTGTTATTTCAGGGGCAGCACTACATACACAATGACTGTGGGGTTTTGATTGCTTCAAAGAGCCTTTGCTGTTCTCTAGAAAGAACGCAGCTGCCTTAGCAATGGCAACGCCGCTCTGCGTATAAAATGCCCTCCAAGTGAGCCCAAGCTGTTACATTAATGTCCAAGTGAGCAACCTTTATAACAGTACTTTTTATCAGAGCGATTATCCATGGCTCTAGAAAGTAAATCCGTATTACCTTGTCTTAATAACATAAAGAATGGAGTTCAATAAATCGTTGAGTAGCTTTATTGACAAGTTACATTGTGAGACTCTTCAGAGGGTGCAAAGATGACCCAAGCTGGAAAAAACAAGTAAGGACTGGATCTATTCTAGAGCACACGGGGTAGGGTGCTCTTACAGAAATGATGTGGGGCAGGGTGAGAGGAGATGGAACAGTAAGACAGGAGTAAGAGAATGGTAGAAATCCAGTAAACTGCATGACTTGCATACATTTTTTCCAACAAAAGAAGTAATTGTAGTGAAGCTAAAGCAATTTAATTCCAATCATGGAATTTGTTATTGAGCTGCTCTCTGATAACAGGTGGCAACGTTTGTTATAGGATCAGAGGGAAAGGAGCCAGTAGAAACCGCTTCTGGCACCTTCTGACCATCTGCAGTTACCTCTTAGATTCCTATTAAATGACAGCATCTGATCTGCAAAATTAAGTGTTCTTTTAAAAAGTGAGTAAGAGGAAGAAAGAAGCAGTTAGAAGAAAAAATGAGCGCTTATGCAAAATCAGCCTTTGAATCAGAGAGGCACAGAGAAGCCATTGAAGGATTAAGGATGACCTTCTCTGAGGACATGCTGCTCTTCTCCTAGACTCCTGCCACACCGCCCAGCAATGCAGAAGCCAGTCCCAAGGCTGAGGTCGTGTGAGTGCTGGGACCTGGGGTCTGCTGGCCCAGGGCTCTCTTGGTAGCATGCGCTGAAGCCCTGCTTGTGGCCTGTTCTGCATCTGGGCTGAGTTGCAAGGCAGCTCTGCCTCCACTAGGAAACTAGTGGGAAGGGCCTGGTACCTGGATGTACCTTCTCTGTGATTCCAGCGCTGTTCCTCCAGCTGGCTGCACTTCGTCTCTCAGCATCAGTGTCCTAGAAGGGCTGTTGTGAGGACTACGTAGGAAGTGTCCAGAATTGCGCGAGGTTTTGATAAATGGTGGTGATGGGCACACTATTGATGATGATGATGATGGTGATGATGATGATGGTAGTGGTGATGAAGAGGAGGGGAAGGAAAAGGGGGAGGATAGTGACAAGGAACAGGACATGATGATTACAAGAACCAAGCATTGGCTAAGGCTGGCTTTTTACCTAAGTGTTGGATGAATCCAGCTCACTACCCAGATGAAAGTATTTTCTTCATGGCACTGAATTAAATCAGACAGTATACATACATGCTGTCATGTCTAACCTCGTATTAAAACTCATAAAAACAAAGAATGGCAATCTTCAAACCAAACTGATTTATTACAAAACACATTTGGATAAAATAATTTTAAATTAGATTTTCTTTACTTACAAATACTTTTTTTAGGAATGAGAGAGAATTTGTCATAAGTAGGGTATTTTCAACATTCTGAAAGAACAGGAAATCATGTAAAAAAATTAGCAGGTAATCTTCGCTTTTGGCTATTTTCTGCATAATAAAATAAAATAATAAAATAAAATAAAATAAAATAAAAAATAAAATAAAATAAAATAAAATAAAACATTTTTGCAGGTGGAACTCCTAATAGTATCTTTTTCTGAGAAGTCCTCAAATGAAGGCACTAACTTCATGGTAGTGGGTAAGAAAATTGAGGATCAGAAAGAGTACAGAACAAACCTGTAGTTTTCATTTTAGAAACCCTCTGGGGGTAATTTATATATATTTTCATATATATATATAAAATTTTTATAAATTATATATATAAAAATTATAAAGTATGTACCAGGTAGGCAAAAGTAGGTTTATAGTTGTGAGAACGTGAAATACAGTTTATTCTTGTATTATAATTTATTGATTATTTTATTATTTTCGATACTAACAATTGAAAACCTACTTTTGCCACACCCAGTATATAAATTACATATATTCTTAATTTGAATATACGTATTCTAAGATCATATTGCAAGTTTGATGGAATTTTGCACTAGTCACATTGCTGCTCATGTCTCCTTCAGTGCTTACCAAGTAGTATTATACTTGTTTTCTTTTCCATTGGACTGTGAGTTCTTTGCAAAATGGTTTATCAGTGTAGGATGCAGTGGAGAGCCTGGGCAGCAAAATTGTAGTTAATTTATAATTATATTCCCTCGGCTGAGTCCAGTTTGGCACATAGTAGGTGTTCAATGAGTGCTTGAATGAATAACTGAGTAAATGATTGAATGAAATATACTTTTGAGAGACTTGCAAATACCTATTCTTGAAATGGGAAGAAGCAACATGCTTTCCTTTATCATTTCCCCCCCAAATACAAAATTTGGCCTATGGTTGGCATAGGCGAGGCTGGTGGCAGCCCACTACATTCCAGGACTGTGTTATCTTGTACCCAGGTTGCTGTGAATGTGGCCTGAAGCAGCTGGCAAACATTGTGAGACCAAATACCAACACGGCTGTAAGCCAGCAGACACCGTTATGAAGGGAAGAAAAGCTCTGAGCAAACTTAATAATACATTTCAAAATTTCTGTCAAGTTTATCAACTCCTTAAAACTCAAGAAAGTTATAATTTTGAAAAAGCTTTATTTTGCAACTTGTATACTGACAGTTGAGTACAAAGCAGTGAAACTGGTAATTAAGGTTACTGAGAGTAAAATTCGCATGTAAGGTTATTAGAACTTTTGAAGGAGTAATGTGCTCGTGGAGATAAGCTTTATTGCAGAAAACTGATTAACAGGTTTATCGTCTGTATAGTAGATGTTCTTGCTGCGTGCCTAGGCTACGGAAAAATAAGATGGAAAAGACACTTGAAACATGTTCCCTTTCGCATTCCTTGATTATGTCTTGTTTGCCTCAAATCTTTATAAATGGATAGGATAATGTCTGGAAACTTTCCCTTCTGTATCTCGAGATACAAATATTGTTTCCTATGGTCTAAGTCAGCATTATTTTGCAGCACTGTGTAAGTTATTTTGAATAAGTTTATTTTCCTTGGTCACTCTGCAGACTGTCGTCAGCTGTAAATCATCACAGACCACATTTCAGATGTAAAGAAAAAAAAATGAAGAAATGAAGCCTGAACATAGGATGTGGATAATCTCTTTCAAGTATCATTCTTTCAAGTCAGGCATTCCTAGTGGGTGAAAATTAATTCTTAAGACATTTTTATGATTCTAAATTCCCCCCATCAAATGAGTAGGAGACTTGGACTGTCTCCAAAAACAGAATAGCAAATGTCTATTATAGTATGCTTCAAGGGAGAGTGTCTTTGAGGAGAAAGCCATGACTATTCAGAGCAGAGGACTGAAACTGTGGCTGGCAATCCATACCCTAGGGAGTAAAACCTACAGCCTAACTTCCCTTGCTGAACATTTTCATACCATCCAATTTGTTGATTATCTCCTGCTGGCACAAGAAAAATCTGAGTAGAAGGAACAAGAAAAACTACAGGAAAGAAACTTGAGCCTAATTAATTCTATTAGGCTTCACCTTATCTAAGGTGGCAACAAATTATGAGGTAGTTGAAAAAATCCCATCCTTTATGTTATATAGTCTTATCAGGGTTCCTGTCCTGGCTCTGACACCTAAAACCCTTGAGCAAGTCACTTAGACACTCTGAGACTTCGTTTTTCCATCTGCCCTATCAACCAATAGCATTATCGCAAACATTAAATGAGATAACATATATATACATATATATATATAAAATTGCTTTCTGAAGTACAAAAGGTTGTGTAGGTATAAGGTAATAATTTTCTAAGTTATAGTAAATTATATCTTGTGTGCTATGGGAAAGCCTATAGAAGAATTTTTTTATTAAATTAACATCATCCTAGATTTCTTCTTTTTGGCACATCTACTTTACCTTAAAGAAGATTCCTTGGTAATCTGGTTAGGAAATTTTCAAAGCAGCACTAGAATTATTTTTTTTCTCTTGAGCATCTATAATCATTGTGTAAAAAATGTCTTCTGGGGCCCCACAGAATTGAACAAGAAGCCAGCAGACCTAGCTAGGTCTGTGTACAAATCCATTATTAGCTGTATGACTTTGGGCAGGTGCTATTACCTCTCTGAGCTTGTTTTCCAAACACACAAACACACAAAAAATAGAATTAGTGCTATCCAACTTGTTTTTCTCCCAGAATTGTGGAAAGCAAGTGAGAAAATGGACATAGACCACTTAGTGAGCTATAATAAAACTCTGCTCAAGAATAACATTCTGCATTATTTCTCTGACACTACTAATAATAGTTTGTTATACTGTAAATAGACTTGACTACAATAAAAATAGCTTTTCATATTTTGGGTTATTTTTTTCAAATATACAGTTAAACAAAGCCATTGTATGAATGCTGCATATAAAGGCCAACAAGAAATAGAACTAAAATATATAACATCTTAGCTTTAGCCAAATAGCTACTCAAATGTAAGTGGAATGCATTATCTCAACATAGCAGAAGATGGCCATTAGCTGCTTGGCTATTATTGCTAAACATAGTTTTCCCTAAATATAAAATTATCTCAGTATTATAAGTAATCATTTCAAACTTCAAAACAACTTGGCATAGATGAGTTAGCTTATTTTATATCACCTAAGATGAAATGGGAAAGGAAAAATTTTCCAGAAAATCCAGACAACTAATACAAATAACAACACATTACTCCATCTATTCAAGTTTCATGGCATTTCTTTAGTTTCCTGTTAAAGTTCATGCCATTTCTGAATCAAATCACCATTCAAAAGGCTCTTTGGCCTGGGATTATCCAAACAGCCTGTAATGATCCAATCAATTGGATAATTGGTGAGTAAATATCAAATTTTCTTTGTCCTATGCTGGTATAACTGCACAAAGAAAGCGAAATTAGTTTCAAAACAAAGAAAGATTCACACAGAAAGAGCAGCTCATAAGGAAAATTATTTTTTTCTCAAATAATTTGGGTCTTTGACATTTTCAATTTAAGAAACAAAAGCGTTTAGTAAATTAAAATTACATATTCATCTTTTCTCTCCTGTGTGCTTCTAAAATAGCTTACTGCTAAAATGCCTTGAGGTAATATTCTGACAGGTTTTGTGGAAATACAGGGTGTCCCCGAAAGAATGTATACACACTGAATAATTATTAATTCCAATGGGTTAAATTTGAACAGAAAGAAACATAACCAAGCTATCAAAAAATGTATGTGTATACATTTTTTGGGGGGGTCACCCTATATATCCTGTTACCAAAAGTTATATACCATATGCTGTTGGGCACCCTGATATTGAATAGTTTTCATTGAACTTTGTAGGAAAGAGTCATAAGCAATGTCGGAATGTTTTGAACATGTAACAGGGAATCAAGTGGAATGTTAAATAAACTGAAGGGCTCATTTTGAATGTGCCAGTTTACATCACTTCAGTTCTGGGTAGCAAGAGTTAGTGATTTCACTTATTATCAACTAAACACTCTTTCCAGTCTCTCTCTTTAATAGGCAGCATCAATCATGAAGACTTAATTCTGCCATTTATCTTCATATGTCTCAAAGGTATGAAGAAAGATCAGCTAACAGCTCATGAGTAGTACAGACTTCAAGAAGGAGAGTAGAGCATTCTGTTGGCATAGCAGGGTGTCTTCTGCTGAGCCCTAAAAAGAGTACGGAACCAACCTTGGCAATCCAAGATTGAAATGTTTCAAACACAGGGCAGATTGTGGACATGAGGTGAAAGCCTCTTGCTGGCAATAATTTATCATTGGCATTTGAGGGAGAGACCAATAAACATGGTTGAAATGCACTTTGATTATGGTTATATATGAAAGTCACAAAACTGACTGCATCACTGGACTCTGTGGGATAGAAAATTAAATATAATATTTGGATTATCAAAGATAGTGAATAACTGGGGTTCAGTTATATAAATCTGCCAATAAGCACTAAACTTGCCATCAAGAGTTCTCAACTTGGATTTCCAATGCTAAGCTGCCTATAAAATAAAGATCACATGATATAGATTCAGTGAAACCGAAAGTAGGCCACAAGAACTTTCCATGTGATGAACACTAAGCAGGATTTGTCAATTGGATCCTTCCATTTGATGGTGGTCCTCAGTTCTTGAAATGCTTGTAACTGAGGCCTCCTAAGTGAAGAAATGCAATCGTATTCTGTTACTTTCTTCCTTGCCTTTGTTCTGTCTTTACTTTGACAAGGGCTCACTGAAAGCAGGCCAGGAATTTACCCAATTCATTTAGTTTGAGACAATTAAAACTACAGCTCTAGTTTAAAATCCCAAATTGTTACACTCCTGTGTTAGTTACATCAAGTGAAGCATCACTGTGGGATACTGAAGATGGCCTTTGGCCCCCACTGGCCTCATGTTTCTTAAGGTTTTGCTGGGAAAATTCTTTTGGCCTTTCCTGAGATTTCTGTGGCAGCGCTTTTGTTAACAAATGCTTCTGAAACTTTCATGTGCATACAAATCACCTTGGGAATTGCTAAAATAGACTGTAATTTAGTAAGGGCGGGGCCTGAGGTTCTACTATTACAAGAAGCTTCTAAGTGATCATGCTGGCTCAAGAATAGACTTTGAGTTAGCAAGGCACTAACCTTTTTCTCCATCACTTACTCCACCCATGGGAGGAAGACTGATTTATCTAACTGGTGAGATAGCAAGAAGCTGACATTTCTTCATCATGATCCTCCTGTGAAGGGAGTTATGGGGCAGAGGCTGCTTGTTAAGTGTGGCCACCTCTTTTGCTCTCTCCCTTTGCAGCTGCCCTGCCAAGGAGTGGATTTTCTTTTCCATCTGGCAAAATTCCCTGGGCAGTTTCTGCCTGTGCGAGCAGGAACTCTACAGCTGGGACTATGAGAGTCAGGTCTGGAAAGTCAGTGGACTTGGTGAGGCTGCATATCAGGAAGCCCCTTGGGATTCGTTAAAGAGTAAAAATTCAACCAAGTAAATCTAAACACCTAATTGGCTTTATTGAGTGATTTATGAATTGGGCAGCATCACATCTAGAAACTGAGAGGTGCTATAGGCAGAGAGAGAGTGGAACAAGGAAGTTAAAAGGGTAGATTATTTTCAGGCAAGGTTACCTTCCCTTAGAGGAAGGCAGGGGGTCTTATCAGGCAGATACCTGACTAGTGTTAACCAGGAAATTCCAGACTGATTGGTTTAAAACTCTACTCCTGAAACTGCAGTTTGGCTAGGTAGTCAGTCTTGGTAGGGTTTATCAAAAGTGACTCCATTTTGGGCCTGTAACTTCTTTTTTTAACAAGTCCAAATATTGTTTTTAATCCAGCTCCACCAGCAATAAGACTGAACTTCTGATCCTTCCTTTGAATCCTATGTATGTTTCTCAGTTTGTCCTGAACCCAGTAGGGAGAGGAAGATAACTGGTCCTTTAAATTCCAGTGAATGCTGTAGAAACCCAGGCCTCCTGATAGGGAGCTCATGATGGCCTCTTGGATATCAGAGAGTAGTTATCTACTGTGTGGAAACTTCAGCTCCCTTTCCCATGAGGGTCAGGAGGAAGGCAGGATGAGGGTTATTTTGAATAGGGTTTTTAGAATGGGGTCAACTGCCCTGATGTTACTGAGCTTCTTACATCTTCAGAACCTGTTGAACAGGTTTAGATTCCCTTTAGGCTGCAATTCAGATTAAAAGAGAGGCTTGTTTTACCTATGGACTCCCTGGGAAAGCTTTGGGGCTCAGAGCAGAGCATAGAAGTGTTGAGCTTCTTGGTAAGGGAGGACTTGATGCTATTTTAAGGATGTTAGAGGCTCCAAGATTTAAGCCATTACAACAATGGCTCAAGTCTTTTAAAAATTCTATCCCATTGGGTCTCCTCTTTGGACACTTTGTAGTACCTAATTACGCCTTTTCCACCAGCTTACAAGTTTGCCTGTCATTCAGTCTCACATGGTGACATTACCTTTAATCTGTATCTGACCAAAAGTCTAGACCCTCAAGTAACCATCTCCAATTGCTCAGTTTTGTATTCTCTTTTATGGGAATTATCTTGATCCAGATGAGCTTGAAATGGGAGGATTTGGGGCATTTTAAAAAATTTGTTGGTTATAGTGTCAGCTAGACCAAGATTCAAATGTCAGCCCTGTCAATTAGTAGCTAGATACTTTAGAGTCCAGGGCTTATTTAACCTCTCTGAGGTCCTGTTTATTCATCTAAAAGGTGAAAAAAATGTTTAGGGTTAAATGAGATAGCATAAAGTATCTGGCATGGAGTACACACCCAACAAATGGTGGCTACTATTATTAATGTTATAGCATTTTTCAAACTTCGCTGACTTATTCTATAATCTTCAGGAGAGCAATACCTTTCATATCTACTTCCTGCCATAACCCCTGGAAAATACACATATACACCCATATGTTTCCTGAATTCAATTGCTTGCTGGTCCTAATATCAACTTATATAGATAAAGTCAAACAGTTATGTGCCTCAAGACATCACATACACAATTCAGGATTATCTGTTGCTCTACTGCTTTTTTCCATTTTTCTGGATCTTTGATGTAGCGTTATTACATGGCAAGATGTCTCTGAGGATTTATCATTTGTGATCAAGAGCAATTCTAAAAATTACAGTCTTAATAGCCAATTTCAGATAAGGGAGCTCACACAGCAGATAATTTGAACCTGTCCATATTGAAGGAGAATAGATACTCAAGCTTGGAAATAAGATGTTACCTCTTATGATTGAAAACATTAAGCAAGTTATTAAGAACATTAAAATGTGATCTGGCAGCTAATAATATGTGTAAAGTAGTGTGTTACAATGAGAAACATCCTTCCCTTCTTTAAATGCCCATAAGGAGGGCACATAACCAACCTTCTAAACTTGTTACTTGTTTCAAATTCTTTGATAGCATTTGCTGCTGTCCTATCTTCATGGAAAAGAACACATATGGGAACCAACAGTAGCATTCACTTTTAAATTCACTTTTGGTCAACAAATATGGTTATAACCACTCAGAGCCAAAGCTCTGATTTCATAGAGAATCAAGGGGCATATATAAATAGCAAGTTTTTTGTTTTGTTTTTGAGGTAGGGATGGGGAAGGTAATGACATTTTATTAAGATTATTAAGAGTATAAAAACTTGAACTGTTGGAGAAATAGCTTTTTTTTCTTAAATATTTGATCCAGACCAAGAAAACACACAAACTTTTAAAGAGGAAGTGATTTAAGATAATTTGGCAATTGGTAGAAATATGTGCTCCTTCAGGGCAGGGCTCTTCATCTGTTTTGCTCTCTGACATGTGCCAAATACCTAAAATAGTTCCTGACACTCAGCAGGATTTAAAAGATATTTCATAAATGAGCTTATGTACCAGTGTTTTTTTTTTTTATATATGACCAATCATGTTATTAATTAGGTCATCAAAGGAAGAAATTATTGTTGTTAATCATCTTAGTGCAGAGCATTTAATCTGTTTCTTCACTTGACAAATTGCTGACTTCTTTAACTCTTCTTAAAAACAGAATAAAATAGAGATTTCTATTTTCACCAATGTGACCGAACATTTACTTCTTTTTTTCTTTTTACTTTTTAATTTTACAATTATGGTTGACATTCAATATTATATTAGTTTCAGGTATACAGCATAGTGGTTAGACATTTATATAACTTACGAAGTGATTCCTCTGATAGGTCTTGCACCCACCTGACGTCACATATACTTATTACAATATTATTAACTATATTCTCTATGCTGTATTTTTCATCCTCATGACGATTTTGTAACTGCCTTTTCAGCCAGTCCCCCAACCCCCCTCCCATCTGGCAACCATCAGTTTGTTCTCTGTATCTATGAGTTTGTTTCTGTTTATTTATTTTTTGTTTGTTTATTTTGTTTTCTGGATTCCACATGTAAGTGAAATCATATGGTATTTGTCTTTCCCTGTCTGATTTATTTCACTTAGCATAATACCTTCTAGGGCCATCCATGTTGTCACAAATAGTATGATTTTGGTTTTTATGACTCGAGTAAAATTCCATTGTATATGTGTGCCACATCGTCTTTATTTATTTATCTACTGATTGGCACATTTAATCCATTTACATTTAAAGTAATTTTGATAGGTATGTAGTTATTGACATTTTATTCATTGTTTTCTGATTGTTTTTGTAGTTCTCTGTTTCTTATTCTCTTGCTTTCTTCTCTTGTATGTTGATGGCTTTCTGTAGTGTTGTGTTTGGATCCCATTTTCTTATTTCTTGTATATCTCTTGTAGATTTTTGGTTTATGGTTACCATGAGCTAAAGCTATGTTTATAGAAGTCTATTTTAAATTGATGATCTTTCAAGTTCAAACACATTCTAAAATCACTATCATTTTACTCATCCCTCCATGTTTATGTCATTATTTTTTACTTCTTTTGTGTGTGTTTGTATGTATCTCTTAATTTACTGTTGTAATTACACATGGTTTTCCTGCTTTTGTCTTTTAACCTGTGTACTAGCTTTAGTGTTGGTTGATCCATAGCTTTTATTATGTGTTTGCCTTCGTCAGTGAGAATTTTTTCTTTGATACATTTCCTTACTCATATTTTTGTTGTTCTTCTCCAAGAAGTTCCTTTAACATTTCTTGTAATACTGGTTTGGTGGTGATGAACTACTTTAGCGTATTCTCGTCTGGGAAGGTCTTTATCTCTCCTTCAGTTATGAATGATAGCCTTGCTGGTAGAGTAATCTTGGTTGTAAGCCCTTGTTTTACATCACTTTGAATATTTTGTGCCAGTCCCTTCTGACCTGAAACATCCATTTCTTTAAATGAAGAGAAATGGGAGAACACACTCAAATTAAGTTCAAACCTAATTGCTACTCAGCTCTGCCCACTCTTGACATAGGCGGAGACAATTAGGCAGCTCTGCTCAGGGCCTCTCCTCCAACAATGATTCAGGGATTTGACCTGCTTTCACCCTGAAACTCTCTATTTTGGATGGTTTTGCTTCTAGCCACATTAACAGCAGAGAGGAAATGTGGACAACTCACAAACACCTTGTTTTGGGCCAACAGAAATACACTACTTCGACTCACATCCCCACTGGTGGGAACTCAGTCACATGATTTTGACCTCACTTCAAAGAAGGCTGGGAAATGTAGTAAAATACAGTCTCTTCTGCAGCAGGTATGAATCTTGGCAGTTTAGACTTGATGTTGCTATGTGGTTTAAAATGTAAATTGTTTCATTTTAGATGGGGAATCTGGTAGTGGGCCAGGTGAGATTCTGTCATTTGCATATACTGGTATATTTTATTTCTTCAGCCAATTGAAAAATGATTCCAGATTTTTATTTTCACTGATTGGCATTTCTCTTGGTCCCATTTAACTGTATCCCTTCCAATAGGCTAGTGGCTTATTATCAGTTCCCATTGCTTTTCTCTACTTTTATTAACAGAGTAGTAAACTCTTTGATTTCCTTGACACTGGTTCCAACCGGCCCTACTGGGATGGAGTTTGGACAAGTGTGTCATTAGTTTTCTTTAACTGATCCTGGAACTTGGCTAATTATGTTTTCATAGCAGGTATACTTTGTTTCCAGAATACAGATTGAGAAACTAAAAATGTTTTAGTCAGCAATTCAAGAGAACATTTAAAGGTTAATAAACAACAACAGCAGTGATAGCAAGAACAAAAAACAAGAACACACGATTTTTTGTCCTTGAAGGCATGAGGTCAGAGCACACCTTTCCTGGTGCCAAGTCCTTGCTTACCTTGTCATACACTGAATAGAGTGGTTTGAGTGGTTTTGTAACTTGTATCTCTCCAGGTCTCAAACTGTGGTTTTATTGGTTGCTTTGTCTTTTTTATTAACCTGAGCACTTTTTTCTATATTAATAGAACTGATTTGCAACAATGGTTAAACATATTTCCTTATTCTAAGTTAAAGTCATGATCAAATTACTATGTGATCCTCACCTCTTCACCTTGTGTACAGAGGCTCTTGGAGCCTGACAGATAATCCCTGAGGTCTAGAGAATCTGATTTGCATGGGAAATTTTGCTTAAGTTGTTTTAAAATAATTAATGACCTCAAATATAAGGGTAAGCTGCCACTTTCTCGTCTTACTTCTCAGCAGGTTGCACCAGGCCTTTCTCCTATTTTTATTATGTTAGTTTTGAATTTCTAAATCCAAGAGCAATTTTGAATATAAAAACTCTGGCTTTGAATTTTCTGGATATTTTCTTATTTTAGAAAATTTAGAACCTTGGATATTTATGGCTTTCTTCTTTGGTTATATTTTGAATATCTCCTAGATGACCTTGTATAAATATTTTGAGTTAGATGCATGTCTACACATAGGAAACTTGTTGGCTTTCATGTTTTCTCACATTTTTCTACTTAAAGTCATCACAGTATTTTTACTTCTAGACATTTCCTCTATATATGCTGTGTATTTTTCTATACTGAACCATCCTGCATTTTAGACTAAGTGTCACAAGCTATTGAGAAGACAAAGGAATAATTGTAGTAATCCAGGAATCTCCAGGGTTCTAACAATTGGGCACATTTGCTTCTCTCACCCTCAGAAGAGTGATGGTAGAAAAGAAATAGAAATTGAGAAAACAATGTGACAAGTTTAACGTAAATACATGTTATGAAGATCTGATAAAAATAAGTAAAAAACCTTGGAAGTTGTTAATTTGAAAAATGTATAACATTGCACATGAATCTACTTGGAAAATTTTTGGCTCAGTGATAATAGATTTTGTGATATGCTAAACACAACTTTCTTTTTAGGTGGAGGGCAGGAGATGGAAGGGAAACCAAGGAGTAGAAAGAAAAGAATGGTTAGATCTGATTAATTTCTAAGCAATACAAGATTGCTGTCTTGCTGTAAACCTGCTTCTCTCAAACTAATTTCAGGGGTCACCAAACAACACCCATAATATGTTCTGTTGTATGCTAGTCAATCCTACTGATTTACTCTACTGACCAAGAGGCAAGTGGTAGATAGGCTGGTTTCCTACCAAGTCTGTTTCCACCATTTTCTTTAGAAAAATAATTTCATGCTTTAGTTTGGAGTGGCGATGGCCCAGAATTAAGTGCAACTAGTGGTGACCATGTGACCTAATTTTAGAAAATAAATAAATAAATAAATAAAGTCTACTGGTGGAGCTTCTAGGAAATAAAACCTGACTTCTTCTAATAAAAAAAGGAAAATCTCAGCGGCCATGTGTCTTTTGTCCTTTGTCCTTCCTCCTTCTTCCTGCCTGGAGTAAGAACTTTATACTTTGAGGCACAGCAGCTGTCTTGTGATCATGAAGACAAAGGTCACATGTTAAGGATGACAAAGCATGATATAGAAGGAGGTTGGTCCCTGAACTGTTGTCTTAGCCTCAGACTATTTGCCTGTAGTGTCCTTGTGAAATGAGCTCGATAGGCTCCTGTTGTAGAAGTTGCTGTAGTTGGTTTCTGTTCCATGCAGCCAAATGCAATCCTAAATGACTCAGCTTAATTAAATAGTGGTTTTATAAGCTCTACAGTAGAATCCTTTCTGATACTTCCATGGTGAGACCCACTGTTCTATCATGTGCTTCTATCTGTGCATAGATTTGGCATTACTAATATACAAAGGCTAAAGTCATCATGAGGGGTATCTTGTCTCTGGGACTGAAACAATTGACAGGAGGAAATGAAAATGCAAAATGTTTGATCATCTTGTTTTCAAAGCCCCCTAACTGCTCTTTTGGAAAATAGTTTGGAACTTAGTCCTTCCCTGTTCTTTAGATCCATCCTATGCCACCCTTGACACCCATCTCCCACCCTGCCCGCCTTTCATTCTGGGTTATCACAAATGCATAGTTCTCTGGAACCATTTTACAACCTATTTTAGAACTGAAAGGACCTTAGAGATGGTTATTTTAATTTTATCATTTCATTGAAGAGGAAATGAGGAGAAAGGATAGTAAGACAATTGCCCACATGAGAACCTCCAAATAAAATAAGATTTATTGGCAGTCAGTTGTATGTGACAAGTACTAATTACAATGACAAACATGTATGGTGTTTTTACTTTATGCCTGGTCCAATCCTAAACATCATTCATGTCTTATCAATATATTATCGTCTCTGACTGCCCCAGAGAGGCAGTATCAAAAAAAATTGTTTGATCCTGTATTTTAGAAACTTCACTGTCTTTGTTTTTCACACTTTGTTTTCATACCATTCATGATAAATACTCATCAGATAATTAAAAAAGAAACATGATTTCGTGGTTTATCACAAACCCATCAAGACCCTGAGATCAGACAGGAGTGGGGTTTCCTGTGTATGTTTTAACAATTTGGTAAAATTGCTACAGGTGAATACAAACTACTTCTATTATGGATTTGGGACAGAGCAATATGTTGAATTTAATGCATTCATGCACAATTGTCTGTGTTTGTTCCAAACTTTCTATAGCTGAGCAGAAAGCTTGATAGAGTTGGTGCTGACAAACAATGCTCTCCATTTTCCAGACTTATACATATAAAAATGAAAACCTTTCCTGCTCTTTCTAAAGGTCAAATGCATTACCCTGAAGGGCATCCTTTTAAGCCAGATTTCAAGACATTCTTATCAGCGATGAAGACATTTTTCTAAAATAATAAAAAACATTCCAGTGACTGCTCTGTGTTATGTCAAAGTTCTGAGAAAAAAATGATGGCAGGTAATTATGCAAATGAAACCTGCTCCAGCTGTGCTAAATATTAATGATAGTCATTGTGTTTTATGATTCACTGTTGTGCTCAGATCCATTCACATGTTTGTTACTCCCTTTCTGAGCAACTGCAGAAGAGCACAGTGACCCATTTTCAGCATCATATTCAATAATAATGAACATCTGCAATAAAGTCTATAATATGACACAAAGTACTTGTATAATAAATACTGAAAAATCAGGAGATAGGCTGAAAATATGCAATTGTCTCACTTGTTAATGCTGGACTTATCTGCAGCAATTAGAGAACATTTAACTTGATCAAATTCTAACACTGCAATTCCTGAGTCTGGTTGTGATGTATATCTGACCTCTCCAGATGGTGGATTTATTAATTAGAGTATTAAAAAATCCATGACGAAGTGCTAAGTATTTTTTTTTTTTAAATGCTGCTAGTGTCTCACTGAGAAGAAAAAGGAATGTCATATGATTAACTTCATGTTGGGTACAAAGGTATTTAATCTTTCTTAAGGTTCATAGCAGATAAATGAAAATAGTCTATGTCATTCTTAATGTGTTCTTCATTTTGATATTCATAGATATTAATGATTTATTATTTTTGCTACTTTTTGTCATTTGCTCTAAGATCTGTTTGTGCTATTTATCAGCAAAATGTGACTTTGAGCAATTCAATCTCTTTAAGATCCCAGTTTCTACACTTAGATTCTATAAAATGTAGGCAAGGTATACTGTCACAAGGGGTTGTTATGAGGATCAAATAAGATAAATAAAAATGTTTAACACAATGTCTGGCTTATATCAAGTTTTTGGTGGGATCTGAACTAAGCCACTGCTCTTTAGAAAACGGAGGTAAAAGCTCAAAGTTAAATGGAGAGAATGTCAACACATAGAAAACCTCTTTTCACGATATTTTGCTCCCTTAATCCAAATTCAAAGGGAGAAATGCCAACAAAATTCTGTATCACTATCCTTATACAATTAACTTTAGGAAGGTTAGTGGGAACTTGAAATACATTTGAATTAGTAAAATGAGCAGTTGCTATATGCTGTATGATTATAGCTAATATGAATTTCCTACCCAACTTTTAATGATAAGAGATGTCACATTGTTTTACTTTAAAAATATCAAATTAAATCTGACTCTGAGCCTCTAGTCTCTAAGCTGTCACGTTTTGGATCCCTGGGATCATACCAGGACCTGCATGAAAAATGAGACTTTGAAGCATGGTGGAGGCTCTTTACCATCGCTGGTTTCAGGCCTGGTCCTTCACTCTATTGGAACACAGACCCCATATTCAGATCCTCCTCATTGCCTCCTCCTTCATCTCACTTGGCTGGTGCCCCCTGAGCCTTGCTGCCCCATTCTCTCAGGCTTGGATGATATACCATCTGATAGCATGTGGGATGTGCTTTCCTGAGTGACACCAAGGGCATGGCTGGTGGTGAAATATAGAAGCTCAGGGGAGTTACCTCCCTATGAGGTGAATCCTGACCATTGAGAAATGGGTGATGGGAGGGAGCCAAGATCAATGACCTGTTTGCTTGCTCATTTGTTTTTTGCTCTCATGGACAATTCATCCTTGCAAACCACCCTGGAGAAGCCCCTCAGGCCAAGTGGATATGTCTGCTGAGCAACCTGCCATCTCTCTCCTTGGCTTCTGAAGTCATAATCAGCCAGTAATTCATAGCATCACATTATTTCGTATCTTTCCTTGTCTCTTCTCCCTTTTTCTTAGCCTTACTGCCCTGGGCTTGCATCTTCCAAATAAAGTTTTGCCATCTTAATCTTTGCTCTGGGCTCTGCTTTATAGAAAACTGAGCTGAAACTTCCCACTGCTATTCCCCATCATGTGCTGCATGGAAGTGGAGCATGGCTCTTTGCTATAGTAGGGAATGACCCTTCCAAATTGATCTCTTCAAGGTCTTAGGATACTCATCCTCTCTATGGCAGGCCAGGTTCTTTCCTCTATTCAAATCTCAACATCAGTCTTTCTTAATGAGTTTAGATTCCCACACAAAACCTGGATGAGAAATTGTCTTCATGGGGATTCACATAATCTGTTTTCACCCTTGAACACCAAAGTCACAAACTCGTTTTGTGGTAAGGAAGACCAGACGTGGGTCTCAAGCTTGGCTATGGTTTTACGATGGAGATGGAAAAAATATTCCTATCTCTGAGTATACAGGAAGTAATTTCTCATTTGATTATCTGGTTACACTAGCAGCTCTCTGTTTCACCACTCTACACAGTCATCCTAGCAACTAAAGAATAAAGGAGATACATTAAAAATATTTAGCAGCCATTTAAAGAAATTCATGAGGCTGCTTTATATGCACTGATATGACTTGACCTCCAATCAAGTTTAAATGAAAAAAAAAAACAACAAAAAACAAGGAGCAGAACATATATATATATATATATATATATATATATATATATATATATATATATAAACTGTACATATGTATACATACACATACTTATATACATATACATATATACACATGAGAGAGAGAACCAGAATCCCATGTTCTAAGACACCATGGAATGAATTTATAAATTCCTAGGAATTTCCTTTTGTAACAACAGCAACAATTCACAGCCAGTCATTCTTGTTCACTCTCATCAGCCCTCAATAGCACACCATTGTACTAGTATTAAACACATAAGCATATTTATATTTCAGTATGAGAAAATTTGCCTAATTAAAATCAATAGCTTGCATAAATATTTAATGTAAAAATGCTTACATTAAGAGCTTATCTATCTCAGTTTGCAACATATATTAGATAACAAAAAATGTCCGAAAACTATTCTAGGTCTACATTCCTGAAAATATTTCTTTGCTAAAAGAACTAAAGGCATTTTCCATTTCCTTGCAAGAAAACAATTTATTATCATTAAAAGTTAACTATTTATTCTTATTTCCTTTTATAGATTTCAAGTTTCCCAAAGCACATTACACAGTATGCTCATGGGCCTCTTTTTTATTATTTTTTTATTTTTATGAGGGATAATTTATTTGCCATATTGTTACATTTTTAAAAATAAGCCAAAAAGACAGTAACTGCTGATATTTGAACTAAGATGTCAGCGACTATTTAAGGGAAGTGAGTATTCTGATACATGAGCTAATGAGGAAGCAGCTATTATTGGGGATAGTATAATCACATTCTCATGTATAACCTTTGATCAATTACATAATTTTTAGGCACCTACATTTAAGTTGATTAAACAAATAAAAATTTCATTAGCAATGTCTCCTAGATTCTTTTACATCCACAAATCTTTATTCAACCATGTTTAGTACTTTCCAGAAATTACTTTCTGCTTTTGGAAGCCTTCAGATGATGGTTTACTGGTCGGTTATTAGATCAGGGTTTAGTTGCTTAAGATAATTTCTCATTTTTGGAATCAGTTTTTCTAATGTCATCTGTTTTGTCCATTAGCACTATTATTATCTGAATATGTAGTATAAACTAAAATAATGCATCTGAAAGAAATGCCAATAATTATTTTCTTAAAGCCTCTCATGCAAATATAATAATTGTCCAGTCCAGCATTTATCAAAAGGAACACATGTGCCATGAGGTGCTAATAGATGTCCATAATAAAACTTTCATGGTGGCCCGGCCGGGCATGGCTCAGCGGTTGAGCATCGACCTAGGATCCAGGCGATCGGGGTTCGATTCCCGGTCAGGGCACATGCCTGGGTTGCAGGCTAGGCAGCCGATCAATTATTCTCTCATCATTGATGTTTCTCTCTCTCTCTCTCTCCCCCTCCTTTCTTCTCTCTGAAATCAATAAAGATATATTAAAAAAATAAATAAAAGTTTCATGGTGAAATTGCGTTGCAAAATGGATATTTGCAATGCATAATAGTATGCTCAAGGCTCTGAGAAATCCTGCGCAAAGAAGCCAATCTTTGTTTAATCCAGTTTTTCTCAAATTTGCTTGGCCATGGAAATCCTTTTCTGCATCAGGCACCTTTAAAATGCTGGTGTGGTCTCATGAAATATAAATATCTACAGTCTTCATTATACTTTACTACTTGCTATTTCTATTTATCATGTGTATGACTATTGAGCTAGTCTGACTGACATTTGTCATGTCCAGCTGGGCCTGCTCACCTCTGTTCCCTTGTTACTGCTGAAATGACATCCCCTGGTCACTGACATCTCATTTCACATTTCGTCAGCAGTCTTCTTGGCTTGTAAAAAATGGAGAAATATGAGAAATGACTAAAGCTATGACTCCCAACTGCTTTTGCTGTCACACTGTCACTTCAAACTGTTTGTCATGAGAACGTGATGAGCATGCTCTGCCTGTGATGTAGCAGGGCCTGGTCCTACGCTCCCCTCCTACCGGCCATCTGGGCAGGCAGTGGTGGGAGTTAAACCAAAGATTATAATCCCGAGACATAGAATTTGTCAGTGATTAGATCTCCTGGCAACATATACACAAGAACCCCGATCTGTGTTTCATGTTTTACATGCTGTCTGATGTCCTCCCTTTACACTTGAGCCGAAGTGTGTGTGGGTGTAATGTGAGACGAAGTTTAGGGCCTGCAGCCTGTCTTAACCCTGGCAGAGGGAAGAGGTGGGGTGGAAGCTGAACTTGTACTGAACTTGTCTGCTTCCTGTTCAGTTGGTATAAACATGTTATTGACTGAAACCAAACCTGGTCTTGCTGCTGCCGCAACTTCCACATGCCAGTGTCTGTGTGCATCCTGGGGTATCCTCTACTGGCTGTTGGCAGAACAGGCTGTGTTAAGAAAGTGGCCCAAAACCAAGGGTAAAGAGGTGATGGGTAGGGAGGCTCTAAGAGTGAGGATCTATGTATTTCACTAAGTTCCCTGGTCGCCTCCCTTGTGTGACCTCTGAAAGTCCTTTCCACTACTCTCTGCTGTCAGCTTCAGATGGATACCCCATCTCCTATTGTCTATTGCTTTCTTGAACACCCCACTATAAGTGCCATCTTGAGGGGTTCTGTCAGGGCATAGCTATGACTCAGATCACAGATGTTAAACAACATGCACCCATGTATTCTTCAAGCGATACTTGAAAGTATCAGCTTTGCACTGTAGA
This sequence comes from Miniopterus schreibersii, assembly GCF_964146895.1. Lineage (NCBI taxonomy): Eukaryota > Metazoa > Chordata > Mammalia > Chiroptera > Miniopteridae > Miniopterus > Miniopterus schreibersii. Next base: position 72,145,256 of record NC_138107.1, on the reverse strand, counting down.
GCTCTCATAACCCCATTGACTAAATCTAGCTAGGAAGTATTCTTTGAGTTTCCTCTTTTTAAATTTTTTCCCCATTAATGAGAAAATTATTAAGTATCAGTTTTAAGAACCAAATTAACTAGAGAAGGAATAAAAATAGCATTGACATATTTAAAGTTTGGGAGGGAAGTGGAAAATGTCGAAAATTGGAGTTTGCACAAATAATTTGGCAATCTCTGGGTATGGTGAAATCCGACTCTAGTCTGTAGACAATGCCGAAGGTTGTATCTGCTTGAGTGAGAACTGAGCTTGGAATGTCAGCCAGCCTCATTGCTTGCAGTTTCAGAAATACTACCTGCAAAACTGGTCTTGATGGGAAGTTCAACCACAGTAATAAATCATCTGATTACTCCCCTGTATCCTTACACCAACTCAGAGATGCCCAGGCATTCTCTGAGGGAGTCTCCCCACCCCCACCCCAGCTGTAAAATTAAAAGAAAGGCAATGGAATTCTTCTTAATTCTGCAAGTGCTCCTGGCACTCTGTGTAACTCAGTCCAACTGAACCTGGAATTTGATATGGGACTTCCCATTCAAGCACTTACTCACCAGATGCAGTGAGCAGGCCTGGTCATAATTCATCCCTTTGTCTTTGTCTCTTCTTCCACTGCTATCATATTATTAGGTTGTTTACATTTGCTGCTCTAGTTTCCCTCTTCTTAGCTAATGATTATGAAATCAGGTATTTGGTATATTTTCTAGAAATTTGGCAGTGAGCGTAATGATCATGACTAGGAAAATTCAGTTTTCTTCACTCTTCAGTGTTAATGTATTGAAATTGTTTCTTGCTTAATACATATATAGAGCTTTCTCCCCTTCCTCCCTCCCTCCCTCCCTCCCTCCCTCCCTCCCTCCCTCCCTCCCTCCCTCCCTCCCTCCCTCCCTCCCTCCCTTCCTTCCTTCCTTCCTTCCTTCCTTCCTTCCTTCCTTCCTTCCTTCCTTCCTTCCTTCCTTCCCTCCTTCCTTCCCTCCTTCCTTCTTTTTCTTTCTTGTACTGGATCTGCCACTGGATAAGCCCCAGTTTTTGGTTTGAGATGTAAGGAGTCCAGTGAGAATGACCTTTAAGATTTCTGTTGCCTTTGTTTTTCTGCACAATCATATGTTAAATAGTAATATAGAAATTTCAGACTTTTCTCTCAGTGATGAGTCTATATTGTTCTTATAACAAATAAACTGGCATATTTTATATTTTAGTAAGATATTAATATTTTCAAGATAAAATAAAACAGATCACCATTTGCTCAGAGATTGGAACTGTGTATATAATATTTCTGTTGCCTTACTTTCTCATTTCAGATGGGATCAAGAGATGAATATTCAAATGCAAATAGCTCTAAATCTTAATGGAAAGCTCCATGCTAAAAACGTTATGAGATTTTAGGTGCTAATGAGAATTTAAGTAAGAAAGAGAGATCTGGTGGGTATTGATCAGATAACATAGATTTATAACTATTTAACCACAAATGCAAACTTACCTAAAATGAAGTAAACATCCACTTTAAGAAAACATTTGCTCCTTTCTTATCACTCTAAATAATGTTTTTTTTTTTTCCCTGATACTTTTGCTTCCTTTTAGTTTGCTGTGTACAGAAACTGGCACACAAAAATTTTTCCAGAATTGCAAATTTGCCTTACTTAAAATCCAATTATAATGAAATTTACTTCTAATACCTTTTCAGTAATTAAGAGAATTTTGATTCTAAAATATATTAATTGCACACAATGAAAATTACTCTATGAGAGCTGAATGCATGTTTTACTGGCTTTTCTTGCCTTTACTTTAGACTTCTGTGAGGCAGATTCCCTGTCTTTCCAATGATTTCTGTTGTGTTTGACTTTCCATGAGCCTTACTGCTCCAACACCTTCCTGGATATCTCCATATCCACCAAACCCCACTGAACTGGGATTGCAGGACCTGTCTTTTATTGGACACTGCCTTGGCTGAACTACTGTAGACACAGGTGCTTCAAGGGATGGTTTCTGTTGTTCTGTGGTGTATCAGGAGCACATCTCTTTCCTCTTGGTGTTACTCTCTGTTGAACAGGCACAAAATCATTGCTGGGTATGCACTAATAAAACTCTTTGCAAAACAGATTTTTAGTTTTTTATCCTGACTCTTATCATTCACCATAAGACTTAAAATAAGTCTTTAGGGAGATAGGTTGGGAGTACCCCTAAGTTAGAGTCAAACTCTCTCCCTTCTGACAACTGAATTATCATCAGACCTAAGTCTTCTCTTACAGTGGATGGCTTCTCAGGTCTTCATGCACGTAGATCTCAGGCACCTTCTTCCTGGTTCACAGACATGCGGCCTGTCCAAAACTCACTGGAGCACACAGCTTGTGTGCCGTTTGAAGTCCCCTTCCTTTACAAGAAGAAATAGGGAAATAAAAAAGACTTTGGAAACTGTCGAGCATGGTAAAGATGGGGAGATTTTTGCAATGATGCTTTGTGAGAGATGAAGAAAGTTGTGGGACTGTTAAGCTTAGAACACTGTAGTGGGGCCATCTGGGTCGGTAGAGAGAGGGGGCGTTTGAGAGTGCCCAGTGGAGGCAGAGGGAAGGGAAGAGTGGGAGGCAGGATGGATTGGTGGTGGAACTCAAGTATGGGAATCCACAGTTCCTCGGCCTTGCAATTAAAAAAGCATTGAAGAGACACCATTTTCCACTTAGTGGAAAGATTCAAGAAGCGATAATACTCCATTTGGGAAGAGGTATGTTAAAGTGAACCCTCTCCTTCACAGCTAATTTATTGCATTGAATTATAATCCTTTTTTTCTTTCAGTCTTCACTGGTAATGATTTTCTACACACAATAGAAAGTGAGAAGTAAAAAGTTCTCTATGCAATTTCCTAGGCAGAAATAAGTCAGAGCCTTACAGAAGCAGAGACTTTTGTTTTGACCCATTCACGTATTTAATAGTATTTTATGAATGATGACACAGGGGTAACTAGGAGACATATTAACAGCTTTTCATGTGTCATGGATGGCCAGCTGTGGCTTTTGGCACTTCTCTGTAGAAGGCACTATGAGACAGACTCAGTCTTGAAGGCATTTAGACTCTCAGGAGCACATTTCTCTTTAGGCTTTTGGTTTTAATGGAACTAAGTAGATAGAGATATGTGGCCTACATTAAATTGCCTGTGATTAAATAAATGAATTCACAAATACCATTTTCCAATTATTAAGAAAATGGCTTAAATAATTTACCTTCAGATATAATTTAGAAAGAAACATTTGTGCCGTTGTGTTGAAATAAAAAAATGTTCTGGTGTTAATATAATGGTGCCAAAGGGTTTCTTAGTCACTTAAAGACAATTCTGCAGATTTGGTTAGTTCATTAATTGATTTCCAAATATGGCTTTTGCATAAGAAACAATTCAGAAAGCAGGGAAGAACTCCAAGAGTAAGCTGTGATGGGAGTTATCTATATTTATCAAGTAAGAACATTCATTCTTTTACAAATGGAATCTTTAGCTTTATTTTCTTGGCAATGACTAGACGTAGAAAGGAAATAATACTATCTGAAATAAATGAGCCCATATACATCATCACAGAATATGTTTAGAGTCATATTGTTCTCATGTTTATTCAGAATAGGAAAGAAAAAATTCTGTTTTTTTTTTGTATCAAGTAGCTGAGAAGGAAGTGAGAGTCCTACATTCTTTTTTTGTGTCTTTTTCCCACTATACATCCAAAATATTTATTAAATATTTTTAAATGAGGATGTATATGAATAAATTACTTTCTTTTAATTGAGAAAAATTTGAAAATTTTGTGTAGTCAGTACCACAATGTAATGCAACTATTGTCATTTTCACTTGTCTCTTTCACTTGCCATGTGTATAGACAAGACTTAGTTAGAAATTTATGAGCACGATCCACAGTTTCCCCCTGCATAAGTTTATTGTCATTTTTGTGATCTAAGCCTCTGCCCAGAAACCTGGGAAGCACACATTTCAGATAAATGCTTTGCTACTTTTAAACCTACCTGTTGAAGGTACAAAGGCCCTTCAGTAGTGACAATCGCAGAGCGCCACGGGGAGCCTTGCCAACAGGAGGCCACCCGCTTCTCCTTCGGGAGCCTCCAAGGTGATGCCGGGGCCATTACTGGTATTTTTGCTTCTCAAAGTTACATAAAATTCATAGTCACTCTATTCGCTTCCTTCATTCTTCAGGCCACTGAAGTCAGCCTTCCAGCTTTTAAGCTGCGTTACAAAGGTCGTCCCATGGCCCCTCAATTGCCGAATACAGAGTTCTCTTCAGTCTTCACCTGTTTGCAGCATGATCACACCCTCAGCGACCGCTCTCTTCTTTTTCGGTCCCCACAGCCCCAGGCTTTGGATTTGTTTTAGACGTTTCTATATCTCTAATTCCATTCGGGTCCACATCCCTGTGTTTTCTGCATTTGCAGTCCTCAAAGTCCTTAGAACTGTAAGTGTGGCCTTGGTACACGCAGCATCAGCAACACCTGGGAGGTGGCGTCAGCGATGCAGATTTCAGGATGCACCCCAGGCTCGCTGCGTCAGAATCTGCATTCTGATAAGACCCCCCAGTGACTCACTTGCACATTCAACCCTGAGGAGCCCTGCTTCGATGATGGTGTTCCCTGAGGTTCTGTCCTCTCCCCTTTCCTCTCTTTTCCTGGAAAATCAATATCTGCACCAGACTTTTACTTTTATATCCTTATGAATTTCAAAGTAACTTCCCCTACATAGATATATATTTTAAGTGCAAGACATTCATCTTGATTTGCTTAACTGCTTGTATGCCCCACAGGCTTCAGGAACTAAGTATGTCCAATATTGAACTCGTTTTCATTTACTCCTCTGTCTGCCCGAGCACCCAAGTCAGAAACCCATTATTCTCGACTCCTCCTCTGCCATCAGTGTGGAATGGGCTAACAGAGAAGCGTGAGCTGCAGAGAGTACCCCGGGAAGATTTGAAACTAATGCTCCTGTTTCATTCTAAGTCAATTCCCCTACCCTATCCAAAAGAGGGGAAAATCCTATCAAGGCCAGCTGTCAAACCTGATTTACTTGTGGCTTCCTGAGGGAATGAGAGAGTATGAAGTGTTTTCCACTGGAAAACACTGCAAGTTTATCATAGATTAGCTCTTTTGTTTTTAATAATTTGAAATCAGAGTAGAGAGAAAACTGAATCCTAAACAAGTCAGTTAAGAGTAGAGATCCTTTCCCAGTTTGAGAGATGGCAAAAATATATACACATCCTGCTTTACCTCTGACTGCTATTAAAAAGAAACATCTATAATGCTTTGGAAGCTCACCAGATGTTGATTTTGTGTGTGTGTGTGTGTTTTTTTACTCTTAAAGCTATATGCCTCCAGAAGTGAAAGTTTATGTACAATTTTCTTACTCAGGATTTGAGTTGCCCTTTGCATAACATGTAGAGTTGAGTCAATCTGGTTGTCATTAGTTGAAATTACACGTGTGGGGTCAGAGACTGCTGGTTGCCTATATATACCTGGCATCCCCTCCTTCTCAGTGACAGAATTCTGACTTGATTTGAGGTGGCCTCTATCCTGCAGTCATTAGCATGATGAGTTGTCTGCCTGAACGACAACCACACACCTGAACGTCTCTGCCACCACCTCTCTTCTGCCTCATTCTGGAGTAAGCATCACTCTATGGGAACCACTTACTCCTCTGGGCAAATTGCTGCTGCTCATCCCCTAGTTCGGAAGCCCCAGAGGAGCATGCTCGATCCATCTGCAAGCCCACTGGCATCCCGGAGCACAGGCACAGTGAGTGAGCAGAGCCTCCATACCAGTCTCCTATGGCATACCATTTACCATGGAAACAGTGCTGGAAAGCAAGCTTAGCATCTATAAGACCCTTAATAGCATCATTCACCTGTATTGTGTATACACAGGCATTTGCTCTCTGGACTGGATAACTACCTACCATCTGTAACACAAATTGTATGGAGAAAATGTGTTTGGCACTCCAAATATCTAATTTACTAAGAAACATTTGCAGCACAGCCTGTGTGCGTAAGTGGATGCCTGCCAATGTATGTGGACTGAAATGAATCAGGAATCAAGAGCCTCAGGATAAAAAATGGCCTTGATTCCTAAGTGTGGCTGTGACTCTGCATAAGAACATTTAGAGAAGTAAAACCCATGGATGACTGAATTCAGTGAAAAGAACAAACCAACGACAACTAGCAATTTGATGCAATTCAACTATTTCCTCACCCACCCACTTGGCTGAAACCAAAGTAGTTTATGTTCTCTTTTATCTAATGTTCTATAATGCCCTCAGATGGAATGGAAATCAGGCCACCACTGAGTCATAAAGCATCCCCAGAAATACCTATGCACCGTGAATAAGGTGTTATCAGTTTCACATTCCTCCTGCTTTCATAGAGAAATTTCTATAAGAAATGTCATGATTTTAAACCCTGTGATCCAGTACATACTATTAGACCTTTACCACTCCCCGCTGATTAGTTTTCAGAATAGTAGAGCAAATAACTTGAAGTGGACATGTCACATGGGATCCATATGGTTTATTTCTTTGTGACCTGCCAGTTTCTTGTAATCAGCAAACTCCTTTCAAGGGGATTAAATATATAACAAAATAATACAGGAGAAATAGCAATTTTCTGTACTTTTCTAAAAGTGATTAAGAAATAAGAGCTGATTAAATAAGTTCAAGTCAAAGCATCTCAAATCAAAGGGGAATCAAAGAGTATGACTCAGAGGCGATGGTGCTGGAGAGTGGCCTGAAGCTACCTCGCTGGGGTTACCAAATCTCAGGGCAAAGGCAGGCTCTGCTGCTTACTGGCTATTCAAATTTGAAGAAGACATTGTGCATGTTTAGGCCTCAGTTGTTTCCTCTGTAAAATGGGGATAGAAATAATAAATGATATTTGCTGCTATTTCTGTTGTGGCCAAAATAGCTAGGCCTGGAATGGTGTTGATGAAAATACCTGTGCTTTAGAACATTACCATGGCTCATTTGGGCATTGATATACCCACCAATTTGAAGTACACTCCACATTTACTCTTGAGATCTGGTAAAAAATTAAAATCATTTTTAGAAAAGAAGGAGACACTTGGTTTTTTAAAACACATACTTTAAAGTGTATTATTCTCTTCAGAGCACCTTTGAGATCTCTCTACACACACAAAGGGAGGATATTTGTATTATTATTATTATTATTATTATTATTTTATTATTTTGGAAGGGAATTTCATATTCTGCTTTACTATATGCTATTATGTTACCTTAGGTTTTACTGGAAACTTGAGATGAAAATCAGTTTGATATATTGCCATAACAAATCATATGAAATGGTGGAGACTCTTGACTGGTGGTCTCCTAAGTTTTCTCTATGTCAAGGTCATGAGCCTGGTGTCATTTAGTGAAATGAAGAATATCAGGGTTGGGGAGGGGAGCAGGATATGGACGTATCAGTTTGAGACACCAATTTGACATCCATGTGTATATACCATATTGGCAGTTGGATGTGTGAATCTAGATTTAGGGATGTGGTTGAGGCTAGAAGTATAAATTCGGAAATCTTTAAGTATATGCATGGTGTCTAAAGCCATGAGACTGGGTATGGTCACCTAGTGGCCAACATAGCCAAATAAAGGGGAAGTTAGAGAAAAGGGGACATTCTATGACTGATGTCTGCTACTTAGGTTTATTTCCTAGGCCAAAATAGACTCCTGTTAGACTTGTATCCAGAGAGAGGGTGATAAGGTACACTGAGTTGAAGTGAGAACTTTGAGACTTGTTTCATTCGAGGTTCTGTATGACATGGGAGTCAGAGGCAGTATGAATTGGTCCCGTCCTAACAGGAGTTACATAGAAAGGATGGACAGGTGGCACCTAGCTGAGGTGCTTATAGAGTCCAGCTGGAGGGGTGATTCCATTGGGGTCGTGTCCACCGTAGGGGACAGTAGTGCTCAGCTGAGGAAGGTGCAGTGGACAGACACTTAAGGAATGGGAGGAGACAAGAGAGGAGAGAATAGTTGATACCTTTTGAGAAGTGGCTAAAAAGAGCACACAGGAAGCACCTGAGGACATGCAGAAATACCTTGGAAGAGGCAGTGTGTGTGTGGGTGGGTGGGGGGAGTGTTGGAGGAAGCTTTGCAGGTAGCTGAATACTCACATGTGACAGAGCCTCTGCTGTGCATGCTCTCGCCACATCCCAAAGATTTCAGTCCACCTCTTGCCTCTCTCCACTTCTGCTAGTTCACAGGTTTCACTGGCTGACAGGCAACAGCCATGAGCAATGAAGGTGCTTTAGCAGACCAGTTGCTTTAGCACTGTGTTCTTTGAAGTCCTAGGCATTTCTCAGAGATCCTCAAAGCTGCAGAGGCAGGGTAGGGACAATGACTCTGGGTCTCCCACCTCCACCCCACTTCAACCAGAGCACTCTCTCTTTCTTCTGTTTTACATCACAGCTTCCATGAAGTTTCATTGGAAAGAAAAAAGAGCCTTTTCTACAGCTTAAATTAAAAAAACAAGAAACAACTCACTGAACTGCAGAGAGGGTAAAGTGGTGGCTGACTATATAAAATATGCAATGTGATTTGTTTGAGAAACACAGGGATGGATTATTTGACTGATCGTCTCAGCCAATTAATCTCTGAAGGGGAAGACAGAGGGACAAAACTGTCATACAGCTGCAGTTAGTAGTGAGGTGGTTTTATTGGCTTAAGTCGCTGACAGACTCCCCAATTCCACTGAATAATCTTCCAACACACTATATGCATCCTCCCAGATGACGTCAAAAGTGACCTTTTGATGTATTATTTTTTTAATTCTATGTGTCATGAATCCAGTATAATCTTAAAACAAAAGTGTTATTTTATTCCTGTACTGTGTTTCCAGGACTTGGCTAAACAATGGACTGGACATTGTTTCTCCATTCAAAGCACAGAAGGAAAATAGGAAAAGTTAGGTGCCTTTCTTTTTCTAAGAAAGCGATAGAGTGAAATGCTAACAGATGAAATTGTTGAACCCAGAGGAAAATGAAATCCTCAGGTCCCTAAATCATGAAATGGTGTGGAGTGCTATTCCATCCCCTCTGGGCTCATCTCTACTACTTCTAATTCTGTTTCTCTCTCAAAGCACAGGCTGTATTTCCTCTGTTCATGACAGTTGTCTAGAATGGTTTGGCCTCTCTTTGCCAGTGTAGACTCATAGCCTTGGTCATGTGATTGTGTTCCATTTCTTAGATGTCTTCCCAATCCATTTGAACACTCTGAATACTAGGGCCTATCTTATATATATATATTTTTTTCTTGAAGTGGCATACAGTAAACACTTGAAGAAAATGTCATCAATGCTCTCCTGGCAGAGACCACCAACAATGCACTTGTAGGTGAACAGAATTGGTTTGTGATTCATTGCAGCCGGTGGGAGAGAAGCACACCTCACGGGGACTGTGAGGGTGTTGAATGACTAATTACAGGATTTGGGCTTGTGTTAGGTGATCTGGGGGTTTCAAGGAAGGCGAACTTTGCTCTGGATTGGATACTGTCCAGAAGCGGGGGTAATTCCATGATTGGCTATCTTCCTACACCTTATCTAGAAGGAAAAAGGACTGGCCTAAGGCTGAAGCGGCAGCATTAACTCACGTTAGTCGGGATAGAGACACTTGAGTCATTTTTACTGTTTTGGACAATGTTCGTGTTTTTGTGTTTAGACATTATTATGGAGTGGTCTTGTTTCTGTCCTGATCCATCATGGTCACAGAGTGGCCTTGCCTAGTGTTGATGTTCTGTGAAATCGTTTCTATCCAACAGGAGGACACAGCATAGCTGTGAGCTCCAGGCCAGCTCCTGTGGTTAGGGGCTGCGCTGCTCTTTCTCAGAGTTGAAGTGAATTGATTTTCAGTAGCATTACAGCTTTATCAAAGATTCCTATTTCTTACCCTGGGTGGGTGGAAGGCATCCCAAGAGAGAAGACCTCTGAGCTTTAATCTCTGATCTCCCCTTGCTTACACTGAAGGCATTATATAATTTCTTTACAAGGCTGCCTTTTGACCTATGGAGAGGGTCGCACTGAACTCCAATGGGGTGTCCTAATTCTCTCCTTTCATTGGAATCTCATGGTAAGGATCAAAACCCAATTTTTTCTTTAGTTTACCCCATTCTCTAAAGGGACAAGGTTACAGTGAGGGTCTGCCGAAGAAGGGGAATGAAAATTATTACACAATACAACCTTTCATGTCTGAGAACTGCTTTTTGTACTCAACCATTGTAGCCATTTCATGTCACCTAAAACTCTTTGAAAGTTTTGGGTAAAAATTAGCAAGCATCTATTTGATCTAATCATGTGTAAAATATTTGTTAGGTAATTTGTTTGTAATGGAGACTGACTTTTGAGCAGTAGTTCATAATCCTGGCTGTACAGCAGAATCAGAGAGGGGCTTTTAAAAAGAGACCCTGGTTTACTTTTAATTGATTGGTGTGAGGCCCAAGCATCGATCTCTATCTCTATTATCTATCTATCTATCTATCTATCTATCTATCTATCTATCTATCTATCTATCTATCTATCATCTATCTATCTATCTATCTATCTATCTATCTATCTATCTATCTATATCTATCTATCTATCATCTATCTATCATCTATCTATCTATCTATCTATCTATCTATCTATCATCTATCTATCTATCTATCTATCTATCTATCTATCTATCTATCTATCTATCATCTATCTAATCTATCTATCTATCTATCTATCATCATCATCTATCTATCATCTATCTATCTATCTATCTATCTATCTATCTATCTATCTATCTATCATCTATCTATCTATCTATCTCATCTATCTATCTATCATCTATCTATCTATCTATCTATCTATCTATCTATCTATCTATCTATCATCTATCATCTATCTATCTATCTAATCTATCTATCTATCTATCTATCTATCTATCTATCTATCTATCTATCATCTATCTCTATCTATCATCTATCTATCTATCTATCATCATCATCTATCTATCTATATCTATCTATTATCTATCTATCTATCTATCTATCTATCTATCTATCTATCTATCATCTATCTATCTATCTATCTATCTATCTATCATCTATCTATCTATCTATCTATCTATCTATCATCTATCTATCATCTATCTATCTATCATCTATCTATCATCTGTCATCTATCTATCTGTCATTATCTATCTATCTATCTATCTATCTATCTATCTATCTATCTATCATCTATCTATCTATCTATCATCTATCATCTATCTATCATCATCTATCTATCATCTATCTATCATCTATTATCTATCTATCTGTCATCTATCTATCATCTATCTATCTATCTATCTATCTATCTATCTATCTATCTATCTATCTATCATCTATCTATCTATCTATCATCTATCTATCTCTATCATCTATCATCTATCATATATCACCTATCCTCTATCTATATCTTTCTATCTATATCTATCTCTATCATCTATCTATCATCTATCATTTATCATCTATCATCTAAGAAAGTACCCCTCCCAAGGTGATTCTAACAGGACTCATTGTTAAAAATAAAAGAAAACTTTGACCTGAGTTGATAGTGTAAATTTTCCTTTGAGAAGATCAAGGAAGATTTGTGACTATAGGTATCCAGGCTTGGTATAATTTGCCTTAAAACAGTGATAACATATTTGGTTAGGCCGATGAACTTTCTGTGACTGGCTCTTAGAAAAGCAGTATTAAGCTTAGACGCACAAGTGAGGAATGAATCATTTTAAAACAAAACAAAACTGGCTAGTTCCTCCAAGGCTTTGGTGAGTTAAAATAATTCTGCATCCGTGGTCATCCTCCCTGCCCTATAAACAGGATGAGGGAGCAGCAGCAGTAAAAACTGGAGCGCCAGTGACTGGCGCTGGGATGACAAGCAGACGTATAAACAGAATCTTGGAGGAAGCTGTGTTTACAGCAGCTGAAAGGAAAGCCCTAACCTCTGACTGGGAGACTTTGGTGTCTATCAATAGTCAACATTTGATAATAACTACTCATCAATAAATGTCTTCCATTATGTATAGGAAAGTAACCACTGGTTTCATACCTATTCAGCTATATATTGCACCAAGTATTTCTACAAAATCATTATAGATTAAACCACAAAACTTCCTAGTGTATAAATAGCAATATGTTTCAAACACCTGACTTACAGTACTAAAAGTTGCATGGAGCAAGTGGCTGAGCTTTAAATGTTAACTCACAAAATTCCACACCCTCTGTGTAGGCCAGTATGAAGGGCCCTAAAAACATTCCTGTGTAACTAACGGTTGTGACCATAGAGAAAAGGGTCATATTTGTTGCAAAAAAAGGATCATTTGAGCACTGTTTCTGGCATATATTCTATATATGTTTATATTTGTATTTATATCTATCTATATATGTGCTAAAAATAAACATTTGTGGATTGACTGGTGTGATATATACACAGGAAGATGTTGGACTTATAGCTCATTAAGGTAGTAAGTTGGGTTCCTGGGATACATTATTACCTTCAGTTACATTCTAAAGGGAGGCACTGAGAATTTTATTATGGTGGGAATATGCTATAGGATGTCCCAAAATTTAAAGATATTCACTTTCATTTTGGAAAAAAAAAAGGTGATATAATTGAGTGTTTAAGACTGAGGACTCTGGAGCCAGACTCCTTGGGTTTGCATACTAGCTCCACCATGTACTAGCTCTGCGTGATCTTGGGAAAATTATTTAATGTCTCTGTATCTCAACCTCATCTGTAAAATGGGACAATAATGACACTCATTGAACTGTCATGAGGATTAAATCATTTAATACAATAAAACACCTGGAACAGTGCCTGGCACAGAGTAAGCTATTTATTATAAATACCAGATGCTTAGATTTTTGGCCTTTCAGAGAGAGTTGAATAGTGTAAAATGGATTTTGATTGAGCAAATAAAACTTCCTGAAACAATCTATATTTTTAGAAGAAATTTTTCTGAAATGACAACTTGTTCAGTGTCATTAATATTTTATGCTAAGTACCTGGTCTAAGGAATGAGGCTCAGAAAACCCTGAGATTGGGGCCACTTGCTTCTCTATCAGTTTGCCTTGTGCTTCTTAGGACTTCTGAAGGGAAACAATAATCTCTTTGAACAGAAATCTCTGCTTCTTTCTCAGGATGGATAAAAAACCCAAAGCTAATTAAAATAATTTCAAAATATTTTTGTTTGTAGTGTAATATCTAAGTAGCTGTTGTAGAAAGTGCTTTTATAAGCATGGAGGACCCTGCAGGACAGAGAGGATGTCTGTAGTCCTTTGTCACACACTTCCTTTCATCTTCAGGGGGTGTATCAGGTTGACTTTTTGAAATCTCTATTCAAAGTGCTGAGGTGAAGCTCACTCACTGACCCTTCTGGAAAGAGGGCCCTACCAGGAGTTCTTCAGGGGCCCTGTGAGTGCCCCTTGTGAGTGCCCGAGACCTGGCTGGGTGCTCACTGGTTTGTGATTACTGAGCACCTTCTTTAAATGAGACAGAGAAAATCAATACCAAGACAACCAGCTATGGGCCTGGGCAGACTGTGGGGATGTTTCCACACTGGGGTGGTTTGCTGCCTTTCTTAAAGAAAACAAGCTAAATTATGATAATACATGAACTGAGATGCTAGAAAGTAAGTGAAGATGATTTTAAAGATAACCATGTGTTCATATCTGAGGAAGCAGGACAATTAGCTCCACTTTTAAGTGACAGGTTACTGGGGTTGAAACTGAAGGTCCCATTACTTAGCAACCATTATTTAAATAATAATAATAACAGCAGGACCAAAAGTGAATATTTACTGTATATCTATCACATCCCAGCATGGTTCTGTGCTTCACATATTAGGTATTACTCGTTTAATCCTCCCAATCACCGTGTCAATTATCACTATCGACACAGGCTCCCAAAACGTGGGTGGCAGGAGATTCTACGTTAGAAAAACATGGGCCTGAGTGCTGGGATTTAATCAAAGGCATAAGATGATTTAGAGATCACAAAATCTGGATCAAATCCGAGTGTTCTGACCTCATGCCTCATGACCTGGTATTTCTCCAACTAAAGAGTTTCAAAATGGAGAAAGGGGAACCACTCCTGAATATAGAAGTATTCTTACGTAAGGCTGATCCTGCTCTGTTTATTTAGTGCCCTTCACCGAAACCGCTATTTTCTGGGAGTACTATAAAACACACGATGCCACTGAAAGATTTTTTTTCAGCCAAACAAAAAGGTTAGCTTGTTACATGGCTGTGTGCTAATCCCCAAAGTTTGGGGGGTGGAGGTGGGAGCATTTCTCTTCCTGGGAGCTCTATCCTGTGAAGAAAAGGTTTATATAATCTCTAATATTGCCCTGCAGTCCTGAGTGAATTACATTTCTCCATTATAGTCCTCGCTATCCCCTTTTCTCCCCCTGATTCTGAAAAAATAGCTTAATTTCTACCAGGGAAAGAAAAGGAGGCCTTTAGTTTGTGTCTGGAAACAGTGAAAGAATTACTGAGCTATTTACAAGCTCTGCACATGTGGAATCAATCTAATTTTCCATTGGATGGTTCAAAAATGTATTCAAATTATGTAGTTTTGAAATGCTAAACTTTGGAATTTATTTCTCAATAGGATTTTTTTTTTTTTTTTTTTTTAGGATAGTTTGCCTGATGAATATTCCCTTTAGTGAATTTGAATAACAAATTGTTTATAATAATACATAAGCAATCTTAATTTATGTTTTATTCCTGTTTCCTGAAGGTCAGGGCAAGTCTTGTCATTTGTATTACTGTTCCCTTTCTATTAGGGAGGTGATGACTGCAGAAAATTAAAAGAAAATCAGGACAATAACAAATCCCTCTGTTCTATTAGGCTCCTATTTTGATTATTTCCCCATGAATTTGAAATCATATCTAATTAGCCATAGTCTAATTTCTATGGAATATTTTTCTTAAAGAATATGACAATTTTTAAGTGCATGTGGATTTTTAAATGAGGCCTCTGAAGCAATAAACTAAAGGTAAATAAATGATTCAGATAGAATTGGATATCTAAGAACTGTTGAGATGAAACACTTCAAAATCTAGTTGAACTGTGTTAAAATACATAAATTCCTTAAAGTCAATGAAATGCAAAATGATATTCTAATTATGTTAGGATCCATATTTCTGGCCCTATAAAAACTTCCCCCATGTGTTTGTAATAATGAGGCTGAAGACATGGGAGAGACCAAAAGGTTGTTGCATGGAATTGCTATTAGAAAAACAATCGACATTTCTGTACAGTACCCTCACATATGTCATTTCTTTTGATCTTTGTAGCAGTTTCACAAAGTTAGGTATTATTTTCTCCATTTTACAAATTAGAAGCCTTAGGTATATAGAGTAATAGAATAGCACATAGAAGACAGCATATTTAATGTTTGGGATCAGACAGACAGATTCAAAATCCCAACTCTACCTTTTTGTGCCCTGATGAACGATGGACATATTATTTAGCCACTTTAAGTCTCATTTTTATCATCTGTAAAATGGGATAATTCTACTGACCTCACAGAATTACTATGAGAGACAAAGGCAATAAAGTATGTGGAAGGCCTTACCCTTTCTCAGCTTAGCTTTTTCTAAGTATGGGTCTTGACTCTAGGAGACTCCAAACCCAGTGTTCATGGCATTTGGTTAGAGATCTCTTTTCTGTCACTCTTGATTTCGGGACATGCTTTCCTGGGCCCTGTTGCTGAGCCATAGGGAGCCCTTGACCAGAGAAGAGCAAAGTCACCTCTACCCCAGATAAAAATCATTACCTTCCTGATGCCTTATTACCCTCATCTGGATTTAGCCACCATTATCCCCAAGTGGTAAAGATCCACAAATGTATGTGTACAGAAAGAATTACACGGTCCTGCTGCTTATACTTCACATGCTTTGCTTTTAAGTACTTTGTGAGTACATGTGTTCACCAGCTGTAGAAACTGCTCTATCCATGTACAGAATTCTTGTCCCCCCCCAACACGTGTTTGCTGATCTCCCTGTGCGCATGGTTAGGGCTATTTGCTTGTGACATCCAGGGCATTTGCAGCTTTACAGCGTCGTTTATCTCTAACGTCTGCAAATGAAGAAGATGACTGGCACTGGTTAGGCTCCCACCGAAATGGAGAAGCAGAGGAGCAGGGAGGGAAATTATTTGTACGTTACACAGAAAGTCCGTGATGAAGCAGCAGAGGAAACCCACTTTAGTGACCTCTTGTCCAGCTCCCTGTCCCCGAGGGAGAACAGTGCTGCTGCAACTCTGGGGTGTGAGGTCACACCTCCATCCTTTTGCATGCTAGCAAATGTATTTTCCGGGGACACCACTGCATGGGCCTCTCCCCTCCCTCATGCAACTTATATTTAGCTCTGAAGACAAGGGTTTGCTTGACCCAGATAGAAATCAGACGGGGAGGCCGGACTGCTGGGGCCTGGAAAGGGGAGAAAGAACTCAAAGAAGTGGCTCTGTAGAAACTGCAGGAAAATCTTTGACCTTGAGGTCCTCAGAGAGAAGGAGTTCTAGCCCCCATGATGACAGAGTTGAATTACAATATAAATGCTTCCAAATATCTGTTGCCAGGAAGCAGATGACATGCTAAATTGCTCTGCAGATTGACTACTTAATTCAGCGATTTCCTGAGTCAGGAGTTGCCAGAAGAGCCATTCTGTCCTTTCTGGCAAAAAAGTGGCTGGGATTGCTGTCTCCAGCCCTCTTTCCTGTGCTTCCTGCGTAGGAAGGCCTGTTTCCTGCACAGAGAGGCCTGATTAGACTGCACTATTTTAGTAGGCTGGGGACCCGGCAGCCAGCGAGGTCTTTCATTTGATATTGATTTGTGGGCACGGTGGCTGCCATGCCCATCATAGAAGTACAAATCCTTTTAAAAAACGTAAAATAGTGAGTCAAAAGCAAATTCAACCAAGTAAAGGTCTGAGAAGTTATATGGCAGCATTTTCATCTGTTTGTTTTTAAATGTTTTCAGACGCCAGCTTTATTTTTTGTGTAAAGGACTCTGTTTCAGTCTTGATGCAGTTTTTCGAAACCAACTTTTGAGCGATGGGATTAGTATTTGCCAAGCGAATGTGGTGCTGCTAAGTGGTCTGATGTTGGTGAGGCATGACTTTGAGACGCTGGCCCAGCGGCAGGCTAGGGTTTTAACTCTGGCCCCTGAGCCAGGGTGGGGATTTTGTAGACCCTGATGGATGAGCTGTTGTACCCCAGCTCCTAACTAACTCCTTGGATTCCTTTAGCAGTACCTTCCCCTTGTCTCTAAGAGCAGTAAAGTAGATGAGTAAGATGTGAATGATTCAGCAAAGCTAAATAAAGTCAGAACATTTAGGCAAAAGGCAAATAAGGGTAGGAAGTAAATTGGAACCACAAGTGAATTTGTTCCCAAAACATAGAAAGTGAAAAGTTATTTCTTGTAATACTTGCTTGACACTGTGATTGCCCTTGTGTTACTGTGCGTGTGCCCTGACCGTTCGATTAGACTGTTAGCTTCTCAGGGGCAAGGCCTCTGTCTTGGGCTTCTTTGAATTCTGTGTCTTATTCAGAACCTTCCTTGTAGGCTGTGCCCCTTAAATATTTGCTGGTCTTGATGTGATGGTTGTGTCTCTCCTGACCCACAAGGCTCTACCTTGGAACACCCAATATTGCAACATCATGGAACCCATTGGTAGTTATTTCTGGAGTTGTTATTTTGGATCACAGAACACCTCAAGTTAATTGCTTTTAAGCAAATTGGGGGTCACTTTGTTGAACAGTTTCTAATTTCTATTTTTAGGTTTTCACTCCTATATCAGGGCGCTGGTCAGAGAGCTCCCTGTCACAAAAGAAAAACATCCATTAAACATGCGGTGTTGTGGGAGGGATTTCTTCCCTGGTGGAGGGGTAACTAGGTGACTCTACTCATTTTATAATTTCATATTTTACTACAACCATGATTTCACAATTGAAGCTTTACAGCTCATTTTTATAGATTATATTGCTTTAGTTTAAAAGAATAATATAAAATACTTGATAGCTTTAAAGTTTATGCTCATGACATTTTGGGCACTGTCTACAGTAGGAGGATTACACAGGCCTAAGGGGTCTCTGGATGATCATCAGTAAGTTTTGGGACTTGTCACCTCTGAAATAAGGTCAAAAAACAAAAGACAAAAACCAAAAATTTCCCTTTGTCTTTTTTCTAATAGCACTGGTGAAAAGTTTAGGGGGAAATAAGCCAAAAATAATAACTAAAATGAGAGGTGGATAATGTTTTTATTGACATGCAATTCTGCTCTGTTAATATAGGTGATGAATAACTCTAGTATACATCAGTAATTGATAACTCAGTGTATATCCAAATACAGGGGAAAAAAAATCTCTGAACACAATTATTTTAGTTCAACTTGTAAATATGGCACAGATATAAATTTTATCTTGTCTTAATCTGTATTTTGAGTCTCTTTCTTATTTGCATCTCATATTCACCAGAGGGCCAATTTGAAATAGAGACTAGATCTCATCTGGAAAAATAAATGAGAAAAATGGAATAAAACCTTTTGAGAAAAAGAAAACAGTTGTTAGAGGTAAGGGGAACTTTCTATGTATTAAATTGTATCCTAAAGCTATAATGTTTAAATCAGTGTGGTGCTGACAGAAGTATAGATTACTCAAAGTAGTCTAAAAATAGATCATATTATAAAAGATCATCTAGTGTATGTAAAGATGATGTCACAGATCCGCTTGAAAAGACAATATTTCATAAACAGTGTCAGGACAATTGGTTAATTATTTGAATAAAAATTCCACTAGATTCTCATTTAATAACATACACCAAAATAGATCAAAATGGATAAAATAATTATACACTAAAACAAATTCGTTAAGCAAGTGAAAGAACATATAGGTTCTTATTTATTTGATCTCATTATGGAAATAAGCTTTCTGAGGAGAAAAAAAAAACACCTCATAGGAAACATTGTTAATTTAACAACATAAAGAATCTTTAGAACCTTTGTATGTCTATAAAAATGTAAATTAATTTTCAATAATAAAAAGTTATTGAATAATATTGGTAGCATATACAACAGACTAAGTGTTATATCATTATATAAAAGGTTCTTATAAATCAATAAGAAAAATAAAAATACAAAAAAGCATTGAGTTAAATATTGAAGAGATAGTTGACAATAGAAAATGTGCACATGGCTAAAAAATATCACAAATTCAGTCTCTAATAATAAAAAAATGTGAATGAAATCATTGTGATATCATTTTCCTCTCATTAAATTATCAGAAACCTAAAATTATAATGCTCTGTCTTGTAAGGCACTATATTCAATGCTGATAGGAAAATAAATAGATATAAAGCTTTCTGGAGGGCAATTTAAATATAAACTTTAAAAACCTTAACAATTTGCCCTTTGATCCAGATGTTCTACTTCTAAGAATTTACCCAAAGGAAATAATAGGAGTTGTACAAATGATTTATGTGCAAGTATATTCTTCTGGCATTGTGTCTTATGATATAATATTAGAAAAACAATAAATGTTCAACAATAGGGAAATAATTAAATAAAATTTGATAAATCCATATGATGGCCTATTGTGTAATCTTTAGAAGTTGTGTTTTTAAGAATAAGAACAAAATAAATGCTAATAATAAGTTCTTAAAGAAAGAGCAGGATATAAAACAATGTGATCTGAATATTGGGGAAGGTGGAGGGCACAGGAAGGATGTGTGTGAGTATAAATTACAGAAAAGAAAAATAACAACAGGAGGGAAATAAACCAGAAGTTAAATGTAGGTGTGTTTTTTCTATGTTGGAGGTTAATGGATATTTTTAATATTTTATACTTCTTTGAGTATTTCAAATTGTTATACCTTTTGCAGGCAGAAATAAATCTCACAATAAATACTTTTTAAGGCACATGGAAACAAATTTTGGGGTGCTTCGGGCAATAAGCTTTCCCAGAGCAGTGTACTGCTATTCTCTGAAAAACAGGGCTTATCTGTTCCTTCCAGTCGGGACACCAAGAGAGTGACTGCAAAGTTGGCTGCACCCTTGCTGTTCAAGTGCCTCTCCAAAACAATGCATCCAACTTGGCAGTTTAGAAGGTCAATAAAAGGGTTGGTTAGAAATGAACCACATTAAAAATGAAACATGGCTAGTGACTATAGAATGACTTATTCTGCAGGCCTGGTCCTCTGTTACTCTGTCTGGCTCCTCTGGCCCTCACAGTGTGTGGCCATGGGGTCAGCTAGGTGGACTCTGGCACTCGCAGCTTCTGAGCATGCCTTTCCAGGGGTGAGTCCATTTCCATGATAGTCAGGGACAAAAATCTGCTGATGGAAAGCTCATCCAACAGGAATTGCTGCCTGGCACAGCCAACTTGGCTTGAGTCCGAAGTGTGCATTAATTATTGATCAGAGAGGGCTTTCATTCCAGCTCCACTGCATCTGCTGTTCCCCTGGGGGTGAAGGTGGGAGGATCTCGAGTAAATGATTCCAAGTTCTCTTTCAGAAGACTCTGGCCACTGCTTAGTTGCATGGCTAACAATGTGTAAGAAATAAAGGAGAGAAGCTTTTTTTTGGTGTTTTTTTTTGCCTAGAATTGAATTAAACATAATTCTTAGCGCATGACACATATATGCCATTGGTCTGTGCAACACATTTATTTTTGTTTGTTTGTTTGGCTACTTGTTATAATACAATAACTACCCATGAACCTATTAATTTCGTCTGCCAATGGTCCCCCGCAATCCCATTCAGGTAACCACAGCCTAAATCCTGTATTCTATTTTTATATTTTTTCAGATAATCTCTACATATTCCTTAATAGTATATTTTTTAGTATTTTAAAACTTTATATAAAAGGGTATTATCCAAAGGTGATCTTTCCGATTCATCCATACCGTTGCCTGTTGCTGTAGTTCATTTTCCTTTGTTAACAAATATCCATGTGTGACCAACTACATCGCAGGTTGTTCCTCTGCTCTCTGCTCTCTCACTGATGGGCATTTGGGCTATTTCCATATTTTTATTATCGTGAACCATAAATCTCCTGGTAAACATGCTCAGAATTTCTCTTGTGTTTATGCCTAGGAATGAAATTGCTGGATTTCGGGGTATGAGAGTGTTGAACTTCAGGAGTTAATGCCAGAATGTTCTCCAAATAGTTTCATCAACTTAAACTCTCACCACCAATATATAAGAAATTTCTTGTGGCCATATATCTTCTCCAACATGAGATATTATCAGACTCTATTTGTTGCCAATCAAATGGGTATAAAATGGTACTTCATTGCGGCATTGATTTATACTACCCTGAACTGAAACTGGACATGCATGTGCTATTCCTCCTTTGTGAAGTGGATTGATCATGTTTTTGGTCTATTTTTCAATTGGATTATTTGTGTTTTTCTTATTGACTTATGGACCTTCTTTATATATTCTTTATACTAACCCTTTTTTAGTTGTATATGTTTAAATATCTTTTTGTGTGTGTTTTAATTGTCTTTCCATTCTAGTTAAGGATAAATTTTTTAATTTTAACTCCTTAGTTTTACTGGTCAAATTTATCCCTTTTTTTTTTTTTTGCTGTTAAAAGTGAGCATGTTCTGTGTTTTATATCCTTTCCTACTTGAAAGTCTAAAAACTATTGACTTATATTTCCCACTAAGAGTTCTAAAGTTTTGATTTTGACATTTAGAGAGAGGTGTTTTCTTCCACTTCAAAGCAAACTAAGGCTAGCATCAGTCTCTCTGGATCCAGTGGAACTGAGAGCAGTGTCTGTGGAATCAGATAGTGTGTAGCAGGAAGAGCAACAGGGCTGTCAAATCTAAGGGCCTCAGGAGAGTTGGTAATGGCGCCTTGTGATATCCAGGCAGCAAGGCCTCGATTAGCAGTAGAAGAAAGAAGTATATCTGCATTCAGTAACTTACCAACTTCCACCCAGACTTGATTGTGTCCACCTGCAGACCCCCAAAACAGCCAAGTGATGCTTAAAGAGCAGGAGCATTTTTACCAGATGGAAGAAAGGAACAGTGATTAGACCATAATACTATCTAAGCCCATTGAGGAAAAAATGAATTACATTACTTTCAGAGGTATTTGTCTGTTTCTTCAAGTTCAAGCATTCTCGTGCAGGGTGTTTTGAAAGGTAAACCTCTCCTATATGTTTCCCTCTGTTTGAAGTGCTCCCCACTAGGCATTGTTGTAACAAGACTACAGAAAAGGAGATTTTTTTCTGGCTATTTCCTAGAAGTCTCTCTTTCCTTACTCACTTTTCCCCTCTAAGGTGTGTTCCATTTTTTACAGGTATGTCCTTTGAAAATTTCTTCCTCTGCTCCCAAAGCCACTGAAGGCCCTGGTGGCAGCAGATGAATTGTAATCCCCTTCTCTGCTAGTGAGGCAGGGCCAGTGGCTGCATTGCTGCCCCCCTGTTGACATCTGTATGCATTGTCGCGCAAGTATTGCTTTTGACTCGAGTAGCAGCAGGTGTCTGTGAGTGGGCTCTGGGCTTCCTGCTACCGGATTTGTTTCTGTTATACTTTGGACAATAGTTGGGACACTAGCATCTGGAACTATAAAGAATAACGATTAGGGTATAATTAAATATCCCCAGACTTTAAAATAGCATTTGTATGCACTAACAACTTCCTGTCACATGAAAGGCTGCTTATGACATCCTTATAAAGGCAAAAGACCTTCTCTCACTTGCCAGCCTATGCAAGCTGGCCTTTGAATCAGGCACCGTGCCTTTGATCTATTGGAAATTTAGACGTAATTGTTGCTGGTCTCTAGAAATGCATGTGCTTTGGAGAAATTTGGTACTAAAAACTAATGATTTTTTTGTAATACCATTTAACTATGTAGAAAGGTCCTCTGAGTTTGGTTATAAAATATGGTGATGATTTTTAGCAAAAATAAAACAAAACAAAAAACAAACAAACAGAAAACCAGTAGAAAATCTTAAAGGCAGTAAGTCAATCTTTAAATAGCTATTAAGGTCTGTGATGAAATGGGGTTACTAGCCCATTTCTATTATACCTGGAAATAACTTTAAAGTTATCAAATCCAAGGCTAAAATAAAAGCAGTTTATCTAGCAAAGATTTGTCCCTTGGGTTAGGGTGCTTCACAAAAGAAGAAAAATATTTAGCGAGCATACAAATGAAGAGATATTCAACATCTTTAGTGGTCAAGGAAAGGCAAACCCCAACCACAACGAACACTGTTTTATACTCAGGTGATTGGCAAAAAATTTAAGTCTGATATTCTCAAGTATTGGAAATGACGAGGACCAGCAGGATCTCAGTGCTGTTGGTGGGAGCACGCATTAGCGCAATCTATTTGAAAAATAGTTGACATTATCTTCTAGAGTTGAATGATTATGAACCCTTTGTCTCAGCAATTCTGCTCCTCAGTATATACCCAAGAGAAACTTACATATCAGTAACAGGAGACATAGATTTAAAAATGTATAACTGCATTGTTTTTCATAGCAAAAGACTGGTATGCAGCCCAAACGCGCATCCACGAGATTGTGGGATAATGAATATCCACATGATGGATATTGTACATCAATCAAAGATAGTGAACTACAGAGACATGAAATGACATATGGATCAAAGTTAAAAACAACTAAACTAAAAAGATATATATTTGTAAAAGCGTATAAATGCAAAAATACTACTTTAAATGGAATTGAGGGGTTCACGAATATAGGATTCAGGAGAATATTTACCTCAGATCAGTTGAGTTTGGGGATTGGGATGTTGGAGACTGTGGAGTTAGATGGACAGTGATATTAAGGTTCTGGCTTTTGTTTTGAGAAGTACATCTCTGGGTGCTTATTACATTTATTAGAAATAAGTAACTGAAAGACTAATATAAGTAGGCTCTGTCTTATTAGTGATAAGTGTGATTGTGGTTGATTCCATCCTGTTCACTGGAAGTATATTGTTGAAAAAGAAAAACTTTGTACCTCTGAAGCAAACTATACACTAATTCTGTAAAGAACAGAAAGTGGTAGAAAGCACACGGTCATGACAAGTTTAAATTGTGACTTTGACCCTTACTAGCTGTCTGATCTCAAGCAAGTTACCTAACCTCTCAGTTTTCTCATCTGTAAAATGGGGATTATATTGTGCTTTCCTGAAATTGCCATGATGAGAATTTATTAGGATCACATGTGTAAAATGTAATGAAGTTAGCTTTGTGCCTAAAACAGTTTAAGCGTTCAGAAAACATTGCCTGATGATATCATTAACAAGAGTAGAGAAGTTTCATATTCCTTGGACTAATTAGGTGAAAGTGCTGCTTCTCCTTTGTCTAGTTCTGTTCTAATTCACAGGCCTTTCCCAGATATTCTAGCTGCTGTGCCCTATTTTCACTTCTCAATCCTAGGTTAGGCTGGAGTGTCCACCGCACATCAGCTCTGAAAAAGGGGGGTCCTTCCCTGTGTGAACTGCAGGTCCCTTCCTTTGGCTTCTTGTTTCCACTAAAGTGGCAGTTCCTGTGCAAACCAAATTAGCTGAGACACCTTTGACTATACGAGGTGCGGGCAGATGCCCGCAATTTCTTATTTAGGCAACTTGGGCAATCAGAGAAATAAGAAGATAGGATGATATGGCTTTTGGCAATGTAAGTGTGGAAAATAAGTTTTCTGGTTGAAATGGCTTCTACCCGTAGGTATACTTTCTGAAAGAGCTTATCTGTGGAAAAAAATCTATCTCCATCACATTTTTCCTTATGCCGATCAGAAGCAATGCTAAGTAGACACTGGATTTTTCATCTAGCGATACAATTTTGACCTAAAAAGCTTAGTGTATCTATTCTTTGGATACTAGTTAAAATATAGATTTAAAACAATTGACTGATAAGTACAAATAAAATTCCTGTACTGAAATTCAAATCCATGTACAAAGTAGAATACTAATTACATTAAAAAAAATAGTTTGAGGCCCTGGCCAGTGTGGCTCATTGGTTAGAGCGTCATCCCATGCACCAAAGGGTTGTGGGTTTGATCCCAGGTCAGGGAACATGCATGAGGCAACCAGTTAATGTTTCTCTCTCACACTTATGTTTCTCTTTCTGTCTCCCTCTCCTTTCATCTCCTTCTCTAATAGATGAAAAGGCATATCCTCAGGTGAGGATTTAAAAAAAATAGTTTCAGGTTCCCAGATGGGAAAAAAATATGGCAAAAATGAAAAGAAATAAAAAAAATTATAAATATATTTAAAAATCACTGTTTTTGTAGTTGCTGGAATTTTATTGTTGCATTAAAAAACAATCCTGCATTAAGCTAAAGGTAACAGTTTGCCCTTCCTGAAAAAGGTGAATAAAGGTATTTCTAAACAGCAGTAAAAAAAAAAAAAAAAAAAAAGAAAGAAAAAACCTGTATCATAGCAATTTTTCCATTTATTTATAAATTCCCCAGTTAATCTACTTCAAAAGCAATTTCAGGAGATCTGTCCCCCTGACTGTGCAATTTCAGATGAAAATTTCCGTCAGTGACGGTGGAGAAATTGTGGAGCATGGGAAATGAACCCTGAGGCTCGATGGGGATGGGAAAATGTCCTAGTTTTTAGAAAAGGGAATAAATTGAGACTCCTCAGATCACAAGATACAAAATTTGATATTGATACTGACAAAACTTTGCAATAGATTGTCATCATGAGCCCACAGAAAGGGAAGAGGTAGGTGATCATTCAAGTCAGAGTGAAATGAACAAGAAGTCCCCTGACAGACCTCACTTCCTTTTCGATAGGGCCACTGAGCCGGCTGATTAAGCAGCTCTTGGTGTCCTGATGACTCTGCAGCTGGGTGGGAGGGCAAGTAAGTTGGAACCTAAAATAGCTTGACAGGGTGGAACAATAGACCAAATCTAACAAGATAAAATGTAAAAGGGAGATATATGAAGGATGCCCTTAGTTCCAGAAAAATTAGCAACACAAACACAGGAGGGGTGGGCTGTTGCAAGGCCTACCGCTGGGTTTAAGCAGATTGTATCCCAGGGCCTGGGCAGGGGCTCTGTCCATCCAGAGAGGGTGCCTCTTCCTAATTTGCAAAAAGGTATTGTTAGGCAGAAGGGTGAATGCTTGGAAAAAAATACAAGTTAGAGGTTTGGTTAACTATGTACTCAGTGAGTCACTGCTATAGAGTTAGGGAGAGCATTCCTTTTTATTTTTATTTTTATTATTTACCTTTATTGTTGAAAGTATTACAGATATCCTCTTTCCCCCTACCCACCCCCCCCATTGATTCACTTCACCCCACATCCAAGGAGGGCATTTCTTGGGTGAAGTGCCATGTGCAGAACAAGGGCGGTCAGAATCCAAGCTGAGCCCAACATATTGAGAGTAGGAAAGAGGACAGTGCTAAACCGGAGCACAACTAGAAGGCAGAGGTGGGAGCTCTGGAAACCACGATCTCTGAGGAACAGTGAAAGAAGAATGCTTAGGATAAAGAAAGGGAGACCTAAGGGGCCATGATGGATTTCCCACGGGCAAACTAAGCATCAGCGTAGGACACTGGAGAGCAGGCCGTCCAAGGCCAAAAGGAAATTAAATAATGTTTTTTAAAAAGTAATTTGGCACTTGAAATTTAAAAGAAAACATTTTTTTTTTTTCATTATGAGGAAATTTTCAACTAAATTTTGTTATCTTATTTTTCAATTCCTTTTAAAAAAAAAAAAATTTAGAATTACATATTGCCTGAAAGGCAGGAAGCACTGTAATCTTTTTAATGCTTAGGACTTCTAAAGTCACATTCAAAATACAGAACTTTCCATCAAACTGACTTGTCCACGAATGGAATGGACAACATCAGGATGTGGCTGCATTGCTTGCTGCTAGGTGACTAAGGCTAAGAGCAGGTGATGCTTCTTGCATGTGATCAAGATGCAACTGATATTTTAGATAAAGTGTGGGGCTCCATGGCTTTTCTGGTCCCTGCCCACGCTTCGATCCTATGATTCTGAGAACAAGCAACTTCCCCTAAGAAAGAGGAAAATTGACATCCCTGATATGATTGTCTGGTCTTTCATAAAGAACCCCAGAAATAAAGAGAGAAGTGTAATCCTTGTGATGCAAGAATCTGGGATGTGCTCAATATTTCTGGCTTCCTTCTGAGTGATTTGCTAGGGTGGCTTCATGAGTCCTCTAGAGTGTTAGGCCTGGACTTTCAGTAGTTGACCTTTGGGACATAGCACTGCAAGGTTTGGGGTTTTATTTTATTGAGGGCCAGTTAGCATTTACAGGTTTGATTTCAATGCAAGCAAATCACTTTGCAGCTCTTTTATGGCTATAAACTTTTTTGAAAATTGCAACCGTCTTTACCAAATATGCTCAGAGTAGCAAGTGGGCAGTCGAGGATGGGTGAATATTAATATTTACCTTTGCCTGCTGGGAAAACAGGGTAAATGTTCTTCCACATATAGGCTGGGTAACTGCAACATCTTGTGTTTATTCTGTCACAATGGGATTATCATCCAGAGATTACTACCCTTTACTATCCCTTTGAATGGGCCAGGGGTTTATTCTGCAGAAATATCAAACTGACATTTCCTGATACATATATCTCACATATATTCATTATATATTCATATACGTATACATAGTGTCTATGTTAATGAATTGTCTAATAGAGAAGAATTTTATTTTGGGTTATGTTCTTATTCTACTTATTCTCAGGAAGAAGATAGAATAACTGATGAGATAGCAAGAAAAAACCTGGCAATGCCACCCGGAACTTACCATGCCCCAAATACGCTTCTCCCTCTGTTAGCTACTTGACTCTTAGTCTCATTGCGTTTATGCTGGGGACATGGTGGGGAGAAGGGCTGCGAGGCAAACTTATGTGGAATCCCCTTATCCCAGTGAAACAAGACAACATATGCAGCAAAAGCAGCCTGAAGATGCATGTAAATGAATAGAGAGGCTGTCACATGCACTTATTTTTGATAGTTTCCATTGATTGAGTTTCTCCACGGTGGCCTTCTGAAAATGTGGAGGCAGGGCAATGATGGGTTTGCGTCTGGGAATACTACTCTGATTTAATATGAGCTATGATCACAATTTCAACGAACAGCCTGAACTCCTTGCTGTTGGCCAAAGATCAGGGAGAGCAGAACTTCTCAGCAGGGCTGACCTGGAAAAAACAGGGTCATTGAAACTTGCTGCATCAGTGGAGCAAAGTCAAAGTTGGAGGAACTTTGAGATGATCCGTGCCTCCAAAGTAAGAGTGAATTACATAATAGAACAGCAGGGCTGGGTGGCGGCGTGTGTGTCAGGCACAGCATTTTCCATTGTTGATCGGTGACACTCTTAGAATCAGCACTGTGCCATGCCAGCTGGTGCCAAGCATATAAAATATCACTGTGTAAGTGAAGTGTGTCACTAATATTTTGTACCGAAGGAACATATTGTTATGTAATGTGAACCTTGAACCTCATCATTTAATCTAAGTAGAGCTTTGGTAAGAGGAGTCTGCCTCCAGGCCCACAGGCACAGTTATACAACTTTGCTGCTAAGCCTCTTTGCGTGTGCTTGTTTCGTTAATCCAAGGCATGGCTGTGGTTACCTTCAACTTGGACATCACATAAGGCCCTGTACAGCGAAGGTGTCTTACATGTCTTAGGCTGTATGTTCCATCACTGATCGGTAGCCTTTGTATTCATGAACATGTTCCAATAAGAAGTATTGAATGTTTGAAAAAAGAAAACATAAGGAAACATTTGAGAGGAAAAAAGGAGAGAGAGAAATGGGGGGCGGGGAGAGAAAGAGAGAGAAATTGAGATAGAGAGAGAAATTGAGATAGAGAGAGAAGAGTGTGCATGTGCAATTACAGCAACAAAGTAGAATCGGCACCAGGTGGTTCTCAGCCGATAGACTCAGCTGATAGATAAGATCAGACAATTCAATGTGATTTCTGTACTCTGGAACCAAGATGCTCAGGGATTTAAGAGCATTCCAGTGTTTTCTTTATCAATTGCGTCAAACACACAAATTCTTTCCACTTAAGTAAACTGTGGTTATACCTAGAGCCCTGAAAGGCAAGTCAGATTTCTTCCACTTAAGGCAATATGCCTCATATTTCGTATATTTCTCTAGTTATATAAATGTTTACTGAAATTCCTTCTATGATCATGTATTAGGCTGTGAAAACTTGGAGAAGCCACCTATTATGTGAAAAATTGCTCTTCCAAAGATGGACACCTTTCCTTGGAATTCAAGTTCCTGACCAAAATAGCTTTAAATATATTTAAACCACAAATACTAGAGCTACTGTAGGTGGTTTGAGGGCAAAGGTATGGATTGGGAAGAAGTGTTTGAGATACTTGAAAATGTAGTGTAATCCATTAACTTCCAGCCTCAACTTCTATTCAGTCTTTCTCTAGATACAAACTAATAAACTGCAGTAGACTTTAAGTGATCCCATTCTGTACTCATTCCTGGTTGAGAAGGCCCTACGGTTCAGGAAGGGAAAGGAGAAACTGTAAGTCTTCTTTACATGAAACTTGGTGGGAAAGTGCAAAGACCCTGTTGCACATTTCAGACAAAGTCAAAACCTCACACCTTAGCTGTCTCCTAGGCAGAGGTGGGGACCCTGGGAGCATAGAGAAAGAGGAAAGAAGAAATGAGAGAGTGGATAGGGTGGAAAGGGGACAGTTTCCATAGAACGTCACTCTACGTCCCCTCCACACTGTGTGTCATGATTATTATAAATTCCTTCACGATTACTAGTCACAGCCAGGAGGTTGTCGGGTCACCAAATGTTTGGGTCTGGACCAAAGCAAAGATAGGGTGCCTCGGTCTAAAGACTCACCTTTTAATATATAACTTTACATATAACTCTCAAATCTCCATGTGAAACATCAAAAGCAATAAATAAATTTCTGTGGGGTGTGTTTTAAATGAAATACTACAGAAGGCTATAAGGCACTATTGTTCAGTGATTGACAAGCCAACATGATGAGTGAGACAGTAAATCCATGAGTTATCTTTTACTTCGACTTTCCCTCCAACCCCATCAAATATATGACCCAGCTGTACCAATATGCATCTTATAGTTATTTCTAGGATCTCCCCCCTCCCCCCCTTACCTTCCACTATTCAGGTTCTCATCATCTCTTGCCCAGGCAGTTGCACCATGAAATAGCCATTGAATGTCTACCCTGTGTGTTAACCTATGCTAAGTATACAGAGTTAAAAATGATACATGTGGGTACCTGCTTTCATGGAGCTTATGTTTTTGCAGGGGAAACATAAAGTGAACAACCATCTACACAATTCATTATTCATTAAAATGATGACAAATGCAACATCGGCTAAGTGTAGAGTGTTGGGGAACATACAAAGGGCTCCTAAGGAAGGCTTTCTAGAGAAACTAATGTGTGAGTGAACTACGAAGGATTGACAAGAATTAACCTGGTGTAGAGGGAAGCTTCAGACATCGGGAAGAGCATTCCAGAGGGTCCTTAAACATGAAGGAATGCCAAAGAGGCTAAGAATGCCAAGAGGTGCTGAAGCAGAGAGAGGTAGGAAGAGGCAAGACTGATGAAGGCAGCAAAGCTAGAACCCAGGTAACCTGAAAGTCAGAAAAGAATTTTGGTCTCTGCTTGGATAATATTCACTCATCCTTTGAAGATCAGTTCATGTGTCCTCTCCTCCAAGCAGCTTTCCTTGATGCTGTCTTTCTGCCCCCACCTCCTCTCACCGGGCTGTTTGGTTCCTATGGTTGATCAATGCACACAGTATAATGCAATTTATGTGTCTCTACCATGTAGTTGATGGTGAGCTTCTTGAGGTCAGGGACCATGTATTATTCATCTCTATATAACCCATATTAAAACTTTCTCAATATTCCACTGAACAGAGATGTTTTAATACCAGTAAACATATCTATAGTCCAGGAAAGAAAACTGTGAAAAATAGGAAGATAATCGTTGGTGTTAAGAGTTTTTTTAAAAATATTTTTTAAAAGATTTTTTATTGATTTTTAGAGAGAGAGGAAGAGAGAGAGAGGAACATCGATGTGAGAATGGAACATCAGTCACCTGCCTCCTGCGTGCTCCTTACTGGGGATTGAGCCTGAAATTGGGGCATGTGCCCTGACTAGGAATTGAATCTGCAAACTCTTGGTGCATAGGAGGACACCTAATCAACTGAGCCATACTGGCCAGGGCTTATTTTAATTTTTAAAGTTGATTTTCAAGACAGTGTGCCCAGGGATTCAGAATTTGTTTGTTTTGAAGAAAATATTTATGGGTATTCAGAATTAAATGGTATATTATATTTTAATCATAATCACTTCCCACCTTCCCCCAACATACTAGGGTATCTAGTAATTAAAAAAAAAAAAGAATCTTTTTGAGTATTTAGTGAATTGGGGAATTTCTTTTAAATCATGTGACTAGTAAATTGTGTATGGAAGATATTAGGCATTAGACAAGATCAGGAAAGACAAACACCTGACAGAACCCTGTATTTTCTAAGAGCTTTAGAAAGGACCCTGATTCTAGAAACAAGGCATTTCTGGGCCTCATGTCATAAAGTTGGCCATATTTGCCTCTGGGAACAAATTATAATTAGAGATTACTTTCCTTTCTAAAACTTTAGAATCACATTATGCCTATGTCTACTAGGCTTTCATAAAACTAAAAATGTATCAGTTTTTAACTTACATAATCATTTAAAATATTGAAATGATCTTTGAGGCTCTGTGTTTGCTAATACACAATTCATTTTGATTATATTAAACACTCCAATTTGGCTCTAATGAGGCAGGTTAATTATTAAATGTGCACTTTTTTCAAAGATATGGTTGTTCCAAATATATTATGAAAACTTCCTAGAGGTTTGTGAACTAATATATTCCTCCACCCATCCATGTTCACTTTG
The DNA here is from genome assembly GCF_964146895.1 of Miniopterus schreibersii. Classification (NCBI taxonomy): domain Eukaryota; kingdom Metazoa; phylum Chordata; class Mammalia; order Chiroptera; family Miniopteridae; genus Miniopterus; species Miniopterus schreibersii. Next base: position 72,113,288 of record NC_138107.1, on the reverse strand, counting down.
GTCATCAAAAATATCCAAAATCATTCTCCTGACCTTAAAACTGGGACTTTTCAAATAGCCTTTGGTTTCACCCTCCCTCTCTTTTCCTCCCCCCTCCCCCAATCTCCAGGTGAATCAATGAATGAATAAATAAAAAAGCTGAAAATTCAAGCATAGGTCTATTTTAACCAAAGTCAGATGAACAGCTGAGAAGCAGGTCCTGCCTATAATCCTTTCTGCTCCTGTTGTCATCTTGTCATCCCTACGGCTGAGCTGGAGCAAGAGCTAGAGGCCCTCTTGAGCCACCCACTCCTGGGAAGGCTCAACAGGAATATATGCATTATTAAGACAAGATCTCAGTATATGATTTTATTGTAGGAAGAAGCAGTGTTTTCTAAGAGATGCTATTTCTGCCCCTAGGCATTTACCATTTCGTCTTTTTAAATGAAATATGTCAAGTATACAAAGTGCATAATGATCAACAAAATAAATTCTTTCTTCTAAAGTCTTTAAGTCATTTATAATTTTGCTGAGGTAGCCAAATAACTAAGCAACTCTTAATTATCCCTGCCCATGAGAAAAAAAATCAATAGTTAATCTTCAAATATTTTTTAGACAATGCTGTAGACTTAACAATATAAATACTCTAAGCAGAGGAATACAAAAGAATGGCAACTACAGGAAGGAGATGGAGAAGTCACTGGTGGATTCTCTACAAACTGAGCAGGCAGCCTCAGCACTTATTTCTATTTGGCAAGAATGTTTTTTGTTAAATCCTTGAACACACACACACACACACACACACACACACACACACGCTCAAATTCTTCTGAGTGTCAACATGATGCTAAGTGGCTTTTCAAGAACACAGTCCAGCCAGAGCAAGAGAACCGCTGGGTTTACTCAGGTTTTGTGATTAACATATCATGACGAACAGTGTTCAGCGTTTGGGGTACCAATGTTGTCCATGTCCCAGGCAGCATATCTTATCTCGGGCTTGCATTCCTGTTTGTATCCTTGTCTTGGTATAGAAGAACTTATCTTTATATTTTTTGGTTATTGAATAACTAGATATTTTTAAAGGTTTCAACAAATTGAGACAAATATGCTGGTGGACCCTGTGTACTTTGTACTTGATACTGTACTATGCTGGTCATTTGAACATGCAAGACAGGGAGCCTGTCTCTTTGTCGCAGGTACACATCTATGTGACATCATCATTTCACCTACGCCAAAGTATTGTCTAACGGAGACCAGGTTATATGTGGACACTTAAGTATATTGTCTCACTGTATGAAACTAAGCAATATTTTAAATTTCCAGTTCTTTATAAACAATATATTGCTGATAGCTAATCTTGCAAGAAGTGATTTCTCAGCTAGATTTATTTTAAATTTATTTCATGTACAGGATAATGCACATCCTGATTAGTACCTTGGAAGACATGTCTCAGGGACAGCAGGAAATAGTGATAAATTCCCCTCTTGGAACAGATTGCTGTGCTGGTGTCTGTAGATGCCCCAAGGCTGAAGTTCCTTTTGAAATTATTTTTAAACTGCTTGAATCCCCAACCTTCCTCCATCCCCCATATGGCAAGTTCTTAATGGTGCTACTTCAAAGGGAATCCATGACTGTGATGTGATGTGTATTTGTGAATGTGTTAGGAACAGAATATACAGGGGTCGGCAAAAGTAGGTTTATAGTTGTTTGGATGGAAAAAAAACATGCAGGTTATGATGATTACAATAGCTTTATTAACTCTGTGTTTTGTGTACTCACAACTGTAAATCTATTTTTGCCTACCACTGTATAAACACGGGGGAGCCAACTTATCTTAAAAGATCTTTATTTGTTCAGAAACTATATCAATCTACTTCTCTTCCAGTCCAAATTAATCAGTCTTCCCTGATCTTTACTGTACTTTGTTAAACCCGTCTTACACTTGCTGTCACAGTCAGATTTGAAACATTGTGCCTGTCTTTCTAGCTCACGTAACTGTGACTCCTTGGAAAGTTTTGTGACCAGGTTTTGTGTCTCCCTCTCTATCCCCAGGATACTCAGCTGTGTACATAGTAGATGCTCAGCTATGATCACTTCACTTGAATCCAGCATTTCAGACATTCGGAGAAAACCAGCTGCAAGGTAAGACAATTTCATTTTATTTCTTTATGAAGGACTATGTTCAGGAGACAGAGATCAGAGCCACACTGGGGAACCTTCCTGGGTTTTGAAACATTTTTATGTTCATAATGTCAATAAAAGAGCATTGTTACATCAGTCCTTCCACTGAGGTGGCTGAGGGCACATCATAGAGGCTTTTGATTTCTTTTCTAAACTCACGATGATGCTCATCTCAGAGGCACACGGGGTGACACCTGCAGTTGCTGGACCCTGCAGCAGCCCCAGCCCCAGCGCATTATTGCAGACACAGAGCGTGTGCATCATGGTGGGATGGGAATGGAGAGGTAGAAGGGGCAAGGAGGAATTCAGCCAAGGCATTAATATTTATAACACTAAATCTTTCATTGTTGTATCGGGTAAAGCTATTGGGAATTGTTCCGGAAAATCTAGTTTATGAAATGGCTGGATGAAATGCTACAGGGCAGACAAACAAACAAATCTCGTATACTGAGCTGTCTTTAAAAAGCAACGTCTGGGAAATTATACCATTATTTTTAGGAGAATGTCAGCTTGATTTGAAGGGTGGGGATATTTTCAAGCCTGCACACTGTGGCCAGGCATCAGGAGTATGTGCTGTGAGCTGTGAAAAAAAACAAAGGCCACCCGGAGACCATACTAGTTATCCCTCTTGAATGGAGCCCAGTGGCAGGGAGATTTCTGAGCCAGTTTTTCTCCTACTCTGCTCAGAACTCACTGTGGAGGGCTTTGGTATTTCCATTCCCCACATGGGCAATGTTATGGGTCATCCTGATCCCTTGCCCCCAGACGGTAGCTTCCTGGACTCACTAAGTGAAACAGGTGAAGCACCTGGTATAGGTAATCCAGTCTGCACTAGCATCTCCTGGGGAGCCCCAAACCACACATCCTGATGCCGAGCTCAACCCCAAGAGCTCCGGTTGGTGGAGACGGCAGTGTGGGCCTGGGAGGGGGAGGGGCTCCTGCAGCAACCGAGAGTCACCCCAAAGGCGGCAGCAGCAGCAACAGGAGCCAGCCCTGGCCGGGAGAGCGCCAGGAAGGCAGACGGCCGGCTCACATCCCAGGCTGCGCCTGGCCAGAAGCACGGATTCGCGCTGCAGCGGGCCAGCAGGCCAGCCCTCGTGGTCCGTGCACACCAGGCTCCCAGCGTGGGGCTGAGGCCTGGGCGTGCCGCTGGGCAGGACCTGGTCTCTGCTATTGAGCGGGGCAGGGGAGGGTGACAGGTGTGTGACAAGTGCGAACAGAGTCCCTTGAGGTGGGAGCTGTGTGGCAGGAAAGTCAAAGTATTACCATTATCGCTGAGTCCATCAGGTGACTTGGGGGTTGGGGTGTAGAGTGGTTCCAAGGTGATGATGGTGGTGGCGGTCATGGGAGTTAGTGTAAAGGTAGAAACTCAACAGAAACTAATGAAAGAAGAACAAAAAATAAAAAAAGACAATAAGAGAAAAGCAAAAAGAAAAAAAAGAGAAAAAGGTAGGAAAAACAGCCCAGTGTGTTGAGAGAACTCTAAGCGCTTGGTGTAATGAGGCCGGAGGTGGGTCCGGGCCATGCGGGAGACAGCGAGTGTCCCCTTAATGAGCATCAGCTCTCCCCAGTGGCAGTGTGGACACAGGGAAGGGGTTCAGGGAGGGAGTCACGTGGTCGGGGTTTGTTCTGGACAAATTCTGACAGCTGGAGTGCGCTGGGAGGGACCATGATGGGCGGTACAGATGCAGCTGCAATTGTCCAGAGGAGAGAAACGGTGTCTGCATAAAAGTGGGCCGGGGAGGAGAGAGACGTCAGATAGAAGACGTGGTGCGCTTTTCTTTCCTAAGTGTTTTATCTGCGCCTCCCATTGTCCTCCCATTGTCCTCAGGCCACCTGAGTGCCTATAAGTACACTTACCCCAAAGAGCAAAAAATGGCAAAATGTTGTCTCTTGGCATTTAATGATCCGAATATTCATGAGTTAATCCCTAAAAATGTTCACGTAACACAGTCCTTACCCTTCTCAAATTTGTATTCCAGGATATCATTATAATAGGTCTTAAATTACACAGTCTCACAGATTAAAGAATACTATCCCCTGTCTTTGAAAAGCAAGCATTGATTGGATGAAAGATCAGATGAGGTCAGGTGGAATTAGACATTTCCTGAAGGGATGCGCTTGGGATATGCAGAGTGGTAGATGAACTTTGCTGCTCTACCTGCCGAGTGTGTGGAGGGGGGTGGGAAGGAGCTCGCTCCTGGCCTCCCTCCCACTTTCAGGATCCGTCCAGGTGCTGTGGTTCCTGGCCTCCCTCCATCCGCAGGCCCAGCGGGTCTGTGCGCTGGCAGGCAGAGGCGGGAGCCCAGCGGAGGCACCTCCTGTGCGGGCAGAGCTCACAGCCTGGCTTGGCCTGGATCCGGCTGCTGTGATCTGGTTATTAGCAAAACCTCAGCTCCTTTCCAGAGCTCCAGTGCTCCCTTCCGCCGGCCATGCCTCAGGCATGACAAGTGCAGTGTAACAGTAGCCACCCTTTAAGGACATCCCCGGGATCTGAAACATTGTCAGGCCTAAAGAAAACTAAGGCTTGACTCTGAGCTGTTGTTCCCTCTCCAGGGGAAGTAGCAGTCAAGATTGTATCATCCAGATACAATTTCAAGGAAATCTTTCAATTTCCCAGAAGAGACTACAGGGGAAAAAACCCTAGAGGGTGTATAGGATATCTCTCACTTAGTAAGATAAAAGCCAGTTTGCTAAATGAAAAATAGTGCATTCTTAGGACTGCAAGGAACAGCACTGGATTTATTCAATGGCTGAGAAAAGATGCATTATTCTGGTGATGTTGCGCAGGGCAGGGGAAGTGGCAGTGACAGGATATTGGATGCAGACCTGAGAACCGGAGATGGGCAACTCTTGCTGGACAACTGGTTCATCACATTAGACTACAGTCTCAGTTCTCTGCTTGTAGAAGTCATATGGTATTTGCTTGGGATAAACCCATAAAATTATTTAGAGCCTCATAGAATATAGAATTAGAAGCGGAATATGTTTATCATATTTCTCCCAACCCCTTAACTTTTAGGGATTTGCTCCTGTCTTTGAAACCAGAAATGGTGAGTCGAATAAGAGATCTGACTCTATTACTTCTCTTTACCAACAATGTTAATTTCTCTCTACGGAGCTGGGCAGGTCACATTATACATTTGATTTTCTGAGTACGGTCTCTAAATGGTGCATTCAAATTGTTAGACTAAATTCATTACATCATTGGAAATTTCCAACCAACCCACCACTCAGTAACCTTCACTGGGTGGGTTCTTAATTTCCTGATCTTACGCACGCCCTGAATACAGTTCTGATGAGGAAATAGATGTAGCAACTCTTTCATTTGGTGACATTGAAAGCTGATGTTTTGATTTCCACTGCAAGAGAAAATATTTTATAACACAGTGGAAATAAGTGATAACAACATTGAGGGGAACAAGCTTAACACAGAGACTATAGATTTCCTGTGTTCATGTAGGGGAGAGAGAAGCAACTGAGTAGGCATCATTTCTAATGATGACCTGATTTGATTTGCAACATGACCACATTGTGACAGCTCAAAAATTGGTTTCCGACGCTTTGCATCCATATAATAACTTCAGGGTCTTGAAGAGATTTATATTTGTTATCTAAGACAGGAGACTATATGTACCAATAAGCTAAGTACATTCATGGTTAAAAAAATGACGGCTCATTGCGGCATTGACTGTAACAGGAAAAATTGGAAACAATTTAAATATTTAAAATAGTTAAATAAACAATGGTGTATTCGTTTAAACAAACGTTATGCAGTGTTTAAAAACTGAGGAAAACTGAGGTATTGACTTAGAAAAATGCCCATGTTGTAGGGGTGGGAATAATTATAGAACAACATGCAAACTGTAATTTCATCTTGGTGAAAATAACTGGACCGTCCTATCTCGTATGTCAATATGGACATGTACACAACATGTAAATGAATAGTGAGGTGTGGCAGTGTGGTGTGTGCACATGTGTAGGGATGGGTAACCTACCGTGGAAGGGGAATATGGGAAGGCAGGCATTATGTGTCTTCCCATTTGTACCACTGTAGTAAATATTATTAAATAAGTAAATAAAGCAATAGACAGCTAATACTTTTGTAATACAATAGAAAGAAACATTACCAACACAATAGATGGCTCTCATCCAAATAAATGTATTAGAATGTATTTTAAAACCACCATGAAGTTATTCTTTTTTTAAGGCCACTATGAAAACATAAGTGTTTCTGAGCCAGACCAGGGTGCCTGGCCATTATGACTTGATGTTTTTAAGATCTCTGTGCTTATAGCTCCAACTATTATTGTTCATTTAAGAATGTAGACTTCAGCATTTTATGTGAGGAGTCCAGAGACTGAAGCAGTGTATTTTAGCACTGCAGAGTAACTGTCATTAGGCAATCAGGAACTTACGACTATTAGATTCTAAGCATGTTCTCATCGCCCAGTGTAAATATTTTGACAATAGCCTATGTGCACTAATAACATTTTGCATAACAAAAAATAACAGGTGTAGCAAAAAGGCAGGCAAGTTTCTTGAGGATTCATTTTCAATTTATTATGCGTCTTGACTTTTCTAAATGTATTATAATAATAATTATTATTGCTATTTCTGTGTAATTGGTTGCTATGGATAACCTATGGTAATGAAAACCTTCTGAAGTATAGTAAGAAATCTACCCAGATGAGTTCAGGAGACCAGTAAGGGATACTCTAACCAAAACCCCCACTTCCCATGGGTGCCACTGTCTTGCACCCTGTGGGGATCTTTCCCTGAGGTTTGTTCAGTAAGGAGAGTGACAGGAAAGCAAGAAGTGAGGAATGGTAACCCAGTGATCATAGGCAGTGGCATGATAGGTAGATTCCCCTGCCCCCCCCCCCGCCTTTTAATGGATATGTTTGAAAATCCAGTCTAACATGCACTGTGGTGAAGAGAAACTATAAAAAAGTCCTTCTTATCATGATAAAGTATCAAGGAAGGTGATTATGTTAGGATATATAAACCAAAGACATATATTTCATGCTATTCTCATTATGTGATGTCTGCCTGAAAATAGACTTTTAAAAAATTTAGGCTAATACAAAAGGTAGAATCCAAAATCCTTCTCAGCTGCCTTGGCATTGAAATCACGGACAGGAAAAGAAATATGTTTCTATCATTAAGTAGAATACAAATTCTTGGAAATTAATTCAATAATACCATGTGAATGGCTGCAGAGAAAAAATTTAATCCAGATTCACTCATTTAACATTAAATAAAATACACTGAACCCGCTGCCCCCCCCCCCCCCAATCACACACACACTTTTTGAGGTTACTAGTTTGGAGATGTTCATTTTACATAGCTTTCTGAACATATGATCAATGTACCTTTCCAATTAGATATAAGCTTATTTCTCTCTCTCTCTCCCTCTCTGTCTCTGTCCTTGGTGTAAGTCACTTTATCTCAGTTGCCCTAAATAAGAATTTTTAATCTGCGCAAACACGAGTCTTTATCTCCTGTCTAAAAACCAGGTGGAAGGCTGACACTTTAAAAATACTTACTGGTTGGCCCTTTCTCTTCATGTGCTTTTAGTTCATCTATCTAAAGAGCGCCGGGCAAGATATTAAACACGAGCATTTCGTTCATTCATTAAATTCTGTTTCATAATAGGCAAGCATGTTCTATTGCACGGCTTTCACTTCTAGGCTTGCAGGTTCTTGCTCCTTTGAACTGTTGAATACAATTGAAAAGTGTAGCACATTTAACTGAGGAAAACACCCTGTATGTTCCTCCCGGCCATTGAGTTATAAACCCTTAGCTCTGACTTCAAGGGCTCTTGCTTCTCAACATTCTTATATTATTAATGAAAGAAGAGTAAGGAAACCCGAGCAAGGAGATAGAGTGACACACTGACAGACGGTGGCCGGTGGAGACACACGGCACTATGCACAGTAAGAGTTCACCTGTAGAGTGTGCACTCAGTTATACTAGGCTTAGTAAGGTTGAAAAAGAAATCAAGTTTCTCTTTCTGGTTGCTAGCTCTGGGGAACTAAATCATTTCTGCAGTAAAGAGAGCAGCAGCCACCGACTCTGACTCCCAGTGACATCTCGCTGGACGTGTTCTCAGAAACCCTGCACCAGGGATTGAGTTGTCTTAGGTTCCGACGCGCCTGGCCTGACTCTCGGAAAAAAAGATCTATAAATTATATATTGCTACACGGTGTGCTGAGCATCAGAAGTTTGATTCCATGTTGCCATTTTAATAAGCATTATTTCTAGAAACACAGAAATGAATTATTTAATACATTTCAAGTGAAAGTCTTTGGAGAGGCAGGAAGAGTTAAGCAGTTGAACCCAATTAAAATTCTTTCAGGAAATAAATTCAAACTCCTTGGATTCATGAATAAATGACAGAATTAAGTGTTTCAAAGGCTGACTCATATGTGTTCTTTGGTGTTTGTAATATACATTTCCTCTCTGCGTATTTGAGAAAGTGACCTTCCTCATTTGATCAATGAAACTATTGAGTCCTTACTATGCCAGGTACCTCAGTGGGTTCAGGGGTACAAAGACAGACAAAAAGGCCTCTGTCCTTGAGCTTACCCACTTGGCAGAGTTACTGTTAAAGAACTTTATTGATTTAAGATAAACCTATTAATAAAATACTATGTTCCAGGTAAGCAAGGGCCTATAAAATGAGCATGACATAGGCATTCTCCCCCAAGGTGTTTAATATCAAAAGAGTGAGACAGATTTCTGAATATCTAATCATAATACAATATATTCCATACCAGAATCAAGGTCAAGTTGCTGGAAGGAGAGAGAAAAGCATTTATCTTAAATTATAGGAATTTTCCATTTCCAAAAGCAAGATTCCTTCCTAACCCAGCATGTGTAAAAATTTTGGATAAAATATATTTAAAAAAATGTTTTTTAATGCAATTTTCACTTGCAAGAAAATATAGGAATTCCTTGAAGGCCAGGAAAAATACCTACAGGCAATATACTGGTATTTATTGACATAAACTTCTCAGAGAACAGGAAAAGATGGCATACTACTCAATCATTCTCTGCATCTATTATAACCTTGATACCAAAACCAGGCAAAGTATGAGAAAAGAAACTTATTTAAAAATTATTAAATACAGAGGCAAAATTCTGAAACAAAATGCCAGCAAACAAAATTTAGTTATTGATTAGAAAAAAAATTACAGCCAATCTAACAAGCGTAAAGCCAAGCAGGTTAGCAGGTTAAGGGGGTGTGGGAGATGGTTGAGAAATACAGTCATCTCTACAATCATAGGAAAAACATTTGATAAAATTACACACCTATTCATGGTTTAACAAATAAGCCAACAAAAATGATCACCACCTTAACTAGAAAAGGTGTGTCTAAAATATTTTATTTATTTTACAGTTATGGCAGCTAGCCCAAAACAAGGTTTCTTTCTCAATAGAAGGGTGAGGAAAAGTTAATAGTCACCGCATCCTAACCCCATTACATATATAAATGCTCATGTGTATTTGTACAAATATAAACATATACAACCACACAGGGCTTTATAGCATAGTAGTTAAGAACATGAGCTCTGAAGGAAGATTGCTAAATTAAAATCCTGAACTTGTATGATTTGGGGCAAACTTCTTAACCTCCCTGTGCCTCAGTTTTCTCATCTGTAGAATGGGTAAGGAAAATAACCTCATTGTGTTGTTATGAGGATTAAATAAGTAAATACATATGGAACACACAGGAAAACACCTGGCAGATTGTAAGCACTCAAGAACTATTAGTGGCTATGGGGATTTTTTTTTTTTGGTATCAAAATGTTAACATGATGGTCTCTGAGCAGCAGATTCATGGGTGGTATTTAAGTTCTTGATATTGTTGTATTTTCAAAAATTTTTGCAATATTTTGGTTTTATAAAAAGAGCTATTTTAAACATACACAGTTCACCCTCCGCGCGCGCGCGCACACACACACACACACACACACACACACACCTCAAGCCCTTTGATCTGAGTTGGCTCTCGGGAAAGCTGGGCTGTGCCAGGACCCCACTCCTGGGTGCTGTGCTCCCAGCACCAGAGTGCTCCTAGGTCTGCTGTTTCTCCTAAGGCAAGACAGTTGGAGCATTGGCTCTCACCACACGTTATCATCCTATGGCGGTTTCACTGTGAGCAAGTGACCACAGGGACAAAGGAAAGGCTCTTCCTGATCACGCTGAGACAAAGAGGCATCAGAATCACCCGTGGAACTCCCTAACCGAGGATGTTCAGACTCTGCCCCTGGAGACTGTGATTTGGCAGGTCAGAGTGGGGCCTACACCTCTTCTCTCTTCTTATGTCCTCACAAGGCAGTCCTGGGCTGGTGGATTTTTAAGGATATGCAGAAGTTCCCCATTAATTTTAAATATATACATAATACCCACTCATTCAAAAAAGTCTATTGGCTAAATTGTTCAGGAAATGTTGTAGATTAGCAAAAGGGGACACAAAGGAGAAACTAACAACATTCCTCATTCTCAGAAGTTAAATTTTCATGTAGGAATATTAACAGGTAAACACAGGATAATTACAGAGTATAGTAAGTGCTTTTAAAGGAGGAAATAAACAGAATGGTATGAGTTACACAGGTGGAGCCTTCAGACAGGTGCACAGGGACAGCTATGCTGAGCAGGTGATACTACAGTGGAGACTTTGGGATGAGAGGGAACAGTCATGCTTAGAATAGAAATGAATGTTTTCCAAGCAGAGGCAACAGCCAATGTTCTGCTTTGGAAAGAGTGAGGCATATTAAAGCTTAGCATGCCTGGAATACATGTGGCAGAAAAAGATGCTGGAAAGGTAGATGCATAAGGACTTGACATCCAGGCCAAGGCGTTTAGATTTTATTCTAAGTGCAGAAGAAAACCACAGGGGCTTTTAAATGGGGCAGCATGGAAGTGATATTGGAAATTGACGTTTTCACAGATGCCTCTGGTTTCTGTATGGAGGTGATAGAGGAAAATAGCAGCAGAAGCAAGGAAACACCAGGGAGAATGTTGCAATAGCCTGGTGAGGGTGATGGGGGGAGCAGACGAGGTGGGGAGAGGTGAACAAATTGAGGTCTCTTTGGAGAAAGAAGGCAGCTAGGATATTTGTGGCAGGTTCATGGTTTCTGATCGGCTATGCGACAGATACAGATCAGGCCATCGGGTCAAAGGCCACTGCAGGGGCTCCTTCCCATGAGGTGGTGAGAATGCCGCCTAATCTCACAGGTTCAAAGTGCAAGTTCCCGTTTGTCCCTTTAGACCCTTTGAATAGTTTATACTGTGACTATTGCAATACCCTATTGCCTTCCAAGGGTGAGATGTTGTTTATGCCCCGGGATCATTTTCAACTGCTGAACTCCATGTTCTGGGGAATACTAAGGACTCACATGACTACCCCCTATGTCAGAAGTAGAACAAGTCTAGACTTCATCAGTCCCAAGAGGTCTGCTCTGGATGGGGGGCAGGACCCAGAGTCTATGGGGCATCTGTGGCGTGACTTATTCTGAGGAAGCACCAAGGAGTCCTGACGTCACCTGAACCTTTGGGACCTCCCCCTTGTGAGGTCCAGAGTTTACCTGCTTCTTGGGGGCTTTTTCTGAGCTGAAGCCAATCTGAGTCCAGGTCAGAGTCCTCCCTTTCTCTATACTCTTGCTCCACGTGGCTGTAATCTTCCTGAGTTCACCCCAGTCCTGCTCAGGCCCTGGGCCAGCTGCTCAGTAACTGGGGGAAGGGAGTGGGGAGGGTGTGTAACCTGAAGGTTGAGACAGTTGCTGTGGGCAAAAGCAGGAATGGAGTTAGCAAAGGCCTCCCTTCCCCATTTCCTATTAGAAGAGAACTGTGAGATACTGTACAACCCACAACTCTCATGTGGGGTATGTATGTATGAACATTCCTAATTCCCCAGCCTTAAAGAACATAGAAGTAGACCAGTGTGTAAGTCAAAAGACACACCTGAAGAAAAAATAAGTCCAGATACATGGATGCTTGGAACAGACAGACAGATCTCAGAGGGGAAGGGTGTGGGTAAGATGGAAAGAGATTAACCAAAGAACATATATGCATATATGCGTAACCCATGGACACAGACAATAGTGCCGTGAAGGCCTGGGGTGTGGTGGGGGTCAGGTGGAGGGGGGCAAATGGGGGACATCTGTAATACTGTCAACAATAAAAAAGACACACCTATTGCCGTTAGCATTAGGAAAGCTACCTGTATTTTGTGTGTGTGTTAGCTACAGGTTTTGAGGGTACTCCCAAGAGGATGATTCAGATTCCTTATTTCATCCACAAAACAAAAACGTTTATAAGGGACTTGGACCTTTATGCTTGTGACGTTGTGTGAGGGGTCAGGAATAAACTTAGAGGCACTTTGATGTGAGAGCTGTAACCATACATTTTATAACTTAAAAAATACCAAACAGTAAAGTGGAGATAAATGTAGTGAGAATGGTAAATATTGTGTGAAGAACTTATTTAAATTCTCTTGAGAAGCAAGTTTTAAAACAATACATTGATAAACCATTTAATTAAAAACTAAAAAATTTAGTGTTTTATTGAATCTAAGAAACTATCAAATGTAAGACAACCCAAGTTCAGCAATGTTAATGTGTGAAGACATATGCATTTTAAAATAAATATAGGTTTTTAGAAATGCTTTTTGTAATTGTTTTTAAATAGATGCTTTTAAATACATAAAGAGTGTCAAACAATATACTTTAAAATGTTAAGAGAAATATTTTACTTTAAAATGTTAACAAGATACCTCTGGGAGAGTGGAGTGGGGTGAGGTAGATAAAGACCTTGTAATTTTTATTCTATATACTTTTATATTATTTGAATTTTTTATAATGAGCATGTTTTAAGATAATGTGTGTGTGTGTGTGTGTATGAGTAAATGACACTGGTTCATATGGATAATGCAATGTGTAAATTTGTTAGTGAAAAGAATTTTTGTGTATGGAGCAAATAGCCTAACAGATCCCGATTTTATTAAGCATGACAGACACAAAATTCAGGGAAGGCCAAAGAAATTTTCTGTTTGTGCTGCAACTGCACATTCCTACCTGCTGTGAAACAAACCCAACCTTCCTGCTGGGGTCTGTTGATTCAGCTTTGCCATCTGGAGCGATCCAGCACTAACAGTTTGCCTGGAATAATGCTGCTTTGGTCAGGGGCTCTGCTGGTAGCCGTGTGGGGTATGCGGTGTTACTGACATTTTTTCCATAAAATAGCAGCGCTCTATGCATGGAGCTGGGTGGAAGCCGGGGAGCACAGGGAGCAGCCAAGATTCAGATAGAGGGGATTTCCTGGGATTTTGTCTGTTATCTCTTGCGGCAGAGGAGGGATTCTGATTCAGGTCAGGAGGCAAAAGGTTTGTGGGCAAGGGAGGCCACCGGGCAGACGAGGCCCGCAGTCCAGGAAGCGGCGCCTTATTATTCATGAGTCCCGTTGCTTCGGAGAACATTCTGTACCATGTGCACAGCTGGCTTAGTACAAATTCCAAAGCCATTTTTATTATCGCTTAGGATCTCATTTTCCAAGGAGGTAGATAAGTAAGCTGATAGTTAAACATTTGTAAACCGATACATTCCAACAAAATCTACCCGTTGACCAGGTGACCAAAGAACATTGCAGTGCTTTAGAGGCAGCTCAGAAGGCAGCCTTCTCCAGTCTACGGGAAAGGAAGGCTCATTCACTCATTCATTCATTTCTTCACCCACTCAAGAAATGACATTGCGTGCCTTCTTTGTGCCAGAAATACACGGTGATGCAAACAGAGAACTTCTGCCCTCGTGGGGTTTATATTCTAGTGAAGTTGACAGATACTGAACAAACAAAAATGAAATAATTATGCATTGTGACAATACTGTGAAGAGCACCAACAGGGTGCCATGACAGTCATTGGGAGTGAGAGTGGGTGGGGCATTCTTCACATGGTTATGGGTGCAAACAAGGCCTTCCTGGGATCTTAGTGCTGAGGGACAAAGAGGCAGCACTAGAAGGAGTGTCAGGAGACCCAGGTCTCAGCGGGCTTTGCCCTCATTGGCAGGTCACCTCTGTTTCAGCAGGCCTCCCACCCTTTCTGGTCATGGTTTCCTCACCTGCGAAAGGAGCAATACATTCCTCAAGGAGCCACTTGTCTGTAAACCTGAATAATTATAAATAAGCTAACTGAAGACTAATAGCTTTATGTGAAAGTACTTTACAAACTGTAAAGAGTGTTATAATATTACCCCCTCCCCCCCGATCTTCATAATAACTCTTCTAAGTAGGTCAGGTAAGGATTAAAATTAGTTGGATACTGGTAAATCTGGCTACATAATTTGCCATGCTCAGCACAAAATGGAAAAGCAGGGCCCCTTGTTCAAAAAACGATTAGGATCTTCAAGAGGGCAACAGCAGAGCACTCAACGATTAAACTTCTGAGGGCCGAGCCCTGTGTGCCTGGACAGATGCGTGCTTGAGGAGGTTGGCCTGGACAATGCGCTATCATCAGATTTGGTGGGAAGGGGTGTCAATTTTTACTACATTTATTTCCAGGGTACACATTTCTGCAAATTACTAAATTGTCAAATACTAGTTTTTATCAATATAACTATGCCATTGAGCTTATTCCAGTAATTCTGGTCTGTTTCTTCATTTGGTATTTTCTACCCTCTTCTTTCAATCATTTAAGAATCTGGGAGAGCACTTAGAGGGCCAATATCTTTTCCAAAAATCTGTAGTAGTTGAGTTGTTTTGATACAAGTCGTATTGAGAAAAATGACTTTTGTGTAAGAAAGAGATCTTTGTTTGAACTAAGGACGCCTAAATGTGAGTCTGTTCTGCCATTTAATATTTATGTGACCTTGAGGCAATCTCCTTGTGTCACTGAACTTTAGTGGCTTCAGCTAAATTGAAGAAATTTTCCTTTATAAATGCATCAGGCTTGTGGGTTAGGATTCAGTGAAACTATGCCTGGTGGTCTACAACGTGTGGCCCACATAGAACATGGTTCTTCGGGGGTTTTCTGTCTGAAGGCTGGCAGGGCTGACATTCAGCTGGCTCACACTGATTTTAATGGAAAGTGTCATTTCCAACTGGGGGCATGTGTTCCTCGCTGGTTTTTAAATATTTTGCACATCGCCCTTACATGGTAGGATCTATACTATACCGATTTGCAAAAAGAATGACAAGTTTATAATTTTATTTAGTGTATTAATAACATCTCAATGGCAACACATGCAATTTTTAAAATTGAGGTGAGATTCACGTAACATAAAATTAACCATTTAAAAGAGAATAATTCAGTGGCATTTAGTACATCCACAATGTAGAACCATCACCTTCATTTAGTTCTAAAACATTTTTATCATCTTAAAAGGAAACCCCATACCCATTAAGCAGCCACTGCTCCATTTCTCCTTCCTCTGCCTACCATAATTACACTTTCTGTCTTTATGGATTTGCTGATTCTGAATATTTCATAGAAATGGAATCATACAGTAGGTGACCTTTGTGTCTGGCTTCCTTCCCTTAGCATGGTGTTTTCAAGGTTTGCCATGTTGTAGTATCTATCAGAACTAGTTTCTTTTTTAATGGCTGCATAATATTCCCCTCTATATCTCTGCCACAATTTGTCTATTTATTTATCTGTTGATGAACATGGGGCCTTTTCCATCTTTTGGCTTTTTTGAAGTGCTGCTATGCACATGCATGTACATATATTTGTTGTGAGGAAAGAGTGAAGATAGGGGATAAATAAAATGGAGTCACTTTAATTAGGCTGCTAAAATTATTAACATTATGAAGGTTGAGGTATAAGGAGACTCTATTCTTATTCTAACTAGCCTGGGAACTTAAACTTTTTGAACATTTCAGTCCTGTGTCAATGTCTGGATATATGCCAGACCTCCAGATAACCTTCTGATTACCCACCTGAAGGACACATGTATCCAGACCACCTGACATCCATCTGACATCCATTATCCAAACCACTGGAAAAGACCAGACCTCCTGGCACCCATCCTCAAGACCACCTGGCATGCATCATCCTGATTTCCTGAATCTGAGTGACACCGTCCTGGACCAATCCTAAGGCTAAGAATGCAGGCAGGCCTGATTTATTCTCAAAAATGCACTTTTTACTACAAAAACTCTCCACTGTTTTTTCTCCTTTGGAACACTTCTGGGTTTTTGCCCAGCTGTGTTTTCAATTTTCAATCTCTAAGACCCTTGAATAAATCTTTATCATTTATTTCTAGCCAAAGCCTCCAAACTCTTTTGAATTTGTTCAACAGTTTCAATATCTATTTTCAACTTTTTTGGGTATAGTAGTCACCACTTACCCACGGTTTTACTTTCCATGATTTTAGTTATCTGCTGTCAACCATGGTCTGAAATATTAAATGGGAAATTCCAGAAATCAAGAATCCATAAATTATAAATTGCATACCATTCTGAGTAGTGTGGTGAAATCTCAAGCTGTGCCACTCTGTCTCACCTGGAATATGAACCCTCCCTTTGTCCAGCTTATCCATGCTGTAAATGCTCCACACTGTTAGTCGCTTAGTAGCTGTCTCAGTTGTCAGATCAGTTGTGGTGGTATCGCGGTACTTGTGTTCAAGAAACCCTTATTTCACTTACTAATAGCCCCAAAGTGCAAGAGTAGTGTTGGTGGAAAATTGCACTATCTATGGTTTCAGGCATTCACTGGGAACGGACCCCTGTGCATAAGGGGAACTACTGTATCCATGTATTAGTGAAATTACTGGTTCATATGGTAATTGTATGTTTAATTTTTTGAGGAACAAGACTGCAATTTTAAGCCAAACAGGTAATTATATAGTTTATTTTAAAATATAAGAATAGCAAGACAACACTTCCATTCTTTTTCTTGCCCTTCTACCCAGCTACTGATTTTTAAACTGCTGCTACCTTAAGACTGACTAACCAAAATCAAAGACTTGCACCCCAGAGCCCTGGCTTTCAATCGGGAGCCCCCCGGCTGAGAGCTCAAATAGATAAGAATGTGTTAGATCTCAGTACTAGAACATATGAGCCAAATTGCATTTTGTATCTCCACCCTCTACCATCTATCATGTAAGCTTGCTGCTTTTAACAATCTTGAGTCAGTCTAGTGAAGAGAACTATTAGCTGAGGTTAATTGCCGTCACTGAGATGTAAGTACATGAAGGAAAGTGAGTCATGCACTCGGGCGATTTTATGACAGTTATGAAGGAAAGGTAAATCCAATGTACAAATCTAAACTCCAGGGAACGTTTGAGTGGCTGAATCATACATCTGAGTGAGTCTATGTTTTATAGCATGTGCCTGTAGATCCTTAACATATTGTCCTACTGATCTGGTCAGACTGTTCTCTTCCTGGAGGCCCTCTCCAACAGCAAACAGAGCCAGGACACTTCAGATGAAGGCCACACATAGTGAGAAGAAAGATAGTAGAAAGGGAAGAAAAGCAAGTCATGTTTCTACTTCAGAGCTTCATGAAGACTTAGTTCACTTCCTGCAGTTGGCTATTTTCCCTACAACTCACCCATTCTCACAAGTGTTAGCACAGCAGCCTCCACAGGATGGCATGTGTGTGTGGGGGGGGTGTCCCTGGGCATGAAGTGACCAAAGAGAAAGGATGGTGTTTCTCAAGCCCCATCACCTCCAGGTGTGTTTCCACGGATGTGTTCTTGCTGTCTGGTCCTAGGTGCCCTTATGCCTTCTTCATTCATTTATGTAATGATTTGATTTCTAAGTCTGCCCCAGGCACCATTTTAAATGTTATATGGAATATAGACATGAATCAGAATGAACTCAGTCTACAGAAAGCTTGCAGGAAAGAAGGAAAGATTGGGTGTGTATGCCTATAACCTTAACATGGTTAACGGGGTGTAGGGTAAGGGTTAGAGCATGAACTCTGGGCCTAGACCACCTTGGCTTGAATCCTGCTCTACCTTGGCAAAGTTATCTACTTGTCCCTTAGGTCCTTGTCTACAAGATGTGAAAGATAATAGTACCTGTCACTTGGGATTGCTTTGAGGAAGGCACTGGGACAGTGTTGGCATTAGATAAGTGCTATGTAAGAGTTTTTTAAACAGAGAGGTGACAAATACCCTAACAAAAATAACTGAAGTGCTCTGGGAGTTCAGCAGCAGATGTGTTCTGGGAGACTAGAAAGGCTTATGACAGAGGTAGCATTTGAACCAGGCCTTGAAGAATCAGCTGAACTCTCTATATGAAGCTCTTTGTTCATCTGAGTCAGTATTTCCCCCATTAGATAAGCAGGACTTTGCCCAAATTTCTCTCTGCATCTCTATCAGAGTTTAATATACAACTGGTTCTTTAAACATGCGTTCTGAGGACATTGGAGAAAAAAGACTCTTACATAAGAATTTGTTATTTGTCCTTCAGATAATCAGGTCACTAATTTTTTGGATTTCAGTAAGTCACTTAACCACTCTGAGACTTGGTATATCCATTTGAGGTAGAAAAGGTCTCAACTCAGTAATAAGCATTATAGATTTTTAAAGCCACCTCTAAACTATTGGGACTATTAACAATATTGTTATAAGTTTGAGCCTTGTACACCATTCACAATGTTTATAAAGAGTTGACTACAAATCATATAGGACTTGGGCCTGAATTTTAGTGACTGATTTCTCTCAAGTTTTATATTATGGAATCTTGAAAGGAGCTTTCCAAAACCAGAATTCTGCCAAAAATTCTATTTGACCAACAAAATTGACCATGGCTATGCCTGTATTTAAAAATTCACCCTTTTCCATGTACCCACATTTCTGTCTACTTTTCCCCATTTTACCTTGTTAAGGAAAAGCAACCAGCTTAGTTCTGCAGTAAAATCAGAAATACAGAAATCTCTGAAGGGAATGGACATTTTTTGGAGATTTGTGACCTAATTTTAATTAGACTTACTATCTAATTTTACTCTGCTTTGATTTATTTGTATTTGCTATGGATCTACATACTGTATTGTGCAAAGGAAAAATAGAGCTTTTGTTTTCGATGAGCTAAAATTATTGGCGGATTTTGGAGCATCATTGTATCTTTTAGTCAGGATACAGGGCATGCATTGTAGATTATAGAATCCACTGGACCTAGTTTAAGAGAAAGGTCTTAACTCAGGGAATAGGAAGGGCAGGAACAGGTTCTAGGTTGAGTTTTCAAGAACCACCACTCAATTGATCTCCCAAGGTAGCTGCTGCCTTTAAGATAATAAGCAATCTAGGAAATTAAAAAAACAAAACACAAAATTTGCATCATCAAAAAAGATGTTACCCTCTCCCCTTTCCCTACCTCTCAGCAACTACAAAGCTATGGACCGGACATTGGGACCTGCATTAATTTGCCAGAAAAAAAATGACTTAAACAACAAAATTTTTTGTCTCATAGTTCAATAGGCTAGAAATTGGAGAGCAAGGTGTCAGGAGGGTTGGTTCCTTGCGAAGGCTATAAGGGAGAATCTGTTCCATGCCTCTCTCCTAACTCCTGGTGGTTTGCCAGCAGTCCCTGGCTTTCCTTGGCTTGTAGATGCACCACTCTGATTTCTACTTTTATGTTTACCTAATGGTCTCCCTGTGTATGCATCTATCTCTGTGCCCAAATTTCCCCTTCTTATAAGGACACAGCATATCAAATTGGACCCACTCTAACAACTTCACCTTAACTTGGTTACCTGCAAAGAACCTATTGCCAAAGAAGATCATACTCACAGGTAGTGGGGGTTAGGATTTCAACATTCTGGGAGGGAAGAATTCAACCAATAACAGGACCTCTGCAACAACTGCTGCAGAAAACAGAACAAAACCAATACCATCACTCCAGTAATGCTATTAGGAATAGCAGAAGTGGTGGAATGGCCTCGATGTTGCAAGGTTTACCTCTGTCTTCCAAATCTTGCATGGGTAGGTCTGTTTTGTGGAAGCTGGGCTTTGGGGATAAAATTAGAGCTATAAGGAAATTTGGGAAATGACATAAAGTCTTTAGCTTTTCAGCCTCAAGGACGCTGTAAAATCTGCTACAAAGGGTTTGTGTGTGGAATGGAGAAGAATGGACTAAAATGGAGTTGGATAAGCCAACCTGTATTATCTTCCACTTAGGAAGTAAAGACCTGCAAGAGATGTGAAGACTAATGAGATGAGTAATAGAGTTAAACAACGGGATCATTAGCTGGTAGTGAATTACTACTCTCAGTCCCAGGACAGGATTTATTAAATCTCCTTTTCAACTACTACAAGCAGTTTATTCTTGGACTAGGAATTATAAGTATCTAAAAAGGCAAGTGATTTATTCTCTTCTTACCAGCAAGGTTATACTAGGCCCAGTATCTTAGAAACCTTTCTGAGGTTGGAGGGATGTGGAACATAAGTACAAAGAGAAGAAAAAGAAATAAAGGAATACCTTGATATATGCCTGGCCTGGGAAATAGTGTCTACTGACCTGGTCTCCTCAGTTAGATATCTTAGAAACATTTTCATATTTCCCCTATTCTCACTTCCTAGTCCATTTTTTTTCATTGCCAGACCCTAGAAATGTTGCCTTAAAATGAATAGCAAATTTGGCCACCCCAGTTTATTCCCGTGACTGCTCTGAATTTAGTCCCTCACTACCTCCACGCATACATTTGGAATAGCCAGGTATTCCCACCATTTCTGTGGGTGTTTACCCAGAATTGGAAGTTTGCTGTCATTCAGTCTTCTGGGTCCATGTCAGCAGCCCCATGGTCTCTGGTCACTGAAACAGCCATGCAGAAAAGAGTCTTGGAAACAAACTCTGTAAACACTTTCAGTTCTCATCCTACATGAAGATAAAGCCTCGTCTATGTAAATATGGGTTTCCCTGACTGTATATTTTCCCTGGGGATCTTTTTGGTGAAATTCCTCCATTGGGGTGGGGGGGACACACACATTTGCTACTCTGTACGGAAATAGGATCTATCAGAATTTGCTTTTATAAATGGAGGGTTATGAATTCCAAGTGTTTGTCACCCCAGAGGCATACTTTCCTCTTGGGAACCTACAGGCTCGCGCTTCTCTCCTGCTGTGTGTTACAAAACTTTGACAGCAGCCTCCTGCCCCCCCCCCCCGCCCCCACTTTCCCGGGCCTCTGCTCTCAGCATCAGGGATTCCCAGGCTGCCCTTCCCTCCACAGATGCGTCAACAGGAATGGATTCCAGCAGCAAAGGCTTACAGGGGGACACTGAGTCCTTCAGTTAGGAATTCTTATTTGCATACAATGTCTCGAAGTCAGAACCTGTAGAAATAAAAACAAAGATAATTTGGTCAAGACCCTGAGGTCCAGAGTGCCAAAGGGCAATATTAAGGGAGTTTAGAAATGAAGGGACCAACCTTCTGAATAAAATTTGGTTTCTGGAAGATTGCAGGTATCTTTTCCCTAGCTCTGATGGTTAGGAGCACAGCTTGGGGAAGGGAAAAAGGCCAGAAACCTGTCCTCTGCCCTCTGCTATTCAGTTTGCTTATTTATTCGTTCATTCATTTATTTAAAAACTTTTTCTCTTTCTCTGCTAAGAATGTGATGTATTTTCTAACAAAGGCCACAGACCATCATAAAACGTGACAAAGGCCCATTTAGCCATCACAGCCTTCCTCCTTCCATTTCACCATCAGGGCCACATGGTGGGAATTTACTGCTGGCTTCGCCCCCGGTCCTCTGCTTTGGGAGTGCGTGTCTGGCCTGGCTGTCCCTAATAGCAGGTGGGACTGTGGTGCTCAGCACTAGTACTTTGCTAGGCACACGTATGCAGTTATGTTTCTTACAGTCAAAGAATTTAGGACTGAAGGTCATGAGGCTCTCTCCATATGTGAAATTTAAAAATTTCTCAAAGCAGCCAGAAGGTCATTTTAGATTGCTTTCTAGAACAGTATATCTTTTAATTGATCCTTTTAAACATTTAAGCTTAATATTAGTTTCAGCATTTCAAGATTGTTTTAAACCTTGGTCTGCTCTTCCACATATTGACTATGCTTCTCAATTTCAAGTCACCTGCAGATTTAATTAATCAGTATTTATCAATTCTCTCAATAGTTCAATTAATAATGAAACCACCAGCTGTATTATAAATGTAGCTGGTTCTATGAATATATTATGAAGAAAATTGCAAAATACCTTTAATAATGAATACTTATCACACATATAACATTTCTAAACTGACAGTGTAATAATTTCATTGAGTGAGGACATGAGGCTAGTTGGCCATGATGTTCTTGGTCACTCATGGGAGCTCCCTTGGGTTGGTACTTTCTTTTCTAAGTTCTACATATCATCTGCTTGACCAACTTACCTTTGTAGAATGTTATTAAAAATTTATGTCAAACTCATTCATCTGTAATTTCTGGAAACTGCCTTTTTAAAAAGTTGGGACATTTGTCCATCTCTAGGTTTCCAACATCTCATGTATTTCTATAAATGAAATTAATAAAATTGGCCTTTCAGAAGCTTGACATTATTCTTCGAACCAGGGAAAGTGACCCTGGATAAATAGAGCATATTAAAAAAAATGCAATTATTACTTCCTCACCCATTTTGATCTCAAAGCCTTACTGTATTGGTTTTCAACACTTTCTAAGGCAAACAAAATAGGAGAGAAGTACTTCAGTAGGCTCTTGTCTGTTAATTTTATGCCATCTGTTAAGAAGTCGGTCCATTTCGTCTTGGTTTTTGAGAAAGCTTTTGCTTGTCATTGGCAATTTGCAAAAGTGTTTCTGCCCTTTGCCTTTTATTCCAACCTGTGCCATATTTTTCCCTCCCCTTTCTCTTTTTGTCTTATTTACTTGCACTTTTTCCTTCTATATTACAAACTTGTTCTTCTAGTACTAATCTCCCCAGAAAGCTTCTTGTCAGGCCTGGGTGTGGGCACAATTCCACCATGAGCAAATCATGTGGCCTTGGCTGACTTGCTCCATCTCTCAAGATTTGATTCCTTCATCTGTAAAAATGGGAGATGAGAAGGCATGACTTACAAACTAGTTGTGAAGATTAAATGGAAGGATAACTGCAGAAGCTTTTGGTCAGCTTAAAAGTGCTATCAAACATGTAAGGTTTTGTAATCTAGGGAACCAAATATAGTACTTTATAGAAACATATGTGCATAAAATATTAATACTGGAAGGACTTGGGAGTTCACCTAGTTCAGCTGTCTCAGTTTACAGATGAGGAAACAGGTCAGGAGGGGTGAAGAAACTTGCCGAAGCTCCCAGCTGGAGGCAGCGTGGTGGAGAGCTTAGCACACCGTGGATGGTGACCTGTTATCTCGGCCGATGCTGTGCAAATCTAATGACCTTGGTTTCCCTGGCTCTTCCACAAGGTAGTTATGACTTCCTTAGGGCTGAGCTTGAAATTACCCTGCCTTGTCCACCAGTCCCCATTGCAGATGTAGCAACTCATGTGCCCTCATCCCCTTCCCTGACATTTCTTCTCAACACACAGTCACAGACAGCCTTGCCTCCGTTGGTTTTTCTTTTCTGTTCTGTTGAGGCTTATGTACTGTTCTATGGTCAGAGTGGATTTTTTGCTTTATTTTGCTTTGTTACGAACCTCCCATTCTTCAAGCTGTTTGCCATTTAGTAGCAAACTGCTTGAAAAAAATATCAGTAAAATTAACAAATAAAGCACAGTAAATGGAAGCTATGGGGAAACCTGGCATATCTTGTTTGTTTTAAAGACAATATATAATCAAGTCAAATTAACAAATATTTATTTAATACCTACTTAGATGAGGTCTGACAGGCTCTGCAAGGGATACACAGGAAGTGCAACAGAATCCAAGCCCAAGGAGTTTAAAATATTCTACAGGATACTTTATATATTCATTATATAAATAATGCTGCTTTTCCCATGACTCCTAATAATAGCTATGGCTTTTGGAATGTCTACAGATTGTCGACTTGCTGACGTATTCCATCTTACTTAGCATGACAAAGAAGTACTACTACTCCCGTTGTATGAATGAAGAGACGAAGGCACAGAGATTTTAAGTTCCTTGTCATAGGGCACACAGACCAAGTGGCGAAATTAAAACTTTAACTTACACTGGCCTGTGCTTTTTGTGAGAGTTTGAGGTGTGCTTCCTGTTGGAAATCATATCTCTGATTACACACAGTATTATGCAGTCTGAGATGACATGCTTGTTTTCTCCCAAATTTGATTCATCCAGATAATTAGGAATAGAAGCGAGGAACACTTAATTTTAGAAATCAGTTGATAGCCAGATGGAATTCTGCCAAGAACTGTTTCTAGCCTGGAAGTTTTTTATTCCTGCTCTGGACTGGAAAGCACCATAGAACTCCACTGTGCCCCAAGAATCAATAATGAAAGAAGATGTTAGGATGTGTGGGTGACCTGGGTTTAGTCTGAGAGGTTTGTTTATTTACTTGTATATAGTAGCATACCATAGATGTTCTTTTAAGGTCAGAGGAATTAGCAGATTTTTCTTCTTTGAAGAGCCAGTATCCGTTTGCTGTTTATAAAGATAAAATTATTTATGGCGCTGCTAAATCTAAACATCTGTTATGTAGGATCTCCTCCAGGATCACTGCCAATTGAATCCAATATAGGTTAATTCATACACCTCTGTTCAAACAAGTCAGGGGCTTCCAGTTGACTATGTTAGATTGAGCAGGTGGTGATAAAACAAGGCTGGGCATCCATAAACTTCATTCTCTTTATGTCTTTTCCCAGACAGACTATGAGCGTTTGACCTTTGGGTCTATTTACCTGTCTGAAACATAACAGCAATAGTCATGTTGGCGCTACCTACTTATCTCCTGTTTGGGTGTACTAAAAATTTAAGAGTTAAGCTCCCTTAGTTATCTAAATGAACGGCTTGGCATAAGCGCCAACTATGATTAAGGAAATGAGTAAAAGTGACAGGCATTCTACCACCAGAAGGTATTTCTAGAGTGAACTAACTTACCTCTTGATTTTCCATCATCCAATCCATACTAGGATACCGTTTAATATTAAGCAGGCATAATAAATTGCCTTCACTGCTCAGGCACTGAAGAGCTTTACTTAATTAGGATCTGGTTTGGAACAAGGGGGTAAAGAGATGTTACCAATGATTACTCTAGACACTTTATAATAGTTTTCAAGGTCTTAAAAATGCCACTAATCCTGAATTTAAAAGAATAAAAAGAATTATGGTGTGGAAGTAAATCAGAAGGGATTATGTTCTTCCTGTAAATTGCAACATATGGTGTTTTAACAAAACTCTTTACTTGTTCCCTGTCTCCTGAGTTAACTTTTGATCTTTTTAATGGAACAAATTGTGCAAGTAGGATTTGTTTAATTTTTTCCTACTTGTCCTACTTGTCTTATTTTGTGCTAAGATATGTATTTATAAGAAGAAACAATAATTGGTTTCTTGGTTCTAGTCCTCTGTGACTTTAATTCAAGAAACATCGAACATCTACTATGTGTAGGCACTGGTCCTGGTACCCAGGAAACACCAAAATTATAAGCCACCAACACTGCACGCAATGCTCCTTCTGTTTAATGGAGGAGACCAAGGTATAAACACCAACTAGCAGGTGGACTTAAGAGTCTGAATAGAAGTAGAACACATGATATACAGGGTGTCCAAAAAAAGTATACACAGTTTAACAGCTAATAGCTTAATTTTGAAAGTGAATGTATTTTAATAAACACTGCCTTTCTAACTGTTCAGACGGTGTGTATACATTTTTTGGGAACCCTATCCATGGGGAAAATAGAGGAAGTAAAGATTAAATGTGACCTGGGTGGTCAGGGAGAGATTTTTGATAAAACTTTGCCCTTGATTGGAGCTCTGGGCAGATTTGGGGAGAGAGCATTTGATGTTGAGCTTTGACAAAGAAATTGGGACCCAGAAGGGCCTGTTTGGGAAGTGATGAGAAGACTGATGGGGCTAGCAACTAGGATGTAGTAGGAGACAAAGTTGAAATGGTAAATTGGAGTCAGATTATGGGGGAAGATTAACACTCTTTTCTGACTACTAATTCTCTTTGGAGATGGAAGTGTAGAGACTCTTCTTTGACTGTACTTGCTGTTTGGAATAAGCCACACCTGATTAACAGTCTTGTCAAAATGTTCCTTTTAACAAAGGCCTTTAAGGCCCTCAGGACTGCATGGTCTGGGCCATTTAGCAATGGGTCATAGCTACGAAGTAGCAATTATAGTTAGAAGCAACCACAGAAGTCACTTAGCACAGCCTTGTTTTAGTTTCGTATTGCTGCTGTAAAAAATCACCACAAACTTAGTGCTTAAAGCAACACAGATTTACTGTCTTAAAGTTCTATGGGTCAGAAATCCAAAATCAGTTAAACTGGGCTAAGACCAAGGTGGCCAGAGGACTGGTTCCTTCTAGTGGACACCTGCCTTCACTGTCTCGTGGACACTTTTATGTTCAAATCGTATCACTGCAATCAGGGCTCCCATCATCACCTTGCCTTCTCCTCCAACTGACTCCTTCTGGGTTCCTTTTATAAAGACAGTTGTGATTTCCTCAGACCCACCTAGATAATTCAGGGTAATCTCCCCATCTCAAGTTCTGGAACCTTATCACATCTGCAAAGTCCTTTTGCCATGTAAGGTAACATTCATAGCTTGCAGGGATTAGGACATAGGCATATTGGGGGTAGGGGGCATTATTTAGCCTGCAGCAAACCTCCACATGGCACAGACAAGTAGCTAGTGACCCAGCTGGGCCTACAACTCACTGTCCCTGACGCCCAGGTTTCCCTTCATTGTACCAGGTGCTCATCTTTCCTGCGTTCTGGGAGGAATCAGTGGTGCTCTCTGAAGGTAAGCTCCCGGCCAGATGAGAGCGGGACTGACCAGGAGCACCCAGAGTGGCCATTTAGAATTAGAGAAGGCTCTTTATCCTTAGCGTCACTGGGAAGGAGCAATTTGAGAGAAAATAAATGCTCTTTTTAGGGCCAAGCAAGGCTGGGGAACTGTTCTTTCCTTGAGTAAAGAAGAGATTGAGGGGAAGATAAGAGAACTGTGCAAGAAAGGAGAAGAAAAGAGAGAGCAGAATGTAGAGAAGGAGCTGTTGCAGTTGAGTGGAGACAAAGGGAGAGAAGATAACCGTGTATGTCCTTAATGATACCACCCTCCTATGTATATAGTTTCTGAAACTAAGTGTATCCTGTGACACTTTCTCGTCATTAATGCCTAGAGCTTATCTTCCAAAATAACTACATTCTCTTGTTGTTATTATGTATTTGTTGCTCACAGTTTATGCCCTTTACCGATGCATCCTCCTTAATATTAGATTCCCTAGAGAACAGCAGTAATTTCCATCTCTTTGTACACCACGGAGCACAAATAGTGCTTTATAACAGTTTTAATCATTTTAATGATGACATACAGAGTGTATCACACTCCTATCATTAGCATTTTTCTTTGAAAAAGAGCTGGAAAAATTCCAACCTAATTTTGTACTTTAACTGAAAGAAGAGCTTGAGGCTAATATAAAGGGCATACTGTTTTTGAAACTAATAAAGAAAGTGAAGATTGCCAAGAAATAGCAAAGACATATCAACCTAAAGCTGGAAAAGCAATGCAAGTGGTGAAATGGAATGTTTGAGAGGAAAGGAAAAGTTTTTAAATTATTTCTAACTATAAATGGAGTAAGGAAAAGAGAATATAAAAATCTTTCCATTATTACATGAGAATTTATGATTCTAAAATAGAAGCTTAAAAAAAGTTCATCTTTGCCCCAAAAGTGATATTTAGGCTAAATATTACTTACGAGAGGGGTAAGTCAAGTTGAAAGAATATGGAACAGTATCAACATATTCAATAAGAAATATTGAGTATTTTTAAGTTTATATTTATATGACTTGTAATTTCCCAGTCAGACAAATTTTATGTTATAATATGTCCAATATCTGTTAACAGATTTCAATAAACAATGACTACTTAGCTAATATGTGATAGGAATTATTAATATTAATTAAGGCTGTTGAAAATATTTTGTTGTGCCCATATCAACAAACTTAGATATTTAACTTAAAATATTGATTAATGCCCATCAACAGACTATATCAAAATTAGAGTGAATCTATGTAACATAAATTTTTTTGAGCACTTTATTTCAGGAAAATGCCTGAAAAACCTATTCAAATGCTTTCCATTCCTGCCCATTGAAATCTCACCTACTCTTTAAGGCCCAATGTAGTAACAACCATCTCACAACACTTTTGATCCTCTAAGTCATTTATGACTCTTCCAAATTTCCATAATATTTTAAGTAATTCACATTGTCCTCATAATTACGTGTTAACTTTAATCAGAATTCTTTTTGTTAAGTCTATGACACTGCTAAATAATAATTATTCAATTAAGACTGTCAATTCGTCTTTGCATCCTGTATGCCTAGTGTACTAGAACAAGTAAGCAATATAGATTTAGACAATAGATACAGATAGATATAGATAAGTATGGACAAATCAATGTAATGATTATTTATAATAGTAACTCAGAAGTACTTTCATGAGATCCTACTTGTTCCACCGATTGAATAAGTTCCTCTGGGCATAGGTGTGGGATCTGCACATCTATTATTTTTAATGGACTTTTCAGGTTGTTCACATAGAGCCAGCTAGGCACCTGGCACCAGCAGCATTTGGGAATCACTCCACTTAAATCAACTACAGGTAAGATGGGTTGATAATTCAAGTAAAGTTAATCTTCTGAGGAAAATCTGGGTTGGCTCTACCTAGCAAGCCCATCCTCATTCATACCCAGCGGAGAGGTAAATTAAGACTGCTAACTATGCTCTAGAGTCTTCTTTCCTGTTCTCCGTGAACCACCAAAGTAATTATGAATCATTCTCTTTCATTTCCATCAATACTTGTTACAGTAACTCCATCTATATGTCTACTTATTAATTTTACAGTAAATACCAAATCTTCACCTAATTTTTCAATAGTTACCTAGAGGGAGTTTTCATTAAAGATGATGACTTGAATCCATCTCAGGAACCTAATATGCTAGTAAAGAAAAAATTACAAAGCCTCAAAGACAAAGAAAGCTGAAGAAAAATCAGGAGATGAAAGAGCTTAACCTTTTTTGTGAAATGGAAGAATGGAAAAGTGGTAACTAACTCAAAAGAGAGGAGAGAGGTATAACTTATAGGGCCTTCGAAACAAAGTACTAATGAAAAGTGAGCTTATTCTCATCACAAAATCACTAAGTTCACTAGAACTAGAGAGACCAGTTTCTGCAGAGGGTGGAATTTAAAAAAAGGGCTTTAATATTCAAATGTTGCTGGCCCTGCTGATGTCTATTGGCTACCTATACTGTACCCTCTTGCCAATATCCAACTTTTAAGACACCAGCTGGTCTTCTCCCATTGCTTACAACTGCATCTGCTCCCTAAGAACTTAACCCTCTTAGATGGATATGTGTTCTTTTCAATTCCCGGTCCCTCTAAGGCTGAGCCATCCTAATAAACCCTTAACTGGGTGCTAAGTACCAAACGATTCAGGCACTTAAAAGTCATCTACTATCTTTAGCCTAGGAAATTAGTTGGTCCAAAGTTGCCTATTAAAAAGACACTGCATTTTGTTTCAAGGAAGAAAGAACCTCTATTATTTGGATTTCCGTTACTGGAAGTTGAAATCCTGATGGCCTGGGTCACTGTGTGACAGGTTAGCAGTGATGGAGAACTGCCCTGACTATCTACCTCCACTAGGTCAACCATGCTCTGCTACTCCAGCTTCCACAAACAACATAGGCCTGAGCCCCTGGTGCTGCCTTATTCCAGCCCATCTGGATGCTGAATGTAGTCTCTGGGATGTCTCTGTTCCCAAAATTCCAAAGTTGAAATTGCTGCAGCTCTGAATATCCTCTAAACAAAGAAGTGTCTTTGGAGGTAAATTTTTAAACTTGAAAAATCTCAGAAAGATTAAGAAGAAAAGACTGATGCATAAACCACTTTCAAGAGATATCTTCAAGTAATAGTCTTTAATTTTTCTTTTCATTTTTAAGGTTCTGGAAGAAAAAAAAGGAGATAAAAAAATTTACTTTTTTTTGTACTTATCTTTCAGATAAGTAAGCATTCTACTTGGTGAGCCATTAAGTGCACAATTATAAGGGAAATGCTATTAAGGTGTAAATTGAAATAAGGAAAGATTTTAAATCCACCTACAGTCTTTCACTGTTCTTTCTTCAAAAGTCTTATTTAAGTGTAACTTATTTTCTCATAAAATCAAGTTCATATTTTAACTCCTGAACATTGCCTACTTAGCCAAATATTGTAAATCCTTAACAAATGTGAAGTATTATCTTTAGCAAAACGTATTGTCACGATGCAAAACACATGATTGTAAATCAGAACACTGGTTTAAAAATTGTAATTTTAATCCAACAGTTGATTGTTTTGGTTATGGTTGTATTTCCCAAATGTAAGCTGGTGCCCTTCATGGTATGGAGGTGATTTTTCAGGGGGACATAATAACAAGGATTAATATTAAACAAATTAAATAGAGAAAAAGACATGTCCTTTTGTAACTTTTTTCAGCCCCTGACCGGTGTGGCTCAGTTGGTTGAGCGTTGTTCCGTGCACCAGGAGGGTGTTGGTTCAATTCCTGGTCAAGGGCAGAAGCCTGGGTTTCAGGCTCAGTCCCCAGCGAGGGGTGTGCATGCGGGAGGCACCACATCAATGTTGTGCTCTCACATCAGTGTTTCTATCTCTCTCTAAAAATCAACAAACTGTTCTTTAAAACAAACAAAAACAAAACTCTTTTCAGTCCTTCTTCTTAATGCTAGCATTTTTTATAGGTCTTTAACTTTCCTTAATCTCTCTTCTTAAATGCAGAAAGCAGGCCTCAGATGCCGAGGCTTTCCTACATTCCAGCTAGAATTACAATCACATTGTTATGTTTTATTGTTTCTTTAAAAATAATTGCCTTTTATTTGTGACAAATGATGTTGGTATTTAATTTGGTTATTTTATCTAAGGATTATTAAGTTTACTGCATTGTAGGTGGAACAGAGATTTGGTACCCGTTGGGCATCTGGTATGTGAACGATAAAAACTTAGGAAACAGTGGCTTCTAGGAAGTGCTATGTTTGAGTATCTTTCAAGCTTGATTGTCTTCACTGAATCAACCAGGCCAATTGGTTGTTTGATATAAGATAGGCATAATTACTGGTAATTGCAAACTTGCCACTTATTAATAAAATGCAACTGGTCTTGAGACATTTAGATCTAATGGGGTTTTTTAAAGATGATAAAGTCTTCCAATTCCCCTGAAGTAAATAAACATCCACTGGTAGACCCTTTTATCTTTAAACTTGAGGGAAGTCCCTGAAAATTGGCCTTTTGACATCAACAAGATCACAAACTTAGTGCCATTGAGAGCAAGGAATCTTGTGATAAGACTTGAAAAAAATAATCATAAACACCCAGAATATTTAAAAAACTTATTGTCTAAGTGAAAATATTAAAATAAAAAATTATTATAGACCTCTGGAGCTTAGCACAAAATACACACAAGATCCCCCTGTATATCAGATGTTTGAGAAACATTTGGCTTCTTAAACATATTTGCTTAACTATGTTTTTATTTGCTTAACTATGTTTTTCTAATTCCCTACTCTTTAAAACTAAATGATACTGACCCTAAAGCTGAAATGAAGGAAAAACAACTGTTCTCCCCTAACTGTATCTACACATGTACTAACAAACAATACTATGATTGGTACCACTGTGAGTGGCGCCTGGACCACTGGCTCACATGAACAAGCCTTACCAAAGGAGCTCACAGGCTAGTGGGACAGAGAGGAGGGCAGAGCAACCATAAGACAAGACAGGACATTTCTGAATACCTTAATTATACAAATCAAAGTTATGGGGATTTAAATGAGGAAAACTTCTCATCAGTGGGGAATAACAACAAAGTCCTAGAAGAGGTGGCATTTGAGATGGCATTTGGACATTGAAGAGCAAGGAGAATTTAGACAGAGTTGGTATTCTACATAGATTGCCCTCAAACTTATTTTGAGAATATGCTCTTTAGCAGGAGCTGAGGGCACAAAGATTAATATAATAAGGATAATGATAAAAATAACAATAAATAATGGTCTGTTATAGAAAAACATCTGGAGGAAGACATGGGTACAAACAAATTGTTACTCTATAATGTATTACTGGTATAACAGAACTCTTTGGAAGCAATTAGAGAGGAAGAAATTAGTTCTACCTGGGGAATTGAGAAAACGTTTATGAAAGAAATAAACTTTGACCTTGGTTTTGAATGATGACTGGAATTTTACTAGATGGTAAAGGATCAGAAATATATACCAGGCAGTGAGCACAACATATGACAAGCCATGAAGTCATAGAGAGCAAAACGTGTCTGTAAAGGGTGAGAACCTTCTATGTGGTTGGAGTGTGGGAGGAACGGGGAGAATGCAATGGGAGTTAATAGAGAAAGTACCTGGAAAGATATATAGTGACTAATTTGTGAAAGGCAATATATTCCATGCTATGGAATTTAAAGTTTATCCTATAAGAAATTATTTTAAGTAAAACAGTGCAGCTCCGATCATTTGTTTTTAGGAGTATCACTTTGGTGATAGGATGGAGAAGATTTATGAGATATGGTGCTGGAGAGGTAAAGAAAAGGTACCCTGAACAACAAAAGCCTTTCATAGGAATATGACCTAGAAGTAGGATAGTGTGGAGTGAATTGTAGTAAGCTTTGAAGGCTAGATTGAGAGCTTGGCATTGAGTTCTGTGACGATAGAAAACCACCAGTATACTTTCCAGATCTGGAAAGGGTCTAGGAAACAGACTATCATGGAGATGGGAAATAGTTTAGAGTCTACAGTGACAGCTCAGGCAGGAGATGCATATACACCTCTAGTGGTCACTTCACTGTGAGTTCTTTCCCTGCTTCTTTCTAGCTAGATCCTGTTTGTTCTATTGTCTACCCTCCTTTTTCTAGCCATGATCTTCAGAAAAGGAAGCCCCATTCCCTTTGGAAGCCACTAAGGAGGTAACTCTGCTCTAGGAAGATTCCATTTCTAGCCAATGGAATGTGAAGGAAGTCCTCTAGGGGCTTCTGGGAAATGTCTTTTGTTTTTGAAAAAGGGAAACTCAGGAGAAGACAATCTCTTCTCTATGTGACACTTAAGAGGAGCTCATCTGTGAACAAAGCAAATATCTATGTTTCCTGATTCTTTGATGATGTTATTGAGCTACTTATTTAAACAAACATGGAATTGCCTTCTCTTCAGATATCTTGAAAGATGAACCAGATTGGGAAAGAAGTTAATAAACCAGATTTTATACATTCATATTGAGTGTGAGGTGAAGATGTCTGCAGCACAGTTTAGGGTTGGAATGCTGAGAAATGAAACCAAAGCCAAACACAGTTTTGTTTTGTTTTTCTTGCTGTAAACTGGAAGGAATTCTTATATTATAGATGCTTGCTCCTCACTTCATATTCTACTATTATTTATGTCTTCATAACTATATAATTTATATCAATAACAATAACGAATAGCACAATGTAGATCATTTTTTATTTGGCAAATTCCATTAGTACTTTCACAGTATTAGTGTTGGTGAAAGTGTTCTGCTCTTACTTCAATTCACAAAAATATGTCCCTGTGCAGCATGACAGGGAATTACAGGCCTGGGCTCAAATATCTGCTCTGCTGGTAGTTTACCATTTGGCCCTGGTAAAGTGCCTTAATCACCATGAACTTCAGTTTGATTAAATTTTAAATGAGTTTCATAAAACATGTTCTTCAGGGCTTGTGCTTAGTTATGGTAATTACTATGTGCACTTACATTTTCAAAATTTCATTGACCTTTGTTCCTGAAGTTCTCAAAATTGTCAGTTACAGATCATGAGTACCTGTCTTTGATTGCCATTTATGTTTTCTCCCTACCAAAGTCAATACTATTTCAAGAACCCTGAGGTCCCAGGAAGGAAGAGTTGCAAATGTTTGTTGAGCTCAAGGACACGAATGAGGCCAAGACAATTGCCTGGCAGAGTCACTGCATCAAAAGTAGAGGCCCAGCCATTTACTTTCTCTTAATGCAGAAAGAGCTTTCAGAGCTCTGAAGAGCTCAACTCTTCAGGCTGTGCAGTTAACCAGTATAAAGACTATGATTTATAGGTGTATCTAGGCCCATGGCAGGCTTGAGTCTACAGCAAGGGTGCCAGTTCAGCCTTTCAGAGAGGTCATATTGGGATCCTGGAATCTCTTGCAGCTCTCATTAAATATGTATTTTTATTTTTTACTTGTGCTTGTTTCTCAGTAAAAATGCGTAGTTCTCCCACGAACTACAGTTGATCAGGCTAATATAGGATTCTTTGTTGTATTAACTAATCTCATATTAAGGTTCTCAAAATCTTTTTTTATTTTTTAAATATCTTTATTGATTTCAGAGAGGGAAGGGAGAGGGGAGAGAGAGATAGAAACATCAATAATGAGAGAATCATTGATCAGCTGCCTCCTGCACACCCCCCACCAGGGATTGATCCTGCAGCCCCGGAATGTGCCTTGACGGGGAATCGAACCTAGATCTCCTAGATCATAGATCGATGCTTGACCATTGAGCCATGCCATCTGGGCAAGATTGCCAAAATCTTAATTAACATTTGTACATTCTAACAGTCAACAAATATTTATTGAGTACATGCTATGTCCTAAGCTCTGATCTTAGGACAAATCTTTTTGAATTTGTTTTAATAGAGGCTTTATTTTGACAAATGTAAGTCTTAGGATCATTTAGCTCAGCATCATTCAGAAGTTTTCACTTGTTGGACCATCAACAAAGCTAAATCTAGTTTCTAGATCTACAAATTTATGAAGATAGAATCCTAGTAATTAGTAGACTAGGAAAAAGCATTATGACCTATCCATCCATGACATCAGAGATTAAGATCTATTAATCAAAGGACTATACCTGGCTAATTCATTTGGGCCCCACTTATGGCTTGTAACCCAGCCTCTCACCTATACACTGGTTTCCAGTGGCCAGGTCCAGTAAGAGCCCTGCCCTGCTTTTGATGATCATGGCCCCAGTGACGGACAGGGTTTTACGTATTTTGACTATGCACCCACCTTGACAGTATCCTGGATAATCTGAACACTTGGACTCATTCCTTTTTAATTTAGTGATCACATATCCCTATTTAGGACATGGTCTGTTTTGCCTTTTATTGTGGGTGAAAAAATTGCCTGATAATTATGATGTCAGTTTCCCTTTCAGATTTGGGAACAAAAATGTTTCCACTTCACTTGTGAAACTCAAAATCTTGCTTTTATGGCAATATATTTATTATATAAACTCTAAAATACATCAAGCATATTTGGCCATTAAATGATTCACTGCTTTTTTTATAACCACTCCCCCAAGGTAGGAAGAGAGAACATATTCAGTTTACTTTTCTCTTCCTGGGAGTCGCCCAGGACAAAAAATATATATAGTGAACACACGCTGATGTGTGAAGAAGTGAAAACTTCAATATTTATTTCTCGACCAGCACTCCGTACTTTCTGGGTGGACTTGCATTTGCCTGTCTTCCTCTATTACACACACACTCAGAGTCTGAGCTCCAGATGAGTAAAGTAGAGGAATGTGAGACTGAGGTATTCATGCCATTTGTTTGAGTACATTCTGTCCACCTGTGTTCTTCCTCCTCATAAAAAAGCACCCATATATAAACATTATAACTATTACATGAAAATGAATGCATAGCTCAGTGTAAGCCTCCATTAGCTTGGAGGTACTCTGAGCTGAGTGGAATTCCTTACATTTTTTTTAGCCAGGGTTTCATGCTGAATATTTTGGAACAGTGCCTGGAAAATTGCACTGAATCTGCTACAATAATTGATAGAAAATTTGTATTTATGTAAAATCCTAACTTCTTCCTCCAGTCTACAAGGCCTTCCATGAGCAAGTATCATTCTCAGGGGCCTAGCTCCCTCTACCACTCCCTCTCCTGGCCTTCTCTTTCTTTTCCAACTCACCAAGCTGGTTCCCATCTCAGGTTCTCTGCAATTATTGTCCCTTGCCTGCATCACTTTGCCCCCAGACCTTCACATAGCCAGCCCTGTCCTAATGTGCTATCACCTCCTGAGGCTGCCTCACCTACCCACTCTGTCTAACACAGCGCTGCCCAGTAGACATATTAGGTGAGACAAATGTGAATCATACCTGTGATTATAAGTTTTCTAGTAGCCACATTAAAATTTTTTTAAAGAGGTGAAATTAATTTTAATAATATTTCTATTTAATCCATTATATCTAAAATATTGTCATTTCAACATACAGTTAGTATAAAAATATTCATGAGACAGTTTACATTCTTTTTCTCATACTAGTCTTTGAAACTGAGCACATCTCTTATAGGATACCTACACTTAAAGTGCTCAAGAGCCACATGTGACTAGTGGCTGCTGTATTGGGCAGGACAGACCTAAGCTAAACCCCTACCTCCAGTCACTTGCTATACATTACCATGGTTTATCATGATAGTAACACTTGTTAGTGTTTGAAATTATAGTTTGTTTATTTACTTGTATATTATCTCTTTCTCCATCCCCTACCTGCCTTTGACCTGAAATGAAAAGTTTAAAAGACCAGGGGTTTCAATTTGTAATTTGTTGCATCCACAAAGCTTAGTATATTGCCAATTTTCAGTAAATATGGGGTGTTCCAAAAAAATGTATACACATTTTAACAGCTGATAGCTCAATTTTGAAAATGAAATATATTTTAATAAAGACTGCCTTTATAATTATTCAAAGTGTGTGTATACATTTTTTGGGGGGCGCCCTATATTTGCTGAGATTAAATGAATTAAAAAAACAATGGACCTGTGTAGGCTATTGCTTCTAGAGTCTTCCTGCCCTCATGCTATGTATCAGATCGGTGGAGTAATAATAACTACACATGTGCTGTGCCCCTTCCCCTTCCTCATCCATGTCCCATTGTAACTGTCCTGTGTTGCCTGTGTCCTCTTGGTTTTCTGACATGGGGTTAACTCCTCAAGAGAAAGCACTTTACCTTTAAAGTCTACCTTTAAAGCTGCTTTCAAGTTAGCATTCAACTCACACTAAGCAGGAGAAAAAAGGAGCAACCGTCTGGACTTTCTCTCCTTTCCCCATAACCATTGCATGGTTATCGCAGAAGGTAGTCAAGCTGGAACCTGCATTTATTATACTTTTAGCCAATGGGAGGAAAAGCAGGATCTGTGATCCGCTGCAGGCCTTGGAAACTGCCCAGGGGCCTGGAGTCCTGGGATTTCCCTCCTTTGTTGCTTTAGAGGTGACCCAGTCTTGTTTGCCACTGAGCTCTGTGTGACAGTGGCCAAGGTTCCAGATTTGCCTGTGCTCATTTCCTCCATCTGCAATAGGAAAATAATTATTGCTTATTTCCAGTATAAGACTATAGGGAAAATAACCACAGAGGGCCTTCTGCCCAATAATGAGAAGCATTGTTGCAGACATACAAAGCAGGGAGCATGGACTCAGTGCCTAAGATTCTGTTCTAAATGCAGGTACCACAGTGAAAACTGTCAGAGTCTTGGAGGGGAGGGGAGTAGGACAGGCAAATGGTAAAATGTAAGTGGGGTTGGAAAAGAATTCTTACCCTTTCTAAAGTTAGAGAAGTT
Source organism: Miniopterus schreibersii (assembly GCF_964146895.1). Lineage (NCBI taxonomy): Eukaryota > Metazoa > Chordata > Mammalia > Chiroptera > Miniopteridae > Miniopterus > Miniopterus schreibersii. The sequence continues at coordinate 72,075,456 of NC_138107.1, read as the reverse complement.
TCTGGAAAGAGAAAAGTTTCTGCAAGCTTGTTGGGCATTTAGTGTGATTAGCATAAACCACTCCTGGATGAAACAGGGGAAGAGAAAATTGACCTGACTTGGCCCAGCCCTCCCTGCCTTCCCCTCTCTCCCTCCCCTGGGTATCTTGGAAACTGTACTCCATAATGAACCTAGCTCTGGTTTACCGGCAGCATCCAAAAGAAAGGTTATCAAACTTAAGAATGTTGAGTTTTCAATGGAGAATCCATTCATTTATTTTTACAAAAGTTTATTTTGCACCTACTACATACAAAAAAGTTGAAGTGCAAACATAAATAAGACCCCTGGAAGGGTTGCATTTTAGCAGATGACACATTCGTTAAACAATAATTTCTGTGATTAATTATTGAATTACAATAGTAATGAGTGCCTTGGAGGAGAAAAACCAGGTGGTGTGAGGAGATTTGAAGGAGTCCTGATCCAGTCTTCCCTGTGAAAGTGTCCTTTCAGCTAAATTTTCAAGGAAGGGCAGGGTTAAGTGGGTGAAAGAGATTGGAGAGCTTTTTAGGCAGAGAGAGCAGCTGATGTCCAATGTACTGAGGCAGGAGAAACCTGGCATAGCTAAGAGAATGAGCAATGGCCAGGGTGGTGCAGGCAGAGCACCCCAAGGGGCTCCCCCCCGAGGGGATAAGGAAGACAAGACCCAGAGCTCAGTCTCTGCCATTCTCCTCAGCAGGCTGGCTGGTGCTGGGTTATGCTCTTCTCCATTCATTTACCTGATATTCGCATATTTAGTGCCTACCCGGTCTGTGAAGTCCTCAAACGCTGTGGCCTTCGTGGGTGCCATTAGCAGACTTAGGCCCCTGTTCCTGCCTGGAAGATCCCTCTTCTGTCGTCTGCTGCACTTACAACAAGAAGCACCAGGGGGCAGAAAGCATTCTCCTGTGTGTGCTTTGGCAGACTGCAACTTGGGGACACTGATTTTGACCTCCTGTCGAAGGAGCATTATTAGCAAGTAGGGCTACTACCAGGGCCTGAAACCACTGCCTCCCTAGTCTCAGCAGAGCCTCACAAAAACAGAAGAACAAAACTCTTACTGAGTTTATCCGGGATGCTTTAGTTCACTGTGAATTAAGCCAGAAAGCATAATTAACATGCCTTAATAAAGCTGTGGCAGTCACATAATAATGATTTTTTTTAAATGCAGTTTGAGGGGACTTCTCAAAACCTGGTACCAGGCAGCAAGAAAGGACAGTTTTCAGCTCTTTCAAGACTGATTCTATACTGGAATGAAGGTTGGAGGAGACCCTAAGAGAAATGGAGAAGGCCTTTAAATGTGCAGTTTGATAGGCCAATGCAATTTGAGAATTGATATGCTATTAGTATAAAGACCATGCAGCTTCCACTTGAATGAAGTTAGATGCAGTCTCCCCAGGTTTATGCTAGACTTCCCGCAGCTATGTTTCCAACACATGATGGAAAACAGAAAAATAGAGAAGGCAACTCATTACTGCAAATTGGTCATGGACTGAGTGGTGTTAACTTCACACTGATCATATCTTACTGGTTGCTGCAGCTGAAAGTCTCCTGCCAGCCACGAGTCAAACCAAATAAATAGCAGATGTCACCAATGGCAATCTGCTGATATTTAAAAATGGAACAAGTGAATCAGCAAACTATTTAGGAAGGTAAGGTTGTGCCAACCATTCTGTCCTCAAAAGCCTTGCATGGATATTGTGGTCCATGTGTCATCAAGGTCCCTCGGCATGACCAGGAAAAAGAAAATGTAAGCCTATAGCTTAAGCATAAGCGTGAACATAGACTGTGTTTATAAACACCATATTATGTAGATATAAAAAAATTCTCAAAACAGTATAAAACTAATCCCTGGAGCATACCTCCCTGTTATTATTATCATTGTCAGTTATCATTTAAAAGCAAATGGCACTGTTTAAAGGAGGCACGATCTTTTCCCTATGAGAGCACATACCTTGATAATAGAATAACAATAAGCATGGATATAAGAAATATCCAAGAAGTAAATATACATGGAGCGAATATAGAAAAGCTTAACACAGGCACAATTATAATAACAAAGGATGGTATGAGTTATGGAACGTGTGACAGGCACTTCATAAACAGTACTATGTGTATACTTCAAAGCAACCCTGCAGAGTTGGGTTTACTATTACCCCATCTTACAACTTGGGAGAGTGGAGTGGTGTGCACAGCAAACAGCAGGGCCGGATGTGAAAACAGGTCTGTCTGACTCTATAGCAGATCTTTGTTGAGATTGATCACCCAGCACCATCCCCTTTTCCTATCAGCGTCTCTATTTCATTTAGGGGATTTGTTTCTCCCCTGTTGTAGGTAGTCTCTGTAGGGCAGATAATACAAATATTTGTTCTTCCTCAAAGATGGCAAAAAGGTTCCAGGGGTAGCCTTTGCCAGATTCTTTCAAATAGTAACATATCTTGGAAAACATGAAACCATAAAACCAGTCCTTGAGGCTGGCCTGTCTGAGCCCAAACCTTCATATATTCCCATGGGTAAATCTGCCCCAGGGCTCTGTCGGAAGCCAGGGTTCCTGCTCCCCATAACCCTGTAAGGTGAGCTGCATGGTCACCACGTCCCAGATAAGAAAATGAAGACTAAGGGAAGTTAGGGGCCTTGCCACAGTTCATATAAATAATAACTGAGTCAGTTTGCTGTGAGAAGTTTTTGTCACTCTAAAGCTACCGCTGCACTGAATTACCTCCCTGGGAGGTTTCATGGCCTGTAGATTAAGTAAAAGCACAGTCACAGCATGTTTATAAAATGCTTATGATTCTCCCAGTGCATTGTATGCCTTCAAGAATGCAAAGCACTTTTACCAACCGCCTGGGCTTATTTTTAAGCCAAGAGAGCTCACTAGTAGATGCTTACTAAGTATATGCTGAGTCATTGGAGTCAACCTATTAAAATATTAGTACTCATCTAATGATAATTGGCAAAACACATAATTCTGGAGTAGGAAGGGAATTTAGAGGTGACTTAGTCCATTTTTTTTATCCCACTGGGGGATCTAAGGGACAGATACATTGGAAGACTTTCTCCAAGGCTCAGAGTTTCTGAGTCACAAACTAGGAACTAGGGTGCCAGTCTCCAGATTCTCAGGGGATGGCTCTTTCCACAACAATATATTTTCTCCCTGTGTACTATTTAAACATAAAGCACAGGCCAGCTTAAGAGAGCATAAATAGTCCAATTAGATAATCAAGTTTCCTCAAGTTTTAGTTCCTTAAAAACCACTTATGTGAGGGCGTCTGCTTACTGAACAGAGTCTAGTTATGTGGAATCAGATGCATTTTAGATTTGCTTAATTTAGAGCATGAATGCATGATGATTACATAACAAAATTTTAGCAGACAAGGAGAGAGTGGGATAGGTGGGTGCAGAAGAAATGCAGGCTGCCCACTGCCCCCAGCTCTCAACATTCTCTAAACCTGCAAGGTATTCCCCTCATGCTCAGCTCACTAAGTGATCGCCCCCTCTTTTTCTCTCCTCCTGCTAAATAACCTTGAGATTTAGATTGACAGCTCACTTCAGTCTTCCCACGCAGTGTGTGGAGCTCCTACCTCTATCCTTAAAATGCACTTACTCAGCCCTTGTGTTCGATACATCTTATGTTTCATTGCTCTCTCATATTGAGATAATTTTGTCAGTTCCCAAAGGACCATGCCCTTGTTCTTTTCCTTGCCTAGCATCTAGCACTATGACAATCAAAGCTGAGGATGAAGGGAAAGTAGCAGGACAGGGGCCCATAAGACAGGTTAAGCTTCAATAGTCAGTCTTTTCATTTTTAAAAAAGTACAATACTATTAAATATATCAAGTGAAACAGAGGAATGCATGTCATTTGCTTTCTCTCTAACATTTCCCCTAAAATGGGAGGCCAATCTGCCACCTACTGCAGGATGGATGGGGACTTGGACTGACCAGGTACAGGCTCTGTGTGCTCTTTAGACCTGTGACACACATTCAGCAGCTGGATGGGGCACTCCCTGGATGAGAGCCCATGGTCATTTTTGCTGATGCTGTCCATGACACGGATTATGGCAAGTGTCCATCTTTGCATTCTTCTCTTCCTTCCTTGCCCATTTTTGAATTAATGTGCAATCCTTTGGCTATTCTGGCTCTCTCTCAGCCCCTTTCCTCAACCACCACACAGAGGATATTGGCAGTCAGATGGCATTGGCATGCCACCTATATAGAATTGCCTGTGGTGTTTAAGCCCAGACCAAGAGAAGCTTAGACTAGGAATTTTTGGATGATAACTTTGTTCTGATGCTTTCCCAATAGCACTCGCTAAAGACTAGAGACAGATGGTTTCCAACTTAGCACCGTGTGCAAAATTTGTCTGGTTTTACATTTTGACCATTGAATATAAGGGTTTGTGTTGAGCCAAGAATTCTGAACTGGCTGTTGGGAATGATTTGGTTCTCAGAGGTCTCCAGATGACTGTGGAGCTCAGGGCTCAACTTCAAAGAAGAAGGCCTGGAGGAGCAGCTTCCAATTCCCAGGTTCTGCAGTGGGAGAGGGGGACGTGCTTGTCAAGCCAGTGGATGCAGTGTTATTAGCTTTGCATCCAGATGTTTTCTGTCTGAATGCCAGAGGTGAAGGGCCTGAGTGATGGTGTTACACATGTGAAGGAACTTGTCCTATGGCCAGTAAGTAGCAGAGCTGGAGATGAATGTCACATTCCAACTGTACTCATTACTCCACTTCCATTCCACTTATTTCAAAAAATAAATATAAATTAGCTAACTCTATTCTCAGTATAAAAATACTTATCCTTTCATGTGAATAGGTCTTATCTCCTCAATTCAATTATTGGTCCTTTAGCAGGTAGTAAGTCTAATATTGTGTTCTTATCCTTGCAAATAATAAATACTCCATGAATAAATACTAACATAATAGTAAAGTGGCTTCAAGGATATGTTTTCATCCCTGGTCACCCTACAACTTTTTTCTTTATTTTTCCAACTTTAAAGAATTACCAAGCCAACAGCTGCTTATTGTATAAAGATGTGGTATATAGATTAATTGCTTCCCCATCTCAGCCCTATTCCATCTATCCAAAATAATCATTGTAGTTAGGTAGGTAGTTTTCCATACCTATTTTCATGCTCATACAAGCACATTCAAATATATGGACATATATACAGTATCCCTCTTATTTTTAAAGCAAAAATAGCATTATCCTCTATATAAATCAGTAAACATAAAGCTTACACATTCATTCTAATAGCTGCATAATAATCTCTCTAATGTGTGTATTGTAATTTACTCAACCATTTTCATATTAACCCTTTGCGGTCGTTTGTCTACTCTCAGCCACCAAAGCTTTTTTACCATTCCGGTCGTATGTCTGCTCTCAGCCACCACAGCAAGGAACCGTACGAATCTTAACTCTATTCATTCATGTATCAGTTCATAATTTCTCCGAAAGCTCTTAATTCCGACCAGTACGACACCCATGTCCAAATTTAATATGACCGCAAAGGGTTAATGGATATTCAGATTTCTGCTGTCTTCTAAATAGCTTCCTATTTGATTAATATGCTGTGTGGCTTCTTTGATCAATATGCTATATATCCACTTCTGCTTTTATAACTGGGAATAGGCCATATCTGAAATGATATTCATTCCTTTGGAAAATGCCTCCAACCCAGAGAGGAAAGAGTGGTATAAAAGCTGAAGCTCTATAGTCATTATTTATCCTGAAGCCATAAATATATGTCTCTGTTGGTTAAATAAATCATAATATAGTGGAGTACTATGCTGCCATTAAAAGTGATATATAAGAACACTGAATGACATGAAGAGTATGAGCCCAGTTTAGTTAAAGGAAATACACTGATGGAGACACACTAAAATGTTAACAATGTCTCTAGGTGACATGATTATGAGTGACTTTTTAAAAAGTGTCCTCTGTGCTTATTTTCTCTCAAAACATTTCTAAAAGAGTAACAAGATTGGAAGAATTGTTTTTATGAATATTACTTGTCATCTTATCATATCATAGCAGTTGTTTTCTTTTTACTAAAACTCTTTCTACAGCATATTGCTTTAAAAAGGGGTGGGGGTGAGCTTTGTTCTCAACACTAGAGAACTAACAAGATACTTATTACCAAAGGATCTGGAAAAATAGGCCAGGTCTATTTTCCCTCCTTGAAAGTGTTGAGAACTGTCATTTACCTGGCTATTACACTGACAAGTTCTATTTGCAGAAAAATAGGTGTAATTATAAGACTTTCTGACAATTGTAAAGTGGTTTTCCTCACAACACTGACAAGTTTTGTATCGAAATATCTTACTTTGCTTAGAAATCTCTCACTGGTACCAGGGAACAGCTGGGCCTGGCATGAGCTTCCAGATCAGGAACAGGCAACATGGAAACCAATTTTGCAGCAATTGGAGATTACACGCATCTCAAACCGGGTGAGTGCACTTTTCTTTAAGTGGCTTTCCTGGGGCCAGCCACCAGTTTGCTGTTTTGCTTCATGGATGGCAATCCTCACAGTCTGTAAAAGTAACCAAACCTTTTAGTTGTTCCTTCTAGTTTCTGATCATCACCAGCTGTGAAATATTATATTCCGGAACTTCTGGTTGGGTGTGAGTGTCAGATTAGCCCCAAGTGGTGACACTTAATTGGAAATCACAGGAAAGCAGCTAGAAAATGACAGGGTTTTGGCAGCTCTTGCTTACATATGCCAGGATTGTCCTTAGCACAATCCTGGCATATGTAACGTTCCCAATGAAAATTTGTTAAATGAACAAATTTGTTGTATAGATGTCCAGATATAGGATCACACTGTGAAGTCACAATTTCTCTCAAGCTCCCCTAGTCCATTTGCTTCATGCAAATTAACTAAAATCCAGTTATCTCTTCAGTTGGTTCTTATATAGTTCTGCTGAAGACAGGTCTCAAGTTTTTCTTGATCTTCAGAAAAATGCCTACATATTTTATTTCCAAGTTTCATTTCTTTAATTTTATCAACAAAATAAAAGTGAATACACTGAAGTCAGCACAACACAATCGCAGACAAACGTTTGCAGTTAAACATTCTGCTAACAGCACAATTCTTGTAAAAAGGAGTGCACACGCGTGCACACACACAGCATTAACAGGCACCTAGACATAAATAGCAAACCTCTAGAGTCTGTAATAACCTGTCATTTCATTGGGAGATTTTTATAATGTCTGCACTCACTAAAATAACTCTTTGTTCGCCCCCTCTACTTTCTCACTATTTTAAAGCAACTAATAAATAGAACTATACCTAGAGAAGGTAATAAAGGAGGGCAAGGAGAAAGGACCTATTATTAAACATCTATTGTGTGCCAGGCGATACTCTAGGCATTTTAAATGTAATATTTCTCTTAATCCTCACAACCCCCTTGCCAAATAGATATTATTAGCATCATTTTATGCATCAAGAGACATATTCAGAGAGGGTAGGAGACTTGCACAAATTCAAACAACTAACAAATGACTGAGCTGGACCAGGACCCAAGTCTTTTTGTCTTAAAAACTTGACTTTCACCACGCCACTGACAATAATGTAGAAATATTCTCATCTCTAGCAGGCCTCTTCCGAAGATCACTGTGACTCGGAAGGCCAAGGGTAATAGTCATTTAACTTGTGGTGTGGTTCCCTCGTCTCTCCGTTTGACTATAATTCTAATTGTGAGCAAGTGACTCCAGGAGCATGAGCAATAAAAGGACTGTGATGTCAGAGACGGCCCTGGCTGACTCAACACTTGTCTGGGATGATGTCCTTATTTAATTCCCTTCCTCTTCTCAAGTTTCAGGTCCCAGCCTGTGTCTGTGCCCTTTGCACGAGAAACAGGTGGCCTTCCATGCTGCCACAGGATAACAGCCACACACAATGTTTGTGGTCTCACGATGTACAGTACATTTTTTATTGCACCAGAGATCAGTGAATACTTGAGGTTTGTACACAGAGCTGGGCTCAATCTTGTCATTTCTTTTAGCCCGGTTGCTTTTTATTTGTATTCCTAACATGTTCTACATTTAAATAACTTGTTTATTCCCCAGTTAAACTTCACAATAGTTAACATTTTTCCTATGGCACAAAAATAATTTTGTTGTGATGATATCAGAAGTACATTGGGCCATTCTTTTATGCAAGTTTTCTATGAACTTTAGTTTGCCTATTTACTCTGGAAACTAGGAAGGTGGCACTTACTGATATATTTGTTTAGTGTCTGTAAAAAAATATATAGTCTTCCTGATATTCATGTTCACAGTTTTCAGGATTCACAGAATCAGAAAGGGAAATGGGATCCCTTTAATGCCTCATCATTAACATCACCTTGACTCAGTTTAGTCAAACAGTCTACCTCAGAGGCATGGATGGTGCAATCATATTTTTTCTATTATATCCATATTTATATATGGATGTTACAAAATTAATATTATATTATATGTGCTATTGTATAGCTCACATTATTTATTTAAATATATTTCATCACTATTTCCCCCAAGTCACTAAATATTTTCAAGCATAATTTTCTAGCATGTGTACTATTCCTTTCCAGGATGTGACAGGATTGATTTAACTGATCCCCTATGGTTAGAAATTCTGTTTCCAATTTGCCTTTGCTATGAAAAATGTTTAAAATTATTTTTGTGTGCCGCTATTCGTACATAGCCATTCTTATTGGAAATTTCTCTACGTATGTTGCTGGGTAAAGGGTGCGCGCTTTGCAAGCTTTTGCTCATTCTGACACAGCATGATTGTGCGAGCTCTCATGTCCCCCACCAGTTTCACTTCTCTCCCCTTTTGTTGCCACTTCTCTGGTGACCTTAACCCCATCACATGATTGGGGCTCTTTTAGAATCTGGGGACGTGTGCTCATCTTCTTCATTCTGCTGAACGCCTACTTGTGTAACTTCCTCAAAATAAGCATTTGTGGAGTCAGAATGACTATGTGTCTTTTATTTGGCATACTAAATATCTGTATTGAAAGTTAGATGATCCCACATGTGTCAAATTAACTAATTACCATTATTTGTGAAGCTCAGTAACATGCCGGAAAGATTCTGTGGTTGATCATAGGTAAAATTTCTCTCCCAAATAATTTTATCATTCTGTCCCATAATGTTGTGCTTTTCATCAGATAAAATTGATTAAACGTAGCATATAAAATTATATTTGGCATACATAGTCAGGATTCATCAGTAATAATTTTAGATTTGTTTGTTTTTCTGAAAACGTATTGATCTTATACCCATCTATCGCTGGATGCCTGTGCATCTAAATACAACACCAGTTCATTTCTTTGTCCTGTCTCTTCTTTCTTTCTTGGCCAGGTGAAAGGACTGCAGATGATATTTATACTGGAAATATAGTTAGGCAAGTGTACCAGCCACCAGGTCACTATAAACACATAGGTCTTTGGCATCGTACTAAGAAAATAAGTCCTCTCATTTGATGGGTACACAATGTCCTGAACAGCTATTATGATTAATTAACTTTTCCATGTTGATGTAGGAAATTTTATTAGCTCTCAGAAAACTAGCTCCAACTAGCTTGTAGTCTGATCACATACAGAGAACAAGTCAGGTGAAAATGGAAAAAGCCAAGCAACTAATCCTTTAAGAGGCAATGGTGATTTTTAAAAGGCATCTCAATCTAGTTAATAAATTGTTACCTCTCTTCCTGAAAGGAATATTATTCTATATGGGGATTATAAATATACACTTGAATTTTAACTTATGCTATGTTTTCCACCCTCCATTCCTATGTTATAATCTCTGCTGCACATAACCCTCCTTTGAGCTCTTTGTGGAGGGTCTGGCTTGGGAGTTGTTCAGTCTTAGCCATACCATCATGTCGGAGCAGAACCTAGCTACACAGAGCTTGTTTCTTCACTCAGTTCAAAACCTTGATCCCTAGCCCGGCCGGCATGGCTCAGAGGTTGAGCATCGACCTAAGATCCAGGAGATCAAGGTTTGATTCCCAGTCGGGGCATGTACCCGGGTTGCAGGCTCGATTCCCAGTTTGGGGGCTGCTGGAGGCAGCCGATCAGTGACTCTCATCATTGATGTTTCTCTCTCACCCTCTCCCTTCCTCTCTCTGAAATCAATAGACATATTTAAAACAAACAAACAAAAACAACACCTTGATCCCTATGCAGTGGTGCTTGATGCTAGTGGACTGAGTTAAAATTTCATAATGATAAACACTTCAGCGCTTCAAGCACCTACTATGTGCCAGTACTTTACATTGGCTATTTAATCATTGTGACAGCCCTGCAAGCTATTTAACAGATGATAAAACAGGATAAAGTGGCTAAGTTTCTTACTCATGATCAAGCAGCTAGTAGGTGGCAGCTGAGATATTGAAACCCAGCTCCCATAAATTCCAGAGTTCTGTCCTTTCCACTGCAGGCAGTTCTGAATATTTGCATGCCTCTGTTTATGCTGGTGGTGTACAAAATGCCGTGGAAGAAACTGAGGTAAAGAAGGGCATGTGTCGCTCATCCCCCGCAGTCTCACGCTGCGCTTGGAGAAACACACCCTTGCTAGGAGATGTCAGCCTTTGATAGCACAACTGCCTCCCCCCTTCTCAAACTGGCTTTGAGGAAGGAGCAGAGCTGACATGCGGAGAAATTTTGTTTTCCATTCCACGCAGGTACCTTTTTCAGAATCCCTGAGATATAATGTATGGAAAGCTGAGAAACTACAAGGAACTTAAAAATAGCACAAACACTTGCACTGCCGGCACGCGTGCACCCCGGCGGCACACATGGGAAACACATTTGTCTTGTGTGGCACAGTTACTGGGAACGAGGACCATGGATAAAAATGATCTGTTTAAATTCAGATGCTCTCAGACCCACCCGTGGTTTCTTAGGAATGTTGGAAATGGTGCTGTGGCATCGTATGTTGAACAATAGCAAAAACACATGGATGTTCAGAAGAATATTTTTTTAGCCACTGACTTTCTGAAAACTTCTGGGCATATTGCTCATTTTTATGTATTTTTAAATAGTTTAATGAAGCCTTACTAAGACTATTTTTAAGTTAAGTATTTAATATCAGGAATAAATTCTTTGTGACTCCTGGTTCTCAGTTACCTGCCCCTAATTAGAGATACTGCAGACACGGTATTTCTTAAGGAAGTCAGGATGGGTAAAATATTCCAACTTTCCCCAAGATAATAGCTTCACTCTGTGCTAGACACAGGGCTAAGCACTTTCATTTCCATGTAAAACTTCTTTGAGGTAGGACAAATTATTGCACCCAATATTTAGATGAGAAACTGAGACCCAAAGGAGATTAATTAACTTGTCCACTAACATGGTAGGAAAATAGTAAGGGTCAGGACTAGAACCCTGGTGGTTTGGTGGCAGCCTCTGGGGACTTAAGTGCCATACTATGCAACTCAGAGACAGCCAGGCTACTATTTGGGAAGTTAATTTTTCAATGAGTACTACTCTATGTTCAAACCAGGGTTTTATAAGATCACCACATTTGCAACATGCTGGTAGCAAAATAGACCAAAGAGGGGAAAAAGGAAGGAAACTGCTTAGGATTCAGGCTTGAAGACCTGTGAAACTCTTAAGGACCTGTGGGAATTGAGAGGTACAACGTAGGGCATCATTTCCTGCACAGAGCCAAGTGATAAGCTGAAAAAGAAAATCTCCAGGTGGAAAATTACTTTAGACTTCATGAAAGGTTCACATTGTTAGAAAGGACGACTGTTGTTTACTCTGTCTTTTGAGTCCATGCCTAGGGTTTTCAATGATCCTTGACTTTGGCTTCTGGCATGTGCAGAACCAAGCAGCAAAAGTTCCTTACCCCCAGCACGGGTCTTTCCCACACAGCATGCTACCACATGTGGACACACCCGCACGGAATTCCAGCACTTTTCCCTTTAGAAACCTGCGGGGTTTCACGATTCCTTGGCCTTGCTTGGGTCCATCCCCTGGGCGGGACTGTTTGCTTCTCAAAGCAAAACGGCATCTATCTTCAAGAGGCTCATCTAAAAACAGGCAAAGCTACTTTATTTATAGGCTAATCACTAAGGCGATAATTGGGTCCGGTCATCTGCCAGTCACCCTGAGATATTTATGGCATGTGTTCCAGGTCTGCCCCTTCAGATTGTCTAGATCAGAGGGAAAGTGAGAGAAGGAAAAGTCTGGTTATGCTGTGGGGTATTGCTCAGAGGTGATTCAGCATGGGGAGCACACAGAGAAGGAAGAAAACAGTAGCATTTTGTGCTAGAATTCGGGTACAAACAGCCCTTCCTATTTTGCTATTGCTCCTGAGTAAATTCAGGCTAATGTAAGGATTTTCTGGGTTATGTATTATGGTGGCTTTATTTCATTCTGTTTTAATTGGGGTTTATTTGTTTCAGTCTGCAGTTATTTTGTTTTATTGTTTATTTCATAGGTCTGTTTTTACTTAGAGGAACCACCGTGACACGGAAGATAATTTAGAATAAGTGTTGTGTGTTAGAACAAGATAAAACAGAGGAACAGTGATGTAGATCTTAGTCCTGGCTGTCAAGCAGAGTGACCCTGGATGAGTCAAATAATTTTTCCATTTGCAAAGGTTTTGGGCCATATTAGTGATCCCCGAGCATGGCTGCCCATCACATTCACCTAGTGGGTGTTTTAAAATGAGATGCCTGTATAAAGCATGGTGGGACTTTTTGGGGTGATGAAATTGTTCTATATCTTGATTATGATGGTAGTTATATGATTGTATATGTTTGTCAAAACCTGAGAACTGTACACTAAAAAGGGGGAATTTTATTGTATATAAATTATTTAAATTTTAAAAATTTTTAAATAATTTTAAAACCTTTTAAATAGTAATATACTAAGAAAAAAATGCTTGGACCCCTCCTGGAACAAACTACCTACCGAAGGGTATCTAATCTCTCAACTTTCTCCACTTGTGAATCTAATGGGAACTGACCAATTCAAATACTCTTTGTTGTGATCCCAGGGTCAGGTGTTCACCAGCTATATCTGTGAAGTCAAAAGTAACCTGGGTAGCAGAGAGCAGTGTGGGTGCCTACAGCCACAGCATGTCTGGACAAGCCGCTTAAATCACATGGTGTATGGGGCTAGGGTCTGAGTATAATACTCAATTAGAGCACCCTTTATGATCAATGAGCAGAAAATGTGGAAGCAGCCAAGTACTGATCACATATCAAAAACCAGGATAAAGATAGAGGATGTTGAACTTAGAACTGCCTATTAATAAAAGCTATTGATTTTTTTAGCATTAAGAAGCAGCAATGCTGTAGATGAGTCTGACACCATTCACATGAGAGCATCCAACAGAAACAAGTCTCACTGACTTGAACTATGTGGATGCTAAGAGAGAAGACAATGCATCCTCGGGGGATGACAGCTATTTTCAGTCCAGCATCAACCTCTGAGAGGATTACATCCTAGCATTAAAAAAGATATATGAGACCCTCAGAATTAAAAATGTTTACTGACAGCATTCACAATACATTGGACTTCTAATAGGAACATGGGATGTTGAAAATACTTAGCTTGGTTTAAAGTTCATGGAAGAATGTAGTAGGTATGTTTTGGAGGGGTGTCTTAGGAACACCCTCCACCCTTCTGAAGCTGAGGGTTTAGGTGACTGCATTCCTATGGTGTAGCCACCTTCTCTGGCTACAGTGATGGAACCTCGGCAGGCACCAATGTCAGATTGATTGGGAACACATTACAATAACACCAAGACCGTTCTCTGGGAGAGCCAGAATGCAAGGTCACAGAGGAAGCCAAAGCCGGGAGCAAACTACAATTAGAGGGAAGTGGTAACTATAGTAGTAACAACAACAGCACCAACAATAATATGTAATAGTAGTAACAGTAGCTAACACTTATGAAGCGCTTATGTGTGCCAAGCACTGGGCTAAACCCTTCAGGTGGGCCATGTCACTATCTTGTTTATAAAATGAGGAAACCAAGACTCGGATATGTCACGCAGCTGGGAAGTGACAGAGCTGGGAGGCAACCCAGGTAAAACACATCTCAAGCTAGTCTATGAAATCTCTGTAAGTACCATTCTGCCTCGTAGGAAGCCGAGGAGGCAGTTGCAGTGAGGAGAATGGAAGGGGTGTGCAGAAGCAGCAGAGCCGTGAGGCTCAATGGGGCAGAGAGAAAGGGTAGAGCAGTGGCCTCATTCCTGAGAACATCAGGGTCCCAGCTGCAGTCTGCATGCGACCTTGCTGTGCTTAGGGCGGGGTCTATAGCTTAAACAACCCACCTGCCTTTAAGAAGAACTGGTTTCACAGGGTCTCTGTTCCTTGAAATCAAAGAATGTTAAACTAGAATGCAGAAATACGCAAAGGGTGGGTGAGGTTGAGGGAACATTTCTCATGCGGAGGTCAGGGCAGAGAGGATTATCCCCCTCTCTCTGGTTGTGATACTATTTTTTCAACCTTCTCAGGTTGAGGAAGATGAACACCTGGTGCAGTTTATTGAGGAAATATCAAGGGAGACTCCACAAGAGGATGCTAAGCTGCTGAGTATGCTTGGAATTACTTACCAATACACTTAGCTAAATTACAGCTGTTGAATCCAGTTTCTTAAGATGTGCTCTTTTCGGACCTTTGCCCCATTTGCTATAATGGAATTACTGGTCCATTTCTTAAAGGTTTTACCCACCACTAGGTCCATTACCCCACTTATCACCTTTCTTTGATGCCAGGCATCATTTATCATTTCTCCTTAAGAATCAAACGTTAAAATCCTAAGCAACATGCTTGAGTCTTCCATATTCCTCTGCGAGGAAGTCATCCTATTGTGGAAACAAAATGAGCTGGCTGACTCCCTCGGTCCCTTGGGTTTGCCAAGGAGGATCAGACCAAGGAATAGTCCAGGAGCCCAAGAGCAGGTGCACTCACTAGGAGAGAGCTTTTCATTTTGAAAGGCTCTGAGGGAGGTGAGCCCAGCCAGGCAGAGGCAGAAGTCTGGGGCAGGGGGAGAGGGGAAGATGCTCCAACTAAATGGCAATCCCGCCGCTGTGCAAATTTCAGAGCTGTGGGCTCATGGGGGTCAGTCTTCCTTTCTCACTGTCTGGAGAGATGGCTCTGGTATTTTTCAGTTATACTGAAACACACCAGCAAGGGAAAAATCCACTCTGGCTCACCTATTTGTTTATTCTGCTCTCTTGTGACTCCCCAAAGGGCTTTATTAATACTCCATGACTTTAGCTATTTGATCCCTTAAAGAAAGGTTCAGGAACCAACAACCTTTCCCTCTAATCTTACCTTAGTGTTCCCTCTGAATTGAGTCACTGCAGACTTCCTGTTCGAGGCTGAAAAGTACTTAAGCAAGCAGGCAAGCAGCTCCAGCCGGTTTAACAGGGCATCGGAGCTGTTGCTAGGCAGGGCATTTGAATACAGGAGCATCGGCCTGGGTTGCCAGGTTGGCACAAAGGCACAGGTTACCTCACCTGTCCTCCTAGTTAATCTTGTTATGTTAATAGCTGCAATTTCCCACCGTGGGGACTCCGTGTTCTTGGCACCTGGACAGTGCCCTAAGGCTTGACTCAGAGGTGCATAAGAACTTGAGAACTCGTTTGTTGCCAGAAGGGATGGCAGGTACTCCCAGACCTGCAGTGATCCCAGGTTTGCAGGAATGTGCCACCAGTGGACCGTGAAAGACTTGCTCCAAGAAAGCAGCCCGGGACAAAAGGGTGGGACTTAAGGGGATGCCTTTGGTCCTCAGAGCATACTTCGCATTCTTCATGGAACCTGGGCTTTTCCTTTCCCGAGGGAAGCATACATTTCCACATCTTCATGCTCCCCCAGATGTGACATCCTAGCTAAAGCATCATGACACTCCTATGCATCTGAAAAAGCTCTCTGTGTAACGGGAAGTTGCTTCAGAAAACACTCACAGCACACCCAGTCTAAGCGGAATGTTACGCAAGAGGCTTGGAGAGTTGGATTGAGAGCACCCCTCAACCGTGGGGATGGAGCAGCCCCCATTTTCCCAAAGGGTGTTTATTCATTTTTCTGCAGCCTGTATCTTTGAAGGGTGGTGGGCCTCATCTGGCAATGCCACACTGCCAGACCACTGTAGAGATGGTCTGCCAAATGCAGGAAGAACCCATTATTATTATTATCACTTCATTTATGATCCACAAATTGCTTAGGACAAAACTCACCTGCTAATAAACTTTCATTTTCTGATTTATGGGGGGAAAAAAGCATATAGAAGATTTGAATTATGTTGAAATATTTTGAATTATGTTGAAAAAGTGAGTCATTTCTAAAACTTTGAAAGGAGATTCTATTGAAAAAAAAAAAAAAAGCTAAGGGAAGCAGATTTTTTTCCCCTTTCTTTATTAACCAGCTGAGGGCTTTATTCCTTGAGAGGTGGGTTAGAATTCCAGCTCTGTCTCTTTCTAGTTGAGAGCCCCCCAATCTCAACCTTGGAGTAATTTACTTAAGAAAGCCCCTTCACAGGACTGGTGAACAGTCTAACTGAGAACACATCTGTAAACTGGCCTGCCCAACCGTGCACATGGTAGGCCTAAACAGCACATACAGATTCCTGCCTAAGTTTTTTGAGCTGGAAGTTTTTATCATTCTTCAGAGGAGGCAACGCAGAATCAGTTTCTGGCTTTCCTTTCCACAAGGACCACTTCAAACCAGAGGGAGTAAGAGAGGATCAGAAAGAGACCTTACAATTCTTTACATTAAGAATACTTGAAATAAATTCAACACAACAAAACTTTATTTCTTTTATTTTGCCCATTATGGGCTCTCCTATCAAAGCTATGGAGGTTATATCAGGATAAAGGCACATACTCAAAGTCTCTGAGTTTCTTCTGCCCCTAAACCCCTTTGATGAGGGAATTTGTAGGAAGCCTGCATGGATGGCCACAGTTGTGGACTCATGAAGTCACAGAACAAGAATCGTGGTCATTCTGGGCCCCTCCCAAGTTGGGGGAGGCATCACTCCTGTCACATTGAGGGTAACAGCCATTTGACTAGAATATAAACAATATATTCACACATATGGAAATGTGTATTTACATTTAAAATATTTGGGTTTACCTATTTTTGTTTAAAATTCTTTTTAGTTATTTTGTTTGTTTTTGAAAATAAGAGCAGGTCTCCCCTGTGTCCTCTGGGCTGCTCATGCATGCCTTAAAGTAACATGATATACTCAGGACCATCACTCTGTTTCTAATGTGTATCCCTCCGAGAATGAGCTGGTCAAGAACACTAAGTTTAACGCCTAGTTACTTCTGTTATGGGATGTATGAGCTTGGCATTACTTATTCAGCATCATCTCTGTTTCTTCCCTTCATCTCTAAAATTGTGATAATAATAGTATTCATCCTTTGTTGTATGTTTTTTTGGTGAAGATTAAATGAGAGTAGAGAGCTTAGCACAGTGTTTGGCCTATAAAAAGAATTCTACAATTATAATTATTATTATTGAGATGCCAGTGACTAGCATGGCTGTTGACTCACGTGAGACCCAAAAAGTTTTAAAAACTGATTTACTATGCCTAAACCACAGCCTTGCTTATTCAGCTCTATGTTCATTCCGTGCTTTGACCTACAGGGCTATCTGTGGCTAGACAGTAACAACTGTGTTGACTGGCTTCACTTTAAATTCCTGACCATTAATCTCAAGTGGGCACTTAACGCTGCCCAGTAATCATGCTGTATTTCTCGAATGCAGTCCTCTCACTCTCTAAGGTGAGTAGTTCTACTTTCTTCTTCAGCCTCAAACCTCCCCCATTCTCGCTCCCAGCTAATAATCATGGTTCTATTTCGGGGGCTGGGGGAGATGCGATCAGAGGAGGGTGCTCTCATCATCCCCACATCTTCTTACCTTCTTGCCTGGAAGCCTGTGTATTCTCTTTCTCTCCTGTAACCATGGATGGGCTGCTGTGCCCTTGGCTGAAACCACCCCCTCCACGCAGACACTGTAACCGTCCCCTCTTGGCCACTCAAGCACGGTGCTCCAGCGTTCTCCCCTCTTTCTGCGTCTCTTCCTACTGATCATTCCCCTTAGGGGAAAAATATTTTATTTTTTTCTCCCGCCTTAAAGATCTTATTTGGAACTTTTCTCCTTCAGTCATACTCCCGTTTCTCTCCTTCCCTTTAGCGTGGAGCTCCCTGAGAGAGTCACCATGCCAGCTGTCCCCAACTCTTCTCTCCCACCTCTCCCATTCCGACCAGTTGCAGCCGCTGCCACCCCCTGCAGCGGTTCTTGCCAGGTCACTGACGCCTCGTGCACTGCCAGTTCCAGCGGAGGGTTCTCAGCCTTCATCTTATGTGACCTGAGAGGAGCATTTGCAGAGCTGATTGCTTCCAGCTCTACACCTGGTTTTTCATTTACCTCTAGCCGTTTCTCCTCAGTCTCCTTTGCTGATTCCCCAGCCTCCAAGTGTTGGCGAACCTTAGGACTCAGGCTATGTATTTCTTTTCTTCACTACCTACAGCCTCCGCTTATGATCTACCAACTCAGTGCTGGGAACCTTCTTACGCAATGTCAACTTTACCTGGTACAGTGTTAGAAATGCCCCACCCAGACTTGTTTAATCAGAATCTGCCTAGAATCAGAGTCTAACTAGAGGCCCGGGTGATCTATTTGCGCATTAATATTAATGATCACCTTAAGTGATCCTCCAGTTTCATGGCTTTAAATGCCATTCATTTGTGGAGTTAACTCTTAAATTTATATTTCTAGCCAAGAATCTCCAATGAAATATAAACTCATTCATCCAACTGCCTATCAACTTTTCCACATGGTTGTTTTATAGTCAGTCCCATCCCAACCTGTCCATAACTGAGCTCCTGATATTCCCACTAAACCTGCTTCTCCAGTATTCTTTCCTCTCATCATTAATAGCAACTCTGTTCTTCCGTTGCTCGAGCCAAAACCCTTCGAGTCATTCTTGTCTCTTTCCCATATCTGGTCTGTCAACAACCAAGTCAGCTCTACATTTGCAATGCAGTCAAAATTTAATCTTTCATATCACCCCGTTATCTTGGACCAACTTTGCTTCTATTCTTTCTTCTAGTCTATTCTGAAAATGACAGACAGAATAAATTTTGATAGACAGTGACACTCCTCTGTTCAAAGCCTTCTGGCATTTCCACCTTATTTAAAATAAGACCCACAACTCCACATGGCTTGTTTTTCCCCTCTGATCCTCTCTGATTCTTTGGCTATTTCTTTCCTTTTTAATGTACTCAAACCTCATTGCCTTTCTTGTTGTTTCTCAAACTCAGAGGGCATGTTCCTGCCTCAGGGCCTTTTTGTACTTTCTGTTCTCTCTGCCTGAATGCTCTTCCTCCAGATATCCATATGGCTCCCTCTACTTAAAAGTTACCTTCTCATGAGGCATTCCCTGACCTTGCTATCTAAAATCTCAGCCTCAGTCCTCTCCCTTCACCTCATACCTTTTCCCTTATTTATTAGTCCATTTATTTATTAACAAATCTAACATTCTCTCCTCTCTCTTTTTCTCTCTTATTATCAGAGTCCTCCAGAGAAACAGAACCAATAAGAGATAGATAGAAAGATAGAGAGATGGAGATTTATTATGAGGGATTGGCTCACACAATGAGGTTGAGAAGTCCCTCCATCTGCCATCTGTAGGCTAGAGACCCTGGAAAGCAGGTGGTATAGGTCCAGTCCAAGCCTGAGGCCTGAGAACCAGGGGAATCAATGGTGTAAGTCCTAGTCTGAATCTGCAGTTCCCTAGAACCAGGAGCTACGGTGTCTCAGGGCAGGAGAAAATGGATGTCTCAGGTCAAGCAGAGAGAGAACAAATTTCCCTTTCCTCTCCCTTTTTGTTCTATTCCCACTCTCAAAAGACTGGATGATGCCAATCTGCATTGATGAGGGTGATCTTTAGTCAGAGTACACATTCAAATGCTAGTCTCTTCTAGAAACATCCTCACAGACACTACCAGAGATAATGTTTTACCAGCTATCTGGGGTGGTAAAACAGCAAACATTTATTTCTCACAGTTCTGGAGGCTGGAAAGTTCAAGATCAAGGTGCTGGTGTGGTCATACTATTTTGCTATAGTATCCTGAGATGACTAAGACGCTTATGTTCTTGTGCTGAAAAAGTCTATCTAATGAATTCCTAAATATTGCTAGAAAAAGGTGCCTAATGTAACTATTTGAGGAATGATATGAGCATACTGAAGATCTTGTAAGTAATCAAGGAAGGTTGTACTCACTTAATTGTTTATTATCATTTTTTGCCCAGATACATAATTTCCTTATGTGGCAATAGGTCAAAAGGTGAAGTGCTGAAATAAAAATTGAGATTGATCTTACAGGACTTTTATTCAAAAGAATATACATGTAATATTATATGGAAACTCTTAGGAAAGTGCATTTTAACAGGAATTACTGGTATTCTATAAATTTCTCAGGGTCAATATTGCTCAAAGTTCCCTAGATTAATAAGAAATAGACAATAGTATCTTGTCATAAAAAAGGGATAGTTGATGAATATATAGAGATAATAAAAGAAATATATTAAAATTATTTTCATAAATTTTCTCATACCTTAGTCCTACCACCACCAAAGAAGCAAATGTTTCACTATATTTTTCAAGCAATCTTGCACAAATGATGTCCTGAAGATTTTGCATCATTCTTATAGCCCAAAAGATGTGAATATGCAAACAGAGTTTATTCTTATATTATTTATTAATTATTATATTATTTCCATACAAACAGCTGTAAACCTACTTTTACCTCACTTTATATTTGGCCTACATTTTAAAACTGAAATGGAAAGAAATAATTTTAAGCCAACTAATGATCTTCCTTTTGTTGAGTGTGACAAGAGAAGGAAGCCTTTGGCTTCCACTTCTGGGGTTGGTATGTAAACCCTAGGAAGGTATATGCATCAGGAATGCTTAGTTAACTTAGGTATTTGAGACTGTTAACTTTCAGATATCATTCACTTCACATAAGGAGCCTCAGAACTTGAGGAGACATATTATCTGGAATTTTACTGCAGCTGTATCAGTTAGGATGGGCTAGATAATGGTATGAGAAAAACAACAAAAAGTCAATAACTCTACATAACAAAAATTTATTTCTTCCCTATATTCATACCTAGTACACAGCAGCAGAGAGCTCTATGCCCTTGGTTCAGGGACTTAGAACCAAGCTAAAGGGAAAAAACTTGGTAAATGGTACAATTGTTGTTAATGTTTTCATGCAAAAGTTATGTGTCACATCTCTTCACATTTAATTTGCCAAAGCAAGAAAAATGACCATACCTTAGTTTAAAGAATAAAGAGGTACAAAATTCAATTTCACTATGTATCCAGAAGGGCAACAGGAATATTTGCAAAAGTTCATGTATGGCATTACAACAATGTTTAAGAAAAACTCTCCTATTTTCTTTCTCTACACTCATAATACTCTCAAGCATTACTTGTCTTCCAAATGTGCGGGGGTTTTCCTACACCAAGCAGTTCTCAGAGTCTCCAGATACCAGATGGGTGTCCCCATCTGGAGATAGTGTCTACCTGGAGATAGTGTCAGGTCTCATAGGTTAAAGATTCATTCCCTCAAGACTGCATTTCCACAACCCCCTTAGGATGCCAGTTGCTAGTCCAGTCAGAGGTACCCACGACACCCTCCTAGAGTTTGATTAATTCTCTTGAGTGGCTCACAGAAAACATTTTACTTACTAGATTACTGGCTTTTAAGAAAAGAATATACTCAGGGACAACCAGATGGAAGAAATGCATAGGACAGGTATGTGCGAAGGGGTGCAGAGTTGCCATGCTGTCTCTGGGCATACTACTATTCCGGCACCTCCACCTCTCTGAACCTGTGTTGGCTTAACTATGCAAGCACAATGGACTGAATCATTGGCCCTTAGTGATTCATTCAACCTCCGGGCCCCTGCTCCTCTGTGGAGGTCAGAAGGTAAAAATGAAAGTTTCGAACTTCTAATGACATGGTTGGTCCCCCTGGCAACCAGCCCCCATCCTTTGGGGGCTTTTCAAAAGTTACCTCATTAACATAAACTCAGATGTGTAGTTGAAAGGGACTTGTTATGAATAACAAAAAACACCTGTTTTACCTTTATCAATCTGGAGCTATTTCAGGAATTGAGGACAAAAACTAAATATTATAACAAATGGTACCCCTGTTGCTCTAATTACTTAGGAAATAACAAGGGTTTGGGGAACTATGAGCCAGGCACAAGGATAAAAACCAAATATATATTTCTTACCATAATATATCATATCACAAACAATAACGGAAGATTATAACTGATGTGACAGAGAATATAACTATGCCATTTAGAAATTTGAATATATAACCATAAAGAGAGACAACTATATCAGGCTGTTTATTTTAAAACCTCATTCTGCTGAATTCAAGGAGATAAATCTAAGATTCTGGGGCATGCATCGCAGAGTATTTGAAGGAAGTTGAGTAGTGGGTTAAGGAGGAATTCTCTGGAACACCAATGTTTGGATGAGCAAAGGAAGTGATGAGAAAAACTGAGGAGAAAATGTGAGAGCTCTAGAAGAACCAGAGGATACTTGAGCCAAGAAAGTAGAAAATTTGTAGGAATAAGGAGTCCTCAACAGGGTCAAATGTAGCAGAGCACTCCAGGAAGCTAAGGACTGAGAGAGACCATTGCAGACTGCACAGTGGGAGGTCTTTGGTGGCTGGTCCACATAGAACTTCAGTGCACCTCAAATCCAAATTCACAATTCTAAAGCCATCATCCTTCTCTCTAAACCTATTCTTCCTTCTGCATTTTCTATTTTAATTTTTCGGCATATAGCCACAAAGCTAGAAAGCTGAGAATAATTATATGCTCCTAGAACACCCACATCCACTCAATATCATGCAGATTTCTATTCCTGAATATTTCTCCGATCCCACTCTCCTATCTATCTGTACCCCACAGCAGTAATTCAAGCCCTCCTTAGCATTTGCCTGGACTATTTTATGACCTCCTAACCAGCCAGCTTGTCTCTGGCCTTATTTCTGTAAAGCTATATGGGTTATCTATGTCTGCATAATAACTTATCCTAAAATTTTATAACTTAAATTGACAATAAACACTCATTACCTCTCACAGATCCTGTGGAATAGGAATTTGAGAAAAAGTTCTGTCATGAAGTTGTAGTTAAGATGTTGGCTGGGACTGCAGTTGTCTGAGGCCTTGACTGAGACTAGAAAATCCACTTCCAAGGTGGCACCCACACGTGGTTTGTATATTTCACAGTTGTTGCAGGGAGGTCTCAGTTCTTCTATGGTAGTCGTCCCCACAGAGTGGTTTGGGTCACTTCATGGCTTGACAGCTTAACTTCCATGAGAGCAAGTGATCCAAGATGCCATGACAGAGGCTATACTGTCTTCTATGACTTAGTCTCAAAAGTCGCCCGCACCATACTTTGTTAATCATGCAAAGTTTATTGGAGAGAGGAGACCACACAAGGGCATGAGTATCAGAAGGTTTTGAGAGTTTAGCTAAGCTACTCTATGGTATTGGGGACTCATCCATTTTGTTTGTTCAAGCTCCCTCAGGGACCTTAAACTGACACTGGTCCCCTCATGCAAGTGCATGCCCTAGATAGCAGCAGCTCATAGTGTCACAAGCAAATAAAACTTCCTGATATCACTTCCCCAATAGCCCTCATGATCGAAATTCTTCCTTGTCTCTCAACACCTCTTATCTCCTTAGATAAGACCACTGTAGGGCTTACAAGAACTCCACTCTTTAGGTTTAAATGAACCAATCCAGCCCTAACCTGGAAATCCTAAAGCACTCTGTTAATGAACCCTAATAAAAGCATATGCTGCAGGTGCTGCCTTTCTCTGTCTGAACTCCACCTTGACCTTCCCATGTGGCCCCTCAAGGTATGCCATGTACTTCCTCTAGGATCCTATGGGTTTATTATTCAATTTCTCTTGTGATCTGTTGTTGAACCTCAGCTCACCATCCAGCACCCTGTGCTCCACTTAACAAATGTTAATAATATGAAAACAAAGTCCCAACAGAAGACCAGGATTATCTAGATCATCTTGGAGATGGCTACCTTGGCATCCTTTTCACTGCTATCAGTGATCTCTTAAACTTGTACCTGCCAATTTAAAGTGGAAGTGGTGACAGTACAGTATACTGGGTAGGAACACCGTGCAGAATGGTGACAGTTTAGCACAGAGGCAGAGAATGGGAGAGAAAGCAGTAGATTCCTGTGGACAAGCAAAGAGATTTGTTGAAGAGTATGGAGAATTCATCTGAAGGCCATGAATCTGTAGTGACATCACCTGATTGCTCATAATTGATCTGTAGTAACATCAACTTGATTGTTCATAATGTTTCCAAGTGACTGGGGACTAAAGGGGTCTCATTCAAATTTCTATGGGTAGGATACATAGGAAGCTTATTCTGTGAATCTCATTAAATGTAGAGCCAGCCCGGCCGGGAGTGGCTCAGCGGTTGAGCATCCACCTAGGATCCAGGTGATCGGGGTTCGATTCCCGGTCAGGGCACATGCCCAGGTTGTGGGCTCGATCAATGACTCTCTCATCATTGATGTTTCTATCTCTCTTCCTCTCCTTTCCTCTCTCTGAAATCAATAAAGATATATTTTTTAAAAATAAAATAAAATAAATGTAGAGCCAAAATTCCTTGAGGACAGTGACATTTTTCCTCTGTGGGTGACTGCTGAATCTCCAGCACTTAGGACGGTATTTAGTGCATATACCTTCTCTTTGGTTGAATGAATGAATAAATTGTATCTCAGGAATTAATGCAGTGGTCTAGGTTCTGAAAGGTCATTTGTCTATTTTTTTCATGTTTCCCTCTCACACTTACCAATATGGTCATTATTCTCTTAAGAAAGATAAATAAATGGTTTCTGGAGCCTATCCTCAATATTTTTGAGAAAGAATTAAAAGGAACCTTTGTGGGAGAATAGATTTTGCTTAGGAAATAAAAGAGATGTCCTCTTTTTATGGGGCAGTAGTGTTCTTAACAAGCTCTCTAATAAAACTTCTATTTTCTTTTTAAAAGAGAAACTCACACAAGTCTATCTAGAAACCTCTGTCTTAAACAGACTCTTAGCTCTTTAATAGGGGGATAAAAACAATGCCTACTATTTATTGAGCACTTGTATGGCCTGGCATTGTGATAAACAATTACATATGCTCTGAGTTATTAGCTCTGTTTTACAAGTTAAGAAAATGAGACACAAAAAGTTACATAAACTATGGTCACATGGCTGAAATGTGGAGGAGCCATGGTTTATATGCAGTCTGACTCCAAATGCCTGGACTTACAAAAAATATTTTTTTTCTATTAAGGTATAATTTACCTACAGAATAATTCATCACTTTCAGTGTCCAGTTCAAAGTGAGTTTTCACTGATGCATATGGTAGAGTAACTACCACCACACTCAAAATGTAGAATATTTCCATCACTCCAAAACCTTCCCTTATGCCACTTTGCAGTCAGCTGGCACGCCTAGCCCCTGGCAACCACTAATCTGAAAAGTCAATAACTCTTCTTATATTCATAATGGAGATGAGGTCACAGGGAAAACCACTGCCCTCAAAAATGGAAGATTGCAACTTATCACAGCAGAAATGTAGAGCAAACAAGACACAGACTGGGAGAAAATATTTGTAAAATCCACATTTAATAAAGACTTGTTATCCAAAATACAAACAACTTTTAAATCTCAACAATAAGAGAACAACCAACACTAATAAATATTGGACCCAAGACCTTAACAGACACCTCACCAAAAAAGATATACAGGTGGCAAATAAACACATGAGAAGATGCTCCATATTTTCTGTCATCAGGGAAATGCGAATTAGAACAATGAGACACCAGTCCTCCCTGTTAGAAGGCTAAAATCCAG
This sequence comes from Miniopterus schreibersii, assembly GCF_964146895.1. Classification (NCBI taxonomy): domain Eukaryota; kingdom Metazoa; phylum Chordata; class Mammalia; order Chiroptera; family Miniopteridae; genus Miniopterus; species Miniopterus schreibersii. Next base: position 72,049,518 of record NC_138107.1, on the reverse strand, counting down.
AACACTGACGACACCAAATACTGGCAAAGAGCTGGAGCAACAGGAACTCTCATTCATTGCAAAATAGTGGGAACGCAAAATGGTGTAGCCACTTTGAAAGACTGGTGATTTATAACAAAACTAAACAGACTCTTACCATATGATCTAGCAATCACACGCCTTAGTATTTGCCAAAAAATAGTTAGAAATTTGTCTCTACACAAAAACTCGCACACAGGCATTTATTAATAACTGCCAAAAGTTGGAAGCCATCAAGATATCTTTCAGCAGGCGAATGGATAAATAACCTGTGGTACATCCATACAATGGACTATTGTTCTGTTCTAAAAAATAAATGAGCTACTAAGTCATGAAAAGATATGGCGGAACCTTAAATGCATATTACTAAGTGAAAGGAGCCCCTATGAAGAGGCTACATACTGTATGACTCTAACTATAGGACATTCTGGAAAAGGCAAAACTATGGTGACAGTAAAAAGGTCAGTGATTTCCAGGGATTAGGGAGAAGGAAAGTATGAGTAGGTGAAGCACAAAAAAATTTGTAGGCCAATGAAACTACTTGTAATAATGATGGATACATGTCATGATACATTTGTACAAACCCATAAAATTTACAGCTCCAAAAGTCAACCTTAATGTAAACTATAGATTCTGGGTGATAATGGTGTGCCAATGAGGATTAATCAATTGCGACAAATATATATACTCTGGTAGGGGACATTGATAATGAGGGAGGCTACTCATGGGGGGAATATGGAAATTCTCTTTACCTTCCACTAAATTTTCCTATGGACCTAAAACTGCTCTAAAATCTAGTCTATTTTTTTAAAAATCCAAGCAAATCTAAACAATTAAACAAGCAAATATATACTATCCCACCGTTTAAGGGTTGGCGGAACTTCATAGCTAAGAGCGAAATCTCTGGTACCAGGTAATCTGAATTTGGCCTTGATGGTGCTGTTTACTAGCTGCAAAACACTGGGCACTTTCCTAACTTCCCTGTGCACCAGCTTCTTCATTAAAAAACAGGGTATCAAAAATGTTGTTGGTGATTACTCTTGAGTAGCTGTGTAGTGCTTAGAGTAGGCCATATAAAGTTTACCCATTATTGTTATTTCATTTCAGGCCATTGTTATTTCAAACAGCCAGTGGGGAATCCATGTGTCACTCTAAATGGCTAATAGGAGTATCTGTCAAGAATGGCCCAGAAATAGCCAAAGGCTTAGAACAAGCTCTGAACACAGGGTCCTGTGTTGGGATGGCCAGAGCAGGGCAGGCAGCAGGGCAGTCACAGCTAGGGGAGTCCTCAGGGGGGTGCTACAAGACGACTTATCATCACAAGCCCTCTGGCTTCCCAAACAAATTTACCTGCGAGGAAGGCTGAAGGCGTGGATCAGAAACTGAGCAGGACACTTCATTGCTGGAATGCACCCCTCCTTAGAGTCAAACTCTTCAGTTGCCCTTGCAATGTAATCGATCCACTGCCTTCCTACTGAATGCCACGGAATGAGCTCACTCCAAGGGAAATCAGTGATGCCTACTCTGTGGGGAGCTCATAGGTTCTGGCCTGAAAAAAAAATGCTGCCAAAAACCACACCAATCCCCTCAGTAAAGGAGGGAAAACTTGTGTCTCATACTGAACCCACTGGCATCTCTCTTTCCTGGCCCACATGTGGTGAGGCCTCAGTGTCCCTGCACAACTGAGGTCTCATGGAAGTGTTTCCAGTTCTGATCTTGGGACCATCTGATAGTTCAGAAGACAGAATCCTGGTACAGCAGGCTCAGGAGTGTGATAGTCTCTTTTTGGTGAAGATTCATGGCTAGAAGTTTCTTCATGCATTCAAATAACACCTTTACCTCTGTTTTTGCCTGGCCTGCCAGGCCCTCTCTTCCTCACCAGCCTCTGGCCCCAGTCCAGGCAGCCAGAGGCAGGAACTCAGGTGTGTGGTAGGAACACCAGACTCCCTCCTAACCACAGCCGTACCCCCAGCATGGGAGAAAAGGGAGTCATGAAAACCCACCTTTAAGAAATTTGTCTTGGATTTCTGTTTTTGGCCTATATTCACATTTTAACTTTGTCTTTTTTATTCAATGCTGTATTTTTCTACTTTATTCAACACTACTAAACTATTATGGACAAAGATGTCACCTACAAGTAATACAAAAATGAACAGGGTGGATACAGGACCCTAGGAACTCACTAACTGATGCTTCTGAAAAGTTAAACAAAAATGTATCTTTTTCCACATTGCTAAACCTGATTTGGAGGCTGATTTATTAGAATGGACTGGAATTTGAGGTTAACTATGAATCAAGCAGGCTCTTGAAAACCCAGATTGATTTTCTATAAAGAAAGAGAAGTTTTAACACTACAAGGCCAACTGAACTAAACAAAATAAATTATAAGTTGTCTGATTTTTATTCATTTAAACATAGGAAAATGTTACCAGAATTTGAAAAGGGAGAAATAATCTGGAAACAGGAAAATATGAAGAGAACAAAAATTATAGAGGGGAAAAAGATGCATGGAATTTTCAGGACTTTAAATTCTCTTGTGACGGATTGAGGTCTGTTGACGTACAAAGAAACTAGGGCAACTTAACAACAGGGAAAATGATAATTATCACATCTAACTATAAAAGTCCCCAATGTATAGTAGGACCCTCACCCTCAAATGTTTTCCCAAGATGTCCAAGCCTGACCCAATGCAGCCAGACCACAGGTGGTGGTTTCCCCTTCCAAGTCATACTTCTCCCTACCTGCATCTGTGTTCATTGTCATCGGGGTGGATCACAGCTGACTGATGTGACATGATCTGCTCCATCTCAGTTTTCTGCACTCTTCCATTCTCTCTTGGGATGAGCAATGGGCTCTATGTATTGCTTCCAATTCATGAAGAAAGGAACTGCCTGTGTTTCCGCGCTGAAACTGACCTCACTGGTGTTTACTCATGAGGCTGAGTCGGCAGGACTCCAACCTCCTTCTGTTGCTTGTTTGTATAGAACAGTCAAGAACGTCCTTTTTTGACAGGAACATTGCTCATGCCTTTCATCTCCCTGATGTAAATTCTGCCAATTTAGTGATCAGTTTTATGAGTTGGTACGAAGCACTCCTACAACATTTGGGTACCAGCCCCTTATTCTCCTGTGTCCTTTCTTACAGAATGTTTTTTAAATTCATGATCAATCTATTTCCCCTCCTTTCTCTATCTGTAGCAAGACCAAGCATGAGCTTGTACTTTTGTAGTGACATTAGAAAGCATAACATCTCATTTAATCACTTGTGATTTGCGTGCAAGCGAGCGCGCACACACACGCACACACACACAGTGAAAAGAAGCCAGATGTATGTAGCGTTTATCTCTCTGGATTTGACAGGCTTCAGAGATGATCTCAGCATGATGACATCTTACAAATAACACATTACCTTCCAAGACACTGCAGCCTTGTGATTTATTATCTGGCACTGCCTCTCTCACCTGTTATTATTCCCTCTTTCACGTTCCTGTCCATGGAGAGATTTCATTTTTCAGACATGTGGTGCATAAAATTAAGAACAGCCACTTTCATTTTCTCTTTTATGAGCAGGTTGGAGGGATTTAAATGCCTGAGGCCAGATGACTTTTATTTTAGAGCGAGGCATCATGAGGACTAGAGAGGAAGGCTGACGCCTAGAACAGCGCCAGGAGCTGCAGTTTCTGCTCTGCGGCCTGAAGACTGCTGAGCAGGGCTCTGCACCCCCCTCCCCCAGGCCCCAGCAGGAGGTACAGGTCAAGGGGTCAGACACTGGATATTTTTCTGAGGAATAAATACACTGCAGTCATTACCTCACCTTCAGATGGTTAACACAGAAAGGGCAGAGGGAATTTGATTCTTCCAGCGGTAGAAGTGGTTCTTGGATATGACGGCAATAGGGAGTTGGTCAACTAAGTCGTGGTATAGCCACTTGATAGACCATTATGCAGGCTGTGAAAGGGAAAATTTGAAGACGAGGAAGTAACCTGGAAAATGTTTATGATGAAATTATAGTATAAAAATCAGAATGCCCAATTTCATGAACACTATGGTTGCAGCAAGAGGGGAGGAATATGGAAAAAGAGAGAAAATAGGTGATTTTTATATGGGTGGAACTGAGCATTTTTTTCCTTTTTATGTATTTGTAATATCTGTTATAGTGCAATTGTATTTAATGATTGTATCATTAAAAACTTGATTTTTAAAAACCATTTATTAGAAAGAAGGGCAAGATCTTTGAGCTGTATAACCCTCTTCTACTCCCTGTTTCTCTATTTCTTTTAAATCTCCAAAACCTGTGAGCAAGATGAGTTTATAAAGTATCATAACTTTAGAGAATTTATAAGAGAATCTTTGAAGTACAAGCATAAAAGATTAGAACTATCATAAAGAAATTTCTAATGAAAACAAACAAAAAGGCCTTTCATGTTTTTCTAAATAATATTGATTTTTAAAATAAATTTTATTTTTTTTTAGAAAAACTTCACATGGAAAAATTACAAAGATAATATAGAGAGTTTTGAAATACCCTGTAATCAGTTTCCCATTGTTAACACCTTACATTATTATGATATATCTGTTACAATTATTAAACCAATATTGGTACATTATTAGTAACTAAAGCCCATACTTTATTCCTGTCTTCTTAGTTTTCACCTAGTGTCCCTTTTCTGTCCCGAGATCCTATCCAAGATACCACATGACACTTACTCATCATGTCTTCTTCGCTTTCATGGCTGTGACTTTCCTCATTTTTTATAAACCTGGCTGTGGTGAGGAGAATTGATCAGGTATTCTCTAGAATGTTGCTCAATTCTAGATTTTTCTGTGGTTATGTTATGTTTTGTTTTTTTTGAAAAAAACAACAGCACAGAAGTAAAGTGCCATTTTCACCATATCATATCAAGGGTACATACTGTCCGCATGACTTACACTGTTGATATTTACCTTGATGACCTAATGAAAGATCGTTATAAAGCATTTCACAACTTGATTATTTGCCTCCCCTCCCAAAGAGTGAAACTGACAAACATGGCAAAATTCTAACCTGTGACTATTAGAATTTATTAAGTAAGAATGCATCACTCTTTATGTGGTCCGCTCCTTCCCCTCCTCATATTCTCATCTGCCTCAGCCCTCCCTGCCTTGATACCTATATTTGTTTTCATTTACAGTTTAGTGAGATATTTGTGATTATATTATTTCAGAGATTAAAATGTCACAGGCCCTCCATTCAACATTTAATGCTCAAATGTTGAATTTTGCATTGTAAAGACACAAGCCCAGTTTTTATGTAAAGGTGGAGATTATGGGCATCTTTCCTTCAGACTGACAGAATAAATAAATTTCATAGAGTTGTCAAGTCAAAAATGTAATATCAGTGATGAGTGCCAACCATGGGGATCTCTGCAGGTCTGTGGGGGTTGAAATTTGCAGTGAAAGGAGTTATTAGGGAACAAACTAGTGTGTAAGCAGCCTCACTTTCTGCCATACACTGAGATTGCTTAATGAAAATGTTAAACGAATAACTGAATCTTTTCGTAATGAACAGATGTATATTAGAAATGAAATGCCCTAGAGATATCAGTCACTGTCAGCCCCACCACAGGCCTTTCTAAGGAATGTGCTTCATCCATAGCCTTTGAACTGGGAAGTCTTGACGCATTTCATGAGCTGCAACACCCCCACACACTGGGATTGGACAAGCCAGGCCCAAGGACAGCCAATTCATAGACTTATCATCACCTCCTCAGGGGCTGACATGCTAGAGTCTTTGCCTTGCAAATTTGGAGTAAGAAACATGGAACGAATTGCCAAGATGCAATTTTACTAGAGCTGTCAAATTGCCACAGGGTTGAGTAAGCCAAAGCCATGTGCAAGATGAAGTTGTGAAGTGGCATAGGAAAGAGAGAAAAAGCTTCCTGGGAAAGAATGTCCCTCGAGAGGGACTGAATCAGACAGAGGCCATGAGAGAGGCCAAGAAAGAAACTAAGGGAGGGAGACTAGTGCCCAAAACTAGATAACATCTAGGGCCTTATGACCTTTGATTCATTCTGATTTGTGTGAATATGTGCAAATAACACCTGCCCCTCTTTCCTGAAGTCAAGTGAGTTTTTGTTCCTTTAGGGTTCAAAAAGTATTACCTAGAACATTAATGTTCTGTAGCTCCTGGCCCACTTACAAACTATTAGAAGATTTTCAAACTTGAATAATTGTTCCTGCAGAAAAAGTATTTTTAATGTGTTATGACTGTGCATCCTATGGTCAAAGTTTCCAGTTTACTGTTTCCCCAAAAGTTTTTGTACATAGTGTAGGAAAGAGGAAGAAGATGAAAACCATACAAGGCCACCCCTCAACCCCCACCTTTCTCAAGGCCAACCTGAGCTCTTCTCCCAGGTCACACCCACACTATTCTTCCTCCTTCTGGATGGAGCCCATTGCAAAAGCTCTGCAGTCCAACCATTAAAATGCACCTGGTGATACATAAATATGTTTGCTCCTGGGTATTAGGGGGCTGCCATCCTTACTCATAGTATAGGCATGCATCTTTCCTATCACTAATGATATTTTTATAAGATCAATTATGTTATGTACTTGTTGAGCAATAATAACACTGTATTTGTTATGTTCTAACTGTGCAAAAACATGACCAAACAGTGTATTAAAACATGCCACAAGTAGAATGTTATGCATAGCAACAGATTCATAAAACATTAATCTAAAAATGACTGCTATTCAGACCAACAAAATCTTTAAAAATAAATATTTGAATAATTTTGCTTCTCTTGAATATAGTCTCTGCTTCTTCTTTTTTAAATCCTCATCAAGGGTATGTTTTATTGATTTTAGAGAGAGAGGAAGGCTCATGCTATTGCCTTCCTCATGAGCCCTGACTGGGGATCAAACCCACAACCTAGTCCTGTGCCCTGATGAGAACTGAACTCATAACCTTTCGGTGTACAGGGCAACACTCTAATCAACTGAGCCATCTGACTAGGACCATATAGTCTCTGCTTCTTACCCATATTACATTTGTTGATATTTCCTTGATGCTCAACTTTCTAATTAGGGGAAAAAATTAAAAACCAATGAATTTAAAAGAATAATTGACAAGTCTTCATTGAATTTTTAAAAGCAACTATTCATTTCTTGTAATGGACAAAGGCTGACACTTTTTATGCCTCATGAAATTTGCTGAGTATAACATTTGAAAAAATTTTATTAGGTCATATCTTTGCCTGAAAAGTAGAATTATATAATTGCATTAGAATTAGATTTATATAATTATATCAACTATATAATTGAATGAAATTAGAGTTTTCCTTGAGATCAATAATATATCAGCAAATAGTGGCTTAGTGTGGTTGATATTGAAATGGATTTTTAATTCAATTTTGCTTTTTAAGTAAAACCTAACCAAGAACCAGACCAAGATGTCAAACAGATGGAGTGAGAAACTGGGAAAACTAGATTATTGCGTTGAATTTCTTTTCACATTTTAAGTTGAGCTTCCCTTAAGCTTGAAACAAACTTCATATTTTAGCTACTAAAATCTAAGAGAGTATTAATAAAACTAAGAGAGTGGGACATTTACATTTTTCATTGGTATGACTACTGGGAGGGCTTCCAGTGTTGAGTAGAGCCCTCACACCACAGTGCACAAGGATTAAAGAATGTAAGGAGAGATAATGTAGCGCCCGCAGGGATGGTTCACTGATCACTGTGATCCCTGAGAGACAATTCAGCTGTTTCTACCTTTTTAAGAATACGGGAGGAAGAATAACTTTCTTTTATTTGTTTAAAATCAAGAGGTTGGTTGTTTCTGTTCCCACCTTTTGTAAAATGTGTTATTTATGGCTCTCACATCAGCAGATCCTTTTCTATTTTCATCATTTAATTCTTCTAGCCATTCCCTCAAATTATAAAAGTGATGAAAATTATTATAAATATTTCTGTGGAAAACAAGACAAAAAGTCTCGTGCAACTTTACTTTTGCACCAATGGCACTTGCATTTTCTTCTTTAATGCTTCTTGGACTTTTCCAGTAAAGTAGCTCCAAGTGGCAGAAGGTCATGAACACAAACCCAGAAACCCCCAGTTGTCAGCTAAACTTGAAGCAGGCTGCTAGAAACTCAGCATTTCTTGGATGGCTCCTGTTTTATCTTATTCATTTTTCTTTCTGCTCTATAATATATATTCACCTTTTATTTAATATAATTACCTCTAAATCTTCATATAAATGTGGGTGCTACCAAGAAGTGTATCTTGCATTTCCTGTGAGCTGGCTATGTCCACTTTGGTGTGTGTAGTCCAGTTTGAGAAGTATGAGCTAAGACTACCAGAAAATAGACTCTTTTGCTATGTTTTAAAGGATAAGCTACTTCACCTATGATTTAAAGCAGTAATTACATGTAATTTAAATATACAAAGAAAACTATCAAGTTTTTGGCATTCTATAACAAGTTCTGACTGAATTTTTGTTAAGAAATACTATGTGATAGTTTGTTTTTGTAAGCTTTGCCTGAAAGTTAATTAGAAATAATCATACCATAATATTTTTTAAAATTATTACAAAGATAGCACTATGAGTGGCTAAGGACAGCCTCTGAGGTGAATTCTTATGCCTGGCTTTACCACTTACCTATCATGTGACCTGGACAGGTCATTTTTACCTTCTGTGCTCAGTTTCCTCATCTATAAAATGGGAAAAATGATACTACTTTTAAGTAGGGTTGTGATGATTCAATTAGTAAATATATATAAAGCGCTTTGGGCATTGTCTAGTGTTACAAAACTATTGTGTAAAAATTTACATACTTAAGTAAAGTTGATCATGTATTGAGATTTGTTTTATTAAAGGACCTGCGTGAATACAGGGTTAATTAAAAGACCTGATTATTAAAGGACTTGGAGGGTGGAACTCAGACCTTGCACTCCCATGTGAGTTAGAACACCAAAAATTGACCTGTCTTCCCCTCCCCTCCATCAAACTGGGACAACAGTTTGCAGTCTGCTATCTTCCCTAACTCTCTGTCCCAAAAGATAAGCCACGAAGCCATTGGAAAGAGGCCATCCATCATGACATCACTTGATATAATTATTCTTTAGAAACTCAGTTCTCTGAGGGGGAAGTGCACTGGGCAGTGCTGTCAGGAAACACAGCTGAACAGGCTTTGTCTTTCTGGCGCTGTCTTGTCTCTGCAGATTATTATTCCAGGGTATACGTTTTTTTGTTTGTTCCCACATTTGGACTGGGAAACTTTAACCTTTTCAAAAAGACAGTGAGGAAGATGCTTGTTGACATTGACCTCAGAGACCACCTCTCAATGGAACCACTGGCAATTGATTGTTTTTCCATCACCTTGGTCCTTTACTATCTCCTGGTGATGTGGATATTTTTCATTGTGTTGATAGCCTAGCAACCAGTCTTTGGGAACCCATGTTTACACTGTTTACAGTAAGCCTAGTTTTCAGCTGAATCTGCTCCCACAATAGCACTGAAATAATATCTCAAAATGAAAAGGGCCTCACTGTGGTTGTAAGAACATGCAACAGAAATAGGTTTTATGCACAAAAGCAAAATGTAGGTATTGTGTACTTAAGAGGACAATGAGAGCAAAACTCTCTTGATGATGTCTATATACTTGAACATCTAAAAAGTGAGAAGAATCATGAGCATTCAGAGTTCAAAGAGCCTAATGGTAGAAGAATGGGATTCCTGTCTGAATAAAAGATCACCGTGGTGACTGTTTCTGTCCACTGGTTGATTACCTATCTGAAGACTGGAAACTGCCCCTAAGAGAGGCCTTCTCTGAAGTTGCTAGAAGCAATTGCTCTTTTCCCCTGAGCCCAGACAGATAGAGACATAACAGAGAATTTACAAAATGGTAGCTGAATGACCCACCTATTAAAAAGAGTGATGAACGTGCAGTCGTCCACTGCAGAGGATCAATGGTTATTAACATTATGGAACACCTGAATCTATACTGAGCTGTTTGAAGTGATAGGTTTGTACTGTCAAAAGTTCAGGTGCATTGAAGGGAGAGAGAGAAAGAAGGGCATTGCCAAAATAGGGACTTAGGAATTGAAGAGGCAGGTATTTCAAGAGAGTGTTGAAACCAGTATGTGATAATGAGTGAAACTATAGGCTTTGTTCCCGTACAGACCAGGGTTCAAAACCCAGCTTTGCTACTTAATGTGTAGGACTTTCCTAGCTTCTTCTGGTGTTGGTGTTATTCTCCATAAAATGAGGAACTTTATAAAGCTGTTGTAATGTTTTCAAACATAATACATGCAAGGTTTCTGCATGATAGATTTTGAATAAATGATGGTTATTATTCAGCTGTTCATTGAAGTGGATTAAAGAATAATATACTTTGTGACTTGATTTAGTAGCTGGAGATGTAGGTTACATTTGGTGCAACTCTCCTGAATCAATTAATTAAGACAGCATTTCTAAAACACCTACTGTATGCGACATCCTTTGCTAGCTATTGCAGCAGAAATAGGAAAAAGCCACAACAAGCAAAGTTAAAACTTGTTGCCTATGTTCTCGTGGGATTGTATTTGATATATTTTCATAGTTATAGTTCCTCAGCATCCTTCTTTTCTTCACAGTAAAATTTCTCTATCAGTTTTTATTTTGCAAAGCTTGCAGCTCTGTCATTTGGTGTGTACACATTTACGATTGCTTTGTTTTCTTGTTGAATTAATTCTTTCATCACTATTTAATGTCTCTCTCTGACCTAGGTAACTTTTCTTGCTTTGAAGTTTATTTTATCTGATGTTAACATATCACTTCTTTTTTTGATTCGTGTTTTCATGATATATCTTTCTTCATCCTTTTATTCTTAACCTTCTTGTATTATTATATTTAAATGAGTTTTTTGTAGATAGCACACACTTCAGTTTTTTTAAATCCACTCTGCCAATCTCTGTCTTTCACCTGGTGTATTTAGAAAATTTACATTTAATGTAATTACTAATAGGCTAGGGCTTATGTCTTCCATTTTATGTTTTGTTCTCTGTTTCTTCTGTTCTCTGTTTCATTTTATTTTTCCTACCTTCCTGTGGGTTACTTGAATGTATTTTAAAACTCCATTTTGATTTATATATAGTGTTTTGTATAGATTTTCTTTTAATTCTTGCTCTAGGTATTTCACTTTATATAATTTGTCACAGTCTACTGATGTCATTTTACCAGTATGAATGAAATGTAAGAATCTTATCTCCTCTTAAGTCCCTTTTTACTCCCCATTTATATTAATCCATTTTGGTCAAGTTCAGGGTTAAGCTCATACTGTTTCAAAGGACCACATATTATATAAGCAAACTACTGGGCATTCAATCATTCTTGCCCTTTTTCAGTGGGCAGTTAGTGAAAATAATGGTAGTGGTTGGCCAGGAGATCTGATATCATGGGATTCTAAGTAATGTGGAGGTGACCACAACTTGCTCAGGGGAGACACTGTTTTTGCACAAGGATATTATATAAATTTGCTTTATCATGTTAAAGATAGAAATAATTTATTACACCAGGGAGTAATATTATAATAGTTAATAAAAAACAAATAGTTGGGTTTGGGGTTCCCAAGATAAATTTGTTTTCCAAAGAGATTCAAATACTTTTTAGATATTTCTAAAATCTCACAAATCACTAAAATACAGTAGGATTTGTGCACAGTTAAGGAATACACTATTAAGAAAGAATAAAACAGGGAAAGAAAGGAAGAGAGGAGAGAGGAAAGGAAGAGAAAAGGTGGAAGTGAAAGAAATAAAGTGTTCTGATAAATGTCCAAAGTTCTAAAACCTTCACCTGGGTCTTATGAAACTGATCCAAATGAATGGTCTTTTCCTTTCTCTCATTTTTTGACTAACTAGTGGGCATTTTGAGGATTTGAGAATGATTATATTCTAAGTTTCCTGACAAGGAAGCTTCTGGGGAATGTGAAAATCAAGCCCCTGCAACAATCCAGACAGTCTCTCTACAGTGTCTCCCATGAATGCCATTTCTACAGGTCAGTGCAGAAAACCTCAGTGCTTGAGTGAGATGGAAAAAAATGGTCTAAATCCTTTAATCTATTCCTAGTAGATCACTATCATTATCTGCAATCAGTTCTATATATAATTAGAGGGTTTATTTTTGCATTACAAAAACTATCCTTAATTATGTGTTATTTGCAAATTGCTGCAGATCTACATTCATATTTATGATGAAATGAGGGTCTTGCTCCTCACTGTATTAATATCATTTCTACACTCTTCCTCTCCTACCCCAAATCCTCTGATTTAATGACAGATCATGTTCCAAATGTTTTCTAAAAGCATTCACCTGTTTTTCCAGCATTCACACAACATGTTCTGCGTCAAAACACCCATTCATCACTTGTCTGTCCCCTGCCAGAAGCAAAAGAAGATAAGTCATGATGGGCGAAAGCACACTGGAACAGATTTTTATACAAATGCTGCCTTTGCTACCTCCAGGTTTTGACACAGATGCTTAATATCATCATTTTCTCATTCTTTGTTTAAAAAAGTCCAGCAAAGTTACAATAGGAATATCATTTTGGGGTGGACCCCCTCCTAAGAAAGATTCTTTTACGCTAAACATATAGGTCAAGGCTACGCTGTAACTGAGTACAGACAGGATAATGGAGGAAAGCTTTATGTTTCTTCAAATGTTTAGCAGCACACCTAGGGTTTCATGGACCCACGCGGTGAAAGAAAATTTCTTTGAACCAGGACAAACATTTTAGAAAGCCAAGGAATATGCAACTGGAGAAAATAATTCCATAATCTTCAAAATTTATTTCAACGATTGACTAAATTATTGACAGAACATTGTCCCATAGACTAAATAGAAGTCCTTTATCGTCCATATACATGACATCTTTCTGGGCAATCTCACTCCCTTTGCCACTATTAATTGCTTTCAACAAGTATTACAGTAATGTGAGGGCTAGAGAAACATATGGTTAAAAACACAGGCTCTGGCCATGACCTTAGCCTGCCTGACTTCAAAGCTCATCTTTGCCACTCACAAACCTCCTTGAGGTTCAGTTTTTAAATCTGTAAAATGAAAGGAATAATAAAACACACTTGATAGAGGTGTGAGGTTTATAAAAAGTGCTTAGGACAATTCATTGCATTGCAAATGGTCAGTGTTGTTTGTTATTATCCTTATGTCAACGATTACAAATCTGTATCTCTAAACTGTTACCCAAACTCTAGATTTAAACAAATTGCCTCAAAAAAATTGTCCTATTAACCTGCACCAGAATCACCTAGGATGCATATTCAAAATGCCGATTCCCAGACCTCATCCCATATTTCATGAATCAGAATGTCTAAGGATGAGATTTAAGAATCTGTATTTTAACAACTGTCCTAAGCAATTTGATACAAAATAAAATTTGTATTTATTTTTACCTCTGAGTCATCTCTTCTGGGCTGACAACCTCCAGTCACCTAAAGCTGAACTTGTCCCAAACTTGTCTACCTTTGGAGGACATCCGCTCTTAGTCACTGGCATCATCTGTTCAACACTCACCAAGGCATCCTGGAATCATCCTTGACTTCTGACCCTGTCGGTCCCACATTCGATGCCTATTATTTCCATATTTCCTAAATACATCCTGACTTCATTCATTCCACAGTTAGTTACTGAGCACCTACTATGTGGCAGGCAAGGGATACAACAATGTGTATATTGAGAAATGGATTTAGTATAGCTCAGGTCCTTCTCTTCTCTCTCCTGGATTATAATCACCACCTACTAACTGTTGTTTTTGTGTCTGTAGTCTTCAGTGCTTTTCAAATAATCCTTCATATTGCTAACTAAGATGAACTCTTATGTTTAAAGCTCTGTCACTTCTAACATAAGTTAACCTCCACAGTGTCAGAAACAATGTTTGCCAAAGATGTGCCAACACCTCTACCCCACTTCATGTTAACTCTCTGCACCTAGGATTTTTGCTCCAAGAACACTAAGATATTTGTAGGTGCCTCTCCCACACCATGACTGTATCAGTTAAACACACATATATTCAGCTTCTTTCCAGACATGGGTGCAGAATTTTTGCAAGATATGAGAGCGTAGATAAAGGGCCTTTAGTTTAGCCCTACAGGATAGGAAAGTTTCCTCTTTCATATTTCATTGCCTTTCCTGGTAGTGTTCTTTCTCACAATCTCTGCGATCCCACTGTCCCCCTCACCTCTGTCCCTTCTTTCCCTATTTACCCTCCAAGATTCATTCTTTTCCGTTAATCCCCACATCCTCGTGCCGGGTTGGTCTAAGTGACCTCCTCTGGTACCTCAAAAAACTCCAAGCATCATGTTCACCATGCTAGACTAACATTATCTATTTATGCCTCCATCTTCCAGGCCAGACTGAAACTCCTTGAGAGCAGAGTCTTTATCATCTTTGAATTCCTGGCAGCCCAGGGTCAAGGCCACCATGGGAACAGAGGCATCCTCTCAGCCTGATTCACTCTTTCTTCTCACCCCCAGTTTCTTTATTCTTTATGAAAGCACATCCAAGCTCTGTCCAAAATCTACCCTCCTTCTCCTTGCTCTGCAAACAGTCACTTCTTGGCTGTCCCTTGAATCTAAAAACCAACACTCCGGAGATGCTATCCATACCCTAAAAGATAGACCTGAGAGAGGCTGCACCAAACCTGGGAGAAGCTCTGGTCACTAGGGCAGGGAATTCCAGGTCCCAAGTAATCAGAGCATGGTCTGGATTGGAAGTGGGACCTGGGCAGACATGCTTCCTTTATCTCGCAGGGAGGAAAGAAGCTGGAGAAGGGGGTTTCTAAAGCCCAGGGCCCAGGGGAGGGACCCTGGCTATCTGAGTCTAAAAGGCAGGACTGACCTTGTGTTGATCACAGAGCAATTCCTGGAACACAACAAGTGCTAAATATGTGTAGTCAAAATGGAACCTGGAATAATCATCTGACTCAGCATTTCCCAATCTGCCAATCATAATGTCATGACAAAATCTCATGTTGCCATCAACTGTGAGATGGGTGCCCAGAAAATTTGGAAATTTAAAAAAAATATAAACAAATAACCACAAATGCAGAGTTGTCATGCTAATGATGTCACCCCCACTTGCTGTGTGAATTGCTTTATAGTGGGAGAGAAGGTGGTGTGAGGGCTGTGAGCTGCTGTGAGCTTTGCACAACCCACACAGCACATCGTAACTACTCAGGAGTAGATTTCATTGTGAATAGCTGTGAAGATTATAAATTGTTTTTACTTTTCCACAATTTTATTTTGGTGAAAGGCTTATCTAAAGTTTTGGTTTTCACATGAACTAGACTACCTAAAAAAAGAAATGCATTTAAAAATACTGGTAGTTTAAAATTTCAAACATTCTAAAGGAAGATTAATTGCTCTTAATTGGAGGTATACATAGTGAAACATCACGGGCTTTGAAGTTTCAGATGTAGAAATCACACGTAAGTTATGTTTCCTTGAAAAAGTAACTTTAGCTTTCTGAGACTTAGTCTTTTTATTAAAAAAGGGAGTAGAGGGCTGATGAAACCACCTCACAGACCTGTGTTGAGTATAAAAGAGCCAGTATGTGTACACTGCTTGACTCTGCCTGACGTGGGCTCTGCTGGCATGTAATGGGTGACATGTGATAGACTTTTATTTTCATCTGGTATCTATGTAAACAGGACATGGGGTGAGGAAGCAATAAAAGCAGAACACAGACCAAACTAGGTGGAAAAATAGAAAGATGACCTGCAGCAGAACTAAAATCGTGCTAGAGACATTCTTTTGACCATTCTTAATAGATACAACCGAACAAACCCAACCAAAACAACAACTAAACTCTCCTTCTGTCTGCCTTTCTCAGAATTCTTTAGTTCATCAGAGAATAGGCAGAAAGAGAACCATTACCCACATTCAGGAGTAGGGGATGGACTGATGGGGAGGAACCAGCTCTCAGGGCACAACCATGACAGGCACAGCCAAGCCAGGCTTTCCCAGGGGAGATGAGCAGGTGTCACAGCATCACAAAGGCAGGGTGGAGCAGAGCCAGGCTAACACTGCATTCATGCTCCAAGTCACATCTCCTGGGAGGGAACTGTGTTTTCCCCCTGGAGATCACTTAGACACACAGCATTGGGTTTCTGTGACTTTAAGAGAACATTTCTAGGGATTCATGGACCCTGGTTTGGGTTAGAGAGGTGGGCATTAAGTAATAACTAGTTACAGATGACTGATTCTTGGGCCCCAAGTACACTGCAATCTGGCTTCTGACTACCACAATAAAAGAAAAAATAACTTTACATAGATAGTATGAGTTAATTCTGTAAGTCCACATAATGTATAATATCACCTAAGTTTTATATAAAAGAACCAACTTATACAGATAACATTTATTTAAATTATGACTCCATATAGTTGCATGTATCTAAGTTTATATTTATCAACCTTTAAATAATAGATTAGGCATTTGGCCTATAGAACAACATAAGGAATTTAGATCGTTCCATATAATCTATTTTCTTATTAAAACAAAATTTAAAAAAACACAACGTTGAGCTGGGTCTCAGGGAGGTGGGGGGCTTGCCTGGGATTTAAGAGAGCAACTCAGCAAGGGCCAATATATAAGTACCTGTAGAATGAGAGATTTGTTGCAAAGGAGCCCAGTGGTCAGGAGTGTCCTAGCTCAAGGTCAACCTGGCAGAAAAGAGAATTGATGCTGCAAATAAGAGCTGAAATTCACTCCCTAGGTCTAAAGGACTCATTTAATCCTAAGAGCTATGAGAATAGGTGGAACCGAAGAGTCTTCTGGGAGACTGGGAGGCAGGGAAGCACAGGGTGAGCTAGGAGCAGGTGTGCATTTATACGGATTTGTATCAGTTTGCCAAATTATTTATCCTTAAAATAGCAATTGATAAGCTCGTGCTCCTCCATCTCTTGTGGTGTTAGTTTTCCTAAACTCACATTTTTGCTAATCTTCCAGAATCTTTTGGACATTGATGGGTGAAATACCAGTCATCTCTGCAGACACTTTTCTTCTGCCCTCTAGGTCAATATGCCCTTTTCAAAATGGTGTTTGAACAAAAACCATTTCGATGCTGGTGGCTAAATATCAGACTGGAAGAGCAGCTAAAAATGATTTTGTCCACTGATTTTAAAAATTCTTTTAACCATGGGCAAGCACAGTTTATACAAGGGTACAATACGTATGTCTTTTTAAAGACACAGGAGAGCTGTTTTGGATGAAGGAGGTCTATTGGGCATGGGAGCAGAGAACCTAGAGCTCTGCTAGATTGCTTCTCTCCCACACCAGCACCCATTCCCTGCTCAGAGAGCAGACCTTGAAAAATGCCAGTCTAGTCCAGCTACCAATTCCTTATCCCCTCCTTTAAAATCCATGTCATGTATCTGCCCACTCTCTGAAGCAGCACATTTTATTTTCGGTCAGTTCTTCCTCTTTCTGTATCCCTAAGCTTTGCCTTGCTGGAATGTACACACATCAGCACTGTTTGTTTGGTACCAAATTAAGACATTTTATCTCGAGATCCTATGATTTAAATCAAAAAATTTCACAAAACTCCTCACCTATATCTCTGGAGTATATGCTACATTTCTTGTTGTGAACATTATTATACTGAAAACAGAAAAAAAATGAGTATTTCAAAAGGGAAAGATCTACTGGGAAGCAATTTCAGCAGGATTTGGGAAATAAATATCATTTAATTAAATATTTGTATACACACACACACACACATACACACAAAAGCAAAGTTCTTAAGATGAAATATTTAGTCAACGTTGGAATGTCAAAATAAAAATAAATAATAAAATTGTCTTGGTAATAAAATCTTCTTGATTGAAGGAAAAAAGCAAATAAAATTTAGGTCACATAAGCATATCAAAAGCATATTTATACAAAAGAAGTAATGAGTGTTGACCTACAAAGAAATATTGTAAACACTAGACACCATTTTAACTTGTCATTCTGAGATAATATGCATTATTTAACCTCAAAAATAAGGTAACTATTACAGTGAACAGTAGAACTGTCCTTTGCATATTGTGACTTACATGTAGCAGCACAGTTTCTGTATTCCAAATCTGTCAATATTTAACTTATGATTGAAAACAGCTGTATTAGGTTGGCTTTAGCCTACAGTGAATGTCATTGTCATAAGCAAGTGGACTTTCTGGTTTTATCTGGTAAGTTCATTAAGCACCACGATGTGACTATAACCACCAAAAAAGGTTAATAGGATTTTAAACTGTAAATAAAAATATAGCTGTGGACAGCAAAACCTAGGTTTGATATTTAAGACAAAGGAGTGGAATCCCAATCAGTATCACACAGCTGGAATATATTAAAACAGTGTGTATTCTTAGATGAATGGACAGAATGGGAACTATATTGTACAAAGATTTAAAAAGTGGAGAAGAAACTCCACTCATGAGAGATTTGATAGTCATTCCCAGCACCTGACAGGTTATCATTGAAACAGCAAAAACAAAGACCTGCTTCCATACATAGAAATAGTAACAAATAAAATAGTTACAGAAGAATTCAGATTCCTTGAACAGGGATGTTCAAACAAAAAGCCGGGGAAGCATATACTGGAGATGTCTTAGTGGTTCAAGACCTGTTTGAGAGTCATAAAATGAAACCAACTTAGTGGATCATTACAGTTTTTGTTTCTTCAAAGACAGTAAAATAGGAAATGTGTGTGTTCTGGGCCTGCAGGAAAGTTGCTAATTATTTTGCTATTGCTTCATGAAACTCTTGTTACACATACACACTGAGCTGTGCCCCAGATGTCAGTAAAAAATAAGCGTCTTCTTGTGAATTGCAGTCAAAAAAGTGTGAGTCACTGTCCTAGTCATCACCTTCATCATTCTCAGGAGAGGGTTAGGAGCCAGACACACCTGAGCTGGCATCTCAGACACTAAACTTTCATTTAACCTCTCTGTGGTTAAGGTCCCCATTTGAAAACTGAAGAAAACAATGACCGTTACATCTGAAAATTTACTTACACACTTTAAAAAGATAGATCGAAATGCTTAATGCTTTTTAAAGATTATGTAAGTCATTAGTTTTGCCCTTAACTTCAAAATTACTTTCAAGAAAATCAATGTTTTTAAACCACATTCCTTGTTTTCTTCATTCATTGACACTGACATGTACAGATACAGGTGGCCCTGATAAGACAAATCAATAGGACAACATCCTTGGGGACAGGTGGTGGGGAAGGTAACAGAGCATGAGCTCAGCTCCTTAGTACAATAACATGATTCATTCCCAGACACTCAGATGTAGCTCTGCTGCATTCTGCAATGACTTTGGAGGGAAAGGAAGCCTTCCCACTCTTCTTCAATGGCTCTTTTGCAACTGTTAACTTTGGCTGTTGATGTCTGCCCAGCTGGGGCTAGACATTCATGTTATCAGAGAACTGAACGTCTCTGCTCTTCATGTGTAAGCCCCGTTGTCAGACAAGGGCTACTGTGCAGAGTGCTGTACTGTTGGTGTTTATTGCTGTTTGGGTAACAGAAAGAAACCCGGTACTTTTGTACTGTTCAAACACTCATCCTATTCATGCCCACTGTTTATACCAGAGGAAAATGTTCTCACAGGGAGGCCAATAATTTAGAAAATATTTGAACGGGAGGTTGAATAGTTTCTATTGGTGCCTTTATTAGTGATCTGTATTTCTGAATACAATGCAAGTCTGTTATAAAGTGTTATTTTTCCTAGGATGGATTTTATTTGTTGCAAGCCAAATCTTGTTCCCCATGTGCAGAGTAAATCTCTGTTGCTGCAAGACAAAAAGCCTATAATATGTGTAATTCTCATTCCTGACTTCTGGGATAATAGGATGAGCTGTAATAAAATAAATAGATATATATGCAGCTCTCATTTTGGAAGATGAACAAACTAAACAAAGTAAAATAAGGCGTCAGATGCCATTTCAGATGTTTTAGAAAGTACAAAAGTGCTATCACTCATTATTGTTAAACTTATAAAAGTTTTCCAAACTAGAGCACTGAATTGCATAGATTCAGGAGAGATTTAGACTTAGGGGTGCCTGGAGGTTTTGTGAGCTGCTGACGCATCACCCCAACTTTTGATTAGAGTAAACAAGTGCAACCGAGGAGGACCCATTTCTTGGAAATGTTATTTATGGCATACAATGGGTTAAAAGTTTTCAAAGTCAAGTGTACAGAAATAATAACTTCATTTATCTATAACTGATGTAATGTCTATTTTTAGCCCCCATTCTCCTGGGTTTGCATATGTTCCCAGAGGACTGTTCCTGGGCCAAGGCTTTAGACCATGGCGGCATCTGGTCCTAGGGTCATCTTCCCTGAAAATTCCTCGGCCTTCCTGGCCTTTCATCATTGTTCTATGCAGGCCCATGCTGGGCTGTTCCATGTTCCCAAATACCAAGCCAGATGGCATTCAGCTCCCTTTTAAGACTACCAAGGCCCTCTAAGGGGGCAGAGGGGATCATTCTGCTGCTGCCGGGCCATGCTGAGCCATGGAAAACTCCCTGAGCTTCTCCAATGTTAGTCCACTCGGTGCCACTCTCACATGCAAAGGAGACTCAATCACTAATCACTTCAGGATGAGAAGGAACTTTGAGGCTCCCTAAGGCCTGAGCTGCACAGTGCTCGTCTCAGATTCTGTTATTCCACCCAAACTAGAACCATGATGCCTGAAGGTCGAGAGCTTTCTCTTCCTATGCACACTGTAAAGCTATATCTTCTCTGGTCTTGTTATTTCCCTGGGCCTACACCAAGGGAGAAAGCCCAGGTCTCACTATTCTTGGAAACCACAAACTTATCTAAGGTCTTGCTGTCATTCCTCTCAGGGTTTGGCCTTTGGAAGGCACAAGACTCATCTTTCTCAGGGATGCCTTTATAGCTCTCTCCTCTATTCCTCAACCAGAGGCCTTGCCCAGAATCTTGAGGATTGGGAAAACTTTCTTCTTATGCACTAAATATTCTCCTAGATATACTGTCTCATTTTTGAATCCCCAAAGTCAAGAATTAACCCATTTGCTCTCTGCTTTCTGCTGTGTCCTCAATTTCTAGAGAAAGATCTAACTGATTAAACGGGAAAAGGTCAGGTGATATGGGAAACAGGGAGAAAAAAACATAGCTTTCTCTTTCAAGGACATTTTTTGGCCATAGTAATTTTCTAACGTGCTAAAATAAAATTGACCATATCTGATCCTATTTCTACAAAATGCAATGAGTGCCTCTGACTCCCTAAATCTTCTATACCTTCCCTTTTTGGGAAAATGTATTCATTCTTTTAATGGGCAGTATACTCTTAGAAGGCATTCATCAAGTTGATCAATGGACAGGCTACTTAGTATATTTTGATGTATAATATGTCAGTAACTACAATTCTGTTCTTGATACGAATTATTTTCCCCTCGAGGTCCTCTCTCACATGGCTCAGTTCTCTCTACTAATTCTAATATGAGTATTTATAGATGCCATTATCTGAGACTGGGATAGATTATCTCTGAGGTAGTTAGTCTCTCCAAAGTGATCCAAAGGGAACCCAAAAAATTCAAAAAGCAATGTTCTTATGTAAGTGAAGCAAGGAGGGAGACAAAGTGGCATGAGCTGAAACCCTAGACATTACTTTTCATTGCTGAACATTAGTAATTACTCAATGGCTTTGGGACTAGTATTAAGTAGTTTATACCTCCTTTACCAATATTCTCTGAAATAAACCTACCAAAGCAGTTAACTGTTTTCAGAATCTATATGAAAAACCAGAAGATGGGTTCTGAGAAGTGCATCAAGTGATCAATAAAAACATCAACATTCATAAATATATTTTGATAAGAATTTTTATTTAATACTCATGCCTTTAAACTTCAGGAAGATAGAGTAAGCTAAGAATTGCATCCTGAATGCTACAGTGAGTCTATTTTTTAAGAGTATAAAAAAAAAGCAGACGCATACAGATTTTCCAAAACAGATGAACCAAAAAGGAGGTTAATGACTCAACATTTTTGACACTTAACAGTGGGTTGACTTGGTTTTAGTTCCAGGCACGGGCAAAGGTTCAAATTGGATCTCATTTTATTCAAACTGGTTTTCCCACCATCTTTAGTTACATCGTGACAGCACTCCCACTGCTATGCCTCAAATACCAAACAGTTTGCCAGTACTTTTATTGGATTAAAGAAAAGAGAGCTCGAATAAACATGTTTTGATACCCCAAAGAGCACCTATCTTTTATATTACTAGTGCCCCTTGTTGTTGTTTTTTTTTCTAGGCTCTTTTGTTGATGTGAGGCTCAACTCAGACAAGACACACCTCTTTGCTACCAGCTGTTTTTGTAAAAAAGGCATCTGTAAAGGGCAAATGCACTCATTTTATTGCCCAGCCAACTTCCAACTAGGCCCAGACAGGTTTACCTGCAAATGCAATATCATTATTTTGTACAAAACTTCTAGCTACTATCCTTGAAAGTAGATTGCAATTCTTAAAATTTGCACAATCCAAGGAATCCCTCAGTGTATCTGTCCCATAAGGGAAGAAAAGTAGTTTCATCTTGTCTGAAAGCCCTAAGACTTTCTATAAAGTCTGCTTGATCCACCAGGCAGTAATGCTGATAGATTAAAGCCATAAACTGCTCTTCTCCCCATAGTAACATTATGTCACCTATAAGGTTTGGCCAACCGCATAAAGTATACTGGGTTTGTTCCCATAAATCTAAGCCTCTAGGCTCAGCTTTGATTAGCAAAAGTTCACTTGCACAGGAAAATACAAAATGCACCTATTGTCAGGATACTTAGGGAGTGTTAATTTTTGCCTCAATAATGTCTTAAAGGCACCTCACTCTGCACCTCTGTCACCCACGTCTATGCTTAGTGAGACCCATTCCTTCCAAATGGAAAAACTTAGATTCTCTTTTCCATTGCATAGCATCAATTGACCTGAACAAACCAATGCACTTTCTTCTCTTCACAATAAATTACTTCCTCAAGGATGCCTCCAAATAGTTACTTAAAAGGCTTCCATGGATGAATTCTTTTCAGGCTATGATAGTTTGTCAATGATAGAGGGCACAGGGGCAAGGAAAGCCCATGATAACTGGTACGCTTGACTGAAAAGGAGTCCTACTTAGGGCCAGAAGTTGCTGCTTATGCATGGAATTCAATGGGTAGTACGTAAGTTATTAGCAATGCATCTCAGTAAAGACTACAGGAGTGATCATAATCACAAAAAACATGCAGAATTTGAAAACAAAGAACACATAATATTTTCGATGTTTCGATAGCTTTTCACCAAGTACTACGCTGGGTAAAATGAATCAGGTAAAGAACACAGAGGACACAGGGCTCAATCAATGATCAGTTATAATTACTTTCTGTGTGCGGTCTTGGAAGGCAAAGAATAGGTTTCTACCAGTAGCATGTGCATGTCATTTCCTGCCCAGTGTTGCCCAAAAAGCCAAATGGGTTTCTGTTTTGATAAGAAGGTAAGAGTTTGGTCTAACAATGAACTTTAGTTTAAGAATGGGGACCAATTACATGAAGCTGTTCTTTTTTAAATAAGCATTCTGGAGATTATTACATTACTTAAAAGTGCAATGTTGTGACATGCTAGTTTTACAGTAATAAATCCTGCCAAATCTGCAAAGTTTATACAAACTATGCTCCTATTGGGATGTTTACTACTCATAGCTGATCAGCTTCAGCCTTTATCTGTATCATGGCCACAATGTCACATAGATACTAGTTGCCTTTTTATTGGAGACATAGGTGCTATACTTTCTCTCTTTACATAGAAAGGATATCATGAAAATTATATGTTTATAAAGGTAGGTGGCAGGTGGTGAAGTAGGAGGAAGGGTGCCTTCCTTCCTAATAAAGCCAATTCACACTTTAAGTACATAATAAAACCATCTAAAAATATTCTAATCATTGCTTTAATTGGTCCCTGATTCAAGAGTTTCTGTCTTCAAGATGATGTATTTGCTGTGGACCATCTACATGGCAATTAGTGACAGAAACATCATTACGTCTACCAATCACATTACCTTCCAATATTGCTGATCAAAGTGTTAAAAATCAATAGCAATTCTGAAATAGTTCTTATGTGACAAAAGTGATATAACCAAAATGCTGCGATTTCAATGACTCTTCAAGGAAATGTTAAAGCCTGTTCCACTGACATTTTCATAAAGGGAATATACGCAGACTGTGCTATAGTTGAATAGTCCTAAAAAGAAAGGCATTCTAACAAGAAGTGTCAATAAAAACACTGCAAGAAAAATTCAACAATATATCACCCAAATTAGCTATAAAGTATATGTTCTAATTACTGCATTCTTAAGCCCCATAACATTATATTATATAGAAATATAACAAACAATAAAGCAGTGTAATTATTTAATGGGGCAAATGCATAAAATAATATAGGAAGCAGTTACCAAAAAGCTTTAGTAAATAAAAATATATTTGAAAGCTTTTAAAATTGATTTCATTGTAGCACATAAGAATATTGAAAAGGGAAGGGAGCAAATACAAATAATCAGCAACAATACGTGGAGAGGTTGAGATAGGCATAGGCACCTTTCATTTTCTTTCCCCATATGAAAGAATCAAAATAAATGAAATAATTTACCAACAGTACAAAGCTTTGAAATTCAAGTTGCTGTCAAATCCAGACATATTCTTTCCATATTATCAGAGTGAAAAGTTGAAAATTGAGTTGGTTATTTGAAATGATTTAACTGCTTGACACCGTGTATCTAGGACTTGATGCACAGATAAGAGCTAAAATTCTGCCAGTGCACCTGCAGGAAAGCTGATTCCGAGGCTCCTTCATCTGCTAACATGTATATTCAGGTTTTTTAATCTCGAGATGGCTACATATGAAAAGAAAATTCTACTCTTTTCTTCTAAGGTACAAGGAAAAAAGAAAGAATGTAAGAGTATGGATAAACAATTCGTGTTATCTTTGCTAGCTATCACCTTTCTTTTCATTTAGCCAAGCATTTTTAAATCATATGGAAATTATTCCACTAACAGGACATGAAATAAGAACACTGCCACACAAATGAATAAAAACTAAAGATACAGGTGAAAAATATATTTGTCAAAAGAACATTCCAATTAAATAAAGGGCAACAGTTAACATGAGTAAAAGTCAAATGAGCCTTTCTGGAAACATGGAAGCCACTTGATTGATGCAGAGGCCTACAACTATATTTATTTACCTTTTCTTGGAACCATTCCTAAGCCATTCTAGGAGGATAAATTGAACATTTTCAAGAAAAGACACCTCAGCACTTCTCTTAGGGACCTGCTCAGAAATTACTTTTTATTCCGTGAGTGGCCTAGACTGCAGTAGGATGGTCAAGGTATTGATTGTGGCCAAGGTATTGATTGTGACCTTAGAGCTGTAAGAAAAATACTTGAAGCCCCTCACTTGCAACATCATAGCCACACTACCAACAGTAGAAAAATGTGAAAATTTTCTAGAGGGAATCTTTAATATCATGTTCCAGAGCATGAAGTCAGGAAATTAAAAGCCAGATATTTTTATGTTTCTTCATGTAAATGGGAGGTAATACAAGCTGTGGTTGATAGATTTTCTGACAGTCTCTGTTGCATGTGAAACAGGATCCAAAAAAATGAATTGGACATTTTTTGTTTAGTTATATACCTGTGCTATCCAATATGGTAGTCACTAGCTAAATGTGGCTGTTTAAATTTAAAGTTTATAAAACTAAAAATTCAGTTCCTCAGTTGTACTAGCCATATTTCAAATACTCAATAGCAGCATGTGGTAGTGGCCATTATTTTGAATAGCTAAATTATAGGACATTTCAATGCTGCTCTAAAGCATAGATTTGCATTGAGCAACCTCATCAGTAGACTGGTATCACTATTTGTATTTTATAGGCAAAATAAAAAGCAATTCAAAGATGTCAAATAATTTGTCAAGGTGACACAGCGAGTGGGGTCTTGCAAAAAGCTGGGACTCTCAGCTAGTTTTAAGCAGAGTCCTCTGACTTCTATTAAGTGCACTTTAATGGAAACTTCACAGTGATGAACACTTAAGACAGATCACCTATAAGTTGGTCCCTCACCTCAGTCCCCCAAATAATCTAATTTCCTGATTTAGGATTTCTTAAATGAAATTGTCAGAGGTAAAGGGAGAATATCAGGTGTTTATAAGAAGCCATCAAATTCATTTCATCTTGCTTCTAAGTTATGTTAAACTTTACCCTTTGTTTCTTATTTCATAGTGTCCTGTTGATTGTATCACTTTCCCACCAATCCTTTATTTTTCACTTTAATTTATCTTAATATTTTACCCAGATGTTTTGGGCCCTTGGCCCTTTTCTGAATCTGACACACATTGACAAACTTTGACCAGAGAGCTCTCTCAGTCCCAGACTCCAAAGGCAGTAGATACCATGACTGGGGAAAACAGATGCCAAGTCCAGGATCAGTTGGCTCAGATTTCGATCTTACAAGTACCACAGGCATTGAGACAACCATAAAGTTATAAATATAGCTCATGTGATAGGCCACTGCACCCTCAATAACAATTTTGGATTTCTGATGATCAATATGGTCACAGAAATGGACCCTAATAATAAAGATATGCAGCAACAAATGGTATAAATTATTTGAACACATTATCTCTACTTTGCTAACTTCTTCATGGACATAGTCAATACATGTATATTTAATTTTAGATAAATTTATTCAATGACCGAAACTTCGTCTTTCCTGATTTTCTGGCTACTTGTTCGTTCTATCAATTATTGTGAGATTGGTGTTTAAATCTCTAACTATATTATGGATTTGTCTATTGCCCTGTATGGTTCTATTACTTTTGATTTATGTGTTTTGAAGTTCTGTTATTAAGTGCATAAATGTTTAGGATTGGTATGCCCTATTGATTAAGTGGTGCCTTTATCATAATTAAATGACCTACATTACCCTTGGCAATATTATTTGTTCTCCAACCTACTTTTTCTAGTTTTACCTTTTACTTCTAACCTATTTGTTTCTTTATATTTAAAGTCGATTTCTTGTGAGCAGCTTGGGTCTTGCTTTATATTTAATATGATACTCTCTACCTTTAAATTGGTGTGATTAGACTACTTACATTATTTTTTTAAAATATGTCTTTATTGATTTCAGAGAGAGGAAGGGAGGGGAGAGAGAGATAGAAACATCAATGATGAGTCTTCATTGATGGGCTGCCTCCTGAATACCCCCTACTGGGGATTAAGCCCAAAACCCGGGGATGTGCCCTGACCGGGAATCGAACCACTATCTCCTGGATCCTAGGTCAATGTTCAACTGCTGAGCAATGCCAGCCAGGTTTTAACTGTATTTTTAAAGAAAGTGTGGTTCTTGTTGTTGTCATTGTTCAACACTTTAAATATCCTAATATATTTCTTGGAGTTTGCATTGTTTCTGAGAAAACTCTACAGTAATTCTTACCCTTGTCCGTCTGTAGGTGAGGTAATTGTTCTTGCTGTTGTTCGGACCTTCTAAAGAATTTCCCTTTGTCTTTGATTTTTAGCAGTTTGAATATGATGTTCCTAGGGGTATGTGTTCTGGTATTTATACTTCATATTTTCTGAGCTTTCTACATCAGTGGTTTTGATGTCAGCCATTAATTTGAAAAATTCTTCATTATTACTTCAGATATTTCTTCTGACCCATTCTGTCTTTCTGCTCATTCTGATATTCAAATTACAAGTACGTCATACTTTCGGAAATTATCTTACAGTTCTTGGATGTTCTATTCTGTTGTTTTCTGTATGGTTCCCCCCCCCCCCCATCTGTTTCTTTGCATTTCAGTTTGGAAAGTTTCTATTGTTTTAATGTTAAGCTCATTGATTCTTCTCTTAGCCATTTCCTGCCTACTCATAGGCCTCTCAAAGGCAGTCTTCATGCCTATCACAGATTTTTTTAGCATTTAATTTTTATTTTTTCTTAGAGCTTACATCTCTCCTTATGTATTATTTACTTTTTCCACATTTCATACCTTCCCTTTATATATTGGTCAAAGTTAAATTCCCTGTCAGATCGTTCTAACATCTGTGTCATATCTGAGTCTAGTTCTGATATTTTCTTTGTCTCTACAGATTGTGTTTTTCTTGCATTTGGCTTGCCTTGTATTTTTTGTTGAAAGCCAGGTATGTTATATGGGGTAATAAAAACTGAGGTAAATTGGCCTCTAGTGTGAAGTTTTATGTTAATTTGCTAGGAGTTGGGCTATGTTAAATGTTTCAGTTAGCAGTAGGTGCCAGTGGCTTTGAATTTCTATGCTTATATTTGACTCCTCTCTTGTGTTTTGGCCCCCTAAATACTTGCCCTGAGAGAGACTTTGTATCTTTCAGCTTTGAGGCTATGGCCTAAGGAGTTTCTCTCTCTCAGGCTTGACCACACTCAGCCTCCAGCAATTTGTCAAAATTGCCATTTAAATATTCCTACAAGTGTATGGCTCCAGAGGCATCTGTTCCTGGTAAGCAGGTCTCAGCGTTGACGCTCTGGATTCCAGATTTGGGGAGCCAATTTGTCCTATTACCTCAGTTCTCTGGAGAACTCAGGTCAAGAAAAGTTATTAATTTTTAGTTTGTTTAACTTGATTTTGTTGTAAAGAAAAAAAGGGCATGACAACTTCCAAGGTCTTTACATGTCACAGCTGAAACTGGAAGTCTCATAGCAGAGGAGGTATTTTAATGGATATTGGTAAGTTGCCTTCCAAAAATTTTTCACCAACTTACATTCCCAATTTCAATCATTTACATTACATCAATAATGTAGAAAATGACTTAAATATACTTATTTAAAACTATCTTGACATTCACACTTGCTAGTATTTGACCTTGAGAATGAGACAAACCCTAAGAGAGTAGATATTGAAGTCTCAAAAATAACATTTCACAATGCAAATGTATTTTTGTTATGTATTCGCATACCTTATTAAATTTTATTGTAGTAGTGGTGATAGTTGTCTATTTTTATTTCCAAAGGGACTCATTAGTTTGACTGAGAGAAGGAGGGAGTAAGGGTGAAATGGGTCATGTTGTCATGTGTTAGAAGTTAAGACTTCCTCCAGTTATGTCCTTTCTTGGTTTAAAAAAAATAATAGGCAAGAGCACTGGTTTTGCTAAGAAACTGGTGGGTTTGCATGTACCTGGACTTACACATATAAAATGTGTCAGAATTTTCCATAAGTTAATAAATCAAAGTTGAAATTTCCGACCTTGGTTCTGGCTCCAGAAGCACAGTTCACCCATTGTGTGCATGCTGCTGACTTCTCCACAGGAAGTAATCCCTAACAGTTTCAAACCTGCCTTTTTTTTCTTTTTAAAACAGACATATTCTCCATTAGGATTTCTCTTTGTTTCCTTGATTATTGCCAGGAAAGCTATGAGTGCTTTTTCCCTATCTATCCTTCTGCGTAGATATGATGAAGCAGAAATGAGTAGATTGTCTCTTTTCCCACACGAATGCAATTTTTCCATAAACGCTTTTTCTGTAAATGGAAAATACACTTTAAAATCCCGTAAATGCTTTGTTAGCCAGCAAATGGCACAGTCCTAGCAAACCAATAGTCTTTCTGTTGAATGCAACCCTTCAACCATTCTTTTGTCTCATTGAAAGTTTTATCCTGAAAATAGGTAATATTTGGTGTAAGATAGAATGGATGAAAAGAAAAGTCTGATATATATTTCAGGGTGAAAATGCAAAAAAAATTAAGTCAAAAATTTAAGTCAAATCAAGCCATCTTAACTCAAACTTAACTACAAAAGCAAAAGAACTAAAGGCTATTTTAAAAGGCTATTTAATTTTTGTTAAGAACCACAGTGTCATTTGTTCACTCATACTGTTACAAATGTCTATTAATGGTAAATGAATTCTATATATTTAAAGAAACGTCAAAAGACTCTCCATTCTTGCAACCAATAAGTTATGGAAAGAAAATGAAATATAAAGCAAAGCCAAAGCTCTTTTTGCTGCTTTGTTTTGTTAAGCTCTGTGCTTGTAAGATACTGTCAGCCATGGTGAAATGTGACTTAACTAAATGTTATCATTTAATGACATGGAGAATGAAAAAATAAAATAAGTCACACCAGATGATGTGGTTGGGACAAACCAAAGAACTTATTTCCACATTTACATGATAATATTCCTATAAATAATGTTGAAAACTGTCTAATTATTTATTTTATTAAAGTAATTCAGGTTCAACCCTCTCTGGCCATAGAAGTATATCTATCTTACAGTTTAAAGCATCATTCGACAAAAATTAAAACTTTCATCCGGATACTGATCCAATTCTTTTAGACACTCACTATCTTATACTAAAAACAATTTCAGGACCTAAGGATTTAAAGTAAATATACATTGTGTGTTTTTTTTAAAGAGATTAAATTTAACTACCAAAGTGAAAACTTACTATGTGAACATAAGGCCTTTCATTTTCATCTCTCTGCTTCTGTTTTAACAGTTTCTGAGTGGGAGAATGTACTGAAATCGCCCACTTTACAGCTCACTTTTTAAACCAGTATCCTAGGATTAGAGGATTTTTTTCCATGTACAAATAAGCAACGATAGTTAAAATATTTTCTACATTCAGTCACCAGGAATTACTCTCATCCTATTATCTTTCCTCAAGTCAAAAAGAAGTTTCTCAAAAGGTTCTCATGCTACTAAATGTTATGCTTCAATATTTATCTCATCAAAACTGCGGTACCTATAATTTATGCATCTTCTCTTCTTTCTTGATTTGGATTAAGTATATCATTCCAGAGAAAGCTCTCAATCTTAAAAAGTTAAAAAAATACTTGTTTATCATGAGAGAAACAATACCAGGAATAACTGAACACTAACTTTCAGCTTTTGACCAGAGTCTTGCTGATGAGAATCTAGTCAATTTCATGATGATTTGGGAACTAACATTGAGTTTGTGAATTTATAGACTGAAGATTAACTACTTTCAATAAGTGGTATGTCAACTCTTTATCTGGGGGCTAGATCAAAGGTTCATCTTATTCTGAGAAGACTAGGAACAAGGGTAGGAAATGAGAAGGAACGGGGAAAGAGAAATGGGAAATAGAGTTGATTTTTTTTTTTTTTACTGTTGGAATGGGCATTTTATATTTCAGATGCAATAGTTAGGTAGTACTTAAAGTCATAACCAATCCATGTACCAGTAAAAATTATGCTGGTGTCTTGTGAAGCACACAAATAGTTGGCCACCAACTGTGTTTGGAGACTCGTGGCATCCTCTCTTCTTCCTTGATCAATCAATCAATCAATCAATCAATCAATCACTACATGTAGGCTCTTCCAAGGATGTGTCATTGTTCACAATCAATGTTTTGTTCCTTGGCCCTCTTTTTATTGATTTTGCTTTTTTGAGCTCCCGCAGTGGCATACTGCAACAATTTGGACTTAAAGAAGTCTATGTAGTTCAGTGGTCTGTTCTTTGAAAATGCATTATTCTTAGCCTGTTCGATGCTATCAAATACAGCATCTGGTGCCATGAGATAGAGTTCAATGTAGAATAATGAATTAGAGCTCACGTTCTAATGTGAGAAGGCATAGGGTCATGCCCCATCTCTACTGTGTATCAGATGAGTGTTCTTACTAAAGTACTTTTATTCTCTGAATCCTTGTTTTCTCATTGGCAGGTAAATATAATAATAGAACTTGCTTCATGAGTTTTGAGTCAATATTAAATGAACTCCTCCCCCAATAATGCTTAGCATAGAGCATGGGATATAATAGTCAGTGAATGTCACCATACAGAAAAGGCTGAGCAAATGACCTTGCAAATCTACTCTAACTGGAAAGAAATTGAGTACAGTATCCATAGTTTGTTTAAAAGGATTCTTTGGGACTGGCCGGGCATTGCTCAGTGGTTGAACATTGACCTATGATCCAGGATACAGGGGTTTGGTTCCTGGTCAGAGCACATACCCGGGTTGTGGGCTCCATCCCCAGTCGGGGGAGTGCAGGAGGCAGCCGATCAATGGCTCTCTTGTCATTGATGTCTCTATCTCTCTCTCTCCCTCTCCTTTCCTCTCTCTGAAATCAATAAAGATATATTTAAATAAATAAATAAATAAATAAAAATAGAAGGATTCCTTGGGAATGTGGTGAGGAGTTTAAGATCAGTTGACAGGCATCTTAAATCTTATGGGCTGAGTGTGCAGCTTTCTGGATTCAAGCCACAAATTAGAGGGCATAGAACAGTAGCCAGCTTTGATCCTGATAGGTGGTAGAACCTAAACATAATCCATTAGGCCTAAGGCTTCAGATAAACTCATGGTATTCTTAACATCAGTTGTTATTAATTAATTTAAATATTAAAGCTGTGTTGCATGCCAGGGACCGTTCCTGCCACTCAGATAAAGTCTTAAGGCTTTTCTCAAACAAGGTCCAAAAACAGATGATGCATTTTGTGAACCTGTTTCTTGTAGGCTAACATAATATAACAGATCTTTCAGAAACTTCCCTTCTAGAATCATTGAGACTTGGCCTTTTGGCTACACATCATGACTCAGGGGGAAAAAATAGCTAAAGAATCAGTAATTATTTCCTAGCCAATTAGTCCTTGCTAATTTTTAGTGAACTCACATTTCTATAATAGTATGACTTGGAATTTAAAAGATGTCTGTTAAGTAAGTAAATATTCCTCCAGTTATTAGGCTCAATCCTTCAGTTTTGTTCTTTGTGAGCTCCTCTAGTTGCAGGATCTAGTCATGTAGGGTCAAAGCAGATTAGTCATTTTTTCATAGCAATAGTTCATTCATTTGTTATCCTTTGTTTGTTTATGGCTACCAACAATGCTCTGACCCAGTCTTTGACATTTATTTTTGCCTGTCAGCAGATGACATAAAAAGAAATTAAACACTAAGTTGTAAATTGACTCTTTGTTAATAAGTCCGGTGGAAATTTTGATAGAAAAGTGGCAGTTTAAAACAACCGTTTAAAACAAAATGTGTGGATCATGGTTTTCAACAATCTATTCTTTCCTTTTTCTCCTTTACAACTGAATATCAGGATTTGGCTATAAATAACTTTCCAGATGCAGAGGCTAAAACTGCCAATCAATATTCTCTGTGTGTTTTATGAGTTCCTGGATGAGTGCCTTCCCGATTTTTTCTGGTAAGGAAATGTGTTCAGCATGCCTTATGCTGGATATTTCAATATCAACTCTTTTTCCTCAGGACATTCTCGTTTAACATCTACAAAGTCATAGATGCTAGTTGGCATATAGAAATCTATGTAAGATATTGATATTATCACCCAGAAATTTCTTTAAGATGAGTCACCTTCCAAAGCATTGTTTCTCAAAATGGTGCCATTGCCACTCAAAGGAAGCAAAAGAAACAATCTTTTAACACTTGTATGGTATCCCCTGAAAAGCCCTGCAATGCCCCAGTGTCTTATACCCCATATTGAAAATCCTAGGATAACATTTAGCCTATTCCCCTTTGCACGGCTCCTTCCAACTTGCTTCCTGGTTGACAAGGGAGCCCTCTGGCTTGAACTTCCCCTGCCAAAAATGAAAAATAGACAATGGACTATTATATGGGTCATTGCTGTAGGACTCTGAATAAGCGAGGTTAGAATTGGTAATAGCCATTAAGATGTAAGCTCAAATCATTTCACTCTACATTTCTTATTTAATGAAAAGTCTGACTCAGGCAGCAAAATTATTTCTCCAGGTGTATTTCCCTGCATTGTATCCTGGTTTCAATGAGGCTGTTATAAATTGCACTGTTGGTAGTCTGGTTGCATTGTTTCTTGGAGGCCGGGGTTATAAACTGGGGGAGATTTTACTGATCCCAAAAGGTTTTCTGAACTAGCTCTGTGGTCATAATAAGAAATAATTATTGGAAAGAAGCAGTTTCTCTAGGCAATAGTTAAGAGAGAGTTAGGAATATTAGTCCATTGCTCCCAGGGATGGCCTCAAGGGCATGAAGACTGCGAAGTCATACTGGTGCTCAGGAGGGCCTCAGGCTTGATTTAATGCTCTCTTATTGCCATCTTAAGATTCTTAATGTTGTCCTTGAACTCATGGGTGGTTTTTTTTTTAAGTGAAATCAAATAGGACAATGGAATATGTGCAGGAGCAGAGAAGACACAACATGCACGCCTGCTGTGATTCCTTGTTACCCCATTTTCATATAGTGTTCACTGTGACCCGTGAGCACAGCATTCAGGTAGATCCACGATGCACAGGAGATCACTGAGACTCAAAGCAAATACAAGGCGAGTGTGCTGGGTCCGTGACTGAATGGGGTGGGGTGCAGTCTGACAAACTTGGGAGGCTATACTTTCCTTTCAGATGAGAACTTGCTTTGGATGCAAAAAAATGCAATGAAGTTGTAAGAAACACAAACTTTATCATATCCTTTCTTACTGATGTACTTGACTATATTAGTCAATCACATATGCTAAAGATTATGACTTAAACGAAAGAGAAAGATAGAGTGATCTATAATTGCTTTTCCCTTTAGTCCTTCCTTGCCCATCTGTATGTTGAAGGTAGAGAGTGTTGGTAAAATATATCTATATTGAAAAATGAAAAAAAACAGTTAATACTCTGCAGTATTTCCACTCAAAATACATATGTATGTATGAGCTACAAAATGCAAACTGCATAATTTTGATAATTCTATATGAGTTAAATGCTTTTATATTTGTATTTAAGATAGGCATGCACAATATATAGATGAATGGTAAAAATGTATGCTAATAACTTAAAATTTTATTTTTTCTTTATGTATAAGCATTGAATAAAAAAATTAAACAAACAAACAAACACCCACCGTGATGATTCAAGAAAAAGACTATGGGAGAAAGGAAAAAGCTTTATATTTTAGTATGTTTAATAGCATGTTAGGTTTTGCTTTTTTAATATGAGGTTTGGCGTTTTCGTTTTGTTCTGGGCCCTACAAATTATGTAGCAGGCTCTGGTTGCTCCAGATCTGTCTGCTTCTTGACCTTGCTAAGTCATTAACCAATGGGGATTGGGAAGAATGCAGAGGAAGTGAGGCACTGAGGGGTCCCTCAAGCCCCTTCCCTCCTG
Source organism: Miniopterus schreibersii (assembly GCF_964146895.1). Taxonomy (NCBI): domain Eukaryota; kingdom Metazoa; phylum Chordata; class Mammalia; order Chiroptera; family Miniopteridae; genus Miniopterus; species Miniopterus schreibersii. Next base: position 72,014,398 of record NC_138107.1, on the reverse strand, counting down.
AGGCCCTGTGGATTCTCTTCTTTATTGTTTTAATAAAGGTCTTTCTTGCCTTACTCTGAAATTATTTTAATAATAGTGGTTTCTATCAGTTTCCTAGCCAAAGAACGGTTCCAATATTCCTCCTCTTTTCTGATTTTCTAAATACACATGGCTCTTGGTTGAACTCAATTTAGTATTGTTACTTCTTATAGACCAAGTTCAAGAGTTTATATTCAATCATCTATCTTCAAAACCCTGTCCTTTTCATTCCATTTTTAATCCCATAATTTGAGGTCACTAAACATATTTCAGACCTATCCTGATGAGTTTACTCCTCTCTCTCTCCCTTTGTTCTGTTGTTATTTCTTTCTCATTTATTCTTAGATGCACAGAATTTGCATAGAATTGCAGTCAGGACCTAGGTCTTTGTAGATGTCCTGTTGGTTGCTCCTAAGAACAACAAAAAGTAACATTGCTAATGCTCTTTAAAGGTCTCCTAAAAAAGCCATAACCAACTGGCCAAGATGCCATAACCAATTGGCCAAGATATCAATAATGTTTTACCCCTGCCTTCAATTTTAATTGTCCTTCCTCACTTTTAAATAAATCTTTTGATTTTAACATAACCTCAGCCTTGCCTTTTCAGTTTCTTTGTTACCTAATCTCACATTGTCTAATCCCTGGAGTCTTAATACTAAGACTTAAATCTTGTTCTGATTTTCTTTATCTATATCCTAACAGAAGCTTTATAATCTCAGGACAGTCTGCATGCCTGGCCCCTGCAGGTGTACCCTGCCCCATTTCTTACTGTACTCTCAACATTTCAGAAATACCAAGTTATTTATAGTTCTTAAATGTGCCTTGTGTTTCAGACCCCCTTACTTTTGTCTTCTCTCTAGAATCTCTCCTCTGTTTTCTTCACCTATACAACTGCTTTGAAAGTTTTAAGTGCTATCTCAGATATTACCCCTTTTGGAAGACTTTCCTGTTTCTTCACAAGGTGAGTTAGGGTCCTAGTTAGGGTGTGTGCTACCCTGGGTGCCACGCTAGTCAGCACATACTATGGTACATCAAAATCAACTGCTTATATGACTGTGATGTCCTTGAGGGCAGGAAGGTATCTTATTATTTGCTGCAAGTTATATAATCCTGGGCATACAGCTTTTTGTTGTTTGTTTTTTGCTTTAGTTTTATTGACTAAATTCAAATGAGCTGGATTAGATGTGCTTTGACCTAATATGATACTCTTCTGGGCATTATTTATGGGGTCTTAACCCAGAGAACACCAATATATGTATTTAAATTACATGCACGAGCATTATTATTCTAGGATTTGTGAAGTCATAGAATCTTAGAATTGGAAAGAACCTCAGAATATCCCACTACAACTCAATGCAGGACTCCTCTTTACAAAGCTTGGGATACCAGTTATCCATTTTATTTTATCATTTAATTTCATTTTACTCTTTTAGAGTTGGGGAAAAGGGATGATTGAAGAAGAAATAGTTTCCCACATTTCCTTTGTACCCAAGGCCAATCACTAGTTCAAATTCTCTTTTCCAGAAGCCTATTGTAATCAGGGATGAGCTACTCAAGTCAGAGGTAAGTCAAGGGTCATCAGACACTTTGGTTATGGCTAGATTTGGACATATCCTTTCTCAAGAATATGTGACACCCTTCTGGACATTATTATATATTCTAAAATATATATTTAAAAAAACTCTATCACATTCCATGTATTCAAGAGTTCTATTATTAGGTCAGCTTAAGATAAGCCTTTTAGAGAGCAGTTTTTGGTCATCTCCATGGGGTTTAGCTAGAATTTTGATTTCTTGGTACTCTTTTCTTTCCTTCTTGGGAAAGTTAACTGACTGGGTTGTTGTTTTCATCAATGTCTTGCGTCAATTATATGATTGACGTCTGTCCTTTTTAGACCAGAACAGGTACACTGGATTCCAAGAAACAACTTCCAGGTTTTTCAAGTTTTCCAGTATCAGTATCTCCTTATATATCTGTCACATCTACCTTCATATAAATACAGAGCCATATGTAAGATTTTAGCCCTCTGGTGATCATGAATGCTACCTTCGATGGTCAGATAGGAGACTGGTCAATTTTCCACATGTCTAGGGAACCTGACCTGATAAACATGATTGGACTTGGAACCAGACACATGAGTTTTCCTTCATGTGCTGCTACTAGCTCTTTATGAGGTTCAAAGATCTCTAACCTTGTTCTGTCTCTCTGCTGATTCCCTGTACTGCTGAAGTAGACAATGCCTGCCTTACTTTGCCAGATTAATTTCAGAGTCAGAAGGAGAAAAATATATGCAGAGTTTAAAATGTCATGAAAGTAAAAAAGTATTGTGTTCACTCTTCTTTCTTTACTGAGAGTTAGTTGTTTAAATTCCTTTGCATTATAAGCTGGTTAGCCAAGTGATGGATTGGAGGAGATGTCTATCAAGAAGAAAAGATAGACTAAACCATGTTATTTCTCTATGTACTGATTAGTCCTTTCTTTAGTCAGAGAGACCCTTTATTGGATCCAGAATACTTTTCCCTGTAAAGAAGATGGGTTGCTAAATTATAAATCTAGGACAGTGGATAAAGAGACTTTTCACTTATGATTCGACACTGTGGATTACTTCCTCCCCATTTTTGTCCGTTAAGAGCCTGAATTACTCCACAATGGCTAATTGCTTCTGGGCAGGTTCTATTAGGCCTGCAGCACTCAGACCTATATTTAAGTACCACCATTTGTGGCCATGGCTTTGTGCCTACTGTGATAGCTAAAGCAACAAATACTTCCTGCTCCTGAAGTCACCGAGCACGCATATGCTGCCCGGGGGTCATCAGGGCTGCTATGTGTTCCTCCCCTAACATCAAATGCTACATCAGCGAGCCAGGATGGCGAAGGCTTGATTGTTTTTATTTTTAACGTGCCTTCTAGGCTCCAGACTCACTGGAGACATCTTGACACAGAATGCTTTGCCCAGCACAATGGGATGCCCTTTACCTAGTACTAGTGAGTCTCACAAAGGTGCTGCCTTCCCCCTAAAACAAACAACGGAAATGCATCAGGAGAGCTCAGCTGCAGACAGAATGCACATCTTGAAGCAGGAGCCACCACGGGATTCCTCAGATGAAAGCCGATTTCAATGAACATTGTGTTTCAAAGCCTGCTTCCTCTTGCTCTGTAAGAGCTGCAGAAGGAACATCCCACTTGCGTCTGCTGACACAAAAGAATGCTGTGGCTGGGAGATCTTATCAAGCCTTCCTGTGCCATAGTAACAGAGCTCCAGTTGTGTCTTATAAGAATTGCTCATTGTTTCATGGGGACGACTGGCTCCTTTGGGTGGGATCTGATGGCATCTCATGGTGTGGAGGTAGGTGGTGCTGGGAGGTCAGCCAGCCACGTGACCCAGCTTACTGGCTTCGGGGAAGTCAGATAGAGGAGCAAACTTCACCCAGGTCTGTTGAAGAACTGAACATTTAAAGTTAAACTATTAAAACACACATATACTGTTTATTTACTAGTATCTTCAACTGTACAAGTTAGGAATAGAAAATAGAAGCAATGGTCAGGGTTTCTCTCTTGGTATAAGCTGTTTCTTCTCTTTTAATCAATTCATTCAAAGCTTTTTCTGATAAAATTAAAAAGGATAACAGAGAATTGTTTTAAAAGCAGAAATCTATTGATTTAAAACCATCTCTGGAGAATTTAGATGCTAATAAATAAAACTAACGTTTATGACATAAATCTGAAAAATATATATTTGTTTTATAAGGATAAACTTCAGGTATAAAATCATCACATTTATATTTAAGAGTATAAGTTAATATTGGATTAATTAAATTTGACTAATTCTAAATAATATCTCATTTGCTAAGAAAGTTCATGGCTTCTCAGATTTGGCCATTTCTAAAAGTAAAATTAATGGTTACCTGTTCATCTGTATGGAGAGTAGAGTAGGATTTTCTTCCCTTTCCTCTTTTTCTAAAGGCTTGCTGCAATAATTAGTACATGTAAGAAATATGTAACTGTCAGTAAACATGCCAAGGAACAAAGATGAACGTGAGTTCCTTAAGAGGACAGTGTTTGAGGTTAACATATCAATCCTTCTCTTCTGTGTCTCCACATAGCACTTTCTGAAATACCTTTTGCCCTAAATGTATCCATAGTCAATTATTTCAACAAAAAAATAATAATCCTCCTCTTGCTCTGTACAAGGTTTTGAGGATCAAGATATTACCAAAACACCGTCTCTGTTCTTAACATACTTATTACCAAAATGATCAAATGTTGTAATTAGTTATGTATAAATTTGACTTCCCTCAGTGAACTCTGATCATCTTAAGGAAAGGAGCTGAATCATATTGATTTCCTGTCTCCATTGCCAAGCACAATGTCTTGTACATATTAGCGTCTACTAAATATTTATTGGATGGATGGATGGATGGATGGATGGATGGATGGATGGATGGATGGACAGATGGGTGGATGGATGGATGAATGGATGGATGGATGAGTGAGTAGATGGTTGGCCGAGTATGCTACAGTACCCACAGTTACAAATGGACACTTGATTCTGGTGTCTACCTGGTTCTTGGCATGGCCATACCTCTTAATCCTCCAGGCCTTTATTGTCCCACTCTCAGGTGCATAGAATGAAGAGATTTTCAAAATTACATAGTCCAACTCTTTTAATTTACAATTGAGGAAATGCGACTCAGGGAGAGAATCTGATTTATCTAGTCCCACAACTAATAAGTAAGTGCCAGATCTGGGTTAAAATCCAGATCTCTTGCTTTTCAGTCAAATTCTCACTACATTAGTTTGCTTTCCATGACTCATATTTGGACACTTACAGGGGCCCTGTGGAGTAATCTGTCACTCCTGACTAACCTGAGCAAAGTGAGAGAATACTGGGCTAGAGCAAAACTAGTGGGAAGAAGCCACTTTGGGGCTGCTGAATTCCTATATGGATGGTGCTGAAGAAAGGTAAGAATGAGAATGACTCATCTTTATTTAGGCTGATGTCATTCCATGTTTCTCTCAGAATATGCCATACTTAAAATTCAATGAGTGGTGTCCTATCCCCTCCTTTGTCTCCTAGACCAGTCCTGCTTCTCTAAACTATGCCCAGTCACACTGCATCTAAATGCTTGTGATTGACTTTTACCTAAAATGTTGTTCATTAAGAATTTAAAATTTTAGTTTAAACTATTTTAGAATAAACATATAACAGCACAGATGAATCTCAAAATAATTATGCTGAGCAAAATAAGCCAGGGGAAAAAAAAAGAGCACATACTGTATGGTAACACTTATACAAAACTCTAGAAAATGCAAACTGTTTTAGGGTAAGAAAGAAAAAGCACATACGTGGTGCCCTGGAGGTGGAAAGGAGAGGCAGGGGGAAGGGGTTAGGAACAGAAAGTAGTAAACTTCTGAGGGTGATGAATATTTTCACTCTTCTGAATATAGTGATGGTTTCATGGGTGTATGCATATGTCAATGCTTATCAAATTGTACAATTTAAGCATGTACAGTTTACTGCATGTCAATTATACATCAATAAAACTGAGGGTGTTTTTTTTTTAAAAGGAATTTAACCTTTTAAAATTCAACAAAATGCCCGGCCGGGCGTGGCTCAGCGGTTGAGCATCGACCTAGGATCCAGGCGATCAGGGTTTGATTCCCAGTCAGGGCACATGCCCGGGTTGCGGGCTGGACAGCCGATCAATGACTCTCTCATCATTGATGTTTCTGTCTCTCTCTCTCTCCCCCTCCTTTCCTCTCTCTGAAATCAATAAAGATATATTTTAAAAAAAAAATTAAAAAAAAAATTCAACCAAAATACTGCATTAGTTTGGGTTCAATGACAGAATCACACATACTAGAATGTGTATATCTATATGTCACAGAGTTATAGGAATTTAACCTTATGTAATTGTGATGTATGGTTAGGTCATGTCTGTAAGGTCGTCCCCAACCTGATGCTGGAGCTTGAAGTCCAAGGACAGGCTATCAGGAATGGAAGATGGATGTAAAACGGGGACAAGCCAGGACAAGCTGGAACGCACAAGCACAAGCTATAGCACACGAGGACAGACTGAAACTTGTCATAGCTCTTAATGCTTCTGACCTTGATTTCATGGCTGCTCTGAAGAAGCAGGGCCCCTCATCACAGAGCTAAACACCCACCTGGCTATAGGAGTTGGAGAAGCTGGAGGAGTTACAGACCTAGCTGCTGCCCCGTGTGGGAGGCGAGGCAGCAGAGAAAAGACAACACGTATGAGCTATAAAGTTGCTGGTGCTTCAGTTCCTCCTCCAAATTTTGCACAAGAATGTCTTCTCTGGTCCACTCTAACCAGAAACATACCGTGGCCACTTTATTCTTGAGCCAATTGGGAAATGACAGGAGTTTCTAGAGGAGACTGACCGATGTCCACAGAGTGGTTCATCCTATCCACCTGATTATCAAAATATTCCTCTGTTGAGTCCACCCTTTGGTAGTCATTCATATAAAACACAGATATCTTCAGATGCCATGGCCGTTTGGAAAGGCCTGTCAACCTACCTGTCTGGCACATGTCTCTGTCACCAATTTTTCAATCATATTCCTTCCCAGTTTCTAAACTTCCAGCCATTAGCCATGACCCATGAATTAATGTCGACTTGTACTTCTGGACATCTGTCCTTCCACACAAAATAGACACCCAAATGCACTGCTCAAGTTCTATATACTCGGAGAATTTCCCTTCACTGCTCTCCTAGGGGCCATCCCACAGTGGGGCTGTTGAGCTTCAGCTGTCCGTTTTGTTTTTAGCTGTCCACTTTTGAGTGGCATCTCAAAAGTGCAGGACCATGTACAGATTGAGTTTTTCTTCCTCTATCACATGGTCAGAGGAAGATTCCCCAAGATGCCATAGGTGCAGCTTAAGAGAGAGCAGACAGTGTATCAAGAGTAGGGGCCATGGATATTTGGCCACTTGCTCGTACTCATGCCTGTAGGTTCTGCTCGAGCCCAGTTTTGTATATGCCACTCCTCTCTGAGAATGAGGCACTTCTGTGCATGCTCCGCTTTTGACTCTGGAGGTCAGATGAGACCTAGCAATAAGCAGCTCAGGTCACATGGTAACTTGGTGACCCATGGCCACACATTCAATTTCTACTCACACCCAGTAGCAAAACAAAGGCTACTTCGTACAAAAAGAATAGTTATCCACAGAGGGTGGCAGGGCTTTATTCCAAAATCCTAAGGAACCACACTGTGATCCACCTATAAGAGTCTGAAAATGGCCCAAAACTGCATCCCTGTCACTGACATTTTAGGTGCTGTTGGATCTTCGGGATTATACGGTGGCAGAGCTGCTCTCACAGTAGCCTGGACTTCTTAAAGGGCTTTCTCTCATTCTGGGCCCCACTCACAATTGCTAGCTTTTTTGGGTCACTCAGTAAATGGGTCAATAAGCGTACCTCAACATGCCACAGACTTGATCCAGGAGGTTTGGGATCCCTTATTTTTTCATGGGATTTATTTCCCATCCTCTGGAATGCAAATGTCTTTATTGCTGTGTCTAGAGAAGTTGCTACTACTTTTTGCTCACCGGGTGCAGGAATCAGAGAAACTGGAGAAGAACCCAGAAGAAGAGGAAGCAGTTGCGAGGACAGCCACCACCTCACACTGTGGGGACAGCCAGCGAAGTGGCAGCTGTGTGAGGTCAAATGCGGCTGTTGCTTCGCTTCCACCTCCCACACGTCCCACCAGCACCTTCCTTCTAACCCACCGTAAGCAGAAACATACAGGAACCGCAATTCTGGGAAATGGAGCTCATCTTCGCCAAACCAACATGTTACAGAGCCACCACAAATACAATTTATAGTAGTTATTACGTGGTAGAGAATTCAATTAAAAAAAAAAAAGTAGTAGATCCTATCCTAGCATGATCTTCTTTCCTGAAGAATCTATCTGACAAAGTGACTTCTCTTACCTATAAGGTCTTGAGTGCACAGAATATATGTGTGTGTTCTGGCCTTGGGGAGATTATCAAAAGAGAGCTGTTGCCAGAAATGTATACTATTTTTTAATAAAAAACTGCTTAACAGGGTGAAAATGTTTTCACAGTTTGAATCTATTTATCAATTGCTTTTCCAGAGAGACTAAAATTCGTTTAGGTTTGAGTTTTGTTTTTGTTTTTTCATGCTCAGCCTTCAAAGAATTAGAATTTGCTTTTAATGTAAACCGTGTGCTGCAGGCCAAGGGCAGGCAGTGTGATATGCTTTTTCGTTGTAATGAAAAGAAGGCCTCAGGATTTGCTCTCCTGGTGCCTGGAGTGCTGCTCTTCCTGCTGCTGCTGAAGGAAGGACCGTTGTGGTTGCAGAATTGGCCGTCCCAGGAGAGGAAAGCACCCCAATCTGTTCCTAGGCAGATGGCACTCTTTTTCCCGTGTTTCTAAAGTCTGTCTTCTAAGAAGGAGCTGACATCAACCTCTATCTCTTATTATCTGGGCCTAGGAGTTTCTCTTAGAAAATGGTAAGATGGTTGTGCAAGGCGAGGCTGAAGTGTGTGTGTGTTGAGTGTATGCGAGCATGAGGAGCTTCGCAGCGGTTGGAAGGACAGAGTTCACAGCAGAGGGCGGCCAAAGGAAGAGAGAGTGCAAATGAGGCCAAGGGCAAAGTGGGTTTCAGATGGGCCCTTCCTGTCACAAACCAGTTCATGACTTCCTGACGAAGACATCTGTCCACCCCCCAGGCCTGGCATTCCTAAAAATTCCCGTCACGGGATGAAAACTGTCAGCACCTGCCTCGGACTCAGGGGTCGGGAAAGACCACAAGTGGGAAAGAAACTTAAGTACACAATGTGACCGTTTTAGTGACAACAGTGGCCCTCTTAGTTAATTTGTTGAAGGATTATGAAAAAAGATATATGGTGTCTTTAACACAGTATTGGCTGAATATTCATTTAACAAATATAATTGGATTACTGACTAAATAAGAAGAGTCCCATTTGCTCTTCATACAGGCATTTGGCACATATGTGGTCTTATCCCAAAAGCATTTTGATTTGCCCCCCAACATTTTGGTCCTTGAAGCTTTAAAATCTCAAACGAAGTTGACCCTTAGCATTAGAGTGTGTTAGGATCACAATGGACAGAGACTGTGAACTGAACAAAGAAGGGAGGAACACAGAGCAGAATGGGAAAAAAATCATGGAAATTTTCCACCCATGGACTGGATACACCCTCATGCAAACAAAACGTTTGAGCTAAGGCTTTATTTTATAAAAATGTGATAAAACACTTGATAAGCCCTGCGAGAACAAGCAATAGTTTTGTTGCATTTGTTGTTTTAAGCCTCCAAAATTCACATGCAGAGCTGTTGAAGGGAAAAACCTTTGGCCATATCTGTTTCCAAATGCTATTTCCTTTCTGGAGCCTCAGAAGTGTGAGCTGTTGTCAAAAGCAAGAGGCCATGTGTCAGCAGCTCCGATCCCCCGTCTGCCACCACTAACTGGTCTTCTCCGGCTGCAGGCCGCAGGCTGGGTTGTTGCAGGCTCGTTTCTTTGGCCGTCACTGTCTCTCCAGCTCTACAGTTTGTTCTGCATCACTCAGGAGAAGTCAGAGAGAGGCAGAGGCAAACCTTTTATGAGTTTTTTCTTTCTTTTCCTGGTTCTCTGTAATGGGAGCCACATGACCAAGGTCCCTGAGAACACTGCCTAGTCACGAATACCTTGCTTCCTGCCCTCAACACCTCTTTGAACCACTTTGTCCAAAAAAAAAAAAAAAATCTGCAGATTTTTATGATTGTGACCCTAAAATAAAATTGCTTAATTTTATTTTAATTAAAATTGCTTAAGTTCTGTTGCTTAATACTAAGCACTTGGATATGTCAAATATGATCTTAAAAATCTGGCTATTGGATAAGCTGTCTTTTTACTAAAAGTGATGTAACCCCTCTCTTCCATTTTCTTTTGTATTTGACTTTCAACTGCCAGGCCCAGGAATAGCATACTGTTTATTTGTGGCCCTATGTTACATGTCACTTTGGTGCTTTACAGCTTTCACAGAGATTTTACACAAAAATGATCTCAGTGGGTCCTCAGAACCCTGTGAGGTAGGTAGGGTGGATGGTACTCTGCCACCATTTATCGTAGGAGGAAAGAACAGTAGATAGTTACGTAACACGGCCAAGGTCACTCTGCACTTCATGGAACTAGATTACAACAGAGGCATCTATCTGTCTAGAAGTTTTTGTTTTTTAAATCCACTTCATATACCAAGCCATCTTTATGAAGGAAAGATGCATACATCTGTATAATTCAACATTCCGGTTAAATATTTTCAAAATGATAGCCACAGCTTGCTGGTCTCCGTAGGTGACAACTTTTTCCATAGTTTCATATTCTCTTTACAAACCACTATTATCATTTTCTTCCCTAGCCCAGCATCCCCTATTTAACAGTCATAAAAGCAGTAATATCCTCCCCTAACTCTCCTCTCTCCTTGGTCTCTCCCCATTTCTCCCTCCCTCTGTCCAATCTCCCCCTCTCCCTCTCTCCCTCTCCCCCTCTCTCCCTCTCTCCCTCCCTCCCTCCCTCTCTCACCCTTCCTCTCTCCCTCTTTCCCTCTCTCCCCCTCTCTCCCTCTCTCCCTCTCTCTCCCTCCCTCTCTCTCCTTCTCTTTCTCTCCCTCTCTCCCTCCCTCTCTCCCTCTCTCCCCCTCTCTCCCTCTCTTCCTCCCTCTCTCACCCTTCCTCCCTTCCTCTCTCCCTCTCTCCCTCTCTACCCCTGTCCCTCTTGCAGTTGTTCCCCCTAGAATAATGATTCTTCTGCAGGAATGAAGAATAGAAAAGGGCAAATGTGATCTTTGTGTGAATCAAAAAATGCATATGGTTTAAAAAAAGTCGAGAGCTACGTAATTTATAGGTTTTCTTATTTTAAGCTACAGATGTGGTGATCAAACCCAGATCTTCTGTCGTTAAGTCAAACACTTAGTGATTTTGTTTTTATCATTGTTTCTGTTAGCCTCATCAATAAGTCATGTTTAGTATGAAATGCCAAGACAGATTATCCAAAGTTTAGGAAAAAAACAAATCAGAGTTTCAGGATGATCACTTTTTCATCATTATTATCTGATAATCTCTCACATTGATGTTATTTTTAAAAAATTAAAATCTAACTGTCAACAAAACAACAACAAAGGAATAAAAAAAATGAGATGGTCATGCTAGAACTATTTTTCTGGTTTTCCTTGTCAAGCTAAGAAGGGGTGTCAGTGTACTGACTAGAAATGAGCTATGTTTCCATCCTGTCTACAAAGGTTTTTCCTAGGATGCAGCCCTTATTTAGCTAAACCCATGGTCTGTAGACACAGCTGCATAATTAGCAATCATCATTAATCATTTCTACTTCTGTACTTCTATCACCAACAAAATTATAACAACCTATATTTTTAGTAAACTTTAATTGCAAGTTTAATTTGATATTTATTTATCTATTTAAGAAGCAGTTTACTGAACTGATTATACAAACCTAAAATGATGTTTCTAAAGATAGAAAAAAACTTCCATCAGGAATGAATAAGATTTGCCAAAGAAGACTATCTGCCTCTCAGAAAAAAGAAAAAAGAAAAGAAACAAAATCAGGCTTCCAGGCTCTTCTACCTTTAATGTGAAAATGAGTATTCATGTGGGATAACTTTAGATACCTATTGAAAAATGCATATCAAGCCACAGATGTATAATTTATGGAACTGATTGCTTTAAGCAGAGAAGCTTAAAAATGAGCTTTTGCAACTCAGGTTGTTCTCATGAGGCAAACATATGCTAATTATTCAGAACTGAGACCTGACCCTAGAATAAACAACAAAAAAGGAAAAAAAACTTTAAAAAATGTTTGAGAAGGAAAGTATTCTACCACTTTCAGAAATATTTACTTGCCTCTTCCTGTAAAAGGAGATTAGATGGTTGCTAATACCCTTGAAAACTTCAATAGATAGTGAGACTTAAAGAGTGAGGTTCTCCCTGGACATTCCTGTGGCGCTGAATCCAGATCGCTGAGCTTTGCTGGGCGGATGGGTGAACCGATGGATCAGTCAGGGCTGATAAATGTCCTCTCATCCAGGCTCAACACATGAAGGGCTTATTTCATTTATGAAATCGAGCCATAATAGACTCAAGACCAAAAGCCTAATGTTAAAGATGTATAGCACAGAATTAACACTCTCAGACTTACCTTAGGTCTAGAAGAACTAGATTAGATTATAAAAGCCAAGTCATGTGCTACCAGTAGCTGAGGTAGGCAAGGAAATTCTCCCATGAAGGCAGCCCCTTGCAAAAAAAAAAAAAAAAGTCCTGAAATGGAATCCGAGAACTGTTGGTACAAAAGTGCCTTGAATGTTCTTGACTGGCAGGAGGAGGCCATGGGAGAGGGGCTGTCTCTAGAGTAACTAGAGCCCTTCAATCACATGCAGGAACTGGTGATTTGAGAAAACAAATGACCCAAAAAAGTACAGATAAATGTCACAGCAAATCAAATTGAACATATGCCAAATTTTCCACTCTTACAAGAACAAGGAGTTCCAAGGAGAGAGATGCTGGCTTTTCAAATGTTCTACAAAGAGCAGTGCATCCCTCACTAGCATCTTATTTCCTGCTATTTTGTTTTGTTTTGTTTTGTGTTCCCTTCAATGTCTCCTTTGAAAGAGATAAGTTTTCTCCAATTTAAAAAGAAAGAGAAATGTCCCTCAAGTGGAGAATGGATAAGATAAAGGAGAATACTTTATAACTGAATTAACTACTAGCTACTTGCATGAATCTCAAAAACATAATATTGAGCAAAAACAACTCACAGAAGAATATCTATCATGATTCCATCTGAACAAAGGTCAAAAGTAGGTAAAAATAAATTATATATTTAGAGGTATCCATGTACAGATGGTAAAAAGCTATTTTAACAAAATAGCAAGGAAAAACTAACAAAATTCAGGATTATAGTTTCGTGGAACGAGGCGATAAGAGAGAGGGACATTCAATTGAGGAGGCCATGGTAGGGGTAGGGGTGTCACAAATACTGGCAATGTTCTAGTATTTGTTATCTGGTGGTGAGTGCCTGAATGCTCATGCTATTATTCTTTAAATGAGTATAAATATTATCACGTACTCTTATAAATGTATGACTTTTTAAAAAGTCAAATTTGACTTTTTAAAAGAGAGGTGGCTCAATTTTTATCATTTCATGTCATTTATTGAAATCCTAACATTCCTATCTTCCTAAGTAACCTTCACCCAGAGATACCTATGAAACTAAAGAGGCAGAGTTTCCAGACCTGCAGTCAATGCTGCCATAGAGCAGAAATTAAACAAGAACAATAAAAATCAGGAGAGAAAAAATCCCTGGTTGAGTGATTTTTAAAAGTTGGCACCCACATGTTACCTGCAATGGCCTGACACTTAAGATCTTTTACCAGCTAAACCCAATGTTTCTAAGCACATTTTCCAGAACTTTCTTTTGGGGCCTCTTACCGAGTTAAACATGATTCCCTGGGCAAACCTTACATTTTCCATCTTTGTGCTTTGATTATCTCAATCCAGCTACCTACATTTCTCACCCTCTTGATAACTGGACATCATAGTTTGGCTGCTTCTGGGAAAGCACCCTGATAACCTCACAACTCAGCCTGAAGTGCTCTGGCCTTTTCCTGAACTCGTTAACAGCTGCCTATTTCATTCTTCCAGCAGTTAACCTGTGTGTCTTGTAACACCTGTATCTTCGCCCACCAGCTTCCTTTCCTCCTGGGCACAGAGCTGGACTGTATTTGCTATCCTTCCTGCGGGTAGCTGCAGCCACGGGATGTGTTCTGCCCAGAGCAATACTGACGCGGGACAAACATGAGTCTACTTTCTCTGAGCCCGGTTCTCACACCTCCCCCCAAATCCTCCACACCCTCTTTCTTCTCTCATCTGGCTGCTTACAGGGGACCTAGTGGAGCACTTTGGAGCTCCAGGGAATTGCTGACTCATATCAGGGGTTAGCTGACTTTTTCTGTAAAGGGTCAGATAATAAATATTTTAGGGCTCTGAAGGCATGTGGCGTCTCTGTTGTCACTGCTGCTGCTTGAAAACATGAAAACCTTTCTTAGCTTCCAGAACTGGGCTGGATTTGACCTGTAAACTGTGGTTTGTTGACTGCTCCCCAAGGTGGAAAGATCTTGGATTTCAGAATGTCCCTGGAAAGCAGAGTGTCCCTCCCTGCTTTTCCCATGCTTCACCCTGTCTCTGTAACAGACTCAGTTGGCTTCTGATGAGAACAATGCTCGTTAACTGTGTTTAGCTCTATCTGAACTATAGCTATGAGACCTTCGGTGATCCAATGCAGTAAAGAGATATACAACTATTTGGTGAATTTGAACCAATTCCAATTCCAATTTCAAGTAGACTTCCAATTTCAACTTGGGGTTCATTCACCTCAATTAGTCTCCTTTACTAAAATTGCTTACACTAGAAATATCCTATTTGCTTACTCTAGTTTGTCTAGGAAATCATCATGAACCAATCAATCTGGCTAAGCCAGAGCAGCTTGCTTTAAAATCATAGCTTTAAAATCCAGCAGAAGAAATCTCCAAGTGGGAGGAAGAACCAAGAGGAGAATCTGGAAGAGTAAACAAAGAAAGATGTGTATGTCACAACATAAATCGAATCTGCAAAGCATATGGAAACCTTAGGTATGCCTGACTCATAATAATGTTTTCCTAGGAACCACAACACCTTTTCTCTTCTCCACTTTTCTGAACTAACCCATACCTGTGAAATTTCTTCTCTGTCTCTTTAAAAATATATATATTCTCAGTCCCTACTGATGCATAGAACTCACTGGAATCAACATGCTTAGGCAGCCTTGGTAGCAACTCAGAGGTGGCCTAATGAAATGTTAGAGGAGGAAACCTCCCCACAGCAGCCTGGTTCGCTCAAACATCTTGCCAGGAGGGTGCAGTTCTCCTGTGAAGAAAGCATTCCTTCACCTGTATCAACAGGTCGTGCCCGGAAAACAGTAGATTGCACTTATTTGACAATGAACAAGTTGCGGTTTCCTTTCCTATGCTGACATTTGCTTTGTTTCTTGAAGCTGCAGGCTACCTCCAGAACAAGCTTTTCTTTCCACACACACTCAGTCTCAGTTACTTACTCATGTGCAAAGCTTGGGAGGCCCAAAAGGATCACTAATATCAAGCAAAACACCCACGGATTCTTGTGCCTGTTCTTGTAACTCACTTCTAGAACCAAGGGAATGGGGTGTGTTTTGGTTGTGATATAAAAGGTAGAAGAGAAAAGCAATAGCTTTCCTACAGACAATGGACTCTGACAGCTTATTTATATGTGAGCTGTGATTCTACCAGCCTCAGTTAATTATCTAGTGAGCTAGTATTAATCCAAGTATTTATAGCTCAACCGTTAACTTGTTCAGGGAATTAACATTTTACTCTGACCTTTGAAAATTATCATTGTGGGCCTTTAAGAAGTAATAAAAAACTCAACTGAATAAAATAAAAAAAAGAAATGACCTCCTTCCTGGCTGCCTTGGGAGATGGTGATTAGTAGCTGCAGACTTTACAGTGCCTGTCACCCAGGGCCAGGATACCAGATGCCCCACGCCTGAGTCTAATGCCTCCAGGGAACCACAGGTGGGGGTGGTAGAGAGTGGGAAGAGAGTGAGGACTGGCTCTCACCCTTCCATAAAAGAATGAATGCCGGTCTGGTTTGCTTAGGCTAATCTAGAATGACCCAAAGGAATGGAGTAGAATTGACTTTGTTTACTCTCCTAATGTCTTTCTTCTAATGAATGCAGTTATTTGAAATACACTCAAGAGAAAAGGGCAACTTTCCTATAAGTTTCCTGAAATGTTTATTTGATAGGAAGGTTTTTGTTTATTTGATTAATTTTTAAGGGTTTGTAGGATGATATTTCACCCCCACCCCCAAAATGCATGAAAAGATGATCATGTGTTTTTAAATAATTTTTAAAAATCATTTTCAGTTACAGTTGACATACAATATTATATTAGTTTCAGGTGTACAGCATAGTGATTAGACATTTATGTAACTTATGAAGTGATCTCCCCAATAAGTCTGGTATCCATCTGGCGCCATACACAGTTATTACCATATTGTTGACTATATTTCTTATATTGTACTTTACATCCCCAAAGATGAGCAGTTTTATATTTTGAGTATCTTAAGAGAGGCCTTGGTCCTTGTTAAATTTTGTTGGAGAAATTCGTAGAAAGTTACTGTGAAGCAACCATATTCTTAGAAACCTCCTTATTCAAGACTTAATTAGGTCAGTTCTGAGGTTATTCTGGGACTGGGTGCACGTGCTCTCTCTCTGAATCACAGATTCTGACATGTTATTTTACAAGTTCTTGGTCTGTTTCTAAACATTGACAGGCATATGGAAAAGTTAATAATTCAGTGAGTAAAATATGCCTATGTCTGCAAGCAACAGAGATGAAAAAAAAGATGCCCTATTTTTACTGTGAGTCTTCCTAAGAGTATTTAAAATGCAAACCCAAATTTGACAAAGGAAAGGTACAAAGAGTTTGGCCCTTAAATCTTCTCTGCAGTTTTTCATTGTCATACAATGTTTTAATTTTCCTTGAGATGAAACTACTTAGAGCCCAGCTTTTATTTTATTTTATTTTATTTTTTTATTTTATTTTATTTTATTTTAATTTTATTTTATTTTATTTATTTTATTTTTTATTTTATTTTATTATTTTATTTTATTATTTTATTTTATTTATTTTATTTTATATTTTATATTTTATTTTATTTTATTTTATTTTGAGCCCAGCTTTATTTTAGATGACTATATCCTATAGTATGCAAACTATAGAATTAAAAAAGGGAACAGGGCTCTTAGAAAAATGTGGCTTCTGTGAAATACAGCTATATTTCATCAAAATTACTGTCCAATTTAAAAACAGATTTGAGGATGATTGTCTTTTAAATGATACTGATGTCTTTTATGAATGCATAGATGTAAATCAAATCTGATATTTTGAAGGGGATATGAGTAGGGCTTTCCTAGTCACTAATAATGTCTATTTTTATAATAATTATTTGCAATAATATTTCAGTTATATTTTAAAAGTAGCTTTCAAACTATAAAAATAGCCTCAGTGTCCATAAAACAATATAACATCTTCAAACTAAAGATAAATACTCTTTTTTTAGAGTATGGAAAGTCCCATTGCTTGGGTTGCTCTCCCATCTGTCCAAAACTTTGCAGAAACTTACTTACCAGAATCCCAAACTTAGGTAGAAAATTTGTGAAGTTATACATAAATCCATGGAAACCCTTTGTGCTGACAGAGTGTGGGCAGTGGAACAGGCTCTCTCCCCCTGGAAGCCTTGGTTTCCTTTGCCCGGAGCTCTCTTTTCCCCATCTTTGCGTGGCTGCCCCCTTGTCTTAGAAAGGTCACCCTAGAGCGATCTTCCTGACCACCCAAGCTAAGTAGGTGCCCTTCTATGTAACTGTCTGTGTGGTCCTTATCACTAACTGATAGTCTTGGGTTTTGTTTGTTTAATGTTAAATCTCCTTGCACTTGGGGAACATGAACTTTGCCTTATTTATACTGTAATCCCAGCATCTAGAATGCCTGCTCGGGCAGGTGTTATGGGTTGAAATGTGTCCTTCAAAAGGATATGTTGACATCATAACCCCTAATGTCTCAGAATGACTTTATTTGGAATATAGTCCTTGCAGATATAATTAGTTAAGATGCAATCATATGGAGTAGGGTAGATCCCTAATCCAAAAAGACATCTGTCCTATAAGAAGAAACACACAGAGAGAACACGATGTGAAGTCACAGACACATGGAGGAGATGGTTATGTAAAGATAGAGGCTGGGATTGGAGTTATGCTACAAACCAGGGAATGCTTTGGGCCACCAGAGCTGGAAGAGGCAAGGATGGAGTCTATCCCAGAGGACTGGAAGGAGCACGGCCCTGCTAACACCTGAATTCTCTTTGCAAATGCTGAGGGGTGACATTTCACTCCCTCAACCAGTAGTCACATATATGCCTTAAAAATGAAACTAAAGAAAAATAGGATTTTTGCAATAAAGCATGTATAGCAAATGGGCTGAAACATATCATTCTATTGCAGCTCTCTGGTTTGGCTAGAAATAATATTGATATAATTTTATCATAACTACTTATAGAAAGGAAGATTTGTTGCCATTATTTTGTGCTCATTGTTACTGTAAGTTTGTAAGTTTCAGCTTATATTATTTTTAAAAATTTTAAATGCATTATATATATATATATACATATGTATATATGTATATATTTGTATCTTCCTTTTTTGCAACCATAGGAGCACACCTTTGGGGTACTGGGTGGAATCTAACAGTTGAACTGAAGCCAAGCTCAGTTTTTAAGGAGTTTTCATAATACTTCCAGGTAGGCCAATTTGAAGACTGGGTGAGTCAAAACAATGAAGAAAATGCTCTGGGTTATTCACTCCGAGGCCTGCATGACCAAAACGGTAACAGCGAGGGAATATACAAGGTTAATCCTTGTTAGTTGTTAGAAATGGGTTTTACTGGCTGCCTTTCAAAATCTAAAATCAGCTGAACACCAGTCATATGCATGTGAATATGCACATGCGCGTCTGTGTGTGTGAAATCATTAGCGTCTGGGAACTGGACATTTTCATTATGAGATTTTTTGTAAAGCTGCTCTAACAAGTCCTTTCATTAATACTGAATATCTCTATAAATTAATGGTAAACACTTTCATTTATTCCTTAGTGGTATAAGCGCTATATTTGTTTGGTAGGCATACTGTCCTGTAATTGCAGTTTTCTCTGTCTCATCTGCACACAATATACGGAATTAAGCACAGAAAAGCAAATGGATGGACTGGAAACAAAGAGCAAACCTTGAGGGGTCGTGTGCAGGGTCTGAGAGCATTTCCCGTCTCACAGGAAGCACTGACATCATGACCTGCCGTCCGTACTGTCTAGCCTAGTGTCTCCTAGCTTCCTGGAAGAAAACCAAACTAAGGGAAACAATAAAAATGACATTTTTGTGTGTGTTTTGGAATTCCAGACTCTCCTTACTGGAATGCTAAATCTTTCAACCCTCCTGGCTACTATTGTGCCTTTCAAAATTAACAGCATTTTTGGTTTTTTTTTTTAATGGTTTGTTTTTTAAATGTGACGTATATATGTGTGTGTGTATATATATCCCATTATTATAACAATTTATTTTAAATGTTATTCTGAAATTCTTCTAATCCTTGCATCAAGAGAAAATTATTAGTTTATTTTCAAATTTTTGTTTTTACTTCTGTAAATAGCTCTAACAAAATTCGTTCTCTCGGAAATACTAATTGGGTTTTAGATGTAGGCAAATGATGGGGAAGTAATATAAAAACAATCCTTAGTTTATTTTCTAAATTTATCATTCTTGCCCCCTGCATGTATTGTTGGTCCAATGGTTTCCAAATCTGATACATAAGTATCAACTTTGCCTTTATAGAAACCATCCTTATAGAGATGGAGTTATATTTTATTAGCATTATCACTACCAGCTGCTTCACCATCACCACTTTTCAATTTGTAGAAAATCCAGCATTATCTGCCAAGTTGGCAAGATGTCAACTGTTTCAATGAGAATAACTTGTTCAGTTGTAGATGAGTTTTAAGAACTCATGTCAGGTCTGGGGAGAGCTTTTGTGTTATAAGCTTCCACACTGCATAGGCTAATGGGATGGTATAGGTACAGAGGCCTAAAAAAATTTTAAAATACCCTCTGCATTTCAAACCAAGTCAAGAGTGCCACTTTGAAGTTTGCGCAGCAAGAGCGAGGTGTGCCCAGAATAAAGGGATGAGCAGGAGCTTCAGGATGGGGTGAGGTGAGTGTGTGTGGGGTGGGGAGAGGTTTAGCTGGTAAACAACTTAATGTCTATTTTTTAAATATTAGAACAAATTCAGATTCTGGAAGCAAAGGCAAAATTTTCATAAAATTTTAGGACAAAAATATTTTAGTTATTTTCTGTTTAGAGCAAGTATTCATGGAGAATACATATTCACTTAGCCTAGGATAAAATTTTCAGATTTACCGAATCCAATGTCTTTATTTTACTGAGCAGGAAATAAAAGTGACTTATCAAGCCAATAGAATCCAGATTTTCTGACTGCCAGGCCTCAGCTCTGATTCACACGTCTTTGAGGAAACACAGAATTATCATCTACTGAATTTCATCCGTGGGCCAGACATGGTGATTGCTGCCAGGCACTGTCACTGTCGCCGCAGTGGTTAAGGGCTGGCTCCCAGTCAGGCTTCCTCAGTGGGAAATTGGTTCCACCTCCTATTCACCTGTGTGACTTCGAACAGGCCACTTGAATTCTCTGATTACTAGTCTCTTCATGTATAAAATGAGGGTCATAAATAAACCTTCCTCACTGACAAGGATTAAATGAGATAATCCTCACAAAAGGCCTAACAGACTGGACACCAAAGGTTGGCTCAACAAACACTGAATGGGGAGAGAAAGAGAGAGAGAAACTTTGCATGTCTCTCGGTGGGGAGAAGGGAGTAGGAGTCAATTTTGTGCCTATTTTGCAAATGAGAAAAATTAGGGTTGAGTAAAATTCAGTATGTGCCAACAAGTTGCAAAATCAGAATACAAAGCTGCATCTATTTGAACCCAGAGTTCAGGTTGTGTCTGCTCCAGGACAGTGCCTACTTACGAGAGGAGCAGGAGGTGGAAAGCACATGAGGACCATCCACTTTGCGAGCTGGCCGCTCTGCTCATGCTGAGAAGAAATCTGTGAAGCTCTGAACAGGGTGCTGCCCAGGTGGCAGAAGCCAATGAGAACATCCAGGTGACAATGCAAACATCTCTCTCGGTTGACGTCTGGAATGTAACCTTGGCTCCTTTTTAGCTGATTACCAATCCATTCTCAAGGACAGGGATTGTATCTTCTTTCTGCAGAACTGATTCGCCCCACGCCCAACACTGTCAGAGCTCACTCTGTGCCAGCTCTGTCAACAACATGACCTTGGACAAGTCACTTACTTCTTCAAGGCTGGATTAGATCCTCAGGCCACAGCCCTGACCAACTAACTCAGATTCTTAGAGTGAGAGCCTGAAATATCTGTTCTTTATGTAAACTTGTCACTGAAGTAAAGATTACATCAGAACAAAAGTACAAATAATGTAAGTGTGTAGTTCAATTAATTTTCACCAAGTGAACACAGTTTCAGATCAAGTAATAGAGCAATCCAGTCCAGAAGACACTCCTGTGTGCCCACCACTCTCCCAAAATAACCACCATATTCTGATCTCTAACATCATAGCTTTCTTTTGCTATTTTTGCAATTTATATAAATGAAACCACACAAAGCATGTTCTTTTGCATCTGGCTTCTCTTACTCAAAAGTATTGTTTGTGAAATTTATATTATTGTATATAGTTATAGTTAGTTTGTTTTCATTGCTATATAGTAGCAGCCCCACCTCATGTTTTGTAAATAAAGTTTTATTGGCGCAACGCCAGACTGATTTGTTTCTGTGTCGTCTACAACTTCTTTCATACTACTATGGCAGTTCAGTTGCAACAGGGACTGTATAGCTGCCAAAGCTGAAAATATTTACTATCTGGCACTTTACAGTATCCAACCACAAGTATACCAACATTTCCTTATTCATTCTACCACTTAATGGACATCTGCATAGTTTCTAGTTTTGCATTAATACAAATAGTGCTGCTGTGAACATTCTTGCATGTGTCTTTTGGTGACATATATACACATTTCTATTGGGTATATGGCATATATACATATGTATACATACACACATATTTTTAATACACACATGTATTTTATGTATATATAAATATATACATACATATATATTTTTAATCTCAGACTGATTCTAATGTACAGACAGGCCTGGAAACTTCTGCTTTAGAGATGTTTAGAGAATTTAAATCCAAAGTGTTTAAACTGTCTTGTCCAAGGTCATGATAAAAATAATTGGCAGAGTTGAGATTGATAACCAAATCCCATTTCTTGGAACAGTTCTTTTTTTCCACTATGGTTCCTGTAGTCATTATTTTTAGAACATTAAAATAGAAGGGTCTTTACTTATCCAAGATCTTTCACAAATGTGACTATTTTCAACAGTAGCTGGTTGTACATTTTCAAGAACAGGAAATTCATTGCTTTAATATAATTTTAGAGAAGGAAGGGATTATTTAAATCACTTAACCCAATCTCCTCATTTTATAAATTAGTAAATCGAGTTATAGTGATTACTAATAATTTGCCCAAAATAGGCATTTTGAGTCTTGACTTTTATCACGTATTACAAAATGATTTTGAACTTGCTATTTTTGTCATTGCATTTGATACTATTTCATTCAATTAACTTACAAAAGTACTACCTATTTAAACATTACAGAAGTATCTAAAGTAAAATTAATTTTTTTCCATCTCCTTCCAGCTGTATAGCCTCTCCCCCATATATATAAATATATAAAAATCCATGTAACTAGCATGAGCCCATCACTTTAATGAGGAAGAAATATAATTTCATTTTTCCTTAAATTTCTAGTTTGAGGTTCCATTCACATCTGTTGGGTGACCACTCAGTCTCAGTTAGCTTGGAATACCCTCCCTTTTCCCATCGCCGTGCCTACGTTTTAGGGGTGACCACTCAGTCTCAGTTAGCTTGGAATACCCTCCCTTTTCCCATCGCCGTGCCTACGTTTTAGGGGGGCGTGCTTTATGTAGTGCCAGGAAACTGAGTGAGGGACAGAGTCTGGACAGCAGCTGGTCCTTGGTAACCATGGCAGCATGGAGACATCTTTCACCCCACCTGGGCATTGGCCACTGGTGCCACAGATGCGTTGGCCCTTGTTGTCAGACCGTCAGGTGTGATGGTTTCTGTGCCATGCCCGAACCTTGGTCGTCTCTGCCAGGCTGCCTGAGGCCCTACCTGCCCTGGCTCACCACAGTCATTTCCTCTGTGGGCTCTTGCCAGCTTCCCTGGCCTCTGCCTGGAAACTGAGGCCCAGGTTTCCTCTGGTCATAGATCCCAGCAGCCTAGTTGGAGTTTTCCACTTGCCCAGGCCTTATCTGTGGCATTTGGCATCTGGCCCCTTTCCTCCAAGCTTACCTCAAACACCTACTGCTTTCCTTCCACCCTCTCATCCCTCCCCAAGCTGGAAGCATCTCCTCTCCAGCCTTCAATAAGCATCCTTATACCCATGTTTTATATATTTGCATTTTTATTTCTGTCACTACCTTTTCTAGATATATTTCTCTAGAACATCTATCTATGTTCAAGTAATCCAAATAGAACCACTGTGCACATAGTGTATTACTAATTTGTCATCTGGAATTGGCGTTAACAATGATTCATGTGCTGTAATACACATTACTGCTTCCTACAAACTTAGAAACATTTTTTATTTCGAGAATTCTGCCTCACTCTCCACCACAGCGGATTCCTGCCCTCATTTCCTTTGTATGTATTCTGGGTGGTGTTCGCAAGATGGGGAGAATCTATTTTTGTTGGGGACACTGTTCTCTTTCTCCAGGAGGAAGCGAGAGGCTGGGCTTTGTCTCCAGCCCCGAAGCTGTTAGACAGATCAGACAGGCAGCTCTGTCAGCCAGGCTCCAGGAAGGCTTCTCCTCTGATGGATCAACTAAACAATTGCTGCTATTCACAATGGACCAAACGGGGAGGTATTCTTAGAACAATAGGAAAAGGGAAAGTCGGTCACCAGGCAGGAAAGAGGCTTTCAAGAAATATCTTACTCAGAGAATGTGAACATCTTTTCAATGTAAACAGCTTACCGTAGCGCTTGTCCAAATGACAATAAGGGGAGTGCTTGCCATGTGCCAGACACCTGACATGCTCGGTTATCTCTAATCCCATAACCACCGTACCAGACAAGTATTATCCCAATTTGAGATATGAAGAAACCAAAGCCAGAGAGATTATAATAGCCTCTCCATGGCTGGTTAATGTGGAATTCAAGCACAAGCTTGTATAATACACTTAGTATACTAGATATGCCCAGGCTCTTATCTACCTCTTTTTTAAATTAAAAAAGAGATGAAAAGTTTATAGTTCTTAGTGAATGGTCTATTACCTCCTTATAAAGAACACAAGGCTGCACTGAGAGCTCTGTTAATAGTTATATAATTATTCCCCCTCAGACACTCTCAAGCTCTGCAAATGACGTATAGGATGAACTCTTATTCTACTTACAGAAACTTTAAATCTTGGAGACAAGTGTGTAGATTAAAGATCTAAATTAACAATAACCATCATACTAATTTTCAACAGAATTGTCAGGTTATCTACTGCACAGGTGCAAGATATGCATCTGAAAAATAATCATCTATGGTTAAATACTTAGTCATCTTTCAAGTTTTAACCTTTTATTGAATGTTTCTAGAAAATGCTAGAACAGTGAAGCATTTCTTTATCTTAATTACATGTGATTTATAACAGGTGAGAGGAAAAAAATAATGGATCTAAAAGTGAGATCCCATTGGATTGTTTTATATGTGTAATAATATGCAGGAACAAGTCAATAATTGACTTAAGGGTTATAATGTACCATAAAAAAGATACTTGTCTGTTGTACAAATGAATTAATAAAATACCAGGAAAGAAAGAAATTTCAAGTATATGTAGAGATATCCAGGAATGAAGAAATTTCAAGAGTTTTCAGTATTTTGATATTTTCCACCTTTTCTTTCTTTTCCTTCCTAATTTTTAATTTTTATTTTCCTGTAGTAAAAAGCAGCAGTTCTCAAAGTGTGGTCTTCAGAGCCCTAGAAGTCACCAATATTCTATCAGAAGGTCCATGAGGTCAAAAGTATTTTTATGTATTAGAGTTTTCTTTTTTCTCTGTTTGACATTTACTGATGTTGGAGCAAAGGCAATGGTGAGTGCCCTGGCCCAATGCAAAGCAGTAGCAACAAACTCTACTAGGAGTCATTGAACCACCTACTCACCAACATGTACTCATATTTGAAACAGAAAAAAAAAAAAAAGCCAGTTTTATTTAAGCATGTCCTAGGTGAAGCAATTAACATATTAATTTTGTAAATCTCAACCTTTGAGAACCATGTTCTGTGTGACGCAGTGGGAGTATGTGGAAATCACTAACGCTGCCTCCTTACATATGAGTGTCTCAGAGAGAATCACTTGTGAGATGAGTTGGGAGCTGAACTAACCACTTTTTAAATGGAACACTAATTTTACTTAAAAGAACAACTGGCAGACAACTGTGGTTCTTCAGACTTTTGTATTTGGTAGATATCTTCTTGAAAATAAACAAAGTGTGTCTGTCATTTCAAAAAAAGACCTCACAGTATTTGTTGTGAATGATAACATTTGAAATTTCAAGTGAAAATTAGAATTTTGGAAAACTCATAGCTGCCACTTTGAGCTTGACAGCTTTCCAAAATTTCAACGCATTTTTTTTTGTTGTTCTAATGAAGTTGGTGATGCTATTGACAGATGCGGTTTTTTTTGATACCGTATAATGGCATGTGTCAACATTTTTAAGATCCGTGTCTCTCACTGAACCAAATTTCCCAGATGACTAATATTTAACATTATAAAACCATGAGTATAATCTCATTTAAAGAGCAGGATAGATCAATAAATTTTTTAGTTGAGTGAATTTTAATATAACTAATTATGCAAATTTCATTGATATTTTCAACTTTGTGTTGCAACTAATCTTTAAGAAACTACCACTTGTTGAGTTTTGGTATAGTATCAAAGAAGAAAATCTATAATTAGCTAAAAAGACTACTAAAATACTCTTCCCTTTGCCAAATACATGTCTGTGTGAGGCAGGATTTTCTTCATATACTTCAACCAAAACAACATAATGCAAGAAATTGAATGCAGAAGTAGATATGAAAATTCAACTATTTTCTGTTAAACCAGACATTACAGAGATCTGCAAAAATGTAAAAC
Organism: Miniopterus schreibersii; assembly: GCF_964146895.1. Taxonomy (NCBI): domain Eukaryota; kingdom Metazoa; phylum Chordata; class Mammalia; order Chiroptera; family Miniopteridae; genus Miniopterus; species Miniopterus schreibersii. The sequence continues at coordinate 71,988,392 of NC_138107.1, read as the reverse complement.
TAAGCTATGCTTCTCCTTAATTATTTCCTTTACAAAAAATGTTACTTTTCAGAGAATGTTATTTTTGTTAACAGGTAATAAGTTTATTATTATTTTAAATGCATTAATGTTTTTTAATTTTTCACTTTTAGTTTCTAATATAGTAAATAGCAGTTGACATGATCTACAAAATCCATAATTAAAAACCACAGTAAACAAAAGCTCTTTGTATTTCTCAGTGATTTCTAACAGTATAAAGGCAGCCTGTGGCCAAACGTGACTGCTTCTATCCTCCTTTCTCCCTGTTCTAAAGAGGGACCACATTTATGTTTTCACTGCAAAACTAATTTTAAAAATTAGGTAAAAAATTTCGGAAATTTCTATTTTAAAGTCAACACCAAAGTTCCAAGTTACAGGTATGAAAAGTAAAGTAGACAGAGACCCACATGTGCAAAATACTTTCTGGCAAACTGACATCATGCCAACTAGGAGTCTGGCATAGCAGATGAATGCAAAGCCAGCTATTAGGTTATATGTAAACTGAGAGAATGATTGTCTAAGCAGGTTTAGTCATTAAAGTGTGAAATAAGTCATCTAATTTCAAGTGAAAGACTTTTACAGTTTGAAAATAAACGTATTCGTTAACGCCGCCAGGTTTAGTTATAAGAGGGCTGGGAATTAAACAAAGATCTTAAGTGCACTGTCATATTCACATACAATATTTAAATAACAACAAAAAAACTAATTTTTTAAAAGTCACATAATAAGCAAGTGCTCGCCATTTCTTCAGAACATGTAATAGTATAAGGAAGTTATATTTTGGTAAAGGTGGGAACCTAAGTTTCAGTGAAACTCTTTTAATTACAATAAATTTCAACAATGATAGTCTCAATTATTATGTGCTCATAGTTTATTCTGTTAAATATTGCCTGAAATAAGCTTTTATGTCTGACTTAAAATATCTTTGTTATTAAGATCTTTGCATATAGATTCATTATGATTCACATCTGTCGTGTAGCTTTTGGGTTTTGGCCCACTATTGATGAGTGTGTGTTCACTAAATAAGACAAAGGTCTTTTAAAGAGCACAGATTCTCACATACCTGCGGTGCTGACTTGGTATTTTTATTACTGTAGTTACACTTCTTATACAAGTGAAAAGTGAAATAAACTTACAAACTAACTACATTGACCAAATTCGATAAAATCTAAGTTAACTAAGGTGGCCGAAGACGATGCGTCATGCGGCTCTGCAGAAGTTAAACCGCGGCTAGCAGCAGGCCTATCCCAGGGCTCCTGCTACTACAGCGGATACACAGATGCTTCTACTGCAGACTGAGAGCTGTATTCACCAAGACTTTTTGCTCTAACCAAACTGCAGCAAAACCTTCCTATGTACAGGATGCTATGATATCATTGCTCTTCACTCAGGTTCTTATTAGCCAGAACTCTTGAATTCTGTGGGCACTAAATTACTGTGACCATACTTACTTAGACACTAATCAAGCTGATGATCCTGACGTTGATCATTTCAATGATTTTTATTATCTTCAGAAATGAAATGCAAAACTTAAAAATTTTGTAGAGAACTTGAGTGACCTTGAGAGTGTGCCCTCAGAAACCAGTTTCAAAAACTCTGCTTCAGATTAGAAAGCCTTGGGTGGAGCTGCAGGAAAGTCACCCTGCACGGAGAAGAGGTACTCAGGGATGACTTGACTCCTCAGGTTGGAAGTATGCAAGCTTGGCATAGCTTTCAGAGCTGTGCTAATTTCAAAGGTCACAAGATGGAGAAACCGTTCCTGCAAAGGCGATCCTTTATCTTGAGAAAGTGAAATTTTACACATTGATTCCTACTTTCCAACTAGGAACGGCATAGCTTTCTCTATGACAAACAGAAAGTTTATTTGTCAAGAACACTTTTACTTGCAAATTTTATATAAGATTATTAGTGAGCACATTCTGGCTACATTTGCCTGGTTCTAAAATCTAAAGCAGGAGTCAGCAAACTGCCACTTTGAAATCAAATTCGGTCCACTGCCTGTTTTTGTACAGATGTGAACTCAGGATATTTTAAACATTTTAAAAGAATTGTATACTTTTTTAAAGTAAAAGAAAAAAATAAAACAGAGACTGCATGTGGTCTGCAAAATACAAAAATAGTTACAACCTTGTCCTTTACAGAAAAAGTTTGCCAACCCCTGCTCTAAAGAATTCACTATTTTTAAAAAGCAATATTAGTCATATCTTGGGGAGGGGTTGATAATATTTATATTCTCTCCTCTTCTTGCTCTTCTTTTATTCTTTGTTTACCTTTCACTTGCTATCAAGTTAAAGGCATTTAATATATTTGTTAAATAAATTCTATTATTCAGTCCTTTATTTCAAAAACAGGTGAAAAGGTGATTTATATTAATCCTCCTATTAAAAAAAAACAACACTAAAATAAAATATTCTGGTTTTTTAAATTCATTTTCCTGTGTGTGGTTCAATCATTTTTGAGAAAAACACAATCTATTTACCTGGAATGCCAACATTATAAGGCAAAGCTATTCCTTAATGCCCTCAATTTACATTATCATTCTTTTCTTTAATAATAATAATAATAATAATAATAAAGTAGGTCACTAATGTTCACTAAGTTTGGGAATAACTTGAAGAATGTTTAATCTGAGCTCTGGGATTCCCAGATGGAGTAAGTAATTGTTAAACTCAGCAAAGGACAACTGAACATTAACCTCATTTTCTAAATATCTTTTCCCAGGAATTAATGCATGAATATTTGTTTGGTAAAATCTAAACGGCTTAATACTCTCTAAGCCTGCAGAGAAATTCACTTTCAGAGCTGCAAAATGGTTTATAAGCTTCATTAATAGTCAATTTTAAGTATGATTAAGTGCTTAGGATATTGTTAAGTATCCAAGAATTACTCGTTGGTTAACCATGAGGATCTCCTTTACCTGACTCAGAGAACACATTTAACTAGCTGAAGAAATAATTACTCACTAGGGGAAAAGATGTGGTGCGTAAGTATGTGGGCTCTTTGCCCTCTTCAATGAATTATATAGGAAAGCACATTTGGAAGTAAGTCCATGGGAAAAGGCTGCTGCTAAGCAAGGCACTGGGACACAGATTGCTGATGACAGCGTTTGGTCACAAACGCTGAATTTGAAAGGCTGAAGTGAAGTATGCTTTCTTCCCCCAAGGCAGAAGGGTATGGTAAGAGCTTCATTAAGCAAGAAAGTTAGGATCCCTGCCACATTCTCCACCCCCTCACAGTCTCCCTTCCTCCATTCTGGGTTCTCCACAGGAAGAAGGCAAGAGGCACCAGAAGAGAAGGCTGAGGGGCGCCCTTCGGGGTCTGAGGACTTGATCCCAATTAATCCGTGTGCTGCGCAAGGACTTAGATGGTGAGCCTGTCATAACCAGAGATGTCTCACCTACTGAGGAATGCTGATCCCAAACTTAGCCCAGGAAGCCTTTGGGCAGTGAAGGATGCACCCAGCATGCCCCAGGCACATCCTGGGCCTCACCTCTTTTGGAACTGATATCAGCCAACAGCTCTGGAAGGACTTTGGGGGACTGTGCCCCCCAGGACTCTGGTAAGACTAGTAAAACTCTCTGAGGTTGTAGAGGCCAGCTTAGACCTGAGTCCTGACATGCCCAGGACTACAGACTTTATTCTTCCAGGTGCACATGAGTCAGGGCAGCTGGGATCTCTGGATCTTAAAGCATCCCCTCCTGCATAAACCCCGCACCCCATCCCACTCCATGACCACACCCCCAACTTTGCCCCAATGGATCTTGACCTCTGGCACCCAAACAGCAGCCACATAGCTTGAAGTCTGAGCTTTGGCTTACACCCAAGGATTCAGCCTTGTCCCCTCCTCAGGCTCAATGCCCCTACATCTGTTTTATGAACTTACCCTCCAGCTGTGAGCTCTAGCTCTGTCTTGGCCTGCCTGCCGCCTTGGTCACACAGCCAAGCTGGCAGAGGTCCTGTAGTCAGTCTCTTCATGCCTATTTCCCAACTTTGCTGCACCTATTTGTGTGTTTCCAGATTCCAAGGAATCTCAGATTTAGGACAAAAACTTGAAACTAAGGGAAAGAGAGTAACAGAGAGCAAATTGTCTCAACAAATCTTCCCTGTGAATGCTGGATGGGGGATCACTGAAAGGAAGTTCTTACATCACCACTGACAAGTATTCTTATGGGAAGATGAGGCTTGGTGATCAAGTGAGATTAATATTCCTGAAAGTTGGACAAGGCTGAATCGAAAAATCATCTTTTTTATCTGGTTCCTGTTATAGATGAAAAAATGGAGGACTGAAAATATTAACTGACTTGCTCAATATCACTCTGATTAAAAAAAGACCAAAGTTGGAACCAGAATCTTGCTTTCTGTCTGGATACAGTATTATCTACCTTCATTCATTCCATAAGCATTCAGTGAGTCTACTCTAGGCCACATTATTGCAATTTAACAATTGCTGGATATATAACAGGTGCTAGGTACATAAGAAGTAAAGATAACAAAAGTAGCTGTTTTAAGGGACATTGATGTGATAAAAATAGTAAGTACATATATGTTAAGTATTTAAATATAATTCAAGGTTGCTTTTGTTTGCACAGCAATAAAAGTATATGTAATAAATTTTCATAGGCATGCAGAAATAAGAATTATCAAGTTGGGCTATGATTCTTGAAGAAGACTTATGTTGGACAATAGAGAAATTAAACTGGAAGACAAGGTAAGATTTAGATAAGTTGAAAGGAATAAGAAGTATTTTTAAGTGGGGGAAACTAAAGTTTTTTGTTGGGGATTTAGAAGAGAAAGTTGTATAGTTTGTGTGGGAACAAACTGTAGAAGGTCTTGGGAAAAAGAAAATCAAAAGTGTTCACTAGGCACTGGGGAGCCATTGAAGTGTTTAGCAGGAGAGTGTCATGAGGAAGCAAGACTTTAGGGAGACTGATCCAGTAATGCTAGATTGAGAGGCAATGGGAATGGAGGAAGAGAATGGTAAGAATTGGTAAGAAAAGTTATTGGGACAGTAAAACAATCCCCAATGATAAAATATTTTTAAGGAAAATTAGGTATATAATTTCTAAGTACTTAGAATAATGTGATCTCATGTTTAAAATATAACTGTCGCCTTTGGTCCTGACAAATAGGCTGTAGCAAACAATGTAGATTGTGTGTTCCTACCATGAGGCTTTTATAGAAATGGATGAAGGTAATGTTGAAACAGAATTAGTTCTCAGATTTGTGGTAGTATCTCTTTCACAACTGGTACAAAATTAAACAAGACTAGTTTATGCTCATGTAACTAAAAAGTCTCCATGAGTGTATTCTAGATTAATAAGCATTTGTTACTCTATTAGGAGTTTAAAAACACAAGTAACATTAAAAACAACAATAAGGCCCTGGCTCGTGTGGCTCAGTTGATTGTAGCGTCATTCTGTACAAGGAAAGGTGGCAGGTTTGATTCCTGGTCAGGGCACATGCCAGGGTGTTGGGCAGCCAATTGATGTTTTCTTCTCACATCGATGTATCTCTCGCTCCCTCTCCCTTCCTCTCTCTAAAATCAGTAAAAGCATATCCTTGGGTGGGGAAAAAAATAAAAACAGCAATTAGAACTATACAAAAGAAATTCACTCTCCAATCCAATACTCCAGCACCGGCTGTTTTTCCTTTCCCCGTGTTCCTTTCTCCAGGCTTTGTTCACATGCTGCTGTGCCTCTTTTTATGATGGTGAAACAGTTCACCCATAACAATAAATGTAGTAAAATTGACTTTGTCCCTAACATAACAATAATTACCCTACTATTATTAAATGAGGACTGCTGGCTAGTAGACGGCAATATGAAGTAGATGAACAATTGGTTTCCTTGCCTCTGAGCTCTTCAAAGCAAAGATCACACTATGTGGTGTCTCCTGCAGAAAGCTTAATTAAATCCAGCAAAGTGGTCTGCAGTGAACTGTCTTCTGCTCCAGCTAGCTGGCTAAATGATAAAGGACAACAGCTGCAGTGCTTTCTTTGCGTGTGTGCTTTTGTGTCTGTGTTTTAATTGCCAAGTTCGAAGCTAAATCTCTCTAGAGAGTTGGACATTAAGTAGTCATATGGAAAAAATAACCTAGACCTTCAGATATGAATTTTTTAAAAATGTTGAATCCTGGCTATTTATTGCTAGTCATCATTAGAAGGAAAGGTTTTAATATTTACTCCATTAATATTTAAATACAATTATATTCAGAGTCTAGTTATATGAACTGTATGTAATGGTTCACTCATCACTGATCAAGCCGTTATCACCAGTGGACCAAATTTGCCTGCCTGGAGGCAGTGCTCTAGGAGGTACTGCGCGTATTCCGAGGTTTTGGTTTATTTTAATAGCATTGTTAGCAAAACCTGAAACTTAAAAGTTGTCCAAATTCACTACCAGAATGTAGCTAAAGCTCCAATTTGGTGATAAAAGTATAAAAAGGTCTGAATTCCCAATGACCTTCTGTATCTTGATTTACATAAATTTGCATATGCACCATAATCTTTATTATGAGGTGCAGAAGTTGAAACAAAATTAGATAATATGACTTTTGGCAATTGAATACATGCTGTAAACATAAAACCAAATTCCAAAAAAGGCAAAAATTTTTAAATTCTTGATACAATTGCATCCCAGCAAAGGTTTAATATCATTATATCGGCCCTGAAGTTTATTTCACAGCCAAAAATGACTTTTGTGATACTGTTATGAAACTAAAATTTATTTTCATAGTTCTGGCTTTTATTCCATTAACTATTCTATGTGATGCTTATTCCACAAGAGCCAAATAAAAAATTTTCTGTTCAGGAATATATTGTTGCGATAGTGATGATCTCCACTAAGGATTAATTAGCTAGCTATTTTATATAAAATTTTGTGGAGAGATCAGCATTTTATACAAGAAAATTTTTCTTCTTTTTGCCACAAATTAATTTTTCTTGCTTCTTGCTTTTTAAATTAAAAACCCTTTGACTCAGAAATTTGTTTCTCAATAATAATAATAAATAATAATAATAATAAATGGTAATAATGAAATACATCTATAGTGGGGAATTTTCCACAAAGGCTGTTTCAGTATATTCTCATAAAATCTTATGTGGTAGTAATTATTGTTTTATTTTTGAGGGTCAGAACATTAAAGGCCAGATGAATTCAAAAGTCTTTTAAATTTTTATAACAAGTTAATGGAAAACCCATAATTTGAGCTCATGGCTGGTTTCCCAGTCCATTGTTCTTTTCATCAACCTTGTATATCATGTGTTGATTGCAATGGAGCAATGGCTGAAAGTCCCCAGAAAGGTTACCTTAAAATTGTTTTATTGCTTCAGCCGAAGTATTTTGTCATAGTCAAATGTGGTGATTGGTGCTCATGTGCTTCCTCTCCATTGGTCCCCCAGCAGCTTTGCTTGGCACACTTTTAAAGCCCTGGCTTATAAGTGGAAACATGTGCCCTCTCTCATCTCCTGTGTCCACTCTCGCCTCATCCAGGATCCTCCCTCTCACCCGGATACTGACACGGCTAATAAGCTTACAATTATTTTTAAACTTCTTTCCATGAGGTGGTATCTGCATACCAGCTGCGGGAGAGAATGTAATCTATCCTGCAGAAGCTAAACCGTGGTCATGTGAAGAGCTAGAGGGAGTCAGAAGGAGGTATTTAATGCAACTTCCATGGAAATGTCAGAGTCAATGTCATATACCTACCTGACTCCGGATTTTAGAGTTGATGATGTTTGTGCTAGAACCAATCGGTGGGATCAGTTTAAGTTTAGAGAAAAATTTCCCCAGAGTAACAGAGAGAGAAGGAATGAGCACGAGAGCGAGAGAGCGAGAGAGAGAGAAGGGGAAGAGTGAAGGCATGGGGGAAGGAAAGGGAAGGAAGGAAACGAGCAAAGAAAAGAGGGCTTTTTGTATGGGCTTCCTGTTCTTAAAAAAAGTCCCAGCTAATCTAACTCATTTAGCCAGTAAAATGGTTTTGGTCAAAGAATCAATAAATTTCATCTGGTCAGTGGCCTTAGTTCACAAATTCATATCAGAGGTTATTCATTGGTGAACAGTGATGTGATCGACAAACTAGACAAAAGCGTAGGATGCTCCCCTTGAAGAGCAATAAGATCGATGTGAAAGCCATTTGGGTCACTGTCGAAGACCATACAGTTGGGAGCAGCTGGCGCGCACATGCTTTAGGTTCCACCTAAGGTAAGGAAGGAGTATTACAGAGCCCTGCCCCCCGGCATTCTCATCTCAGGAAGCAAAGCCACCAGCCACCCAGGTCCAAGCCCAAGGCCCATCAGTGCTTGAGACTCTCTTCTCTTAACACCGGCAAAGGAGATAAGGAAAAGAAATCTCATTCTGGTTGGAAGGTGGGCGGGTATGCCAACCCAGTCCTCTCCATCTCGCTCTTGTCTTTCTTCACTCAGCTGTCTCACTGCAGACACTCATTATGTTTTGCCAGTATAATTGCAACAGCAGCTCCACTCCTCATTTCTCCCTAATCCTACTTCCAGGGTCTTTCCAAACACAAATACGTTAACGTTCCTTTGCTTAAGGAGCTTAAGATCCATGAATGCTCTGCCTTTGCCTTTGGATAAAATTCAAAGACCTTGACCAAGCACACAGGGCCTTTTATGAGTCAACCTCTGTTTACCTCTTCAGTCTCCATTTTCCATGCCTTCACCCAGCGGAACTAGGCCTGCTTATTGAACACAATTATGCGCAGCTCCAGAAGAGGCCAATGTGTCACGATGCCAGGTTGCTGCCGGGCCTGCTCCTGTGGGATCATCCTCCCACATTACATTGGCTGGCTGGCTTGGGCAGCCTCACCTCTGTCAAGCGGTGGCATGCCCCAGCCCGCCTCCGGGTCCCTCCTTGGTGTTAGATGTCCCTCTGGAGATTCACTGCCATCTCACACTGTACTTGCCTTTGTCCTGGTTTGTATCAGAATCTGTTTACTATGCTGTCCCTGCACTAGACTTGGAATTCCTTCTCAGCAGGCACCTAACAGATTCCTGGCACAGATGGGTGTGCAATACAGTAAATGCTTAGTTAGTGCTTTATAGAATGAATGAACTAACAAACAACATGGTAACCAAAGGAAACGAAAAGGGGGGAGACAAGAACCTGAAGTTTGGGGTGGGCAGAAGTGCTGGTGGAGTTGTTTCTCTGTGGTGTTACCTGAATTGGGTCAAATGAAGAGTCTGGAAGAACTGGGTTCTAGTCGAACTTTGACCCTCACTGCTCCTTACTTTTCCTTTTCTTCCTGTAATGCTTTAGTTTATTATATTTTATAATACACAAGTTTGTTTTATCGATGTTGTCTTTTATAATCAGTGCTTTCTATGTCCTATTTAAGAAATCTTTAACTCAATATCACACACATTTTTTCCTATGCCTGTATGAGTTTTTACTCTTATATTGAAGTCTATGATCCATGTTTAGTTTATTTTTGCTTATCATTTGAGGTAAGTTCAAGGTTAAAGTTTTTTTAATCCAGAGCAATATGCAAATGGTTCAGCACATTTTTTAAAAAGAATATTTGCTTCCCACATTGAGTTACCTTGACACCTTTGTTGAAAATCAATTGATTATATAAGTGTGGTTCTACTTCTGGATTCTTTCCCATTGGTCTACTTGTACATCTTTACACCATTACTACACCAACTTGATACTGTAGCTTTATAGTAAATTTTAAAATTTGGTAGTGTAAGTCCTCCAACCTTGTTATTTATATTCAAAATTATTATTGTGACCCTATGCCTTTGCTTTTCCTTATAAATTTCTGAAACATTATTAATTTTTTCAAGTATTCTTATACTACTATAAATAAAAGTTTAAAATTTTTTCAATTGTTCATTGCTAGTTATAGAAACACATATTGTTTTCATAGTACATCTTATTTTACCCATTCACTTTCAATCTCTGTCTTTATATTTAAAGTTCCTCTGTTTAAATAGAGATAGAATACAGGGGTGGGAAAAAGTAGGTTTACAGTTATTATACAAATAAATAATACAGTAATTAACAAATCATAATAAAACAAGAATAAACCGTTTCATGTACAACTGTCAACCTACTTTTGCTGTAACCTAGTAACATATACAGGCTCCTGTCCTGCTAGATGTGGTTCTGTGAGGGGGCAGATGGGGGAAATCTCGCCTGTCGGGAAGCTGGGACAGGGTCTAGAAGGCTGGTGCTCACAGGGTGGCTGGGCATCAAACCATCCAGAACAGTCAGGGCATTGCCCAGTTTATCCTGGCCCCATGCATGGCCTGATTCCACCCATTGTCTTGGCTCTCTGTGGTGATTACTGGGGTCATGGCACTGTCTAGGGAAAAGAAGTAATAGGGTAACCAGATGAGCTTCCTCTCCCAGTAACATGGCCCTGCGAAGGTCTCGGGGAAGTGTTAGTAAGTGTTTCCACCACTTTCTTTGAAAGACTTTTCTATAATTACCTTTCCTCACTCAGGAAGACGGTTCCATCTAAATTTAGGTTTCTTAATTCCATAGCATTTCTTATGAAAATAGTTTGGACAATGCAAATGATCATCCTCTTTGCTGATATTTCTAGGAGGCAAAGAATCTTCATCTTTTTTTTTTTTTTTTTAAGGAGGAAAAGATTCTTAAGTGACTCTTCTAACCAGAGCTTAAATTAGATATGGATGCACAACCTCAAACGTTTTTCTCAGCAGACTCAGAGCTGTGGAGCAGAGGGATCGCCTGTGCTTCCTACTTAAAAGCAGGATCGAGCAACCACTAGTTCTTCAGCCTTGGCCCCAGGTCACCTTTCATAGACCAGTGGAGGACAGCGTTGGTGTTGACAAAAGGTACAGCTGACCGTCCCAGGGATGGAAAGTAGATGCCCCTGGGGAAAGATAAACGTTCCCTCTGCCTGTACTTGAACTGTGCAGCAGAGAGGGACTCCAAAGGACAGCCACCCTCCTTTCCCTCCTCTCTATGTGCCAGTGGTATCAGGAAAACCATGAATAATATACTGCTGTTCCCTGTGCAAGTCTGGAGACAATTGGTTTAAGGTGATTTGAGTATGACAGGCAGAGAGGGGCCAGAAGTATTCTTTTTATGAATATTCCCTCAGGACATATGACCAGAGGAATGGAGGTTCTTCTTTAAGCAATTGGATACAAGACTGAGAAAATAAACAGGGAAGGGCAATGAAAATACATGGGTGTGTAACCCAGGTGTATGGGGTCCCTCTGCCTCCCAGTGGACATGTCCTCTAACACTGTGCTACAGAAAGTGTGGTCTATAGACCAGCACCATCGGCATCACCAGGGAGCTTGTTAGAAATGCAGAGTCTCAGGCCCTGCTCCAAATCAGCTGAATTACAATCTGCATTTTAACGGGATCCCTAAGGTGAGTCACATGCACATTTAAGCTCCAGAAACACTGCCTAACTTGCAGATGTGGGTAGAGTGGTATCTCACTCCCTCCTGAGCTCTCCCTTTAGCCCTGCTTCTCTTGTACTGTAGATCCCTCCCAGGCTTGGCATCTTAGTCCCCTCAGTAGGTGCATGTCCCTGCATGGGTACCACTGAAGTGATGGGACGGGATAGACCTCCCTCCCTTGCCGTCCTGTCCACTCAGTTGGCCCAAAGCAAAACACCACTGAGAAATTCAAAGCAAACATCTTCGTTTTTAAGATCAAAAAGACAATTTTAGAAGCGCCACCTAAAATAGAAGAGGGAAAGCTGAAACTCTCACTCTCTTGAACTGCACCTGTCTCAAGATTCCTCCTCTACAATTCCATCCACCTTCCAGGACAAGGGGTGGGGGCTCCCCTCACTCACAGAGAGGGTCTTACTCCTCACACCATCCTCCCTTCACTCTTGCAGTGAGCCAAGTTTGTGATATTTTTTTCTGAAGTTGTGGGTTTCAGCTCACCAGGGAATGATGCTGGTGACTCTAGGTCCCCTTGCCGGTGGTGAAGATGGCGCTCTCTGACCCCAATTTGCAGCTCCACTCTCACACCCGTGGGAGCTGTGAAGAGATGGGCTCTCTAACGAGGGGACTTATTAAAATAGCCTGTCATGGAGGAGGCAGTTCCGTGTGACTGATAAAAGCCCAATATGGAGCTAGTCTCTCTGGGTTCTAACCCCAGCTCTAGTTAGAACAGCACCTGCTTAACACTGGCTGAGTACCTGCTATCAGCATGTGGGTGCAAATAATTTCTGAAAATGTTTTGAAACACTCTTGCCTGAATTTAAAGAGCGATTTGTAGTGATTAACTTAAAGCCTGACACTGGTTTATAGGTAGGAAAAGTAACATTTATGCTTCAGAGCAATAAGGTCATTGTGCTGGGCAACAGGAGGAGTCAAGATTTCTTGGTGCTTCCTCCTTAACCTCGACCTCTTGACTTATTGCATCTGTGCATCTTGACCTGCTCAGCAAATTGACACTGCTTTCCCATTGTTTCAATTCTCCCTATTATTTCACTTACCAATCTCATGCTCTTTTCCTATTGCAAGTTTGTCAAGTGGGGCACCTTTGTTAATTTCCTTTTTTAAAATGCTGGTGGAATAGAGGAGTTGCCATGAAATGATTTCCATATAATTGTATAACTATAAGGAATAGAATTAAGGACTCAAATGAGCTATATACAGATAAGCAGAGAATCTGAGCATCAGTATTTCTATTTTTAAAGATATGCTAATTGTAATAAGGTCCTTTTTTGTTCAGGGACACTTAGAATAGCTCTCAGTAAATTTGAATCATTGAGAAGAATACTCCTTGAGTCACTAGATATTCTGTGTGGTGAGTCAGTACTGGCATAGCATCCTGCACTGTGTATCTGCTAGCATGGCTTTGGGAATTATTTCCAGGCTGGTTAATTTGGTCCAGATATTAAGAAGATAGGAATCCTATTTTGAAATGTGCCAAAACTTACAAAAAAGATGATGATCTTTATTATATCAAGCAGAATTTGTGTGGGTTTAGAACATTTTTAGCTTTCTATGAATTTTAAGAAGTTTTTATTTTCTTTAAAGTGGTAAGATAACGAAGTGCTATCTAAAGATGTAGAGAAAAGGACTGCTTGAAGACTAGAATTATGAAAACTCTAATTGGAAGAAACTTCATCTACTGCAACATTTCATAAAATGTTGGCACTCCTTCAATGGTATCCTTGTTGGTTATTGCTTTGTGATATAGCAGGGAAGTATGTAGCCTTAAGAGCCAAATGGACCAGGGCTTAAATACCATCACTTCCTGGCTATTTGATCTAGGTCAAGTTAATTAATTTCCATTAGCCTCAGTTTCCTCATCTATAAAATGGTGCATAAAAGCCACCCTAGAGTGGAAGGAGACTTGACTTTGGGTGATGAACACACGATGTAATATACAGATGATGTATTATAGAATTGTACACCTGAAACCTATATAATTTTATTAACCAATGTCACCCCAGGAAATTCAATAATTTTTTTTTTAAATAAAATAATGAAATCCACCCTAGAGGTATTAGTAAGTATTAAATTACATAATATATATAAAATGCCACTATACCTATGTGTGCCTTGATAAATGCCATATAAAACATTTAGCCACAGTTAAGTGCTCAATATAATTTAATAAAAGCAAAGCCATAGAAAACTTATAGTTCCATGAGACTTTTTTATTGCCTACCTATTTTGAAGAGTTGTTATTAGGAATAAATTTATATTTAAAACACCTAGCACATGGTAGATGCTTTATAAATTATAAGGGTCATTATTATTTCTTCCAGATGATCATTCTACATCATTTATTCATTCTTTAAATATTTATTACTGTGTGCCAGTGGTTTGAGGAAACCCAATGAATAATACACTTACGATCTCTGTCCCAAGTCTGGAGACAGTTGATTTGATGTGGTCTGAGGGTGACAGCCAGAGAGAGGATAGGAGTTTGGGGCTAAGTGACAAGTAGATGATGGTGTCATTGAGCTAAGGCAGACAAGGACAACAACAAGACTTTGGGACAGGAAGTTATCAAAGGGGAACAAGAGTTCTATTTTCACATATAAGTTTGAGATGCTCATGAAGCATTTAAATGAAAGGTCATAGAGATAATTGAATATATAAGGCTAGAGATTGTATTTGGCTGGAGAAAAATAATGGGTTCATTATCCTACATATATGGCATTTAAAACAATTAAACTGATGTGGTGCTGAAGAAAAAATATGTTGAAAGAAAAGATAGGCTCAAACTGAAATCTAAGGATCCCCAACATCTAGAACTTGGTAAAGCACAAGTAACTCAATAATACCCAGGACGCCAATGTCAATGTTGGGTATGTTTAGGATGTTTTATTTTGAGCCTTCCTTTTTGGAATTTCAAATATTGGCCTTTTTGGAACAACACAGAGTAAGTTTGTTTCTTCAAGTAGATAAGAAAGACTCCCTGTATGCCTGTTACTAAACTTTTTTCTTTAGTCTAAAAATAACCTCATGTTCTGAAATTGTTAATGGAGGGGAGAAGTCCTCATCTCCCCCAGTTGACAGTGGGAATGGATTTCTTGCAATATCCCAAGAAAAAGAATTTTCTGAGACTCATACAGGAGAACGTAATATCATAGAAAGCTTTATTTCTGTGGAGTTTCCAAAGTCCCATTTCCCTTTGTCTGGTCATAGAAGTGGAGCTGGGGCTTCACTAGAGCTAAAATCAGAGCCAGTGTCCACAGCTTCCTTTCCATGTTGGAGCAGAGTTCAATCCAGCATCAGGCTAGCACAGTTTGTGTTCCCAGTTGCAGTCCATTAGTCCATTGCATGTGAGGTCTGCTTGGCTGTGGGCCATACTGGCGAATGCAAGGAAGCAAGAACAAGAGAGCCCCACAAGCCAAGAGTCACGAGACACAGGAGCACAAGAGTCAAGAGCAGCAAGAGAGAGAGCACTCCTTTGTTTAGGAGATTGCGTACATATTCCCAAATTTTCATGGACTTGCAGTGGCCATGCCCATTCTGGCCGATCATCTCTGTCCCCAGGTTTGACTGACAAGCAAGTACCTTCCCTATGTTACCCCAACTTCACTGGGCATGCATCTGTCTTCCCTTTGTTCGACCCCTTCCCCCAGTGTTTTGCAGGGAATAAGTGGGTGGTTCCTTGGAGAGTGCAAAGTTACAGCTTCCTGGTGAAGTTTCCCAAACAACATGCCTATAATGTCTGTCTTTCCCCTTTGCTCCTTTCCTGTTATTAATAACTAGCTAATTACAACTGTATCAGAATGTGGCTCAGAAGCAGACATCATCCAAATCTTTCTCTCCCAGATTGAAAAGCCAGCCACCTGCAGGATTCCTGAACAAACACAGAATGAGGTGGAATAAGGAAAAAAGATGAATTACTTTCAAAATCCGCTGCTGTGGTCTTAATGAATTATGACTGTGACTATAACTAACAGAGCAATTGTATAAAGCATAAAAGTGGTCTTTTAGAAAGAACTATAAGGCTAAGAGAGCACATTCTATAGTCGGTTGTGCTTTCAGCAGCTTAAAAAATATGGAGTGGGAAGGCATGATTCTGCGACATAAAGACAACTACAAAGCAGTTGGACCTCCACTAGAATTAAGTCAGATTGTTCATGTTTCCTTCATGAATTCATGACTCCAACCAACTCATCCGTCTTTGTCCAGTCGTAGTTTTGATTCCCACTCCATAACTCAGATTTAGTGCCTTTGTTACTCAGCTATATGATCTTACATTTGGATATCCATTATTTGACATTGACCTCACCCCAACTCTGCCTTCCACTCTCCATTTGGATCCAAAATTTACATATACTTCTTTAGTGCTCACCTCAGGCTTTGATCTTGCTATATCCTGACATATCTAGAGAAAGCTTTATGCAAAACAGTTACTATAGGTTAAAAATTCCAGCCATTAGGCAAAGGTGAGATTTTCCTCTTGTGCTCTGTGTAGAGCTGGAAATTTTTTTGCATTGGCTTTTTAGATACCTCTGAATATTAAACAGTGGTGCAACCTAGTAATTTGTTGACCAAGAGGCAGCTGACTAACCAAGTCAAACCGTTCCAGCTTGGATGGTCTATGAATGATGGCATCCAGCTAGGCACTAAGTGTCTGACCAGATAGTTGGTTGAGGTAGTTCTACTCAAGGTAGCCTGACTCAGAGCTGAATCCACTTCCCTTTGTGATGCTAAGCATCACCAGACCATAGGACCACAAACTGGGCTCCTTCTGGTGTGGCTCTGCCCACTGTCTTTCTAAGGCTCACTCTCTCATTGCCCCCTCCTCCTAAGGACATCCTCTTTCTCCTCTAAGCGATAATTTTCAAACCCTAGCTATATCAGAATAATCAGGAATGCTGCAATAACAAATTAATCCTGAAATCCCTGTGGCTCAGAAAAAGAAAAGAAAAAAGTGTATTTACTGCTCTCATAAAGACTAATGGAGATGGGCAGGGACTCCCCTTTGTCCATGACTCAAAATATCTATGTAAGATATTCTTTAGGAGATTCTGATTCATTAGGTCTTAGGTACAGCCACATTTTCTAAAGTTCTTTCTAAAGTGTTCTACACATAAGTAACCAAGTTTGGGAACAAAGAAATCAAGGCGGGGGCATGAAGTCATAGATTCATGGACTGCATCTGGTCTTATGCTATCTGGTTAACACTATCCAGTAGCCATGTTGGTCAACTTGTTCTCACTCTGGCCATTACTACTCTTCAGGCTGTTGTGGTTCTCAGTTCTTAATGGATTTACTGGTTACTCAAGATTCTCAATCTCAATAATGCTCTTGATCCACTATTCTAGTTCTGGTTCACTGAGAAGAGGTATTCATTTTGTTTCTGTGGCTTGATATAGGATAAGGTGACAGAAATGCACTCATCAAATATCCATGCACTTCCAACATTTCTTAGGCACCCCCCCCCCCCCCATTGTGTCACTAGTTTTATCCAAGGGATTGAGAGCTTTAGAGACACATGTAATTTCTGGGCTGAGGCCATTAAGAGCTAGTGTGACTTTATATCCCTCTCCTCCTACATAGCAGCAAACTTGGAAGCCACATTTTGAGATGGCATGGATGAGTCATGGATGAAGGGGGTCCCTCTCAGTCTCCATCAGTTCTATGTGAGCAGTAAGTAAACTTTTTTGTGTGTGCTGAGCCACAGAGATTTTAGGATTAATTTGTTACTACAGCACAGCCAGGACCAAATAGAAACAGCCCCTTCTAGGTAAAGGGCTGCCAAGAAAACAGCCCAAGTCATTATGACCCACTTTCCTAATTTCTTGTTCTCTTTCTCTCCCAAATAGCACACATTCAATCATTTGACACCACAGAGAACAAATCATGCTAGTTACATGGGACTAAACAGTTATGCTTAATAGTGGAAACTACTGTAGCTCCCACTTAAACTGTGATTGACATTCCAGAAAAGTCATTTTCAATTATTTTTAATTCCTTTAATGTTTCCCCTAACTCTTATACATTCTATACCAAACATGGCAAACTCCAGTGGGAAACTAGAATACGTGCAATAGGCGGATATAAACCAATGGGCAACTCTGAAGCCTTGAACATGGAGCAGAAAAAATAGAAAAGGGCTTGAACACCTAAAGGGATTCAAAGCATTATTTAAAAACAAAAAACAAAAAAAACAACTCTGGCTTAAATAAGAGGCTGAAGTCCCAAATTTCAACCTACCATAGCAACTATGTCATAAAACTATAAATACTCACAGTAACTAACTCTTGTCAGGTGAAAGAGTCATTTTTAAAATGTTAGTATATATGTGACAAATACTGTACAGGTATTAAAACTGTGATGTGGAAGAATAGTAACTGGTAATAATAACTGGCAAAAAAATATATATTTTTTAATTATAAAATAGTTATAGTAGGCTACAATTTTGTAAAATAAAATGAATAGAAAAAAGACTAGAAGTAGGGTACATGTACTTAGTTAACAGAGTTAACTGTCCACTCCTAGTTAACAGAATGGATATCTTTGGGTAGTAGATTTATGGGTGATTCTTATTGACTTCCTTTTATTTTTGTGTATTTCCATCTCTTCTAAAATACATACTGTTTTAGTCATGAAAAAAATAATGTTATCTTAAAAATTTGTAATTTGGAATAAAGGGCAAATATAGAAATATATCAACTGAGATTTTCTGATATATTTTATTCTAACTATATAATTTGTAATGTGGTATATCATGTGTGGTGTATTTTAAGTATAGTAATGGTTGTACTAAATTATATAAAAACTAACCTGGAACTGCCATTCATCTATAAAGTCTAGCTAAGTTGAAAAATATGTATCTATTATCCTTTATATCTATCAGAAGGAAACTTTGCCCATTTTAATAATTATCATTATTATCTTGCAAGATAACAAACCACAACCTAAAAACATAACCAACATGGGGACAAGCTGTAGCAGTAAATGAAAAATATCCTGTAATTACAGCTACCAAAGGAATGCAAATAACTGAGAAGACTTTTTGTTCTCCAAGTTTTGTTCCGCTGTTTAGTCATCGGGATGGCTTAGCATTAGTGAGTTCACAACTGGCCTGAGACTGGTTCATTAAACTCTAATCTGATTAAGACTTTTTGTTATTTTGTTCTCTGTGTTCTCAGGTGGCATTTTTGGCTGGACATTATAAATTTTTGCCCTGTGTAAGGTACAGTAACATAACGTCGCCCATGTACTATATAATAAGAACACAATTCTCAGGCATCAGTCCTCAAAAGTCAACTCTAGTTAACTCTCTCCAAATAATCTTCAGCATGTGGATTTCACTTATGATATACATATGCATCAAAGCACTATATATACATTTATATATGGATAGCCAGATGTACATAATTTTCCAGAACCATCACCAGTTAAATATAAATTGTTCTTTTAAATGAGATGTCAGCTTTCTTAATGTTCTTTACCTAAATAAGTTAAAGGTTAATTTAATGTAATCTAGAATCAGCAAGACAGGGGAAAAACATGGTAAGCAAGGTTGCTTGTCAGCAAAGAGCAATGCAAACTAAGGTCAGTTAGCTAAGGAGAATCACCAAGCCATCTGGAAAAGGCTTTATATTAGATGTGAAATGCAATTACAACTCAGTAAAATCTTCAATATTGAAAAGCAAGTATAGGTCATCCTGCCATGCTGGTGGGCAGAAAAGATTTCGGGGGACAAAAGTGGCCCCAGTCACTGCTGGATTACCCTATGGGTATAAATAAACATCAGGAAATTTCCACTTTAATGAAGTCACCCAGAAGTTTATAATCAAGCAGCCATCTAGAAAAACAAACTTGTTCTGCTATCATCATATTTATAAATTTTATGTTACTTCAAAAAATAAAGTTGTATTTTTGTTTTTGTGCTTAAAGGCTAGGGGCTCTAAAAGTCTTCTGGTCCTGGCAAGAATTCAGGTGGATAGGAAGGGCAATGAAAACACGTGTCAGGGTAGGTTCCCAGGCTCCAGTGTGTTGGGGACGAGACATGGTTTCTGACAGAGGAGGGTAAGGGCCTGGAAAGGTCTAGAATGGTGGCTTCTAGTAGAGGTGCTGTCTTCACACACCTTGCTGAACAGCATGCCATCATCTGGACATTAGCCCTCAGCTTCTGAGCAGCAGCTGATTTAATGAGACCTGTGCCACTTACACGAGGAGGCATTTTAATTGCAGTTGGTTTTATAGCATTTACACTGTTGAAGGTGTTTGGCTCCTGGTTCCATAAACACTGTCTCCAAAGCTGAATATGAAAAATGTGGGCCAGGCTGCTGTCAACCTGTGAATGATGGCAGCATCATCTGATTAAAATAGGCATGATGACAGAGTCATTTGATCTACAAAAGATCTTCTCGAGTCTGTAATGACAGCAAAATGAACTGCCCTCGATTGAAAGGAGCCAATAAATTTCATTTCAAAATCTACAGAAGCACAGCTGTGTTTCCCATCACTGGAACAGGACTCCAATTTTTGAGTTTGCAATATAGTGCAAGAAACAGAAAATCCATCTCTCTCTTAAACTTCAGATCGCTGGGCACTTGTAGACAGATCAAAGGAGCCCTTTAAGTCTCTCTGTTTTTCAGTTTTGCTGCTCACCATGCACTCCTCACATTAACAAGCTTAGTTCCATGAGGCACCTTCTGGGCCAAAAGATAAGACTTTCTTTCCCCAAAAATCACATTTTCTCAAATCTTTTTCAATGCTGAGGTATAAGCGTTTTAATAGAATTATGCAAATTATACCCTAACTCCAAATGTTTTTGGAACTAAATACTGCTTTGAAGAGTTGCTCTGTTTGCAATGCCCACATTAACAAAGGAAAGCTCCAACTGCAGGCAATAAGGACACCCCAAGCCAGGTTTTATTTGTCCCCAAGATTATTTTGTGCAAACTTAAAGCAACCTCTGCTTCTGAAAGGTCAGACTCCCTGGGATGAAAATGCTGACCGTCGGTCATTAGGGGATTATCCTCCTGGCAGAGCAGAAGCCCAGCTCGAATGCACCTCATTCCTGATTTGAACTGTCCGGATGGTGAGATAAAAACATCTAGGGTACAAGCCAGGGCAATACGCAGCGAGGCGAAGAAACACATCACTCCTAAAAGTACATTTGAAAAAAGGCCATGTCTCGGTGTGAAAAGAATTTCGTTTCCTAGTTTTTTGCTTAAAATATTGGAAAACATTTTCTTTTAAAGGACACTCAAGAAAAGACAAAAGTAAACGCCTTCTTCCAGTGTGACACATGCTTGGCATTTCAGACCGGGTGAGACTCCTTGTTTACCGGAAAGTGAGTAAGTAGATCACGGATGGAAGATACCCTGTCACAAGGCTCACCGACTGTTCTGATTCTGCTGTTCTTGAGCCTTCTGCACATGGTTAAACAAAATCCATATTAGAAATAGCTACAGGCCAGGGGCACTAACCCATTGGAGCCACAGGGCTGATGAGAGCAGTGTTTTCTGGACTATACTAAAGTAGCAAAGAGGAAAGGGTGTTTCTGCTTAAAGCAGAGTCTCCTCTGTTCTGCACATAAAAGTTGCTGATTGTAGGCCCCAGGGCATGGCTCCAGTGCAGCTCGGAGGCCCAGCTGCCCTCTGCACTGTCCTTTCCTTCAGCGGTTCCTTCCTCAAGGTGAAGCACCTTTTCTCCCGAAAAGAAAAGCGGTGCCTGAAGGTGGAGTGTTTGGCACAGCAGCCTCAGGACCAGGGCAGGGCGCAGCGAAGGGCAGCGTGGGGAGCCCTTGCCAAGCGCTGATTTCTACCCTTCGGCTTTCTGAGGCCACAAGCTACGGATGACACTGATCGCCAGCACGCCGTTTCCTAATGATGAGGCTTCAGCTCAAGAGCCAACTGCAAACAACTTTCAAAAATTCACTTTTATATTTAAAAACACGCGACAATGACAAAAGCCCCAAACTCTCCAGCCATTTCTCTCTGCAAGTGTCACTCCTGCCTGCCTTGGCACTGTCCCTAAAATATGCCCTTCAAGGCAGCCTTGTGCCTGCAGCTGGGAGGAGAGTTACCTGCCCAGAGGCTGTTTGCTGCCATCCGGCTCTGCGATGTGCATACTCAGCTCGCATCTCCGCCAGGAGTTAAATTCAGTCTCAAATATGTAATCTGGATTTCCAAATAAAGTTCCTGTGCTTCTGGTACATCCAAGTTTTCCCCGCCACTGGGGGGGGGGGGGGGGAGTGGGAGGGGAGGGGCTTTACTGTCACTCAGCTGCTGTGTAACTTCTCTTGCAGGTCACTTGATATTTATTTGGCTTTAAAACTGCCATCTCTGGGTCAGCAGAAGTGGGCAGTTTCTGCCTTATTTTTCTCGTTCATTTTCAATTATGATTTGAAGCCACCTCTACACAGCTGCCCTACAATTTGCACTGTGTTTGCTTCTGGGATTTCTTCTAAATAGCATTGTTCAGTGGGATAACATTAATGTTACAAAAATGGAATCAGTTTTATCATTTAGCATGAAGCGGGTGGTGATCTTTTATTAAAAATTGCTGAAGGCTGCAATTTGTAGGTAATTAGGTAATCCATGTGAGGTTTAACTTTCGTGTGTGTTTTTCCCCAGAGAAAACCTCTATTTTGTAAGCAGAAAGCCAACTATGAAAAATTAAATCAAACCAAAAACACAACTACTAAACTAACTCTGATCAGAATACCAACATCCTCTCTGCTGCTGATATATTTCTGAAAAAAAAACATGGTTCCCCACTTTGGTCTGAAATGATGACAGGTTATGCAAAGAAAACATACAGCCGTTGGTGGGTTATTTGGGTTTTGTTTTACTCATACATACGCACACACACAACTAGCAGGGACTTCATAGGCACAGATAAACCTCATGTTATTTTCGAGCGATTTATGCAGCGGGGTTTTCAGAGGGAGTCATATTACAACTCTAAATTCAAATAGCACAGCAGAGAGAAAAAATGTTGTTTTGGCTGGGACACGTGGGTATTAGTTTGCAGGCTTGAGGCTACCTGGATATCCATAGACTCTGGGTGGAGTCCAGAGAAGGCTCTGATCCTCTATCCGCCTCAAACTGGTTTGGTTGCCCGAGTTAGAAGTGCTGAAAGGGAACAGCAAACAAACCTCCTGGCTGGCTGCTTTTCTGAGCATCACCACCTAGGGCACAGGGGTGAGAGAAGGTCAGAAATGTCAAGGAGACAAAGATCAATTGTACCCTATAGGCTGACTACACTGTAAAGCTGACCATACGTGTATGTGATTAAGTGAATGGGCTTGTAGTTTTGCAGTTTTCAGAATGTGCAATGCAGCACTGTGGATTTAGAATAAACCATTTTACATTGTTCATATCATCTTCTAATATGCCATTTGATATGGGAGCAATACTAGATATTAGCCTTTTCTTTATTTTCCGCCCTTTCTACTACAGTATATGTGTTAAGGAACCTTTGCTTTATTTATTTCTCTAGCCCTAGATCTAGACCAATGCCAGGGACATAGTTGTTGCTCAAAAAATGTATATTAAATAAATATCGATTAATCTATTTTAGTTTGTGTTCCGTGAAGCTGATTAAAAATATGCTTATAGCTTCTGAAATATCATTACGTTATACCATCCTCGCTTTTTGTCAAAGGCAAAACATCTACTTTTTTTATTTTAACATAAAAAAAAGACTGCTAACACCTAGAGAATTTTAATACTGCTTGAGATGAGTTGAGGCCTCCTTATTTGGAGACTTAGTGGTTGGTTATCAATTTAACTGCTCATGAGATTGTTTGTTTCTTGAGTGGAGGCCAGAAATAACACAGGAATAGAACTCTTTTCAAAGTTCTCTTACAAACGCACCATCCAATGAGAGAAAGCTGAGAAAACATTGCTTCAAAGTGATTCCAAGAAAGTAAAGTCAAATTTTGTACACCAATGGGGTGTTGCTTTTATTTTACATAAGCACATGTTATTTGTTTTTAGTAGAACGTTGATAGAGATATCTTGTTACTGCTGGAAAGAAATATGGAACAAATGTTCTCTTACAACCCCCAAACTTCCGCCAGTAAGTTCTGGGTTCTTGCAGTGGGCCTAAGTCTCAGCTGGTGAGCTTTCCAAAGAAGGCAGATTCCTGGGCCCCACCCTGGAACTCCTGATTCTATAGGTAAAAATGGGGTGCAGAAATCAGAAATGTTTATAATCAGCCATGTGATTTATATGCAGATTGTCTGCAGACTTCACCTTGAGAAAACTAGAAAATAGAAAAAAACCTGATATGCAGAAGATGCTGTAAGATCTTGGTTTCCTTTTGAGCTCAGCTCTCACTGGATTGTAATTCAGCTATCTGGCTGCCAGACTTATATTCATATGTATTGGTTTTTAGAAAAGTAAAATGGCCAAGAGACTATTAGAACATGCTTATACAGTTCTAAAAATGTTTATCTTTTCTATTCTTCAATAAACTGAGGCTTCTGTTTAGGTTGATGCTACAAATGTTGGCAAAAGTCAAGTGCAAGAAAAAAATTCATAAAAATGTTTATTCCTCATTTGGCAAACCACAAAATATTTTCTCACATATCATCTAATTTGATTCTCAAAGTAACTCTATGAGGAAGTCAGGGCAGGAGTGTCTTAATCTAACTTTTCATATGAGCAAATTTACACTTACCCAAAGCCAGAAAAGTAGAAATAAACAGCAGAGTGGGCATTCTTCATGCCTAGTTTAGTGTTTGTTCAACTGTCCTTCATGGTCCCCTGCATATATAAAAATATATTTTTGAATTGCCTTTCTTTCTTGTTCTTTCATCTCTAGAGACATTGCAGAGAAAACTCTTAGCCCAGTGCCCACCTCATGGTAACAAGGAGGAAAAAAGGAGGGTTGAATGTTATTGTTGATTTTAGGATTAAATGAGATGATGTGTGTAAAAAGTGCTTTGTAAGTTATACAACATTATAACACAAATGCAAATATTCTTACATGCATATATGCATGTGTTATTATCATCATTATTATTATTGATTATCTTTTTCTGAGCATTAAGTCTTTGAAAGGGAAACTCTTAAAATTTATTCGAAGTACCTGATAAAAAATAGAGAGCCATCAACAACAAATTTAGTGATAAATCATAAGAGAAAAAAATGGAGGGAGAAAGGAATATATGCAGAAAGAAATAATACTTTAAAATAAAGTAAGAAACTAATTAGAGTGTGCTGAACTTTAAGTAACTGCTCAAAATGATTGAAGTTGAATTGTGGGAGGAGATACATGACTTGTCTTCAAAACATCCCAAAGGGCACATAAGTAAATATAAGCTTAGAATTTCTCATTTTATTTTCTCAGAATATTTTTTGTAGTTGAATTTGAGTCTGCCTGAGATATTGAGCACTTCAGAGGAACCACACAGGTTGATGCCTGTGCTGTGAAATATCCTGACTTGACTAGGTCTGAAAGTGTTATTTATTTGTTTGTTCATTTTAAAGTGTTTTCCTTTTTTATTTGTTTTACTTTATTGATTTTGACAGAGAGTGAGAGAGAGAAAGAAAGAGTGAGGGAGACATTGATCTGTTGTTATATCTTGAAAACAAGAAGGCATTTTTCAGCAGGATTCTTAGCCTGATTCATAGGCTGATGAGGGGCAGTAATGCACACTGCCTCACTGCTTGTTATTTTTCTCTCTTAATGTTTCCTGGTCTCTGCACTTCGTCTCTTTGCCCATAATTTTGTACTGCTAGTTGTAATCAAATTCCATCCTGGAAATGTCAGAAGAGCAGGAAGAGTGCAGTCATTCCAACAGCTGTCACTCTGGGCTCTTCTGCTGTGTCATAGTGAGAGGTATGGTAAGACATTACGTTGAATTATCAGAGTCCTTTCCATCAAACACACACTGCCTAATACTGGCATAAATAAATGGTGTGATTACTTGATCTAGCCAATTGTCCTGAATAGCAGTGAAGTAAATATCAACTTATCACAAGGTGATGTCTATGTGTACATCAGAACAGCTTTTTCATAAAGGCCTGAGGTACTTAAGTGACCTTTTTCTCATCTAGTTGAACTTAAAAAAGAAAAAAGAAAACTTATCATTGCTGACAAATTCACAAACGTCATGCAACTGGCAACAAATTCAGATTCACAATATTATTCCGACCCTTCACTCATTTGTAGTCTGGATTGGCTCTAACTTAAACCAGAATCTGGATCAGATAATAACTGATACGTTCACTCAACTTGTTGGGGCCACTGACTGTCAGAGCTTCATTGATCCCAACTAAAAATGCCCATTCAGTAAACTCATAAATCTTAGCCCCCTCTAGAAGCTCATCTATCTTCATTATCCAGCCCTACTTGACCATATTTGATGATGGGTGTGTTCAAACAATATTTGTGAAATAAAATTCAACATGTTACTCTAGGAGTTCCCACTCTTATTTCTTTAAGGGAAATTTAAAAGTTGCTTTGAAATGGATGTTCTTCAGTCTTCTTGATCCTTGTGAGGAGCTTGAAAGCAAAAAAAAAAAAAAAAATTTTCTGTGACATATCTTCCCAAGTAGAGAGATGGAGACATACCTTTAAGATGTTCAGAGGACACAAGAACCTTGGTCTTACCCACTAAACTGGGTCTTTTGAACCAGAAATAAATAAAAATATTTCAAATTCTTTACAGATACATGGACCTTCAAGACAAGCAGACTTTCCAATCTCTCCTCTCCCTTCCATTGCTTTACTCCCACATCTGAATAATTTATAGGATGATAGACATCTGCCCACAATAAAAGTTCTATGCCTTAGACCTGGAGCTTCACAAACCTTACCTCATTTGGAATTTTCCATCCCTAGAGGTATTATTTACTCACCTTGCAGGTAATGAAGTGAGGGTCAGAAAAGTAAGTGATTGGCCTAAGGCAAAAAAGAGCAGACAAAAAATGTGCAGTCAGGTCTCTCCTACCCTAAGGCTGTGCACTGTGTTTCTGTATCTGCGCGTCTGCACATGTGTGATTTGCTGTACAAAGATTCTGAGCTCTTTGGTCCAGATTCTCTGCTTTCTAGTTATGTGACCATGAGCAAGTCACTTAACTGCCTAAAAGGTCATTTTCTTGGACTGAAAAGTGGGAATGGCAATTCCAGTTCCTTGCAGTCCATAAGATTGTTGATGTGAAATGAGATAACTTATATATAGTGCTTTTTTTTATAAGCAATAAAATGCTTTCAAATCACAGGTGCACGTTAGTTAACGTTAGATTTAGCGACACAACAGAAAAATCATAAAAAATAATTGTGGCTTACATGAGAAAAAAAGTCTATTTCTCTCTCTCTTATGAAAGATGACCTGAGATAAGCAGTCCAAGCAAATCACGGCTGATTCCCAATGTTCAGCACCCAGAGCCCCTCAGTCATGCTGCTTCCTTTCTCATTATGTTACCTCATGCGACCAGATGGCCCCAGCCACATGGACTATGTTCATCAGGTCAGGAAAAGGAAAGCCGAAAGGAAGATGCACCTCCTCCCTCAAAGATTTCTTCCCAGAAGTGGCGGCACACATCTGTACATTCCCTGTCTTCCCATAACCTTAGACTATCCACTAAAGCATATAGACGTATGCAAACTAGGCTTAGAAAATGGGGCGGTTAATAAGGCTAATTTAGATGCAATGTGTCATTTTTCCTCTGAGAGCATAAACAATGCTTTTAGAGTATTTCTAAGAGAAAAACTCATCAAATATCCTCATTTCACAGGCTGCGTATATGAAACACTGAGTGGCCATAGGGCTTGTATGAAGTCACACAGTTGGTATAAGAATAAAATAACAGTAAAGGCATTTGATAGTTGTACCTTCTACACAAGTTTCTGTGCAAAACACTAGACATAAAGTATAAAATTCACCCAACTAGTTCATGTTGGCAGAAGAATAATCCAAACATCCTAAAGTATGACTTGAATTTGGCTTTGAGAAAACATAACTAAAACCAGGGTTCTTTTCATCAATCCAGCAAGCTATAGCCTCAGATTCAGTACTTGAAAAATTGGAAGTAAGGAGTAATAAAAATTTTAGTTATGTACCTCCTCACCTCTGCCTTTTATTTTCATTTTCTATATAACGACAATAAAAAAGAAATGTAGCCTCTAGTTATTGATTCTGGTACAAGCCCTTGTTCCTTCCTGTAAAAGGTTGGTAACTTGACCAATGATTGTCACTACACAATGCTGCCTCACAGTTTTGAGATGTGTAGAAAGAACCTCAAAGTTGCATAGCTTATTCACGGCTTTAACAAATTATTTTTAAAGTAAGATATGTACATTATAGTGTAGAGTAAAACACTGTACATAGAATTGAGGCTAAAACACAAACTCCAAGATAATGGCTTCTAGGCTACATCTCCTGGACAGCCAGAGGAACCTTGCTCTCCTCTCACTGAGGTGTCTTTAAGACTAACTTGAATACCATCTTCATGACTTCCCCCCATACCTCATCCAGGCCTCTACTTAAATGTCACTTCATTATCCAGCCGGCATGGCTCAGCGGTTGAGCATCGACCTATGATCCAGGAGATCGAGGTTCCATTTCCAGTCAGGGCACATGCCCAGGTTGCGGGCTCGATCCCTAGAAGGGGCGTGCAGGAGGCAGCCGATCAATGACTCTCTCATCATTGATGTTTCTATCTCTCTCTCTGCCTTCCTCTCTCTGAATCAATAAAGATACATTTTAAAAAATAAGTAAATAAATGTCACCTCATTAACATTGACTTTCACCCTCCCACTTTCTCTCCCTCACCTGTTTTAATTTTCCTCTTGGAACTTATTTACTATCTGGCGCCTACTATATGTGTGTTGTTGTTTTTTTGTCTGTCCCCAAATAAACTGTGACCTCCACAGGGGTAGGACTTTGACCTGTGAACTGCTTTATTTTAATTTTTTAGAACAGGACTTGACTTATTTGTAGAATTTAAATAAAAGAAAAAATAGTATAAATTTTAGACACTATGAAAGAGCAGAAAAAATAATTGGTTTTGGCAGGTAATCCCATAATATGCCCCTTAATTCATATCCTAAACATCTCTGACTAAACCTGTGAAAGCCGTCAGAGAGAGTTTAGTAAATCATTTTCATTAAGTAATGTAGATAAAAATCAATCATTTCACTCAAGACTTCTGACTGATTTCCATGAAGTTTGCTGCCTCTACAATAGTTCTTTGAGTGACTTGTAATAACCTCCTTATAAAGTCTCAGAATAGAGAATGCCACATGCATCCATATTTATTCATTTATTCACTTAATTATTCAACAAATATTTTTGAAGTATTTACTATAAGCTAGGGAACATTCTAGACTCTGAGGATCTAGCAGGAACCAAAGTATCTTCACTCATAGAGCTTGTATTCTAATGACAAAGACAATAGACAAGTAAGCAAGTATATTTTGGATGGTAAGAAATGTTATAAAAAAAATAGAGGGTAAGAGAGGTAAGGAGCTGGGTAGAACAGGGTGGAGAGGACAGTTAAACCTAGGGAGATTAGGCAAGGACATCTGAAGAAATAAGGGGTGGAGGAATTTGGAAATGGGAGGGAGTGTTTTTCTTAGAGGGAAGAGGCTCCAGGCAGGAAACCAGCCAATGGGAAGGCCTTGAGGCAATGGGTGCTGGGTGTGTTCTGAGACTAGTAGTGGGCCAGTGTGCTGGGAGCTGCTATAGCAGGTGGTTGGATCATTTGAGACTTTGTAGACCTGGGGCCAGTAGGAAGGGCAGTGAATGATGAAGGAAATGGCTAATTGATCAAGTCATCATGGCAGCCATCAGAAGATTCTAAAGAAAGGAGTGACCTAATCTGACTTACTTTTTGAAAGATCTCTCTAGCAACTGTGTTATCAAGAAGCCATGGGGACTCAGAGCATATGTAGAAAAACCAAATATGCTGCTGTTGAGAGAATTTGGGAGAGAGTGAAATCAAGGATGACACCAAGATCTGGGGCCTTAGCAACTGCTAAGACCAAGTTGCCACACAATGAAAAGGGGAAATGGGAAGAGTTTGAGGGAAACACTGGGATTTTAGGCACTTATTTATAAATAAATAACAGAACTCATTTGGCCTGTGTAAGCAGCAAAGAAATTGAGCAGCTTTCAGAGCTGCTGCAGGAGAGCTCAACTCCAGGCTTGGAGGCTTGTGGCTAGCAGCACAGCCCACAGGCTGCTCCAGCGAAGTCCTCATGGCCTCTGCCACTGAGCAGGAACAACCCCAGTCCAGGCTGACACTGGACACCGGAAGCTCTGCCTCTGCTTCCAAAGCTCCAGCTGTCACTGTCACCCTCACCAGAAAAAATAGAGAGAAAGTATTCCACACGCTCCTGCTTCTCCCTTCCCTCTTCAGATAAGGGGCGCCTGATGGGCAGATCCTGGGCACAGGCTGCAGAGAAGCCTGGTTGTGGGGCTCTGGTTCCTAGCTCGAGAATTTGAGAGTGTAGCCCCCTGAAAGGCTATTCATAAGGGTTTGACCACCAGCCAGCTTGGCACACATCCTGAGGTATTCTCGCAACCATTACTTTGCTCATTCCTAAACGCTCAGTGAACATTTTCTTAAAAGAGAGAGGATTTTTTTCTCTCCCTCCAACTCTAGACCATGTGCCTGTGGCATGGGTGCCCAGCCATACCCCAGACCTGGTAAGGGCCTGAAGCAGGTAATGATAACTGCATCACTGTTTGAGGAATAGTTCAGTGGAAAAAAATGACAAGATTCTTGAGGCATAGGAGGGAATATATTCCAAGTAAATGATAAATAAATAATTAGAATTGCTTATATTGAGATTAACAAATTAGAAATTTGGGAAGCCATGGTCTAGTGTTTTTTAAGAATAATCATTATTACCAGATAATTAGGCAGTACTTATTGTCATGATTTATTGAGAGGTCACCAATGCTACACTAAACATACTGTACAAAATGCTTACTTTGAACATCTCATTTGACTCTCACAATAGCCCCATTAGGCAGGACTAGACTTAGAGAACTTAAATACCTTGTCTAATGACCAAGTGACAGGATTCCAACTTCCTAAACCCTTAGCAACAAAGCTATGCACCTCCATTTCATCCTAAGAAGACAGGATGTCAAGTAATGACCTGGCAGATCCACAACATAACAAAGAACCTCATTAAATGTATATTTTAACTTTGTTTTCCAAGTACCATTAAAATGGTCTGCCAGGTCTTCATTGTTAGGTGTTTATCTTCATTTACAAAAATACGTTTCTTTGTAAGAGTAAAAAAAAACCTGGAAATTTAATGTCATCAAGAACCTCATTGATAAATTGTGACATATTTATATAATAGAATTAATTCTTTAAAGCATAAGAAAATCTTTAAGATATACTTTTAAGTTAAAAATATCTAGATGGAGAATAGTGGATATAGTGTGATTCTATTTAGAAACCTATACACACAGATTGATATGCATGTAGGTGCATAAAACATTTCCAGAGGGATGGACAAACTATGAGGGGGGAAGGGATTCCTGAAGGGTGAGGGAGACTTTTACCTTTCAGTGTATATCTTTTTCTACAATTTCAATTTTCTACTTTGTATATAGATAACTTTTATATTTACTGAAAGTGAGTGTTTTCAATAAATTCTGTGTGTTTGAAATACTGTTGAGCCTTTTGAAGAAGCTATTTCAGGCTTTCATACACTTTATTTTAAAATTATGAAATTGTAAGTACATTTGTATTGTTTTAATCTTCATACCAAATGTTTTTATTAGTCTTGATTTCCCCCCCAATATTTAGTTCTAAAGCAAATTGTATAGTGTTACTATGCAGACATTTGCTATAAATGTTCATAGTTTCCCTCTAAATAAAAACAACAGCTAAACATACTTAAAATGGTAAATTTTATGGTATGCATATTTTAGCACAATTTTAAAAAATACAGAACTTCATGATATGAAGACTTGAATGAAAATGTAATAATCATAGCTAAGACTTGTTTGAGGCTTGCTCCGTGCAAGGCTCGGTACAAAGCATGCTGCACGTTTATCTCCCTGGATCTTCAGGTTTCTGTAACCTTGGTGTTTTTCCTGTTATTTTCTGGAGAACTCTGGAAGAAATTACTTGCCCAAGGGTGTACAGCTGGCAAGAGGTGAACTCAGAGGGAGCCCAGTGATTCTGAGCCCAGACACAGGAGCCCATGTGACAATACTTTCCTCTTCATTGCCTCCCAGACATAAAACTGTGACGTACCCTAAGGAATTTGGCTCACTTCCCCTTATGTGTATGTAGTGAGATGTGAAGCTTAAAAACATAACAATTATTTAATGCTAAGATCTGGGAATTTTAGGGCTATGTTTTCTAAAATATATAATATTAATTTTGCCAGCAGTATTTGGTATTCATGGTATGGTTACTAATTTATAGGTGGAATTATCCCTATACAATAAGTAACTGAGTGATTAAATTTTCTGGCTTTATAAGTAATGAATATAAAAGTTCTTTTGTTTTCCATGCTATTACTGAAAATATTTCTAAGATATATTAGTCCACCTTTTTTCTTAGTAGAATAGTAATAGAATCTTCTTTTGATGAAAGAATTTCTTACGCAATCACTATAAATGTCAATGATCAGTGCTTGAAAATATGTTAAGCTGTGTTTATATCTAAACTGTGCTATGTCCTGGAAAATGTCCTTTTTAAAAACAAAATCATTAGTATGGGTTTGTTTTAGGTAATTTCCCATGTGTTCTAAAAATAGAATTTTCAAAGTGATTCTGGTTGAGTGGACTTCAGTTACTAAGGGTCTGGCTACACACTAATGTTGCAAACAGTTCCACAAATGCATAATTCTCAGATTGCTGGGTTTGGAGAGAGCTCTCAAGTGAAAGACATGAAATGCTGGATAAACACTGAAAGAGTTGTTTGTAAAAGTGAGGAGGCTGTACTTGAATGGAATACACATTCCTGCCACCTATCCCGCTCTCGCCCAGATATGCCCTTGGAGAGGGACAAGTATGATTCTGTCTCCTTGCCCCTTACCCACGCACTTTATTTCTCCCTTTAAGCTCATTCATTAGTATGCGTGTGCATGTGCGTGTGTGTGTGTGTGTTACAAGATCCCAAGAGTCAGTTAATCAAATTTCCTACCTAGTGTAGACATGCCTTTGGCAGCATTCCTGACAAGCCACAATTCAGTCTGAGTGTTAATTCTTTTAGTTATAGGGACCTCTATGTTATGGGAGGTTTTTTTGTCTTTTTGTCAGATAATTCTAATTGCTATAATCTTTCTGCCACCTAAACAGTTGGTACTAGTTCTGGCACCTAGAGCAACTCAGCTTATGAGCACTCACTCTTCTCTTCACAAGGCTTTGCCAGATAAGGCCTTTCCTTATCTGGTTTGGGAGTTATTGAAATGACAAAGCCAGAGGCTGTACAAGGCTCCTTATAACCTCTGGACAAAATAGCTACTGGAATGTATTGCCTTGTCTTACATGATAGAGCATCCCAGATGGAATTTATTTTTAACATGGATGGAAGTCATGCATTTTTTTTAATATTGGTTTTTAGAGAGAAGAAGGGAGAGGGAGAGGAAGAGGGAGAAAGAAACATCAATGTGAGAGCAAAACATGGATGGGCTGCCTCCTGCATGCCCCCTTACCGGGGATCAAGCCTGCAACCCCAGCATGTGCCCTGACCAGGAATCAACCGGGAACCTTTCAGTGCACACTGGATGATGCCCGACCAACTGAGCCATACTGGCCAGAGAGGAAGTAAGGCATTTTGCATTATGTAATGGAACAGTAAGAATGGACTGTTCTCGGGTGTCTGCATCCAATGGAGCTATGCTAGAAGCCACACAAATTGCATTTGGAACAGACAACTTTCCATTTCTCCTTGCAGAGTATCTAGCAGAGTCCTCAGTTCACAAGATGAATAAAATGAAGATTGAATGGCATACAAAAAAATAAAAATCTACACACACAATCATCAACATACTAAAAGGCAGCAGGGTTACTAGAGCCCAAGATAATAAATAGGTAAAAATTTGCATAATTAGGTCTTAGAATTTCTTTAGTTGTGAAATATGTGTGATTCACCTGATGATTCTGGGTGTGGGTCAGGAAATGTTCACGTCTCTTAAACTGCTTCTGATAGAAGCCAGCCTAGCTTCATGTTTTGCCGATCCCCTAGGTATTTGCACTGCTAGGTATTATTAGCCAACTGGTTTGGCAGGAGTTCTTTGTTTTTTGCACTGATGTGATGTATTTTCTGAGTTGCCTGAACAAACAGGTTGTTTAGTCCATTGTGTGGGGAAGCCTGAAGGTGGTTTTTGGAGAAGACAGAGCTCTCTTCCAAGGAAGGACTATTACATGGTTGCAGTAACTGATGAGAAATGATTCTCTTGATATGCACATGTCGGTGAAGCCACTGGAGGGTGGGGAAGCAACCCTTCAGATTTCTGTGAATGTTAGAGCATAACTCAAAGAACCAGTTTCCCCTGAAAAAATTCTCAGCCAAACATTTCCAAACCACTTTTCTCCCTCATGTATCCCTAATCGATAAGAAGTTGGGGTGGGGAGGGTTATACTGAAACTTTGGTGCTTATGATGAAGACATCCAAAATATTTTGCTGTAGGCAGTGAAATGAAGTAAGAACCCAGGCTGCCCGTGGGGAAAGCATCAGCCTTTGAATGATCAAAGTTGGAATCCATTCCCAGCTCTGCCATCATTAGCTTCATGACCTCAGACCCCCTCTGAGTCTCAGTCCTTCATTGTAAAGGACTGTTGTGACACTGAAATAACTTATATAAAACACCTAGGATAGTGTCTAGTGCAGTGGTTCTCTAAGTGTGGTCCTCAGACCAGAAGCATCAGCATCAACTGGAAACATGTTAGAAATGCAAATTCCCAGCTCACTTCTGACCTAATGAATCAGAGGGGGACAGCGAGTGGGCAGCAGCAATCTGTTTGAACAAGCCTTCCAGGTGTTTCTGATGCACAATAAATATTGAGAACCACTGGCCTGGCAAATGAAAGTCCCTCAGAAAGTGGCAGCTCTTACATACTTTATACTAGTCTAGTACTTTACAGCTTACAAAGTCACTTTTCCACCCCCAATACCATCTACATTGCTCAAGTTTGCATCCCCTTTGAGTCAGTATTTGCACTTTGCAAAATTTTCCAAAGGAAATAATTGGAGATGTTTAGAAAGATTTATGTAGTGGGTTATTCATTTATCATGCAAGTGAAAATGGAAACTCGAGTTAAACAAAGAGTATGGGATTGGTTTAATAAATTCTGGCACATCTACATAATGGAACATGGTGCAGCAATTAAAAATCATGTTGTAGATCTTGTCAGAGCAAGCCCTAAGAATTACCTAGGATGCTTTCAAATGCAGACCCGTGGTCTGCATCTCAGGTATTTGCCTTAGCCTGTGAGTGAGGGACCTTAGAATCTTTCTCACATGCCCCCAGGTGGTTCTTACACACCCAAAAGTTTAAAAATTGTGTTTTAGATTAATAATTAATAACATGGCAGGTATTTCTGGTATATTATTGAGTGGGTAAAGACATACCACAAAGCAAATATTTATAGTATCTCAATAATATGGGTACCATAGACATGAATGTATAAAGACCCAAAACATACATGCTAAAATGCTAAGTAATTGTCTCTGGGTGGATGGCAAGATGGAAATTCTGGTGGTGTTTTATTTTCTCTGATTTAAATTTTTTATATTTTCTTTAATTTGTGTAACTTCAATGAGAAAAGCAATGTTATTTTTAAAAGCCACATATATAATGCACGTGTCATTGAACTGTGGAGTGGGAACTTCATATTTGTGCTTGAGGATAGAAAACTCTGATGTAGATGTTCAAATTGCCAGTTATAAAAATAGTCACAGGGATGTAAAGTACAGCATAGGGAATATAGTCAATAATATTGTAATAATTACGTATGGTGTCACTTTGTAAGTTACATAAATCACTATGCTATACACCTGAAACTAATATAGTATTGTCTATCAATTGTAATTTTAAAATTTTCACAAAAATCTAAAACAAACAAACAAAAAGAAAACTAACTTAGACACTTGATGTGTCTACAAGAAATAGAGGACTAAAAATTACAAAATTAAGACATGAATGAATAAAATACATATACTTGTGTCTCAAAACAGAGAGCACTTAAGTCTGCTTGCAGGGTGGGAGCCAAGATAAATTTGAAATTTAGCTGGAAAACAGTCCCCCCATTCTTCTCCCATCCCCAGATGTGCCCAAGGAATACAGACAGTCTGCCACCTGTTAGGCAATGCAGATGGCTGGGCATACTGCTGACCCTGTATGTTCCTGATGGTCACAGGAGACAGAAGGAAAGAAAACCACAGAGTATTAACCCAGCACAGAAGTTGCTGAGCCTTTGATGGAGTTCTTTTATAGTAGAAAAGTTGACCATCTTACAGTGGTGATGAAGGTGTGGCACTTTCTGAAGTCAGAGCCGTGTGTAAATTACAAATGACTGTCTTGACCAGATCCCTGGCCTCCCCAACAGTGGGTGCTGACGGGTAGATAACAGAAGTGCAGGAGATAGTCTCATGAAAAATGCTGCCTTTCCCCAAACTGACCCGAGCAACTTGAAGTTCAAGAACTGCTTTCAGCAAGTGCATATTAACTGTCTATCCTGAGCCCACTACAAAGCTGGGCCCTAGAGAAGAGATCAAGGCAGCAAAGAACAAGGACCACCAGTGCCGCTCCAGGCTCAGAAGGGACCCCACACTTGGGGCTTGCTCTGCAGAAACCTCTTGAAATTCCTAATAATTTTATCTTTGAGTTAGTGTTTTGTGAGTGAAGTCCAAAGGGACAATGGAGCCTAGGGATTGGGGATGAGCTTGGCCCATCCCCACATTGCCTCCCACCTCCCCCAGGTTGTTGATGTCCTGCGCCTCACCACCATCCATGGTCATTGGGGCAGGCAGAGGCCTGGACACACGTACAAGGGGGCTGGAAGTGAGGTGTGTGTACCCCTTACACCAGGTTGCTGGACAGGACCCAGGGCGCCTTGGAGGCTCTGAACTCACCCTGTAAGTATCCCTATGCTTGAGAAAACGTGATGCTAAAAAGCAAATAAAAAACGTGGCAGGTCAAGAGAGAGACAGAGAAAGAAAAAGGGAAGCCATTTTTCCTGCTTTTGGAAACGACCCGGTGGGGCTTTCACCCTGGGAGTTGGTCCCGATGAGGACTTACAAGGGTGGGAGGAATCGAGGGACATACATAAGATTAATGAAAAGAGAGAATTTATTGGAAGAAGCTCCTCCCTTAATGAGCATTTCTGGTTTGTCTGAGAAAACTGCTTTACCCAGGAAGGGTGTACCCCTTGAAAGCATCACACTGTAGAGCAAATTGTGAGGTTGAGTAAGAAGAGCATTTTCCCAGAAGAGTCTCTAGTGATTATAGTCCAGGACACAGCCCTGCTTAATTATATGCGGTACAAGCAATTATTCTAAGCAGTAGATATGCATGAAGCCAGGACTAATAGAGAAAGTACTGGGAGTTCAACAGACAAGATCTTTGGCTTTTGCTAAACAATGTCGGAAAGAAAAACACAATTGTCCAAATGCATTGAGTTTAACTTTCTTCCTAGAAATTATCTTTCCAGCAACTTTCTGTTGTTCTTCTTTTGAGAAAAGAGTTAATTTTTTAAAAATGAAAATAATAAAGTGTGCTTTGTAGAAAACATGCTCACACTTTGTTTATTAGCATTCTGGGGAGTAAAGGGCACACATTCACAAATTAATCACAATGCAAATGCTTATTAGTGCAGAATATACTATATGCATGTTTATAAAAATCAATTACATTTGCAACCATTTCTAAATTACCCTCATAGAATTAAAAACCACTTTAGACACTCAATAAAGGGAGAAAAATCCATTAACTCCTGAGTCCCGCTGAGTGTCTCGGTGAGAAAGAGAAAAAGCTTAGTAATTACATGTGGAAGAAGGATTGTATGTGTTCCAAGGTGGTCTCTTCAGAGACCTAAACCTTGGCCCAGTTTACTCCAAGTCACATGAGCACATCGACTTCATCCCTTCTTTTAACATGAGAATTTAACCAGGATCCTCTTACGTATTTGCATCTCTCAGAGACAGATATAAAATGTGTGTCCTGTACTGCAGAAAAAAGGGTGTAGGTAAGAAGGTGATTTGAGACTGAGCTGAGCTTCCTGTCAGAGGTAAGATATATCTCCGTGGTGATGTCTGTCCAAAAGACTGGTGGATAGGATGTCTAGCCAGTTCTGCCCTTAGTGCCAGGTAAATGGGGCTACAGCCTGAGGCCCATGTTTTAGTTTAAGAGAAGAGAAATCCATGAAGCCAAAGGGATGTGCCCACTTGGAACCAATATACTTTCTTCTAGTCCATGCCTTAGATACATTGAACCTCAAAATTTTCTTCCTAAATGACTAAACCTGCTTCCAAAACCTGTGTGGACCAGTTTTACAAGTCACAGCATCCCTAGCCTGGTGATGGCCAAAGGGCAGCTCTTTGCAGGCTCCCTGTGTTTGAGCTGGAACATCCACATACCTATGAGTGTGTGTGAGGTCCCTTCAGTTGCCAGGCTAAGCAGACACTAGAGAAACAAAAGGGGCAGGCTGTGGATTGGAGGGGTGGGGGCCTTCATTTGTACACTTGCCCCTGTCTGCAAATGTTAAGGCTGGGTCTGCTTCCAGGAGACCCGATGCATAAGGTTCTGAGGAGCTTTCTAGGCAGAAATATCTTAGACAGAGGGCGTGAGGGACAGAAGGTTGACCTTATATCAGGGCCTCATTCTCTAGCTGAAAGGATGATTGTGAGGACCCCATAGGGTCCATCCCTTAAATTTATCATTTCTAGTGATATGAAACTCAGCTGAGTTGAAACTAAAACTTATTGAGTAACATTTGATTTAACATAAGAAATGCTCACTGAGCTAGTTAAAGTTCCCTGGATTTTTACATATAATCTCCTGGAGAGTCCTCCTAGTGACTTGGCTAACTGAGGTAGACATAGAGTCCTGTGCTAAGACTAAGAGTGGGTCCTTTTTTTCTTTTCTTTGTATGTTGAAGGTTTTGTTTGTTGCTCCCTTTAGGAGAATCAATTCCATTTAATAAACCTTTGTAAAAAGCCACAGAAGCTGAGGGGCACGGGGTTAAACCATGCCCTTAAGAACTGGCCCTCTCCAGAATGAGTCTTTTTAGTAGATTACCTGGAACTTACAGACAGTTCTATGAGATGAACCTTTGAAAAGTCTATCTTTTTCTTATTTTTAGATTTGGGCCTGTTTTGCTTTTTGTCTTTTTCTTTCATATATGAGTTGAACTCTTATCATTATCCATTTAAAACAAACCAAAATTAATCTTAAAGAATTAAAATGCAGGGAACAGCTTCTGTGGGAGGAAATCTTGACTTAGGTCCACACCACTTAAGACACAAGCATGTCTGGCTCTGCCTGCTCAGGACAGACAGAAGGGGAAGCCAAACAGTTCTCTGGGCATAAATGCTGCCCACACTGTTTTACAGTTGTCAAGAGAGTAGGAAGTACAGATAAAAAATGTGAAATAAAGGATGTTCATAATGGCCCATCGTAGATGGTAGACTTGCAAATCAAAAAGGCTGGTTTCGAGCGTATCATTGACACTCTCAAGAAGTCTGCCTGTGTCTAAAGAGACCTCCCTGCCTGCCTGGACCTGAAGCCTGAAGTTCTGCCTGTATATTGAACCAACAGCAGCTGAGAGGGGACCCCGCGTTTCAAGCTCTGGTCACATTTCTCAGAAGCAGTGTGGAGGGCAGCCGTGGGCACGGAGGAAGAATGGTACAAAACTTCACAAGGTCATCTGCAGAGCACTGCAAACCAAAGGGCACGGAAGTCCCAGAAACAAGACATGAAGGCCTGAAACAACCCGGCCCCCTTCACAGACTTGCCCGCCCACCACAGACCCTGTGAATCTGTGTAGTTTCAATTCTGGTTTACTTGCCTTCTTTGTTAAAAAAGGAAGCTACCTATATGGAAGCAACAAACTCAAACATCTTTCGTCGGTTAAAGTTTTCACCATATTGAAATAAGCTCCTTTAATGGTTTCTTTTCTTTTAAAAACTTTTGCAGGATTTGGGAGATACATCTCAGTCATGTATGTGGTAATGTAACTTTCATATTAAAAGCCATTTGATTTCAAAAGTGTATCTTCTATTTTTTATTAAAATTCACATGCCATAAATTCACCCTTTTAAAGTATAAAATTCAGTAGTTTTCAGTACAGTCAAAAAATCATATCACCATTATCACTATCTAATTTCAGAAAAATTTTATCATCCCCCAAAGAAACCCTATTACCTATAAGTCTTCATCCCATTCTCCATTTTTACTCAGCCACTGGAAACTACTAATCTACTTTTTATCTCTATGGATCTGCCTATTCTGGACATTTCATATAAAATAAAAATCATACGATATGTGGCCTTTCGTGTCTGACTTCTTTCACTTAGAATAGAGCTTTCAAGGTTTATTCACGTTGTGGGCTAAACCGGTACTTCGTTCCTTTTTATGCTGCATGCTATTTCATTGTATAAATATACCATAATTTTATCCATTCGTTATTTGATATAAGTTTGCATTGTTCCCATTTTTTGGCTGCTATTAATATTCCTGTGAGTTCTTGTAGGGGCATACATTTTCAGTTCTCCTGGGTATATGCCTAGGAGAAGAATTGTTGGGTTATGAGTGTATCTACTTATGCTTTTTAAATCTTAAAAAATGAAAGCTGGTCCCTCAAATGTTAGTCTCAACCTCCTGGCTACCAAAAAGTCTCACAACTCATAGAAACCATTGATAGTTTAAACAAGGATTAGCAGATAAAATTAACTGTAGCACTTTTTCCAGCTTGTTCACTATGGAGCACTTTTATAAAACAAAATTTGTACTTAAGAGTCCTTCCTTCTAAAAAGTAGCATAAAGGAATAACATCTAAAACATTCAGTGTGCTCTGGTTTGGCTTTTTATGAATCTCTTCTAGAACTAGAAGGTCATGAAGACCAGAATGACACAATGACTTGGGAGAGGAGGACAGCAACTTAGCAGATATGGGCGAACACTTTTTCCTGAAAGGATTCTTCACCCTTCTGCACAAGGATCAAGAATGGGGAAATAAATCAACCATAAGATTGGTTAATACCATGTGCATCATATTTTTTTATCTGTGTAGGGAGCTGACCTGACGATACACCAACTAGTCAAAAGTGAAAAATTCAGTCACATGGACCATGTAGCATCAGGTAATTTAAAAATAAGAACCCAGTGTTAATTTTGGTAGAGTTTTCTCCCCTCAAAATTTATTTTGTTTCTAGACATAGCTATGATTTGAAGAACAGAATGTCTACTCAGAAATATGCTACATTGATAAACTGTGCCATGAGAAAAAGAGACAGGATATATTTTTGACTTTTTAATTTGACTTGTTATAGTTTGCATTCCTTACTTTCTGTGTGTGTGTTATCATAGCTTTTCTTCCCCTGTAGATTTTTCAGTTCTCTCTGCTCCTTTCTTGTTTTCTTCATTTTTCACCCCAGAATCCCTGAATCACCATTTCATCACTTGTGATTGTTTTCAAACTAATGTGTTTCGCACATACGTTTCAGGGATATATCCATCAGCAGAAAGTTGGAAGTGCCAATAAAAATTGTCTCTAATTTGTTAATGCATGTCTGGAAAATACAAAAAGTGTCAGATTGGTACAAAAATAAAACAGAAGGCTGAGGAGTGGGAAGGAGAGGAAATATATATAATAAGTACTTTGTTGATTTCTCCACCCCCATCCCATAAACTACCCACATGTCACTGCCTGCTGTGGGGTTTGACTAGTGCCTGAGCTTTAAGCATCCAGTGGGGTTCCAGGCCACTGACTCTGAGGGTTCATGCTTGTCAGTGGTAATTCATGCATCTAGCATGTTCCTTTCCTGGCAACTCTTCTAAGAGATGAAATGCTGTAGCTTCATTCTAATCACAAGGTTCCTTGGGAAAATCTCTTGGATGCTATACAAATCACTCCAATCCAATCTTTCACTAGGGATCACTGAAATATACAGGGCCCGCAATTATGATTTGTATTTGTGGTCCTTGTGATTTGTATTAACAGCAGTCTTCCAAAGTGTCAGAAAGAGTTCACTGCATACACAAAGGCACCCAAGATAGGGTTTGTGCTGCTTGCAGAGCATACATGCACATGCTATTCTGTGTAGTGGGAGAGACACAGCCCAGGCGTGTCTCAGTTCAGCTTCATATGGCACTTGCTGGGCACAGCACTGTCCTCAATGCAGAGAGAGCTGCAAGAGTAACTTGTTCTTGAGGAGCTCAGGAGATAAGCTATGATACACAATAGAAGCACAAACACATGCTGCGGTGATTAGAAACGTGCGTGCAAATGCTTAGAAAATGAGCTAATCATTATGTGGAAATAATCTCAGCAGACTTCATTACGGAGTTGATTACTAATCCTAAATCTGCAGGAACTCTAAGATTTAGTTTGGCAAAGAAGAAGGCGAATGCCTTTTGAGTTGTGGAGGAAGAGAGAAAATAAGAGTAGAGAGCAAAAAGCCCCAGTAATGGCATTTGAAATTTAAAACTCATCTATTCCACAAGTCCCTTTTAGTTCAAGGAGGCCTTGTGACCTGGTTCTGGCCAACAAGTCAGCAGAATTCTGCTGGGTGCCGGAGTGAGAAAGCTTTGCTTATCTCGATGCAAAGAGGCCGATGCCGCCAGCACCAACCTCCTCACTCTCACTGCTGCCTGGGAAGATAAGATGTTTGACGCAGCAGCAGCTTCTTCTGACGTGAAGGACAGGCCAGAGAATCACGAGACGTTGGACTCGACATCCCTGGGTCCTCGTTTTCAATGTGGGAAAAACAACTCCTCTTGGAGTTTGGATTTTCTATTATTTGTAGCTGAGCATATTCCCAATTGATATTCTTAGGTGGGTTTTTGGCCAGGAAGAAGTTGCCCATATTTTAGTTGTATTTCGTAAAACTAATTTCAAAATTAAATTATTTCATAGGATTATTTCATGAGAAAATAATTGTTTTATATCTTGCAAGTTTACTTACTCAATAACAAATAATTATATATACAAGGTGGAGCAAAAGTAGGTTTACAGTTGTTCTTATGGAAAATAATTAATAAATAATAATACAAGGATAAACTCTATTCCCCGTACTCATAATTGTAAACCTACTTGTGCCCCATCCTGTATATAATCTATATATACACATGTGAGTCTATGTATATCCATTTCATAATTTGTAGCTAAAAGCAGCTTTCCTGAGCTTTCAGCCAATTTGGTCCATTAAGCCTCACTATCTCAGATGCACACATTTAAAATCCTCTGCAAGGCCATGAATTTAATAAGTCAGCTAGGATTTCATGGGACAGATACATTTACAGTGTCATTTATTTTCCTTTAGTTTCTGTTCCAACTCTATGAAGTAATCTGTCTCTGCTGGCATTTTTTTTTCATATTTAGAAGACTGTGTATCAACTGCAAAATCTAATCTTTTCACAGTGCTTTCTCATATTTCATGAAATAAAGGTGGTTTAAGAATTCATAGTCCTTATGCCCTTCAAGAGTTGCTTTTCCACCAATTTTATAACTGTCAGCAGGATACTAACAGCAAATCTGGAAGGCTAGCAACTTTCCACAGACGAAAAAACTGGAAGGGACCATCTGGACTAATGGATCCCATCACTGGTTGATCTTCAAAATCTTCTGGGGGGCTTCTTAAAAATCAAATTTCTGAGATTCATCCCCAGAAACCTTGATTCAATGGATCAGGAAGGAAGGCCAGAAATACCTTTTTCTTTTAATCTCTCCAAATACTCAGCCAGGTTTGGAACCTACTAACCAGTTAGTCCAGTGCTTCTCCAAATGTGTACACAGCATAACTAGGGATCTCATTAAAATGCAGCTTCTGTCTCAGTAGATCTCAGCT
Source organism: Miniopterus schreibersii (assembly GCF_964146895.1). Lineage (NCBI taxonomy): Eukaryota > Metazoa > Chordata > Mammalia > Chiroptera > Miniopteridae > Miniopterus > Miniopterus schreibersii. The sequence continues at coordinate 71,944,972 of NC_138107.1, read as the reverse complement.
TGGCAGAGACTCAGCTTCCCTAACAAGCTCCCAGTGGTGCTCATGCTGATGGTTCATGCACTGCACTTTGAGTAAGAAGTAGTTAAGTCACCTTCCAACTTTTGTACTACAGGTAAGAAAATGGTAGAAAGAGAGTGACTGTCCAGGTCACATAGACATGCAGTGTCAGCATGAGGACCCAAACCCAGCTCCTTCAAGCCCAGTCCCCTGCTCCTCTGGACTGTTCCACTGACTCCAGAAAAGAGCCATCTGTCCACGAGACCTGTTGGTGTGGATGAGGAATGGAGATCATGAAGCCTCACCTCTTTGGTTCACGCTCTTGTTTTATGATGGGACCTTTAAATAGTTTGTGATCTCCCTCTCTACCTTCTTCAACTTCTCTTTCCACCCCATACCCACCCAGTGGTGTGCTGGTAAATGTTTAATACTGGCTCTCTTGATGGGGGTAGGGGATGGGGGTGAAGAAAAGCCCTGATGTATAATGTTTGTTGATGTCTGTGGTGTAAACACCCCTAGCACGGCCGATTTGAATTACTCACCTGACACTGCTGAACACGGAGCTGGGAAAGATGCCCACGACCAGCTTTCATGAACTAGGGGACCCAGCCCCAGCATCCCACTCATCCAGCTCTCCTCCAATGCAGAGGAGCCGAGGCCACAGGCAGGGCAGCAGCAGTGGTTCCAGCCAGGCTGCCAGGAGTTGGTAAAGCAGGTCCTCAAATAACATTCATTTCATTCAACATTGTTTCATTATAACATTGATAAGATGCCAAAGAAATTGAACTCTTGTTTATATCAATTAGCCCATGGCATATTGGTTTTGTTATATGTCCTTTTGCTTAAAGTTGCAGAACCTAAACACAACGTTAAGTAAGGACTTACTGTACTTGGCTAGGGGTTAGGAGAAGAAATAGCGCTATTGCTTTCTAACTAAGTTAACTTCTGGTGTAACTGGTAAGGTGTATTGATTGTGTATTAACAATGAAAATGCCTTAGGGAAGCTAATACCAAGAAAAGAGAAAAGATAACAGGGAAAGAATCAGCTTATAAAAGAACTGAAACATTTAGAGACGGAAAACAAGCGAAAGAAATGAACTGATTAACCTGAAAGTGGACATGCGTATATATAGGTACTTTCATTTAATCAAAATAGAACCAAAAATAATAATAAAATAAACCACTGGATTAATTTTCAGTTTAAGTCAACAGTATTGACTGAGTGACCACTGTGTTTGGAATATTTAACTGGATTGTTGCAGCTTGTGTTTTAATTTCATGTTCTCCTATTGAAATTTTTTTTTTCTTTTTCCTGATATAAACCACTTCTGCTAGACGTCTCACCAGAGAAGACAAGACAAAAAATCTCCTATGCTAGTGTGGGAGTTACTGTACTTCATTTGTCACTTTCCACCAGGTAATTTATAATATTTTTAAAATAAAGGCTGTCTATTAAAAGAGATTATATTATGCAGTTTATACAGCACTAGAGCGAGGCAACACTGTCATGCAGAACAGATACCATTGTACTGAGTAATAACTAGATCCATGTACCATAAGTTTACATTGTTTATGCCATGCAAAATAGTGCAAATAGAACATTATTAATCTATTCATTAAAAACTTATAAGTTGGATAAAAAATTATTTTCCCATGTCATTAATGAACAATGAAAGTAAGTACAAAAAAATAATAATAATGCCCGGCCGGGTGTGGCTCAGTGGTTGAACATCAACCTAGGATTCAGGAGATCGCAGTTAGATTCCCAGTCAGGGCACATGCCCGGGTTGTGGGCTCAATCAATGACTCTCTCATCATTGATGTTTCTATCTCTCTCTCCCTCTCCTTTCCTCTCTCTGAAATCAATAAAGATATATATTTTAAAAATAAATAATAATAATAATAAATATGGATTTTTGACATGGAGTAAGTTTGGTTATCATACATATTTCTACCAAAAATAGCCTTGTTTTCTTTCTGCTAAATTTCCATTCTCACCTCATCACTCTCCCTAATAAAAATACTTCTTATGAAGAAGAGAGGAAAGATAACATTCTTCTCCTAAATATTATCACCATTCATTAGCTGTCTTGGAGAAAAAGTGTAATTCTTTCCCATCACATATTTACTTAATGCTACGTAGGCTCAAGAACACTTGAGATAAACTTGATTGGTTTTCTCTTGTTATCAACCCCTGAAGTTCAGTATAAGAAGCTGAAAAGCTGAAAAAGACCTAGAGAAATTCTGCTTAAACTACATTTAGCAAAACTAAACCAATAGGTTTAGAAGCAGAAGACCATTATGAAGTGACCTTACTTGTTCAAAACATACAAGCAAACCTAACATGAATGAGTTAAAATTTTTTCATTTAAGAATATCTGGACACTGAACTGAAAATTTCTTCAAGGTTTGTCTTCAACTTACCTGGCAAGTCCTACAGGTTTGATGTGATACCTACAGAATGCCAGTTTAATTCAAGAGTGTATTTCAATAAATACTTATTAACTGCCTACTATATGCAAGATCCTGGGAAATGCACTGCAGATACAACTGACTAAATGCAATACAGGGAATATAAACTAACCTACCTTTTTTTGAATATCAGCAGTATGCTAAGAATTATTCTGAGCTATGATCTTATTTTCGATCCAAAATAGGATCGAAAATCCTAAAACAGGATTCTGAACCAGTTGGTTTAGAATATTGGTCTAATAAATATTGTCCACATTATACATTGCTGACAATAACAAATTCTTAAATATTTTGATTACTAGAGAGAAAAGTGAGAAAGTATAAGTTCAACAGAAATCCATTTTCTAAATGAGAACACAATCATGAGATCCTGAACAATGGGTTGAACATTTTTGTCAGTCGTATACTTTTCCTAGTCCTAATTTGCACCTAATAGATTTGTTGTGAAGATCAAAATAAATGAAATGTATGGGGAATTTGTGAACTCAAAGCACCATACAGATGTAAAGTGAAATAATTATTATTTGTATAGGTTTTTACACACAGACATTTACAGGGTCAACATTTAAGGAGCTCGTAGTGTACAAAGCTGTATCTCTTCTTCCAGAAAACATTGAAAATTGGTCAGTTTCTAGCTTTTTACTGTCCCACAGCTGATCTGAGTGAACTGTAACTTTTCCAAGATAAAGATTATATTTTGCCCTTTATTTCTGGTTTTCTTTTGCTTTTTTTCTCTCTATCTCTATCTCTTTTTTAAAATATACACCCTCCCTTCCTCAAGGAGCCTAATAAACATTATTGTTGTTGTTATTTTTATTATCTTAACTTTTGCTGCCAAACCTTGAACTCATCTAGCCACCTCTTCATATTACAGATGAAGAGATGAAAACCACATGAGGCAATGTCATTCAGAGACTGACAAAGATAGAGAGTGGCAAAGATAAAACTAAAGCCCAGATTTCTAAATCCTTTTCAAATATTTTTTCTGGAGCATTTGGCCCAAGAGGAAATAAATAAATTCAAGTTTTGAGTATTCCTAAGCTTTGGACTCTGGGAAAGTTACATTAAATAGGCTTTGTGTTGGATGATTTTGCCCATTTATAAGCTAATGTAAGTGTTGTGACCACATTTAAGGTAGGCTAGGCTAAGCTATGATGTTGAACAGGTTAGGTGTATTAAATGCATTTTTAACTTAAAATATTTTCAGATGATGATGGGTTTACTGGGATGTAACATCATTGTAAGTTGAGGAGAATCTGTAGTTGAATGCATGTATTATTAACTCATTCAGCTATAGAGAAACCAAAGCCAAATATTTCTCTATGCACATTTTCCTTTGACTGTTTTCAACATAAGGAGTCATTATGGTGAAATGTTGAGAAAGTTTCTTTATATCCATTTACTGACTTCTAACTTCAGAGAGGGTATTTTTTAGTTAAAATTTTCATTTGGTTCTCTTCTATAATTCTTTGCCAAAATTTTCAGTTATGTCTTTTAATTCCTTAAACATATTAAGCACAGCATTTAAAAATAAAAGTCTGATAAGTACATTATCAAATCCATATAGGTCTGTTTCTATGAACTGTTGTTTATTTTGGTTTTGGGTCATATAGTCTTATTTTGTTATATGCTTGGTTATTTTTAACTGGGTGGTAGAGATTATATAAGGAGACTTTTGGAAGAAATTTTAAGCTTTTAATGATATCATCTTTCTCTAAGGATAGTTCTATCAAGTAGCTAGGCTTGAGGCACTAGCTATCTGAAATCACTGTAAATCCAACTATAGATTAATATGTTTCAAAGATGAGGTTCAGTCTCTATGAGGGCTTATCTAGTATTAGATTTGGCAGTCATCTTAAAGGGAAAAGTAGTCCCCAATATCAAGCTCAGTTTTCTGTCTTCATTCCTCTTCCAGTTTTCGTCCCACAATGCCTCACTGAGCTGTTATTGCTCCAGAATAAAACCAACAAGTTTTAAAACATTTTTCCGAATGCTCACAATTGTATATACTTACTTTAGTATCAAACACTACCTGAACAAAAAATATTTAATTTGATAGATTTTTGTGTGATTTTCAAAACACCTTGTATCATATGATTCAAAAGTGTAATTTGGATAAGCCTTAGTCTACTTTTCCATATTATTCTTCATAATTTTTTAACAATTTTATATCTAGCAAACATGAGAAAATCTTTCATGAAATTTCAAAGCCTTTGAACTTTCTTGAAGTGTCACTATCCACAGGAGATTTGTTGTGTTCTGTTAACTTGCTGTCTTGATCTTATATTTCTCCTGCCCAGACTCCTCTATTATCTCCTCTCTTGGGCAACTCTCAATAGCAACTCTGCTAAGATACAGTGAAATAACTAGAAAAGACTAATTTCCTGAATACTTTAGAAAGCATTAATCACCACCCTTTATTAATCCTCTGTTGGCACACACAAGAGTTCATTTTAAATTATAAGAACATTTTATGTTTAGTACAGATGTTCTCCAGAAGAATTGAAAGAGATTTCCAAGTCTTATATTACAAATTAGAAAGCAGATAGACATTTTTAACCTGATAGGAAAGCAAAAATACAGAGGAAATAAATGACAAGGTCTTACCAGATCAACATCAAAACTAGCAGCACTAAGCAGACCTGCTGATTTTTACCTTAGAATGTAACCATAAGAGGGTAGAAATGTTTACGTGAAATAAACAGTAGGATGACCAGCTGGGAGAAATAAGATGGCGGCGGCGGCCGCAGCTGCACCCGCCGCCTCCCGCAGCCACATCAAAATCACAACTAAAACATAGAACCACCAGCACTCAGAGCCTCCTGAGACCTGGCTGCACAGAAGCCCCACAACCAGGGAGCTGAAGCAGCACCGAGAGGGGGAGGAGGGGCGGAGACGCGGGCGGATCGGGGCTGAATCAGGGAGACGCGGCCGCGGGCCCACACCCGGTGCCTCGGTTAAAACCCGGGAGGGAATCTCGGGGTGGGGGTTTCCCGGAGGAGGGAGGGGTCCCAGCCCCACGGCAGGCCCCCAGCCCAGGGCTCCAGGCCGGGAAGAGAAGTCCCCACAGCTTCAGGCTGTGAAACCAGCGGGGACTGTGGCTGAGGGTCGCGGAGGCTGCGGGAGCCCCAGCAGCTCCTCCTAAAGGGCCCGGCACGGACTCACTCGGACGCTCCCTCTGAGCCCAGCGCCGGGCAGCAGCCTGAAAGGACCCGGGACACTCGGGGGGAACTAACCTGCCTGAGATCCGGGCGAGAGGCGGAGGGCGGCTTCCTCCCAGGCAGAGGGGCTGGCAGAGGCCATGGCTCCTTTGGTGAGTCCTCCCCGCACACAGCCAGCAGGCAGGCGCCATGTTTGAATCGCCAGCACCTGACTCGCACCTTTGGCCCCGCCCCATGATTTCCGGAGGCCCCGCCCCTCCCCACCTGCAGCTCCTCCAGGCCATTTCCAGGGGCTTTTCTGTGCAAGTGGACTCTCGAGCCTCATGCTTAGGACTTTCCTAAAATCTCTCAAACAAGCAGCAGCGGGCCCCATACGGCTTGATAAGTAGCCCCAGGCCTGGCACTAGTGGCAGCCTGCATTGGGTCATAGCTTCCCCTCTCTTGGACACCTCCAAGCCCAGCACAAGTAGCAGCCAACTACGGTTTGCTGTGTAGCTCATGCTGGGTGGCCCTGGGCAAGGCACTGGCAGAGGCTGACTTTACACCTCAGGGAGGCCCCAGAGACAGTGCACCTGGTGGTCAGACTCAACCACGCTGGATTACAACCCTACCACATCCACGAGAGACACACTCAAGGGGCGCACTTGGTGAACACCAAAGCTCCACTAAAGTAAATCCTGCTCCATAGGGGTGTCTCCAGCACAGCAGCTCTTTGGCTGTAGTTGCAGCTGGTCCTCACAGCCCGTTGGCCTGGAGGTTAATTCCTCCCAGTGACGAAACAGCAACCAAAGCTAATCTACAGCAGAACAGCGCACACAGCCCACACAGGGGAGCACCTAGAAGGCCCAGCTCAGGTGACTGGGGAGGCTAAGCCACTGGATCTTACAGGACACCTACTACACAAAGCCACTCTGCAAATCCCAGGAGACATAGCAGTTTTACCTAATACATAGAAACATACCTGGAAGCAGACAGAATGTGGAGTCAAAGAAACATATCACAAAGGAAAGAACAGAAGAAATGTCCAGAAAAGGAACTAAATGAAATAGAACCAAGCAAACTAACAAATGCAGAGTTCAGAATTTTGTTTATAAGGATTCTCAATCATATTAGTAAGAGTATTACGAAAACAACTGAGACCATCGATGACCTAATAAAATACCTATCAGAAATGAAGGCTACATGAACTGAAATGAAGAATAATTTACAAGGAATCAACAATAGAGTAGAGGATGCTGAGAATCAAATCAGCAATTTGGAACATGAGGAAACAAAAAACACCCAACCAGAAGAGCAAAAAGAAAAAAGAATCCAGAAATATGAAGATAGTATAAAGAGCCTCTGGGACAACTTCAAGAGGCCCAACATTCGTATTACTGGGGTACCAGAAGGAGAGGAAAGAGAACAGAAATTGAAAACCTATTTGAAAAAATAATTACAGAAAACTTCCCCTACCTGGGGAAAGAAATAGACTTACAAGTCCAGGAAGCACAGAGGGTCCCAAACAAGAGGAACCCAAAGAGGCCCACAGCAGGACACATCATAATTAAAATGCTAAAGGTTAAAAACAAAGAGAGAATCTTAAAAGCAGGAAGAGAAAAGCAGTTAGTTAATTACAACTAACTGCTGATTTCTGTCAGCTTATTTCTGAACAGAAACTTTGCAGGCCAGAAGGGAGTGGCAAGAAATATTCAAATTGATTAAAACCATAGAACTACAACCAAGATTGCTCTACTCAGTAAAGCTATCATTTAGAGCTGAAGGTCAGATAAAGAGCTTCACAGATAAGAAAAGGCTAAAAGAGTTCATTGCCACTAGACCAGCACTACAGGAAATGGTGAAGAGTCTTCTTTAAGAAGAAGCTAATGAACAAAAGACTAACTAAATAGTTCCAGAGACACTGACGCATGAAATAGACGATCATATTTCAGAGGAAAGAGGGAAGGGGGGTAGAAGGTGGGAAGAGATTAACCAAAGAAGTTATATGCATATATGCATAATCCATGGACACAGTCAATAACGGGGTGAAGGCCTGGGAGCAAGGGGTCAATTGGGGGGGGGGGATGGAACACCTGTAATACTTTCAACAATAAAGATAATGTTTTAAAAAAAAGATGACCAGCTAATTATATCATTCCCATTTTTAAAACTTTTTCCTCATTGTCTCAGTTACTTGAATAGCATAACTTTTCCCAATCTTGCAAACATGATCAGAAACTGTGTATTTTTATTTTCTTTCTAATGCTAACCTGGACCTCCATGCAGCTACAACTGGAGATTAGTTCTTTCTCTACATCCCAGGTTCCTACCACAGTGACTGGCCAGTTCATTCAGTAATTATGTGAAGGATGTGTATTTTATTTATTTTGATTGTAATTTGTAAATTTTATATAATCCTTGCAAGGTGGCAAAAAAGCTCTTTTTGGTAGGTGTAATCCTTGTTTGGTAGGTGTAACCCATATCCCTTCCTTGTGATATTTCCCTCTAGTACTCTTTTTTCTATCTCCGGCCTTCCCTTTTTTTCTGTCCCTGTTTAGAAATCTAGTTACCCTAATTATAAGCTATCTAATATAGAAGGAGAATTCTTTTAATGAAGCATCATTTTTAATGCCTTATCTTCATTCCAGAATTTGCAACAATGGCAGGATTTTTATAGAGGCAGCAACCACCACATATATTTCTATAAAGGGAATACTAAAGCCAAAGGGCAGCATTTAACATAGAGAAAAGCCAACATTGCAAAATCTCCTCCAAAGGCGTATCATCAGTAGTATGGAATGTGGAGGGGACTCTCAGAGCCTGGCATAGTGTGGCAGGGTTTAAGTGCCAGTTATGCTTGTGGGTGTCAGAGGTCACTTCTTGATCTGTAACTGAAAAGTGGAAGATGACTCTTATGTCTTTGCTACTGATGTGAACAAAATGTCATGGAGGGCGATGGAGGAGGGACTGAGTAGGTTGGTAAGAAAATAACTCTCCCAGCCTCCTCTTCTTCCCAATGTTTGCACAAGCTCAGCTTTGTAAGTTGCCCAAGGACATGGACTTACTTCACAGCAGGTGCAAACATTCAAGATTATAGTGAGACCTCAAATAGTTTAGGTGGCCAATCTAAATTCTACAATCTGCCAACCTGACCTTGTCCTTTCTTCAGGTGTTTATGTGATCCTGGAAAGGGAAATATTTCCATTACATAAAATAAATTACAAAAGTAATGTACCCAAATCCCATAGTATAATGATAATATTGCATCTCTCTCTCTCTCTTTTTTTTTTTTTTTTGCTATAGTATAACAATTTCAGAGCAGCATAAAATGTTGGCCAGGGTCAGGAATTAACAAATCTTAAATGTGAGCATTTTGGGTCTTTCATTTAGTTAATTCCATTGAAAATCTTTATGTCATTGGTGCTTTTCAGATACATCATGATTATATGTGTGTTTGGAGATGACTTCTGAGAGAGTAGAATATGGAAAAGAAGCCTTTGAATCCAGCTGTGACATTTGATATATACCTAAATTTTGTAGATCTTATATGCTGATTTCTGCTCTGTCTGGTTGGTATGATAGGCTAAGTTATTTTTAAAGGTACATCTGTTATTTGTAATTAAACTTAATTTGGGTTTCTTAGGAATTTCTCTTTAAAAATGTCTTCTTTCCAGATCATATCTACTCTAACTTTTGTTATATTTGTAATAGAAGAACAAAGGATTTTAAAGGCAAGATCATCACTTTAGAATATATGAATGCTCTCTGTGACCTACCATTCCCTTGATGATAGGAGGGGGGGTATGAGATGCCCTCTCATTCTCCGAAGGTTCTCTAGGGAAATCTGTCATTCATAGCTACCTGGGCAGGATGGAGCAGGACACATACATTGTGACACAGACTATGTAGGAAAAAATAACTAGGACTGAACATGCAATGCCAGCATTTCAATCACCTCAGAAAGTCAAGATTTCATAGAGAAAAGCTTAAACATAATTCTCAGTAGTCATTGTAGTGGTGCTTGTTTTGCTTCTAAAACAGGTCACTGTTGGTGCCTACTTCTGAGTAGCTCATAACTTACTGTGAATGTCCACAGGCTTAGTCACATGGCCCACCCTCCTTTTCAGAAGAAAAAGGGGTGTGTCTGCCATGTTTACTACTGAGTCACTGTAGTCCTGACAACCTGTGAGCAATCAGTGATGGTGACCAGGAAGATGACTGCATTCTTTCATTGTTATGGTTTTCAGAAACTAGTAAACGTTGAAAACTTATTTTAGCTACAAATAAAACCCAAACAATTACATTTCTTTTTCTTCTTGAAGGTGTGTATATAAATGTACTGTTATTTAAGGACACACACACTTAATGATTCAAATAGGTATGGGGAGACTCAAGAGAAGTGTTCTCTTAATATCTAAGTAGGAATAAGCAGTAGTTGCCAGATAAGGTTCATTGCTAAGGAAACCAAAGTGGAATGTAGTTGAAAATATGACCACTGATGGCTTTGTATGACCCTTAGTTTGCTCACTTCAATTAAAGAATGCCCTGTGGCCTTACTACCCCTTAGTCATGACTCTTCAAATATAGCATATTTAATAACTCATAGTTTTATATGATGTTGAAATGAAGTTTTATGTGATGTTAAAATGAGAATTACAGACATGAAAATTAGATTTACAAAAATTGTTTCAAATTCTTCTGCACAGAGGATTTCATTATTCTCTCCTAGCAATTTCTTTATTTGTTTGTTTGTTTGTTTGTTTGGATCAGTGAGGACGTGTGGATATTTACTTTATACTTTGAGTTATAATCCAGTGCTTTACTCATTTCCTTGCTCAAATTGTTCCAGCTTTGGCCAGTAGGAGCTTTCACAGTTGGCCTTTGTGTCCCATCTTTGGGGGATTTTGCTATTGTTGCTGTTGTTGTTTTTGAACCCTTCCTTACTTTCCAGCACTCCAAGATGTCGCAGGCTCATTTTGTATATTTCCTACCCAGTCCCATAATCAGCCATTTTTCCAGAGCTTCTTGGTTCCTTTTATTGGAGAATGTTGTTAGAATCCTGTGTCTCCTTACTATGGAGGCGCTGTGGCTTTTAGGCCTTCTCAGTTGACAAGTCAAGGAAATGATTGTGTGGCACTAACCAGTATATGTACACATATCTATAAATATTTCCGTATGTGTTTATTTGTATCTATATTGAGCTAAACATGAACACATGTGCCCAATTCAGTACCACATGGATCATTCTATTCCAGGACCACATGGATCATTCTAGCCTTTCCCCTTTGCTTATCTGTAACCTTCTACTCTCAAAGTGAGAAACCAGACTCCCAACATCACCATCCATTGACTTAGTGTTCAATTCCAGTACACATGTACAGTGGCCTCAGAATTAACCCATAATCCTGTGAGACACACCTTTACTAACTAGAGTACGATGTTTATGTGCAGCTCCTTTGTCTTTAGTCTTACAGTCTCCATTCATTTCCAAAGTCACTTAGAGATCAGCAATCTTCCCTCTACTCCCTTTGGTAAGATTATTTCATACATTTATAATGTACATAGATTATTTTGCCATAGCTGTCATTCCACCCTGAGATCCCACAATCACCTAAATGATTTCTTAAAATTTTCATACATTAACAAAAGGATATAATGTTCACATTTATCTTAGTACACCAACCTAACTCCAAGGTAGGCTAGCATGCTTGTTCATAAACCTTCTCAAAGGCAGCAGGGACTGTAATGATGTTTCCTGGACTTGGGACTAGGATTTTTTTTTTTTTACTATATTTTTCTAAAAATACTGTATTTCTTTATTGTGGTAAAATATTTTCTATTTTAACCTTTTTAAGTGTACAATTCAGTGACATTAATTACACTCACAATGTTATGAAACCATCACTATTATCTGTTCCCAAAACTTTTTCTCAGAACAGAAACTCTGTGTCCATGAAACAATAACTTCCTATTTTCCCCTCCTACCAGCCCCTGGTAACCTCTAATCTCCTTTCTGCCTCTATGAATTTGCCTATCCTAGACATTTTGTGTAAGTAGAATCACACAATACTTGTCCTTCTGTGTCTAGCTGATTTCACTTTGCATAATGTTTTCAAGGTTCATCCATGCTGTAACACTATCACAACTTTATTCCCTTTTATGGCTGAGTAATATTCTATTGTATGTATATACATTCCACCTACCTGTTCTTCTGTTGATGGACATTAGGGTTATTCCCATCTTCTGGCTATTCTACACAACAAGTTTTATAAGTGTAAGTGTTTTACAAAGAAAGGAAAGTGTGTTGAACTTTCCCGAAATTCAAAACTTGGCTAAATTGTAGTTACCACTGGTGTGCGGCATTTGATGCCAAATGATAAGGAAATACGCTAGAAATGAATCACTGAATTTTGTGTCACTGGCATCATCAGAAGTGACTCTAGAGGCTCCGAAGTCTTACCTGAACAGGCAATATCCTTTCAGAAAGCCTTGCTTCTGTTGTTTGTTTGTTTGTGTTTGGTTTGGGTTTGGGTTTAGTCCAATTCTTTTTACATGGTGTGCCTTTGTCTAATTTTCTTTTCTTTCTCCATTTTTTCTCATGACTATATTATTGTCAATACAGTTGGGTAATTCACATTTCAATGGATGTACATAAATTATGAATTAGCACACCAACTACAACCATAATTTATAAATTGAGTTCTGCTAGCTGGCATAATTATTGTAGAAAGGGCATGTCTGTTTACTTTTGAAAGACACAGCCCACATCCACAGAGCTTTTGAGATGGTGGCTGAGAGCATGTCAGCATACTGAAGAATCAAGCCAAGGAAGGAGGCAGAATTCAAAGATGCCAGGAAGGAAGATGCCAGGAAGGAAGATGTGGCCGAGGCAAAAACCTTACTCCCACCTTCTTAGGGTTTGTGGCCCAGGAGGGCCTGAGAATTCAACTGACATGAGAGAGATGAACAGGAGAAAAGGGCACAGATTTATTTCCTTTAAGTTTCATGTGACATGGGGAGCCCTCCTAAGAAAACCAGAGACGACCCAGAGTATACGTGACAGGAAAATGAGCTTGAGTTGTGATTGGTAGAATTTACCTGTGGAATTTTCATGCCCCAAAAGCAACTTCTCTTTTCTCCTGAAATAGATTCTCTCTCTTAGTTAACAATATTTACTCTTCACCTAATCACCCAAGACAGACCCCAGGGAATTACTCTTGACTCCCTCCTCTTTCTCCCTCCCTGCTATAAATCTTACAGAGTTTGCCTTCTGTCATTATTTATGAAATTTCCCCCTACTCCCTATTCCTCTATTCCAGCTTGCATGGCTATAATGAAAGCCCTCATCACTCTTTGCAATACTTCCTGGAGATTTTGACAGGAGGACCCTTCCCTTGGGTGCTGTGCTATAGAGGGACGTGCATATCACAAACACAAACAATTGTTGGAGAGCATGGTGACTGTCACACAGGATGTGGCACTCAGTACTGGCCGTAGTCAACCTGCAATCCCAACATCCACTCTCATGACTAACACTGTTCAAGCCCCAGGGAAATACTTCTCCCTATCTCCTCTCCACATCTCTTTCTTCCAAACAAAAGGCAGTGTTTGAATGTCATGAAAGATGACAGTTGTACCATTGCATATTTAAGAGGAAAACACAGCTTCCTTCACGTTGCCGTTGCCCGGGAATTTAAGTGGTCAGGTATTTAGGTGAAAGGACAGACAAATTAACTAGCTTGATGTTGTGGGCTGAAATGTGTCTCCTTCTAAAATTTATATGTTGAACCCCTAACCCCCAGTATCTCAGAAGGTTACCGTATTTGGAGATAAAATCTTTAAAGAGGTAATTATGTTAAAATGGGGTTATGAGTGGGCCACAATCCAAAACAACTGTTGTCCTTCTAAGAGGAGGACATTTGGACACACACACACACACACACACACACACACACAAGACCATGTGCAGACACAGAAAGAAGACAGCCGTCTGTAAGCTAATGAGAGAGGCCTTAGGAGGAACCGGCAGTACCAATACCTTACTCTTGGTCTCTATCCTCAAGAACTATGAGAAAATAAGTGTTGTTGTTTAAGCCACCCAGTCTGTGGTACTTTATTATGGCAACTCTAGTGAGCCAATATACTTGCCAAGGTTCTTCCTCGCAGAAGCATAAAAAATATCAGCTCTCAGAAATGCCATTTTCTTGCTTCTCTGTGTACAATGTTCCAATATGGTTCCTATAGCACCTTTGGATTCTGGCCCTGGGTCTATACTTTAAAGGACTCTACCCTGGCCCTTTCTTGGCTGTGCCCTTCCTCACAGGCCTCATAATACAGACGGCCTAGATGTGCCTACCTGAAGCCTGTATCTCCTCCCATCCCCAAAGTCTCTGTCCACATAGCTCTGGGCCCATCAGCAGGGACTGAGCTAGCCTCATCCCCAAATCCTTCCTCCTGCAGATGGACTGTGTCCCTGTTATGCACACTCCTAAGCCTGAAAGATGGCCCAGAGCAGCTGTTTGCGGGTGATACAATCAGAGCTATACATGTAGGCTGCTATGTCCATGTGCAAGTGTGCAAGGCCCTCATGGTATAGAAAGGAGCTGGAAGGTGGTAAGAGAAGAGGGTGAAGTGAGGGGCTGGAGGCTGCAGGCTGAGGCCAGCCTTACTTGACCTGCAGTCTTCTGCATGGTTCTCTGAGAAGCCCAGGAGTCCTTGAATCTGAGCTTCCAGGCCCTTAAGAAGGTATATTCATCAAGATCAGAAGATAGGATGTATTTTTTATTTTGTGGTTTGTTAATATGATTTATAACCTTTATATATTTAGACTAATGATGCATAGGTCTTCATATCTTGCTTCAAATTCCACAAATATTAAGAGTAGGCTTGGTGGTTCTGGAGGGACTCACCAATTAGAGCAGTATTTGCCCCTGCCGCACATGGAGATGGAAAACATTTTTTTACTACTCTTGACTTCATATATATATATATATATATACACACACACACACACACACACATATATGTGCATGTATGTTTAGATATAATGTGTGAAGCACAGTATCAATTTTAATATTAGCAATGAGGTGGATATTAAAATTAAAGTTGCCAATAGTTGTGTTTTTATAAAATGTAATATGCTTTCATTAAATTTTTGAAAACTCAACAAAAAATTTGACTTGTCTAAAGAAGTTCGGTTTTAATTCTTATTGTCCTTTGTGTGTTTTTTTTAATTTTCATAGATTATTTTAAATAATTCAAAGTAAAATGTACACACATTTATTTTCTTTACTGTAACTTATAATTTTGACAAAAACATAAAGTTTTTGCATATTTTGATTGTAATTACATTTTCTGTTTTATTTCTTTAGAGTAAGTAAAAATTTGGGTTCTGATAGAAATAGAAAATGCAACATCGAAGTACAGAAAAGATATAAGAAGAATAAACTGATAAACAAAATAGAAACAGAGACATGGATACATGGAACAGACTGAGAGCTGTCAGAGGGAGGGGGAGCAGAAACTGGATGGAAGAAAGTG
Organism: Miniopterus schreibersii; assembly: GCF_964146895.1. Classification (NCBI taxonomy): domain Eukaryota; kingdom Metazoa; phylum Chordata; class Mammalia; order Chiroptera; family Miniopteridae; genus Miniopterus; species Miniopterus schreibersii. The sequence goes on along the minus strand of NC_138107.1, from coordinate 71,929,823 downwards.
AAAAGATTAGCCAAAACATATATGCATGACACACAGACACAGACAGCATTGTGGTGATAGCCAGAGGGAAAGGGGGGTGGGAGCTGGGTGGAGGTGGGCAAAGGGGTGGAAAATGGGGATGGAAAGAGACTTTGAGTGGGGTGATGGGAGCTCAACACAGTGTGCAGATGATGTTTTATTGAATTGTACACTCAAAACCGGTATGGTTTTGCAAACCAATATCACCCCAATAAATTTAATATTTTTGAAAAAGAAAGATTAAAAGTGAGACTAAAAGCCTTGAATTTGGTGAGAGAAAAAAGAAAAGAAATAGAAAATCTTCAAGAAGGAAGTCTGCATAGATTTTTAAAAACTAGAAACAGTAAAAGTGAACAGGTTTTTATTGAGCATGTCCCACATAAAATTTTTTAATATGGCATTACAAATTACTTAATTAGGATTTAATTATTGATCATATCAATAAAAATGAGTGAGGAAATTATTTTTATCAAATCTACAACTTTTGAAGAGGTCGTATGAAATCCCCTCAAATTCACATTCGTAACTAAATGAATCGCTAATTACTCATTGGAACAGTGTTACAGAACAGAGTTCATCTACCTGGCACTAGCAGAGCCACCCAGGAGAATGGGAAGCTAATGCCCCAAAGCCCCAACTTCCTGATCCAGGGTTCAGGTGGGTTTTTAAGGGTATGAGGGGCAGGTATGAAGAATTGCTATTGGGGGAGTTTTAATTGGAGGACCTTGGAGATTGGTCATTTATGTGAGGGGCATCAACACAGGATTTTCCTGGACAACAAACCCTCTGCTTTTGAGAGGGTTCTTCTGTCCAAGTTATGCTTATGTCCTGGTCCTTTGGTTGGGGGATGAGGGGGGAGAAAGGGCACAGCTAGACTTTAGTTCCAGGTGCAACTGGAGGTCAAAGTTCTCTCCCCTGCACATGCTTCAGTTGCATGACTTGCAGTTTTAATCTGTTGTCTCTGAAAAGCAACTCAGTATCTCCTTAAACAGCACAGGACCATGTTGAGCTGGTTCTGTAGTTAACAACCATAGAAAATATCTGTAGTCCTTCCTGACATTTGTCTTAGTGCCCTGCATCATCCACCAGACGGCTGTCCCCACTTTCCTTCCTTTCAACATGTTCTACGTGCTGCTGCTAGAATGGGCTATCTCACCTCTGTCATCTGAAAAACGCTTTAGCAACCTGTAACCATGTCAAGCGGAGTTGCCCAAGAGCACATACCATGTGCAGTTTATTACACAAGGAGAGATGAAAAGTTCTGTGGCTACACAATTTTGAGAAATAATAGGTACTACCATTTTATTTCTAGAAGACTTTTCAAAGACTTTCTTTCATAAGTCAATCCCCTGTCTGAATAGCCAAAAGGGAAATATATAAGCAATCTCCCAGCTGTTTCCACTGAGCACTTCACAGGACTGGTGCTCTTGGGAAAGTTAGTTGAAGGCTTCATTCCCCAGTGTGGCAGCCACTAGCCAAACGTGGCTGTTGAGAATTTGAAATGTGGCTAGTTTGATTTAAGAAACATTGTAAGTATCAAACACACTATTTCAAGGATTTAGTACAAAAAAAGAGAATGTAAGTATCTCAATAATTTTTGTATTGAACACATTTTGAAGCAATAATATTTTGGATATATTGGGCTAAATAAAGTATGTTGCTAAAATTAAATTTACCTAGCTCTCTTTACTTTTACAAATTTACTTTTCAAACACAGTGGCATAAAGTATTATATTAGTCTCAAGTGTACAGCATAGTGGTTACACATTTTTATAACTTATGAAGCGACCTTCCCATATGTCTAGACCCACCTGACACCATACATAGTTATTACAATGTTATTGACTCTATTCCCTGTGCTGTACTTTGTATCCCTGTGACTGTTTTGCAGCTGCCCATTGGTACTTCTTAATCCCTTCACCTTTTTCATGAATCCCTCGCCCCCCTCTTACCTGTGACCATCAATTTGTTCTTTGTATCTATGAGTTTTGTTTACTCATTTTGGTTTTTAGATTCCACATATAAGTGAGATCATATGGTATTTGTCTTTCTTGGTCTAACTTATTTCACTTAGCGTAATGCCCTCTAGGTCCATCCATGTTGTCACAAATAGTAAAATTTCATTTTTTTTATGGCCAAGAAATATTACATTGTATATATGTACTACATCTTCTTTATCCAGTCTTCTATCAATGGACACTTAGGTTGCTTCCATATCTTGGCTATTGTAAATAATACTGCAATGAAAGTAAGACTGCATTGCATATCTCTTTTTGAATTAGTGTTTTAGATTTCTTCAGATAAATACCCAGAAAAGGTATTTCTTCTTTCCTGGACCCTTCAATTTATACAGGACAAGATAAATTAAAAGTACATACAAGTATCTGAAGCACCATCGTAAAAAACATACCTATTGAACACCTCCCTCACTCCATTGGCGAAGAGCTATGCTAGGTGCCCTGGGAAATACAAAAATCCATTTCTCAACACTTTACAATTTAGTGTCCATGGCAGAAGAGATGCATGCAAAGATAAATGTAGAAGAATGAATGCTCTACATCCCCATGACACGTCTGCTTTTTAATGAGTTGACCTAGGCAACGTGAAGGCCAACTCTCCTGAACCTTTCTCACGTCCACTTTTTTGCAGCTCTAGGAAAGACAAACTAAGATACCATGGTGAAATCTATACAACTATCATTGTGAAGAACAGACCCAGATCCAAGAAGAAGAAAAAAAAACAGTTTAATAGTCCTGAGGATTGAACCCTTCCCTCTTAACACTTCTGCAAGTTTTTCCTGCTACTGATGAAAAGTCCAGTCTGAGGATGGCTGAAGGCAGGAAGTGCAGTGGTCTTGGTGGACGGAGTAGCGGGACATGAGGCAGAGTTTAGATTCCTATGCCAGGCAGAGTCTGGCTCATCCTGAAAGTGAAGGAGCAACAAAAATCTCTGAGCAGGAAAGAAACAGAATATACTTAGAGGATAATATCTATAGGAAGTGTGGAGTAGAACAACTCATTAGCTCTGCATCAACTATATTGTCTTAAATGAGCTGTTATGGCCTGGCCTGGGGACCTCTTCACTATTTACAACATTGTTTCTATTGAAAAATGTATTTTTAATGTCAAACAGCCTACAGGCAAACTTTTGGGAAGCAACTTGTTCATAAAATGAGCTTCTCCCCGCAGCATATGGGGTCATGAACCTCTGGATTCTTGTTAAAAAGTACAATCTCTTAAGTATTGAGAAGGACAAGCAAAGCAACATTGTCTTATTTCTGAAGAGAACAAAAGGTCAGTCAGAAATCTTTTCCTAAAGTGAGTGTTACTTTGATTCATTTTTCATGTGTCACCCTCAAATGGTGAAATTGGCATGGTACCTTCATTCTGAAGCTATTCATGCAGCGTGTATTGATTAGAGCCTATGTGCCAGGCATTATGCTAAATTCTTCATTCATGTTATTTGACTTATCCTTTACAATCCTCTAAGATAGGTATTACCATCCCTCTTCAGGTGAGGACATTGAAGCTCAGAAGGTTAGCTGAGCCCAAAGCCAGGGCATTCAACCACTGTCCTCTGTGTGCTCTGTGGGTCAATCCACCCTTAACCCACTTTTGTTTAGTCTCCAGCTCTTAAAAACAAGTCCCACTTAATTCAGTGACTGGCTCAGGCAACTGTGTTTAATCTGTGCTACTTTTCCAAATGGCTGCCACCCCTTCCACAGGAATCTTGTTCAAACACTCAAACATGACAACATTTTCTGCATGCTTTTCAAGTGTATCATTTTACATATTCAAAATTTCACAACAGCACTTAGCAGTAAGCAAACATTAACATCCTTTCATTGTGGATTGGTTAACTGAGCTAGAAAGAAGATGGATGTCAGGTTCTGGATGCAGCAGAGGTGAGAGGGGCCTCAGCAACACCAATAAATGCGGATGGACTCATGAGTGCACAGGAAGAAATCTACCTGCAGTGGCAGCCGGGACTTTGGGATCTAAGGGTAATTTCTCGGCTAATGAATTTGATTCCTTCCTCCTCTTCTTACTACTGAATCACAAGCATAAACAATTGCATTCATGAGTCCTCAGAGACTTACAGTCTCTTGCTGGGTGTCCTTTGGTGACAAATATCAGAATCATCAACAATGTGTTTTCTAGGTCAGAACAACACCCCATGTCCAATTAGTCCCAATTAAGGAATTCCATCCTGTTCAACTCTGGACCATGCAATGGCTCCATCAAGGCACATAAGGGACCTTGCAGAGGAAATGGATGGGGTGGAATGCTGAATCAAGCACTCCGTACGTCCTTAGGTCCCTCTTTTGAGGTGCAGCCCTTCTAGCTAACCTGCACAAAGCCACCAGGCTGTGGAAGCTCTGTCTAGAGATGTCTTCACTATATCACAACATCACAACCTGTCAGTAAAAGGCAAAAAGAAACAACCAAAATTCTACTGAACCACAGGTATGAAACTAGAAGTGTCCCCAGATGCCTTGCTCTGTAGCACTTTTCACACGTATTTTTTAAAAATGTATTGTCCTTGTACAACATTTCCTTGGTGGTTCCAAATTGATGTTTGACTACAGGTATGTACGTAAATATAATGCTTATAAACACACACACAACACAACAGTCACCATTTGTCAGACTCTGTTCTAAGTGCTGTAAACACATTTTTCCAGGGAAACCTCATAACCACACAGTGGCACATGGGTGGTGCCCCATCTTCATCTTACACATGAGGCAACTGAGGCAGAGGCGAGTTGTCAAGGGCAGTTGGGAAGTAGGGAGGCAAGGCTTGAGCCCGCCTCATTCTTAACTATCATACTCTACTGATGGCAGCTCCTGTATTGTGAAAAAGACTAGCTCTTTGATAAAATCTCTGCTGCGAAGAAGTTTGGCCTTCTGAGTTCAGCTTTCTTACTGACCGAATTAAATTACTTCTTTAATCCAGGTTATCTTGTGCAAGCTGCCTCATATGAAGTAGACAACGGCAGGGTAAGTGATTCCTGGAAAACACCTTTGCTCAAATTATCTATATATCTTGGGCTGATGTCCAAAATGCCACCATTATAACCTCAGTCCTCTGTGGTGATACTTTCCCTCCCCACCCTTTCCTGACTCTGTGCCCTTAAACTCTCAGCCTCTGTGTTCACATTTTCAAAATGAAAACAGTAATTCCTGGCTCATCACATTGCATTCAATGAGATAATCATTTCAGTGGTTAATACATGGTATTTCTAGAGACACCAACACCTCCAAAGAACTGAATATTTGCTCAAAGGAGAGGCTTTGCTCACAGAGGCTAAGCAAGAAGCTGAGGCTGGGTTCCTTCTGCAGAGGATGAGAGAAGACAGCAGACCCAGTCAGACACGGTGGAAAGGGGAGAGAGTTTCCTGACAAGAAATCCTGGGCTTTCCACCATCTGGGTCCAATGTCATCTAGCCTTTGAGTAGAAGAAAATGACTGGCTTTGAGGGCATCACATGTAAGATTTCATCTGGTGAGGAATCTACTTCCCCTCCAAACTGGAAAGGGCAACCTAAAATTGGGTCAGATGCCCATATTTATAAATTAGGGACTCACCCCAGAATGCCTCCTTTTCCAGTGGGTTAGTGTGAGCCAAGACCAGCACTGAGGTTTCCAATTTCATCACGGCCCCGGCCCTCTCCACACCACATCACTGGTACAAGGCCCTGTGAAAGTGGGGGTTTGGTGAAAATGGGGTCATGGCGAGCTGTATCCATCCCATCTGCTTTCCCTACTCAGCAGCAAACTAGCCAGGCAGCTTGCAAGGTGAAGCTAAAGGTTACACAGGCAGTGTAACAGAAAACACAAACCTTGGAAAGAAAGGAGAGAGCAGGTGACAGCAGGTGCGGGGAAATTAAGGGCACCACCGAGCCCCTGAACACATAATGATCATGTAGGCGTCTGCTTTATCTCTGCTAGGGAACACTGATAAATTATTAATACGATGCTCTGTGCAAATGGTGATGGAAAAGAGATCTATTTTTGCCTAACGAACTTAAGCAAGGGGCTTTTGCTTTCCAGTCTGAATTTTAAAAATATATTAAAAGCAAATATGTAAGTGGTACTTTATAAAGAAGGCAAAGGAACAGAGGTTGTATCAGAGCAAATGCCTCTGAGTAAAGTGAACTTTGAAAAGTGTTGTTCTTAATATTTAGCCCTACACCCCTAATCAACTTCAATCCTGGAAGATAAGTTTTACATTTTAAGACTAGAGATAGTTCATTCAATGAGTCTCTTTATTTTTAGAATAATGGGTTTCTATTCTTAGATTCTCTGACCTGGACTTAAAGGGACAGACAATATTAGATTCATTTCATCTAGTGTTGTTTTTTTCCCAGTGTTTGTAATTTAATGCTATTTTTATTCTATATGTGTTTTATTTTGTCCATTATTTTTTAATGGTCAACAACAAAAATTTACATTTCAGATCCTGGCTTTTTAAGAGAAATTAGATCGGGAGTTTGGGGCACACACTCCTAGACAGCAATGAATCAACTGTAGTCAAGAGAACCTGCCTGACTTCCTGGGAGTTGTGCCAGGGAAGGTAGCAGTGGGAGGAGAGGGAGGTTCGGGTGTTTCCTCCGCCAGCTTCCTTCCTGCCAGGTCGCTGTGGGTTGGCCACTTCTCACACAGAAGCCCACAGCTCCTGTCAGGCAACCTTCTCCAAACAGCTATACTCTGTGGGTTCCAGTGTTGGGGCCCCACTCTTACTAGCACCAGGGTGCTACACCGTCCTGTGTGGTTTCCTAAGACTCTGCCCACACTTGGTTGACTCTCCTGAAAATACCTGGTGGGACTGCGGAACTTCTTTTCTACCAGGACCCTGAGTGATAGTCATGTGAGCACCTGGCTACATACTTAGACGCTCAGCAGATGGTGATGCTGTTCCCTGACTCTGTAATCATGGTCAGCTTTCTGCAGTGTGTTAGGTGGCCCTGTTTCTTGCTCAGAAGGGGAAATAACCTGAAAAAATGTGATTCTGCATCTATAGCTACAAAGTGGTTTGGAAGGGAAATGCATGAATGAGTTCAGTCAAATACCCACTATATAAAGACCACTTTCATCAGGCTAGACATGACCTCATAAACTGAAACAGAATCTGGGAAATCAGAAGCCCTGGGACCATGAATCAGGTTGGCTTCCTGGGGGATGTGTGCATCCTGGGAGAGGAAAATGTACTCTAACCATCAGGTAGTAGGCTTGTGGTGGTCCTCAAGGTGCTGATTTGAGTATCCCCTGGGAACAAGTTAGAAGTGCAAACTCCCTGGACTACATGCCTGGCCTGCAGAACCAGAAAGTCAAAGTTGGAGCCCAGTAATCTGTGTTTTAACAAAACCTCCAGGGGATTCTGATGCACGTTGGAAGTTTCAGAACCAATGGACCTGGATAGTTACTAGAAGTAAGCGAAGCCAACAGGAAGGAGTCTTGGTAAGCAGTTGGCCTAGCCAGCAGTAAAGAATTGAGGAGCAGGTGAATTCAGAAACAAGGAAGCATGCTTGGGGAGTTCTGTCATTAGGGAGTGGGAATTGTACCCCAATATCACAGGGGCTGAGGTTGAAGTGAATTAGAAACCAGAGGACTGCACTGAAAATAAGAAGTGTGGGACCCTTGTGAGAAGTGGGACCCTCAGTAGCCTGGTTCTACCTTTAGCTTAAAAGAGCCACAAACCCTGTAACCAACACTGGACTCAAGATGAGGACTTGGGAAGCATGGGAAGTGACTCAGTGCTTCGGACTTGAGTTTTGACCAGGGCTTAAGAAGTCCCTCCTGCTTCAGAGCCACAATTAGTCTGTTTCTTCTCGTGACAACTCAAAGTTTTGCTTGTGGGAAGGGAGTGAATACAACAACTCCAGGCAGGACCTGACCACCACTCCTTCATGCCAGCCACTTGCTGGCCAGCTGGTTTTCTGTTTCAGTTCATCACTTTTCAAACTGACTTATGTATGTAGACTTGTGGTTTTGGGGCATCGGTATGTGGCAGGATACTTTGTGGAGATATTACTCTGTGTGTGTTCTCTGTGTTTGCTCCTTGCTTTGTTCCTAGGAATCATCCAGGCTCCTGGATGTCCTTGCTGTTGTGGGGCTGAGCAGAAGCAACATCTCTGTCTGACATCTGGGAAAGCTGATGTTTATTGAAGGGCAGGGAGAGAGGGCAGAGAAGGCAGGGAGTCGGTCATGGGCAGTGGTTTAAGCAGTGAGATGGGAGGGAGAGAATGTGGCCAAGTTAGGGAAACCCACAGCAGTGCCAGGAGGTGTCAGAACCCTGAGGGGAAGGCCCAACGTGCACAGAGCAACCACTACACCTTAAAGCCTTGGGGTTCTTGGCCTTTAAGAGAATTGTTTGCCCCCCAAATATGAACAGGAAACAAAGCTCTGGACCTGAGAGGCACTTTATTCCAAGGCAGTAGAAGGCTCACATAAACCAGAGGCTTCTCCTGGGCATAATAATCACCTGTTGGAGCTCAGACATCCACACCATAGCAGAGGTAGGACTCCACTCAGAAACACTGGAAAAGATGAAGCAATATCCTCAGTGTTCTCTTCATACCTGCACTAGGGCCTTTTCCTTGCAAGTAAGCATAATAGAAACTATGTTTCTAAAAATAAGTAATCCTAGTTCTTTAAGGCCCAGCAACTCATGTCCCTAGGAGAAAAGCTGGGAAAAATTTTTCTGTCACTCCCAGAACCCATAATTTCTCTCCCTGCCCTTTATTATGAAAAAATTTTATAGCTGGTAAAAACTAAAGTAGATCCATCAATTTCACAGCGCATACAAACCATTAGTCAATGACACAATATCCTGATGAATCATGCTACTACCCTGTCTGCATGAGAAATTTTTCCTCAAAGTGAGTTTTCATCGTGTACTCTTGCAAACGTAACTGCTAAATTGGGTGAGTCAGTTGTGAACATGCCACTTTGCTGCCAGATGTTAATCTGCACCTCCCTCCCTCCATGGACATTTGATATAATCTAAATGCAGTCACCATCCGGCTTGTGGTTGCATCATCTTTATGTAATAATATTTATTTCCATAGAAGAGATCATAATAATACACTGTCACCCCAGAGGTTACTTCTACAGCTTGTTAGGATCCATGAACCTTCAGCCTAAACGGGTGGGAACATATGATCTGTAACAGCGGTTGGCAAGCTGGAGCCAGAGGGTCAAACCTGTCCCACCACCTGTTTTCGCACAGCCATGAGCTAAGAATGGTTTTTACATTTTTTTAAGTGTTGGAAAAAGATTTTTTAAAAAAAATTTGTGAACATTAAAATTATATGAAAATAAAATGTCAGTGTCCATAAAAAGTGTTATTGGCACCACCCACCTTCATTTGCTTCTATGTTTATTGCCTGTGGCAGTCTTTGCAGTGCAACAGCAGATCTAAGCAGTTGGGACAGAGATCACATGGCCCGCAAAACCAAAAATACTCTATGGCTCTTTATAAAATTTTTTTTAATCAACTCCTGATCTATAAATTTGGAGTTTTCATCCTTTAAAGTTTCTGAATGAGAACAATATAACAATGGGAAGTTTAATAAAGAACTTGGAAGAGTTGACATTTTATTTAAGCAAGCACAACAGAGTTTGTGCATATAAGGTCATCATGTAAATAGGTGCAGCAAAGGAGATTCCTCCCTTCTGGATTGTTAATATTTGGTATATTTCCAATAGTATAGTGGTTACCAGAGGGAAAGGGAGTAGGCGGAGGCAGTTGAGGGTAAAGGGGTCAAATATATGGTGATGGAAAGAGACTTGACTTTGGGTGCTGAACACAATGCAATGTATAGATGATGTATCATAGAATTGTACATTTGAAACCTATACAATCTTATTAACCAATGTCACCCCAATAATTAAATTTAAAAATATTTAGTGTACTTTCTTTTTTTAAAATCTGTATACATATTTCTTACCTAACTGGTATTATACCATAACATGTAGGTAAATGTAGACTCTATAAGTATAATAGTATATCCATCTTTTAGTCATTTAATTACATGAATGGTTTTTATGTCAGTAAAAACCCTTTGAACACATGACTAAATGGTTGTATACATGAGAAGAATCATCTTACATTCTCTATTAAGACAATTTCTATAAAAGACTAATCAGGACATCTCTTCCTTGGAGTAGAAACCACAAACGAGGGCCTACAGAGGTCAGACAAGTAATGAAAGTGTGAGAAGGGTGTCAACTGAAATAAAAATGTTCTCTTCCACATTCTCCTGAAATGCATGGCCTTCTCAGTGTATATATCATTTCTTTACTTTTTATGGAGATGTATAAAAAATTCATGTTTTTCAGTTATAAGAAAAGCAACAGCACAAGAAAGATGATAAATGGCAACTGAAAATTGAGCTCAGTAACGGTTAAGACAAAAGGGAGTGATAGAAATTGTAGCAAAATGGACACTATATTACTCAGCACCTATGCCATGTGGCAACATCTAGCATTTCTAGGTTATGCAGCATTATCAAGAGTATTATCAAAAAAGTTGGACATGTTCAGTTTTGTAAAATTTCCGTGTTTTTAATTGCAACAATTTTTTTTTAAAATATATTTTTATTGATTTCAGAGAGAGGAAAGGAGAGGGAGAGAGAGAGATAGAAACGTCAATGATGAGAGAGTCATTGATCGGCTGCAGCCCCCAACACGGGCATGTGCCCCGACCGGGAATCGAACCCTGATCGCCTGGATCCTAGGTCGACGCTCAACCACTGAGCCACGCCCGGCCGGGCTAAATGCAACAATTTTTTTAATTAGACACCATATTGGCTAAATCTATGAAACAACAATTTGCAGTTTCTTGTGATGCTTGGCAGCTCCAAGGTCCAGACCACAAGCCACCAGATAGATCTCTATGTTTAAGGACCCATTAGCTTGGTCAATCAGCCAGATTTTCCCAAGACTGTCCTTATTGTAGCACTGAATGTCCCATGGTTCAGGAAAGTACCTGAGTCCTGGGCAACTCTGGAAGGTTAGTCACCCCCAATCGACATTCACCTGACTGTAATTTGTGTGTGTTTTTAAATTTGTTCTACACACACACACACACACACACACACACACACGAGGCTATTTATTTTCAAACTTATGATAAATTATTGGCTTTGGGGATTTTTTTTCTTCTTATTTTACTTTCTGCTTAGCAGCTTTGGTTTCTGATAAACAGATCAGAATGTTGAAAGATTTGGATTGGTCACAGATGTTACATTCCATTTCTGGATGCATTCATCAGCTATACCTGCAAGTCACATTCACTAGCAAAACCAATAAAGAAACTCTATCACACATGGAGAAATTGACACCAGACACAGATAGCATTCTCTTAGTAAATAATCTCTCCTAGGTCAGGCACTGAAATAGAAAAAAAAATTGCAAGAGTAGTAGAATTGCTTAACATCTATTCTATCTATTATAGGTGGAGCTGAATTAGGGTACTAAACAGTTTAAAAAGGGTGGCTTCATTGCATGGAGCCAGTGAAATGGTTGGAGAAGTAAGAGAATCTATCTTTCTTCTTATAAGGAGGTGCCCTTGTTCAATAATGGTTCTACCCCCTACCAATCAGTTTTGTAATGAATGCTAGGAATTACCTAGCTCTATATCCACTCCAGGTCCCTTTAAGAGTGCTGAGGCTAAAAGGTAAAACTGCATTTTCCAGGTGTGACTGCAGTGCTGTTCTGTGTATGATTTGTGAATTCCATATTAGATGCACTCACACAAGGCTTCGCTTCAGAACTGAGTCACATCGGGGGAAAGGCAGGGTACAGGACACCACGTTACTGGTGCGGACTGTAGCAGAGAGGTGTGCACCTGCACCTGGAGGCTCCTTGATTCGGTAGCTCCCTGATCAGCGTAGAAGTAACAGCCTTACTGGCCTGATTCTACCATGTGGCTTGGGGCTCATTCTTGGCAATGAAGCCTAGATCCATTCCCTCTCATCTCCTAACAGTTTAGGAAGTATCGATACTCCCTAGCAAATACCGTTCTGCTTATGCCAGCCAGGGAAAACTGTTCTCTGCAATAAGAATACTGATTAATATGTTGAATTGCTCATTTTAAGCTTTCTTAAAGCCTCCAACTTTAAAAGTATTAAAACTAGAGAAATGGATAGTACCACATTTCTTCTGAATTTCTCTAGAGTCCATGGGAAGAGACTGGATACAAGAAAAGGGAAGAGTTAAAAATAGCTTAAAATAATAAAGCTTGGATTATTGAATCATCAATGGTCATTTTACATTTTCTGATTTTTCCTCCTAAGGATTACTGGTTTAATGTCCCTCTTCCCTCCTAGGCTATAGAATGGGGCCATGTTGTCTAGTCAACACTTCTTGTGTGATATCTAGCATACTCTGGCTTATAATAGATGCACAACAAACATTGTGTGACAGTCTAAAGAGGTAGAGGCAGGTAATGAAAATTTCAATGTAGGATGTGTATCTGTTTAGTATTATTAATAGTTACCATTTATCAAGCAACTCCTAAGAGAATGGTATTAGGCTAGTAATTTTACATATATTATTTCACCATTCTATAAAGTAGGCTTTATTACCTTCATTTTACATGTAAAGAAATTGAGTCTCAAATAAGTCCAGTAAGAGTCATAACTAAGGATTGTGTTTTTATTTAAACCCCAAACTCTGATTTCAAAGCCCATAATGTGGTTTGTATTATACCCTACATGTACAGTTTTAGGGTTTCAGGGCCTTTTCAGGAAGCTATGAATCTCCTCACAGTGGCTCAATTGTATAGGAAACCCAGAGCATCTACAACAGCTTCTTGAGCCTATAGGAAATCCTTTTAAGAAGATTCCTGACATTTGGATGCATCTATGTATGAAAATACTTTTTCTTGTAGGCGGCTTCTCCTTTCCACTCATAGGGTCCTACCTGGAAGTAGGGAGACCTACCTACACGTGTCCTACTAGAGGCTAAGGGGAAGGTTGTCTTTACTCTCAAAATGCCTTAATGGTCCTGCCAACCAAACTCTGAGGACACCAACACTAATTTTCAATGCAGGAATTCTAACAGAGATAACTCATTTTGCCCAAGGGTTGTTTCTACAGTCATAGTCACCTTGAGAGCGCCTTTGGACTCAACTTAAAAACCCCTTTTAAAAGTCAATGTGACACAGAAGGAAATTAGCTGGTTCTGTCACACTTTATTATGCACTTATATATTTATATATTCATTCAACAAACATGTGTATAGCCTCGACTGCCTGTAAGACACTGTGTCAGGAGCTCCGTTCAAATGTAATAGTTTTATCCCTCCAATCACTACAATAAAACTAGGAAGGTTGAAACATGCTGTTTTGTAGTAAACATTTTGGTTGTTTCCATCTTTGGAAACCTTGAATCCTGCTTACATGACTGTAAGAAGCAGTTCCTTTCTTGTAGAAACATTTGGACGAAGTGTAGTCTTAGACATACATGTACCTTGAACTTGAATGTAACTCATCACCATCCAAATTGATATGTAAGTGTCCCTTAGCTACATATCAAGTCACACTAGTTCAAAAACATACCCATGATATAAAAAAAAAATCTAATATTTAAAATGTAATGTATAGTCTCTTTGTTTCCTCGGGTTTCTTAGATCCTTAGATCTCGTTACATTAACAAAATTTTGCTTCTATCCTGCCCTGCTCATCAGAGTGCAGGCACTTACATAAAGAAAAGAAAATGCCAACATCCAGCAGATTTTAAATGGGATATTTTCGCTGGAGCCACTTTAAACAAAGACCGATTTCCCCTGACCTTTTCTCCCAACTGTCCTCCTGAGATGACAACTCGGACTCCAGCTGATGATTCATTATGGACTCGAGTCCAGGTGTAGAATACGCACAAGCCAGGGATCCAAGCTCATTATAGTTATACCTGCAAGGAAAAGTCACTGCAGTTCAAGGTCTATTAGGAAGGTTATAACTTTCCCATAAAAATTTAGCTTTGGGCTAAAATACGGCATATGAATTTCTAGTCCATAAGTACCGTAAAATCAGAAAGCTCAGTTAAGTACTCCTAAATCAAATGACTGTTAATTGGCAGAAAATTGAATTTTGATGTTTTTAAACTTCTTGCCAAAAGCTTAAGAGACATTTCAATGTTTAAAAATATAGTGAAAATATAGTGTAGCAATTAGAGTAAGGAATCTGAGAAGTCAATTCATGTTCGGCTTCCTGCCACCCCCCTCCCACCTGCCTGACTATGGGCGACACTTCTTAAACACGTCTGCCTTAATGTTTCTCTAAATGAAAAACAGCAATATTTCCCTTTTCCCAGAAAGTGTCGAGGAGCCACTTTAATGACTAAGCCTCCTTTCAAGTTCAATAATTCACTCTCCTAAGGAAGGAGGCCAACACAAAGTCTTCCATCTCCCAGGTCCTCGCTGGTCACTGAGCACAGGCACACCCAGCCCTTGGGGAAACAGGAAGCCACCACGCTACTCTTATTCCAGTCTGTCTGGAGAATGAAAGGAAATTTTCCTTTTGCTAATTCCCAGCAGAGAAGGGTTTGTGCCTCAAAGAGAATAAAGGATTTAACAGTTTTACCCACCCAGGTTTGAAATTTAGTTCCCACTTTCTAGATGTGTGGACTGTTTTCTGGTTTGTGAGGTCAGGATTACTGTTTGTGAGGAATGGACAAGATAGCAGACGTGAGGTGCCCCCGGCAGAGTGGACAACCAATGGCAGGTGCAACAGTGCACACCCTGTGAAGAGTCCAACCCTGTAGCAATCCACCGACCAAGCTTGCTGGTCTTCCTAAGCCTTGAGGAGGCCTCCCAACCCAGGAAAATCAGGTTCACGCAGGCAGCGGGCTTTCACCCTCATGCAGAGAAGCAAAAGGAATGATTTAGGTTCAGAAAATACACTCAGACATTGCTTTGGAGAAGATGCACCAGGAATAAAGGGCATTTTTCATATCCTGGGAAGATAATATCAAGATCTGTCAACCAGTAGCATGATTTTCCTTTTCCTAAATAATTAGTTTTAATAGTGATTTCTAATATAAATTTGCTTATTTAATGGGAATACAATCTGCAATCTGTGTTTCTTATTAATACTCAAAGGAACAATAATAGTCAAAGCTCGGAAAGCTTATTAAGACTAATACCCAAATGTGGTTAAATGCATTAAGAAGCCTTAGTAAAGAATATGCACTATCGATCCCACCCACAGTCTTGGCTTTTGCAGAGGATCTATTAGGGCACAGCGTGTTATCAATGCAAATTAGTCCCCAATGTGCAGCTCTCTTCCATCTTGAAACGAAGCAGCAGGAAACTGAATCTGAAATAGTCTAGAAATTGCTCAATAATTATAGCCTTTTTCTTCCTTCCATGTTTCATATAACTTACTTATATAGGGTTTTTAATATTCTGTGTCTTATGTGCAAACAACAGTTTCCAAATTGGTTAAAAGATATAATAAAACATATTTTTTCATATAGGTCAAAATAGTACTTTATCTATTTAGGGGCCCAATGAAGATAAATAATAGATACCAGGCCAAGTTAGATACAAATAACATTTATTATGTTACTGAATCTTCATGGTCCAACATTTTGTTTATCAAGAAAACTTCTAGACTATTCATGTATAGAAGAACCCACCTTTCCTGCTAATAATTATAATTTTATTTCCTGATGAGCAACCCAACAAAAATATTTTTAAGCACCTTCTTCTATAGAGCACTAAATAAGGTTTGTTTTTTTTCTTTCTCAGTAGATTTTAAAAATTGAGGGGAAATTCATAGGATACAGAATTAGCCATTGTAAAGGGCACATTTCAGTGGCCTTTAGTACATTCACAGTGTTATCCAATCTCACCTCTATCTAGTTCCAGAGCATTTTCATCACCTTCAAAGAAAACTCCTGTACACATTATGCAGTTATACCCTATGCCTTTATACCCACCCCATCCTTAGACCCTTGTGACTACCAAGGTTTTAATGTTTTAAGGCTTCTTACAACCAATTAATTAAAAAAAAGAATTTTCTATGTCTTTATCATGGAAACAATAGCCATGACCTGGTAAATTTGGAGGTTCCTGGGCCTCTGCCCAAAGATATCCAGTACAATCATTCCTGACTATCAGCCTAGATATCATTTCTCCAGACCTCTGACTACACTAGGGAGCTTTCTCTGCCCCTAATACATACCTTCAGCCTAATAAGGTGATGGAGATGTAAAGAGAAAGCCCCTTTGAGAAGATTCCTCTGATGGGAATGGCAAGACAAGGTGCGGGGGGAGTCAGGTCAGGGAGTGTTTGAAGGAAGATGTAGTATGTCTATATGCTGGACTAGAGATGTGTGTAGTGAGGAAGCTTCTATCGAAGAGTCCTACCGAGAAGGAGAAAAGGGAGGAACCAGGGAGGGAAGGAGGGAGGGAAATTCACAAATACAGAACTCACAAACAAGGAGGACTCTTTTTCTATATTTGCTGCAATTTGTTAAGACTGCTGTATCTATCCTCATAAACATCTCCTCCAACAGAATTCTCTGCTGTCTGGTGGAGTTCGACTGCTCATGTGGATTTTTGTGGGTCCAGCTAAAGGCAAGTTTGGTTGGGGATACATTTATTTGGTTTTACTGGCTCACCGTCACTTCCTTGTTAATACTAGCTTCCCTGGTATAGGAATGGCTTCTAGGAGCAGTCCTCCTCTCTACTGGGCCAACCCAGCCAACATCATGACGTAAAAGTACAGGACCAGAGGCTGCATGACCTATGAATGTTCCCTGTGGCCTCTGGCACCACAAGTTTACCAGCAATGGAGGAGAAACACTCTTGAAACACACAGAGCCAGAAGCTGCTCTGTGGGAAATTTTCCCAACTATCAGATGTTTAAAATTTTAAGTGGAAGATTCAGTTTTCATGATGTAGTGAAATTAGAAATTCTCTCTTGTTCAGAACATACTTGATAATGCCATATATGCAATAATCAGTGGGACATTTCTTTAGTTTTGTTCTTTAACAGTTATTATGTGAAATAGAATTACGGAGAACGTATATAAGAAATTAAATGTTTTATTCATTCCAGTTAACAATAATAAAAAATAAATTTCAATTAAATATACTAGGAGATTGGATAACCTTCCTATTTTACTCATGGAAAATTGTTTTTAAAAGTCATTATCATATGAGAAGAAAAATCAAGAGTATGAAGCTAAAATAGGAAGAAAGTACTATAAAGTTGTGTCAAGCAGTTAATTAACATTACATTGTTTTCTGGATTCTATGATGCTTGTGATACTTATATTTTTAAATTAGAATTTGTTAATTCTTTTCTAATTCTAAATAACTACTTTCATAACCACTTTCATATACTGTTTTTTAAAGAAGATTTACAGAATGGTATAACCTTAAGGTCCCACAAAACCTGGATCCATCCCTAATGTGAAGGATCCCCTTAAAAAAGTATCTTTACTGCAATGTCTCTAGAAGGTTAAGTAAAAAGAAATCTAATACCTTAATCTCCTGCAATCTTTATTCCCCCAAAATGTGCAAACAGCTTATGAAATAACTTTTCAGAGAAGTCACCACCCGTGGCACACCAGTCAACCGACCCAGACAGAGGCTTCAGCAAAACTAGGAGCAGGTGGTATCACTGGTCTTCAGGTAGGTGCTTGCCCTGAGACCCAGAATTCCACAGGCAACATCACTGTGTTCTTTGCTATCCCTAAACTAAGCAACCTGGAAGGTAATTTTAGAATGCCTTTTCTTTAAAGGAATAAGCCCACTTCTTTGAAATATGCTCCTTACATGAAAATGATTAGCCACAGTTGCCCAGAAACTGTTATTTAGGTAGACAGGTAGATAGGTGAGTGGATGGATAGATGAATAAGATAGATAGATTAGATTGATAGATGATGATAGATAGATGATAGATAGATAGATAGATAGATGATAGATAGATAGATAGATAGATAGATAGATAGATAGATAGATAGATAGATGATAGATAGATGATAGATGATAGATAGATGATAGATAGATGATAGATGATAGAAGATAGATGATAGATAGATAGATAGATAGATGATAGATAGATAGATAGATAGATAGATAGATAGATAGATAGATAGATAGATAGATGATAGATAGATGATAGATGATAGATAGATGATAGATAGATGATAGATGATAGAAGATAGATGATAGATAGATAGATAGATAGATAGATGATAGATAGATAGATAGATAGATAGATAGATAGATAGATAGATAGATAGATAGATAGATAGATGATAGATAGATGATAGAATACTAGAGAGAAGAACTTGGGCAGATGTTAAATGTCTTTGTCCTATATGGAAGTCAACATTTTTCCAAATATGTCCTGATTCCACAGCACTCCTGATTGCACCCTGTGTGCCTGAAAGACTTCACCTGCATTACTCCATTTTAGGGGCTAGAGAAATGCCTCTATATGCTCTGGGAACACAAACAACTGCTATAAACCTTTACTTGCTTCATTAAGTGATAAAAAGCCCACAAGACTGAGTAACAGTCCCAGAACTTATTGTCACTCTACTCAGACAAGTAAAAGCTTTTGAAAGAGACAGGTGAAAATGTTCCTTGGGAGGAGAATGGATGGGAAGAAATGGAGAACATGGAGAAATGGTGGTGGCAGAGAAATAACTTCCTCTGAGGAGCAGTGGTGAACACAGAACAGCAATGGCTGAGTTTGGAGAAGCCTTGGGGAGATGCTGGCTGTTGAAGCAACCCCAGAGAACAACCCCTGTCAGCCTAACCACAGAGACCCAGGCCTCAGTGAATTGCATCTGGACTAAATGTGGAGCCCCAGAAGGAAGAGCTCAACCCTGTGTCATCATCCAGAGAATTTCTAGAGGCTGAGGCAGGAGGAAGCACAGAGCAAGCTGTCTCAATGCATTTGATCCAGGATACTTTGCCTAAAGCACCCACTGTGTAGCCACAGAATCTGTTGTTCTTTCTACTCTCTGGACTACTTGGGGCCTTCCCATTAGGCAATGACTAAAGAAAAATCAGAAAAGGTGACAAGATCTATCTATAAATATGATCCCACCCTAGGCCAAATTGCAGCAGAGCTCTCATCACACCTGTGCTCAAAGGTACATGGGCAGGGGCTCCCAGAACCCAGAGAGAGTGGTGGAAAGAGGGCCACCTTAAGAAGAGCAGTGAAATTCCATTAAGGAACATTGTCAGCACAACTTGACCTCACAGGGAGGAAGCCAGAAGAACAAACAATCCAGCTTTATTCTCTTCTCCCTGCTCAGTTTCCTACAGGGAACACCACTGACTGGATCCAGGCAGAAACCAGCAGGTGAAGGAGCCTACTCATGTAATCCATGCTGTGGGCCTCACCGGACACAGAGCAGGTAGAGAAGGGCAGAGGGTGGGTCTGAAGGAATAACTGAAGACATTCAACACACCAGCCTCTATGACTGCCTACAAGGGGAGGCAGCCTAAGATTGAAGCTATCACTGAAGAAATCAGAAGACAAAGTCCCGAGGTGACATAATAAGCAACCATAGAGTCTGCCTTATCACTAGACTTCCTGCTCTGTAATACAGCAAGTTTCCATGTAGTTCAAGCCAATTGGATTCACAACGTAACAGTGGGGAATTGTAACCCACCCCACCATTCTTTTGATATTGTTTCTGTAAGTGCTGATTCTGACTGATATGTAGCTTGTAGATAAGCAGCATGTTTGTATAAGAATCTTAGGAACTAACTTCAGAAGGTACAGATTCTGACTTTCAGTCATTCCAGTACTGGGAGATCTGCTGACCTTCAACTGTAGAACCAGGATGATGTAGAACCAGCATGAGGAAGACCCGAATGACACACACTAGACCATCACTTGACCAGTTTTGAGAGGTCCTTATCAGAATGGACTGTGCTGGTCTGCACATAGAGAACTTTTCAATCCTCTCCGCTTGATTTCTTTGTTCTTCTTTCCCTCTCCCTCCTTTTAAAAACCTCTGCCTGCACTGAGATGTTAGATGGGCTTTAAGACAAGAGTGCTTATCAGGTAGACCCATCTTCTCAGGTATCTGGCACTTTAATAAATCACTTTCCTTTTTCACCAGCATCTGTCTCATTAGTTCAGCTTTCATGGCAATGGGCAGCCAAACCTTGGTTCCAGTTACATTAGGAGCTGTAACCTGTAGCAGAAACTATCTTGACTCAATGCTTTTTCAAAGTGCAAGTGGTAACTCATTTGTTAGTTGTGAAATCAGTTTAGTAGGTTGAAACCAACACATTAAAAACAAAAGGGAAAAGATTCAAAAGATTAGAATAGGCTATATGAGAACATCTTACAATAAATAAAATAATAAGTATCTTTTCATGAAATTTTTATTTTAGTCATGTGGGTACACATACATATGCTTATACTAGACATGTTAATTTATTTCTGACTGTGAGTCATAGTAAAAAAATGTTGAAAGTCTCTGTGCTAACTGACAAAACATGTTCCTTCTCAGGAACTTCTTTTCAGATATATTATGCATTCAGGAAATCTTCTTAGCATTGAAAACCTGCAGGACATTGCAAAAGCACAGCAGTCTTTGTGGTCACAGTTTCTACAGTTTTCTATCTGTGGAAAATAGGCCACATGGCTCAAGAGGCTATAGTTCTCTCTAATAATAAAATGTTTCTCGAGTATTTTTATTCTTTAATATCCAATGTATTTTCAAAGTTATGCCATTTTCTATGCTAACAAATGCCCCGCTCCTAATTTCTGCAGATACTGAAGAATGATTTGAGTTCCAAGTTAACAGGAACTGATTTCTTTTATCCTGATTCTAAAATTCTAAAAGGATTTCTGAGTGTTTTCATCACAGGGCCTATCACAGGCCCTTGTAAAATTTCTCCTGCCAGCCCAGCTTACTGCACTAGCAGGAATTTACTCTGGAAGGCCCAGCAAATACAAACAGCCCTCTGATATCTGGTAGTAAACACTAAGTAGAATTTTGAGCTCATTTTTAAAAGATTGTATTGAAGGACTTTCCCTGTCTCACTTCATCTTACTGTTAGACAATAATCCTTTTGTCTGGTGACATAAAGCATTTAAAATTAAGGGGTTTAGAAAAGGTATATAAGTGTTAATGCCCTTAGGAATGCTTTCAGCTGCAAGTAACAGAAATAAACAAAGGCATTTAATTACCTCAGCTAACAAGTTGGCTGAGGTAGGCAGTTCCGGTTCCAGAGGGTAGGCGGTTCCAGTTCCATTTTGAGAGCAGTAGCTAAAAGTGACCTTTAGAATTCAGGCTCTTTGTATATTTCCACTCTGCCATCTTTAGTACATCGGCTTTTTATCCAATCATCTTGTCACTTTGTGGATACAGAATGGGTGATGTAGATAACGAGCAAGTTGTCTTCACTTAGCTGCTTTCAAGACAAGAAGAAGCATTTAGAATCAAAGGCCCTTCTTAGAAAATTCTATATTTTTGACCAGGAAAAAAACCTTTTATAGAATTCTTCTCCCTCAATAGATTTCCTTACCTCTTTGCAGCTAGAAGTTGGTCACACACCAAACATTAAACCAAATACTGGCAAAAGGGAACCAAATTACCATGACTGGCTAAGACCTACAAGATTCATTCTCTGGAGATCACCACTGCTTTGAGATTTAGGGATCTGAATGAAATCAAGATTCTACTGGCTTGCAAAGAGGAAATGGTTGTTGGATAAGTGCCTTTCACAATATCTTCCTCGTTTCATTTTGTTAGCAAAATCGAACTGCAGGCTAAATGACCTTTGTAGTGTCAGCTCATAAGGAAGGCTCTTGCAAAAATAGATCGCCCATGTGCTTTCTCCATATTTGGTAAAAATTTAAAATCTGAGGAAGCAGAGACAAATGACCTGATACTCTTAAATGTTAGCTTCAACAGAAGAAGCTTTAACTAAAACCTTTTTATACCAAATGCCTACTAGAATGAGACTGATGCGGTACAAACCTCTTCAGGTACATGAGTCAATTAGAACAAGTGGCCAAAGACATCTCAGAATTTTTTTTTGATTCTCTGCACATCTATATTCCATAAAAGCTTAAGAGTAATTCCAAGTGGCTTTTTTATGTGCCCATGTGTACATTCATGTTAAACATACGTTACTCCATAATTTAGAATGAAATACCATAAATTCCTGGCAAAATTCAAAACTGCTCATTTGCGTAGTGAAAATCTTGCTTAATTCAAACAAGTTCCTTTTTTTGTGGGGGAGGGTAAATCTGTTTTTTTAACTGAATACCAATTTGATTAGTGTTCTACTAAAATGTTCAAATTGCCAGTTTTTTAGTCTAAATAGAACTATCCAGCAGTCATTCCTGCATTCTTAAAAATTCAGAGCAGTTGCTGTGTAACAAACTATTATTAGCATAACTCATTTAATGTTTGAACTTGTTTTGGACTAAGCTGTTCAAGTTTACAGACACTAGAGTGATAAGGGCCAATAGATACAGATTGCTTACTCTAGGGAGCCCTGTGCTAGACATCTTCTGGACATGTTCTCATTTAATTCTCACAAATCTGGAAAGTAGGCATTATTTTCAAATTTTACATAGGCTTTAACTTCTTAGGAATATTAGGTAATATTTCACAGTTACCAAAATAATATTTTTTTAACTGTCAAGTATTTTGAAGTCATTATTATAAAGCTGTTAAGTTGAACCACATTTTACATTTGCTGCAGTGCATGAAGGTTAGAGTTACCGTTCACTTTATATAGACTATTCGAGTTCTTTGGTGACCAAAAAGGTAAAGTGATTCTGGTTAACCCAAGTAAAACTGAAACATACTGGAAGGATATGCAGAAGCTCACAGAAGCAAAGGTGAACAAATGGATCATTGAAAGAACAAGAAACACAAAAATTCCTAGCAGTTAGGTAGCAGGAACTAATGGACTGGTTTCTTCAGGAAAACACCCAGGAGACGATCAACTTTGGTCGCTTCCTGTTGGTATGGCTCACAATTTGAATTTGTGGGCGGTTGAATCTGATTGGCCCACTTTGGGTCACATGCCTTCTTTCCAGGGGGAGGGCAGGGATCTTGATTATTAATACAAAATAGGGGAAGCAAAGTTCCTTAAGGGAAAAGTAGGATGTTATTTTCAGAAGACAGAGGAGGGGATGCTGGACTGACAAAAACATGAGATGTTCACAATACCTGACAAAGCTGGAATTCAAACCTCAAACCGCTCCAAATCTTTTGTTTTTAACCATCTTCATATATTTTTTTTAATCACTCATTAGTAAAATAATCTCACTGGAGCAAAATGAGATAAATATGTGATAATTACCACATAGGGCTTGGCACTGCTATGTACAAATTCGGTGGTAATACCAGCGCTCACAGAAAGGTCTTCGGGGGTTCAATGGCAGGTCTTGCTGATGGCTGTGGCATCTTGTCTGCTGGTCTCCACACCATGGCTTATTGTTAGGAAGCTCTGTTAGCAGCCAGTCTGGTCTAGTCAAGCAGATCAGGGATCCCTGAGCTGTCTCAGTTGTCAGTTCAATTGCAGAAGTGTGTACTTCCTATTTCCATCAGGCTGACGTCAGAGAGTTAACATTATTGCTTCTCTAATGTCATCCAGCAGTTTCATTTTGGTTTACTGTTTCAGTATCAGCTCTGGGAAATAAATGTCAACTTATGTTTTTTGAATTTCCAAGTTCTTTTTTGAAGTAAAGCTTTATGTTTCCACAAAATTTCCCTGGTTTTATGAATGCATAAACAGACAGCTTAGGTTATAAAATCTTGCTTTTTAAGTTAAAAGTGTGTTTTGAATTGTAAAGTAGCCACCTGAAAGCCCCTTTGATATGTTTAAATTCTCACTATTCAATATCTTTATTCTTTGAAGCTGTAACATGTATTGTTTTGAGATGCCTGCAGGCTTTATTGGAACTATGAAACCAGGCTTCTTTTTTTCTCTTAAAATATTATATGTATTTTCATCTAACTTGGACCTGGTGAGTAAAATCAAGCAACTTAAGTTTTAGCAAAAGGAAGGAAGAAAGGGAGGGAGGGAGGAAGGTCAAAGAAAGGAGAGAAAAGAAAAAAATGTAAGAATTATGTTCACTACCACTTATTGAGTCCCTCGGGACATGGGGTGGGCTACCTGTGTAGACACGATGGTAAAGACAATTCCTGCTAAAAATAAATATAAGTTTGTGAAGATAATGAAAGGATGAAGCAAAATAAAGGAACCGTGACATCGCTCCCATAGAATGGACCCTGGCTGTGATATAGCGACAAATTTATTAGGAAATTTGCTATGTTTAAAAGGGCTTCTGAAGGTTCAGCAAAACTTATTGAGCAGAGGGACTAAGGATGTTGCTCTAGATCTAGACTGTGGGAGTTCCAATCCCAACTTTACCATTGAATAGCTATGTGATCAGATTCAAATAATGCCACATTGCTTCTATGGGCCTCAGTTTCCTCAGATGTAAAAGAAGGTTAATAAAACCACCTACTACATATTGTGTGTGTGTGTGTGTGTGAGAGAGAGAGAGAGAGAGAGAGAGAGAGAGAGAGAGAGAGAGAGAGAGAGAGAGAGAATACTTCTAAGATACTTAGAAAGGTGCCTGGACATTATATTTTATATGTATAGGTGGGATACTATGGTACCATGAAAATTATGTTGTAGAAACAATAATCTATTGGCATGTGAAAAGATTTGCTATCAGGTAGTGATATAGCATGAGCCTAATTTTATTTTTTATGTTTTATATAGATATAGTTATAAATTCATTAACAAAGGCAGCATATATAATATGTTAACAGTGGTTGTCGCTGAGTGATGGGGTTATCTTTGGGTGATAGAATTATGGGTGATATTTACTTTATTCATTATGTTCTTCCATATTTTCCAAATTTTACCTAATGAACCTGACTGATTTTACTCATGGCAGGATGGGAGATCACTGTAAATACAACCAACATTTTTTAAAAATGGTTTTCTTTAAGTAGAAAAGATGAAATCAAGTAGAACAGGACCTTTCCATTTTGATTATCAAGATCAAAAGAAAAAAGAAAAAGAAAACAACTGGTCAGATCACAGGAGTTTAAAAAATCTGAAGTTCTGTAAGGGTACTTTAGGGAAAGGCAAATAATGTGGGATTCAGATTCAAGTGTGTGTTTAGATCTTAACTACAAAGCAATAACTGTGTGGCCTTACGTAAGCAACTTAACGTCTATAACCTTTAATTTCCCATTTATAAATTAAGGTTGGCTGATGCCTGTTTTGGAAAATAAATGAAGTATGTAAAGATTTACGCACACAGTACCCATTCACTAATGATACCTTTATCTTACAAAGCCATTAATTTATCTTCATTACTCATTAAATAAAAAATAAGAGTATTTTTATATAGCTTCCTGCCATAAACTTCAACTTAAGCTCATGAATGTAATAAATAACTCAATAATCTGTATCCTTTTTATTAGTGTTTGAGTCCAAAGGGCAAGAGTTGGCTCTGTGTTTTTTTTTTTTGAGACTATTTCTACCTGGTCTTTATTTTAACTACTATCTATGTGATTTAAAAAAAAATAATAATGATGAGCAAACCAAGACTCAGTTTCTTTAGGAAAAGAATGACTTCATTCTTTTAAAAAAATGAAGTAATAGTAATTATATTATTTACTGGGCATCTGACTCAGTGGGTCTAGAATAGGGTCTGTGATTGTTTCTAACAAGCTTCCAATAGGTGCTGTTATCACTGGTCCATGAACTGCTCTTTGGGTAGCTGACTCTAAAAGTGTTCTGGGGATAACAGGGTATCTAGTCTAAATGCCCTCATATTACAGGGGACATAGATTGAGGGAAACAAAAATGTCTCATAAATTCAGCCCTCATTCCACCCACCAACCCAATATTGTTTTTAATGTTTCTAAGCTTCTGCTTATTTCATTCCTGCTGACTTGCTCTCTAAACTCTACCTCCATCTGATAAGTTGCTACTTATGCTCTGAAGTTTATCTCCAAAGCCAGGTGTTCTGGGACTAGACCTGCCCACTGCATGGTGGTAGCCAGGTCCCTAAACAAACCCCTGCGGGCTGAGTGGAACATTTCTGCTCCCACTGGATCTCCTGCCCATCCTTATTGGACTCACCTGCTCAGTACCCATCAAAGGGCCCCTGAGAGACGTTTGTCTTGGGCAGAATGCCCTGTTCGCACATTCTTCTCATCAGGGAATTTCCCAAACACCACAGTTCTTTAGGACACTAGTCCACCTGGACAAGAGGGGTCAGTGGATTTTTTAAGTCTTGAACTTTTGCAAGATCTTTTGAGTTCCTTGAGGAGAAGTCATCTATAAAAATATAAGGTGATATACAAATACCCAAATAACACAGTAGCATTTAATAATAAGAGCTATTTTCTTTATAAAAATATATCGGTGCCATTGGTCCTCCTTTCAATCTGGCAAGACAAAACTCAAACTCTGTGCCAGGAAGTTAAAATAAGTGAGTGAAGGTGGCCAGTTAGGGTCAGCGTCCTGGCAAGCCTGTGACTCATCTGAACAAGGCAGTATCCAGCTACCCTCCCACATGGGAAACGCCACCCAGGGCTGCCAGATTACTCAGATGCCAGAAACCCAGATTTTTATACGAAATTTCCCACATCCACAAATCCAATTTTTGGTTGTTGCTGTTGTTTAAATACTATGAAAGCCAAACGAAACAAATCTATGGGCCAGATGCAGCTGGTTGAGGGAAGACGGAGAGGAACATTTGATTTAAAGTAACTGCTTTTAAAATAATTTTCACTTCTAGCCTGTTGAAATCAATCAGAGCCGAGTATATGCTTACCAGTGCCTGACATTGTCTATGTTTGGTGATGGCGTCACTCTTCAGCTGAGATGTGGTAATAATGTTGAGTCTTGCTCAACACACTCTTAGCTCCCATACATATAAACTTACATACATAGCCAGAAACACCCAGAAGCATCTGGAAAGTCTAATTCTTATGTCTGCATCAACTATTAGAGTATTGTTTTTCCTGGCCTTCTTTTCAGAAAATAGCTGCCATATAACATGAGGATTCAAGAGAGCTGGTTGAGCACATCTGGCTCTGACCAACATCTGTATGGCCAGTGTAGCATCTGATTCCGATTCTGGTGGTGCAGCAACTTCTCAGGTCTGGCAGATGATATAAAAGGCTCTAGATATTTAGGTTTAAAATGCCAAAATAAATCTATAAAACTTGCCCAGGTTGAACAGCATGTGGGCAGGAGAAAATTATGAGTGTGTCAGCAATACATTCCATATCATCTTTAACCAACAATATCCTGCAAATTAAATCCTACGCTTATAAAAATATTATACTGATGGCGCCAAAGCACTGTTTTTATTGCTTCCATTTTTCTATTCTCTCCCCATCCCCATTTTATCTTTATTTTTCAGATGGGAGAACGACTAGAGAGATATCTGAAATAATGGCTTCATGTCACATGTTTCACACAACTCAACAGAACTTCAATAAATATTTGTCAATTGAACAAATGGATGAATACATTATTTTAAATCATAGAAGCTAGAACAATGACCTTTTATTCTGTCCTATGTAGTAGTCAACAAATCAGAGGTGCCCACTTATTGCTCAGTTAACAAGGAAGGAATAACAACAAATAAGAGGCTGACAAGCTCCTTCTGATGATTCCTGTAGGCAGTGTACAATTTCCAGTGTAACAAGTATGAGAACATATACTAGGAAGATTTGATCTAGTCAGAGATATCAGCGAGGGCTTCCTTGGGGAAGAGACAAAGGATGTATAGGGCGGTTCATTAGGAAAAATGGGTAGAAAGAACATTCTGCATCAGGGGTCAGCAAAGTATGACCAACAGTTCAAATCCAGCCCATCACATGGTCTTATCAATAAAATTTTATTGATTCACAACCACACCTACTCATTTACACATTGCTTATGGCTGGCTTAGTACTAAGATGACAGATTCAAGTAGCTGGGACAGATACGATGCAGTTTGCAAAGTATAAAATATTTACTATCTAGACCTTTAAAGAAAATATTTTATCAGCCTATATTCTAGGCAGAAGAAATAGGATATGCAAAAAGCCCTGTGGCCAGAGAGAGGGCAAAGAGTGGGAACCACTTGAGAAAGCTAATATAATCAAAGTAGGGAGAGTATTGTGAAAGATGGTGAGAGATGGTAAACATAGTGAGAGGTGAAGGGAGAGAGGTAGGCAGGCCCAAACTATAGAGAGTCTTATTAAGGAGTTTTAGCTTTATCCTAGAAGCAATCTGAATTTTAGGCATGATGGAGACAGGAAGACCACTGAAGCCACACTACGAAGAATGGATTGAAGGACAGCAAAGGGGGGCTTCAAATATACCACTTAAGAGACTCTTGAAGGAGACCAATGTTTGGGGGCAGAAAAACTGCTGTAATAATCAAAATTTCAAAGACTGACTTTAATAAAGGAAAATTCCATGCTCATGTCATAGCACAATGTGGGTTGACGGTTGATTCTCCCTCCTCTAGGCCATCAGTGTCCTCACCTTTCCCAGTAGCATTTGTGGGAAGAGGGCCAGGTTGTGGTGGGGAGGTTCATATGGGCCAGGCCTGGAAGGGACGCACATCACTTTCACTTACATTCTTGGACAAAACTCCATCATGTGACCACATCGAACTGCCAGGGAAATTTGTCTAAATATGAGCCCAGAAAGAAGAGAAAAGCCTGGATATTGATGAGCATTATAATCTCTGAAAAAGCTGAGTCTGTGCTGGGCAAACTAGAAATAGCAATGAGAGGCTATCTCAGTGAGCTTCCCTGGGAAATTCAGGGGATGAACAATGGAACCTCCCGATGATATTGCTTCCTCCCAGGCCAGCACAGTGTCTCAAGCCAACTAGTCAGTCACAGTGGAGCATATGCCCAGAGTCCTACCCTTCTCTTTGACTTCATTTCCGTTCCCAAAGCCCACTGTGGGGGAGGGACATGGAAAGAAGCGGCCCCTGTTTCTCCAAGACAAATTAGGTAAACCCACTCTCAGCAGAAACTCTGAGGCCCTGAGGAAGCCACTGATGTCAAAGAGTAGAGTCTTTGCTAGGGACAATAGTGGCTCCTGGCCAAAGCCTTTATTGATGACTATGAAAAAGGATCATATTGCTGCTAATTTTAGAAAGCAAATATTTACAATAGAATTTCTTCATTATAACATGGTCCATTGATATTTGGATGCACCAATTCTGAGACCAATCAAATATATAAATATATATGTGTGTGTATATACATATATATATGTGGTATAAATATGAGCTTGATGGTTTATTTTTGGCTTCAAACAGTATTTTCCAAACTGTAGGTCACTGTCTATTAGTGGATCATGAATCAACTTAGGGAATTACAACTATCACTTAAAAAAAATAAGAGATTTTTTTTTTTTTTTAAATATAAGAGCACATCACAAATAGTAAGAAAAAGTATTTACTGAAACTTTTCTTCAGATACACCACATATACTGGATCATAATGAGAGATATATGTTTCTTATTGTGAATTATAGTTTAAAAGGCTCATAAAATAAATTGATACTACTGTTACTAAATGCCAGTCTTAAAGTAGAGTTTCCAGGTAGTTTTTTGTTTTTTTTTTGTTTTTTATCAGTACATAATCTATGCTTTGCCTCAATCAATCTGCTCTAATTTTTATGTTTGTTAATATCAATGTTGTGTTTTTGAGGATGAACACTTAGTGACATTCACTTCTTATTCACTCAGAAAATAAAAGAAACATATTCAATGCACAATCAACAACCACATTTAGTGAAAGATAGCTCCTATATTGGGGGGTGAAAAAGAACTCGGAAGAAAATCAATTGGAAAGAAATTCAACAACAGGACACAAACCAGTGGACGAAAAGAACCCATCACCAAATCCTATTTCCTTTTCCATGCACAGTGACAAGACCACTGACAGAAATGAAAAAGCCAGACCTGCCATTTCTGTACCTGAGTCATAGTTTCCAAATAACATCCTGATGACAGTCACTTTGGTTTCAGGGAAACAAAACAAATACTTATTCAGTTAAACAACTTTGTAACTGCACCTCATCCACTGCTCATCTAAGTGACTCTTTTTTCCCCCATTCCTTTTTAGAGAGAGTAGGGGGGAGAAACATCGATGTGAGAGAGACACATCAGTTGATTGCCTCCCTCATGAGCCCCAACCAGGGCCAGGGAAGAACCTGCAACCCAGGTACGTGCCCGTGACAGGAACTTGAACCCACAACCCTTTGGTGCATGGGCCGATGCTCTAACTGCTGAGCCACACCAGCCAGGGCCTAAGTGACTCTTTCACACACACACACACACACACACACACACACACACACACACACACGGCCTACAGGTTATAAGGATTAAGGCTAAGCAACCAGAGACTTGATCTTGCCAGTTGTCGCTGGGATCCGATCCACTTATGAGCCCACCAAGGTCACAAGAGTTATCGATAAATGCTAAGTAGCTAGTTAACCAAGATATCATTAGGAAACATTTCTCACTGCTGTTTTATGATTATTCAACCATAACAGAGGGAGAAGGTGTGGACCGTACTGTTTGAAGCACCCAGTTTGCAAAGGCCTGGCTGAGGTGAGCCTGAGAGCCTGACGTGGACTTTTCCGGTGTGTTATTACCTTAGGCAGGACTACACTGCAGAGTTTTAGGGCTGGAAGGAATGCACAGGTCACATAATTTGAACTTTTCATCTTACTAATGAGAAAAAATGTGGTGAAACGACCTGCTGGGATTCAACCCAGGTTTTCATCCATCAATCGAGTGTACTCTGCTCTTGTATGAGGTGGAGCCCCTGAGTTCCATAGGTCTTCAATTCTAATTTTCTGAGAGATGGAAAGGGAGAAATCTAGGCAGCTGGGACTCTGCCTTTCGCTAGGCCTGCTGTTTCTGGAGACAGATGAGCAGACATCTTGCTTCATGCCGCAGTCTTTCTGTTTCTCGAGCAAGGCAGCTCGGCAGGCGAACCAAACAGATGGTCCCCGATACTTCCTTCACTACCCAAGGGCAACCTGAATCTCCACGCCTGTATCGTAAGGAGAAGCTGCCCTTGCCTTGTTTCTATACAGGCGTGTGCTTTCATTTATCCATGAAACATTTACAACATACTGAGCACATGCTGTGTGCCAGGCATAGTGCTAGGCCCTTCAGAGAGAACAATAGTAGCAAAGGACAGGGTAGAATGTAATAAGTGACCCCCTAAAGGCACTTATGTAAAGTTAAGATTACATTTATTGCATCCAAGTATAGTATATAGGTCTTGAAGTTAGATTCAAAGACTTCAGATCCACACAAAAATGATCGCCAGCCAAAAAAATTTTCACCAGCTTGTACCATGTTTTCTAGTCACAAAGATGTCACCAGAAGCAGCTGGAAAGAATTTAGAAACCTGGCTTGGTGCCTCCTTTTACTATTTACTAGCTTAGTGACCTTGAGCAAATTTCCCAATCTCCCTGATCATCAATCGCTCTGCCCTTCAGCAAGCCTGATAGCATTTATCTCATAGCTCTGTCAGAAGGACTAAGTCTATGCATGAGTGCAGAGTGGCTCAAAAGCAAGTTACTTCATCCATCCGTGCTCACTGTCTTTGCTTGTAAAATTAGGGTAATAGAATCCACATCATGCAATTGCTGTGAAAATTAAATAAGAAAATGACACATTTAACACTAAATACATTCTAGTTGTTCTATGAAAGCATCATATGAACTATGAAATGCTAGATAAAAATAAAATACTATTAACTGTTAAAGTTAATCTCAGTCAAAAAAAAAAAAAAAAAATGAGTATTGGACCACAATCATTCCGAGGTGCTGCATACCCAGGCAGCTGGTATCTTCACATCTCAAGCTTTCAGGCTCAGTGCTATTTTGGAAGTTCAAATCGATGGCTCTGCCTTGGCTGGAATGTCGTATGCCTCTCCAGCTGAACGAATGTTCCCTTTTTTTGGAACATCTCCTCTCATCCTCTCCTTCTTTTTAGATCACTTCTCAAAGCATAATTCTTTTAAGGATCAGTTCTAAATATTTATGTTAGTCTTGCGTGTATATAGAAAAAGGAGGGGAAATGACGCCAAGGGTTTCCATCTTAGTCTATGCTTATTCTCACATTGTTTAAAGCAGTAAGGATAATATTTCCCGTCCTTGAAATGTCACGCCCTCAAAATTAGTTAGGGAATTTGGAAACTGAAGGGCTATCTAGGTAGAGGGGTATTAGCTACCAGAATTTAAAATTACGTAAAGGAGATTCAATACAGTTTTCTCTGAGTTTGGACACACCCACTACTTCTGAGTGCTGAAGGGTTCCTGCTCCATTGGAAACTGAGTGTTAGGCTCTCTCTAGACCCATTCTCCCCATTTACATGGTTCAATTCAGGTAAAAAAAATCCTTTGGCTATTTTATTTCATTTCATTCATTCAAATGACTGTTTTCAAAACAACCCCTTTGTTGTTGTTGTTAAAATTCACTCAATTTCTGTTTATACAATAGTTTGTATGTGGAGACAAAACTTAATATCTCTTTTGGTGGAAGAAAATGAGTACGACTGAGATCTGAGCATTCCTCAGACCCAGACTTGCTCAGTCCATAGTAAGAGTGTGTGAAGAAGCGAAGGCACTTAGCTTCAATCTGCATGAGGAAAATGACTGCCCATGCTTTTAGAGCATTGGTCTTATGATTTTTGAAATCAAAAAAGGAAGAAGAGGGGAGGAGAGGAGGAGCTGGGGAAGAATAATCTTGTTTCAAGGATGGAAAGATGCAAACGAGAACCAGGTGAAAATTTCAGCTCCAGAAATGCTGATATGCACTTGGGTGTCTGCTGCACATGTGGAAGGCGATTACCTTGGTTTTCCCGTGCCCTAGTGAAAAGTTCTGCTCGGACCTCGCTGGCCTGGAAACACCATGTCTGTTGTGCAGCGCTGATGAACCTGAGTCTGGAGCTGCTAGCACTGTGCACCTCTCTATGAATAACAGGGCACGTAAATGATTAAAACAAGGCAGCCCGAAACCTGATCTCGCCAGTCCTCCCTGGGATCACATTCATTTATCAGCCCACCAAGGTCACTGACCTCGATTACCCAGAGTCCAGCTACGAAAATGATTAATTGATCCATTCTCTCATTTCACTCACTTAATTGGAAGGGGGGAAAAGTGAAAATGTTTTCAATGAGCTGACCTGTAAGCGGTTGGACTTAGCTTGCTGCGTCCTGTAAAACGCGTATTGATGGTAATGAGAAGCATCGATACATGCCACGACAGAGCTGAGTGGACAGAGAAGCCGTGGCTTTTCGTAGGCATTTTCCTCACGTTGAACAACTTATCATCTCAAGTTTAATCCTCTCTCTACGATCCTTCATACTATCCTAACTCCAAAAGTATGTAGGTGTATGAATTGAGAGATATACTGGCAGATATGGAGATCTAATTGTATTTCTGTAGAGAAAATATTTAATAAATTATTTTAAATGTGTTTATTTTTATAGTCATCAATGTATGTTGAGCAAAACATAGTCTCCCTCAAAACTTCAGGAGAACTGCTGTCCATTCGAAGTTTCCTGCAAATGATATTGCCTTCTTCATGGAATGGTGAGCATGGAGAAAATAATAAGATCCTAAGTATGAACTAACTTATTTTTATCCTGGTGACTAAAAATCAAAGAATCAATTCATTCTAAGTATCTGGAAAGCATCATGCAATATTGTTAAAAATGATTAAAATGGGTTCTATTTAATAGTGTACTGGTAGATATTTGACAATCGGTTGGAGGGTGGGAGTCCTGATGTGCAGTTGTGCTGATATCCGTGGGGTATAGGCGCCCACTGTGACTGATTGCAAACTATCAATGCAAAGTCACTGAACATGGAATTAGAAAGAAATGCGTTGTAATGCACTATTATAAAGTATTTCTTTCATACAGAATCTGCCAGACTTAGCAAAAAAACAGCCAGGGACCCATTAGGAAGCAAGTGGCCCACCCCAGGAGGGTTTATTTATGAGATATAGGCAGATGTGGGGAAATCAGAAAGAAGACTGAGGTGCCCCTGGCCTAGTCATAGCTGGTGTTACAACCTGTAAGCATAAAGGAACAAGAGGAGAAAGCTGAAAACAGCGGAAGAGAGTGTGGAAAAGGTCACCTTCAGAGGAGCTGTGACATTTGGCCTTTGGTGGTTTCATGCAACCAGCCCAAGGCCACTCTGCATTAAAGAAACGAGGAAATACAGAAACTGATCTCACTGTGCGCCTTCCCTCTGACCTCCTGCAGGGGCTTCCCATTGGACCAACCCAGCTGGAAACCAGAGAACAGTGAGCCTGTTACAGTAATCTGCAAGATCTGCCTCCAAGGGTGAGGAGGGTGGTGTGGGGGGGAGAGGGAATGAAAGGTGTCTGGCACAGTGAACATAGCACACACTATTCCATGTAATTTCTTTTATCCCACTTTTTACTGCTAATTACCGTGCTAAAAAAATACCTTATCACTATGGAAAATTGTCCATTTATTTTAGTTTGCTCCAGATATAATGAGACAAAATAATAATAATAGTAAATCAAACTTCCTCAATGAAGGTCTTAGTGAAGCATTCTTTAGGCACATTCTGATCTGTCTGAACATAAAATATTTGTGAAGATAATTTATTCATTGCATTTTTGATGTGACTACAGGCAGAGAGGATAATGTAGCATAGGGAAGGACCATGACAAAGGTTTTTAAAATGCATTTGAAGGGCCTGTGCTAATATAGTTTGGAGAGGTGGTGGTTATTTGGTTTGGTTTTGCAATTGGATTGGATGGGTGGAAGAAACACTCAGAGTTCAGGGCAGTTAATGCTTCCATTACCTGCAGTGGAACAGAGTTGCCATTTCCTGATTCTGAAACACACTGTAAACCGGATCCTAGCTTTGAAAATATATCTTCGCCCACAAGTAGGTTACCATACATAGATATTATTCAACAAATACTTCGGATCACACACTCGGTGCCAGGCACCATTCTTGGGGCTATTGATACCACAATCTATAAGAGAGACTTTGTCACAATACTGATGAAGGAGCTTTGTTCAGACAAATCTTATGCAGAAGTCTATAATATTTATCTAAAAGAGAGAAGATGAATAATGAAAAGAGCAGAGATGCTCGAGTTTCATTAGGTGTGGGGAGCCTGGAGCCCTCTGCCTCCCCATTCCTTCTGTTCTTTCTAACACAGTTCATTAGTACGAAATCACTTTCCTTATAACTTTCACACAGTACTATTATCATCTCGGGGTTAGGGGACGGCAGCGTTTACTAGAAGGATGAGGCTCCAGTAAACCTCACAGGTGTTTGCCCATATTTTGTATTTAAAGCTTTTAGTGAATTATTTGTGTTATTAAGTTTTGTAATATTCTAGTTTTATCATCCATCCATTCAATAAATGAACACCTTCTGCATGTAAATTGCTGAGGATACAGTGGTGAAAAGACAAGGGTCCTTGCCTGGAAGATAGGTTTTAAACCCCTAATCACACAATCAATTATTTAATGACAACTGTGATGAGTGCCATGCAGGGAAAGTACAGGATGCTTTGAGAGTGTGGGACTGTGAAGGCTTCCTTTAGGAAGTGACATTCATACAGATTACTGCTTGATGTGTAGGAATTAATTAATCCAGGGACTGCAAACTCAAATTCCTCAGGGTGGCAAGCAGGTAACACACATGTGTGCATCTGGCAGAGGCAAGACTGATGCAAACATTAAAGTCTTAGGCAGACTGGAAGAAGATGACTGGCCTTAAGGTATTCAGATTCACACTTTACTAATCTCTGGGTTGGCCAAACAAAAGAGGTCTGCAGCCAAAGACAGCAGAAGGCCTGGCAGTCTGTTCTTGTTCCAATGATTCAGACAGGGGAAGAGCAGGTGCAATGGCCCTGAGGCAGAAGGGAGCCTTCTGTTACAATGAACTGAAAGAGAGCATGTGTGGTGGAGTGCAGAGGCTCAAGGAGAGAGTGGCTCCAATGGGCAGGGAGAAGGGCCAGTCACTCAAGGCCTCATCAGCAGGTAAGGGCTTTGGTCTTTAACCCATGTAACCTTGGACACATTGAGGAGTTTTAAGCAGAGAAGTGAATTAATTAGGCTTGCATTTTTAAAAGCTCACTGGGCAGCAATGTAAAAAGGGATTGAAAGCAGACAATTAGGAAGCTGCTGTGGTAGTTTCCCATCTCTCCTTTAATTTTTCATATATATTATTTAAATAACTGTGTTTGTCTTCACAAAGTCTTATCCTGTATTCCTCACTCTAGGTGAGCAAGCTGGATGCTTCCTTCTTAGTCCTGACTCTGACAATGAAATTACAGGTGTCTGAGCCCTGGAATGAAAAGACTTGAAGTAAAAACCCAACAACTTATACACAGACTCGTCTATCTGCCAGCTGATATGACCTTTGATTCACTTACTGAAACCAAGATGGTCAGGCCAGTCCCTATTCTCAAGAAATTCAAGTGACTGGGGAGAGAGATACTTAAGCCAATAAATACTAAGTGCTGTGGTGCCAACAGTGTAATGTAAACCCTAAGTATTATAGGAGCATGAAAACATGAGCTGAATCTGCCAGAGGTAGAAAATCAGGTGAGGCTTTACCTGCCAATCTAAAAACTATTGATTTAGTATTTTAAAATTACTAAATTGGTTTAGTAA
Source organism: Miniopterus schreibersii (assembly GCF_964146895.1). Taxonomy (NCBI): domain Eukaryota; kingdom Metazoa; phylum Chordata; class Mammalia; order Chiroptera; family Miniopteridae; genus Miniopterus; species Miniopterus schreibersii. The sequence goes on along the minus strand of NC_138107.1, from coordinate 71,893,101 downwards.
TTTTGGTTTTGTATCCTAAAAAGCAACTTTTTTTTAGAGATGATCTCATCTCTAAATTTTTGACAATTAACAGACATAAATGTATAAGATCAAGTTAGTTATGTATATGAATAACTTTCATTGTTAGGTTGTCCTTTCTTGGTTCTTAAATAAGCAAGAAGTTAAGTGCTGTGAGTCAGCAAGTCTCCATAATGTTTATTTAAAGATGAAAACTTGAAGTTAAGAAAAAATTGAGTAAGCCAGACACATTTGCTTCTCCTCTTAAAAATAAAAAATAAAAAAGACATGACAGGCTTTTGCAACTTTCATACACAGCTCGACATGATGTATTTGTGTCTTGTTGTTATTGTATAAGACAAATTGGGTGAGCATTCTCATGTTAAAATTAACTCACTTTTTTTAAACTTGTTTTTTCATTGGTATATTTTGGCTCAAAATTCATTTCTTCCCTCTTTTTCACTCCCTATGACATTGTATAAAACATGTTCATATCACATCAATGTTACAAATAAAACACTGGGTAAATGTCATTTCCTTCTTGAAAATCACCTTCCTTGATGTAATAATCATTTCTCTTTATGATGTCTCTAAATCTAGATTCAAAACTCTCTAGCCTTATATTAAGTTAAGATTCTATTTTATAGCTCTTTCATCCTTGGGTAATTGACACAAAATTTTGTGGTGGTTGAAAGTCAACTTTGATGCAGAGATTTCTGCTCATGTTCAACGGAACAGCTCTACCCTACAATCTCTAGGGAAGAGGACTTCCAATGCTCTGCATAGTGAACTGATGACATGGATGTTTCTCTAACACAAACATTTGCATTCATACTCCCATGAATAACCGTGGGGTGCAGCTGTGGGATGGCAGATCAGTCCAGAAGTCAAACAAGGTTGCTATCATCATGCTCACTGATTTGTTTTCACAATGTTGTTCCGATGTCTCAGACACAAGCCCAAACATCTGCTAAACTGCTTTTTCCCTCCAAGTGACAAAAATAAAAGAAAATGGCAGTTGTCATCAACCCACTTTTTACCCTGATTTATACGGTACTTAGCAACCAGAGTATCTACATTAGGACACATTGCAATGATTGTCATAACTTTGAAGAAACCAAATCTCCAATTTTTTCCAGAAAGATATGTCAATCTTTTGAGGATAAAAAGCATTAAAACCTAAAATTGAGAGGCAAAATCTATCACATCCAACTAAAAACTCTTTGAGCCAGACAGCTGACAGTGTATGGAGTTATTAGTGATAATAATAACTAGTGACTACTGTGTGCAATGTGTTAAGGCTTCTAAATATATTATTCCATTTAATTCTTGCAACTATAAATGGTAAATAAGGAAACTGCATTATTTTGATGTTAAATGTGTTTTTTCTTCACATATACTAAAAGCTTAAAAGGATTGATGAGATGTGAGGGTTAGTACTGTGTCTATCATATAGGAAACATTCAATGAATTCATTTATTCAAAAAAGTAATCATGAATAAGTGCCAAAGTTGTCTTTCAACTGATATTTCTTCTGATGTGGCTATTTAGCTGTCTTTAAAGCAAAAAGCAAATTTTGAGAAGCACTGCTAAGATGAAAGTTCTCCTTCCTACTCTTAGAGGCCTACACATTTAATACGACAAACAACATCAGTAGGAAAGTAAATCATGGGAAGCAGATGTGATAGAGTGAGAAGAAGTAGAGCGCTGGATTGAATCACAAGCTTACCTCCTACTCATGAGTCCTAGCCAGCAGCTGGTGGTCAGGCATCAGATAGCGGGACAAGAACATTTCCCCCCAACAAGATCTAGATGGATGCTAGGGTCACATTCCAGTGGACCGAGGTGGAGCCCCCTGAGGGCACCCAACCAGTGTATGTGGGTGGCTGTGCAGGTGTGACTCAGGGTAGCCAGGTGTTAGGAGCTCACCACAAGCAAACAGGCCCAACCTGGGGAGGGCTGAGGCTGCCAAGGTGTTCCCTGCTCTGAAAGGTCTAAAGCCAGTGTTTCTCTGAACCTGAGCATCTAAATTGGTAAAGTTTAAACTCCTTAGTTGGACACCAAGTACTCTCAAGATCTTGCTCTAGCAGAACTTAACTTCAGACGTGTGCTCTACATCACAACCAAACGGCCAATTTATGGTCCGGAAAGCGCTCAGCACTTTCAAGGGACCATCCATTACTCTCATTGCTCCAACCAACTGGGGTGCCCTATCTCCACCCCCCTTTATTACTTGCCCAAACCTTCATCTCCTTTAGAGCCCAGTGCAGAAAGCATTTCCTCCATGAACACTCCCTGACCCACCCACCTGCAAGTCAGACTTGATCTTACCATCCTCAGAAATTTTAAAGAATTTTCTTTGTAGTTTACATTTGCCACATCCGTCCTACTTTGAATTAGTATTTGTACCTGTGGCTTAATCTCTTTTATTAGAGGAGAGAGCCCTGGGAGAGTGATCACTTCTACATTTTTGTACTCACCACAGGACCTGGGCTCAGTGCCTTAAATGAAGTGGTTACCCAGTAGACGCCTATTGAATTTATCACCATCTATATTGCTGCCTTGCCTATTCTATTGAAAGTGAATAAATAACCATAATGCAATGGTATATATATATATATATATATATATATATATGCAAGTACCTGCAAAAGAATAACTAAAGTGGAGAAAGCAGATTATTGTTCTACAAAGTATAAATGGTGGTGTGTGCTTAAATTAATGCAAAAACATATCCCAATAATATTGCCTTGCTAAAAGATAACAAAAAAATCTATTAATCATAGCACAAATTTTCTGAAAATCTCAACAAAATAAGGAATGAGGTGACTAGGGGGGCTTGAAGACAGTAATTTCAGGCTTCCTCTGAGAGCAGTCATCCTTGCTTTACTGAGAGCAAAGGAGCGAGAGATTATGAGGGGGCCTGCTATCTTCTTCACCCCTCTCCTGGGACCTCCACAGGAACCACAAGGGAAATTGCTCCTTCCCTCCACCTGGGCATTACCTTACCAGCCTTTCAGAGGAGAGAAACACTAACCAAGGCAAAGGGATTTTTGGATGTAGGCCAGGAGGAATTCACTGTCATCAGCTTCACTAACCATGAGGTCTCATATTTAGCTGGTTTTTGCAATTGGGATAAAGTACCTTGTATGACTGTGCAAAACTGATTTACATTCTGGAAATGAACATTTGGTTCCCTCCTGATGTGTAGGTAAAGTCCCCATGGTTTTTGCCCTTGGGAGTGTTGGGTACCCTTGAGAGTATATATCTCGCTGCACTAGTAATGCAGGCTCCCATAGCTACCGAAACAACCAGAGGCTCAGAAAGTGATGCCTTCACACTGCTGCTGGAGAGAGCACCAGAGCAGTCCTAGAGCTTTTCCAGTCTCTTTAGGTGCTCACATTTTATGACAGCCAACACTGCGTTGAAAGAGATTGCCTTTGGAAGGACCTGGGGTAGTTGGCCCTGGCTAATGGTGAGATACAACAAGGCCCTTAAGGAGAGGTAAACAGATCTTCATTACTTTATATTAGGAAAACTTTGCTTATTGAGTAAAGGCCAGGGATCCAAAGCATAAATGAAAACACAGGCAATTTAAGTGAGACAATCTAAAGTATACATTTAATTAAATTAACTAAATCAAATCCCATGTACTCTCATCCTAAAACTCTATTTTCATTAACTCCAATTACTTCCCTTTGTGTCTTTGGCTTCAAATGGTTGTCAGCAGTGATAACACTGAATTTCTGCCCCCTCCCATCCCCCAACTTTCATGGTAAAGGTGCAGCCATTAAGTGATTGCAGCTGCCAGATGTTAAGTGCCTTTAGTTCAACATAGGGGCAACTCTAGCTAAGGACACCATCTAAACGAATATACTTAAAAAGACTGAGTTTCTTTTTTTTCTCTCAGTTGTTTCTCTGCCCCCTCATGCTCCAGAAAGGTTTATATATGTGTGCTTCTCATATTTTCCAAGAGGTTAGCAACTTAGCTCTTATAAATTCTTTACATTTATCTTTCACCAACCTCAGAAGCCAGCAACCCAACTCATAAAACTCAGTCCATCAAACTGACTGGAGCGACATCAGATAGAAACGGCATATTATTGCCCTCCTCTCAGCTGACCAGGCAGGTATCCAGTGAACCTACCTCCCATCAAATGGAACCTGGTAGAATCATTATCTCAGGCGGTCACTGCTCTCAAAAGCCAAACCAGCCTTATTCTTGCCTGCTATCACTCTCACAAATGTTATTAACCTTGCTTATGGAAGGAGATAAACATATGTGGCAAAATGGAAATTTCACAGCTTTGATTGGCTCTGTGGACATAGATTTGCTCCAAGCTAAAGTCCCAAAAATCAATCAAATGTAACCTAACTGCAAAACCATCACAGGTGATTTTGTTACACTTTTTGGACTTTATAGGGACTAAATTCTTCAAGGCTTTGAGGTTAGAAATTTTATGGACAAACTGAGAAAACAAACTTTCTCTAGCAATTTTGCTGACTGAATTTCTTGATGAATTCTGCTTCTAAACAGTATAAAATATGAATTTGGGAATTGCTAGTACTACTTCAGCATTGTGTGATGGAAGATCTCTCTGTCTTATTGAGTTGCTGAATCCTGGAATTCTACTCCTGTAATTTAAATTGTGAAATATTGTCAAATTCCCAGAAACATCTCAAGCTGAGAATAATGCCTGCATAAACGATTCAACTGTTAGGATGTTGTTAAACCAAGTTTCCTTGTTGGTGATTGTAGCGGATTTTAACAGAATTGACTTTTATGTCATATCATAAAGCTAGAAGTGGTTCTCAACATTGGCTACCTTTAGAATCATCTGGAAGCTTTTGAAAATATGATGCTCAGGCCCTACACTAGGCCAGTTGAGTCAGAGTCTTTCCCAGGATGGGGCTCTCTGCAAACTCCAATATGCAGCAAGAGTTGAAGACTGCCAAGCGGCAGCCTGAAGTGCAAATTTAAGAGGCTCTATGTGTGGAAACATAAAGAAAGCATAATTAACTAAACTAAAGTCCTAATTAACTAAATTGACCTCTATCTTAGACACTTCAAATACATTCCTATATATCTAAGTCCCTAAGTTGCCATATGGGGGACAAAAAAGTCCAAGAATTTCATTTGTGTAGACTGTGTGACTATAGCACAGTAGACCTTAGTGCAAAGGGACCTCTTAAGATCACTTTTCTGAACGAAGCTGGGACTTGATGATAGGATGCCTGGCAGAAAAGTTGGTGGGGTCTGCTAACTGGAGGTGGTCCCAAGAGCAAGGCTGCCCCTGCCCCTTCATCCGCATACACGTGGGGGGAGGGGGGAGGGAGTTCCAGGAAAGTTCTTCACTAATTCACAGGAAAGAAGCAAGTCTCCCCTTAGCCTTACAGGAGTAAGTCTTTGAAGAGCTAAGTGAGGCCTCTATGCCAAGAGGGCACTATACCTTTATCCAGTGTCCCCCTTCCACTGTTCAGAGTTCAATTAATCAGCGAGATTTAGGACACTCCAGTGAAGTGAAGATGACCTCCCCTTGACCTGGGCTGACTCCACTTTTGGAAGCTCTGCTGTGGTCAACAGGGTTCATGATCCCAAATGATGGCTCACAAAGAAGAATGCCCTATTTCATATGCATCTTATTGTACCCTGGCTGTCAAATTCATAATCATACGTAGGAAACAAATAAATGGAGAGTTTAGAAATAGACTAGTTTGCAAATGTGCATATTGGAGGAATCTGGCAGCTATTAATTACACAAAACAAAATAAAGTAAGATCAAAAGGCTGCCTACCACATCCCAGTGCTTGACAATGACAGAACAGATATCAAAACCTGAATGACAATGCTTTGTTGACCCAGCCATCTACAAGAGAATTATACCTGGCACTGCTCTCTCTACTTCTGAGTGTTCTCTAATTAATTCTACAACTGAATGGATGCTAACAGACCTTGCTCTTTCACTCTAAATAAGTTATTCAGGAGGGCTGATTTATGTGATTTTTCCCCCCTTAACATTTCAAATATACCACAAAGTTGGAGAAATTTTCCTGTGAAAGTTCAGTATGCTCAGCACCTAGAATTTTCATGTGCTTTACCCAGAATATTCCTTAGGAACAACACTCTTGATGGATCTTAGCTTCATCTCTGAGTCATCTCACAGTGCCCAGCACGATGTTTGTTATTAGTTGAGTCATTTGGATGAGTGCTGATCATTCACTGTGCCTTAGGCAGGAATAAGTGATGAGCAACTCATCAAGAGCAGAATCCAGAAAGTAAAACAAAGAATCCTTTTATATCGTGCATGTTATGACTGGTAAACTCTCCATGCAAACTTAACGATCAACAGTCACCTGGTGGTAAAAGTTTTGAAAAGATATCAATGCTATAACATTGCATTTTAAGCTAAGATTTCTTAGAATTATTTTTGTCCCTTATTTTCACTCTTTCTCTTGCTTTTCACCCATACTGGGTAACGAAATGGGATGGAACTCACATGGTGCATAAAGGAACATTTGCTCTCACATGCACTAGCCAAATAATACTAAGTGCACTTCAACTTTTTTTCTAACAATACTCAACCCTACAGCAGCCATTTGAACATGGAGGCCAAACTTATAGACAACTCAGCCTTTTTCTCTTTAGAAAATAAACATCATCAACTGAGATAACTAGAAATACTGCAAGGACAACACACACCATGAACCACAGCTGCGAGAGCTGCCTTTCCCTGCCTTTTAGTGTGATTATTGGCTGGGTGTAGCTTAGTGTGCCTATGGGTTGAACTGTGTCCCAGCTGAAAAGAAGTGAAGTCCTAACCCCCAGAATCTCAGAATTTGCCTTATTTGGAAACAGAGTCTTTGCAGATTTAAACAAGTTACCATGAGGCCATTAGAGTGAGGCTTGTAAATTTGATGTGACTGGTGTCCTTATAAAAAAGGGGACATTTGGACATAAAGACAGACACACACATAGGGAGAAAGCCATGTGAAGATGAAGGCAGAGGTCAGGGTGATATGTCACCAAACCACCAGAAGCTGGGAGAGAGGAACGAAACAGATTCTCCCTCACAGCCCTCAGATGGAACCAATCCCTTGATCTTAGACTTCTAACCTCCAGAACTGTGAGACAATAAATTTCTCACTTGTAGTACTTTGTTACTGCAGCCCTAGGAAATTAATTCAGGGATGTTGGCAGGAATTCAGAAACCATTACCTTTGAAAATATCACACACACACACACACACACACACACACAAAATAAATAGATAGATTGATAGATAATTAATTAATTAATTAATTAATTAAAATGTATTCAAGGCTGAAAGCAGTGATGAGAAAAAAACTGGTTAGGGAAAAATCTAATTGTACAAATTTCCTTCCAACTGATGTACCAGCATTCTGAAGATCTCCTTTAGAAAAAATATTATATATATATTAAGTTTAATATATATATAATAAATTTAATATAGATATTAAATGATGTTTAGAAACTATATCCGATGATAACTGTTAATTCTTTGGCATTTGAATGTGGCTTGTTTCTGTTTTATTGGAATATGCAAATGTGTAACATTTTCATAAGGATGAGAGAGTAAGTTTCATGGAATACAGGTATACAGTGAGTGAGTAGATCTGGGTAAGAAATTCTGCATTCTTCCTTCTCATCTCGTAAATGTCACAGTTCCTTTCTTCTTAGAGGAAATGCATAAGATCATACAGGAAGTAAGAAGGTAGTTTTTTGTTTTTTTTTAAATATATCTTTATTGATTTCAGAGAGAGGAAAGGAAAGGAAAGGAAAGGAAAGGGAGAGAGATAGAAACATCAATGATGAGAGAGTCATTGATCGGCTGCCCCCTGCAAGTCCCCTACTGGGGATCGAGCCCACAACTTGGGCATCTGCTCTGACTGGGAATCGAATCCCGATCGCCTGGATCCTAGGTCGATGCTCAACCGCTGAGCCATGTCGGACCAGGCAGAAGGTAGATATTTTTAATAGGTAATTCTTCATCAAAAATCTTCCAGAAGACAGGAGGATATAATCCCCAGTTTTTCCCTATCCCTAAGACTAGAAGTCAAATACAAGGAAGCAATTTCAATGGTTAATTCTTCAGAACCAGAAGGCCTCGTGGCTTTTAATTATTGGCAACCATGTCAGAAGAACCACAGTTCCTCCAGGATGACCCATATACTTTGGGTTCTTTCTTTATTTCTTTAACTAAAACTGTAATTGCTGCTCTCTATCTATGAATCTGTCTCTTTTTTGCTTGTTAGTACATTTTGCTCATTAGATCCCACAAATGAGTGAAATTGTGATATTTGTCTTTTTTTAAAATTTATCTTTATTGTTGAAAGTATTATCATTTTCCCCCCAATTGACCCCCTCTACCTCACTCCCACCCCCTCCCCAGGCCTTCACCCCATCATTGTCTGTGTCCATGGGTTATGAATATACACATATAACTTCTTTGATTAATCTCTTCCCACCCTCAACCCTCCTTCTCTCTTTCCTCTGAAATATGATCACCTGTTGCCTGTATCAATATCTCTGGATCTATTTAGTTCGTCAGATTCTTTTGTTCATTAGCTTCTTCTTAAAGAAGACCCTTCAACATTCCCTGTAGTGCTGGTTTGGTGGTGATGAACCCTTTCAGCTTTTCCTTGTCTGAGAAGCTCTTTATCTGACTTTCATTTCTAAATGATAGCTTTGCTGGGTAGAGCAATCTTGGTTGTAGTTCCATGTTTTTCATCACTTTGAATATTTCTTGCCACTCTCTTTTGGCCTGCAAAGTTTCTGTTGAGAAATCAGCTGACAGTAGTACGGGTGCTCCCTTGTAGGGAACTAACTGCTTTTCTCTTGCTGCATTTAAGATTCTCTCTTTGTCTTCAACCTTTGGCATTTTAATTATGATGTGTCTTGCTGTGGGCCTCTTTGGGTTCCTCTTGTTTGGGATCCTCTGTGCATCCTGGACTTGTAAGTCTATTTCTTTCCCCAGGTAGGGGAAGTTCTCTGTAATTATTTTTTCAAATAGATTTTCAATTTCTTGCTCTCTTTTTTCTCCTTCTGTTACCCCAATAATATGAATGTTGAACCTCTTCAAGTTGTCCCAGAGGCTCCTTATACTGTCTTCATATTTCTGGATTCTTTTTGCTTTTTGCTCTTCTGGTTGGGTGTTTTTTGTTTCCTCATGTTCCAAATTGCTGATTTGATTCTCAGCATCCTCTACTCTACTGTTGATTCCCTGTAAATTATTCTTCATTTCAATTCGTGTAGCCTTCATTTCAAATTGGTACTTTATTATATCAACGATTTTCTCAGTTATTTTCATAAAACTCTTATTAATATGGTTGAGCATCCTTATAAACAGAATTATGAACTCTGTATCTGTTAGCTTGATTGGTTCTATTTCATTTAGTTGCTTTTCTAGAGATTTCTTCTGTTCTTTCCTTTGTGACATGTTTTTTTGCCTCCCCATTTTGGCTGCTTCCAGATGTTTGTTTCTATGTATTAGGCAGAGCTGCTATGTCTCCTGGAATTTGTAGAGTGGCTTTGTGTAGTAGGTGTCCTGTAGGGTCCAGTGGCTCAGCCTCCCCAGTCACCTGAGCTGGGCCTTCTAGGTGCTCCCCTGTGTGGGCTGTGTGCACTGTCCTGTTGTAGTTGAGCCTTGGTTGCTGTTGGCATCACTGGGAGGAATTAACCCCCAGGCCAATGGGTGTGAGGACCAGCTGCAACTACAGCCAAAGAGCTGCTGTGCTGGAGACACCCCTATGGAGCAGGATTTACTTTAGTGGAGCTTTGGTGTTCACCAAGTGCACCCCTTGAGTGTGTCAATCGTGGCTGTGGTAGGGTTGTAATTCAGCGTGGTCGAGTCTGACTACTAGGTGCACTATCTCTGGGGCCTCCCTGGAAGTGCAAAGTCAGCCTTTGCCAGTGCCTTGCCCAGGGCCACCCAGCATGAGCTACACAGCAAATCGTAGTTGGCTGCTCCTTGTGCTGGGCTTGGAGGTGTCCGGGAGAGGCCAAGCCATGAACCAATGCAGCTGCCGCTAGTGCCAGGCCTGGGGCCACTTATCAAGCCGCATGGGGCCCGCTGCTGCTTGTTTGAGAGATTTTAGGAAAGTCCTAAGCTTGAGGCTCGAGAGGCCACTTGCACAGAAAAGCCCCTGGAAATGGCCTGGATGAGCTGCAGGTGGGGAGGGCGGGGCCTCCGGGAATCACGGGGCGGGGCCAAAGGTGAGAGTCAGGTGCTGGCGACTCAAATATGGCGCCTGCCTGCGGGCTGTGTGCGGGGAGGACTCGCCAAAGGAGCCATGGCCTCCGCCAGCCCTTCTGCCTGGGAGGAAGCCGCCCTCCAGCTCTCGCCCGGATCTCAGGCAGGTTAGTCCCTCCCCGAGTGTCCCGGGTCCTTTCAGGCCGCTGCCCGGCGCTGGGCTTCTAGGGAGTGTGTCCGAGTGAGTCCATGTGTGGGCCCTTTAAGAGGAGCTGCTGGGGCTCCCGCAGCCTCCGAGACCCTCAGGGACAGTCCCCGTGGGTTTCACAGCCCGGAGTTGTGGGGACGTCTCTTCCCGGCCCTGGAGCCCTGGACTGGGGGCCCAATGGGGGGCTGGGACCCCTCCCTCCTCCGGGAAACCTCCACCTCAGTATACCCCTCCAGCGTTTAAACCTCGCACCGGGTGTGGGCCCGCGGCCGTATCTCCAAGATTCAGCCCCGATCCACGTGTGTCTCTCCCCTCCTACGGGTCTCTATGTTTCTTCAGGTCCCTGGTTGTGGGGCTTCTGTGCAGCCAGATTTCAGGAGGCTCTGAGTGATGGTGGTTCTGTATTTTAGTTGTAATTTTGATGTGGTTGCGGGAGGCGGCGGGTGCAGCTGTCGCCTATGTCACCACCTTGTTTCCTCTCCCGTTATACGTGTCTTTCTCTGACGCTAATTTCAGTTATCATAATGCTCCCCAGGTCCATCCATGCTGTTGCAAAGGGTAAAATTTCCTTCTTTTTTATGGCCGAGTAGTATTCCATGGTGTAAGTGTCCCACAGCTGCTTTATCCACTCATCTACTGACCGGCACTTGAGCTGCTTCCAAATCTTGGCTCCTATAAATAACGCTGCAATGAACATAGGGGTGCATATATGCTTTTGAATTTATGTTTCGGGTTTCTTCAGATAAATTCCCGTAAGTGGAATTGCGGGGTCAGAAGGCAGTTTTCATTTTTAATGTTTTGAGGAAACTCCATACTGTTTCCCACAGTGGCTGCACCCATCTGCATTCCCACCAACAGTGCACAAAGGTTTCCTTTTCTTCACACCCTCGCCAACACCTGTTGTTTGTTGATTTATTGATGACAGTCATTCTGACAAGTATGAGGTGATATTTCATTGTGGTTTTCATTTGCATCTCTCTGATGATTAGGGACACTGAGCATATTTTCATATGTCCATTGGCCATTTGTATGTCCTCTTTGGAGAAGTGTCTATTCAGGTCTTTTGGCCATTTTTTTAATTGGATTGGTTGTTTTTGGTATAGTCACATTATTGCAAACTTCTTAGCGTAGGACTGGCTTCAAGACATGTACTCTCCAACCCCTTACTTGCTATCTCTCTCTCTCTCTCACTCACAAACATACACACACACATATATATACACACATACACACACATCTCTTGTGCCAACTCCATGGCTTCTACGCACTGGCTGCAGGTTATCCCACAGCATCCTGCGCTGGAGCTATGTGGGTGTGGGTAGTGGGAGAGAAACAAGTTTTCACATATAAAGGCTGGATTATCATTCCATTCTTTATAGAAAAGATGACAAAATTATTATCTTCTGAAGAAGCGATTGAAGAGTACGCAGCCAAAAATTATTGGGAAAAGAATATTATAGAAGTGTGTCAGGCTAATAAAAATAGTGTGTTGTTCTTGTGCATTTTGTAATACGTAGGGCTTTTACCAGCTTTTTAAGATTTATAGTTCTTAGTATTTCTTTTCTCCTCATAGATATTCACTTTTATACCTAATTTTGTAATTCTAATTTGTACTTTTTAAAAAAATAAGGCCTATGCCAAGTTGTATAAGCACTCAAAATGCTTTCAAAGAAACTCAGTATTCTAACTCCTCATCTGGTGAACCTTCCAGCTCTCCCATCTACCCAGCCCACTTATGCAACGTCAGGATCAGGAGCTACTGTGGAGAACCTGACCAGTGGTAATTTCCACTAAGAGTAGGCCTTTTTTTTTTCTTCTAATGACTTATCCGTGTTGAGCATTTTGATGCCATGAAAAAAAAAATCGAGACATTGCCCTTTTCCCACCCAAAACCTCCACCCCAGTAGTTTTCCTTTAACACACACACACCTCTTCATTTCCTGATTCTGGTCTGGGCTTGAAGCAAAGGCACCTGAATCCAGCCAGGAAAGCTGTTATTACAATAGTTTTGGCTTAACAGGGGCAGGAAATACCAACAACCTTATGTGAGCTATTCCCCAATGACGACCCAACCTGAATGCATAAATGTGGGGCCCTTGCATAATTCAGATGAGGCTCAGATGAGATACAGACATATCCTAGTCTCTAGAGGCCACTGGGTAGGTATGGATTCCGCACAATGAAATGCTGAAATAAAGGACTAGAATAACATTTTTTTTAAAAAGTGCAAGCCCCTAAGAAATGACAAATAGCATTTCTATTGGGAATATTTTCCAAATACTAACTTTAATTGTCAAACAGAGAAAAAATAAGACTTCCAACAAAAACAGAGAAGATTCAATCTTATTTGTTGAGAAAAAAGATTGTTAGATTCACTGTCCAGTCCTTGCACAATTGAAAATTTTCACTTTCACTTAAGAGTTCCTTTCCCCAGTGCATAATAGGGAAGAAATGAATAAGAGAGAGAGAGAGGAAGAGATGCAAACTGCCTGATCCTCCCACAAGGACCATAAACCAATCCATAAAACACCTAAAGCACATACATTTCACAACATTATGCACCTTTCTTTCAGTGAAACATGTTACTAACAAACTGATGTTATCAATACCTGTGTTGTAAAGTTTGAACCTCCATCCTACTCTTCAGTATTACCTTAAATCCTTGTTTCAGGTGCTTATGATAATTTCTCTCATACTTCACCTCGGGCACTTTTGCAATTTTTCTTGTTTGCAGTGTTGACGTAATTGTTTTGTAGTCCTGTTTACTATGCTAGTAATCGCATTCAAGGGAAACACACATTTTAGAATTTGCGTTGGCCTTGTTGTGACCTGCCTGATGAATCACCCTTGGCCTACGAGCCAGTGGTTTCCCAGCATTGACACAAAGCTGTTTTCCCCCATTAATTGGAAGAGCCTGTTTACACAGATTTAAATACATGTCTGGGCTGGGCTCCTTGAACTGCTTGGGGGAAGAGCATTAAGGGAAGTCATCTAGGTGGCTAGCTCTCTCCTTGAATTCTAAATGGGAGGAAAGCATATGGCGTGAGATTTACAAAACAACTCCTTCTGCAAGAGCTGAGTTTTTTTCTTTGTATAGTTGGTTCTGAGCATAATTCCATAACTTCTATTTGCTTAGCTCCCTAATATTTTGGTGTTGATGCATCTATAATGAGAATGGTCACAAAACAGAGATAGCAGCAGGAGGATGCTTGGTGGCTCGAAAAGACACAGCTATTATACATCTCCTGCAAAGTTCCTCATGCAGAGTAAGAACTCAGGTCTGTGTCTGTCTATGAATGATTAAATAAGTGAATGAACACACTGAGGAAGGAGCAGAAATAGGACATATAGCTAAACTTTATGGGGAATGAGGCCCTGCCAATCTCAGAGGCTCACTTAGGCAAGAATCTGCTAATCCTAATGGCATCTTGGCTTGATGTGTGTCCTGGCACTGACGGAGACCCACCAAGCAACCCAGGTCATGCCCAATCTTCACTGTATTACTGCTAAATTAATATGAATATCACTAACCATCAATTCTTCTGAAATCTCTATGACCTATTTTATAAATTATTCCTGAACCTGGCCACTGTTCCTTCCCCCACCCACTACCTACCTTTTATCCTTTTGACTATTTATTTTAAACTCCTCCCAAATTAAAAGGATTAGGGAGGAGCCATAAAACCAGTTTTTCTCTTAATTAGAAATGCTTATGAAAATGAGACCAGAAAATGAGGGCAGGGAAATGGTAAAGAGAAGACGTTGAAAAGCAAATATGATGTGGCTGTGGGTTTCAGGTTGTCTGAGTTCTCTCCAGAGGCCAGGTTAATTGAGAATAGAAGAAGTAAGGTATATACAAGCCATTTGCCTTCTTCAAAAAACCTAGAACTTACCCATCAGTCTAGTTCAACTTGATCATAATCCCAATCCTACCACAACTAACACTCTAAAGCAAGTGATAGAGGGTGGAGGACAAAATGGAAAATAAACAATAACAAATGACCCTCTGTATCACAAATGAGTAACAAGATCACACTGTAGGGGGCGGGATAAAGAGTTAACCCAAGTAATTTAGGGAAACAGTATTTGGTGTATATACTAAAATGCAATAACAAAAAGAACTATACACAGATATATAAACCATGCCAAGGAAACCATGTCTCTCATGGGTATGGGTTGGCAATTCTAAAACTATTATATGTGTATATAGGATTGAACAAGAACTAAATCTACTGTGGATAATGAAAGAAGGATTTCTCAGTGTCGGAAAGAGAAATTGCAAATTAGGAAAAAGGAAGGCTGGGTAAAATGAATCGTATGGTGTTGGACCAGAAACAGGTATCATCAGTATGAACACATGGATTTAAGTTGTGTGTGTGTGTAAGTACAGATGGGCTACTCTTAGCAGTGATGACCTAGAGTCCCCTTCCATCCCTCTCTTTGGGGAGGAGGGTGCTAATCTAGGGTCTTAGAGAGAGAGGGAAAATATATTTTGTTAGTGTTTTTAAGGGAAGTAGATATTAGACTCACACTGAGATACCAGGCTCACACTGCCATTCCAAATGGGGTCAGTGAAAGCATTACCCAAGGCACAGAATTGGAGCAGAGCTGCATAACCAGAAAGGGAAGTAAGAAAATACCAGTAACAGTTTAGGATCCCTGTTCCCAAGATGTCTCAATCCAGGAATCACATCCTAGGTGCTGCAAACTCCATTTACTCCATTTCAACTTATAAAATAGTCACAAATTTAGAGGCTACTGCTTCATTTTAGGACATACTCTTGATCTGTAAAATGTGTTTAAAGGAGGAAGTTCTCCTTTTTAAAATTGGTGTAAGAGCTACTTAAATTTATAGGCCACTTTTAAGCCATTTTTGAATTAACAACATATGATCAAAATGAAAAGCACAGCAATTCAAAAGCAGCTCTCAGGGATTCTTTGCAGACTCAAGATTAACTGACAAACAATCATATTACTTTCTCCAGAAAACTTTCCCATCTATTAGTCACTTGCACGACTTACATTAGTCAAAGAGTCTTGCTGCCACATGGAATGAATCACTCCCCTTTGAGGGAAGCCTCTGAGGAGTACTGACAAGCAATCCATTTCTGATTCCAAGGAAGGATTTCTTTATGCATGAGTTTAGAGAGAGAGGATGACTGTAACACATCACATCAAACCAAGACTTGAATCAGAAGATCAGCCGGTACCCTAAGTCTTGTGTTGATGGAGAGTGTGAAAGTAGCTCCGGTTACTCTCTATAATGTGAGCACTATGATTTCTGTGACCTAGGATTTTCCTGTTTATCTTTTATCACTGACTGTGTTGTTTACCACTGTCTGTGAAAATCTCATGCCCTACTAAGTCTCCCTGTCCTATGACCTCTCTTAATTTGACCAGCAGCCCCAAGAGATCAAAAAGGTTTAAATCAGACTTCAGTGTGTTTGCTTCCTTTGCCTGATTAAACTGAAAAATATACAATAACAATATAATGGAAATTCAAAAGATGTAATTATCCATAAATATAGAGTCAAAGGCCTAGCCAGCAGCTAAAGTGATTGTGCACAGTCCTGTCTTCTATCTTAAAAGTATAGACCTAGAACAGGCAACACTACTTACTGTCCCTTCAGTACAGATGAGAGTTTAGGTTTTCAGCATTTATTGAATAATTTATTTTAATTGAATAAACTGACATTAACTAAATATTGAATAATTGCTAAACCTAAAATGTCGAATTTATTTATCCAACAAATCATCCATAGTGATTGTTTATGATGTACTAGGAAAATCGAGATAAGTAATAAGATGTACCCTGCTTCGAACTCCCAACAACCTTAAGAATGGAAAGAGGTCATGTAAACAAAATGAACAAATAATCTAATATGACATAAAGTGTGAGAAGGACTTAGAAATAGCATAAAGGAGAGAGCTTTTAACCCTGGAGGTGTCAGAGTCCTAAAGAGAAGGTCCAGCAGAAACTGACATTTGAGGTCATTCTGAAGGAGGTATCGAGGTCACCAGGCAGCCTTTAGGGGAAGGAAAAGTGGAGAGGAGTAGCAGGGCTTTCTTGGAAGCAAAGAAAACAGCAGGTGCAAATGGAGGCATGAAATAGTATGTTATCCTATAAAACTCAAAGTCAGTATTATCTAAGAGTTAGATGGGCTAGGTGATAGGGGGAGCAGGGTCTGGCGCAACGGGAGCAGATACTGCTGGAGGTCATCAGCCGCCCAGGGCTGCCTGTATTATACCTACTGTCAGAAGAGACATGGCCAGACTTGCATTTTGTATAGATGTCTCTGAGTAAAAACAAAATGAGAGAAACTATGGTTACAGAGTGTATTTTATACGGTCTGGTTAGAAATGTTTCTCCCCAATATTGTTTTAATCATTTAAGTCATATTTAAGAGCACTGGCCTGTCTTTTCTTTTGATCCTTCAAACCCCATGCCAACTGTTAATAATGTCAGCAGCAATGACATGGAATATGTGTGTGGAGGGGTAGGTAGGCAGTTAAGACTGTCGCCAATATCCATTTTTCACCTGCTCCTTCAGCTAGCCCACATATACGTTCCATCCTAAGTGAAGACACTGTGCTTGCTCCAAAAAGGCAGCTTAAAGAACAGGCCAAGTCCCCTGGTCCAGGTACCTGCAGCTCTAAGAAGCCCCTCCAATACGCAAACTCTATAGCACCCACTGAATATCAGCAAATGATTCACAGATGAGCCTGTGTTTTTTCCAGACCTTAGCGGTCTCACAGTGCCTTCTTGTGTAAGGCCCTATGGGAAACCTTGCTCAGAACCCCACTGGTGTACAAATGATCGGGAGAGGCCTCTGCAGGTGAGGCCTAGGGAGTCTCCTTTCCTCACCGATTAGTACATTGTTCCTGGAACTGACAACAGATGGTTTGCCATTGGCTAGATCCTCAGCTAAATTTCCCAGGAGTCTTTTCAAATATGAGCTGCCACAAATCATATTCTATCTGAAAAGGCAAAGCCTAGAACTGCTCCATAAAACATAATAGTGTTAATGATCATCTGCAAAACCAAAATGAGTTTCCTGTAGTACTTTCAAAACATAAAACTAATAGCTACTCATAAATACCTTCCGTTGTTTTATACATTTTAAATAACTTTGGTTGAGTATAATATGATTACTTCAGTTTACCTTTTTGATACTATAACTACAATGTGCCTATTTTTCTCTTCTTTCTTTCTTTCTTTCTTTCTTTCTTTCTTTCTTTCTTTCTTTCTTTCTTTCTTTCTTTCTTTCTTTCTTTCTTCCTTCCTTCCTTCCTTCCTTCCTTCCTTCCTTCCTTCCTTCCTTCCTTCCTTCCTTCCTTCCTTTCTTTCTTTCTTTCTTTCTTTCTTTCTTTCTTTCTTTCTTTCTTTCTTTCTTTCTTTCTTTTTCTTTGTCACTTTCAGTTTTACTTAGCTGTTACCATGCGGTAGATTGTTCATAAGAAATCAAAACTAATTTTTAAAAAAACACACAAGTGCCAATTGGTCAGGCTAGACAGATCCTCTTCCTTTTTCTCATCTTACTCATTGCCAGATTTACCAAATAGAAATACCAATGTTCAAATTAAATTAGAATTTTAGATAAACTACAAATAATAATTCAGTATAAATATATTTCATGCAATATTTGGGACATACTTATATTAAAAGATTATTTGTTATTTATCTGAAATTCAAATTTAACAGGGAATTCTGCCTCTGCCTTTTTTTTTTTTTTTTTGGAAAGCCATTTAGAAAGACTTGAGTTTTACTTCATGATATTTTGGTTAGAATATCTAGTCTGGAAAAATAAATAAGACTAGAAAAACTATAATAAGCTGCTCTGCTCATTATTTTGGGTAAGAATATAATGATTTTAAAAATCTTATTCCTGCATTTTCTGTATTTTTCATAAGAATATTCATTGTTCTTCAACTAAAACAATAATACAATTTAAATAGAAAAATATATCTAGTTGGAAAAACTCTATTCCCATTTTTAAATGTCCTTGTTACCTGCCCACGTGGTGCATTATAAAAGTTAATTTTGGCTGGTTATGTCTCTACAAGTTTTTTGTTTTTTTAAAAATATATCTTTATTGATTTCAGAGAGAGGAAGGGAGAAGAAGAGAGGGAGATAGAAACATCAATGATGAGAGAGTCATTGTCGGCTGCCTCCTGCACGCCCCCGATTGGGAATCGAGCCCGCAAACCAGGCATGTGCCCTGACCGGGAATCAAACCGTGATCTCCTGGATCCTAGGCCGATGCTCAACCACTGAGCGGCACCCGGCCAGGATGTCGCTACAAGTTTTAACACACCCAGGTCTTCACTGGGCTGACATGGGCCTCCATCTTTTAAACTGAAGGCCCTTTTATAATCAATTGACTAATTCAATCCCATGATCTAAGTGATCACTATACATAACAAAGTTCTCTCAAATAAGACGTGTTATAGAAGATGAAATATATCTGCCAATGAATGAATGAATGAATGAATGAATGAATGAATGAATGAAGTCCCTTTGGCTTTTTGTAGACATTCCTTTAAATGGAGCAATGTTGGCTTCACAGCCAGCAAAAAAAGTACAAGCAATTTATACACGCCTCCAACTCATCCCCTCAACATGCTCTGAAGACTCAGTTCTTCAGAGAATTATGGAGTCTTCCAAAGTGAGGTAACTCTGTTGGTGTTGGCACTCTTAGGGAGAGGTTTTGACAGCCAAATATCAGAAAGAGAGCCTCAGCAGGGTATGTGGCAGGCTCCAAGCGAACCATGAACTGAGATTGTTCCAATGGCTCTTAGGTCATCACCAATAAGAAATTTGTTTTTACAGGAAGCTGTCACTAGCAAAACATAAGCTCTGGCTCTTACTTTAAAGGAAAGATGCCAGCTTCTAAACTCATCCTTTAATTGCCTTATATGTAATAGAAGAGGTTGTTAGTGTAGTGAACAAGCCAGAACAGGGATGTGGAAGCCAACTGTTCTCTATTCCTACTATGGAAAGTTCACTGAAAGCTGTGGTCTGAAGCCAACCAGAGGATGTAGGAAACTGGAGAAGATTTTCCTATTTCTTTAGGCCCACAGCAAAATATGTTGCCTTCTTTCCTTTGCAAGGCAACCATCAGGTACTTCTCAGAGAAATGTTACAAAGATGCTTTAGCCTAGGACAAGAGTGAGTCATGGTTTGTACAACTCGATGGTGCTGCCAACCCGCCTCTGCTCCCTCACAGTTTTTGTTTTCTTGGTATGATAATTAGTTGTTGGCATTATGAATGTGTCTCCTGAGTAAAAAAAAAAAAATGTGGACACCTGTTATTTCTGGAGTGAGTGTTCTATGCATCCTATTAATGTAAGCTCTCTGTTCAGAGAGCAAGTACTGGCCAACATGTGGTCACCTAACCCAGAGCTCCACTGCTTTCATGCTATGTTTTTACCAGAGAACGTAAATTCTAGCTACTATCTTCTGCCTTTGCTGACTGACACAGGAAGCCAACTCTTGAGAAAGAGCATGAGTTCTACAGTTACCAAAAACTTGAAAGTTGTCATCTAGTGGTTCTCAACCTCAGCTGCTCATTAGAATCACCTCATGAGCTTTAAAAAAAAACAAACAACCCCCCCCACACACACACAAAAAAAAACACACCAAAAAACAGTGCCAGGGCCCTATCCCAGAGCAGGTTAGACAGAATCTCTGGGAGTGGGGCCACCCAGGGCATTGATGTGCTTTCAAAGCTCCCCAAAATGCTTCCAATGGAGGCCAAGGTTGAGAACCACTGATCTCATTCATCAAGGTTCTTCCCAATGAAACTGAGACCCAGAGAGGCTGATAGACTGTCCCAAGGTCCCAAAGCTTGTTAGTTAGTATACTCTAATCTATTTGTCTTCTTCTAGACTATGAAATCCTTGAGCACCTGAACCGTGATGCTGACGTTTAAATCCACATTGCCTACCAAAGTAAATGTTTGACAAGGACAGAAAACCAGGGGGAAAAGGAAAGGCCAGAACCTGTTCTTCCCTTTGTGCCACAGCCTCTTATTAAGAAAAATTGTTATTAAGATAAACTACTATGAACTTTTTAGCTCCAAAAGCTAAGTTATTAAATATCAGATTTCCCAATCTTATAACCCATTTATTTCTGGAAAAAATTTATGAGTCAGATTGCCCCCAAAATCCCAAACCAAATGACTTTACCCTAATTAATCCAGCTATTTGAAGCTAAGTACTTGACATTGTTCAATACTTCATGCCTCAGTAAATTCTCATTTTGTGGAGTCTCATTTATTTCCCCAGTTAAACCTGACATTCTTCAATTACTAGGCCACTCAAAATGGCATGTTTTCCTTCAGTATCAAGGCTCCAGAGTGAAGAAAAGAATTATGGGAAATCTGTGCTGTGATTAGGGAGATACAGGCCTAGAGCCATAGGCCTGAGAGCTGCTAAGGGCTCAGCAGAGTTCCTAAGTGATCTGTGGCTTTATTGGTTCTATCCACTGCCAGTTGTGCATCTTTCATCTGCCAGTCAGGTGGAAATCCAGTCAGTGCGGTATGGTGTAAGGGCTCAGAATTGGGACACAGATATCTGGGACCCTAGAACTGTGCAGCAGATATAGTAGTGCAGGCCCAAGTGTTTGCCCTTGAAACTTTAGTGCACACTGACCAGCCTTCCAGATGCCCACATCTCCACACTGCATTCCTTTACCTAAGGGTATTCTCTGAAACCCAAAACCCACCTGCCCGCCTGTGAAGCTGACTGAAAGTGCAGGAGAATGGACACCCCTATATACACACCTCTACTGTGGCCTTCAACCCAAAACTGACAGGAAATGGGGTTTCCAGCTCCCATCCCCCTCAGGTGCAGTGACTCTAAGGCATATGTTGAGTTTCTCCCAGGGACTAAGGCCTGGGTATCCAGTTGTTACCTGCCTTGCTAATGTACCTTTTATTAGCTGCCTTCCCTTCCTACTTCTGTTCCCACTTCCTTGCTGGTGTTTCCTCAGCTTTTTCCTCAAATAATGAAATCCTCGTGTCAAGGTGCGATTCTGGGGGAACCCAAAGAAGACAGGGTGGCCTTGTAAGTTTATCATCACTTGCTTTTAGGAAAGCTATTTAACCTCCTGTGAGTCACTCAAATGTAAAATAAAGAAAGGAATGTGAAGTCCCACTTGGTCACAGCAGCAGGCAATGGGCTGCTTCATGAGGCTGCCGAAGCCCTTGCACCCGGCCCCAGCCTCCTTCCCACCTTCTCCCTTCATCTCCAAGTGCTCTTCTACCCCATGCTCCTCTCCAGCCACAGGAATTTCCTTTGAATTCTTGAAAGTGCCTTTGAGAGTCTTACTCATGCTGTCCCTCTGCTTGGAACAAGCAGAACTCTCCCTTCTGCTTGGGGCTCACTCCTCTGCATCCTCCAACTCTCAGCTGAAATATCACTTCCTGTAGGGAAGCCTTTTCTGATGCCCAATCTAGGATCCAGGATCATGCTCTTGTTATGTGCTGCCAGATACGGTGCTCCCACCATCGCGTTTGACATACTTCATAGTGATAGCTATGTACTTGTCCCAAGTCCACCTCATTCCCCAACCACTGTCATCACTGGCCTTTAAGCCCCTGGAGAAACCCAATTTATCTTGCTCCCGATTGCATCCTTGATACCCAGCCCAGTGCCAGAACATAGTAGGTAATTACTAAATCATTGTTGAATACAATGCATACTTGTTTACTAAACATTAGAGTTGAAGAATTAGAGGATTTTGGAATAGAAATGAAAATAAAGCCTTCCAACCAAAGAGTCTCAGCTCCTCCTCAAATGGTTTCCACCCAAGACATGACTTTTCCTCTCAGCCCATGTCCTCAAGTCTCGGAGAGGGGTGTGTAAGGGTGGATTTCTCTTCAACTGAGAGGCGCTCTTTTTATCCTAGGGTGGCTGTCATCCTTCTTAACATGAAAATTTTAAAAATTGTAAAGCACTGTGTTAAAATAATCCAGCCCAGTACTTATTTTAAAAATGTGGAATTGAAATTTGGTTAAAAAAAAAAAAAAAGCTTAGTAGCAAGCATTGTACATGAGCAATGTTTGGAAGCAGAAGGCACAATGTTTATCAGCTGTTAAGATCAATGCATGCTTCCTGGGTGTGGGCCTTTCGGACATTTCCTTTGTACTTGGTGGCCTTACGAGTTTTATCACAAAATTCCTAGATTCTCTAGAGATGGGGCCAAGTGAAGGAAGCCACTCCCAATCTTTCCAACCACCACCTGTCCTAAAGTAAGGTCCAAATTTCTTAGCATGGGCCCAGCTTTGCCTACCTTTCTCTCCAGGCTCATCTTCCTCCATATTTTGCCTCTTGCTTTCCTTTATTTGCAGGCACTTTATTTCCTTTATTTGTTTCCCATCTCTGTGCTGTGGTCCTGGCTAGCACCCAACCACAGACTCCTCCCTCTCTCCCCAGCCTCCCTTCAGTTTTGCTTGCTGATCCCATTCATCCTCTGAGACTGGACTCGGGCCCCAGGGCAGACTTCTCTGAACTCCCAGACTGGAAGCTCCACTTTCAGCTTCTGTGTCCCACTGAGTTTCCTCCCAGCACATTCACCTATTAAAAAATATTGGTTTGTTGTGCCCCACCCACCTACTCCACCCCCAAGCACTGCACAAGCTTTGTCTCCTCAATGCCAAGCATAGTGCCTGTTACTGATCAGGCACTTAGTAAATGTTTGTTCAAATATACTTTCAGACGGAAGAAATGTCCAAGCCTGTAGAGAATTTGCATAAGAGTTTACTTGAGCCAAAACTGATGACAATTGTGGGGAAGTAAGATCTCAAATGCTTTGGGGAATAACAGTGTTGCAGTTTCTTTTATAGATTTGAAATTAAGGAGAAAGTAGGAAGATTACGAGAAGGTGGGAGACTGCGAGATGGGGATTGGTTTACGGGATAGTTAACAAGATTATGTGCTCTCTTAGGGGAGTTTACACTTGTTTCCAAGCTGTGTTAACCTGAAAAATTGACAGGGCTTGCTTAAGGCAAAGATAAAGCTTTTACTAAAAAGTTATATGCCTGGGGTGTGACTACCACCCTGACCTGTCCAGTTAGGAATTTATGAACAGATCACCCTCTGAGGTTATTATCTATAGAGCCCCTATTTTGTCCAGATACTAAACATAAGATTATTTTTTTGTGCAATCCAGTCCTTGTCTGACCAACAGTAGATTAAATAAAATGCTGATAACTGATTTACTACCAAATTATGATACAAAAGTTTTTCCAATGTGCAGTTTATTTACATACTATTCAATACATTTGAACAGATTGGAAAAAGGAGACAACTTGGCTTAAAAAAAAAAAAAAAAGTTCCTGTAATATGCACAAATCTCTCATTTTGAGCTCCGTGATCACAGACAACAGTCCTGGTGTGAGACACCAGAGGAAGGGAAAGTATTCCAGGCACTGAAATGCAAATAGTAACTCGCAGTTCCTCAGGCTTCTCACATCCACGAATGTGCGGCAAATATGACTGCACATTGATAATTCCTAGGAAGTCCGTTTTCTATTTTAATCAAACTGAATAGGAGTAGCCTTTTGTTAAGATGAATGAAATCTGCAGTTGGGCATTGCAATTCATTTCCGAGGGCGGGGTCATCCAAGAGGCCCTGCTCGGTTCCGCCCTGGCGCCTGCCCTGAGAGCTGCGAGGCCAGAGTGTTGTCTCCAGGGCCAGGAAAAGGCAGGGCCGCCGGCACTGGAGCCGGCGGCAGGATGCACAGCCCCTGGGGACCGGAGACTGCCACACCACTTCTCCCGTGCCAGCCTTTCAGCACAGCTTGTAGTCTCCCGAGGTTGGGTTTCTGGGGCTCTGGCTTGTTTGGACCTCTGGCACACTCCCCACATCTCCTGCAAGCGACAATGCTGCCTTTTACTGAGCTGCTGTCAGGTAACGTGCTGCAGATTTGCATAATACATGCCCTTCTCACTCTGTGGAGTAACTGTGATAATTTTTTAAATGAATTTCCCATACCTGGTGAGTAGCAGTTTTAGGTTAACACCTGGGGGTGGGGGTGGGGGTTTGTCTGCACTCATGATAATCTGTGTATTAAAACTGTGCTACCACTTAGAGCATCTATGTTTTTCACATATATGGGTTCATTTTATCCCCACAAAAAACCTTTTAACAAAAAGATACCCTCCTACTGATGAGAAACTGAGGCAGATTAAGTGAAAGATGAAGAAATGCACCTCTAGTAACCATGTAGTTGGGTTAGGGAAAAGCCCATTTCCTGTCCTCTGATTCAGAACTCTGCCCATTCACACACACACACACACACACACACACACACACACACACACAAATGCTTCACTTCAAAAAAAAAGGTGAGCAAAGAGCTCACCTGATGAGGAGGAGCCAGATGTATAATTTATATAACACAGGTTCTTTACAAACATTCCAGGCACCAATGAGAAATAAATTATAAGACCACTCGACGATCATTTAACTACAAACCAGGAGGTTTGGCAGATTTCAAAATTGGCTGACAGTAAGGATGACTGAGTTATGCCCTAGTTTCTCGCCTACTTTGTTCTAACGTACAAATTACAATTATGAAAAGACAACTGTGTTTGCAAATTTAACTCCGCAAATAAAAGCATTCAGACTAAATTCCCTGCTAGCACCAGGAATGTTGCTGCAAGTGAAGATGATTGTTTCTTGCTGTGAGGTATAAGACGCTGTCTGTAGATATCTGAAGATCTCACATGTTCATTTAGTCCGAAGCCCAGCCATTACTGCGTCGTAGTCCCAGGAGTGGGGCTGAGAAAAGGGTTTTGAAGATGGCCCCTGCCAAAGGTCTCCTGAGACCTGACAAGGGAGTAAAGTGCCTCAGGATGAATAAGCTCTGCAATCAGAAGTGTCACCTTAACAAGGCTGGTTTCTACCACTTGCCCTAGGGTGAGAACTATTCTTCCTGGATTCATGTCACATTGATTAATGATGCCAGTTAAAAGCCAAACATGTTGAATGCTGGCCTCCATGAAAGCTTGCAAAACTATGCAAACCTAACAGGGGGCATTGGTCAGAGGGCATGACACTGAGAAGAGTTTCCTTGTTACTCTGGTCGTTAAGGGTTTGCATTAGAATGAGGTCAGGTCATGACAATTTCTGTTTTAGTCAATAGGCAATCACAAATTGTAGTCACTGACTGCCATCGTCATCAACTTCCTAGTGCCAGTCTTAGAGAAACCGCCAATCCTGCTGAAATGGCTTAGAATTTTATTTCCAAACAAGAATATAACACTATGTATAGAAGTTAATCAATGTTTAGCTTAAGTATTTTCTGAAAGAAGATAATTTACATTCACGTATATTGGATGTAAATTTACTTTGACCAAAGACTCATCATGTGTCATTTGCTGTTACAGATCTATTAGAGTCATTGAAATTCTGGAAATTTCTGTTTGCTGCCTACACGATAGCCTACATGTACCATAAACTAGCTCAGGGCCTTTGCCCTCCCCGATTGCCCTGATGGAATGCTTCCCCAAGTTATCCACATGGCCCCCTCCATGGGCTCTTTCAGGCCCACACTCAGTCAGTCACCCTCTCAGAGAGGCCTTCCCTGACTGTTTTTTAAAAATTTAAGACTTGATGAAGTGACCAAAACCATGGACAAAGGATACTCACAGAGGCTGGTAAAATACTTCCCAAGAATTGATCTCCAAGTTGATGCTGCTTTCCAGCAGAAAGGATTCTTCTATTTCTCCTGTAGATCAAAGCAATTTGAATATGCTCCTAAGGCAAAGAACATTACCCTCGTGATGAAAACCAGTGCTTGGTTTCAATGCAAAGAACCATTAAGCTCATTATCTGATTTTAATACCAGCAAAGAAAAAGTATATTCAGGAGGAGTGAAGATGCTTTATCATAAGAATTTAAACTTACTTATTTTCAGTATTGTTCTCATGTGTTCAAAGAAATCTACAGTTATGAATAAATTCATAGACCTAAATTTTTTTAAAACATTAAGCCTTTCCTCCACTAACCCTGGAATTTCCCATGTCCCGATTCCATTTTATTTTTCTCCACAACCTGCTTTATTTTACACCTATTTATTTTGTTTTTTGTCTATCTGTCCCCACTAAAATATAACCACCATGAGACCAGGGAGTTTTCTTTTCCCCCCACTGCTAAAACCCCTGCTCTTAGATGAATCCCTAGTATATAGTAGTCATTCAGTAAGTATTGTGTTGAGTGGATGATGGGTGATAGATGGGTAGATGAATGGATGATCATTAGACCCATGAACTTTTTTAGCTGACTGGAATCTGACCCAGAGAGTACAGGTCCTGAAGTAAATAAAGGACAAGCTGATTTCTCAGCTCTTTCTGCTTGTGGCGGTTGTTAAATCATTTGCTTTACAAGCCAACATTACCAATTAAATCCTGAAATCCTGTGTTAATAACTACCTGGTAATTTCTTCACTTATACAGTACAGTCATGTGGTATTAATCCTTTGAAGCAATCCTAAAAGAATAGTGTTTTATGATTTGGTTAAAAGAAGAGATTAAAGGGGTTAATAAAGGTATGTGTTCATGGGGAGAGAAGGGTGTCTCAGGTCTTTATGTGTAGTTGAACATAGTATCTGCCTCATGGGGCAGACTCTGTATATAGGTTAACAGCCCAGTTGTCAGTGGTACTTTTTATGAATTAAGAATTACTCCAATTTACCTATTCTAAATGGATTAGAGGCTAGTTCCTATACCAGTTCTCTTCTGTATGTATCAGGGTCACTGTGACCACCAATGTCCTCACTCAAAGAGGAATTTCTGATTGGTTCTGTTGGCTCCTAATTTGATCTGAGGGTCCTGCCTGACACCCCTGCTCCTAATAAGATGTCTATGTCCCCCTCACCTCTGTTGGGGGTGAGGTAAAAAATGGACCTACAAGGGGTTAAAACCTAAAGATAATTCACAGGCAATGATCAGGAGGGGGAAAAGAGGGCCATCATTCAAAGGCTCTGGGGGTCAAATCTGCTCTGTGCTGAATGCTTCTTCTCAGCTCCCTGACTTTACAGGTTAAAGGCCTTTCTTTTGCTCCTTGCCCCATTCCTTCTTTTCTCTCTTCAGTTTCAATGATTCATCAGCACTCTCCTTTCTCTTCCCTAGATCCAGTTTTATTTAAAAAATGAAATAAAACTCTGCTCCATGTACCCTAAAAGGCTCCCACTCAGGATGAAGTTTTCTATTGGCCTTTGTTTTTGCTTCATTGTGGCTGGAGGAGAAAGAAAGGACCACAAGGAAGAGTACACCTAGAAAATACACAAATGAATATTTTAAGATGTAATCCTTTTGCACACTGAATGAAACCCTCCACATCCTTCACCCACTTCTTCCTTGAGATCTTATCATTTTACTCTAATAGGTAGGAGTTATTTCCTCTTCAGAATCAGCCTGTCTACACCACTCCTTCATCTCTCTTGATCACGCTTGGCCTTAGTATAATTTTTGTTGTCTTTTGATAAATTTTCAATTCAGTTTTTGTCTTGTCTTTCTAACATGTTACCAGCTCCTTCAGAGCAAGGAAAGTTTCTGGAGATATTTTACAAACTACTGTGCCTTACATGCAATATGTATTCAGTGAAAGTCTGTTGACGCAATGATCAAGTCCCAGTCTGGAAGCATCCATGAGGTGCATGTGACTAAAAGAGGAGGGAAATTAGTAGGCATAAAGTGGTACTCCCAAGCTCTGAGACAGGCCTCCTATCCTGAGTATTGTCACTAGAGGTCCTGACACAAATGCAAGATAAGAATTCACTGCCTAAAGAAACCAAGTGACAAAGCTCTAGAGGGAAGTTTATATTGACAATGATGATGATGGTGATAAGTACTTGACTGTTAACTGTACTCCAGATACTGTTCTAGGTCCTTTACATGTATAAACCAACTTAATCCTTACAACTGGTCTACATGTTCTATATTCACATAGGAAACATTTTTGTATGACATAAAAGAATGGATTCAATGTGAAAGAACAACATAGAAATTGAAAAGATAAACTTTTCCAGTTAGTGTCATTTCCTATTAAAAGTCTTAATACTCACCCCAGAGGGAAACAGCACGTTGCATAACATTAGAGGCATTTGCATTTTGTAGTGCTCGAAAGCTCTCCATTGCCAAGGAAAAGGATTTCCAGTCAATTAGATGAAGCAGAGGATAATGCAGTTTGTGTCCCAAGACATAAAAGACTTGAAGAGACTGTGTGTAGGGGAAAACTAATTGAAGACAGGAAGGGCTGCTCTGTGATATATGTTAGCGCTGGGACCGTGTCTGTTATGAGTAGTCAAGGTATTTCTCTTCCTTCGTTCCTTCCTTTGGCTGTTTTGAATGGTACAGCTCATTTACAGTAGAAATGAATCATGCATTCCCAAATTGGATGTGGCTAGCTGAATCTAGAGGGTTCGATCATTGAGTCGTGCATGGTCTAATGTCAGCACTGTGTTTACTTAGAATGTAAATTAAATTCCTGAGCTGGGACAAGCCAGTGGAGAGACAGGAGGCTGAATTTGTTACAGTAGGGAAAAGCAAAGCACAGCGTATCTTCAAAAAACATATTAAAGATGTAAATTTGAGTAGGAAAAATGCTGAAATTATTATTGGTTATTAAATGTTGTTATTTAATCTAATTTTTTCCAGGAAATTCAAATTTATGGAGTTATAGGACTCAATCAAATAAGAAAAAGCTAAAGGAAGAAGTATGAAATCCTCAACCTAGTTCAGTTGTTGATGTCTCTTTAGACCCAGGGGAAATATAATTACCTCTAGGTGGCTGATTTTATTCTCTACCTGAAACATAGTAATCAGATTATGGCGAGTTTTGGTGTTCAGTTTTCTGAATAAGGTCTTGCTGACTGGATCATTTGATAAAGCCATGGACTCATTAGGACAAAGTCGCATGCCCCCAAATCCACATGAGCCCCTTTTCCTTCACTGTCACTCATTGTACCTTAACATATTCACACTGCTTGTCACGAAGGGGGGACCAGATGAAGGAGCATGAAGAGAGCAGCATGCAGTTGATGCTCAATAAACAGTCGTAGAATGAACGTTTGTTGAAATTATAGCCTCATATGTTACTTTCAGCAGCAGTAATCATAAATGTCATCCCTTTTAAGCTAAATTTGGTTCTTCCATATTGTAAAATATATCTGAGGATGAAATGATAGGAGTCTGAATGATACTAAAACTAGTCATTTATATGTATAACAGATATGAATTGCTCCCTGACACTTAACTTTAATAAATATTACCATCTGTGGGACATTCAATAACCAGCTACACACACACACATACACACACACCCCCTCTGTTGAGGGTGAGGTAGAACATGGACCTATCGGAGTAGGGTTCCAGGTCTGGGGAACATGCCAGCCTGCACAGCTCAGGGACCCAGACCTGAGGAAAACCACAGCCTGTTTGAAATTGGCTTCCCAGAGCCCAGCAACCTCTCTCTTCCTCCGTCCTTGTGGAGAACTTGAAAGGAAAAGCCGTTACATATTCCCTGAGGCAACAGAGAACCTAGAGGGGTTCTCAAAAGGCTAGATCCAGCCTACAGACATTTTTCCCCCTTTGTCTCAGAGAGAGCTTTGGTTTTGCAGCTTCTCTAAAATGTCAGAAGGTCTGGCATCACTGGACTGACATTTGCATGTGGCAGTAATTGGTTGGAGCTCAGTAGCAGCTGCCCTTTTCAGAGGGCCCCATTCAACGCAGCTCCTGGCAGTGCCCACTGTCCACTCATTTCCTTTCCCCCTTGGCCCTTAACAAGTTTTCAGAGTTCGAGTTTTATAATAGTGAGAGAAGCCTCAAAAATATCAATTAATTTATCAATATGATTATAACATCAGCTTCTTGTATAATCGCACTCATAACTTCCTTCTCTTTCTACTTTCCGTAGCAACAAGCAAATAATTGCATAGAACTTATTATGAGCCAGGCACTATTTCAAAATTCATATATTACCTCATATTGATCTGCTCAACAACCCTATGAGGTAGGTATTATGTTGACCTATGTTTTGAGATGGGGAAGCTAAGGGTTGGAAGTTAAGAAACTTGCCCAAGATCACATTGTTAGTAGGCAGTGGAGTGAGAAACTGAGCCCAAGTAGTCAGACTCCAGAGATTTTGTTTTTAGCTACCACAGTGTGCTTCCATGTCCTGCACCTACTCAGTTAAAAAATTTTATTCTTCACAACATCTATCTATTAATGATACTTTAGATCCCCAAAGTCAGGCTGGTTTTGCCTATGGGCTCCCAGGCACCCTGTGCTTATCACCTCCTTAACACTCATCAAACAGCCTGTCAACCTTCCCATCAAGCAAGGGGAGTAGCCTTTCACCACTATGAGGTACATAGCATTTAACCCATGTTTGTTGAATAAAATAATAAAATATATTCTTTTAAACCTTTGTATTGGTACCTTCTCGAACCAAATTTCTATCATGTCAAAATCTGACCAATTACTTCCTACTAAATGATCACATTGCCTCTGGACTCCCATCTTTCCAGTGCAATGTTCTCCTCTGCAAATGAAGAAACAATAGCTTGTGCTCAGAGATATTGTGAGTAGTTAATTAGTTATTTATAAAGTGCCTAACCCAGTGTGTGGCATGTAAAAAGCACTCACAATATAGTACCTACTGTTATAGATGGTACTAGAATATTTCATTCAACACTTTTTTTAAAGTTGCCTCCAGACCCAACTGAGATTCCTGCCCGCAGCCTGCATGTGACGCCTGTCTCATCTTTCCCTCGAGTTTCTCCATCTGGCATAAAGCACAGAGTGCCAGAAGCCACTGAATAAGTAGATCTCAGCCCCCAAAAGCAGAAATTGTACTTGAAGACTTGGGATGTAAGGTGAAGGAGGCACATTATTCTTATATTAACAGCCACCAGCATATATTATGGGATATAACACAAAATTTACATGAATTTTTCAAAAGATAAATCATAAGTCTTCCAGAAAATTCTTACTTGCAGGTGACTGTATGGGGTTCATATCCTCAAACCCCTTTGGAAACTAGATCCACTGCCCTACGAAAGTACCACACCCGGCAGGACATTCAAAACTCTTCCTGCCTTCCACACCCTGTGTGCTCTTTCATTGTCACTGGTTTCAGAAAGAACCTTCTCGATGAATGTTTTCAGGTAACAATAATAATAACCGGCCCTTACTGCTATCCTGGAGTGTACCATTCACCCTGTTAAATAACTTACATATAGTATATCTTTTCATTATCCCAAAACTCAGAGACATAGATACAACTATTATCACCTCTTTAAAGATGGGAAACAAACTTGGAAAGCTTAAATAATGTGTCCCAAATCACATAGCTAGGAAGCAGTGGGCTTTCAAACCCAAGCATCATCATTCTTGGCCATTAGACCACATTGCCTCTAGTGATGTAACCCACTGTTTTATTATTATTATTGTATTGATTTAAACATGTGTATTGAGTCCTTGAGAAGAAGAGGTGAAACTCATGTCCTTTATTTAGATTGTCTCTCCTTTTTTATCCAAACCGGCAGTAATAAATACTTAGTAAACTAAGTAAATACAGCTTAACACATAGACCCTTACAAATAGAGGGGAAGTTTTACTTCAGATCCTTTCTTTTTCCTGAAGATTTCTTGTTTGTTTAGTATCTAGAGTATCTTCAATGAAGCATAAATTTATATTACATTTTAAAAGCCTTTCAACGGTCCACTTCATTATAAAAATAGCACATACCTGGTAAAAATAAGAGCATTCCACTTTAAGTACACTTAAGCCCTTCCAGGGAAGCTAAAATATTGGTCCTCTGTTCAGCCAAAGCAGAGAAGGAATTCTAAGCAGAACTCTCTAGGAAAACCCTATATTAAAAATTAAAAATAGAAATATTAAATGATAGGCTAGATAAGGACTACGTATTCTTAAATTTAAATAAACAGGAGAATTTTAGAATAGCTTATTGGTCTTCCCCTATGATATTCAACAGCTTCCATCCAAATGTCAGGTCTGTGCTTCAATGACAAGATACTGTGCAAGGAAAAGACAAATCGAATGAGAAACACATTTACTAAAATGTGTTTAATCATTTACAGTGTCT
This sequence comes from Miniopterus schreibersii, assembly GCF_964146895.1. Lineage (NCBI taxonomy): Eukaryota > Metazoa > Chordata > Mammalia > Chiroptera > Miniopteridae > Miniopterus > Miniopterus schreibersii. The sequence goes on along the minus strand of NC_138107.1, from coordinate 71,860,568 downwards.
GCCTTTTCACAACTCAAATGACTTTTGGTTGCACATAACTTTCCAGAGTAGCCAGCTTCTCTTCAGAATATTATTATATTTTTAACTAAAATTAATTTTTTTTTTCAATCCATCTGGAAATGCCTAAACTTTTCATCCAACTCCTTACAGATAGGTCTCTTTACTTTAGGAACTGATGGAAAGGTGCATGTAAATCTTATGACTCAAACTCAATCAAGTTCTTCATTACTACCAGAATTAGTTTTGAGTGAGTTTATCACTTTTGATTAAGAAGGTTACTTATAAAGAGAGGTTATTTGACTGATTTTATAATTAATAATGGGGGAATCATCAAAATGAGTAGCTATAACTCCTCAGGGAAATTTGCTACATATAGAAATAAAGTCAAAGGCCTTGCTTATGGACTGGAGGAAACAAGACTCTGGTACCGGCTACCTATTTCCCTCTAACATCTTCTCAGTCAATACTAATCACAATAGCCTGTTCCATCGGCTGCACAGCATGTGACAGGGCAGCTTCTCACACCACAGTTCATTTGTGCTGCCCGTAGAGAAGTAGCTAATGAACATCCTTTGGACAAGTCAAGTTGAAAATGTGATCTTCTGGCCTCAGTTAAGGAGTTGTATTGAACCTGATCTGAAAGATTGTCGGGGGGGGGGGAAAAAAAAGGAAGAGAAGAATCACTAAAAATACAAAGAAATTACATCTTATAAAAATCCTATAAAACCCACTACCATCTAGAGTTTCTCCTTCATTTCTCAGAGTCATTCAGAAGGCAATCCAATTCATAGATAATAATGGCCTTTGTAGAATGCTCTGCTGACCTGCTCTCTTCATTCCCCGTGATCGTGTGTGTGTGTGTGTGTGCGCGCGCGCGCTTGTGTATGGAAGTGTGTATCCATTTGTTTGCCAGGTCTCCATCAAAGAGACTTATACAGTGACAAAATCTTGCTGTCACTTTGGAAATAACCTGAATGAGGAGACAAAATATCACTATAGTAAGGACAGTCAGGTTAAAAACAAGAGCTCAAAAGAATATATTTTCTTCAAAGCAAACAGTCTTTGCAGGTCCTAAATCCTTTGTATGACTTAAACAAAGGAATAGAAATGAATGCATAAATGTGAAATCTGGGAAAGCTGTAAAATTCACTGTTTATGTTGAATGAATTATCACTAATATTCAAATGAGCAATTACTAACAAATTGATTTGTCCCCTTGGGCTACATGTTGTCTCATTGCCACAAGAAAGAGAGGATTTCTTTATGCCTGTGTGTCAAAAGAGACCATGTCATAAATAGGTTTGGTAACACTTTATAATATAGAACCAATGAGAGGAAAAACAAAAAGAGCAAGGTGTGTGTATGTGTGGGTGCCAGCGTGGGTAAGCAGGCCCAATTAAAACGCATGAAATAGAGAGATCAGGAGGGAGCATGAATTTTTAATCAGTTGTTACAGCTTCTCTTGAGCTGAGGAACTAAATTTTGTAATTCTATGTAAAATGTTTTAGGTAATAGAGATAAATAAAAGTTCAATTTATTTGGTAATCTGGTTAAAACCACATCCTTGAAATAAAGTTGAATGCCTTAAATACGAATTAAATGCTACTATCAAATTGGATTTGCCAGGACAAACTCTGGTCTTTTTGTTAATTTGATATCTTTCTTGTGAACATAATGGCTAGCATATACTTGACAGTGGCAAGTCAGTTCACTGGAAATATTTTTTTGCCATTTTACCAATTAGAAGATAGTTGATAAATACAGCCTCTATAAGAAAGCTGTACATGTATAAAGTGAGTGACTATTTTTTAAAATAGTGAGACTGGCAGCAAGTTACAAATATGCAGCACTTGTCTAATGTCATCTACATGACATTGCTATGTGCATCTTTTCTGGAAGATGTCATGAATGCATTCTGCTACTGATTTTGTTTGTTTGTACATAATTCTTTCTCTCAAAGAAAAAATATAATGAGCTGATATTTTAGATTTTATTTTTCTTTTGTAACTTTTTCTTTGATATATGAATTAAATCTAATTTGGTTAAACCAAAGGACTCTAATTTAAAAAAATCTTTCACATATATAAAAACAAACCGTGAATCCCCTCTGAGCTTTCCTAATTCCTAATTACAGCCATCACTCCCTCTGTGGCTGGTTTTAAGCATATGATCAAGTCATCCTGGCTAAACAGGAATGTAAAACATTTCTTATGATGTGGTCTATTTGTGTCCCTTTCTCCTTAGGGACATTTGCCACTAGACAGGTATTTTATTTTTTATTATCTCTTGTATTTTCAGGTTGCCAAAAAAAAAAAAGTTTACATTCCACTGAACAACTAAACATAAAAATACCTTTAGTATATGGAAAGATAAACATTCTATAAAAGTATTCCAGCAGTATATATCTTTTGTTTTCATAAAACCAAAATGTAGAGTTAGTCATTGTTTTGCAAGGCTCTTTCATATATAACCTTTTACTGACTATTGCCTTATGAGGTAGATGGGATGCGTTTTATTATTATTATTTTACAGATGAAAATACTGAGGCTCATTGAATTGAAGGAACTTATTCAAGGTCACACAATTAGAAAAGGGAAGTTAGTAACCAGGCCTTCCAAATCAATTTAGCACTCTCTCAGTCCTACCCAGCTACTTTATTTTTTTCTTTGTGTTATAGTTTAAACAATATTGTTGGGAAGAAAAGTGAATGTACTACAAAAAAGCAAATAGAGATTCAAGGGATTCTTTTTAACATTAGAGTTTTCCATAAAAACAATGTGTCCTCCCAGGGTAGCAATGTTGCTGAGGCTTAAAGAAGTAATGGTAAGGATTGAGGGTCATTTGCTCTTATTAGAGCTCAGCACCTTGATGATGATGGGAATTTACTTAATGGTTTCAAAATCTCAAAGATATTTAATGATTCCTACAGATGGCCTGGTGCCAAGGTCACTGATGCTAGCTCTACATAGTTTTAGTTTAATTGATTTGAAAAGCATTCATTGAGCACTAGCATGGCCCAGGCGCTCCACTGCGTGCTGGGGCTACAAAAATGAATACGGATGTTTAGTGAGAAACGGAGGTAAGTCAATAAGTTAATTAAGTTAAAACAAGTTCAGCGTGCAAATGGGATGTTGTCAGAGTCCAGTGGTAATTTTCTTCTTTGCCACAAGCAGTAGTGTGTATTTCCTCGTATTAACAAACCTGGCAAAGGAGACATTCAGTGAGTAGGAGTCACTCCGGGCCTATCTGCGGCTTTATTTATGAAAGTAGAGGTAAGAGTGAGATGAGAGATGCCTTTTTTTCCCTGAGTAGCCAACACACTGTACTTAACGCATTTCTCTATTATTGCAATGACCAAAATGTAGTCCAAAACAATAGGCTACCTGGCCTGGTCAGAACCCCTGCCCTATGCTGCTTCATCTGGCCGATGTCTACACATTCTTTAATGCTCTGCATTAACATCACCCCTTTGAGGAAAACTTTGTGGGCCTCCCCCACCCACTCTAAGCCACCCTGCCACCCCTCTAACCCAAGATGCGGTTAATGCTTATATATCACACACACACACACATTATCACAGTGTGCTTCTTCACTACACTTCCTTAGTGACAGAAACTACTGATGTTTGTAGTCACAGGACTGTCTATAGGATCTAGCATAGACTAGGTGACAGGGACAGCATCTCCAAGGGGTGACATATAGTGGAGAGGAGAAATAGACTTTAATTATAACCTCCCCCCTCAGAGCTTCTCTTAGCCGTCCCTTCTCCACCCCAGAGAGACATGCAGTACTTAAAGCCAGTAGGCACACTAGGCCCATGTGCAATCAGGACAAGGCCCCCAGCAGCAGCTTCCTACCAGATGCTTAGAGAGGCCCTCCAACATGTCACTCAAACTCAATAAATCCCTGTTAAAACACTTTTGGAGGAGAGGCAAAATGAGGACCTGGAAAGAATTTGAATGGCCATGATTTTTTAAAAATCAGGTCTATTGAACTATAATTTACATGCAGAAAAAATTCTATTTTTATGTATGAAGTTTGATGAGTTTCGACGAATGCGTAGTTATATAACCACCACTGTAGTCATGATAGAGAACATTTCTATTGTCCTCAAAACTTCTCTTTTTAACAGAATTTTAAGTGAACTCTTTAGAAAAACCTCAAAACCTATCAGTGTTGCAGATTAATGTGCCCTTGCATCTTGGGCAACTTAACGTATTTCTCCAAAATGAGTAGTTTATTTTTCCTTGGTCATAATGCCATCATTTGGTTGTATTATACTTTTCATTTTGGAAACCTCAAAGCATTTAGCAAATAAGAATTCATTGTTATTTCAAAAAGAACAAAAAAAAAAACCCAAAAAAAACCCTGGTTCAACTATATTCCAATTTAATGAAATCAATGCATCTCTTTCCCAGCTAACCTGTATGTTTCTCTTCCTACCAGAGGCTGTTGAATAAATATTTTAACAATGTTAGGTAGGTTTTTTTTAATGAGCTGGCCTTTGGTTTTATCAAGTAGGCATTGTGTCTTTCCCTTATTTATCGATTATATTCCCTTGGGGTGACTGTGAAAAGGCTGTACATCCTGAGAGCACTTGCTACGTTTGGATTAGATTGGAGGGGCAAATGGAATGACGCAGCAGAGAAGTGAGTGACTAAATAAGCAAATGAGTGAATGAAGGAATGAAGAAGTGGTTGCCTCCATTTCACAGATGAGGTACATCGGAGGGGCAGTGAGGTCAGGCGACTGGAAGAGAGCCTCCCAGTCCTGTCCTGGGAGCAGTGCCCCATTGGATGACAAGTTTATTTTCTTTGCTCTCTCCATTTAGCTATAAACTCTAATTTTTAAAAGTCACCATAAAATATCAACATCAAAAGATAAAAATGGAAAACTAGGACACGCACAAATTAAATGGCTTTAAAAGAGGAACTTAGTGTGCAAAGATGACATGAGTAAGGTTTTAGGAGCAGATTTTCATGTGATAGGAAGAATGCTTCACTCTCTTACCCACCCGCCCCTCTCCATTAAATGGATACATAATACTTTTTGGTAATGCCATTTGCATTTCTTCATAAAACACTTTGTAGGTGCCTATGGTGTTCTTTTTTAACAGGCTCCTCTGGTGAAAAAGACACAGTTGCCTTCGCTGTTGCCAGTGTCAGGACAAGTAGGGAGAGGATGCTGGAAGGGGCTCCGCACGGCCAGCAGCGTCCATTGTGCCCACGCCTGCACTCTCCTATTCTTCCCACGTTGGGACAGATCGGGAATAAATTTGATTGATTTTCCACGGAGAGGCTTATCTTCCGAAATACGTGTCAAAAGAATTTGACCGAGCACAAAATAAAAACGCTCTGCATTTGATATAAATGGTTCCTTACAACAACAAGAAAAAAAGCTATTAAAGTAGCCTCCCGCGGGGAGTCAAGTGCTCTCGAGCGCGTCCGGAGCCCCTGCCCTCTCCCCATCAGCCGCTCGGATGTTCCTGAATCGCTGCGTCTTCCAGCATCGCTTTCTGGCTCCCTCTGCCTTTCTGGCTCTCCCTCCCTCCCTCCTCCTTTCCTCCCTCCCTCCCTCCCTTTGGCATCTGCTTTTTCTTGCTCCCTCTCTCAGCTGCCTAACTACAGCTCCCACTGGAACTCGCACCTTCAAAAACAGCTCTGCCCCGAGCAGCCCGCAGAAGCGCGTCACCTGGAGCCGAGCGCGCAGCCAGGTGGCCGGGGGCGCGGCGGGAGGGGTCCTTCTCGCGCTCGCTGGAGCCGCGGCCGCGGCCGCATCCCCCCGAATCCGCTGCATCCCGGGGTCCCGCAGCGGCGATGCCAGTGCTTCCCAGCGACGATGGGAGGAGGAAAGCCCCTGCCGGGGGCCGCTGAGAGCGGGGAGACGGTGCCGCAGTAGCCGCCGCTGCAGAATGTGTGAGTGAGCGAGCGAGGACCTGCGCCCGCCGGTTCTCCATCCATCCTGCTCGGTCTTCATTAACTGCCTCCAGGAGGGAAACCGGGCACCAGATGCACTAACCTGGCGGGTGCCACCCTGGATATATAACTGTGAACTTCCCACTGTGGAAAATGGTAAACAAAGACATGAATGGATTCCCAGTCAAGAAATGCTCAGCCTTCCAGTTTTTTAAGAAGCGGGTAAGGACGGGGTTGGTTTGTTTCTTTTGTTTTCTGCTCTTCTCTTAAACGCTCGGGGTCGCTTGCCTGAGGTCAGCCTAAGGTTTTGTTGCCCAACCCTGAAGGAAAGCCCTGCTTCTGGAGGCAGCGGTCCAGCCCGGACACCTACCTGCCTTGATGCAAATTGGGGGGGGGGGGGGGGGGAGGGCACGCTAGGAAGAGTTGCTTTGGGAGGAGGGGTTGGACTGGGATGCCTTCAGGAGGGTTTGAGTTGGGAACGGGGATTTCTCAATCAAAACCCCAAGATTACAGGCAGTTTCAAAGTGACTTGGCCTGGGAACCGTGATGGCTAGTAATTTAGTCAGGGACTAATTCAGCAGCTCGCTCCCTCTCATCTTTCAAGGGTTGAACTTTTTCCACCCCTTTCATTCACTGAGTCTCAAATGCTGCATTATCATCTTCATTCGTCAGAAAGAGCAGCTTCTGGCTTCCCAAATCCATTCAGCTAGGAACTTGCTGAGTGTATCTATGGTAAAAATAACAGAGGACTGGAATGACCTTTTACAGAAAGGATAACATCCAGCATTTTGAATCCTCTATTTCAAGTTGCCTTAATTTTGCTTAGTATGACTGCCTTTCTCTTAGAGAGAGCAGTGGGCCGCCTGAATTCAAGAGATAATATCAGGTTAAGCTGCTGTATATATACACTTATGTCTTAAGTTCCTTGTTTTTCCATTAATAGTATTACATGATTATAAATGAGGGGAAAAAAGATTTTTTTGTGTGGGTTTCATGATAAACTCTGTTCATTGTCATGGTCACACCGGCAGTCTGCATAAATCTACAAATTTATATACCAGTGGGAGGTAAGAAATGAATAATTGTTAATGGACTGATGACTGACATTCTTATGGAGAGTTTCTTAAGCAACAGAAGCTTCCTCCAGCCCCCAGCTGCCCCATACTATTTAATACCCTGGGGCAATTCCATCAAAATGGCTCTCCATTCATTGGTACTTCATTCAGGTCCTTTCTGTGCTGCTCTGGACGAAAGTCCTTCACTTAACCCACCCGCGGAACACAATGAATTCCGGGCTGGGCTGGACCACCCCCCTGCACTACATGGACCAGAGCTGGAAACAGCATGCCAGGCCCAGCCAGAGGGCCAGCACAGGTTCCCACATACCTTTGATGGAGTTCTGCTCAGTAAAGCAAAATCTTCCTTCAAGTCCATGGGCCAAAATGTATGTATTAAAACCAGAGCAAAACCAGCCTGTCCTGGTTGCTGCTCTTGGAGCCCAAGCGCCATGTGAAGTGGGTCTCTTTCTGGTGCACACCCTAAGCTGAATCAAAGAAAGTACAACTTTTCAGAGCTCCACAGTGCTTTTTAGTTTTTCCTGTAGCCAAAATATTTCTTTCCAAGGAAAGGGCCCTTTGTGAAAAGTAAGTACCAACAACAAGCAGATATTTCACTGATTAAAAAAAAAAAGCCATAGCCTATACTTCAGTACTTAAACTCTTTACTCTCCTTTAATTAATTTATTTATTTGGTGGTATTGGGTGTGTGTGTGTGTGTGTGTGTGTGTGTGTGTGTGTGATCATTTAAAACTCCTCGATAGGGATCTTTAATTTACCAAGTGTTTGCCAAGTACATTTTTAGAAGTTGGGTTTTTTTTCTATCAAAAAGTTTTGATTGATATACTAATTTACCACACACACAGAGACACACACACACCCCCTCTGCTTAAAAGCATTATTTACCAATAGCCTTCAGTTGGTGCCTCTGTAGACTTTGAATTTTGCAAAGAACTAGCCAGGGTACTGATGTGTTACCTGAGTACATGCCAAGGGAAAGGGGTTTACATCAAGATCTGGCAGGCAGCTTCATCTGCCTTGCACCTGTGTCTATCATCTGCTAGAGATGGGATCAGAAATGCCCCTCCTGCGTCCCTTACTCCTTCAGGATGGCAAACTAAGCAAAATAGAACTTTGTGTCCAGTCATGACAATCCCAGGGATAAATCCCTTCGTTCTTGTCTACTGGTCCAGTTTGTACGACGACTTTGTTTTCTGTTCTGCTTTTTTGTTTGCTTGCTTTGGTTTTTAATTACACAAATAATATGTAGATAAATATGCGAAACATTAAGACAGTCCTGATCTTCTCCCCGACCTTCCTTCCTCCCCTGGAGGTGACTATTGCTCCCAGGCTGGTGTCCATGCTCTGCAGGCCTTTTCTATGCATGTACATACACATTCACGGTCTAGGATGCCTTTTGTTTTTGGCTAAGAATAACCCGTTTTTCCTATATTCTATTGTTAAAATTACACATATTTCTGCATATTTTATTTTTAACCTAGCTGGACAATCTTACAAAATGAGCTGTTTGTTTGGTACCCACATAAAATTGTGACTGGATCTTGTGGGGAAGAAAACCCATAGCTTTTTTAGGGCTTACTAAAAAGACTGAGATTTGAACCCAAATTTTGATGATAGTAAGATTAATAGGGCTTCCTCTGCCTCTGAGACATTTCTGAAGGAGCATAAGAAGCTCACCAAAAGAGAATAAAGATTACCTGCCCCTGTCATTCATTTAGGGGAGTAAGTGCAACCACCACTCATTTATTGAGTTCTTATTATGTTTTAGACACCATGGGCCAAGTGCTTTGCATGTATTATTTCATTTAATCCTCACAGTAACCCTATGAAGTAGGAAAATTTATTAAATGTGGAAAGTGTGCCTTAGAGACTTCAAACAACCAGTCCAAGGTCATGTAGTTAAAAAGTAGCAGAGCTAAAATTTAAACCTTGTTTGACCCAAAGCCCATATCCTTAATCCAGACTTTTATTTCAAATCACCTTCTCTCCCTTTTTTTCCATAACAATTTTGTGTGTTTTTTCCCCCCAATTAAAATTCTTATGCCACTACCTGAAGGCAGACAAGCCTCTCGAAGCTCCTTCCCAGCTCTACTCAGGGCAGTGACCAAGGCAGCTCAGGGAACCTGGCTTCCAGGGACATCTGAGGAAACGCAGTCCTGGGGCTTGTCCCTCCAAAGCCTTGTGCTTTCTACCCTCATGTCTTAAAAGCTCAACTAAATCAGCTTCTTTTCATTTAGTTGAGAATTGCTAAGCTAAACTCAGTAAGAGTTCTCCTTTCATTCTCTAAATGTGTTAATAAGGTAGCATTAGATACCTATGGGTTATGTTTTATTCTTAGAGTCTCTAAAACTTCATTTAAGATGACTGGGAAAATGTCCTGAGCAGTTTTATTCTCACAATCCAGGTGCTTTAGAAGTTACCAGTTGTGCTAATAGATAATTTATTTCACGGATCTAAAGATTTGTTTGTGATTCATATTCTTGCATTGAGACTCAGAAAACACAAACAAATACTGGCATTATCTTCAACTTGATAATCCGTTTGGAAATATAGTAGGTAAAAAGACATCTACAGCCATAATTACATTAGCTTCTGTAAAATTTCAAAGGGCATCTAGCCACATAGAATTTTGGACTTGGAAAAAACCTTAGAAATCCTCTCTGGACCTCCCTGTTTGCAAGATGAGGAAATTGCGCGCCTGGAAGGTGAAGCACCTATGGGAGTTAGAGTGGAGCTAAGCCAACCCTCACACTTGGGGTTTTCACTTCCAGATCTCCTGTGCTTTACTCTTCTGGTGTGTTTGCTCTCAAACAAAAATGCCTCGTGCTTTTTTTTTTTTGACAAAAAGAAGGACTCAAATACAGTTCTTGTCTTCGTAGAGCTAACTGCGTCGTGACCATAACTTCGGCAAGCTACCTCTATCTTGATGTGGTATTTTATGATTTTTGCGAGTAATTCCTTGTATTCTTCTTTAATAACAATAAATTGTGTAGCAACAAGCACTTACATAACACTAATACTCCTGGGCACCATTCTAAGAGGCTTAAGTATATTATATACTTAGTATATAATATATAACATTACATATTATATATTTAAATTCTCACAAACAGAAAAACACCCAGAAAGGCAGATACTATTGTTCTGATTTCACAGGTAAAGAACAAGTGTATCGAGGTGGAGGAATTAGCCCTAATTCACACGGCTAGTTAGTGGCAGAGTCAGGGTTCGGATCAAAGCGCCTGGCTCCAGAGTCCATATTCTTAACCACTGTCTGTCCTGCCTGCTGACGGACATCACACAATCCAGGCTGGTCAGAGGAGAAGTGAAAAGGTATGACTGCCTCCAGCTTCCTCCTTTCTCTAAAAATGGTGGGGAAGCAAGCAAAGGTTTTCAGCCTGGTTGTGACGCTCACTCTAACGGAGCTGAGAAATGAAATAAAGCTCCTCTGAAGTGGTTATTTTCCACAACTGTTCCATGAACAATAGCATGCCTTTACATAGTATTTTCCTTTACTGTTGTATTATGTCTACTTAAAAGCATCAGAATTGGAGTGATAACAAAGATCCCTTTCTTATGTGAAATCCTCCATGTGTTTTCAGAGGGCTCAAGAATTTATTGAGTGTTTACTAAGGGTCAGTCACTGCTCAAAGCACTTCACTAGTGTAATCCTCACAATCACTCCATTATGCCCATCTTACAGCCAAAGACTGAGGGTCAGAGAGGGTAAATAACTGGTCCAAGGTCATAGTGCTTGGAGGAGCTGTAGTCAGAATTCAAACTCAGGCAGTCAGTTTGGCACCACCAGTCCACGTTTGCGTCGTGGGAGTGAACTTCTGTGATGCTAACACAGGAGCAGGGTTGGCTCTCCCCCTGGAAACTCCCGGTGAAGATGGTCCAGAGAGGACTGAGGGTGGAGGGGGTGACAGCTACAGCTATGGAAAGGTACATTTCCCAAGGGACTCCTGAGGGCAGTGAGAATGTTTTCCGACAAATCAGAAGTCTGCCTTGGAGTTCTCCAAGATACATTTGACAGCACTCCCTGGAAGCACGGTGGCGACTCCAGTGGCTTCTGTGCTTTCTTCAGAAGCAGCTAAAATCTGACCTGAGCCCCTCCTGTGTGTCCTCCAACAGCACAGCACACCTGTGGGAGCTACAGGTGAGTCAACAGTCCTGACACTACAGTGAACCTGTTACCTTGTTCACTGTATCCCTTCCTTGTCAAACCACATTTGTTAAATGAAAGTAGGAAAAAAGGAATGAAGGAAGGAATGAGTTCTTGTATTAATTTGCCCCTAAGTCATTTTCTTGTCCTCCCCCTTCTTCCTTCTGGAAACAGACTAATAACTTAGGGATCTAATGCATTTTAGTTCTATGTTTGGATATGGATTTTATATATATATATAAGGGAAGACTGAAAAATAACTTAAATCTGGTTCAAGTGTCACTAGTCTTAATAGCTGGCAGGTACTTAGGGGACCTTGACCTTAGCTTGTTTGCTGATCCAACGCCCACACCACGACTTCTTTACTGTAACGCGTTTCCTGTTAGGCCAAACAAGACAGACGTAGTAGTGATTCATTAAGCTCTTCATTTTATAGTAATACAAACCATTGACTTCAATACTATACCGCTCTGCATTACGTATTCTCCTACCTAGAATTCTAAAAACATCTTTCCAAGGGTTATTTTTTCTCATTTTCAACGTGGTCTTGGAGCCACTGAGTGTGAAAAAAGTTTGAACTCAAGATGCTTTTTCCATTTCCACCGCTAAGCCTCAGAGGGTTTGGATTGGCAGAGCGGGGCTGACCTTGTCTGGCTAGGTTCGGCTCTGCTGGGGAATTACCACGGAATGCAGGTGAGAAGCCACTCTCAGGTAGTAGATATTTTGTCACCTAATCAGTTCTCAAGAAAGCTGTGTGATAGTTAGGCTCTCATTGTGCTACAGTACTTGGGAAATATTTTGACTGAAAATTGTAGTGGAGTTCCTTGAAAGTTCTGGGTGATTTTGTTGTTGTTTAGTTTTGTTTTTAAAGAACTGATGTTGAAGTATTGCTACCATATATTACACACGAGTAAGAAATACCATGAGCTCACCCATATTTGATGATCTGTAAATGCTTACTAAGATAAAGCAAATCTAAAATGGAGAAAGGGAGCCAGGCGAAGCGTTGAAATGCATGTCCCCAGTTGGAGATTTCTGATTAGAAAAGCATACGGGTTAGAATTGTAATGAGAAATGGATCAATAGAAAAGTTTAATTAGAGATTTAGGTCAAGCTAAAAATAGTTCACTAGAGGAAATAATGTGAAGGCATATTTTAAACTGCGGGGTTGTGTTTTTTTTTAATGCATACCAGTTACTTTTTTTAGAAGCAAGCCCCAAAGTTAAATAGTAAATATCAACATTAACACTGGCAGATAAGGCCAGGACTCCAGACTTACCATGGAATGCTGTTTCCTGGCTGCTGACTAGAGACTTCGTTCCTAGCTTGTCAGCTTGCCTGAGTGTGGAATTGCTGGCTCCTCACCCACACGGGGATAAAGACTTCTATTCCTTCTATGGGTTTAAGAAAGTTAAGTTCACAGGGCAAAAGGAATATGCACTCGGATCCCTCCAAGTCCTTCTGTTGGGAAGGCAAACTGTTCTGGCCCTTGGCCTCAGTTCACCTCCTGGCCCAGAAGTGAGAAGGGCATTTGCAGAGGCCTACCCTTGCCCTTGGTCTAAGGGCCAGCGAGTGGTCAGGCTTCTCTGGCACGCCTCACAGTGAAGCTGGCAAATTTTAAAAGATTTTCTGTAGAAGGAAGAAGAGAAGGAGACAGAAGCAGCACAAAAGCAGACTGCAAGTCACGTTAGGGACCCGTAGGCTTCCTTATGCAACCTCTCGGGCGTTTGGAGAAAGGATTACTATTAGAGCTTGTTTTCTTTCACACCCACTTCTTCACAGCATTCTATATCGATTTTATAAGTATTTACAATAGAGGGAAATAAAAAATCAAGGCTGTAACTAGGGCAGTAGGAGAACCTTCCCCTTGGTAGTGCAGGATGCCAAAATATTATTCTATTTGCTTTCCAGAGCCTGCTGTGACATTTTCCTGGGAAGAGTCCACTTAGCTATTTTTGTAGCATCGGGGTCACCTTGGTCTCTTTTCCCTTCCTGGGTCAGGGCATTCACCCAAAATGCCATTTGCTTGGGGAATGACAGGTCATCTTGGTTCTTTCCTTTTTTAATTCCTCTCTTCTTTTCAATCTCTCCCCCCGCCCTCTTCTCTCTCTCTCCTATCTCTGGAGGATAAGCTCACTTCAAGGTAAACGAGGGAAAAGCCTGAAGCGAAACACCCCTAGACTCGTACTCCTTAGAAAACAGAGAATTTGTGTTTTTCTAACCCAGTGCCTCCAGGAGTATCTTGCCACCTGAGTCTGTTAGAGTGAAATCGCCCAATATAGAACACTTTGGCCATTCAAAGATTTTCATTTCTAGAAATAGCGAGGTGAAAAGGTTCTCAAAACAGTTAAACCATTTTAAGACTCCAGTCTTTATAGGACCAGCATTAAAATGCGCCAAGGAGGGGGAGGGGAGAGTTAATTAGGTAAAAATATATTTTCAATGTTTATTAGTCACAAATATAATCTTTTCTGAAAATTGACTGTATTTCCTTTGAACTCGGAATCTTTCTGGGCCAGTACTAATTTGGGTTATAGTGTAGGAAAAAAATTATGGGAAAGAAAACTATGAGTAGAGCTTCAAGGGTAGTTAAAAAGATCAGAGCAAGGTTAAAAGGCAATACAGTGGAGAGGTGGTGGAAAAATAAAGACATTAAAAGTGAAATTCCTTTGCAGCCTCATATAATTTCTCTGAAACCTAGAATATAAACTCCCTGAGGGCAGAGATCTCATTGGTCTTGTTCACAGCTCTGAGTGCCTGGTATAAAGTAGATACTCAATACTATATGTTTAATAAATCAATAAAAAACTAGTTAATCAAGGGGGCTGATCACTCCCCCAGGGGCATTAAAACCAGCCCCTCCCCCACCACACAGTCCAGAAAGGCTTTTTCTGTTTTCAGTGAGATATGTCAGTTGCCTTCATCCCACCACCTTCCCTGCTGGACTTAAACTGCCAATGATCCTTTTCCTTAAATAAATGAAAAAAAAAATTTTTTTAAATACTATATGTTTAATAAATCAATAAAAAAACTATTTAATCAAGGGGTTTGGGGAGGAGGTGTCATACGTAATTGTAATATAATTACTTGGCCAAATAGGGAATAGTTAAAAAAGAGGAAGAAAATATTTTTTTAAAATCTTGGCATTATTTTCACTGTTTCCACCTACTGTAGTGCTGTTTGGCATTCCAACAAATAAAAGCAAGGAAGAATTCGAAACTAATGCCTTCATGGATTAATATGCTCGAAAGCAGGTAATGAAATAACATTTTTGTTTGGTTAGGCTTGGTGGAAACTAGATTTGAGTAATAAACTCTGCATTCTATTTCGATGAGTAGTTTGGCATTTTTATGATGCAGGATGTAAATAATTTTTTTTTTAAATCCTTGTAACAAGTTGAGGGCTTGATTTATGAATACTCATACCTTTTACATCATTTTACTATGATTAAGAAAAGATTAATGAAAATGTTAATGGTTTACTAAAGAATGTGTTTAATGGAATTATAAAGCTTAAGAAATTAAGAGATATCAAGGACACCTATGGCACTTAATTCATGGAGTTAAATTTTAAAATTTCTTATCCATCTTTGGATGAAAAGTGAAAAAAGCTTCCAAAAACGATCTTTGATTTTTTATAGGGACAGAGAGGTTGTACTAGTTTGTTAGGGCTGCCATAAGAAAGTACCACAGACTGGGGGGCTTAAACATCAGAAACATATTGTCTCCCAGTCCTGAGATCAAGGTGTCAGCAGGGCTGGTTCCCTCTGAGGGCTGTGAGAGAAGGGTCTATCCCAGGCCTTTCTCCGTAGCTTATAAACAGCTTTCTTTTCCCTCTGTCTTCACATCATCTGTCTTTTGTTTGTATCTGTCCAGATTTCCCTTCTTAGAAGGCCACCAGTCGTATTGGGTTAGAACCCACTTCATTTTAACTTGACTGTCTCTACTATAAAGACCCTATCTCCAAATAAGTTTACATTCTGAGGTTCCGGGGTTAGGACTGTAATACAGTTGACGCTTGAACAACATGGGTTTGAATTGAGCGGGTCCACGTATCTGTGGCTTTTTCCAATAAATGCGTATTGTAAATGAATTTTCTCTTATGATTTTCTTAATAACATTTTCTTTTCTCTAGTTTATTTTATTGTAAAGATATAGTATATAATGCTTATAACATACAACATATGCGTTCATCTATTGTTTATGCTGTTGGTCAGGCTTCCAGTCAACAGTGGGCTATTAATAGTTTTGGGGGAGTCAAAAGTTATACTCAGATTTTTGACCCTGCTTTGTTCAAGGGTTAAATACATATAAATTTGGGGTGGAACCATTTAACCATTAACAAGGTTTTTCCTTGCCATTAGAGCCTCATTTCTATCTGAAATGGAGCATCCCCAGGAGAATGGGGTCTAGGGTAGCATTTTTTTACTTTGTTAAAAATTTAAAGTTCTGGGAAATATTATTGCAGAAAATCTGTAACACTGGAGGGTATCAGGTAAGACAGAGGGGTTTGCAGGCAAGAAAGCGTTTAAAAATGGTAATTTGGTAGAAGTGGGAAGTGAATAGTAATTGGGGGAAAAATTGCTGCTCAATGTAATATAATGAAGCTTTAGGTAGGAGCTAGATTGATGGTGAGATGTCTAATGTAGCACTTAAGATCTTGCAACTAACTAATAACGATCTGTACATGAAGTTCTCTAAAGAGCGTCAATAAGAGAACATCCAAAGAAATTGCTTTCTCCTTTAACTGCTTGACCTCAAAGAGTAACTGTTACACAGTAAGAACTAGGACCCGGCACTTATTGTATTCGGGGCCTTAGTTATCAGCTTTGATGAAGCAGCCGTATCTCATGTGTCTGTTAGCCAACTTTTACGTAAAAGGGCCCACACCTTGGATCAGGCATCCAGGAGTAGCCCCTGAGACCTGACCTCATTCAGATGGAATTTCGGAATGTGTAATTTTTTTCATCTGATATCTTGACAGTCAATTCTTGTGTGATACACTTTATTCTTTTCCAAAAATCAGAGCAATGAAAATTTATAACAGTGCCTTCCTTCCTAAAGTCATTAACTTTCAAACAACAGGTTCAGAATTAGTGTTGAAACTCCACCCCTTCCTCTTTTTTTTTTTTTTTTTTTGCATTTGCAGCATAACAGCCAACATGAATTGAGCACCTACATGTGGCAGGAATGGGGGTACAAGAAATTGTATTTTTCTTTATTCTCCCCTCCCACGCCATCCCTAGGAACTTGGATCGCATCTCCCTGTTATATACTCTTTATAGGTCCCTGTGCTTTTTTTTTATGGCACCGGTCAACTTATAATCACATATTGCTCTGGGTATTTAATTAATGTCCTTAACATTAATCAATAGCCTCTTAGACTACGGGCTCTGTAAGGGCAGGAGCTTTTCTCTCTTTCACTTACCTGTACAATTATACCTCAGGGTCTTGCTCCTGGAAGTTACCAATAAATTCTTGTTGAAACAAATAAAAAGATAGGAAATTAGGAAAATATGATCAAAGGCGGAGAGGAAAAGGGAATTAATCTAAAAACCCACCTAAAAATGAAAAGTTCCTTAAATTTTGTTCTGTTTTAAACAGGGGCATATGTTAAGACTCCTTGTGGGAGGGACATTTGTATTCTAAATGAGACCTCTTTTGAAGACATTGTCTTCTATCATTTACTGTTCCTCGTGAAAAGATCCACTTAATAAATTCCTCCTTTAATTTAGGAGTAAATGAAAGATTTTTCTTTTCTGAAGGAAATTACTTTTAGCATGATATAATCCCACACATTTGTCTCAGTTGCCAGGAAACTCAAAGCTAAATTTAAAGGTAAATTTAGTGAACGAATTAGACACATCTTTAGAAGTAACTTCTCGGTTGCTGAATTGGTTTTAATCTTGTGTGTTTTTAACTCTCTTGTTAATGTGCATCTCATTGTAAACTTCTTTTGATGTTTTTAAAAGTAATGTATAAGGCACTTAATTAAACAAAAAAGGAAAGAGCAACTATCAAGGTCTAGCTGCAGATATTAAAAGTAGATAATCATTACACTAATGCATTACTATGGTGATAGCACACACAGAAGAAATGTAGTTCTAAACTATGAAGTGCTTCTCTACTAGCTTTTCTTCTTGAAAATGCTTATTTCAGACCAGATAAAATTAACCGCTGGACCAGAGCTAACTTTTAAACTGTAGATTTATCTCAGGTATACAACATAAGCCACCTGGACTCTAAATAAAAGTATAGGAATGTTTTCAGTTTGTCCCACCCAAATCTAGTAGATTTTTCCAAATTGTATCAATGGTACTAAATATATGTTATCTATTTTTCCATGACAAAATATGCAAAACTTAGTGGTCAAAAAGTCCCCTTTTGTGTGTGCGTGTTCGTGATCCTGTGGATTGAGAGCTCGGGCTGACCTGTTAGGACGGTCTGCTCCGTGATGTTGGCTGGGTCGTTTCTCAGCTGCATTCAGCTGGTGGCTAAGCCGAGCCAGAAAGTCCAAGAAAGCGTGACTCTGTTGTTTGGTGCCCCATTGCTCCTCTGTTGGCCTCTTCCTCTCTCCGTACACCTTGGTCTTCTTTACGGCATCATGGTTTTATGATAAAGCTTTTAGGAGGTTGCTGGCTTCTCAGAAAATGTGCTTCAAGAGGGCAGTGGAAGGTGCGGGTCGTGTAAGGCCCAGCCTTGGAGGTTGTACAGGGTCACTTCCCCTGCATTTGACTCATTAAAAAAGGCGCAGGGCCCGCTCAGACTCAAGAGGAGGAATAGACTTCACCTGTCAAGAGGCAGAGCGGCAAAATGAAACTACTGAATGCTTGTGTTTGTTCCACTAAATCACAGCACAATTTTCCAAATTGTATCCACCTGTACCGAATATATCCATAACTTTTTAATCAAAACATTTTCAGTTACAATCAAAACGTAGAAGAAACACCCCAACTCTCATAGGAGAAACACATTAAGAACTCCTAATATGGGATCAGACAAGCCTATTGGATTCTTAACTACATACTGTGTAAGCTTTGTAACATTGGGCAAATCATTTACTCTTCTAAGCCTAATGGCTTATCTGTGAAATAACAGCACTCACCTCCGAGAACTGTCGTGAGGATTAAATGACATAATGCTTGTAAAGCGTTTAGCCCCAGTGCCTGGGATATACTTAGCACTCAAAACAGGTTAGATATTATCAAGGCAGACCTCAAAATTAGCTAGCTTACCTTTCTCCCCCTTTTATGATGGTATAAATTGTGATTTTACTCATGAGTCTATTTGCAGGCATGCTGTGATAAAACCTCTTTGCTTTTGGATTTTACTGTGCAAAGGTCATTTCTCAGAAGACCTCTGCATGGTCAGCATGTTCACACTTTTACTGAGTTATTTCATTGTTTCCAGAGGCTTAGGAACTAGTGAGAAAATTAATTTATCCTCTATAGATACTTGTTTCTAGAGCAACTGCAATGGTCTGGCTTCATTGCTGAAACAGTGTTTCATTTGCACAGGATCTCATTAAATCAAATGACACCAAATTACTCTGCCTTTTTAGTTACATGTGCTCAAGGCACTGAAGAAGGAACAGATACCTAAAAACTTACATCCAACATATAATAAGTTACTGATGGGATTCTATCTGGATTTAATGCCAAGTTGTGTTCTCTGATCTGCCTTACTCTGTCAAGGCTTAACATCCAAATGAAATTCTAAATCATAACCCGTGTTAACTCCTGAACACTCTGCAATGATCTTCAAATGCTCTCCTTTCATGAAACATTTCTATTTAAAGACTCAAAAGCTTATATTGCAAGACACTTTGTTCCTCTGTTCTCGTTAAGTCTAAGACCAAGCTCTTGCATTTGGTATTTCTTTTGTTTTGTGGACACCTACTCATCCCCATCTTAGCCTTCCCTTTTTGGGCACCTCCTTGGGGACCATTCCCACCACGAAAACTCAGTGTGGCTTCTGAGGCCCAGGGATCTCCAGGCTCCCCTTCCTCTGGGCTACTTGTGAGTTTCCCTTCAGGCACCCCCTGCTCTCTCCTGCCTCCAATATGGGAGTGTTTCAGACTCAGCCCTTGGCTCACCAACCCCATTCCCCCCACCATCTCTTTCTCTCTTTTCCCTCTTACTCTGGTTCTCCACCTTTCTCACTTTCCCAGACACCCTGCCCCCTCCCCGGCAACACACACGTTCATTCATTCCCACACTTTCAATGCGATCTGTACATCCTACATAAGTTCATCAGTTCTCTGAATGCCAGGTGCCTATTCCCAGTTGTCTACTTAATACGCCCCTTCAAATGTCTCACAGACACCTTGAACTAATCATGTCCAAAACTGTACACTGTTTTCCCTCCCTACCTAAGATTGTTCTTTCTCCAATTTCCCTCGGCTCCGTAAATGAAACTGTCGTTTACTAATCTGTTAGAGCCAGAAACCAACAAATAACCCTCTTTCTTTTCTTCCAACATCAGTGCAATCCATCAGCTCATCTTACTGAGTTTACCGCTAAAACAGATTTTTTAAAAATCCCCTTCTCTGTATCTCCAGGGCCTTGGTGCAAGCCCCCATCGTCTTTTAACTGAACTTTTTAGAATAGAGCCTCTTGACTCTCCTCTACACGTCTACGTTTCCCTGCCTTTCACCTCCTTGACTCCCCCACGAAGAAGTCACAGCACTTAGACAGGCGGACAAGGTTCTCCTCGTGGCGACGTTTCCCTGAGGAAACAGGCAGTGGGAGTGGAAGGAGCCTCACCAGAGGCGTCGGGAAAGGTGGCAGACGACCGAGAGGCCAGGTTCCTTCTTTGTAGCAATAACCTCTCTGTTGACTCTCCCATAACTACTGTTTTGTAGCTAACTGGCCTCATTGGACTTCTTGATAGATTTTTTTTTCCTGAATAAAAGAAGCGTTTTATTTTGTGAAGAACTGAGATATTGAGACCCTCTTGAGAATAGCTAATATTATGCTTTCATTTAAATTATATTATTCATCCCCACCTACCTCAAGGCAAAAAAAAAAAAAAAAAAAGAAAAGAAAAGAAAAAGAAAGTCACAGGGATTGAGAAAGCTGCCAGAGGCTCCAAAACCCTGTCAGAAGGAAATGGCCTAATTCTTTCTTTGAAACTAGAATAAACAGACATATCCAAACATTGACTATGTCCAGACTGGAAATCTTTTTTCCTGATTGGGAAACCTTTTCTTTTTGTAAGCGGCTTACTAAGCCAGAGTATAATGATAATGTTAGGGACCACACGTTTTATGGGGTTTACTGTATGGCTAGTGACCACTTTGCGCGGTTCTCAAAGCCTCCCCCATCCTGGACATATCCAGCTTTATCTTCTCCCCTGCACTCGGACGTAACTCCCCACCTCTGCTGTCTCAGGGGTACCTCAGGGCCTCCAGCTCTTCCTTCTTACTGTTCTTCTACCTGAAAAGCCCTCCTTTTGCTCACCTCTGACCCTGACCTCACCCTGAACTAAATTCTACGTATTTTTCAAGAGCCAGCTGCACTTCCATGTGCTCCACGGTGCTCACCCAGCTACCAGGAATTGCAAGGGCTGCTTTCTCCAAATGCCTCTTCACCTCTTAGTAAATGCTGACTTACAGTAGTAACTGCCCTTTATTTGATTATAATACACTAGCACAAGTGGCATTTTCATAGCACTTAACGTAGAAAATGTTCAATGATTTCTTTTTCCTTCCTCCTTGTGTCTCACAGCTCAGGAATGCAAGTGTCCTTAACCCTGCTTTACCAACAGGGGTGCTGGGCGTCAAGAAGGCTAAGTTACTTCCCCGTGGTCACCCAGATGGAAAGGTCAGCATCATTTGATGAGATGTGAGATTCTCTTTCCAGTTCATCACATCGCTTCTCTGGCAACTGTTGTGGTTTTTCACTGGACGTTCTAGGCTCACCATCTCTTACTGTAGGAACTTCAAAGAACTGAAATGTTTTCGTGCTAGCATTGTTGGAGTCTTGGGTTTAGGAGTAGAAGGGAATCCACTTTGGTGAATTCTGTCTCCTAAATAGCTTTGATTCTCACTTCCATTTACTTAGAGTCTGCTCTGCCGTTTTCCTAGCTCAGGCGACCTGGTCCTTCCCTGGAGAACTGCCTCCACCTTCTAACTGGCCTCCTGCTGCCAGCCTTACCCTGTGGGATCCTCCAAACTGCAGTCTAAAAGAGCTCGGGATCCCTGCGTTTACAACTTTTCAATGGTGCATCACAATCTCAAAAGAAAGTCCTAACTCCTTGGCACTGCATGTAAAGCTTGCCAAGGTGGGCCCTGCATCTCTTTCCTTACCTTCCCCTTCCTCAGCCACTGAATTCCTTCCTCCAAATGGGCTGAACACTTTACTTTTCCTCAACTGCACCCTCCTGCCACCAGTCCAGGGGCTCTTAACCTGGGGTTTATAGACCCTTTGCAGGATCAGAGATGTTTTCTGTGGGTGGAATTCAGAAACTTGGAGGCAAAAATTGCATGTTTACTTTCATTAAGCTCTAACTGAAATTTAGTGCTATGAATGTAGCCAGCAACCTTGAGTAGTATTACCAGGGCCTGTGATTTTTATCACTCATAGAAATCACAGATATTTTCATTCACTTGACAGTTGTTGAAGGTACCACATTATGTCATGTATACTTATCATTGCTAAGATATTCACAGTAGTGATTAGCTCTCATCTAGACCTTGTTATCTAAAGCATTAACAATGTTTTTACAAATATTTTGCTAACTGTACTTTAATATAATTGATTGCCTCTGTCATCCTATGATTTTACTTTATTCATTAAAAACTTGTTCTAGGAAAGGATCCTTAGGCTTTACCAGTTCGTCAGAAGGATTCAAGTCTCAAAAAAGTCCTTATAATGTTCTTCTGACCTTAAATCCCATACTCTTGGCCTGGTCAATACCCACTGCAGGGCTCAGTTAGGTACGACCTTGAAAGCACTGTTCCAAGACTGAAAACACCTTCTTTCTGTTTCTTTAGCAGTGAACTGTCCTCAGTTACAGCACTGATATTGCCGTGGTATGTTTACCTTTCCTTCATTTGACTCTAGCACAGACACAAGCTCTCTGAGGCCGGCCCTGTGGCTTATCCCTGCAGTATCCACAGTACCCAACACGTAGTGAGTGCTCAGCAGTCCTCTGTCCAATGTGGACTGATTCTCACCTTACTGTAGCATTGTGGCTGATCCTGAACTATTCATTCATACAAATATTTATTGAGCCTCTACTAAGTCCTGGGAGGCACTGAAAACAGAACAGAGAATAATACAGACAGAAATACCTGCCTTAGATTCTTGTATTCTAGAAAAATGAGCCAGTCAGTAAAATTTAAAAAGTAAAACACACCTATCACAAAAGAACAAATACTTTATGATTCCACTTATATAAGGTACCTAGAGAAGTCACATTCATAGAGACAGAAAGTAGAATGGTGGTTGCCAGGGGCCAGTGGGGAGTGGGGATGGAGAGTTCACGTTGTTCATGTTTAATGGCACAGTTTCGGTTTGGGCAGATGAAAGTTCTGGAGATGGTTGTCGGTGTGGTTGAACAACAATGTGAATGTACTAAACTATACACTTAAAAATGGTTAAAATGATAAATTTGATGTTGTATATTTCACCACAAATTTTTTTAAAAAAGCAAAACACATTAAATGGAAAATGTGCTGCAGAAAAACGAAGATGGGACGGGAGCAGAGGAAAGGCTGAGAGCTAGGAGCCTAGGCTGGCCTCACTGCTACAAAGATTTCTTGCTCAGGACCTGAGCTACATGCACCACCACGTGTCTGGAAGAAGATTCAGAAAGACCCCAACCTTCCAGCTGATTATCAGTGGGTACAAAAGTACAGCCTTAGTCATGGTACGTGCATTGCCCAACTCCTGAGTACTGGACGCCTTTCGTTCTCCCTGGCTTTTCCTTGAAAAATCAGTCTTTGAGTGAAATCCTCAGGAGAAACGTTGCGTCTCACATGGTTGCTCAGACGTACATTTGTCTTTCCCTGTGCTCATTTAGGTTTGACATAAGCACTTCTCGGCTGTGCGTCATCAAAGAATTATGAGACCATTTGAGGAGGTGAAGATGACGAGTTTTTGAAAATCAGATAATTATATCTGATTTATGTCTCCAATGTCTCCATAAATCATTTTAATATCCATGCTTCCCTGAGCCTGGTTTTACACTATTTACTTTTCTTAACTCACAAATGGTAATCAATATGAATTCCAAGTCTAATTATAATCCCTTAGTAAGTGGTCTGACTTGTGGGGACTTTTGACATTTGAAGTACAAATTTTTATTAAAGCAAATGTTATCAAATCTTGAGATTTAAAGTTTGATCGACATGATATCAAAACAACTGGTTTGAAAGTAAAACTTCTATCCAATCAACTCTGTTTTGGCTTTACAATGTCAACAGTACAGCCTAGCTTAATTTTTTTTTTTTTTTAACTGGAGCATGACCAATAAGTAAACGCAGATCTAATACTCTTGTTCGCCTCTAACCTAAAGGTTCCACCACTTAGGAACATTATGACCAAGAAAGCCTCATGAAATGTCAAGTCTAATACTCCTCTGTAATGTCATCTTAGTTCATTGTAACTACTTAAGATGTTAAAATTTTCCAAATCTTTCTCAATGAAATAGTAAGACTTTTCTAGCTTTTTAAAAACCAGCAAATTATGAGCCATTTTACATTGTCCAGATCCTAAAGTATAGATTCCTGGAGTTTAATTCTTCAAAAATGAAAATATTCTCTCCTTCCCACCTTCTTCTGAGACAAAAAAAAAGACATGAAATTTACCTGAGAACAGCCTAGAAACAAGGAAGTTACTAATTATGAAACCAACAGAAGACTTGGAGAAGAAGCCTCCTAATCATGGTACTAACATTTCATTTCCCTCTTTTGGTCTTTTTTTAAAAAAAATTCTGTCAAATGGGAACCCTTTGACATTTCCATCATTGTGAAGATGTATTGATAGTACTCATGACATTCTTAGAAAATAGAAATAGTTAGGTGACTGCTAAATCAGAGCCTCTGACTGACTACTATGTGACCAGCTTCTGTGCTTTAAGGTTAGTTATGTCTAACACTGGAAACTTTTAAAGCCATTTCTTTTATGATTCAAATGCACTGTGGATTCCTTTCATCTTTTTTCCATGCTTGCATGTGTTTACTACTTAATATGCTTGTAAAATGATCCCTTCTTCTATAGTGTGGGACCTATTCCTGGGCTTCATTTTCATAATGAAATCCATTTGTGCAGAGCAATGAGCTCTTTAAGGTTTAATTTTTTTAAAGTCATTTAATTTCTCTGAGTCTCACTTTGCTCATCTGTAAAATGGCAGAAGTTCTTTTCTGAGAGTGTACATTTTCTGTGAAATGATTTGCTCCCCTGTTGTAATTTGTATCCAATGTATACGCCCACCACTCTCCTACAGTAAGGACCTGATAAATTCTCATCTGGCTCCTTCAAAAGCTCCTAACAGAGTCTTCCGCCACCTGTCTCTCCTCACTCCAAAGCATCCTCCACAGCCTGAGCTGCAGAGAAACATTTAAAATGCAGTGACAGGTGTACAACTGGCCTGCTCACAGGATTCATTTCAAACCCTTAAGCTGGAGCCCAAGGCCCTAGCAACAGGTCCTCCACTGGGACCTTTCCCATCTTCCCTGCATGTTCCCTGCAAATCATTCATTTGCTCTTTCAAATATATTTACTGAAGACTCTCTACTGAGCACTATGCTGCATGTTAGGAGCAATGATCAGCCAAAGCGGATTAAGTTCCAGCAGGGCACTTCTTGTGACTCAGGAGGGAAGAAAGGAGTTTATGAGAAGTAGCACTTAGACCATGTGGCTCAAGCACAGAGACCGAATACAGGGGACAGATTTAGAGAGTAAAGTAGAAAAACTCGATAGGACCTCATAGACCTCTTTAAAAAGTTATGTTGTTAGCTTGAGCACAATGCGAAGACACTTATTGAATGGAGCAGCAATTCCCTGTCATTTCTCTCCCCCAGGTTGTTGCTTCTACAGTTCCTTGCGCGTGAACTACACTTCATCTCTCCAACTTATACCCAGTTTTTAGAACACCAGTTTCAAGTGCTATCTTTTCCATGGAACATCGCCTCCTCTCCCTAAACCAAATGGAGCTTTTATAGCAGTCATTTATATCCTCAGCTCTTTTAAGTACTAATGTAGAGTGTCCAATATGGTAGCCACTAGCTCTATGTGGCCATTGAGCACACAATATGTGTGAAATTACCCACCTACATGTAGCTAGTCTGAACTGAGATGTGCTTTCTGTGTGAAGTACATACCAAAGTGTAAGGACTTAGTATGAAAAAAAATAAAATACAAAAAATCTCATGGATAATTTTATATTGATTACATTTTGAAATGAAAATATTTTAGATACATTGGGTTAAACAAGTTGTATTATTAAAATTAATTTCATCTTCCTTTTCATTTAATGTGCCTCATAGAACATGTAAAATTATGTATGTGGTTTGCATTATATTTCTATTGGAAACACTCTTCTAGACTATACACTTCCTGAACAGTGAATGTTTGTTCAATTATGCATACGTTTATCCCCCTAAGGAATGCACTAGCTTGTCCAGTGTAAAGACTCAGTTAATATTGTTTAAATTTATTGCCATCTTCTAAAGGTTTTTGAAAAAGTATCTTTACAATTTTAGCACACTACTTTCTATCTGAAATGTGTAGCCAGACTCCACAGTGAAGATAATGGGTGGGGGAGGGAAACACATTTTCCCCTAGGCCCTAAGAAGGCTAATGTACGGAACATGTGGTGTGACCATGGCAAACACAGAGGCCCTGACTGCTGATTCAGAAGGTTTCTCTCTTTCCAAAACAAGAACTTTTATTGCAGTCTGTGGAAGGAACATTAGGACAGGAGGATCCTTGTGGTTTCTCGCTGTATCTGTGGAAAAAATCTGAGGTTAAGGTTTAAATTAAACTGACATTAAAAGAGCCTTTGTAGTTACTATGTGTGTTTTAACATCTGTTGCTATAGCTTAACTGACACTGATTATTACAAATGATGGCTCATGAGTGATCGAATAAAATGTGGTTTTCTGCTAATGGAAATTTTCTAGTGTTGACGTGGTCCTCTTTAATGATGAGACATGGACCAAGGAAAAATTATTAAATGTACAGAAAACATAACACAGAGGAAAAATTATTGAATACCAAGCATTTCTGGTATGAGAAGAAAGCATTTAGGACTTCCCAGTACCACATCTGTAATTTTATGGATTATTTTGTTTTGGCTGACTTCTTCGTGGGGTTCATGGAGGCTCCCCCATGGTGACCCTTCATACACATTCTCTTTTTTGTTAAGGGGCCTCCTGAGGATGAACAAACATGTTTCTAATCATAAGATGGTTGGGGACATCTCACTGCCAATTAGAAACTCTGATTCTGAGGATATTATGTTTTATACCTAGAAAAGATGTTCCATTTTGAACTTTCCTCCAGACTCATTTTCTGTTACTCTCACATAAGAGCCTTCTACTTCAACCAAACCTATCTTCTCATTGACATTGAAACGCCTGCTGCTTATCTATGTTCATCTCTACCTTCACCCTGCTACTGACCAAGGGTTCTCCCTGAAAGTCTCACAGACTCCCCTCAAAATGGTGTCAAATTGCTACTGAAGGTTAAGTATGGAAAGAATTCTAATACTAGTCCCTCTCATAGGGCAACTAGTCCCTCTAGGCTGCTTCCATGCCGGGTGCCTAGTTTTTGTTCAATTGTGTCCAGTATGGCAAAGTCACATCATTGGTTTTTTCCTCAGAAAAAGCAGAGAGAGTGGCAGACACCCAGAACTAATAAGCACCTCTCTAATATACCAGTTGTCATACTTATTTATGTGAGTGCTGTTTCTGTTTATTATTAAACTCACATAACTTTTTAAAGAAATAATTTATTTAATTGCATCAATCACACTGTATATGATGGGTCCTAGGATTAAAATGTGTTTGCCAATTTTTTGTTGAGATCCAGCACATTTTTTTGGAGAGGCATCAGGAAGGTAGTAGACAGGACTCTGAGAGGAATCAGACCTGGACTGTGCATCTCATTTGCCCCGTGACTTTAGGCAAGTCAAGCAACTTCTCTGAACCTCAGTATTTTTCATCTATAAAATGGTGATAATGTTGATCTTGTGGGGTACTATGCATAAGAGGTGATAATGTCTTGGATGCAGTAGACCTTCAAAAATTGCAAGCTGCTTTTAATGTATTGGGATATTATAGCTGGATACAATGGTAAAATTTTGATTTTGTTTTTACTGAAATAAGAGTCCTTCTTTTATTGAATACTGAATATTTATGAATCTAGAATGGAGGAGAAACATCAAACTCACGTTCTATAACCTCAGAAATGATATCATTCAGAAATTTATAGCATTGTACATAGTCATAGATTACACATGGCACCAAATATCCAAACAAAACAAAACAACCTCCTAATCAATCATTTGGATTTTAGTGTATTTGGTAGCCAACCCGACAACCTTGTGGCAAATCAGTGTGGCCTTTAGTAATAATGTACATTTGTATAAACCTTTAGAGTTTACAAAGCATTTCCACAAACATTATCTTAATTAATCCTCACAACAGCTATTCTGTTCTGGAGATAGTTGTCTGATGATGATAATCATCATGATGATAATGATAATTATTAGGGGGAAAATAGACATATCACCAGGTAGTGGAGAGGTCGCATATATAAGAATGTACAAGGAAGGAGTCCAGAGTTCTTTATCTAATCCTCAATCCTGATAAAAAGAAGGAAGGAAGAAATTAATATCAATTAGGTCCATAGTAACTCTCACATGTTTTACTGGGTCCTTGCAATAGCCTTGTCAGTCAGGCAATACTTCCACTTAGTAAGGACCTTGAGGCTCAGGAAGTTTAGTAACATGACTAAGGTTACAGCAAGTGTTCCAGCCAGAATTCAAATCCCATCCAACCCAATGTCAGCATTCATGTTTTTTCCACTATAACCATATATTTTTTCTGCTTCTACAAACTCCTAACAAATAATAGGCTTCAAGAATGTTTGAACATATAAAAAAATAGACTTGTGTTGACAATACAGCACAGTGTCCAGATAAACCCCAAATGGAAATGTTCATCTATGGAATTGGGAGAGGGTTTCTCAGTAAGTATCTATTTATACAAAATGACATGCATGTGTGCTTTTGGTTTTTAATTGAAGAAAGAAGAAGGCGCTACCCAGGAATAAGGGAGGAACTGGGGGTACAGTCCTTTGAGAATGAAGAGGGGGGAGAGTTAGGAGAAAACTGCATAGCATCTGTTTCCCTGTCTACATCAAGGGATGTGACTGCACAGAGGTGGAGCAGGGGATGTCAGGACAAGACATTGAAGAGCAGTGTTCTGCAGTGGCTTTGAAAGTCTGCTCATGAATTGTGCCACTTGGGTTCTGGTGATGACCAAATGAGACAGAAGAGCTGGGCAGAGGGGTGTTTTTCACCCCTGGCCATCTGACCCCATCATTGTCCCCTCATGCCAGCATTGACACTGAGCAGCTAAGGCATCACAAGGATGCAAAAGTGGCTGAGAGAAGCCAAGAAACCACAGGCAGGGCTGAAGGCACAGATGAGGCTAAAGTACACACATCCACACACAGACACACAACTGGATTTATGTCTGGGAACACTCTGAAGGGAGACTGTGACTAAGAGGCATAATTTGGCTGTTACCTTGTTTGCACCAACAGGCTCCTGAGAGCTGAGACATAGTCAAATGAATCAGATAAGTAAATAGTCACTCTGGAAAATACTCACAATTTCTCCCATGGGAAAGAGAAAAAAATTGCTTTCATTGTGAGTAAAGAGAGGATACCAGGGCTACAAAAACCCCTCCTCCATTTGAGGGAAGAGAAGAGACACTGAGAGGGGAAAGCAAGAACTCTGCAAGGCCCAGAACACTAGTTCTTAAAGTCGGGGTCCAGGGAACAGCATCATCAGCTTCACCTGGCAACTCAGTGAAGTGCAAAGCCTGGTCCGCACCCTAGATCTACTGAATCAGGAACTCTGGAGATGGAATGCAGAAAGCTCTCCATGTAGACTTAAGTTTGAGAACCACTGGCCTAGTAGAAGTTAAGAGAACTGGGGATGGCCTGTGAGGTGGGAGGGAACCCTTGCATCCGCATTGCCCTTAAGGCCAGGCAGTAGTTTCTGTAATGCCTCTTCGGTTGGCCTTGGGGAGCCAATGGCTTGGAGCCCCGGCCCACACCCACCAGAGCACTGACCCCCCTGCTGACCAAGCCCCCTGTACACCACGCTCCCAGCCCACCTGGTGTTTCCTGTACCAATGACCCCAAGCCCTTTTCCAGAAGCCAGCCTCCTAAGGTTGACCTCCCGGTGATGTTTGAGGGCAGGGGGGAGCTGGAGCTGGGGCCCCTGACAGTGGTTAGAGATAGATGTCCTGCCTCTATCCTGGCTTGGGACCTCAGGCAGCCCCGGACAATATCACTGATATCTAAGGAGAGTCCGGGACAAACCGTCTGCTAACAGTTTTATCTAGAGGCAAATTTAGGGAACTCAGTTCAAATTACTGATCTGCTGAGAAGAAATAGACCATCTTTTTTGTCTCTCTCACAGAAATCTCCTAGTCTTGGAGCTGAAAGCAAGAAATTTGATGAAAATTGACTTTGATGTGCTTTAAAAAAAAACCACAGTTAATATCTTTCTGGTTGCCTATTTATATGCTGTAAGCTGAATTGATCATTTAATTACTATTGTGAATTATGCTTCTTTTAAAGAAGCTATTATATGTAGAATTATGAAATAGGTCTGGAAACCTAGATTAACTAAAAAAATTAATAACTTCAAATTTTAATTGAAAGAACTTTTCTTCTAGTCAAGAACTAAAAAAAATATTTTTCAGGACATGCCAGCTCTTAGGATTTAAAATGTATTTCTTAAAAATTTCTTCATTAAAAAAAAAATTTCTTCATTTCCAGAAAAATGAGAACTATAAATAATTAAAAGCACCATAAAGATTTTAGAAAAGTCATGAGAAAGATAGTCAATCCTAAGGTTTATTGTTTCTTTTCAGATTGATATGAAATAATACTTTTCCCCTTTAAAAAAATTATTTATTAAATATGTCAAAGTCTACATCCTGCCGAACTAATATAATCGCGTATAATTTAATGAAATAAAAGAAAGCAGAAACAAGATTATGTTAACCAATATTAGAACACATACAAAATCCTTCAAGGCAACTAGACACAGGGACTTAAAACAGGTATAATTTTCATCAAAGACCTAATGATTAGTGCTAACAGGTGTCTAGTTTTAAATGAGGAAATCCATTATATTCATCTCCAGTGGCAAGGGATGATTATTATATTGTAATTATATTTTATATTGGCTCCATATTTCAGCCAAAGTTGCTGAAGAGTAGAAAAAATAATTATAGCAAGCAATTGCGTGAAGTGTACATCGGGGGAGGTAAAATTTAAGGGTGAAGCCCTCCACGAGTATGTGCTTGCAGGATGGCACCCAGAATTGGGTGTGTAAGGTACACTTCAAGGATATATTTCAAAGGCAGAGTTGGCTGGTTTCTAAGACACCTGCCAGCTTTGAAGTAATTTGTATAAGATTCACTCAGTAGTTATGAGAGAGGCAGACAGTGTGAAAAAAAAGTTAGGCATTACAGCTTAACAATGCCATTTGTGCATTTCAAAGATAGTCTTTTCAAACATTCAGTTCTAAATTTTATGCTTACTAGCAGTGAATTTTTTTGTTTTTACCACAGTCTCACAAAAATATTGTGGAAATTGTACATCGCTGACACCATTGGGCTGAGAGATGCCACCTAGTTTGGTAAGAAAAACACTGGCTGAAAGTTTATAAACTTGCTATTCTCATCCAGATCCTGATCTGTTACGCCATGGTTGGACCATACCAGGAAAGCATCAACTTTATCTTTCATGAAATGAGAACCATGTGAGCATGAATGTTGAGGAATACGCATCTAGGAGCTTTGAGCTTAATACAATGATCCGCAATTTAGAAATATTATTTATATGAGCCATAGTGAAGTTTTGGGAAGAACAGTTATAAGAGCAAATAAAAATTTTAAGTGCTATGAGGAAGAGACTTATTTAATGCCTAGAACCAAAAAATGCATTATTTTGGCACATTCCTCATGGAGTAAAAGGTTGGTCAGATTCATCTTTGATGTGTTCTCTATAAGGCAGCTGCCTTCTCTGAAAGAAAGCCCTATTTAACTTTTGTATATGGGAGGCCCGAATATGCCTTGCTGTTACCTCCATCAATTGGTTCATCTTTCACATAATAGCTATTCAAATACTGGAAAACTGTTTTCATGGCCTTCCTAAGCTTTTCATCTCTATATTTCTTGTTTGATCTCTGTATCAGAGTTCTCTAGAGAAACAAGACCATTGGGAAATATATATGAAGGGAGTTATTTCAATGGATTGGCTCATGTGATTGTTGAAATGGCAAATCTGAAAAGTATAGGGCAGACCAGAAGGTAGATGCAGACCAGAAGGTAGATGCTGTGATCTTGAGGCAGAATTTCTTCTTAGAGAAATCCCATTTTTGTCCCTAAGGCCTTTCAAAGGATTGGATGAGTCCAATCCAGATTATAGGTAGCTCTTTTAGTTAAAGTCAACTGATTGTAGATGTGGTCAAAATTCTTTCACAGCAACACATTGATTAGTATTTAATTTAATAATAACCAGGTACTAAAGCCTAACCAAGTTTATGCATGTAACTAACCATGGCACTCTCCTTCCCTGTTTTACCTGCTCTCAATTTCAGTGCTCCTTTGTTTGTCAGTATTCCTGTTAAAATCAGAACAAGTCTGAAACCAGTACTCCATTATGGAATGGTTAGTAAATAGCCATTGTCCAGAACCTTCCAAGTGTCCCTTGCCCTTAACCAGCCCAGCTGTTTCTTCCTGTCCCCAAGCACGCTTCAAAAACTCTCCACAATCCAGCAGGCGAAAGGGTAATGCTTGGCACAGCAGGGACCTAAGGGACAAC
Organism: Miniopterus schreibersii; assembly: GCF_964146895.1. Classification (NCBI taxonomy): domain Eukaryota; kingdom Metazoa; phylum Chordata; class Mammalia; order Chiroptera; family Miniopteridae; genus Miniopterus; species Miniopterus schreibersii. The sequence continues at coordinate 71,828,330 of NC_138107.1, read as the reverse complement.
ACTTTACCCTCCACCCTCCACCCTCCACTGCCCCAACTCAGCATCTGTGCTCTGTGCTCCTGCTATTCAGCTTGTAAAATATTTTGAATGAGTTTATCTACCTGAAATTCCTGTGTAATTTCATTCTTTGCATCTAACTACACTTTGGCCTGCACTTAAAAATACGCACTAAAATCTGGGTTTAATGTGTCTCTGCCTCTCACTTCTGCTTCTCAGTAGTTGGGCTCCTGTCTCAGGCTCTTCCACATGAAAAGAGATGTGGTATTCCTCAGGCACATCCTTAGAGCTTGCAATCCCCTGAAAGAGAGAGAGAGAGGGAGGGAGGGGGAGAGAGAGAAAGAGACAGAGAGAGAACTCTACCTCTCAGCTTGAAAATAAAATTTTTTTAAAGATCACAGAGAAGGATTTGGGTCACATGCCAGCCCTAGGACCAATCCCCACGGCCAGCGGCATGGGTTCTATAACTGCCTTTGCTTGAATCGCATACCTGTCCTGTCCAGGCACCCGCGGACTATCCTTGGCAGGTCGCCACAGTCATAGTATTTGGGATGAGTCGTTTCTAATGAGAAAGTGGAGGTGGGATGGGAGCAGGGCTGCTTTTACCACAAAAAGGGAAAGGGGCCAGGCTGACAAAACAATGAATGTACCCAACACAGGCCTTTCTAAGCAAGGCTGAGTGTTTATATTCTTGCTTATAAGATCGCTCACGGTACTTACTAAACACCTGTTGATTCCAAACCTGTGAGTGAACTCGATACCTGACTTGTCCGAGTGTTTGTTTTATAGTAAAAGATTGGTACAGAATGATGGTCTACAAAAGTGTCTACAAATCACATTTTCATGCACAATGTTGTATGTGAAGCTCTCCCCATAAAGCTGAAAGGTCTGCTATTTCATTTTGGGGTTTAACGAGGACCATATTAATGTAATGCAATAAATGCATATTTCTGGACTGTATACCCCATTTCCTTTTTTTTTCTTTCACAAGTCAGCTCATGAGGCACTGTATTGATATCCATTGGTGAGTCACACCATATATGAAGGGAGTGAGGTCACCAGGGGTAATGTTGCCAGGACCTTTCTTTGATTCTGACCCTTTAGCTTTACTTTTATTATTATTTTGCATATTACAAAAATGCATATGTCCTAAAAAATATCTTTTTTTCATTCTCCACTTACACAGACTCATAGTAACAGTCATTTTTCTCTGTCTCGACTGTCCTGAGGTCACAGTGAGTTTTCCAATTTCAGCAATTTCTGTGGGATCCTCAAACATCTGCAATTCATTGTCGATATATTCTCCTATCTTCCACATTTTTAGAACCTCACACAATTCTTGGACACAGTAGGTACTTAATAAATAGCTATTTATTCTCTTTGACTCTCTTCTTGTGTTTGGGGAAAAATTGAGTCTTACCATTTTCTTTTATAAAATATGAAGTGAGAAAAAATAGAATCCTAGAATAGAAACCTAAATTACTGAGGCAGCACAAGCATCGTTTGGAGGAAAATTGGTTTTGCATAAAATTGAAGGGGAGTGTGCTGTGCAGCTTCTTGTATAAGAGGACTCGGTGGAGAAGCAGAGACACCAGGGAGTAGTAATAAGCCCCCATTTTGGATGTTAATCATCTTCCATTTCATTTAACACTTTCAACTTAATTAAGTAACGTACACAGTTCAAATAATAAGTCTTTCAAATAATAAGCATTCAGTCTTTTTCATTGCAATTTAAATGGATTTTCTAACCACTGTCCTTAACACCATAAAATTATTTTAAAAGCCTGTGGATTTTTCTTTTTTCTCAGTTTATCAAACGGAAGTGACACAGAGTTGTGGGAGCATGTGACTGGGTAAAGCAAAGGTTATTGATCACTTCTTCGTTCGATAAACCTGTGTTGAGTGCTGCACACTGTAGAAGTAGGGGCATCCAAATCATATTAGTGGGACTCCAGCGAATAAGTAGCCTTGAACCTGTGACATGGCTTCAAAGGACTGTAGAGCTCACCTGCTCCAAGCCTCATGTCACAGATAAGGACACTGAAGTCCAAATAGGTTGAGTGACTTGCTCAAGGTAGTGGCAAAGCTACAACTAGAATCCAATTCTCTTAATCCAGTTCATTTTCACTTCTGTAGAAATTAACAGCTACATGAAATAATAAAGCCCCGACACTGTACTAGATTTGGGGGTGAGGAAGAATGGAGAAAGGAAGGAGATGGTTTCTGAAGGCTAGTACTGTAGGGCTCCAACGAAGGGTGCAGAATAGCACTTCCACTCTGTATTATATACAGAGATAACCCTCTCCCAGTGCCCTCTTCTGGGTCTGCCAGGGCTTCCTATCCTACTGGCCCCCCAGGCCTCCAAGACCCTGCTTATTTCATGTTCCATTCAGTCTTCTTTGACCTCCATCCAGGTCACATAGAGCTTGAAAATAAAATTTAAAAAAATTTAAAGCCTCTGGTAAGCCTTCATATTTTAGAAGCTCTCCTGGGTTGAGAAGATGTGCACTCTTAAAACCCCCTTTGCACACAGTGCTCATTCCTATAGTTTAGGTTCCCTTTCCCCTGGACCTACTGTAAGTCATCCAGAATACAGCAAATCTGATCATACCACTCTCAAGTTTAAAATTCTTAAGGGTTCCCTCCCTGTGAGTTGAAAATAACACTTCAGCATTCAAGCATTCCAGCCCCTTGGATACCTGACCCTCTAGTCTCTTTGGCTTTCTGTCTTAAACATGCTTGCCCGCAAGGTTGGCTCCAGCCAAGCCCTCTCTACGAGCCTGCCTTTAAACATGCTATCCCCTGCATCCAAAACCCATCCCCATCCCAGTCCTACCCGACTTGTCCCCAAAGATGAATTCACACTAGCTTTAACACTGTTTTGCCTCTGCCAATTTCCTTATTGCCTTTTAAGAATAATTGCTTCTTATTTTTTATTCCTTGTGTCTTGCATAGTACCTGGCTTTAAACTAATCAACAGAAATGTCTTCGTCACTTACTATATGCTGGGATCAGTGCTAAGCTCTGGGGGTGTAAGAGGAGCTTCTGTCCTTGGGAGCTGCAACTCAAAGTGAAGGCAGACGGGAAACGGGGAGGGGATGTGTTCAAAAGAGGGAACACGCAGGAGTTCACAAGTAAGTACCGGAACACTCTAGAACGTTCTGCATCAGTTGATATCATTATCAGCGAACCTATTTAAATGAAGAGTATCTGTTTACTATTACATAGTAGGAAAAAAACCACACCTGGAAAATCCCCAGAAGCTGGCCAATCTCTTTAATCACATCTGGCTATTTCATAGTTTGAGGGAGTATTGCTGTGGGCTTTTTTTTTTTAATCCTCACTGGAGGATATTTTTTCCATTACTTTTCAGAGAGAGTAGAAAGGAGAAAGAGAGAGGGAGAGACACATCAATTGGTTGCCTCCCGTGTGCGCCCCGACCAGGGCTCATGATCCAGCCTGCAACCCAGGTACGTGGCCTTGGCCGGAATCAAACCAGAGACCTTTCGGTCCACAGTCCGACACTCTACCCACTGAGCTAAACCGGCCAGGACCAGGCTATCTTTTTTCTTTTCAAATAAATAAATTAATAAAATCAGGGCCAACTGGATTTAGCAAAAAAAATAGATTAATATTTTGCATACACAGTGCTCAGTAAGAGTAGCTGCATGGTGGACAGAGGCTTTACTTTCTCTCCCCAATGTCTAGAGAGAGAGTTGCTTCTAAGTCTGGCGCAGTTTGGAGACCAGGCTCCTATAAAGGCTGACTGAAGGAATTCTTGATTTGTGCAGGGCAAGGAGGATGTCTCGCCCCAGTCTATGTTTGTTTACAATGCTTTCCACAAATGGTGGTGTAGCTCTGAATAAGACCGTGGCCCAGGTGGCCGAGGAGCCAGGGCTGCGGCTTGTATCCAGGCATTCATTTTTCTCACCCACACAGCTGCTTCGGCTTTCAGAGAGCCACTGTGACTTGTCTCTGAGCAGCTCTGAAATCCACTCACAGTTACTCCCTCCAGCAGAGCAATTCACCGCCTGGAGGAACACAATAGGCCAGTTGTGGCTTGAACTCCCTCAGGGGCAGAGGGAGAGGTTCTCCACTCAGCAGTTTTGGAGGGCACCTCGCCTGACCAAGGCCAGAGGAGAGCCCCATGCATTTACTGACAGCCGGCCTCTCTGAAGATCAAGTAAACATCATAAAACCTTCATTAATCAGCCTATAAACACCACTTGGGAGCCACAAAGCCAATGAAATGCATAAAGGAGTAGCAGGGAAGGGAGACATTGAAGCCAGTATGAAGACTTAGCCAAAAGAGATAAAGAATTTCAAGACAAAGCATGCAATTAATGCCAGCAACAGTGCTGTTACAGAATGTATGACTCTATTTTTGTAACACCTTTCTCCCAACGCTCCTGGAGAAATGGAATATTTCTACATTTCCCTTGCTACATTCTCTGGAAAGAAAGGGAATATTATCTTCCAGTGTCCACAAGGCTCAGAATGGGTTAATTCGCTAAAAGTCATTTTAAATCATAGGCCTTTCTAATAAAAAAGAGCCCCCACCCACACCTTGCCACCAGTGGAATGTGATAAGGCACAAAATACATACCTACTCTTTGAAAACTTGAGTTAAATGCATATTTCAGTAAGTTTAAATGAAATATAGATTATAATCATCAAAGCCCCGAAAATATGAGCTTAATACCTAGACATATACTTCACAAGTAGATCCAGGTGAGATATTGTTCTTCTTGTTGTTTTGTGTTTTGTTCTGTTTTTCTCCCTGGGACATTTAAGTAGACTATGGCTATTTGTTTCAAGTCTTCAGTTCATATTTACTGCTTGAATCTTTCCCCTGAAATCCTGACTTGATGATCCAGTTGCCTATTGGATAGCTCACTTGGATATATCACCTCTCACATCTTTACTGAAAAGCCACCTTCTCAGGAAGAACTTTCTCACACAATTAAAATTGCACCCTTCTACCACAAATGATCCTGATCACGTGCTGCTACTTTATTTTCTCCCTTACATACTATGATACTTATTTTATTAAATAAATAATTCATGCCCTTAATAAATAAGTGTATTCCCTTAGCTGTAACTCAAGCTCCATGTGGGATGTTTTGTTAACTCGTGTATTGTCCATGCCTAGGTTATGCCTGGCATGTAGTTGGTCTTCAATAATGAAATGGTGAATGAATGAAAGTTAAGATGTTGAAAACATTAGATTGTTGTTGTTGTTTTGGTTAGAAGATATCAAATCATCTTATTTCTACTTCATAGAATTCTACTTCATGCTTGTTCTGCTTGGTAGAATAACTTCAAGGGTCAAACAGTGACCCATGACGTTGTGGGGTAAACTTGACTAGGGTTTTGTTTGGCCAACATTGCTTGTTTGCTTGGGGTTTTTGTTTGTTTGTTTGTTTTGTTTTATAATTTAAATATAAATGCCCTTAGCAAACTGGGACATTTGCCACAGTCCCCACCACTCCCTATTTTTATACCCTGGTTGTAGGACCTTATGAACTTCCTGTTCCTGCAAGCATCTGAAAGCATTCAGTTTGCCAGTTTATACCCTAGTAGAAACTAGCTTAGTGATTTGCTTTATTTGTTTTGGCCACATAATAATTTACAAGTGTGACTTTCAACAAATTACTAACATCTTTGTGTCTCTTTTGACTCTGAAATTATATAAAAACACCTGTTGGTTGTTTGATAGCCTTTGCTCAAGGTCATCTGAACTATTTTGGGAATTCTTAGCTGGCTATAAATAAAATGACAATTTCTTATGTGATTCTTAATCCCTATGATTTCAAATATCAAACAGATCATTTAAGTTTATCAATCATTTGTATACTTCTAAGTGGGATATAATGTATCTAAATTCGTGTCCTTTGATAAAACCAGTCTATAACGTAATGAAGGTTAGATTCAGTCAAATGGACATTGTTCCATTATAAATAACTAATTGTCAGATGATATCGCATGAGATTTACTTAAAATATAGTGGCCCATAAAGATAAGATTTACGTTTCAGTATACAAAGACTCTTAATCAGTCAGGCCATACAAATTCGTTTGAAGATAAATGTTTAAAATTTTGTTTATAGTAACCCCAAAGTTAAATCTATTTGGCAAAAGAGACATTGAAAGTAAGCCAGAATAAAGGATTGTTTTTAAAATACAGTGTTGATAACTAATCGGGAACGGTTACCAAACATCAAGCTCAAAACCCTCTGAATAAAAATAATAAAAACGTTTTCATCTGTAATAAAATTTAGTACTCTTTAGACTAATCAAAATCACAATTGGTACTAACATCAGGAAGAGAGATTCTACTATAGTATCAAACTTTTAGATTTTCATTTAGACTTTTATTAATGAATCAAATAAATACTTTGCACCAGTAATATGCTTATGGGGCCCTGGAGTAGAAGAAATACTGATGGAACAACTTCTTTTATAATCAGGTTTTTGCAATAGTGAAATATATGTTAATTTATTTAGCAGCAATTAGATCCTAAGCTATAAGGTTAATACTTTCCCTAGTTAGAATAACTAGTAATCCCCCTTAGAGATTTATGAACTATCATTCTATCAGCGTAATGATAACCCTGAGAGTCAAAGTAAAAGAGTCATCGTCTACTGAACACTGTGCGCCAGGCAAAGCACTTGGACATTTGAAAATATTGTAAAATCTTCATAACGACCTGGAAGGAAATACTATTGCCCCAATTTTATAGATGGGGAGACAGACTTACCGAGATGAAACAACCAGCCAAAAAGCATACACTCCTGGAAAGTCCTCGGTCAGCATGACGGGGAAGTCCTGAGATGGAATTCTCCTTCCGTGGATATCCATGCACCGAATTGGCCACTGAAGGCCCACTAACCATCAGAGGAGGTCAGGTGCATGTGTTTATTCTTCTCTTTTGCACGTTGTAGGTTCGAAGGTGGATCAAGAGCCCAATGGTCAGTGTGGACAAGCGCCAGAGTCCTAGCCTGAAGTACACGGGCCCCGCGGTGCTGCACATCCCACCCGGGGAGCCTGACTTTGAGCCTGCCTTGTGTCAGACGTGCCTGGGGGACCATGCTTTCCAAAGAGGGGTTCTCCCTCAGGAGAAGGGATCGTGTTCATGGGAAACTCAGCCCGCCTGTGAAGTAAGTTTACTTTTGCTCTGGATCCACTCTCCTAAAAGGATTCCAGGCCTTTGTTTTTCTTGCATTTATGTCGTAGTTTGCCAAAAAAATACTTTTTTAATGTACTTTCACCAAGCTTCAGGGGAGAATATAGAATTGTGGCTTTTGTTAGCCCGTTGTACTAATTTTTTTAATGTATTTTATTTTCTTAGAGCAGTTTTAGGTCCACAACAAAATTAAGAGGAAGGTATGGAGATTTCCTGTACACCCTCTGCCCCCACGAGTGCACAGGCTCCCCCACTATCAACAGAGCCCTCACCAGAGTGGTGTATGTGTTACAGTTAATGAACCTACAATGACACATCTTCACTCAGAGTCTATAGTTTACATTAGGGTTCACTCTTGGTGTTGTATATTCTGTGGCTTTGGACCAATTTATAATGGCGTGTATCTATCATTAGAACATATACAGAGTATAGTGTCCCTGCCCTAAAAAATCTTATTATGTTCCACCTATTTATCACTCTCGCCCCACAATCCCTGGTAACAACTGGTCTTTTTTATTGTTTTCATAGTTTTGCCTTTTCCAATTGCCATATAGTTGGAATCACATAGTATGTTGCACTATTTTATGCTGTTACAAGACTGATACAGCAATGTTTTGGTCCATTAGAAAGTTTCATTAGTTGTTTGCTCACACAGAGATCAATTTTTGTATAATGCAAGAAATATGTCACAACAGTCATCTACAGGTTTGCAGCTTCCACTGAAACATTTAACTCAAAGTGATTTGATCCGTAACAGAGCACTATCAACCTTTCACTGTTTTTTCCTGTATATACCTATGTTTTTAATATATACTCATATTTTTACTAAAACTTATTTTCCTCTGCTACTCCAAGAGTTTAGTTTTTGTCTTTTAATATTGTTAATCCAAGAAGGCCAGATAACTGTCTTAACTTGCAAGTTCTAAGATTTCAAAAATTTACAGTTGTATTTTTAACTTGTAACTCTATTAGGCTCATAATTATTTTGACTTTTTAAACCATTATATTAAATGTTTGTTATTTTTATTCCCATCTTATTGACATAAAAACACAATATTAAGAAGATAAAACATGTTATTATAAAGTAGAATTAATTATAAGTGATCTCCCAATATGTTATTTTAAATCAGTGCATCATAAGATGATAAATATTAATAGCTCTCTGTCTCCTTTTTATAAAATGGTGTGTTCCAGAGACAAAGAAATCATTTTAGCTGCTAAAAGAAAAGATTATAAACCCTTGAATCTGAGTCCCTTTTAACCCTGGAATATCCACTGTCTCAAATCTGTTCCTTCATGAAATAACCCTACTTTTTAGGGTTAATGGAAAGATCAAATAAGATAATGCATATTAAATAGTTCATAGTCTATAAAGTGTCATGCAAATATAAACTATATTGCTGAATTATACCTTAGCTAAGTCTGTGAATCTATAACATGAAATTAGACTTCCATGACTAGCCAATCACTTTGCTGATTGATGAACATTTGTCATGTGCATTTATTGTTCAGCTACACACTGGCTCAATGCCAGGTTGGCCATAAAAGGCAATAAATAGATTCTAAAGGCAAGGATTGGCAAACTTTTTCTGTAAAGGGCCAGATAGTAAATATTTTAGGCTTTGCAAGCCATACAGTCTCTGTCACTTACATTCACCTCTGTCCTTGTAGGAAAAGCAGCCACAGGTAATACACAAATGAATGGGCCTGGTTGTGTTCTAATAAAACTTTTATTTACAAAAACATGTGGCTGGCCGACCAGCCATAGTTTGCAGACTCTTAGACTCTTAGAGTCTAAAAGAGTTTGCCAACTCTTTAGAGTCTAAAGAACTATTCATGACTTAGAAGCAGAGAGACGGCTCCGCAGGTCCTGTACAGAGCAGAAATGCTTAGGACTAAATGTTTACTTAAGGGCCTATTACATGCCCCCTTTGTTAGTAGCTGGGCATAGATTAAATAAATGGAATTCCACACAAGAGAAAACAATAAACAAAGAGCTAGAAGGAATTTAAAGCATCACTGTGATTCATTCTTTTGCTTTATCTGGGATAGCAGGTGAATCATTCTCCAGTTTACAATGGATTACTTGGGTCTGGCTGTGCTGGATTTTTTTTCTTAAGGTCACCACAAATCAAGGAGATGGTTCTATTTTAACAATTTCAAAGTGAATCTATATATTGTGTTAGTTTAGGGATTAAACCATGAACTATTTCCTTGAGAAGGCGCCTCTCTCCTTTTAGAAAGTGGAGTTGTGTAATGAGATGATGGAGAGACTGTTAGATAAGGAGGCCTGGTAGCAAAAACTCCAACCTGTTCCCTTGATAACTCCTGATGTGGATTATTTTAAGAAAGTCATTAATTCATCCTTTCCTTTCAATGTTCCCTCCTGTGAAAATAGGTTATTCATGCTTGCCATCCAGTTCCTATCCAGGAGGGTTTTTGGTTTTTTTTTAGTAATTTTCAGATGAGATGGGATTTTTTAAATCTTGTAAACATATGTTGGACTCAGGCAACATTCTGGGTCCAGCTCTGCCACAAGGTCAATATATGAACTTGATAAAGTCATGAAACCTTTCAAACATCATATGATAGGCCTAACCTAATGAACTCTAAAGTCCTTTTTAGTCTGAAATCCTAGAGTTGGAAGTTGATAACCTTAAATGAAAATAAGATTACACATTTGTAAGGGTACAAATATATTTGTACACATTATGTATACAAATATACACATCTATATTTGATATGTAAAGATAAAACATAGAAAATGAGGTGAGAATGATTTAAATAAGAAAGCAAATAAAGTGCTAGTACTTTTCCAGTAATTGTGGAATTTTTCCCCCTGACTTTAAAAATAGTACATTCTAAATGCTACTTGACTTTAAAAATAGTACATTCTAAATGCTACCTTTCATGGCCAAAAATCATTGAGTTACATTGTAGTTAGCTTGTGCCACACCTTGCCAATAGCTTAGTTAGAGGTCTTCAAACATGGTTCACCCATGGAAGAACCTAGGATATACATATTGCCAATACATTACCCAGAAGAATAGTGATATTTGTATGTCACTTGTAGTACTGTCTAATATGAACTGTGTGTAAATTAAACAGATCTTTCTGGAAATTAGATGGAAAAATGATAAGCTGCTTCTGAATAATGCATACTAGTGCAACTCAAGTTGTAGCATTTCACTCTGAAATTAACTTTTAGGTCATAAAGACACGAGAAACAAAGTAGTTTTTCAGTGGGTGCATGCCAACTAAACACATTCACGAACTCTGTTCTATACCATATCCCTCACAGCACCTACACTATCCAGACCACCCAAGTAAGAATGAGAGGAGGGGAGTGCTTTAGAGTTGGAGGGAGGAAGGAAATCTGTTAAGCAAAGCATAGGATTGGATCAAGGTGACAGCCTGAACATATAATGTCATCTCTCCTTCCTGCCTTAAATGATAGAACACACACACACACTCGCATACACACACTATATTTTAATTTATAATAGTGCTAAAAAACAAAGTATGCCCTTGTGTGGGTAAGGAATAATTAAGACTGTCTGGTAGGATTCTGAGATTGATGAGGAGGCCATAGTCCAAAATGATCACATCAAAGAACGGCTGCAGCAAATGGGGACACTGCAAGCTTACATATCCACAAGGGCCCAGTAAGGTGGAAAATAAAAATGTTCCTGGCAAGGCCTGATAAAAGGACAGTAGTCTTAGCAATGTAAATTTCAGACAATATACTGTGTAAGACAAAAAAAATTTGAAAGGAACAAAGAGGAATATTTCACATTGACGAGATATCTACTAAGAAGATAAGAAGATAAAGCATTCACAAACCTCTATGCACTTAACGACATAACTTGGAAATCTTGAAAACAACAGCTTATAGAAATACAAAGAAAAATTGGCAAATTTATGTCATAGAGGGAAGTGTTTATCATAATTCTTCCAGAAATTGCCAATTCAAGAAGACTGAAAATATGTAAGGGTAGAGAATTTTAATAGAACAATTGACTAAATACGATTTATGTGGAGATTTGTATCTAATAAAAAAAAGAATACACATTCTTTTAAGCACGCATGGAACACTTACAAAAACTGACCAAGAATTAGATCACAAAGAATATCTCATCAAATTCCAAAATACAGAAATCACACAGCCCACACTAGCTGATTACAATTGATAAAATTAGAAGCTAACAACAATATAGGAGCCAACTGCCCTCCCCAGACAATCCATCCACCTGGAATCCACAAACACCCTTCCTAATAACTCTGCACTTACATAGAAAATAAAAAAAGGAAATTAAAAACTATTTTAAGTGCTTACATCACCACCAGGAAAACGTAAATTGAAACAATGAAATCCCATTTGTTTTTAATCCATCAAATTGTCAAAGGGTCTATTGGTAAACCTATGGGCCAAAACACTGTTGGTGGAAGAGTTTTTTTGGCGATGTTTTTCTATTTAAAACTTTAAAATCTCATACCTTATAATCTGTGTCTCCGTACTTGTTTATGTGATAATGTGGACAGGTACAATGGTATCTGTTGCAATACTGGAGATGGTAAAAAAAAAAAAGGTAACATCCATGGGTAACAAAACTGTAACTCGTAGGGAATTATTAATTATTCATACTATGGAATACTGTGGAATTATGGCATACTCATACTAATTCATACTATGTGGATAACAATGTAAACTAATCTGGGGATTATTAATTACGGTAGATTCATATGATGGAATCTCACTAAAAATGAGATTTGTATGTACTGACATATCCCAAGGTATATTGCATTAGGAAAGCAGTTAAAAATGAATATGTATCTAGCATTATCATGTTTATACTTTTAAGACTTTATGTTTCTCTCTCCGTGTCTGTGTATCACGTGTTTGGTGTATGTGTGTGAACACAAATAAAAAGATCTGGAAGTATGTACCTCAAACTGAAGTGGTGATTACCACCGTTAAAGTCATTAAAACTGAGAGGTGTTGAGGTGGGACAGAGTAGTCAAGACGGACTTTAGCCTTGTCCATATTGGTTGAATTTTTCAAGAGCATATTCATATATTACCTATGCGTTGGGGAAAGCCCACCAGGAGACTAACTAGTAGAAAATGAGTAGTTACAACTCAGTCCTACTGGTAGAAAGTCAAACACCATCATGAAGATGGTTTCACACCACGAGACCATTCCATCACCACAAAGCAAGGCTCCTAGAAGAAAATGGAAAACACGCAATATTTGTGCTCTCACAGCACTTGCTTATACTTCTTTCTGTCGGTTATTTTGCCGTGTCCTGTGCATGTTTGTGTGCATGTGAATTGATTCCCTAAGCTCCTGGCAGTCATTACCCTCACCTGTCTGCCCTGGCCAGTGTGGCTCAGTTGGTTGTGCGTCATCCTGTGCACCAAAAGGTCGCTGCTTCCCGGGCAGGGCACAGGCCTGGCTTTCGGGCTTGATCCCATGTAGGGGGCATGCAGGAGGCAGCGGGTCGCTGTCTTGCTCTCCCATCAGTGTTTCTTTCTCTCTCTCCTGCTCCCTCCGTTCTCTCTAAAAATCAGTTTTAAAAATTAAAAAACAACAACGCTCTTTAGAGAAAAATCTAACGTGTTTGTTTTCCTATCTTCTCGCAGGGCCTTACGTACATGCACAGCGTTGTGTGCTCTCTTTCTCTCTGCCTTTGTTAGCTCAAATTGAAATTCTCTTCATGCAAATTTTTTTAACATGAAAAGGAGAGACTAAGAACACTCTGCAGCCCATGCTGGCTGTAAATCACATGCATTCCAGGGGCCGCCTGATTCTCATTAAGATTTGCCCTCTCATATGGGATAGATTTGGCTGACTGGGATTTCCTCCGGCTTCGCTGTCATTCAGCGCAAGGCAGCTCCAGAGGTGCTGAGTCAGCGGCCAGCGCCCAGGCCGGGAAGCGTTCTGAAGGCCCAGTAAGCCAGAGCTCTGGAAGGGCCGTCTGCCCTGGAGAAGCTATTAACCGCATTCCTGCAAACAGAGAGATTAACATTGGGCCTTTGACATGATTAAATACAAGGTCACTGCCTCTTCTTCCTCCTCAGCAAATCACCCAAGACAATAGTAGAAGGCTCTTTTCATCGAGCCCTGCGCACATGGTTCGGGAGGGAGCCTGCCTCCCACCCCTGGCTGTGTTTCAGATGCCACACCTCCGCCCGGGAGGCCCCACAGCCCAAGGAGGTGCGCGGTGACATTTCTAGCTCGACTCAAAAGTGTTGAGCTGCGCCTTTGAAGCTCAGGAAGCTCAGTGGTAAAGTGGTCAGCTGAGGAATAGTTTCCATACTGACTTACTTTCATATTGTCTTGAATTTTCCTGATCTTTCTGAAGAAGAGGCTATAAAATATATACTTAAATCAGCCAGATGGCTTTATAGATATCTGGTTTCTTTCCATTTACATAGTAAAAATGTTTTTTATGAAGGCTATAGGGAATAAAATAATATTGCTTCAAATTGCCCTCTTCCCCCAGTTTTCTGCTCTTGACATGATACGTTAGGGTCTCTGGGGGACGTCTGCTGATTTCTAAGCTTATCACCCACAGTCGTCCTTGTTCTGCACCAAATTTTAAGCCATGCAATCACTGAGAAAGCACCATTACATAAAGTGAAAGATTAGACTACTAAAGAAAGGATAAGAAAATGCCGTTTTCTTTTGTTCTGCATACCTCGAATGTGGTGGAGGGGGTGACATTCTACCCAGAGCAAAGCCTGGGTTCTGCACCCAGCTCTGCCCTGGCGGGTCATGTCACCTCACACTCGCTACTTGATCTCTGGGGCTCACCTGCGTCTTGTGAAGAATAACAGTGCTGCCCATCTCACCTGGCTGATGAGAGAGGGTGGGGACCAAGTGAGAGGGGTCATGTGGCAGCTCTTAAAAAAATAACTCTAAGTAGCATTTGAAGTAGGATTAATTGGCGAAAACATCTAAGGGTGCTAAAATCTGAAAAGACTTAAAGCAAGTAAATCAGCCTAAGCAATGATTATTCATTACATTTCCAAGCTTTCCTGATTAAATAAAGAACACTACCTGGAAAATATATCTTGGAAAACATTAAAAATGACTTTGTAAGTTACCCTTTTAGGATAGTGAAAATCCCTATAATTACTCTTGCCATTATTTATCTGAATATTATTATTCTAATACTGAGGCAGAATTAGAAAAAAAAAAAAAAAGGTTTTACCCAGAAACACTTGGAAAGGCAGCATTTAAAAAGATGTCTATTTCAGGTAGGGGTATGTAGAATAGAGGAAACTCTACTGGCCTCTCCTTAGATTTTCAATATTTTTTTCCTTTGCTCTATAGTAATTTGAAATTTCCTAAGTAGCTTTCAATTCAAGCAATTGTCTTTGGCTAGGAGGTGGAATTATTATAATGGCATATTGAGATGATTAGAAATAAATAATTCCATTTTCTTTACCTACCAACTGTTTTTATTTTTTTGCAGCCTTTTTGTTTTTCCCTAGGTGCACTTATTTTGTACACAATTGTTGTCATAGTGTAGATACGCTATTGAAACTGCCTTTTTTCACTTAATGTTTATTGGAAACTTTTGTATGTTGTAACATATATTTAATTAGCATTATGGTTAACATTGCATCAAATTGATATCATTTTATGCAACCATATACCTACTGTTAGCACTTTCATTTTATTAATTTTTTTTCTCTTTTTGATAAGGCTACTAGTGATTTTTCCCCATCAATTTGAATAACCTTAGGATAAATTTAACTTTAGTATAAATTCCCAGTAGTGTAGTAGAGTTTAAAGATAATTATGGTTCTTGCTAAAACACTTTGAAACTAATTTAGAGTCAAATCAATAAAAATGCCACCAGCATTATCTAAATAAACCTACTACACTAGCACTTCATCCCTTGAAGGTAGGGGAATGTTTTAATTTTTGTTAATTTAATTAAGTGATCTGATATGCATTTCTTTGATTACCAACAAAGTTAAGAAATTTTTTTAATTTGCTACTTGTAATTTCTAATGGGACTTGTTTTGTTTTGTTCTTGCCTCTTTATCTGTTGGAATTTTGCATTTATTTTGTCAACTTAAATGAATTGTTTCAATGTAGATTTAAATTCTCTTTCAATCCTATCTGTGACAGATTTTTCCCCCCCAGTCTGAGTCTTACTCAAAAATGAACCAGGCCTGCATTTTGTAATGTTAGAGAGGGAATGTCTATGTTAGCTTAAAGCTGAAATAAGCACACTCTCTTCCCCCAGAAAGGTCCTGTTGCCAGCATAAGGGTTGCGTGTGAAAGAATGCCAGGTCCTGGGTGATTATGGGTTTGTGTCTGTGCCACATGCACATTTTATCTGGCCAGACAGCTTGGTAACCAGGAAGCTGGCTCCTCTTCCAGGAGTATTTCCACATTTCCAGCCCGTTTCCAGGCCTCTTAGTGCCAGGAGGCCCCCTCCATCGGATTCAACACTCCCTTCTCTTCCAGAGGCAAGGGCCTGGAATCTGGAATGGAGTTCTGCCAGGATGCAGGGCACAGGAGGAGAGAGCATGGACTCCAGGTCGCTCTCTCCCCTGCAGGCACTGACCAAAGGATTGTTTTATCCACAACTTGGCAAACCCTTCTGCTGTATTTAAACACGTGATTCAAATCACAAAAATTAAATTTTAGAGTCAGAGTTTGTGTCTGCACTCATAGTTCACTTTATTTTTTATTACCTAAGCTCTCCTATGAGTTACATCCCACCAGTATGCCTCCTTCCCAGGCAATAAGTCTGGAAAGCGACAAGGGACTCCATCCAGGCTATTTAGGACATAAAATATTCCAAGCAAGTTGCTCCTTGTCGTCTCCTGGAAATCTCAAACCTGTGGTTACACTTACCCTTGGGTTGGAGTATATTTCATTGGCTCTTGTACGTAACCAAATCTTTCCTGCTTCTAATTAAACTTATGCCTTTTAGTATAGTGCTTCCCAGAAACCATATGGCTATTTTCCACTAAAATAATACCCCTTCTTAGTAGTTTTGAGACTTTGAAATTTTTAAAAGAAGAATTTTTACAAACTACTAAAAATTTACAAGCAAGAACAGAATTTAAGGAATAAAACAAAGTTTAATCATATGTCATTTGACTTTTTGACATTATTTCTCTTTTTCTCAAAGTTTTGATTATATCTATTTCCTTGGATTGCTCATTGAAATGATTGCATTATTAAGTAGCATCCCTAGGGTGTCAACTACTCTGTAAAGAACAAGGTAAACAAAAACATAAAGAATTTGAGAAAAAATTTTATGATTATTTCTTAAAACAGTATAACTTAATTCTAAAATTTGCTTTTGGGGACCTTTTTATAAATCTCCTTGAGACAAAGGAGTAAAAGTGCTTCCTATCTCCTTGATATTTCCTTTTCACATAGAGTAAATTGCTTCTTGCTCATTTCGCTTACAGAGAGCACCTTGGAAAAACACCTAAATGCTCCAAGATACACATTTGTCCCTGGTGTTCAGGATAAATAAATCATTCTATTTCCACTTGTCACTGATGTTAGAGCGTCTTGTCTTTGTGAGCTAGTAAATCAATCACTCTATTTCTAGGCAAGGTTCTAGCAAAGCTCAATTTGGGTGACATCATCTCTTGAGAGACTCACCATGACCAGCAGAAGTCCACCAATGCCACAGAACTCAGCTGTATTTCATCAGAGGATTAAGCTCCTCTTACTGACCTTGAATAGCAGACATTGGTAAAAGAACGTATTAAAACTCCCTTTGAAGTCAAGCCAAGCTCCATAGCTTGCTATCTATAATTATAGTTTATTTTTCCAATGTTCATCAGCCTTGGTAACTATAAATACACAATTCTATTCTCAATGCCTTCTTCCCTTTCACCTTGGTAGGTTGTTTTCCTGTTGAGTTGATTTTAAAATGATTATTTCACTTAAATCGATGTTTCTCTCTCTTGCTTCCCTCCTTCACTCCCTCCTTCCCTCTCTCTTTCTAAAATCAAAAAATAAAAATAATTTTAAAAATAAATAAGTATAGCTTTAAAAATATAAAATAAAATGCCCATTTCAAAAGATTCACCTAGATTTCTACTTGAGGGAAAAATGCAAGAATTTACCACCTCTGGCCTGGTTAGATAAGAAGCAGACAGGTGTCTCCCTTGGTATGTAACACAGGGAGCAGGGGTCATGAGTCCTCACTGATAGAAAATGTTAAGTGCATCAACTTGGTGATACTATAAAAAGAAATGGGGAAAAAAAAGAATTGCATGTATCGGCAACACTGAGATATTTTTAAAACAAGCAATCTGATATCAGGCAGACCTTTCAGGTAGTGACCACCTGCAGAAAATGGTGACAGGGACATCAAACTGCCAAATCCCCACCCAGCCCACCATGGAACCTGGGTTTGTTCTCTCAACTGGTTTCTATGATAAGTAAGGCAGTAAATGTCCCACTCAGTACTTCCAAGAGGGGAGATACTGACAAGGTAGCAGGCAATTATCATACACTGGCACATGCTACCACATGCTACCACAGGGGAAGGTGCAGACTACACAAAAGAGGGGCCCATATTTTGGGGTCAATGAAGCCTTCAGCAGAATAGGAAACTAAACTAAGAAGTGAAGGTTGAATCACTTAGTGAAGTAGGGAAAGGTGGGGAAGAGAAGCTCAGGCAGATGGGACAAATAATCAAAGGTCTCAGGACTAAAGTGACAGTAAATTCCAAGCAAGGAAACTGAAGCTGAACTGAGAAACAAGTGTTCAGATCATTAAGGCTTTTGACAAGGCATTTAAGTAATTCATATGCTATCCTCTGGAAACAAAGATGCATTGAAATGTTTCAGCCACAACAGTGCTATCATTAGGCATAAGGAATGGATAGGAGAGGGCCAAATTCCAGAAATTCTTCCATTGGAGATTTATGGCTTTGGATTAAGGTTTATGGCTTGAGATTTAATGCAATAAGCTTAATTCTTGTTTTGCAAAGAGAAACAAGGATTCTAGATTTGGGCAAGGATAACATTAACTGAAGAGCTCTCATTACTGAGATGGAGGAAAAAAGAGAAGTTGGAAACCATGAACAAACTTTGTCATTTGCCAAGTTTACCATTGTTTAGTGACTGAAGAGAAAAAGGTAAAATTAGGATGTGGAAGAATTGTTTAGCTTTAAAGAGGCAGTGTTGGGAAGGAGAGGGAACAAGGAGAAGAGGGAAGAAACACTTTGGGTGGGATACAAAAGTGATTACAGCTATAAATCTCTTGGAGAGCCAGTGCCTACCTGAGTCGGTCAGAGAGTTCTCTCTGTTAGGATTGAGTATATTTACATAGCTGTAAAATGTGGAGGAGAGCAGATGTTTCTTAAATGCTTCTACATGGATGTCATGAGTCTTTGTATGGGAGATGACATTATTCACCCTGTATCAATGTTCAGTGTGTTTCCTAGCATTAAAGACTGAATTTGTACTGCTCTGTTTATACTCTCTTGACCGATCTCATGAAAGACTAACAGAACAAATTTTCAATAGACTTGGAGGGTTAATCTAACTGACCTTCCCTGAACTTGAACAAGAAGCCTTGGCATTTTAGCACAATGTTCTAATCCACCACGCTAGTCAGACTCATGGCTTGCGATACAAATGAAAAAAAGAAATAACAGAATTTGAAGAAGTGTTTTTCTTGAGTGATTTTTAGCCACCAGAGAATGCAAAAGTTCCAATTTTCTTCATAATTGAAATCATAACAGCTGCGAGAACGCAACTGTTTATCAAGACATAAGCAGAAGTCGTAGGCTGTATTTCATGGATTAAGTCTAAAAGCTGTATGTACTCTCATGAGGTCTCAGAGTGGATTGGTGGTAATGCTTATTGTGGATGATAATATTTATTTAGCCGAGTCAGAACCACCAAGTACAAAAGATGTTTAAAGCAAAAGTGGCATAGGCTATTTTGCAAATGCACAGGCTGAAATTATCTATCATTTCGGTGAATGGCATAAATTGTATGACACAGAGTTGGCTCTGTCTTTCATTTTCATGGTAAAGACAGCTTCGAAATCAGTGAAATGACTCATGGGTCTCAGGCATGGTGCATCAATCTGGCACCTGCTTTCCCAATCAGTCAGGTTACATTCACATCCAGACACAAATAACTGTATTATTAACCTTAGCCACCACAATTATTGAAAGGGTGTGCAAATTTAAGCTAATAGGGTTCATTTCCTCCTCATGGCATATACATGCACTTAATTCATAAAAACAGTGTGATTTCTTTCTGTTGAGTGTCTCAGAAGTGAATGACATTTGGGGTTTTATGTTTGTGGCTCTGTGTGGGCCATCTATAGGTAAATTTTACAAAAGGCCACAGATGTGACTTTGAACCGAGACCACGTGACTAGCAGCAGCGTGGTACCCTAACCTCACTCTGGGGAAATCCAAGCTTCACAGTTAACACAGAGGATGTTTCATCGAAAGAGGGGTTTTCCCACGTGCTCTGGAACACATTACTTACTTCCCCTTCCTCAACTCTACAGTACAAAAATATCTCAAAACAGTTAATAATTTATCCTGTCATGGGTAACTAACTGTATGGGGGGGACAGGGAGGGAGTTCAAGCACTGGGGTATGGAGGGGCGGTAAGAACAAGACCCCCAGAACACTCTGGTCAGCCCATCTTGTCTCTGAGAGTGCTACTTGATAAAACCCGATAGTGAAAAAAATTATCACTGGCCCACATATGTATCAAGCATGGTTTTGGTGTCAGATCTCAGCTCAGAGCCCAGCTCTGACACTAACCATCTGTATCCTTTAGTTTCCCCATCTATAAAATGGGCAATAATACAAATTGAAAGGGTTGCTGGGAGGTTTAAAAGAGAGAGTGTGTGACCATTTACTTCATTTGTCTCTGCTTCCATGCCTCCCAAACCTCACCCCAGTTTCCTAAGCCTACAAGAAATCAGAGGGCTATACAATGAAAATTATATGCTGATTCTGAACTATGTGTAGGCAACCTACTGCTTCTTTTTATCTTGTAATGTGAGTCCATCAGATACAACACATTAATCATAAGCCTATGTCTTGCGTCTTCTTGTTCAGCAAAAAGGAAATTAAAAGAGGAAATAGAGAATGCAAAGCAAGTACATGAAGAGCGCTTGTGTCAGTGTAACCTGTAAAACAAGTGAGCTTTTTGCTAGGCAAGGTATTTGTCAGCTTGTTCCTAGTCTCAGTTATTATGTCTCCTTTCTGAATCTCCTGGGCTAAACCAGTTTGAAAATTGGAGGAAAGGTCTTCAAGTTTACCTTTCTCTAGGGCGAAATTTTTAAGATTCCCAACCCTAATTCTAAAGGTTAGATCTTTTCTGAATACCTATTATTGACAAAACTACACAGATTATTTACCCAACCCTCACTGAAATGTTCTTACAAAAAAAGAATTCCATTGGCATTTTGTTCCATTGAACTGCAGCCCCCACGCCCTTACACGCACCCCTTCCCCAGCCCTCTGGAAGGACAGACTCTCTATAAAATCTCAGGACAAGGCATCTCAGATCTCCTATCTTTAATTCTGGGAGATAATTGCTGCCTGGAAGACTAAACTACAAGGGCCTAAAACATAAATTAAACCACAACTCCTAGAATTTTTATTGTTGTTTAGAGTTTTCTCAAAATCAATTTTATTATTTTCAACTTTAAGCTCATCAAGACTTAATTTTCCTTCACCTATAAAGATAAAGATGCGATAGAGTTTTAAAAACATAAATAACAATTATTTGTGTATTAATGAGCAGTATCTTGAGCTTTCTAAGCCAGATAATACAATTCCTTTGTCCAGAGTTAATGAAAATATAGATTATAAAATCACTAGCAATTGAATTTCTTAGAGGATTTTACTTTAAAACTATAAATTACAATGAAAATAACAAGGCTATAACTTGATATATAATAAATTATCCCATTTATACTTTTAGAATTTACTTTTAATATGCCTTCATTCAGACAAGTTAGAAATAAAACTTAATCACTAGTACATTGAAGATGGAATCTATTCTTTAGTATTCACATGCTAATCCATGATTCTATATTTCTTATACCAGAAGGCAAAAGCTAAATAGGGAAACCTATCAATGACAACACTTTAAGTATTTTATTTGGAAGACATAAGAATCTTTTTAAGGTTTTTAAATCACTAGTTCAAATACCTATTCAGACTGTCAATGTATAATATAGTCCCCACTTGAGAACAGATTAATATTTGTAGATTTTAAAAAATTCTAGCCCGGCCAGGCATGGCTCAGGGGTTGAGCATTGACCTAGGATCCAGGCGATCGGGGTTCGATTCCCGGTCAGGACACATGCCCGGGTTGTGGGCTCAACCAACGACTCTCATCATCGATGTTTCTATCTCTCTCTCTCCCTCGCCTTTCCTCTCTCTGAAATCAATAAAGATATATTTTTTAAAAAAATCTAAATGTTTGAAAGGTTATAAAGCAACATTGGGTAAATTTCACATGTTCAAAATAGCTTCCCCATTGGCCCAGACCACCTATCTTCCTCACTCTTCCTTATTTCAAAGTTCTGTTTCCACACTGATAGGAATGGACAGACATCTGGATCAACAGTGCATCCCACTGCCACCGCATTCCTCAAACTGCCCTTCACCTTCGACTCTAATTCCTGAGGAGCTGCCCCCCAACCACTTCAGCTCTTTCATCCCCCTCCTGATTTTAATCCACTCATCTCTGGTCAACTCTTCTCCCTCAGCAACACCATTAATTCCCTTGCTTCCCCTTTATGCAACATCCTCTGGGACTTTTGTCAGGAAACTCCATTAAATCATCAAATTTTCCCCCAGAAGCCTCTCTCTGCCCTCTCACCTTGTCATGCAAGATTGTAACATGTGCCATATATTAATGGAGTGTGTTGGACAAGTGTGTTTTGAAAATGCCAGGTTAGACTTCTGAGAACCTTCATTTGGGCAATGTGCTCTGTGAATCCCCAAGAAGACAGGGCCTGAGCATTCCCCAGATACAATGGACCAAAAAGCTCTTTTCAAGGGACATCTTTGGGAAACTGTTGCCTTAGTTGATATTTGGCTTTCTACTACTGATGACATCTTCTCCTGCACCCTCAAGCAGAAATGTCTGGAGGCCAAGAGCTTGGCAGGTACTCTCTAACTTGGCCTTTGGAATGTCACCTTGACTCAACCACAGCCTTTATTGTCATCATCTGCTAAGCTCCAACCAAGACACTTCTTCCTATCTTTTAATCACATTGGTGATTCAATAATTTTCCTCTCTACTCTTTCACAAGAAATCATTCTGGGAAAATTCAATATTTACACTCATGATTCAGCTAATAACAAAAACAGTAGTAGTAATGATAACTAATACATCATTTTGAATGTCTACTGTGGACCAGTATGTATCTTTAACACTTGACTTGCATTATCTCATGTAATCTCCACAACCACTCTAAGAAAGAGATATCATTACTTCTAATTTGCTGATAAAGAAAATACATTATTTAGCAAGTCCAAGAATATGCAGGATATTAAGAACCAAGATCCAGAACCACATTTAAATGATCCAAAATATCTTTCCCTGTTTGATAGTTATTTGAACTCATTAGCTCCACTGTATCTCCCTTGCTTCACTTTTTCATCAACCTACAGGCACAGCCATTTGTTGGGTCTTATAATTATTCTAAACTGCTCTTTCTCCAAGATTTTAAACTTTGCAGTTTGTTCTTGAGCCGTGCTTCCTGCCCTTTGATCACACTCAATGTCACTGCCTTCTCCTCCATCACGCCCTCCAGTCATTTTCCTTGCCCTGCTGCTTAACATGGAAGACACCACTGTTATCTGCTGAAGCTGTCAGTCCTCTCCATTTACTGGAGATTCCTGCAGTGTGTTTAATGTGGGGTGGATCCCACAAGCTGTGCATAGTTTGCAGATAGCTTAGAGCAAAAGATGACCCCTGCCAGCAAGATTATAAAATTTATAATCATTTGAGAGGTCAGTTTTGAGTGCAGCCTTCCTCCCCAATGATCTGATGCCATCTAGCAACATGCTCTCCCAGAACCAGCTTCAAATTCCTTGCTCCTCAGTAGTCCTTCCTCTTGGTGCCCAGTATATATTCTGTAAAGCCCCAAACTCATGGGATATTAGGACTAGAAGGCGCCACAAAATGTATGTAGCCTAACCCCTTCACTTTACAAATAAAAAACTGCAGCCTGTAGGAGCCCATAAACTGAGATTATCAACAGAAATTGCTAGAAGATTAGATAAAAGTAATAGAATTTGTGTATGCCCTTTCAAAAAGGAATTCATTTCAAGAATATATTCCTGGCTAATTCTCTGCCAGGTTATAGATTCAAGTCTGTTAGTGAACACTCTGTACACATGAATTTCTCTTGATCACTTGCTAGTTGAGAAACATGTGTTATCAGAGGGAAGTAGGGCCGACTGCTTTTCAGAGCAGCACAATGAGGTTCTTTCTGTTGGGTGGGACACTTTGTCCAGATTTCCTTTGTACCAGATGGCTGTCCCCCAAAGTCCCTAAAGCTCCTGGGATCATCAGGATTCCAGATGTGTGTGCTACTGTCGATCTGGAGTAATGTGACTGCAGATCTGTGAGACGGTACTCAGATATGTTGTTTGTCTTGCTTTTAATATATTTGATAATTTTCCATTTTAATTTCTGATCTGCAAAATTGGCATTATGCAATATTTAAAGATATTTAGAGATTAAGTCGTTAAAAACCTTTCTGTATGAATTGTGTGTTCTAGAAATGTATTGGTGAACATCTGAGACAGTCTAATTCCCAGGTCCCAGAGTTCCAAGGCGTCTCCTTTCTTAATACATTGAACTTGTTCTGAATCCAATTATACTCTTTCCATTTTGCAAAATAACTCATTTTGTGTGTTCATCAGTAGGATGTGCTTTGATTTTAGAAAAAAATGTTTTTACTTTAATGTGCTCCAGATTGGAGACCCTTATTAAGGCCTGTCTGCCTTATTTCCCAGTTGTACTAATTAAAAGTACTAATTATTTCCATGCTAGTATCCCAGGACCATCTTTTGATGCATGAAAGTTTTGATGGAATGTAAAAAAAAAAAAAGACTGACTTTGGGAATCAAGTGAAAAAATTAATACTCTTTAGTCCTAATTTTTTTTTTTTTAAGTTTTTAGGTCAGTGCTTTCAACCCTGCTTCTTTGGTTTCAGGTCTGTTCTGGATTTTTGCCATGTGAGAAGGAGTTAGTTGCCAGAATCCCCTTTCTTTATACAGCAGTTAGTGTAATTAATGCTGGAAAGGGTCTTACCTCACTCCTGATGCTAATAGGCCTCTCAGAAGCCGGGGTAGTTTGTTTGTTTGTTTTAATCTAATTTTTGTCATTTATGAAGAAGTTAAACCAGATTTTCAAGATCTTTCCTACATCTAAAGTCAATGGTTCTCTAAGACCTAAGGTCAGTCACTTTGATAATTCATAAATCAACCCATTTCTTACCCTCATGAGAAATAATCCAGGTGTGCTCAGGCAGGAAGTCAGTTATTTACTTTTCTATGCAAAAAGTGGAAGAATGGAAGAAAGATTCTCCTTCCAGCTGGAAAGCAGTCCTTTCCCAGAGATATACATAATCACTTTTTAAAAATTTCTGGACTCCAGAACAATTATATTCTAAAAAAAGTTATTAAGCCACATAAACTGAGGGAGCCATCATAATGGGAGTGAGATTTTTATTCCCACTTTTACCGGTATAAAATTTTGTAAATTATATGAGTTATTTACAGTATATTATTCTCAATGGCAAGTTTATTCTCATTTAGAATCGCAAGCACATAACTTATTTACTCCCTTCAGTATACCTTTGCTTGAGGGAAGAATGTTTTGGTGGTCAGCTATTTCAGTGGAGTCAGACTATGCAATAGAACAGGAAAAAAAAAAGCTAGAAGAAAACAAAACTGGAAAAACACCTACCTAAAAAAGTATATAAAAATGAAATTGAGTTTATTTTATGAAAATAAGGCCAATGAAAATTAATTCCACCAGTGGAATGTATTCACTCTACAGTGAACTTGTTTATAAATAATATAATAACAGTGTTGGGATGCTTGCTGTGGGTGCTTTGTTGTTCAGCTGCAATGCTGGTGGGAAGTGTAGGGAAGCTGAAAATAGCAGTGGTGGCTTCTAACTGAATCCCACTAGCACTTGGGAGTTAATAGCCTCCTGATTTTTGAGAAGGGGAGAATTGGAACTCAAGTGGTAGTGAACCATTTTATTCTGCAATTAATATAATTATCTAAAAAAAACTTTAACATTCAATGCCTAGGATAAGGCTATTTCAGATATTTGAGTTGCTGGCAAGCTACCCCCAACTAGTCATTTCTTAATGACTATTTAAAATCACTTATCTAGGGCTATTGATGGAAACAACAAACTCTAAGGATAAAGCATAGAAGCAATTATAGGAAGTGAAAGTACTCAATAGTATGTAAAATGTGTTAGAACTGAGTCATATGTAATTTTTTAAAACTTCACTCTTAAATTCTAGTTCCTGGAATCCTTCCTTCATAACTGACTCACAATCTATTTTGGGACAGACCTGCCAGTACTACAACCCTTTCACTATACATTAAAATTCATACAGAAAAGTTGGAGGCTAATGAGATAATCAGGTAAGACTGACTGAGGAGCCACACCCACACATGGCCCTCTGCTAACACTGAGCATACAGCCTCCAAGTCCAGGTTGACCTAAACTCTCCCTGTTTCAAAGTTGTTTCCTAAAGCTGTGTTTGGAAAAATGAGTTGATTAGAAGTATCTATTTGTAGTTTAACACTGGCTTTTGTTCTTTATTTAAAATATCTGTTTTTCCACTTCCTTCCTGTCAAACCTTGTCTAAACTTTTTTTATAATGAATTTTATTTTAGGTAATTTCTTTGTTGTCTTTTTTTCTAAAAAGGGTCTGGAGCTACAATTTCACCTTGATCATAATTGCTTTTCTTTTAGCAGTTCAGCTAATTTGGTTTCAGAGTTTACATTAAGATCCTGACCCTAAGACTTCCTCCAGGGACCTGAATCTAAGGCCTAGAAGGGATGTGAAAGTTTACATCGCTCATCCCTCACCTTTAAGCAGAGCCATCTAAAGAGGATGTCACACAAAGATAATTTTTTGTGGCTCTAGAGAAGGGTGCACAACCTCAACCTGCATCTCATTTTGACATTTAAATGCTACTACTCTGTCTAACCAAAGCTTTCATACTTGAAACTTGGCCTATTTCCCTTGTTTTATGCTCAGTGCAGGTAGCCAACCATCTCCTTATAAAAAGCTCTCATACTCTCAAAAAATCTATTCAATAGCCATCTAGCTTACTAGTCAAGAAAATGAATAACAGTCCTGTGTCACTCTCCTCATTGGTCTTCTTTTCCAACACTTGAATCATTTTCCATCTTTGTGGTTGCTTTCTAAGTAATTTCCAAGTTCTCCAGTCAGCCTTTAAACATAGAATTCAGTGCACATTTCAGAATAATACTAAGTCAAGACTATCTAACAGCTCCTTCATAACATACTCTCATTCTACATCTATTTATTTTTACATTGGTCTTTTTAAGTGTCTTAGTATTAAAAAACATTTTTTTAAATCTAGATTTGGATTTTTTAATATAAACTATTAGTTTTGGATAAGGGTGTCTATACAGAGTTGACATTTTAATGCAGCACTGATATGTACTAAGTTTTCTTCAGGAATCATTTATAGGAATTATAACTATAGCTAAAATAGTTTTATTGTTTCTCCATTTAATATTTTATCTAATATTTCCCCTCTATTTAATCTTGGATGAATTTTCCAGCAAGTTTCTGGCCAAAACAAAACAAAACAAAACACAAAAAAAAAACACAAAGAAGAAGAATCAGAAACTAGCTGCATAATATTAATACAATAACTATGCCAATTTAGTTTGGCATCAGTGTGATTTAGGAATGTTTTGGGCCATTTCTGCATCCAGGTTTATTGTGTCCCTTATTTTTCTTTTTTTCTTTTTTTTTTTGGAAAGCAGGCTGAAAATAATTATAATATATGGAAGTATGCAACTTGTAGTTTATTAATTTCATTAATCTCTCTGAAGACTCAGGCCTTCAGAAAGGATGGCCCTGTCTGGCATTCCAGTATTAGTCTTGGGAAGTTCAACAAAGTGCTGCCCTGGCATGTGGATTTTTATTTACCTTGGGAGAGAACAAGATCCATGAGGAAACTAGGCAATGGAAATAATGATTGAGGCCCATAAGACGTAAAGGAAAATATTCACAGGGGAATTTTGACACTCCCTGTTCCCTTTTCCCAGTGACATAAAACGAACCTGCCATGGACTAGTACTAGAGAGCCTTATCCTAGCACAAGTCTGGAGAAACTTGAGAGCGCCAAACTAGAAGGCTGAAGGTAGGGTACCCATGCATTCAAGTTCATCAATAATTCTATGCTGAAAGAGTATGAGACTGTAGCCTCAAAATGCCTATGGTCTATTTTTTTATAGTAACACTTTATATCAGAACCTTTTCCAATTAGGACATTCATCCCTCCACTCCATTTCTTAGATATGGACAAAGCTGTTCTGTTTGCAAGACAGATAGATGATAGACACATACAGAGAGATAGGTAGGTAGGTATGTAGATATAGATAGATGATAGATGATGATAGATAGATGATAGATAGATGATAGATGATAGATAGATAGATAGATAGATAGATAGATAGATAGATGATAGATAGATAGATAGATAGATAGATAGATAGATAGATAGATAGATGATAGATAGATATGCTAGATAATTTTTAAATTATAAAGATAATCTGAAAACATTAAAATTTAAAAAGTAGGAAACAAGAAAAGCATCCATATTATCACTACAGTGAAACAATAAACATCACTTTATGCATTGACTTGTCTGTTCTTCTATACACAATTGAAATACAATTTTTATTGTGATTTATTTTATTTAATATAATATAGGTAAAGTTCTCTACTATTAAAAACACTTAAGCACCCAGCTGGCGTGGCTCAGCGATTGAGCATCGACCTAGGATCCAGGAGATAAAGGTTTGATTCCTGGTCAGGGCACATGCCCGGGTTGCGAGCCAGATCCCTAGTAAGGTGTGTGCAGGAGGCAGCCGATCAATGATTTTCTCATCATTGATGTTTCTATCTCTCTCTCTCTCCCTCTTCCTTCCTCTCTCTGAAATCAATAAAGATATATTTTAAAAAAAAAACAAAAAACACTTAAGGGACACCATGTGAATAGTGGCTGTGTCATTCTTTACCCAGTCATTTCCCCATTAAATGTTAGGTCGCATCCAGTGTTTTGTCATTATGATTAATGTCAAGACAACTTTGTGCCTGTAGATTTATGAATTATTTATAGAGGATAAATTATCTAAAATAAGATAAATGGGATAAAAGTATTGAGCATCTTAAAGCTCTTGAAATATACTACAATTACTTTAGAAAATCCTTTAAAAATTAAAATACAGTGATCAATCTAAGAGAATACCAGTTTTACTAAACCCTCACCAGCACTGAATATTGCCATTTAAAAAATTAGTTTCATATATTATGATGAATATAATTTTCTTTTTAAGCATGAATATTCCAACCAAATGCCAACATTGTTAACCCTATTTTTTCACATGGGGAAAAAAAGTTAAATATGTATTATTTAAAATATACAGACAAAGCACTTTCCACTTAGGTTTTCCACAAATAGCTTGGATTATTTGAGAAAGACTGTGATCTGCCTTCAGTTATGATCGGCCTCAACAATCTCGGAGGCCGATTTTCCATAGCATCATCAGTTAGTCTATCTCTTCTGGAGGAGCTACATAAACTGTTGGGTTCTGAGCTGCTAATCTCCCAGCCTGACTCAGCAGCTATTTTGCAAGGTGAAGTCCTGTTAATTATCACAACAAACTCTTAAGCCCTGAACTAAATGATTCTTCAAGGCTGCCACAGCTGTGGAGGGGTGTTGTGAAGATAAGTAAAAACAACACAAAGCTTTCCTACCATTTTAGGTCCCCCCCCCCCCCGCTTTTGGGTTCAATCATTTGTTTGCTGTAAACTTTTGACTGTTTTTCTGGGTTTTAACAAATTTGGTTCTGGCAGTTTGGGGGTTTGGGGGGTAGAATTGCACAACAAGCCTTATTGTGCAGCACTTGGGTAGAATTTCGTGAGAGGGGAAAGTCTCTAACAGCAGGAGACCTTCCGGAGACAAGTGGCACAGGGCTACCACCCAGAAGAGGGAAAGGGCAAGGGAACTCACAGGGAAGAGGAGAACTGGGGACAGAGCTCATGTGATGTGCGGGTGATGTTAGCAGCAAGGTGGAAAGTTTCTGGGTCAGAGAGCTCTGAAGAGCAGCAGAAGTTTGGGGTCCTTTATAATCAAAGTTTGTCTTATCTGTGGTTAGCAGGTGTTGGGTGCAATTTCATGGGATATGCAAAGTAGGCAGGATCTATCTAAAAGGCTAAAAAATCTGCTTTGAGGCTACATTTAAAACAGTGACAGTGTAAAATTTGAGTCTGGTGCCAGTAGACTTTGAACTAATGGTCCTAACCTGCTCAAAGAAGTAAACGATGTATGAGCAATATACAGGAGCCATCTTTAAGCCATTTATATAGCAGAATCAGTTATATTCATAATGAATCACTTCTCTCCTGCTACTTTCAAGATTCTCTCTTTATCTTTGCCTCTCAACAGTTTGATTATAAAGTGTCTTGGTGGATCTGCTTGCTTTTTGAGGTTTCTTTCTGGGGACAGGTGCGTGTGAATGCCTAGTCTGCCATTTTGCTGATGTCACCTAATGGATAAGATTTTAAAGGTTAATTTGTCATTACTTCCCCTCCCCTAAAAAAGGGACAACAAGAGTGCCCAGAGGTGGTTCTGAGAATTCATTGAGAAATGATATAATAAATGTATCTGGCCCATTATAAACACTCCATAAAAATATTATTAGTAATTATTATGCTGAAATTCAGTGTGAATTTAAATGCTTGATATTTTAGGTCTAAGACAAACTTTAATATCAGATTGCAGTGATATTTACTTCCTTTTCAAAGACCACTAAAGGTAGCATCATTCATCCCTCAGTAGCAGTCTCCTACCTTTAAAAATCTAGAATGTTTTTTCAATCCTTGACCAAACTGTGAATCCACAATTATATCTCATAAACATTGTAGGATCTCTATAAGAAATGATAAAACACAAACTCAGTTTATGTTAGGATTTTCTAAAACCCACTGAAAAATAAACAGAAAAGAAAATATGGACAAAAAAAAAAAAAGGTGAAATTGAAATCACATATGGAAAATGCTTGCAAAGGGAAGCAAGGTGCAGGATCATCTTGGAACACTCACAGACTCACTGTTTATTCTGCTTACTTCCCAGAAGTTAAGAGCTCAAGTGATCTGGCTGGGATCTGAACCTTCACCTCTTAAAGTTGAAATTCAGTACTTAGTAAAGCTATCCACTCCTCCACATGTTATATAGATGTCTTTTATTCCCTGGACATTCGCCCACTTATTTCTCCATGGGTCTAATGACCTACCCACTGAATACCAAAGAGATGTTGGATAAGGAATCATTGTCAAGACATGATTAACTTGGCTAAATGTTAAGACAATTTCCCAATGATACCTTCCATCTCTGCCATTCAAAACTTTGTAAAAGATGTATTCATGGTGTTTTTGCTTATGCAAAAAATACATTTCATAATGGCCAGGTATTGTTTTCAACATGTGTTTCATATCAGATATAGGAAAGGTCAAATGAAATCTAAAAAAAAAATATGTTGGCCAGATCTGCTAGGAGTGAGTCTTCCAGCACATCTGGGAACCTCTGTCAAAAAATTAACTCAACATTCTGGACTCTTGGGATGGCAAGATTATTAACTGGTTTTGCAGAAGCATTCTGTGCAAGCCAAAGCATAAAAGAAATATTTTTAGACCTGTAGACTATTAAATACTATAGAGTTAGCCTACTGCATGAGACAAACAGCAGGCATTATAATGGAGATGTCTAGTTCCATTCACAGAAGAAAAAAGAATCTATGCATTTGTTGGCAATTGCACTTGGCTAAAATGTTGTTGGAAGATTGAGTATCAGACATTTTTATTAAAAGAAAACTGAACATCAGGAATTATAGCATAGAACAAATTATAACCACATTGGCCTTGAATCTTACATAGCTTCTGTGTAAGGAAGCTGTGGAACGTCTCTCCTAGAACCTCATGTAAAATCCAGATTCAAATTTCCTTTTTTTTTTCTTTTTCCTCCTCTTGTCTAATACCCTTTTGGAGGTAAGCTCAAGGTTAAAAATCCTAAGGAATATATTGTCCTGTGCAATGAGAGATATTGGAACATTTCTCTTTTCCCCATAAAGCCAAGGAATAGATGTTTGTTGGTTGTCTAACTTAGGTCTGGGAATCATTTCTTCTGTTACCCTTATATGGTACAACGATCCTAAAAGAGCTATATTTAGTTTTTTTCCCTGTACCCAGTGGATAAATACCACTTAATCCATATTCCTTCTGTTTGGCAGAAGTTGGTTTAAGCAAGAGATCCCTGGGGGCCTTAAGAATATACTGATACCTCAGGCCCCTCTTCCTTCTCTGGCCCTGGTATTTCAGTTCCTCATTTTACTGTGTGGCCATGATTGAGAGCCACTGGAAAGCAATGCATCCAAGGTCTAGACATGGACTAGTTGTGTATAAATCCAAATGATTTATTGAACTGAGCCTGAATCTAAGCAAACAGTTTCAAAGGTTATTTTTTTCCAGCCACATATTGGGTTATAGTCATAGACAATAATCTGAAAGATGAAATCAGCTGTTCATTAATAGCTTTTCTACTGAATATATTTTGTAGCAGAGTATGGCCTAAACAATTTTCTACATCTTTACAGAAAAAAAAAAGAAAGAAAGAAAAGGGATTGAATGGCAATGTAAGGAGCTTAACTGCAAGCCAGGTCCAGCTTCACAGCTAAACTGGGCAGTAGCTTCTTTCACTTTCAATCTTTTATGGAGGTATCAACTACCCTGAGTTAACCCTATTCTAAATCACTTCAGCACCCTAACACCAAAAATACAGGAGGGTTAAAACACTAGAAGAAAGGAAGTTTGTGTCACACCACAACATTTTGGAATATGACTATCCCCCTTTATTCTAATAGCTTAAATTAAGTGGGATTTATACTCTTTATTTTTAATTGTTTAGGAGTTAATAATGCAATCATTCAGCAAATTTTTATTGAATACCTACTATGTGCTAAGCACCCCTTTAGGATTCATGAAATTTACAAGAGACCATAAAAAAATGAGTAAGATAATTATATGGGAGGAGGTGTTAAGTGCCATGGAGATACATAAAGCAGAAAGGGGTAAAGACTTCCCATTTTAAATAGAATATCAGGAAAGCCTCCACAGGGAAGGTGACATTTGAGCAGATACCTGAAGGAAATGAGAGTTATGCAACTATCTGAGCAAAGAAAGTTCCAACCGGAGTGCTCAGTAAGCACTATGCTTGGACAGAAGTCTTTTTACTTTTGTCAATATTATTTGCATATAGATAATTCAATTAACAGAGCAAACTTTTTCTATCAAAAGATTCTCTTCCAGCCTCCATTCTAAGTCATTATACTCCTATTAACATGTTTGATTGTATGACCATAGATAATAAATAACTCTTATCAATTACTGACCCCTGAGGGAGCTAACCTAACCCTAACTCTAATTTTGCCGATTTTTCAACAAAGAGACTAAGGCTAATAAAATACTACTACGTGACTTACCCAGGGCCGCATGAAAGTGTAGGGCTGCCATATTTTATTCCAGGTCTGTCTGACTCCAAAGCCACACTCTAAAGAACTGTCTATTGTTTCCATCAACTTCGCTCTAAAATAAACGTAAGAAGGCATCTCTTAACCACAGTGGATGTGTTATAAACAACATAAATAATTTCTGGCTATCTGTGTGAGCTTCTGTAAGTCATTTCACCTCTTTCAGAATTTGTTTTCTCATTTATTAAACAAGGAGGCTGAACTAAGTCATCTTTTAAATTCATTCTACCCACAAAATACTATTATTCTGTGAAATATATATGAGTTCTGCCAAAGCAATGATATAGTCAATAAACATGTATTGATTACCTTTCCTGAGCCAAGCACAATCTAAAACTACCATATCATAAAATAATTTTTAAGAATATAATTATGTCCTTTGATATATAAAATTTTCACCTGTCTCCCAGACAAACCAACTCTGTGTGCCTAATTCGCTTTGTGTTTTAACTTTCAAATGCAGATGTGTAATCATTAATTCTGGTGATATTAGTGAAAAAATATGTAGAAGATGGACTCCCTTAACAGCATCTAAAATGACCATATATCACGTCACGGCCTACGCATGTCACTCTATGTGTTCCTCCATAGCACTCATCTCAACTGCCAGCATTAGAAATAAGTTCTACAAGAGCAGGGACACATTCGTCTGGTTCCCACCCATGCCTGTGGCTTCTAACACTGTGCTCACTATACAATAAGTTACCCACAAATATTTGTTGAATGAAATGTATAACTGAATCAATTTCAAAATTGAGCATGATTCCAAGTTTTAAGAAACCAATACTAGTTTTCAACTGGCATCTTGAATTATAACTGTCGAACTTAGACGCCAGCCCTCACTCAGTCACTAGCAAGCTACATTACCCTCTAGTCTTCAGCAGGGAGATGAGAGAAGATCTCTTTTCAGCTTCACAAATTGCTGTTTCTCTGGACTATACTGCAGAGGTAGAATATAGAAAATGTCTGATTTGATAAGGTTTAACCTGGATATCTTGACTTTATGTAGACCAGAGGTTGAAACTGAAACACTTGTTGGGCCAGACAGGAAACAGAAATAAGTGGAGTGGGTTGGGTGGCAAATTGCCTTAAGCAACTCATAGTCACAAGGGCCAAACTGAAAATGTCAAGAACCAACAAGAACGCAAGTGAAATAAAACCACAAAAGGAAGAACATTTGCCTAGTGGCTTCAGATCACAGTCTCTTCAGAGATCAGGGCCCCATATTAAATGGATGTAATTAATGGTAAGCAACTAAATGAGGGTAAATCATTAGCTCACAGGGACCAAAACATAAGACCTGTGATCTCTGATGAGATTCCTTCCCTAACCCACCAGACTCCTGCTGTCCTTGTCCAAACTGTCATCTTGATGAGGGTGGAGGTTAGGGACACCAGATACACAGGCTGTGGGATGTTTGCTGTAGTGAAACAGTGTAGATGGAGTTCATCTGCCATGTGTGAAGTGGAGGATTGTAGCCCAGAGGTAGAGGCTGGAGAAACCAACTGCCCATGACTGAGCGAAGCCTCACCACTAAGCACCCAAGGTGATAAGGTCGGGGTAGGCCAGAGATACAGCAAGTGCTCCCAGACGGACTGCAGGCCCAGAACATGAAAAGGGGCCCCCATGTGCCCGGCGGGCCTGCCGCGCTAGCTTAAGCGTGGGCCAGGGTAGTCCCTTTAGCTGCCGGAGACTGGACGGCTGTGACCGAATTTAACCATCCCCCTAGTCACCAAGTCCCAAAGCTCTGAAATTTTTGGACTCCTCCATCTTCTCTCACTTCCAGTCATTCATCAAACCTTAAATCATCCCAGCTGCCACTTGCACCATCCCTTTCTTTGTGTTTTCACAGGCCCCATCATGCTCTCAGCAACTTTCCTCTGATGGTCCAAGCAGCCTCCTAATCTCCTTGGTTTTGGCGTTTTCTGACTGATCTTTCATAGAAACTGAATTCCCTCAGAGTAAAAGCTACATTGACACTCAAAGCCTTCCACCATCTGGCTTCTAGATAGTTTCCAATCATTTCTCCCATGAGCCTCCTGTTCCCAGGAAATTATTCAACCAGCAGTTGCTTAAACATGCCTTTTAAGTTTTGCTTCCACACCTTTGTTTGTCTTGTCCCTCCCACCTTGGATAAGTCTTTGCTGCCTGCCCACCAAGCCAAATGCTGTCAGTGTTTTAAAAACCTGTGCAAGTCCTCCCTCCGCCTTGAAACCTTGCTCCAGGGCTTTGCCCACAGTATTAGTTCCTCCTTTCAACTGTGACAAAATTAAATAGCTGTGCTACATTCTTCATAGTAGGTTTAGAGATACTTAATATCAGGTTCCATATTGCTTTGTGGGTGTCTGTGTCCTGCTCCCAAATCAGAATACAAGGTCCTAGAGATCAGCAGGTTTCCTTTGTGTCCTTGTAATAACCAGGGCAGCATTTCAGAAGTAAACAAATGGTCCATAAATACTTGTCGGAGCCATCCAAGAGAAACAATCGAGGAAGACTTTTCTTCCCCCGAATACACAGAACTGAATTCAAATTAGTTTTTGCAGGATCACTTGACATCCTGTAATAGTGTCCAGGGGACATTTTCTAAAGCCTCACTAAAGCAGTTTGAGAAGCAAAGTTACATTTCCCCACATGCAAAGTGTTCTTGCTTGCTTTTGAACGTCAGGTAACCTGAGATGGGAGTGAACCAACTTCCTTGGCTAGTAAGAGACAAGCATTTTGAGAATTTGTTTGTATTTTAAGAAGGACTATTGACTTTAGCATACACTTCTAAAATGATTTATGGAAAGTCATCTACAAATTATTCTGAGTAACTCAAAAGTAAATCAGGAAGAAATTCATATGCTCTGACTTATTTTTCCTATATCAGCATTTAAATGTGAATATGAATCTGTATTTATTGATTTTGGACCAATGTTCTTTAAATTAGGATGAGAGGGAATGGAGAAAGATAACCATAACTGTTTCCTCTCTAGCTATCCTACCAATATTGCAACTTCCCATTAATTGGAGGCATTTTGTAGAATTAAGACTTTGGCTCATTTCTCACTCAGTGGAACTTGTAATGATTTATTCCCAGAGCTCATCCAAAATTTCTAGACATCTCATATCTCCCTAAGTGTGAGATTCTGGTATACCCTCCTCTAATATTAAAATCCTCCCCTCCTTATTCAAATGCCCATATCTTTCTAATTCCTAATGCTGTAATAACTTATGAAAGCACTGCTAGATTTCAGAACTGTAGAGATTAAGCAGTCAACAGTGACGCTCTAGAGATGACCCTCTTCTTCTCACCTTCACACTCCAACACTTTCAGCTCTATTGAGCAAGGAAATTTTATCTCCTTTCTCTCCAAGGATGCACTGGAAATAAGTCGAAAAACAATACCACTTCTATTAGAAAAATGACTTTTTATGATGTCTTCTCCCAAAAAACCTAAAAGGATTTAAATAAGTGAGGAGACGTTCCATTGACTTTGCAGAACTCACAATTTTAAAGGATCTCTTTTTTATTCATTAGTTTCAAATTGCTCTGTATGCAAAATAGTGCAAGTACTCATTTTGTTTTTCAGACAGCACATGTTGTCATTTATTAAATAAATAAACTTTAATGACCCTCATTAAACTTTAATAAATCTAATTATTGTTGAAGTTGTTCACTGTGTTAATGGCACGATGATTATGCAAAAAAATATATATCATCTGTTCAAAACACATTTCTAAGGAAATTACAGATGAAATGTCATGATGTCTGGAAGTTGCTTTAAAATGTTCCAGCCTATAAAAGGGGTAAATAGGTGGAATAAGACTGGAAAAATGTTGATAATTGTTAAAACTGGGTGATAGCTACATAGAGGTGCATTATATTGTATACTTTTGTGCATGCTTGAAATTTTTCGTAATGAAATGCTTAAACATTCCATAATGTTCCCTTGATCTTGTTATATTATTACCTCATCACCCCTCTTCAAACACACATCCAAGGTGTATATCCTACTATATATCCTTTCCTAGGGAAAGAAGGAAAGAACTAGAGCCCACTGTGGATTCAGCCAGGGGTCAAAGGTCAAACTCAAGGTGCTGGTCACTTCCTCAGCCACAGGGGTCTGTGAGGACTGAGCAGGGTTGACATCTGATAATGAATTTTCTCACTTATGGGAAACACCTAAAATCACAGGAATCAGTTTTAAGGAGTTGCTTATAAATTGTTGCAGTACACACAGTTATTAATGGGCTTATGTAAACTTGTGCTGAACATTCACTATGTATAATTTATAGATAATTTGCTTGGAGATCATGGAGAATTGCATGTTCTATTGAGCAATAATAACAAAAAGAGCAACAACAAATTCTTAATGTCCTGGACCTAACAGGAGCAGCTTCAACCTGTAGAAAAGAATTTCAAACAAATAGTGATAAAGAATCATTCGTAGGGAAATGAGATTTGGAGGGATGGCATTTGTTTGATACAAACACCACAAAGACACAAGGTAATTAGAGCTCGATGCAGAAAAAATGCTCATACACAGCAATTTTTCCAAATGAGTCTATAGTTATAAATTCAATTAGGACTTTTTAGAATTGAAAGTATTAAAAAGTGGCTAAATAATAGAGAATTATTTATAGTTCTTGGAAAAATTTTAATTGCTCACTTCTGGAAATAATGCTTATAGTCTTCCCAAAAGTTGCCTCTCAAAACCAATTCCTTATTTTACTGGCTATTATCGGGCCCTTGCCTGGGAGCTCCCAGGGGATTAGCTCACATGCCAGAGAGGATGGCTTCTGGGGCAGAGTGGTCTCAGTAACAAGACTTAAAATCATTTCATAAGAAACAGTGGAAGAGACAGTAGAAGGGCCGATTAACCTGGTAATGGAAGGCTAAGGTGACACAGAAGAGCTACTTTCAAATATTTGAGATATTATTTTTATAAAACAAAGAGTAGGTCTGCTCTATGTCAAATCAGTGCAGGAAGATTCAGGGATCCAGATTTCAGTTAAACTTGCAAAGAGCTTTCTAACAATTTGGAGCAATACTTTAGTGGAATACATAAATACTTTGAAGAAATTTATACTTAGGCTACTTAGTGAAGTTTGAGAGATATTTTGCAGACTGCTCGAAATGTCATCCAAAGAATGGTGCTAGTCCACACACTGTTTTTTCTTTTCTTTGAGATTTACGTTTCAATGATACTTTCACCACAGTTTTACTTCTAAAATTGTGTTTCCCATAAATTAAGAACATTTTACATTACCAGAAAATCCCACTAATTCCACACATATTTATGTGTGAAATATTTTATGGGCTCATTTAATAGTTTAGCAGACATCAATTTTTTTTAATTGTGGTGAGAACACTTACCTTGAAATCTATCCTCTTAACAAATTTGTGAATGTACAATACAGTGATGTCAGCTATAGGCACAATGCTGATCAGCAGATCTCTAGAAATTAATCATCTTGCAAAACTGAAACTTTATGCTTACTGAATAGCAACTCCTCATTTCCACCTCCCACAGCCCTGCTTGTCTGTGTTTGACTACCTTAGATACTTCTTATAAGTAGTATCATGCAGCATCTGTCCTTCTGTGTCTGGCTTATTTCACTTAGCAAAGTGGCCTCAAGGTTGATCCATGTTGCTGTAGATGGAAGGTTTTCTTTTTTAAGGCAGACTAATATTTCATTGTATGTATTTACTACATTATCTTTATCCACTCATGTGTCTGTAGACATTTAAGTTGTTTCTTCATTTTAGCTACCGTGAATAATGCTGCAGTGAACATGGGAGTTCAAATAACTCTTTGGTTTCCTGATTTCCACACATTCTTTGATACCAGTTCACAACAAGAGAGGGAGTTTGTGCCAGGCTGTAAATCGATGCACTGCTTCCTTCATCAATAAGGCTTGTTATGGAAAAACAAGTCAATGGAACTAGACAATGTACTTAGTGACTTTTTCAATCCTTCGCAGTGGAAGGAATTTATCCATTAAATAGTAAATACTAGAGATTTCACAGGAGTCAAATTATCATACTATAAAGCATATTTAAATAGAATGTCCTTTTTAACAGTAAGATTTATATTTCTCTGATTGAGAATACATTTGAAAGTCACACATCACAATAGTGTAAAGTTCGGGAGGGAGGATCATTGCTGTTCCCTGGAACTTATTGTAAGAAATCTATTAGATGGATTTGCACTAGGCAGAAACTTTAGGTTGAATAAATAATACATTTTGCATATATGCATGTGCTACTATTTAAAAATATAGATTCTGTTATGATTATAAAGTAAGTATTCATTTTAAAGGGCTACTGATTTAAAATTAGTCCTTCCTTAATATGTATTTTTCCAAGCCTATGTACTAAAAGTACCATTTTTGTTAGGTAGAAGTCCAAAACACTTTTTTTATGTGATGAGTTTTCTTACACTAATAAGTTTGTTAATTATTCAGGGCCTCTGAATATTTCTATAGTCTGAAGATTGCAAAAAGCAAAAGGTGAGGGTGCAAGTGGAGGCTGAATCCCACCCCCATGTGCTTACCCAGCCATGAGCCCAGGCAGCGAAACTGTGTCACGCCTAGGGTGACCAACCATCCCGGTTTGCCCAGGACTAAAAATCCTATATCCTGGGTAACCCTTGAGACTTGCTCAAGCTTGGATGATTGGTCACCTAGTCAGGGCACAGATGAGCCATGCCTGCTAGTGTCATCCTTGGAATCCTGCCTGTAGAACTGTACTCCTGAAACAGTTGAAATCATTAAGCCATTTTTACATTACTTCTTTTCTCCTTATGTTTCCAAGGTGAAAGAGCCATGTACTCATGCCAACATCCTGACCAAGCCTGATCCAAGAACCTTCTGGACTAATGATGACTCAGGTATCTTTGGGGAAATGCGCTCCGGCCCTGTGGAGCACAGGCCGTGTTCTGCAGTAAAGCGCTGCACAAGACAAGGCTTAAGGGAAACTTTGCTTTTACTTGTTTATACCTAGTCCAACACTTGAACATACTTCACAGTCATTTTAATAATACAAGATCCTTTATGATATCTTCTCTTTCAGTAGCTAAAGCATATATTCCATCAGGTGCAGGATTTTGAAGTATATTCAAGTGTTGGGAGAGGGAGGGCAGAGAGGTGAGTCTGTTTCCTGGAGTGGGTGACAGAGGAACAGGGTAAGAAGGGCAAGGGTACTGGTCCTGATTTGTCTTCCAGTGGAAGGAGGGGATTAAAAATCCTAAAGTAAGTCACACTTCAGGATGCTTCGTAGAGGGCAGGTAGGACTTATTCTATCAATCTAGGTGTATAAATCTAACCAGGACCAGAGGAATGCCACTTTCTAAGGTCACGGAATATGCTTCAGGCTATATAATTACACTCAGACAAAAGGTAGAGTATGTTTTGATAGGAAATAGAAGATATCTTTTCACTCTTTTTCACAAACATATTGAGCCATAAAACCTAAGCGCATCAAGTAAAGACACTGGAAATGAAAAGGTAGGTTAAGCAAAAGGAGCTAAAATAATTAAGAGAGTGCTACTAGTGCTTTCACATTTTCTAATTAAATAGGGAAGCAGTGATGACACCTAATATTTGTATTAAGCCTTGTAGTTTTACAAAGTACATTCACAAAAGTCTACTTTAGTGTTTGTGGCAACCCCATGAAAGAGGAGGGGCAGCCTGCCTGCCTTTTCCCAGAGAGATGAGATCAGAAGCCGAAAGGGGCCAGCTGACTTCTTGAAAGCTCATGACCAGCAAACACTGGGCCAAGGAGTGAGACTGAGAGCCTGCGTGCCCAGTTCTTTATTTCACTGCCTAGGGAGAAGACACTCTCTTGTGAGAAGCAGAGTGGGCTAAATCTTTGCTTTAATCTTTTCTTCATAAAAGAGAGTCAGAGACCATGCCTATTAGCAGAAGCAAGAGGATTTTAGGAGGGGAGTGAAAGCTCTCTGAAGCCTTCTTTTCAAAGACCAGGCTTATGGTCTGAAGTTATCAATTTCATCTGTCAACGGAATTGTTCTGTCTTGTTTTATGTCTTTTGAAGGAAGACGAATAAACATGAAAGTGAATTGGCCTATTTAATGCCATCATTTTGGTCCATTAGTTGAACAACCACAAAATAAACAAGCTAAGGCTGCTAGTAAGAGCTACACCACATATATTGTGAAGAAGCTATGTAGAATAAAACATTACAATTAAAAAACAAATGATTCTCGAAGTTCCACAACAAGAATGAAATGGGAGGGGAATATGTACAGGACAGGTCCAGAAAATGATGCTCAGGCACTTTTCAGAAATAGTTACAAGAAGTGCTAATGCCTAACATGTAGAGAAATAGAAACAGAAATACTTCAGGTTTACTCATTTTAAAAACTTTTATTATTATTATTTTTTTGTGTCATCAATGGGGTTATAAAGATATAGTGTTCCTCCTGCATCAGCTCACCTAATGAAGAGCCTCCTAGACTAGGGTCTATGCCTAGTGGCTCTTTTGGTGGGCGTAGGAGCTACTGGGGTCCAATCAATTACCAGGACAGGAGTATTAAAATCTCTACCTATGGTGGTAGAATTATCCTTTGTTTCTTTTAATTCAGTTAATTTTTTGCTGCATATATTTTGAAGCTCTGAGAGTAAGCACATATGTTTTAATAATTGGTACAAGTCTTAGTTTGAAGTCTACTTTTCCTGATATTAATGTAACCACGCCAGCCTTCTTAGGCCTATTTTGCACATGCTATATCTTTTCTTTGCATTTACTTTGAGCCTATCTGTGTCTTGTAGTTACAGTGCTTCTCTTACAGACCTCATATACCCAGGTTTTCCTTTAAGTCCTACCTGACAATCTGGTTTTTTATTTGGAATGTTTAGACCACTTACACTGAATGTGATGGTTGACCTCATTAGATAAAACAATACCATCTTGCTGTTTATTTTCCTCATGTCCCTTCTTCTCTTTACTTGTCTGTTCTTCCTTTCCTGACTTCTCTATTATTTGAATATTTTTTAGAAATCACTATTATCTATTGACTTAGTGGTGGCTCTAGGGATTACAATAAGTAACTTTTAAGATTTCAAAGACCATTGTAGAAATAAGAAACGGTACAGGTCCATTTTCCTCACTCCCTCTCCCATCCTTTACATTATGGTTGTCAAAAATATTACTTCTACATATAAAATAAAGCCTATAATACAATGTATTTCAACAAAAACAAGAGAAAAAATATTTTATATTTACTCTGATGTTTACCATTTGTGATGTTTTTCATTTCTTACTAAAGATCCAAGTTTCCCTCAAGGATAATTTTCTTTTAGTCTGGAAAAACGTCTTTTAGCATTTCTTATAATGCACTGATTCCCTGGCAATGATATCTGTTAGTTCTCTCTTCTCTTCATGATATGCACTTGTGAATAAAAAATCTTTATTTCATTCTTGAAAGATATGTTTTCTATGTGTGGAATTCTGAGTATTCTTTTTTTCTTTCATAACTTTAAAAATATTTGTCCATGGTCTTCTGATCCCTATAGTTTCTAAGAAATCAGTGATTGTTTAAATTATTGTTATTCTGAATGTAATGTGTGGCCACTCACTGGCTAGTCTAATTTTTTTAAATCTTTGGTTTTTATCAGTTTGACTATAATGTGTCTAGACTATGCTCTATGTTTTTCAAGATACAGACCCTTCAGGTTTAGGAAGTTAAACATTCTTCTAGTCATAACTGCTTTTCTGAGAATTTGAATCTGAGGGATGCAATTGTCTCTGCTGTGGCTTCTACGTGGCATTGTGCCCTTTCTCCTTCAGCGTATCAGCCCTCTAACTAAAACCTTTCCTAAATGCCTTCCATTCTGTTCAGTGTAAACACAAGCTAAAGCACCTCCACAGCCATCTTCCAGCAACATGCAAATTTATGAGCCTGTAAATAGATTCTTAAAAAGGGAATATTCTAGTCACTGTATGCATTTCATTATGGTAACCTTTTCAATTCCTGAAATAATTGTGATAAAATGATTCCATGATTTCCTATGGAAAATATATTTCGGTGAATGAAATATTTGCATTCAAAGCCAACATCATCAGAAAGCATTTTACTTATTAATTTCATATGTAGCATCTTGATACATAGCTTCAGGAGAGTTAAATATTAGAGGTAACTAGTCCACTTTGCCTGATAAAAATAGAATTTAAGTTTTAAAATAATTTTGTTTTGATGTAAGGAATTACTAAAAGTAGGCTCACCCTGAAATCTGGTGAGATTGCCTAGATTCTCATACTTGGTGTCTTTTTGCATCAACTACCAGAGGGCAGGACTGGTATGCTCAGTTGCCATATGTAGATGTTGATAATTGGCGAAACAAAAGTAATATTTAAAAAGCTCTTTTTAAATGTAATATAAAAGTAGCATATGTTTATCATAGGAAATAAATGGAAAGTAGAAAAAGGAAGAAAATTAATCACCCATAATCCTACCAACCATACTTTTTTCCCTTGGACTTGACTCTCTCACCCATTCCCAGCATTTGTTCTGACAAAAAGCAAACAAGCTGCACAAATTCAGGCTCTTTTTTATTATCTTTGTTTTTAGGCTTTAAAACTTGAGTTGTTTGTTTTTGCACACCTTTCCTTTTTTCTATTGCTGGTCCTACAATGGTCCTTAACATCCTCTTAAATTAGAATTTCAAGGTAGGGTGAGTTTCCCCACACTTTCAAAATGTGTGTTCTTTCCAGTAGTACTGGTGACACAGATAATGTTCTTTGCTTAGAGGAAGTCAGATAATGAAGTGGTTCAACAATAAGGTTTCTTTTGCAAGGGCCATAGTTTTAACCAGGCACTCATTTTGCTGA
This sequence comes from Miniopterus schreibersii, assembly GCF_964146895.1. NCBI lineage: Eukaryota > Metazoa > Chordata > Mammalia > Chiroptera > Miniopteridae > Miniopterus > Miniopterus schreibersii. Next base: position 71,784,433 of record NC_138107.1, on the reverse strand, counting down.
GTGAAAATATAAGTCCCTGATGTTTACCCTGGGCTTTTAATTGAAGTCTCCTTTTAACAAGAACATGCAATCATACCATTAGGATGTTCAAAATGTCTAGAATTCTTTCAAGAAAAATTCAACAGAATCATTCTTGTGCAAAATTTTTCCCAGAGAAAAAATTTAGTTTAGTTTTCCTTTATATTTTCAGGATTATGCATTGTTTCTTTATATTTTCTAATGATTCATCATACTTTAAAATTCAGCCCAGATTTCTGGAGATACTGAAATCTTTACAAAGTGGTATATTCATATTTATTTGGGAGCAGTAATTGTTTATGTACCAAATGTAGAAATAAAATGATTCAGTTTGAAAACATATGGGCCACAGAAATATTTGAGTATTTCAGAGAATATATAAAATTAGATCGTTGAATTAATATAAGAAGAGAAAGGACTTCATTATATAGATTTTTTAAGTGAAGAAACATAATTTTTAGATTTTTTTTAAAAAGCAAAAACACTTTCATATTTATATCTAGAAAGCAGTTGCTTCATCCTTCAAAGTATGGCATTATCTAACCAAAAATAAAAATATGGTAAAAGGTAAACATGATCTGTTTAGATAGAAACTTTCCGTCTGATATTTGGTGGCCAGTGTAGACTTTGCTTCTTGCTATTAGAGATAAACCATTTAGTAAAACTCTATGGATACATGAAACTCTTTTAAGTGGACTGACCTCATTTACTGAGGTCTTAACTACTGAAAAAGATGGCTAGCTCAGTAATAAAGTCATCTTACCCACAGTGAAGAATTACAAAGATCACCTGATGCTGCCAATAGGAGCACAAATGGACAGAGCCTTTGGAAAGGACAAGGCACAATCATAAGAACTCCGCACTCATGCTGCTTTTGACTTTCCCTATTCCCCCAGCTCACTTTTCAAAATCAAACTTGGTATTCATTCCCTCTGTCTTAGATCAGGTAGCACAGTCATCTTCAGTACCCTGAACCACATCTTCGGTCGCTGACCTCACCTCAGAGCTGACCGCTGGCCATTTGGCCCTGCTTCCCGATGAGCCCTGGTGGGAGCAGCAGGACCTACTCAGTAGTTTGCCATCTGCTGTGGTTAGTGCCATGAACTCTTGAGTTAGGCCACCTGAGTTTGCCACCAACTTTAGTGCCTATTACCTGTGTGACTTTGGACAAATGATTTCACCCTTCTGTGCTTCCATTTCTTTCATGTGCAAAAATAGAATATTAGTAATAGGTCATAGAGGTTTGTGAGGGTTAAAGGAGATAATGCCGGTAAAGGCACTTACTTAGAACTATATGTACTATATAGTTATGTTACATATGTTAGCTCTTCTTACTTGGAGAAATAAGTATGTCATTTATACAAACCTGAACAGGTCCGTCTGCCCTATTTTAGAGATTAGAACCTATGGGTTGAAAGAATAATACATTTTATTTTGCCATTGCTATTGCGATTTCATACTTTTCTAGATCTATAACTTGTTTTTTTCTCCCTGAGCCACAAAGCTCAACATTCACTATCTTCTTTTGTCTAGGGCTTCCTGAAAATTGACATATGGCTGGACATAATAACTTCAAACTAGAGAGAACCTTAGATATCACTTAGTTATTAGATAAAATATTGCCTTCTTAAGCAAAGATCTGCAAAGTTTTGCGTGACTTTAACCATTAATGTGGTTTAGAGAGTTCCAAGTTCATGGACAGGTATTTATTCCAGTGGGTAGCAAAATGTCATTTCAAAACCCCTCTGTTTAAAGATACTGAATCGTGCTCATCTATGTTTGACAGGAAAGTTCATCAAATCTGATCCTCACGATTGTCCTGCTGCCAAGTGTGTGAGTGTGTGACTATATCCCCAGGTTAGCTCAGCACAGAGAAGCTCCCTGCTTCTCCCTTGGATTGTGTAAATTAAAAGTTTAGCTTTCCAAAGCTTTACAGTTGGCGCAAAATCTGTTTCTGCCTTTGTTGAACTCACAATTTTCTCTTCCTCTTTGTTATGACCAAAATTACTGCTATTTCTGCTGTTTTACTCAAGTCTAAACTAACAGTGTTTCATGATGGCTGAGTTTTCTGATTCCCTGGGGCTCTTTTAAAATATTTTCACACAGTATTTCCTTCTGGCCATTTTATCCAAATCGTTCATTTTATGTCTAAGATCTTTGCTTTCCAGAGTATTAAAGGACATTTTATTATGGTTAAAGTGGTACTAGAAAAATTTCTCACTTAAAAAATACCAGGAAAGTAGATTAATTGCAACTTCATAATCTTAGAAGTTACTTTTCCCATATTTTAATATATTTTAATAAACCTTTTGTCCTTTTACGTCAGATTAATATGACAGCAGATTTTAAAATCCTAGTGAAATTTAGTTGCAGCTAATGTTAAAATGGCCTAATGTATTTTATTTTAAACATGCTGAAATATATTCAGCTTTTGATAGCTTTCTTTTGACGGCTCCAAAAGAGTGTCCCATATATTAACATGCTACATAATACATAAGACAATATTTCAGGAGGTTATATTCTATCGTAGGAAAAGTAAATGAAAAAAGGATGTTGGATTTTTGCCTTTAATAACAGAAGCATTTTATTTAGTTATATATAAATATAGTTTTCAAACTCTGAAGAAAAATTATTTTATGATTTTAAAATTGTCCATGATAAGGAGAATAGGCCAATGACTTATAATGAAAGCAGGTATCCCAGGAATGAAATGGCCTCAGAGATGTGGCGTGGATGGGGCCGGAGGAGCACAGGGAGATGGAGCTCTGTGTGAACCTGGGGGGCTCAGAGATGGGAACAGAATTAGAATTTAGGGCAGGGAGCCCCCAGCAAGCTCATTTGTGAAATAAGAGTTGAAGCCAATCAACTCTAAGCTTCTTTCTTATTCTGAAAATCCTTTATTCTATGCAGGTAGAAATTGACTATAAAAAGAAAATTAAAAGGATTTAGAGAAAAAGTGGCTCAGGGTAGGCTGGGGCCCTTGGAACAGACTTCAATGAGCAATGTAGCTCTGGGAATCCGTGACCCTCTCTCTTCAGAAATAAGAGGCAATCAACTCTTTTCTACTGATTAAAATTTTGGCTCTTAGAGAAAAATTTTATATTAATAATTCAGCTGCACTGTTCTTATAGGTATTTAATTACATAACTCACATGAGTTTTCCAATTATTCCCACATATCTAATCTTATCTGATCTTTCCAAATGCCCTGTGGGTTTTGGATTAACAAAATGGTTGTTAACCCTCAGGATACTTGAAGATGCGAAATGATTTGCCCAAAGCTAAATATTGAGTTACAAAAACTAAGACAGAACTGAAGTCAGATTTCCTGGAAACTCTTCCAGTTCTCAGGCTACGGCTTCAAAAAGGTAAGAGTGGAGCTTTGCAATGAAAGTAGCTTGAATGTGGACACCATTGTTTGGGGAAAGGGCACTAAATGAAGGATGAGATTTAAACTGAGTTGTGATCTTGCCGTTAAGCGGGGGAGCTGGGAAAGGGGGAACATTAAGGAAAATGCAGGGTTTGTTTTACAAGAGTGAGATATATTGTGTCACTTTCTGTCCAGGGCTCTGCTAGTTTCTATAGAGAAGGAGGCAATAAGGGTTTTGTTTGTTGTTGCTGTTTTTGTTGTTGTTTTTAAATATATCTTTATTGATTTCAGAGAGAGGAAGGGAGAGGGAGAGAGAGAAATAGAAACATCAATGATGAGAGGGTCATTGATCGGCTGCCTCCTGCACGCCTCCTACTGGGGATCGAGCCCGCAACCTGGGCATGTGCCCTGGCCGGGAATCGAACCCTGATCTCCTGGACCCTAGGTCAGTGCTCAACCTGAGTCTCACCCGGCCGGGCAAGGCAACAGTCTTCACTGTTGAAAACTCAGGTAGATAAACTAGATAGATACAGGTAAACCAACTATGAATAAAATAGTATACGTTAAAATAACTTTAGCTGCCTACAGATATGTGAAGGACAGTCATTTGGAACACACAGGGAGGCAGATTATTTTACTGGTTAAAAGCAGAATTTTGGTGTCAGAAAAACCTACATGTGCATTCTGTTTTTGCCATTACTAGTTATGTTGTGTCACAAAACTGTTTACCTCTTTAAGCCTCAGATCTTACGAATGTGCAAGGTGATAGGAACAGTTTTTTATAAGGTCATTATGAGGATCAAATAAGAAATTGAATAAAAAGCTCTAAAGCATAGCGTCTGCCACTTAGTATAATCAGTGTTAACTATTATAATAGATGCACTAAATTGTGGAAGTTGCAGAAGAGTATGTTCATTTCTGCTTGTTAGTATGACCTTAGCACTGCCGCTGTGTCTAACTTTAGACTGTGCAAAGGGGCTATCCCTGAAAAGACTTTCATGAAGATATTTGAATATAGTCTAAGGAAGAACTTCACCAGCTTATGCTAGTTGACAATGGTAGAGATAGCCTTGGAAGTAGAGGTGATTTTAGTGAAAAATTCAAGAGAGACTTCAATAAATCATTATCAGGAATATTGTAAGGGGGATTCATAATTCCTAAGGTCCTTTTGTTACAGGACAGGAACAGGTCTGCCCTGAGCGAGTCTGCCCTGGGCCAGCCGGTGGTGTGTGGGCTCTTGACTTCATGCAGGAAAGATTTTATAACATGAGTCCAGGTGACTTTGAGAGTACATTTATTAAAGCTGGGGACAGTGAAAGAAGAAACGGCTTAGGACAGAAGAAGCAATAGCAGAGAGCCTAGGCAGGGCTGCTTTGGCTCACTGAGAGGTCAGAGAAAAAGTCGGAGTTCAGGGGGTTGGCCTGGGACGAGCTGCTGCTGCCCATTGCTGCCCTGGTTGCGTCTCTCATGGGTCCCTTAGAGTTTGGAGATGCACTCCTGTGGGGGAAGGAGAGGGAGAAGGGAAAGGTGTGGGCATGCTCCAGAGAGGGAGAGCGCACACTGGGTAACTTCGTTTTGAAGGTTTTAAAGTCTGGGAGTTTAGGGGCTGCCTTAGGGGAGGTTCTCAATAGAATATTTATCAGCTTTTCCATGTTTGTCCTAGGGAGGAAAGATCAAGGGGTCTAAACTGCATGACAAGTGATATGAAAGGTCAGGGAGTCTAAACTGCATAATCAGCGATATGCCAGGGAAGAAAAGGCCACCCTGGGGGCAAGGTCCAGTGCCAGTTTTGCTCATAGCTAGGCACCTAGCACTTTCTGCCCTGGTGACCTTCAATTTCTAGCTATAAATTGCTGGGCCAGTTCATTCAGCTACCTGTCTTAGTTTTACTAATCCAGTTGCCAAGAAATTTTCCTAGCTTCTTACTATCCTGCCTCACTTTCAACACTAATAGAATCTGTTCACAATGCTATGAAAAACATGAAGTGAGGCTGGTGGTGCTGTTCAAATAAAAACATCCAACTTTCATGTATATACAATAGTTTTAAACTTTAAAACAAAGAGAAAAAGGGCATACTGTATGCTGGCTATGAACTGAACTGTCTTCATACACATGAGTATATGAATACAACAGAGCTAAGGCAATTTTTAGAAATGGCAATGAGTCTACAATGACCTGGCCACATGCCTTCACCCAGTCTCTTTGTGAGACAAATGTCAAAAAGCATCTGTGGAAAGCAGAAAGGATTGCTCTATAAGGAAAAATAATTGATTCATACAGGGAAGCTGAGATGTTAGATCTAGCAGTGCCACGTTCTAACAAGGTTACCTGTGCTAGGCACTTGTACTATTACTCGTAGATGTAGTCTAGTTATGACATCTTTATAAATGTGCTAATATTCTAAAACATTAATATTTTAATATGTAATGTACAATGCATGCCTTATAATATACATATACACATAATATAATGTGTGCAATAATAACTCTAATTCTCTGTTAACTGTTTTAAGAAAAAAGATATAGTAGTCCTGGGGAGCCCTCCAAGGTCCTTGTCAACCTTACAGAAATCAATAATCCTAAAGGAAATGAAAGTCTTAGGAAGAAATAAAGAAACGTGGGAAGAGGAAGGAAGACAGATGCAGAGGGGCAAGTGGGGCTTAGGCAGAAACTACGTGTGTTGTGCTCATTTCTGCCCTTCGGGTATTAGCTCCTACTATAAAGAAAAAGTCCAATGGCAGTGAGCCATCAGTGATGCTTGTGGATATAAAACTACAGCATTTACAATGTGGTAAAGAAAAACAAAAGCTTTTGCTTTTAAAAGGTAAATTCAAGGCTTATTAAACAGGACTTGCCAAACTGGATTGATGTTGGTATATAAAAAGGTATTTAAACATCAAGATTTGAAGAATGAATTTCAAATAGGTCAATCATGATGATCTATGTTAGTGTTATTAAGGCTTAAACTTTTTAAGCAACATTTTATGAATTGTGAAATAGAATTATTGTAGATACTCATGATAATTATTGTCTCTTTACAATTTTTAACATAAAGTTTTATAAACAAATAACATTTTAGTAACTTCTTCAAAGTGATCATATTTTTTAAATTGAGAGGCATTATTCATGATCCCTATCTTTTGTTCACATCTGTAAACGTGTGCACACATCCCTAAAATCTCTGTTCAGTGGAAGGGATTGTTGCTAGGGACCAGTGAGTTTATTGGTGGTCTTTGGAGTTGAGATGAGCTTCAATAAACTGTGGGGGAAATGGGGTTCCTGCCATCTCTCCTGCAGTTCTAGGAGTAGCCAATTATGGAGACATAATGGACACCTCCCAAAATAACAGATATCATGAGGTCCCATTTTTTTTAGGCATCAGAAGGACTAAGGTGTCATATCCTGGCACATGGGGTGTTTGGCTACTTCACATTGTCAAGTTGTGGTGCCACTATGTAAAATATAAAATATGTTTTAGGCAACCCCCTGAATTTCCCACAAAAATTGTCTAGTGCTAAGACAATGCCTTCCGTCTTTTTTCACTCACTATTTTCAAATATGTGAAGTGGACGGTTAGGTAGTGCGGTTAAGGCATCACAGTCATTTTTCTTTGAATTTTTGTTTGGTAAATGGGTACTGTGCCCAGTTTTCTTAGGGTTACAAACAATGTTGCAAATCATTAGCTCAAAAGAGAGTGGGAGGGCAAGAAAAACAACAAAACCCAAATATCAAAGCTAGCCAGGAATGTTCTAAAAATAGTGAAATGTACCAAACTCTACTAAGCACTAAGAAAGATGTAAGTGAAGATGCAGAATACTCAGGAAATAAAAATCCAAGTTTTGTGCGCACCAGGCCCCGCACAGCAGGGGCCCTTTAGTCAGCATCTTACCATTGTGCAAAGAAGGACATTTACCAAAGAAATAAATAAGTAGGGGGGTTTGGATTAAGTGTTCCTTCAGGCTTTCTGACAATGAGGAAGTTATGGAAGAACTTTACGGTTTCCAGATAGAACGAAAACACTCTGTGAGGCGGCCGCATCATCCCCTGTCCTCAGGCTGAAGTTCTGGGGAAAGCTGGTTGAAGGACAGGAGTCACACAGGTTATGACAGCTTTCCTTCCTGTTAACCAGACTCACACGGTAGGTGTCATTAATGGAGAGGGCTGCCCTCCTTTTACTCCTATGTCTCTGCAAATACAGTGTGACATTTTGCTACCATCAGCTACTGGGGGCACATGTGCTTTGTGGACTCTGCAGGGTAATCCTCGAATGCTGGGAAAAGACCTGGAGAGCACCAGGCCGCCTCCCTGACTTAACTAGAACACTCTGGGGAAGATAACTTGCTATAACTTTCTTTAAACTCTAACGAAAGGGCAGTTCTCCTTGGCCAACTGCCGTTGTCTCGTGAATACAATCATGCAAGGCTGCAAGGCTGGGGAGGCTGGTAACAGAACAGGCCAGAGGGCCCGGAGCGAGAATCAGAAGTAAAGAATCGTGGGACCCAATGGGCTTCTCATTTTTAAATTTTATCTCTAGAGACAGCAAAAATTGGGGGCAAAGAGAATTTGGGAGCAGTATAAAAGGGAGAGAAAAAAGAGGATACTTTTTTCTGACTCATTGGAAGATTATCTGTGGTCCTTGGAACAAGAGGCTAAATTGGCATTTTAACCAAGCTCGGTGAATAAAAGCCTGGGTGGTCACCCTTCCAATGGTTTGATTCTCTGAACCTGACAAAGTATCCATTCAATAATATCTGTAAAAAATCAGCATCTAGTTTTCTCGAAAAAATGGTTATTCAGTATGATTGTTCAATGATCCCTTTGGACAGAAAGAATAGCCTTAATTTAAAAATGTTCATTGTACATCATAAAATCTTGTCCCCCAGATTTCTGAAGCAATTGAGTAGCATGATATGTAATAAAATAGCTAAAACCAAGGGTTTTTTGTTGGCTTTGATTTTGTTTTGCTTTTTATACTGGGTTGTAAGATGACTGCTAGGGAAATATACACTTGATTATTAGGTGAAGGAAGGAAAACTAAATTTGATTGAGAAGCAATAATGTGCCCAGAAATACAGAAGGGAGATATTATTAAACAGTGTCACTTATTAAGCACTTCCTATGGGCCAGGCACTCTTCTGGGCACTAGGGATACGATGGAAAATAAGACAGATCCCATCCCTGCCTCACAGAGACTACTTTCTAGTTTGGGGAGACGGACAATAAACCCAAGAAGCATGTCAGATACTAGAACTAACATGCAGGGAATTGAAATAGGGTGAGTGACAAAAAATGACCAGCTGCTTCCATTAGGTCTACTGTGTAAGTGATGTTTGCTCTGAGATCGGAATGGCAGGAAGGATCCAGCCGTGTGAGCCAGGGGGAGAGCATTCCAGGTGCAGAGCACAGTGCGAAGTTCCCAAGGCAGACACAAGCCTGGGCTGCTAAAGGAGCAGAGTGAAGATGGCACCAGTCTGGAGGACAGGTTGAAAAGGGAGGGACTGGAGAGGGCTGTGGCTGGAGGATGTCACGTAGAGAAGCATGAATTGTACCGCCTGGTGTTCAGGGACTCAGGGCTCAGAGACACATCTGAGATTCCAATAACTAAGAGCACACAATTTCTAACTAAAGGCTACAGTGAGGGGAGGCAGGGGGGACCCAGAGGATTAGCTGGGTGTGGGGCATTATTATAGGAAGCCATGTGAAGTGACGTGGTTCTGGGACCCCAGAAGTTCCTTCTAGATTTATCTTCTCCTAGGTACCATAGAACTGTACACTATTAGAGCTGCAGGAGAACTTCCAGCTCATTCCTCACTTGGAAAGGTGAATATTCTAAATGGTTAAACATGCCTAAGCTTGCATGTTAATGGCATTAAGGCATAGCTGAGCCTTGAAAAAGTAGAAATATCTGCAAGCTTACCTTTCCTTTGGGGAAAGCACTGTTCAATTTAACCAAATAAATATAGACCATGCCCGAGAGCAGCAACATTGTTTATCTCAGGCATTCTTGTTAGATCCAAGGCTTAGTACAGTGCCTGGCACAAAGGAGGTGCTCCATAGAGGTCTGAAGATTAAAGGTAACAGGCCATGACCAGCTGGGACTTGTTCCTCTTTCCATAACTGAGGGATAAGCTGAATGACCTAGAAAAGGCAACTTCTGTGCTAGCTGGCCTTCTCTGACCTTCTTTCAATGACTTCACCCTCTCAGTAGGTCCCTACTTACATTCTATTATTTCCCATCCACCATGAGCAATTGAAAATTCTTTTGGGTTAGCTTTTGGCTCCCTCTCTGCTTTTCCAAACAAAACAAGCCTTTACTTCAAACATTTGGTAAACAAGAATTTATTCTGTTATTGTGGCATTCAGTTCTTTGATACAGCCCCTTCTGGGGCATTGTCTGTGTGGAGACCAAGAGAGGAGTTGGAGGTTTGAAGAACAAAGCGGGTTATCTTTTCAGGCCTTTTATGGAATTCCATCAGGCAGGACTCCTTGGCCCATCCTTGGCCCCACAGATTAAGGGATGTTATGTGCTTTAAACACAGCACATGCCACTATTACTTTGACTTGTTGATGTGTTCTGTTTGTAGTGGTGTGTGTAGGGCAAGGGTAAGGAACACAGGCATATTTTCAAAGTGAGATTCCAATTTGAGCATAGCACTTACTAAATTCTTTATTTGGACTATTTTTCACAATTTATATATAAAGTAGTAGTATCCCCGTTACGCAGATTAAGAGATTAAGGTTTAGAGAATATCTTATCTGTGTCTCACAGGTAATGAGCCTCAGTTGTAGCCCACTAATGTGTACCTTCAGCCTGTTACTGACAGTCCTGAGCTTGCTGTAGGAGGTGACATAAACATTATGGTTACATTCAGGGTTGAAATCAAAAGGAAGCTCCCTAAACGGCTTTACATTAGATGCCAGCCATCCTTGGTTTTCCCACTGCTGGTTACTATTACATTTATCTAATTTTGTTGCTGCAATTTGTAGGCAGAGTTTACAGGAAACAGTCCTTAGGGGAGGCCTGAGCTTCTGTTGCTTCTTGCTAGATTGATTGTAGGGTCAGAAATAGTAAAGATTTGGGGAGAGATTTACACTGAGCCAATTAAAGCTTTTAGGTTTCACTTTAGTTTGGCTAAAGATGTCTGCCAGAAATCTAGACTCCTTATTTTCTATTGCCACTTTGTGAATAAAGTTGGAGTGAAAGAGAACCCTTTATACTGTCTTCCTGTAGGTTGGAACTTTAATATGTGTGTCACAAGGATTCAGCAAAGAAATTCCCAGCCCTGTGCTGCCTGAATGCTAAGGCTGGGCCACAGGACTAGTAAGGGAAGTAAGTGGGCATGAGGGTTGGCCCTGGACAGAGTGAAAGGAGACGCTCCTCAGCCTAACACTCTCTGCCTTTCTTTGCTACAATACCTGATGTTTTATCATGAAAAAGTAATTTTTTTAATTGAGTGGAAAGGTCTTTTAAAAAGCAAATATCTAACAATAAATAAATGGCTAATAATAAATGTCTAACACTAAAGCTTTGTTGCTAATATATAAGGCTCTCAGTAAGGCCATAGTCCTCTTGTGTTTAGAAAGTCAGAGATAATATTGAATTTTGACTTTAAAATTTTTTCCTCTTGCTTTTGTATCATTTTTCATAATCATATAGAAAGTTCCCCGGATGTCATTTTCCAGGTCAATCCTGAGGACCAAATATAAAGCTGTGAAATATGTGCGATTCCTTGCCCTTCATATTTTTTCTAGTTCACAATTATCATTATTATTTATTGTTTATTGGATTATGCTACATCAGACATTACAACATTCCAAAGATGGAGATAAGGCGAATTTTCAGCCTCTCAAGATCCACTTTTTTTTTTATTGCTAGCTAGATTCCTATTCCTCTTATGTCAAGAGCAACCACTGGCCTCCCTTCTTTAATTTATGCCCTGAGTGAAATAAAAAATTTACTACAAACCATGCCCCCATCCTCCTGCCCACTTTCCTGTGGCCTGATTTTCCAGAAGGAATGGGTACAGACCATTGATGTTATTACTGTGAAATTGCTAATCCCTGTGCTAGACCGTAACTATGCTGTCTAAACTTTTCCTCCATCTTCCAACTATGTAAATTTGCCCATTCCAACTTTCAACACTCCCTTATATGTCTGTGTTTGTAAACTTATTCATTTTTAATGAGATAAGAAAAGCAAATATCCTAATAGAAGGAGTAATAGTTGAGTTATCAATCACATTTTGGTTTGAATTAACTCTCCAAAACACATTGGAAGGTGTCACTTTAAAAGCCTTGGTGGAGGGACTTTCCTCGGTGGTTTTTAAATCTCTAGACAATAGGGCTCAGTTTAACCTTGTAGGCAATTCCCCACCTGCCTGTCACCGTGTGAGCTCATGTTTATCACTGTATCTCCTGCATCTAGTACAGTGTCTGGTGCATAGTTCTAGAAGAATCTGTTGATGAATGGATGAATGAACTCCAAACATGACTAGAACTGTACCAGGCATAGAGGTGCCTATGCAGGCTAATAATCACAGTCCTTTTTAATTTCACTTGAAAGTGCTACTTTCCTATTTCACTAGTAGTGGCCATATACATTTTGCTTGGGTGTAAGGTCTGAGTAAGGACCATATATCCAAATTATTCCAGAGCTGCTGCACAGCACCTTAGAGTTTGCTACTCAGACAACTGCTTCTGCTTAGAACAACTTTCCTCTTTTGTACAAATCTGGGCTTTCCAAGATCAGCCCAACTATCATTTCATTGTGGGGCCTTTCCTCAACAATTCCATGCCTCTGCTTCAATCTAGTAGAAAATTCCTCTGTTCTACTTTGGCTGGCTCAAACTTCTGTGTTAGCACTCATCAAGTCTCCTTAAATGAGAGCTTCTGTGAAGTCAGATAACTGGATTACTCATATTTGTGTCCCCTGATTTTAATATTTGTACTTAAAGTACTTGTTAAATGCTTGCATGAATGAATTGAAAGGAGACTGGGAGAGAAGGAGGGAGGGAGGAGGGAGGGAGAGAGGGAGGGAGGGAGGGAGGGAGGGAGGGAGGGAGGGAGGGAGGGAGGGAGGGAGGGAGCTGGAAAGATCCACTCAACATCTCCAATGGCGATTAGCCGAGAGCAGGGCCCTGAGGCAGTTGGCATTAGTGGGAAAGAGGGTAGGAGGCAAAAGTTCAGAGTTTGGCATTGTATGCCAGTGCTGTGGGTGGGATGTGGAAGTATAGAAGTCATCTAAAGTGACAAAAAAGGGGTACAGGAAGAAGATAAGTTTGGTCCTAAAAGCAAGTGTTGCTAATTAACAATTTTGCCTATCCTTGCCCCACTCAGAAACACACACACACACACACACACAAAACCACAATAATTCCATAATCCTTAATAGCTGAAAAATGCTATTAGGGAAAACAGCATAAGGCTTCCATACTAGACAGCTACATGTATATTACTTAACAAAACCTGTTTCCAAGGTTCTTATGTGTTTAGTCTTGTTTATTCAAAACCACTGTTTTGGAAAAAATAAGTCCTATGTATAAAAAGCATGAAGTTTTGTGGGTTTAAATAACTCTTAACACTATTATCCTAGATAATGTGTTCTTCTCTTTGTTACCTACTGTATCACATTCTTATCTGCTTTATGCATGTCAATTTTGACAATTATGATTACAGAAGGTAATAATCACTATAGAACCTGTGTTCCATAAATAAACATTTATTTAATTGCCACTGCTAGTTACTTATCTCTAATAGCTATCCTGAATAAATTCATGTGTCATCATTTTCTGTTTGATGAATACCGTAAAAAAGATATGCACTTGGTGATATCCTTCAACAAAAATGAGTCCGTTAGTTACCCTAGAGCAATAATTATGTTTTCTGGCATTTCTATGTGCTTTCTTTGATGTTCCAGGGAAAGAATTCTATAAGCATCAACCAACGAATCAATAAGTATAAGAACCTAAACCATGTACAGGATTGTTCTAGAATGTATGGCACTTTGAGCCATACAAAACAATTATTGCCCTGTTACCAATGGAAGATATTGAATCTAGGGAACAAAGACTAGCACAGCTGACACATTTAAGAAGTCCAAGTGGGGATATAGTTTAAGTCCTTATAAAAATATTTTTCAAAATATTTCCTCTAATATATTGAGAAATACCAGTAATTTGTTTTCTGAGCCTTTCAATTAAATGGAAAGTGTCATATCTTAATAAAAGTTTCAGGTATTTGCTTTTACAGTTCATCATTAAGAAAAAAATTAAGTAGAAGAGTTAAAGTATACATGCACGAGAAAAATATTTTAAGTGCAAACTTTACATCTTGTTGAATCCATTCCATTTGAGAGTTTTGACTGCAGTTGGCCCATTGTGAGGCCTAAATTTTAGTGGGCTGGCTTGGGGGAGTGGGCAGGTAATTAGCCTATCTTATGTCAAGTCGTCTATATTTGATCTGACTGCACAAGGTTTGGTAAAGAAATTTTCTGGAACTGTAGGGTAAATCATGCATTTGAGTGGCTCTCCCAGAGAACACGATCGCCCTCTGGGCTGCACTTACTCGCTGCATTTTGTGACGCAACCCAGGCCACTTCGCCGGCAGGGAGTAGGAGGGAAAAGGCCCGTTCCTACCAGTAGGAGGATTTTTCTGGACCAAAGAAAGAAGCTGGCGACCGGGAGGAAGAAACAGATCAAACGCTTCAAGAGCGGCCACAGGGCAGCCTGAAGCCTGTGCAGAGTTAACTGGCGCGTCACACGCAGCTCCCTTGCCTACCTCCCCCTGCTCCTGCACCCGCCACCCGTGTGTCACCTTCCTGTTCGGAAGTCTTAGTGGGTTGCCTGGACAGAACAGGGGGCGCCTGCTCCACCCATCAGGTATCCGGTTGGAAGAAAAGCCAGTCTCAACAACTTGATTCTCTCTGTTAAATGATAAGTTTAGCAGACCATTCGTCTCCAACTGCTGAACATGGGGGGGGGACACATCAGACGTCCCTTTTCTGTTCCAACCACAAATCACGTGGTGGTGCCTCTTCTCTATTCCACTTAGAGTCCTCTAACTTAAATTCCATGTTCTTCCTGGAATGTATGCAGGAGCGACAGGGCTTCTTTGAGAAAATGAACCCTATGCATGTGTTTTGATTTTCTAGACTGATTTGTAATAATAATCAGTCAAGTTACATTTTTGTGTGTGTGTGTCTTGCTGAGGGTGTAATAAACCCAGGACGCTGAAGACTGTAATTTTCTGTGTGATGTTGCAATGGAGGGAATAAATGGTCCAGTGTTGAACTTTGCAGCTTGCTCCCTTCCTGTATGTAAATTGCCTTTATATAAAGTGGGGTTGATGGCACAGCAGGGACAGGCGCCTCTGACTCCTCGTGCTCCCAGGTCATCAGCCTCCAGCCTTACCAGGCACATGGCTGGAGGTTAACTGAGCTCTAACTGAGCTCTACCTGCCTCCAGCCTCCAGAAAGTTACCACCAACGTTCATATCCTAGGCGACCTGAAGAATGAAAGAGGGGGCTGTAAAATCTCCTTTGAAAGGTTCGTCTGCTTTTATTACTCTAATTTGGACGAAATGGAGAAAACAAAGATGCTTCAGAGGATCTGGGGTTACTTGGCATGGGAAAGTGGAGGTGGGACTTTGGTGGGTCTCTGAAGGAAGGTTTCTTAATGTTTTTAAAGCAAGCAAGCATGCAAAATTTTTTGTGCAGGCTGCTCTTTCTAGGCAATCTCTTGCAAAATTTTCTATCTCAAATGGGGAAGGAATGGTGTGGGAGCAGGGCTGGGCTGAGGTGAAGTGGAACACACTAACAAATCATACTATATGAAGAATCTATGCAAGAGGAAGCAGAAGTGGGCCAGTCACTGTGATCTGGAGTTTCCTAAACCTTGCTTTAGGTTGGGACATCGACTACAGGCAATAGTAAGTGTTTTTTAAAGAGTGGATGCGGAGCCAACTTTCACAGCCAGTCTCCAGGAGAAAGGATGTGTGTTCCCTTCTCCCAGTGTGGGGCTGTGGTAACAGCAAACTCAGAAGCAGTTGAGGCCACAGATCATATTAGGGCAAATGAGGTGGTTGTGCCTGCAAAGCAAATCCCTGCCCTGGACCAAAGAAAACCCACTTCAATGCTATTCTTGGTTTGACAGCTGGTATTTCGGAGTGTCTGACCCAGCAGGCAACTCTGAAATGGCAAGGCCCTCGCAGCAAGGGGTCACGGCAGGGCAGCCGCCGCCGGCAGCACCGGGGAGGACCAGGTGCCCGCCCTGCCGCTCCGAGTAACTTGCAGCCTCCCTCCCTTCGCTCCGGGCCCAGGGGAGCACCCGCGGCGTCCCAGCCAACTCTGGGCGATCCTCGCGCCCGCGGTCAGGTGCGGGTCCCAGGCACGGCCCCGCGGCGGGGTTGCAGGAAGGCACCGCGCTCTACAGTTTCCCTCTGCCCTCTGCTTTCTGCAGCCGAGGCTCCCGGCTAGTTTTTCAGGAGCTTAACGGTTCACAGTTGATCTGGGGCTTGAGAGGAAGAGCCAGGTGGTGAAACTGTAAGAAGACTCCCGGGCCAGCCCTTGGCGTACACCGGGGGAGAGGAAGGGAAGGAGCGCGGACGAGGGACGTTAGGACAGTGGAGCGCGGCCTTGCCGGGGTTCGGGTCGGGGCGGGAGAGAGGACGCGGGAGCCGCGCAGCCCCAGGGCGCGGGCCCCGCGGTGCCCCGGGGTCACGCCAGGTCGTCCCCTGCGCGGGGCCGCTGCTCCCCTAGACCGCCACCTACTCTACTCACGTGTTTCTGGGCATGGCGGGGATTAAAAATGCAAGGGGAAAAAAAAATTACACGCGGAAGGGACAGAATGTTCTCAGAGATTACTTTAGGGAAAAAAAAGTGAAATGCGGGTTGGACTTTTTTTCCCTTTAGTGCGGAGACGACTTTTATTTCCGCCCCCTCCCCTACGCATTCCTGACCTCTCCCTCCCCCTTCCCTCTTTCTTTCCTTCCTTCCTCCGCTTCCAAGTTCTGGGATTTTTCAGCCTGGCTCGGCTTTGGCCAAAAGCACAAAAAAGGCGTTTTCGGAAGCGGCTCGGCCGCGCACAAGGGCCGTTTGTTTGTTTTGGGACGGGGGCAGGAAATCTTGCCCGGCCTGAGTCACGGCGGCTCCTTCAAGGAAACGCCAGTGCTCTCGGTCGCCTCGCCGGCTGCGCCCCGGCCGCGTCCATGGGGGAGATGCAGGGCGCGCTGGCCAGGGCCCGGCTGCAGTCCCTGCTCCGGCCCCGCCACAAAAAGAGGGCCGAGGCGCAGAAGCGGAGCGAGTCCTTCCTGCTGACCGGACTGGGTAAGCGCGGCCGGCACGCGGGGACCTGTCACTGCCCGCGCTGGGCGCGCGCCCCCAGCAGCGGGGCCGGGCGTCCGTGTGGTTCTGAGAGCGGAGGGACGAGGCCAGGGGACGGGGGCGGCGGGAGCCGGGGACTGGCCGGGCGCTGCGGCCCAAGCTGACCCCGAAGATAAGGGCGCGCGGGGCCGCCCTCCCCGGGCGCGGACGCCCTGCGCCCCAGCGATAACCCCGGCGGGGGGCGCGGGCGCCCGCAGACGGCGCTGCGGTGTGGACCGGGGCAGAGGGTCGGAGCCTGCGCCGGGGTGAATCCGGAGTCAGGGCTCCATACACCGGAGCGGGCGCCAGGGCACCCGGTTGCCCCGCACAGGGCGGAAAGCGCCCGGGAGCCGAGACTCCGATTTCCCTGCTGGGCGGAATAAATGAGAAGCGTGGAAAATTACCCCAGGCTCGCACCCCCTCCCCACCCCCGGGCTGCGGCTTCCCTCCCCCAGACCCTGGGGCTACAGAGGCGGAGAACCGCCCCGCGCCCGGGGGTCCCCCGCGGCCCGCGCGCCCCGCCCCCCGCCCGGGGCTTGCCCTCCAGCCGCTGCGGGTCGCGGAGCTGCCGGCGGAGCCGCGCCGCAGCCGGGGGCGGGGCCGGCGCGGGGCGGGGCGGGGCCGGCGCGGGGCGGGGCGGGGCCTGGCGGCGGGCGCCTCCCTGGGGCGCGGGCCCCGCCCCCGCGGAGGCGCAGCGCCTATAAGACGGGCCGCGCGGCCAGAGCCAGCTGTCGGTTCAGCCGGTCTCCCGTCGCCAACGACTCCCCGCGCCGTCGCCGTGCGTCCTGTGCCCACTTTGCGGCGATGACAGTGAAAACCGAGGCTGCTAGGGGCACCCTCACGTACTCCAGAATGAGGGGAATGGTAGCCATCCTGATCGGTGAGTTCAGGAAGCCTGGGTGTAAGCCGAGGATGCGCCAGGTGGAAAGGTTTCGCAGGGACCGCAGCAGGTCGGTGCGCGGGGCGTCGGGTGTCACAAAGCCTCCTAAACGTTTATTTCTCCTGTCTGATTCACAGCCTTCATGAAACAGAGGAGGATGGGCCTGAACGACTTCATTCAGAAGATCGCCAATAACTCCTATGCATGCAAACAGTAAGTTGGGGTGATTTGGGGAAATAAAAATTAGTCTGGTTTCAATTCACCAGCAGTAAAGACATTCTCAGCAGTGATCGGGGGGCCAAGACCTCCTCGGGCATGGGGATCCCTTTTGAAGTTCCACTGTTTAAAACATTTTAAACATTAGAATTAATTTGCGGATTTGGCTTGTTCGAAAGCTGTAAGATAAAATTTTCATGTTGGCCTGATTCACCCCTGTCTTCACGAAAGACAACCCTCATCTCTTTATTTAACTGGGTTTATTATTTCCTTTGGCTGTTTTCTTTAACTGAGTAATTTATTTGGGTGTTTTTAGTTTAAACACTGAATTCTCCGGGAAAAGCTGAGCCAGAAGCCCACAGTCTGTGTTGGTGTGCCCCCATGTGGCGAGTTAGGAGGTTCTAAATTGTTTCTTTCTTTGCAGCCCTGAAGTTCAGTCCATTTTGAAAATCTCCCAACCTCAGGAGCCTGAGCTTATGAATGCCAACCCTTCTCCTCCAGTAAGTATTCTCTATTTGTGATGCATCTGTGCAGGAATCTTGTAAATGAGTCAGTATTCCTACATTGATGAATTAAAATGGCATTTCTAGAAATTAGTATTAAGGCAGGAATGCCTCTTTGGTTCATGCATAACAAGTGACATAAGCACTTAAGGACTGAGTCAGTGGAATATTTTAAAAGGCATATTTCATAAACGATTTATCTGCTTACAATAACATTACGTACAATTCCCATACTCTGATTTGAGATATTAATATGTATGGATGAAAAGCAGTTTTGAAGGTTACATTTGCAGATGTAATGTCTTTGGCTGTGCCTCTACCTTATTACCGATGTCCTCCTTTGAAACCAAGGTATTAAAAGAAAACATTTTCTTTTTCAGCCAAGCCCTTCTCAGCAAATCAACCTTGGCCCGTCATCCAATCCTCATGCTAAACCATCTGACTTCCATTTCTTGAAAGTGATCGGGAAGGGCAGTTTTGGAAAGGTATTTTCAAATCTGAGGACCTCATTATCTATAGCCTGTCGTGCACTTATTTTCCATTCTCCCTGGATGCGGATAGCAAAATGATTTTTTAATTGAAATTCCAGGTTCTTCTAGCAAGACACAAAGCAGAAGAAGCATTCTACGCAGTCAAAGTTTTACAGAAGAAAGCGATCCTGAAAAAGAAGGAGGTATGAGATGTGCTTGATGGGTTGAGGTTGGAGATGGACTTTCATTGAGTAGTTTCAGCTTGGAATTCCGGTGCCGTGTTGAAATTCGCCACTAAATCTTGATTGTCCTTTCCCTAGGAAAAGCATATCATGTCGGAGCGGAATGTTCTACTGAAGAATGTAAAACACCCTTTCCTGGTGGGCCTTCACTTCTCCTTCCAGACTGCTGACAAATTGTACTTTGTCCTTGACTACATTAACGGTGGAGAGGTGAGCGGAGGGAAGATGGGCTAACTTGTCTGTGCACACGGTTTTTAAAAGATGCTTAGGGGAGGGGGGAAAGTTTCCAGAATTAGCATTTCCTTTAACCTGCCGGGTTTCAGATAGTTAATATAGACTATTTAGGGCGACTTCCTGCAATTGTTCTCTTTAGCTATATATGTCAAGACTAATTAAATGCATTGTTATCAGGCTTTGGCATCACAGACCAACTTTGTTCTGTCTCCTGCAGTTGTTCTACCATCTCCAGAGGGAGCGCTGCTTCCTGGAACCGAGGGCCCGTTTCTATGCTGCTGAAATAGCCAGTGCCTTGGGTTACCTGCACTCTCTGAACATCGTTTATAGGTGAGCTGAAGAGCTCTTAAGGCAACCTTCTTGGGTATAAAGGAGACACAGAAGCCCTAGCCTCTAACAGGGCCCTAAAATAATGTGTGCCTATGTACAGCTCGGTCACCTAAAACCAGATTCCCCAGCATGTGAGCTGCCTTGACTCCATGCCACTAGGGAACTAGCCAACTAGGATTGGACCTAATCCAGAATAGATTAGCAGAACAAGGACTCCCTTTTTTATTCATGATACAACTGCAGTGAATGTAAAATGCTTCTAATACCCCTAGCAATTCTCTTTACAGAGGATTTCTTATGAAGTGAAATTAACTTGTGCAACTACTTTTTTGTTCATTTTTCTACAGAGACTTAAAACCAGAGAATATTCTGCTGGACTCCCAGGGACACATTGTCCTTACTGACTTTGGGCTCTGCAAGGAGAACATTGAACAGAACGGCACGACCTCCACCTTCTGTGGCACACCTGAGGTAGGAGCACTCTCTGTTTGGTCCCTGCTCTACACCCTTCTTCCCAGAGAGATAAATGCAATAATGCTTGTAACTACAGAAAGAGTCAACTGTTTTCTGAGATTTCTTAGTCCAATTCAGTGCGAGTAAAATGCACTTGCTATTTGGTGCAGCAGGAGATACTCCAAGACCTTATGCTGTTTTAATTAAAACTAGCCATTTGCAAGTTCCATGTCAAAAACGATTTCTATATCCCCAAGTACGATACTGTTGGGTGGGCAGTCAGCCTCAAAGTCCAGTCGTTTTATCAGGAAGTCATCTAAAGAAATATATTCTCCAAGTGGATCCAGAGTCTCTCAGCTCTTTCAAAGTACATGCCTGGCCTTGGGATTGCCTGGTTTCACTGGCTCTAAACTCTGTTCTCCTGATCTGTCTTTCAGTATCTCGCACCCGAGGTGCTTCATAAGCAGCCTTACGACAGGACTGTGGACTGGTGGTGCCTGGGGGCCGTCTTATATGAGATGCTCTATGGCCTGGTGAGTAGCACGTTGAGAATCATGGAATATTGCCCCGATTTGATAATGCTTCCCAGGATGTAGTTTTTTTAAAATCCAGACTCTTCTGGGCACACAGGTCCATTGCAGACCTGGTCATTGTGTCTTGCCCTTTATCAGTAAGCTTATCAAATGATGATAAGAGGCTTGTTGGTCATTTTATACATGCCTTAGGGTAAACTCTTACCTAGCAGATTTTTGTTTTGAAATTCACATTATACTAGATGTGACCACACTTAACCTATGCGAGAGTAAAAAGCATGGCTTTATTAGCATCTGCCCCTGATACAAATTGCCAAAGAGACACTTAAAAATCCAGGGCAAAGAAAACCAATCAAGGAAAAGACGTTGTCAAATCCAACTTAATATGTTGCAGTTTAAATCTTTTTCTCTGTTGGTAATATATGCTCTACAAAACTTCCAGTTAAATATTAAGTGATTTTCTTCCTTCTTGCAGCCTCCTTTTTACAGCCGTAACACAGCTGAGATGTACGACAACATTCTGAACAAGCCCCTGCAGTTGAAGCCAAATATCACAAATTCTGCAAGACACCTCCTGGAGGGCCTCCTGCAGAAGGACAGGACAAAGAGGCTGGGTGCCAAGGACGACTTTGTGAGTGGTTTTTCCCTCTTCTCCTGGTTGTCTGGGAAGTGCCCTTCTTGAATCCTGCCGGTCTAAATTAACCTTGTGTTTCTCCTCGACAGATGGAGATTAAGAATCATGTCTTCTTCTCTGTAATTAACTGGGACGATCTCATTAATAAGAAGATTACTCCCCCTTTTAACCCAAATGTGGTGAGTATCTTTCTCTCTTCTAAGTCTGGGGAGGCCCAAAGGGCATTTCTTTAAGTCAGATTTGGTGGTGGTGATGGAGAGGGGGAGGGCCCTCGAGAAATAAATTGGCAGAGATTTTATTCATGGACCATTATTTTACCTAGAGAAAAAGTAAAATTTTTGTCCCAACAAAGCTCACATAGTTTTTCAACACGTTTATCCATTAAAGTACCAAAAGACAAAAAGGGAGCACTATCCTCATTTAAACTCCCTATGGCCTCTGGGTTTTGTGCTCGAAGTGGATGATGATTATGGGAGTTTCTATATTGTACTCTAAAGACTTGAGCACCACAACGTAAAGCCTAAATGAGCATTTCCCAGTGTATCCAGTGTGAATTCTTAGCACCGAATGTGCTTTTTCCTTCCTGCTGTAGAGTGGACCCAGCGACCTGCGACACTTTGACCCCGAGTTCACTGAAGAGCCGGTTCCCAACTCCATCGGCAGGTCTCCTGACAGCATCCTCCTCACGGCCAGTGTCAAGGAAGCGGCCGAGGCCTTCTTGGGCTTTTCCTATGCACCTCCCGTGGACTCTTTCCTTTGAACAGTCTTCGGGTTGGTTTTGAAGGATTTTACGTGTGTTTTTAAATGTTTTAGTTAGCCTTTTGGCGGAGCTGCCAGCTGACAGGACATCTTAAAAGAGAATTTGCACATCTCCGGGAGCTTGCACATCTTGGCAATCTTATTGCACCCTGTTTGCTGGAAGCTTTTTCGAAGAGCACTTCCTCCTCAGTGAGCTCATGAGGTTTTCATTTTAATTCTTCCTTCCAACGTGGTGCTATCTCTGAAATGCGCATTAGAGTGCCGCCTTAGACGGATGCAATGGGCTTGTTAGAAGGATGCTGTTCTAAGAAGGACCTCCTGAAGGTCTGTCTGGGCCGTGATACCGAATCTTACGAAATGTGCCTTTTCTGATGAGATCGTGTTAGCTCCAAAGCTTTTCCTATTGCAGTGTTGTTTCAGCTCTTTACTTTTCCATGTGGATTGCTGTGCAAACAGTGGTCTGAGTGTGATATGCCTGATCACAGATGGATTTAGTTATAAGCATCAATGTGACACTTGCAGGACACTACAATGTGGGACATTGTTTGTTTCTTCCATATTTGGAAGATAAATTTATGCGTAGACTGTTTTTTTTTTTGTAAGATATAGTTAATAACTAAAATTTATTGAAATGGTCTTGCAATGACTTGTATCCAGATGCTTAAAGAAAGCATTGCTGCTACAAATATTTCTATTTTTAGAAAGGGTTTTTATGGACCAATGCCCCAGTTGTCGGTCAAGCCTGGTGTTTTCATTGTTTAAAATGTCACCTGAAAATGGGCATTATTTATGGGGATATTTTTTTTTTTGCATTCCTGATAATTGTATGTATTGTATAAAGTCTGTACATCGGGTTATAACACTAGTATATTTAAACTTACAGGCTTATTTGTAATGTAAACCACCATTTTAATGTACTGTAATTAACATGGTTATAATATGTACAATTCTTCCCCCTTCCCCACCACACAACTTTTTTGTGTGTGTGATAAACCAGTTTTGGTTTGCAATAAAACCTTGAAAAATATTTACGTAAATTGTGTCATGAGTGTTCTTTTGCATATTTTGGTTTAGGGGCAGGCGGGGGGAGGCATGGGGGCAATAATGGGTCCCATTAAAATCTAAAACCAGGAAAACGCTGCTGTAATTTCAGTGCTTTACTTCCAATTGCAGCAGCTACTGACGCAAGGGGAAGATAGGGTGGTCTTAAATCCAACTTATATTCCAGGTCGTCTCAGCCGCATTTTATGAGGTCAGTTATTCATAAGTCCATCCAAACAAATCCTTTTCAATTTACGGGTCTCACAAGGACAGCCATGACGTACTGTTCCCTATATTTGTTGCCTGTCCTATGACGTTGATGACTGTTTGTCCGGACATTTAACTTGTGTGAAGCAACAGGTAATTCAACAAATATTTGAGTGCCTACTCTGGGCCAAGCTCTGTTCTGGGTGCTGGGGATATAGCGGTGAGCAGAGCAGACCAATCCCTGCCCTGATAGACAGGGCAGACTTTTTCAATGAAGCAGTTTGTCGAAATGGAAATCGATATCATAGCACGCAAGGGCAGGAGACTGCCACTAAAGGGGGTGAGAATGTTTGTCCTAAGTGGAGATGTTCCCCAAAAGCTGAGCTAGCAGGACTTATAGTTTGAGAGCACCCAGAGCTGAGCCGCGTCCAGTGCTGGCTCAGAGAAGGGTCCCCAAGGAGCAGCACATTCCTGGCGTGGACCAGAAGCCTCTTGAGCTGCTGTGCACCCAGCACTGCATGCACCCAGCATCCTCTGGGTCTGGGGTGCAGAGGCTGCTCCTAGAGCTCACCCCTTTGGAATATTTAGTGGAAGAGGGAAAGGGAGCACGATATTAGATCATCCTCTTGTATCCAAGTTGTTTGGACTTATACACTTTTCTAGGCCTTTCACACAAATTCTTAGCAAACAGGGAGTCAGCTCCCCAGCAGTTGATCTTGCGGCTGCTTTCACCTCTAAGCCTCCTTACTGCATTCCCTCTACCCTGACCTCCCAGTTTGCAGAGGGATTTCCCCAGAGCAAGTTGTCTTTTCTCCCCCTATTTATCTTGACTGTTTTCAATTCCGCCCCCACCCTCACCCCCAAGGCTTCTCAGAGCTGAACAGGCATTTGGAGTTCAGAGTCCTTGTCTCTCATAATCCACAGGAGGAATGGGATCAAAGTGACTCAGTGACTTGCAGAAGGTGGCTTCCAGTGAAGGGACTGCATTTTAGCTGCTGCTCTACCTACAATCCAGACATTAAAGCCCCTACCAATCCCAAATGTCAAAATCAACTACTGTGACAGAATCTAAAGCCTGCATTTTCCTAATAAAGATTGATGCTAACTCTGACAGGGAGATTATTTGCATATCTCCCCCTCATTCTCATTATAAAGAACAGTTATGAGATCCTCCTTGAACAAAAGGTGTCTAAATCATATTTTCATTTGAACACAGGTCTTGCAGGCTCGGAATCTATACTCTGATTGTAAGTAACTCAAAGGGGCCAGTTATGGATTACGAAGCTTACTGCTTTTTTTAAGGGTAGGAATTTGGTTTATTGGGGTACAGTCAATCACTATATAAGATCTGACTCGCCTTGTTGGAGAACCGAAAGGAGCCGGAGGAATCCAAGTGTTGTCACACACATGGGAGGAGATTAGATCAAGCAAGTGGGTGGAGCGGGAACCAGGCAAGAACAGGGAAGTCAAGAAAAGACAGGGATCAATAAAGAAGGGCAAATATTTGCTAAGTACTGATGTCAAATGATTCAAAGGATGTCAAACAGCATTCGCACAGAGGTTTCTTTTATCTAGAGGAGTGGCGCATATTCTTGGCCGCATTTGAAACCGCATTGGATCATGATGGTGGCAAAAGGGGACGAATTCTCTTCACAGCTCTCCGGCTGTGGCTCTGCTCAGATGTTTGGGGGAAATTATTAAGCTGAGTGTCCAGGGAACTCTGAAGCCACTGCTGCCATGAAGAGTAAACCAAGCACTGTGCCTAGAGAAGCCGCCATCTACCTGGGGAGGTGCCGCACCTCCCCATGGAGCACGACAGGCGGGGATTGAGGGGCATAGAGGACTTCGGAAGCCCAGAGGCTCTCCCTGGGGTCGCTGCTTACAGCCAAAGATACTTCTAATCAATTCGGATTCTAGGGAGCCTAATGGGATTCGGGCCCTGAGGATTAGACAATTATAGCTAATACTGTTGAGCTCTTAAAATATGCCAGACATATACTCAAATTATTTAATCTTTAGAACAACCCTGTGAAGGAACTCACACAGAAAGGTGACTAGCTGGTTAGCAGCAGTGAGATTAGAAGTCAGGTCATGGCAGCCTGGCCCTAAAGCCTCTACTCTTAACCACTGCGCTCTTCCGCTGGCAAGTGACAACAGGCTATAGGAGCTAAACATTGTGTGCTTGTTAGTCACTGACATAATGATGTTAAACTGTAGATGGTGTTAATCAGAACATTTCTATTTAAAAAAAAACACACACACTCCTCTAAATTAATTACGCCCAATTTAAGAAATTATTTAAATATTTTTTTTCTCGTATGACATGAAAATTGTTACCCAGTCATCAAAACCCACAATTGCTAAGCGATAGCAAATTACTTTTGCTAAGACTTGCGGCTTACATGCGCTCGCTCCTGGTCTGCTCTGGACACTGTGTGCTCGCTGCTTAAGAATACGATGAATTTATGTTTTCTCTACTTTCCACATTTTTCTGGAAGGACTTTAGCAACATGAGTAGGAGCAATCCTTGATGTTTACTTAGTGTTTACTTATAACGTTGTGTTCAGAGATGTGTTTGCACATCGTGGAAACCAGATTCTGATGGGCAGGGTTCTTGATGTCCTCTTTTCTGTGTCGCCTGTTCTGTGCTCCACCTAGGTCCCAGGGTATCGCGGCAAGCATGCGGCTGCTGAAACAACAGTGTGCAAGGTACAGGCTGTTCGCAAGAAAATGTACATGCAGGCAATCACTTCTTGTGAACAGTAGAACAAGGGTCATAAGCATATAAAGACGTAGTGTCACTTTACCTACACATCATAAAACAGATAAGTGGCTGCCAATTTGTTCACACATCCAGATGATTTAAACACAGTTCCACTCAATCTTAATTTATTGCCACTTTAGGTAGTAATAGGCTCTCTTTTTTAAATTAAAGTATAGTTGAAATAGAATAATGTAGTTTCAGATGTACAACAAAGTAACTTGACATTTATATTCCTTACAATTGGATCACCACAATTAGTGCAGCTATTATCTGTCACCATACAAAGTTACTACAATATTATGGATGCTGTACTTTACATTCCCTTGACCTACTGGGTTTTTAAAATAACTATAGAGGTTTGTGCCTCTTCTTCCCATTCCCCCTTTTTAACCCATCCTCTCACCTGCCTCCCCTCTAGCAGCCCTCAGTTTGTTCTCTGTATCTATGAGTATGTTTCTGTTTTGTTTTTTTTTGACTATTTCTTTTTGTTTTATAGATTCTACATATGTGAAATCATACAGTATTCATCTTTCTCTTTCTGGCTTATTTCACTTAGCATAATACTCTCTAGGTACACCCATGTCATCACAAATGCAAGATTTCATTCTTTTTCGTGGCAGAGTAATATTCTATTGTGTATACATGTGTGTGGGGTGTACCAACTTCTTACCCACTCATTTTATTTACCGGTGGACACTTAGGTTGCTTCCATATCTTGACTATTGTTAATAAAGCTTCAATAAACATAAGGGTGCATTTATCTTTTTGAATTAGTGTTTTTGTTTCCTTCAGATAAATCCTCAGAAGTGAAATTGCTGGATTGAATACTAGTTCTATTTTTAACATTTTGAGGAACCTCTATACTTTTTTCCATAGTAGCTGTACCAATTTACAATCCCACCAGCAGTGCATGCGAGTTCCCTTTTCTCCACATCTTCACCAACACTTATTTGTTGTCTTTTTGATAATAGCTATTCTAACAGGTGTGAGGTGATATCTCATTGTGGTTTTGACTTGCATTTTCCTGATGATTAGTGATGTTGAGCATCTTTTCATTAGTCCTTTGGCCATCTGTATGCCTTCTTCAGAGAGATGTCTGTTCAGGTCCTCTGCCCATTTTTAAATTGGATTGTTTGTTTGTTTGTTTGTTTGTTTTGATGTTGAGTTTTATGAGTTCTTTACACATTTTGGATATTAACCCCTTATCAGAAATAGCATTTGTAAATGTCTTCTTCCATTCAGTAGATTGTCTTTACATTTTGTTAATGGTTTCCTTCTCTGTGCAAAAGCTTTTTAGTTTGATGTAGTCCCATTTGTTTATTTTTGCTCTTATTGACCTTGCCTGAGGAGATGTTCCAGAAAAATGTTGCTAAGAGCAACATCAAAGAGTTTACTGCCTATGTTTTCTTGTAGGAGTTTTATGGTTTCAGGTTTTACATTTAAGTCTTTAATCCATTTTTAGTTTATTTTTTGTATGCTGTACAAAGAAGTGGTTTGGTTTCATATTTTTCAAGTGTCTGTCCAGTTTTCCCAACACCATTTATTGAAGAAACTGTCTTTTCCCATTGCATATTTCTGCCTCCTTCATTGTAGATTAATTGACCATATAAGCTTGGGTTAATTTCTGGGTTTTATATTCTGTTCCATTAATATATGCCTGTTTGTGTGCCAGAATCATAGTGTTTTTATTACTATGGCTTTGTGATATAGTTGAGATCAAGGAGTATGATACCCCTAGCTTTGTTCTTCTTTCTCAAGATTGCTTTGGCTGTTGAAGGTCTTTTGTGATTTCATATAAATTTTAGGATTACTTGTTCTAGTTCTGTGAAAAAATGTCATTGGTCTTTTGATAGAGATTGCATTGAATCTGTAGATCACTTTGAGTAGTAAGGATATTTTAATTATATTAATTCTTTCAATTCATGAGCATGATATATTCTTCCATTTATTTGTGTTGTCTTCAATTTCTTTCATCAAGGTCTTATAGTTTTCAGAGTACAGGTATCTTGCTCCTTGGTTAAGTTTATTCCCAGGTATTTTTTTATGCAATTGTAAGTGGGGTTGTCTTCTTAATTTCTCTTTCTGATAATTTATTATTAGTGTATAGAAACATCACTAATTTCTATATATTAATTTTGTATCCTGCAACATTACTGAATTTATTTATTCAGTCTAATAGTTTTTTCATGGAGTCTTTAGGGTTTCCTATATATAGTGTCATGTCACCTGCAAATAATGACAGTTTTACCTCTTTTTTTGCAATTTTGATGCCTTTTTTTGGGTTTTTCTTTTCTGATTGCTATGGCCAGGACTACAATACTATGTTGAACGAAAGTGATGAGAGTGGACGTCTTTCTCTTGTTCCTGATCTTAGGGGGAAAGTTTTTCGCTTTTCACCATTGAGTGTGATGCTAGCTGTGGGTTTTTCATATGGATAGGTACCAATTCTTCCTTAAACATTTGATAGAATTCACCTGTGAAGCCATTCAGTCCTGGGCTTTTGTTTGTTGGGAGTTCTTGATTCAATTTTGATGCTAGTAATTGGTCTGTTCAGATTTTCTGTTTCTTTCTGATTCAGTCTTAAACAATTGTGTGTTTCTAGGAATTTATCCATTTTTTCTAGGTTATGTAATTCATCAAATCATAAATTCTTAAAGTAGCATTCTAGAAGCCAAAGTCATTGCCACCCCTGACCAGATCTAAACCATTTGATTCTAATTGTGTTGCAGTGTTGCTGGCAAAGCATGGTGCAGATCTATTTGTTTTGGCCATAACTCTTTAATTAAAGTTTATTTAATTAAATTAATTAAAGTTAAGCTGGAGACAATTTGGGGGTCCAAATTGAAAATAATGATTATATTTTCCCTTAAAAGATCATTAAAAAGAGCCATAGAAATTATCTGATGCTTGAAATAAATTACATGCTACCTAATAATAATGGACAATTCAGGAAGAAATTATGGAAAATATAATGTTTCAAATCAAACATACACTTGACAACTTTTAAAATTATAAAAAACAAAAATTGAAATAATCAGAGGAAAAGAAAAGCTATAAAAGAAATTATGTTTTATTTGTAAGTGGATAACATGCTCATGGCAAAATAAATAAAGCATGACAGGTCAAAATGAGTAATAATTTAACAATTGCCTCACTCAGTCCTTCCCATCCCAATTTCCCCTCTCTGGAAATAACTAGGAATTGAAAGCTCTGCTTCTCCCAACTATACAACAGAGAGAAGGAATGGATTTACAAGAAGGACACTAGTTTTCATGAGATGACACAAAGTCCAACCATCCAGGTTAATAGAGCTTGTCCCCAGCTTCTAATCATAGTCACACACCTAGTGGTTCCAAATTCCATCTGAATTCCATAACCAGTTTTGGAAAGGAAGCAGGCAGGCTCTTTAGTGTGTCATCTAGGAACATTTTAAGAGGCCCCCTTTTTAACAGACCACTCACTCACTCACAAGGGAAAATGGATCACACATTGTTTATAATAATCTGAAGAATTTTCTGTCTTCCATAAAAGGGCAAGGAATCAGTTTGGCCAAGCTCTCCTGAGTTACAATGGACAGGAAGCCAAGAAAAGATATGTTGAAGGATGCAACATAGTAAATTAAATTCCTTTTAGGTTTCTTAAATACACACCATAAAATAAAAGTGAATTGTACATTTTATCTACCAACAAAAACAGAGTGGTATAGTCTACAATAGCCTAACATTACATGTCAAGCTTTTCTTTAAAGAGAAAAGGGATGAGTGATGTTCTCACAAAAGCTTTGTTCTTTACTTTTTCATAATTGCTAATAGCAGTACGGCCAAATCTGTGGAAGAAATCTAGGGTTGTTGAGGGCATATCTGGATATAAACCAGAAGATTTGGGTTCAGGTTCTACCTCTGCCATCTTGGTAAGTCCTCTTATTCAATGGGGATGCTAGTAACTGTCCTGCTTTCTTTACAGGCCAATGCAAAGTTCTAATAAGAGGGACACTTCATGCGAATGGGCTTTGCTGACTGGGAAGTGATCAACTGCTCCTGAACCTTCCTAGAGAACACCATGCCTCCAGGGGTATCACCTTGCACAGCAGTATTAATTTATACAGCCCTTTAAGACTGGGGCCTCTAGGGGCTGTTTAAGGCTTTTCTAACAGATTGTCCTACTGTGGATTTTGTCACCTAGTAGAAGCCAGTTCTTAAACACATCTCAATACATACGTTGATTTGAATGGGCTTTGAAAATTCTTTCCATTTAAAAGCAGAAAGCTTTTTCAAGGAATCAAATCTTTGAATGCAGAGATTAAGAACTGATCTCCACCTTGCTAACCCTTAACATGATTAAATGTAAACAATGAACAAGTAATTTAAAAATATAGTGTATATTACTAAATAAAGGATATCCAAATCATTATTTTACTATTCTTTAAGTTTGTGGTAGTGTTGTTGTTGTTTAATGAAAACCACACATTGGAGAGAGAGAGAAAATAACCAACACTCATAGAATACTTCGCACTACCCCTTGTTAGTTCATTTTATCTTACCAGTCGGGTAAGGCAAATGGGGTAGGTTATTTCTATTCCATTTTACATACCCTAAAATTGAAGCTCTGAAAAGTTTAAGTGAACAGACAGATGCCCACGGAGTAAGTGGAAGAGTCAGACTTGAGCCACTGCCTCTGACAACAGAGCTTTGTCTCCTCGCAGCTCCTTTGAGCATCACGGCAGTTACTGAGCAGGGAGCAGAACCGCCGCCCGGGATGACAGGCCAGCTATTTCAGCCTCCCTTCCAGAGATTGATTTTTTACGAGGCAGGCACTTGAAACTGGAGAAAACCAAGGTCTCCAGTAAATAACTTTGGAATATGCTGCTCAAATGTGAATGGGCCATTTTATAGCTCCATTAAAATTTGTTACAAATCTCCTAAGAGGCAGTTCCTGATGTTTAACGGTGTCTACGTCTATGTCTAAGGAATAGTTATACATACTCTACATTCCTCATAGAGCTGTCATGAGAATCAAATGAAAGAAGGAGCTTTTACATATAAGGAATCACTGTCCCAGCTTTTATTGCCTGACACCCTTTAACCATTTGTGAAATAACATCAGCCTCAGTCTGCAGTGCCACCCAGTGGTACAATAATGCTTGATATTTGTATGTATCATCTGTTTTCAGGGGGTAGATATTACCTGTATTATGTCTGTTACTCAGGCTTTTTGCTCACAGTAAGTATATTTCTTTCAGATTTTTGATGAATAAAAATTGTTTATATGAGGTTTTGCCACTGAGTTTTATTTTCATAAATCATAACACAAAAAAGAGAGCTGAATTTCAGAGCACAAACTCATATTTTGATGTGTAGTGCTCCATCCTGAATAGCTATCATTGCATAGTTTCGACCCAGGTGTTTTTCTTATAAACTAGCTGTCATTTAACATGGGAGGAAAAGCTGCAGATATTGGAGAGGTCTGTTTCCTTCTTCATTTGCCCATAAGTTGTGCTTAAAATTGCTAAGTTCCACACCTGCCTAGTGCTAAAGTGACAGCGATGAGCAGAGAGCAGTGTGGTCCCTGCCTTCATGAAGTTTGCAAATCCAATCAGAGAGATGCACAGTAATTCAGTAACCACACAAATGTTAGTGTCTCACTTAGCTTAGGAAATGAGACTATTTGTTCCCTTGGTTTTTGTTTTTTTCCCAAAGAACAAGAGTCTAATTTGCCCTCATATATACGTGGGTGTTCGGGGGGCTGTGGGTTTACCATGGAAGAGCTTGAAGCTGTTTTGTTTAAACTTGACAATCAGCAGGAAAAAGAAGGAGTTTTCTCCATCTTGCTGTGAAGCAGTGAACTGTGGAATCAGAAACACCAGGGTTTGAGCCCTGTGATCTCTGTTCTTGTGATTGTCAGCAAATAATTGTATCTCCCTGATACTCACTTTTTATTTTCTGTAATATAGAAATAATAATACCTACCTTGAAGAGGAAAGCCATGACTATTACATGTAATAGGTGATTAATAAATATATTGCCTGAAGCATCACGATACCAAAAGTCACATGATTTTTAATGCATCACTCATATTTATGCACCCTTAAAGTTTGAAACAATAATAAAATATATACATAAAAGTGAATCAGAAATAAAAGACAATTGTTAGTTTTGAGAACATGATATATAGCATTGTGATCTTTGAATGCAAATACAAGCTGTTCACATTTCAAAGACATCCAGTGACTACATCAAAATTTTCACTTATTAGGCCCAAAAGCTGGACTAAAGTAGATGTTATAAATCCAATTGGTCATATGAGGGAGAAAGCAAAGCTTAATTGGCTAGTGTAGGTCTCATGACTAGTTAAAAGGAGAAATAGACCTAAAATCTATGAGTCCTAATTCTCTGGGTTGTGTCTCTTTTGATACCATTGAAAAGAATGGATATTTCTGAATATCTAAACATTATTAACAGAAAAGACTTCTCAATATTATTGGAAGTCTTGCCATGAAAATAGTCTTTCAGATCATTCCCCTATGAATAAAGGAAATGTACCAAATTTTGTTCCAGTTATAAGAAAGTTTTCTCTCCTATTAAGCCTATATAGATCTCAGAAAGGAGGGAAATATTAAAGAGGTAACATTTATTAAAACCTACCTATGTGCTGGGCATTCGAGATACATTATCTTATTTAATCAGATAAGTACTGTTGTCTCTGGGTTATAGAGGAGACCCTGAGGCTAGCAAGAATAAATAATTTATCCAAAGAGCTCCTGAATGGCAGAGACAATTTATGTCAGGTCTTGCTGACCCCAGAGGCCTTCCTCTGTCCATCACTCCCGTGTCAGAAGACTGACTGATGGAAACAGAACACACTCCTCTCTGACCTGGAATGTATTTCACTCTTCATGATACCCAGTCAACTGACAGTCGCAAACTTTTACTCTCTGTGGCACCAGGAAATTGAACACAGTTAATGTCAATCTCTTTGTTTTTACAGAGGAAGCCAGGAGATTAAATTCTTCTCAGAAATTACTACAATCCAAAAAGTTCTGTTCAATTCAGTGCTTTTTGTTTTATAGCCCGTTTGGGGGAAATATTCTGATCACATATTTTTATAGTTTCTCTCTGCATCATGGACTTCTGAGAAGGGCCCATGGTGGTTCTTCTTTGGCTCGTGTTCTCATCATTTAATATGAGACAGGAAGAAGGAAAATTGGAAGCCAAAGCTGATCTGGGCAAGAGGCTGGTGTCACTAGACCTGGATATTAATTTTCCAGATGACTTTGTGGCTGAGTTGGCATTACTGTGTGGCATTAGAAGATTGAGAGTAGGTAATAAGGTTAGTGGAAGGACTATGCCTGCAAGGGAACACGCATGCTGTAAAGTAAGAACAGTGCCCAGGCACTTGCATTCACATGCATGCACATACTGAACTGTAAAAGCAACTGGGACTTTTCAAAAGGGACCCATACTTGGCATTGTTTCTGTGCCTGCTCAGCCTGCAATTCTTGATTGCATGTGATCTTTGAAATGAAAATCCCCGTGAAATGGCTCATAAGAGAGGAGTTCTGCATTTGCCATGTGAGGACTGGGCAGGGCCAGGCTGAGTGACCAATGTCCTGCATTCAAGGCAGTGCTCTGAGGAAAGACTTCCCACTGTGTTCTTGTATGTGAAGCCATGAGTCAACCCAAGAAGTCCTGTGCTGGAGGCCAAGGTCAGAGTCAGAACCAGAAAAACAGAAACCAAACCAGATCAGGCATCTTGGGACCTTGACATATTGGTCAAGCTCTCACTTGTCTCGATCTTTCCATTTGCTCTTCCCTCTTCCTGAAAGTCTACCTCACCTACTCTACCTTTTGGTGAAGATGTGTTCCCTGCACCTTATCTAAAGCAGCTCCCCTATAAATTATTCTGTCTCCCTAATACACTTACTTCCACACTCTGCAATTACGCCTGTCCTTAGAATGTGAGCTCCCTGAGGGCAGAGGCTTCATCTGTCTGATCTCTGTTAAATCTCTAGCACCCACATACATGGCATATAGTAAGTGCTCAAAAAATGTGTGTTGAATGAATGAATAATTACTTGTATGATACTTTCCAGACATTAAAAAAAACAAACTTCTGTACTGGAAACGCAAGGGTGGTATAATATTTGGATCAATGTCAAAACAAATAAATCAAAAAATATATATAAACACAAAAATCAATAGCCTGAAATTAAAACTTAAAACTGAAAAAGGAGCTGTTGCACGATATGTGAGAATAAAATTCAAAAAGATAGTTGGAAAAAGTCAAATAAGATGAAAACCAGTAAACAATAAATATAAAGTTTCAGGTAAGAGTATAAAGAATTAACTTTACAACTGTAAAACTGGCAAAGTTGGACTTACTACATGTGAAAATTAGACAATTCAATTGATTGCTCTCTCAATAGGAGTCTAGTACAAAAGAAGCTTCCGAAAATCAGACGTGCCCTTAGGCTGATTAACAGAAAGGCTGCATCCACGTGGAAAACAGTTCCGTTTTCTTACTGATGGGGCAGTAACATCAGAAGAAAGACATTTCAAGAAAACCCTTCCGATTAAAATGAGTGAGATGGGAAAGGTACTGAAAGCAGGTTCCGTGAGCAAAAACTGTGAGTGTCTAGCTGGGAAAGGAGGCGTTTGGGGCTATTTACCCTGAGAGGGGCGTGATGGAAAGCATGATAGCTATCCGCAAACATTCCGTGCAGAGGAGTGATTAGCCTTATACTGCTGTGCTGTGAGCAGGACCGAATTAGAACTGGGTGGAAATCAAAGGGAGGGCGACTTTGAAGCAACCTAGTGAGACCTCGATGTCTGGAGTGACCATATTGTGGCTCCAACTATTACTCAGGGTTCTCTGAAGATGCAAAACCAACAGGTTTGGGGGGGGGGGGAGATTATAGAAATTGGCTCATTGGCTCATGTGATCATGGAGCTGAGATGTCCCCCAAACTGCCATCTGCAAACTGTAGAGTCAGGAAAACCAGTGATGCAATTCAGTCTGATCCAAAGGCCTAAGAACCAGGAGCACCAGTGTCCCAGGACAGGAGAAGATGGATGTCCCTGTTCAAGCAAAGAGAGCAAATTCCACTTTCCCCTGTCCTGTTGCTCTCTTCGGGCCCTCAGCAGCTTGCCTGACGCCTGCCACAGTGGTGAGGATGATCT
Source organism: Miniopterus schreibersii (assembly GCF_964146895.1). NCBI lineage: Eukaryota > Metazoa > Chordata > Mammalia > Chiroptera > Miniopteridae > Miniopterus > Miniopterus schreibersii. The sequence continues at coordinate 71,749,247 of NC_138107.1, read as the reverse complement.
TTACTCAGTCTGCAGATTCAAATGCTAATCCTTCCAGAAACATCCTCACAAATACACCCAGAAATGACGCTTTGCCAGCTATCTGGGCATCTGTTAGCCCAGTCAAGTTCACACAGAGAACTAACCATCACACACTGTTATTACTTTTGGGGGCAGTTTACATGGGAAATTTTTATGTCATGCAGCGACCTGGGCAGGTAGCCCCTACATTTTCTTCCAGCTCTAAATATTTTATACTGCCAGTGTTGTCTCAGGGCCACTGAGAATAAATAACACAATTTGGAAGTGTTTAAAAGTACTCTACAAACATAGCCTATTATTTTTATCTACCATTAAAATTTTCTGCCTAAATACTATTATTTAAACACAAGTTTTCTCGTAGTTCTTTGACATAACTAAGAAACAGATCAAGACTCAGATTTGACAAGAAGATAAAAAACTCATTCCATTGACTCTAAAGAGGTTCCATGTCTTTCACTTGCTTGGAGAGGCTGCTTTCAGGGGAAACAAGGAGGCCCCACTCTTTGAGAGGCCTGATAGCTCTGTTTATTTCAGCCACTTTCACTTCACAGCAGAATCCAGGGAAGTTAAAGCAAGGAATTCTCTGGGAAAAGCTCCATAGCATTTATTTTAAGCCAGTATCACATCAACTGCCAGATCAGGCTGGGGCACATCCTGGAAACAGACATTCCCCCTGCCCTCCTAACTCCATTCCCCCGAGCCCACCCAAGTTCACATGCGAGAGGGCATGTGTCTAGTTACACAGAAGCATTTCCCAACAGTGTGGCTGCTGATTAGTAAACTCTGGAAAGCATCTTGGGGATAGATGAACATAAAATCCTTCCCTAGAAATAAACAGGGTAGGTTCTTCTTCATCTGGGGCTATTTCAAGCAGCCATCGAGGGCAGGATCACTTCTGTGCCTACCACTAACACCTACACAAGGGTTGCTCAGGTAAAGGTTATGCAAACCTAGGATCACCCAGTTTGGACAGAATAAGTCTCTATAGGTGCAAATCTGTGTTCACTGATGTGGCACAGTCACTAGACTCAGGTGGAGAGCAGATCCTCCCATTTGCTAGCATGTGAGTACATGGCAAGTCTATAACATTCTTTCTGGAGACAGTTCACACCAGCCTTGCGCTTGCCTGAAATTACAGGCCAACTGCACTGAGTTGCATCCAAATTCTAGATGGAAAAAAATAAAAGGAACTGTGCAAGCCCCTTAGCTGATGAGAACCAACTTCCAAATCCAAACCTGCAGCTGACATTCCAGCAGCAAACTCCCAGGAATCTAAGATAATTCCGTAGGGTTAATTCCTTATGGGGAGGGGGAGGGTTAGCAGATCCTGGACTAGCATAGGTTTCAGACCCACTGAAGAGACTGGATGGTGTCCCTCAAGCTCAGCTTCTCTGAGGCCTAATTGTGGATGGATTATTTCTGCTTCACACTGATGCCTCTGGTTTTTGGCTTTTTCTATCTCGTTTTTTCCTTGGAGCCCATCAGGAAATCTGGCGTCTCAGTTGTCTCTAATTTTTGCCAACTCCTTAACTTCGTGTCCTTTAAATCAGTCTTATTTTAAGACATTTGGCTAAATGAATATAAGTATTGTATTTTCTTTGAAGTCAAAGCTTTTAACTTTATTGTGGCTATATGGCCAGTTGCTCTATTTTGCTTTCCCCCACCTCCAAAAATAAGTAGAGGTTTGATTTTGAACTTGCTATGGCTGGGTAATAAAAATGTAAGCAGCGTGAGAAACTGCATTATCTCCATTGCATCTGGCACAAATATTAAGATCAAATAACCAGTAAGAATATTATTAGTTTAACTTTTTCAAAGGAAGCATATTCCTGGTCCATTATTGCAATGAGTAATGCACAGGCATTTTCTCAGTTGCTTCCTACCCGAGAGTCTTAAGTGCTGTGTAAGTGCGGCATTGGGTTACATTTGTTGGTCCTATTATCCTTCCTATTTTATAAATGGAAAAAGGGAGAGGTCAGATGTCCTCTAGCTGAAGTGCAAGTAATCTCTCAAGCCAGGATTTGAGGTCATTGCTGTTGCCCGCCCATCCCCATTTTCCCCTGCTCCTTGCTGTAAATGAACTTTCACTGTTGGAGCAGAACCTGCAGAGGGGCAGCTGGCAGGAGCACCCTATAAATAGGACTAGGTCTGAGCTTTCATCTCTCACGGCCACAGGTCTGCTCCCTCTTCCCAAATGGGTGCTCATGGTGATAGAGAACAAAGGGGAGAGAAAGCTTCTCTGAGAAAGCCACACCTACTCACTCCCAAAGGCCATTCAACACAACCAGACGCAAAACCTTTACCAGGCCAGTGCTTTAGGCTGGGACAGCAGCCCCAGCAGCAACAAAAAGCCAAGAAAGAAAGAGTCACCTGTCAGCTAAAGCTTCAGCAGGGTTTACTACCCCCCACACCAGCTCATCGACGCAGCTACAGATCATCTGTTAGTATTCGGCTGGAAAATAAAGACAACTTTTACTTTTAGTCCATAAAACACAGAACTGGAAATTGGCTGGAGAAGAAACCAACAGGCAAATAACATTCATTATCACCCAGAATAAAATATGTCAAATTTTCTCTCCAATTCAGTATTTTAGATGAAAATATTTTGTTCCTTCTCTTTACGATGCTAATAAAATATTGATCATATGTCTAAAAGATTTAAATCTATAGCATGGAAATACTGTAAGGATTTTTATGACCAACCTTTAATTACATAAATAATACACAAACATAGTGTCCTTATAGAAAATTAGGATTACAGGCAAAGTTGAGTTCCTTTTGATTATGGCGCTAATCTAGTTTCTTTCCCCAAAAGGTACCAAATGGTTGACACTTTTTGTGTGTATCCTTCCAGATATTTTTCTAAGCATTACATATGTTTGTGCAGAACCACAAAAATACATAGCATTATTTACTGTATTTTCCACATAAATACAGTGTGTGTACCAACTTCCTTCACAATACTACACAAAGATTACTCTCTTGAATTCCAGTATAAAAAATGATGGTAGGAATGTGTCAGGTTTCAGCTAACCTTTGATTTATAGTTCTTTCAGTTATTACATTTTCTTTATTGCAAACATTGTTGCAATGGAACATTCTTGTCCATGGCGTTCCTGTTTCTCTGAGGTGAAGTTTAGACAGGGATTTGCTAAATCATAATGTATAAATATTTGAAATTTTAATAGATAATACTAATAATGGTATTTATTGAGAAACTGTCTACCAGTTACTATTCTAAGAGCTTAATATTTACAAAGTCAATTAGGAGAGTATAAATCTTCAACCTCCTTACAGAGAACACATAGACTCCGCGTGTGAGTAATTGGCCCCACCCAGGTCACATAACTAGGAAGTGACAGAGCCAGGGTTTGTTCCCTGGGAACCTTCTCCTAGGCTCTGGGCTCTTTCTAATCCAAGACACTCTGCTACTTATAGCATTGTCTTTATTTTTTTTTTCCAATTCATGTGTTTGCTACTTAAAAAGTGGAAATCTACTTGTTTGATTGGATTTACCAATCTTATTGAATTGTAATTCGTTGGATTTACTGATCTTATTAAATTGCATGTGGAGATCCCCCCCCCCCCCAGGCTGATAAGTTATCTTTCTAATCTTGGCGGATCACGTTCTGGCCTCGGCAAAGTAGGCCTCACAGGTTGGCAAAACGAAGGAAAGAGGAGCTGTTCCATTGTCACCGGTGTGATCTGGACTGAGGTAAGGAGGTGAACAGACTTCAGGTTAGAAAATGCGCAGAGAACGGAGCCCAAGGCGAATCCTGAGCAAATCTGTCCTCACCGAAGAGCTTGATCCAAGTCTTTAAACCCGGGTATGTAACCTGTAAGATCTGATCACACCTATTTTGATCAAGCCTTCCTGCGCATCCTCTGGGCAGTCCTTGAAAAACGAAAGGATGGAAGAATCCTCTTTGTATTGCTGTTGTGTGCATCATTCTACTTTAACATTTTTGAAATAATCTCAAACTTAGAAAAAGGTTGCAAGTTCAGTACTGGTAGGTGGGCCAGGTACAGAAACCCAGGTGCAGAGGCTAGGGGACAGAACCTCACCAGGGCAGGAAGCCCCGGATGCCTACAAGGGGCCAAACTGGGAAAACAAGAGCCCTGGCCCCCGGGGTAAACTATCCTCCCCTCGCATATCGCTGGTCATGTGGTTTAGACCCCTCCCTAAACTGGGTTCCCCCCTACAGGGACACCCTTCTCACCTCACACTAGCTCACACCACTCCTCACATGGACAGCCTACACACAGGAGGCTGTGTGCTCCCCACCCCAACCCGTGTGAGGACACCTACCTTGCTCAGTCTTGCCTGATGTTTTAGGACCAAATTGTTCAGATAGAGAAGAGGAAGAGTGGTGTGTAATTTTAAGAGTAACTTTTGGTTTGCCTATTTTAACTTTTGTGGGTTTTGTTGTTGTTGTTTTTATTGTGTGTGAGAAAAGCTCTATTTAAGTTAGTTACAACTAAAAATGATCTCTGACATCTTGAATTAATTTAATTATAGTAATTAATCCTTACATCTTTTTTGGATTCATGGACCTTCTAAAATAGTAATAATAACAATAGTAACAGATAATCCAGGATTCAGTCTATTTGTATCACTGCAGGTTTTTCAGACTCTTGCTTGTCTTCATCTCGAACATTGCCTTTCCCCATGAAGGTGACTTTATCTCCTTTCACACTGCTTTGTTCCCAGCATTCCCCAGGCAACAGTCCTGTTCAAGTATTTCTGAGTACTACCACCAGTGTGTTTCCCAGAATTCTCTTTTGTGTCTCACTGCACAAATGTTCTTGTGAAACCAAATATTTCAGAAGGTTCACTTACAATGGTTTATGAAGTGTCTGAGAAATGTAGATCACTTGTTCCATGATTCACTGGGGAGGTCAGCCATTCACTGTTTATAAGCTGGAGAGAGAGTCTGTTATTACATATTGGTTACCCGCTTGCTCCTCACAGAGAGGCCGCCTTATTAGCTCAAACTGGTGTGTGCTAGGTTCCTCTGGTGCAAAGACATCTGGCCTCTCTGGGGTGGCGCAGGCATCTCAGGGGACAGCTGTGGCTCGCAGCTCCCCATTCCCAACCTCATGTCCTCATGGTCTTCCAATGGCAAAAAGAAGACATTCCAGCCAAACATATCAAGTGATTTGAATATTTGCCATAACTATGAAAAGAAATTAGACTGGAATTGTTACTACTGGTCTCCACTAACTTCCACTGGAGGTTCCACTGGAAGATCTGGCATTAACTTGAGGTATGTTGGTGATCACTATGAATCCTTAAGTTAATGACTTTCTTGGCCAGTTTCAGACCCAAAAGTAGAGTTAATGTGTTTTTTTCCATAGCGGAGACACTTTTTTTCTGCAGGGGAACAGTAAATAGAGCAGAATCACAAATATTGTAAAATAACTTGCTCAGTTTTCTTTGAATGAAAGTGCTTGGAGGGCAAATGACACAAATGAAAAGAACTGAAACATGCAAAACATTGCATCTGAACTTGACAAAGGTGTGCAGCTCTGGGATTGATTTGCTCTAGGAGGCCAGTAAATAAACTTGGGTAACCGGGTGCACTGGGTTGTTAGAGAGAACTGGAAAGCACTGGGCAGAAGATCTTCCATTGAATATGCTTTGGAAACACTTATTTGTACCAACAGTTACTCTTTCTCTAAGGGACTGGGGAAAGGTGTCTATTTCTGTGTGTAGAGGGGGAAATAAAGACTAGAGAGAACTAGGCCAGGACAGGGTAATGAAAATGCCTCCATGGGAGGAGAACGGTGCCTGGCCCTCAGGACCCTGAGGGTAATTTTGTGCTACCAGGTGAGGGTTGTCACAGGGCCTTTGAGCTGAAATTACTATTCTTACTTTAAATTGGCCCCTTTGCCTCAAAGGGAGTTCAATTAAATTAAATTCTCCCAATGCTTCCTGAGTACTTGCTCCCCAAGGGATCCCTCAAGAGACCATTTGACGTTCCCAGGGCTTCCTTCTATAACAGGCCAGTGCGTTTTCATGATTTTTCCTCAGTTTGAAGCTCCTGAGAACTTTCCTTCATTCTCTTTGACGAGTTTTTAGTATTAGCACAGTAACAAAGTGGGATACAAGTTTCCCATGAGATGAAGGATATTCTAAGAGAATTTAGCTGCTTGCATAATTCATGTCAATCCTCTTCGATGTCCCTTTTAGGCCATTACTGCTGTTCTGCCAGCCAGGAAAGAAAGCAGCCTCTGTCTGCAGGAGAGGACAGCGAGAGACTGAAGTAGGAGATTCTGCTACCAAGATGGTTCTTAAAATGGTATTTGCCTCATTTTGAAAAACTTTATAGATAGTAAGTCTGGGTACTTTATGCATCGTAAGTCTTTAGTAAAGATTTTTAGTTTATTTACTAAGGAATCCTACCTTTGAATCGAAACTCAGGTGAAATCGAGGAACCCTTGACTTCATAATTAAATACATGGTGAATGAAGTCATTATAGCCAGTCCTTTAATTTCGGGTACAAGGCCGTTCTCCCAAACTTAAAAATTTTATAGGAATCTTATTCTCACCTTGCCTTTAGACAAAAGATACAGCGCCAGTATATCATAAATGCTTTTTTGTTTTCTTTTCATTCATAAGTCAGTGAACATCTCATCAAAACTAGACATTCACAGTTTTTGCCATGACTAGCGACTTACATATTTGTTCCAAACATATTGATTATAAGACCTACTTTTTATTGTTTATAAACTGATCTATCAACTTTTATATTATTATTTTCCAATTAATTTATAAAATAAGGTCTGATACAATAAACTATTTTAGAAATTTAATCCGCCCTGCTGCACATACACATTACAAGGAGTCCAACTCTACCTGCTGGCTGGAAGGCAGTGACCCCATGCAAGAGCTCAAAATGTTTGTTCCTCAGCTGAGTCTACAACAGTCTAAAAGCAACTACCACGTGTAGATTGGGGAAGAATTGGATGTTGCCAGAAAAAGGTGTCAGGACAGTCTTCCAGCTGGGACAAGGGACAGAAAACATATCTGTATGTTACCTTTTATGTACTAGACACTCCTACACTATTGACATTTCTAACTCACAAAAACCAGGAGAGAGATTATTTTTTCCACTTTTTAAATGAGAAAATTTAGGCTCAGTGATGTTAAATAACTTGCCCAATGTCATTTAACAAATACCGTAAATGCATGGCTAATCCAGAATTAGAACTCAGAAATATTTAGGTTGAGAAATTGTGCTCCTCCCAAGCAAAAGCATAGTACTCAAAGCAACGCTTCCTCCTTAAATGACACTACTATTAGAAAATGTGCTGCTAAGCTGCCACTGTTGTTATTGTTTCCATTATTATTAATATTGCTATTATTTGGATAACTATACTGAGGAACTTGAGGTAGACCAGTTACTCTGTCTCTCTACATTAAAACAACAACAACAACCCTGGCAGATCTGATCATAAACATAAACTATTGGAAGATGCACAGGCCTTATGTCAAAGGTTAGCCGTCCTGGCCTTTGTAATACTTTTTTGACTGGATTCACTGGCTTCGAATCTGATCTCCTTTAGTAAATTGTCAGAGGCTACATACAGCAACATGAAGTACATATGAAAGGAAAAAAAATCAAAGAAAGAAACAAGGTATTTCACACGAAGGGCAATTTTTGGAAACTCATATATGAAGAAGCATAAGCCAACCAAGCTATTTCTGTGTTAATCAGTTGTTCTTCTTGTGAAGGCATTTGGCTGATGAATCATCTCAGTAATGCTGATGAATCATCTTTTAAAAATCAGAAATGTGCTGAGATAGCTTTATAGCTGAACATATGTGGTCAAACATGGTTCCAATTCTAGTTGACTCAGAGAGATTCTGTTTGACCGGTTGTTACAAATAAGAGCACTTTATATGAACACTTAGAGCAAATCTTGATCCTCTAAGTCCCCATCTGCTTGATTAGTTAGAAATCTAGTCTTTTCTTAGGGTTCACCTCCACAAACCTTTGCAAGAGTCCCTGGGTCTTATGTGTGTCTGTGAATTAGTTTCCTTTGCCATCTGTTGGGGAGATGGACAATCCCAACTTACTTTTTTTTTTTTAATGTATCTTTATTGATTTCAGAGAGAGGAAGGGAGAGGAAAAGAGAGAGATAGAAACACCAACTATGAGAGAGTTGTCATTGATCGGCTGCCTCCTGCACGACCCAAAGTGAAGATCCAGCCCGCAACCCGAGCATGCGCCCTGACCTGGAATCGAACCACGATCTCCTGGATCCTAGGTCAATGCTCAGTCGCTGAGCCATGCCTGGCCGGGCCCAACTTACTTTTAAGGTCCGACTCCATAGGGCAAGATGCTAATTGTGGGAAATTTCCCATTGTTCTCAGCATATTTTTTTTAACTACATGCAGTAAATTGTACAAATCTTAAGTGTACAGATTAGTGAATGAATGAATCTATTCTATGAGATAAGGCACCAAAGATCTCCATTAAAGTACCCAATTTATCTATGAGGCAATCACTTGAAGAAATGGATGAAAGGATGGATAGACTTTGATGAAGCTTAAGATCAGAGAGTTTAGAGTTATAGTGAAGATCCTAGGATAACCAGGTATCAACAAGAGTGTTCTTGAGAAAGAGAGTAAGCCAGGGAAAACGGATGGAAGAGCCACGTGGCACCCACTTTTGAATAGACTTGGTTTCATGAATGCAATAATTCATTTTAAAAACTGGGATTAAAACGCTGTTCAATATTTCTGTATATATACATATACATATGTATATGTATATGTATATATATATTTATTTTATTTTTTTATTGATTCAGAGAGAGGAAGGGAGAGGGAGAGAGAGAGTTGAAACATCACTGATGAGAAAGCCATCATTGATCGGCTGCCTCCTGCACGCCCCCTACTGGGGATCAAGCCCACAACCGGGGCATGTGCACTGACCGGGAATCGAACCCCGATCTCCTGGATCCTAGGTCAATGCTCAACCGCTGAGCCACGCTGGCCGGGCTTCTGTATATTTTTAATAATTAATTTTTAAGTATACAAGCACTAAATGATCTTTTGGGTTGCTTCTGTATAGGAGATGATGATAGTAACTCTGATATCTAATACAGAACACTGTCCCTACAGGGCTCTGCTAAATCCTTTACACGAGGTCCTTTTAAAGATAACTCTTTGATTGAAGAAAACCTCACCAAAGATTTTGACTAGTGTGGAGCTGAGAGAGAAGCTTGAGTTTTAAAGCTTTAAAGTTCAATCATTCTTTTTTCTAGTTAAAAAAAAAAAATGTTTCAATCTAATAAGCCTAGATGTTTATCAGAAAACTAGAAGGGCAGGAGCACACTCTGCTGCAAAGCATGTTATTTGTGGAAAGCAAACATATTGGCACTCAGGTTAAAAATTTAGTAAAGTTCTGTTTACAAAAAGATATAATGACACAGAAAAAAGCTTAATGACATCATGCTAAAATTGTCAAAATGCCCGAGTTTGAATTCCGGTTCTGTCACGTTGCAGCTGTGAGATTTTTGACTAAGTTACTTGACCTTGCTCAGCTTTCTCATTAGTAAAATGCAGGTAATAGAAGTGTCATTAGTCTTACCTGAGATAATACAGTTGAAGTGCTCAGCCCTGCACCTGGCACATGGTAAGTACTGTATAAATATCAGCTATTGTTATTACCATATCATCATCTGTGGGTACAGAAAACACAAAACTATTCATTAAAAAGATAAGAAGAAAATGCACATTTTGGAACAAACCAAAGAACTACTAAAAGTAGTGAAAAAGAAATTTACAAGAAAGTAAGGTAGACCTTTACAATTTGAAGATATAAGTATCAGTTTATAGCTAAACTAAACCTCAAATGCCTTACATTTAGCGACATCTGCTGGGAGAAAAGTGAATTCTTCAACTCATATGCTAAATACCTATCAATGCATTCAAGTTAATAATTTATTGAGCATGAATTTGGCATCAGATGCTTTTCTAGATCCTGTGGACAAGGTGATTAATTCCCACACTCAAGTAGATACTAGCTTTTCATCTATAATCACCTGTGCCTGAGACCAAAAAAAAGGCATTATCACCACGGACCTTTCAATTCTATTCAGAAAATGAGATCTACCACCAAGAAGAAAGTAAATGGCAATACAAGGCTGGTCTATAAATCAAATACAAAAATGAAAACTATCAATAGTTGAGCTATAGGAGTGTTGGAAGAGATAGGATGAGACCAATTAATAGAACACTTGGGAAGTCATTCAAAGGAGTGGGTAGAATTTCATTTAATGACATGGGACAGAGGGGGCACTGTGTGTTTTTAGCAGAGAAGTGATAATAAAATTAGTATGCTAGGAAAATGAACCTTCTGGTAATGTATAGGATGGATTGGTTTGAGGATGGACTGAAGTTCTCCCTGGTGCAATTAGGGGAGGCTGTTAATTATACTGTTCCAATTCACGAGGGACAGAGGCACATTCAGGGCATCTCAGTTTCCAGGGCTTGTGGTTAAGGACACATTGAGAAGAGAGGGAGACAGGAAGCCCTGTGAGCAGCTGCACAGCCTGGTCTCTGGAGAGAGAGGCCCTCACTGAGCACAACGGGGCTCTAGTGGTCTGCCAGCCTCCCTGGAGCCCAGCTGCAGCTCCAGGTGATGTCCCTTCAGAAGCCTGTGTCAGTTGCTCCTGGCCCCAGGGTTTTGCTTCAGCAGCTCCTCCTCTGGTAGCTTCTCCTGCTCCTGTGGTTAATGGCTAGCCCTGCATTCTCCGCTACAGCACAAGTCTTGTTTATCCTTGGATTCTATGCCTCTTGCTTTCTGCTTACAGCAATTCTTTGTGTGTTTCTCTTCTGTGTCACTGTGTTTATATCTGAATGTATCCCATTCAGAAGCCTCAGTGAGGGTCTCTGATCGGCTGAGCATGTCACCATCTATTGTAGAGCACTCCTGCTTGGGCAGAGCTCTGGTTCCAAACAATTTGAGAGATTATTGGCTAGATAATAAATAGCTGTTTTATGTTAGATACTGATTCCTGGTATAGAGAACATACAAAGCTGGGGATGTGTTAAAAATCTTTAGCTGTTTGCCTTAAGTGAGCTCCTGTTTGATGGAACTCTAAACCATACCATTTCACGTTGCATTAATTCATTTTTACTTAAGACTTTAGTTATATTACTTTATTCATTTATTCTATATTTATAAGGTTTTCATATTTTGGGGTCTTAGCAATTTCATACTCACCACATAATTAATAGCACCTAAAATAATCAAATATGTCATCTTTGAATATGAACACTTTCTTTATAAAACAATAAAATAATGATAATTATAACTGATTGAGTTCCTACTAAATTGTGTTTTACATGTATTTATCTCTCATTGAATTGTCACAGGTAGGTATGATAAACCTCATTTTGCAGATGAAGAAAGTGAGTCTTCATGAGATTGAATGATTTGCTTAAGGTCATAGGACTGGTCTACAGTGGCATGTATGGAGTGTCTATGCCCAGGAAAGCCTGTTCAAGTCTCAGGGTCTGAGGTTTTTATGGAGTGCTGATCACGTAGACATATCCTGCTATTAACAGCCATGGTAACTGAAAGTCAGACTCCAACAGTGAAAATAGGTGCACCTTATTAACCTTGATGTTTGTGCAAAGCAATCTGACAAGTTGGTAGAGCATGGTCCGTTGCTCCAGAGCAAGCAACAAAATCATCAATCACTGACATAAAGAACATTCTGAGGGCCACATTCCCAGGGGTTGGCCAAGGGTCAGTAACGGTTCCTGTTTCTATTGAAGGCATGTAAAGAATAAGACACCAGATCTATGTTAAGTCTTCATATATAAATATATAACAATGCTGGAAAAGTAAAGAGAAAAACAATAGATTTCAATAGAAGATATTTTAAAATTATTAATTTTAGGCTACAATGAAATGATGGGGTGTATACAAAAGCACTTTTAATAAACATATGTTTGAAAATCTTATCTAAAACACAATTGGAAAGTCAACACAAAAACTCAAATAGTGGCAATATAAGATGATCTTTTAGAAATTATCAGTGCATTAATAGATTCTAGCATAAAAGCAAAAAGTATACTTTTGAAAAATAAATGTTATAAATTTATTTAACCTATATTAATTTGACAAAATATTTTAAGTTAAATTAGTATTATAAGCAAAAGGAGGTGAGAAACAAAATTCAATGTACATAAAGCCTTCGAAATCATCAGAAGTACTAAGAAAGTTCTGAAGAAAAAGAAATTGTTTTATGGAAAATGTATAATTGATACTAAATAAATGGCAGAGTGCATTGATATTAATACCAACTTATCTACATAGAAAACACTAGAAATATTTAAAAGATTTATCTCAACTATAAATCACAAAATTGATTGCATCTATGAGCCAAAATTAAACTTCAAAATCAATCTTTTCCTGTATAAGATATAATAGCACTATTTTTATAAACTTTATTGATTGATTTATTTTAATCCTCACCTGAGGATATTTTTTCCATTGCTTTTCATAGAGAGTGGAAGGGAGAGAGAGAAAGAGAAGCATGGATGTGAGAGACACATCAATTGGTTGCCTCCCACAGGCACCCCAACTGGGGCCGGGGACTGAGCCTGCAACCGGGGTGCGTGCCCTTGGTCAGGACTCGAACTTGAGACCCTCCAGTCCGCGGGCCGATGCTCTAACCACCGAGCCAAACCTGCTAGGGCTAACAGTACTATTTTTAAAAGAAAGAGTCACTATATTGAAAGAACATTATGGCCTTTCTAATGGCAGATGACCAAAGTAATTTGCAGAACGATTGTAACTATGAAACATTTCCAATTAAAATGAAATGCTGACCACAGTAATGAATGTGATTTTGATGAGCAGCAGCATATAAGTTTTTTCTTAAAATCTATTTCAAGTCCCATTGTAATACAGCACAGTTTCAGGAATAATTTCTCTGATGCATTTGTGAAAATTTCTTGTTAGTATTACAGAGTGTATGTAACTTTGCCAAAATTGGTCAGCGGTGAAGAATGTTCCCCCTCAAAATTAAAATTTATCAAAAGTGACACAATGTCTACAATGTCGCATGAATGTCTAATCTAGGGACCATTTCTGTGGAAAAAAGATATTAGAGCAAGTAAATGTTGAAACTATCAAAATGAATTTTCTTTCTATGAAAGAAATATGTGTGTTAATTTTATAACAAATTATTTATATTCTAGTGACTTTGAGTCCCTCATTATTGCAAATAAAATTTGGTTATGTTAATTGACTTGATTAACATAAAACACACAGAATGACTTCAATTTTTTTGGTAATTATCGCCTTTTTCTCCACCCTCCCACCTCTACCACCATGCCCATATCTGTGGCAACTCCAGCTTAATTCTTTGATGGGCTTAATCATGCAAACAAGACAAGGTAGGGTTTTCTTCAACAAAATTCCTAGAAAATAAAAAAGCTGAAGAATAATTTTGTGTTTGAGAGCTGAAGAACATATCCCCTAAAATCAGAGCCTTGACTTTTTCCCCAAAAAATTGTCAACAGGGATAGGAAAGTAGTTTCTTCTTTCTATTCTGGTAAAGAAAGTACTACAGATTATCCTTCAACAAAACATTTAGCTCCTCTCCCTACCAAAAATACCATCAAAATGACAGAAAAGACATAAGAATGTGACAGATGAAGAAGGGGAACAACAATGGAACAGAAATTCCTAAGAATTTCTAAAAGCCAGATACCAGATGGGCTTTTACTGATGAATCACTTAGTAAAGAGAAGCCACAGACCAAAATAGTTGTAGCTGTGAGAGACGTCTACAGAGACTGGAGCTATTTTCCTAATAGCGCCCTGGGGAACCCGCAGATCCCTGCCTCTGGGCCGGTTGAGGTAGAGCCACAAGGTCAGGAATGAGACTGGCTCGGTGCAGTCACCTCATCTCACTTGCCCACTACCTCAGGAGACCAAATATACAATGGACCACGGCCAAATCATGGTTTAAGAAAGAATTCTAACCCACAACCTGCAGCAACCTGCCCAAGAAGCCAAACCCTTATTTATAGTAACTAGCCCAGGAAGCCAGCCAGCTAGAAGTCAGAGCTGGAGGAAGTGGGACTGCTAACTCCAGTAATAGTCCAGGAAGCTAAACAAGTTCTGTAACATGTTGGCTTCAAATGGCCAGGACTTAAATAAAAACTGACAGCTTCCCTAATTTTTGTTCCTGCTTTTAACTTAGGAGCAACCAGAGAAAGCCAAATATGCACCTCCAACCAATCACACAGGATGCCCCATTTCTTGTTAGCCCCCCTAGGGCTTCTTAACTCCAAGATCCCCGAGTCGGGGCACACCTGGAGCCCTCTCTTCTTCCCACTGTAAAGCTTTCCCAAGCCTCTGCCTGCCGTAAGTCCTGCCCAAGCAAGGGTGACCATGGCTGGCTGCCTTGAGGCTCTGAATAGAAGCCTTTGCTTTTCTCTTTCAGTTGGTCTTCATTCCTACAACCCCAAAAACCTCTCCCAAATAAGTAAGTGCCTGCCCCACAGAGCTCCACGGGAGGCTAAGAGCTGTAGAGGGAAGCCCAATTTAACTTCCAACTCTACCACGGGCCCAGCGGGAACACAAGTAAAGATTGCTTCATCCAATAATGGATTGCAGAGAAATCTTTCTTTGGCAACTGTGAAGGCTTCATCCCACCAGCTAATTATCCATGAAGGCGTCATAAAGGTGCTTCTGGCTGTCTGCCCAGCCTGCCCATCACCTACACAGCCCCGGAGCTGGGCCTTCCATTAAGGCATTGAATGGTCTGTAGTTCCATTTTAAATACTTCAGCTTGGGCAGTGTTGTGTATGTATGAAGTATGAACACTTCAGGATAGGTTACTTGACATTTGAAGTGTATTTTATTTTCTCTAATCAAGAAGGCACACTCCTTAAGTAGTTAGTTCACATTTGAAACACTGCTCAGGCAACCTCACTTCACACACTGCTGCTACAGGCTTCAGCTGTTTCCATCTGCTTTATAAGGACTGTTCATCAGCATGAGAGCTGTTAGAATTAGTTTTGTATTGTTAAAATAAAATCTCAAGTTATGTGGTTTGCTTGGAAATATTGTACAGGAGCGTTTGCCCTTGCATCACTTGGGATATAAGACTCTGATGAGGACAGCTGACTATGCCCTATAGAACTCTAATTCCAGGGCGCCAAACAAGACCTGGCCACACCAGTTCATAAAGTCACCTGCTCTGACTACATTAGCTAACTCCTGCTGCCAGAATGTTGTCACACTTAGTGACCCTTTTGTGCGAGGTAATCACTGAGCTTTCAAAAACCGACTGCATAGCTGTTGCTGTGCGGGCCTGCTAAAAGCTCTTTGTGTGGTATCATTCAACCCAAGCCTTGCTTTCATGGTAACATATAGTGCTGGTAAGGTTGTGTAGTGACCCTCTAACGCTCTCTACTGTTTGCTCCTGGAGACTACTGACATGTCCCCAGAAGGACCTATCTCAAATGGGCAGAGTAACTTACCTCAGTTTAAATCAAGGGGAAAGGACTGTTTTGGAAACATATCTATAAAATGTCTGAGAAAATCTATGCCACTTACCAATAGTGATCAGCAAATTTCTTCCTTTATGAAAATTAATAGATAACCAAGGTCATCAGGCAGGTGAAGAAAACACTTAGGATTTTGGGGGCTTTTACTGTAAGAATTAAATCAGACAACGTGTGTGAAGTGCTTAGTGTAGTATCTGTCATTTGGTAAGTTCTCTAAATGGTAATTATTACTTCTAATAATTAAGTGTAATGTCTATGAAATAGTCAACAGAGACCCTGAAATTTTATTTACTCAATAATTCTCACATAAATTCAACAACTTTTTAAAAATTCCTCCTATATGGTAGACACTGGGGGTATCGAAGGTAAACAAGAGAAAGGCCCTGCTTTGCAGAAGTGTACATCTTAGGGTGGAGACACACTACCAACAAATAGACAACAACAGGGAGTGATTCATGCTCCAAATTAACATAGAGCTGATTCAGGGATGGCAGTAATGAGACCAGGTAATAAGCATGCTAAGAGGAGGCCTTGCTCAGAAGTCACACGTGCGCAGGGGTGTGAATGATGTGAGGGAGCACACCACGGCAGCATCTGGGGGAAGAGTACTTCAGTGGACTCAAGAGCGAGTGCAAAGGCTCTGAGGTGGGATGAATTCAGAGTGTTCAGGAAGAGCTAGAAGGCTGGTGAGGCCCAGGCACAGTGCAGGAGAAGGAATCTGGAAGGAAATGAGTGAGGTCATCCATTGCCAATTTCTACAGGACCCAGAGGCCCTGGTAAGGAGTTTGAATTGCATCCTAAATATGATGGGAGGACACTGAAGAGGTAGAGCAGAGAAAGGCCATAATCTGGTTCACATTTTTAAAAGATCAATTCAAAGGCACTTCAGTAGTCCAGGGAGAGAAGATGGCAGCTTGACCTGGGGTCTTGGCACTGAGGTTAAAAAAGGTCAGATTAGGGGATGCATTTTGAAGGTAGAGCTGATGAGTCTTTTATGGACTGAATTTGAGATGCGAGACAAAAAGAGAAATTAAAGACATCTCTAAGACTTTGGACCTGAGCAATGAGATGAAAGATGGGTGTCATTTGTGAAGGTGGGGTGAGAACAACGTAGAGCTGGGGTAGAACAGGGGGCTGTGTGGTGGCCCAAAAGCCAGGCGTGGTTGTGTTGTGAGAGCTTTCTTCAATTAATATAAAAGTCCTGATGCAAGAAAAGGGACCATTCAGATTTAACAAGAGTAGGATTCATAAAAAGAGACAATGAGGAAGTCAAATGACCAGAGACTTGGACCCTCGGAGACTGAGGCAGAAACATCGAGTAGCAGTTTTCTTAAGTTTCTGATGATGAGGAGCATGGGTTATTATTTAACTGCACTGTGTGTTAATTGTAATTTATAAACTATGTATATGACTGGGTCACAGATATTACGATTGCAGCAACCTCCCCCCTCCTCCCCATGACCTCCTGAGGGGGACTCTGAGGGGCCTGCTGTACTCTTGGGCTTTTTTTTTTTTTTATATTGATCAAAAAAAAATCAATGAAGAGAAAATTTGGCAGGAGCTGAGAAAAGAGAGGTAAATTTACACTGGAAAGGGCATGAGCCTACAGAATAAATCTTAAAGTGGAGAAAAGGGGACAAGGTGGCTGATGGGAGACAAGCAGCAGCATGGGAATGTCACAGTAGCCCTCAATGAATTTCTTATCTGAGATTGTGTGGAATGCTCAGCTATTTGTCTTCTGTGTTCTAGAAGCTGTTCTTAGTGAGTATATGCTGCATTTCCAAAAGCAGGATTCAATTTTTACTTGTTCATAGTTATCTTTTTCAAATTTTGTCACCGTAATAAACTGGGTTTATAGAAAAAATGTAAAAATTCAAAATAAAACTAATGCTGCTTATAAAAAAAAAAAAGAGGTTGTAAACTGAAATGACTCTCAAATATATTTAAGACAATGATTAATTTCAAGTGATGAAAATAAAACTTCAGTAAAATTTTAGGCTTTCCATTATGTTCTGCTATTGTAGGACTGTTGGAACAAACAAATGAGAAATATCTTAGTAATTAGGGATGTTCTTAGAAAATAATCGAGAAGCTTTTGTTCAAGTTTGCCTTAAGAAGAAAGTAACAATAATAGCTAATAGTCACTGAGCAGAGGTTATATGCCAGGCACTGTTCCAAGTTTGTCCATTTTATGGATGAGAAAGCAAAGGCCCAGAAAGCTGTAAGTAACTTGCCAAAGTCATACAAGTAGGAAAGAGCGCAGCCATAAAAACCAGTGTTCTTAGTCACAACCCCAAATTGTGAAATTTGTTCAGGAACTAGAAGAAACCCTCTTCTTCCATCCGTGCCAGTTTGAATAAAATTCATAAAACAGGCCAAAGCAAAAGGAAAAACAAACCCTTCACTATGTATCAACCAAAATTTCATTTTGTAAGATACTGTAGCAACGTGACCAATAGATGGCAATGTTGGTTCGGAGGTCTGAGCACCCTACAGAGACCCTTACAGAAAGTTCTGGCCCTGAAGCAACAGCAGATCTTTATGGCTTTTTCAAAGAGGATTTTTGCTCTTGTTTACATGGTGATGCTGTTGCTTTCTTCCTTTATAATTTCTTTCTAACCTTCAAACATTAAATTAAGATTGGGAGCAAAGAAAAATTCTAGAAAGCTTAAGGTTTCACGAGATTTCACAATATTCTGGTTGGATACACTCAATGACAGAAACAGTACATACATGAAAACAGAAATTATGTTTTTTATATGTCATTTCAAAAACTCAAAACATTCATTTTTATCTTTATTTACTTGAAAAGAGAAGCAAAACATATTTTGCCCGTGATTGAAGAACTATAAAATCATAGAATTTAAAAGCTAGAAGGCAATTAAATTTTAAGTTCTTTATTATATTTCACACTCACTGAGTTGAAACACTGTAAAATAAGATAAATAAGATCTTTAATAGAAAATTCTTTAAATCATTTGTCTTATGTGATGTAAATATTTTTATAAATATTTACTTGCCTAATTTTTTCCAAGGCACTTGGTTGCATTATTCAATTTGTTTTCCACTAATAGTAGCAAAAATCACTTTCGTAATGAATTCATATCAAATTGCCATAAATGCTGAATATTTCAGGGAGTCACTGTGCCAAAATTAAAGGAAACTTCTCTAAAGCAGCTTTATTTTAAGGTTCAAGTACTAATTTATATGGAATCACCTGTTGTTAATGCCTGTCACAATACTAATCATGAACAAGTTTAGACAAGAAATACCTTATTTTACTTAGGATTAATTTCTTTTTAGCTGGTTCTACCTCTTTTGAGGTTAATCATTCTAGGGTTCTCATTACCTGTGTTGGTACCACCAAGTGATAAATTTGCATAGTGAATTTTCAGTTTCTGATACAGATAATAAGAACCTGTGGTTGATCTTCCAAAGTGGATGGTGGAGAAATTAGGATTTACTGTGAACCTAATTTATTCATTCACTACTTCATTCAATCATTCATTCATTCATTCAAAAAATACATACCAAGCACTGAGATACTAAGGCTAGAGGATTGAAAAAACTATTAAACCCCTGCCATTAAGGAACTTATATTCTGAGTAGCTTACAATGAAAACTAATATTTAACTATAAGATATACTTGCTGTTATAGTAACATCATGATGACTATTTAAAACAATACTCTTTAAATCTTCACAATAAACTTATTTGTTATCACTAATTTACATCAAGTGAACAGTGAATTGGCTTAGTATCTGAGCAGCAAGATATTATGACCTTGGAAGTGAGTATGAAATTTCCTTCTCAGTTGTCAAGAAATACCAATTGTGTAATTAGGAATTATCTATGGTTTAGATCAAACTGATTTACTCATCGAAGAAAATTCATTGAACATCTACTATGTGCAGATCCTATGTTATAAATTAGTGAAGAAATGTAAAATTAGTCTCTACCCATATGGAACATACACTCCAATGATATCACTGTTTATTTTTATTCCTTAATTTAATGTCCCATTTACTGTGGAGACTCTGATACATCTCTCTTCTTATTATTAAAATTCTTAGGAAAGGAGAAATATATGTGAAAGCATATAACACTGGAAATTAAGACTCTATGACAAATATCCCTTAACTTCAATAAATAACCTGGATTGAAACACCTAGCCCGTGCTATGACACAGGAAACGGAACAAACCTAATACCTCCCAAAACATCTGTCCCTGGCCGAGGAATGTAAGGCCTGAACTGAAAACAAAACAAAACAAAACAAAACCAGACATTGCCCCTTCTCCTTTGTGGCTGTTGTCTTTTTAGACTGCCAAATCGCCATCCCCACCTCCACCCTCCCTGTCCATATTCCTTTTAGTGCCTTTCTTCTTATATCCATTTAGGGACTGCAACTGGAGAGAAATAGACAAGACGGAGGGAGTGCACTGAACCTGGGGATGTGTAATTTCCATAACTAAAGTGTTGTGGACAGAGAGTGCCAGCTCTGGAGGGAACCATTTTTCATATTCTCTTTGTGATCAAAGTCAGGAAACTGGTAGAAGGGGTAGAATAAAATCCCATGGGTTTCACAGAAGAAAGCTAGATCAATGTAATTTGTTAGCTGCTAGAATTTGGGCTAGATGTAACCTATTAAATAGTTATAGATCTAAAGAGAAAATTTAGCCAGCATTCAGTCGTCAGAAAGTGAAACCAAGGGTATCCATCCACCCCACTTGGCAAATTCTGGATCTGGATCATGGGACTATAAACACACAGGCAAAGAAATGAGAAAACTAGGTATATCCATTACCTGTTAATGCATAACAAGCAACCACAAAATCTTAGTGACATACAACAGTAAGTATTTATGTTCATGGACCTGCGGATCAGCTAAGGTTTGGCTGATCTAGGCTGGACTTGATTGAACATATTCCTCCATAGAGGTGAATATTTTTTAGCAATACTCTAATCTATACACACAAACAAAAGCATGGAGCTTTTGAAAATGTATTATAGAACAAGAGAAGAGACTCCTAATATCAAAGACAAGAAGAAGAAACCTCTAAAAGTGATTTATGAAAAAAGATCCAAGATGGTGGCGGATTGAGTGGAAACTACACTGACACTCTCCTGGGACCAGTCTAGATTTACAACTAAAGAGAAAAACCATCCTGAAAACCATCTTGAAGACCAACTGAAGACAAGCTGGAGAGCACCCTCATAACCAAGGAGGAAAAGTGGAGACCACACAGAGACTGGTAGGAAGTGCAGACACGAGAGAGCTGGCTAAGCTCCCACAGGCAGCAGCTAAAGGTCCACAGGGATATTTCAGCTGTGGGGGTTCCCACTCAGGACTCTGGGGCCTAAACCCCAGGTGAGGCTCCCCAGCCCAGAGCACCAGGACTGAGAAAGGTGCCCACATAACATCTGGCTGTGAAAAGCAGCAGGGTTTCTGTCTGCCAGGGAGAGGCAACTGGAACTGCCAGCACTCTCTTAATGAGCCAACGCACAGTTTCCTGTGCAGCCACTCACCTTGGGTGCCAGTGGAGGGGGAGTGGAGTGGACTGGAGCTGTGTGGGGAGAGTCTGGGGAGAGTCATTCCCCCAGGCTGTGGGGGACATCTTTCTTGGGAGGCAAACTTTCGGCTTTTGCCTGAGGGGGGAAGCAGTTGGCCCCACCCTGCTGGAGAGCCTCTTGCCCTGCCCAGAGGAGTTTCTACAGCCTGAAGCTTGTTAAGAGACTGAAAACAACCAGTGCCCCATCCTGTGGAGCTTCTACAGCCTGAGGCTCATTAAGAGCATCAGATTAACAAGTCTGCAAACTGAGGCAAAGAGAGAATCTTAAAGGAAGCTGGAGAAAAGCAATCTGTTACCTACAGAAGGCTGTCATCTGACTTCTCATCAGAAACTCTACAGGCCAGAAGGGAATGGCATGAGTTATTCAAGGTAATGCAAAAGAAGGATGTGAAACCAAGACTACTCTATCCAGCAAGATTATCAATAAAGCTGTATGGTGAAATAAAGAGCTTCCCAGATAAAAAAGGTTAAAAGACTTTATCACCACAAAACCAACATTACAGGAAATGTTAAAGGGACTGCTATAATTAGAAGTAGAAATAAAGAGAATGAGAAACAGCTATAAAGAAACAAAATGTCAGTTGGTAAGTATCTTTCAATAATAACCTTAAATGTAAATGGATTAAATGCCCCAATAAAGATATATAGGGTGGCTGAATGGATAAGAAAACATGACCCAATATATGCTGTCTACGTACATAAAAATCCTGGAAGAAAACAGGCAGTAAAATCTCAGACATCTCTCATAGCAATATGTTTGCTGATACATCTCTTAGGGCAAGAGAAATTAAGGAGAAAATAAACAAATGGGACTGCATCAAAATAAAAAGCTTCTGCACAGCAAAGGAAACCATCAACAAAACAAAAAGGGAGCCCAGCGTATGGGAGAACATATTTGCCAACCATACATCGGATAAAGGGTTAATATCCAAAATATATAAGGAACTTATACAACTTAACAAAAGGAAGACAAACAATCTAATTTAAAAAATGGGAAATGGACCTAAATAGACACTTCTCCAAAGAGGGCATACAAATGGCTAAGAGACATGAAAAAATGCTCAATGTCTCTAATCATCAGAGAGATGTAAATTAAAACCACAATGAGGTATCACTTTACTCCTGTCAGAATGGCTACCATCGACAAGTCAATGAACTACAAGTGCTAGCGAGGGTGTGGAGAAAAGGGTACCCTAGTACACTGCTGGTGGGAATGTAGACTGGTGCAACCACTATGGAAAGCAATATGGAGTTTCCTCAAAAGATTAAAAATTGACCTGCCATTTGACCCAGTGATCCCACTTCTAGGAATATATCCTAAGGAACCCCAAACACCAATCACAAAGAACTTACGCACCCCTATGTTCATAGCAGTGCAGTTTACAATAGCTAAGATTTGGAAACAGCCCAAGTGCCCATCAGTAGATGAGTGGATAGAAAAGCTGTGGCACATTTACACCATGGAATACTATGCAGCTATAAAGAAGAATGACCTTTTAGCCTTTGGCACAGCATGGAGGGAACTAGAGAGTATTATGCTAAGTGAAATAAGCCAGTCAGAGAAAGACAAGCACCACATGATCTCACTTATATGTGGAATATAATAAACAAAATAAACCGATGAACAAAGTGGATCCAGAGACATAGAAGCTTGGAACAAACTGAGGGATCTCAGAGGGAAGGCAGGGAGGGGGTGTGGGTGGGGAGAGATTAATCAGGGAACTTGTATGTTTATGGTCATGGCCCATGGACGTGTACATTGGTGTGGGGAGGGCCTGGGGGTGGGATGGATGTGCAGTGGAGGGGATCAATGGGGTTAAAAGGGGGACATCTGTAATGGTCTCAACAATAAAGATAAACATTTAAAAAAAGATTTATTATAGAACTTAGAAGAAAAATGGAAACTTTCAATATGATCAAAATGGCATGGGCTATGTGAAATAAAGCCAGAAAGTTATAGAGAAAAGGCTGAATTTTAAAAAAACAAATGTATGCTAAGAGAATGAAAGTAAGAAGATAGTAAAACATTTTAATGAACCTAAAAATGCAGAAAAAATTAAAAATTTACATTTGAAGTAATAAGGAACAGACTTGATATTGGATAAAATTCAACCAGTGACATGTAGGTGTGCTTTTACAATGTAGAGAAGCTGGTAAAGAATAAACATTCATGATGTGAATTAAAGGTTTCCCTGGTTGAAACAAGAAATAATTATACACATTTGAGAAAAAAAAAGTATTCTGGGTTGTGTCACTGCCCTTCAGCCACCAGGAACATACTTGCAGTTAAACCAGGTTGGTTTTATTGGCATTACAGCAGGGAGAACACACATCATGAAGGACTGTGGCAAGAGGATGTAAGAACAGACATGGGATTCGGGCTTGTTACCTGATTCTGAGGAAAGTTCAATGAAGTAAGGTTTTGCTCTGGATCTGACGCTGTCACCAAAAAAAAGAGGTCATTTTGTGATTGGTTACTCATTAGTTCGTTAGGGCTGCCACAAACTGGGTGGCTTCAACAACAGAAATTTATTTTCTCACAGTTCTGGAGTCTAGAAGTTCAAGGTCAAGGTGTCAGCAGGGCCATGCTCCCTCTAAAGGCACTAGGAAGGCTCTGTTTAAACCTCTCTCCTGGCTTCTAGGTTTTCCTTGGCTTGTGTCAGCACAATGCTAATCCTCACATGGCATTTTCCCCTATGTAGTTGTGTCTGTGTCCAGATTTCCCTTCTCTCTAAGGACACCAGTCACTTTGGATTAAGAGTCCACCCCACTTCCGCATGACCCCGTCTCAATTTAACTATCTCTATGTGCAACAGCCCATTTCCAAACAAGGTCACATTCGGAGGAATTGAGGGCTAAGACTTCAATATATGAATGGAGGGGGGCACAATTCAATCCATAACAGGACTCTTATGGAATCTTATCTAGAAAAAACAGAATGAAGCTGAAGTTGTCAGTAGTAAAGAAGCAGCAGCCACGCCCACTAGCCAGGCTAAGGGGATGTTTGGCAATTTCTGTAGTAACTTGGAGAACGTGTATGTTTTTGTCCGTGCTCAGGCATGAAGCAGAGTGGATTCGTTTCTGTCCGCTCTGTCACAGTCAAGATCACAGACGGCCTTGTCTGGTGGTAATGTTCTGTGAAACTGTTCGTATTCAATAGGAAAGGACAAAGCTCGGCTGTGATTGCCGGCTGTGACTACCAGCAAAACTAAGGCCTGATTGATAGTATCAGGCCAGCTCCCTGCCACCAGGCGGCTGCTTTTCTCCTTCTCGGTCTACCCTTTTGATCGACGGTAGATGAAATTAGGTCACAGGACATTAACGTGTGATTTCCAGATCTTCTCCATGGCCAAAATTTTGCTGATTAGGTGGTTTTGAAGAGAACATAGTCCCTATTTCTATATTTGAACTATTTGAAGATTTCAGATTTAGCTCTTACATAACTCTCCTTTGAGCAGTATGAAGTTTTTGTTCAAAAATATTAAAAAGCCAATTTTACCCTAGTTTAAGAATTGCCAGTAGAAAGTCCAAGTAGAAACTGTACTTTCAAAATATATGAAGTAGTCAACCCCTCTGTTTTATAGAGAGAAAGAAAGGCTGATTCCATTCCATAGCGAGTGAAGGTCAGAGAACTGCGCTTTCAGAAGCCCCATATATTTTTGTTTTATTAAAGAAGTTCTGAATCACTGTGACAATGAGAATTGTTTCTTTTGAGTGTTTCAGCAAGGGTGAAGTTGTAAATGCTAGGTTTGGTCATTGCTGAGAAACTTTTAAATCAAAGCTGTGCAAAGATTTATCAGTAGCCAAAGGATATATAAATCTATTCTAAATCGGGATGAGGCAATGAGTTTTATTTTTTTCACTAAGTGCTGAATCTGCTACTTCATCATGTTTCAGCAATAGATTGGACAAAAATATAATTTCTGACAGAAATTCTCTGGTTTGATCATGAGATACATTAACATGGAATAATGGCAACATTTAAGGATTAAAGAACATTCATAATCAAGACATTGTTTCTAGAGTAAAGTCATTGTTTCGTTGAGTTGTACTTAGTAAACCCTTAAAATATGTACCTAGGTTGGACCTTATTAAACTCTAAAGTCACTTATATTGTATTCCTTTCATATTATTGCTAATTAAAGACCTGGTACCACTTTAGTAAGACGTAGAATGATGGTTTGTCTGTTTAATCAAACCACCCCCTTTCACTCCTTCTTCCCCATTCCTCTAAGAAGATTTTGTAAAAGAAAACAAACTGCTTTTTAATCTTCAGCTATATACTTCTGTGGCTAATAATTTTAATTCCAAAACACAAAGCAAGAGTCTGTAAATCCTATCCTTAACCACCCCCTTCCTTTCAAGGCAAACCTTAAACATTTTATCAGCATTTGGTATATGATCTCAAAACTGATAGATTCATTTCACCATTGGTCTAAATTAAATACAATAGAGATAGTTAATATTCTGCAGTTAAAGTCTTACAATCATAATGCAGTCTAAATGTCAACATAAGCAGTTTTGTGCTTGATGTTTTGGATATGGAGGATACTGCTGAGTAGTATGATGTAGCTGAAAAAACGCATCCTTGGTTCAGATTAGGCTTTTATTCTTCGTGGGCTCTATGGACTTAAATAATTTTTCAGATAACCAGGTTTCTCATCTATAAAGTGGGGATAAAAAGGTAGCTTGAGAGGATCCAATGAGAAAGTAGATGCCAGACATTATTTCTTCCTGTCTTCTTCATTTACCTAAGTGTGGATTAGTTATGCTAATCCTATAACAGAAAACATACAGTGCTCATCCCACTGGGCACTGGGAAACATAATATATTTCATTAATGTGGTCAAGGAGCATATGAAGGAAGGGGATGGAAAGTCCCTTAATTCCTACTTTTTCAGCCCCTTTCTGCTCCTCCACCTGTCTCGCCGCCTTCCTGCCTCAGCTCTCCTGTGTTCTCTGCTTCCCCCCTTTCAGACTGAGCCCCTTCCTCTACCATCTTACCCTGGGTCCTGTGGAGCTCATGCATCCTTGGTCTTCGACTCATTGTCTAATGAAGAGGTTCTTAAATTTTGGACCAGCAAACATTTTTAAAAATAATGTGGACCCTAATAAAGCTGCCCAATTTTTAGTTTGGATGGAGAATTTTTTTAAAGCTACTACTATTATTGCCATCACTCATGTTTTATGAAGGATATTTTAACACCAAAAAATGGTTGGAAGAACATAATCTCAGAATAAAGAACAGTCCTTTAAAACGAGTGACTTTACCTTCATGAAAAACTCTCTGGATGGTTTTTATTTTGTTTTAGTCTGATAGAATCAGGGTCCAGGGGCTGGCTCTAACAATAACTTTCTGCTTTTCTTCCTCCCCTCCCCTCCTCCTTCTACTTCTCTTTTTCTTTCCCTCCACTGTCATCAAAAGGTAACTGTCTTCCATTACATGTCTTGAAAGCCTACCAGGTGACAGGAATTAATTTAAAAAGTCAAATTCATGGTGAGAAATAGCTGAAGATGTCACCATGTCTTTTAAAATTTTTCTATCTACTTATTGGCTCAAAATAATAAATTTATTTTGTAGGCTTCCGAAACTCAAAATTTCAGAGGTAGGATAGGGTTGGTTTCACTTGCAAGTCCGAAGATGTCCTCAGGAACCCAGCGTCTCTCTTATTATTCTAACTGTGTAAATCTGGCTCCCCTTCGCGTTCACAAGGTTGTGGCAAATGATACCTGGGTGACCTGTTTCTTCATCCAAGTCCGAAAAGAAAGCCTGCCCACAGTTTATTTATAGTTATATTTTTATCCTGGCTGTCTGAGTCTTCCTTTCAAAGCAGAACTGTCTTGAAAGTCGTATTGAGTCAAACATACCTCCCCGCAGGCAGCTGCTTGTGCCACCAGAAGGTCCACTTCCAAGGGAAACATTAGGAATTGGCTATTTTATAACTGGCCAGGGTCCCATCTTTCCAAAAAGACTTCTTTCTGTCAACATACAAGTCCTGAGCTCCAGTGCTAAATCTTTAATGATGCATGAGTGAAAGGAAAGGTTAAACTTTTTCTTTCTTCTCCGCCATCAATGCTGAATTTTAAACCAACCCACCGAAAGTGCAGGAAGCAACCAGCCGATGTGTCACTCTCACATCGATGTTTCTCTCTCTCCCGCCCTCCTTCCCTTGCTCTCTCTCTGAAAAGCAGTGGGAAAATATCTTCAGGTGAGGATTAACAATAACAAACAAGCAAAAGAAGAAATGCAAATAAGCAGAATGAGATAGGAAAGGGCTGTCAAATAATTCTGCATCTATGTTTGTATTATGATATCACGGTGCCATAATTTGTTTGTCTATATGTCGGATTCTCCCACCAGACTAAGAATTGTGCAGCACAGGCTCCCTCTTATTCACATTTGTATTCCTGTGCCTAGCTCGGATTATGGCACACAGAAGGTGATCAATTTATTTTGGATGAATTAATAATGAATTAATGTTCTCACATTTGGATACTTAGATGACATATGTGCTATCTCTATTCATCTAAATTGCTACCTCAGGACTGCATTCAAACATCAAGAAGTCAAAAATCATGACTACAGAAGAATATGCTACTTTAACATAGACAATAATGACATGGAACTTGTTAATGATTTTTGCTTTCCTTGGTTCAATCATCAATTCAAATGGAGACTGCAGCCAAGAAATCAAGAGAAGGCTGAAACTCAGAAGGGCAGCAATGGAAGAATTAGTAAAGATCACCTAGAGCAAAGATGTGTATTCCCAATTACTACAGATGTGAAAGTTGGACAGTGAAGAAGATTAATAGAGAAAGATTGATTCATTTTAAACATGGGGTTGGAGGAGAGCTCTACAGATACCCTGGACTGCGAGAAAGACAAACGAGAAGGTCCTAGAGCAAATAAAGCCTGAAACACCACTAAAGGCAAAAATGACAGAACTGAAGCTGTCCTATTTTGAGCACATTGTGAAAAGGCAGGGTTCTTTGGAAAAACAGAAGGCAGCAGGAATAGAGGAAGACCACATACGAGATGGATTGACTCCATAAAAGAAGCCATAGACATGAGTCTACAGGAGCTGTGCAGGGCTGTTGAAAACAGGATATTGTGGACATCACTCATTTAGAGAGTCACCAGGAGTCAGAGCTGACTCAACAGTACATAACGCACACAATTCCAATTTCAGCTTTCCTCAAAAGGTACATTTGAAAATTGGATCAGAGTGAGCAGAATGGAAATGTAACTTCCATGGGGTGCAAGCAAAAAACAACTTTATTCTTTCTCTTCATTGCCCTTTCAAACCTGCCCTGTGGAGATATTTCTTCTCTGCCTGTTGAATAAAATCTAAGGCAGGCCCCACAAATCTTGTAATAACTCTCAGGAAATAAAAAAAGACCTCCAGTTATTTCTAGTCTTGGTAACAGCTTTATTTCAATATCAATATATCTAGTTCCATGCATATAGTAAGAACTCCAAGCTCTGTTAAGTAGAGGCTTCTTCTTTACCCAGCTCAGACCACCTTTGGGCTGGAAACTTGCAATAGAAGGAATGGGCATGGTCAGGTTCCTTTCTAGTTCCTTGAGCTTCTCTCTTCTTTCTATCAGCTGAGCAGGGGCTGTAAACAAGGATGGGTTATGGAGGTCCCAAATTAACTTTTTTCTTTGAGTGCACCTGTGGGGTCTTCAGAGGAGCCCTTATGAGACCTCAGATTGTCCAGTCCCCTGCCATGGGTGAGGCACTACCTAACTGAACTGTTGTGACAAGTCCCACCTGCAGACCCAGCAGGGTTCCTGTGCCCTGAGACTGATGGAATTGCCCCATTAGGGTGCTCTCCTGTGTAAGACTCCTTCCAGATCTACCCAGTCAAAATCCTTGCTGCCCACTTGGTCTACGTATGGCTCAAGCATCCTTGAGTATACCACCTGTCCCCATCACAGCCCTCTTTCCTTTCCTGTCTCCACATGTGGCTTCAGCACAGTATTTTAGCTTTGGCTTCATAGGCATGGCTCAAATATATCCCCAAACTCTAGGAAACACTTGTCAGTCTTTCCAAGTGTGCCTCTGAAGCTCTTCTCAGTAGGCTTGAGTAAAAAGGAAGCAGCCTTTTCCCTTTCCCAATGAAAAGAGCCTCAGTTTGCCAGCATTTTTCAAAGGAACCCTCTCTTCAACTTTAACCTCTTATATCCTTTGGTGAATAGCATAGGTCAAGAAAGCAGATCCTTTGCAACACCTCCCTCGGGAATGTGAGAACATTTCCACTTACTATTTTCAACTCAACCTTTTGAGGCCATAGTCAGAACTGAGAGCAAAAGTGTTCCATATTCGCTCCTTATACAAACACAAAAGGGAGGGTTCAGAGGACCTTCATTTCAAACCCAGACTCCTTTTAATATAAAGGGGTTAGGTTTCTGGTTCAAAATGTTGGATGAGCATATGGATTACAAGTAAAGAAATACAGGCAATTAGTGGATTAGAAATTTTGACTGATTTCTGGAATACAGAAAGAAGATTGAGGTGCATTGTACTGAATGACAAGACAAGCCATCCAGCACCTTCAGGGGGTGGCTGCCATACAGGTGGCATCTGTCTCCTTTGTAAGCTCCAGGAAGGCACTCAGCTTAGCATCAGCCTATTCAGAACAGAAGTGGGAGGCAGGCACGCCTTGGAAGGCTTTCTACAGAACAGTGGTACTGGTGGCTGCTTTCCCTTCTGTCTTCACATTTAACAAGCAACCGGCCACTATTGTCTTCAGTCCTAGGGAGAAAAACACGGAGATGTGGTAGCTGAAGAGAAAGTGTGGCCTATTCCACTGGGTTTAGGGCCCTAAGAGTGAACACTGTCACATCAGAGTAAAACCTCAGCTTTTTTTGTTAACAAAATTAGTATGTGTTCCCTGAAGGGCTTCCACCCAAAAGTAAGCCGTCATTCTCTCTCTCTCTCACACACACACACACACACACACACACACACACACACACGCTTCTCCCCAGACAGTATGCCAGTCTCAGATCTTCTTTGGTAGAACAGGTCTATGTAGGGGCTTTGGAAACCATGCCAACCACCCCCATTATTTAGACGAGCCTTTCATGTAAAAACAGGAAAGGACAACCAAGAGTCACTAGACCATCACCCAAGAGATGTGGGCAAGCACCAGAGGCTAAGTGTGGTGGAAGCTGGGAGGACCCTGGTCTCTCACATCCTGCAGAGAGACGTGATCTGAGGAGCAGCTGAACACACGGTGGGGCTGGGCTCCAACAGAGAAATCCTGATTTCCGTTGCTCTTTATTAAAGTGAGTATGACAGTGGTCTTGAATGCGAAAGACAAACATTTTGGCCTGGAGTACTAAGAAGTCTGAGCTTGGATGCCAGTTATTTAGGAACCTCCTGGGAAATGCCAGCTGTCTACATCTGAAAAATTTGAGGGTGCTTGCTACTGCGAGAAGTTGAATTTGGGTACCAGTCCTCCAGTGGAGGCAGGCAGAGCGCTTGATTACATACAAGATCTCAGGCTCTGCCCCCGAGAGGCGTGAACCCTCAGTCTCAGCTAGCTTGTTGCCAGGTAACCAAGAGCAATTTCCCAAAATTAATCATCTAAAGAGAAAGACCAAGAGGAATAAACAGAATGACTAATTATGAAGAAATCAAAGTTGGCCCAGGGAACCCACGAGAAGATACTGTGCCCACCACACTCCCACAGCTCTCCCAGGAACGTGCGCCGACTACCTGCCTGCAGAGAAGAGGCTGGGCTGTTGGAACAGACTCGCTGAACAATAGGCCTCACCCAGCACCCAACCGGACTGATCATTCAAAGGCGACAGAAGAGCCAGGCACTGGTGTGGCATTTCTTCTGGGAGGAGCCCAAATCTGTCAAACTCAGCTTTCAAAAACTCTCTTTCACCCTCATTAGAGTCCATTTTGTTTTCAGATTAAAAATTGGTTTCTGAACAATGTATATGTTCGTTCCCCAGCCAGTCTGCGGCGTAACTCCAGGCTTATTTACAATAAGTAATCTTGACCTGACGCTTTCTTCTTCCTTGAATGTATTTTAAGTTTTGCTGAGGTAGATCCTCAATTTTTTTTTCAAAAGGGTAAATAGTAGAACATTTTCTGAGGTATGTCTGAAAATGCCTTTATTTTGTTTTCATGTTGGAGTAATGGTGTGGGTTGTTGTATAACTCTAGGTTATCCTCTCTCTCTCTCTCTCTCTTTTTCTCTGTGTGTGTGTGTGTGTGTGTGTATGTGTGTAGTCAAGGTCAACCATCCCCCTCCTGTGTCCCCTCAGTGAGGCCACATTCCTGCTATTAACCTTCCCAACTATCATCATTCATCTCCTGCATCAGATCTTGTTGTCCTTTATCTATTAAAGATTATTGTTCCAGCTATTGTCCCTTGTCTCTGCTGTATCACTTTAATTTTTGCTCTTCTCTCCTAGATCACTGCCACCACCATATAAACATGTGAAGGGACCAAAATTCTGCTACCCTGAAGCTGCCCTTTTAGGATATGGATTTTTGCTGTTTATTAAGAAACAAAAGACTCTGAAGGAAACTTTGGCCCTTCCCTCTTTCCTGCCCAAGAGATTCAGACAGAGAAACCTGTTTCAGGAAGGACATCTTAGGATAATGCCTTAGCCTAATTTGAATTAAGTATAGTAAACAAGAGGGCTTCGGGCAGGTTCCCTGTTAGCTGGATGCCCCCTGTGGCCCATTGTTTCTGAGTTGCTTAGCAAGGATTTTCCTGCCTTGTGTGTTCTCCCTTCTCAATTTTCACCCGTTCTCTCTTCTGAAATCTAATACCCCATCCCCGCCCCTTTTCTCCTTTGTCCAAAAATGTCTTATATACCCAATGTTGCCTCACCATCTTTGGAATTTTTATGGAATTGTCACACCTATGTGAATTCCCCATGCACGTGTATTAAACTTTGATTTTCCCCTGTTAATCTGTCTCTGTTAATTTGGTTATTAACCCAGCCAGAAAAATTTAGAAGGTGGGAGAAAAGGTATTAATATTTTTTTAGCCCCCACACATATAATAGCTTTTCACATGTTAAATAATCTCTTCCCTTGTCCAACACCTGGCCCATTCACTCTGTTTCCTTAATAGAAAAACTCCTCCAGTATGTCAACTATTTTTCAATAAAACTGGAAAAAATTAACTAATTTTTTAAAAACCCACTTCTCCGTAGTTTCTCACTCTGGTTTGTCTCTTCCCATTCTCTTCTGAACCCACTCTAAACAACTTCTACCCCCATCATTCCACCAAAATCTTTCTTGCCAAGGTCACAATGTTCCCATGCTATTAAATACAATGGTGAGGCCATGGTGAGGCCGTGGGGGGTTATCAGTCCTCATCTTTCTTGACTCATTAACAAAAAATATACAGTTTTAACATAGTGATCACTCTCTCTTCTTTGAAACACATCCTTCAGTAGACATCCAGGACATCACAATATTGTGATTTTTCTCCTACTTCATTGGCCTACAATTTTCAGGAAGAGCAGGCAAATAAAGAAAAAGAAATCTTCCAGAGCACAGATTAAAAGAAAAAAAATTTTTCATAATGAAAATGTGTGTAGAGGGTGGGGCGTGACTAAGGGACCTGGGATGCAGCAGACAGATTCTAGGGTGGCCCCTCCATAATGCCCACCTCCTGGTGTTTATTCTCCGGTATAACCCCCTTCCCTTGAGTGTGGGCTGAACTTGTGATTTCTTCTAGTGCACTGACTATGTCTAAGGTGATGGGATGCCACTTTTGTGGCATTTACATTACATTATACAAGATCATTTCTTGCTCGAAGACTAATGCTAGGGATTCTCTCTTCCCAGCTGGCTTTGAAGAAGAAAACAGCCATGTTGGGAGGTCCACGTAGCATGAGTCTGAGGAAGGCTTCCAGAAGCTAAAGGTGGCTTCTAGCCAACAACCAATAAACCAGGGGCTCTCAGGCCTATAGCTGTGAGGAAATGAATTCTGCCAAGCTTGAAAGCAAATTCTTCCCCAGTCAGCCTCCAGATGAGACTACAGACCAGTTGATACCTTGACTATAGCCTTTTGAGACCCTGAGCAGAGGAGTCAGCTGAACTGTGCCCAGATTCATGACCCACAGAAACCATAAGATAGTAAATGTGTTTTGCTTTAAACTGCTTTTTGTGGTTATTTGTTATGCAGCCATAGATAACTGATACATGAGAGGTCAACCCCAAATCTAGTCAATGGGAGTTCCAGAAATAGAAACTAGAGAAAATAAAGGGGAAGAAATAATAAATGAAATAATACAAGAATATTTCTAAAATATAAAGAAGTTTAACAGCTCAAATTGAAAACTGCTGAGAGTGACTAGTCGATGGGGAGAAAAAATATTCATACCAAGATAAAAATTTCAGAATACCAGATTTTGAGAGTGGGGGAAGAAGACTATAATTTCTCTAAAAGGAATGAAAGGTGGCCATCCTATTTCTGGGTGACTTCAAAGTTCTAAGGTTGTTTTAACCTAAAGTTACATACCAACCCACATCATTACTCCAACATGAAGGAAAAATAAAGGTATTCTCAGATATGCATAGCTCAGAAGGCTTTCTACTACTTATTCTTCTGGAAAAAAAAATATTGAGTGTATATTTTAGGAAAACTTAAAAGATGAATTCCAGAAAGAAGAAAGTGAAATGTTAAAGCTGGTGGTGTGTGGGCAGGCTAAACGGCCATCTCAGACAGTGAATAAAGAAAAATTCAACTATTTAAGGAAATGGGGATGGGGAATGGGGATTTCCAAAGGGAAGGGCTACAGAGCGCTGTGCCAAAGGGCATTGGGTTCATGGTGGCAGCAAGAATACACTTAGGACAGTGAAACGCGGAAGGGCATATAAGAAGCAACAGGAAAGCCGATGCTGGGCTGCTTTGGCTACTGAGAAAAAGGGGCCTCGGAGACAGGTTCAGGGGGTTCATCCAGGATGAGATTCTGCCAGCCTTGCCCCCAAATGCCCAGGATACTGTGAAGGAGGGGCAGGTGTTGTCTCTCTAGGTGTGGAAATCACAAAGGCCCCGTTCCCTTCTCAGCTCTGTGGGGCAGTGCTCTCGGAAACCTCCCTCCCCTACAGCTGCTGGGGCCTTTTCAACTCACCTGGCTGGCTCTTCCTCTTGGGCAGCTTAATTCCCCTCAACCAGCCCAGGCCCGGGCAGGACAAAAGCCAGGTGCAGGGGTGTCTCTGGGTGCCCCGCAACCGCTGCTTCCCGGCCACACAAAGGCGCAGGGGCGCTGGACGCGCAGAGGCCCGGCTGCCGTCGGGGACGCGGCAGGTGAGCGCACCCTGGAGTGAAGGCCCAAACACCGACGGGTGTTCTCAAAGAGCGCAGGTTCCTCATTCGTCTCTCAGGCCCCCACCCCACGCGATGCTGAAGGCTGAAACTCCCCTACCCCGTGTCCCGTCGGAGAGGCTCGGGTCTAAGTTCCCCTGAGCTCAGTTCCCGTGCCCGGGCAGCTGACCCCTTGGAGAAGGGCCTTCCCCAGAGGGCCTCAGTGTCACACTCACGTGCATCACAGGGTTAGGATTTTCTTAGTCTGCTCAAGGCCAGATCACTCCCCTCAAGTCTGGGGAGGGCAGTGCTTGGCTTAAAGGAACCCGGCAAGGAAGAGAGTCAATTTTTTCACAAAAATAGACTTGGTTTGGGGTTAGAAGGCTCCTTCCATACTACTCTTCCTCCCATTTTTAGGACATTTGTAGGGTGGAGTAAAAGGAAAACTAGAGGAGGCAACTCTGCCTAATTTCTTATTGTTCAGAGTGTTTCCCCTCCCTGAACCCTCCCCGGTTCTCCAGGATCATCCACCAGTGTGACCAACCTGAATTCCTCTCTATGGTAAGAAAAGCGAACACAGGGCCTCTGGCTTCCCGAAACCCTCAGTGACTTGCTCTTAATTTTCCCACCTTGAGGCTAAGCAGGGCTCCTTGTCTTCACGGGAGCCACCGAGAGCCTCCTGCGTGTTGCAATAGCTTCACTTGGGTTCCAGGCTTCAAGGACCAAGTAAGAGCCACGTCTCTTCGAAGGGGTATCAGACCAGAGGGTAGTCTCTGTGCCTCAGCATCCAGCTTCCAGGAGGCCTGGGAAAGGGTGCCCACACCCAGCTCCGCAAGCCTGCAGGAGGTTGTCAAGGCTTTTTGTGGTTGTGGTAAATTCCCATTTATCACAACAGGCAGGATGTGTGCTACTGAAGTCAACCCATCCTTGATCCTATACTCATTGAAGTGAGCAATAGCTTCCTGGCCCCTCCCCTCCCCCTTTTCTTGGCTTCCTTCAATGGGCAAGAGAGCAATTGGGGTGGGGGAGGGGATTCACAGAGTCGGGGAGGGTGGGAATGCAGGAGAGTGAGGCTCACAGCTTTGCGTGTGCCCACGCCTGTTTTAAATTAGCAAGTTCCGGGCTCTAAGTGTCTAAATCTCCTTGGCCAGCTCCTTCTGTACCAAAGATTCTAATCTGAGTATAAATACAGACCCTGTCTTTTCAACATCCTTCAGGTGGGCGTCCAGGAATAGACAGGCCTGCGGTGTCCCCTGGTTTTCAGTGGGTCCTAAATCTGCTTCTAAAGTTCTTAGGCATCCCTCCGCTGGTCGGAAGAAAGGTGGTTCTGAGCACAGCCCTATTGTGCAACCCCATTAATATATTGAAGCCCCAACCCTAGGACCTCAGAATGTGACCTTGTTGGAAATAGAATCTTCACAGGTGTAATTAGCTAAGAAGAGGTCATACTGGATAGGGCGGCCCCCTAATCCCATAGGACAGGTATCCTTGTGAAAAGAGGACATTTGGACACAGACACACAGGCAGAACAGCACGTGAAGATTGGGGTTATGCTCCCACAAGCCAAGGACTCCCGGAAGCTGGGAGAGATATGAACAGAGTCTTCCCTAGCTCACCAGAGACAGCTCGGCCCTGCTGATACCCTCGTGTCCAACTTCTAGCATCCAGAACTGATAGTAAATTCTGTTGTTTAAGCCACTCAGTTTGGGGTGCTTTGTTACGGCAGCCCTAAAAACTAATACACCTGTGATATTCCATCAGCTGACATTATTTCTGGATTTGGATACCTGTGACCATGGCACCATCTACTTCTTATTCCCATTCTCTCAGCCTGGGACCTGCAGTCACTTATTTGCTGATTGATTTCTACCACAGGCTTCTTCCCCCACCAATTCCAACAGCTTAGCCTGATATTCAGGCAGCGTGGCTAGGTTGGAAGACACTGAGGCCGCTCTTGTGTTCCTGGAAAAGGTTAATTTTTCAAAGAAATTCAGAATCTGAGATACAGGCCTTAATGACCCCCATCTGTGCCCTTCCCTTTAGCAAAACAAATCTCTTCAATAAACTCAAAGCTCTCTTTGTGTTCTCTGTCTGACATTTTTGTTAAACATCTAGCCTAATGTTTGCCCAAGAGTTCTGAAGCATTTTGTAGTGTGTGTGTGTGTTTTAAACATATTATTTCAAAATTTAAACATATTATTTCAAAATCCCCCAAACCAACAGTGACTTCTGAAAGTTCTCACATAGCTCTGTTGACAATTCCCCAAAAGAGTCACGGTCTTGTCAAAAAAATTAATGGCGTCCAATTCTATGGGTTGTAATCAGCCATGGATTGTATAAGAATCAAGTAAATTCTGGAACTATTCCTCACATGCAGTTGTTACGAATTTCATTCTACATCGTGGTGTATAAGAAATGTCACATTTCTTAAATTTTTATAAATCTGCTATTTAAGTCCCAGTTGGCAAAAAAATTTATTCTCAGTCATTTGGAGATTCTCTCCCAGGTTTGCTAAATGGTGTGGTGGTCACAATGTTAAAAAGGACCCTCTGGTCCCGGGTCCACAATGGCCACTGTGGAGCTGATAGGGGCACTTATAATGTCCAAAGATTGAGCGCCTGAATTAATCTGAAATACAATTATATTACTTATAAAATTGTAGAACACATATACTTATGTGAGCAGGGATTTAAGGTTTTTTTTCCTTAAGTTTCTTTCTCCTAGGCCTTTGCACCCTACATTCCCCTTGATCCCAGACTGAAGCAATTAAGGAGGTGGCACAGCTGTGAGTGATGGGTTACGATATCACCCTGTGGAGTCATTGCCAGATGATCAAGAACAAAAGAATGATGTCTGCGGACTTCCAGGACTGCGTGTAGCTGCCCTCCATTCCCAGCCTCAGTTTGCCCCATATAACCCGATCCCGCAGGCTACTCCTTAAGACAGGTTGCGGATGCTCATATGCTCCCTGTCTTCTTGGTTGGCTAGCCTTCTCAATAAACACCTTATATGATTCAGCCCTGCCTCTGTTGAAGTGGATACAGTGACAGGTAGCCCAAGCCCCACCAGGGTTTTCCAGTTAACAGAGCCTTCTACTTGATAAGTCCCATGGTCCCTTGATGGGGTGATTTTGCTGCTTTGGGGTCACACTTGGACCCTAGGATCTTTGCTGAAGTGGTACTCACTGGGCTTTATACCCAGGCCCCTGTAACTTACCAGATAGCCATTGTAACCAAGGCCCTGGCACCACTCTAGGTCCCCCTGGGGGAGGCATTTGGGATCCTCACCAATTGTGGCATCAGAAAACCATCTACCTCCTCCCTCAACTCTCAAAGCCCCACTTGAGGAGGGTTGCTTCTGGTTCTTCAGCCTTGTACTAGATTGAATAGTGCCCCCTCCCCCTGAATTGATGTCCTTTCTGCAAACTCAGAATGTGATCTTATTTGGAAATAGGGGTTTTGCAGATGTAATTAATTAAGATGATGTCATACTGGAGCTGAATGAGTCCTAATTCTATATTACTGGCATCCTTATAAGAAGAGCAGAAAAAGATGCAGACATAAGAGAACACTAAGTGGCAATGAAGGAAAAGGTTGACATGATGTGTTTACAAGCCAGGGAATGCCAAGAACGGTCAGCAACTACCAGACACTAGAAAAGGCAAGGAGGAGCCCTTCCCTGGAGTCTTTAGAGAGAGCATGTCGACAACTTGATTTCAGATTTCTAGCCTCTAGAACTATGAGAGATAAATTTCTATAGTTTTAAAGCACCCAGTTTGTGATGCCTTGTTACAGCAGCCTTCAGAAACTAATATAAGCCCTCAAACACTGTCCCACCTTCCCTCTGGTTATTGTATAATTCAGCACAGTCCCCCTCCATCAGTTTAGACTTTGGCAAAAACAAAGGCAGGAAGCAGCTTGTTCTATCAGGGTCAGGTCACTGCTGTCTTCAGTCTGCTGCTGCTCAGGAGCCCTGAGCCCCGAGGCAGTGCACTCCAAGCCCTGCTTCCCTGTGGGAGGCCAGGTGGGGAAAGGCCAAGGGTGAGGGACACACTCAGAATCTCCATAAATTATTTATGTGAAATTCATACAATATTTGTAAAGCTGATGAGGGGAAAATGTTCTTTAGTGAGTCTTTAGATTTAAATTTTTTTAATCACCAGATATATTTGGACCCCACAGATCTGGTGTCATCACACACCAGTGAAGGGCTCAGACTCAGAAATAAGCACAAAATATGGCTTCAGCCATTCAAAAGAACTCTCACAATTCTGTGCATGTTGCTCACAGGAGAGGGACAGAGTTGCTCCTTCCTTTCTCAGGCTGAGAGCCTGTTTCACTAGATAGATGCTTTGGGGGTTTCTGTTTTCCTTTCGCCTGAGGTTCCTTCTTAAGTTCCAAGTATAGAGTGGAGATGTAGGGAATGTGAGGTGCAGGAATGGAGAGGGGTGAAGAGCTATAGCCTGTCAGGCCTCTCTGGCACTCAGCAGGCTGCTCAGCCATTAGAATTTATAAAGGAGGGAAAAGACAGCCTCGAGGTCCCCAGGCAGCTGCTGTTCTGCTCCGGTCTCAGACCATTGCCTTAACTCCCCACTATGTAGA
This sequence comes from Miniopterus schreibersii, assembly GCF_964146895.1. Classification (NCBI taxonomy): domain Eukaryota; kingdom Metazoa; phylum Chordata; class Mammalia; order Chiroptera; family Miniopteridae; genus Miniopterus; species Miniopterus schreibersii. The sequence continues at coordinate 71,710,212 of NC_138107.1, read as the reverse complement.
TGCAACCAGCTGAAATCTTTTGCCAAATCTGTAGACAGTGTAGACATCAAGAATAACAACAGCTCAGAGGCACAAGACTGGCCTCACCTTATCTTCATCGCCACCCACCCACCTGCCTCTGGATCCTGGAGCCAACTCCTCTCCAACCCTGGGCCTCCAGCAGGAATTCTCTGAGCACATCCATGCCTCTGTAACCACACAGGAGCTTCATTTCTTTAATATGACTTTTTCCCTAATTCAGGCTAGCCTTGTCCAGTCTAATAGCCCATAACTCACTTTTCAAGCAGACCTTTCCACCCTTGTACACACTACAGGTCTACTTCCATCCTTAATCACTAGGCCCTTAGGACATCAGATTCTGGCCAGCATCAAATGGTCTTAGGAACAAAGCCTCAAGCCTAGTGACCACAGAAATAGTTTCAATCAAACTAAAGATAACATCTTGACCTCAGTCATGTTTCAGCCCCAGGCCCATGAAAGTGGAATGACCCTACCGACCACACACTCATGAAACCAGACAGAATGACGCCATGGCTGACATGAGGATCTGATTCAATGATCAACTACTCTATACCCTGGCCCGAACCAATCAGTAGAGCCCACGACCTCAACTCCCTTAGTTACCATGATTAACAATTTTTTCCTATACACTCTGTCCCCATGTGGGCCACCAAAGAGCCAGGTTTTAGCGCACTGACCCACCTGTGTCTCCGGGCTTGGTGCCATTTTGGTAAATAAACCTTTACTTTTTATGCTGTAAACTCCTGTTTGCATTTTATTGGGCTCTGATGGGCACAGGCAAATGAACACCCTTTAGTTTGGTAGCACCTCTCCTCCCTGAACTTTTCTTCCCCAAAGTCCAAAAAAAAAATAATTTCCCTACTTCCTCACCCAGTCTCATCCCTTACTTCAAAGCTTTTGTTTTTTGGTTTCTAGATCTGCTCTTTCTCAGTATGACTGTGGAAATTTCCACCTGCTTCCTGGAGTTGCATCTGTATTCCTGAGGCGTTCACCTTCTTTACGGCAACCACACAGCAGACCAGCATTGGCGCAGTTGCTCAGGCCAGAGGGACTGAGTCTGGCACTAGAGCACCTGCCAGACATCCAGGGACCAGTTCAGATTGAGCTTAGTCAAATGTAGTCCAGTTGCTTTTTTTTAAAAGAATTTTTATAAATAGTAAGTTTAGATTCACAGCAAAATTGAGCAGAAAGTGCAGAGATTTCCTATATTCTCCTGCCTTCACTACCAACTTCCCCCACCAGAGTGGTACATTATTATGAGTGATGAACCTATATTGACTCATCACCACCAGAGTCCAGAGTTTACATTAAGGTTCACGCTTGGTGTTGTACATCCCATAGTTTTTGATAAATGTATAAAGCCATGTATTCACCATTATGGTATCATACAGAGCAGTTTCACTGCCCTAAAACTCCTCTGTGCTCTACCCATTCATTCTTCATTCTTCCCTTCCCCAATCCCTCACAACCACTGATCTTTTTATTCTCTCCATGCTTTTGCCTTTTCCAACAAGCCAATAGCTGGAGTCATACACAATATAGCCTTTTTATATTGGATTATTCTGCTGAATATATGCATTTAAGGATTCCTCCATATCTTTTCATGACTTGATAGCTCTAAATGCTTTTTTTTTTTTTTACAATTTTTCCAATATGAGATGGGATTTGGGCCTGCCTGCTCCTCATGGAATCTTCAGGTCTCAAGTTCCAACTCATGACAAATCCCCTCCTTTCTATCTACCATAGATCTATTTTAGAACAAGAATTAAAGACTGTCATAGGACATGCACATTAACATGGTTATTTGAACTTAAAAATCAGTTTAAATATTTCCTGATGGAAAATCAGTATTATTCAACTGTTTGGTGTGACACTAAAGCCTATCATGATATGTGACAGATATTATCCACAGACCGAATCTATAGTTTCTTGCTTTTAATGAATATATTTAAAGAATATATACATTATTCAGTACTCTAGAAAATACAGACTTTGCAACTTTTTAAATTTATGGTAAAACATTTAGATGTCAGCTTTAAAATACATAAAGAGGTATAGAAGTTTTCAAGAGTTTTTCAAATTATTTTAAGGTGTACTTGAGCAAAAATGTTTGGGGGCCACTAGCTAGAAGTAATTTAATGAAGGAGCAAAGTCAGCTTCATATTTCACACATCAGTTACTCTTTAGGACATCACTGTCCAGCAACTCAATACATTCATTACCCAGAATAATCTAGAAAATGTTCCATCAGTTCTTACCTTATGTTAACTAAGACAGGGAAACGTAGAATATTGCATAGGAGAATAATGATTAAAATAAAATTTCTTTCAGAATGTTCATTAAAAAATGTATTCATCATCTAATTCCCTGACCGTGGCAAATCTGGCTATTCTGTACATTTTTAATTGCTTGCTGTGGTATTTAAATGTTTTAGCATGTAGAGGAAGAAATAGAAAATACCTCAGGGAATAGGCAAGAGAAAACTATATTTACTGGGCCGTGATGTTTATCTTTGTCTTGTTCCTCACTTGCTCCTTGATCTTGGACTTGTCAGGCCTTCAGCAGGTTTGATTGGAAGTGAGAGTTGTTTCTTCAGGGCACAGCAGCCCCACATCAGGTAACTTGGAGCTAACAAATGTTTTTGTAAATAATTTTAATAATCAAAAATATCATGAAATTAATAATTCTACCATATAATAGTTAATGGCTTCCTTTGTAGTTCCGTTTTTTTACTCAATAATGATTATGCATCAGAAAAACACTCCTTGTACACCTGTAACTAATATAAAATAACATTAAATGTCAACTATAATTGAAAAATTAAAGAAATATATTAAAAATTATATTTTAGAAAGAAAAAACTCTCCTGAGCCCTAGAAAGGCTCATGCTCAGGATAATAACATCTTTACACCTGAAGAATTCCATGAAGATTTCTTCCCAGAGCGGATGCTCTTCCACGCTCAGGGTAGCTTCAAGTGGCAGATTCAGCTTCAAATCTTAGCATAAGACGATGAAATAAGAATTTTGGAGAGGAGGCCATTTATGACTGAAAAGGAAAGTGTCCTTACTAAACAGTATCTGGGAGTCTGGAAAACTGAAAAGATGGTCGTTGGATGTAAGAAGAAGAAAGAAGTTTCACTCAAAGGCTTCAGTCTTTGAGAGCCACATTTAGAAAGGAAGGAAATGAGCGTCAAAGGCAGGTCAGGCACAAGTGCAGTGAGCGTAGTCAGGCAGCCCGGAAGAGCCTCCCATTCTTCCACTGGGGTGCCTTGTTCTTTGTTCCACCCTCGTCACTTTGCATCGTACTAAGCACATAGTAAATGCACAATAAAGATTTGTATGGATGGGTGGACGGATGAGTCCATATTCCCTTTACTCCAGGCCCAAGGACACCTGGTCAGGCATAGACACAGCACAAACAAGTAGCCGGAGCCACAAAAACTGAGCATAACAGTTGACAAAAGCAATGCCCAGGACTGATGCTTTGCCCTCTCTTTTCCCAGTAGACATTGGCAGCCAAACTGCCATCCCCTCAGTCCCTTGCAGCTGGGAACCTGCTCTTCTTCCTATCTATCAAAAGGGGGCGGCAGAGAAGAGAAAAAATTCAGATTTGAGGCCTGCTGTGAGCAATGCCATCCCATCCCACAAGTATCTTAATGAAGATTTCCCAAACTACGCCTTTCTAAAAGTGAATGAAATTTTTTGGTTTTTAGTGGATAAATTAAGAGCTTGAAAGTAAAGAAGTTAGGAGAAATCTACATTAAAACTATTTAGTGTCTATACTTAAAATTGAGATTTTTATCTTTGAGATTAAGATGTTTTTGATGACTGAAAAACAGCATACAATATGGAGAATTTCTCAAACTTTTTAAATGATGAAAGAGCCCTCTCATTTTTTAACTCCTCAGAATGCCTATTAACATCTCAAAGGACACAAAAGCTCTGTAGAAGACAGATTAGGACGTTGTGTCCTAGCAAATTCATTTCCTCCTTAATACCTAAGTTGATTCTTTCAACTTTAAAGTATCAGCTCTACTTGTTAGTGGAAAGACAAGGACTGCAACATGGGCCCCTGACATTTCACGAGTAACCTCTCATATAGAGCAAAAGCACAATGTACTTTTGGGACAAATTTGACAACCCATTATGGAGTCAATGTCAGCCATGAGAGTTATGTCAAGTATTATGTCAAGGTTGTGGTAATGGGATGTAAAGGCCTGGAACACCCAAAACTACAAGCTTAAGCACTTAGATAAGGACTCCAACTGGACATCAATATGAGTGAGACCTCCACCCCTCACGGGCTGGAAGAACTCAGAGCTCCAACCGCTCAACACTTGAACTTGTACCACAGGTCACACCCAGAGCCCTGCTGGACCCCCACTGCACCTGACATGCTGCCACCGTAGCCTCCTGGGTTGAGACTGACGCCCGCCTCACCAGAGACGCGCTCTGCTCACTTCTATCCCATAAGCTCCTCCTCTCTTATGTAACTTGTGTGTGACTCTATTGGCTTACTGGGGAGTTCTCCCCTAATAAACCTAGCATTGTGGAAAGACACAAATGTGTGTGAGTGACTCCTTTGGAGGATATGTCCTTGCTCATGACACTTCTCTAAAGATGGAGGTTGAAAAATATAGATGTACCCCCAATCCTTTATACTTGGCACTTTCCCTTCTGACCTTCTCTCCTGGTAGGTAAGGCCAGACCCCAAGTTTTCATCTGAGAGTTTACGATCTCACCAGGGGCCTCCAGTTGGGTATGTGGCTCTGTGAAATATTCAGTCAGGTCATGCTATTGTAAAGGTGGAGGTTTGTGGACCTTTCTGGTTTATCACCACTGTATCAGTTGCCAGTCTACTGTCACATGCTGCTTCAGTTCTTATTCAGAAAGAGAGAGCATGATTTGAATGGATAAACAAATAGACTGAACATTGGTTCTCTTCTATAGTTACTATTACTGTCCTGTTGATGAATAAATTATATTTACATAGCACCTTAACAGTTTTTAAAATGCTTTCAAATACTTTTTTTAATTTTTTTCTTAACTAAAATCCTTTGAGAGAGTTTCTGTGAGGGAATGTTTGGACCCTGGCCAACACTAGCAAAAATGAACTTGTTGCTTGGCTTTGAAATGATTTACAGAACTGAAGGGAAAAATAAAGAACAAAGCCTTAGGAAGGGCAAGGGAGGTTCTGGAGAAATGGGTAATAGGAACCAGTGGATGGTCTTTTCTGGGTTTTGCCGTAGGGAAGGACTGACTTTTCCACCCAGATACAGTCCTGTCACCCGTCAAGACTCACATTCCAGAGATAGAACATCTGAATGTCATGGCAGGTAGTTACAGGTTACCCCTTGGCTAAGGGATGGTCCACCATAAAACGGCATGTAATTTTTCTAAAAAGAAATTATAAGAAGGTTGCCAAAAGAAGGGAGCTTGGCTGCTTGGCAAAAAGAATTAGTAGGTTAAGGCAAAGCAAGTGTTTGTCTCCCTATCTTAGAGTTGAGAAAACTGAGGGCTGATTTGAATTGTCCAAAGTCATGTGGATAATAAACAGAAAATCTAACATTAGAATTTATATTACTTTACTTCTGAACCAGTATTTTTTCTGTTATTACCTTCTACTTCTATGGAGCCCCTTGGATGCAGCAATAACAAAAGCTATCATTTATCGAGGATCACTGTGGTCAGACACTGTTCTAAATACTTTGTTAATTCATTTAATCCTCATAAGAACTCTATGAGATGGGTGGAATTATTTTCCCATTTTAGAGATGAGGAAAGGGAAACATAAAGAGTTTCCAGAGCTAGCAAGTGGTATAGTCAGAGCTAAAACTAAGACTAGTCCTAGAACCTACTTTCAAAATCATGTTGTAACAACACAACACAAGATCTATTTAAAGTTTTATTGCTCACACCCTTTTCTCCACCTTTTTTCTCGTATTTCCTTCAGCAAATATTTTGTGTGCAGCTCAAGGTTTCAGACGCCATGCTAGACTCTAGAGGACCTGCAGTGAGCAGGGCGGTCACAACGTGATCTCAAGCGTGTACAGTCTAGCAGGGAGAACAGGTTAGGGAATCGTCACGAGACTTCTATGCTCTATACCTAACCCCATGTCAGTGCTGCACCTGGGCTGTGGCCACCTGGGCCATGGCCACGTGGCCCAGCCTGGGGGACAGAGGTCAGAGAAGACTGAAGTAACTGGCAGAGAGGGATGGGGAGGGATGGAAAAGATCATACCACCCAAGCCCTCAAGTATCAAAGAGCTAGAATAAAACATAGCCAGTTCTCATAAACAAAAAAACAAAGCCCAAGATCATTCTCATGGGGCCATAGAGTTCCACCTCTCTGCTTCACTGTGATTTTGTTCTCTTGCTCTCTTTGTGCCTGGCTTTCTCTTATTTTGCATGTCTCTTTTGCTGCCTCTACCATAACTCTGGCTTGTACAAATTTTGGTCTGCCATGGCCTCGATCCATGTGTCCTATTAACCCAAACATTCACCATTATGGTAGATACAGTGAAGTGGCCCTCTCTACCTGCACCCCACCCTCCTTCTCATTAGGGAGATAAGAAAGCTACATGTCCCAGACTTTCTTGCATTGGGCTCTAAACATCACTTAGATGCATCTGCATGAAGGTAGATATGATGGGGTGGCTATTTCCTCTGCCTCTTTGGAGAGTTTCTGCTAGCCTATGGGATCAGGCACTGAACTGTGATACAACCAGTCTATAACTTAACTCAGAGAAAAAGATCCGAAAGAGAGGATCCTGGCCTATCCTATTGGTTTCCAGACCTCGAAAGGTCTGGTTTAGTTAGTTGTGCTGGGAGTGAGGTTGGGGCAACCACAGGGGTCAGGGGTGTTCAAGTCAGGAAGCAGTAGGAGATGGGTCTGGAGAGGTCAGCTCAACCCAGACTGCAGGGAATCACAGGCCACATTAAGAAATGTGGAAGCTGGTGAAAGGTTTAAAACAACTAGAAGCCATGTAAGGGACTAGAGTTTAAAAATAAATCTTGGCTGCAGTATGGAAAATGGGCTTCAGGAAGCAAGAATGCAGGCAAGGAGACCTGTCAGAGGCCATCATATATGTGCATGTGGGGGTGGGGGTGAAGTTAGAGTGTGGCAGTGGGGATGAAGGAAATAGATCAGGGAGATTTTTAGTAAGCACGGTCATCTGGAAAGAAGTCTATTCCCTAATAGATAAGACAGTGCCATTTAAAGGAAGATTATAATTTGAACAGCCCTATTAGTTGGCAAAATGCACCTTTGTGAAAATTAGATAAAGCCTCTGCTCCTTCATGATTTTGCTATTATTTTCTGGAAATTTTGTTTTATAGATAAATAAACAAACCTCTGCTGCTTATGAATGGGAATGGCCCACCTATAGTTGAGCAGTGTATATAAATTGTACAACAATATGTGACACCCCTAATTTTGAAGAACTTTTTTCAGAATTATATTTAGACATATAATATCATAACAACATTAAGGGAAAACGTGACAAAGAAGATGGCAGTGTCAGGATGCAAAGAGTTAGTAGTCTTAACTGACTGCAGTTAAATATTTTACTTTTGCAAACTTTACCGAAATGTATGATCGTATGAATGCATCGCTGGGCCCCTCCCAAGGCCTTGGAGGGGCCAGTGTGAGTGATGGGCCCTGAAGCTGAAACTATGTCAGCTTTGTGATTAATCCGGTTCTGCACACATAAGAAAGGACTCAGCTAGATAAGTTCAGAAACCAGCTCCAACTTGGAGACTTTGCAGTCAAAAATAATTCCCAAAGTCCTGCTCTGAGCTGGTCCAGCCACCACTGGGCACAGACCTCACAGGGTATATCTAGTTACCTTGAACACTGGCCATGGCGGCCAGAACCACGGTCACCGTCGTTGCTGGACTGAGGCCTGCAAATCCTGGTACTTTGTGCTGCCGGCTCCTGAGGCAGAATCCAGGGTGTGGGATCTGCTTGGCAGAGCCTGGTCCCAGGTGGAGAGGAAGCCAGAAAATAGACCTTTCCAGCTTCTGTGTGGGAGGCAGTCACTGTCCTTTGCAGGGCCCTCATCACTGACCGGAAAATAAGGCTACATGTAATGAAGGTAGACCAGAGCCCCCAAGCCAATAGACGCTGCTGTTGTCACACAACATTGAGGAACCTTTTCTGACATCATGGTCTAGAAGGAAGGATAGGCTAGTCATCGAATAACTAATGACTGCTTCCAGTCAAAGAGCATGGTAATAGTACTAAAGATTTAAAAATTAGAAGCAATTTATTTGAAAACATAGTTGATCAAATGGAGAAGGGTGTTCATTTTAAATAGATAAGCAATCCAGAAACAAACTCACAAAACTAATAAACAAGAGAGTGTCATTTAAAGGAAGATTATAATTTGAACAGCCTTATTAGTTGGCAAAATGCACCTTTGTGCAAATTAGATAAAGCCTCTGCTCCTTCATGATTTTGCTATTATTTTCTGGAAAATTTGTGTAATAAATAAATAAACCAACCTCTGATGCTTATGAATGGGGATGGCCCACCTATAGTTGAGCAGTCTATATATTGCACAACAGTATATGACACCCCTAATTTTGAAGAACTTTTTTCAGAATTATATTTAGATATATAATATCACAACATTAATACTTTTTACACATAATTAAGATTGGTCTAAATTCCTTAAGGTGATCTAAGATTACTATTGCAACATATTATTTTCAAATTTTCCAAGTTTCCTTCTAAATCTCTACCAATATGCACATAGATCTTAAAAAAGTATTGTAATGGTAGTCAGCATACAATTTTCTACTCTGATTTTCCCATTTAAATAACAGAAATAACAGGTTCTTACATTGCTATCTTTTACTTATTTACCATATAATTTTACATCAGGTGGACATAGAAATCATTTTAAGCAAACTTCTTCTGTAACCTGAGGAGCTTTAATCAATGCTATGATTGGTATTATTCTACACATGAGAAAAAAAAGTTACATTTAGAGAAAAAGAAAACTTTTAGAGAAAGGAGTTATTCAGGTAGTATAAACAGATTAAATAATAAATATCTTCCAAAAATCATACTAGGATGAGTATTTTATTGGAATATGGTTAATAAAATAGCTAAATTTGTATCTGGATTTTTTTTTTTTTTTTGGTCTAAAAATCATATATCCCCATTTGTGTTTACACTGTAATGAACCATTTTAGGAAAAAAATTCCGGAGGTACATTTTACATAACAGTGCAATAGGGTGCACCACAGAGAAGCAACAGGGTGTAGTGAAAAACATGTGGATTTTGGAATCAAGTGGACTTAGACTGCTGTGCTTTGAAATGTTATGTTGTGTGAAAAGACTTGCACAAGAATGCTTACAGCAGCTTTATTTATAATAGCGCTAACTAAACAGCCCAGGTGTCCATCAGTAGGGAAATGGGTAAATAAACTGTGATATATTCACCCATGGAATACTATTTAGATATAAGCAGAATGAACTACTAACCCACACAAAACCATGGATGAAACTCAAAATTCTGCCTTACACAAGAGCACACACTCTATGATTCCACTGTATGAAAAGCTGAACAGGCAGAGGTAACCCACATGGCAACTCATCAGAACATCAGTGTTTCTAGAAGAAATTTACTCAGAAGAGACATAAAGGAACCCTCTGGAATGACGATATTTTTAACTCAATAGGAATTTGGATTATACATATGTATGAGCTTCTCTGAACTCATATAGTGATACCCTTAGGATTTGTGCACTTCATTGTTCATAAAATGTCTCAAAGGAAGACAAAGAACTTAAACAGCTCTGAACTCCAGTTAATGATACACACACCAAAGTATTTCAAATTACTTTGACATGCACAAAAAGTAAGATACATCAGTGGTTGGATGGTGGGGTTGATATAGAGATAGCTGGGTAAAGAAAACACTTAGTAAAATGTTGATTATGGAATCTAGGTTTTCCTTATGATTGAAAATTTTTATGCTAAAACATTGGAAAGTGGTTTTTGATCTGAGAGATGTTCCATAATTTCTAAGGTGCAATTTCTGCAAAATGGACATAATAGTATTTACTTTACAAAGCTGTGAAGTTAAAGAAAAATTGCCACCAAAATAAGCCTGGTATATAGATGTTCACGCTGTGTGATGTCTGCTTGCCTTTTCTTTCATCCCCTCTTACCTGTCTCATCAGTTTCTAAGTGATGATATGTATTTTTGGATTTGATAGCAATGCCTATGGAACAAGTGGTCTAAAGTGGTATGTAGCAAAATAAACGGGGCTACAGGGGATGAATTGTCTATCTGCTGATTATACATTACTTGAGTGGAGGAATAGCTTTTAATGATGGTTGTGGCTCAAACTCCATGGAGGGGGGTCAGCCTTCGGTGAAAACTTATTCTAAAGAGATTGACAGGAAGGAGACAGAAAGGAAAAAGCATTATAAGCAAACCTCATATAGGTTTTGATATTAAAAAACTAAAATAAATAGTTATTCAGCTTACTAACGGCTCCATTGTGAGTGCTCATTTATATAAATATTTACTGAGGGTCTATTACATGCCTGGGATTGTTCTCAGAGATAGATGAGTGCACGAGACAGACATGTGCCTGCCTTCTTGGAGCTTACATCCTGGTAATGCTAAGTTAGTTGGATTTATAGGGATTGGTTTTTTAGCCAACAAATATTTACTGACTATTTACTCTATGCCAGGCACTTGGAATATCATAAAAAATCAAATAGACATAGTCACATGCTCTTGAATCTCACTCTAGCAGATCAAGTAGATTCAATAAAATCATTGTGTGTAACTATAATAAATACATTATAAGTGTGCAAAATTCTGTGAAGGGAAAGTGCAGAGTTATTAAGCAGATTTAGGCAGGAGAATATTCTGCTTTAGGCTAGGTAAAAATAACTTTCTTCCTAAACTTTTTTCTGAGTTAAGAGAGTCAAGTCGGCACAGAGCAGAGATCGGGATAGCCAGCGGCCCATATCAGGCAAACAATGGAATGTCAACAGAATTTGGCATTGTGGTCGGCAGCATTGTTCCCTTAGTCCTTTTGATTCCTTGTCTAGGAGTTCCTGTATAGTTGGCCTCTGGACAGCAAAGTGGGAATTGTTGAATTACTTCTAGCCATTGTAATGAATTCTGGAATTAGGTTTATCTTTTGCCTGGCCAAAGACTACAGCAAACACCCCAACACTTCCATGGTGCCAAAAAGCTGCTGGAGACACAGAGCTGGAATTAAAAACAAAGCAATTATACAACTGATTCATTGCAAGAACATGTCCCCCAGCTGAGATCATTGGTTCTGAACAGAAGGAAGATAGAAGCCAAGAAAATTTGGAGAGTTGATGAGAAATATGTGTCTCACGGAAAAAAACTGCTGCTCCTACAATTGTAACACATCCTGGGCACAAATAAAAATGAAACCATCATCGCATTATGCATTCTTTAGTGGGGACAAGCTGATCTGTAGGATTCTGAACTGCCCACCTCTTCATCGGGAGGGGGCTGGGCTATGTTTGGAGACTTCCATTTTTCAGCACTATTAAACAGACATACAATAGGTGCATAACAACTACTAGTTTAATTATTATAGGTTTGTTTTCATTTGCTACCTGATTCCCTGAATGATAAGAGAGAGATAGAAATATCTGGTGATGAGCAAAGGAAACGTACAAATTATAAATTAATTTAGAACTGTGTTATGATCCGGCCAAAATACTGAAAGTGAGTGCTGTGTGGGTTAGCTTCCGCCTCTACCAGCACAAATTTGTCCAGAGGAATGACTAGTCTAAAAGCCATATTTCATGGCATCTTCTTAAGGTCAAGATGGGCTGAAAATGAAATCAGAGGACAAGGCTGGGATTTTAGAATATAGGAGAGTTATAGCATTAGACCACCTGGCTTCATGGTCTCAGCTTCGCCACTGACTAGCTGGGAGACTAGGCAGGTTTCTCACCCTTTATTCCCCCTTCTGTAATATGGGCACCTAACTCACAAGTTTTTCTCAAACGAATCCTTTGAGTTCATGCCCTGACCACAATTTCTGGCACATAATAGGTGCTCCATAAATTGTAGTTTTCACTCCTAATGGTTTTCTAAAATAATTCTAATTTCTGCTCAAGATTTTTCAATAAATATGGTTTCTGAACACATAGCTGAAGGCAAACCGTCATAAAATTCTGTAAGACGTTTTCTACAAATATACTCACAAACCAGGAAACATCCTCTTTTTCACGGCCTGATCTTGTTACAGATTATATGGCCACCACACCCACCCAACGGGGCGCTTGTCTGGCCTCTCTGAATGGGAACTAGCCTCCTCCTGCAATCGGCTATCACACAACCCGGCAGAGATTTAGGGTCGGTTCCCCTCTTAAGGACGACTGTGCATGCATAACCTGCATTATTTTGCTGTGATCCGAGGGGCACGGAGTCCAGAGAGCCTGTGCACTCCGGGCGTGTGCATGCTCGGTCTCAGGCCTTGGGGAGGCGAGCACAGAAGGCTTTCACCTAGAGTGAAATCAGGCTGAGCCCATAAAGATGTTTTATGCTTTGTGTAAGCTGCGAAGTGTCATGACTCTTGGAATAACAACAGCCGTGCTGAAGATTTGACACACTTTCCCGCCTGGTATGCGTTGGCATAAACGGTCCCTGTCCCCGCAAGAGTAACTGACACCATCCGGGAGGCTCCGGGCCCTCAGCGCAGCCAGCGCCTGAGTCTCCGCGTTTCTTCTCTGTGTCTCTTTCCAAAGGTGCAGGGACCCAGCGAGCCGCCCCCCCGCCCCCCCCGCCCCCGCCGCCCCCGCCGCCCCCGCCGCCCCCCGCCCCCGCCGGCTCGGGGCCCGTCTCTCCGGCAGCCGCTCCGCCCCCGGAGCCGGCTCCGAGTCCGCGGGGCGCAAACAGCGCGCACAGCCGGGGAGCGGCCCGCCCCCTGCCTGCGATAGGCCGCTGGGAACGGCAACAGCTGTGTCACCGAGAAGGGCAAAGCCCTCGGAGGTAGAGACAAAGTTGGTTACAGATCACACCGGCTTTGCCCGAAGTTGTGGTTTTTTTTCTTTTTCTTTCCACCTTCTTTAGCGGGCGACATGGGGGCGGTGACCGCCGCTGTCGCGGGGGGCAGCCGGGGCGGCTCGGGGCGGAGGGAAGGGCTGTAGCTTCACCATGGTCCCTGCTGAGAACGCCGAGGGCCCCGGTCCGCTGAACCCCAAGGGGACCCCCGCCGAGACGGACGGCAGCGACGGAGCCCGCGGCCGCCGGCACCCCCCCTGGGCCAGAGGTAAAGCGAGGCCGACGGGCTGAACTCGCTCTCTCTCGCGTGTGCGTGTGTGTGCGTGTGTGAATGCGTGTGTGTGCACGTGAGCGTGTAGGTGCACGGAGAGAAGGGGACAGGGTCTGCTGGGACGAGTGACAAGGAGCTCTAATGTGAAGATTGAAGTCCCACAGATTGCTAAGCTGGGTCCCCTCGATTGTGCTGACGGTGTAACGTGCCAATGTTTTTTCATTTGGGGACAATTCACCGGCAACACAGTCACATATGTAAACACACACACGCACCCACCCACCCACGCACCTTTTCACTTGTCACAAATGGACAATCTGTAACAAGTGGACCTGATAACCACCATTTGTTAAATCAGTATTTTAAGTAGGATTCACGAAATTCTTAGTTACATAATCAATGAACACACCTTTGCTTTTTTAAGTTCGCAGCATCTGTTTGTAAGGAACTGGAGCTTTATGCCACTGGGAGCCTAAAACCTCTGCTTCCGTGCTCCTGCTTTCTTTAAACGCGGCCCTCTGAACTGAGGCGTAATGCTTTTTCTCCTGGAGGTGGAATCTGCTGAAGTTTTCATTCATTTCCGTTGTCTCGGCTACACCGAAGCTTTTCTCCAGTCCCACACTTACCAGCCCCACAGGCGCTCTGACACCTCGGCGGCCTCTGCCCTTTCATTCGGGTTCTTCTCAGAAGCACAGAGACAAACTCGTGTGAAATGAAGCCGGGCACAGAGTACAGCCTCCTTCCATCCCTCCCTCAGCTCCCTCCGCTCCTCCTAAGCGCGCGCACATCCCCAGGCCATGCCCTGGAATTTCATGGATAATCCCAAACCCGAAATGACAGGAGAGCGCTCGCCTTGGGTGGGTCTTTCGCACTGTGGGTGCGGGCTCCAGGGACCCATTCCACAGCCTCCCTCCTGGGGGCACAGAGCGGCCTTTCTCCCTGTCCTGCTCCTTGCTCAGCCTTCTGTTGATTTCCCACTTCCAGTCAAGAATGAGTAATACACGGGGCCATCTTTCAACATGGCCCAGCTCTCTCTTAAGCAGAGCTTTCTCCAAGTGTGTTCTCCGGCCCCTGAGGCTGAGAGCAGGCAAGGGAAACTCGTACTGGGGGGTGAAGGGAAAGAGTTACAAAGTTCTCTCTGAACTTCTGCAGGATGGAGCTGAAGGGCAAACTGAGGCAGTGACAGGCACAGAAAGGTGACCTCAAATAGTGTCAGTGATAATGACACAGAGATGAAAAGAAACTTTTTCCTGGAGGGGCCTCCACTGTAAAAATTGAAAATTGACTATTTATTATTGATATGGCTTTGAAAGCATAGTGTATTCTGAATAGGTTAAGTCACACAAGTTCATAGTTATCCCCAGGGAAGGTAAGATGTGTATACATTTGCAAAAGTTGAATACATACGCAAAATATAAAGTGCAGCTGTTTATGTTGTTGAAAAGAAGTGATAAGTGAATAGATACTATAATTTTTTTTTTTTAGTGAAACTTTATTATGTAGAAGGGGAAGCCTAAATGTTTCCGTAAAAGTTTAAATGAAATCAGCTTGTTTCCGTAAAAGTTTAAATGAAATCAGCTTTGATTTATGGTACATATAGTTCGTATTTAGATGAAGCCAAACCTTTTATTATGACTTTTGTAATTTTTTCTAAGTTGTAAACATCTCTTGGTACCAAAGCTAATTATACATATATATGTATATAATTAATGTGTAGTGCAGACTGACTCTGTAGTTTTGACAGGTTACTTAACCTCAGTTATTGGGATTATATTTTAGTATGTTTGATGAAAATGTTGAGATTTAATGAAATAATATTTGACAAATACTCCTTTCGACTTCTTTATATTTTTAAATTTCCAAGTTTCATTCAGAGTATTTAAAATATGCTTAATAATTATCACACAATTCCTGCGTTGAAGGTAGCAAATTTTTCTCTAGTCCTGGATGGAACAATTAAAACACAAGGAGAAATGCGTTACACAGTCAGGACAAGGTAATTAAATCATTTGAGATACTGAAAAATGAAACAAATGTCCTAAGCTCTGTGACTGCACCCCCTTAATGCTATTACACACAGCAAAAAGTGTTGACAGTTCTTCCTTGACCAACCTCTTTTAAGCTGGAAAGAATGCTTCGTTTCAATGACTAGAAGATAATGAATTTAAATTCATTTTCAAAAATCTATGACTCAAAATGGGTGCATTTTAAGTAAATTTTTCAGTGTTCATAGACATGTTATAACTGACTTCATAGGGCAGGGTTGAGCTCAATTTGAAACCCTGGTGCCTAGAGCCGACAACAGATATAGGTGAATTGGGAAACCTCTGCATGGCCTTCTAGAGCATCTCACCTAAGCAGGACATGAGGCCAGAAGATGTGTGGTTGGCCCAAGTTCATGCAGTGGCTGGTGCAAAGCTGGCCCTGGCCATCTCTGGCCTACACCTAATGCCTGTTCCTTCATCTCAGTTGCTGGGTCTCCTAGGCTCTTTCAGTTTCATGATTCAAACACCTGGCTAGGGTGAAGATTTCCTTAAACCTCTCTTTGCCCCACCAGCACTGCTTTTTCTTCTTGGATCTGCCCTAAAGAG
This sequence comes from Miniopterus schreibersii, assembly GCF_964146895.1. Lineage (NCBI taxonomy): Eukaryota > Metazoa > Chordata > Mammalia > Chiroptera > Miniopteridae > Miniopterus > Miniopterus schreibersii. The sequence continues at coordinate 71,694,306 of NC_138107.1, read as the reverse complement.
CAGAAACCAAGAACAATATTCATTGTATGAGTGCAGGTTCTCAGCACTGCAGGTCGAGCTGATCAGGCAGAGAGGGCTGCACTTCATGCTCCCTAAGACTCTTCTAAATCCCAGATGCCACAGTCTGAGATTTAATAAATGCACACTTCCACTAATCAGATAAATACTCTAAAGAAATCTCAAATATTTTTAAGGCTGTGAACTTTTTACAAATGGAAGCTGAGTAGGTGGTCAGTACATAAAACAGGTAAGCATGGCCAGCTCTAGTGGAAAGAGGGGAGATGGAGAAAGGAAGGCCCTGTGTCCTGGCTCCCTCCCTGCTCCCTCCCATTCCTTCTAGCCCTGAACAGGCAGGCTCCTGGTTGGGGATCACACTGAGCAAACCGCAAGCCCATCACTACTCTGGTTAGGCAGGCCATGGTTTTTTGGTTGGAGTATATTTACAGTGTTCTTACTGAGTATTGGACTCCCAGATTTAGCTTAACCTGGCCCCTTGAATTCAGTCAGGCCCAGCTTCCTTTCTCAAGCTTCCTTGGGCAGCCTGAGGGGAAGTCTACTTGTAGGAGACTTTGGGGAACACACTTATCCCCAGGGAAGAGAGAGTCAGGTCAACCAGCTTGATCTAATATCAAAGCTTTAATTATGAGAGGAGCAATTCTAACAACAGACTAGCCACTTTAGGAAGATCCAGGTCAGGGCCATTCCCAATTTTCCAGACTTTCCATATATTAAAAAGAGAAGTTACAAAAAGTCTAAACTTGAGGTTTTTCATTACTGTAAGGCCTGGACAGATGGCTTCTTCAAGATCTAAGAAGCGAGAAAGCTCTAAATAAACATGGTAAGAACTGTTTCAGGACAAACTCTGGATGGTGTTTGGTTCACCCAGATCCCTTTTTTTTTTTTTTTTTTTTTTTTTTTTGAGAATGAGCAGCATTCATTTGTGTGGAATTAAACCCCTGAGTTTCCAAGGTCTCTTCTCCCTCTGTCCCTCCATGAAAGAAGTCCAGCTGTGTCATTAGCAGAGTAGGATGAAAGCCCTTGCCCAAAGTTTCTGTTCCATATTTACACAGTTCAGTCCAGCATCAGGCTAGCTAAGCTTGTGTTCCCACCTGCAGTCCTTCAGTCCATTGCATGTGGGGTCTGCATGGCCCATGGCTTCTGGGATAAACTGCCACTGCCCATTGCTGTCCTGGTTGCAAACCTCATGGGGTCCCTTAAAGTTTAGGAGATGCATGCCCCTGGGGAAGGGGAAAGGTACGGGTGTGCTCTTGGGAGGGAAAGAGCACTGGCTCACCCAGATCTTAAAGAGCTCTTGTTCCACTTTAAGATCATGTCACCAAGAAGGGCAGAGAGGCTGCCACTTGCCACAGACCACCTCTTGGCTGCCACGGCAGCAGCAGACACACATTCATGGGAACCTGTGGTGGCAGGTCTTGGCAAATATGGATGAAGGTAGGCCAAGGAGCCGCCAAGCAGTGCTGCTGACCTGGATTGACTGAAATTAGCTGGCAGGCACCAGGGAGCATGAGCTTGTTTTACAGTCAATGTCTACTCTGGTAGCTCAGTGCCCCTGTTCCAGTTGTTAATTATTTTAAACATTACTCTTCTCTCAGTAAGATTGTCAGCAGTAGTTGAGGCCTGGAGATCCCAGGAACAGGCCTGATGGTAGCTGATAGGACCCTAATATGAGCTCTCGAGACATGTTCTTTGTGAATTCTCAAGGGATTACTTTCTAGTGGTCTAGATCTTAGAGTAGGTGGTAAAAACAGAACTCAAAATACAATGAATCCACCCTGGAGCTGCCTAAGGAAATGTCAGTTTACAGGTATATATAAAAGATAAGTCAGCTGATTTAAAAATGTAATTTTTAATTGCTATAGCTGTGCAGGATTATATTTTTCATTCAAGAATAGTTAGCTCTTAAGCCTGGTTTTGTAGGTAACATTTTCTCAACAGGAGTAATTCAAGCACTATTTTGCCTCAGGCTTCAAAGAGTTCTGAGAGCGCCAAAACTCCCTCCATTAGAATGCAATTAACTTGGGCTTCTAAGAGCTGAAGCAGCTATTTTCTCAGATTTTATGAGCAAGAACTGGTTCTATAAGATTCTTAAATAGAGCTGAGTTCGGGCACCCTACTTCAGTTTTGTTTCTCATAAACAGTCTTCCACAAGAGGATGAGTTGTTGAATAAAATAAGGGAATGAAACAATGTAAAAGGACACCAAGTTATGGTCACGAGAAAGGAAAAGTTGGAATGGGCTTATTTGACCTATGGCAGCAGAAAAATAAATTTTCCTTTTACCTTTCTAAGTTCTGGCTTGACTAATAAATTAACATGAAACAGATTAACAGCAGAAAATGACCAAATTTATTACATATATACATACGGGAGCCCCACAAGAATATGAGACTGGAGCACAGATGAGACGGTTGAGGCTTACATGCCACCGTCAGCTAAGGAGGGAGAGGGGTGTTGTGGTTTGGGACATCACAGAGCAGGAAGGCAATTCATATGGAGATGAAAAGCAAAGGTTTGGTAAATAAATGTTTGCTGGGCCACATTTAATAGTGGGACACAGAGAAGACTGATCAAAGGGGCCTTGCTAGGTTCCTCTCTGTCTGTCACACCTAGTTCATTTTAAACTGTGGTTGTCTATGATGGTAGTTCTCTTCCTGGGTCAGGCCCTCTCTCTAAATTCTTTTAGGCAGTTAGGGAGAGGTCAAGGATTTTTTCCTGAGTCTTTCTTTTCTTAAAAATAACCAGGTTAAAATAATCAATGTTCCAAAAGGCATACTTTGGGGTACCAAACCCTTTTTCCCCTCAGACCAAAGACCATGTAAGGATGATTTCCCATCCTATCTTCCCTCAAAAAGTACCAGTTTCAGATAAAGGCACAAAACCTGAATTCACCGCCCTCCCAAATATTTCCCAGCTGAAACTTTGAGTCAAATATATTGCCTTTATAGTAAATCATAAGTTCATATGGATTATTTTCTATTTTAATTTGGTTCAATGGTATCATTTTCCTTCCTATGTCACAGCACACTCATTTAAGCATTTGCTAACTGTGATATACTAATTTTTCCATACAATTTAACTAGAAGCAATAATAAGACTAAAGTAATTTATCACATTATTCTAATTTTAGGAGGTTTGCCTTCATGCTGTTCTGCCAAAATATCAGGAGAAAAAATGCATTCTTTTATTTAACTTATAGGAGCATGTTTTTTTCCTTAAGTAAATCAAGTGCAATTTACCTTTAAACTGTTAAATTGTGTTTCCCTTGGAAGTAACGGCTTCTCAGAAACACATATGACTCAGGCCTGCCTGGCATTGTTAGGTTCTGGAAGTGTTAACTATGTCTGTATTATTTTATCCAAAATGTTTTGCTCTTGCACACACCTGTTGCCACACTTTGTGGAAGTTGGAGTCAGGAGCTCTGTGCAGTGCTAACTCTGCATTCCCACCAGGGATCACACACATGTGGCACAAGTGCCACCATCTTGTGCCACCAAATTCAGATGTAACCTAGAAAATGCCTCAACACAGTATTCACAGTGACCATCCTGCTGACTGCACTGTCCACCCAGATAAACCTCTCTGCCATCTATGTCTAAGATAGTGCTGGCACATGGTACATGCTGAATTGTTAAATGAGTTAAGAAGTGTTTGTTGAGCTGAACTAAAGAACAATTCAACAGTACTTATAGATAGGCACGGTGCTGGATACTTCAAGGTAAAAAACAAAACTAAGATGTTACTCATGTCTACAGAGTTTACCAACCCATGAGAAAGGTAAGAATCTAAATAACTACAAGACAATTATTTAACAAATTTTGACTGTCTACTAGGATTCAGACATAATGCTAGACCCTGGGTCCAATGGTGAACAAGAAACACCCATGCAGATGCTTATTAGCAATTGGTGGAGAGAAACAAGAGATCAGGACGCCTACAATGGAGTGGGTGGCCAGACAAATAATATTATGATAGTGCACAAGGGACAGCTCGGCCAGTTTTCAAAGGAGCTTGGAAGACAGTGTTGCTAAGCTGAATCAGGAAAGTATAACTGAGGCCAATAGATTTACAGAGAGCATTCGAAGCAGAGAAATTAGCTTGTATATAAGTTTGGAGAAGAATGTCACCTTCAGGGAACTGCAAATAATTTTGTATGATGAGAGCACAGAGTTCAAAGAAGGGAAAGAAGATGACAAAGGAACCTGAAGATGTATGCAGGGCCAACAGCGTGGGCCTTTGTGGGTTAAGTACCACAAGAGGAGGAATCCTCAGAGAGGATTCTCAGTTTCAGGGAAATCAAGAAAGTTCCTGAAAGCGATGGTAGTATTGACAGAATTAGGGAGTCTTGGAGAACCTCACCTGCAAGTCTCCAAATCCTCCAGCTTTATGGGCCCATCATTCTTTTACCATTTAAATAAAAATAACTCCAGCCCCCCATAAGGTTAAATTCACATGCCTCTTTGCCCCCCACTCCTCCTCCTGCCTCAGGGGACTTGTTCTTCTGATGGCTTCTTGAATCCACTTCCTGCTTCCACCGGACCCCTGCTCTGCCCTTCCTGCAGCTAGGCTTTTCCCTGTGCTGAATCCGTATGTGGCCCCCTGTACTTCATATACTCAAATGCCATTCATACAAGCTCTTTGTAGGTTTTTACTGATGATTCGAAGAGGGCTCTAGTACAATTAAGTATTAGCTGGGCCCATTCTTAAAATCCTCTTGTCAAATCCACAATAAGGAATTTCTTGTAAACCAACTTTTAAAAAATCCACAGACCTTTTGCCTATTGTTCCCTTGTGTTCTCTCCACATCCCCCACCCCCATCCCACCCCCCACTTGACAACCTGTCCTGACCTTTTTTCTTATTTCTGGACCTTGTAGTCTCCCTCCCTCTCTCTGTCTCTCTCTCTCTCTGTCTCTCTCTCACACACACACACATCAGCATTCTGCCTTTATGTTGTGCAAAACATCTTGGCGTCTCCTCCTTCTCTCCCCCCTTTTCCTGTATATTATCAATGTGCCATCCAGGCATTTATTTTTAGTAAATAAAATGCTCTTCCTAAGAGTTTTATAGCCACAGGCTTTACAAAGTTATTTATTTTCTTCCCATTTCACTTCCCTACGTAAAGAATTTTAAAGAACCAAGGCTGATTCTCAACCTTTTTTAAGTACACGGACTCCTTTTAAAATAGTAAAACAAGTTCAAATTCTCACATAGTAGTCTTCACAGTTTTTAATTGACTAGAAAATATAAAATGACAGAAAGCTACTATGCAGTCACTAGCACTTTGAATTTAAAAAAATTATCACATTTACATGTTTAAAATCTTGACGTACAGATATGTATGTTACTTACTACTTTTTCCAACAGTCAGTAATCATTGATGGAATGAAGATGCTTTTAAAAGACCTTGTCAATTTTAAAATGTCCTATACTGACCACATCTCATATGCGTTGAGAACCTCCACCCTAGAGGTTTGTTCTCCAGATTCACCCCTTTTAACTATCTATTGAAAATCCCCACAAAACATTGAAAGAGATGAAAAATTATAATAGCATTAAAGTCAGACATATTTGCCAATGAGTTCTGACTTAATCCTAAATAAAAGGCAAACATTTGGATGATGTATAAAATAGGGCAGTAAAATGTTAGATTTCCACAGGCTCTCACTGTGCATCCCTCGTTGAAAGAATGTTCACCAGCCAGAGAAAGAGAAGATGTCTTCATAGCCCCTAGAGCCGCTTACCTAGGTGGTCAGAGTGCAATTCTTCCCATCCTGTCTTGTCATTATTCTTTTTCTATATCTCTTCAGGAGCTACAATTTCTAAGATTTCAGCAATCTTGGGCTAGATAGGAAAGAGTACTCATTGCATTTTGAGATATGAAATCAGTGTAAGAAGGGGCAAAGCCCAGAGGAGCCACTGGAATGGTGCAGTTTTGCATGTACTGTTTTTGACAAGCAAAAACCTACAGGCTGCTTTAAATAATGCAGGAATAATATCCCTTATTCAGAGTCAGGAGGTCAAATAAATTTCTTTCTGAGTCCAGTGGAGCCACACCAGAAAAATAACTTCTAGCTGTGAGAAATTTGGCTAGCAACTGTGCACATCAGTTGCTCCTCCAGGTCTAACTAAGCGGAGTTTGCAACTGCAACTGGGTGGCTAGAATGAGGTCAGGCACAGCCAACCTAACAGCTGTTGCAACTCCCTTCTGACTTTGTGTCTTTCCTACTTGGGGAACTAAAAGATTCAGATACTCACTTCTAAGTCTCTCTTGCAGCCAAATTTGACCATGGATCCCACTGGTTCTGGTCAATGAGACATTAGGATGACTTTGTTAGAGAAGAAAAAAAGTTTTCCTCAATCCTCTTAGGGTCCCATGACGGATCTGAAAATAAACTGACAGAGTAACCAGGAGAAAAGCATCCAGGTTTCTTTAATATAAGTTTGATGAGGTGTGGGAGTCTTCATAAGGAAATGAAGACCCAAAAAATCATTGAACTTGAGTATATTTATGCCAGGTTTGATGTAGAAATATGATAGATGAGGGAATGTGAGATAAGTGTAGTAAACTGGGAGAAATTTTATAAGACCTGCTTGTTCGGATTCCTCTTGGCGTCTCTTTGGAGATAAGATCGGTCCTTTTCTTCTAGTATAGGGAGGGCACTTCTCACAGGGCTTTATGACCCGCTTCAGGGGGAGAGCGAGGGGAAGGCCAGAGGGACCCTCCTGCATCTGCCATTTTCTTAAACTCCTTCAGTTTAAAATATCCAATATGCCATGGTGCCATATTTTGGAGCATTGTGTCCTGAATCTCATTATCTTCCAAGGTACTTCTGGAACTTTCCTTTCCTGATAAAAGGAAAGGTCTTGCCCTAAGACTTCTTCCATTGTCTCTTGCCTTTGGATCTGGTTGTGGGCGAATCTTATGCTTAATGCTATGGCAGCCACCTGGCACCTATGATGACAAGTCTGGACAAAAGCCAACCCTCTGAGGAGGTGGGAACAGAAGGATGGCCAGAATTCTTGGAGACACCAACCTCAACTTGGTCTTCTCGCTAATTAATCAATAGGTGCCACAGTGTTTGAGGCCCTTGTTTGTCAAGCTTGGGGTTTCTTGCAGTCCAAAACATCACCACTGATTTGTGGGGACTGTGTAAAGAGAATGCAGCAGATCTGGTTTGGGGCAAGTATGTTTTAAATACAAAGGCAATGCATGCATTCTAAGATTTCTTTTTACAGGAAACATAAATTTTGTAGAGCACCTCATTTGTTTTCTATAGTTTTTTTAAAAATCAACTTTGAAAAAAGAAATGTAGGTCAACCTCTAAGAGTAAACGGAGGTGAAGCTGGAGCTCTCGCAGAACCAAATGCAAACAGACCTAGAGAAGACGCGTAAAGAGCGTGAGGGGGCTAAAAGTGCAAGAGAAGAATTGTTATCTGAAATCTGTGATGTGGAGGGTAAATATGAGAAGTTATTCTAGATGCACATGAAAGGACGAGGAGAGAGAGATAAGAGAAGAAATGAGTATATATAACTAACGCTAAAACAATTATTCTTAAATAAATTGGGAGAAAAGTACCCCAAACTACTAGAAGAAATCTTTTTTGAGTAAAAGAACTCAACTAGTTGCAGAAAAATGTAGAAGAAACAAGCACTTTATCTTCATTGAAGTTCCACATTGAAGGAGGGAAGAAAGGAAGAGCAGTAGAGAAAAGCCTGGAAATCGTACATGTAATTGGGCAGAAAGGATAGTTTAAAACAAAGTAAAATGCAGGGAAGTACTAATGTGCAAACTTAAACAATGTCTCCTGTTTAAGCACCCTGAGTCAATAAAATTTAGAAAAAATTAGTTCCAGGAAAGTGTGTCTGTGAAAGTACTACTAAATCAAACCTAGGATTGGAAAAATAAAAAAGAAAGCCAGCAAAGCTCCTCTCTTTTTGTCGGAGAAAGATCCAACAATGGTAGGTACGGAGAGGCCCAGTAGTCTTGTCTGAGTTGCATTGTATGCTAAAGAAGGAACTGACTTACAGGGGAGGAGGGGATAGCAGTTAAATAAAGGCTGGGACCCAATATATACTACCAGGTGGGGTGCCACGCATGGCCCAGGGACAAGGGGCAGCACCTGGGACCTTTGCCAGCTGTTGGAAGCACCACAGCTCGTCTCTCCGCGGGGCGGGACGTGCCCTCTGGGAGATTGTGCGGAAGCTTTCTGGTTAGGTCAGCGCTCCTCCTTCCCTCCTCCTTCCTGTGACATCCAACACTTCTGCCGAGCTCTTGCGACAGGTACAGTGTGGGACCCCCCCATACAGACACGTCTGCTCTCAAGAAACACCCAATCTAGGTGGGAAACAGATGTAACTGAGTATAACCCGAGGTGCTGTAAGGCCATGCAGTAATGCTCACCAAAGAGAGGGGGTCTGGGAAGGTTTCGGAGAGGAAGGGATGTTCCAGTTGGATCTTCCAAGACAAAGCAGGTTCCCTAGGCTCTGAACTAAGGGGAAGGGCACGCTGGGAGGGGGAACAGCGCGAAGAGAAGCACCAGTCTGGAGAAGTGCACCGAATTTTCCAGAACCAGCATGTGGTACCTGAGACTGCAGGGGGATACCTGGTCCACTGAAAGGGGACTGCTAAGTGCCGAGTCAGGGGTGATGCACTGGGTTGACATTTAGTAAAATATAAATACACGAGTGACAATGAAACGCTTTATGGTCTGTGCAATGCTTTTCATGTTAGCAGGCTCGTAATAATAGTGTTGAAAGCTTTATAGAAACGCTAACAGTGTGCTTTTCAAGGCTCGGCATTTATGTAAACATAAGTGTCCGTATGCTAGCCATTACATAATACTAGGTATTAAACTTAGTCTGCGGACAAAACTGTGCAGAGGAGGGGACCAAGGGTGGGTATTCTAGAGTGCTGCTAGCATTCATCTATTTATTCCCTCAATAAACATTTTTTGATTGTTTATCTGGTGCCAAAAGCCAGAGGCAGGAATACAGATAAAAGTAAAGCAGAGTCCTTGGCTTCAGGGGGCTTTCAGTCTAACAGGGGATGACAAACAGGTGAATAAACGAATCCCTTAAAAAGTGGCAGGCACCTGAGAAACATGTTTCATGCACAGTGGAAGCAGAGGGGCCTGTGGCTGTCATAGAGGAGATGGCACTTGAGAGGACTCTTGAAAGATAGGTTGTTATTTGGGGAGGAGCAGAGAAAGGGGAGACCACAGCTGCAAGGACATTTTGGAGCTACTGCAAGTTTTTCTCAAGCCAAATAATAGGGGTGTCTTTTAAACTTGTGAAGCCTTCACACACAGTGGGCCAGGCCATATAGTTCCCTGGCCGCCTGCCCCAAACAACCTGGGCCTGCACGCCTTCCACTGCCGTGGGACCGAGGCAGCCGGCCAGTGTTTGTTGTGTGCGCATTATGGACATACTCTGGAATAGGCATGTAATAGGGGAAAAGAAAGCAGGCAGAAACTCAAATATTGTGGAAAAGTTGAGTGTTTCAGTGCATTCCACTTAGTTGTGGTTTCATCTGAGTCACTGAGAGCTGGGCAGACAATGCGGCTATTGTAGTGGCGGCTGCAGTCTCATGGCTTCTGGGGGCTGCGTGTCCTTGGTGCCCTCACGGAGGGTCTCAGTGCCCTTGTTTGCAAAAAGCCTCCTGGCTGTGATCTCATCTTTGATGGGAACAGTTTCGCTCCATTACCTTAGTGAAGAATCCTTATTGCATCATCAGTTTGCTGGTCTTCTACCGGAGCAGCCACACAGGCGGTAGGCTTGACCCAGCAGCCCGTGGGGACCGGCTGCCGGGCTCCAGACAGTTGCCACTCCTGTGATGTCCAAGAAGGCTGAGCATTCCTTATGGCACTTTTGGAGAACACAGGGATGTCAAGGAAGGGCCCCTGTAAAGCAAGGCCATGAGCAAAATGGCTGGGAAAGCTAAACTTCATCGGGAACATTAAGTGCAGACTGCTTGACTTCAGGGTTGGTGTTTTGTTTAGTTTTGTTTTGTTTTTTGAAAAGGCACTAATTGTGATTCCTTACCCTGCTCTCTCCTTCAGCACTGGCTGCTTCTCCTGTCCACCCAACTGCCCCAAACTCTCCCATCGTGTTTAGGCCAATAGAAATCTCACCTTCCTGCCACATCCTTTCTCTCCTGTTCCCTGACAGATTTCTTGGAAAAGTTCTCTTTCCTTTTTGGCATTCATAGGATAACATCTTGCTTCTATCATCAAAAATAGACACAGGAAAAAGCCCACTCTTTAGGTCTCTCTTTATGGTTTTTATGTGGTAAAACAGCACCAGGAAAATTACCTGTGGGGAAGTTAAGAGGGAGGAAAAAACTTTCCTCTACCCTTAGGGTTCTTCTGGCTGGTCTGATAATCAGATATGAGACAGAATAGCAAGGGAAAATAACCAAATTTAATTACATACATGTGTATGGGAACCCCACATACATGAGCTAGCCAGAGACCCCACGTGCACAAGAGGTTCAGAGATAGAAAGGGGGATTGAGGTGTATATGACATTCTGAGCTAGGTATGAGGTTAAGGCACTTTGGGGCTTCAGGAAGCAATTGCAGGGAAAGAACATGTTCAGTAATTAAGAGTTTGCCCTGCTATATATGTAGGTAAAAAGTTATTTCTGGTGATAACTCTTATAATGGGTCAAACTCCAAATTTAAATTCTTCTAGGTAGTTAAGGGGAGGAGCAGTTTCTCTTGAGCCTGCAGAATCTTGGTTGCCTTTAGCTCACAATAATCTGCATACCCCTGAGGCACATCTTGGGGTAGCTCATTCTGAATCTCTACTAAGTCCTAACGTGTCACAGGGCTTCAATCTTGAGAGCATTAAGGACTAGGTTTCCACACTGAATTGGAATTCAAAACCCCAAATGGGCAGGCAGCTTGAGGACTGCAGTAGAAATTCAGCAGTAACAAGGGGCAGTCATGAGATGAGTGGGGAAGCTAGTTTTGGGCAGTACCTCTTAAAGCACACAACAGGAAAGGTGTACTCCCCAAATAAAATTCAGACAATGAAGACCTTAGCTTGATTCTGAAGCATATAACTCAGCTGGTATGCCCCCTTCCATGTGAGAATAGTGTCATAGAATATCCAGGGACAACTTTTTAAGCTTTTAAAGGCAAATTCCCTAAATAGATTAAAGTGATATATAATTTTGTAAAAAAAATTTTTTTAACCAATTCTTATAGAAATAACTTATTATATCTCTGAAGAATTATACTCAGTACTAGCTGCTGGGTCCCAAGAGGAACATTGACAAACTGGGATGGTTTCCAGACCCTTTGCACACATCCCATTTCGTCAATGTCCTGTGAGCCCTGGCTAAAGTAAGTAAGCCTATGACGTTAAATCCAGAAAGAAGAAGAGAAAGTTGGATCCCTTTTCTCTTGGAAGATATTTCCCTCAGACTGCAAGAAGCTGGTTGGCCCCGGCCCTTACTCCTGCTCCTCCTTAACGTGCCAGCTCAGGCTCTCTCTAAAGTAGGTTAATAGAGATCAAAGGCAGGGACTCTGGTATTTCACAGGCTCTTTCCTTTCGTAGGGAAGCACTTGTTCCCATCTCACAGGAAAACTAGGAAGGGGAGGGGACGGTCAAGGTTACAAGGACAATCTTCTGCTACTCAAGCTGCTCCGGCATCTATCCCCCTGCTCCCTTGACTCGGTGTCCCCATGCTGCCCTCTGTGACTCTAAATCCCCTTCTGGGGTGACTCACCCCATCTATCTCATTCTCCAAATCACTTATTTCTCCAATCTGAATATCAGAGACCAATGGCTAAAACATACATGCTAATCAACACATCAAACATAAATAAAATGAAGGATGACAAGTGGAGATACGAAGCGATATAATAATGTTCTCAAACAAATGTGAGAATTTGGCCCAACTCTCCTTGTGTAGAGGGATTCGTTGAGGATTTTAAGATCACAAGGGAAAAAGAATATGTGGAAACTGAGGACATAAGTGAACCTACAAGAGAGTGCTTTCAAGTCATTTGTATGTAAAAATTAAAACAGTACATCGTAAATAATAGATAATAGAGACTCACTAGAGGGACTAGGACCACATCTGTTTTGTTTCATTGCTATATATGTACCCCGGAATATTTAGGAAAATATCTGCCATGTAATGTTGCAAATATTTATTTGTTTTCATGATTAGCTGGATAAATGGCTGATTTAATTTCAACTCAGTGTTTATGTTTGGAGTACTCATGAATTACTTTCATTTCGATTATGGATTATTACATTTGCTCCTTCACCTACATATTCAATTCTTTTTATTTTTTAGAGTCTCCCACTTTTCTGTTTCTCACCAGGATCCTGGAAATGTAAAGCACTTTAGATATTTGTGTTGGGAAGAGATTTAGATCACCTTTATTTGACCTGTTTCTTTCACTAGAGCTAAACAGCATTTTTAACCACACGCTCTACCCCCTGCCTCACCTGTTGAATCCTGCATCCATTTCTTCCTTCCTTCTTTCTGACACAGCCTTGACCTTGTTAAGGCCCTCACACCTCCTCCCCCCCTCCCCATGCCTTCTTGTGCTTCAGCAAAAGCCAGCGGTGGCCCAACTGTGCCAAGGTTTCCTGGGGGCTGTGCTTCATTCTCCCTGGGGTACACAGTGGGTAGCTGGTAGCCCTTCTTGAGGCTCCTATCCTCTCTCTATATCCTGCCCTCAAGCATTTGCCTTTAGAGCACCAGGGTGGAACCAGAGGAGCCAGGCTATCTAAATTTCTGATCCAACACCAAGGCAGGAACTAAAGGTGTTCTCCTTTGTTCAGTCTTCATCATCTTCTGCTTATCTTGCATAACTGTTGGCTCAAAACTTAAAATAACATCATCATCACAAATAGAAGGAACCGGCTTCCTAAATGTCTCCACCCTTCTCCCAAAAATGAAAGAAAAAGGATTTTTTTCTTTTATAGCTAACCATTTTTTTTGATTAGCATATTATTTTACTGTACTTACGGATGTGTTTATACTCAGTGCTATGAAAACTTACTTATACAAGATTAAGTCCCCATTCAGACATAAAATGTTTAAGATAACAATTCAGAACTGACCCCTCTGTTTCTCCTCTCTGCTTGTAGGTTGTGGCACGTTTACCCTCTTGTCATCTGTCACAGCTGCTGTCAGTGGCCTCCTGGTAGGTTATGAACTTGGGATCATCTCTGGGGCTCTTCTTCAGCTGAGAACCTTATTAGCCCTGACCTGCCAGGAGCAGGAGATGGTTGTGAGCTCCCTCCTCGTCGGGGCCTTACTGACCTCTGTCATGGGAGGGGTCCTCATTGACAGGTACGGAAGAAGGGCTGCCATCATCTTGTCATCCTGCCTGCTTGGACTTGGAAGCCTCGTCCTGGTGCTCAGTTTATCTTACACGGTTCTTATCGTGGGACGCATTGCTGTCGGGGTTTCCATTTCACTCTCTTCAATTGCCACTTGTGTTTACATCGCCGAGATTGCCCCACAACACAGAAGGGGTCTTCTGGTGTCACTGAATGAGTTGATGATTGTCATTGGCATTCTTTTGGCCTACATTTCAAATTATGCATTTGCCAATGTTTCCCACGGCTGGAGGTACATGTTCGGCCTCGTTCTTCCCTTGGGAGTTTTGCAAGCGATTGGAATGTACTTTCTTCCTCCAAGTCCCCGGTTTCTCGTGATGAAAGGACAGGAGGAAGCTGCTGGCAAGGTTCTCAGAAGGTTGAGAGCCATCTCAGATACCATGGAGGAGCTCACTCTGATCAAATCTTCCCTGAAAGATGAATATCAGTATAGTTTCTGGGATCTGTTTCGTTCGAAGGACAACATGAGGACCAGAATAATGATAGGCCTAACATTGGTATTTTTTGTACAAATCACTGGCCAGCCAAACATATTATTCTATGCATCAACTGTTTTGAAATCTGTTGGCTTCCAAAGCAATGAGGCGGCTAGCCTAGCCTCCACAGGGGTTGGGGTTGTCAAGGTCATCAGCACCATCCCGGCCACCCTTCTCGTAGACCATGTCGGGGGCAAAACCTTCCTCTGTGTTGGCTCTTCCATGATGGCAGCTTCATTGGTGACAATGGGCTTTGTGAATCTCAACATCCACATGAACTTCACCAGTATCTGCAGAAACCATAGTCCTATCAACCAGTCCTTGGATGAGTCTGTGTTTTATGGATCAAGAAACTTGTCAGCCAGCAATGAAACTCTTAGAGAGCTCTTTAAAGGGATCACTACCCACAGTGTAAGCTCACTAACACCCAGAAGAAATGATGTGGATAAGAGAGGGGAGATGACCTCAGCATCCTTACTAAATGCTGGATTGAGCCTAACTGAATACCAGTCAGTCACCGACCCTGCGGAAGTGTCACCGTCTTTGCGATGGCTGTCCTTAGCCAGCTTGCTTGTGTATGTTGCTGCTTTCTCAATTGGCCTAGGACCAAGTAAGTACTTTATTACCCATTCCTTCCTCCTCACCCCTTATAAATGCTAATGAACTGCTTCTGACCTGTGAGAGCATCCCACTGCTATGGTGTGTCGTACATAGAACTGCTCTGAGCAGGACTGGGATAACCCTGGCAGAAGCATGCCTGGTTTATAGCTGCTTAGTGAAATGCGCAGGGCCAGTATTCACCCGAAGGGTAAGTTTGCCATTGTCTGTTCCCATGAGGATACTTTTAACACCAATTGATTGGAGACGAACCAGACCTTGAAAGATATTCATGGCCCAACAGATTATATTGTTTTACGAAAACAAAGTTTATTGGGATAACATTTTTTTTTTTTTTTTTTACAATATCATTCCTGAGTTTCTTCATTGGTGAAAGGGGGGAAAATCAGGATTTTTCTTAATGACACAATAGTGGGTGCATTCCAGTAACAATGAAGAAGAGAAGATTATGAGGTGGGAAGGAGGGCACAGTAGTTCTTTAAGTATATTTTATCACTCGAGTAACCTCCCAGGGCATGTCACTCTCCTCTATTAAACAGGACAGCGGAGTCAAGTTACTCCTATTAAACAAAGTACAAACCATCTACAGGGAGATAGCCACAGGGTGTTTTATTTTATGTAGCCAGTCTACTCCAATGATAAAGTTGAAACCCTTCTCTGCAGCAAACTCTCTAGGGTTTGCTAGAATAGGTGGTTTGTTGAAGTTCCCTAGTCTTTTAGCCTCAGCTGAAAGCCTAACCCTCTCTTCAGAGAAGCTGAAAAAGGTCTTTTGTAGATCTCCCTAGAAAATAAAGTGCTTAATCTATCATCCTCAACTTCCACCATTCCTCTCTCTCTTTACCCCCCCCTCCCACCCTCCTTTTCACTCTCTCTAAAAATCAATGTAAAATATTCTCTGGTGATAATTAAAAAATTATTCTATATGATTTTTTTAAAAATTTAAGCTTTATATTCAACTAATATTTATTGATACCTATTATGTTGAATACAGTGTTAGAAAGTTTTTACATAGTTTGGAGGACTTCATTTTACTTTCACAATAAGCCTGTGAAGAAAAGGTTTTCACCATATTTTACAAATAATGGCACCGAATCTCAGAGAAGTTAGGTGATTTGCTCAAAAAATGAAAACATCTCTTGTCTTCTGAAATTCAGTATTCATCCCTGTCCAAGACAAGAACAAGCAGTCTTGTGTTGGTTTTGATAGCAAAGGTTAATTACTTTTAGTTTGGCCCTCTCCATGAAGATGCATTAGATGTAAGAATGAATGAAAATAGTGCATCATTGTCCAACACATGAGGCTATTATATGGGCCACCCTGCATTTTATTCAAAAGAGAGACAGTCTCTCTTTTCTTGAAGCTCTGCTAGGTAAGTAAGCATGTAATTTTTATAAGGCTGAGCTACAGGATAAAAGAGAAGGGTAATGATAAGAAGACAGAAGTTTTTGATGTGCATTTGCTTGAATAACTAAACTTGGTTAAAATAATGTTTAAGGTGTATATTGGTTAGAATTCAAGCTCGGCTAAACAAAGACCAAAAAAAACCCAGTGGCTTAAGCAAGATAGAAGTTTCGTTCTGTCTCTCACTCAACAACTGAAGCTGGGTAGTTCTGGGTGCTGTGGAGGCTCCAGGGTCAGGCACCTACCTAAAGCCTATGGATAATGTCCCTCGGTCTCATTGGAGCCAGAATTTTAATATTAGTTCTCAGTCTATCATGATGGCTATTTAATATGAATATGCATTTTAAAATGTTGTCACCCTTTCCTGGTAGCTAATTGTCCCTGAGAATAAGTGAAGTGCATGAAGTACAGTCAATTAAAGGGAGGCGGGGTGTAGAAGGCCTAGACAATAAGACAATGTGAGCAATTCTGTCCAGGAAGCAAAAGCACTGCGAGTGCCATGCGACAGGGAATTTCTCACAGGGCTTAGACCCAGCACAGTTGTGGGGATGCTGAGAAAGCAAAGGTCTGGAAGGGACAATTGGGGGAGAAGGCCCTGAAGGGAAGCCGGTGAAGATGCCTGGGTAAGCCTGAAGTCTCCGCAGGTCAGCAGGGGAGGCAGGGGGAGCGCTGGACTCCCAGCAGGGAAGCAAAGCCAACAGACCTTGCTCGGAGAAAGTGGAACCCGTGAGAAGAAACTGGAACCCACAGCTGTCTCTCACGGCCGCAAAGCCAATGACGATGCGGGCCACCTGGAGAAAAACGGGCGTTCCCCATAGGGACCCGGCCGTGCGGCTGGCCGAGTAGTGGGAGCCTCTGGAGGAGGCGATCTGGTCCACTAGCTGTGCCCCATCAACAGGGAGAAACAGCGGCTCACAACAACGTGCAAAAGCTACAGCCATGTCTAGGGTCCTGTACCCCCCCCCAAGCATGGGGCTGAGATGTCACTTGGGCCTTTCAAGTCTCATGCACATTTCTCCTCCTGCCAACCCTCACCCAGGACGGTACCGGGGAGGGAATTCTGGGGAATGTGGTTTCAGCTTAGCTAAGTTGACGCAGCACAAGACTGCCAGAGTAAATATGGAAAGAAGTATTTCGGGATGTCAAGGGCCCTGTATTCTGTTTTCAGTTGTTGTGACATTTATTTCTTCTCATGAAAACATTAATTATTAAAATATATGGCTAGCTTACATTCCATCTACTTATAAAGAAGGGGTGAGGTCATTTCATTAATGTCTCTTGGCTTTTGTTTCTTTAGCTGTAAAACCAAAAAACCACTCTCCCGCTAATGCGTTATGAAAGCTTTCATGTTTATTTTCTCAGGATCGTTAATTATCTCCTCTGAGCTGCTGAATCTCACTTACCTTTAGTTCTATCGGCTCACGACTTCTAGTTTCTTTCTTCCCAGTGCATGCTGGACTTTTCCACTTTGATGCTTCACTGTCGGCACACACAAGAAGCCCAGTGTTGGATTCTCATTCCCCTCTCACCAGGGCAACTTTCTTTTTCTTGGGGCAGTCACTCTGCCAATCACTCAGGTTTGATGCTTTGGACCTTTTCCCAATCCAGTCAGTGACCAAATGCTCTTGGATTTTCCTCACAAATGGCTCTGGTGTTTATCTTTTTCTTCCCATTTCTGCTAGCCTTGCCTATCCCTTGTGGTCGTTCTTAGAGTGCTAGGAGACTGTAGTTCCCTCCTGTTCCAGGCCTTCCTCATGCCATCCATCCTCTATACCAACATTTCTTAAATACCATTTTCCTCACGCCACCAATGTTCCCTCACCCTCCATGGTGTCCTACTTTCTACCACATCAGGGAAGTCAAATGCTTTACAAGATGAAAAGTAGATTAGAAATGATCTTCTCCAGCATTTTCCTTTTATCAAAAAGAAACAAGAAACACCAGGAGATTGAGATCACACAGATTTAGAAATATAACCCCAGGCTTTGGAAGCCTAATTCCATGCTTCCTGTACTACTATATCACACATCTTTGAGGGAGAAATTGCATGACTTTCAAGGCCCTCCATCATCTCACCCAACTATATCAGGGTGTTTGCACCACCCCGGGGGCACCATTTACACTGTAGTTTATGGAGTTGTGCTCCAGGGCCACCATTCATACAGAAGTACAGACAGACTCCACATAGGCTACAAAGTGAATGGTGCCCCCTGGCGGTGTGCAATGAGCCAATACCTTACCTCTTTGAGCTTCTTTATTTCCCACTGCTTTACACTTCCTCTACTCAAATCCTTCCTATCCTTAAAGCTCAGTGAAATTCTTCTCTCCTCTGTGAATTCACATCATTTCTTAGAGGTCTTTATTTATATGAACTACTAGTTATTTCTAGTGTAGAGTAGGTCAATTCTGGGCTATAAGAAGCCTGAATTTAAAATCAGAAAACTTGAGTTCTAATCCCAGGTCTTCTACCTTCTGGCTGTGTGATATTTAAGTCATTTATCTTCATGAAGCTGTTTCTAATCTATGAATTGGGCATAAAAATACCTGTCTTATGTCACCGAGTGAGCATCAGGTAAGGGAATGCATGTGTGTTTTGGATGCTATAGCGTATGATATAAATGGAAGTGACAATGTAATACATACACAGGGTAATGCCCAGTGTAACATAACTTAGTCCTTACTGATACAGTTATTGCTTCGGTGTGTTTGTCTTGGTTTATTAGCCAGAATATGGTTACTAGGTTATAAGCTCTTTGAGGAAAGAAATGATATCTTATATTTTTTCTTCTCTCCCTTTAAATGAGCACAGCATAAATCTGTTTGAAAACTATACAGGAACACATTTGTCCTTCTAAGGGGGGACTTTAAAAATAAGATGCAGATAAAGGGAAAATCTCAAAGTATGCTTGTTTACATGTGTCAGGCTATGGGGCAAACTAAGCAGCACATAAGTTAGAAATGCTAGGTGGCCAAAGAAACTCCTGTTTCTACCAAACTCCATCATGAGTTTTTTTCTGCAGAATAATTCATCTCATGGGCATGAGTTCTATAAATCTCTCGTTTTGTTCATAAGAAAAGATGCAAGGGGTGTTAGTAGTGCTTGGAAACAAGTAGTGGGAAGCATTTAGGGCTTTTCTTTGTTAAATCATAGTTATTGGGAATTTCAGAGACAGACGACCTAAAAGTAGTCCCAGATATATGTATATATGTAAGAGACACCTCTACTTTTTGCTACAACATGGAGAAGAGAGTCCTTTTGAGAATTTCTTAGACCTGCACCAATACTGGTGAGACAGAGAATCTCAGGGTTGAAGGAGGTTTGGGTATGGGAAAGGGAAATAACCCTTCATCTCGTGGTTTCTCCAACTTATAATTGCAACTCAGAGGACTGAGCTGGGTATTAACGCCCAAGGCTGGAAAGCATGCAGCCCGAGACAGAATTCCCAGCCAGCCCTTCGCTCCAAGCAGAATTAGCAGCTATTTCCCATCTGTGGTTTGGGGCTACTGGCTCTCCTCGAGTTTTAGAAGGGATTTGAATAATTGTCCTTTTTTTTTTCTTGCTAAGAGTCAGTCATTTCTGTCCATATTCATGTTGTAGCTTATTTTTCTTTTCTAAAGAAAGCGTACCACAGAAATTCCAATTCAATCACCAAATTTGTATTCTAGAGCATTGATATAAACTACAAAAACCAGTTGGAGTTTAAAGAAGATTTTTATTAGGAGCAAGATTTTCATGCCAGATCCTGAATGCTTTCTAAAGCTTATAATTAACTATTGTGATTATTGCTCAGGTATTTCATTTAGAGAGTTGGTTGCTTGTAATAAAGCAAATCCTTTCTGTAAATACAGGTATGAAAGAAAAGTACTTGCTGTTCTAAAGTAAAATCGAAAACAAGATTACACCATCTTTTTAAACCTTCTTAAATATGGGTTGGCTTAGAACAGCAAAATTAATTGCATTAAATCACAGCATAATTTCTTCTGCCAAAGACATGTTTCTGTTTTTAGGTTAAAGTGTATGTCCTACATCCTTTTGCTCTCGGGTCCTTTATCTCCTTAACTGTAAAATAATAGGGTTGCCCTAGAATCTGGAATTCAGGAGGGGAAGTAAATTTGATGCCAAGTAATCTCATGTATTGTATTTTATGCACTTAAATTATTGCTCTAGCCCTGCCAGTGTGGCTCAGTGGTTGAGCACAGACCTATGATCCAGGAGATCGTGGTTCGATTCCCAGTCAGGGCACATGCCGGGGTTGCTGGCTCGATCCCCAGTAGGAGGCGTGCAGGAGGCAGCTGATCAATGACTCTCATCATTGATGTTTCTATCTCTCTCCCTTTCCCTTCTTCTCTCTGAAATCAATAAAGATATATAAAAAATATATTGTTCTAAGAAGGAATTCACAAGCTTCAGCAACCTGCTGAAAGGGTTCACGGCTGAAAGAGGTTAAGAACCTCTGCCTCGCATTTCTCTATAACAGTGAAATTCTCCCATCAAATAAAATCAGGATATATACTCCATTGTTTTTACTGGAGACTATGATTAAACATTTTGTTTTCCATACCTGAGCTTTCACTTTAAAATATGTTCAAAATCTTAACCTTACTCTCCATGGTGTTTCTGGGGTGGTCCTGGTCATCAATTTAGCTTCTTTTAATAGCTGAGTATTTTTCTATCATGGTTCAAGCTTCTGGGTAGAACCAAAGAGTCTACCCAGGACTTAGAGCCACATGCTTTAAAAATAAAGCAGAAATGAGCCCAAACACAAGGCATGAAGTTATTATCTCATGAGTTCATTTGAGGTGATATGTGTGTAGAAACCCAGCCCTTCTTAAAATAGCCACCATAACTCAGAAAAATGTGTGTGGCTGCTTTGTTCAAAATAATTAGCAGGGCTTTTTAAATTCACAAATCCCTAAACCTCCTCTTCCGTATCAGGAGTAATATATTTTCCTTATGAGCAAATGAAAGGAATTTGTCTAAGGTCACATATCAAGTTTCGTTATGAGACTGTGATTGTCATTCTCTAACTACCTTTGTATTCACACATTTGAACAGAACCTTACACTGAAGACTGAGTGACGGGTGACACCCAATCACCTCCCCTATCAGATAAGCAGGAGTTCCAGCAAGAAGTCATCTTGGAGTGACCAACAAGAGAAGAGAGGGGGAGAAAGCCTGGGGGTTTCACTGAGTCACATACTCATCCAGCACGTGTGTGTTGCTCACCCAAGATGTAGCGGGCCTGGTGCCCGGTGCTGGAGATGGCTCAGCGAGAGCCACACCCTGCCCTCACCTAGCGAGCATGGGGACAGGCAGTGAGCAAGAAAATGAAGATATGTATAATTTAGGGAAAGAGAAGTGTTAACACTTAGGTGGAGGAAGAGTGATATAGAAAAATGAAGATGGGTAGGTAAAAGAGCATGCTTGGAGGAGGGTTATTTCAGATAGGGTGGCCACAAAAGGCCTTTCTGAGATGGTGACGTTGGGCCACCGCTTGTATGAAGTAACTGCATAGTGTGAAACTCTGGCAGGAGGAAATTTTAAGCAGGGAGGTCAAAATGGCTTTGAGGAGGACACGTGTTGAAGGTTTAGGAGAACAGCAAGACAGCCTATCAAGGCTGTATAACATGGTGTTTGAATTTGCATGAGGCTTTGGCATCATTTGTGTCCCAGCTCCACAAGGTAGGACTTTGGGCAAGTCAATTCATCGCTGTAGGCATCAGTTTCCCCATCTAGAAAATGGGGAAGTACTTTCTATCTCACAGTGTAATTGTGAAGTTGAATGAAGCAATCTGTATAAAGTGTACCTAGTTTAGTGTCTGGTTTGCAGCATGGACTCAATACATTTAGTTCTTAGTACTGTTAAGTATCTGGCTATGGTCAGCTGAGATGAATAGTTCTGATAATGCCAGCACTGACCTCAGCAGGCATTTTGCTTCTGTCATGTCAGGACACACAGGAAGTGCTCCATAGCCTCATGCTGAATTACAATGCCATGATCCCCCTGACCTCCCTTCTATAAACCATTCTAGTTGGGTCAAGACTAAAAAAAATACATTGGTGATTTGAAGTATAGCTTAAATCTGGATTACCTATAGTTAAGAGAGCTTCCTAGAAAACCAGACAGATTGTACAGAAAATCCCAAGGCTTTGGTGAAAGGTGTACGATGTGATGTAGGCTGAGAAACACCCAAAAGTCTTCTCTTATAAGTTGGTACAACTAATTTAGACTATATATATGTCCTATGTGCACAAAAACTGTCTTGTTTGCTATTGTTTCCTAAGGCCTGCCCCACAATAAAGGCTTAATAAATATTTTTAAATGAGTCGAAAACATCTCAAAAAGAGAGGGAGATGTTTCTGGACCTCTCTCAGCTTCTGTGATGAAAGTGGAGCTCTCCTTCAAGTCTGGGGTAGATACATTTCAATCTTCTCAGGCATGTATCTGAGTCAGTATCTAAGGAGTAAGAGATAAATGTGGTTTGTCTTGAATCCTCTGGACATTTGATCTAAAATTATATCTGAGCAAAGCTACTCAGTTGAGAATTCAGGACCATCTCCAATTCAACTGATGACTAAAGAAAGTTCATGTTTTGAATATACTAAAATTAAAGCCATTTAAAATTTTATGGTATTAGAAAAAAAAAACATTCCAAATATCTATTGTTTTCTCCAAATATGAGATTCAGCCCTTCTCTGGGGAAAAAAAAAGATTGAAATTAGTCATATCATGGGGTGGTTGTTCCTACCATGGTTTAATAATTGACTGTTTTAAAACTTGACTCTTTACCAAAAATAGCTTACGGTAATTTTTTCATGGTTTTCCTAAGAGAAATATGTGAAAATCTGAACCTGGAATTTGAGGATTGTTTTTTGCTCACTTAATTAGTAGTAGAGCCTAGAGATTTATTTCAGTGGATTATTTCAAGGCTTAAGAATCACATTAAATCATTCAGATATGAATGGGCAGTCCAGGTTAATAATAGTAATAAAAGATCTTTGTAGGAAAATTATACCGTAGTCATAACTAATCAAACTCTCAAGAACTGCAAACTGAATGGTATTTTAGCCCACTTGCAAGCTAGCAAATTGGCCTGTCACAGTTTTATGGATATTGGCAAAAGACTGCTTGGTGAGAGACAAAGAACCATTTATTACTCCTAGAAATAGCAATAGCCAAAATATCAACATCTGCACCAGGTCCCCAAACCCCAGTACTCACAGGACCACATGAGGAGGGCCAGACAACACCTATACACATGATGGATTATTTTAAAGAAGAGGAACCCCAAGTTTAGGGAACCCAAATCTTTTATAATAGGCAGTAAGCCAGCTTGATTTCTTCCCTGCAGGGAGACTTTATCTTTAATTTACTGGATAGTAAAAACACCTTTGCTCCAGATGAGATACTATGTCTATCTTCCAAGGCTATTTGTATAACAAACATCCTTGGAAAGACAGCCTGGAACAAAGACAGTGAGTGTCTTTGCTTGTAAGATATGCAGAAATACAAGAGACCCATGGAGAATTGTCTCTCACCTCAAATATCCTAAAAAGGCTGCTTTTCTGTTTTAAACAAGAAAGTAGAATTTTTTAAGGTTCAAAGATTATAGAGCCTAGCTTTGTTTGGTTTGGTTTTATGGAGTTTAACCAGCCTTTTGGATGGGTATCAATAGGAAGCATAAGACTCTTCTGCCATAACACTTAAATTTAGACATTATACCTAAATAACTCTAGCTCTTCAAAAAGAAATTTTTCATGTGCTGTTTGCACAGTTAAAGATTATGACAGTCCCAGGGATGTGGAACAGAAGGTTCTAATTTAGAAGTTTATATAGCTGTTTCACTCCAAAATATATTGGGTTTAGAGCAGAGAGGCTTACACACTAGAAGTTCATCAAATGTTTCAAAAGAGATTTTAATATTCTTCATGTTTCTCCCTAGACCCCAGGCCCCTGATATTCAGAACCACCACAGTCAAAGGTTTTATTGGTGTTCAGCATTCTTTTCCAACATTCTTGTGATAATTACATATCTTTAGAGAAAAAGTATATTGCATAAATTATTATTCTTTAAACAGGAGAGTTTTGTTATCAAGTGCAGTCACCACACAATCATATTCACACACTGGGGTTGTGCTAAATGTAAGCGTCTACCTTTAAGATCTTGCAAAACTTCTTTTTTTCCTTTTAAACCTTAGGTTTCAGTTATTACCAACATTCACACTGCCACTGCTCCTTTATTTTAGCTAATTAAGTTAATGGTCATTTTGATTGAATAAAGTGGTGAATTATTTGGTCCTCTGGTGTCAGTCATTAAAATAATAACAAAATAAATTTAAAAAATAGTATCTGAATGATTTTAGACTAAATTTGCACACAAGAAAAAGAGGAAAAACTTGAAGAAATGTGTGTCCTTAGCTAATTGAATCTCATTTTCCTCTTTGGAATTAGATGATGAAGCGATAGTACCTAACAGAATCAAAGTCTAAAACTGCATTTTGTAGCATAAGCACAGCTAAGCACACGGTGGAGTGACACCATCAATTCTATTACCATCAGCAACTGTTCACATAATACATTAGTGCTGAACGTTATTTGCAGCCCAGCACAATGACAGTCCTATGCCCTTGCAACTTATGAATATTGGACAGTAAAGATATTCAAGAAACAGTCCAAGGTTTTAACACTATCTTAATAAATACAAGCATTCATTTAGACCCTGGCTCCTGGGCAAATCAAGCTGTTGAAAACTCTGCAGCCTAAGCATAGAACTTCCTCCAAAGTTGATAGGCGTTTTCTGGTAAGAGTTTCAAAACTTCCATGAGACTTTCAAACCTGGGCCTACCATGTCAGGTGGTTGAGGAAGAGCTCAAGCCAAAAAGAAAGTGTGCCTGGAGAGCCACAAGGTTTAAATCTGAAAACACAGGGAGTGAAACAACAGCCTCTGGGAAAACTGTATCAATGACAGAAATACAGAGGAGATAAGCATGGCTGTTTACATGCAGTAGGGCTCAGTCATTTCCATTGACTGCCCCTGTTAATCCAAATACATGTCTCCACTACACATGGAGACACTTCAACTTATTTGCCCATCATGGTCTCTTTATGACACTCTGTGCAGTCATAAACACTGTCTGCAGATTGCATCAGGACCAGGCAAGTTCTGACGGGCAGCCTGATTTAATACCCTGTGAAATGTGAGTTCCAATATCTGTGCACAGTTGTCTCCCAGCAAATCCTTGCAGCATAGAAAAGGCCTTAAAGACACGTGCTGATGCTGACATTTATAGAGACATATATTGTTGAGGTAGTCCTGGGGTGATGAGGTTAAAGGTGGAATAATAGGGGTCAGGGAGAATTGCTTCAGGACCTGCTAAACTGCAGTGGCTGTGCTCTCTGTAGGCGTTCACGATGTCTCTGGAAACTGTGGATTCCTCACAAGCAAATAGCACACAGCATCTCCTGTGGGCCTATCATCAGGGATGGGGGCAATGAGGAGAGCCAGAGACAGCCACCACTTCTTTACTGTGGCATGTGGCAATAATTTGATTTTCCTTGGTGGAGAAATTAGGCCATCTCATTAGAAAAGCATCAGTGATTTTAAGAAACTTTACACTTGTCATTATAAATATCAACATATTAAATCCTCAAGTGATGGTGTATACCTTTATATGAACTGAAATAAAGCTTCTCTGTTTCTCCTGTTTGGGGTATTCACACAGAGACCTGTGAGATTCTGGCACTGTCTTGCTCCTAGGTCTGCGTGGAAAGCCTATTGTCCTTTCAGTTAATTGGTCCTATCTTGCTGCAAGTGCCAACTTGATTTTTATTTCACTATCTCTGGATCTGAAAACCTGTGATTTTATGGTTCTGAAATCATAATTAAAATAATATCTTCTTTATTTTTGACTTGACAGGCTCCATATTAGGAGGTGAACTATCCTCATCGAAACACTTGTCAGTTGTTGCAACATCCATTCTATTAGATAAACCAAGGTATCAGTTCTTCATTTCTTTCTATTAGAAGAAGAATTTAGAAAGAATTTCAAGTTCTTTCTAAAAAGAAGTAGGAGCTTTCAGCAATGATACATCATCTTTTGAACTGTCAGGTGCAAGGTTTGCCTTGAGAGACTGAAGGACGTCTCTCTTTCAATATTCAGTTCATTGCTCACTGACCGGTCAAACTGCACAGGGATGTGGCTCAGTGCTGCACTGACTACATGCCTAGGAAACGCTCTGGGTTTGTTCTTAGGCAGGCCCTCGGCAGTTCAGACTGAATGCTTTTAACTAGTACTTTGTGCATCTGTCCCATCTTGTTGGCGACCCATCACTTTCTGTAATAGCAGGACTAGCTCATTCTCATCTGTGGCCAACATGACTCTGATGACCACAGCAATGATTTTCCCCAAAGCCACCAAATGATTCCAAGAGGCCATGATGAGACATGATGAAAGGTGGGGAGGGGAAGAAGGGGGTTTCGAGGTGATGAGGTGGGGATGGAAATAGATCAAGAAAGCCTGTGCTAATGCCTCCACTAAAAGAAAATGTGTCCCTTCCCTCACCTCCTCCTCATGGCTGCTAGAGCAAAAGGCTATAGGGACCCTCCGCTCCGCTTGAGCCATATTAAATACTCACAGCAGGGAGGGACACAGGGGGACTAGTCTTGGTATAGATTGTTTAGCGTCAAAAAGTTGGATTTACATAATTGTATCTCATATTTGCCCAAGGACAGATTTTACAGAGGCTTCACCAGAATTCTGCAGCTATCATTCTACTCAGAGCCAGATCCCTAGTCTTGCAGCGCTCAAGGCAAGTTACCTGAGCAATGCACTGATTTCTAAGGATAGAATCTGCAAGAACCTATCGAAGATCTTTGGGAGCAGGAAGTGGAGGGGAGGGATATGGAATTTTGTGTCTGAATTCCCTGCTAATTAGAACAATAACAATCATGGTCCTTTTCTTAACAATTTTATTCCAGGCTCTAAAGGTAACCCTATATAGATTTACTTGGAGAAGATATTCAAGAAAAAAATGTTTTTCCTGCCCTCTTCTATTATTTATTTTTTTCTTACTTTAAAACAGCAAATTTACTAAGAGCAGATGTTTTCTCTACAGAGAGTGATGGTGTCATGAAAGACATTGTTAAATTAGAGGCACAGCTGACTGTGTGGTTCTGGCACAGGTGGCCCAAGTGGTTGCTGGAAGGTGGGACTCCTCCCTGGCCTCCTCTAGGCTAGGGTGGTGCAGCTGGTCCATATATAATCGATGGCTGTCCAACACAAGGTGACTTAGTCAGCAGTAAGCCAGGGCTGGGCAGCTCCTAAATCCTTCTTTCAAAGGTGTTTGTACTCCAGATTTAATTATTCATTAACTAATACTTATTGAGTCACCCCCAAGAGAGCACCGTGATTAAAAAGCATGAGTTCCAGAGTGATTTGCCAGGGCTTAATGCCACCTCCGCCACTCATGAGCCCCATGACCTTGGCTAATTATGAATTCCTTAAGCCTCAGTTTCCTCTTCCATAAAAGAGGGAGAGTAATAGTTCTGGTCTTGTAAGATTTTGTGAGGATCAAATGAGATAAGGTCTGTAAAGTGCTCAGCTCGTTGTAGGGACTCGCAG
The DNA here is from genome assembly GCF_964146895.1 of Miniopterus schreibersii. NCBI lineage: Eukaryota > Metazoa > Chordata > Mammalia > Chiroptera > Miniopteridae > Miniopterus > Miniopterus schreibersii. Next base: position 71,666,801 of record NC_138107.1, on the reverse strand, counting down.
CCAATTTATTAGGCAAACTCGGTTAGATAGGCTGTGAGCAGGAGACAAGTTAATTTGCTCCTCGGCTTCCCTTTCTAATTCCATGGAGCAGGTCCTATTAGGTTCCCTGTCATTCTCAGATAATAAAAAGTCCTTTGATGAGTTTTCATGCCAAGAAGAGTCTCAGAAATTCAAATGTTTAGTCTGGTATACTAATCAAACCTTGGCGCTCTATTTAATTTAGAGGTTCTCTCTTCCTAGCTCGCCCCAGGCCAGGAGGCCCAAGCAGAAATGAGAGAAGCCACGTCCCTCCTCCCAGCCTCAGAGCTTTATTTCCTACGCACTCGGTAGCTATGATGCTGGATTTCTCCAAGGTCACAGGCAAATAAGATTGCAGAAAAGGGCCCAGAGGGACTGACTTTGAGGTTTTGTGCTTGGCAGGTGGCCCCACCCCTTGCCCCTCTCATTTGCATTTGTCAGGCCTGTGTCACATACAGCACTTCAAATCCCTGCCCCTACTCTGGGGACCACTGTCAGGCTCTCTCAGGGTTCCTCCTGAACCCTTCCTCACTTGGCTGGAGGTAAGGAGCAAGCACGTGGCCTGCTCTCCAGCTGCGAATCACACAGGACGAGGGTGGAGGTTGGGGGGCTGCCCTCCGTTTCAGTGGTTTCTGATCATTGTGCAGTGCCCGCCCCCTCTGCCTTTCCTCTAGTGCCCTGGCTGGTGCTCAGTGAGATTTTTCCCGGTGGAATCAGAGGAAGAGCCATGGCTTTAACGTCCAGCATGAACTGGGGCATCAACCTCCTCATCTCGCTGACATTTTTGACCGTGACCGGTAAGGCTGTGTCTTCTTCTACTAATGCCTTTGGGAAGCACATTCAACTAAAAAACATTTTACTGTGGGCATTTTCAAACACATTCCAAAGTAAAGAGAGTGGCAAGGAACCTGATGTACCCACCACCCAACTTAAAGGGTTGTCAACCTTAATTCATTTAAAACATCACCTGCTCTTCCCCCCAACATTGTTTTATGACACATCTCAGACAGAATGTCATTTGTCTATAAAGTTTCAGCATGGACCTCTAAAAGATAAGACATTTAAGAACTATAACCACAATATCATTATCGACCTAAAAATATTAATAAAAATCCCTTGGTATCAATATCCAGTCGGTATTCACATTCTTCAAAGTGTCTTATAGTTACTTTTTTATATTTTGTTTGTTTGAATATGTATAACTTACAGTTGATTGATATGTCTCTTGCATTTTGTAGGTTTCATCTTCATTTCTCCTCCCCTCCCTCCCCCTCACTTTATATTTTTAATGAAGAAACTGGATCATTCATTTCATAGTTTTCCCCAGGCGGGATTTTGCTGATTGTCGTCATATCGCAGGACCTCTGTCCTTTGTATGTCCTGAAAACTGCTGTTTAGATCTAGAGGCTTGAGGAGATTTAGATTTTCTTGTCCCTTTGTTTGCAAACTCCTTTGTAGGTGACAGCTCTGCCTGGCCATCGGAGGCCTATCTCATTTGCTTGTCACATGGGCTTCCTTTGAGGATCATTGCCCAGATCCATTATTTTTATTCTGTCATTCCTTCTAAATTTTTATCTCTAATACCTCTCTAAGAAGAAATGTCTTGTGTAACTATTAGAAGGAATTTCTAATAACTATCAGTTATTTGCCTATCCTGAAGTATGGGTCATTTAAGAAAGAAAAATTAAATACTTGAAACTTTCTCTTTATTTTTTAGTTTTTGAAATAATGCGTGGTTCCGTAGCATCCTCCAAAACTGACCAAGGAGTTGAGTTTTCGTTCTTTCCTTTTTAAAAAAATATGTAGAAATACATATATATATAAAGGTTGCAAAAAAAAAATCTAAATCTCCTCAAGCCTCTAGATCAGCAATTTTCAGCTGATCAGCAATTTTCAGCTGATGTGCTGCAAGAATTTTAAAACATGCGATACCTGGCTATTTCATCAGGGCACTGACCTCTTTTCTCTTAGGTTGTCAAATAAAAAAAAAATGACAACAGCCAACACAACAATAGCTGTCCAGTGTGAATGAACCAAAATTAAACCTATTTTTTTCAGATCAGCAAAATATATAATATATTTTTGGTGTGCTGCAGAATTTTAGTAATTAGTTTATGTGCCAGGAGATGAAGAAGGTTGAAAATCGCTGCTCTAGATCTCAACAGCAGTTTACAGGAAACAAAGGACAGAAAGTCATGCGATATGAAGACAATCAGCAAAATCCCACCTGGGAAAACTACAAGGTGAATGACCCAGTTTCTTTATTAAAGATATAAAGTGAGAGGGAGGGAGGAGAGGAGATATGGAGATAAAACTTACAAATTTTAAGGGACATATCAATCAATTTAAGTTATATGTTTGAGTCACGATTCAAACAGAGTATAAAATATAATTATAAAACCATTGGAAGAATGTGAATAATATGTACATATTATGTATAAATTTTCAAAAATGGATGTATATGCAAAAGTGTATACATCTATATATCTCTATATAGTACTTCTTAATCTTGTCAAGCACTTTTTTCCAAATACATCTACATCTGGAACTTTGGGAGTTGTTAAATAAGCATGGATTGAGTTTTATATAAAATTTTAAAATGTTTGTATCCTTCCTACTTTTTTAGAAATAGCCCAATATTAAAAGAAACAAAGGAACTGGTCATTAACACCCACCATACCTCTCCTACTCAAATCACACCTAGAGACCTGTGCCCTTCACCTTCACACACACACACACACACACACACACACACACACACACACACACACCCTTGTCTGCTGTTTGGTGTGGAAAAAGAGAAATATAAAAGGAAGAATGGAAATCATAAGAGACAAAAACAGATGGCACGAACCTCTGGGAAGGATAGTGAATATATAGGATGACTAAAGAAGATTCCCAAGTTCTTCAGGGGCTCTTAGAACAAATGTTGGGATAATCTGAAATATGTAGATGACTTTTAACTAGGCTAAGCCTGAAATTCTACACTTGCTTTCAGAAGGGTTGTAGTGTGTCCACCAAGCAAGTGCAACCTGGATGACATGGGCACGTGATGGAACTCAAGGGGTTCGCTGGTTAGATGAGACATGTGAGACGTGTTTGTCACAAGGGAGTTTTATTTACTTGCAGCAGGTAAAGGAGGCAGGGGATTGACATCCAAAGCTCTGCCTCCCTGAAGGGGGGCTTAGCCATTGCTTATATACACTATTAGGTCAGTTACATGTTGTTACACGTATTAGGTTGGGTTCAGGTCAAGCTTATTCTCCTTGCTGGTCTGCAAAGTGCTGTACTACATTTTAACATTTAGCAAGAATAGCATTTAGCAAGAATGACCCAGACCCTGAGAGGCTTGTCCTATCTAACATTGTGGTTGTGGAGAACAGTTGCAAGAGTTCAGGGTGTTTGACTTGGACGAGAGGATGCTCAGGGAAGGGATGAGGGTGCACAGAAATATTTGAGTTCTGTCTTGGAGAGGGACGGGGAGAGCTGATCCAGAAGACAAAGCAGAACCTCTGAACCGGAGTTCCTGGAGGGCAGGCTTGCACTTAGGAACTGGTAAGGAGCGCCTTTCCAACAGGTAGGGCCGCTCACCTTGCACAGACAATCTTTGTAAAGTGGTGAGCCCCCCGTTACTGAAAGTGCTCAAACACAATAGGGGACAGACAACCTTTGGGGGTTTTTCACTCTTCATATACTGGTTTTATGCTCCAGAATGAAATACACTTTACTAGCCACTCACTTGGGCAAAACCCTGTGCCAGCAGCAAGAAGAGCACAGGGCCATCAGTGTAGATAGAATGCCGGGACAGCAGTGCTGTTCCTCCTTCCTGCCTCTCCCCCCCGCGGCACAGCTGACTGTCTGGTGGTTAATGTGCTCAGCTCCTTCCACACTGCGCTTATGAAGCTGCTTCGTATGGAACTGTTTGGTTAGTTTTCCTGGTTGGCCGGTCGGGATTAGTGGCTGCAGCTGCTGAGGACTGTTTGCAAGGCTGCAGCCTGTGGTTGGTCTGAGCCTGTGTGCAAAAAGAGCCAGCTTCCTTCTCACCACTCTCAGCAACCCTGGACTCTCTGCTGCTGAGCCAGGGACGGCCTGCTGCAAATGCAGGCTCAGGTGCATGGGGGGCCATCTCTCACCAGCTAACGTACTTTGACCTTGGTCAGTAACTACAAAGGGACTGTACCTTTGGCCAGAAGTCAGAGGGAAAACTAGGCTGGCAGGTGAGATCCATCTGGCTTCTTGCTGCTGCATCTGAGCAAGCAAATGACTTTCATCATCATTGCTTTTTTCTCTGAATGCAGGAAGAAGCATTGCAAATACGCTAGCTACTAAATGATAAAATATTGCCAACATGACATGATTTATTGACTCAGAGTAAAGAAGGGTTTGTTCCAAGAAAATCTATCTGTATCAATATGTCTTTTAAAATGTCCATTAATAGGAACCAAACTGCTACCGCAGTGATTCCCAGAGAGGAATTGTGGAGCTGAGGAGAGGAGGTATTTTACCTTCTGCTTTATGTTTCTGTTGTTTCAGGTTCTCTTTGCAATGAGCAAAAAGAAAAGCATGCTCACCAAGAAGACAGCATTGGGTTTAAATTGTGATGGTTACACGACTGCTATTTATTCTGCCAGAGAAAGTTGGGTGGTTTGTAAACATGAAACTCTCAGACCCTGGCTATCTCGCTTTCATTTGTATTGCTGTTTCCCAGGACACTACCTGCATGCTTGAAAATACATGTTTTATGCTCTAAGAAGCAGCTGTCCACAAGCAACACAAAACACATTTCTAACCAATTCCTTTTGTCCTTTATAGATCTCATTGGCCTGCCATGGGTGTGCTTTATATACGCAATCATGAGTCTTGCAGCCCTGGGCTTTATTGTCATGTTTATACCTGAGACAAAGGGATGCTCTTTGGAACAAATATCAATGGAGCTGGCAAAATCGTAAGTAGGATGTGCATTGCTCTCTGAACAGCACTCTTTGGTAAAAATGCAGCTTTTATATACAACTAAATCATAATACCTGACAGTATTTTAGGATATTCCCTTTTGTGTGAAACCATATCTCAAAGCATAATTCCAGTTTCTCTGCCATATATTTAGTTTGGGTGACTCAGCTAAGGAATTAGAACCTTTTAAAGCTCTTTCCAGCAATGATCAAAGAACCCTTCGCATCTCCCTAGCGTCCCCTGACGCAGGGTTTTTTTGTTTGGGGTTCAGGGTAGATCCCGGAAAGTCAGGCTCACCTGCGCTAGACCCTTCTCTTCAGTTCTCCCATCTCTACCATACTTGCCGGTCTCTTTAAGCCGTAAGCACTTGTTAAGGCTAAGATTATCAGGAAAATTAAGGCTTACAAGTCTACAATTATTCCAAATAGGCCACAAAGTAAATTATTTTTTTTTAATCTTCACCCGAGGAGACTTTTTTCCATTGCTTTTCAGAGAGAGTGGAAAGGGGAGAGAGAGAAACAGCAATGAGAGAGAGACACATCGATTGGTGTGTATAGTGGGAGTGGGGAAAGGTCTGTGCTCAGCTGAGTGAGACGCTGGCTGTCCCAGAGCACTCTCTCCTCCGCCCCTGCACATGTCACTTATTGAGCACTTTGCTGACCATCTCCTGGCCAGGCACCGTACCAGGAAAGAACTGAAGGTACAGGAGATAAAGAGCCCATCGCTTCTTTAAGAGGCAGGCCAGCAAACAGGCCACGGCAATACGCCGCGTCGGGAGGCAGGAAGGAAAGTACATTGGAGGGTTTCATCTCTCAGCGCTCCCCGAAAGAGAGAATGCCAGAGCAGGGTCCCGAAAGCGCTCCCTGGCCAGAGGAACGTGTGGGCCGCAGAGGAGGGGTGCCAGGCAGAGGCCAGCACGCTCACGGGTGGGATGAAGAGGGCAGCTTCCGAGCTGGGGACCGAGGGATGAGCCCAGAGCACAGGGCGGAGCCGTCAGCAAGGGTCTTATTCGTCCTGGGAAAGGATTTGGATTTTATCCTGAAAGTAGTGGGACATGGTTACAACAACAGTGCAGGGGGAAAGTAGGCAGATTTTTGAAGAAGCACGCCGGCAAAACCTGGGCAATGGGAGGGGAGATGCCGAGCGAGGGAGGCCTTGGAGGAGCGTGTTGGGGGAGTCAGGACACTTGGGGGAGTCAGGACACTGCGTGTGGGGATAGAAGTCACACAGCTCGGAGCCGGACTGGAAAGGCCGCGAGGGAGCAGAGGGAGCTGGGATCTCTCGCTGGCTCAGGGAACTAACCCAGTAAACGATGGGACATTCAGTGAAGGCCCAGAGCGGGAGAAAGAGGCGGCTTGGGAAGCATGAGTTTGGGGGCTGGTCGGGGACAACACCGAGTTCAGTTTGTAGTGTCTGTGAGGTGCCCTGTGGGACATGCAAGTGGAGGGGAAAGGAGGCCAGTGTTCACTGGGAGCTGGAGTTGAGAAACACCTGCGTTGGAGAAATAGATTTACTCCTCAATACACAGGTACACAAGCAGGGGCAGATCCACATTTTGTGGAGCTTAAGCTTTTGAGGGCCTGGTTAAGAAAGATTACAAATTATGAATGCAAAATTATACACGACTACGTGGGTCTTGCAAGGGGCTGTGCAGGTGGGGGTCCTGGGGCTTCCGTCTTATTGGCTTTTTGGAAACCCACCTCGTGTATGCGCCCTTTTGAGCTACCCATCTACTAGCCGGGGGAGCAAAATCCCCTTAAAAATAAAGGTTTGTTCAAATCCTTGTGAGCAGCTCTAGCTGAAAAACTGAGGCAGGGGGGAAGTAGTAATGAATTCATTGAAGGAAGCTACCCTGCTATATCACTCCCTTTTTGTGCTCTTTCTTATAAAGTCAACTTGAAGGCAGAATGTTCTGGATGAGTTAAGGTTAAGAAACTTTCAAATCTATTCTGACGTGGCTGTCAGAATGTATCAAACTGCAAACCCAATGAAAATGTGAAGGCAAAACTTAAGAAGGGCCCATCTTTCAGTCTAGTGGGACTCCAGAATAAGACATTCCCTAAGAACATACGATCTAAAGCTGAACAAAGCTATTCAGTCAGAATCTGGGGTGGGAAAGGAATCTGTCTAAATGAGTAAAACTGAATTAGGCCATGTTTTTGAAAGAATCATATTTCTGTCACTTTTGAGTCATGCGGTAACTCAAACCCAAATGCTCTCCAAGAAAGTTATAAATTGTAAAGTAGGATGGAAGCTAAAGCCAAGGGTAGACCCCCAGACAGACCACACAAGTCTTGAGAAGTTGGTATTAAAGAACAAAAGCAGGTAAGGGCACTGGTGCAGAGAACCATGAAAGATGAGGCGGCGAAATGATTCTGCATTTTAAACTCATTTCTAGCAGCAGGGGCAGTGTCTGCTGGGGTGTATCCGTGTGGCGAAGTCCAGTGCTGACGGCAGGCAAGAAACAAAGTTGTTTGCAGAAACCTTGGGGAACTCCCATTTACGCAACACTGGGGAGGCTGGGGCTCGTCTTAGCTTGAAGCAGCAGGTTGGCAAGGCTTTAAAAGTGAAAATGTAAGCAGCCTGAGTCGTGTCGATTGATCAAAGTATGTATGAAGTATGCATGTTAAACAAGGGTCCCTGGAGGGAAATGTCAGAGGCAGAAATAAAAATAAAATATGTAATGGTACTGAAAAGTATCCAGCTCGCGCAGTAAACGTGGGGTGGCAGGAAGCCCAGGGAACTTGCGAGGACACAGAAGCTGAAGTGAACCTGAAGACTGAGGGAGGACAGGGCTGAGTGAAGGGGGCGGTCTGTGAATTCAGGAGTTAAGGAAACAACGAGGCAACTTTTGTCACCAGGGAAACAGATGGTCCTTCTGTGTATGTCCCAGTGATTTGCTACGGAGAAAGGAAACTAGACTATCAAAGCAACTCCAGACTCATACTACACATTGCTCTAGGTTCCTCGGGTATTTGGAGGTGGGTTTCTTACTCCTATCCCTACCAGCCTGAGAAAACAAATACCCTTCCAAGGCTGTGAAGTTTCTTATAAAATAAAGTGACTCAGCGGAGAGGTCGGGAAAGATTTCAGCAATAACGTAATTTGCAAGGATTTTATTTTGAATTTCTGCCTTGCAAGTTACAAACTCAAAATGGGACATTTGCTGCATGTGCTATTTCAGCTGTGACTTTTCTATTTAAGTGGAATCATGTAGAGAAACCTAACAAGTTCTTGCTTAGTAAATATTTTAATTCTGGGGCCTATCCTTCACTTTCACTAGTGAATTTTATGTGCCCATTCCTTCACTCATTCAAATTCATTTAATATTTACTGAGCATCTCTTATGTGCCAGGTGCTACAATTAATCAGCGAGCAAAACACACTGATAAAATAGTGACTGGGGGGCTAGTTTTGATTGAAGGAGCTGAGAAATTATTGTGAGAGGTGACATTTAGGATAAAAATCTGGGTGATAATCATGAGCCAGGAACCTAAAGAAATCCAGGAGGCTGCAGCCTTTGAGATCCAGTTAGAAAGTTGGGAGGGACTGGTGTGTACAGGTTTGTAAGCTGAGTTTGGATTCATTCTAGGTGTAACGGGAAGCTACTATCTTAAGCACAGGAGTGACATGATCTAATTTACACTTTAAGGCTTACCGTGTGCTTCTCTGCAGCCACGGAGATGAACTTGGCTGAGAATGCACACAAGCACAGGCCCGGGTCTCACTTAACATCATAAACATGGACTTCCAGTGGCTCTCAATGCTGCCTGCACACCCGTTCCTAGTCCATTACCTGCCTCTGTCCTAGACAACTGCTCAACACCTCCTCTCTGGAAGCCTTCCCACCTCGCCCTGCTTACTCCCACTGATGGCCCTGCTCCCCACTTCATTAAGAAAATGGCACAATCAGAAGGGAACTTCCATAACCTTCCCCATCAACCCCCACATTGGTATTTGTATCCAATCCGCCACCATCCCTCTGGCTCTCTTAGCTCCACCATTCCTATGTGAGGCCAAACACTTCCCTCCCTCTCTCTTCTCTGGGACATTCTCCAACAGCTCTCCCTGCTCATCCCTGCATCATTGTATCTTGCCTGTCTGCTGGATCTCTGCTTATTAGCGTAGAAACCTGGTGTGGTTTCTTCCCCATCTAAAAACAAAACAAAACGCTCTTTTCCTTTTGTGTACTTGTCAGTGCTCCAGCCATATTGTTCTTTCTGTAAGTACAATGCTTAACTTGCAGTTCACTTGGTTCCCTCCTTGACTCGTTTCTGATCAAATGTTACCTCTTTAGAGATGCCAGAAGTATGATACAGCCCCTACCAAAATAAGTCACTTTTCATGTTTTTCTCATTTGCATTTTCATGACTTGAAATTATATGCTTACGTGCTGTCCTATTACAATGTAGCTCCTGGAAAGCAGGAGTCCTTTTCTTTCTTCTCTCTCCAAAGCACCTACCCTAGTACCAGGCAAGTCTCAGTCACTTGATTAACTGGTAAAATCCCAGAAGCTATTTGAAAGGAGAGGTTCAAAGGTGGACTTCTAACAAATGTAAAATACTAGAGCATATTTTCATGACGAGGGGAGAAATCCTGTAGAAAAGAATGTATTAAAGCAGGAGCAAGGGAACAATGCACAAACAGGTAATCTAAATTTTATAGGCATCTTGGCAGAGTTTGAGAAATGGAAACAAATGAGAGGATCTGGGACGCTACCTCCATTAGCACTATGCAACTCTCTCCTCGGACTCCTCTGCATACAGCAGTGGTCTGAGAAGACACCCCCCTGACCCTCCGCGCGAGGTTGACCGGCAGCTCTACGCAGCTGACTGCATTCTATGACACATCAAGGCTCTGCAACAGCAAATGTGTTTTTGTTTTTTTTTTGTATAGCTAAGATATTAAAGCCCAGGGGGATTTAAAAAACAGTAGCCTGCACATTGTTTTTCAAGGACTGTAAACTAAGAATGACGTTTTCATTAGCGCCTCTTTCTCTTTCAGGAACTACGTGAAAAACAACATTTGTTTCATGCGGGATCACCAAGACGAATTAGCGCCGAAACTCCAAAGAAACACACAAGAACAGCTCTTAGAGTGTAAAAGCTGAGTGGTGGGCGACAACCGGGGCAGCTTTTTCCGGAGACCCAATGGCCTCAAAACCTTATAAATGTTGATCCAGTGTAAGAACATTTAGTACGATGTCTTCATACCAATACATGTTGGCCACTCCCAGGTTGCCTTTTAGTGTCATGAAGCGAATTTATAAAGACCACCTTTAATCTCCACCCACAACAGGGAAGTGAGGTATAAGGTCCCAAGCCTCTATTATTCTGAGCAGGATACCGGGTGGAAAAAAAATACTGGCTGGTTCAACACTTTCCACCTTTTCACAGAGCAGCTCTGAAAAACTGAACCAGTGATGCAAGCACCTTTTGCCTTCAGGTGCGTATGCAGAGAGGCAGTTGCAGCTGTACCATCCAGACAGTAAGTGGGCTAAACACAACCTTACAGTTTTTTCCCTACTGAGACGCTACTTGTACTGGGTCTCGTGTAGAGAAGAACCAGGCAGGACAATTGCATGTATGTTCTAGATTAGAATAGGGTGCTGGCTAGGACTTTAGTGATAATTCCTAATTACAGTTTAATAGGTACAAACATTATGCATCTTATTTTATGAATTATGAGCTATAATGTAAGGCAAAGTACCTTACTTTTATGAATTTCATATTGGTGTTATAAAATAATGAGAGAAACAATTCTGCAATGGCTGAGAAAAATAAGCATGTTCCCATCCATTTAAAAAGTATGAATAGAAAGGACAATTTGAAATCCCTGGGACATTTATTTAGAAACAGCCATTATTAAAATATTAGGAGTCAGGCCACTAGGTTATTTATTCAAATCTCTAAGCAGTTAGATTTGACTTTTCAAGACAAGCTCATAAAATTCTCTTTGTAAGGCATTCACGGTAACTTAATAGCGATCCAGTTTCCTACAATCCTTTGCACTTCTCAGGATTACCACTACCTCAGGTTACAGCACACACACTATAACTGATGCTGACTTTCAGATAGCTGCAGACATGATAAATGACAGACAGCAGGACAATTCCCTCACTACATTCTTCTCTATGGTGAAACAGATTGCCAGCTGTACCAGAAACCTGGGTTTTCACCCACACAACAATAGGTTGCTCTCTTGTGCATTTCTCCAGTTGAATTTTAAAACTTGGTGAAGCATTTTACCAATAGAATTTAGATGTGATAGAAAATCTACAGTAAAGAATCTCAAACCACTAATATAAGCTATGGAAGACACTAAAAAAACTTAATGAGCAACTTACCTTGAAAATGAATCCAAAAATATGATTAACCTGAAGAAAAGAGAATCCTAAGTCAAAAACAAAACCCCTTTTTATTTAGCCTGGAATTTTCCTCCTGGCACATAACAAGCTGTCCCAACTTTGATATAAGGATACGTGATCTACTACATTTCCTTGTAACAAAGTGGAAGACTGATGTACGAAATAGTAAAACTATATTATCAGACACTCAGGAGAATGACTAAAAGTCTTGGTTCTGAAATGTACTATCTCGATTAAAACTGGCAGGGAAATTATGAGGAAAGACCTGAGGTCTCCATTCTGCCACGGTACATTTCACATGCAAGTTAGAGCATGCACTGTTTTGTTTTTTTCATTTGTTTGTTTTGGAAGAAGAGAGTATGTTCTGTAGAGGATCAATTTGAGAAATTCATTACGAATCTTCGATGGAATTAATATTACTTTTTAAAAAATCAAGATAGGTAATCAATATAAAATTTTGTTCTTTGCTAAGCATCACAGAATATAAGATATTTAACAAAATTGTTACATTTTCTTTGGAGTTCAAATGCTATATATACTTTAGCTATTTCTTGGGTTAGCCACTCATTGTTAACCAGCAGGAAACTGTTTATAAAACTATTAGATTTATTATAGTGATTTCAACTTCAGTATCTTAAAATACTTTGTTCTATTTTTCTATTCTGAGTCTATATCTAAACAATTCTGTCTTCAAACTAATTTTTACCCAATACACCCCCAATCAGAGCTTTTTGATTTTCAAAAATAAAAAAGGGGAAATACTTATAATCTGTATGTATATATTCGCAGTTTTTATTTATAAAAACATTTACAGCACTTGTGAAAAGCCAGCGGAAGACATCAGACCCGCTCCTTTCCCACCAATTTTGTCAGGTTCTGCTGGTCGTCCGTGAGTCTGCCAGGTGACGCTCCTGCAGTGGCCCTGAAACCAGACCTGGTCAGATTGTCTTCTCCTCTTTCCCGAGAAAGCATTTTGATGAGCTGCTTACTGGTCTACCTAGTTTTCAAGTCACTCGAATACTGAAAATATTACGACATCTGGTTATGTACCTTGGCCATATAATCATGTGTTTTCCCCTTTTCCATATTTCTTTTTTGAGAACACAGCAAAACAGGAGGTCATTCATTAAATACTGTTAATTAAAACTAAATGGAAAATCTCAAATTTTTAAAACAGTCTTCACAGAACCTGGAACTTTTTCATTGAATTTTATTCTCTATTTTATGAGGTTATCTATATCCTACTAGAACTTTAAATGAAGCAAACAAACACAAATGTTAAAAAAAAAGAGAACATAAGTCTGACAACCACAATTAAGTTTTTCACAAAGAAAATATAAAAGTTAGCCTTTGCCCCCTGCTTATGAGGGAGTGAGAGGCAGGGCAGGGGAAGGCATCGAGAAGATAAAAATTAAATAATATGTATTGTTCAGTGCAGTGCTTAAACCAAGTTTTCAAGATTTTATAACATGGTAAGGAAAATGTTCTAGAATATGGAGGTTAGATGTTGCAATTTTTCACAAAGGTTTCAAAACATTTTGGAAATTCAGGTTTTCAGGGAAGATTGTGCTGGAATACTGTCTCTACTGAGAAGCTAATTTGATTCTGGACTAGGTCTTATTTCTAGATAAAATCACTGTTGGTTATACTAAACTCCCAAACACATGTGGCAGCGCACAATGGCAGCTGATTCTGTATCACTACTCCAGGGCTCGAGGTGAGCCAGAGAGCCACTATTTCACAAATACATATTTATTATAACTTCAAGAGCAGCCATCCTATATACTCAATAGTCACTCTTTAGGTCCATTAAATAAGACACAGCAAGGGGAAAGACATATCTTGCAAAAAGGCTTTCAGGTTCAAGTTGAACTAGATTATAATGATACCATGGCACAGAGGCAGCTTGTGGACACTTTTTGTTAAAACAGCACAATATACCACCTTTTGATAAGACTCTCAGTATAGCCTTGAGTGCCAACCTAAGATTATTACTTTCCTACAACTAGAGGTGAGTCTTTCCAGAATACAAAGGTACATATGAGGTACAACCCATCACAGCTTCTTTCTCATATCCATCTTGTAAGTAAGAGGTTTCTCTTTTGAAAACTACAATTTTGTAACTTTTAAAAGATATTTAAACATTTTCTATCATATTAAATTAGCAACATAAAACATTACCCTTAATCTATAAAGTTCTATTCTGGTTCCCTGGAATTTATACACATTTTTATTTCTAATCTGAAAAAAAAAATTCCTATTTGATATTTGGTAACAGAGCATTAAAAGATACTATATACATGTAGCATATATATATTTACAAAATACACTTCAAAAAGAAGCCAACACACTTTAGCAAAAGTCTAAGCTTGCATAGATTTAAAAAAAAGAATTATGAATACAATTTTTATTAAAATAGAAAATGGGGAATAAAAGTTATAGAATGGATATGAAGAGAGACCTTTTCCAAACTTTTATTTGTGCACATTCAATTGAAAAAGATAACTTTTACAGGTTCTTTGGTGCCCATATTCAGCATACAAAAATGTAAAAGACTATTCACAAATAAAACACATTAGCTCAAACTGGAAAAAAATAACAACAAAACAATTTAAGGTAGTGCACACTGTGACAGCTCTGCTTGTGGGGACATGAGAATTACTGCGAAAATAAATAGAATGTCCTTCTGTAAAAGCAGCAATGTCATGTCTTGTAAACTTCCTTTTTATATTACAGCAAAGTTTGAAATAAAATCCAAAGGTACTGGAGCTTACACTGTAGCCGTGAATGAATAAGAGAGTCTATTTCCTCAATTACTGTTGGTCCAGTTTCCTTTTGTTTAGAGTCCAATGTGCAGCAGGTTTTAAAAGGTGCTCAGTTAGGGATTCTAACCAATTAAGTGATGAATTATAAAATCTCTTTCCTGCTTTCAAACACAAATGGGTAAATCTGTTCCACAGCAGTAGCAACAGCCTTTACATTGGGCCCTGCAATAGATACAATGGAGGAAGGGCTGAGAAGAGGCAGAGAAAGCACTTGGAAGAGCTAATTTCTCACAATTAAAAATACCCAAGTAGTTTTGGGGTTATTGTTTTAAAAAAATTTACACACACAATTATACACATAGTCATAATAAAAACCAAGAGAATAAAATGTTTTTCTGGACAGTTAAAGGAAATCGGAAACAGATGATGTTATGCATCCTGCTTTAGGGCACCAGTGTGAAAAGAGTGTACATAAACACTGCACACAAGCTCTCTGGGAGAGAATAGAAAGTGCTAGAACATGCTTCTTAAAGGAAGAAATGACAAATGGGCCTGGAAACTATCATCCCCCTGATCACTGCAGTCTGCCTTTCGGTCAGATGACTGAAGCTCGCAGGAGTATCGAGAAACCCAGCAGAGGAAAACAAAGCTGCTTCCAAAGTGTTGGGAAACCAGACGCTGTTATAGAGGCTACATGATCTAAAAATGCCCGCAGACTTGCTACTACTTGGCAGCAGCGTGTTTACTACTCATCTGGCCGCTTCACCCTCACAGCTCAGTCAACAGGGCGAAAAAAGGCCCGAGGGAATGAGGTGACGCTGCAGGCTAATTATATACCGCTGGGGACACCTTCTCAAAAATGTAACTTTTCATTTAAATAGCTCAAGAGAAACATAAAAGTGAACAGTAGAAAATATTTTCATAAAACTTACTCTGAATGAAAAGGGTTTTACTAACTACACTTACCTCCTCGAAGGACCCTAACAACATGCGCGTGCGCCACGTGTACCCGGAGGGTGTGACGGGCCCACTGCCTCCCCACTCGGCTCACCCCTCGCCCGAAGCGCACTGCCCCCGGGAGCCACTGAGTGCGTGCTCATGGGATTGTTACAACATTTCGTAAAATACTCCACATGTGAATATATAACGCATCCTAATTAACCAGGTCAGTTGTCTTCAGTGTGCTGCTGTGCTGTTTAATTCTCTACTCGCTCAATAAAAGGCAGTTTTACACATGCCTTGCTTTACTCTGTGCAGAGACGCGTGGCCAGGCTTTGGGAGCCCTCCAGAGTCTGCAGGCCCAAGGCCAGACACAGGCGGCTGGAAGAGGGGCCCACGCAGCCTTTTCCTCACCGCTCCATCCTTAGACTCAGGCACAGCCCTGGCTGAGGGAGGTGTGGACACCCATGGGAAGAGTCAAAACTAAAACTATTTGTTGAGCGTTGAAAGGTGTTAATAATTTTCCTTCTCCTTTAAGGGCTCAAGGCCACTGAAGAAATTTCCCTTCACAATGCGCCAAAAGCTGGGCCTGATTCCCAAGTAACATCTGCAATGTATAACCACGGTGCCTTTAAAAGTCATCCTGCACGGCTAACGCTGCCCTTTGGCACCGAGACCTAGTGTCCTGAAACCACCCCTGCCAAATACCGATTCAAAAGTTGTAAGCAGCACACATAATATGTAACAAATAGGTACCAATTATATTTATATAGTTTGCTTATGTAAAACCTTTATAAAGTTCATTAAATGGGATTCTCTTTAGTATTTCAAACGCAAGATACTGTAAATTAAAAACAGTATTATGAAAATATATACTAGAATATTCTTCATAGCTCTAAACTGGAAGCTATCCGAATGCCTGTGGACAGTGTATTCACACACTGGACAGTGCACAGCAATGAGAATGAGTGACCTACCACCACACGGAAGGCACAGTAAGGATGAACCTCACTAGGATGACAATGAGTGAAGACAGACACAAAATAATATACTGTAGTTTTAAAATAGTATATAAAAGCAGGTAAAACTAATCTACGGTGTTAAAAGTCAGAAGACCGGTTCCCCTTCAAGGGCAAAAGTGACTGCAGGGGACAAATTAGACATTGTTTCTATTTTGGTATGGGCACCTCTTATCTCATTTAATACATAACTGACAAGTCTGGTTTTAATGTCATAAAATACCTGTTACTGTGATACTTCCCGTTGAAAAAATCTGTAATGTGGCTCGTAGAGACTTTATCCGATAGCACACAGCAGGATGAAGTTCAGGTTCATAACTACACAAAAAAAGCCACAATGTAAGTATTTATAGCCTGACAAGTAATTTCAAATTTGGTAAGTTATTGTGAGTTTTCAAAGGCCTACCTGGCATGAGGTCTATTGTTCTTTGTGAACTCTGGCAAACGGATTTCAAATGGCATGTTACACACTGCTAAAACGTTAACAACCTTAAAATCTGTAAATATTACCTTCAGGAGAGAAATAAAACTCAATGAATTATATTGAAACAAAAAGAAAATCTTCTCATCAGAGAAATCCTTAAAAATTAAGTTTCAATCCTTAAAAATAAAAGCAAATAAGATAAAACAAATATCTTAAGCATGGACCCACTATTTTAAGTTATCAGTGACTCATTAAATGCTGTAATTAAAAAAACCCTCAAAAACTTCATTAAGAAAATAAAACCTGACATATTTGCATGATTGAAACAGTACATCTGCAGTCTTTTGAATCTCATGTTTATTTTAATTTTTGATACTTTAAATGAGATATTTAGTCTACTGGGATAGGAGAACAAACAGACAAAATCAAAGCACAGTACAATCCTCCTCTTCTCAAGAGTCAAATGGAAAAGTCACTTTGAAACTCAATAGGGGCGTGGCTCAGCGGTTGAACATCCACCTAGGATCCAGGAGAGCGCAGTTTGATTCCCAGTCAGGGCACATGCCCAGGTTGCAGGTTCGATCCCCCAGGCAAGGGGTGCAGGAGGCAGCCCATCAATTACTCTATCTCATCATTGATGTTTCTATCTCTCCCTCTTCCTTCCTCTGTCTCTCAAATCAATAAAAATATAAAAACATACCCACATGGACAAGTTTTGCTACTAAATTTTTACATGGAAGAACAGTATAAAAACCCTAGATAAAGGTCAATCCTGAAAGTATTTTCTGTAGTGATTTCTTTTAACTTTATAACAATAAATCCTTGAATATTTGCAGTCTGGATATTTTTTGAAAATGTTACCTGAAAACCTAGTTTCTGGAGACTGCGGGCTAAACGTCTGGCACCAAATTTAGCTTCTTCTTCACTATGGTTTTAAGGAAAGAAAAAGATTATTATACAGGAAATCAATTTTACACAGGAAATCAATTTTATACTGAGGAACATGACAAACTGTACATATGATTTTGTTTCTAAGCCTACAAATGTTCCTTCCATGAGGGGAAAAATTAAAAAGTTAAAATTAAAAACCTAAGTAAAATTTACCTTGTTGCTCCAGTGCAAATAATTTTTCCTGAGGACCAAATTGTAGCTGTAATTCTAGGTTTTCTAAGTTTCATTAATACTTTCTGGGGAAAAAAAAAAAAAGGAAAAAATAGAGTTAATTCTCATATACAGGGTGGGGCAAAAGTAGGTTTACAGTTGTAAGTATGCAAAAACAGTTATTCTTGTATTATTATTATTTTTTATACAAACAACTGTAAACCTACTTTTGCCCCACTCTGTATGCTTCTGCTCTATGTGGCTATTTTAATGCTTAAATAGTACTCCAAGCTTATCCAAGATCGAAATAACTGTTCTCTAAATCACCCACCCATTCTGAAATCAAGTACAATACTGAACAAAAGAATGTATTACTCTAAAAGGACATTTAATTAAAAATACATGGGCTATATAAATCTCTTCCTAATACTTGAAATCAATGAACTACCAAGTATGTAAACATTTCATCTCTCATTCCACTTTGGTCAGATAGCTGCAATTTATAATTTGCATGGATCCTCAAATATGGCAAATTTGTTCACATCTCAGGAGCTTTATATTCATCTGGAGTATTTTTCCTTCATATTTTCATTTCATTCAAGTTTCTCACCAGATGTGACGTCCACAGAGAGCCCTTCCCTATTTCACCTCCATCAAGAGGCCTTCCCTGACTATTCCACCATCCCCTCATCACTCTGTAAATTCTAACCCTGCTTTACTCTGCTTCATGGCATCCATCACTACTTTATCTTGTTTTAGGTTAAAATGCCTATTTCATATGCAAATTTTGAATGCAGGAGAAAAGTGTGAGCTAAAGATGTAATTTTACATTTCTTAGATATGAAAGGCATTTAAAGCTATGGCTTTGAATAAAATTACCTACAGAGTGAGTATAAATAGGTCAAGAACTAAGGTCCAAGATAATATGTGAATTTAAATTTTCATTGCAACTTTTCATTTATGGAAATATTTATCATATGCCCATTACATGTAAGAGATAAATGTTTATTGGATAACATAACACATAAACGAATCAGACATTTCTCCTTAAAACTTTTGTTACAGTCTGAGGTCTTCCTTTTCTGTCATATGCCATATTATCAAACTAGAAAGCTATTAAATCTGGGAACACAAAATTTAACTAAGATCCAAAATAAAATCTGAGCTAAAACACATTATAAAATTTCAAACACAAGTGGCTGCGAAACACCAGACTGAGTTTATTCTATATTTGTCTTTCAGCACCAGCTTGTCCATCAACTCAGCCTTTTCAGTTAACCTTCCTAGGAAAGATGACATCCCTGCCATATGGTATGTTAAAAGTTTCAAAGTAGCATTAGGCAATTTCCTCTCTAAACTTTTTAGCAGACATAGTCATTTCTTTTTGCAAATGAACAAGGCATTATTGATGAACTTGAAAATCTTTAATTGTGGGTCACTGAAAATTTTAATTGAATTAATCTTTACTTAGTTTCTGGTACTAAGAACTAATAATTTACATAGGTATACTGGCATCTAATTTTTAGAGCTTAAATAAAGCTTTCATATATATTCTTAATTTTCATTAAAAAATATGTAAGATATATATCTCATCATTTTTTGGTTTATAAAAGCCGAATGAACACCCACTATCATTTATAATGTTAATCTCAAAACACTATGGTTAAAAGCAAGTTATTAGCTTTTATTTTCAGTATTATAGGTTTAACAAAAGCTACAATTTAGAATGTACAGGTTAGGATATGAACCATATTTTCAGCAACTTGTTACTAAAGAATACCAACTCTCTTCGCTAATTAAAGACTTCTATGACAACATACTACAAAATTATCTATTTACCTACCTACCTACATTAGGGTACTGCTCACTTAAATAAATATACATAAAAGTATAAAAGTCCCCTTCTTCAGTCAAAAGAAATTGAGAGACCAGTATAAAATGTCTAGTAGCCAGTGAGTTCTTTGGTAAGACGTGGAGATAAGTATCTCCAAAAGCTGCTAATTCATGAGAGGAGAGGCCACTTCTACAGGCCTCACTGTTGTATCCAGTACAACTAGCACATGGTAAGGTGTTCAGAAACCATCTGTGGAATGAGTACATTTTAGTACATCATTTCTCACTATACAATTAGGCTATGGAGCATATATACCAAAATTCAGATACTTACTCCAACATCACGCTTATAAATTACATTTGCTCCCTCCAAAGCAATCTTCCTTAAGTTCAAATGGCATCTTGTTCTAAAAACACAGACTACATTTGTAATTAGAATGTCCAATGCAACATCACTGTCTGCATCCATTGGGGTAGTTTAAAAACTTAGCTTCCCACCACGAAGATCACATCCTGAGAAATGAAACAAAATAAAGTAATTAAACTTCAATGTTTCTGAATTGTCACAAATAATCTTGAAAACTAAAATGCAAAAAATAAATGTATATTAATTTTTAAATGTTACTCAAATCATGTCCCTTCTTTTCCCCACTAAAAATGCCACTTTTAAAAGAATAACTTGTCATATAAAATCTTTCATAAGTAACTTTTAATTTAATAAGTAACTTTTACATGCCAGGAGGCTGCCAGACTTATCTCCTGCTACTTTCCTATACAGCCACTATGTTCCAGGTGTATCACAGTTATGGCAATTCTCCAAACACACCAAGTTCAAAGGTTGGACTTTGTGGTTCCAATGCCTAGTCAT
The DNA here is from genome assembly GCF_964146895.1 of Miniopterus schreibersii. Classification (NCBI taxonomy): domain Eukaryota; kingdom Metazoa; phylum Chordata; class Mammalia; order Chiroptera; family Miniopteridae; genus Miniopterus; species Miniopterus schreibersii. The sequence goes on along the minus strand of NC_138107.1, from coordinate 71,646,517 downwards.
TAATGCTACTATAACCCATCTCACACTTGGGCTATAAAAAGGATGATCTATTTTTCCTTTATTTCGAGTAATTGACTTAATTAAGTTTAAAGAAGAAGAAATATTATTTATAACATTTATAAACCAATTTCTCTCATTTACCAGTCATTCATTCATCATTCACTTACTGAACACCTAGTATACACTGAGGATATTGGAGGAAAAAAAGAGTAAGGCCAAGTCTTTTGACTTCGTGTGTGTGTGTGTGTGTGTGTGTAGGGAGGAGCTCTAACAAATAGCATAACACCATTTTTATTGAGATCACAATCTTCCAAAATACATATCTTTTCAAAACTACTGATAGGAACATTTCCAAAATCAAACAAAACGAGCCCTAGTTTGTACTAACCATAAGACCCATATTCCGGCTAAAAAAAATTTCTTGGGTTTCCACATCTTAAAAAATAAGTAATGATAATTCAGCTTACCCAATTTACAAAGAGAAAGTCAGAAAACAGCAACACATTCAAATTATTATGTGATGAAACAATGAAGATGCCAAGAGTCCAAGTAAAGAATATTCAACTTTGTTTTTCTGCCTTCTGGTATACTAGAACACAATGACAAGGCAGACCAAGACTTCTAGCTCCTCCACAGGATCCGACTGCATCCAATTCTGTGTATCAACTGCACCTCACGTTTATGCTCCCTTCAATCTGCTTATTTTCTTGTTTTTCTGTTCTATGTGTATGTTTATGCAGCCTCAAGTGATTTTTATATATAAGGTGTGGGGCAGGGGTGGCAGTGGCCCGCCTTAACAGATACACAGGTAGATTAATAAGTGAAGGACAGAGTCCGTTATCAGTACTGATCTTAAGCAGCAGGCTCAATGTCTGACCAACCACTTACTAGTTATGAGAACTTGGGCAAGTTATATGGTCTCTCTATGCCTCGGCTTTCTCATCTGTGACATGTAATAATAGATGGTGCCTACGAAATAGTGTTGTGGGGATTATATAAAATGTGTGAAAAGTACTTAGCACATGTACCTGGGAATAATAACACAAAAACGACAGTGATTATGGACAAAATGAGTTCAAGTTAACAGGCAGAACAGATTTCTTAGCATCACTTCCCATGATTATATTATAACTGTGAGAAAGAGGCTCCTAGTTACACACCCCAACATCCATTCCACCCTTCCTTCACAAGGAACAGAACCCAGATGTCTAGCTGCAAACATTGTGGCAGAAATAAAATACTACATCTTTCAGGTACAGCCAAAAAGCCACAATGCTCTGTCTGGTCAATAAAATGTAAAGTGAAATGGTTTTGTGTCTTTTGGAAAGTCTGCTTAGAGGAACTGATCTAAGCCAGCAAAACCACCCTTTGCCTTTCTGCCCTTCTTCATTCTTGCTGCTTGGAGCCTGAGTGTGAGAGCTGGGCCTCAAGGAATCATTTGGGATGGTGAGACCATGAGGTAAGGATGGTAGAGAAGTTAGACAGAAGTCTGAGTCTTTGGTACCGTGAAAACTCCTTATTATCCTGGTACTAATTCCAGATTTCATGAATACAAGAGAAAAACCCATTTCTATATTAAGGTCCTTGTGTTGGATTTCTGCTGTGTGCGGCCAAATCTAATCCTAACTGACACACATCTCATGAGAATAAGCTACAAGAGACACGACTTAAGGAGAAATTACATAGAAAGAAGCTATGTCAAACTTACTGCTTCACACAGACTTTTACATCAAACAGGCTGAAACAAATTTACTCAGGTCTTCTCTGAGCAGTAAACTAGTGAACTGAGGAGAAAATTCAAGGATAATACGCAGGGTAAAAGTCAAGACAGAAGGAGTGAAGCAAATCTTTGTGAATGTAAAGCAGCCTTGAAATTCAACAGAGATGATTATTTTTGTACTTTAGCAACTTAAAGTCTAAAGGTGAGGTCACAGACATAGTTCATCGTAAGTATGTACTTATATACTTATACAGCCAAAATGTTAGAAATTATTCTATTCAGAGATTTGGCATCTGAGTGAGTTAACTTTTCTTCTCTTGTTTTGTAGTCTAGACTTTTCTCTTTTAAAACAACAAATATATATTAGATTTACTATAAGAAAAATAAAGTTAATTCCATTTTGATTTAAATATAATTATCAGTTATTTGTCGAAGGTCTAATACTAAGACGTGGTTTAACCAGCTGTTTTGTCCTGTTTCTGGAGTAAATACCTAGTATGAGTTCAAATATATCCTTCTAATAAAAAGCAAAGTTCAAAATTGCAGCTGTTCTAACTTCAGGGAATGTCGTATTTCTATCTTTCATTAAAATGCATTATAGAAGTTGAAGCAACTTTTCCCTTGACCCATGATTTTACAGACAAGAACACACTGTGTTATTTAGGTCCTCTGCCTTTCTAGTGGTATTTAAAAACATTCCTTCAGCAACCTGTAACCTTAAAACATCACCTGGAAAACACTGCCACCTCCTGGCTTTAAAGACAAATTGCACCCAAGACTATTAACATTTTAAATTCCACAGCAGAAAAGATATTTAAACTGAAAGGCCACAATAAACACTGTCATAAAAACAAAGCAAAAACTACTCTAAAATCAAACTAAAAGCCAAAAAAGAAAACCTTAAATAAACCTTAGTTTACAGAAAAGTAGATTCTAGCTACTTAAAGTGTATTCAAGTTGCATATGAAGATACTGAGGGAGGGGCCTAAAATTGCCATCCATGATTTAAGAAATGGCAGAAGGGGAAGACTAGATATAGGCTTATTTGCAAACACAACATGAACCCACATGGTCTACTAGGGATCATTCTTTACTAAAAGTAAGACATGCCATTTAAACCAATTCTTCTTTATAAAGCTCCCAAAGTAGATTAGGAAATAGATATTTTGTGTGGTGATTCCATACAAAATACCTGCTTTTCCATACAAAATACCATACAAGTCTCCCAACACATGCTTGTGACCAAGATGGAAAAAAATGAAACATTTTGCACTTGAGAAAGGTGTTCTTTTACACATGTTTAATAGTACAGCATATATCTTACTTTTCTGGAAATTAATAATAATATCACTGTACCTCCCAGGGTGCTTCTAAGAATTCGATTTAATTATCTATGTCAAGTAGATAGCACACAACATGTTTATTAAATGGCAGCTATTACTGTTTGGTAGATTCACGTAGTTGAATATTGTAACCAAATAGTATTTAATGAATTAGTACAAAGCTTGAGAACAGTCACATTAACAGATAGAGAAAACTGAGATCTTAATAGGTCAGGAAGGAGTCAGCAAACTATAGCCAAAGAGCCAGTGCTTGTTCTATAAAAAAGGTTTTATTGAAACAACCATGCTCATGTGTTTATGTAATGACTATGGCACCGCTGAACAGTTCTGACAAAGACCAAATGACCCACAAGTCTAAAATAGTTACTCTCTGGTCTTTTAAAAAAGTTTGCTGACTCCTGGGCTAGTCCAAATGAGGCAATATACCAAGAAAATAAAATTTAATGCTGATAAATGTAAAGCTCACATTTTTATTAAAATGACCAAAACATCTGTATATCATGATCCTTCAATGGATCCTACTTTGAAGAGAACAGATGGTAAGCGATATGGATCCTGAGTGATAAATGATGTTTGGGAATTACTGTAAATTTTGTTAGGTGAAAGAGTGGTTATGTAGACAAATATGCTTATTTTTTTAGAGATGTGTACTGAAATATTCAAGGGGGAATGTTATGTCTGTAATTTATGTTAAAATACAGGTATTTTTCACTATCAGACCTCAGCAACAAATAGATTTGGATAAAGTTTCAGATGACTCCTTTGGTATCTAGAATCTTGCCCACAGGAATCAAACAAATTTAGATAACCTATTCAGAATTGATGTGGCTAGTAGGTACAACTGTATTTTAAGAAAAAATGCAATATTACTGCTTCATCTCTTAACAATTGTTAAATTGAGGTGACAGATAATACATGAGTGTTTGTTACACTACTCTCCCTACATTTCTGTCTGAAAATTTCCGTAATTTTACAAAGCTGCTTAAGAAAAAGACTTTTCTTCCCAATAGGTCACACTAAGACAACATGGAGTTTTAATTATATTACTTTAAAGAAAACCAAAAAAAACAACAAACCCTAGGTTAGACAGTGTCCAGGGAAAGGGAAGTAACAGTCTCTTTGCTATTGAAACATGTAGAATATCCTGACCTTATCATTAAAGAGGGTACTGATATCCAGAGGAAAGTAGGTGATATGAGATATAAAAATAGTTGTGTGAGGAAAGTCTCAGGACATTTAGCACAAGAAAGGGAAGATGGCAGTTGTTCTCAAATACCTGAATAAAAAGGAAACTTTATTTTATGAGATCACACAGAAGTAAATCTCATGAAGCCACACCAAAAAACAAATACTTGCACAGCATAGGGCTCCACAGAAGATAAGTGTCAAAAAAGAAACAAGTGGAGAGGTAGGGCTAGATAATTAACCAACAGTTAGGCAGGTTATAGAACGAGTCTTCTGTAAGGTGGGAGATGACTGACACTAGATGGTTTCTAAAATCCCATCTAATTCTAAAATTTCAGATTCTAACATCTTAGATGAAGACACACTATAGACACATTTAGGAATTATATATAAATTTCTATTTTAATTCTATAGCTATTATGTTAGTTTAGTTAAATTAATATCAAAATTCTGAACTTCCCACTTCCCTCAACAGCATAGACAGTGAATGAAACTATAAAACCTTTAACTTGTTTGGCAGGGTGACATTCTAACATGAGGACATATTTTCAGGCATGGCCCAAGAGCTTATGCTTCAGGAACCAGTCTTTGGGGTTGGCATTGTATTATATTCTAATCACATGAAAAAAATGTTATTAATAGTATGCATGGTCACAAAAACCCTTGTGTTTCCCAAGAAAAGGATTATATATTATACCAACATATAATATAAAACACTTAACAAATGCTTAAATAAAAGCAAAAGTACTTGATATACAAAGTCATCATTCCACTAAGTTGAACAGAAAGTTGGACTATGTTCATGACATGTCTCCAACTACTGTCCCTCTGACTCACTCTAAGTACCAATTCTGAAGACCAGTGAAGCAGGTGCCATTCACGGGAATAACTGGCATCAAAACAAAGTGTTACAATTTTTAAAAAACCTGTATTAAGAGAACTACACAAATTTTTAATGGGCATTAATTAATAACAGTAACTCTGAGGGTTGCCAGCAACTATCTATTTTAAAAAATAGTGAAGAGGAGTGTATTTTATGCTTCAGTCTATAAAAATATCTGTAATGGTACCTAAAAGGTGGTGAAAAAATGATGCTGATTTTCTGAATGGGTGCTTAAGGAAAGAGAAGTCTCATTCACTGAAAGAGAATGAAGTGTTGGACAATTTAAGAACACATAACCTCATATCCATCCCGTACTAATGATGTTTAAACAGCAGCCTACTTAAGAATTTCACTATTTCAGAATGTACTACAGTGTATCTCCAATGGAAGAAAACTTGGATGTTTAAGATGTGGACCCTAATGTAAGCTACGAACTGTTACTACCCTTACTTGTAAAATGCAAACACCACCATTTACTCACCACATAATTGTTTTGAGAGATTAATGAGCACCTCACAAATTATGCTCTATTAATGTCATATTAGTAAGTGCTAACATAAATATTGATTTTAACTGTCTAATTACAGATAATAAGAAAAAAAGTACATATTTACTGAATACAACCTGAAATTCTGGGATTCAAACTGAAAGACAAGAATTTTAGCACATTGATTCCTTATGTAAAAGCAAAATTTTGGACAGATTTAGTATTTCAAATTAATGTCTTAATGTATGGCTTTTAAAGAAGATAGCACGCCATTTTCTGATTACATAAGAAATACTCACAGAAAAAAAGTCACCCATAATCTCACCACAGTGATAATTACTAAGTTTTTTCTATGCTTACATAGAAACATGTTTTGAAGCTGCTAAATTCATATATTTATCTATGCATATTAAACAAGATTGGGGTCATGTGTATATGCTGTCATATCTAGTCAACAAAGAATTTTGTAAAATTCTTTGACAACTGGAGATATAAAAAAAAGGCAATATTGAATTGACTGATTTTCCTTGAGTGCTAAAGAGGGTGAATTTTCCAAATATTATTTAACTAGTATTTATTGTGTTAATGGTCTCATATCCTTTGTTCATTTTCCTTCTGCGATTTCTTACTGATTTATAAAGTAAAGGCTCTTACATGTAAAGAATATTAGTGTTTTGCCTGCTTATGCTATTCTTTTGGCTAAAAATTATCTATCCCTACTTGTACACCTGGCTAACTCCTAGTTGTTCTATAGCTCGGCATCACCTTCATCCAATCAATTCTTTCACAATTAATTGGAAATCTAAGCATTCGTCCCATGCTAGGGGGTGGGGATCCAGCAGTAAACAAGACCTGGTAAAAGGAACAGCAGATGTTCTCAGCTCTGAGGTGAGTTAAAAGTATAAACTGTTCAGACCTAAAGGAGGGCCAGCATGGCTAGAGTGGGAAGAGTGAATGGGAAACTGGCATATCAGGCTGCAGATGCACGAAGGGTCAAATCATACCTTCTAGGCCATGTTAAAACTTTTCATATTTATCCCAAGTGCACGGTGAGCTAAAAGAAAAGCAAAAGATGACGTGATGTATTTGTTTTTAAAAAATATATCAGTTCCACTTCTCTAACAGGAGAATGGAATAGGAGATAATAATGGGCAGAAAACTCAGTCAGGTCTATAGTGGGGCAGTCCTGGGGAGAGATGACAGTAGTGGGGTGATGACAGGTGAAGGACGATGGAAAGAAGCAGAGAGGGAGACAGACTGAACAGAGCTTTGTGACTGATATAAGGAAGAGGGAGATGGAGGATGACTCCAGGTCTGTAGCCTAAGATACTATTTACAGAAATAGAAACACTGGAGGGAGAGGGGGTTTGCAGGGGAGATGGAAAGAGGAGGGTTAAGGATTCTGTTTTAGACATGATGTAGTGAAGGAACTTGTGAGACATTCAAGAGGAGAGACAGAATAATCAGTAAGGAGTCCACTGCTTAGGACAAGTCTAGGTCTAGACTGGAGGTGAAAATTTGGAAACCTTGGTATAGAAGGTAATTAAAACCATGATGGGTAAAATAAGAAATCAAAGGGACTAAGACATCTGATCCCCAAGACTGAAACAGACTACCCCTACTCTGAGTCCCATTACCGTGTCACTATGCATACCACTATTACTGTATTTTCCTACAATCTAGTAAATTTTTCTATTTATATATGTCTCCTTGGTAGACAACAAGCTTCTCAGATGTACAATCAAATCTTACTTATTTCTGTACTCTAGCCTTGGCATAGTTCCCAAGGCACTAAACACATTCAATAATGTGTCTGTAAGAGCTTAACTGTTGGTCTGAGATTATTAAGAAGCAGTATCTACACACACACACGTGCACACAAGTTTAAGAGCTCAGACTCTGGGGCAGATTACTTGGGTTAAATCCAGACTCTACCATTTACCAGTCATGTGACCTTGGGTAAATTACTCAGTGCCTCTGTGCTTCAATGTTCTCACCAGTAAAATAAGGCAGATAACACTATCACAGTGTTGTGGAAATTGAAATTTCATGCAAAGCATGTAGCACAGTACTTGCGCATGGTAATAAGCATTCAAATTTAACTGTTCTCACTGTTACTATTATTATTCTCCTTCCTTCATTCTTCCATGGTTAGAGAAATGTTCAAAAATAAAAAGGATTTCCAGTTATTCATTGGGTCCTCAAGCTTTGGAACACAAAAGCAGATCATGTTCTTTCCAGTCTAAAAGTAAAAAACACAATTTTGATGTATCTGATAAATAAAATTAGTTATTAAAAAAAAAATAACTAAATTTAACAGTAAATTTAAAAAAATCCCCAGTAACAACAAAGTCATTTCAAACAAAAATAAATAGTTATTGGTGTGGATTATTAAATTGCAACAAAATTGTTTATCATGTTCTTTTCATTTAAAGTATAAATTTATTATGTTCACTTCAAGTATTAGGCATCAGTTTTCCCCACAGGTCTTATACGTGTCCCTATTTTCCCATATCATGGGTGATCATTTAGAAAACTAAAAAGTTTATCTTTTTCTAGAGAATCTTGATATTTGTCCCAAGTTACTGATAAGTAATACAATTCTTGAGGCTAATTTAGCCATTACGCTGATGCTAATAAAACAGCCTAATTTTGTAAAGATTATTTTTTTGCAAGTATAAATATTAATTCACTAGGTAGCTAACAAACCGAATAAACCCTCTCTCAGCTTCTGGTTGGTGTCAGGATTGGCATGTGTAAAGTTCAAACTTCTCTGTATTCTGATTTTTATTTCGAGTGTGAATGCAGGGTTCAAACTGGAACTGCTGACAGCTCATCAAGAATTTAATCAAGAGAAAGCACTGCAAGGTGAAAACACAACAGGTGAAACTTCCTCTTTTGAGTTTCCTTTCAACTGCTTTTATAGGTTTACTAGTCACATAAAATGTCTGGGCTAATATAGACAAACTGTTAAAGGTCTATGTCATACATAACTGCCATGTTAACAAAACGAAGGTAAGATTATGAAATTAGCTTCTTGGAAAATAGAGTTCAAACTGTTCTAGTTAAAATAGTTTTTACTATTTAGTAAAAAACGTAACATAAATAAAAGCAAACTGGCTTACAGAACACTCTTTCCACATATAAGCCACAAAATTTTTTATATTGGAAACTAAGTTCTATGAGAGAGACTAAAAAGACACTGATTTAAAACTAGCACAATAGTAAACTGGGTAATTAAATAACAACATATAAGTAAAAGAAAGGATTCTTACATAGAACACACAACAAGAGTGAGTGTTCTGATTGAACATTGATCTTAACAAGAAGATGAAACAAACAAAAAACTATGAAAAGGCTCAACCCTCAAAGACATTGATTGATTAAGCTTTGTAGGGCCCTGATTTTTAAAACATTTCCAAGTTGTTTCTAATGGGCACCTGGTTAAGAACCACTGGGCTGAAACACCACACCGTATTAAGTCATCAAAATAATGGAATTTTCCTTTCAGTAAATAGGCCCTTAAATGGGACTATATATATAGCCTCATATCAGGGCTGGTTATCACAGAGAACATCAAGATTTCTGTACGCTGTTTACCCGGCATTGTTGCCTTAACTCAGACTCATGCACTAAATCATCAGGATCTGCCTCTGCATGGTATAAAATGTTATCAATGAATGGCTCACTGCCAAGTCCAATGTCACAGTTGAAACTCCTTCCTACTGGACCTCTCCAGGGCATAAAGCACTGGGAACCCGATTCTCAAAATTCTCCCTCTGGTACCACCTTGGCTTCTAAGGTACCTTTCTTCCTACGTTCTCCTCCCACCTCAAATACTTTTCTGTCTGCTCCGTAAGTCAGAAGTTCTTAATTAAATTCCATGACAGATGCCCTGCTGGGCATGGCTCAGTGGTTGAGCATCGACCTAGCATCCAGGAGATCGCGGTTCAATTCTCAGTCAGGGCACATAACTGGGTTGTGGAACTCAATCCCAAATCGGGGGCGTACAGGAGGCAGCCGGTCAATGACTCATCATTGATGTTTCTCTCTCTGTCCCTTTCCTTCCGCTCTCTGAAATCAATAAAGGTAGGAAGGGAGGAAGGGAGGAAGGGAGGAAGGGAGGAAGGGAGGAAGGGAGGAAGGAAGGAAGGGAAATTCCATGACAGGCATGAAAAGCTCAACAATAGGTCCCAGAGGTGAGAAACCCCTTGAAGTTATACATGTGCACACAAATTTTAATGTATACCCGAGGAGGCCACTGTTTTCTTCATGTTCTCAAATGAGTTTAAGATTCCCGAAGTTTAAGATCCCTGCCTTAAATCCTTTTCTTCGTTGAGCTTTCAGGCTTCAATTGCTATACAAGAGTTTATGGCTCCTACCATCAATCCTGACCTATCAGAGATCTGAACCCATCTTCCTAACTGTCTATTAAGGCATATTCATTAGATTAAACCAATACATCCAAAAGTAATTAACCCCCCCAGAAATACTTGCTGTTTCTTGATTCTTAATTTTACTTACTGGAGCCACCATCCAGCATTCACACACTTGAATCAGAAACTTTAGGATCATCCCTCATCTCTTTTTTTCTCCTATACCCAGTTAACTTTTGATCTAGCTTCTTTTCTGCATCTAAAGCATCAGTGTTTATTTTAGGCTTTCACATGTCATTATGGCTACAGCCTTCTAATGGAACTCTCTGCTTTCGATCTCCACAATCTGGTCCATCCACCAAATGGCGACCAGAGAATTATCTTCCTGACTGTGCCACACCCGGCTTAAAAAAACATCTCTTGGCTCTCTTACATGGACAAAATAGACTCTAACTTGCTTTGTTTGGAATGCAGTAAGCTTCATGTTTCCAATATACTTTTTGTAACTTTTTCTACTTCCAATACACTTTAACAGGCTCAATTTGCAGTAACAGACCCTTTCCTGATTTTATATCTGCCTAGGATGCCCTTCCCCACTCCTTCAATTAATAAATTGTTACTCATAATTGCATTCATTTAGTATGCAACTAATGTGAACCCAGCACTGTGGCTAGACACTGGGAATTTAGCTCAGAACAAAATAGTCAGGTAAATCAGTTGTAGTTCAGCAGAAAAAACAGGCAACAAATACAGAAGCAATTAAAATAGAGAATGTGATCTGGTATAAAGGAAATATGATGACACAAGAGAAATTTTAGGAGAAATGATCCAGGAAGGCCTCTTTACTTCCTCAAAAATGAGAAATTCTTCTTAACATTAGATCTCGAAGGATAAGGAGCCAGCATATGAAAGGCTGAAAGAAAAGATCCTGAGCAGAGGGCACAGTAATGCAAAGGTACTGTTGTATTATAACTGCCTAACAGACTGCAGACCATGCTCCTTGAAGAGAACTGTTTAATCTAAATGTATGTCTTTAAAATTTGGGTTAATAAATGGCACTTGGTCATCAACTCAATAAATAGTTATGAATTGAATGAATACTTGAAAGAATTGTGGGGGTAGGGAAACAGTGGGAAGAGCAGACATTTTCACTATAATAATAAGAATCTCAATAGCCCCAAACCGCTCAAGTTCTCCAACAGCACCCTATTATTTCCTTATTTCACTTTCTGGTATGTTCCACTTAGTACTCCTGCACCTAACATGTTAATACTGGTTTTAGTTCAAAACCCCAAATCCTGAAGGGCAACTGTGTTCCAGGAACTTTTACAAATATAAAAATAATAACACACTTCTGATATAAAGAATTATTTTAATTAAAACACATATATAGGCCCTCAACACTTTTGATATTTATATTTCCTTTTCCCTCCCCTAAGAGTTTTGCTCTTTCATTTCACCAAGGGTCCTAACTCATCCATATGCTAAATTCATTCCATGATAGTTGCTTATAGAATGGCTACCCTGTCAGTTACCTTCAGCACAGCAACCATCCAATTAAACAGGCTGATAAAACCGTGATTCCTCTCTTTACAAAGTGAGGGTGAGGCTACAAGACAAGATAAATTAAGGATATAAATTAAGCCCAGCCCCGCATGGGTCAGCGGTTGAGCAGTGACCTAGGATCCAGGAGATCGCGGTTCGATTCCCAGTCAGGGCACATGCATGGCTCGATTTGGTCCAGGGTGTGCAGGAGGCAGCCAATCAACGACAACTCTCTCACCATTGATGTTTCTCTCTCTTCCCTCCTCTCTCTGAAATCAATAAAAATATATTTTTAAAAAAAGAATATAAATTAAGACATTTGAAACTCTTCCAACTTAATGGGCCCAAAAGCCTAGAAAGAGTAAATTAAAAGGCACATATTCTTAATATACATACAAATTAACAATTGTCCAATAATTTACACTATGCATTGAAGCAGAATTTTCAAGATTGCTGGCCAGCTAAAGGTTGTTATATTGATCTAAAGATTTACAATAGCAATATGCTGCTGAGAAAATGGTAAAAGTATTAATATAGCTTTTTATCAGTTGTGAACTATCAAGACATCCCTTACCTCAGGTCCCGCCTCCGAAAAAGAACAGAGAAATAAGTAAGGAATCTAGTGTGCCTTTGAGATTAGCATACAAAGTTTGTGTTGAGGAAGGTCTAATGAATTGTGTCTGTGTTTTCAACATGGTTGTGCCTCCTACAACTACCCTGCCGGCCACCAGTAGAGATGCTGGGATGTGGTCAACCCAGGAGCAATTATGGGATGCTCATTACAACTTCACTAGATTGCACATGCATACAAGTAACTGGAGATACCCAAGAAGCTCACGATAGCCATAAGCAGATAAGAGAAAAAGACTCTGTGGCTCAAGAAAAGTATCTAGTAAACTAAAAAGAGTGAGTTGGTTCTTGTTCCACAAGTTTCAGGTTCACGACAAATCTTAGCTGAGGTTCTAACAACAATAGGTTCTATAAATGTTCACCACAGTCGAAAACCAAATACCCACCTTCATATTTGCACTTTTAGGTTACACATTGGTTTTATTAGCTTCATATCTGAAGGACAGTAACATCTGTCCCTGAAATAGTGTGGCGGAAAGAACACACTAGGGAAACATTAGCAATGTGTTAAACAGATCTTTATCTGAAAACAGGCAGGCTTTATTATGGACAATAGTATTGACACCTTGGAGACCTGTTTTTCTAAAAAACCCCTAATACAGTGTGTGATTATGTGTGAGTGTGAGACAGTGTGTGTGCATGCGTGTGTGAAATAGCCATAATCATTTCCTTGCTTATCTCAGTATTTTTTGATCCAAAATCCATGATGGCTACGGGAATAATATTAACAATATTCTATCAATACTAAATCTATTCTGGTCAACGCAGCTATTAAATAAATCAACAGTATCAACTCAACTTTACTCTCTTTAAACAGAAAAACAAAACCCACAACTCTAAATACAAGCATATTTGCCAATCTTCTTTCAGGAGAGATATAAATACAAACTAAAACAAATAAACAAAAATAGCACAATGTGGAAGGAGGAATTATAAAACTTTACCCCTGTACATTTAAAGCAAAATATACTTTTAATAATATATTTTATATAAACCTCTATAATACATATTTTATAAAAATATTATTTCCCTAAAAAAAACAAGACCTGAATAGGAGCCAAAATAGAGAAAACAGTTTGCAATTCATTGTATTTTAGCATAAATACTTTCTAGTCAGCAGTTTCAACTGTACATACTAAAACTAAACTATATTTGGACTTAACTTTAAAGTTAGACATTTCAGTAGCAGCGTAAAAAAGCTATAATCAAGTTATTCCCAACTAGGGAGCTCAGTATTTGGTGTTAGTCTTACCATAAACAAGTAATTTGCAATTTCATGCGGTCATTCTTGAGCCACCTGAATTATTGGAGCAGAGTAGAAGTTGCAGTTACTGCTAAAGTTACAAGATAGCTACTATCTAGAACATTTATAGTGGCACAGAAAACTCAAGTTAAATGGCTTGACAATGATACCAACAAGTTTCAAGTTTACCATCATTTAAGGTTATACAAGGAAAAAACAGTGTCTTCTAAAGAAAGACTAATTCTGCTAAATGAAACCACTGGAGTCTATTGCTTTTATTCAGAAGTACCATACAGCTAAACAAGCAGTCAAGTCCACAGGGAAATAGCATTTCAATAGATTCAGCACTGTGCCAGACAAGGCTTTGTTGGCCTTCCTTTTCCAAGAAACAGAGATGTCTCTTTTTACTTAGTCCATCTGCCATAAGTGATAACCAGATGCCTGTGTGACAATTCAAAATTAAAACAAAAGTGCTTCCCCCCTTCCAAAGCCTAAGAGCAGAGATGAGTCGAATAGTCAGTGATCACAAAGAATTTCAATGCTTTAATAGAAAGCCTCCAAATGAAAGAAATAAAGCATTCAAGTGGTCTAATGGTTCACCTTTAATGTACCAAGTACCACTGCTACTAGCACCAGCGAATACTTTTTGATCTAACTAAGCCGACATTGTTCTAAGTGCTTTATACTTAGTAACTGGCTCAATGACATTAATAAGCAGCATAGCCACCATGCTGAACACAGGCAGGCTGTATTTAGAGTACCAAGAAAGCGTAACTAATTTTGATCAAAACTGTTCTGTCTCAATGAAAATACTTGTAATTTATCAGGAGGAGGTAGGTTAATAACATTTAATTAATAAAACAAAATTTTACTTCTTTTTAAAAGTTGTGAGTTAAAAAACAAAAGCATTCCATGGACCAATGTCTGCAGACAGATGTTTATGGTGCTAAACGCAAAGTACTAAAGCCATCCACACATGTCCTGAGAAAACTGTCATTAACACACAATGTGAATTTCAGTATTCTTTCGCCAGGCAAACTTTTGTGCTGCATGTTTTGGGTGAAATTTTAAAGTTTCATTACTGACTCCCACATGAAGGCTGATTTGAACTGTCCCAGAATTCATCTTAGTGTTTTGTGTTTTTTATGGGATCCCCAGAAGCATGCTTTCAGTATAAAACTAGACATTTGAAACAAATTCTGTATTTCATCACCCATTAGTCAAAAGATGAAACCAGATGTATACAATTTCTGACATGATCTGATTCCTTTTGACTAATGACATACTTCTGGAATCTTGCTTTTTCACAACTACACACACACACACACCATCTCTCTTCTAAATAAAAGTTTGTTTCTATGAGGCCCTTTTGAAATTTTCCAAACTGGGAGTCATGTGACAAGAGCAAATACTGTATTTACTCGAGGAAGCAAACCATTATTATTATTATTATTATTATTATTTTGATTATTTTTTAAGAGAGGAAGGGGGAGAGAGAAAGAGAGAAACATCGACTGACTGCCTCACGCACCTGCCCTGACCAGGGATCGAACCCACAACCTGGGTATACAGCCTGAACAGGAATTGAATCTGCCACCTTTCGGTGTGGGGGGAGGGCCATCCAACAAACTGAGCCATATTGGCCAGGGCAATAAACCATTATTTTTACTGTTGAATTGCTTTAAAAAAAAAAAAAAGAAAAGGAAAAGCCCTAATCATGTTGAAGAAGTGTCTGCTGCTTATAACTAGCAGCCAGTATAAAAAGTTGAAATTTAGGGATCAAGAATTAGACTAGATGCCTACTAATTAGATTAGATGCCTAAAGGTTGCCCTCATCCACTAGATTAACTCCCTTAAGTAAAATAAACTTATATCTTTCTATTAACATTAATCTTCAAAATACACACACAAGCGACATGAAAAAACAATATGATGGCAACTCATAGTCCTGAATCTCAAGAAACTTCTAATTTAGCAGGCATGATGAAATCGACACACCAGTAACTATAGCTCTAAGCAGTATGTAATAAAGAATTTAAAATTCAAATTTGGTATCCATGCATGTCATTTCTCTGCTATCTACAAGTGTACAAAAGGCTCCAGAAGAAACACTGTTCATCCAGCTTTGCATACCTGATGTGGCATCAGGCATATAAAAGGTGCAACAAATATAGGTATAAGTTGCAGGAAATTTTTACTTATTAATTAAAAAATCACAATACAGCTAAATTTTCAAAACACTACATGTTTTAGCTCAAAGACAGTGTGGGAACATTCTACTATAAATTCTTCTAAAATCAATTTAAACTTTCTTTTATCATAGCAATAATAATTTCATCACATGGTCTATAATGCAACAGAAGGAAATGAACCACCAGGTTATTACTGGCCTACTTCACCTAAAACAGCACTGATACCACCCACTCAACTATATTATACAATATTTGCTGATTTTTAAATAATGTGCCACATCCATAAGAAATAATACTCTCCAAAAACATCCAGCTGTGTGTTTTATATGTATCCATTCTATTTTGTAATAAATTCTATATATGTATAAATCCACAAAAATTTTCCACATGAAGAAACATTTGTGGGAATCACTTCAATTGTCCGCCTCCTGCCCAAATCTGGCAAAATGTAATTTCAGTCTAATATTCAGATGCAAAATGATCAGGAAAGACTGATGTTAATAAAAGTTTTTTTAGACTAAGAATTGTGAAAATCTGAGGTTGAATTAAAAACCCATAGCAGGCTCTACAATAGTCTTTAATCTTTAAAAAAGTGACCATGTCTACAATTACAGTATTACTTCTGAACTTCTAAAACACCTTTTATTCTAAAAGTTTAAATATTGTTAAATACCTTACTTCAATACAATCTTTTGATTCTCAGCATAAGGCTCTTACCTGCTGTATTGCACAAACCACAGTTACTCAGAAAGAATACAGAATGTATTGCACAAACAACAGTTACTCAGAAAGAATACAGAATGTATGACATGACCACTCCCAATTCTCCAAATAAAGGGGAGGGATACAGAAGGAAAACCCAACAGACAAAGTGACATTAATGAAAAGGATGTATAGGCCAAGGATGTATGATGAAAACTCCCTAAGAAATGGAAATAATAAGAATAGAATAAAAAATTTTTTTTGATTAGGATACAATGAAGTACAGAGAAGAAATAACACCAAATGTTGGGAGTGTTGCAGCAGAGAGCAGGGAAAGCAGAAATTGGATTGTTAATAAAGGTGGAAAGTAGGGCCTGACTTCTCACTTAAATATGGAAGGAACAGAAACAGCAAAAACGGTCTAGGTGAACCGAGTATGGTGGCAGCCATGAGACCGAGGATTGAATCTGCTATGTCTCATATGCACTATGAAAATCCTGGGGCTCGCCATCCAACAGCCTCAAATGTGTTCATCTCCCAGCATATCCTTCACAGAAGAACAACTATATGAAAAGATTATGCAACAATCCTTCATTCACTAACCTAAAGATGACAATATCGGATTTTTCTCCTTAAGGGTCTTAAAATGCAATTTTAAGTTTCCCAGTGTTTTATACGTCCCATCTTTGTTAAAGGAAACTGTCCACCTCTTTGCACATGAAACTCCTTTAACAAGAGGCACTGAGCCTCTATTCCATGAAAAAGCCCAATTTTAAAACTCAGTATTCCAGCATCAAATTCAAGAACGCACACCAGATCGCTACAGTTTCTGAGGCTGATTTTGAGGGCAGAGTACAGAAAGAGATGCCTGGGAATGAGGATGACACCTTTTTGTTTAAGAGATGCCAGGCTTAGGGAAAAAAAAAAAAAGGTGGGGGACAAATAGAAGCTGTGCTTCACATAATTGCTTCTGTGGCTTTCAGTCTTCATCCTTAATCTTCAAGTTTATGTAAAGAGCTTTGTTTTCAATGAACACAAAATCAGTATTATTGTAGTATGTACAGGGTGTCCCCCAAATGTATATACATTTTAACAGCTGATAGGTCAAATTTGAAAATAAAATGTATTTCAATAAGCACTGCCTTTATAATTATCAAAAGTGTGTGTATACATTTTTCTGGACACCCTGTAAATGTGGTCTTTTCAGTATGCCACAGGAAAACCTCACGACAGAACAGTCGTGGCAAGTATTAAACCTTTAAGTAGTTAGTGATGTAAGGCTTAAGGCAGCAGCATAAACCCGTAAGTATTTAACTGGACATATGAAACTGAGTAATTCTTTAAACAAGATAGTGTTAAGAGCCTCTTCTCAATTTGAATGAACTGCCATTTTCTTAAACTTTCAGAGAGACTGCGGATTATAGCTGAACCTTCTCCTTATATTTCTTTTTAAATTCCCCCAGAGAATCTGCCATTGTTTCTCCACACAAAAATCACGCCAGGCTTGTTTCCTTTTCTCTTCTTGCGCCAATTTTAAGGCACTGTTCTTAACTCTAAACACACAAGCCCACGCTGGTTAACTGCCAGTGTCGCTCTGGAACTGCAGGTGACAGATGCAGCCCGAGAGCTCGCAGATGTGGACTGGCTGCAGCCTGAGCCTGATTGCAAGGAACGCACTGACACGGCCCGCAGATGCACATCTCCGCAGAAGGAGAGTTTTAAAAACCGTCATCACCGATTACATTTACTTTTAGGATTCTTACGGGCTAATATTAAGCTCTTATCTCGACCCTTGTCCCTGCTCAGCCCTACCCACAATTCATTCCATCGGCCTCAGTTTCCAGATCCTTCTTCACGTTTTCGGTTAATAAACATCGTAACATAAAGCGGGGCTCTCGACGGGGTGATATGTGGGAGCCCTCCCGCCGCGGCAGAGGCCGCTCAAGTTTTCCGGGAAACAACGGACCCTCAGCATCTCCGCGCGCTCCCTCTTCCCGAGCGAGGGCTCCGCAGAGATGGAGACTCTCCCTTCTCCCGTCTCTCCCAGGGGTGGCTCACACGAAAAGCCAAACACCTCTTTAGGATCCTGCACCCCGCTGGGTAACGCTCGCAGGCAGCGACGCCCCACCCCCACCTCGTCACCCCGAACGAGATCCCCCCAAATGCCACCGGGTCCTGAGAGCTGGACCCTCCCTCGGCTCCCGGACGGATTTCCCGCACCTGAGCTGATCTCCGCCAGCGACCCGCCCCCGCGCCCCACCCGCAGCATCGCTCCGTTTCCTCACACGCCCGCCCCGCGCCCGGACGCCCGGCACCCGGCTCTCGGGCCGCCCGGCCGCCCGCGCTCCCCGAACCCAGGGTCGCCTACGGGGGTTACCGTGGGAAGAGGGGGCGGCGGCAGAGGACGCGGCGGCAACGCTGCTGCCGGTTGCGTCGGACGCGAAGGATAAGCTGGAGGACGAGGATGATGATGAGGCGGGCGCGCTCCCCAGTCTCCATGGAACTCCCGCCCCGGCCCGTTGCTAGGAGCCCCCGAGGCTCGGGCTCCCTCCTTCGCGCTTTGTTGTTCCGGGTACAGGGCGGCCGCTGCTTCCCCGCGACAATAAATAGACGAGACGCGGGGGGGAGCATAGAAACAGCGCTCGGAGGCTAGAGCGTCACCGCACTTGACGCCCCTCCGTGCCTCGCTAGCCACTCGTTTCCGGCTCTCACTGCTCCCGTCACTTTCCCCGCCCTTGCCCCTACTTCTGCTTCCTCCTTCCTGGTCGCGCAGTCGGGCGGCTTCTGCCCGCGAGCTGGGCGGAGGGGGAGGGGAGGGCGGCCGTCCTGCTGGGCTACTTTCGCTTGAGCCGCTTAAAAAGACTTGTGCATGTTTAGCTGACACCCAAACACGAGTACGTCATTTCTGGCGTAAAGTATAATATAAATGCACTGAGATTTTCTCACAACCTTAGAGCTTTCTCGTTAGCTCATTCAATTTATAGAATAGGTCCACCATTTAACATAATCAGCAAAGCTAGACCTGAACCACTAAGTTGATTTCCTAAGACGTTTCTGTCGAGAAAGAGTCCCACTTCGCCCTTCCCGTTAGAGTACCCGAGTTCATTTACGTCGTGGCGGTGAAGCTCTCCCTAAGGAGTTCTAACCCTCGCCCTGGCGTGGAGCGATGGGAGCTGAGGTGACGGGCGGACGGGGAGGGGACGGACGGACGGACGGGGAGGGGACGGACGGACGGGAGGCGAGAGATGGAGGAGCGGGGGCTCAGGTCACGTCCGTCTCCCGTCTCGCCGAGGCCCGTCCTTCATGCGGGCGTGCGGTCGGGACGCCGCCGGGGTCGGGAGGCGCTGCGGGGCCGAGGACGGCGCTGGGAAGGGCGGCCGCCGGCGGGGCGGGTGCTGGGCCGGGCGGGGGGGGGGGGCGCTCACCGGGAAGCTGGGCGCCTGGGGACGGGGACCCCTTCCAGGGCTCTGCGCCCAAGTAGCCCTGAAACGGCCCGGGGAACCCGAGGGGCGCACCCTCGCCAGTTTGAACGGCCGCGCCGCGGTCCGAGGGCGCCCTCGGGACCCCTCGGGGCGGGGGGGGGGGCGGGAGGGCTGCTGGCGGGAGCGAGACTCGAGTAACGGCCCCCCAGCCCCGGGCAACTCGGAACCCAGCCCCCCCCCCCCAGCCCACTCCCCGCGGGCGCGGCTCTGCCCGGCTCGGCCGCGCGCAGAGGCCTCGGCCCGGGGAGGCCCGGGGCAGCGCCCGTCCCCTCAGAGGCCGCGCGCGGGCCCTCGGGCACCTGGCCTGTGACTGTGGGAATCGTGGAGGAACAAGCATCATCTCTTCTTTCCAAGGGGGACGGGGCCGACTGCTGGGAGGCCTGGGCGTAAGAACCACTTGGCCCTTTCGTGATTTCGGGCGTCTCCACGGTGCCTCTTGGCCTTTTGCTTCCCACTCGGAGTGTTCAGGAAAACATCCGAGCGGTTAAAAGCGCTATAGAATGATGGAATTTCTACTTCGTTTCACTTCTGTACTAAGTTACTTTTCAAATAATATTACATAATCGCAGCTTGTGTTAGGTAGGGGGAAGAAAATGCACGAGGGGCTGGATTAGGAAGTAATGTCTATGTATGTGGTGGTTGGGAGACAACTCTCAGGAGGTGGCATTTCAGCAGTTCCCTGAAAGGAGAGGCAGCCCCCAGCGTGGGCAGCGGCTGGGCATCCACTAGGAGCCGGAGATCAGCTGGATCCCCAGTGAGGGCACAGGCCCGGGTTGCCCGCTCCGTCCCCAGTAGGGGGCGTGCAGGAGGCGTCTGATCAATGACTTTCATCATTGATGTTTCTATCTCCCCTCCCTCCCTTTTCTCTCTGAAATCAATAAAGATGTGTTTTTTAAAAAAAAAATGTTTAACAGGAATGGGAGTGGGAGGGATGTAAATAGTGTTCCAGACAGAGGAAACAGGATATGCTAAGAGGTTGCTGTGCTCCAGTGTTAGTGTAGGTTGATAGGCAGAGCATCCTGAGTAAGGAGAGCAACAGGAGATGAAGCGAAGGTCTTGAACATTCAGTGCCCTGTAGGCCATAGAAGGGAGTTTGGATTTTCTTCCAAGTGCTAGGGGACATGAGGGGTTGTAAGCTGTACAGTTGCATGGACAGATTTACCAAGAAATGGCAGGGGAAAGGCTCTGTTCCGGTGATTACTGCTACTGCTGAAAATCAATTTTACAGCAACAGTGGCCCAATTTTAAGGTCTTTATGAGGCACCCTCCTTCCAGGGGACCAGCAGATACCTGATATCAAGCACATCAATTACTTTGGACTCCCTTTTGTCATAGACCAGTGAACAATTTGTCTCACTACAATAGTTCCTCATTTTGGAGTTGGAATTGGTTTTGCTGCAAGCACCACTCTCCGTAGACTTGGTAAATGCTTATACACTATCATAGTAGCCTATACACATTCCTCTGACAAAGGAATTCACTTCACAAAAGAAGACAATGAAATAAAGGCCATGGGCCCTACTGGACTAATAATGTGTTCCATTATTTGGGTGTCAGGTAAGGTTAAAATATACAGTGATGTTCTGAACCATGACCCTCAATTAATACAGAAATTGACACATAGGCTGGCCAAATAGTGAGCTTTATTAGTTAGATCAGTGCTACTTAAAATGTGATGTATAGACCAAAGCCAGTCTGCAAACTTTATCGATCAGCAATGAAATAGGTATAGAAATTGAGAGGAGCATTTTGAAACTTTTAATAATTGGACAGTAATGTGACAACTAAGCACACAGTCATATTTATGAAAACATTTGTCTGTGGTTGGTTGGTAAGTAAAAAAAAAAAAAAAAAGTGACCCTTCACCACATATAGTTATGCCCATTAAGGATCTAGCTTTATGAACTTGGTTAAAAAAAAATCAGTCTATTGGAATATGTTAGCTACTGCCTGCCACCCTTAGTGCTATGAGAGAGACAAACTGGTTCAGCATGGCCTTTACAAAAGAGATAGGCAATAGTGGGGTGGTACTTGCACAAAATTGTTAGGAGTCCTTTATGCCAGAGTTTAGCTATCCAATACTGATGGGGATCAGACATCTACTCTGTCAATTTAAACAATTTCTGCCCCATGTAGAGTTAATGCACTAGCAGTGTGAAAACCCAGCACAGTGAGGAAGGCCTTGTTTCTCAGGAGTCTTCTCAAATATCTTCTGCAGTGACCCCTTATCATTATGCCAGTGGAGTGGTGTACAGCTTAGGGCACAGAGTCTGATGCCATAACCTGGCTTTATGACCCCATTCTGTTCCCTCTGTTTGCCCTCAGATAAAGTCTATGGCAAAAATAGTGAACTAAGATCCAGGGAGATTGGCACAGTTGCCAGGCCAGTTTCCAAGAGATAGAAACCAGAAGGGCAGAGTCCATATTCAAAGCTCATGTCTCAGTGAGATTTCTGATAACAAACTAATGGATTTTCCCCAAATGACATCAATTGGCAGCAAAGTAAGATTTAAGGGATTGCTGGAAGTCCCCAGCCTGGCAAAAGGCATCTACTGATATGCGGTCTCAAAGATAATGTCCCAGTCTCTGTACCTGTAGAAAGGTGAATTTGGTTGTCAGGGCAGCTCCAGATTTCTTCTCTCTGCTCCTCTAAGGCAGGGTCTTTGAGGATAATAGACAAAGTCTTGACACTTTGATCAAAGATCTCACTTCTCTGCTGGAGAAATGATGTCCTTCTTACCCTTATTACTCTTGTCCAGCTGGATATGGCATATGCTCACAACCATTGCATATCCAGCCTCCTTTTTGCCCTTTCTCATTAGTTTTTATTATCTCATCCCTCCCTACTTTATTATATATTTGTGCATTGGGGAAATTTTCATGATTCATCATTTAGCTATATCTGGACCTGGTCGAGACTGACTACTCTCAGAGATCCTGAATTTGGGCTGGATGTGACGTTGAGTTTCTTCTCCTACTGAGTAAGGATTGAGTACATTTTCAATTGCATATGTGATAGCTGCTCTATATTAAGAGAAACTCTAGATAATAGTGAAAACTCTGTGTGTGTGTGTGTGTGTGTGTGTGTGCGCGCGTGCGCGTGCAATGAGCAGCCAAAGAACGGTGTAGGGAACACTTACTGTTTTGTCAGCCCAGGACTTTTCTTTTGGGAAGAGTAGTCTACTCTCTTACTTGGGGGAACTACGTCTACATTTTGCCTTCCTCCATTCTCTTATGGGTCCAAATGAGAGGTGCAGCAGCCACAATGATTGATAGAGAATTGCATTTTGAGATAAGCTGGGGCAACTATGTAGTACCTGTACTGTAACTGAGCTATTGCTCTCAGTTCCAATTCATTCTTTATACCTGCTCTGTGAAGATGAATCTTGACCCTTTAAATATGCTTCTTTTGCCAGCTATCACAATGTTAAACCCCAAGAAATATAATAATGGATTAAAAATAATTTAAGTTATTTAACAGAAATAATATATTCTATGTATAAATATATTGAGTTCACCAGTTTAAAAACAGATAAATTTGGTAGATTAAAAAAAAGTAAACAAACAGAAAATATATTGTCTCCAAAAGATTTTTTTATATTTAAAGAACAGAAAACATGAAAGTTAAAAAAATGCAAAAGATTCCAGAAAATACCATAAACACTAGTGGCCATATTAACATCAGGAAAATAAAAGCAAAAATTAATATATGATAAGAAATTGACAAAATTAATCAGAGTAGACATGCTAATAAATCTCTAATAAATCTTTAATTGATAGGTAAAGCAAATAAAAATTAGTGTAGATATAGAAGAGTTAACTAACACAATTAATAAACTTTTTATTTGCTTTGCAAAAAAGCCTAAAAATTCATGAACTAATCGAACTTAAGAAATTAAGACTGGACATCGGAATCTGGTAATCGACCATTGCTCTCACTGGAAGCTACTAAAAATGCTGGGAGAAAAATCTAGAAGCCATTCTTAAAAGCAAATGCTGAAAAGAGAATAAGAAACTGTAAGATCAAAATTAAGAGCCAAGAAGAACCAAGAAAGGTAGGTGAGCGTTAGATGTTTTTGCTCTGTGAACACTGGCCAATCCTGAGGGTTGGAACTTTGATTTTGATGACTTCACTAGGTGAAGGGTACAGCAATAGCCCACTTGCACAAAGTGGAAGGTTAAATGGGAGATTCTCCTGACACTAAGGTGGGACACAGAAGGGCTGTATCCTGAGGGTAAGAATATACCTGACGTCAACAAGTTCTCTCGTTGTTTCCATCCCCTCAGTAGGCTAGGGAACTTCAAGTGTTGAACTTACATCAAGATGATCTCAGATTGATAGTGTCCCTAGGTGCCTAGAAGAAACACAGACCTCTGTAAGAAGGTAGATTTCTATCAGGTTTCAAATGATTCCTACAAATAAGTTTTCAAATACTATTACCAGCATGTATATAGACTTAAACAGGCACATAAGGAAAGAAAACAACGTGAGCAAGAACCAACAGAAACAACAGACAGCAGAATAGAGCCACAAATACTTTGAATTCAGAAGGTTACCATGCAGGTAATAAAACAACTATACTTATTATTTACTAAAATAAAATATAAATTTGAAATATCTGTAGGAAAAAGCCACATAGCAGATATGAAAACGACAAGATGGAATTTCTAGAACTAAAACATAATAACAAAATAAAAATTTTATTGATGGCTTTAACAGCAGAGTAAACACAGCTGGAAAGAGAATTGGTTAACCATAAGATAAGTCTAAAAAGTATTTTAGAAATGAAACAAATGCAAAAAGAAAATACAGAAGAGACAGTAAAAGACATAAATGACAGAGGAGAAAGGATTAATGTACATTTAATCAGAATCCAGAAAGTAGAGGAGAGAAAAAATGGGGCAGAATGAAAATGGTAACACCACTTTAGAAAAACATTGGCAGTATGTTCAAAGTTTAATCTCTTTCTACCATGTGATTCAGCCATTCTACTAGAAATGAAAGCATACATTTATACAAAGACTTTAGCACATATGTTCACGGCAGCTTTACTTGTAATAGCCCCAAACAAGAAGCAATGGTGGATGACAGACAAATGGTGGCATCTCCATAAAATGGGGTACCCAAGAATAAAAAGGAATGAACTATTGATACAGGCATTAATAACATCGATGAATCACAGAATACTTAGGCTGAGTGAAAAAAGGAAAAACTGAGTATATACTATGTGATTTTATTTACATAAAATTCCAGGAAATACAACTAATGTATAGTGATAGAAATCAGATCAGTGGTTCTCTAGGGACGAGGGGAGGGGTTAGACATACCTGCCATTTGTCGGGTATCTAGTATGTGCCAGAACTGCTCAACATGTTACGTTCATTACCTCAATTAACCCTCACAAGCAACGCTCTGAGGTATGTTGGTGCATCTCTACAATGATGAGGAAAATGTTTAGGTTCAGTAACTGGCTCAAGAGGCAGGACGGTTTGAACCTGCTATGCCTGATTCCAAAGCTTGTTTCTGAAACACTTTGTTTATATGGTCTCCAAATAAGTATTGAAAACAAGATATTTCCTCTATAACAGAGATAGCTGATGATTAAAAAAAAAAAATCCTTGGATACTTTAAGTCACAAGCATTATCAAAGTAGGATAGCACCTCTTATTTAAAAGTATATTCACTTCAAACAGACAAAATAATATGCAATATGATCAAGACTTTCTCGCCTGAACAATGCTAGGGAAAGTTTTAAATTCTTTGTGTCCCCTTTTTCAGACACCAGAGATAAAAGCAGGTAGCAGACTGCTATCTATTTTTTTCTTCAGAGGAGTTGCAATATTATTGACCAGGTATTGTGTTTATTTTTTCCCTCCCGAATCTGTGCCTTGATTTGATTGTGTGGTTTTGTATTTCTCCTCCAAGAAGCCGTTAGAATTATTTTCATTAGAAATTGATTTTTTCTAAGTTCCCTCTGAGATGGTTATTTTATACATAAGGATCGGTTTTAGCACATTTCCTAGGATATGGAAATTAAACACTTATCACAAGTGTTTTCTAGCTCATTTATAACTTCCATCACAATCTTCCTTAATTTCTTTTGTCCTGGCGACCCTCAACTGTTCAAGAGGTTTGCTGGGCTTGTTTTCCTGCCTCCACTTGGAAAATGCGGGGAACATCCTCAGTGCATGCCCTCCTTCACTCCTTCCCTCCTCTCTGCACGTGCTGTTCAGCTCCCTCCCGAAGGCTTTGTCCCCCCATCCTCTAGCCACAATGGGTAGATTCAGGTTCAGTGTCAAGTTGGTTTCAGAATCGTCAGTTAGAGCTAGAAGGGACTTTGGAGATCAGTTTAGTTTTATAAATAAGGAAACAAAGGCTCACACTACTTTTCCTACTAGTTTTCTCCAGAACTTGGTTCTGCACCCGTAGGTTCTTCCGAAACCCAACACCGGCTCAGTAACAGTGAGAATCTCTGCCATGAAAATACAGAAGAAAAAACGAGAAACAAGGCTGCCACCCTGTGGCGAGATCGTAGGACCGAGAGGAGCGGATTGCGCAGCGTGAGAACCGGGAAAGCAGGCAGGTGAATTGCCATTAATTAGAACAGCAATTACCAACCTTTGCGATTGTTATTAGGACTCAGTGAGATTTACAATAATATGATACCCTCTTTAGGCTATGTAAGGAACCCCTGGCACTGCCATTAGATCTAGCCCAGGAGGTGCCTGACCGCCCAGGAAGACATAATTAATTAACCGATCGATATCCAGGACAGAGCCCTCTGTAGAAGGCCCTTCAGAATATATGTGTTTTTTTTAATCTTAAAAATAGGTCTAAATATGCACAATTTTATTTTTTAAAACCGAATTAATTAAAATAATATAGGATATTAAATTCTTAAAATTCTCTTTGTTCCTACCTTTTTCACAATCAGGTACTTTTGGTGTGATAGTTATGTTATATGAATGACATTAAATAGAATTTAATGAATGGCAAGTGAAGCAAACATTTAAATATTAAGTAGATTTTCTTTTAGTAATTATATAAGTTCTGTTCCAGGTTGAGTGTCACAGAAATGTGCTCTGAGATCTATTTTTGGTTAAACGTAAGTGGAAGCCCAAGGGTACACAGTGCTTCCAACAGCACACTCAGGGTAAGAAGCCAGACCATGAAAACTGAGTCCTCCAGAAATATTTACTATATCAGCCCCCGCCCTCATCCTAGACAACTGCAAATTGCTCACATCAGGTTCCCATGGGGCTGCAGTGCCTCATCTTAATGAGAATGGGCAAGGGACGCTGAATCAGTAACTCTCCCCCTGCTAATCGAATAGGGTTAGGGATGGGCTGCACCCTGTACGACCACTTAATATTCTTAAAGTAGTCTAATAATCTCAAAGGAGCAATCTCCTTTATTAATTGAAAGAAGCTGAGCAGTATATTAACCTCATTTTATATTTTAAAAACTTAACTATCTAGAACATTTGAAATAAGGGACACAACAGAAGGTGACCAGATGGCCTCATGGTGTGTTCATGAACTTGAGCTTTGAGTCAAACCTATTTAGATCCAAATTCCAGTGCCACCACTTAGGTGATGACTTTGGTGAAGATATTTAACCTCTCCAGTCTTCAGTTTCCTCATCTGAAAAATGGAGTAGTAGTATCTACCCTCTGGACTGTGGGCAGGATTACACAGGAAAAGGCACATGCAGCACTTAGCACAATGCCTCGCACGTACTCGGTGCTCCATAAACGGTAGAATCCCCCAGCAGTGGAAATGTGTGTACAATTAGACTTTAAGTGTGCTCACAAACGAATTTCATAGAGGAAATTGTAACTTCTATTGCCTTTTTAAGGCATTCATCTAAATGTATCATCCAAAAAGTAACAATTGATTGATAGAAGGGTTTCTCAAAGGCCTTAGTTGAGGCACCACATTTTCAGCCTAGACCCTGAAATTTCTTAGCATATCACACACACAAAATTAATCTCTCTGCAAGAAATTAGGTCGAGTTAATGAACAGAACACCTATTTCCCCACGTTCAGATTTTTATACCCATTACTAACTGTGTGTTCTTAAGCTTCAGTTTTCTCATATATTAAAATAAAAAGAATGGTAGCATGCACTTATATGTTGCTTAATATAAAATACAATGCATATTACATTATTCTACATCAGGGAGATAATATATGTAAGCATCTACTCTAGAACAAGTTTCAATGTTCCCTTGGGATTCTTTGGCATCTAGAGCAATCCTGGGATTTAGATACCTGGGAAGTTGATTTACAAATCTATTCTGTCTGCTGAATAAAAATGCATTGCCTCTCAGCTCCAAATCCACTCTGTTCTGGAGCTTGATTTTCTAGGCATCCCTCTGTTGCAGTTGGCACACTGTTAAGATTTGTCAGTAGAGGGCACTGGAGGGACACTGCAAGAGGAAAGTGCTACTCTTTCTGTTTCACCCATTGTGCTGCTTCCAACAGTCTCCTCCTGTGGTCCAGCCTCTGTAGACCAGGCTCCTACAGCGCATGTGGCAGCCAGCAGTGTCTGGTGGCCAGTGGAACACAGCACTGCCCTGTGGGAACCTCTACCCAAGATTTGCTCAGGTGACATCTCTTGTGGATGTCTTTCCCTTACAAAATTCCCAGCCAGGGTTCTCAATTTTCCAGTCTCTGCTTGCCTGGATCCCAGAAGAGTGTTCCCTGTATGCTAGTCCCTACTCAAATTCCTTGCTTGCCAGCCTCTGCTCAGAGCAGCTGCGGCCCAGCTCCGGCCCAGAATAATCCCGGAATCTTCTCTGTTCAGTGGACTTCTCCAGTAAGGCCTGGACGCTAGCCTTGTGTAAGGGCTTCTTTTCCAAGTTTGTTCCCTCTGTGAGTATACTCCCTCAGCCCCAGGGTTCTCCTTTTCTAGTTAATCTTCTCCGTAGTTAATAACTTTTTAAATAAAACTTTACTGGTTCAGATTACTACATGGTTTCTGTCTTCTAATGGAACATGGACTCTCAAGGTGGGTCCTTTGTCCAACCTTCATGAAAACCCAATAAACTTGATTTTACCAAAAAAGTACCTTTCTGGTGACAAAAATTTCTTCTGTCCCTCATATCTTCTTGAGAAGTTCTGAATATAGAATAGAGATTTTGCTTCTTTATGTCAATTATATCCCTTTTGTCAGTCCATCCTTGGCTTAGATGTATAAATTTTACTAAACAGCCAAATTAATACTGATGGGAACCTGCAAATGTTTGCCTTTTTAGTTATTAGTTTATTTAACTAGGTCAACTTGAACCACTCTAGAATCTACCTTATGCACACTGAAGCTAATACCTTCAAGCTAAAGTGTTTGGGAAAAGTGTCATGGTAACTTGCTCTTCAAAACTCTGTTCTCACCTGGCCGGCGTGGCTCAGTGGTTGAGCATAGACCTATGATCCAGGAGACCACTGTTTGATTCCTGGCCAGGGCACATAACCCAGTTGCAGGCTCGATCCCCAGTCAGGGGCATGCAGGAGGCATCCAATCAATGACTCATCATTGATTGTTTCTATATCTCTCTCTCTCCCTCTCTGAAATCAATAAAGACATATTTTTAAAAAATAAAATAAAATAAAAACAGTGTTCTCACAGTGCAGTAATTGCTCTCCTGGGACACTGCTCTTTCAGGCCTCAGTGGCTAGTTTAGAGGATGGGTAGGTCTAGTTTCTCAGTCCCATGGAGCAAATCCACGCCCTGCTGTGCAGTTTAGGCCAGTCCACTCTTTCTCATTGCCCTCCCCCCAGTCCAGATGACTTGGGGACCAGTGGGTTATCAGGTCTGTACATCTCTGAACTCCAATTGTAAACAGAGTTCAAGTTATTTATCACAGAACTTCTGAGCCCCATGCAAACCAAGGGGTACAACTGGGCATCTGTTCTACATGTACCTCATTATATCCTAACAGAAAAGTTAATCATGAAGCAATGTGACCGGACCATTTAGGGAACCTCTAGGGGGTGGTGGTGCCTAACTCCAGTTGACTGAATAGCTCAGCAGCTACCTAACCCAAATGCTACAAAGGGAAACAGCTTGCCTTTCAGAGCAATCCTTAAACAATTCTGGGGGCAGAAAATCTCAGTTCTTCTCAGTAAAAGCTATATAATACAAATAAGTAAATTTACCAAAATGTGGTTTGAGAGCAACCTGAAAAAATAACAAGATGCAATTAGTAAAAATTTATAAGGATAATATTCAGTGTTCACCATAAGGACTCATTAGAATGCACTTTCTTATACACGGCTGGTGAGGGTTTGAGTACAGCCTTCCTATAGAGCAATTATGCAACATTTATAAAGAATCACTTCTAGAAATCTAACCTAAGAAATAATCTGGGAGGTAACCAAAGATGTCAGGATGTGTAAGGATGTTCAATACAGTATTATTTGACACAGGAAAAATTAGGAACAACTTAAATCCAAAAATAAATTACGGCTTATGCATTAAATGAAAAATTGCCCAAT
The DNA here is from genome assembly GCF_964146895.1 of Miniopterus schreibersii. Lineage (NCBI taxonomy): Eukaryota > Metazoa > Chordata > Mammalia > Chiroptera > Miniopteridae > Miniopterus > Miniopterus schreibersii. The sequence goes on along the minus strand of NC_138107.1, from coordinate 71,616,232 downwards.
CGTTAAAAAATCATGTTTCAAAAAATTGTATGATGTGGCAAAAAGCTTATTTTATATGATTAAATAACAAAAAGTAGACTATGACTAGATATACAATATTAACCTTATTTTGTTATGTTAATCTGTGTCTCTGGAAGTAAACCTTTTCTTTCCAAATGCTTTAAAATAATCAGATTTTTTTTTTTTTTTTTTAATTCTCACCCAAGGATATTTTTTCCATTGCTTTTCAGAGAGAATGGAAGGGAGAGAGAAACAGAGAGAAACAGCAATGTGAGAGAGACATAGATAGGCTGCTTCCAGGACATGCCCTGACCAGGTGGGGCCAGGAATCGAGCCTGCAACCAAGATATGTGCCCTTGGCCAGAATCGAACCCAGGACCCTTTAGTCCTTGGGCCGACGCTCTAACCACTGAGAAAAACTGGCTAGAGCCAGAGATTATTTTTATATCAAGAAAAAAAGTTAAGAGAATTTATTTTAATTTGGCAACAACTCATTTTTGAGGTTTCTCTTTTGGGGATAAAAGCCTTTCCTGTAAGTCATACAAGGTAAAATTTTGCTTTTAAAGGTTCTTACAGATGGAATCGAAAGGCAAAAATTCAAAAACAAGTTTACTCTCTCTCCCAACAGCTACAAAGTTATAATAGTTTTTATTTTTTCATGTTCTCTCTCAGCCTTTGCCCAAGAACAAATATTATTATTTTTAAATTTTAAGTTGATCCAAAAGGGGTGATAATATGAATTAGCGGAGAAGAGAGAAACTCATTCATTTTAACCCCATTATCTGCTCAATGGTTAGACTTCTCTATGTGGGCAAGAGAAAAAAACTGTTACATTTAAAATTGAGTTTAAGTAGTGACCTGGGAAATTGGTGGTGGGGTGGAAACTGAGAAGCAATTTGGCGGTATATTTGAAGAACCTAAAGTTGGTCCCACCCATTGGCCCAGAGTTCTCCTTCTGGAAGATGCAGACAAAGATTTAAAATGGCCATCACAGCCTAAAGCGAAACAGTGTGAAGTCAAGCACAATCTGAATCTGGGAAATCATGGAGTGGTTAGCTAGGCCGTGGGTGGAAGAAAAAAAATATGGAAAAATATTAAATCCTTTGAAGATTTAATAAGTCTTCAGAGAATGCCATGCCCTTGAGCCACCATCCTATTTTTGCTTCTCTAGCCATTGGTGGAAATGACCCTGAACCCCAGGTCACGGTCAGACTGGTACCTAAATAGATGCAAACACATAATTTATTTTTGAACTTTCTCTAAGTATTATGTAACTTGTGGAAAAGGAAATCATTCTAATGAAAGAGAGTCTTAGAATAAATTTCATGTTCTTCTTGGTTCTGAGAGTCATGGCTAACAGAGGTTCCCAAACTTGTCATGGTACCAACAATTGCTGGGACTTCCAGCAACATCCAGCTGACAATGGGTGGGCATTTATCTGGCCAAATACCAACAGCCTGGCTCAAAAACCACAGGAAGTTCTCTCTAGAGTCATGACTTTTTAAAAAAATGCTATAAGGAACTTTAGAAATCTTACTGGTGAAGAAACCAAGACACAGAGAGATGAAATGATTAACTCAGGGTCAGAGCAACTTGTGGCAAAGCCCCCAAAACCCAGGCCCGTCCAATGAGCTTTTGAAAATATCACTTTTTATAACCCTTATTCTAATAAATTAGAATGTACCTGATATGAAATAATGAGAAAGATAGTGAAATTTAGCACCTTATAATTTGTGAGTTGATTTATAAGATTCAAAAAAGAAGAAAAAGAAAAAGATAGATTTTGAAGACAAAAGATCTGGAAAATTAATAAATTGTTTGAGGGGGAGGCCTCTGATTTGATGCAGAAGGGTTGGCAGGTGAGAAATGAGAAGTTAAGCTCAGTTTTCACAGGGCATGACTGACTCTGATGATCTATCCTTTATAATTTCGGTGTTCATATTCTAGTAGTAAAGATAAGTTTTTGCTAATGCACCTTTCATATTCTATTTTTTTTCCTTAGGACTGAGAGCACATTATTTGTAAAATGGCTGGCTATATCAGTCTAGCAAAATGATGACCCATTTTATTTAGTCAATCTCCAAACGGCCTGAGATTCCATTTTAGCCGTAGGAAAATAAAAACCTCTAGTACACTACCTTAGATGTGGAAAGGAACCTTTGAAATCGCTTCCCCAGGTATTTGCCCACTATCGGGAGATGAGTTAGTCTGGGGTAGAAGCAGCTGGGAGCACTCCATGCTGCACTAGCTTCGTGAATGGCAGTCTGAGGTGCCTGTAGCCCAGTGGCTGGAGTGTGGCAGGGCCAAGCAGCATGTCCTGGTAGCCCATCTTTCTGGAAATTGGCACACTTGGTGCTTTTCAGAATACAAGATTGCCCTACCCTTCCAGGCCCTTGCATAGAAGAGATTCTGCAATTACTGGGGAGGAAGACTGAGCTGGAGGTCAGCAGGGTGTCATCTTATTTATCGATTTCCAGTGCACAGGGTCCTGCACACAGTGTATGCTCAGTGATGATGCGTGGAATGAAACGAGCCATTGTATATCAGCATTCTAAGATGCAGCATTTTTCACATGCACACATTTCTAAAATTGGGATGCATCTCAACATTGGTTTCTTTGAATTATCTAGTGTTGGTATTACCCATGTTGGGTTTAATTGCCAGTAAAAATGTCTTTTAAAAGATTACACTCTGATTCAGTATTGGAAAAATATTATTTTTTAATATAAACAGTAAATATAAAATGTTATTCTGTTTTACACAGAAAGGCAAGGAAATAGAAAAGGAGTGTGTAGGAACAAAGGCACTTGTCACTGAAAGAATGTCTATAATTCTATACTTTCTTACAAAGTAACATCCAAGTGTTTACAGAATGTAGAAAAGGAAGAAAACCATAAACCACCTTAGATGTGGAAAGGAACCTTTGAAAAGGTTCCTGATGACTCTGTTACATTTTGTTATTGTGATATGTGCTAAGGATTGGCAATCACACGCTGAATTAGTTTCCTGTGACTGTCATAAAAAATGACCACAATCTTAGTGCCTTAGCAAAACAGAAACTTCTTTTTTCTTAGTTGACCAGAAGTTCAACATCAATTGCACTGGGTCAAAATCAAGGTATAGGTGCGGCCCCAATCCTTTTGGAGGTTCTTGAGGAGAATCCATTACTTGCCTCTTCCAGCCTCTGGTGGCTGCATCACTCTAGTGTCTACTTCTGTCTTCACATCACTTTTTCCCCTTCTGTGTATTGAATCTCCTTCTTCCTTTCTCTTATAAGTGTATTTGTAATGGTATTTAGGGCCCACACAAATAATCAAGGTTAATCTCTGCACCTTAACATTCTTAACTTATTCACACTTGCAAGAACCCTTTTTCCAAATAAAGTAACATTTACAGTTTTTGGGGATTAAGATCTAATATGCCAAACAACAGAACTAGAGTCAGAAAAGCCTCTAAATTTCTAAAAATAGGTAAAAAAAGGTTGGGATGATTAATTTATGTTTTCTAATAAAATCAAAAAAGGGAAGCATTGAAATTTTCAGAACAGGTATCAGTGGCTTGGGGGGAAAAATCACAGTGACAATAGAGAAGAACTCTTCTAAGGAATGTTCTTAATGACCCTGAGGACAAAATTGGGTAGTAAATCACTAGATACTGACAATTCAAAGTGAAAAATGATTCAGAAAGTCTGGACTCTCAATATGAAGAAGTTTCAGAGAAACCTTAATATGGCAAGTTAATTCTAAAAATGGCCCCAAATTTCTACCCTTCTCTGTATCCATGCTTTATTCAATATGACTTTGCAGCTTCTCCCATCAAAAGATAAAATCTATCTCCCCATCCCTTGAATATAGGAAGCTCTTGTGACTGGTGTTAGCCAATAGAACACAGCTGAAGTGATGCTATACCAGTTCTGAAGCTAGGCCTAAGGGGCCGTATGAACTTCTGTTCCCTCCTTAGTCTCCCTGAGCACAAGTACAAGCTAGTCTACTGGATGGGGAGAGACATGTGGATCAGTCACCCTTCTCACTCCAGTCAGTAGCCACCCAGCCACCAGACATGTGAGTGAGGCCATCCTTGACTAGCTAACTCTCAGACAAATCACCAGCCAACCACAGATATATAACCAAGTCCAGTGAAAACAGCAGAGTCCATCCCAGATCAACAGACCTGCCCAACTGACCTCAGACTCATGAGCAATAACAAATGTTTATTGTTTTAAGCCATTGGGTTCAGGGATGGTTTATTATAAGTCAAAAACTGATACTTGATAGTGGAAAATCACCAGATTTTAATTACAGAGTGAATAAATAACTTGGAATGAATTGTACTCTGAATATAAAACAGTTTTTAGAATATTTTGCCTAACTTATTTTGCTTATAATTTCCTTTTTTTGTATCCTTAATGGTGATAGAAGATAAAATAAGTGTAAAAGGGATCTTTAAATAAGTATAAAATAATCCTATTTGAAAAAAAAGCATGATGTTATGCTTTTTGGAGAAGCATTTCTTTCCTTTTTAGGATTATAATCATCCTTAATTTATTTTATCCTGAGGATTCTATGTTCAAGACAAGAGCTCTTTTCAGTTTTAATGAAATACAAGAATTCTGTACTCAAATTTCTGCTACTTATTCACTAACTTTTCAAGATTTACTTCCTCTCTCTGAGTTTCAGTTGCCCTATATGAAAAGTGAGGATGATTATACCTCCTGGTTAGGGTTGTCTTGAAGATGAAATATGAATGTGTTCTGTGTAATGCAAATGGAGGGGAAAAGTAAATGAGCTGAATCTATGCTGGTATTTATTTATTTATTTAAAAAATATATCTTTATTGATTTCAGAGAGAGGAAAGGAGGGGGGCGAGAGAGATCAAAACATCAATGATGAGAGAGTCATCATTGATCACCTGCCTCCTGCCCAGGCATGTGCCCTGACCGGGAATCGAACAGCAATCTCCTGGATCCTGGGTTGATGCTCAACTGCTGAACCACACCCAGCCGGGTCTTGCTGGTATTTCTTAAATATGCCCAATAATTGCATATTATTGACTAAAAAGTGGGGATTTTCTCAATGATTGCCCTGTTCCATAAAGTAGATCATTTAGGTTCTATGAATATATGTTTTCATGTTGTTATCTCTACCCTTCCCCCCATCAAAGACACAATAACACCTGTGAACATGACTTTTCCCAAACACATATTGCTCCCCATTGGTGTAGCAGAATAAAACCAGGTGGCCCATATGCAGACAGCCCAGCCCTGATTGCAATCGATTGCATTTGTAGCAAACAGATTTGGGATTCTCATTGCACCCAGAGCCCCCATCTCAAAAAATTCTGCCCCAGACAGCAGCCAACCTGCTCACCCATCCCCAGGCAACTATAGCTGATAGAACAAGAGGCATACATACAACTGACCTGAAGAAAGCAACACGAGCTTACCTAGCAGACAGAGGCATCTCTAAGAAGCTTACTAGTAAGCTTCATGCATTCATTTCTCTTCAAGCGCTTACCATGTGCCTGTCACCTGCTAGGTGCTAGGGAAACCAACTTTAACCAGCCAGACATGGTCCCTTCCCTCATGGAGCAAGTGGAAAAAGGTACAAATTCAGTAAAGAAATGAAAGAAAATAATAATTACCTGTTATTGATAAGTTGAAAAGTGCTGAAAAAACAGAATTAGGAGCAGGATCCACTGCAGATCATGTGATAAGGTCTTACCGAAGAAAGACGAGGCCTGAATGATAACCTGTTTTAATCACACTCAAGATGACCTGAAGCTGCTGGATTATCACAAGAATTTAATAATTGTTTACTATTGACTAGATAACTATCTAGGGGAAATGCATATCATTCTTTCAGGCACATTCTTTCAGGTAATCTAATGACTAGGAGAAGCAGAGAAGAGAGGAAGAAAGCCAAAATTAATCAATGCTTATCATGTACCAGACATTGCCCACATGCACATCTTACTGAAGTAGTCACTGTTATACCCATTTTATAGACAGAACAACCAAGGTCCTGAAAGGTCAAGTACCTTGTCCAAGGGCTCAGTCGCGAGCTCTCTCCAGTGTACGGTTCACTTGATGTATGTATACATGAATCAGTAAAAGGCAACAAACTCCTTCCTTATCACCAGCTGTATTAATTTAAAAATAAATTCCCGGGAACGTTTTATTCTTACAGTGTTTCAAATTATTTCCACTCTTCAAAGCACCCTTTAAGCGAATGATTCTGATCTCTGGGCCATATAAATTCAAAACTAATGATGTCACCTTCAACTGGAAAGGGAAAGAAGCGGTTTCCCCTGAGCCTCAGGGCGGGCAGTGCATACACCTGCCTCCTTGATGGCATCCAGTCCCACCACGCCTGCTGGCCGCGCGCTTTTTCTGAATTTACTTTTATTGAATGCTTGCTGTCTTCTTTGCACAAACATGCTCCCAGACTTGGGCAAGACAGGTTCCGTTTCAGTTCCAGCACAGCAACAGCCCCATTGTCAATTCTTAGTTCCAGCTGCCCTCTGTCTTATCTGCTGTCTTCGCCGAAGCCTGAGATAAGGATCGTGTGACTCCTGGGGTGCCAGGCACCACGACGGCGGCGGGTGCGGCGCTGACGGGACGCTGCTCCCCGGGCGTCCCGGACCGCGGTCCTCTGCGCCCTCGCCACCCCTCCCCTCCCTCCGCCCTGGGGGGGATCTCAAGCCCAGGCCTCCGAGGGGCTGCTCCTGCCGTGAACCCGCACGAGGGGGCGCGGGCGGAGCCTGCCCTGGCCTAAGGACCGAAGGCGCGGGGCAAGACCCGCGGGGAAGCCGCCTGGGCTCTCGGAAACGCCGCAGGCGCCACCGCAGTTTCCAAGGGCAGAGCGCGCCTTGGAGCGAAGAGTGGAAAGCTAGGAAAGGAAGCTGGGCGCGCCAGCTGCGTGGGGCCCGCGAATCCCCTCCCGGCAGTGTGCGGTCGTGACCCCAGAGCCTCCCCGGGGCCGCGCGTGGGGCGCGTCCGCAGCGGCGTGCGCACCGGGAGGGACCGTGACCCTGGAGGCTGTGGGCCGGGGCTCGGATCGCCGAGCCTCCTTCCTTTCCTCCCGCCTTCTCCCTCTAACTCTGGGGGTGGAGGGAGACGGTAAGGGGGGTGAACAGAAGAGCCACCGAGGGGTCCTTCCCGACTCCGCTTCTGGGCTCGGGTCCCCTCCTGCCCCCTCCACCCCGCGCGCACTCCCCGCTCGCCCTCACTCCGGCACCTCTGCACCCCAGCCGCAGACCGACTTCCAGGAGCTGGACGTCTAGGGCCCCAAACAGGAAAAAACCACCTTCTTCCACTGGGGTGAAGGGAAAATCTCTGCTGGCCCGGCCCCAGGGATCCTCTGCGCAACCCAGGCTCGGGTTCTGGGTTCCCAGATTTCTCTCCCTTTTGGGGGTCGCCGCGGAGGCCACAGCAGCCGGGGCCCAAACCCAGTCAGGTCCTTAATTCATCACCTGATGACTGGAATCCGTCTTTGAGCGCCGGAAAGGAGCGCACACACATCCACACGCCGGGGCAGCAAAACCCTTTATTTTCCGAGGATGAATGGTTTGATTCCACAACCATATCATTTAAGCGTTAAGAACGCACTGCATGCCACCGTGGCGTGAATAGAAAAGTAAATGAAACTGGAGCCCAGAATGTGCAGCCTCTTAAGAAAAAGTTCCCAAATATTTTCTTTCCCTCTGTATTAACTTCTTTTGTTTCTCTAATGAGACAGATCCCAAAACAGTGGTTCTCAAAGTGTGGTCCCGGGACCAGCACAGCAGCAGTATCCCTTGGGAACTTGCTAGAAACACACATTATGGGGCCCCACCCCAGATCTCTTGAATCTGGAGCTCAGGTGGATGGGACCCAAAACCTTATTGCCACCAGCCGTCCAGGCGATTCTGATACGCACCGAAAAACCACTGGCTTCAACGTCTGCTGGGCAGCGTTTCCCACTGGTCACTGTGTATAACCAGCCAGTATGGACCTTGTTACCACATGTCTTTAGAAAGAAGTCGCTGATTTGACGGTGGGAAAACCTGCTAGAAGCAGGAGTTACTCGATAAAAAAAAAAAAACCCATATAAGCAATGAGAGAGCAAGAGAGACGGGACTTCCTCAGCTACAGTCCGTGTTCAGTATCTGTCCACTCCTGAGAACTCCCAGACACACGCTAATTTGAAACACTTCACTCTCCTCCCAGGCTTCTACAGCCTGTTCCAGATGGTCTCCCGGTTCTTTCTAAACGCACCTTCTAAGATAATTTTCATAACCAAGAGGCCACAGAGAGAACCCCCCACCCTCACTCCTAAATATAGTGGCTTGTGGCAAGGGGGCCCCCTTTCCTCCTCAGGCAGCCTAGCTGCCTATTCAATCAGGACACACCAATGTGTGTGTCTTGGGCACAGGCGGGCTGGGCACAGGTGGGCTGGCGGTGGAGCCCTCAGGGGCAGACTCCAGGAAAACAACAGACGTGGAAGAAGGGTGTGGCAGGCGTGAGGTGCTGGTGATCTGGTGTAAGAGTCCCTGGGCAAGGAGAGATGCTTCGACTGCGGATGCCTGTGTGGGCTGGTGGGGGGCGGTCAGGTTTTCACGTTCTTTGGGCTAGTGGTGGCCACAGCACAGTAATTCCCACTACGTTGTGTGTTCCTTTCAGTGGACAACTGTGCGATGTCCAGTGCACCCGGGGGCGCAGAGCTGAGGCCCTTATGGGTGGGGCTTCCCAGCAGCCAGACACCCATGTAGCCCTTCTATCTGCTAGTCCCACACTCGATCTCTGCTCTATAAATTTTTCTGGATTCAAGATTTCTAGGAAGCAGTCATGTTTGTAAAGAGCTATGGACAAATTCGGAGAACATTAGAGAAGGGTAAAGGGGTGTGGGTTGTGTGTGTGTGAGAGAGAGAGAGAGAGAGAGAGAGAGAGAGAGAGAGAGAGAAATGTGAGGTTAAACATAGCATCCAAGGGAGGTGTTTTGATTCATGCAGTAAAAAGACCACCCCCTGTCCGTTATAAACAAACACGCTTTTGAGCTTCCTGCCTGACACACTTTCAGGTCTGGTCTGGAATAGACAGCTCAACACCCGCCACTTAATAAAAGTAACGGATATTTCCAAGGACCTTTCCCTTCAGAAATTAATTACACAAATATAACCTAATTTGAACCCATTAACGCTTTGTGAGGCAAAAGAGGAAAAGTATTATTATTATCATTATTATCACCTTTATCCCCATTGGCAGAGATGGGAAAACTGAGGATACGGTCCTTTTTCCTTTTACGAAAAAGCTAGACCCAGAACCAGGGCTTAACCCATGTCTGTCATAGTCACAGCCTCAGGTCTCAAGCTTAAAGCCAAGGTTTCAAATTGTAGTTAGGAAACAGGGTCTTTTTTTTTTTTTTTTTTTAATCTGTTTGCAGTTTGGGATCCTCAGAGAATGAGCACGAAGTTTTTTCTCTGCGGGTCCGCCTGCATCGAGTGCTCAGAATTTGAGCTCTGCTTTATAAAAACCCTCAGTGGGAGCTTAGAAAACGGGCTGAACCGAAATACAGAAACCTCACATCTCACACTTGAACTCTGGGCGGGTGGAGGTGAGGGCAGTGTCCTCTGGTAGGAGAATTTGGGAAATTAGGAGGTGGCCAGATCTTAAAATGCGCCCTTGAAGGTCAAGTGTGGGGGTGGGAAGTGGAAGGGTAGAAGGACACCCCAAAGGGCCCCTGAGGGGCACAGGGCAGGCAGGTGCCTGAGGAACCCCCGCCATCCCAGCCCAGGAGAATGCATGCAGTGGGAGGTGGTAGGGGAGCCTGGCAGAGAACGCTCCCGGGCACGAGGGTTCTCTCTCCCTGACAAGCCCCTTCTTTGAGGCCCAGCTGAGGGCTCCACCCCTAATCCACCTTTGGGGTTAGTAGGAGCTAAGCGCTGGAAGGAAAGGAAGCGGGGGAGCTTTTACTCCAGGTACTAAACCGAACGGAGAAAATGAAGAAGAAAAAAAAAATTGAAAAGAAAGAGCAAAAGAAGCGGAAGTTTCAAGGCCCTCTGCGAGGACTAACAGTATAAATAACCGAAGACGTCGTGTAAACACTGCGGTCATAACCCCGAACATTAAACAGCCTCGGTGGCATCTGGCTCATCGGCCGCCGCGGGCTGCGCCGGGGCAGCAAGGGGACCGGGTCCCAGGCTCCCCGGCCTTGCCTCTCTGTTTATCTCAACTTAATCTTCCCCAAGGAGCTGTTCCGTAGCCTGGAAGATGTTTAAATTAAAGCCCAGCCCGCCGGAAGTGGCGGCGGGAGCTGCGTGCACGGGCTAACCTGAACCAAAAGGCGGGCGAGGCGCGTCGTTACAATGAATTGTCAATAAGAAATACATAGTGTACGTTGCAGCACTTTGAAAACCGGAAAATACCTCCCAAGGATTATGGATTTTACATTTCTCATAGCTCCCAGTATTTCTTCATTGGTTTGTAACCGGGGGCTACGTGCCCTCCCACGGAAGGTTGTAAGACGCCCAGTGCGCCTTCCTACCCAGGTCAGCGGCTACACCGCGGAACACGGGATAATCCGATCTCCCTTTTCTGGAGTGCTTATCTCTTGAACTGTGTAACTAATAATAACTTTAACCCGGCCCTTTCTTTGTTTGGTTACAATATTTCTAATTGTATTCAAAGTCACCTGGAAACCTGAGAGATCAGAGGCGCGCGCCCCCTGCCACGTTTCAGTGCAGAATATGATCTGGACCTTCACAGTGGAAATGAATTTAATCTTCTTCTGTCTCTAGACGTTTGGATTGAGGGTCAAAAGAGCCACTTTTATTATCAAGCTTTCCCACAGTTACTCACTTTTCTATTCCAAATAGATATATTTTTTAAATCACACCAATGTCAGGACTTCTAGCAATATAAAGAAAGATTTATTTTCGAAAGTAGCAAAACTTGTTTGAAAAATATATATATATCTTTAAGTGAATTACTTTATAAAGGTGACTGTCAAAGTCAGCTATTCTATGATCTACACTTTACAACACATTGTACAAAAGATACACATTGATAGGCTCTTATTAGCTATTCATATATTTATAATTACATATTGCACTTGGACCAGCAAGGCTGCAGAGTCATTCACGGTAGAAATTAATAAAGTTAAATAGATGGGAATCTCTGTAAGTACACTCGATCTCCTCTGGTTTGGAAAGGAGTCTCCTCGTCGCTGTAAAGTGTTCTCGCAGGGTGGGCCAGGGAGAGGAGCTTTGCAGGGGGAGCAGAGACAGAGAGCAGGGCGGGCAGGGGTCGCCTTCCCGGGGCTGTTCCCCCCGGGAGCGCGCCTTTCCCAGACTCGCACCTCCAAGGTCAGGACGCCGTGGTTCCACACAGGCGGCTCGCGGTCACCACTTCTTTCAGGTCACTCTCGGGCTTCCCGGCCACCATAAAGGGCCACGTCTGCAGGAGAGAAGAGGGTGGAGGCGGTAAGTGGCCATGGAGGAGGGTCGGGGTGGGCTCGGGGGCTGAGACGGGAGGAGAGGGCGCGCAGGGGGGCAGGCGGTGAGTCTCACGGACCAGCCATCTCTGCAGCTGAGCCTCGTGGCTGCATAAAGCAAAAGGCAGCCCTGGCGCCAAAGCACCGCTCGGGTGGCAGGGCAAAGAGGAGATCCCCGCTTGGGCTGAAAGTGAAACCCCAGAGAGGAGGCCCTTCGGAAGGCCCCAAGTGGCCCAGTGTCATGGCACAGTCCTGAGACCCAGCGGGAAACCCAGAAGGACTTCTCGGCAGCTGGGCACCGGGTTTGAGGCGAGGCGCCCTCCCAGCCCCTCTTCTGGGGCCCTGGTCAGGTTCCCTGGACCTCCAGCTTTCACCCCATCGGTTCCCCGGGCCCGCTTTAGTTTCCTCCGTCACAGATGCGGGCTTCGAAAGCGGTTTCTAAATTAATCTCCACCTCTTAAGGGGAAAAATAATAACACTAACGGACGAATATGCGCGCATATTTTATTTAGGATCGTCTTCCTACTGGGCTGAGCAAGGATAACCTTCGCTTCCCTGACGTTTTCTAAAAAAAGTTCACTTCAGTTTCTTGTTCAGAGATAAAGGAAGCAGCAGATTGTCAGGGAGGGCACCACCTTCATTCGCCTTCCAGATTTTCAAAAGCTGTTTACTCATCTCATTCGAAAAATAAGCTTTTAATGGGAGGGGAAAGTATTTTTCGAGGCAAAATGTGGTGTCGCACCCCCTCCCCCCAATTCCTGAAACTCAGCGAGAAGACGATTCGAATCTTCAGCCCCGTCTCCCGCGCGCTGGCAGATAAGACGGCTTTGGAGAGGAAAACCTCTCCTTATCATATATAAACACAGGGGCTAGGGAGCTGTTTTTCTTTAGAGCCTCTTAAGTTCTACAATGAAATCGAACGAAAAAAAGGAGTCAAATATATTTCTTAAACAGCAAGACGCATTTGAGAAAAACATGAGGCTCGATGAGCGTGTCTTGTAAAAATAAAAAAAATTAAAACGCTCTTAAGTCTTGAACGAGAGTGGCCTTTTTAATATTATGTGTTGCACCAGGACTCGTGAGAATGTACTGATTATGCTGAAAATTGCTAGAACTTCTGGGGTTTGAAAACGCTAACCCACCTATAGGCGGAGCGCAGAATATTTAAGCAGCCGGGACTTGTCATTTGACAATTATGCGGGACGTGATGTGTCCGAGCCTAAGGGTCCTACACATGCTGGAGAAAGAGAGAGCGTTGAGTGGTTTCATTTACAAGAATTAGAGGGGGAAAAATCGAGTTCTCCTCTTTAGCTAGAGGAAGAATTGGAGGATTACTAAAACGCCTCGGTGGCGCGCGGCGCGGGGCCGGGTTCCCCGTCCCGCGCCAGTCCCTCCCTCCAGCCCTCGCGGCGCGGGCACCAGGGGATTCTCCCGTTTGCCAGCTCAGCGCGCTCGCAGGCTCCTAATTGGGCTGCCACGTCAAACACTCCCATAAATCATCCCGCTCGGCAGGCTCGTGGGGCAGAGCGCGAGGGCCGTGTGGGGATCTCCAGCCGCGGTCCCCAGAGGCGCCGGGCGCGCGGTGGCGGCGGTGCGGGGGTCCCGGCCGCGGGCCCCACCGCGGGCGCCCTGGGCGGGGGCCCCCCCGCACCGCCGCAGCCGCCCAGGACAACTTACCAGGTTGACCGGGTGGATGTAACCGTTCTCGTATTTGTCGTTGGCCAGGATCTGCCTCAAGTGGGCGATGTAGCTGGACGCCAGTCGCAGCGTGTCCAGCTTGGAGAGCTTGGTGTCCGGGGGCACCCAGGGCAGGGTGGTCTTGAGCCTGGAGAAGGCCTTGCTCAGCACCCGCATGCGGGCGCGCTCGCGCGCGTTGGCCGCGTTGCGCTGGACCTGCTTCCCCTCCTGGCTGACCCCGCTCAGGGGGCTCTTCTTGGCCGGCGCCTTCCTCCTCTTGCCCAGGCCGCCGCGGCCCTTCTGGGGAGACCCGGCCTCGCAGTTGGAGCTCTCCTCGGTGCTCTCGTTGGAAGTCGCGAACTCCTTGTTCGGGTCCATTTTCAGCCCGTCGCAGTCCAGCATCTCCACCTCTTGGAGGTCCTCCACGTCGCTGAGGGACCCGGTGGACATGTTCGCGGGAGAGGATGGGAGGGAGAGCGGGGCGGGAGAGAGGAGGAAGAGACCCGGACACCGGCGGGCCCCCTGCCCCGCAGTGTGGCGCAGCCCCTTCCAGCGGGGAGTTGCAGCTGGGGTCCCGGTTGGGTCTCACACCCCTTTCGCCTTCGCCGGAGGCACGGCCAGGGCGTCTTTGGGAAGGAGCCCGCCGCCGCCTCCCCACCCCCGGAGTCGCGGCCCCAGAGGAGTGAGAGCGCGCTGAGGAATTCGGTGGACACTAGGAATTTATCTGGGGGATTGAGAGGCGGATCCTTGCAGCCCAGGGGAGGGGCCTGCCGGGCCCCAGCGACGCGCCTCGACCCCTCGCTCGACCGGAGGGAAACTCTCACTCACAGGCCCGTGGTTTCCAACTGGTGATGTAAATCAACTCACCGCCACGCGTAGATACCATCACCTTCTTCCACTCGGGGCTGGGCCCACGAGGCGCGGGGCGCACGACAGACACCCCTCTCCGGCGCTCACCGCCCGTCGCCCGTCTCCTAGGGCCTGCTTTCCCTCCTGAGAGGTCGCAGCTGGTTGTACGTAGCGAACTTGAGTAAAACGACCAGATCTTTTGTTCTTCCCGGGCCTTTCACCCACCAATCTCTCAAACACCCCTCTTGCCTCCTTTCCCGCCCCCCTTCGCCCTCCCCAAGAAAACGCCAATTAAAATCCAGGCAGAGATCAACTACCTCCTGCCAACAGCCTGTGAGACTACAGTCTTACCCAGATATCTTTCCAGCCTTAACTGGGATAAATTAAGAAAACAAGCGCTCCATACGCTCTTTAGGGGGATGTCAGAAAAAGTGACAACAAATTCACCTGCGCCTGGTGGCTTGAAAGATATCAAGGAGCTTCCTGTGTGGACACAGACACACCTTCCTGTGTGGACACAGACACACCTTCCCGTGTGGACACAGACAGGCCTTCCCGTGTGGACACAGACACGCCTTCCCGTGTGGACACAGACAGGCCTTCCCGTGTGGACACAGACACGCCTTCCCGTGTGGACACAGACACACCTTCCCGTGTGGACACAGACACACCACCATGCACAATCTCACACGCAGTGGGAGTGCGGGAGTGGGCGGACTACCACGAGTGTGCCGAAAGTATTTTGTTAGGTGATAAGCTTTTCTTAATGGAATGAAAACTTTTCCCTGCATTTCTTTCTAGAAATGTTTTTGATATTGTCCTAAGAATCTTAGTTGCTCTCAGCTCCAGCTTGCCTGGGGCTTCTTGTTTTCTCCCTCCCGGTGCTGCTCCTTTTGCCTTCTCTTTACATCTTCTCTGCTACCAGGGCTCCTCCTGTGAAGCTGACATTCCAAAACACTAAACAGCATTATCCCTTTGGCAAATTTTTCCTGACCCCACCCCAGCCTGGACCATCTTTACCAGAGAATAAGAAAATATGAGGAGCAGGCGAGAAAGCAAGGGGAGCCAGGAACGAAGGGATGCAATGAAACTGAAGAGATGAACCTGGGTAGAGTGAATGCGTGAATCTCTCTTCCTAGCTCTCTGCCAGGTTTTATCTCCTCGCGGTTAGGCGCTGAGGTTGAGGGGCTAACGTGTAAGAGCCGTGTCTGAGCGTTTGGCTGGGAGTCTGCGCCCCTCTCCTGCATTAAGATATCATATCTCTAATCCTCGGCTCAGCTGGGAATTCACTAACCTCTAACGTTTTGTTTTGTTAGCAGGGTCTTGTTTGCTTTCCCCCTATGCTGTAAACTAAACAGATTGTCAGCAAATCAGTCTTTATTAATGAATTAGCGAGACCCCCCCCACCACCACCACCATAATATCTTTGCCTAGGATTCAAAATTTGTTAATCACCAGTGTAGAGATTTATGAGCGCTCTTATTTTCTGTTGTTTGTGCAGGTGGAGATTTAAATGACCATATCCACCACCAAGATTTATTGCGAGAGTGATTGATGTTATAAACCAGGAAAAGGACTCTTCCCACAGCAGGGATGACAGAAATATCAAGTCGAAGTTCCCTTTGTCCTCATGCACAAGTGACCCAGGACTAGAACACAGAAAGCGTAATAACTTAATCTGAGATCCAAGATAGCCCTAAGAGAACACCCAGCAGGCCTGTTAAACGTTTCCCCACTGATTCCCAGACTAGTTTTCTTTCATTTGCCCTCCCTTTTCTCAGTATTGGTAAGACATGAAAGTTAAAGTTATTTTTAGACTAAAAGAACCATGTGAAATGGGCATTGGCCAATACTTTCTGAAACGTGTGTGTGTGTGTGTGTGTGTGTGTGTGTGTGTGTGTGTGTGTGTGTGTGTAACTACGGAGATATGTGCAAAATAACCACGGAAATTTTATTTTTTTGGGGTCTGGAATAGGATAGTGATTAAGACTCAGAACGATGGCCTTACCATGTACCAGGCTATTAAGCTGTAAAGATTTTGCTTCTTGGAGCTTTCCTTCTGGGGGGAAAGGGAGAAGGTGTGCTTTTGTGCTACACCTGAGTTTGTAGGCTGGTCAGGCTGTTTGCAGGATAGCAACAATCACAGTAACAAATACCACTGAACAGATTTCTGCTGTCTATTTTTTTAAGGTCTGCAACTTAAAAAATAACAGTTTCTGGAAGGGAGCAAAACTAGATTCATGTCACAGGCTGATGATTTTTGTGCCCAGCAATTATTTTATTTTTTTTTAGATAAGCAAGAATTAAATACACTTATCCTGCAGTGATACATTTGGGCTGGAAAGGGTAAGTGAGCTGATAATGAACTTTGGGGTGTTTGTAAAAACTTCCTAAGGGATGGCTGCCAGTTTGGGAGCAAGCTGTGAAGAAGGCTATTATTTAGGTATCTTGATGTGAAGTCTTGAAGAAAGTAGATTAATATGAATAATGGATTTTTTTCGTTTGACATTTTATGTCTATTCCTGCTAATAAACACTAAGGGACAAATGGGTGAGGGGAATGACTTATTGTTGGAGTCTACTAAGAAAATCAGTGAAGCTGTAACTAAAGCTGTGCCAAATTCTCCCCAAACATAAACTATATTCTGTGAGAAGAGAAGCACTTTGGAGAAACTGTATCAACTCTTTCAATGACAAGAAAAATACTTTGAACATTACTGTTTCAAAGTCCTGGATAGAAAACTGGTGGTTTGAAAGCATGAGGTAGTTATTAGAAGCTCTTACCTTTCTTTTAAGAGAGTGTTTATGCTCCAGAGACATCTGGCCAATTTGTTGCACACTTCTAACAATTTGTTTTTCAAAAAGGGCTATCTCTGAAAGATTTCAGTGCAGAGGAAAATTTATCTCCAAAAGTTGTAAAATGAAGATTAGGCATGGAATGCACCCTTGAACTTAAATCCTGGTTTATCAACTGTACATTTTCAGGAAGTTCAAATTTGATTCAGTTGCACTTCGATGGAATAATTTGCTTTACTTTTTACGAGACGGATAACGTCACAGGCTTCTTTTGAACTGACTCCATGTGCCATGACATTCTCTTACCCAGGGAAGAAAAAAATGCTTTAAATTCAAATTTTAATTCTTTTTCATACTTCCTATTATCTGTCCAGGAGGCACACAGACTTGCAAAATGACAAAACTGCCACCCCTGCCGCCCCCAACCCGCTTCTAAGGAGCTCCTCCTGATGTGTCATCCTCTTCACTGGATGGCAGCCGACAGCCCCACAACATGGGCTGACCTTGGATGCAAATTGGCGCCTTTTTCTTCATTCCACCAATTTGTCACTATCCTTGGTTTGCTGCTCACTGATTGGTTTTCATCTTCTGCTCGTAACCCCCCTGACATCTGACACTATTTTATTAAATTTCATCTGTATAGTAAAGTGAGCATTATCTGTCATTATTTGTGCCAAATTATAATGGTGCTGGCCTATTATTTTGGCCGCCAAAGTGAATATAGCACAAGATTGGTGGCTGGCCAAGAAGGTCAGTACGGTGATGTGAGGTGTTGCTGTTATCTTTGCCTGGCATCACTTATGATCAACGGTTCGTGAATGCACCAGCTATCAGAAGTCCTCTTGGTGTTCCCCATACCCCAACCCCCTCTTTTCACCTGTAATTCAGTGAATTGTGGGTCGGATGCCACAACACTAAGATTTAAAGCTGGCGAACACCAAAACGGTCTGAAGAAAAATTCACCATGGTCCTTTAGACCCAAGGGGTAATCCTGAATCCCACGGGCTCCATCGTATGACTTTGAAAGCAGGCAAGTCTGTGCGGGTGGAAACGGAGTTTACCTTAAGGAGCACGTGGGCTGAAAAAAACTCAGGCAGAGAGTGAGAGGTGAAAACTTTACAGATCCAGTTTAATGTTCTCCTAGGTCTTCTAATACTAGGAGACTTAATATCAGGAAAGAAAGGAGGAAAAATTGAACAGCTCTCCATTCTCCCATTTAATGTAGAATCTCTCCTTTCTTTTGTCACTACTACAGAAAGAGCTGCTATGTGAAAGGAAAATCTTAATAGAAATGGGTGCCAGAGACTTCAGCCGTAACAGTGAAGTTTTAGAAAAACTGGCTTGAGCGATGACTTTTCTGTATTTTAATGTAAAGCCTCCCAAGTTTTCCTAAAGAGAACAAATCTTAGGGGTGATATGAAAGATACCTGTAAAGCACTTATATGTTAAATATGGTTTATGGATGGCGAGGCAACAGATGCAGGCCAACTCGCTGTCAGCTTCCTTCCTATCAGATCAAGAGATGGGCACTAGGATCAGCGACTCCCTCTGCCGATTATCCCTTTGTGATTACGTCCTTGTGGCAGGTGCTTTTAGCCTTGAGGAGCCAAGAGGCATGAGGTTTAGCTCCTGGGACCAGTAGGAAAGTGCTGAGGGTGTGAACTCTCACTTTAGGAACATGAACTATTTCCAGGTGATGTAGTATTTTAAAGAGAGCCTCAAAGTAATAGACTGTCAGAAATGGAAGGGGCTGAGAGCCAAGGTGGCTCTGAATGGTCAAGAATTCTGTGCAGGTTCACAGAAGTTGGCAGTGACAGTGTTGCCACTTGAACCTGTGTCCTGATTTCCTTGTAATACTCCTTCCACTAAGCCAATTGTTATTATTTGAATAATAGTAATAAGTGTGTAAGGTAATTTATATTCTGTTATCTCTTAGTAACAAGAATCTGTAACAATTGCACCCTGAATTATATAAAATGAGTTAGATACTGAGCCATCCTGGAGTATAGTGATTAGAACCCTGTCTAAGGGGCTGTAAGTAATGTAGTTTCAGAATGACCTTGTGAAAATAAAATCTCATCTCTGCCACGGGGCCCCTGGGCAGCCCAAGGGCTGCTCACTCAGCGAACGCATCCTCAACCTGCCCTCTCGTCTCCATGCCCTCTGTTAAACTCCAGTTGGAGTCAACAAAATCTTTTACTCAGGTGACTGCAAAAGTCTCCTTAAAGGTCTTTTTGTTTCCGGTCTTGCCTTTCTAAAATCCATTTCCCAGACAGTGGTCCAAGTCACTCCCCTGCTTAAAATTCCTCAAAATAGAAAATCCAAATTCCTTATCAGGGCTTGCATGATTCTCTGCTTCGCTTACCCCTCCCCCAGCCACACTGGCCATGTCTGTGTCCCTCAAAGCGGTGTCCTTGTTGACCCCTGGACCCTCATCCTGGTTCTCCTCCCTGTCTGAATCCTCCACTCTGGCTTTTTCAGGTCTAAGCCAAAGTGTCACCTTAATTGTAAGAACTTTCCTGAGCATCCACTTAAGGCTATTTCTGTGTCATTGTCATCCTATGTCATTTATTTATTTATGATTATTTTTTAAGATATCTTTATTGATTTCAGACAGAGGAAGGGAGAGGAGGAGAGAGAGATGGAAACAGCAATGATGAGAGAGTCATTGATCGGCTGCCTCCTGTACGCCCCCCACCGGCGATTGAGCCCACAGCCCGGGCATGTGCCCTGCCTGGGAATCGAACCGCGATCTCCTGGATCCTAGGTCGATGCTCAACCACTGAGCGATGCCGGCTGGGCCTACTTTATTTATTAATAATAAATAACAGTAACCAACATTTTCTAAATGTTTACCCAAAACCAGGCACTTTCCAGATTAACTCATTTATTTCTAATAACAACCTTATGAGATAGGAACCTTACAACTGCGAAGACTGAGGCACAGAGAGATTAAGAAATGTGTTTCATTCACAAAGCTGGTGTTCCAGTTGCCTACTGCTCTGTAATAGTCCAAATGAGTGACTTACACTATTATTATCTTGGTCCTCAGCTGGGTGTTCCTCATGTGGGGTCTCGTGTTGCAGTCAGAAGACATCTGGAGTTGGAGTTACCTGAAGGCTTGATGGGGTGAACATCAAAGGTGGCTTCTTCATTCACACACCCAAGGTCTCAGCTGGGATAGCTAGGACAGCTAGCATCTGCCGGGCATCTCTTTCCATGCAGCCTCTCTACATGGCTTCCTCAGCCCGGCAGTCTTAGGTTGTTGAACTTCTTTCATGGCAGCTGGCCTACTTTTGAGAGACCATTCCACAAATCCCAGGTGGAAGCTGAGAGTCTGAGAGCTGAAAGTCCTCTTTGACCCAGCCTTAAAAGTCACACAGTATCACTTCCATCTCACTCTGCTGGTCTAGTGAGTCAGGGGGCCCACCCAGATTTAAGGGGAGGGGCCTATGTAAGAGCATGGATGCTACGAGGTGTGGTCCAGTGTGTGTGGGGGGGGCAGCCATTCTCAGAGGCTGGTTACTGCAGTGGATAAATGACTGAGCTTGGACTTAAACGCAAACCATCTGACTCGAGAGCCCTCACTTTAAACTACCGTTATTGTTCTGAAATTATTTTGTTTAATTGTGTTTCCTTTGTTGCTGTCCCTCTACCCTCTATCTCCCCCCTCACTGTTATGAAAGGTTTATTAGCTCAGGGACTTTGCGTACCTGGTTCAGTTGTGGGGCCAGAGCCCAGAGCAGGGCTGGTACATAATACGTACTTAATAAACAGTTGAACGATTGATGGATGTTCTAGACCGTAGCATATGGAAGGTACACTGCAAACTGTGAGACATACACATTATTTAGAGTACAAACACAACTCCAAAATAGTGACTCAGATAAAACACAAATTTCTTTCTGTTTTTCTTAAAGGTAAGTGGTCCCGGGTGGAGGGATGACTCTCCTCTACGAGGACACCCAAGGACTCAGGTTCCTTCCATCTGGTTACTCTGCCACCCTTTGGGAGGTGCCTTCACATTCACAGGTGAAGCCGGCTTACCCTCACCAGCCCTCAGGAGGGGGGAAAGGAGGCTGGGGGCAAGCAGATTCCTTACACTAACGGGAGGTGGGGGTTGTACAGCCCCGTCCTGTTGGCTGGCTTCTTCAGTTGCAAGGAAAGTCTGGAAACATAGTCTCTAAATATACTCTCTAAAACTCAGAGTTGGGGATCCATTAGCAAAAAGAAGGTGAACCAATTCAGCTTCTGCCAGTGTATTGGTAGCATAAAGGATAAAGTTAACTGTATAAAGAGTAGAATATTTGTTTGATTTTGATAGAAAATGCATAGCACAAGTTCCCTATGAAGTTTATAGTTAGTTCAAATCAAGTACCAGGGGCTTCATTTCTTATTTGGAATTCAGAACTAGTTGAAAAATATTGAACAGCCTACTTCTGTCTACATATCCGAGAACGCTCATCAAAGTGATCCATTTCAACAAAGGTTTTCACTAACTTACGCTCAGTAAAATGGCTTTATAAAGTTACTGTTTTTGAGGAATGACCATAAAAAATGTGCAACTTGTTTACCAACAAGCATTGGCCCTCACTGAAGTCCTCTAAGTTGCTTGCTTACTTGC
Organism: Miniopterus schreibersii; assembly: GCF_964146895.1. Classification (NCBI taxonomy): domain Eukaryota; kingdom Metazoa; phylum Chordata; class Mammalia; order Chiroptera; family Miniopteridae; genus Miniopterus; species Miniopterus schreibersii. The sequence goes on along the minus strand of NC_138107.1, from coordinate 71,594,819 downwards.
TATCAATCTGATCATGCAGCAGGTATATTTATAAGGGTTTAGAACAAGCAGAAATCTCCTTTGAATGTTTTCATTTTTCTAATATACTTTCAAGCTTTGATAGTAGCTTACTGTCTTAATTTGAGCTGTTATAGCAAAATACCATTGACTGGGTGGCTTAAATAATAGACATTTATTTTCTCACAGTTTAGGAGATGGGAGTCAGAGATCATGGTACCAGCATGGTTAATTTTTGTAAGAACTCTATTCCTGGCTTGCAGATGGCTATTTGCTGTGTCCTTACATGATTTTTCCTCTACTTTCGGGAGAGAAAGAGATCTCTTTCTCTTTTTCTTTAAGGACACTCACTAATTCTATTGTACTCCACTCTGTGACCTCATTTAACCTTAATTACTTCACAAAAGTTCTTTCTTCATGCATAGTCACATTGGGGCTTAGGGCTTCAGCATAAATTGGGGGTGAATGGGAGATACAAATCAGTCCATAGCATTTATTTTTCAAAATTATAACTGAAAAATGTGTTATATTTTTTTATTATTATTTTCATTTTCAACCTACATAGGATTTGCAGAGGACTCTTTTGTCATTTGAGGGTTTACTGTGTTCCAATGTCATTATACCAATGACAACGACAACAATAATAAAAACAAACCTCAGGCTTTGTTTATCTTGGTTTTCTTTTTTGAGGAATCATTAGGATGAAGAGCTTTAAATCCAGATTCATGGCCTATGACGAGGAGGGTCATCTGATACTCATTCCTAAAATTTGCAAAGGACAGTCCTCCGAAAGAGAGAGAGGAGGATCATTCTATAGTTAGAAGCTCTAAATCAATTCTAAAGAACCCATTAGTGGAAGAATTTAGGAATTCCTCCAGTGCACTTGAATATACCATACAGCTCCCACACAGAAATAGACACGGGTTAGATCAATTCAGGATTAAAATTTGGCAAACTTTTTTTGGGTTAGTCTATAAACAAAACAGTGGATTGACTATACAGGGGTCTTTTTAACTGATCACTCTGACATATTCTAGATAAAGCCAGTATTATTTTTAGCTAGATTATTAGGGAGATACTAACCTCCCTCTCACATGGTAAGTAAGTTGTTTTTTCTTTTAACCCAATTGCAAAATTGACCACAATGAGACAACCTGCTCAGGAAGGGTAGGGTATAACTCTTCTCAAATGAATTTAGGCAGAAGAGTAAACTAAATATTGAATGGAAAGTGTAATGCTCACATCCCATTAAATTATAAAATATGAATGTTCTTAATAGAATTATAATTTTTGTTCTTCTTGTGTTTTTCTCTTAAGATGTTATGGGACTGAGTCCAAGTTCTGCTTATACAACTAGCTAGTCATGTAAACTTGGACAAGATCCTTAACTTTGCAGGGCCTCAGTGTCCTGCTGTTTATCATGGTGACTGCAGTGATGGGCTCAATAGTGTTTTGGGTGTGTTAATTGAGATATAGGTAAAGTGAGTTAGGTTGGTGCTTAGCATATAGTAAACACTTGTAAATATTGGTTGTTATGGTGATTACTGTTTTGACTATTATCTCTATGGTCCTTTTTAACAATAGCTTTCCATTTTTTTTCTTCCCATTTTCACTTTAGGATGGTGTAAGATTATAAAGGATTTAAGACTTTCAACAATAACAAAAGAAACCCCTTTTCTAAAAACTAAAAAAATGTGGGGGGAAGAGAAACAATTTCAATGAAATCTAGCATTCTATTATTTTGTATGAGAAGCAAATTATGGTTGCAATCGCAAAATTAAAAATCTATTCAGTATTAAGCTCTAACTGCTTTAGTTTTTCCTTTCACTTTCTGGTGATTTAAAAGGTTGTTTCATTAACAATCATTCTTTTTTGCTCCAAATTAAATTTATGAGCTCCTGACCATGGTGGAATAAAAATGTAGTATGTTTTCATAAGAACCTCACAGTAGGTGACTGATATTACCAAGATTTGACCCTGGAGGTAAAAGTCATAGCTTTCTTTGTCCTGCTAGTAACTACACTTAAAAAACAAAAACAAAACAACAATGAAAAACTACCACCAAAGATTAAAATGCAGACACAACTATTTTTATTTGGGATATTTATTTTTAAATTGATCTTGAGTTAGCATCTCTTTTGAATTTTTTGTGATTTTAAAAAGTGATGGAATTCTATTAATAAATGATTTTCTTGTTGTGGAAGAAAGAGGTGCTTGGTCAAACAGACATCTTTATTTCTTTTGGTTCTTTCAGTTGGTGTTATTATTTCTACACATATCCCAAAAGGTCAGAATATACTCTCCTTTTAAGATTTTTCAACAAATCTTTAATTTAAAAGATGACATGACTATGATACAACCAATGAAAATTTGTTCTGGGCACAAGCAAGAGTACATATTGTTTGGTTATTTAGTTGGTGGAGGTGGGAGTCAGGGAGGCCCTGGGTCACTCCAGTCAGATGTTCAGCCCAGGTCAATGCTATTCTGTCTCTGCTCATACAACCAGTTCACCACTCAATGGGAGGGAGTTAGCTCTGATTTCTTCTCTTTGTCAAGATGTAACAAACTCTTGGTGTATACAACTCTTTCTTCCAACACTGAGAAATATAAATTAAGAAATAAATAAATATTTGTTTCTTATAAAGAGCCATTAATTATAAGTCTGAAAATAAGTAAATCAAATAATTACAGACACAGCTACAAATGAAAGAAATGTGTGTTTGAATCAAGGATTCCATTGTTAAAAGTTTGCAAAACAATAATTTAAGGGTCTTCTGAAAGTAAGAGAAGAGATATTTATTCTGATATTTACCTTAAATTATGGCGTTGTGATAATGTTAAAATTATTATTTAATGCAATGATTTGATCAGATTCTAGTCTCAGTGACCTTTGGGATTGATTCCTACAACATGGAAATAAAAGTATATTTCTATTCTTTCTTGCAGGGTATTGTCAGGACAAAAGTCTTTTGTTTGCACTGCAGGTACGTAAGGATTTCAAAATGCCTTAAGTGGTCTAGATGGGGCATGGGCCCATTGCACAATGGACTGTCTGGCTTCTACAAATTTATATTTTAATGCTTTACACTCTTTTGGAAAATGTAATTTCAGTACATGACCTTGATGGGTTGAAGATAGGGTAAGGGTGGCAAAGCAAACCCTCTTCTTCCACAGTTCTTTTTTATTATGGGGTCTTTGGTGAGATATGAGAACTGACTCAGGTGTTTTTTTTTTGTTTTTTGGTTTTTTTTTAATTTCAGAGAGAGGAAGGGAGACGGAGAGAGAGATAGAAACATCAATGACTGGGGAACGAGCCCACAACCTGGGCATGTGTCCTGCCCGGAAATTGAACCTTGATCTCCTGGTTCATGGGTGATGCTCAACCACTGAGCCACGTCAATTGGGCCTGACTTAGGTCTTGAACAGAAACTTATACTTAACACAAATCTACTGAATCAGTGGGAGAAATGCTAAAGAGTGACCTTAGAGAAATTCTTTAGGTGAGCTATCATCACTAAATTATTTAGTGATGTTTGGTTCAGATGTGCTTTTTTTAAAAACAAAAAATAAAAACTGACATATGACAACAACTCACATTGTATTAGACTTCCATCTTTGATACTTGAAGTGTTATTGATACATACCATGTGAAACTAATTAAAAGAATATTATTATCTTAAGACCTCTGTAGATTTTTTAATCCTTCACCTATCAAAAATGGCATATAGGAATAAAACATTCTCTCTCACACCCTAGAATACTCCTGAATTTTTAAACCAAGTGACTGCTATCTATTTTTTAAGAAATATTTAGAGCACCATAGAAAGTCAGACATGTTGAGAAACCAAATACCTGGAACAAGATTATTATTATTATTATTATTTTATTTTCCATACAAGGAAAGAGTACTGCAAAGTTTGGGTGATAGCTATTTGTAAGAAGACAGAACACTCTGTTATCTTACAATTTCTCTGCAGGTAAAATGTTGGGAGTGATAATCTCATTTTTGACTACTTGTTTCTGGAATGTTTATTACTTAGATTGTTTCTGTATATGCTAAACTATTAGAGGAATTTTCATTATTAGGATAATTCATGTCATTTTTTTCCTTCTTAAATGTAAAGATAACTGAGACAAAACTGGTTATTTTGGAAATGAGCTTAAATTCTCTAAATTGACTTTTTTTCCCCTCTGCTCCGCACATTATGATAAATTAAAAATATTTTAAAAAATTTTAGCTTTGTTATATTTTAGCTCTGGGTCTGGTTCATATCAAGGTAAAAATGTTATATTTTATCTAAAATTATATCCAAAAGAGTAGTACTGATTTGGCCAAATCATTCTTTTATTCCTGGCTTTCTATCGTTGGTTTCCTTTGGAAATATTTGGTGCATGATGTTCTACTTCAATTAACAACTACCACTTCACAGACCAAACTCAATTGAGAGTTACAAACTTGTGGAAACAAAAAACTTGAATGCCTTTGACCAAAGGAAAGAGGGCTTTAAAAAGAGCAGGCAAGGCATAAGTTATAATGAGGGCTGTGGGTAACCCTATAGTGTAAGTAGCTATTGACCTGTCCACTGAGTTACTGAAACCTCTCCCGGAGCTCCAGGAAGGAAAATAAAGTGTTAGTAGAAGTTTCCTGTAATCCTTCCTCATCATGACATAGGATCCCTTGGGAAATCTGCTGCTCTTTTAGGATTTCTCTTCTCTGAGGAGTGGTGGTGATCTTCCCAGTGCCATATTCTAGGCCCCTTAAGTAATTCAACTCGTTCAGATGTCATCTTCATGAGCACATCATCTCTTGTTGCCCTTTCTCTCCCATTCTAGTTTCACTTTTAAATTGACACATTAAAATGTTCATGTAAATGTTAAAATTTACCAGACCAAAGCTGTTTCTTCAAAAGCCCAAACAACTTATAGAGTGAATTAATTAAGTGAAATCAAACAAACAGAAGAATCAGATTTAGTATTTTAGGGACATTAGCAGATATAGCATTTATTGTTTGTTTATTGTTATTATATATATTGTTCGGGATGTACATATATATCTGATAAAACTATATATAACCATAGGGAATGCTGAACACAAAATTCAGGACAGTGATTTTCTCTTAGGGTACTAGGGGGACGTGACTGGGGGAGTACACAAGTAGATTCACTGGTGTTGGCAATGTTTAGTTTTACATTAAATGATGGTTCTGGGTGTTTGTCTTAGTCTATTTGGGCTGTTATAAAAGAATATTATAGGCTGAGTGGCTTACAAAAACCCAAAAAGTTACTTTGCACAGTAACTTTTACTTTACACAGTCACTCAGCATTAGCAGGTTCCCTGTCTGGTGAGGATCTGCTTCCTGGTTCACAGGAGACTGTCTTTTCACTGTGTCCTCACAGAATGGAAGGGGCTAAGGAGCTCCGTAGGGTCTCTTTCATAAGGGCACTAATCCCATATATGAGGGCTCTGCCCTTATGACCTGATCACCTCTCAAAAGCCCCACCTACATATACCATTGTATTGGGGATTAGCTTTTAACACACAAATCTGAGGAGGGAAAGAGTCTTTAGCAGTGTTTTTTATTACTATGTTTCATAACATACACATGTATTGCAAAAATTTCTTTTGTGTGGATCAAATATTATGTAATTATATCATGATGTAAACCATGAGACAATGTCGATACAACCACATGAGTTCTAGGAAGTCATTAACTTACATCCTCTCAAATAATATGAAAATGAAGAAAGCCACTCTTCGATAGTATTGAATATTTCACATGTTAACATTCAAAAGAAAATCTACCATTCACTCTCCCGCAGTGTGCCGGGAAGAACTACCTGTGATAACTTCAGTGGGGCCAAACAGGTTTTTACAGACTGGACTGAATATCTTTGGGGCTCACTGCTTGAGCTTTTGGGAATCAGAATCACAGTTCTTTCTCATTCACCTTTTGGGACTTTTCACTACTCATTAAGCACCTCCATTAGAGAGGAGGGAAGGAAAGGAGGGGTGAAATTCAAAACGCCCAATGTTTTTTCAGTGTTGGTTAGCAAGCTGTGTTGGTCAGAGCTTCGGGACAGACAATGAAATTAATGGCCATGCTACATTTTTTTGGATATCTTGAAATTCACTTTAGTGTGTCCTTTCTTACATTATTTAGAGTTCCAAATAAAATAGAGCTTCTGGATGGGATCTGCGTCAAGTGACAGAAAACTCATCATGATTTAATCAGACAAGGGGATTTATTGGCTCTTACAGTTGTACAGTCCAAGGATATACACTAGAAGTTGGTTCAACACATCAGGGTTTAGTACTTAAATTCAGCATTAGAGCTCAGGCCACATTTATCCTCTGCTTTCTGCTGGGTTGAATTCTGTATCAGGCTCAAGATGGAACCAGAATCACTGCCTGAAGGTCTAGTCGCACCTCCTCCCATGTATAACCTTGGTGGAAAAAGAGGGAATGTTCTCTGGCAACTGCAGCAAAAGTTCTGATGTCCGTGCCATGATTCTGACAGGCTCACTGGACACTGTTCAGATTAACCCTGACACATGCGAAAATAAAATGAAACTAGACCACCTTCTTACACAATGTACAAGGATAAACTCAAAATGGATAAAGACTTAAACGCAAGACTCAAAACCATGAAACTCCTAGAAGAAAACATAGGGGTAAACTCTGACATTGCTTTTAGATTACATCAAACTAAAAAGCTTTTGCACAGCAAGGGAAACAATCAACAAAACAAAAAGACAATCTACTGAATTGGAGAAGATATACACCAGTGATATGTCTGGTAAGGGGTTAATATCCCAAATTTATAAAGAACTCATACAACTCAACACCAAAAAACCAAACAATCTAATTAAAAAATGGGCAGAGGACCTGAACAGAGATTCTCCATAGAGAACATAGAGATGACCAATAGACATATGAAAAGATAGTCAGCATCACTAATCATCAGAGAAATGCAAATTAAAACCACAATGAGGTATCACCTCACACTTGTCAGAATGGCTATCATTAAAAAATCATCAAATAAGAAGTGTTGGTGAGGATGTGGAGGAACGGGAACCCTTGTGCACTGTCGGTGGGAACACAGATTGGTGCAGCACCTACAGAAAACAGTACAGAGTTTCCTTGAAATATTAAAAATGGAACTGCCTTATGATGTAGCAATTCTACTTCTGGGTATATATCTGAAGAAATCCAAAACACTAATTTGAAAGGATATATATGCACCCCTATGTTAATTGCACTGTTATTTACAATAACCAAGATATGGAAGCAACCAAAGTGCCCATCAATAGGTGAGTGGATAAAGAAAATGTGGTACATCTATATAATGGAATATTACTGTCATTAAAATAATGAAATCTTACCATTTGCAACAGCATGGATGGACCTAATGATATAAGCCAGTCAGAGAAAGACAAATACCATATGATTTCACTTATACGTGGAATCTAAAGAACAAAATAAATAAACAATCATAAAAGCAGAGAACAGACTGATGGTTGCCAGAGGGGTGGGGGTTCACGGGGTTGGGTGAAAAAGGTGAAGGGGTTACAAAGTACACACTGTTAGTTACAAAACTAGTCACGGGGATGTAGAGCACAGCATAGGGAATATAGTTAATAATATTGCAATAACTATGTATGGTGCCAGGTAGGTTCTGGAAATATCGGGGTGGGGGGCACTTATGAAGTATATAACTGTCTCATCACTGAGCTACACACCTGAAACCAATAAAAAATAATATTTAAAAAATTTGTGGTTACCTGCTCCCTTTAGTCTCTCCCCAAGGCACAGATAAAAATCTTGAGCAGGTCCTATCTGTGAACCCCACTTTCACTTACTCTCATCCTTGCAACTAGGGTTCTGTCTTTACCAGTGTCCTGAACTTGCTCTCTTGCTCTTTTAGGGCCACCATTAAATTTCTGAGGATAAAAATCATCGCCTTTCCTTGACTGTTATCCTTTTTGGTTTCTTCCTACAGCACTGGTTGCGGGCTTATTATTGGTTTACTATAGAAATTACATAGTTTATTACCACCGTACCCGAGTAATTCATAAGCACAGTTGTATTGTAAAGCTTCAAACAAATCAGAAGTACCCTAATCAAAATACGAAAGTCCCACTTCATATTTTTCTCTCTTCTCCAGTGTGCTGGTCAACCTGAAAGTCCACCCCATACTCTATTGGTGTATATCAATCAATCAATCAATTGCTCAATCTAAATATGTAGATGTGTATGAATATACATCTTATATATATTATTCAATGCTTTTTATTTTGTCTTACATATTTGGAATCACACACTATATATATTTCCGTGGTCTACTTGTAACTCTAACAATATGGCTTGAGAAGCTTTTCATAGTAGTAAGGATAGCTCTACCTCATTTTAATGGTTATGTAGACTACGGTATTACTGGTCCATAATTTCACCACTTGCTGATTGATGAGCATTTAGTTTGTTAACACTTTTTTTGTTGTTATTTCAAATAACAATACATCATTTGCTCTGTATATATTTTTAATTTTTTTCCCTTTGCTTGGATTCTGTGACATTACATAGTTTTCATAGTCTTCACATTATCTTTGAGCGTTTGTTTTATTTTCACTGTCTTCTTACACAAATCACCTAAATGTGGGCATTTCCCAAGGTTTTGTGGCTGGTTGTCTCATTTCTTCCCTTTAGATTTGATGATGACATCTATTTTCAAGTCTTTATTATCATTTCTAAACATATGGTTCTCCAATTAGGTTTTTACTCTGGATTTAATTTCTAAAGGCTAGGGATGAATTTTCATATGCCTCCTGGTCATTTTCTTATGTATGTATCTTACAGGCAGTCTGTCCACAACTAAGTGTTTCTACTTTCTCCTTCAAATTAACTTCTTTGTGCCTACTTTGATGATGGATGAGAAGTTGGGATTACAGTGAACCAGACTTTTCAGAGGCTTCCAGCCTGATCAAACCAGCCCAGGCCCAAGTTATGCAAGAGAATGGAAATAAGGCTTTATAATAATGATAAAGTAAAACCTTAAAAAAAAAAAAATCAAAAAATGACCATCAAATAGAGCAAATAAGATCATGAGATATCAAAAATTATGTCAGAGCCTTGTAATTTTTGAAAAATTACGGTGGTCAAAATCCAACCATCAAAAGGGGCCCAATCAGATCATCTTCAGTTAGGGTTCAAGTGATCTTGGATAGTGTGAACAGACACTGGGCCCCATGCAATTCGTCAGTTGGTCAATAACCCCGATTAACCTTGGCTGGTCTTGGAAAAGAGACTTTCTTCTCTGAGCCTTGTTATATTATTGTAAGAAGGGCTGATATTCAGCTGGTAAGTACAGTGATGTCTATACCAGTGGTTAAAATGGAAATAATTCCATTCAGGTTGGTAAATACTCCAACTTTGCCATGTGCCTCCGCAGTCCTCCCTTGCATTTCTACAGATCTCCTCTGACTTAGCTACTAAAGGGTTTGTACCTGAGACAACTGAAGGGGCAGGAGGGTGGGGAAGCTTAGGAGCTTGTTTCAGTACTGCAGGCATCCAGTTCTGCTTGGTCAGCAGTACTGGTTGTTAAATATTTTGAATATTGTCTGTCTAGAACATGGAAAGTTATTTTTAAAATGAAAGTAAATATAGGAATGATGAAGGGGCAAATTTATTGATTGATTTCATTTTTTAAATATATCTTTATTGATTTCAGAGAGAGGAAGGGAGAGGGAGAGAGAGAGATAGAAACATCAATGATGAGAGAGTCATCGGTCAGCTGCCTCCTGCACACCCCGTATTGGGGACAGAGCCTGCAACCCAGGCATGTGCCTTGACTGGGAATCCAACCAGGATTGCTCAACTGCTGAGCCACACCAGCTGGACATAAAGGGGTAAATTTAAATTCAAGGTATTAATACATTTTAATCCATTTTAGTACAGTAGGAGGTTTCATAATTATTGTGATCATTTCTGTGAGTTGCTTGAAGTGTTTAAATATATAATGTATTAGATTTGTGATTTCAATTAAATGTGAGAATTTTGATTAAGTAGATTTGAAATGATTATTGTAATGATTAAAAATTTGTTAAATTATAGGTTTTGATTATGAGTTGTATAATAGTGTTTGCTGTTAATAAAACTGTAAAATCAATAAACCGGTCAATTTACAAAGTACAACAGGGATTATTCCTGTCCAAACAGAACTCTCCTTAAATATATAAAATAATGCTATCAGTGCCTGTAACAACCCATGCCTGTTGTCCATCCTTCAGGCTCCTTTTTTCATTAGGCAAATGTTTATTAGAACCTTCCATGTGTCAAGTCACATACTAGTCCCTGTGGACTTTACTATTCATGTGCCTCTTGCTCGTCTCTTCTCCATTTTATTCATTAGATTGGAGTGCGAGGTGCTTCGTTAGCCACAGCACATTGTCTAGGGCAGTGGACGGAACCTGCAAGCTGCAAATCAGCAGATGCAATGTCGGATCGGATTTATTTTTTCTCCTTTCACTTCACACACATTTTTAACACAGGCATTTCCCCGACTTAAACTATTTTATTGATTTAAATTTGTGCTCCAAATAAGATAGGCTTTAAGCATATAGGCTTAAGTTCATTGTGACCTTTGTCTTCCTTCAGTGAACTGGCTGCTGAAGAGAAATGGGTACCTATCAGGGCAGAATAACACAGGTTTGGAGCTAGATGCAAATAAAAATTTGCGTTTTGGAAAACCTGATCTTTTTAGATCCATAGAAAAATATGTTTCTTAATAAATTGTGTTAGGACAAATAAGCGATATCTCTACTTCACTGTTGAACCCATGGACCAAAGATTTAAAGGTAAAAAAAATTAAAACTGTAAAACTTCTAGAAGAAAAGTGAGAAACTTAAAAAAAAAAAAAAAAAAAAAAAAGCAGTGTGTGTGTGTGTGTGTGTGTGTGTGTGTGTAGGAAAGGAGACTTTCTAAGCAAACATAAAGCCTGAAAGTCATGAAAGAAAAGACTGATAAATGTGCTTACATACAGATTTTAAATATAAGCAAAATTAGAAGACAGGCTTTGAATAGGAAAATTATTTGGAGATATAGGATAGAAAAAGGACTCATTTCCTTAATTGATTAAGAATTGCACAAACCAATGTGAAAAAAATCGAACGACTCCAATAACAACATAAATAGAAAATGTGAAAGAGAACACTTATTTTCCACTGTGTAATGTTTTCGTATTTTAAAATTTATATATATGGAATAAAACTTTTGAACAAAAAAGTAGAATACTACTAGCCTGTGATAAGCCACCATCATATATATCTTCCCAAATCTTTTCTATGAAAATATATTTTTCACAAAAATTGAATTATATTTTAGAATAATCTATTGTTACCTTACATGTTCTAAATGTCTTTGTATGTCATAAAATGTTCTTCTATGACATAATTGAATGCCAAAACCATTTTTCACGTTGTACATATTTGTTTCTAGTTTTTTGTTACTGTGAATGTTCCTTATGTAAAATCTTTGTGCATATTATTAATTCTTTCTGTTGAATAAATTCACTAACATAGAACTGCTAGCATAAAAGGTGCATGCATTTTAAAGTCTTTTGGACATTCTTAGGTTTTTCTAATTTACGCAGTCTGAGACAGTATTTGGGAGTAGCTGTATCATTGGATTCTTGTCAAAATGAGGTATTACAATTTTAAGAAACACTGATTAATTAGACCAGTGAAAAATATTCTATTATTGCTTTAGTATTACATAAATTATTACTGTTGAGATTGAATTTTATTATATATGCATACTGACTTTTCTTTTGTGATTTTAGGCATCTATTTAAAGGAAATAAATGCTATGTCTACTTGGCTAAAATAACTATCTGGACTAGAAACAAATGATCTGATCATTTTAATTTCCATAATCACTACAGTAGGTACTCTTGCAATCAGTTTAGGATTAATGTCCCAGATAGTTTCTTAAGTCAATGTTTAAGTAGCTACTATTAGTCAAAGGACTTATAAATGCAAATTCACCCAGCAGTCAGACAAGAAGAAAACCTGATAAATCATCGCAGAATTTGGATGGTTCTCTAGTGTTCTTGCTGGTGGTAGGCTTTTTACAACTGTTTCCTATAACTTTTTCTTGTGATTTCTTTACATGCTAAACAGGATAATTTAGAACTCTCCCTTCAACAGGGTTGATTTCATTTCCAACAGCCAAGGGAAGACACAAACAGCTCGGTGTTACATTGTCAATTAAACCAAGGTGGAAGAGGGGGAGGGCGGGCATAGTGATAAATGAGCAGTCATTTCAATGTTTTCTTTCCAGCAGAAATCAGAGCCAGATTACACTTTATCTCACCCTGACTTTTAGCAAGATAGATAGCCACGCAAAATTTTCGGGTTCAAATAGTCTCCATCAAAAGGGCTAAAACCCTCATCTTCTGGCCACACTGAACTTTCATCTTTTAACTGAAGGGCTCCAATTTCTTTTACCAAATAAGAAATAATTTATTCAAATCACTCTCCTAGTTTTAGGTCTTTAATCAAAATAAAGGCAAACAATGAAAGAAATTAACATCATTGCTTGATACAGAAGTTTTGTTTTGTTTTGTTTTTAGCAATTGTCCAAAAAGAACTGTTTCAGATCCTGAAGGCAAGGTGATCAGGTTTACTTGTCACCAAGAGTCTGAGTTCCTGTTCAGAATTACGTATTAAGTATCTAGCCTTAAAAGTTTGCAGCACCTGATAATACAGTGTTGGCCTTAAACCCAAGGCAATAGTGTTACTTTAAAAGCAACATACTGTTGGAAAAAGAATTCCTTTTAATTGTATTTCAAGTTAGAAATTTACCTGTTTATCTTTGTTGGTTGGTATTTAGTACAAACTTCTTGTTTTTAAAGAGTTTTAAATGTTTACATATTAATGACTAATAAATTAAGAGAAAAAATTAGGTTCAGAAATATAGAAAAAAATGAATTTGGCAGTGGTTTGTTCTTTCTCCTTAGAGGTATGTAGGGTGTAGGCTTTTGGAGCAGATCTATTGCAGACTCGGTGACACCAAGGTCTAGGTTATCTTCCATTAAGAACCAGTAAGTACATTATGGTCACATTCCATATTAAGTGGAATTAAATTTCAGGTTCAAATCATTTGTCAGCGGAAAAAAAGACTTCTAAACGACCTCTCTGATATATGACCCGGATGCGGCCAGACCAAAAGATCTTCACCACGGTGGACCCTCCAGGGTGGGCTTGGGATGGTCACCTGCTGGCAGCCGGGCCAGCCCGTAGATTTGGTGGCCTGCCTGAAACCTGGCCGTCGGTGCTGCGGAGAGGGAGCCGAAATCCCCGAGGGGCCTGGCGGCCGCCGGCCCGACCTGGAAAGGGCATCCTGGCTGCAGGGGCCGCCTCCGGCCACAGGTGGAGACGCGCGTCCCCCGGCGGTGCGCCCCTTGGAGTGGGGAGCAGGTGGGAGGGTCCTGCTTTCCGCCCCAGCACGGCGGGGTCAGGGGGACTGTCCTCTCTCTCACTGCCCAGTCCATTTGTCAAAGCCCCGCATCGGATAAATAGCTGTCTTCCCAGACCTTTATAGTGACTAATCCAAATAAATCGCAGTCACTTTTACTGAGCGCTTCAGCGGGCAGCCGGGCTCTAATGGCTCTCCCCCCAGACCTCCAGGGGAGACTGGCCGTGGCCTTTGCGCGCGTCCGCGCCCTGGCCCGCGGGGAACCCCAGCTTCCCTTCCTGCAGCTCGGGCGGTGACAGCCCAGCCCCGGCACGCTGGCACTGTCTGTCGGCAGCAGCTGCCCTCTGGGGTCCTCGGGTTAAAAAACAAGGGCCGGGCCTCTCGTTTTCTCGGGGGGTCTTATCTGGAATTTTACCTCCTGGCCTGGCGTGAAGGTCTCTCCTCTGGGATCTCGTTTACCCCCTGCCTTCCCAGCCCCTGGCCCTCAGGCCCTAAGCCTCAGAAATCTGAAATATTTTCCGCATCCCGCTGGAAGCCTTGGGGCCAATCAATCCGGATCTTACTGATTGCCTCCGAGGTCTTTAAAGCTTTGATCCCCAAACGTGCGGCTCCATCTCCCCCACTCCCACCCTTCCCCTCTGGGATCCCTCTGGATGCCTGCTCAAAATACCTGCTGGCGCCAGAGGAAATTCACTTGTAACAGATACTCAGCGGGTGTAAAACCAACACTCCGGGGCAGGGTCGTTTCCCTCCCCCCCCGCCCCATCAGCCCGCGGCTGAGCGAGGCCGGGGGGGGGGGGGGGGGGGGGCACCCGCGCGCGCGCGCGGGCGGCGCTGCGGCGATGATTGCTATCCCACACGCGGCGGGGAGCGCGCCCAGGCTGCGAGGCCCGCGCGGCCGCAGGTGCCTTCCTGAAGCATCCGGCAGGCCTCCAGGCAAACCTCAGCACGCCTGAAGCAAAACCCAATACTTCATTCGCTTCTGGAAAACCTTTTTTGAAGCTTAAAAAAATATCAAAAAATCAAGGAAAGCCCAAATCTCACTCATTTTATTTTGGTGATAATAAAATACACCGCTAGAGATATTTAGTAGGTAACGTAATTTCGAAATAAATTTATTTGCGGGTAGCGTTTACTTTCTAAGTGTAAGATGAGTCATTCGTGAAGGAAGAATCCAGGCGACATAATTTCTGTGACTTGGGGTAGTTCTTGTGGATCAGGTTTTCCGGTTGGTTTTGCTGGAAAAGGAATGGTAGCAGATATCGGCATATGGAAATCGGAACTGAGAGACAGAGCTTCTAGGTTCCAGGAAAGCTAGGGTGATTTTTAAGACTACCAAGGAGAACGCATGAAATACTATACAAATTATAGAGCTAGATGTCAATGTTGTAATTTGCTGGGTTTGTTTTTTTGAACCTTTGAGAGAGGGAGAGACCAGGAGTAGGAGGGAGTTCCTCAGGAGCACCAAATTAGATTTCTGAGTTGTTCATCATAGGATTTATTTGACAGTTAAAGCGTGAAAAGTCAGTTAACCAACTGAATTTTATTTTCTCACTTCAGAATATTTTGGTGGGTGACAGAGCATAACAGTGTGCTTTTTTTAAAAAAAAAAATATTATCATCTTACTCTGAAATTAAAATTATTGTTTGACATCACTCAAGGTAAATGACTAGCTTCAGGTTAGTCCTGACAAGCCTCAAAACAAAGTTTCATTTTAATAAAACTGAGGCAAATTATTATAGTATTAAAGCAGAACAACAGCAACAAGGAAGAAATGGAGAATAAAAGATTAAGATAAAAACAATGATTTAATGACCATTGTAATGATTGTTACATAATTTTTGAAAAACAACTTTATATTTATCTAATTCTTGTACCATGCAATTCACTCAGAGTATACAATTCAAGGTTTTTCACAAGAGCGTGCAAACATGACTGCAATCTAATTTAAAATATTTTTATCGCCTTCCACTACAGAGAAACCCCCTGCCCATTAACAGTCACTCCCACTCCCTCTTTCCACCCCAGCTCTAGGCAACCACTGCTGTACTTTATCTTATAGATTTTTCCTTTTCTGGACATTTCATAGAAACAGGATCATATGTGTTTTTTTGGTGACTAGTTCTTCTACTTAACATAATGTCTTTGAGGTTCATCCATGTTGCCGCATGGATCAGTACTTCATTTGTTTTTATGGTCAAATAATATGCCATTGCATAAATAAAGCACATTTTATTTATCTGTTTATCAGGTGAAGACATCGGGTTCTTTCCATCTTTGGACTATATGAATGATGCTGCTATGGACATTGGTGTATAAATTTTTTCCCTCCACTCTGCTTCGATTATATACAGTACCAAGTACTGCTTGATCTGCATGTCCATGTGATAGTATGAAAATTTGCTTTCCACCTGGAAAGACATACAATTCTAACTTAAGTTCTTCTGACCATTTATGAATTGCTTTTCCTGATATATGCATACAACTTATCTCTAAAAAGCACTGTAGGGGTAAAGAGTTATTTAATTTGTTTATTTATTTGAACCAGTTAAAAGAAAGGGACCTGGAAAGGAGAAAACAATTGTCTTTGTTCCCACATAGGCAAATTAATAAAGTTAATCAAGTTAAGCTATATTCAGATATTAAGAATTAACCCTCTTTATGGACTTTCTATCTGGTGCAATTCAGATGATATTTCTTTCTTTTGTTGACTCTGCTAACTCTAAATTCTTGGACGCGTGCTTGCTACTGTAACCCGTATATTCCCACAGAATATTCCTTTTGCATATTAGTTCACACTCTCTTTCATTTGGTGAGCAGAGCTTTTTTAGCCTTTTTTGGTTTGGATTTATCAGTAAGCATTGGACTTTCATGACTGCAGGTTCACTTGCATGTTTAAGAGGGTAGGTAGAATACTTCTGGCATTCTACCTATCAAGTGTGATGAATCTGGCTCCAACACATATTTTAAAATATTTCTGGTTTCCAAAGTAGAACTCCAAGAAAAACAGATGGTATGATACTAGATGGACTGGACAGCTGTTAGCACTTGTATATGTTCTCTGTAGAAAAGGGTCATACTTCATTCAACAGATATTTATCGATTGCCTGTCAACACAGGGCTGATATTGTTGATGTCGATGAGTTCCTTCTATTTGTTTTTTATGTAGCTAAGGATTTACACTATCCCTACTACAATAGACACAATACTGCTCAAGACTGGGCCACTTTGAATTGTGGCATCTTTTGAGAGGAAACTTGCATAATATACTTAAATAATATCCAAACATTAGCATTAGAATCATTTTGCTTTAGGATAGTATTTATTGGATAGGTTTACTACGTATTCATCTAGCACTTCCTAGAACACCTGAGACCTTTTTGGAACTCAAAAACGGTACGGAATATAATCTGTAGCACACAACAGTTTACTGTCTTTGAAATGTAGTTGATTCTGTTGAGAAACCATATAATTAACCTAATTCCAACTGAATTATGGTTTAAATTATACAGAGTGAATTCTAGAGCTGGTGGTTGTTACAACATAGTTAATAATAATGAATAATTGTAAATAATTCAGAAAAAGAAAATTGACTTTGGTAATATCAGCAACACCTTTGCAAAAATTTCAGTGCCTTTGATGTTTCAGAGGAAATACAGTAGGTCTCATTCAATTTGCAAGGGAAATTTTAAAGAGATAGATTCTAGTTATTTAGGTTCAGCTATGGTAGAAAGGTTAAAATCATAATCCCCCCAAAAATGCCATTGACTCCTTTATAACCTTGGCAGTTCAGATTCAGGATTATATATCATTTGAAAGAAAACACGGACTTGCCTGAGCTATGTGAGGTGTAGAGTTAATGCAATGAGAGTCAACAGGACTTCAGGGCTTTCCAATTCCCTTTATCTCCTGTGTCACTTTGATTAAATGCATCCATGTTTTAAACCCAGACCCAAGCTATAATCCCAAAGTTCCTTTAAAAATTAGTATAGGCAGGAAGTGACTGGAATTGGGTGAGGTGAGTGGTGTGAGAATGGGTTAGACATGGCAGCGTGAAATCCTGGGTTCGAAGTTCAGATGAAGACACTCCACTCTGTTGACATCTAGTTGGCCAAAGCTTTTGACCCCCCTTTCCTGCTCTAGCATTTTCTGCACAGAGATCCTGCACAGCATACGTCCCCCTGAACTTTGAAAAGCTTGGTTTCAGGTGTGCTCCTGAACAGAACAAAACATCTTTTGGTGTTAAATACTGTAGGAAGGTGTTCTGATGCAATGAAGAATGTTAAAACCATTTCATGTGCTTGGGTATCCGAGGCATAGGATTCTTCATTGCGGAATGATTCTCTGATAATTTTCTTTGCAGAAAAGAAATGAGATCTGACTTCCTTTCATGGATATAAATAAACTTAGTCCTAGTAGCTGTGCATGTTTATCTTCTTAATTATACAGAAATATATAACTCCATTTTATTTACACAGTACAGGACAAGTGGCCTCCTGAAAACCTGTCCTTAGGATAGGATAAGGTAACTAATCTTATTATAGCTATATTGACATTAGTTGCACACAAATCATTCCCTCAAGCCTTCATATAGACTGCCTACTGGCTTCCAGTTAAACTTAAAAGATACAAAGCTAAGTGAATAAATGAAGGAATGAATGATGGAATGAATACATCATAAAATCTAGACATCTGCTGTCTACGTAAGAGGGAAGAAGAAATTTAGCATGGTCTTTGGCAATCTAGGTATGTAATTTGCATTTTATTCTAAGGATACTTATCCCCTTCTCTCTTACCCCCTTGCACTACAAGAATATTAGTTAGTACATTATTATCTGGGCAATTAAACAGTTTGGGCTACTTTACTGTGTAGGTTGTCAAGGCTCATGTTCTGAGAAAAAGAGAATGAATAGTAACTGGAAAATTAGCATGTATCTCATTGGGGATTTAAAAATGTTTACATAAGACTTTCGGAGATTCTCTATTGATGAAGAGAAGGCTGGACAATGGAGAAAATGACAAAGAAACTGGAGTAAACTGATTTTTTATGGTGGCACCTGGGCTCTGAGCATTCAGAGGTGAGCTCTGAACTATAACAAGTATCTTTTTTGTAACTTTAAGAGTTGAAATGTCACAAGTAGAGTTTCCTGACTCTATCGCTTGAATAATTACCATGTGCCAAAATACACAACCCTTGGTGTGTGTGGGTGGGGTGGGGGGCTGTCAGGGAAGGAGGGGATATAAAATAATTTGAACTTGATACTCTCTAGTAACTAGACACACAGGTGCTCAAAAGAAATTTTTTGCTTAGGATTATTAGTATGAAAAGAGAAAATTGTTAAGATGTTAATTTTGTAATGGAAGACAGAATAAACTCAGTTTTCACTACAAGTATAGTGTTGTTTTAGAACAAACATTACAAAATATCAACTGAAAAAAATTTTTTTCCTCTGAGGGGAAAGAGATCTCATATATTTTGTTCTCATTAATGTCTCTGTATGTTTGGGGGCTGGATCTGGAAATTGATGATGTTTCATCTGCCACAAATTCTTGAGACTTGAGAAACCATAATTAAAATTTTCTCCTTTTTTTAAATAAGTGCATTTTATTCATTTAGAAAATATTTTAAAATGCAGAAAGCACAAAGCAAAGAATAATGACAGCCGTCATTTAATTCTGAATAAACCTCATGATAAGGCTATTTTTTAATAGATGATCTTTGAATGTCCAGTGGAGCACTTACCACTCCCTGTGTACTACACATATTACGGGAAGGCTGGGCAGCTCACTGGGGAAAACAGGCATGTAAATGAATCTTGTAAAGCTTCTGTTACTTTGCATGGGTGCGGTTGGCATTCCAACAAGCAGAACAGGTAGATAAACGTTTCATTCTTTTATTCTCCAATTTCAAGACTGAGGGGAGAATGTCCAGCCAGTGGTAAGAGCTACATGTTGTTTTATTTTGAAGCTTTAAGTACTATCTGTGTTCCCCATGGTTGTAAAAATTTCAAAATATGTGCTAAAACAATAAATAATACATTTTTTTCTTTATGGTTCTTACTAGTGGAAAGAAGAGCAAATAGTGGGAAGCTGAGCAAATAGTTATTTGGTCCAACTGAAACTTTCTTGTGAAATAAAAAATACTGCCCTCAAAAATGGTAATTTTTAAAAATTTCAAATAACTCAAACCAGCCAGGGTAAACCCCGTTTATATGATCACCTAAAGCTTCGGGGGAAAGCATGCTCCATGACTTTTAGTTTAAAATACTTACTATTGTGCATGCTGTTATGATATTCAAGCCAGAACTATGTATCACTGAACATTAACTGAACAATTCAGATCAGTATGATTCTCGTATTTAATATTTGCACAAACTTCCAGTAATTATCAAGGTGGCCTTTATT
Organism: Miniopterus schreibersii; assembly: GCF_964146895.1. Lineage (NCBI taxonomy): Eukaryota > Metazoa > Chordata > Mammalia > Chiroptera > Miniopteridae > Miniopterus > Miniopterus schreibersii. The sequence continues at coordinate 71,574,945 of NC_138107.1, read as the reverse complement.
TGTTTTTTCTTGCCACCAACCCATAGGACATGCTAAAGGAAAACAGATCAGCCTCTTCCCTGATAAGAGGAGTGATCAAGAAGACCATAGACAAGAATGAGGTTATGAGGAATTGGTTTTTTTAACATGCATCAAAATATGTTGATATACAGAGCCTTGGGCAGATGAGATGTGTTACTTCTTTGAGTGTGGTGACATTTATATAAAACAGGGAACAAAGACACTACTTTCTTTATCGTTTCAAAAGAAAAGGACCAGTAAAAATGGAAATTCCAGAAATATTTGTCTTTTTTGAACGAGATCAGTTTAAAATTTTCCAGGGCATAACAAAACACTTCAAAAAATTTTTTTAAATCGTGAAACTGAACATACCATGTTTTAGAAAATACATGAGAATAACCTGGATTTAGGGGGTTTAGAAAAAGGTCTTTGAAGTATCTTAAACCTCCTTGAGACATAAAAGACTGTTTATAACCAACAGTTGTTTTGTAGAAGCAATGTTGACGAGATGTTTTAAAATTTTCTTGTTAAATTTTTATTAGAATATGTGGGTAGGGAAGAGGGAGCATCTGTATTGCAAGATGACTTCATAAAATTGATTTATTTAATCTCAGAAATGGGGAACAGGATGCTTACCAAGGAAGAGATTTATCAGTGGCTTGTATACAGGAAGCAGATGAAAATACAGAAAGCTATATCAATGTTAGGCAGACCTAATAATTTCTGAATATTAGTATAAGCCAAGTGACACAGCATCTTGAGTAGAGTTTTTGTGGGTCTTGTTATATGAATAAGAACCCAATATTGGTGCATCTGAGTTTGAGAGGAAACTATGAGACTATTAAACATATCACATCTACTAATATATGTTTTTCTGCTAAGTTTTGCTTTTAAAGCAGTCAGATCTATGAAGGAAACTTATTTGGAAATAAAGTCTGTGTTAGTATTTGGAGCTGCTGACAGGGAGAGACTTTTTTCCTGCGAAGACCATTTCACTGTTTGCTGTATATTGGTTATGTGCTTTTGTACCCAATATTTTGGTCAAGAGAAGGGGAGGGCATAGAAGGAGACTCAACCAAGATGTAACCTAACATGTTCATTCCTTTTTCTTTTTTCTGCTTGGTGAACTGGGTCTGTTGGTAGCCCACTGGGCCTGGAAACTGGATTTCCCTGCTCTCCTTCACTCCAGGAACCCCTTTCTCCTGAATCCAGGTTTCTACTCTAGGCATCTGATTAATGAGTCTCCATGAAATGTGAGATGTTAGTGCTTTTTAGCTTTTTTTTTTTTTTTCTTTTATCCTCACTGAGGATATTTTTTCCATTGCTTTTCAGAGAGTGGCAGGGGGAGAGAGAGGGAGAGAGAAACATTGATGTGAGAGAGACGCATCGATTGGTGGCCTCCTGTGCATGCCCCTACTAGGGCCAAGCCTGCAGCTGAGGTACATGCCCTTGGCCAGAATAGAACCCAGGACCCTTCGGTCCGTGGGCCAGCGCTCTAAACACTGAGCCAAACTGACTAGAGCAAATGTGGATTTCCTATTTCTCAGCTTTGGCTTAGTCTGTTGGTCATTTATTTTACTTCTAGGAAAATGCCAACAGAAATTTGTTCCCAAATTAATTTTTTAAAATGTTATATTAGTTTTAATTAGTAAGAGATTTAGTAAAGAAGAGAATTCAAAATACTTGGCATTTTACCTATATTATTAACATATTTTATTAATATATGATAAATAAGTACATTTATTGTATACTAATGCATGTGCATCATGTTTACTTTTTCTTGTTCTCATCACATATGCACTAAGCACTCTTTAGAGCTGATGCAGTGATCCTCCTGCTTTCCACCCCCACTCTCTCGACTCCGAATTCAGGCTAACAACTTACATCCTCTAACATCTGTTCTTATATCTAAATAATATCCCTTATGATATAATGACTGTGTTTTGTTCTACTTTCACTTTAGATTTCTAAGGCTTTACTTACTATTAGAGAATAACACTCCAAGATTTCTTAACATTTTGAAAATTCTATCTTTAAATTAATGGGTGATTTGAGAAAAGCTGGGCTTTTGAGAGGAAAAGGTTGCTTTGCATTTTGTTTTTATTTTGGGGATCCTCAGCACTGTACTCCCAACAAATTGGACATATTCATGCTTATGTTGCATAAAATGAGTTAAAATTAATATTACCATAAAAATTGCATTTATGCCTCTTTAAAAAAATCAGTATTTCTTGAATAAATATATTAACTAAAAAGGGCAGGCTACAAAAATGTATTTGGTATGATATCATTTTTCTAAAAAATATATACCAACAGAGATGTCAAAGGATCTATCTCAAGGTAAGTAGTAGGACTTTGAATGGTTTAAAGAGATTTCTCTGTTTATCTGCATTTACTAATTTTTTTACAGTAAATTTTAGTTGATTTTATAATTAGAAGCGCAGTTTTTTTTACGTTAAATTAAAAAACCAGCATTGTGAAACTGAATACAGAAAACGAGGCTTGGGCCTTGACGGATTGAGGCACACTTGATTCTTTTTGGTTGGTTGGCTCAGAAGCCTTGCTGTCGTCTGAGAGCTGCTATGGCTGTGGAGAGGGTGATTATAATTCAGGATCCATGAAAGCGCACCCTTGCAAAGGACTCCAGAGATCGTTACTAAGGCAGCTCTCTCATCCATGCTGCAGATGAAGTCACTCGCCCAAGTTCACATGGCTGCAAGGCCGACAATGGTTGGGAGAAGTCTTACTTCAGAGGTCACATACTTGTGAAATGTTTGCTGTCACTTCAGGCCTGCAGGCTTACATAATAGTTAAAAAATGTGGAATTAGTGTTCACATTAGCAATCAGGGGTATTCACATAAAAATCAGATGTCTAGGTTGTCTTGAAAATAACTTTGGAAAGTCACAGTTAGTGTTATTTTCATAAGTTGACTGATGAATTGGAATAGTGATTGCCCATTTTATGAGGGCCACACATGTTTTATTCTCTATAGGAACCACCTGGCCCTGTAGATCTATGAGTTTACAATTTCTGTATACTGCTCAAAAATAGTGATACAGTGAGGATGTGAATCCTCATCGATAATAATTAGGATTGCCAAACACCATTTCTCAGAACTCCTCAGTTTTCTTCCTTGCACTTCTGTCATTTGGGAATCACCACTGGGGAGTGAAAAAAAGCAAATAGATCCAAACCACAGCTTGAAGTACATAGAGTCAAACTAAGTAAGGAAACAAGGCTGTTTTGGGGGTGGGGGTGGTATTTAGAGTACGGGTTTGTTAATTCTATGACACATGGATGGCCAGGGAAGAGAAAGTGTTAGAGGTGAAGACATTGTCCATTGGATGTTCTTAAAATTGAAGACAAATTTTAGATAGCAGGAGATGGTGACACTACTTTCTAAGGGCCTTACTTCCTGGACTCATTAGTCTTCCACATATGTTCATTTGTCTATTAATAAATTTACTACACCTCTGAAGGTACCCTGAGGCAAAGCACATGATGTGGAAAAAATGCATTGATAAATCTTGACTTTTTGGTTCAAAGAGGATGCTTTAGTTGTAATGTCATTTCCAAATTACCCTCTTCTGAAAGCAAATTATCAAGATTTGTTAGAGAAACCTACTCACATACATCTCACCAAACCTTAAGATGGAAGTGGATTCTAAGACAGATGTTAGCATCATAATTAAGGGTGAGTGGCAGGACATTTTACTCTGAGGTAGAGGAGAGCCATATATATTTAAATGGGTTTTCCCCATGTTCTATAATGCTGACACTTATACCTTGAAGACATTAAAAATTTGGATTTGTTTTGAGGTTTCATTATCCATTGTCACACAGGTTGAAACTTTTACATGAGCTGTAGTTAGAGATTCCAAAGTGTTTTTGCTGATTTAATATTTTTCTAGAATAACTCTCATACCTTGGCTCTAAATGACAAAATACCTTGCTTATGGTAGATTCATCTTTATAGCTGCATTATTTGACCGGAACTCAATGATAACCAGTTTTATTTGCAGGAAAATATTAATCTAAGCAGAAACATTCAGAACATGTGTGTAGAATCATTTCTTCTAGTACACATCTATTTCATTAACTTCACTTCTCAACATCTCACCAAGCTTCCTTTAGCACACTTTTCTTGTTAATCTAAGTGGGAGAGTCCTTTTCAGTCCTGCATGACTGTTTACATAGCCTATTGATCAATTTTGTCTGGATTTCTAAAAGTTGCCATGCCTATGTAACTGAAAGTCAATACTTAAAACCACATCCCTTTAGGCATTTTTTTTATTCCTAATTTAATAATTAGGAAATGAAGAACTGATTTCTGAACTGTTTTGGCTTAAAAACATACAGTGGTTTTTGTGTGTGTATGTGTGTTTTAACACAATGCTTGGCTATGGCTTTTGGCCAACGTTTATGCCTTGAATGTCATTTGTGAATGCTTTCAAATAAAAAATGTGCATAGTTGCATTTATTTTTTGGACTCATACACAGCATAAAAGCTGTTTCCATGCTTATTCTAAGCCAGTTCTGTAAAGAGATGTAATGCTACTTAAATTTTAAACAAGTCAAGAATCTTAAACAGGGCTGTGTTAGGTTATCACATCTGGTCATTCTTTGCATTAAAAGGATTATTCTCAGTGTTTCGCAGTGTTTCCTACTTGAACATCCAAAATGTCAATAACAGAATAAAACCCTAACAGTTCACTAGAGGGAAGAGAATATGGAGAGTAAAGAATAGCATTGAAGCCTGGCCAGGCGTGGCTCAGTGGTTGAGCACTGACCTAGGATCCAGATGATCAGGGTTCGATTCCTGGTCAGGGCACATGCCTGGGTTGCAGGCTAGCCGATCAATGACTCTTTCATCATTGAGGTTTCTATCTCTCTCTCTCCCTCTCCCTTCCTCTCTCTGAAATCAATAAAGATATATTAAAAAAAAAAAAAAGAATAGCATTAAAATTCATACACTTTAATCTCTAAAATTGTTTTTTAGAATTTTAGATTCATGAATTCCTCTAAAAAATCCAATGAAAGCTGGTGACCCATCTCCAGAGAAACATTTGCAAAATCTGAATATTCAGCAAGGCTCAACATACCTCTAGGTTCATAGACTACAGGTTAGAAACCCCTACAAAAAATGGGTATATTTTACATATGATATAGAATATGTATGTATGAATATATATGCTATATAATATACATATATTTCATGGTTTAAAAACTTTCTTTAAAATCTCCTCAAGTAGTTAAGAACATAAAAATCTTGGTTGTTTCTGTCTAAGGGGATCTTTAAGCCCATAGGATACAGGTAGATGTGTTAACTTTTAGGAATCAATATTTTAATAAAATAAAATCCTATGTTAAAAACAAATATTTAACTGCAGCTGGCAAAACTATCTCACCCTCATCCCTTTAACATTCTTATCCTTAGTCATTTATTTCAAATGTTCATGAGATGCCAATTTTCTATATAAATTTGTAAAAAAGTGGATGTTATAGCCTTTATGTTTTCAGTAACATTCAGTTTAAAATGTTTCTAATTTTCCTTATAATTCCATTTTAAACACAAAAGAAATTTAGAAGCCTATTGCACAATTCCAAAATAACTTGGAAATGTTTTATTTAGAGTATATTTACAATGATCAGATATCTGGAGGTTTTCTATTTGTCTGTTTTTGCTTTCTTTTTAATTACTTTTTCATTAGAAACCATACTGTGAACAGTTTCAATTCTTTGGGATTGATTGTCACTTGTTTTTTAGGTGGCCTATTTGGGTGAATGTCTTAGGTGCGCTTGAAAGATTGTGCATTCTGCCATCGTGGGTTATAGGGTTCTATATGTGTCAGTTAGGTCAAGTTGGTTAGTATATACTTACTATTTTTTGCCTATTCATCCTGTCAATTACCAAGACTGGAGTGTCAAAATCTCCAAGTATAATTGTTGTACTGAGTTGAATGGTGTTTCCCCAAATTCATGTCTATCCAGAATCTGTAAATGTTACCTTATTTAAAAATAGGTCTTAGCAGGTATAATCAAGTTTAAGATAAGGTTGTACTGGATGAGAGTGGGCCTATTCCAAAGACTAATGTCCTTATATGACTAAAGAAATTTTGACAGAAACAAAAGGAGAGATGGCCATGTGAGGATGGAGGTAGATTGGAGTTATGAAGTCAAAAGACGTCCATTTTTTCATATCTCCTTTAAAAGCATATCTGGCCCAGTGTTGAATAGTATATTAAAAACAAAATAACAACAATAGACAAGGCTAATTTCCCCACCAGATTTTAAGAAGACAGTCTTGGTTTTTTATTAGGTAAAATAAGAATAAAAACATGAAATTTTGCCTATTCTTTGAGACAGTGATGTCTGAAGGGCAGGAAAGAACCAGGACTCACTCTACTGCAGGCTTCTACATTAATCTTTCTTTTTGTCTTGTGGGGGGCTGTTAAAACCACATTAGGAGATGTAGTTGAGCTATGCTTTGGGTATATGTGTTTGTTTGGGTAGTGGTGTGTGTGTGTGTGTGTGTGTGTGTGTGTGTGTGTGTGGTGGGCAAAGGAAAGAAAGATGAGATCCACCTCCTCAGAATGAGGTCCCAGGAAAGAAAAAAGGCATGAGCCACATAACTTTTGGGTAATGAGTCAGGGCTGTGAAGAACCACTAGGCCTCCAAAACCCTCAATGTAGCCAAAGGTGTGGACTCGCTAAAATGGATGAGAGTAGGTTCCAGATGTGGTAAAGTGACCAAAGAGTTGACAACGCACATTGTTTTCTTTCAGGAGACCAGTTCTTATTTTCCTACACAACAGGGGCCAGCAAACACAGAAACTTGCGTCTCAACTAACTCTTTCTCCTTCTTTAAAAAAATTACATATATATGTAAGATAAGACAGGAGTCTATATCTTCTCTAGTTCTATGTCTATATCTCTAACTATATCCCTATACATTCTTTTTCACCTGAGTACACATGGCTTTCTAGTGCCCAGGAGAGTGTATAAAGCAGCACTCAATTCTATGTCAGTTCTCTGAGACATTTTTTAAGGTGATACTTTAAAATTTTAAATTGTGCAAAGTTATTTTAAAACAGCCAGTGGGTTATTAGTTGATAATGCTGAGATAACAGGTAAGTGCTTACTGTACTGAACAACATACCAAGTACTCCACATACTTCATGTCACTGATCCTTACCTGAGAATCAGCCTGAGAATATTAGCAAGTACTGGGTCTTTCCATGAGTTAGGCTCTGTGGTAGGCACCTTAATGACATGCTTTATTTACTTTATTTTTCATAGTAACCTTACAAAATAGAAACTACTATCAATTCTACCTTAAGCTGAGAAAAGGGAAGTTAGAAAGGTTAAGTAATGAGCTTAAAGTCACACTGCTAGTAAGTGGTGGCACTGGGATTTGGGCAGGCAGTCTGGTCTTAACTGTTCTTATTTTTTCCATTTTTACAGAGAAATTAGTTGAAGTGTTTTTTTAAAGTTTTCAATTATGGGTGATGTACTATATTATATTAATTTCAGCTGTACAACATAGTGATTAGACATTTATATAACTTACAAAGTGATCACCCAGATCATTCTAGTACCCATCTGACACCTGGTTTTTTAGAGGTAAGTCAAATCATGTAACTCTTCTAATCAATACCCTGTAATGACTTCCCATTTCAGTCATAGAAAAACCCAAAGTCCCAATTCTCACATACAAGGCCCTTGATGTTCTAGTACCCCTGTTAGTCTGACATCACCTCCTACCACTTGCCAGTTCTCCAGCAGCTATAGCTCTCTCTCTGCTGGTCCTTCAGTACTCCTTCAATAGTCACATGGTTCATTCTCTCAACTTCTTATGTAGTCAATCATCCCATCTGGTGACTCTGATGTTCCCATTCCAAGTTGCCACCTTTCCTTCTACCCCAATTTCAACACTCCCTATTCTTCCTTTATCATTTATATTTTCCTTGGATATCTATGCATGTTTTAAAAACTTATCTATTTGTTAATGGTCCTCTCCCCTCCCTAAAATACAAGCTTTACCAAAGGCAGCTATTTTTATTTTTGTTACTTTAAATTGCAGCACTAGCATTTAAAACAGAACCTAGCCTAGTGATGGGTGCTCGATAAGTATCTGAATGAATGACAAGATCTAAAGAAACTCACCCAAGTTGACACATTTAGTAATAGGCAAAGGGAGGCTTCATTTTGAGTCAAATCCAGTGCAGAGTTTATCCACATATCAGATGCATATAGTGTCTTCCCGGGAGCGTCTTCTAAGTCCATGGATCTTTAATTACAATACGTAGGGTGAACATGAATAAACAAAGCAAACAGGGAAAAGGCAGCGTTTGTTACTGTGTCTTAAAGTGGGATACTTTAAAGTGAGATCAAATCAGAGGCCAGGTCAGGGAAAGGGGACACTGGTCTTTAACAGAAAGGGAGTTGACAAGTGATGAAGTAAGGAATGTGCTGATGTTTCTGGGCTGCGAGAGGGGCACAGTGTGGGAAGGTCCTGCATGAAGCTGGCGTTGGGTTAATTAATTAGGGTGGGATGCCTGCACATTAAGGGGAGGAAGGAACCGAGGGGATTGATTTGGAGTGGACTGGAGTCTCAAGTAGCAGTTACAAAGGATCCTGGAGGCACAGGAAGGATGGGAGAAGTGCTGGGTACAGCTCAATTTGGCGAGTGGCCAAAGAAACATGTCAGATATTAGTAAAAACAGGCCACAGCTGCTGCTCTTTACAAGCTAAACGTCAGGCCTTTCTTAGCCACCCCCCACCCCACCCCATCTTATGTCCTGTAAGAGTCATTTTCTTCTTAAGACAACCCAGTCATAACTCAGCTCTCACTTGAGGGCATAAGAGAAGGCTAGGGGATGCTCAGGCTTCACGGCTAATGGAAAAGGGCTCCCAGCATGAATGAAAACTCAGTGTCTCCTGAAACTGAGATTTAAATGTCAGTGTGTCAAAGGCCCATCTCTTTGGTTCCCAGGATAATTAAAAAACTTGTGGTTATTTTTCTTTAATTTCTTAATATATAAACTTGTAATTTCTAAGACTTCTAAAGTATTTACAAGCATTGTTTTTACTCCCTCTTCAAATGTATTTGTACATTTTGTATATTTCTCCATCTTAGAAAAAAGATTCTAGCTAGTTCAGAGTAAAACACATTTATATATATCTACTTATATGTATATACACACATACATATATCTGGGCAGTCTAAACTTGGAAAGAACAAAAATATTTAAAGGTAATATATATTGTTACTGAATAATAAAATTTAGCTGAACTGCTTAGTAGCATTTTCCCCTTTCCCTCCTCTCTCCCCTCCCCCCTCCCCCAGCACAAAGCTTAAATAGGGATTAAATGTGGGGGCCCTGAAATCACACAGGGCTGGGTTTGAATCTAGGCCCTGACACTTCCTGGATATGTAACCACACTCAAATTGTCCACCCTTTATGTTCCTTAATTTTCTTCATTTGTAAAATGAGACTAAAAATAATTCTTAACTAAAAGGGCTTTAGTTACGTTTAATTGAGTAAATACATATATAATAAAACAGTGGTAGATGTTAAATAATTACCATTATGCATAGACACTATAAATCTTAAATGATTTTTGTGGTTTCTTAATCTGTTATGTGCAGCACCTAGGAAAAAACCCATAGAGAGTTACTTAAATACTTTTTATCATGTTGAGGAAAAGAAAATATAATTACAGTTCTCACCGATTGATATTTCTTGTCCTTGAAATATGCTAAGGTATATAGAATATGGGAAGCTTTTATATTTGGGGACATAAAAGGCAATATAAAATAAGAGCAAGTTTAGCATTCAGGAAGTGAGTTCTATTAACTTTTCCTCTTATCAGCTTCTCTTTGGAATGCTGCTCAGATGCCAAGTGAAGTCCTTCCTGTGCCCAGCACTCATCTACATCCTGAGATGATACAAGGCCTAAGGAGCTCGAGTCTCAAGAACCGCACACTGTCCAGGGTGGGGGAGCTGGTGGCTGATCAAGCACACCTGTGAAAATGAGAATGTGATTCATTTTCTTCCTTACACTTCTTCAAACATGAATTGATCCCTAGCCTCTGAGGATATTGTAAAGCACGTAGAATGAAAAATGCCAATACCAAACTAAGTCAATAAGTAAAATTATCTCAAATTGCTGGTTTTGAGTGTCATTTAGTAGCTCTGTGGTCACTTTATTTAAACTAAAATAAACTGCTGAGCATTAATCAGATGCTGGGGCTGGATACAGAAAGCTGAATGAGACAAGTCCTGGCCTCAAGAGGAAGCATTGTCTAATAGGAGCGAGAACAAGTTACCTTCTTCTAATTATAATGCATGTGCTAATACTATGGTATCAATACCACTATATTACTGGGGGGATGCTAAAAAGAGAGGGATTACTTTGCTGAAAGTGAGGGATGTGGATGGCCTTGCAGGATGAATAAGGGAACAAAGTCTCCACTCAAGGAGCAGTAAGTGGTCTGTTGAAACAAGAGTGTAGGTTGCAGGGTGGAGACTCATGATATGTGGTTGGAAAAATGGAGAGGGCAAGGTTCATTTGACAAACATTTTGAGGCATAATCTACAAGACTTGGTGACTAATGACTGCATAGGTTCAGGGGGCTAGGAATTGAAGGTGACGTGGCTTGGGTCTGTGACATTAACTGAGATAAGGGACATGGCATAAGATTGTTTTTGTTTTGTTTGGCATGAATACATGTATTGATAATTCAGATTAAGCTATTTTGAGTTTGAACCTTTTGTCACTGAACAATTAAAACTACCTTGGCCCTACTAGCTCTGGTGTTCAGCTGGTCACAGCATCCTTTTAACTTCTATTTGCACTGTGCCAGGTACCTCAAGGTTTCTCTGGCCCACTTTTCCTTCTCAGAACTCTTGGTTTTCAACTCTAGTGACAAACAATAGAATTAACTAGTGCTACCTCAAATAAAATGAAAATAGCTCTTTCTTTGATTCAAATTGGACACACATCTAGAAAATGTAACTCATTCCTCTGGGTACAGTACTCCAGATGACTGTTTTGGGCCCTGCAAACTTCCAGATCCCTAACCAGGCACAAGAATCAGCAAAAGAAATTAAACCATCCATTTCAGCACACCAGGAATCTTCTCTCAAGTCACAGATGCATTCCTTCTCCTGAGAATTGCACACAAGTCAATAAAGGTTGAACTAAACAGTTGAAAATACAACTCAATAAAAGCTGAGACTTTAAAAATCACTCAAGAACATGCACATTGCAAGCAGTTTGGCAAGAAGCGCCTGAATGTTTCTCTTTGCTCTATTTCTTAATATAGTTTCTTTAAAAACCAGCTTTGGCAGACAAACTGGGATCCTCTATTAATGGATACTTGAGAACTTAGGTTGTGTTCACAGTTTGCTTCTTAAACTCAAAACTTCAATTCACACTACTGATGGATGAGTTATTTTGTGTGTGTTTTTCTGGTGAAACATCATTTTTTAAATCACAGTATAAAATCTAAACATGTAAAAGTGCCACATATGAAACAAAAGCATATTTCAAGAGTTTTGAAGTCAATGAAAGTCAACTTTTTTTGGTTTGTCAATTTATATTTAGATGTCAGACAGAGTATTTTGAAGTACACATAATGTACTAGTGCATAATAATAGAGAATAGTTATCCAATTTTTGGACAGAAAAGATCAATGAATTTTTAAATATTTCCACCTTCTTACTTTTGATCATGTTGTAATTTATTTGTGTATTTTTTTCAGGGTGAGCATAGAAAATGAAACTCAAATCAATCCATTATGTTCCTTGAATATAGCTTCACTACAAAACCTGATGAGGCTGAGAAGATTTAAATTACTCCACAAACTGGAATAAAGCTTCTAATGATATGTAAATTTATATTTATCTGTACCAGCTCCCTAATTACTATATGTATAATTGAAAAGTGGATTTAAATGATAGGAACCATCTATATTTCAATGCTGGACTGTCTTGATTGGAGAGAAAGAAGTATAGAATATAAGTGATTTGATAATATACCTTTTCATAAGTAGTTAAAAGTGTATTTCTTTATAATCACCAAATGTTTTAAACTGTCTAAAAAAATATTTTTTGGTCCAAAAGGTTAAGCCAGCATTGCTGATTGTTCTACTCACATAGTAAGGGTTTCTGTCTGGCATAATGTTATCTACTACCTTTTGTTTTTAAGCATTAAATCTGTAAATTTAACAATTACCAGAAAAATTGTTTTTAAAATTGTTTTAAATCATAAAAGGCTTTTTTTGTTTTAAAAAAGTTTTAATGCTGCCCAGCCGGGCGTGACTCAGTGGTTGAGCGTCGACCTAGGATCCAGGCGATCAGGGTTCGATTCCTGGTCAGGGCACATGCCCGGGTTGCGGGTTGCAGCCGATCAATGACTCTCATCATTGATGTTTCTCTCTCTCTCTCTCCCTCTCCCTTCTTCTCTCTGAAATCAATAAAGATATTTTTTTTTAAAAAAAAAGTTTTAATGCTTGAGTTCATTTAAAAAGGATTTTATACTTAACTAATTATGTCTGAGTTCCTGTTAGTTTTTAACAGTTTCATTTTTAATTATTTTAAATTTAAACCATATTAACATAAACCATAATAAAAGTGAAATTATTTAATATTGGATAAGAACTATCATTACTTTTAATAGATTACTTTAGCTTTATTTTTCCCTCAGTTGATGCTGCTATGCACAACCAATTCTGACTAAATTGTAGACAAATGGAATTTTCCCTCAGAGGTCCATCCCGCATGTCTCATCTTGGAAAAAGACCTCATGTAGCTCCTTAAATAAACAGGGACCCCCACTACAAAACCTCTTCCTGGGTTCTGGACTTTTCTTTCTTTCTCCCTGTTAAAGGTTTTTGTTTTTTGTTTTTGTCTTTCTCTTGGTCCTGAACTCTGTTTCTAGACTACCATTAAGGTGTTAGTGACCAGAATAGTTTAACAATGAATTCTACCTTCCAGGTAACATCTTTCTATAATGCCAAACCAAAGTAATGGTAGGGGGGAAAAACCAGGGGTGCTTTTTTGCAAAGGGAACCTTTCCAATATTTTCCTAAATCATACAAGTAGGGTCTGCTTGCCTGTTTCGGTATTGTATTTCTACAATAATCCCACAATGTGTTTATGGTCACAGCTTGAAGCCACACAGGAATGCTAACTTTATAGGCTTTTCCATACTCAAGGATAGTGGTTCTTAACTGGGAGTGGGATGCCTCTCCAGCTCCACCACTCCCTCCTACCCTGGGGCTATCTGGCCATGTGTGGAGACATTTTTCTTGGCCACAACTGAGGAGGTCCTACTGGCATCTAATGAGTAGAAGCCAGGGATGCCGCTCAACATCCTGCAATGCAAAGGGCAGCCTCCTGCAACAGAGATGTAGTCAGCCCCAAATGTGAAGGATGCCAAGGCTGAGAAACTCTACTCTAAGGCAATGTCTATGATACGGTAATTAATCCGCTGAAAGGCTTTCCTTTAGATCTGGAGTCAGAGGTGAAATGAGTTTTGATTTTCTACCAGCTATTTTTGAAATGGTTTACTACTTTTTTGCTTAGGTAGAAATAAAGGATAAAAATATATACACTTGACAATTTGGATTTTAGTTAAGCAGTCTGTAATAAATCAGAGGCAACTTCACAGTTTTGCCTTGATCATTAATATTATAGTTTTACAAATAACATTTCTAGTATTTTTCAAGTGTTATTTTCCCCCTCAGATTCTTTTATTTTCTTTAATTTGAGACAAATAACTCAGCAGGTCTCTTGAGTTTGTGTGAATGTGCAATATTTATTCACGTTTACCCTATTTTTTGCACATCTTTAAGTTACATCTTTCTATGTTTGAGTTCCTCAAAGCTTTCCATGCTTGTGTCATTCATTAATTTATTCATTAAGTAAATAAGTGTCTGTTGAGTGTTAATTGCTCCAGACATTGTTCTATGTTTTTGTCCTACAGTAATAAATAAAATAGACAAAAATTCATGCAGTAAAAAAGTGTATAGTCTAGTGGAGGGAGAGAGACAATAAACAAAAATATATCAGAAAATTACATAGGTATGAGTACTATGGACACAAGTAAAGCAAGAAAGGAGAGATGGAGTGCTGTCAATGGTGAGGTGTTGGCGTTGACATTTTTAATAGATTGGCCAAGTAAAGATTCACTGAGATGGCGACTTTTGAGCAAGCACCTGAAGAAGATAAGGGGGGAAGGCATGTGGATATCTGGGAAAAGTGCATTCCTGGAAGAGGAAACTACAAGTGCAAAGGTCCTGAGGTTGTAATATACTTGGTAAACTTGAAGGTAGCAGAAAGTTAATGTGACTGGAGAAGAAAAAGCTATGGATAAAGAAGAGGGCAATGGAGTCAGGGAGATGATGAGAAGATCAAGTTAGATTTTACATCGCTTTCACTCTGAGTTGGGGAGCTATTTGAGTATTGAGCAGAAGCATGGAAGACTCTGAACTTGTGCTTTAAAATGATCACTTTTGGATACTACATGGAGAACAGACTAGGAGGGCAAGGGTAGAAGCAGGGAGACCAGTAAGGAATCTCTAGATGGTGGTTGGGGCCAGGGTGCTAGCACTGAGAAGTGGTTTGTTAATTTATTGACGGATTTGATTTGAGAAAAAGAGAGGAGCCAAGAGTTTTAGCTGGAGTAACTGGAAGACTGGTGGGATAGATTGTTTTACCATTTATCAAAAATTCTAGTTTCCTTCCGTATAGAGTCTTCTTGTGAGAATATAATACACCTTTGTTCTCCTGAAACTGGGAGGCCATGCGGCTTGAACAATAATACACAGGCAGAAGATTTAGGAGCCAGCATTTGGTTTGCTCGGTCATTTTTTTAAAAAATTTCATCACAGAACCAGCAATGCTCCAGCTAAAGGCTGTTTTGGCAGTTTAGCTCCTAGAGCAAAGCCATCGTAGATTATTACTGCGGAAGACACACAGAGGGTATGTAGCAAGAAATAAACCTTTGTTGTGGGAAGCTGGTAACAACTCAGGTTATTTAACACCGCAGCATAACCTCCAGCTCAATCTGACTAATAGAAATGTAGTTGACATTAACTGAGATGGAGATGTCTGCAGAAGCACAGATTTTGGGTGTGTATGGAGCAACCAGGAGTTCAGTTTTGCTATATGAACTTTGAGATGCCTATTAGACATCCAAGTGGAGCTGTTGAAAAGTTAGTTGGATATATGGGGCTGGAGTTTAAGGAAGAGGGACAGGCTAAGGATACACATTTGGGAATCATCAGCCTGAGACTGAACACAATTACCAAGGGAGTGAGTGCATAGATAAGAAGTCCAGGAACTGAGCTCTGGAGTACTCCAACAACTAACAAATGAAAGCAACAATTAAGATAAGAGGAAGTCCAGAAGGCTTGGTATGCTGGAAGCACAGTGAACAAAATATTTCAAGGATGATCATCTGTCCTATGGTGTCGATAAGTCAAGTGGAATCAGGACCGAGAATTGACTTTGGGATGAAGCAATGTGGAGGTCATTGATGACCTTGATAGGAGCAGCTTAGGTGAAGTGGTCTGGAGGAAAGCTTGAGTCTCTTGAATGAGATGGGTTCAAGAGAGAATGGCAGGAGAAGAATGAGACAGCAAGTAGAGATAATTCTTTCTAGGAGCAGAGAGACATGATAACTGACGAGGGAAATGGGGTCAAAAGGGTTTTCATGGTAATAGCTGTTGGAGAGTTGACGTAGTTGTGTGTTTTCTCGGTCCATGCTCAGCTGACTGTGGGGTAGATACAGAACACTGAAAAGATGCATTTAACCACAGTTGGAGATTATCTTGGCGAATCTAAGGTATATTCAGGGATGTAATTACAATGGGATTTTAGTTGGGTAAAAAGGGCAGTGAAGACTGAGACAGTGAAAAGGTAATACTATGAATGGATTGCTAAAGCTGGAGTGCTTAAAGGAAAAAAAACACAAAAATAGAAGCTGCCAATTGGAAAACAGGCTGCTTAAACTTTAGATTACAGAGAGGCTGCAATAATTCATAATGATTAGGTCTAGGATATACCTATGGAGTAATTGAGTAGGGTGTAGGACAAGATCTTAGAATTTTTTGACTCTGAAATTGTTCTAGCTAATGCAAATTATTTTCTCAAACATTTCCTCTCATTTAAACTCCTCAGTTAAACTCAGTGCATTTCTTGCAAGTTCAATAATTATAGATTTCAAGTTATGAAAATAGATTTTACAATTTATTTAAATTAACAATAAAAGCATAAGGAGGAATTACTGTGGCTTAAGTTAGATTTATACAGAATGAAAATTTTCAAAGTCAAAGTAAATAAGAAAGGAGTTTGTTGGGTATGCAAGGCGATACATTCCAAGAACCTCAGTGGATCCTATATATATTTGCCCCCCCCATACATTTATACCTTTAATAAAGTTTAATTTTTAAATTAGGCACAGTAAAGGATTAACAATAATAACTAATAAAATAAAATGATAACAATATACTGTAATAAGAGTTATGTGAATGTGGTTTCTCTCTCAAACTATCTTATTGTATTATAATTACTCTTTTTGTGATGATGAGAGATGATACAAGGCTATGTGATGAGGTACTCAGGTACTCAGAATGACACACAATTTAAAAATTCTGAACTATTTATTTCTAGAATTTTCCATTTAATATTTTCAGACTGCAGTTGGCCACAGGTAACTGAAACTGTTAATCATGCATGAGGGGGGACTATTGTGTTTCAGTAATTGAGATGGGTTCCTATCAAAGACGACCCAATCATTCATTGACATCTCTAGCCATATTAGACAGTTAAGAATGGGTTACTTGTTCAATATTTGGCTTAAAGCCACCTTTTATAAATTGTTATCTTGAGATATCATCTCTCTCAGCATCATCCACTGTTTTACTATTATTTCTAAGACACTGTCTAGTGCTGTTCCAATCACTAATTATTATGATATGAAAATTAGACATAGAGAAAAGAGTTGCTTAATTACCAAAAACAATGAGTCTGTTTTTTATCTTAAACCCTGGAGAAAGTCTGTATTTTTAACCTGATAAATCACAGAAATGTAAGTTAACTTTGAAGCATCAGGACAGTAAGTAAATTTTGAACACTTACAAAAACTTGGTAGCAATAAATGAACTTATGTGAAAAAATAATTGTAAACAACTTAAAGTCACTTCTGAGATTAAAGATGGGCCTTATTATTAGGTAGAAAATATAGTTATTGATCGTAACCTGACTTTTAAACTGACATTTAATTCATGTATATCTCATACAACCCACAAATTTGGATTAGGTTTTTCCAAATGATTTATAATCATTGCAAATCCATATATATTTAGTTTATAGTATATATCATATGAATTTAATTATATGCACTGATTTTGAGGTTGTTAAAATTCTCTGTGTCAGACACTGTTATTTTTCTCCTAAATGACCTCCTCTCCTTCATTAATATAGACACCTAATTTTATCTTAATACTTTGCAACTTGGAGTAAAACTGCATTTTTCAGGTTCAGTTGCAGCCAAGTGAGACTGACTAAGTTGAAGAATTTTAGGTGGTTCTTCCTAGAAGACTTTTTTAAAGTGAATATATTCATGACCTTTCTTTCTCCCTCCTCTAGCTTCCTGGAACACAAATGCGATGTCTGGAGCTCTAGCAGCCCTCTTGGGTGATGAGGCCAAGGCAGTCACTAGCGTTAGGATTGGGAAAGGGGAGCTGAAAGATGCCTGGTTGCTGAAGAGTTCAAGACACCACCACCAGCCAGGACTGCCCACTTTCAGTTTTGTTGACAGAATAAAATCTTGTTTGTGTAAATCACTATTTTCCTAGTCTCTTGTAATTACAGCAAAATTTGATTCCTAATGGATAAAATAAGGATCATTCATTCTAATCCCACACATATGCCTTTTTAAGAAAGTTTTCTTTTATCGACTACTCTTTTGAAACCTCCTTGTTTACCTATAACTTCTTAGGAAAAGAAAAAAAATTGTGTGGTCCATTTTTTCCACCAACTTTATTAGGGCATAAATGACACATAACATTAGTTTAGTGTGTACAACATAATAATTCGAGATACGTATATATTGTGAAATGTTTTACCACAATAAGTTTAACATCTATCACTACACATAGTTACAAAATTTTTTTCTTTTATAATGAGATGAGAACTTTTAAGATCTACTCTCTTAGCAACTTTCATGTATATAATATGATATTGTTAACTATAGTCACCATTCTGTACATTACATCCCTAGGACTTAGTTATCTTATAAGTGGAAGTTTGTATCTTTTGATCACCTTCACCCATTCCCCCCACACCCGCCTCTGGCAATCACCAATCTGTTTTCTGTTTCTAGAAATTTATTTTTTTTAAAAAGATTCCATATATAAGTGAGATTATAGAGTATACGTCTTTCTTTGACTTAGTTCCCTTAGCATAATGCTTTCATGATCCATCCATGTTGTCACAGATGGGAAAGTTTCTTTTTTATGGCTGAATATATTCATACACACACACACACATCACAATTTCTTTATCCATTTATTCATTAGACATTTAAATTATTTCCATGTCTTGGTTATTGTAAGTAATCCTTCAATTAACATGTGGTGAGGTTATCTCTTTAAGGTAGTGATTTCATATAGTCAGAAGTGAAATTGCTGGGTCATATGGTAGTTTTATTTTTAATATTTTGAAGAACCTCTCCTTTTAGTGTTGAATGTTTTCCACAGTGGCTGCACTGGCTTGCATTCCATGGGGCATTGTTTTTATTCACAAGGTTTCTAGCCTTGGTCTTCCACATCTATGACAGCAGTTCAATCTTATGTGATTAAGTAACAGCTCAAACAGTAGTTGGAAATGAGGATGAGGGTGGGGGAGTTGTTGAATCAGTTTAGGGAGGTCTTCCAAGCCATGCATTCCTAGCTCCATTATCTGAGATGCTGATATTCTCCAACCAACTCCCATCTGAGAATCGCTTATCTATAGCACATCCGCAAGTTTTTATTTGCTTCCAGTTGGCAAAACTTAAACGAATACTTAAAAACTAAGAGTTTTGCTAAGTGAAAAACTAGAGTGTTAGAATGTTGTACAAAAGAGGTATTTTGTTTTCCATATTTTGAAATCCTCTTAGAGTTTCACAACCTTTTTACTTAAAAATAGTTTTAATCTTAGTTCAAGAAGCCTGGTCATGTGTCCATAAGCAACTGTATTTTTTTGTCCACTAAGTTCTTCCTAGAATCAGTTCTTCAGGAGTATGGGAGGGACTATGGAGGAAGATACTGTGCATATATCTGTCAAAGCACTATTTTTCTTTTTACTATCATGCTTTCAGTAATACTTACTAAATATTATGGCATGCATTGCTGTGCTAGGCACTATTTGCACTTGCCAATGGCAAAACACAATTATCTCCTGTTTCCATCGAAAGCTTTTCTGGTTCTCCATGGGAGGAACCAGTATCTTCTTTTTCACTCTCTTGGTGGGTGGCCTGTTGATTTGTGCTGACGCTACACAGTATGCACTCATTTGGCTAAGCTGTAATGAGACTAAGCCTGTGTTATTTCTTGCTTTGTCTACAATAGGACATGGTGATAGAGGAGACAAAGACTTGACCACGTATATCTGAAATATTTGATGAAGTATTATGTTGGGGACAAGGAAAGTCTTTTGGAATAAAAACTATTCAACAGAAAACAAAACAAAAAGAAAGAGATCAGGGTGATATGTAATAAAAAAATGACTTTAGCTCATTTCCATGTAGCAGCAGTATTGGAGATTTTAAAACCGAAGAAATTACATAATTGTATTTCTGTATTTCCTCTCCAGCTAGAGAGGAGATGCTTTAAGGTTCGGCGGCAAATACTATACTTGTTAGTCTTTTATTCCCTATTCTTAAGACTTTAGCTTTAAGTAATGGCTTTGACAATCTTTGGGGAAAGAAGAGCTGGATAGGCTGGTCAGCTCTGACTGCCACAGGCAGGACTCTTGTTTTAACATAAGAATTCCTTTTTACCCAGTAGCCACACTACTTGGATTACATCTTTACTGTTTGTTCTTCTGTCTGCAACTACCCCACGTTGGCATCGTCTCTTAGGAAATACCCTGGCAGTCTTTCCTTCCCCATGTACCTAAGCATTGACCAGGCCCAACAGGCTGAGCATGCAATGCAATGCCGCACTTCTCCACTAGGGGCACTGGCCGCACTATGTTTGGCTTAATCTGAAATCCCCTTTGGGTCTAGGGTTCAGTTTGTGGAGTTATTTCTGCATGCAATCACTCTTTAAATACATTTTTATTTTATATTAGAATCTTATTTTATTTATACAATACACTTATTTTATAAAACCCCCTTACAATAGTTAGCAGTTGTTACATAAAGTTATGCTTGGGGCTCTGAAGTTCTCCCCCCTCCCCCCCCCAAGTTCTAAACATATGATTCAAGACGTAGGCCCTTCAAAATAAGGTTACTAATTCTTAAAAGCTGTAGTCATTCTTGCCTAAGAATCTGTTGTTGTCCTGTTTGGCCTGACTCTGCCAGCACCCATCTATCTTTGCCCATTTTTAAAAATGGCCTTGATATTTAATATGTTATAAATGAAGCATTTTCCTTTCTTCTTTAGCTTGTAGCCGAGGGGAGCACTGACATTACAGTGTTGTTACCCATTACACACACAGCATCTGGTGGCCCTTCCCTCCTCTCCCACTGCCAACTCACTTAATATGTGTACAGTGGGATGCCCAGGTATCCAAGCTCATTAAATACAGAATAAGAAGTTGGGAAAGAGAAAATGAGGTGAAAATCTTTGTGGGTTTTTCCCAGAGAAGCTAAAAGGCAAAAAAGTCAGTGTTCTCCTGTGTGTGTTTAAAATATTTTTTAAATGAAAGAAGACACTGTTTTTATGTTCTGTGTGTCCAAGTGTTAGGAGGATGAGAAACGCTTTTTGTTCACACTCTTTTGTAACCTTGAACTGAGAATGTTGAAGTTCTTGCCTTTCTTTTTCATTGCATCCCACAGAAAGGTTATTCCAAATTCACTTGGCAATATTCAGACAAGCTATTTCCTAATCCTCAAAATAGCTTTTGTTTTGAGTGTTTCCCAAAAGTCTTAAAATATGTTCATGAACCGAATATATACTTCATTTACTAAGCTTTTGGATTTAAAATCCTTACAGGAAAAATAAAACTTGAAGACCAAAGATTTTTAAATATTGTAAATCTAGATGAGCAGCAAAGGACATTAAAAGATCATCTTCTTCCAATAAATACAAAGTAGCATAAATTTATACTCAGAAAAGAATGTCACAGATACTGGGAAGGTTAGTATTTTTTGTTCCTGCTCTGGTTAATACTAATTTATTAACTTTTAAACCACAGAATATTTTTTTTAAATAAAATTACTCATTGAGTAACAAACAGTATTATGAAGTGATTCAAATATGAAAACCCTTTTCCAAGGGTTCCACTGGGCGTGGATTATTCTCTCAAGGAAACATATTCTATTTTCTGAAATGGAAAACTCACTCATTTCCTTATTCAACAAATACCTGTTTAGTGCCAACTGGCATTGTGCTAGTTCTGGTGATACAATAGTGGAGGAAATAGACACGAATCCAATAATCACACACACGACTCTATAATCACAGATTGTGATCTGTGTTATGCAGGAAAAAGATAAGGAGCTTTAAGAGAGCCTATCTAGGCTGAGCCATAGGGAAGAACCTTGGGAAGCACAAGCCGGGACAGCATGTGTGAGAACCTGAAAGAAGGTCTGTACATCCAGGACACAGAAGTCGAGGAAGGAAGTGTCCCACAAGATAGCCTGGGTCTGGATCTTGCAGGGTCTAAAATCTTGCTAAGGATTTTTTATGCTAAGGCCAAGGTAAGTTCTTGAAGTGTTTTAAGCAGAGAGGTAGCAAGACCACGTGTGAACATTTTAAAAAGTGACTCCTGCTGTATTGTTGAGAATAAATCAGAGAGGGAGATAAAAATGGATGCAGAGAGGCCAGACAGAGGCCTATTAAAATGGTCCAAAGGGACCTGAGAGCAGTAGTGATGGAAAGAGAGGAAAGTAGAGAAGTTCAAGGGTCTTCTAGAAGACAGAATCAATAGGGAACTTCCTATAGTTATCATCTAGTGAACCTTAGAAGTATGGGCAAAAGCCCAAGTTGATGAGGAACCCATCTTCCTCATTGCTGAGGGGCAGTGACATTTATGTGACATCAGCAGAGGTGACCGCTGTAGAAGGTAGACAAGTAATAGGCCATCACGAGGTAAATGTTTCCATCAGAAACAAGGAAAGCCAAAGTTTTTGCAAGATAGCAGCCAAGCTAAGGTCGGCAGCAACAGCTGGGAGTTCTCTTGGGAAGGCTTGCTGAATGAAGCAACAAAGCATGACATTCAATACTGGTTATATATGGAGTGGCTCCTGATTTCCCAGGCAGCTCTGCTTGTGCCCCAAAGTAACCCAAGAAAGTTAACTGTGCCAAGTCACCTGGCTTACCTTTATGGCAGCTCCACGTGTTCTGAAAACATTTCTCTCCTTTGCAACACAATAATTAAGGTTCCTCATCTTTCCTCCACTAAATAGAAGTTGGTGATCTAGAAAGATTTTGGAGCGAGAAGTCAGAAGACCTGGGGCTAAATGCTTGCTCTGAACTTTTCTAGTGGTGTGCATTTTAGAGGTACAGTTTCCCTCATAATTTAAATATGGTTAATAAAATCTACAACCTTGCAAGGTTGTGAGGGTTAGGTATGTAGCAGGTACTCCACAAATGGTAGCAACAATAACAAAAAAATAATATTTTTTATTGTTAAATATACTTTTCTCTCCCTCCTCCTTTTATACAGTTTCTCTTTTTGAGATTTTTTTTTTCCCCCACAACCATTGCTTCACCTATACATTTATTTGACAAAAATTGTACAGTTGATAAGTGTCAGAGACCATACAATATATGGAAATGCTTGGGGAAGACCAACATTATCCCTGTCCTCTCAGGCCTTATACTCGGAGAGAGAAAGGCTCGTCTGTCCTGTGGCAGAGATGGCTGGCTAGCCACCAAAAATCCACATCCTTTTGTTCTGGACACACGGTAGATTACATTTTTCAGCCTCCCTTGCAGTTAGATGTGTTAGACATATATAGACATATAACTCATTAATGGAATGTGAGCAAAAGCAATTTGTGTGTCACTTCTGCACCAAGGTTGTTAAGAGGTAGGTGTGCTTTGTCTACTCTCTTTTTTCTGGATGGATACAGATAATAATGAAGGATCACAGGAGAATGGCAAGGCTGAAAGATGGAGGGTCCCTGATGAAAAAACATGTGGAAGAGTCTTTTCCTTCCCAGGAAAATCGAACTTGGACTGTTTATGAGCAACAATAGCAAAAATGCCTTCCATTGTGTTTAAGTCATAAAAATTTTTGAGCTTATATGCTACAGCAATAAGCTACTCTGCAACATTCCTCTTCAGACCCAGTCTTCTTGCTGTATTGTATCAGTGGTCTTAAGATATTTATTTATTGTTGTCCAGAAGGCATTTTAATCTCAAAATGTCTAAAACTGAATTTATAATCTCCAAAAGCATATTTTGACTTACCTCTTTCTAATAATGGCATCACCATTATATAAGCTATGCAGGCTTCACACAGAGGAGTTAGCTCTGACTCTCTTTCTTTTCCCCAAATTCAGTCAATTACCCATTTCTGTACCTCTTCCCTTGTGATCCTTCTGGAATTTGACCCTTCCTTTCCATTCTTTCATGTACCATCAACACCACTAAAAAAGGTGTCTCTGTCAAGAGGTAAAGAGGCTAAAATTCAAGTCCTGCGCCCTGACAGAGGGCTGTGTTCATCTGGAGAAAGGAGAGCTTTAATGTAATTTGCATAAAGATGCCAAAGTAGTGCTTTTTCCCTAATCTTGCACAATCTTTTTGAGGATTAGAGAAGGCCCTGGGGGCTGACACATTTATGGAGCCTCTAGTGTTTCACGCAGAGGCAATGGTGAGTGTCTACTAATTTATAATATTCTCACTAGTCTCCTCCAGTTCCAATCTGTCCTGAGACCCTGCTATATTAATCTTCCAAAAACATTGATGTTGTTACTTCCTGCTTAAGTTTAGTGGCTTCTCTTTGTCAAAGTGAACTCTATCATCTTGTATTCAAAGATAACTGTGCTCTAGAATCTTCTCACTTCTCCATCATTTTCTTCTATTATTCTTTCCTATGTTTCTCAATGCACACAATATTGGGAAGGAACATTCTTTGTTGTACCATAATATCCCAAGAATTACAGACCACTTATCTACACTGAGCCTACCTGCTAAATGCCAGGAGAACCCTCCAGGCATTGTGACAACAACAAACATGTCTGTCAATTTTGGAGATGTGGGTGGGACTGCCCCTGGTTGATAACTTCTAAGTCTGCACCACCAATAAAAAACATCATGTATTTGAGTGTCTGCACCACTCTGTTTCCCCCTTATCCAACCTGAACAACAACGCTCTTAGGTAGGTGTAATTTTTCTGGTTTTGTGAGAAAACTTTGGCTCTGGGAAGTGAAATGATGTAACCAAGAGTATATAGCTATTGAGTGAAAGAGTACTAGCTCAGAATGTACACTTGTATACTTCATCCAAACTGAGCTACTTGGTGTTCCCTAATATGCTTTGCTCTATCCTGATTTTCTTCATGCTGTGTATTTTGCCTAGAATACCCCAAATTTCTTTCATACAATTCTTTCCTTTAAGCATGAGTTGAGATACTATTCCCTTTGGGAACTCTTCTCTGACCACACTAACCAGTGTTCATTCCTGGATGCCTGTGGTGCTTTCTCCCGCTGGTCAGTGTGTCTCACAGTCTGCTTTGGGCTGTCCTACATGCATGCTCCTTCTCTCTCATGTTGGACCATATGCTCCCTAAGGACAGGACTTTATTGTTGCTTCTAATTTCTAGCACAGTTCCTAGCATGTGGTTAAATGTGCTAAACATACATGAAAAGGAAGAATAAAGGTCCAATGATATGGCATAGTGGAAACAACATGAGGTTTGGAGTTATTTTTACATCCAGGCTATGTCACTTGTGGCTGTTGGCTTTGCACATGCAATATATCTTCCTGAGTTTCAGTTTATTTATCTGTAAAATGTATAAAATGTGCTAATAATATTGAACCCAGTGAGTTGAAAGGTCTAAATAAGAATGTATAAAATATTGAGCACATTGTAGGACAATTAATGAAAGCTATTACTAGAAGTAATAATGAAAGGAATTATACATTAGGCCTTTAAAACAATCAACAGAAGCATTTTTCAATGCTGACCTAGACATGTCCCTGGAAGTCCAGGATTGCATTATCTATTTGTGACCATGCCTGGAGCTGGTGTTTATTAAATAGTTTTGGTTGGAACTCTCCCTTTTCTCATGCTATTCAAGTTGGTTCTGAGCCTGGGAAAGCTTAGAGATATAGAGAAGGCTTTCCCTAGTACTCCCCATTAAACTTTTGTATAAACCTGGTTATCTAGACACAGGGAAAGTTGGGGGAGAAGACGGGTGTGCTCATTCTGATCCTCACTCATAGGAATCTCACTAGGCCATTGCATATCTTGCTGTAGTTCTGAAAAATTGTGATATTAATCAAATCAGCCATCTATTCATCCATCCACATATCCAATTCTCCATTCCTCAATCCATCCATCTATATATCCACCATTTAACATTTTTAAGTGCTACCAGTGTATCTGTGTTATGCTAGGAACTGGAGATATAATGAGAAAAAAAAAGAGATAGTTCCTCACCTCAACAACACCACAGTCAAAGAAGTCAGAGAGAGATGTAACAAATAAAATGAACACAGTTATCAAGCCAGTTAAAGAAGCATATATAAAATTCAAATTCTTCTTGGATCTTGATTCTTCTGATAGAATTGAGTACTACTTAAAGTCTTGAAAAAACTGATAGAAGAGAGCTTTCTTTCTTTAATAATATAAATGCAAAACAGGACCACCCATTATGAAAGCTAAGTCAATGGTGAAAGGCAACCTTCATTTCTGACACCTACTGTAAGTTTAGGGGGTTTCCAAAACTACCCTCAGGTTTGATAATTCACTAAAAGAGCTCATAGAACTACTCAATAAACACTGTTAAAGTAATGGTTATGGTTTATTACAGGGAAAAGATGTAGATTAAAATCAGTCAAAGAAAGAGGCACATGGGACAGAGTCCAGGAGTATACAAGCATGGAGATTTCAGTTGTCTGTTCTCCATAGAATCAGGACAGAATTGTGGCCCCAGTATTGATATGTTACAGTCAGCTTTGAGCACTGCCAAACAGTCAAGCTCCCCTGATATTATTGTCCAGACTTGTTATTGTGGGGTCCATCATGTAAGCATGATTGATCGCCCGCATGGCTAATCTCAGTCTCCAGCCTCTCCAAAGGTCAACAGATAGCACAGGACACAAAGCCCCCACTGTAAATATATTATTACTATGTGGTGTGGCCAGCCCCCACTCTAAGTCACATTATTAGACTATTCAGTGTGACTCAAGACCCAAGACAAACAAACACACTCATATCAGGGATGACATTCCAAATCCTAGAGATTCCCTTTGAGCAGCCGAAGGCCAAGGCCAGATCTCTCTTTGGACAAGGTTAAATTCTTTATTATAAATCCAGTTATAGCATTTCTAATGAAAAAAATCTTATAATTTATAATAACTTTTAATTTTTATTGTTTACCCCAACCATCTTTCTAAATGAGTTTTTAAAGCTCTGTTCAAAGGTAGGGGGAAAAGTGGTTAAGATGAGTTTAGTAGATTATCAGATATATTATTTGGGATGTTAGTATATAATAAAATCCTACTGGCTCTGGCTCAAAAAGGGGATTTATTTTGAGGATAATAGATAGTTCATGAAATCCCAGGTCAAGAATTTATCCTTTCTTCCCCTCTTTATGTATGTGCTTCTTTGTTCCTCTAGCCCAGAAGGAGGAAATTGGTTCCTCAGTGGTTCAGGATATACATGATTTAAGTCAAGTAAAGCAGAAACTGATTGTTTCTTTCCTGGTCCTGATTTCAAGTTTCTGCCAGAAAGAATCTGAGTGCTCAACTTGGAGGAGCTACTTATTCTGACCAACTAGCTCTAACCCGTGGAGTAGGCCCACAGGGTGCAAACATGTGGCTAGGAGCCCAGAGAAGTATAGCAGGGGAGATATCCTACTAGCTGTTGACTCTGAAGATCCATATAGACTGCAAGGGAAGATCACTTATTAAATGGAATGTAAAGAAAAGGTTTATGCTAAACTTAAAAGCAAGCTAGTGGTTAAGACTAATGAATAAATCCTGGGATTTCAAAAAGGCTGTTCATGTTCTGTTTAGTGACACATTTGCAGTATTATATTATGTCAGGCTATGCATTAGAGTGAGGAAGACATGGCATTTGGATACAGAGGAACTATGTCTTAGCCTCTTACTGATGTTGAAGTTAATAATCTTCTTGGAGCTTTTGCTAACTTATTTATCAAATAGGGAAATTCCCTACTCATGAAGTTATAATGAATAACAAATGAGATCATGTATGTGAAACACTTTCTAAAATGTTGAGCACACATTAATTACTATCTTTTGGGAATAATCCAAAAATTTTAAAATTTGTATAACTGAGAAAATGTATTCATTTAATGAATCTCTTCAGTATTTTGAACTCAGAATTGTATTCAGTTCTAAGTGTACAGATTAATTTTAACATCAAAAAAAGAGTTTCTTAGGGAACTATAAGACTTGTCCAACAATGTCCTCATTAAACCAGATGACAGATTGTTTTTAATACTAGTAGATAGTTATTTAGGGATAATGTAACATATTTCAACAACTTCTTTAAAATCTTAGAATTTTGAAATTCAATTCAAAAATTTGAGTGGTCATCATGGGCTAAGAACTGTGTTTTTCCTTAAAGGAAAAGGCAAATCAATTTAATACCACAATTCAGAACGACACATCCTGATGTGTTACAAAATTTAGGCAGAATTTATTTAGAGTAACAAATGTAACTAATATATCTTATCTCACCTTGGAATATATAGCATTTAAATTAGATGACCGTGAACACCGAGTCTACACATAAGAGAACGTCTTATGTCTTTCCCAAGGTCTTCTTCCAGTGATAAACCCGAGATCCTCCCGGGGGTTTTACAGAGTCCAGTGGGCTTGTGCTATTTACTCTTGTCTCAGTCAGAGAATAGGAGAGCTTAGGAATCCCATTCCTATGACTTCCATTGGAACACAGATGCTTTGGTCTTTCCAGTGTGGTATCCTCCTTGCTTGTTGAAGAAAAACCCTTCAATGACTAATAGTCACCACTACCACAGCGAGTCCACTCAGGGTGTCTCCAGGTGTAGGAAAATCAAGGGAGTTGGACTCTTCTGTGCCACTCCTACCTGTCCTAAGTGCCTGCTTACATGGTCATTGCCTCTTGGGTAGACCTAAAGGACCAAGAACACTGGGTCTGAAGGGCTTGTAGCCTCAGTGACATGCTGTGTCAGCCCTTTTTCAAACCTTCACATCCTAGCAGCAGAATGTGTGACATTCAGTACAGAGGAAAAACTCCATCTTGTCACACAGGGATGGAGAAGACACTTTATTAAAGGCAGCTTGGAAGACATGTTTAGTATTATGCGGTATGCTTTAAAACTAAAATAACTGTCCCGTTTCATTCACAATGAACAAAATCCCGCACTCTACAAACTATTGCTCTTTTATTGCTACTCATATCCTTACTTTCTGTTTGCATCTGTGACCATAGAATGCTTGGGACAGCTTGGCTACACAAAGAAGATAACAAATTCCATGAAGAAACTCAGAAATGGAAAACTGACACATAGAATAAACAAGTTTATCATATTTCCAAAGGGAAAACATGAGGAGTTTGCCAAGGGGACTGTAGGGTTTACTGACTTCAGGCTATGTGAGTGTGTAAAATAGCTTCTAGGAATTTTGGTCTTTTCCTGATATAACACTGCTAAGTTACAGAGCGATCAGGCAAATAAACAAAACATTTACAAATAACTCGGGACACATTTATGGGCCTTTGGCTTTATCCACCATCTTCATGATTGTTCCTCACCTCAATTTGTTTTTTATTTCCTAACAGGAGAATATTATGCCTGTTTATTATTTAAACCAGGCAGATTTCCTCTAAAGACGACATTCTCACGTATCTTCATTGATATAATGGATATACTGGTTTATTTCAAAACTGCCCAAGCTAAGCACAAGTAAAAGAATGTAAAATATATTAAGAACATCATCCCTTATCTTAGACTCATTTGCCTGAATGGTTCTCTGTGTAAAAACTTATTTTGATTCTAACTAAATTTGATGTAGTTACTGTTGCATTACTAACTTCTGGGAGCCTCTAAAGTCTGATAAAACACTGTATTGAGGTTTAATCTGCTTTTTGGAGTTCTTGAAATTGTTTTAAGTGCATCTTCTTTTTAATAAAATGTCAACAGCTGTGAACTGAGTTGTGGCACGCCTCATAAGTGAAACTACCTGGGTGAGAAATTAAAAATATGAGAAATGAAAATTTGTCACTGGCGTTAATATCAAAGAGATCGTTTCATTTTGATCCTTGTTATCTCTCTAGTCAATTCCATGCAGAAAGAAAAGGACATTTCTCCTGTAGATAAGGTATTTGATTTGTCTCATCTCAGACTAGGACATATAGAATACAATTCTGCTCTGAAAGAATTTCCCAGCTCTTATTCATGTTATCAGTCTTTTTCATAAGGTAGGAAGAAGCAATTTTCTGTGCACATGATACAAGTGAATGAATTGAGCTCTATGGTTGCAACAAGCACATGTCAGATTTGAACAACAGTCAAAGATTTTCTTTAAGAACCATGTTTTTGGGGGAAGTGGGCAGACTGTGTCCAGGATTGGCCACAAGCAATAGACGGATGTAGGAAAAGTGATCTTAAAGAGGTCTACTGCATTTCCCTGGTGTATTTGCTCTCCTCATCTCTGAGAAAGCAAGTTTATATCATCTCTTCTGTCATCAAAATTTCAACTCCACCTTCCCCTTCTGCATTATCAGCTGGTGACCTCACTTATTATTTCACTGAGAAAATAGAAGCATTCAGAAGAGAATGACCTCATCTTCCCATAACCAAACTGACCAACCTTTACATATGCTTGTATGTCAACATCCCTCCTGCTACCAAGATGAGCTCTGTGCCTCTAAGGCCTCTGGTCCCATCCCTTCTCCAGCAACTATCATCTCTTCTCTCCTGCATCATTATTTTATCTCTTTCAACTAGATTATTTCTTCAGACTTCAAGTGTAGTAGTCTCTGTCTTAAATAAAAACAAACCTTCCCTTGTCCCCACACCCACCTCTTGCCCATATCAATTAAAACACATTATTCTTTGGCACCTGGAATGAAACCACTGGTTTCCAACTTGCCAGCCAATGGTCAGTTCTCTGCGCTTTTCCCCCAAGCTCTTACTGGCGCTCTCAGCAGCATTTGGCACTATTGACGGCTTTCTCCTTGGAACACTTGTTGGGTCTGCCTTCTTAATATACCTTGAACTTGACCACTTCTCACCATTGTCACTGCCCTTTGTCATGACATGTCTGGACTCTCATAATAGCCTCTTAACTGGGCTTCCTGCTTCTTCTGTGCTATCCCTATATTCAATTTCCCATCAGTTCCCATTTGGAATAAAATCCATTATTCTATATTATTTGGCCCTTGTAAAATGCTCCTATGACTTTGTCCCTGACTCTTACTTGATCCATGCTTGCCTTCCTGACGTTCTTCAAACCATCTGAGCCTTTACACAGCTAATCCCTCCGTGGGGAATGCTCGTCTCTCACTCCTTCACATAATCCAGGTCTCTGCTCAGATATCACCCCTTCAAAGAGAGCTTGCTGGCTGCCTGATTAAAAATATCCCCATACTCTGTCATTATCTTTCCCCATACCAGTTTTATATTCTTCATAACCCTTATCACCATTTGACCTTTATGTTATTTATTTAATTTTGGTTGTTTACTTCTTGTTTCTTTTAATAAAATGTCTATTCATTGTTATGTTTTTAAAAACCTCTCCTTCTTAAAACCTATTATTCTTTTGGCACCTGGAACAAAACTTTATATATATATATATATATGTATATATATGTGTGTGTATATATATATGTATATTTCTTACATCTTCCCCAACATCATACTTTGCACTTAAAAACTCCAAGAGAATGGCACTGGGCCAAAAAATAGGTCGCTGCTAGGCTGCCCAGGAGAAGTCAGAGGGAATATGAGGAAAGCTCAAGTTAGGGACGTCTAGTCTCTGGCCAACCTTAGGTAAGAATTGCAACTGAGAGCTCTGTTAGGTGAAACAACAAAACTGGACATTCAGTACTGATTTTAAAATTAAGTGGGTCAGAGTTTTCCAGCTGTGCTCTGAAGCAATCCTTGCTGATCTTAAGTGCAATGTGCTTTAAGGGAGACAGTGTTCTCGGACAAAGCCCATTACTTTTATTTACCTACCTCTTTTGTCATCTTCTCTCCTTCTGTTGTCTGTTCTTTCACTTTGTAAGGTTTAATTTTAGTAAGTAGTAGCAGTAATGCACCACAGGCTAGAATAAAGTGTGACAGGCTTTGTATGCAAGAACCTGAGAATAAAATGAGCAAAAGTAGGCTTCTCTGCGGCTCACAGACTAATGTGAGAATTTAATCACATATGGGTCCACATACACACACACACACATGCACACACACACACAATTATAGACTGAAATAGAGTTATGGGGGAAAAAGGGTGACTATGCAGTGATATCATCCAATAACCTAAGAGGTCAGGGGTGTTTCCCTAGAGCTTACTCCTGGAAGATTAAGAGTTAACTAATTTGTTAACTTGGGTCACACTGTTCCCCATTTGTAAGTTAGTGCCTTTGTTTGTGCAGAACTAGAATTCAGGGTATTTCCCCTTTAAATTATTTCTTAAAATTTACCAATGGAGTTGACAACTGAGTCCAAGGTCAAGTCTGGCAAAGCAGCAGAGGAAGGGCTGAGAGGAGTGAAGTCTCTATTGTTTGTAGGTTATTAAATTGATATAAATGGTTAAGGGGTTAGGTGTTGGTTTCTATGAAGACAAAAATCACCATGGGGAAAGTCATGTTTTGTGTGGTGCAGGCTCAGGCCAGTTATTTCCTCCAGATGACCCAGGAATAAGAGTCTCAAATACACAGCACTTTCCTAGAGCCATGATAGACCATTAATTATTATTCTTATTTCCTGCTGAACCAACCTGGTCCAGAATCGTTCTCAAAAATGCCTCTTAGGTATCTTCCTCCAATTGGCTGCAGTTGCATGAGAGACAAATATAGTACTAACATTCGTGTAGGTGTGTATATGCTGGTAGTAGTATTTATTAATAATTTCAGTGTCTGGGTGCATTATGTTCTGGTGAAGTTATATTGTCACAACCACCAGGTCCTGAGAATCAGTGATAAAGAAGGAGCTGTGACATCTTAGGGTAACTTTCAAACATCAAAACAAAATCTCATACTTATTTTTCCAGTAAAAGCTTTAAAGTGATATTGAATCATAACTGCAACATATAAACCATGTAGCAAAGGAATTAATGGTCTTGCAACTAGAGACCCACCTCTTGGTCACTCCCTAGAGAAAATCCTGGGGCATCCCATGGAATCCTAGCTAACATGACACACATTCTGAAAACCACTGTCTCAGATGATTGTCTCCTCATGGTTGTTTTTTTAAAATCACAATTCATAGTCCTGGGGTTCATAAATTATAAGATCCAAGCTCAATTGGCAGTCTTTGGCCAGAGTCTTCTAAGATTGCAAGCATGACTTTGGTGTGAAATCTCATGTCTCACATCTTGGTGGATAAAGCTACTTGGCCACAAATCAACCAAGATTTAGATTTAAAACATTTTTTGGATCATGGATACTCTTTAAAAATCTAATAAAATCTATTTAAATTCCTTTAAAATAATGCACATGTACACATAGACCTATTATTTGACACATAAGCTTAAGAAACTTATGAAACTTCCAAAGCTCCATGTTAAAGCCTCTGATGGAGCTCACAGGTAAAAAAAAAAAAAAAAAAAAAAAATAGGAGCTTAGCGTGGATGGGACAAGGAGTATTGGGCCGGACCACAAGAGTTCTACATACAGCAATGTTGAGAATTTCTCTTCTTTTAAAGGACCAGTGCTTTAAAGGTCCTGGTGAATATTCTTCATGCAGCCGTCCCCATCTACAGCCACTAAAGGCTATTAAAGATTGTTTTGAGAGGAACTTGAAAAATAAGTATACAATGAGGCAGCTGCAGGAAATTGGGATTCTGTTTGGAAATTTAACTTGTGCTAGATCCAAAGACAAGGGTGGTTCAGCAAGGACATGGCCCTACCCACCTGGTTCACACAGGCTGTCCTTGGTTGGTTCACCAGGTAGGCTTTATCCCAAAGCAATGAGGTGGCATCCTTAAGACTGAGCTGTGGTCCCATGAAAATTGCCAAATCCTTCCATTTCGGGATTTTGAACACTTTTTTGTGCTTTTTCAGCCAAGGGGAACACTAGTATTGCAACTTAATGGAAAAGTCATAAAGTTTAAAATAGCCAGAATTGAAAATCTGTGCTTCTAAGCTCTGATTCTTTAGATGGGGGAAATCATGCCCTTATATGGGGCCCAGGGAGTAGCCATGCACTGCTCCATCCAGTAATGCTAATGCTGGGCAAGTAGCCTGCGTTGGACAGTGACTGGCTGCTGGGTGCTGCTGGTGAAGGACACACAGGTATATATGCAGATGGAAGGCTGGATCAGATGATTCAGCTGGGGCTTGGAGACTAGACTTAGGGACAAGATCATAAAATCTATAATAGAATTGGGGTGGAAGAAAGAGACGGGGAAGTTGTTGCTAATAAAGAACCAATAATAGGGCCCTGTCCGTGTGGCTCAGTTGGTTGGAGCGTCATGCCATGCCAAAAGGTTGTGGGTTTGATTCCTAGTCAGGGCACATACCTAGGTTGCAGGTTTGATCCCTGGTAGGGGCACTACAGGGCTGGCTATATAACTGCAAAATGAAAACGCCAGGCCCCTTGTTCAAAGAGCAGGGGGAAGGTGTTTTCCTTTCTTTGTTACTTAGTGTAAACCTTCCTCTGCCCAGGAATACTTGGTGGGCAAATGCAGACCCTGCCTGCCCATCTTCTCCTGGAGAAAGGGTGGCCACAAGTGAGGGTCTAGAGTGGGGTACAGGCAGCTGACACCCCGCTAGGGAAGCAGAGGCCAGGGATGCAGAATCACCCACAAGCAGAGACTCCAGTCCTCTGGCCCATCTTCCATTGTCTCATTAGACTTCAAAATACAAATTCAAAGATAAAATTAAGATGGTGACTGCAGATCCTTGAGTCCTACGTGTAGGAGAGGAGGGAGGGGCGCCTTCTGAGCAGGTCCTGTGGAACTGCACTAGTGAAACTCTTATGAAGCTAGCCCTGCCTCTCACACCATCAAAAATTCTTATATGTTCTCTTTAGTTAAATATCAATTTGTCATAAATCAATGTAGGTCTATGTAGATCAACTTCAGTGAGTTGATCATCAAAACCATCTCTGGAGCTCTTTACAAGTAGATCCCTGAGTCACCTTATAGAGACTTCTGCTGGTTTATTTATTCATTCTTTCACATATTTATTGAATACCTGCTAGATCCTGTACCTTGGGGCAGGTGTTATAAACAAGATGGAGAAGATAATAGTCAACATCTCTGTCCTCATGGGCCTCAGAGCCCACTGGGGGGTGACTGAACTTATAAAAGGAACAGATAAACAAAAGTCTAACCGTAGATGGTAGAAAGGGTGGTGAAGGAAATAAACTAAGGTGAAAGAGTCACTGGGGAGGGTCCAACCTGGAGTGGACAGATGATATTTAAAGGCTGGAGTTAGATTTATTCCAGAATATTTATTTCTAAGAACCTCCCCAGGTAATTCTGATTTGTAATCAGGTATGAATTTAACTAAAAACCTAACTGCTGCCTATCTTCGCCATGCTAGAGGAACTTGGCAAATTCACCTTCTATAGTTTGTATTAGGACATCAATATGAAATACTACTACAATGATGAACACTGATAATGAATAATAATAAACATATTTTTCATATTATAAATTTCCTCTAGAGATTTTTCCATCTCATCCCTTAGTTAAGAATCTGCAGACCTATTAATCTTCCAAATACAGCGATGGCACATTTCACAGGCACCAAGAAAGTATATTAGGGGCCCAAGCAAGATTGTAGTGTATGACAGAAACATGACCTAAAAAAACCACATCCCTTAAATCCCAGTCTGTGACAGACCACAGATGTCATCACATGTCCCTAACACTTAATATGGAACAAGAAGCATCCTTGTTTCCTCCATAGAATCACTTAAATCTGTCACAGTATAATTAATGGTGGCTGTGCAAATCAGTCAGCTTTAGAGTAGTGGGGTTTTTTTTCTTTTAATACAAAAAAGCTGTGGGAGACAGTGTTGTTTTTCAAAATGCCTAACAAAACCTAAACGTATGTCTCAATTGATCCCTTCTTCTGTTTTATGACTTTTCTCATTATAGCTCCATGACTGTGTGAGAACATGAGTAACCAGGCCCCAAAGCCTTTACTCATGAAAGGTAGGGATGATGGACTTGCCCTCCCACAGTAAGAAAGTAGAACATCTCAGGAGTAGAACAATGTTTCCTTCTTCAGAGATTTACATTTGTTTCTCCAGGTTAGCTAGGCTAGGCACCTACAGTCTAAAAATACTTCAGTTTAAGATTATGGATTTAGATCATTTTAAGCTGTAACAGCAAGTCAACTTGCAGTTCACCTTTCCTCCTAAGACATAGGTGGAAGCTTTATGGCTCCAATTCCAAGCCTCAAGGGTTTATCATTGCTCTTCCTATCTGGTAGCCTTGAGCTTCGATTTTTGTCCCACAGTCTCTGAGTTTGTAAAGACCGCTGTTCAGCTTCTCAGACTTTTCTGATGGTCTCACTTTAGAGTTTCCCAATGGTCTTAGAGGAATGCCTAAGTGCTGGGCTCCACGCTTTGAGTCTTTTTCTTCTTTTGAATATTGAAGAGAGAATTAGTAAAATGGAAGAAGGATCTGACGAAATCACAGAGAATGCAAACAGGAGAAAAATACTCATCGGAAATATAAAGGTTGGCTAAGATTCTTGGAGTATAGAAGAAGAGGTTCTAACGGACATCTCATTGGAGTTCTGGAAATAGAATGAATGACAGAAAGACAGTATTCAAGCAGAACATGCTAAGGACTTTCCAAATTAATGAAAGAGGTGGATCATCAGGACATCCCCAATTGGGTACATTAAAAAATCAACATCTAGATACATTGTGTTGGAGCACTGAAAAAAAA
Source organism: Miniopterus schreibersii (assembly GCF_964146895.1). Taxonomy (NCBI): domain Eukaryota; kingdom Metazoa; phylum Chordata; class Mammalia; order Chiroptera; family Miniopteridae; genus Miniopterus; species Miniopterus schreibersii. The sequence goes on along the minus strand of NC_138107.1, from coordinate 71,538,469 downwards.
TTAAAATAAAAAGAGACAAAACTTAATCAGAGCAAAAGAAAGCAAGAAGAAGAAAGAACTACTGCAAAATCAGATGTAGCACAAAATGAAATGGTAGAAATACATCCAGATTTGTCAGTAATACTAATTACTATAAATTCAACAGACTTGACAGCTAAAAGTCATATATTGCCAAATGGAATGAAAAGATACACCTAAAATATGAGTACACAAAAAGGTCAAAAGTAACAAATAATAATAGGAAAAGGTATACTGAGCCAACATCTACCAAAATAATAACAGAAAGATAGTCTACTTGCCAGTCAAGCAGTTTTTGAAGCAAAAAAGTTATCAGAGTAAAGGAGATTGCTACGTGGTGGTAAAAAATGTAATTCAACAGATACAATCATTTTGTAGTTTAGCCTCAAAGTGCCTAAGGCCATAATGGAAAAATCAACCACAAGAGTATGAGGATTTGCAAACTCCTCTCAGTAACTGGTAACTCAAGCAATGCGTTTTTTGGTAAGTACATGGAAAATTTGTGTAACATATTACCAAGCTTTACATGAAAGATAACTAACTCCGAACAAGACACAGCATCTTTCTCTCAACCACACAAGGAACAGTTGTCAAAAATGGCCCCATCCTTAGACATGATTTCATAAAATGTTTATAATTTAAACCATTTCCATTGACTTAGAAATTAGGACCAAATGGATATGTAGAAAAATCCATACCTTTGAAAATTAATTTTTAAAAGGCTCTCTAAATAACTAGTTAAAGATGAATAATAACAAATATGTTATATGTCCAAATTGTGAGATAGAACTGAAGCACACTTACTTTATGGAGAATTTATAGCTTTACATGCTTACGCTAGGAAAGAAGAAAGTGGAAAATAAATGAGCTAAGCAACTTTAGAAGTTAGAAGAACAACAAAATAAACACAAAGAAAGTCGAAGGAAGGAAACTATAAAGATAAGAGTGGAAATTAATCAAATGGAAAACAAATATACAGTAGAGAGAACCAACTAAGGCAAAAGTTCATTTTTTGAAAAAACTAATAAAATAGACATTTTTTTAGGTTCTAAGAAAAGATGAAACAGTACAAATAAACAATATCAGAAATGGAAAAGAAGACAACTGTAGATGCTGCTGAGACTAAAACAATAAAACTATGAAATATCTATTTTTAAAACACACAAAAACAGATAAAATGGAAAAGTCTTAGAAAAACTCCAACTTAACTTATTTAAGAAAAAATAAAATGCCTGAATTTTCTCTATCCGCTAAATAAATTCATCAAGGTTAGAAATTTACTCACAAAAATCCAGTTCCAGATGGTTTTAGAAGTAATTTAATTCAGAGTTAAGAAACTTTATTTCATTTTTATCCCAATTTTTCTGGAGGACAAATAAAAGCACCCTCCACCTATTTTTTTTTTTTTTTTTAAATGAAACTAGTTTAACCTTGTTACCTAAATTAGGCTTGGAAAATATTAGAAATGAAAATCATGGGATAATTTTACTTATGATTATGATGTAAATTACTAAATAAAACAGACTAAAATAATTAGATCAAGGTGAAATTGGGTTTAAGTTAAAGGTTATTGAAGGTCAATCTCTTAATTCCTCATATTAAGATATGAATGAAGACCACCTCTCCAAAGAAGCAAAAGTATTAAAGTATTAATGGTAAAAATGTAACAAAAACCTTTTGACTACACTGGTAATAGAAGGTGTCCTAGTTTGGGCCTCCTGGCAGCACACACTGAGGCAGAGATTCCAGTGAAGTGTATTTGGGAGGTGATCCCAGGAAACAGGGATGAAGCCCATAGACAAAAGGTTTAGCAAAACTATCTATCTATCATCTATCTATCTATCATCTATCTATCTGTCTATCTATCTATCATCTATCTATCATCTTCAATCATCTATCTTCTATCATCTATATCTATCATCCATCTATCTATCTATCTATCTATCTATCTATCTATCTATCTATCTATCTATCTATCTATCTTTCATCATCCATCATCTATCTTCTATCATCTATCTATCTGCTGGTATTGCATATGTTAACCATTTATACAAACTTTACGAGTAGGTAAAACAGCACTATATATTGCTTAGGGATACCTGCATATATAATAACAGTATAAAGCAACGAAAGGGAATGATGCACGTGAAGTTCAGAATAGTATTTAGCTTTGGGTTGGGTGCCTGGGAGATATCCCTGAGGAGGAGGGAACCAGGGTCTGAACTCTATTAGTGAAGTTCACTTTCCTAAGCTGGGTAGTGATATGAGTATGTTCATATTTTTCCTTATGCTTTCCAAAATAACGCTCAAACAAGCAAATAAGAAAAATACAATAAAAATGCATGTCAATATCAATGAAATAGAGAACAAAAGCATCAAAAAACAATAGAGTAATATACCAAATATAACCAAAATAATACTAAAATAGTGAGGAATACTAAAGAGTGGGGAAAAGATTTGGATATGCTATTAAATACAGAACAAATAACTACAGATAAAATAAACATGATAATAGATTTGAGAATTTATAAAGATTATACACTTAAATATTTGAAAAGTTATAGAAATATAAAATGTCAAAATTGACACTGGGGGGCATTTTTAAAAACCTGACTACATTAATAGCCATTAAAGAGATAAAGTAGTGGAAAAATATTAAGCCCTAGGGCTAGAGAGTTTCTAGGTGAGATTTACTAAACTTCTCAAGTTGTTCCAGAAAGCAGAAAAATAGCTGTTTTGCCATTTGAAATGAGATTAATATACACTAACTTCAAAATTGGGAGGAAACAAGATGGCACGTAGGTAACAGCGGCACCCGCCGCCTCCAGCAACTGCATCAAAATCACAACTAAAACACAGAACCACCATCACTCAGGGCCTCCTGAGACCTGGCTGAACAGGAGCCCCACAACCAGGGAACTGAAGCAGCACTGAGACCGGTAGGAGGGGCGGAGACGCCGGCGGATTGGGGCTGAATTGGAGACGCGGCCTCGGGCCCACACCCGGTGCCACGGGTTAAACCCGGGAGGGAATCTCGGCGGTGGGGGTTTCCCAGAGGAAGGAGGGGTCCCAGCCCCACAGCAGGCCCCCAGCCCAGGGCTCCAGGCCGGGAAGAGACGTCCCCACAACTCCAGGCTGTGAAACCAGCGGGGCCTGTCCCTGAGGGTCGCGGAGGCTGCGGGAGCCCCAGCAGCTCCTCTAAAGGGCCCGGCACGGACTCACTCGGACGCTCCCTCTGAGCCCAGCGCCGGGCAGCAGCCTGAAAGGACCCGGGACACTCGGGGGGAACTAACCTGCCTGAGATCCGGGCGAGAGGCGGAGGAGGGCTTCCTCCCGGGCAGAAGGGCTGGCGGAGGCCATGGCTCCTGTGGCGAGTCCTCCCCGCACAGCCGGCAGGCAGGCGCCATGTTTGAATCTCCAGCACCTGACTCTCACCTTTGGCCCCGCCCCGGGATTCCCGGAGGCCCCGCCCCTCCCCACCTGCAGCTCATCCAGGCCATTTCCAGGGGCTTTTCTGTGCAAGTGGCTTCTCGAGCCTCATGCTTAGGACTTTCCTAAAATCTCTCAAACAAGCAGCAGCAGGCCCCATACGGCTTGATAAGTGGCCCCAGGCCTGGCACTAGCGGCAGCTGCATTGGCTCATAGCTTGGCCTCTCCTGGGCACCTCCACACCCAGCACAAGTAGCAGCCAACTACGGTTTGCTGTGTAGCTCATGCTGGGTGGCCCTGGGCAAGGCACTGACACAGGCTGACTTTGCACCTCCCAGGAGGCCCCAGCGAAAGTGCACCTGGTGGTGAGACTCGACCACGCCGGATTACAACCCTGCTACATCCACAAGTGACACACTCAAGGGGCGCACTTGGTGAACACCAAAGCTCCACTGAAGTAAATCCTGCTCCATAGGGGCGTCTCCAGCACAGCAGCTCTTTGGCTGTAGTTGCAGCTGGGCCTCACAGCTGATTGGCAAGGGGGTTAATTCCTCCCAGTGACACCAACAGCAACCAAGGCTCAACTACAGCAGGACAGTGCAAACGGCCCACACAGGGGAGCACCTAGAAGGCCCAGCTCAGGTGACTGGGGAGGCTGAGCCACTGGACCCTACAGGACACCTACTATACAAAGCCACTCTACGGATTCCAGGACACATACCAGCTCTACCTAATACATAGAAACACCAGGAAGCAGCCAAAATGCGGAGGCAAAGAAATATGTCACAAAGGAAAGAACAGAAGAAATCTCTAGAAGAGAAACTAACTGAAATAGATCCAAGCAAGCTAACAGATACAGAGTTCAGAATTATGGTTATAAGGATGCTGAACCATATTAGTAAGAGTTTTATGAAAACAACTCAGAAAATCGATGACATAATAAAGTACCAATCAGAAATGAAGGCTACACAAACTGAAATGAAGAATAATTTACAGGGAATCAACAGTAGAGTAGAGGCTGCTGAGAATCAAATCAGCAATTTGGAACATGAGGAAACAAAAAAACACCCAACCAGAAGAGCCAAAAGAAAAAAGAATCCAGAAATATGAAGATAGTGTAAGGAGCCTCTGGGACAACTTCATGAGGCTCACCATTCGTATTATTGGGGTGCCAGAAGGGGAAGAAAGAGAGTAAGAAATTGAAAACCTATTTGAAAAAATAATGACAGAAAACTTCCTCTACCTGGGGAAAGAAATAGACTTACAAGTCCAGGAAGCACAGAGGATCCCAAACAAGAGGAACCCAAAGAGGCCCACAGCAAGACACATCATAAATAAAATGCCAAAGGTTAAAGACAAAGAGAAAATCTTAAAAGCAGCAAGAGAAAAGCAATTAGTTACCTACAAGGGAGCACCCAGACGACCGTCAGCTGATTTCTCAACAGAAACTGCAGGCCAGAAGGGAGTGGCAAGAAATATTCAAAGTGATGAAAAACATGGAACTACAACCAAGATTGCTCTACCCAGCAAAGCTATCATTTAGAATTGAAGGTCAGATAAAGAGCTTCACAGATAAGAAAAAGCTAAAGGAATTCATCACCACCAGACCAGCACTACAGGGAATGTTGAAGGGTCTTCTTTAAGAAGAAGCTAATGAACAAAAGAATCTGGCTAACTAAATAGATCCAGAGACATTGACACATGTAACAGATAATCATATTTCAGAGGAAAGAGGGAAGGGGGGTGGAGGGTGGGAAGAGATTAACCAAAGAAGTTATGTGCATATATGCATAGCCCATGGATATAGTCAATAACAGGGTAAAGGCCTGGGGAGGGGGTGGGAGTGAGGTGGAGGGGGTCAATTGGGGGGAAAAATGGGACAACTGTAATACTTTCAACAATAAAGATACATTTTTAAAAAATACAAAAAAAAATTTGAATTAGAGGGATAGTGTAATAAAGGTAAATTATGGGCCTATAAACTTATGAATATAGATATAAACCTGCTGATTAAAGTACTAGGTAACCAAGTTCATGAAAGTTCTTAAAACAATACATTATAATGAAGTAGGAGTTGTCATTGGAATGCAAGAATTTAATAGCAGCAAATCTATAAGTTGCTCGTCCATCAATTGATTACATTAAAATTAAAAATCACTTTATGTTAAAAGATAGGGAGTCACAGAGGAGAAAATATTGTATAGAGTAGACAAAGGATTATTATCTAGACAATTATAATGATAAAGGAAAAAATATTGAAATAGAAAAACAGTAAATACTAATATGCACCAACAAATGACAGAATAGCATTTGTGAGTGGCTAATATATAAAAAAAAAATCAACCTCATTTGTATTTAGGAAAATGGAAATAAAAAAACAATGAACTATCATTTTCCAGTTATCACACTGACAAAAATTTTTTAATTTTTATAGTTTTAGTGTGGGTGAAGATATAGAGAAAACAGTATTGCCATGTGCTGTGGTGGTAGTATACATTTATGAAGCCACTTTGGAGAACAATTTGGCAATTTATGGTAGAATTGAAAATATTCATGCCATACAAACCAGCTATTTTACTTGAAGTTTATTTTCTAGAAAAACATATCTGTGTGCAACGCAATATGCAGAAAAATGCACATTGCAGCCTTGGTTGTAATAGGGAAAACAGAAAATATCAAAGAGTGGTGTTAATAATTAAAATGTGTTGAATTCAGACAACTTATTTAGCAATTAAAATAAATGACATTGATCTATACATATCAATGTGACTGGAACTCAAAACAAAATGTTAAATAACAAACAAAGCAATTAGTCAAATTATGGTAGGTATGTTATCTGTTTGATGAAGTAAATCACAAGCATGAAATTCTAGAATGCAGTAAAAGTCATGATCCTGGACACTTTCTGGCAGAGGAGATTGGGAGGTGGGATGGTGATTGCGGTCAAAGGAACCTTTAATTTTATCTATAATTCTTCAACATTATTTCTTTCCCTTCTCTTTGGCTTTTCTCTGCTACTCCCACTCTTTTCTTCTCCCTTCTCCCTTTTTGCTTCCTTCCCTCTTGTTTTCCTTCTTCCCCTTTCTCAAATCCTTTGGGAGATATAAATACAATTTTAATTTTTATTTATTAATAGTTAAATTTCTCTGTCTTAGATCCCCTGTGAAAAAAAGTATGAGCAAATTAAGTAATTCAATTTATCATGAATATATGTGTTCCTTTTCCAAACAGATGTAGAATTTTTTGGAGGAAAGAATCGTATCTTTGATGTCTTACAATTTCCCACAGTGCACATAGTGTGATACCTTGCAAATGATACGTTACAAATGCTGACATTCAGCAACCACAAAAAATTCTATTTAATTGCTTTAGTAATAAAACATATGAGTCTTAAATTAATACTTCCCTAGATGATACTTCATAAAAAATGTGTGATCTATTTATAAATGTTCCTATCAGGCATTACTTTAATATTTTATTCTTCTAGGGTTTAAATTTGTATTTTTATTTCTAAGATAATCTTTCATTATCCTGGATGTGGGCTTTAGGACACTATACTGCAGGTAAAAATTATAATAACAATAAATGTTATATTATATTCTGGCCCTGCATTTGAGGTAAAGAAGCAGTGTCAAAAATCTAAATAATGCTTTTTATTACTCTGTTTAAATGCTATTGTTTAAATACTTAACTGTATAAATATGTGGTCAGAGCTAAGATAGATACTGTTTTTAGACACTTCATTTGAATAATGTTCTTTATCTTGTTACATTTCACTCCATATTAGTAGAAGGTGAATTACCAAGAAACTGGGTTGAATATACAAATCTATTAGAGAAAGACAAACATCACATGATCTCGCTTATATGTGGGATCTAAAGAACTTAATAAACTGATGAACAAAATAGATTCAGTGACATGGAAGCAGGGATCAGATTGACAAATCTCAGAGGGAAGGTGGGGGTGGGTGGGGAGATATTAACTAAATAATTTATATGCATATATGCATAACCCAAGGGCACAGATAATAGTGTGGTGAAGGCCTGGGGAGTGGGTGTGGCATGGAAGGGGGTCAATGGGGAAAAAAGAGGACATCTGTAATATTTTGAACAATAAAAATAAATAAATAAAAATAAGTGAGTGAAAAATGTAACCTGTGTATGAACTAATTTAATAGCTAAAAAAGTAGCTGTATATGAGTTATAGGCCTAAAAATCTTCAATGTGCTTCTATGCTTGTATTTTTAAATCAAGTAGAAACCATTAAAATTTGCCAAGATTGAAAATTCTGAGTTTTGTAAGTCTTAGACATTTGGATGTTTTTCTCGCCATATCTGAGTCATGCTAGTTCACATGTCCAAGTCTGAAATGACTTTGAATTACTGATTTTCCCTCACTCTTTTTCAGATTTTAGTTTAGTCCAAATTGGCTTGAATACAACTTGGTGCAGCTGAAAAATAGGCTTAAAAATAAACTCTACAGAGATAAATATTTTTCACCTTCAATAATTTTTTTAAGCAGCTGGAATTTAAAGTTTGAGGTTTGACTATTTTTTTTTTTTTAAATTTTGAGTTTGGATACCCAAGTTTTGACATTAAACTCCTATATATAGTCTCTATTTTCTTTCATGAAGTCTATAATCAAAAGAAAGAAAACCCATAATAAATGTTAAAAAAATATTTCAATAAAAAATGACCTAAAAGTTTTCAACAAATATGCATTCTAAGAGAGTAAAGATAACATTACCCTTAAATAATAAGAAAAAGACCTGTGACAGGTGATTTCAACACCTTTTATGGACATATGAAGAGCTGTCATTTTGATGAACAGTATGCCTTAATAGCAAGGCCTCTTATTGCAGCATCAAAAATCAAGTTGTGGCAGTGGAGACATCACTGAATACTGCCTGAATAGTAAAAGCTGTTAATATCTTATTAATGCAATTTCACTGCAAACAACTTTTAAATTTCTGTGGACCAATAATTCTGAAAGGGTTTGGAGGGGTAAATCTTGTTTGGGGTCTGTCATGCAGTTGCTGCGAAATATCTGCTGGGGACACAGTTGTGTGAAAGTTCAGTTTGGCTGCATGTCCAAGATGCCCCACTCACATAGCTGGCAACCAATGCATCTGTTCACCGGGTGGGCATCTGGGGCTTTTGACTGAGTGCCTACATATGCCTTTCCAGCATGGGGGCTGTAGGATAGTCAGACTTATTTGGTAGTGTCTGGTTTCTTCCACAGAGTGTCCCAAGAGGACAATACAGAAGCTATATGGCCTTTTCTGACTTAGCTATGGAGGTGACATCACTATATCTTACTCTGTTGACTGGAACAACCATAATTCTTTCTGGTTTCAGGGCAATGGGACATAGACCCCACCTTTTGATAGAAGGAATGTCAAGGAATTTGGGGACTATATATTAAATCTACCACACTGAGCACACAGGTATCAACAAATTACCCCAGCAGTCTGTTTATTTACTAATTTGACAGCAGAATAAACCACTCACTTGAACAAGGCCCTTCATGCCAGCTTAATTAAATTATTCCTGCAGTTGTTCCAAATGCGGTCAGTATAGCATCCATCTTTCCTTCTAACCATGGGACTGCTGAAAAAGCTGGCTGCAAAATATGAGACTTAACATTTTGGCAAAAGAAAGCAGGGCTCTCAACAAGGCATATCTAGTGACAAAAACAATTTTCAGAGCTTTATAGACATGTGGTTTACCCAATATTTTTTTCTTAGTTTATTGAATAACCGCAAGGGCTACACCTAGACTCGGCCAGCTTTTCTCAGGCAGTGATGATGGGCTTTCAGGCGGCTCCTGCAGGATAACGTCTTGGCTTGCCTAGGAGGTAACAGTTCTATATGTGTTTTACAAAGATAAGCAGCTAAATCAGAAAAACACGGATTCGAGTTTTTCTTGTTGGGAAAATGACTGGAGTCCACCATAAAGAGCTATCTGTGTAACATATCAAGACTGTCACTAAATCCAGGGGTGACACTTGAGAAGCTTACATGGGAAATAGTGGTTTTCAACCTGAGTGGGAAAAGGTTTTGCAATTTTTGCAGCAACTTTACTGTGCTTTCTCATTAGGGTGGTTGGCACCACTGTTGCTTAGATTGGCATAGTGCCTTCACATACAGGATAGAATTGCAGAACATCCAGAGTATTAAATTATTAAGTTAATGTAATATCAGAAAGGAATTTGAAGTGCTGAAAATTATTTCACTTAAGATAAAGATAAAAAGAAATCAGAGTCCCCTCATCATTAATCCTCCCATACTCTTATCTCTCTCCAGGTCAGGCTTGTCCTTTCCTGGTGGTCTGGTGACTTACCCCTCCTCTGCCTGCTGGCTCTGCTCCCATTTATCTTCACTGAAATACTGGATGTCCTAATTCTTCCCCACGTTGTTGAGCTTTCTATAGTGTGCTCCCTTTGCCTTCTCAACTGAACAGAAACATTAATTTGCTCTGCTGACTCTCCCTTCCTCAAACCCATCAGGAGGGGAGACTGTATGTCCCCCTCTTTCCCAACCCTGGGGTTAGAAGATTGACCCAAATTTCTTCTAGCTCTCTTACTTGATTTCTCTGTGGCATTGACAAAAATATTTAATTTCTCCTTCTTGAAACTCTGTTCTCTTGGCTCTCAATGCATTATTCTTTTTGATTATACACTTTTTCTTCACAGACTTTATGGGTCCCTTGCCTTTGTTCTGCCCTGCTGGGGGTGTTCGGTACACTCCTGGATTTTTCCCTGTCTAAAATAATGTCCACAATCTCCATCTTCCTACATCTCTTCACCCCTTACATCCCCCCCTCCACTTACATTTTTCTGTTATCCTTAGTTTAGTTACTGGTATAGCATTCCACTTGCTCACCAGGCTGAAAACTTCAGGGCCAACCTTCACCCCAAGGTTTAGTTAGTGACCACTTATGGTAGATGCTACCTTTAAATATTTCATGATTCAAATTGTATCACCCAATGACTGCCACAGTTGTAGTTAAGACACTGCCTTCTCTGATCTGATCTCAGGAGTCTCCTTCTTGATTTCACCCCCTTCAGGCTCTTGCACCACCAACCCACTCTCCATATTGAAGACAGAGTGAGTTTTCTACTACATAGGGAGGACTGTGCGATTTTCCTTTTCAGAGTCCCTGTTAGTTCTCTGCTTTCTGCAGGATTAAATCCATCACACAAGTCTAGCTTTCCCGTTTCATACCCTGCTTTTTCTTCCCAGCTTAATGAGACAGCTCTCCACAACTTTAAGACAGAACACGGCATGCTCCTTCACACTGCCTGTGTGCATATACTCACCATATCTGGAATATTTCCCATCTTTCTTCCTCTGAGGATCAATCCTTTTTAAAACATGGTTCAAACATTATCCTTTTCATTGAGCTTTTTCTACTCTAGAACCCACATGGGACAGGAAATAGAAATAGAGGCAGAGAAGAGAAGAACTCCCCCCCCCCCAAAAAAAAAAAAAGAAAATGCAGTACTTGGATTGAGCTCAAGGCAGGAACACTCTAATGTTGATATCCATGGGCATATACGCAATAAGGGTTAGAAAAGAATTGCACTCCACATATAATAATTTGTGGAATGTGACATCCCATATTGTACCCAATGAGAGCTAGACAAAAATGAATACAATAAGATACTCAATAATTTATATTTTTTCAAGCTGACGTTATTTCTCACTATGTTAAAAAGAAAATCTTATGAATTTGTTTTTACCTCTTTAGTGTGTTTTACTGCGTTATTCATAACTCAGTCAAACCCTTGGAAGCCAGGGTGGGGCAAAGGTAGGTTTACAGTTGTTCATATGGAAAATAATACAATAATTAATAACTAATTATACAAGAATAAACTGTTTCTCGTACTCACAACTATAAACCTACGTTTGCCACAGCCTGTATTTATTCTGGTGTGCTTCGGAAATTAAAAACTTAAAAGAAGTTTCAAAACTTTTTCAAGCTTTAAAGTTTTGGGGTAACTTGTATTAATGTTGACTCAACTAAATTTGAGATTTATGTGACATTGCTTTGTATTAAATCTACAAAGTTCCAAGCGGGTCAACGTTAAAAAAAATTAGACTATGAAAGCATTAAAACATTGGTGAAAATTTTAAAAAAAGATATGCAAAGTAAAGATGATACTTGAAGGCAAAGCAGTAACATTTGTTATGTCGGACAGACTATAGTTTTTTATAGGATACCTCCAAAATAGGTCAAGAACTTCTGGAATTTTAGAGAGGAGTTTTGAGAATATTCTAGGCCCAACTCCTAGTTGTAAAGTGAGCAAGTGGGACAAAGAAAGGTGCTTAACTACAGTCAAGGACAAAGCAGAATCAGAGCCAGTAACCATGGCCCAACACATTTCCAAGTCCTTGATTTCTTTTAATTTTCACTATTGTCCGTAAAATAAAATGAGTGTTCAATTATCAATGAAGGAGCAAAACCACCTAGCTGATGACCTCAGAGTATTGGCAGCTAGTGGGCTTTGTTAAGGAAGGAGGGATTCACTTACATTGGGTCTCTATCGCTTTCCCTAGAATGGGCCCCCTGAGGTCTAACACTGTAGAGTTAGAGGCATAAAATGTGATAAATACCTTGAAAGTATAGTTTGGGCCTCTAACATGAGGAATTACAAGAAACATAACTTAGAGGCAATTAGGAAGGATGTGCTTATCTTAGGTTTTCCCAGATTATATATAACCTTGCATTCTAGTATAAAACTGCCAAAGCCAGTAATAGCTTGGTTTATTTTGGGGGGTAGGGAGGGCCAACATTCAGACAAGTCAATTAAGGAAGAAATTCTTGCTTAAGAATTATCTTTATGACTCGTAATTGTAAACTGTTCTCCATTTTCTATTTTTTAAATAAAAATTATTATTCATGGACTAGTCACTCCTTTTTGTGCTGCAGCTTTAAGTTTTACTCCAAAGGAGAGAAGGATCTGCTTTAACTCAGAAGGTTTTTGAAGATTTCCAGAACCGGGGTCCTTGCCTTTCTCCCACTAGTACTTATCCAAAGCGGAGGTATCCGGCCCAGGGCTTTCGGAGAGAAAGCCCTTTGATTGTCCTGCATTTGGCCAGCTTCCAGCTTTGCTGCATGATGATTGAGTGTGCTTTTACCCAAAAAAGTTCTGAAACGCTTAAATTATTCCTGAAAAACAGAAAGTGTTATCAGGCTTTATACACAATTGAGAGCTCAGAGAACGACCAGCGTTTCCCACCTCTAGATGGACGCCTCTACAAAGAGACCAATGGCCAAGTGCGCGGAGGAGGTGCGGGTCAGAAACGGGTGCCGCCCGCAGCACCATGCCCTCGCCAGGCACATTGCACACCTTTATTTAGTGTCATTTCCTGCCCTTTCCTCTGACCTTTGCAAAGGTCCAGATATTTATTTCAATTTTCAATAAACCAAACCTGGGGTTTTATACTTTCCTTAGGCACATTTGGTTTTACTGTCCACTTTTTTCAAAACAAGACACTCACTCTGATAAACACCAGGAAAAATTAGCAGAGTGAAAGAAGGGAAGTTCAGGTGCAAAGTAGAGGACAGGGCAAAAGAGGCTCTTTCAGTTGAGGAGGTGATAAAAGTTACGTTCTTACATTTCTTTGAAGCATATAGTACTGTATAGGTTACTAAGTAAATCATAAGGTGTTATCTATTATAATAGGTATTTTCTTATGGTAAAGAACTGAAAACTATATTCCTATATTGTCTAATCTGTTCAATGAGATCATTTCCTTGTAGCTGTCTTGACTCTTATCTCTGACTCAGTCCAACCCTCATACTGAAGCTTTTCTTTGTAGGACTCTCACATTCTGGACCCAGCTATGAAGAGAACCTTCCCCACTTCTAAATGGACACTCAGGTTCTTAGCTTCCACTAAACTACTCAGCCATATTCAGGCAGACGAAACACCTGGACAGCCCCAGCCTGAGTTTGCTTGGAATCGGATTGATCAGTGCTGACAAACCGCAGCTGCTTTAGTGGTTCCTCATGGAGGTGGTAGCTAAACCTCACTGGACTCATCCACCCTTTGTATTAGCCTTTTTGCCCCCCTTCGGTATTGGTCCAGAGTCAGTAAGAGTCATTTAATCATTAACCTATTGGTCTACTATGCACTAGCTACTAAGGGATATAAATTGAATGTGATGGGTGTTCTCCTGCTCTTTGGAGCTTAAGGTCTGCTGGGGAATGCAGATAAGCAAACAGGCATCTTCACCTCTCTACGTGCTGGGAAAGAGGTAGAGCAATGGGTTAGGTAGTCACCAGGGGACGATGCCCAATCCAGCTGTGGTGATCAGGGAAGGCTCCCCAGAGAACGTGACGTGTAAGTAGAGAGCTATGGGATGAGTTGGATTAAGCCAAGCAAAACCCAGAGAAAGTGCTTCAGGCAGAGAAAACAACAGGGATAAAAGTCTAGAGAAGGGAGGGCATGCTGTGTCTCGGGAGAGAAAAGTAATTTAACATTGGTGAATTATAGAATCTGTTTTGTAAGGGATAGTGAACTTGGGAGGCAGGGTGGGGAACAGTCGCGGCCGGGGAGGGCTTTGGGCAGCACAAGAATCAGTATGGACTTTACCTGAAGGGTGTTGAGAAGGCCCTGGAAGAGTGTCATGGTTGAATTTGTGTTTGTAAAAGGATCATGCTGGCTAAAAGATGGGGAATGGCCCGATGGGGCACAGTCAGGAGGCTGCTGCATTAGCCCGGGCAAGAGGACTCAGAGGCCTGTCCTGATTTAGTTGTGTGGAGGGTGTAGAGAAGTGAGCAGACAAGGGAGAGGTTCAGGACTTGAGGACTGATGAGATACAGGGAGTGAGGGAGTGGAAGGAGGCATACAGGATACCGAGGTTTCTGGATTGAACAACTGAATGAACTATGATGCCTTTTTCTGAGAAAGAAAAGGAGGAGCGTTTGGTTCTCCTAGTTCCCTATGATCAGTCGTAATTTCTTAACAATTCTTCTCACCCTAACTGGCCTTACCTTTCCTCCATTTCCCTATGTTTCTGTAGGCTGTGGTCAACCTCAGCTTACATAGCTCCTGGCTTTGTTCCATTTTAGAGGCGCTTAATTTTTCTCACATGGACAACCTGGCCTCATAAAGTTCATGCGTTTGAACCTACACTCTTCTCTGTCAGAAATGTCTTCCATGCTTCACTTCTCAGGCAAACTTTGCCAATCTGTGTAAGCCCACGTCAGCTGTGACCACCTCAGTGAAGCCATTCCGAGCTCCCGGAGGTGGCCTCTGCGGATCCGCCCTGTTCCTCCACGTCTCTGTTCGTGTGTCCCTAACAGGACTTGCTCCCCAGTGCGTTGTCTGTTCCCTCCCTCTTCCCCTTCCCACCATCCCATCACCTCACACAGGATTATTGTCGGCTCCCAGAGGACAATGAATTGTATCTCTTACTCATATTTCTATGACTATCATCAAATAGAGGGAATTGCAATATTACTGTTCAATAAGAGTTGAATGTTGAAATATGAACAAAATGTACATATGCTTTTCTTTACAAATTGCTTCCAAGGTCCATTTCCTTCAAAAAAATGTTCTCAGCAAATCCTACTCATTAGCCAATTTGCCAATACATAGTTGAGCCCTTCTGGTAATAATTGTCTTTTTATATGATAAGCTGACTCTATGGCATTCTTAAGTTTGAAACACTAAGTTCCCTCAGAACAGACTCGTATGTATGTACAATATTGACTGCAATTTTCTAATCTATCACCAAAGGCTTTAGAAACATGGGGTTAGTTATGATGTCTTAGACAAATTAAACCTTTCTAAATCTTGGTTTCTTCAGATAAAAATGGTAATAATCCCTATCCCATTTAATTTGCTGCAAGAATTAATTGAGCAAATGCATTTAGAGCCCTTAGCGTAGTACCTGGAGCAGTAAAAATGCTCAGTAAATGCCATCTATTCTTAATCTCTGCTCTCCCTATAATTATTTAAACTTTGTATATTTCTATAACTTATGATTTTTTTAAAAAAATTTCTAACAGACTGATGATTGTGTGTGTGTGTATGTATGTGTGTGCATATGTGGATGTGCATGTGTCCATTTAACAGATGCTGCTAAATCCATTTTTTTAAAAAGCAGTGCATATTAAATACATTACATTTGTCAAGAGAGCTCTCACGGTCTGTACATTTCCCTTTAGCAATAATCTTGTGAAATCTCTTGTTTTGCAGCTAATTTGTCACTTGTTTTTTGCTTCATATATTTCTTCTTGTTCCAGGGGGAATCATATCTTCTATTTCTTTGGATTCTTAAGTGCCAAGTACTATGTTTTGTTGCTTGTTAGGCCTTCAGTAAATATCAGAACAATTCTAGCCTTGCTCCCTTGACCTGGAAATATGGGAGAAACGGTTCAATTTCTTCAGTTGTGTTCAAAGAGCCATAAGCCTCTAGAGAAAGAGGTCAAGAATGATTATTTCCCATCAGTGCAGAAAGCTTTAAGAATCCTCTTGGTTGTTTCTCTGAAGACAAAGGGAGTTCTTTTTCCTTTCCAGTGTTCTCTGTGCAGCACTGAAAGTGGATTCTTGGGGAACTAAGGGAAGTGGAAGCTGATCTGAGGCTCCTACACTAACCCGTATGGCTGTAGATTCAGAGACCAAGCATGTGTGGATTCAGAAATCACAAAATGCTTCCCTTCCTTCCTTCCTTCCTTCCTTCCTTCCTTCCTTCCTTCCTTCCTTCCTTCCTTCCTTCCTTCTTTCCTTCTTTTTTCTATACATTTTTCTCCTTAGGAATGTTTTTACTGATATTTAGAAAATGATTCATGCTTATTACAAAAATTTTAAGCAGTGTAATGAAAGAATATTTTATTTCTTTTGCGTTGTTTTCCTGAATTTCGTTAGGATCACCCTTTCAGAACTAGAATGTGATACCTTATGTTTATGGTTCCTGCATGCAAAATCAGTGATGGCATTTCTACCAGATGGTGGTTCAGACTGGTTTCAGAGGCTTCTCCATGCCACAGGGTTACCTGTGCAGGATCTTCAAGGTACCCTGCAGAGATCTTCACAGTAAGATTTTGTTATCTCAAGATCTCTCTTGCCCTTTATTGAAAGAAATTTACCCAGATGTGAGATGACGGAGCTGTGACATTTACTGATCCATTGGTCTCATTCTTTCTCCCTCTCAGCCCCATGTGTGTCCCTGAGGCTGTATATAGGAAGACATCCCTAGAAAAGCAGAAGTCATCATTTCAGGTTACGTGCGTGGATGTGGTCCCCTGATTCTTAAGCCATCTTGAAAGAGCTACTTCTAGGAAAGCACAGAGTTATGTACCTGCATACATTCTGTTTTTCCTTTACTTTTAAAATATACATACATATCCTGATTCAAAGAAACAGCTCTCTTAAGTTTAATTAAACAAGATACCCACATGACCCTTAGAATTTGGATCTCAAAGTATCGTTCATCTTTTCTTAGTATGGATTATGTTGCCACTTAGGTTTACCAAAAGTATCATAGGAACCCCTACTTTCGGAGAGTAGAGGGAACTTGTACATTGCAAAGAAGTACCATTGGGCAGGTACAGTGTAGGATGAGTCCTCAGGAGAAGGCCATGCTGCCCTAAAGGTGCAGATATTATTTTATAAGCTGCAAAGCTTAGTGAATGTAATATTAATAAAATTATTAGAAGATTAATTTAGGGACATTAAGCGATTAAACTCAGATATTCATCTGACACATTTTACTGATACAGTCCTATTGTCATTAGGAAATTGAGGAAATTCAACTTAGAATAAGTCTGTCACAGAATTTGGCTTATAGTATATGTTTACTAAACATTGTCTGAATTGATAAATAAATGACTGAATGTATTGGCACCACCCTATATGTCTCTCTTAAGATATCTGTCAACTTATTACAAGATTTCCTACATGTTTTCCACAGTGACTCCTTTAGTTTCTTTAGCTTTGAAAGTTAGATTAAAATGTATGTGCTTCTGGGGAAAGTTATAATAACCATTACATTTCATTATTATTATTATTATTATTATTATTATTATTTTACAGCAACTAATGATCAATGGCATTAAATCCTATGAGACCCAAAGTCAAGCAAACATATTTTGAAAATAATTAACCTTAATCACTAATATTTTAAGAGCTTTAAATTTTATTCTAAAAAATGGCAAAATTTTTAAATGATTCACCAGCTTCACAGATTTAAAAAAAAAGAAGTTTGGAAACTTCCCTAGGTTTCACATAGAAAATCGGTGGTAGATGAAAGCTAGAGGCCCAGGAATTTATTTCTTCACCGTGCTTCGCCAATTGGAGACAGGCCGTCTGCAGACTATATTTTCTTTTTTAATGGCTATAAAGTGAATGAACTCAAAGAACAGTCTGGGGTCTTGCTGAGATTGATATGAAAAAGGACAGGGGAAGAAAAGATTCCTCATTAATGGATTTATATTCTAGTGATAGGGCCAGGGGGTGGAAAGGTCATTTTGGAAAGTAAAGTGAAATATAGAGCATGCAGAAAAATTATCTTGTTATCTGACTTAGAGACATGAGGCTGCACGCTATCCTCTGTTCGTTTATTTTTTTCTCCTAGTTTCCCTTTTATTTTTAGATAAATGTGAGTCAGACAGATGAGACAAGAGTCATTTTTAGAAACTCTTTTTCTTTGCAAGCTTTTGGGAACATGGTTTTGCTTTCTTTATGGTCTGATTGGAAGTCCTATTTGATTGTAAAAAAAAGAACATGTAGAAGTAGGCATTAAGTCAGAATTTGGGGAAACAGCTAAAATAACTTATTAAGAGTTGAGTATATTAGGGCATGCTTAGACAAAATTTAAAACTTTATTTGAAAATTAAAATTGAAGTTCTCTCCAGATAGTCAAGAAACGGGAAGACTGTAACTCTGAAAGGCTTTCTTAGTTCCACAAGGAGAGTGTGATTAGAACTATTTTGGTGACTACTGTTAGTGACAAGTCTCTTATATATAAACAACTTCATTTAATTTTCAACAATTACTTGTCCAGGAATGTTTTATTTAAAAAAATATGTGGATGATTCTTTGCTGAAGTCTACTGATGATATTCTGAATAAAATCCACACCCAGGGCAGAGATGAAGATTCGGATCAGTGGGTGTATCTGCTTCTGCACCAAGAAGGATGCAGTCTTGCTCAGGGAGCTGGTCACCGTGTCTATGAGGTTGTTGATCAGTACATTGTGGCTGCCCATCAAGGTGATAGAAATGTTGGCTGGGTCCCTGGTGCATTCTCCCTGGACCATGGTGGGGATGCCAGACTGGGCATTGGTTTCAATTTTACCACCAGTCAGGAGGGCCTTCCAGAAGGAAGCCTTCAGGTTGACCACTTTGCCAACGAGAGGTGGGATCAGGCCTTTGCCATCAGGGGTCAGTTCAGCTTTGACATCCAGGATGTGGAAATTACTGATTTCAACCTCAAAGCCTTGTCCTTAAGTGGAAGGATATTAGAAAGGGCATCGTTCAGCTTCCTGGACCTTTCGTTTGGCCAGTTGCCCACCCTTGGATTCCTGCAGAGGGCAGATGAGGAGGACTGCTGTGATGCCCTCAGCTGATTAAGTCCCAGTTGTAGTATCTCCCTCTGGGAAGACGCTGCCATCATCCAATTGGAGTGAAAGCCCGAGCCCAGCCAGGAGGACTCCTCTCAGCTACCCCTTGCCTTCACAGTCGAGACAGTGGTCTCTATGCTGGTCACCCTCCACCCCCAGCAATAAAGGCCACTTCTGCATTTAAAAAAAAAAAAAAGTAGATGAGAATCTTTAGGCCCTAATAGTCCACAAACTCAGTTACAGAGTAGTAGAGGCCAGGATTCAAATCAAGTTTTCTCTGGCTCCACCCCTCCAGTCTTACCCCTACCTGATGAAAGTTCTCCTGTGATGTCTGCTATCTTCAAGCATTGGGGACACAGATGAGTAAAGCGCCCTGGGTCCCAGAAACCTCACACCCAGGCACACACAGATAGTAAGATACAGCTTGTGGATCAGTTATATCAAGTATGTACGAGGACAGACTCAGCACAAAGGAGAAAATGGTCAGCTCTGCTGGGGGTTGAGCTGGAGCAGGTCAGCCAAGATTTTATGGAGGAAAAAAAGCCCATTGAGCTGGGTCCATGTTGACAAGGCACAGGAGGCCTTCTGAGATGGAGGGGAAATCTAGAGAAAATGTCCTGAAACAATGGCATAGAAGATGTGTTTTTAGTATTGCCAGATGAAATGCAGAACACCCAATTAAATTAGAACTTCAGGTAAACAACAAAAAAATGTGTTAGTATAAGTATAGCCTATGCAATCTTTGGAACATATTTATATTAACACATTCTTTGTTATTTATCTGAAATTCCAATTTGACTGGGCATTCTGTAAGTTTGTTTGCTAAATTTGGCCATGCTATGCTCTTGGACATCGCTGGAGTATAGTGTGGAAGGCTGGGAGCACCGGAGGGGTGCTGAGAGAGTTAAGTTGAGGCTTAAAGGCAGAGAATCTGGACTTTGCCATCCCTGGGATAAACTCAGTTAAAACCAAGATTCCCCTACTAATGAATATCTGTTTATCCTATGACTGGGGTGATTTATGCCACTTAGTTAAAAACAACAAACATCTGAACAAAGCATTGTCTCTAATAAGAGAACTTTTCTGTTCAAAGAGTCATATAGTAAAATGACTTCCAACAAACTTTCAAATAAACTACCAGTACCTGATTATTCTTTTCTGCAAAAAATGAAAAGAAAAAATGAGGAAATGTTTGGGTTAGAGAGGAGAGAATGAAATAAAACCAGCAGGGTACATTTATATCACATATGGTACATATGTGTTTTCTGTTTAATTTTTAAGTGGGGGAAAAAGATGGGAGGAATTGTATTATCCCCATGCAAATCCTATCTAAGCTAAACCAAAGATATTCTTTGATTCAGTAGCCTGGAATTCTTCCCAGAGTCACACAAGAAGGCGTATCCCCTGAGGACAGTTGGAAATTACCCTGTGGAAGGCAGGTTGCATTTTATATTTATTTAAATTTTTAATGGTAATAGATCATTTAAAAGCTAGTCTGATACTGTACTTCTGTTTAACAGTGTCCAGTGTATCTTTGACATTGGATAATCTACCATATCTTCTACATTCATTGCATTCACTGAAAGGCATCTAAACATTTCAAAATAACATTTAGAAAATAAAATGGTTGGTGAGAGCAGTGACTGCATACCAATTTAAACTTTTCTCTCCCTCCTCATTAAATATGTGACTGTGTCTTTTATTTACATTTCTCCTTGCTCCAGGAAGGATTTAAGGCAGCTCATAAATATGTGCGAGACCTATCACTCCTACACATGTGGCTGCTCAAGCATTTCGGTGATTGTACATTTCAAAGTTAAATGCTAAGGCTTCTTTCTCTATGATTAGTGTGTGTGCCTCTGGGGGAAGTTATGCTAATCATTACATTTTACCAACAATATTATTTTATTTTTATTATTTCATAGTGTCTATTGAACAATGGCATAAATCCCATGAGAACCATAGTTAAGCAAGCATGTTTTGAAAACTGTTCAATATAAAAATTCTATTTGATTTGGAGAATTTGTGTTGGTTTCACTTTTACTTAATAGGGATTTCCCTGCCCTTGCTTAAGCCCGTCTTCACTTTACGTGAGGTTAAGGAAAGACAAAAACCTAACTGTGGTAAACACAATCTGAGTTTCATCATCAACACGTTCATGTAAAGACCAGATAAATAACCAGAAGTAGATGTTGGTCATAATGAGTGACTTTAATTCACTGTGTTTCCTGGATTATTTTTACTTTCTTAGGGGTGATATTCTTGCTTTTAAATAAAATGCTATTAGTAATCATGGATGGGAGTTGATACAAAGTTAGTCCCTTTTTAAATCTTGGTCTATTTGACATCTTACCTTACCTGGGAAGGGATTTAAACTTCTGCAAGAATGGTTTAGGGGCCAGAGTTTACCGTACTGGAATGGGTTGCCTTCCTGATGTTGTTTTCAATAGTTTGGTAGGCATCTCGTCAAGAGAGCTGGGGTTTTACTGAATCTGGTGGTGACACCGAGCTTCAAATGAGCTTGACCAGCTGGACAAATGGCTGAATCTCACAGAATAAAGTTTAATAGGAATAAGCAATAAATACATAGTTCTGTACCTGGGTTCAAAAAACCAACTGGAAAGATGGTTCATATTAAAAATTCTGGGAAACAATGGCCTAGGGCTTTTAAGTAATAGTAAGTTCAGTATCAGTCAACTGAGTGGTGGGGCTGCCATAAGCCTGATAGGATTTAGGTCAGTTTTGAAGAAAACTTTCTAGACTAAGGAGGATGTGTTAACCCTGTTCCACAGTTGTCAAAACATTTTTTTAAATCCCAAGTTTATGTAGGCACCACACTTTAAGAGAACATGCTTTTATTTATTTATTTTAAAATTTTTATTATGTATTGGTTTAGGACGTGCAGTTTAGAGCTTAGACAATCATGTACTTTGCGTTCCCTTCCATATTTCCAGTACCCCAACTGGCACCGTACATAGTTATCACATATTATTGACTATATTTCCTATGCTGTGTTTTACATTCCCGTAACTATTTTGTTCTACCAATTTGTACTTCTTAGTTCCCTCACCTCTTTCACTGTGTCCCAAAGCCCCACCTCCTACCCTCCAGAAAGAGAGAGAGAGAGAGAGCATGCTTTTAAAAAGATGTACTTGGTGAGGGGATAGATGTAAAACCATGTCACCAAAAAAAAAAAAAGCTACAGGAACACAAAGATGTTTTATCTAGAGAAAAAAGAGCTTTATTGTTAAAGAGGAAAAAGTTTATTCTCTCTGCTATCAAATGTATAGGAGGACCGATAATTAGAAGTTTCCATATAAAGATGAATTACTTACAGTCAATCTTGGGTAGGTAGAGTGGGCTGTCTTAGGGATCCAGCATCTCTTACCTGTCGGAGAGGCTGGAGAGAGATGATTTACACATTGGATTTAGATCTAGACCTTTGTAGTTAGTCCCTTCTTAATCTGGTTTTCTACAATTCTAAGGATGTTTAGAATATTTACATATGTTTTTCTGGGTATATTTGCCTTCCACAACAATCAGCTATTTTAGGAAATATAGTGACATTCCCAAATATAAAACAAAAACACCAAACTAGGCTTTGTTATTTTTTAGAAATTACTTTCATTGTTTTTTTTTTTTTGAGAGGGAGAGATAGAGACATCAAATTTGTTGTTCCAGTTATTAATGCTTTCACTGGTTGATTCTTGTATGTGCCCTTACCAGGGATCCAACCCACAACCTGGTGTATTGGGATAATGCTCTAACCAACTGAGCTATCTGGCCAGGGATAGACTTAGTTATTATGTATACAAAGCAACTGGTTGATTGACCAGAAAATTTAATTTTGATGTTCAGGTATATAGGAGATACGACTTGTTTTTCTGGTTATTGGGTCATTTTTGCCTTCATACATGACTTTCAACATAATTCTCAATATAAACAGGCAAAATGAATCACTACAAATATACATAAAACCCTGATCAAAACAGTTAGTAAAGTACATTAGCTGTAAAATTCCATTACCATTAGAAATTTTGTGTTAGTTGCGTTTATGTACCATTGTTTCTTTCCAGTCTTTTAACATTCAGTGAAAAATCTCTAGATGACAAATGTTTGTGTTGTCCCAGCCAATGGTTCACTTGCTTCCAAGAATATTTGATATTATAAAATACCCATATGACAAAATAACTTGGTCCCTTAGAGTTTGTTTTAGTAAGATTCATAAAATCAATTCTATGATCTTTTCCCCCTCTTCCTATCAACAAACCCTCCAGTTTATATTTGTTAGCCACCAGCTGGCTTTTTTTCCCCACCACAAATGGCTTTAAACTGCAAGATAATTCTACAAAAAGAGATTCTCTCCAAAAGTTACATGGAGCCAACTATGTCAGCAATGGAAAGAACTAGTACATTTTGTTTTGAAAATAAAAAAAATCCTAGATCCGGCAATTGGCCTACTTAACTCCCAAATACTCTCAATGCCAGAATTTCAAGTGAAGAAGCTTACCTTTTCTCTTTTCATTTATTTCTAAAACTAGGAGGTAAAAATTTTGGACAACTTTAAAAAATATCCCTTGTATTGATAAAGTGCATGAAAATGTAAAGTGTAGAATGCTAAATTATAGTACAACAGTGTATATATTTAGTTACCTATATTAGATGGTTAAGTGGTATTGAACTTTTCTTGTTTTAATTTTTTTTTTTAATCCTTACCTGAGGACATTTTTTCCATTGTTTTTTAGAGAGAGTAGAAAAGAAAGAGAGAGAGAGAGAGAGAGAGAGAGAGAAACATCAATGTGAGATCTCAGGTCGATTGGTTGCCTCCTGCACCAGCTGGGACTGGGGCTGGGGACCGAACCTGCAACTGGTGTACCTGCCCTTGATCAGGAATCGAATCTATGACCCTTTGGTCTGCAGGGGGATGCTCTAACCACTGAGCCAACCTGGTCAGCGCAGGTGGTGTTGAACTTTTCATAACTAGGAGTCCGAATCATGACAAGAGTTTTGATATTCCCTAGTTAAAATCTCTTGGCATTTAGTTCCATTAACATTCTGCTTTCGTTCCTTTCTGGATATCTTAAAATTATTACAAGGTACACTTAGTTCCAGAATTTAGAAATCAATTACACAAACTCAAACTAGATTTGTCCGGCCAGGCACTTTTGGGCAGAAAAGCAGGTGGCATACTGTCTTCCCTGGCTTGTTCTCCGTAAATACAGGCTGGTTCAGTCCACTGCTCTCCAGGTAAAGCACCACGCAGGAGCTGGATGCATGAGGATACGCTGCGATGACCCTGTGCCTTGAGGTGTGAACTCAGGGACTTGAATTCATGAGGGCCGAAAAATCATGCTGAGAGGAACTTCAGATCTTTAGTTGTCCAGGAGATGAAAAGAGAGGCTGCCTGTTTCCCTGTGTTCTGACAAACTCCTACCACATTAAGGGCTCACTTGAAAGCATTTCAGTGCGTTCTGTGTTGTCTAATCAAAGAACACATTTGTACATTTGGAGCGTGCAGTTTTGCAAACAAGCACTGCTAAATATGAAGGCTCACGGTTACATATCGGTTTAATAGAGCCACTGCCACTAAACACCATAACTTTTTATTCATGACAAAGAGCTTAGAGCCTGCATGTTGAAGAGTTCCATCCTAATTACTTTCTCAGAAAAGCCAGTGGAAAATTAGATGCACCCCACCAGGCAATAAATATATCAAACCAAACAAAATTTAAACTAGAAAACAATCAACCCCTTTTCTTTGTTCTTTCAAAGGAGAAGCGGATTAGAACATTAAAAAAAAAAAGTTCAAGAGCATTTTATGGGAAATTCAGAAAGAAAACTATTTGGACTAAAATCAAAATGTTATGAATAGTACTTTCTAAGTAATGACACATATCAGCAGTATTTGTAACCATAAGAACAATGTGATAAATTTTAATCACTTGGGACTCCAGCTCTGTGGGAAGTGCTTACTACACAGACATCATTTATAGGTTTCCAGTTATGACCTACGTCTAAAAGACATTTTAATGATAACTAGGGAGAGTAGATAGATTGTCTTCCTAGAGTGTTGAAGTTCCTGTTTGCTGTCATCCTCAGCTCTTTGAAAGAGCAGAGACTTTCAAAGGTACTCTTCAGTCTAGCAATCAGGATGCAAGACCAAAGGGATGGGACTAGCTAAGATAAAATATGCCAGAAACACACACTCCTCAGGATTTCCTGTGGGAGTCTGAGCAAAATAAAGCAATATTAATAAATACATATTCTGGAACACCATTATCAACAGAAACAAGGTCCTGAAATGTACCCCTGAAATTCTTTTCGTTTTCTCAGCCAGGTCAACTGTTTCAATGAAACCGTGCAAAATGTTAGACCTCCCTGTGGGGACAATTGTTTTAAGTTATATTAAAAACTCAAAGACTGTAATAGACAGGCTAAGAAGGAGTTTAATTTGTTGGACTGTCTAAATCGTGAGCTCACTCAGGGTCCTTTGATGCCTTGACCTTGAAAACATTTTGAGACCAAAACAAAAATGTAGTTTCAAAGCATTTCAACATAAAAAAATATGGAATTGGTCGATTTGGGTTTGGTTTTTAAAAATCTTTTCCTGTCTTTACTGCATTTTTAAAAAAATATATCTTTATTGAGGGAGAGAGAGAGAGAGATAGAAACATCAATGATGAGAGAGTCATTGATCGAGCCCGCAACCCGGGCATGTGCTCTGACCGGGAATCTAACCCCGATCGCCTGGATCCTAGGTCGATGGTGAACCGCTGAGCCACGCCCGGCTGGGCTACTGCATTTTTTGGAGAGAAGAGGTGCTCAGGTGATGCAGATGGAATAAAAGAGTAAAGAAACCATCAAAGAGGTTAAGACTTGTGTTCTTAAACAATAAAAATTGTCATTCTCAGTCAGATCTCATCCCAATAATTTGAAAAATATCCCTTTGAATGTAGCTCAAAGTCAAGTAGTATTTTCTGGTCCAAGTTTTCTCATGTGGCAAGACCTTTCAGAACTTGAGTCTTTGGCCTCTCTGGACTTTCATACTATGTCGAGCACCTGAATCACCTCTCATAGCCATGAAGACTTGGCTTTTAACTATTTTCCACTCAGCATTTGGCCACCAACAATGTTGTGGGATGAAAGGACTGCTGGCTCTTTTCCTTCTTATTGCATTCTGGTTTCAAAGTATTTTACCCTACAGAACATAATTTTCCTTAATTGAGTTAAAGAAGCCAGTAGCTATAGCACCCCACTGGAAACTAGCAATTTGACAACCTGTTGGCATAAAGCCTTGTTTTACAGTTATTTGTCCAGTAGTACTAATCACAAATGTGCTTGGCTGATCCTGCTTTTGGTAAAATCTACTAAAATTAGACAATGTTAAGAATAGAAGATGGGCAGAAATCAATCCTCATGTCCTAAAGAGTCAATAGACACAATAAACCTGAAGAGACTTCTATTTTCTAGTTATTAACATTCTAAAGTTTGTTCTTTCAAAAAGTAACTCCTTTAAAGGTGTGAGTAATTAAAGTGGTAGCATATCAAAGATCATCACCAAATGGAATCACCAAACTTGTCACTAGTGCCATAGTTTAGACCTTCAAGGACTCTCAACGTCACTGTCTTTTTTATTGTTTCCATATCAAAATATAAGACCTGGTGTTAAGTCTACAAAATAAAGTACTCACGATCCAGGTTTGTTAGTGGAGACACTGAAGCACCAGGATTCATTGTATTTGTTACTTCTAAAGATAAGGCTAGAATGCAGCAGTTTGAATTATAACATGCATGGCTCTGGCTCAGTTCACTAAAACAACTGCTCTCAAGAAAACATGGCCCTTCCTCAACCAGGTTGAGCTGCAAGCACCAGTGCAGACCTGGCCCCAAATGAAGGGGCTCAAGTTAATCTAAGATGTTTAAGTCATAGAATTTTCGAGTTTTCAGTGGCCTTAACAATCTAGACACTTTCCTACCCCTCTCATCCCACCAATGAGTGAGTGGTTCAATGACTTGCCTGGTCCACCAACCCGGGTCTCCTGAGTCAACAGCTTACATTTTTTCTTTTACTTTTAGAAACTCGCAACCATGGTTGATCTTTGTTATTGTTTCTGTTTCTATTCTTTTTCTTTGCTTTTAATTTTTAAAGGAAAAACTCTTTATCTTAATGGAAAGTCATGTTGGCAGAAACATTTTTCTAAATGCTTTTTATTTTCTCTCAATCTCCTGTTTCAAGAACTCTTATCTTATGAGAAAAGACCCTATCATGAACTGAGTGTCTGTAGAGCTGTTGAAAATACTGAATGATTAAAATACAGCAGAAGAATAATATCCAACACCAACTTCTTGGTTAGGTTAACTGATTACACTTTCTGTGATTAATAAACCACGTTACAGATCAGCAGTGAGAACTAGTTATCTAACTGTAGCTGAGGCTTAGTGTAAATGTGATAGGCTATCTACTCAAGAAGTCTTTTGAACTGCAGAATACTTTCCGTGTTTTCGTTTCGATTGAAACACCATCATTCTAGCCCTTTCTGTCCCCTACTTTATGGCTGGGGATAAAGTTTAGATAAAGGAGCTCTGCAATTATGTGTTTAATTCAAAACTTTGTGAGGCAGGAAAATTCCAGTGCATGACAAATGGTGCTATTTCAGTTCACAAGACCTTTACTGCAGATCCTGGAGTTCAGGCTAACAAAGATAGAATGATAATATCAGCTCTCATGCAGGATAAGAGGAAGTGAGTACGTTCTAGTTGGTGGAATAACGATATCTTATAAATGACAGAGGTTTCTATCCCATCCTTAGGACTAGCATATTTATTAATTGCTTTTGACTTTTTTATTCACAGGGATGTTTATTGTTGTACAGTCGATCTAAACCGCACTGTACTTTTGAACTTCCCATTCTAACGGGAAGGCCTTGTCAGAGAGAAATCGGAATTTGCACAGATTTGAGAAGTGATGTAAGATACCACATACAGTGTTTTACAGTCTTTGAAGCTCAGACCCTCCCCACAAATAACACACACATCATTCCAACACTCACAAAGCAGAGCTGTGATGAAAAGCTCCACTGAGACTGAAATTATTCAACCAGTGTCCCAGCCACCCCCTCACCAAAAGCCTCCTTCATGAACATGCCACTTTGAAAGCCTCTGTGTTCAGGAAGAGATGTGGCCACACCAAGGGTCAGGAATCCGTCTGATTGTCAACATTATTCCTGACTGGGAACTGGACGTGCATGTCCTCCTAAGCCCATCGGGGCACAATGATCAGTTTTCATAACATTCGTTCTCAATTAAGGGGAATCTCTTTCTTCATTTTGTATCCACACGAGAATATCATCTGACTTGGTTAGGGTTCTGTGTATCATAGATTATGTGAAATTAAATTTCTATTATTAGAAAAACAGAAAGCATCCATAAAATTTCTATCCCATATTCCTTTTCTTCAATTTGGTCTGTCAAAAACAGAGCATGGCTTAACCCAGGGTCAATAGGATTCTGCTTTAGAAATACATCCCGGCTTCTTTAACAGAAGGATAGCTTACATTGTTGGCTGTTACCCTAAATTTGCATGAAGTAGTCACTAATTGACCCCTGCTGTAAGTTTTAAAATAACATACCAGAATGTGAAAGATCTTCCTTTTTGGCAGAGTGGAAAGATCCCTATAACAAAGCACAGAATTTCATCTTCAATTAAGACAGTTTGAGCTCTCCATTATGAATGACTGGACTTTAAAAAACAACAACAAACCACTCAGATATTTTTCCAAGGCTAGCAATCTGAATCCTTCCCATTGCGCCAAACCTCCCCCTCGACAAGTAGGAAAGACAAACAAAGCAACAGACCCCTGGATTGTCCACACTGACAAGATTGCAGACCCTGGGATTAGAATGTTTCATCCCCATATCCAATGTCTCCCAGAAGGACATCTAGTAGGAGGAAAGAGGAAACATGAGGTTAGGAACTTAGAAAGATTGGGCAGATAGTCAAAGTGCTGGATAGATGAGGCAGCCTGTAATTCATTAGCAGAGCATCTCCCGGGGGCCCCTGCAAACATCTTACAGCAGCAAAGACAGCAGAGGTCTCGGACAGTGGAGGCTTGCGTCATGCCCGCACCCACTGGCAGCCAGGGTGCTGCCCAAGGTGTGTTGGAGAGAGAACAGGATATGCTGAAAGTGCAAACACTTTACACCAACAGTTGCTGAACTGAACACATGGTGAAAACATCTTTGCCCTGACTGCTTTCACACAAGAGTCAGAGCGAGAATGGGAAGGGGGAAGAAAATGTGTATCGTGACATTTCAGATGTCATATAAAATTGATTAGATGAATAAGTGACTGCTTAGCAGGCATAGGGTACCAGAGGCATGCTTCAGGACAGTAAAGGGAAAAGCCCTTTGCTTTTAGTGTAAACTTTACTGAAAGAGCCTAAGGATTTCATGCTTATATTTACCTCAAGGGTAAATATCATCCTAAAGTTGAATATAATTCTGTTAGGGAAAGATGGATTTGTTTTGACATTGTTTTTTCAGTTCACTAAGGAATAATTTATTAACGTCTGGCTATATTTGTTAAAAAATAGTACACTAGTCTTCTGAGAGTTCACTGGACACTTCTGAGCCCCAGACTCTCTGACATCAGCAGGGTAACAGTAGGTTTGGTCTGCAAGGGCCTTCGAGGTCATCTCACCCGGCAGTGCTCAAATATATTAAAATTTGATTAATATGCTTTATATTTCACACAAAACAGAACTGGCTTCTAGACTCAGCTAATAATATACAGGTTTTCCCCTACACATGGGGACATTTCCAGGTGGGACTGTCCCATGTGTAACAGAACATCAGGCACGCCGGGCCAGGTCTATTAGATTCCAGCATCACTCTCATTGCAAATCTTTGTGGGAACCCCTAGTTGTTCCTTTATAATTTTCCGAATATTTCTGTACCTAGGTGTTGGGAGTTACTTTTCTATTTTAGTCTTCCTAACCCACAGATATAAAAATTGAAGTGCCTGAGACGTTAAATTCTTGGTTCAATGTCACACAACCAGTTTGTGCCGGAATCTATTACGCTCAGGTATTGATTGCTCCTTAATCGAATTGATTTCAAAGTCTCTGTAAAATCTGTATAATGGCTGGAGCCCTTACACCCACACTCCATCCTACTTTGTTTTCTTATCTCCCGTAGTCTTTCCCTTGGGCCCAACCTGAATCCTCACCATCCCCCAAACATATTGTCAGTTTGCCACTTTGATATCGTTTTTCACATTTCCCATGATCCAAGTGTCTTCGCTGGTCACGTTTTATCAAATGTGTCCTATTCCATGGAGAAGTCCCCCACACCCAACCCGAGATGGCTAACTATTATAGGATTCCCTTGTCTTGTCCCTTGTTGACTTGCACCGTTTCAGGGAGTGTGATTGCCTGGTAAACGCTGACGCAGAGCCAGGCCTCAGGCCTCCTGTTCCGCCCCCCACTCATCACAGCAGCCAACCCAGAGTGGGGACTTGGGTTCAGTCCTCAGTTTTTCCTGTGCAATCCCTGCAGCGTCCAGGGCCCTCAACCAGAGGAATGCTTGTCATTCAGATGAACCCGGCTCGTCCCTCCCCGGAGGAGGTGAAGCACAGCTTTAGGCAACATGGCTGTGCTGGGGAACATCTGGGAAGAAACAACAGAGACATCAGTCTGGCTTGCAGCGGTCAGGAAATGAAGTGGCTCATTCCTAGCAACGGCCCATTTTGTATTTTGGAGGCCGAGATATAAACAATGGCAGGCTCTGTTAAAAGCAGCTGCAGTCACAAATCTCCCAACAAGCTTCCTACGTGCAAACTGCAGGAAGGAGTCTGGGTACCATATTGGGCTTCTCAGTCACACAGGGGGAATGGAGCAATCACTGTCAGCGGTGTCATCTTTGAATACAATGCAGGACAACGCATTCATACCCCACTCGCCATGTGAGTGAAGGTGGAAGAGAAATGGGGTAGGGTCACTGACACCAGATGGCCATTTGTTAGGCTGTTTATTAACCCTCTGCAAAATCTGAACAGAGGTTTCATCCTTGGGCAAAAAAAAAATTATTTTTTAAAGTTTAAGTAGAAAATAGCCCTCAAATGAAATCGGCACCAATTTTGTATCATATCTAATTTCAGGTTTTATTTTTTCCAAGTGTCTGCTGATTTGTTGTCAGGCTGTTTGGGTTATCCCCTTCTCATCTGAATGTTTTATTGTGAAAGTGCAAAATGTGGGATCTCACATGATGTATTAGGCATATAAGTAATCAGGGGAAAATGTAGTTAAGCCCATGTATTCTTTGGAAATATGCATAAATATTTACAAATTATAGTTAAATCCAACTTCTTTTTTTTTGTAAATGAAATATATCCCATTTTTTTGCAAATGAGAAACATCAAACTTTGGCAAGCAGTAGGATAGCAAAGCAAAAACACTAAGAAAATTGATTCACAACCTCAGCAAACCAATTTCACATAATTTTCATAATTTCTTGCGCTCTAACACCTTTATGGACTTATACATCTGAACTGCATTTTTCACACTTGTACAGAATTTCGATAAGAATTTTGACAATTAGCTGTGTACCTGGAGAGAGGCGATTTAAGGTCAGTCCTTTCTTAAATGTTAAAGACACTATTTATCATACTTCTGGGTTGTTGGGTTTCTGGTTCATAACTCACGATACTAAATTTCCAAATAGTTTAATTTTTGACATATTTTCTTACTCTTCCTAGAATTTGCCTCAATATACATAAAGGAGAGCGAGATCGTCTGTCAGCAGCATGGACAATGACTGACCTGGCAGAAGTGACCCTCTCTGGACTAGCAAGTGGTCGTAACGCTTTCATTGTTACTGCTTTGTGTGGTTTGGTTAAATAGCAAATTCTATTTGGAAGAGATACGTTTAATGTAGAAGAGATATATTTAAAATAATTAGATTTGTCTATTGCATAGCTTTAGTAGAGTTTTGCATTAACTGACCAGTCATCTAAAACACTAGAGAAAATGATACAGAGGATGGATACACTTAGATTGGAGAGGGTGGGAAGAGGAAACATTTCAATAAAATGGAGGGTGATCTCTACATAATTTAAAAATATTGTTTTGTATTGTTCTTAATTAGAAGACAAAGGTGGAACATAATTGTTAGTGATGCTGTTTTCTGTTTTACCAGTGGACATACAGTAAGTACTTTGGGGCAGGCTCATTCCCACTCTTAAGTGTCTGTTAGCTGAAGTGATAACACTTAGCATCCAATGGCAGTTGTGTGAAGTAATAAACCGCCGTGCTTGTGTTATCGCACAGAGCTGCTTGTGAAGGGGGAAGCACATGGTGGTTTCTCTTGATGAACGACTAAGAATCCTTTTCAGAGGCAGACACACACTTGTTGAACAACTGATCAAATCAATTGACTCCATGAAAATGGGCAGACACTGTGTATTTCTTTAAAAAAGCAACATGAATCCCTTTTGACCTGAAACAACTGGTCATTTAATTAATATAGGCAGACCCCATGTATATTTAGACAAAGATTCATAGAATGAGGTGGGTGGGTTCTGAAGAGAGCACATATAGAGAGAGATCAGTGGAGATGAATCCCCAGATCTGGAGCTGCATGATCTATCTCAAGGCCTGGACTTACTTTCAAGAGTGACATGTATGAATTCCAGAGAAAAGTATCTTACAAGAATATTATGTGGGCTGGAAAAAGAAAAGTGTCAATTCTCACTTATTTATCAATAATGTTAGCCAGAGCAAAGGAATTTGGTACTTCATGCTCCTTTGACCATACTCCTTTGACCTCTACAAAATGACTTTTGTGGGTGGTGAGTGGTTCAGTTGGTTGGAGCGTCATCCAATACGCCAAAAAGGTTGCAGGGTTGATTCGGGTCAGGGCACATAACTAGGTTGCGGATTCCATCCCTGATCGGGGCACATATGGGAGGCAACCTATCAATGTTTCTCTCTCACATCAATGTTTCTCTTTCTCTCCTTTCCTCCCTCTCTGAAAATCAGTTAAAAAAAACAAAAAACAGATTTCTGTGGGCAGAAAACATATTGAGAAGGCTTAGTGACAACACTTTTGTATTCATAAACAAATCACCTGGGTCTATCTCTATGATTATTTAATGCATGGGAATGACTGTACCAGGCTGAGTCCTTTATAGTGCTCCAGGCACATGACCCATAACTGAAGGTCAAAGACAGATTTCCCAGGCCTTGCTCCAAGTGAGCAAAGTATCCTTATTGATACATCCAGACTTCTCATTAGGCTAGAGAGGGCTATGTATCACTTTTTATTCCAACCTACCTTTCAGCTTCATGTCTAACACACAAGTCTACATCTGCTTTCCTCAAACTGAGCTGCTCTCTTTCCCTGCTTTCCCTCTGGCACTTCTTGCCTGCCCAACTCTTCCACTCAAAATTCTACGTATCCTTTCAGATATCTCAAATGTCACCTTTTCCAGGAAGGGTTCCTCCAACCTTCCAACTAAATATATCTCTTCAATATCGTATGCTCAACACACTCAATGAGAATACAAATATTTCAGGGGAGGAGAAAGATGAAAATAAACTTTTATTGTGTATTCAAGATTTTTAACATACTTAAAAATAACTTTTATTGCTTCTTATACTAATAATACATATTCTTTATAATGAAAAGAACAGTAATTCTATTAATAATTTAGTATATGTCTTTCCATTACATTTTATCTATGTATGTGTATATATACATCTAGATATGTGACATTTTTTTATCCAAATGAGACCACATGATAAAACTGTTTTTAAATTGTTTACTTTTTTTTTTTGATATATACTATATAGAGTTCCACATTTTTAATCAAAAATTTTCAGTGGCTACACAGTATTTTATTGTGTGGAGATAGCAAAGTTTATTTAATTAATGCTTTATTTTGGGACATTTCAGTTGTTTCCATTTTATGCTATTATAAACATCCTTGTAACAAAAGTATATTTGCACATCCCTTCAAAAATATTAGGTGCTTTTGTCCTGGTCATACTGTGATAGTCATACTGTGATGTGTTATTTTTCTATGGATAAATTAATAAAATTTTAATAATCTAGGTCAATATATATGACTACATTGAAGTATTGATTTCCTAATATCCTCTTCAAATTAGGGTATATACTTATTTTTACACCTTTGCCAACAGGTTGGGGAATACCATTTTTGCATTTATTTAATTTCCAATGGGATTTTACATTTATAAATATATTTAGGCATTTTATTTTTTTTCCTTCTTTTGTAAATTAACAGTTATTATTCTTTGTACATTTTAAATATCAGGTGTTATCTCATTTCTATTGATTTGAAAAGCTTCTTTATATATTAAACAGATTAACCATTTGTCTACCATTATACATTATAGCAAATATTTCCCTAAAATTTTCTTTTCTTTTTAAAAACTCTGCTTACATTTGGATTTTGTTGTTGATTTTAAACAGATAAAGCTGGACAATAACACCTTGTATTTCATTTTATAATATTTGCAAATGTTTTTATTTTCATATACAAACAATGCTAATCTGCTTAAGTTTTTAGCAATGAATTTTTAGTTAGCTAGCATGGAAAAACTAGTAAGTATTTTGCCTGCTTTTCTGGTAAAATTATATAATTGATGGCAACCAGTATTTTTCTAGGAGGCTGGACCAATTAGTCATTGTAATTGAAGACAAATATGTTGTGAGGAAAATTTGGATTTTCTAATCATTTGCATTTAATTTGCATGGTGAAACTCATGTCATGAAACAGGCATTATGAAACAGTGATGGAAAAGAAATATGGGTAATTGCTGTCCTTTACATCCCCAGGAACATAAATGAAATCTCAAGCTAACTTTCTCCCAGGTGAGTGAAGAACCTGGTGCCCTGGTCACCAGGGTCTTGGGAGCCAAGTTTTTATGTAGGAGACAGTGAGGTTGGCTTAGCCTCCCTGAGTGTGAGAGGCAGAGAAGTAATCTAGGGAATCTGGACATTCAGCTGAGAGTGTGTGTGTGTGTGTGTGTGTGTGTGTGTGTGGTGTGAGTGTTGACAGTGGACAGGGGCTAGTCTCGAGTTAATTGCAAAATAATAGATCACATTACTTGTCTCCCCTTCCCTCTCCCTTGGCTCTTTGCATGCTACACCGCAGTCAGTGCAGGAGCAGCTTGGGTGGTAACTAGGCCGCCTCTGCCACATTAATAACTGCTGCAGGGGACCCGGCTATCGGATAACCCTTGTTTAGATCTCCCCAGTGTGGGATTTGATGCTAAGCCTTCTAATGGACAAGTAATAAACTCTCTTGGGAGAGTCCTTTTCCTTGCCATTACTACAGTGTGAGGAGTGGTTTTTATTCTCTCCTCCAAGAGTGACTCTTACTCAGACGACCTCTATATCCAAAGCCATAGCTCACTGGGCTGGGTCTTTTTTAAGAAAAACGGAGCACTTGTTCTTATTCCTCCCACGCCCCCAGCCCCCCACCAAAGCCACTGGCCTGCGCCAAGCCCTAGGCAGCCTTTCCACTCTCAGCCTCTCCCAGCCTCAGATGACCTGGAGAGAGCAAGGCCTGATTTCTTTGCATTTACTGTCCCAAATGTCTTAATAATAAGTGTGTTAGAAAAGACTTGTAAGGTGATTAAATTCCCTTAAGTACTTTGTCTGTACTCATTGATTTGGGAACAATATGAGTAGAATTTGTTTAAATAATATATTTAGAAGTGGATTGGATAATTATGCAAGAAAATTCTCCTGTAGGTTTATTTCATATAAATTGTGCATGACTGTGTCTCATCCTAAGTACCATGTAAACTGGGCAAAGATTTTTCGGAATTACCCAAGAGTTTGGTGACAGGAACCAGTCCAAATATTCCTATGGCGGTAAAATTCAGTTCTTACAACACCGAGGTTAGAGTTATATTTCTTCACCTGTCTTCTTCTCACCTCCAGGATTTTTGCAGGAACCCTTGGCTTCTTTTTATCATAAAAGAAAAGAATGGAAAAAGTGACGTGGAGGATGCTACTAGCCCATGAGAATGGTTGACCGAAAAATGTTGATGTTCAGATATTAGGGAGAGTGCAGTCCGGGCCATGTTAAGGAAAGGGGCTTTCCCAGTGCTCCTGAACCTGACCGTGTGGCTTTCTGTCTGTATGTGGGGCCTGCTTTGAGCACAGTAGTCTCTCCCATTATCTGTGGTTTGCTACCTAGGTCAAATGTGGTCTGAAAATATTAAATGGAAAATTGCAGAAATAAACAATTTATAAGTTTTAAATTGTGTGCCATTTTTAGTAGCAGGATGAAATCTCTCACCTCCCCACCTGGTTGTGCCCAGGACATGAATTATCTTTGTCCAGTGTATCCACACTGTGGACACTTCCTGTCCATTAGTCACTCAACCATCTGCTTTTCAGATCGACTGTGACAGCACTGCAGTGCTCGTGTCGAAGTAACCCTCATTGTACTTGACAATGGCTCCAAAGCACAAGAGTAGGGATGCTGGAATTTGGACATGCCGAAGAGAAGCCATAGAGCACGTCCTTTCCGTGAGAAGGTGGAGGTATTCGACTTAAGGAAAGAAGGAAAGTTTATGCTGAGGTTGCTAAGATCTACTGTAAGAACACATCTTTTATCCATGAAATCACCCAATTTATGAATTAAACTTTATCATAGGGATGTATGTATAGGAAAATAAAACGTGTGTGTGTGTGTGTGTGTGTGTGTGTATATATATATATATATATATATATATAAAAGATTCAGTACTATCCACGGTTTTAGGCATCCACTGGGGGTCTTCAATCATGGATAAGGGGGCACTGCTGTATTGAAATAAGAAATAAGAGATTGGCATTTCCCCCCATAATTATAGCACAAAATTCTCATTTTGTTTTGACTTTTGATGTATTACAGAAGTCAGTTTGTTGTTCCTGCTGTTTTGATTGTAACAGGCATACTTGACTAAGCTCGCCTACTCATCAAGCTGAGCACGGGAATCGGGTCCCACATGCAAAGCGCCTAGTACCGCTGTAGACATGAAGCCAGTGTGCACATCCACCCTCACACCTGCTCATGCTCACACACCTTCAACTCCTTAAGAAGCATCGGTCAAGAACGATTTCAGGAACAACCTGAATAGTGACATTCAAGCAAGGGAGTCAGGGGCCCCAACCTAAAAGCATGCAATATCAGATTTTTAAAAATTTATTTTAGAAAGGTTGATAGATGCCCTTAAACTGCATTTCCAGTGCCTCCAGAATAGAGTCCTTTTGAGAAGACAAAAATTAATACTTTATTTTCTTGCAGAGCAAGAATATAAGTTAATCAGACTTATTAATGAGGATGGAAAACCTCAGTAGTTTTGCAAATGCTAGGGGGAGAGTGTCAGAGACACTGCTTTCATTTCTTTGCATTCTCCCTTCTTCTTTCACTTAGGTATTTCATAATACCTAACACACAACATCTAAACGGTTTATTATCTATTGATTAAGTCATAACATACCTATTCAGACAAAATACTCTAATAGAAGTGCTATAGACTGCATGTTTAGGGGCCAGAAAATATCTTCCCCTTAAGAATGGTCTCATAAATAAATTAGTTATTTTTAACATTAAATTGATGAATACTCTCACTAAAAATGGAATAATTATTAATCTTCATGGAAACCATTTTTATCCAAGGTAGAACTATCTGCAGTAGGGTTTTATGTTGACCAAGCAGAATTTAGCTGCTCAGTGACATCTGGGCAGAGGCATAAATATCGACACATGGTTATAACAACAAAAAATTCCAGAATAGTTTTAGTCCAGTCACAGTGAAACAGAAGAATGCCAATTTCCTTGGAAAGGGAGAACCAGCCCATCTTTGTGAGGAACAGAAAGAAAAGAAAGCGAGCTGGACAGGGAGACAAAGGGGGGACCAGTAGCGATATGGTGCCCAAAAAATCAGGGCAGCCAGCTGCAGGGGGCACCCACTTTTGGGGATTTGTGACACAGTGACGCAGTTAGCAGGGAAGCGAGGTGGTGAGTGAGGAGGACACATGAAGCCACGGAGAAGTACATCCAGGAGAAAGCACAGTTCAATCAAACTAATGACATTTGCAAAATAATTTAAAAGCTATGGTAAACTCCAAGGGAGTGAAAAGCAACTGAGAAGCAGGAGAGCGGGGACCTCGACGGTGCCGGGCCTAACAGGTCGTGTGAAAGGGAACAGACACTGACGTGCCCTACTGGTCCCCACGCATTTGCTTGTGCAGGAACGAGGGCTGGAAAACCTAGAAATACAAAAATCGGTAGAAACAAGCATGTGCTATTTATTCACAAACAGGAATTCTGTTCTCATTACAGTCAACATCCTTGTCATTTAATCATCTAATGAATTAAAGATCTTGGCTAACCAGCGTTGATATGCATTCGGGTTATTCACAGCCTTGCTAAGTGTTGTCCATCTGAACATGCAGTAGAGGGCTTGTCGTCAGATCCTATGGATGCCAAACAGAGTTGACCAGGTAACCACAACGAAGCTGAATTTTTCTGATTTCTTGAGAGAAATAAAATAGTAGCAAAAAAAAAA
This sequence comes from Miniopterus schreibersii, assembly GCF_964146895.1. NCBI lineage: Eukaryota > Metazoa > Chordata > Mammalia > Chiroptera > Miniopteridae > Miniopterus > Miniopterus schreibersii. The sequence goes on along the minus strand of NC_138107.1, from coordinate 71,499,855 downwards.
AAAAAAAAAAGCTGTAAGAAAACCCCTACATAGTTTGACCCTAGAAGGAACATAGTTTCCTGTAACAAAAATAATTCAAAGATTCTATGAATGAAATATATGTCTTTAGATATGGAGAGGTGTTCAGTTTTATTTCGTGGGCTTAGGCTCGTGTGACTAATAAAGATTAATACAGACTGACAAAAATTAATAACTTGCAAGAGTCAAAACATGTGAGAGGCTGCAGATCTCAGGTAGACCAGAACATATATTTGTTTGCTAAGGGATGGAAATCTAATTCTCTTAATACTTTCAAATCCGGGTGGATTACCCGAGCCTCTTTGAGACTCCATCTTTCTCCGCCACTTTGTCGTGTATTTACTCTCAACTTATTCTTTTCTCAACTTATTTGTGAAAGAGGAGACGATGGAGTGGGGATTTCCGCTTCTCATACATTGTTTCCAGAAGAGTTTCACCTACCTCCCCACTTTCCAAAGCGCTTTCATAAAAATGAAAGGTTCCATATATCACTATTTAGTAGTAATTTTATAATTCAGAATTACAATTTGACTACTATGCCAGGAGGCTGAGAATTTAAAAAATAAATAAATTTGTGAGGTTAGTAGAGGTTTTAGCCACTTGCCCTGACTATTTATTACATCTTCGTGCCACTTTATAATAATAAACTGCCTCAGCCTGTGTGAGGGTCCTAGACTCGTGTTTAGATTTGTAAGGTAATAAGTTCAAGGAAATCTTAGCTGAGGTCTTTATACTCAGACCACTCTGCCTCAGTGTTTATACTTTATACTAGACATGTCTAAAATATTATGCGTTTTATACTTCCACATTTTTACAATGTTTTAATGACAAGGGATGCTACATCTGCACATCTGAAGGTGGCACTTATTTCCTCTCATACTTTTTATGACATCTTCATGTATTTCATTAGTTTTGGCACATCAAAAACCATCCTCCTTAATAGAACATGTCAATATTTGGAGACTGTGAGTCAAAGAGTGATTCTAATTCTAATATTTTTGTGATAAAAACCTTTCCAACAAGAATAGAGAGATGTGAATTTTAGTTTATAAGCCAGGTAAATATTAACTGCTACAGGTCTGCAATGTTTCAAAGCACTATTGTTAGACTATTAGAAACTAATATTCTGCTTGAAACTAAAGATGAGTAGAAAACCTAGAACTATCCAGGGAAAAAATGACACACTTCACACAGGAGAACCATGATTCAATTATCAGAGAGTACAGAGGGTGATTCAGAATACAGTGGAGAAACATCTTTCTTCCCCCCCCCCCCCCCCCCCGCAGAGTCACACTAAATGAAATACTTGTACTTACACAGTGCAAGTAAGCTGATGCTATGACTTCTAGTGATACTTTACCAAAAGTTAATGATAGTGGAAGGAAATTAAAACTGAAAATAATTTACACTGTTTCAAAGTTCCAGACTTGCTCTACGCAAGGATTGACTAAATATCACCTGTGGGTCAAATCTGGCTGGCAGTTTGCTTTTGTAAATAGAGTTTTATTACAACATAGCCTTGCCCATTTGTTTACATATTGTCTATAACTTCTTTTGAACTACAATGGCAAAGTTGATTAGTTACAACAGAGACCATATTGCCATCAAAACTTAAAATATTTAATTTTTAGCTTTTTGCAGAAAAAAATTTTTGACCTTTGTTCTAGAGTCCTTGACCAAACTGACTTTCCATCTGTCTTCACAGCAGCGTCACCACTGGGTATCACCATAACTCTGAGCCTAGGCCAAATGACACTGGGGCCCAGAGAAGAGTTTTATTCTCACTTTAAACTAAGATCCACCTGCTACATACTTATCTCATACTCCTACACTGACCCATTCTTAGGGTGATGTAAACAAGAATTTCCTTTCCCTTGCGGGGAATCTCATCACCCCTTGGAACATGCATGATCCTGACGAGCAGTCACTCTTTCACATTCAAGGCCTCCGTAAGTCTGGAGTATTTGAGCTTGAACATTACACTGGTTTATCAACTTTCAGCCAAGATGAGGCTGCTCAAACTTCAGCCTAGTTCCTTTTGAAGAGTCTCTACTCTTCAAAGATTCAAAAACTCTTGGAGTTGAGGCTCACTCAGAGTCATCTTGTTATACATACAAAAAAATGAACACTCACACTCACAAAGTCATACCTGTTTATCTTCACTCTGCAGAGCACACTCATTTTAATAAACTTGTTCACATAGAAAGTTACATAAATTATTTAGCTACACCTACCATGGGGTGGTTCTCAAGTAGGCTCAGACACATTGTTAACTCCTTGGACAAGCTGTTGGCCGCTCAGGGCAAACAAGTTATTTTTCCATATATAGCTAGAGCTGCAAACTGTGTTGCTCTGATTATATGTCATTTTACAATGCTGAACATTTCTCTGCGGGGAGCCTGGTGGCCGTTTTCACCACACACAGGGATTATGGTCTTTATTCTACATGTTTCTCCTTTGTCATAGCCTGGTATGGATACATGGGTGTGTTAGAGTTGCATGGTCTGTCTCAGCACCAAAATAATTGTGTGCATCTTTAAGTAATAGGAAATAGTGTTTTCACACATTCCTTGAATTCCTTTACCATGAGGGAGACTCCTCAGCTTCTTAAATCCACTCCAACTTAGCAGAACCACCTTTGCCCATTCATCTTTGTATCCTTGGAAAACAGCAAAAGTACATTCATTAGGAACACTTAATTTGTTTTCTTTTGGTTCTCAGGGAGTATACAATTGCATTAAACGTATTTCTCAGTTCATGGAGGACTCTCATCCTGTGGGTTTCTGTTGTTTTATTTTTCCTTTTTTCCACAGACCAGCATTTTGTGTATAAAAAATATCTTTGGATATAAAATACATATTGTTTTTGTATGTATGAATTTTATTTGATAATGGCACTGTGTTATAGAACTTTTTTCATAATAGTTTCAACACACTGTTGTTTAAGATCTATCCTTATATGGACAAAAATATTTAGTAATGTTTCTAAATGCTGTATAAATCACACAGTATGTATGCATCTTCCATATTTACTTCCAATTTTCTTAGTTATGAACACTTAGGATGCCCCTGAACAACACCTGGTGGATACTTGTGTTCAATTCTTATAGGCATACACCCCAGAGTGGAATTATTGGGCCGTGAAATCAACAGAAATTGTTTTCAGGTAGGGTCTCACCAGCAAGCAGTTCATGAAGTTTCTTGTTTACTAGTTGATACATTTTATAAGCTATTGGGGTAAAGTAGCATCTCATTATTATTTTAATTTACTTTTCTCTGATATCTGGTGAGGCTAAGAATCTCTATATGTTGAATGTTAATGTTTTGCCTTCTGTGAATTGTCTATTTATATCATTTGTTTATTTTTCTTTTGCATTTCTTGCTCTTATCTTTTCTTTTGTCAGAGTTTCTTGTATAACCTATATAATAATCCCTTTTCAGTTTTATGTTTTTGCAACTATTTTCTACTCATCTGTCATTTATATGTTAAAATTTTGTACAGCACCATGTGTTATGTTGAATTTAAAAACTTAAATACAATGAATTTGATAAATGCCTTTTCCTTCAACTTAGACTCTATGTTTTTGGGGTCTTACTTCTACATACCAAGGTTCCAAATATATCCATTTTTAAAGCTTCATAGATTCATCTTTTACAGCTAGGTATTTAATCTATCTTGAATTCGTCTTTGCAATATGGGGTAAAATTAAAATCCATCTATTTTTTTTATTTAAAAAAGAAAGCCAATTTCACAACCCTTCAATTACACAACCCATTTTCCCTCACATCTGACCCATGATTCTCTCATCATTGATGTTTCTCTCTCTCTCTCCCTCTCCCTTCCTCTCTCTGAAATCAATAAAGATATATTTAAAAAGAAAAACCTGTTAGAAAATTCTCTTTAAAAAAAAATAAAAAAAGTCATTTAAGTAGGTGTATTTTATTTTTATTTGTTAAATCTAGCAACTGAATTTGAATGACATGTATATTGAAAATGTTTTTTCCCACATCCTGTGGCTTGTATTTAATTTTCTTAAAAGTGTCTTTCAAAGAGCAAACATTTTAAATTTTTATATACACCCAATTCATTAATATTTTCTTTGGGTTCATGATTTGTGTATTCTATCTAAAGAATCTTTCCCTACCCCAATGTCATAAAGATTTTCCACGGTTATTTTTCTAGAGGTTTTGCAGTTTTTATTTTAACATATAGGTCTATGATTCACTTAGAGTTAATTTTTTTGTATGACATTAGGTAAGAATATAGGTTTATTTTTTCCTCTTATGACTATCCAGGTGCTCCAACACCATTTATTAGAAAGACATTTTTTTGTTCACATCAAAATGTCTCAGATTCTTTGTTGAAAACATTATATATATATGGATATGTATATTTGTGTGTATATGTACGTGTGTGTGTGTATGTATATATTCTACTCTGGACTTTATTCTGTTCCATTAACTTATATATCTATATTTAAATGTCCTTATGTCACTGCCAGACTCTATTGATTACTAAAACTTCATACTAAGTCTAAAAAATCACATAGTTTACATTCTTGAACTTCTTTCTTCTTTAAAAAATTGTTTGGCTATTCTAGATAAATTACTTTTCATATAACCTTTAGAATCAGCTTTTTTATTGCTACCAACATAACTGAGGAAATTTTAATTGGGATTATGTTAATATACACATTAGTTTGAGAACTGATTTCTTAAGTTTTGTATAGTCCAACACATGCAAATGGTATATGTTTCCATTTAGTAAAGTTACATTTAATTTTTCTCTGCAATTTTTATTTTTTTTTCTCTGCAATTTTTAAGTTTTAATTGTACAGGCTTATACATATTTTGTTAAATTTATTGCTAAGTATTTCATGTTTTTAGGTGGGATTTTAAATGGAAAGCTTTTATTCATTTTCCCATTGGTCCTTACCATATGAAATGCAATTGACTGTATTCTGTGATCTTGATTAATTTACGCATTAATTCTTATAGCCTTTTAAATTGATTTCTTAAGACTTTCTATGTATATGGTATGTCATCTGTTAAATAAGAAAGTCCCACTTCTTCCTTTCCAATCTGTATGCCCTTTACTGCTTTTTTCTTATTGCAATAGTGAGAACCTTCATTACAGTGTTGACAGAAGTGGTAGGAGTGAGAGCACCTTTACCCTGTTTCTTATCTTAGTGGAAAAGTATTCACTATTTCATATGAAGTTAGTTGTGGGATTTTCATAGATGCTTTTTATGAAGTCAAAAATTTCTCTTTTATTTCTGGTTTTATGAAAGGTTTTTTTAAAAAGTGATGTTGAATTTTGTCTATTTTTTTGCACTTATTGAGATGATCATATAATTTTTTTTATTCTGTTAATATAATGAACTACATTGAATAATTTTTAGAATGTTAAACCTTTTTGCATTCCTAGTAAATATTTAACTTGCTCTGCAAAAAATTTGATATATATGTACATAGATAATACATTTTACTTTAAAAAAAAGTGCTTGATTACACAGCAAAGAAGTTGCTCATATTATGAATATAGTTTTGATATGGATCTGGTTGATATTTTTGTTCAAAATGAGTAAGAGAGAAGTGAAAGAGAGAAAACAAGTCAGTATTTTACTTATTTATCAATGAAGTAAATGACTTCTTTGCTAAATCAGGTAATAGTTTATAAATACTAAAATAGTTTCTCAAATTCTTTTTTGTTTTTCACAATGTAGCAGCTACAGACAAGACACACTATTAAGTTTCACCTGCATAATTAATATTTGTCCCTCACTTTTCTAAGTCTACACAAACAATAAAACACTGAATCTAGCCCTGATTTGCTGATTTTAAAGTGTAAATATTCCCACCCATGGCAAATTTTAAGCTACTAACATAACATTACTGAACATAAAATTGGGAAGAAATGCACAGTATCAAGCCATTATATAATACTTTCATCCTAGAGATACAATATACATACATAATTTGAAAAACATACATAATAGTAAAAACATTAGGAATTAGTTTTGTGTAGCTATTACCTTTTAAATAATATAACTAACTTAATTGTATGCTTATATAACTTAATTTTTAATAATGGTGTGTTTAACAATTTTCTCTCAAAATTAAAAAATAAGATTTTGTGGCTTGTATGAGCATACCACTAGGTTGACCCATTTGGTCAACCTATTATCTATTATCCTTTGAAAGTATTATTGGATTCAGTTTTTTCATATTTTGTGTCTAAGTTCATGAAACATACAGGCTTATAGTTTTATTTTAATTTTAATGTATTTGTCTGGTTTTGATATCAGAGTATTAATGGCCTCATAAAATGAGTTTGGAAGCATGCTCTTCTTTATTATTGCTTTCTTAAGTATTTGAAAAAATTAGTGAGTGAAGCCATTTGTGTCCAGCATTTCTTTTGCAGGAAGTTATTTAATTATGAAATCAATTTATTTAATAGTAGAGAAATAATCAGATAATTTGTATCTTTCAAATAATTTGTTCATTTTATATCTAAGTTGGATAATTTATGGTCATAAATTTGCTTGTAAAAGTACCTTATTATTGTTTTAATATCTTTAGGGTAAAAATTAATGTCTTTCTTTCATTCCTTATATTGGTAATTTGTGTTTTTACTCAAAGCACCACTTTAACTATTATCCCATTATTTTTGGTATGTTGCATTTTTATCTTCATTCAGTTAAATATAATTTCTAATGTACCTTGTGATTTTTTTCTTTTTAATCTCTGGATGATTTAGCATTCTATAATTTTGTATTGTTTAGAGATTTCTCACAGGATTTTTCTCATTGATTTTTAGTTTAATTCCCTTGTAAAATTTGTATAATCTCAGATATTTTGTATAATCTCAATTCTTTTAAATTTATTGAAACTAGTTTTATGGGCCCGAATGTGCTCTATCGAGATGAATGTTCCATGCGTGCTTTAAAAAAAAATGTTTATGCTACTTGTAGTAGGCTGAATAAATGACCCAAATAGTCCTAATCCCTGGGACCTGTAAATGTTACCTTATTTGGCAGAAGGTCCTTTGTAGATGTGATTAAGTTAAGGATTTTGAGATGGGGAGATTATCCTGGATTATTCTGGTAGACCTAATATAATCACAAGGATCCTTATAAAGGAAAAGAGAAGGCAGGACGCTCAAAGAGGGAGCTCAGACTACCGAAGCAGAGGCTGGAGGGATGCATTTGTTGGCTTTTAGAGATGAAAGAGGCCCATGAGTAGAGAAACATAGGCGGCCTCTAGAAGACAGAAAAGGCAAGGAACTGATTCTCCCCTCCAGCCTCCTCAAGGAATGAAGGCCTGTCGACACCTTAATGTTGGTCCTGTGAGAATTCTGACCTCCAGAACTGTCAGATGATAAATTTGTATTTATATTTTGATTTGTGGCATTTATTATCTAAGTTAGTGGCAATTTGTTACAGCAGCAATAGGAATTTAATACACATGAACTATGTGATTGCTTTTTGTAGTAAGTTATAATTCTTACTGTCTCTTCTGAGAAGTTAATAACTCTTTCTCTCATAGGCTAGTTTTGAGAATTAGGGGAACTGATACATGGAAGAAAAACACTACAGCCCAATTTCTGCTGCATAGTAAGTGTTCTACAAATCTGGGTTCCCTTTGCTCTCCTCACATGTTGAAATACAGCATCATCACGGGGTTCTAATCAGGGTGAATGATATAACTGAACAACACTTTGCAATGATAAACCTTACACCAGCCACAGAGGGTGAATAACGCAATGATCTGGGTAGGAGATCCTGGACTAGAGTGACAGCAATGGGAATAGAAAGGAAAGAAAAAGTCCAAGAGACATTTCAGAGAAGCTGGTGAAATATTGCATGTGGGATACAAAGGACAGGCAAGAGCCAAAGATAACTCTTAGCAAATATGCCCCTGCCAGGGTTAAATTTAAAAACACTCATTAAATCTTTAGGATCTAAGAAGATTATCACTAGTTAAGCCCATTGTCATCTCTGGTTCTGAGCAAATGTGTGAAGTCTCTATTGCTAGTGCTCTGGAATATCATTCTCTAAGTTGCTCCATTTTTCTTTGATAAACTCTTGGCTATGTCAATGGATATTAGATATGATCTAAGACAGTATCTTCCAAACTGTAGCCTGTGGTCTATTAGGTGTCATAAAATAAACATGGTGATATGAGCACAGCATTTTTAAAATGTAATAGAATAGGATAGAAGAATAGAGAAAATATCTGTATGTGACATGTGGTAATGGTAGGAATTATTTTCTTGTGTGTGTGTGTGTGTGTGTGTGTGTGTGTGTGTGTGTTGGACTGTAATTCAAAATGTCTATTTTGTGGGTCATTGTAAAAAATGTTTGAAAAAACTAATGCTAGAGGCATCAATCTATTCATACCCTTTCAAGCCAGGGAGGTTAGACCCCAGGGCAATTGTGATCACAACTTTCTTTCTTCACTGCCAGAGACTGGTCGCAGGCTAGAAGAAGAGTGATAACCATTTTAATTTACTATTAATTGACTTTATAAGGCAAGTCCACTAAGATTATATGTTTATAAAGTTTGCCTTCAGATAACCTATTAGTCACTTTGTAAATAACCATTTATTTAATACCCACTTGAGAGGTGCACAGTATCATGGATAATTTGTTAGCTCATCTTTTATGGTGTTCCAAGGCTTTTCATGTACATCATTAAGTCACTATAACTCCCAACTTAACTAATTCTACCAGTATCCAAACTTCAGACATGCTTTTATGATGGGTAGGCTAGACTTCATTTATGATGAACTTTGGTAAAATTCCAGTAGCCAAAAATCACACAAATTTTGGTAAGGCTTATAATTCTTCAAAGGATAGACAATGTCTTTAGGTCACTAGGAATTAAGCCCCAAAATAAGCATTTGGAGGTATGAAATATTTGTAAAGTAATGTAAACTTCAGAGTACCTAATGTCTTTTCATAGATCATTGGTTCTTACTTTATGGGAAGATAGAAGGTTACTTGAAATCAATAACTTAAGATACTAACTGCAATCACTTGAGAAATTAATGATAGCTTAAAGATATTTTTTATAAATTGAGGCAAAATAATATAAAATTAAAATCAAAATGAGTAGTTGATACAATTGACTAAGGATTGGAACACTTTGGGGACTCTCACAAACAAAATGATTGATGAAGTGTTAAGTTCCGTTTCTAAAGCAGCAAGATAAGTCTTAATAAGATAAAATAAGATCTCAACTTTAAAATTAGTGACTACTTATTCAGACTAACTACAATTTTGACAGTAAAATAATGCTCGGTGATTTCCTGATCAATTTTTATTTATTTTACATTCATATTCCTAAATAGGATGCAGGAGACAATTTGTGACTTTATAAATCATCTTTCCCTTATACCTAGGGAGAATTTTCTTTTGGAAGATGTTGGATGAATTCTTGGTCATACATGATGTGAGATTTTTCTAATTTCTTGGGACTTAGTATTTTTCATCTTTATCTTTTCCATTTTGAACAGATTTCAAAACAAATCAATAGACACATTGGGACATTGGTTATTTTGAGCTAATGTTGGGTAAATGAATATTCCAGGAGATTCTGACATTGTGCCAAATGTCTTTGAGTCTAAGTTATAGAGTTATGTTTTTAATGAAACTTTGAGATTTGCCAAGAGATCCTTTTTTTTTTTTTATATTGTTACCCATTACTATAATCAAAGGACTTGTCTACAGAGAGGTTGATAGAGGGCAGTCAAGTCTCTTGCACTGCATAAATTATATCATTAGGTGTCTTAATATGGATTGACTTGTTCTCAAGACCTAAAAACTAAACACAGCAGAGAGCTTAATCCCATGACAAATGAAAGTTCTGTGCAAAGATCACAGGCAGCATATAGCAAATGGAATTTCTGAAAACCACACTGTCCTCTAATATAGACCTGATAAATGGTCATCCAAAGCTGTAATTAGCAAAAAAGAATTTAATGTTGCTTCTTCAGGCTAACAAGAATCAAAGAAAAAAATGTCTCGTGTACATTAGAAGCAGAACAGATTGATGTATTCATTTTAGTTTTCAATGCAAAGAAATTTGGGGGGAGGGGATAAATGATGAAACCAGATTTAAGTTAATGCATTCAGCTATTCCTCCCAAGATTCTTTTTGAAAACAGCTTTTGTATTATATGAGATAGCTTATTCAGTGCTGCATTTAAGGTAAGACCAAACTGCTGTGGTTTAAATATGGAAAAGTGCAACTGTAGTGCTCCTTTACACAGTTCCCCAGAACACAATTCTTGCCATTGTATTTTTAAAAATAACATTATTATTATTATAAGTAACATATTTTATTGAATAATAATAATTTGTATTATGCAAATAACATAAGTAAGATTTTTATTTTTTAGTGGTAATTTAAATCAGCCATACTGGTCAAATTTTAAAGAGTTATCATTATGACTAGTTGCTAAAAAGATTTGTATCAAATCAATTATCCAGCTGAACTGGTTCATTAGTCCAGGCTGCTGGAGAGCCTTAAGAGAATCTCCATTTTTACCTCTTTTCTCTTTTGGTCCTGCCCCCAGGCCAGCCCCAGGTGTGGAAGTATATGGTAATGGCAGCAGGTATGTGAATCCCCAACAGAAAATGCATCTCTAGATAAAAGAAACTGAGAATAGAGTCTCCTATTGTGATTCTACAATTGGAAAAGGAAAGCAACTAGAATACCTAAAATGATTTTGGAGAAGAAAAAAAATGAGATAACTCAGAATTCCCAATTTTAAAATTTAATGTTAGCAGCAGTAAGCAAAGCAGTGTGGTGTTTATGGAAGGATATAGACACCACTCAATGGAGCAGAATAAACAGTCCAGAAATAACCCACATAAATATACTTACTCTATGTAAATTAAAAATAAATTATAAACCAAAAGTTACAAAGCGGTTATAGCATCAGTTTTATATGGTGCAATCTAATATACTAAAGGTTGGTTTAGCCAAATATTGTGAAATCACTGTATTGGAAGAATGAGGGGAAGAAAATGTCTGTGTGGTACGTGGTGAAATGAAAGAGTTAAATCCTGATCTTCTTTTGTAGGTAGTCAATAGATAATTTCCAATATTAAGCCATTAAAAAACATCATCTTAAAGCACATTATTTAGAAATATGGATATATACAAAAGAAAGTTGTTGTTCAATAATGTATTACATGTATGACTTAGGGCATAGTTATAAATGTTCTCTAATACATAATCTAAACTAAGTGGTATTTTAGAGGGAGAAAACCAGTTTGGGCTGTGGAAAGAACAAGAGCAAAGACCAGCTCTATCTAACTAGAGTCTTAACCTGGAGGTAATGTGGGTCTGGTAGGCCCAGGGAACAGTAAAGGAATTGAGCTGTCTAGAGCAGGGACCTATGGTTCAGGAACAGTAGAACAGTGACTGGGTCGGTTGTGAATGCCAGGATGGCTTGGACTTTGAATTCTGGAGGCCCTGACCTCAGATGAAAAGTAACTGACTCCACTTATGTGACCTGAGATAAACCACTTATCCTCCTGGACCTAAATTCATAACTGTAAAAATAATTATCTTTAAGGGTCACTTCTGATTCTATGATAAAACTAAAGTTCCAGGCTGATTATTCTGTGGCAGTGGGAATGGGAGGGCCACAAGCAGGCAGCCTAATTTGGGAGCATCATAACAATGCATTTTAGAGGCCCAATGGAAAAATACCAGGTACTGTACTTATTTTGAGAAAGAAATGAAAGATAGTGATAATGTATAAGGAAAAGGTTCTCAAACTCATTGGTCTCAGACTCCTTTAAAATATTTGTTTTTAATTATTTAAAATCCCAAAGAGCTTTTTATAATTTGGGTTATATTGATCAATGCTTACGGTATTAGAATAAAGCCTAAATGTGCACAGTCCCACACAATTTTGCATTCCATTTCCCAGGGCCCTTGGGCGCCCCTTGTGGCTTATCCATAGATTACATGTTGAAAACCTCTAATGATACAAGTTTGAGGTTAGAATAAATGTGCAAAGTAACTATGATTTTGCCAGGATAATTTGGATTGGTTTTGAAAAACAAACTACGCAGTTTGGTTTGATGTTGCCAAGCCAAAACCCTTTTTCGTTGAAGTCATGTTGCTACACTAGATGACCTTTAAAATCCCTTCAAACCCAAGATCATATTATTCTATGATTCATCCTTATTAGCTAGTTAGACTGTCCTGATTTCATTTCTATGTTGCACCACCATTACTTCACTAGAGTTACGTCCAAGTAGCCTCATATTTATTCCCCAGAAACTAGTTATAAATTTATCTTCCAATTTTCTTTGACTAATTTGGAAAATGTCTAGTGAATTAAAAAGTCAATTTCCAGGGAACAAAAAGCCACGGCAAATAGCTTATTTATTACACACATACATACTTGTATGACACAGAACAAGAGAGGAAGTATTTTTTGGCCAAAGTATTGCATTTTTACAATTCAGAATCTTTGTTAGCTAGTAAATTCCATTATTTTTTTCCTACACCACTTTTTCAATAGAAAAAGATTTTCATTAAAAAATATATTTATCCAAGTGTACACACCAATTGAGCAAAGTCTGCTCTGCTTGGGAAGAGCTACCGTGCCATAAATCAGCATGCACAGGTATTTTCAGGAATGCCAAGAGCAAACCGTGACCCTGAATACATCATGCATTCTCTAGGACTTTAGAAAAAATTTGGAGGCAGATTACTCACCAACCTTCAAATTAGTGTTTATGAAACAGAAAACATCCAGCTTGATCACTAGGAAATGCAGTCCTAAATGTGGATTTTCCAAATATAGAAATGTTTGAAATTGGAAAAGAAAAGGTTCAGACTTTATTTTAAAATTTCAAGGTTTATTATAGAGACAGAATCTAAATCTCGGAGGAGGGTAAATGTAGAATTTGTAGGTTTGTTGGGAAGAAAACAAAATTTATATAAATGGATAACGAACCTGATTCTCCACTTAAACTTTCTCAAAATGAAATTTGGTTTAACCTCAAACTTAAGTCAACTAACTGCCATGTTATTATCTTTTGAATTGCCTTCTGCCTTACCCTCCTTTCTACGTACCTTAAAATTCTCATCATGTAAAATTCCTGGTGAAATATTCCATTGTATCCTGACTGGAATGCTAGCCCTCTCTCATTAATGAGAGTAGATCAGGGCTTTAGTGGGTCAATGCCTTGTTTCTGAGGGTTACACACATACTTAAATGTAATTAAGAAGGGAGAGTCAGAGCCTACCTATATCCTTGACTCTCCCCTTCTACACAAACCCATTCCCTTCTGCCAAAAAGCAAGCCTGGGTGCCTCAAACGGCAGGAACAGGCCTAGGTGCACTGGGCACAGGGCTACCATCAGCAGCTGAGCATGGGCATGGGGGATGTCTAGGACAGACATTACCTGCCTTACGTCTTTTCTACCCCCACTGTAAAGGTGAGGGAGCCCCAGAATAACTGTCTTCCACAGATGTGGAGCCCTATTTTGGTACATGAGAGAAGTAGGCCTGTGTTCTCTTTGACCAGGTCACTGGTACTTTCTTCTCTGAAGGGTGCTGCTGAGCACATTCCAAAACAATGGTTGAATTGACAAATATGAATGAAGCATATTAAAAGGCACAGGGGTGATGCACTAAAAAGAGCAAGCCTGGTAGCTAGGAGCGTCTGTCTCAACCCGAATGGCGTTACTTAGCTCATCCTCTCAAACTGCAGAAAATTCCTCCCTCACAAAACAAGTCTTCTGGTAAATCTAACAGACCAAATAGTGAGAGAGTGTGGGTGAAAGGAAACCCATGGAGTGCTGCGAAGTGGAACAATGGCTTTGGAAAAACAGTTTGGCGCAAACCAGCAGGAACTCCATTCTAAGGTGGCTGTGGGAGACAGAGTGCAGCAAGGGGCTACAGAAGCCCCAGCAAGACGTTCAGAGCAGCTCCATTCAGACTTCTAGAAAGCCAGAAACAACCAGTGTCAACAGGAACATAAATAGAGGCACTCTGGTCTAGTCATACAAAGACCTGGTATAAAGCAGGAAAAATCAGTGATCTCTACTCTGCAGAACAACATGGGTGAACCTTAGAAATATGATGTTAAAATATAGAAATACAATGTTAAAAAAAGAAATATGTTGTTAAATGAAAAAGGTCAAGTTCCAGAAAACTGTATGTAGTATGATATCATTTTTATAAAACTCAGAAACTAAATGCTGTTGGTTAAGTATATAGATATATATGATAGAACCATTTTAAAAAGCAAGGGAATGATAAACATAAAACTCTGGATACTGGTTAACTTAGGGCAGGTGGAGGAGGAGGGGTTGTAGGTCTAGAAAGAGCCCACAAGTAGAGGCCAGTTATTGGTAATGTTGCAATTCTTGGATTTCAGGCGCTTCCTAAAATGCAAAGAGATAAAAGAGAAAGAAAGAACTTAAGGGATACTTCTTTCATCTCTTTCTTTCCCTACCTGGGACAAATACATAAATAAATAACCAAGAGGCCCAGGGAAATTCTGATTGTTAGAGAAATTGTGGTTGTGTCACTCTTGAACCTCTTGCTTTCTTCAACACAATGCTTCCCTCAAGAAAAGTGTCCAAAGTCAAACTCACTATCAACTCCAACACATGAAGCCCACATCCAAGGCCACCATGAGTTGCCTCCAGGGAACTGACTCATTTTGTGTGCTTGTCGACTGTGTCATAGCTCAGCTCAAGTCTCAGCAAGATAAGCTCTTCAAGGCAGAACATTTCCAGCTGTTGTGGTCAGACAGCAGCAGGCTCTTATCTGAGGACAGCAGGGCCATGTGGCACACCGCAGCCGGGTCCGTGTTGGGCAGGGGGGAAGCATGTGGGCTCTGTACACAGTAGCCAGGTCCGATAGACAGCAATTAGCACCGGGAGAATGAAGAAGAATGGGACATATACATAACCTTCATAAAAACGTCACAGGGAAACAGACTCACAAACCATATGGATCCACGCCGGGGCTCTCCCAGGGATGGCCTTCTATGTTACAGTGGGCCAACTGATGGCTTTTAAAAAGAGGTGTCTTTTCACTGCTGTGTCTTTCTGGCTAGTCCTACCAAGAAAAGTAAAGAAATAGGCTGCCCATGTTATGTTGGATGAAACATGATGAACACTTTAGTCTTGACATTTTGTGCCTTTTTCTGCTCTGAGTTTCTCAGCTGTATATGTTGACAGTTAGTTAAGTGGACCACCTCCTCTTGTAATATTTTCTCATTTAGTTTTAGCAATGGTGTTGTAACATAAGGGTATGTCAGAAATTTTCTCATAGATTTTTAAAAGACCAATTCTAAGTGTATTTTATTTTTAGCAAAGAAACAAGGTCTCTCTGACTTATTTAAGTTGACAAATAACTATCCAAAAGGATTTTGTGTCACCAACAAGATCTGAGATGCCTGCAGAATGAGTTCCAAGAAACAGGCAGGTGCTAAGGAAAAGATTGAACAAAACCGTAGCCAAACTCCAGCAGCAGCAGTGGTCCAGAGGTCAGTAGTGACATCACCAGTGATCACAAATCACAGGGTGGTGGACACACTGGCTTACTGCTGCCCTGCCTGTCTCATCTTGGGAAACTGAGGGTGACCACCACCAGCACAGCCAGAAAGAAAAGTTGTTTGACTCTGCTTTGAGACATCAACTCCTGATTCAAATTCTGGAGATCATTATTCAATTAATATATTCTGAGCACCTAAAATGTGCCTGATGCCACTCTAGGTGTTTGAGATATAGCCCTGAAAGAACCAACAAATGCCTCCATCCTCTTAGAACTTATGTTCTATTAGGGTTGGGGAAGAGTGTGGCACCAGGAGGCAGACCATAAACAATATGGAGAGTAAAGGAGTAAATTATGTAAAATCCTGGTAGGTGATAAGTGCTTTAGGTTAAAAGAACAGAATAAAGGGATAAGAAGGGTGGAACAGGACAGTGGCTTGCAGGTAGCATTTTGTAAATGGAGTGGTCTTGGGTAGTGGCATTCCAGCAAAGATCACAGGAGTGTAGAGATGGGAGATGTTGTTATGGCCACTGTGGGGCATACAATCTGGCACATGGACCATGGGTTTCAGAGGGCACAAGCACAATGACATGGTTTGCAAGATTGGAGAGGGTGGGACAGGGGGACAGTATAGAGGTGTGCTGAGCCTTATGGGGAATAAAAGCAGGAGATAAGGGGTTAACTAGGAGCCCAAGGGCATTTTGTGGTGATTGATATAAACAGGAATACTGGGTTCAATGAAAGTATTTCCTGGGTGAATTCAAGGCAGAGAATGTGCATTAGGGGATTGGGAGGAGGGGGATTGGGGGTGGCTGGTCTTAGTCGCAGGGTGTAGGTCATTTTGGTCCTTGAATCTGGGGCTAGAAGGCCTTGGGGGGAGAGGTGGTCATGAATCACCTTATTAGAGAAAACGGAAACTTACACTAGGTGTTTGGGCTCTGCCTGGATACTTGTTAATACGTAAGTTTATAGTGCGTATTTGGTAAAGCACCCTGCACAGACTAAGAGAGGAATTGGGGTTTCTGGAGAATCTGGTGGTTACTTCCAGTGTGTGAGCCTTTTCTTGACTCTTGGTGATGGGGAAGAAAGTCTAGATGACCTTTGTGGAGTCATCTGACCAACTGCACCTAGGTCTGTTCACGAACAGGGCTGGTAAATAGAATATGTGACCCATATGATGGGTCATTTGTCCTATGGTTCCTAACATCTGGATTTTACTGACTGCACACTTTTGGTGCTGTTTAACATGTTCCTCTGCCTTCTGCATTTCCTGCAAATCAGAATTTTTTTTTATCAGGAAGCACATGATGTCTGGTTATCTCTTTTTAGGAGATATTGGCTATTATTGACACTAAATGCCTAGCTCAGTTAATTCATGTTGGAAAATGATGACTTTTAAAATTCCAAAATCTGTTTTTATGTATTAGTTCTTAACTTATTTTTTAGTAAACTTTATATTTAGAATAGTTCTAGATTTACAGAAAAATTGGACAGTACAAAGTATTCATACATGAGCCTTCCCCTAGCTCTCCCTATAATTATCTCACACTGGTATGTAATTGAACATTTACAGTTAGTGTGTATGATACATTCTTATGATTAGTGAACCAATTTTCATACACTATTATTAGAGTACATACATTATTCCGATTTCCTGAGTTTACACCTAACATCCTGTTCCAGGATACTATATTGTATTTAGTCTTCATGTCTCCTTAAGCTCCTCTTGGCTGTGACAGTTTCACTCTCTCCTTGTTTTTGGTGACCTCTTTTTGGTTTTGAGGAACAGTGGTCAGGTATTTTGTAGAATGTCCCTGAATAAGGATGGGCCAAAGTATGCGTCATGATGAGACTCAGGTTATATGTTTTGAGGAGGAGATCAATTTTTCTCTCTGCCTGCCAGAGTCTGGGGGAGGGGGAGCCTTTCTCACATCTTCACCATGAGAACGTAGTAGGATTTCTGAAGGTCAGATCCATGAGACTGTGGGGTCTTGATAAGACTGTGGCTCCCAGGAGTTTCTCCGTCTCAAGCTAGTCCACACTCAGCCCCCAGGGCTCTGTCAAAATTACCATTGAAAACTTTGTTCCTACCTTCCTGTGGCTCCAGTGGCTTCTGCTTCGGGCGCACAGGCTGATGCTCTGCACACACCAGCCGTGCTTTGGTTATTGGAAATAATGCTGCCATGATATCGGAGTGTATTTATCTTTTTGAGTTAGCGTTTTCATTTTCTTTGGCTAAATACCCAAAAGTGGAATTGCTGGACCATGCGGTAGTTCTGTTTTTCATTTTTTGAGAAACCTCCATACAGCTGTCCATAGTGGCTGCACCAATTTACATTCGTACCAAAAATACACAGGAGTTCGGTTTTCTTCACACTCTCACCAACACTTGTTATTTATTGTATTTGTGTGTGTGTTTTTAATAATAGCCATCCTGACAGGTTTGAGGTAAAAGTTCACTTTTTATGCAAATCCCTAGGTATGAAGCTAGAGGAATTTAGCTGCCTGACAGAGATGGGCTCATTATTTCCCCCCAGATTCCTGAGAATGCAGTGAGTTCCTAGTGGCCCATGTCAACTCCGTCCCCTCCTCAGAGAACCCTCAAGAGATTGTTTTTGTAGTTGAATTACATAAAAAACTGTATCTGTAGCCAAACTAAATTCTATGCTCACCTTATCAACGTTATAAAACAGTTTCTCCTGTATTAGACAAGCATAATAGCAATAAATCAATTTTAGTGTTTTAACATTAAAACCTTGTCTCTCTTTTTTTTTGTTGGCTCTAAAAGTGATAGCACATCATTTATAATGCACTCTGAACCAAGAATGCCCTCTTATAAAAGTCCTCAGTTTGTTTTTCCTCTGTAGAACAATATCCCT
Organism: Miniopterus schreibersii; assembly: GCF_964146895.1. Classification (NCBI taxonomy): domain Eukaryota; kingdom Metazoa; phylum Chordata; class Mammalia; order Chiroptera; family Miniopteridae; genus Miniopterus; species Miniopterus schreibersii. Next base: position 71,481,417 of record NC_138107.1, on the reverse strand, counting down.
ATAAACTGCAGATAATCCATTGGTAAAACATGGAAACTGTCTTTGATGATTTTAACTATACTAAGTAATAAAGTAATTTTGGTCCAAATATAAGAGAAAATTTTATACTCTCCTTTTGTTTCTGTATATCTAATTAAAGAAGGGTCTAAGTATTAATTTAGGAAATCATCAACTTTAAATGATAGAGGAGATGAGTGTTTAGGTACCAGTAATTCCCAAATCTATCTTGAATATGTCAGCATTTGATAAGGAGGAAAATGAAGCTATTAATAATTCTGCTTTACTGTTACTAGAATTTGTTTTAAACAAGGCAGTGTGTCTGGGTTTAATTTAAATTAGTCTAAGAAAAAGATAGTGCCTTAAGAATAATTAGAAAATCCACTTGACTCTATAATCTCTCTACACCAGACGTGGCCCAGCCCTTCAAAGCAAAATCGTAAAGGTGTTTCTCTGGTTCCCTTTCCATCCACCCCAGGTCCACCTGGAAAAGACTGGAAGACCTAAGATTTAGCAGACAAACTCCATTCCAAGGAATTTCTTCACTTCAAAATTCAACCTAGCCTAATGCGATGAGGTCTGTTGTTATTTTCTTTCCATCACAGAAGTGTGAATCAGGATTTCCACCTGGAGATGCAACTGATAATTAAAAATAGTACATGAACTAGAATAAAATGAAACATTTTATATGAAAGAAAAACATTTTGAAAGTAGAAGAAAATGAGAAACATGAAAAATTACATAATTTATATAAAAGAAAAATGGCTCCTCTCATATATGATTGTGTGAGAATTAAAAGTGAACTTTGAATCCTAAGTCAACTGAGTAACCCAGCACACATAGGCCGATTATATTTTCTAGATGAAAAATCAAAATAATGATTATATCAGTTCTCTGTGTGAAAGGCAGTCCAAAATTTATATCTAAACTCTCCAAGAAATCTACACCATGTGGTCGTTGCACTTAAAAAGAAAATTTATACATTAATAACTTTTTAAAACATTCAGATTAAAACCCAAAGATTAAAATAATGAGTATCTAGGACTAAATATCAATTTTTGTAATATAATGTCCCAGTGATTGTGGATTTGTCAATTTCTTCTTAAGATTCTGTCAATTATTGATTTATATTTTGAGGCTTTATGAATTGGTATATATGCCTAAGAGATTAGACTTTAATCATTTTGAAATGCCCTGCTTATTTCTTACATCTCTAAGGCTTTCTTGCAATAAAGTCTTCTTTTTCTGACATTAATACAGTTATATCAACTTTTTTGGTTAATATTTGCATGTGTCTTTCTCCATTTTTTTCTTTCTCCATTACCTTACACTTAAGATGCATCCTTTGTATGTCATAAATGGCTGACTTTAAAAAAAAAACCCAGTTTGACAGACATTGTCTTTTAATCACAATATTCAGGCTATCTACATTTAATTAAGTAGGTAATATACTTATGTTTAAGTCTATCATCTTACTACTTATTTTCTATTTTTTCTTTGGTCCCTTCTTGCCTTCTTTTAGATTAATCAAGTAGTTTTTATTATTCTATACTTATTTGTTATTGCTTTGTTCTTCATTATTTTACTGTTCTTTTATTGATTACACTAAAAATTAAAACATAAATCTTTATTACACTTTAATATAAATCATTTATACCACTGGTATCATTTATACCACTTCCCAATAATATATATACTCTTTTCCTGTCATTTGTTGTTATGTATTTTACTTCTTCAAATATTTTAAACTACACAGTGTATTAGGCAACATATTAGGCTTTCATTCAAATGTATTCAGACATTTATCTTTTTTGGCATTCTTTATTCCTTCCTAAATTTTTATGCAGGCTAACATTTTTTCTAGCTAAAGAATTTAATTTTTTTAAAACAGTGTGTGTGCAGGTGACCAACTCATAGTTTTTATGTATCTTAAAATATGTTTATTTTATTATGAATTTAGATGGGTATTTTTGCAACATGTAGAACCCAAGATTGGCAGTTATTTTCTTTCAGCATTAAAAAAAATGTCATGTCATTTTCTTGTGGTTTCTAATGGTTGTGTTGAGCAGTTAGTCATCAGCCTTTTTCATACTTTTTTGAAGTAACATATTTTCTCTCTGGATGCATTGATATTTTTTCTGTATCTGCTTCTGTATTACTGAATCCTTGGTGTTAATAGTTTTACTGTGATGTGTATCTATGTGAATGTATTTTGTATTTATCTCTTTTGTGGTACATAAAACTGCTTGAGTGTGTGGCTTGATGTATACTACAAATTTATAAAAAATTCTTAGTCATATTTCTCTAAATGTTGTTTCTGTATTACTTTCTACCTTCTTTCTTTTTACATATATTAGACCTTTTTGCATGCCAGATCTTTTCATTATGTTCAATATGTTTCTTATAATATATTCTATACTTTCCCCTTTTTTCTTACTGTGTTTCATTCAAGCTATTTTCTGCCAACCTCTCTTTCAGTTCTCTAATTCTCTCTTTAGTAATGTCTAGTCTTCTGTTAAACCAATTCACTAAGTTCCTAATTGTGATTATTATATTTTTCCAAACTAGAAATTTTATTTGATTCTTTCCTCTTGATTCTAGTTCTCCACTAAAAGCCTCTATCTTATATATTTTTCTTGAACATATTAACCACTATTCTTTTAAAATCCATGTCTGATAACTCTAATATTTGGCTCTCTTCTGGATGTGTTTCTACTTTTTCCATTTTTATTTTTATGTTAAGTATTTGATTTTGTTTCTGGTACAACTGGTCATTTTTAATGGATGTCAGTCATTGTACATGAAAAACTTTAAAATTAATTTGAGGCTCATGATAATGTTAATTTCCTACAGAGAAGACTAATTTTTTCTTCTGATAGACAGACAATTAGAATATAAATAGGTCATCTTAATCTACCATGGGTTGAACTAAATCCAGATATTTTTCTGTAATAGTGAGAGGTAGTCTATTTCTATATAAATTTCCTGGGCTCTCAACTAAAGGTCTGGAGCATTTTATCAGGATCATCTATGATGAGGCCTGACCTCTAGTTTTTGTTTCCTCGGCCCTTGCAACTGTTGGGAACTTTGAAGATCCAAATTCCTTTGTTACCTGTTTCTGTTTGGCTTTTAGCCTCTTGGCTACAAGTTACAGATTGGCAAGTAATTCAACAGGCTAGGCAACAGTGAATGCTGAGGTTATGTCTCTGGCTTCCTTTTTCTTTGGAATCTTGGCTCCGCAAGCCCTAGCTATTTTGATTGTTTTCTGAAGTCTTAAAACAGATTTTTAATTTTTCAGATTCTTTTTCTATATTAAATGATTCAGTCTTTTGCAATTTAGTCAGCTGTAGCCAAATGCACACACCCTTTGACTATTTTAATTTGTAGAGCCATTTATTGTACCGAGGTTAAGGATACTTTCATATATTTACTGACCATTGTGTTTTCTTCTCTGTGAATTCTTTGCTCACTTTTTGTGGAATTGTCTTTTGGTTTATAACACATGAAGAATTCCAGATACTATTTGGGGGAAAGGAGGTTTTAATATGTCTGCAAATATCTCCCTCTAGTCTGTGACTTGTCTTAATTTTTTTTATGTTATCTTTTCGCACACAGAAATTTTAAATTTTAATAGATACATTTAAAACATTTTTTCTTTATAGTTTGTGGGTTTTGTGTCTGTTTTAATAAATTCGTCAGGATCTGATGTTACAAAGATATTCTCCCAGGTTTTCTCCCAAAATTTTGCAGTTTTAATTTTCATATTGAGGTCTTTAATTTACCAGGCATTTACTTTTTTTGTGTTGTGCTACGTAGGAATAGCCAAGTGTTTTAGCACTGTTTTATCAGAATGTCAGTTATTTTTCAACCATTTGGTGATTCTACCAACAATCTTTTCTTTTTAAAATTAATTTTAGTATGCTTTATGTATTAGTATTAGGTATTTATGTCTGTTCCCATAACTTTTTAATGACAGTGGTCACTCCCCCAATTTATCAACTTTCATAAAAATTGAATACAAGAAAATATTTGTTTGTAAATCTATTGATCTAGATTTATTGCAGCTATATATTAATAAACAACATAGCACATTCTATCAGGCACAAAAGTTACACGCATGAGTCCTATTGTGTCTCACAAAAAATTTCCAACATGTGTAACAAAGTATTCACTTCTGGTGATTTTAAATCAAAGCCTTTGAAAAATAATATTACTAGTACAAGATACCATTTACTGGTTACTGATTTTGTGCTTAGTAATGTTTTAAGAACTTTATATATATTAACTTACTTATAAGAAACTATGAGTCAGGTTACTACCATTATAAACATTTTCCAGGTGAGGAAAATGAGGCACATTGTAGTGAATTTTTACTGAAGTTTGTAAAGATTAGCAATGCAGAACAACTTCATGTGAATCCACTTTAACTTGTAAAATAAATGTCGTATCGCTACTACATAACTTTCGGGTGAACACTGAATTATGAATGAATATCTAAATAATCTATAATCTTTTCTGTAATCTATGTCCACATTTACATTTCAATTTATGAATGCTGTTATCATAGTCATCAGTAATTGAGTAGAAGTTTACCAGGTTTGTGACACTGTACAAGGTGTTAAAATGAACTATAATTTGCCTGAATCTACATAAAACATTTGGTATGTCTGACTTTCACTATTGTTTCCTTGATAACAGCTGCATTTCAAGGGATAATGCATTTTATGTGCTGCTCTGGTGGTTAAAAACACATTCACATAAACGGAGAAAAGGGCATTTAATGAACTAAGCTCTATGCATGTGAAAGCCAACAGCAATAGTAGAAATGGTGTTTATTTTATAGCCCAGAAACTGAATTTTAAATGCTAGTATATGTTTATATGACAGTTCTATTAAATATAAAAGAGTCCCATTACAAGGGAAGTCCTTTCCATAGGCTTTTTTTATGGTCTAAATAGCATACCCAGCCCTGCAACTCCTCATGTGAGACATTTTTAGAACCTTATTTATATTAAATCCATAACAAGCTAGCAACTAGAAAATTATAATGGGCACAAACGGCTAATAAAAATGAGATTGTTGAAAATACTTCTTAATAGCAACTTAGAAAGAATCCTGATAAAACAAAGTCCAGGTTTGGTGTCTCTGGAAGTCTGCCACCCCATAATCACAGACCACAGTACTCCCCCTTTCCCATCTTTGTTGCTTTCCTGGCTGAAAACTAAAGAGCCAATGCACTTTAAGATTACTATTTGCCCGATTTTTTTTTCTAGTGCCTACTGGACAAGAGGTGCTCTGGAGAAAATCCTAGGGTTATTTACTGGCTGACTCCTTTGGAGATGTAGGGCAGATGCTCTGAAACTGGTCAAAGAGGGGAGAATGCTAGCGTGTGTGTGCACACGAGGCAGCATGTGTGTGTGAACATGTGTGTGTGTTACACGTGTAAGGCCTGGATATTTGAAATCTGGATCACTTCTCAGCTAAACTTCTATGTTTAGACAAGCTGGCAAAAATGAACAGGTCAAACCCTTTATTTATAGAGTAAAAACTATTTGATCTGGGGTAGATATCAGCTCTACCGTCAAACATGTGGGCCAAAGTAATTTTTATTGCTGCATCCTGCGGGATTCTGAAATGGTTCATGTGGCCATCCACGTGAGCAAAGGAAAGATTCCCACAGAAGAATGGGCCAGTTGAGTGTGAGATGCTGCTCAAATAACCAAAACCCCCGTATGTGTTTATATAAGTGAGAATGTAGAACAACGGAGGAGGAAAGACGTTAATTTCTGAACTGGTAGGAATCTAATAAATTTTATTCAGCCAGGCTTTGGTTACACTCCTAGGGCCGTAGCTGAGGCAGAGACCAAAACAGTGCTATCTCGTTTTACACTCGGATGCTAGGACCCTGTGGAATTCAGCTTGAAAACTGCGCACTTACTGTAGTAGTTTGATTGATGTTGTATGATGAATGGTCCAAAACTCATCAGTTTGGAGCTGGATTCCACTTTTGAAGTCCGTGACACATTTTCCTGTCACCCAGTGCAGAAATTGACTCCCCAACACTCCTGATGAAGGGCATCCAGTCTATTTTTGAACTCAGTGTTGGGAAGCTCATGACCTTAAAATTTGTCTAGCTTTACTTGTGAGGAAATTCTTTACAAGACAGTCAGTTCCCTTCCCATGTATGCTTAATTTATGTAAGCATGTCACTTAAATTAAAATGGCCACCAAAAAACAGCTTGCTCACTTTATAAGTTCCCACTGTCATTCTTGGAATTTCCTTTTGTGACAGGGAAAAATTATATATGTACATATATATATATTGTATTTTCAGCCTGTGTCATCTTGCTCAGTGCCTGAGCTTTTGTGGTGCTGAGTGAAGGAGAGAGCCTTAAGGATAACATCTCTAAGTTATTCCTGAACAGAGTATGTTTGGATTTGGAAAATAATAAAGTTAAATAAATTAAAATGTTCTCTTATTTTCTTATTTTTCATCTCAATCTTTCATTTCCTCTTATCTAAGTTGGTTCTTTCAGATTGAAGACTGTTCTCCTTGATAGGGTTCTTCTAATGATACAGCTTCTGGATATGGGGTAGCAAGACATTAACATCAATTTGTATGCTTCTAGTTCTTTCTAAATTTGATTTTTTATTAAGGATGTAAGCATTATAATTTGGGGGGGGGGTTGTGTTAGGTTTTAACTTTTGTAGGTTTTACAATCTCTGAGTCTACTAGAATATTTAAAACAACTTTGAAAACAAAAGTAAAGTTAGAGAACTAAAATTATATAATTCTAAGGCTTATCATAAAGCTATAGAAATGAAGACACTGTGATATTGCTACCAAGATGGAAAAATAGAAAAATGGAACAATGTGGAACATGTTCTACATTTAATGGAGAACTTATTTTCAATAAGGTGCAAAGTTAATGGCGAAAGGATAGTCTTTTCAAAAGGTGCTTAGGCAATTGGATAACCATATGCAAAATAAAGAATAAATAAGCAAAACTTTGATCCACACTCTATGCAAATGTTAACTCGAAATAGGTAATAAACCTAAATGCAAAACCTGAAACTATGCAACGTCTAGAAGAAAACGAGAGAAATCCTTCATGATCTCGGGTTAGGCAAAGATTTCTTAGATATAATACTAAAAGCACAATCCATAAAGCAACAAATTAAGAAATTGGACTTCATAGCAATTAAAATTGCTGTTTTTTTGAAAAACACGGTTAAAAAAATGAAAGGACAAACCAAGACTGGAAGAAAAATCTGATAAAAGTATAAATCTGATAAAAGCCCAGCATCTGAACATACAAAGAACTCTCATAATAATAAAACAAAGAATCCATTTTTTAAAGGGGCAAGAGTTTTGAACAGATGCTTCACCTAAAAAGATCCATGAATGGCAAATAAGCACAAGAAAAGATGTTCATTATTATTAGAGAAATTCAAATTAAAACTCCAGTGCAACAGGGTAAAGGTCCTTTGCCAAGAGTTGCTGTACCTAGCTCTCCCCCCATGCCAAACCCCATCCCCGCTGGCCAGCCGTCTGGCACCTCCCCACAGACCCCCTAGGCCATCCCCAGGCCCCTGCCGCCTGCCATGATGACCCGCACCCGGTGCAGGTGTACCAGAACCACCGTAAGGACTCAGAGGTCTCCTTCCAATGACAGATCAACTTGGTGATGCTGATGAATATGGTCATTATCTTTCAATTGTTCAAATTCTATACTTTGAATATGTGCAATTTAGGTATGTGAACTATACCTTAATAACTCTCTAAAAAAATCTCTGACTAGCATAAACTTAGTACAGGTTCATCTTAAAATACATCTTCTCAATGAGGCTGTAAAGTGTTAGGCCTCGCCCAGGGGTGGGAACACTGACTGCTGCCCCATTTGCCTGTTCCAGCCAGTGTCCCTTTGGGTGTCCTGCTGCTCTTTCTAGGTCGTGCAGGGTTGCTACGGCTGTTGGCTCGCTCTTCTACTGCTCATCTCTTCTGCCTGAGTTATCATTCTCAGGGCTTAGATTGTCAATGAGGTTCTTTAAGAAAAGATATGTGTACAACTGGTAAATACTCTTCTTCTTTTTGCTCCTTTAAAAACAACATCACACCCGTTCTTAAAGTAAATAGCATTGTTTTTTATTTTGTTTTTGGAATTTGGGGGTGGGCATCAAATAAAAGTGTTAACTTTAGCTTTGTTTCGTATATTAGAAGTGGGAGAATAAGTTAGCTCTTTCTAATGCAACTTGGTACAAATAGATAGACTTTATTAATTTGGCCAAGAAAATTAGAAGGTGGGAGGTCTGGCGATAGATCCCAATTCTTAACTAAATTTCAGCCCCCAGTCAAGCAGCTCCAAGGGACAAGGCCGGTTGCTCCTTCTGTGGAAAGCTTCACTAGCTTCATGGGTTACAGAGACCAGCAATTCAAAGACTACTACAAGATGAAGTTACTTTTCTGTAAAAATCTGCCCAACTTCTGTTTCTGTGTTAATGGCTCTGTGTCTCTTCATGGGGCCTCTTTCTTTCTCTCTTTCTGTGTGACTGTGTGTGGTCTCCTTGCATGTCTATTTCTCCTCCCTCTTCTTTAACTTTCTTAACTATATCATGAAGTTATAATTTGTTTTTATTATTTTATTTATTGAATGAGATGTTTGAATTGCCTTCCTTATGAGCAGATGGGTGGCATATATTACTCCTTTCCAAAACAACTTCAATCACAATGAAACAAAATCTAGTTGCTTTATGCTTTTTACTTACATGGCCTACAATTAGCTTTTTCCTGAGCTAGTGGCCCTGCTCTCCCTCTCCTTATCTGCTACAATTCTTTTGTAAAGTAACAATTTAGTGAATTATTACAGTTAATAGATTTATTTGTAGGTGGTGTCAAACAGGGTATAATAGTCTTTGCTATTTTTCTCTTTAAATTTTTTGGGCATATTTTGATTGCTAATAAAAATATTACAAAAATAAAACAGTATATATACGTATTTTTAAAAACTTGTATATTTAGCAGAATTGTTGTAATCTTCCAAGAATGCCTTGGCAAAATTCATTTTGATTATGAAACTAGTAGCAATCAATGAGAAACATCAATTTTCTTATATTGTCTTTGGCTAGTTTTCTCACCTTTGGATAGAGGGCAGTTATGACCACACCATTTGCACTGGGAGAATATCAAAGACATTGGTTGTATATACTCAGTTTTACACAATATAAGAACCCTGAACTAAGAATGTTTACTCCATAAACTATCACTAATCATCTATGAGTCTGGTGTTCTACCAAATAAAACATGAAGTCATGAATAATGGACTTTATTAACAATTAAAGTGCAATATGAAATAATAATAGAGCAAGGCAAACAAGAGAAAGATTACAAAAGAGCTTTGGAAACTTAAACCAAAAATATTCTAAATTGATTCAATCAATTCTGCAAGGAGTTTAGGAAAAAACCACTCTCTAGAATCCTGTGGCTCCAATTCCATGTTACATTTTATTATTTTAATCACAGAAAATAAACAGTACAAGACAGGGGAAGTTCATTTGAAATACAAGTTGGAGAGAACTTCTTTTGCAGTTCCTTTATTGTATCATCATTTCTTTCCAACTCTGCTCTTACTCTGTGACTTCCTGATAAAGAACAGTTATAAAATTTCCAGAATTACACCCACCTGCAGCAGCAAGATTTAAAGATGGGAGTATTTCCAGAAGGAGAGTTCAGCCACATTCCCGCTGACCTCTGCGGATATAAAACAGCCTCTTAGTGACAATGAGAGGCAAGGCTCTTTAGTAACAGTCAACCATTTACATGGAGCTCTCACCATGGACTTTCCTGTCCACATGAAAAAACAATGATATCTGAGCAATTAGCACTTTTCTATCCATAGGCTAAACGGCTGATAAAATGTTACATACAATTTGGAACAAGGTGTGGCCAGCAGTGGGACAAGGAAAATCACAAATGCAGAACCATGTCTGGCCAAGTTAGAACAGACATTGACCTTGGTGGTTTCCATACTGTGGCAAACACACTGCTCAGAAAGGAACAGCCAGCAGGCAAGGTGTGCTTCACCTTCAGTAGCTGCTGGATGTCCAAGTGAGCCTAATTCCTCATGCCTGTCTGGGAAGGGGCCCTGGAGGCTGCAGCCTGCCATGGGATTCTTAAAAGACAACCCCTGGCAACAAGGGTCAATGTGCTTCTCTCCTTTGCTGCCTAAAGTTAGCACTAACCTAAGGAGGCTGGAGCAGTGGCATCCAGGCCTTGGATTCTTCGGTTGAGCCTCAGCCTCAGAAGTCTCTACCGCGCAGCCGTGTTTGCCTTTATAGAGTCAAGGGAGCCGCTCCCACCTGTGCTACGACCATCTGTGCTGCCCCAAAGCTCTGTGCAGGTCAGTCACAACCCGGGAATATCCTTACCACCCCATTTCCTGGGAATGGTCTGAGCTCAAAGACATTTGCTGTGTCAGATTGGCACCAATCTAGGAAGAGACAGGGTTAAGATTACCAGGGAGAAGGAGCTGGTATTAAGAGTAAGTATTATTTTATACCAGGTGGGTCGAGCTTAGGATGGAGATGGCTGGGGCTGAGACAATCATGGCATCACTGGGTGATAAGAATTCAGCAGAACCTATTCAGGCTTTAAGAATAATCCAGGATTAAGGAAGGAAGGAGGACTGACTCAAGGCTAGGGGCCTCTAATATTATATTAGTAATAGTTATCAAAGGCTTTCTATGTTCCATATTAGGTAGGTACCAGGTGGATATGCATTCATTCTCAATAAATATTGAGAACCATGTTAGGCATATATGCATTCATACTTAATAGCTATTAATAAAGAACCTAGTATGTGCTGGATTAAATGCTTGATTATGAGGATACAGCTGAGAATAAATCAGAAATAATTCTTGTCCTTTTGGAGACTATATTCCATCTCAACATTCTCTTTATGTTACAGATGGTGAAAGCAGAGCTCAGAAATTTTAAGTAACATACCCCAAAACACATAGCTTATAAACAGTAGGACGAGGGGGATTCAAACTCAGGCCCTGTGACTCAAATATCTTTCTATACTAACCATTTTAACCATTTTCCCTGTTATACACATCATATTTGGGATCCAGTATATAATATTCCCTAAGTCTGGGCTGTGTCACCGATAAAACAGGCTAGTTTTTCTCTCTCACTCAACTTCAGGAAAATGCACCTAGAGAAAGTGAATGTTATAAGGACAATTGAGAATCTGCTCTAATTTATTTTATTTTAAATAAATCTTTCAAAAACATCATTGATTTAATTATTACTATTGCAAGTTTCACATTTTTGTTAGACACCAGTTATTTCACAGTTGATAAGCTGTTTGCTAAGCCATAGGTCTGTGAAACCATCCTATGCTCTGCCTAGTGGGTCAGGCATGGGACACAGAGGAAAAGGCATTACTGCTAGCCCCAGACAAGGGCTCTTCATCTCAAAATTGCAGAGCTATTTGGCGATCTGGCAACCTTCTTCCCTCCACCCGGCCCATTAAGGGGCCAGGTTGGCTAGAGCCCATTTGGCTTGCCTATCATTGCAGAGCCCTGGAGAAACTCCACATTTTCTGAGGAAAAACTTCAGTATGGAAGGTTCATTTGGGACCTGTTCATGTCAGTTTCTATCTGAGCCATAATGGCCTCCTCCACTGGACATGGAAGCCCTGGGGGCAGAGTCACAGGTGTAGGATCACAGGACTCCTATCTCAGATTATAGGATTAGACATTTTGGTTTGGGTTGCATTTGCTTAGAAAATCTTGATTCTGAAGCCATAGTTCTCACTCACCTCAGTAGGACTTTTTCAGAAAAAAATATTGATATCTCCCCCCAAAAGTGATTAGATATAGAGAAAATACCTTTTTACAAGACAAAGAAGGGAGTAAATTGTTATTTATGTACTTATTCATAAAGAAACAGTCATAATGTAAATAAAACCAGGCAAATTTTTTTAGGTAGGAAAATGTTGTATCAGTCAGGTTTTAGTAAAAGAGCAAGAAGTCAATGTAGGCAGTTCAAGGACATGGGGTTTAAAGCATGGAATTCAGTATTTATAAAAATCAATGGAAAAGCTAGAGGACCAGAAGTGGGGGTTGAAATTGGACATTTGCATTTGGTTGCCATCATGACTGCAGGAAAATGGCCTATCCACCCTTCCACCTTCTAAATATCATGGGAGTGCCTCTCGTTGATAGAAACTAAATCACATCCAGGATGCAAAATCAGCTCCTGGTTGCAACTGATTTTCAGAAATGTAATGTTTACCCTTCCAAACTTGAAGGAGCTCAGTAGACACTATTTAGTGCCCATCTGTTGCCATGTTATACTAAAAACAAACAAAACATTACTGTAAGTGTTACTCTCCATGAACATAGTATTCCTGGCAAAGTTAATGCATTACCATTAAATAGATCAAAGACTTCAACAGCCAGAAACTATAGTCAGTACTTACCAAGATAACAATATTATATAAAAAACAAATGAGTTTGCTCTGGTAAATTCAAGTCTGCTCTTTGTAAGAAATGATACAATTATATCATTTTAAATTCTCACCTCTATGAATCTTCTGGACTAAATGTTTTAACATGTCTGCATATAAATAGCTTTAAAGTTTTGAGTGAAATGAACCAAATAATTTAAATTTTATTAACAAAAAATATTAGTCTAACATATTTAAAATCAGTCTAACATGTTATGTTGATTAATTATGCTTGTGTTGATTAATTTTTACTCTTTATGACTGAAATGAACAGTGCCAATAAGGCTTATGAGTTTAGTGAATTAAATTTTCCTCTGGTTCAATTGTTTCCTTTTTCTGTGACTACATTTGGTATCTAACTTATAACAAAATGTTATTTTCTAGTATGAAGTACAAAAAAGACTACAATGTTGAATAGTATTACCCAAATAATGTTAAAGAAATTTTTGTGGTCTCTAGCTTCCCTGAGAAACAGAATCTGAGGCAGAAGTTTGCATGAGGGCAGTTAATTGATGAGTGCTTTGAGAGAAACACCTATGAGGGTTGAGGGCAGCAACACTGGGCAGAGGTAGGAGCAGAATTGTCCTGTGTCGAGGGAAGGAGGTTGACCCTTTGTATACCTGTCTTGACCATGTTGGATGTGCGCTGTGTGCACAGGGAACAGGAGTCACCTTGGGTAAGGCCACTTCCCTCTACAAAGGGCAATATCAAGAGAGGAAATCATGTACAAACTGTCAGCAATCAACAGTCCAGCAGTTGGAAGAATGAGTGCCTTTGCTTTTAAGGGGGTTCTGGCTGGCAAACCACAACAGCCACCACATTGAAGACTCCCTAAGAGAGACCTAGTTTCCAGCCCCACCTTGTTTAAGGAAAACATTATTTGCTTGGGCACATTGATGGATTCTATGTCAAATTACAGTGTATCGTCTTGCTGAGTTTTAAATTCTGAAAAACATTCTGGTTAGCATGTACCTATCATGAAAAATAACTGTTTGTGGGGTATGCATGGGATATAGTAGTTTTTTTATGTCAGAAGATAGTTTTAGTTTGTTTTACTACTTCACAACTATCCTTTAGAAAGTTAACTTTGATTCTGTGTTTTATGAATTACCACTAATGCTAATGTTCTCTTATTACTCTAGCATAGTATATTCTAGAGTAATTTCTATTTTCTAGGCGACTTTAGATAGCTTTTGTGAGAAAAGATTTTGTTTTTAATCTAATGTGTCATGTATTTATAAAAAAAAAAAAAGAGTCCTGAATCTTTGAGAAGCAGCCTAGTTTTACTTGTATTATTAATCCAACACTTCCAAACCTTCAATGAACAAGTTTAAACTTTTATGAAATTAAAGTACAGTATTGGGTGACTACTTAAAACTAAAAGAAAGAATATAAAACTCTAGTTATATTTGTTTTAAGATAACTTATATTAGAAGTCAAATAGCATCTAAAACAGTGCAAACAAAGAAGGCCACCATTAAACAGAGGCATAAATTTGATTTTGTGGAATATTAAACAGAAATCATGAAGCACAATCATCAAAGGAGGTTATCTTAGAATGGCAACATATGAGACATATATAATTATAGAAACATATGCATGTAAAAGTGACTGCATTTGGCACAGCTGATTAATATAAATCAATCTGTCTGACAGCAAAGAAAAATGTTCATATTAATCAGCAGCAATCAGTGAAGAAATAAAGTCCAAGGGAGTTTTAAATATATATAGACAAATAAGCAGAACACTTCAGGTGAAGAAATTACCAGATGAGCCTGGAAATAGAATCAATGTAGAAAAGTCAGTTATGATCAAAGATAAAGCAAATGATGATTAATATATGAACCACCAAAAGAATAACTATTTTCTAGAGAGTATTAATACACTAATATTTTCTGGTGTTCACTAGTCCTTACTTCTTTAGCTAACTTTATTTTCTTAAAATATATCTTTTCTTCAAAGAGGTTGCTATTGCTGATCTTTGCGAAGCTCATGGGAAGTGGTTTTCTCCTTTCTTAGGGTTGCATTTAAATCATTCTGAGATTTTTCTAATCGGACAAGCATTTGGCTGCTGAACAAAGAGGCGGTTCACTAGTCACATAATTACCTGAGGCTGTAACAATGATTCACTTGCACTAAGAGGATTAAGGAATGCTTATGTTTTAGCTGAAAGTCAAGAATGCAATGTTGAACATCAATGATTTTTCATGAATGCGGAAGATATTTGATCCCAAATTTCTCCTATCAACAAGTTAAAAACAAACAAACGAACGAAGAACACTGAAATTGCCTTGCAAAATTAGCTTTGAGAGTCGGAAGAATATTTATTATATCAATTGTATGTATCTTGTATTTTTATTGGCTAATGTGACCCAGTGAGACTCATTGCATAGAATCAAACTATACCAGAACAGGTGATAATGAAGACACAGCATTATCACTAAAGAAGCCTACCATCTAAACCCTACCCATGATTCCTTCAGGCTGAACATTCGGTCCAGTTGAACTGAGATGCTCATGTTTCCCAGCACACCATGGACCCTGGTTCCCCACATCAGCACCCCCATGGCTGACCTCTGATTTTAACTGCAGCTGCGCAGTTCCAGGTGACCTCAGGCTCACTCCAGCTGACAGCATCCTACCTCCAGGCACATGTTCTCTGCTTATGGCCTTCCTGTACTCAAGTGCAGCCCACAAAGTGGAGGAGATTTAATGCCCCAAGGCAATCCTCGACCAAGGAGGGATAGAAACTGGTGGGTAAATGCCCCAACTTCTTCCCATCCTTCAGGGGAGCAATTCTAGGAGACATTCTGCACATCTCTCAGGCAGTCCCAGAGAAAACGAGCCCCTAGCCCAAAGCAACAACCTCTGTGATGTAGCTGTAGGTGGGTTTTCCTCCTTTCCTGCCTTAATCTTCCCTCCTTCACTTCCAGGGACCAACTCCCACATAAGAGTTCTTATCAGCAGCCAAGTTCTTGTCTCGGCTTTCTTTTGGTGGGACCCTGATTAACATATTTAACCTGGACAGGGCTGGATTCGGTTTTATTCTATCAATAAACACATATGCTGTTTGGAATTGTGTTTGCATTACAATATGTTAATATATGATAAAGTATGTATTCCTATCATTTTTCCTGCTTTTCGAAATATTTGTAGCTTTTTTTAGTGATTTCTTTTTATAAGAATTTTAAATTAATTTTATCCAATTCTAAAATAAAACATACTGTAGATGCAGTAAATAATTTCTGGAATTGCATCAAATTTACAAATTAATTTGGGAAGAATTGCATTTTAAATGTTATATTTTATTCAGAGATAAGATAGATTTTCCCAAGTGTCTTAGTTATTTTCTTGCTGCTATAACAAAATACCATAAACTGTGGTTTATAAACAATAAGAATTTATTTCTCACAGTTCTGGAGACTGGGAAGTCCAAGATCAAGGTGCCAGCAGGTTTTGTGTTTGGTGAGGGCGCACTTTCTGGTTCACAGGTGTCGTCTTCCTTCTGTTACCTCACCTAGTAGAAGAGTCTAGGGGTCTCTGGGATCTTTTTGACAAGGGCCCCAAGTTGCTGAGGAAGTGGAAATCTGAAGACAGTGGTGAGCATAGTCTCAGGCAGTAATGCTGGCGGTAAGCTTAAGTCAATGTCATTAGTGACCTTGGCTGAGGGGGCGGGAGGAACACTTTGGGGATACTGGGTGATTGGAATGAGAATCCAAGGGGCTGATAAGTGCAGAGGTACATAGCAGGGTATAGCTGAACAAGAGAGTGTTCAGGACAAGTCTGCAGATGGGCGAGGCCAGGGAGGGTAAGAAGAAACAGAAGGCAGAAAATCACAAGTTACTATGCCGGACATTCAATACAAAGTAATATTGAATGTAAGCTGTAATTGAAAAATAAAATTTTTTAAAAGTTAGCTTGGAGTCACATGTTATTTTTATCAGAGAGAGTTTGTGATTATGCTGTGCTTTATCAATGGAGGGCTGTAGAACATCCGGACCCAAAGACTCAGTTAGAACTTCATGGTGGGTGGCTTTCCACAACTTTATTTTAGCAGAAGGCATAGTGGGTTAAAAGATTCTTTTACTTATCGTGTGTGTGTGTGTGTGTGTGTGTGTGTCTAGGTGTGTTAGGATTGCCAGATTTATCAAATAAATTACAGACCACCCAGCTAAATTTAAATTTCCGAAAACAAAGATTGTTTTTAGTATAAATACATCCCATGCAATTGAGCACATTTCACAGGACGTACTTATACGAACTTTGTTTTGTTATTTTTCTGACATTCAGATTTAACTGGTGTGTGTCTGTGTGCATATGTGAGCAGGTGTCAGGGATATGAGCTGATGATATGTTCCTTCATACTTAATTTTTTAAAAGAGTAGCTCAGAGTAAGTCCTGAGAAATGTTATCATTGTATGTTTTCCTAATCATTATAATTGTAAAAGGCAATGGAATTTATACATATGGGGATTACTTCATATTTTTAATAAAGGCTTCCAAGTTTTAATCTGAAATAGAAGAATTTGTTCTTTAATAACAGCTTATATAATGAATGTTTTCATGTATTTCCTCACTTATTTTAAGCTAAAGAATCATTTACTTAGATCATACTTTTAAAAAAATTGAAGCAGCCAGAAGTTATGAGTTCAGACATGACAAAAGCCTGAACTTTGCTTGTGGCAGTGGCTTCTGGTCCCTTCACAGGACATCTCTGCTCAGAGAAGAATGTGGCTGTCCTGGGCATACTAGAGGGGGCATTTTCTGGGGCTAGTTTTAGCACTCTTAACATGTGAGTGGCAGAAGTTAAAACCAGTAGTACTTAGAACTGTGTTTTGTGTGTTTACAAAGAAGTTCCCAGTGGCATTCATTTTCCTCATACTGGATGGATCAGCCCGTTGAGGTGACATCTCTATGACTTTAGACGTAATAGTCTTTACTAGAGGTTTCCTTCGTTACAAGGTCCTACATGGTCTCTGCAGCTCCCTTCTCCTCACAGATGAGTCACCTGGTATCTATATGTACCACCCCCTCTATTCCTCAAGGTTCCCCTTTCCTTATGGGGCCCAAGAGCTATACCCTGACTCTGGACTGTAAGCAGGGAAATTATGGGCACTCAAGCTCAGTACTAGGTGCCCCGCAGCTAATTTATCTCCAACACCCACTATGTGAGTGCATGGTTCTTTATGGCTTCACACCTATTATAAAATGACACAAACCCCCCCAAGGTAAACCATATTGTTCATAGATTGCAAGTAAAGGAACTGAAAATCAGAAAGGAGAAGACAAAGAAACTAATATTTACTAATCAAGTGCTTTGTGCTTAGTACTGTGTTTTACAAACATTGTCTCATTTAATTCTCACCATATACATAAGAATTAGATATTATAAGAGGAAAGAATTGTAAACACATGTTTACAGATGAAGACACAAGCTCAGCAAAGTTAAGAAACTTGTCCAAACTTGTCCAAGAACAAATAGCTAAAGTGTGGTGGGAAAAGAATTTAAATACGGCCTACAGCTCCAAAGCCCACGTGTCCCACTTCACAATGGCTCTCCGTGGAGGTTGGTTAGCGTGTCTGTTTACCCAGCTAGGAAATGGGGGAATAGGATACAGACTTAGGTAGGTCAACTTCAAAGCCCAAGAAAATTACCCTTCCATGGGGCTGATTAGACCATTCAAAAAACTTGCATGTTTCTGGCAGATCCAAAAGCACCACAGCTCTTGTCATAAATACATTCTGATAATTTGTGTGGTTTGAAAAATACACTTAGCAAGATGTCTTTAAAAACATATTAAGAGGTCTTGAGGTATGGTCTACCACTAGCTTGCTCCCTCCCCAAGCCTTAGTACTGAAAGGCCTCCTTTCTGTTGCGGCCTGACCTCCAGCACCCAGTGGCAGCCTGTGTCTTGCCTGCTGTTAGCATCTCCCCAAGATCTGCTTCTTTATAGGCAGCTCTCCATCTACAGATTTTCTTAATGGGCCCCTGCTCAGTTCTTAGGCCCCCCCACCCATCTCTTCTGGGCTTCGTCCTGGGTCTCAACCCCTGGGTTCCAGACCTGGGGTAACACTATCTGGGTTTTTATTTTGGTTTGATCATCTCTTAGCTCTATGACACTGGGAAAATTACTTCACGTGTATGAGCTCCGGTTTTCTTGTCTGTAAAATAGGGTAGATGATGTTGCTTATCTCATTGACACGTTTGGTGTTTGTGCATTAAATGCATTACTGTAGGAAAGTTTAGCACAGTGCTTGGCATATAGTAAAAGAACAAAATATATTATATAAAATACAGGATTGGGTGATTAATGTAACCTATTAATTAGTACTAATGCACTCATAGATGGCTATGACTATAGCTTTTTCCTGTCCCTGAACACAAATGTGTATTTTCTTATTTTTGGATATTAACGAGATGAATGGCTTCATGGGAATTCCTAACACTATGGCTTACTCTTGAGGCAGATGTTTTGGGTAAGTACCCTTTCAGCAGTCCTCAGATCACACCCCATAAGCTCCCTCTGAATCACGGAGCTGGCTCTCTGAGTGTTCAGTTGACAGTCCTGGGCAGAAGTCTGCCCACGCTTGCCAGCCTTCCTGACAAGAATGATTCAGTATTACAAGAGCCACCAGAGCCACATTTCTTATCGCTCCCTTTAAATGGTGTTGGAGTGGCAACTAGATGTGCTTTCACACACACACACACACACACACACACACTCTCTCTCTCTCTCTCTCTCTCTCTCTCTCTCTCTCTACTAGAGTCCTGACTAGGCTGCTGTCTGAAGAACTATGAAAGCATCTTAGGGCATCTACAATGCAAGTATTTCCCTCTACCTCAATCTCCAGTATTTATCGGTTGGACCCCTTACTATACTTTATGCTTCCATTAACTTGAAATTGGAGGGTGTAATTTTTTGCTTTCAAATATTATTCTGTATTTCCGAGGTTTATTATGTAACTATTCAGTGGAATTGCTACCCACATGTGAGCAGAAAGCCTGGATTTCTTTTTTAACTGTTACACATTTCCCTTTTTAATGAAATTTCAGGAATTAGTATTTTTCTGGTTAGGATCAGCAAATCATAGCGAATGCAAACAAAGGACCTAAACAGAAAAAAACAAATTAAAAAAAAAACAATCTTTTACCAATGTCCTGCTTTGTTCTATTAATTGAATTGACATTTGGAAACTCATAAAAAGTTTGGGATTACATGCGTTATGGGCATGAGAATATTTCCACATGATACAGGCACTTTCTACTAGTCCACTTGACATCTTCAAGCATCACTACCCAGTGAGTGCCAAGCGGCGGTGTGGTTAGTTAAACACAGGCTTCTGGATGGTTTGGTTCAATAACCAACAGGTCTTTTTATTATAAAACCCAGACTGCTCAGGGATTGGTTTCAAAAGAAACCATGCACTTTGTTGCTTAGGACTTTTTACATAAAAAATGTTCCAGTAAATATTTTGGAAAGTAAAATAGGAGGACACATGAAACATTTCTGTCTGGACTAGAGTAAGATTCAGAACCCAGAGCAGAGCTTAAAACGCCAAGTATCCAACTGGAGTTACCAAAAACAGCTGTGATGCAGAGTGGGCCTGGACTAGTAATGAGATTTACCTGGCATTGCTTTTCCTCATTTTCCTTATAAGACTGGTATTTTTGTATTATACTCCTACCAAAGGCAAAGGGTCCAGGCTAGCGATTGTTGTGTGAATTGGATGAATGGCTAGAATAACCTCTACAAATCTCTGGTGGGCTACTGACTACGCACATGGCCACATCTCTTTCACTCTAGGAAAAGTCTCCTCATGTTATTTACACATATTTACGAGACATTTCTCCATTCTATTTTCTTTGACTTTTTTTTTTTTTAGCATTCTTTACTTAACATTAATTGTCTCTTTCATTCGAGGAACATTTAAACAACTTCGGGGACAAAAAGCACAAGGTAAGATATCTGTATTTGAAAAGAGACATTAAAATATCAACTTCAAAAAGCATGGGGGAGAAAACAGCATGTTTTCATTTCTTTTCCAAAACAAAGGAAGTAAGAAATTCTTTCATGGTTTTTATTTGCTTTCAAATCACATTGTCCTCAACTTTTGAAATAATAATCTTCCTTGACAGTCATTTAATAATTGTGAGTGATCTATGACTTTATTATAAAGTTCTCATCTAATGATCTATTTCCTTTACCCCAGAGGCCAAGTACAAAGCCAGGGAATTATCTTGGTGATACTTTTAATAACTTCCTGTGGGATTGCAAACCCCAACCGAAGCCGATTCTGCAAAGGAGTTAATCATGTAATTTCACAGATTAGACACCACAGGGTTACTAATGAGAAACTTCAGTTTAGTGATAAACTTTTTTTTTCCAGGAATATTTTGAGAGGCCTGTAACCTTTGGCTGACACCCAGCAAGGCTATTAGTTTAACCATGGGATGCACTACCAAATGCACGAGAGTCAGCAGAACCTCTTTTCTGGAAAGTAGATTGTAAGAATAGTTTTGTTAAAGAGCCTTTAGAAACAGATGGAATAGGCAAAGGGGGGGGGGGAGACAAGCATAAGAAAACTTATCAACTTCCGTCAGTTGGCATAACTTTAGCTTCTCGTGTCTCTTCAACCATATGCTCAGGATGGAAACCGCAGTTCACATTTAAATGTCACGCTGCCCTCTGTTCCATAAACATGTATCATCCGTCACTAAATATTTAGATCTGAATTGTTGGAACTGAGTTCTGTGCCAGGGGTAGGGGGATTAATCCCTTTCAAGGTCCTCACATGATGGATTTTCCACTGAAGTAAACATCCGAGAAGAGCTCACACTAAAGCCATAAAATATATAAATAAAGTTTAAAGTTTAATTAAGTCAACATTATTTAAAGTGGTTGTCATATTTTATGGCAAACGTTTCATGTTTATTTTGTATGACTCCTAATAAATAGCCCCTCCTGCCCAGACCAAAAAACGCTAAAGTCAAGGGCTCCAAACTTAGGGCCAGGGGAATATTTCTGAGTGGGGGATAATGCAATAATTCCCATTTTGCTTTTGTTTCAGTTAGCTAGACACTGAGTCAATATCCTGTAGAGATAGACCTTTGAAAATCTTTTAAGGCTTTATCAATTGGACTCTGGGAAGATGACATACTTACAAGGAGCACAAACTAAGAAACAAAGGGGAATAACCCATGCGCTAAAACAACTTTCATTTTACTTTTTAGTTCTTATAATAATAGAAAGCAAAAGAAAGAAAAGAAATTATTCACATTAAGTTAATATTGGCTTGGTAGCTTCTTAAATAATTTTTCTTAAAAGGTAAACCATTTAAATGAACATAACTCCTCTTTGCCCCCATAGATCAGTCCTCTGGGACACCTGATTTTCTCCCTTAATATTAAATAGGGACATTGATAATCATATACTCTCCCATGGTTGATGGATGTAGTATTTAAGGAGAAAGAGAAAGCAAAGGACAGAGAGCTGCTAAAGTGAATTCCTTACTGCAAAGGGTCGAAGCACAGTTGCCACTCAGCACAGACTTGGACTTTTTAAAGCTAAAGCTCCCTCAGTAGTGACAGTAAGAGCTCTATTTCTGCCTACACACAAAAATATCTCTGTCCAAAAAAGTATTTAAGCCTATAAGAAAACTTCTAGAGTT
Organism: Miniopterus schreibersii; assembly: GCF_964146895.1. Lineage (NCBI taxonomy): Eukaryota > Metazoa > Chordata > Mammalia > Chiroptera > Miniopteridae > Miniopterus > Miniopterus schreibersii. The sequence goes on along the minus strand of NC_138107.1, from coordinate 71,459,239 downwards.
GGAATTAACCATTACCATTCTTTTCCAGCCCTGATGTTTTGTGAGAAGAAAACCAAAGCTGAGAGAAGTTAGTCATCCCGGTTCACATAGCTAATTGGTGGCGAAGTAGGTCTAGGACACGCATTTTTCAGTGCCCATCGCACTGCTTTCCTGTCCAGGGCACTGGCAGAATATTGTGATTAACTGCAGAGGAGGTGCATGGTGGGTGCAGCGATGGTCTTTGAGGGTATGAAAACTGTAGGAATACCTTCAATAGTTCTTGGGTTGCATATCTCAGAAACAAGGTGATTTAACACTAGTCACTGAGCTTTCACTTCATCGTGTGTAAAACGCAGCTACTGTGAGGAGAAGAGATGCTATTTATCAAGTGCAACCTGCACATACACAGTAAACACCCCATCAGTGGCATCAGTTATCATTGGTGTCACGTCCACATTTTGGAAGCTACATATTAAGGGCAAAGTGTCTTCCCAAATTTCCAAATTTCTGATATGGCTGAGGATGATTTCACTTCTTTCCCTTGGGACTCACATTTATTTTTGGACAAGCCCAAATCTTTTATGGATAGAAGAAAAAAAAAGAATCTAGATTGATTTTTTTTCCTGGAATAAAAATATTTATTAAACGAAAAGATACATGCTATCAAAATAGTTTATTATCACTTGGACTAGAATTTGAAGTTCTAAGGAACTGAAAAAAAATTTTTTAAACATGACTCAAATTGGACAAGCAAAACACGAAATTCATTTTATTATTTTTTCTGCTGAAAAAATGTCTCTTTACTTCATCACAATAGCATATTTAAATGTGATGATTAATCATACAGCAAATGAATTAAGAAATAAGCAAACATTCAGTTATATATGTCTATTTTAGTCAATTCCTCAAAGAAGATTAAAGAAAAAACAAAACTATGGGTAACAATACAAAACTAGGGTCATTTCAGGGACCTAAATCAGTGCCTGCAAAATCTCTACCCTCTTGATTTTTAGTTTTTCTCAAGCCCATACATCATTCCTATGTAGAGTTTGGCATCCTGGTCATTGTCTCTCCATATTTCTACATAGTTAGTTCTCTTTGTCACAGACAATGAAATGATTTTATTTTCTACCTGAATATATCGTAGTCTGCTAAATCTCTCCTCTGGAGATTACATTTCAAGAAATAAAAATGTGATTAAAGGGAAAATAAATAAAAAGGAAATTATACTTTTACACTAAAGGAGAACTTCTGATAAAGACTATTATTACAGAACACAAAACAATATGACAAATACAGTCAATTCTGTGAAAACTTGCATGCAAATAATAACCCTAATGGAATTGTTCAGTTTCAACGTTTAATGGATCTATGAAAACATCTACTTAAAATTCACTAAAGCAAAAATGTTGAAGCATAACTCCCACTCGTGTGATGATGATATGGTGTTCCTCTCATATAAAATAATATTTCACCAACTATTTCTAAGGGTTCAAAGTTCTTTATTAGCTTGCACATTCTACAATTACTTTAATTTTTTGTTGACTTTGAGTAATATACATATAAAAACATACCTACATAAAAGTAGACTGAGGAAAGTATTACTGTTTATTACTGTCTTAGAGGTGTGTGAAAGAAATCAACTCAGATAAGGTAAATTTGTATATAGTTAGTATTTTCAGTACATAGATGACCAAACTGTATGTATATAAAAAATAAATGCCATCCACAGAATTCTGTTTTCTTTTCAAGTGTGCTGCTTGCTAAGAAAAGCTTTTCCTGAATCACACGTACTCTCATCCAACTGGCCTTCAGGAGATGCTCATAAACTGGAGGCTCCGAAGGCACACCACAGTGTAAGTTAATTTCATTAGTGCACTCTCAGGGTAAGCACATGTGCAGCTAGTATTTCCAAACCATTTATTTTGTCTAAACATTTCCCTTCCCTGAGTTATTTATATACTGGGGAGTAGAACTGGAGTGCTAAAGGTAGGGCCAGATGAGAACCACTAGACGTAGCTCACTGCCAGTAAATCTTGAGCTGTTTTTAAGAAAACTCTTCAGCAAGCTGAAGGTCCATGTTGAAGGAAAGGCTTTTAGAACAGAACAAGTTAGATAATGAAGATTTAAGCTTTAGCTATTTGTTTTCCAAAACATTTATTAATACATGAATTTGTTCCACAAATATTTGTTGAGTACCTTCTCCATGTTGTTGACGACCTTTTGTGCAGTCAATGAAATCTAATGAAAAGTAGGCTTTCTCACCCTGGCTGGTGTTGTTCAGCGGTTACAGTGCCCGCCAAAGGATCATGGGTTCCCTGACAAGGGCACTACCTGGGTTGCAGTTTGGATCCTGGCCCCAGTCAGGGCACATGCAGGAGGCAACCAACAGATGTCTCTCTCTCACATTGATGTCTCTCTCTCTCTCTCTCTCTCTCTCTCTCTCCTGCCCTCCTTTCCACTATCTCTAAAAATCAGTGGGGGAAAAAATATCCTCGGGAGATTAACAAAAAAAACAAAAAAAGAGAAGAAAAATAGGCATGCTCTACCTTCAACCTGGGGTGAAAAATTCCTTGGATTCCCTGTGGTACTTGTGATTAAAAGTGCATACGTGCACACACATACACACACACAGAGGGATTTTTTTTTTTTAAATGTGTGTGTTTAAATGTATATGAGCATATTTGGTCTTAATATAAGATTTATAATAATTATGTTTTGTGGATTATGTTATATTTGCAATCTACATAAACACATATTATTCCATGTCTTTTGCCATTATTTTATCTGATGACAAAAAAAAAGTGAATAAAATTAAATTCATAAAACCTAATCAATCCAGAAATGTCATTGACTTCCCAAACTTACAAATTCTAACCAAAGATAGGGTTTTTGTCTTAGATAGGGTTGAATGAAAGAGAATGGTAAGAGACTACCTTTCTTTCCTTTAACTGAAATGCTTCACAAAACCCAAGGAAGAGTCTGAAAATTAATATAAATATCTGTACTTACTCTAGAGTAGTACAGACATTATTCATTTCACATACATTCCACCCAAACTATATAGACAATGACTTTCTAGTGTATTAAAATGTAAAGACCAGTGGGAAGCCACGATGCTTTCCTGATAAAATACCTTTTAACTTAGTTGTGTTTTGACATTACTTTAACATTTGGTATATAATTTTCTTCTAATTTACTATTAATAAACTCATACCCTAGGTGACATCAAAGCCCCAGGCCTTCTTCTAGGTGGCAATTGAATACTTGGCGATGTCCTAAGGGTACATATTATTTAAATATAAAACAAGCAGATGTGTTTGGTAAGATACAAGTTGACAATATGAAGGCGGAAACTTTGTCTTTTAAGGGTTTGAAACAGGAAGGACTTCATTTAGAATATGAATTTCATAGATTGAAAATTTAAGAAAATAACTTGAGGTAATAAGTCATTAATATTACGAAAGTGGGAAAGATTAAAGGGAAAACAAGGAGCTCAGTTGAAAAAAGTGTATGCATTCAACTTGAAAAGAAACAGGCATAATCACTTTACATTTTTATCAGTAACTCCAAAACTGAAAGAAAAACATCATCTGACTGCAGTCAGAAATGTGAATAGGAAAAATAAAATGTCAACTGTTAGCAGCTAGTATGACATTACAGTATGATTGGCTTGATTTCATTATAAAACATCCCATTAAAGTGATATTGGCTTTTAGAAGGCACTTCCACTCCGTGTCAGAACTGGCTGCACCATCTCCATTTGCCCCTTCCAGGAACCAAGCTAAGCTTTAGCGTTCTCTCTAAAACCAATCATCTGAACATAAAAGTTCAAAAGGAGCTGAAATGGCAGAAGTGCTAATATGAGGATTTTGAAGGAAGAGGTGGGTAGACGGCAAAAGAAGGCCGCAGACTTTTCCCATTCCATGTGCGTGCCCCTTGCAAAGGGACTTTGCAGCTATGGCCATCAAGAAGTAAAGTCTATTTTTCCATCCCTTGAATCGGTTCTTGCACATGTGACTGGCTTTGGCCAATGGGCTTGGTAAATGGGACAGAAGCAGAGTTTGCTTCCACCATGGAAGCCTACTCTAGCCAGCAGACAGCCCAAGTGCCCCAACTAGCAGCCTGAGAATTGCCAGCTGTGAGTGAAGCCCGCTGCCCCAGCCAAGGTGCCAACTAACTGCAGTGAGCCCAGGGGATGCCAGCAGAAGACCTGCCCTGCGGAGGTCCTGTCCAAACTCCTGACCCACAGAATTATGAGCCAGTAAATGGTCTTTTTTTCCCAAACCACAGAGATTCATGTTGTTTGTTTACATAGTAAATGCTCCTGTAAGTTAATTTGTAGAACTACATGGAATTCCTAGTCATTTTCCCCAGTAGTGACAGTGAGGTTGCACTGAACCACTTTTTCCATGTCCATTCTGACTTTGGGGCCAAGTAATGCATTTGGAAGATGGCTTGGATGCTATAGAATATTTTTTCCTTGAAGAAAGTTGACTGAGTTATTTAGACACAAAACCCAAGATCCTGGGTCTGTTAGCATGCTGCTTCTGAAGCTGTCTTAGCTGAGATACTGTCTTCAAAAGTGTCTCTGCAGCCAACTGAATGGAGCACAGGTACGAGGGCCACATTATGGCTTCCGAGAGCCCTGCCCCTCTGCCTTTCTGGGCTCCTTCCACACAAAAAACAATTTAAAACTTCATTTTTTTTCTTCTAATTTTTACAGAAACTAAAACATTTCGTACTTCCCTAAAAGTATTGTGGGCTGTGGGCATTGTCCTCATCACGCCTAATGAATAAGTTGGCCTAGATAAAAGAGAAACTTACTTTCTTCTTCCTTCTGGTTCTTCACAACTGCTAGTTTATAACCAGGGTCGAGAGGACATATGTGAGTGAGTGTGTGTGAGTGTGTGTGTGTGTGAGAGAGAGAGAGAGAGAGAGAACATTTGCTTCCTTTCATGTCTAAAGTAGGCAAGCTACCTCTCCACCCTCTCCACGCCCACATCTAAAGCTAGGGGCGCCCTGCCTAGAGGCCACTGCATAGGGATCGCAGAGGACATAACCATTCATATTCTACAACGGCAAAAAAAAAGAAAGGAAAGAAAGAAAGAAAGAAAACCACCCCTCGGGAATCTTCAATATAAACATTAATAGTTTCCCACATCTTTGTTTAGAGAAAAGCCTGAGGATTTCTAAACTTTTAGATCTTAGTCATTCCAGAAGAACTGTTTCACTTATGGCCGCATAAATCTTGGCCCTGTAGAAGTTCCAAGATTAAGACTATGGAAATTGGCGTCACAGAGACCTCACAGGTGACCGTACAGAGCAGATCTGATTCGAGCCATTCAGGAGACATGTTTGCTAAGATCATGTGATTCCAGCTCTGACATCCATTATAGATAATAGAGATTTGGTAATGAAACACAGAAAGAAGAGTTTGGTGGGAAATACAGTATTCTTGGATTTTAAACAAATTCTATTGTTTTTTATGATTACAAAAGAAAGATACATTCAATGTAGAAAATTTTTAAAAGATTTCTTTTAAAATAATTAAAAATGGACAGCATGATAAATTTATTCTGGGCTGCCAGGTCAGGTGTGACTGAGATAATTTAGGATTTTATATATATACATGTATATAACTTTTCTCTACCTATAAGAATAATTTACTGGTATTTCATTTTTAAAATTTTATTTCATTTTAGATCTAGTTATTTTAAAAGCTCCACCAACCAATACAATCCAAAGTGGATATGTAATCATTTTAAAGAAAGTGAAAAGGAGAACTCCAGGAGCCCACCATTTACATCTCCTCCTAAGGTGCAGGTCTCCATATCCCCTCATCTTTGCACAAACACTGGTTCCTCCGGGCTGCACAAATGTAGCTCCGACATGCACAGCTGAGGGGCTGGAAGGCGAGGAGAAGGCAGGGACCGCTTCTGACCACCCCCCCCCCCCCGGAGGACTTGGGAAGAACTTGGGAAAGTCTATATAAATACAATGACAGGGAATGTCTAATTTTATGTATTGTGTCTTGTTGCCCCTCGAAGCTACAAAAATGCCCTAGCAATGAAACTATATTACATCCAAACTGTATCTTCAAGGCTTCCCTTTCCAACTCTTGGATTGGGACATGTCCCCGAATTGCTGTCCAGGCAGCACGCACGGGGGCTCCAGGAGCAGAGGGACCCTCCCGGCTGCTTCCCAGCTGCCACCGCTCGGTGGGACCAAACTGAAGATGCAGAGTAGCATCAGCTCAGGGCTCAGCGCCCCCGAGGATGTCTTCACGTTCCCTAGTTCTCCCCCACTGACTGCCCAAGGGCTGTACAGGGCATCTTCGCTCGTTCCAGCAGGTGCAGATGGGGGGTGTTAGGCAAGGGGAGACTCTAATGTGACGCTGTGAACTAGGCTCTGGCGCCAGCACTGTGTCTCGGTGGCGTTCTTTCCCTGACACACCTCAGCAGGGTCAGTCTCTAACCTTCTGTCCCCTCAGCACCGTACATGGGACTGATTCATCAGACTCGCTCGCTAGTGGTTTCATTTATCACTTCCCGACCACTGCTCCAACTACTTTATAAACTGTAGGGCATTGTGTCTGGGTGACTTTCACTCGCACCACTTTAACTGGTCATAAAGACTGGTCATTCCTCTGTGTGTGTGTGTGTGTGTGTGTGTGTGTGTGTGTGTGTGTGTGTCTGTCTGTCTGTCTAAATGCATCTTGGTCATTTATGTCCCCTGCACATGTGCAATTCACACAGGAATCTCACATTCAGTGTCTAGAACAGAACTCACCATTTCTTCTAATCCTGAGGTCCTGACTCTCTGTCTCTTATTTACCATTTTAGGAAACGGCTTTTAATCCAGAATCCTGATAGCTATGTTAACTCTGTCTCACTCATTCCTCACAGCATAATTCATTAAAATTCTGATTCCCTTAGTAATTCTTGACTGTGTACCTTTCTTTCTACTCATACTGGTAGCACTAGGAATGCATCATTTCTTATCTGGATTATTTCAACAGCTTTCCAAGTGCTCTTCCTGTTCCTAGTCTTGGTTTCCCAAACCGTACAATACATCATTGCCAGGTTATTTTTCTAAAACAGAAATCTGACAATGCAATAATCTTGCATAAAATAGTTCAATGATTTTTTTATTTACCCACAGCAAAAATTTACAGACAGGAAGCTCAGGAGGAGCACGATGCATCTTCTTGAAGATTAATTTATTTGAAGGTAAAAAAAAATTGAGGTCTATTAAAATTAACATATTTCAGAGTAGGTTACAAAATTCACATTTGTTCTAAACATGGGGCTTTGAGATATTTTAACATACGCAATAACCAGTTCAGGCTATGCTACCAACACCGTCTCCTCCTCCCCAGGCAGAGATAGTTGCCTTCTTGTGTGTCCATCCACCTAAGGCCGTGCACAGCATAAATCCTCCTATAGTTCTTATACTCTGTTGCGTTCGTTCATTTTCTCTCTTTTCCCTCAGCAAATTGTGAGTTCTTTGAAAAGAGGGGCTATGTCTTCTTCAACAGCTCAATAAACATTGTCTTTCTAGCTCGGTAAATATTTATAGAATAAAATGTTTATTGAATGAATTCTTCTAATTCTTTACCCTTTGCTACTGCATTTTGTCATTATTGGTTTTCCTGGAGAGGTAGCAGAGTGCGGCGTTAGAAACTGCAGGTTCCGAACTGTCTGAGTTCAAATCCCACTACGAGATTTTCCTAACTGGGCAAGCGACTTCACTTTTCTGTGTTCAGATTCCTGATCTAAAAATGAAGGTGATAATAATAGTAGCTACTTGCAGAATAGTACAAAGACTAAATGAGTTAATTTGCAAGCATCTAGAATCTAGACTATTGCTTAACACACATTAAGAACGTAACGGGTGTTGGTCTGATTATTTGTCATCTTTTCTTTCTCTCTCTTTCTTTGTTTCTTTCTTCCTTTCTTTGCTTTTCTTTTTTATTCTTTTTGTTTGTTTGGGATCCAATTTTCTCCTTTCCTCTTCTATTAGTTTCATATTTACTAAAATCTCATAATGTCCTAGCGACAAAGAAGGCCCTGCTCTGAGGAGTCACACAAACAAATACCTCCTCTCTAAGGTCATGTTGATGTGACATTTTGAGATGGCGTAAACATTTGTGTTGTGGCAGTGGTCATGCTCTGGAATTTGGCGGCAACACAGCCCTCTATAGCATGGAATGCAGAATTAATGACCTCCAGAACCCCATCCGGAGTGTGTGGGGGGGATGGAGAGAGCATTTCTAGGACAGCATTTGTGTCATGATTCTGAGCACTGCATTATTGCGGGCTTTAGGGTAGCTTCTTCATGGTCAAGATCATCAACAGAGGGACCCTTTTCAGAGCCTTGCTCTGAGCTAGTCTTTCCTTCCAGAGAAGAGAGGGTTCAGGACTCGATTTTGATATCATACGACTTTTGGTAGCAAAGTTAGCCTTCTCTGGATGTTTGACTGCTACCCCTCCTTCTGATATTTTGGAAAGGATGATGGGAAGGCCACAACGCTGGCTCTTATACAAATGATTCACTGCTGGTGGCCAGCATCGTACTGCAGGTGCTCAAAGTGGTCTGTCCGCGTGTGTCTGAGTTCACTTGCAGTCATATGAATTTCTAAGAAAAAGTGAGTTAAGAGTGTGGGGATCGTGTGTGTGTGTGCGTGTGTGTGTGTTTACTGTTGGGAGAAATCCTAAGGTAGCTTGAAAATCTGCTTAGCCTTCTAACCTGAATTTAGAAGAGATGCAATATCAAAGGCTTATCTGCATGTAAACACTTCATTAGGTAAATCTGGGCAAAGACTTTTATTTTTTCTGTTTTTATTGATTTTTGCCACAAGCTATGAATTAGATTTGGTCATTATGAGGCCCTGACATACCAAATAATGTAGTAAAATCCTTTGTACACAGTATGTACTTGGTATCTGTTTGAGGGATGAATGAATAAGTGAACAAATGACTTCATGAATATGAGCAATGTTTTGGATAAGATAGAATTGCCTGGCTATTTTCTAGAGGAAGATACTTGTGAGTATCAGCCTTGGGAATGGGCATGAGAAAGTAAAAAAGGTAAAGACTAGGATAAAAAATACTTAAAGGAAAAAATGAATTGTGGTTATAAATTTAGATATTTTAGTTTAGCTACTATTGGCCTAGGGACACCTTAAAACCATTTGCAAGACTACTTTTTGATGGCAATTGGTAGGAACAAAGAATAATTTACAGATGAGAGCATGTGAGGAACTTAACATAATTCTAAACCTGAAATGCATGCTTGTCCTCCACAGCCACATTCTCCCCAAGATTAAGCTCTTCATCCCTAACTAAAATCAGAAAACAAGAGAAAATTGAAAAATAAGATTATTTTCTTGTCTATTTCTATTCCACATCAAAGGGAACTTCCATGAGGAATGGGTTTGTGCATGGAGGAAAAGTAATGTAGCAGCAACAGGAGCCATGGACACTGGGGGCACTTCAGGTAAATTACCTGTGCCTCCAGTCATGTGTATATCCTCCCATTTGATAATAGGGTATTTCAGTGTGTGTCCAACTTTTGTGGATGGGTGGGTCAGACAACATCACTCATGTCATGTTGGGCAGCTCAGGTGACTTACAGTAAAGTGTTGAGTCTTTGCTAAGGTGCAGCAGCAAGCTAAAAGAGGGTAGTTATTTGTAGAGAATGGTAAGGGCTTTGCTCCAAAATCCTAATGTATGATATATGCTATCTCTCCAAAAAGTCTCTCTCTCTGCCACTGTCACTTTAAGCCCCATTGGAAGTGCTGGGTCATGTGGCTCAAGAGGCAGGGCAGCTTGCATGGCAATCTAAACTCATTGTGAAATTATCTTTTTCTGGGCTCTGCTCAAAACTACAGTTTTTGAGTCACTCAGTAAATGGGCCAGAGTAGCACACCCACATGAAGGATATGTTGCCTCTAAAATGAAAGAAGACCACTCAGTGCTGTGCCTCTTTTTTGGTTGTAGGAGGGACAGAGATTCAACTTATTTTAGAAGGGATATCTCAACCTATCCCACACACTGATGCCCTAGACATCTCACTAAGGTAGAAGACCCTTGAATTTGTGTCAGATGTATTTCTCATGAAAACTGATAAATCCAGGATCTCTGCTTAGTGGACCCATGACAATAAACTTGGCCTGGTCCAATTCTATGTTCCCTCCACTATTATCTTGTACCCTAAGATCCATTCCCACATATATTCCCTGGATTTCTGTTTGTATAAACTGAAAAACTCATGCAGTTCTTTTGGAGTATAGCATACCCATTCATGTGTCACAATTTGTACCTCACTTGTCAAGCCTGATGAAACTTGAGGTTGGTTATAAGTGTAGAAGCAAGGAGGGACAGGGGATGTGGTCATGAGAATCAGCAATGTCTTTCAAGGCAACTACCTCAGGGAGGCATCACAGACTCTTCAGGTAAATCGGGGCTGACTTCTTTAGTCAGGTGTAGAAGGGCTGTTTCTATTGATAAAGAAGTACTGGCAGAATTTGGGGTTCAATGTCCCCAGCTACATTGAGATCTACCCAATGACTTTATTCTAATTTACAGGGTCCCATTTCTTTCCAATCAATACTGACACTTTAACATCCTGAAAGACACCTGAAGACATTCTAAAAATTTGGGAATTCAATTTGTGTTGTAATTCAGTCACTCACAAGATGGCACTCTGGGTTTGGTTTTCAGAGATAAGGGTTGATTTCAGGGCAGATGTAAAGGCTTTCAGGTAAGATACACGGAGCTAGAGCTGGGAATTAAACCCCCGACTTCATCCTTTTGTTCCCCCTCTTTTAAACTCCTTAGTTTGTCTAGAATGTTCTAAGATATCAAATACATGGTCACCCAGAACCTTATCCTCTATAGGTTTTTTACTAGGAGCATCAAATGGCAATGTTTTGTGCATCTCAATTGCCACACAGTGTCACGGGCTTCCAGTGCCCTCTTTACCATTGGAAATAGACTCATTAGTGCCTTTAAATCTAATCACATTAGAGAACCAATTCCAGAAAACCCACAACCAATTCAGAAAGCTCATTATTAAGATCCCGGTCCTCTAAAATCACTCTGCACAACAAAATTTGTTTCAGTTAGGGTTCAATCAGAGAAACAGCACTACACTCTCATCTCTGTGTCATCAACACTTCCTGACATGTGTAACTCCATTATCACATCACGTTATCATCACACCAAACCATCACCAAACTGCACTCTAATCCCACGGAGCCATCACCAAAACAAACAAGTGTTCACACCACAGTATCATCTCCTCACATTATCCTCACGGTACACCATCTCACCAGCACAGCAGCAGCAGCATTTCTGCTACTGAATTAGATCAATGTGAAAAGCATATTAGACTGAAAGCAGTAAAATTCCGGATGAAACATAAAAATCAATTCATAATTATCTGTGTAATAACTATTCCCATGCTCCTTTTGTCATTCCCATTAGTCCTAACAATATATTGAACTACTACAGGCTCTCAATTTTTCATTAACCTATTACCTAATTTAATCCTTGCAACAATTTTCCAAGATATTTATTATTGCCTCCATGTAGTAGATGAGGAAACTGTGACTTACATAGCTGGTAAACTGCAGATCCAGTGTCTGAATTAACATCTGCCTATTTGTAAATCCTGGGTTTCTTTCCTTACACCCTGCTGTTAAATTGGGAAATACACATTACTTTTAACAGCTTTTGACCAATAAATGGTTTTTATATCTCTGTAAACTATTGACACAACTAGGAAAATTCATACATTTGATAAACTTATCTCTATAGATAAATTGTGTGATAAGCACAAAAGTACTGGTCTTAGTGTATAAAAACTTTAAGAAGTTTTTGAATCTATTAGAATAGTTGGATGGCACAGTGTCTTGTTTGTCCCTTGTTTGATTTGCTTTGGCACTGGACACAGTGTCACGTAATAAAAGCATCTTGATAAAGTAAATTTATTTTTCTCAACATTCGTATATCAACACAGTACATGCAAGTCAGTGGCATAGAGCCCATTGGCAATTCTGAGAATAATATTGCCCAGCATGTGATAATAATCTAGAAGGCAAAAGGCAAATTAGAGCATATTTTTATTTAACTTTCGGTAGGAAAGTAATGGAAAGAAAAATTAAACTAGACAGTTGACCATAGAAAAAGAATTTTAAAGGAGGGTAAGTAAAGTGCAATGAAATAATCTGGAAAATATCTATAAACCTTTAAAACAACTAATAATAAATAAATGTTATCTGAATTGAACTGACAGTTTTTAATGAGCCATATGTAATTTATTTGTGTCCTGATGAAGCCATAATTTTCTCCAAAGCCCATATCCAAATTTTCTTTCTTCATAATGAAGATAAAGTAGCACACATACCAAAAATCATTTGAAAAATGCTATAATTTTAATCCAAAAAGATAGTAAAGGCCTCTGTCCATTTTTGGGGAGCTTGTATTTTATTGCATACCATGGTTTACAACAAAAAGTTGGCTGTGGAGTAGCAGCAGTTCATTCCATAAGCAGCCAATATATTTGCTAAAATGTTAGTTCTTTTGTTCCTAATCATACTGCAATCTTTTGGGACTATTTCAATAACAATAATTTTAACAAGTAATAATATCTAACTTAAAAAAAACTCATGACAGTTGCACAGTTATGTTCTATAGAAATTTTATGAGGTATTTGTTCTGTGTTTTGATGTTTTTCATGCAGAAGGGTTCACTCTCTTGATATGCTGCCTAAACAATTTGTGGGTGGTATTTAAGACTGTTCTAATGAAGATAATATCTAAGTTTCAAATACAAATCCTGCCTAATGCAAAGAAAAGGAAAATCATAAAAGATGAGAGGACAGTTTAATTTCTACAATATACACTTCAACACTATGGGCCCATTTGTGACTACCTGAGCTGTTAATAGGTGATCTAAACTTCTATTACAATTCATTACCTCTCCAAAATGATTTTTGGTATATTATTTTTATAAATTATCCTTTGGTCTTTTATTCTTAACTTTCTATACATCAAATAATCAAATCCATGAAATCTGGAATCTTTAAGTAAGTGGTATTTCTCTCACTTTTTTTCTTGGAAGAATGGTAATGTGTTAATGAATGTCATTTCATTAAACAAGTTTTTGTGCAAGATACTTTTTCAAACACTGAAACTTCAAAAATCAATCTGACGTAGACCCTGGCATCAAGGAGCTTACCCAATTGTAGAAAAGATAGATATACAAATAAATAAACATAGTAGAGTTTGATCAGTGTTAAAATTGAGGTTTGTCTGTGTAAATGGGGGAAAGGGGGGACATCTGTAATACTTTCCACAATAAAGATAAATTTAAAAAAATTGAGGCCTAAGAGGAATATGGCAGCAGATTGAGTGGAAACTACACTGACACTCTCCCAGGACCAAACTGGAATTACAACTAAAATACAGAAAAACCATTCTGAATAATCAACTGCAACTGAAGACGAGCTGGGGAGCACCTTCATGACCAAGGAGGAAAAGGGCAGAGCGCATAGTGACTGGTAGGAAATGTAGAGGCGCAAGAGGGCTGGCTGGGCTCCCACAGGCAGCAGCGGAAGGTCCACAGGGAGATCTCAGCTGTAGGGGGTTCCCACTGAGGACTCTGGGGCCTAAATCCCAGCCCAGAGCACCAGAACTGGAAAAGGTGCCCACATAACATCTGGCTGTGAAAAGCAGCCAGGTTTCTGTCTGCCAGGGAGAGACGGCTGGAAATGCAGGCCCCCTCCTAATGAGCCAACGCACTAAGTTTCCTGTACAACCACTCACCTTGGGCTCCAGCGGAGGGAGGGCAGAGTGGACTGGAGCTGTGTGAGGAGAATCCAGGGTTGTGGCTCTGGAGATAAGGCTCAGAGGGCACCCATCTGGACCCCAGTGCTGAGTCATTACCGGCAGAGGACAGCTTTCTTAGGCAGACATTTACCTTCCAAGCAGCTTTAGCCTGAGGGGCAAGCAATTGCCTCACTTCACTGGAAAACCTCCCACCTCACCCCGAGGAGTTTCTACAGCCTGAGGCACATTAAGAGACTGATACCAATCAGCTGCCACACCCTGTGGAGTTTCTACAGCCTGAGGCTCATTAAGAGACTGAATAACAACCTCCGAGTGCTTTGAGTCTTTCCCTAATTTGCTTCTGGATCCAGGTTTGGAAAAACAGACCTTGGTGCACATCTTGGTCCTGTTCAAACACACCCAGACCCAGCAGAGGGAACCAGAAGCTTGGAGTGTGGAAAACTACATACAAGGTACTCAAGGCCAGTCACAAACTTTGGCCTGCACCAGAGACCATCCAAAAGACTGGGAGTCCTAGCAGATTTACCTAATACATAGAAACAAATCCAAACGGGCAGCCAAAATGGGGAGACAAAAAACAAGCCCCAAATGAAAGAACAAAAGAATTCTCCAGAGGAAGAGCTAAATGAAATGGAGATAAGCAATCTATCAGATATAGAGTTCAGAATACTAATCATAAAGATGCTCAACAGCATGAGAAAAGAAATAGAAACTAGGAAGGAAATTAAGAATGACATAGTAGAAATAAAAACAAAAAACATTAGAAGGAATGAATAGCAGATAGGGGAAGCTGAGGATCAGATCAGTGAATTAGAAGACAGGTTAGAAAAAAATCACTCAATCAGAGACCCAAAAAGAAAAAACAATTAAAAAACAGGAGGACAGTTTAAGGGAGCTGTGGAACAACATAAAACGTGACAATGTCCTTAGAAAGTAAGCAAGGGTTAGAGAACCTGTTTGAAGAAATAATGGCAGAAAACTTCCCTAACCTAGTCAAGGAAGGCACACAAGTTAAGGAGGCACAGAGAGTCCCAAGCAAGAAGAACCCAAAGAGGCCCATGCCCAGACACATCATAATTAAAATGCTAAAAATTCAAGACAAAGAGAGAATCTTAAAGGCAGCAAGAGAAAAGTAATCTTTTACCTACAAAGGAGCCCCCATAAGGCTGTCAGATGACTTCTCATCAGAAACTCTACAGGCCAGAAAGGAATGGCATGAAGTATTCAAGGTAATGCAAAACAAGGATCTGAAACCAAGACTACTCTATCCAGCAAGACTATCAGTCAAAATAGATGGTGAAATAAAGAGCTTTCCAGACAAAAAAAGGGTAAAGGAGTTTATCACCGCCAAACCAGCATTGCAAGAAGAGTTAAAAGGATTGCTGTAATAAGAAGTTGAAATAGAGAATGAGAAACATAGGCATAAAGAAATAAAATGGCAATAGATAAGTACCTATCAATAATAACCTTAAATATAAATGACTTAAATGTTCCAATCAAAAGACATAGGGTAGCCCAGCTGGCATGGCTCAGAGGTTGAGCATCAACCTATGATCCAGGAGACTGTGGTTCCATTCCCAGTCAGGGCACATGGTGGGAGCTGGAGAGTATTATGCTAAACAAAATAAGCCAGTCAGAGAAAGACAAGTGTCACATGATCTTAGTCTTATGTGGAATCTAATGAACAAAATAAACTGATGAATAAAATAGATTCAGAGACATAGAAGCATGGAACAGACTGAGGAATCTCAGTGGGTAGGTGGGGGTGGGGAGTGGGTGGGGAGAGATTAATCAAAGAATTTATATGCACATATGCATAACCTATGGACACGGACAATAGTGGGGGGAAGGCCTGGGGGAAGGGTACAGGGTGGAGGGGATCATTAGGGGAAAAGGGGGACATTTGTAATACTTTCAACAATAAAGATAAATTTAAAAAATAATTGAGGCTTGGGCAAAGTACAGTTATTGAGTAAGAGAATGATAAACTCCGGAGGGAGAATAGAGATAAAGATTTCACTGTGGAGAGCTTCCTTGAACTGGGACGTAAAGCATAAAGGTGTTGCCCAGATAGATTAGAGGGAACAGGTCATTATTCCCAGGCAGGGAAAGAGCTTCTATGTCGGAGCTGAGGAGGAAAACAGGGTGGCATCCTTTCATCTCTCTTGCAAAAGGTTTAGTCTATAAGGAGCATTGTATTTCCGAGTTAGTTACAAGCGATCGACACAAGTATTTCTGAACAAGATGTGTCCCTAGCAACAGAATATCAGGGGGCTCATTAGGATGTAAATGATGCTCTGACCAAGTGGTATCTATGTAACACACCCCTAGAAACTAACTCTAGAAGCTTCTCCAGAGGAGTTTATCTGAAAGAAGCAGAACTTTCGAAACAGATGCTGATGAAGAGGCTCATGGGAGTCTCAGTTAAAACCCTGGCTTCCCTCAGTGGGATAGTAGAACTTAGTTTTGACCACAGTTAACTGGGAAAAGATTGGTTTGGAAAGAAAGTAAAGAATGTGGAAGCTTTAATGTGAAGTTCTCAAATGCCCCCCCCCATCACAGCGTGTTTACGCCGCACCATTATCACACTCTAGCCACAGCATCTGGTGGGGATGGAAGCAGACTTGAACTCCAGCAGCCCCCGAGGGTTCACAGGTGATCATGTTTCTGTGGGTTCCCCGAGTGGCTGTGAGGGGGTCACAGGAGTGGAATACGGGGCCTCTGCGGAGACTTGGCTCAGAGGTGGCCTCGCTCTCTTGCTCTCTCTCTCCCTCTCCATTTTCTTTTTAAACTCTTTTATTTATTTATTTTTCTCCTTCATTCTTACTAGTGACTTTTAAGAAACTGCTTACTTTCTCTCTTTATTTCTTCTTTTCTTTTCTTTTCTTTTCTTTTCTTTTCTTTTCTTTTCTTTTCTTTTCTTTTCTTTTCTTTTCTTTTCTTTTCTTTAGTTTACTATGGCAAACAAAGAAGGAAGATTAAAGGAGCATTACTCTGATTTTAGTGCCCATTTGATCCTATTAATTGCCTGAATTAAGGAAAGAACATTAGATTTACGAAAGAATAAAAGTGGGGGAGCCGTTGGTCGTCCGTTCGTACTATGCCCTCATTTTACAAATTAGGGGGGCCTGCTTCTCTAGAGCGGCTGGGCTGCCTCGGGCTTCCCCCACCAGGCCGGGCATCGCGCTCCGGTTACCTGCGATTTTCTTCGTTTCTCCCCTTCTCCCTCTTCAATAGATTCTAAAGAAGCAGGACCTGCCACCAGCTGGAATGAATTTTTCTTTTTTACTGAATTCATGTAATGTTCATTTTAGCTTTATGACAGCCTTTGCTTTTTTGTGTCTTAGTGTCTGATTAGTCATTTATAAGCCTGGCTGTCTCTGTTATTGGACTGGAAGCCTCATCTCTCTATTCTCCAACACTGTCTATAGGTAACACATTGTATGTAATTCCACAACACTTAATTTCATGTCTATTTAGGATACCAGGCATATAAATAAACAAACGACAAGATTACGTGAGACGTTCAACAATGAAAATATCTCCAAAATAAAGAGAAAGCTCAGAGGAGGGGGAGAGATTGCTTTTGGGTTGAAATGTCTCCAGGAAGACTTCCTGGGAGAGGTGTTATGGGAGCTGGGTTATCGATACAGCTAGGGGTGAAGGAAATAGTGGAGGAGATGGAGCAGCACAGGATATACAAAATGCATAAAGGCCGTGAAAAACCATAGCATGTTTCACAAAATATAAGCACTTTAGCATTGTTGGAGCACACATTTTTGTGGGAAGGAGAATGGTAGAAGACGAGCATGTCAGGTTACCATTCTGCAAAAGTAAGTGAGAACCCAAATTAATTAAACAGGGGTTCCCTTTTTCTCCAGTAAGTCTAGAAATTTTGTTTTAGTATGTCAGGACCAGTATCTCTGCAATTCTAATGTCCTTTCCTCATGGCCACAGGATGGCTGCCGTAGCTCTAGGAATCTTGTCATTGTTAAGGGCTGGAAAATGAAAGAATAGGGGAAGTAGAAGGCACTAGTGTGTATGTTCCAGCTTCCTAAGAAAAACTAAAGCTTTTTCAGAAGTTCCTGCACTAGCCGTGCCAGCAACTCTTTCTTTGGCAAGCAGTGTGTCACATGGCAGCCTGTGACACACGGCAACCCAAAGGGAGGTTGGGAAAGGGACAGGTTAGCTTCCTAGGTTATCCACAAAGCACTAAGGGAAAGAGCAATTGGGAATGAATAGTATTAGATTAGCTAACATTTTTGTCTGCTATAATGAGCTTTGAGAGGGAAACTAACTCTATTGCATGAAGGTGGTTTTTTTAAAATGACAGGTAAGGAGCTTTAATTTTACCCTATATGGGCTGAGTTCCAATGAAAAATTTTGAGAGGGTCAATTTCCAAGTGGGCAAACACAACATTTTCCAGTGGATGATTTCATTTTCATTACGATCTTTTGGAAGAAGCCTTTGATTATTACACTGTTTTGCAAATTAACTCTTAAAAATCAAACCTTTCTTAGTTCCCTGGTTCAAGATACTAGAAGCCAATCATTGTCTTGTTCCATTATTGTGTTTATAACAGAGTAAGAACATCCATAACAATCACATAGGAGCAGCCTGAATGGTTTTTCTTCCTCCCGTGACCAGTGGAGAAATTATTAAGAACAAAAAGGATTCTGGCATAAAATCTGGTGGGGGGGAAGGTGTTTTCCCTGAACATTCCCATTTTTTAAAAATAGCCATTTCTCAGACTTTACTTCTGAAGTGAAAACACTCCTTTCACTTTCTAAAATACGGAGGAGCACAGATGAGTTTAAATACAGACCCGAAAACACTGCATTTTTAATTAAGTGTATAGAAACAGAAACAGAAAGAAAAAAGACAGTTCCGCAAAATTGCTTCCATCTCCAATGAGACAATTAGAGATGAAGAGTCTCTTGGAGAGTCAGGAGGATGCCAAAAAGGGAAAGCTGATGAATGGGAGGGGGCAAGTGGTTGGTGATGTCCCCGTGGGCATTTTCAGCCCTAGCCCGGGGGCGGGAGGGGCCTGCCGCCTCCACAGGCAGGTTCTCTCTTCACAAAGGCTCGGAGCAGAATGTGCTGCCAACTGCCAAACTGCACAGTGGTTCAAGAGGGAGTTGGACTGAGTTTTGGAAACAAAGAGAAATGCACAGCTGCTCCCAAGATTTTAAAGTTGAGGATGAGTTCGTGTGCAAATGAGCTGGTATTTCCTGGGTAAGTCTGCGCTGAGATTCTGTCTTCTCCAAGTCCCGAGTGCTTTCCTATTTTTGTTTGAACTTTCAAATATACATACACCTCGTGTCTGCACCTCTTATATCTAGCAGCCGGTGAGACCAAATCTCGATACTATTGAAATCTCGATATTGCCACTGCATCTCTTAGCTTTGTTTTCTGTCCTGACCCTGGCCAGTCCTTGTAGGATTCTGAATAGTCTAGAAATGGGGACAGGAAAGGAAATTTATTTTTATTGGTGGCATGTAATTTATACCTGCATCTACATTTTATTCTCAAAACAACAATCCTATACGGTAGATACATTATCATAATCATTTGCATCTAAGCGATGATGAAATAAGGTGCAGAGAGGTAAAGTAACCTAAACAAAGCAGTGCCAAGTCTGTAGAAGAATATCCTGCTGAGGAGCCAAACTCTGTGCTAGGTAGGCATGGCTGAGACTGTCACTGCTTTATAGTTCTTGGATTAGGAAGAAGGTACTGACTATGGGTCTCTAATAACCTGGAAAGGGTACGTGGGATTTCAGTAAATCAATGATATCCATTGAGCTCTCATGATGTGTGCAGGACATGATTATCAATAGCTAGGGGAAGACTCAAAAGGAAAAAGAGAGTAGAGCCCCTTCTGCCTAACAGCCTAAAAGATAAATGTTTCAATAATGAAAGGCCAAAGATGAAGCCATCTCCATGAGAACATGGCATAGAAGAATAACCCTATAGATCAGATGTTCTGGTCATCCATGGTCAGAGGTAAGTGAATACAATCCACGGCTGTCTAAAGGATTTTTTTTTTTTTTTAATTAAAGGAGGTGAGAAATAGTATGCACAAAGGCGGAGAGGCAAGAGCAAGGAAATCTTGTTGGAGATGGCAGCTGGTGAGACCAAAGCCACTGGAGAGAAGATGGAATGAGGGATGCTGAGCCAAGAGATTAGCGTGAAAGGGAGGAGCCAGCCGTTAATTAGGCTGAAAAGACTGGAAACTACCTGCGTGATTAAGCAAGGACTGAGGTAGTGAAAACTCTTCCTCTGAGAGGACCACCCCTGTTACATCTGGATGAATTCAAGGAAGGAGGTTGGAGATGGGTCCAAGGGGATAAACCACAGAAACCCAGGCGCTGGTGAGGAGCGTCGGGTCATGGCAAGCAGAGAGGGGTGTTACAGGCAGAATTACCGCCTGCACGCATGGACTGAGGATGCTGGCAAAAGAGAATAAAAGGTTTTAAAACGACTTGACGACTAGGAGTCTGGTGCCCACGGTAATCTCGGTGCCATGGACGGTAAAGGAACATTTGTAAAAGATGGGGAGGGAGAGAGGGTGACAAGAGGTGGTGAGGAGGGGACAACTGTAATGGAAAACAAAGATGAAAACAGAGTTTGACTAATTATCCGATACACAAAAAAGTTAGGTACAATATTTTTATAATCAGACTATTCAGTGTCCTAATGATCATTTAAATCTGATCTTGCTGATGAGAAAACAGAGCCAGGGAGAGCGTGGCTCCCTTGCCAAAGACTGTCCTGCTGATCGCTGCAGAAAGGGCACAGGGATCCTACGTCCTGACTGTGCGCCAGGGGCCTTGCAAGTGGCAGCACTGTCACTCTTGGCTCCATTCGCTGCCTCACGCTGCCTCTCCTCACCCTCCTTGTTCGTAAGGTTCCTTCCCCCTCGGTGCCAAACTTTGCATTTCATTTCTCTAGTGCGTCAAACACAGGCTCGCTTTAAGAGCCAGCAATATTCAGGCTTTTTTTAAAACTATGTCTACTTCACGATTTCAGAAACATTCTTTGAGAGCCTACTCTCTGCCACGCGAGTATAACATGTTTGTGAGCGAATGGGAGCGATTCTGTGTGTTACCTGCCACTGCGTCCTGTCGGCTCCTGCTCTTGGCAACCCTGTGAACGAGGGATGTCCACAGTGTCCTGTCCCGGACAGCCCTGCTCAGCTCCTGTAGACTCATGCCTATGGCATCTTTTATGGAGTCATGTCATCTCACATTTGACCTGACTCTTTTCTTGCTGCTTTCTATTTTTTCCAACATTTTTATCTTTTCCAAAGAATCCTGTCTTCTCACAATGTTCCTGAGTTAAGATAGCTCCCGTTTTGTCATTTTTGCCTCCAGTGATATTTCAGGCTCAATTTGCTCTAGGACCCACTTGTTTGTCTTTCTGGCGGCCCATGGTATCTTTAGAGCTCTCCTCCAATTTCATATTTCAAATGAAGCATTTTTTTTTTCCTATCAGCCTTATTCACTGTCCAACTTTTGCATCTGTACATAGTGACTGGGACTGTGAGGGTGTGGATGATCTTGGCCTTGGTCTCTAATGACACAGCTTTGCTTTTGGTGATCTCAATAGAGATCTTCGTGATTCAGAAAGTGGTTAATTAATGATGCAGGAGAAAATGCACACTCGTGTGAGTCAGAGGGGTGAGATTCAGACACCACCAGTTCATCCATCACAGGAAGGGAAAGCAGAGAATGAAGAAGGATGGTCAAGGCTGCTGATAAATGTGCTGGTCTGACCATATGGGTGTTTACCTGTCACCCTCTAGCAGCTTCTGTGAATTTTTCCTGGGAAAATAAAGTTCATCAGCTAAATGAGAACGGGAAGGAGAGTACTGAAAGTTTGAGAAGGAAGAAAAGGTTGTGAAATATACTCTAGGAGAGTGGAAGTCTTCCCACTGATCTTCCTCCACGTGATGTCCCCCATCTTAACAAAAAAGAACATCAGAATAGACATATATGACAATACTATAAGGAGTCTTTAAGCTAAAATTCCATGTGCATATATATAATTTTGAATAGCTTCAATTATATGGTGTGTGTATATATATATACACACACACATATACACACATACACATATACCTTAATTTGGTTTTATTAAATATGATACTCATTAATTGAAAACATGTCAAGCTCAGGAATAAAATACTCCTCAAAAAAATAAAAAACTAAGTACATATTTGGTGGTGCATGGTACCTTTATGCATAATTGACTTTTTTTTTCTCTTTTATCCAGAGACCTTTGAAAGTTGCACCATCCAGACCAGCAGTTCTTAAACTTGAGCATGTATCAGAATTACTTGGAGCACTTGCCAGAACACAGATTGCTGGACTGCACTCCCAGAATCCTAACTTAGTATGGCTGGGGTTGGGCCTGAGAATCTTCATTTCTAATAAGTTTCCAGGTGACGCTGATGCTCCAGACCAGGGACGGCACTTTGTCAACTGCTGATTTATAGTCACAGGTTTTTGTTTTGTTTTGTTTTTTGGGTTTTTTTTTTTTTGGTGTTTAGAGAGCAAAGAGAACCTGGAAGAGAGACTAAGAAGGTAGCTAAGTCCAACCAGGAAATGAGAGAAAATGACATATTTGTTATTACCTATATGGGGAGGAGAGTTTGAATACCCTTCAGTCTCCATTTCTTGCTTTCTTCTCTAGTCGCTGCATTTTCTATCATTTCCTGGGAGAAGAAATCTCTAACTAGAGTAGACCCTCAAGGCAAGAGGGGATTTCACTGTTAGACAACACAAAACACTCACTGATACCAAGAGCCTTTTTCTTATTATTTCCAAGGTACTTTCTAGCATTCGTGAATGTACAGACTAAAATGGAAAATGCTGTCGTGATAGAGAAAAGAGTCATCGTTCTAGCAGCTCACACCAGCTGCCACCTTGCATATGACCCGGATTCCAGTTTCCTTACGGGAACGCAGGCTGTGGCCTTAAATTCCCTCACCACCTACTCTTCTCTCCTTGCTCCTGCCTGCCAACAGAGGCCTACGAGGTCTCTTGGGGTTGTCCAATCCATTTGTCAGGAGTCCATGCAGTAAATATGCCACTGATCCCAGCCCATTAGAGAGCTTCTGCCAAAGGGCCATCAGTACTGCGGCTCCTAAGGCTTCTCATTTAATTTCAGCTCCCTCTGTATCTATGTTTTGTTTAGAGTCAAGGATACAGTTCTCACATAATAAATGTTGACTAATAACCTGACCAATATCTGCAGTAACACAAATAGCGATGTTTTGTGATTTCAACATAAAAAGGAGGAACTGAACAAGGTAGCCTATTTCATAGATAGTATCAATATCTGTAATGTAAGCCAAGCATAAGGTAGCTTATTTTATGAATTTCTTACATGACAAAATTCTAAAGGATAGTATGCATTCATTATGTATTCATTGTATGTATCAAGGCAAAAAGACAAAAATTAAAGTATCTGTAATACCATCTCCCATAAACAGACTCAGCTGTGGTTTAGGCAATAACCTTTCTGATACATGCCCGTGTACACACACACACACATGCACAAATACACACATCTGTGATAAAACTAGACATGATTTTTGTGACCTGTTTTTTAATTTTAAAAATATATATATTGATTTCAGGGAGAGGAAAGGAGAGGGAGAGAGAGAGATAGAAACATCAATGATGAGAGAGTCATTGATAGGCTTCCTAGCCCACAACCCGGGCATGTGCCCTGACTGGGAATCAAACCCCGATCGCCTGGATCCTAGGTCGACACTCGACAGCTGAGCCATGCCCGGCCAGGCTTTTAATTTTTAAGTTAATTTATTGTGAACAGCTTTGCCTATTTTAAATAAAACAGCCTTGTTTTAAATTGCTGCTGAAGTATTCTTTGGTGAATGCACCATAGTTATTATTTAATCAGTCCCTCTATTGCTGGACACTTCACCCTAATTTCTTACTTTTAGCCATGTTGTAACTAAATTGTAAAGTTCATATTCAGTAAATGATTTAAGATAATTTCTAGAACTGTCATTTTAAAGGTATTAATGCATATTACCCAACGGCTTTCTAGGAATCTTATACAAATTTTGTTTCCTACAGCCATAAGACTGCCCATTTCTCTAATACTTTTATAACCTGTAGGTATCATCAATATTCCAAACACTTTTGTTTTAATTTCCATTTCCTTCTTAGCTAAGTAACATGGATTTTTTTTCACCAACTATTTATTGGTCGCTCATATTTTTTCTTTTGCAGTTTCTTAACATTATTTTTGTTCATGTTGATCCCTTTTTCTGAGAAAGCCTCTCTGCAGCCATGGGGTGGCCTCCCGACAACCAACCACGTTTTGGGTTAGCTTCTGTTCTTAGGCTTACAGTAAATTAGACATAGATGCATATGTGCTTCACAACGTGGGTCAGGAGTCTTTGCAATCTGACTTTCCAAAGAACTGGGGATTGCAATTCGGCAATGATTGGTTTTACCTGGGATACGAATAAAATGAGGGTTTTGAAACTGAGGGTTATTGAGCAATCGCCTTCTACACACCAGAGTACAAGAAAGATGTTCAGAGAGGAGCAGAAAACGACAGATGGGACTGCCTACTGCCATTCTCGTTTTGAGGGACATGTGACTACGTCAACACTAGCATAGGAAAGGCGTAAATAATACAGTATGTTAAATATGATTAGATAGAACATGAGATGTAAAAGCCAAGGAAATCTGGGAGGAGAAGAAGAGATGATTGGCCAAATGATAACCACAGTTTAACAGTGAAAGCATCTTTTGAACATAAAACCTACTTTCCAGCTATTCCAAGTCTCCTCCTTCCTCCCTGGTTTCATTCCCCATAAGTGACCCCCACTTTTGGTATCGTCTAGAACCATATGACTTCCCTCATATGTGGGATATAAAACTGAATGTAGCAAATTAACAGACAAGAAAAACACTCAAACAAAAACTCGCAGACACAGACAGCAATACGGTGGTTACCAGAGGGAAGGGGGGTGGACGGTAGTAAAGGGTAAAGGGAGTCAAATACATGGTGACAGAAGATTTGACTTTGGGTGGTGGGTGTACAATGCAATATACAGTTGTTGCATCATAGAATTGTACACTTGAAATCTATATAATTTCATTAACCAATATCACGCTGATAAATTAAAAAAAAAAGTGGAATAGAAATTTTATAGGTAAATACAAATGCTTTTACTCACTCACTCATTAAATGTTTAAAAATACCTATTATGTGCTTAAAATACGAACAAGTAAGAAAAAGCCCATTTCTTAAATAATTTATGCCTTAGTGAGAGGGGAGAGAAAGTAAACCACAGAAAATACTCAAGGAAATCATGAGATAGTGGTAAGCACTCCGCAGAGAATTAAAACCGAATGATGTAATGGGATGGGATAGCTTTACATTGGGTGGGGAGGGGAGGTTGCTCTGAGGAGCTCAGTTTTCAGCTGAGTTCTGGCTCAGCTGGTGGATGTGGAATGGGGGTGGGGGTGGAAGAGGTTATTCCCGGTAGGAGGAACACCTGGCCTAGTGCAGTGGTTTTCAAGTGTGGCCCTGAGAGTTCCAGGACATTTCAGGAGGTCCACAAGGTCGAGACGATTATAATAATAATACTAAGATATTATTTAACTTTTTCACCCTGTTGATAATGGCACTGATGTTGCGAAAGCAAAGGTGAGCAAAACTGTGAAGCCTTAGAAGAAATCCAGTCAGTGGTACAAACAATATTATTAGTCATTGTCTTTTTTTAAAAAAAAACATTAAGCACACTTCACTTAAATGCTAATTTTACTTAACAATCTTTTTGCTAAAACAGCACAATGCTTAATTTTATTATATCTCACCCCTAGAATGTACATCTTTTTAATATTCTCTGTGATGAAATGGGAAATATACATAATTCACTACTGCTGCATACCAGGTAGTTGTCTTGAGGCAAAGCCCCTAACTGACCTTGTAATTTAAAAAGATATATTCTTATAGAAAAACCGCAGCTATTAAATAAAGCAGTAATGACAAAATTTAAAAATCACTATTCTACCATTACTAGTACGCTAATGGTTATAGGTACTGATCATTATCAGCTACTAACCCACAGAAGAGAAATACAACCAGATATTGTGTGCATCCTGAAGAACATACCACAAGCTAGAAGGCAGGCTTGCCCAAAATAAAATAAAATAAAATAATAAAATAAAATAATTCTTAATCTCATCAAGACTTTAAAACCAAAACCAAGATACGGAACCTACGGATGACAGGGAACACGTTAAATGATCCCATGGAGATGCGATCAGCAAAATTCAGGCTATCAGAAATTCTATAGGATGAATAATCTAATTTTTGTAATAAAAAAATTGGAAAAAATAAGAAAATAAATAAAGCTGAGGAAATGAAAAGGGAGAACTACTAACTGCAATGTATGTACCTTTTTGGATACTGATTTTAAAAATTCTTTATGACATTTATAAGACAATTGGAATCTGATTACTTATTGGATAGTTAATAATGTTAAGGAATTATTTTATTACTAAAAGATTAGTATTATTGTGATTAGATTTTTAAAAATCCTCATTTTTTAATAGATACATTTTAATATATTTTTATAGATTGAATAGGAGACATAAATAAAATGATAAATAAATGACTAAACTAGCATGAGGCTTAATGGTGAAAAATCTCTGCTAAATCAAGAAAAAGATACAGATGCCTATTATTGCCATCATTTCATATTGTTTTGGAAGTGTCAGATAATCCACTTAAATAAGAGAACTAAATAAGAAGTATAATAATTAAAACAGAGAAAGCAACATTATCAGAAACTACAAAAAATAATAGAACATAAACTGACAACCTATTAGAAACAATTCAAAAAATCAATAAGGATACTGATTATAATACTAAAGTAAAGAGCATTACAAACAACAGAAAGCTATGATACAGAGTGATGGGCAAGATCTCATTCAAAATGGCAACAAAAATGCAAAATATGGTAAGCATGTATATAACAAGGAATATAAAAGACCATATGAAACATTTTTTAAAACTGTTATGAAATACACAAAATGTAGAAGAAATTGATATTACATAGAAGAAATTGATATTACAGGGATATCCACTCTCTAAATTAGGTTTTCTGTTCAATCCAAACAAAAGCCAATGTGATTTGGGGTTGAGAATATGTTTGAAAAATATGCTAAATTTCTTTTTATAAATCATCAGGAGAGTGCACTAGGGAAAATGCTCAC
Source organism: Miniopterus schreibersii (assembly GCF_964146895.1). Lineage (NCBI taxonomy): Eukaryota > Metazoa > Chordata > Mammalia > Chiroptera > Miniopteridae > Miniopterus > Miniopterus schreibersii. The sequence goes on along the minus strand of NC_138107.1, from coordinate 71,432,131 downwards.
TTTTTAGCCCTTCTTTGCCGCTCTCCCACTTTTAGAGAAGGAAGGAAAGCAGAAGACAACCCTGGATGTCCATCTGCACTGGGCTCGCTAATGGGGGCCTTGGCTCTGGAGGCCCCATTGGCCCCAGCTGAGCAGGAGAGGACAACGTCAGCAGCTGGGAGCCCTCACACAACATCTCACTTAAAATGTCATGTGTGCTACTTGGTTTAAATTGTCACCCCTCCAGCAACCACAAACAATGCAGACACAGCAGATGTGTTTTCTATTTAGAATTAAACAGTTTATCTCAACCACTGTCATTGTTATAGGGAAAAAATAAATAAATATCCATCTTAATGTAAACTTCAAAAGGTACTTTCTGGCAACAGGCGATATTTTCAAATCCAAAGTCCTCTGAGAAAACTAAGATTTGACCACAGATTTTTTTTTCAAATTGGGATGCTGGCAGCTCCAAGAGTAGTAAAACGCAGCCTGGTCAAAAGATTTTTGGCCAGATATTACGTACGATAACTCATGTCATTGATGCTTAATGGTCCAAAACATT